>NC_092416.1:41105388-46009496 GCF_040894005.1 Engystomops pustulosus | reverse complement strand
AGGGAGCTGTACGGTTTTAGGTTGTTTTTTCTTTTGTTTAAAAAAAGCTAATTTTATTCAGAGTAAAAAATTCTATAATTTCCCAATATACCTTTTTGTGTCAATTTCTAATGGATGTTAAGATCTCCTTTTTGCGGTTTGTTAACAAGGAACCTTAAAGGGGTTGTCCAGGATGGCCTAACCATCATGGGCTAGGAACTGACAGTCGATGCCACAGAGATCTGCTGTTCAGTCCAGTCCAGAAAATACTGAGCATGGAGGTAGAGATGATGGCTCTGTATAGCGGCCCTAAGCTGTAACTGCAGACATTGTTGAAGATGAATGACAGCAAGCAGAGATCTAAAAGAAAATGTGAATTTACAAAGTATATTGAAAAATTGTATAATGTTTTAATTATACAAAGACTATCAATATTTAGAATTTAAAGACAGTCCTGTGTGTTCATCTCACGGCCACGAGAGATTTATAAGTAGGTTTCTACAGCATGACAGCAAGCAGAGATTTTGTAAATACACAGTTCTATGCTGGAATATAGTCTTGCTGCCTTTTCTAGCACATCTTCAGCCTTCTGCATTTGATTATAGGGAATAGGGGGAAAAAAAACGAAGCTCATTAATTGGCGAATCCTTCCCACTGCCTCCATCCTATGTGCCCGGAATCTGGGATGTGTCAGTAATCTCCGGGAGGCGGCGGCTGCGTGTATGATCGGATGGATGAGTATAGGGCTATGTAAATGTGCACATGGGGGGAGCAGTAGTGCGTTGTGCCTGCCAGATCTCGCTCTCCCTGTATCTGGTGATTAATGACACAGGGCCTGCGATAAAGCGTTCTGTCCCGCGCTGCCTCCACAGCTCATTACCGGCCAGCTGTACCGCATTAACCCCTTAATGCCTCAGCATCCAATGACTCCTGCAACTCAGATACTTTTTCTATACAACTGGGGATAAAGAAAAACATTCCTAAAACTAGACCCACACCGGACAAAAGCTACACCGCCTTATTCTTCATACATATAGATGTATAAAATCTACTTGGGAGAGGTGACATTTTATACATCAGGTAATATTTCAGGATGCACAGACCATCCGGGCCATTGCTTATTATATTAAAAGGTTTCTGGGCCTCACCATCCGAATCACTGCTGTCATCATCTTCCACCTCGTACTCGCCCTCCTCTCCCTCGCTGCTTAGATCAGAGCTCTCATCAGATGAATCATCCTTGCTCTTTGATTTCGATTTTCCTGATAATAAAGAAAGGAAATTGTGTTATGAATGTCATTTACGGGGTAAACTGAGGCTGCGACGCAATACCAGGCAGAGCCCACGGGAATAGTGGCGCTGTCCATTGAAACAAATAACTTTTCAGAGAAGACATTTAGTAAGGGGTACAAGTCTGACCACTTGGATCCCAGGGGATCAGCTCTCCAGTAGTCCCATCCTCTACTCCATAGGACTTCAAAGATGGCACAACCTGTAACCAGTCTAAAAGATACCATAAAAATGGAGAACAGGATGGATTCTAATCTCCTTTGATTTTTATGGGGATTTTTTGATGACTAACAAGGCAGAGGATACAGGAAATTCTAGGAGATTTAGGGGAGGTGAGGGAGACTTCCTGAGGGGTCGTCCCAAAGGTGTGATCATGCAGAGGGATAAAGGTCTTCAAAGGGGTGGTTCCAAGTTTCACTTATCCACAGCAATGGGGATAACAAGCTTATCCACAGCAATTGGGATAACAAGCTGATTGATGAGGGTCCCATTGCTGGGCACCACCCTACCATTCCTCATTAGTGAGAAGCCCGTTTTTCGTGATCAGTGGGGGGTCCCAGCAGTCTGACCATTACCAATCAGATTGTTATCCCCTATTCTATGGATAGAGTATAACTTGGATATACAACTTTTGCTTTCCGAAGACTGAATTCCACACTGGGATTGGCAGCAGGTAAATGATATTCAGTGGATCAATATGAAGCTTGAATGCTTCCAGCAATGTGTGTATGGGACATGAACTCTGTCCGTAATACGCAATGTTTGTGGGCACGCTTACTCCTGTTTTTGTAACAATTGTGTTGGCGTTTACATTCAACGCAATGTTATAGCAGGGGTTTACTACGGTCTACATTACTAGCCAGATAGTGTAGACAGGTACAGGCCAGGGGACCCAAGCAATCCATACAATGAGAATGTGTGATGTGTGCAATGTCCTGACAAAAATATAAATCCGGCTGGGTGCGAATACCAAGACTGGATGACACGAAGCGCGAATGTGCCCGAGTGAGAGAAGCGTAACACCATGAAATGCTCCAGAGATCAAACAAGAGGCATGAAATGAAAAGCTCAAACAGAAAGATCATCAGGGATGAAGGAAGAGTGACAGAAAAGATTACAAAAAAAGGGGAAAAAAAAAAAAAAAGAATACAAAAAGGTGTAATCTCAAACAGGGGATGTGAGCGCAGAACGGAGGGATTCAATCAGCGAGGGCAGAGAGGAGATAAACCCACAGAGCGCTGTGCGAGGTGATTGTGGGCAGAGTAACGAGCCAGGTCTCTAGCGTCCATTAGAGCGCCGTCAGTAAGCGCTGGCGCGGTGCTCATTAGAGAGGCTCTCACGGATACTCCAGCTGCCCACTCCTCTCCGCTAATTACCTGACGAGGCGAACATCCGGCCGTGCTGGAAGAGCCATTAATAAGCCCTGGCTGCACGGCGTGCTCCGGCATAGATCTGTCACAAGCGTCGGCTTATAGGAGCAAGAAAATATATATTTCTGCATTTTTTTATGCTGGGGTACATTCACATGTGGCAGAAAATCACTTCCAGTGATCCAAACAGGGTTATTCCGCAGTAATATACATGAATTTTTTTTTCAGATCAGTGGGACAGTCGCAAGCATTTCTGCAACAAATTTGCTGCGTGTGATTAGATCATTACACATCCTGCTTTTTTTTTTTTTTTTGTGAAATTTCCCACAAAAACAAATCTGTGAGCTGCCTCGCCATTTCCCTGGTTATTCCTCAAACCAATTCTCCCATACTGTGCTCTGGAAGCCGACATCTGACCAACATATTATCTGTGCGGTGTGTTGCAGTCTAGCCCCGCTAAGACAGATGTTCCAAATTATCTCTCATCCCCTAAGGGGTCATGAGCTACAAAAGGAAGGTCCACCTGCGGTCACAGAGGCCTATGTGGGACCTACGGACTGAATTAACAACAGATTTCTGGCAGGCCCTGTAGGCTGCTGTGTGGGCGTGAAGCGGGATGTGGGGGGCCTACAGTGAAGTAATCGCGGAGGTCAACATTCAAGACCTGTCCCGCCAGAGGAAAAAAAGCCCCCCTCAGCCTATCAAGATAAAATCCCATTCCGAAAGTTTGCTTTCTGTGCATACAAGTGAAATCATAGATTTATCTGCCTAAATGTGCAACCCCACAGAGAACAAGAGACACAGATGACATAAGGAGAGTGAAAAGATAAACCACTGTGACAAGAAAATTCTGTATAATTCTCAAATAGATCACAAGGGGAGAACATAAGAATGAAAAACCCCCATGCACAACAGAGATGAAAAAACCCAGGGGAAGGCAAAAGATAAGAGAGGTCGATGCGTGAGCGTTAGAAAAGGTTAGAAGTAAGACTTGTCGTCAGGAGCGAGAAAATGGCACCATCATGGAAACTATTAACATGCCAAGAAATCCTGAGACATCTTGAGAGACATACACCATGCAAGGAAAATCAGGCCAAGACACACAGATAGACACAAGGGGGGAGATTTATCATAAGTCTCTTAGAGCAGAACTGTTCTAGTTGTCCATGAAAACCAATCAGAGCTCAGTTTCCATCTCCCCACAGATGTTTATGAAAATAAAGCTGAGCTCCGATTGGTTTCCATGGGCAACTAGAACAGTTTTACCTCAGAAACTTGATGATAAATCTCCCCCAAGATGAGTATAATGAAGGCTTATACCCTATAAAGGAAACCTTATCAACCAGTTGCACGTCGACATAATCGCATCGTAAAATAATCAAACTTTTAGAACGTAGGTAAAAATGTACATAAGTAATGAATCTGTCCGATGGTTCCTGATGTCTGTCATATAAATGTTTATATCTTTTGGCGCAGGATTTCTCAGGTAAAAGCTAAGTAAATCCTGACAGGATTCCTTGGAGAGACCGTGAGAGCCCTCATTACTCCACCCTAAGTAGGACTCTGAGTTCTGTCTCACACAACCATGGTTGGTCTATGAATCATGGATCGTGTAGTGTCCGGTTTTGCGGTCCAAACACCGTGTAGAGTACGGGACTGCGAGTATCATAGGGATATAAGGAGTCCCTGCTTCCCCACAGTAATTATGGCACTCCTATCACTACGATGCTTGGAGCCCCATCCATGCCACCAAGGTCAGTCTGTGAAACGGGACACTTAACGGTCCGCGATTCATGGGCCAACCATCTGAAAAAGGCCTCAGAGTCATGCTAAGAGCAGCATAATCAGGACTCTCATCATCTCTCCTAAGAGTAATACTGTGTAGGCCGGCCGATAACTGTAGATTACTTATCTAGGCCACTACAATAATCTTAGATCTCTGTGCGACCCATACGAATGCAGATAAATAACCTCCCGACCAAGTAAATCTCCCCTCATGAGGCGCGGCGGCAGCCGTTCAGCCAGGTTTCACATCTGCATCAGGCTCATTGGTGTCTTAATTGCTTTTCAAATTAGGGTCCAAAAGCGGAGGACGCGCACAATAATATGCCTTAAAGAATACGCCGCCCAAACTGCTTTCCTTTAGGGCTAATTAAAGACTCATCAACCCCAGATAGCGAGGACAGTCTGCAGCAGCAATTACCAGCAGGTCGGAGGAAACTGGAAAAATGTTTTTGTATGCGACTGCCCCTGCCAAAACACAAGTGTTCTCACATCAATTTTTCAGGAGGGACGTGGAAGGGGGGATGCAAAGATTTTCGTAAGCGTTTTACTCTTTAATGGCAGTAAAGATTATGTGCAAAGTTTGCATTTTCAATGAAGTGGCTACATAGGGCTCAGGAAAAATAAGCCAGCGCATGTGTGCTGTGACAATCCTCACCACTGGGGGCAGCACCACATCGCAACGATAATTACCTTTTGTAAACAGACCACCTCCACCGCTCTCCGAATCACTGTCCGACTCAAAGAGATCTTTAAATTCTTTCTTATCTTCCTCTTTCTTCTCAAGTTTTCTCCTCTTAATTTCTGGGAGATTCAAATCCTCCATCTAGGAAAAACAAAGCAAAATATATGACTGATAAAGAACACGATTGAATTATTTCCAAAAAAATATATAAAATACTCAAGTGTATGTCCTATTAAAGAGGTAATCTTCATAAGGTGGAGACATTGTATGTCTCATGATATACGGAGGTTTACCTGTGGTGGATGCCCTAAACCAATAGTTCTTCCCTGGTTACATTCTATCAGACTACAACTCCCAGCATGCTCTATTCTCATCTCTAGTCTACTAAAGGGAGCAGAAGGAGGAATACATTAGCCAACCATCGTAATCAAAGAGAATTGGTTACCATTTTCAAGCCGTCTTTTCTGAGGTCACCATGCCGATTTTGGTAGGGTAGTTTGGGAGCCTTCCCCCACTCGTGTCACCTGTCTGACTGCCTGCCCTCCCTTCCTACCTGGTGTAAGTCACACAGGTATTTTGATTTCATAGTACATAATCAAAATTAAGTATCTGTTTTGGCAAAACTATGTTGGTCTTAAGTTTATTTTGCACTTTGCCACTCACATATATCGAATTTGACCAACATTGCTAGCAGAGGTCTTTTTCTGGGTCGGACATTTTTTGCTGTATGGTGGTTTTCAACGAGGGTTTATAGGTAGCAGGCAATTGGCCCCATTGGTCATCTTGTAACAGACAGGTGGTGTTGGACTAGGTGGATTCAACCCTTACCACCCAGTCCGTATGGTTTATCTTGTATATTTTCAATAAAGATTGTTGGACGTTCTGTACTTTGGAGCCCGATATAGCACACGTCTTTTTCTTGTTCATTACGTGCATGATTTTGTTGCGTAGGCTTTTTACTTATTAGGTTGATTCAACACATGGCGTTTTTGATCCGTTTTTAAGCATGCGTTTTCAGTACATTTAAAAACGTGTGCATCTGTTTTTTGCCCATTTTTCCCAATTATCTTAATAGATAAACAGGTTGTAAGCAGCCAAACGCATGGAAAATTATCAAAAACGCATGAGTTTTAAAAACACGCAAGTTTGTAAACGGACTGAAACCGCATGCTTAAAAACGGACCAAAAATCCCCCTTACACTACATTCACATGATGAATGCCCGCCGTACCGTAGTACAGCAGGCATACATCAGCGCCGGGGAGAGGAGGAGGGGGATGAGTGCCGCTCAACCCTGCCCCTCTCCCCATAGCAATATATGGCGCACGGTGCCGTATACTGGCGAAAGATAGGACATGTGCTGCACCGTACCGCTCCTGTAGGGTGCCGTGAGCCCATTGCCGTGTATGGGGGACATATATACAACAATTACGCCTTATGCGAATATCATTAATCATTCATTTTTCTGTACGTGAAACTTTACAAAAGTATAGGTTACCTGTGATTCAAGTAATAAGCAGGACTGCTAAGCTACAAACTAATAAAATCAAAAAGATGCCATTGCCAAGGTGCAACTGTTGATCCATCCGGTTCTGGATGTGGAAAGTCAGCTTGGAATATTGTATTATGTAATCTCTAAATCACAATGGGGGATTCATCAGCGGCTGCCCCCTCTCTCCTGTCAGATCGTCTCTACCCCTCGTTAATAACCAGACGATAATGAGATAACAGGAAGCCCGCGAGAGACTCCCGAGCCGGCATCTTTTATTTCCTCTATTTTCTTTTTTCCCTCTTATTGAAGTAGCTGAGCCCTCTGCTCGTTAATCTGCTGCTCTTAATGAAGGAGCTAACGACTGCTGCCACCCTTCCACAGCGGCATCATTAGAGGCTGTTAGAAGCTCCAGGAAAAATGCTTAGCGCTGTAATTATTAGCACTGACGAGAGACGAAAGCTCTCACACACTCACCTACGCACGACATGTACAGGCGCCGCAGACAGCCATCACATCTAGCTACAGCACACCAACGCTAACGCAGACAGACACCTCTCCAAAAGGGGCACCAAAACGTGCCCATATTTCTACACACCAATGAGCTCATTATCTCAGCAATTTACACTCCACCAATCTAAAGCCTCTGCCGGAAGCACATACTACATGGTAGGGGGTGCTCAGTGTGCCATCACGTGCCCATCCATGTAGGGTTGTACCTGATGGTACTAATTTTTTAGGTTAGAAGCCCACAGAGATAAAAAAAAAATATCTAGTGCAAGGTATCCAAGGGTTAACGAGAGCCACCCGAGAAGCCTAGGTGCACCACATTACAGCTCTGTAGAGATGGGAGATTGCGTAGTGCCATAATCGGTTTGTTGGTGCTGGCTGTACTACAGAATCCTGGGGCCACACAGCAATTTCTGCAGCAGCTAACCCACTGCGGCCAATAACAGCAGCACAGTGGATAAGATCTAACATGCACAACAAAAAGTCACAGCACAAAGTGAATTCACAAGGTGGTATCCAGGCTGGACACATGCTCCTTCCATATTGCAAGCCCATACACCAGTCCAGACAACCCCCTTTTCCCCTTGTGCCAGCCTATACACAAGGTGGTATCCAGGCTAGACACATGCTCCATCCATATCGCAAGCCCATACACCAGTCCAGACAACCCCCTTTTCCCCTTGTGCCAGCCTATACACAAGGTGGTATCCAGGCTAGACACATGCTCCATCCATATCGCAAGCCCATACACCAGTCCAGACAACCCCCTTTTCCCCTTGTGCCAGCCTATACAGAAGGTGGTACCTCGGTCACAAGCCTTTACACAAGGTGGTACCCAGTGTTACACTGGGACAGACAAACACCCCTTCCCCGTTGGCAGCCTGTAAACCAGGCTAGACAGCCTCCTTGAGCCAACCTATACACATGGTGGTACCAACGTCTCAAGCCTGTATACAGGTGGTACACCAATCCAGACACACACCCCTTTCCTGCTGCCAGCGCATACACCAGGCCAGACAGCCCCCCGCAACCCTGGCACAAGCCTAAACAAAGGGTGGTACCTATGTCACAAGCCAATACACATGGTGGTACCTTGAGTACACCAGGCCACACACACTCCTACCCCATCGCCAGCCCGTACAACAGGCCAGACACAAAAGCTTTCCCTGTCGCCAGTCTGTACACAGGCCAGACAGCCCACTGGCGGCAACCTATAGGGTGGTACCCACATCAAAAGCCTGTATACAAGGTGGTACCCAGGGGTACACTATTCCAGGCACAAATCCCTTCCCTGTCACCAGCCCGTACACCTGGTCAGACACAAACCGCTTCTCCGTCGCCAGCCCATTCACCAGGCCAGACAGCCCCCCGCCCAATGGCGCCAACATATACACAAGGAGGTACCTACACCACAAGGTGGGCCGTATACAAGATGGTACCCTGTGGTATACCAGGCCAGACACACACCCCCTTCCCTGTCACTAGCCCGTACCTGAGGCCAGAAATCCCCTGGTGCAAGCCCATACACAGGGTGGTACCCCCGTCGCAAGCCCATACACAGGGTGGTACCCCCGTCGCAAGCCCCTACACAGGGTGGTACCCCCGTCGCAAGCCCCTACACAGGGTGGTACCCCCGTCGCAAGCCCCTACACAGGGTGGTACCCCCGTCACAAGCCCATACACAGGGTGGTACCCCCGTCACAAGCCCATACACAGGGTGGTACCCCCGTCACAAGCCCATACACAGGGTGGTACCCCCGTCACAAGCCCATACACAGGGTGGTACCTCCGTCACAAGCCCATACACAGGGTGGTACCCCCGTCACAAGCCCATACACAGGGTGGTACCCCCGTCACAAGCCCATACACAGGGTGGTACCCCCGTCACAAGCCCATACACAGGGTGGTACCCCCGTCACAAGCCCATACACAGGGTGGTACCCCCGTCACAAGCCCATACACAGGGTGGTACCCCCGTCACAAGCCCATACACAGGGTGGTACCCCCGTCACAAGCCCATACACAGGGTGGTACCCCCGTCACAAGCCCATACACAGGGTGGTACCCCCGTCACAAGCCCATACACAGGGTGGTACCCCCGTCACAAGCCCATACACAGGGTGGTAACCCCGTCACAAGCCCATACACAGGGTGGTACCCCCGTCACAAGCCCATACACACAGTGGTACCCCCGTCACAAGCCCATAGAGTGTTACTCCAAGGAAATGATACATGGAAGCTGAACACCACATGAACTTTGCATAATTCTACATTTTGTGGATAGCAGGAGATGTGAGCGGCACTTTATTAATAGACATGTTTTTCTCTCACAAGTTTCCGTTCCGCTCCTCGAGTGTTTGCAGCTCCCACTCAATCAGCACAGCACGTACAAATAACGTGTACCGGAACGCTGACGCAGGGAGAGGGCAGAACAGGTGATAAACACAGTCGTAGCGAGACGCCTGCTGATGACTGCGGAAAGCGTGAGCGTGTTCACACTGTATACTCCATCCCTTGTGACAAACCACTTATTTGGCTTGATGGCAGGCCAATCAGCCTACAGAACAAAATACTGAAAAATCTAGAGCGGAAAAAATACTGGCGGCTGAGCTTGAAAAGTGTCACTGTTCACTGTCAATGGCTGTATGCATGAAATCTGACCAGCGGTAACATGCCCGTGCTTACCTTGGGACTATCTACCAATAGAAAATACTATATTTTACTGCGGAGGATATGGACTGGCTAAATTCTCCTGGAGAGAGTCCAAGAGCTGGAAAAAAAACTGTTCTATAATACACTGCAAGGTCATGCTGGGAGTTGTAGTCTTGCAACATCTGAGAAGACACTGGCTGGAGTCACTGGTTTGAAGGGCATGATGCTGTAACCATGATGGTTTATCTATATAATAAAGAATATGTCTCATCTATGGGTGAGGACTACTCATCCTATTATATGGCCTGCCGCTGTGGGGGTCCCTATGATGTCAGGCATAACTTTTATCTTTGTATTCATGTGACCCTACAGTGAATCACTAGCCTCGGTGATGACGCTTGCATGCATGGGGGGTAACCACTGATTGCATGCAGAAGCCTCCTAAAGGTTATATGGTCTATAAAGGGTAGGACTGGTATTTTAATTTATAGGCTGTGTCCAATTACCAGTTGCAATGAGGTTTTTTTTTCTCTATTTACATAAAGAATCAGAATTGTAACAAAATTCTAAAATTGTCATGCATGATGATATTATAAAATGAGCACTCTGCTGACCCATCACACAGTCCTATGTGAAGTCCATGCAGGTTCCTCCAGTCCAAGCTACAGATTGCAACTTGCACGACTTTCCGCGGCTCTACCACAACCGTCTTGTGAGAGAGAACGCTGCCTCCTGCTGGCCACGGCCAGCAATGCAAGGCACAGCCAGGATTTATACTCCTCTAATCTCTTGAGCCGTCGGCTCCTGCCATGGATTAGCATTATGTAAATAAGCACTAAAATCCCATGACAGAGTCATGTAGGAGAAGCAGCCAAGTTCTTAGCTCCTCAGAGAATGGTGTTCACACACAAACCCACAAAGACACGTACTACTCCATGCAGAACCTGCTGGCCCAGGAAGGAAAGGACATATCTACAATGCCAAATGCCTAAAATATACCTAGTGCAGGTCTTCTTTGAAATCGCTGTGGTCAAAAACAGAAATCTGCCCCCTTCTCAATCACTGGACACATCGGATGATTAACATTGAAAAGCACTAAGCCTTTGGTATGGCAACTATTCCATTCTCCGCACCCAACCCCATACACATGCAAGCATGACTGTGCCGAGCATTCATGTGTCCTGAATGCTGAACACGAGGGGGAGGCCAAGTATAAAGAAGTAATATTCAATAAGTTTCTATACTGTGTGTTATAGTGTGAATATTCACCCTTTCTTTGCCGCTTATCTCCATTTGAATTTCCTTTTCCCGGAGTTTCTTCCAGGTGACGTAATATTTGGACAGTGGGGTTCCTTCTTCTTTTATCTGCTTTTCCCATTTAATCTGGAAAAAAAAAAAAGAAACTCGATCATACTGTAAACAGTATGTTAATGACCAAAACCTACTCGACAAACTTTGAATAAAGCAATCCATATTAAACCCACAAGGCAGATTGTCAGCTCAATGAGATATCAGATTACAGCAGCCCTTATGGATCTATGGAGAGAGGAGCGGCTGATAGGAGACTGCAATTAATGGTCAGCTATATTACTCCAATATCAGATGTGCCCCACTGATGACCCCCTCCTTAAGAAGCTCCGTGATGGAGGTCGGACACCCTACACCCTCACTGATCTGCTCCATTTTTAGTGCAGAGTCAAGTAATTGCAGTACATCTCCCTTCCAAAGGGATCTGCACTTACCAGGTCTGACCATTACACAGGGAATGGAGCTGTTCACTTTCTGTTCCATTTACAGTGCACTGACAGATGATCAGTGGAGGAGCCAGGAGTCAGACCTCAACAAAGAGTTTTAGAGATACTTTTACTACTGCTAAATATAGTTGGACATAAACCAATTGAATGGGTGTGGCTTAACAGCAAAGAGGGCAGTCTACAAGCAGACAGTGTTGGGTATTGGCCATAAAGATTTCTGTAACCATGCCTTTTTGTGCGGCGTTTTAACTGTGAAAAATGCATTCAAAATCCTGGATTGCAGCTGGACTTTGTGTGAGATGTCACAACACAGCCAATCTGGGACTTCATGTTAGACATAACAGCAAAATGGAGGGTCTGGGGAGCTGTGTAATGCAGAGAGTAAAGAACACGCAGTGTGAGGAGACTCTCCCAGTACTCCAAGTCCAGCTACAATTTTGGCATATAAATTAGCTTTTCATAGTCCTGCTGCCACACGAACACACACAAAAAAGATATGGTTACACGTCTCCAGATTACTCATACAGTATCAGATGATTTTCTTAATCTGGTTCAGGTCAAAATTATGTATTTTGATAATTCTGCCCAAATATCTATAGCCTGCAACCCCTCTCAGATATAGCCTTCAACTAAAAATGGACAAACAGTGATTCACACTAGCCAGAGCATCTTTTAGTTAATCTTTCTGTACATTGAGTAATAATACGATATTGTATGTATACACTATAGATATTATAAAGTACACATACTCTATAACATCAGTACACAATGCACAGGTGAGAGAAGAGGATACAATATTCTCCTACACGAAATCCTCTGCGGCTTCCCTGCACCGTCTCTCCAGTAATGAATCCCTCCGGGAGCATCCAGTCTCCGGTGTGAGTATTGAATACTGCCCACTGGGGCTATTGACGTCATCTGACAACTGGAAGCCCCAGGATTTCCGTCAGACTAGACTGCACATGCGTAAGCACCACAGGAGGTAGACAAAAGGGAATGAGTCACAGGGGAGCAAGAGAAGAGAAAAATAGACGGCTATAATGAGGGATGAACAAAACATCAAACCTCTATTATGTCTAATCATGCAGCAGACATCACCCCTATAAACCTTTATAATCGGGCACATCAGAAGCTCGGTGTGTGAAAAGAAGTGACAAATAACCTCTAAAAGTAGATGGAATAGTTGTTACATTGTACACGGGGGTCACAAGTTGGTGAAAAGAAAATTTTTTTTTCCATTTCAGTGTAAACCATGCTGGACTGTTCTGTCTTTTGTACGTAATGTAGTTTAGCCTGGCAGGTGTCATCAAGATGTATAGATTTCATATTCTTCCTAACTCCCTGAGCAATGCTGTCAATCCCATGATGCTAATGCACAGAATCACATGAAAAGCTACCAACCAGCGCCATCTGCTGGCCTAGACTGTAATTATTCTATCCCTGTGCTATACTATAATCGCACAAAACTTATCCCAGGCGTGGAATACAGTAGGGAGGTGGAGGGGTGACTGCTCCTCACCCCTCTCCATTGAAAGCCAAGTGGCAGAGCTGCTCAGTGCAGTCACGTTGCAGTGAGACACCGAATGCTAAAACGCACCAATGACCACTGGCCACAATAACGGTCGTGTGAATAGGGTTTTAAACAGGAAGCCGGAGGTTGCTAAATCAAGACTATATCTAACAACCTGTCCACCCATATTCATACATGTGGCTTGGCTGAGCATGCATGTGTTCTAGGGTCATTCTCCCAAAACATTTGTTAATATGCCCCATTCTTTTTTCCGCCATGACATTTGCCATTGGAGTAAAATGAGGACACAATAGATGTTCGATATCTCCTACGTTCATCGCGTACCCTGGACAGATTTAGAGCTACTATAATAAAATAATAAATGAAAGTTACACAGTTCTCTCTTCTGGTTATTTTTTTATTTTTTTTTTACAAAGTATAAAGCTTTATTTGCTAAAACCATGATGCGTCTTTCTAATTCTTATGATGCATCATAGGACACAGAGTTCAGTCTCCAGCACATTCTGTCTGTGCGCACCACGCCAAAGCGGTTTTACTTAGATTAATTAATCAAATCTTAACGCAGAGGACAAAGCCCGTAACATCTATTATGTACGGCTAGAGCCATGCAGACCAAATACGTCTTCTTACTTGGTGGCACCACCTGCAATTCCCCAGCACTACTTCATCCTGCTGCAGAGACCACAACACGTGGGTGTCTCTGATCTGACACTTTCCCGTTGCCGCTGTCCCTGCGAGGTGGTGCCAGAGTGTCTACGGACCGCTTCTGGCACTCCCAGCCCCCTGATTTATATTACCAGCAGTCTGCCATTAAAATATTTATGAAGGCATTACATCCGTGCGTGCTGTTCTAGGGTTGCAGAGGAGATCAGGCTCCGTCAGCCAGCAAACAACACAATGCTAATTATCAAGATTTATCTGCTCCCTTAGGAGACAGAGGTGCCTGCAATGTACTGCAGTGTAATGCATGGGAGGTCTCACCAGCAACGTGAGGGTCCGGGGCTGGGGGGATAGGAAGGAGGGTGACGACAGCTTCCAGAGGACAGAAGGTCACACGCTGCTGTAAATACCAGCTACAGTGTAACCCTACTCACTGCATACTATACGCGGAGATGGTCAATGGAGCACCAAGGGTCTTTCCGACTATCAGAATATCATCCTTGTATTTATGACTAATGGAAAAAAGTATGGGATGCCCACCCATCACAAGAATGGGGGTCCCGATACGCCTAATGGAGCAGCAGGTGCGGTAAGGCACATAGTGGACCTGCAGCTCCATTCAGTAGTGGGAACAGGACCCCTGGTTCTCGTCATCAGAAGGGCTCCCAGTGGTATGTTGCCTAGCAGTCGGACCTCCAACAATCACCAGATTACCCCTATGGTTTATAGATTTTGTGCCATGAATCCACTGTTCCGCCGGATACACTGCAGGGTTTCCACAATAAATTTCCATTTAATTCAGCAAATAAATATTTTGCCCTACAAATCTTGCCACTTTAAAGTCGTGCCCCTCAGCCGGGATGCTAACACAATATATTGAAGAAGACCTACTTGAATCTACATAATTGAGGGGCGAGTCACAGAATACATCTCACAAAACCTGGCATAATGCATTGCGGGAGAAGGCAGGGTTTATAGGTTGTCCCGGAACTGTACTTACCACGGCCTCCCTATCGGACACCCCAAAGGCGCACTTCTGCCGCTTGTTAGTGATGTAGGATGAATTCTCTTGGATCTTCTCCAGCAGTTGGCGCATCGGTTTGCAGTAATTGGACACTTTACAGTCCTTTAGGAAGCCTTTCAGCTGCAGAGACAAAAAAAAATATATAATTAAAAAAAAAAAATCTTAATATCTTCTATGGGTTACCAACCTTAGTGTATGTGTTACCAACTACAGCCCTGGACATAGAAAACATACTGGGCTACAGACAGACAGACAGGCATGCAGACGCAGGACACAGATCATGTAATGGATGAAGGTGCCAAAATAAAACTACCTTGTTATTATGGAATCTTGTAAAAGCTGAGTATTTCCGAAACATCAATCATCAATAACAACGACTTCAGAAACTAAAAGTTCAGGAATACTTAAAGGACATCTACCACCAGGATGAAAGACTGTATGCAAATGAGCCTGAGGGGCTCCAGGCTCCATTAACACCTATGGAGCCTGGAACCCCACAAGCTCATTTGCATACATCCTGGTGGTAGATGCCCTTTAAAGAGAGTCTAACGCCTTCACCAAGTATTATACATGGCTGGAAACATGGTATAAAGATATGTCCAAGATACTCACAATCTATTCCGTATGCTAATGAGGCAGTGGTGCATTCAGGTTGTATTTTCAGCACCCAGCGCATTGCTATTCCTACCTGCATCATCTCCTTCAGGCGATGGTCCAAGCTACTTACAAGACAAATCTCCTGACAGTAGTCCAGGCAGGAATATCAGTGCTCTGGGTGCTGAGGACACTGTCTGGGTGCAACAACTGCCTTATTAGCATACAGATTAAAATGAGTACTTTCCAAAAAAAAAAAAAAAAAAAGAATAATGGCCAAAAATAATATTGAAAAGTATTTTGGAGGAGTATTCTGAGCGAGGAGGAACACAAAGAACTTTTGGAGTCACACAGATATGTCTCTCCTGGAATTAATAATAAGCTTATTCAACTGTATATCATTCATCAATGTTATTTAACTCCCATGAGATTGCACAAGATGGGACGCCTACCGGGCCGGCACTTGCCTGCTAGTTCCTGGCATATGATATGGGAATGTCCCATAATTCAGGACTTTTGGAAGGATCTAATGTAGCGGTGCACCAGGTAGATCTCCATCCGAAGATATGCCTCTTCGGAATGCTTGACAAAGAGCTTTGGTCCCATTATGAGCAGGTGTTTCTTTTTTTATCCCGTAAAGCAATAGCAATCCGGTGGATGGACCCTCGCGCACCCAGGACCTCTCCATGGAAGTCCCTAGAGTTAATGCAATAGACCCATTTGAAAGAGTTCTCTTAACAAACAGCGATCCTGCCCAAAAAAAAATGTACAAAATCTGGGGAGGGTGGTGTGACTTCCCCCTGACCTATTATTCGTCCTTAGTGTCCTTGCTCGCAGATCATCCTCCTCCAGTATGAAGTTTAATAGTTGTGGCACATAATCCCTCTACCTACAGATACTCAATACCCTATATCAGACTGGTTGACCCCAATGGTATCCCATTAAAGTCAAGTGACCGGAGACCACATTCAGTTAAAGTTTTTATTGTACGTTTTGTTGTGTTTTTCTTTCCTTTTTTGTTTCTACTCAATTTCCTGCCTCACAAGATAAAAACAGGCAATGAAATGCTAGTCAATTGTCAATGGGTGCCAATTTAAGATTACATTACTACTAGGTGGCTAACCCTCTTGTAGCCATATCCTGTGGGGGTACACACTCAGTTGGGTTACGAAGCCAAATCCCATTTGCATGGGACTGCTAATGGCCTTATAATTCAGACCTTCATATCTTTCAGCCATTTGCAATTGTATGGTGTGGTCTTATCCCTGTAGTACACTGTGATACTATACTTTCTCCTTTCCTTTAACAGAGACCTGAGTAACTCCACTAACAGCGCCCAGTTTCTGGACCACTACTCTGTCTACTCTGTCACTACTAAGTCAAATATTTTCACTCACCTGTACGTAACTAAGCAAATAACAGGAAAAAAAAAAAGAGATCTCCTAATAGGATGACCCAGGGTGAAATATTCTGCATGACGGGACGCATGACGGGAGTCACAGGAAGACCTTTCCAGACCCCTAATTAAATTAGCATGACGTGAAAACTATTTTTCAAAAAAGACACAATTAAAAAAAAAAAAATAGTTTGGGATAATTTAGCTAATCCCTGAAAAATCTGGCAAACCCCCAATCTTGATACACGCCCTGAGGCCGCTGCGCCGCAAAGCACAGAGCGGCTGTTTGCACATCTGCAGCCGTGCTGAGAGAAACCCCTCTGGCAGGAGACTGCCGGCTCTGTTCCCAGTTCCCCTTCTTGGAGTTTCTCCTCGTACACATCTGGGATCGGGCAGGGACAGGGGAGGGTAACTGCTAACAGAGCCCTGAGCCGCAGACAGCCTGGGGGTCTCCTACGTGTCAACGTGTGGTCTAATGGATGACGCATGAGAAAAGGAGGGGAACAAAGGGGCAGGTTTCCAAATTTCCGTGCTAACGTCAGCTGCGAAGGCTCGGCAGTCTAATCTGTATGTGTGTGACCTGCGGCACGCTGCATCTGGCTCTCCTTGGACAGCGTCATGTGTCTATCCAGTTTCCAGACACGGTTTAGATCCTGAGCCTTGGTCACTCCAATGTGAAGCGAGGGTTAAGTAAATAAAGAGGAAAAATACAGGGGAAAAAAAAAATACTCCTAAATTTGCTAGTTTGACTAACGCAGCCCAAATAAGGAGACTAAAGTGGCCTTTAATAGTTGTTTGCCTCAGCCAAGCGAGTCTAAACAGGACGGAAGGGAGGTAATTGTCAATGAGAGGCCATCTTTTGGAGCGGCGGGCTGTTCAGCAAACTTTGCCATAATTAATATGGGATGACTGACCCGCAGTTACTAAAACATCCTGAAACCCTCACAGCTGCACGCCGAAAATAGAATTGCTTGGGAGTGTTTGCTGCCTCCCAACATGAAAACAGATCTCTGACGAGCATCCAAAACCGCTGCCGCTAACCCCTCAGCTGCTGGACCTACCGCAAATTCTGGGGTTGGATTTACCGTGCAAACTGTGTCAGAGCTTGCATGCTAAGAGTTAATAAAGGCCGACTAATAGCTACACGCCGCTCCGGAGCTGGGATTTGCAGTCTGCCAAAACAACTCTGCCGCCTCGCTCTTTTTCTCCCAGCACGGGGGGGAAAGTGCATGTCACCGAGACAGAAAGAGCGCATCACCCAAGAGCCGCGCCAGCCGGCGATTATCTGGATAGAGGCTGTCAGGCTGCCAATGATGCACACACACACACACACACACACACACACACACAGTTCCCTCTAAGGCTATGCTTCAACTCTCACCCACACAAGCCACCTATGGACGTACACCTCTCCAGCAGGTCTAATTACAGGGGTCTAAATAAGGTATAAATAGTCAACAAGATGATGGCACACAGCCATACTATTAACCAGTGAAATCTGATTATACAGGCCATATACACATACGATGTCTCGCTAACACCTATAAGTCGGCGTTCGCAGATGCCTTCTGTGCTGTTGGCGCATGGGGTGTCAGCAACATATTGGAGAAGAGCTGTGTGAATTCTAGCACATTGCATCAGAGGCGCTTCAGATCACGGTAGTAGTGGCCAGATACTTCAACCCATCTCTCCAGAGACAAACCTCTAATAATGGGATTGCAATAGGGTCACTTTATGCAAATGTGTAACGGGTCTAGGTATCACAGTCATAAATAATGAAAATTAAAACTGACTCAGCACAAAGTGGGAACATATCAGTGGTGCCAGCCATAAGAGGAGCGAAAACGGGGAGGTCCAGCCCAAAGAAACCCCTTTATTGTATAGGAAAGAACATTGCAATAATTCTGCACCACGAGCTTCCGTGAAATTTGATGCATAGCATCAGCCAAATCTGCAATTGACAAACCTGCAGCATGTGATGAAAGGGAACCCGTCAGTAGTTTTGACCACACAAATCTGCAGATAGTGTTAGATAGCAGCCCTGGAAAGCTGTGTAACCATATCTTTGGGTATGTTGTTAGTAGTGACGAGACTGTACAAAGTTCTAGTCCTGTTTGCGACGGAGCCTGCTCTTTTAGATAAACGCCAAGAGTTGGCTCTTCGCTTAGCCTTTCCCCAAATGAGATAATCCCACCCTATTTTGTGACCATGGCCCCTTTAACTCAAGCATTTTGAGTTAAAGGGAACCTGTTATCAGCGATTGGGCTAATAAACCACTACCAGTATATAGTTAGCAGCCTAATACGTTCATGTTTTTGTTTCTTTCATGATCCAGTGCGGTGGCATCATCTAAAAATCAACTTTGAAGTGAGATGTAAATTGGTTGTATAAGGTCAAGGAGGCTGATAAATTAACACTGAAATGAAGGTGGGGAGCTCTGAACGCCTCCTCCTTTGTGATTCACAATATATATCGGACCTCAGTAGATCTGGTTAGTGAGGTCTCTGGATGCAGGACCATCAATTACAGTGATGGCGGCTTTCTGAGGAAGAGAGAGCTTGACTTCAGTGTTAAAATCTCCACCTCCTTGACCACCAGTTTACACCTCACGTCAAAGTTGACTTTCTCGATGATGCCACCATATTGGGTCATGAAACAAACACGATCTGGAAGAAGGTGTTCAGCTGCTTGGCAACACACTGGTAGAAGTTTAGTAGGTCAATTTCTGCTGATAGGTTCTCTATAAAGGTGGGGGGGGGGCAATAGGTTGGATATTTAAAGCAGTCACTCAGGAATTCGGAACATTTCCTTGCAAAAAACAGAAGGTTCAGGCTGAAAGACCTGCCCAGCTCTGCTGCCACTACTTACTACACACAAAAGGTATGGTATAAAAGCAGCACTCCAGGCTTTATACTGCCTGCAGTTTATTATGATCAAATCTGCGGACAGACTCACTCTCTCAAGGGGATACGGGTCTCAAACTCAAGTGTGTACCCCTCAAGCCTTACCTCTTATATTTCGACAATGCAGAGCTCTCCACGCTGCTTAAAGATCATGATGAACTAGTGTACTGTACAGAAAAGCCCTGATCTTACCAGGGTGGATCATAACCCTCTATGATCCCCTAGATTACTACCAAGCGCGGTAAGGACAGAAGAACTGACCATATCTCTGCATTATCTGCTATTCAAATCTGTATTACACTCCAGAGCTGCATTTACAGATGTCTAGGCTTCAGAGCTGAAGTTCTTCTTCATTCGCTGCTGACTCACTAAATGCACAGGAGTTATGGGGGGCAAATAAATAGCATAGGTCCTAAATGTGGCATTGCTGAGGGTCCATCACCCAGCACCCTCCCACATCAATTGTACTCAGCAATACAATACACAAAAGGAACAGGAAGCAAACCGAGAGTTCTCTATGTAGAGGTCAGAACTGGTCCTGCAGAGTAGCTTCAATTTATTTGAATGGAAACCAAAGTGCAGTGATTGGGCTGAGCCACTACACTGAGAACGGCGCTGTCTGCTTTGTGTTCCATACTCTGTTCAGAAAAGTCAATAGGAGGTTATCAAAATGTTTTAACTCAGACCCACACACGACGCTAGTTATAAAATCAAAGGGCACCTCCTTCCAGGCTGCGTTACATAACAGCTGGGATCTCATGCTCAGTACGTCAGTCCACATATGGCGAAAGGAATCAATTTCCTCTGTGTACGGCCCGATGTTTAGACTACAATAACTACATCTTCTGTTCAAATAAATCCAGGCAATGTGCAGAACTTTACGTAAATGAGGTAGGATTCTGCCCCGACCGATGGCTGATACCGCTGAAATAACAAAGCTGGCATCTGGTACAGAAGCCATTTAACATTAAATTATACCAAATTCTAGTGATTTATGCTCAGGATGGAAAATTAAGAAAAAAAAAACATGACGACTACTAGACCGGCAATGAGAATGTGTGCAAAACACCTGTAACCGAAGACAACGCACGCACTAGGAGCGGCGGCTTATTCAGCACCGGAGATCAGTAAGACGAGGCCAAGATGATTAACTGAGAAACGCAATGTGCATCTGGGATATATTACACAGCCTCCACATGGACTATTAATCTGTCTCTTGATAGGCTACAAATAATTTAATGTTTTCAGCAAAGCCTAGCCTCATGCCTATATATCTTGACTGCAAATGTAGCCTCAGTGAACTCTGAAGTAACTGCATCCAAGCTACAAAACAGCCGAACCATCTTCATGATTTTATAGTATAAGGAGCGGCTTCTGTGTTCATAGAGAAAACCTCTCACATCAACCAGGATATGCCACTTTTATTAGAATAACGCTATCCCCATGACTTAATATCTTAAAAAAAAAAAAATAGGAACCCTATTCCCATGTAATTGTATCTAAATTTCAGAAAAGAATTGTGGGCACTCTGAGGATAATGACAGTTAGGGGGCAGCCCGGAGCCAAAGAGGGGGGAGCTACCATAATCTCACAACACAACAGATTTGTTGCCACTGCGAGGATAGTGGGTCGGGGGCAAAGAGAGGGGGAGCTGCCCAGGAGGAAAAATATGGTGCTGCCTAAATCTTAGAACACATCAGGATTGTGGGCACTGTGTGGATAGTGGGCCGGGGGGAGGGGGGGGGGCACTGTCCAAATCTAAATTTCAGTACACAACAGAATTGTGGGCAATGTGAGGATATTGAGAGTGGGGGCCGTCCGGGGGCAAAGACAGGAGAGCTACCTTAAGCACTGTACACTGCTAAATTATTGTAACTGTGAGAATAGTGGTCAGGAAAGCAAAGAGGGGGTTGGCCAGGGGGGAAAAGATGGAATTGCCTAAATTGGGAGCTACGAAGGGGGAGCCACTTAAAGGAAACCTACCACTTGAAGTGGCAGGTTTCTGATGGAAATACCGGGCACCAGCTCAGGGTGAGCTGGTGCCGGAGCTTATTTTCGTTAGTGTTTTAAACCGCGGTATCGCAGTTTAAAACACTTTTTAAACTTTATAGCCGGCGCAGGCAGGTACGCGGCAGGCAGGTTCCTACATAGGAAGTGAAGGAGAGCCGCGCGCATGGTAAGTGCCAAGGCGGGTACCTGCCTGCGCCGGCTATAAAGTTTAAAAAGTGTTTTAAACCGCGATACCGCGGTTTAAAACACTAACGAAAATAAGCTCCGGCACCAGCTCACCCTGAGCTGGTGCCCGGTATTTCCATCAGAAACCTGCCACTTCAAGTGGTAGGTTTCCTTTAAATATCACTACACTAAGGAACTGTGGACATCGTGAGGGTAGCGAGTCTGGGGGTAAAGGGAATGGGGCAAACACAGTGCCCTCTTAATTCCGGGACAACAAAGATGCCGAAATCTCACTACACTAAAGAATTGACCTGAGTGAAGTTGCCCCCCCACCCCCCACCCTGTTCAAACCAAACAAAATTGGTGTCAAACGTTTGGTGTCAAAACTACGTTTGTGCTGGTTTGTGCTGCTCCAATTTTTATTTGTGCTGCTTTTGTTTTTAATATATAAACAAAAAATTAAAGGTCAAAAGGTTAACCAGCCCCCGCCCCCACATAAACCGAATCAAACAAAACTGGTGTCAAACGTTAGTGCTACGTTTGTGCAGCAAATATTTTCCAACTTAGATCAGGTAAAGAATTGTGGGCATTGTTAGGATAGCAAGTCTTGGGGTAAATGGAATGGGGCTGCCCAGGGGAAAAGAAGGGACAAAAGAGGGGGAGATGCCTAAAGCTCACTACACAACAAGCAAAGAGAAGGGGAGCTTCCTAGAACAAAAGATAAAGCGCTGCTTAAATCTCAGAACACATCACAATTGTGGGCACTGTAAGGATTGAGGTGGGCAGTGGCCCGGTTATTATAGAAGGCACGTAAACTAATTACCCAACCCTGACTGAATCAGATCGCCCCAGCCAGGTCAGAACTTATGGACAAGGCCAACTGGCTCATCCAGGTGGAGAAAGGGTTCTTTCACAAACGTGAGAAACTTTGATCATGGATAGACCTTGGTTTAGCTTCTAGAGATCCAACTCACTACAAGACTCATCTGATCTTATACATTGCGTTTCACTTAAGTTGCCCAGGCTGGCCGCCGTTGGATCGGGTAGTCCTCCACAGTGCTGACATATTAATCCCAGGGTGTGTTTGTTGATACATTTGAGAACTTCTAGGATGCTCTACTATTACCCTCCCCCCATGGATGTGATCCTTTATGATTTAGAATGAGGAACGCTGCGACACTGTACATATTGATCATTTCTGGGTGTGCTCTCTGTTGGGATTTGGGTTTCTTGTGTTTATTGTTGTGTGTTTTGTCTTTAAAAACACTCAATAAAAATATGTTAATTAAAAAAAGGATAACGAGTCTCGGTGCAAACAGCTGCACCGCCTAAATCTCAGTAAACAACAGAATTGTGGGCACTGTGAGTACAGCGAGCCCAGGGGCAAAGAGTAGGGCGGTCGCCAAAATCTCAGGACACTACACAATTGTGGGCACTGTGAAGAGAGCAAAAGGCAAGGGAAGTGCCCAAAGCTCAGGACACAACAAAATGGTTAGGAAGGTCAGGAAACTGATAAACAAAAGATGGTTACTATAAAATGACCTTAGAAGAAATAACCACATCTTCCCAAATAAACCATGGTTATTCCATGCACAAATATCCATCCTACCTGTATGATGAAGGGAAGCACCAGTTCGGGGAAGCCGATGCTGTGGGCCTGGGTGTGCACATATTCTAACGCCAGGTCATAAATCTGGTCGATGAGCCCGTCCTGAAGACAAGAACACAAATAACACAGTTTTGTCAGAAATTAATGTCAGATTCATGGCTCCAGATGCAACATTTCTCCTCCCAGAGGCTAAAATCCGAGAGGACCTAGACATTTAATCAAGATCATTTACTTAATGAACTCTTATATTTTATAACAATAAATGTTAAGGAGTGGGCAAAGAAACCCAATGAGATAATAAAATATCTAATAAACAAAAAGTGATGAGGCAGCACTCCTGGAAAGGTGCAGTTATTTCACCAGTGTTCAGTAACAGGCAACGTTTCACCTTCCGATTGAAGCTATAGGGAGAGCTGCTTCCGCCTTTTTGTTTGTAGGATAACAAGGTGGTTTGGTCAGAACCTTAGAAGGCCTGCTGTCCATTTGCTAGGGCTGATCCAAACTACTTACCTTTTACTGGATGAATAACATATCTAGACAGCTGAACATCCTCCTGCTCAAAGGAAGGTGTACACATAATGGTAGATGGAAATGACACCCAACCACTGTGCTCGTGTCCTGGACTCCTAAACCTCAGAATGGGCTTTAAATCAATTCATTCTGCCCCTTCTGCTCTACAACAAGCTGCTCAGAGATATGACTGTGTTTGCATCATGACAGGTTTGCTTTAAAATGTAACATCATCTTTATACTTCATTGAGAGGTTATTATAAAGCTCCTGTGAGTAGGGGGTCTTGTTTTGACAGACACTTAAAAGGGACAATCCAGGCATAGGGCTTTCACTAGGTCTAGTGCAGGGAGGAGTAGCAGGACACTTGATTCAAGGAACAAAGCAATTTAGTCAGGTCCTGCAGTAAAGCATCTCCACCAAGAATTACAATCTGCTGGCAGCATGTTGAGAAATGCAATGTGATTTCCCCTTTATTATTTCTGATTCCATAATATTCCCATTTGAATCCATATGCTAATGAAGTCGCTGGTGCAGGTGTGACCTATGCATCCGAAAAATATGCAAATAGGTTTTCCATGAATGGATAAAGAATTTTTTTTTCTTTTAGCTACATTTTAAGGCAACCCCCCCTTTCAATAAAGCAGGACTTTCAGGAAGCCTAATGACATGATGCAGGATTAAAGCCAAACCAGGATCTAATAGGAAAAAGATCAGATTCTCAACTGTAGACAGCGCTGTTTCAATGTGGTTGCATCTCATCGGTATAGTGTAGGGTAGCTGGTTTAGCTGAGCGAGAGGCTTTTGACTATAGTTGGGAAGCAAGAAAACTCCTTATGGAGGCTGTAAGTCTCCACACATCTACAAGGAGGCCTAAAATGGCAAAGTCTACACAAGGAGAGCTTTTACTCAGGTCAAAAGCCTCCCACTCAGCTTAACAGTTCCCTACACTTTACTGATGAGATGAAAACACATAGAAACAGTGCTGTCTACAGTTGGAAATTTGTCTCTTCTGGAATGGATATATTGATTTGGCTTTAATCCTGCATCGCTCAAGCAGCCTTCTTGAAAGTCATGCTTCATGTTAAAGAGAGCTGCCTTACAAGGTAGCTAAGAGGCAATGTTCTCATTATTCCATCCTGGAAAACATAATTTAATACATCCCAAAATCCCCCAGTGAAGAATCAATCACAAACATCTCCAAGACTGAAATCTCAATCTCAATTGCAATTCTGTACAACATATCATAATGCTTCAGAGAGGTGGTAGACTTTCTTTCACATCTTTCCATAGACAAAAACTTCTAGGTTGACTTATAGGACAGCTGTTGTGTATAAATGGCAGCTCCCTGGACCCCACTCATTCTTTGAGGGGTTGTCCAAATGTTGAAAAACATGGCTGCTTTTTTTTAACCAAAAACAGCGCCACACCATGGTTTGTGCTGGTATTGCAGCTCATCGATATAGAAATCAGTGCAGCTTAGTTGCAATACCAGGTACTACCCATGGTCAGGAGAGGAGCTGTTTTTAGAAGAAAGCAGCCATGTTTTTTGACCTCTAGAGAACCCATTTAACTAGAAGTGGCACAACATCTTTAACACTAACACTTTCCGTGCAATACCACAAACTACCGGAAAACTGCTGTTAATGACGTTGCTCAAGTGGGAGTAATCACTAACACACAATACAAGGATATACAAGCATCATGTACCCTGAAGACTTTCTCTTGGAGGTTCACATTGGATAACTTCAGGATCACAGCAAAGTTGATGGGTTTTACACTAATCCGTCCCGGGCGTTTGTTAAAATTCACAAGCTGGAAAATCTGCAAGAAAAGAGAAATAAAAGGGAAAAAAATAAAAGTAAATCCTTTTGCTCAACATAAACAATCACAAAATGGCTTTGCAGCTGTGCACACGCAATCTAACGCTCACACAATCTAACTCTTATACATCTGGGCCGCCTTCCAGGACGGTTAACTTGCCAGCGGATTAGTATTATCTAATTAATATGTAATTAACTAATGTGTCATTATGCTGCTAATTCCTTCTCTCTGACTTGTCAATGTACAGACATCAATAGGATGCGCAACCATTAAATGCACTAGTGATTCCTGCCTCTACAGCACTACTGGGAGTTGTCAATTTTCCCCTACTTTTGCAAGACTTCTAAATTGATTTGGCTCATAAAATAAAAATTAGGCTTCTGTTTTTTTCCAAACGAGAATGTTTCACTGCAGAAACCCATGTCTATATGTTCTGGTACAGTATATGGACATCATAGAGAGGAGCAGCGGGGGGCGGGGTGGTCCGCTGCTAAGAAAGCCCCCCATCTATAAGCCAGGCCGGAGAGGCGGCATGCAATGCTAATGACCGATGCAGGGGCAATGCACAGCCACACACGGCTCCCACTCCATCAGATATTACAGGTGAATTACAGGGGGATTTTTACAAAGGGATTTTCTAGGTTTGTAATTTCTTATAGATGGTCCGACACTGCTAATCCAGCAGAATAATACAGAATAGAGACGGAAGTCCAACACTGCTCCCTGTAATGGCAGATGTAATCAACAATAATTCTTTATATAGCGCACACAGATTACGCAGCGCTGCACAGAGCTTGCCAAATCAGTCCATATCCCCAATGGGGCTCACAATCCAATAATCCTACCTGTATGTTTTGGTGTGTGGGTGGAAACCGGAGGACCCGGAGGAACCCCACAAACACAGAGAGAACATACAAACTCTTTGCAGATGTTGACCCTTGGACTTGAACCCAGATCCCCAGCACTGCAAGGCTGTAAAGCCACCATGCATATAATAGAGATCCTATTAACTTGTATGGGAACTCATCTGCAGATCTATGCATCAGTTTTACAAAACTTGAAGGAAACCGGACAACAATTTTTACCCAATTTAACAATTATCCCTCTAAGGAAGGGTATGAAATGTCCGTTCTAGAATTCCCTCCTTTATATGAAATCTCACCCATCTATAAAAAAAATCTCCTCCTAAATCATATGAAAATGAGCAAAGAAGAATCATATTCGCCAGAGGTGACTCCAGTTTAGAGCCCGCAGAGGGGAGAACACCAAATCTCCAGTTCCATTAGAATCCACTATGAAGTTAGTTCTTACTAAAAGGCAGCACCAACAGGGGGCCCCATTACTTTTTAAGTAGGGGACAAGTTGTCAGTATAATAAAAAAAATCAATAATTGATGGATTACAGATATGTTTTATTGTAAGCCAGAAGTTCCAGCTTTAGGAGATCAGACATTCAGCAATTTTCCCTTATGTCTGGCCAATAAGGCAGAGATCCAAAGGAATTTATGGTCTTCTAGAATCCAACACTTCACGTAAAAGCCACCAGTTACTGAAAGGGAAAGATCAGAAATAATTGCAGATTTTGTCTGTCATTACGTTGTTGGAGGTGCTGCTCATCTGTGTACCAGGCAGGCCAATTATTAAGCAAAAATGTCAATTACTTTTGGCTGAATTATATGCAATGGTCTTTCCTCTATAGATCTAGTTTCTTAGCCCATCTTCCCCCACACCCCTACCATAGATTACTTTTTTGAGTGATTAACCTCTTCAATGGTACGTTACAGGAGATGCAACTTTCTAATCTGCTCTTAAAAGGAAATATACAAAGCTGAACCCCTATGTATTTTAATAGAAAATCCGCTGCAGTTCCTCACACCGGCCACTACGCGGAGAATGGAGCTTGACGTACAACTCCGTTCTTTGTCTTTGTGCACCAGGAAAAGCTTATTGGTGAGTGTGATATGCAGAGACCACCGACTTCATATGACCGGTAATCATGTTTCATGATAGGTCAAGTTCTTAGAGATGGGAAAACCCCTTTAAGAAGGGCTTTTTCATCATTTGTTTTCCTTGGAAAAAGAACAATGTGAATGCTGAGGTTGATGTAATGAAGTTTCTGTGGAGCAAAGAACTTGTTTACACATAGCAGGGAACCTAGAGCTCCTTGCAGCCACCTCCTAGCCTCCACTGCTGCAAGGAAATGTAACAATAATAATAATTCCTTATTTATACAGCGCACACAGATTACGTAGCGCTGCACAGAGCTTGTCAAATCGGTCCCTGTCCCCAATGGGGCTCACAATCTAATCATCCTACCAGTATGTTTTGGAGTGTGGGAGGAAACCAGAGGACCCGGAGGAAACCCACGCAAACACAACTACATCAGATAAATACAAGTGAAACCCTACTATACCATCTGCAATACAATATACAGTTAGAGAGTCGTGAGGTTTACTTCAAGCGTAAAGAATGAAGAAAACTCCCCAAAAACTTCCTGACCTTTCTAAAAATATATGTACAGGTATAATGTACAACAGCCGACCATGTGATACTTTTATCTGTACATGACACACTAGTTTTAAATAAGCTTTTGCCAAATAAATGTAAATAAAGTAGACAACAATAGGTCAATAGGCGGAAATGTATTACTTTTGGGTACCACTTATTTCTTCTTTTGGAAAACTTTTAGAAAAACTAGTGATCAGAATAATGTCCAGGGACATAAGGGTGCAAGATGTAGATTGCTGCTTATGTTAACAGGACATGGCAAAACACTAGGGGTCTAGATGTACGCCCCCTACGACCACTGAAATGATAGGACACAAGAGCTCGGTAGTTTTCCTGTTCTCTTTGTTCACCAAATGGATTAGATATTTGCCAACTGAAGTCAATGGATATCCATGCACAATCTAGTGTGTATAGCGTCCTCCAAATATCCAGCGGAAAGCAGAGTTAGGGTAGGAATAATCATTCATTTCAATATGTCTTCTACTTCTGTTCCAAGGCAAACCAGCTGCTTCCAGGGGAATAGCAATCTAACATGAATGGTGAACCTCAGAGGTTGGACTGGTGGTGTATAGGCTCTTTCCAACGTACACAATTGTGAGCCTTGGGACAGTCCACAAAGCTTAAAGGGGTTATCCGGGTTTAAATTTTTTTTATGGCCGGGCTGGGGAGGGATAGTTAAACATAATAAACATGGACTTACCTCCTCCGGCGCCGCCAATGTCCCGCGCCGCGGTCACTTCGATCCGTGCCCCTGTAAACAAACAGGGGCACGGAAACCGCGCACAGGGAGCTTCCGGTCCGCGATGTGGACGGCTCCTCCCAAGCGTCCCTATCTCTCAGCGTTGTAAGCGCTGGGAGATGGTGCGCATGGGAGCTTCCGGCCGGCCGGAAGCTCCCTGTGCGCCGGTGTAATGAAACCGGCGCACGGAGAAGACGGGCCGCGGCGCGGGACATCGGCAGCACCGGAGGAGGTAAGTACATGTTTATTATGTTTAAATAGCCCTCCCCAGCCCGGACATAAAAAATTTTTTAAACCCGGATAACCCCTTTAAAATGCAATGAGTTCAGGTGGGCGCTTCTGCTCCGGTTTCACAAAAGAGTAAATATAGATAATTATAAGAGCAAAGGTCTCTTAGGAGAGATAAGAAAAGCTTTGCCTATTGCAAAACCTTTCAAAATCCCAAGTTACAAGACTTCCTAAAAGCGGGACACAGGTACAACCCATTTTAGACGAATAACTTTATTTTTCTGACTCTAAGATGCACTTTTTAGTAAGAAAAAAAAGTTTGGGGGTTGGATCCTCCTGAACTTCAAAGACCTTGCTGACTTCTGTCCTGGAGATCAGGTTAAGCACTGAAGAGCATTTCACCCGATGTCAGAGAGAAGAGCCTCTTCCCTGCTCCCTCCTCCTCGTCCTGACATGAGAATTGCTGCAGAACCTAGAATGACTTCAGAAGCACATGACTAATCACATGCTTCCTACATCACTGCAGGGTCCTTGCCCTTCCATGCTGCCAGAAGATAGGGCCAGAGAAGTCAGAAAAGAAGTTTCAGCTGGGACTGGATATAAGAAGGGTAAAGGCGCGGCCAGAGCAGTTTGAGGGAATGGCGGTGGCCAGCGTAAGGGATAACAATCTCAGGGTGGGGGTCCGACCACTAGGAGCCCTACTGCTAATGAGAACAGGGATCCTGTTTTTACATATTGATGGAGAAGAAGGTTCTGCCTCTCTATTTAGAACTATAGTAGTGGAAAAAATTGCCAAGCAAAGCACTTTTCTAATTTCCAGAACTCTCATAGAAAGTAAATGGGAGCGTCAAAGATAACTGAGCAGGTCTTCAGGCTCATCCTTCTAAACCACCCATTTAGCAGAACGGGACCCTATACTCATGATCAGTGGGAGTTCCAGTAGTCTGGTCTAAAACGACCAGATAATTGCCCCCTATGTGGTGGATAGAGGATCACAACCTGGTATGACCCCTTTCGAAGGGAACAAGCTTTTACAAGAGGGCACCGGAGCAGCGGTTTTCCTTTTTACCATCCTTTTTCATGATTCTTGGTGTACCATGCCCTTTGATCCACATAGATACATATGACCTCCCCTGAACGATAGAGAATGCATACACCTGTATGAGCTCCCCTACAGTACAGCATCAGGGGTGTGTATGGGTTAATAAGGCGTAATAATGATATTCCCGCAGAAAAATGAAGCGTTTTCCGATGTGCTTCCTGTTAGGTGCTCCTGTAAGAGGCTTCCACTGTGAATTCAATCATTTAATTAGAAAATGGTTCTTGTAAAACCATTAGAGGAGGGAATCTTTAAACCTCCCGTCTGCTAGAGAAAGGGCACAGGCAACGCACAGACTTTACAACCTCAGGTGTCTCAGACAGATTAACAGCTCCTGCTTTCTCCATCCAGTCTATTCTCAATACCGCAAACTAGGCACACCACCCGATTCCTTCCAGAAAACAATTCCCCAAAAAATGACAAGTGATTCAATCCTTCCGACTCGTCTTAGACCTCTTAATGGCTTAAGCATTATCCACAGAAAAAAAGATTCATAATCACAAGTTATTAAAATGGAAAGGAGCCATGAGGTTTATAAATAAGGCAACCAGGTTTCTATGTGGAGCAAATACCAAAACTAATTTAGAATAACTGAATTGGTTGCCGTACTAAGATAACCACTGTCTATATGCCTCCATATCAGAACGCCTATATATGTAGAATAATGAACTACCTTGGACCGGCATAACTATGTCTTACGTGGACAGTTATACAGGTAAATCAATGCTATGAAATACTGTCAATGAAGAGGAGAAAAATGTCTAATTTTTTTCCATTAAAAATATAAAAATGCATGGGTATGGCATAAGCAGGTCCACATCGTCGCTGTGCTGTTACGTCACTGCGTGTATAATTCTTAAAAAAAAAAAAGAAAAAAAAAAAAAAAAAAAAAGGGGAAACCGCAGTGAAGGCTCTTAAAGAAGAAAGAAATTCAAATATTGCCAAAATTGATACACAAAGTACCTAGACAAATGATCCCCAATAAGTGTAATCAGAAGACAGGATGACATAACCCCAAAAGTATCCTGTAAACAAGCCTAAAATTAAATGTACCATGTATATCATGCTTGATTTTGATGGTAAATTTACTCAGTGCTCAATCTAACAGGCACCTACTGCCAGAGCCCTGGGGACCTTCACAGGATTCCAGGGCTGCAAGGGAAGCAGTTGGCGCCTCCGTGGTCTTGCTCCATAGACCCCATGGTCACAATGCTCAAAATCAAGCATGATACACTTACTCAAGCACGATTTAACAGGTGCCTACTGCCGGCAGCTTTGGGGAACTTCAGGACCCCAGGGCTGCCATGGAAGCAGTTGGCACCTCCTTGCAGGGAGGTTGCCTACTCGCCAGCTAAGTACCTGGCTCTGCTCGGTAGACGCAACGGTCACTATGACCGCGTCGTCTATGGGTTTAAACAGATTGCAAGTTTTGAAATCCAAGCCGTCACGTACAGCCGAGCTCCCACAGAAATCATACAGGCTCTACTGAGCCCCGACGATCGTTGAGACATACATGTACATCGGGATTCGGCAACAGACCACATTTCCCAACATATATCCAAATGTGCCATGGAATTAAGAGATGCAGGGCTCTTGGGCCGAGGGGTATTCTCAACTGGGCATTTAGACTTAAATTTAATTCATCTGCCATATACCGTATATACTCGAGTATAAGCTGACCCGAGTATAAGCCGAGACCCCTAATTTTACCACCAAAAAGTGGGAAAGCCTATTGACTCGAGTATAAGCTGAGGGTGGGAAATGGATTGGTCACAAACCCCCCCCCCCCCCAGTATATAGCCAGCCCCCTATAGTATACAGCCTGCCCCCAGTGGTATACAGCCACCCCAGCCTGCCCCGAGTAGTATACAGCCACCCCCAGTAGTATACAGCCTGTCGCCAGTAGTATACAGCACTGCCCAGCCTGCCCCCAGTACTATACAGCACTGCCCAGCCTGCCCCCAGTAACATTGTGCTGGGCGCCGCCATTGCTCTCTCCTGGGTACCTAGTATGACGTCAGCAGTGGCGCCCGGGAGAGAGCAATGGCGGCGCCCAGCGCAATGTACAGAAGACAAAAGATAGGCACGGAAGCCAGAAGAGGACCCACGCGGACATCGGGGGAGCAGCGCTGCACATCGGGGCCACCGGAGGGCGAGTATATAAGTTTATTATTTTTTAAGTGACTATTGTGACTTGTGATCCGTGTATAAGCTGAGGGGAGGTTTTTCAGCACATTTTTTGTGCTGAAAAACTCAACTTATACATGAGTATATATACGGTACATAAATTTCTTCAATTTGATGTTATTAAAAAAATTGCACCTGTGTGAAGAAAATGTATTATAAATGCAACCATATTGTCTCTTAGAAACTGAGTTATCGCTCAAAGATACAAATTGTTCATTGATATGAAATGGACAGAAATTATTGCATATCGCACAGCAGTCCTGTGGTAATGAAGACAATCCAGGTCGTCAGGCCTCAATAGTGCATGTGCGGCCACTGTGGTGGTGGTCGTATCTTGTTCCTATGGAACAATATGGCTACATTTATGGGAGCTTACCTTTATACAGGTAGATTTTTTTAATAACATGCAATTGAATAAATGTGCGTGTGTTTGTGTATAATTTGTGAGAATACCACTTTAAATGACTACAATGAGGACTTGGCTCGGCTAGTAAAAAAAACAGGAGCTGCTGTACTCAATACTTACTGATACAAGAAAACCAAAGCTCCAAATCTTTCTTATAGTTTAGACTTTGGAATCTATTTATAACATTTATTCTTGTTGAACTTCTGACATAATAGGAGGCTAAGTCATGCAGAGCTGTGAGTTTTATCGGGAATATCCTTATGTTTTAGAAGCAGCTTGGTACTAGGTCAATGGGCAACACAGACTGGATATTAAAGTAACAAAGAACAGCATCAGACCTCTGAAGGATGAAGGCTCTATGGCCACCCATGAAGAACTCATTGCCTAAGTTTAATAGACCAATGGCAGTCCTGATCCAAGCCATGCCCTGGGCCCTTGGAGTTGCCAAAAAGAGATGGGCAGAGCCTGAACATGTAGCATCAGTAGAATCAATGAAAAGATGCACTACTTTGTCACAACGTTTTAGGAGAAAAGATGATTTGCAAGCAAAGGCCATCAACTCAGGTGACGGCCACCAAAAAGTGGCCATCCAGAAGATGCAACAGAGTGAGACAGGACTCCAGAGAGAAGAGTTTGTATTCGAATTTTCTATAATCTTGGACAAACCCTTTAAGCAGAAAACTTTACCCTCGGAACACAGCCAGTTAACAATAGCTGGAAAGGGAACGTTACAATTGAAGCTAAACTTCGTTATCTAATTCTTAGAAAATATGTTGAGTTGTCAATTGTTACAATTCTAATAATGGACGGTAATTATCAAGGAGTAATGTCTCAGTAATCACCAGAAAAGCAGGATGACCAGCCCGGTGGGATCTGTAATGGTGCCAGAAAGAGGCGGTCTAGACAGAAATTTGATTTAAAGAGGGTGATCATTTTGAGATCGCCCAAGGTCTGACACTCCACAGATTTGCTGCTAGAAGAGATCACGTCTCTCCGGTAAGGCCAGTGACGTCGTAATCATTAGTCACATTCTGGCTACAGCACGGTCTCATTCGGTGACAGAGTCTGACCTGCAACAACAAGCACTGCCACTATAAAAGTCATGGCGTTGCTTCCTTAGGTGCACCTGTATTCTGGAGGTCTTTACCATCAAATCAAACAATGCAATGATAAAAAAAAAAGCACAAAAACAATAAAAAAGGTCTCAGGGTGGGTAGATCTGAAGTCCATATGGAGCTCCAGAGGAAGCGTACAGCAGGCAGCAGCCATAGACCTGCAGGGAGGGGAAGAAACGGATCACAGAATCGAAGCTGGCAAGGAACAGAAGGATGTGGGCTGGACGGAGCCGAGCAGCCGCAAAAGTATTTCCTTCCACTGAACAACATCTTGGCTCGGGGACAGACTGAGCATCACGAGGCAGCATAAAACCTCCGGTGCTTCCCATCTTCAATCCCAACGCTCCATAACGCAAACTTCAGCCAAGTACATCAATAAAACCTCCACCCAATCCTGAGCCCCTATTGCCCTGTCACTGCCGGATCTGGCCAGGAAAGTGAGGCTAGACGGCGCAACTGGGGGGGGGGGGGGGGGGCGGGCGTGGGGGGGACACATAAGGAAGTCTTTGGAAAATAGAATGATCAAAGAGAAAAATAAAGCGGGAAGGTGGATTGTTACTGTAAGGCCAGAGAACAGGTTTCTTCATATCAATTATTATTATGGGTATGGATCGCCCCGAGGCAATGTTACAGACTTGAGGCTGGCCGGTGGGATGAGCTTAGCAACTCACAGCTACAACTGGGCAATCCTACTCCTAAGATGATAAACCTCCTGCCCATTAACAGGTACAATCCGTGGCACTGAGCCAGGCGGCACCTGAGTAAACTTCTACACACAAAGTTGTACAATTATCCGGATGGGATGGCCTAGGAAAACACATTTGACAAAAAAGCAAGCCAAATACTAAACCAGGAGACAAATACAATATGGGTCAAGTGACATTTCCAAACGTTTCATCCATTTTACTGATCAATGTATATCTGGCACACACACAAGTCCAAAGTGGCAATCATTGATATTTACATCCCATGTGAATGTAGACCATTGTGAAAAACAAGTAGTGAGTGCTACATGTGGGGGGATGTGGGTTTCCCACTGGGACCACCATCAATCAATGCTGCCACTGGGTTTAGTTTCGATGAGATTGCAAGCCATCGCCAAGCACTGTACTTTGCTTGCCCTCAGTGAATGGAACATTAACACGTGTCTGCCGCTTCTCTCTGAAAAGTAAATTTAAAGGGGACCTACCACCACGATTCTACCTATAAAAGGTAGAACGGGTGGTAGGTGGATGAATGAGACATGACGATAGCCCTTTTTTGGGCCAATCCTCACGTCCCGGTTATCCTTTGGTAAACTTTAATAAGTCTGTATGTAAATTTTTTTAAGCGGCTACTGGGGCATGGAGTAGCCGGACATGAGGCTACACGTTGCGGCTACTCCACGCCCCAGTAGCCTCGTTCCTCCGCCTACCATGTAATCTTCGGCGCGCAGCTATGGCCGCGCAACCGTAGGCCTGCGTTCTGTGAATGCGTAGCTGCGCGCCGAAGATGAAATGGTAGGCGGAGGAACGAGGCTACTGGGGCGTGGAGTAGCCGCGACTTATAGCCTCATGTCTGGCTACTCCACGCCCCTGTAGCCGCTTAAAAAAAATTTACATACAGACTTATTAAAGTTTACCAAAGGATAGCCGGGACGTGAGGATTAGCCCAAAAAAGGGCTATCCTCACATCCCATTTATCCACCTACCACCCGTTCTACCTTTATAGGTAGAATCGTGGTGGTAGGTCCCCTTTAAAGGAACGGATCACAATGATCTGTTATACATCTCTAATGTGGGGGGCCCAAGACTCTGTGCAATAGAAATAGAATTTCTCATTAACAAAGCTGTTTAAAGGGGAACATTAGAGGAACACCATAAACTTTAACCCCCCTATCCATATGGAACTCCAGGTTTTGTGGAACTCCCATTCACTTCTCTAGTAGAACCAAGAACAGTAGATGTTGGTAGATGTAGAAGCTGGAGTAGAATAATACCTATTATGACGAATATTTAGATAACACCATCATATTCCACAGCTCTTTACAGATCATGTAGAACACAGAAAGACAAAATGAGACATTACATAGCAATAACATGGTCAGATAATACAATAAGAATGAGGGACCTGCTCACAAGAGCTTACAATCTATCAACTTACTACGACTACCTTATACACAAGGGCCCCCACATGAATAGAGAACTATGGTGCATACACGACTAGCGCTCCATTTACTTCTATGGGACATCCATGTCCTGTATACAAGTGAATGTAATATTGGCCCATAGTGGTCCCTGGATGTCACAGAAATCCTATAAATAGGGTATAAGTGTGAAAACCTCCTTAAAATATAGTGTTCCTGGCACCGCTAAAGGGAAAATTGGTGCATAAATCAACATCACCAAAGTTGAGAAAGATTATAGGATCGACCAGCAGAACTAACAATGTACACATAAGGGGGGACACTTACCTCCAGGATAAAGGGTAATACAGGGATGAAGACTCCGGTGCTTTCTGACAGCAGTGTCAAGGCTCGGATGCAATGCATTCGCAGGGGGAAGTAACGCGCAGTCGGGACAAGTCTATAGAAGAAGTAGTGAAATGTTAGAACAAGTGTTAAAGTATCATCCATTAGTCCAATACATTATAAAGTAAAATAAGTTATAGAAAATAAAGTCCTAGAAACATTCATACCCAATGATTGGAACTGAAGTGTTTTTTTCGGGTATTTTTTTTTTTTTACGGACCCCCCCACCCCCCCATACTACCCTATCTCTGCATCCAACATAAATAACAGAGTGGTGCAATATTGCCCCCTAGTGCTCCGTGCTGGTAGTCTACACTGCTGTAACTATTCCAGGAAAGGAAAATCTCCAGACTACATGGAGCCAGATATGCAAACGATGAACGACTCCTTCCCTGACTTGTGGAAAGGAAGAATAACGGAGAGCTGAAAATATTAAGATGCTGCATTATTTTACATCATTAGTATAACAAGGCATCTCCGCCATCTAAAAGGAAATTGATTATAAGATAACGTACTAATGAACTTGTTTTTCTGCTATAAGCAATAATTCCCTTACAAAGACATTCAATTCAGTGTTACAAAAAAAATACAGGACAAAATATTTCCCTTCCCAACTTTCCTAACCGGGTCATTGACAGTGTGGTGGACAATCAATAAGTCATTACATATTGGTACATTGGGGCAGATTTACTCACCCGGTCCATTCGCGGCGCGTTCTCCGTCGAGGATTCGGGTCTTCCGGCGATTCACTAAGGTAGTGTGCCCGATGTCCACCAAGTGCCGCTGCTGCGCTAAAGGCCGCCGCAGTTCGCTGGAGTTCACCGTCCTATCTTGGGTTCAGGTAAGTGCGTGCAACATTTTTTTTTTTTTTTTTTAAATTCAGTGTTTTTTCTGAATCTGTTGGGTTTTCCGACGGCCACGCCCCCCCCCCCCCCCATTTCTGTTGCGTGCATGCCGGCGCCGATGCGCCACAATCCGATCGTGTGCGCAAAAAACCCGGGGCAATTCGGCGCAAAGCGATAATTTTTGGGAAACCTGACAAAAAAAATTGCGATTTGGGCCCTTAGTAAATGACCCCCGTTATGTCCTCAATATCAGATTGGCCAAAGTCACACAACCAGCACCCGGACTGATCAGCTGCCATTCTATACGTAGTGGTCAGACCAGGTTACTGCAGATAAGATTCCAATAATGGAAGCCAAGGTGCAGTGACTAGGTTCAGCCACTACACTGAGAATGAAGCTGCCTCCTTCCGCTTTGATTCTCCGTTTATCAGCTGCCGGGAACAGGCAATAGCTGTGGTGGTGCTGGACAATAGCTAATCTAATATTAACACTTTAGGAATAAGGTGGGAACTAGGTTTTTGCCTTTCCATTTTCCACTCCCTACTTTCAAAAATTAACTTTTTTGTTTTTCTGTGCACAAACCTTTAGGAGGGTTTGTTTTGTGCGTAAAAAAAATTGTAACCCCAAGTGATAGTATTTAATATTCCATGCCTTGAACTGGGGATCAAATGCCCAAAAATTTTAAGAAAAAAACATTTTCCTGTGGACCCTCTTTCACGGGTTTTCACTGTCCAATCCAGATGACACTTCCACTTCTTTGGGTCAGTACGATCTTGGAGATACCAGGTTTATTATGTTTTAGTGAATTTTAAAAATGTTAATATTTTGTACCCAAAAAAAGAGAAAATCTTCATTTTGCCATATAGTGAGGCCAATAACTTTTTCATACTTCAGTGTACAGACCTGTGTAATCGTTTACAAGACTAGAAGACATTTTCATTACTGCCATTTGTGGACATTTTAACAAAATCTTTAAGTGTTGCAAAAATGCGATTCCACTTATTCATATATCCAGGCACTGTGACTTTGTTAATCTTCTTATATTTGTTGTCCGTATCCTCCTCACTTTTACAATAACATTTTTTAATTAAGTTAATGAGCCTGATGAACTCCTGGGGGCATTTCCAAACTTCCTCCGCGCTGCAGCTTCACAGACTGGTACACTGGGAGGGGAGACAGTGTAAAGGCCTATGAAGCTACAGCACTCAGAGTCTCTGGAAAAAACTCCAGGCGCCCTTCTAGCTCATTAACATCACTAAAAATGTTAATTTTACAAGGAAGGAGTGCCTGAATCTATGAGTAAGTGCCCCCAGTTTAACATGATTGATTTTGATGGTTGATTAAAGGTGTTGTCCAGAGCTTCAAAAACATGGATGCTTGCTTGAAAAACAATACTTGACTATGTTTGTGCCAGTACTACATATCAACTGTATAGGAATGACTGGAGTTTAGTGCCTGTTATTGCAACTAACCCTGGCAGAAAGCAGCCATGTTTTACAACCTCCAGACAATCCCTTTAAACAGTTCTGCAGGAGCTGTATGCTAGTCTTCTAATATCCATGTGTAGCAAATCTGTCAATTGATGTAGTGCTACGTGCTAGTACTACTTTAAGATACCTGGACCCTTTACCTCATGATGTATGTTATATGTCTAAGTGTAGGGGGCAGGATATTAGGTAATTACCAATACACATCTCATAAAAGTTTGTACTGCTTTATTGTGATCTTTATCTGTCCTTGAGCAATTATCCTACCAAGACCTTAATCTTATATTCATGAATACTAAGGTCCTGGCAGGGCAATTGCTCATGGACAGTTAGAGATCACATGACCCTCCATCTGCTGCCATTTTACGGTCAAGTATTTCTGGCTAATGAGGTAAAAGACAGGAGGCTACACTTTACATATCAAGAAAGCAGTGCTATGATACAGCTCGAAATAGCTCTCCCATAGACTCAGCATTACCAGTAATTGACCACCACTGCATTTAAATGACCAAATGATCATAGGTTTTCCATCACTTTCAGCCCAAAATAATGTTGTACAATTGGTCTTAAATACATGCATCATCAAATCAATAAATGTATATCCTACCTGATACAACCAGTGATGACCTGGACCAGAGGATAGATGAGAGGCTCCAGTATGTCACTGGGATGGAGTGTGCTCAGCACCCGGCACCACAGATACAAGCAGTGAATGTACTGCCAGTTATACACCGACTGATAGGAACCCTGTGCCAAGAGAGAGACCAAGGTGCATTAATATAAAATGTCACTCCGCACGCAAACAATGTCAAAGTATCAGTTTATATGGTTGAAAAAAAGACATGTCCATCAAGTTCAACCAAGGAAGGGAAGGGATTGGATGAGAAATAATTCTATATAACATAACCATCAACGTTATTTAGGTGTAAAAAGGCATCTAGACCCTTCTTGGAGCTCTCTGCTGTCCCTGCTGTGACCAGCGCATGAGGCAGGCTATTCCACAGAGTGACAGTTCTCATAGTAAAAAAGCCCTGTCCCCTCTGGTGATTATTCCTTGTTTTCTCCAGAAGGAGACAGAGCCTCCTCTTCTTTTCATTTGATCTGGAACAACTTACCACCATAGTTTTTGTATGGACCATTCATATATTTAAATAAATTAATTATGTCCCCTCATAGTCGTCTCTTTTCCAGACTAAGTAAATCTAATTGTTTTCATCTTTCCTCATAACAGACCCTCCATACCCCTTATCACTCTTCATTGAACCCTCTACAGCTCCAGGGCATCCTTTTTATGGGCCGGTGCCCAGAACTGGACGGCATATTCCAGGTGAGGCCGAACCAATGCCTTGTACAGTGGTAATATTACATCCCTCTCATGAGAGTCCATACCATTTTTGATACGTCAAGAACTTGCTGACTTTAGAGACAGCTGATTGACATTGCATGCTGTTATTCAATTTATGATCTACTAGTACCCCCAGGTCCTTCTCAAAAAGGGACTCTCCCAGATTTACTCCCCCCAAGGACGTATGTTGCCTGTGGATTATTAGCCCCCAGGTGCATAATCTTACACTTATCCACATTGAACCTCATTTGCCAAGTGGATGTCCTGTCAGATTTGACAGCAAAGATAGTGGCTCAGTGCACAGTATTATTCTCTCACCAAAAACCCAATGGACATCTTAAGTATTATGGCGCAATTATGGCGTGGACCTTGCACTACATTACACATGCTGCTCGATTCTAGCTCCTCCCTCCAAGGAGAAATTGAGGGTTTGGGACCCCTACACTAGTGATCAATGAGGTCCACAGCACACTAACATCTATCACCCTAGGGAATCGCCTATAACCAGTGAATTCTTGTAGCACTATTTACTACTGGACTCAGCTGATGGGTAGACAGTGACCCCCAAAGAGTGACAGGAATGGCCCCACTCACTGACATCTTCCCCACAACATTAGGAGTCTAGGTTAGCGCGCCTTACTGGATATTACTTGTCTGCCTTACAGAGGGAAGCTGCACCGAGCAGCTTGAAGTAGCATTAGAGTAACCAAATCTGAGGAAAAAAATAATTGGCTTATAAGTATCTGTCTGAGCCGTGGTGTGAGAAGATGCTGGACATCACTAGCCAATTACGAGAGTTTCCATTATACAATCCTACATCCAGACACACAACACATATAAAATATTACAGGCACATCATGTAACACAGCAGCACATACAAGATCATACAAGGATGGAGCCTCTCACAAGCCCAAAAACCTCTACTACAATACTATAAAACGGCTACGCCACTGGATCTGAACTTACGACTCCGCTTTGCACAGATCCTCAATTGTTGTGATAACAAAATCACAAAAAAAACCATCGATGGAAATCAAAGGAGGCCTGGAATTGGAGTCACCTACAAAATTAAAGTGGAAAAACACACTACAGGCTGATCCAACTTTAATGTCCATAAAACAAGACAAACTGAGGCTCAGTATCGTGTGTGGGACATCTGCACTGCGCCTTAACCAAGTATTGAGTACAGTGCAGAGACACAGGGACTCCTAGCATTCGGATACATGGATATCTTAAAGGGGTTTTTAGGTTAAAAGATTTTGATAGGCCACAAAAATCAGACCTGTACACTCAAGGCCACAATGGACCCCAATTAAAGTAGTGGTTGTGTATAGAAAATTGTGTCATACTCCATATGGACGTGCAATAAAAACATGCCGTGGAAAGTTCCCTAAAATGACATGTAGCCAACACGCTCATCCCAGTCACAACAACTATGGCACTAAACAAAACTATCAGAAAGTCCATCCTATAGTCCTCTGCGTATAACAGAGGTCATAAGGCCAGACATGTGAAACATGAAGACCCCGTCTGCGTAAAGCAATCTGTTGAGCTTGCAATAACTAATCATCCTTAACCGGGGACGTAAAAGGGATTGGACACATATCCAGACACAGCAAATAGCATTAAATATAATTCCATTACACAAGGATAACAAACGCAAGTGTCTACTGACTGGATTATGCCCAAGACTGATATGAAGACGTTATGGGCCTTATTTACCAAGGTGTCTGGCAATATGCCCCACACACCCATCTGCCAATTGTTATCCTTCCCGTCACCCATACTCAACCAAAAATCAACTTGGGTTGCGGTCACACGTACCGCTAGCACTGCGTAACGCAGAGCTAGCGGGCCTTGACCCAATCGTATACTCGTTTCTATGGAACTGCAAGTGATTGATAACCAGAACGTGTCTTGCAGCGTTTTAATGCAAGACACCGGATTCTGGTAACAGATCAAATGCATTTCCATAGAAACACATATGCAATTGGGTCGAGGGCCCGTACCCGCAATCTAGTGCTGCTTTTGTACACACAGTGCTAGCAGTACATGTGACGGCATGCTTAAAGGGATTGCAAAACTCTTTTAAAAAAACTAGCAGGTGGGCTGGGGAGGTAAGTTTGAAAAAATATAAAGCTGTACTCACCTCTACCATCACTCCCGGGGAACCACGCCGCCATCTCGCTAGTCTGTGCCCCTGTTTGTTTAAAGGGGCACAGAAGCTCCACCAAGTTCGACTTCCAGACCAACCAGTCCCCATATTTCAGCGCAGGATACAGCGTGGTCCGGAAACCAAACTCAGCGGAGCTTCCATGTCCCTGTAAACAAACAGTGGCACGGACCAGCGAGACGGCGGTGGAGGACTCCGTGAGAAACAGAGGAGGGGAGTACAGCTTTCTTTTTTTCAAACTTAAACACACCCCAGCCCACCTGCTAGTTTATTACCGTATATACTCCAGTATAAGCAGAGACCCCTAATTTTACCACCAAAAACTGGGAAAACCTATTGACTTGAGTATACAGCCAGCCCCCTGCCAAGCGCATAAAAAAATAAAAAACCTTAATACTCACCCTCCGGTGTCCGGATTGTTGGCGCGGGTCCCGATCTTCGGCGAGGGTCCCGGCGGCTCCTCTTCTCTCCTTCTGTAGCCGGCAGATCGCGTCCATGCGGGCGCTCACTATGATGCGGCAGTGTCGCTGATGACACTATGATGCGGGAGCATCGCGCTGAAGATCGGGACCTGCGCCAACAATCCGGACACCAGAGGGTGAGTATTAAGTTTTATATTTTTTTCTTGACTGTCTCCATCTCCGGTTCTAATGTGATCTGAAAGTTGGGATTCTCACCTTTAATGTGACGCTCCCCTTGCAGCCTCTAAAATGAACTCATTTTTACGGTGAAAGGAGACTCTTCTATGCATATTTTTACACGATTTTGGAGAAGGTTTTTGTTATATGTAAATGGATAAAAATTGACATAAAAGAGGGAATTCTGGAAAGGAAATTTCAGACCCTGCCCTGAGGGTGCTGATAACAGGTTCCCTTCAAAAAAATGTATTGTGTTTAACTGCAGCAGACATTTATATTTAGTTGCTGTGTTTTCTTTCTAAAAGGAAACAGCAAATAAAGCAGTGATGCTTCCTCTGTCCTGCAGCTGATAAAAGCGGCGCTGACTCCTTGTTAGAGAATGACATGGGAGGAAGGTGCAGGCCAAGTACTAATTCTAATCACGTCAAAAGCAAATCTCAGCTCTGTCAGGGTTCAGCATGGAGGAAACATTCCTGCCAATCATAATCCTATTCCGATATGGAGTCTTAGATCATATTTTCTGCATTACACACCAGCCAGGACGGTAGCAGACAAGTCACCTCTATGGAAGGACCTGATTCATTGTGGGCAGGTATCTGGGAGAGGAAGCCCAACCAATGTACACTATACTGTAATATTCAGCAAATAACATTGTGACGCAAAACATCTTTACTATAAATGACTGTTTCCTCTTATCACAGAGGTGACCTGGGGTAAGCAGATTTCTTCATCTGTCAGCACACATGGAATATAAAAAATAACCAAACTTATATTATTACAGAAATTCCTCATTTTATAATATCTAACCATGACACAACCTGCCAGCTGCAATATAATCTGCAATAGTAATTACTTGTCATATTCTGGAGCATCGTATTACTCTGTATTGTCCTGTTCTTTGTGCCAATTGTCAATTCTGTATTTCTAGTAGTAATAACAGAGGAACGTTACTGCATTAACTATAATTTGCAGCCATATGAGGGCTTGTATATTATAGAAATAAAGCTTATTTTTTAAAATGCATTATCAAAGTGTTTTTTTTTTTGTTTTTTTTTTTTTAAAATACAGCTTCACCACCGAGCCTCTGCATACACCAAACAGATCGGTGGTGGCAGGAGGTGCAACACTGAACCGGAGAACCAGAGAGTGGTAAGTAAAATGCGTGTATTATTTTTGTACCCCCTCCTCGGGACCTATATTTAAAAAAGAAACATGAACCCAGCCAACTTCTTTAATTGTTTGGCTTGCTTCTTAACAAACACCTAATAATTTCTCTTATGACTCATGGTATGTAGTATTACACAAAGGCATGACATAGCTATTATTTCCCCTTAACACATATAAAAAAGCAGATTAAAAACAAAAAAATAAAAATATAAAAAATGGTTGGTGTGCATTACCACCTAACACACTGTAGGTGGCACTGATGCTACAACTAAACACAAGCAGTTTAAAGGGAACCTGTTATCAGGAGTAAGACTGGCTTTTTCAGAAAAAAATAAAAAAGTTAGATGAAAGTTTACTTTCTCAACGCCTTGAGAAAGCGCGTCTTAGCGCGAAACGGCCCGTCGCCTGGCCCCGCTCTTCTCTGTACTGCACCTCGCTTTAATAAAGATAGTTCGTCACGTTGGTGAGTGCCACCTTGCTTTTTCTTTGGAATAGTTTACTTTCCTGTATGCAGAACTCTGTCCGTAGTCCGATGGGAGTAGCCAGTGACGTGTGCACCCCCCCCCCCCCAATCGTAGGAAATGGCCCCGTCATGCATCAATTTGCCTCACTGCTCACTGGCCACTACCATGGGACTAGGGACACAGCTCTGTATACAGAAAGGTAAACCTTCATCTAACGTCTCGTTTTATTGGAAAAAAGCAAGTTGTACAATAAAAACTTTTTGGCATTGTGTACACTATTCTCTATGGGGGAGCCAGAAAAAGCGCGCCTGATGACAGGTTCCCTTTAACCCCTTAATAACCAGGCCTAAAAAGGCTTTAATGAACAGGCTTTTATGGCTAATTTTCATACGTATTGGTTTAAAGGGAACCTGTCACAACATTTTCCACAAATGCAGCTAGTAACAGGTTCCCATAGAGTTCAATTAAAGGACACCTGTCATCAGGTCTGTATCACTTGTCCTGTCACTACTACCTGTTGAAGCAGCTCACAAGGATCCCATCACAGCCTTAATCTAGTCAATTCATACATAATTGTAAAATCATCTATTCTTGATTATGTAAATGAGGCTGGTCACATGGTCAGAGGCCGTGATGTCACCCCTGTTACCCCTCCCCTCTCCTCCCCCTGTTTAGGTCTGTGTGTAATGCACAGAAAAGCATTACTAGTGTCTGTGCTTTACCTGCTGACATGCTGCATCCTCCTAATACACATCAGCTACACATGTACCTGACATGTTCTGCTATAACATGGCTGCCTGGAGCTGTTGTATCTCTCCTATACACACACAGGCTGCAGGGGGCATGGCCATCAGCACCAGGAAGCACATGGAGAAGCCATTACACCGTTATACCTCACATCATTAAACAGGCTGTCAGTCAAGCACTAGGGGTGTGGCTCTGCCTCCCACTCATGAATAAACTGGACAGCTTGAATATGCTAATGACTCATTGGACATTTCACAGGTCATTTGCATACCTCATTGCTTAGGTTTACAGGCATGTAGAAGGACAATGAAGGGATAGAGGCAATGCTCTCTAATGGCAGTTTATGAAAATATATTTAATTTAGGTGGTTATTTTGCCTGACGGGTTCTCTTTAACAGACACCCTTCTTTCAGCTAAAAATTGTTTCCTTCACATCCCCATAAAATCTACATTGTTAACTTCTCCTCCCCATGCCTTCTCAGTATCTGCAATTAATTTCATGTGACATGGGTAACATCATCTAACGTGCTTTGGCCAACTAACATTTGAAAACTGTACTCCATGAGTGTATCTGTTCACATGAAATCACAGCAGCCGCCATGGAGGATGGGGTGGAGTAGAAGTCTATGGAAGCATGCTGTAATTTCAGGTGATCAGATACACCCATGGGCTACAGTTTTCAAAACTGAGTAGGCAAATAGACCCTAGATGATGTCACCTTGGTCACATGACTTTTCAGTTGATGCTGAGAAGGCATGGGGAGAAGCTGCTAGATTCAGCCCGAGGAGGCAGCGCCCCCTTGACTCCTGCTACATTTGCCTATATGCAAGGCAAGATTACAGTTGTTGGGGATGTGGAAAAACAATTTTGAACTAAAAAAAGGATGACTTTACGTTAATGGAAAAATGTTGCTAGCTGTATTTGTAAAAAAAAAAAAAAAAAAAAAAAATTGGTGACAGATTCCTTTTAAAAGGCCACAAAAAAGTACTAAGAGTTAAAATTAAATATTTTTCTGGATTATTTTTTTCGAATCTGGGGGGGGGGGTTAAATTTACAATAAGTAGGGGGGGGGGGGGGAAAGGACTTTTTTGTCGTGTATAGTATATATAAATATTTGTAAAACTTTCAAATTGACTCAAAATCACCATTATAAATGAATTCCCTCAAGTGGGACTGTTATACTGTATAGTATGTATAGTATCAAGCTATTGAGGTGACTATGATGATGTTTTTCATAGTGTAGAAGCACAATTTTAAAAAATTTTTGGGGAAAATATTCATGTACATACATACATACACACACACACACACACACACACACACATGGGCATATCCGGGACTCCAGAGCTGCTGGGGGCCCACATAAGGCTGTGCATAATGAATCCACGGGGTCAGTGGGGATGTATCTTATGAATCCATAGGGTGAGGGGTGTTTTATTTAAAATTACCACAAGGGGTCTTTATTATTATTATTATTATTATAATTCTTTATTTATATAGTGCACACAGATGAGGCAGCGCTGCAGAGCTTGCCAAATCAATCATAATATAAAATAACCATGTGGGGGTTTTTTGGGTGATAAACTAGGAAATATTTTAGGAAACAGGAGACTGTTTTAGTTTCTGAATTTTTAATGCAGCCACGAGAGTTCACTACAAAGGGGCCCAGTGCGGCTCTGCCGCCCAAGGGCCTATTGAAACCTGCAGCCAACACCATTTATGAACATTAACCCCTTAACGCTCTGCGCCGTAGCTCTACGGCGCAGAGGTATAAGGGATGTATGAAGAGGGCTCACGGACTGAGTCCTCTTCATACAAAGGTGGGGGTTTTTGCATTTTGCACAAAACCCCCACCGCTAATAACCGCGGTCGGTGCTTGCACCGATCGCGGCTATTAACCCCCTAAACGCCGCCGGCAAAGTCGCCGGCGGCGTTTAAAAGACGGCGGCGCGTGGGCGCCGCCATCTTTTTTTCGATCGCCACGCCCCCGAACGTCATCGGGGGGCGGCGATCAGTTGCCATGGTAGCCTCGTGTCTTCTTTTGACACGAGGCTATCTGGCAGCTGCATATTCGTTACAATGAGCCAGTGGCTCATTGTAATGAATGTGCTGCAAAAATGCCATATATTGCAATACAGAAGTATTGCAGTATATGGTAGCAGCGATCTGACTATCTAGGGTTAATGTACCCTAGATGGTCTAAAAGATAGTGAAAAAAAAAAGAAAAAAAAAAGTTTAAAAAATAAAAAAAATTAATAAAATATTAAAAGTTCAAATCACCCCCCTTTCCCTAGAACGGATATAAAACATAACAAACAGTAAAAATCACAGACATATTAGGTATCGCCGCGTCCCAAAATGCCCGATCTATCAAAATATAAAAACGGTTACGGCCGGCGGTGACCTCCGAGGCGGGAAATGGCGCCCAAATGTCCGAAATGCGACTTTTACACCTTTTTACATAACATAAAAAATGAAATAAAAAATGATCAAAATGTCGCACAGACCTCAAAATGGTAGCAATGAAAACGTCGCCTCATTTCGCAAAAAATGACCCCTCACACATCTCCGTGCGCCAAAGTATGAAAAAGTTATTAGCGTCAGAAGATGGCAAAAAAATGTTTTTCTTTTTTGTACACATTCGTTTAATTTTTGAAAATGTATTAAAACACAATAAAACCTGTATAAATTTGGTATCACCGCGATCGCACCGAACCAAAGAATAAAGTAGGTGTGTTATTTGGAGCGAAGAGTGAAAGTCGTAAAAACTGAGCCCACAAGAACGTGACGCACGTGCGTTTTTTTTTCAATTTTTCCACATTTGGAATTTTTTTTCAGCTTTGCAGTACATGGCATGTTAAAATAAATAACATTACGGGAAAGTAAAATTTGTTACGCACAAAATAAGCCCTCACACAGGTCTGTACACGGAAAAATGAAAAAGTTATGGATTTTTGAAGTTGGAGAGCGAGAAATGAGGCGAAAAACCCTCCGTCCTTAAGGGGTTAATAAGGCCCAAGGGGGAAATTTTTACAGGTTTTTTTTATTTTATTTTTTCCTTACAAATTTTACCACTGTAACATCTATTAACTGTAACCCCAGTAAGAAAGGAAAATGTCAGGGGCAGAGATGTACTGGGTCTGATTAGACCCATTAGCGTTCCATGAGAGCAGTCTCTGTAGAGCCTGCGGCAGTGCTGATCCCTGCATTCACTGCATAGAGCTACTTCAGCACTAGATGGTGACAAAAAGAAAAGGCAAAAGCTTCTAATAAACCACTTCTACCCTTCCCCCCCCCCCCACCCCAAGATCTCTGACAGCCAGAGACCTGGTTCTGCTCCTGTGCTTAATGCAGGAGAAACATCAGCGACGTCAAAAGACACGGTGCGGTCAGGAGTGAGTTGTAGCGAATTGGTCACAAGGAATGTAATTTTTAGCTGGTGAAAGGCTCCAATAGAATGAGCTATGCTGATTTCTGAAAAATGTCTTTATCATTACAGTGCTTTACAAAACTTTATTTCACATTACCTGGCTCCCTTCCAACAGCATGTACTGAATCCTGGGGGAGGGGCAACTGCAGCAGCCTGTACGTCAGGAAAGCTCCCGACGGATACACATTGAAATATAGTAGCAGACAGATCCATGGTTGTTGCCTCCGTCTGTGGGATCCGCTTAAAAAGGCATCCAAGTCTTTCCATCCTGCTCAATCCTGCTGAGTGTTAACGCTCAGTAGAGACAATAGAAGCCTATGAGGAGTGGATGCAGTGTATGTATTGCATTTTTACCAGCAGCCTCACTGAGCAGATATGTCGTTTTAAAGGAGGGGGGGATCCGGTGATATTACTGTGACATCACTGGGAAAACACCCAGCACAAGCGAGGGTTGCAGCACCCTGCTAAAGCGGTGAATGTTGCAGTAGTTGATATAGTGGATATGCATAGAACAGAACTCCATGTATTACAAGGAACAGCTGCAACAGAACTCCTAGCATTTCTATCTATGGAGCCACCTACCTTCTTTTGCACAGTCATGGCAGTGCGGAGATGGATGGCCAGCTGCCGTATGTATATGAAGATGTGTTGGTAGGAGTTCTCAACATCCATCGAGTACATCTCCGTCAGGGTTCGTTGCATGAAATTGATCAAAGGCAAAGCGTTGGGTGAAGTAAATTTTGCATTCTGCACGTAAGAGATGTACATTTTCTGTGGAAAAAATGAGAAGAACAAGCTATAAGATGTGAACCTAAAAGGCATAGATAATGTGTGCCAGATTGTTTGGGGTGCCACCATCTATTACAAAGCCGGGCCCCCCCATGATTGATTGGAGAGTTGCACACTGAGCTGGACAGAGCTGAACACTATGAAAGGGCATACATACCCCCTCTTGATTTTAAGGAAATCTGCCATAGGGAGTCTACTTTCTGAAGTAGATCCTGAGGTAGATTTCCCCCTCCCTGTACCATCCCCAAACAGTTTTTAGGTAAAACCTTTATTTTGCCTATACAAATGAATTCTTAATTTTTCCATTTGCATTTCTGCAGCTACTGGGGGCCTCCGTGAGCTCCGGAGACTAAAACTACTTCACACCCTCTGGAGATCCGCCGACCATCTCTGTGTTTTGTCTGCAGGAGCATCTCTGACAGTAAGGGAGCTTTGCGTAAGTGCAGAACTGCCCAAACTGCAGGTGGGTCGCTGGCAGCAGAACGGGAGCTACTTCTCTTGCACAGAGCTCCCCTACTACCAAAAAGGTGGCTGCAAACAAAATGCTGAGCAGGTAATTGCATCTCCAGAGGCTTCAGGGTGTGGAGGAGACTTTCGCTTCCGGAGATCACGGAGGTTACTCCACATCCTCAGTAGCCCCTGAAATTAATTTGCTTAATGGTAAAATAAAGAATTCGTTCATACAAGCAAAATAGAAGTTTTACCTAAAAACGGTTTGGGGATGATGCAGGGAGGGGGAATCTACCTCGGGATCTACTTGAGAAAGTAGATCAACAATGGTAGATTTCCTTTAATTTTCCATGCTATGTACTGGAAAGCAGGAAAAAAATTCCAAATGCAGTAAACTTGTGTGATTAGGGGGTTACCTAGTTACCTAATTTATTTAATGCTTATTTTGTTTCAATAAATTTGCCACAATCTGTTACAATCTCCCCCTTCTCTCTCAGCACTCCCCCCTACCTCTGCCTGACGTAATTCCACTGCAGTTGAGTTACTTTTAGCAAACATAAAGGGGATGGGGGAGGTGCCCCTGCACAGTGTATAGTCCTTTCCCTCGAGTGTGTGTGGCGAGTCTGATATCGGACATCAAGTACCAATAGAAGACCACCGCCACAGCACGGTGGTCTTATTATATTGGTTCAAACTATTTTTGGCTACATGCAACACCCTGGTGGGTAATACAACTGATAACAGCCAAATTGTATATACTGTTGTGAATTTGATACTCTGATAGTATTTATTGTGTACTGTAATACCACAGACCATCGCCACATCTTTTGTTTTGTGGTTTTTAATGTATGTTTTTAATTTTGTCTCCTTGATGGCCGATTAATAAAGTTTATATATTGTTCATAATTCATTGAGTATTATGAAGCATAATTTAATTTAATTTTGGATCCTTTATACTTCTATTGGTACTGTATGCTTTCGATTAGCAAGAGGAGTTGCTTATTAAGTACTGGGTTTTCTCTTTTTGATATTCATGATATCTGACATCGGTCCCCCATGGACGGCTATGATGTCCAGCCGCAGAGAGCGTGGATGCCTCACTATGGAGCGCACTCTGATCACCCCTCTCTTCAGCGTGCAGCTGTATGCTTGCCCAGGCAAGCATATATTTGTGTGAAAGGAGCCTAACAGCCTGTGAAACTGCAGCATAGAGGGGCTACGGTAACACCCCACAGAGCTCTTTGGGCTCATTAGAATAATTATAAAAATGTATTTTAGAATGAAGGAGGCCATGGATAACAAGTATAAGATTACCACAGTCACAGTGCCTAGATCTAGGAGTATGGTTTATCATGCTTTGATGTTAGATTTCCTTTAAATGCATTCGTGTCAGGTCTTCCAGAGACAGAGACTCTCAATACCAACTCTCCAAAAAGAAGATGGAACCTAAATCCTCTAATAATTCAGAATTACCACAGAAGGTGAATGGAAATAGAACAGCCACTATAATTCCTAAGAAGTAGCTCACCCCTCATGTAAAGCAGTATACACAGAAAACATCACCTACCTTCAGTACAGGGTTGATTTGTTCTTTTTTGTATCTGCAGATCTTGTTAAGAACCAAAAATGCTACAACCCGGACAGTTTCTTCCCCTGTGCACCACAGGTTGATGGCTTTCTGCATGGACAGAACAAATGTAAAGAAACAAGTCAATGATGGATTCCGGAGTATAGACACTGAAGAAGTGTCCCCACACTACTTTGCTCTTGGTTCTCTGTATGGAACTACTCCCTTTTAATCTGGGTGACTGCTGCAATATTTAAACAGAAGACAGCTACAGCTTTTACTCAGAGCAAGGCATCCCAATGGCAATTCTATGGTCAGGAAGCCTATTCAATTCCTTACTTGACTCACCAGATTTGACCAAATTTTCTATTTTATGTGAAATCACGCCCGTTTAATTATAAAAAAAAATTATACCAAAGTCATTTGCAAATAAGCCGAGAAGAATTAAATGTTGCCTAAGATGAGTCACTTTGAGAGGCTGAAGGTGTCACTTTGCATGGTCCCAGCTTTGGTTATATAGTATCTAGAACTATGTTACACTAGAATATCCCTGTTATGCATGGATGGGGTGCTCCATGATCACTCACCTTGAGAAGTTGTCGGGTGTGTTTCGGAAAGCACAGGTAGAAGTGGACTGTGTTGTTGATATGCTGGAGCACGGCAGCACTGACGGTGGCCTCTGTGAGACAGTTCAGCAGCTAAAAAGAGTTTGAAAAAAAAAACCTGTATAATGTGCAGCAAATACTGACCCACAACTGGAAAATTAGATGATTTTTGTACTACTGATGAAGGGTTAATAACGACAGTTCACTGCAGGTCGCCCTAATCATATATGATGGAGGCTACACAGGTGTAACGGACTGATAAACCTCCCATCCATGGAGAAGGGTTGGACGCTCATTATTCTAAAGGCACGTTACATGCTCACACCAATATCTTGGTTGGGGAGAATGGGACGTCAGTATTTTCTGGATTCTTCACTAATATATTCATGCCACCAGGTTTTACCCCAATAAACTACTAGTCCCTTCTTTAAGGGTGTGATATGTTCTTACTAGATCTTCCTTACATCCATGTACCTATAAAAAAAAAAAAAAAAAAATTCCCCTAAAGTCAGGGAAACCTTGTTTTCACACGGGGGAGTCAAGTTTAAAGGTTGCAGGGCGAGCGTCACTTCAGAAGGCCCTATATTTGGTTCTATAGTACCTAAAAACACATGCTTTTTGTGTCATATTAAGGATAAGGAATTAAAGGAAATCAACCCCATAAAACCCTACAAATAGTCACCCCGATTTTCTTCATCTTGATATCGCGGCTGTCTGCCGCTAGTCTTGAAACACCGTGATCATCTAGAAAAGAAACTTATAATTAGCAGCACGGAGCTCGGGGACAAGATGTCCAGCACTCAGGGCTGCTAAATATACACGTCCCTGCACCTCCCTCTACCATGCTTGGAGAGGGAGGTGACATCACACGAGAGTCATGAATTCACGCCTCTCACGTGACTTCACCTGGCTCTCCAACGGAAGGTGTGGGGGCATGCATAATTAGCAGCCCGAAGCTCCGGACATCTCGTCCCTGCTCTCCCGGCTGCTAATTATAACTTTCTTTTCTAGGTGATCCCGAAGTGTCAAGACTAGCGCCCGAGATCAAGAGTAGCAGAGCAAAAGCTTAATTCTTAGTGCTTTAGAACAGAAAATATGGGCTTCTGAACTGACAATCCTCCTGCAACCACTAAACTTGACTCCTCGTGAAAATGATGTGGAAAGAGTCATATTTGCCCGACTCTAAAGGAAATTCTTTTTTTTATAGGTAAATAGATAAGGATTTACCTAAAAGAGGGAATATGCATACTGCAAAACAATTCAAGCCAGGTTGCATCCGGTATATAACTGATATATAACTGTCCTTACTAGGTTTGGCCTGATTTTGGCAATTTATAAATTTGTTTTGTGGGAAAGGGGGAGGGGATGGGTCTGCGTTAAAAGTGTAAGTTATACTTTTTTTTTTTTTAAATTCCCGTCAATTTAGCTGTGTGAGGGCTCAAAACCTCCCAATTTGATTGCTTTCAAAATATTTGCGAATAGAATGTGACTTCAAGCAGTATTTTTTTTTTCTTTTGTTATAAAGTTTGCAAGTCATATGGGATAAATACTATGATAGTTGTAGCTTGGGTTGGTTCAGGCGTGGAACTACCAAAATGGGTGCATTTAATAGAGAGGATCTGCCTGTCCTTCAATGGACCTCAGGTTTTCTGTGTGATGTCATCAGCAAAACGTAAACGGCGCTGTGCACTCCCTATGAAGCCTCTTAGGCTTTGCAGTCTGTGACCACAGTATTAGCGCTGGGCTGTGATAACACAGGCTTCATTAGGATTCAGTCCTATTCTGAAGATCTGCTGCAGTACCCTCAATGATACAGTGGTCGTTAAGCGGTTAACTATTCTACTACAACAATTTTTTTCTTCAATGCTGTTAACGTAAGCCAAGATTACCTGGATTACAGAGTTCAGAAACATCTTGATATCTAAGCGTAACCTTTTCCAAAGATCACTATTTGATGGGTCCAACAACCTATAAACAATACAAAAATGTACAAAAGTGAAGCATTAGTATAAGTTCCTTTTTTTTTTACAATACAGTGACTTGGTAGATTGTGAGTGACATGAAAGGTGTTTTCTGAAAGTTTAATAAGAATGAATTGTTACTCAGTTCACTTAGATGGTAGAAAGCTAATAGGGTCTTTCATTTTAAAATTCTTGAATTTTTTATGCAAAAAGATCATCTTATTACTCACTTTGTGCCCTTCGCTGGCTTCAGGTTCATCTTTTTCTCAAGGTGAACAAATAAGTGTTTGATGCAAAATGTGACAAGAGCATTGAAAACTACGAAATAAAAGATACAGGTTATAATGTCTTGAAATAATGTCTATTAATAAAAAAAGACTACAGGATTATAGGGATTCATTGGTGTCCTCCAGTCAGATCTTCAACCCTCTATGAATTGCAAACAAGTGTTTTTTCTTAGAAAATCCCAAAAACGTATAATTAATATGAAAAGTTCTAGTTCTCACCATTTGTGTCAGTGACCTTGAATTTACTTGGATCATCACCATCTTCTCCTTGTGTAGTAGCAACAGCAGCCTTAAAGGCTTGGGCAATTTCATGAAAGAGCCGAGGCCTAAGATCAACCTAAGCAGACATAGACACAATGATCTTTAATAATACAATATTACTGTATTCACAATGATACTAATCATTAATATGGGCTCTTATTGGTTTCTTTAGGCATTGAAGGATATTCTCAGTATAAGACAGAATTGCGACACTTAGCCAAAGTTGTTGTAGAGTCATTAGTTCATCTCTGATATTCCAGTCACATCCAGAGCTTGCCATTATATCATATCTGATACTCCAGTCACATCTACAGTAACCGTCTTTTATTGTCATTAGATCCACTGCAGGCCATCTACTAATTACCCCAACTGTTACTGCACCCCCCTGCCAAGAGAAACAGACAGACAATCTACAGAACCAGGGGAAGGCAGCGTGAACAAGGACAGATAGAGGAGCATAGCAAATTTCATTCTTTCGTTTGAGTTTATATGCAAAATATGTTTGTTATAGCTAAAAGAAGTTACTAATAATAAATTAAAGGGGAGATTCTCCTGTGTTTCTAAGTGTCAGGAGATATGACCGCTTCAGGGGAACCCCCTCCAGCCTGACTGCTGGGGCAGAATGAGGAAGGAGCTGCAGAAGACACTTTGCAAAAGTACATTGCACTCTCTGAACCTAGAAAGGGTAACGTATTGGCACTGTATATATTTCTAACATATTTTGGTAAAGGTTCATACAATTTAAATGCTCATTAGAAAAAAAAGCATTTTTTTCACATTTTCAGTGCAAATGTCATGCGGGTGAGAAACTCCACTGCCCGGCTAATCCATTTGTCTCCTATGACAATCTGGAGTCTATGGAAGTTATTTATCATACGCAGGCGCAAACGCAGCCGGCTACTTCAGGGTGAGCTGGTGCCGGAGCTTACTTTCGTTAGTGTTATAAAGCGCTGCATGCCGGTTTAAACACTTTTTAATGTTTATAGCTGTAGCTGCTTCGGCGCTGCGCGCGACCGTGACGTCTCCGGCACTTCCTATGTAGGCGCGCGGTCGTGCGCACCAAGCACCGAAGCAGCTACATCTATAAACATTCAAAAGTGTTTAAACCGCGATACAGCGGTTTATAACACTAACGAAAGTAAGCTCCGGCACCAGATCACCCTGAGCTGGTGCTCGGTATTTACAGCTTACCCCTACCATTTGAACTGGTAGGTTTCCTTTAAGGACACATACAGATTGTTTTCTTCAGTGATTTCTCACCATTTTCACCATTCTTTTCAATGGGCTTTTTCACACTTTAGATTATCTCCTCTGATCCAATGTTGTCGGTGAACAAAAACAGAACAGCACTCGAAAAAAAATGGTTAAAAAAAACATCACACGGGGGCAGGCCTTGGGGTGATCACATATGTATTTGTATGGAAACGCAGAACCCAAAAGTGGTTACCAATCGCATGCGTTTTCATAAAAGCAATCGGGTCGGGGCCCATCCCCGTACGTTATCTCTGCGTTTGTAAACGCTTTGCTAGCGGTAAATGTGACCGAACCCTTAAAGTGAAAAGTTCAATTCTAAGTTTCGCACCTTCACTTCTGACTGCCATGCCTGCACCATTTTCATGGTGACGACAATCTGATCGACTTTTGCCTTTTTCTTTTTCTTCTCATCATCTTCAGAATCGTCCTCATCATCGTCATCACTATTTTCCTACAGTACAAAATAAAGAGCTTAAGGACTGTGGAAATATTGTTTTTCACTTAAACAAGGAATCATTTTATGTCAATCATTAAAAAAACCCCAATATAATAAACCATCGGTAAATTATTTGTTACATATTTTTACCACATATTCACATTTCCACATACAGTGGAAGTTCGGAAAACAAGTAACCTGAAATGTGAGCATTCCGAGAGACAGAAAAAAAAAACGGATGTAATTTAAACATGTCTGGAAAGATATATTAACCCCTTAAAGGTGTTTTCCCACGAAGCAAAGTTAGGCCTTATCCACTGGATAGGGCCTAACTTGCTGATCAGTAGAGGTCTCAGTGCTGAGACCCCGGAGATCGTGAAAACGATCTTTGAACCCCTCGCCGCTCCTTAGACTAATCGAGTACATGGCCTTGCATGACTGTTTTGTTCTATTAATCTCTATGGAAATCTCTGATTGAAATTGCCGAGCGCCGATCACGTTTCCTGCATCACTGCTTGGAGCCAGGGGATGGGGCCAGCGGTGGGACTGGGTATGAAGTAGCTGTGTGTGTGGCTGGATATTGTAGCTGTGTGGGTGAAAACATAGCAGAACCGAATGTGTTGTGTTTGTTTTTAGTATTAGTTTAGTATTGCAGCTAAGCGATCAGATGAAAGTGTTAAAAATGTTTTTTATAATAAAAAAAAAAAGTAAAAAGTCCATGAAGGAATAATTTCTTATTGGAATTCTCTTTGATATAAGAGCACTTTAGAATGTGACTACAAATTTTGCTCGTAATCCAAGGTATTCATTTGTTGTGGAATGAATCACCTGGTTTCAATGCTTTCCTATGGGAAATCTAGTTTTGATATAAGAGCATTCCCGGAAAGAATTGCTTGTATTTCAAAATTCCACTGTACAACACTAAAGAGGTTGTTTTCTTTCCACAGGATAGGGGATAGAAAGATGATCGGTGAAGGTCTGACTCCTGGGAAACAATGAGGAAAATGCATACTCGTTCTGCAGTCCATTCAATACTATAAGGATGACGGCAATTGACAAGCACATTGCTTAGGTATCGCTGGCACTCTCATAGGCAGCCAAGTTATTTACTCTGCAATTACTGACTCTCCCATAACAGTGAATGGAACGGCAGTTTACTTGCTTGACCTTACGCTTCATTCTATTGGTGAGGAAGGGACCCCCATTCTCGTCATTAGGTGGAGTCGCAGCAGTCTGACCCCCCACCCCTTCATCAGATTGTCCTAGGCATAGGATATTATAGTAATAATACTTGGCAGGGCAGCTCTAGACCTGCTTGTGGTACTAGAGACAGTAGTATGGCAGCGTTGGCCAGACTTCCGACCTCTAGCTTTCAAGGAGGTCTTGTGGCCGGGAACAAAATGCAATGCAGAAGGGTTAGATTTGTAGTATGAATGATGGATGTCTGTGGATGATGCCAGGCTACTGACCTCTAGCTCATCAGGGATCTGGTGAAGACTTTCTTCGTCTGAAGAATCAGAGTCATCAAAGTTTAGAAGACTTTGGTCGTTGTTTTGGAGGAATTTGTAGAACTCGGGGTCTTTTTCTTGAAGGCGAGAGAGCTGGTCTTTGTGCTGGGAGGCTTTGCCTTTGGTCGTCTTTAATTTTCTTTTTAAAGAGAATAAGAAAATGTAAATATTCTTTCAGATGGATGGAGATTAGTTCACATCTAAACTTTCTAAATATGTATTCTATTCATGCTTAGCATGCGAGTCTCTATTGCCAAACTAAATGCCCCTTTACAAGTATTAGGAACAGACATGTTTAAGAAGAATCATTAATTACAAGTGTCATGTTTGAAAGGCGCCTGCACACAGAGTTTCACAGCCGAATACATCATTTAAATGAAGTCGGTTCATAAATAATGGACACTACACTGGACAGATTTAATGGACTAACCTTGGTGTAGATGATAGGACTCCAAGCATCATAGTGTTGTATGATACAAGGAGTCCACTATGTCATCACTATGATGCACAGAGTCAGATCTCTGCCCTGTGCTTGGGCAGTTAATTACGGATCATGTACTGGCCGGATTTCAAAGATTGACCACGGTGCCGAGGAGACTCTGAACATCATAGTGATACAGGCGGTCCCCTACTTAAGCACTCCCGACTTACAGACGACCCCTAGTGACAGACGGACCCCTCTGCCCCCTGTGACTTCTGGTGAAGCTCTCTGGACGCCCAGGCTGCAATGCGTATGTAATGATGTTTTATTTATAATCCTTGGTCTCATAAAAGCAAAAAAAATTTTGAAACTACAATTGTCACAAGGAGAAAAAAAAAATTTGTCTGGAGCTACAATTAAAAATTTACAGTTCCGACTTACATACAAATTCAACTTAAGTACAAACCCAAGGAACCTATCTTGTACGTAACCCGGGCACTGCCTGTATATGATACAAGGAGTCCCTGCAAACCCGCAGCACCGCAATTTAATCATGATTACATTGGGGAAGCAGGGGCTCCTTGTATCATATATCCCCATGATTCCTGACCACACTTGTTTGATTCTTGCCTAACCACATACGAAAGTATGCCCTATCTTTTACCTGTGTGCGGCACCATATCGCTCCCTGTGGCCATTGCCGGGTTTTTTTTGGGGGGGGGGGGGGTGTATGTACAGGCACAAGCTTGTGGCCGTACATACGTCTCCCATATGGTAGTGTGAATGCGGCCTAAGGGCATTTAGGAGATGGTCGTGACACCCTTAGGTATATAGCAGCAATAATTAAAAAAAAAAAAAAAAAAAAAAAAAAGACATACTACTATCTGAGAGAACTTACTTTTTCCCATTTTCACTGGCAGACGCTTTCTTCTTCAGCTTCTTCACCTTCTTGGTTGTCATCTCTTTCTCATCTACGTCCCCATTGACCTCCTCCTCCCCCTCTGCAGAGTCGCCGGCTGAATCAAAGCCTGTGGTGAGGAACTCGTCCACATTGAGCTGTGCAAGTTTTCTGATTGGAATAAAATATAAAATTTAAGGCCTCCTTACTTCACAAGCCCTGCTAAAAGCAGTTCAGTTCTGCTTTTTGGCCGCGGTCACACGTACTGCTAGACGTCCGTTCATGACGCTAGCGCACAGGGGGAGGTCCTCGGCCCGAACGCACGTGTTTCCAGAGAAACGCATGCGATCGGCTCATCAATCGCATGCGTTTCCCTGAAAACACATGTGCGTTCGGGCAGAGGACCTCCCCCTGTGCGCTAGCGTCATGAACGGACGTCTAACATTACGTGTGACCGCGGCCTTTGCGGGTCAGGTCAGACGTTCCAGCAAGCTCACTGACAAAACTCGCTTGTGGGCAAGAAGACAGAAGTCAATATAGTCGCAGGGCCGTGCGCCCTCCGGTCTATTATTTTACTATGCATATAACCATTACAGTGGTCTTTTGCCATAGATACTAACTTAAAGGGGTTGTCCGAGTTCTTGAAAAAAAGCTAAAAGTGGCCGGGACAGGGCTGCTTAAAAAAAATAAAGTCCTACTTACCTTCCGGTGCCCTCTGGCCGGACCCGACAACCTTCCGGCCCCCATACACAATGCTGTGTATAGGGACGGATAGGCGTGCCCGGCCACGGCCGGCCGGAAGCTGAATCCAGCACTACTCCGGCGGCCATGTTTGTTTACATGGCGCCCGGACCGGAGTGACAGCAGCGCTGGATACCGGAGGGCACATGAAGGTAAGTAGGACTTTATTTTTTTAAGCAGCCCTGTCCCGGCCACTTTTCGCTTTTTTTCAAGAACTCGGATAACCCCTTTAACTGCTGAGGCCAGTGGTCACGTGGAGCCATGACTGCAGCAAAATGAACACATTAACCAGCAGGGACCAATGAAACACCTGAGCAGGACGACATTTAGTATCCAGGGAGAAGTCTAGGATGTATCGGGGTATTGATTGTGCTTTATGTAGAATTGTATTGATTTTGAGCATAATTTTGTGTATATGTGCTCACTTTCACATCACTTGGGCTAATTATCAGGAATTCCCACTCTCAGAACAACCGCCCCTCATAAATGGTCCCGATAACAACGATTAAAAGAAAGTTTTTCACACAATTTTAATAAAATTTTCTATTTTTATGCACAAGCAGCTCTGGTTAGGGGTTTTAGAGATTCACATTAGTCAATATGTAGTAACCATGTTAGTTAACCCTTTCAGTCCCAATCCAGGTGCCCACTTTGATGCCCATTACTCTACCACTTGGCCAAAAGGATGAAAAATGACTGTATAAGTCGTGTACTAGATGAACAGCACGCTGAGACTTGTAGTCCAACACAGCCGTGTAACATGACACAGATCAGACACGTTGCATGAAACTCTCATGTCATCTGCTAAATGTCCATTAACAACACAGAAGACACATATCTGACGACCGATATCTGTCACACAAGATCGGCAGACCATCCCTCAGCTGCAGCCATTAGTTTGACGCATTACTTCACTCTCACCTTTTCCCGGCGGCAGCCATGCTTTACTCCACAACCCACGTGTTCTGGTCTTCCTCCCGCCCCACAATGCAACGCGCCTATCCATTGATCCTTAGTTTCTAGAACGTAATCTGTACAAAGAGAGGGCGGGCGGTCAGTCATTGCAGCTCTCCTTGAGTAATGAATATTTGCTAATTAAAAAAATAAATCTTTATTTTAGTTATGTGTCTTATTATTAATTAAAAAAAAAAAAGATACAGTCACACATTTACCTCACAATTATTAGATAAATATAGTGCGGGCGGGCGCAGCAAGCTAAAATGACTTTCCGTCTGGTTAAACTTTCGTTTTCAGGATGGCGCGGTCGGGCGTCTTTCCATTACTTTGTGTAATAAATAAGATGCGGCCGGGCGCAAGAAGCTAATATTTTTCTCTCTATTTAGAGGGATGGGACATAAATACAGACTGATAGAAGTTATATTGTATCCTATGTAGTGATGTGAAGCTACAGCGTATCAGTGTGTAGTATTACGTTACTTAGCACCTAGTAAAGCTGGGGTACACCTGTTCTCTCCTCTCCTACACATGTCATAAGTCTGGGGCTATGACAACACTTGTTGGCCAGTGACTATGGATGTCTGTCCCACTCTGCCAAGTTTCCTTAATATAGTTTCTGATGTGTGATCCATGGACTGGAGATCATGCTATATACAGCCTGGAGTTTTTGCATCCACAAAGCCATTGAGATCTGTCTTCATGAACTTACTGTGGTGGTCTAGCGCAGAGAGGGTGAGTACCCACCCCCCATATTACTAGATCTATAAGCGCAGAACTCTACTAAATTATCTCTTATTAAAGGAGAGCTTCCATTTGATGCATTATGAAGCAAACATACTTTGAGAATGGTGTTGCTACATTGATGCAGAAACATATCTTGGTTAATCCCTGAGCTGAGTGGTTTGGCTGAAAAAAACAATTCTAACTTTCAGGACCTTGGGAAAGCTGGGTCAGGCTGGCTGACATACTGACATTACACACAGGAGCTTGTAATTACAAATGGAGATTAGTCAAGACATGACTAATCAACCTGAGCTGGATCACTCATACACAGCAGCTGGGGGATGGTGCAGCAACTGATTATTCTGCCTTCAGATACAACCCAGGGATTACATCATCCTCTGATGCAGTGAATAACTAATGTGCTAGGACAGTGATGGCAAACCTTTTAGAGCCCGAGTGCCCAAACTACAACAAAGACCCGCTAATTAATCGCAAAGTGCCAACACAAAAATTTAATTTGTGATTTATACTCCCTTCTCTGTCACAGCTTTCATTGATACCAGCACCTGAGGACACCAATAAAGCAGGAAATAGTCCCAGGTAGAGCTGTCACTTTAAAATAGCTATATGCACAGCAAGTCCTGGCTGTCTGGGACTGCAGGAAGATACCTGGAGTCATCTCTCGAGATGGCCCGAGTGCCCGCAGAAAGGGCTCTGAGTGCCACCTCTGGCACAAGTGCCATAGGTTAGCCATCACTGTGCTAGGAGAAGTGCTGAACCAGCCCCAGAAGCAAGACAGCTTCATTATCATAATTGTATAATTGTTTTATCAGCAAAACCACTCAGCTCAGGGATTAACCAAGATATGATCCTGCATCAGTGTAGCTACAGCATTATCAAGGTATGTTTGTTTCATAATGCATCAAATCAAATATTAGGTTTCCTTTAAAATTTGCTAAAAAAAAAAAAAAAGTTGACAAGACCAAAGTTGGATTTGTGAAGTGATGATTGGTTATAAAATATATAAGCATAGATACATATAATTGATAACAGATGAGCAAATTATCCAAGATTCACTGAATTGGGGAGATTAATCACTGCTTCTACATCAGTTTTCTGGCATAGAAGCAGTGGAATAATTGCTTAAATTGCTTAATTGAATAAATTCTTAAATGGAGCAAGAATTAGCAATTAAAATAGTGAATACTCCACCTCCAAGACATGTGGGTGCAGAGGGGGTGGAGAGCTGTGCCCGCAGCGTGCCTGTGAACTTTAGTTCCATGGTTTTGTAGGCAAAACTACGCTACGTCCAACATGGTGTTGTTTTGCTCGCCAGCTGCAACGCCGGCGTAAATATCTAAAGGCCTAACCCTCATTATGTATTTGGCGCATGAGGGGGCGTGGCCATTATCATGCGCCGGCGAGGATAAATCTTCCCTAATGTTTCAAATTATTCAATTCCGGTCCCAATCTATCAGATGATTGCTTGTTCATGTCCCATGTTGGAAATAGTAAAAAATGTTATTCAATAAAAATAAAGTATTAACCCCTAGGCGCACCAGGACGTTATAGTACGTCCCCGGGGCTAGATGCTTAGCGCACGGGGACGTTCTATAACGTCCTGCTTCTGGCACCGGCTCACGAACGGAGCCGGTACCAGAAGCAGCGGCTGTCAGCTGTCTAGTACAGCTGACAGCCTGCGCTAACACCCGCGATCGGAGCCGGCTCCGATCGCGGGTGTTAACCCCTTACACGCCGCGGTCATGTTTGACCGCGGCGTGTAAGGGGTTAACAACCTGCGTGTAAGGGTGTTTGCGCTGTGGATCGGATCCCCCGTGCCGCTTACCGGGGGATCCGATCCACTTCTGGGCAGCTCCGAGGACTGGCATGTGCCCCGGAGCTGCCCGGTCTCCATGGCAGCCAGACCCCTTCCGGGTCTGACTGTAAACTGTCTGAGCATGCGCAAGCTTGCTCAGACAGTTTACACTGCTCTACAATGAAATAGTATTGTAGAGCAGTGTATTGAACTTAAACCAGTGATCAGAGCATCGCTGGTTTAAGTTCAAGTATGTATAAGTAAAAATATGCAAAAACACTTAACACTACACATTATAATAAATAAAAAATAAATACATAAAAATATAAGCCCCTAAAATGTCACTTTCCCATAAAAATACTTAATAAAGTATAAAAAACACAAAAACACAAAAAAAACCCGCATATTTGGTAGTGCTGCGTCCGTAACAATCTGCATAATAAAACAGAATTGTTACTGGACCCGCACGGTACACGCCGTAGAAAAAAAAACGCAAAAACGTTCCGAAAAAAGATAATTTTTAATTAATACCCTATTAAAAAATGCTCTAAAAAGTAATTAAAAAAATGTTATGCACTCCAAAATAAGCCCACTAAAAAGAACAACTCTTCTCGCAAAAAATAAGCCCCTAACCAGATTTGTCAGCAGAAAAATAAAAAAGTTATGCATATGAAAAGATGGTGATGCTAAAATGAACAAGATTTTCTCCAAATTGGTTTTTATTCAGTACAATTGAATAAAATACACAAAACCCCCACATATTTGGTATCCCTGCGTCCGTAACAATCTGCATAATAAAACTGAATCGTTATTAGATCCGCAAAGTGAACCCCGTAAAAAACAAAACAAAAAAAAGCTCCAGAAAAAAGATCATTTTCAATTAATACCCTATAAAAATGCTCTAAAAAGGGATTTAAAAAATGTTGTGCACTCTAAAATAAGACCACTAAAAAGAACAATCCTTCTCGCAAAAAATAAGCCCCTAAACAGATTTGTGAGGCGAAAAATAAAAAAGTTATGCATATGAAAGACGGTGATGCTAAAATTAACAACATTTTTGCCAAATTACTTTTTATGCAGTAAAAATGGGAAAAAAATAAAAAATCTATATAAATGAGGTCTTTTTGTAACCGTGGCGACCCATAGAATAAAAATAATATACTATTTTTATGGTATGGTAAACAGCCAAAAAAAAAACCCATAAAAATCTTCCTGAAAAGTGATGATTTTTATTTCCTCCACCAACAAAGAGTTAATAAAATCTCACCAATTAGCCTATAGATTCCCCCAAATTACGTACCAGAAAAGTGCATCTCATGTGGCAAAAGAAATAAGCCCCTATAGGTCCACATTAAAAAAAAGAAAAAAATTATAGCCTGTACAATGTGACATAGAAAATCTGCTCTGGATGGCGCCTCCTTCCCTTCTATGCCCGGCCGTGCGCCCATACAGCAGGTCACCACCACATATAGAGTATCCGTGTACTCAGGGAAGATTAGGTAACAAACTTTGTGGAGCCTTTATTCATTTAATCCATTGTAAATGTTTAATTTTCCACCCAAAATGGGTGTATTGTGAAAAAATATTACAATTTGCAGACTGCACCTCCATTTTGTTTTAACCCCTATAAAACACGTAAAGCGTTAACAAACTTCTTAAAAGTGGTTTTTCATACGTTGAGGTGTGTAGTTTCCACAATGGGGTAATTTACGAGTCTCACTATTATTTAGGCCTCTCAGTGTCAATTAGAAGTTGAGCAGGTCCATCTAAATGCGGGTTTTGGTGATTTTACAAAAAATGTGAAAAATGATACCTAAATTCTGAGCCTCGTAACATTCTAGTAAAATACGTGGAATCTTAAAAAACCATGCCAACATAAAGCAGACATTTGGGAAATGTAAGTTATGAATTTATTTGGGTGCTATGACTATCTGCATCAAAAGTAGAGAATTTAGAACGTTGAAAATAAAGAATTTTTCCAAATTTTTGCCAAATTTTGTTTTTTTTCATAACTAAACACAAAAGATATCATCCAAATTTTTAAACTCATTTGAAGTACAATGTGTCACGAGAAAACAATCTCAAAATCCCCTGGATATCTCATAGCGTTCCAAAACTATAACCACTTATAGTGACACAGGTCAGATTTGAAGAATGGGGCCGCGTCCTTAAAGGGCACCTACCACCACAAATCTACCTATAAAGGTAGATCGGGTGGTAGGTGAATCAATGGGACGTGAGGATAGCCCTTTTAAGGGCTAATCCTCACGTCCCCGCACTGTTTTGTAAACTTTTATTACCCTAATATGTTAATTTACTTATGCGGCTACTGGGGCGTGGAGTAGCCGCATCTGAGGTTACACGAGGCGGCTACTCCACGCCCCGGTAGCCACTTTACCCCTCCTACTCACCATGTTCGGCGCGCAGCTGCTCGTAGCTGCGCGCCCTCGTCCGACGATCCTGCCGTCTGCGCATGCGCAGAACAGCAGGCCCGCCTCTGTGCAGCCCCGGCTTCGGAGCAGTGACCGCGCAGGCACGGGCCTGCTGTTCTGCGCATGCGCAGACGGCAGGATCGGCGGACGAGGGCCGAACATGGTGAGTAGGAGGGGTAAAGTGGCTACCGGGGCGTGGAGTAGCCGCCTCGTGTAACCTCAGATGCGGCTACTCCACGCCCCAGTAGCCGCATAAGTAAATTAACATATTAGGGTAATAAAAGTTTACAAAACAGTGCGGGACGTGAGGATTAGCCCTTAAAAGGGCTATCCTCACGTCCCATTGATTCACCTACCACCCGATCTACCTTTATAGGTAGATTTGTGGTGGTAGGTTTCCTTTAAGGCCAAAAGAGGCTGAGTCCCCTAGGGGTTAAATCAATAAAAATGCCCATAATCCCCATAACATATAAAGAGAGATATAACCCAAAAAAAGGTCTAAATCATAACACAAACCCCACATATATAGGATCACCGCATCCATAACAACCCATAGATTAAAAGTAAATAATTATTGAACCTGCATGATGAACGCCGTTAAAAAAAAAACTGTTAAAAACCCACCAAAAATTATGATTTTTACCTATACAATCCCACAAAAAATGCAATAAAAAGTGATCAAAAAAACATATGCACTCCAGAATGATGCTGTTGCAAAGTACAACATATCCCGCTAAAAAGCAAGCCATCAACCAGCTCCATAGCCGAAAAAGTAAAAATGTTATGCCACTTGGAAACGGCAATGAAAAAATTATACATTTTTAACAAGAAAAAAATATTCATGTATGGTATCCCCGTAATTGCATCGACCCATAGAATAATGATAACATGATTATTAGGCTTTACGGTGAACACCAAAAAAAAAAAAAAAAATGAAAAATTCAATACAGAATTGATGCTTTTCTACTCCTACCTTTAAAAAAAAAGTTCCTACATTTTCAACAATAGGGGATAACAACCCCAAAATGGTAACACTGGAAAAAGCATCTCATCCCGCAAAAAAAAAAATGCCATCACAAGGCCCTAATAACGAAAAAGCGAAAATTTTATAGCCTACAATGAGGAAACTAAAATTCGCCTTAGAAAAAGCTCCCCAGCGATATTCCTGCATTCCTGAGTCTCCTGCGTTCCTGTGTGTGTCCTGTGTATCCTGTGTTCCTGCTCCTGTGTTCCGGTGTCCAGCGCTCCTGTGTGTTCCTGTGTGCCTGTGTTCCCGTATCCATCTGCTTGGACCTCCTGCTGCTGACCCCGGATTGGACTTGACGTTGCATCTTTGCCGGCTGCCCTGACCCCGTTCCTGGACCTGACCCTGAGAATGTCTCCTGCTAAGCCCACCGCGGGTTAGTCGCATCTGTGGTACCCTACTGCAGCAAGACCATCCCGCTTTGCGGCGGGCTCTGGTGAAGACCAGGTGCCACTTAGACTCCGGTCCTAGGTGTCGTCTAGTACCATCTCCTGCGGTGGTCCAGAGGATCCACTGATCCCGAATCCTGACAGTTATAACCATATAAAGCGACACAAGTATACAAAAAATGGGGCTGAGCCTTAAGCTATAAAATGGCTGCATCCTTAAGGGGTTAAGAGGGTTTTCTCTAGAGCCTGATCAATTCAAGGGGGGGGCTCAAGTGTTTGGAAGTGGTAATGCAGCTCATAAGTATATGCCTGGGAATGTGTGATTGTGTGACCAATCAGATGTACTGTTACTGTGCAATGCAAAGAGAGTGCTGGTTGGATAATGAGCCCCCACCTCACAAGGGAAGTTTATGAAACCCCTTGTGGCCGGAAAGTTTCAGGTCAGTCAGTCAGTCCATCCAGGAGACTTCTAGATACAGAACTTCATGTGTCTGTGGTACGTTGCCCTGACACACTGGCCTGAGTGGAGACCAGGCCCAAGCAGACATCCACCTCCAGGGGTCTGCCATATCCTGCTGCTGAAGCAGACAACTATCCTCTCCATCCTGAAGCCACCTGTACCAGGCTGTTAGTGCGAAAGATTCTGAGGTCTATTTTATCGCTTTAGCACACTGGTCCTATAGCGTTAGAGCCAAAGATCCATTTTGCTCTCTGCCTGTAAAAGTTGGCGCCTCTTATCCCCTTTCTCAGGATTTTGTACGACCTCAATTCCGGCAAATTTTAGGGTTTCTATATTACCTCCATGCACTTCTCTGATATGCTGCATCAGGCGAGGAGCCCCTTGGCCTGTTTTAATAGATTTGAGGTGTTCTCTTATTCTCAGGTATGTTTTCCTGATAGTCTCACAAATGTAAAATCTATGACAATTACATTTTAACCCCTAAAGGACGCAGGGCTTCTCGCTCATTTCTTACTCTTCACCTTCAAAAATCTATAACTTTTTCATTTTTCCGTGTACAGACAGAAATTTTACTTTTCCGTGATGTTATTTATTATTCCCGTGTACTGGGAAGCTGGAAAAAAAATTCCAAACGTTGAAAAATTGAAAAAAACTTATCACGTTCTTGTGGGCTCAGTTTTTACAACTTTCGCTCTGCGCTCCAAATAACAGCTCTGCTTTATTCTTTGGTTCGGTGCGATCGCAATGATACCAAATTTATACACGTTTTATTGCGGTTTAATACATTTTCAAAAGTTAAACGAATGTGTACAAAAAAGAAAAAACAATTTGCCATCTTTTGATGCTAATAACTCTTTCATACTTCAGTGTACGGAGCTGTGTGAGGTGTAATTTTTTTACTAAATGAGCCGAAGTTTTCAATGCTACCTTTTTGAGGTCTGTGCAACATTTTGATCACTTTTTATTCCATTTTTTTATGAGATGTAAAATGGTGTAAAAGTCCCATTTTGGACATTTGGGCGCCATTTCCCGTTTTGTAGTATAACCATTTTTATATTTTGATAGATCGGGCATTTTGGGACCTGATGATAGCTGATGTGTTTGTGATTTTTACTGTTTATTATGTTATATATCAGTACTGGAGAAAGGGGGTGATTTGAATTTGCTATTTCTTAGACAATCTAGGTTACTTTAACCCTAGATGGTCTGATACTTTAACCCTAGATACTACTGTATTGCAGTATATGCCGTTTTTGAGTAGGATTCATTACAATGAGCCACTGGCTCATTGTAATGAATCTTCAGAAACCATGCAGTCTCGGGTCTGATGAAGACCCGAGTCTGTCATGGCAACCGATCGCCGCATCCCCCCCCCATTGACATTCAGGGGAGCAACAATCTCAAAAAGATAGCGGCGCCCATGCCCCGCTTTCTTTTTAATGCCTCCGGCAGCTTTAATCCTGCCGGTTAGAACCCCGTGAGCCCTCTTAATACACCCCCCACACTTGCGCCGTAGAGCTACGGGGCAGAGCATTAACCGGTTCGCGACCGCCCGCCGTGTATTCACAGCGGCGGTCGCGTCGCGCTGCATGGAGAGGGCTCACGGGCCATGTAAAGGCCATGTTCATTTCATTGATATTCAAAAATTCCACCATCTCCCTGAACATCTCCTTTGTGCTGGACCCCAGAATAAACACATCATCCACTGTACATTTTGGATATACCTTACATAGGGATTTCTCTCATTATAGATATTTACATTCTCAAATACAGCAAGACAGATATCGGCGTACGTGCAGGAGACTGGAGTGCCCATTGCAGTCCCATCTCTCTGCATGTACCACTCTCCATCAAAAACAAATGCATTGTGGGACAAAATAAAATATAATGCTTCACATGTAACCGTTTCCTTTTTGTGCCTTCTGCACTACCGGGCTTAGCGCCTGTAAGCCTTCTTCATGGGGTATACAAGTGTACAAACTCTCGACATCTATAGACGCTAAAAACCAATCTTCCTGCCAAGTTTACTCGTTAAGGGCGAGCAAAAAGTCATTTGTATCTTTTGGGTACGAAGGGATGTCCCTCAGTACCGGTCTCAACAACCAGTTGACATATTGGGGCACATTTACTTACCTGGTCCTACGTGATCCCCGCTGTGCATTGTCCACCGAGAATGAACTTATCCCCGATTCACTAAGATCCTGCGCCCGATATCCTGCATGTGTCGCTTCAGGTCTGGCAGAGTTCACCTTCTTGTTCCCGGTGCATGTACGTGCATTGTCTTGCGACACAATTTTAAAGTTAAATCCCGCGCTCAGTCCGAATCCATCAGATCGTCCGACGACCCGCCCCCCAATTTCTGTTGCATGCAAGTCGGTGCGATTGGGGCAAAATCCGTTCACGTGCGACACAATCCCATTCTAAATGGCTGTCACAGCGGCGCAAATCCTGAAAATTTCTAAAAGCCGATGAAAGTGCGATCTGCAGGACCCTTGGTAAATAAGCCCCATTGTGACAGATGCTCAGTAATTGAGCCAATACCTGCCACAATTGGCCGACCAGGCGGTTTCTCCAGATTCTTTCGGTAAAAAAAAAAACAATCCGGCTTCTTGGGAAAGGGGGGCAACAATTTTTCTGTCATTTTTTTTCAATACTATGCCCTTTTCTGCTACTATGCCCTCAAAGTTCTGAGCTGTTCCACATATTTATGTGTGGGATCTTTTACTAATCTATTATAAGTTCTTTCATCTCCCAATAATCACCATTTTAATCTCCATGCATGGAGGCCAGCTGAAGCGCGAGCTGCGTGAAATGGCGTTGCCTTCTAGTGAGCATCACGCCCCCACTCCCTCCCTTGTATATCCTATATACAATATATATCACTGCAAAATATAGCCTCCCAAATAAATTAAAGTATCTAAAGCACCTACAATTTTGTATAAATCAAACCCCCCCCCCCTAATTAATGGTATATACAGCCAGACACCCCCTCAAAGATAGTCGCCTGCCCACTTCAGGAAGGAAGTGCCTGCCCACTTCAGGAAAAACTGAAGATAATTTCATAAGTGGGGCTGATGACTTTTATAGGGGTTTAACCTAATTTTATTATTACCTTTTATATTTGAGTGTGAGTAACTGAAAGTTTTAAAAAAAAAATTGTTACTATGTTTTTATTTATGCATATATGTAAATTGTGTTTTTTTTTTTTTTTTTTTGCATTTAATGTGGAATATATCAATATAAGACTCTGTATAAACAGCATTAGGGCTCATTCACACGGCCGCATATACATCCCCATAGATGGTGATAGGGATTTTTATGCAGGGCCCCAACAGCCCTCTTGACTTTTATAAGGTGAGTCCTAATTAACCATTTCATGGTTGTCCTGGTACCAGGAACTTCAACACAAAACTAAGACACAAGTCAGTCTCTTAGTGTATGTAAAGATCTTCTCTCCTTTAATCTCCAAAAATGCATAATATCACAGACAGAAGAGTCATCAAAGAGGCGTGAATAGAATACTACAAAATTTTTGGTCATCAGCACATTCTGGGAAAAAAAAATAATTAATTGTGCTCAGTTCTCAGAGACCTTGTACACAGACATTGTTTATACTAATTTGCTAAGAAGAAGAAGATAAGTGGACTCCAGAATCATAATATAATGTAGCATCAAGGACAGACTGGCTTCTCATTAATTGTCAAAGGGTATTAGCTGAGAGGCGAGCAAACAGGTTACATAAAATGAAGTGAAATCATGACATTAACTTGACAATGGTCAGGGAACATGGCCGCTGTATCTAAGATGGCGGACAGTAGTCAAGATGGCGTCCGAAACCAGTGCAATCTCCTTAACAATGGCCATGGTGTGGCACCGATCCGTGCCGTACACTGCAAAAAGATAGAGCATGCTCTATCTTTTTGGGAGTGTGCGGCCGTGTGCCGCTGTTTTCTATGGAGGGAGGAGGGGTCATACCGCGTGTGAATGTACCCTTACAGTATTTTTTGTTCCTTTTGACATCAGTTTTAACCTTATTGCACTTTTTTGAGCGTAAAAAATCTCAACATTAAGGAAACATTTTGTCAGAAATATTTTGTGCCGTATCGGTAATGTCTGATTCTTTGTTTTTAAAGATGATCAGGAATCATAACTTCAACCAAAGCAAGTAATAATTCTGCCTTGCCCTGGCAAGTGAATGAAAAATCTGAAAATTTGCTCAGTAATTCTGAACATTGCTTGGGATAAAACTAATACAGTGTCTGCTTGTTAAAAGGCCCTGTTCGGGTGAGTTGACGCTAAACCACCTACAGGTCCCTATGGACTGGTGGTTTAGGGTCCCAAATCGCCCTTTGAGGTTTTTTTTTATGTGGGCGCATTAAAGCATACACTCCTCGTTCCGTTCGGCGCCTGTGCGTTGTGGAGAGTGAAGTACCAGTGTGGGATCTTCAGATGTTATTTACACCTCCATTGACTTGACATTGACTCCCGATCCCTGTAGGAGTGTCCAATGAGAGGTGAAGCTAGAGATTATCTGTAACCCTGCGGCTACTAACAACACAATGGGGCACATTTACTTACCCGGTCCATTCGCGATCCAGCGGCGCGTTCTCTGCGCTGGATTCGGGTCCGGCCGGGATTTATTAAGGCAGGTCCTCCAACGTCCACCAGGTGGCGCTGCTGCACTGAAGTTCTCCGGAACGCACTGAAATACACCGAGCCGGGCTGAGTGAAGGTAAGTGCAAGCTCCGCGACACATTTTTTTGTATAAATGCAGCGTTTTTCCGAACCCGTCGGGTTTTCGTTCGCCCACGCCCCCGATTTCCGTCGTGTGCATGCCAGTGCCGATACGCCACAATCCGATCGCGTGCGCCAAAATCCCCGGGCAATTCAGGGGAAATCGGCGCAAATTGGAAATATTCGGGTAACACGTCGGGAAAACGCGAATCGGGCCCTTAGTAAATGACCCCCAATGTATGGTTCCACAGCTCTCCAGGGCCAATATATTACATTGTTTGCAGCTTTGTGTGGTCAAAACTGCTGTTAGACTCCCTTCATGATGCATACCTGCTGTATGCTTTATCGTTTCCAGATCCTGCTTTGTTACATATATGGTTCTTGTAGTAATTGATTTGTTTTAGGTTTGCTACTTATTTTAGTTGTTAGTATTGAACTGAAGAGCTGACTTTTCAATTCCAAGATAGATGAAGTAACTTTCTTTTTTTATTTTAACTAAACGAATTTGATTCTATACATGAATTGCAGTTTATATAATTGTCTATATGCTATATTTTAGAACATAAGGGTGATTGTCGTATAAATAGTCACAACTTGCATATGCCAGCTAAAAACTCCTCTAGTTTCTTAAAGTAAACTAAGTATTTATATATTTTCAATAAAACTTCTGTTCCATAGTGATGGACATGTTAATCAGAGGTTCTCAACCTGTTGGTCGCACCTCCTTTGGGGTGTCGAATGGCCCTTTGACAGGGGACCTCAAGCCCATCGGAAATATGTGTTTTTCAATGGTCTTAGGAACCAAGATGCCACAGGGCAGAGTGCAGGATCCCAGCTCCCACATTCTCTCTCCATCTATTACACAGACAGCGAGTGCATGGTCTGATGTGGTGCAGGTGATGTGCGATGTCATCACGCTTTGCCTGCATCGCATCTCCAAGATAGCATTGGCAAGAGCAGAGAAAAGATGTATAGAGGAAGAAGCTAATTGTGTTGTTATGCTACAGGGGACATTCCTGTGACTGCTGGCTACTGAAGGGGATTCCTGTGACTACTGGGACAATCACTTTGAATAATGGCTTCAGGAGTCATTCCTGTGACTGCTGGCTACTGTGGGCATCTGCAGTGACTGCTGGCCACTGGAGGAGGGTTATCTGCAGCGACTGCTGGCCACTGGGGGAGGGTTATCTGCAGCGACTGCTGGCCACTGGGGGAGGGTTATCTGCAGCGACTGCTGGCCACTGGGGGAGGGTCATCTGCAGCGACTGCTGGCCACTGGGGGAGGGTCATCTGCAGCGACTGCTGGCCACTGGGGGGGTCATCTGCAGCGACTGCTGGCCACTGGGGGGGTCATCTGCAGCGACTGCTGGCCACTGGGGGGGTCATCTGCAGCGACTGCTGGCCACTGGGGGGGTCATCTGCAGCGACTGCTGGTCACTGGGGGGGGTCATCTGCAGCGACTGCTGGTCACTGGGGGGGGTCATCTGCAGCGACTGCTGGCCACTGGGGGGGTCATCTGCAGCGACTTCTGGCCACTGGGGGGGTCATCTGCAGCGACTGCTGGCCACTGGGGGGGGGGGGTCATCTGCAGCGACTGCTGGCCACTGGGGGGGGGGGTCATCTGCAGCGACTGCTGGCCACTGGGGGGGGGGGTCATCTGCAGCGACTGCTGGCCACTGGGGGGGCGGTCATCTGCAGCGACTGCTGGCCACTGGGGGGGGGGGTCATCTGCAGCGACTGCTGGCTACTGGGGGTCATCTGCAGCGACTGCTGGCCACTGAGGGGGTCATCTGCAGCGACTTCTGACCACTGGGGTGGGGTAGGTATCTGCAGCGACTTCTGACCACTGGGGTGGGGTAGGTATCTGCAGCGACTTCTGACCACTGGGGGGGGGCATCTGAAGTGACTGCTGGCCACTGGGGGGGGGGGCATCTGAAGTGACTGCTGGCTACTGGGGGGGGGGGGCACGTATCTGCAGCGACTTCTGACCACTGGGGTGGGGTAGGTATCTGCAGCGACTTCTGACCACTGGGGGGGGGGGGCATCTGAAGTGACTGCTGGCCACTGGGGGGGGGGGGCATCTGAAGTGACTGCTGGCTACTGGGGGGGGGCACGTATCTGCAGCGACTTCTGACCACTGGGGCGGGGTAGGTATCTGCAGCGACTTCTGACCACTGGGGGGGGGGCATCTGCAGTGACTAGTGGCCACTGGCGGGGGGGCATCTGCAGTGACTGCTGGCTACTGGGGGGGGGGCATCTGCAGTGACTGCTGGCTACTGGGGGGGGCATCTGCAGCGACTTCTGACCACTGGGGGGGGCATCTGCAGTGACTGGTGGCCACTGGGGGGGCATCTGCAGTGACTGCTGGCTACTGGGGGGGGGGCATCTGCAGTGACTGCTGGCCCCAGGGGGGGGGGGGCATCTGCAGTGACTGCTGGCCACTGGGGGGGGGGCATCTGCAGTGACTGCTGGCCACTGGGGGGGGGCATCTGCAGTGACTGCTGGCCACTGGGGGGGGCATCTGCAGTGACTGCTGGCCACTAGAGGGGGGGGCATCTGCAGTGACTGCTGGCCACTAGAGGGGGGGGCATCTGCAGTGACTGCTGGCCACTGGGGGGGGGCATCTGCAGCGACTGCTGGCCACTGTGGGGGGGCATCTGCAGCGACTGCTGGCCACTGGGGGGGGGGCATCTGCAGTGACTTCTGACCACTGGGGGGGGGGGGCATCTGAAGTGACTGCTGGCCACTGGGGGGGGGGGCATCTGAAGTGACTGCTGGCTACTGGGGGGGGGCACGTATCTGCAGCGACTTCTGACCACTGGGGCGGGGTAGGTATCTGCAGCGACTTCTGACCACTGGGGGGGGGGGGGCATCTGCAGTGACTAGTGGCCACTGGCGGGGGGGGCATCTGCAGTGACTGCTGGCTACTGGGGGGGGGGCATCTGCAGTGACTGCTGGCTACTGGGGGGGGCATCTGCAGCGACTTCTGACCACTGGGGGGGGGCATCTGCAGTGACTGGTGGCCACTGGGGGGGCATCTGCAGTGACTGGTGGCTACTGGGGGGGGGCATCTGCAGTGACTGCTGGCCACTGGGGGGGGGGGGCATCTGCAGTGACTGCTGGCCACTGGGGGGGGGGATCTGCAGTGACTGCTGGCCACTGGGGGGGGGGGGATCTACAGTGACTGCTGGCCACTGGGGGGGGGCATCTGCAGTGACTGCTGGCCACTAGGGGGGGGGGCATCTGCAGTGACTACTGGCCACTGGCATCACTGTTATTTTTGGCTACTGAACACATCTTTGTGACTGCTGACTACTGTGGGCATTTTTGTGGCTACTGGGGGCGACACTGTGACTGCTGGCTACTGGGGGGGATTGCTGTCACTGTAGAAATGATTCATAACATAGCAAATTACAGTTAAGAAGTCGCCAAAAAAAATAATTTTATGGTTGGGGGTCACCACAACATGAGGAACTCTGTAAAAGGGTCATGGCATTAGGAAGTTTGAGAACCACTGTGTAAATGTTCTTTTCCAATCAAAGCAATCTGTAAACATTTCTAGTTGTGGATCGCTGTCAGTTCATACATGATAATATATAGTGGCTAAAGTGTTAATATTCTGTCTATACTGCACCGTTTAAGGTGGTATTGCATGGGTTATTACCGCTTCTCTGAGTATGCAAAAAGCATTCTGTATATAGGCACTGATAGAAGTGTAACTTACAGTAGCTGCAGAAGTCAGGGATCCCTCTACCACAACAAACTGCAGCAACACTTAAGGTGGCTCCATCACATGTGTCCTTACTGTAGCTACACAGATTTTTGAGGAACCACTGCGACCTCTATACACACACACATAATATATATATATATATATATATGGTAATACAACCACATCTATATTGGTTATACACAGTAACGGTACAGATATAAGCAGAGTCAGCGTTAAAGCTCAGCATTCAGCATCAGATCAGATATTTAAGGTAGCACGGCCAAGTCCAAAGGCACAGCATGCAGCAGCTGTGATGTAACATCACGGCATGCCCTGCTATTGGCTGCCTCATCTCCATGCCCTCTTCCCATTTGATAAATGAGATGTTTCAGTGACATTTCGAGGCTATAACGAGCACAATAACCGGAATCCCCATCCTGTTATTTCTAAACCGGTTGCAGTAGATATTTAGGGTGGAGCGTCCTTAAGAACATCCAGGCACCTGGTTGGTTCAGATTTGCGTCAGTTTCAGCCCATGACAATTTAGTATTCTAGAGAGGTGTTTTTTTTTTTTTTTTTTTCAGGATAATGACAAAGAACCGGTTTGCTCCCGGCCCTGGCATCCAAAGTTAAGCAGCCTGATCTGTTGACAGAGGCATTATCGCTCCCCCTCTGTGTGCTGGGTAATGAGCTGGCCAGCATGAGTGCAGGGTATCCAGGCATCTTCCCAGCATAAGATCTGCACCTACAGCCATATGTCTGTGAGTATATAAAGCCACATCCTTAGCCGCTGGCAGCAGGGGAGGGCAAGCGAATAATGTTTGTTTCCTGTCTCTTCCCTATGGACAAAGCTGGGGGGGGGGGGTGTTATTAGCTGCCATCTGCATGTTACAACTACATTAATATTCAGGGTGTTGCTGCCCATCTAGGTATAATGACGGAGAATAGTGAATATTTGCTTTGATTTGCATTGATTGCATGTAATGATATCTGGCCTTTACCTCTGTTAGGTGTACATGGACAGGCTACAATATGGAATTAACCCAAGAGGCATCAGTGTATTTGCACAAGGTATGATTGTGTACGAGGGCCCAGCAACATTGGACTTGTAATAGGACTGCAGCTCCTTAAGTACTGCAGTGACAGCCAAGACAAGGACTGCAATGGAGCAGAGTGTACAAGACAATCCAATCCTGTTATATGCGGACAATCTCTACATTGTAGCTATGTATATTGTCATTTAGGATTGATACATTTTGTACTCGATTTTGTTACATTGTATCCTTCTGGCCATAAAGCTGTTTACGTATTTAGATGTGTCCATTCCATCAGGGGTTACATAGATATTACCTGATATTTCATCGACCTAGCAGTATGAATGTTGCACAGCAGAAAGGGTTAAATGACATGACGGTCTATGGACTGCCAGAGTGCCAGAAAGGACAATTGCCTTTCAGATTGCTGAAGTTTAGATAATAGAGGCTATAGTGGGAGGTCACTATATGGCGCTGCAGTAACTTTCCATCCCAGTAAGTTGAATGGATATGATGATTTAGTGATGTCTTGAAGCTTTTTTTAGTTTTGCAAATGGTTCAGCGGTCTACGTGATGCATATTATAATTTTACCATTCACTTTTTGTTTTTATAAAACCAAGACCTCAAGGCAGTATGATATTCAGCGGTCACTAACCTCACCTCACCTAACTAAATAACCAAGTTTGCATTAATCAATAGGACAAGATAACACAAGAAAAACTTTGTAAAATGTTATCAAAAACAAAAAAAGTGCTCCTTGCTCCACTTACTCCGGCTTTTAAAAAGGAGCAATGAGCCTATATTTAAGGAATGTATAACCCCATAGGTTATAAAATGATATCACTGCATCACTCCCCATCATACACTTTGCGTCTGAGCAGTTTACGGAGAAACATTCACTAGGGCAGAACTTGTATAAACTCTGATATTAGTTTGCTCGGTACCCTTACACCATTGTGGGCCCAAATCCATGGTCTATGACAGACTTTTTCCTCCCTGTTCTTGACCTACTTCTGGATAGAGGTGACCATTTTGTGTGTACTTGCGTATTGATGACCGTATTGACTAGGATTTTGGACAATGAGCATCAGAGGACTTTTCTTCGTGAGGGTCATTTTGGATGTTCTTCAACATCCAATGAGTCTCCAAAAACCAAAGTTTCAATCACTGGAGCTGAGGTGGCTATATCGAAATGGGCTGATAGTGATGCGGGAATGCTGCCGCTCCACACATTCTGTGGAGGTGTGGGAGAATGTGTGGAGGCCTTACTTGGCAATCTCTCCATAAGGAGAACTCTTACCTTCTGACCCTAGCTTCCATAGACATTTCTTGTAATCATTAGGGGTCCCAGTGATCAGACCACCATAAAACCTACCAATTTTTGCCTTCTGTGGATAATGGGATAATTTTTTTTTTTAAAAGGGCACAGTCATATGCATTATAGCTTCTACAGACCTGCATTAATGTAGAAATTCCCGCAAAATAACCTACATCTTTTGAATGATGCAATTTTTGCTTCAAATAAGACAGGTACGAAATCTTCTGTCCGTGATTCCAGCTTACAACAGAGGGCCCAAATATGACTTCAAGTGAGGAGAGCAGTGTTATCTCCTCCTGTCATGTTGATAATAAAGATTTTTCTGCCATTTCCTACATAACGCTGCATGTAAAGTCAATGTTCTTTAGCTTTAGGACACATGGAGGCGAGTGTCGTTTCCATTGCTATGTTAGAGCAGCTGTTGGCCTTTTGCTTTCTTGCTCCTGGTGTTCAGGCCTTGTTAAGTGCCAAGCAATGCCGAGGATGACAGCTGGTCAATAATATATGATTCATTCCGCCTACATTGTTATATTCATGGATTTATCTCATTGCCATGCTATACAGTGCTGATTACATATAGTCATGAGAAAAAGACAGTACATCCTCTTTGACTGCTATGGTGATATATATATGAAAGAGAGAGATAGATAGAAAGATAGATAGATATCTATATCTATAGATAGAGATATAGATATTCCTTAGTAGGTCTTAAAATACACCCTCATATGAACAACAAGAGATCAGAAATGATATTGTATCATTTATTAAACAAAAACCTACAGAAGCAGCATGTGAAAATTAAATATACAATTACTTTATTAATTGTTGATCAGCAAGTGTGACCACCTCTACAAAAGCATAAGTTTGGGCAGTTTTCCGGTCTGAAGTATTCAGGAGTGTGTAAACACAATGTCAAGGTGGAAAGAAATCGTAAATGATCTTTGGAAAGCAGTTTTTCTGCTTATCATTTATTGTACCATGAATAACATTTGTTCACTAGTGTAGAACATTTGAGACAGCTGGCAATTCTTCCAGGAGTGGACAGCCCAACTAATGTACCTCAAGGACAGACCATGAAATGGTCCAAGTTAGTACAAGAAACCCAGAGGGAAAACTCTCAAACTCTACAGGCCTCAGTTTGCATGTCAAAATTTTCTTACTTAAGTTTGCAAACTAAACACAAGACTGTCTGAAAATATACAGTTTATAGGTGAGACCAAAGTGGAAATGTTTGGCCGCAATAAGCAAGACCATATGACCGAAACCAAACAACTGACTGTAAAGCATAATGATAATTAGGTGATGATTTGGGCTTGTTTTGTAGCCAAAAGACCTATGAAGAGGACCTCTTCACAGAGCTGCCATCAGAGGGGTGAAATCCCACCAGCTTTTAGTTTTGGAAGCAGAACGAAAACATGCATCGCACTTGGACTTGGTCTGTGGGGTGGGGAGCTGGGGGAGCACTGTAATTATTGGCTACTGTGGGGCCCCTGTTACTTATTGGCTACTGTGGGGGCCCTGTGCAGGTGCGGAACTAGGAGAGGCTGGACCTTATAGCAGACTTTTTCATGTATATATATATATATATATATATACATATTTTTACAAACACAGTCATGCACTCATATATACACACACATATACTAATGTACACACACATACGCCACATAAGTCTTCTAACCGTAGGGCAGTAGTTGCGAACCCATGGCATGGGTGCCAGAGGCGGCACTCCGAGCCCTTTCTGTGGGCACCCAGGCAAAGAATTTTCCTGCAGTTCCAAGCAACTTGGAAGCAAAGATGCTGCTTTCAGTTATATTTAAAAGTGATACTTACTTGGCTATTTGGGACTGTAGGAAGAGGGAGAATGTGTAGAAAGGGCCTAATTATGTTTGGAGGACCTCCTGCTGGCCCCATGATTCTCTTTGTACTGAGGGACACTGGAAAGAAGCTAAAATGATGCAAATTTTCACTCCTTCAACAATTTTAAATCATACTGGCCTCCTGTGGACACCAGCATAGTAGAAAGAACAGGCAGCAATAAGTTACTGTTTTAATTTTTGGTTGGCACCTCGCGATAAATGAGGGTTTGAGGTTGCAGTTTGGGCACTCAGCCGCTAAAAGGTTCGCCATCTCTGCCCTAGGGGGGTGTCAGAGGCCACAGATACAACTTCATGCAGCACACATGGAGGAAGTAGACATCAGGAAGTAGAGATGAGAGATTCCTGCTGCAACCTCCCCCAACATTTCTTATCTTGGCTGTCGGCTCAGCTGTGTACTGTGGAAGATGTACACTGTTATATACGTGTGCAGCATAAAATGTATATAATAGTGCACCTGCTCCATTCTTTATTGCAGCAGGTCATGTGGCCAGGCCCCATGACACTGTGGGCCCTGTAGCAGCTGCTAAGGCTGCTACCGGTGTCGTTATGCCCCTGGCACTGTAACTATATTGGCTGCTCTTAGGAAATTGTAACTATAAAGACAACTGTGGGGCTGTTGTGACTAAATTGGCTACTGTGAGGGGAACCTTTACTATATTGGCTACTGTGGGGGTGCTGTGACTATATTTGCTTTTGTGGGGGCCATGATTGTACCTGTTGTGGACTTATTCTGGAGCTACATGGTCTTATATGTCAGATTAAGCCAACATCGGACTCTGTGATAATCATGTGCAGAATAGGGCTGTCTGTGTGTCCTAGTTCTAGTGCTGTTTCTATTTATTAACCTTGGGTCTGGTGTCTTGGTTCCAGTGCTGTTTATATTTAGTTACCTTGGTTTCGGTAACACATCTATGTGAAAAGCTATTAAAACCGTAATCTTCTTATACTCTTCTCCTCTAGTGCTCCCGTTCTCCCTTTGTGGGCCCTCATTGCCAGCTTGTGTTGATTTACAGAGGGTGCTAGTGCCGCCCCGATCACTGGTGTGCGTCTTTTTAAAATGGGACGGCACCAATGGTCTTTGTAATACAAAAACAGAAAAAAACAAGAAACACTGTGGGACAACTGGAGCACCTGAGGAGGTGAGTTATAGTAGTTTATTGTATTTTGAGACAATAGCCCCCCCCCCCCCCCATGCCGTGTATGATTTTTTTTTTTTTAATTTCCGTACAATGTTCACTTTCCAAATGTTCACTTTTCTCATCATGTACCATTCCCATACTTATCCAAACAAAATCACCTGAAGGTAATGAAGCCAGCTCAACCACTCGGACGTATTCCCAAACCTACAGATCCACTTGTTCACTCTGGTGCACAAGATCAGTGTTGGACTGGGTTTCCTTAGGCCCACCAGAAAAAAATAAATCTGGTGGCCCACTCTTCATTATCCCCTAGGAAATATACTGTAGCAGCCTTCTAATTGTGTTGTTTTCTGATGGACCTCTGGGTTCAGTATTGAGTTGAGAGAGGGCCCACCGGAGGATCCCCTGGTACTCTGGTGGGCCAGTCCGACACTGCACAAGATATTCAGACCTTATGAGTAAGACACTAGGTGTCGAAACAGGTTACCCTGACTTTTTTCCTTGGGTTGCATGTAACATCTGCGTTGGAAAGATCCCCAAAGTTGTCCATGAGTGGCGATTTTCCTCTCTTCATGCCCAGCCTAAGCCTCCGCCTTGCTATCTCTATTCACTTTTTAATTATGATCTAATACTAAGAAATATTTTTAACATTCTGGAACGCTCCATATTTCATTCTGCTTTGCCTCATTATGTGCCGCTAATAAGGAGAAACTCCAAGCATCTGAGCTCCCAGATACTCGCACAGCAAGAAGATGCTTCTCTGTGAGCGCTTGCCAATGAATATGTTCCCTGGTAATGGGGAATCCCCTCTGTTTCTCTCCTCTGGGTGTACGTGTTATTATAGCCTGATTTATCTGACGGGTAAAGCAAGTTTATTCAGAGTACAGTACAGGAAAGTAGGGAGAAGTTTGTCCACTATCCCCGTATGTGGCCACAAAGTATCCTAACTAATATTAAATCACTTTTGTGTTACTATTTTGTATTATAACGGATAAGAAATTTGCAAAATAATTTTCAGTATTTTTTTTTTTGTAGAGAATCAATTACTTTTTACATGTGGTACTAGAACCAAGCTTCTTGGGGAATGGAGGATGTATCCTTCTGCCTGCTTTCAATCTGCAGTTGCAGGACCTTTGGAGGATTTTCAAAGGTCCAGAATTGCCTCTTGTGTACATGTGTTGAGAGCATGAACAGATGTAAGAGGATTTCATGAGTGAAGGTCCTTTTTGGTATAACATTTGGTGGGTGGTTTTGTTGGCCTTTTGCAGTCCATTTTTTTAACAATAAATGCAATCCTTTTTAACCCCTTAAGGACGCAGGGTTTTTTTGCTCATTTCTCGCTCTCCACCTTCAAAAATCCATAACTTTTTCATTTTTACGTGTACAGACCTGTGTGAGGGCTTATTTTGTGCGCAACAAATTTTACTTTCCCGTAATGTTATTTATTTTAACATGCCGTGTTAACATGCCTGAAAAAAAATTCCAAATGTGGAAAAATTCAAATGGAGACCCGAGGCTACCATGGCAACCGATCGCCCGCGTCTTTTAAATGCCGCCGGAGACTTTGCCGGCGGCAATGAAAGGGTTAATAGCCGCGATCGGTGCAAGCACCAACCGCAGTTATTAGCGGTGGGGGTTTGCTGCAATATGCAACAACCTCCACCCTTGTATGAAGAGGACTCAGCCCGTGAGCCCTCTTCATACATTCCCTATAGCGTTAGCGTTAAGGGGTTAAAGGACATCTATCACCAGATTAAGGATTGTAAACCAAACATACAGACATACTGGTCTGTGCCTCCTCTCCCCTGGGGCTCATTTGCATAATTTTAAATGTCCTTTTTTTCAAATGCTTTTCTATGGAAATGCATGAGATCAGTAACTAGAACCCAGTCGGGCTCATTTACTAATGAGGACCTCACTTTTGTCGGACATCCCGACGATTTCCATTTTGCACCGCTGGGACAGGGATCTAAAAGGGGTTTTTGTCCACGCGACCAGATTTTGGCGCAATCGCGGCGGCTTTCATGTGACAGAAATCGGGGCGGGCCGGATTCGGACAAGCCACGGAATTTAACTTCAAATCACGGCACAGTCCATTCCGGATGGACAATACACTTTCGGGAACTCTGAGGGACCAGGTAAGTAAATGTACCCCAGTGTCAATATAAGATACTGGGTGTTGGTTACCGATTGCCTTCATTTCCATAGAAACGCATAAGCGATTAGGCAGTGGCACGCTCCCATGTGCTTTGATATAATTTCTAAACGGAAAGCGCTACATATGACAATGCCCTACATTATGAGACAACCTCTAATATGACCTTAGTGGGAAAATTGCTGGGCCCAATTAAAGGACAATTCAAATATAGAAAGATGCAGAAGAACAGGCACTACCCAAGTCTATCCATACTGTGAAAATAGTGTGAATAGCACGGGACGGTACCTTCTCCAATCGCTGGTGTAATGGGATCTATTGTGGTGCTCTGTTCCCAATAGAATAGAAGCTAGTAGTGGAAAGTCCAAGAACAGAACGGCACTCACTTTTCTCAATCCATGATTCCTTTATTCAAGCGTTAAAACATAAGACATCTGAGGACGCCGGGGTCCACAAGGTAACAGCCTGTTTCTTGCTTATAGCGCTTTGTCAAACCTCCTCGTCATATCCAGGACTCCACCCTTATAAAAGCCAAGGGGGAGGTGCCTGTATCATGGCGAGCGGTAAAAGTTCCATTCATTAGTGCACAATACAAAAAAAATATATAAAAAAATTTAAAATATATATATATTTTTTTATCCTGAATTCCTAACATCCACCTTTCTATCACTAAAAACAATGTAAACTACAGTGCAATGAGTAGGTAAGCATCAGACATAATTTTCACAGAAATACGCTCAAGTCATTTTTATCATTGAGTCCGCTAGGACCCATAGCCCTGTCTTCATAATCCATCTTGCTTCTTCTCTTAGCAATTCCCTCTGGCGGTCCCCTCCCTTTGGGTTATTCCTCACATGAAATTTGCAGGAATTGTACAAAGAACATGCATTACCACCATGGGATGCAATGACATGCTGAATCAATCTTGGGGAACCTTTTAGGGTCGTAATAGAGTTGCAATGCTCCCGGAATACAAACAGGTTACGTATGGTTTTACCAATATAAAAATGTTTGCACGGGCAAAAAAGTACATATACAACAAATGACGATCTACAGTTTATGAAATCATGTACTTCATGTGTAACACCACCTATTTGTAGAAAATTACTGGTTAGCATTTGATTGCAAAAATTACAATGTCCACATCTAAAGTTGCATGTATCTAGCCATGTTCCCATAGGTGTACTGAAGCGACTATCAACCAATAGACTTCTAAGGGTTTTACTTCTTCTAAAGGCTATTATTGGTTTTTGAACCGCTAGTTCTTTTAATTGTGGATCCTATTTAAGAATACCCTAGTTTCTGTTTATGGCCGAGCGGATCTCCGCTTCGAAAGTATTATACTAGAAGGAAAAAACAAAGCAATCCTGTTTTTTGGTGATATTTCTACTTCTCACTTTCCCCCTCAGGGCTTCTTCTCTCGAAATGGAATAGGCTCTCTGAGCTGCCCCCTCCACAATATGTTTGGGGTACCCACGTTCCTCAAGTCTCCTCATTAATTTTGTAGCCTGGTCTAAAAAGGTGGAATCTTCACTGTTCAATCTACGCAGTCTGAGGAATTGACTATAGGGGACCCCTGATTTTGTATGTTCCGGGTAAAAATTTTTTAAAATGCAATAAGGTATTGGAGGAGGTAGGTTTCCAGAAGCATTCTGTTTTCAAAGAGGTATCCTCAATGGTGATCAAGATATCCAAAAATTCCAGTTTCTTATCCCCAAAATTAGCTGTGAAGAACATATTGTATTCATTAGTGTTATTCAAAAAATTTACAAATTCAGCAAATTGCTCCGCAGAGCCTCTCCACACAATGAACACATCATCCATATATCTGTGATATGTATGTACATACCTCAGATAAGGGTTTGATGTGGAATACACATGTTGTTCCTCAAGAGCGGCCAAAAATAGATTTGCCTGGGCACAGGCAACGGGGGTCCCCATGGCCGTATTGTTAAAGACAAATGCATTATGTGCCTGTATGAATTCCAATGATTCACAAATAAAGTCCACCAGTGTATCCTCTTTGGCAGTATTAGTAAGAATCCTTCTAATGACTTGTACCCCTAACTTCTGTGGGATTTTTGTATACAAACTTTCCACATCTATTGATGCCAAATAAAAGTCTTCCTGCCATACAATATCTTCAAGTGCCAAGAGGAACGAATTGGTATTCTTTATGTATGAAGGTATGTCCTGCAACAGTGGTCGCAACAACCAGCCTATATATTTGGACAGGGGTTCCGTTAAGGAACCAATTCCTGCCACTATCTGGCGACCTGGGGGTTCTTTTAACCCCTTGTGCACTTTAGGTAGAAAATACCATGAGGGGTAAGTTGGGTGTAATGGAAGTCGTTTTTCAGCAAAACGCTCAGAAAAGATACCTCTTTCCACCCCTGTTCTCAGTAATGTTTGTAGTTTTCCCTCAAACCTCGTGGTGGGATTTGCAGACAAAGGGTTATAGGTGTTCACATCATTTAACTGTCTCTCCGATTCTTTAACGTAATAGTCTCTCGACATCAGTACCACATTGCCCCCCTTGTCTGCCGGTTTTACCACCATGTCTTTTTTTGACCTTAGCCACTCGAGGGCGCAAGATTCCTCTTTAGTAAGGTTAGAAGGATTGCTTGGGTAAATGAGCGCACAAAGGTCACTAAGAACTTTATTCTGAAATTCATCTAAGTGGCCGGCAGACAAAGGGGGGCAATATGTAGAACGTATACCACCTCTAAAAGGTGCAGTTGCTCCCAAAGATACACAGGGGGTGTCATCCTCATCTGAACAGTTACCTAAATTAGACAACAGAAATGCATCCGACATATCCTGAAAATAGGAATCTTTTTTCCTTCAAGTATAACACTTTCGAAGCGGAGATCCGCTCGGCCATAAACAGAAACTAGGGTATTCTTAAATAGGATCCACAATTAAAAGAACTAGCGGTTCAAAAACCAATAATAGCCTTTAGAAGAAGTAAAACCCTTAGAAGTCTATTGGTTGATAGTCGCTTCAGTACACCTATGGGAACATGGCTAGATACATGCAACTTTAGATGTGGACATTGTAATTTTTGCAATAAAATGCTAACCAGTAATTTTCTACAAATAGGTGGTGTTACACATGAAGTACATGATTTCATAAACTGTAGATCGTCATTTGTTGTATATGTACTTTTTTGCCCGTGCAAACATTTTTATATTGGTAAAACCATACGTAACCTGTTTGGGAGATTCCGGGAGCATTGCAACTCTATTGCGACCCTAAAAGGTTCCCCAAGATTGATTCAGCATGTCATTGCATCCCATGGTGGTAATGCATGTTCTTTGAAATTTGCAGGAATTGTACATGTGAGGAATAACCCAAAGGGAGGGGACCGCCAGAGGGAATTGCTAAGAGAAGAAGCAAGATGGATTATGAAGACAGGGCTATGGGTCCTAGCGGACTCAATGATAAAAATGACTTGAGCGTATTTCTGTGAAAATTATGTCTGATGCTTACCTACTCATTGCACTGTAGTTTACATTGTTTTTAGTGATAGAAAGGTGGATGTTAGGAATTCACGGTAAAAAGAATTATATATTTTTTTTTTTTGTATTGTGCACTAATAAATGTAACTTTTACCGCTCACCATGATACAGGCACCTCCCCCTTGGCTTTTATAAGGGTGGAGTCCTGGACATGACGAGGAGGTTTGAAAAAGCGCTATAAGCAAGAAACAGGCTGTTACCTTGTGGACCCCGGCGTCCTCAGATGTCTGTTTTAACGCTTGAATAAAGGAATCATGGATTGAGAAAAGTGAGTGCCGTTCTGTTCTTGGACTTCCCAATTAAAGGACAGTTACTGCATTCAACTTATCAATGAACAACAACAACACTTCAAGTGAATGAATAGGTTTGTACACACTACTAATAGGAAAATATATAGGAAAGAAGGAATAAATAACCGTCCATGATTATTGCAAAAAAAAAAACTTTTAAAGAACTTTTTAAAAAAATTTTATTTTGCTATTTTGTACCTTCGCAATGGAAACAGTTAATGGTCCAAATTAATTCCGGAATCTCACTCGCTACTCGCTGCTAATATGCTAATCTAGTAAAGGGCAGTCATTTACGTTCATTTGTAGAAATAGCATGCTTGGCGGTGCTGTGTTCCAGGACGGCAAAACAATCCCCCGTTTATCCATGAGCTCAGGAAGTGGGTGGCAGATGGCCTGGCCTTCATATAACAAAGCAGCGGATAAATTCATACTGATTCTACCTAAAACCCAAGAACCTCGCATAAATGATGGTTAGGACTGTGAAGGAAGAGGCATTTTGTGGACATTACGTCGTAAGTAGAGCTGCTTATTTTATTTTTATTAGGTGCACGTTGAATTGTATGATATATTATGCCTTACATAGAAATAGCTGTGAAAGAAGGATTCTATGAACTGATGGGCAGATGGCTGGTTCCTTCATGAGCTAAAATTGAAACTGTGCACAATATTTTGGTGGTTCCTTCATGAGCTAAAATTGAAACTGTGCACAATATTTTGGTGGTAGAAATGTTGGTCAGCTCTTGAACCACTTGTTAACATTGAGTCCACAGATTGACTTTGCAATTTAGAAATTAAAAAAAACAGATTTTGCATATGTAACTAAGGTCTTAAGGTCCTGAAGGTAGTTCCCAAGCTTGGAAAATGGTCAGTTCTGTAGCCACCAAGGTCTGTTTCAATATATGTTGTCAGACTTCCATGTAGCAGTCTTTGTGCTTACAGAACTTGACATCAAGCAAGGCAGGTAGTTACCAGAGAATGTCTCTTCCTCATTCATAAAGAGGGGCTCTATAAGATAATAACATTCTTATGGATTTTTAAGAGCTGTAGCTCAATGAAACAAATTCAACACTGAAGGCACAAGGCAGTTGTGATTTCTACATCCTACAACCTTGTGAATTTCACTTGGTGATAGGAAAAATTTTGGTAAGATTATATGAAGTGGACCTCCCAGCAAAACATTTAAAAGGGTTTTCCATGAATTGTGGAAAACCCTGTGGCAACCAGGACATGGATCCCAAAATTCCCTTGTCTCTGGTACTTCCAGCAATTATGGAACCCTCATATTCTGGTTGCCAAAAACTGGAAGTTCCGCAGTCCAGAGACTTGAAGCTCGAGAAGTACATTTTTTTTGCCACTCATTCCTGGAAAACCCTCTAATTTAGGGAATACAGGAGGCAAAACTGGAGAGGCTGCAGTCATTCTGAAGCTGAAAAGGACTTGGGGGTATTGGTGGATGGTAAACTTAATTTTAGTGACCAGAGCCAGGCGGCTGCTGCTAAAGCAAATAAAATAATGGGATGTATCAAGAGAGGAATAGATTCTCATGATAAAGACATAGTTTTGCCCTTATACAAATCCCTGGTCAGACCACACATGGAATATTGTGTACAGTTTTGGGCACCAGTGTATAAAAAGAATATAGTAGAGCTGGAACGGGTGCAGAGGAGAGCAACCAAGATTATTAGGGGAATGGGGGACTAGAATACACTGACAGATTACAAAATTTGGGATTATTCAGTTTAGAAAAAAGACGACTGAGGGGAGACCTCATTACAATGTACAAATACCTGAACGGACAGTACAAGGATCTCTCCAAAGATCTTTTTATACCTCGGCCTGTGACCAGGACACAGGGGCATCCTCTGGAGAGGAGAGGCGATTCTACCATCACCATAGACAAAGGTTCTTTACTGTAAGAGCAGTGAGACTATGGAACTCTCTGCCGCAGGAGGTTGTTATGGCGGACTCTATGTACATGTTCAAGAGAGGCCTGGATGACTTTCTGGAGAGAAAAAATATCACGGGTTATGGGGATAAAACATTTATTTAATTCTTAAAGGTTGGACTTGATGGACTTGCGTCTCCTTCCAGCCTTATATACTATGATACTATGATACTATGAAAGGTGCTGGCAGTGTATGTGTTAACTCGATAGATCTGTGTAACCATACCCAGGGCCGGCGCTATGGGTAGGCAAAGTGGGCAATTGCCCAGGGCCCCCTGGAAGAGGAGAATCTCTTCTTTCAAATGAATCTTGAATTGTGTTTCTAGGTGCTATGGATCCAGAGATATTCAGGTTTACAGTGATAATATCAGGTGGCATTTTTATACATAAAAATCACTGACAACAGCCGTTAAACAGTTAATATCTCCGTTTTCCTGACACTTCAAAATTTCTATAAAAGAGGAGACTCTCTTCTTTCATAGGAAAAAAGAAGTAAGGTTCTATGTGTCACAGAGCCAGAGATACAGCCCTCTAAAGTGTCTCCCCCATCTCCAGATTCTTAGCCATCAGGCTGCACGGAGACTTGGCTGCACACAGGAGCTGCTGCACCTCACAGATAATGGAAATATTCACTTTATATGTTACTACATTTTGAGAAGGAATAAAATCAACTAATATTCATGTTTTTAACCCTTCTCTATGCAGAACTATCTGAGAACACACTTTCTCTCTTACTGCCTTTTATTTGGTGACAGTTCTTTTTGCAAAAATTGACTGATATGATGAACGTTCGATCCTCTTCGCCTAATGTCGCTACATATTAACACTGCGACCCAGAACATGTCCATAAAGTTATATGTAACACCAAAAACACACACATGGAATAAAGTTATTATTTCCCACCATCCTCCATTACTTACACCTATGTTATGATATTCTCACTCAGATTCTTATGAAGCGCGGAGGGTTCTGTTATTGTGCAGATAATACATTGGCGCGTATCTAAAAGTGACTTTTATTATGTCATAAGAGGGGTTTATGGATATATAGTTATTATTTGGGTGACCATTGTGTAAGGAGCATATAATGATAGATCTGTGTGACGCTCACGTAGTTTGGTGTCCCCTGTGAATGTAACGTTCCCTTTGCTGTAATATTTTGGTGAATATACACATGTGGGGTCTGTATGATCTCCTCACATCTTACTGTTTTAGGAATGTATATTTTCTTTATATAAGTATCTGGATTTGTACAGATTTTAGAGGCAATTTTGAATGTTAATTGCCAAATGCATCGTCTGGTTGTTGGATTTCAAAATTATAAAGGTTTTATGTTGCCTTTACTGTTTATTCTGTTTTATTGCTATATTTGGCAGGTCTTGACTGTCTTAAAATTTCTTGCTGAAAAGCAGATATCTAGTTATTACAGTTTTAGTGATATTATGTGGATTTATATATGTGAATATATCATTATGGGACATTTGTGAACTCTACACATGTCTATCTATTACATTTAGGAGATGTGAAGGTAAATATTTTCTGTTTGGAGAACATTTTTTGCCATCAAAGTCCAAAGTCAAAACTGGCACTTTTTTGCCATTTAAAAAAAAATTAAAAATTCTATAAAAAGTGATCAAAAGGTCGTACAGTCCTAAAAATAATATCATTGAAAACATCATCAAAAGTTGCAAAAGATGACACCACCCTTAACTCCATACAACAAAGTATGGAAAGGTTATAAGCACAAGAAGACGGCAAAATAAAAAAAAAAATTTTGTTCATGAGGTTTTAATTTTTGTAAATGTATGAAAACATTATAAAACCTATACAAATTTGGTATCCCTGTAATCGTACTGACCCAAAGAATAAATTAGATGCGTCATTTGTGGCGTGAAGTGAAAGCCGTAATATCCAAGCCCACAATAATATGACAGAAATGCGTTTTTTCACCATTTTCACTGCATTTGGAATTTTTTTCCCGCTTCCCAGTACATAGCATGGAATATTCAATGTGATCACTATGAAGTGCAATTTGTTACGCAAAAAATGAGCCGTCACACAGCTTTTTACGTGTAAAAATAAAAAAGTAATAGATTTTTGAAGGTGGGGAGTGAAAAATGGAAATGAAAAAACGGGAAAGGGCCCGGTCCTTAACTGGTTAAACGTCAAAATTGTAAAAATTGCTCTGGTCGATAAGGCGACAAAATATCCATAAATGCCTGGCTGTGAAAGGGTTAATAGCCCTTGGTTGAATTCCTGGGTGAAGGTGCTTATCATCTATCTCCTGTCTATATATCTATCTGTCTAGCTATCTATATCATATAATCTGACCATTTATATATCTCCCTTTTTCTCTATCAATTTTTTAATCAATCTTCTATTTCTCTTCTACTGCATTTATCTCTCATCCATCTCCTGTATATATACTATAACTACGTTATAGTTCTGCATCTGGAAATCATCTTTCATATTTATCTTCTATCATAATAATTATAATTAATAATGCTCGCAATCTATTCAACCTACCAGTCATTTTGTGGAGTGTGGGAGGAAACCAGCGGACCCGGAGGAAACCCACGCAAACACAGAGAGAACATGCAAACTCTTTGCAGATGTTGACCAGCGCTGCAAGGCTGTAGTGCTAACCACTGAGCCACCGTGCTGCCCATCAATTTCCCTATCATCTATCATCTCCTATAAAATACTCCCATATTACAGTTTGTTTTACCATACTAAAGGGAGCCTCTTACTGACTGACTGGTCATAAAATAGTTTTATTTTGGGGCCCCACTTTTAGTTTTGCCCAGGGCCCCACTTTGTCTAGCACCGACCCTGACCATACCTTTGTGTGTATTGTTAGTAGAAGCAGGACTGTGGAGAGTGGATTTGTGGTGAATCAGTTTTATTAACAGAAACTACAATAAAACAACACAAGGAATAACAATAAGACACTTTTCATCTAAAGTTGGAAATGGCGAGTCACATAAGTCCGCCATATAGTGAGAAGTATTCCAATGGCAGCGGAGTGTGGATTTATATTCCAGGATCACAGCTTCTCCAAACAAGATGTGGATGATTCCTCACACTGCTGTGCTCTCAATTCTTTGAGCATTACAATCTATAGCAGGCACATGGAGCAGGAAGGAGGGGCTGTGGAGAGGCTAAGAGGGTTGTCCAGGATCAGGGTTTTTTAAATATAGGGCTGGAGGTGATTTAATACAAAATCCAAATACCATATACCGGTACTCGCCCCTGCCCATTTTGTGAAACATACCTGAAATAGATTCCAAAAATATCTCCTCATTGATTCTATTAACCCTCTACCTTTTAGTAACTATCTTGGCGGAACAGATAGTCTTTTTACGCCTTATCTTTGGGCATAGGAGTAGTTTTACATTTAGATCATATGTCTATTTACTATGAGAAACTTCAAATAAGTCAACATCTTCTGCAGTCACGGGTGTGTGATTACAGATATTTACATTTGTAGAGGTTGGGGGGACCCAACCTCACATGTCATGCACCTAGTATCCTGTTGTGTCGTGTTCATATTTGCACAATAAACATTGTCTGTAGATATATGACTGCCTTTGTGTCACTAGCTGCTTGTTCAGGTTATAGCCACAGTTTAAAAGGGTTTTTCTGAGATCAGGATATTGATGACCTGACTTGGGATAAGATGGTACCAGGTTACACCATTGGAAGAAGGTAAGCGGCAGCAGGAGCAGATTAATGCGCTGGGCAATGATCATCTGGGAAACAAAGGATGCCGATAGTCATGTGGATTTTACTGTGACATGTATCACCTACCGAAATATGGTTGCAGACCAACGAGACCTCCTACAGCTTTTGACTTGGCCACCAAGTTAACCAGATCTCAAAGTGAGCATTGTTAGGTGGTACTGGAAAAACTGGACGAGGTTAGGTAAGGGTTTTATTGCTACAAGGGTAACCTACACAATGTCAGTCAATAACTTTAAAAGAATTGACACATTAATCCCCGTGCTGATGGAAAGAGGTGTGCACTCAAACTCTCACGATACATGGCCCCATTCATTCTTTCATGGACACGGATCAGTCGTCCTGGTCCCTTTGCAGAGAAACAGCCTCTCCTCTGCCACCTCTATGCTTCACAGTAGGTCTGGTGTTCTTTTGGATGCAACTCAGCATTTACTCTTCTCCAAACACGGCAAATTGTTTTCTACAAAACAGTTTTACTTTGGTTTCATCTGACCATATCACATTCTCCAAATACTCATCTGGAACATCCAAATGCTCTCAAGCAAACTTCAGATGGGCCCGGATATGTGCAGGGAGACACCTCTGGCACTTCAGGATCTGAGTCCCTGACGGCGTAGCGTGTTACTGACTTTAACCTTTGTTATTTAGGTCACTCATTCGGTACCCCCCCCCCTTTGGTTCTGGGATTTTGGCTCAACGTTTGTGTTAATTTTGACCCCACAGGTGAGATGTTGCGTGGAGCCCCTGATCAAGGGTGATTATCAGTGGTATTGTATTAATTCTGTTTTCTAAGTATTGTTCCCGCGCTTGATTACTTCACACCAAACTGCTTGCCTATTACAGATTCAGCTTCTACAGCCTGTTGAAGGTCTACAATTTTGTTTTTGGTGTCCTTCGACAGCTATTTGTTCTTCACCATAGTGGAATTTGGAGTGTGTTGTTGTGTACAGGTGTCTTTTATACTGATAAGTTCATACGGGAGCTATTACTAATGGTAATAAGAGGATGACGGAGGAGCCTACTAAAGGACAGCTACGACCAGGATGAAATATTGTAAACCAAGCACACTTACATGTTGGTGTGCGCCCTCTCTTGCAGGACCCGCTCTTCATAATATGCAAATAAATTATTTAAAAAATAGACAATGTGAATTTTTGAGTTTGTTTCCTCATTTTGTCTCTCATAGCTGCGGTCTATGATGTTACAGGTCTCTCTCATCTTTTTAAGTGGAAGACCTTTGACAATTGCTGGCTGACTAAATACTTTTTTTCTGTACTTCTTCCTGGCCAGGATCTACAGAGACCTGCAGGATGCAGGATGTTAAAAGCAGCATTTCTCTAGTTGCCTAATTACAAATGCAATGTGATAGTTTGGTTGTGAACAGATTGGTCCAACAATCTGCATTTTGAAGCATTTGTAGAACTCTGATTGCAGTGTCCACATCAAATATCTATGATGTCACCTCTATGCGTCACATTGGCTGCCCAATTCCCATTCAAGTGAATGATGCTGAGTTGCAATTCCTTGAATATCCACTGCATCATGGAAAATTTTCTTTTTAGTGACCAATTGGATTTCCATACTACCGTATTTTTCGGACTATAAGGCGCACAAAAAATCCTTAGATTTTCTCAGAAATCAAAGGTGCGCCTTATCAGTGCGCCTTATATATGAACCATACTTACAGACTACCGCTGCCTTGAACTGTTCACAGGTCTGCCACCTGGTCATTCATCCTTTAAATCAGGTGCGCCTTATAATCCGTTGTGCCTTATATATGAACCTAGACGTGTTAGCAGGCATTTATTGATGGTGCGCCTTATAATCCGGTGCGCCTAATAGTCCTGTAATACTGTACTAGAAATTTTAGTGAAGGCATAAAATATCTATGTTAGTGAGAATTCCTTCTGTCACAAGGCCATCATTGCATCCTCCAGACAAGGATAGTTATTCCTTTATTTATACAGCGCCATAGCGCCAACAGATTGTGCAGCCCTGCACAGAACTTGCCAAATCAGTCCCTGATGCCAATGGGGCTCACAATCTAATCAATCTACCAGTATGTTTTGGAGTGTGGGAGGAAACCGGAGGACCTGGAGGAACCCCTGCAAATTTTATAAATCCTGTCTTTAGTTTAATATTCAAACAATTATATATTATTATTACTATTATGGGTATTTTTTTTTTTTTTGTATTGTCATTGCATTGTGCAGATTCCTATGTGATCATATCTCTGACTGATCCTGTATCATATATATCCAGAAGCTATGTAAAGCTGCCCTGTAAAATAGCACGCAGATTACAGATGACGGCTTGTACCGTTCTGCTTTGCCCTTCTGTGCTTGTCGTGATCTTGTAGTCTCAGCCTCCAGAGGGGGGTGGGGGCTCCTAGTCACGTCTTCCATATGTGATTACAAATGTGTAGAAACAGCCTCTTCCAGAGTATCTATTTTTACCAGCACTAATCAGCAGCGTGTAGGTGTAATGAGCGGGATGGCATCGCAGTGGCGGGCACAGAACATTCAGTGATGAATCGCTGCACGTTGACATTCACCTCCTGTTTCTTCACACTCGGTTATTTACATCTTAATGCATTTAGTCATCAGTTCTGTAGCCGCGTAGATCCTGTATGAATAATGATCTGTGGGTTACTCTGCAGATGATTGCATCTGTGGGGATATGTGGGAGAATTGCTGTATAAAAAGAAAGGGAACCCCTGTGGTGCAGCACATCCTACTACTATGTATGCTGTAATATAGGGTTTTCATGGTTTCTGATGAGTAGCATAGGCTTTAAAGGAAACCTACCATGAGGAATCTACCATCAGAAGTAGATGTGATAGTAGATTCTTCCTGCCTGCCTCTCTTAGGCTACATTCACACTAACGTATGGAGGACGTATATACGGATGACTTATATACGGCCGATATACTTCCTCCATAGACGTCAATGGGCGCACGGCACCCTACGGGAGCGGGCCGGTGCAGCACATGTGCGGCACCGTACCGCTCCGTACCAGGAAAAAGATAGGACCTGTCCTATCTTTTGCCGTAATACGGCGCCGTGCGCCATTACTTCCTATGGAGAGGGGCGGGGGTGAGCTGCGCTCACTTCCTCCTCCTCTCCCCGTGCACTGCCGTTGCCCGCTACGGTATGGGACGGGCGGGCAACGGCAGTGTGAATGTAACCTAAGGCTACATTCACACGGACGTATGAAAACGTCCGTATCCGTACCGTACAGTTTTTTTTACGGATTACATACGACCACATTCATTTCAATGGACAATATGTCTGACCATTTATATTGCCGTTGTTAACTCCGTTCCGTACCGTATACTAGCCGTATAAAAATATAGAGCATGTCATATTTTCTCCCGTATTTCAGTTCCATATGCCCTAGAAGTCTATGGGGGACGTATAAAATACGGGTTACATACGTGCTGCATACGGATGAAAAACATCACGTATATACGGCCCGTAAATACGGGACTGGAGAAATCATACGGTCGAGTGAATGTAGCCATAGGCTACATTCACACTGCCGTTGCCCGCCCGTACCGTACCGTAGCGGGCAACGGCAGTGCACGGGGAGAGGAGGTGAGCGCAGCTCGCCCCCGCCCCTCTCCTTAGGAAGTTATGGCGCACGGCGCCGTACTACGGACAAAGATAGGACATATCCTATCTTTTTCCGGGGTACGGAGCGGTACGGTGCCGCACGTGTTTATTTTAAATAGCGCGTTTTTTCCAAATCCATCGGGTTTTCCGACGCCCATGCCCCCCGATTTTCATTGCATGCAAGCCGGCGCCAATGCGACACAATCTGATCGTGTGCGCCAAAAACCCGGGGCAATTTGGCGCAAAACGGTAAAATTCGGAAAAACACGACAGAAAAACGCGATTCGGACCCTTGGTAAATGTGCCCCAATATCTCTTAATCGAGCAGCAATATATACCTCAATTAAAGGAGTTTTCCCACACTAAGGATACGTCCTCAATATCCTTAGTCCAGAAACCCCTCTTAAGGCTGTGGTACTGGTTCTCATCCTTACCATGCAATCTCTATCAGTAGACAATAAGACCTATGGAGCATTGGTGGTCTACCCCAGCCAATATGTACTAAAAAAATGACACTTTACAATATCTGTGAATAGATCTACTCATTCTGTATCTACAGTTGTTTCAAAACAACAGCTTTTCTTTAATATATACTTTGTTTTAGCCTGGGGGATCCATTTCAGCAGCAGATTATAATCTAGACAATTAGAGGCTTCTAACGTGTCCATGCCCACCTATACCATAGAGACGGTCCAGACAGGCAGGTTTATTCTGCCCCCAAACTATTTCTCTGCCAGTTGGCAGACTGGGTAATATAGTCCAGACAGAGCTCCAGGGAATGATGTCAACTAAGTGACAGATAAAAATCTATTCTCTTTATCCAGTATCATATTATTTAGTAGTAACTTTGTTATATTACTATATAATTATATATGATGTATTTGATGATATTACTATTGTTATTAACTGAAGTTCAATAGCAAAAATTAACATGGTAACTCCTTCATACCCGAAACCACTACCCCCACCTGAAATGTATGTTTGCATCTCATCCCCCCTTATGTTTCCTAACCCTGTAAGAATCGTGAAAAAGTGTATCTTTGTACAGATTGTCAAGGCATTTACAATAAAGGAATAGGCCATGATGGCTGGGCCCCCTTTCTCAAGGGGCCCTATAGTAGCCCTAAGCTATCTATGCCTTTGGAATACATGCATACTTATGCCACATAAACCCCTGTATACAACCCAGGAGAATTAGAGTTATTGGGGTCCCTTTAATTCCTTTAGGCATCTATTTTGAATGTTAGTGTAAATGTTAAGTTTGATATGTATGTATATGGCAGGAAACTCTATACTAAAAATGTCTCTGTTTTTCTAACTGTACAGCTTCAACGAGTGAAGCCAGTGAAGGAGAAATCAGGAGACCAGTCCCCAGCCATGGAAGGGGCAGTGCAACTTTTAACCAGGGAGGGTCACAGCATCTCCCATAATTCGAAGCGCCACTACCATGATGCCTTTGTCTGCATGAACAGAATGCGTCAACGGGGGCTATTGTGTGACATTGTCCTACATGTGGGGACCAAGGAAATTAAGGGCCACAAAGTGGTGCTGGCATCATGTAGCCCTTATTTCCATGCAATGTTTACAAGTAAGTACCAGTACACGTGAAATAAAAATCAAAAAGAGTTATTAAAACTTAGAGATGATCCAGTGTGTTATCCCTACCCTACACCCCACCCAAAAAAATGGCCAAAATGCCTACTGGACTTCTGTGACTCCAAGCTTAGTACAGATGTCTTGGGAAAGAGAGATTCCTATAGGGTGCAAGGAAAAGTCTATTACCTTTAAATAATTAAAGACAGACTGTTTATGAGGGTCTCGTTTGTACCCATGGCGGTCACATCTTCCTCTGTTTACAAGATTAGTTAAAGGGGTATTCCCATCTGGGCATTTACATTTAATTACATTTATTTGCCATATGTAAACATTTCTTCAATTGGATGTTATTAAAAAAAATGTTCCTGTGTGAAGATAATTTCTCATAAATGTAGTTATTCTGTCCCTTAGAAACAAGATACTTTCCTCGGATACGACCACATCACACTCTGGCAGCGGTGGCCAGACTTGCGCTATAGAGTCCTGCAGGACCATTAGGATCCAGCAATCATTACCACAGGACGGCTGTGCGACATGTAGTAACTCCCGGACATTTTATATACAATAACCTTTTGTTTCTTTGTGCACTCAATCTATCAGACGTGGTCGTAACCGAGGAAGCCATCTCGTTTCTAAGGGACAACATGGCAACATGAGAAATTATCTTCACACTGGATCATTTTTTTTAATAACATCCAATTGAAGAAATGTTTATATATGGCAGATTAATGAAACTGAATGTAAGTGCCCAGATGAGAATACCCCTTTAAGAAGCAGGATTCTTTTTGCTCTATGATAAGGAGAGACCTCTTAACACTCCACCTGCAAATTTTCAGTTATAAATGCTGGATCTTTTTCCGATCAGCAGAAAACATTCATAAAATATAGGAAGGTGCTATTTCTTCATGGATGTATTAGTCCAGTGCCGCTCACGCTACATTAGATGCTTGCACCGTGTAAAACATAATTGGTTTGTAATGTTATTTTTTTTTTCCTCTTACAGATGAGATGAGTGAGAGTCGACAGACTCATGTGACCTTGCACGACATTGACCCTCAAGCACTGGAGCAGCTGGTTCAGTATGCTTACACAGCAGAGATAGTGGTGGGAGAAGGAAATGTGCAGGTATGGGAAAATGCTGGGAATGTTTCTGAACCGCTGTGTTATATACCAAGTATATCCATACATTGTAATCCCTGTGAATTCTACAGATGATGTGTTGAGATATTTAACTCCGTATCAGAAAGTGAGAGAACATAGAGAGAGTCGCTGCACATAAAGTACACAGGTCTGGCTCTGCACTTCTCCCCCTGCTCTATATCATACTGTCGGATAATCCTTTTGGCATTTTAGATGTGTTTCTAGATAGAATCCATATAATCTCCATTTCGATATGTTATTCCAGTTTCTCAACTGACAACAAGAAATTATTATTTGCTTATATGCATTTTGCACCTTCCTTACGCATTTTAGTGCAGATTCTGATTAACTTGTTTTTCTCTTATGCATTACCTGTAGATAGATTTAAGGTTGTATTTGTTTTTTGTTTTTTTTTTATTTGTTTTTATTGGCAGTAAGAGTACAAATAAAGAGCAGGAGCGCAGTCCTTGTAACATTGAGTACATACAGTCAAACATAAATCGTAATAAATGACAAAATATACTAGTATGCAACTCTTGGTGTCCTTCTTCGTGTATTCGCCCCCGCTCCCTCCACACTCTCACCATTTTTTTTTTTTTTTTCTTTTTTTTTCTTTTTTTTTTTTAGATTTTCAAAAAGCTTTATTAGGTTTTCACATAAAAATTACACATCCATCTGCAATAGAGTGTTCTATACATAGCAACTTACATATTTAGACACGTTAGACACGGTAACCATTATCTTTCTCGCCCAAGGCGCTAATCATAGTTTCTATGCAACATAACTTAACAGCTTAACCGATGCATTTCTTAGAATCCCTATTTATTCCCTTTTTTTTCCCCTATACCCCCCCCCCTCGCTGGAAGTGTTCGGGCCCCCCCCTGGAAAAAAAAAAAAAAAAAAAAAAAAAGAAACACTCTATCTCTTCCAATGTTCCCAGATATCTTTCAGACTACTGCCATTTCTGAAACGTTTTTCAAAAGCGCATTCATATTCACTAATGCGGTCAACTGTGTTTTCCCATTCCTTTACCACTGGAGCTTTTCCTTCTTTCCAGTGCCTAACCAGTACCACCCTTGCCAGCAATAGGGACTTCAACACTAACTCTCGTTTTGACTTTATACCTATCCCCTCTGGGATTAAACCCAATAGACCCAGGGTTACAGTACGAGGGAGGGTACACCCAGTCCGAATCTCGAGTGTCTTAAAGGTCTTGCCCCAAAATTCTTCGATCTCAGGGCATTCCCATAGGACATGAAGGATGTCTGCATCAACCTTATTACATCTGAAACACTTGGAATTCTCCCTAATCCCTATCTTACGCATTAACAGCGGTGAAAAATACGTTCTGTATAAAATATTCAATTGTACACATCTGTGATTTACATTAATCGTGCTCATAACCACATTTTTATAAATTTCTTCCCACTGTTCAGTAGTGATCTCCCCCACCTGTCTTATCCATTTACATTGACTAATGTGTCCCATATCTTTATCAATATATTTTCGAAAAAAGTGATATAATTTTGCTAAACTTTTTGGGCGGCCCCCCCATTCTAGCATACCTATCAGAATATTACCCCCCTCAACTTTTAGCCTTACCCTATTTTTTTCCTTACTATGTGCGTGTGAAAATTTATAATATCTAAATCGATCTTTATCCCTCAAAATTCCAGCTTCTACCCAAGAACTAAAAGTAGGGAGTTCCCCAAACATACCCAAGTGCTCCAGAGAGGTAATACCTCTTTTTTCCCAGAACAGATAATCCTCAATCTTAGCTAACTCTGGGAGATTAACATTCCCCCATAAGGGAGTAAAAGTCAGACCCCCTTCAATTCCAAGCAACCTCCTTACCTCTCTCCATGTATTCGCCAAGAGTCTAGCCAATGGGGTTTTCCCAATCTCCCCGCATTTTAGTTGTCCCGCCTCAAATAGTGCAAATAGAGAGTTATAGCGTCGGTTAATTTTAGTGGAGAGGGTTTGAAACAACCTCCCCCCTTTGTTTTCAATTATAAATTGCATCTGAGCTGCAAGAAAATAGTGGAAGAAAGATGGAAGAGACAACCCTCCCTTACTTTTATCCCTCATTAGTACTTCTTGTTTAATACGAACCCTTTTCCTCCCCCATAATAATTTATTTATGATTGCCCGCATCAGAGTAAACCATTTTTTATCAATCCAGCAAGGACAATTACTTAATACAAACAGAATTTGCGGTAGTAAAATACATTTAATTAACATCACCCTCTCCGCTCGGTTTAACGGAAGAGAGCTCCATGTATTTACTTTTGTCTTCACTTTAGTCAACAGAGGGACCACATTCAGTGTCAAATACTCGCTCACCCTGGAACTGATTTTTAACCCCAAATATTCCATAGAATCCGCTACCTTCAGCTCTAGGTTTCCCAGTTGGCTCAAGGGATCCTCATCTAGAGGCATCAGGATGGATTTCTGTACATTTATCTCAAACCCTGAATATCTGCCGAACTCATTGATCACTTTTAGAGCTTTCGGAACGGACGTTGCTGAATCTTCTAAACAGAGAAGGATATCATCCGCATACAACATGATCTTATCCCTCTGTCCGCCATATCCTGCCCCCATGATCTCCTCACTTGCCCTGATCCTTATAGCAAGCGGCTCAATAAAAAGGGCGAATAATAAAGGGGACAGGGGGCATCCCTGTCTCGTACCTCTTGTTAAAGAGAAGAAAGAGGAGTAGTCTCCATTTACTCTGATACATGCCCGCGGGGCCACGTAGAATAATCTAATCCAATGCAGAAACTTTCTGCCCAAACCAAATCTATTCAACACCTCCCAGAGGAAGTCCCACTCCACCCTGTCGAACGCCTTAGATGCATCTAGCGACAAGATGGAGCGGGACCCCCCCAGGCCCAACTGCAGACTCGCAAACAATCTTCTAATATTTGTACTAATGTGACGCCCTGCCACGAAGCCACATTGATCTTTATGTACAATTTCAGGTACCACCGTTTTTAATCTATTCGCTAGGACTTTGGCTAATAGTTTGGCGTCCGCGTTTAAGAGTGATATCGGGCGATATGATTCCCTCTCTAAATGATCTTTATTCTTTTTATGTATCAACACTATTCCTGCCTCATACCAGGACTCCGGTAGTTTACCTCGCTCCTGTGCATCCTCCCAAACTTCGGCCAGCAGCGGAATTAAGATTGAACCGAATCTCACATAGATTTCCAAGGGTAACCCGTCTAGCCCCGGAGCCGCATTGCGTCTAGCGGAGCTTACTGTATCTTCGAGTTCCTTAACCGAAATAGGTTGGGATAATAAATTGCTCTTTTCTTCTTCTAGTGTCGGAATACTAATCCCTTCTAGATATTTTTTGATATTATCTGACGTGGCCTCTAAATCTGATGAATAGACCGACTGAAAAAACCTCATAAATTCATTTTTAATCTCGCTTTGGCTAAGCACAATCTCCCCCGCACTATTCCTAACTGCTTTTATTCTGTTTAACTCCTGATTTTGTTTTATTTTCTGAACCAGTCTTCTCGAGGACAATCCACGCTCACAGTGGATCGCCTGATTTGTAAAGAATTGTTTTTGAATGGCTTTATTAGTAGCAAATTTATTATACCTTTCTTGCGCCTGTAACATATTATCCAAACTATTTTGTGTTTTATTCTCCTGAAACGCCTTCTCCCGCTCTTGCAATTCTCCCTTTAACTGATTTTCTTGTTTTGCAAACTGCCTTCGTAAATGTATCACTTCCGAGTCTAATAGGCCTCTCAAAAATGCTTTCGTCGAATCCCATAGTAAGCCATGATTATTTATCCCTCTATTTGCTGCAATACAGTGGCACAATTGACTCTTAAGCTTATCCTCATCTGAAATTAGTGACAGCCAATGGGGGTTGATCTTCCAAAATCTGCAGGATCTTGCATCCACCCCCGACAGTTCCAGAACTATCGGGGAGTGATCAGATATTGAACGATTGTCATATCTCATCTTTTTGACCCGACCCAAGACCGAGTCGTTCCCCAATGCTAAATCAATCCTGGAAAGAGAGTTGTGCGAACGGTTAAAACATGAATATGCCATTTGATCCCCTGCAATATATCTCCATACATCTGTCCAGCCTATTTCCTGGCAGAACCTCGCAAACGGGGTAGCACCCGAATCCCGGGAAACTAGTTGATCTCTCCTCATCCGATCCATCCCTTCCGAAAACACAGCGTTGAAGTCTCCCATTGCAAGCAGCGGGCACTCCCCTACTCTCTCTGAAAACCTAATCAGCTTTAGAAATACTTCGTATTTGAAGGGCGGCGGTATATAAATCCCTGCAACTATACATCTCATCCCTTCCAATATACCATATAAAAAAACAAATTTACCGTCAACGTCACATTGATACTCAAGAACCTGGAAATCAATGGATCTATGTATTAAGATCGTAACCCCCCTAGAGAAGGACGAGAAAACTGAGCTATACGACTGGCATACCCATCTTCTCTCTATTAAGCAAAGCGTCTCTTTCACGAGATGCGTTTCCAAGAGAATTACTATTGCAGGCAATTGTTTACAGATATAATTAAAAATAATACAACGTTTCAGTCGATCCTTCATCCCTCTAATGTTCCAGGCAATAAATCTTATGGCTGACATCACTCACAAAGACGTCGGAAGAGAAGAGAAAAAAAAAAAAAAAACAAAAAAAAAACAAAACAAAAAAAAAAACAACAAACACAGGGGGGTTCCCTTGCTACCTCCAGTGCCCACCCATAGCCCCAGCCCCTCCCCACCCCATCCCCACTGTCCTACCATAGTAGCACTCTTCCTACTCGAGCCACTTCCCCCCCTCCCCCCCTCCCCCCCCCCCCCAACACCGAACCTCTATAGTAGAACACACATGTATTCTCTTTCAGAGCCCCTTCAAGTCCAACCAATCGGAGGCTTCTTCCGGGGTAGCAAAGAAATAGGAATGATTTTGAAAAATAACCTTAAGTTTAACTGGGAACAGGAGGGAGTACAGAATACCCTTTTCTCTCAATCTTCTTTTAACTTCTATAAAACTTTTCCTTTTCTGTAAAGTCTCTTTAGAGAAGTCAGGATAGATAGCCACCTTAGCTCCTTGAATCGTCAGCTCTTTATGATCCCGAGCAACCCTCAATATCGTGTCCCTATCCCTGGACAGGAGGGTTTTACATATAATAGAACGTGGGGTGTTGCCGGGAGCTTTTAAAACCGTTGGAATCCTATGTGCCCGTTCTATTTCAAAATTAGGAGAAAGCTGCTCTCTGCCTATTTTTTCCAGCAGCCAACTTTTGATGAACTGGACTATATTTTCCCCTTCTTCCTTCTCAGGAACCCCTATTATCCGCAAATTAGCCCTTCTAGACCGATCCTCCATATCTGTCAGTCTGTTTTTAAGAGAGTCATTTTCCCTTTCCAAAGCACCTGTTCTTTTCTTAATTGTCACCATCTCCTTTTCCACTATTAGTATCCTCTCATCTGTCCTTTTCTGTTTTTCTCTAACTTTATTAAGATCTTCCCTTAAAAGGGACATATCTCCTCTCAAAGCTCCCACTTGGTCTGTCAGTTCATTAATTGCAGTACTGCATTTTTTTATGGACGCTAAGATTTCTTTGAGCATCTCATTCTCTCCTCCTGACTCACGATCCTCTCCGTCTCCCTCCTGCTCCTCTCCCTCTAGTGCAGCGAATCTTGAGCCCTGCGGTCTCTGTTCCTCACTTCCCTGATTTTTCTGGGTTGTGCGCGTTTTAACCGCCGGGGATTTCCATAGTTTGTCTATTTTCGCTATGTTTTCCCCTTTACCGGGGTTCCCTTTTTCTTTCGGAGACACTGCTCCTGTCGATTTACGTGATATATTCTTTGGGGGCATAGTGGTATTCTTATTTTTCGCGGTTATTTAACCCAAATGCCCGCAAGATACTCCTTAGTACCCCTTAAACGCAGAGATCAAGCATGTAACAACGACCACAGTTCTAAACCACAAGGTATATGCAGGGCAATTTCCAAAATACTTCTAAGGGCCCCGCCTAGACACTTAATTACTGAACTACAAACCTATCTAATACAAATAGGATGTTACAGTACCATGCCTCAAAATACACGATCAGTACCTATAGAACGTGATACAGTGCTTAAGTAAACAGAGAGAAAAAAAAAAAAACAATCCTATACATTAATCATATGTTATACAATAATATTGCACCCAACCCAGCAATATCAACCAAGAAGCGGTATTGCACCTAAGAGCTCTATCTGAAAAAATGTTTAAACAGACCGCATAGAATAGACCCATCAAATACTCATATCATATTCGTCATTATTGCGCACTACCGGCCAGATATAAATAAATAAAAGGGTGGAAACAATCGCAAAGTTTGATCAAGCAACCTGCCCACCGTGCAAGCCGAGTCAAAGTGCCTAAACAAACTTAATGATCTAATACATTAGTTAAACATTGAATATCAATATTGCACACAACCAAACAATATTAACAGACATTAAATAAATATTAGTAAGCGAGGGATGTTGTTCATGGAACCTATATAGCCATAGTTCTGTGCCGTCGCTCCGGAATTAAGATGGTTAGAAAAGCTAGGTAAAAAAGTCTTATAGGTTAAACGCAGGTTCTTCCTTTCTATTGCGCATATTCAAGCAGTATTAGTAAAGAAGCAATGTTAGTCGCACATGGAAAGCACAATGTCTTGGCAGAAAAAATAAAAAATAGTTAGTCAAATTAGTCCTCCTTATTATACGTGCATACACTGGAAGCAAAGATGTGGGTAACAAGCCATACACCTCCGCTAACCAAAAAGCAACCAAGGCGAGACAAGGGGGCATAAGCAAGTATTATGGAAAAGAAATTCCTTGCCTCCTTGTCTCCAAATAAGCACTTAAAATGATCCTTAGTGGAGTAAGTTATTCAAGTATGCTTCAGCAGAGCAAGTTAGTTAATCATTAGTCATTATTTATAGATGAAAAACTTTTGCGCACCACCGGGAATTCAGGTCAATATAGACCAGCCATACATAAGAGCCTTCCACAAGAAAAATGGCATAAAGCTTACAAGAAGTATAGGCAGGTAGTGAATACCACCACCATGCCTTACAGTGATCTCACCCAACCGGAGCGGAAGAGCATCCTTCAGAGCAGACTATTCCCAGGCATGTGGCAGCCAGCTAGTGGAGCAGATAAGCTGAGCATCACAGAAGACGGCCTCTGGTCCGGCTTGCGTCGTCGCTGCTGAGGGCTCCCCAGCCCCGGCACTCCCGCACCGAGCCTCCGGATGTCTCCGCCCGCGACAGCGCTCCACCGAACCCTTGTCTTCGTCGGCAACAGTTGCTGACCGACACGCTCTGCCTCTATTCCTGGCCCCAATCGGGGGCTTGCTCCGACACTCTCGCTCCCTGTTGCAGTTCACCAGCCTGCTCCAGACTGCGCGCCCGACTCGTCGCCTCAGCGATCGTCCGGGTCAGCGCTATCACTCGGGGCTCCACCACGCATCATGCCGAGGTCCCGCATCGCGGGGTAAGGGGGAGGGGAGAAGGGAGACGTGCAGCGTGACTACGTCATGCCGTTACGCTCCCCCTCACCATTTTTATATAATTTTAGAAAACAATAACAAAAACCACTAGGGAGACCTTAGACCCAATTAAGTGCCCATAAGGAACTCCCTAAAGAGACATAGGGAGGGGAGTGATAGAGAGTAATAGGGTAAGGGGAGTAAGGGAACGGGATAGGGTTAAAGGGGGTAGTCAAGTAGGCGAGCAAGAGGATAGAGGGAGGCGCCCAGGCCGGGTGGCAGGAGGACAACCGGAGCAGTCCGGAGAGTGGGACTGCCTCGGATCTTTATAAGAGTTGTCTATACTCATTCGATTGCTGAAAGAGGATCCATGGTTGCCAGGTTTTGCTAAATTTCGCACGAGTGCCGTGTAAGGAAGACGTAAGGTCTTCCATACGCATGATGTCATTTACTTTGTTAACCCACATAGTAAGTGTTGGAGGATTGGTTTGCTTCCATAGTGCTGGGATGCAAAAACGGGCAGCCATTATCAGGAAGCGTAATATTGATTTCTTGTATGTTTGCGCTGAAACATCACAATGATGGAGAAGTAGGAGGGGAGGGTCCAGTTCCACAGAGTCTCCACAGATCAAGGAAATGTAGTGTTGCAAGCTTTGCCAAAATGGGGTAAGGACCCGACAAGACCAGAACACATGGAGGAAGGATCCCTCCTCTTCTCCACATCTCCAGCATGTGGGGGGCACCAGCGGGAAGATCGTGTGCAGTCGAGTAGGTACCCTATACCACCTAGCCATGAGTTTATACCCCGCTTCCTGGTATCTCGAACTGATTGAGGTGCAATGGCAAAGTTCGAAGATGCGCTCCTTCTGCTCAGGTGTAAGTGTGACATGTAAGTCTGTTTCTCATTGCCTTAAAAACTGAGGGCCTGGGTCGTCCGGTACGGCTAGAAGACATGAATAGGAAGAGGAGAGCGTATGTCTTACAGTCCCAATGCTGGAACAAAGGCTTTCGAATGAGGTTTGGTTTTTAGAAAATTGAGAGCAAGGAGGAAGAGAAATTAAGTAATGTCGTAATTGCTGAGCCCTCCATGCTCCCAATGGGCACGGGTCTGTGATTTCCATGAGCTGCTGAGTCGTTAACCATGCTGAATCCTTGCTGACGTGCTTAGCCCTAAATTTACCCGCCCGTCTCCATTGGTTAAATACGGGGTCGTCACAACCCGGACTAAAATCAGGGTGGCCCAACACTGGTGTCAGTGGGGAGTGTTTGGGCAGTAGTCTTTCCCGAACAATCTCTAACTGGCAATGAGAGAGAGTAGGGCCAATCGTTGGGTGTGATTTTAGAGCTGCGTTCCTTTCTAAAGACAGCCAAGGTATCACCTGTAGTGGGGTTGTCGTGTAGGACTGCTCCAGCCGCACCCAAGGTTTCAGGTCTGCATTACAACACCAATCAAGGACTCTGGCCATATGAGCGGCCGAATGATAACCCTTGAAGTCCGGCAACCCAATCCCCCCTGCTATCTTTGGGCGATATAAAGTGGTACGCTGAATCCTAGCGGGCTTACCCGCCCAAATGAATTTATGTTGAATGGCATTCAGGGAACGAAAGTAGGCCTTTGGCAATTTGATGGGTAGTGCTTGAAATAGATAAAGAAGACGCGGGAGTATGTTCATTTTAAGTATGGCACATCTGCCAAACCATGAAAAAATCCCTTTGGTCCACCTGGAGCAGTCCTCTTGTATTTTCTTAAGAATGGGTAGAAAGTTAAGCGTGTAGAGCTTAGATAAATCGGCTGACAATTGAGTCCCCAGGTAAGTAATGCTTTGCGGAGCCCACCTAAAATTAAAGGACCCTCGCAGTGTCTCAACCAGGGCCTCCGGGAGGGAGACATTGAGGGCCTCAGATTTGGACCAGTTAATGCGGAAATTAGACAATTGGGCAAATACTTGTATTTCCTTCATTAGGTTAGGGAGGGAAACCTGTGGGTTAGTTATGAAGAAGAGCAGATCGTCGGCGTAAGCCGCTATTTTATATTTAGATTGTATTTGTTTTAATACTATATAACATGTATAGCTGTACAGGCAGTCCCTGGGTTATGTACAGGAGGCTTGTTCTTAAGTTGAATCTATATGTAAGTCGGAACTGGTAGATTTCAGAAGTGTAACTCCAGACAAATTTTCTTGTCCCAATGAAATCATTGCAGCCTGGGACTTAAGTACAGTAAATTACTAGTCCTTCTTTAATTAGGAGTCGTCTGTAAATCGGGGACTGACTTGTATATACAAACTCAACTTCCTGTTTCAACTCTTTCTATCCATAAATGATGAGCTTTAATTATTTTAATACATGAATGTCTAATGAAATATATGCCACATAAACCTGGGAGTTGAGTGGGCCTTAAACCTGGTAGGCAGGGAGGCTTGTGGTGCCTTCTCTTACTGGCCTTATTTCACTGTCTGGTGCCCATATTAAAGGGGGCTTCACTCCGAACCTAGAACTGTTGAACTCTACTGACATTCTGAGCCCAGTTCAGCAGTTCTAGGGTCAGTCTGGTTTCAGAACAAACTTGCTCGTGTAGAACCGGTCTTAGAAAATCTTTCTGACAATTATTTCTTGTATTTGGTGTCTCTAGACCTCATTTGGGCCTTGCCATGAGTTTAGGACAGATTTTCTGATGTGACTTAGTCTAGGGATGTTCTACCTTGTGTCATTGTTTATGGTGCCTATTGGCGCTTTCTGCCATCCCCATAAACATGCCAGATGAGTAAAAAAAAAATGTTAATAATGTTACAATCTAATACGCCTAACTCTTTTTTTTTTTTTACCCAAAATCAGTAGTGTCTGACATCTACGGACAGTCAATGTAGATTCCCATGTTAATATCTCCGGTTTTCTCTACGCCAGACCCTGCTGCCAGCCGCCAGTCTTTTGCAACTGAATGGGGTAAGAGATGCCTGCTGCAAGTTCCTGCTCAGTCAGCTCGACCCTTCCAACTGCCTTGGCATTCGTGGCTTTGCCGACACACATTCTTGTAGTGACCTGCTCAAGTCCGCGCACAAGTACGTCCTGCAACACTTTGTAGAAGTGTCAAAGACTGAAGAGTTTATGCTTCTACCTTTAAAACAGGTAATTGTACTTGCATGGAGATATTGTGCAATGGGAATCTGTTGCATGCCACCACGCTGATGGAATTTATTACACGGATTTCCCTAAATTTAAGCTTATTGCTTAACAATAGGATGCATATTATTGCTACGTCGAAAATATAAAGGAATTAGGCCCAGTTCACACCTGTGTTCAGATCTCTGCTATCAGCTTCTGTTATCAAAATGATAATAAAAGTCTAACAGATCCATTAAAATATACCGGTATATGGATTTTAATGGTCTTTGACTACCATTAAGGTTTGGCTGTACTACTTCTGTTAAGTCTCTGTTACTTTTGTTGCTCAAATCATCAAAGCACTAATGGTCATGGTCATGGTCAGGACTCTCACTGTTTTTCCTCAGAGTTCATACATAATTTGCACTGCTTTTTTAAAATTGGAGGGGGGAGTGTTGTGAACAATTCATTAAACAATTCTCCTTGGTTTCGAAAGAGGTGCCCCTTAGTAATGGCTTTACTTTTCCAGTGTCAAGGCCTGTTGGTCTACCAGACTGAAGACTGGACTGTATCTCCACTCATATCTTGTTTACACAGCTCTGAGCAGTGAGTATTAACCCTTTCTTCTCCTTCCTTGGCTGTAGTATACTATGAGCATAATTTTGAAGCATCAAGCTGAAAGGGAAGGGGTTAATCCTTACTGTTCACAGCAGTGTAAGCAATCAGCAATACAATACAGATCTCTAAAAGAGGTAACATTGCAGCCTGTTTCTTTATAAACTGAGCAGAATTTCTTAATAAAGTATATTACAATAATGTTCACAATACCCCCCCCCCCACACACACACACACAATATAAAAAATGATCTCAAATGACGGTTACTCTTTAATTATTTTTAGGTCACCTTCTTCATATGTTGTTTCACATTAATGCAAGTTTTTTTCTTTTCTCAGAGCCCAGTGGTTTCATAATGGTTTCCCATAGAGCCCTTAAGTTCTAAGGGCACCCCTTTTTCAACTAACACCAGCGATGCTCACAAAAGCAGCATGTTAAGTTTTATTCTCTACCAGGTAACTAGGCAGAGAACCCAGTGAGTTGGTTTGGGTTGGTAACTTCGGCTCAAGTCAACGACCTTGAAGAAAAAATTGGGTCACTCAAAAAACTGAAAGGTAGATTATTCCAGAATGCCACATTGGTCTTTACAAAGGAAAAAAATGGAAGCCCAAACATCGCATTCTGGAATAAATCCACTTTTCTCAAAAAAAAAAAAAAATATATATATATATATATAATATTTTATGTTGAATGCTGTCATTTTTTCCATCTTTTATGTACCTGTCTAATTTTGTAGTATTTCCTCTTCCCCACTACAAAAAAAAAAAAAAAAAAAAAAACAAGACTTAAGCAATTCTTTGTATTCTAATTGTATCCTACACAGACCATTCATTGGGAAGTGGGTCTAGGTCATTGGAATTGCAAAATCTGCACACACGTTGGCAGTGAGAGCCGCCTTTATTCTCCTGGTAATCTCTTTTGTATAAAAGGAATTCTTCATCCTAGTAAGACTTTATGCAGATAAGTAAAACTCCTAGGACAGAGCGGATTGGTTTGGGGGAGATGTTTTTCCCACGTCTTGCTCCCACCTGATCTTCCCCTGGTTTTGTCTAATCCCTAGCAGCTAGAGTTACTCATGACTATTATTCAATCTTCCCACACAGAATGTGCGTCTATCTGTAACCCCCTCACACACACAACTTGACCCTGGCGCCCGTGTATAATCGCCATGTCTCCCAGCAACCGCCTGTAATACATAATGCAGGGAAACCTCCATTACAGGAAGCTGCCAGCGCATCAGCATCAGCCTTCCCCAGCTGATAGGACTCAATGGATCTATTCCCACTGTGTTTCCTCTCCGCGTTTTTAATGATTATTTGTGTGATTTCCTGCAGGCTTCAGTCACCGGCTGCCAACGTCTCTGTCAAGCTGTTGTTTTGTCACATTACTGTGTGATATTTCCTGTTTTTCGGCTGCTTGTATGTTCTAATCCAAGTTATTTTTATATGTTCCTAGTTAACTCCTTGTCTCCTGCTTATTTCCTCATGATGAGTGTTGCTTCCGTCTTAGGTTTAGCAGGTCCAACCTAAAATAGAGGAGGTCGTTGCATGTTTTTTTCCTGCATGTGCTTTTTATGCAGACTGATGGTACATCAGTTGAAATTTTTTTTAAAGCTGTTCTCTGTCTTCATTGTTGTTTTTTTAAACTAATGCTCTTTCCCATTGGTGGGGGTCCATCCCTTTAGACCCTCACTGATCACCTATTGGGGGGGGGGGGTCTTATAAAGTAGAAGGAGCTGGGTGCAGGGTGTTATGTCCACATAGCAGCTAGTCACAGGTCTCCTGATAAGATGCCACGACTGTATAATGTACGGAGACCTCTACTTCTGGCTTTGAAGACTTTATAGATTCTGAAAAATCATGGTTGAGGGAGGGGTCAGGGGTCTCTGGCATTTGACCCATCACTTATCATCACACAGATAAACAAAACCCCTTTAGCCCCCTCAGGTAGTGTATGAAATGGTCTTTCTAGAAATCTTGCTCGTTTACCGATAAAATAATCTCCTCCAAAGTGTTTGGCAAAAGATGTATCTTCTCTGTTCATTTTCAAGAGATGAGTCAGGCCCAGAGGCTGCATGGGGAGAGTCACTTCAGACACCTATATATTGTATTCTATAGCAGCTTGAACCATGATTCTGGCATCTGATTAAAGAAGAGAATCTTCTCATTCAAACATTATGCATTATGCCATTTTTAGTGGCCTGTATCTCCGGCTAATAGAACCACATTTTAGATGTCATGTGACAGAGGAAATTCTCTTAATTAAACTGGGAACCTATTCAGCCCAAGATATAGGTGCTTAAAGTGATGTTCCCCCTCCAGCCTTTTAGACCTGACTCTTCTCTGGCAAAAAATGCTTCTTTTACATTACTTTGTAGCTAATATTTTATTTTAAGGTAAAAAGGCTAGATTTCACATAAAAGAGGGAATTCTATAAAGGACATTTTATACATTACCTGAGGAGGCTGCTAGTTTAGTGGTGTAAAAGCTGTTGAAAGGTTCCCTTAAAGTAATCTACAACTACATTATGAATGGGGTTGTTTCATTAAATCAGCTTTGCCCAATAATACTAATAGTTTTTTTTATTAGTTAAATGGCTTCAAATTAAAGAGAAAATAACTTAAGAATATGTAAATGTAATATGGAAATATGGAAATGGCATATAAGGCATTACAGAGTACAAATAGTCATATGGAACAATAGGAGTGAGGGCCCTGCTCACAAGAGATTACAGTCTGAGGATGAATGGGATGACACAAGAGGTATAAGAGTTTGTATAATGGTCCATGCCGCTGCTTGAACCAGCTATCAGCCGTCATCTTGTATACAAAGTCCAAGGTGAATGGGACTACAGAGGATCAGTTAGTAAAGAGAGAGTTGAAATTTCATGCAGTTACTGAGTGAGATAGGTTTTCCTAAAGAGATGGGTTTTAAGAGCATGTTTGCAACTTTTGAGGTTGTTGGGTATTAGTCTTATAGTCCGGGGAAGTGTAGATGCAGCTCGGGAGAAGTCCTGGAGACGTGAGTGAGATGTTCACATTTAGGCTACATTCACATTGCCGTTGCCTCCCACGTACCGTAGCACGACGGGGACACGGCAGTGCCAGGAGGAGGGGGAGAGCACTGCTCACCCCTGCCCTTCTCCATAGGAGTATATGGCGCACGGCGACTTATGTGCGGCACCGCACCGCTCCCGTTGGGCGCCGTGCGCCCATTGCTGTCTATGGGGGACGTATATCGGCCTTATATACGTACCCCATGCGGCAGTGTGAATGTAGCCTAAAGTAGAAAATAATCCGGAGATCAAAGAGCACGGGTTGCACAATAGATTGAGATGAGAGAGGAAAGGTGAGGAGGTGCCACACTGTGCAGAGCTTTGTGGATGAGGGTGATGATTTTAATTTTAAGAAAGAAACGCCCACTTTTACAAATATTGTATTACTCTATCTGGGGGCAGTCACCATATTACTTGTTCACAGCAGTGAATATAAAACTTCTGTCACTTTCAGAAACTTTTGATCAAAATTATAGGGTGGTATTATGCTTTTTTTATAATACCATGGTCTTCCTCTCATTTTGGTAATGTCTTTGTGGTTCTCAGGTGCTGGATCTAATCTCCAGTGACAGTCTGAATGTCCCGTCTGAGGAGGAGGTATACCGAGCTGTTCTGAACTGGGTCAAACATGATGTGGATGGAAGGAGGCAGCATGTACCTCGGGTGAGGAGCATGAATACTCGTGAGCTGATAAATATACCTAAAGATGAAAGGAAGTCTGTTAGTAGTTTTGACTATGCCAAACTGCAGACAGTTTTGGGTAGAATCCCTTGGCACTGAGTGTGTTTCCTAACACTGCTTTGCTCTTTGCTCTCTGCAATGAACTGCCCTACAGTCCCTCCTAAAAGTCTATATAGTTTGCTATTTTCACCACTTCCATAGACTTGAATGAAAAGTAAATGTAAAGTGAATGAAAAGGAATACAGTATTTATGTCCCATCTAAATTTAGTTATAATGAAAATATCAAAGTAAATTAAATAAAAATGTAACACCTGTATATGAGTTTTTATGTAAATGGATCCCTTTTGGTTGCAGTTGATGAAGTGTGTGCGGCTGCCATTGCTGAGCAGAGACTTCCTGATGAGCAGCGTAGACACTGAGCTTCTTGTACGTCATCATTCAGAGTGTAAAGATCTTTTAATCGAAGCTCTTAAGTACCACCTCATGCCGGAACAGCGGGGGGTTCTCAGTAACAGTAGAACCCGACCCAGGCGCTGCGAGGGAGCCAGCACTGTGCTCTTTGCAGTTGGTAAGGATATGTTTTTTCTATACTAAGAGTGGTGTTATTAAAGAACATGGAGGTTATGATAGATCTTGATGGTCCACCAAACTGATAAATATTCTAATATTTTTTTGCACATGTTTCTTCTGTTTGCAGGAGGTGGCAGTCTCTTTGCTATACACGGTGACTGTGAAGCCTATGATACCCGTACAGATCGGTGGCACATGGTAGCGTCTATGTCTACAAGACGAGCCCGAGTGGGTGTAGCGGCTATTGGAAATAAGCTTTATGCAGTGGGTGGGTAAGTGTACATGGTAGTTTCCAACCAATTCAAGTCTGCCAAAGATGTCTACTTCAGTGGGATAAGTGCATAAGGAGTCTGGGGCACCGCTGGCAGATATAAGGGCAGAGAAGGAATCATTAGTTTTCAAGGGAGCGGTGCTGAGGTATATGCATTGCACATGACACTCCACAGGGTGATCATGGGGTGATATCTGTAATGTAGGACAGATGGAGGCAAATTATGAAGACAGACTTAGGGGGGTCTTTGTTAGGTGCCGATTATTATTAGGCTGTAAGTCAAATGATCGCATGTAGGGACTTTCAAAAACTGTAAAAAAAATTTTTTTTATTAAATTAAAAAAAATAGTTTGAAAGATAAAAAAAAAATTATAAAAATGTAAAAGAAAAACACATTGGGTGTTACCACATGCTTTACACTCTGGCCTATATTTTGTAAGCAAAAATTACTGATTTTTGGTTTGGCCACCATTGGAAAAAAAAAATTAAATTAAAAAAAAAAGAATAACTCCAAAATTGTACCAATACAAACTACAACTTATCCCGCAATGAAAAGCTAAAACACAATCCCGTAGGCAGAGAAATAGAATGATGAGACTTAATATGTGGTGACACAACTTGGGTTAGGGAGTAAGAGTTCTCCTTATGGAGAACTAACCCTTTGATGGTTAGGGGCGGGGGCGTAACTTGTAGAAGTTGCGGTCGCACCAGGGCCCAAGAGGTTTAGGGGGCCCTTATGGTGTCACTTTCCCATATGAGAAGACTATAAACCGTACATTATAGTCGGGGGGGGGGGGCAGGGCTGGCACGGACTTTGCACTGGGGCCCATCAGCTTCTAGTTATGCCACTGGTTAGGGGGCGGCCTTACACAGAAGTAAAAGAGGCGTGGTTTTCCTTGTCCCATCCTGAAAAACTTTTTTATACATTTTACATAACTTGTTTGGACATCTAGTCCCAAAATAGGTTGGACGCTAAGAGGGTAAAATAGGCCTTTCGTGTGACATGGCTCAAACCGGGTCTGGACCACACATCAGACGCATGAGCACATGATATAATTTTCTCTCATCACAGGTACGATGGGACGTCTGACCTCGCCACAGTAGAATCGTATGACCCTGTGACAAACACTTGGCAGCCAGAAGTTTCCATGGGAACCCGGCGCAGTTGTCTTGGTGTGGCGGTACTTCACGGACTGTTGTACGCTGCAGGCGGATACGATGGTGCTTCTTGTCTGAACAGGTGCAGTATATTCACTTCATGCTCAAGGCCACATTGTGGTCATGTGATGCTGGCTTTCCAAAACCTGCTGCGTTTTTGTTGCTATTACCGTAGAGTAATACGCATTTGTCATGATTACGTGGTATTCATAGCAAAGGCCACAAGGTGTGTAAATCCATCCCAAGCAATATTGCCAATACTACATTGCTGCATGGCTACACGTGACTACATTATAGCTGATATTCTGCTATCATTACAGTGCAGAGCGCTATGACCCCCTGACAGGAACATGGACGTCCATAGCTGCTATGAGCACCAGACGTAGATATGTCCGTGTGGCAACACTGGGTGAGTCTTCTTCTGTATTATGTAAATGTGGATTCGTTTTCTATCAAAAACATCACCACTCCTATCTATGGGCCTCTGACTCGCATGTAATACCAGACACAACCAATGGCCAGATGTACAAAAGTAACCAGCCATTTTATAATAATAATAATATTAGGGGAAAAAAAGAAACTAGAAACCGAAATGGTCTGGAAGAAGGGCTTATATTATCAAAGAAGCAGTTTATTGAAAAAGTTTACTGTATGATTGTTGCTTTCATGTTACATTTTTATTTTGTATTTTTACTTTTAGTGTATTTTTTTTTTAATTACTTTTAGATGGTAACCTTTATGCAGTTGGGGGATATGACAGTTCGTCTCACCTAGCCACAGTGGAAAAATATGAACCACAGGTAAGTTGACAATCATTGATTGAATCAGGGGTAATGCACACAGTGATGCGGCAGAACAGAGATAATACACAAACAGAGGGAGATTTTTCATGCGGCAGCCAGCGTATAATGTCATACTGGCAACACCGAATACATGAGGCTCCTTCCTCTTAATGTATCAGTTTTCTGGCATAGAAGCTCTGATGAATCTCCCCCACAGTGATGTTAGAATACAACTATAATACACACAGTGATGGCACAGTACAGGGATAATACACACAGTGATTCACCAGTTTTCTAGCATAGAAGCTCTGATGAATCTCCCCCACAGTGATGTTAGAATAAAGGTATAATACACAAAGGTATCTTTGACTACTATGATAATACACACTGTGATGTCACAGTACAGGGATAATATAAAGTGTGATGTCACAGTACAAGGATAATTCACACAGTGATGTCACAATGCAGGCATAATGCACACAGTGATGTCACAGAAGAACCATCATACACAGAGTGATGTCACAGAAGAGGTATACTACACAGAGTGATGTCGCTGTACAGGCATAACACACGTAATAATGGATAATATACTTCATGTTATCAAAAATAAATAAAGTAAAAAAAAATAACCCTGCAGTGGTGGGAAAATTGATGAAGAACTTAAAGGGATATTCCGGGAATATGAACCTCTGATACAAAAACACATTATGCTACAAATAAATTAATATAACAAAACTTAATGTCATTAGTCACAAAATGAAGCTTAAATAGTTTGATTTTATGAATCACAAAATGTTATGGGCTTTCTAAAGTAGGCAGAGTTATCACCAGGATTGCCACTACTGGAAACTACAAGTCCCATGATCCTTTAGTTCTCAGTAACCCCTCCTATCTTATGCTCTGCACCCAGTGATGATGTAACAGACTGTCCTGCTCTGTTACCATAGTAATGATGTGTAACTACCATCACTGCACATTACCTCACTGAGATGACGTCTCACCACAACAACGGCCTTACTGGATGCACTGCAACCAACCGACTACATCGAGACATAATGGTGATCACATGACCCTGCCCAGGCAGGTGCGGGACATGTGATGTGGACACGTGACCAGTGGCCATCTTTTGTCCTGTGTCTGTTGATTTTCCCCGCACGTAGCAGACTGATTAAAGGGCCAGTAGCATTTTAATTCTCCATTACAGTGTATGTCAGCAGCATTTTGCTACTAAGGGGAGCAGCATTTTAAATACCTATATTTTAAGAACCCATTTATATATGGATATGGGCAGCACGGTGGCTGAGTGGGTAGCACTTCAGCCTTGCAACGCTGGGGTCCTGGGTTCGAATCCCACCCAGGTCAACATCTGCAAAGAGTTTGTTTCACCGTGTTTGCGTGGGTTTCTTCTGGGTACTCTGATTTCCTCCCACACTCCAAAACATACTGTTAGGTTGTTTAGATTGTGAGCCCCATGGGAACAGGGACCGATTTGTCATGCTTTGTGCAGAGCTGTGTAATTTGTGTGCGCTATATAAAGAATTATTATTATTATAATGCTGATTCCTGGAATACCCCTCTAATAAATGTTGTAAACTGGCTATCACTGTCCTCACTAACTGCTGCCTATGTGTTGAAATGAAACACTTTCATGATGAGCCCCATAGCAGCTGCTATACCCAGCTAGAGTGCATTGTAGTAGGAGGTAAGGGACTGTGGTTGAGATATGCTACAGTATGTAATGATCTCTGCAGTTCAGGGTGTCACCAGCAGAGAGCAGTCACTTCGCCTGTAAATGTTTTTTAGGTTTTTAGGTTGTGTCCCTAATAAGATTTTGGCAATGTTACAAATTAGATCCAGTTCACATTGTAAAAGATTTTTCCATTTGAGATATAAAGTGTCTGGAAAGTAAATAATTATAATTTATTACTTTTTTGTTCTGTATGAGGTATCTATAATTACCACTTCCTTCGTCATATTACTAAGGTTTTTTATTCACCCTATTCACAAAATATATACATTTTTATAATTGTATTTTTTTTAAGGTGGCCAAACCCATCGCAGTAACACCAACCAAAGTCATCGATTTCAGATCTGAGTTTTGTTAGAAAGTGTAGAAAGTGCTGATATCTATATATAATATGTATTGCTAGCTTCATAGGGGGAGGTATAAATATGACACCCACATGTACTCATAGAGCAATCCAAAATCATAGGGGTTAATAATGATTTGGCCCCTGCCTCCACCCCTGCCTCCTCTTTTCCACCAGATTTTGTAATATTGCTTCAGGGTTTCACATTCGTTTGGTCATCTGTCAGATCCAGATTGTCCTGTCTGACACACAGATAATGAAGCATAACTCATCACTTAAGTGTTGACGTTTTCATCCTGCATAATCCAATAGTTGTGTGCTGTCCATCACTCCTGTAAAGCAAAACTGTCAGCGTAAAAGTGAAGTTTAATCTGCAGGCAGCATGCTATAGAGCAGGAGGAGCTGGGTAGATTGTACAGTGTCAAAATTGTACATAGTGTCCTATCTACAGGCAGCATGTTATAGAGCAGGAAGAGCTGAACAGATTGTACACAGTGCCCTGTCTGCAGGCAGCATGTTATAGAGCAGTGATGGCAAACCTTTTAGAGACCGAGTGCCCAAACTACAACAAAGACCCACTTATTTATCGCCAAGTGCCAACACAGAAATTTAATTTGTGATTTATACTCCCTTCTCTGTCACAGTTTTCATTGATTCCAGCACCTGAGGACACCAATAAAGCAGAAAATAGTCCCAGGTAGAGCTGTCACTTTATAATAGCTCTGTGCACAGCAAGTCCTGGGCTGTCTGGGACTGCAGGAAGATACCTGGAGTCGTCTCTGGTAATGGCCTGAGTACCCACAGAAAGGGCTCAGAGTGCCACCTCTGGCACCAGTGCCATAGGTTAGCCATCACTGTTATAGAGAAAGGTGGAGCTGAGCAGATTGTATAGAGCCCTGTCTGCAGATAGCATGCTATAGAGCAACAGGAGCTGAACAGATTGTACACATTGTCCTATCTGCAGGCAGCAGGTTATGGAGTAGGAGTAGCTAAAGAGATTGTACATAGTGCCCTATCTATAGGTAGCATGTTATAGAGCAGGAGGAGCTGACCAAATTGTACATAGTGTCCAATCTGCAAGAAGCATCTTCTATAGCATGAGGAGTTGAGCAGATCATACATAGTGTTCTATCCGCAGACAGCATATTATAGAGCAGAATATTGTACATAGTTTCTTATATGCAGGCAGTATAACAGTATACCAAATCTTTATATAGCGCCCTCAAATTCTGTAGTGCTGTACAGATCATGGGGTACATATACAAACAGAATCAGACATTACACATTTAAAAACATAGTCGTATAAAACCGTATGTTTCTACAGGTAGTATCTTGTAAAGCAGGATGAGCTGGGCAGATCATAACTTACGTTGCTTGGCACTTCCCGCACATTTTCATGGTGCTAAATTTATCATTTCTGCCATTGCCCCAATAAAGTTGGGGACTAGAATTTTGCTGTACAATTGAAAAGAAAAGATGATATTTTGGGACAGTGCACTTGTTTTTTTTCCCCTACCTTATGTGACTTACCATCCACTACTGGGCTCATGTTGCTCTTAATGCTTCAAATTCCCAGTGCATACATGGCAGATCTAACAGCAGCAATGATTTGGTACAGATGGCATACTATATCTATGAGCAATGGGCAAATCCCCCTTACAAATGAGAAGACTACCTCTTTATCCTGACTGGACAGTAGTCCCACCTAATGAAAGGTTTTCCCCTCTACTTATACTGAATACTTTATTAATTAGAGGGGCTAATTATTTCCCTGTGTTATGTCTGGCCAATTTATAGATGGGCGACAAGTGTTATTGGACATGAATAACCTGGCTAATATTATCCATTGCCAAAAATTGTTAGCATTTCCCGCTAATGATCAAAATTTCCCGCAGATGGGGATGTGACAGAAAAGGAAACTTCTTACTACATGGAACCCTTCTAATAATTGAGTCCTACCCTAATAATATTATAATAATTCCTTTATTTATATAGCGCACACAGATTATGCAGCGCTGCACAGAGCTTGCCAGATTAATCACCGTCCCCAATGGGTCTCACAATCTAATCATCCTACCAGTATGTTTTGGAGTGTGGGAGGAAACCGGAGGACCCCAAGGAAACCCACAAGTACAAAGGTCATCTGGGAAATATGACCAGCACACTGACCAGGTTTTTTGAACTAAACACTGTCATATGACGCCAGCCTAATATTCTGGAGAGCTGAGTGGTTTGCTAGTAGCTGCAGGACTGGGTTCATATTCAAGGAATCTAGTTTCTGATCTCTGAGATCCTGTCGTGGCTCTTTCTGCAACTCTGAATGTGGCTTTAGTAACTCCCGTGGAGAGGAATAAGAATGAAGGTCATAGGCATATAGTGAATACACATTAATTGTTCATAAGATGTTAAAGGGGTTTTCGTTCATCTTTTGACGACTCCCTCTTATATCAGAACTGTACAATGTATTTTGTGATCAGCAAGACCCCATCTGCTGTGCAGCGGCTGAGCCGGGGTACTGAAGCTCAACTCCCATTTACTTGAAAACTCCTGTTCATTTGATCAAATTACCCTTGTTATATTAAAGGAAACCTACCACTTAGTATGGCAGGGGTAAGCTGTAAGTACCGAGCACCAGCTCAGGGTGAGCTGGTGCCGGTACTTACTTTCGTTAGTGTTAAAACCGCGGTATCGCGGTTTTAACACTTTTTAAACTTTAGGGCAGAAGACACTTCGGCGCTGCGTGCGCACGATCGTGCGCGCGCCTCCATAGGAAATAGCGGAGATGTTGCGCGCGCACGGTCGCGCGCAGCGCCGAAGCCCCTTCTGCCCTAAAGTTTAAAAAGTGTTAAAACCGCGATACCGCGGTTTTAACACTAACGAAAGTAAGTACCGGCACCAGCTCACCCTGAGCTGGTGCTCGGTACTTACAGCTTACCCCTGCCATACTAAGTGGTAGGTTTCCTTTAAGTGTTACCGACATTGATTGTGCCTCCATGCCATGTCCAGGCCATGTCTCTTTATCAAGTACCTCACAAGACACGTGGATCCCTTCAACCTCCCTCCTTGTAGTCCTGCTAAAACATGCTACATTAACATAGGACATTATGTACAATCTGCTAATCCCCTCCTGGTCTATAACAAACTTCCTGCAGATGGGACACCATGTACAATATGCTTAGTTATTCCAGCTCTATAAGACGCTACCTGCAGATAGGCCACTATGTCTTAACTTCTCAGCTTCTGCTCTCTAAAACGCTGTCTGCAGATAGGACACTATGTGCAATATGCTTAGTACTTCCTTCTCTATAAAAACCTCCTGCAGATAGGACATATAAACAATCTGCTCAGCTTCTGCTCTATAACATGCTGCCTCCAGATAGGACACTATGTAAAATCTGCTCATCTCCTACTGATCTATAACAAACTTCCTGCAAATGGGTCAATATGTACAATCTGCTCATCTCCTCCTGATCTATAACAAACTTCCTGCAGATGGGACACTGTACAATCTGCACAGCTCTTCCTGTCTTCCACACTGGTGTGGACATATCTATAGTGAATACTGCAGTGTTGTGGAAACTTGGTGGTGGATACCACTGTTATCTAGAACATCCCTTCAAATCTGAACGATTTACCCATCATGCAGCACTGTCGCATGCATAACGACCTATGCCTACCTATATTTTTAATCGCAGATAAACACATGGACTCCAATTGCCAACATGCTGAGCCGGCGTAGCAGTGCTGGAGTGGCCGTCCTAGAGGGAATGCTTTATGTGGCTGGTGGGAATGATGGCACAAGTTGTCTGAATTCTGTGGAGAGATATAACCCGAAAGCCAACACATGGGAGAGTGTTGCCCCAATGAACATCAGGAGGTAATGTAGAAGCACTAGTACACCATGGCATGTTCTCCGTATAAGCTCTTTACTGCTGTAATAACAGGAAAGCCACCTTCCTTATAATTGAATTGGTTTCTAATAATAAATGGATCTAACGGAAGTTTCCATTCAACATAATCCATCTCCTCCGTTTATATCACATCAAAGGCAGGGCTTCACAAACACTCTTTATGTACATGTGAGGATTGTCTACCATCAGATAAGCTCCAGCTGGGAGATTGGTGCTAGCGCTGGGGAGGGGACTTTCTGTAGCCCCCTGCTGAGTAGCCTCAGGAGGTTTTGTAATGAGGAGTAATCCATTTCTGGTGATGAAAACTTTACACAGTGACTGGTTTTAAGTAACAGACATGTAAATATATAGCAGCTAACACATACGCTAAACTTCAGTTGTTGAAGCCCCCATCCATTACATAGATGGGGGCCCTATAAAGAGGTTAGTCTCCAATATTGTGAAACCTAAAAGGTGCCTTTTTGAGTTAATACTTGGAAGGTTGTGTAAATGTCCAGATGATTCTTTTCTAAATGAGCATACCTAAACCTCTAAGCTTCCCACTGTTTGGAGATTGAATCCCATACTTGATAAATGAAGCAAAACTTTAATGGAAAGTTTACTACAGTCTTCCAATTCTGTTTTGGGCAGTGGAATGTCTTATTTTAGATCTATATCTAATCTCTTGTCTGTTTACAGAAGCACTCATGACCTGGTGGCGATGGATGGGTGGCTTTACGCAGTAGGAGGCAACGATGGAAGCTCGAGCCTAAACTCTATTGAGAAGTACAACCCACGTACCAACAAGTGGGTAGCAGCATCCTGTATGTTCACCCGGAGGAGCAGCGTAGGAGTAGCAGTTTTAGAACTCCTCAATTTCCCTCCTCCATCATCCCCTACTCTCTCTGTCTCCTCAACCAGCCTCTGACAGAGGATCAGGTCATTTACGTCAAGAAGAAGCATCCACTGTATGATGTAGATGAAGTGGATCCTTTGCAGAAGAAGAAGACTGTATTTTCGGTTCTGAGGCACTTCTTCTCAAGATATGCCATTTGCCCATGTAACCTCTTCACTGCTGGAAAGGCCTGCATCCCATTGCAAAGATACCTCTTTGTCGTTTAAAGTTAAGACTTAACCCAAGACCATTCTGATATCGGGGGTCAATAGACTTTCCTGGAGAGATGGTCTGCATTTCATTACTCTGTAGCATAGTGCATCAGGGAAGATGGTGATCTTTGCTCTCCTCTTTGCACTGCGCAGGTCCCTTAAGCAGGAAAGGAGTTCAGTCCATAGCTCTGCTTATTCATGAAGAAATACAGAAGAGAAGCAAGTCTTCTGCCTTTGAGGCAATCCTTGGCTTCATGGCCATCTGTCATGACGTGTCCTTCTTGAGATAAAAATAGACAAAGGATTTGAGATTTCAATCTGGTTGTATGGTCTTGGACAGTTTGATGCACTGCAGAACTCCTGGAAATAGGCACTACATGTACATAAAGTCCCCCACCCTACCCCCACTGTTGCACTGTTTACTCAAGAGTCTTGGCACTGATGAGAGATTAGGAGTGGTAGTACAAAGGAGTGTTGTAATTCCCTGGAATACATGGAAATAGAAGAAACTCTTAACATCCTCAGATCTATGGGAGCTTCCATTCCATAAAATGTCTTTCCATTTACCTCTAAACTTTTGGGGTGTGCTGCAAAGTTACCAAGGAACTGAATATGATTAAATAAATACCCATACTGCCCTGTACAAATGTGTTGTCTTGTTAGAGGGGATGGACACCTCTGGTCATAGCCACCTACAAAAGCTTATGTTGGACTACCTTGTCTTGACTTGACCAGGTCAGTAGTGCCGACCATCCACATGAGATAACTATGAGCCACCACAAACTTGTATGTTGAGATTCGTAAGATCTGGCAGTGTTTTTTTTTGTTGAATCTATAATGGGTCGCTCTAATGTTTTTTATCCATTAACATTTATATCATGGCCAGATGGTAGGAAGGCCATCAGGTAGTTTGACTTTGGTTAAGTGGGTGGATATGGCCAAAGATAAACATCCTCTTTAATTACTGGAATTAATTACCAACAAGGTGCAAATCTGAATCATATTAGAGAAAAGCTTTGACCAATCCAAAAGTTACCCAACATTTCCATCAATGAAGGACATGAGGGTTGGATATCTACTGAAACTAGCAGCGGTGGTTCCTCACCTTTTGCAGCCAGGTCTGATGGCCAACTTACATCCATAGCATTGACATCTGCACTTTTACACCTTGTTTGTAGTTTATCCTATAGTCCAAATAATTTTCTTAACCTCCACTACACTCCTGTGGGTGCTAACATCGGAACATCTCCATTTTGCAATTGTCCTACCCAGCACAATTTGCACGTTCTCCTATTCCAGGTGCTTTGACGAACTACTTGCTGCCATAGTTTACTTATTGTATATGTTACCATGACATGTTGCACTTCTACATAAAACTTAAGTCTATTTTTAACATAGAAAAGAAAGATAATGTCTTCACTCCTACATTTATCTCTTCATGTAATGCTTCTAATGTCTCACGACTTCTGCAATAAGAACTGATGAATACGTTTTCTAGACTATGAACTTCCTTACAAGTAACAGCACTTATCCGTCTGCTTTTTGCCGTCATACATTTCCTTCTCACCTGTTTGCATGTTTTCTGAGATAGATTTCCTTAGTAGTAAGCGGCATGCCTTTCCCACAATGCACCGCTTCACCGCAGCCTTCAACACTTGGCATCTCAAGTGCTTTCAACAACTCTGAAGATCATTGCACAGACACAATGCCATACATGAACAACCACTTGTAGCTCACTCTTGCAGCAATATAATAATGACTTGTGTATGAGACTATTCCAGAGAAGGCAGGGGTAGTAACTATGGGGGGGGGGGGTATAGCCAATTGTGGGACATCCCCATTTACATATTATCTATTGCTCCAGGTCACAGTTTTATGAACTTTATAAATTGACAAGGGGAATCTTATTTTATTCCAGTAGATGTCATGAGCGGAAGAACAACCACCCCTGAACTTTTAAGTCTTAAGAGAACTAAAACCCTAGTTATCCAATAAGAAAACACTAAGAATAAGAAAGGCACATGTTAGATGGGATATATTTTCTATTGAGAGCCTGGGACATTCAAGAAAGAGTAGTTGCACATGCAGTAGTGCACCAGCCATGAGGCCAGTTGAGCCTCTTGCCTCAGGCAGCATCACCTACAGCAAATTGGCACCTGCATCAGGGGCAAAGTCGTCTACTTTCGTAGAGGGTCGTTATTTGGCCCTTGCTCAATGTTCTGGCTCTGAAATCTGGCTGATGCATGGACCAAGTTTGCAGACCTGAATTTGGCTGTGTGTAAGATCTTCCACCTCTCTGTCTATTTTATTGTTTATTGAAGAGTTCAAGTGTTTACTAATTTCTATACCAGTGTGTTGTGCCATTCCTGAATAAATTGACAAGTGGGTGTACCTTTCTCCTTGTCTGTTAATGTCATCTCTAATTAAATAGAGACTAGGTAGAATCACACTCCTAACGGGTAACGCCCAGCTGTCAATCTATTCATACATTTATAGTAGTAATAATGAAGGGAGAGAATAATTCAGTGCAAACATCCAGAATTGACGCTAAAATAGACAAGTTACATTCTCTTTCGCATCCTCTGGTTTGGAAGCTTAATTTGACCATTACACTTATTGAACCCCTAAATTAGTGTGCTGTTACAAGTGCAGCCAAGCTCCGATAACTGCACATATTTTACCCCGTGCTAAGTTGCGCTTCTATTTGCAGTTTAGTGGTGATGGAAATCTGCTCTTACACTGAGGCCACTTGCACACAAACATGTGCTGTTCGTGGACCACAAACTAAAGATCCGTGGGTAGGTTTTTGGGGTCTGTGTGACCAGGGGTGCAAGAGCTAAGAGGAAATTTGAGCCTCTTGCCTCAGGTAGCACCACCTCAGGCAACATCAGGGGCACAGTCACTTTCTACAAAACGGGACCTGACACACCCATTGTCAGCATGGGTGTTAGACAGAGCTTGGAGGACCCACTTAACTTGATATATTACAACTGGAATAACCTAATATATTACATGTAGATGGGAAGGTGTGTCGTGGGACTTCAGTGTGTAATCTGTTGATGTGTCATATGTCTGCAAAAATGGTTCATTTTTGCATCCATGGGTTCATCATGAATTAGGTTGTTGGGTATCATGATAGCTTTGACTCCAAACTCCAAACCACTACATTGAGCACCAAATATGATAGCTTGTGACAAGCCAGAGGGAGAGAGTTAAGACTATTGCACTTCTCATTGTGTACCAATAATTTTCTACCTCCAAGTAAAGTCAGGAAGAAGAATATCCGAAAGTAAGGTGTATCGCATGACCGACACCAACAATACCCGTTGGACTCCACTTACTAAGTAGAAAATCTTTTGCGTTCCACCATGGTCTCCGTTCCATCCATAATGGACACCGTTTTTGGGGTCTGTCTATGACCATCATTTGATGAATTTGGTCCTTTATCCTTTTTAGTATTAATCATTTTTCATATTTTCATATTAATTCAAATTCAATTCATATTAATCATATTTATCATTTTTACAGTATGACTGAACAGACTACAAGAAACAGTATCATAGATGAGAACCGAACTTAGCATTTCTCCTACAAAGGTATCAGTTGTGTGGTCATAGGACATCTGTGCAACGATGCATCATGTGGCCTCAATATCAAAATATTTCTGCGTAAAATAAACATGTAAAATAACACATTCTATAAAATATGTAAAATAAAAAATATATAATATATAATTATGTATTCATTTCCATTCTACAACGGAAAGTCAATGTAAAGCAATGGAATGATAGTGGAGTAGTTCTCTCGTGACGGATATATTTCTTGGATATTGCTGCCTTTGGAAAAGCTGAATGTCTATAATAAAACGTCTCCGTTGACTCATAATAACTTAACCTACTATCTAATTGGATATTTATAAACATATATTTTGTTTGTGCCATTTTTGTTTGCATCTTGAATGTAAAAATGACCAATCCTGTAAGCCAACACGATCATATACATTGTTCAGCTAGGTCTAGACTTAAGTAAATGTTTGTGGCATGGGTAATTTTATTAAGTAGCATCAATGCGGCATAAAATCTGGCACATTGACCGTATCCATGATTACATGGGACCTAATGATGGGAGATGGGACTACGACAACAATTCTTCAAAAGGAATGGGAGGGGAATGGTAATTTTTTGAATTGGGAGGCAAAACCTAGATATTACCCACTGACATCTGTTTCCCTTCCTCAGACTACACTACCTGATCTTTGTGTGGATGTATTACTTATGTCTTCATGCTGATTCTTGTAAATGTATCTCGGAAGAAGCAGCAGGATTACGATTTGTGAGTGAGAATCAAATACAGGTTAGTGATGTTCACAATGCAGTGTATGTCTTACTAATGCTGACGAATGTGTCCCACTTTGTAAATGGAGGTTGTCTTGTGTACAGATTTTGTTGCAATAATTGAGGTAAAAACAGACTGGTTGAGTTTTTCCCTAAAACAATTCTGATCAGAAAAAAATGTGATTATTTTTCTCCCTTACTCTGGTTACCATGGTTTTTTTTTATAATTCACTACAAAGATGAAGTTGCCAAATAAACATGTTCAGCTCCAATATTGCCGCATTGATTTTCATTCTTAAATATCCATTACCATATTCATGATGTGCCACACACACACTGCTCATCTTGTGAATTTATGCCAAGATGTGGTGAAAAGACTGGTAAAGACAGTGTTGTTAATTTCTCCAAATGAGACTTATCCACAAGGCACGTGGATACAAGTTTAACCCACTTGTAGTTCTACAAGTAGAGTGGCCCATGGTGTGGATTCAATAACAGGTTGGTTTCTGCCATGGACATCGATCTGCTGCAGATTTGACTCATTGGCTCCTATGGGGATGAACAATTCTAGAATCTAATCCTAGTTCTCAAGTATTCCAAACTAAATCTAGAGGTGTGAATAATCCTACCCTCACCCACTCCCAACTGTGGCCTAATAACTCCCAGTAATTCAATGGATTTAAAGACCTTGGCCGTTTCTAATTTAATTGGTGTCAGAGCTACAAATGGTTCATACCTTTCTGTAGAGTATATGGCGATACATACTATGTATCTAAGGGGTACTGTTGTTTCCAAAATTTCAAGTACACCAGGTCATGGAGGTATTTTACATGTTAAAGGATTAGTGGCTTAAGGATACTATCCTAAACAAGCCTCAAGGTGTCTACACAAAGTCTTCTGATCTTATGTGTATATGTGTATGCATGCCCAATCATGCTTGTATGCAGTGGCCCACCAAGGAACCTTCAATGGACCCAGGCTGTAACCCATTACACAACACCAGACGACCAGTAGAAGACAACTCAATTTGAAAGCTACAAGGGTCTATTTCCTAATGTTTGATCTGGACTTTCCTAACTGGAGGGCCCAAGAAGCCAAGAGTCCAATATTGCATGTATGTGAATAGAAAAGATGGAAAGAGAAGTTGTTGGCTGGGAGAGCACGTGGCTAAATCTCTTGAAGGTATAAGGCCGGCTCAAGATCTGAGACACCAGTTGGGTTTGTAGACTTTTGAGGTATTTATCTATTTAGAAATTCTCTGCTATGGCTAATATTTGCCCTAATCTATAAAATAATGATTAATGGTAAAGAAAGAAAACAAATGTGTTTGCCAGAGGTCTTAATGAACACAATTACCCTAGCTCATAAAATCCACTTTAATTTAATGCCCTGAAATTAGCTGAAAGTTCTTAACAAATGGAGATTGTTATCTAATGGAATTTCTGCAGCAGACCGGCCTTGCTTCTGTTTGCTTCCCCGGCTAAATCACTGTACTACTAGGAAATTGCCACTCATGGTATTTACAGAGTATCCTGCACAAACAGGTCACATTAGTTCAGTAGAGATAATATAAATTCAACCCATTGGGATTATTTAGAAACATAAAAACACAACTTTTGATTGTGCTGGAGGCAGGTACTTGTACCCGCTGTATCCACAAACATTACTAACTACATGAAAGAGAGATAATTCATAGGTTAATTGCAAAGTAATTACCATATTATCTATTAGTAAGGATGGGTGAGTCATTGGCTGGATTTTTGGCACCCTGATCACGTATGCGTTTACAGTGAAACACATGCAATTGGTGACCAGCACCCATTGTTGTGCATTTAAACAATACAAGGGAGCAGGTGATGGATACTGGTTGCACGCATTTCACTGGAAACGCATATGCGATCAGGCCGAGGCCTGCCCCCCATGCGCTAGCATTGCATTAGGAAACGCAACATTAGTGCAACGTGTGTCCGCACCCTTAGGGTCCTTCTGAAGGATCTTGCAGAAAGTCATGCAAGTACGAACGATTAACAGGGAAGAAGATGTGGAAGATGTGCACTGTTACATACACATATATGATGGTGTATATGATGGTGCACATCCTCCATTCTTTACAATGTCAGCACAGATGTCGGGACTCCCTAACACTACGGGCTCCATAGCAGGTGCTACCACTGTAGTTACGCCCCTGGCTGATAGGGTCACTCCTTTGGTCTTCATCTGGACGACCTGCTGCCGGTGGGTTTCAGTCACTTTGAAACGGCACAACATTCTTGCAAAGTCATTGAAAACTGGAAAGTTACATATAATTAACGGAATTAGCCCCAGGTGTCAGGCCAATAACTTACAGGTATCCGAAAGTGTTCTCTAATTTTGATCAGTGATTTTTTTTTACATGTACCTTAATTACATTTTATTATGTGCTTTGGAATATATACAATTTATGAAATAAGCTTAATACTTAATACTGCAATTTTACTAATATTAGGATAGGACTACTCATTGACCTTGACCTTTTATCTTATCTAATTTTGATCTCCAGTATATACATAGCCGTAATAGGCCTAAGCGAACCCCCAACACTCACATTCAGCAGTGAGTGTAAACCCTCTTACATATTATTATTTGCTCTTGCTGTTATTTGAGGCCTGGGGGGTCGTAGACTAGCAATTCAGTATTGCGTCTTTGTGCTGATAATAATCAGAGCATGAAAAATTTACCAAGTCGCCTTAATAAGTAAAAAACCATAGCAAATGAGTGCGTTAGATCCTTTAACCAAAGCACGTCATCAATAATTAGTTGATGAGAATGTGAATACTCCTTTGTAGATGTGTATAAAGTATCACTAAATAATTTACCATGTTAACCCTCGTTGTATAGTACATTCTTTCCTGGGAGCATTTCAACACAAAACCTATAAGTTTCTGTAGGACATGTATATATGGCGGCAGGTTGTCTCTGGAAAGCAAAGCTTGGCACATAGTATGAGTAACACAGGGATTCTAGTAAATTCTGCGCTGTCAGCAAGATCATTATTAGTCTTGTAAACTACAACCAATGTGACCTGCTGTTCATAGTGAATTGACTAACCCGACCTTTTAACAGTTGGTATGCTGAAAAACAGCAAGTAAAGGAATGAGCCTAGTAATTGTTCTCCAGTGCTTTACACCCATCATACACTACCCAAATAACAGTGCTGTACAGTACACACAAAAGTAGTGACATCTCTATACACATACACAAATTCTAACAATGCCATAATGTACCAGGACCAAGAGCGGATGGAGAAGAACCAGTTTTGGGGTGATTTTAGGTGGAATTACTTATTTTAACAAGTGAAAGACATCAAGTCAACAGGTGAATGAAATTTGTGGAACAGCTTTCTCCTTCAAAATCAAATTCACCCGTTCAGTTCATGTCTTTTACCTGTGAAATTGACAAAACTGCACCTAAAACCACTTCAAAACTAATGCCAAGGGCATTTTTCAAAAGGCCTCATGAACATGTGCTTTGCTCGTGAGTAAGCCACACAAACAGCAACTAACTCATGGCCCCATTGACTTCTATTGGGCGCGTTCACAGTGCAGATCCCTACACTGCACTGTACTGTACTGACAATATGCAAATACATTGATACAGCGCTGTATACAGCTGGTAATCTGTTTCTTCTGGAATAGATATACTGGTTTGACTTTTATCTCGCATCATGTCATTAGGCTTTCTGGTAAAGTCATGCTCGATATTAAGGGGGCAAGGCAGAAAAGCTAATGATTTCCTTATTCCAGCCTGGAAAATATATTTGCATATTTTGCCCTGAATACCTCCAATGGAGTATCAATGGATGAAAATGGAGTATCAAACTTAATTGAAAAACAGAAAAAATATGTAACAAATATTTCTTAAAAATCAATCCAATGATACTAAAGTTGACCCTGTATTTTCAACCACCAGGGGTGTGGTGGGGGGGAATCAATTTTTTAATGTAGAAACTACATTTAGCGTAACCCAGGAACAATGACATGGAGTAATTTTTGGGGGCTGATGTAATGCGAGTCCCTTTCTCTCACACATCAGAGAGAAGATTAAATAGTTTGCTTTTACGATCCACAAAATTTGATGGGCTTTCTAAAGTAGGACAGAGTTATCTCTAAGATGGCTGTCATCTACAACTACAAGTCCCATGATCCTTTAGTTTTCAGTAACAGCTCCTCCTCCTTATTCTCTACCCCCAGTGATGATGTAGGAGACTGTCCTGCTCTGTTACCATAGTAATGATGTGTAACTGCCATCACTGCACATTACCTCACTGAGATGACGTCTCACCACAACACTCGTCATAGTGGATGTACTGCAAGCATCGACAAACCAATGATCACATGACCTGCCCCGGCCCGTGCACGGTGTGTGATGTGGACATGTGACCATCTTCTGTCCTGTGTCCCCTTCACAGAGACAAAGTCACAAAACTAATTAAAAGGGCAGCAGCATTTTAATTCTTCATTACAATGTATGTCCACAGCATTTTTCTGCTAAGGGGAGAGAAATGTTAGACAACTAATAACTAGAGATGAGCGAGCATTAAAATGCTCGGGTACTCGTTATTCGAGACGAACTTTTCCGATGCTCGAGTGCTCATCTCGAATAACGAGCCCCATTGAAGTCAATGGGAGACTCGAGCATTTTTCAAGGGGACCAAGGCTCTGCACAGGGAAGCTTGGCCAAACACCTGGGAACCTCAGAAAAGGATGGAAACACCACGGAAATGGACAGGAAACAGCAGGGGCAGCATGCATGGATGCCTCTGAGACTGCTTAATCGCACCATTGTGCCAAAATTATGGGCAACAGCATGGCCTTGACAGAGTGACCGAATGAGGCTAGATAGCATCTAAAACATCCAATAATTGACCCTGACACTATAGGGGATGGAATGCAGAGGCAGCGGCAGCAGTGGCAGGCTAGAGAGTCTCATGGCGACATACCCTAAATGGACTCAGGCTTCACCAAAGGAGGTGAGCAAGAAGCGCTGAAATGATTTCCTATGTGAACAAAAGGTTGACGGTATATTTAGTCGATAACACAGCATGGTGGCGACATAGTGACCAAGTTCCATAACGTATCTGGTGAAACACCCGAAAAATGAGCCTGACACAGCTCTTTTGATAAGGGGACGACATGTGGAAGCAGCCATGGAGACGACTTCCATGATTAAGAGCGACAGTATGGGGCATTCATATTGCGCTGCTATGATTGCAACTTCAGGTCTCCAGCATGGCGGCGACAGATGGGCCGAGTTCCACTATGTATCTGGTGAAACACCTGAAAATTCTGCCTGACACAGCTCGTTTGATAAGGGGATGATGTGCTGCATATCCTCTCGTGCTCCAGCGTCTGGGGTATAGAGAGTTGAAATGAGACATTGGTGGACGCTGTGGAGGATCGTGGAGGCAAAATGGACAGGAAACAGCAGGGGCAGCATGCATGGATGCCTCTGAGGCTGCCTAATCTTGGGATGGAGCTGGCGGTCCACTGCCAGGCGAGATTTCGCCTGTCCAAGCCCCTGTCTCTCGGCTCCTCCCCACCCAAAATGGGCCTGGGGGCCAGAAGCGTTTACTTTGAAAAAATTATAATTTTCAAAGCAGGCCGGGTTGTTTGAATATTTCACCTAGGAATAATGGAATAGCATAGTGGTTCTATTTTTAATTGTTTTTACGGTAATGGTTCCATGATTAAGAGCGACAGTATGGGGCATCCATATTGCGCTGCTATGATTGCAACTTCAGGTCTCCAGCAGGGCGGCGACAGATGGGCCGAGTTCCACTATGTATCTGGTGAAACACCTGAAAATTCTGCCTGACACAGCTCGTTTGATAAGGGGAGGCAGTGAACTAGTAGTAGATTAAAGGTGCTGCAGTTAAAACTATGTTAGTTGGATCTTGAGATGGAGCTGGCGCTCCGCTGCCAGGCGAGCTTTCGCCAATCCAAGCCCCTGTCTCTAGGCTACTCCCCAAACAGCACTTCTAAGAACCTTTTGTATAAGATCAAGTGTAGTAGTGTAGTAGTGTTCTTATAAGTTTGGGATATGGCGGGTGAGGGGAATGTAAACAGATGCGCAAGAAGCGCTGAAATAATATCGGTAAATGATAAAAGTTTGCCAGTATATTTTGTGGATTACACAGCAGGGTGGCGACAAAGTTAACAAGTTTGATGTGGAATCCATGAAAACAACCCAAAATTCTGCCTGACACAGTTCGTTTGATAAGGAGACCATGTATGGAGGCAGCTATATGGACGACTTTTGGAGGCAGCTATGGCCATGACATGTGGAGGTAGCAATGGAGACAACGTGTGGAGCCAGCTAAAAAGACGACATGTGGAGGCTGCTATGGAGACAATTTCATTTGGATAGTGCCTGTATGTGGCAGTCCAAAAAAGTTTTCAAACCAGAGGAGTAGGTAGGTGGTCCTCCAGAAAAATTAAATAAATTGAGTGCCTGTATGTGGCAGTCCAAAAAATTGCTTAAAACAGAGGACTGGGTAGGTGGCCCTCCAGAAAAATTAAATACATAGAGTACTATAGCTAGAGCTAGTTGGCCCTGGCAAAAAATAGCCAGTTTCCTCTGCTTTAGTGTACAAAGAGGAGGAAAAGGAGGACAATGAGGAGGAGGAGTGCATACATTATTCAGGTTGACTATACAAATGGAACATCTTCACAATAGATGTCTTAAATTATATTGTATGAATTGAAATTTTGAACACACTATATATATCGGTCTCTTTAGCCCACTAAGAGTTACTGTTTAAATTTAGCTTCAAATATATTGTTTACACTTGTTTACGTAGCTTACCAAGTGTCCTGTTATCTTATATTGTCTCCAAAACAAACATCTCAGCGTTCAAGAGAACATGAATGCACATATTCGCTGCATAATATAATTCAAATAACAACTTTTTCTGACAGAGATATGTCACCCATCTAACCCATCTAACAACCACTCACAAAAAATCACCAAGAACTCAAAACGCAACAAGAGAATATCCTGTGTTGTAAACTCTATTGCTTGGGGTGGACGCACCCCGTTGTGTGCAGCTATCATTCACCTAATGCAAAACGATTGACCGGGACTGCAAAAGGAGAAGACGAAACAAAAGCTTTGCTGCTTGACGCAGGACTCGCGCCAGAATACCTACCCTGGAGCGCCATTGCGCAACACACGCGGCAGTGGAGACGCCAAAGTGTACTCAGCCCACACTGCCTTCCATCATTCTCCATTGCGAAGAAACTTTGTCTAATATGAAAACAAGCTAGAACCGTCTAACCGTGAGTGTATGACTACAGTCATTTAAGATTACCTGTCATTTATACTGGTCCGATCCGATTTTTAGCCTTACAATGCAGATATAGGGCCCTATATCTTGCCAGCCACTTAAAATACCTCCCGGATACCTACCTCTCATACGGCATCCGAACTTTGAACCCTTCAAAGAGATATCACCTTTTCCTCTCCATTTTTTAACTTAAAAGATATTTTTGACATATCTCTAAAGCGCTATATTTTTTATTTTTTTTATTTTTTCAAGCTAATTGTTTTTTGTTACAAAGACCAACTTTTAACACAGACGTCTGTAGGTCTGATTTTTATATCTGTATGTCTTTGGGATGTACAAATAAATATTAATTCATTTAAGAAATCCGGAACCTTCCTTATTAGTGCCCACCTACACTTATACTTTATGCAATAGCTTTGACCTTTTCCCATTGGGTGTTTTAGGGATAAGGTGGTAGCACATAAGGACGGCTAGATAAATTTGATAAGTGCCACTAAATCTCTCATATTATTCAGGTTGAGCTTCTTTCACCTGGTGGAGAATGAAAATCCGGAGAAATCCAGGCTTTATTCATCTTGATAAGCGTCAGCCTGTCAGCGCTGTCAGTCGACAGGCGTGTACGCTTATCGGTGATGATGCCACCAGCTGCTCTGAAAACCCGCTCGGACAACACGCTAGCGGCAGGGCAGGCAAGAACCTCCAAGGCGTACAGCGCCAGTTCGTGCCACATGTCCAGCTTTGAAACCCAGTAGTTGTAGGGAGTCATTTAGGACGATGGTATGGTCAGCTACGTACTCCCTCACCATCTTTCTGTAAAGATCAGCCCTACTCTGCCGAGACTGGGGACAGGTGACAGTGTCTTGCTGGGGTGACATAAAACTGGCAAAGGCCTTGTAAAGCGTACCCCTGCCAGTGCTGGAAAAGCTGCCTGCTCACCTACTCTCCCTCGCTACTTGTCCCGCAGAAGTACGCCTTCTGCCGCTAGCGCTGTCAGAAGGGAAATAGGGAAGGGAAACAGACCTAAGGGTGCTTTGGCTATCAACAAGGGAATCTTCTTCCCCCGTCTCTTGTGACGAGCGCAAAGCTTCCAACTTCATGCTGACCAGAGAGTTTTTCAACAGGCCAATCAGCGGGATGGTGAGGCTGATGATGGCGGCATCACCACTGACCATCTGTGTTGACTCCTCAAAGTTACTCAGCACTTTACAGATATCAGACATCCACGTCCACTCCTCATTGTAGACTTGAGGAAGCTGACTGACCTGACTACCAGTTCTGGTGGAAGTTGACATCTGGCAGTGTACAATCGCTCTGCGCTGCTGGGAAACTCTGGATAACATGGTTATTGTTGAATTCCACCTCGTGGGCACGTCGCACAACAGTCGGTGAGCGGGCAGTTGGAGGTGGCGCTGCGCTGCCCTGAGAGTGGCAGCATCTGTGCTGGACTTCCTGAAATGCGCACAGATGCGGCGCACCTTCGTGAGCAAATCAGACAGATTGGGGTATGTCTTGAGGAAACGCTGAACTATGAGATTTAACACATGGGCCAGGCATGGCTCATGTGTCAGTCTGCCGAGTTGCAGAGCCGCCACCAGGTTACGGCCGTTGTCACACACAACCATGCCTGGCTTCAGGTTCAGCGGTGCCAGCCACAGATCAGTCTGCGCCATGATGCCCTGTAATAGCTCTTGGGCGGTGTGCCTTTTATCGCCTAGGCTCAGCAGTTTGAGCACCGCCTGCTGTGCCTAGAGCTACCGACTGATGGCGCCATGCCCACGGATGGTAATTCGGAGGAGGAGGTGGAGGAGGGGTGGGAGGAGGAGGAGGCATAGTAGGCCTTTGAGACCTGGACCGAGGTAGGCCCCGCAATCCTCGGCGTCGGCAGTATATGAGCAGCCCCAGGGTCAGACTCGGTCCCAGCCTCCACCAAGTTAGCCCAATGTGCCGTCAGCAAAATATAGTGGCCCTGCCCGGCAGCACTCGTCCACGTGTCCGTGGTCAGGTGGACCTTGTCAGAAACGGCGTTGGTCAGGGCACGGATGATGTTCTCTGACACGTGCTTGTGCAGGGCTGGGACGGCACATCGGGGAAAAGTAGTGGCGGCTGGGGACCGAATACCGAGGGGCGGCCGCCGCCATGAGGTTTCAAAAGGCCTCGGTCTCTACCAGCCTATAGGGCAGCATCTCCAGGCTAAGCAACTTGGAGATGTGGACGTTGAGGGCTTGGGTGTGTGGGTGGGTTGCGCTATACTTCCTCCAGCGTCTGGGGTATGGAGAGCTGAACGCTGGTGGATGCTGTGGAGGATCGTGGAGGCGAAGATGGGGTTTTCGCACGGGAGGTGTTTGGGCTGTGGTCCTGGGCAGGGGGCTGACTAGCAGATGACACAGGGGAAGGAGCAGTGGTGTGCCCGGCCGGAGGTGAACGGGCTTGGTGCCATTGAGTGGGGTGTTTAGCATTCATATGCCTGCGCATACTGGTGGTAGTTAAGCTAGTAGTGGTGGAACCCCTGCTGATCCTGGTTTGGCAAAGGTTGCACACCACAGTCTGTCGGTCACCCGGTGTTTCTTTAAAGAACCTCCAGACTTCTGAAAATCTAGCCCTCGCCACGGGAGCTTGACTACGGGAAACAACCTGTTCTGCTATAGGACTCGCCTCCGTCTCAGAAGCACTGTGTTCACCCGGCCTATGAACCCAGCTTGGGTCTGTCACCTCATCATCCTCCGATCCCTCAGTCTGCTCCCCTCTCGGACTTCCTGCCCTGACAACAACTTCACCACTGTCTGACAACCGTGTCTCCTCATCGTCCGACACCTCTTTACACACTTCTTCCACTACGTCAATAATATCATCATCAACCACACACTGCGACCGGTGGAAAACCTGGGCATCGGAAAATTGCTCAGCAGCAACCGGACAAGTGGTTTGTGACTGTGGAAAGGGTCCAGAAAACAGTTCCTCAGAGTATGCCGGTTCAAATGCTAAATTTTGCTGGGAGGGGGCAGACTGGGGGGAAGGAGGCTGAGGTGGAGGAGCTGGAGGAATGCTGATTTCGGTGACATGGGTGGACTGCGTGGAAGACTGACTGGTGGACAAATGGCTAGAAGCATTGTCCGCAATCCACGACATCACCTCTTCGCACTGTTCTGGCCTCAACAGTGCTCTACCATGAGTCCCAGTAACTTGAGACATGATGAACCTAGGGAGTGTAGCTCTGCGGCGTTCCCCTGCTCCCTCATCAGCAGGTGGTGTCTCACCCCGCCCAGGACCACGGCCTCTGACCCCTGCAGTAGTTGGACGCCCACGTCCACGCCCTCGTCCTCTACCCCTAGCCCTCGGGTTAAACATTTTCCAAATTAAAGTGTAAACTTTAATTATTTTTTTTTGTGTGTTTTTTATTTATTTATTTTTTAAACAAAACGATGCTATCCTATTGCTATGGCTAGTTTCTAACCTACACTGACAGCACAAAACTGGATTTTGTGCTGTGCCAGATGACTTTGAGTTATAAGATAAATAAACGTAAAAAATAAATAAATCAGCAGACTCTGCCTAATTTAAATCAAACCCCTAATAAATTGTCCCACTTCGGTGTTTGAGGTGGATATGTGTGTCACTAAGAGCTAAATACAACGGTCGCAAGTCCCCCTGCGAATTCCTCACAATATGGTACTAGCTGCACTACTAATGCCAGCAAGCCCAGCCACAAGCAAACCAAAAAAAAAGGAAAATATAACGCTATTGTAGGCCTAAATAAGCCGTTGGGGTTCTCCTATGGCTATTTTCTAGCCCACACTCAAAGCACACTGCTTTGGCAGATTACTGTGAGTTCTAAAAAGAAATAAACGTAAAAAAAAATAAATCAGCAGACTCGGCGTAATTCAAATCAAACCCCTAATAAATTGTCCCACTTCGGTGTTTGAGGTGGATATGTGTGTTACTAAGAGCTAAACACAAGTCTCCCTGCAAATTACTCACAATATGGTACTAGCTGCACTACTAATAGCAGCAAGCCCAGCCACAAGCAAACCAAAAAAAAGGAAAATAAAACGTTATTGTATCCCTAAGAAGGACTGTTGGGTTCTTGTAGAATCACTCCTGCCTAACACTATTCTAATAGAACACCCTAACGCTTTCCCTGACCAGCAGCAGCTCTCTCCCTAACGGCATCCAGACAGAGAATGATCCGAGCAGCGCAGGCAGGGGCTAGTCTATTCCAGGGTCACCTGATCAGGCCAGCCAACCACTGCTATCGACGTGTAAGGGTACCACGTCATGCTGGGTGGAGTGCAGAGTCTCCTGGCTTGTGATTGGCTCTGTTTCTGGCCGCCAAAAAGCAAAACGACAGGAGATGCCATTTTCTCGAGCGGGCGAAGTATTCGTCCCAGCAACGAGCAGTTTCGAGTACGCTAATGCTCGAACGAGCATCAAGCTCGGACAAGTATGTTCGCTCATCTCTAGTAATAATATATTAGTTTATATTTTAATGACCCATTTGAATATGAATTATGCTTATACCCATTTAAGTGCTCAAAGTTGGTAACAATGGATAGCTTTTAGAAAAATATTGCATTTATCAAAATATCATCTTTTTCAACAATTTTGCATAGGGATTTCTAAATTTCCCCCACCAGCCCCCATGGGGTGGCAGAAGGGGGACTGAATTTGGTATCACTGGATAGATTTTTGAAATATATTTGACACATATATTTTAAATTTTTTGATCTGATGTGTATTTCGTGATATATTGCACCATCCCGACCTGTTTGTTACACACTGTATAAGGTTAAAGGGGTTATCCGGCTGTTAAAAATTACAGAGGGCCGGGGTGGGCTAGTTAAACACAATAAACATGGACTTACCACCTCCGGCGCCGCCGATGTCCCACGAAGCGGGCACAGAAGCCGCACACAGGGAGCTTCCGGTCCGCGATGTGGCCGGCTCCTCCCATCCGTCCCTATCTCTCAGCGTTGTAAGCGCTGGGAGATGGTGTCGGATGGGAGCTTCCGGCCGGCCAGAAGCTCCCTGTGCGCCCCTGTATACCAACTGGCTCACAGAGGAGACGGACCAAGGCGTGGGACATCGGCAGCACCAGACAAGGTAAGTACATGTTTATTATGTTTAACTAGCCCACCCCAGCCTGGCCCTCAGTCATTTTTAACACCTGGGTAACCCCTTTAAGGCTGATGCCACATGTCACATTTTTGGACCGTTTTAAAGCATGCGTTTTTAGTCCTAGAAAGAAAACTTTTTAAAAAGCATCAGTTTTTAAACGAAGTATAGGCAGCTGTGAAACAGATTAAAACCAGCCAAGCACATGGTAAATATTCAAAAATGCATCCGTTTTTAAATGGACTTCAAACGCATTTTTAAAAACGGTCCAAAAACACAAAGTGTGGCATCACCCTAAGGCCGGCGCCACACAGGGCGCTTTGTCTGCGCTTGCAAACGCAAACAAAGTCGCGCCCACCGCGCCGGGCCTCGGCCCGATCGCATCGGCGTTTCTATGGAAACGCCTGCGATCGGAAGCGAGCCGTCGGTGTTTCGCGTTAAAAGTCGGTGGGTGCGACTTTGTCTGCGTTTGCGTTTGCAAGCGCAGACAAAGCGCCCTGTGTAGCGCCGGCCTCAGGCCGGCGGCACACGTGGTATTTTGAACCAGTTTTTGGGCCTTTTGAAGCAGTCAGTTAAAAAACGCATGCGTTTTTGACCCATTTTAAATTAGATAATTGGTAAAACTGGTCAAAAACGGAAGCATTTTTCAAAAACGGATGTGTTTTTTAACCGATTGCTTAAAAACGCCCCAAAAACCGGTTCAAAATCCCACGTGTGCCGCCGGCCCTAGGGTGCTACCACATGTGTCGCAATAGGCAAAGGCAACGCTAGCATACGGAGATGGGACTCAGCCCGATCACACAAGCGAAGCGATTGGTAACCAGAACCCGGTATCTTACATTGTTTTAACAGAGGACACCAGGTTCCGTTTACGGATCGCAGGTGTTTCCATATAAACGCATATGAGATTGGACCGAGACTCGCTCCTGTACCCTAGTGCTGCCTTTGTAAACGCAGCGCTAATGGTACATGTGATTGCACCATAACTATATGGTGATGCCAAAAATGTGTGATCAGAGCGAGATGTTATGTGCACGGATATTACAAAATTCACAGAATTTACAGAACAACTGTTTGTTTATAAAAGGCGTTTTGTAAGAAGTTCACAAAGGTTGCATGGAAGGGTTGTTAATTAAGCCTCTAGTATTCGTTACAGGAAGAAATCATTAGGTTTGGTGCAGTTCTGGATAGAGCACCCTCCCCCACTTATCGCTGTGGCCTTTCCCTCCACACTTGACTTGTGTCCAGCACCTGTTGGTGCTCATCAGACTCTCAGCTCGGTTTCCCTGTGTCTGGTATTAGCTGTAGTCAGGGATCAGGATGAGGGTGGAGAGACTGACTTCATGTATATACAATAGTTTCCTAAACCACAGATGTAAGAGATAAAAACTCTCATGTTAAAGCGACTGCAGTTTCACCAGATGATGTCATTGCTCTTGCATTGGCCTTTTACTTGGAATATCCTAAATTAGGCAAACAGAGGCAAGACCAGACTTATCCCTTTGTTGTGCTTTTTTTTTTCTAGAGAAATTAGCAAGGGTGTGTGTATTTCTCTGAACTGTGAAGGGAATAGGCAATCCTGTCCTGTACAGAAGTGCTGAAATGACTTAATATTGTGGTGAATAGTGGTGTTGCTCAAATCCTAGTTATAAAAGCAGACAAAAAACTTTTGCTGATTAAAGGGTTTGTACCAAATTTGATCATTATTCCCAATCCATAGGATAGGGAATCACAGCGATCACAATACTGGGGGTGTAGCGCCAGGTTGATCTTGTAACTTGCCACCCGATTCATTACTATGGGTGCCAAGCACAGCGATAAGGTATCACCACCACTCCTATTAACTGTCTATTAGAGCTTTGGAGATAGTCCAGCAGGGGCGTAACAACAGCGGTAGCAGCTACTATGGGGCCCACAGTGTCAGGGGGCCCCAGCATCGGACCTGACACTCTAAAGAATAGAGGATGTGCACACTTACATAAATGTGTGCAACAGTGTATAAATGTGTGAGTATACACATATGTATATTTTCTGAGGGGGTAGGGGCCCCATTCAGAAGTCTGGCTATTTCTGACACTCCCATGGTATTGAATGGATTGGACGCATGCTTGACTTGTGATTAGTGGGGTTCGCTCTTGTGTTCAGAGGGGGTCCCAGCATCAGGTTCTGGATGTGGGATAACGTTTATAGATTCATAATATTCTATTCTTTAAAGGAGGTATCTAAGGTCTGGTTTTCCATCAGGGGAATATGGCTGAACTGCAATACTAGGTAAAGCACATCAACAAGAGTGGTGCTGTGTCTGCAATGACCATTTATTCTTCTATTCTTACAACTTAGATCTATTTAATCTTCTTCTATAACCAAGACCTCAAATAACAGCCTGCATATGTCCTTATATAACGCAGACACAGATCCAGCCTTTCTCTTTGCTTTTGAAAAAAGGAAATGGCGCTAGAAAGTGAAATTGTATTCATATTTTCCTTCTTACATGACGGCTGAGAATGTTCATATAACCATCATAGGGTAAACCTGCATGTCTTCCTACATTGAGATATTCTTCATGTTTGGTCACCTGGGCCTAGAACATTCTTATCCTGGGAAAATGGTTAATATATATATAAACAATTTTGCGTTCTACCTATAGATTTCTATATTCTATATTCACCAGTGGAGGTGAAGACAACCAGGTAAATATTCCTTCAGACTAATCATAAGCAAAAACTTAGGTCACTCATTTAACATGATTATTTTAATTGAACACCCAAGTGAAAAAAGGAATGGGGTCCTGGCAGATGCAGAATATTACATTTACATAAGTGGTTTTATCTAAAGTAAACACTAATGACTTAATCCTGTTCAGGTAACATAGTTTGTACAATCAGTTGATTACTCTTATTTGCATCCCTTAAGTGCACTACATTACTAATGTTATCAGAGACTGGATCAGCGAATGGACATCTGAGGTACTACAAGTCCTAACATATCCCACCAGGTGGTAGAAGAATATAGACTGTAATACAGGACATAGGTCTACAAGGAATAAACATGGGAGCCTCCTTGGGTCCCTCTTAAAATGGCTCTGACCACAAACGCCCTGAAGCGGGACAAAAGTCCCTTCCCTAAAGAAGTCAGTATTTATTCTAGGAAGAACCCTATGTAAGAGCCCAAGAGAGCAGAGATGCAGGAGCAGAACGAAAGGCAACATGTATGTCAACTATACTATATGTCTAATGTATTGGCAAGTTTTATATTCTGGGTGGAGGGACGCTTGAACCCCTTCACTATTACAGAAGTACGTATATATCTTTAGGGCTCATTCAGCCGGCTGTGTGCTCGCCCAGATCGGACCCAGGCAAACACAAGGCGTTTTTCACCCCTCCTCCCTCCAAAGTAAGGTGATCTGCTAAAACGATAGGACACGTCCTATATTTTGTGGCGTCACTGCCTGACTCAAAGGTCTATGGGTGCCGTGATCTGGAAGGAAATCATGCAACTAGATCACGGCCATGTGTATGATGCTGTGAAGGAGGACTGACTGGATGACACCATACACAGCTCCGTAGATTGTAGTTCATGAGCATCTGTAAAATATAGATGCCAAAAAGAGATGTCTCATCCAGGAAATACAGTAGAGAATGTCTATTTTACACGGCCGAGAATTGGGTTGGTTGTGTGAATATTATCCATCTGTATGGTTTATTCTTTCAAGTGAAGCCTGGGAATTAAACTTACTGCCAAATCAGTAAAAATCTATAACTTTTCCTTTCCGGAGCTGTGTGAGGGTTGTTTTCTATGTAACAAATTGAACTTCCGAGTGGCGGTTTTTAATATTCCATGCCATGTATCAGAAACCTGAGACTTTGGGCCCCATAGCAACCACCATGGCTGCTACAGCAGTAATCATGCCTTGTGGACAGTGCACATATGCCAAAGACATTCAGATACTGCTAACAAAGGGTTGGCAATGCCAGCACTAATCATGGGTATCAGCAACAGGTGTTTGCTGCAATGTGCATGAACCCTCTCCAGGGCCGGCGCCACCACTGGGCATACCTGGGCAAGTGCCCAAACCTGCTGGGGGGGCCCACATAAGGCTGTACGTAGGGAATCCATGGGGATGAGGGAGGCTGTATCTAATGAATCCATAGAGTGTTGAGGGGGGGGGGTTATATAAATTTACCATGAGGAGACTGTTTCAGATGATAAACTAGGGAATATTTTAGGGAACTCTCCATAGCACCCACTGACTATGGCAGCGGTTGGTGGCAAGGGCTCCAGTCCAGTCCTTTTGGCTCTAAATTCTAAACACACAAAAATCTCAAGGACTTATCTCCTTTTATATCTGAAAATCACATACCCATGCACATAACGATTTTTATAGTAGCATTGGCTACTTACTAAAAACCTTAGCCTATTATGGGAAGGAATCTCCAGGACTTTCTTCCTATAGCATCAGTGTTTATATTTTCCTGCAGCAGTTTCACGGTGATGACTCTGATGAGATGTTCCTACACATTTTCCTCAATGCTTTCCCCTTGTCTGTACAAACTAAAAAAAGCCTGGGGACTATTGACCATTGCCCTCTGCCCCTTGCCATCACCCATCTCTACTCCTAATGCAGAAAGTGCATTGACACAACTAAACAAGGTGCAGAACTTGTACTTTATCAGATCTAAACTAGGACAGATTACATGACTGAAGCTACAAGTTATGCAAAAGCTTAAAAAAAATACATCTCCTGGGGTCAAATTCTCTTCTAAACAAAGGCACAAATTGACAGTAAAGTATACACCAAGTATTTTTATGGTACGTTCAGACTGATTTTTGGACTGCATTCATACTGAAAAATTGACTGTAATCCTGGTCCAATTTTCTGATTTCTGCCATAGACCCACACGCTGAATATTTTAGTTTACATATGTCTAATGGTTCCATCAGCAGTACAGGGGAGCTGCTCCTTAGCACAGAGTCTTGCAAGTTTTGGCCCCAGAAGTCCCATAGAAGTCGGTGGAGCACAGAATGCATCTCTGCCCTATGGGCCTTCCAGATCGGCGAATGGGATGGCCGGATCCCAGAAGTCCAGAGCTGATCAGGAAAACTGGAATCTCCCATGGATAAGGAATAATTATTATTGACACTACTCTAAATCTACCATAATGAAAAGTGCGTAGTAAACCAAGCACAGTCACATTTAGCAGTGTGCATGCTGATTCAGGGACTTACCTACTTTATCCATAAAATTATGTAAATGTAACAATTTTTTTTATTTATTCAAATGAGCATCAGGTGCTCCTGCGCACGCCACACAGGGCTCCCGGCCATCTTCTATTTATTCTTGCCTCCTGAAAATTTTCTTGGATTCAGCCAGTGACGTTGCCCAGTTTTCATGGAAACGAGGAAAGTGCATTGTCTGACGATCATGCCCTGTGCCGCGATTCACTAAGATTGTGCGCCCAATATCCTGCATGTGTCGCTTCAGGTCCGACAGAGTTCACCTTCTTCTTCCTGGTGCATGTAAGTGCATGATCTTGCGTCCAATTTGAAAGTTAAATCCCGCTCTTGGTCCCAATCAGTCGGATCGCCCCCCACCCCAAATTTCTGTTGCATGAAAGCCAGTGCAGCTGTGCCAAAAACGGATTGTGTCCGACACAAGCCCCTGTTAAATACCTGTCACAGCCGCGAAAACGGGAAGTCTGACTAAAGTGTGTCCGCAGACCCTTAGGAAATAATATATTCAGCTTTGGGACTACCCTCAGATGGTTGATTTTAATGGTAATGCTGTATAGACTACTAAACAGCTTAATTAGATACATTTATACAGCATTAGAATCACTTTCGGCCACAAGGCTAATATGGCCCCCGGTGAAAATGAGTTTGAAAGCCTGTTCTTTGCCTTTCGTACAGCTTGGTGCCCCAGTAGTTGCTGCAAACTCTCCATTTGGCCATGGGAAGAAGGACACCGAATCTCAGTATCTGAGATAGGTGCGTGTACCTGTGATGGGACCCGCACAATCGTGTACCTTGTGGATATGTCATAAATACAGAAGATACAGTCTAACCTAATCTAATGTCGTGCTTAAATGCATTGTGAGGCACCAGGACCTGGTTGGGACAGTTTCCTCAGGACCTTCTATACCTTCTTCCCTACAGCTACACCTGTCGTAACGCACAAAAACATCTGTCATTCGGCCAATTTTTTCCATACATAATCACTTGCCCTAATAACTTCTTCAACTGACAGTAAACACATATGGCAGGAGAACCGGATTATGTCAAGTGAATACATAAAATGTCATGTGTGTGTTGATTCTCATCTCTGAACACGAGTCTTTTTGAAAGGCAATGAGAATAATAGACATAAATTATGGGCAATGATCCATACAGAGTGTCTCAAGTCACATACGCCTGATTTGAAGTCACAAACCTAAGCAACATTGGTTGTGTTTCCACAATACTTAAGATAAGACGGTGCTGACATGAAACTGGCGTCTTCTCCACCTGACTGAACGTCGCTCATACACAATAATAAGTATTCCAGTCTCACTTGTACTTCCGAGACACCTGTAAGACACCTGATCGTTCAACGCTATCAAGTTCTTTGTCCCTCAGGCTGTGTCTGAACCATCTATCTTCAGGGACAATAGCTGACGTGTGTAAGGAAAGTGACTGGAAAGATCGCTTCACAATACATGAGCAGAGTCCGGCCGTGTATATTGTGTATTACACGGCGAGGTAACACTACAGGTCATTCAATATGAAGAATGAATTATGGATGTGTGTGTGAACCGTAAGCCAGCGGAAACAGCTAACAATAAGCTAATAAATGTTTTAATACAATAATAGCAGACAACCCTGGCCTGTTATACAGATATACAGCTTCATAAACGAAGACTGAAGGAAGAAAATGGGTTTCAGTGCATTCATATGGGTATGAGGTTCCCTACAGAAAACAGATGGATAACCAAAGGCCCCTATATCGATTGTTGACTATTATCTCTGCAAACTCCCTCGCACACAATAGGCACAGCTTGATCTTCATAGTCTCCAATATTTACCATCAAAGGAGTCAGGAGTCCACATACACATTAGATTTTCATCCAATGCGTATGGGAGGCCTTAAAGGAAATCTACCATTAAAATCAAGCACTTCCTTCTGTAATATCAGTGCTGAGGGAGCAGGGGGGGAGGGTGAGACTGTATAACTATCTGTAAAGCCAGATTACAGTGGGGCCCACTAGCAGTCAGCAGTCAGCAGTCAGACCCACTAGCATAATTTTAAAAGTTGATTTTAGAAGAAAGGAGGCCAAATATAAGAGGATTACCACAGTCACGTTGCCTGGATCTATGATAGAGTGTCCCTGGTTTATCACGCTTCATATTGATAGTAGATTTCCTTTTCAGCATACTTCAGCATTCAATAAAGTTTGTAGAAATTAGTACTTCATTATGAGAAAATGAGGTATAATAGTAGAATAATAATAATATAATAATACCATTTATACATATTGGGGCACATTTACTTACCCGACGACGGAGTTAACCCAAAGTGGCTTTTCTGACCGGAATGCACTGTGCTGCGATTCGCTAAGATCGTGCGCCCGATATCCTGCATGTGTTGCTTCCCCGCTCAGGTCCGCCGGAGTTCACCTTCTTCTTCCTGGTGCATGTAAGTGCGTTGTTTTATGACACAGTTTGAACATTTAATCCTGCGCTCAGCCTGAATCAGTCAGATCGTCCGACGACACGCCCCCCGATTTCTAACGCATGAAAGCCAGCGCTGTTGCGCCACAATTTGATCACCTGCGACACAATCCCCTGCTAAATCCCTGTCATAGCGGCGCAAATCCCGAAAATGTCAGGAAGTCAGACGGAAATGCGATCCGCAGACCTTTAGTACATAAGCCCCATTCGGTGAAAATTCTGTTTCTTTCAGATTTACTTTTTTCAGTCTGTTTCTGTGAATTAGCTGGTGGGTGTAGACATAGTTACCTTGACTAATTCCCCCCGCATCTAGTTTCCATGTAATCAGTCACCTCAGTGAGCCGTAATCAGACATCTCAGCGAGTTTCTGTCAGTCTTGCAAGCAAGATGCAATTCAGTAGAGATTTCAGGCAGAAATGCAAATTAGGAGGGAAGCATGATAACTGCAAGACTATAAGCCATAGTTAGAGGCTGTATACAAACAGAGGACATGGGTGATGGGCAGCAAGTAGGTAAGTATAGCTTGTAAGTTATGTCCATACCTCCATGGGGCCCATAGTGAAAAAAAAAGGTCAATTCCAAACACCAAACACCTTTCAGTTATTCTAGTGCGTCTTCTATGTAATCTGATACCTCAGATCAGTTCATTTAAAATATATAAAATAAAAAAATAAAGCTAAATACATAAGAGGGCTAGTAGGAAAAGTTTATGTTTACTCTAGCACCATCTCCTGTGCATATAATACAATAATTGTAGCAATTATAGATCTGTTGTTCCAATTGATCCCTTTCACTTATATTGTGGTCCATCAGAGTTCTGCTCTGCTTTGGGTTTTTCTCTGTTCCACAATACTGCGGCTGGTATCAAAACTTCTCTTACCCTTGACCCAAAGTAACTTATAACGTTGTGATGACATGAAACCCAGATTTTGATAGTATGGGAGAAACACAATAAATAAGTAATGATGCAGTATTAAATGCACCCTAACTACACTGTGTGAAAACACCTTTTTTTTTTCTATTTTTTAGCAGAATTGTGAAAATTGGATTATTCTTAGGACTTAGATATGCCATCTCTCACACATTTTGGCCACACGGTGTCTGTAACAAACACCTATTGTACTTATCCCCATTTTTTTGCTCACTTTTACCCTGGAGCCAGTCTAGAGATTTCTAGATGTGAGCAGATTTTATTTAGGTTGACCAGAAGAAATATGGTTTTTGCCCTATGTGACCTTGTGTTCTTTTTGACACCTTCACATCTCTGAGTGACTGATGCTTAGTAGACACATGTCACCCTCCTAAGTTATCACCAGAGTAACAGCTGGATGATCTGTAATGGGATAATACAAACACAATAGGGCAGATGTATTAATCTGTTTATGACAAACTCTTTTTGTAATTTGCGCCAAAAAAAGCTTATTGTTATGCTCCTCATTTTTCAAGGGTTTAAGACAGGGCTTTATGACTATTACTATAGCATTATTACTATAATAAAAGGGGCATGGCCTCCTAAAAGAGGCGTGGCTTCGTGGGAAGTTGCAGACGTACCCTAATCTAAAATGATTAACTATGCCAAATTTATCATATGATCAGTGTAAGTGATTACAAGAATGTGGGTCTCATTCTCTTGACGGAAAGGTCTGATATTCATGCTTCCTACAACTTCATGCACTGGGTCAAGGAGGTAATAAATAAACTCTTCATTAAGTGTTAATAAGACCCCCATCAGGTCTGACAGCTGAGACCCCCACCAATCAGATTTTATCCCCTATCTTGCGGATAATGATTATAATGAATAAACATTTGGAAAACTCCTTTAAATCAAGTGTTTCTCTACATGAAGATTCACATCGTGTGCAGATACCCCAAGGGCTGTATACAGTTTCTATGGGGGAGATGTATCATTTATCATGTTGGAAGTCCCTCTCCTCCAGTGGTGCCAGATACCTCAAGAGGCTTGGGTATCCTGATGTATCCAGTGAGTGGCTGCATCGGCAAAACCATGTGAACATTGGAGGTGAATGCAGGAACGCCCATCAGCGCCCACTTTGCCACAGACTGCGCTTGTTCTACCCCCCCCACACACACACACACACACACAAACACTTGGGGTATAGAGGGGACGAAGGGGAAAATAATCACAATTACTTGTGTTTCACAAGTAATTGCAATTATTTCAGTTTTCTGGCATAGAAGCCATGATAACTTACCGACCCGTACAAAACTGTCATACACACTTCTGTCCATGTATCTTCTTCCAATAAAACTTTTCTGTCTTATTTTGGTTCTATTATATATTCTATTTTCACAGAAATCAGTGAAAAAGCTTACACACGAAATAAAGTTATTTGCAACATAGAAGTAAGATGACAGGATCTAATTTTCCACAATAACCAGGAACTGCACCATCATTAGCATTATTTTAAAAGTTGATTTTACAAGGAAGGAGGCATGGATAACAAATATAAGAAGATTATCACACGTCACATTTCCTGGATCTATAAGTAAGCTTAATTTTGATGGTAGATTTCCTTTAATAATGTAAAGACACTTAGGATTCCTGTATACAGGATTTCGGTTGTATCTATGCCCCTTTGAAATGCAGATATCTAGAGGGTTATCACTGAATTGTAATCAGTCCCAATACCTAGAACTGTGTGTAACATGTTTCGACTTGTCTTTGTGCCCTTCACACTTTTATTCCTTTTATCTTCTTGTCCTTTTGGTATACATTGCATTACTTTGTTACCAGATATTACTGTTTAAAAAGCTCTTGATAAGTTAGGCTAAATTTACTAAATGCAATGGTAATGCGATGCTACCTCCACATGTGATCACCGGGGAAGCCCTAGGATGGCGTATCAAAACGCAATGTGGAAACGCGGCCTTAAGGTCTGACTACTGGGTCTGCTGACCATAGCAATTTGGAGAACAGAGGGTCCTTTCTCCCTAATGGGTGGAGCAAGGTCAAGCATGTATCCTGCCACGCCATTCGATAGTGTCGAAAATTGCGGAGCATATCGCTCCCATTCACTAACTATAAGAGCTCAGGAGATATCGGAGCACTGTGCTTGGAAATTTCTCACAATGCCATACTATTAAATGGAGCGACAGGGCGTGTACTTATCTTGTTTCTCCAACAATAAGTGAGAAGATTTTCTTGTCTGTGATTTTAATTGACACATTGGGGCACATTTACCTACCCAGTCCGTGGAGATCTACGAAAGTGCATTGTCTGAAGATAATTCACTGTGCTGCGATTCCTTAAGATTGTGCGCCCGATATCCTGCATGTGTCGCTCCCAGCTCAGGTCCGCCAAAGTTCACCTTCTTCCTGGTGCATGTAAGTGCATTGTCTTGCGGCACAATTTGAAAGTTAAATCCCGCGCTCAGTCCGAATCAGTGGGATCGTGCGATGGCACGACTCCTAATTTCTGTCGCATGAAAGTCAGCGCAGCTGCGCCAAAATCCGATCGCTTGTGACACAATGCCAGTGCAGACAGTTTCTGGGATTGCATATGCATATAATAGAGAGGGGGAGTCCGCTCATTCGGATAACGCCTATAGAGTCTACGGGTCCAGGATCACCTGGGCTTCAAGCATGTAACTCAATGGGGAAGATGTATCATTGTATTTTTGCTGTCTCTTTTAAAAGTTGTCTGCTGTGGGGGGTCTATGTTATTTTGTGACATGTCCTATATTTTTCCTTGCATGGTCACGGTGCAGTAAGACAATGGGGAGCATTTATTATCGCCTTCCAAATGGTAAACTGGCGGACATTTTTTTCCCCCTTGCTGTGCCTATTACGCCTTATTTATGAAGTGTCGGTACGACTATTTTGGTGGTTTTCAGACACTTACGACTTGTTCTTTTTTTGGGCTCAAAATTGTGGCGACCCTTGTGAATTTGTTACTTTTCTGGTGCAGCTTTTTAGTGCAAAATTAGAGCAGCTAAAATCTAAGAGCTGGTCTAGGGAGTTCTATTTAACCTTCATGAATGGGGAGACATTTTTAATCCTTTTTGATCATGCGCCAAATCATTAATCCCTTGCGTCACAAACTTACATCCCAGAGAAAATTATAGCACGCTTCCTGTGCCACCCTGCAACTGAATTAATAAATGCCTCCTAATGTATGCTCACCAAACCGTGACCAGCCCAGGGCGTCTATAAGGACTGATATCCGACCGCAAATTGTGTGTCTTTATATCGGCCACCTCCCGCTCGTGTGCAAGCGGCCATAGATACTAAAAAAAACCTTGTTTTTTTTTTTTGGTAGTGTGAGAATTTTACATTTTCCACAACCTTTTAGTTGCATTTTAAAACATGCATGGAAGTATGGGCCAGTTGTAGTTCAATTTGCTCTTAAAAAGTCTCTAATTTGCTCAAAAATAGTTGAAAAATGACGCAAATTAAAGGAAATCTACCATTTGCTTTTATGTATCATGAAGCAAACATACCTTGAAAATGCTGTAGCTACACTGATGCAGAAACATATCTTGTTTAATCCCTGAAACAAGTGGTTTTGCTGAAACAAACAATTATACAATTGTCAGAGAGTGTGGGTCCCCTTAGAAATAACATGGGGGTCATGGTGGAAGGAGATGAGGAAAGGGCCAGTCTACTGAATGTCGCCTTCTCAACTGTCTTTACCCAGGAAAATCCCCTGGTGGAAGACACAATGAGGAATAATGTAAATTCTTTTTGGAATGTCAACAGTTTAACCCAGGAAGAGGTACGGTGCCGCCTCGCAACCACTAAGATAGATAAATCACCGGGGCCAGATGGCATACACCCCCGGGTTCTGCATGAACTATGTACCGTGATAGACAGACCGTTATTTTTAATATTTGAAGATTCACTGAGGACTGGTTATGTTCCACAGGACTGGCGCATAGCAAATGTGGTACCAATATACAAAAAAGGATCAAATAGCGATCCTGGAAACTACAGACCCGTGAGTCTAACTGCTGTGGTGGGGAAAATATTTGAGGGGTTTGTTAGAGATGCTATCCTGGAGTATCTCACTGTGCACAACCTTATAACCCAGTGTCAGCATGGGTTTATGAGAGATCGGTCCTGTCAGACTAATCTGATTGGTTTCTACGAGGAGGTAAGTTCAAGACTGGATCTGGGGGACGCTGTGGATGTTGTATATCTGGACTTTTCAAAGGCATTTGACACCGTGCCACATAAAAGGTTGGTATATAAAATGAGACTGCTGGGAATAGGAGAAAATCTGTGTATTTGGGTAAGTAATTGGCTTAGAGATAGAAAACAGAGGGTCGTCTGACATTCTCAGATTGGGTTGAGGTTACTAGTGGAGTGCCACAGGGGTCAGTATTGGGGCCACTTCTTTTTAATATTTGTATTAATGACCTTTTAGTGGGTTTACACAGTCAAGTTTCAATATTTGCAGATGATACTAAGCTGTGTAAAGTAATAAATACTGAGGTTGATAGTTTAGCATTACAGAGGGATTTGTGGAAGCTTGAGGAGTGGGCAGAGAAATGGTTGATGAGGTTTAATGTAGATAAATGTAAAGTTATGCACTTGGGCCATGGAAACAAAAAGTATAATTATATTCTAAACGGTCAATTACTTGGTAAAACTGGAGCTGAAAAGGACTTGGGGGTATTGGTGGATGGTAAACTAAATTTTAGTGACCAGAGCCAGGCAGCTGCTGCCAAAGCAAATAAAATTATGGGATGTATCAAGAGAGGAATAGATTCTCATGATAAAGACATAGTTTTGCCCTTATACAAATCGCTGGTCAGACCACACATGGAATATTGTGTACAGTTTTGGGCACCAGTGTATAAAAAGGATATAGTAGAGCTGGAACGGGTGCAGAGGAGAGCAACCAGGATTATTAGGGGAATAGGGGGATTAGAATACAATGACAGATTACAAAATTTGGGATTATTCAATTTAGAAAAAAGACGACTGAGGGGAGACCTTATTACAATGTACAAATACCTGAACGGACAGTACAAGGATCTCTCCAAAGATCTTTTTATACCTCGGCCTGTGACCAGGACAAGGGGGCATCCTCTACGCCTAGAGGAGAGGCGATTCTACCATCACCATAGACAAAGGTTCTTTACTGTAAGAGCAGTGAGACTGTGGAACTCTCTGCCGCAGGAGGTTGTTATGGCGGACTCTATGTACATGTTCAAGAGAGGCCTGGATGACTTTCTGGAGAGAAAAAATATCATGGGTTATGGGGATAAAACATTTATTTAATTCTTAAAGGTTGGACTTGATGGACTTGCGTCTTTTTCCAGCCTTATATACTATGATACTATGATAATGAGGCTCTGTCACTCCTGTGGCTTTCTCGGTGCTTCTCCTCACCCTAATTATGCACTGTTCCAGCCTTGTCCTGCCCAGCATAAGCTGAAAATAGAAATCACTGTGTTGTCCCTGACAGGCATTAGTAACCAATTGCTGCACCATTCCACATTTGCTGTGTAGGAGTCATCCAGCTCAGGTTGAGTAGTCCTGTCTGGACAGTTCATGAAGGTCCACGTATAATGTGTTTATGTAGGCAGCCTGCATGCTACCCAGCTTTCCCAAGGTCCTGAATTGAGCAAAACCAATCAGTTCAGGGATTAAACAAGATATGTTTCTGCATCAGTGTAGCCACAGTATTCTTAAGTTAGGTTTGCTTCACAATGCATGAAATCAAATGGTAGATTTCCTTTAAAGGAAACACCTTTTGGTAAAGATACATGAGGCACACTACAACAGACACACACGTCAGCAAACTTCTTGAGATCTTGGGTGATAGCAAAAAAAAAAAGAGTAAACACTCCCAAAAAGGAGCAAAAAAAAATAAAAAAATGTGCAAAAAAGAAAACGCAAAAAAATAAAAAAAATGTGCAAAAAAGAAAACCAAAAAACATAAAATGGATTTAATAATGAGAGACTGAATTTATTCGGAAGACATCTCCTGAGCTGGATCGGTTAGTTCCCTATATTGACTACAAATGAACCATGAAAATGCACCATGGATCCATTGTTTGTGGCCTGAGCACGACACTTGTTCATGTGAATGTAGCCATAAGATGATCCAAGGGACTTTTCTGCTGGATACCACAGAAAATAAACATTGGGGAGACCAGCAGGTCCTAAACCTGGTTGGTCCATCTGCAGACACGTTACTCTGTGGTTAAAAACAAGTCCCATTGCATGATATCATAGTGTGTAAACTCAGCCTAGAGCCAAATCGTTACAACCCGGCGTCTCTGGAATTCAGGGCCAGTTAGCTGCAAGGCATACACAGCAATTTGCGTAAAGCTCTTACCCAATATTTGCATTTTTTTCCTATAGGCATAGAAGGAACATTAAATACATTTGTTGCTGTAAAGGGTAAATAAGTTACCCCATTATGGGGGGAAACTCTATAAAACAAAAACATTGTCTTTGTTGCTCCCAGGGACCAAGTATAACACTGATTTCATAATCTTAATGTTAGCTGCAATGTGATTGGTTGCCATAGGGTCTGTTTACACGTTTAGTTTTTCAGATGCCGTTTTCGATGTCCAAACCAGGAGTTGAGTATATTTTCTCACCCATTGGAGCACATTTACTTACATGGTCCCGTGGAGTTCACGAAAATGCATTGTCCGGCACTGTGCAGCGATTTACCAAGATCGTGCGCCCGATATCCTGCATGTGTCACTTCCCCGCTCAGCTCCACCAGAATTCACTTTCTTCTTCTTGGTGCATGTGCTTTGCCTTGCGACACAATAAGAATCTTAAATCCCACGCGCAGTCCAATCACACGCCCCCCCCAATTTCTGTTGCATGAAAGCCAGCGCAGCCGCGCCACAATCTGATCGCAAACCTCTATTAAAGGGAACCTACCACCACGAATCTACCTATAAAGGTAGATCGGGTGGTAGGTGGATCAATAGGACGTGAGGATAGCCCTTTGAAGGGCTAATCCTCACGTCCCTGCGCTGTTTTGTGAACTTATATTATCACTTTATGCTAATTTTGTTATGCGGCTACTGGGGCGTGGAGTAGCCGCAGCTGCCGCTTTACCCCTCCTACCCACAATCTTCGGCCTGCAGCTGCGCGCCCTCGTCCGACGAACCTGCCGTCTGCGCATGCGCAGAACAGCAGGCCTGCGCCTGTGCGGTCACTGCTCTGAAACAGGCGCGGGCCTGCTCTTCTGCGCGCCGAAGATTGTGGGTAGGAGGAGAAAAGAGGCTACTGGGGCGTGGAGTAGCCGCGCCGTGTAGCCACAGCTGCGGCTACTCCACGCCCCAGTAGCCGCATAACAAAATTAGCATAAAGTGATAATATAAGTTTACAAAAAAGGGCTATCCTCACGTCCTATTGATCCACCTACCACCCGATCTACCTTTATAGGTAGATTCGTGGTGGTAGCTTCCCTTTAAATACCTGGCAAAGCTCCATGAAAACCCCAAAAACCGTGAACAGTCCGAAAAAAGTGTTATCTGCAACAATTAGTAAATAAGCCCCAATATCATCCACAGCTGCTTTTGGCTTCAAAGACTTCATCTGAAAAGCTGAACGTGTAAACGCACCCATAATCTTTTCTTATAGACCATGCAAATCTATGTCATTGGTCAAAAGGTTTTTTACTAGAGATAAGCCGCCAATCCGGCAATGTGTCCGATCACGCAACTGTATCTGAATGGGGACATTGGGTCCGCTTACCTCCAGTTCTTACCATTTACACAGATTTTTTTTTTTTTTTTTAAATGGTCCCAAGTGGTGTAAAATTAACAAAGAAGTTATATTTTCCCCCTGTTTCTGTTTGTATATAGAGGCTCAGCAGTGACGTTGTGTCAACAGATCACACCCACTACAGCCTCTGGCTGTGCCCTGTATTGGTACACTCAATGGGGCTCACTTTTGTCGGACTGTTCGCCTTTTTCAGGTATTTAACAAGTGTCTGCACTGGGATTTTGGCGCACGCAATCCAATTTTGCGCAGCTGCGCCGGCTTTCATTGCGACACAAATCGGGGGTGGGCCGTCGGCCTATCCAACTGATTCGGACTGAGCGCGGGATTTAACTTTCAAATTGTGTCGCAAGCCCATGCACCACGAAAAAGATGGTGAACTCTGTGGTACCTGAGCAGGGAAGCGACACATGCAGGATAACTGGTGCACGATCTTAGTGTATCGCAGCACAGAGCCTTAACATTGGACTATGCACTTCCGGTGAACTCCGGAGACGAGGTAAGTAAATGTGCCCCTATGTGACATCACTGCCCCTGTCTACCAGGGAGAGACAGATAACTTCTTTGCTATTTTTACACCACATGAGGTCCATAAAAAAAAAAAAATTCAAATCCTTTAAGGCGTCATTCACACTTGAATGTTTTGTTTGGCATTTGTCAGGCAAAGACAAGATTATTTAGTATCATTCACACAGTGCTGAAATCTGGCTGAAAAATCAGTTGCAGGTCTACAACACATGCAGATTTAGGGGGCATTCCCCTACACGTGTCTGATCAGTTTCTACGGTGTTTTTCACATGCATAAATTGTGCATACTGAAAAAAAGACTCACGGTTTTGGTCTATCTTTACTATGGCAATAGATAAATGACAAAAGCAGTGCACTTGTATGTTTTTGAAGGATCTCCAGAGACTGGTACAGGGCATTTGTCACACAAAAGTGGAGCATGCTGCGCGTTTCATGTGTGTTTAAAAAAACTATTAAAAGAAAAATGCATGTCAGATAACCCATTCAATACAGTGCATAATTGTCCCACACGTCAAAAACACGCACCTCAGGGCGCGGTCCCACGTTGCGTTTGCAAACGCAGACGCAGACCAAACCGCGCCCACCGGGCGGTCCGCGGTCCAATCGCATCGGCGTTTCTCTATGTTTCTATTGAAAACGCCGATGCGATTGGACCGCGGACCGCCCGGTGGGCGCGGTTTGGTCTGCGTCTGCGTTTGCAAACGCAACGTGGGACCGCGCCCTCAAAAATGGAAAGTGGTGTGAAAGGGGCTTTTCTCTTAAACGCAGGTGCGTTCATGCAGTTGCATTTGAGAAGTAGCAATGTGCGCCTTTTTATCTTGCAAAACACATGTCGCTAGTTCTCGTACACATCTGCGTTTAGAACCAACTCCCCCCCAAAGTGCTTGTATGGTGTTTCAAAGCACCATTCAAGTACAACATATGAACGCAGCCTAAGCCTATATTCACACACTGCGTTTCAAAATTTCACTGAAATGCAGCTGGAAGGGATCTGTTTTTTAATGCAGTGTGTGTATGTGCACCACTACGGTATTGTGGGTGTGCTGCATAAAAATTTCTGGTTGCAAATGACCATGTCAGCATAGACTGCAGCGTATGCTGCCACTACCCGAAACTTTTTCTTATAGGGTTTTTCATATTAAGTAAAAAAAAAATTAGCAGAAGGGCTGGGGAGGGCTTTTTAAAACGACAAAGCTGTACTTACCTCCTCCGAAGCTCCCAATGTCCTGCACTGTAAACAAACAGGGGCACGGCTCGAGACACCAGGAGCTGGACACTGATAAATGTCCCCCAACGTTAACTCAACATGTGATCGCAGGAGGAGCCTTGGCATGGCGTTTTCTTCACGTTTTTAAATGCATCCAAAATAGAACTGGAAAGGGGTTTGCCCAAAACGCATGCATGTGCTTTTTGGGGAAACCCCCTCCCACTTGCCTTTTGGATGAGTTTAAAAACGTGACAAAAATGCCACTTGGGAATCTGCTCTTTGCGTTTGTTGTTTCAAAACGCAACGTGTAAATGAGGCCCAAAGTTTTTGGTCATGTAACTTGTATGATTTCTTTATCTTTGCCTCACAAGTAAAGTCACGTCTATGCCTCTCCTCTAAACAGGTCAATCCAACTTAAGTTACAGGACATGTAATTGTTGATTTTTTTTTTTTTTTTGCCCAGTTTTTTGGTTGAGCACCTTGTTGCCCAAGGTAGTCCAGTCCCAGACATCTCACCCCAGTAAGTGGGCACCTTGCTATTTGCCTTTCCCAGCAGGGCTATGGGGTAATTGTGGCTGTGTATCCCTCCCCCCTGTGTACAGGGATCAGTCAGGCGGGTGTGTTGCCCGGGCAGGGCAGCCTGCGGTGTGATTGCTCACAGGGTGACACCCACATTTACACCCGTGTGAGAGCGGAAGTGAGGATGAGGAGGAGTGCAGCCTCTGCTCTGGGCTCAGTGTAATTCAGAAGAGACAGTGGTCAGGATGGGGAACCTGAGCTGTGTACCGCAGCCTCACCGCCAGCTTAGATACTCCTTCTCCAGGAAGAACTCCCTGCAATGCAAAGAGTAAGTCACACTACATGGGGTCACATGCTATACAACAACTTCTTATGTATGGGGTCACATGCTATATAACAACTTCTTATGGATGGGGTCACATGCTATATAACAACTTCTTATGGATGGGATCACATGTTCTAGAACAACATTCATGTCCATGTGTAGTCACATGTCCTATAACTACATGTCTATGTGTGGTCACATGCTATGTTACAACTTTCTATTTATGTGATCATTTGCTATACAATAACTTTTTCATATGTGTATTGTGACACACGAGTGTTGTATCTTCATGTCTATATGATCAGCTATAGAAATACAGTAGCGATTTGATGTGATCACATGCAACTCCTATATCAAGTTATCTTTATGTCTGATTATATGCCCCAATCTAACTTCATGTCTATAGGATCATGTACATTGTTGCTATCATTACATGATTACATTAAATTTGGATATTGCTATATGTTCAGTACAAGCTTCATCTCTCTCTCTATGATCACATACTATCTTCATTCACTCAGACTCTCCTTATCCGGTCATACACAATGTCTGTTCATTTATGTTACTATTATTCAACAAAAAAATTTATATAGTGTTCGGTCCCGTCCTGCTTTTGCACAGATTCCTCCCTACACGTGTAATCATCATTTGTGTTATGTTACTGTAACTGGTTGTGGCTGTGATCAGCTTGAGCCTATTGAGTTATTAGTAAAATAAATTGTGTTTCCTGAGTGTGACAATCTGATGGGCAGTAGAAAGATAAAGGGGTGTCTTGAGTTAAGGCTCAGGGATGTCCAAAATCTTGTCACTTCTCTTTTAACAGCAAACTTCTATGTGCTGAAAACATTTAGTTGCGCACACACATATAGTGCGGTGCAGATCATATAATTATTAGGAACTCCTCTAAGTGAATGGTAATCTAATATATCTGGTTAACTCACCCGCCAAAAGATTGATATGAATGTATCATTGACCAGATGGAAGATCAATGATCTGCTCTCCATGACATTAGAGTAGGGTCAAGCAGAAGTTGTACAATGTGTGGGAAAGTTTTTTTTGTTGTAGTCAGTTGAAGAGATTTGGAAGTCGGTTGCTTTTGTATTAGGTCTATTTGCATATCTATTGTATGTTTTGGAGGAGCAGGGGGGGAGAGAGAGAACACACCAGATAGTTTAGTTCTTGGATTAGAAGGAAACTTTGTAACACTTAAGATGCCCATACACTGTTGGCAGATTTCCTTATTCCTGAGGGGTCTGGCATGGATCTTGTGTTTAAAGTTAATGGGAGAGCCCCCTGACTGTCTATTTTTGGGGGGCCAGGGGGGGGGGGGGAGATGTCCTGCAGCCGCCTGCCCCTTCTTACTCAGATATGTAGCTTTGCCTAAGCTTAACGTGTGTTCATATATAGGAGGAGGGGGATGAGGGATGGCGAGAACTGCCAGCTGAAGAATTTTTCGGATGCCAGTTATACTCGACAGAGTAGCCGCCACTTAATACTTGTCTCAGTGAGACGGTACTGAATACTTAAGTGTAATTGCTTCTTTTTTTCCTATCCTTATTTGATAAGGTTCACAAAAAGTTTGTCAAAACTACTTTCCTAACTCTTCCATGCTTGTGACTGCCATTTTTAAAGGCCGTATTATGACATTTTCCGCAGCTTGCCTTTAGGTGTTAGGGATGATGTATGAGTATAATGAACTAATAAATGTAATGGATTGCACCCATTTTTACACAAAGGTTAATTTGATGTAGTTTAAAGGGTTACTGAACTTTAACCCCCTCCTTCCTTTCCAAAAAATGATAATGCATTTACCACACCAACAGTTTATAATTAGGTTTCAAGCAGTTAGACTAGAGGGACAATTGACCCCTAGGGGGTCTTCCCATCCCCCACCGCCAGTGTGTTACTGTAGAAGAAATTGCTTCTCTTAATTGTATTAGGTTAAAGGTGGTGAAATGAAATCACATGGTCTTATCTAGTGCAAAGTATGTGGACAGACAAAAAAAGGTTAACTTTTTTGATTTACAGTATATAATTAAAAAAAATCCTTATTACTGGATTTTTGTTTCTGAACAACTCTTCAAATGCCTATACAACTACGGGTTGGATCTGGTATTACATCTCTGTTTCATTTTGTGGAGCAAATCTACAATATCAAACCACACCCTTTAAAAGAAGCAGACAACCCCTTTAAACTTGACACCATCACTGATGATGTGTCTACAGTATTTTTGCTTGATAGAGGAACCTGCTGAGCTCGCGCCTATAACTTTGGAGGGATCACTGCACTAGATTAAGGACTGCCCCCTCTTATAATTTGATCTTCTCCTTTATAGAGGACCTGTCGCCACTCCTGATTACAAATTCAGAGGATCTTTATTTTTGCAACCCTCTGTTATTCTTCCTGGAAATGTGATTAGGATATTTCAAGGTCGGGGTGTTTTCTGACTTGTGCTGTCAAAATCCAATTTTTGTTTCGTACCTCCTCAAGTAGGGGAATATTTAAGGTCGGAGTGTTTTCTGAATTGGGCTGTCCAATCATTGCTGCCAAAATCCAATTTTTTTTTAATAATAATGATATTTATTTATATAGCGCACACAGATTACACGCATGACAATTTGGTCCCTGTCCCCATGGGGCTCACAATCTAAGAATTTTTTTTTTTGTTTCATACCTCCTCAAGTAGGAGAATAGGGGAACAAAAAAAAAAAAACCAAATTTAACTCCCAATTTCTATTTCTTTTTATTTTTAGGAATAAAAGTATTTACTAAAGCAGACAGTTGCAAGTCTGCATTAAATCTAAATTTGTCCCCCCATCCCCCTATCAGTATTGAAAGTAAGATTCCCCTCATGGCACTTCAGACATGGATTGACTTTAGACTTGGGTATGATTTTCGGTTGAACTCGCTTTGATGAGCTGACGGCTGTAAAGATATCAATATGTCTCGGTAGTACTTCTGTCCAAGTACAATACAGTATTAAATGTTCCTACGTATTGGGGATTGTCAGATCCTGTCAGGGCAGGGGTGGAGCGCACAATCTTATCTGTACTTACTCACTCTGATCTGTCTATTACTAAACTGCCTGTGTCATGTTTACCTGTGATACATGCCCGATGTGAAAAATTCCAGCAGCCTTACATTGTTTGCTGCAATGTTTATGGCGGCCACTAAAATCCTCTTATCAGTTGACTTCTTGCCTCAGGTTTTGTGTAATCTTGGAAATAATACAGGAAAAAATGCAATGAGAGGAATCTTGGGTTTAAAATTTGACTTTACAGAATTGTTAACCTCTGAATAGTTTTTATGATATGTTTTATATGGCGCCTGCATATTTCGTAGTGTGGTATGGTCAAAACTTAGGTCAAAAATTTCTTTCCTAATAAAATATGTTATATATTTATGTGGCTGGATGTTGCAAAGAGCTTATTGGGTAGTGCAGTGAGTCCCATATGCTATATGCTGAGTTAATGTATAGCATACAGACTACATCATTTCGATGGGCTTTCCACTGCCTGGTGTATTTCTACCCTTGTTTGTGGTTTGGGCAGGTTTTTGTATTGTAGTCGGCGTGTGAGTGGACCTCACTTACCGTTGACACATGGAACGCAAAAAACAAACCACAGATCGGTACTTTGTGGCCCTTGAAATGTTCACATTCATGTGCAGGGAACCTAAGGTTGGTTGTACATGAGTGACTTGGCTCTGACATACTGAATCCATGTGTCTGAGAGAGTTACAGGCCCGAACATAGAATTGCTAAACTGAGCTCAGCATGTCAGTTCGGTTCGATAAATGCCTCCGATGCGTGGACCGAGAGTAAACTTGCTCACGTACAACAGGCCGAAGAGGAGAGATCTGAAAATATTCAATATTACCACAGCCCCCCTTTTATATTCCCAATCATTTCAGTCCGTTAGACACAGATATAGATTGTGAATACCCAATTGTTATACAATCAGTACAGATTGTGGTTTTGTATGAATGACTTGTGATGTTACTCCATACCTTTAAATGACCGACCAAAGAAATCCAACATGGCTACATAACCTTTCACAGATATCTATTATGCTCTTTTTGAGGTAAAATGTGAATAAAATTGCACTGTACAGGAAAACTTTAGTGTCTACTTTCCTGCCCTGAAACCACCAGCAGGATTTCATCACCTTGGATCTAGGTTTCTAAAGATGTGTCTGTAAAATCTGGTTATTTTCGAAATCTGTGGCAAAAGAAACCTAGTGACTGGTTCCCTCAAAGATTACCACAACCACAAGGACGTGTGGTTTCCTCAAGTGCTTCATAGTTCCCCATAGATGATTGTGTCATCAGACTCAAAAAATATCCTTGTGAGCGACCATCTTAAGAGACCTAGAGAAAAGCCAAGGAGGCGAACAGGTTGTCGGAGCAGCCGTAAGGAACGTATGACCTGTCATAACATTGTGAAGCCGTTCCTGACAAATGGGCTCATAACAATTTATTATAGGTCATAAAGTCTTAATGTTTTTGTAGCCACCAGTGTCAGCTTGACATTTCATAATAACATTGATGTATGCCTAGTGGTGAAAGGATTCCATGCAGCTGTCTCATCCTACCTCTCTTCGCAGGCAGGACAGCAGAACTAAGTGGACGTATTTGTTTGGGAATGAAAGTGGCGTTGGAAGAGCGACTCATTCGGACAACATTCTCCACTATATCCCAGCAAAGGTAAGCACTTAAGTCAAGGACCTGGTGTCCTTTGTGGCTAGCGGGTTTATTGATCTGTTGGACACGAAAGAGTTAAGTCTGTTCCTGGGTCTTGGTCTTATCGAGCACTGTGTACATATCTCCACATACTTGGAATGCGGGATAGGCTGCCAGTATATTCCTCACTCCTCGGTATTCCTGTAGGATAGGCGTTGAATAAAATGACCTTATCATTCACTCCCTTCATACTGGACTGGAACATGCCTGCATGCATACATCTGCAGTAATGTTTTTTGGAACTGATCTTCATATTTATATTTTTTATTAATTGGGCTACATTCACACATACGTATGGGTGACGTATATATGGCCGACATATATACGTCCCCCATACACGGTAATGGCCGCCCGACGCCGTATGGGAGCAGTACAGTGTAGCACACATGCTGCACTGTACCCTTTCGGAGCCGGGAGAAAGATAGGACATGTATCGCCATTTTTGGTTGTAAACTGAAGAATCAAGAATTAAAATATATATATTTTTTTAAAAATCTGAGAACACTTGTAATTTTGTTTTTATTTTTTTTCAAATATCTTTACTATCCATCTGTAAACCACACACAGACTGCACATTAAAGGTGTTGTCCGGAATTTGAAAAACATGGCTGCTCTAACGTTGTCACCTTTGTATTAGTGCTTAAACTGCAGCTCAGTTGTATGGACATGAATGGACTTGGTCAGATGTGGCACTGTTAACAGTACTCTGGACAACTCCTTTTAGACCATGTTCATGTGATTTGATTGCATTTTGAAACATTTGAAACCCACGTGGTGAAACTCCTCCCTAAACGCAAAATCGTTTTGACCAAAATGCTTGCTTTCTATAACTCGCAACAAGTAGCAATAATCATAGAGCATAATCAACACATCCTAGATAGTTGCCCGATTCACATGAGCCCTACAAGTTACAGCAACTTATGTGCAACCACAAAGTTTCCATATACTGGATAACGCTATGGACATCATGTTATAGTGACAAGATAACATAACGGTGAGGATTCTTGGGATCTTAGATGATGGAATTCTTGTGATTGTTGGATGGCCTTTTCCTTTGTGAAGTTTCCCTTGTGCTTATTCCTTCTTTTTGCAACAAGTTGAATTGTGAGACTTGGCCTAATGGTGGGAGAAGTGATCTATCCTCTCGGGGTCTCCTTCCTGATGTGACAAAGGTTAAGATTTCCATCTCTTTCTACATTTTTTAAACCCACTGTTGAATGTAAATGACACATATCTTTTGATGTTTTAGAAAATTTTATTTTACGGTGCGGGTAATATAAAGTCAAAATTGACTCCTGAAATATTCTTGCAAGTTCTTAAAGGCAGCAATATTTAGTCTCCTCCTCATTCATTCATTCATTCAATGAGCAGAGGGTTAGGCAGAGAAGGGATAGGCAACTATTTGCTTTCTCTAAAAACTTGCCTTAATTGATGCCGACGGGGGTAGCATGTTGCCTCTAGTGCAAAAACCTCATGTGGTAGCACCTGTTTATTTGGAGACCTTATATAGTATTGAATCCATGTGTAAAAAGCAAACATCCAGGACTCATGTTAGTTATAGTTTGAGCAGGTGGATAGCCATTGCTTGCCCAGACCATTACATGCTGATATTGTGGAGAAACCACCATGAAGTAAAATTTCGTCACACCTTCCCAAATGCATTGAGAAATTTAAGCCTCGCTGTTCAGTTCAACAGAATAGTAATTTTTTTTCATTACTGTCACTGCACGTAAACAATCACGCTTCATTACCTTTCACGTTTCGCAAACATATGAAGAAGATAATGTTGCGACATTGGTGGTGGGAGGGTTGGGGGGAATCGGTGATGTTCATGGAGTTTTCCTGTGCTGTAAAATGTTTCAGGTCAGAAAAGGACAGGACAGATCTTGATTTGCTTATTGTGTTAGCAGCGAGGCTGCGTTCACGTGCGACATTTACATTTTGAAACAACAATACAGTAAGAGTCCTTATTATCCCGTCTACCTATAGTAATTGACATCTGTTTTTGTATTGATGTGTGTACACAAATGGCTGTCAATCATGGTGTGTGGGTGGAGTGATCAGGACTCTCACTATCTCTCCTAGGAGTCCGATCAGGATTTACTTAGAAATGCTATTGCGAATCATATTAACATATATCAGAACAGGATACGATAGAAGGACAGAAGCTCAGTTCTAAGACAGGCCAGCAGAAATCACTCATCTGAATGAGGAGTTTCTTATCTTTTAATATTACAGCAATTTCCTGTTTCTAGGTGTTTTAGAACCAAAGATATTGCCGCCTCGAGTGAAACTCTCCCTGCAGCCTCTAAAATGAACTCCTTTCATGCAATTCATTGCACTTCTCAGGTCATGACTTTGCAGGGAATTTTTTTTTTTTTAAAGGTAAACTAATGAGATTTTGCATATAAAAGGGAATTCTAGAAAGGTGATTTCATATTCTACCTGAGGGGGCTGGAAGTTGATGGTGTCTCTTTAAGATCCCAGTTCAGGGAGTCCATATATTGTTCATAATGACCCCATTTTCTTGTTTGCTCTGTTAAGGCGTGTTTGGAATTATTTGAGAAGCATTGTGGTTATTCCTTTGTTTTGTACTCTTTGTGTATTACACCTCTGACCATGCATTCAGGTTCCGGTCCCCTTTTTGGGGACATGTTGAGTACAGTAGTAGTTTTGCAGCACTCGACTGGTTTCATTGTGTGAGTCACCCTGTCTGCTCTGTGGTTTCAGTACAGTATATCTTTATCCTGTCGGCTCTTCACATGTGAATTTGCTGATCTGGCTGTCTATGTGCCAGGCTTTCTCTTAAGAAGTTGCATTGTCTTAACCATCTGTCAGACCTGGCATGTTTACATGTTAGCATGGCACCTTCTTAAAGTATTAACATTACTAGCACGTGTATATTAGGGCTAGAATACTATTAGCCCACCATATCCTGTGTCAGATTCAGTATAACTTGGTATGATACATACTCAGTACTGTATACAGTCAGATGAACCAGGCCCAAACAGATGCCACTGGGGCTAATCTGGCTGAGGGGCAAAAAGTCTAATTGCATTTATTGTAGGCACCTACATCTGTGGCTAATTTGGACAATAGACCTTTTTCCCCCTGTCATGAACAGTATGGTTTTGTTATCTGTGACTAATTTGAAAGGGCTATTCACCTATGGAGGATTCTGGCTGCAGAGATAATACTCACTTTGCCTGTGGACATTTTCTGCTATACATCTGCCGCTCCAGAGGGAATGTAGCATCAATGTGCCATTACATGTAACATGTGGATGTATCCGATGTATAACTGGTTTACAATGCTAACTGATTTGCTTTTATTCCTTGTGTGCAAATCAGAGGTAATTTTGTTTTCTTTTGTGTTCATCTCAATATTCAGACCATTATCTATGACCTTGTTGTTGCATGCAGCATTTAACTAGATAATATTTAAAGGTCATTTTTTAATAAATGTGACAGCGCATGTATGAATAGTGCTTGTGCATCAGCCCTTATGTGAATAACTGGCTTTCTGGTAGGACAATTTTATTTTTTTGTTAAATAGTTGAGAAACAGAATTGAACGTTGACTGTAGGACTTTAATGGGATGGGGGATAAACAAGGGCATAGCTTCTATAGTGGCTGCTATGGGGCCAAAGATGGCGGGACTAATAATAAATTGAAGGCAGCACAGTGGTTTAGTGGTTAGCATTACAGCCTGCAACATCTACAAACAGTTTGTATGTTCTCTACGTGTTTACATGGGTTTCCTCCAGGTCCTCCGGCTTACTCCCACACTCCAAAACATACTGGTAGGTTTATTTGATTGTGAGCCCCATTGGGGACAGGGGCCTATATGACAAGCTCTGTGTAATCGGTGTGCCCTTTATAAATAAAGGAATTATTGTTATTAATTAAGGCCCCAAACCTCAATTTTTCTATGGGGCCCAGCCTTTTCTAAATATGATGCTGAAGTTAAATTTATGACTTTGAGGAATCTGATCACCCTGCGATAGAAGAACTGCAAGGTCTATACTGCATTGGAAATTCATGAATCGGCTGTCCTGGAAGTGTTCTCGGAAGTCCCTTAGAGATTAATGTAGTGCAGAAAGAGTAAATCCTTTGCTCCACTGATTTCCATAGGTCCTCTGAGTTGGCTTACATGGTAGCTGATCTTGGAAGTGCCAGTCTGTATATGGCAGGTTAAGGGGATCACATCTCATTGACTGCCGCAGAACGTTTTTGACCAAATCGGGGTGCAAAGCACAATACAGATCTATGATACAGTCATGTGTATGAAGCTGTGATGATGCCAGGGTGGGTTGGTGATTACATTACATGCCCGCATTGGTGTACGTAGAATGGCCTGGGTGAATACAAGATGGCTGTTTCGGTTATAGTTCTTTATAATTGTGGTTATTTACTGGTTCAGCCCATCAACAAAATCCCTACGTGTGCAGACAGTTTATCATTGCACGTTCCACCACTCCTGGAACCAGATGAGTGAGTTCTTCATTGATCAAAAAGGCAACTCCTCTACTAATTCTAATTAAAGGACAATTATCCAGATTCTTTCATGGAGATCCAAAAGCAGGAGGACAATAATTGTGAGTGTGTTTGCTACAGTGCAACCCAGGTGTTAGTAACACCGATTGTTGTCTTTGACATCATAAAAGACCTGAATATCATTTCCTCTTTGCTGTGTTTAGTCATCTGTCTGTCATACAAAGGGACGGTATGAGAACTCACCTGTACGTCAGCTCGGGTCACTCTCCTCTGCTCCAGGAGTTTGATTCATTGCTCTGGAAAGATCCTGTTTCCAATTTATCTCCTTGTGGATGATCAACTATTCTCTGAAATTTAATGATGGGCTTTCACAGAAAAAGGGTGTGAAACACAAGTATAGCTACCACACCTTTTCCAGAAACGCATATCCTGGGAAATAAGATGTATTATGGACGTCACCAAAAAAAAAAATATCAAGATTTATTGTCTCAGATTGAGAATAACTGGTTTTAGCATACAAATATATTTGAAAATAGTGTCTAGTGACCGATCATGTTAATTCGGGTCCCCAGTGACTTGCATTCATTCAGTTAAATATCCTATTGATATGTGGGACCTCCCACATATCCCTTTAATGTGCTCAAGTAAATCTTTATATTCCCAATTAATTCTGTAGCAATTTTTCTTATAATTCTGTTTTGTTCTTTTTATTTCTTCTAGAATTGTGTAAAATATTGGACACTCCACTCTTTAGGGGGAGTGGGGGGGGGGTCCCGGGACAGTTTGAATCTGTTAGGTCAGTTTCAGACTAGGGACATGCCCCAAACATAGAACTGGAATGTTGGTTTATTTAAAAATGTTAGGAGAAGGCTACATCCATACTAATGTTGTTTGTGGCCCTGTTGACATTGGTGTGAGGTCTGCTGAAGTGCCGATAACAATACAGGCTTAAGAACACCCAAGTTACAGACGATCCCTAGTTACAAACGGACCTCTGGATATTGGTAATTTACTGTACTTTAGCCTTAGACTACAATAAACAGCTATAACAGTTTTTTAAAGATGTCTGCAATTAAGATTTATCGTTAATCCTGGTTCCGATGACAATATAACATTTGTAAAAATCCAATTGGCTGGGGTTACAATTATAAAACTTATGAACAATCTGCCTGTATAAAAAAAAAAATATATAAATATATGGCCAAGCCGCAAACATGGGCAGGAATAGGAGCTGCTAGGTAATTTGTGGCTCACAATGGCGCCGTTGATGTGGTGTAAACAGGGTTTGTCCTGTTACTTAGACCATAATTAATCAATCTGATTTCCCACTCGTCAAAAAAAAACAAAAAAAAAACAAGAGACTTACTGGAAGCTGTGACGTGTCAGAAGTTGCACCACCGCTTCATTTTTTGGTATTTTAGTGTTTTGGGCTACCCCCCTACCGGTTTCCAAGGTGGAGCTTGTGTCTTAGAGGAAGATTTCTTCCCTATTGACTTGCCTCCAGGAGTCTTGCCCCCCAGCTGTGGAGACAGCAGTGTGACTCCAGGAGCCATCAGCCGGGGTGTCAGACTAATCTCCTGTATTTGAAGTCCTGGCTGGGTGCTGCTCAGACCTGAGCTTGCTGCACCTTTTGTTTCCCCACTGGCTGTGCACCTCTCTCCGTGGCTCCACGACGGCTGAGCGAAATGTGTTACAGGGTAATTTACTTCCATCCGTCACTCTTGTAACTAAGGGATAGAGGTGTCACACAGGATCTGTGTCTTTCAAGGTGATGCTCTGCATAATTAGCAATGTGGAAAAAAAAATGCTGGAGAAATCTTGATTTCTAGAGTTATTACGTAGAATTTTTTGCAAATTATGACCTACATTGACCATTCGAGTCAAAACTATGGGGTTTTCAAACCGTTTTGTATGTGGATGAAAATAATAATTAAAAAAAAAAAGTACTGTATATAAAGTGCTAATTTTGGTATGGACTTAAATACTGCAAATTTGGCAAAAATTAGACAAGTATCCAACATATCTGTAAACATCCTTTAAGGCCGCATTCAAATGTTGCGTTCGAATTCTTTTTTAAAATGCAAGTGAAGCACATGAGGGAGGAGCTACTCCTGAATGCAGATGTGTTCAGACCTACCGTAATACTTGCATTTAGAAACTAGCATCGTGTGTTTTGCCAGTTCTAGGAAATCTACCATCTAAATGAAGCCTGATAAACTTACTCATAGATCCAGGCACCATAACTGGGGTAATCTTCTTATATTTGTTATCCATGGCCTGCTTCTTCCTTCTAAAATCAACTTGTGAAATTATGCTAATGAGCATATACAGCATGAATTTATCCAGTGGTAATTCCACAGGCGTCAGAAACCAGCCAAAGTTTACTGTGTTTTATTTTATATTTTTATTTTGAATGCATTTTTATGCCACAATTTTTCTGCAGGAATATCCCCTACACTGCACTACACTGTTACACTTCAGAATCTCTGAATGTATTACACATTGTGTGTACAAGCTTCTCTCACCATAGAGCTTTCCAACATTCATACCCTCATATGCATGCAAATCCATCGAGAAATGGTTGTGCATTTTGTCTTGACCCCCCAAGACCTTCACAGTTCAGCAGATTGAAGGGGCACCGGAGCTTATTGGAGAACCCTGCAGTACCAGGCACAGGTCTGTACTTACACCTACAGCAGTGCCTGGTACAGGAGTTTAGCTATTCTTGCATTCTCTATTTGTTTTAGGAAACCCTTTAGTTGTCTCCTTACTAATTGTTGGTCTATCCTATTAATAGGCAATAATAGCGCCAGTTCTTTATCCCTTTAATTTTTCTCATGAGAGCTTTTAGCAACTTCTTTTAAGACTTGTCTTGTTCTTGAAATGGCCCTTAACAAAGTCTGGCGGTAACACTTCATTGCTTTAATTGGTGTTTCCCTATTGTCCACCTTATACATCCACATTCAACAAATTGCCAGGAGGAGCCTTCTCTCCCGCTGAGTCTGATCAGTGTTCCGGACATGACCGCTGCTCAGCATAGGTGGGATCGGATGATTCGGGCGATTTATTTGGGACAAATGTGAGTTGTTCGAAAACTCAAACTTTTCAAGCTGGACATATAGGTTTGTTACCTTGGTTGACTAATCTTCAATTAATTTGGGGTTTTGTTATTTATTTTCACATTGTAGACTTTCTGCTCCTTGTTACATTGTTTCATGTGATGGAGCTCCGATTCGGAGCTTCTCCAACCAGGATGTGTTTGAAGCAGATTCTCTACTTAAAATTTGCTGCAGCAAATTGATCCAGTGCAGCCATATTCATTTAGTGTATAATTCGGTAACAGCTTAATTTAGAAGGATGGCAATTTGCACTTCAGATAATGAATTTTACATCTCCCCTCTTAATGTGGTCACTGCCAATTTTACCCCCTGCAGTTCTGTAGCAGAGAATCTGCCGCATTTTAGGGCGCGCTCACAATGTGTTGAGTCCCTATTTTTGCTGCGTTTTTGACGCGTTCCAAAGGCTTGATCACATGCGGAGGTTACATTGCGTTTTAATGTAACCTCCTCATGTGATCAAGCGTGAAGCCTTTGGAATGCGTAAAACAACTTGGCACAACGCATTGTGTGAACGCGGCCTCAGGCTGGACCGAGCTATACATAATTTTAATCGTTGTGGTACCGTATTTTTCGGACTATAAGGCGCACCGGATTATAAGGCGCACCATCAATAAATGCCTGCTAAAACGTCTAGGTTCATATATAAGGATGAATGACCAGCAGGTGGCAGACCTGTGTACAGTTCAAGGCAGCTGTTGTCTGCAAGTATGGTTCATATATAAGGCGCACTAGACTATAAGGCTCACCTTTGATTTCTGAGAAAATGAAAAGATTTTTTTGTGCGCCTTATAGTCCGAAAAATACCAAGACTGGTGCGCTACTTTCTAGTCTTCATGAATAAGATTTTAAGGGGTTTTATAAAGTTACAATGTAAGCCCTTGTCCACGCGATAGAGATCTGATCAGTTGGTGCCCGAACATTGAGACTGCGACCTATCACGAAACAGGGTTTAAAAAAAAAAGTTTAAATTTCTGTCCATTCAATATTAAGGAAGTGTAGAAAATTGTGTAGCACAGTGTTTTGAGTATCTTGGCACCTCCATTCACTATATGAGAGTGAATAACACTCCTGTAGTATTGTGTGCGCCCTTATACTCCATTTTCGAACTGCCGCTCCGACATTAGTGAGAACTGGATCCCCATTCTTATGATTGTCATGATCTGTGGGGCAGTCAGACCCTAGGTGCCTATTGGTTGTGGTTGTGATTGATATTTCTTTCTCCTGTGTGCTTGTCTCTATTTCATGGAGTATCTATCGAGTCCTGGAGTGATCTCGTCCTCCCCCCATATCTGCCCTTGGTCGCTGTGTACGGTGGAGTTTTGCGCATTCCTTGGTGGGGTGGAATGTTCCTTTCCCTAGTTCCACATTCCATTCCAGCTGATCCAGTATCTATTGCCAGACCCTGGCTGGAGTCTGGGGAACCTGACAATTGCTTGGACAGATGTATCCAGAACTGTGATACAAGATGTAATTGTGGGTTAGTGTAGGAGGGTGCGAGACAATCACTCAATTACACGTTCCAGAAAATTGCAACTGTTGACTGTATGACCTATAATTGGGCAGTATCTGTAGAAATCTCGGCAGGAGCAGATAATAGAATATAATGAGAAGATTTTGCTATGTGTAAGTGCTGATCGATGGTACTTTGTAACTAATTGATCGATACTTGTGTAATTACCCCTTTATATGGCCCGTTGCAAACTGTTTAGGGACATTATATCTTTCTATCAAATCTTTGACCTCATAGAGTTTGCTTCTTGTCAATGATAATTACCCTGGTTACATTGAATATTTAAATTTTTTTGGGGGGGCCTGCATAATGGACATGGTACGCAACAAATGAGCCAATGATTGGAAACTATTTTCCTATGATCTCTTGCATTCAAATGAGGCTTTTACATTGTGTTTTGAAACACAATACAACAGCTTTGGAGAGGAGACTTGTGTTACCATTTGTGTTTACAAAACGCAATGTTAACACAAATGTTAACGGCAGTGTAATTGAGCAGATCTCTTCTCCTCAGCTGTTGTATTGCGTTTCAAAAGGCAATGTGAACACATCCTAATATGGCTGATAATCCCCCTCCCCAGAGCCCTTAAAGGGAACCTCTGACGTTGTACCAGGTGTCTGATCTGTCAGCAGCATCTTATGGAGCAGGGGAAACTTAAAACAAGTCCATGCAGGTTTAAATCTGAAATCAGGTACTTTAAAGCAAACCGCTCCTATAAACTAGGGTAACACAGGGGTAACCATTATAGCTTAAATAAATCTTTAAATTGGCACTGTAACCCCCTTCGTTCTCAGGGCCCATCCCTCTTGACCAGAACATTATAGCATATTCTAGATGGGAATACCCCTTTAAGGAGGCGTGTGTTTTTGCTCTGATGTGGTTTTAAAGGGACCTTTTCAATACTTATATTCTGGCACTTCCATAGGTTTGAATGGATAGTTGTGCAAATATGCAGCCAGGTCTCCATTATTGTCTGTGCACATGTCATACGTACCCCTTTAACACAAGCACATGTCTGAGTGAATGGGTACTTTAGGGTCTCCTCAGACTCATTGCTATTATCAAAGCCATGTCAGTCAAGGAGGAATTGATGTGATAACATTGCCCTAATAACTTTTCCTTGCAGACTGCGTAGGACCGCTCACTGGACTCTTCAGCATAGAATAAGATTAATTTTCGTCAATGAAATACAAATTTAAACAGAATAACTTTCTTCATATGTATTTAAATCTGCTCAGTTGTTGCTGCTCTGTAACATGCTGCCAGCATATTGTACAATTTTGTGCATTCTGCTTTGTAACATGCTGCCTGCAGATAGGACACCATATACATTCTGCTCAGCTCCTGCTGCTCTATGACAGGTGACTGCATGTAGGACACTTAAAATCTACTCAAAACCACAGTCCCTTGTTAGGTCACAGCTTCCATCACGGAATCACTAATTTCTTCATTGCTGCAGTAATCTGGGAGGACCGGCGTAAACTTTAGGGAGTCTCCTATACATTCTGTATTATGTAATGTGTCTCAGTTTTTCTTTTTTCTTCTAAGTCTATAGACGCCTAGTGATCCGGGCAGCGCTTTCTAAGCATCGGGTGTTCTGTTTGTTTTCATACACAGAAGATTTGTTGTTCTTGTTAATCTGTTAACATTTTGACAACAATCTGTCATGTGGAGGGGGGAGCGGATTAGCTCGAATTATACATGGCAGACAGGAGTTGTGTCGTGCGACTAGCACCTGAAGTCTGGAGAGATGAGATTTCCTCTTCCGTCTTACATCAGGCACCGAGTAGCATCTCTTGTATGTGCAATCCTTGGGTGTTTTCCACAACAATGTGCGGCCATATTTGTGGCTATAGATGTACTTATAGATGTTAGTAATTGCACATAATGCAGTTCTATATTATACAATCATAGAACCACAGGAGGAAGTCATTCAGTATCTGTCATACCAATTCCCGAGCGGGATTAGTGGCGACTGTACATCTGTATCTCCCGTTACATTACTTGACAGCGCGTGTTGTAACAGTTGCTGTACCCACTAATAATCCCCCACCTGCAGAAACTGATACAGAAGATCCTCCGCTGTGGAAAATCGGGTTAGGAAATGGATAAAGAAAACTCAATAAAATCTGAGCTACAGATGTGTTTTCCCTTTAAAATGATGGCCACTTGTTTGATGTGGTTGACTGATGCTGAAAAAATTGTACCCCCCCCCCCAACCACTTTGGGTACAAGGAGACCACCCTGATAGATTGCATGAAGGCCTCAGGATTAGTGGGTCACTGTCAGCGATACGCATGTAGGCAAGATCAGCACAGCCATGTGAAACTGAATACTGGGTCAGTCAAGTTCAGTCTTTTGAACTCTATCCCATTGACCTGACAAATATTATCAAGATTTCTATCCAGGATATTGCTTTCAATACCGTGTTTCCCTAAATCTGTCTGCACATGCCCAAAATAAACCCCCATTGCAAATAAAAAGGCATTTTTTTTTTATTTTTGTTTTAATCGTTTATCAGCTAAACAAAAATCTATTGTATTTGTATACAAAAAAAATAAAAATTTTTTTTAAATAGAGTATTTTCCAAATTGAAAACCGGCTGATCACCAAATTTTTCTAAATTTATCATTCTATATTTTGAGGATAAAATGTTCTAAAGTGGTTTGTTTTGGTTTGTAACAAACTCTCTGTTTTTTTTACTAGGATATTGGCAATGATGTGCAGAAGGACAATGTGGACCAAAGATTCCTTAGCATCTTCCGCAAGGGCAAGAAGAAAACGATTGTACGAAATATGGGGCAGATGATCCATTATTCGAAGGTCAAGTTTAGATTCCAGCACAGCCAGGTAAACTATTCTTATGTACATGTGGAGGAAGTTGAGAATTGTCCTGTACCAATCCAATCCTTCTCTTCTTTATTGACTGGATGTAAGATAACTGGCCCCTCCCTAACTTAAAGTCCCCACCCCTTTTCAACAATCAATGATGCAGCATGAAATTAACCCCTGCTGCAGGCTGACAAAAAAATTATATTTCTAGATTTCTTATTCCTTTAAAGGAAATCTACCATCAAAATATATGAAGTTTACCATAGCCACGGTGCACATATTTTTATCGATGGCCTCCGTCCTTCTAAATCAACTTTTACAATTCTGCTAATAGAATAAAGCAGGGAGATAGGATCATACTTTAAAGCCTTTACATATAGAGTGCAGAGAGCTCATTAGCATAATTGTAAAAGTTGATTTTTAGAAGGAAGGAGGCAATGCATAACAAATATAAGATGTCCCTGGTTTATCATGATGGATGTTGGTGGTAGATTTCCTTTTAAAATTTTGTCCATCTCATGCTATAAATCGGTCCACTATGTGCAGTACAGTGTATACAAAATATAGATACGTCTGTTTCCGTCTTCATTTATAGATCTTATGAAGCATATAAAAGGAATGAAGTCCTATTTACTTTTACGTCTTATATTACGTCTAGATCATAACCATTATAAAGCGTTTCTTATTCACCCGTGACTCACTTCCGATTTCTTGTACCTTTATCTTGGACCTTGGTCTTTAGATGATTGTATTCAGTTGTAAATATCTTTAACCCGTTTCCGTTCCTAGGACCGATACTTATCTTTTTTTAATTTAGTTAGCTTGACCCATATAGATTTCCAGGTCAACATTCACACTTCTTATTTCTTATTGTAGGATATAAGTGACTGCTATTTGGAATTGTTCGAGTCCCAGCTTTACTTCCAGTCTCGAGGTCCCACCGGGCTCACCTATCAGGTATGTTCTCCATGGTCTCCACACTTCAATGAGGAGCTGAAGTGGACTTTGGAATTAGTTAACCTAGTAGAAACGTGACTTCATGCAGTTCCAGCCAGACAGATCTTGTTCAAATATCTCTTGACCCTTCACCCGTCAGGGTCACATCCATTACTCTTGTTTACACAACACTCATACCCATCTTTTATCTGCCGTGAGAAACTTATCTGCTCCTTTTCAGGTGTTCTGGAGGGTATTTATTTATTTTTACTTGTTTATTTGGGTGGGGTGATAATGGGAGGTTTTGTGAGTGGACTGTATGGTCTCCTACTCATAGGACCACACACCATATATTTCTATAAAGCTGGCCATAGACTTTCTGCTGACACCCTTCTTACACATGCACACTCTGCTTGACAGAGCATGTGAGTGTATTCAGCAGAATATTTATTCCTGACCAAGGATCATTTTTCATATCGTCCCCCATGACTGCCCCCCCCCCCCAGAGGTCGCTTCCCCTTTCCTCTGTAGGGACAGGAAGTGGAGATTAACAGGCCCCTCCTTCAGCCTCCCTCCAGTGTTTTTCCTGTCTCTACTGTGGATTTTTCCTGAAATTTAATTATATTTCTTACTTTTAGGGATTGGTACCGTTGAAAGAGCTAAGTGTTTACAAGTTGGAACGTTCCAAAGTCCCACCCAAACCCGAGGAGGAGCATGCTTTTCGAATCACAGGTAAAACAAATACCTGTGGGGCATTTATCAGATATTTTTATTTTTTTGGTGCATGAACTGTGCTATAATTTACACTGGGATGTAAGATTGTGGCGGTTAATGAATTGGCGCACCACTGAAAAGGTTTAGAACTGTCTCCACATTCATGAAGGTGAAATAGAACTCCATAGATCAGATTTTTGCAACTCTAAATGTAGAAGCGAAAAAGCAGCGCAGCAAGGGGGGGAAAAAACCTGACTGTTTTCTGTCAAAGCCAATAGTGAATGCACCCCCCCCCCCCTCCCTAGTTCTCTTAAAGGGGGTTTCTAGGAAAGTTGTATTGATGATGCATCATTGGGCTCCTAATCAGCTGGCATCTGGAGCCAGGTTGCTGTCCATATTGTATGAAGAGGGAAACTGCTCCTTCCACTGTGTAGTGGTCTTATTGGGTTACTGCAGCCAAGTCTCTTTTTTTTATGTTGGGGGGGGGTATTAATGGGGGGGTACTTGCTGTTACTCACTTTCTTGAAAAGATAGTATTTTCCTCATTACTGAGAGAGGGCCCAATAATGAATATACAGTGCAGTTCTCCGCAAATTATGCCATTTGGTTAATAGTAAAACTGATTTTTCTTCCCTTCTGTTGTGATAGGTCCTCTACTCAATCCTATAATTGTTTACTGTCCAACCCAGCAAGAGTTACAGAAATGGCTTTACCATTTGGAGAAGCAGATCCAGCTCAATGGTGGAAATCCCGATACTTTGCCCATAACGGAGGTACGGTTTGTGAGCACGGCTACAGATGCTGACAGATACATGTATTCAGTGTTGCGTTACCCTAATGTCTATAGGCAGCTGTGCTCGCCCTTTACCTTGCACTTATGAGTAGTGTATTCTGCGGTGTTGGCACTATCGGGGTTATACTAATGGGTTTTAGCTGGAGAAATGCTCTTGCACAAGAAGAGACTTTTTTGCAGCCGACACACATTTTATGGACATGGACAGCTGATCCCACCTGTTTGCTGTGCAGCTGTGATCCGTACAGAGGGGTCACACACTCCAGCTGTCTCCCAACACAGAAGCCGTCTAATATCAACCTCATATCCACTTAGGCGCCTGAATAGATGTTTGCTAATTGTATTATAATTGATGTGGGAATGTATTCAGTTCTATGCTACAAGCTTATCCATGCTTTTGAGTCCTGAATGATGCAAGGAAGAATTGTGTAATAAGAAAGCTCATGGATAAGAAAGAAAATGACTTCTGGGTGTAATCAGGTTTCCAAATACACCTAAAACTACAATAACCATCCGGTTTGCGATCAAAATTTCACAAATAAATGCAGGAAACTTTAAACTTCTGATGCTTTCCTTTAAAAAAATTTTTTTGCCACAGCCCCTCTGATTTACAGTCCTTTCCTTATTGGCCTCCAGCTTCCAAGACTCCTCCCTTTTTACTATGTGCTTTGGTAGTCTCCCTAAGGAGACACTCCCCTAAGGTCCCTTGCCCGTAAACGACTTTCTCGTTCGAGTGCTGTCTGAGTCTACGTTTATACAACTCTAACTCATTTATATAATATTACTCAATATATATATTTTATTTTAGTTTTTTTTTTTTTTTTATTTCTAGAGGATGGAGAATGTGTATTGAAGAAGAGAAAAAAAAAAAAACCTTCCCCTCCCAAAAAATAAAATAAAAATATTGCCTCCATTATCCTTGTTGTGACCCACCACCTGTGATCAGCTTTGTTCTCACCCCTTTGGTGAAGACAATTTTTCGATTATTACTTTGAGAAGAAACATAAATACTCTAGCGCTCTTCTGTCTGATACAGTTAAGCCGAAATAATCTGCAATTGTTGCAACAAGTTAGTAAGCTCCTTAGATGTGCGTGCGGCGGCGATCTGCCGGTGACATGATGGACAGGCATTATAGTGTCAGACTAGGCTCTTTTCAAAGCTTCTACCCATTTTGCTAATCTTGGATGCTGAATTTAGGCTCAGATCTGTCGCCCTCTTTCACCTTCCCTGCTTTTTTTCTTCATTTGCACCTGTGGCTACTGAAACTCTAGAATTAGCTGCTATGGGAACAGACAGTCCTGAACAGCAGCAACAGCTGTGAGGGGGGACAGGCTTACCCTGCCTGCCAAGGGAATACCCTGGGTGTCAGCACAGCTGCAGGCAGATTGGGTCACACTCCCTGGCTTCTGGCCTCCACCCCAGGGTCATCACACCCATCAGCTATGAACAACGTTATTGTAGGCACAGGACAACATCTTAATTTTTATGCATTTAAGCCCTGGGTCTGATACCATAAGAGTTTTTATTCTCCTTGAGCAATTTTTTTTTTGGTTGCATTGCCCATTTAAATTTCTGAGCAGATACATGAGATCAGATTCTATCACCTGATAGTAGGCCGTGCCAGTTCATTAATAGGCTCTGATGTTCTTCTTGTAATAACTTGTCCTGTTTGTATCATAATTCATATCACGAATGTAGAAAATGGGTACAATTATGCCTAAGAGCCATGTATACCAAACCACTCGTGTAAAGGGCCTTGCAACATTAGTCAAGGATCTCAGTATCACACATAGATCTCGGTCCACATTTTCCAGTTAAGTTCTCCTGAAAAGCCTAAAGAAAATATCAATCTTTCCAGTGTAAGAAGAGCTTGCCATGGGATTTTCTTGACCTGCTTTTGGCCCTCTTGGACAATTTTCAGCTGCACTCCTGGCTTGTCCAAGCAGTTCATGTGTCCTGAAAGTAGATGAAGTGATGCTAGACACATTGAAACCCAATTGCATCTCCTCGGGCATTAGTCGAGAGGAACTCTTACATGACCTATACCAGTGGTGGCAAACCTATGGCACTGGTACCAGAGGTGGCACTCGGGCCATCACCGCAGCACAGAGTTCACCAGACAGGACTTGAGGCATCCTCCTGCAGTCTGTAGAAGTCCAGCCCATGCCGACCTAAGTGCTATTTTAACATGTCACATCCTTGTCTGCCAGGGACTGAAGGATGATGGAGAAGTAGTGGACGGAGTTGGATGGTAATTGGATGTCCTGCTCCAGGTCAAGCAATTCTTCCTAATCAGGAGATCCTTCTGTAAAAAGCAACAATGATGATGTGAATTTCTCCTCATTCCGCTATATGGGTGTCCTAAGGGAGCCTATACGATTGAAAGCTGTGACCGAGCAGGGGACAATGGGTTAATTCTTAAAGTTAGTGCCATGTTAGCATGTTGCTAGAATTTTGTGGGTTTTCATTGGGCTCTCAGTCTGTAAAAGATTTGCCATCAGTGGCCTAGACTTTTTTCACTATTACGAAGCATAGCTATGTTATCATACTGATCTCCATGTTTACTTTATTTAGGTGAAAAATGTGAATGTTTGGGATAAATCGGAGCTGAGGAGGTCTGTTCAAAACCAGCCGGTCCAGGATTGGGAGGGAACACAGAGAGAATCTCTAGGTGCTATCACTTGCATCTCCAAGGTGAAGCTGCAAACTCTACCTTTCCAGGTTAGTGTCAACATTTTGTAAGACTCTTCTTCAACCTTTACCTCCACCACAGATGGAGAGCCATCAGTCGTTGCAGTCCCCTTCTGTGTGTGGAGATGCTACTGTAATGCAAAGGCTTTGTTCACATTGGCATTATGGTGTCCGTGTATATTGGAAGTCCTATAGAAGCCCTCGAGTCAGTGGATATTATTGGTGCTCAAAGGACCCCATTACATGATGTCCACCAGGTTTCTATCTTGTTACGCCAGAACCTTGGATTTCATGGCTCTTGTTTTGACAAGAAAAATTATCTATAAATGTGGCGTCAGAAGGCTTCCCACACATATGTGAACACAACCCAAGATGTAAAGTCCATGTGGTTCCTTGTATGCATTAAGCTTTTCTGTGGGAGGTGGTTTAACCTGTTCTCCAGTGTAGTCTTCCTTCTAAATGATATCTCAATGACCCTTGTACCTACAGAACAGGAAATCCATGAGCGTGTCTATGTAGTAGTCCATACATTTTGCACTGGTAGCTATGTATTGTTTACTACAGTTCAATAGGTGTTGAGTCATATGTTCAGGCAATGTGCCTCCAAGGCAAATGTCCTAATGGGGTGACCTGCATTATTCATAGGGCAGGAGGGAAGCATGATGACATGGTGCCTCACATCACTACTGCTTCCTCTGGGAACTTTACTGTATATATTCTAGATCTGTATCTAAGATTTTGCCCTTTGGTTTCATTTTCCAGGAGCTGAATGACCGAGTATTAGTTCTGTACCCGTCCACGCTTGTGATACTGTCGGAAGAAGGAAAAACCCTCAGTTTTAAGGTAAAAATGGAGAAAAAAAGTGTAGGGTGTAAAGGAAGGGGTTAAACAGGTTTCTGATATTTCTGAACAATCGATAGGATAAAGTGGCCGTTTAGGGGTCGGCATGGCCGGGCAGAGCATTACTGTCCTATTGCAAACCTGGAAAGCCCCTTTAAGGCATTTGGAAATGATGGATAGTTTAGGACAACTTTATGCATCGGAACAAAAGATCCTCTTTAGGAGCTTGAATGGACACAGGCTGTGCATACGCAGTCGACTCTTGCTTTGGCCTGGCCATGGGAAGGGGGTCAGAGGACCTTATATTGTGAGGTGGGACCTGCATCAATGATGTATTTATAACAATTGCTGTTGATATAAATAGTCGAGAGTACCCCTTTTTGTTAAAGGGGTTGGCCTCTTTTACCTCTAATTTTTTGTAATGTGTGTGTGTGGGGGTGGGGGGTGGGGGGGGAGAGAGAGAGAGAGGATATTTGGCAAATTTGCCAATATACGTCTATTAGTATTTATGCTCCGCTTTCTTGATATGTAAAGTGAAGCCTCCTGTCTTTTACCTCCTCACCCAGACATTGCTGACCATAAAATGGCCGCAGATGGAGGGTCATGTGTGATCTCTAACTGTTCATGAACGATCGCCAGAACCTTGATCTTATATTCATGAATACTGCCATAAAGTCCTGGCAGGGCGATAGCTCATGGACAGATAGAGTTCACATGACCCTCCATCTGCGGCCATTTTATGGACAGGAATGTCTGGCTGATGAGGTTAAAGACATGACGCTTCACTTTACATATCAAGAAAGCAGAGCAGAACTTTTAATAGATGTATATTGGTAAATCGCCTAATATCCTGCACCCCCCCACACTTACATTTTAACCATTTATCACACGATAAGCATTAAAGTGAAATATCTCGCCATCAGACCTGAGTTCTCGTACTCATTTTTTGGCTGATGCTGCTGATATTCCTTGGTTGTCATGGACCAGTTTTTTATTTTTATGGCGGTGACGTAGATCAGCAGGAGCGGGTAGGAGCTGTGTGTACATGTCTGTATCTAGACAAGCTGGTTGTGAGTCAGTGTGGGTGAGATGTAGACTCACACTATGGGGAGAGGTGTGTGTGGGAACAGGAAGCCAAGTGTTAATTACAAAATAATCCTGAGCAGGTAGAGATGACACCCTCTACGTATGTGATGCTAATGATTAACCCTTCACTTTCCTGCTTTGATGGTACATAACCATGTCTGTGATGTTTGTTATTTAACTCGAAATTTGCATCTTTCATACATGTAGGGAGAACTTCCACTTAAAGCCATTCGGGTGATTTCAGACGACAATGAAAAAGCGAAGAAGTCCTTCTTATTAGAAGGTAAGGATTTTAATGTCGTCACCTGTACTAGCTGGACGTGTGCTACCTTACAACGGCGGACATCATCATTGTGTAACCTCCATTTTATTTGACATGGGTCATATCCAGACACATATGAGTTGATAAATTATATGCAATCTCTGTTATTTTTGTATTATGATACTCGTGTAAGATGGCTGATGGTGATTTATATTTTTGTGAAATGTTAGGGAGATACATCAACACGATCCGAGTGATCTGCCTCCACCAACAAGATTACGACGAATGGATCGACCACCTAAAGACTGCTCAGCTCCAGAACAGAGACTCCTCGCTGTCTGCATCCAGTAGTTTCTGTGGATCACACTCTGCCCATCATGAGCAGGTACTGGTGCTGTTATGTAACATGTTAAAGGGGAATTTCCATGATTTGAAGGGGCATCACAGTGGCGCTCCCTCTGGCTGTAAAAGGAAGTGCACTGTTTTCATTGGCTTCAATGGAGCTGTGCTGCTATTGGTTGTGGTGCCGCTGTGAAGGGTTTGACATGGACTATAGCTTCCTTGCTGTATACCCTATTGAATGCCCCTATAAACTTGCTTTATGTAAATCCCTCTCATCCATAGGTCACAGCGAGCTGCCGGAGCTCCTTCACTTCAGATGGCCGAACAAAATCCTGGGCATCCGGGGGGAAACTAAGTAACTCAAATCCACACTCCAACAGCAATACTCAGGGATCTGACCGGCAGTCTTACTCCATACTGGGCGAACAGAACCTGCAGGACGATCCTCTGTCACCTGGATATTCCCAGCCTGTCCATGTGAGTGCCCTAGAACTCAGTAATAACTCTAATTATCGCTATGGCTATTATGTATGAGACATCTACACATTAATGAGTAATATACATCTAATATTCTCTTTTATTAGCCCATCTTTTTTTACTATTTGATTAATGTTGCTTAGTTAGATGTTCAAAATGTGCTATTTATATGTTGGTGCATTGTTCTGGCTTTTGGATAATGTTTCAAATTTGTATAAGTTATTCTGTATATTACTAGCAGCCCCCAAATAATACAAATACGTATTTTACTATAGTGAATGTTCTGTTCGCTATGAAAAGTCATTTAGAATTTTAATAGGCTAGACATGGAGGTGTCCATGATTTCGGGTCATAGCAGTGTTAAGGTAAACCTAGCTGATCAAATCCTGTCATTTTTACTTTTGGTTCCCCTTCCCTGCAAAAATTAGGGGCAACTTTGAGTATTTTGAATTAATTCTGAACATGGTCATGCAATTTAGTGAACATTTCTAAAGATTTCGCATCTTTGTTGAAACTTTTGGGCAATCCCGTGTTCCTGTGGATCTCTAGCCGAAAGCTAAAGCCCCTAAAATTAAGGCTAATGTGATTTAGTCAATTAGTTTTGGGATTAAAGGTTTTGTCTTGGGATAGGGAAAAGCGCAACCTGCACAGTGATCACAAGAGATGAGGTTCCCAAGCACCTCATGTAAATAGAGTATAGGTGTACATGCATGTCCAATACTTCATTCACTCCTTTTGCTGGATATCACAGTTTTGGCAATTTCATAAAAGTGAATGTAGCGTTGGTCATGCATGGGATCACACATTCCACTCACACTAGGCGCTCCGCAACTTCAGTCATGTGATCGGATTATTTTATTGACCATTATCATTTGTAGGACTAAACCTTTTAGAGGGGTTTTACATGCATCATTGAAAACCCCATGACGGCTTGGGTTAAAAAAAAGGGGGTACATACCCTGCTCTGATTCCTGCATCATGACAGCCATCTGTTTCGTGGCACTTCCTGCTGGACCAAATTGTTAGCCAGTCAGTGACCTCAAAAACCCTGGTGATGTAGGATAAGTGACGTCACCGGAGGTCGCTTACTCCACTGATCGGCTGCATCTATAGATCCCCGGCAGGCTCTGGTCGCTTTTGACTGATGAGGTCACTGATTGGCAACATCTGGTCCGGTGACTACTGACACTTATGGCCCAGCAGAGAACCAACAACCACTGATATACAGGCCCTGCATGGATTTCTGGGATTCCTGTGAATCCCCTTAAGGTAACGGTGATCCCTCGATGTTCAAGAGGGGAGTCCTATTACGCTAAAGTTCATTGACTTTTGTGTAGATTGCAAAAGCTTTAAAGTTGAGAACAGATCCAACTCGTACATAACGCTTTTAGACATGTTATCCGGACATTTTGTCCTTTCATTTTTGAAGTGCTTGGCAAATCCCAGCTGGCCTGGGGGAGTAAATGGACCAAGTGATCTTCAGAGAGGTGGCAGCATCCGAGGGTCCAAAGGGAAGAAAAACCTGTGTCTGCAGATACCGTCCACTATGCCGCACAGCTACGACATAGAAAACACGGGATTTGGACTTATCCCAGAGACCCCCAGTGAAGATGTTCTGTCTCCTCTGTACAAGGAGCCATATTCCTACCAGAAACCTCATAGTACTGTGACTCCTCAGGAAATGGTATGTCCTATCTACTTCCTAATAATAATATGGCGCCATTAAATTCCGTAGCGCTTTACAAATCATAGGAGACATATATTCTTCTGCTCCTTTTACCTAATTACTATGAATCCTGTTGCAGCTTCATTGTGTAGTATACACCCTGTCATTAAAGGGCCACCCTAATTCTTTCCATAGTGTCCTTTTTGTACGTGATGTTATTAGTGTAATTGAATGGGTGTAAATTACTAGTTCTACCAAGGCCTTTATAAGATAATCATATTGTATAACCAGTTTTATATCACCAAGCACAAAGCTGGTCTCCTTTTTTTTAGTTGAATTGCACAGCGAAGAGGTCGCCCTCCCTCGTATTGGGGTCCTAAGTCCCTTGTTTCTCCTCTCCAATGTACTTGCTGCAGTTCCCAACATCTTTTATACAATCCAAATGAGACCCAAACCCCTTTAACTCATTGATTACAATCACTGTGTGTCCTCTAAGTGATGGCGAGCCGCCTTAATAACCAATCTCTTGTAAGCAGATGGTGATTTCTTTCTGTATGACATGAAATTGTTTGTGTTCAGTTAAACAGATGGAACCTAGCAGACAACCAGCGGTCTACCTCGCAGTCCAACAATCCAGCGTTGTCCTCGCTGTACGACGAGCCGTACAGCCCAACCGGCCAAACAAATAGCAGTAGTAATTTTATGGAAGAGGTGAGTGTCAAACACAACAAAATAACACCTATAAGATGAGTAATCGCAGCGTCCAGGGGTTTGGTGCTGCGGGGCACGGTTGTAAAATGTTATGATGTTTAGTAAAGTCGTAAAAGTAAATGTCAGACCGTTGTTGTATCCAGTGAAATGGCTATAAAAATAACCTTATAAACACTCTACAGGGATCTTGTTATGTGTTACTGTATCTCCGACAAGGGCTGTGTTAGAGATGTATATGGTCTTTTATGTTGAGTGGGTGGATATGACTTACCTTGGTTGCATGCTGATCAGCTAGATGACAGCCCACCAAAACCCTTAGTGGTGGTCGACCTATAAAAAATAATAATAATAATAATTATTATTATTATTATTATTATTATTATTACCTTTGGACAGGTGAATGGTCGGACTTCCACTGATCTTCCTGTGAATAGAATATTATTTACCTACTACTTAGTGTTTTAGCAATTTAGTTAACAAAGATTTTCATAAAGTCTAATAAAATCTAATATAACACTTATTATTATTTCTGAATAATTCATTAAAGCTTCTGAGAAGCTTGAACACAAACCGCACCGAGACTCGCACCCCAAATATGAAGACCAATGGATCGTTCAACGTGAGCCACAATGCACACCCTCCGCTACAGAAGATATATTCCCATCCCGTGAAGGGAAGCCAACAACTAGTGAAACCCATGCTGCATCGGAACAGCGAACCAGACACCTCGGTGCACTCCAGACTTGTACCCGCTGCACAATCTCCTTTCTTTGAAAGTGTAAGTTCTCCATAGGGTATAATGTGGTGCCATGGGTTTTGGTTTGAGAACCAGCATTTAACTAGTTAAAATAGAACTGCATGCTGTACGTTTCTGGTAGAGGCAGGTGTGAATACAACCTTAGTGAGCAGGTACTTGGTGGATGTGGTGTTAATTGCATTTTCTGTTGACCTGAATGAAACGGCGCCATCTAGTGGAGATAATGGGTAGTGTTAAACTGTGTATACAAGCTTGCAATGGTTAATTATTCCTCAATTAAATGTGTTCAAATATATTTCAATATATATTATATCATTGTTGAGCGTAATTAGGTTAAGTTGAAGTATTTTTAAATTTCCAAATCCGATAACCACCAATATGCTGTCGTCGTCTGCATAAGTATATATGCATAATTTTCCATTCTGACTATACAAAAGCACATTACAGAGTATTCGCACAGCTAGGTAGATTAAGATGTGGTGATTTGAGGTCATGGGGGATGATGTTTCTGCGTTTCCTTGTTACTTTAGTAATTTTTTTATCCTTTTCTTCTAGCTGTCCACCGTAAAGGCAGAAATGTCCTTCTCTCAGCGCAGCAAAGAAGGTGAATGTTTAACACTTTATTCATTACTCAGAGCCAGACAGTGTAAGGGCATCACAAAGGCAGTTCAGACGTTTGTGTGGTAAATCTGTCAGTAGTGATAGATTTACTGTTATACTGGGAACCTAGTAATGAAGCAATGAGTGTCTGCCCTCTCAATAGCGAGTCCATACTCGTCACTGAACCACCTTTACCACCCTGTACCAGACTGGTTTTCAGAGAACACTCTGTATCAATCTGATGTATTAAAGACAAACAAAATAGAAATATGCAAGTTAATTGGGTAGTTTTGAAGGTTTGTGAAAGGTTTTATGTTTTAAAGGGGATAATGCAAGGTAGAGGATCCCATTCTTTGGGGGTCTGACTGCTGGGATCCCCCACCGATCACAAGAATGGAGGTCCCTTTTCTAATTGATGGTGTGGCAGGTCGAGGATGGATCCCGCCGCTCCATTCAATGTCTAGGGCAGTGATGGCGAACCTATGGCACGCGTGCCAGAGAGGGCACGCAGAGCCCTCTCTGCTGGCACGCGTACCTTCTCCCCAGCCTCATCAATGATACCTACCCCTGCCGGGTCCCAGCACTCTGTTGACCGCTCGACCCCGGCTACCGCTGCCTGCTCGTTCGCGCCTGGCCCACCCTGCTGCCTGCAGAGTCGCGGGGTCCCGATGCCTGCTTGTCCCCGCCCTGCTGCCTGCAGAGTCGCGGGGTCCTGATGCCTGCGGGGTCCCGGTGCCCGATGCCTGCGGGGTCCCGGTGCCCCATGCCTCCTGCCTGCTCCTGTGCTCCGACGTCACTGCTCCTGTGCTCCGAGTCGCGGGGTCCTGATGCCTGCGGGGTCCCGGTGCCCGCTGCCTGCGGGGTCCCGGTGCCCGCTGCCGGCGGGGTCCCGGTGCCCGCTGCCGGCGGGGTCCCGGTGCCCGCTGCCGGCGGGGTCCCGGTGCCCGCTGCCGGCGGGGTCCCGGTGCCCGCTGCCGGCGGGGTCCCGGTGCCCGCTGCCGGCGGGGTCCCGGTGCCCGCTGCCGGCGGGGTCCCGGTGCCCGCTGCCGGCGGGGTCCCGGTGCCCGCTGCCGGCGGGGTCCCGGTGCCCGCTGCCGGCGGGGTCCCGGTGCCCGCTGCCGGCGGGGAGTGGAGTGTGCGCAGTGTGAGTGGAGTGTGCGCAGTGTGAGTGGAGTGTGCGCAGTGTGAGTGGAGTGTGCGCAGTGTGAGTGGAGTGCTGTGTGTGCAGTGTGAGCGTAGTGTGCGCGGCGTATTACCAAAATTTTCATACTCCTCCTCGGGTAAAAATACTCCTCAAAAATGGTGAGAGGAGTATTATTACCCTTCTGGAAAAATGTTAGTGCGACCTCTGATAATGGTCTTTTATGCTATTTATGTGGTTGTAATGGTGGCGTCATGATGTCACAGTGTTATTTGTCTCCTGTATAATGGTATTGTGGCGCTATTGGACTAAATTGCTGTGTTGGCACCTTGCACTAGAAAAGTCGCCTTTGGTTTGCAGTTTGGGCACTCGGTCTCTTAAAGGTTCGCCATCACTGGTCTAGGGGATTGCCGGAATTTCCAACACCACCATAACATTGAATAGAGCGACAGGCACATGCCCCATCTGCCGATACATTCATTTAGGGAGAATAGTAGGGGTCTATTCAGTTGATCGCTAGGGTGGGGGGCTGCAGTCAGACCCATAAAGTCCCCTATAAAAATGAAATTTGAGACGACTGCTTTAAGAGACAGTGAAAGACCTTCGGGGGCAGTCCCCATTACCCCGTCCACACAGAGGGATTAACGAGAGGGGCTTCCCCATTACCTTGGCCACACGTAGGGATTGTTGGAGAGCGGTGTCCCCATTACCCCAGCAAAACAGGGATGGTCAGAGGGGCGCAGTCCCCATTACCCGCCCACACACCGAGGGATTAACAGGAAAGGCTTCCCCATTACCTTGGCCACATATAGGGATTATCTTGGAGCGGTGTCCCCATTACCCCAGCAACACACTTGATGCTAGTGAATTGATGACGTTTTCTGTGTAATGTGATGTAACCATGCTGTGATGTAACTATTGATTCCCATGTTCTCACTTCCTTTTTTCTTTTCTTTTCTTTTTTGCAGTTGAAGAGATGTTTGACCTGCCATCCTCCAGTAGTCTACAGACAGAGACATTGGACCACGATTATGCGGAGCTCCAGAGCTTCCAGAGTGACTTCAGTTATGATAACATTTGGGACTATGAAGTCAAGGAGAAAGAGGTGAATCATTTTGCAACCCCCGCTTACCCTGGGCACAGTTTCCCAGGCATCCAAGGCAAGACTGTACCGAGCCGGTGGCTGTGAGTGATGCTGCTGCAAGCCTCCACGGCTGGAGTTGTTGTTCCAGGCTTGAACTTTTTGTGAAGAACTTGCTGCTTTCTTTAACAATGGGTCAGGACGTTTGTGTCTGAAACGCTGCCGCTTAATGAAGACGTTCCATTCATTGGACATGGTGTTGCGTGACCTGTTCATGCCTCCAGGTCTCTGAAGCAGACTTTCTATTGGGTTAGGAAACTTTTTGTCCTGTCTTATCAGAGGCAATTGTGGGGGCTGTTCATTAGCAACAATTGCTTGGCATTTTTACATTTACTATGCAAATGCATAGGGGGGAGGCTGATATGTATGACAAATGTTAGTGTTCTCATACTCAGTATTGACTTACAGAATAGCCCCGTCATACTGCGTCATCAGTGTATGAAGAGACTCGATAAAATACCCTCCCACAATACAAACATCCAGCACCCGGCACCTATCACAGAGGTCAGAGAGTGTACTGTGAGTAATGCTGAAACAATGTAGATTTCCGGATATCATTTTCCACTCCTAGGGGCTCTTGGTACATCTTTTACAAAGACTGATTGATCTTTACATATTCCGGGTTCACAGCGTTCATGCGCTCTGTGTAATGCTGTGTCCTGTGAACTCCCAATAGGTAAAATATTGGTTGGTTTACAGTGTAAATGTAAGTATATTTATGTAATATTTGGTTTAATATTTAGGCCACAAGAACCTTTTTTTGTTTTCGTTTTTTTTTTATACTGGTTTAAAGGGTCGTATTGTTTAACCTATTTAACGTAATGCGGTATTTATTAAGAATGGTTGCACTGTTAAGACTGTATATAATTTGTATGCAGGGGAAGTTTTGGGGTGGGTTTTTTTTTAGTTCCTGAACTGTTATATCTTTTTAAAATAAAAAAAAAATTTCAGAAATATGTGCTTGTTACTGGGGCCATATATACCAGCATAAAAATTAAAAGTGTAACTAAAACTTTGAAGCTATCTGCTATCTGCAATATCCTCTCATCTTTTCCTCATGTAGGCGGGACTTCCTGAGTGTGACATCCGCTATGGGCAGTGATGCCAGAGCAGTGAGGGCATTCACTGTGCCACTGTGCACAAACCCAGCACCCAATCAGGACACAGAATCTGTGTTGCTGCTTGTACAGGGATCTAGTGCAGAGCAAGGCAGGGAATACCCAGGACTGGAGCTCTGCATCACAGTAATCTAATATATCACAAAGAAAAAGCTATATTAAATCATGTCCACCTACACTATAAAAGGTTTTTTTTTGTTTTTTTTATATACATGCTCAAGAAACTGATCTTCTTCTGCACCCAGCAGCTACTGATCAGGAGTGTGCACATCTGCTAGTAACCCCTCCAACACCTTCCAATGCTAGAGAATATTTCTCTGTATGATTCAGCTCTCTGAGGAGATTGGACTATTAAGGAACTGTAAAGAGTTAATTCATTTGATATTTTTATCAGGTTCCTTTTTATCTCTCAGTTGTTGATGGATACAGGACAGAAATCTGATTGCAACAAACTACTTAGATGTGGAAGAAAGGCAGAGGAAAAAGAAGGTCACATGAACAGAATTGTTTATTAAAGTATATTGCAAAATGTATCTTTATCATGCCCTTAGAATTGCATGCTTGTTAGGGTGTGAGGTTGATAAACTCTGGTCTCTTGGGCAGGGTCAATACTAATTTGTTGGGATTATTACTGAAAATTCTAGACCATTCTGAGAAATTCAGGGCCATGGCTGTGTATTTTTTAGTTTTTGTAAATATGCAAAAACTAAAGGAAAAAAAAAAAACATTCACGCACCCACCATGTATTGATTGATCTTGGGAATTGGACGTAAAGTACTTGGTCCACACTTTTCTATGTGATTTTGACTATTCTCAGCCATGTTTCTATTCTATGTTGTGCAGCACATGATGACGATACCAAAGCACCACCACCATGGTGAACCCCCTGACTCGGGGCCACTCTAATGATAACTGACCCTGTAATGCACCATTTAAACAGATGCTAAACTGAACACTTAACCCCCTTCCCCAATTTTTTTTTGTTACACAGTTGATTCATTGCCAGGAGTAATATACTCACAATACAAAGTTCTAAGTTACTCCATATATTTGACATCTGACCTTAATATTTTGTAATTTATTTTTTTTTTTAACCTAAAGCAATATATCATTTTTAGAGGAGTTTAAAGATCTGTTCAAATGTAAAATATAGTTTTTTTTTTTCCCATAATTTTCTTGAAATGAATCCTCCTAGATGACATTGAATATGACCTCCACCTGAAAGACATACAGGTGAAACTGTACCTCGGCCTTTGTGTAATGATGGGTCTCGGAGGGGCTGACGCCCTGGGGGCAGAGTCATCTTACTGTGACAGGATGAGGCCTGGGAATAGGAAGGATAATGACATTGGTGCTTGGTAAGGTTAATGCCAGTGGGAAAGCGGGAATCACAACAAAACACATACACACTGTCACATAGCGGAGCAGCTATTCCTCAGATACACCTGTCTGACTTTTTCACTGAGCTGCCAAATGTCAAGCTTGCTGTGGGAAGAAAACGCTCAGGCGGAGAGAGCTGGTGTAGAGTGTCACCCACATGTTATTTCCAGATAGCCACGCTTTGTGCACAGGTCATGTGGGATATGAGAGCCCCGACTGAAGGTCACAGGCTGAGAAAAGCAGAGCCTGGAAAAACTTCCCATGTGTACAGGTTCTAAAAGTCACTTTAATAAAAAAAAAAAAGTCGGCAGTAATTTATAAAATTAAACCTAAACTGTGATTGGTTGCAATGGGCAACTAGAACACTTTAGCTCTCAGACACTGATAAATCTCCCCCGTTATAGGGACACGGGATGTTCATACATGATAGAAACCCCATCCACTGTCTGCAGCAGAAATTCGCCCCCTAGTATCACTGCTTTGGGGCATATCTACATGTCCAGAAAAATTTGCCATATGAGTCAGTTTGTTTGAACAGACTACATTGGCTGCAGTAAATGCAAAACTCAACATTTGATCGCTGCCCATTCTAGTTATGCCCGTTAAATAGTAGCGCGTGTCCGAGTCAGAACTATTTTTGACCCATAGACTTTAGTTGAAAAATGGAAGCCAAACTGAAGCAAATCGGCCATTTTTCATAGCCGATTTTTGGCCATATTCACATGCAGGTAAGCCTTAACCCATGTGAACCAGCCAGACGTTGGGTTGACCCAACATATATTAGAAGATTGGAGATGACCTGCTGGTCAGTAGGGGTCTGACCACTTGAACCTCAAGGGCTCTACTACTCTATTTCCAGAAATTCCATAGATGATGAACGTAGCAATGGGGTCAGCAACACCAAACACCTCTTAGATTCCCTTTCAAGACATATGCACTGCACAGCCAAATATGCATGTGTATAGGGTAGCTGGTTCAGATCTTAATGTTATGGCCAGTTGTGAGATACCTCAAATAGTGATTACGTTGGTTGTCACAAGATGCTACTATGGCTTATATGAATATATGTACTTTAGTACCTGAAAATTAGTCACTTTTAGAGGCTGGTGGGGCGGAAGCATCACTTCAGATAAGAACCAGAGTTACAGGCAGTTAAAGCAACAGAAAATTGGATTTTGTCTGCAGCTCACGTTTCTTGGTATGCCCAAGTGTTTAGCTCAAAGAACCACTAACTTGATGCTTTATGAAATATGAGATTCTCGACTTTCATCTGACACCAAAACATCAAATTTCTAGTTAATATAGAACAGAAAATAGTGGTGTGTGAAGTGACAAAACTTTCAGCCTCTAAAAGTGACTCATCGAAGGCAAAAAGTGACTTCTCATTTTCATGTGACTTTGGAGGAGACTTTTTTTTTATTGGATAAAGGGCACGATTTTCACATAAAAGATGGAATTCTAGTAAAAACATTTCCCCTAACTTAGGGGTCCTGCAGTTGGACTCCTGTGGATAGGCAATAACTTTTGTTGGTGGGACGACCTCTTAAATACATGTGACACTTAGGATGTGCAAGAAATTCTGGCCCATTTCTCTTCAAACCTTTCATATCTACTTCATATCCAGAGAAAGAAACTTGCTCTTAAGTACAAACATAACCCCTGAGTTCTCTGGGGTGATCTATTTTCTTGAGCAGGAGCTAGATCTCTGTCTCTTATGATCTCCCTTAATACAAAGAACTCCTTTAACTCAACCAACCCTAAACTCTAGGGTATTTTGCTGTATCATACATCCGCTACATCTGTCGCTTCACCGCAGGCTACATATTTACTGTGTTGATTTACGACTCCAGGTAAAACACACGGAGAGCCGAGAGCTACAGTATAGGATGCACATAGATACAATGAGGTATTGTCCGCTCAGGTGCTGAGGGGAGTAAACACAATTTATTATGTATCACAGCAACACTGAAGGCAGAAGAATCCCACAACAAAACTCATTTGTGTTTCCACTGATCTCCCACTGTGACCTTAAGTATCAGTCCTTGGCTCTGAGAACCCTTAAATAAGTCCATAAATATCTGAAGATGCTAATGTCTTGAAGTTGAAGAACACGACAAACCTGGTCAGCTCAGCAGTCAACATACTATTTCCAGCAAACATACTTGAGAACCTTCTGAATGTGTCCACCACTAACCAACTCATGTTTCCTCTTGCCTCAGGTGCTATGAAATGAATTATGCTCATCGTGGATACATTCAACACTGAAGCTGTGAGCTTCATATTGGCTTCACTTGCAGGGAATCAGTAGATGGAAGCTACAGTATCTGGAGACCTTCCCATCCAAACTGCTTTTCTCCTTAATCATGAGGGTCTTATTGTGAAGTTTAGGTTTCATCTCCAGATTCTGGGGGAGATTCTCTCCAGGTCCTTCTGCTTCGCCTCCGTAGATACTGAATGGCAGACACAGCGCCAATGTTGGCCAGTAGAGCTGGAAAATCCAATGGAGACATAAGGTTAAGGTCCAGTAAATGGATTAGAAACACGTATGTATCCAAGAGCCCCCACTGATGTATTATGTATTCATGTCATCGTTGAGTAGACTGCAAACCACCTCCCTCCCAAAGACAATTTTCTGGGTGGTTGTCTAAAAAAGGTTTAACTTTTTTGTAAATCTTGTAAATGACATACCAAGCCCCGGCATGGGTCAAAAGTTTTGGCCTGCTATGCAAGGTTTCTTAATATATTTTAATGTATAAAATAAATATTAAGCTTCCCCTATCTATTGCAGCTCTTGTTACTCAAAGAAAACTAGATCAAAGATCCATCAACTTGCCTGCTAGGCCCGATTCCTTAACATAAGCATAACTATTCTAGAGAAGACTTTGCTTAGAACTCTATGCCACCGTTATTTCTTCTGTAAAGTTATGAAAAAACTGACCGCTAGAAGCTACTTGTTGGCAGGGGCGTAACTTGAGGGGGTGCAGAGGTTACAGTCCCACCCGGGCCCAAGAGGTTTAGAGGGCCCTTATGGTGTCACTTTCCCATATGAGAAGACTATTACTATAAATCATACATTATAGTCTTTGCACTGGGGCCCATCAGCTTCTATTTACGCCACTGCTGTTTGGGGTTGTGTTCATACATACACAGTCACCCGGTTGTCACCACAGTGTTAGCTTGTATAGGGACACACACACAGCACACAGCACAGCTCTCCCGAGTAATACCCAGCTGGTGAACTTCCTTTCTACCCTCATGCACTAGTCTCAGCTCCAAGCTCACTGAAGCTCAGCCATGCCATCCATTCTCACATCAGACAGCTCAGTGTTACACAGTTTATTCCTTCCCTCAGTCACTCCATTCCTATCTCACATCAGACAGCTCAGTGTTACACAGTTTATTCCTTCCCTCAGTCACTCCATTCCTATCTCACATCAGACAGCTCAGTGTTACACAGTTTATTCCCTCCCTCAGTTACTCCATTCCTATCTCACATCAGACAGCTCAGTGTTACACAGTTTATTCTCTCCCTCAGTCACTCCATTCCTACCTCACATCAGACAGCTCAGTGTTACACAGTTTATTCCCTCCCTCAGTCACTCCATTCCTATCTCACATCAGACAGCTCAGTGTTACACAGTTTATTCTCTCCCTCAGTCACTCCATTCCAATCTCACATCAGACAGCTCAGTGTTACACAGTTTATTCCCTCCCTCAGTCACTCCATTCCTATCTCACATCAGACAGCTCAGTGTTACACAGTTTATTCCCTCCCTCAGTCACTCCATTCCTATCTCACATCAGACAGCTCAGTGTTACACAGTTTATTCCCTCCCTCAGTCACTCCATTCCTATCTCACATCAGACAGCTCAGTGTTACACAGTTCATTCCCTCCCTCAGTCACTCCATTCCTATCTCACATCAGACAGCTCAGTCTGATAAAGCTCAATCCTGCTGCCTCCCTCCCCTCTGTGTTTAACACTCACTCACTGCTCAGTTTTTACTCTCCCAAGTCTATAAGTGTCAATAGATAAAAGACATGATCTTGAGAAAAACATTTCTCTCAGTCTCTATATATCATTTTAACACAAGGGAGAAGGGGAACAAACTACAGAATCCCTTGTCATTATATTTTGACATAGTAGCAGAAATGGAGAAGGGAGAAAACAGACCAGAAGATGTGCTAGTTCATGTGAGATACAGACAGTAGATAAAATGTGACCAGTGCTAGGGAACACCCCACAGGCGCTGCTGTATTGAAATTATTATTTGTTTATAGCTGTCCATGAAAGCTCCTAACACTTGGAGATTGAAGGTAACCATAGAGGTCCACATCATTCTCCTGTAATGTTAGTTTCTGCTTGTTATGTAGATAATAGTAATAATATCAATGTTATTAAAAGTTGCAAGCCAAAGCAGAGGATTAATCCATGAAAGTACACACAATTTAAAGGACATCTACCATCAGATTTACAAACTTACTTGCTTGTTATGTCTGCCAGGGGATGAATAGATTCTCTTAATAAGACTTTAAAAGAATATTCAAATGAACCGGAAACGCTCCGGCTCTGCCGCCTGATACTATATGTACGCCCCCTCCGTCTGCAATGAACATGGAGAGGGCGTGCAAATATTATCAGGCGGCAGAGCTGAGAGGCGCTCCGGTGACGTAACTTGGATTATTTTCAACAAAACTTTATTGATCAATAAGCAAAAAGATGCCTTATAGGACGGGCAAAACATAGCAAGGGGGAACAAATATACAACAGTCTTCTTGGATACATAGCCTCCAGCACTTTTGAATGTTTTTAACAAGGCTTTTTTAAGAGAATCTGTCCGTTCCCGATCATACAAAAAGCAACATCCATCCCCTGGCAGACATAACAAGAAAGTTAGTTTGGGACATCCACCGTCAGTAAATCTGATGGTAGATGTCCTTTAACAGAGTGGCCATGCTGTGTGGTAAATGTGCTGCATCTTTAGACACCTTTGTACTCTTTTATACTGGCTTCAGGTTGCCAAATTTATACACCAATCTGGTGCACTCTAAATCATAACATTTTCTTCCTGTATGCAAAATGCATCAGACATTTGTTCTTTTCAGCAGCTTAACTTAAAGGGGTTATCCACTTTAAGCACGCTAGAGCAAATAATGAATGTTGTTTGTGTAATGAAAAAATATTAGATCTAGATCTCTGCTTGTTGCCATTCTATAGGAAGCTTCTATGTTTATTTCCTGTACTTCCATTGTCATGTGATGTCACACAGGTGCACGACATCACACAGCTTTGATTACACTGTGTATTATAACGAGCCTTGTACCTGTGTGATATCACATGACCAGGGACCAATGTTTATCAACAGGAAGTAAACCTAGAAGCTTCCTGCTGCATGACAACAAGCGGAGATCTTGGAAACCATGAAAATTGATACAAGAAGTGTATTGGAAGTCTCTGGAACTTTTCATTACACAAACAATATCAATTACTTGCTGGAATCTGCAAGTAATCCCTTTTAAAAATACTTGTATATTGAAACAACCTGCAAATTTTTGTGCAAAAAATGCACCAGAGTTTGGTATATATACAAAACTAGAATTTATGAACAGTAATTAAAGGGACTTTCCAGGCAAAACGAAATAAATTGTGCGAATGCTCAACCTGCTGCTCCATTCAGATAAGGGATGACACTAAACCTTGGACTAACCCCTTGATCAGTAAATTGGGTAAAGACATAGCAAAGACTTTTTGGTTAGATTATATAGGTGACTATAATACACACCATAAAGAGGTACTTTTTTTTTTAAAGAAAATTTATAGTGTGTTGCACTGGTATGCAATACTTTTACAAACCTAAGTAGAAATATAGGACACACCTGTTTTCCATCCTTCAGAAGACTGCAAGTCTGAAGATTTCACAGCCCAAGATGCAAAGGCAAGGAATACCAGGCATGCATTGCGTCTGCTGGGGGATAAACATGGAGCAATAGAGCCTGCAAACAAATATTAAAGCAAAGCGTTATTGTTTCCTGCACTTTTCAGAGCTCGGTTAATCTCATTTTAGTCCAACTATTACCTGATATTGATACATTTGATTCTTCAGATGTACTGTGAGGGTCTTGAGGAATGACACTACCAGTTAGGCCCCTCTGATGACGTGCTCGCCTTACTGTGTACCCTTTAAGTCCTTCAGGGACTAAGGACTGGATAAAATCTGCAGCACTTTGTGCTTGGGAAGATGGTACCCTGACTATGATGCCCTCCCTATTTCCAAACTGAGGCCCATCAGCAAAGAAGAACTCACAGGCCTCAGGCCAAGAAGCAATCACTGAGGAGGAGGAAGCTAAAGCCAAGTCTGTACTTGTTTCTTGGCTTGTGTTGCTATCTTGGCTTTTGGCTTTTTTTTGCTCCTCATCCTCGAGAAAAAAATATTCATACATCTCCGGGGTATACACAATCCCTTCTTTACTTTCCATGTTTGATTCTGTCTTGTCAAATACTGTGTTTGAAACATCATCAAAGAAAAAGTCATACATTTCAGGTAAGGTCAGATGTGCCTTCATATAGGAAGATGATGATGGTTGACTTAGTGGTGTTGGATTTCTCCAAGCACGTATGGTGGTATGAACAGGGACTTGGCTATGTGCGGAGGGTGTATGGTCTACAGAGTTGTGTGTGTTTGCTGTAGGCGTGACTTCATAGTTTGGGCTTTCTGACAACTCTTCAATAGTTGAGGTTGGGACATCTTGCATCTGTTTGGTGTACTCAGTTCCATCTTGACTTGCCATGTTTGATTCTGCCTCAAGAAATACTGTGTCTGAAACATCATCAAAGAAAAAGTCATACATTTCAGGTAAGGTTAGGACTGTATTCATTGTTTCAGCCGGTGGGAACACATTTCTCCAAGCCCTTACAGTAGTATTATCAGGTAGTAGGCTGTGTGTGATGGTGGAATGGTCTGCAGGATCATGTGTGTTTGATGTGGCCATGACTTCATAGTTTATGCTATCTGACGGGAAAATATGTAACTCTTTCATAGTTGAGGTTGGGACATTTTGCTCCACGGCTGAGGAATTTACACTGATTTCTGGTGCAACCTCACAACTATTGTCCGGGGTATCATATTCCATTGTGTAATACACAAGTCCATTAAGCTTGGAGGAAATAGGTTCCTCAAGACTTTTTTGACCATCAAACATCTGATCTTCCATATGTAAATCATTGTCTTTACTGAGGCATTCTGACAAAGTAGCCTCTTGTCTTGAAGGCAACATATTACTTATTGTTTCATCTTCACTTCTATGTACATCGGGAATGTTAATATCTTGAACATGATCAATTACAGAAGAGCTACTCTCAGTCATGTGTGCACAATATGGTAGGTTATTATGGTCAGTGGAGTTGTCATTGTGGCTTGGATTATCATCCAGCTGTACAGGTCCTGTAGGTTCAATAACAGGGAGTCCTAAATCCACCTGTGTTTCATTAATTCTTTCCATTGAGGTTTTATCCATATGTTGTTGGGAGTCTTCTTGATATGTATCATGTCTGTCATGGTTCAGAGTCCTCATGTATTCAACTAAACCTTCCCCTGCTAAATTGATCCTCAAATGTTCCTTATTTGGGTTGATTACGCTATGGTCTACTGAAAGTGGAATGTCTATCCTTACTTCTGACTCCTTCTTCTGGTGCATTTGCTCCTTTTGGCAAAGAAATCTGGAGACGGATCCAAACTCCTCTTCATCTTCACTACCTGATAGTATGTCTTCATTAGGATCTAGCCACCTGTTGCTTGTCTGAACAAATTGAGACGGACGTGGTTCGGAGGGCATTAGTGTGGGACATTCCTCTTTTGGTGGTGGGCACAAGCTGATGCGAATGAGTTTAGACTTGTTGGATAATGTGCATTTGGTGGTATCTTCTTGTTCGGAGTCACTCAACCAGAGTTCCTCTGTGGCCAGGGACACTTGCATTAAGCCACATTCCTCAGCCGTAGAGTAAAATTCCTCCCAGTCACGGTCATTGATCTGAATACTATATTCAAAGTTATCCATAGCTGTAAATGGGAAATATACAGCAGAAATGTTAGCAAAGAGGTAAAAGTATTGGGAAAAACCAATGGTGCTGAACCATGGCAGTGCATTCAAATCATATAGTCCCACTATGAAGAGTTACATCTTTTATGAAACAGTTGGCTCAGGATGAGCAGATAACATCATAAGCCTCTTATAGACATAAAGTATACAGGGAATTCAATATATTGCTATGAATTTTTTAATGGGATTTTCTGATGTTTTTATGATTGCTAATAATGATGGTAGTTATGCATTTATTTAATGCTTGTGATGGATTATAATTACCATTCAGGCATTTGTTTAATTTGTTATATGGTGTTGTTTTAGTTGAGACCAGGAATTGATCCAAAATGAGAGAACAATCCTTTCAGTCATACGTATCCTCCCTTTAGGAGCCACTCTTGGCAAAAGGAGTCTTTTTCTGCTGATTATTGTCAAAAAAGTTTAGAAACATGAAGATATATTTTAAGACTTCTTGTGTATGATTCAACAAAACCACACCTTCTACGAGAAAGTGAGGACAACAACAGGGAAATCCTGGACCATTGTCAAGGATCAGCAAACCAAGGGGATGTATCTAATCCTGTATCTGTATCTAGATAGTGTATGATTTATCTGGACACTGGATGTACTGTTTAGATATAGATACTGTGTAACACTTTATCTGGATACTGTATTACTATTACTGTACTATTTATTGGGATACTGTATAAGGCTACATTTACATTGCTGTCATGGGGACCCATATATCAAGGCCGCATATATGTCCCCATACATGGCAATAGGCTCCTGGCGGCGGTATGGTGCCACTTACGTCTGCGTGCCATGCATCTCTATGGAGAGGGGAGTGGTGCGCAGTGCTTACCCCTCCCCCTCTCCTGCGTGCGTCCCGTATGTCCACCTGGCCTACGTTTGCGTGCATGTAGCCAAACGATTTATCTGGATACTGTATGTAAGCTGCATGGGTGTATATGGTAGTGTATATATGCAGTGTCAGACTGGCCCACCAGAGTACCAGAGGATCCTCCGGTGGGCCCTCTCTCAACCCAATACTGAACTCCAGAGGTACATCAGAAAACAACACAATTTGAAGGCTGCTAGAGTATATTTCCGTGAGGATACTGAAGGGTGGGCCGCCAGATTGATTTTTGTTTAAGGGGGAAAGGGGGCCTCATTCAGAAATGTGCTATGGGGCCCAGCCTCTCCTAGTTACGCCCCTGGGGTGGGCATTAGGAGGCAGGACTTGCACGCATCATACTTGGAGTGGGCGGAGCATACGGTGGTCAGGAGGTGGATGTTTAACATAAGTACAAAAGAGGATTTTTCAGGAGTGCTGGCATGTACAAATATGCCTGATGGACCCCCAAGGGACATTCATAACATATAAGAAAGAACTATTGGTGGGCTTTGGGGGTATAAGGCGATGACAGGTTCCCTTTAATGATTTTTTTTATGTGGACACTGTATGTACTGTTTATCTATATATTTTATGATTTTTATCTTATGTGGACACTGTATGTACCGTTGATTTAAATACTGTATAACACTTTATTTGGACACTATGGGGGGATTTTTCATTTATTTTGGCTGTTGTATGTCAGCTAGGTGTGCAGTAAATATGACTGTGAATTCTCTGCAGCATAAAAAGTCTCATGTTTGAGACAATAACATTGACATAAGAACATCCCCAAGTTTAAAATGTAAACAATGTTTGGCTCAAAAATGTAAATTAAAAAAAAAATACTGACATCAAACAATTCTATGTGGATCATGTGACATAGTTTTTTTTTATTAAAACATTGTTTTGGTATGGTTATATAAGTGTGTTGTTTGGAAAGTTTTAAAACTCCAGAGATCTCCCAGCATGCTGCTTAGCTGTTTATCTCATTACTGTGTGGCACTAACTTTCTGGGCATATATAGAAAACCAGCCATGTTGAGCCTCTTGCCTTAGGCAGCGCCACCTGCAGCAAGACAGAGGGCGGCATTAGGGCCACAGTTACCTGCTACAAAGCAGGAACTGAAATATCTCTCCAAATCCGATGTCAGCATGGGGAGAACCTGCTTACTTAAAAAAATAACCTGATATATTACTACTGGATGAAGCAAAGGGGGGCGCCATTGTATAGATCACAGCAGGCAGCAGAAAGATTAGGTCCCCCCTCTATATATGACATATTAAATTGGTATTTTTATGATTTTTGTAATGATATATCTATGTTTAGATTTGCTAGGAATAACATTTATGTGCAAACCCAAGTGCATCCGTAACACCTGTATAACAATGCCGCCGTCTCACATGTGTCATTTTACATACATTATGTCATGTCTCATAGATAAACCTGAAATATAGGCTCCTGTCTAGGCAAATGCAAGGTCAGCTGGAGGTGATCATGAAAAGAGCCCACCACTATTCAGATACCCAAAACCGTTCTAGCCCGGAGCTACCCTCCATCACAATGTATGTCTGTGTTTGGAAACTTTTTCCTAGAAAAATAATTACATATATTGTGGATCTGCTGTCCTATTCTGCAACATAGAATAATTTTATCATAGGCGACAATTATATTCCAATCGCGGAATTGCCCCCGGTGACTTGGCTCATAGTCAATATTATACAAATAAATAAGAAGAATCCTAAATGACCTTGGAAACGTCACCGTTGGCTCCTTACAAGATGTGTACAATGTTCCGACTAATACATGACAAAGTTAAGAAAGTTATATGACTCTACCTCCAAACATGTTCTTCCGTGTACTGTTCTATGTATATACTTAAAGGGGAACTCCATCTTCTAATGTCATTAAGACTTTACTAGAAGTCAATCTCAAGGACCTTGATAGGGACAGGATACATTTAGACTGATTTGAAGACTACTTTCATTTTTAAGCTCATATGTAGAAGCACAGGAATAAAGAACTATACAATTAGGGGGGATTCTAGCTTTTGGAAGTTAACTATATAACTATATAATGTCTCCAGGGGCGGACTGGCCATTGTACCCACCGGGAATTTTCCCGGTGGGCCGGTCGGTCCTGGGCCGGTCCGGAGCTGGTGCGGGGCCGGTCCGCACTCCCTCCTTACAACTTTTAACATAATCTATAGTACCGGCATCGTACGATCGTACGATGCCGGTACTATTGATTAGTACACAGACGCAGCGCAGCACCGCTGCTTCTGCGTCTGTGTACACCCGCAGCTACACAGGTCGCGCAATTGACGTCATTGCGCGACCTGTGTAGCGTGGAGGAGGCTGACACTTACCCTGTCAGCTGTCCGGCCCTCCCTGCAGCTCCGCGGCTTGGTGTGGAGACGCGAAGCAGTGACGTCACTAATCCCGCGCCTCTACACCAAGCCACCGAAGACCGAGGAAGCCACCGAAGAAACCTGCTCCAAAGAGGTGAGTATGATGTTTTTTTTGTTTTTTTTTAATGATAGAATGGGGCAATAATTATGTCTGGGGCGGGGGGTGCATTAGGGCTGGCAGGGGACATAAATTATATGTCTGGGGTGGGGGGGCATTAGGGCTGGCAGGGGGCATAAATTATATGTCTGGGGCAGGGGGGCATAAATTATATATCTGGGGCAGGGGGGCATTAATTATATGTCTGGTACGGGGGGGGGGCATTAGGGCTGGCAGGGGGCATAAATTATATGTCCGGGGTGGGGGGGCATTAGGGCTGGCAGGGGGCATAAATTATATGTCTGGGGCAGGGGGGCATTAATTATATGTCTGGTACGGGGGGGGGGCATTAGGGCTGGCAGGGGGCATAAATTATATGTCCGGGGTGGGGGGGCATTAGGGCTGGCAGGGGGCATAAATTATATGTCTGGGGCAGGGGGGCATAAATTATATATCGGGGGGGGGGGGTCATTAGAGCTGGCAGGGGGCATAAATTATATGTCTGGGGCGGGGGGGGGTCATTAGAGCTGGCAGGGGGCATAAATTATATGTCTGGGGTGGGGGGGGGTCATTAGAGCTGGCAGGGGGCATAAATTATATGTCTGGGGCGGGGGGGGGCATTAGGGCTGGCAGGGGGCATAAATTATATGTCTGGGGCAGGGGGGCATAAATTATATGTCTGGGGCGGGAGGTGGCATTAGGGCTGGCAGGGGGGCATAAATTATATGTCTGGGGCAGGGGGGCATAAATTATATGTCTGGGGCGGGAGGGGGCATTAGGGCTGGCAGGGGGCATAAATTATATGTCTGGGGCGGGGGGGCATTATTCTATATCTGGGGCTGGCAGGGGGCATTAATCTATATCTGGGGTAGGCTGGGAGTATAAACTCTATGTTTTGGGTAGGTTGGGGGCATAAATTCTATGTCTGGGGTAGGTTGGGGGCATAAATTCTATGTCTGGGGCAGGCTGGAGCCATTAATTCTTTTTCTGGGGTGGGATGGGGCCATTAATTCTATGTCTGGGGCAGGCTTGGGGCATTAATTTTATGACGGGGGTATGCTGGGGCCATTATTATTACACCTGGGTTATAGTCGGAGCTCTATCAATACTGGGGTGGGGGGGGGGGGGGTAAAGGAGGTTTCAGGAGAGAATAGAAGAAATAAATTATCCTTACCATTACAGTTACATTATGGGGCACTATTTGTGTGGTACTAATATTCTTTGGGGCACAGTATTGGTGGTAGCAGAAGAAGGGACAATGGGAAAGTGCAGAACATAAGACGTCTGTTTGGTAAACTCTGCAGGAAAGCTGTGTACCTGGAGGAAGAGACAAGGAGATGGTGGAACTAATGGAGAAGATGAGGAACGAGAACAATCCGAGGAGACGTCACCTGATGTCACTGGATGCAAAAGGTGAGGATCTCATGTGTTTTCTGTAGCTGCATATGATACATACTGATTTTTTGCATGTTCGCTTCTGTGTATATATGTAGTATTATAGTAGTTATATTCCTGTACATAGGGGGCAGTATTATAGTAGTTATATTCCTGTACATAGGGGCAGTATTTTAGTAGTTATATTCCTGTACATTGGGGGCAGTATTATAGTAGTTATATTCCTGTACATAGGGGGCAGTATTATAGTAGTTATATTCTTGTACATAGGGAGCAGTATTATAGTAGTTATATTCCTGTACATAGGGGGCAGTATTATAGTAGTTATATTCCTGTACATAGGGGCAGTATTTTAGTAGTTATATTCTTGTACATAGGGGGCAGTATTATAGTAGTTATATTCCTGTACATAGGGGCAGTATTTTAGTAGTTATATTCCTGTACATTGGGGGCAGTATTATAGTAGTTATATTCCTGTACATAGGGGGCAGTATTATAGTAGTTATATTCTTGTACATAGGGAGCAGTATTATAGTAGTTATATTCCTGTACATAGGGGGCAGTATTATAGTAGTTATATTCCTGTACATAGGGGCAGTATTTTAGTAGTTATATTCTTGTACATAGGGGGCAGTATTATAGTAGTTATATTCCTGTACATTGGGGGCAGTATTATAGTAGTTATATTCTTGTATATAGGGGGCAGTATTATAGTAGTTATATTCCTGTACATAGGGGGCAGTATTATAGTAGTTATATTCTTGTACATAGGGGGCAGTATTATAGTAGTTATATTCCTGTACATAGGGGGCAGTATTATAGTAGTTATATTCCTGTACATAGGGGGCAGTATTATAGTAGTTATATTCCTGTACATAGGGGGCAGTATTATAGTAGTTATATTCTTGTACATAGGGGGCAGTATTATAGTAGTTATATTTTTGTACATAGGGGCAGTATTATAGTAGTTATATTCTTGTACATAGGGGGCAGTATTATAGTAGTTATATTCTTGTACATAGGGGGCAGTATTATAGTAGTTATATTCTTGTACATAGGGGCAGTATTATAGTAGTTATATTCTTGTACATAGGGGGCAGTATTATAGTAGTTATATTCTTGTACATAGGGGGCAGTATTATAGTAGTTATATTCCTGTACATAGGGGGCAGTATTATAGTAGTTATATTCCTGTACATAGGGGGTAGTATTATAGTAGTTATATTCTTGTACATAGGGGGCAGTATTATAGTAGTTATATTCTTGTACATAGGGGGCAGTATTATAGTAGTTATATTCTTGTACATAGGGGGCAGTATTATAGTAGTTATATTCTTGTACATAGGGGGCAGTATTATAGTAGTTATATTCTTGTACATAGGGGGAGTATTATAGTAGTTATATTCCTGTACATAGGGGCAGTATTATAGTAGTTATATTCTTGTACATAGGGGGCAGTATTATAGTAGTTATATTCCTGTACATAGGGGGCAGTATTATAGTAGTTATATTCTTGTACATAGGGGGCAGTATTATAGTAGTTATATTCTTGTACATAGGGGGCAGTATTATAGTAGTTATATTCTTGTACATAGGGGGGCAGTATTATAGTAGTTATATTCTTGTACATAGGGGGCAGTATTATAGTAGTTATATTCTTGTACATAGGGGGCAGTATTATAGTAGTTATATTCCTGTACATAGGGGGCAGTATTATAGTAGTTATATTCCTGTACATAGGGGGCAGTATTATAGTAGTTATATTCTTGTACATAGGGGGCAGTATTATAGTAGTTATATTCTTGTACATAGGGGGCAGTATTATAGTAGTTATATTCTTGTACATAGGAGGCAGTATTATAGTAGTTATATTCCTGTACATAGGGGGCAGTATTATAGTAGTTATATTCTTGTACGTAGGGGGCAGTATTATAGTAGTTATATTCTTGTACATAGGGGCAGTATTATAGTAGTTGGCTTGTATATGGGAGAAGGTATTGTAGTAGTTTTATTTTGTATACAGAAGGCAGGATTGAATGGGTTATTCTAAATGTGTTATTGCAGCATTATTCTTGTACATAGGAGGCAGTATCAATATATTATATCTCTGAATTGTACATGTATGGCACAGGGGAAAGGTATATAAGGCTTATCGGGTCGTGTGTTTGCATCATTTACTGATCGACAGGTCACATTCTTTGCACATTAGATTCACTTACTAGCAAAACATGTTCTTGTTTTGCATTAAGGCCATCTACCAACAATTTGTCTGTTATAACCCCACCCACATTATATGACCACACCCACTTGTTTTGACTCCGCCCATAAAATGGGGCCACTTTTATAGTTTTTTCCAGGGCCGTTTTAAATTCCCAGTCCGCCCCTGGATGTCTCCCTTCTCTCTGTTCTTTCCATGAAGACGCATTGAAACTTCTTACGTTCCCCCACCTCAATGTCGATGAGTGTAACTAAAAACATGTTCTAGTATTACATGAGCACTTTCTCCAGACCACGTTACTGCTCCTTACCTTGAAGTCGTCCACATACAGGAAGCAGTCCCTTCTGGAAGTGACTCTACTAGCCCACTAGCCCACCAGGCTACGTGCAGCTGGGTTACCTGTCAAGACCGTCATGTCTATTCAGGTGCTGAAAATAGGCCCTCGCTCCTGCTGCGAAGCACGGGACCCAAACACTCTGTGAATGCACATCTAAAAATAGTGACCATGGACGGTGCTCACACAAGCCACGCACAACTTATCTCATGGAGCTGTCAAGGGGTGGGCTGCAAATTTAAAGACCTATTGCCCAACCAAGTATGAACTTTACAACAACTTTTAATCTATAACACCATGTTAACAAAACTGCATAAAACAGAGAATGATCAATATAATTATCTTTTAAAGGGTAATTTCATCCCAAACAGGTCAAATTTAACATAACAATGAATGTTCTATCCTCTGGGGAAGGGCAGCACTTGGAAGTAATTGGCTCAGTGTCTCTGTTGTGGCCGGAAGCTGTAACTACACCTACCGTCTCTCATTCACTTTCAAAGATAGCGACAGCTGTAGATGGCACTGGCTGTTACAGTGATACAAAGTCAGGAGCTCAGGTTTACATGATACCAAACAGTTAAGGCCTGCGATCAGCCTCCTAAAATCAAGTTTTAATAGGCTATGCTGTGGATGGGCCATCAATAGTTATTTATGACTAACAACTATAAGATCCTTAAATGAGTCACTTTTTGTCTGAAATGAGTCAAGTTTAGAAGCTACAGGGGGAGCATCAGCTCAGATGCCCCTATCTTTTGTTCTATAGTAACCACAAACATGCTGATGTGATATTAAAGATAAGAATCTCATCTTTTAGGATGCACCAGGGTTCTGGATGTGTGATCTACAGAATCAAAGATGCAGGCAACTAAATAAAAAAGTGGGAATTGGATGTGCAACACCCTCGCCGATGCAATGGCGAGGTAGTGTTTGCGAATACGTCCCACCTGCATGTACCCACATCACACTACATGGTCCTGATAGGACATAGGGGATATTGCAGTGATGAATCCTGCCTGGCAAGGCAGAGGTTAAGTATTTTGTATGATGCAAGATGCTATTGTCCAATGATCTGTGTTACATCCTGTGCTCTGTAAGCTGAGATGTGATTGGAGGAGCAGCCACCACCTGACCAAAGGGAGGTAATAAAACTCCCTGGCCAGGAATGTTCTGGATGATTATTCTAGTGTGGAATCCTAGAGATCAGTGAGTGAGTGAGTAATCTCAGTCTAGCCCATACCAGAGCAGGAAGAGCCTAGCCCCTGCCTCTGAAGAGTGGAGCATCAGACTAGAGTTAGTGTAGTGAGGAAAAGGGGTATCATCTTACCATTAAAGGTGATACCTGAAGAGATCCAGGAACAAGCTGAAGCTTCCTTCCAGGACACAGCTGCCTCCCAGCCTGCCCTCTACATCCAGGCTGGTGAACTATCTCCTGAGGCTCCCTCCAACTCACATCTCAGCACTCCATCTACCTGTTAAAGGCACGTTGCTGCGGTTCCTGCCGGTTCAAATAAAGAACTGTAAGTTGTTTTCTTCAACTTCTGTCTCCGTCTGGTCCCTGCTAATACGGCTGCCTTCATCACCGGCACCCTGTCCATCACCCAGAGACTCACACTCGGGGCATTAAGGGGTTGCCCCAGGGAGATCCGCTATAGCAGCCTCTCCCTCATCATTTCTTGCCAACACCACCCTGCTGGAGACCTGCCAGGCTGTAGGACAGCCCTCCGGTTCCCCCCGTACCAAGCACCGTGACAATAGCGTGCTTAGGCCGCAACCGCCAGCCACTCCGGTACCGCGGGCCCCGGCTGTCTCCAGGCCGCACCTCAAGGGCTAGGCCCCGGTGGGGGATGTTGCAGATGTTTATCTCCAGGTCAGATTTCCAACTATGTCTTTAACTATCAATTAAGAATAAATGCTGATCCACTGGTCATTGTATTGAATGTTACGGTTAAGATCAACGGCAAAATTGTGGTTAAGCATGAACTTCACAGGGAGAAATATAAATTGTTGTGGTATAAGGATGCCAATACATGGTATGTTCTGGCTGTGGTAAATGCATGTTAATTCTCCTAGTATTTAATCCCTATGCCCACCATGCCGGTACAGTACATTGTGGGCTCAGTGGTTAGCATCACAGCGTTGCAGCCCTGGGGTCCTGGGTTCAATTCCCATCCAGGACAACATGTGCAAGAGTTTGTATGTTCTCTCCGTGTTTGCGTGGGTTTCCTTCGGGTCTTCCGATTTCCTCCCACACTCCAAAACTGGTAGGTTGATTAGATTGTGAGCCCCATGTGGACAGGGACTGATTTGGAAGTTTTGTGCAGCGCTGTGTAATCTGTAGGCGCTATAAAAATAAAGAATTATCATTATTGTGGTGCGGTTGGGCTGTATGGGGAGAGGTATCTCCATACAGGGCTGCTTCTGGCACCGATAAGGCTGTAAACCTGTTAAACTAAGGCTAAATTCACACTGCCGTGAGTCCGCTGCACCGTAGTACGGCGGGCACACGGCAGCACGGGGAGATGAGGAGGAGGTGAGCGCAGCTCACCCCCGCCCCTCTCCATAGAAAGTAATGGCGCACGGCGCCGTAATACGGGGAAAGATAGGACATGTCCTATCTTTCCCCGGGCTACGGAGCGGTACGGTGCCGCACATGTGTTGCACCGTACCGCTCCCGTACAGGGCAGTGAGCCCATAGAAGCCCATAGAAGGGCCGTGAGCCCCCATACTGTAGTGTGAATGTAGCCTAACACTGTACTTTACTATTTATGCCCTCATGAAGGTCCTGAGTCTGTGTGTGGTCATGTGCTGCCACCTGCTGTCAAAAGTAGAAAATGCAAAACATTATCTTAAACACTCACATTTAGGGGACCAGAAAACGAGGTGTAAATCTGTGTAATTTTTTTTTTTTAATTTCATGGTTAAAAAATGGTTCGCTAACTGATATATGCACAGAAATACACTTTCTTTTGCATCATGAAGTTACAGCACAAGGATACTGCACATAGTGATGGCACAGTACCAGATAATATAAACCAGAATAAGAAAAAAAGATGCTCTTATCAGTATTGTCCAATTCAATTCATCTAATTTAATCAAAACAAAATCTGTTATAAGATACTTATAGGCTCCCAAATACATACAATGCATACAACAGTTGACAGACACAGAACAATACCTACAAAGGTTAAGGTCGGTTACAGAGTCCACACAGGCTTCCTCAGGGGTGCGGAATATGCAACACAAATATATATATATATATATATATATATATATATATATATATATATATATATACCAAACTCCCCCCCAGATCAGATGCATATCAGGTGCAGCATGAATGACTCATCCATTAAATCAAAGTAGATATGTCAACATATATATATATAAAGCTTGTGCATGTTCTTACTTTATTGATATACAGGCGGTCCCCTACTTAAGAACACCCGACTTACAGACGACCCCTAGTTACAAACGGACCTCTGGATATTGGTAATTTATTGTACTTTAGTCCTAGGCTACAATAATCAGCTATAACAGTTATCACAGGTGTCTGTAATGAAGATTTATTGTTAATCCTGGTTCTGATGACAACCCAACATTTTAAAATCCAATTGTCACAGAGACCAAAAAAATTCTGGCTGGGATTAGAATGATAAAATATACAGTTCAGACTTACATACAAATTCAACTTAAGAACAAACCTACAGACCCTATCTTGTATGTAACCCGGGGACTGCCTGTACTTTTCACTGTACAATAAGTGCATGTGCACATACTCACTTGGATTCCAGTCTTGTTTTGTACGCATGCACATAAGTATCTTTCTGGTTTGTTGACACGTACAATAAGAACTCAAACGTTGTCTTAGCTCTGCCCTACTTCTGTGCGCCAGTTTTGATGAATCTGCCACACTCCGTCCACTCCACAGGCAAACCGCACATAGTACAGACTGCACTAATTTTTAAATAGTGGTTGTTACATTTAAAGGGGTTTTCCACAAAGGCAAGATTCTTAAATATACTCAGGATAACAAAATAATACATGGTGGCACGGTGGCTGAGTGGGTAGCAATTCTGCTTTGCAGCACTGGAGTCCTGGGTTCATGTCCCACCCAGGTCAACATCTGCAGAGAGTTTGTATGTTCTCTCTGTGTTTGTGTGGGTTTCCTCCGGGTACTCCAGTTTCCTCCCACACTCCAAAACATACTGATAGGTTGTTTAGATTGTGAGCCCCATGGGGACAGGGACCAATTTGTCGTGCTTTGTGCAGCGCTGCATAATTTGTGTGCGCTATATAAATAATAAAGAATTATTGTTATTATTCTCTAATTCTTTATTAACAAAAATACAGCATTTCACAGATATAATTTCAACCTGTCTCTATCAGTCCTGGTGTATACAATTTCGCTTGCCCGGCTGTTAATCTTCTGACTTTAGGGTTAGGAAGACATATTGTTTTGACACTGCACTGAGCTGCTCTCTGCCTCCAGCCCCGACTCTTGCATTCCAGGACGAGCTTACACAGAGACTTTACGAGAAGAGTAAAGCTACAAGCTACAGGCAGATATGGTCTTTATCCACGTAAGGGGGAGGAAGCATACAGCAGTTATGGCTGTTATAGCAGAATTGAGAATGTCATGTGTAATATGCATCGCATGGATATCATCATCTTTGATCTGCCTCATCTCTCTTTGGGTAAGATACAAGTGAATGTTCAGAAGGTAAATGAAAGTGTATATAAACCTGTACCCTGATAATCTAACCACATTGTCGGCACACAGCTTCTAGACGGATCATAATTGGGCTCATTTACTAAGGGCCCGCGGACCTCACTTTTGACATCCTGACGATTTCCATTTTGCGCCGCTGGGACAGGGATTTAAAAGGGGTTTTTGTTGCACGCGATCGGATTTTGCTGTTGCATGGTTTTCATGCAACAGAAATCCGGGGCCGTGCCATCGGATAATCCGACGGATTTGGACAAACTGCCGAATTTAACTTCAGAAATTGTGTTGCAAGACAAGCACTTAAATGCACCAGGAACAAGATGGTGAACTCCGGCGGACCTGAGTGGGGAAGCAACAGAGGCAGGATATCGGGCGCACAATCTGAGTGAATCGCGGCACAGTACATTCCGGATGGACAATGCACTTTCGGGAATTCTGAGGGACTGGGTAAGTAAATGTGCCCCAATGTGTCTGCTTAAAGAGTGATAGGAGCTAAAACAGCAATAAAACTGAGTAAAAATTGTGAAGTTAGGGGTTAGAAATTATCTTTATTGTGTATACATCTGAGAATTTTCTTTCATAGGCAAAACCCTTCAAAGTTTAACTAAACTTCCGACAAATTTACATAAATCTTTAGGACAGACGATAAAAACTTTGCAATTTACAAAAGAAATCTGTTCTCTGTCTTTTTCCATTATTTAAGCAGTTTGTGTAAATATTTCTGTCCTGTATACACTGACAGCTGAGAGATGAAGGAACTTGATAAAGTGTCTAATGACTTAATTCACTAGACAGTCCCTGGATAGTCTGATCTCCTCAGAGAGCTGAATCATCAAGGTCAATATTCTGTAGGTATGGAAAGAGTTAATTAATAGCCTTATTATCTGTCTGAAGTTGAGGATCTTAAAAGGGTTTCAGCTACACTGCTCACTGTGGGAGAAAGAGAAGAAAAACGGCTCAGAGAAGCTGCTTTACATAATGAAGTATATTACAAATTGTTACTATTATCACCTGTTCTATTAATTTTTTAAATTAAATAATTGCTTCAAAGGTTTAGGTTCTCTTTGAGCAAACTTTTTCTTAAACATATTTTTACTGTAGAAACAAACTTTTCACAAAGTGTTTTATTTTGTGTGTCAGACTCCTGATCAGGTTTTACTACTTTATATCCTGGGGATGGTTTGACACAATTAATAAGAATCTAATACGGAGACACGTTTTTCAACAATAGTTCAGTGACTTGTCCTGATCTGTAAAGTAAAATCCATATGTCATTGATTTAGCAGATTACAGCAGCCAGAAGTCACGGTTCACACCTTTCACATATCCCTCACATCAATGACCAAAACATTTTATCCTCACACGCCTTGGGTATATTCATTGTTTTTCCATTGTGTATTTTCATGTGATGTAGAATCTGTACCACCTGCTATTGTGAGCAGAGTATTGAGATGTCAAGATACTTGAAAGTAAAATTAAGACTATGCATTGCTACATCATACCAAGCATATCTAGGCAACCTACATCAATCAGCCCCAGGCCACAGGCGACAATTATTGAAGTGCTAATAGCGACATGTAGTTCCTGGATACATACAATATTAGCTGTCACCTGCTCAGTAGGCATCAATATCTCATATTTTGTGATACTCACTTGTTCTGGATCTAGTACTATGTGCTGCCAGCAGGTGCTCACTAGTTGTTTGATAACAGCCGAGATAGTGGTCAACATCTAGTACTTTATGTGGCCAGCTTTAGTAAACCCGGTAAGCTCAGTTCTGCTCTTTCAAGTAACCTTTGTTATGCAAGCCAATGGTTCAACCCTATTGAATACTGAACTCCAGAGGTCCAACAGAAAGCAACCCAATTTGGAAGCAGCTAGAATCTATTTTGTGGTGGATAATGAAGAATGGGCCCCAGATTAATTTTCTCTGATGGGCCTAAGACAACCCAGTCCGACACTGGACCAAACTTTACTACATTCAAGTACAACTGTAAAGTATAAAACCTTTTGCCTAGCTATGCACTAAATCAAAATAGGCAATTCTCTAATTCACTCTCATTAGCTATCTGTAGCCATTAGTCCGCTAGCAGGCTAGCAGTTACGTCATCCGACTCGCTGTCTTTGGTTTGTTACCATGGGAATCCATAGCCAGATGGAGGAAAAGAGGGTGGGTGGATGTTGTTGGGAGGGGTTACTAGCACATGCACGCTCATGATGAGTAGTTGCTGCGTGCAGGAGCATATCAGTATTGGCAGCATGTAAAAAACTCCAGGACCTGCAGTGAAGTCTCAGCATGTGACTCATCACATGTTTCAGGTCATCCAATTACATACGAGGAATGGTATGTAGCAGAGCTATTTGTGTTTAAAAGTTTTAATATAGTAGAAATGTGTATGTATGAAAGTTTGAATGCATAGCTATTTTCACGGCCCGGCCGGCGCACAACTGTGATGTCAGCGGCTGCTCAGCTTCCTCATCTGACATCTACAGTTCATTGTGGCATGCCCAGGCTCTACTTCATTTCCACTTGATCACGCATATATATATGCATGGTCATGACTGATTAAGTTGCAGTTCACATCTCTAGGTCTTCAGCTATATTATTATTCTAAGCCAAAATGAGGTGTGGTGGAACACACAGAACTGGTGCAAGTCTTTCCATTATACCTTACTTACCTGTAGTTGCCTCATCTGGTTTTAACTTACAATAACTGAAGACATAACAAAGAAGTGAAACAGGCCTAATTGTCTCACAACCACAGCTGTACTTCATTGGCACCTGGTCAGATCCTCTACTTCATTGGTACTTGGCTGCAGCTTTACCTCATTGGTGCCTAGGCCGTTGCTCAGCTTCATTGCAGCTCAATAACCCTGAGGGTGCGGTCACACGTCGCGTTTACCGCATGCGTTAAAAAACGCATTGGAATAGCTGGAGAGTGATTTGCCTAATTAAACACCTCTTAACACTTGTGTTTACAAAACGCATGCGTTAACCGCGATGTTAACACACGCGTTAACAATGCGTTAACAACCGCATGCGTTAACCGCGGTGTTAACGCATGCGTTAACAATGCGTTAACGGTTGCGTTTTGTAAACACAGGTGTTAGCAGCTGTTTAATTAGGCAAATCACTCTCCAGCTATTGCAATGCGTTTTTAAACGCATGCGGTAAACGCGACGTGTGACAGCACCCTGAGGGTGCGTTCACACGTTGCAGTTAAAACTGCATCGCAATTAGCTTTGAGGAGGTTTTAGGTGCAGTTTTGTCAATTGAACAGGTGAAAGATGTGAACTGAACGAGTGAATTTGATTTTGAAGGGGAAACCTATTCCACAAATGTCATTCACTCGTTAAGTTCATGTCTTTCACCTGTTCAATTGACAAAACTGCACCTAAAACCACCTCAAAGCTGATTGCGATGCAGTTTTAACTGCAACGTGTGACCGCACCCTGAGCTTTATTGCTGCTCTTACAAAATGTGTTTCTGTAGGTGCAGTCACTCTGCAACAAAAATAAGCAACCAAGTCTTGATCATACAAGTGATTTGGACCCCTTTACAACCATTATCCAGTAATATTAATTCAAAATTACATGCAGACAAACCACATATTTTCATAATTCCTAGAGTTTTAGATATAACTTTTTTAAATAGAATTGAGAAATTGTTATAAGAAAAACATAAGCAAACTTTATTAAAAGTGAAATTACCATATTTATCCAACTAGGACATTTTAAAAATTCATAAAGTATGCATGAGATGAAGCCATAGCTATTAAATTGGAGCAGAGATATGTAATTCAGAGGAGAATGGCTTTGGAGCAACACCTTGTTTTGTGCTGACCCTTTGTTAAAGGAAATGAACCACTGAAAAAACACAAAAAACACTATAAATACTCACCTCCGCTCCTCTTCATCTTGAAAAGAAAGTTATAATTAGCAGCATGGAAAACGGGGACAAGATGTCCGGCACTGCGGGCTGCTAATTATACACACCCCACACCTCCCTCTCCCGTGGTGGGAGAGGGAGGTGACATCACGTAAGACGTCACCTCACTCTCCCATGCTCTCAGCATGGGAGAGGGAGGTGCTGAGGCGTGCATAATTAGCAGCCTGGAGTGCCGGACATCTTGTCCCCGTGCTCCGTGCTTCTAATTATAACTTTCTTTTCTAGGTGATCCCGGCGTCTCAAGACTAGTGATGGACAGCGCTGGGATCAAGTTGAAGAGGAGCAGAGGTGAGTATTTATAGGTTTTTTAATGTTTTTTTCAGTGGTTGATTTCCTTTAAGCATGGCCCCTGGTCTGCATGGTAGGGGTGTGTTGGTGGACCCATAGGAACGTTTTGTAGTGAAGCCAAGCCCTTATGTCTCTCTGATTCAACATATGGACACTATATAGAACATTACTTAAGCCATCTCTGCATAGTCACACATCAACTCTGCTACACCACCATTATCTGCTTAGCAGATCCACTATGATAACACTTTGTAGTTTGCTCTCTTTTATCCTTTGGCCTGGCATTCCTGTAACCTAAGCAGATTCATGGAAGGTCATGGACCTTGTTAATGAATATGGTGAATATGGTATATGCGACACTAGGGGCTGTATGAAAATTGTGGGTTATTACAGGTCTAATTTTATCATGCCATTTACTTCCTTCATATGGTCAAGTTTCTTGGGAAATGAAGAGGGTCCCTTTTGTCCCCTCTTAGTTTTGCAGTTTGAGGACCTTATATAAGTATGTGCTGAGAGCATAAGGATTTAATGAGTTCCTTCTCTTTATTACCTCTACAGGGTCATCCTTGGCGATTGGTTCAGGTGGTCCCCCTAGAAGTCTGTGGCCCAGGGCGCTCGCCCTATGTTGTAATCCACTACTGCCAGAGACACTAGTCTATTGAAAGTAAATGCATTAGTATTGATAGATCTTCCTTAATATCTCTTATAAAGATCTATTAACTTTACTTACAAATAACAGGCCAACAACACATTTTAAGAAGAGATGCTCCTGAATTTTATGTAGTTGAAAAGTAAACCACAGTATTATAATACTTTGCTTGAATCACACTATGGATTGTTGTATTATCCTTGGCCTGCAAGAAAATGTGATTTTCCCAGACAACCCCTACAATATAGGCAGGGCCGGCGCCAGCACTGGGCATACCTGGGCAAGTGCCGGGGACCAGAGCTGTTGGGGGGGCCCACATAAGGCTGTACATAAGGAATCCATGGGGGTGAGGGAGCTGTATCAAATGATTCCATAGAGGATTAGAGGGGTTTTATATAAAATAACCATGTGGGGGCTGTATATAAAATAAACATGTGGGAGCTGTTTGGGGAGCAGGAGACTGATTTAGTTTCTGAATTGTTAATGCCACCATGTGAGTTCACTGCAAAGGGGCCCACTGAGACGCTGATTGCCTATTGAATTGCTCATTTCCCCTGCAGCGGCCACTACAGGAAACATGTAGTATTACATCCAGCTAGTAAAATGAATACTTGATATGTGGATATAGTAGACTCTTCAGAGTGATATGATTTATTATATTAGAAGAAGATTTCAAGCAGAGGACCCCCGATACCGTGTAATATTACATGGTACATGGTACATTTGCCTAATATCCCACCTGAGCTATAGTATAGGGTACACAAATGTTCCTACACGTGAACCTCATGCACCTTTCCCGCTGTTATAATGGCTGCCATTGCTACCATGATCTAGAGGAGCAGAGAGGTGCATAGGCATGTGCTCTGTCTAATGTTAATGTATGCATGGTGCTGAATGATGGCCTTTGTGTGGTCTGTCAAATTACATCTGGGAACCATTAACCCCGTCACATGAAAGGAGAGAACCCTTCAGGCACAGGTCAGTCTCTGAAGGTGCTAATAAGGCCATGCGGGGAATACTCACATTCCTATGTGCAATGTGGGACACTTATCCAGACTGAGACAGACCAGGCTGCGTGCTCTGACCATGACATAATACTCGGATTCTGTTACTGTTATCCCTGCCCTGGATACAGCCGAGGTGTCTGTAGGATCTCTATACATAATTCTTCTATAAAACCCTTGTGTACAACCTACCTTCCCTACACAGAGAACTGCCATAAGGGTTCCGGTCATGATACTAAGGCACTTTGCCACCCTTTTCCTTGTGCTCAATTACCCAAATATATCAAAATTGGTGCAATCTGCCTTGGTGCAGTTTGCCTCACTAATATGTCCAGGACAACATGTGCAAAGAGTTTGTATGTTCTCTTCGTGTTTACGTGGGTTTCCTCCGGGTCCTCCGGTTTCCTCCCACACTCCAAAACATACTGGTAGGGTACGGTGGCTGAGTGCGTAGCATTTCTGCCTTGCAGCGCTGGGGTCCTGGGTTCGAATCCCACCCAGGGTCAACATGTGCAAAGAGTTTGTAAGTTCTCTCCATGTTTGCGTGGGTTTCCTCTGGGTACTTCAGTTTCCTCCCACACTCACAAACATACAGTTAGGTTGTTCAGATTGTGAGCCCCATTCGGGGCAGGGACCAATTTGACAATCTCTGCGTAATCTGTGTGCGCTATATAAATAAAGAATTATTACTAGGGTGATTAGATTGTGAGCCCCATAGGGACAGTGACTCATTTGGCAAGGTCTGTGCAGCGTTGTCGTATCTGTGTGTGCTATATAAAAAACCTGAATCCAATACATCCAATGTGACACAGTTGCACTTTTTTTTTCTTGGTGCACTTTGCTTCATTCTGTTGTGACGCACCCCAGTAATAAATATATTGCAAACTCCAACTAAGCACAAGCACGCCCCATGTGCACAGTTTTCCAAAGTGTTGAACAAAGTGCAACCGCAACACAAAAGTGACGCAAACTCTTCATAAATACATGTGCGAGCTCCAAAGATGTTGTTTTCAGTGCAAAAAGTTAAAAAAACTGGTGCAGACACAATGATATATCTGGTCCGATGTGTCCATGAAGCTATGAGTCAAGCACTGAGCTATTACTGTAGTTACTGTAATAAACAATCGTATAGGCATCTTTGAGATGCCTATGAAATTGATTATAACAGGAGTCTGACAGGGATATTTCTCATGTACAAGCTATTTTCTGCAGATGCAAGCGTCATGATGACATCATCATTCCTCCTGCGTCATGTCACTGCTGTGTTCTGGTTACATCAGGAGATTGTTCCTGAGTCTGAGCTTATTACTGTAGGCACTGACTAATCTTCTTGAATGCATTATATGTTTGTCATATCATGCACGATAGTAAACTGTTATATGCAATTGCATAAAAGGAAGGGGGGGAGTAAAAAATCTGCCTGCATGGGGTAGATCCAAAAGGTCTTCTAGTTGTCAGTGACAATTGCTATTTTTCAATTGAACACTAGAGGGCAGCATTTTACACATTTTGACATTTTTAAGTGTTATGTTGGAATTTTGTGATTTTTTTAGCTTTATTTTTGTGTGAAAATACTATTATTTTATCCATGTAGGTATGTTTTTCCACCGTCTCAGAGGCTAAGCGCTGGTGGTCCCTGACAATCTCAGTTTTTTTTTTGTTCTGCAGCACTGATGTACTGTACATAATCAGAGGTGATGCAGCAAATCTATACCCCCCCCCCCCCCCCGGCAGTCCTGTGTGATATATATGGGGTCATCACTACAGAAAAACTACATAGACACCAGTGGGGACAGCCAAATCGTCGGTTTTTGAGTAAATGCAAATTTATCCGATTTTGTGCTACTTATAATTTTGTCTAAACTTTTGCGGAAATCTAAATCGCGACACCACAGTTTCAGAGTTATAATATATTCCATAGATATTAAGGACAATATAGTGTTAATTGCTGTTCACTACATTTTAATATTGATCTGCTACAACAATATGTACGTCTCTAATGCCAGTAGGGGGCAGTATAAGCTGTGCTATAACTGGTGATACATCCCTTTGCCCCTCAGTGAACCCTCTCGCCCAACAATCTAAACAGAGATGACACATGTCAGCACTTCCCTGCCCCTTGAAACCATTAAAAGCAGGAAGTTTCTATTAAGTTTAGGAGGCAGAAAATCACGCAAGGTGTCTGAGAGGGTTCACCAAGGGACATGAAATCACACTGAGGGTCGGACAAGCCCACCGGAGGATGATAAAATTCTTTGCCATAGTAATGGTCCAGCAGAAGATAACAATCTCATTTAGGGTTGACTTTGGAGCCCATAACACGCCACTTATTCTTAAAATGAGTCTACCAACAGTTTTGACACTACAAAGCGGCAGGCAGTGTCAGGTAGCAGCCTCGGACATGTGCTTATGTATTTAGTTTTTATTATAAAAAGCTGCAGGACTTTAAAAAATATTATATTCCAGGATTGTAGCTGGAATGCTGTAAGATCTCTGAGTTTAACTGCTTCATAGCTCCTCCCTTCCACTCTGAGTGACTGATGTAGCATCCAATTGAATACATTGCCAGTTTCCCATAGCAGAGGGAAAGTACTTTGGAGAAATCTCAGTGCATAGAAGTATTAGAACATACCCATAGTGATATAAGTCCAGCTACAATCTTGGACTATAAATGGATTTTCACATTTCTTCTGCTACTAAAGACACATAAAGACATACCTACCAACTTTCTGAAACGCAAAAGAGAGAAAAAAGTTGCATTGTGCCTAGCACACTGGAGAAAATTTGGAGCTTCTTGGGCAACACCATTTTCCCCACCCCTTACTGTGCCAACAAAGTATAAAACACCCTTTAGTGGCAGTATATGCCCCATTTCAAAACAGATGTGTTTAAAAGCTCTAACACTGTCTTCAAAAGTTTCAAAATTATTAATCAGCATGTTATATTTTTTCAGTTAGCATACTGACCCATTGATTTCTATGGCTCTGTTCAAAATTCCCTTTTTTTTTTACTCATGTACAGACTGTGAGCATGCACTATTTTATTCTCTAATGCCGACCATAGTCCGTTTTTCTTAAATGTTGCTAGGAATCCAACTGGGCATGGCAGAAAATACCAATGTGAAAAAAACGGATGTGGATACAATACGGACTGCATATGGACATCACACATCTGCATTTTTTGCAGACACATTGGGGCACATTTACTAAGGGCCGGAAGCGCTCTTTTTCATTGGGTTTCCCGAAAATTACCGGTTTGCACCGAATTTCCCCAGGTTTTTGGTGCACACGATCGGATTGTTTCACATCCGCGCCGGGTTGCATGCGAAGGAAATCAGGGGCGTGGGCGTCGGAAAAAACCCGACGGATTTGGAAAAAACGCGGTATTTAAAAAAAAAAAAAAAAATTAATGTGATGCTTGACATGCACTTACATGCACCAGGAATAGGATGGTGATCTCCGGCGGACCTCGGCGCAGCAGCGACACCTGGTGGACATCGGACGCACGACCTTGGTGAATCGCTGGAAGACCCGAATCCTCGTTGGAGAACGCGCTGCTGGATCGCGACAGGACCGGGTAAGTAAATGAGCCCCATTATAAACACCTCCATTTGAATGATCCCTTAGGCCTCACACACACGAGTCTACACTCGCACGGAGCGGCTAAACACTAGCCCACAATTATTAAAACCCCTGCACCAGTATTTTGTCTGACTTTGTGCGTTCTTTTCAATGTAAACTGCTTGCATATGTATTTATAAAGTGTCAGTGACACATTTGAGTCATGGCAGCACTATACCCGACACAAAATTCTGCAGTGAAGGAGGCGTTTTGGTGCTCAGTTGGACTATGCGCCACATTTGTCAAGCAATGTTCAACAGAAGTCTGTCGCACGCCCTATATTTAAGGTGCACCAAAAAGAAAGTTGAATGCACTCAGCCAGGGCAGTTCAGGTAATGCCAGATTCATCAAAGACGTGCACCAGAAATCCTGAATCTGGCGCCCCCTGCACACTACACAGGCAAACTACACTTAGTACAGACTGTACTGTTTTTGATAAAGTGCCATAGACCTCTATTGGTGCTGTGATGCTCGTGTGTGCTTCAGGCCTCAGATTTTTTAAAGGGGTCTATATTACAAAAACAAATATTTGTAAAACACAGCCAGATTTAAAGTATTAATACTACAAAAGTAATTACAAAGTCAGGACTAATATATCTTTAGATTTTGAGATGATAACGAGAGCTGTGTATGACATGGTCTGATAACATGGTCCTGGAAGCCTCTAGATCAGTGGTGGCGAACCTATGGCACTGGTGCCAGAGGCGGCACTCGGAGCCTTTTCTGTGGGCACCCGGTACATCGCCTCAGCATGAAGTTCAGACAGAATCTTCCTATAATGTTAGGTACATTTGCCCTAAACCTTTCAATTGCGTTGGTGTTCTTAGAAGGCTGAATGATTAAAAGTTGTCAAAGAACAAGGAGAAATACATTACTGCTTAAATTGCTGTGCTGGCACTTTGCAATAAATAAGTGGCTTTTGGTTTAAGTTTGGGCACTCAGGCTCTGAAAGGTTAGCCATCACTGCTCTAGATCCTTAGTCCTTGTTCCAGTCCCTCCCTTCATCTGTGTCTACAAACAGCAGAGAGATCTCACATTCCCGGAGCAGTGACAGCTCCCTGCACATGTTCCCCCAGTGCTTGGTAATGGCTGCCCCAGATCTGCACTTTGACCACCCAGTCTTGCTGGCCTCCTCCCTGCTTCCCAGGGGGTTGGTGTTAGGGAGGGCTGCTTTTGGGTCAGGTTCCAAGCACTATACAAGCAGCAGCCTGGAATCCTCTACTTCCTCCCAGGCCCCCACCTGCATCAGTGGGAAAAAAACAGAAAGCCAGACACTTCTGGGAAGCGAGGAATACAAGCCAGCCAGGGTCACTTGTAGTCTGCAGAGACGGATTACCTTAATCTCTGGGTTCAAAGACCCCCGAAATCCCCTCAGTGAAACCATCAGGGGCTGCCTGTCAGCCAGGTGGGTGAGAGAGATCAGGGGGGGAGTCAAACACATTAGTGGGGCTTTTCTTTAAAGGCCACTTACATTCCACATCTGTTCCACGTCAGAATGGAAAAGGGTTTATTATTTATCCTACTTATGTAATATAAGTGTCTGCAAGAGCAGAATGGAGAATAAGAGCTTGACCCAAGAGCTTACAGTCTCAGCAAAAAAAACCCAAAACATTATCCTAGTTACAAAAGAACCATATATGAAAGAAAACAAATGGCAATAATTCATAATAGGATGGACCTGGTATGTACCTTACCCCATCTCCTGTGACTTCACCCATCTCACCCGGTACCCCCATACAGTAATAGCGCCCTATCCTATGTAACACATATAGTATAATGCTCCATCAATGGGGGCCTGTATAATGTTGACCACACAATATAATGCCCACCCATGGTATAAACATGGCTGGAGGCCACAGAGATAACCCCACACACATTAGTTTCTGATATTATACTAATACACCACATGATTACTACATAAATTCAGGACCAGAGCTAAAATTACTACATGTATACAGGGCAGTTAGGCCCCATGCACACGACCGTCGGGGGGACGCATGTACGGCATCAGGCTTGCGGTCATACATACGTCCCCCATAGACGGCAGTGGCCGCACAAGTGCACAATGCATTTCAATGGAGAGAGGTCACTGTGTGCTCATACTATATGTTCATACAATGGCATATGTCTAATACAGTCACAGGCAATAGTAGCTATTAAAGTCACAGTGTCCCCACAGTAGCCAATATAGTAATGGTTCTCCCACAGTAGCCAATATAGTAACAATGGTCCCACAGTAGTCAGTTTAGTTTACAGTGGCCTCACAGAAGTCAAGTCACAGTGCCCCCAGTAGACCATAATCAGTGATTACCGCCTCCTCCATGTTGTCGGCTGTCTGCACTGCAAGTAGCATACCTGAGGGATCCTGCCATCTACTGGACACATCTCTCTCCTCCAATACAGAGGGGAGATGATTATTGTAAGTTGAGGACAGCAAGAAGCTTTCTGTGTCCATGGTTCCAGCAGTGCACAATACTACCGCTCTTAAATTGATTGCTGCACAGTAGGTTTTCCCTCAGGGCGAATAGGGGGCCCACAATTGTAACCTATCCCTTAATCCACCGATGTATTAACATGTGGCCTGAGAGCTGGACTATAGAGGAATCCCTGAGCAAAAAGGATATTTGGGATACCAGGCATGGAGATATTGCTTCAAAACATTTGGGCTAGGGAGAGAGGGACAAAAAGCCCCTGCCTTTTTCCTAAACCACTCCTTGCCCCACCCCCAAATATAGTATAATATCAACCTTAATGCCCCCACTCTCTAATGCCCCATTTTTGTGGACCCCCCCTATGGACCCTCAAAATACCCCTTAATTCAACTCAGCAACATATAATACCCTTCTCTCTAATCTTTTGTTCCTTGCTTTTATTTATCTCCTCTTCACTTATATATAATACATTCTGTACCCCATCCCCTCCTCATATTGTGACCACTCTCTTCCTCCCCTTCTCTTTGTGGCCTCCTGTCCTCCATCCTCCCTCATATTGACGTCCCATGTCCTCCATCCTCCTCACATTGTGGCCTCTCTCCTACATCTCTCTAATATTGTGGCCTCCTTTCCTCCATCATCTCTTATATTGTTGCCTCTGTCCTCCATCTTCCTCATACTCTGACCTCCCTTCTCCATTTCCCTCATATGGTGGTCTCCCTCCACCCTCATATGTTGGCCTCCCTTCTCCATCCTCTTAAAATTCTCCACCGTCTCATATTGTTTCCTCCCTCATCCATCTTCTTCATAATGTGTCCTCCCTTCTCCATCCGCTTCATATTTTGGCCTCCTTTCTCCATCCCCCTCATATTGTGGCCTTCCTCCTCCGTCATATTATGGTTTCCCTACACATATTTTGTTCTCTCTTCTCCATCCTCTTCATATTGTAGCCTACCTTATCCATCCCCTCATATTGTGGCCTTCTGATCTCTATCCCCCCATATTGTGGCCTCCCTCCTCCATCCTCTTGATAATGTGGCCTAATTTCTCCACCCCCTCATATTGTGGCCCCATTGTGTAGCAGCAATCGAGATATGTAGAGGGAGCAAGAGCAGATCCGCCACCAGGACTCAGTAGCTGTAATGTATTGATGTGGGTCAATCCTGGACACGCAGGGACATTATCCCAACCGCCCAGGATGGCGGGACAGTGCTGAAAAATCAGGCATGACACAATTCAGAAATGTAACTCAAGAAATATACTTCAAGTTATAAATTTAAATATCTTACTTATAGATGGGCCTCATGTATCATTTTACAAAAACAACTGTACCAGGAAGGGTTTCTGTGGACAACAAGGTAAGTTTTATCTTACCATAGGTGTTTCAACCATTCCTAGGTCACTAGGAACCCTCTTTAAAAGGGTTGTCCAAGGGTATAGAAAACCCTTGGGTGGCTGGGATGGAGCAGGTTAAAAAAAATAAACATGTACTTATCTCCTTATGCCCTCCTGGCGTCCAGTGCTGTGATCTCTCTGGTCCATAACTAACATACCCAGCATGGAAGCCACGCTGCATTCAGCTTCCGGCCGGCCGAGGTAGCCGGCCACTCCTTGGCCAGACGGAAGCTGAGCCCAGTGTGACTTCTATTCCCCTGTTTGTTTACACAGGGCACGGACCAGAGACATGGCAGCGTGGGATGCCGGGAGGGACCGCGGAGGTAAGTACATGTTTATTTTTTTAACCTGCCCCATTTCGGCCACCCAAGGGTTATTTCATACCCTCGGACAACCCCTTAAAGAGGGTTTCTCATCTCAGACATTCCCTATCCATGGCAATCAATTTTGCATGGCAAACAATATGTGCTATTGATGTGTGCAAAAATTTATAAAAAATCTATGCAAATTTGCACTTGTCCTCTGGTGCCATCAGTTTCATTCTAAAAAGACATGTTTTTGAGACAGTACCAGAATAATGAGCTGTTGCCTATAAATTTATGGATCTAGGGGTTGTGTTATCCCCTATCCACATACCGATCTGATGGGTGGGGGTCCAACTGCTGGGTCCCTCACAGATTGCGAGAAGAAGGGTCCAGTTTTATCGAACGATGAATAATGTTGGAAAGTTATCCATTCCATAATATGGGAGAGCCCTGAAAATGAGAAAGCACAGCGCTTGACAATGATAAAATAGTGAATGGAAGTGCTGGAGATAGACAAGTATCGAAGTGAGCAGCAGAACACATGCTCAACCTGCCGCTTCTTTCTATTATTGAGAATGAGTGGGAGCACAGCAGTTGGATGCCCACCGATAAGATTGTTATTCCCTATCCTGGGGGGCACGTGCTGTGGCTACCTATCTACAGGGGGACATGTGTTCTGGCTACCTATCTACAGGGGGGGCATGTGCTCTGGCTACCTATCTGCAGGGGGCATGTGCTCTGGCTACCTATCTGCAGTGGGGCATGTTCTCTGGCTACCTATCTACAGGGGGCATGTGCTCTGGCTACCTATCTACAGGGGGGCATGTGCTCTGGCTACCTATCTGCAGGGGGGCATATGCTCTGACTACCTATCTACAGGAGGCATGTGCTCTGGCTACCTATCTACAGGGGGGCATGTGCTCTGGCTACCTATCTACAGGGGGGCATGTGCTGTGTCCACCTATCTACAGGGGACATGTGCTCTGGCTACCTATCTACAGGGGGCATGTGCTGTGTCCACCTATCTACAGGGGACATGTGCTCTGGCTACCTATCTGCAGTGGGGCATGTGCTCTGGCTACCTATCTACAGGGGGCATGTGCTCTGGCTACCTATCTACAGGGGGGCATGTGCTCTGGCTACCTATCTGCAGGGGGGCATATGCTCTGGCTACCTATCTACAGGGGGCATGTGCTCTGGCTACCTATCTTCAGTGGGGCATGTGCTGGGCTACCTATATACAGGGGGCATGTGCTCTGGCTACCTATCTGCAGGGGGGCATGTGCTCTGGCTACCTATCTACAGGGGGGCATGTGCTGTGGCTACCTATATACTGCGGTCATGTGCGGTGGCCGCCTATATGTTGGGAGCATGTGCTGGGCTACATACACTGCATTGTTAATGCATTTTGCACATTATGTTATATGAACACACCATTAATTAATGCATTAGGGGTTCTGCTGTTTGTAACCAGGTCAATATAATAATTTAGGGGTGCTTTACTCACTATAATTCATTCCAGGGAACTATATACCCTGGTTGTCCCACCAAAGATCTTCTTACAGACGTGTCCCTTTAGTACACTTTCCTATGTCACCCCAGTGCTATATAGAAGAACTCATTGATGGTATCATTTCTTCAGCCCACACTCTCCATTCTTGTTGGGTCCCTCTGTTTGCTGCGTGCCTCCAGCCTGTTTATGTTTCCCACACGTGTTAGGGCAAAAACAGGCCTTTTATGTCTATTTTCCCCATGCTTGTTTGGATTTGTTTTTGCATGTGACATGACATCTTCGTAGACAGCTCCCTAGAGATGGGTTTTGTGTGAGAGGTGAAGCAGCTTGCTGTGTTGATCTTTCCCAGGGGATATATAGGACGTCACTCGCTCCGCTTGGTGGGAGATCCCTACATTCCAGCGTTGGGGGAAGTGTACGTTAGGTTATAGGTTTCTGTAAAGTGTTAGTGTTCATGTCCTGTTATGCTCAGCATACATATCGTGATCATCAAAGCATAACTATTAGTACACCGAATATTCATTATTGATACAATACCAAAATATTCATGCAGGGGCAGACTGGGAATTTATAGTGATACTGGAGACAAATTTTAAAAGTTGCCCTTTCTTTATTATAAATTTATGGGTGTCCCTCACCCATGACAAGGGGTAAGTTATGTCATACTCCACTAAACCCCCGTAAAAACAACTCGGACCATGAGGGATGGATTCAATGTCCACGGCAGCCATTTTGTAAACAAACTTAAATACTGTAAGAAAAAAACATTAACTGACTCATACAGAGTCACCCCGCTACTCACTTGCAAAGATAAATCATAGATAAAAAGTACAACAGGTGAATTCTAGGCGTAGACCAAGCTTGGAGCAAAGACCGCCTCAGAATAAGTACATTGGTTATTGAATGCCATCACTTTGCGGCACTGGCAGCCCAAAGAATGAGCACCTCTGATCATGTAGGTCCATGTAAGGTCAATGGACAATCCACCCCTGCACTCATACAAAGAAAACTGGTCTTAGCAGATGACATGACTGCTGAGCCTGGGGATTGGCCTAGATGGTATATGCAAGTTCAACGTTACCCCACTGGGGCCTGAATGCAGAGTTGTGGCAGATGGATTCCTTGGTACCTGATGGCTGGCGTATAGTTGCTTCCTAGCAGCAGAATTATGTCATGATGGCTTGGTCCAGAAGAACGGTCCTTGCCCACACGCATCAGGGCCAGAGGGAAGATGCATGAAGAGGGGCAGGCCGCAATATAATGATAGGATCCCCCTGGGGCACTCTGGGTGTATGTAGTAATATATCCAAGGCAGGTGGTAAAGGGGAGGCATGTGGTGTTAGGGACAAGCCAGGAGACTTGGAGACATAAATCTTGATCAATAACTCACATTCTCTTTAATGGAACACACTCCAAAGCAGCAGCATGTAACAAATTGTAAACTTTCCTTCCTGCAAGCATATGCCAGGGGTTGGATTGGTTGGCTGTGGATCTGGAATTTAGTTGAGTACCTCAGCCCTAGTCCAGTGGTTGAATGGCTGTCTGGTAGGAGCAGATTGGCTCTGCTACATGGGCAGCAAGGTGGCAGTTTCTATAGATGCAGGAACAAAGGCCAAAGACATAAGAAAGACTGAAAGACTTGGTCTCCAGACATAAGCTTAGAAAAACCTAGCAGGAAAGACCCAGAAATCCAGACAGAGAGAGATTTTATAAACTCTCTGTTCTGGGGATTTCCAGGGCACCGACTAATCACCAAACTGGCTTCTGCAGAAAAGATTACAAATGTTTCAAAAGATCACACACATTATATGTTAACCCCCTTGGCATATGGTACTGGTGTTATATAGTACTGGTGTTATACTAGTACTGGCAGTAGGTGACAGCAAAGGACAACTTAGGGGAACTCCAGAATTAAAGAAGTAGGATGCCTAAATTTTAGCATGGGGAAGCTTGCCACATTCCTTCCAGCCAAGCAACCAGGAGACTAACTGGAGCTAACTTTAGTAACAACCTGTCCATCGGGACATTACACAAGATGAACATGACATCATCATAGACATCTATCCAGAAGCTACAGGTGCCAGGAGAGCCTCCTGAGGGCTAAGTAAACATTTTTCTTTTATATCAACCCAAAATGTATTCAGGGGTTTTCTGCTTTTCCACATACACATAAATACCGCAAAGCACTACTCAAACCAAGGAAGAGGTAGACATTGATTTGGATGAGGATGAAGGGATGACAGCAGCTGAAATAAATCAGAATGGGTACTGTCACAGTAGATCAGTTTATGGACTTCACCTGCAACAAATGACCAAATCTCAGTAATCGAGTTGTATTATTACCCTCGCATCTACTGTAGGGAAAACCAACTGTGGAGTCCTACTGGCCCAAAGCATCATCCTTCCCAGAGACTGTATATATGTTTTTTACATTTTATCTTATGTACTCTTGGCAATTGCAGAACCCCACTTAGATTTTCTTTATTGTTGATTGCAATGGTCTCCTATGAAGCTATGCAATTTATTTTTCTCAGAAGACAAAAAGTTTGTATCCCCCCCCCCCCACTGATTCCAGCTATAAGAGCAGAGAAGAAAAGTTGTGTCTGTATGTTCTGGGTCCGGTCACTGCCTTGTTCACTACAATGAGTGAGCTGTAGACGCTCTGCAGCCCTTGAGGTTTCTCTGATTCACAGGTTTCTAGCGAGACAGAAGAAATATGGCCCAGACTGGAGATCATGACATGCTGTATCCTTGCAGTTCTGTTCTGTGTGGGTGAAGCTTTCACATTCTCCATTTCATCACACCTGAGAACAGCTTTCCCGGGAACGCTGACGTCAATATCTCCTCCAACAAATAAATCTGGGGTTACCTGTAGCAACCAAACTAATTATAACAGGAGAGCGACGCAGCATCCGTCTCTGGCTGTCTCCCAAGCAACCGGATCACATGTGTTAAACCCGACAGTGGTGAGAGGCACGTTACTGACCCTGCAATGAAAATAATAACATATCTGTTATATTATATAAAGCCCCCACAGTTCATAAAGAACTCTGCCGAGCTTTATAATGTCCACTTAATAGTGTGTGAGTCACCGGTTACTAATAATTAGAGGGGACTGCAATGAGGCTGCTGGAAAATAGTATCAGCTAAGGTCTCCTGGAAAATCTCCAGGCGAGTCAGTAATGCTTACATACTGGTAGTGTATTTCACTAATTTAAACTTCTAAATTTTATATCATTGACATCTGTCAAGGGGTGGTAAATATAATCCAGCAGGTGAACAGTCAGCTCTTGAAGACAATGGGGCTCATTTACTAAGGGTCCGCAGACCGCATTTTCATCAGGTTTCCCATCGATTTCCGTTTTGAGCCGAATTGCCCCGGGAATTATGCACATGCGATCGGATTTTGGCGCTGGCTTGCTCGCAAAAGAAATCAGGGGGCGTGGCCGTCGGACAACCCGACGGATTTGGACAATGCGCAAGATTTAACATTTAGAATTGTGTCGCAAGACACGCACTTACATGTACCAGGAAGAAGAAGGTGAACTCTGGCGGACCTCGGTGCGGAAGCGACACATGCAGGAAATTGGACGCACGTCCTTAGTGAATCGCAGCAGACCCGAATCCTCGTCGGACACCACAGGATCACGATAGGACCGGGTAAGTAAATCTGCCCCAATTTGTTGGAAGCAGGAAAAATGGGGAAACATAAAGCTCCCTTTAAATAAACGGATGCTACTCCTGGGCCGGGACCCAGACATAGGGTTGAGTGCGCCTCTCCATAGGGAGGCGTGCAGCTGGGCCGTACTTAGGACAAAAGATAGAGCTACTGTGCAGATTGCACTCCTATGGTGGCCGTATGCTAGCTGCTGTTCGTACTGCTAGCATATGGCCACCATATGCATTTGTTTGAGAGGGTGAGATAAACTATGACAAAGGCCAAATTATGGGGGATACACACCCACCTCAGAGCATCTCCAAATTAACAGATCTTTTAGGTTGTTCTAACAATTGTATTGCTTTGTTGGACCACAAGTATATAGAAAAATTGGATGACATTTCCTTACACAAACCATATCCATTATTTGCTGAAAGTGGACAAATCCTTTAGGAGTGCCCAAAGCTCACTGATCACAATTGGGATAAAAGCTAAATGCCTAATCTGATCCTATATTGCTATAGTACCAATCGCTAAAAGTTGAAGCGGTTTTCCCATTAAAGAGATACATTCTCTAATCACAGTATGGGGAATAAATGTCTAACAGCTGAGACCCCTAGCAGCCGGACTTTACTACCCTTTGTAGCCTGGAACTTCTAGGAAGGGCTTTATCTGTAAGCCATCCCAGAAGTCCCTTAGAAATCAGTAGAGAGTACAATGGACTCATCTTGGATGTTTTTCAGGTCTAACTGATCTCTAAAGTCATTACTAGTATAGGAAGACTTGGGGTCCCATGTTCTGCTGTTAATGGGGAATTCCAGCTGTCGCAATGTTGTTACCACACAATTATCCCTAACCCAGTGGTGGTGAACATATGGCATCGGTGCTGTTGGTGGCACTCAACGCATTCTTTGTGGGCACCCAGGCCATAGATGCTACAATATGCTACAGATGCTACAATCAAAATCTAAATCCCCCTCCTTCTTTCAACGGTATTGGTGTCCACAAAGCTCGAATACGATTGAAAGCTGTGGCAGAGCAAGGAGCAGTAAATTGCTGATTACATTTCTGTGTAGGCATAAGTGGGTTTTTGGTTGTAGATTGGGCATTCAATCTCTAAATGATTTGGCATCATTGTGCAACATATCCCACCTGGGCCTGAACTTTTGGCTTGGGGGGAGCTAGATTCTCCTGGTACCAGAGTGGCTGGATTGAAGGTGGCCTAGCGCTCGACTGGGTCACGGTCGCTTGGTACAGTTGGAACTAGCTTATTCCACGCTGGGCAGGTGTCCAACAGATGGATTGTAAGAAACAGGGAGATGCCTCGGATGGATGGAAACAGTTCTCCCTGGGGCACTCCCGATGTATATATGTGTGAGGATCCCTGGGTAGATGGTAGAGGGGAGGCCCATGCAATTTCCAGGGATCACACTGAGACAAGGGATGTGAAACATCAACTCACAGCTCCTTTATTCCAGAACACCAACTCGACAGAGGCAAAAGACCAAGGTAACAGTCTAACTGGTCCAGGTCACTGGTTGGATTGTGTTGTCAGATTGCATATGTCCATAGAGACTGATCACCTCTGTGTGCCATCTACGGTCTCAATTTGGAATTGCAGCTGCATAATATATGCCTGGGAAGGAAATGTTTACATGTTGACCAATAGGATGTGATATTTATTAATGTTCATTCTATATTATAAGAATGTTCATGACTGGATAATGGACCCCCCCTCCCCTAAGGGAAGTTCATCATACCATCTTGCCTGGAAAGTTCCAGAGAGTTATCTCTGAGATCCAGTGAGAAGAAAAAAAACATATGCTGCAAAACATATATAAAATCCTGCCAATATCAATAAACATACCAGGAAGGCAAAACTGCTAAATGTCCAACACTACAGAGGAACATAAGATCAGGAGCTCAGATCGACGTATTCACTATAGGGTGTAAATTCTGCAGTGACCAATAATGAATCTCTGGTTTCCAAGTGCCCCGCTCACAGAAGAAGACTACAAGATTATATCTCAAGGTCTTGGAGCCATGAGTCAAGAAGAAATGAGTGTAATCCGATGTAAATGTATTTAATTCTGCTGAAGCCTCTGCTAAGTGTTTAGCTATTAATCCACATTGGCCTGCAAAGTAAAGAAGGGGATCTTATCTTCATACACCATGTTTAGGAGGGCAGGGAACCCCATTGAGCAAAGGAGCTGCAGGTCTCAGAGATGCTTTAACCCCCAAGAAGAAAGCCCTAGATTTCTGTAGAGCTGCTGAAAATTCAAAGAAAATTGACACGGATGAATTCTGATAAGTCAGTAGATCTTTCTATGAAGCTTCTCTCAAGGCTGCATCCGGGTCAAATGGACTAGCAATGGACGCGCATGGTCACCTGGTGGGGAAGAGAGAGCTGGAACCCTGTGTGCCCTTACTACACCAAAGGTGGTGAGAATTCTGTGTTATGCGGTATCTCTTTCAGACATTGATCCATGTATTTTACCAGGTCATTGACCTCCAGGCGTTCCAGTTATCCCAAAATTCCTTTTTGCTAAAGGTGATTCTCAAGATCATTAGCTTGTTGTCCCCACTCGGCTGTCAATCCTTCTAGAGACCAGAGTTTGTCAGGGACAGGAGCAATTGTGTCTTCCAAGTGAGATACAGTGGGGGAAAAAAGTATTAAGCCACCAATTGTGCAAGTTCTCCTGCTTAAAAGGATGAGAGAGGCCTGTAATGGACATCATAGGTAGTAGACCTTAACTATGAGAGACAAAGGGAGAAAACAAATCAAGAAAATCACATTGTCTGATTTTGAAAGAATTGATTTGCAAATTATGGTGGAAAATAAGTATTTTGTCACCTAGAAAAAAAGCAAGATTTCTGGCTCTCACAGACCTGTCATTTCTTCTTTAGGAGGCCCCTCTGTCCTGCACTCATTGGGGCAGATTTACTTACCCGGTCCTGTCGCGATCCCACGGTGCCTTGTCCGACGAGGATTCTGGTCTTCCACGATTCACTAAGGTCATGCGTCCAATTTCCTGCATGTGTCGCTTTCGCACCGAGGTCCGACGGAGTTCACCTTCTTCTTCCCGGTGCATGTGAGTGCGTGTCTTGCGACACGATTCGAAATGTTAAATCTTGTGCGTTGTCCGAATCCGTCAGGTTGCCTGGCCGCCATGGCCCCCGATGCGCCAAAATCCGATCTAGTGCGCCAAAATCCCGGGGGAATTTGGAAATCGTTGGGAAACCCGATGAAAATGCTCTCTGTGGACCCTTATTAAATGAGCCCAATTATCTGTAGTAATGGCTCCTCAATTTTAGTGACTAGGAGGCTGGTGGACTGTTGAGTAGCAGCAAGTGGTTGAACTTTAACCTCACTCAATAATGGGTTGCAGTGCTGTTTGTCTGTGGTTAGCAAAGATGCAGCATGCCAGGTCAGGCATACTCCTTGAACTACTCAGCTGGCAGGGCAGAACAAGCGGACTGCATATTCCTTACGACCCACTCCTAGAGGAGCGCTAGGCTGTGGGTCAGGTATTTTCCGTGTTTGCAAAAAACCTGAAGGTTTAACTTTGCTTTGAGAACCTCACACCTGGTTTTTCAGCCTCATCAGTGAAAAAAACCTGATATTTCATCCGTTTTTTTTCTGGGCTATTATTGTCTTCCTTGATCCACATCTGAGAAAAAAATAGGACGTTTCATAATTATTTCCCCGGACAATGGATCGGTGAAAATACAAGCCAATGTGAGACACACGACACACATAGTAATCGATGGCTTTGTGGGGCATCCGTGGAAATCACTGAACCACGGACGTGAGAACCAACGCCAATGTGAAAGAGCCCTAAACCTGTAATAACTTATTGTACCAGGGAATGCTCTGTGTATACAAGCCTTCATTAATATTAAAGGACCAATACATTCCCCCATATTCAGATGCGTCTCAGACTCCCCATGTTAGACAGAACACAACAGGGCATTTTGTGTGGACTTCTATACAGTTTCAAATGAGTCCAGTTAATCCTAAATAGCATTGTGTGTATCCGTGTGTACAGCAGGGTGTACACTGTCCAAACAGATCCACCTTTCTCTTGTAGAGCCATGTAATAAGAAAAGGTAAGTGTCCCCATAGTCTTAGAATTTTATAAAAACATATTTTATTGTGTTTATGTCATAAATATAGTGTCATTGGGGCCTGATGCACAGTATCATACCTCACGTACATTTTTTGGTGTGTCGGCAGGAAAAAGTTACAAATTCTAGGCATGGAAAAAAAAAGTGGAACTGGTGGGGTGTGGAACAAGGGACACCTTAGCCAGCCAAATTTACTATAATCTGGGGCTTGGCATAGATTTCAATTCAGGTGTGTGAGTGCTGAGCCCCTCATTAGTGCAGATTCACAGGCTGTTACACTGTGCAGGAGCATTTCCCCCTCGGTATTTCCCCCCTCTGTCTGCCTGCTGTAATCTCAAACAATGGTGGACATTTACTAAGGTCCTTGCACCAGTTTTATGTTGGACTTTGCACCTCCTCTTAGGTGCAAACTGCTTGCACAGGTATTTTAGAAATGACCGTGCCACAAATGTGTCACACTGCATTTTGTGGCGCAACTGCACTGGGTGTTATGTAACACAAATTAGGGAGCATTTCGGTGCTCAGTTGGACCGTGTGCCAGATTTAACGTGCAAAGTCAGACAGAATTGTGTCATAAGGGTCACCAAAAAAAAGTTGGTGCACTTTTTTTGAGGCAGTGCAGAGGGCGCCAGATTCATGAAGAACGGGCGCCATGATTCCTGAATCTGATGCCCTCTGTACTATACACAGGCAAACTGCATTTAGTGTTGTTTGCCCTGTTCTTAGTAAATGTGCCCCAATGAGAGAAAATGTAACAATGTAACAGTCTGCATAATGTAACAGTCTGTGAGTCTGCAGCCCCCAGAACCCTTCTAGCACATTAGCATAATTATAAAAGTTGATTTTACAAGGAATGAGGTCATAGATAACAAATATAAGAAGATTACCACATTCTTGGTGCCTGGATCTATGATTAAGTGTCCCTGTTATATCATGGTTGATTTTGATGGTAGATGTCCTAAGAAAGCAACAGTCTTGATACATTGGCCCCAATGTTCAAGATCCTTGCGTAGACAGTACATTAGGTACTGTAGTCATGTAGTTAAAGCCTTCAACTTTTACACACTGGTGACAGACTTTTGTCCATTTCTGATTTAGTTTAGGGACCCGTGGTGCACAAGGGTTAGTTGCCGCAAATTCAGTAGTGTCTGACCTTCACCTATCTACAGTTGCAACAAAGTTGTGAAAGTTGTGTGGCAGGTGACATGCAGCAAAAACACCCAATATTGCTGTGACCCTTTTGTCCCGTGTGTCCTTGGCCTTAAAGCGGTTTCCTTAGGGTAGATTATGTGAAAAATGGACAAAAAAAATTACATTCAAAAAGGTATTACTCACTTCACCAATATTGTACAAATTGGTCACATCACCAGGAAGTGGTTTAGAAAGTGACCCCAACAATGGACCAAGAAGTAGAGATCAGCAGTGCCTTGGGTAAGTCCCAGTTCACACCTGCATTCAGACCTATTTTATTATTTTCTGTCTCTTAAATTATTTTAACAAAAATGTTTTTAAATACACTTTTAACACCTTCCATTTATGTCTGTTTGCACCACTTCTGTTATTTGAGATGGCAACTTCCATCTCCTTTTCATCTCAAATAACGGAAGCATTTACAGAAGTGGTAGAAACGGACACAATGGTCCACATTTACTAAAAACAGTGTAGCGTATAGAGGGCGCCAGATTCATGAATTGTGGCGCCTGTTCTTCATGAATCTGGCGCTCCCTGCACTGCTCCGACAGAGTGCACCATTTTATTTTGGTGCACCTTCAACATGGGACGTGTGACACACTTCTGTCGGATTTTGCATGTTAAAAGTTGCCCACGGTCCGACTGAGCAGCAAAACGCCCTTTTCACTGCAGAGTTTTGTGTCGGGTATAGTGCACAAATGTAGGTGTGAACTGAGCCTGAGTGGAAATGGATAATTTATAAGATGAATGATGTTTTCTATACAGTATATACATTTTTATATGTATGTGTGTGTGTGTGCTTATTATTCCTCACAGTTTTGTAAATGATGTAGGCAACTTATGTTCTCTTGTTATATGTAGATATTCACATTTCCGGCATAGATTCGTCAGAGCTTATATTGGCTCACGACTTAAAAATGGAAAAATATCTACCAGTCAAATATTAAGAGGTTGACAGAGGGTTAATTTTTATTTCCGCTGCGGAATGAATACATGAATTCCGAATTCTGTTTTATATTCCAGAATTTACCTTGATACCTCCGCTCTGTGTCATCATCATGTTAACTATTCGCTCTTCCCCCCTCCCTCTATGCTCCCCATGTTGAATTGTGTGTTATGCAAAAATCCTTTATCCGGCTTTTGCAAATGCATAGTGCAGAATACCAGGGGTCCTTTCATGCTGCCTGCCTCATGCTACCACCTGGGTGTGCACACGCACAGCATGCTGTCAGGATAGCTCCCCCTCCCTCAGTGACAAATACTGTTTACTCAGCACCACCATAGGGAAGGAGAGCGGCATCATGGTAGGGGTCCCTGCCTCAGTTAATCATCTGTGCTGTGCGCTGCCTGGGGTAATTCCCTCTGAACAGTTGCACTGACCCAGCTCTCGCTCAGCAGAGGGTAAATATGCTGCCCGTTGGCAATGTAAATTCACTGTTCTCCTTCAGTTCATTCGACATCAATGAGCACAGGTACCTACATGACTTCTATTACTGCTTTCTATTGCTTCCCCTAATAGGAAGTTAGGAGGCTAATAAAGAATTCTCAAAAAGCAATCAGTTTAATTAAAGGTTACTCCGAGGCTCCGGGGACTTCACAATGCTTATTCCACCAGCTCCTATAATTTGAGCTAATGGTGTAATATACCCATTAGCACAAAGATCATGCAGTATCGCTTTCTCCTACTTTCTGTTTCTTCTGAGAAATGTAATTCACAACACAGAAAAAAAACACAGAGGAACGAGCGATGCATTTATACAGAGGCCTGGAAATTCTATCTATATTTAATCACCCAGGAGCTACGATAAGTCTGATACAGTAGAATTGGGGATTAGAGTTTACCTTACCATTTAGAATCTACTTGCATTTTTATATACATATATTGATTTTAGGACGATTGTATTCAACTAGTCTCTAAGTGTCTGTATATACAAAAGATTGATGATTTTTACGAACAATATCGTGGCAGAAACAGGGCAAAAAGTTGTTCTTCTATGTTGTATTTTTGCCCCCTTTCCACAGCATGGTACTCGGTTTTATCCTCATTAGAAAGTACCTGGTACCAGTTACTTTTTTAAACCTGATTTTAACTAGGTACCAAGTGAACCTACGGTACAATCAACGTATCCAATGTACAATGTCACGTATCCAAACTGCTCAGCTCTGATAGGCTCATAACTAATTGTATCACCAGCATCATGAGGCTTGTACTTTGTGTACTTTGTGTAGCGCAAAACAAAACACATGGTACCCAATCGTGGCCGAAACAAACCAAATTGATCTGATGTGATTTAATACCGTCAGTGCAGATCAATCAACCATTTTGGTAAATTGTTGTAACTCTTAATTGTGTAAATGACCAATTTCATCCACTCGAAAACTGTCTATCTCACTCAAAAATCAGTGAGCAAATGTCTATTGTGTATGTTAACAGAATCTGAGGGCGTAGGCACACGTTCAGTTTTTCAGATGCAGTTTTTGACTGCCAAACCAGGAGTGGAGTGTTAATAGAGGAGGAGCAGCATTTCTCAATGATAAGTCCTCACACATTACGTTCCACATCTGTTTTTGGCTTCAAAAACTGCATCTGAAAAACTGGACTTGTAGCTGCACCCTGAGTCTGGAAGACTATTTCTTATTAATGCATTTATTTCCCTTATATGGCGCCAACATATTCTGCATCACTTCATAGACAATATTGGAGTCACCCTACTCTACTCTCCCTTGTAGGGCTCACCATCTACATTACATATTTCTATGTCTTCAGAATATTATAGGAAATCGTAATACCTAGAAGAAACCCTGTGCACTAGAATGTGATTTTCACAGGCTGTAAAAAAGGGGCCTGTGGTCTGTTGTTCGAGGCCCAAGTGTCATCGCCACAAGACAGGATCGAAAGCCAATGACTATAAAGAAAACTGACTGTGCCGCAAACTTGGGCAGAAATAAGACCTGCTCCATAATTTGACCTTAGAGTTGTCTACGAGGCTCTAGAAGCTGCTGTCCATTAAAATACATGAGGATGTGCGCTCGTCCACATCCAAAATGCACGTTCATAATCAGGGTATAGGTTGCCCAAACCATTATTATCAATTGGCCAATGTAAAGGTATCAATGTTTAGCTGAAAAATCAGTAGAGATCAGTAGACATCTTCTATGTGCCATGTAAAATTTTAGTTTGTTGCCCTCTAGACAATCTAGCATCAATTCATCCAAACTGTAAGGTAATGAACCATAATTTCCTGAACATTTGAATTCATTAGTTATTAGTACTGCAATGAAAAATGACCATTAAACTTTTTAACCCCATCTTTAGATGATCCTGTTTCTGAGATCCTAAAACAATCCCTTTTTATCAAACCAACACAGTTGCACAATTCTTGGCTCATTTATAAAGGGTCTCCCCTGCAGTTTACTAAAAAGAATACTGGCTTACTCGCTTGTGCCACTGGCAAGACATCGTTCACACTCCTTTTGTGGTGGGCACCACTATACCTAACTCCTGGGGTCTGCAATGAAACAACTTGATTTGTCTGCTAGCAATTTGACTAAAGCAGCCAAGCAGGGGTCTTGGGTCAATATTGGTTTTGGAAACAGATGGAGAAATGTTGAATTCCACTGTCTTTCCACTGTGCTGTTTGTATCTGTGTTGGTCTATTAGTGTAAACAGCCTATTGTCTTACTGCAAATCCACTGGCAGGAGGTAAGAAGACAAAACCTTGTTACTGAGATTAAAGCTTTTGCTGCAAATGAGGGGGAAAACACACAGGTTTCAAAGTTGCGAATGAAAAAAGAAGGAAAGTCAAGAATGAATAAACCTTACCGACCATGGAGAGGAGACTCAGCATGGAGAAACATAAACTTGGGGTTGTCCACATGTTGTACACTTCAATTGCAGTCGTAAATGATGAGAGATGACATGGAGATACAACTCTTTATAGAAGGTCACATAGGGGTTCTGCGCTTGGAGTTTGATGTTTGCGAAAAGTATGGTAGAAGTTACTTTTTTGAACATAATTCCAGTTCTTTCTGACCTGGAACCATGTATTCAGGGTCAAAAGAAAGCTCTAATGTTATCTACTAGTGACTGCATCCTACATATGACTTATGTTCCCCTTCCACCCTAACCCTCCTTTCCTTCTCATTGTGTTGGGCACCAGTATACCCATGTTTCCTTCGCATGACTTTCCCTAGCCTAAGGTGTTTTGGTGTACAGGCGGTCCCCTACTTAAGAACACCCGACTTACAGACAACCCCTAGTTACAAACGGACCTCTGGTAATTGGTAATTTACTGTACTTTAGCCTTAGGCTACAATAAACAGCTATAACAGTTATCAAAGATGTCTGCAATTAAGGTTTATCGTTAATCCTGATTCTTATGACAATCCAACATTTTTAAAATCCAATTGTCACAGAGACCAAAAATTTTTGGCTGGGATTACAGTTATAAAATATAAAGTTCCGACTTATATACAAATTCACTTTAAGAACAAACCTATAGAACCTATCTTGTACATAACCCGGGGACTGCCTGTATTGGGTTTTCCATCTCTCAACAATCGATGTCAATGAAGACTCAAACATGTTGGATTTCAATTATTTGTTTCTTCAGATTGTAATCCACTCCCAGAAGAGTCTGGCATCAGCTTGTTCCCCTCTCCCCATTGAAAACACATGCTTGTTAAGCTGAGCCAAGCTGTGTATGGGGGAATCATGTTTAATAGAGGGGTTTTGTCTTAGAAAATTTTAATTATAGGATGTATCATAACATTAATGAGTTTCTTGATTCTCTTCCATTGGTCCATTGAATGGAATTATTGTTTTGGTTGTTTGTTTTTTTATGACTAAAATATTGGTATCCTATCCTTTTTGTGTCCCTATACAGAGTATCAGTGTTCCAGTTGTGTGGCAGTCCAGGTTTCATGTACCATCATCTTGGGCATTCAGCATGTAAATCATTAGCTGATTGCCCAGGGCTGGACTGACCATTCTGGAATTAGGACTTTGCATATGGCCAAAATGGTCCCATAAAAGTTTGTTGAAAAACACTACACAAAAAGTGCAAGTGATGGGAGCTCCTCATATATTTCTTATGGAATCAGATCAGAAGACTGGTCTTCTATATGACCATTCATTAACAAAAGTCTATATTCAGTTTTGACCCCTCTACTGACTGTGCTTAACATGTGATGTTTATAGTAGTGAAAACCTCAGTCATGCTACTTGCAGGAGTACAAGTCTTCATTGCATTGCAATTGCAGATTTCGACTGACTCCAAGAACGCTGGACTGAAATATGTCCCCTGCCTTCCCCTTTGCTCTGTGTTACTAGTAGGTACCTCTATTTTTGGTCTCGTCCTGGCATGTCCTGGCATGTTTGAGGCATTCACGTTCTTACCTCTTACCTCTTATTTTTTGTGTGCGTACACGATATCCATGAGTACTTAGGCTGCATTCACACTACCGTATGGGGGATGTATGTACGGCACACTTGCACACGTGTGGCACCGTACAGCTCCGCACACAGGAAAAAGATAGGACATGTCGTATCTTTCCCTTTGCTATGCATTGCTATGGAGAGGGGAAGGGTCACCCCTCCTCCTCTCTGTGGCACAGAATGTATGCCCACCCGGCTACGGCCCTGCCGGCACACGTTTGTGTGCATGCAGCCTTAGTGTGATGGTTATTAGATACATGAGTGCTGCTTCTTCTTGTGGCCTAAGAGAGATGTGCAATATGACAATATGACATTGGCTGCTTTTTGTACCTGACCCCTGCCCCTTTTCTTCATCTTGGTGTAACGGGCATGTGCAATACGGTATGAAATTAGTGGTTGCATTGCTCTGGATGGTAAACTTTAATTGTGTTTTTTGTATGTTTTACTCTAAATAAAGTTTTGCATTCTTTCCTGAGGGCAGTTGTTAGTCCTACTTCTCCCACAGTGAAACGTGTAGGAAAAGTGGATCACTACAGAATTGATGAGCAATTGGTCAGACTATCTGTATGAGTACATCACTGTGTGATGTCTTTAGTTTGGAAGTAAGTAGTGTCCTGTTGGTGAGGTCTTATTGTCAGACTCAATGACGGCCAACATAGCTACCAGCATCCCAGCTACTTCCCAAACTCCTCATATTTAAACCTTCACCCCCTCTTGTCTAGGTACTGTATTGTTCAGGTCTTTAGAAGGGCTAGGTAACAATCCAGGGAACGTTCATGGTAGTCCTAAAGGACGATTTACGAAGATTTCTATTCTAAGATAAAATAAACCACTGGTTTCCCATCCTTGACCTTTTCTGTTAACTTGTACATATTGGAACAATAACTAAGAATCCATGGAATATGTTGGAACTTTCTCAATGCCGCCATGATCGCTGGTCTGGATGTTTCAGTTATGATAATTAAAACCAGTTAGGTAAATATGATATTCTTTCCCGTGCAGCTGAGACAACTTTTCATGGTAAATTCCTGACACACACACACTTGTTGGCAAGTGATCACAATAACTCCCATCTCTCTGCACATGGGTTGACTTTCCTAATATACAGGGTGGTAATATCATTTGGATTGATGACTTTTCTATCAATATGGAATTTGGAAAGAGAAACGGTTCAATGGAATAAACAGATTGTACAAATCAGTACAGACTGTGCACAGCCGCCCCACCACAAATATACAAGAAGACTCCTGCACATGCCCCACCGTGTAACGTGAACTCTGCTATGGTTTTATGTCATGGATACGGATCTGGCACAAGTTTTTTGTCAACGTTATGTGAAGAAGTGGAAGTATGAAACAGACTCATGTGTTCTTGTTGATAGGCTGAAAGGTGACAGGTCCTTTCTCTCTCCTCTCTCTGAACAAACTTCTCCGCCAAAGTTGATTTTCTACATAAAACAAACAAACTTGAGGCTTGAGATCCCATGACCCTTCTAATTCCTTGGCTAAGTGTTTTTTTTTTAGGGGGGGGGAGGGCATAAAATAAAAACCTAGAACTGAATGATTTCTAGAAACACACTAGGGCTTATATATATAAGGGTCCAGGGATCGCACTTTTGTAGGATTTTCAAAGTTTTCAAGATTTGCGCCGCTTTGAGAGGAATTTGACTGGGGATTGTGTCGCACGTGACTGGATTGTGGTGCAGCTTTCATGCAATAGAAATAGGCGATCTGATTGATTCTCACTGAGCACAGGATTTAAGCACTTACATGCACCAGGAAGAAGAAGGTGAACTCTGGCGAACCTGAGCAGGGAAGCGACACATGCAGGATCTCGGGAGCATGATCTTAGTGAATTGCGTCTGAGTGCATGATCGTCGGACACTCCGTCCCTCGTGAACTCCAGCGGTTGGGTAAGTAAATGTGCCCCACTGTCTGACAACCTTATCACTATCATGTATTTTAGAGCCTGTGCGATTACCCTGTGTATTTTATACCCTGTGAGATTACGTTTACATAGTTTAGAATTAGGAAAAGAAAAGAAGAGTGTGATCAATGTAACATTACTCCGTCTATTTACTGTGTATATATTATGTGACTGTTTGACTCTGTGACTTTGCCAATAAAGGCCACCTTGTAGGCGTGTGGAGACTTATAACCATTGATGCTCCACTAGGGGATTCGGGGAATATGGAAATACATTTTCCAAGATTGAAAAAAGAAAAACAATACCCTTGTGCTGTGACATCACTTTTTGTATTATCTCTGTATTATGACATCACCCTGTGTGGTATCCCTCTACACTACATCACTTTGTGTAATATACCTGTACTGTGACATCACTGTGTGCATTATCCCTGAATTGTGATCTCACTGTGTGTATTATTCCTGATTTATGACATCACTGTGTGTATTATTCTCTAACTGTGACATCACTGTGTTTGTTATCTCAGCACTGTGATATCACTGTGTGTATTATCCCTGTACTGTGACATCACTGTGTGTATTATCCCACACACTGTGACATCACTGTGTGTATTATCCCTGTACTGTGACATCCCTGTGTGTATTATCCCTGTACTGTGACATCACTGTGTGTATTATCCCTGTACTGTGACATCACTGTGTGTATTATCTCTGTACTGTGACATCACTGTGTGTATTATCCCTGTACTGTGACATCACTGTGTGTATTATCCCTGTGCTGTGACATCACTGTGTGTATAATCTCTGTACTGTAACATCATTGTTTGCATTACCCATGTACTGTAATCCCATGGTGTGTATTATCCGTGTATTAGGGCATCACTGTATGTAGTATCCCTTTATAATACATCACTGTGTGTTATCTCTGTGCGGTGACATCACTGTGTGTATTATTCATGTATTTTGACATCACTGTATGTAGAATCCTTTAGTGCTACATCACCGTGTACCTTCCTGTATACTGCAGAGGATTGAGTCTTTCCTTTACTCCCTTGTATGCTCATGTATCATGGACCTTTGGTGGGAACTGATTTATACTTTCATTGTGGCCCTGATTCATTCATGTCTTGGTTGCTGTAACACCCTAGGTCTGTGTTGTGTTTGTCCTTTTTCTCACTACATTTGTGTCATCCTTAATTCTAACCTAAAACAAATTAAAACCGATAGATATGTGACAAAAGAACAATATCCATGTGCTGTTTGTTTGACCCCATTGACTTGAACAGACTTGAGTCTGAGGTATATGAAAATGTATTAAGTGCCTTAAAGTTGTACCTATACCTGCATGAAAGATCCTTGTGTAGTTATTTTATCCCACGTGGCTATGTGGGTCCACACTAATCTTAATAGCCCCCCTTTCTCCTTTTCCATGAGAATAAAGCTATACATATAATAGTATAATAGACAATATTCCTACTTGATTAGGTGCTTACCATAGAAACCACATTTTATATGATGCAACCTAGGCAGGTAGAGACACAAGATCAATTGCCTTGTGATAACTATATCCTGGGGCCCTGTTTGGTGAAATTCCAAAGACATGAAACCTATAATAACAAATGAGAAATTAAATGTATGCACCGCAAATTACCTACATGGATGCGATCATCTCTTATTATGGAGCTACTGTTCCTATCCTCCGATTTCGGGAAAGCTTGATTTAGGAGAAATTCTTCTTTCTATCATGGACACATAGGGGGAGATTTATCCGTGCTTCTACGCCAGTTTTTGGGTGTAGAAGCACTGGTATAATCACAATTTTTTTGTGCAATGCCAAAAACTGTGATTATTACGCCGACTACGCCACCTTCACGCTGTGTGGGCGTTGAGGGGTGCAGCCGGCGGCTGAGTGGACATGCATGTGGTGTACCTGCCCTGTTTTTACAAATCAGCGAACATTTACCGGTCTGACTTGGCAAAGGGATTTGTGTGTGGTTTAATGTCCCAAATCCTCCTGACAGGTTCCCTTTAACACAAATACCATCTTTCATGGACATGCCATTCATGTCTAACAGCGGGATTTCATAGGTTGAGCTAGACTCCTATCCCACCATGAGGAGTGCTTTTAGCTTTGGGATCTGGAAGAGGTGGGCAAGCAGATGTATGTGACCGCCTGCTCTGGAAGAGGTAAGTGCATATGCCTTCGGTAGGCACAGTAGATGTAGAGGCCATAGGGCAGTGGTGGCGAACCTATGGCATGGGTGCCAGAGGCGGCACTCAGAGCCCTTTTTGTGGGCACCGGACCATCGCCCCAGCACACCGGATAGGACTCAAAGAATCTTCCTGCAGTTCAAAGCAACTTAAAAGATGCTGCTTTCAGTCATATCTTTGGAGGACCTCCTGCTGGCCCCACGATTCTCTATGTGCAGAGGGGAACTGGAAAGAAGCTAAAATGGTGAAAATGTTCCATCTTTCTACTGTGTTGCTGTCCTCAGGAGGCAAATATGATTGAAAGTTGTGGAACAGGGAGCAATAAGTTACTGCTTTAATTTTTGGTTGGCACCAAATAAGCAGGGTTGCTTAAAGGTTCACCAACACTGCCATAGGGGGTACCACAACAGCACCCCAGATTGTAATTACAACGTCATTCTCTGCTATCCCTTCAGGATGTACAGAGGACTAGGACCATGAATCTCTATCTGCAAATGCTGCAAAGGCAGGGAAACTCGTGGTGTGGGAAGAGCCAGACACCAACTTTTATTACCTTCCCCACACACCACCCAGGCTGACCCACACAACAAATAGGGCATCATGTAAAACCCAGGAATAGGCTGTTCCCTACTTTGACCTCTAAACTTTATAAACCCTATCAACCCCAAAGTCACAGGCACTAGCAATGCATGTTATGTTACCCTGCAGAACAGTTATTCTTTTCTAAGATGTGCTCCAAACAACCCCATACCCATACATTGCTGTCTCAGCCAAGTATCCATGTGTTTTCAATGGGGAGATGGGAAAAAGCCAATGCCGACCACCTCCCTCAGTGATTTATCTCCTATAGAAAGAAGACTAAAGCATTAGGAATGTTGAAATCCAAGGCTGGATTTGGGTGGTCCCCATACATAGTTATGTTCATTTACTGTATGAATACTCTGAATATTTTCAGATTTAATGTTTTTATTGGTTTTTATATATAAACATTATAACAATGTATGATGGGGCTGTGCTGCCGTCATAGCAGAAGAGTGAAAAACTATGAAGGGCCTACAACATTAAAACTGGTAAGATTCATGAACCCCTATCATTCTAAATCTCCGAAAATGTGCAGCACCTTATTATGTGTCTTAGGCTAAGTTCATATTAGTGCTGTTTTTTTCATTGTCCGGACCCATTTCAGGCTTCCAACAGTAAAAATAATGGAGGTTTAGATGAAGCTCCTACTGACTGTAACTGGGGTTGTTGGGTGTCCATTTTTTTGCTTGACGAAAAAATTTGATCTACCTCCAAAGCACCCATGAACCTGGCCTTATACCCTTTTCACCACGCGTAAAAAAGGGGGACGCATTTCACATGGAAATTGTGTGGTTATTTTAGTCTCCAAAAAGACAAGTGGTCCAGTCATATAACATCCATTTCCCAACACTAAAAATTTACTTTTATTTGTAAACTAGTAAAAAGTATTATGATGTTATTGTATTATGATTGTTATTTTATCACTGCACAAACTTTTTATGGTAAAGTAAGACAACTTAGAGGTGGTATATATCTTAGGTTACACAATCTATGGATGTGGCCTACTCCAACACCAGGCTTCAGTCACTGTGATAAATCTGGAGTATTTTTAACCTTTTAATGACAACCAGTATAAATGTACAGACACAAGATTGAAGGACTATGTCCTTCAAATGTAAAAACTGCCTAGTCTACAGTAAGCTTACACTAAATTCTATGCATTATTACTAAATCCACAGGTTTTTTGCATTCTGGATTGACACTTCTGGAATCATTTTATTGACCTGAATTCCAACTAAATCCCCCTCAATCCGATTGGTCGAAACAAGACGCCCACACTTTACAGGTCACCAGTGACGCCTACAAACATCTAGTGTTGTCTAGTGACACATGTAGACGCCTACACACTGGATGACGCCCATACATGACCTGTCATCCAGAGATGCCCGAACTTTCACGCCCATAGATTATACGTCATCAGTGACGTTCGAACACCCGATTGGTCAGGCGAGGGGGGCTCGTTAGCGATGACGGGCTCAGTACTCTGTATATAGGCGGAGCTAGACGGGCGCGCGCCACGGCCACGACTATGCCGGGCGTTCACACCGCACGCAGCTCTATATCGTATACCCTTATTCATCATGCCAAATTCTAAGACCCCTGATGATAATGGCAAAATGAAACGCGTCGGGTCTTAGGGGTATCTATTAGTGAGGAAGTGTTAGTAGCTCATACTCAAGCCAGTCTAGGCAGAAGATATATAGCTCAGTCAGCCTATTAGCTTCTCAAAAACTGAGTGGTGTCTGCCCACAGAATTTAAGATTGGCTGCTATTAGTCTTGAGTTTAAGTCAGTGTATCTTAATCCAATCTATACAGAAATAAAGCCAGATTGGAATAGGCAGGATACGAACCTGCAGTTACCTGACAAACTATCATTTCTCTACCATTTAAATGATAGTGACTACACCTCCTCATTATAAAGTAACAGGGGTGTGAGCCAATCCATTATCACACCCCACTTTTAGTTATGTCACCTTTTCCCTGCTGTTAACCATTTTTGGAGTACAGTATACACACACAGCATCCAATTGGTTCAGCAGTGGATTAGACATACAAATGTGCACTCAGAGCTCTGTCTCTCTATCTTTTATAATTTGAAAAAATAAAAGCTACGTTTTATTCTCGTATTATCATATATACCAGATGATTAAAAAACTATACCAGTTCGATTTGGTGCTTGAAAGTTGCCAGATTTGTACAGAATCCAAAAATCTCTTAGCTCTAATGTGTATTGTGACTCTATCCTATTTCCACTCACAGCCTCTCTTAAAATTGAATCATAATAAAAATATATACAGGCGGTCCCCTACTTAAGAACACCCGATTTACATACGACCCCTAGTTACAAACGGACCTCTGGTAATTGGTAATTTACTGTACTTTAGCCTTAGGCCACAATAAACAGCTGTAACAGTTATTAAATGTGTCTGCAATACAGATTTATTGTTAATCCTGGTTCCTATGGAAATTCAACATTTTTTAAATTCAATTGTCACAGAGACCAAAGAAAATTTGTCTGGAGCAACAAAAATATAAAATATACAGTTCCAACTTACATACAAATTCAACTTAAGAACAAACCTACAGAAAGTAACCCGGGGACTGCCAGAATAAATATATATATATATGTATATATATAAAATAGCCCACTTAAAATTTGGATATGTGTGCCTGACAGGATCTCTTTCAATGGCTTTGACACTTTAAATGGGTTGCGTTGTTAAAAAAAACTAAAAAAAACACTACACTGCAAAAGTTGTAAAATAGAAATAAAATACTATATCTCTAGCACTAAACAGTGCCGATCCCCAACCAGTGCTCCTGCTCTCTCCTTAAATACAGATGGGCAGCAGTCAAGTGCTGGCACTCCATTATGGCTTCCATTAAACACTGGACAGACAAAAAAGGGCTGATATTGATCTTATTGTTTGAATGGCATCACTTTATTAACATTATAACCCCTTTAACATACATTTCTAAAGCAAAAGTAGGACAATAAAAATGCTTGATCCCAAAAACTCACCCATGATGCATATGTTCATATATCTGAAATACGAAAATGGCAACAAAGCAAACAAAGCGTTTTTTTAATTAACTTTTAAATGATCCCCAATAAAATGAAATTCATAAGAATGTTTTTTTTTCTGTACAGATGCAGCTTAATGGAAATAACTTTCTTCCTATTATTTGGTAATTTTCTTCCTCATTACCTCCCTTTCTCTGGGCTGGAAGCTGGTGGAGTGCATGTGCAGGAAGTCGTAAATGTGGTGTAGCTGGGGGCTAAGGAGCATGAATATCTAAGTGGCTGAATATTTTATTGCACACAATATCCTTCTGATTAATCTGCAAATCAGGCCTATTCTTCAGGAGACCTGGAATGCAGGACCTCGTGCACCTGTCCAGTATATATAGACGGGCTGCTAGTAAATTAACATCAGCACATAATGGCATTGAGTTCATTGCTGAAGTGTGGGAGATAATGTGTCTTCTTATCATTCTTCGTAGAGAAGCGCATGTGGGATTGAACCTTACTTCTTCTTTGATGAGAGCCACTTCAGATGAAATGTGCCGCTGATGTTCTCTTTAATTATTTTATTTGCCTTTATTTTTATTTCCACTGCAGAATCTTGTCTCTGTCATTAGCTCACCTTGTGGCGTCAGATCCTCCCATATGTCCTGGCAATCATTGTGTTAATTGTGTTGTGTTTAAACTACTAAACAACATCATTGAGGTATCTTAGATTTTGTGTAGCTTTGGACCTCAATGACTTTGAGTGAAAGCTGCATACTCCATTATCCACCCTATGCAATATATTAACTCTTCTATTCCTCCCCACTTCAAGTTAGTGTGTTCAGACTCAGACTGACCCACAGGGGAACAGGTGGATCCACTGGTGGGCCCCCAGACCTTGCATTAGTAGATATAGTAATTAAAAAATATATTTAGCATAGAGCATCTAAACTATCCTATGTATTTATATGATTACATTAATAGATTAAGTAACAAACTTACAGCTGTGGTGGGCCCCAAGATCAGATTTTACTGGTGGGCCCAAGGTATTCCAGTCCGACACTGAGTATGTTTTCTGAATCTCATTGTAAACCATTGGCAAAGACATATCTTCCCTAATAACAAGTTAAAATCTAATACAGGCGGTCCCCTACTTAAGGACACCCGACTTACAGACAACCCATAGTTATAGACAGAGCCCTCTGACCTCTTGTGAAGCTTTCTGAATGCTTTACTATAGTCCCAGATTGCAATAATCAGCTGTAAGGTGTCTGTAATGTAATGTAATCATTGGTCCCATTACAGCAAAAAATTTTAAACTCCAATTGTCACTGGGGCCAAAATTTTTTTGATCTGGATCTACAATGATAAAATATACAGTGTCGACTTACATACAAATTCAACTTAAGAACAAACCTCCGGACCCTATCTTGTACGTAACCCGGGGACTGCCTGTAGCCTGATAATTTTTTATTCCAACATCACTAAAAAATGGAAAGGTGACCGCCTCATCCAACATTATTCTGTTTTGTATGAACAAATCTAAAGTTTTGTAAATGTAAGAATCTATTAAGTCGGAAGCTAAAGAGGCTAAAAGTTTCAAGCCAAAATACCCAAAAAGTCTGTGTACCATACAAGGGCAGTATGCTCTAATCTACAACCAGGTTTCCGATTTTTCTTTAACTTATTTTTAACGGGGTTCCTCCAGTGGCTAAAAACTTTAACACCAACAATTGGATGTAGAGGACTAGTTGAAGGCTACCATGATTATTTTATCGGCTGAGCTTTGGGAATCCCAGTCCCATACTGCTTTCTAATGCTGTTTTACTATATTTAATAATGACTTTGATGGCATCTTATATCTTCCCAACAGCTTCACTTCATGCCAATGGCCAACAAGCTTCAAGCAAAGCTAGTGGACGCTTTTGGAAATTGTTGACTTTTGCTTTCATCTGATGTTTATGACCAACTTGAACTGTGATCCATAGAAAGTGTGTGGTGTATTTCTCCTTCTCACTATTAAGGGGAGTTGGCATACGCGTTGAAATGAACCATAGAGTCTTGAATACCAAGAGCTCCTTTAAATCATTGACTTATATTCTAAATAATAATTTGGTGGAACTAGCAGATACTGAGAACAGTTATAAAAGTTTATGCCAATCTCTGCAGCAATACCCTGTAGCTAAACAGACTACTTAGTGAAAGCTAATGAGTCCACTTCACATTCTCCTTACAAGATCTGATAGGTCAATGTTTTGCTCCAATGCAGGAAGTGCAAATCAGTGAAACAAGACATTTTCTAAATGTGTTGCAATCCCCTTTGTTCTGCATCCACACTCCAGTTCCAATTTGGTTTCTCATGCTGATAGGCTATTAAGTTGCTTTATTGTAAGAACAATGCCATTGCCTTTCATCTAACCTGCCTTTCTCTCAGCTTTTCCAGGTAGTCTTTATAGTTGGGGAAAACCAGCTGTCCCACCGAGCAAAGGAATAAGGCTAAAGTCACTTGTAGCCTCCCTGCTCAGTAGGTGTTTCTGTAGGTGATTTTACCATGTAGTCATTTGGGTCTGTATGGAAACGCTAAATGTTTGTTTTAGTCACAAGGTCCTTCTTCTTACAAACCGATTCCAATACACAAAAATGAACCTTATAAACAAAACTTTTTGTTAGAACAAAACATGGGAATAAACAGTTTCCTTGTCACTCCCTAAATCAATTCTGAAGGAGAGTATTTCCCTACAGAATCATTTTATATATCAGACCCTATTTATAAAAATGTTAAAAGTTGCCAAGGATAAAAAAGAAACTTTGCCAGTCTAGGCTGTGTTTAGAATTACAACTCAATCCCAAAAAAGTGAATACGACTTAAAAGGGTATTACCATCTGGGATATTGGTGGTACACCGGATAATACGCCAGTGATCAGTGTGGGTCCTACATTTAGGCGTTATGTGAATAACTAAGCCTCTATGTCCAGCTAGACTGAGAAATCATAGGAATCATAGAGTCTGTATGTCTGTATACACAACCAATTCTACATTCACCGCAACTGCAAGATTTGGGACCCCTATCTTTGTGAGTCATGTCCTAAAGGATGTAGATGCTATAAATATCCCAAATTCTAAACCATTTTAACTTCAATAAATAGTTATATGTCATATGTTTTTTCATCTTCCAACCCACACCAGGCATCTATAGTGTGGTTTGGCCGATACATAGACGACCTGGTATGGGTGTGGAGGGATTCAGAAGCATCCTTTAAAGATTTTGTGGGTTATCTTAATGATAACCCCATGAACTTGAAATTTACATCCATGTTTGGAGGGAGATCCATCCCATTTTTAGATGTTACTTTAATAGGGGAAAATAATAGAGTTAAAAGTATACCCTACAGGAAAGAAATGGCGAGGAATACTACTCTTTTAGCTTCATCTTGCCATCCCCCACATGTGATACAGAACATACCATACGGTGAATTAACACGACTCAGAAGGAATTGTACAGATAATGATGACTTTGAAAAGGAAAGAGCTAATCTTAGAGTCAGGCTCTACCAAAGAGGTTACAAAACAAATAACATTAAGAAAGCGGAATACAAGATTAGAAACATCAAACAAGAAGATTTATTAAAATATAAAGAACATAAAGATAATAATAGAAGAGGGGGCAATGCTCCAGGTACAAAGAAATCCAGAACTCCTATAGTGTTTACTACAACATATAGTAGACAATACAAAGAAATAACTAAAATTGTCCAAAAATTCATTTCGATTTTATTACAGGACCCAACCCTACACACCATATTAGACGATGGTATTAAATGTGTGTCGAAAAAGGCTCCCACTTTAGGTGGGTCTCTGTCACCTAGTCTATTCAGGAGTCAGAACTCCAGTAGATCATGGTTAAATACCAAAGGTTGCTTCAAATGTGGACACGCCCAATGCAAAGCCTGCAGTTACATCACGGTAGACACAAGTGTAACATCGAGCACCACCAACAAAAGTTATCCTATTCGATCATATCTCAATTGTAATACATGTAATGCTATATATTCCATTAAATGCACCAAATGTAATGTCCAATACATAGGACACACTACAGGTCCCCTTAAGGTCAGAATACGTCGTCATTTATCAGACATCTCCAATGAGGCAGTAGGAATATCAGCAGCCTCTAGGCATTTTAGAGAGTCACATAAGAAATCCACAAGTTTTTTCACATGGACTGGTTTTGAAAAAGTCAGTCAACCAATTAGAGGAGGTATAAAGAGGAAACTATTAAATAGAGAAAGCTACTGGATTTTTATGATGGAAAGCAGAACCCCACAGGGTATGAATAAGAGACAGGACATAATTCTAACATACTAGATAATGCTATGATATTTCCTCCGTTATTTCCCTTACTTTCAGCCCCTCTTGAATTTCCTGTACACTCCATAAATTTATGTTATTCTAGCGCTGTAGTAATGTATTGCATGTTTTTTGAGTATCTTAGATATGTCATGCACACATATGCACACATATGGATGTGATACATACCGTGTATTTGACACATGTGATGTACATTTAGGTCTATGTGTCACTCCATGTGTATTTCATGATATTCTAACTCCAGTTCTAATTGTCTCTGAATCTTTAGGAATGTTACTAAAGAACGGCTCATTATCATACATTAATATGATTGTTATGATATATTTTTCTTATACTCTTTTAGCAATTAGAACAATAAGAGTGTAAGGTTTTCCAAATAAGAGATCGTGCATCAAAAGCAATGCACACTACATATCGTAATATCATAGGTTGTTCCTATTGTACATTTTTGCTGATGTTCAGTTGGTAAAAGATGTAACAACTGATACCAATTGATCAGAAGCGCATCTTTTTAAAGTTTTGCAACTAAGAATTTTAAAATTGTATTCATTTACCTGAGCTGTGCGCTTGTCGAGCCGCGCTTCCGATCATGTGACTGGGTGGGAGGAGTGTTTGTCATGTGATTCGGAGGCGCGACTCGACTCACGTGACAGCGGAACAACATAAAAGGTGCTAGCTCAGAGAGTGTATGGCAGGTTATGATTAAGACGGTCTCCATCGAAACGCGTCAACCTAGTAGTCCTCGTGTCTATGGCGTTTTAAACCAATAAAGGAAACACTTGTTATTTGCACCCTGTGACGTCCTTCTTGAAGTGCCGGTATTTTGCACCTTTTTCCCAATAAATAGTTATGGCACAGAATTTTCTATCTTACAATAACCTCATAAATTCCACTGCTCATGCAGCCACTCGTACAGTATACCTAAAAGTGAAATCAGCTCGGAACCAATAATTATTATGAACCTAGTAATAAACTGGTCTGTTGTTATCTTCTGTAAGATTTCCTCAGTTAGGATTTTAACCTTTACTTAAGGCCCATTCCACACTTGCGAGTGTGATACGATGAACTCGCATCACACTCGCAACGCAAGCTGCCGGGAACGCACGGCCGGAACGCTGCATACCGGGAGTGAACTCAGCATGTCAGTTCACTCCCGGTGTGCAGCGTTCGGGCCGTGCGTTCCCGGCAGCTTGCGTTGCGAGTGTGATGCGAGTTCATCGCATTACACTCGCAAGTGTGGAACGGGCCTAACTCTTTACCTTAACTCCATGTTGTGTCTCCTGCTATAATGCCTGTGGTCAGTGTAAGCACCAGTCATGAGTTACACTCTCTAGACCTGTGATAGCGAACCTACGGCACGGGTTTTCAGCAGTATTATAAATTGACACATCTTGAGAAGTCTGGCACTACAGAAGGAGCAAGATGGAATGGAAAGAGCTGGATTATCCTTGGAGCTCCTGAAATTCTCCCAGCTCATGGCATCCCGGAGGAAAGCTGTAATGATAATCCAAATTTCTTCACCTTCATTTTACTGGTTGTAGTTTAGGCACTCAGTCTCTAGAAAGGTCACTGCTCTAGACTGTACCGTACTGGCTAAGAAGTTCTAAGAGACAAAACCCCTGCATCAGTCACAACCGACCCACAAGTTGCCATGAGGCCTAGCAAAGGTCCCTAGGCCTGCCAATGGTAATCCAAAACTAAAGCCAGAAGCTGGATCTTATATGCAGACTATCTGCTGCCTCACACTGACAGCCATAATATACTGTGCCTTCTGGTCATCTCCTGAGACAAAATAAAACAAGAAATACATTATTTTGAAAAAAAAACTCCCATATGTGGCATCGCTGCCTTCATAACACCCCAATCTAAAATACAATTCATTATTTACCCTCTTAGTGAGAACTGTAAAAAAAAAAAATTATTGTGTAAAAATGTTTTGTTTTTGTCCCCTTGTCTCCAGAAAAGCTTCATTTAAAGAGGACTTGTTACCCAAATTTTCGGCACTTGGAGCTGCATACTGCCTGGCACGCGGAAGTCACTGCTGGCCTATGGAACGACTGGGGCGATCCGATGATTACACTGTACCCCGCTGCAGTGTTTGATAGCATTACCGGAGGTTTCCGGTAACGCTATCAATCTAACACTGCGGCGTTTGTTCAAGCACTAGGAGCTGCTTACTTTAGTAAGCAGCTCCTAGTGCCGAAAATTTGGGTGACAGGTCCTCTTTAAACTCTTCAAAAAGTGTATGCTAGACCTAGCTCACTAGTAGCCCAGTTATGATACTTATGGCCATTTCCCTTATTTTCTCATGAGTGAGCACTTTCTCCAGTCCTGGCTTGCCCATAGGTATGGAAAGGCTTAGAATAGCCAGAAGCAACAGATACCAAGGAAACTGAAAATAGATACAGACACAGATACAGAAATAATACAATCCGTGCTCATCAGGGACACAAAGCTTGATTGTGGAAAGGTACTTTACAGAACTGATGTCATAACACCCGATAGTAGGTATGGTGAGCCCAAAATATAATTTGCTAGGAGTTTGATATATAGGCCATGACATATAGCCAGAGTTATAAAATCGAAAAATTCATGGCACTGGTATTCAAATTAACAATATACGTTGACCAACCATTTATGTACCAGTTAATTTTTTTTTATATAAAATCACATAGACACAAGTGGTTATCCTTTTGTGGGATATGATGCAATAACAGGGTATGAGGCAATAATAGGGTGATAGGGCATCATGCAATAACAGGTCCCAAGAATGTAGCATACGATGACCCAAGGTACAGTTGACTTTGGAAGCAAATACATGCCACAAGGATCTAATTTTTTTATTGGATCTTATATTCCATATAAACTTTTAGATATACTTTCTGATAGTTCTTGGGTGCATGTTATAGATAGAAAAAGGAGGACTCGCGGTTTACTGGTGCCCAAGGAGCCTTAGTTTGACAAAGGAACAGAACACGTCTCCAATCTAAACTGGAATTCATGTCCAATTCTTTAACAAAAATGGTTCGGAATTATAATTGTCCTATTGGTTTGTTATTTTCTGAACTGGTGACAAGCTGCTAAGAAATGGGGCTTACTACTTCCAGCTATCATAGGGAGCCGACCACAGACCCAACAGCATGGCCCCCACTGTTCAGATTTTGATGACCTATGGAAAGGCCATCAATTATAATTCCGTGTCCATCTCCTTTAAGTAATTTTTTTGTAAAACATAAAGTTGTGAGCTCAGCTCTGTCACGTATTTACAGCCGTGTTTTGTGAAGATTGTACTTAAGATCAGTTGCTTAGTTCAATATAATTCCGAGCCTCCTCCGAATGCACTCAGGAGCATCAGAGCAGAGGATGTGAGGGATAAGCCTGTAATCTGTAGCACATGCAGAGCACTGCTTATAGCGTGGAAAAAAAAAAGTTATCTGTAAATGATAAATACTTGACTCACTTCCCACCAGTAGGCAATTAAGCTTTTAAGAGGGATTAGGCGTCTAAGGCATTTACAGCATCGTCTTGATTAGGTATAGAAAGATTAAAAGTTAAGTCATAGAAGCAGTGCAGCAAGAAGATACATATAGGAACAGGCCATAAAGTCAATATTTGATTGATTGGTAATTTCCTGATCAAGAAGAATGGAGGGCGCAAATGGCCTGTGGTCTGGTGGAAATCTCTTAAACTCCTCAATGTTGGGTTCTAGGCTATTACACGTGATGTTGGTTGCATAATTAGTCTTAGAGCAAGGCTGTAGCTGGTGGTTGAGTGTTAAAGCAAGTCTCATTCTGGTTGGATTTACCAAAAAGTAGAAGCATACTTGGCTCGACCGAGCATTCAAATGTTCTAGATGGTAGAGAGGGGATACTGCTGCCAGACAGTCCAGAAAAAGGCGCATCTAGAACCAGACTTGGAACTATCAGACAAGGCAAGTGATGGGAACTTTCTAGGGACTTACACATAGACAGTAGTGGCTTACAGGGGTGGGTGAACAATGCCATGAGTCCTGGTCTGTATGAATATTATAGCCCCTACAAGTCTGGAATCACTTCCTACATATGGTGCCTGCTTTCCATCTGTGGTTTCAGGACCTTTAGAGGTCCTTCAAAGGTTCTGAGATGGCTTGTGTGCATGTGTATGGAAAGCAGGAACAGATGTATGAAGATTTTATTGGTGAAGGTCTTTCTCAGTATAAAATTTGGTTGGTAGTTCGGGTGGCCATTTGCTCCTAGAAGGCTTGGGTTCTTCTCCTGGTCTTACAGGTCCAATATTGGGTTCAAGCCAGGGCCCACCTTAGAACCTTTTGCTGGGCCAGTCCAACTCTGAGTCAATCCACAACATGTTAAATAGTTTTCCCAATTAACAAGTTCATGATCAAAGTTTCTTATAGCCTATACTTAAGCATATACTGTACCTGACTCGGCATGTGTTACACAGTAAATAGACCCACATCCTCTCCTAATCTCTGTCACGTCCCTGTGAATTTGCACGGTGGACAATGTTTGTTAACCAAGTGTGATTTTCTTGCTTCTGTATCAGCTTGTAATGTCTGTTGTTGTAAGAAAGGTTACAATAATGAGTGTTAATGCAGGACATTATCTTTTGGAGACAAGTGTCACCTGTCTGTGTATTTAGACCTCCCAACCTATTACACAGACAAAACAAAACTGTGATAAGTCAACATTCGGGAAGGTTAAGAAGTCCCCATGGAGAAGTGCTGATATCAACAGCCTGGCAGGGGTGTCAGAGAGGCTATCATGCAGAACATGAATGTACCTGGAACAGCTGAGGTCCAGCTCTTATTTCTCCATATAAAAACAAGCATAAATACATTTTTGGATACAATATCCCTGTAGGGTTAATATTCTTTGCAGTGGTACCATCAAAATCATGCATGTCAAGAAGGGACACTTAGTCATAGATCCAAACCATGTGATTGTGGTAATCTTCAAATTTGTTATCTATGTTCTCCTTCTTCCTAAAATCAACTTTTAAACTATGCTAATGAGCCAAAGGGGCTTAAGCTGTTACAATGGACCAAGACCCCCCCCAAAGTGAGACCAGGAGATTGGGTGAGACATTTTCTTCTTATTGTGAAAGCCTGTGACTCTGCAGCACTGAGGGGCTCTGGCTACACACCCATCATTAGAATAATTGCAAGAGTTGATTCTATAAGGAAGGAGGCTATGGATGGTAAATTACCACAGTCACGGTGCCTGGATCTATGAGTAAGTGTCCCTGGTTTATCATTCTTGATGGTAGATTTTCTTTAAATAAGGCAGCTCCCTCTACATCAATGTCAGACTTTCAGGAAGCCTAGTGTCATTCCCTTGGATAATAGCCACAATAGCTAGACTTTTCCAAAAGGAATAGAACCCAACTGTAGACAGAGCTATTACAAAGTTATTAGATTTTGCTAGCATTGTATATACTTATACACGAGTATAAGCCGACCCAAGTATTGGTGGAGGCATCTAATTTACCACAAAATAAACCAGTAAACTTATTGACTTGGTTATAAGCCTAAGGTGGGAAATACAGCTCTCCACTCTCTAATGAAATTTCCACAGCAAGGCCCCCTCAAATTGAAATGTCCTCAGCAGAGCTTTCATGATAATGTCGCCAGCAGAGCCCCCACGACAATGTCGCCAGCAGAGCCCCCAAGACTTTTGCTGTTAAACAAGGACAGAAGTCTCTCTTTAAATCACAGTGGTGGGTTGGAAAACCATCCCCAATATGGACATTGGGATGAACTTAGTACTGACCTCCCATTTCTCTAATAGGCAGAGCTTAGTCGCAACCAAATGACTCCGTCAAAAGCAGTAACCAACTCACACCCTCAGAATTTATAGTTCGAACAATAACACAATTTACATATTTTATTGATATATATTCCCAAAGCAGAGGAGTGTCAGGGGTGCTAATGTAGCTGAGTCTCAGAAACCAAAAAACAGCTGGATGTGGGAATATGGAAGAAACCAAATGCTGACCTACATCTCTCACATATCCTCAGGGTGCCCATACAGTCTACAATTATAGCACAGAAGAAAGATAGATAATACGTCCTTTACCCTTCGGAAACTTTATTTGGGGTCCCAGAAATGTCAATTCTAACCCTACATGTATCTATGAATCTGTAGATTATATAAATATTATATAGATATAAGACAGTTTTGTCAACGATTTGTGTCTCATCTGACCACGTTCCATTGTAGGTATCACAATATTATATTATCATGCAGGGTTGTATAGAGCTGACACTATAATATTCCCTATATCAAAATTGTACCCCTCAGAGACATCAGAGTTGAAAAGGTGGCCATGATTGTGCTCTGGCCGGTGGCTACGAGGATGAAGCTGCTTACAGAGAAATCAATATTAGCTGCAACTTCCTTGGAGCTACTGGAACAATGACTCCTGCCTCCTCAACCCGAATATCTCAGAGATGCTCTCAGGCTCATCCATTAGTCACAGTATATATTACATATTGCAAACTAGTATCGTGGAGCTATAGTGCACTCAAAAAACAGTTCAATGATGCACTCATCACTGCTACACCTATAGCACAGCCCACAAGTGCACCAACAAATAAGACTGCTAAGATCTGCCCGAGGCTACTTGGAAAGCACCCACATTCACAAATCATCGCATTTATTCCTGTACAGACACAGACAGGTTTCAAACCACACAACAGGAGCCAGTCTACAATGAAAGATACATTAAAAGCCGAAATATTTTCTGTATGATGTGCGGTTCACTGTAAGAATAACACAAAGACATAAAAGATGTTTGAAAAGTTAATCATAGTGCACGTGTAGGACAAAACCTTTTTTTGTATGACACCGTTTGGTGCTTTCATATGTTTGTAGATCTGACCGGCTTCTCTTACATGGAATGTTCCAAGTGCTAAAAGTTGTGTTTACTCAACACACAATGTCCATAACCGTTACACTGACTCCAGGGAATGGAGCTGGATCACACAACGACATATGTAAATAGTCAAGTCAATAGTGTTTAGGGACAACATGGTCCGATATCTGAGGAGACATCAGATATGGATAGATCACCAGTAAAAATAGTTATGAGGAACGCCATGTACCCAGCACCTGATGTCTGCTTTGCAAAATTCAGTGAAACGTCGCAACTGAATTGTTTTGAGCTCAACAAACCTTAACTCGATCCCAAACACCCACTGACTTTAGACATCTTGGGGCTCATTTACTAGGGGTCCAAATCGCGCACAAATACCGGCAATTTGCACTGAATTGCCCCTAGATTTTGGCGCCCGCGATCGGATTTTGGCGTATCGGCGCCGGCTTTCACGTAACAGAAATTGGGGGGTATGGTCGGACAACCCGACGGATTCGGAAAAAACAGGGAATTTATAAAAGAATTTGTGTTGCAAGATCTGCACTCACATACACCGGGGCGAAGAAGATGAACTCCGGCGGATCTCAGCGCAGACCCGAATCCCGGCAGACCCGAATACTCGTCAGAGAACGTGCCACTGGATCGCGACTGGACTGGGTAAGTAAATCTGCCCCCTTGAGTCTGCAGCGACGTCTTCTGGAGACACTGCAGTTTCTCCTGCTCCTGCACAGAGAGAAGGTAGAAGTGGTTTATTAATGCCTCTTCAGACTCAGTACAGTTCTGATCAACACATATACCTCCACTGGGGGCCGTTTTCTCCGATAACTGGGGCTTTTATAGATGCTCCAGATACATTGAAAAATGTAAAAAATAAAACATGAAAATGTTTACCAAGGGTCACAGTTACCCTGTGTACCCAAACAATATATATTGTTGCACATTTAATAAGGGCTGTGCACGTTTCTTTTAGATTTTGCACATTCTTTTAGGTTCAAACTGCTTGCACAGGTATTTAAGAAGTGTCTGCACCGCATTTGTGTTGCACACAACCCTTTTGTGGCACGGCTGCACTAGGCATCATGCAACACAAATTAGGAGGCATTCCGGTGTTCAGTCGGACCGTGCGCCAGATTTAACATGCAGGAATGTGTTGCACGCCCCATGTTAAATGTGCACCCCAAAAAAGTGGTGCATTCTGTTGAGGTACTGCAGGGGCCGCCAGATTTATGAAGATTTATGTGCACCAGAAAAAATCCTGAATCCTGCGCCCCCTGCACACTACACAGGCATTAGTGCGGTTTGTCCTGTTCTTAGTAAATGTGCTCCATTATGTATGAAAATGACACAATAAGGAAAAAAAAAAAATGAAAGAAAAACCTTTAAGAACTGTAGTCTCTAACTAACCCTATGGGGTTCATTTACTAAGGGCCCGATTCGCGTTTTCCCGTCGTGTTACCCGAATATTTACGATTTACGCTGATTTTCCCTGTATTGCCCCGGGATTTTGGCGCACGTGATCGGATTGTGGTGTATAGGCGCCGGCATGCACGCGACGGAAATCGGGTGGCATGGCCGACTGATAACCTGATGGATTCGGAAAAACCGCCACATTTAAAAAAAGAAATGTGTCACTTGGGACCCGCTTACCTTCACTCAGCCCGAGCCGGTGAACTCCAGTGCGTTCAGATGCTTTTCAGCGCAGCCGGACCCGGCCGGACCAGAATCCAGTGCAGAGAACGCGCCGTTGGATCGCGAACAGACCGGGTAAGTAAATCTGCCCCTAAAAAATGCTGCAAAAAAAGTAGCGAAATGAAAAGTAAAATGATGGCCCGTAAACCACCACATCCACAAATCTGCTAAAAATGCCCAGTCATTGACGACTTTTCATGCCGCGTTATTAAGGGGTTAAAGGGAGTGTCTTATCACTCAGGCTTTAAGCTCAATTGCATAGTTGATTATAGAAGATATAAGAAGGTTTCCACAGTCACGCTGCCTGGATCTATGAGTAAGTGTCCCTGGTTTATCATGATGGATTTTGTATCCCTTTAATACACTTGTAAACCTAAGTTTACCTTTAACCAGGAGTAAATGTTTTTGCTTCAAAAGAAAAAAATGTATTGTAGATTAAAAAGGGATCTGTAGGATGTCCATAGAAAATTAGTAAGGGCACCAAATCTAAATGACGAGCGTGAAACGCTTTGTTCGGATGATCTTTTTATCCTTTTAGCCCGCTCTGTGTATCTCAAATAAAAGAAACCTTTTTAAATATACTCCTTCGGAAGAGTCATCCAGCGCCCGATACAAATGCTCACCACCCACTTCCCCTTAAATCTAAATGAATGGGGTACTGAATCCGCTTTTATAGTTGGAGAGTAGATGGGAGTAGATCTATCTAGTTACGGTCTGATACATCCTCATGTCCTAGAACACTACAGGAAAAAGTGGTTGATATCGGATGTCTCCTGGATTCACCATAATCTAAGATACTGTAACTAAGTAATATTTAAATAGGGTAACATTAGAGTTTTATTTGCCATTTTTGTTAATTTTAGGGAATTTGCCCTCAATATTCAAAAACAATATTTCAGGAGGAATTTTACAGTATTTTTGACAATTTTGTGAGAACCCAGCCCACTAAAACCGCACTCTCACAACTGCTCATGAGAATTATTCACAAATTTCTGTGGCATTACCACTTGTTACCAGATGTTAAATATCTATTTAGAGGCGATAATGACTTTCTCCTCTTTGCTTAGTAATTAATACGTAGAAAGTGATTGCTCACAAAATAACCGGTGACCCACGGATCGGTCCCTGTTACACTTTGGAACTGTTGCCAGCGATAATGTGGTTAATTATACTGGTAATGTCAGATATGCAGGACATATACCAGGACAAGTTTATAATCTCCTCCACCATAAAGAAAGCCCAAGGGGCGTCAGATGTGTTATTAAGTGTTATTAAGAAGGTCACTGATTGGCTGTTTAATTCCACATTGGGGCAAAAGAAAGATCATCGCGGCAGCAATAGCTACATGCCATGAAGAGGCTACTGAAGAGAATATTAAAAATCCCTTATATACACTATGTAGTGTACACTAGGAGAGATTTAGCATATTTTTGTCTAAGCTCCTGGCGTAAAAGTTTCATGGTTGATTTTGCTTCTAAACTGAAACAGTCCAACTATAATTGGTGTCAGTAAGTAGCCTAAATTATAGCTGCAATCTATGCCACCTCCTAGCTTGAGTAGATGCTGTCTTCAGTCGCCTCATACACCTTTTAATAAAGTAAAGGGACCTGTCACCAGCTTTTACCTGATTAAAATAACAGCCCCCTCTGCTAAGATGAGAAATATCATTAAGAGAATTTTCACTTTCAAGTAAAACTTGTCTCTTTACCTTTAAAATAATCTCCTCTAAAGTCATATGCAAATGAGCAGAGGAGCGTCATTTTTTGTTTTAGATGAGTCACATACAGGCTGGTGAGGGAGCATAACATCAGATGACCATAACATGGGCTCTATAGTAAAATGCTTTTGGTATGGTGTACCAGACAAAAATCTTAACCCCTTAACTATCAGGGCCTTTTTTTGTTTTTGCATTTCCGTTTTTCACTCCCCACTTTCAAAAATCTACAACTTTATTTCTCAAAGTAAAGAGCTGTGTGAGGGCTTGTTTTCTGGGTAACAAATTGCACTTCATAGTGACGGTATTGAATATTCCCTGCCCTTTACTTGGGTGCAGTGAAAAAAAGCATGGCCGACGGCTATCAAAAGGTTAACACTGGGGGGGGGGGGGTGTTTGCTACAGGGCCCGGCCTGTGAGCCTTCTACATACACTCCCATAAGGGGTTAAAGGAATAGTCAGGACCCTCATATTTATCTTCAACTCACATTTCCAAATATGTCTTTGTATCTCCGATTCTGTATCTCTACAAGCCTGATGCCATTTGAAAGATGAAGTTCTAATCTTTAATATAGTAAGCGTGCTTCTAGGGACTACAGACCTCAAGATTAGGGCATCTGAAATTACACTCTCCCTTCAGCCTCTTAAAGTAACTCATCTCATGAAAAACTCTTCTCAGATGATTAGTATATATTTTTCTAGATAAACGGTCAAGTATTCATATAAGGCTACATTCACGGCGGTCATACATCGGCACCGGGGAGAGCAGCAGGGAATGAGTGCAGCTCACCGCCACCCCTCTCCATAGGAATACACAGCGCACGGCGCCGTATTCCGTAGCAAGATGAAGACATGTCCTATCTTTCTACGTGTGAGGGCGCGTTCACACGTTGCGTTTTGTTTGCGTTTTCATTGCGTTTGAAACGCATTACAACAGCTGATGAGAGCTGATTTGCCTAATTACATTAATGTTTAAGTTTGTTAACACAATGTTAACACATGCGTTAACAAAACACATGCCTAACGTGTTGTTAATGCTTGCGTTAACATCGTGTCAACGATGCATTTTGTAAACGGAAATGTTAACAGTAATGTAATTAGGCAAATCACTTCTTCTCATCTGTTGTAATGCGTTTCAAACGCAATGAAAACGCAGGCCGAAACGCAACGTGTGAACGCGCCCTCATGGAACGGAACAGCGCCGTGAGGCCATAGAAGTTTATGGGGGATGTATGTATGCCGTATATACGTCGGCCATTTATATGTTTGTGTGAATATAGCCTAACAGAGGGTATTCCAGAATGAAAATATCATACCCTATGTGGGGGGCCTGGTAGTTTAGTGGTGTTACTGCTTATGACAGGTTCCCTTTAAGCAAGTTTTCTCTCTTGGCAGGAAGAGATATAGAAATTTAGGAAGTGTAGGAAGTTCATCCTGGATAAATCTACTCTATATGGTTAATTCTGAGGAGCATTTTGGAGGACTCTTGTGTTTCAGTTCTTGATCACAAAAAAAATTTCTTCCCACTGTTTCTAAAATTCTGTATTTTTTATACTGAGCTGTTACCCTGCACATTGCATGGACATTTCTGAATTATCTGACAATGGAAGTGGAGAATTGGAGTATAAATGAATAATCTATTAAGGTAATCTGTAATACTAAAATGAAGATGATACTAGATAATGAAGGAACCTTGCTTGAATGAAAGCGTATAGTGATCAGGGGTCGGAGGTGGGGACCCCACAGTAGTTTATAGTCGTCTTTCTTCCCAGTACAGGGAGCAGGTTTGTCGCTCGCCAAGAAGTCCCCTGGATAACACAAAGGATTCCCCTGTCATTGTGCGCACAGGCTGCACCTGAGTCTACTCCTCTGTAAGGCAGACCCCCTGCCATGCTGGAAGAGGGATAGGTAAACCTCCTGCAACCTGTTTAGCTTAATAAATGTGCAAACTTTGGGTGACATTCAGGACCTCAGTGAGTGTTAATCCCCTGCAAGGCATTCCAAACAAGCCAGTAAAAGATATTTACAAACTGCAAACATGCAAAACCACAGAACAAATCTCCTTTTGTGATGTTATTGGCCTGCTTTTGTGCCCAAGCACTCAGTTTTATAGGGAAATTCATGGATTTGATGGCTCAAGCCTACAGGCATGTTAAGCTATGGAACTGCCCGGAGGAAGAGGAGGGACACTTTCCTTAATTCTGTAAGAGATGAATTCCACTCAATAGGACTGTACAGTATATAGTGAAGAAGATTTCCTGTAGCAAGAATATGACCTCCCACCTAGGACATGGGAGTATGTAGATGGCTCGGTTGTTCCGATGTTGTAATCATATAAGATAATTTACCCACTTTTCTGCATATTTTAGTAAATACTCACATTTCCACTAAATTGATTTTTTTTCAGGGAACACTGCATGGTGTGTTGTGTTCTGTTGTGTGTGTTCTGTTCAGTGTTCTGTTGTTCTTCCTGAAAATTAGAGATGAGCCAACCATTCAAAATTCCAAAGTTGCCAAAGCTTCACTGAATATTCCAAAGGATTCTATTCAGGTCCAAATCAAATCAAATGTTGCTATAATTGTCCTAGAACTTGGTGTATACCCCCCCTCTAGTTCCCTAAATCAGAGAATTTTTTTTTTTTAAATAAAAAGGTCATATCTAATTTTGTTCTTTTTCATTAGGGTTAGCATTATAGTTTACCCTAATGCTAACCCTAACACCAGGTTCTGAAATGACTGAAAGCTGTAGCTAATAATAATAATAATTCTTTATTTATATAGCGCACACAGATTACGCAGCGCATGACAAATGGGTCCTGGTCCCCATGGGGCTAACAATCTAAACAACCTACCAGTATGTTAGGGAGGAAGGAAATTGGAGGAGCTGGAGGAAACCCACACAAACACGGAGAGAACATACAAACTCTTTGCAGATGTTGACCTGAGTGGGACTAGAACCCAGGATTCCAGCGCTGCAAGGCAGAAGTGCTACTCACTCAGCCACCATGCTGCCCTATAGCTCTAGATTTTTAGCCAATCTGAAAAAAATGGATTAGATTCAGTGCTGGAAAATCTGCAGATTACAAATCAACAAATCCCTTTGCTTATCTGACCTGTGTGTGTGAATATAACAACGGTTGTTAAGATTTTGCATGTTAATGAATTACACTACTCTGTAATTGCATTCAAATATTTTCAGGAGTAAAAACCAAGGAACACCTTAGTCTGGACTGTACAATACATATTTCTTTTACAGTATATGCACCATCTTTATTTCTTGTGCATATCCTGTGGTTATGCTACAAATGTCTATGGTGGTCGGATCTACTGGAAGTCTTGAGAAGTGTCTTAGTTCTTCACTTTCTGTGACCTGTCTGACCTCTCCCCATTGACCCGTCTGAGATATCAGGAACCTGTTTTATGTAATCTAAAACCACAGCAATTGGTCAGATGAGCAGACACATAGAAGGGGAGTAATTCATGATATCATTAATTCCTGAATTATAGCTATATCCCACATATACAATATTCAGAAGTGTAATGAAGCCGTGTATGTGAAATAATCGGGGAAATACATTACTCTTATTATTGAAGCCAAGAACATGTGAACTCTGGGCCTAAGGAGCTTAAAACCTCTATTAGACCTCACATATTGACCTCCACATTCTGCTGTACATGCTTTCCCAATGCATACGCTGAGCGTGCACAACAAAAGTGATGTGAACCTAGCCTATGACTCTTAAAGGGGTTGTCCTATATGTACTTACCTCTGCAGTCCCTCTAGGTGTCCCCCGGCATTGTCCCTGTTTTTTTTTTTTCACGGGAATGGAAGCTGATACAGTACTACACTGTATCAGAAACTGGGTACTATAGATGTCAAGATTAGGGCCTCTGAAATGATGCTCTCCCTTCCTTCATCCTCTTAAAGTAACTCATCTCATGAAAAGCTGACTCTTCTCAGATAATTATGGGCTTGGTCCCACAATCTAAACAACCTACCAGTATGTTTTGGAGTGTGGGAGGAAGCCAGAGAAAACCCACCCAAACATGGAGAGAACATACAAACTCTTTGCATATATTAGCCCAGGTGGGATTCGAACCCAGGACTCCAGCACTGCAAGGCAGAAGGGCTACCCACTCAGCCAGTGAGCCGCCCCATCTACTGCTGTAACTGCTTAAATGTCTCCTTAAATTGATTGTTCTGTTTTTTATCACTTTTCTTAGTTATTACAGTATTGCTCTGTCCGTTTCAGTATAAAAAAATAGTTCTAATCGGATGCTGTCTCATGTCTCATACCATAAAGAAGAGACCTGAGTAGTTACCAAGAGCTTACAGCAGTCAACAGCCCTATTCAGTTATCTAATAAAATGTATCAACAACTGAGGACTCTCAGTTTATATCTACCGTATATAACCACCAGCTAACATGGTACAAATAATTTTGCATAGTTTTACAATATTGTTTTTTATTACTGATGTTGTGTGGCACATTACTGCTACATCTGAATATACCCTGAGCATTAGATTGCTTCCACATCCCGGAATCCTTGTTGGTGGTATCCACTCTATAAGGGCAGAAGAATCAACGTTCTACCACAATAGACATTAAAATTGTATTTTTATGCTCAAGGTAGTCTGAATAAAAAATGCCTTAGTGAAACAACATTTACTGCAATAGATTGTGACATAGGGGATGGCGAAATCTCAGCCCATACCACAATGACTGATCAGGAAAGTCATCAGTGATTTAGTTGTGCACAAATTTGTGGTTAAGAGGTGAGGACTAGGATCACACAAGGGCAAAAACACAATACAAAACATGTGTAATACTTGTACACACATGGTTTTGCTCCAATAACGATGTAGGGTTTTAGCCCTTGTAGGAAGGTATCAATAGGAATGTGTAGCCTTCCCACAAACTTGGGTTGGGATCAAAATTCATAGTAAGGGAGACCAGTCAGCAGCAGGGCCGGTGCCAGCACTGGGCATACCTGGGCAAGTGCTAGGGCCCAGAGCTGCTTGGGGGGCCCTCATAAGGTTGTACATAAAGAATCCATTGGAGTGAGTGGGGCTGTCTCCATTAAATCCATAGGGGGTGAGGAGGGCTGTCTCTAATGAATCCATAGGGGGTAAGGAGGGCTTTATATAAAATAACCATGAGGTGGCTGTATATAAAATAACCATGAGGTGGCTGTATATAAAACAACTATGATCGGGCTGTATATAAAACAACCATGAGCGGGCTGTTTGTTATAATAAACTAGGGAATATTTTAGGGAACAGGAGAGATGTTTTGTTTCTGAATTTTTAATGCCGCCATGTGAGTTCAATGGGCATACGGAGGCTCTGTCGCCCAACCTGGATCACACCCTGGTCAGCAGGTATGAAATAAATCAATGGGTTTTTCAGAAAATGGCCTAAAACACTCCACAAGAGACAAACCAATTACTTTTTGAAATGTTTGTCCAGCTTAAACATTAAACTGTTTTAATGGGGCAGAAACCATAAAACAGTTATGCATAGGCATGATATTTTATCAAACTTTATTAGTTTATAATTGTAAAAAACACTTTGAAAACATTGGGGCAGATTTACTTACCCGGTCTATTCGCGATCCAGCGGCGGGTTCTCCGACGCTGATTCGTGTCTTCCGGCAATTCGCTAAGGTAGTGCTTCCTATGTCCACCAGGTGTTGCTGCTGCGCTGAAGTCTGTCGGAGTTCCCTGGAGTTCACCAAGCTAGGCTGCATGCAGGTAAGTGCCTGTCAAGCGACACATTTTTAAAAAAAAATATGGCGGTTTTTCCGAATCCGTGGGGTTCCGCGATTTCCGTCGTGTGCATGCCGGCACCGATGCGCCACAATCCGATTACGTGTGCCAAAAACCCGGGGCAATTCAGGGAAAAACGGTAATATTCGGGAAACACGTTGGAAAAATGCGATTCGGGCCCTTAGTAAATGACCGCCAATGTATGCAGAAATATAAAACCGTCAATACATATATACAATATAACACAAGTATTCATAATTCACAAACAACACATCGAGTAATATATATATATATATATATTTATATATATATTTATATATATATATATATATAAAAAAAAAAGATGTGAGATGTTAAAGAATTGTCCCAATAAAATGCTAGAAAATAATTTTAATCATTGGCTGTAGTGGTGATGTGTCACCTCAACACTACTGGGGTCAGCACTGTAGCCATTGATAGGCCACAGTACTCACAAGTTATCCACAATATCCAAACTTTATCAGGAGTACAGATTTATAAAATATAATTATTTTATTTTCCAAATCATTATTTGATATCAATATCACTACCACTGACATGTTTAACCGGGTAAGGATCATTTGAGATAAAAATCTATGGGTTTGGACCTTCATCAGTCTAGTATTTATCACATGAGAATAGGTAATAAGTCTCAATTCTTGGAATAACAGTTATATACTTTCTAGCACCCCACATATATGATAAAGTTACTACACTATCCCTTAGAATACCGCAGGCACATAAAAGCAAGCAAAAGAATTGTACAATTTCAGTCCAGGCCACTAGGGTGCACTGTTCTCATGCTGCCTGCATCAACGCCGAATAAATTAACTTTTGACAGCTAAAGGGCCTCCATCTACAGGGACGTGTGGCTCCTTGACAAGACTAGGAAGATGTTTATCACATGTTTGCCTTAATATTGTGTGTTATTTAAGGGCCATGAAACGCCTCCCATGCACTTGTAACACTGATTCAGGAACCTTATCTTCCTCTTCTGTCTCTAACATCCTAATACTCAGATCTTTGATTAAAGGACCCGCTATTGCCAAGCACATTTCCTTCCTCCAATTGTGTAGTATATGTGGAGTGCGGCGAGTCCTTTGCTCCTTTTATTCTGGAAAAGTGTGGATTTGACCTATGGTCGGCTGTGCTGCTCGTACCGGTCCTTTTATCAGTCCGGCTATATAGGTGATACAGTGGATGCGGACAGCTACTTGGCAGAATAGAGTCCTTTGATCTCTTAATGTACAAGTTCACTTCTGTCATATAGGGAAATGTATTCCCCCTATGAAATGAATATAGTGACATTATACGGGAGGAAATCCCTCTTTTGCAAAATTTACTGCCTGGTAATCAGTATATGAGAGTATTATTGTACCCATATTCAATGGGTAACAAGATAGCAGTAGGCCCTGATGCAAACTTTGGATCAGTGCCCCCATCATGCTGCCACCCCCTTACCACACATCACACAGCAGCCTCCATTTAAAATGTTCAGCAGCAGCCTACAGTCAATGTAAATGACCGTCAGCAGCAGCCTCCACTCAATAAAAATGACCGTTACCAGCCCCCACTCAATAAAAATGACCGTCAGCAGCCTCCACTCAATAACAATGTCTAGCAGCAGCCTACTTCACTCAATAAAAATGACCAAGAGCGGCCTCCACTCAATAAAAATGAGCAGCAGCAGCCTCAACTAACTAAAAATGACCAACAGCAGCCTCCACTCAATAATAATGACCAGCAGCAACCTCCACTCAATAAAATGTCTAGCAGTAGCCTCCTTCACTCAATAAAAATGGCCAACAGCGGCCTACACTCACTAAAAATGACCGTCAGCATCCTTCACTCAATAAAAATGACCGTCTGCAGCCTTCACTCAATAAAAATGAACGTCAGCAGCCTCCACTCAATAAAAATGTCGGTCAGCATCCTTCACTCAATAAAAATGACCGTCTGCAGCCTTCACTCAATAAAAATTACCAGCAGCAGCCTCCACTCACCTAAATGTCCAGCAGCAGCCTCCACTCAATAAAAATGACCAGCGGCTGCCTCCACTCTTACCAAATGTCTCTGAAATCTCCTGCGGCAGCCTGCTAGGATCGGCAGGGGCTGGCCTGGGGTACATGGACTCCAGTCCTCTGTGCTTCTCCCGGCTTCTTCACTCTCCTGAGCACACAGTAATGCACCCAGCGCTGGCAGCATTTTTCGCTGCCTGCAGACTTGCACTCCGTCTACAGGCTACTATAATAAACAGTTTGACAGAGCAGGAAGTGTCCATGTGTATCACTTCTTGCTCTGTCATAGCTCCAATACTCTTCTAAGCTACAATATGGGACCTGGGTAACAGCCACTCCCCACATATCAATCAGTACGCAGGCAGCATATTTATGCCCGGGCCGCAGCAGTCTTTATTTTAAAACCGTGCACAGGAAGAGGTGACAGGCTTGGCCCAGGACCGTCCCCTCCATTTCCCTCCCTGCAACCGCGATCGTTACGCCCCTGCCCATATTACTATCCTGGCCCGACTGACCTGTAAATCATAGTCCAAATTTAGTTTTCTGTACCAATAATACTATCATTATGAACTATGATTTTATAGTTTGTAAAGGGGCCCAAATTTTATGTGACCAATCAAGATAAGTCTAGACTCCTTGACCAAGCGGTTCCTTGTTACCTACACCAAACTTTGAAAAGATCATTGAATATATAAATGAATACTGTTAAAGATCATCCAAATGTTGTCCTAATGATCTTTTAGAATGTGATCTTTGTACTAATCCATATTACAATGCTGGCCATTGTAAGGTTACCTATCACTTTTTCCTTTCCTTTATTTAATGTGTACAGTCTATGCAAGTGGAACAATAAAACCTAATGTAAGAGGATAACAAATCATAAAAGAAACAGTACAGTTCTAAAGTAAATCCTATGGAACAGATTGGAAATGTGTAAAATTCTATACAATTATTGACCTAGAGATAAAGAAACATCATGTTATATGAGGTGATCGTCCTATCTGGATACATTTTCAGCTTAGGCAATGGATAGAACTGAGAACTACACAAAATATAGCTCACATAAAATCTAATACTAGCAAAAAGCGGAGGTAATATCGCTTATTAAAGGTGATGGCTACTTATACCAAACTTTAACAGGGCAAGTATAAGATCCTTACAGGGACACATATATTATACTTATCCTGTATCTGCAATACATTTACAGTGCCCAGTGTCCTGCTAGCTTCCAGCAGATGGAGGGGGCTATGATGTCATTATGACCACTTGGTCATAACCGCTCCCATATTAGTTTTTGGAGTGGGTGTGCAGACACTAATGATTGCATGGGGCCCTCCATCCACTGAAAGTCCCAGGAATGTCACAGGAAGTCCCACGTCCCTTTAACAGGGTAAGTGTAGTATGGATGACCATATGATGGTCTTATACTTAGCCTGCTAAAGTTTGGTATAATTGGCCAACCTCTTTAAGAGATGAAACCGGTGTTGTTATACAAGCAGTGGTTGTTGGGGCAAGGTTTCTTAAAGAGGACCTGTCACCCCGAAAAAGCCCCCCAACAAATTTGCCCCCTTAATCCTTCACTTAGCCCCTTTCTATATCTGCTTTTTTTTAAAATCTACGTTTGTAAAGGTTGTTTTAACAGATGCAACCTCTTACCAAATAAGAGGTCAGATCCTCGTATCCCCTGAGCTGCCGGCTCTCCGTGATGCGGCCACAACGCATTGACAGCCGCTGCGAACATGGGCTTGCTTATTCACATTGTTGGCCGGCATCATGGAGAGCGGACAGCAATTACGCAATATATGAGATACTTCTTTTAAGGTCTCTGCTGACAGGGGGGTTGAGGGGGTGTGTCGGCCACCCCCCTTATGAATTAGGCCGACTTCTAGCTCAGGGCATACGAGAATCAGACCTCTTATTTGGTAAGAGGTCGGATCTGTTAAAAGAAACATAAATTTAAAAGAAATTGCAGATATAGAACGGGGCTAGGGAAAGGATTATGGGGGGCACATATGTTGGGGGGCTTTTTCAGGATGACAGGTCCTCTTTAAGAATCCTGGGTCAACTGATATTCTGCCTAGATATTTGTAGAAACATCATAAATATTAAAAGGTCGACAACCAAAAGCTGCACATGCTTTAAATTTCATTTCTCGTTCACTTCACTTTTTAAATAACACAAGTTATAGAAAAGTGTAATAATCCTCCCAACGAAGCTCAGGAGGTTGTTTTCTTTTCTCTATATAGTGGGATATCCCATGTAAGATGCAGGTCTTTTTGCGGGGGTTGATTTTGGCTTGGGCAAGTTCCCCTTTGGTATTTATCCAGCTGCAATGTTTCTTTATTTTAAACTTTTATTTTCCACATTCAGGACCAATATCAAATTGTACTTCAGCCTTTGAGAAGCTGGAGTGGTTTCAGCTTGAGGAGGTGAGCCAAAAATAACACGCAGGGGAGCATAACGGTAGCGTGCTGCACTTGAAAGGCTTCAGTGGTAAAATAAAATGTCATCCTGTGACTAAAACTTTACATGCTACTTTATTGACACCCATACTTAATGACTATGTGCCAAGTATAACATGATAATACCCTGGAAAGCCAGGACTTCTTGTTGTAGAATGGACATGTTGTTCTGGACTCATGTTCAGTGATGGACCTCTTGTTCTATGATGGGGCTCTAAAATGTAGATCTTGTTCAGAGATGATTCCCTCGTGTAGATTTCACTTTTTCTAGACTTTTAATTCTTGTATTGACCTAGAAGGATGGATACTCTTGGTTTTTGAGGAACATGTCTTCTTGTTCTTGAATAGACTTCTTATTTTAGAAAGGAATCTGTTTGAGAAAGATAAAACTTTTACTTCATGAACCTCTAGTATTAAAGGGGAACCTTCATCAACCCAAACTTTTTGCATGTTTCACCATTCCTGATGACCAATGTCAAAATTTTCAGCACCCTTCTTACAGTCTTACGGCTCCAGCCAAGGACTGTACTATAACTCTACTTACATATGGGTGCTTCTAGGCTGACACAGACAGGTGGGTGATAGAAAGAGGATTTGGACCAGAATCATTGAAGTTGCACCTATTAAAGGTTTAAACTGGATCTCTTGGTCAAAGGCAGAAATCTTAATTGAGAATGAATTTAATGTTTTAGACTTGCGTTTTTTGGGGGTTATTTACCTCACGCTAGCGCATTTGCACCAGCATGTGATAGCCCCACCTCCCCTCAAACGGACGTGCCGTTGAAATAAGCACAGCCATGACTTTCACTTTAATAATTCCCTAGCTGCAGTGCGTGCGTTGATGCATGGACAGGAAGGCCCTTGCTGGCCCATTCCTCCGTCAACCTGGAGTGAAGGTGGTGGAAAATATACGCTAGCAATACGCTAGAATTTGCGATTATTTCAGGGCTTCTACGCCACTTTAGTAGATGCTTTAAAAACATATACTCACATAGGTACATTTTCGATACTGCTGACCTATGTTCTGAACAGTTCATGAGATCAATGGAAGTCTGATGAGTGGTACAGTAATAGACACCATCTGGGTTGCCTTACATCTCACCCCATTGGACCCAGTAGCTTCTTTAAATGACACCTGACCTTTAAAGCATCACATCAGACTACAATGTCAGGAATTCTCTGCCAGGTTAGACCATGTCTGACCTGGTAGAGATTTCAACTATAGTCTCTGCCTGCAGACTACAGTAAATACACTAAATACGATGGGCTGGGTGGTTCACACCCCAACCTGCACCCCGCCCAATCACGCCTAATGTGGCAGAATTCCGACAAAACAGTTGTAACGGGGCATGTTGCATATAAATGTCCCTAGGGGTGTAATTAGTAGAGGCGGGGCCCCATAGCAGGCCCCTCCCCCTCAACAATAAACATATTTGTATATGGTCACACATTTATACACTCATGTTTACACATTTATGCACTGATATGTACATTTGTACACTTATACAACATTCTCCCAGTAGCTTCTGACCACATAGAGGAAGTATATGGCAGGAAGTAGAGATGAGAAATTCCTAGTCCTGCCGTTCGGTTGTCCTGCTCCCACAACATTTTTTATCTCAACTGTTTACTGTGAACTGTTAGGCTACATTCACACACATGCATGGGGGACATATGTACGGCCGACGTATGTACGGCCGATATATGTCCCCCATACACTTCTATGGGCTCACGGCCCCGTCCTATCTTTTCCCGTGTTACGGCGCCGTGCGCTGTATCTTCCTATGGAGAGGGGCGGGGGTGAGCAGCGCTTATCCCCTGCTCCTCTCCGCAGAGCCAATGTATGCCCGCCATACTACGGTACGGCGGGCATACATCGTGTGAATGTAGCCTTATATGCATATCACGCTGTACAATGTGCAGCATAATATGTATATAATGATGCAAATCCTCCATTCTTTAGTGTTTTCAGGTCTAAATCTGGGCCCCCCTGACACTGCTGGCCCCATAGCAGCTGCTAAGGCGGCTAACCCTGTATTTACACCCCTGAATATCCTCCATTGTGTTTTGTTATCCAGCACACCCTCTGGGAAAGATATTTGTTACATATATTTCCTTAGTATAATATAGATAAGACCATCCATTTTGAACTTTTTACTTTCTTAATTTACCAGCCATCTTTAGCTTTACATTACCATAGGCAGGTGTGCAGTCCAATGCTATATTTCCTCTTCCAATGCATACACAGAGCTAAATGGCGAATAAATCAATTACCTTTATGATTGCTACAAATCCTCTGTCTAGGGTGAACATTAGTTTTTTCATAGACCACACAGGGGCAAAAATAAAAAGAGTAATTAAATCCTAGGCGGATGGAAATAAGACTGTTAATCTTTTATAAAAAGGCAAAACGCTGGTGCCCGTGTGACTCTCCCCATTACACATTTCTATTTGACTTGTGTAAAATGATACATTAAACTTGGAGAATGTAACTTACGTTAAGCTTCGGCAAACATTAATGTATGTCTGTGTTTGCAGTGCCAAATAGCAAAAAAAAGCCTTAAAATCATGCGAATGGCGAGCTAAGACGTTTTTGAAGGGTTAAACAACTCCCATCATTTATAGAACAGTCTTACTTCCAAGGCATTCCATAGTCTCAGCACCTTGAGTGGCTTTGGGAAGGTTCACATAAAGGATTGTGGAAAATCAATATGTGTCTCTGGAGAACGGCACTCTTATTTATTCAGCTGCAAGCAAGTGCAAACTTCTCAATGCACAGAAGTGGGTACTTATAAAAAAAAAGAAAAAAAAAGTCAGTCTTAAAGCTCAAAGGGAACTCACAAAGTTAATTTAAATCAAATGGTTTAACCTGGTCTCCAAGCCTGTTTGGAATTCATATGACGAATGCCTCCAATGACTTCAAGTCACTATTGTTGTTGTACTGATCCGGATTCATGTTACTCATTGATGTCCTTCCTTTTCTGGGTACCTCCAGGTATTTAATCCCCTGTATATATGACAGAGTTAAAAAGAATGATGCTTGCCTTGAAATATTAAAGCAGATTTCACAATAAATGCATAATAAATACAGTAATAAAAATTATAATCTTTATTTATATAGCGCAATCATATTCTATAGCACGTTACAAATTATAAGGGACATATACAAATATAATACTACATTGCAGAGTTCAAAGAGTTCAAACAGTCATATGGAACAATAGGAATGAGGGCCCTGCTCACAAGAGCTTACAGTCTATGAAAATTAAGGGGTGACACAAGAGCTTACAGTCTATGAGGATGAAGTGGGTGACACAAGAGGTAGAAGAGCTTGTATAATGGTCCAGCCATTCTTTATTAGGGAACAGAATACAATAATTTGATAAAAAATCAGCTGCTTGAAGCAGTTATCAGCCGCCATTTTATATACAAAGTCAAATATAAATGAAACTGCAGAGAAGCCTGGAGCTCGGTATATATCTAGTGTGTGCTGGATAACAGACAGGAAGAAGGTTAGTAAAGAGAGTTGAAATGATCATGTCATAGTCCTGCCTAAAGAGATGGGTTTTAGGAGCACTTAGGAGGTTGGGTATTAGTCTGATAGTCCAGGGAAGGGCATTCCAGATAACTGAGAGGTTCAAATTAAGTTAGAGATTAATCTAACATCACTCGGGTTGGTCAATAGACTGAGATGATAGATAGGGAGGTGCAGCATTATGCAGAGCTTTGTGGATGAGGGTTATTATTTTAAACTGTACTCATAAGGAGGCTGGCAGCCAGTGCAGTGACTGACACAAACTGGAGGCATCCGTGTATCGTTTGGTCTGAAAGACAAGCCTGGTTGCTGCATTAAGAATAGATTGGAGAGGAGCGAGTTTAGTTAGTGGAAGACTGATTAGTAGGGAGTTACAGTAGTCTAGTCAAGAGTGAATCAGAGCGACAATTAGCATTTTAGAGATTTCAGTTGTAAGGAATGGGCAGATTCTAGAGATGTTTCTGAGATGCATGTGGCAAGAGAGAGCATGAGATTGAATATGTGGTGCAAAAGAGAGGTCCGAGTCCAGCCGAACCCCAAGAGACTGGGCCTGCTGCTTTGGTGTTTATAGTTATCCCACAGACCAAGATGGAGAGGTCAGAGTTGAGTTGGTTTGTACATGGTGGTAAGTTAAGAAGTTCAGTCTTAGAAAGATTAAATTTCAAGAAGAGAGAGGACATGATATAAGAGAGGAGACAATCACTAGTGTTCTGAAAACAGGCAAGGTTTATGTTACGTGCAGAAGTATATAGTTGTACATCATCAGCATAAAGATGATACTGGAAACCACATGTGCTCATAGTTTGTCAGATGGGGGCAGTACAAAGGGAAAAGAGGACCATGGACAGTCAGAGGAAAATGAGAAGAGAAAGATCCAAAAGTGGACACTAAAAGTGCGGTAAGAGAGATAGGAAGAAACATAGGAGAGGGCAGTGTCCTTCAGGCCAATGGAGCAAAGCATCCTGAGGAGTATCAAACGCTGCAGATAGATCCAGAAGTATGAGGAGAGAAAGTCACCTTTGGATTTAGCAGTTAGGAGATTCCTGGAGACTTAAAGAAAACCTACCACTTGAAGTGGCAGGTTTCAGATGGAAATACCGGGCACCAGCTCAGGGTGAGCTGGTGCCAGAGCTTATATTTGGTAGTGTTTTAAACCGCGGTATCGCGGTTTAAAACACTTTTTAAACTTTATAGCCGGCGCAGGGAGGTACGCGCTCGGCGCTTACCATGCCCGCGGCTCTCATTCACTTCCTATGTAGCCGCGCGCATGGTAAGCGCCGAGCGCGTACCTCCCTGCGCCGGCTATAAAGTTTAAAAAGTGTTTTAAACCGCTATACAGCGGTTTAAAACACTAACAAAAATAAGCTCCGGCACCAGCTCACCCTGAGCTGGTGCCCGGTATTTCCTTCAGAAACCTGCCACTACAAGTGGTAGGTTTCCTTTAATAAAGAGCAGTTTCAGTGGAGTGCATAGTACAAAAACCAGATTGTACAAGGATAGAGTACGCTGAGAGATAGCCATTTAGTCAGGAATAGACCAAGCGTTCCAGGAGTTTGGAGATGAAAAGGAGATTAGAGACTGGTCTGTAGTTAGCACAACTGGATGGGTCCAGGGAAGGTTTCTTTAGTAATGGGGCAACAACAGCATGCTTGAAAGAAGAGGGGATCACACCAGAAGGGAGAGAGAGGTTGAAGATTTTAGTGAGGTGAGAAGTGACTGCGGGGGAGAGAGACTGTACGAGATGTGAGGGGAAGGGGTCACTGATATAGGTAATGGGTCGAGCAGAGGAAAGGAGCCTGGACACTTCTTTCTCTGTGATTGGCTCAAAGGAAGAGAGCGAACAGGTACCGTAGGAAGGGGATTAATGGAGTGAGTGGACTGAGAAATATTTTTCCTGGCAAATGCAATCAGTTTTATCTTTAAAGTTGGTGCCCAGATCTTCAGCACCAAGGCCCGTCATAGGTGGCTGCCCCTTTAGGTGTTGATAAGGAGTGAAGAGTTAAACTAGTTGAGGCACTACTTTTTAATCTCTCCCAAGAGGTCCATATGTTTTCCAATACCAGTATATATGTACATTTCACATCGGTAGTCTAAGCAACTCCCTCTAGACCTTTGTTGATCTATCTTATTGCTGGGTGGATTGTCCATTTTACAGAAATAAGGGACTAGCAATAAGGAAAACCAAAGGGGCTTTCCAGGGGGCAAAAATATCACCAATGCTTTGTCATCACTATCATAAAGATGTGGTCAGTTGGAGGGGTCTGTGTGAAAGACCAGGGCCAAAGGTCTCTAGAGGGTACATGGCCACCCAAACCACCCACTAAGTTTGCTACTAACCTGTAGACATAATATAGAGAGGGACTTAAGTGTCACTGTTTCTATATAAAGTTCTTAGAGTTGCTGTCTGATTTTTAAATCCATTTTCAAATAGCCCATTAGACAATATAGATGGGTTCCACATACAGGACCCTAAAAGCCAAAGCAAATGCTACAAAGTAGATTTCTCACACATAAGGGACTACTTTGAACACAATCAGATAATTGGTGGGCACGGTGTACTGTTTAACTTCTCCTGGGCGGCAGTGTGAGAAAATGATTCATCTTCAACTTCATTCTCTGACAAGTTACGTCTGATCACTCAAGTATTATGATAAGGATCATTAGAAGAAAAAAAGCCCTTTAAAAATTAAGACATAAGCTGCGTTCACATCTCGTTTTGTTATCAGTTGTAAGGTTATGTCGGGAAGAATCTTACAACAGAGGGATATGAAATATCTCACTAAATGCTCATTGTCACAAGTGCTCCCACGATCCATGTCGCGGATACACCCGTGCTCAAGTGGCTGCCTGTCCCCGTCCCCGTCCCCTTGCCCACACTTACCTCTCCCGGCTCCTGGCTGTGCTCTTTATCCCGGGGTGCTGGGTGCAGCGTGCAGCGTGCAGCGTCCTTCCCATTGGCGCTGGTCACTTCCGGGTTTCCTTTATAACCCGGCCGCTCCTTTCACTCCCGGCTGGATCTTCAAATCTTCCCACTGAAGTGAAAGCCTCCCGGGTGTTCCCGAGGTCCCATTCCTGTGTGTTTCCCTTGGACCCGTTTCATGTGCGTTTCCAGACTCCTCCGTGTTCCTGTGGTCCATATCCTGTGGTCCATGTCCAGCGGTCCGTATCCTGTGGTCCGTATCATAGTATCATAGTATCATAGTATATAAGGCTGGAAGGAGACGCAAGTCCATCAAGTCCAACCTTTAAGAATTAAATAAATGTTTTATCCCCATAACCCGTGATATTTTTTCTCTCCAGAAAGTCATCCAGGCCTCTCTTGAACATGTACATAGAGTCCGCCATAACAACCTCCTGCGGCAGAGAGTTCCATAGTCTCACTGCTCTTACAGTAAAGAACCTTTGTCTATGGTGATGGTAGAATCGCCTCTCCTCTAGGCGTAGAGGATGCCCCCTTGTCCTGGTCACAGGCCTAGGTATAAAAAGATCTTTGGAGAGATCCTTGTACTGTCCATTCAGGTATTTGTACATTGTAATGAGGTCTCCCCTCAGTCGTCTTTTTTCTAAACTGAATAATCCCAAATTTTTTAATCTGTCAGTGTATTCTAGTTCCCCCATTCCCCTAATAATCCTGGTTGCTCTCCTCTGCACCCGTTCCAGCTCTACTATATCCTTTTTATACACTGGTGCCCAAAACTGTACACAATATTCCATGTGTGGTCTGACCAGGGATTTGTATAAGGGCAAAACTATGTCTTTATCATGAGAATCTATTCCTCTCTTGATACACCCCATTATTTTATTTGCTTTAGCAGCAGCCGCCTGGCTCTGGTCACTAAAGTTAAGTTTACCATCCACCAATACCCCCAAGTCCTTTTCAGCTTCAGTTTTACTAAGTAATTGACCGTTTAGAACATAATTATACTTTTTGTTACCATGGCCCAAGTGCATAACTTTACATTTATCTACATTAAACCTCATCAACCATTTCTCTGCCCACTCCTCAAGCTTCCACAGATCCCTCTGTAATGCTAAACTATCGACCTCAGTATTTATTACTTTACACAGCTTAGTATCATCTGCAAATATTGAAACTTGACTGTGTAAACCCACTACAAGGTCATTAATAAAAATATTAAAAAGAAGTGGCCCCAATACTGACCCCTGTGGCACTCCACTGGTAACATCAACCCAATCTGAGAATGTGCCATTAATGACCACCCTCTGTTTTCTATCACTAAGCCAATTACTTACCCAAATACACAGATTTTCTCCTACTCCCAGCAGTCTCATTTTATATACCAACCTTTTATGTGGCACGGTGTCAAATGCCTTTGAAAAGTCCAGATATACAACATCCACAGCGTCCCCCAGATCCAGTCTGGAACTTACCTCCTCGTAGAAACCAATCAGATTAGTCTGACAGGACCGATCTCTCATAAACCCATGCTGACGCTGGGTTATAAGGTTGTGCACAGTGAGATACTCCAGGATAGCATCTCTAATAAACCCCTCAAATATTTTCCACACCACAGAAGTTAGACTCACGGGTCTGTAGTTTCCAGGATCGCTATTTGATCCTTTTTTGTATATTGGTACCACATTTGCTATGCGCCATTCCTGTGGAACATAACCAGTCCTCAGTGAATCTTCAAATATTAAAAATAAAGGTTTGTCTATCACCGTACATAATTCATGCAGAACCCGGGGGTGTATGCCATCTGGCCCAGGTGATTTATCTATCTTAGTGGTTGCGAGGCGGCGCCGTACCTCTTCCTGGGTTAAACTGTTGACATTATAAAAAGAATTTACATTATTCCTCATTGTGTCTTCCACCAGGGGATTTTCCTGGGTAAAGACAGTTGAGAAGGCGACATTCAGTAGATTGGCCCTTTCCTCATCTCCTTCCACCATGACCCCCATGTTATTTCTAAGGGGACCAACACTCTCTGTTTTTAGTTTCTTATCATTTATATACTTGAAAAATAATTTGGGATTATTTTTGCTCTCCCTGGCAATATTTCTCTCAGTCTCTATTTTTGCGGCCTTTATCTGCTTTTTACAGGATTTATTTTTCTCTCTATAATCCTGTAATGCCTCATCGCTACCTTCACGTTTTAGCACCTTAAACGCTTTATCTTTCTCGCTTATTGCTTTCCTTACAAGACTAGTTAGCCACATTGGCTTTTTCTTGTTCCTCTTATGCTTTTTCCCATAAGGTATGTGTTTCTCACAGGACTTTTTCAGAATATATGAGAAAAAGTCCCATTTTTGGGGGGGGCTTTTGTCTTTGAGAACATTATCCCAGTCAATGCCTTTAAGGTCTTCCCTTAGTTGCTGAAAATTTGCCCTCCTGAAGTTTAGAGTGTTGGTTGTCCCTTCACGAACGCTCTTAGTAAAGCGTAATACAAAATCAATGATATTATGATCACTATTCCCCAGGTTCCCCCCAACCTGTAGTTTTGATACCCTATCAGGTCTGTTGGTTAGGATAAGGTCCAGCAGTGCCCCCCCTCTTGTTGGCTCCAGGACTAGTTGCGACAGGTAATTGTCTTTTGTTGTTGACAAGAACCTGCTGCCTTTGAAGGACCTGCAGGTTTCTGCCCCCCAGTCGATATCTGGGTAATTGAAGTCCCCCATGATAAGTACTTCACCAAGCTTTGAAGCTGCATCCATTTCACTTATCAGCATTTCCTCTGTTGCCTCCATTATATTTGGAGCCTTATAACAAACCCCTAGTAATATTTTATTATTCTTTTTCCCTCCTGAGGTCCATATCCTGTGGTCCGTATCTTGTGGTCTGTGTCCTGTGGTCCATATCCTGTGTTCCATGTCTGCTCCTGTGGTCTGTGTTCGGTGGTCAGTATTCTGTGGTCCGTCTCTTGCAGGCTGAACCCTGAACTTAAAGGGCCAGCGTCCTTCCCATTGGCGCTGGTCACTTCCGGGTTTCCTATCTAACCCTTCACTCCCGACCGGATCTTCAAGTCTTCCCACTGAAGTGAAAGCCTCCCGTGTGTTCCCGAGGTCCCGTTCCTGTGTGTTTCCCTTGGTCCCGTTTCATGTGCGTTTCCAGACTCCTCCATGTTCCTGTGCGTTTCCAGACGCCTCTTGTGGTCCGTGTCCTGTGGTCCGTGTCCTGTGGTCCATATCCTGTGGTCCGTGTCCTGTGGTCCATATCCTGTGGTCCATGTCCAGCGGTCCGTATCCTGTGGTCCGTATCCTGAGGTCCATATCCTGTGGTCCCTATCTTGTGGTCTGTGTCCTGTGGTCCATATCCTGTGTTCCGTGTCTGCTCCTGTGGTCCAGTGGTCTGTGTTCGGTGGTCAGTATTCTGTGGTCCGTCTCCTGCAGTCTGAACCCTGAACTTAAAGGGCCAGCGTCCTTCCATTGGCGCTGGTCACTTCCGGGTTTCCTATCTAACCCTTCACTCCCGACCGGATCTTCAAGTCTTCCCACTGAAGTGAAAGCCTCCCGTGTGTTCCCGAGGTCCCGTTCCTGTGCGTTTCCCGTGATTCAGTTTCCTGTGCATTTCCAGATGCCTCCGTGTTCCTGTGTGTTTACTGTGGTCCATGTCCTGTGATCCATATCCTGTGGTCCGTATCCTGTGGTCCGTGTCCGTATCCTGTGGTCCGTGTCCAGTGGTCCGTATCCTGTGGTCTGTGTCCAGTGGTCTGTGTCTAATGGTCCATATCCTGTGGTCCGTGTCCGGTGGTCCATATCCTGTGGTCCATGTCCGGTGGTCCGTATCCTGTGGACCGTGTCCAGTGGTCCATATCCTGTGGTCCGTGTCCGGTGGTCTGTATCCTTTGGTCCGTGTCCGGTGGTCCGTATCCTGTGGTCCGTGTCCGGTGGTCCGTATCCTGTGGTCCCTATCCTGTGGTCCATATCATGCGGTCTGTATCCTGCGGTCCATTCCTGTACAACTGTGCTCCTGCTGTGCCATCCAGGGTTCCAGCCCAGTGGTGACCTCCTGCCTTCCTGTGCTTCCGCCGTGCCTTCCAGGGTTCCAGCCCAGCACTGTCTTCCCTCCGTACCAGCGTTACCAGTGCTCCTTTGTGTTCCTGCTGTCATCTCAGGTTGTAACTGTTTCCAACATTAGTTACCTTGGCCGCCACTGCGGGTCCCATACCAACCCCTGCGGTGGCCCAGAGAGTCCACAGACTCTTCCCAAAGAGACTCTGACAGTTCTACCCTCACGAACTGTGACACTCATACAGTGGGATATTTTGTCCTGTTCCTCCCCTACCTCCTTAGAGTGGGAGGGATCCAATCACTGGCTGCTGCCATTGTTCAGGGCGTTTCCCAAAGTGATGTCACAGTGCTAATATATCCCTGGGGACTTCCCTGAGGGAAAGCTTGGCAGTGGCCAGTGACTTTGCACTAGAATGAACGTGTAAACTGCCTGCACATGTACCGTATATTCCGGCGTATAAGACGACTTTTGTCTTCTGTCTTCTCTGGGGTCGTCTTATACGCTGGTAATCCCGCCCGCCTTGTATTCACGGCGGCGGTCGGGTCCTGGTGCATGGAGAGGGCTCACGGGCTGAGCCCTCTCCATAGACGGTAAGTCTTTAAGGCTTATGGTAACACCCGCGATCGGTGCTAGCACCGATCGCGGGTGTTTTTACAGCGTGGGCTGCCGGCAAAGCTGCCGGCAGCCTCAAAGAGATAGCAGCGCGTGGGCGCCGCCATCTTACCTGGGATCGCCGCTCCCCATGACGGGCGATCCGTCTCCATGGTAGCCTCGGGTCTTCCGAAGACCCGAGGCTATTTCGTTTTAACCCCTTCATTACAATGTGCTGATAGCACATTGTAATGAATAAAGAAAATCCCCATATACTGCCATACTGTAGTATGGCAGTATATGGTAGGATCGATCAGACAACCTAGGGTTAAAGTACCCTAGGGAGTCTGAAAAATAAAAATAAAAAAATAAAATAAAAAAAAAAAAAGTTAAAAAAAATAATAATAATAAAAAAACCTAAAATTTCAAATCACCCCCCTTTCCCTAGAACTGACATAAATATAAATAAACAGTAAAAATCATAAACACATTAGGTATCGACGCGTCCAAAAATGCCCGATCTATCAAAATATGATAACGGTTTTTCAATGCGTTTATCCCCGTAACGGAAAATAGCGCCCAAAGTCGAAAATGGCACTTTTTTGCCATTTTGAAAAATATAAAAAAATCTATAAAAAGTGATCAAAAGGTCGTACAGTCCTAAAAATGATATCATTGAAAATATTATCAAATTTCACAAAAAATGACATCACCCACAGCTCCGTACACCAAAGTATAAAAAAGTTATTAGCGCCAGAAGTTGGCAAAATCAAAAAAATAGTTTTTGTACAGGAGGTTTTCATTTTTGTAAATGTATGAAAACATTATAAAACCTATACAAATTTGGTATCTCCGTAATCGTACTGACCCAAAGAATAAAGTAGACATGTCATTTGGGGCGCTCAGTGAAAGACGTAATATCCAAGCCCACAAGAAAATGGCGCAAATGCGTTTTTTCACCATTTTCATTGCATTTGGAATTTTTTCCCGCTTCTGAGTACATGGCATGGAATATTTAATAAAATAAAAATTTAAGGTACAGTATGGTAACATTTACAGTAAAATGGACGATGGTAAAGTTGTTGTTGTATGCCTTATGTTTATGAGTGACAGTTTTCCTGCTATATACCTGCATGTCATAAGAATTTACATTAAAAAAAGGACCATGTTAAATTCAAATCTGTTTTTTTTTTTTAATTTTTACCGGTGTTTTGTATGCGTGGAAAAGGGGTAGTCTTGTACGGCGAATATATCTTAAACTCTATATTTTAAACAGGAAAGTAGGGGGGTCGTCTTATACACCAGGTCGTCTTATACGCCGGAATATACGGTTTTTATAAAATTTCTGCGCCAGAAAAAATGTGCACCGAAAGGGGCGTGTTAGGGTTTAGTTGGACCATGCGCCACAATTCTGTCCAACATGGCAGCATAAACACGGTGCACAAAAAAAAATGGTGCATTAATGAAGAACGGGTGCCACAATTCCTGAATCAGACGCACCCTGCACACTACACAGGCAAACTGCACATAGTTTTTTGATAAGTGTGGGACAATATGTTGCTCTATTGCCTCCACTGATCTCCACTGAGCGCATACGTCGTTCAGCAGGAAGGAAGAAGAATGGAAAGACGTAGCTTGCTGTATCTTCTCATTCTGTATTTTTCACCATAAACATATAGGGGATTATTTATCATACGCCGGCTCTGGCCTATTGATGTGTTTGGCGGGGTCCTGTGCTGCGTTTATCTCAATGCCAGGCCCTGTCTGGCGTACAAATAAATTCTCATATGAAAATTTGCTGGCTTCATCTAGTGCAGGCCACTCCCCGCCACCCCCCTTCATGCCACTCCACACTTTGCTGGTGTGAAGGTGGTGGATAGGGGAAAATAATCACAAGTGCTAGCTATAAGCTAGTGTTTGCGATTATTTCATGGATTCTACGCCACTAATGTGGCACAGAAGCTCTGGAAAATATCCCCCATACTGTGCATACAGAGTCAAAAAGGATGCCTCCATCTGCCAGTGTATATCTATGCAGTGGCGTAACAAGACTCCAGTGGGCCCCGATGCAAACTTAGAATCGGGGCCCCCATATACCTACACTCTCACTGCCAGCCCCATCCCTCACGTAATACTTTAGAATGCACACACACTATGGTGCTCATTTACTTACCCGGTTCAGTCGTGATCCCCCGGCGCGTTATCCGACGAGGATTTGGGTCTGCCGGAATTAACTAAGGTCCGCGCTCCCGATATCCAGCAGGTGTCGCTGCTGCTCTGAGGTCCGCCGGAGTTCACCTTCTTCGTCCCGGTGAATGCAAGCACTGATCTTGCGACACAAATTGTTTTTTTATTTCCGTGGTTTTTCCGAATCCGACGGGTTGTCCGACGGCCACGCCCCCGATTTTTGTCGCGTGAAAGCTGGCACGATGCGTCACAATCCGATTGTGTGCGCCAAAATCCCCGGGCATTTTGGAGCAATTCGGAAATATTCGGGAAACCGACGAAAGTGCAGCGTTCGGAATCTTAGTAAATGAGCCCCTATATATTATACAATGTACATGCAAAATACACATATATAAACACAGCACTGTGTATACTCTACAGAAACATCAACAGCATAAACACTGAAATACAGATGCCCATAAATATATGTCCCCAAACCAATACCCATCTACCTGTACAATACTAATATTATAGAAGTAATGCAGCTTCTCTTACTAGTTAATTTAGTTAATACACTGTTCAGCAGCTTTCCCTCTTACATACAGGAGCCATAATTCCCCCCAAACCCCATTATTATATACAGGAGCCATAATTCCCCCATCCCTTTTATTATGTACAGGAGCTATTATTCCCACCCACACGCACACGTCCCCTTTTTATATACAGGAGACATTATCCCTCCCAACACCCCCTCATTATATACAGGAGCCATTATCCCCCCCCACAACCTTATTATATACAGGAGACATTATTCCCCATCCCCTTATTATATATAGGAGACTATGGGGCTCATTTACTAAGGGCCCGAACGGCGTACTTTCGTCGGGTTTCCCGAATATTTCTCTTTTGCCCTGAATTGCCCCGGGTTTTTGGCGCACACGCTCGGATTGTAGCGCATCGGCGCCGCCTTGCACCAAACAGAAATCGGGGGGCGGGCCGTCGGACAACCCGACGGATTCGGACAAACAGCGGAATTTAAAGGATTCGTGTTGCAAGATCAAGCACTCACATGAACCAGGAAGAAGCAGGTGAACTCCGTTGGACCTCGGCGCAGCAGCCTCACATGTAGGAACTCGGCCGCATGATCTTCATGAATCGCGCCGGACCCGAATCCTCGCCGGACAACGCGCCGCAGGATAGCGACAGGACCAGGTAAGTAAATGTGCCCCATTATTGCCCCCCTCAACCCATCATATACAGGAGCCTTCATAACACCCCACACACACCCTTATTATGTACAGGAGACATTATACACCCCATTCCCTTATTATATACAGGAGCCATTATCCTCCCTATCCACTATTTTATACAGGAGACATTATTCCCCCCATCCCTTTATTATATATAGAAGACATTACCCACCCCATTCCCTTATTACATACAGAGGAGATATTACCCCCCATCCCCTTATTATATATAGGGGACATTATCCCCAAATCTCAGCTTGGAGGGCAGTAATAGGAGAGTAACAGCGGCTGCACAGATTTTAATCTTTGACAGTTGCGGTATCGGCGCCACCCGCAGGTATTGGCGCCCCCACAGGTATTGCAAGCACCCACCCACAGGTATCGCTGGCGCCCCCCCTCCGTAGGTATAACCAGCGCACCCCCCTCCTGCAGGTATTGCCAGTGCGCCCCGCCTCCCGCCGGTATCGCAGCGACCACCATATACTTTACAGGAGGGCACAGTGACTGCTGTGGCTCCGGCCCTTCTCTTCCCGGGGGCCAGCCGCGGTTGCACCCCCTGCGACCGCGATCGTTATGCCCCTGTACCTATGTATATGCTCAGTCTATATGTCCAGAGATTTCCAGGTGTATACGCTAAGCAATGTACAATCGCTGGGGGTCTGACTGTTTGAAGAACTGAGGATAACATGTTGCACTGAGCTACCCTATAGTGAAAAGGAATTATGGGAGTTTTAAGTCATCCTGGAAGTTCCCGATGCTTCGGCTGCTCTGCAGCTCTTATGTACAGGACCAGGAGGAGGCGGGTCAAACTGGAGGAGAAAGGGCAGCGTGGGATAATCTCCCAGCCACCTGTGATGGCGGGACAGCGCTCAAAAACCAGGACTGTTCCACTGAATCTGGAACGGTTAGGAGGTATGTAAGGTGATAAGAAGTCCAGTATACTTCTGGAAGGTCCAGCACCCGGTAGCTCAATAAATATGTATAGAGATAAAATAGCGAATATGCAAACTTCCAATTGTTTTTACAGCGATTCATCTCATGAACCTTTTTTTATGTCGTCTGCGCGACTCTGATCCTGTCAAGTGAAACTGAAAAAAATTGGTCTTTCTTACCTGCAATATTTACATGGGACAGCGATCAGGATTCAGCTTCTTATCAATCTTTACCTTTGAAGATATGTATAAATTTATATGGGGTAATATTGGTTATTACCCAGAAAGATTTATCTCAACAATACATATTTGCTATTTTTGTGTTCCTTATGTAGAGATGGAGCATGAAGGCAGACGTTTCTAGCAGGTCATAGTACTTGGTTAATAGAAGGTAATAGCATAAAGATGCTGCCGGTCACTGGGTGGTGTTGGTCAATAGTACTTGCCTGTCAATGGACGCTGGGATCAGTGAAACCAAGTGATATAAGTAAACGGGAACTTCATTTCCTACTGCTTATTGTATATTCACACTTGGCCTCAGGGTGTGTTTACATAGATTGTGGACCTGCTGGGTGTACATCATGTGCACACACCCACTGGTGGAACTTGGCTGTCACAGTCATACCAGGCTTCCTATAATAAGAAGCTGTCACACTGTTATTCTATGTCACCTTCCTGCCAAACACAACATTTACCTAAATTATAAGCAGGACTTCCTTCTAGAAGACGGACATGATTGTTCACCTGTGAAATATAGATTGGATGACATCTGAAAGGGGGAAGAAAAAAACAGTTAAAATTCTAATATTATAGATCATTCAAATGATAGAAGTTCATTCAAATAAAGTCAAGGCAACATATAATAGAACAAGAGGAGACAGAATAATGATATTTCATTTTATGGATGAAAATTACGGATAATCTATGTGTAACTCTAGTATGGTTGCATCAATAGACAACTGTGAATTACTGTGCTTAATGTGCTTATCTATACACTTAACTCCTTTGGCTTTGGCTCCCCATGGTACAACCATGGGGACACCTAGTGTTTATGAAAGTGGGGTCCAACAAGTCCACTGAACTGCTCTATGTTCAGTAAGTTCTGTTGTTCATGCTTTACTTTGCAGGATTCCACCCTTGTGGTTGCTGGGCATGCCAGCCATGACACTCCCAACAAATAAACACCTGAGCTATCGTTGTAACAAATGGATCAACATCTGTAAAGAAAGGGCACTTAAAGATGCTGTACCAGTTTTACAAGTTAACATCTATAAATAGGATTGAGCCAGACAGATTACAGACACCTAGCAAAGCAGTAATATGTTAAAATAGTTGTGCATCGAGTAAATGAATGCAGCAGTTTTTACTGTATTTTGCTATGTGTGTAAAGGTGATTGCACAAGAAGTGTAATACTACTGTAAATGTCACATTGTGTATATCTTGCACAAAGATAAAAGTAATCCATTCTTGCTAAGAGCATAAAGTCTTGCTTTAAAGACATGAGTAGATTTCCACCGATTAACCGTTACATATTCATAACTGATAAAGCTTAACTTAAAGTGTAAGGGCTTATTTTTTATGTGGGACGGTTGAAAATAGCCTGGTGATCCTGTGGAGACAATGTTAATAGGGCAGTGCGGAAGGCATGGTGGTGGGGCAGTGTGACTGACATGATGGAGAACTCTATGAATGGTATTGTAGGAAAGAAGAAGTAATGAGTTATTGTACTGTATCATATCACTTATCACTATACTGTGTGAATACTACCCATTGGAGGAGTATTATGAAATAACTTGGTTCCTTTTTATGCTTCTGCTTATAGGTTACGAGTGTCTGAAACTCATGATGCTTTTCTTGCAGCCTCACGTGTGACTGCTAAAGAGAAGCTAGGTAAAGAATTTTAAAATCTCTGTCAGTATCATACGGTCGACCGGAGTGTCAGTACCTGTATTCCTAGCAGTCCAAAGAAAAAGTGATAAACTAAATGGGGCAGATTTCTCAAAACAGAATTTTGTTGTTGTTTGCACCAAAAAACGGTCTACAATTCATTGCACCACATTTCTCAAAGGTTTTCTGACACAAATTTTGATTTGTAAGATAAAAGGAGCGGAGCCCATGAAAAAAAAATGAGGAATAGACTTTCACGGAAAATAGTGCCAAAAATTATACATTTTTCGTAAACTAATGGGATGTGCAAAGATAGACTAGATAGTCTTAAACTACACCAGATTTATTTTACACTCAGATTTATCACATTTCGTTAATCTGGTAAGGCTTTCTAGTCTTGTAGCACCTACTTTTAGACACCTTTGATAAATCTGCCCCAAAGTTTTGCACAGAAAACATATACAGTATGGCATCCAAGCCACCTATTTGTCTCCTTTTATTGGCAAAAGAGGGGTTCTGTGATACCTGTTGGCTGATCCCTTGCAGCTGCTGTCACCAATGACTTCAATGCAGACCTTTTCCTTTGAAGTCTATGGGAATTACAGAAAGAGCGGAGAACTCCTTGTTGATAATAACTGGCGGACATTTGTCTGGCAGTCTACATTACTGGTTTCTTATTAAGCTAAACCACATTCCTTTTTATTGTCCCATATTTTACTACCTACATGTCATATGACTTCATTTTCCTTACCTTTATGTCACAGTTTACAGCTGCCATGGTTTTAATAAGTGACCAATGTAGTGGTGACATAGTTTAGAGCTCTGAGCTTGGAACACGTTCTGATTACTCTTTCTGGTGCTATCTGTGTTCTTGCCAGCAATAATAATTCCCCATCCAGAGAAGTCTTAGCAATGCATTGCAGACCCTGTGGTAGCTAGACGTAAATCCTCTGCAAACTATTTAATGAGTTCTATTCCCCATATGAAGGAACTAGTGCCAAGATGTTAGAAGTAGTGCCATTTCCATCATGTCTGGCAACTAGTCCGGAACCCAGGATAAGTGCAAAGTATGTAAGTGCAGAATATATGGAAAGATCACGTTGCCTCTGAGATCACAGGGCCGGAGAACATGTTTAATATTATTGTGTCATTTCCTTGGTAAGTGGCAAGGGGCTACTAAGAGTCTAGGTAAATATGAGTAACTTCCTCCAATATTGTACTATAAATTAATACGAGACATTGGATCCTTGGCTGGAATCACTGAACTCTTGACCTAAAATAGTTTGAAATTGATTCCGTTGTCGTTATGTTGCTCCGAGGGGTAACCTTGGCAAATTTTGGTGACTTTTTTTAATTTAACTGTATTTTCATTTATTTTTAGATGAAATTTGAACATACACAATGGAGCAATGTATATGGTCAAGAGAACGTTTTAGAGAGCATTCGTATTGACAATCCAGTTGAATAGCATTACCTAATAAGTTCTTTCAGCCAGAGTCTCTTTTTTCTTACGACTTAGCATTGGTGACTTTTTTAGTTTTTAGGCTTCGAAATTATTTCAGTTGACTTTGTAGATCTACTGGATTTTACTGGTGTGAATATTTGATCTTCTTTTATAATTTTTTTTGGGAGATGGGTTACGGTAATAAAAAAAAAAAATACAATATTTACCGTATCTTTCCTTACTTTCACTGTGCCTGATAAATAATGCAATAAATAATGTTTATTTTCCCAAAAATTTTTAAAATGTATTTACTGTATATCCCACTAGGTAATTTTTCATCCAGTCTTTTGACCACTTGTATAATACTTCTGTGCATTTTTCCCAATGTACAGGATATAATGAAACACATCTGAATATGTATAAAACCCCTAAGGTCAGTAAGTAAGAATTCTCCTTACAGAGACTTTGCCTATTAAGGCCACCTTGCAACCGTGTACAGATTTAGAGCTGTTGATGCTCCATTGGGGAATTCTGGAAAATACGCAAATATTACCATTTTAGCTTCCTTGCAAGGCAGCAAGTATGACTTTCAGGAAGCCTAATGACATAATGCCGGATAAAAGCCAAACTAATATACATATTCCAGAAGGAACAAATTCCCAACTGTAGACAACACTGTTGATATGTATGCATCTCTTTAGTACTTTGTAGGGAACTGAAGAGGCGTAACTTAAGGGGGTGCAGAGGATGCGGTTGCAGCCAGGCCCAAGAGGCTTTGGGGGCCCATAAGGTCTCACTTTCCCATATGAGAAGACTAGTACTATGAACCATACATCATATTCGGGGGCCTGGCGCAGACTTTGCACTGGGGCCCATCAGCATCAAGTTATGCCACTGGGGAACTGGTTTAGCTGAGAGAGAGGCTTTTGACCAGGGATGGGAAGTGATAATAATAATCTTTATTTATATATTTCCATCAGATTCTGTAGCATTTTACTGATTCTGAGGAACATATATAAATAAAAAAAGACATTACAGAGTAATAACAGTCATATGAAAGAATAGAAATGAGGGACCTGCTCACAAGTACTTACGAAGACTTTGCCAATTAGAGCTGCCTTGCAGGTTTGTTGAGACTTACATGATTTACTGGAGGATTTTAGGTAATATGTTTTCTTGGATGGGATAAGGAAAACATTGCCTCTTAGCTACCTTGTGAGGCAACCCCCATAACATTAAGCATGAAACTTTCCTTAGTTTCCTCTATCTGTAGCATTCAGTACACTTCAAACTGGATATCAAGCAGAACATTGATTATAGATTATTTAAAACCACAGTATCATAGGAGAGGTTTAAGGCACAAAATAAATTAAACATCCATTGCTCACCTGACAAATCCCCTGTGGTTCCAGTGCAGCAGCTTTGGTGCTCTTTGTTTTCCTTACTTTGCTGTAGAAGTGTTGGCAGTAAGCACCAGAGCAATAGTGCTGTTACAATATGGGATTTATCAGGTAAACAATGAGTCTACTTTTATATTATGTGATTTCTTTCCATTGACTAGATTTTGTCCGTCTCAGGAAACCCCTGAACTTTTGTCTGTTTACAAGCCTGAATGACTCAAAGTCAAAATATGGCTAAAAGCATTTTGCATAACAATTAGTAAGTTTTGAAAAAAGAACCAGAATTTTGAAAACTTCAGCTAACTACTCTACCATCAATATGAAGATAAGAAGATCCTGGCACCCCGAGGTAGGTCAAAAAGTAAATTGCGTACTGTATATTGTGTTGCATATAACACTTTACAAATAAAAAGGAGAAATTTACTTTCTGAACTACCTCAAGGTGCCGTGATCTGCTTATCTTCATATACTATTACCTGTCCGAGAGCACAAGGAGAGGGTCACCGAGTGCCGACCAACTACATATAAGTATACTCTACCATCAGGGCCGGATCATAAGGGGGACTTGCCCCCCCAAGGGGCCCCCACCAAATGCAGGCGAATCGCCAACAGTTTATTTGGCCCTGAGTGGCGGGCCGAATGCCTGCCGGTGTCCTTACTTTAGTCTATGGCAGAGCGAGGGAACAATAAGTTCCCTGCTCTGCCATACACGATCAGGCTTCAGCAAAGATGATGGCTTCCTGCCACTGACGGTGCATAGTGTGACGTGGCAGCATGTGATGTCACGGCACGCTGCGACATCATGACGCCGCCTGTTGCAGGGTGCCGCCATCTTTGTTTAAATCCACCCTGACACCGCGATGGAGGATGAGGACGTTGCGCATCGGGGGAACGATGGAAAGTGAGAACAATTTTATTATTTATACCTAGGATATATATAGTTATTTTAGGGGGACTGTATATAGTTATTCTAGGGGGACTGTATATAGTTCTAGGGGGACTGTATATAGTTATTATAGGGGGACTGTATATAGTTATTATAGGGGGCTGTATATAGTTATTATAGGGGGCTGTATAAAGTTATTACTGGGGGAGCAGTATACAGTGATTGCTGGGGGAGCTGTATACAGTGATTGCTGGTGGAGCTGTATATAGTGATTGCTGGGGGAGCTGTATACAGTGGTTGCTGGGGGAGCTGTATACAGTGGTTGCTGGTGGAGCTGTATATAGTGATTGCTGGGGGAGCTGTATACAGTGGTTGCTGGGGGAGCTGTATACAGTGGTTGCTGGTGGAGCTGTATATAGTGATTGCTGGGGGAGCTGTATACAGTGGTTGCTGGGGGAGCTGTATTCAGTGGTTGCTGGGGGAGCTGTAAATCAGGCCTGGTTTCAGGCCTATACAGAACCTTGAAATGCTTCTTACGGAGTCACTCCTTGGTTACCCTGTGTCACGGACGGGCACACCCGTGCCCCTCGCTGTGCTCGGCTCCCCTCCCTGCCTTCTAGGGCATGCGCCGGCACTCGAGGATTTATAGGGTCAGCGCACCTCTAATTGGTGCTGGACATTTCCAGGAAACTGATAAAAGCCGGCCTCTCCCAGCATTCCCCGCTAGAATCTTTGCCTAGTGCCTGTGAGAAAGCTATTCCCTGCATTTTGCTGTGTTTTCAAATTCCCATTGTGACCCCGGTTCCGTTATTGACTCTGATCCCGTGCTGCCTGTCCTGACCTTCCGCTACGTTCTGACTCTGATCCTGGGCTGATCCTTTGCTGGTCTACATGGTAAATTTTCCAAAATGTTTACTATTAATAATACTAATAAATCTTTATTTTGTGTTAAAATATTAAACAACACATTACAGATCATGGGGTGCATATACCGACACTATAAGACATTACAGAGCAGTAACATGGCCAGATGAAAAATTAGGATTAAGGGTTATGCTTACAAGTTTCAATTGAGGGTCAATTGTACACAAACATGTTACAACAGCATTGTCTAAGGCATTACCTTACCATGTATTCGAAACATTTCCTACTTCCCTACTGTCTTTTACTTAAAAATCTCAGTGCACTAGGGGTGGGGACAAGACTGCCAGAGCACCCATATCCTTTTTATGTGCCATTGGGATGTTAGTCATTGTGTAATGGTAAGGCACAGAAAACAGATGCATCAGCAGGCTTGTGAAGGAAGGATAAACACTGGTCATGTGATGTCATACAGTTGTATGAAAGAGAGTAGTCAGAGCTGTGTGATATAACATGCACCTGTGTGACATCACATGACCAAGGATGTAGTAAGCTGTGCACCTGTGTGACATCACATGAGCAAGTATATAGTAAGCTGTGCACCTGTGTGACATCACATGACCAAGGATATAGTAAGCTGTGCACCTGTGTGACATCACATGACCAAGGATACAGTAAGCTGTGCACCTGTGTGACACCACATGACCAAGGATATAGTAAGCTGTGCACCTGTGTGATATCACATGATCAGGGATATAACAAGCTGTGCACCTGTGTGACATCACATGACCAGGGACTGGTGTTTATCCACAGGAAATAAACATTGAAGCTTCCTGCAAGAAGAGATCAAGAAAACGGTGAGGAATTGATAAGAAAGTAAATTGGAAAATTGTATAACTTTTTATGAGACAAATATTATTAATTATTTTCTGAAAGTAGTCAACCCCCCTTAAAAGAGGCACCACTCACGGATGTAGTGGGTCTACAAATATCTGCTTATTGGTATATTCTCTGGCCACTGGATGGGACCTTCAGCTTCAGCGTTTTTTATGGGGGGGGGGGGGGGGTTGGATATGGGGTGAGAATCAATTAAGAGATAAAATAAGTTTTCATTCTTGCATGACAAACTATTTAATTTTATTACAAGAGCCAGAACATCAGTGACGTCTGTAGAAAGGAAAGTGTCTTGAAAGAGGGCGCTCCAGCCTTTACACCCTGAAGGTAGTTTCATTTACAAATCTCCTGATCTGTCTGCCCCGTGCAGAGCAGAAGGAAAAACTTTTATGTAAACCCCGTAGGGCAGAAAGATCAGCCGAGCAGAAATCATGTCAGTTAACAGGCTGATTGTTTTACTTAACTCTTTCCTAGTGGCAGGACCTGTTTGGCTTTGCCCGGCTGGTCTTTCTTGAATGGTAGGGGTTAATTTGCTGACTTTTGACGCCAGGCCAAGCCCCAGGTTAGAGATAATGTACTGAGGCAGCAATTGGAGTGGGAGGAGATTTCCCACAGTGTTTGCTTGCTTTTCTCACAGGTGGGGATTGGTAAATCCAATGACAATGCGGAGCTGACATTCCAGCACACAGCACAACAGGTGCCCGTAAGCCTTGGGTTAAGCACACAGGTGCAGCGCTGTAAAGGGGCAGGTTACGTTCTCACATTTATAACTTTATAGCCCTCCCCTGTATCACTAGGCGGAGAGCGTCTTAATGTTCGTGGCAAGCCTGCCATTCATGACTTCATAAAAGAGCCATTGTTCTAATGGATACTGTGCAAGAATTGCTCCTGGTACCAGCCTGGTGACAAACTCTCGCTTACCTCCCACTGAGAACATGGCGCTACTACTAGAACTGTTATTTCCCAGGGCATACTAGTCACATCATGCCTAGTGCTTAACCCCAGATCAGGTGACCTCTGGAGCACTCAGGTGCAACAGTGCCCACTAACCAGCTCTATATATCTCTACTTAAAGGGCACCTACCACCCCCCGATTTTACCTATAAAGGTAGAAGGGGTGGTAGGTGGATGAATGGGACGTGAGGATAGCCCTTTTTCCCGGGTGTCTTTTAGAAAACTTTATTGCATATAAACTAAAAAAAAATCCATAACTTTTTTATTTTTCTATGTACAGAGCTGTGAGAGGGCTTGTTTTCTGTCTAAGAAGTTGCAATTTATAGTAATGGTATTTAATATTGCATCAAGGAAATTCACCAAATTCCACAAAATTGGTGAAAAAATGCATTTGTGCCGTTTTCTTGCGTGCTTGGACTTTACAGGTTTCACTGTGCATCCCAAATGACGCGTCTACTTTATTCTTTGGGTGGGTCAGATCGTGGGGGAAATCAAATTTATATAGGTTTTATAATGTTTCCATACATTTACAAAAATTAAAACCTCTTGTTCATTTTGCCCTCTTCTGGCGCTAATAACTTTTTCATACTTCGGTGTTTGAAGCTGTGGGTGGTGTCATTTTTTGTGACTTATGATGACGTTTTAAATTCTACAATTTTAAGCACTGTATGGCGCTTTGATCACTTCTTATTGAATTTTTGATATTTTTTAAAAGGGCAAAAAAGTGGCATTTTTGAATTTGGGTGCTATTTCTGGTTCGGTTGTTAAACTCTTGGAAAAAACATTATTATGTTTTGATAGATTGGACATTTTGGGACGCAAAGTTACCTAACATGTTTATGATGTTTACTGTATATTTATATTTATATCAATTCTAGGGAAAGGGGGGTGATTTAAATTTTTAGGTTTTTGTTTATTTATGTTTTTTACTTTTTAAAAATGTTATTTTTACTGTTTTTCAGACCCTCTAGGGCAGTGATGGCAAACCTTTTAGAGGCCGAGTGCCCAAACTACAACAATGACCCGCTTATTTATCGCAAAGTGCAAACACAGAAATTTAATTTGTGATTTATACTCCCTTCTCTGTCACAGTTTTCATTGATACCAGCACCTGAGGGCACCAATAAAGCAGAAAATAGTACCAGGTTGAGCTGTCATTGGACTGTCTGGGACTGCAGGAAGATACCTGGAGTCATCTCTGGTGATGGCCTGAGTGCCCACAGAAAGGGCTCTGAGTGCCACCTCTGGCACCAGTGCCATAGGTTAGCCATCACTGCTCTAGGGTACTTTAACCATAGGTCGTCTGATTGATCCTACTACAATATGTCAGTATATGGGGGCAAATTGCACATTGTCATGAATGAGTTGAAATCAGACAGCCTTGGGTCTTTGTATGACCCAATGCTGTTATGGTAACTGATCACCGCCCCCGATGACTTCACAGTGGGCAGCGATCAAATCCAATATGTCGGCGTCCACACGCTTTCCCTGAGCAGCAAACGGCCACCTTGTATGAAAAGGGCTCAGCCCGTGAGCCCTCTCCATACACCCACAGCTGACGTGTGACGTATAGATACATCACACGTTGGTAAGGGGTTAATGTCTGGAAGATCGGGGCCATTGTTACTTTTATATCAAGTTATATCAGAAGGATTTGATGTAAAGTAAGTTGTCCATGTGACCCAAGTTAACCATTCCTCTGACTCTAATCCACCATCTAATATTAGAAAAACAATGCTTACAATTATAAAATGCTAAAATAGAAATCCCCTGCAACATTTTGCGGCTTTCCCATTAAATATGCTCAATATGGAATCAATGGCGGACAACACTACATAATTTGAAATAGTAGTCAATCTGCTTTGGATACTGAATCTATGGGGGAGATTCATAATACGTTGATTTACATGTGCATGATGAAATCCCTGCGTTTCCGGAACCGGTGGATACATCAAGAGGCTTAGGCCACCTTATGTAAAATCTATGTTGGCCCATTCCACCTCCGGCCATGCTACCCTTCATGCCCTCCTGACATGTAGATTGTTGGCGATCCGCTAGCAATTGCAATTATTTCAGGTCTTCTGCACTAGTTTTATGGCATAGAAGCCCTCTTAATTGTCCCTTATGTATCTGATCCCATGATGTAGCTCTAAGGTATAAAGGAGGTGCAACCAGTGTAACTCAAATATCCATCACCCCAATACAAAATGTGCATCATCACCATGTGCCATGTATAATACTGCTATCGTCTTATGTGACAGAAGTGCCTCCATACGCTGCCTGGATACAAATGCTTTTTCTGCAGAAACTATAGTTCCTGGCTGGGACTATAAATGATCCCCAATACCATAGATGCATGCAGGCCATAATGAATGCACTGTAACTAGGTGCTTATGTATTTAATGTTGCACAACGATATAATCACTCTAGATGGAGCTCTGTCACTATAAAAATTACTTCACTATTAGAGATACGTGGCGGTGTGACATCATCTAATGCAATAACATTTATTAATATTGTCTAATGTGCAGCAGATCCAAGTATTTTTCTGATGTCCAAAAGCATAAAGAGGGTTTCCTCAAAAACAGCATTTATCACTGCTCCACAGGTTGTTAGGGGTCTGACATAAAAAAAGTGAAATGTACTTTTTACAGCCTATAGATATTATCTACATGGCTGTTGTTGTAATAAGCAGCATTACGCTACATGTGCATTAACCTATACACACATATTTATCTATAAATACATACATATATACAGCACACACTTCTGCATAATTTTACACTATGCCCACCAATTGTGCTATACCCCTTTCTCGTGTGGGTCAACGTGTTTGTTTCTTCAGGATGATGATAGTAGGGTGCTGGGAGGATGGAGAAGTAAACCCTCGAGAGACATGACACCTGAGCACCTTATTCACACATCATCAGGAGAAGCATGAATAAAAATTCTGTATGCTGAGGAACAATACAGCAGCCTCTTAAACGATTTACAGACCTGACACAGATGCCTGGTTTATGGTTTATGGTACAGACCAGTCCATTTTCTTAGTGACCAAACTCAGCACCACTTGCCCACCCATCTCATAGACTGTAAGCTCTTGCGAGCAGGTGCCTCACTCCTATTGTTTCATACAGCTGTACTCTGTAATGTCTTATTTTATTAGATTATGTTCCCCAGAATTTGATGGAGCTACCGTATATACTCGAATATAAGCCGACCCAAATATAAGCCGAGGCCCCTAATTTTACCACAAAAAACAGGTAAAACCTATATTTTTTTTACTCAAGTATAAGCCGAGTGTGGGTTTTCAGCACATTTTTTTGTGCTGAAAAACTAGGCTTATACTCGAGTATATAAGGTATATAAATAAAGATTACTATTATTATACCAGGATTGCAGCAACACTAGAGGTAAGAGGAAGAGTGTCTTGAGAGCTATGCAGCCACTTCTGTTCATTTTAGCCTCTATACTTTATATTAAATCTATACCGATCCAAGGCTTCAACCTCCGGAGTTTTCAAATTTCTTCCTGGTGATATGTTCTCCAAGTCAGTTCCACAAGATCTCCATTGTCGGAGTGGATAAAAACTCATGCAGATTCCATAGTTGTGCTGCGTTGTCCAATTCCCAACATTTTTCCCCGTAAAGTCCCCTCTACTAGGAAATCTCAGAAATAATAACACATAGCGCTGTACTGTATGATAAAAATTCACACGCTTTATTTGTTCTACTTCCTCTAATACAGTATTAAAAAGGCCTATAGTAAAAACCACATCTTGCCTGTTTGGCTTCCTTGCCCGATCCGGGGTTTTGACTTCTTCCAGGGAATTGTTGGTTGATTAAACACTGGAGTACTGCATGAACTTGGACTTCTTTGAGTTTATATTGGTAAGGTCCAACCAGCCTTTTGAGACTAGCACCCGACATTTTTTATGCATGTACTGCTCCATTTTTTTCTTGATTGTTTGTGGTCATAATAGTTATATGCGTCCTATACTTATATGCTAAATTGCATTTGGTACTTTCTTCTGGTACTAATTAAATAACTTACTCATGAAGGTTTGTTGCGTTGCTGAGTTCTATACACCATACAGGTCTCTACAGGAAAGTAATAAAGTGGAAGAAAAAAAGTAGTATAAACAATAAAAAGAAAATAAAGTTATACATGCACTCACTACACACAGACATACAGTCTACACTAACATATCTTATAAAATAATTTGTGCTGTGGGAGCACGTGGAGAAACCAGATCAAGAGAGATAACCTTGTAGGCTAGGCCTGGTTATTTGAGGTCAATATTACATTGATTTTTGGTCTTTCGAGAGGAAATTAGGCAGGAAGACATTAGAATGACATCATAGTGTCTCACAGGTTTCAGGGCAATGTGTCAGCTGGCCCCTTGAAGCCATGCTGGGGGTGAGGTGCCCTTTATTCCAGGGCATGTGGCTGGAAGTAGCAAAGAATATCCTAAGCACATTATTAATGAGACAAGAATCCTGTCTCCTACGTGAGCTTTCAGTGCACATTACTGCTGCTAGGTAGACATGCCATTCTCTGGGTATGTAATATTAATAAGGGGACAGAAGAGGAATTAGCAACTTCATACATGAGCAGCGAGCAGGCAAAATTACTTTTATATGACCTTCAGAAAATGGTTTTTCAGTTAAAATTGAGCTTGAATGTTTTTAAATATTATCTGTATATGATGTGTTTTATATATTTTTTTTAACTATTCATTTAATTGCAATAGTTGCAACTGTCAATTCTCTGAAAATGCTCTTATACGTTGTGACTCTGTATGATGAGACAGATACTTACCCTGTGAATGCTAAACTGGTGAAAGATTCCAGCCACAGTGTTGAGATGATTTCCCATGGAGATTCTCTGCATTATCCTGTCCTCTCTTGCATTTCTCTTCCAAGACTGACCAGCCTTCATAGGGGCTTGAATTAGTTTATTGATGTTGTAAAGCTATAATATTCTAGAAATCACAGACTTGGAATGGCCAACTTTTCCTGCTATGCCTAACAAGGTCACCCCTTTAGTCTTCATTTGAACAACCTGCTGCCTGAGGTTTTCAGTCACTTTGTATTGGCGCACCATTTTTGCAGTTAGTGATAACTGGAAAGTTAGGCACCAGTTATTTGGGGTTTGTCAGATAATTAAGGAAATTAGCACAAGGTGCCAGATTAACACCAATAACTTGCAGGTATCAGAAAGTGTTCTCTAGTTTTGTTCTTTTACAAATAATCATTATTGGCACAGAGTTCCAATTCGCTATTACATAAATTAAATAAGAATAAAATAATAAAATTCTGACTGCCTGCAGCTTACACCAGGGGGAGCTAACTTGAAACTGTGTATACAAGAATGCATATTATTTTATTATTGACTTCCTTATATAAATCATATGCAGGAAGATTTGAATAGATGCAGAAATCCAGAATACAGGTGGTCCCCTACTTAAGAACACTCGACTTACATACGACCCCTAGTTACAAACGGACCACTGGATATTGGTAATTTATTGTACTTTAGTCCTAGGCTACAATAAACAGCTATAACAGTTATCACAGGTGTCTGTAATGAAGCTTTATTGTTAATCCTGATTCTTATGACAACCCAACATTTTTAAAATCCAATTGTCACAGAGACCAAAAAAGTTCTGGCTGGGATTACAATGATAAAATATACAGTTCCGACTTACATACAAATTCAACTTAAGAACATACCTACCGACCCTATCTTGTATGTAACCCAGGGACTATCTGTACTATACTTTGAAGTGGGTTTCTGATCCCCTACTTATTTTTGGTACTAACATATACCAAAGAGTTGGGCACCACCCTACAATTACACGCTGGCTGTTGCCACCCTGAGAACTAATTTTTATTGCACAGAAAAACACAATAGAAAAAGGACAAAGTTAAAACAGTTTTATGACATAAAATAACAGGTCTACGGCAAGCCTAGAGGACGCCCATGAGACTATAAAATTATCAGCAGTATGAGCCTATCTGTCCTCACGTACTGTAGGATAACGTCCCAGCTTCTGCTGTGCCACATAGGTAAATATTATAAACAAAGCATCCAGTATTGATTATAATAATGTGACCTAGAGAAAAAAAAATTAAAAGGTAATGAGACATGTATACAAGTGAATTAATACAACATATAAATTGATGTAAAGGTACCAATATGCATAGAAAAAACCGTCACAGCTCAGGAAGCCACAGGAAGTGGCCAATACGCTTGGTCAGCATCTACCAATACTTTTGCACATGACTCATGGGCTCTAAATTTCGTTACCATACTGATTATGACATGATGTTTTGGGTGGACGTAGGCCCCAATTGGTAGCCCAAAAAGGTTTTGTTATTATACACTCGACTGTTTTAGTCCCATACTGGGCCACACTGTCCCTATAATGACTATTAGTATCATATAAGTGTTCAGTCCAACAGAATAGACTGGATGGTCAATGTTTTTTTTTTAATTGATAAACACAAAATGATAATTGGCTTTCAAAAAATGACAAAAAAAGGCAATGCCAGATCTCCAGAAGTAGAGCTAAAAACAGGGCAGCACAGTGGCACTACAGCCTCTCGGCGCTGGGGTCCTGAGTTCAAGTCCCATCCAAGTCATCATCAGCAAAAAATGTATATGTTCTCTCCGTGTTTGCATGGGTTTCCACAAGTTTCCTCCCACACTCCAAAACATACTGGTAGGGTGATTAGATTGTGAGCCCCATTGGGGACAGGGACTGATTTGGCAAACTCTGTGCAGCACTGCGTAATCTGTGTGCGCTATATAGATAAAGGAATTATTATTATTTCCAGAATGAGGGCCCCAAACATACTTAAGGGGAACTTGTCATCAGCAATTGGCCTAATAAACCACTACCAATATATTGTCAAACAGTGTAACACCTTCTAGATTTTGTTTCGCAGTGCAGTGGCATCATCCAGAAAATCAACTTTGAAGTGAGATGTAAATTGGTTGTATAAAGTCAGGGAGGTTCAACACTGAAGTTAAGGTGTGGAGCTCTGAACGCCTCCTCCTCTGTGATTGTGCTTCAGACTTCAGGAGATCTGGTTAGTGATGTCTCTGGATGTAGGACCATCAATTACAGTGAAAGAGGCTTTCTGAGGAAGAGAGAGCTTGACTTCAGAGTTAAAATCTCCGCCTCCTTGACTTTATACAGCCAGTTGACATCTCACTTCAAAGTAGATTTTGTGGTGATACCACCACACTGGGCCATGAAAGAAACATGATCTGGAAGGTATTCAGCTGCTTGACAACATACTGCTATTGGTTTAATTTCTGCTGACAGGTTCCCTTTAAAGACAGTTCCAACTTTTAAGGTACCAAAATGAGAGTTCTCCAGTATAATCAATTTGACTCATAGAAGCTTCATCAAACTTTTCAAAAGATTTGGTTGGGGTCTGAATCTTATTGGCCCAAGCTAATATTGCTCTGATTCTCCAGGAAATTTCTATACAACCGCCCCCTAGTCCACTAAAGGACAGATTTTTCATAGCACTTTCCTCATAGCACTCTTATAATTTTTTTTCCAAACGTTCTATTTCTCCCTCCTCCGCCTGACATACCCCCCCCCCCCCCCCGGCCCCAACCTCCGTTAGTTCTGGTTGTGAATGCTCATATTAGCAAGCCATTTTTGAAAAAAATGTTGTCTTAGGCAAAGCGAAAATTCAATTTTGTGCCTGAAAAATGCCAGAATTGTATTGTATCTATTAACCAACTAATAAATTTGCTCATCTCAATAGATGAGACCTTTCATGCAGGGGTGCAGCAGCTATGAGGCGAGTTAAGCTACTTGCCTCAGGCAGCATCTCCTGCAGCAAAATGTGGGGCAGCATCAGGGGCGCAGTCAACTGCTACAAGGCAGGGCCAGAATTTTCTAAATAACATCTAACAAAACCCACTTACAAAAAGAATAATCTGATATATTACTTCTGGATGGGGCAAAGCGGGGAGCCATCCTATAGCAGCCTCGGGCAGCAGATAGTTTACGTTCACCCCTGCTTTCATGTACATGCATGACTCATATTAACCCGTCTCCTCTTGGTCTTAGAAATTGACCCCCTCCATATGAATATGAGTCCAATGTGCAATCTCCAAAAAAAACAAATAGAACGCACTAAATTATCTGCTACTTGTGTTTATGACTATTGTGGGAATTTTCAGATTTATTGTATGTTGCATTAGCCACATTTTAGAGTGTTTTTTCCATCATGCTTTGGGGCATTTATCCCCGTTAACAAAGTACAGAGGTTGTTAATTTTTGGCCTGCAATCCTTGGGTCCATCGGACACATAAAGCAGCAGGCAGGTATGCGGTTATTTGATCTATGTGTTTATGAATGACGGGGATACAGTATAGCTCATTTGTGAGCGACACTGATTGTGCCTATGGGCTATTGTACAACTTTAATACACACACGCTTTGTTTTTACACCACAATGAAAAAAGCCTACATTTCACTGACTGTAATAATAGGAGGCATGGTTTATTAGTTCACACTGGGGTTGGCGCCAAAGATTTATACGATATCATAAACAAGGCCAAAACTGAGTGATGGCTTGCTGCCGGCCGGACTGGAAGGAGCTAATGTGTTTGTCACCTAAACAAAAGAATAAAATCCATAAGACACGTTCATGGGGAAATACAAAATTCTGGATTTATTGGAAAGACCAATATTTTACTACATTTTTCTCTGGACAAATATGATACATGACAGAGTATGAGATAGATGAGCGCTGAGAGATATTTTACAGATTATATCAGAGGGATCCATTCTTCATTGCATTGTCAGATTTGCATTATCATTCACATGCAAGATATTTCATTATCAAGATCAACTGAGGAATGAAACGAGAGAGGGGGATCTTCCCCTAGAAATATGATGGGTGATGGGTGAAATGGTGAATTGATTGTGTGGTGAATTGATTGTGGAATATTTGCTATTGATCTGCATAGTGAAGACTGCTGTGTGCATTATCACTTATTTCCTTTTACATTATCCCTGTGCTATTACATTATATAGGTATTATGGGGCATATTTATCAGGACCTCTGTGTACCGCCAGTGGCCCGATCCGCCACCTTCACGCCAGTGGGGCGTGAAGGGGCGTGAAGGGGGGGGGGCGCGGCCGGCCGAGTGGAGAGTGCGGCCGGACGGGAGTGGGCCGGCGCGGGGCGTTACTGTCCCCGCGTCTGCGCACTTGCTGCTGCCGGCGACTTTTAATACTTGAAAAGTCGCCGGCTGCGTTTTTTTAAACGCTCCGCTGCAATCAGCCCGATACATGAAGAGGCAGAAGCCTCTTGATGTATCGGGCTATCATTCCCCTATATCTACATGTGACATCATCATATATACTTCTGTTCCTATGTTGTGATGTCATAGGTAACTGGACATCTTTTTGCATGTGTGTAACATTACTTCAATGCTGTGTTCATGTTTTGAGACATGCCACAGTGCCCCTAGTATTCACAGTGGCTCCCCAACAGCTATAGTGCCCATCCAGCAGTCACAGTGCCACCCAGTAGCTACAGTGCCACTCCAACAGCCACAGTGCCCCTAGTATTCACAGTGGCTCCCCAACAGCCACAGTGCCCATCCAGCAGTCACAGTGGCCCCCAGTAGCTATAGTGCCCCTCCAAAGCCACAGTGCCCCTCGTATTCACAGTGCCCCTCCAACAGCCACAGTGCCCATCCAGCAGTCACAGTGGCCCCCAGTAGCTACAGTGCCACTCCAACAGCCACAGTGCCCCTAGTATTCACAATGCCCTCCAGCAAGCAGCGAGGATAAGTGAATTTTGAATTATGCCTATAGCATAGCATCAGGGCAACAAATAGAGTCAGATAATGATCATTTGTACCAGTGTCTTAAAGTGTACAGCACTCGTACAATTGATCAGGTGACTGACATTTTCTATCATTGCCGAGTGGGGCCCTCTAGCACCTTTGGGCCCCGTCTCTTACCTGGGTATCCTGGGTGCTGGTGCCGGCCCTGACTGTGCCATCACTGCATATATTATTCCTGTACTGTAACATTACTGTGTGTATCATCTCTATAAAGTGACATCACTGTGTGTATTATCTCTGTACTGTGACATTGCTGTGTGTTTTATGGTGTGTGCCTAGAGGAACTTATAAAATTTGATTTCAGAAATCTGGTTCCTTTTCCGTACAGTAGGAGGGTGTATGGAGGAATATTGCCTGGTAAACTAATAAGTATATAAGTATACTACCGTTATCGGTGCTCATTTTCATGATATCTCAGCGTGAGATGCCCGGTTTGGTTACAGCATAACTATGGGATATTACCCCGGATTGTCGGACACAGGTAATACACATATTGACCCTGTATTATCTCTGTAAAGTGACATCACTGTGTGTATAATCTCTGTACTGTGACATCATGGTGTGTGCCTAGAGGAACTTATATTACCCCGGATTGTCGGACACAGGTAATACACATTTTGACCCTGTATTATCTCTGTAAAGTGACATCACTGTGTGTATAATCTCTGTACTGTGACATCACTGTGTGTATTATCTCTGTAAAGTGACATCACTGTGTGTATAATCTCTGTACTGTGACATCATGGTGTGTGCCTAGAGGAACTTATATTACCCATGATTGTCGGACACAGGTAATACACATATTGACCCTGTATTATCTCTGTAAAGTGACATCACTGTGTGTATAATCTCTGTACTGTGACATCATGGTGTGTGCCTAGAGGAACTTATATTACCCCGGATTGTCGGACACAGGTAATACACATTTTGACCCTGTATTATCTCTGTAAAGTGACATCACTGTGTGTATAATCTCTGTACTGTGACATCACTGTGTGTATTATCTCTGTACTGTGACATCACTGTGTGTATTATCTCTGTACTGGGACATCACTGTGTGTATTATCTCTGTAAAGTGACATCACTGTGTGTATAATCTCTGTACTGTGACATCATGGTGTGTGCCTAGAGGAACTTCTATTACCCATGATTGTCGGACACAGGTAATACACATATTGATCCTGTATGTTAGAAAACATGAGCCATTGTTAAGACGCAAACAAAAGTGTTCAGCTTTCTACTAAAGATGTGTACAGATCACACCCATCACCTTGAGATGGCAATTTCTTTCTCCATTACACACGGATTATTCTTGTGTTAATAAGGGAAGCGCTCTGCTCTAATTGAAGCCATCATAAACCTCAGTAAATACCGGCTCATTGTCTGCGCCGGTGCTTTCATCTCTCAGAGCGTGTCACGAATCATTGAATTTGATAAAACGTTTGATGGGTGTGAAGGCGCAAATGCAGAGCAGTAGCAGAAGCATACAATGTATTTTGTGTGAGATATTTGCCTAGAAAACATTTGACACACCTGGGACACACGCATGGCACACACACGCATGGCCAGAAATGACACAAAGGGACCTATCTTTCACGTTATGTCCAGAACATGGTCGCCATTTTGGATCAAGGGCAAGTCTTTCAAATCAGAAGCTTGTCATGTAGTATATCAAAGAAGACCAGCAGTTGCAACAATAACAGGAGACGTTCCCTGCGATACACAGCTATGTGATGTATTGTCCATGGTGCTGAACCCAGAGCTGAGAGTGCTGGATCCAGTTGTTATGAATCTGCATGAGAATCTCTATGTTGATAACCTTTGAACCAGGAGAGATATAGCAAATCTGATTATGGCAATTGATTTCTAAGGCAATTTTGGTCTTTTTGATATGTTATTTGACTACTTTACCACTGGAAAAAAATGCCTTTAATACAATATGGCCACTTTCAAGATGGCAGCCATGTTCTAGAAATGGGGGGGGGGGAATTTGTCATCAACTTGTCTGGATTCTTGTTCTAATTTTTGATACTTTTTTTTAATCTCGGTTGAGATGTAAAAATGTAAACCGAGACAAAGTCTCAAAAAGTAGTACTAGAAATCAGTCAGTGTGGTGATAACTCCCCTCAATTGTTTGTAACCAGTTATCCAGTAATATTTTTGTATCAGTTCCTCACAGTTTTCTGGATATCTGGTTGCTTTAATTGAAAATTCATTGTTTGTTTCCTCTGATGCATGGTCATGTGATGTCACACAGGTGCAGGGCTTGTCACAGAGAGTAATCAAAGCGGTATGATATAACGTGCATTGTACCTGTGTGACGTCACATGACAAGGGATATAATGAGCCGTGCAACTGTGTGACCTGTGTGACATCACATGACTAGGGATATAACAAGCCGTGCACCTGTGTGACATCCCATGATATCACATGACCAGGGATATAATGAGCAGTGCACCTGTATGACATCAAATGACTAGCGATATAACGAGCCATGCACCTGTGTGATATCACATGACCAGGGATATAATGAGCAGCACACCTGTGTGACATCACATGCCCAGGGATATAACGAGCCGTGCACCTGTGTGATATCACATGACCAGGGATATAATGAGCCATGCCAATGTGTGACGTCACATGACTCGGGATATGATTAGCTCTGCACCTGTGTGATATCACATGACCAGGGATATAATGAGCCGTGCACCTGTGTGACATCACATGACTCGGGATATAATTAGCTCTGCACCTGTGTGACATCACATGACTCGGGATATAACGAGCCGTGCACCTGTGTGATATCACATGACCAGGGATATAATGAGCCGCGCATCTGTGTGACATCACATGAGCAGGGACAGATTTATATCCACACGAAGTGAACAATGAACCTTCCTGTTGATTGAAAGCAAGCAGAGATCTAGAAAACTGTGAAGAATTAATGCAGAAAATATCATGGAGAATTGTATAACTTTTCATGATATAAAGAGTTATATTTATCTGCTGAAACTTGACAACCCCCTTAAACAAATTAAAATTGCAAAGTGCTTGATTCTTATCCACCGGAAATAACAAGAACAGTCTCTACATGTTCTCTTGATAACTTTATGACTAAGCCTGTGTAATGAGAACAGTAGTGAGAAGACGTGATCACTGCTCTATTGGGTGGCACGGTGGCTGAGTGAGTAGCACTTCTGCCTTGCAGCACTGGGGTCCTGGGTTTGAATCCCAGCCAGGTCAACATCTGCAAAGAGTTTGTAGGTTTTCTCCGCGTTTGTGTCGGTTTACTCCGGTTTCCTCCCACACTCCAAAACATACTGTTATGTTGTTTAGATTGTGAGCCCCATTGGGGACAGGGACCGATTTGACATGCTTGTGCAGCGCTGCGTAATCTGTGTGTGCTATGTAAATAAAAAATTATTGTTATTATTCCCTTTTGGTGTACTGATGGACAAAGCCAAGTACAATGCTCTGTTGTGCCCCAGTGTTCAGACTATTTGGACTCTGTGGATGAACAAAAATCCCTTTAAGGCCGACTTTTGTTTCTGCAACAGAGAGATACAAATAATTAAAATATATTTCCTGTGTAACTACTGGAGACTATCCACCCCGGGCCTAACCTCTTGGTGCTGTCATGAAATAGTTAATGATGCTGGTGAATCACCAGGAGAGGAGATCCCTCCTGCCCCAGGCAGCTGCTTTCCTCCCCTTCCCACAGGGAGTGCTGCCTGCACCGAAAATAAATAAGCACCGAGCTTTCTGTCTAAGCTCGGACAAGCTGTTGCGTTGCTCCCACTGATTCCTTGGCTACATCTCTCTCTTTACATAGCAAGCAATGAGACACACAGCACATCTGGGATATGTTAACCCGGAGTGCACACACACAGACAAGACTGTAATTGTATCTGCAGATAGAGTCACACCTCATCCTGTAATCTCCCAGCACAGAACAATAGGGCTCATAAAACAGAAAGACAGGAGGAAAAAAGCTCCAATTCAGGATTTTTCTTCTTTTCCCAGAGGTCTCAGGTAATGAAAGAACAATGATCCTTTGGTTTTCTGCTGACTTTTGCGGATACTATAGGTGCTGGAGCAAATGGGCAAGGATGTTCTTGAGATGAGGTCAAGGTAGGAGGTCATGAACAAGAAACGTCAGGGCCGGTCACACTGCTACCTCATGAAGGACAACAAGAAGTAGGTGAGGAGCAGCGGTAACAAAAGCTACTGCACCTTCTCACATCAGCAGAATTAGGTGTCATTGAAGTGTTCAGAGGATTCAATAAGACTGAAGAGCAATGACATTGATGACTGCCGTGAAAGGAACATGGTATCTGCACGTTGGGTTGCAAACAAATTCACACCCCCTTGAATTTTTCCACATTTTTAACATTACGGCATTAAATCTTTATGTGGTAGAGTTAGAGCAACAAAAAGTATTGGTTATTTTTGTGGTGTAAAAAAGTGTTTTTTATTACTACTGATGTTTTGTAAAGGTCTCAGAGATTTGTTAGAGAACATTAGAGAACAAACAGGAACATGAAAACAAAGGAGCACAGCAGGCAGCTCATAGAATATGCTGTGGTAAAGTATATTGTAGGGTTAGGTTTAAAAAAAAAATTGCTAAACATCTCAAGGAGCACTGAGCAATTCATGACATGTAAATAGAAGTAGTATGGCACAACTGCTAACCTACCATCACTTACACTGATATAGTGAGGCTGATTTAATAAGGGTCGGGGATCGCACTTTTGTCGGACTGTTCGGTTTTGCGCTGGTATTGTGTCTCACGTGACCGGATTTTGGCGCAGCTGCGCTGGCTTTCATGCAACAGAAATCGGGGGACAGCCGTTGGATGATCCGACTGATTCGGACTGAGCACGGGATTTAAAATTCAAATTGTGTCGCAAGACAATGCACTTACATGCACCAGGAAGAAGATGGTGAACTCCGTCGGGCTTGAGCGGGGAAGCGACACATGTAGGATATTGGGCGCACAAGTGAATCGCGGCAGAGTGCATGATCGTCGGACAATGCACTTTTAGGGAACTTGGTGGACCGGGTAAGTATATGTGCTTCAATATTTGACACCACAAATTCATATATAATAGTCATCTCACCATATCCATATGTGATCTTGGCCCTTAGGGGTGCACTGAGAGGAGGCAATAGGACCAATATTGGCATCGGTGTAATGGATACAAAAAAGAAACAATGTAAAAGTGTAATTAAAAAAAAGTCATGAGTCATGATCATGACTAAAAGCAACAGGTAACAGTTCAAAACGCGTAGATATTTCTGTTTTTATCATTACTATTCATATACTACACATGTACTACACAAATCTGGCTTTTATGTGAGAGAGGCAAGAATAAAGCCATTACTGAAAGGAAGAAACCATAAAAATCTTAGTAGGAGAAACTGCAAGCATATGGAAGAAGGTTTAATGCTATGTGTGGAGGAAAACCAACACTGCGCAGAGGATATAGTATTTGATACAACAAGACAGCAGAGATTTTCTGTTATTATACAGCAACAAGGAAAGTAGGGGCACAATTTCGGAGGGGAGAGAACCAAGGGCTTTATTGTTGGGTGGGGGCATAAAAAGAGGCAGCATAAGTGGGGGACTAAAGTAAAATATCCATTATATGTGCGGGGCCAACAGAAAAGAGGGTATTATGAGTGTGTGAGTGTGTGTGTGTGGGGGGGGGGGGGGGGTTGGGCATCAATGGGAGCCTACAAAAAGGGAGGTATCATACTTGAGAGCTAAACTAAACTAGAAAGGGCATTGGGTGACCAGGTTGGGTGGTTAGGGAGGGGGTATTATACAGAGAGGGCCATTGAATTATCATTATATGTGAGAGAAAGTCCCAGAAAAGGGGCATTTTACAATGTAGGGTTCCCTATAAGTGTGGCATTATATTGCCCAGAAATAGGGTAAGGGATGGGGCAGAGCGTGTGGCTTAGGGCAAAAAATTAGCAATGGGGCTCTAATAATAATAATTCCTTTATTTATATAGCGCACACAGATTACGCAGCGCTGCACAGAGCTTCCCAAATCAGTCCCTGTCCCCATGGGGCTCACAATCTAATCAACCTACCAGTATGTTTTTGGAGTGTGGGAGGAAACCGGAGAACCCAGAGGAAACCCACGCAAACACGGAGAGAACATACAAACTCTGCAGGAGAAATCTAGTATTTCACAGTTGCGATGCATCAATTATTGACAATGAAATCCATGATTAGACAGAGCTGTCGCTGCTTTTTCCAATGACTTTCTGCTCTGTCTGATATAAGGGGATTCAATGCAAGGACCCATTTTTCCAAAAGGTGGACAAGATCAATTGGAGCTAACTTTGAATGCAATAATTTACCAAATATGTGCATAATGCAAACATTAGAAAATACAGGTTTATGACAAGTGTCTGAACGCAAGACAGAAAGTTCATAGGCGTTACAGTCTGATTTATCACTGTGTCTGATGCTAGATGATATCTGGTATAGTGTACTTGTATGTCTAGTCATATTTTGTATGCAAATTTTTGTTTGTCCCTTTTACTGAGGATACCTCCTTTTTGGTTCAGCGGTCACAAAACATCTAAAAACTGCCTGAAACGTTTTGATAAACATATTTGTGGTGCAATATGTGCCCCAGACTGTGGATTGTCTGTGTAACATATCACTAGGTATGCTGCACATGGAATTTTTGGGGGCACTAGGACAGTAGCAGTGCCCCCTATTTATGGGAATATCTTCTCTGGTATCCAAGCATCTTTTATACTAACCATGGACACCACACAGTCACCCAGAAACAATTCAGAAACACAGCGTGCCAGAAGATGATGACAAGTATAGTATTAGGGAAAGATCCCATGAACACATTTAAAAGTTATCATGGAAAATTTCAGGTTATCATGGGATTTGTGGTACGTGTAGGATTATACACTGTACGTGATGTAAGGCCACCTGTTCACCTCATCTGCTGTCAGCCATACGCATATTTGGCATAGACGCTCTATTTGGTGACTGACGGAAATGATGGGATGTGTCCTGGGATTACAGCCAGGCTTCCTCCTTAGTAAGTGTCATGGTTTCACAGCCACAGTTCTTAATGCTGGGGGAACTCCTTTTAAGATTAAATTTAATTCCTTGATTGCGTATTGTTTTGTTTACTCGGCCAACAAGACGGTACATTGTAAAAGCCGGATAAAGAATGAACCACCGCTGACTGAGACATGACCCCGCTCCGTCTGCTGCCGATGATAAAGATGCCCTAAGACGTGTTTTAAACGTCCAGGTAGGGTTTACTGCATTCCCAATCACACAGGAAACTCTTTTTATAGAGGAAAACCACAATTGTTTCAGATTTTTTTTACTGGAGAATTTGAGAACATAGGTAAAAGAAGGTAATCCTAGGGCTTAAGAAACTTTAAAGAGGGTTCTGGTCACTGCCCCCAACCATGGTGGTGTCTACGGAGTTGATAGTTGCATCCTGCTACAAGTGCCTGAGGATGTCCAAAGGTCTCTCATAAGAGGACAACAGTAGTATAAAGGCATACCATAGCTAGGTGTCCTGTTACTTACTTTGTTCCTCCTGTTTGCCTATACAAGAGTTTTACAAGCCTTTTTACACAGATGAACAAGTTGGACAATTACTGAGACTGGGTGTACATCAAAGATGCCTACTTGTTGGCTACAATCATCGCTGCTATAATACTGCAAAATCTGCACAAGGCCCTCAACTTTAATATATAACATGGGTTTCCTCATATAGGGGGCATACACCATATGAGCTCCTAGGCCTGGGAACAACTGTACTCACTTCTGCAGATCTAAATGGGTAGATACAGATGCCACCTAACGCTAAAACTCTTTGCCATAAGCACAATAACATAATGGGGCCCGTTTACTTGAGGTCCGCAGAGCGCATTTTCGTCGGGTTTCCCGACGATTTCCGTTTTGCGCTGAAATGCCACAGGATTTGGGCACAAATGATCGGATTTTGGCGCATCAGCGCCGGCTTACATGCAACACAAATCGGGAGGCGGGCCATCGGACAACCTGACGGATTTGGACAACGCGCAGGATTTAACATTTAGAATTGTGTCGCAAGACACGCACTTACAAGCACCGGGAAGAAGAAGGTGAACTTCGGCGGACCTGGAAGCGATGGATGCAGGAACTCGGGCGCACAAGCTTAGTGAATCGCAGCAGACCTGAATCCTCGTCGGACAACGCACCGCGGGATCGTGGCAGGACCGGGTAAGTAAATCTGCCCCAATATATCTGTTCTAAATTTCTGTTCTACCAACTCATCACATCGGAGGTCATTTACTAAGGGCCCGATTCACGTTTTCCCGGCGTGTTACCCGAATATTTCCGATTTGCGCCGATTTTCCCTGTATTGAAAGGTTCTGTGTGTTCTTGTACAAAGTCTATGACCATGTTCTTGCTTTTGCCTTCCAGCAACTTTTTAGTCATATTATGAGGAACAAATTAAAATCCATGTTAAAGAGGACCTGTCACCCCGAAAATGACCCCCACAAAATGTGCCCCCCCCCCCCATAATCCTCACCCCAGCCCCTTTCTCCCCAGCCAGTTTAAAAAAAAAATATTTGTGGTAAATTGATTTAAAGCGATCCGACCTCTTACTAAATAAGAGGTCGGATTCTCGCATCTTGTGTCAGGGCAGTCGGCCTTATTCATAAGGGGGTCGGCCGACACATCCCCAGCACGCCCCTGTCAGCGGGGACCTGTAGGAGAAGCCGGCAGCATGGCATGTATTGCGTAATCGCTGCCGGCTCTCTGCTATTCAGCACTGTATGTAAGCCTGGCGCGGCTGCTGTCAGTGCGGCGGAGCCTCGTCTCGGAGAACCAGCAGCACTTTAAATCAATTTACCACAAATAATTTTTAAAAACTGGCTGGGTAGAAAGGGGCTGGGGTGAGGATTATGGGGGGCACATTTTGTGGGGGTAATTTTCGGGGTGACAGGTCCACTTTAAAGCATTAACTTTAATACTATACCTTAGCAATGATGTACCCTGCCAAATAGACATCATGGAGATATCTATTAGGGCTTCTGCGTCTAGACACTCTCGTACAAGCCCTGGAATAATTGCAAATGCTAGCTTAATGCCAGCACTTGTGATTAGTTTCCCCTTTCCGCCACTTCCGTGCTAGGGAGGCGTGGAGGGCCGTGAAGGGAGCATGACCGATTGGGGAGTGGGGCGTTCATGTCCCTGTACTGGAGCATTAGCTGCACTCCAGTAACTTTTCATACGTGAAAAGTCACTTGCTGTACTTATTTCTACAACAGGTTGTACGTCTTCATGTGTCCAGGCTATCATACACCTGCACTTGAGTGCCAGCCGATGTTAAATAGTCCTATGTCTGCAGCCGATAGGTGCCGAACACAACCTGTGCAGAGATAGAAAAATAAAAAATGGCAACTAGTAGCCATACCATACCTGCCACGAAAACGAAAGCTGGAGAAACTCTTAACAGTAATTTGTTTACCTCCACAACTCACAATGCACTGTAATATCTAATCAGTGATGAAGGGTTCACCGAGTTTGGTCGAACTTTGAAAAAAAGTTTGGTTTGAGTACCTTAACCCAAATGTGACCACACACCAGTAATAACCATTATCAGTGCTGGTGCCGATCACGGATGTTAAGCCTTTAAATACTGCTGACAAAACCTAGCATCACCGCTCACCATGACAGCAATATGGAGCAACGAACATAGGGAAGATGTCGGTGTGCACGCGCCACCAGCTGTGCTGACCAGTCTGGGCTGCCGGACCCATCTGACACCTTGGGCCCCTAGCAGCCTTTATGGCTGCTCCAGTGATAGTTACACCCATGGTGTTTGCCTGATGACATGTAAAACAAAGTCTGAGCCAGTCGGTCCTGAGGTCGATATTGATACTGAGATTACTGGCCTTAAAAGAAAAAAAAAAGACTAAGACGTGCATAATCTGGCAGCAGTTGCTGAAACCGGCTACACCTTAAAAATATTAACCTCAAGCACATTAAACAAACACATACATTGTGTATAAGTTGCTTCTTCCCTTAGCAAACAGGCGCGCGCCATTCGCCTCTAGGTGACCTCTCTAGCAGACATTCGGGGAACGGTGCATCTCAGCCGGAGAACAATGGGCTGTAATTTGTAAGCTTTGGAATTGTTACTGCCATTTTCAATCAAGGAAATAATTAGGACTTCTTGAGATTCCTCTGCAGTTAATGAAACCACAGGGAATAAATGACCGATGGACGCATTTTCTATATTAGGCCTCTACAGGCCACATTGTCAGTCATCCCTCTATAGCCCCTGACTATTGATTCTATGGATTTCTTAACCAGTATCGATAAGGTGACACTTAAAGAAATGGGACAAGATATAATTTACATTTTGATATCCAGTTTCTAGATCTAAATACTACACTAAAAAATAGAGCTAATCTGGAATTACCATACGCTTGATTTAAAATATTGTACTGTATTGGGTAGATCTCCTCTATGCAGAGCTATATATCTCCATCTTTTTGGTGCACCTTTAATATAGAGCATGAAAGATAATTCTGAGGAGTCGCAGTAATAAATGTAGTGTACAGTCCGAGTTTTGTGCCACAGCAGACCCAGTGCAGTGGCGCCACAAAACTGGCAAAGAAACTTTGTAAATACATGTTTAAGTAGTTTACATGTTCTTTTCAGTGCAGAATCAGACAGAAAACTGGTAAATGATAAATGTTGGCCAATGTGCATAGTCTGATAATGTATGTATATGTTGCATTCGGAGTAGAACTTCTGGGCCCAAGGCAACATCTGTACAAGGCCCCCATGTACAAAGTGTTTTTTTTATAATAGCCTTTTAATAACTTTGTGGCCCCCACATCTGCCAAGATTTCTACCTGTACAACCACAACTGTGTTGCAGTGTCCTTTTTAAAACCTAGTAATATCCATGGCTGGGTATGCTTATACATTGGGATACATCGCCCGTGACACCAACTCCCCCATGAATGTGGGGTGGGGAGCGCACAACGGCAGCAGCCGGAGATCGGCAGCTGCCAATGTATGCGGTGTTTCCCCAGTGATATCACTTTCCTTATATATACAATGACATCATCGGAGTCCTACCTCATGCTCAGTGTAGCCGCTCAGGGAGGCTGGAGGGATGCAATAGGTTGCATTTGCTCCCCAAAGGCTTCTATTGCCTCTACATATATAGGCATATGTGTCGATCAGCAAGAGGGAGCAGAATACATCATATAATGGTCAGATGGAGGCAAAAACTATGCCTCCATCGAGATTTCCCAACATATACACTAAGCATATACCAACAACGAGCTAAGTACTATGAGGCAGATGGCATACAAGCTCTGAAAAAGTTGCAATTCCACGGCAAGGAATTGCAACTGTTTTCCTGTATATGCCACCGCCAGGCCAAGTGGGCATGGAGGAACGTGAAGGGGGCAGTGCATAGCAGTGCATAGCAGAAGAATAAGTTCCTGCACCGCGAACTAATTATAGCCTGCGCCTGGAACTACCCAGGCAAGACCTAGTCTAGAACTGGCCACCACACGCCAATGGATTCAGTACAACAGTAAGCAGGAGCCTCTAGTGTGGTGGAAGCCATGGGGTTACGTCAAGTGCTGGTGCATCCAATCACTAAAATGTGATAATTCCCCATATGACTAGAGAAGACTGAATCTATTCTATCTATTGAATACAATCCAACTTTTCTGCTCTACTTTGGAGGAATCTATGAAAATGACAGCGAGAAAATATAGGGAGGGGTGACAGATGAGGGAAAATGTTAAAAATTCATAAAAAATGAATGAAACAAGTTAGGAACTTTTTATGAAAAATATGTTTTAGAGGACTAGTGGACGTAATATAACAATTTCCAGGAGAATTATAGCAACATTTAATCTTACAGCCACTAAACTTTTGGCAAAGCTTCTGCGGATCAAATCTTGGATCATCTAAGACGTTGGTCATGATTGTAAAGCAACTGTATACATCTATCCTAATAACAGGCAGAGGGCACTGCTTGATCAGGTTGATGCGTCCAGTTTGGACACCTGTAGAAGGCAGCAGCTTCCTTGGATTCTAGCTATTATTTATGGGTCAAGGAGTTCTTGTCTGCAGTGAATGGGCATGCACACAGTCGTGCTCCTGCTTCTATTATTGGTATCTGTTAATTTGCTAATGACTAACCGGAGTGTGGAAAACATGCATTGTATTTTGTGTGCTCATCCAGACTGCTCACTAATCTATACAGGAAATTTATGGCCCCTGCTTAGGATTAATAAAGTTTCGGTGTTAAGCAACATTTCGTCCGGCAGCCTGCGCCTACTGACAGCACAATTAGTGACATAATTAGCTGCCTGCCTCATTAACACCTTTCATTCCAAGTCCTGGTGTTGTGAAAGCAATCTGCAGAATAACATGAAGAGATACTCTGCATGAAGTGTGCATCCTCTAGAACATAGCATTCACAAGCACAATCTGAACTATGACATGAGTCAGATTATTATTTTATTCTTGGTGTGCATTTGGAATCCCTGATTATAAGATGTTCCAGCTGGAGTGACGGATATATAAGTCACTGGGATGTGTCCGACAATGCGAGATTTACTCTTATGAATGCTCCACTTTGGTTGATTGAAGGTTATGTCTTAACATAGAACATTTTTTAGTACTTCTCTGCTTAGTAATGGGAATGATGAGGGTGCCATTGCTGGGACTGTTACCAGCCCCCACTCCCAGGTCACATCAAGAGGTGCGCTTAAGCTACAGAGACTCACAATTTAGTGCGTATAACCCCTACCCAACTATGCAAGATGGCGTTTTTACGCTAAATTCTACTCTCCTAGCCCCTAGCATCCAGTCAAACCTTCGCAGACACGACCTATATTTTATGTATAAACTTATTAAAAGAAAGCAAATAGGTGCCTTTCTGCATAAATCCCTCAACAAGTTAGAAGTCCAAAATACAGATAACCCAATTAGTTAAAGAGGACCTGCCAGGGCGATTTAAGACACTAAACCACCCACAGGTACTTATGGACCTGTGGTTCAGTGTCCCAAATCGCCCTTTAGAATGTCCCTAGGTGCCCTCTATTAAAATAAAAAACACTTACTGGTTTTAAAAATACTTACCTGGTTCTGGTGCTCTCTGCGCCCTGGCTTCACTGCGCAATGACGTTGTGGAGTACAGCTCTGACTTCATTGAAGTACTGTGAAGGCACGTGGAGCACAAGAGAAGGCTCTGAAATGCCTCATCTCTAGGTAAGTATATATTTATATATTTTATAGGGCCACCAGGGGGACTTGTTATAGGGCAATTATGGACATTTAGTGTTCCAAATGACCCGGATAGGTCCTCTTTAACATTAATACAAGTAGCGTTACCCCTGCAGGAACTTAAGTTCTTTTAAGGTTACAAGCAGAGACTGATTACATTTTAAATATTTAATACACTGATGTGCAGTGCAGACAGTGAAAAATACAATGGTTACACAGAAATATATACTGTATATATATATATATATATATATATACACACAGTACTAATGCAAACACTTCAGACAGCCTGTCCTGTTTATATGGATCCCCCAAAGACTGAACATTTGCATAGCCCAATAATTTATGCTTCATGCATTAATCTCCTGCCCCCCCCCCCTGAGGGGGATGTCTACATGCTAATGTTGCCTGTCTCGTTTTTTAAGTAGATTTTTATTAAATCTGATAACTCTCCACAAAAAAATGTTACAATCATGCCTCCAAATAACTGAGTATCCCAATCTCTATCACCCCATACCATACTTGCGGGTGTTACACCTAAAATCGGGGTTGTTATGTGATCTAGTGGGGAGAGATAAAGTCTCAAAATTTTCAAAGGATGTGGGGCATTCTATACTATTAGAGGGGCTTATAACTACAGGTTATGTCCATGTTATTAGGAAGTATAACATTTTCCTTTGTTTGACACCTACCTTTGTTCTACTTTGAGTCAAATTCCCCCTTCGTATAGCAACGAACATTCCTCTGATCCAATGTGGAGGATGTGCGTTGTCTTGAAAGCTACACTTTTGGAATAAGTAGACCCTGCACTAATTCTTTAATTCTGTGCCCCCCTGGGGTCACCATGCATTACGAAGAGGGTTATGACAGGTCTATTTATCTCTGCCTTGGCTTTAAAGTATAATTAGGATTTGGAAATAAGGAGAAACAAACTATAAACAATACCATAGGGACCATCACAAGAATAATGGTCCTGTCGTCACTTGATTGGTCGTGCATGTATCTTGCCACTTTATTCAATACTCTGAGAGAGGTCGGAAATTGCAGTGTACAGCACATGCTTATCTCTGACAGTATCTTTAACTGTCTGTGAGATAGCACAGCATTGGTAACTGGTACATTGAATTTAGTAGCAGGGTGCATGCTAGACCTGCTGCTTCATTCAACTTGTGAGAACATGACCCACCAGTCATATTCCCATCTATTTTGTTCATAAGGGATAACAGTCAAACCCAGCAAAACTTTATTCCCATCCTGGCATTCACATTTAATTGAATTCATCTGCCATATAGATACATTTGTTAATTTGGATGTTCCTGTGTGAAGATAATTTCCCATAAATGTTGTCATGTTGTCCCTTAGAAACGACATAGCTGTCCTTGGATACGACCATCCCACACTCTTCCAGCAGTGCTATTGAAGCCCGCCTGACCACCTGCCTGATTCAGCGTTCATTACCACAGTATGGCTGTGGGATATGCAATAACTTCTGGCCATTTTATCTACCAAAACAACTAATTTCTTCGTGCAATCACTCCAGCAGCAGTGGCCATATCCAAGGACAACAATCTCTAAGGGGCAACATGGCTAAATGGGAAATAATAATATTGGTTTGGGGAGCATTTTGGTTAGGACAGATACCCTTGAAGTGTAAACACCTATAGAGTCTGAGGAATGGTACAAGAGACCAGGAAGTATTGTGTACATCTGACAAATACTCATCGCTCCAGGGCCCTCTCTTGTTTCATGGTGGTGCTTTGCTCTGGGTCCTAATGCTGGGGCATACGTCCTGCATCAGGACCAAGAGCAGTGCAATGCACGGATCAGGGAAGAAGGTTGATTTTGGTGCAGGGAGGAGAAGTGGAGTGAAGGGAGGTGGGTTTATTTATTTTGTTTGTTCTGGTGTCTCCATTATTATTTTTAGCTCTGGGATCTTCAATATTAGTTGTCAACTCTAGGGCTTCCAATCACTATCATTTGTATGTTCTCTCCGTGTTTGTGTGGGTTTCCTCTGGGTCCTCTGGTTTCCTCCCACACTCCAAAACATACTGGTAGGTTGATTAGATTGTGAGCCCCATTGGGGACTAGCTGGACTGATTTGGCAAGCTCTGTGCAGCGCTGCGTAATCTGTCTGCGCTATATAAATAAAGGAATTATTATTATCATTAGTCTTGGGTCTCCAGTATTATTATTTGCTTTGGGGTCTCCGGCATTATTATTCTCTACTCTGGGATTTTCATTATTATTATTGTTTTCCATGGTGGGATGTATTATTGTCTCCTCTGAGGTCTCCATTATTATTATCTGCTATGTGGTCCGTATTATTATTACAGTATTTTTCGGACTCTAAGGCGCACCAGAGTATAAGGCGCACCATCAATAAATGCCTGCTAAAATGTCTAGGTTCATATATAAGGCGCACTGGACTATAAGGCGCACCTGATTATAAGGATGAATGACCAGCAGGTGGCAGACCTGTGCACAGTTGTAGGCAGCTGTTGTCTGTAAGTGCGGTTCATATATAAGGTGCACTGGACTATAAGGCGCACCTTTGATTTCTGAGAAAATCAAAGGATTTTTTGTGCGCCTTATAGTCCGAAAAATACGGTATCTTCTCTGTGGTCTCCATTATTATTAGTTCTGCGGTCTCCAGTATTATAATTTTACTGCTCTGTGGTCTCCTTCATTATTATCTGCTTTGGGGGGGGGGGGAGTCTACATTATTACTGTCTGCGGGCTCTGGGGTCTCCATCATTAATAATTGTTTCCTCTGCAATCACCATTATTATTATTTGTATAGTGTCTCTGTTGTTTATTACCTGGTTTGGGCTCTGTATTATTTATTTCCTGGTCTGGGGTCTGTATTAGTTATCATCTAAGTGCAGTATTAAGTTTCTCGGGTATTATTTAGTACTTCTACAATTTATGGGCTGGCATTTTGCATTGTACTGTAGAAGTTGGGGGTTTTAGGGTCCTGGTTACTAGTTTGGACCCTTGATGTTGAGTGGTATGACAATGGGTTCCCCAGACCATAAAAGGTTGTGCACCCCTATTGTAAACTAAGGGATTAGATATACTTACCACACACGAGGCCCCTATTGTAAATATTCTATTATTTTTTATAATAATAATATTAATTTATTATCATCTTTGTGATATATAAAAGCTTCTGAGGTTTTAATGCTTATTTATAGATTATTTCAACACAACCGTTTTCCGAGCTTTCCACTGAACCCATAAGAATTTCAACCCCACCTATGTATGTCTAGGAGCAGCTGTCAACTCTGAGTTGTGGGTCCCACAGGGGTGATTATAGAACTAGTTTGCAAGGGGCACAGACGGTGCACAGGACCGTGACAAGGATCTTTTATGTCTATACAATCATTCCCTTGGGTTGATATAATCACAGAGATAGAATTTGTCTTCACAAGACACAAAATATTGTAGGTTTAGTGTGAACTACACAATTGGTTACAATATGATCAAAGTGTATATCTGGTATCTTGGTTGACCATTTCCATGATAAAATCAGTGGTATTTGCAGTAACATTTAGAAGCCTGTGACTTTGTGCTAAAATCTTATAAAATTGTTTACTGTATTTTTCAGACTATAAGGCGCACAAAAAATCCTTTGATCTTCTCAGAAATGAAAGGTGCGCCTTATAGTCCAGTGCGCCTTATATATGAACCGTACTTACAGACAACATGCCTTGAACTATGCACAGGTCTGCCACCTGCTGGTCATTCATCCTTATAATCAGGTGCGCCTTATGTATAACCCTAGCAGGCATTTATTGATGGTGCGCCTTATAATTCGGTTGCCTTAAAGTCCGAAAAATACAGTAAGTTTTTGGAAAAACTGAGTAAAGAAACCTGTATGGTCAGTGGTCACTATTACACCTCTTTCAAGGATTATATCTCAGCTTTTATCAACAACCTAAACCTGCTCTGTATAAATAGAATTATAGAACCTACAGTATTCCATAATTTCTTCTGTTACAGACCCCAATTGCTTTGCTCCGTAATCTTGAGACCTGATAAATGTCTGTATCTCCTTTCCTGATACAGGGCTTAAGAAAACTATGGAACTTCAGCTCTCTGACAAATCATGTGTTGAGAGCTCTGAGCTTGATAAGTGATTGATTATAAAGCATTGGGATGTAGGGGTCTTAGCCTCCCAGAGGTAGAGGCAGCCAGCTGTACATGGGTGTATGTTAAGTTAAAATGTTTTATTATTCTGAAATTTGACTGAAGTGAAATCATTTTCTTTTTTTAGCTAGGTCCAGCAACTTTCTCTTATATTGTGAACATACTAAACCTATGACACCCTGCCTCCGGCATGATGTAATAGGGATTGTGCTCTTGGAGGTTCCTGCATATCATGACAAATGCTCCTCAATGACATCTGCAGAGGGCTTGATGGGTGCTAGGATTAGGCAGTGTTTAGGTCATCAGTATTGACACTAAGGCCTCACAGATCGACTTATTTTGGCAGATTCCAGCATCAGAGTAACAGAAGATAACAGTTTCAATCTCTATGTAAGCCCATTGAACTGTAATAGAGTTACTATTCAACTGAATATGAGTTCAGCTGCAGTTCCAGGGGCTGGCCATTTCCCAGTTAATAATGGTGAACTGCTGATATTGTTGATAGGAAACCAAGTGTCTGACCACTGATCTGAATTCCAGGACCTATTATATGGATAAAATTATACCAATGATAAGAAACTTCCTTAATGCCCTGTGTTTTGCTATAAGACAACGAGCCAGAGTAAGGCAACCAGCCAGAGTAAGACAACCAGCCAGAGTAAGACAACCAGCCAAAGTAAGACAACCAGCCAAAGTAAGACAACCAGCCAGAGTAAGACAAGCAGCCAAAGTAAGGCAACCAGCCAGAGTAAGGTAACCAGCCAAAGTAAGGCAACCAGCCAGAGTAAGACAACCAACCAGAGTAAGACAACCAGCCAGAGTAAGGCAACCAGCCAGAGTAAGACAACCAGCCAAAGTAAGGCAACCAGCCAGAGTAAGACAACCAGCCAAAGTAAGACAACCAGCCAGAGTAAGAGAACCAGCCAGAGTAAGGCAACCAGCCACAGTAGGACAATGAGCCAGAGTAATGCAACCAGCCAGAGTAAGACAACCAGCCAGAGTAAGACAACCAGCCAGAGTAAGACAACCAGCCAGAGTAAGACAACCAGCCAGAGTAAGGCAACCAGCCAGAGTAAGACAACCAGCCAAAGTAAGACAACCAGCCAGAGCAAAAAAAGCAATAATTGGGGTAGAGCCTTCATCATTGTATGTGCATTTTCAAGACGCAAATACTAATCTTTTTGTGAGAGTGGTGAAATTACATCATTGTGCTGCCTACATCCTTGAGCCCAGTTGAAAAGGCAGGAGTATGATTAGGACTTACTGTATATAATTAATGGGGGTGTTGTACACAAATAATGAATAACAGTGCTGTATTAACTTTGGGGGAATTATATATAGATCAGAGGTATATTAACTATAAAATATCAGGGGATACAGTATATATTTTAATATACAGTGTATTATTTGATTTATGCCGTGGCAAAATTACGTTAGTTGTGACAATTATTTGTAATTTGGCAGCTTTGTGTGGTTATCCAGTTTTACACTATACTGTAAATGACTGTAGTAGTTTCAGGGGCGCAGTGTGGAGATGTGATGAAAAAGATGGAAACAATTGGGCAGAAAATTCTGTACAAATGGTCACTTATGAGAGGTCCATCGGGTCAAAGGCTAGCACACTGAGAAAAGGCATCAGCTATCACTGATTTAAATAGTAAGGAATTTCTATATGGGGTATATTTACTGCTGGTCTTTATTATTGTTTTTTATATTGTCTTTATTGTGAATGATCCCATAGCAGTTGGCTGTTTATATTGCTTTCTTAACTTTTCTGACACTTTCATAATTCTCTCAAAAGATTCACTTTAGTTAGACATTTGCAGTTCTTCACCACTACCCTAATAATTTCCAGTTTTTTTGTTAATACTTATAAATAATGTGTTATTACGATAAAAAATGAGTCTATTCCCAGTGGGTATTTTGATAAGTATACCTCTCTTGAAGCCTAGCTAATGTCAGAGCACCTTTCTTGCTATCAGTTCATCTCCTAACCTTCTGTAGCCAGTCAGTCATAACAGCAGAATGTTCCCAGCGACAGCAGAGGAGTGTGCTGCTGGTATTGTGGGAGGCAGTGACCTGCTGACTAATGTGATCATTTTAGAGAGGGCAAAGATACATGTGACAGCGATGTGTCATGATGTGATGAGGGGAATGAACCACAGCAGGAAATCATACAAGAATTAGTAAAATTCCCTAGAAAATACAATGCATGGCAAATCAATGCATTGTTATGGGAAAAGAGACAGGTGTCTGCAGAAGAGTCACAAAGGTCTAAATAAGGGAATAACACACATTTCCAAGTAGATAATATGGGAAGGTTACAATCTCCTGTATAATACATATACTTAGGTATACAATGCAAATACCATCAAGCTACATCTTAAATAAAAGTCCAATAAGTACATGCAATACTATGCCTCGGTGACTTATCTTCAGGGTAAGAACATGGTTTTCTTGGAAACACTAACCAATGTTCATTCACTGCTTTTATCAAACATATCAAAACACAATAGCAGGACATTGGGTTACTGTTGCAGAGGCGCCCCCTCCGCTGCCCCCACCCATGACCAGCCCCCTGGGTGGCTGCATTGCCCTGCTCTGTTTAGTGGCAGGATGTGGCATTTCAGCTCAGCAATCTTTCACTTGAGCAGTAACACAGTTTAGCCACTAGAGAGTAAATTGAGTTTTTTTGGTTGCTTTAAGGCTGCATTCACACTTCCGCAAGGGGGACGTACACTCACCGGCCACTTTATTAGGTACACCATGCTAGTAACGGGTTGGACCCCCGTTTGCCTTCAGAACTGCCTCAATTCTTCGTGGCATAGATTCAACAAGGTGCTGGAAGCATTCCTCAGAGATTTTGGTCCATATTGACATGATGGCATCACACAGTTGCCGCAGATTTGTCGGATGCACATCCATGATGCGAATCTCCCGTTCCACCACATCCCAAAGATGCTCTATTGGATTGAGATCTGGTGACAGTGGAGGCCATTTGAGTACAGTGAACTCATTGTCATGTTCAAGAAACCAGTCTGAGATGATTCCAGCTTTATGACATGGCGCATTATCCTGCTGAAAGTAGCCATCAGATGTTGGGTACATTGTGGTCATAAAGGGATGGACATGGTCAGCAACAATACTCAGGTAGGCTGTGGCATTGCAACAATGCTCAATTGGTACCAAGGGGCCCAAAGAGTGCCAAGAAAATATTCCCCACACCATGACACCACCACCACCAGCCTGAACCGTTGATACAAGGCAGGATGGATCCATGCTTTCATGTTGTTGATGCCAAATTCTGACCCTACCATCCGAATGTCGCAGCAGAAATCGAGACTCATCAGACCAGGCAACGTTTTTCCAATCTTCTACTGTCCAATTTCAATGAGCTTGTGCAAATTGTAGCCTCAGTTTCCTGTTCTTAGCTGAAAGGAGTGGCACCAGGTGTGGTCTTCTGCTGCTGTAGCCCATCTGCCTCAAAGTACTGTGCGTTCAGAGATGCTCTTCTGCCTACCTTGGTTGTAACGGGTGGCGATTTGAGTCACTGTTGCCTTTCTATCAGCTCGAACCAGTCTGCCCATTCTCCTCTGACCTCTGGCATCAACAAGGCATTTGCGCCCACAGAACTGCCGCTCACTGGATGTTTTTTCTTTTTCTGACCATTCTCTGTAAACCCTAGAGATGGTTGTGCGTGAAAATCCCAGTAGATCAGCAGTTTCTGAAATACTCAGACCAGCCCTTCTGGCACCAACAACCATGCCACGTTCAAAGGCACTCAAATCACCTTTCTTCCCCATACTGATGCTCGGTTTGAACTGCAGGAGATTGTCTTGACCATGTCTACATGCCTAAATGCACTGAGTTGCTGCCATGTGATTGGCTGATTAGAAATTAAGTGTTAACGAGCAGTTGGACAGGTGTATCTAATAAAGTGGCCGGTGAGTGTATATATGGCCGATACACGTCCCCCATAGATGGGAATGGGCGCACGGCGCTCCCTATGGGAGCGGTACGGTGCACCACACGTGAGCCGTGCTCACCTCCTCCTCCTCTCCCCGCGTGCTGCCGTTGCCCGCCGTGCTACGGTACGGCGGGCAACGGCAGTGGGAATGTAGCCTAAAGGAGCTGTATTGAGATGAATGGAGGTTAGTTGCAATACTTCATCCCTCCCATGGCCAGGAGAGGAGCTGTTTTAGAGAAGAAAGCAGCCATGTATTTTCAACCCCTTTAAGCATTCATTCTTGCACCTATCAGATGATCTTGGGGGGGTTCTGAGTCTCAGAGCCTAACTTATTCAATATAGGTGCCCAGTTCTATGTGTGGGTCATCAAAATCCATAATCCGGGGGTCCCGGAGAAAGATCTAAAGGCACAATGTTATAATACTGAAAGAGCTCTGCAGCAGCTGAGTGCAGGTAGAGGACACTTCCGTAGAGAGGTAAGTGAGAGCTTTATGTCAGTCAGTGACTCAGCTGCTGCCAAAACTATTCCAGAATTATGAGAAACCACCGCTATGCAATTAAAAGAATTCTCACATTCTTTTACCAAAGATGTTCTGCGGCAGCTTTATATACCTTATATTTGTAAAAATGTAATAGGCTGGGCTATCCATATATAGTCCTAGTACATTGCCCTAGGGAGAAAAGAGGTAGACTGATGCTCTCATGGGGTTAGTGACAAACATGTAGGTGCCTGCCGGCTGATAACACGATACACGTCTCATACGGCGCCATAACGTGTGTGCCAATAACCAGGAGCTTCTGTGGGCTTTAGCAGCAGGTTTGTGTGGGATGAAAGTCTTGGCAACTGAGATGAATTTATTCTCCAAGGCAGGATAGTAAAAGGTTCAGAGCAAGGGAGCTCTTCCCTACCTGCTGTCTATAAAATTACTGTATGCACCACTCTCTAAATCCAAATTATTCCACAGGTCTATAAACATTTACCAAATACACTGTACTGATTGAAAATGTTTAGCGGACATATCCTATGCTCACTATTATCCATAATGCTATTAAAATACCTGCACCTAAGTGTAGGTTCATCCTGACCTGGGACTCCTGGTTCTTGTGTTATATTTCAGTGATCATCTGCATGACAACCAGAACCTATATGGTTTTCACCTGATCCCCCAGACAATGACTGCATAATAATATCCATCTGTAATACCCAATCTATACCCTATTCTGACCACCAACTGTCTAATGTCTTAAATTGTCTCCCTACTAGATAATGCCCATAATGTGACCCCCCCCCCACGCCGCCCCAAGAAACTGTATCAGTTTTGTGGATCATGCATTGTATAATGCCCCCTTTAGAGGCATAATGTTATAATGGCCCCTCTACTGTATAATGTACCCAACTGTACACAGCCCATTATAGCCCATCCACTTTATAACTTTATATTCTGACCTACCCACAGTATATTGCCCCATTTTGTATAATAGTCCTTTTTGGACCCCCTACTATATAATTCTCCCCTATTGTAGGCAGTCGTAGCATGCCACACTCCTTTTATATCTGTAAAATAATTGAAAACTTAAGGGTCTTATTTGACCCCCAGCATCTCCTCTTCCTATTATGCCTCTTTAGCAGATCTACCTCTCATTTTGCCCTGCCCTCTCCCTTCCGCTCCTCCTTTTATGTTCCCCCAGCAGCTCCCACTCCTTTTTGCAGCTAAGGAGCTTATTTTTCTCCACAGCAGCTCACTTATATTCCCCTCACATCAGTTCCCTTATAGTGCCCCCCCAGCAGTTCCGCCTCTCATAGTTGCCCCCTGAGCAGTTCCCCTCTTATTTTACCCCCAGCAGCTCCCCCTCTTATTTTGCCCCCCCCCAGCAGGTTCCCCTTCTAATATTGCCCCAAGCAGTTCTCCCTTTATATTGCCCCCCAGCAGTTCCCCCTCTTATAGTGCCCCCCAGTAGCTGCCCCTCTTATTTTGCCCCCCTAGTAGCTCTTCCTCTTATTTTGCCTCCCCAGTATCAGTTCCCCTCTAATTGTGCACCCACAGTAAAATAATAAACACATGTACTTACCTTTCTGCGTTCCCCCGCAGCAGCTCCTTTCACCTCTCGGCAGGCAGGGATGGCTCTGCTAAAAAACCTGAATCAGAGGAACAGTGATAGTGCAGGGAGCTGCCAGCTTTCTGCACTATCACTTTAACCAGCTCTGTCAGCTGATAAGCTGATGTCCTGGCATATACCTCCCACCGCGACAGGACAGAGCCAGAACACTGGGACTGTCCTGCTGGATACCGGACGGTTGGGAGATTTAGCATCAGCTAAGGACAAGCCAAACTGTACCAAGTGCATATGAGCAAATGTCACCATTCCGTACGGTCTATCTTTATGACACCTCAGAACCCCACAATTCCAATGGTCAATAAGTTTATCATCACTTAATAAATTAGTATCTTTCATTTCATAAATTGATACGTTTTATACAATCTATTCAACGCTATAGCATGTGAGGAGCTGTGCAAGTTCCCAGCACAGAATGTTTTGCAATAATATTCAGCCAGAAAACTCCAGATTATCAGGATAATTTAGGGATCTCTCTCCCCCGCAGATATGTTCTTACACCTCTGCTCTATCTCTTGTCTCTCTCTTCCGTCCTCCCCCTTCCCTCTCTCCCACTCTGTGTTACTTGGCCTTGCCTACACACCCCTCCCAGCCTCGCTGCTGTCTGAATGCTGACTGAAGCTGTCATTATCAGTGCAATAGATCTCTGGCACTGGTTTTTATTGAATCTCTGCCTGAGGGGAACAAGCTTGCAGAGGTTGAGTAGGGGAAAATGTTCCCACGCTTGGGACACGCTGCCTGGTCTCTCCCAGCACATTCCAGGGCTGCCAGCACTAGGCAAATGTTTGGACAGCCCTGAACAAATAACACACCTTTAAACAGACAAGTGAGAGGTCCCCCCCCCCCCATGGCCTCCCTTCGAGAGCATTGCACTATGAGCGTGTGTATGTATGTGTGTGTGTGTGTGCCTAAGGGTCTCCGGGGCACACCATAGTCTTGTACTAAAAACAAGTTTTGAAAGGCGCAGATGAAAAGAAACTGCTCTGTATAAGGGCGATCACCAATTATTAATATTAAAAAAGAATTAACTCAGTGATGGCTTAATGATTTTTGGAGGAACATTCCCGAAAAGGCAGGCAATCGCAAAAAAATGCTGTTCGTTATATATTAGCAGAAATGATGACAAATATAATACATAATACCTAAAAATAAAGATGTCTAATGATATATATATATTCAAAAAATATCAATCAACAGTACAGTATTATCCCAAAACCCAATACTACTAAGGGGGAACAAAGGACAAATAAATTACTATTATATTTATACTTTAGTCCCCAGACTTTCTTATATTATAGTGTCAAAATATTTGAGAATTCCTTAAATATTTTTAATTAGAATGTCATTTAAAAAAAAATATATGGACTTACTACTCCATCTGAAAATGGATCTGCAAGTGGTGTATAATAAAGCGCTGACATATATACATGTGATATTTCCAATGATTTCTAAGAACCATTTGGGGAAAGGCAAGCATCAAGGGTTGGTTGCTACAGCTATGAGGCGAGTTGAGCCTCTTGCCTCAGGCAGCACCACCTGCAACAAGATGAGGGACAGCATCAGGGGTGAAGTCACCTGCTACAAAGCAGGTCCTGCCACTAAAAAATGGTGTCTTTTCACAACCAATGTCAGTACGAGTCTAAGCATGGAGAACCCACCTTCTAAAAAAAACATGCTACTGCAGGGGGCTCAATTCTATAACTCACCTCAATCAGCAGATAGTTCTGGATCACCCCTGATTAAGAAAGCAACTTACATTTGATACATATTCAAATATATACAAATCAAGGTGTGGTCCAGCAATTTTGACCACAAACTTAAAATTCACTAATGAATTAAGTAGTACTTTTCTTACCACTACCCCATCACTACATTATGGGAGGTGGATGTTTCTGCTCCATTTAGTAAGTGGTTAAATGGTTAAATTACCAATTTGAAACTGATGAAGGTTAGTAGGAAGCCTTGACACAAGCGTAGTAGGGGACAAGCTTTATTCAGCTTATTATAGAACATATACAAAGACCAGTGGGGAGGAGGGATATGCAGCTGCAGCATCTCTCTCAGTGCTTCTATGTGACAGCTTGCTGTGAGAGTGGAGGATACCTGAATAGCTCACAGTATAAAGCCTAATACTTGGTTTACATCTTGATTTTTGGAGGTGTTTAGTGTGTACACCAGAAAAGCTTTCAAATCTGTTTTGCCTCTGTCAACTCAGTATATATTTCAGCAGGGAACACTAGTTGAAAAAGCACAGAAGTCAGCACTATATCATACGGCTTCCTGTTGGAGAGGGTAACATATGTTCAGACGAGGCAACAATAGCCTATGGGGGACAGATGTATCTGTATTGCATCCAACCCTGGCCTTCGCTGAGCGTACTCTCTGGGAGGTCCTCCGTTTTGTAACTGTCCATATAAGGAAAGTTATGTCACTCGGGAGACTCCTGGAACATTGACAGCAGCCAATCATTGACTGCTGCTGATGTTCTCTCCTTCTCCCACTTTCAATGGGGAATTTAGGAACCTTCTGTTTGAGCACACAATGGGATACATCTCAGCCCTCCATAAACTCTGTAGCCCAGTTCTGACATGAAAGGAAGTAGGGAGCAAATATCTATTTAGTGTCATTTTCAGAGAAAGGTAAAATTAAAAAAAAAGAAATAATATCAGGCTGAGGAAAGCTGAGTCGTATAAGCAATGTAATCCACAGCTAAATAAACTAATGGTGACCCAGCAAGAGTCTTTAGATACAATCTGCAGATTTTTAGTAGTAAATGTAAATCTAATGAGGATTTATCACCTCTGATGTCAGTACACAGTGCACATCGTCCTCAGTGTCACATACTGCCCACGAAATCCCCAGGACAATAGCGCGGTAAGGTGAATGTAAATACGTCCACACGTGCAGGTGTATCGGACAAACACCTGTGGGATTAGCGTCTGTGCATTGTATGGCTTGTTACATGACTGAGCTAAGCCTCTGGGTGTTACTTTGACTTAACAGAGAGTGGGAACTGTCATTTACTGTATCAGTCCTAGGGAGCACAGTGTGATTGCCGGAAACAACCGAGAATCAACTCACTATAGAAGGTGCAGAAAGTGTACACAGACTAATGTGCTGCTATCAGGAGGTGATTTACATTGCTACATAAAATATGCAAATGCATTATGAGTCCCCTGTCAGCTTATTGCTGGCACCTATCGAGGTAACAATCAATGCTGGTTGTTCCTAAGAAAGTCTCAGTCGTTCCCCATAATTTCTATAATAATTATCTTGTATAAAAACGACCTAAAGAGTCTATAAGCAATTTGGATCAAGCAGACAGTTAGGTAGAAACACTGGAGATCTGGGTAACCCTTGTGCGTGTTGGAAGAAGGATAATTCCCTCACACTACTGGTCTTTTAAAGGAAACCTACCACTACGGATCTACCGCTTAAGATAGATCCGGTGGTAGGTGCATCTAATGTATGTAAGGATAGCCCATTTTAGGGCTAATACTTTACACCCTTCCATCTTTTTAAATCTTTAATCAGGGTAATATGACAAATTACTGGGGCGTGGAGTAGCCACCTCCACACTCTGTCATTGTGCCACTCTGTGGCCTACCATGTTTCCGCCACCTCCATAATTTGTCATTGTGCCACTCTGCGGCCTACTCATGCTGCCGCCAACTGACCGCTGTCTTCCTGGAACACTCTGTGATTTCCATAATGCTGTTTTCACCCTCCATCACTCTATGACGTTGCCACTATGTTTGGTTTTCTCCTTCATTTCATCTGTCAGAAGGAATGAAAAGCTTCAGGATTGAGAGCCAAAAGCAGGAGTGGATACAGAACACACAGGACATGCAAATATCCATTTACTGGCCATCTCTGTTTTAGATCCACTCCTGTTTGATTTTGGCTTTAGCAATACTGATAGATTATTTACCGATTGAAAGAGGACACTGACGGATGAAATGAAGGGCAAAATGATCAGTGATGTCAGTGCAGAATTACTGCAGACATCCTCTCCACTCTTTTGGGGGGTTTCTACATGTATCCACGTTTAACAGAACAGGTTCTGTCGTAATCTATGGAATCATCTGATGTCAGTGTAAAAGGAGTGCACTCTTTGATGTTATAGTGGGATCTTGGCCCTCAGCTCGGTCCTTTCGAGCTGGCACAGACGTTACCTTGTCAGGCTGCGTTCCCCCTTCGCTTATTTGGGGAAGTTGGCCTATGTAAGTGCACATGGAAGTGAAGAGTGAAGCGATTCTAAGAGCCGCGGCTGTCATGTGCGTGTCATACTAAAACACAGCATTGTTTGAAGACCAAACCACGCTCCCTATGCATATTTAAGCATGGCACAATGTTCTACAACACCCTACAGGCTCTCTGCAGCCAGAAAATGCCTGTTTTTTAACGTGACTCGTCATGATTCGACTCGGGCCAAAATGGAACCAAATTTCAACAACTTCGCCCATTTCTACTAATAATAATATATCCATAGGTATGACTAAAAACTGATTTCTGTGGCCGTGGAAAGCTGTGTAATCATACACGAGGCTGGAGTTGGAGCAGTCTAGTGTACTTGTTTGTGAGATCTCTTCACAGAGCACAGCACAGCCCTTCCACTCTGAGTAACTGCTGTTGTATTGAAACAGAAGCTGCCACAGCGGTGACCCATGTCTATCAGACTTATATGGATCTGCCATAAATGTTCTAAATAGAAAGACCTTTCTGAGAGCTACTGGCAAGTAGGGTAACAGGTAACTATATAAACTCAGGATAGTAATCTGATCAATTGGGAGATAAGTTGGATTGAATGCTCTTATAAAAACATCATTAACATATCCATGTAGGTTATATAGTATATATATACACACGTTTCTTAGGCCTTTATTATACTATATGTGGCTTTACTACTATGTAGTCTCCCTGTTATGTAAGCTAATATGTCTATCTATACTTCTACCACTATATTATTATAGGAGGGATCGCTTATCAAATACAGTCCAACCCCAAAGTGACTTATAAAACTAATCAAACATAATAAAATAATGATATGTCGCAGCAGTCAGTGTCGTTGGGAGCCCATCTGTTCCCTTTTAAGATTTTGACAGATCACTGGATTTCATCCCTATTTTCTATTTTTTTCTTGGCAGGAAAAGTTTGCATGGGCCATACTTGTGCAATTCCCTGATTTGCTTCTGTTGAAATTTTTTTATAGTTGCTCTGGGACTGGAGACGTGTGGTTGGAATTCATGTGACGCAGAGTCAAGTATTGTTTCTCATGAAAAAATAATTGATCCAGAACATTTAAGGATGGATCTTAATCATTAAATGTAACTTCTGGACAGTTGCTGTAAGAAGCTGATTTTTAAGGATTATTTCACACTTGGCAGATATTTTGTAATGAGTTTGAATCATCTAAATGGATGATAGATTTCTCCAATGAGCATTCAAGCTTACTTTTCCACAAAAAATTACCAGATCTTTAATATAGGTAAAACATTGAATGAGGATATAAACATAGCTGTCAAGTGGTCCTAGGCTGTAAAGTGGGTGCGGGTTGTAATATAATCAAATTAAAGTGGTTATTCCTTGACAGTCCCAGGCTGCCATGCCATGCCTTGTCTATATGAATATTATAGCCCCTACAATTTTGGAATCACTTACCGCATATGGTACTAGAATCACACTTCTTGGGGAATGGAGGATGCATCCCTTCACCCAGTTTTCTGAAGTTTCTGGACCTACGAATGACCTTCAAAGGTCCTGAAATGGCTCATATGTACATGCGTATCAAGAGAAGAAACATGTGTAAAAAATTTGGAAGGTAGTTTGGGTAGCCATGGGCCTCCTACAAGGCTTGGGACCCAGGTTAGCACCCTAAATGCCTACATTATAATCCACTACTGGTCCCTGGGGGCAGCACATATTCTGTGAACCCTTTTCCGCAACCGACCAAGTTTAGAGTTTGCCACGCAAATCTGGCCACTCTTCATTTAGGGCTAGGGGTAAGACAAAATTATATAGACTCTGTTATTCTTGTCACTCCCATAGACCTCCATACAGACTGGATGTGCATGTGCTGGAAAACTCTTCATTCCATAGGAAATTAATAAGATCCCGGTTCTTGAGAGGGGAGACCCACATCTATCCTGTCTGCAGATATGTCATAAATATTAAATATTCCCCTTTAAACTCCCTGACCTTAAGAAGGTTATATACATAAATAAGGTTTCCTCTATATGTCTTGTCTTTCAAAAGGCCACTAATTAATCAGGCGCCAGATAATAGTTCTGTAACTGAAACCAACCGTGCCCAAAGTATCCGAATGACCACAATAGAGTATTTTTGGGTGTCCAATCTAGAATATGCTATTTTTTCTCTGCTAATTTTGATGGAATCTGCTTCAGACTTCTAGCCTTCAGAACTTAGCCTTCAGCACCTATCCTTCATAGTGAGCAGGTTTTTGGTATTTTGTATAAAATCTATAGATTTATCCTTTATTGTTTTAATTCTTAGCTCAAGATATTCCAAAATGAGGGGTATAAGGTGACTAACACAAAAGTTTTTATGGCTGTCATGGCCTTCTACCTGAAAAGTGAAAAGTGAAGTTGCTATGAGAGCTTCAACTTATCTATGAAAGGACAAACATATGTACTATAGAAGGGAATTATCATACAATGGCACATTGGACACCAGTGTATGATTAAACCTGGTCTCTCACGCTGCGCCAAAACTATCAGGAGGTTTCGGCCTCCTAATATATCAGGCGCCGTAAAGCAGGGTAGTTCTACTCCAGGTCTTGGGGTAATATTGCACTACAGTTCCTGGCGCAGGTTATAGGTAGTGCGCAGGGGCAGGACAGGAACCCCACTCTAACCCCCTCATGCCCCTCCATGCCCACTTGATGTGGAGTTGTCTTAAGGGGTAACTAGTTGCAATTTCCGGCTGTACGTACAAGGCGTGATAAATCTGCGCCTATGACTTTATGAGTAATACGTTCTGTGAAATTGCTGTAATCATACTAAAGCTATAAAAATATATAACTGGTCCAATCCTATCATATCTGTAATCACTGTTAGTGCATGGATAATATAGCTAATAAGAGATGTTTATGTGCATCGGGCTGTCATCTTAGTTTGGCACAAGATACAAGAAGTAAGATGGATTTATTTTCCTTGCATAGCCACATGTACTAACAGGCAGAACAGAAGTATGAAATTATGGGAATGATCACAGGGGCTTTCTACAGGAGAACAAAGACGTATTATCAAAAGGATAAGCCAATGGAGAGAAAAAGAAGACATCTTTTTCACGCTTTCTCTTCAGCACAACACCAGCGTCTGGAAGCGTTCAGTCTCGCCTGCGCCTACAGACTGCTTTGTCAGGTCGGCTGCATTATTTCCCTCTTATAAAGACCATTCTTGGATGTGCAAAAAAAAAAGATGACATCACAAAGCAACAAAATATTCCCTTTAGTGCTTTTCAAGTATGAAGCATCCCCACTACGTCTCGTCTACGAAGGAGCCATTTTTATGAACCTTCTTAATGGCATAGAAGACATCATGACGGCATCGCCCACTCACAGTGCATTTACATCTATACTTTCTCTGCTGTACTTCCGAGAGGTAGCACATGAATAAGTAATCCTATTATCCTTGACGAAGTCGTGGAATACCGTGCAGAGGTGTATGCCTCTTACAGGAGCTTACTCATCTGAATCCTCATTTCAGTGTGGGATGTAGGGAGGATTCTCAGCGACGGATGATGTGGGTCACAAATCAATATTCAATATAAATTCCCAGTTTTTAGCATTGGGCTATGTCGTGTCAAAAACTGTACTGATGAACATCTTTATTACTACCTTAAAGGAAATCTACCACCAAAATCAACTATGATAAACCAGGGACAACCACTAATAGGTCCAGACACCATGATTGTTGTAATTGTGTAATATTTGTTACCCATGGCCTCCTACCTTCTAAACTCAAAGCTAGAGAAGAAAGTGACCTTTGTGACGTCCCTCCAGAGGCCATCAGGCTCATTAGCATAATTTCAAAAGTCGATTTTGGAAGTAACGAGGGTATGGATAAGATATATACACTGGGGGGTGCACCCAGAGGGGAGGTGCTTTGTTTAATGCAGCGAAGTAAGGGCACAGAAGTGTGAGGAAATCCCCTTTGTTCCACTTATAATAATTATTCTTTATTTATATAGCGCACACAGATTACGCAGCGCTGCACAAAGCATGTCAAACTTGTCCCCATGGGGCTCACAAACTAAACAACCTCACAATATGTTTTTGGAGTGTGGGAGCAAACCGGAGGACCCGGAGGAAACCCAAGCAAACACAGAGAGAACATACAAACTCTTTGCAGATGTTGACCTGGGTGGGATTCGAATCCAGGACCCCAGCGCTGCAAGGCAGAAATGCTACTCTTACTTATACTGATTACCGAATTTCCCAAAATAAAACATATTTTAAGAGGATAATAGGGTAATTTATTGTAGATAGTATGAAAAGGGTTTCTATGAAAAATGTGGCAAACATTTTTCATGTAGGCCTTGATACCTTATTAGGCACAGGACTCATAAATGCAGATGCACAGCTCACCACTCTCCACAGTAGCGAGATTGAGTTAAATTTATCATGGTTTCATAGAAGAAAACGGATGGAGACTGATAACCCCATCTTTACCCACGTAGTCACACCCCCATTTCAAAAAGAGGCAAGGGCAGGCGAAAAGCTCAGTTTGTGCAAAACTTTTTGCACAAAGTTTTAACAAGAAAAAACAAACTGTGGCTTTGTGTCTTTTTCCTACACCTTAAAAGCCACAACCAAGGACTTCCAATGATACCATTACTTAATTGTTACATCGTCCAATATATCTAGAGCTGTTTCTTCAATGTTTACTACTGGAGTGAGATTGCACAAAAAATGTTACAACATTGTAAAAAGTCATTAAAAAAGTCTCTAAATCCTAGTGAAGCAAAAATACACACTCAAGCACTGGTCTATGGTCTGCTTCTGGCTCCGCCTTGGATGCCTGACCCCATCAGAGCATTAAGAGGCTCCCACTTTTACCAATAACCATTGATTTATTCCATCAAAGCGAACTGATCACCAGGAATGTCACTTTTAGCTGGTGACAGGATTCAATAGCCTATGATATGCTAATTTAAAAATACCTTTGTCTGCATTCTGAATCATTTCCGTAGTTTCAATAAGTTTAATTCACATTACCTGGCTCCATCCCAGAGAGCGTGTGGTGAGTCCCGGAGGTGTGGCAGCTGCATACTTGTATCTCCTTATGCATCCTTCTCTCTGCTCAATTCCTATGACAGGAAGTGGAAAGGGAGCTGCATGAGGTTGGAGAAGAGGAAACTGACACAGGCACACACAGGCTGCAGCTGCTCCCCCTCCTCCAGGACTCAGTACACCCTTATGAGGGAGACAGGTTATATGAATTAAACTTACATAAACTACTGAAATAATTAAGAAAGCTGTCAAAGGTATTTTTAAAGTCATCATAGCGTAGGTTATTGGATCCAGTCACTAGTTAAAATTGACATTCCTGGTGACAGGATCACTTTTAATGCAAAAGTTGCATTTGACCACTGGACTACCATCTTTTTAAGAGAACAGTGGTCCAGTTCCGATAATTGATAAAGTGGGCAGTCATATAGGCATGCTGAAGCTCTATTCACTGTCTATGGGGCTGCTTGATCTAGCTGAACATAGCACTTGCACATGTCCAGTTTTCACATGTACATTGAATGGCAAGGAAGTGAGCATGCACCACCTCCCGCTCCATCAAATCAAGGAACATGACCCATTTTCTCCTGATTAGTGCGGGTACCAATGGTGAAACCCCTATACAACAGAACTTGGGACAATTGTGCCAGAACAATTTTGGTTACCTAAACGTATGACATTTTTTATGTTCCTTTTATTGCGTTTCTTTCCTGGATGCCTCAGACTTTTATCTCACATATTAAATCCTGACAGGTTAATTATCCTCCACGAGCTTGTCCTTAGTATGTGCGTCTGTGGTAAAAGAATTAGATTGTTAGCTCCACTGAAGCAGAAACCTAATGTGAATGATTAAATTTTCTCTAAAGGAAGGCGAGATATATCAGTGCTTTGGATGATAGCAGTCATAAAGATGAAGTGGTTGTCTACCTATCTATCATCTATCTATCATCTATCTATCTATCTATCTATCTATCTATCTATCTATCTATCTATCTATCTATCTATCTATCTATCTATCTACCTTCTATCTATCCGGCATGTAACTCCCAATAAAAATCATTGTCTATTTATGTGTCTATAGACAGAATAGTTAATATTCCCATAAAGTGCAGAAAACAAAGGTAAATCACAACATTTTAGGAGTTGAAATGGATTAAACAGGACCAGCAGCTCTCCTAGAACTTCAGGTTCCGCGTCCTCCGTTTAGCATGTTCCTGGGCTACAGAGCTACCAATCAGGCAGCTTTACGCCCCTTGTAATTAGACTAAGGTTGGGTTCACATCCCGTTTTTGGTATACGCTAACGTATATGTGGCAAAAGCACTCAACGGATACGCTAAGTGTATACAAATAGTGGCAAATAATGTCGCCTACATCTGACCACTATTCCTCCCGTACGCCAAAAAATGCAGGATGGAAAGACCTCCCAAGCTGGGTTCTTTCTTCTTGCAGGCAATAGATTGCTATGGGAAGCGGATGCAGCATATTGCATCTCTCCCCACAGCCCTGCCGAGCGCATATGTCACTAGGCAGGAAGGAGGACACCATGATGTCACTGTCCATATTAGAACAGTGACATCACTGGGGGAACACCCTGTTCATCTGCAGCAGCCAATTTCTGGCTCCTGTCCATGTAAACTCCTCTGCCCACATTCAGGGGGGAGGGAGGATTCCCCGGGCGACATATCCCACAGTATAGGCATACAATGGGATAAGTCTCTGCCATATGTAGTAAGGACACGTCAGAATCCGCCTGACATGTCCTTACAAATTATGCCAAAAAATGTGATGTTAACCCAGCCTTAGCTGTGGTTGGCCAGGTGGACACCTGGTGGTTCTGGTCCGCTCAACCAATGGAACTTGTGTTCTCCAAGTCCAACATTGTGTCTTTCCCTTGGTAATGATTGAATAAATGGACAAATAGGTCTTACCATACTCCTACTGTTCAATGGACCCATACTACTCCAGCTCAACCAAGGAATGTAATTGAACTGTAATATCCCCCAGACAAAGGCTAGCGCCGAAACGCGCATCGGGGAGCATTTCTGTCCGTGGTGCACAAGGGGCATTTAAATAGGGGTAAGTAACTTTTTTTGGGGCTGAGTAAAACATCAGTGTTATATCTAAGGAAATATCTTACAAATTATGCCACAAAACGTGATGTGAACCCAGCCTTAGCTGTGATTGGCCATGTGGACACCTGGTGGTTCTGGTCCGCTCATCTCTACTTCTAACCTCTATTTTATTTTAATTACTCATAAAATAACTGATGGAACTTCTGTTCTCCAAATCCAACATTGTGTCCTTCCCCTTGGTAATGATTGAATAAATGGACAAATATGTTTTACCAAACTCTTACTCTGCTGTTCAATGGACCCATACTACTCCAGCTCAACCAAGGAATGTAATTGAACACAGGACTATTCTCTATAAATTACTGGTCCATTATCACACAAGGCCTTATATTTGTCTGTTTTCAGGCTGCAAGGTCTGGATCTAGCACAAGCGCTGCCATTGCCAATGGATAAGATACGACTCAGCACCATGTCACTTATAATCTAAAAACTGCACATTCAGGAGGAGAATCTCTGGTACAACGGAAGGAGCGAGAGGCATCACATCCCACAGAAAGAATTAGGAGAATACTCAGACATCCTCGTATTCAGCCTAATTGCCACTTACTGTCTATCTAGTAGTCTGTTGCTATGACGACACAGACAACCCCATAGTCAGTTGCGTCTCCAGGAAAAATATAAATTAATGCAAAACACAAACTTTGGGGAGGGGGAATCAGGATGGCGCAATGAAATTAATGCATTACTGTATTAGTATGGTGTACAGACTCGGGGACCTGTCTCTGGTTATGTCATGTAAGATGTGCTATCATGCTTGCCATGTCCTGAATTTCCTGGGGCTGTCCCGGCAAATTCGGATGCAAAAAATGTTTAAAACCCCAATCCACAGTGGTTTAGGTTCTTTAGTAGGGTGAACACCCAGAATTATTGTGGGTGGTGGGGTCAGCATTCTGGGGATAGGTGAAGGGTGTTTTGGGAATATAAACATTCTGTTCTACCCTGGGCAAAGACAAGGCATGTCAGTACCCTAGGCCAGTGGTGGCGAACCTATGGCACGGGTGCCAGAGGTGGCACTTAGAGCCCTTTCTGTGGGCACTCAGGCCACTGACCCCAAGACAGCGGTCACTAAACAGGACCAAATTCACCAAATCTTCCTGCAGACCCAGGCAATTTAAGAAATTCTGCAATCAGCGCTATTTTAAAACGACACTTCATTGGCTGTTTGGAGCTGCGGTAAAAGTGAGAAGTTGTTGATAGAACTGCAGTATCTTTGTATGTCCTCCTACTGGACCCTAGATACTTACTGTACAGAGAGACCCTGGAGAGAAGCTGCAATGATAGTCTGAATGTGCCCTCCTTCTTTCAACTGTATTAGTGGCCTCAAGGGGCCGATATGACTGATAGATGTTGAAGAGCAGGTAGCAATAAGTTACTGCTTAAGATGCAATGTTGGCACTTTGCTGTAAATAAGTGGATTTTGTTTGCAGTTTGGGCACTCGGTCTCTTAAAGGTTCGCCATCAGTGCCCTAGGCAGACAGTACCCGAGACTGCCTACATCCTCACTATGAGACAGGTATTGACATTGACATTGACTATGCCATTTTGTAGTCACCACCAGCGGTGTCACACAGAGGGCACAGGCAGCGATTAAATACTGCTACCAGACTCCAGAAAACACACATATTGTTGATCACTTTTGAGAGCCAGGACTATGCATCCCAAGTTGGGTGGCAAGATGGCACCCTAGGCACGGCTAGGACGCCTAGCCTTGCCTACGCCCGTCATTCCAGCCCTGGTTCAATCAATTATAAAGTTAATATGTATGAAGTACGATATATATCTTCTAAATGCGCAAGTTAAAGCTTCATGAAAAAAAATTAAAAATCACCTTTAATTTTAATGACTATCCAAAATGATTCTACCAATTTCATACCCTCTGGATCATTAATTAATAATACACCATCTCCCTAGACCACAGAGGATGCCTTATTTATACCCTTAATCAGCCATGAAGCAAGTTGAGCCTCTTGCCTCAGGCCAGGGCCGATTCTAGCTTTTTTGCTGCCTGAGGCGAAAACTGAAATGCTGCCCCCCCCCCCCTCTCCCGCAAAGCCCTGATCTCCTCCTGTATTTCACCCACTGAATTTAAATACGCAACTTTAAAAAAGCATCTAGAACCTGCCTAAAGTTAGCTGACAACATTGCTAATAACATCCTCGCAAAGCGCCACAGATCACGGACACCCTATGACTGACGCTGCCTCACACACTAGTATCATTCAGTTACACAGACATTAGTGACCTCTGGTACCTTACAGGTGATGATCTGCTCCATGAGAAAGAGAACTTCATTACAATTTCTCCCCTCCATGACAATCACTGTTGAATTCATGGCCAGATGTCTTCAGCTCCATGCAGCATCTCCGCACTGCACCCATAAAAATATAACAATCACTTACAATATGTCACCTGGATAACAACACTTTTTTTTCCTAAGTACTATATATCCCAAACTACACAATTTAATATACAGCCACTAATAATTTAATAAAAAGCGTCACCCTAATGAACTTATATACAGCCCCCAATTAAATTATATACAGAACCCCACAACAGCCCCCCCGTACTTAAAATCTGCGCCCCTTAGATGGAACCTCCAACTTTAAAGAGGTTTTCCAACAAAGGAAAGTTAGGCGCTATCCACGGGATAGGGCCTAACTTGCTGATCAATGGCACTCAGCACTGAGACCCCGCAGATCGTGAAAACGAGGGTCCGTCGGATCAATGGAGCAGACGGCCGCACATGACTGTTCTTCTCTATTAATCTCTATGGAGCTGAAGGAGATCAGTGAGCGTTGTGCTCGGCAATTTCCGTCAGCACCATAGAGATTAATGGAGCAGAACCTTCATACGCGTCCGTCTGCTCCATTAATCTGACCGAGCGACAGCACAGATCAGCAAGTTAGGGACTAACTGGTCTTTGTGGGAAAACCCCTTTAATTATATAGAGTATTCTATAATAGCCCTCCCCATATGTGCTCCTTTTATTTAAGATCTGACTCCCATATACAATATCCCAGTATCACACTAAAGCTATATACCGCAACCCATCAGCCCACCCCTATTTACATTAATATTCATCCCCCCCCCCCATAAAAAGTCCCCTCCACCCCAGTTTAGTTATAGATAGTACTCATTTTACCATAGGGAATCCTCCCTCCCCCTCCCCATGGTTTTATTTCCCTCTCCTTTTTTATTATATGCAGTCCCCCATATTTTTTCTATATAAAATGTGGCCAGTTAAAAAATAATAAAGCTTCTACTTACCTCGTCCCACGCTGAGGTCCCTCCTCTTCCCTGGACTGTTCCCGGGCAGCTCTGCTGCTCTATGGCACCGGAGGACGCAGGCGGCGTTTGATGACGTCAAGTCGCCTGCATCCTCCAATACCATAGAGCAGCGCAGACAAACAGGTCTGCGCTGCTGCCCTGTACTGCGCGGTCGCGCTTGAGACCGCTCTCGGGGTCGAGATATTTTTGTAGAACGGAAGCCAATGGCAGTCCGTACTGCTAGTGGGTGATTCGGACGAACGCCCGAATCACCCACAGCTGTTTTCGCCGCTTCTTTCAGTGCTCCGCATCTGCCGCCTGAGGCGGAATTTTCATCCCGCCTCATGGCAGATGCGGCCCTGCCTCAGGCAACACCACCCGCAGCAAGATGGGAGGCAGAATCAGCGTCACATTTATCTGCTACAAAGCAGGCTTGCTACATAAAAATAATGGGGCATTTACTAAGAGCCTTGTGCCAGTTTTCTGTAGGACTTTGCACATTCTTTTTAGTGCAACCTGCTTGCACAGGTATTTAAGAATTGTCTGCACGCAACTTTTTTGTGGTGTAGCTGCACTAGTCATCATGCGACACAAATTAGGAGGAGACCATGCACCAGATTTAACACACAAAGTCCAACAGAAATGTGCCGCACACCCTATGTTAAAGGTGCACCAAAAAAAACAAGTTGTGCACTTGTTGTGCAGGGGGCACCAGAAACCCTGAATCTGGCACACCCTGCACTATACAAAGGCAAACTGCATTTAGTAAATGTGCCCCAGTGTCTCTTCCGATGTCAGCATGGGTGTGAAACACTGCATGGAGAGCCCACTTACTAAAATAATAACCTGATATATTACTACTGGATGGGGGAGAGGAGGCATCATTCTATAGCTTGCAGCAGAGTTTGGGAAGTGTTCATTTCAGTTTTTAAGTGTTCATTGTTGCATATAATGAAATTCATAGGCATTGTGGCATGCTATAGGCTCACCAAGACATGCTATAACGAGTAGACTAAGCTGCTATACACCTGCTGCACGATCCTGATAATATTAATGAGTACACAGCAAGGTGAGAACACTTTATTCCGGGCTGTATGTTTGTCCAGCTGAAATTTACTCCAGACTTGGGATATTCCAATTGCTGCTAGGCATACCTTAAACAGGGGTTCTCTTCTTTATGGTACTGAGATCGCTTGTGGGCTGCTGGCAGGCCGACACAGACAGTAAATATTGACCTCAGGATGTCGAGTCTGGATGACTGTACCAATGTGTCCGACTGTGAAGATACTGGGTTCCATGTTGTCTGGGACTATACCGGAGACTGCAATCAATACCAGGACTTGATACCTTTGTGTAGTGAATGTTTCGTTAGGAGGCAGTAATGTATAAGTGCTTGTAGATGTTGAAATATTTTAAAAAAATAGTTATTTTTTCTGTTCAATAAACTTTATTGTGATTAGTCAATGACAAAGTTCAGAGTACTTACTAAGGTCTCAAATACAAACTGAATTAATACACATATCTTAAAGCAATACAGACAAAGACATACTGGGGCACATTTACTTACCCGTCCCGTTGTCGCTGCCGGAATGTCTGACGAAGATTCGAAGCTGCTGCGATTCACTAAGATTGTGCGTCCAATTTCCTGCATGTGTAGCTTCCCCGCTGAGGTCCGCCAGAGTTCACCATCTTCTTCCTGGTGCATGATCTTGCAACACAATTTCATTTTTAATTTCCGCGGTTTGTCCGAATCAGTTGGGTTGTCTGACGGTCATGCCCCCCGATTTGTGTTGCATGAAAGTCGACGCCGATGCACCACCATCCGATTCAGCGCAAAATGGAACCCTACAGACCCTTAGTAAATGTGCCCTAGTGTATCCAGGAGCTAAACTGGTTGCATATGGAAAGCCTCACAAAATACAAATCAAGGTTCATGTCGATGTATGGGGTTAACTCCCCTTATGGGATGTACCGTATATAAAAATGTACAATATAAAGTCTATGTCATCTGTGAAACAAATACTAACAGCACTTACCACACTAAACATATAGGACGCAGAAAGACAAAGGAGAACACACTCGGAAGTGGAAGGGGAATGAAAAAGGAGAGAACTATGGGGGAGAGCACGTAGGGGAAGAGGAAGGGGGGAATAAAGAATAAGAATAAAGCAAAATTAATTCAAAGTTGTCAATTACTTAATTCATTCCTGAAAAGTTAAATGACATAGTAAGGAATCAAACTGCGGAAATCGATCCACCGGGAATATAGTAATTTTTAATTTCTATTTATTTAAAAAACATTTTATCGGATTCTCATCAAACTTAGAATGTTCTTAGACTCTGATCACCGGCACCATATATACAATGGGTATTCATGTATTCATTACCCGCACATGTGTGTACGACATCAAGAGGATCTCATTATCCCCGGAGCCGCTCATACACAAGGATGTTACATTTTCCACATGATATAGATTTAATTTTGAGAGACATTTACTCTGGAAAGCTTCTCAGTGCGCTACATGGGTTCATAAGGAGCACGCGGGAAACCTGATGCGTCTCCATCTTTCATAATTAATAGAGGGTTTTACAGAAGAGGCGAGTGTAATTATCAATTGTGAGACTCGGATTATTGATATAATTATGGCATGCGTGCTTTGTCGAGCTTCTGTCTCAAAGGGATTGATATCAGCATAATGTAATTTATTGCTGCCCATGCTATGATACGGCTGAAGGTAAATTATTTTGAATTGGATAAAGACTTTCATGAATTTCAATATGATTCCTAAATAGTATGTCTGGATCATTCTCCTTTTGACGTGTCATTGCTAGTGATTTTGCCAAAATTGAAGTCTTTTGTTTAGGGTGTATGCAAATGAACTGTCCTCAAGGATTGTCTATCACTCTCTCTATCCATGGATAACAACTGTCCAGCAAGTAGAAGGTGTTAAACTGGACTACAGGCCAAAGTAGGCACCTCTTGGTGGACAACTACTTCATCTGCTTACACCGAAGGAGTCCAGAGCAAGCACTGGTTGGCTACATAAGATACCAGTACCCATTTGGTAACTCAATCTCAACAAGGCAGCTAGTATACCAACGTGTACTGATGAGGGGCAAGAACCCAGAAATGACTTTCAGAAGGACCCCTGGTGTGTTGATAACCTTCATATCTCGGGTCATGTATCAAAGCTCAGCTGAATTCCACTTTGCCAGACAGACAGAAGCCAACTTTGGTGTCGGATTCCATCAAAGTTCAATATATAGGGAAACTAACACATGGGGGGTAGGGATTTATCAATGTGTCCCAGGTTCCGTCAGTTTAGTGGAGGAAAACCCTAGTCATTTATCACTGTGTTAATTAATCTGGTGCAGGATAAGACTGTCGGTTTCCAGTCTAGACCTACTTTAAAGTGGTCTAAACTCTGTGCCACAATTTTTTGCGCACGGAACATTCAAATAGGCCACACCCCCTTCTAGAACAAGCCACGCCCCTCAGTTGGACAAGTCGGAAAATGGCTAAAAACCTTGATAAATGTGGTGTAAGGCTTTTCACACTGTGTTTTAGGCACCAAACCACCAGAATTGTGGCACAAGTGCGTTAATGCATCCCCCCATAGAGTCACAGCAGCTCTGTCTTCACAAAGCAGTACAAGGACACAACACAAAAAGGAGCTGCTATGAAAATTAGTAACATGAGTCGCAGAATGACAAAAAAAACAGGGGCATTCATCATGCGCCAGTTTTCTGGTCTACAAGGAATGAAAAAGTCAAAAGTGCTGGCATATGGCCTAGAAATTGTGAGGTTTTCCCCTTTTGGCATAGGGCCGACCAAGGCACAATACTGGTTATAGCTAAAATATATGCCAGGCAGGACTAGGAATATAGATTTCATTTGGACAGGATCCCAGCAGGTCATGTATGGGAGTGGGGAGTTTGCAATGCTCTTATATACATTCCCTTAATGTATAAGAAGAGACGGATGTGATAGTGGAATAAATAATGTAATCTTTATTAAGTATAGAAAGAATATATAAAATAATTTTAAAACCCCCAAAAAAGGGGAAAGAACAAGAGTCTCCCAGATCCCGACCCAAATAAGTGAAAAATGTACAGTACAATATCAATATTAATATGCAGTCTATAAGAAGTACTCAACCGAAACAGCTAGGAAATAATGATGGAAGTATCAGAAAAATATATATATATAGTAAATACCTAGTGATAGTGAGGTCTAATATGCTGCAATAATATCAAAGACACGTAAATTAAAGATATAATCACATTACCATGACAGTCCAAACCCGGGATGTGGGAGAAATGGAGGTCCCGCGCATATCAATTCCCCCCATGTTGCTCCTATTATACACACATTGATCATTGTGAGGGCGAGCTAACTGGACAAGAACGAGTCCTTAACCTCTAGCTTTAATTTTCAGGTGTATAAATGAAACTATAGCATGAAAATCAGAATCAGCAGATATGTGCATTTCCAATTTATGAAATTTAGTTTTATCAGAATTAACATGTCCTAATTTTTTTTGGCCAAACAATTTCTATTATATCGATAAGAGCAAAAATAATATAATAATAATAATAACAACTTCCCTAGTGGAATTTTTTTTTATTTTAGGAGATATGAAAGCTAAACGATGGCTGCAAAAAAACATCTAAATGGGATAAAATAAATACTTATTTTGTTTTGTAACATTTGGAAAAACCCACATTTTTTTACCTGTACAGTCAATTTTTTTTAAAAAGTGATCATAAAGTTAAATAAAGCTACAACTGCAAAAATAAAGTCCTCATACAACTACATCAACAGAACAAATAAAAATGTGCGAGTGAAACAAAACCTTATTTTTCTTTAAAAGATGTAAAACATGAAAACGAGAAAAATAATTTAAAGTTGGTATCACTGCATTTGCGCTGACCCATAAAAAGAAGTTAACATGTTATTTATACTACATAGAAAATGATGTCAAATAAAAAAGTTGAAGTTATACTTATTTTACCCCCCCCCCCCCTCCAAGGAAATGTAAAAATACAATTTATTATGTAAGCTCTCATGTCAACAGAAAAAATTAAAAGTTGTATATTTTATTGCTCATAAAATTGGTATTATTTTAACCCCAGTTATTTGAAGCTTTATGATTTAGCACTTAAAGGGTAAAACTTTGCATATGCTTTGAGTGTGAGATTGACAATTTTATGCCAAGCTGTAATAAGCAACCAGGTTTCAGAATTAGAATTGTAGAGGGAAAGGTCAGCCTGAGAGGAGAGCTCTGACTATGTTGTCACCTGACAGCTCTTATGGTTCAGTTTAACAGACTGTGACAGCGCTGTTAATAAATCGCAGCGCCTGGAGCTTGCTTTCCGCTTGGTAACAGCTCTCAGAAGACTGGTGATGGAAGAATAAATCTCTTGTGCTTGCTAAATACATCCAGTCCCGGCTTGGAATCCACCACCATGCTGGCAACTTGGAGGTAGCACATGTACAGTGCAAAAATACTGGGACTTCGTGATAGTAAGATCAGAAGTACTGATTTATGTTTTTTTTATTACTACATTTATTATCTAAATTGTTTTTACTATTCAAAAGCAGAAAATAACACCTGTATCAAAAATGTATAAAATAAAACCGGATTCAGGCAGCACTGCAGGAGGAGTGTTAGTCTACACTCTATCTGGCAGATACAGATTCATGGGTGGTTATATACTATCAAGTGGTGTCATATGCCTAAAATCATGCTCACCCCTGTTACACATATTACACTTGAAAATACACATATATGCTATGCCGATATATACTCACAGCCCCATACTCATACACCTTATATGTAGTGTCCAGCAGATACTGTTTAATAACCCCCCTCATTAATAAGATGTCCAGCAGTGGCCTTCACTCAATAAAATGTCGAGCAGCAGTCTCCACTCAATAAAATAACTAGAACCAACCTTTACTCAATAAAATGACCACCAGCAGCCTCCCCTCATTAAAATGATTAGCAGCTGCCTGCTAATAACATGTCTAGCAGCTGCCTCCCCTCACTAATAAATTTTAAATTATCAGTTACAGTCACGTCATATGAAAAAATAAACTCCCACGCTCCGGCTTCCTCTTCTTGCGTGTGCTGTGCAGTAGTAAAGGCAGAGACAAGTCCGTACGTGCACACTGTATAATGTCACACAGACATGCCTCACACAGTTTGGCTGGACTGCCAGATCGGAGAAGAGTTGTGGTCATCCCAAAATTCTTCCTTTCAAGGATTATGGAGGCCTCTGTGATCTTTGGCACCTTGAGTACTGAGGAAATTCTTTTGTAAACTTGGCCAGAGCTGTGTCATGCCACAATTCTGTCTATAAGCTCCTTGGGCGGTTCATTAGACGTCATGATTCTCATGTGCTCTGACATGCACAGTGAGGTCAAATATAGACAGGGGTATGCCTTCCTTTATCAAGTCTAATCAGTTTAATTAAACACAGCTGGACTCCAAGATCAGAAGGAAATGGACAACATATGAGTTAAATATGAGTGTCACAGCAAAGGGTCTGAATAGAGTTTTTCTTGTTTAATGAATTAGCAAAAATATCTACATTTCTGGTTTATTTATGTAAAAATGTGCAGAGTGTATATTAATGAGCAAAACAATTAACTTTTCGCTGCTAAGAAACAAAAAAATTAATGGGGTCTGAATACTTTCTCTACCCACTTACCATAGTAAGACTTTGAAGTGCGATCTTAATTGGTTGCCAGGGAGATGGAAAGTTAAGCACTGAAGTGAAGCTCCCTCCCCATCCCACACTGGTCCCTTCACTGTAATTCATGTTCCTTCGTCCGGAAACATCAGTAACCGTCTCACCTGAAGTTTGGTGCATGATGTCAATAACAGCAGAGGGGGTCCTGAGGTGGGGAGAGCTTGACTTCAGTGCTGAGCCATTGAACCTCCATGATTTAACATCTAACCAATTTACATCTCACTTCTAGGTTGACTTTCTGGATTATGACACCACCCAAGGCCATAAAAGAAACATGATGGAAGGTGTTGAGATGTATGACTACAGACCGGTAGACTGGTAATACTCCAGCTGGAGAGCCAGAGACATCAACTGTTCCCGCACACTGCTTCTGTTACATAGCCCGGAGCCCCCAGGGCTCATTTGCCTATTGTGTAAAGATTTTTTTTTAATCAAAAACTAAGCTATTAGAAGCAAAAAGAAGAATGGAATGTTTCAGGAGGCACATGTCATCATGTAAGTGTGCTTGGCTTAGAAGTACTGCATCTATGTAGTAGATTATCTTTAAATGAGTTGAATTCTCACTTACCTTTGGATTTGGGGTACAAAATCTAAAAGTATCTCAGAGCTTCTCTATATTTATTTCCACTGATCCGTAATACTTCCAGGTAGGTTGGTTCCTTATGCAATACTTTCGATTGACGCAACCCCCTACAAGACTAATATATACTGCCTAAATATTACAATATGAGCTCAAAATAACAGAAAGACCTACAATGTTATATTATGGAAAATCCCTTTAAATAACAACATGTATATTTTGCTTTAATATTCAAGGTAATTAGATCCTTCACATTAATAAAGAGCCAGCATGTGCGTTCCGTTCCAGCTAAGTACACTCTCTATCCATTGGGACTGCATTTAGATCCAGTCTTGTTTGACAAGTTTGCTTGAGCATGTTTACTTTTAGCTTAATATTCTCAAGAGCAGACTCTCTGGATTAAGAGTATTAAATCATTGTAACAAGTTGTCCTATTCCCTCCATCCTCACTTTGTTTACTCTCTCAAACTAAAAACGCCTGTGTTGGCTTATTAGAGGAGCACCTGCAGTATGGAGACTCCATCGACGATGGTGTTTTGGAGAAGGGAATCATTTGAAACCTTTCCCAGGAATTCTCGACAATATCATATATCAGACATACTAGTGGCAAAGTGTCTTCTGTGCCTCATCTATTAGAGGGAAATCCCATGCTGTTCCGATACCAGGACAGTTCCCAACTAGAGATGAGCGAGCAAACTCGTTCGAGCTTGATGCTCGTTCGAGCATTAGCGAACTCGCAACTGCTCGGTGCTCGGACGAGTATTTCACCAGCTCGAGAAAATGCCATCTCGCGGCGTTTAGATTTTTGGCAGCCAGAAAAAGAGCCAATCACAAGCCAGGAGACTCTGCAGTACACCCAGCATGAAGTGGTACCCTTACACGTCGATAGCAGTGGTAGGCTGGCCAGATCAGGTGACCCTGGAATAGACTAGCCCCAGACCTCGCTGCTCGGATCATTCTCTTTGTTCTATAAAAAAGGTTTTTGGCAAAGCTTCCCTGTGCAGAGCCTTGTTCCCCTTCAAAAAAAATGCTTGAGTTTCCCATTGACTTCAATGGGGTTCGTTATTCAAAACAAGCACTCGAGCATCGGAAAAAGTTCGACTCGAGTAACGAGCAGAACTCATTGTTCTCCTGATATTTACATCTGGAATCTCCACCTCATGAATTTAGTGAAAATCTAATATTTTTTAGAACTTGGACCATATCCACGTTCCAGGTTAACTATATGTTTAATATAACCTGTGCTGGAAAAATGGTTTGGGTAAGAGAGGCCAAAGATTCTTTCTAATTCTACCAAATCTTGTGCCAGCCGGCCAGATAAGGAGGACTAAAGCACTGGTCTTTATATACTCACTTCAATGTCCAACAAAACAAGTTCCCTTTAGAGGAAATTAAATTATAAAATATTGCTGCCTTGAACCCCTTATCTTACCAAATTTAGATAAAAAGTTAAAGGGTATGTGATAATTTTGCTATGTTACAAATCAGTTACCTGTATTTGCATCTAAAAACTATGTGTAAGATTCTCTACTTTCCAAGGCAGGTATGGATGTCATCTATGTACATACTGTATGAGACTTGCTCATTGGGTTTGGGTGTGTGGTCAGGAGTCAGAGTATGAACTCTTTAGAATTCATTCATTATTATTATTATAATTTGTAGATAGCTCCGGTTCTGATACCTCAGTTAGTTATATTGTTGGTACAGCAGGTGCCTACTACTGCATGCTTGAATCATTTGTAGACATGTGTTCCTGGTAACCTGGTCACTACTCACACTCAATGGCAGCTCCGTACAGCCTATTGCCCTCTGACCCCTTAGGAACCCAATCTGTCTTGATGCAAGAAACACACAGGCTCTATGTTCCCAAATTGCACATGGACTGGGCTGTCTCTGTCATCTTACTAGTCTATAGGCAAGGAGGAAAAAAAAAACAGGGTCGAATGGATTGACATGCTGCGTCCAGAATAAGGTAAATAGAGTTTTTTTTAATATTTAGACAACGCGTTTCAACACCGTATTGGTGTCTTCATCAGGTCAGGGGCTGCAGGAGGGTCCTGCCGGAAAAGTGGCAGAGATGGGTCTCTGGCTGATGTCCAAACTGTGGTAATCCAGTGCCGCAGGGAGACGGCTGCGAGGTGGCAGTGGCGCAGTTTCAAACCGGCAAGACCCTCCTGCAGTCCCTGACCTGATGAAGACACCAATACGGTGTTGAAACGCGTTGTCAAAATATTAATAAAACTCTATTTACCTTATTCTGTAAGTAGCACGCCAATCCATTCGACCCCTTATTTTTTCCCTCCTTGCCTATACACTTCTTCTGGACTACAATCCAGCTCCGGGGCTTGACGCTTCAACTCCACCGTGACCTGAAAAATCAACCCCCCTCCCCCCGTTTGTGCGCACATTCTTTGGTGCCTGGCTCAAAAAATCCCCCAACGCAATTTTTTACTCTGATCTCTCATCTTACCAGTCTTGCACCATTGTGGCTATGCCATCTATTATCACTTGGTTACTTCTCTTGGAACTTTGAACCACAGAAGATTTTGCTTCACATCAGATTTAAAAAAATTTCTTCCCCATGAGACCAATTCCTTTCATGCAGTGTCTCAGGCCTACTAGGAAATTCAATAGTAAACTGTATTCTAAAAGGTGAAGGTTCTCATTTGGTGGTTTCGACAACTTAAAACTTTTTTTCCAATTAAGAAGAACCAATGATGTGCTGCCTCTGATGACTGGAAGTGGCCTTGTAGGACTGGAAGTGGATGGCCAGCTGGTGACCAACACCCAGAGCTTTGTAATATTTCCTATTACAGTCCCATACAGATGATTATTGGATGTTCCCTTCAAACCTTTTTTGGTGGTCTGACCAGATTGTCATTTAAATGACAAAGTTTCCTCCACCACTTATACAGTAGTGAATTAGAATATAGGGTCTGCCAGGATTGAGAGCCTCATAAATGTGTGCAGACTTACATGTATACAGGAGCACTTGTAGGACATTTGAAGGTCCTCCAGATGTCCTTAAACATCCCGTCTCTCCTTTCTTAAAAAGTTTCCTTCTGGTACCATATGTAGATAGTAAATGTGAAAACATTATACAAATTATGACTTGTGGCGTGGCCACAATTTTCATAAACCCAGAGCTCAAGGCAGTCTTAATTCGTCCTTGACCATAAAACCTCATACAATACTGTTTCTAAGGCAACCTACAAATGCAAATTCCTTGACCCAAGGAACATTGCCTGTAACATTCCTCACACCAACTGGATCTTAACAAGAAGAACCCACAGAGAGCCAAGAGCATGGATTAGATGATGTAGTAGTATATGTCATATGTATATGCGTCATATGACTTTTCTTGACCACCTCAGTCTCAGTAAAAGGAAAATCATTGTTGTACTCTACGTTGCTGTTATATCGTAATAGAAAATCTAATAGATCCAGTGGCAGATTCCCCATGGCAGTGTGATCTAGAATGTGTGTTTGATAATATCCTGTAATCTCCTTTGTCACTAAAAACATTATTTTATAATATGCTAATTTGCTGCGAGGGCTTCTGAGGTTGTCTTCCTAACCTACGAGCTTTGGAGGCTAACGCTATTGCCTGCCCTCTTGCACGTTGGTTATGTTGGTGAAGCCTTGCACACTGCCTCCAGTTGTGCCGCCGGCTTCAGGGATGCTTAGGGATCTCTCTATGCAAAGCACAAGTGCACAGCTTTCATGATGCCAACGAGGAAATTGGAGGTAGTGTGCATGTGCTGGCTCATGTCGCTTCACCAACATTGTGAACACACAAGGGGCATCACTGAAGGACTACTGAGGCGTGTAATAACCTTAGCTCCGGAAGCTCGCAGGACACGGAGACACCCACTCCAGTAACCCCTGGAAAAATTTACATATTATTGAAAGAATAACATTCTGGATCACACTGCCATAGGGAATCTAGTTTGGCAAGTAGATTCCAGATGGTAGATTTCCTTAAAGGCTTTCAAGTCACTCACCCCTCTACAACCCTTACACCTCTGGGATCTAGAATTTTAAGCTCCAGAGGATCTCTGAGGTTAGTGTGTAACGAGAAACCTTTTGGAGCTCTGCCAGGACCACTTCTCCCTGACCACGTGGTGATTTCCAGTTGGATACTTGGTCAAGGTCCCATCTAACCATATCCATAAGTGGAAATGTCATAAAGCTTGCTTGACAGAAAGTATGATCCTGAAATATATCTATCACTGATAACTAACCACATAGAATGATATAAAATATCATGATAATGTCATACATAACAAGATCTACAAGTCTGGAGTAATGGCAGGAAATGGTGAGCAGGCTGTAAAATACATTCTGCTGCGCTATTTTCGACAGGCGGAATTGTTGATAAAATCATCGCTTTGACTGGAAAGCCATAATTATCTCCCAGCCAGTTCAGCTACCGTGATAAGAAATACGAAACCGAGTGACTGCTCGCATGGCGCAGACAGCAGCCAGAGAAAAGGGAGGCGAGCGGAGGGGGGAAAAAAAGGAGAAAAAAATGAAGTGCGAAAACAGCAGAAGCAGTCGTGAGTGGGAAAGAAGTGGCATTCAGTAGATAATGTGTTGCTGTACTGACACACGACAGACGCTCAGATCCCTGCACTGCGTGGGAGGCTGCACAAGTCTTGTAGGCCTCCCTCTCTTTTCCCAGGCAGGAAGCACACAACCTACAATAGAAGCAGTCATTCTGCTCTGGTGGCCAGCCAGAACCTAACTCCCTCAATTTCCTCCTAGCAACACATGCTCTATGCCCCTCAGGTCTCTTCAGCATTAACCCCTTCACACAGACTTCACATAGTGGCTGCTATGCAAAGGAATGCAAAGTGCACAGGAATAATAGACAAAGACTATCACAGAACCTCATATAGCTGCGGCGGTGGCTTACATACAGTAGGAGAGAGGTAGAGATTAAAGGGGGTTATCGGAAATCTTACAAAAATGACAGAATGTCAATAAATAAAATCATTTGTTAAATGCCCCCTCACCCCGGCAGTGCCCCTTTGGTGAACCCTACAAATATCATGCTGCCATAAATCTGCGAGACCTCCATGGCCATTGTCAATGCCTATATTTATGGTAAGACCACTTTAAGACAACTTAAAACTCTTTCCAATTGAGAAAAACCAATGATATGCTGCCTCTGATGACTGGGGGTGGCCTTGTAGGACTGGAGGTGGATGGCCGGCTGGTGACCAACACCCAGAGCTTTGTAATATTTCCTATTATAGTCCCATACAGATGATTATTGGATGTCCCCTTTTTTGTGATGAACTCCGTCGGACAGGAAAGTAAATGTTCCCCATTATGTTGTTTGTGTAATGAAAAGTTACACAATTTTCCTATATACTATTCCTCCGGGTTTTCTAGATCTCTGCTTGCTGTTATTCAACAGGAAGCTCCATAATATACTTCCTGTGGATAAACACCATTCCATGGTCATGTGATGTCACACAGGTGCACAGCTCTGATTACTCTCTGTGATATAACAAGCCTGCACTTGTGTGACATCACATGACCATGGACCAGTTTTTATCCACTGAAAAACAATAAAACTTTCCTTTTCAATGACAGAAAGCAATTCACATACATTACATAATGACTAGAACAAAATACAATATCTACAGAGATACACAAAACGTGGAAGGAGAGCGCAGCCCTTGAGGGCTCACAATCCACAGTCCACTCTCTACAGAGACCATATTCCGCCATAAATTTATATATCTCACTTTTATAATGCAGTATGATTCATTGAAGTTACAGGCCCAAAGCCTGAGTAGACACTACTGAGAGATGTCAACATGTGCCATTTTGTTGTTGTGACTTATACTTAAAGAAAATCTTTCCCCAGGATGAAGGATTGTAAACCAAGCACACTGACATACTGGTGTGTGTCCACTCTTCATTTAGCTACTTACCCCCTTGTTTTTAAGAAAAACCGGCTTTACAATGTATGCAAATGAGCCTGAGGAGCTCCAGGTTCCATAGCTTTTAATGGGGCACAGAGCCCCTTCAGGTTCACTCAATGAATCATAACGTAGGGCAGAATAATCCTACAAATGCAGACGTACACATCTTATCACCTATCAGTGTCTGCATATAATTAATTGTATACAAACTGTTTTCTATGTAAATTTCCATCTTAGAAATTCTGGTTCACCAGTCAGAACCTTGAGTCATTATCAGAAGCTACAAAGTAAGTTTTAGTAGATATATAAGGAACCCGGACTTTCCTTGACCTCATTTTCAAAGATGAGACACGTGTGCCTGTTAGGAACAATTCCTGGGTACTAATTAGAAAATTAACAGGAGCTGCTTCCTCATAGCAGCATAGTCAGGCAAAACGATAACAAATTATGCAGGACTTCATTTAGTGATCCCTTACTGAATTACTCACATTAATAATCGTGGCGTACTTCAGCCTCAAATACATACGGTATTACTAGTCAAGGTGGCTCAAACAATGTGGGTTACTAGAACTGAAATGTAGACTCATGAGTCCAGTGTATTCACGAGCAGAGCACTATTTTTAATTCTTTCCCCTTTTATCCCCTGCACCATAGCCAGTAATTATCAGACTGTGATGTGCGCCCATATAGACAGAGGGCAAATACGATGCATGAAATGTAGGAAGTTGCTTACCTTGTAAACACAGCAGACCACATTCACATGTATACTGGTCTCCTAGTAGCCAAGTAGCACAATTTGGGAACTTCTGCGTCATTTTGGTTACTAGATGTACAGATCTGTAGCTATGATTTTCTTCCTTGCATAGGGTAGTATTATAATCCAACATATCCACAGCCTGTTTGGCACAAAGCTCCCCAATAAATATGCACAGTAGCTTTTTTACAAAGAAAAATTTTGAGCTGCCAATTCCTATAACTTTGTTTAAGGGTGCCTCTGCTTAGTCATAGGTCACAGGTTTCCATCCACTAGAACAGCATGTGAAAACCCTTTACTTTACTGGACAATTTATTTGGGATAGCAGAGACATTGGTAAGACTGTAATGTGCATAGGAGTATATTAGTAAGTATGGCATATCCCCACAGTGCACCCGCAGGTGAAATTAGGTATTACACAGTTCTCATTGAAATAGTGTGACATCCTGAGACCTCCAGACTGATAAACGCTCAAAATTCTCTAATCAGGTTCTAAACCAGGAAAACTCAAAGTAGACACTAGGCCTCATGATTTCTTTCATTACACTAATATATATATATTTCATTACTGAAATCACAACAATATCATTATGTATATTCTGCTTATCATAGGTTTTTAGTATCTCCATTTGTGTAATATTAGAGAGAACTAACTCTAAATTAGATAACGTATTAGATAACTATGTGCTATAATAATTTGCACATGTGCCAAGTAGGGCAGCCATGTCATTTCAGCATGAGTTAGATGAATCATGTCAGCTCGAATGCCAAACTAGAACATTGAAAGGGAGGAACATGTTTAGTAACATTGCAGTATAAAAAGCATTGTTCTGAGGTCATCATGTCTGTAATGGAGTATCGGTATGATACAGTGAGGATTAAGGAGCTCAGTTGACGTTTGACCTCCACATGATTGATGTCACTGATAGGAGAGATATAGCTGAAGAACAGGGGATGGACTCCAGCAGTAATTTATAGCCCAATGATAATGCTGCAGCATAGTTTTCAGTTTAAGATGTATCTGCCCACACTGATGTCTGTATACCTAATATGCCACTATGCACCTTCTTCAGCTCCAATAAACCTACTATGCACATGTAGTTTCTTTTTTTTCTTTGGTGAACTTTTCAGACATTGGGGGTCATTTACTAAGGGACCGAATTGCTTTTTTTCGTCGGGCATCCCAAATTTTTCCGATTTGTGGTGAATTGCACCAGGTTTTTGGCGTGATCGGATTGTGGCGCTTCGGCACCGTCATGCATGCAACGGAAATCGGGGGCGTGGCCATCGGAAAACCTGACCGATTCGGAAGAATTGTGGTATTTAAAAAAAAAGTGTCGCTTTACACGCACTTACCTGCACCAAGAAATAGAAGGTGAACTCTGGTGAACTTCAGCAGACCTCGGCGCAGCAGCGATACATAGTGGATATCGGCGCACGGACCTTAGTGAATCCCGGCCAGACCCGAATCAGCGTCGGAGAACCTGCCGCCGGATCCCGACTGGACCGGGTAAGTAAATCTGCCCCATTGTTTTTTGTGCCTTATGTATGATCATGTCTTTTTACTTGTGATACATGTTCAGTTTTTCCTATCCTGGAAGGCGCAAATTTTGGCTTCTTTTTGAGACTTTTTGATGCAAATGTCTCAAATCCACATGGAGACAAGCCATGTGGGGGGGTTATATATCTGATCACATGAAATGAAAGCATGCCTCTATGGATAATTGGGAGGAGTATAAGTCCACAGAGGCATGCTGTGATCATGCCATGATACTGCCATGTGATCATATACATACATGCGGTAGACATTGCAAACTTAACTAGGTAAAGGACGTTACATTACATCACCCGGGTCACAAGACATGCTGATAAGAGGCATAGAACATGGGGAGGTGTTGATGGGAGGGGCCTGGTTGGACAGATTCAATATAACATGTATTTTATTCATTTATATACTCTTTACAATCTTCATAACTCCTTTTGCTCTAAAACACTCTACGTGCAGATAGGACACTATGTATAATCTGCTCTGCTCCTCCTGTTCTATAACAGGCTGCCTGCCCTGAATTGCCCCGGGATTTTGGCGCACGGGATCGGTTTGCGGCGCAACGGCGCTGGCATGCACGCGCCGGGAATCGGGGACGTGGCCGAACGGTAACCCAACGGATTCGTAAAAACCGACGCATTTTTTAAAAAAAATTGGTCGCACAGGCCATACTCACATGCACCACGTTGAAGATGATGAACTCCGGGGCACCGCGGTGGACTTCGGCGCAGCAGCAACACCTGGTGGACATTGGGCGCAGGACCTTCATGAATCGCCGGAAGACCCGAACGCTCGTCAGAGAAGCCGCCGCTGGAACGCGAATGGACTGGGTGAGTAAATGTGCCCCATTGTGTAAAATCTACTTGTCTTCCCCTGCTCTATAACACACTGCTTGCCATTTTCACACAGACAGTATTTGTTCATTATTTTTCTTCCGTACTTGTAAGCCAAATCCAGAAGTGAGTCCAAAGCATAGAAGCCTTATACTGCATTTTCATGATGACAGGTTCGGTGTGAACTGAATCATTTGCATACAAAGATTTTCTAAGATGCTGAACCAGACCAAATCCATGTAGTCTGGAAGCCATTTACCTTGATGCTGGAATATTTCAGCTTTTGCTTTAATGGCTGTATAGGAGAAGTAGTATGACAGTATATTTTTAGCTGTGTACTTTCCTCCCCATCTGGCTGAGAGTATATGATAGTATAGACTGTATACTGAAATTGTTCCCTAAATCTCCTGTGTCAGCAGGAGAATTGTGTTGTGTATGTTTTCCTTCCAGATGTGCATTCCACACCTGCTCTCATGCTATCCAAGAAGGTGAGAGCCGTGCTCCCAGTCCACTGCTTGGGATTTTTTCCTCATTTTTTAAAAATATGTATGAACCCTTATAAATCAGTTTTTTCAGTTTTTATCAGTAACAGCCTCTTTTCGCATGGTGTTCTTTGACGGGTTCCATGTATTCCACCGCTGCAAACTGGATCAGCTCAGACAGGATTTATTTTCTCATCTCAACATGATACATTTTTGGGTTCGGTGATACAGATCTGAAAATGACTTAGAAACTAGGGCTCAAGTCTGCACATTGTACCCGCTGTTTTCTAGCCAGTTGGCACAGAAAGGAACTTGATTCCTATCCAGGCAGATTTTTATATTAAAAAGTAAGACTATATTCAGGAATGGAAGTGCTGGTGGGGACAATAAGAGGGGGAACTTCTGGGGGAGACAATAAGATGGGGGACTGCTGGGGGGAGGTCTATAAGAGCGGCGCCTGTTGGCGATGGGGGCAAAATAAGGGGGGGAGCTACTGGGGGGTGGACACAATAAGATAGGGCCTAGGGAGAGGGGGTTACAACAAGTAAGTGAGCTATTGGGGGGCACAGTATGAAGGACATGTGGCTGAGGGGGAGATGCAGGGTTGCCACAATATCAGAGAGGCTGTAATGAGACAGGGGGCTGGAGGGGACACAATGTGAGGGGGAGATACATTAAGATGGAAATTATACTCTGTGGGGGTGGAGTAAGGGGCGGAGAAAAGGTGTGGCTTAAAGCAAAAAAAGATGTGCACCGCATCATTTGTCCTTCTTTCTTTTCTATAAAAGTTGGTAGGTATACTCTTATGTCCCCCAGACCTTCCAAAAGTGTCTCCGCCAATCCATGATGATGTTGGGTTATTAAAAGTGCCTCCCCCTCGCAATAAGGCTCCTCGTCTCGTGCATAGGTGCAATTTCTGGCACATTTTATATTTTTTTTTACCTACTTTTTAAACTCCAATTCTGGTTTACAGTCCTGGAAACCATTTCTACTTACAACTTTGGCCTGTATCTTGGATTCTGTCTAAACCTGTGATACTGCAAGACTACTGCTATGCCCCGGGTATCTGGTTTACGCTGGTGGTTTTAATGAGATTTTCACCAGATTTTCATTTATAAAACAGTAACAATGACATGTTGGGCTAAGAATTAAGAAATTATTGTGTAAGTTGTAGCTGAGACTCCACAATGCAACATCTGTACTAGGCCCCAACTATCAATCGTCTATAGTACTAGACTTTTTCTACAGGAAAGAGACAACTTTAGGGCTCTTTGTACCCACTTTCAGTAACACCGATGGTTATAGACATAACGGGGGAGATTTATCATAAGTTTATGAGGTGAAACTGTTCTAGTTGCCCATGGAAACCAATTATAGCTCAGCTTTCATTTTATAAACAGATGTGGGAAAATGAAAGATGAGCTCTGATTGGTTTTCATGGGCAACAAGAACAGTTCTCCCCTGAGAAACTTTTGATCTCCCCCAACCTGTCAATCTGCCTTACATTGGGGCTGCAACTGGTGTTGTGGTCACATATCATTGATATAGAAATACAAAGGTTCATAAGTTCAAACAAAAGACCATGAATGGATTTCTTGAAGCAATGCGTTTCGGCACTGAACTAATGCCTTTATCATGATTAAAAGTAGGCCTACATTCATCATAATGGATTGTCCTAGTTGGGTTGCAGCCAGTCTCACTGTTGTGTTAGTTGGACTCTATACTAGAAACAAGTATACTGTGAGTTTTGCTTCCTGATCCTATGACAGGTAAGTATTTGGCTTGCATAATACTAAATTACCCTGTAGTAACATCAGTAGAAGAATGTTTACAAGTGGAATGTGCTTGTACGTGCCTGTGATCAGAGGGAGCTTGGGTAGACTAATAGGGCAAATATTTCCTCATTAGCATAATAAAGTAGTATTTTTAGGATTTGATTAACGTTTTCTATGTCTAGGATATAATAGTATGGAATCACCAACTGTATACATAGCATAGGTCCTAGAGGGAGACAACACCATTCATCCCTGTACAAATGGCTAGATTATCAAATTAGGTAGAAATTATATTAAACTACATCTAATATTCGATGCTATTACAGCATGTGCACCCAATAGGTGCCCAGTTAGAGGCTGACGCCAAGGGTGGCACCTTATGTTATTACTATTTAGAGAGCCCCATTAATTCCATGGTGCTGTACAATCAGTATCACATGCATTACATTAAGAAAAAAACAAATTCAAGTACAAAAACTACAGTGATCAGGAGACAAGTAGAAGGTGGTTCCAGCCTGTGAGGGCTCACAAATTATATGGGAGGGAAGATGGAGACATGAGGTGAGGGAGCAGCGCAGTTATTGTGTGTTGTAGGCGATCCAGAACAGGTGGGTTTTCAGATTACAGGCAGTCCCCGGGTTACGTACTGTCAGGATTCAGGATCAGTGGATCCTCTGGATCACCGCAGGAAGTGGTACTAGCGGATACCTGGGACCAGAATCTAAGTGGCACCTGTTCTTCATCAGAGCCCGCCACAAAGGGGGATGGTCTTGCTGCGGCAGGGTACCACCAGGTCGTGCCACAGGTATGACTAGCCAGCAGTACCAGCCGAGGTCGAAGTACCTTAGCAGAAGACAGTATCATGGTCAGGTTCAGGCACAGGGTCAGGGCAGGCAGCAGAGGTGCAAGGTCAAGTCCAATCCGGGGTCAGCAAAGGGAGGTCCAGGCAGATGGGAACGGGAACACAGGAACACACAGGAGCACGGGAACAGGAATGCAAGAACACAGGAATTGGAATACAGGAACACGCAGGAACGCAGGAATATTCTCTAAGGCGTAGGCACATAGATCCGGCAAGGAGTGCAGGCTTAAAAAAATTTGCTGAAAATGGCCAGCGCCAATTAACGGCGCGATGGCCCTTTAAATTTCCTCAAAGGCCCCAGGAGGTGAGCGTCTTGCTGCCAGAGTCGCCACCGGATCACGGCACGGTGAGTGACTCGCTAGGGGACCGGGCAGCGGAGAGTAACATGGGTGCGGCTGCAACCCGGGAGATAAGTCACAGGAGCACCCTTGACACATACAAGATAGGTTCCATAGGTCTGTTCTTAAGTTGAATTTGAATGTAACTGTATATTTTATAATTGTACAGTAGTTCCAGACAAAAATAATTTTGCCCCAGTGACAACTTGATTTTCAAAATTTTTTGCTGTAAAGGGACCCAGGATTATCAATAAAACTTCATTAAAGACACCTTAGAGCTGATCATTGCAGCCAGGGACTATAGTAAAATATTCTGAGAGCTTCACTAGAGGTCACAGGGGGCAGAGGGGTCCTTCTTTAACTAGGGGTCGTCTGTAAGTCGGGTATCCTTAAGTGGTGGCCGTCTGTATGTTTAGAAGGTGGTGGCAGTGATGTCTATATAGAAGAATAAATGCAAATTGCCCATAACAACAAGTACCCTTGCCATCCACAATTAGCAGCAAGACCTTCACTGTAAGAAATGGTATTCCAAGCTAGACCAACTATTTGTATAGGGAAAAAATTCACTTTGCTGCCTTGGACCAATATCTGAAAACCCTGCCAAAAGGCTTATTCAGTGACTGTTATGGAAGACAGGACCAAAAGCACCATCCACCTATTCCCCTGCCAGTTTGGCTGTTGATATTAGAGGAATAAAACTAGGGTTTTTCACATTTGCTTGCTTCATGGTTTTTTTTTTCTACTTGAGGGCTGATACCTCATACTCAATGCTGAACTTATGTGACCATATTAGTGATAACAGATTATGATTAAGACACTTTAAGTCGAAACATGTTAACCGGATTGTTTCCTTGTGTTTCAAGATGCTTTTTATACAATAAAGGATATGCTTTTTGACAAAGAACACCCGTGGATGTCCTTTTGTGTTGTGCCGGTTCCAACTCTCTTTACATATTATAAAAACACAGTGCAGCACGCCCCGGAAGAAGCTGAGAACGGCGAAACCCAGGGTCGGGCGAGCGAGTGGAGCTGGCGTCCCGTTTTGTATACTGTTTTATGCGCATTTTAAACATACTCTTGTGAGTATAACTTTTAAGAATAAAATCCAAGGTTTTAAGAACGTACTATGCGATTTGGTGCCTACTTTCTCTTTTAGTTTTTGCTACCACACGGTTGAGTGAGTTTAAGGAGAAAACTGCACCTTAAGGACGTTCTGAATAGTGACCTACATCTTGTTGCCAAACTTTCCTCATCGGTAGAATATAATTGAAGATCTTTGAAGGAATTTTGAACAACAGCCGTATTGGAATCATTGGGAGCTCCGGTCAGGGTTTTTTATACTCCTTTTTTATCTCTTTACATATGCAGGTTTCAGCCGGCTAAGGAAGGATTTCTGCCCGTGCACCAGGAAGCGCCCAGAAGGCGGACTTGCCTTAATAACGCCCATAAGGTTGGGTGAGCTGGCATTTTCTCTTACATTTTTGCTACCATGAGGTTCACGTGTGTGTCTTTTTACAAATCATGAATCTGGTGCAAACTGTACCCTACACAACTGCACACACTGTAAATGTGGCCCAATTTTCTGCTAGAAAGTTCACACTGCACTGCTCAGGAAGTGTGACCATCTTATTTTAGGTGCACCTTTAAACATATAGGCCAGTGATGGCGAACCTTTTAGCAGCCAAGTGCCCAAACTGCAACCCAAACCCCCACTTATTTATCGCGGGGTGCCACCAAAAATTAAAGCAGTAACTTATTGCTTCTTGTTTTTCAACAACTTTCAATCATATTAGCCTCCTGAGGACAGCAACACAGTACAAAGATGGAAAATTTGCATTATTCTTGCTTCTTTCCAGTGTCCCTCTGTACAGAGAGAATCGTGGGGCCAGCAGGAGGTCCTCCAAAGATTTGGCCCTGTCTACTCATTCTCCCTCTTCCTACAGTCTCAAGTAGTGAAGTATCACTTTAAGATTCTTTGAGTCCTATCTGGTGTGATGGGGCGATGGCCCAGGTGCCCAAAGAAAGGGCTCGGAGTGCCCCCTCTGGCACCCGTGCCATAGGTTCACCACCACTGATATAGGCCCACATTTATTATTAGTGACCGGGACACGATCTTCATGAATGTGGCACACTTAGTTTAAAAGGCATGCACCACATAACTCTCAGACTTGCACAGTATTGTGTCATGGTGTGTACAGTGCATCCGCTACACAATTCTAACGCAGACCCTTCATAAATACATGTGCAACCAATTCTGGTGTTGATTGCTTAATAAATGTGGGTCACAATGTGCAACACAAGCCCCTTAGGTGCAGAATTTTGTGGCTTGTCAGACACGGTGCAGCCGTGACACAAAACTGGCACAGACACTTCTTAAATACATGTGCAAGCTCCAAAGACGTTCTTGTATGTGCAAAGTCAGATGGAAAATTGGCGCAGTAAGAAAAATAGATCTGGTCCTCTGTCTCAGAGATTTCCACAATTAGATTCTCAATATTTTTTTTGGTTCAGTTATTGGGGGAGATATAAAATGCCATCTATGTCAGTTTTGTGGCTTTTCCACCTCACACACCACTTTGGTTGTGACAGAACAGGGAGTGTGGTGGGTAAAGATGTGAGTGGAAAACGGCGGAGACTATAGCTGCAAGTTAAGTTTCACCTGGTGGAGATCATGTCCGTATCTACTAAGATGCTGGAGCCTCTCAGTATATATGGCACACCATGAGCCGGCAAATGTAGAATATTAATACTGGCATTCAAAACTCCAGTCTTAATAGATTACTCCCATTATATTGTCCATGGTGCTGAACACAGAGCTGAAGAAGCTGGATCCAATCATTATAATTCCACATGAGACTCTATGGAGAATTTCTATGTTGATAAGTTTTGAACCACAAAAATCTGATTGCAGCAATTGATTTCTGAGACAAATATTTGGTATATTAATTGACCATCTACTCATTGAAAAACTAGCCCAGGATCCAATATGGCGGCATTGAAGATGGTGGACATGTTCCGCACATAGACTGAAAAATAGGTCCCTTCACCCATGACTTTTTGGGACATTCAAATATGTAATTATCCCTTAAAAAAGATTTGTGAGTCACCTTATATTAAGATTTATAGCTTTAGATGCAGAGGGGCACATTTACTTACCCGGCTGCTGGAGTTCATCCAAAGTGCATTGTCCCGATATCATGGATGTGTCGCTTCCCTGCTCAAGTCTGTTGGAGTTCACCTTCTTCTTCTGGTGCATATAAGTGCATTGTCTTGCGATACAAATTGAAAATTAAATCCTGCGCTCTGTCTGAATCCGTGGGATCGTCCGACGGCCGCCCCCCGATTTCTGTTGCATGAAAGCCGGCGCAGCTGCGCCACAATCCAATCGCGTGCGACACAATCCTATGCTAAATACCTGTCCCAGTGTGCAAATCCCAAAAACAATGAACAGTCCTAAGAAAGTGCAATCCATGACCCTTAGTAAATAAGCCCCACAAGGTGCATTGGATTGGGATTTATTAGCTATGCATATTCCATTTTTACTCAAATAAACTACCTAGAATTTTTAATAAATTTACCATGCAAATATGTACGTTAGATCTTACCTGCAAATAAGGTATTTATACAGTAAGGTGTAATATGCTTATTACCATCTTGAGCTTTGAGACTGGCTCTGCAGGGAGATCTTTTGGAGACAACGTGGTTGCTGTTCATGGATCTGATACCTTTTAATCCCTTTCTAATATATTTTAAAGGTTACAATAACTGTATAATTAGCAATGTAATATTCCAGTGCTACAAGCTTGGAGATGAGTATTGTATCTAGTTGTCATGTCTTCTTTGCCTCCCTTGTGTTATAAGTGTAAAGCCAAGTTCTCCATATGCTGCTGCACTGTAATCCTCCAGGGAATGGCGACATCAACCAATGCTAGACACATAAATGGTTGAAAATATCTTGTAACAGAGATATTTTAATTAATAAGAATATTGTTTGCAGCTATAACTCCATGACATTCATCGGGAAATTTAGATTGTTAAGAATCAATGTGGATACATGTCAAGGAGATTATAAACCAATGACACACCGAGGCAGGATTCACATGAACTTGTTTTCGCCCAGGTCGTAACCCGTGCAAGCACGCGAGCGGGTGCAGGAGGGTGGAAGGCAGGGCCGGTTCTAGACACAGTGGGGCCCTGGGCAAAACTAAAAGTTTTATGACCAGTCACAGCACATAAGAGGCTCCCTTTAGTATGGTAAAAAAAAACAACTATTATATTGGTGAATTTTATAGGAGATAGATGATAGGGAGATGATGGGCAACACCGTGGATCAGTGGTTAGCACTATAGCCTTGCAGCGAATTTGCATGTTCTCTCTGTGTTTGCGTGGGATTCCTCTGGGTCCTCCAGTTTCCTCCCACACTCCAAAAAATGACTGGTAGGTTGAATAGATTGTGAGCCCCATTGGGGACAGGGACTGATCTGGCAAGCTCTGTGCAGCGCTGCGTAATCTGTGTGCGCTATATACATAAAGAATTATTCATTACAATTATTATTATAGAAGATAAATATGAAATATGATAGAGATTTCTAGATGCAGAATTATAACATAGATGATATATACAGAAGATATATATGAGAGATAAATACAGTAGAAGAGAAATAGCAGATTGATTGAAAAATAGAGAGACATATAAATGGTCAGATTATAGGAGATGATAACTAGACAGATAGATGATAGATATATAGACAGGAGATAGATAATAAGCATCTTCACCCGGGAATTCAACCAAGGGGTATTAACCCTTTCGCCGCCGGCATTTCTGGATATTTTGTCGCGTTATTGACCAGAGCAATTTTTACAATTTTGAGGTTTAAAAATAAAATCGAAATTATAGCAAAAAGAACTAAAGTAAACCAAAAGTCAAAATTGCATTAAAGAGTTTATAGACATAGGCGCCTTAATGCAATTTTGTTTCAAACTGAAACATTTTATAAAAAAAATACTTAAAATTTGACTTTGATGGCAAAAAATGTGCTCCAAACAGAAAATATTTACCATCACATCTCCTAAATGTAATAGATGGACATTTGTAGAGTTCACAATTGCCTCATATTGATATGTTCACATGAAAAAATCATCATAATATCACTAAAACTGAAATAACTAAATATCTGCTTTTCAGTTCGAAATTTTAAGATAGTCACAACCTGCAAAATAATTCAATAAAAAGTAAAGGCGCCATAAAACCTATAGAATTTTGGAAGCAGACAACCAGGCGATGCATTTGGCAATTAACATTCAAAATGTCCTCTAAAATCTGTACAAATCCAGATACTTTCCTAAAACAGTAAGATGTGAAGAGATCATACATAAAGCCCAATTAAATAAACTATATATCCATAAACCACGTGTTTTTGGTGTTACATATAACTTTATGGACATGTTCTGGGTCGCGGTGTTAATGTGTTGGCACACTAGGTGAAGAGGATTGAATTTTCTCAAAAAAAAAAAACTATCACAAAATAAAAGGCAGTAAGAGAGCAAGTGTGTTCTTAGATGGTTCTGGATAGGAGAGGTTTAAAAACATAAACATTAGTTGATTTTATTCCTTATCAGAATGTAGTAACATATAATGTGAATATTTCCATTATTTGTGAGGTGCAGCAGCTCCTGTGTGCAGCAAATTCTCCCTGCAGCCTGATGGCTAATAATCTGGAGGGGGCACAATTCAGGGGGCTGTATCTCTGGCACTGTGAAACATAGAACCTCACTTCTTTTTTCCATGAAATAAGAGAGTCTCCTCTTTTATATGAATCTAAATGTGTGTTTCTAAGTGTCAGGAAAACGGAGCTATTAACTGTTAAACTGCCATCGGGAGTGATTTTTATAAATAAGAATTGCACCTGATATTCTCACTTTAAACCTGAATATCTCTGGATCCCTGGCACCTAGAAACACAATTCAAGATTCGTTTTAAAGAAGGCCCAAGGGGCCCTGGGCAATTGCCCACTTTGCCTACCCATAGCGCCGGCCCTGGTGGAAGGGTGAGTATCCCTCACCCATCTCCATAAAAAGCCAAGCCTAGTCACTGTGAGGTGAGACACAGAGTAACCGGGTGCCATTGACCTCTATGGGGAACGTGATCTGGCAGCCAATTTTGCACCTAGATCACGGCCCCTATAGTGGTTGTGTGCATGAGGCCTGGAGCATTTACAATCCCTTCTCTTCCAGTTCTCTGGAGGAGAACACATGTATTAAGCCCCATCCCCACAATTTTCCGTGCTTTTTTTGTCCCCAACCCTACTTCCAATGTAATGGGGTAGGTGGGAATGCTCTGCCCACCATAATTAGTATAGTCAGAAAACAGACAGAGACTATAGTTAAGTTCTAGTTATCTCTGCTAGGTCAGACCTGATTTTAATAGGTCCAACAGGGTCACCTTGCAGCAATGAATGGGAATTTTAAGACTGGCATTTAAAATGCTATTCATATTAACACCCCCAAATTCTGTGTTTTGTGCATAAAGGAGAAGATAATTTTCTCATCTTAAGATTGATCAGAAATGTCCTCTTTGTTCTTGGGTTTTTCCTTATACATTTGCAAACCTTAAAAGATTCACTAGAGGTTCACTATTGTATCTAGAAGACATCTTTAAATTTGATTATATCAGTACAGGCACAAATATTCACAGTGCGACTAAGTATTAAAATATGTTTGAGTCTGAGTAAAATTTGACATCCAAGGGTGGACCCAGATAAGATAATGACTCTTACTAGTGCCGGCCAACTAATATTGCCCATGGGCTAGATGTGGCTCTCTGAATTCTTTGTTTTGTGTAATCTCTTTAGAAGTGCCGAAGCATCTTTAGGATGACATTGTTTTTTAATAGTTCAAAGGAATACATAAAGATAAGTCATCAAGTCAATGGGGCACATTTCCTTACCCGGTCCTGTCGCGCGCCTGAGATCCTGCATATGTCACTTCCCCACTGAGGTCCGCCGGAGTTCACCTTCTTCTTCCCGGTGTATGTGAGTGCATGTCTTGCAACACAATTTGACATGTTAAATCCCGCGCCTTGTCCGAATCCGTCAGATCATCCGATCCCCCCCCCCAAAAAAAACCCTTCTAAATGCGCCGCAGATTGGAAATCGTTGGATATTCCGACGATAGTGCGGTCTGCGGACCCTAAGTAAATGAGCCCCAATGAGTTCCAGGGTCCTGAGTTTAAAGGGGATGTCCACTTTCAGCAAGTAATTGATGTTGTTTGTGTAATTAAAAAATATACAATTTTCTAATATATACTTTCTGTTCATAATCCTCTAGAGATTCTAGATCTCTACTTGCCGTAATTCAACGGCTTTATTGTTACTTCTAGTGGATAAAAAGAATGTTCCATGGTCATGTGATGTCAAACAGGTCTACAGCTTGTTATTAGAGTAAGGAGCTGTGTGTTATAATGAGCCGTGTACATGCGTAATATCACATAATCATAATAAAAAGTAATTGTAGATTCCCCATAGGACTTCTAGGAGAGACAGTAAGAGTCCTGCTTACCCAACCCATACATAGTGATTGACAATCTTCCTTATACACATACTGCAATATGGAGAATTACTGTCTGTGGGTGTGGTAAGCAGGACTCTGCTGTCTCTACAATGAGTCCTACTGGAAGATATTGGGGCACATTTACTTACCTGGTCCCTGCACGATCCCCGAGGTGCGTTGTCCACCGGAATCCACATCTGCCGAGATTCAAGAAGATTTAACGCCCGAGTTCCTGCATGTGTCGCTTCCCCGCTGAGGTCCGCAGGAGTTCACCATCTTCCTCCCGGGGTATGTAAGTGCTTGGCTTGAGAAACACACATTTTGCTTTATTAAATCCCGCACTTAGTCCGAATCCGTCAGATCATACGACGCCCCCCCCCCCCCCCCAATTTGTGTCGTGTGAAAGCTGGCACCGATGCGGCAAAATCCGATCGTGTGTGCCAAAAACCCTTTCTAAATGCGGCGCACAGCGGCAATCGACGGGTATTCCGGCGATAGTGCAGACCGTAGACCCTTATGCCCTATGAACAATACATCTAAAATAAATATTGATATCAGTGACAAACAGTTTACGCTTTTCTTAAAAACAGCCATATGATGTTAGTGGAGCTAGTAATAAATAATGTTCTTTGGAAGTGATAATGTTCTCGTGAATAGTCAGTTCCAATAGCAGACTAGTAGATGCAAATGGGGAACTACAGAATTAGAAATACTATAAAATAGGTTAAAGAATTAGTGGATGATTCCTATATTCCTACCCATAGACAGTAACAGAAGAATGTATTAATGATGCTCCTGAGAGTCTACAGGGTTATGTGAGAACTTGGAGTATCTGGAAAACTACTTACAGTGCAGATTGAATCCATCCAGCACAGCATATTCTCAGATGGGCTACCCAAGGAAACAGCAGCTGTGGGATACCCTTATATCACCACCTGTAGACCATTAACATCAAGGGTAACCTGCAGCATTGTTACATGCACTTTTCCAATATGAGCCCAATATAAGTGCCTATACAACAAGCTTAGTAATTATTTGTATGTGGCTGCTTGGGAGTATTTCTGTTCTAAAGTTCTGGTTTAGATTGTGTAATATGGCTGACATAAAGCAAAACCTCCAACTATTATACACCAATAAGAATACCAAAGGGCTTTTCCAGTTTTTCCCTCCTGCGGCACAGGTTACTTTGAGCCACAAGTGACTGCTTTGGTTCGTGATCACAGAATAGGACGGACGACCTCTTTAAAATCTCCAGTCCTGTATTGTCCAGCTTCATCTTGCCAAATAAAAAGCTCTTACATGACAAGGGATGGAGTTCACAAGATGTCTGAAGGTGTCTTGCAGTAAACGGCATGAAGACATCAGATCCTATGGATACGTTTAGATGCGTTTGATTTAGTGTTTTGAAACTCACTTGAAACACAGTGGGGAGGAGTTTGGCCCGATCAGAGATTTGTTTACACTGAAACGGATGTGATCTAGATCAAGCAACACATGTTTTGGGGTTTCAGGTCTACGTGCATCATGGAGCCGTACATACGTCCCCCATAGAAAGAAATGGGTGAATGGAGTGTTACGTGCCGCATGTACCACTCCGTACACGGGAAACTATTGGACATGTCCTATTTTTCCCCGTATTTTGGCCGTGCGCAATGGTTCACCCCTCCTCCTCTCCATCACGGCTGACGTATGCACGTTCGTATGTAAATGTAGATGCTGTCACTCGTGAGGATCTCAATAAAATAAATTTAGGAATTGGATATCTTCTACATGTTCTATACCTTTACAGGAGCCGTGTTACTTCCAAACATTTGATAAGTTATTCATTCCATTTCTGCCGCCTTATGAGTGAAGATCAAGGAGAACTTGTGCTTGTTTTTACACAGACAGCCTGGGGTTAATGTAACCAGCTGTGCTTTGTTCGTGTACCAGGCACACTCCTGAGGGCTGTGGCCAAGTTCCGAAGAGTCGAAAATCCCACGCTGCTTGACAGAAAATAACTTACATTGCAGATTTTGGGCGGGGCCGAGTAAAATGTGCCTCTGTATTCGCTGTGCCGCGGCCTCAGGGTGCATATTTTTGTAATTAGTCCCTTTCTGCTCAGCAGTTTTGCAGCTGTGATGACATTTGGGTGTCGCCCCCTTGTTTCTCACGCTTTCCTTGCCAAGCCGTCTAGCCGCTGGTCAGCAGCCAAGGGTGAGGTCTGTGAGCCCCCACTCCTTGTGTACATGGGGAAGTGAGCCACGGTTTCCCTTGACGGTTTCCCTGACAAGGTCGTCACAGCAGACTAAGCCCTCCCTGCTCACATGGACAGAAGTAAAAGAGATTAGAAGGGAGAGGAAGGAAAAGAGGCACGTTGCATCCCTCCTCTACAGTTTTATCCAATTTCACTAAAACGGAATAACAGCAAAGAGAAAGCTGGAAAGGTGCAAAGTATATCCACAGTGATATTTACCAAATTCATGTCAAGGTGACTATTTCATTACACTTCTTTCCGACTTTGATATAGATGAACAGAGTCATACCGTGTTACCTGGGAACCACCCATAAAATTATTATGGTAGTCCGTAGTACAGGTACATATAAAAATTTAGCTGACCCCTTTTAAATTCTCCATCCTTATTCAACTGAGAAATATATAGTATATACATGCATTCAAAAGCTGATAAACATACACAAATCTGGACGAGCAAATAGTGTATTAGCTAATGAAGAAACCAGTAAATGGTTAAAGAAATAGAAATTTCCTTACCCCCTTTCCTATGGTTAAATGTAAAATAATAGAGGTAAGATTAGAGGTAGATAATACAAATGTTACCCTGTCACACTGTCATATGGAATGGAAATAGGATTCAATGGTGAGTTATCACGTCTTTGTATGGAGAAAGTAGGCTTTAGTAGCATGAACAAGCACCATAATGGCAGGTGATTGATTTTTTTATATGAAGACATGACTACTACTTCCACTGGAGCATCACTGTAAGATATCTACATTGAAAGATGGATGTAGAAGGAGAGTTGTCTCTTGATTCATATCCTTTGCTCATTTTGGCAGCACCTGTTGGTTATCAACAGGGCAGGATTATAGGGAGAGATCCAGGGACATGCACCCGGGGCCCCTACCAGCAATGTCCGACGGTCGGCTCACAGCTGTAAGCTGTCTCAGGGAGTGATGCGCAATAGAGGTGCCACCGATCGTGCCACATGTGGGGACTCACTGGGATTTACTGCCCATCCAGTACCCAACATTGGTTGAGTGAACTGGCAAGTCCTATCCAAGCAGCGTTAGGTTTATTTCCTCCAAGATCACTTAATGAGAGGAGGAGAGAGAACTCTCAGGGAAACAGTGGTGCGCTAGGCCAGTAGCTAGGCTAACAAGTTTAGAATGTTATTGATAATTTAGCATAGTAATAGGTACCACTGCCTGGGCTACATTCAGTGAGAGTCCCCACCAGATTTTGTATCCAGGGACCTCCAACTACCTTAAACCGACCCTGGTTAGCCACAAGGCTGGTGTCAGTCGTGTTCACTCAGTGAAATATATACCATGCACAGTATTCAGGGTTGATTCATACAGACTAGTGGGGACCCCCACCAGATTTTGCCTCCAGGGACCCCCAACTACATTAATCCAGCCCTGGTTAGCCACACGGCTGGTGTCAGCTTGTTCATTCAGTGAAATACATACTACATTTATTTCATGGACCAAACACAAAAGTCTTAAAATGATATCATACTGATATGCGGGTGAAGTGATCTGATTTATTAGGTCAATAATTTCCGATATTTTCCCGACAGTGTGGCTCTGTACAGCAGATATACAGTAAGGATGGAAGGGCACTTGAAGAGACAGCGGATCCGGTCTCCTCTAGATGGGAATCGTTGCTTGGTTTTCATGAGCATGTTCCTGCTATCTCGCCTCCTCCCTTCCAGTCTTTTTTTTCTCACCTCCCTACTCACACTCCAGCATGTTGTTCACAGAGCTGCTAAATTAAAGCAGGGAGGCCTTGACACTTGAGATGCTTCCTACATCATAAAGGTGCTGACCCCCCCTTCACTCCCACCCTGCTTCCTCCCAGAGGTTCCTCCTGCAGAATTTAATGACGTTCGGAGATTAAAGTCCCCCCTCACAGATCCAGCACACCCTCCGCACACCTTCCTCTTACTGCCTCATCTGCAGGCCCGGAAACAGCACTCCAGCTGCTGCTTATTACAGGAGGAATGTCTGTCTGGGGAAAGTGGGAGCTCTGCCAGATATCACTCAGAGCAACTAACTGTACGGGTGGATTTTATTTGTATCAACGCCAACTATGTGTGCAGTGCTTTCCTAAAGAGACTAAACAGAGTGTTACAACGCAGCGTGATGCAAACAGGAACATAGCGCTGCCTGCCCTATCAACCCTCACAACGTACCCATATCACAACGTGCCCTATCAACCCTCACAACGTACCCATATCACAACGTGCCCTATCAACCCTCACAACATACCCATATCACAACGTGCCCTATCAACCCTCACAATGTACCCATACCACAACGTGCCCTATCAACCCTCACAACATACCCATATCACAATGTGCCCTATCAACCCTCACAACGTACCCATACCACAACGTGCCCTATCAACCCTCACAACGTACCCATACCACAACGTGCCCTATCAATCCGCACAACGTACCTTATCAACCCGCACAATCTACTCATATCACAATGTGCCCTATCAACAAGCACAACTTACCCATACCACAACGTGCCCTATCAACCCGCACAACGTACCCTATCAACCCGCACAATGTACTCATATCACAACGTGCCCTATCAACAAGCACAACGTACCCATATCACAACATGCCCTATCAACCCTCACAACGTACCCATATCACAACGTGCCCTATCAACCCTCACAACGTACCCATACCACAACGTGCCCTATCAACCCGCACAACGTACCCATATCACAACGTTCCCTATCAACCCTCACAACATACCATTACCACAACGTGCCCTATCAACCCACACAACGTACCCTATCAACCCGCACAATGTACCCATATCACAACGTGCCCTATCAACCCGCACAATGTACCCATATCACAACATGCCCTATCAACCCGCAAAACGTACCCATATCACAACGTGCCCTATCAACCCGCACAACGTACCCATATCACAACGTGCCCTATCAACCCACAGAATGCCCGCAATCAAGCTACGAAATTTACTGCAACAGTAACGCACAGAAATGGTCTGGTTCGTGATTTTGTCATGGCACAGGAGCACGGCGATTTGCAGCAATTAAATAACATGTACTGGATCATAAATCCACAGTGGAAGCCTTTTTTGCAATGTTTGTATGGAATTTTTAAAAAATTCTGTGCAGCGAAACGGCACTTAAGATTCCGGTGGGGGGGGGCTGTTTGGGTCAGGTGCCTTTCTAAGGGTTATTAAATGAAGAAATGTCTCTGGCGGGCACAGCCCCAACGATACTGCCGACAGCCCAACACGTAGCTCAGCTTTCCAGGGGCAGAGGTGATCACAGCGGGACTGCCCGGTGGTGCTCAGTCAGGTATAAGTGAGAAGATAACCATGCAGAATGCGCAGCAAAAGAAGACGGCACTCACCGGTTCCAAAAGCGTGGAAAACGTCCTTTTATTGGTGGGGAGGCATGCAGGGGGGTATAAAGACAGACTCCGGCAACAGGGCCGTTTCGCGCACTATAGCGCTTTCTCGAACAGTTCTCAAGCTTGAGAAAGCGCCATAGTCTGTCTTTGTACCCCCCTGCATGCCTCCCCACCAATAAAAGGACGTTTTCCACGCTTTTGGAACCGGTGAGGACTATACCGGTTAGGACTATAAGAGGCTTCTTACTATAGGACGCACCCAAGATTTAGACTTCCAAAAAAGGAAAAAATATATTTTACACCAATTAAAATATCCCTGTTGGTCGCACTAAAGCACAGCACACACAGATCTGCTACATCCATACATTTACACACAGAGCTCTGCTTCATCCATTCATTTACACACACAGCTCTGCTTCATCCATGTATTTACACACACAGCTCTGCTTTATCCATACAGTTACACATACAGATCTGCCTCATCCAAACAGTTTCACACACAGCTCTGCTTCATCCATACAGTTACACACACAGCTCTGCTTCATCCATACAGTTTCACACACAGCTCTGCATCATCCATACATTTACACACACAGCTCTGATTGATCCAAACAGTTTCACACACAGTTCTGCTTCATCCATACAGTTATACACACAGATCTGTATCATCCATACAGTTACACACACAGCTCTGCTAAATTCATACATTTACACACAGAGCTCTGCTAAATACATACATTTACACACACAGCTCTGCCTTATCCATACAGCTACACACACATATCATCTATACACAAATAAGGAACACACTGAGAACTACTCTAAACACACAGAACCCCCCTTCCTTCTCCCATCCCCTCTACTTCTTACCCTGTGACTGTGATCAGTCACATGATTCTGACATCACCACAGGTCGTGGGGGCAGAGGGAGTGAGCAGTGCAGAGGCTCTCCTCTCTGGGAGTTCGGATGAAGCGCTATGTCAGGGCATCATCCGATCTCCATTACAGCAGTCAGAAGGGTCTGGCAGTGCTGGATCCTCATGAACTTCGCTCCATAAGACGCAGGCACTATTTAGCAAGATTTTTTCTTGCTAAAAAGTGTGTCTTATAGTCCAAAAAATACGGTATATATGGACACATGTTCACATAAAATGAACACAACGTATAGTACAGACGGCATACATATATACATAAAGCACACAAAACATACATTTAGTATACAGCATAAAGCACAAAGCATGCCATGCAAACAACATACACATGTACATTCAGTGCAGAACATATAGCACATAAAGCTTTAGCGATAAAAAAAAATATGTGTGAGGGGAGGTAGGGGGAGGTTTGAGATACTCCTAGCTATGTAATGGCCAATGAGGGCACAGAGAAGAACTCTGCAGCGTCTGATGTAAGTTGCCATCAATAAAAAGGAGTCCTGTAAAATCCAGGTAATGAAACCATGTGTTAAGAATGAACAACACATACCCTTGCCTTGAAACATTTAGTATTTCATGGTTGTCAATTTTACTGAAGCTGCGTTTTCACCCCATGGATTTTGTCACAAGAACTTCCTCATTGTGTGGCTGGTCCTCTGAGTAGATCCCTTGAGAGGTCTACAAAGTTTGAAACTACTAGGTACCTTAGCCCCAGGGCCCGCACCAGCACGAGGCGTACCTGGGCAACTGTCGGGGCCCAGGCCTGATGGGGGGGCTCACGCGGCTTAATCTCAGTATATAATATAACCACGAGGGGGCTTTTGGGATGATAAACTAGGGAAAATTTTAGGGAACAGGGACCGTTTTAGTTTCTGTATTCTTAATGCTGCCACATTAGTTTGCTGTAAAGGGGCCCACTGAGGCTCTGTCACCCATGGGCCTACTGAAAGCTGGAGCTGGTCTTGCTTAGCCCCCTTGAAATTCTGATTTCTTCGGAGGAGGTTACACTTTGACTGCTCCTTGACTGATACTAGTGTGGAGGCCAGCAGCATTTTTGCTACTAGGCCTTTTGATATTGCACTTTTTATGTACTTTGGTGCGAAATGACAACCTTGGGCTTTTAAAAAAACAAAACCATTCCAAACTACGACCCATGTGGTAATTTGGCAAGGATACAGAGGAAAAAATTCTAAACCTGATCTGCCTTACTGTAACCTTATCATAAATGGTCACTAATAATTAACGCAGTCATGGAGTACTGACCTATACACTTGATTTCATATTGCTAGCAAGCAAATAAAAGCTTTATACATGATGCCGTCTCCATCTAGTAATTTCTGCCCATTTCCCAACCGCTTGGCCTTTCTTCTTCTAACATTAAATGTTCTTTCATTACAGACAAGCCACTTCCAGGAACATAGTGACATTAATGTAGATTTATTCAAAAAACAGTGCCAGGGCGTGATGTGGGCAGCTAAGATATCAGACATCGGTGATTAAAATTAGCGGGGCCTGGACTGGAGGTGGAAAAATGACATTTTGATGGAAAAGTATTGATGATTATCAGCATGACACTATTAGCCTCTCCCAGGTTGAGGCCTAATCAGTGAGGTGTACACCGAGTGTACATATATTATTATGAATACAGCTTATAGCAGACAGTGGAAAAAGGGATATGCCACTCATTAACCCTCTACACTTTAGCAAGAAAGCTGCAGAGGTAACATATGCCAAAAATAGTTTATAAAAATATACAAGAAAATTAAGAACAAAGCAATCGTAAGATAAAGGATATTTAGCATCAAAATCAATTATGATAAACCAGGGACATACTTACTCATAGATCCAGGCACCGTGGGGGAGATTTATCATATGATGAAATCCCTGCCCCTTCAGCACCGCCATATACATCAAGAGGCCTAGGCCTCCTGATGTATCCGGTGGGGCAGCCGTGCAGCGTATAATTCTACACCAGGTCCTACCTGGAAACTGCAAACTTTCACTTCGCCACCAGCTGTGTCCCCTTGGCGTGGAGCTGGCGTATACGGGATAATAATCACAATGCCTGGATAAATGTCCCCCAATTGCTGTGTTAATCCTCTTATATTTGTTATCCATGGCTTCCTAAAATTAAATTAACATTTATGCTAATGAGCCTGAAGAGCTACTGGAAGTATTACCAGAGCCCCTCCATGCGGAGTATTCACAGGCTGCTAAACTATGCAGGAGCATTTCCCCCCTTCCACTGTGTGAGATTACATCAAGCAGAAGGAGGGGGAGTTCTAAGGAAGCATAGTACAGCCTGTGAAGCTGAAGCACAGAGAGGCTCTGGTAACGACACCCAAAGCCCTATAGGCTAATTAGCATACTTTAAAAAGTTGATTTTAGAAGGAATAAGGCCATGGATAATAAATATAAAAAGATTACCCCAAGGCTTGGATCTATAAGTGTCCCTGCTTTATCATGGCAGATTTTGATGGTAGATTTCCTTTAATAAGAAGCAAAAATATAATATATACATATATAATATTGCATAATATATACACATCTGATGTTCTTGGGCATCATTGGCCGTACTGTATGGAGCCTCCCTAAGTGGTTCCGTTACGTTGGATAGGAATAATACTAAAGCTTAGCAAATAGTCAACGCGGTTTATGATAGAAAGACCTGTGTAAGCTTTTGTGTAGAGAAGAGCAGGCCTGATGGGTTTGTGTTTGGTGTTCAGGTTCAGCCACCTGACCCGGACATATTGCCAGTTTGGTGGCTAAACAGCCAATCCGGCAAATTAATGCCCCTAGTAACTAACTATGTCTATGATTGCCCAGGGGGACTCCCTGTCTCGGTCAGGTGTCCGAACCCTCTACTCTACTCTTGTTTCATCTCACCAGGTTATTACTCTGCAATGTCTTATTTTGTCTGTATATGTACCCCATGATCTGTAAAGCGCTCCAGAATACTTTGGATCCATATAATTAAAGATTTATTATATTATTAATAGCTAAAAGGTAATTTACACATTTTGCTTAAGAAACCATTTTTTGACGCTTCTCTTTTTACTTTTTACTTTCAATCGTGGATAAGGTTTGTACACATAGATACAATTCTAAAATATACCCATATAGAAAGCAATTATATCGACCCCCCCCCCCTAACTGGATCAATAAGTCTGGGTATAAAAAACAAAAATAAACTCACTGTACTGAATGGGACAAAACTGCAAAACAAGAAGTTTTGGATGTCACTCGCTCACCATTCCAGCAGTTTCAGCATATAACAGTGGCCGGATAGTAATGGGGTTTGGAACAGGCTTGCATATGAAGAAAAAAAAGAAGATGCGTCACTTTGAGATATTAGGTGCAAATTCTAAAGTTTCTTCATTTCATTAAAAAGAGTGGTACATAAGGTAACATACGATGTAGACAGCTTGAACCTTCACGCTTCGTCTTCGTCGTGCATGAGGTATACACATAGATAAATTGCTAAAATATACCCAACTAGAAAGCAGTTATATTAGGCCCTTCCAACTGCTTCAATAAGTCTGGGTATAAAAAACGAAACTAAACTCACTTTAATGAATGGGTATGAACATGCCTGCGACCCATTATCGAAGAGTGTGCAGCATTTGCATGAGCACTGTGGCCCCTATAAACACTTTATCAATGAGGTGCTGAACATTATACCTGGATCTAATTTTTTAAAAAACTAGATAACTGATAGAGCCTGGAACCAACTAATATGAATAAATCTTTCAGTAATTGAGGGGGTATCCATTCTGCATCAGGAACTGTGAAATTTGAGTTGTAAACATATAACATAACATAAAATATAACATTAATCAAATCTAACAATATATTTTATAATATTTAATTTTTGCATTACTATACTGTTTAAAATGAAATATGAAGAATACAGGTAAAAACTGCAGACAACAATCTCTCTCACTGCTTATGAGCAGGGCCGTAAAGATGACGGAGGTGGAGGAGGCCTCATATCTGCCACAAAGTGATTCGCTTCAGGCGGCAGATTGTGAGTCCCAGAAAATAATCAATAACAATTGATTGTGCCGCTTTCGTCCTGAACTCGAAGCCCGAAGAGAAGGCTGTGGGATCCCTGGCAGAGGGGAGGTAAATAATGATTTTTTTTTTCTGTGCACAGTCTATGGTCTTTATATCAAGAAGCGATAAGTTCTGCTATATTATACATTAATTAATGAGGGTGTGTTGCTGTATTATATACTACCTATATGTAGGAAAATGCACTTATAAGCCAAACACTCAAAACAATCTTTGAGGGTACAAAAACAACAGTATTCTTTATTCAATTCTTAACCTAAAAAATTTACAAATGATGTTTACAAATGATGTTTACACATTTGTACTATTAAGTTACAATATGTTGTTTTGCTAGCTGTGATTATACAATATTAGGCTTTTCACACCTTACACACAGATTGACCATTTGTGTGCTATACTCATTGTGATTCCCTCGGCCACATGTCCACCTGTTTAAGATTTTGTGCATGTATGTTTTTTAAATGATTTTAAACTGTCCCTGTGTAGTCTGTGATTTTTTAGGTTAAGAATTGAATAAAGAATACTGTTGTTTTTGTACCCTCAAAGATTGTTTTGAGTGTTTGGCTTATAAGTGCATTTTCCTACATATAGGTAGTATATTTTCATAGGTTGATAGGTTTTTGCAGAAGTATTTTTGTGCTCTGATTCATAGGTATTTATTGTTGCTGTATTATACCTTAATTAATAATGGGGGTTCTGCTTTATTATACATTAATTAATGAGGGTGTGTTGCTGAATTACACCTTAATTAATAATGGGGGTTCTGCTTTATTATACATTAATTAATGAGGGCGTGTTGCTGTATTAAACCACAATGAAGAAGGTGCTACAGAATTATATATTAACAAAGGGGTTCCTTGCTGTATTTGAGGGGTTTTTGCTGTAACATACATACATGGCCAGGAGGGTCACCCCGACCATTGTAACATGCCTGCTACTAATGCTGTAGCAGGCATGCAATCTAGGTTGTGATTGTACTGCATGCCACTGTAAACCAACAGGAGAACCAGGGAAGTTAAGTTTCAGATATGTATAATTTTACTAGTCCCACAAAGCCATATACACCCTGCACTATACACAGGCAAACTGCACATAGTAAATGTTCCCCTATGTATTTTGTATGCTTATTTTTTGCATAGGCTTGGGGGCTGGACAAAGGAATTTAGACATATGAGGCCCTAATCCAAAATTTGCACCGGGGCCCACTGCGGTCTTGTTTTTTGTATATTGGCAAGCTTTTTGGGCTATCCAAAGTCGTAATGAGCTTTTATCCCAGTTTTGTTCAGTGCAAAAGATCTCCTGTCTAAAAGTGAAGGAAATGATAATTGATTGAAAGGGCCTCCCACCAGTCCCTATTCCTGTGGTTCCTATTCTGACCATAGGTGTAATTCACTTCTTTTTAACCATGAAAAGAGGGGTGGTGGAGAAAGAGAACTATTTTTTTAGCTGTCAACCTAACAGCCTAGCCTATAACTGTGTTAAGTGCTGTGTTTGTATTGAAAATAATAAGGGTATATTCACATCCCGTCTTCTCATCATAGTTTCATAGAACCCATATTTTGTTCACACACTTTTTGTTTCATGGACAAGCCTATGAACTTGTAACCTCAGAGAGAGTGCCTCACATAGCAAAGGTCTTTCCCTGTGAGGTGCTGTCAGCTTTAATAGGACAATACGACTATTTGACAATCGTGACGTTAATCGGAGCTGCCAAGATATAAGCAAAGTTTTACATCTGGACAGGGTGCATTCCTATCTTTTCTGATGCACAGTTCAGACAGGTTAACTTGTATCCTGAGAAAAACCACAAAAATAACAAAGGCTACTTTACTCACTGGTGTAAGGATTTAGTCATCACTGAGGCTGTCAGCAGTCTCCAACTGTAAAAAAAACGTAAGATGTGTCAAAAAGACAAAGTCATTGCCATAAGAGGTCTTGTTTTTTACAGGACAAGTTGCAAGTTTTAAAGCCACATTTACATTCCATATAACATATAAATGAAGGGGGTTTTCTGGGCTGGGAACCGTTTTGAAATTGTTTGGACTTATCCTTAGGCAGCAACAAGGGCCATTGATAAATGCTCTGTCCACTGTAATGCATCACCGCTTTAGTTACTGCAGGTCAATTATTATTTAGCTTCTGGCACCTGAGGCTGCCTGGAACAGCTGATTGGTGTGGGATGCAATATTGGCCTAATTGTCTCGTTTTATCTCCCTTCTGGGGGTGCATTGACACGTTGCGTTTAACGCATGCGTTTGAAAACGCATTGCAACAGCTGAGATTATTTGCCAAATGAAACAGCTGTTAACGCATGCAACGGTTGCGTTTTGTAAACACAGCAGTTTTGTAAAAAGGCAAATCGTTTTTCATCTGTAAACGCGTGCGTTAAATGCGACGTGTGACTGCACCCTGGGACTCTATCTGCATTTAGGTCAAAAGGCAGATATGTATGGGGAGGAGATACTCCACATGCATTTAAATGTGTTTCATAATGCAATTCAAGCGCATCTAGCACATGCAGCCTTAAAGAACGCCTGTCATCAGGTCTCCGTCACTATTTCTGTCACCTCTACACTTTAATCATTCTAAAATCATCTTTCCTTTATTAACCCCTTAACCCCTTCCCGACGCGCGCCATACTAGTACGGCGCGCGCCGGGTCCCGGTGCATGGAGAGGGCTCGCGGCCCGAGCCCTCTCCATAGCCGGTAAGTCTTTGCTGCATATTGCAGCAAAGGCTTACCGGTAACACCCGCGATCGGTGCTAGCACCGATCGCGGGTGCTTTCACCGCGATCACCTCCGGCATTGCTGCCGGAGGCTTCAAAAAGATGGCGCCGCATGGGCGCCGCCATCTTGGCGCGGATCTTCGCTCCCCGATGACGTCACGGGGAGCGGTGATCCGTTGCCATGACAGCATCGGGCCTCACGAAGGCCCGAAGCTGTCTCGTTTTAACCTATTCATTACAATGTGCTATCAGCACATTGTAATGAATGAGGAGTAAAATCCCCATATACTGCCATATTGCAGTATGGCAGTATATGGTAGGATCGATCAGACAACCTAGGGTTAAAGTACCCTAGGGAGTCTGAAAAATAGTTAAAGTAAAAGTAAAAAAAAGTTTAAAAAAAAAAAATTATATTAAAAAAACCTAAAAATTCAAATCACCCCCCTTTCCCTAGAACTGATATTAATATTAATAAACAGTAAAAATCATAAACACATTAGGTATCACCGCGTCCGAAAATGTCCGATCTATCAAAATATAATAACGGTTTTTCACTGCGTTTAACCCCGTAACGGAAAATAGCGTCCAAAGTCAAAAATGACATTTTTTTGCCATTTTGGAAAATATACAAAAATTATTAAAAAGTGATCAAAAGGTAGCACAGTCCTAACAATGATAGCAATGAAAACGCCATCAAAAGTCGCAAAAAATGACACCACCCACAGCTTCGTACACCAAAGTATGAAAAAGTTATTAGCGCCAGAAGATGACAAAATCAAAAAAAAAATTTTTGTACAGGAGGTTTTAATTTTTTTAAATGTATGAAAACATTATAAAACCTGTACAAATGTGGTATCCCTGTGATCGTAGCAACCCAAAGAATAAAGTAGACCTGTCATTTGGGGCACACAGTGAAAGCTGTAAAATCCAAGCCCACAAGAAAACGTCGCAAATGTGTTTTTTCACCATTTTCACTGCATTTGGAATTTTTTTCCCGCTTCCCAGTACGCGCCATGGAACATTAAATACCGTCACTACGAAGTGCAATTTGTTACGCAGAAAATAAGCCATAACAGAGCTCTTTATGTGGAAAAATAAAAAAGTTATAGATTTTTGAAGGTGGGGTGTGAAAAATGGAAGTGAAAAAACTAAAAAAGGCCAAGTCGTTAAGGGGTTAAGGACGCAGCCATTTTGTAGCTTAAGGCTCAGCCCGATTTTTTGGATTCTGACCTGCGTCGCTTTATATGGTTATAACTTTTGAACACTGTTACTTATCAAAACGATTCTGAGATTGTTTTTTCCCCACATGTTGTACTTCATTTTAGTGGTAAATTTTGGCTGGTAAGTTTTGCGTTTACTTACAAAAAAAAAGGAAATATGATAAATTTTTTTAAAAATTTGCCATTTTCGAAATTCAAAATCATTGCATTTTCAGGCAGATAGATTTACCACCTAAATAAGTTGCTGAATAACATTTCCCATTTGTCTACTTTACATTTTCATAATTTCTGAAATGTCTGGATAATTTATTTTGATGTCACGCGGCTTACAAATAGAATATCGCTTTTCCGGATTTTCAGAATTGACTATTTTGGGGATAAATACAGTTTGGAATGAAATTTTACATATTTAGCATCAAAACCCCCTATATAACCAACCCATTTTCAAATCTGCACCCCTCAAGCTATCAGAAACAGATTTTACGAAGATTGTTAACCCCTTGAGATCTTCATAGTAATTGAATCAAAATGGAGGTGAAATTTAGAATGGTCAAATTGTTCCCTTATACGTTCATTTAGCCCTAAAATTTACACATTTCCAAAATATAAAAAGAGAAAACCCACCATACAATTTGTTCTGCAATTTCTCCTGAGTACAAAGACCCCCCACATGTGGCCGTTACTTGTGTTATGGGGGCACAGCGAGACGCAGAAGGGAAGGAGAGCCCTGCAGCTGCCAGGATTTTAGTTTCCTCATTGGCCCCTTTTGAAGGCTATAAAATTTTCGCTTTTTCGTTATTTGGGCCATGTGATGCCATTTTTTTTGCGCGATGAGATGCTTTTTCCATTGTTACCATTTTGGGGTTGGTATCACCTATTGTTGAAAATTTAGGAACTTTTTTTGAGGGCAGGAGTAGAAAAGCATCAATTCTGTACTGGATTTTTTACTCTTTTTTTTTTTGGTGTTCACCGTATAGACTAATAATCCTGTTATCTTTATTCTATGGGTCGATACGATTACGGGGATACCAGACTTGAATATATTTTCTTACGTTTTACTAAATTTGTCAAACAAAACCCTAATGTGGGGAAAAATCTATCATTTATGTATTGCCGTCTTCCAAGTGGCATAACATTGTTACTTTTTTGGCTACGGAGCTGGTTGATGGCTTATTTTTTGCGGGACATGTTGTACTTTGCACCAGTATCATGTCAGAGTACACATGGCTAAGATATATCCGCCACGGAGCGTGAAGGGGTTAATGTCTTTATTTATTATTGTAAATGAGGCTTGGCACGTGAAGAGAAGAAGTGATGTCATCCCTGTTACCCCTCCCCTCTCCTCCCCTGCTCAGGTCTGTGTGTAATGTATACAAGCTGTGACATACTGGGGGTCACTTACTAAGGGCCCGATTCGCGGTTTCCCGACGTGTTACCCGAATATTTCCGATTTGCGCCGATTGTACCTGAATTGCCCCGAGATTTTGGGTCACACGATCGGATTGTGGCGCATCGGCGCCGGCATGTACGCGACGGAAATCGGGGGGCGTGGCCGAATGAAAACCCGACGTATTCCGAAAAATCGCCCCATTTAAGAAGGAAAATGTGTCGCTCGGGACGCGCTTACCTTCACTCAGCCCAAGCCGGTGAACTCCAGCGCGTTCAGATGCTTTTCAGCGCAGCAGCGCCACCTGGTGGACGGCGGAGGAACTACCTTATTAAATCCCGGCCGGACCCGAATCCAGCGCAGAGAACGCGCCGCTGGATCGCGAATGGACCGGATAAGTAAATCTGCCCCACTGTGTTCTCCCATATAGATGTATGAGACACAGACATCAGCTACAAGTACCTAACATGTTCTGCTATACAAGCAGCACCAGGAGATATAGAGAGGAAACAGCACCAGGAGTGTCACATCATTACACAGGCTGTCAGTCATGTGTATAGGAGTATCTCATACACACACAAGGTGGAGGGGGCACCAGCACCAGGATGAACATAGAGGAGCCAGCACCAGGAGTGTCACATTATTATACAGGATCCAGTTATGTGTATAGGAATATCTCATACATACGCAGGCTGCAGGGGGCGCCAGCACCAGAAAGCACATAGAGGAGCCAGCACCAGGAGTGTCACATCATTATACAGGCTGTCGGTCAAGCACTGGGGGTCGTGGCTGTGCCTCCCACTCATGAATAAGCTGAACAGCTATATGTGATAATGACCCATTGGACCCATCTCAGGTCAATTGCATACAACTTTAGGACCTGATTGTTTAAGTTTACAGGCATGTAGAGAGACAATTTAGGGATAGGGGGAATGTTTTCTAATCATGTTTCTAAAGGGATATTTAGTTTTGGGTGGTTATTTTGCCTGACAGGACCTCTTATGAAAAGCAACCTTAACTACACCTCACATTGTTGCATACCTCATATCTTGGCCCCCTCATATTGTGTCGCCCCCTGGTAGAGGCCCCCCTCACACCTCATATAGTGTCTCTTTCATCTCCCCATCATATTGTTGGTCCCTTTAACCCCCCGCCCTCATATTGTGGTCTCCTCTTATCTCCCCGTCATATTGTGGACCCCTCATCTCCCCCTTATATTGTAGCCCCTCTCATCTTCCCCTCATATTGTAGCCATTCTCTTTGTTTTAGTGTAAATAAAAACTAATGAACATCAGTTACTCACCTTTTTATGTTCCCCTCCCGCAGCAAACCTCGCCTCTTTTTTCTTCACTGCTGCTATGTGCTGCAATGAAGCCATCTGATACGATGATTTCATAACATAATGTCTGCTGGTCACCGCTACACACAGCAGCCGCCATTGCACAAGGTTGACGTGGGGAGCCGATGACTGTCTGAATCATCATTGTATGCACCACACAAAAAAACCATCCCAGACAGCGGGGCATAAATGGGGTGGAATTGTCAGGGTACAGGGCTGACAATCTATGCATGGAGGGACTGACTTCTTCTGCCCCAGGTTCCTATGAGAACTTTCACTATAGTTTTCTGACAAATATAGGACACTTTCAGAGACTAACAGATCCCTGGTGTTCGGTACATCCGAGAATAGGGGTCCATCTTGCCCTCCTCCCTCAGAACCCCCCCCCTTTTTTATCTTTTTCTGACCTCCTGGAGCCCGGGTGACCAGGAGAGGGCACCCTTTGAGCTCTCCACAAAGTGGGCTCCGTCTCGGCCCAGAGGAGTGGATTCTACTGGTAGTGCTCAGGTGCTACAGTTCCCAGGGAGCATCCTCCAGGCCAGGAATTTCTGCAGCAATAGGACCAGATGCCAGGACATGTCGTAAATGTCTTCATGAATGCCAGGTCTTAACTATCTGGCATCAGTGAGCCCTTTCCTGCATGGCTTGGCACCTTATACCATTCCTGGCACAATTTCTCCAAAGACCAGAAGTCTCTTAATGTATCCGTCCTCTGGGAAGGCTGTACTGGAGCTGCTGGTCATGATTTCCACAATCTCCTAGTCTCCGAGCTTCAGTACAACGAATTGGCAGGAAATTCGGATTCGTTCAGAATTGTATTTTACATGAAACTTGGATCAAATTCCACTTCCTTCAATTAAATTATCTCTAGTGACAATCCAACGTATGACTGGTCTTTACTTTAAATAACCAATTGTGACTGAGATGGTTGAGAGTTTCCCATTACTTACTATGGAGCATCCCATAGAAATGAAGAATCACAAAATAACTAAATGACCTTGTTTTGACAAAAACATATATAATAAAAGCATACATAGAACCACTAATGTAATTGCAACCTAAGCGGGATTTTCCATCACTTATAATTTTGCTAATAAACCGGGAAATGTGTGTCTTGTGTTATTACAGTAGGGCGGGCAGCACATCACTCAGATCATGGTGATATGGCGTATTACGGGAAGTCTCCATACAATTCACAGAACAAGAAATCCTCTCTTCACATCCTGACAGTAATAAGGACAGTTCTGAGACAATTATAGGGAAATCCGTACTCAAAGTCTTCAGATAAAATAATTCCTGCCACAACGCGAGACACTCACCTGTCGTTTTGGTAACAGGCGGTGGGAAAGTACTTGTTGCACACATAGCTTACATCTATAGGGCCCTATTGACCCCATTTATGCTTTTGAGAAGATTTGTTTGTGCATAACATTTGCTCTTACTTCTAAGGGCGCCCAAGAATTTTGAACATTGACTTTTAGGTGTCATTGCTTACGTACACAAAGTTTTAGGTCCCATTGCATGGGTCTGAATTGAGCTTACCAATCCAAAGCTGTAGCTACAGGTGTTGCGATGTAAGAGTCAGAACTAATGCACCCTAGAAAATACTAGAATGAGCTCTACGATAACTTTGACTGACCACCCAGATATCATGGTCAATAATATATATCTATATATAGTTAATCTCATTCCCGGTATTACAAATTACATACATTAGGTGGGGTTGGGTGAAGGTCCACGTGCTTTAAGTAGGCCATCTAGTGACATCTCATTACATAGGATCCAATGTGGGGTGACCACATAGGCTCTTCAGCCATTATGTTACAAAATCTGTCCTACTCTGTCTTCTACCACAGTCTTATGTAGTAGCTATGCGAGCCATTCGGAGCCTGTTTTAGTAATCAAGTAAAGACACAAGCTCCTTCAATTACTATTCAGACTATAAGCAATGAAATAAAGGCTAATTGGCAAGTGCAGTCTCATAAATGTGTATTTATTATACTGACCTTTCCTTTCAATATGTAAAGATCTATCATCGTGCAATATTACAAGAGTCACAGAGGCTCTTGCACATGATATATACTTGGAAGAGCTTTCACGTGTGCTATCTGAATCACTATGGCACTCCATGTACAAGGGTAATGAGGCATTTGCCAGATCTGTTAATCATTGCCTGTATGGGCCTCCATCCATCTTCTTACATACACTTTGAACCAACTAAAAGGCAGCTGCTCATGACGACTGCACGAGACACGGCAAAGAATTAACATTTTAATGATGAAATAATGGAAATTAACATCATCATACAATTTCCCACCATATATAATTGTCTTTTTATTGGAAAATGCTATATATGGTAGATAGAGTTCAAAATATAGCCTTTCCAAATCCTAGTTGAGAATTTTATCCAGTTAGGAAATGGCTAAGATGGACTAGAGGACACCAAGGACAGTTTGTCCTAACGTTAAACTCCTTTCCAGTTGTCCCTACCTAATGTCAGAGCCACCCTAAGTGGTAGTTAACAACTGGTCAACATTCTATTCGTGCACCAAAGTGCAAACACGGAGACAAAGGCAGAAGAGTGGTTCACAAATACAGGTCAAAACTAAGAAGACTATGCAGTACAAAATGGATGGTCATAAAACAGGCAAAGGCTCAAGGAATCCAAGACACAGAAGTGAAGGCATATGTCAGCTAGTTCCAATGAAGACTTGATAGCAAGCACAATGAAAATAGCAGGCGAACCTTCTATGAGTACCAATCCAGAAGGGGACTGGACCAGATACCCAACATCCGACCAGCGGGGGAGAATGGGAGTGGAAGAAGATTCTGCCCTTCTCAGCTAGCTTAACTGTTTGCAACTCCAATTAAAATCAACAGGAGACAGACGGTGTGGTGGAAATCAATCCAGGAAAGGAGTTAACCAGAGTTAACCAGACTAGTAAGGTATGAATGTTACAAAATGAACAAAGACAAGAATAAACAAAATCACGCTAAGCAGCGCATCCTTAGCTGTACTTTAGGGACAGAGGATGGCCCTTAAGCCCAACTGGCACAGTTATAGAAAATGCGCTAAAATATACATAATAATATGACAGGTTTCAATGTATATTTTTGCTTTTTTCTATACCTCAACAAGAAATTGCTCTAGCCATGACACACTTAGGGACTAGTGTATTTTAAATACCACTGACTCCTACCAATGGTAATATGCCATTGGATTTAATAAAGATTCTATCGATAGTTCTCGGTCCTTAATCAAGAAGGTTATTTGGGTCTGCTTTGTCTAAACTGCTTTGTTCATTCTTTGTTCATGTTCACTTTGTTAACCTGAATACATTGTTTTACCTGCTGCCCAACTAAGCACTAGACTGTACCACCATTGCCTCTTGTTGAGTCCAACTACATCTCATGTCTGATGTCAGTTCTGGGAATTGGGAACTCATTTGAGTTGACAGATCAGAAGTTTCTAAATGGGGCCAATGGCTCATTGACTTGTGGGAAAGTCCATACTAGGGGTATCAGCATTCAAAATTCCTTAAAGGCCACTCCCAAGCTAAACTCATTAGTGATCTAGTTGACCGAAGTGCTCTGACAGACTTTTACCGAGAGTTAAACCAAGGGCTCTTGACATGTTCTGACCATTTTTGAACAGACAGCACAGGTTTTTAACAATTTTTAATAGAGCAATTAATGTGTCCATAACAGCAGATTCTTGATGCTGGGGTGGTCATGGAGAGTTGGTCGGCAGGAAAAGTGCACGCAGCCTGATAGTAGATGCCGGCTGGGCTGGTCCAAATGGTGGAAGCTGCCACTCTGGGCTTAAGTCTCCAGACTTGCACCGTGTGGCAGGCAGTAGGCCTGAGGCACTAGAAGTTCCAGGGATTGATGGCTGTGGCAGCACTAAAGTAACATGTGCTCTCTCCCAGCAGGGGTTTTTGTACTCCCCCTTGTCAGGTGGTAGCACCTTTCCAATCACCATCCAGCTTTCATAACAGACAAATTATTGGATAATTACAAACACCAGTTAATTGTTGCCTTGCCAGACAGTATCTACAGCTGCAATTACACATTACTCAGATTCTATAACCTTCCTAGAGAGCTCCTGACCCGGAGAGGGTGCTATTCGCAACTACCAGCCTGCCTATGCATTTCTTTATACGAGGAGACCAGTATTGTAAATTATACATTATATTATAGGCATGGGTATCTGGCATGTGGTTTCTTCCCACACTCCAAAACATACTGGTAGGTTGATTAGATTGTGATCCCCATTGGGGACAGGAACCTTCCTAGAGAGGTGATCAATCTCCCTAACAGCTCCTGACCCGGAGAGGGTGCTATTCCCAACTACCAGCCTGCCTATGCATTGGCAGGGGTGTTGCAGGAGTACAGATGATGTGGTTACATCAGGGCTCTGGAGCCTTAGGGAGCACATACTACATTTTTTCTTTATACAAGGAGACCAGTACTGTAAATTATACATTATATTATAGGCATCAGTATCTGCAAAGAGTTTGTATGTTCTCTCTGTGTTTGTTTCTGTGTGTGGTTTCCTCCCACACTCCAAAACATACTGGTAGGTTGATTAGATTGTGATTCCCATTGGGGACAGGGACTGATTTGGCAAGCTCTGTGCAGCGCTGTGTAATCTGTGTGCACTGTATACATAAAGAATTATTATTATGGTTACTGTACAGATTTGGCACCCAGCAGTTTTGTCAGTGGACCCAGTATGCAGATATTATAATAACGCCAATGGTCAAACAGATATTAGCCCGATTTGGAGTTGACTTTGAAGCTGGAAGCTAGAGTCTATTTTTTATAAGCAAATAATTCAGACCTTATTGATGATATGTCCTACGTGGTCAATGATAGCAATGAAGTGGTAAATGTGATTAAAAGTGGATGTATACATAGATAAGCTGTAACGTATGTCTTATTCACTAAATAACTTTTGTGTCACTTTAATTAAAATTCTGATGGTTTTTCTGAAGATTTCAAGTTGAAAAGTAAAACGACCTCAGTGGATCGATATCTGTAGCGCTTATTAAGGCCACAGGTCTAGGTGGATGTGGTCAGGTCTTGAACAGACCACATCATAAGCGGATAGAAATCAATACGGATGTTCTCTGATGTGGGCTACAGAGGTTTCCTTTGCATTTCATCTTATATTGTCAAGGTCCATCATTCATGTATGAGAAAAATCTGTACGAATTTACTTAAAGAAAAATAAAAAACAATGTAAAACATTTACAATTTACAGTACATCTTCATGCTTAGCTGTAAAGTCTGGATGCTATAATACTATCATATTGATAACATAACTTATGTCACGGGTGCCCCTGTGATCCACGTCTCGGGTCCCAGGCGCCCCCGTGTAGCTGCACCCTACGACTTTTACCTTTCCGCGCTCCAGTGGCCTGACCTGTTAAATAGCCGGCCACTTCCTGTGACCCCTGCAAGGTCTTTGTGCCTTGAAGCCCTAGCGAAAGTGTTAATTGTGACTCCTGTGATTATCTGTTGTGACCTCCTTTTCGGTTCTTGACCTTGATTCCCTGCCAACTGTCTTGACCTTCAGCTTCGTCTGCAACTTCGATCCTTTGCCACCTGTCCTGACCTCCTGCCTGACCTCGACTCTGATTCTGCCTGCTGGTTCTGTACCTCGCCTTGGCCACCACCGCAGGCCAAGTTGCGCCTGTGGAGTGACCTGGCGGTATCCAGCGGCAGCAAGTCCAGCCCGCTTTGCAGCAAGCTCTGGTGAAAACCGGGTGCCACTTAGACTCCGCTCCCAGGTGGCTGCTTACGTCATCAATTGTGGTGGCTCAGTGGGTCCACCACCACCGACCCTGAAAACTTATCGACGGTAGTTATGTGTCAGTTCCTACAAAGTAGTTTGTGGTTCAGTCTAACTTGACCCTAATAATGAATTGGATTACTTTGCACCAAAATAGATCACCTTATTTTTAAGAATTTACAGGCTGTTACAGTGTGCAAGGAGCACTTCCCCCCTCTCACCGTGTGTTGAAACATCCTCTGCTACAGTGAGATTAAATCCGGCAGAAGGAAGGGGGAAGTGCTGAGGAGACACAGGGGGAAGGTAAGAAAGCGTAACAGCTTATAAATCCGCATCACAGAAAGGCTCTTGTAATGCCCACCAGGCTCATTAGCATGTTTTTGAAAGATGATTTTAGAAGCAGTAGGCCAATTACATATATATGTTATATTATAACAGATATAGGAAGATTACCACAGTCACCGTGCCTGGATCTTTGGGTAACCTGCAAATAAGTTATCCCATTTAGTGAACTCTTAAGAAAATCTAAATAATCAATCCAGAATTGTAAGATTTTTTCTGCATTACTCCAAAAACACAGTCTAAAAAACAATCAAAAAATATAGGTGCATTTTAACACTGTGGGGCAGATTTACATACCCGGTCCCGTAACGATCCCGCGGTGCATTGTCCGACATGGATTCGGGTCCAGCGCGATTCACTAAGATCGCGCGTCCGAGTTTCTTTCTGTGTCGCTGCTACACTGAGGTCCGCCGAAGTTCACCTGCTTCCCGGTGCATGTGAGTGCTTAATCTTGTGACACAAAACCATTTTTAAATTCCGCGGTTTGTCCGAATCCGTCAGGTTGTCCGGCGGCCACGGCCCCTGATTTCTGTTGCGTGCAAGCCGGAGCCGATGCACCAAAATCCAACAAAATGGAAATATTCAGGAAATGCGACGAAAGTGCGTCCGACGGAACCTTAGTAAATGAGCCCCTATGACTTATCCCACAAAAACAATCCCTTATACAATTAGAATGTAGGAAAAAGTCAAGGCACTTTGGAAGGGACATGGCGCGGTCATTAAAGAGCAAAACAGGCCAGTCATGAAGGGGTTACGTATCACAAGTATAATATTATAAGCCAAATCAATTTCTCTAAACCCAATATACGCATAAAAAACCTATGAATAAAATTCCACAGTAGGATCAACTCCAGCCAAGACTTATCTTTGGTAAAGTCTACAAATGGATTTTGTCTTTCTACAATGTATATAGTAAAGACTACACACAAGGACACAATCTAAGATCTTTATCAACATTTTAGAAAAACTTTTAACCATTTAGATTTTCTGCACCTAAACCTTTGAGTGGAAAGGGATCTGTAAATCTCCAGAATAAGCAGAATAAATCCAGATTGTAAATATGAGATTGTTCACGGAGATACCTGTCAACAAGTAGCTTGAGCGGGAACACGTATTCAGAGTCTATGTAGAAGTTACTAAGGTTAACATACCATGAACTGGAATAAAGTAGTTCAGCTAAAGAGAACCAAGGGACCCTGTCATCACGTATGGACACTCCAAGGGCAGAGTGCAGTTATAATGACTGTCATGTAGATTTCTGTGGAGTTATCAATGTTGTTGATAATTTTCAGTTTTTTTTGTTGTAGTGAGAGGGAAACACTATGAACTGAAAGTCCTGTGAATTCACCAGCCTCCCCAGCCTTTTCCATCCCACTGCTGATTTCACTCCATGCACATTTAAGGGTTTTTTAAGGAATATGGAAAACCCACTGAAGGGCTGGGGTGGGAGTAAAAACGCATACAGTGGGTTATTATGACGTATGAAAATTCTCGGGCTGCAGCGAGTGAGCAGGCGCGGGGACAGGAATGCCCGTGCCCCCCGACGTGAAGGTGGTGGATAGGGAAAAATAATCGCAAGTATAATCGCTAGCATTTACGATTATTTCAGGGCTTCTACACCACTGACGCCCTGATAAATAATACCCAGTTACTGCTTCACTCCAGCACTTCCTATCTGTGTCTACCCGGAAGTTCAGCCAATAAGTGGCTCTCTTTGACCAAGTGGCAACACAGGTGGAGTCTGCTGGTAAATGGAAGTAACGTTCTTATTGGATGAAGTGAATCTAGTGAACCCCTGGAACTTCCAGATGGGCGCAGGCCTGAAAAGAAAGAAGTACCGGAACAGCGCGGGAACCTGAGGAATGTATGCTTTTTTTTTCTGCCCTAGCCCCCTGAGAGTTTTTTATGTTCCTAATGCCTTAAAGGTCACATATACATACCAATTTTAATGTGAATTTGTGTTACAAAAACATTTAGTGAGTATGACTAGATAGGAACAATTCTCATCCATCACCACCCTGCAATAGCAGCCAAATTTTCAGTCCATCACATTAGCTGAATTATAAACAATTAAGGGTAAGGGGTAGCTATACGAATTATGGAGATTGCATCCAGTAGTCCTGGTGTCTAAGGGGGCAGGAGTTGCATTATAAGTGTACATTAGTATTATCGATGGCATATGATGGATTGGAGAGGGTGTTATGTGATTTTGACATAGATTTCTGGGCGAAGGCATACCGATTTGGCAAACTCTGTGCAGCGCTGCGTAATCTGTGTGCAATATATAAATAAAGAATTATTATTATTTATTTTTATTGTTATTTCAAGGTATATCTGTGTATTGCAGAGATTAGTTGTAGTATATCTACCATTGAAATCCATCATGATATACCAGGGACACTTACTCATAGATTAAAGGGAATGTGACTGTGGTAATCTTCTAAATCAACTTTTAGAATTATGTTAATGAGACAGAAGGGTTCTGGGAGCATTACCAGAGACCCTCTGTGCTGTAGCTTCACCAACCATGTAAGCAGATTACCACAGTCACTGTGCCTGGATCTATCAGTAAGTGTCCCTGGTTTATCATGCTTGATTTTGATGATAGATTTCCTATAAAGCTCATACCAGACCCCCCAAGTTACAGAACGCAAATTATAACAGCTCATGCATGTCCCCATTGCTGTATCCCTGGTTCTATATCATTGCAGTCAATTGGAAATGTCTAAACAGATGAAAATTTAGTATAGCACAAAATATCCTATTCAATAAAGATTTGCAGGAAATTGGCCACTTTTGTGAAGCTTTATGCTAAAATTATAGTGTTCACCAATAATGAATGGTAACGCACAGCCTGAAATATAGCTGCACAGTAAGTATCCCAGGCTCCCAGAGAAAAGGGGTGGAGGAGTTCCCGGCCTTATTTCCTTTATTTAGACAAGAGTAACAGTGTATTGCCGCTGTCTGAAGCACAGGATGGTCGGAGTCAGGAGAAGAAGTGAAGGAGGTGGAGAATAGGGTGGATGACAAAGAAATCTCCATGCAATTATCTCTGTGTAAAATTGGCACTCTGAACAAGCCACAATGTAAGACAAAAGTTGACAGAGTTGGTGGCTCAGCTGGGAGTAAAGATAGCACAGCTGTGGCCAATGCCAACACAATCCTTTTCAATATGGAGTGACCCACGTTCCCTTGCAACCTGCTGATCTAGCCAACCTCCTGTCTGAAGAAACAATGGCCTGGTAAAACAAGAGTTTTGTCTCCCATCTCTTCTTCCCACCATTCGTTCGTAAGTGACGTTCTGCTCTGTCCACATTGGTGACACCTGTAAATGCCAAGCCTGAAGGATAACAAATACCAGCAAACAAGCACTTCTTAATGAAACCACATGAATGTCAAAAGATGAGAGCAGGCATAATATAGCATAAGCACAAGTAAATGAAAACAATATCATACAGAATATGTCTAATGGAATCCTAAACAAACTATGAAACATAATATAAGACATGATATACAAAATAAGAAGATAAGAAGTAGAGAAGAAGAGATAAGAAGTAGAGATGAGCGGATTCGGACTTCCCACACGGCTGCTGAACAGTCAGGCTGACAAATTAACGCCCCTAGCTACTAGCCATGCCTGTGATTGGCAAACGAGACACCCCTGGACAATCATAGCCATGGCTAGTTGCTAGAGACGTTAATATGCCGGTTGGCTGTCCGGCAGCCAATCCGGCAATATGTTCAGGTCGTGCGGGGAACACCTGAACCCCAATGGGAAGTACAGATCCGCTCATCTCTAATAAGAATGAAATTTAAAAAATATGCAAGGACATAAAAATTTTGACACATGAAGGTAATAAAACATGATGTCACGTAAAATAACAATGTATGACGTGAACACAATGGAAATGTCCATCAGTCCATGTCCATGTGTAGTAGTGCAGCTCAGCCCCATTAACTTCACTTAAGGTCGGACCAATTTCACATGCTTTGTGCAGCGCTGCGTAATCTGTGTGCACTATATAAATAAAGAATTATTATTATCTGCAATACAAGGCAGGTTTATTTAATTTTAGAAAGAATCCATTTTTTCTAATTCATGCACATCCCTGATGTGATGGATCAAATACCAGATCAAAATCCACTGTAGGGCTTGTGAACACGAATTTCGAGAAACATACCCAATATTCCAAGCAGCTACAATTCCACCAAGAACGTAAGGAATGTTGTTTCTTTTTTCCCATGCGAGTGGACATTGGCATCCGATTGATTTACACTGTGTGAACTGACTCTCAATTGTAACCAAAAATTGTATTTCAGAAATCAATAGAGGTTATAATAAACATTGTCAAATATTTTGTTATGCAGAATATAGAGAATTATAGATTAAGGCGTTATGCACAAGGCTGTATATCAGTGGTCCCCAAACTACGGCCACATGCGGCCCGCGGACCGTTTTCATCCGGCCCCCGCCACATCCAGCTCTCAGAGCGCCCCCGGCGGGTCGCTGCAGTCCGTCCGGACAGGAAGCTCCTGCCCGTCACTGAATAGTGCTCGATGCGGTCGAAGTGGCCGCTCGAGCACTATTATTGCAGGTGGAGCGATGTGCCCGGAAAACAACCCCGGCACACATCGCTCCTTGAACCTGTATGCGTGGCCGCGTGATTACATCATCACGCGCCCGCGCACCCCTTCCTGTCCGGCAGCAGCCAGAATGAATGAAGATGCGGGAGCCGCTGCCAGAGGTGAGTATAGGTTTTTTTTTTACCAGCAGCAAATACATTGTGGCGCCCGGGGCATCATAGAAAATTATTAATGATGGAGGGGGCATCATAGAAAATAATTAATGGTGGAGAGGGCATCATAGAAAATAATTAATGGTGGAGAGGGCATCATACAAAATAATTAATGGTGGAGAGGGCATCATACAAAATAATTAATGATGGAGGGGGCATCATACAAAGTAATTAATGATGGAGGGGGCATCGTACAAAATAATTAATGATGGAGGGGGCATCATACAAAATAATTAATGGTGGAGGGGGCATCATACAAAATAATTAATGATGGAGGGGGCATCATACAAAATAATTAATGGTGGAGGGGGCATCATACAAAATAATTAATGGTGGAGGGGGCATCATACAAAATAATTAATGGTGGAGGGGGCATCATACAAAATAATTAATGATGGAGGGGGCATCATACAAAATAATTAATGGTGGAGGGGGCATCATACAAAATAATTAATGGTGGAGGGGGCATCATAGAAAATAATTAATGGTGGAGGGGGCATCATACAAAATAATTAATGGTGAAGGGGGCATCAGAAAATAATTGATGGAGGGGGCATCATAGAAAATAATTAATGATGGAGGGGGCATCATAGAAAATAATGGTGGAGGGAGCATCAGAAAATAATTGATGGAGGGGGCATCAGAGAAAATGATTAATGATTTAGGGGGCATCAGAAAATAATTAATGATGGAGGGGGCATCAAAGTAATTAATGATGGAGGGGGCATTATACAAAATAATTAATGATGGAGGGGGCATCAGAAAATAATTAATGATGGAGGGGGCATCAGAAAATAATTAATGATGGAGGGGGCATCAGAAAATAATTAATGATGGAGGGGGCATCAGAAAATAATTAATGATGGAGGGGGCATCAGAAAATAATTAATGATGGAGGGGGCATCAGAAAATAATTAATGATGGAGGGAGCATCAGAAAATAATTAATGATGGAGGGGGCATCAGAAAATAATTATGAGGGGCAGTCTAGTAATTAATGGGGGGGGCAGCATTATTCAATAATTAATGGAGAGGGGTCCCCGTATATTTCAAAATTAATTGACCCAATTAATTTATTGATTGGGCCAATATATAAAATAGTTCACCAGGGGTGCAGTATATTAAATAATTAATTGAGGGGGGCCCAGTGTATTACGGATGCGGTCACATGTACCGCTATTTATTTTTAAACTTTAGTCCGGCCCTCCGATGGTCTGAGAGGGACAGTGAACGGTCCCCTATGTAAAAAGTTTGGGGACCCCTGCTGTATATGGTGGCCATGAGCTAGCCACAAATAGAGGTCCATTGTTCATGGTCACGTTGCAGTATGCCCACCTTGGGGCTCATTTACTAAGGGTCCAAACGGCGCCGGGTTTCCCGAATATTTCCGTTTTGCGCCGAATTGCCCTGGGAATTTGGCGCATTGGCACCTGCTTGTAAGTGACAGAAATCGGGGGCGTGGTCATTTATTTTTAGGATTTAGGGATTTACAAAGAAGTCAAGATGTGTCAGTTAGTGGCCCCTGCGACTCGGTGAATGGTAACACCCAGTTGTCAATTCATTCACATATTTTCCAGATTGAGAACAGAAGAACAGCACAACTTACAGTTATAAGAGAAGTTACTCTGGAATCAATGTTGGAATAGTAACTGGTCTTCTTTGGTAGAGCTGTTGATCTATAAGTGCTAGTACAGAGGAAGATTAAAGTAATCAAGGAAACATCCAATCAGCTTAAAGCTTTAAATTTTCTGATAAAAAGCAGCAAAATGATTGGGTTGGGTTGTCATTAGAACCAGGATAAACAATAAAGCTTCATTGCAGACACTTTTGATAACTGTTAAAGCTGTTTATTGTATCCTAAGGTAAAAGTACATTAAATTAGGGGTCCGTTTGTAACTAGGGGTTGTCTGTAAGTCGGGTGTTCTTAAGTAGGGGACTGCCTGTATTTATTTTCTCTTGCTCTCAATTTTATACCTTTGTCTCAATGTATTGGGAGACTGTGGATTTACATACTTATCCTGGTCTGTCAATGTCATCCCTAATCTCAGATTTTAGTCAGATCCTTAAGAAACCCTGTTTATATTCTGTGCCACTAAGCATTTTTTCACTCTTCAAATATGGAATCTCCCCGAGACATGACCTACTTATATCAGAGGTGCCCATTTCATTGACGCCGTGTGACAAAGAGACCGTGTTAGAGATATTAGACACTTCTTAATATCTCCTAGAAGTCAAGTCACAGATCACTAGCGCCAGCGAGGAGGGGGAGTCGCTCTCTTCAGACCCCGCTTTAAACAAATGAAGTGGCACAATAGGGATGTGAATTGTTTCCCCGGCCTGATTTATACACTGCTTTAAAGGGTCTAATGAATAATTCACAGTTATCATTTAGACAGGACTCAGAGTTTTGGTGATGTTTTCCTGGAGTCTTTCACAACGTTCCAGGTCGTCCCCATTGATGGGGAATCTTGGATGAAGAGTCCTGAATGAGAGGCAAAGCAAAGAAAAACACACAACAAGGGAGGTGGCTTCATGCTCCTCCGCTGTCAGATTGATAAATATAATGTGTCACCAATTAAAACCTCATTGCCATTCACTAATTCACTCATCGCCTTGTTAACGATTACTTAGTGGGGTGGCTCCACAGAGTTTTGCTCATCATTGTTACCTAAACAGTGGCTGCCTTTTCCCATCCGATACAATTTCAGGCTGCGGCATTTGCATGTAAATAAGTTTATTCACTGCACATCACTATCTCATAGAAAAATGACCAGAAAATGCTTTGATTTGATTTCCAGGGTTTTTTTTTCTCCCCCATTTGCCGTCAAGAGAAGACAATTAAATCAATAGTTTCATTTTATTTTTCAACTTTTGAGACACTTGCGCTTTCTTATGGAAATGACTGAGAGGTGACTTTTGTGTGGGAAGTAAGTGGTGACCTCTGGACGTAGCCGCAGGAAGGGTAGAGTCATGTGATCACATGAATCCGGACTTTTATCCTAAAATTTATGACATTATCTATAACACACGGCATTCACTGAAGTCAGTTTTATGGACAGTTCTTTTATTTCCACCCCCAACTGTTTCTCAACTCAAAATCTATATATTTTTCCACAATTTCTTGTTCTGATATTCTCAAAATTATCGTGATCTTGGTTGTGGGGAAAATAAAACCAAATTTTAAGGCAAAGTTGAAAAAAAAAAACCGAATGTGTTTTACATGTAAAATGATTATACTTGGTGATACTTGGATGTGTGCAAGCTTAGACATTGCAGACAGGGGAGCAGGTGAATACTTTGGTGATCCCCTGGGCCAGGGTGAACCCCTCTTTCTTCATGATTTGTGACAATTTAATGCTTATTTCTGATATCAAAATGCCCTCACGTAAAAATGTCCCACACTTTGTGACATCAGCATGTGCCCATCACAATGTACCTTTATGAAATAAGAATGGCCTATTATAAAATAACTTGCTATTAAGCTATTATGACATCACAATACCCCATTGTGATATTAAATGATCCCTTCATTACATCAGAATACAACTTATCAGTTTCCTTTCATGATAGCCCAGTGCCCCGTTATGACATCACAATGCCCCATTATGGCATCACAATTAATTTGGGATATGACAATACTCCTGTGTAACATTGAAATGTCCCATTGTGACATTAGAATGGCCCTTTATGACATCAGGATACCCCTTTTGTCCCCCCCTTTTCTGATTGCACCATGCCCCAACTTGACATCACAGTGCTCCATAATAATTCCCTATTATGAAATCACAATATATTTTTGTGGCATCACAATGCTTATTGATGACATTATAAAGTCACATTATGACATCAGAATGCCCACTGCAATCTCACAGAGATCACATTTTCGATTTATGGCAACATTATGACATTACAGTGGCAGTTATGACAGTACCCCATTGTGAAATCAAAATGCCCATTGTGTCATCATTGGGGCATTGTGAGTTGGTAACATTTATTATATTAGTCTAAACCACTTAATTATTGTACTAGGATTATCCATGATATAGGTTGTTGTTTTTTGGCGGTACACAAATATAATGAAGAATGGCTTTGCACAGTAGATCCACATTGGTGGAACTCACCAAATGTGAGGGGCTGGCAGTAGAGTTGAGCAGACTTCATGTCCGTGTTGAGGTTCGGGTGCGGCCATGTGATCCGGACATAATGCCTGCTGGCCAATCATAGCCATGGCTAGTTGCAAGGAAAGTCAATATGCCAGACTGGCTGTTCAGCCGCCAATCCAGCATTATGCCGCACAGCCTAACCACCCAACCTTAAATCGTACATCAAATCCGCTCATCTCTAGATGGGAGATATAGATTTTGCCCAAATAGTAATCTATAGTGGATGGCCAGTTTTAGAGGGTTCCATGATTTACAAAGTAACGATGCACAAAAATACTTGACCTCATGGACATCTGAGCCCATAGGTAGCAAAAAAATATTTGGAAATTAAAAATTGCATTTACAACCAATAATAGTTTTACAGGATTGGCGTGTTTAAACAAAAACTGAACAAAAACACCATTGATCCCTGTACAAGAATTCATAGATCTCATGTGTAAAATAGCATAGGGACCATTAATCACTCATTCCTGAGGGTTCGTTCTCACCATCATTCGTGAAACAAAGTGCAGATCCAGAATGTTGCACATAACATTTTGGCCCTTCGTACCTTATTTTTTCGTGAATGTCAATTTTGTTGCTTTCATAGGGATCGATGATTAATGATCCCTATTTCCTGTTCTACGGCAGGTCAGGTTCCAGTGGTGCAACTGAACTAACATACAGAACACACAGTAGTGTGAATAGGCCTCGAGGGAAGAAATATTCTGTGCAGCCCCATCCAAGGACCTGTCTGGAATGTGAGTGAAACAACCACAAATGCTACCTAAGTGCTGGCTCAACAGAAATGCATAAATTATATACCCCACAGAAATATTACATGCTCCATTTGGTAAAGGGATACTTAAAACTCTGAAGCTATCATTGGTATTTCTGTACTCCTTCTATCTCCTGTACAAATATTCATTACAAACCCCCTTGTTTGCTACACTACAGAAAAAATATACCCTAACAACCTATGAATCGGAGCTCAGAGGGGCATTGGAATGGCTACCTTTGGTACTATTAGGATGCTTCCAATAGAATAGGGCTTACAAAATGTCCTATAATTTGTGATTACAATGTTGCCCAAGAGTTTGGAAAAGTTCTCTTCTAAGCAGTGGGATATCACATTACTTATTGCCCTCTGATCGGAAGGGAACTAATAGGGACATGTGCCTTTAGAAGGCAGTATACTGTCCAAACAGTAGTCAATACTTCAATTTTGGAGTGAAGTGGTAATTGGTTGATTAGACATCAATGACACTGCAGAAAACAACCATGTGGATATGCAAGAAGGCAAGTAAAAATAGTTTTTCCAAGGTATGCAGTCCTTTTTTAAGTTGACAAGGTTTCCCTTGATGATAAATTATAGTTGACCCAGACATACATGTATGTTTAATATACATGCCAAAAGTCACATTTCTTGCAACCAGATGCCAATACAGGGGAGTTCAGATTAGGTTTCATGTGTTTTTGGCTTACAGCTGCAAATAATTTATAGAGGTTTTCCAGACACTGAAATAAAAAATCAAATTTTGCCCTATATACGGGATAGGGTATAACTTGCTGATTGGTAAGGGCACAGTGGTAAGGGCACAGTGATTAGTGATCGGATCTCCACAAATCACGAGTGCCCCCAAAAGAACAACGTAGCTCGTCATACATCTCAGTCTGTCCCATTCTTTTAGTGTACAAAAGTACCTCGTTCTCGCAATCCATGGAGACCGATCTCTGGAGATCCCATCCATGGGCAGATAAAGACTGCCATGGGTCCTAGGCCGTATGGAAATTATACCCCCTACTAATCCGTAATTCACTTTGCTCGTATGGAACTAAAATCAATATTCCTGGAGAGTGGAGGATACTTCCTTTCTGCCTGCTTTCAATCTGCGGTTTCAGGAGCTTTGGAAGACCTTGAAATGTCCTGAAGTGGCTATTGTACAAGTGTATTCAGAACAGGAACAGATGTAAAGGCATTTGATAGGTGAAGGTTTTTCTCAGTATAAAATTTGCTGGGTGATTTGAGTGGGCATGGGCCACCTAGAAAACTTGGACCCCAGGCTACCGTCCAAACCACCTATATTATAACCCACTTTTGGTCCCGTCAACGTGTTGTGACTGGACAACTCCTATAAGGTTCAAGGCCTTAAAAACAAAAGAAGAAATACACAAGGTAAAGGATCTTTTGAAACTCAGGATAAAGCTGTTTTTATAGCTGGTGGACAAAAGGTGTCCCTCCCAACATTCTCATATACATGCACAGTTGGCTTCACCAACTATGGATGTATGGCAATTTGGAGAGCAGAAGAAGCTTTGGTCAATTGGCAGTAGTGCATTGTACCTGACAAGAAATTATTAGACATGTAGATACTGTGATCGAACGTCTTATACAAAAGTCTTATACATTTTGCTTGTCTCACCGAAAGTGGTAGTTTTGGCTGTGGTTGGTAAATTGTTCAGGAGACTTCTGAAACCAATCTAACTTTTCTCCTCAATTACAAAATTCTTGTAGTGACAATGTAGTACACAGCAAAAGCGTTAAGAGTGAACCACCACTATGCACCACAAGCTACAGTATTTGGCCGATGAGTCCTGTCAAACAGGACTTAACACTCATGTTGTGCGCAGCAGCATGACCGGTAATTGTCACAGGTAGGTGGAATAGCAGGTCCACTGCAGGAATGAACACGGAGTCATTGTATCAGTGTAGGCGCAGAAATACAGATTATTTATCGGAATTGATTTGATAACATATATTATTTCCCTTTCTCTAAATGCCTTTTGTGTCAAATGTATTTTTTTATTTTTATTTTTAATAACAGGTGTGACATGCTTGCAGCGTTATAGACGTCTCCATCTGTTCCGTCACACACACTGTGCCGATTCCAGGAACATGCCAGCAAAATATTGTAAAGAAATTAGAGAGCTTAATGAATAAATACTGTCATTAAATACACAATAGGAGAGCTTGTTTTTCTGTTCTTTATGGCAATGTTGCTTTGTCTATTATAAATGGAGCTATATTAGAGCAGGTAGCTATTAAATTATAATGTTGGAGTAGACCAGATTGCATTGTTGTTTGTTATGTTATATCGACACAGGGCTGTGATTGTCTGGTAAGAACAGAAAGAACGGAGGCTATGACCACGGTAAGAAGTAAAGATGGAGCCACATGGTCTTTAACCTCTTTTAAATGTAACATTTAAATTTTAGGCAGATCTATCTATTAGCTAAAGCTGACAGCTTTCAGCACTGGAGCCCCCACTTCATCCGCCCCCAACTTTTACATTTTGTAAACAATGGATGATTGGAAGTTCATTGATTTTTCCCAACATCCCACCTACACAATACTAAGCCCCTGGCCATCTACGAAGACAAAAACAACATTAAACCTGTTAAATCCTGATATGAAACAGACATTTTGACTCATTAAACAAATGTAAGAAGTTGATTAAAAAGTTAAAGTCAGGACCTGTGGTTCTATCACCCGCTCACAAATCCTATTAGCCTAGTGTTTTTTCCCACTGTCACAGATTGAAGAAGCACGGTAAGAATAAACCGGCCCATCTCTGTGGCGTGTCCGGCGTCCGAACATCTTCCTGAAATAAAAGAAACTCAGACTTTGTAAAACCGGTGAGTGCCGTCTGCTTTCTTTGTCTCCCCATTGGCACTGTTTGATGTTTTCAGCGACTATTAGATTGACTATTAGCAACCCAGAGAGGTAAAATTGAATTACCCCTACTCCTACTAGCCTAATAACTCCTTATGGCTAGTTGTGCCTATTGAAGTACACAGGCTCAAAAAATGAAGTACCCCTCAAAATTACAAATATCTTTATCAAACATATAATAACACAAAAGATTGGGCTAGAGTTACAAAAAATGGGTATGGGAGTAATATATTTAGTGTCCATTACACCATAACCATGGTGCACTCGCTCAAATAAATCCCTTTCTATTATTTGGTCAAATTGTATGATTGGCTATACAACTATACAACTACAAGCAAAACACCAAGCCAATTTAGCCAAAAAATACATGAAACCTTTATTGCATACTTAATTCAAATAAGATATAAAATCACAAATTCAACACGGGGGGGACAAAAATCGGACAATGAGGATATCACATGGGAACATTAAAAACATGAGCGACAGGGAGAGGCAAAATATTCAATCCAAAGTCATATAGCATAATTCATGGACACTCGTATTCCTGATGGTGAGCTGTTTTGTGCAGAAAATTGCAATAAAGTTTATCTATTGCTCACAGTATCAGCCTAGGGTACTGTTACATCCCTATTGGCACATAAAGTGCTCAGTGCCTGTGCAAATGAGGCAGTGTTAACATACCCATAGTTGTGTTATGCCTCCCGTCTGCCATAGGTGTAATATCAACTTACACCATCAAATTCAGTGTTTTAAAACATCACATCCAAAACTGTAATGGCGGTCTAACCAATATGTAGTTCGATGAGTAAAGCATAGGACACAAGTCAACTGTACCAACCATTACTGAATCCTATAGTACTAACAATTACCAACCAGAACTTTTTATAATGGGTCACACAGAAATGGAGCACAGATGAACACACGATCGCAACCACAGCAACCCCACGCTCATTCCTCTGTCACTTCATAGCGGAAACTCAAAATAGAACTCACCACTTAGACCACGATCAATCCTGGTCAAGTATCGAGCAACTTTGGCTGTGAAGGAACACCATCAGGCATCTACCGGAGCACAGTCTATTGGCTTCTGTCTCATCGTTCCAAATCACACAATTGCCACCTAACATCGTCATAAAAAGCATAAGCTCGAGATTGCAAGCAATCGTTAAAGACAGTAGAAGTCAAGGCTTCTTTACCTTCACCACCACCATTTGTCACACCAGAATTTATAGACTTAGTGATGAGCCGATTTGTTGACTTTAATATTTTGCCTGGACTTCTACCTCTTGGCTTTGAAATGGATAAAACTTAATTTTGTCTTCTTACAACTATCGTGGGCACTCACATCATGCAGCTTGGCAATTTCCTCGGTCAACAGACTGCTAATGATACGCTGGAAGTCGTAATTTTAGCATACAAGAAGAAAAGGATTGTTCCACCACCAGGAGCAAAATAGTAACAATGCTGTATGCTAAAAAATGACATTTAAGTTTATGTTTGAGATATGCAAGATCATTGTCTATAACTTGGTGGTATTCATACGTTAGAAGCTATAGCAGATATGTGTCTTGATCTGGAGCCTTAAAGTCAAAAGTTCAAAGCTTTGTTATCCTTTGTCTTGTCAGTGTATGAATGCCCGATTATTACATCCAACTTTGTTCAAGAAAACCATATTGCAAAGGAGGCAGTTAGGTTTTGGTTTTATTGCAATGTTTCATGCTTCTTGACTTTCTTATTCTTTAATATTAAATTAATTTTGGAACATACATAAAAATGTATTCCACAGTGAATAATGTGGTGAGAAGAAGCACCAGTTGGAAATAATAGGGTCAATATCTATTATATCTAGGCCCACAGTTGATCTTAGTGACATATATCAGTTGACGTTGGCCATGGTTTATGTCCTATTTTTCAGCAGGTGAACTTAGATACTGGGGTAAAAGTTCATGTTATAAGAAGACATGAAAGGAAGAAAAGAGGAATATTCTGTCAGGGTTCATTAAGTAAACAAATCACAGCCAATAATCTGGTTATTTATAAGGCCATATACACGTACCATTCACTATCCACTGATGGATTTTCTTTGCGGCCTTACGTTAATTGACACAAATTATTTAGCATTTTCCATTTAACTGCCCTCATGCGACACAATCTGCTTTTATATCCCCCCTTAGAAAGGGAAAGCTTGTCAAGAAGAGTTAATGTAGGGGAAGAGATGGAAATAAAAGGGGTGACTATGAAGGAAACTATAGGGGTTAGGAGGAGGTAGAAAGAAGAAGGATAGGGGGTTTATCTGTTGTAAGTCTGTCAAGCAGCATCATCCCAAAAGGTCGTGGGGACGGTCACATTAACCTATGTGGCTGCATGTGCCTCCCTTCTCCATACAGAAGCACCAGGGTGTCAGTAATGTGTGAACAGAGGGTTATTCATCATGGGTATCAGGCTCTGAAAAGATAATCTGGGACGAATTGAGACTTAAGAAACTCATGAGTTTTGGCCTTTTTTTTCTCTTTTCATCTGACCGGGACTCATGGGAGCGAATAGACATCTTATTCCTCTTTAATTTGATGTTTTGGTTATTATTCTTTAGAGAATAGTGACAGAGGCCACAGCTTCCATGAATGTGTGACACTCTTAACCCCCTGCTTGGTGGGCTCATGTTCCCAGAGAGACAAGGGAAGGATCTCTCGCATTAACCAAATCAATGCCAAGGACTCTTGCATCGGAATGTCACTCATTCAATGCCAGACTTTGTCGGCAAACAAACTGATGCACTTTAGCGTTACGGACATTTTCCTATTTGTTCTTCAATAAAAAAAAAATAAGATCTGATTTCTATAGTTATACCCTCCATTGAATTTATGGATCCTGAGAAATGAGAACTTTGTGAGGGAAGCAAATGTATTCATATTGAGTTGAGTCATTCCATCACGAAACACAATGACGATTGCATAATTAGTTACTGACAATGGATAACCGATGCACTATGCCATCAGTTATATAATGTATATATGAAAACTTTATGAAAACAGGCCGAAAAATACAGCATTGCTCATAAAAGTTCCGCTCAGTAACATTTCATATTTAAAAACTTTTAAAAAGTCTTAATATGGGGCTTAAGGTGTAAAAAGGGTTGCCTAGTCATCCACTGAGAATGGAGTAAACAAAGCAAAAATCACCTTACCAATCCCCTGTTGCTCCAATACTAAGGTTTTTAGATCCCCTGCCAGTCAGAGGTTGCAGGTTGTACTAAATAGGGTATTTAACAATACAGCAAGTGACTCAGAGTTCCTTCGGTCTACAAGTTAAATTGAATTCATCCCCCTCCCCTCTTTGAAATGTATACTAGTAAACTTCTGCCCCTCAGGAATCGATTACAGTTCTACAGATAGAGCCCACGTTGTGGTTTTCTTGGTCTTCTGGTGGGCAAGCCTTACTATTACTGCAGAGGTCTCATATATGTGTCAACATGTCAAAGCTAGAGAACTGAGGCCAAACGCCGTCCCAAAAATGGCAAAACAGGTGAATCGGTAGAGGCCTTAGTTTAGAACTACCACTTTTTGTATTTAAAAATTGAGCTGAAAAGGTGACTGGACGACCCCTTTAAAAACGCTTTCTAGCACTAAATCATTGCTCTATCCTATCCTCAGAATGACAGTGCCATTGTTGTTATTGCGAGAGTGTAAAAATTTGGTTGCAGGCGCCTAAGAGGAGAATGTAGATGGCCACTAGTGGTTCAGACTTAGTGAAAAAAGGGCAATAAAATGGTGCTACCTAATGGATGCAGCAATAATCTCCCTGAGGTCGGGTGAGAAGACCCAAAGAGATAAATGGGAATTGTAGTTTTTAAAAATACAGGGATTATGGGTGCGCTTCCAGGTAGAGACTTATATCCGAGTTTGTACAAATAAATAAATAAATTTTATTTGAGTATAGACACACTATGCCTTTTGACGCCAAGCTGGCGTCTTCTTCAGGTCAACAATACTTGAAAGCAGAGATGGACAATGTGGTGGAAAAATAAAGAGTCAATTGACGTAGTGGATAGATAGGAGCTCTGTTCTGCATGTGACATGTTCCATATTTTACATATTATCCTGTATTTTTCAAAACTACAATTCCCATTGCCATTATTGCACATGCAGGCCTAAAGAAAACTTTAGAATGACCAAAGACTGGCCCCACACAGGGAAAACCACAGTTGCCGTTGTAACCTAAAGAGAGGCTGCCAAAAGTGGCATGGTGGCCCAAAAAAAAATTCCATGGGGAAGATTTATCAGAAGTGTCTGTGAGTACTGTATTTTTCAGACTATAAGGCGCACCGGATTATAAGGCGCACCTGATTATAAAGATGAGTAACCAGCAGGTGGCAGACCTGTGCACAGTTCAAGGCAGCTGTTGTCTGTAAAGACGGTTCATATATAAGGCGCCCTGGACTATAAGGCGCACCTTTGATTTCTGAAAAATATGGTAGATCTGTTCTAGTTATTCATGGCAACCAATCGGTGCTTTGCTTTCATTTTCCCACAGCAGGTTATAAAATTAAATCTTAGCTCTGAATGCCACTAGAACAACTCTCAGACACTTCTGATAGATCTCCACACATGTTCTAATTTCTAAATCTGGTGCAAAACTCAGGATGATTTTACTATAACCAATTTTGATAAAATAGCAGCATGATCCCCATATCACGTGTGTTTGTTTATTTAATCTCCCTCACTTTAGTATTCTAGATACTGAAATTGTATTTCTGATGAACATATACATCGCAAGACATCACTGATCTATACTGTAGATACCGAACTGAGCCCTATACAGTACTGACATCTTATGTTCTCTTTTGTAAATATCCTCCATGGAGCAACCCGCATAACGCCTGTTAAGTTTATGGGAATTCACCATCTGGATCTGTAGACTCACCTGGTAACTCATAAAACAGAGTCCCTGTAGTGCGTAGCAGATGTTTTGGACAATAGTAATACAGATCTATGATGTCATCATGTGTAGAATGTTATTAACTCCACAATACCTGGGAATCCAGTGTATACATGGTGTGCAGAGGGTGCGTAGAAACCCAGGCCTACGAGCAAAAGGGGGTCTAATAAGATGTCTCTAACTAATAAAAGAAGAGCAATACCAAAGATAATAATAGTGTACTAAAGAGGCCTGGTACAGATTTTGCATTGGGTCCCAACAACTTCAATTTATGTCTCCCTGAACATGAATGTGTGATGTTCATCAAATCCGTGGTCTGTCAATGTGTGATCCCTTTCTGAGCCTTTTATACATGAAAACGGCGTGTAATCTGCATGCCATCGTTTTTTGCGGATCCATGAAAAAAAAACGCAGGGGTGGCAAATTATAACACTAGCTTGTCTCAAATCTTTTGAAGGGTCCTGTCTTGAATGGTATGGACGCCACATGAATGACACACAAATGTCATCGGAATGTGGTCCATATTTGGCGATCAGTTTTAATCTAGCACATTCATGAGACCATTTAAAGGGCATCTATCACCAAGAAAAAAAAGACTGGATGCAAATGATCCTGAGGAGCACCAGGCTCATTTGCATATAGTCCTTCATCCTGATTGTATATGCCCTTTAAGAGGTTGGGACCAGGTAGACACATCATCTCCCAGGCTTCCTTTTTTGGCGGATCTTAAAAATCGGATGACATTTAGAGGACACATGGAATATTTTTGTGAACATATGGCTAATATTTATTTATAGAGCAGCATCATATACGGCAGCGCTTTACAGATCATTGGGTACATACACAAACAAAATCAGACTTGATAGAGTAATAACATAGTGATATGAAACAGTAGGACTGGGGGCAAGAGCTTACAATCTATGAGGAGAAAGGGGTGACAAGTGAAGTAACGGTGCTTGTATAATGGCTTGGCCACCCTTTATAAGGGATCTGAATAATTTGATAAAATAATTAAATAAATTAATAAAGAAAGGAAAAGGCCACAGCATCCAATATGATGAAAAAGGTGATAAACCTTTATTCACACAGGCATGAAAAAACTGCAACGTTTCGATTCGCCATTAATCTTTGTCAAGCATGAATCTTTGGATTCTTCACACCAGGACCCTGAGCTGCGTGCATCACCCAATTTAATAACTGGTAATTTTTTGGTTGCTGCCTTTTGTCTGCTTTTCCTCAATAAATTAATAAATAATGTTGCTTCAACCAGTCTTTAGCCACACTCTGGGAGGATCAAACACAAAAATGATGCAACCAGTCCCGAGTTTTCAATTAAATCAAATGTAATGATCAATTAATGCAACATGCAAATGTATAATGCAGAAATAGCAGATACACTATTGATCCTGGTGGCTCAGAGAACCTCAATTCCCTTTGATCCTGGTGGTTCAGGGAACCCCAATTCACCTTTGCTTCAAAAAAAAAAAAATTATATAGGACACTTGGAAAGTGGGGGCCATGTTACAGATTTGGAATTTGGGTCTAGAAGCTTTAATTTATGCCTTTGAATGCAACGCAACTACAATTTTGCAGCTGTCCGTGTGTTGCACTATATGTCTTCGTCAAACATTATTGACTCTGAGCTGACAACTTGTACAAGGTCCTCCTTGCACGGCATTGAGGGATGTCTTAGTGATAAATCTGCACCTCATTGAGAGGTTAATGGTTTATGGTCCTGCAGTATGGAAGGGGTTAACCTTAAAGGACAACCCTAAGTGAAACCCCTTTCAGAAATGACAGCAGGTTTGATAAACAAACTAGTTATTGTGACGACCCTTTCTATTCGGAGGGATTCCTTTTATTGAAAGCTGGTAATGAATTCAGGACTGCGGCCCGCGGAGACATTTACATCTGATTAGAGTTTAATGGGCCGGATCAGGACTACCATCTGATCTCTATGGGAACCAAGGCTTTCTCAAGATTTTAAACAGGCTGCAATGTCCTTTATTGTCTCCTTTAAATGTGCCCTGTGAGCCCAATGGGATGGGAGCTTGTATGTATCAATTTGTTTCCCTCTTTAAGACATGCCACTGCCAAGCCATGAATATATATAGTATTCTCTCCTGGCTGGACAAAGGACCGATGCTGATCCGGGCGTCATGGAGACACATACTAACGAGTCAAAAGAATGGTAACATATGGTCCCCACCTGACCCTTGGAGGAGCCGCACAATAGCCGGCCACGTTACTCACACTGCTAGCAATTCATCCCTCCCCGCTCAGCCCAGGGGAAAGTAAACTTTACTTATACATATATTTTGGCCACTTAAGGACTCAAAGAAAAGATTGAGTGTTGGCCATGTGAGTCTATTAGACAAGACCCGGGAATTTGGCAGCGATAGCCAAATGTAATTATTTAATTCAGACATTGGGAACTCTTCTATGACTGGCAAGCAGCCTTTTTTGTGTTTTTTTCCGCTGTATCTGGTTATATCATTCATCTTGTGTTTTTTAACGTTGGCAAGAAGACAACATTTTGCAACACTTCGTGCAACTGTGGAGATGAAGAAATGCTATGATAGTGTAATCGTGTGATATGTTATAGTAGGTACAATCAAATCTAAACTGTTAGATAAAATATCAGTATATTCAACGTAGTGTGTGACATAAGAAGAAACAAAAAGTTAACGTATTTTATGATTTAAATGAATCACAAAAATTACACTGGGGAAGTTTTTTAACCCCTTCCCACCAAGGCCCCCTTCCGTTTTTGCGTTTTAATTTTTCCCTCCCCACCTTAAAAAATCTTTTTTATTTTTTCCATGTAAAGAGCTGTGTGATGGCTTGTTTTCTGCATAACAAATTGCACATCATAGTGATGGTATTTAATATTCCATGCGGTGTACTGGGAAGGGGGAAAAAAATTCCAAATGCAGTGAAATTGATGAAAAAACGCATTTGCGCTGTTTTGGATTTTACAGATTCCACTGTGCTCTCCAAATGACATGTTTACTTTATTCTTTGGGTCGATAAGATTATGGGGATACCACATTTGTGTAGGTTTTATAATTTTTGCATACATTAAAAAAAAATTAAAACCTCCTGTAAAATATTTTTTTTATTTTGCCATCTTCTGGCTCTAATAACTTTTTCATACTTCGGTACCTGCTGCTGTGGGTGGTGTTATTTTTTGTGACTTTTGATGAAGTTTTCAATGCTACTATTTTTAGGACTGTACGACCTTTTGATCACTTTTTATTGAATTTTTTTATAGTTTTCAGAATAGCAAAAAGTGGCATTTTTGACTTTGGGCGCTATTTTCTGTTACGGGTTTAAACGCAGTGAAAACTGTTATTATATTTTGATAGATCGGGCATTTTCGGAGGAGGCGATATCTAATGTGTTTATGAATTTTACTGTTTGTTTATATTTATATCAGTTCTAGGGAAAGGGGGTGATTAGAATTTTTAGGTTTATTTAATAAATATATATATGTTTTTAACTTTTTTTAAATTTTATTTTTACTGATAAATTTGGTGCATCTTAAGGCCGGTTTCGCATGAACATGTTTCTTCAAATAAAATCGCTCTGTGTGCTTTACCTTGTTAAAAATGAACTCAAAACTTCAGTTCTGTAGTTCTAGGTTCAGCCAGGCTAATTTGGAATCTTCACTGAGCAAGTTTTTTGGAACACATTTACTCGTCGACAACCGGCCCTGGTCTCAATATTACAGGATAAGCAGATCAGATCATTGTGTTTCAGTTCCTCACTATTTTGAAGACCACTGATTGCTGTTATAGAATAAAAACAAGGGAGATTTACAAACCAAGCCTAGTCGACGTAGACCAGGTGCTCTAGAGATGACAAGGCCAGTGTTTAGCCCAGTGGACATTCTTGTGCACCAAGAAGCACGGGGCATAGAGATTGGTAGGGGTACTGGACATATTTGGAACCAGTGCAGAGCTTAAAGGGGTTGTCCACTTTCAACAAATAATTGATATTGTTTGTGTAATGAAAAACTATACAACTTTCTAATATACCAATTTCTAAATCTCTGCTTGCTGACATTCAACAGGAAGCTTCATTGTTTACTTCCTGTGGATAAACAGTGGTCATGTGATGTCACACAGGTGCACGACTTGTTATGTCCCACAGCTCTGATTACTCTTTGTGATACTAAAAAACCGCGTAACATCACATGACCATGGAATCGTTTGATCCAGAGGAAGTAAACAGTGAAGAGTCCTACAGAATGACAGCAAGCATAGATCTATCTGTGATAAATTTATACATAAAGTATACTGGAAAATTGTATAACTTTTCATTACACAAACAATATCAATTATTTGCTGAAAGTGTACAAACCCCATCAACACGGCTTAGAAGACGTTAATTTCCTTTGCATATTGATTGAGCCACACCCAGATCTCTTCAGCCCAGCCCTGTCCAGCAAGCGTTACTCGAGTGACTCGAGGGGTGGCATCCAGGAACTCCTTTATGAATCTTCCCAGTTCCATTACACCTTGCTGGTTCTACTAGTCTCTTTATGCCTTTTTGCTGATAGTAATTTCCGACTTCTGCTACATTTACTCAACCTTTTATATGTATTATTTTGATATCTGTTTCTTTTAGCGAGTTGAGAATAAATAAATAATGACACTCAAACAGTGCAACAGTAATGATAGTGAGTAATGAAAGCTAGTAATGATATTCTGTGCCTTTACCGCCATCTTAGTTTTGACCCGGTTCTGTCCAACTACAACGGTTTGTCTCTATCTGTTACTTGTCCCTCTGTGTACTTGTGTGTGTGCTAGTCTGTTTCTGGCATTATCCTACATGGGCACTCCACCATCCACCGGCTGCCAAAACACAGAAAGTTCCCCCTATCTACTTTCAGGATCCTGAGAGAGAGTTTACCCTTTTCAGGGCAGATAATCTGCTTTAGGCAGTTTTTTTTACCACCAAAAACTGGGAAAACCTATTGACTCCAGTATAAACCAAGAGTGAGAAATGCATTGGTCACAGCCTCCTAGTATATAGCCATCCCCCTGCAGCATATAGCCAGCCCTTAGTAGTATATAGCCAGGAAGCCCCCAATAGTATATAGCCAGCCCCCAGAAGTATATAGCCAACCCCCAGAAGTATATAGGCAGCCAGCCCCCAGTAGTATATAACCAGCCTCCACCAGTGGTATATAGCCAGGAAGACCCCATGTAGTATACAGCCAGCAAGACCCCATGTAGTATACAGCCAGCCAGCCTCCAGTAGTATACAACCAGCCAGCCTCCAGTAGTATACAGCCAGCCCAATGTAATATACAGCCTGTCAGCCCAATGTAGTATACAGCCTGCCACCACCCTTTAGCCTACGGCCAGCCAGCCCGCAGTTTGCTAAGCACATAAAACATAACAAACTTGCATAATCACCTTCGGGCTCTCCTGATGCCCGGCGCAGCTCCCCGATGCTCCCGTCCCGCGGCTCCTCTTCTTTCTTCTCTTTCCTTTAACAGCCATCAGAGACGCGTCCGTGCGATATACCAGCCAGTGCACACTATGACATCATCAGCGGCAACAGCGCCGCATCATAGTGTGCGCTGGCTGGCAGATTGCATGGACATTCTACAAATATAGTGCCTTGAGAAAGTATTCAACCCCCTTGAACTTTTCTACCTTTTGCCACATGTTAGGCTTCAAACCAATTGTGAAGTGGAACAAAAATTTATTGGATAGTTTAAACTTTGTAAAAAAAAAAAATAAACTGTAAAGTTGGGCAACATTATTCAGCTCCTTTACATTCAGTGCAGCAAACTCACTCCAAAAGTTCAGTGAGGGTCTCTGAATGATCCAATGTTGTCCTAAATGACTGATGATAAATCTAATCCACCTGTGTGTTATCAAGTCTCTGTGATAATATCAGGGTTCTGCATCATGAAGACCAAGGAACACACCAGGCGGTCCGTGATACTGTTTTGGATACAAGCCGGATTTGGATACAAAAAGATTTCACATCTTTAAACATCCCAAGGAGCACTGGGCAAGCGAACATTTTGAAATGGAAGGAGCATCAGACCACTGCAACTCTACCAAGACCTGACTGTCCCTCTATACTTTCATCTCAGACAAGGAGAAGATCAATCAGAGATGCAACCAAGAGACCCATGATAACTCTGGATGAACTGCAGAAATCTACAGCCGAGGTGGGAGAGTATGTCCATAGATCAACAATCAGTCGTACACAGCACAAATCTGCCCTTTATGGAAAAGTGGCAAGAAGAAAGCCATTTCTCAAAGATATCCATGAAAGTATTGTTTAGAGTTTTTCACAAGCCACCTGGGAGACACCAAACATGTGGAACCAGGTGCTCTGGTCTGATGAAAACAAAATCAAACTTTTTGGCCACAATGACAAACGATAAGCAACACAGCTCATCACTCAAATATAGGACCATTCTGTAAGAAAACCTTTTGGAGTCTGCAAAAGACCTGAGACTGGGACGGAGATTTATCTTCCAACCAGACAGTGATCCCAAACATAAAGCAAAATCTACAATGGAAGGTTCACAAATTAATGTATCCAGGTGTTAGAATGGCCAAGTCTAGACTTGAATCCAATCGAGAATCTGTGGAAAGAGGTGAAAACTGCTGTTCAAATGCTCTCCATCCAACCTCACTGAGCTCCAGCTGTTTTTCAAGAAAGAATGGGCAAGAATTACAGTCTCTCCATGTGCAAAAATGATAGAGACCTGATACCCCAAGCAACTTACAGCTGTTATCGCAGCAAAAGTTGGCGCTACCAAGCAATAACTTAACCCCTTACCGACATGTGACGTAGTATTACATCACATGCCAGGTGTGGGTGCATGGAGAGGGCTCACGGGCTGATCCCTCTCCATAGCCGGTAAGTCTTTGCTGCATATTGCTAGCACCGATCTCGCGGGTGTTTTCCCACCGATCGCCACATTGCCAAGGATCATCGCTCCTTGTGACGTCATCGGGGAACAGCGATCTGTCGCCATGACAGCCTCGGGTCTTCCGAAGACCCAAAGCTGTCTTGTTTTAACCCCTTCATTACAATGTGCTATCACACCACCACCCCTAGGCCCAAACTACATGTTTTACAGTCCTATAACAACTTATACAAAGGTATCATTAAACAACTCTCTAGGGCTGCTTCCTAACACTGTCTACAATTTCGCAAACTGCTGACCTACCTCTTTAAAAAGGGAGGGAATGTGGCTGCGGACTGCGCACAATAGCTATGAGATCTTAATGGTGGATGTTAGATTTCTAGTAGTAACGGAAGGAGTAATATTAGAAAAACCCATTGATCTCTAGCTCATTGTGACAATATGGACAATCTTTCAGAAGAAAACTGTAATAATGTGTATTAGTGAAGCAAACAGTGGAGTAATCTTATAAGTGTATGGTGGGTTGTGGTCTGTATGCTGGCATGTCACTTTAGGGTAAACCATTAGCTTAATGAACATGGAGAATGGGAATTAGCCTTCTCAAGTGAGTCCATAACCACTTGGGAATTGTCAGACATCTGCTCTGAACAGGGATAAAAGCCTCAGTTATGTGAACGGAGCACTTAAACAAGACAACGCTCTCTGCTCTGTCTCAGTCTAACTTCGGCCTCGTCTCTTCCAAGCTGTCTGGTCCTGGCGGCTCACTGAGCCCTTTGTGGCCGCTTAGGTTCCTGGCAGTGTAGGCATACTCAGCTATTCATTCCTTTCAGTCTACCTTGTAATGAGCGGGGCTAATTCCAGTCTATGAGAAGCAAGACGGCCCTGGGAGAGTAAGGCCATTACCAGCATGGCTAAAGGGTAATTTAATTAGCATGAAGTGGTCACTCAGAGGATTCCAGCATTGTGTGATAGAATCTTTCAGAGCATAACAATATCTCTCAGATTTTTGTAACCGTTTCCGTTCCATAACCACCAATGTTATACACAGTAAAATATCTCCTGAAACCATAATCTGGTATTGTAAACCAAGCACACTGACATACTGGCGTGTGCCCCCTCTGGTAGGATCTGCTCTTCCATTAGCTTCTTATGCCTTTGTTTTTTTTAAAAAAAGGGATTTTAGAATCATGCAAATGAGCCTGAGGGGCTCAAGACTCCATAACTCCATAATGTAGTTCATTATGGAATAAAAACAGAATCACCTTTTCTTCACAATTTGGAGTGCTGCCCGTTTTTGGATTTTTGTTAATTAAAGGGGATTTACCACAAAAGAAAATTCTCACATCTGAATCCCCTCGTGCTGTTTACACAATAGAGATCATTTTAAAACCTTTCTTTACAATGTTACTCAGTGTTATTAGCTTTTATCACTCCCTAGGCTGCTCAGTGCAAAATCCCAGGGTGTTGATGGGGCCTCACTAAGAAGACATTATAATCCATCTAGTTCTGGGGGGTTACTACGTAGTTACATTATCAGGGTATAAGGTGTATATACACTTTCACCTGTCTTCTGACATTGTACTGACACACAGACACATAGAAAGAGAGAGATGAGACAGATCCGAGGTGCATGAGGTGCATGATGCCTATTATACAAAGGATGACAGACTTTTACACTGTTACACTGTGAGCTCTGCTACATCTCACAGATATACCTGCCTGCCTCCCTCTTCCCCCGGATCACTTTTCTCCTTGTAGTTTGTGGAATCTTTCTGCTCACGATGTCCTGGCAGGAAGTGATCAGTGTGAGATTGGAGCAGGGGGCGGGGCTATAGGCATACAACAGAGACAGAGATCGCAGCTCCACACTGTCACATACGAATCACCTGACCACCAACCCTAAGTCAGAAGTTACTGGCTCATGTCTAGAGTCAACTGAAATTGTGTACAACAGGACTACTAGAGACAGGTTGGACTTATATCTGTGAAATGCTGTATTTTTGTTAATAACATTTTGTTATCCTGAGTACATATAAGAAACCTGTCTTTGCGGGAATACCCCTTTGAGCCCAAAGCCCCTCGTGTTCATTTGCATAATTTTTAAGGCCTTTTTTTCTTTAGTAAAAACAAGGGCATAAGGAACCAAAAGAAGAGCAGATCCTGCCATAAGGGGGGACAATCCAGCATGTAAGCGTGCTTGTTTTACAATCATTGATCCTGGTGGTAGATGTCCTTTAAGAAAACCTCCCCCAATCAAGATCTGATTTCTCCCTAAATATATCCTAGAGTCAATTTAAAGTTGAAAATTACTAAATTAATTTAATGAATATTGTAGTTTTGGAGAAAGAAAGCATAGCATAATTCCCACTGGACCCAAAATAATATCACTGGAGTCCTTAGGCCCACCAGTTAAAAGCATTTTTAAGCCCATCATTCATGGCAAATTAGGTTGTCTTCTCCTGTTCCAGCATGAGGTTAAAGCCAGGGTTCATCGAACAATGCAATGTTGCTCTGGCAGGCCAGTCCCACACTGACAATATTGCTAAAACATTTTTAATTTATTTCACATATCCATAATAGATTTGGAAAATGGGTTTTTCAAACCAAAAAGTTGAAGAAACTTTTTCAAACCAGAAATTGAAAGGATTGTCTGGGAATAACTGTGCTGGTGAAAGCCTGGAGAACAGAACAAACATGGAAAAACACAATGGGGCAGATTTACTTCCAGCGGCGCGTTCTCTGCAGTAGATTCGGGTCCGGCCGGGATTCATTAAGGTAGTTCCTCCGACGTCCAGGTGGCGCTGCTGCCCTGAAGAGCATCGGAACGCACTCAAATTCACCGGCCTATCCTGGATGAAGGTAAGTGCAAGCTCCGCAACAATTTAGGTTTTTTAAATGCGGCGGTTTTTCCGAATCCGTCGGGTTTTCGTTCGGCCACGCCCCCGATTTCCGTCGCTTGCATGCTAGCGCGGATGCGCCAAAATCCGATCGCGTGCGCCATAAACCCGGGGCAATACAGGGGAAATCGGCGCAAATCGGAAATATTCGGGTAACACGTCGGGAAAACGCGAATCGGGCCCCTAGTAAATGACCGCCATTCAGTGCTTATGCCATAGTTCTAAAGGAATGCTGTCCATACATGGTTGTGTAGACAGTGTATACATAACTAGTTCTAAAGAACTAAACTAAATCCATGTTCACTAACAAGAAAAACATTGTTGATCATATTGGGGAGAGAAAAAGAAACTGGACCGCACTTCCACACATCACACAATGATCTACTGCTGCTAGGCTATATTATATAACAAACTCGAGGTTCTTAGTTACATTTTGATCAAATTGTGTAAGCCCACCATCCACTTCATGGTGACCTCGCTGTGGTGGGTCCCTACGCTATTGTGTGCGGTATCAGATGGCATCCACCGCCACTGCAGCTCAGCACCAGCAAGGACCAAGTCCCGGTTGCCCCCCAGAATCCATACTGGCAGTCAGAGCCCCCATGGCTCTGGGCCCCCACCAGCACCGCATGACAGGAGCAGCAGATGCCATGCAATACCGCACCATGTGAACAGGAAAAAAGGCTCACCATGTGTGAACAGGTGTTGAATACTCACTGTTCCATGTGGTCTCAGACACTGGCTGATGGCAAGTAGATGGCCCTTTTATGCAGTCTCCTGCTAACTTAAAAACACCAGGGTCGAATGGGGCAGAGTGCTGGTACCAGGCAAAAAAACAATAAATTAAGGGATAGAATGTACTAAACCAACATGGGGAGAGAAAAAGAACTGGACCGCACATCCAGACATGACACAATAATCTACTCCCGCTAGGCTACATTATATAACGAACTCGAGGTTCTTAGTTGTTGATCACAGTGCTGCTATGGCAACATCATTATCATACTAGATTATGTATATTAAGCAGGATACATAGATAAGGAGAAATTTATCAGGGTTTCTATGCCAGACCAAACTGGCGTAGAAGCCCCGAAATAATCACAACTGCTAGTAACCAACCAGAAATTGCCATTATTACCCCCTTTAGACCAGCTTCACGCCAAGGCAGGGTACATACTTTGGCAAACGAGTGCCAGCACATGATAACCCCCCCACTAATAGTTACAGACCAGGTCTTGGTGTTTAAATAGTACAAGGGCAGGTCCCAGCACCCATTAATGTTGAACAAATACTTACTGTACTACAGGGGGTCTAATGCTTTCCATCAGGGCCGCATCTGCCATGAGGCGAGATGAAAATCTCGCCTCGGGCGGCAGAATGCGGACCTCTTTAAAAGCGGCATTTTGCCGCTCCAATGCGGACGATTCGGGCGCCCGTCGGCGCCCGAATCGCCCTCCACGTAAATCGCACCTATCTCTTTAAGAAACAGGTGCGATTTACATGCGGAGCGACACAGCGCCTTTCCGGCTGCTGGCGTCGCTCCGTACAGTGCAGTGACACAGGCGGCTGATGATGACGTAACGCCGCCTGTGTCACTCAGGAGAGCCGAGGCTGCCAGAAGAGGCGCCTGAAGACGGGAGCCGCGCGCCGTGGGACCACCCTGCCCGGGGGTAAGTAGAAGTTTTATTATTTTTACTGTCAAATCAATTAAATGTGGCCATATATATATTAGGGGGCGATTACTCCTGTAACGGGGGGGGGGGGGGGGGGGGAGTTGTAGTGGTACTAGTATATCTTCTGTATATGCTTATATGGGGCCAGTGTACATTTATAAAGGGCCAGATCCGATTTTTCCTGGGGGGGGGGGGAGGGGGGGGCTGCTATATATTTATATGGGGGGGCCAGATTCTGTTTATTCTGGGGGGGCTGTATATATTTATATGGGGGGCCAGATTCCGTTTATTCTGGGGGGGCTGTATATATTTATGAGGGGCCAAATTCTTATTACACTGGGGGGGCTGTATATATTTATATTGGGGGCCAGATGCTGTTTATTCTGGGGGGGGGGCTGTATATATTTATATGGGGGGCCGTATTCTGTTTATTCTGGGGGGGCTGTATATATTTATATGGGGGGGGGGCGTATTCTGTTTATTCTGGGGGAGGGCTGCATATATTTATATGGGGGACCGTACTCTGTTTATTCTGGGGGGCTGTATATATTTATATGCGCCAGATACTGTTTATACTGGGGGGGGGCTATAAAAATAAAATATATATATATTCATTAGGGGGTGCTATATATTTACATTGATCAGGGTAGCACTCTATATAAATTCACATGTAACATAATAACAGGGTGGGATATATTAGTTATAGGATACCATACTTAGGATTACTTTGCATCATGTAAACTAAATGTTAGGGGTCTGTATTAATAAATTGGGGGTGTTGTATATTGATTGGTGCTGTGTATGCTACAATTCCAGTAGAATATATATAATGAAGGGATGTGTTATATGTGGGGTAGAGTGCGGTCAGTTGTGTTGTGAGGGGTATATATTATTTAGGAGCGCAGTGTTGTTATCCAGGAGACTTTATACTGTAAGTGACTGTGGTATTTTTAGGGACGCCGGGTGGAGATGCTGCACGGAGCTGAAGATATCCGGCCGTGCATTCAGCAGTGATACGTCATGGATTGGAGAACCCGGAATAAAGTCGTCCTGATGGAAGAGATTGTCATCTATAAGGTACTAGATGCCACTAATGCCTCTCAGATCCTGTAGTCAGTCACACAGTGTCAGGGAGCTGCCTGGGGGATGTTACTTGTTAGTAACGTTTTCAGCATTTACTGAACAGGGAGCGGGGGGGGGGGGGGCAGCATTTTAATATTCGCCTCAGGCAGCAAATATGCTAGAATCGGCCCTGCTTTCCATCATATTATATAGCCCTGGCGCCATGTGCTGTGATTCCTACTCTATTATATAGTTATTATATAGTTCCTCCCTAGCCACAAGCACTTCATCATGTGCTTTAATGTTCCCCTGAGTTTATTTCTGTAGATTTCTCTCTTGCATACACTCTTTGGGGTATCCTCTGTTACACCCTTATAAGAGATTTAGGGCGCAGTCACGCGGTGCATTTGGCTGCATTTTCATTGCGTTTTGAAACACATTGCAACAGCTGGGATGAGATGATTTGCATAAATGCAAATCACCTCAAACACATATGTTAACATTGCATTTAAACTGTGTTTTGTAAACGCAAATGTTAACAGTAATGGGATTAGGCAAATCACCTCATCTCAGCTGTTGTAATGTGTTATAAAATGCAATTAAAACGCAACCAAAATGCACTATGTGACCGCGCCCTTAATACTATTATGCCATGAAAAAAGTTTTCACCAAGTTCACTGCAACCCTAGCAACTGGTCTTCCTCGGGAGAGTCACTGATAAGCAACCGGACAAAAATAAGATGAACATGAACTTCATAGGAAACATGAAGGAACAACACAAGGAGGACATAGAAGCAGATAGGGAAGGGTGGAAGAAGCACAGGGAAATTTCAAGAGTGAGGAGGTCAACAGTGAGTGCAGAGGCTGTAGTCGCATCTGGGCCCAGAAGTTTTAAGAGGCGTATAAACAGTGGCGTACCGACCGCGGTATGGGGGAACAGAATATGTAATAATTCATTGTGGGGGCAGAATATTTAATAATTCATTGTAGAGGGGCAGAATATGTAATAATTCCTTATGTGGGGCAGAATGTGTAATAATTCCTTATGTGGGGCAGAATATGTAATAATTCATTATGGGGGGGTAGAATATGTAATAATTCATTGTGGGGGGCAGAATATTTAATAATTCATTGTGGGGGGGGCAGAATATTTAATAATTTATTGTGGGGGGCAGAATATTTAATAATTCATTGTGGGGGAGAGAATATTAAATAATTAATTGTGGGGGGCAGAATATGTAATAATCACTGAAATGTCGGTTAGCAGAAAGGGTTTTGAGGGGTTTTTTTCGGTATAATTGGGGGGAGGGGGCCCATTAGGAATTTTGTCCCGGGGCCCAGTGGACTCTAGTTACGCCACTGCGTATAAAGTATCTATTCTAAATAAGGGGAAAATGGGCTGGAACCAACCTGCCACATAAGATGAAACCAGCAGATGGAGACCAATGGAACATATTTGTCAATAAAGCTTAGTGATCACAGGTGTTCGGGGCAAAGAGAAATGAAGATGAAGATAATTATCCTTTTATCACAAACTAGAAAAAATATAAGACATAATATTAATATCCCATTTAACTATGAAACTACAAGTGGTCACAGAACCATCACATCGCACTAGTGATTGTTCCACTGATGATCCATAAGGACATTTTCAGTTCAAACAGCTTGAGCAATACTAACGGAAGGAAAACCAAAATGCTGGAGGATGCTGCGAAACAAGGCTCCCTCGGCTGTGACGGAGTCAGAGGTCATATCCGGCATCAATAGTAATTTACAGCATTAATGTACTATGAACTCTTGACAGACATATAACTTAAATAGCTGCTCTTCATCGTCCAGCCTGGAGGACATTGTGGAGAAGCTGAGAAGAGGACAGTCTGGTCCTTGTGGTCTTACAACCCCTGCTAACAGGAACAATATAAAATTACAAGATGCACATTATTACATGCTGTTAGTAGTCAAAAATACAATTTCTGACAGACGGATGATGGACTAAGGCTAAACATTTATTTTAGTGTATATAGGGGACTGGATCACGCCAGAATATACCTGGCTGTACAGGTGACACCAGGAATTCGTGTGAACTAGTTGTCATTGAAATGTGAAAATCTTGTAAGATAGTTTAGACATTTACAACATATTTATAGCTAATATAATATATAAGAAAAAAGAAAGTTCACAGCGGCACTGCTTAATAGATATGGCTGGGTGCACGCACAAACGGGTCGGCTAGGTCCCACAGTCCATATAAAATAGAAAAATAGGCGGCACTCCAATGTTTGTGGGGATAAATCAAGTGGTTTTTATTCCCAAGTTGCTACGTTTCAGCCTCATCCGAAGCCTTCCTCAAGGCTTGAGAAAGGCTTCGGATGAGGCAGAAACGTAGCAACTTGGGAATAAAAACCACTTGATTTATCCCCACAAACATTGGAGTGCCGCCTATTTTTCTATTTAATATAATATATATATATATATATATATATATATATATATATACTATTAACTACTTGTAGGTGAGTAGTCTCACCTCTACGACCCACTAGTTATTCACAGAACAGAGGTTCAATGAGGCCACATTTGGCAAGTCAATCCAACCCATATAGAGACCTGAAAAGTGTGCAGCCCTCTGTGATAGAGTGCATAATTTTAAGGACAATGCAGATTGGTGGGTGCGCCTAATTTATCATGAGGTATATATGTCAGTAGATATCTACACAATATGAGTTACAGAAACAGCATTGGCAATACAATGTTGCATAAAACTGTTTTCATAACTCATATTATCGTGATATCTTCTATGTTCTATGTCTGATAAGTGAGGAGACAAATTCTTACTAGATATTTATAGCATATCTTGTGACTCCTCCATAAACATGCCAGAGGTGACTATTTCCTTCATGCCATTTCTCATCTCAGCCTTCATTATTAATCAAAATTTTGTTAAGGCATAGAACACTTCCTAATACAGTGAAGCCTCTCCAAAAATGTACTTCTTTGTGAGGACCATCCCCTCATCCAGACCAGGTTTCCTGTCGGCAGGATAATGGACTGAGGCTGCACATTTACTTCAAAGTGTTTCTTAGGACTGGAACGTGCCAGAATGTACCTGGTTGTGCAGGTGACTTCAGGAATTCCTGTAAATGACCTGAGACTTGAACATGAAAATTTAGAATTTTACATAGATATGTCTAGCTTCTAGAACCTTCGACAATAAATGTCTTGGCAAGCAAATCATGTCAAGCTAATGGCTATAGCTTTAAAAGTGTCTTGTATGCAATTTCTTTAGGTTTTCCCCATGAGAAGACTGAGTATACTGTCTTTAGTTTGCCGAAAAACACTCAGACCTCCCACAATTCAGATAAATAAAATGTAAGTCACCATAGTGCTCTATGCTCATCTGATGAAATTAAGCAGAATCACTTGACAATCAATTGCTTTGCTCAAGAATATGGACGCTTAAAAGTCTACATTATACAACAGCCTGAAAGAAGCTGCCTCTTTTCGATGGACAAAGTTATTTTGCTAACCGTATATACTCGAGTATAAGCCGACCCGAGTATAAGCAGTGGCCCCTAATTTCAACACCAAAACCTGGGAAAACCTATTGACTCGAGTATAAGCAGAGGGTGGGAAATGCATTGGTCACAGCCTCCTAGTATATAGCCTGCTAGATCCTGTAGTGTATAGCCTGCCAGCCCCCTGTAGTATACAGCCTGCCCAGCCCCTGTAGTATACAGCCTGCTCAGTCTGTCTCCGATGCTCCGGTGCTGCCTCGGGTCCTTCGGTCCTCTTTGGATTTTTCCACTCCTCTTCGGGTCTTAGCGCTCGGGCGGCACACAGAATTACGTCAGCTGCTTGCCGAAGTCATTGTTTGTGAGCCGCCGGCATCGCGAGGGGACCCGAAGAGAAGCAGAAAAACCTGAAGAGGATCCAAGGACCCGCGGTGGCACCGGAGCATCGAATCAAGCATAAGACCTACGGGTGACATCGGAAAGGTGAGTTTTGACTAATTTTTTTCTTGATTCAAGTATAAGCCGAGGTAGGGTTTTCGAGAACAAATTTTGTGCTGAAAAACTAGGCTTATACTTGAGTACATATGGTAATTTTGTTATAATTTTACTATAATTTTACATAGATGTATGTGCAAAATTCTGAATGCCAAATCAATTCAGATTCCAGATCTAAAGCCCCAAAAATTAATTCATATCTCAATTATAACCGTAAACCAGTGCTCTTTTAAAATGTTTTTTGTTAGTATGGAACACGTTGTAACACAGAGGTAGGACACATTCACTGGCGGTTCTTCAATATAAAACCTTTGTTTTTTCCTTGCCCTGTCTATTTCCTGATTCCCACAGCACAATGATATAGATAAAGCTTCTGGGAAATAGAATTTACATAAAGGTAAAGTCACATAATGGCTGGAAACTGTTACTGTACTGAACTTCTTAATTTGGGTTAAAAGTTGTGGTACACTTTAAGAGTCCACCTCCACCATGTGTAAGTGTAGGAAGTACTGTCATTGTCCACATTGTATGTCTATTGTTCCATTTCTGAGATATTCCCATTTCAATCCATATGCTAATGAGGCAGTTGGTGCGCCTGGGTATGTCCTCAGCACCAGGAGCACTGCTATTCCTGCCTAAATCACTACAATCAATGTCACCCTGTGCTTTTCACAATATAAATCTCCTGTATGTATGATGGAACGGGTAGTTTAAGTGGTTCACGCATAAAAAACAGCACTCCAGGTGCTAAGGACACATCCTCTGTGCACCAACTGCCTCATTAGCATATGGATTAAATGAGAATTTCTTGCAAATGGCATAATAAAGACAAATAAAGGTGTTAATTTCCCTACAACATGCTGCCAGCAGATTAGTATGCTTGGGAGGGGGGTAGATTCTGTACACATGCCCCTGCCCAGCTATGCTCTATTGGCACACCTCTCCCTATACACATATGTAAGATATGCAAGTAAATGCTTCTGAACAAACCATGCCATACAAGGAAAAAATGCTGGAATCAATTTTTTCACCTCATCAAGATCTAGTCAGTGTATCATCCCAGCCTTTGAAGCTGTCTCAGTAACATATGAAGCCCCATCTTCATCCAGTGATAAGCACCTCATGGAGTGATTTGTGTTTAGTCTGTGTGGTTTGCGGTACTTGATTTTTTTGAGAGTCTGATCCGATCACATTATCCTGGGACAAACACTGCCGGAGGAAAAAGAGGTTACATGGCAGGCAGACGTACAACCACAAGGAGAAACGTGGAGCCTGCTGGCCTCAGTATACCTGTATCTGTTGGCTCTGGGCATCTTTCAAGTCAGACAAAGAGTAATGTTAGCGCTGATTTATGGATGGGAGATACCAGAAAGAATGCTGTTTGGATTCTGCCAGTTTTCTAAGATTTTCTTTCTATATTTTGCAAAAGAATAATCTGAAATGAAGTGGTTTGCTCCGCTAATGCAACCCTAATAAGGTCAGGTGGGACCATGTGAAAGATTTTCCATTCTGGATTTTTCATTTTTCATTAAATTACCAGTTCCCTCAGGTAGGGTTTGAAATGTCCTTTCTAGAATTCCCTCTTTTATGTAAAATCTCGCACTTTTACCTATAAAAAAAATGTTATGTGAGCAGAAAATTCTAAATCTTTTGCCTGAGATGAGTCAAGTTCAGAGGGCAGAGGGAGAGAGTAATTTCAGATGCCATTATCGTAGGTTCTACAGAACCTAGAAACAAGAGTTTGGTTTGATATTAAAGATAAGAACCAGATATACAAGAAGTTAAAAAACATAGTTGGAAATGTGAGCTGTAGGTAAAGGTCCAGTTCCTACTGCCTATATCTCTGGGTCTTCAGCTCACAGAACCTCAAGTTTGACTTGATCTGAAAGATGACATTCTTATCTTTACTATGACACCAAGTGCTACAGAACCAAAGTTGGGGGCATCTAAAGTGACTCCCCCCTCCATGAACATGACTCATCTCAGGTAAAATATGACTCATCCCTGCTCACATCACTTTGGAGAATATTTTTTTTATAGGTATACGGGCAACATTTCACATAAAAATGGGAATTCTAGAAAGGACATTTCAACCCTACCTGTTGGAGGCTGGTAGTTTAGTGGGGTAAAATCTGGTGATAGGTTCTCTCATTAGCAAAGGTGATCAATATGAGATGGGGGGAGGCAACACCCAGAATGTGATGTGGTCATGTGATGGGAGTTGCAAAGTATCTGTGTAGCTCTAGCCTTATTATCAATGTGTAGATCTGTCTACTACTTTGAGTAATTTTAGGGTTTTCTTGGTTTGATACATAATTTTTATATTGGTGCAGCCATTGGTGTGATTGGTGGATCAGGGCAAATGTTAGAACGACATCATAACCTAATGTTTGCATAAAAAAACAGTAAGTTTTAGTTGAAAGAGGGCTCTCCATTTTCATAGTACGACTATACATGAGAGCGATGAGTAAGTTTTAGTTACCGAAATATGTTCTGTCTACCATACTTTTTTATCTGTACTTTTTTTTAAAACGATTACGGTATATAAACTATAAGAGTTTTAAACCATATTCTGCCTAAATTGGAGCGCCTTTGAGCTGGATCGCACATTGTTTTAATTTTCTTGCCCCACCCCAGTCACCCTTAGATTTTCCAGTATGATTGGGAAATACCTATTCGACTTTTTTATTATTATTATTATTTCTTATCTAGATCCAAATGATTCAAAAACTTCCTTTAAAGATTACTTTTTATAATTGTAGAGAATTTTGATTAATACCACAGTTATTAATTGAATTGGCTTGACATTTATATATCTGCTAAGTGTGAATTCCTACCAAGAGGCCTTCATTACATAATGGGGACATTTCTGGAGGGAAGTTCATGGATTTTGGAAAATAGTATTTGAATGCATAGAATAGTCCAAGAAATGTCTGTTACAAAATCTACTACGTGTGAAGACCCCTTTTAGAACATGGTTACTCTAGCTTACTCAGAGCTTAGATATACAAGTTTAAAGTGTTTGTCTCAAAATTGATAGTTAATTGAGCCCCCATCAGAGACACAGCCCAATGACAAGAGAGGCACTGTTTTTATTTTGGAATTTAAAGGAGTTCCTTTATTTATGACCACATTAAAAGTTATTTACATGTAAGAATCTGCATCCAGAAAGCGAGTTGGATTCATTTTATTCATTTTTTTGCTATTTAAGCATCAAAAAACATCTGATATAAATTTTTCTTTTATTTTTTATATATATATATTAATATTTCTTATCATCTAGATCACAATTGATTTGTCTCCCACCTTCATCAATGTATAGCAACAATATCTTTTGGGTTGTAAACACTGTATAGAGTCATTTATTCCTGACTCAAGTCAGTTGAGTCATTAGTAAGCTTTCCCTTTAAGAAGTACGTACTAATGTGACTATGACTTGTTGAGAGGTGGTGTCCTCTGTAATGTGCGTAGAGATGGATCCTGAAATACAATACAGTAAGGGGGGAGTAATGAAGTGAGTCAGTGCTGATGACAGGAGGAGTACCAGTCTCTTCATGGCTGTCGGCTCCTACATATCTCTGTAACCCTTTCAGATTACATTGTAGGCCTAAATACAATAAGCCCACACATAATATTTTACTACTCTCTGCCCATTATGAAATATAAATCTAATAGGTGTATGTATGTCCGCTAAAGGAATCTGCACCGTCGCGTTTACAATCACTAAATTTTGCACAGTCGCTCTCTGTAACTCAGGAAACGTCATAGACTTGGTTTTAAGCCGAAATATTCACCCCGTACTTTCCAACCCATTGGGTAAATTTCAATGAAATGTATGGTCATTTTTTTGCTTATTTTTCTAACATTAATGTCCAAATAATATCACTGCATTCACTAAAAACTTGTGAGATCTAGCCAGTCATGAAGGATTCGGAAGCTGGCATATGACCCTGCCGTTAGTTTATTTCTAGTACTGAAGGACTTGAAGATAACCTTCCAAAGCTTCCACCAGTCATCATCTGTAATAACAAGAGAACCCTGAGGACCATTAGCCCACCTGTTCCTCTTCTAGCCTCCTCTTTAATCACATTATGTGTGTGGTCCAGTTCTATATGCGGTTTAGACATCACACACATTAAATTGAATTAGGACTACGGTCATTTAATATCGCTCAGTTGTGCAGATTTACTTGACTGCTATAGGAACTGCTAATGGATCTATAGGTATATACATGCCATACTAAGCCATATGGATTTCATAGTGTGGAACAAGGCTAATCACATTTGTGTGGACATTTCTTTTAATATCAAGAATGTAATATTAACTTTTACACGTAATACCCGAGAAAATTTATAGTTTATGTTAAAACAAACTTAACCTTAAAAGCAGATTTCTATTTGTTTTTCAGAAATGAATAGAGCAGGTGATAATAGTAAACTTTGTAATATTCTTCATTAAATAAAGCAGCTTCTAGGTGCCTTTTTTCTGCTCCTTTCTCCTGTAGTGAGCAATTAATCTGAAAGTCTTCTGAGGTCCATCCACACCAGACAGATAAGTGGGCTGATGATTAACTCTTTCCACACAAAGAGAATATTTCCCTGGATGATTCAGCTCTCTGAGTTGATGAGACTATCTAGGGACAGTCTGTAAAGTGTTAAAGGGAACCTGTCACCAGGGACCCCATTTTCAATAAAAATAGGTTGCAGAAGCTCATTACAGCTGGATTGCAAAACTGTCTTTCTGCTTTTTCAGAGCATTCACATTTGCATTCTGAGGATTTGTGTTTGAACTTATCTTGCACACTGATAGTATCCTGCCCAGAGTCCCAGCTTTGTTTTGGTTTGGATGCATTTCAAAAAAATACATGTGACTCTGTGCTGCTCACTCACTCCTCAGCTCCCAGCCCCCACCTTTGTGCTTCTGTACAGCTCCTCCTGCCTGCTTTTTTGCACACAAGGAGAGAGAAGAGTTGGGTGCTGGGAGCTGATTGACTGAGCGACACAGACAAGTCACATGTAATTTTTTGAAATGCATCCAAACCAAAACAAACCTGGGACTCAGAACAGGATTCTAGGAGTGTAAGGTAAGTTAATAACATTGTAATGCAAATGCTTAGAAAAGGCAGAAAGACATTTTTTCATTGAAACCTGTCTTTAGTGAAAATGAGGTCCCTGGTGACGGGTTCCCTTTAAGTCATTAGACACTTTATATCTCAGCTGTCAGTGAAAACATAACAGAAAGCTCACTCCTATTGTTCCATATAACTGTTTGTTCCGTGTAATGTAATATTATATGTGTATATGTCCCCTATGATTTGTAAAGCGCTACGGAATTTGATGACGCTATATAAATAAAGATTAATATTATTATTATTTACACAATCTTGATAAGGAAGAAAGGCAGAGGAAAAAGAAGGACCCAGGAACAGATTTCTTTAATAATGTGTATTACAAAGTTTAATTTACAAAAAGTTTAGCAGCGTTTTAAAAACATATTTTGCATTATATTGTGCTTTTTTTTTTAACCGAAAAAGGTCACTCTTTAAAGAATCAGGATTCCCGGCAGACTTCAAAATTCATTATGCATGTTCTAAACAGACATGACAGACACAAATTGAATAAACAGGGAGAAAGTGACCCATTCATATCATTAGCACAATTAAGAAGAAGCAGATAACGAGTGAAAGTTCCGTCTATTGTCTGAGGATAATAATCAGACCCGGATTTCACCATTTAATTAGCGACGACTTTAAGGTCAAATGAGATTTTAAACATTCCGCATAGGAAATACCATTCATGTACACAAAATCATCTGCTTACACAACATACATATAGAGGGTAAGGAATTAATGTCAGGATACCCACCCTACTCAATGGAATACTTTTTTCGGGAATGGTTTTGTAATTTTAATCAACTTTTAAAAAGTAGTAATGGAAGGATATGGTAAAAGCGAATTTATGCTTATCAACATTGGCTGAAAAAAATGTCTAGGATAAAAAGAGCCTAAATGTTTCCTAGATAATCTTGGTACTTTATGCAAGTATTGTTCAAAATAAAACAAATGTATAATAATTAGAGATGAGCGAACACTAAAATGCTCGGGTACTCGTTATTCGAGACGAACTTTTCCCGATGCTCGAGTGCTCGTCTCGAATAACGAACCCCATTGAAGTCAATGGGAGACTCGAGCATTTTTCAAGGGGACCAAGGCTCTGCACAGGGAAGCTTGGCCAAACACCTGGGAACCTCAGAAAAGGATGGAAACACCACGGAAATGGACAGGAAACAGCAGGGGCAGCATGCATGGATGCCTCTGAGGCTGCCTAATCGCACCATTATGCCAAAATTATGGGCAACAGCATGGCCATGACAGAGTGACAGAATGAAGCTAGATAGCATCTAAAACATCCAATAATTGACCCTGACACTATAGGGGACGGCATGCAGAGGCAGCGGCAGCAGGCTAGAGAGTGTCATGGCGACATACCCTAAATGGACTCAGGCTTCAAACCAATGGGTGGCAGAGAGGAACCAAAGGAGGTGAGCAAGAAGCGCTCAAATAATATCGGTACATGATAAAAGTTTGCCAGTATATTTTGTGGATTACACAGCAGGGTGGCGACAAAGTTAATATGGAAGCCATGAAAACAACCCAAAATTCTGCCTGACACAGCTCGTTTGATAAGGGGACCATGTATGGAGGCAGTGAACTAGTAGTAGATTAAAGGTGCTGCAGTTAAAACTATGTTAGTTGGATCTTGGCATGGAGCTGGCGCTCCGCTGCCAGGCGAGCTTTCGCCAATCCAAGCCCCTGTCTATAGGCTACTCCCCAAACAGCACTTCTAAGAACCTTTTGTATAAGATCAAGTGTAGTAGCGTTCTTATAAGTTTAGGATATGGCGGGTGAGGGGAATGTAAACAGATGCGCAAGAAGCGCTGAAATAATATCCCTAAATGGTAAAAGTTTGCAAGTATATTTTGTGGATTACACAGCAGGGTGGCGACAAAGTTAACAACTTTGATGTGGAATGCCCTGTAATAGCTCTTGGGCGGTGTGCCTTTTATCGCCTAGGCTCAGCAGTTTCAGCACCGCCTGCTGTCGCTTAGCGACGGCACTGCTGCTGTGCCTAGAGCTACCGACTGATGGCGCCATGCCCACGGATGGTAATTCGGAGGAGGAGGAGGTGGAGGAGGGGTGGGAGGAGGTATAGTAGGCCTTTGAGACCTGGACCGAGGTAGGCCCCGCAATTCTCTGCGTCGGCAGTATATGAACAGCCCCAGGGTCAGACTCGGTCCCAGCCTGCACCAAGTTAAGTGTAGTAGCGTTCTTATAAGTTTGGGATATGGCGGGTGAGGGGAATGTAAACAGATGCGCAAGAAGCGCATGATGCGCATGGAGCTGGCGTTCCGCTGCCAGGCGAGCTTTCGCCAATCCAAGCCCCTGTCTCTAGGCTACTCCCCAAACAGCACTTCTAAGAACCTTTTGTATAAGATCAAGTGTAGTAGCGTTCTTATAAGTTTAGGATATGCCGGGTGAGGGGAATGTAAACAGATGCGCAAGAAGCGCTGAAATAATATCCCTAAATGGTAAAAGTTTGCCAGTATATTTTGTGGATAACACAGCAGGGTGGCGACAAAGTTAACAACTTTGATGTGGAATCCATGAAAACAACCCAAATTTCTGCCTGACACACCTCGTTTGATAAAGGGACGATGTATGGAGGCAGCTATATGGACGACTTTTGGAGGTAGCAATGGAGACAACGTGTGGAGGCTGCTATGGAGACAATTTAATTTGGATAGTGCCTGTATGTGGCAGTCCCAAACATTTTTCAAACCAGAGGAGCAGGTAGGTGGCCCTCCAGTAAAATGGGATAGATTGAGTGCCTGTATGTGGCAGTCCCAAAAATGTTTCAAACCAGAGGAGCAGGTAGGTGGCCCTCCAGTAAAATGGAATAGATTGAGTGCCTGTATGTGGCAGTCCCAAAAATTCTTCAAACCAGAGGAGCAGGTAGGTGGCCCTCCAGTAAAATGGAATAGATTGAGTGCCTGTATGTGGCAGTCCCAAAAATTGTTCAAACCAGAGGAGCAGGTAGGTGGCCCTGCAGTAAAATGGAATAGATTGAGTGCCTGTATGTGGCAGTCCCAAAAATTGTTCAAACCAGAGGAGCAGGTAGGTGGCCCTGCAGTAAAATGGAATAGATTGAGTGCCTGTATGTGGCAGTCCCAAAAATGTTTCAAACCAGAGGAGCAGGTAGGTGGCCCTCCAGTAAAATGGAATAGATTGAGTGCCTGTATGTGGCAGTCCCAAAAATTGTTCAAACCAGAGGAGCAGGTAGGTGGCCCTGCAGTAAAATGGAATAGATTGAGTGCCTGTATGTGGCAGTCCCAAAAATGTTTCAAACCAGAGGAGCAGGTAGGTGGCCCTCCAGTAAAATGGAATAGATTGAGTGCCTGTATGTGGCAGTCCCAAAAATTGTTCAAACCAGAGGAGCAGGTAGGTGGCCCTGCAGTAAAATGGAATAGATTGAGTGCCTGTATGTGGCAGTCCCAAAAATGTTTCAAACCAGAGGAGCAGGTAGGTGGCCCTCCAGTAAAATGGAATAGATTGAGTGCCTGTATGTGGCAGTCCCAAAAATTGTTCAAACCAGAGGAGCAGGTAGGTGGCCCTGCAGTAAAATGGAATAGATTGAGTGCCTGTATGTGGCAGTCCCAAAAATGTTTCAAACCAGAGGAGCAGGTAGGTGGCCCTACAGTAAAATGGAATAGATTGAGTGCCTGTATGTGGCAGTCCCAAAAATTGTTCAAACCAGAGGAGCAGGTAGGTGGCCCTGCAGTAAAATGGAATAGATTGAGTGCCTGTATGTGGCAGTCCCAAAAATGTTTCAAACCAGAGGAGCAGGTAGGTGGCCCTCCAGTAAAATGGAATAGATTGAGTGCCTGTATGTGGCAGTCCCAAAAATTGTTCAAACCAGAGGAGCAGGTAGGTGGCCCTGCAGTAAAATGGAATAGATTGAGTGCCTGTATGTGGCAGTCCCAAAAATGTTTCAAACCAGAGGAGCAGGTAGGTGGCCCTCCAGTAAAATGGAATAGATTGAGTGCCTGTATGTGGCAGTCCCAAAAATTGTTCAAACCAGAGGAGCAGGTAGGTGGCACTGCAGTAAAATGGAATAGATTGAGTGCCTGTATGTGGCAGTCCCAAAAATGTTTCAAACCAGAGGAGCAGGTAGGTGGCCCTCCAGTAAAATGGAATAGATTGAGTGCCTGTATGTGGCAGTCCCAAAAATTTTTTAAAACAGAGGACCGGGTAGGTGGCCCTCCAGAAAAATGGAATAGATTGAGTGCCTGTATGTGGCACTCACAAAAATTGTTTCAAACAGAGGACCGGGTAGGTGGCCCTCCAGAAAAATTAAATGCATGAAGTACTATAGCAAGAGCCAGTGGGCCCTGTCAAAAAATAGCCATTTTCCTCTGCTTTACTGTACAAAGAGGAGGAGAAGGAGGAAAATGAGGAGGAGGAGGAGGAGTGGATCAATTATTCAGGTTGAGCTTCCTTCACCTGGTGGAGATTGGAAATTCTGAGAAATCCAGCCTTTATTCATTTTAATAAGCGTCAGCCTGTCAGCGCTGTCAGTCGACAGGCGTGTACGCTTATCGGTGATGATGCCACCAGCTGCACTGAAAACCCGCTCGGACAAGACGCTAGCGGCAGGGCAGGCAAGAACCTCCAAGGCGTACAGCGCCAGTTCGTGCCACATGTCCAGCTTTGAAACCCAGTAGTTGTAGGGAGCTGTGTGATCATTTAGGACGATGGTATGGTCAGCTACGTACTCCCTCACCATCTTTCTGTAAAGATCAGCCCTACTCTGCCGAGACTGGGGACAGGTGACAGTGTCTTGCTGGGGTGACATAAAGCTGGCAAAAGCCTTGTAAAGCGTACCCTTGCCAGTGCTGGACAAGCTGCCTGCTCGCCTACTCTCCCTCGCTACTTGTCCCGCAGAACTACGCACTCTGCCGCTAGCGCTGTCAGAAGGGAAATACTGTTTCAGCTTGTGCACCAGGGCCTGCTGGTATTCATGCATTCTCACACTCCTTTCCTCTCCAGGGATGAGAGTGGGAAGATTTTGCTTGTACCGTGGGTCCAGGAGAGTGAACACCCAGTAATCGGTGCTGGAATAAATTCTTTGAACGCGAGGGTCACGGGATAGGCAGCCTAGCATGAAATCTGCCATATGCGCCAGAGTACCAACGCGTAAGAATTCACTCCCCTCACTGGCCTGACTGTCCATTTCCTCCTCCTCCAACTCCTCCAACTCCTCTTCTTCTGCCCATACACGCTGAACAGTGAAGGACTCAACAATGGTCCCCTCTTGTGTCTCGCCAACATTCTCCTCCTCTTCCTCCTCATCCTCCTCCACCTCCACCTCCTCCGATATGCGCTGAGAAACAGACCTCAGGGTGCTTTGGCTATCAACAAGGGAATATTCTTCCCCCGTCTCTTGTGACGAGCGCAAAGCTTCCGACTTCATGCTGACCAGAGAGTTTTTCAACAGGCCAAGCAGCGGGATGGTGAGGCTGATGATGGCGGCATCGCCACTGACCATCTGTGTTGACTCCTCAAAGTTACTCAGCACCTGACAGATATCAGACATCCACGTCCACTCCTCATTGTAGACTTGAGGAAGCTGACTGACCTGACTACCAGTTCTGGTGGAAGTTGACATCTGGCAGTCTACAATCGCTCTGCGCTGCTGGTAAACTCTGGATAACATGGTCAGTGTTGAATTCCACCTCGTGGGCACGTCGCACAACAGTCGGTGAGCGGGCAGTTGGAGGCGGCGCTGCGCTGCCCTGAGAGTGGCAGCATCTGGGCTGGACTTCCTGAAATGCGCACAGATGCGGCGCACCTTCGTGAGCAAATCAGACAGATTGGGGTATGTCTTGAGGAAACGCTGCACTATCAGATTTAACACATGGGCCAGGCATGGCACATGTGTCAGTCTGCCGAGTTGCAGAGCCGCCACCAGGTTACGGCCGTTGTCACACACAACCATTCCCGGCTTGAGGTTCAGCGGTGCCAGCCACAGATCAGTCTGCGCCGTGATGCCCTGTAATAGCTCTTGGGCGGTGTGCCTTTTGTCGCCTAGGCTCAGCAGTTTGAGCACCGCCTGCTGTCGCTTAGCGACGGCACTGCTGCTGTGCCTAGAGCTACCGACTGATGGCGCCGTGCCCACGGATGGTAGTTCGGAGGAGGAGGTGGAGGAGGGGTGGGAGGAGGAGGAGGCATAGTAGGCCTGAAACACCTGGACCGAGGTAGGCCCCGCAATCCTCGGCGTCGGCAGTATATGAGCAGCCCCAGGGTCAGACTCGGTCCCAGCCTCCACCAAGTTAACCCAATGTGCCGTCAGCAATATATAGTGGCCCTGCCCGGCAGCACTCGTCCACGTGTCCGTGGTCAGGTGGACCTTGTCAGAAACGGCGTTGGTCAGGGCACGGATGATGTTGTCTGACACGTGCTGGTGCAGGGCTGGGATGGCACATCGGGAAAAGTAGTGGCGGCTGGGGACCGAATACCGAGGGGCGGCCGCCGCCATGAGGTTGCGAAAGGCCTCGGTCTCTACTAGCCTATAGGGCAGCATCTCCAGGCTAAGCAATCTGGAGATGTGCACATTAAGGGCTTGGGCGTGCGGGTGGGTTGCACTATATTTGCGTTTCCGCTCCAGCGTCTGGGGTATGGAGAGCTGAACGCTGGTGGATGCTGTGGAGGATCGTGGAGGCGACGATGGGGTTTTTGTGCCAGGGTCCTGGGCAGGGGGCTGACTAGCAGCTGACACAGGGGAAGGAGCAGTGGTGTGCACGGCCGGAGGTGAACGGGCTTGTTGCCACTGAGTGGGGTGCTTAGCATTCATATGCCTGCGCATACTGGTGGTAGTTAAGCTAGTAGTGGTGGAACCCCTGCTGAGCCTGGTTTGGCAAATGTTGCACACCACAGTCCGTCGGTCATCCGGTGTTTCCTTAAAGAACCTCCACACTTCTGAAGATCTAGCCCTCGCCGCAAGAGCCCTCACCACGGGAGCTTCACTAGTTGACAGTGGCGCTGATGCACCAGCTCTGGCCCTGCCTCTCCGTCTGGCCCCACCACTGCCTCTTCCAACCTGTTCAGGTCGAGGACTCTCCTCCGTCTCAGAAGCACTGTGTTCACCCGGCCTCTCAACCCAGCTTGGGTCTGTCACCTCATCATCCTCCGATCCCTCAGTCTGCTCCCCCCTCGGACTTCCTGCCCTGACAACAACTTCCCCACTGTCTGACAACCGTGTCTCCTCATCGTCGGACACCTCTTTACACACTTCCACTACGTCAAGAAGGTCATCATCACCCACAGACTGTGACTGGTGGAAAACCTGGGCATCGGAAAATTGCTCAGCAGCAACCGGACAAGTGGTTTGTGACTGTGGGAAGGGTCCAGAAAACAGTTCCTCAGAGTATGCCGGTTCAAATGCCAAATTTTCCTGGGAGGGGGCAGACTGGGGGGGAGGAGGCTGAGGTGCAGGAGCTGGAGGAGTGGGGATTTCGGTGACATGGGTGGACTGCGTGGAAGACTGACTGGTGGTGGACAAATTGCTCGAAGCATTGTCAGCAATCCACGACATCACCTGTTCGCACTGTTCTGGCCTCAACAGTGCTCTACCACGAGTCCCAGTAACTTCAGACATGAACCTAGGGAGTGTAGCTCTGCGGCGTTCCCCTGCTCCCTCATCAGCAGGTGGTGTCTCACCCCGCCCAGGACCACGGCCTCTGACCCCTGCAGTAGTTGGACGCCCACGTCCCCGCCCTCGTCCTCTACCCCTAGCCCTCGGGTTAAACATTTTTAAAATGAGAGTTATAACTTTTTTTTTTTTTTACTTCTTTTTGTTTTTTTTTGTGTTTTTTTGTGTTTTTTTTTTTTTTTGTGTTTTTTGTTTTTTTTTGAGTTTTTAAAACCAAACAATCCTATCCTATTGCTATGGCTATTTTCTAGCCAAGTATCAAAGGAAGCACACTACTATGCCAGATGAGATGACACTGAGTTAGTGCCTAATAGAAATCCAACCCCTACTGAATTTTGCCACTTCGGCCTTTGCTATGGATATGTGCGCCACTAAGCGCAGAACACAGCGGTCGCAAGTCTCACTACAAATTGCTCAGAATTGGCAAGTACATGCACTGCAGAAACTACAGCCACCAGCAGATCAACCAGAAATCAAATATATAGAACGCTACTGTAGGCTTCAAGAAGCTGTTTGTATTCTCCTATGGCTATTTTCTAGCCAAGTATCAAAGGAAGCACACTACTATGCCAGATGAGATGACACTGAGTTATTGCCTAATAGAAATCCAACCCCTACTGAATTTTCCCACTTCGGTCTTTGCTATGGATATGTGTGCCACTAAGAGCTAAACACAACGGTAGCAAGTCCCCCTGCTAATTCCTCACAAAATGGTAAAAGATGCAAATTAAAATAAAAAAAGTAGAACGTTATTGTAGCCCTAAGAAGGGCTGTTGGGTTCTTTGAGAATCACTCCTGCCTAACAGTAAGCTAATAGAACACCCTAACGCTTTCCCTGACCAGCAGCAGCTCTCTCCCTAGCGGCATCCAGAGACAGAATGATCCGAGCAGCGCGGCCAGCGGCTAGTCTATCCCAGGGTCACCTGATCTGGCCAGCCAACCACTGCTATCGACGTGTAAGGGTACCACGTCATGCTGGGTGGAGTGCAGAGTCTCCTGGCTTGTGATTGGCTCTGTTTCTGGCCGCCAAAAAGCAAAACGGCGGGAGCTGCCATTTTCTCGAGCGGGCGAAGTATTCGTCCGAGTAACGAGCAGTTTCGAGTACCCTAATGCTCGACCGAGCATCAAGCTCGGACGAGCATGTTCGCTCATCTCTAATAATAATTAATAAATTCTTATTTTCTTTTTAATTTATTACAACCAGTGAAACCAGAAGAAGGAGGAAATAATCTGCGACATCATCTATTGTCAGTAACGATGTAATGATGGGTCAGTGATATCTATATAGAGGTCATTGTACAGGGAGAAGGAGGAGATAAGCTGTGACATCATCATCTATTGTCAGTAGTGATGTAATGATGGGTCAGTGTTATCTATATAGAGGACATTGTACAGGGAGGGGGAGGTGATAAGCTGTGACATCATCTATTGTCAGTAGTGATGTAATGATGGGTCAGTATTATCTATATAGAGGTCATTGTACAGGGAGGGGGAGGAGATAAGCAGTGACATCTATTGTCAGTAGTGATGTAATGATGGGTCAGTGTTATCTATATAGAGGTCATTGTACATGGAGGGGGAGGTGATAAGCTGTGACATCATCTATTGTCAGTAATGATGTAATGATGGGTCAGTGATATCTATATAGAGGTCATTGTACAGGGAGAAGGAGGAGATAAGCTGCGACATCATCATCTATTGTCAGTAGTGATGTAATGATGGGTCAGTGTTATCTATATAGAGGTCATTGTACAGGGAGGGGAGTAGATAAGCTGTGACATCATCTATTGTCAGTAGTGATGTAATGATGGGTCAGTGCTATCTATATAGAGGTCATTGTACAGGGAGGGGGAGGCGATAAGTTGTGACATCATCTATTGTCAGTAGTGATGTAATGATGGGTCAGGGTTATCTATACAGAGGTCATTGTGCAGGGGGGGGGAGGAGATAAGCTGTGACATCATCTATTGTCAGTAGTGATGTAATGATGGGTTAGTGTTATCTATATAGAGGCCATTGTACAGGGAGGGGGAGGAGATAAGCTGTGACATCTTTTGTCAGTAGTGATATAATGATGGGTCAGTGTTATCTATATAGAGGCCATTGTACAGGGAGGGGGAGGAGATACGCTGTTACAACATCTATTGTCAGTAGTGATGTAATGATGGGTCAGTGTTATCTATATAGAGGTCATTGTACATGGAGGGAGAGGGGAGATAAGCAGTGACATCATCTATTGTCAGTAGTGATGTAGTGATGGGTCAGTGTTATCTATATAGAGGCCATTGTACAGGGAGGGGGAGGAGATAAGCTGTGACAACATCTATTGTCAGTAGTGATGTAATGATGGGTCAGTGTTATCTATATAGAGGTCATTGTACAGGGGGGGGAGGAGATAAGCTGTGACATCATCTATTGTCAGTAGTGATGTAATGATGGGTTAGTGTTATCTATATAGAGGCCATTGTACAGGGAGGGGGAGGAGATAAGCTGTGACATCTTTTGTCAGTAGTGATGTAATGATGGGTCAGTGTTATCTATATAGAGGCCATTGTACAGGGAGGGGGAGGAGATACGCTGTTACAACATCTATTGTCAGTAGTGATGTAATGATGGGTCAGTGTTATCTATATAGAGGTCATTGTACATGGAGGGGGAGGGGAGATAAGCAGTGACATCATCTATTGTCAGTAGTGATGTAGTGATGGGTCAGTGTTATCTATATAGAGGCCATTGTACAGGGAGGGGGAGGAGATAAGCTGTGACAACATCTATTGTCAGTAGTGATGTAATGATGGGTCAGTGTTATCTATATAGAGGTCATTGTACAGGGAGGGGGAGGAGATAAGCTGTGACATCATCTATTGTCAGTAGTGATGTAATGTTGGGTCAGTGTTATCTATATAGAGGTCATTGTACAGGGAGTGGGAGGAAATAAGCTGTGACATCTATTGTCAGTGCTGATGTAATGATGGGTCAGTGTTATCTATATAGAGGCTATTGTACAGGGAGGGGGAGGAGATAAGCTGTGACATCATCTATTGTCAGTAGTGATGTAATGATGGGTCAGTGTTATCTATATAGAGGTCATTGTACAGGGAGGGGGAGGAGATAAGCTGTGACATCATCTATTGTCAGTAATGATGTAATGATGGGTCAGTGATATCTATATAGAGGTCATTGTACAGGGAGGGGGAGGAGATAAGCTGTGACAACATCTATTGTCAGTAGTGATGTAATGATGGGTCAGTGTTATCTATATAGAGGTCATTGTACAGGGAGGGGGAGGAGATAAGCTGTGCCATCATCTATTGTCAGTAGTGATGTAATGTTGGGTCAGTGTTATCTATATAGAGGTCATTGTACAGGGAGTGGGAGGAAATAAGCTGTGACATCTATTGTCAGTGCTGATGTAATGATGGGTCAGTGTTATCGATATAGAGGCTATTGTACAGGGAGGGGGAGGAGATAAGCTGTGACATCATCTATTGTCAGTAGTGATGTAATGATGGGTCAGTGTTATCTATATAGAGGCCATTGTACAGGGAGGGGGAGGAGATAAGCTGTGACATCATCTATTGTCAGTAGTGATGTAATGATGGGTCAGTGTTATTTATATAGAGGTCATTGTACAGGGAGGGGGAGGAGATAAGCTGTGCCATCATCTATTGTCAGTAGTGATGTAATGATGGGTCTGTGTTATCTATATAGAGGTCATTGTACAGGGAGGGGGAGGAGATAAGCTGTGACATCATATATTGTCAGTAGTGATGTAATGTTGGGTCAGTGTTATCTATATAGAGGTCATTGTACAGGGAGTGGGAGGAAATAAGCTGTGACATCTATTGTCAGTGCTGATGTAATGATGGGTCAGTGTTATCTATATAGAGGCCATTGTACAGGGTGGCGGAGGAAATACGCTGTGACATCATCTATTGTCAGTAGTGATGTAATGATGGGTCAGTGTTATCTATATAGAGGCCATTGTACAGGGAGGGGGAGGAGATAAGCTGTGACATCATCTATTGTCAGTAGTGATGTAATGATGGGTCAGTGTTATTTATATAGAGGTCATTGTACAGGGAGGGGGAGGAGATAAGCCGTGCCATCATCTATTGTCAGTAGTGATGTAATGATGGGTCTGTGTTATCTATATAGAGGTCATTGTACAGGGAGAAGGAGGAGATAAGCTGTGACATCATCTATTGTCAGTAGTGATGTAATGATGGGTTAGTGTTATCTATATAGAGGTCATTGTACAGGGAGGGGGAGGAGATAAGCTGTGACATCATTTATTGTCAGTAGTGATGTAATGATTGGTCAGTTTTATCTATATAGAGGTCATTTTGCAGAGATGGTCAAAGAATTGTCTATTGTCTATTGTTCATTGTGGATGCAATTATTTTATCTTTTATTGTAAACCTGTTTGTCTTGTCAGTGATTAAGCTGCAAAGAACCCTCCACAATAAAAGATTGACACTTTCTAATCCTGTAGTGATTTTTTACTTTTGCAGAGAACTCCTGAAGATTCTGCAAATGTTGCAAAATAGAAGAAAAAGTTATACTCTAATACTTATACTAAGCTTACTGTCCATGGGATGGATGACTGTTCCCCGCTAACTTGATCTGTATGCAATGGGGCATGGATGATACCCCGGAAACAATCTGAAGGGCTTTGTATAACTTTCACAAATGCGCATTCCTGAGTTATCTACAAAAGAGGAAACCTCCTTAAGCCTAGTGGCCATAGTGAAAATGGTAGGGAATAGTATTTTCATGAAATATAGTGACAAATTTAAAAAAAAAAAAGGATTTCTTAAACATACGTTTCACATAAAACATTGGTATAAAAAATAGGTCACCGTGGGTTTGTATATACACTCTTGTAGAGGACATTTGTATTCGTTTTAGGCCAATATGACATGGAAAGAATTTTTACAGACCCCGATTGGGAGTTTATGATAGTATATGGTGAGCGCTCATTTTTATGTGTCCTCTATAACATTCAGGCTGCGCTGGTCATAAACAATATTGCCCAGCAGTAAAAAAAAAAAAAAAACTGTTACAGCAGTATCTATAAATCACCTTCAGCAGTGGACACGTCCTTTTCCAATAGCTACACCAGATCTTATGGAAAAGCTGTCCCTTCCCTTTTATCTTCTTTGTACATGTCCCTTGACAGCGTCGCCATAGATGATGGTTTGCCCAAAGGGAAAGAAGCTAATGCAAGATGAGGCATGACTGGAAGACATCTCAAGGGCAGAGGGTGTGTGGCTAACAGTCTCTGCCATGTGCAGTCTCGTCAGGACACTCACTTCCCGAGAAACCAGGCAGAGAATTTTCTATGTCCTGCCCTTACGTATCGCTCCTTCCATTCAAAGTCAAGTAAACTTTAGTAGCACTGACTAACAATACTCGTACATGGGTCTACGTATTTCTTTCCTAAACATAGCAGTATGAATACTGAATTATTAGTCAGATAAGCAAAGGAAGACCCTGCACCTTTGGCCTACAAACTCCCTGCAATGTAAGAATGCAACAGCGCTGCACATATAGAACTCTGATGGACTGGTAAGATATTTCATACAGAAGACGCTTTAGATTGTCCTAGAGATATACCCTATGGACAAAAATATTAGGACACACCTCTTCATCATCTAACTAAGGCTCCTTTCATATGAACATATTCTCAAGCCGTTGACGTCATCTGTCCGCGACACATACAATATCTATAACATTTTTCCATCAATGGAACGGTACGGTGGTCAATTCGGCAATTCAAACAGATGGTCGTATTGTGATACAGAAGACACTTTAGCGTGTACTAGTAAAATACCTCATGGGCAAAAATATTAGGACACACCTATTCATCATCAAACTAAGGCTACTTTCATATGAACATATGCTGGACCCAGGCATAGCATAACACAGGCTCAGTAAGGGGAAGGATGAGAACTCTTCACCCCTCCCCTCTCCATAGGTAGTCATGCTGCCAAGTCGTATGTACGGCAAAAGATACCGCACATTCTAACTTTTTTTGCCATAAAATTCCAAATAAGAAACAGCAGAGCAGCACTCACCAGAATCATGTGCAGATAACTTTATTAAAGGGATGGTATGCGGGGTCTGGCGATCGACCGTTTTGGGCTACCTAGCGCATTCTCAAGCCGTTGACATCATCTGTCCACGACACATACAATATCTTTATCTTTTTTCCATCAATGCAACGGTCCGGTGGGCAATACGGCCATACAAACAGATGGTCGTATTGTCATACAGAAGACACTTTACCGTGTACTAGTAATATACCTCATGGGCAAAAATATTAGGACACACCTCTTCATCATCAAACTAAGGCTCCTTTCAGATGAACATATGCTGCACCCAGGCATAGCATACCACAGGCTCAGTAAGGGGAAGGGGTGAGAACTCTTATGTACAGCAAAAGATATAGTATGTTCTATCTTATTTTTCAAAAAAAAACTCGTTGACGTCATCTGTCCACAACACACACAATGGGGCTCATTTACTAAAGGTCCGTCAGACGCATTTTCTGTTTGCGCCAAATTGCCCAGGGATTTTGGCGCACGCGATCGGATTTTGGCGCATCGGCACCGGCTTGCATGCAACAGAAATCGGGGGGCGTGGCCGTCGGACAAACCGCGAAATTTAAAAAAGGAATTATGTCGCAAGAGCAAGCACTCACATGCACCAGGAAGAAGCAGGTGAACTCTGGCGGACCTCGGCGCAGCAGCGACACCTGCTGGAACTCGGACGCACGATCTTAGTGAATCGCGCCGGACTCAAAACCTAATCGGACAACGCACCACGGGATCGCGACAGGACTGGGTAAGTCAATCTGCCCCAATATCTTTTTTCTGTCAATGGATGGGCAATGCGGCCACTCAAACGTAAACTGTACGGTAGCACACAGCCGCATTAACTCGTTTCAGACTGCCCGCTGACATCTAAAGTCCAGAGTCTGCAGCGGCGGGAGCAGGACCCGTTCTCCTGGGGTCAGAGGCACCCGGAGACTCTAGGGACAAGGGAGATGTGGTTCGTTACTTCAAATTTAAAATAAAGTAAAATTAAAAAAAAACAACGTGAAAATGTCCCCCAGGGGTCTTTTATGGGGAACATATAAAGCAAAAAAAAAAAAAAACATAAAAAAATTAATAAGCATACATAAAAATACAATGACATTTCCCCATATAATAAAAACCAAATCCCCTGTTACACTACAAAAAGCATTGCCATAGTCACCCCGTTTGCCCGATACTATACATATTATATATCAAAACGACCGAAACAAAATAGGGAATTCATTTTGAGTTAATTTGAAAATAACAAAAAAAAAAAGTACTATAAATTACAAAAAAAAGCCTTTTTTCCATGGAACAATTTAGGAATCACTGCCATAAAGTGACAGATCACACAGAGAGGGGTCAACAAGTGCTGAGGTGTATAGTGCATACAAGTTTTCAAAGCTCTGCTGACTTAAAGGGGTTGTCCACTTTCAGCAAATAATTGATGAGGAAAAGTTATACAATTTTCCAATAAACTTTCTGTATCAATTCGTCACAGTTTTCTAGATGTCTGCTTGCTCTCCACCCAGTGGCATCACACAGGTGGACGGAAAGTTACAACACAGTGAGTAAAGCTGTGTGATAATAATGGCTTGTGCACCTGTGTGACATCACATGACCATGGACAGATTTATATCTACTGCAAGTAAACCATAGAAGGACAGCAAGCAGAGATCTAGAAAAGTACTGTATATACTCGAGTATAAGCCAACCCAAATATAAGCCAAGGCCCCTAATTTTTAAACAAAATAGGGAAAACCTATTGACTCGAGTATAAGCCGATGGTGGGAAATGCATTGGTCATAGCCTCCCCAGTATATAGCCTGCCAGAACCTGCCCCATAGTATATAGCCAGCACTTGCCCCCCAGTATATAGCCTGCCAGCCCATATCCCCAAGTATATAACCAGCCCCCTGCCCCAGTACGTAGCCAGCAGCAGGGCAAGCCGGAAAGGTGAGTTTTGATATTTTTTTTACTCAAGTATAAGCCGAGTTTGGGTTTTCAGCACATTTTTTGTGCTGAAAAACTAGGCTTATACTCGAGTATATATGGTATATTGGAAAATAGTATAACTTTTCCTTACACAGACCATATCAATTATTTGCTGAAAGTGGGCAATCCCTTTAAATGCCCATGGACAAAAACTGCGGTCTGGTGCCAGAAGCTTCATGGCACAAGGATCCATAACCTGGCAGCTACATGCAAACTAAATCCTCATGCACAATGCCAGGCACCTTATAGAGAAATATAGAGTGAATGGTTGTTACTTGAAGTTATCTGACAGTCTGACCCTTGTAAGGAGAGCGTTTCCCTGCCGGACTGAACTGTGCCTGGGCCCCTCAGTATTAACCCCTTTCCACCTATGCCGTTTCTAGTTTTTGCGTTTCCGTGTTTTGCTCCCCTTTTTTTTTGCTCCATAGCTTTTTTTTATTTTTCAGTGTTTATGACTTTATAAGGGCTTCATTCTGAGTAAGAAATTGTACATCCTACTGGTGGTAGGTAATTTTCCACATCGTGTACTACGAAGCAGGAAAAAATTCCAAAAATGAATGAACTTGAAGAAAAAACACTCATGCGCCATTTTCTTTTTGACTGTTTTTACGGCTTTCACTGTGCCCTACAAATGACATCTCCTTTTAATTTTTGGGTTGGTACCAAACTTATATAGGTGTTATTGTGTTTTAATGGATTTAAAAAGTTAAAACCTTTTGTACTAAACATAATTTCTTTATTTTGCCATATTCTGCCGCCAATAACTATTGTCGCTATTTTCCGCTATGAATTTCACCGCCAGGAATAACTATTTTTATATATTAGATTGAACTTTTTAGGATGCGGCAATACCTAACATAGAAACACATGGCCTATATGGAGAGGGCTCTGCCCTTTATAAGAGGGCTCTGCCCTTTATAAAAGATGAAATTCATTTCACTAACAAGGATGTTGCATCACTTGGGACCTCCCATAGCGTATGCTCAGTGAAGGCCGGGAATGAATGCCATACTTTCCCCCATAGGCTATTATGGGCTTCGCTGATGCGTTTCCTGCTAGATGCGATGTATACTAGGCAAAAATGGAGGCCACTATATGTTCATGGATACGTTCAGCATATACATCTGAAGCTTTCCTGGCATGTATGATGAATATATTATAAACGCAATATGTTAATGTAGGCTTCATAGGGCTACTGCTTGACAAGGCTGATAACAAAATATCTGGGGGTTGAAATATGTCATCACTGATCCACCTTTTCCATGACTTTATCTAAGAGTCAGGAGGCCAACATACACACAAGTTACTCAACCAGTCCCACCAGAAATGGTGGATTTGAACAGATTTTCTCTTATGTGTAACAGGGGCCATTAGGAATAGTTATGACAAGGAGACAATTGAGTTCCTTGGTTTATCCATTGTCTACCACTATATCTTAAATCTCCATCTTCTTCATAAACCTCTGTTTTCCTATTTTGCAGCTTGTTTGCTGATTAAAAAAAGGAAAAACTCGCCAAACAAGCTATTCTTGGTGGGATTTGGAAAAGATCCTTCCATATTACCATTGGGCTTTGGGGCAAATGTGTCTTACACTAAAGATGGTCCTGGTGCTGACCCTTAGCCTGCCTCCAGGAAACCGACAAGAAGAACATCCTAATACATCTTGATAGATGTGTAACAATAGTGCATAGATCCAGTATCCAGCCCCTAGCATCAGCAAGTGAAAGGCTTTAATCCATGATAATACCATGACATGTAGGAATAAAAGCGGTTCAGCAGGAATAACATTCACTGTTCACTGCACTAAATGCTACATATAGGTATTTCCATGTAAATCAAGCGTTGTAGTAGAAGGACACCCCTTTCTTCATTTCTGCTATAGAAAGCACTTGAATTTCTCATAAAAATTCAATTTCTGCAATATCCTTTCTAAGAGCTGGAAGCGCATATGCGATCAGCCCAAGCCCCGCCCCCAGGTATTTTGCATAGTGTTTGTAAACGCTGCCCCTTTACAACCTTCTGAACCTTCTATACTACTTGTATACAATACTGATGGATATTTGACTTGCGGGTGAAATTTCAGGATGAGCCTAAAATGCACGCTAACCTTTACAGATGAACTTAATATGACCTCTTCATTTTTAATAGCACATGTCCAACTCAAAATTTAATTACTTTTCACGCAACTTGGTGTTCTCTAAAAAGGAGCAGAAACAGGTTTTTGATCTATAAATCGCCACACATTCAATGAGAATTTGTTTTTAAACAGTCCTCCTCATCATGCTGTTCGGATTTTGACATTAAGAAGCTTTGAGAGTTCTTCGACAAAAGTAGCCACTGAGCTTAGAGTGTCACGGTGTGTCTATCAGCTGGTTGCAACAGAGATTTAGGGAAAATGGAAGAGTCATAGAGATGGATGTCATTTGGCCATGTCCCACACTGCTGACTGCTTCATTGCAAACAATGCCCTATGGAGCCTGGTAATGAAGGTCACATGATTAAGGAATGGCTGCTGGACACTCGGTGATATGAAATCGAGTGTCCTGCACTTTCTCCAGATCTGAATCCCATTAGACCAGCTAAATTACTTTGTAGAGACTTGTAACTCTGCCCCAAAACCTGAATGACCTGGAGAAGAAGCAAAAGCACAGCAAATTAAACATTGAATCCACAATGAAATACTTCCTTAAGATTTACGTCCTGACTTAGAATGAGTGTGACAGCTATAGATAGGGCGTTATTTCAGAAGATGTGTCGGCATCTATGTGCAGTGTGGCACCTGTGACCACAGACATGTGTGGGTGGTGCTGTCAGGCACCCTCCAGCTGCTCCCACGACTTCAAGACGCAAGGAATGTAGATTGAAGAAAGCATGGCCTGAGCTGCAGGTCACTCTGTGATTTGTAATACCAGTTTTTCCTGACATCTGCTTTTTGCCCTGAGCTCACCCTTCCTGTGTTCAAAGTATTGGGTGATTTGTGTCTGTGCTGTCATCCGTTATCTAAGCACAGACTGCAGGTACAGTTTCAGGGTATCTTTACGCAAACAAGCCCGAGCAATTGTCACAAAGCTGCCTCTGAGCATGAAAGTCCGAAATTGATGATCCTGGAGTCAGACTTCTGATAACATCCTGCATGAAAGAACACACGGACTCCACTGATGTATAGAAGACAGCTCGGCAAGACCTACGCCAAATGTATGTCATCCAAGAACAAACCACTCATCTACAAGGTTAAAAAGTGAATTTAAATAACTGCATGCATTTTTCTCTGATGCGCCTTAAAGTGCAGTATTCACATATCACAGATGTATATTGTCCATGGTCGCAGGAATATGGATCTCATACTCTCCCCATGATATTGTGGACAACCTTACTTTCTACTTCTGTATGGCAGTCAGTAATCAGCAGGATAGAGCAATATAGAGCATAACCAATTTTAATTAGTGCAGACTATGACATTGTTTTTTAACCTCGGCAAACAAATTGACCCCCTATAGCAGTGGTGGCGAACCTATGGCACGGGTGCCAGAGGTGGCACTCAGAGCCCTCTCGATAGGCAGTCTCAGGACTTGCCATGTTTAGCATTTTTTTAATGTGGAGCATCCTGGTATACTTGAGGCTGCAGGAAGAGAGCGGTGTGGACAGGGTCAGGTTAACACTGGAGCCCCTCCTGAGCAACCCCTGAATCTCCCTGTTTAGGAAGCTGTCAAGGGAAGCTCCAGTGACAACCCAAAATTCCTCTCCTTCTGACAAAGATATTGGTGCTCTCAGGCCTACTGAAAGCTGTGGTACAGCACGGAGCAAAAAAATTGCAATAAGTTACTGCTTGTATTGCCGTTTTGGCACTTTGCAAAAAATATGCAGGTTTTGGGTTGCAGTTTGTGCACTCGACCTCCAAAAGGTTTGCCATCGCTGCCCTATAGTAACTGTGTAGTTATCATGGCCAAAAGAACGCCCATATGATTACCATTCAACTCTCATGTGTTGCAAAGTTGTTTTGGCTTTTATCAACAACATTACAAGGCCTAATAAAGGGTCAGACAACGGGCTTATTTACTAAGAGTCAGGGATCGCACTTTCGTCGGACTGTTTTCTGTTTCGGGGATTGCACGGTTTGGACAGGTATTACAGTCTGCACTAGGATTGTGTCGCATGCGATCAGTTTTTGGCACAGCTGCACTGGCTTCCGTGCGACACAGATCAGGGGGCGTGCTGTCAGACGATCCGACTGATTCAGACTGATCGCAGGATTTAAAGATTTCTCTCTGTGATGATAAATTCTGGTGCAGTGTAATATTGTCAAGTTCTAATTTAGACCTACATCTAGTTGGTGGACCTTATTATTTTTGTGGCACACGGACGATTTACTCCTGGTCATGTCCCTTTTCCAGTAATACCTTAGTAGAAAGTGTGTCAAAAAAGGTCTTAAACAGAAAAAAATAAGATAAATACATTGCAAGGCATTTTAGAGAGTTTTTTTTAATCCAATTCAGAAAAGTCTTGCTGAATTGGATTAATAAATTACACCATGGGGTATGCTTATAAGAAAAGGCCTGCGAACAATGGATTTATATTTATAGGATTGAAGCACTGGCAGAGTTCCTCACACCAATGTGTTCTTAGATCTCTGCTTTCCAACTGCTCCCAGCTCCTCCCCTCTGCTATAATATCTAACCAGAAGCCTGATAGTGCTATTACTAAAAGCAGTGTGGCTGTGCTCTATTCAGCGAAGAGTTCTTACACATGAGTGCCCCAGGGTGTTCCAAAACCAGCTACAATCCTGGAATAAAATTATTTTTTTTATTTAACAGATGGCAGATATCTTCCCCAATATGTGTGCCCTTTTTGGAAAGTTGGAACACCCCGTACACATTAGATGATTGGCTTAATGGGTGCTTTTAGATCATTTTTATCCAATGTGCACTAGGCGTCTCTACAGGCAGATTACGGAATACAGAAAATAAAAAACCCCGGTACATGGCTGTGCGCTTTGGCTACCATATTAAGACATACGTTTTTAGAATCTTTTATGTAACAGAATGTTACCATTAGAGAAAAAGTTTTCTTCCCCAGAAACGGGTGCTAATATGTCTATCGGGTACAGGGTCCGTTGCTTCCAGTGTTGGCATACTCCTGCTATAATTCTATTAAATTACAATAAACATCTATATTTGGCGTCCGCCAACTGCCAAGTACATTCCCAGAGGGACATGATTTATTTTCTACAACAGGCTGAAGATTTGGGATCTCAGCATGAGAGGCATGTCCGCCTGTAATGTCATTCTGGAGGAATGATTAGCACATGTGTATTCTTGATGGGCGCTTTAGAAATTGATGACAGCTGTGGGTGCCCCAATCGCTCTCCAGCAACAGGTCAGAGGCAGGTCCAACATGGGTGTGACAGCCTTGGTGTATACCGTGTGATGGCTCTGTGGATGTATGAGACTTGCTTCATTCTGATGTCTATCACCGAAAAAGGGTTAGGAACTGTGACTCATGATTCAGGAAGAGCTATATGCTGATGTCAGTTTATTCAAGCTGATAGCAAAAGTCCCTGCATTGGGATCGCATGAATATATTCGGGTAATTTGATTATGTGGTTTTCAGCATTACTGACCCAGGAATTAGGTTATGTAGGCCGTGTATACGCACAGTGAAAACGGGACAGTCTGTGGCACAGAATAACCTTTTCTAAAACAAAAAAAAACCCCACCGGCCCGATCTGCCGCTTGTGCACCCCTTCAAGCTCTGCCAGCCCAAGGGGAAAATAATAGAAATTACTGGCAGTTTGCAAGGCAGAAAACTGGTGTAGTAGACCTGATAAAGTTAGTAGTTAAGCACACATTTGTAAAAAAAATGTGCGGTCAGACATGGCATCCCCTCCACTCCTGCAGCCAGTTCTAGTTCCTACTACCTCTTGCCCCCAGTTCTAGTCCCCTCCCTTCCTTTTCCCAGTTCTAGCCCCCCTCCTGCCCCCAGTTCTCGTCCCCCCTCTCCCTCCTGCCCCCAGTTTTATCCTCCCCCTCCCTCCTGCCCCCAGTTTTATCTTTCCCTCCCTCCTGCTCCCAGTTCTATCCTCTTCTCCCTAATGCCCCCAGTTCTATCACCCCTCCCTCCTGCCCCCAGTTCTATCCGCCCTCCTCCCTGCCCCCAGTTCTTGTTCCATCTCCCCTGCCCCTAATTCTAGTTCCCCTCTCCTCACGATGAGCCCTGATCCACAGGGGGTTGTACGGAAGAGAACCCAGAGGATCATGTGATGATGACATCATCAAAGGTCCTTGAGCTTCCATACAGCAGGACAGGTCCTGCAGCACTGTGTACTTACTGCACATTTTATTTCATTTTTGCCACAAAAAGTGGCAAAAACATAATACAATTACAGACCAGCTTCTGCACTAGAAGCTGCAGGCAGCAGGGTGGGGGCTGCAACCTGAGGGTCGGTGGGCCGCGGGTTGTGCACCCCTGGGGTAGACGTTGCAAATGCAACTGGGTAAAAGGACCTTCGATGACATCACCCTGGTCACATGACATGAAGTGCCCAATGATGTAACAAAGCTCTCTCTCAATGTTCCACACAGCCGCATGCCTAGCAGTGAGACCTGTCAACCAGGAACGAGGAGGCAGGGCAGTGCAAGTAAAATTTTATATGCAGGACTCACTTAGTATAAGTTTACAAACTGACTTTTTTAACTTTGCAGTTATGGAAATAAACAATTTATGGATAAAGGCAATGATTTTAATCATAGTTTTTGGTGCAGTATTTACTTTGGGTGTGTTAATTTAAATGGCAAGTTCTCTTTAAAACTATATCAATTGTGCACAGGACAATTTCAGCTCAGTCACTGATTTTCAATAATATATGTCAAATTAATGTGTTTCACTTGTAAAATATGCTTTCACCTAAACTCCAAATGTAGGTACACCATATTTTCCCTCTAAAAAGGTACATCTCCATAGATTTAAACATAAAATGATGACTTCAGAAGTCAGAGGTGACACCCAAAAGGTTGTGGTCTCTCCTTGCCGACAATTACAAGTGCCATAAACCATTGCATCACACTCATTCCCAGCAGTCTTACATGTGTATTTCAGGACACTCCTGCTGCTTAAGGAAGCAATTCCAATAATATCCCTGTATTAGGGAAATGATGAGTAAGCTGCACAGGACATCCTGCAAGATGACGACACAAATGGAGGCGAAACATTAGTAGCTGGTAATTACAAGTCTCAATCCATTGGACCTAAAGATGTTCTTTGAGGAGGACTTTGTCTTCTGCTTATACTAAGTTAGAAGTGGTTACCATAAAAAAGGGTTGCAATGCCGGACAAAGTCCAATGGGGCACAGTTTTTTCATCAACAGATTTGCAATACTGTTATAGGCTGCTCAGTGTATAAGGTGGAATTGTGTTTATACATGGCAACACTGCATTATTGTTGTGCAAAAGAATGGCAAAACGCATGAGATCCAGTTTATATTTATTACCTTTTGACATAAAAGGGAAAATTTAAAGGCTTATTTACATGAAAAAAATGTCCATTTGTGGCTGTTTTTCAACATGTCTGTGTTGTTAAATAGCAAAGCTTGCACTAGTGTAGCCTGTTAACTGTCTTCTCAATAGAATGTGTCCATGATAAAAATGTGACTACACTCATTAGCAAAATGTCTCATTGCTAGGAGAATCAGGAATTCCACCGTAAACAAAAGAAAAAAATGGATGCAACCGGACCGTTAAAAATGGGCACATGCTTTTTGAACCCGTTTTTGGTCCGTTTTTAAGCAGCCCATCCAAAAACGCTTGCGTTAAAAAAACACATGCGTTTTTGAACCAAAAAAAAAAAAACACATGCTTTTTTTGAAAACGCATGCATTTTTGACCAGTTTTAACTAAGATAATTGGTAAAATCTGTCAAAAACGGATGCGTTTTCAAAAAACACATACATTTTTTTAATCAAACTGCTTAAAAAGGAACCAAAAACGGCTTCAAAACACCATGTGTGGCATCACCCTAAGTCTTGTGAATATAGCCTTGTCCTGTCAACAAAGTGATAGATGATATTTGCTACACATCCCCTTTAACCCCTCAATGACTTGGTCACATACTCCACATACTGGAGGCTGTAATGGGAGCAGACAATCAGAACCAAGATGGCAGCTTTGCCGGGAGCAGTATTTAACGGGTTAACACCCGCAGCCGGTGATGGCACCAATCATGGGTGTTAACTGTGGGCAGTGGTGTAAACTGGCAAAGTCTGTGCCAAGTTCCCGAATATAATGTATGGTTTATAGAACTAGTCTTCTCATATGGGGAAGTATGTCATACTAGAAGTCGCTAATCTCCATCAGCTCCAAAGAGATGAATGGAGCAGAACTGACACGCACTGAGGACCACATTAATGAAGTCACAATACATGAAACAATAGAATAAAATCTTCAATCTTTATTTCCAAAAGGCAACCAAAAAGGACAAAACTATTTAAAATCATCACCTAAAATACACAACAAACACACAAGAGTGGTGGTGGTCAATGAAACACAAATCCACCCTCAATAGGTATAGAAATAAATCTAGAGAGCACAAAATAAATATATGTGTATATACCGGAACCCAATAGTAAGTTTGCCCAAAAAGAGCGTTATATGTATAGGTGCCTACCAACCATACAAATGGATCCCAAGACCACCACCACAGCACCCCGACGAACGTTTCACCGTCGCTTCCTCAAGGGGGTGTCACGCACGGCTGTCTGTTCCGCTCATCTCGGGGAGGGGAGAGGGGTCTGACGGAGGTACCTTGGACCCTATCAGACCCCCTGTTCTAGTGATCTGTGGGAGTCTCATCGCGGAGACAGAGCCTTACTTGTCTTGTGGGAAAGCCCCTTTAAGGGGTTAAGCAGACAACAATTAAGGCAACAACTTTTTACTTTCTGTGGGTGGCCCACTGACAATTGTTTTTTGCAATTGGATGTGGAGGCTGTAGAAAACTCATATCAGATCCTATTCCTGTCTGTGTTTGGGGGTCAAGCCTCCCGTAGAAATCTACGGGAACATGAAAAATAGTGACATCATTTGCCAGCCTTACATTTTTTATGAGGATCCCCAAAAAGAATGAAAGACATACGGTTTGTGAGGACAGACGCTTCAGCAACGGATCCGCTATTTGTGCACGGTAAGCCTTCTACTGTGATGTCTAAAGTGTTATATCAATGCAAGGCCTGTGCATTTAATGACTAATGTATAACAAAACAGATAAAAGGCGATCTCTTTTGGCCATGAGCTAAGTCGTGCATCAGGGTAAGTGTGAGGCTGGGTTGACATTTCCCCAGGATCCGTGTCATGTGGTGTCAGAGGTTATGTGTCATTGTGTCTCCCTCCCTGCTTCCTTGTGACACACAGCCAGTGTCAGGTTTCCATCGGGAGGAGGCCTCCGCTGGCAGATGTCACTGCGCACACTTCACACCAGAAGCCGCGGCTGTGTCACTTCCCTGCACTGACTTGTGGCCTGTGTTACAGAGACGTTGCGGCACACCCTGTCTGACAGCCCTAACAGGATACCTTCCTGTGACTGAAATAACAGAGCCGGGGAATGACGTTACAGAAGCCCCAGGGCCTGCTCACAAGATGATACTTTCCCAGAACTGTGCAGGTCTCTGCTTGTGAAGCCGCCGTCAGCTGACCTTCCTCCTCTATGCCCCAATGTCCCTCCCTAACCAGACCTGTCTGGAATCTATCCCCTGACCCGAAATAGCTCACTCTGGTTAGTGCACGAACCCTCCCTGCATCAACTGAGGGATAATATCAGCAACTTCACTGGGTTATACGAGTTAGGCTGCGGTACAAGCCTACGCTGTGGTATATATTGTGTGGTAATCCTAGTATTAGCGCCTTTATTTATACAGCACCGACAGATGACGCAGTGTAGTACAATGCCAGAAGAAAACAAAAGCACAGAAATCTTTAAGACGTGTTACAACTAAGAAAAAACTATTTTATAAAATTTCGGTGATGGAAGTATTGTAGGGTTTGGACCTGCAAAAAAAATAATAATTTTTTTTTTTTTAAAGTTCACCTTCTAATACAGCAGGTGTCATTTTCATTACAGATAAATAATTTTCTACCCACTATTGTTTTTGGAATTTATATTCCATTGCACGATATAAATATAGTCATTTGTCGCTGCCTTCCTTAGGGCTGCTCCTTTATTCCTTAAGGAGACTGCACCCTATAATAAAGTATAATTTACCTAAGGATGTACATCTGCGCTGGTTAATGAAGTTGTGTTTACATGCTACGATTCTGCCAAAATCCAGTTTATGATCCAGTGTTTCCAATGGTTATGTAAGATTGTACAATTAATGTTTGATGTTAGTGTTGGGGATGTAGACTGTAGATCGCATGTTACAATAAAAGAGTCTGGATTATATTGGTGTATTAACAACTATAGCAGTCATAGCAACTACTATGAGGTCCACGGATAAAGCGGGACCAAGAGCACAGTCTAGTCAATGTGTTCCCATTACTGCAAATAATGGTTATTGTTTGTATGATGAAACCGGATACTATTGTCCAATTTGCTTTATGTATCAATTCCTCACTAGTAGAGATGAGTAGACCCAAAATGTAGGTTCGGCGTCATCCGTTTCTGTCGGACCTAACCATGTGGCTTGAGGCTTACTTCCGGCGGATAGAAATATGTCCATGAAGATCTTTTAGGGCATGTCTGGAACATGGCCATCATATTTAAATCTGCCATATTGGGTCTACAACAACCCTACCAATGCATAGGGTGGGTAGTTGTTGCGAATAGTGCCCTCTGCATGTTAGGAGCTGACTATGGAGACTGATCACCTCTCTAGGAGGTCTCCAAAAGTGGAATACTTTGTAATTGCAGCTGGGACCACTGCCTGGGAGGACAACAGTTAAAGGGGTATTCTCGTCTGGGCGTTCACATTCAGTTTTCATTAATCTGACATTTATAAACATTTCTTCAATTAGATAGAAGATTATTAAGCAGGTTCAAAATGATTGGATCCAGTGCCTTTAGCTTCAAGTTCACCACAGTGGACAACACGTCACATAGCTGTGCATCACAGGGCATGTTCCTGGTTGTTCTTGCAACTTTCTGTGTTGATACATTATTTGACCACCACAGATACTGCAGCAATTAATTCTGGTCTTTGACTTGCTACATGACCACCTTCCGATTGGATAAACCTTGCCCTATGTGGTGGCTTTCTAAATGGCAGCAACTTTCCAAGCATAGCCTAAAAAATAGATCCCTCTCATCCATTACTTGATGGAAAATTCAGATTTGTCCATTTTTTTTCCGTTTCCCATTTCTGAAATGTTGATTCACCCTCTATAGTCCTAAAATGGCAGTCACTTACTGTGATGCAGAAATTCCCTTCACTTGCATGACACTTGACACAGGATTAAGCATAGAAATGAGTTGACAGACCCTTAGAACTTAACCGCCAAAAAAAACATTTTGGCCTTGTTCGGGTTCTCGACATAAAGTAATAAAGTAAAACAAAACCCGTGGGAGTGAGGAGTAAAGCTGATAAAAGAATGAAGAGCAGTTTCCTTAGACATAAACATTCTTTAGAATCAGCTTAAACAAATACATTCTGAAAGTAATGTTGAATTTCACGTTCATGTTCAGGACTGAAATGGAAAAAATGCTGCTATAGCCTTATGAATGGAATGCCAATAAATACTTGGCTTGTTCATTCAGATTTCGGAAAAAGAGCATTTTGAAAGAAAAACTCCTTCCAGGACTTGTTATTAATCCTTGTTCACACAGGACGATAATGCTGAGGTATAATAGCTGCAGCAAGCTGTACATAAACATATCTCATCCACGCACAGGTTTTCACAGCAGTTTTTACCTTGCAATGCAACATGGATGGACTGCAACCCGCTGTGCAGCTTTCTGTAGCCAAAGTAATGTCACTTCTGGCAGGTCCTTACACGGAGTATATCAGAGTCGAGCTACCAGCCGGGGCTCCTCTGCTCTAAACATATCATATTATATCTCGGACGTTGGAATCCAGAGCTTTACCAGGAGTCGGAGAGACATCTTCTTTCTACATAACACAAAACATTAGTAGGTGTTGGCACAGGTGTAATTTTAAACATGTTTCATGAAAACGTCTATGGCACCGATGTCGAACCCTTTGCAGACCGAGTGCCCAAACTACAACCAGAATCCACTTATTTACCATAGTAGTAACTTGTTGCTACCTGTTCTTCAACATCATTCAACTGTATCGGCCCCCTGAGGCCACCAATACAGTTGAAAGAAGGTGGACACATTCAGACTATCATTGTAGCTTCTCTCCAGGAAGAATGGTGGGATCCAGCAGGAGGACCTCCAAGACAATGCAGTTTAGTCAACACCTTCTCACTTTTTACTGCAGTTCCAAACAGCCAACGAAGTGTCACTTTAAAACAGAGCTGAGAGCAGCATCTTTTAAGTTTCTTGGGACTACACGAAGATTTGGTGGATTTGGTCCTGTTTGGTGAAATTGGGGGAGTGGCCTGGGTGCCCACATAGAGGGCCCTGAGTGCCACATCTGGCACCCGTGCCATAGGTTCGCCACCACTGGTCTAAGGGGTACTAAGCATATCACATATTAGGACTACATATATACCTTTCAATACAAGTCCATGTGGTGGGAGTCATACTTTAGTGCCTCGACTCCGTTTACACAGATGACTTTGGAACCAAGAAACTTCTGGATACTGAAGGTCTAATTGGAAAGACTGCTATGGGTTAGGTACCTGCCCTGGGGTAAATACTGTTAGCGGAAATCCCCTTAAACAAAGCTCAGTCACTCCCAAAAATACAGGCACTCTTGGACCAGGTTCCTGATGAATATGGTTACATATTTTATTACAGACAAGTTTCTTATTTGCCACACTACCATTGTCGGTCGAGCGAACCTTGGACCTTCCATATTCCTGTGGCATGGACTGACATCACTACTAAGTACAGAACTCCTTACATCATAGCAATCAATGATGTAAGGAGTGCTGCATCTTTACTAAACAGACAGTAATCCTGTTATTGCTTCTTTTTAGTGAAAAAACAAGAACTCCTTATATGATAGATGGCTATAATGTAAGGAGTAAAGATGAGCGAGTATACTCGTCCGAGTATACTGCTCGGTCGAGTATTAGCATACTCGGACCGGCTCGTTACTCGGACGAGTATCTCGCCGGCTCGAGATCGAGCAGTAAATTAATAAAATAAATTGAATAAAAGTATTTTTATTGTAAAAAAAAAAATATTACACATGTTTGCAGATGTTTTACTTGTAAGAACACATTGAAATAACACTATTCTTCACTTTCCAGGTGTTCGCGCGTGTCTCCCGCTAAGTTAGGAGATCTGGAATGTGAAGAATAGTGTTCTTTCAATGTGTTCTGCACTTAAATGGTTCTGTATTCACTGTTTTTAATGTTTTAATTCTATTCTTCACTTTGCAGCTGTGCGCGCGTATCTCCGAACCTATCGGGAGACACGCGCGCACACCTGCAATGTGAAGAATAGAATTAAAACATTAAAAACAGTGAACACAGGAGCATTTAAGTGCAGAACACATTGAAAGAACACTATTCTTCACATTCCAGATGTTCGTGCACATCTCCTAACTTAGCGGGAGACACGCGCGAACACCTGCAAAGTGAAGAATAGTGTTATTTCAATGTGTTCTTACAAGTAAAACATCTGCAAACATCTGGAATTTTTTTTTTTGCACTGTTCTTTTACTGTTCAGTTTTATTAAAAAAATGCTCGGGTCTCCCATTGACTTCAATGGGGCTCGTTATTCGAGACAAGCACTCGAGCATCTGGAAAAGTTTGTCTCGAATAACGAGCACCCGAGCATTTTAGTGCTCGCTCATCTCTAGTAAGGAGTTCTGTCCCCCGCAGTGATGGCAGTCCATGCCTTAGGGCACTAAGTTCATGGACCAACAACAGCATTGTAAATGTGCCCTATCTGTGTATATAGTATCCCTATTTACCTAGTGCATATAGCCATGGCTCATATAGCATTTGTCTAGTCATCTGCACCTGTAGGGTATATGTGCTTTTAAAGAATGTTACAAACGTTTCTCCTATTAAAAATTATGGCCTGCCATACCCATGTGTGCTGGGACACAATGTATGGCCAGTCTTCCAATGCTCAGTTCCCTTATGAGATGTTACAACATGAGATGAGACACTTGCAAATCTGCAAAACAAACAGAATCCAATCTAATAAAACATCCTATGTCCACGTCAGGTTCTCATAATTCTGCTCGTAACGACATGGAGAAAGGAGCCTTGCCATATTTGCACAGGGCCTGTTTATACTGATGACATTTGCTATGTTGACTGTCGATCAAATGTGTTTCTCCCGTGTTTGCTAAACATTTGTCATTGTCACAAATTACTAAACAGCCCATCCTGTGTGTCAAGGACTCCCCGCAATACAAAGTATCCATAGGAACAAGCAAGAGAAGTTCATGGCTTAAACACTTTTTTTTAACAAGATGTCATGGGAAGTTAAAGAATAAAATGACCAAATAAATGTCAGGAAATACAAGAAATCACACGTTCGTGTGAATGTAGCCATTTTGTGCATGAGCCCATAGTATCCATTCATAAAATTGGCTTGGGCACCCCTCTTCAGGGGGTGAAGAAGCGTGGGAGAACGCGCGTTTGGGAGTCCGAGAGGCAGCCATAGAAGGCGCAAAATGGGTAGGACACTTGTCTGTTACTTGTGAATCTCATAATTTGGGGCACACTTTATGCTCACTCTTGATAAGCATGACTGTGGCAATGACAGCGAATATTGATGTGTGAACCATAGAATCGAGTAAGATACCCTGTAACGCAGTCATATGGTCTTTTGTCTCATCAGACCTTTTGTTTGGATTTCCTCTATAAAAAAATACACCAATTATTTTATGATAATACAACTGTGTGTTTTCTTGTGGAATAAATAAAGGTTTAAATTTATTGCTTTTATAAAAGAACGTTATAACTCCGTTTTTTGTAGTAGCATATTAATCATGGTGGAGTAGTTCTAGATTTTGAATATGGTAGGCTATTTGCCGAGTCCCTAACTTCAGCAACATGAAGATAAGGTATTTAATTATTTTATGGATCAGTATGATGGCAGACATACCAAATGTATATAGTTTAGGTATGTCTTTAAAAAATACCTTTAAGAAAATTCAAAAACCATACATTAAAAAAAAGAAAAAAAACCCTTGTGTTGCCATAATCTGTCACCCGTAACTTTTTCATCTAAAGGGGTGTGACTTACAGTTGATATTATGGAGCTCTTGCTTACAGCATGCGCCACCTAGCGTTTCATTGACCTATCATCATTGAATTGCCCGGATACCCCTTGTATCCCCCCTATGACATCCATCACACGGTTCTACTGGATGGTGGTTTTCTGTGATGATGGATATATGTTAATTTTAACTGTACTACATCCACAAGGCGGCTTTACTTATGAACAGTATATGCCCACAACCCTAACGATTTATCACATATAATTTTTGTGCTCTTTTATGTGATTTGAATAAAAGTTATGTTTTATACACTTAGATCACTCTAGAGAAAGTTTTCTCTGCTACTATTTCCTAAAGGGGTGTGATTTGAATTTTTACATTTTTAAAAAAATTTTAAATATTTTTCCAAACTTTTTTTTTTCCCCTTCAGCCCCCTTAGGGAACCTAAACCTTAGGGGTTCTGATCACTTAGACAATATACTACAATTGTATTGTATTGCAGTACATTGTGAATACACTGCTCCTGTATTAGACTGTCTCTCTAATACAGGATGCTGAATGACACCTGTGGGAGCCTTGCCGCTGTCATGGAAACCGATCAGCCATCAAAGATGGCGGCACCCATAATCAGCAGTGGTAAGTGCCAGCTTTGACTGCGGCAGTTATTGGCAGGTTTTGGCTGTGCAATACACTCCACTTCACAATCAGCCGGCGTATATATAAGTCGACCGTTCATGAAGGGGTTAAAAGAGATTCCCAGTTGCAGCTAGTCTTGTGCATAGAGGATAGTGGTTGATCAGTGGGGGTCATAGCACAATCACAGGATCCGTTGTACCCCAAATGAGAGGAGCAACAGGTCCATTCAGTCTATGGCACTGATAGTAGAGGGCAGTGCTTAGCTACTTCTATCTCTGCCAGTGCCATAGAGATGAATAGGAGAGCAGGGTCCATGTGCAGGGTCTTGCTCTTTTCGTTGGGAGGAAGCCTCCCCCAATCAGCAGGTTATGTCCTATCCTGTGGATACAAAATGTTTTTGGGGTGTTAAGAATAGGACTTTATTTTTTAGTGAAGTACATACTTTATCTAACACCATGTAAAGTAAATGCGTATATATCTCTTTTTACTTAGTGCACAACTGTGGAAATAGGACCAAATTAAGACAAGCCAATCAAAACCAAGCGTAGTACCTAAGAGGGGTATTCCCTTTTAAAGGGGTATTCCCACAAGGACAAGATTCTTAAATATATTCGAAATAACAAAATAACACATTCTCTAATTCACTGTTATTAACAAAAATACAGCATTGCAAGGGGCCTCCTTACAAGACCAGCTCAGACACAGGCACTTCCTGCTGGCAAGCAGCAGCGTGCAGAAACTTACTCTACAAGCTACAGAAAGATAAGGACTTTATAGCAGAGCTGACTGTGTTTCATTGATTAGGTGAGTTTGCAGAGCTGAAAGTCTCATTGTGTGTTATATCCATCTCATCTCTCTTTTTCTATGTTTCAGATTCTAGTAGAATGTTCAAAAGCTAAATAAAAGATAGATAAACCCTGCACCCTGATAATCTAAGCACATTGTCAGCACACAGCATCTCATAGCACAGAGGAATCATGAAGTGCTTAGAGAGTCCCTGCAATCTTACAATGACCATCACTAAGTGATAGGAGCTAAAACGGCAATAAAACTGAGTAAAATTGTAAAGTAAGGGGGTTGAAAATTATTTTTATTGTATAAACATCACTAGGAACTTAAAGTTTGAGAACTATCTTTCATGGGAAACCATGTATAGCTAGATAAATACTCTGTAGTTCAATAATAAATTAGAAAATCTTAGAGACCATAGGTGTCTGTGTGTGATTCTTTCTTCGGGTACCCAAATTATAATTATCTGATTTGGAGCGGAGATCATTCGGAGTGGTACACAGGTTTTAGAGTGCAATCCAGAACAGGGGTTGAATAACATTGTAAGGCATCTTTTTTTAGACCAAAGATAGAGGTGCCATAATGTAATCTTGAAGGGACTGGAGCAAGAAATTTAATATCACTCGCACAATACGTTGGCTACATGAAACTGTATCTAATGATGGAAGGCCATGTGCACCACCAGCGGTAAACGGATATACAACAGGTTATCCATCCCTCTGACAATGAGCTCTGAAGATGCCAAAGCAAACCAATGTAAGAATGCACAGCATATGGATCAATTTCCCTCCTGATGAAAGTACATGAAGCTTTGAAGTGGGTGAAGACAAGCTGAAGGATGGGAAGGCTTGTATCTGGCAGCTAATTATTTCACTATCCTGAGCACTGACTGCTGGAAGCAATGGCAGCTTCACACCATAATCCTGCCCTGTGCTATAAATGAGAGAACCGTGACCCCAATTAATTAATTCTTCAGCTGTCAGGAAAATCTTTCATAGAACGTGCTACCTCCCCGCAGGAATAGATCAAGTGCATCTTACCTCAGCCGTCAGCTGTATATGGACATGAGGCCGCCTATATTTGGACCTGGAATGATGGGTGGGATTGGTGTCCTCACAGACATCAGATCGGCTGATGGGGAGCCAGGGTTTTTTTGCATACCGATCTGCTCTTAAGGGGGTCTTCCCATAAAATATGAAAAAGATATGGAATTGTTATGCATGCAATTACCTAATGTAGATGGCTATCTTCAGCTACAATGAAAATCACCTGTCAGTTTGGGAGCCCAACCAGCACTATGCCAACATCCTGCTTGGGTTTAAAGGGAACCTGGCAGCAGAAATTAGCAGAAAACTACAATTTGTGTCTATGCATTGTGAACCAAACATACCTTGAGAATGCTGTAGCGACACTGATGCAGAAACATATCTTGTTTAATGCCTGATTTGAGTGATTTTGCTCAAAAAACAATTATAAAGTTCATGACTTTGGGAAATTTGGGTGCAGAACGGTTGCTGTACATAAAAGAGATGCCTGAACTGTCGAGACAGGACTTACCAAACTGAGCTGGATGAAACATACACAGCAACTGGGGGATGGTGCAGCAATTGATTACTTCTGCCTGTCAGGGCCAACACAGTGTTCTCGACTAATACTGGGCAGGACAGGGCTGAAGCATTAAGAAGAGGAGAGTGCCTGGGCAACCACAGAAGCCTCATTATCATAATTTTATAATAGTATTTTTTAGCAAAACCACTCAGTTCAGGGATTAAACAAGATATTTTTCTGCAGAAGTGTTGCTACTGCATTATCAAGGTATGTTTGGTTAAAAATGCATAAAACCAAATGGTAGATTTCCTTTAACCTTATAAACCACTACCAGTATGTTGACAAGCAGCTGAACACCTTCCAGATCCTGTTTCTGCCATGATCCAGTGCGGTGGCATCATCCAGCAGATCAACTTTGAAGTGAACTGTAAACTGGTTGTATAAAGTAAAGGAGGTTGAGATTTTGACACTGAAGTCAAGCTCTCTCTTCCTCAGAAAGCCCCTTTCACTGTGATTGATGGTCCTGCATCCAGAGACATCACTAACCAGATCTCCTGAAGTCCAAAGCACAATCACAGAGGAGGAGGTGTTCACAGCTCCCCAACTTGACTTTACTGTTAAACTCTCCTTGACTTTATACAACCAACTTGCATCTCACTTCAAAGTTGACTGGAGTTTGCGTCAGACCCTGGGCACGAAAACACTGCGCATAGCAATACCGAGGTCATTATGCTCTGATCATAAGGGGCATGCGCTGCAGCGTTCCCAGCGGGCTCAGGTCACACAGCGGCAGTGTAAACATTTTCACACTTAACACTCCCATAAATGTAGAAAAACTAATTTAAAGAAACCAAATGGATAGTAACATGCAAAAAAAAGTATGTGTTTTCAATGTGTTTAAAACACACTGTGTGCCCGCACCCTAAGGGCGCATTCACACGTTGCATTTTGACCTGCGTTTTCATTGCGTCTGAAACGCATATACAACAGTTGAGGAGAGGTGATTTGCCTAATTACATCACTGTAAAGATTTCCGTTTACAAAACACATCGTAAACGCGATGTTAACGCATGCGCTAACAATGCGTTAACACATGCGTTTTGTTAACGCATGCATTAACATTGCGTTTACAAACGTAAATTGCAATGTAATCAGCTGTTGTATATGCGTTTCAAACGCAATGAAAACGCAACCAAAACGCAACGTGTGTACGCGCCCTCAAAGTGGTGTGGAAATTGGTTGACTGACTGGACTGAGGTTCCCTATTATACATTTAAGGGTGAGGTCACATGTACCGCTAGCGCACATACCGCTTGGTCGAATCTTGCCCCTAATGCGTATGCGGTTTTCATAGAAACGCATGTGTGATTGGGCTGAGATCCGCCCCCTAGCACTGCGCGCTAGCGTTATGTATGACCGCACCCTAATAGGAAGCTATTCATGAGACAGTAGAGCCGGCTCTTTTTAGTGAGCTAAGGCTAATGATCCTACTTCCCATCACTAAGGGCGCTGTCACACGGGATGTTTTGGCTGCGTTTGCAAATGCAGACCAAACCGCACCCATCGGGGCGGGCCGCAGCCCGATCGGCTCAGCGATTCTATAGAAAACCCGATGCAATCAGGCCCCTGCTCGTCCCGATGGGTGCGGCTTGGCCTGTGTTTGCAAACGCAGCCAAAACGTCCCGCGTGACAGCGCCCTAAATCTCACACAGCGGGGGAAGGAGACAGTGTAACAGCTTGTGAATCTGCAACATGGAGGGGCTCTGGTAACAGTCCCAAAGCCCTTCTGTCTCACTGACATAATTATAAACATTGATTTTAATAGGGAGGAGGTCATAAATAATAAATATAAGAAGAAAACCACAGTCACCGTGCCTGGAGCTATGGGTAAGTGTCCATTGTTTACCCTGCTTGAATTTTATGACTGTCATTTCTATAAATCTTATGGCTCTGGTTAGAAATATAAAAAGTTCAGAGTAAACCTGGTGTGAACGGCGTCCTGCGCAGAGTACGCGGTACACGGTGAGCGAGGAGCGCGCCCCCGCGCCGGGCTGTGTTGCGCGCCCCCGCGCCGGGCTGAGTGTTGCGCGCCCCCGCGCCGGGCTGAGTGCTGCGCGCCCCCGCGCCGGGCTGAGTGCTGCGCGCCCCCGCGCCGGGCTGAGTGCTGCGCGCCCCCGCTGTGTGAGACGAGGCGCAGGCAGGAAGGGATTATGGTGCTGGCACCGGGCCCGGCCGCAGGCTGCAGGGTTCGGTGTGTTCTCACGACCTGTGCACACAGGCGGCCCCGGGGAGGAGAGCAGTGCGGGAGGCCCGGCCGCCGCGTCACACGTGTCCTGCACACACTCACACACACAACACGTGCGCCGCCCTCCCGCCCGAGACTTTCCCACAGGCCGGATCCGGGGGATGCGCCAAACATCCTGTCCCTGCGCCCGCCGGCTGTGCGACACTTCTGTGTGGATGACGCAGGGAGGGGGGGAGTGCGTTATACAAGCATGATATCATATCCCCGGGGCGACTCTACTTCCTCTACAAGGGTCTGTCAGCCACGGTTTTGTTTCAGTAGTCCTGTGGAGCATGATGAGGGTTGTAGTTTGTCCAACAAGACATCAGATAAGCTGATAACTTGCAAACACTTGTCCTTTATCCAGGCACAGCAGCTCCCCCTGCACAGTCGCTGTACCAGGCACTGCCACTTGTATGGATGAGGCGCTGTGAGGGAACCAACCTGGCAATCAATGTTACCCGGAGTACTCCCATTTCAGAAGTCTATGCCCTAACTTTTTGAAGTGTGGAGGACCCCTCATTAATGGGGCTTTAAATCTGAATGAATAACAACTGCTCGGTAGCCCCTGCTCATACCAGGATGTTGGGCATCACCACATACTTACCCTGCTCTGGATCACGGTTTCTGCATTGTTCCAGTTTTTGGCACGCTTTAGCCAATGAATGGCTTCCTTGGACCTGGGAACAGCAAATGATTTACCTGTCTGAGGCGGCCATGCATCGGCTGAACCCCTGGAATTTCAGACTGAATTCAATGCCGAACAATGGAAATGTCAGAATGGGATATGCTTTCTTTTTATTTCTGCTGCCTAGGGGTTATCCAGGAATCTGAGGTCGCATTTCCATGTGGCGTTTGCGTTGTGTTTGGGAACGCATAGGCTCCTCCTGTGATCGCATTACTAAATGTGATGGAACGCAATGTTACCTCAACATGTGATCGCAGGAAGAGCCATTATGTTGCGTCACGTCACATGTGGCATTTGCAATGCGTTTTAAAACGCATCGCACAGACTCCTCCTGCCATCACCTATTGAAGTAAGATTGTGTTTACATTGCATTTACATAATCATAATCTTACTTCAATAGATAATCACAGGAGGAGTCCAGGTCTGTCCCCAGCAGCCCATGAATGTGACATCAGTTCCTGGGGTGGTAAGTATAGCATTTTCCCCTCTCCCAGTGCTGCTCGTTCTGGTGATTTGGGCAAAAGTAAAACATCCCTTTAAGTCTTCAAAGCCCCTTTTTCAGTTTAAGGATGTGCACCCCCCCCCCCCCGAAGCCCAACAATCCGTGAAGATTTCGGGACACGTGGAGCGTTACTGGAGTTCAGTTCTGGGGATGGTATTTGGTTTTGTGTTTGATCACAACCTACAGGAAGCGTTAAGGTCAAGTGGCTGAGGATACGATCTTGTATACACATGTCTGTGGTTTTTAAAATGAAACTCTAGACGGGTTTCGTGCACTGAGGTTATTTGGTAAATCAGATCACACAATCACAGATTATACTCAGAGGCTGACACAGGGGAGGTTATACGCGAACATACAAGGAGCGCGTTACCCATTCATGGACACGTGTAGAATATATGGAAGGACAACATGGGACGGTATATGACAATAGAAGAATCCTAGCGGCCATGTGATGAAAGAACTAGCTCATATCTGTCTCTGGTATTACAGAAGAATAAAGCCACGTGAGTGCAGTCTCTACTGTAGTGTATGGAGGTTGTACAACTCCCTCGTGCACCTTATCACACCCCACACACACAAGTATTCTCAGTATTACAGAAAGTGCATTGTCTGATGATAATGCATTGTGCCGCAATTCACTAAGATTGTGCGCCCGATATCCTGCATATGTCGCTTCCCCACTCAGGTCCGACAGAGTTCACCTTCTTCTTCCTGGTGCATGTAAGTGCTTGATCTCGCATTGAAAGTTAAATCACGCGCTCAGTCCGAATTAGTCGGATTGGCCGACAGCCCGTCCCCCGATTTATGTCGCAGGAAAGCCAGGGCGGCTGCGCCAACATCCGATCGCGTGCAACACAATCCCCAGTTAAATATGGCACAGCTGGGCAAAACCCGAAAAAGTCAGGAAGTCCGACGAAAATGTGCGTCTGCGGACCCTTAGTAAATAAGCCCCACTATGTATTGTCAGATTCCTATGGAATACAGCAACCTCTCTGCTATGTGAAATCACAGACATGAAGTTGCACCCATATATGGGTGCTGTATTATGGTTCTTAGGTTCATGGCGCCATACTCAAGTAATGTGTGAACCAATAATGAGGCAATGGCACTACAGAAATTCACAGGATAAGGGGTAAGTGTCTAATGGAAAGGGTCTGACTGCTGGGACCCTCCAGTTTTCAGAAGAACAAAGATAAATGAAAGATAAATGCCTAAACCTAAAATTGAGATGAGATAAGCAGAACCGATGTTTGCTTTCTGGGTTCAGATTTGACACAGAACGACCCAGACATATTGCCAGATTGACACTCCCAGTAACTATCCATGGCTATGATTGGCCAGGGGTACTAGCCATGGGGTGTCCCCCTCACCAATCATAGCCAAGGTTTGGGGCTTCAATTTGCTGGATTGGCCGTTCGGCTAGCAATTTGACAATATGTCCGGGTCGTGCCCCCCAAACGCAAACATCTGGTCCACCCATCTCTACTTAGGATCCTATGGGTCCTACCCTGTTGGTCAACCTTATAACCCATCTTGTGTTTACATACTACTTAAATAGGTTAGCATACATGTTCAGGGATACCATGATTGGTGAGCATCTCCCACAGATCACAAGAAAGAGACTCCCAACAATCTGGAGAATGGGAGTCCCATTCTCACAAATGGGTGGAGCGGCAGGACAAGCATGTGTACTGCTGCCCCATTCTATAGAATGGGAGTGTGAGACATTGCAGAGCACAGTGCTGCACTTTCTACTAAAATCAGTCTCAGTGATTGAGAGTGTGGGAGATAGCTGAGCGCTGTGCTTGGCAATTTTCTATAATCCTATACCATTGAATAGAACGTCAGGACTCGTGCTGACCTGCTGCTCCACCAATTAGTGTGAACTTGACCTTTGTTCTCTGTGTTGCTAGGGGGGTCCCAGCAGTTGAACCCTCACATATCAGTTTGTTATACCCTATCCTCAAATACTTCTTATTGTTGGGGCAGTTTACCTAGACCTCTATAAAGTGTAAGATTGCACAGGATTTGGCATAGAGATTATACCCAGATCGTGCACTAAGGTTTTCATACCGGCATACTTGCACCTCCGCTATTTCTGCATCATGCAGTTCACCTTAGATGTTGATGGCTTTACATATCACATATCACATCATATTATTATACTTATTTTATATGATGGGTCCTTAAAGTGGTTCTCCCAACAAGCAAGTTAGGCCCTATCCACAGGATAGGGGCTAACTTGCTGATCAGTGGGGGTCTCTGTGATGGGAACCCACAGACCACAAGAATGGGGGTCCAATGTACCCCTGTTGCACCCCTTGTATCACCACATTGATGGCCGGAGCAGCCAGTTCAGCAGCTCAGGCTGCCCCTTTCATCTCTATGGAGCTGACGAAGATGGCCATTCATCCATAGAGATGAACAGGGCAGCCCGGCCATGTGTGACCGGATGCTCCAGCCATCTCAGTGGTTCTCGTGATTTGTGGGGGTCCCATCACTGAGACTCCCATCGATCAGCAAGTTAGGCCCTATTCTGTTGATAGGGCCTAACTTGCTTTGAAAACCCCTTTAGGGCGCTGTCCCACGTTGCGTTTGCAAAACCGCGCCCACCGGGGCAGTCCAGGGTCCGATCGCATCGGCGTTTCTATGGAAATGCCTGTGATCGGGTACGAGCCGCCGGTGTTTTGCGTTAAATTAATGCACAACACCGGTGGCTCGTTCCCGATCGCAGGCGTTTCCATAGAAACGCCAATTCGATCGGACCGCGGACCGCCCCGGTGGGCGTATTTTGTCTGCGTTTGCAAACGCAACTTGGGACAGCGCCCTTAAGCTGCTGTAAAGTGTACTGATATATCTGTCTGTGTAATATTGAGGCGTGTTCGGCAGATATGTTATGCTCCTGGGGTATGTTTATGTTTTTGCTTATTTGTTTAGAAGTGTCATGAATTGCTTAAATAATACCTAGGGTACAAACCATTCCTGCCTCAAATAATATATGTATATGTGATATGTAGAATGCAAAACAATGACAGAAGCTTTTGATCTATAGGAAATAGGAAACATTTTCTATTTAAAGCAAACAATTGCTAAAAAAAACAAAGGCTAGACTGAGGTTAGGCCGAATATCCTTCCTCTGAGGCCATTTTCACATGGTCAGTATCAGTATATTCGTCTGACCAGTGGTGGACCTACACAAGGACTCCATACTGAGCACTTTTTCTGAAACCTATATGCTTGATGGACCCACCAGATTAGCAAAATCCACTGCGTTTTGAAACAAATTATGACCGATAAGGAGAGGTGATTTGCCTTATTACATTGCTGTTAACATTTACAAAATAAAATGTAAACATGACGTTGACACGTTGTTAACACATGTGTTAACAAACAGCTAGCCTTAATTCAATGGTAACACATACATTAACATGGTGTTTACATTGCATTATGTAAATGAAAATATTAACAGTAATGTAATTAGGCAAATCACCTCTCGCAACATGTAACCGCACCCTAATGGCCCGGTCCCACGCTCCACTAGTGTTGCGTTCACACTAGCAGAATTTGTGACCACACCCTGATAGTATATGAGTACTCACATGTAACAGATACTGTGGACTGATCACAGTATCCTTATTGTGGTGCAGTTGAGACACTACACGGTCATCAGAGTAATGGTGGTGGCACACATGGCATTTTTAAACCTGTTTTAGTCATGCGTTTTGAGTTTTTTGAAAACGCATGTGCTTTTGTCCGGTTTTCCCAATTATCTTAATTAAAAACGGACAAAAACGGATGCGTTTTTTAACGGGCTGAAAATGCGGGATTAAAACGGACTAAAAATGGGTTCAAAATGCCTCGTGTTCCACCACCCTTAGGCCGGCGGCACACGTAGCATTTTGAACCCGCTTTTGGGCCGTTTTTAAGCAGTCCAATAGCGTGGAATCTGTTACCAATCTCTATGTCTGCAAAAATGGTCTTCATGTCGTCCAATTTTGGAGATTTGGAAGGCTGGTAAATGATGTCACTTGTCTTGAAGGGTTACAAGATTGTGTTACCTAGCAAGTGATCCACAAATGGATGACCCCTTTGTGACGTCCATACATTTTATGCTCCCATAGAGTTCTATGTGAGGGTCTGAGCTGCAAACATTGGCAGGAGTAGGACCTACAGTTTTGTACAGTCGCCTAACAGATCCATGAAAAACACATTCACGTGCACGGGGCCAATGAAATTAATGTGTCAGTTTGCCATCAGTTAACAAAACTGGATAGCACATGGATGTATACAGCAGCTGTTTGCATGAAACCTTAAATATGTTAATCCCCTTGCAACAAATAATTGTTATTGTTTGTGTAATAAATAGTTACACAATTTTACAATATAGTTTCTGTATCAATTCTTCACTGTTTTCTAGATCTCTGCTTGCTGACATTCAACAAGAAGCTACACTGTTTACCTGCTGTGGATAAAATCCGGTCCCTAGTCATGTGATGTCACACAGGTGCATGGCTCATTAATATCAGCTGTGCACCTGTGTGACATCACATGACCAGGGACAGGTTTATATACACAGTAAGTAAACAACCAAGCAGACATCTAAAAACAATGAGAAATTTATAAGGAAAGTTACATTGGAAAATTGGATTTTTTATTGCTGATTATTTGCTGAAAGTGGACAGACCCTTAAAGGACATGCCGGTATTTGCTTTTTCAGGTACTGATCCCCAATTAATAAAACTAACATTGCTTTTGACTTCTGGGCTGTGATCCTTCTTTGCTGATGTTTGCGCCTGCTGCTTGGGAAACAAAAAAGTTGTTATTATTTTTATTGCCGCTTTATAGAGCTCTTCACGTTGCATGATGTTTCCACTAACCTTGTACCCAGTAAACAATGCTGAATATTTCAGAAATGAATGCTTATGAAATAGTTTGTTTATGCCATAGTTGGATGCGCACCTGCATGCGTGAAACATTGTTGTCGCTTCAGCATGAGACCGGGTTAGTTTAGACGATTTTTTTTTTCCTGTTCCTGCACAAAACAAATATTATTTCCTATAGAAAATACTTTCCCTCAAGCTGAAAAATATCATTTGACTCCTAATGTTTGCCATTACAGCTCCTGCGTAACATGGCACCCAGCTTTCCTACAGCTCTGAATGGCAAATCTGTGTGCAGTCATAATATAAAGTAGTCTGGGCTTCTGTGCCAGTCTACATTTTACAACGCCTTGGAGAATGTCCTATGCTGGTCCTTTGTTGAGGAACAAACCCCTTCAAGTTTATGAATTCATAATAAAAATAGACAACACACTCATACAAAACAGAACAGGAACAGTCAGTTTCTTAAAGTGAACCTGTCAGCAGGAATGTAATTTTTAGCTAGTGGCAGGTTCCAATAGCCTATGCTGTGCTGATGCCTTTGTCAGCATTCTGAATCATTTCAGTACTTTATAAAACTTTACTTCACATTACCTGGATCCCTGCCAGCAGCATGTGGTGAGGCGGGGGGAGGAGGAAACTGCTCTACTCATTGTAACAGCCTTTAAAGCTACTGCACTGAGGACCCTGGGGCCCTCGGGCTCACTATTATTATTAGAAAAGTTGATTTAAGAAAGAATGAGTTCATGGATAACAAATATAAGAATAATACCATTGTCATAATGCTTGGATCTATGAGTAATTCTCCCTAGTTTATCATGTTTGATTTTGATGGTAGATTTCCTTTAAATAAGGAAGAAAGGCAAAGGAAAAAGGACACACAAACATATTTCCTTAATACAGTGTATTACAAATTTTATTGATCATTCAAAGTTTAGTTACCCTTTAAAAAGCACATGCTTGACCATTGCTCTCTTCAACTTATTCTCCTTGCATTCTTGTAAATATGGGATTGAAAGCAGGGCCGCCATCATGGGGGTCTTGTGGGACTGTGTTCTAGGGACCCCCGTTTTCCAAACAAAAGGGGCACTGTTTGTCGCCATCAGTCTGAAAAAAAAAAACTATACTCCCCTTCCAGCTTCTTCTCCCCGGGCCTGCAGTTCCGTCTTTTCCTCTCCCCTCCCTCCCTAGGCGCATACACTATGATGCGGCGGTGATGTTTTGGCCTAAAACTAAATAGGTATTTATCAATGTGGGAATGGACACTGGTGGGTTGGGAATGAGGGCGGGTGGGTGTAAGGGGACAGAAAAATCTTCCAGTCAGGGGCCCCAAAATTCCTAGTGACGGCCTTTATTGGGAGACCTAGGGTCCCCTTTCTAGAAAACTGTTGAAAATGGATCCCCATTTAGATATTCTAAATCCTAAGTAAGTTTTGGCTATAGTAGTGCTAAGCCGACTCAATCATGTTATGTACAGGTAAGGGAGCAGTAGTCATGATTTGCTTCCCGATCTCTTATGTAAGTATGGATGCAAACATATTCTTAAAAGACCTGAAGAAGATCCATTCCATAATAATATGGATGGTCAATTTGTCAAGGAGTAAATGCAGCAGGTGAGAGTAAAGGCATAGCTGTGGAAGTGCAGTACCACTAGTGCTCTTCAGGTGGCAGTGCAAAAAATATAGGATGGTTATGAGATTGAAGTATAGGAGATACATATATCAATAGATTGTGATCAATAGGTATAAGCTATATAAGAATATGAGAAAGATAACATATTCTAATTGACTTTACTTATATGATGGAAAAATACCCTGTTTCCCCGAAAATAAGACCAAGTGCAATTTTTTTCAAACTTAGAAATATATGGCCTCCTGTGAAAATAAGACCTAGAGACAGTCAGTTACATTTCCCCTGTGCCTCACATTAGTATTAGTAGATGATTTAGATACTGCATGAGGTTGTTACATGGGTAACAAATTCATGGGATAAAATCACTCACTGTTCTACAAATGCTACGAGTAGCTACCTGAACAAGAAGGGCTGATTGAAGGAAAATCAAAGATTGGGGCCAATAATTCCAATAGATATTGAGAAATACTGGGATCATTAAATGTACCATAGATTGTTGTGCATGGAAATAGTCTCACAAGAAATTCTTGATGGAATACAGATGGTTGTTGATGTGATGACATGACCACAGTATATTAATAAATGTTCATTTTGTTGTTCAACAATAACTGTGATTTTTCGTCCATGGGAAAATAAGACATCCCCTGAAAATGAGACCTGAAAATAAGGATTATATATATATTAATATAGTTACCTATATAATATAAGATCTAATTTTTATTTTTTTTTTTTATAAAGATGTATGACAGATAGTTATAGGGGATCATAGTTAAATATAATCCTGACAGTACTTTTAATATCTAAAATACTGTATATATGGAAAAATATGAACATTTAAAAAAACAGGGACATAAGCCGTAACCACAAAAATTGTGTGAACACATCCGCCTCTAATATAGTCACTTCTTCTCCTGAACAGATACATCATACAGTTCATTAAAAGCAATCCCCAAGGACATGACCCACAGGAAGGGGATGATAGTTGCGTGCCATGTACTGCCATGAATTAATGCATGTAACCCATTCATTACAGGGGTCCCTTGAGTCCCGGGTCAAACGCAGTTGAGATTATAGCTGCCATGAGTTTATTATAGTTCTGATCAGTATGATAATGTTCCCTGTGGGGCCTCTCACTGTCAACCTCAGCCATATGTGACATCTCTAGAGCTTAATTCTCAGGCTTGTAGTAACAGATCTGTGCAAATAGGATTCTCGCAGGGTGGAGGGGTTAAAATATACATGTAAAACAGTAATGAGGCTGAAAAAAGCCTCCGGTGGAGGCCCTGCTGTCAGACACAGGAGTTGTCAGCAAGGAGGTCCCCTGACGGTAAAAGGGTTAATAAGCGCATTGTTCGGTGCCAGATGCATCTCTTGGATACCCAGGAAAGACATTGGATTCCATCCCGCCAAATATGTTAATGTAACCGCCTGTGTACAAGCATGATGTTCCTGACTTCACTCAGAGACGTCCCAGGGGGAAAGCTCCCTTTCAACTCCAGCTCTCATCTAAAGCACCGCCAGAAAAAAGGATTCTGTGAAAGCCCATAGACATCAGGATAATGAAATTAATTGACTTGACTGGACACTTATTACTGTGTGACACAAGAAGCTTGGCCATGTTATGGGAATCCTGCTCAGGGGAGGATAAGAAGAGATGATGTGATCTCATTGTGACACAAGAGGAAGGAGAAGCAGAGAAGAAACCACTTGTATATACAAGGCCTTAAAGATATCAGCTTAGATCTTGTATACAATGTCATATATAGAGCAAGAGGGGCTGAACAGATTGAAATATAATTAATGGAGAAGACTTAGCATAGCTTGTTATTTACTAAATGGTATCTCTGTATGTAAGCTTATGGAGGCTGCTTATTGTTAAGTGACACCGCCCACTGGACTCCTACACATAGAAAGCACAGAGCTATCAATAACCTAATGACAAGTTATACTGAGTCCTTGTATTCAGGATAATACCTCCCATTATTCCAGCTCTAGACCACACACCTTGCAATTAGAACACGTGACAACCTGCTCTATAACATACTGCCTATAGATATGACACTATGTACAATCTGCTCAACTCCTCCTGCTCTATAACAATCTGCCTACAGATAGGACACAATGCACAATCTTCTCAACTCCTCCTGCTCTATAGTATTCTGCCTGCAAATAGGACACTATACAATCTGTTCAGCTCCTCTTGCTCTATAATATGCTACACGCAGAAAGGACATTCTGTAAAATCTGCTCAGTTATTCCTACTATATAACATAATGCTTGTGGATAGGACACTATTATAAACTGCTCGATTACATTCTGCATAAAGCTAGGAATCTGTACATTTTGCTAAGCTCCACCTGCTCTATAACACGCTGCCTGCACTATGTACAACTGCATTTATGTGATGACAGGTTTTCTTTAAAGGTATAAAAGAAATTTGCCCTGGCTGTATTGATGTAGGCAATAAACCGCACAATTTTTCTTCCTCTTATTCAATTTTTAGATCTTCCTCTTGTCATGATTGAAAAAAAAGTAAAAAAGAAAACATTATAATAACGTAACAAGGTTAATTCACATATTACCTGTTATCTTTTCCCGGTGTAGGTGCAGGGACGTATATGCAGCCGCAAATTTGCGGCCGCATGTACGCTCCCCCCTAGACAGCGATCTTAATGAACCCTTAGGTCTGTGAGCTTGCTGCTCCAGATCAATAATGGACTTACCTGTTAAAGTAGTAAAATAGTGGATAAAATTTTACCAAATTATGAGTTTTTGTAGCTGTTTTCAAGCATTGCAATCTATTACACTGAATGTACAGGCTACATTCATATGAACGTATGGGGGACAGCAATGGCCACACAGAGTGATAAGATGCTGCACACGTGCGGCACCGTACCCCGCCGTACATGGAGAAAAGATAGGACCTCCATCTCCTCTCCATTGCGGCGGACGTAGGCCCCCATGGCCATAGCCATGCGGGCATGTGTTCATCTGAATGCAACCTTACACTAGATTTGTAGGCAAGTTTCAGGAAAAAAAACTTCCACAAATTTTCACAATATTTCGCTCTGTGTGAATCGCGCCAAAAACGATTTTGGTCAATGAGTATGTATTATATATTTATATTAACATATATATGGCCTGTTCTTATGACTGTCTTTTCTTCCATAAGAACGCAGACACCTCCTCTCCCAGCTATTGTTCTAATGATTTGCCTATACCCTAATCATTACTGAAGTAGCAGAAGAGTAAAGAGCTGAATACGGAGTAAAAGCCTCATTAGTGACGCGTTGATGGCTTTCTACATGTCTAGAGCCAGTATCAATGAGGGTGTTTTCTATGAGGAGGCAGCTGGGGTGGCAATGTTGCTGCTACCCCTGTCATTGATAGAAAAGGAGATGAGGCTGGAGTGAAACTAGGCTTTGAATTGTGGATTCTGGACTGAAACTGAGAAACAAGCAACCAGCAGGGGGTCACATTAAGAGGTGTGAAAAAATTCACTTGCACATGAAGTGCCAGTCAGTCTAATCACATAAAAGCACCTTGCAGCCTGCTCCCTGACGCACACTGTGGTGACCTATTCAGTGACAAGTGGGTGTTCCTACATTCTGCAGCCCCCTCCTATGATATAACATCCTCACCCTGCTTAGTAGTTTTATCTCAGGGGGTGTATTGTCTTATGCAAATATAACCTTTAGCACCCTGGGATATCCCTCCATATAGGCCTAGGGTAATGAAGGCCACCATGTAAGAGATGGGTCACGATACTGAATACATCAGTGTGACAATCTATGTGATGAAAGTGACTCCTGGAAAAATAAAACAATTCCCTAAAATAATGTTATTACTGTTCTATGGTGTAGTATATAGTGCCATGTAGTCCTTCTGACTTAGGGATAGACATAAGAGATCTGATACATGGATTCAGTACAAATCTGCCCATTTTCAGACAACAGATTGAATCCGAATTTACCAACTCGCTTTGGACGAATCTTGTATATGTACAATAATACATACAAAAAATCCTTTAAAATGTCCATTGATTTAAATCCTTATACATTTTTATTTGTTTTGTCTCTTATAGTTTATGAAATTTCCAATATCTGCCGCTAACTTGGTTTCCAAAACCAAGACGCAGACCCCTAAGTAGACCCCAGCTGGGCAGTGCCCCCTTTCTAGACTGTGTTGTATAGATGGAGAGCTTCAAAGCCTGGCTCTGTTACCTAATGTGTTTTCTTTAACACATTTTTGTTATTGTTTGGCTTCCTACAGAAACAACAAATTGTAGGTGTTACAACTCCCCTTCAATTGTATCCATAACATTGGACTACACTAAAATAAGGGAAGTAGGCTTATTGGCAGCTTTCTATTCACAGAAGGTCTCTGGGATGTTTGCTATGATGGCCATGCATATAAAGTCAGCCAAAACCAGTAGATTTTGGCTGGACTGGTCCCAACCAACTAATATGTCCTGGGGTGCCCTAAACCACCAGATTTGTGTGTTCTAATACAATCTCAGCTCAGCTCAGTTGCTGCTCTATAACATTCTGCCTACAGATATGACACTATGTACAATCTTCTCAACTCCTCCTGCTCTATAACATGCTGCCTAGAGATACAACGCAATGTTCAATATGCTTAACTCCTCCTGCTCTATAACATTACGCCCAATCATGGGCGTAACTACAGTGGTAGAAGCCACAGCAGCTTCTATGGGGCCCGTTTTTGACAGGTTTGGGCAATTATCTAAATTCAAACTGGTCAAAAACGGATGTGTTTTCAAAAAACTGTTTAAAACTACTGCTTTGGCCCGTTTTTTTTGACTGCTTAAAAACGGGCCAAAAACGCATTCAAAACGCCACGTGTGACATCACCCTTACGCCCCTGGGTCAATACATGTTACAACACTTCTTATATTGCAATTCCCAGCTACTATATATTATACAGAAACTATCTGACTACATAGCGAACATCGTGCTCATTTTCACAGAATGGATAGAAATAGAGATGAGCGAGCACTAAAATGCTTGAGTGCTCGTTATTCGAGACGAACTTTTCCAGATGCTCGAGTGCTCGTCTCGAATAACGAGCCCCATTGAAGTCAATGGGAGACTCGAGCATTTTTCAAAGGGACCATGGTTCGGGAATAAAATGTGTTAATTAATTGAAAAAGAATGTCTTCTGATAAGTTAGCAGATGTATGCAAATATCTGCAATCTATTCTTCACTGTTCCGCGCGTATATTATCTCCCGACAAGTTAGCAGATGTGAAGAACAGTGAAGAATAGAATAAAAACAGTGAACACAGGATCATTTAAGTGAAAAACACAGTGAAGAATAGATTGCAGATGTTCGGCACATCTGCTTACTTGTTGGGAGATACGCTGTCCCGGGATCCGCTGCTCTTCTTCCACTGAAGTCTCCCCGATGTCTCCGTGCTGCTCCCCGATGTCTCCGTGCTGCTGCCTGATGTCTCCGTGCCGCTCCCCGATGTCTCCGTGCCCCGATGTCTCCGTGCCGCTCCCCGATGTCTCCGTGCCCCGATGTCTCCGTGCCGCTCCCTGATGTCTCCGTGCCGCTGCCCGATGTCTCCGTGCTGCTCCCCGGTGTCTCTGTGCTGCTCCCCGTTGTCTCTGTCCTGCTCACCGTGTTCTTCAATGTGTTCTTCACACATATATATTGTTCTTCACATACTATTTTGTTCGCACCGTTCCGCACGTATCTTCCGACAAGTAAGCAGATGTGGCGAACATCTGTAATGTATTCTTCACTGTGTTTTTCACTGTGTTTTTCACTTAAATGATCCTGTGTTCACTGTTTTTATTCTATTCTTCATTGTTCTTCACTGTGTTTTTTTAATTAAATGCTCGATCTCGAGCAGGGGAAATACTCGTCCGAGCAACGAGCCGTTTCGAGTACCTTAATACTCGAACGAGCATCAAGCTCGGACGCGTATACTCGCTCATCTCTAGATAGAAACCAACGGGGCACTTAATTTCTTTAGCGCTATATACGTAATAGGGCCTGTATGTTACATTATAGATCCCCTTAGTCACTGAAGTGTGGAGAGATGGTTGACGTGTGATCTTTCCAGAGTCTCCGGAGTATAGAGGAAGCATTCTTAACAGTAATCAATAGAGCTCTATTTCCAGGTCTACATCACTGTGTGTATGAGTGCATGAGAATATGATATGTTTACAGCTGTATACCTCTATCTTTCCTTTATGACAATATATATACGTCTTATTTTAGAAGTGCTGTATAAGAGCCCATGACACAATGGAAAGGAGAGAAGTCATGTCAGGTTCTTCGCTCATTAAATAGTCACCCCCTATGCAATACTGTGGCAAAGGTACCAATGGGGGTAAGCAGAAAACCTTTAGGGTGATGCCACACATGGCGTTTTGAACCCGTTTTTGGTCCATTTTAAAGCAGTCCGTCCAAAAAAGCAAGCGATGCGATCGGGCTGAGGCCCTCCCCGGTGGGCGCGACTTTGTCTGCGTTTGCAAAGCGCTACGTGTGTCACCAGCCTCAGGGTGATGCCACACATGGCGTTTTGAAACAGTTTTTTGTCTGTTTTTAAGCAGTCCGTTAAAAAACGCATTTTTGGAAACGCATCCGTTTTTTTTGTCCATTTTTAATTGCGCAAATTTGGAAAACCTGTCAAAAATGGATACATTTTCAAAAAACAGATGCGTTTTTAAAAAACGGATGCGTTATTAACGCATGCGTTTTTTAACGGATTGCTTAAAAACTGACCAAAAACGGTTTCAAAATGCCATGTGTGGCATCACCCTAAGGGTGATGGCACACGTGGCATTTTGAACGCGCTTTTGGCCCGTTTTTAAGCAATCCGTTAAGCATGCGTTTTTGACCAGTTTGAATTAAGATAATTGGTCAAACCTGTCAAAAATGGATGCATAGCCTTAGGCAATGTTGCATGTATTAACATTGTGTTAACCCTGTTTTAACGTTGTGTTAACGTCGTATAACACGTGTGTTTTGTAAACGCAATATTGAAAACAATGTAATAGGTAAATCTCCTCTTCAGCTGTTAGAAAACGCAATCAAAATGAACATGTGACTGCAGCCTTAGGGCGCGTTCACACGTTCCGCTATCGTCGCGTTCATAACGCGACGCTAGCGCACAGTGGGCGGGGCTCGGGCCGATCGCATATGCGTTTCCCGGGAAACGCATGCGATTAATAACCCGATCGCATGTGTTTCTCTGGAAACGCATATGCGATCGCCCCAAACTCCGCCCCCTGTGCGCTAGCGCCGCGTTCATAACATGTGAACGTGTGAACGCACCCTGAGGCAATGTTGCATGTGTTAACATTGTGTTAACACTTGCATTTTGTAAATGCAATGTTGACAATAATGTCATTAGGTAAATCACCCATTCTTCTGTTTGAAAACGCATTAGACGCAAACAAAAGGCAACGTGTGACCGCAGCCTAAGAGTGATGTCACACATGGCGTTTTTAGGCCGTTTTTGGGCCGTTTTTAGTTCAGATTGTAAAAAATGCATGCGTTAAAAATGCATCCGTTTTTAAAAACCGCATGCGTTTTTGTCCAGTTTTCCGAATTTGGGCAATTAAAAACGGACAAAAAAGCATGCTTTTTTAAAAACGGATGCGTTTTGTTAACGCATGCGTTTTTTACCATCTGAAAACGCACTAATTAAAATGGTTTAAAAACGCCATGTGTGAGTGTGACATCACCCTTATAGTAGTGGTTGGAGGAGTGTCCAGATCCGACATCACGGGAAGTCCCGAGTCCTGCTGGACATCGGTCACATGGGGCCACCACCAAACTTTCATATTGATAGCTGTTGTATTTTTCCTATTAAAGTTTGCTATATATGGCCACCCCCGTTTAAGCAACAACTTAACCATTTACTTCTGTTCCTTTAAGGGAATATTTGTTCCTTCACTCACTTTTTTTTTTTTTTTTTTAAATCTTGCACACCACTAAATTTCTGCGAAATCCCAGGGTGGTAGGAGGAGGTGTGTGCATGAGTGTGCTGTAGATAGGCCTGTACTGGAGGAGGTCAGCCATGAATTATGTGAGAGTGTGTGTTTTATTAGGCAGACACCAGCTGCTGGTCCCACAGGAGAGAACCTCACGTCTGGGGAGGTTTTTAGTTACAAGCACGGGATGTATAGCGTTTCAAAGGCTGACTGTGCTTTCCTTGAGACGGATCTCACAGCACATATATGGGAAAGCCCAATACAGAAGGAAGAAGGGGTAGTGTTACTGGAAGATCCCAAATATGCAACCCATTAACCTTTGGGGAATGGAGCTGCATATTCAGGTGTGGATCTCATTAACAAGTGGAGGGTGGCATTTCTCTGAGGACGGGAAGGCATTAGACCTGGGGGCCCCGGGGCTCGGCTTTAGGATGATAAATTGTAAGGTGGCCAAGATTTTTTTTTTTAATTAAAACTGATATTTAGGAAAATATTTCTAAAAAAAAGAACACCTCATCTGTACAAGAATTCAAGTACAACTATATATTATATAAATAACTTTTCAATATACTTTTGGGTGGTCTCATACCCTAATTTTATATATATAACACAAGGAGGGAGTCCAAGCAGCACAAACGCTAGTCCAAAATGGTGGGTGCACGTTGAAAAGAAGCGGGCTTCAGGTCCTCCATGTCCAAGTGCAACGTTTCGGCTCGACATGAGTTTGAAATAGGCTCATCTAGAGCCGAAACGTCGCACTTGCACTTTATGGAATAATGGATCTGCTATTACCCAGGAGAGTGCTGTTTTTTCCTTTGGATATATTAAAACCCACAGGCTGATGCGTACGTCCATACACATCTGAGGCTCAGTTTGATTCGATTCACGAATCTGTCATATGCAGTATACATTAAATTGCAGAACTTTCCAATTGTAGGTAAATCTGGGATGCTCCCTAAAGACACTTATACACCCCGCCCTGTCTTCACCTCTTGTCCATAGGTCAGTTATCTGGTTAATCTTCTTCAGACCACAGGGCTCCCTCTAGAGGAGGGGAAAGCTAATGACAGGTTGCTCCATCTAGTCTGCCACCAGCTGTGATGATGTCTCTCCATATATTCAAAGCACAAGCCACTGACTGCCCCCCCCCCTCCTGTATCTAGAAGAGGAGAATAAATCCTTAATATTCCAATGGCAGCATAGTAGTGGGAAAGTTACTATGCACTTTGCTATATGAAGACAAAAACGTCTGTCCCCGGTGTTTCCGATTTTATACAGAATAGAACAAAGATCAATAGATATGGAAAGAGATGGTTGATAGAATAGATATGATGATTAGATAAGATATAGATGATTGATAGAATAGCGATGACATTGACAGGTATGAGATAGAGAGATAGGAGATGTGTAGTGGATAGATAGAATACAATTGATATGAGATGGATCGATGATAGATAGAGGGCTAAATAGTATGAGACAAATATAATACAATAGATATAAGATTGATGATTAGATATGAGAAATACATAGGTAACTGGATGGATGGTAGATATAGACTACAGATGTGGGATAGATAGGTAGTTGTATAAAGATGCAAATAAGGATCCTGCTTTCTCAGACACATTATAGTAAGATGAGCTGTATGTCCATGACTGTCTGCATGTGTCTGGGTGATATTGATCACATAGTGGGGGATGCGAGTACCTACCGCACTTCATGTCTGCATTATGCCTCCTTTCCCCATTTGCCTCTTAGATAATTGTCAGGTTCACAATGTGCTGGGCATAGAGATAAATCAGTGTAGGTGGGAAATATACCCCCAGGAAGCCCCCCACCTCCCCAGCAGCATAATCTTGGTACTTGGCAGATCTTCATGTGCAGCCAATGAGTCATAGTACTGTGTGGCAGAAATGAGTTTTCCTGCATTATCTCCTCCATGGTGAATTCTTCTCATTTTATGGCAGTGTGTGTAACACAGGGCAGCTCCCAGGCCATTCACTGCACTCCCTGCATAATAGATGAGACCTTTCTTACCTTTTAATTACTGGGACCACAAAGGAGCTGCTGCTCTGGAGCAAAACTCTGACTTTTACACTTCTGCCTTTTGTTCTTTTTTGGAGGGAATTAGCCTGATCAGTACAATGAATGGGTGACATGTCTCAACATGGTCAGTGTGGCCCATCAAGAGCATGGAATTAGTAGTCGGGATATTGAGGCCAGCTCCATATCTTTTGGTAATTGTGCATAGTGACATTGTATCAATTAGACATAAGATAAACAAAAAGTACACACAGATACAATACATACACACATAAAACACTATAGACAAGTGTAATACCCCCAACCATATTGCCCTCCCCATCATCCCGCCAGGATAACAGCACAGACAGGATACGTTTTAAAGAGTTTATTTCATAAAACTCCTGCAAGTTTGGGAAGTTTTTGACACAAAAACACCACAAAAAAACTTTGGCATTACACATTTGTACCAATTGTACAAAAAAACTAAAATAAAAATTCTGTCTTATTACAAAATGGGTCATTTATACAAGATTTTCATCATAAAAAGTGTAGTTCCTCCCATGTGGAAATAAATAGATGAGATTGTCTATAGGGCAAGGTCCCATACAACGGAACCAAATCAATACAGTCTTATGGATGAAGAGTTCACCAGGGTCTCCAGACAGATTCGGTGGGGTCAGGTCCGGTGCTGACTCCTAGGGGGCTGACTGACTGGGACATGTGGGGCATCTTGTGGCTGAAGGTGGTGAGTCCTTGCACTGGAGAGGGGGCTTGTGGCCCACCACTGGATGTGACATTTCCATTGGCGTAGAGAGGGATTACAGGTCCAGGGCTGGATGCATATGCTGGGTTAGGGATAAGGAATGCAAATTGTCCATCGGTGGCTGGAACCAGCTGGAAGCCTCCTTGGAAGACCTTAGGAGATACAGCCTCAGCTGGGGACATCTTGCAGGACATTGGCACTGGAGCAGATGCTACTGGTGCTGAGGGCAGCTGGACATGTAAAGGCTGGCTGGATGGAGGAGGCTGTTGGTAGTTCATAGCCACAATCTGACCAAGACAGCTGGAGAGATGACCCAGAAGACGTGTCCTGACTTCAGTGTTAACCCCTTCACAAGTGGAGAGGAAGCGGGTGACTTCATTCATGCACTCATTGAATCCAGCCCTGTACTTTCCAAGGACTGAGGGGTCAGCGGTCAGAGCAGCTGTGGGGGGGGGGGGAAGAGGACATCAAGATTAGTCCATTGTATATACACATACTCTAAGCCATATTATCATGTTCTACCCACTACTATGTACCCATATCTATTAACAGATCATTTTAGATTAACCACAAGTCCCAGCATACCCAATACTAAAAGTAAGTTCAGCTATATTTTATATACCTCTCCATTTACTGTTACATTGCAGATATTCTATATATTCATATACTGATCAATACCAGATAACCTATACATAACCCCATATACTCAGCAATATACACATAACACACCTGTCATCTGGACTCTCTGCAAGTTCCTCAGGTGTTTCACTGTCATTTCCAAAATATCAGCCTTTTCCAATTTGGAATGTCTAGAGCTCTGTAAAATAAAGAGATGTCATTAAGAGCAGGCTCGGCCACAGCAGCACAGAGGAATCCAGCAGGATATAAGAGATACACGGATTCAAGCAAATAGGAGGTAACTTACATCTTTCTTAAGGGCATCCAGGATGAGTGTCTTGAGCTGGCCCAGGCTCTCATTGATGCGGGCTCTCCGGCGTTTCTCCATGATGGGCTTAGAGGACTGTGGAATGAACATAGAGAAGTGATGAGAAACAAATCCTGGGAATTCCTGTGACTGGCAGCAGTGCTGGGCATGGCGAGGGCTAGTTACCTTTCTGTGCTCGCTGGCACTCTTAGGTTTATCCGGGGTCTGGGCAGAGTTGGCCGGTGCCCCTGCAATAGGGGAGGCAGTGGGCTTCTCCATGCTATCAGCAGGCATGATGCTGTAATATCCGCGTGTGCGCGCTGTAGTGTGAACAGTGTCACAGTGTCTCCCGGGCTGCGGGCTGCGGCTCTATTTATACCGCGCTCTGCTGCTCCCCATTCGTGTGAAACCTTCTCTGCATTCTTTCCCACACTCGCCGCAGCCAATCAGCGCCAGTGTCTCGCCCACACTGCGTGCTGATTGGCCGAGACGCTCCCTCCTCTCTTCCCCCCCTCCCTAAACTTTCCACCTCCCCCTCCTCCCCGCACCCGCAGGCTGCCAGTCACGCGTTTGGCTCATACCAGGGATCAGGGCTGGCAATGGAGCAAAGCACAGGGGCCGGGACACAGCACAGGTCACTGGGGCCTGAGCAAGGCTGCGAGTCCCCCGGGTACCCGGCTCAGCGCATCCTCCTCTAGCCACAAAGGAACGGCTGCTGCGGAACCTCTTTGCCTTGCCAGAGGATACATCATTTTATATTTATATATATATATATATATATATATATATATATATATATATATATATATATATATATTTATATAGTATTTTAGTATCCAACACACTTTTGTAGTATTTTTTTTATTAAACTATATTTTATTTCATTATGTATCTATTCAATCATGTATCTCATAATATGTTATTTTATTCTATCTAGATACTAATCTACATCTATCATCTGTTTCTACCCAAATACAAAAATCTATCTATCCATCTAAATCCTAAAATACAATCAAATCCTTTTCTTTAAAATGTTTTATCTGTTATAACTGATTCATTTCCCATAGGAGCGCTGTCACACCTGCAGGATTTTAATCAGGTTTTTTCTGATGCAATTTTTGTGTCCATTTAAGAAGTAGAATTTACTCTTTTATACTTTAGATTCTTTTGAGAAGCACATTTCATTGACAAAATCTGTGCATGGGACAGTAAACCCGAAAAAAAAAGTTTTTGAAGTTGTCAGATGTCGATCTCCTGGTAGGCAGTAGAATATACAAAGCAAAAATCACATGCATTCCTTTACATATGTGGAATACATATGTGATGGATATCTCATTGCACTGTAAGGATTTCTGCACAGAATCTTCAGGTCCGTTCACACGTTCAGTCTTTCAGATGCAGTTTTTGAAGCCAAATGCAGGAGTGGATCTTGATGGGTGAAAACATATAAGTGAGAGAAGTTTTTAATCCACTCTTGGTTTGGACATCAAAAACTGAGTCTGACATACTGAACGCAGCCTTTGGCTATCATTTTTTCACAGATCCACATAAACTATAGTCATAAACTATATGAGTGATCTGTGAAAAACGGTCCTGACTAGGACATGTGCTGCTGATCCATTTAGAAATATTGCATTTAGTGCAGTTGTGTGCCCCCCATTCAAAGAAACCTGTGCCACACTGTCACGTGCATCAGCCCTCAAATGTTCTGCAGTGTGAATTGGTGGGAACAAGAACAAGATTTAAGAAGCACCACCTTGCCAGAATTCTGCTATAAAATGTAGTGAAAAATTTATATATTTTTACAATATTTTATTTCACTTTTATGTAACTTTTTTATTATTCCCTCGGAAGTTTGGAAAAGTGTCTAGAAAAAAAGTGGAGAGACTATAAAAACGTATTCAAACTGCCTTCCTTTATTTTTGGAGAAAAATGACTAATGAGTCGGTATAAGGGACAGAAATTGTAGCTAAGGCTACGTTTACATTTTTGTATTCAGGGATCGTAGCAGAAAATTGAAGTTCAAGCTTTGACAGTTCAGTGGAATGATGGATATGAAATAACCCTACTGACCTTTCATGGGGTCACTCAGGTTTGGTGTAAATGTCCATCATTTTACCTGAAAAAGTAGTTCTGCACTGTAGAAACAAATGGAATCTGTGTCCCTCCAGTGCACAAATACATCAAAAATACTTCCAAATCTCATGCATGCACTTTTTTTTTCCACTTTTTCACTTTTTTTAACCAAATTATACACCCTACTGTAACACTATGCACACAAACACCCTACTGTAACACTGTACACAAACATGGCCAAAATTGGGCATAAAAAGTGACTTTTTCTTAAGTTTTTCATGACAATTTTATTCAGTCTGGCATCCGTTTTTCATGGATTCTCGTAAGCTATAGTCTATGAGTGATCCGTGTAAAAACAGTTCTGACTAGGACATGCTCTAGTTTTTAAGGTATCAGTCGCACGGTCCGCTACATGAATGTAGTGTGCATATGCCCTCAATGCCATGGTTGAAAAACGCACTTCCGTGTGAGCCATCGCTGTTTTCTGATTCCTAACTTCATCATCATTGACTGCATGTGCAATGAAAAGCAAAGAACTACACATTTTTCACACTTTGTTACAAAACCAGAAACCATACCGCCATGTAGTGAATTCTACCTAGACGCGAGCCCGTCAGCCGTTGGATTGTGCTGTGTTAGGTTTGGCTCATATTGATGTTTTTCGATTGGGGATACATTCTAGTTGAGAGTTAACTGGATCCGGCTATTGATGTTAAAACTGAATCTTGAGTTGGTATTTACTGTAAACAAGGAGCCGTTTCTCGGTTTGTGCTTCACTACAATGACATTTTGAAAAAAGCCAATAACATTACACAAAAAGTAAATATTTCCACTTGAAGATATTCTCCTCGTCCACCTCAATGGTAACCTGAGATGTTTTTGTTTTTCAGTGTTTCAGACAAAAAACATTTCTAACCTCTTGTTTTTATAGAGATTGTTGCCGCCTTGTGCCTGGGTCTGATGGTACTCGAAACATTCCCACGCTACAGAAGTTTACTAAATTGAGGGCAGTATATTAGATTGACTGACACTTTCTCAAAATGTTCTCTTGTGTCCAAAACACCTTACGCTGCTACTTGTAGTTGCAACATGATGCGGTGTGCTGTCCAAAGGCAGTTATGTATCAGTCATATGCTGGCCCTGGTCGTACTTGAAATAAGGATGCGTTCACACAATTGTGAATTAGTAAATTCTAATTAGAAATTCGGGAGCTTCTCCTTATTACAGATGTGTTTAGATCTGCGTGTGCGTTCACATGTGGTGTCAACTCACAGTTTTCAAACGCATCACAATAGCTAAGAAGAGATTTGCCTGATTACATTGCTGTTAACGGTGCGTTTACAAAACGCATGTGTTAACTCAATGTTAACGCACACATTAATGTGTGTGTTTGTTAACACAATATGTTTAAATATGCAAATTATCTTCTCAGCTGTTGCTATACGTTTCAAAACGTATGCGTTAACGCCACGTGCGAACACAGCTTAAGGGTGCTGTCACATAGTGCAAATGTAATTTTAGGGCGCGTTCACATGATACGTTGCGTCACTTTTTAATGCTTTTTTGATGCAATGTTGACACATGCTTAAGTAACATTGCGTTTTAGCAAATGCGGTGGAAATACAATGTTACATCAGCATGTGATCCAGATTGAAGCCTTTGGAATGCACCAAAAAACCGGTTGACCGGTTTTAAAGCATTGGCCGCAAACAAATCTGTTGACCATTTTGTCACTGGCGTGTAAGGTTCACTCACGCGCTGAAGACCGCAATAAATACTGTTGTGGCAGGAATAGGACCTGCTGTAATTTTTGCGACTCTGGCAGTCGGCTTACACAAGGGGCCTTGGAAACCATAACCGATATGACTCTGATTTGCGGATTTGTGGTCATGTCTTTGTATCTGCGGCTCACTCCTGTCTAGAAAGCTCCAGCTGTCAGCCAGCATTCTGCTTTGCGACATTGCGGCCAGTTGAACAAGCTGTACTTGCTGCCTATATACACACAAATGTACAGGCTGATATGCGAGCAACTACCTTTTCCCCACAAATTAAAACAATAACTTGTAGACTGAACCTGCTGTGAACGAACATATAGTAGACACTCATCCTGATACCCCCCCCCCCCCATTTACATGTCATTAGCAGATCTTCAGTGCCATGAGTAACATTTACATAGTCTGCTTTATGCTAAACCTGGTGTCTGAGATGTTAAAGGGTTAATATGAAATGCATATCCCTTCATTTGTGATTTGCCTATGAAGGCTCCAGTCATTGAATCTATAACGCTCCATCACCTTCTCAGTATCGATGGGATGGCCGGTGTATCAGTATGTCTATAGCTTGTGTCTGGTCAATATATGTCACAGGGACAGGAATTACTGATCAATAAAAACCATTAGGACTAAATCACACTGCATTTTTTTTTACTTCCATGTGGTATCTTGGTCTAAAACAGGTTCTATAGTGAGGGCACACTGACCCTATAATAATAAATAGTATAAATAATAGGCACAAGAGCGGTTTTCTATATATACATCCGTCACATACTCATCAAACGCTGACTGCTCACTATAAGAGTCAATGGAAACTCTATTTTCCATGGCTGATTTGCCTCAGCCTGGCATCGGTACTGTAGTCTATAAATGATAACACAGTCTATCTCAGGCGTGCGTTCACATGTTCCGTTTGGATTGCCTTTGGAAACACAATCCAACTGGAAATGGGATTGGCATGGCCCAACGCATCCGTTTTTGACTTGTTTTAATTAAGATAGGTGGTAAAACCAGTCAAAAACAGATGCGTTTTCAAAAAGCGGATTGCTTAAAAAACGGCCCAAAAACGGGTTTAAAGCACCTTGTGTGCGCAGCCGGCCTTAGAATCTCTGCGTTGCGTTATGACACACACGGTGCGTTTTGAGAATTAGTCCCCCCTACCCTTCACATATTGAGGTAACATTGCATTTGCATCATGGGTAGCAAACCTCAGGGCGCCTTTGCACGTGGCGTTTTCGTAGCGTTTTTAAACGCATCCAAAACGAAAGTAGGAGGGGCTTTGGCCAAAACACATATACGTTTGCAATGAAACGCATGTGTTTCAGGCAGACCCCCCCCCCTCCCCCTCCCACTTGCATTTTGGATGCCTTTAAAAACGTGACTAAAACGCCACGAGCGCGTTACCTCAGCGTGTTACCTCAACGTGTGATCATGGTGGGAGCCTATGGATTGCAGCTCAAAATGCACCGAGAACCTTTACATCTTTCCCCATTTTTCCTCAATCTCTCGACTACCATTAACAAAACCAAATGTGAACGAAGGCTAAACATGATTTTATTCACTGGTGACACAGACTTTATTTTTTTTTTTTTTATAATGCTTTTAATAATATTTCTGGTCATGGAATGAGACAATATAACAGTGTCTGGGGCGGGCACGTAGTGGCTGTACAGGGATGGGGCAGCAGTGCACAGCACACGGCGCGCAGCAGCCGGGCACGGAGTGTGTGAGGAGACAGCGGTGCGCCGAGGGAGAAGGCAGCCGACCGCCACGCGCAGAGGCAACGGCTGGCATCCCGGCAGCCAATCGCCTGCCGCCTGACTCCACGCCTGCCGCTGATTGGCTGCAGCCGAGGTGTCCTGTCAATCAAAACCAGCCGGGGTAAAGCTCCCGCAGCTGTGAGCGCTCCTGGACTGCAGCTTCCTCCCCCACCGCCTCCTCCACAGCCGTCACCAGCCCTGCCGCCCGCCCGCCTCCTCCCCCTGCCCCTGTCTGTACTCTGGATCACCCGGGAGCACGTGCCAAAGTGCTGCTGGCTTTCTGCAGAGTGCACACAGGCAGCCGGCTCCCAGCCCAGCCTGGAAAGACGAACCACAAAAGGGCGGGAGAGCAGAGAGAGGGGGAGAAAAAATAATAATAAAAAAGCATGGGAAAACTCCTCCCCCTGCAGCTTCCAGCGCACACATCACCTCACAGGGTAAACACAAGCTCCTCTGTCCCATGAAAGTCAATACAGACACTTTTTTTATGCAGCAAAGTACGGCATTTTTTTTACCCTGTCTTGCGCCTTAGGGTGTTTTTCCTTCTCTAACCTTTTGCAAGGAGGAAAACGTTGTAAAAATACACACGCGAGTCGCACGTCGTGAAAAGCGCTGCACCCCATGAAGGTGCCAACACCTTCACCCCAATAGATCAAGCGTAACTTTTTTTTATTACTATCAGAAGTAAATTCGTCCAATCGCAGACTCTTTGCTACAATCATGGTCTTTACAGAAGCGTTAGATTTTTTTTCAGACCCCCCCCCTTCCCCAAGTCACGAGGAGCTCTTAGGGTGATGTCACACGTATGCGCTTTTAATCCGTTTTTGGCCCGTCGTGATTAAAAAACGCATTGAAAACGCATACGTGTGCCATCACCCCTAGGTCTACGGGGGCCCAAGTGTGGGATACATTTTCTTACACCTATAGATTACTATAGGAGACCACTGTAATGTACATTAATATTTAGTCTTTTATCGGGGGGGGGGGGGGTGTCTTCTCGTAGAAGGTTGAATATTTCTGCTATATGTTGGCGGTTATATAAGAGGATGGTGTTTTGGAGAAATTTCTGCAGAACTCTCTTTTTTTTTTGGTTCGCAGATGGGAGGTTAAAAGTAGACATGACACCTATATGCCTGGATAGGTTACAAGGAATTGAGACCGCCCAATCAAATACAACAGGGTTTTCGACATCCAGTCCATAAAAGTCCTAACATCTCAAGACGCAAAACAGTTTCTGATTTCTCCTGCAGAGGGCGCTATGAATCCTGAACATATAATCCAGGATCATGATGGGAATGCTTCTCTGGTTAAGGCTCTGTTCACATTCCTATTGGCATTTCTGGTTAAGGAGAAACATAGAGTCAGAACCAATGAATCCTGGTGTGGTGTGGGTCCTTTTAGCCTTCTATGGCTCAGGACAAATCACCTTGTATGATGTCCTTTACGGTTTTTCATGATAGAGCATATTTCCTATCTACTTTATAGGGGGATAAGTGTCACAGTCCAAAGGGTTCCAATTGCTTAGCAGTAGAATCCTCTGCAGTCAGTAAACGGAGTCCCCCAAACCATTGTGTGAATAGGACAGTCCTGTATATATGTGACCACAAGTCTATTCAATTCTTTGGGACTGAAAGTGATACCCCTTCACTGTCCTCGGGTCCTGTAGAAGAGAATGGAGCACCAATCATTTATGTGTAGTACAGCTCCATTCACACTGTGGACTTGAGTTCCACCATTCTCGTGATTGCTAGAGATCCTTATAATATGTGTCAAGTGCTTTGCATGGAGGAACCCGTTTTAACTCCTTCCTGATAGTACAGAATCAAAATACCACAAACCATTCTAGTTTCTAGAAATGTATTACTTATCAATGGACTTGCAGTCGTGGATTATATCACAGGCAGTTTGGGCGGTAGCGCGGGGTCCAAGCCATCTAGAGGGCCCATGGCCACCCACCAAATTTATCCTTCACCCATGAAATCCTCATTCATCTGTTTCTGCTCTCAATACACATGTACACAAGAGGCAAAGGTCCTGAAACCACAGAGTAAAAGCAGGCAGAAGGACACATCCTCCATTCCATTATGTAGGAAGTGATTCCAGACTTGTAGGGGCTATAATATTCATATAGCCCAGTGCCTATGGCAGTCCTAATCTGCCCCAGGGTTCTAAAGTATCCAGCTTAGCCAAGTGGCTACTAGGGCTGAACTGCAATACCAAGCACAGATTCTGAACTGCCCCTTTAAGCCCAGCCAAGAGTTTCTGCAGCTGCTTCTGTGAGCCACCTCCAGCCTCACTCCTCATGCACAGCCTTGCAGTATACTTTGCCATCCCCGTGTTTTTGAGTGTAAATATGACCTGGCAATTGTTATCGATGTAAACGAAGGTAAACTTTTTACCCAATATATACTCATGCATGACTCGCATCCCTGGCTGCCTTATACAAAACATGTTACCTTTACATTGCGCTCTTATAATAATAAACAGGCAGAGGCGGCCATATTTCCATTCCTCCCTAGTGATACTATAGCTGTTTATCCAACAATATAAATGGAAACATAAAAACATTACGTGATCACCACAAACACAGGAATTGGAGAAATAACCCTATGCATAAAGGGGGATCTTTAATTATAACCTGGTGAAACGGGGTCGTGAGAAAATGCTCAGGAGCGATCGGAGCAAATATTGTTACTGGAAGAATGTAAGGGGTATACGCAGCTATAGAATAAGCACCGCACAAAGGGCTCATGTATACTGCAGTATGACACCACAACTAGGTGCTATCACTGGGCTCTACGTGTGTAATTCTGTGGTGACCATATAAGACACACGTAATAGGAATCTGTCAACTGTGTTGACCTTACAAAGATGCACATTGTTGGGTATTGGAGCTGAAGATCTATGGAACCATACCATTGTGTGGTGTGTTAGTAGCAGCAGGACTGTGAAAATGCATTTATATTCCAAGATTGTACCTGCATACGAAGCAGTCTGGTGTACTGGTGTGTGAGATCTCCTCACTGAACACAACACAGCGGGCTTCTGTTTTAATACTACAGCAGATACTTGGTACAAGCTGTGCAGTTTTCAGTGACGAGATCTCACGCACGAGTGCACCAGAGTGCTCTGAATCCAGCTACAATCCTGGCATATAAATGCATTTTCACAGTCCTGTTGCTACTAACACACACAAAGGTTATGGTTACACAGATCTCCATGGCCAATACCTTACACTGTCTGCAACTTTGTACAGTCAAAACTGATGATGGATTCCCTTTAAAGGGGTATTTCCCATTAAATTGACCTCCACCTATCAAGGAGATAACTTGTAATTACTTAATTCTCCTTTAATCTCTCCCTGTAATTTCACTGTTACAACAGGACATGGGGTGACAAGAATTAGTTGTTATTTTGATCTATATGTGAGGGGTATGATATCCATAGGTGGTTGGACTCAATTGATCTGGTGTGAATACATATCCTTGGATTATGGTTTTGGAGTGTACACTCACTGAGTAGATACATTTCTCAGCAGACTCGGCAACTGTATCACTTTCTATATGTTTGTCAGTCACGGATAATGGTCTCCATTTAATCCCATTTTTTTTCAGTTGCTTGTGTAATCCCAATCTTACACATTGTAAGTCTAAAGATTGCGAAGGAAATCTAACACCGCCCCTATAGTCTCTTATGTATTACTGTACTGTCTGTGTCTATAAATAGACGGTTACACAAAGCGGGGAGGTATATTTCACAAAAATCCCTTGAACTTTTGTAGAGGTCATGCTGAGATTATAAGGGTGGAAGACTCATGAAAAATGAGGAAGCACTGCCTTTACTCTATGTGTGGAGGATTATATACAGCGGAGGAGTCACCCTGGATTGAACCGTGCTTAAAGGGAGTGGAAAACTTCCAAAAAGTTTCCCAAATCAATAGTAGGGGGCTTTGATAGAAGCAGAAACAGACCTTTGCAACCTTAAACTTATGAAGCAATCCAGAGATAACCATCTTTTTATGAATATGAAAATTGAGCCTTTAAGTGCATTGGGGGTGGACATAATATGCATATTTATAAAAAGTTAACTATTTCTCATGACTTCATTGGATTCAGACCACAAAGCCACTTTCATTCTCCTCTTAAAGATCTATACATGACACGATTACTGATCCAGGAGGAATTATAGACAGGACACCCTTTAAAGGGGGACACACGAGTGATCCCGTGCAGAAAGCTCCTGTATTCAGGGCATAATGACGCCTCCATATTATTATCCCATACGTGTGTATGATAAAACAGCAGGGAAAATTAAAAATGTGCACTGAATTACACGCTCATGTAATGTATTAAATGGAGCGTTAACCCACCTGATACCTGGTGCACGTGGATATAATCTGGTGTATTGTACATGTCATATTCAGCTTTCTCTCCATAGACTATAACCACACCGATTATTACAAGATATTGGGATGAGAAGTGCAGGACTGCCCCCTTTAGGCGGCTTCTGGTACATCTATATTAAAGGGCATACCTGGAAGAAGTGCTATTTTTTTAGTTCTATTCTTTTTGACAAAAAATATGTACTGATATTTGACATGTGACCGATTCACGTTAATGAATAGATCAAATTGTACTTCTGTTATATGTCAGAAACCCGCCAGCATGTCCTCTTTCCTCTGCACAACTGATGGATTGTGTAGTAGGGCTTCATGCATGAACCGTACACTTACAGCTAAATGTACACATTGCTTCTCAATGGTGAGAACAAAAAAAACTTTAACAAACACTTCTCAGGGGGCAGTTTTGGAAAGCAAGGAAAACACAGCACAAGTGGTCTTAAAAGTGACATTAAAGTGACCACTAGGTGGCGCTGAGTCTTCATCCATGAAACAGGGACTATAGTTGATCAATTTGAGGACTTTTTTTTTATAAAGTGTAATCATATTTATAAAGTTTGAGCATGCAAGTTGTAGTTTGGTAATATATGGTCAGTGTTAAATCCCTGCAAAGTTTATATATGATGTTATGTCATTTACCCACTGATCCCTTCATGGAAAGCTTGATTATTTTGGTCTTCCATTTGCATAGGAGTAATATACACTGTGATGTCACAGTTGAGGGATAAACCACACGGTGATGTCACTGTACAAGGATAATACACACTGTGATAATAAAAATAATAGTAATAAATCTTTATTTATAGCTTTTTGCAGCTCATGGGGGATATATTCAAACGAAATAAGACATAACAGAGCGCTGGGGTCCTCGGTTCAAGTCCCACCCAGGTCAACAGCTGCAAAGAGTCTGTATGTTCTCTCCGTGTTTGCGTGGGTTTCCTCTGTGTCCTCCGGTTTCCTCCCACACTCCAAAACATACTGTTAGGTTGATTAGATTGTGAGCCCCATGGGGACAGGGACTGATTTGGCAGCGCTACGGAATCTGTGTGCGCTATATAAACAAAGGAATTATTATACATAAAGGAATTATTATAACAGAGTCATATAAAACAATAGTGAGGGTCCAAGAGTTTACAGTCTATGGGGAGGAAGGGGTGACACAGGAGGTAACACTGCTTGTATAATTCTTTATAAGTTATCAGAATAAAATATTTTAATCGATTAATAAATATTGGTATTAGAACCAGTCATCAACCACATCCTTTATACAGAGTTCAAGGTGAATATGACTGAACAGTAGCCTGTATAATGGTATCTAGTGCTAGCTAACAGATGGGTGGAGTGCACAGGGTCGGTTAGTGAAAAGTTATGTCACAGTACAGAGATAATAAAAAAAATTATGTCACATTACATCGATAATACCCACAGTTGTGTCACAGTACAGAGGTAATACACACAGTGATGTCATAGTACAGGGATAATACACACAGTGATGTCACAGTACAGAGATAATACACACAGTGATGTCACAGTACAGGGATAATACACACAGTGATGTCACAGTACAGGGATAATACACACAGTGATGTCATAGTACAGGGATAATACACACAGTGATGTCACAGTACAGAGGTAATACACAGAGTGATGTCACAGTACAGAGATAATACACACAGTGATGTCACAGTACAGGGATAATACACACAGTGATGTCACAGTACAGGGATAATACACACAGTGATATCACAGTACAGGGATAATACACACAGTGATGTCACAGTACAGGGATAATACACAGTGATGTCACAGTACAGGAATAATACACACAGTGATGTCACAGTACAGGGATAATACACACAGTGATGTCACAGTACAGGGATAATACACACAGTGATGTCACAGTACAGGGATAATACACACAGTGATGTCACAGTACATCGATAATACCCACAGTTGTGTCACAGTACAGAGGTAATACACACAGTGATGTCATAGTACAGAGGTAATACACAGAGTGATTTCACAGTACAGGGATAATACACACAGTGATATCACAGTACAGAGGTAATACACAGAGTGATGTCACAGTACAGAGATAATACACACAGTGATATCACAGTACAGAGGTAATACACAGAGTGATGTCACAGTACAGAGATAATACACACAGTGATGTCACAGTACAGGGGTAATGTACACACTGATGTAATACATATAAAAGTAAATTCTCAAAATTCAAAAAGGCTGGCATACAGTACATCCCATGCCCCTGAGAACATGAATAGCAGGAATTTTCTTAATATAAAATTGCCTTAATAGAAACTATCCACAATATTGATATTGCTACATGTGGTCTATATATTGGGAATTACCTGGAGAGATCGAAGATCTTGTGTTTACAACCGAAAAAAGCACAGAACATGGGTAATTCTGAGCCCTGTCTATTGAGTTACAAACAGATAGAAGACTATGGAGGAGGGCAAGCATATTGTAATTAGAACTGCACTCCAGGGCAGGAAAGTGTGGCCCTTTTTTTTCTTTTGCTCCATTAGAACAAAAGGATTTTGCGAAGACTGCAGCTTGGAGATTAAAGAACCGCAGGCTCCTTTATAGGAGAGGACACAGCAGTGTATATTGGATGCGGCTTCTACAATGGCTGATTAGCATTCTACAGGCTTATATTTTAAGAAATTCCAATCAAGTTACTTAACAAACGGTTCCATAGTTATGATGATTTGTATTCGGTCTCATTTTAAAGATGATCAATTTTAAAAATATACAGTTTTGGAGAAATATACTAAAATAAAAGAGTATATTAATATTAATTGATAGTAGTAAAAATGTTTAAAAGTGCACCAGTCATTGAGTATCCTCTGAAGAGCCACAGTATAAATAGAGAGCACAAAATATATTGTCCATTCACACCTTTACACATATATTGATTATACATATTACTATTAATGCCCCTATTCTTATATATTGACCTCTTCAGATTCCCCTTTATTGAGTTATCAAGTTTCTTGAGATCACTGGATTTACTTTATGAAGCTCCCAGTAGCAGGCGCAAAACGCGTTGTCCAGATTTTATTATTTTGTACTTTATGTATCTTTTAGTCCAGATGTTAAATAGAATAATTTTTACAGCTATATAGCTTTTTGATTACTCGGGTTTGCGCCGTAGCAAGTTCCTTTTTTCATCCTGGGATCCACTGAGAAGTTCTTCTCCGATTATCCTGGATATACCTTGACATTTCTACACCGGGGAGACCTCCACCGGCAGGGACAAGGCAGCACCCGACACGCGAACTGACAGCATTGTGCCTGCTTGCACAACCAACAGAGGGCGACTGTTTACTTTTTCTCTGTCCTCTTATACAGTGCCAATGGTCTGGCATGTGGATAACTGAGGTATTTTCCATAACTGTTGTCTAGGGAGACATAAGATGTAGCAAAAATTCACATAAAAATGTTACTTACATGGTCTTGCTGATTACTATATGTTCTATTGGGTGTCAGCTCTTTCCCGACTCCCTCATACACTACTGTACATATGCACAACTGGCCTTATGGACCTGTGGTCCCAAACCAACCTGTATGAGCGCTGTACATGGAGAAAAATAAACTTTTATACCTACCTAGATGTGAGTCCGATGAAGATCCTCTGAAGATCCTGCCCTGGGACCTCCTCTCATGATTTGGCAAGTGAAACTGGCATAATGCCCCATCTTCATTGCTCATGCCCCGAACAGTACTTGTGCAGTGAAGCCTGGGTATGCAATGCAGAGCTGCTTAAAGAAAAGAGGAGGGAGATGAGTATTTTATACAAAAAATTATACAGGTCTATTTGTGACACTAAACCACTGGTCCATAAGGATTCTCTGTAAGGACCACACAGGGTCCTGTGTTACAGACAAACCCCAGAGTAGAGGACGGGTCTATGTGCATTATATGATATACGATACAAGATGTCCCTGCTTCCCTGCAAAACTGCTGTGTGAACTGTGATCCTGCAAAAAAACTCCAGAACACCAGAAATTAACTGGTTTTGCAGTGGAAATCTTCTGAATCCAACATAATAAACTGACACTTTGCAGATCCACAGATCAAATCACTTATGTAACGTGCATAGAATTTCCTCTGCAGTGATAAATGACTGTGGGGTGGATTTAGTTTTAGTTGTCCTTTAGTTGTCGTTTTTTTCTCCCAGTGCCACCCTCCTGCCAAGTGGGTGGGGAGGAGGGTTGGAGGTACGGGAGTAGTGGGCTGGCCATGGGGACGGCCTGAAAAAGGCTATTGCATTATTCTATGTCAGGAAACCTCTTGGTATAGCAGACAGAGTGTAGGGAAGAGTATCGTGGTGATTATCGCCCTTTCTATGGGCACCCGGGCCATCGCCCCAGCACACCAGACAGGACTCAAAGAATCTTCCTGCAGTTCCAAACAACTTAAAAGATGCTGCTTTCAGTCATATTTTGATACTTACTTCGCTACTTTGGACTGTAGAAAGAGGGAGAATGAGTAGACAGGGCCGAATTATCTTTGGAGGACTTCCTGCTGGCCCCACGATTTTCTCTGTGTACAGAGGGACACTGGAAAGAAGCTACAATTATGCATTTTCCATCTTTCTACTGTGTTGCTGTCCTCAGGAGGCCAACATGATTGAAAGTTGTTGAACAGGGAGCAATAAGTTACGGCTTTAATTTTTAGTTGGCACCTCGCGATAAATAAGGGGGGTTTGAGTTTGCAGTTTGGGCACTCGGCCGCTAAAAGGTTCGCCATCAATGGCAAAGGCTATTGGAACTTGTCACCAGGTAAAAATTACATTCCTGGAGGGCAAGTTTGCTTTAAATCTACAATTAGGGTTATGTAAGTTAACAATTCCATCAAAGAATTTGTCCTGCCATAAGAGCACATGAATGGGTACCTATGCATCATCAGCGTGTGAGATCCACCCACACACCTATGACGGCAAAAGAGACAGCCGAGCTGCAAACTGGCAGGAGTAGGACCAGTCTCCGTTTTGCGGCATGGGCAACCGGCTCATACATGGAAACAATGGCTAGCACAGGTTCACAAATAATGTGAGGGTAGTTTTGCTTCCGTTTTGTCTTCACATCCGCAAAAAAACCTCAAGGTTTTAACATTGCTTTGAAAACACCCGATCAGTGAAAAAAAATAAATAAAGACATTTCATCAGTTTGTTTTGCAGACCCACAGAATTTTATTGCCTTTTTTGATCCGCATCAGTGAAAAAGACATGTTTAAAGGCGGGGGCTAAGAGCTGAGGATTGAGCAGCTCAGACAAGTCGCATGTTATATTTTGAAATGCAGCAAAACCTAAGCCCTACCGCTGGGACTACACAGAGGATTCTGTCAGGGTGCAAGGTAAGTTATAGCACACATTTGAATCCAGCACTGCTCCGGCGGCCATGTTTGTTTACATGGCGCGCGGACCAGAGTGACAGCAGAACAGGACACGAGGAGGGCTTCGGAAGGTAAGTACATCTTTATTTTTTTAAGCGCCCCCCCCCCCCCCCCCGTCCACCTTTTGTTTTTTTCATAACTCTTGGACAACCCCTTTAAATGAAAGGCATTCAGGTGCTTGTTACTGATCGCATCCGTTTCACTGGAAACTCATATGCGAGCGACCCACCCCTGTTCGCTAGCGTTGCATTTTTAAATGCTACGCTAGTGGTACATGTGACCGCACCCAGAATGGAGCAACAGTGAAGCTGTGCAGTGTACGAATAGGACCCGTGTGCCTTTGATCATTGGGTGTCCTAACAATGAAATAGTGGATAGATGGTAAGTGATGTAATGGTAAGTTAAACTCTTCATATTCGTCTGCTACTCCAATGGTGATGTAAAATTTGCAAATTATTTAAGTAAAACCTCAAATTGTAAATTTTTACAGGTTTTTCAAATTTTGTCTTTAAAGAACGTGTCCAGTTTGTAAATTTAAATGACATCACAAAAGCCAAAGTCATGTTGCTTTTAGGTGCACTGGTTAAAAAAGTGTTAATGCACCCGGGGCTCTCAGGTGGTAACATTAAACCGGGGGCTTGTGACACTGCTAAGCTCTGACACCTGTGGAATCTGGAGTCTATTGTGTTACTGCTGATGTAGCACAAGCTGCAACCTTATGTTTTAAAAGTGTTTTCTAGAGTCACATTCTTATAGAGGATTAACCTTTATAGAGAATTTCCATCAGGCCACTGCCTATAAACTTCTTATTATTCGTGCTTCAAGTGGCACTTGTCAAGTCCTAATCCACGTACACAGTCTGTATTTAGAGAGATCACCAGTCACCCTCAGCAGATGACAGGTTTGATGTGGACACCTGCTAAAGTGTGATGTCAAAATGCTAAAACATCAGAGATACATCATAGCTTTATAATCATTCTGTGTGGACTGTGGACCATCTAGAACCAGACTCAGGTATTGTATAACTAAGGGCTTAGGGTGAAGACACACATGGCGTTTTTGGGCCGTTTTTACTAAGTGCGTTTTCAGATCGTTAAAAACGCATGCGTTAAAAAACGCATGCGTTTTTTAAAACCGCATGCGGTTTTTGAAAACGCATGCGTTTTTAACGATCTGAAAACGCACTTAGTAAAAACGGCCCAAAAACGGCCCAAAAACGCCATGTGTGTCTTCACCCTTATTCACATGGCCGTCTGCGGGGACGTACATGCGGCCGCATGTACGTCCCCATAGACGGCAATAGCGGCGCAGCGCAGATACGGTGCCACACATGTGTGGCACCGATCCAGCCCGTACGCCGCAAAAAGATAGAGCATGCTCTATCTTTTGGGGTGTGTGCGGCCGTGCGCCGCTATTCTCTATGGAGGGAGGAGGGGTCACCTCCTCCTCTCCAGCACACGGCGGTATGCCCGCACGGCGGACATACCGCATGTGAATGGACCCTAAGGGGTTTATAAGCAAGAGATCATAACGTATGGCAGCACGGTGGTTTATTGGTTTGCATTACAGGCTTGCAGAGCTAGGAACCTGGGTTCAAGTCCCAGGGTCAACATCTGCAAAGAGTTTGTATGTTCTCTCTGTGTTTGTGTGGGTCTCCTCTGGGTCCTCCGGTTTCCTCCCACACCCCAAAACATACTGGTTGGTTGTTTAGATTGTTAGCCCCATTGGGGACAGTGACCGATTTGGCAAACTCTGTGTAGCACTGCGAAATCTGTGTACGCTGCAGCGCTAGTGGTACGTGTGACCGCACCCTTAAAGTAAAATGACTTTGGTGGATTCAGTGATGTCATCATATCGAGCCCAATTATTCTACAAGGATCAACCTTGCCAAGCCAGAGTCTCCTGAATTGGTGATCCTGCTTATGTATTTTTAGTTCATATCATTCATTGATCCACACAACAAGCTCTGAGCCCCGGGAAGGATGCAACACCATCTTTTATTATCACCTATTCCTGGTAAGCAATATCCCTGAGGCCACATTCACCTGTCTCTGAATTTGCAGCCTTTTCAGAGTTGGCCTGAAATATAATATATCGTTGTTACAAACGGCTATATCTTCAGAAGCAAAGTACTGAGAAAGATACGGGGAGATTATATTTGTGACCATGCCATGTGATGATGGCTTAGAGAGAAGAGAGTGGACATGGGGTGTTCCTGCATACTTTCTTAAAGCCTGTGAATCTTTGTTTGCACTTTTTTTTCCAACCAGGCAATGTTTTGCCAGCCAGCTCAGCCTCCCGACAGATATATTAAGAGACCTAAGCCTCTGGTGGGACGGGAGAGGGTGTAGCTTCTATCATAGTTTTATTGCTCCCATAGTTCTGATGCAATTTAAAAGAGCAATGTCTCTCCTTTAGTAGCACACAAGAAGTGTGTTACAGTTGGGAGTGTGATTTTCACCTAAAGCTCCCACTCATGACTGTAACGTTACCAGTGGATATCTACAGTTCTGTGGCACCTAGGAACCAGGAATCCAGGTGCGATAGTAAAGGGAGGATTCATTTCTTTAAAATGCCAGCAAGTTACTGTGCATAAGTTATAGCCCTTGGATGTTTGCCCCCATTAGCCAGTCAGCTGAAGGCAGCATAGAGAAGGAGGAGGGAGCTTACAGCTACAGTGTGCTACAAACAACTACATGGACAAGAGGGGCTCATATAAGGAAAGTGCCATTGCTAGAAATTATAAATTAGGGCCAATGATTCCAAAGATAATAGTGTCACAAGAAATTCAAATTAGAGTTATGACGATGATATGCTTATATTTGAAGAATACATGTAGATTTTTGTTGGTTAGAAAATTAAAGACGACCCATAACCTATTTTTCGGATTACAAAAATCTTATGTTGTCTTATGTTTGGATAATCACAAAAAATAGAAAATGTTGGAATACACTGTATTAACCCCTTAACGCCGAAGCCACTTTTCACCTTCCTGACACGGCCCATTTTTTCAAATCTGCCCTGTGTCACTATAAGTGGTTATAACTTTGGAACGCTTTAACATATCCAAGTGATTTTGAAATTGTTTTCTCGTGACACATTGTACTTCATGTTAGTTACAAAACTTTGGTGGTATGTTTTGCATTTATTTATGAGAAAATCAGATATTTGGTGAAAATTTGGAAAAATTCTCAATTTTCGAAATTCAAAATGTTCTACTTTTTCCACACACGAGTCATAATACCAGAAAACATAATAACTAACATTCACCAAATGACTACTTTATACCTCCGTGGTTTTTTATACATAATATCATTTTTGTAAGCTGTTATGGGGCTTTGAACGTTAGGTGCGATTTTTCACATTTTCATAAAAAAAGCAAAATCCTGCTATTGAGGGGCCCTCTCAGGTTTGAAGTCACTTTGAGAGGCCTAAATAAAAGTAAAACCCCATAAATTACCCCATTATAGAAACTACACCCCTCAACGTACGTAAAACAACTTTTATGAAGTTTTATGAAATTGAACCCTTTAATTGGTTTACAGGGGTTAAAACAAAATCGGATGCAATTTTGAAATTAATTTTTTTTTTTACTAAATTAATGTGTTTTTCATAAAATGTACAAATTCTCAGTGGATAAAATACCAAAACGCTCCACAAATTTTGATACCCAATCTCTCTCGTGTATAATAATACCCCATATGTGGTGGTCACCTGCTGTATGGGCACACGCCAGGGCATCGAAGGGGAGCTGCGCCATTCAGAGTAGATTATACATTGTCACTTTATAATGGCTATACAATCTTTATTTTTTAGGCAATTTGGACATATAAGGGCTTATTTTTTGCGACATGAGATGCACTTTACAAATACTTCATTTTAGTGGGTCATTAGCTTATTGATGAGATTTTATTAACTCTTTAATGTATGGAGGAAAAGAAAATTGTCAATTGTGGGTTCTTTTTTTTTGTATATTTTGGGGGTCGCACACCGTACACTAAAAATACTATAATATTTTTATTCTCTAGATCACTACTATTACGGTGATACCTCATTTATATAGTTTTTTATATATTTTACAATTTTACAGGAAAAAAACGAATATAAAGAAAATCTATTTGTTTTTGCATCGCCATCTTTTCGGAGATATAGCTTTAATATTTTTTGGTTGACAGTGCTAGTTTAGGGCTTATTTTTTACGTGTTGAGTTGTCCTTTTTAGTGGTACCATTTTGGTGCACATAACTTTTTTTTATCACTTTTTGGAACATTTTTGTGGAGGGATTTTATGAAAATTTACATTTTTGGCGAGTTCTTCGCGTTTTGTTTTTACGGCGTTCACCGTACGGGTCCAATAATGTTTCTGACTTATTGTACAGATTGTTACGGACGATACCAAATATGTGCGGTATTTTGGTGATTTTCAGGTTTTTTCACTTTATTAGATGTGTATAGGGAATGTTTGTGTTTTAGAGGACTTTAACTTTATTTAATTAATTCTTTTTATTCAAAAGTGTGTTGAATTAGTGTTTTGTTACTTTTTCTCTTTACTTTTACAGGTTAGCTTGAACAAGTGATCCACTGATCACTTGTTCAAGCTATTCTACACCTAATACAGTGTAATACAGATGTATTACACTGTATTATGTGACACACTGAGCAAGCCGCGCATGCTCAGTGTGTCACAGCTGGACCCGGCTCCCGGAAGGAGGATCGCGCAGCCCCGGCACCGGCAGTCCTGGGGCTGCGATCGGAGCAGGGGACCCCCCCAGTAAGCGCTGCAGGGGGGGGGGGGGGTGTCCGATTCCAGCTAAATGCCCCTGACACGCCGGGGTCAGAAGCTTGACATACTATTACTGCATTTTGCGGGAACGTACCTCCCGCCATGCAGTAATAGTACGTCAAATGTCGGGAAGGGGTTAAAGGAAATCTACCATTTGTTTTGTTTTCATGCATTGTGAACCAAACATACCATGAGAATGCTGTAGCTACACTAATGCACAAACATATCTTGTTTAATCCCTGATGCCAGTGGTTTGGCTCAAAAAGCAATAATAAAATTAAGGACCTTGGGAAAGCTGGGTTCCATACATGAACACATTACATGGTGCTTACTGAACTGTTCAAGCAGGACTAATCAACCTGAGCTGGATCACTCATAGACAGCAGCTAGGGGATGGTGCAGCACTGATTACTTCTGCCTGTCAGGGTCAACACAGTTATGATGTATTATCTGATTATGCTGGGCAGGCCAAAGCTGGAGCAGTGCATAATTACGGTAAGAAGAGAAGTGCCAGGGCAGCAATAGGACCGCCAGAACTTAATTATCATAATTTTATAACTGTTTTTTCAGCAAAACCACTCAGTCAGGGATTAAACAAGATATCAGTTTAGCTACAGCATTCTCAAGGTATGCTTGGTTCACAATGCATAAAAGCAAATGGTAGATTTCCTTTAAGGAAAAACAAAAGTTTTGTTGACCAATTTTTTGCATCTTTCTTCTCCTGTAGTGAGCAGCCTGAAAGCCTTGTAAAGTCTGTACACAGCAGATAGATAATGAGAGAAGGCTGAAGCTTAAAAGAAACCTACCATAAATATCTTCATAGCCATTTTATGTGTTGAGTTGAATTTCTTAATAGCTCAGATGTGGGGTACATAGAATTTATTGATATCTTAACCCTTTTTAATTTACAGTGTTCACCATGCAGCATAAATAACACAATCATTTCATTCTCCAGGTCAGTACAGTTCTGGAGACCTGTTCAAACCTGTTTGAATTTTGTCAGTTTTTTACTTTTGCATGAGGAAAACACATACAACACATTGGGCACATATACTTACCCATCCCGGAATGTCCGACGAGGATTTGGGTCTGCCGCTATTCACTAAGATCGTGCGTCCAATTTCCTGCATGTGTCGCTTCCCCCGCTGAGGTCCACCGGAGTACACTTCTTCCCGTGCATGTAAGTGCTGATCTTGCGGCACAATTTGTTTTTTAAATTCCGCGGTTTGTCAGAATCAGTCGGGTTGTCCGAGTCCATGGCCCCCTGATTTGTGTTACATGCAAGCCAGCGACGATACGCCACAATCCGATTGCGTGCTCCCCTTTAAAATATTCATGAGCACTGGTAAAATGAAAGCTGCGCTGTGATTGGTTGCCATGGGCAACTAGAAATATTCTGACTTTCAGACAGCTTGATAAATCTGCCCCATTGTTGTTTGCAAGACAGCATGGCAGAATGGTTAAGCAAAAACTTCATTTTTTTAAAATGCTTTTTATAGTGGGGACTAAATATTATGCTACACATATAGACGACTCAAATAGATGCTGTAGTGGTATTTAGTGTAATACAGTAGAATAGTGTATAGGATTTATGATGCTGCCATACATACACTACAGAAAATCTCAATATATATAATATTTCTGATCCGGAGCAAATAAGTGGCATTCAACTTTTTGCAATTGTTCACGGTGGATCATGGTCCTTGCTGTGGCAATATCACAACAGTTTTCTGATTGCAGGTCTGTCACAGCCGCTCCCACAGCCTTGGTCGCGGGCACACCTGTGCCCCTCTCTGTGTTCCAGTTGCTCCGCAGCTTCACTTACCTGTCCCCGTTCCTTCTCCGGCATTTGTGCGGACGCATCCCCGTCTCCTACGCGGACCAAGTTGCGCCTGTAGAACGACCTGGCGGTATCACGCGACAACAAGTCTAACCTGCTTTGCGGCGGGCTCTGGTGAAAATCGGGTACCACTTAGACTCCGGTCCCAGGTGTCGGCTTACATCATTGTCCTCGGTTGTACAGAGGTACCACCCCTGGTGCCTGACGATGTGTAATGGCTGCGGACTTACCTCTAGGGTTAATCCAGAAGCCAGTACACTGGATGATCGGTTATCCTAATGGAAATTGTGCAGACTAATCAGGACTTGCATAGGTAGTACAATGGAGCCAAGAAAATCAATTCTGATATTCCTCCAATTAAACAATAAAATATTACTTGTATATTTTATTGCAGTAAGTCTGTTCATTTTTAATACCGTAATTTATAATCTCGTCTTAAATTATGGATTAAAGGTAAATTATATCGCATTAGCTTTTTTTTTTTTTGTCTTACATCAACTTTATGCAGCCGATGAGATTTTAAGATGGTAAAGTGGAACTTAGACTATGTGAAAGTGAATATATTTTGACATTTAAGCTTGAGGGCGACAAAATCAATGTTGAAAAGACACATAAAGCAGCCATTAATGATTTCATTAAAACTGTCATACTTCCAAAAATGCTAAAACTCAAAAAAAAAAATCACATCAAGTTGTCCTGTGAAGAAGTTGCTGAAGTCGTTAGGGACGCAATGTCTCCGAACTCTGCGGCATGGGTAAGTTATGACAGCTGATGACAATGAGACATCCAGAGGCAATGAGATCCTGACCATGTCCAGTTTCACTACAAAGTTCATTGTAACTGTGATCACTTTAGACCTGACACAATGACAGCAAGCACTGCCCTTGTATGACCTCGGGAAATATTCCTCTCACACTCAATAAAAATTCGGACTCAAAACTACAATTTCAACTGGATATTGAAAAATCAGAAATGGCCATGTTAAGTGAACATAAGTTATCGGGAACTACATGTCTTCTTATAGAATGTCCTATTGTGATTTGATTCGACATTACACTGGTCATGTCAAAATTTTAAAGTCACCCACATACATAGGTAAAGGTTTATGAAGGTTCTCTGAATATACTGTAAAAGAGAAGGGGAATGATACTATACATAGGGTTGTAAGCTCTTGTGAGCACGGCCCTCACCCCCATTCTTTTATATGACTATGTTATTATTATGGTTTATGATGTTTTTAAATGTACTGCATGATTTGTAAAGCTTTGTGGAATATGAAGGCGTTATTGAAGTAAAGATTTATTTTTGTTATTGCTTGGGCTGCTGTATTATACCTATTAAATGGGATTTTCCCAGGATATAAGTTAGGCCCTATCCAAAGCTTAGTGGGGCACTCAGTTATGAAACAGATCACAAGAACATGGGGTCCAATGCGGTCTGAGGTAACTCCGTTGGACCCTTTGTTGCTGCCATGTGCGGCCATCTCCTCCACTTATCTCTGGCACCAATGAAGGGTCTGACAGAGGTGCCTCAGACCCCATTGGGTCTGTTCTCTATGGAGCTGACGGAAATTGCCGAGCACCTTGTTTCCTGTGAGAACCCCTTTAATTACAGAGGTTCAGTCCAACTTTAGCACCTGAACTGTGGTGGTGTGTGACGTCAAAGTTGCATAGTCGCAGTATGTTGTACAACTGATTCATCATCCTTGGATTCAAAATTATACAAAAAAATATAACCATTACCTAGTATAAACATACTAGGTATCCCCACTTCCCAAAATTCCCAATCTATGAAAATTTAATGAGAATTCTCCCATACAGTGAATAAAAGGAAAAAACATATCTAAATATCCATCTTGCCACCCATAAAACTTATTAAAAGGTTGGCTTGTCCTACAAAAAGAAATACACACAACTCTGTGTGCCTAAGTATGAAAACGGTTTGCCTTTCTTTTATTGCAAAGTTTTTAGAAAGTTTTTACAAGTTTAAGACGTAACAAAACTATATATATTGGTATAATCTTTGATCATACCATCCAGAAGAGTAAAGGGGATTCATTTGGACTGCACAATGAAAGATGTAAAACAAAACCTGCTAGAAAATTTTTTGCATCTTTCAAATATTCTTCAAGGAAAATGAAATGTTGACACTAGGAAGTACAATCCCACAGAGTCCCAAAGAGTCCTTGTAAGGCTTTGTAAATGGAAAAATATAAAGGATCTGGCTTTTGTAATGTACTTTGTAATGAAAGTAATTCACTTTTTGTTTCCATGGCCCACGAGTATAAGCTTTCATTTATCAAGATTAAACTTAATTAGCTGTTTCTCCGCCCAGTCCTTCAGATTCCAAAAATCCCTTTGTAATATACCATCTTCCTCTGTATTAATTACTTTACAGAGGATAGTATCATCAGCAAATATTGAAATTCTACTTTATAAACCCTCTATCAGGTCATCCATAAGAATATTAAAAACAAGGGGGCCCAATAATGACCCATGTGGCCCCAACTGGTAATTTAACATCGGTCTGACAATCTTTAATGAATGAAGATCATCTATTTTGTATCATGTCAATTGGTAACCAAAATATGGAATTTTCCCCCTGGTCCCATATTTTCATTTTATGCCTCAGAAAAGTCCAGATATACAACATGCAGAGTCTTCTCCAGGTCCAGTATAGAACTCACCTCATAGAAACTGATCAGATTAGTCTGACAGGAGCCCATAAACCCATTCTTTATTTTGGGATAATTCTTTAATAAATATATATCTTTAATTTTTATACATTTCCATTAATAGTTTACGGTACATAGAAAATCCTACATGGCTTTATGCAGTCAGGACCATGGACAGGGAGCTGGACAGCACAGTAAGACTATGACTATGGTGTTATGTACAGTGACTGGGGCTTTACCTGCTTGTGGTTTAGAAATGCAAGGTGAAGATCTGTCAGTTTTTGGTATGTAATGCCAAACTTTGATTCAACAGCTTTTGTTTGGAGATCAATTCCTGTTTAAGTTTGTGAAAAGCATTGTACAGGAGTAATTTGGTAAAATGGTTCCTCCTTGTTCCAGGTAATGTGCAAACATAAATCTTTATCTGTCACAAAAGATAGATAGGGGTGACATGTTCGCCTTCACTCTTTGAATTGTTCTTCAATCCATGGATCACATACTGTATATTTATTCTTTATTTGGTAACAAAACATGTATAGCCTTTGTTGGTACAGAATTCAAGGTACATGGGCACAAAGAGTAACCTATATATCAAGTGCTAAGCTATTACACAGAGTAGATTAGTTTATAAGTGAAAAGAAGTTTTTTGGGGTACAGTTAAAACTTTGGAAATTGGGTGTTATAGTTAGGTCTGATAGCTAGGGGTAGGGAATTCCAGAGAATCGGTGCAGCTCAAAATCAATGCAGGAAACGTGAGTAATTTGGATTAAGGAATTTAGTCATCTTAAATCGCTATCAAATCAAACAGCATAGGTAGAAGGGTAGACTGCGGTGGAGAGGTAGGCAATGCAGCACCGTGGACTAAGTTGTCGCTGAGGGTGGAATACCTAATGTATAGGGGGGAGTGGGGATACCAGTAACTGATCCCTGTCGATCACTATTCAACACTCTGGAAGCGCCAGAAATTGACAATCTCAGTGCTTAGCTATGTCTGGTACTCGAATGGACAGTGCCGGAGATGGTTGAGAGCTCAGTGTTCCCGTGATTGGCAGGGCAGCACGGTGGCCTAGTGGTTAGCATTACAGCCTTGCAGCACTGGGGACCTGGGTTCAAGTCCCAAGGTCAACATCTGCAAAGAGTTTGAATGTTCTCTCCGTGTTTGCTTGGGTTCCCTCTGGTTTCCTCCCACACTCCAAAAAACATACTGGTAGGTTGATTAGATTGTGAGCCCCATTGGGGACAGGGACCAATTAGGCACACTCTGTGCAGTGCTGTGTAATCTGTGTGCACTATATAAATAAAGGAATTATTATTAGGGGTCCATTATTGTGATGTGTGGGAGTCCCAGACAATCAACTTTTCATACTTTCTTTTCCATGGATATGGGATGAAAATCCAACTTAATAGAACCCTGTAAATACACTTGGGAACCCATTTGACTGAAGACCTTTGAATAACATAACTTGTCCCTCGAGTTGTTCCTGCGGAAAATTTGCCGCCTTCAGCACTCCAATGTCTTTTTAGTAACTTTTTGACTGTGGTGTAGGAAAGGCACTTATTACGTGATGTATACAACATATCATTGTAATTTTGTTTTGCAGTGCCTCCTTTTAGGGAAAGATATTTTATCGCTTCTCCGTTTTTTTGCGGTTAAATATTATGCTGGAATAGCACTTTTTGGGCACTTGGCCACTTACTCTTTATAGTCTGTGTTGCCAAAAGAATATCCATATGTTTAGCTGTTGCATTGTATAGCAGAAGAGCACATTTCCTTGGCATTACAAGTTTCAGGAGACGTAATCCTGTAGCCATCCTGAATGCACATTCTTGCATTGCCGCCTCTTGACATCCTACACCTACACATCATCTTGATGGGTGGCTGTTTGCACAGAAAATACAAGGCAGGCAGCTGTGTGTGCTGCTCCTTAAAAAAACCTCTATTTACCAGAAGATTTCTGAAGCTACACTAATCCTTTCTGGATATTTGTCTCCTTTCCATCGGGCACTAAGATGACCGCCACTGGCTACAAATGACAAATGAAGCAGCCTGACAAACAGACCCTGAAATAAAAGAAGCAGCTTGCTTTATAAAGGGTTCATCCGCTCCTTTTATCCAGTTAAACAGCAGACATTGCAATATGTGTGTGTGCTCCATGTTATAGCATCGGATGTGAAGAGTAATAAATCAACAAAAAATGTCAATAACTACAATTGTAATGACAGTGTCAATGATATATTATAATAATAATTATTTATTTATATAGCACACACAGATTATGCAGCGCTGCACAAAGCATGTCAAATATGTAATAATGATCTATCTATATCTAAATACCTATCATCACACAGTATCGGGGCCGGCGCCAGCACTGGGCATACCTGGGCAAGTCCCGGGGGCCCAGGGCTGCTGGTGCTGGGGGGCCCGACATACTGAATCCATAGGGGTTTTTATATAAAGTAACCATGAGAGGACTGTTTGGGATGATAAACTAGGGAATATTTTAGGGAACAAAGGGGCCAACTTCGGCTCTGTCACCCAGGGATCTACTAAAACCTGGAGCTGACTCTGCACAGTATTATTTATATCATATAATATCTGTCCATATACCTATCATCATTCTGAAACATGGTTGTATTTTTATATAGATTCTGTATAAATCTCATTTACATGAAATGGCCTTGCCTGTTATGGTTTATAAGCAACAGGAGCGGAAATCCTTCACACAATCTGCTGAAAAATGGAGCACTTCATACAATGACTCTTGTTCTTCATCCATTAATCAGATCAGTGACAGATTATACTAAAAGACTGATGTCAGTCTGGTGGCTTTGTGTCACTGAAATCACAGATACTGTTGTTAATGGAATAATGGAAGTCGATTAAGAGGAACAGATAGTGTGATTTATTGTTTGATCGGCATCTCCCAGGAATCAGAAAGCTGCATTATCACAACCTTTATCATATACACTTTTATATATAGATGTTTTCATATTTTGTTGTTAGACTTTCATCCACTCCATCTGTAAAGTAGTATTGTACATTGATAGATTAGTGCCCCATCAAGGATGAGATATTTCTTAAAACCACTGAAAATTGTAATCAAAAGTGAGAGCGATAGTCTTTCTAAAGAAGATACATAGGATATAGTTGGAATAAAAATCCAACACAGGAGGATTGGTCTAGATAAGTGGGTGGTCTTTACAGACAGGTTTGTTTAACCCCTTAATAACCGTTGTATCCATTTATTTACATCAGCTGTTCAGGGTAGGGTTTTTACGGTGGCACTTCAGAAGAACTTTGTAAGACAACAGGTCCTATTGGACCTGGTCCTGTTGTCACAGCTCAGGCATGACACTGACACTTATTTATCATATGCTGGCACTTGTGCGCAGGTGTATGATAGCCCCGCTGAGTATCAAGTGCAGCCGCAAACATCAAGGGGCTCCGGCCTCTAAATGTATCCGGCAGGGGACTGTGCAGCGTTTATTTCTATGCCAGTACCCAAAAAAATCACTCCTTTAAAAAAAAAAAAAACCTGTTTATGAAGGTGGGGAAGTGGTGAGGGGTTTAAAGTTTTCACTGCATATCAGTTATCCACACTAAGGGTGACCATACTCATAAGATAAATGGTGGCCACAGCTGCCATATATTTATAGGTGGAGGCTGTGCCTGTGGAGGCTTTCCAAAACAGATTGCTCACTCTCATTGAGTTCATATGTTAGTGGTCAAGTCATAAATAATACAAGTCTAAAATTCACTTCCACCATATGGTCCTATAATCAACCCTTGAGGAGAATGTGTCCCTTCTGCCCAATTTAAACAGTGGTTTAAGGACCTTTGGAGGACCTTCAATGGTTCTTGTGTACATGTGCATTGAGAGAAGGAACAGGTGTATGAGGATTTCATTGGATTTCATTTCCTTCTCAGTATAAAATTTAATGGGCGGTTTGAGTGGTCATGGACCCCCTAGAAGGCTTGGGCCCTGGGCTACCACCCCAAACTGCCTATATTATAATTCCCTACAGGTTGTATGTTTTGTAAAAATCTGAAGAAAAAGTACTGAAGGACCAATTATTTCCTGCATACCAAGATCTGTGTTATACCGAACTAAACTACTGGCTGGCGTGATGAGGCGTGATTATCGGGTATAAGTGTCTCAGCAGTCAGATACTAAGGATAGCACATCAATATAAAATAAAGACCAACCCCTTTAAAGAATGTTTTCATTATCCTCGAAGTATGGGATGTAAAGGGAACAAACTAATTTACTAAGAAAACATACCTGGCCATGTTGCTTGTGACAACCAGTCATAGTTCCCATTTCCTAAACTTCCATTGCAAATGTGTAAAGTGATTGGTTGCTATGGTCAACAATTGAGGTTTAGACAAGTTTGATAAATAAGGCTCAATGTGCTTTTTCTTTAGGCAACACACGGATGAACTATTTTTAGTATAAAGTGCCTTCACACCAGTGTGGCATGGAGACCATTCATGGCCCATTGAGGAGAATTACCCACAGAATATTTATCAAAGTTACTCGTTGACAATTTTCCTGCCTTAACTACAACTGAGGAGAATACGGACCTCAGATAACTGGAACATTTAATTCAGTTTCCAGAAACAGAAGGAAATCCCATAAAAAGATGTCTAATTTGGTTGTTACTAACAGATTGTTAATAGTGGTAAAGAATAGTGCGGTATTGTGTGTGTAAGTAAATTAAAGGAAAACTTCATATATTTATAGCATTGACACTTTGATTTCTATACACTATAAAAAAAATACAGTAATTTATTCACTTTACCTTTTTTACTCCTTTTTATATATAACATGTGTTTTCTTTGTAGAAAAAGGAAGCTAAATTCCAATTTTCATTGGCTTTGCATTGTGGGAACAAAGTTGCACACGAACGAGGCAAAAACCTGATGACAATATCCGTTTTTCATGGCCAATTTGGCTTAGTGTGGCATCCACTGATCCAAATATACATAGTCTAAAAGTAATCCGTGAAAAAAAGTACTGACTAGGACATGCTCTACTTTTTTAAAAGAAATCTACCACCATCATTTATTCTGTGTAATTTATGAAATAAGATTAAATACTGTCTGACATTACTAGCTGTGAATTTCCTCCAGATCTGAAGGATGCCGATAATAACAGGGTGAAGCGAGATGAGCGGACCCGTTGCTTGAGTTCGGCCGTGCAATTGGACAAATTGCCGGATTGGTGGCTGAACAGCCTCTCCGGCAAATTGACGCCCCTAGCAGCTAGTCATGGGTATGATTGGCCATGAGTTTCTCCCTGGCCAATCATTTTTGCTAGGGGCATAAAATTGAAGGATTGGCTGCTCAGCCACCAATCCTGCAATATGTCCGCCTACTGTAGGGTTTGCTCATCCCTAGGTGTGAGCTTATATTTGTAGGGTACAGCACAAATACTTCAAAGTTTAGCATGGGGAGCTCAGGATCTAGTTAATGCAGATTGTTGCTATCTTAGCTATTAGCCCTGTGGACTGTGGACACGAGTTGGTTCAGAAGTAAAAAAAATCATTCCAATATTTTGCCCAATAGTTTTCTTTGATGTTGATGCATTAAAGGGGTTTTCCCATGAAACAAGTTAGACCCTATCCACAGGCTGATCAGTGGGGGTCTCAGTGATGGGACTCGGCAATCTCTGTTGCCGCTCGGCAATCTCCGTCAGCTCCATAGAGATTAATGGGGCAGTCTAACCATGCGCAACTAGGAACAAGGAAGGGTCTGACTGTGGTACATTGGACCCTATCGGTCTCCTGTTCTCATAATCTGCGGGGGTCCTATCAGTGAGACACCCATCGTTCCTGTGGATAGGGCCTAACTTGTTTTGTGGGGAAAACCCCTTAAGCCCTAAAATTCTGAATACTTTTCAAAGCAAGATGCTCCTTCCTCAGTTCAAATAATTTAAACATTTCATACAATTACATGAAGTCACAACAATTTTCATTGAATCCATTGATATAAAGTGCATCTTTCTAGATTCGCAGAAAGTATAATGCTGGTGTTATGGAATCGATACACTCGGACATACTAAAATGTCATTCACACTATCACTTATCGATATATACAGACGATCCCCTACCTTATGACACCCGACTTCAAGACGACCCTTAGTTACAGACGGAGCTTTCTGCCCAATATGACCTCTGGTAAAGATCTCTGGATTATTTTAGTCCCAGGCTGCAATTGTCAGCTGTAAGGAATGACATTTAATTGATAATCCTTGTTCCCATTACAGCAAAAAATTTTGAAAATCAAATTCTTACTGGGACAAAAAAAAATTTGTCTGGAGCTATAATTATAAACTATACAGTTCCGACTGACATAAACGTTCAACTCAAGAACAAACCTAAAGAACCTATATTGTACGTAAAACGGGGACTACCTGTGTCACCTGAGCGCTTATTTGCAACCACTGCCAATGTAATATATACCTCCATACTGTTTCACTAGTTGTCATCCAACACTCTTTCCTTTACCTAGTTTTCCATAGATGGGGAACAAACCACATCCAACCTCTTGCAGAGCTGGCTTATATTCCAAAAATATTGGCCTTGTCAAAATTTAGAATATATCACCCTCAACTTTATCTATCGTGTACATGCTATTGGGTTGAAATCATTAGATTTGGATAACATTTCTCTAATGTGTATGGGGCCTTAAAGGGGTTAGTCACTTTCAGCAAATAATTTATATTGTTTGTGTTTGGAAAAGTTATACAATTTTCTAATATTCTTTCTTTATCAATTCCTCACAGTTTTCTAGATCTCTACTTGATGTCCTTCTATGGAAACCTTCAATGTTTACTTCCAGTGGATAGAAATCTGTCCATGTGATGTGATGCACATGAAGGTGTACGAGTTATTATCACAGATTGTAATAAGAGCTGTGCGATACTAACGGCTCGTGTACCTGCATGTCCATCACAGGACCATGGACAGGACATTTCTGTCCACTGGAAGTAAACATAGAAGCAAGCACAATTCTAGAAAATAATGAGGGATTGATACAGAAAGTATTTTGGAAAATTGTATAACATTTCAATTCACAAACAATATCAATTATTTGCTGAAAGTGAACAACCCCTTTAAGACCCCTTGTAATTCTCATCATATATTGTTATGGCTCATGTCTTAGCCGTTTGCCTTTCTTTAGAACCTGCTGCATGTTTCTAAATTCTTTTATTGTACAACTTCTGCTCCAACAATCGCATGTAAAATAAATTTCCTCTCCGCAGCTTATTTGCCCTCCACCGCTTCACTGGTTACTTGTAAAGACCAGATCTAAAATAATTGCAAAGTGACCTCCTTAGCAAGCTGGCCTTTTTGTCAGATTTCTTTCCATCGCCTTTGAAGCCAGAAACAATTTCTGTCCAAGACAGATGTCCTTCTCCTTAAGTATCAATAATGTGCTGCTCCGCATACTCACAGACTTAACACAAACTCCAAACATCTTGAAAGGGGCGGCAGACATAAAAAGAAAGCAATTGAGGCCGTGTTGTGTCGAGATTTAATACAGCCCAGTGCCCCATTCTCTGAGGCTCATCCTGGCTGAAGAGGTCCCTTTGACTGGATTCTGTTAATTTGTTGATGGATAATAGACCAGACTTACTCCAATCTATGTGCATATAGCAGAAAATAGAGTCAATTACGTCTGCATTAGCGGACATTGGGGAGAAAATCTCCTTATGGGTATTCTGGAGCAGCACTAATTATGTTTGCTGAGTGGTAAAGAAAAACACAAGTACGAATCACTAGGACAACATACAAGTACGTGCTAAGAAGGTGGAAATCTGCTGACACGTCTTCTGTCATCATATCATATTCCCTCAAATTGGTTGGCATATGAAACTGTTGAGTTACATATTTAGTGCCAGACAGTAAATTTGCCAAAAATCTTTAAAAAAAGCTTCAAAAGATTTTGCAAACATTTCCACAAAGAAATGTTACTGCTGTTCCTAAAGTAGAATACTTGATAATACAGTGGGTGCAGAAAGTATTCAGACCCCTTCAAATGTTTCACTTTTTGTTTCATTGCAGCCGATTGGTAAGATCAAAAGAGTTCTTTTGTTTGCTTATTAATATACCCTCTGCACCCCATCAGAAAAAACAGAAATATCACAAAAAATTGAAATATCACATGGTCAAGATTCAGACCTTTTTCTGAGACACTCCTATTTCACTCACATGCTGTCCATTTCCTTCTGATCTTCCTTGAGATGGTTCTGCTCCTTCATTGGAGTCCAACAGTGTTAAATTAAACCGATTGGACTTGATTAGGAAAGGCACCCACCTGCCTACATAAGACCTTCATAGTTCACATGTCAGAGCACATGAGAACTACCCAAGGAGTCAGGATTGTGGAAGGCACAAATGTGGCCAAGGTTACAAAAAAATTTCTGCAGGACTCGAGGTTCCTAAGAGCACAGTTGCCTCCATAATCCTTAAATAGAAGAAGTTTAGGATGACCACAACTCTTCCTCGACCTGGCCGTCCAGTAAAACTAAGCAATCGTTGGAAAAAAGCCTTGGTGAAATAGGTAAAGTAGAATCCCAAGATCACTGTGGCTAAGTTCCAGAGATGCAGAAGGGAGATGGTTTCAAAAAGTCAACCATAAATAATAATAATAGTTCCTTTATTTATATAGTGCACACAGATCTGCGCAGAGCTTGCCAAATCGGCCCCTGTCCCCAATGGGGACATTTAATCTAATCAACCTACCGATATGTTTTGGAGTGTGGGTGGAAAACAAAGGACCTGGAGGAAACCCATGCAAACACAGAGAGAACATATAAGCTCTTTGCAGATGTTGACCCTGGGACTTGAACCAGGTCCCCATTGCTGGAAGGATGTATTGCTAACCATTAAGCCACCGTGCTGCCCTATCACTGCAGCACTCCACCAGCCTGGGGTTTATGGTAGAGTGTGCCGACAGAAGTTTTTTTCTCAGTGAAAGACATATGAAAGCTTCAAACAGTGTGCAAAAAAAACACATGAAGGACTCTTAGACTATGAGGAATAAGATTCTCTGGTCTAATGAGACAAAGATTGAATGTTATGTAGTTAATTCTAAGCGGTAAGTGTGGAGAAAACCATGCACTGCTCATCACCTGCCAAATAAAATCCCAACAGTGGCACATGGTGGTGACAGAATCATGCAATGGGGGCAGGGACAGGGTTGCAATTGAAGGAGAGATGAATGTGTTCAAGTACAGAGATGTCCTGGATGAAAACCTCTTCCAGAGTGATCTGGACTTCAGACTGGGCCAAAGTTTTCAACAAGACATTGGGGCTCATTTACTAAGGGTCCGAATCGCGCACTTTCCCCGGGTTTTCCGACGATTTCCGATTTGCGCTGAATTGCCCCGGGATTTTGGAGCAATCGATCAGATTTTGGGCCATCGGTGCCGGCTTTCACGACATAAATTGGGGGGCGTGGCCGTCAGACAACCTGACGGATTCGGAAAAACAGCAGAATTTAAAAAAGAAGATCAGCAATTACATGCACCGGGACGAAGAAGGTGAACTCCGGCGGACTTCGGTGCAGCAGCGACACGTGCTGGATATCAGGCGCACGACCTCAGTGAATCCCAGCAAACCCGAATCAGCGTCGGACAACGCGCCGCGGGATCGCGACTGGACCGGGTAAGTAAATGTGCCCCAATGACCCTAAGCACACAGCTAAAATAACATAGCACTATCCAACCTGAGGGAACTATCACTATCCAACCTGAGGGAACTGGAAAGGATCTGCCAGGAAGAGGCAGAGGATCCCCAAATCCAGGAGTGAGAAACTTGTAGCATCATTCCCAAGAAGACTCATGGCTGTACTGGCTCAAAAGGTCCATCTACTCAATACTGAGCAAAAGGGCTGAATACTTATGACCACGTGATATTTCAGTTTTTCTTGTTTAATAAATTAGCAAAAATATCTACATTTCTGTTTTTCTTTCTGTCACGATGAGGGCAGAGTCTACAATAATGAGCAAAACATTAAACTTTTTTGATCTTACCAATTTGCCGCAATGAAACAAACAGTGAAAAATTTAAAGTGTTCTGAATACTTTCCGTACCTACTGTACATACATACATGATCCACTGACATGTGCCTAATGTCATGCGGGTTATTAACCTATATCTGATTTAGGCTATATTCACACTGCCGTTGCCCGCCCGTCCCGTACCGTAGCGGGCAACGGCAGTGTACGGGGAGAGGAGGAGGAGGTGAGCGCAGCTCACCCCCGCCCCTCTCCATAGCAACCTATGGCGCACGGCCCCGTATTACGGGAAAAGATAGGACAGGTCCTATCTTTTTCCCGGGTACGGAACGGTACGGTGCCGCACGTGTGCTGCACCGTACCGCTCCCGTAGGGTGCCATGCGCCCATAGGAGTGTATGGGGGACGTATATCGGCCGTATATACGTCGGCCGTATATACGTCCTCCATACGTTCGTGTGAATGTAGCCTAAGAGTTGAAAATCAGAACAGCATCACAAAGAGTGTATTATGGACCTATAGACACTCTTAGGTGCTATCATTTGTTGCCACCCTAATTCAACTAAAATCTATGCTTCTGTGGAACCATAGAGGTTGATATGTATGACTGCACAAGTGCTGAAGAAGCAGGGGGAAGATGTGACAGTGTAACAGCCTGTAAAGCCAGATCACAGAGGGGTTAGAGTAGCTCCTCAGGCTCAGTGGCTCGATTTATGAGTAAGTGTTCTTGGTTTATCATGCTTGATAAAGGTACAGGCGGTCCCCTACTTAAGAACACTCGACTTACATACAACCCCTAGTTACAAACGGACCTCTGGATATTGGTAATTTATTGTACATTAATCCTAGGCTACAATGATCAGCTATAACAGTTATCAAATGTGTCTGTAATGAAGATTTATTGTTAATATTCATTCTTATGACAACCCAGCATTTTTAAAATCCAATTGTCACAGAGACCAAAAAAGTTCTGACTGGGATTACAATGATAAAATATACAGTTCCGACTTACATACAAATTCAACTTAAGAACAAACCTACAGACCCTATCTTGTATGTAACCTGGGGACTGCCTGTACTTATATGCTTAAAATTAAAATCTCTTGTGTGCTTGAGGCTATGAACAATCATAGAACAATCAATCAACATGTCTAATGTTGACATGATTGCTACTTTTTTTTCGTGTATATCTTGATATAAAACTATTCAAATTTTTATTCTAGCCAAATAATATTCAAGAATGAAACTGATTACAAAATGTGTGGAACAATTCTGTTCTCCAAGATACACATTACCACTCTCAGTAGCAGTCAGGTGCCTTCCTTAGTGACATCAGCAAAATGGGACCGAATTGGCCCTCATCATCATCGTCATAATGTGCCTTCAGTACAGATAACATGTCAGAGGGAATAAATGTCATAGAAAGAACATTTTTATATCATATTTTGATAAAATAAAGGGATTTGCTCTGTTCATCTACTTTGTCAAGATTTTCCACTGTTTTCGTACACAAAGACTTTTGGACAGTTTGGTTTAAACATGGCATCCCCATGTTTTCTTTGGCAATTGGTTATCCTCCTGTCAACACTCATCCCTATCATGAATATGATATCATGAATGTCTTTCGATAAGATGCTCAGAGTGTCAGTAACGCTGTTGTGATCGCTGCTTTCTCAGGTTGGCGATGCCATGTTTATAGCTTAGATGGCCTGGTTGTAATTTAGTTCCATTCCAATGAATAGTCTGAGCTACGATACCGAGCACATCGTCTATACCAATGGTGGCGAACCTATGGCACGGGTGCCAGTGTATTCTCTGTCGGCACCCAGGCCAACGCCCCAACACAGTGTTCACCAGACAAGACTGACAAGATGCTGCTCCCAGCGCTATTTTAAAGCAACACTTCCTTGGCTGTTTGGGAAGAGTGAGAAGGTTTGGACAGAGCTGGATTATCTTTGGATGTCCTCCTGCTGGCCCCATAATTCTTCCTATATAGAGAGACCCTGAAGAGAAGCTCCAATGCCTTCCTTCTTTCAACTGGATTGGTGGCCTCAGAGAGGGCCATAAGATTGCAAGTTGTAGAAGAATAAGTTACTGCTTAAACTGCTATGTTGGCACTTGATGATAAATACGTGAGTTGTAGTTGGTCTTGGTCTCTGAAAGGTTTGCCATCACTGCTTTATACAGTGTACTGTACTGTGCCCGTAAGCACTAAAGAGACAGCAGCTATTGTCCAGACACTGCTTTCTCATCCAACAACTGATTGGTGGATGACCCAACAATATCTATGTCTTGGAAACAGAGGACAAAACAGGACTTAAATTGTATTTTGTATATGTATTTTTATTTTGGGTTAGTTATATTCTAACGTGAAATTCAGACCAATTTCATGAGTAAACAACATGCACGATGCTATTGAGGACAAGGTTGTCCTAAACAAAGGCAACATCTCCAACTCATTTATCAACACACATGTTTGTTGAGACAAGTATCTCTAATTTCATTACTCCATTTTTTGATCTTTTTGGGTTACTGTTCAGAGAACAGAGACTTCTAAGACTTACGTTGGCTTAACATTGTCTGTATTTGTGCTGTGTCATGGCTCCCCTTTTTCATCCCACTGCCCACATAATCCCATTAAGTATCTCTTCCCATACCTGAAGGAGAATTAAAAAAACTGCATCAATTATATTCGATTTGCCTCTCAAAAGATTTGTCATTTTGCCATCTGTAGGCAAGCATGCCTTACAACAATATGTTTTGTGTCCGGCTCGACTGACTTCATTAGTGAAAAGGTCCCTTTTTGACCAATTCATGGCTTTTTCTTCCCTTTCTTTGGCCGGTTGATGAGGTTGTCCTAATCAGATTAACTCAACCCAGACACAGCAGTTCCAGTTTATTCTCTCCTGCAAGAAAGGGGGATTCAGTGTGCCCTGCAAACTTTTTGTAAGTTTTTCAACATAGCTGAAATCTATTGTAAGTCACATGAAATGAGGCCATTGAGAGTCCCACACTACCAGATGATGGAGGGGACTTAGAATGGGTCACTAAGCCAAAATACTTCAGAGAGAAAGCACTTTAATGCTGTGCACTGACGCATTGGCTCCTTTTTGGAAAGTTCAGAGGAACAGAATTGAGCTTCCGAATAGCTGGAACATTCAATTTAGTTGGAAAGATAAATATTCTTCAAAGTGGATGTTGTTTACAACCTTAATGAAATAAGCTTTTCCTTCTGATGTTTTCTGCAACTGGAAAAGTAGGTGTTTAAAGAGAAATGTCCTCTATTCTTCATACCAGAAAGACCTCTTTCTCTGGGTGCCAATTTGGCTATGTGTGTTTACTTATACCCATTCATGCCAGCATGTAGTAAAATGTACATAGGCAACTTGGTTTTATCCCATTTTGTGTTTGTTTATTTAGTACATTCATCCATTAAAATACATTTTATCCTACATTTCCTATGAATGTGATTAAAATGAATGATTTTTAATAGTGTCTTATTATTTTAACATGTTGTAAGCGTATAGATGTGCAAATGTATGCAACTTTTTAAAGAGAGATACACCTCTTGAGAATGGGAGTCTCGTGACCCGAGGTATTGGTACATATCATCATCTCTCTTTATGAATGTCTATTGAAGCTCCAAAAATAGCCAACAATTTCTAAGTTGTTTTTGGATTTCCCATATACGTGAATGGAGAGTTATCTTTATAGTTAGGCAGCAGGCTATGTCTATACTATGCCAGACCTGGTTTTATTTGACCTTAATGTGGTTTGATTTGTTTTATTTTTAACCTATGGAACGAATTAACCCAGATCGAAACCTGAAATTGCAGTGTGAATGTGGAAAGAGAATTATGTTTCACGATGTTTCACAATTCTTCAGAATCCACTACAGCAATAATATGCAATACAATTTTGATACCAATTAGCTACAGCAGATTGTAGCGTAAAATCCACAGTAAAAAGTTGCTGGGGAAACTTCGGAATCTTTGGAACTTCCTAGAACAATATGTTCTCCCTGTCCATGCGCTAAGTCTTTGATATCTGGGACCCCAAGGAAATTATAAGGAGAGGGCTCCTAAAGTCATCGAGAATTTTAAAAATCAATGACAACTATTCCAGTCACATCAGTGGTACTGACAGGGAACTGTACTTTGTAATCCTTATCATTCTTGAAGTAGAAGTTGTCTACACTAGAGTTGATAGCGGTAAGACCCCCAGCATTCCCATAAAACTGAATAAGTGATAACCCATGCCAGATGAAGAGGTAAAAAATTACCTTTAAGCTTGGATTGAGCATGCTTTACTATTTCTACTGTTAAGATAAACTCCTCACCGGAAATGGGGTGTCCTGATCTACGGGGGTCCAAGTTGTCGGAGCCCTTCCAGTACTTATCTCGGTAGGCTTTCCCATTTATTTTATTCCTTTGAGGCATGAAATAGGAGAGAGGGAATAGTAATAATACTTTCTTTATTTTAAATAATATAATAATAATCTTTATTCCGTATCGCTTTACAAATCAGAGGGAACATATACAAATATAATATTACATTACAGAGTATAAACAGTCATATGGAACAATAGGAGTGAGGGCCCTGCTCTCAAGAGTTTACAGTCTATGAGCATGAGGGAGGTGACACAAGAGCTTACAGTCTATGAAGATGAGGGGGACACAGGAGCTTACAGGCTATGAGGATGATGGGGGACACAAGAGCTTACAGTCTATGAAGATGAGGGGGACACAGGAGCTTACAGTCTATGAGGATGATGGGGGACACAAGAGCTTACAGTCTATGAGGATGAGGGAGGTGACACAAGAGCTTACAGTCTATGAGGATGAGGGGGGACACAAGAGCTTACAGTCTATGATGATGATTGAGGTGACACAAGAGCTTACAGTCTATGAGGATGACGGGGTGACACAAGAGCTTACAGTCTATGAGGATGAGGGAGGTGACACAAGAGCTTACAGTCTATGAGGATGAGGGGGTGACACAAGAGCTTACAGCCCATGAGGATGAGAGGGTGACACAAGAGCTTACAGTCTATGAGGATGAGAGGGTGACACAAGAGCTTACAGTCTATGAGGATGAGGGAGGTGACACAAGAGCTTACAGTCTATGAGGATGAGGGAGGTGACACAAGAGCTTACAGTCTATGAGGATGATGGGGGACGCAAGAGCTTACAGTCTATCAGGATGAGGGGAGACACAAGAGCTTACAGTCTATGAGGATGACGGGGAGACTCAAGAGCTTACAGCCTATGTTGTAGGATAATAGCATTTTTATGCAAAGAATCACAGAAACATTAAATGAAAACAGCGTAATATTATATGTAGCAGTAAAATATTACACTAATAATAATACACTAATACAACATTATATGGCAAAGTAGCTGAAGAGCTGCTTTCTATAAACTAAGTATACAGTTTCTTACCAGGTGCCCTGAAGCCAATATCATTGTAAAAACTATCTCATTCAGCCATTGACTTTCTATTCCCTGGGCACTGACCCTTAACCCTATGCTCTCTACTAAATAGTAAATATTTTCTTTTTTTTCCAATAAAAGAGTGACCCTTTATTTAAGGTCTCTTTTATTTCCACAAGCAAGACATTGTATGATTTTTTCCCAAAAAGCACCCAGCTTACCCCAGGGGTGCTCAGAGCAAGTACAATAGCCATTGCAAAACAGAAGGCAGGAAACTGACACAAAGCTCCTCAATAGACGAGTCGCATGCATTGAACAGGGGAATTGTATTTATGAATAGACGCATCGATCACTTATAGGCTTCATAGATAGAAAATAGATGAATTGATGCTGTTTTCAGGATAATGAAATCAGGGGATGCACGCATACTGCGTAATGAGAGTGTTATGCTCAAGTGCACTCTACAAGATACAGCGAGTATCAAGTACAGGTGGTCCCCTGGTTACGTACAAGTTCGGTTCTGGGGGGTTGTTCTTAGGTTGAATTTATATGTAAGTCGGAACGGTATCCTTTATGTTCAATCATTTTATTGGATTTTGTTCATAAACTTTTAACATCACAACATTCAAGAATACAATAATAACACCAAAAACACTGTATATGGTACATATACAGAATCAGGTATAAATACATGCAACTTTCCCATAACCCGTGAGATATGTGCGATTTTGGGGAAATACGACATATTAGTTCCCCTATTGGGTTCCATCTCTGTGCTCTGTTATGAAGTATTCCAATATTCCGGACCCGATAGTGAGACATAATAGGATGTATATGAGGGGTTTATTCTGGCAGGTCTATCGTATGAGCACAATGAAAAATGTGTACAGTTAGATGATCACCAAGGGGTCTTCTTCTGGCTTTGTTACCTGTTATTAACGTTGTGTAGCCCTAACCATTCAGGCAAGGCTATGATACTAGGGGTCAGTAGGAAGGGTAACATACAAATTAACCAACAAACACGAGCAAACAACCGGGCAGTCTGCTAGGGAGGGGGACAGTAACATTGAGGATGGGGAATGTGTTGGGCCAAAAAGAAAAGAGGGTGAGGGGATAGAAGGGAAACGGGGTTTCACTCCAGTTTGTTACTCTGGTGGAGGGTCCGAACCCAGGATGTCCCTGAATTTCTGTGTTCCCTGAAATGCGATCCAGGGTTGCCACAGTTTTATGAATTTCTCTGAGGTGCCCAACATGTCCGCCATGAGTTCTTGCATACGATAAATATGTAGCATCTCTTGTGCCCATTCTGAGATGGTAGGAGTTACATCGGAGCACCATTTACGCGGGATTACTGAGCGGACGGCAATTAGAGAGAATCTTAGAAGGCTACGTTTTTGGCTCCCTATAGACCCTGGAAGCACGGAGAGCAAAGCTACCTCCGGTGTTTTGGGAGACTCCCGGCCAGTAAGTTCTGATGTTACTTCAAGGACCTGGTTCCAGAATGGAGAGATGTCTCGGCATGTCCACCACACGTGTAACATGCTACCTCTGTTTTCTCCACATCTCTAGCACTCGTCCTGGACTGAGGGATAGATTGCATGCAGGAGAGACGGTGCCCTGAAACACCTAGAAAGGATTTTGTAATTTCGTTCCTGTGATGCACAGGCCACCGAGAGTTTATGAGTGAACAAAAATGCCTTATCCCAATCTTTAGAGGACAATGAGGCACCTAGGTCCCTAGCCCATCCGGATAGGAAGGGCGGGGGTGAAGTATTCGATTCTTGTATCAGGAGGCTAAATATCTGGGAGATGCAATGTTCCGGAGGGGACTCCAGGCGGAATAGGGCCTCGAATGGGGTGAGTGGGGAGTTAAAGGATGCCGCTGGTCCTGGTAATCTGAGGAACGACTCCAATTGTAACATTTCCAACCACGAGAGATTGGAAGATCTAGCCAGTTCCAGCAGTTCTTGGTGGGACGGGATCGGTGCCTTTCCCAACATATCACATATGTGGAGATCCTCGTGTATCGAGCGGCCCAGAAACCTGTTTTTCGCAATTGTAGGCTGGAAATTTGGGTTATGGAAGAGAGGCGTAAGAGGGCTCAAGGGACAGGACAGTATCCTACATTTAATGAGAGACCTCCATAACTTCAGGGTTTGGGCCAGAAACAGCGTTTGAGGTTCAATTTCGATGTGTTGGAAGGAGATCCATGGTAGTACCCTATAGGAATCGGGGAGCTATACTGCTCTAGTCGGACCCATTGCTTGGTGCGTAAGTGGTAATGCCAGTCGATGGTACGTAATAGGATGGCTGCTTGGTGGTAGAGCTTAAAGTCGGGGAGCCCCACCCCTCCCGCTGATTTAGATCTAGTCAAAAATCGCCAGCCAATTCGAGGCGTATGAGTGCTGATCTGATTGATTTGAAGAACGATGACGGGGGGATGATCAGATGATATATAGAAATCGCGGTAAAATGTCAATTTTTATCACATTGATGCGACTGAACCAGGACAACTGTTTCCTATTGTGGTAAATAGTTAAGGACATACAGTTTCAACAGGTCTGTTGGGACTTGGACCCCTAGGAACGGTATACTTTATAATTGCAACCCTGGCCAAATTTTTTTTGGTGCATGTGACAATTGGATTTTAAAACTTTTGGCTTGTCATAAGAACCAAGATTAACAATAAATCTTAATTGCAGACACCATTGATAACTGTTATAGCTGTTTATTGTAGCCTAAGGCTAAAGTACAGTAAATTACCAACATACAGAGGTCCATTTGTAACTAGGAGTCGTATGTAAGTCAGGTGTTCTTTAGTTGGGGATCACCTGTACCTAAGTGCACTGAAATCTGTCCACAATGTGGTTATCAACAAGAACCTGCAGATGTTTTGTGTCACTGGTTAAATGGATGTCATAACATCTTTTAGCAAGTTTTGATGTTGTTATATTGCTAACCTTATTATGTGCCAGAAAATAATGCATTTAAAAGGACCCTAAGCTTATTCCACAAAAAGAGTGTAGAAGTTGTGTTATGTGGACTCAACAGAGAAAAAATAACATTTAAGAATAATTATTCAAGAATTAAACACAGGATTAAATTTAAATCAATTTGAAAAGTTCCAGTAAGGGGCTCTATGTAACATCTAGGTTGTATTTGGTGTTGGAACACATATGCCATTAGCTGTGTGGGTTCTTAGCTAAACATATAGGCCCACATTTCTTAAAAACTGAGCAAATACCTATGTATAGTGCAAGGGTGCAGCAGATTGAGGATTTCCGGGGCCCATTCTTCATGAATCTGGCGCTCTCTGCACTGCAACTTTTTTTTTTGGTGCACCTTTAACATAGGGCAGGCAACACAATTCTGTTCGACTTTGCATGCTAAATGTGGCACACAGTTCGACTGAGCACCGGAATGCCCATTTCAGTGCAGAAATTTTTGCTGCATGAATAATAGTGCCACAACACAAATGTGGCACGGTCACTTGTTAAATACCTGTGCAAACAGTTTGCACTGAAAGTGCAAAGTCCGATAGAAAACGCACGGCACCTTCTAAATTGGGCCGTAGAACTCTCCTTCAGCACCATGCAATGCAGAACTCAACGAACTGTCTACGTGTTGTATAGACTTTCTGATTCAATGGTTATGCATGTTGGATCACAAGAGAAAGAACTACTCTATACCCCGGCTGAGGGGTTTTGCATGCTAGATCACACTGAATTAACTCTGCAGAATTTAATTATAATCTCACATATATAATCTCAATAATCTATTATTCTTATCTACACAGAAATAAACATTTCTCCAGAATCTGAATGGCGTCTCATAGGTAATATCGCTCATCCGTAAAGGTGTACCTATTACCATTCCTTATTAATATGTGTAATATATAGATAGCTCACACCTAGTATATGACATCATGGGTAGGAACAGTAGTCACCAAATCTCCCTGGGACATGACAATAACAATAAGACTGCATTCACACGAATCTGTGCCTACCCGGCTACGGACAGGCACACGTCGGGCACGCTAGATAGGAGAAGAGATGAGCGCTACTCCCCCTTCCCCTCTCCATAGAAAATAATGTTGCATGGCTGTTCTAATGGCGAATTATAGAGTATGCTCTTTTTTTGTGGGCACGGTGCGGTGAGCACATGTGAGAGGACTTACGTTCACATGAACATATGGGGGCCATATATGTAGCCACAAATTAGCAGCTGTATATACGTCCCCTATATGTTCATGTGAATGCAGCCTAAAACCAGAGAATGAGATACCACATTTATCAAGACAAAGTTAGAGAAGCCAACAATGCACCAATTGCCCAAGAAGGTATCTCCTCTATTAGACTTTTTGTAAATTATAATAAGATCTGTCAAGGGTAATGTGGGAAGGTTGGATATAAAAGTCATACTTTGATGGTTGGAGTAATGTTGAATGAATAATTGACTGATAACAATTTTGAAGATGGAGAAATACACAATTTGGTCCCAATTGGCCATTACAATTATGTTCAATGACGATTGGTGAAAGATGGCCATTTTTTGGGGCACTTCATCGTTATATTCTTTCAAGAACAGACATAAATGGAGGAAGAGCTTTCATATCCAATTTTGGACGAAAATGTCGATGACAAAATGTTGATGATTATCCATTGTAAAGTTCACCTAACAAACTAAGGTGTTATAGTATTGTATAGGTAACTTTAGTCTAAAATAGGTAACTTTTGGTAGGAGTTCATGGCAAGAGCATACAAACTATTAGTATGACACATGATTTTGATCCTTTACTCTTTACTTCTAGTAGATGGCAATTTTGTACGATGAAGATGGGCCTGCTTTTGGTCCCTACCATTGGTATAAATATGGTTTTATTTCAAAGTTCATTTCTGACTTACCACATATGTGGTATATATATACACGTAAATCCATTTAACTCTTGGACACTTGGATAAGTATTGGTATTGTAGTGCTTATTTTATCAGTGACTCAGATGCATTGTGTCTAGTAAAACAGCTTCTTTGGTCTGTTTTCTCAAAGTCTTTGAGGCCTGTGGCCTAAGTCCTATCTTTTAACAGTATCAGTTTTAGAGACTCAGGCTATGATATTTATAGGTGGAGAGTTTTCTAATGTTGTAGACATTCTGGAATCAGTCTGTGTTGCTTGATAGGCATCAGCTCGTCCTATTTGTGTGACGCAAACGGGTTAGGCTTAGGAGAGATAGGCCTTGTAGCATAACCCATGAGAAGCGACATGTAGGGTCTTGCCAGAAGCTAAACTTAATTGGGCACATGCAGCCACTTTGTTTCCCAATAAACAATATAGCAGTTATGCTGATAGATGTTTATTAGAATTGCGTCTTGCGTCTAAATTTAGAGGACTTGAGGCCACAGGAGGTATAACAATTAAGGGACATATATAACAATTAGTGCGTATACCCTCGCAGTACCCTCTCATCTTCAAGAACGAATGACAAAAAAAAGGCCCAAAACTGTTTATTGAAGAAGCACAGGCCACAACCAGTCTCATTTGAAATGTAGAACCTTGTGTTGATGGTTATTAACTTCATGGCCTTGGTGACAGTGGCTCAAACTGGCATATATTTACACCTGTCTGGTTAACTTGTCTGATCTCAGGGGTTCCAGGGGTAAAAGAATAGGACATATTGTCTTTCTCCTTGTCTTGTTTGTTTATATTTCTTTTTAAAAGGCCCACAGAAAACCCCTCCTTGCCTCCTAGCATTTGGAACGTCTGTTTTTTCCCTATCTCCCCCATGTAAATGGTCTCAACGTCTGTCAGATGCACCTGTCACCGCTTGATAATCAGACTTACAACTGCTTTAGAAAGTGTCACTAATTTACCCAGTACATTTAATGCTTTACTTATATTTATTCACCTACATCCAAGCCATTAAATCATCTAAACCTCATTGGCCGTTCCACCATGGCATAATATCTGCTTGTGTCACCTTCTCCATTGGTCCATTGCTATTGATCTAATGAGCCACATTTTGGTTCCCTTCAAGCTGGTAGACCTTATGAAGCATAAGTCTAAATTTCTAAGAGTGTATTATGGACTTGTTGAGTCCAAGTATTAAAAAGTATTAAAAAGTACAAGTATAGTCAATAGCCCTGCCATTGGGTTTTACAAAGGAACTCAACCTTGAGTAGGAACATTAGAGGCAGTTCACTCCTAACTTCTAGACATTTTGCCTAGGAATTAAAGCCACATGTTTTTGTCTAGGAACTTTTAAACTTGTGACTATGTGCAGCAAAAGTTAAAGCAAGCAAATAGTTACTATAGTCAATGTTATGGTGGCTTTTTGGCAGAGTGGTGGAAGATGAGATAATATAGTAGTAGTAGCAGATGGTGTACATTCTATTGTACTACCAAGTTTCCTAAAAGTTTATCTAAAATATATAAACTATTAAGGATGCCGCACTGAGTTTCTAGAAGTCAGAACAGTTACCCAATGTAACTGTTTGGAGAAGACAGGGATGAGATAAGCATCACTGAATAGGCCTCAGCATCCTGCATCCCAAGGAATGCTGCTTCTTTGTGGCCTCAGGCAATGATACCAGAGTCACAACCTGTCTACATCAGCTGAATAACAGGTGCAGCCCTTGCTGAGATGTCACTGACATATGATAAGTGCCTGCAGCCTTCCTTTGTGATCCTGAGGTGTCTAGTCTCAATGTTGTGTTGCCATCTTTGGAGGGTTTAAGTTTAGAATTGTCAATAAAATTCACAAGTTTCTATCAAATAAGTATTTGCTTGTTTGACTAACAAGTATGTTTAAACATTTTCTTTAAAAATAAGACATTTTTAGACGGTAGGAACATCAGAACATCAGATGTAAAGGGTCTTTCAAGTACAATCTCACTACTGATCTTACATAGTGTGATGGTTTATGGAGCAGACTGATGGTGTACAATGGCGGAAACACTCTCTGTAATTTTTCTACTTTTCTTTTTTTTGGGGCTTCATTCAGATAAACACTTGTGGCCCCTTCTTTTAACCATTGGTGGGGGTTTCAGAATTCAGACTCCTTACGGATACGCATGTGACAGTCTGGTTAGGCTTTAACTGAATAGAATCTAGGACATACTTTTATTAATGGCTACAATAAATGGGGGGCATGGCCCAATGAAATGTATGTGGCTTCACTGAAAAATGGGTGTGTGCCCAACATTATGCACAAACACCTAAATTTCAGAGCAATATCATATACATATCAAACAAATAGGAGGTGCAGAGTTAGACAACACATCTTTCATTTAGACAAATCTATTAATCAGAATTAGTTCACAACTACGTTCAACAGTTTCCAGTACACATTCCATTAATTATCGCAGAAAAAATAGATGCTACACTTTTTTGTATTATTAATATTGGATTTATAAAGGAAAGAAACGGAAGGTCAATTAAATCTGCGAGGAATGGAGAGTGAACGGATGACCTTCCAATGACCATGGGTTTTTAATTTGCACTGTATGAGGCCTTTGAGAAATCCAGTGCAATATGCATCAGGACTTTACATCTAACTTTTCACAGTCCAGACACGAGTTTTAGACTCTTTGGGGCACATTTACTAAGGGTCCGAACGCTGCATTTTCATCGGGGTTTGCCGGGTTATTTCCGTTTTGCCCTGAATTGCCCCAGGTTTTTGGCGCACGTGATCGGATTGTGTCGCATCGGCGCCAGCTTGCATGCTACACAAATCGGGGGGTGTGGACGTCGGATAACCCAACTGATTCGGACAAACCGCGGGATTTAAAAAGCAAATTGTGTCGCAAGATCAGCACTCACATGCACCGGGAAGAAGAAGGTGAACTCCGGCGGACCTCAGCGGGGGAAGCGACACATGCAGGAAATTGGAAACACGATCTTAGTGAATCGCGGCAGACCCAAATCCCCGTTGGACAACGCACGGCGTGGATCGCGACGGGACGTGTAAGTAAATGTGCCCCTTTTCCTTTAATCCACCCTATGCATTCTTTGCAGTACAATTCAAATAGGTTTACCCCAATAAAGGACATTTATTCTTTATCTACAGGACAGGGGATAAATGTCTGATCTCGGGGATGTCCGAATGCCTTGCCGGAAATCTGCTTGAAGTCAATGTAGCACACTAAAAGATATCATCCTGCGCTCCACAGACTTCTTTTGGACAGCTGGTACAGTTTACGGGACAATCTGATGACAAAAGTTGCCATCTCTGGGGAACTTGTTGGGACTTGTTCTGCTAATCAGTAGTAAGATACCCCCTGGGATCATGAACTTGTAATGATAGACAGAGGAAGATTTACCACTACTCTTAAAGGGGTGTTCCGGGATACTATAAATAAATGAATATGACAAAACTTAATGTCATTAGTCACAAAATGGAGCTTAAATACCCCAAAAATAAGACAGTATCTTATATTGATTTTTAGGGGGTGTTCTATTTTTCCATAAAAAAAATTCATACTTATTGAACAAAAAAAAACAAAAAACATAATTATTACCACACTGTAGTCATGTCATCACAAACATCGACATAACCACCGTATCAAGAATTTCTTGTGACTATTTCCATGTACAATAATCTCATTATTTTACGATCCCAGTATTTATGAACAAAAAGCAACATTTTATAATTAAAGACCATCATGTCATCAACTTTTCTCACATACTTCTAACTCTCCAAACTCCATCCTGAATTTATGAACAAAAAGCAACATTTATGAAGAGGCCGTCATATCATCATCTTATTGAATGTCATTATAACTCTCCTAACCTGGAATTTTATGCTGTATTTCTTGTAACTCTATTTGTATTAGAATGATTGGCCCTAATCTCTTATGTTTAGCACTTTCCTTCAATGAGCCCTTCTTGTGCAGGTCGCTGCTCGTAACGCATTTGCAACGTAACTGCCAGTGATTTTATCCCTTGCATCCTTTGCTTATGTCACAACCTCTTGCAGTATCTACATGATCTACTAATACTAATGTACGTAATGTGTGTGGTGGGAGCTATAGCAATAACTTCCACTAGGTCTTATTTTCAGGGGAGGCCTTATATAAGCTTGAATAAATTTGTACTAGGTCTATTTTCAGGGGGTGTCTTACTTTGAGGAAAAGAGGGTAGTTTGATTTTATGATTCACAAAATGTGATTGGCTTTCCAAAGTAGGCAGAGTTATCACCAAGATGGCCACCACTGGAAACTACAAGTCCCATGATCCTTTAGTTCTCAGTAACTCCTCTCTCTTGTGCTCTGCTCCCAGTGATGATCTAACTGGCTTTCTTGCTCTGTTACCATAGTAATGATGTGTGTAACTGCCATCACTGCGCATTACCAACACTGGTCATACTGGATGCGCTGCAACCCACCGACAACTGCCAAGCATTGTGATGATCACATGACCTGCACGGGCAGGTGCAGGATATGTGATGTGAACATGTGACCAGAGAGAAACAACAGACTGTTTTAAGGGCCAGTAGCATTTTAATTCGTCATTACAGTGTATGTCATAGCATTTTCCTGCTAAGGGGAGCAAAATTTTAAATAACAACTAATTACATATTAGCTTTTATTTTAAGGACCTATTTATATATGAATTATGCTTATTCCTGGAATACCCCTTTAAGTGACCAGAATTGTGGAAACAGCCGGATGCTGGATAGGCATTACATAAACAGTGTGGCTCCCATCTCTGTGATGTTTCCATAAATCCTATTAACCTCTATAGGAGTTACGGACACAGCTTAGGACAGACCATTTGGTGGAGTGTTGGAAGCAGGGCAATTCTTATGGCTGAGAAGGGAACAATCCTATAAGGACATGGACACAATTGAATTCAATATATATAGGCTCATAGACATCGGGAACCATGTGTCACCCCTTTCTGGCTCCCTATGCAGCCACATGGGACACACATACCCAAGCCCGGCCATGATAGTCGCATTGAAAAATAACTACTTGTTTACACTGTGAGCCCCATTGGCGACAGGGACTGATTTGTCAAGCTCTGTGCAGAGCTGTGTAATCTGTGAGCGCTATATAAATAAAGGAATTATTATTAACAAATAATGTACTGAATGAAGGGGAGAGACTGTAGGCCAAAATTGTGCCCCCATTCGGTCTGTAATATACAGATCAAAAGTATCGAAAAGAGGGAGAAGGCAAGTCTCCTATGCAGCGCATTTATGTAATTAGCAGTCCGTGGAAGAAGTAACATAAGGAGCAATAGATGAGAAAATAATAACAGCAAGCATGAATAAAACACAGACAGTTATGGGGCATAAGGGTCTTGTCAACTGCTGAGCAATCCCTTCTAATCTGTTTCCTATGCCAGCAGGGGAGTGGCATTTTTTTTTGCGCATAACTTTGTGACTATTTTAAAAATCAGCATCTGGATTCCAAATGATTTGTATTCCCCCAAAATCAGGCATAACACTGGAAAATTCGGCTGCAGCGAACTGAAAAAGTTGTAAAAAAACCCATAATCTACCAATGTGCCCAAGAAAGTTACAAAAAGAGGTGTAAAAAAAGAAAAAAAAGGAATGTGATACATTCCCTCCACTGACTCAAATCTATAGTATTAACTTCCTGCCGAAGAGGCTTTCCATACAATGAAGGCTTTCATACACAGTCACAGCGCCACCTATAGGCAATAGTTAAGTACTGTGAAATTTAATGTATTAGTATTATCTAGGTTTGGTAGTTTGTGTGCTGGCATACAATGAAGGTCTTTCTCCACTAGGCCTCCCCCAATACATCTGGTCCTGGCCTCTTGATGTATCTGCCGGCCGAGCTGTACTGGTATACAGATCTACGCCAGGCCATTCTCTTGGCATAGAGTTGGCGTGATGGGCATAATAATAGAAATGCCTGCCGTTTCGCAAGGCATCGTGATATTTAGGGTTTTTATGCCATTAAATTGCTGTACAAGCCCTGGTAAATCTCCCATATCATATTTTTATAGAATACAAGCAGTCCCTGGGTTACTTACTATATAGGTTCTATTGATCTTGTACTTACCGTATATACTCGAGTATAAGCCGACCCGAGTATAAGCCGAGGCCCCTAATTTTACCACAAAATACTGGGAAAACCTATTGACTCGAGTATAAGCCGAAGGTGGGAAATGCATTGGTCACAGCCTCCCCAGTATATAGCCAGCCAGGCTCTGCCCTAGTGTATATAGCCAGCCAGCCCCTGCCCCAGTGTATATAGCCTGCCAGACCCTGCCCCAGTGTATATAGCCTGCCGCCGCTGCCGGACAGATCGCACAGAAGATATACAGGGGTCACCGGAAAGGTGAGTTTAGATATATTTATTTTTTTGACTCGAGTATAAGCCGAGTTTGGGGTTTTCAGCACATTTTTTGTGCTGAAAAACTAGGCTTATACTCGAGTATATAAGGTAGGTTAAATTTGTATGTAATTCGTAATTTAAAAAAAATGTGTGCTGTCATTGGAACAAGGATTAGAATGCACAGCAAAGGATGTAACTTGCTGATCGGTGGGGGTCTCAGTGATGGAACCCCCACCGATCACGAGAACGGGGATCTGTTGGGGTCCGATGCACCCCAGTCGGACCCCTCCTCGCTACCCAAGATGACTGGAGCAGCTGGTCACACATGGTTGTAACCGCATAATAAAAAATAAAGGCTAATCAGTAAGCTATATGTATCCTACAATTGTGCAATTAAAAACTTCAACCCAACAAAAAAACAAGCCCTCATACAAAAGTCAAAAACAAACAAAATGTCTTGGTCCAGTCCCCAAAAGGTCAGTAACTAACAGATGATAATGGTAGGAATTCATAAACAGTAAATTGGGAATTACCTATTGTTTCCCCCCCTATCGTCCAGCCCATACAACCTTTTACACATGTAGATGTGTATGCACCAAATTACCTTGTATCGTATATCATCAACTTAAGTTGTAGTTACACTTCTCTTTACACACAATTGCAATATAATTGGTGAGCTTAGAAGGGATTGTGGCGTCATACGATACCTGCCCACCTGCCGGAGGATTAGCTGGAGACAACATGTACAAGAGACCTAGCACATTGGCAAATTGTCACAGATCAACTTCATTTGTTAAATTGTTAATTGCCGAGATATGAAGGTAAAATCCTGAGCCCCTCATTTGCAGTTAGTGAAGCGTCACATATTATAGAGTTGAGTTTACTACTCCACCATCTGTTGTTGAGTGTGGATACCTGGAAGCGGGGGCAGAAGACTACAAAGCCACCAGTGTTTGGATAATCCTTTCAAACTACAGTGGAGTTTTAGAAACTTCTATTAATTAATTCTGTGATTCTTACAAAGTGACATCCATTATAAGTAAAGACAGGTTTGATATAATTTTTTACAAAACATTGGGGCACATTTACTAGAAAGTCGGAAACTATTCTAAAAGTGCTCTGCCTGTGTATAATGCTTTGGTGCTACCGGTTCATTAAGAACAGGCGCCAGAAATGGGGAATCTGTCACTTACCTGCACTGGCCCGACAGAGTTCACCAACTTTTTTGTGGTGCACCTTTAACATAGGGCGTGCAAAAGACTTTGCATTTTAAATACGGCACTCAGTCCGATCCCTAACTTGTGTCGCATGGAGGCTAGTGTTGCTGCGCCACACAATAGTGGTGGGGACACTTCTTAAATAGCCGTTTTTACAAAAAAGAAAGTTTGTCAGAAAACCGGCGCACAGCCCTTGGTAAATGTGCCCTTATATTTGCAATATGGTCCTTTTACATAGCTAATAAAAGGCACATATCACACTGCCTGATGCAATCTATAATGTGACAAGCCAATATTTTTTGGTTTAATATGTATATAAAGTGACTCCAAATCCACCATTTTGCAAAACGTTTCACAGCTCAGAAGTTTTGATTGTACGGGTGCTGAGCCTCTACCACTCTATAAAAGAAATGGGGCACAAATTTGCAGCTCGTCGCTCTGCCTCTTTGTTTTTGAATAGATCTGCTTGTTTTCGAAGTAAAGAGTGTGTGTGTGGGGAGGGGGCACCAGGATCTCTCTGATAAATCGGTTTCTATGAATGATACATTTTTTGATCAATTGGTTACCTCTCCCATGAAGGACACTAATTCGCAATCCAACACAAAGGGGGTAAAATTCTGCTCACTGCCCTACAGAGCTGCTATACTTGTGTGACCGGTACTTCTTTTATGTCAATGGGATATTGCACAGTCCTGTAGATTGAATGGCCGCTGATGCTTCATTCACTTTCACCCCAACCACTATACAGATCACTCGTAACCTTTACAGTTGTAGCTTCAGCAGTCTAACAACAAAAAGAACAATCCAGTTATCTACATTGGAGTCTACTCTCTCTAAGCGCAGGCGCCGAAGTGTAGACTTCACTGCTCGACGCACATCCTGAACTGGAAGGAGAAGGGGAGGAAGGTAACGAGAAGATTTAGGAGGGTAGCTCCACGACTCCATGGACCTCCTCCTTAACTCAGGTTCTTCTTTGGCCCTGAGCCAAGTACGTTTTTAAAATTTATTTTCTGCTCAAAAGGCCAGAAGAATTTTTTGAGAAAAACATGTATGGCTTCTGCCTTCTATAGGAACCAGCCATCAGGTTGATAGGTCAGAACCCGATGACTGGTTCCCATATTATTCCTAGAACATAAATCCCTTGGTACTGCTATGTGAAAGTTTCTGTATGGGTAATAAAATCTTATTAATAAATTACAAAATATTTATTAATAACATAATATTTGCCTACATATTATTTTGTTGTGTCATTACATTTTATACTCTTGCACGGTTGAAAAATAGAGGAGTTTTTTTTATTCTGCAGCAAAAAATGTAGTGCAAGCTCTGGGCCTATGCATTCACCTAACATATATAACAGGGTGTGAAGACTCTAAAATGTGGCCTAACATGTTTTCCACAAATTAAGATGGAAATAATACACATTGAAGTGTAGTAACCCTCGTTATACTTAATGACTACTTGAATATAAACATGCTAGCGCTCACCACAGATACATAAACCTAAACGAAGCAGAAAACTACATAGAAACCAAATATCTAAATATACATTATGACCAGAAATAAAGACAGAACAAGCTAATGAAACATCAGAAGTTACGTTTCCAGATTCCAACTTGGGCACTGATTGGGATACTTTCTCATCCTGGTCTTAGTGTCTCCTGAGCCCCGTCCAGCATTGATGGGCAGATTGCAGAAATTATTTGACTCCACTCATTAGTCCAACCTCCTGCCAGGCCCTGGCTCTGGGTGTCCTGCCGAGCCTGCCCTTGATCTGTGATGTATGGGATACAGTGATAGGGCAGACAGACATTTTGTCCACATGGAGTCTCCATGACCCATGCTTAACCATTAACTGCGCTTCTTTGAACTGAAAATAATCACTCTAATTGCCCTCGCAGATATTTTTATTTGCTTTTATTCTCGTCTGTCTTATTATTGTCATTCTAAACAATGGAAAATAATAAAGAAAGTTGGATATGTTTTAGCGCGGTGGAATTTGTGAGCAACTTCATTAAAAAATCAAATACAAATTTTATTATTTAAAAACATTTTATATTATTCTTTCAAAAAACATGCATGCTCCGGATTGGTTGGGCATGTTCATTCGCTTATTTACATAACAGGAGGTTTATGAAGGAGAAGCCTTGACTACTACAAATCAAATAACCCCTTGCTCTACTAGTATATTTACTGTCAGGGGAAGATTTCTCCATAAAGTGACCCAAGCAATTACTTGTGGCCTTATAAATGAAGAAGGGGGTGTGGGCAGACAGCTCTTCTCAGTATTTCAATACTATTTTGAAGCTTTGGCAGGGCAAGGAGTAATAGACTCCTTGTTCTGATATTTGGAGTGGAGCTAGGCATTTGCAGGCCATAGTTTTAGGTACGGTCAGCTCCAGGTTTCAGTTTTTATAGCATATCTTGTAACTGGGCGATTCTAATGTTACCCGCCTTATAAATGTTGGTTCCTGAAAATGGCCGCCCCTGGTATGTTTAAGCAGTGGGTACACATTTTTTTGCTTCTCATTTTGTATGAGTGACCGTGACCAGATTAACATTAATTGCATCTGCTTTTGTCTCTCCTTAGTCCTTGGCCCTGTGTAGCACTTAGGTCAGTGAAGATCTAGTAATAAAAGGTTTAACTCATCCAGATCTTAGTGGCACAATTAAGGGATTGTAGGGATTAAGAAAGGTAAATTGAATCGGCCATGTCTGTAGCCTGCCTCTTAAGCAAGCTGTGCCATTATGTGTTACCTTTACATGGATTAGGGCTAAAGCCTTTTAAAGGGACATTTATGTTCTGTATTGCATAGTAAACCTTCAACAATACCGTATTCCTTTACTTTGATGCTTCTTTCATAACTTGATTTATTATGGCACCTCCACTGAGAGTCGGGCAGAAAATGTTACCAGTGACGAGTGATGGGATGTTGGTGACCTTATTTAGTAAATGGCTGACTTATCTTAAAGGCGACATGGTCCATTATCTGTGACCGGTAAGGGTAGAATGATTTACATCATCTTAAGTACTTAACTTTTATTAAAATATGTGACCTTTGATATTGAAAGCCTTCACATCTGTCCTAGGACAAGTCAAGTTCACTGTTCAGTCTGCACACTAAATGTAGAAATATGGAAAGCGATATATCTACAAAGGAAGCTGAACTGATGTAGCAATATGGGTTTTAAGTAGAGATGGGCGGACTCGATGGTTGAGTTGAACGTTGACCTGGGCATATTGCCAGATTGGTGGCTGAACAGCCAATCCGGCAGATTGACGCCTCTAGCAAGTAGCCACTGCCATGATTGGCCAGGGGGATAATCAGTTGGATAAAACTATATTATTGGGCAATGGGAAGATCAAAGGGGTTTTAATAATAATATTTGATAATTGATAATGGTCGTCAGTGTTTGATGAGTGGGTTCTAACCTCTGTAACCTGTAGCAGTATCAATGTGACAAAGTTGCAGTACCAAGCACAAAGGTACTTAAAGTATGGTTGTGCCTCCACGTGTAGAGTGAAAGGTCTACAGTGTTCACTTCTTGTTTTGATAATTGGAAAATACATTTATAGGGGTGCTCTAAGTTATGATAGTTTTCTACTATCCAAAAGATGGAGGATAAGATGGTGATCGGTGAGGGTCTGACTGCAGGAGGAATCAACTGATCATGAGAACAGGTTCTTAGAATGGGATCGTTTCTCACTAATGTGTGAAGTGTCAGGATGTGTCTGCCAGTCCTTTCAATAATATGGAAGTGTCAGTAATTGGCAAGCACAGCTTGCTGTGCTCAGCAATTTTTAACTGCTCCCATAGAATTGGATGGAGCGGCAGAGCGCATGCTCATCCTGCCACTCCACCCATTAGTGAGAACAGGACTCCCAATGTCTGGATAGCTGGTGGTTCCATTCTAGTGATTGGTGGCGGTCCAGCAGTTGGCCCTCGCTGATCAGCTTTTTATCATGTTGTCAGCATGAATAGGGGGACATTTCCTTTCTTGGTACAACCCATTTAAGACAAGAACATTTTTCTTTCTTTCTAATGGCACCTTCTATAATTTGTAGCTTGTTCAATACTGTATTAAAGGGGTTTTCCCACAAAGTGATAGGGCCTAACTTGCTAATCAGTGGGGGTTCAGTGCTGAGACCCCCTCAGACCTCCTCTCGTCGCTCTGCCAGATTAAAGGAGCAGACGGCGCGCATGACCGTTTTGCTCCATTAATCTCTATGGAGCTGATGGAGATCGCCGAGTGCATAGGGCCTAGCTTTTCTTCGTAGGAAAACCCCTTTAAGTAGTTAGATTTCTTGTTTATTCATATTTTTTACATTTTACTTAAAGGGATGTACATGTGAATAAAAATTATATTTCAAGGACTCATTTGGGGGTCAGTAGCATAATGACTCCACCACCACTCCGATACAACCACTCCTGGTCCTGCTGCTCTTCATTTGGGTGAGTGTCCAAAAATCAGGATTACTACAAGATGATTGATGCAATGTATTTACAAAGTTACTCAACTTTTTATGTATTATCATTCTATTGTGTTCAGAGGCAAACATACAGTCCCGTAATGCTGTTATAAATATTTATGTGGGTATCATATAGGGCTAACACTGGGTCATTCATTCTGCTTCCATCAGTATCAACAAGACAAGAGGTGAAAAGCATTGTATGCTGCTGACGTATCTCAAGCAGAGAGACTGATGAATGAGTGCCAGGGCTCCTAGTGACATCCCTCTGTCTGCTGTCACTTCTCAGTGTGAGGATTTAGTGGCCTGGGGGCCTCAGTATGTTCTGGCACCAAGTCTTTTCAGACCAACCGCCTGTGTCCATGACATACATCTATCTTCTTCTTCAAGGAACTCTAGAAAGTACATACTGCCTAGTGTGTTATGTATTACTTACTACCGGCTATGTTGTAGTTAGGATATATTTTAAGAAAAATATGTTGTGGCAACCTGATGTCCAGTCTGTCCATCAGAGAGCTGCATTTGTAAATTACATATAAAAACAGACATTGGGGCAGATTCACTTACCCGGTCCATTCGCGATCCAGCGGCGCGTTCGCTGCGCTGGATTCGGGTCTGGCCGGGATTTATTAAGGTAGTTCCTCCGCCATCCACCAGGTGGCACTGCTGCGCTGAAAAGCATCGGAACGCACTGGAGTACACCGAGCCGGGCTGAGTGAAGGTAAGTGCAAGCTCCGGGACAGATTTTTTTTTTTTAAATGCGGCAGTTTTTCCGAATCCGTCGGGTTTTCGTTCGGCCACACCCCCGATTTCCGTCGCGTGCATGCCAGCGCCGATGCGCCACAATCCGATCGTGTGCGCCAAAATCCCGGTGCAATTCAGGGGAAATCGGCGTAAAACGGAAATATTCAGGTATCGGGCCCTTAGTAAATGACCCCCATTGACTGCTTGGGGCTCCCATTCTTGACCAAAAATGGGTACAGGTAGTTGCAATTCATCTGATTGGTTCCTACCAGCCATTACAATTTAGAAAAAAAAATGTTTTATTTAAGTTCTTCATTTTACATATTCATTAAATAAGTACATTTTTAGGAATTTCATTCCAATGGTCCATATTTTTCCTGTTAAGTTTCTCTTCTACTTTTTAAATTTTTTTTTCTATTTTGTGATCTTTTACGGTTCTTGTAAGAAGGATTCCTAGTTCTCCACTAAATTGTGGAACATAGTTTGTAACATAGTTGTTATCCAGGGGAGACTAATATGTAAGTGACTTTAATATTTTCCAGGGTGGTGTGCGGAGATTTGCTGCAAAAGCTGAAGACATCTGGCTGGGTGGCAAATTTTGCAAAGATAAATCATGACTGGGAGAAGTCGTCTTGAAGTCTGGGATCTGATTGAGAAGATAAATCATCAGTGAGTTGCTAAATGGCACCTTTACCTGTGTATAATTAGGACCCGAACTCCTGCATGAGGGCCCATGAATTGTTAGAATCTCATGTAACTTAACCACTTCATGTCTGGCCTTTCTTATCCTACAATGAATAATTAAAAAAAAAATTCTGCTGCTGTAAACAAAGAGAAGGGAATTTTCAACTTTTTGATCAATATAATGACCCTATTTTAGGATATATATAGTTTTCTGGCATACAAGCCATGAAATAATCGCAATTCCTTGAAATCTGCCATGAATCGTGATTATTTCCCCATTGGGCTTGGATGGGTGTAAAGGGTGGGCTTTACCGGTGCCTCCTGATGTATCCAGAGGGGCATGTATGATAAATATCCCCCATTGTCTTTATATGTATTATATTGTGTGTTGTTTACTTTTCTGCTTTTCACTATTATTGCCCAATTCACTTATATTTTTGTGCTTTTCAAGACCAAAAATGTTTAATTTTATCTCCAATGGTATTGATGTGTGCTCTGATGTTTTTATATTTGCTCCAGTTTTTGATCACTTATCAGAACATTTTTCTTCGGTGGCATGTAGATAAACTTCTGGCACTGTTTTCGGGATGGGATAACTAAGTTGTACAGCTTGCAAAATTGCAATTACTACTTAAAAACCAGCTTTATCACATCTCGGATGGGCTAATATGAACAAAATAATAACAAAAACAATAACGTGTCACAATGTAATAAACTTAACTGAGAATACTGTGACAGTATTATATAACATTCATACACATGACAACCACAATGTGGGGTCAACGTGTGAAACTCCACAGTGGGGTTAGAACATGGAGCTCAGTGTAGGGTGCGTACAACAACCTCATTACTCTGCAGGATGTACTTAATGTACATGTCCTTGCACAGTAAGATCTAGGAATGTTCATCTTGTATTTTGGAGGAGTTTCACAGTCAAACAGACATTAGGGTCATAGGTCACAGGTGAAAACCTTTAGCTTTTCAGACAGGAAGTAAATATTTTCGAATTAATAAAAAAGGGGGATTCGGTTCACTTCTCAAAGCAAATGATCTGTATAGAATATTGAGCATCACTTGCAATGTATAAGTACAAAGTCAAACGACAGTTGTCGCAGTATGATGTGGTACAGACTGGGACTGAAACAAAGGCTACATTCACAGGACCGTTGGGGAACATATATATACGGTCACTATATATACATCCCCCATAGGCCAGCAATGGGCACACGTGCGGCACCATACCATTCCATACCAGGGAAAGATTGGACATGTCCTATCTTTCCCCGTATTGCGGCGCCCTGCGCCATGTATCTCTATGAGCAGGGGCGGGGGCAAGCAGTGTTTTCCAGAATTATTTATCTCCTATTCACAGAATCTCCTATGGATGAAGACTTCTACAGTCACATGAATGGACATACTTAGAAAAATGAATTCCACATGCTGGCAGTTCAGCTCCCATATCTACTAAAAGGTTCCGGAACCTCGGTGTAAATATGGGCACAAACTCTGGCAGTTAGGACCTAAAACCAGGTGCGAAATTGTGGGCTGTGGCTTGTTCATGCCCGCCTTGCAACACACCATGCTCAAAGTAACATATGGTTCAGCCAGAAAATTGGTGGGTAGGGAGATTCATGTGCAGGTTTTGTTGTGGAGAAGGCCTTATGAATCTCCCCTGTTGTGTTCTCGATATGAGGAGATTGGCGGGTATACATGTACGCTGCTGCTCTATTCAATCTCCGGTAGACTGGGTCATACAGTCCCATAATAATAATAATAATAATAATAATAATAATTCTTTATTTATATAGCGCACACAGATTACGCAGTGCTGCACAAATCGCTCCACATACCCACATCTCCAGCAAATATGTGAAAAGTTATGACCTTTAAAAATAATTCTGTACTTAGAATTTAATAGTTTTAATTTGGCATTAAATAGGAACTAGATTCTCTAGATGTGAATCCTAAGATCAGTTCAGGAGTCGGGAAGTAATTTTTTCTTCTGGCCTGTGGATCAGCACAGCACACTTATACATTTTACTTATTAAACATGTGTTTTTATTAAGCTTTACACTCACCGGCCACTTAATTAGGTACACCATGCTCGTAACGGGTTGGACCCCCTTTTGCCTTCAGAACTGCCTCAATTCTTCGTGGCATAGATTCAACAAGGTGCTGGAAGCATTCCTCAGAGATTTTGGTCCATATTGAAGGCATCACACAGTTGTCGCAGATTTGTCGGCTGCACATCCATGATGCGAATCTCCCGTTCCACCACATCCCAAAGATGCTCTATTGGATTGAGATCTGGTGACTGTGGAGGCCATTTGAGTACAGTGAACTCATTGTCATGTTCAAGAAACCAGTCTGAGATGATTCCAGCTTTATGACTTGGCGCATTATCCTGCTGAAAGTAGCCATCAGATGTTACAGGGTACATTGTGCTCATAAAGGGATGGACATGGTCAGCAACAATACTCAGGTAGGCTGTGGCGTTGCAACGATGCTCAATTGGTACCAAGGGGCCCAAAGAGTGCCAAGAAAATATTCCCCACACCATGACACCACCACCACCAACCTGAACGGTTGATACAAGGCAGGATGGATCCATGCTTTCATGTTGTTGATGCCAAATTCTGACCCTACCATCCAAATGTCGCAGCAGAAATCGAGACTCATCAGACCAGGCAACGTTTTTCCAATCTTCTACTGTCCAATTTCGATGAGCTTGTGCAAATTGTAGCCTCAGTTTCCTGTTCTTAGCTGAAAGGAGTGGCACCCGGTGTGGTCTTCTGCTGCTGTAGCCCATCTGCCTCAAAGTTCGACGTACTGTGCGTACAGAGATGCTCTTCTGCCTACCTTGGTTGTAACGGGTGGTGATTTGAGTCACTGTTGCCTTTCTATCAGCTTGAACCAGTCTGCCCATTCTCCTCTGACCTCTGGCATCAACAAGGCATTTCCGCCCACAGAACTGCCGCTCACTGGATGTTTTTTCTTTTTCGGACCATTCTCTGTAAACCCTAGAGATGGTTGTGCGTGAAAATCCCAGTAGATCAGCAGTTTCTGGAATACTCAGACCAGCCCTTCTGGCACCAACAACCATGACACGTTCAAAGGCACTCAAATCACCTTTCTTCCCCATACTGATGCTCGGTTTGAACTGCAGGAGATTGTCTTGACCATGTCTACATGCCTAAATGCACTGAGTTGCCGCCATGTGATTGGCTGATTAGAAATTAAGTGTTAACGAGCAGTTGGACAGGTGTACCTAATAAAGTGGCCGGTGAGTGTATTTTCTATAAAACTATGATATTAGGATGTTGTGAAGAAAAAGATTAGACATTTACTGTACGGTATTACAAATCCTGCGTTTGGTCAATGCCTATGACAATAGACATACAGTATAGGCCCAGATATAACATTGGGGCAGATTTACTTACCCGGTCCATTCGCGATCCAGCGGCGCGTTCTCTGAACAGGATTCGGGTCCGGACGGGATTTATGAAGGTAGTTCCTCCGCCGTCCACCAGGTGGCGCTGCTGCGCTGAAAATCATCTGAACGCGCCGGAATACACCGAGCTGGACCAGGTGAAGGTAAGCGCTTCCCAAGCGACACATTTTCGTTTTTTAAATGCAGCGGTTTTTCCGAATCCGTCGGGTTGTTCGCTCGGCCAGACCCCCCCCCCCCCCCGATTTCCGTCGCGTGCATTCCAGCGCCGATGCGCCACAATCTGATCGCGTGCGCCAAAATCCCGGGGCAATTCAGGTACAATCGGTGCAAATCGGAAATATTCGGGTAACACGTCGGGAAAACGCGAATCGGGCCCTTAGTAAATGACCCCCATTGTGTCTGCACCAGTGTTTTGTGTTTTAACCAGAAAAAGTATCTTTGAAGATTGCACATGTATTTCTAAAAAGGTTTGTGCCACTTTAGTGTCGCGGTTGCTCTTTGTCCGACGCTTTAGAAAACTGTGCACCTAAACTCTGAGCTGCACCACAATTCTGCAGCATGAAAGAAAATGCATAAAAAGGTGCAACGTTGTCACATCTTGATAAAAGACCCAATTTAATAAGGGAGTGCCCAGTATTAGATTATCTGGTGCAAACTGCACATTATTGAGGCAAACTGCACCAAGGTAGATTGCACCAGTTTTCACATATCCAGTCCATAATACTAACTCTGTTCCAGCCACCTCCTGGGATTAAAAAAATGCTCCTTGGTGCACAGTCCAGACACCCCCAAGTGATTGACTGATGGTACCAAATAAGCTAGGTAAGAGCTTTCATTCAGTTAAAAAAAAGGAAAATTTCCTCTGCCTTCTGTTTGCCCTCATGTCATCAGCACCCTCCTGCCTGGTTTAATCAAACTTCTTACTCATCCAATAAGTTTTTGCCAGCAGGTCTCCAGGTGCTTGAGGAAAACAATATAGACTCAGCGGGGGTAAGGCTGATAATGTGAGGTCATGCATCCATCCAGTGGCTCCTGCCTTAATCCCAGGATGACAGGAGGCAGCTGGGGTCTGTGTAACACGGCACTGACCTGAGGCAGCTTTCTTTCACCCCCAGAGGTGCTTACTCCTTTAAATCAACTAAGATTTAAAAGTCTAAATATACAAAATGTAGATATGGAAATGTGTTTCAGTAGTATATAATAACTAATTGTTGGTATAAAATATTGAATGGACATGATGGGCTTAGACTATTTTGTAAAATCGGAACAAACTAAATGGCAGCATTTCAGCAATTGTAAAAGTGGCCACAATACAAATATTATTAAAGTGAATCTGTCATCAGTTTTAACCATAATAAACTTTAGACGGTGCTAGGTATATCCCTCGGAGAGCTGTGTAACCATACTTACAGTGAGTAGCAGCACGACTATTAAAATTGAACTTTTAATCAAGGTTTGTAGCTCCTCTAAGTGCTCTGGGCGGATCTTTCTGCCTGAAGAGGTTTCTGCTTTTTGCAATGAACTGTTCCACAGCCCCTCCCCTCTTCTCAGAGTGACAGCTGTGAGTATCCAACTTAAATCCTAATTTAGCTCCTACTTAGCAGAGGGGAGGGGCTGTGTAGCACCACAGTGCAGAGAGCAGACAGCTCTTCAGGCTGAAAGACCCACCCAGAGCCCTTGCAAGATAATAATTATATTCTAACTTTTCTCTGTCCAGTCACTTATTACAACACACATAAAAGTATGATTAAACCAGGGCTACTATCTAACATTGTAGCTTTGTAAGTTCAAAACTGACCTTTTTCCTGCTGACAGATTATTGTTTCCTGAAGCAAAGATGGCAACATGGACAAATAATCTAATGTGTGACCATTACAAAACAGTGAGACAAATAAGCAAAAGACTGGAACTTATTATGAGTGTAATTCCAACTTAGGGGTTGTCGGGATCTCGTATTTGAAGAGATGGTAGAGCTTAGATAAACGGTGGCTGTACTTATTGCAGATCACCAATGGGACAGATCTATACGTTGGCCATGTGATACGTGATATCACTGACCTCTTAATCAGAAGAGGTGCTCACGGGAGAACCATTAGAAGCAACTGATCTGTAGCTGATATCAAATAATTTTCCTAAGCTATGGATAGATGATCAATTTTTTTAAAGCCACAAATACCTTTTTAGTTTTTTTTCTAGAAAGTTCCCAAGCAGCAATTTACAGTCATCAATTTTTATGGGCACTTTAAGACTTTTCTGTTAATGATTCTAACAACATTCACAGCAATGGTATTTTGAGACCGATCTAGGACATCAAGCCAACACTTGGGTAAAGGACAAGCTCACAATGATTGTGGCTTCGTTGTGGGCTAAGTTGGTATAGTTTCACACTCCAATGTATCAAAAATATTAGATTACATAGATATGTCATATGGGCAAAGCTGGTGTATAAGTATTTTAGCATATAAGGAAACTATGAGGATCAGATGCTATAAGAAGAGTTGGATTGCAGGTAAATATTTCTGTACGAAATGTCCAGCTCAGACTTTCTTGAGAAGTTCAGGTATGAGAACAGACGTGTGGGGACCAGTCTAGTAAATCAGACCAGCTGAAGACATTGCCCTAAGGGATTGCTGATGAGTGGCTGAGATTAGAGAATTTTATGTTGCTGCCTTTGACCTACATGACCTAGATGACCACAGTTGACATGTTAGGGTCGACCTACTGTGACTTATCCTTGGGCAAGATTTGCTGTCCTTGTTACGACTTTTTAAAATAAAAATGAAACATTACATTACAACAATACAGAATAAAAGTAAAAGTATCATTGGGATTGTTGCTTACTTTCCAATAACATCTATGGTTGAAGTTTTGTAACTAGATGCTTTTCTATTTTCTGTATTAGGTCCAAAAATACATATGTGATGAAAGTCATGCAAATCCAACAAATTGAATGGGTTTTTCACCAGTTACAAAACATATATGAGGCCTCCTGACTTTGCCCCCACTGTCATCAGATGGCAGATATCCAATGTAGACAAGGATTGGAAAAGTTGGGATTCAACTACTTGATGTTCTGCTACTGCCAGACTTTCGTAGAGCAGATTGCATGTGTTTGAGTGAGCTGGGAAAGATACCTGTTGGGTTAACAATCTATTCAATATGTTTGGGAGCTCACATCATGTTTCTGTCAACGATTTATCTGATCCAAACTTCAAACAGATGGTGACAGAATGACATTCACAATTTTCATTTTTAGGACTTCCCTTAAAGGAGAATAATAAGCACACCCCATACATATAAAATAGCCTGCTAGTCCCACCGTGCTTTGCCTTCTGTCAATTTCACCTTAATGTGTATAGACCTGAGATGAGCGAATCATTAAAAATTTCGGTCTGAATTAAACCGGTCCTAACTGATGTTGTTTTAATTGGTATATTGGTATATAACACAATTAATCCTATAAACACCATTTTAAAAAAAATCTCCTATTTTGTTTGTTAACTTGTTGCAATTTTTTAGTTTTCATGTCCCCACATTGCGTCTCCTACTTCATTACAGCAGTAGGCGCAATGCTGTGACGTCACCTTCCCAGGTCCTGCAGACGCAGGAGAAGAGGAGAATCAGGAGGCGAATATGTTGTGTTTGTTTTTTAATTCTTCAATGTTTTAATAAGAGTCTCGTGGCATTCCTAAAGCTATTTTTGAGTGTGGGAGGGAGGCTATTACGAAGTGTGTGTAGCTATTATTAAGTGTGGGAGAGGGACCTATTACTAAGTGTGGGGGTGCTATTACTAAATGTGTGTGTGTGTGGGGTATTACAGAGTGAGGGAGGTATTACTAAATGTGTGGGGGAGCTATTACTATGCGTGGGGGGCTATCACGTGTGAGGCGGCTATAAATACATGTGGGGAGCTATCACTGTGTGTGTGTGTGGGGGGGCTATTACTAAGTGTGTGGAGGCTATTACTAAGCATGTGGGGAGGTTATTACTGTGTGGGGGCTATTACTGTAAGAGCTTTTCTTGTGGAAAACCTGATGCGGCCCAGTCTCACCCAGACTCTACCTCCAGCAGCCCCTGAGTAAATTGAGTTTGAGACCCCTGTTTTAAAGGATCCATTAGACTTCACTTACTATTAAAGTGAATATGAAAAGATTCAGATTAAATTTGGTGCCTGAATTGATTCATTCATCTCTTATACGGACCTTTAGAAGAACTAAAATGGAATAGTGTTTCCAGTTGTGTAAAAATATGTAATGAACGTTGATCCAGGTATTATGAAATTGTAACAGGTCAGGTAGATATCTGAATTTTATTTCTTCAAAGTACGTTGCCAAAAGCAATAACTTTTATTACCTTTGGCCTGATTGTTCTCAAAATAGTCCTAGTACATTGAAAGCATGGGAAAAGTTTATATAAAAGTACAACAGTACACATTGTAAGATAGAAAAACATTCAAATAACTTGTTGATCTCTAACTCAACCTAGACAGGGAAGACAGAGACTAGGACCTTTTATGGTTATTGCTCCATTAAGAGAATTTGAGAAAGTGTCCCCTCCTCCAATTCTGCGGGTTGTTCAGTTGCCTCCAGGTTACCCATAAATTATCATTTATAGGGATGAGCTGAGGACTACAAGTCTCTGTTTAAAGTGGTACAATGGAGAACTGGCAAGTTATGATGCTGAACTAATTGGTGATGATCAATCATCTTTCTAAAAGAAGGTCTTCTCCGAGGACAGACTGAAAAAGGCTTTTGTTTGAGTGAAGAACAAAATTATTCACTGTAATGACCCGGTTACTTGTACAAAAACATGGCTTGGAGGTAACTTTGGGAAACTACATGTCATGATATTAAGGTTACTGAGAATGTGGACACAATATTATAAAATTATACAAATCTACCATTTTCTGTGGGACTGGCTGTCCATATAATGTGTAGATTGGTGACTTGACTTCAGTTGCAGATGTCATGGGAGTGAAGGGTTGAAGAAGAGAATTGGGTATTTGAGTTTCTAAATTTTCTTCTCAGAGGGAGATTGTTAGCAGTGTGTGGCAGACTAAGTTATTTTTTATTCAGCATCATGTTAGTTACAGAAGTTTCTTAGATATATTTTCACGGACGTGACATATGGGATCGTATATAGACTTGGCTGTAACAGGGGCTCCAAGATGTTGTGAAACTAGTCAGGAACAGGTCTAGGTCAGGGCAGGCACAGTTTTTGTGTAGTTAGCATCAGGCTGTAGGGCTGATTCATATTGTGACTTATTAAAATCACTGGCCAAACATGATGCACTATATGCACTATAACCCTAACAGTGAGCTGGTTGGATGATATGTATGCTGGCTATTTGAAGTAGAACATGTTGTATAATAACCTATGTCTGGAGGAGTTTGACGAGATATTTGAATGTCAAATATCGATACATTCATCACATAATATGTATTGAATCAATAACTTGGACTGCTGGTGATAGAAGATTATAAAATCAAGCTCTGTGTACGGTTTTAATATTGGATTGTGGCTGTATGGGACCATTTTAAAATAACTGAATTAACAGTTTAGGTCTATAATTTTTCACTGTGATTTATAGAACAGATTCATAGTCAGAACTAGCCATGAAAATAGCAGATACAGGCAGTCCCCGGGTTACATACAAGATAGGGTCCGGAGGTTTGTTCTTAAGTTGAATTTGTATGTAAGTCGAAACTTTAAATTTTATAATTGAAGTTCTAGACAATTTTTTTTCTTTTGTCCCAGTGACAATTGGAGTTTCAAAATGTTTGCTGTAATTGGACCAAGGATTATCAATAAAGTTTCATTACAGACACTTTATAGCTGATCATTGCAGTCTGGGATTATAGTAACATCCAGAGAGCTTCACCAGAGGTCACAGTGGGCAGAGGGGTCCGTCTGTAACTATGGGTCATCTGTAAGTCGGGTGTCCTTACGGGGACCGTCTGTAATAGGATATCTAGTCTCAGAACTAGCTGAGAGAATAGCAGATAACAGGAATCTAGTCTCAGAACAAGCCAAGGGCCAGGAACTTAGGAGCTACTCAACACGAAGGAACCAGATTACCTTTTCAGGAAACTAGAAGACTAGGAATCTTAATGCTCAGGCACATTTCTGTTGGGAAAGGTTCCTTATTTAAGCAAGGTTCTTCAAATCTTGGGACTACTTTGGACTCTTCACTTGCTAAGGAGTGTGGGAGTAAGAAGGCTAAGGTGGCGCCAATGGCTGCAATGGACAGAGCAAACAGCAGGGCAAAATGTAAGATATTCTGCAGCCTTGGCCACCAAGGAGTACAAGACGTCAGCAGTCACGTACCTGCATGTTGCTCAACTATTTGTTCTCTAAAGATTGCTTGATACAACAATTACACATAAATAGAATGGACATTAAGGCTAAGTTCACACTACCGTTCAAACCTCTGCTCGTTACCTCCATTAAAAAAAGTAAGCAACAGAGGTTTAACATATCAATTAAAAAGCCCAATGACATCAATGTAAAAATATATGTAATCCGTTATGTTCCATTTAGGCAGGTATCCAAGACTGCAGTACTTTTTCTCTGTTTGAAAAAAATGCATGGATGACAGCCTAACTGACGATAAAGGGTGGCATAAAATTTCCATTGATGTCAATGGGATTTTTAACTGATATGTTAAGCCTCGGTTCTTTCCTTATTTTTTAACGGAGGCAAGGAACGGAGGTTTGAATGGTAGTGTGAACTTAGCCTAAGTTAGGTTAAAAAAACTACTATGTAATAATTATCCTATGTGCTATGAATCTAAAAAGAAATCTTCAGTAATGAAGGAGTATGGCTTTATTGATCAATAATCAGTTGGGTATCACATCAGTTGGGTAACAAGGTCCATCACATCACCACCTCAGTTCAACCAGCACATGTCACATTGATATATTCCTCGAAAACACATGGTATTATTGTATATCATTGTGTTTTTTATGTTACCTCCACAGATTTATGGCATCCGCAGTCAACGCTATTATGTTTGTTCAGAGACTGTGATTTATTGGTTCTCTTGGAGGTACTCTTTAAGCACTGCCCAGCTGACCCTGATGGTGGACATTATTCTTATGGACTTAAATCTTTTAGATTGGTTTGTGTATTTGGGATTTCATGCAGTATAACACTATATATTACATTTATGATAACTGAATGGGTGAGTTTCGCTAGGCACTAGTGTCAGGACTCACAGCAGGTTGATGATCCATGCCATTCTGGGATAGTTTGTATGATTCTCTGAATAGTTCATTGCCTCCTGACAAACTCAATGTCATACGTGATAATGTTGAAATATAAACTAATATATATTATAGCTGCAGGGTTAGATAAACACATGAATTGACCTTTTTGTGGCCGGTCGCTGTTGACCTTCTTAGTAGTGCTAAAGAGACACTTTTGTATCTTGGTGACAGACGAACAATGTGTAGAGTTTACAGGGTAAAAAAAAGTTGTAAACTATTATAATTATGATCATGGATGATGGTGAGAACAAAAAAAGACAAAAAGATACAAAAGATAGCTACAAATTTATTTGGGAACTCTAGAGAGCATGATCTTATTTACAATTTTGAATAAAACTGAACCATTATGGACGCAAGGTGGGGGATAATTTTCATGATAACTTCCATGCACCTCAGAGGTGGTAATTTAGCTATTCAAATAGACAAGGGATCTTACCATAAAAATATTCTTTCTTCAATAATTTAAGATTCAAATAAACCTCAAGGGGGTTTCTGAGACCTAGGGCAGGCAGACTAACCACTGCCATTGATTTCTTAGCTGGGACAGAAATATTGGTGGTAAGGGGACCAATATCAGCAAATCACTTAACCGGCGATGTCACATGTTTTGGTACCTCACCTCATGACCCCCGTGAAATTGGAACTGGTACACTTTTTCTTTTGCTTACCCCTCACCCAGTAAGGCATATGCACTACCGCTATATTGGACTACCCCTGGGAATCAGGTGCTGGTAAAACGATTGTCCTGTCACAAAAAGTTAGCCCTATCCTCAGCGTAGGAGATAACTTGCTAATCATAGGGGTCCCAGAGGTGGGAACCCCACAGATCATGTTAATGGTGGTCCATTGTAACTCAAAAGAATGGAGCATTAGGTCGTGCGTTACCACTCCATTCACTTTCTATTGTACTGACTCCATACTCAACTATCTCCTTCAGCACCATACAGATGGGTAGAGTGGAACGGCTTCTCTATTAATTTGGGTTACAACGATTCCCGTTCTCATGATCCATGGTGTTCCCACTACTGGGACCCCCACAATTCAGCAAGTTATTCCTGATTTGTCATGTGAGTGGCTGGGCTACCCCTTAAAGCATAGGGATATACCTGGAAAAGGTATCATAGGTTAAACACAGGATTGTTTCAGGATGCTAACCCATAGACCCATTATAGTAGATGGGATCTATACAAAACGCTTCTATGTGTCGCAGAAAAAAAAATTCTAGAGAGTAAATTGATTTTGATTTTCAATCGCAATGGGAATTTTTCCCTACAGGCTAATTTCAGTATTTTTTTTCCCCCAAGTCCAGAATGTCAGAGGAATATCGGCTGTGGACATTTCACAGTGATTGCGTTGCTTGTTCCTGTCTCAGACGTCATGCTATAAGCCAAATCAACTATAACATAAGTGTCCTAACTATAAATCCTGTGCGGACCCGTGTTCAGGTCTGTGCCGAACAATGTGGGTTCGGGTCCCTGAACCTGGACTTCAGGCAGAAGTTTAGTGTTTGGGCTCGCCCCCACCAATAACACCAGCGTTAACCCTTTAAGTGCAGGATTGCCGGCATTTAAATGCACACATGCAGCACTGATCGCGGTTGTACCCGAACCTTTTTTCAAGGTTTGGACTAACTCAAATGCCAATGGGTCTGCTCATCCCTAATCCTGATGCCTCTGAAGAGGTGTTTGTAGAGACAAGTATGGCGACTCGGGAATGGTGCAAATGGCCTTGGTTTATGGACTGGACCAGGTAAAGCATATAGATCAGATAATTTTACGTGTAGGTTAGTGTTCCCGTGACTGTACAGGCCGAGGTGCAGAGCATTCTGTTTATCATGAAATCTGATGGAGCTGACAGTGTATTCAATGAATTTGAGATTGACAGGGTTGGTGTAAATTGTATTTTATGGAGGTACTGCTGTGCTGCAGACAGACCCTGGCTCTCCTGCACTCCTGCCAAAATGAGAGGCATCTAATTAGTCGGCATACCACCTCCTGACTCGCACAGTAATTGAAGTTGATAGCACGCTGAACAGTTCTTTTTTTTTTTTTCGACAGAATTTTTTGCTGTTCCCTCAGGTTTCCACGGATTCAACAATTATTTTTACAGCTAATTATTTTGCGCTGAATCTTTCTTAACCACTTAACTACTAGAAAGGACTGAATCTCCAAAAACTCTGCAATCCCTGTGAAGTATCGAATTGAAATTCTGTTAATAAACTTGTATAAAATCTAATTATATGTGATGTGATATTCATCTCCTGTGCTAAGTATAGATGATAAAAAAAATAATAATCCAGAGTTCCCCTTTAAGTATGTTTTGTCGACAGAAGACAACCAGCAGGAGGGGCCACACAGTCAGTTGTGTCTCCAAGCAATCTTAAATTCAGCACTTAATATGTATATACTGTAGATAAGTATATCAGCAGTACAGACACTACTGTGTTCAAGGGATCCACAAGAGGTGCCTAGGGGTACAGAAGGGGCACCATTTTTTTTAATCATAGCTACCATGTGGGCAAAATCAGCAGATAGTGAGGGAATTCTTAAAATATGAGGGCTATATAGGCAAAAAAAGTATGAAAAGTTAAATAATCATTTAGATTTACCCATAAATTTACATATTTTATAACTTTAACAAAAAAAAGGTTTTGGTGATGGAAACATAAAAATATGACTGGGACCATAAGAAATTATACTTATTGGCCCAATTTATCAAAAACTGTGCAAACTGCACTATGTGCAGTTACCTGTGTAGTGTGCAGAGGGCGCCAGATTCAGGATTTGTGACATCCGTTCTTCATAAATCTGGTGCTCTCTGCACTGCTCCGACAGAGGGCACCAACTTTTTTTTCACACTGTCCAACTGTGCATCGGAACACCCCTTTTAGCGCAGAGATTTGTGTGGAGGCGTGTATAGTGGCACTGACACTTCTAAAATACATGTGCAGTTTACACATAAAAGAACGTGCAAAGTCATCATTTCCATCCTGCTGAGAGACGTTTGCCCGCAGAACCAATAGGTCCCTGTGAGGAGCTGATGTAGCGTAATACGTTTCTGAGACCCAGCTGCTAAGCAAATACATTGCTCAGTAGGAGGAGGGGACCCAGTGATGTCACTGTCTATACAAGGACAATGACATCACTGGGAAAACACCCCATACATCGGCGCTGTTGATGTACACTCCTCCCACTGTATAAGCATACAGTGGGATACGTCTGTATGTATGGCACAAAATGTAATGTGAACCTAGCCACCAGTCAGAGTCCCATGCTAAACTTCAAATAGACCCTATTCTATGGCCACCTTGACACATATCAAGGGCCAAGGATCATAATGTTGCACTTACTCTCAACTAATGAGCTAACCCACTACCAAGAGTGTTGTAACCACCAAGTGACCACAACTCACAGCTGTCAGTTTTCCAGCAAGTTTGGATTTATGCTGACTGCAAAGTCAACACAACTTCAAGGTCACTACCTGACCAAATTTATTTCCGTTACCTGTGATCTGGTTAAAGTTAGTGTCAAACTTGAAGTTTTGCAAATAAGATTTAGAGATGTTCTGCCTCATGTACCGCAAACAATCTCATGATAGCCATGCCACATTTGTATAAACTACAACCATTTTGTGGGGGTGCCTGCCCCTTTCTGTGACATGGGCATGCAACATGCTCTTTTGGTGGTATGAACAGCCCCTTGTGGAGGGGGACCCATAGCATCAGGCCAATGAGATTTTCCCTCCATTCTGAGACTCCAAGGGCACTTTGTTTCAGTGCCCCCTGCAATTTATGCGATAGTTAGCAAGTATGGTACATGCTGTCATGTAGACTGAGCCATAAATGACACTAAATCTAGTGTACATTTTGGTGTAAATGTTAATGTTATCATGTCACCCGAAGGTAAACACAGATGACCTCTTAAAAAAAATGATACCAGGTTATAGTTTTTTAAAATTGGATCCTACAAGTGACTGATGTGACTGTATGGCATCTGTCACAAATATCTGTTTGACTTAGGGGTCAATTTAGACTTTCTGGGATGCCAAGCAGATTTATTTCTGGGGGCCCTCTGATGTACAGGCCCACTCCATTGATATCTTGTCTGCCATAACTACAGACAAGGGTAGAGTCAGTTGGGCTTTCCTTATCTGTGACGCCTCAAAAATTGCATGGGTTGCTTTATGGATATATTGACCCATGGTAAGTCATATACTATTGGGATGGATATGCCGCACCTCGGGCTTGAGCACTTTACAACATGGTTAATGCTGCACCTCTTCTTCGCGAAAAAAAAAAAGCTGTCTATATAGGGGGATTCTCTTAAGCCTCTTAAAACAGAACTGGTCTAGTTACCCATGGCAGCCAATCAGATCTTAGATTTCTTTTTCCCACAGCTGTTTATAAAATTAAAACTGAGCTCTGATTGGTTTTCCCTGGTCAACTAGTTTTACCTCAGAAACTTCATGATAAATCTCCCCCTACTAGTCTATCATACCACTTTGTATTTTGGCTTGCAGACAGATGGATGCACAAGGTCCACCTTATCCTCAGTCCATCTACTTTTCCAAAATAAATTATTCAAGTAGGTGGCATAGAAATCCATTCTCAGGCAGAAGACGGATGAAGTGCTGATGATTCTTCAAAATGAAGCGTATAATGTGTAAATTTTAGGACATTACCATTTTCGAAAATCAATCACTTTAAAGAGTAGTCATTTCATTTTTGTAAGGCAACATGAAAGGGCATTTTAAGAGCAGTTACCTGGTGTGCAGGTGCCTCCGGGCCGAGTAGGTCAGCAAGGAGCTCTGGGCTTTTGTCTTGCACCTTTGACTGCACATGGAGCATTTCTCCTCAGGATCAGGGCTACGTCCTGCTGAGCGCTACTCAGCGCTTACTAATAAAAGTGCACATTTTTAATACCAGCCTGAGGTATCTCACAGGGAAAAAAAAGAAGACGCTCAAGGCAATGCCCCCTGCCCATGAAAGTGAAAATCTCCACCAGTGCACTAGAAATACACTTACTTAGTCATTTCCACTGTGGGAGCTCATCATGAATTCCCTGCTGCTATATTTAAAGCAATTAAATACGCCTTTAATTTGGGAAAATAAAAATTAATCACTTTTCAATTAGGGGCCATAAGAATTTACAATAACACACAGTGTAATGAGGACTTTACAGCACTGACTACACCTAGCGCATACATACAGGTACACTACAGGTCTGTATAACAGGTGTGCGGGTGTAATACTGGACCTTACTGCACTTCAGTCTTAGAATTTGGTAATATAATCCTTACTTTCCTTTAAACTTACAGTGCTGTTGTTCTGGCATTCTATTCATAAATTGGGACAATTGTCACATAAAAAGATACATAAAAGCCACTAATAATGCCAGGTTAGTAGTGTTGAGCTTCCTTGATCATTGGACTCAAGCTCTTGACATACACGGACATCATGGGGGTCATTTACTAAGGGCCCGATTCGCGTTTTCCCGACGTGTTACCCAAATATTTCCTATTTGCGCCGATTTCCCCTGAAGTTTTTGGCGCACGCAATCGGATTGTGGCGCATTGGCGCTGGCATGCACGCAACGGAAATCGGGGGCATGGTCGAACGAACACCCGACGGATTCGGAAAAACCTGCCGCATTTAAGACAAAAAATTGGTCGCATGGGCCATACTCACATGCACCAGGAAGAGATCAGTGAACTCCAACGCAACTCGGCGGACCTCGGCGCAGCAATAACACCTGGTGGACATCGGGCGCATGACCTTCATGAATCACCGGAAGACCCGAACGCTCGTCCGAGAAGCCACCGCTGGAACGCGAATGGACCGGGTAAGTAAATGTGCCCCCATATGTTTACTGAGATTAGTTTATGCCTCTAGTTCTCTAGTTATTCTCTGCTTTGAATATAGCAAAGTCTTTTTTCAATCAGCTGGACGCAGCTTCCACACAATGTTCGAACAGTTGTCCAGGTCTATGGTTTTCGATGAAACCCCTTCTTGCTTTGGCCCTGTGGATGCTAAGGTCAGTTGCAACTGTGGCACCTAATGGTATAAAGTGTGCTTCATAATAGATGATATTGGGCAAATAAGCTCCCCATGCACAAACAGAAAGTTCAAGTGTATGAGAAGTTTGTCGAGAATATCTGTCACACGAATAAGCATCTAGCTTTAAACTTTTCTAAGTTTTATGGGCAGTTTTAAAATCCTGATACAGTCAGTCCCGGGGTTACGTACAAGATAGGTTCCGTAGGTTTGTTCTTAAGTTTAATTTGTATGTAAGTCGAAACTGTATATTTTATAATTGTAGATCCAGGGAAGGAACAGGACTTGTCCTATATTACTGTGCCGTAACAGAGCCCAGTATAAAGCAGTAGGCCTGTGACTTAGCCAGTGTTTGTGCAGGCAGATCACACATACATATAAGTACCATGCAGAGGCCACAACCCCGGTGCTATGAAGCAAAAGGGCTACCCAATTTTTGTACATTTATTTTTTACTTTGGCTAGCTCTGCTTTATCATCCGTTCTTTATATGTTGTTGCCATAATTGCAGCACAGTACAGATAAAGGAAAAAACTACTTCTTCGCAGGGTTCCCTTATGCCTCTTAATCTTTGAAGCTTCTGTGCTGACGCCAAGTTCATTGACTGCTCAACATATCCCTGGCCTCAATGGTCATGTCTGAATGAATAGTACAAAGAAAAAGGAGCAAGTATACAATGGCTGGTACATTCAAAATTAAATACTCTACTGTCAAAAAAATCCAAAGACAAAAATGTTAAACTTCTAAAGCCAAGTTTTAAAACTGTTTAGACCACTGTCATCCTAATAAGTGTCTATAGAGACTCAAGAACCCCACAAAACTACAATCAGGATACAAAATAGTAATATATACAACAAATTATACAACATGAATGAAAATACTAATCCACAATGAAGCAGTACTTTATGTCCAAGGATATGTTGCTGATAAAAGTCTAGTAGAGTAAAGGAGAATTGATGTGGGACAAGAATCCCACATGAACCCAATGAGGCCACGGATTATTGCAGTGATCATGTGCACAATGAAGGTGATATCAGCATAGAAACAGTAAGAGCTGCCATTGGAGCCAAGCCTGCTCCTTGGACTTTAGGTTTTGGTGATGAGATTGTGACTCTTCTATAAGGATTGCAGGTCATTTAGAAGTTTTAAAATATCGTACCCCAAATCTCCATATTGGGGGGTACATCCAACTGATGTGAATCCTTTCTGGGCATCTAATGATGCAACTGGTGCTTAGAGACAGCGCGACTTCTACAGTAATTTGCTTAGTAAATAGCCCCCCATTTGCCTTTCATCCTCTGCTATTTGTACTCTTTGCAGCAGCCGCTACATGTATCATCTGTTTTCATGATGTATTTGCCTGTGAATAGTGCATGTCAACCAGTAATTAGGTACAGGTTTCCTTGGAGAAAGGAAAAGCATTTGTAATTTTGGAGTTTGGTGCCTTTTAGTGTCATTCACCCCTCCCCGAATCTTTCCAATAAACTTGTTTCTTCACCTCTGCATAGTGGGAGTAGGTTATTCCCGATGGGGGATATACCTAGACCCAAACCAATGTGAGTGATATGGTATTAAATCCCTGTTGATAGGGTTCAGTGGGATTGAAAGAACTACATGCCCTCTGGTAATTTGCAGTTTGTCAAAGCTGAGTTGACATTTAACTGAACTCAGGGAATCAGCAGGGCAGCAGGGACAAGAATTTATTCTGCTGGTACAATACTGCAGGCACTGGGATCTCGGCTAATGGCTGACATTCTTTTCAACCAGGCAATTCCTTTACAGCATTAACCCCTACCACACCGACGCAATCCATTAGTGCTGGCTATGCAGCGTTCCCTGAGTTACTCACAGTCTTGGGTTTATGAGAGAACTCGAAGAATCCACATTTTTATTACCAGACTTGGAAAAGATCCGTGCACTTTACAACTAGTTCAATGGTGATATTTCTGCATTGCCAGCTCTCTCAGCTCTATATTTTTAACCTCTAATTTTGACAAAAAAAAGGTTCAAAAAGAAAGTATACAACTTTAATTGATCCAAAGAAATTGGATTAGAAAAGGTGCTTATGTCAGGAATTATTTTGATAAGTCACCTAAAAAAATTTATTTACTTATGTGGTTCCTTGGTTACAGACTACAAATTTATTTTGGGGGTAGATTTAGTAAGCATATGTATCAGAACTCTGGTATGTTTTGGTCATGTTAGTTTTCTACCGTTAAAAAGTCGCTGGATTGGCACATCTACCAATTTGCAGCAAATTTGCTGTTGCATTTGTCCCTTTTTGCAAACCCACTCCACTTTATAATAGTAATAAATCTCCATATAGTATAATCATATTCTGCAACACTTTACAGATCATGTTGCATATATACATATAAAATAAGACATTAAGAAGCAATCATTTTACTATTTTACTCAACCTATCATGTGAATCCAGATCTGACAGACGGATTTATGAAGTTTTCATTTATTTTTTTTATTCCTGGAACACAATGGGGCACATTTACTTACCTGTCCCGTTGCGTTCCCTCGGTGCGTTGTCCGATGAGGATTCGGGTCTGCTGCGATTCACTAAGATCGTGCCTCCAATTTTGTGCATGTGTCGCTTCCCCCGCTGAGGTCCGCCTGGGTGCACCTTCTTCGCGGTGCATGTGAGTGCTGATCTTGCAACACTATTTGCTTTTTAAATTCCACAGTTTGTCTGAATCAGTCGGGTTGTCCGACGGCCGCGGCCCCCGATTTGTGTCGCTTGCAAACTGGGCCGATGCGACACAATTCGATGGCGTGTGCCAAAAAGCCAGGGCAATTCAGCGCAAAACTGAAAAAATGACCCGAGTCTGTCATGGCGATAGATCGCTGCTCCTCGATGACGTCACGGGGAGCGAAGATCCACGGCAAGATGGCGGCGCACATGCATTTTCACATGCAGTTTCAAACGCATCACAACAGTTGAGAATATCATATTTGCCTGTGTGTTTCACACACTCTTAGTCATTATGATTGGGTTGAGTAATTTACCTAAAATGCAGAAGTGCTTTTACACATATCTGCAAAATCTTAATCTTATTATCATGTGTGATACAAATGATGGAGCATTGACTGTTTTCAACCCCTAATTTACCTATTTGATGGAATGCAGTCGAGCATGTACCCAGCGTCCTGTAGAATATATGATGTGGCAGCCCACATGCAAGACTGTCACCTTATTAAAGTTGGGTACACGGAATGGCCTTTCCCATGATTTTTTGGGATTCCATTGTAAAAGGATTAGAAAAGTTTATAAATGGCCAGAATGAGGCCCTCCTCCCTGACCACTGCCTAAATAACCACTAAACTCCACCCCCCACTTTATATCCCCCTATCCCTAAAACTGTTATTCTCCTCCCCCCAATCATGTCATGCCCGTTCTCCACCCATCTGCGCAGGCTCCGCTCTCCCATTCCTTGGGAGAACGGGAATTATAAGATGTACACCCCCAAGCCATATATAAACTTTTTTCTGATCCCGAACAACCCCATTAAGACCCCTAGAAATAAAACACTCATCACATATCCTGTGAATAGATGATGCATTGTAGTTAGTGATTAGTGGATTCAACCTTAACTTCCTTGGAATAATCCCCCCCCCCCTCTTAACCTCTGTTGAAAGTGCTGAGGCCTCCAACTTCACACCGCTTCAAAACAGCAAAGCTTTCTGAGGCAAAAGTCATGGAGCAGTCACTCATGCTGTGTGATAACTCTCCTAGCTAGGATTCTGTGGCCCATCCGCCTGCCCCAGACATAGAGTTGTGCTTCCAGTCAATAAGGCGTGGTCAAAGTCTTAACAATCCGAGTACCTCATGTATGAATAGGCACCTGCAAAGTAGCTGCAGTGGATAAGATACCAAAAAAGCCTGCAAAGATATGAGGCTCTCTCTATTGCTTTGGTTGCCTCAACCTGTACCACACCTGTCTGTGACACCACTACCAGTCAGCGCATCGCCTTTTAACGAAGGCACGGGGAAACAACAGTAGGCCATGCTGAAAGACATCTGTCTGGACACAAGAGCACTTACTACCCGGGTTCTATGGACAGGGATAAAGGAGGAGACAAATGTGTGGTTGCTACAGCTGAACCTCAAGCCCAGCAAGGTTGTGACAATGACCCAAGCCTTATAGCAACTTTGGGCCAAGCGAGGTTTATGCACATTCCTTGCCTTGTGCATGTGCTAAACTTGATGCCGCAAAAGCTGAAAATGCTGCTTATAGTGTGTGGTGTGTGTTCGCATTTTTAGTGTTCACACCCTGCTTCTACAAGTCTATCCGCACTGCAGAGGAACTTCGGCCTGCGCAGCCATCACCTCATATGTGACAGTATGCTGGAAAATGGTGTGTCAGGAGCAGCAGGCAATTGTTGAATTCCAGTTCTAGAATACCCAGGTTAGTCGAAGTAGTGACCTACAGCATTTCACCACTTCACAACAGGACCGCCATTAAAGACATTTGTTCAGTACTGCACTGCTTCCAGTATGCCACCAATATGGCCAATGCTGTTGATGCCATGGTCAGTGCTACCATCCCCATCTTTCGCCTTTTTGAAAAATCTCTTCTGGTCATGACGGAGGATATAATGATGGCACAGAAGGAAGAGGAGAGGAATATGTGTCAGGCCAGTCCACTCATGTCTCACATGGTAGGTTGCTAGACCAGTGGACAGCTATTGCACTGTCCAGCCGGCTCTCTGGTGTCAATGGAGCATGGCTGGGGAGATGCAAAAGAGAAGGAGGAGACTTTTCCAACTAAGGACAACTTGTCCCTGCCTTTGGGCACCCTGGCCCATTTTAGCTGCTATACACAATGAGATCTGATGCAATGAGATCTGATGTCCCTGAATAATCACCAGTTCCCAATACTGGGTACAACCCTGCTAGAACAACTCTACAAGTATAGGGTAGCAGCCTTAACATCAATTGTAGAGTGTGAGACAAAAAGGAGAGAGTACAAACGCAAATGGGTGCAGGCAATACTGGAGGAGGTCCCATCTAACATTCAGAGTTCAATTGCAGCACGGGGAGGAGAAAGTCTCCAAAACAACAGGAACACCAGCAGCACCTCAAAAGGGAGAGTGAACATGACCACAATGTGGAAAGCCATTTTCAATTCTCCACCACCATCAGATACGGAACATAGTACCGGGAGGCAGACTCTTGCATAGTGGAACATCAACTGTCCACAGTTCTCCTCGTACTGAAGGATGGGACCTGTTCATTTTCTGGGTGGGAAAATTGGACACATTGCCAGTGCTTTCACTCTATGCCCTGCAGTTGCTGTCTTGCCGTGCAGCAAGCGTTCTGCAGACCTCTGGTTCAACACTGGCGATGTGATAACCGACAAGAGGATTCACCTATCCACAGCTATTCTCACGATCATTAAGATGAATCAGACATGGATCCCAAGCAACTTCAATTTAAACTTGAAATCGTCAAATTTCACAGTACCTTAATTTCAACTTGCAATTGTGGAATTCCACATTAACGGAATTTAAACTTGAAATTGTCAAATTCTGAGTTACCTGAATTTTAACATGAAATCGTCAAATTTCACATTTACAGCATTTAATCTTGAAATTGTCAAATTCCACATTCGCTGAATTTAAACTTGAGATTGTCAAATACCACTCTACCTGAATTAAAATTTGAAGTAGTCAATTTATGCATTACCTAAATTTATACTGCAAATTCTCAAATTCCGCAGTACCTAAATTTTAACTTGAAATTGTTGAATTCTGCATTATCTGAATTTAAACTTGAAATTGTCAAATACCACAGTGAGAAGAAAGGTTTGTTTTTTTTCCATCGTTTCTTTAATCCTCTATGTAAATAATTGGGTCTGAACAACCATTGTGACATTTTTTTAAATAATTTTTTTGCAATTTTTTCCTTATTTATTCATATTTTTTATTTTATGTTATTATTTTTGCTACTTTCCCTAGTCCACTTTGACCAGAAAACTGCCCTGTTAGTACCACCATTCTCAGCCCTTACTAACCCCATTTTACAGCCATAATTTGGTGTTAAATTTGGGTCCTCGTTGAATTCAACGGGGTTCATGTTCAAGTGCGAGCCGAAGTCTAGAATTTGGGCCCCAACTCGCTTATCACTGATTGTAATGGTCCTGGACTCAAAATATCATTAAATTAAAGGCACACAGTTTCTATCTTTTTCCTTAAAATAAATTACAATTTGTATTTGTAGTTAGAAAACTTGCTTCTATACATTTATGGAGGACATATGTTTTGAAAAGGGAACTCAACATCCAATTGTTAACATAATTAGAAGATTGTTTCCTCCAAACTGAAAATTAAACAAATTAAAAAAAGATACATATAATTTTGGTCAGCCTTCTCTTTCTCCAAAATCACAGCCTCTACCTCCTTCTTGGACAAAAATGTTTTCCTACATTGGGGGATTATGAAAATGGAATGCTTGGAATGTTCTTGGTACCTGACAGTGCCAGCTCCAGCTGATCCTCAGTTTCTGGGATGTAAAACTGTGTAATGATGTGTAGATTCTTCCCACATACCACCATACTATCACTAAGCAGAAAATGTCGACATAAAGCTGGGAGTTGAACCCTATCATCTGCTAAACTAAAGTCGACACGTGTCAACACATCAGATAACAGGAGATGATAGAAAAACCAAATGTATTCTAGCTCAACTATTTACTTCCTGGTGAAAACAAGTGCTTAAGAGCAGACATATTCACAGAGACATTGGGCCATGTTTATCACACCTCAAACAGACGTTCAAGCCGTGATGTAGAGCTGGCATTCGGGACTCCTCCACCCTCTACGCTGGTTGGGCAGGAACGGGGTGGTGGAGGCTATGGCGCCAGGTCAGACAAAGCATAGATTTGCCTTGGCGGAGCAGCGCAACACACTTAGCACCATCCTTTGATAAATGTGCCCTTTTGTGACTCTAGATTTCACTTTCCTCTTGAAATTTTAAGGTACTTCACAAAAAATGCAATCAATATATATATATATATATATATATATATATATATATTATCCTATCTGCTTGCCTCTGCATAAAGACTACATTAGTCCAGTTGATGGTCAGCAAACACAGTAGTGTAGGACAGTCCTTCCATTAATGCAACACGGATCGACCGATACTGCTATACTCACTGATTCGTGTCAGGATTTGGGATGAGTGGATCCTCTGGACCACCGCGCGAGGTGGTATGAGCCGACACCCCGGACCAGAATCTAAGGGGCACCACCAGGTCGTTCCATGGGTGCGACTAGCCCGTGGTTGCAGTCGAGGTCGAGGTACCTTAGCAGGAGACAGTCGTGGTCAGGTTCAGGGTTCCAATCCAGGGTCAGCAACGGGATGGGAATGGGAACACAGGAACACAGTAATGCAGAAACACAGGAACACAGGAGCAGGAACACACAGGATCACGGGAACACAGGAACTCATGAGCAGAAACACACAGGAATGCAGGAATATTGCTGGGGAGCTTTCTCTGAGGCTTAGGCACAAAGATCCGGCAGGGTTTTCAGGAAGAGGCAGGCTTATATAAAATTTGTGAAAATGACCAGTGCCAATTAATGGAGCGCTGGCCCTTTAAATCCAGAGAAGGGGACGCGCACGCACGGCGGATGGGACCGAGACAGGAGCTGGGACGGGTAAGATGCGCAGACGATGTGCCGGCGGGGGCAGAGGGACACGGGTGAGCTTGCGACCCGCCATATGGTGAATGTGGTGTACAACCTTTTTTATAGATACAATTCCTGGCACTCGACCAAGAATTGCACCTACTTCCCCCTTACACGTCAAGTGGGTGTGAAGAAAGGCGCGGCTGTTGAAATAAACCAGTGTGGAGTGTTCCTGCACTTCCGCACAAGTTATAGTCTGTGGTCCGACCTGCTGTAGAACTGCTTACCGATGCATTAATCAGAAGGCCAGAAACACCTGTATGATTCTGGCAGAGGGTGGGGGCAGCATTATATGCGAGCACACTTTTATCAGCGTAGGATAAATGTTCCCCAATGACTACAGGGTGTCCAGGTCCTGTAACTGCAAAATAAATCCAAATCATCTCCCTTTCACCACCTGAATGTTACTATGAGGTGATTGTGCTTTATTTAGTTTTTGCCAGATGTGTCGCTGTCCATTATGGCCAAACTTCACTTTGGTCTCATTTGCTCAAAGAACATTGTTTAAATGTGTGGTTTGTTCATAAGCTACTTTGTTACTTCTTGAGGGCCAAGGCAAGAGTGAGGAAACAAAAAATCCTTTTTTTTATCTTCAGAAACTAGAGACTTTTTTTGTGCCAACCTAAGCAACCACACTTGATCTAACTTTTTCTAATTGTAGTGTCATGAACTTGATTATTTAAAGGGCATCTACCACCAGGATCGAGGATTGTAAATAAAGCACACTAACATACTGGTGTTTCCCCCTGTATGGCAGGATCCGTTCATCGTTTAGCTTCTCTGTGTTTTACAAAAAAAGGATTTTAAAATTATGCAAATAAGTCTGAGTGGCTCTAGGCTCCATAGGTCTTAATGGAGCCCCTCAGGCTTATTTGCATTATTTTTAGCCTTTTTTTCTTACAAACAAGAGCATAGGAAACTAAGAGAAAAGCGGATTCTGCCAGAAAGAGGACACACCAGCATGTAAGTGTGCTTGGGTACAAGGCACCTTGATCCTGGTGATAGATTTCCTTTATCTATCATGGGCTTTGACTCTCTTAAACTCTCATTACTCTAGTGTAGCTGTGAAAAAAAACTGATCCCAGATATAACTTTATTTAGTGGCTCTGATGGGTCATACAAACTTAGCTTTTATAATCACATTAATTTAAAGTTGATTGGGTAGTTTTATTAATTACATGTTTTCTTTTTAGAAGTAGCAGACAAATGACTGCAAAGTGAAAAAAAAAAACATTTTTATTATATTTTTCATATTAAAGGTTTTTAAACATCTATAAGAGAAAGAGAAGAAAACAAATAAGGAGAACCTGATGATCTCCATTTATAATGGACAGATGTGGATCTGATGAAACCTTGCACCGCTAATTTAATGATGGGTTTATTGTGATAAAAGAGGAGTGAAGAAAATAAGAACAGGCAGGGTCAGTGGAGAGAGTAAGAGGTTAAATCATTACTTTTGTGCTGTCACATGAATGACGTATAGATTTTGTCTTAGTTGAGCTAATGAGATGCTATATGATGAGGCTGCCCTTTTCCCCATTACTCTACATCGCCACTGGATTTCTTGTGAGATGAGCTGGGGAGATGTGGCTACGTGGAACAAAATGGGATTTTAAGTATAAAATTGTAGGTATTTCTAAAGCAAGATATGATATTAGTAAGAAATCATGGATGCTGCCTCTCTTTATCCCTGGTTGAGTTTGGTATTGCAGATCAGACTCTTTTATAAACAATCCCGGTCTGTAAGGCTCTGCCATAATTTTGCTATCCAGAATCAATAAATATAAATAGGGGCAGTGCTGAGCACACAATTATAGAGTCTATCTAGGTAATACCACAAGTGTCAAGAAAAATACCTGTGCCTCAAGTGAATAAGCCCCAGACCACCACCACAGCACCCCGACGCGCGTTTCGCCGTCACTTCCTCAAGGGGGTGTGCTGTGGCATGGCGGGGGGAGGATATATCTACCCTCAAGGCGAAACGCGCGTCGGGGTGCTGTGGTGGTGGTCTGGGGCTTATTCACTTGGGGCACAGGTATTTTTCTTGACACTTGTGGTATTACTCTATAATTGTGTGCTCAGCACATCCCCTATTTATATATATTGATTCATTTGGTATGTTTACATAACTTGATATTTGGTACTATGGATAATGGATTGACCACCACCATGTTGTTAGTTTGCGTGGATTTTAACGTGTGTGTTTTTAATGTCCAATTTTTGATTTTCTTGTCTCACACAATGGCCAAGATTTACTAAAAACAGTGCAGTGTGTACTTTGTGCAGTTTGCCCATGTATTGTGCAGAGGGCGCAGATTCGCGATTTGTGGTGCCTGTTCTTCATGAATCTGGTGCTCCATGCATTGCTCCGACCATATTTTTTTTGGTGCACCTTTAACATAGGGCGCGCAACACATTTCTGTCGGACTTTGCATGATAAATGTATCAACGTGGCCCGACTGAGCACTGGAGCGCTCCCTTTAAGCAGAAATTTGTATAGCTGCGACACGTATAAGTTGCGTGCGATACAAGTGTGGTGCAAACACTTATTAAATACATGTGCAAGCAGTTTGCACATAAAAGAACAGGTAAAGTCAGACAGAAAACTGGTGCAGGGGCTTTAGGAAATCTGGACCAATGCCTTCAAATAAGGTGAGCTTCAGTACCAGAGACAGTAAATGAACAAGGGTGGAGCTGTCTCAGAAGAAGACATCTTTTTCTAATCCCATTCAAATCATTTAATATATCACAGCTAATACATAAATGATAATTAGTCCTCAAAGAGTTTAACCTCAAAGTTATTGGAAATGCCGGACTACTGATAATGTCGAGTGTTGTAATAGTACAGCACAGCATCTAAAATGCAGTACAGGGAGGCTTCATGTGTTCAGCCTTCTCCATAATGTATGGGTGACTGCTGTATTATACAGCAGACACCCTCCACTAACAACTTTGATTGTGCATCAATCTTAACCAAGTGTCAAACACACCACGAAAATGGACACATTCATGCTGCCATACAGGAAAAGATCATCATCCCCTCAAAATCTCCATACGGTGTGGCCACTAACTTCATCTGCTACTAACACCTGTGATAAGTAAGTTGTTAAAGGACATCTACCATGATGAAGGATTGTAAACCAAGCACACTAACATACTGGTATGTGCCCCTTCTGGTAGTATCTGCTCTTCCTTAAGCTTCTTATGCCCTTTATGAAAAAAAAAACACTTTAAAAATTATGCAAACAAGCCTAAGGGGCTCCAGTGTCCATTAACACCTATGGAGCCGGAAGCCCCTCAGGGTCATTGGCATCATTTTAATGCTTTTTTTGTAAAAACCAGGGGATAATAAGTTAACGGTAGAGCAGATCCTACCAGAAGGGAACCACACCATTATGGCAGTTTGCGTAGTTTACTTTCCCTCATCCTGGTGGTAGATGTCTTTTTTTGCCACTTAAATGGAGATACCACTCCTCCATATAGGAAAAGATTGTTGTCCCTTCATGATCTCCTAGGTGGGAGGAAAATCTTAAACTATTACCGTATTTTCTGGACTATAAGACGCACTTTTTTTCCCCAAAAGATGGGGAAAAAACTGTGGTGCGTCTTATAGTCCGAATGTAGCTGCAGGAGGGAATGGAGGGCACCCGGCTGCGCTCTGCCAGCTAATGCTGGCAGTAAGCGCAGCCCTTCACAGTGAAGCGCAGCGGCTGTACTGAGTGCCGCTGCGCTCCTCTCCTCCTCTCAGCCCTCCACTGCTGGAGGGAATGGATGGCAGCACCCATGCGCTCTGCCGTCCACAGGGCACCGATATACAGGAGCTTTGTGGCAGAGCAGGAGCGCAGCAGTGGAGAGAGAGGGGGAGGAGAAAGGCACTGACTCTGTGGCCAATCCCCGCTCGGCTTGTAAGTAGCCCGGGAGGTTCAGAGGAAAGAGAGAACATGAAGGCTGCCGGCAACTTGAGAAGAGGAACCTATACAGAGCTGTGTGCAGTGTCTGACCTGTAACTTCTCACAGGATCAGATAAGTGATAAGTGCTCCCTTCCCCCGGGTCTCTGCTCTCACACTCTTAACCCCTTGTTGCCTGGTATGTAGTGGCTGCTGTCTTGTAAAGGTACTTTATCCCACAGACCAAGCTCTTGTGGCCATTGTACAAGGACTGTCACCTCCTGTGTCCCCTCCTCCTCATAGATTGTAAGCTCTTGTGGCCATTGTACAAGGACTGTCATCTCCTGTGTCCCCTCCTCCTCATAGATTGTAAGCTCTTGTGGCCATTGTACAAGGACTGTCATCTCCTGTGTCCCCTCCTCCTCATAGATTGTAAGCTCTTGTGGCCATTGTACAAGGACTGTCATCTCCTGTGTCCCCTCCTCCTCATAGATTGTAAGCTCTTGTGGCCATTGTACAAGGACTGTCATCTCCTGTGTCCTCCTCCTCATAGATTGTAAGCTCTTGTGACCATTGTACAAGCATTGTCACCTCCTGTGTACCCTCCTTCTTATAGATTGTAAGCTCTGGTGACCATTGTACAAGCACTGTCATCTCCTGTGTCCCCTCCTCATAGATTGTAAGCTTTTGTGACCATTGTACAAGCATTGTCACCTCCTGCCCCCCCCTCCTCCTCATAGATTGTAAGCTCTTGTGACCATTGTACAAGCACTGTCATCTCCTGTGTCCCCTCCTCATAGATTGTAAGCTCTTGTGACCATTGTACAAGCACTGTCATCTCCTGTGTCCCCTCCTCATAGATTGTAAGCTCTTGTGACCATTGTACAAGCACTGTCATCTCCTGCCCCCCCCCTCCTCATAGATTGTAAGCTCTTGTGACCATTGTACAAGCACTGTCATCTCCTGCCCCCCCCCCTCCTCATAGACTGTAAGCTCTTGTGACCATTGTACAAGCACTGTCATCTCCTGTGTCCCCTCCTCATAGATTGTAAGCTCTTGTGACCATTGTACAAGCACTGTCATCTCCTGTGTCCCCTCCTCATAGATTGTAAGCTCTTGTGACCACTGTACAAGCACTGTCATCTCCTGTGTCCCCTCCTCATAGATTGTAAGCTCTTGTGACCACTGTACAAGCACTGTCATCTCCTGTGTCCCCTCCCCATAGATTGTAAGCTCTTGTGACCATTGTCACATATACTCATACCTATGCAGCCCTGGTAACTCTTGAGACCCCCAGAATTATGTTGGCATGTATTCAATCTAAAGATAGATGGCGGTGCCCGGGAGAGGAGGAGGGGGTGACCACTGCTCGCCCCTGCCCCTCTCCAAAGAGAAACATGGCTGCACTGCACCGCCCAGTTACTTTACAGTTACTTTATTAAATATTTTAGCATACTATTTTGGGAAAAAAACATTTTTTCTTATTTCTCCTCCTCTAAAACCTTGGTGCGTCTTATGGTCCAGTGCGTCTTATAGTCCGAAAAATACGGTAGATCCACATGTACTTCGCATAAACATGTTAGGTATCCTCACGTCTCAAAACGTGTAGTCTATCAAAATATAAAACAGATCATCCTATGTGGTGTACCTAAAATGATAAAATGTCTGAATCTCTGCTTCTTCCCCATTTCACAACCCATATTTCCAAATCTGTCATCAATAAAATAACATCAGCTTGTCCTGCAAAAGAACAGCTCCATATACAGAATTAGAAAAAGTTTCAGGTTATTTGTCGGCATATAAAAATTTTCTTCTTTCAAATGATGTCTCAAAGGTAAATAACCATCATACTGACCCAAAGATTAAAAAAGATGTATCATTTGGACTTCATGAGGTCCAAAAAGGGTCTGTAAGAAAATAGCAATGTTCTTCCTTCAAGGGCGGCACGGTGGCACTTCTTCCTTGCAGCGCTGGGGTACTGGGTTCGAATCCCACCCAGGTCAACATCTGCAAAGAGTTTGTATGTTCTCTCCGTGTTTGCGTGGGTTTCCCCCGGGTACTCCAGTTTCCTCCCACACTCCAAAAAAAACATACTGTTAGGTTGTTTAGATTGTGAGCCCCATAGGGACAGGGACCAATTTGTCATGCTTTGTGCAGCGCTGCGTAATCTGTCTGCGCTATATAGATAAAGTATTATTATAATTTCACTGCATTCTGATTTTTGTTCCCAGTTTCCAAGTACATTGCAGTTATATTGGCAACACTAGGAAGGAAAATTGTCCTGCAGAAAACAAGCCCTCATATATCACTGTAAAAAGAAAATAAAAAAATATGGCTTTAATGAAAAAACGGAAACACAAAAATGGAAAGGACTGGTTTCCACTGCACATTATTACTCACACCCCCGCCATGTACCAAACTGCAGAAACCCTGATCTTGCTTTTAGATCTCCAACCTATGACCCTTCAGCTGTTGTAATACTTCTGATCTCAGAATGTTGGGAGTTGGAGGATCACAACAGCTTCAGTTTTAGTTTGAGTTGTTCCTCTGCATATTTTCGAATATTCCAGATCTGTAAAGTTTGGTAAAAACTCAATGAAAAAATCGATGTCCTCAGCCAAAAGTGGGATGTTCAGCCACAGAGTCTCTTCTACATGAAGGTTAACAATGAAGTTTAATCTACAATCCCTGGAATCCAAAGGCTAAAAGGATGAAACATTCACCTTTCACCTCTTGGACCACTGCTCAATCCAATTTATGGTTGTAAAGTAATCTAGTTTTATGGGTTTCATCTCTTCACCCTTTTGGGAGGATTGTCCATGGCACATCAATAGTCACAGTTAGATCTTCCTGCCGAGGCTCACACAGAATTAAGTCTGTAGCCTCCTAGAGAGATTTCAAGGTCGGGTTTGAGGTCACTGCCGCAGGGAGGATAGTTGTTGACATCTTTGAAAGGCGTCTTAAAATATAACCGGACAATTGAACATCAAGTATCTGGGTTGGATACTCAAGATGGGACATATATATCAAACACAAACCATACGGTATGCCAGGGCATTGTCGTGTCATTTATTTCATATATCATCTAGTATAATAGGGCTTTATGGAAAGATCTTAGTATAAGGCCCTATTATATGGGGTTTGTCATTGGCAGATGCTGTGTATAGAAAACTAGATGCAAGTCTGAGGACAATCCTGGGGTAGGCTGCAGTTCACATTAAACTCTAGCTCTGCTACAGGATCTCTGTCAGACACTCTCAATAGTCACCTCAGAGGAGAATGATTTCCTTCCTGACCCATGTCTGTGGCCTCTCACCTTGCCAAACCGGCTGCCTAAAAGGAAATAAGAAGGATCAATGATTCTAAAATAGCAATGTTTACCGATGAATGTCTGTTCATTTTGGGAAATACTTTGTGTTTTGAGTATTTTCCCATGTCACATTGATATGTCGGGAGTTGCCGTATTTAAAGGGGTTGTCCATATTCAGCAAATAATTTATATTGTTTAAGTTATACAACTTAACAAGATACTTTCTGTATCAATTCCTCATGGTTTTCTACATCTCTGCTTGCTGTCCTGCCATAGAAAGCTTCTATGTTTACTTCCAGTGGATAGAAATCTGTCCATGTTCATGTGATGTCACACAGGTGAACGGCTCGTTATAATATACAGCTCTGATTACTCTGTAATAATGAAAATATGTGCACCTGTGTGACCATGGACAGATCTCTATCCACTGGAAGTATACATAGAAGCTGTCTGTGGAATTACAGCAAGCAGAGATCTAGAAAAGAATGTGAATATTTAAAATTGTATAATTTTTCCTTACGCAACCAATATCAATTATTTGCTAAATACCCTTTTAAGGTAGCTCTGGAGCCATAATGTTTCTCTTACAAATCCTTTTGTACTGAGCTCTGGTAATGTCTATTTTGTTCGAAGTTGCCACTGCTCCATCCAACTGGGAACACAGAACCATGATCTGTAAGAGTTAGACCCCTATTGATCCTATAGCTCAGTGGCAGGGAACCTATGGCACAGGTCCCTTTCTGTGGGCACCCAGACCTTCATCCCAGCACAGAATTTGCCAGAGAGGTCATAGAAGGTTTGATAAGAGATGAATTATCATTGGAGCTCCTGCTCTGGGTCCCCTAATTCTTCCTCTTCAGGGGACCCTGGAGTGGAGATACAATCCAAATTTCTCCATCTTCTTTCTATTGTATTGATTTCCTCGGGACGGCAATACGATTGAAACCTGTGATACAGCTAAGTTATTGCTTAAATTGTCATGTTTTGGTTGTAGTGGGCACTCTGTCTCTAAAAGGTTCGCCATCACTGCTATATGTCATAAAAGTTGTTCATGGGCCAAATTTTTCTAAAGGACTATACAACTAACACAAGGTTCGGAAAGTAAGAATTCTCCTTACAGAGACTTTGCCAGTTAAGGCTGCCTTGCATGCATTTGGAGACTTATAGCCATTGATGCTCCACTAGGGTAATTTTGGGAAATATGTAAACAAGAAAACAATGGAGCAGATTTACTTACCCGGTCCAGTCGCGATCCAGCGGCGGGTTCTCCGACGCTGATTCGGGTCCGGCCGGGATTCACTAAGGTCCATGCGGCGATATCAACTAGGTGTCGCTGCTGCGCCGAGGTCCGCTGGAGTTCACCGAAGTTCACCTTCTATTTCTTGGTGCAGATAAGTGCATGTCAAGCGACACTTTTTTAAGATAAATACCTCGATTTTTCCGAATCCGTCGGGTTTTCCAACGGCCACGCCCCCGATTTCCGTCGCATGCATGCCGGCGCCAAAGCGCCACAATCCGATCGTGTGCACCTAAAACCTGGGGCAATTCGGCGCAAATCGGAAAATGACCAGTGCCTCTTTTGCTACCTTGTGCGGCAGCCCCCTTAAGGTCAAGTATGACTTTGAGGAAGCTATCATGGAAAACTTATTAACCACTAACACAACTTCATCATCACTTCTTCATCGGTCCACATGATGGATGTAAGTGTCTGGTGAGTTAGAAGAGAGATCCTGTCCATCCCTATTTCATTGGACCAATTATCACACATAGATAAGAACTGATGAAGTGATAGAGATAAATGGTGCCACTGTGTGCATGGCCGTGTGCCATCACATATCTTAAAATGTAGCACACAGGACCCCCACGTTTAGTGCGATCAATAACGGTCCCAGCAGTATACCTATGGCAATCTTTGCTGTTCCCTTTGTCACCACATAATGAGACTATTCTCCCCTAGAATCATAGTTTTCTCAGAATGTCCTTTTCATTTGTTTGTAGAAAGCAATTTTCTTGGGGCAGATAAAAGCCCATTCAGAGAACTTGAACAAATTTTTAGCCACATAAATTTTGGAACACACTTCACATATAACATAGTCACTTACCTGCGGTAACAAGCTCATGGGCGCCAAATTATAGGAATTTTTTTTAATCTATATTGATGTTACCCCAATGATTTGTACAACGCTTCGGAATTTGATGGCGCTATATAAATAAAGATTATTATTATGTAGAATGCTCTACATAAGGGTTTAAGGGAGGTGTGGGGGGAAAATGGCTGCAAAGTAGACATGTTTTCAATATTAGAAATGTTAAGTATCAATTATCCCCTTCAGGAACAGGTTTTTTGGGGGGTTTTGCATTTCTGTTTTTCACTCCACTCCTTCCAATAACAATATCTTTTAGATTTTTTTTGTTTAGAAAACTACATGAGAAATTGTACTTTCTAGTGACACCATTTAATATTTTGTGCCATGTAAAAAATTCCAAATGTGGTGGAATTGGCAAAATAAAAACACAGTTGTGCCATATTCTGATGACCTTTGTTGTTAACGGCTTAATATGCAGTCCACATGACACCTCTCCTTCCCTCAGTACAATTGCTGAGATGCCAAATTTCTATACTTTGATTATATCAAATATCATAGAATTTGAAAACCTTGCATTTAAAAAAACCCTTTTATTGCCATATTTTGACACCTTAACTTTATCATACTTTGGTGTACGGAACTGGTGTGAGGTCTTTATCTTTGCTGGATGTGAGGATGTTTTTTTTTTTTTTATATCACGATGACAACTGTATAACGTTTTGATCACTTTTAATCTACATTTTTTAAGGGAAGAAAAATGGCAAAAAGCTGCAATTTAGAATTTTGGGCTTAATTTTTCATTACAGATTTTTCGTTTTTATATTTTCATAGACTGGAAATTTTGGGACACGGAGATCCCTAACATGTTTATTTTATTTGGTCATTTATATGCATTCTATGGAATTTTTTAAGATTTTTTTCAAACTTTTTTGTATTTTTTATTTCCTTTTATTTCAGGCTTCTTGGAGTACATAAACACTATGATATCTGATCACGCATACTATAAACTGCATATAACTGTATTTCAGTTTATTGTGAATATACCGCTTCATAAACCATTTCCCCACTGTTCAACATGTTTTTACATTGGCTGGTCCTAAGAGTCTCAAAGGGAACCTGTCATCAGCAATTGACCTTATAAACCACTACCAGAATATTGCCAAGCATTGTAACACCTTCTAGTTTTTGTTTCTTTCATGACCCAGTGTGGTGGCATCATCCAGAAGATCATTTTTGAAGTGAGATGTAAATTGGTTGTGTAAGGTCAAGGAGGAGGGGAGTCTTACACTGAAGTCAAGGTGGGGAGTTCTGAACTCCTCCTCCTCTGCGATTGACATCGTGCATCGGACTTCAGGAGATCTGGTTAGTGATGTCACTAACCATCAATTACAATGAAGGGGGATTTCAGAGGAGGAGAGAACTTGACTTCAGTGTTAAAAACTCCGCCTCCTTGACTTTATACAACCAATTTACATCTCACTTCAAAGTAGATTTTCTCAATGATTCCACCATACTGGGTCATGAAAGAAATATGATCAATAGACAAAAGAGAAAGCTAAGTCATACCAGTGTTAAGTGTGACCACCTTTTGCTTTGAAACATTATAAGGTCTCATGCACATAAATTTTGTTTCCTCTGGTGATACAAATGTTTTTTTTGCGGCTCCATGTATTTCTCTGGGCTCATACACACAGCTGAGGATTCCTCAGCTCTTAGTACCCCTTAGAATAAACTCTTCTTATGCAGTCAACAAAAATGTATGACACAAGGTATACATACACTCACCGGCCACTTTATTAGGTACACCTGTCCAACTGCTCGTTAACACTTAATTTCTAATCAGCCAATCACATGGCAGCAACTCAGTGCATTTAGGCATGTAGACATGGTCAAGACAATCTCCTGCAGTTCAAACCGAGCATCAGTATGGGGAAGAAAGGTGATTTGAGTGCCTTTGAACGTGGCATGGTTGTTGGTGCCAGAAGGGCTGGTCTGAGTATTTCAGAAACTGCTAATCTACTGGGATTTTCACGCACAACCATCTCTAGGGTTTACAGAGAATGGTCCGAAAAAGAAAAAACATCCAGTGAGCGGCAGTTCTGTGGGCGGAAATGCCTTGTTGATGCCAGAGGTCAGAGGAGAATGGGCAGACTGGTTCGAGCTGATAGAAAGGCACAAGTGACTCAAATCGCCACCGTTACAACCAAGGTAGGCAGAAGAGCATCTCTGAACGCACAGTACGTCGAACTTTGAGGCAGACGGGCTACAGCAGCAGAAGACCACACCGGGTGCCACTCCTTTCAGCTAAGAACAGGAAACTGAGGCTACAATTTGCACAAGCTCATTGAAATTGGACAGTAGAAGTTGGAAAAAACGTTGCCTGGTCTGATGAGTCTCGATTTCTGCTGCGACATTCGGATGGTAGGGTCAGAATTTGGCGTCAACAACATGAAAGCATGGATCCATCCTGCCTTGTATCAACGGTTCAGGCTGGTGGTGGTGGTGTCATGGTGTGGGGAATATTTTCTTGGTACCAATTGAGCATGGTTGCAACGCCACAGCCTACCTGAGTATTGTTGCTGACCATGTCCATCCCTTTATGACCACAATGTACCCAACATCTGATGGCTACTTTCAGCAGGATAATGCACCATGTCATAAAGCTGGAATCATCTCAGACTGGTGTCTTGAACATGACAATGAGTTCACTGTACTCAAATGGCCTCCACAGTCACCAGATCTCAATCCAATAGAGCATCTTTGGGATGTGGTGGAACGGGAGATTCGCATCATGGATGTGCAGCCGACAAATCTCTGAGGACCAAAATCTCTGAGGAATGCTTCCAGCACCTTGTTGAATCTATGCCACGAAGAATTGAGGCAGTTCTGAAGGCAAAAGGGGGTCCAACCCGTTACTAGCATGGTGTACCTAATAAAGTGGCTGGTGAGTGTACAAGTCTACTTTCCCACCACACAGCGGAGACTGGACATAGAAGAAAAACCTTTGTGTGCAGGGGGGCTAAGTCTGTATTAATCCAGGTACTCTTATGCACGAGGATAGTTGGAAAGAACACAATAATTTATATTATTGGTTCTGTGGGGACCACCTTGCAGCGCTGGAGTCCTGGGTTCAAGTCCCATCCAGTTCAACATCTACAAAGAGTTTGTATAGAATAATAATAATAATAATCTATATAAATAAAGATTATTATTATTATTCGCTTGCGTGGGTTTACTCCGGGTCCTCTGGTTTCCTCCCACACTCCAAAACATACTGGTGGGATTATTACATTGTGAGCCCCATTGGGGACAGGGACTGATTTGGCAAGTTCTGTGCAGTGCTGCGTAATCTGTGTGTGCTATATAAATAAAGGAATTATTATTATTATTTTTACACCACGCGGAAAGTGGATAGGCGTTGGCTGTACTTAAAGGAAACCTACCATTTAGAATGGCAGGGGTAAGCTGTAAGTACCGAGCACCAGCTCAGGGTGAGCTGGTGCCGGTACTTACTTTCGTTAGTGTTATAAACTGCGGTATCGCGGTTTTAACACTTTTTAAACTCTAGACCAGAACGGGCTTCGGCGTTGTGTGCGCCCGATCGTGCGCGCGCCTACATAGGAAATTGCGGAGATGTTACGCGCGCAGCGCCGAAGCCTCTCCTGCTCTAAAGTTTAAAAAGTGTTAAAACCGCGATACAGCGGTTTATAACACTAACGAAAGTAAGTACCGGCACCAGCTCACCCTGAGCTGGTGCTCGGTACTTACAGCTTACCCCTGCCATTCTAAATGGTAGGTTTCCTTTAATGTTTGGGGACATTCTTCTTCTGTAGATTTTTAACCCTTCAGGTTAACAATTATATCTTATTATTATCAATTATCATTCTGCCTTTGCACAGCACTGTATATGTTATTGAACCAAGTTTTATAGTGTAACTAGGTGTGACCTCCTCACCTAAAGGGGTTTTCTACAGATTTACAGTTTATGCAAAAATAAGCAAATGAAGTAGATTATTACAGATGAGGGGGGTAGCGAGGTCATACCTCATGTAGATTGAGGTGGGATTAGACCTCCTGCCTGAGTTTCTCATACACATTCCTCTTAAGGAATTTCCAATTTTTTTTCCGAGCACACACAGTAAATTAACTTGGCTCCAGCCTTGTTGCCTTCGTGCCTTGAAGAGGTGGTATAATATCTGCTTAGTATTGTGACTTACAGACGCTGTCCCACTGCTATCTGCACAGTTTCTGGGCGGCTCATTGAAAAAAAGTGGACAAATATTTCTTGCACCAGCTGGTGCTTTACAGGGAAAGCAAAGGTTACGTGTTATGCTGGAAAAACTCCATAGGGAGGTCTGGGGGTCACAGACTAGAAAAACAAAACCTAAAATAATGTTAGGGAAGCATTTACACACCAATCACTGTAACCGTGGAGAGGACTGGAAGGGAGTACACATGGTCTGGAGCCCGATGATTGATGATCTGCAAACCTGCAGCGACAGGTTCTGTCGGATGAGAGATCAATATAATATTCAGATGTGAACTGATGAAACAAAACTTATTGCATGATTCTAAGTTTTATATTAATAAATATAATGAGCCAACTGTTATACTAAACGGCTTCAACCTCTCTGCAACAACATGAGCATTTTTGCATTTTTCACTTCCTACCCATTACTTTTTTATTTTTTCATTTACAGAGATGTAGGACACTAGGTACTTCCTAGTGTAAGTATTAAAAATAAATCAGATTCGGAGCATGATAAAACCAGGGACACTGACTCATAGATCAGGCACTATGGTTATCTTCTTATATGTTATCCATGGCCCCCTTCCTATTAAAACCACCTTTAAAATTATGCTAATGAGCCAGAAGGGCTCTGGGGGGGGGGCATTACCAGAGCTCCTCCATGCTGTAGCTTCAAAGGCTGTTACACTGTGCAGAGATGTGCTCCCAGGGCCGGCTTTAGGGAGAAGTAAAGGGCCCCCTGCATGTGTACTTTGATGGGAAGAGGATGTATTGCTCCTTTAATACCCCTTGCTTGCATCTATCTATTATCTATGTATCTATCATATATCTGTCTAGTTATTTATATCCTATAATTTAGCTATTTCCTAACTATATATCTATTTATTTAACCATTTGTCTATCTAGCTTTTTGTCTATTTATCTATATATCTTCCTATCTATCTCCTATCTATTATCAATCCATCTATCAATCAATCGATCTTCTATCTCTTTTCTACTGTATTTATCTATCTCTCATATCTATCTTCTATCATCTATCTCACTATCTATATATTATCTACTTAAATCTATATCATCTTTCATATTTATCTTGTATCATCCATCTACCTATTATCTGTCTGTCTCCTATAACATTCTCCTACAGTCCCATATTACAGATACAGGCAGTCCCCTACTTAAGGACACCTGACTTATAGACGACCCATAGTTAAAGATGGACCCCTCTTCCCACTGTGACCTCTAGTGAAGCTCTCTGGATGTTACTTTAGTCCCAGACTGCAATGATCAGCTGTAAGGTGTCTGTAATGAAGCTTTATTGATAATCCTTGGTCCAATTACAGCAAAAAAATTTTTAAACAAACCTTTCTTTTACGTTACCTGGGGACTGCCTGTACTTACCTACTACTGTGTGTAGGTAAAAGGGCTAAAGGAGCCTCTTACTGACTGTGACTGATCATAAAATAGTTTTATTATTGGGCCATACTTTTAGTATGCCCACTTTGTCTAAAACTAGCCCTGTGTGCTCCTATACATTCTAGCATCCTGTGAAGCTACAGTCCGGAGAGTAAAGGCCCCCAAAGTATAACTTTAGTAGGAAGGAGGCCACAGATAACAAATATAAAATGATAACCACACAGTTACAGTGCCTGGATCTAGCAGTAAGTGTCACTGGTTTATCATGCTGGGTTTTGATGGTAGATTTTCTTTAATATTCCATGCAATGTACTGCAAAGCTATATTTGCAGCTTATACTATATGGTTCAAATTACACTTCTCCTTTATTCTTTGGGTTGGTATGCTTACATGGGTACCAAATGTTAATAGTTTTTGTTATGTTTTAATTTAAAAAATTCTAAACTTTTGAGAACAAAAAATATTACTGTATCTCCATATTCTGACATCCAACGAGTGCTAGGCCAGGCTAGCTAGCCACTCTGGTTTTCAGGGGCCCGGCTTCCCCCTACAACAAAAAAAGGCTAAGCCCGGTGGAGGATGTTGCAATAGCAGCCGCTATGGAGTCTGCAGAGTCACAGGGCCCTGGCCACCTGACCTGCTACACAGAAGAATGGAGGATATACATATTACACATATTATATGTTACATACATACACTCACCGGCCACTTTATTAGGTGCACCTGTTCAACTGCTCGTTAACATTTAATTTCAGCCAATCACATGGCGGCAACTACATGTCTACATTTAGGCATGTAGACATGGTCAAGACAATCTCCTGCAGTTCAAACCGAGCATCAGTATGGGGAAGAAAGGTGATTTGATGCCTTTGAACGTGGCATGGTTGTTGGTGCCAGAAGGGCTGGTCTGAGTATTTCAGAAACTGCTGATCTACCGGGATTTTCACGCACAACCATCTCTAGGGTTTACAGAGAATGGTCCGAAAAAGAAAAAACATCCAGTGAGCGGCAGTTCTGTGGGCGGAAATGCCTTGTTGATGCCAGAGGTCAGAGGAGAATGGGCAGACTGGTTCGAGCTAATGACTCAAATCGCCACCCATTACAACCAAGGTAGGCAGAAGAGCATCTCTGAACGCACAGTACGTCGAACTTTGAGGCAGATGGGCTACAGCAGCAGAAGACCACACCGGGTGCCACTCCTTTCAGCTAAGAACAGGAAACTGAGGCTACAATTTGCACAAGCTCATCGAAATTGGACAGTAGAAGATTGGAAAACGTTGCCTGGTCTGATGAGTCTCGATTACTGCTGCGACATTCGGATGGTAGGGTCAGAATTTGGCGTCAACAACATGAAAGCATGGATCCATCCTGCCTTGTATCAACGGTTCAGGCTGGTGGTGGTGGTGTCATGGTGTGGGGAATATTTTTTTGGCACTCTTTGGGCCCCTTGGTACCAATCAGTTCACATCTTCCACAGTATACACCTGAGCCTACAGCTAAGAGAAGAAATGTTGGGGGAAGAGAAAGGGACAGTGGGACTCCAGGACTAGAGATCTCCAATCTATTCTTTCTGCCCTCTACTTTCCCCATGTGGTCATCAGCTACTGTAGTATCAAATGTGCCTATTTAAAAAATCTAAACTAAAGCAGTGCCCCTCCTCCCCACATGTGTGGTATTGCATTACGTGGCATGAAATCTTCCTATTCTTTTAGCTATCATATCTGCAGTCTCTATCCCTATTTTACAGTCCTCTCTGAGCTCCTCTCCTCAAATCTTCTATGTAATCTGAATCCCCAGTGAGTCTCTGTCTTGTTGCTAGCAAGATTAGGAAAAAAGAAGGGAGGAGGATAAGAACTAAAGTAAGGGGAGAACTCTGATGAGATATATTACATTATATATTAAGTTATATATTAATATATTATATTAGGTTTCTTGCATTCACTGGTACTATTGATTTATGAAACTTTTTAAAAAAAAGTTAGTGGCCATTTAAAGATGTTTTTAGTAGCCTGGGATATGGGGCAACTTTGTCTGCAACTTCAGACTGCCCTAAGTTGAACTAAAGCATCAGTCATTCCAGAAATAAAAAAAATGCTACAGACTATGTTGGTGCCATTTAACCTTTAGGGAACGCAACTAAAAATCATATATTTTGTAGAAGCAGGAATAGTAACCAAAAAGGAACAGAATAGCAAATTAGTATTTCAGCAGAATTCTTCCACCAAAAAGCCCATAGCAAATCTCTATCATCCTGCTGCACGCCTGCTTCTTGAAGTGAGGACACGTTGAAGCTTAGTTCATGGGGTTATTGAGAACTCATCAGTCCTTTATAAATTGTGTTTCCGCTGTCTGAGCTCAGAACAATAATCTATGGGATTCCTCCAAGGAATTTACACATTATTTTGGAATTCTTAAAGGAGCCTCAGCGCGTCTACAATACAACAGGCTCACCTGTGCAGGGCAGGAGGCCTGATTTCAACTGGAACTGGAAAATAAGATTAATTGGGAAGAGATTTGAGGTACAAGCTGTGAGTTAAATATGAACAAGAGATTATCCCCCAGCATGTAGGGTTACTTCATCAGACTTCAAGTCTCGTGTCACGCTGCTTTAACTACCTGATATGAGCAGAATTTGTAAAATATGTATGAACAAGGGACAAGGCAATTACACAAACATTTCCATGCTCAGTTCCATCCCAGTAAGTCCTTCCTGATTCCTACAGTGCGTATTTCCGAAAGCTTTGTGGAAGGCCCGTAATCCACAACAGAAAGGCTAATCACTAGTTATATTATCTGACATCCTGGGGGATCTCACCTAGGTGTGATAGATCAAGCACAATGGGGCACATTTACTAAGGGTCCGTCGGCCACATTTTCATCGGATTTTGCGTGTTTTTTTACGTTTTGCGCTGAATTGCCCTGGGTTTTTGGCGCACACGATTGGATCGGACAACCGACCGATTCGGACAAACTGCGGAATTTAAAAACTAAATTGTGACGCAAGATCAGCACTCACATACACCGGGAAGAAGAAGGTGAACTCCTGTGGACCTCAGCGGGGAAAGCGACACATGAAGGAAATCTTAGTGAATCGAGGCAGCTCCGAATCCTTGTCGGACATTCCGGATCGGCGGCGTCAATGAGACGGGTAAGTAAATGTACCCAGTGTGTCAGGAATATATCCATTGTTGCTATCAACAGCCAATGCCAGGATTATTGGAATCAATGAGCCAAAAATGGCATATTACCAAATATTCCAGGTTATTGGAAATCCATACATTAATAATATTAATGGTACATGGTAGACTGGGGAAAATATGCAGATATTGCAGATATTACATTGGGGATGAGTTGAAAACTAAGAAATCGTGATTTCATCTTTTGCTGCTCATTTGTTATTCATCAGTAGTTAGCCATCCACTTATGGCACAATCATGGATAATATCATACAGCTCAGCTAGAAAAATCCACTTAGCTAATGACTCTAACATGATTATAATTATTAGTAGGCAAACAGCAATACATAGAATTATAAGAAAAGATGCTCCAGAATTTCATGGTGAAATACTGTACACCTATGTACTGAAACAGGGAGTCGGGGGGGGGGTGGGGGGGAGGATGATAGGACTTCTTTAGGTCTTTCAGAAGGAAACATACTGTAGGTTCTTTGTCTAAGACCAAGAGGATGGACCATCGGCCAGAACCCAGCAAAGTCAGAACCCACTACGGAATCCCTAGTATAGTTTGCAGTAGATGTTGTTATGTTTTCTAGTTCAATTATTCAAGAAAGAGATAATCTTTCTAAGATCTCTGAATATACATCAACATGACCCGGAAAAAGCACATTTTGTACCTTCTCTGCCGCTGAGTAAATAGGATGTACCGATAACATTTTTATACATATACCCTATGTACTCAGCGGCAAGAATTAATTTTCAGCATACAGATTATTGTTTGCCTACTTTGTATTTATTAATTAATATGTTTATTAATATTTATTATATATCTTTATTCCACTATTTGTAAAGCCATATATGTAATAATATATTTTTTACTGTACTTGCAAATGCTTATTATTAATACTTTTTACTATACATACCTTTTTACTTGACGTTTCAGACCCCCAGATGAAGGCTTGACGGCTGAAACGTTGTCTATAGCAAGATTTTCTAAAAACCTAGAAATTCCACCATTGAAATTCATCATGATAAACCAGGGACACTTACTCATAGGTCCAGGCACAGTGTATGTGGTAACCATGGTCGGCACTTGGTGCTCCTGTCCCCGCTCCGGCGCACTCGCTGCAGCCAGCAAATTCTCAAACGCTTATTTCTACGCCAGATAGGATCTGCGCCAGTTAAATAGCCGCCAATATACCCATGTTGTTTCGACCAGGAAGGGGAACAGCAGTGATACTGTTGCCGATAAGCCTTTGTGAACTTTCCGTCAACAATTAAAATAACCTTCTAGAGCTACGACAACAACTAAGAGTATAAATATACACCTGTATATTCAATGACAGCTAAAGAAAGATATGGTGATCGCTAGGCCCAACAGTAACATAAGAACCAAAATAATAAAACTGTTGGCTTACTTTGTGCAAGAATTGTACCCCAAATAGGAGAAAAATGGTGATGCTCACTAAAACTATAAAGACTTTTAGTAAGCCACAAATTTACACATCCTCAGCAGGCCATACAAAGCATCAATTGTATATATGTCTATCTGTATGTGATAGGAGGTATAACACCTGCTATGATGGTGCCCTTCAATAAATGGGGCAGATATCAATTCAAACTTAGAAGAATGTAGAGATTACATTAGGAGAAGGATTGTAAAATGTATCCCTGTACTGTGACACCCCTGTGTGTGTATTATCCCTGTACTGTGACACCCCTGTGTGTATTATCCCTGTACTGTGACATCACTGTGTGTATTATCCCTGTACTATGGCATCACTGTGTGTATTATCCCTGTATTGCAACATCACTGTGTGTATTATCCCTGTACTGTGACATCACTGTGTGTATTATTTCTGTATTGCAACATCACTGTGTGTATTATCCCTGTACTGTGACATCACTGTGTGTATTATCCCTGTACTGCAACATCACTGTGTGTATTATTCCTGTACTGTGACATCACTGTGTGTATTATCCCTGTACTGTGACATCACTGTGTGTATTATCCCTGTACTGCAACATCACTGTGTGTATTATTCCTGTACTGTGACATCACTGTGTGTATTATCCCTGTACTGTGACATCACTGTGTGTATGATCTCTGTACTGTGACATCACTGTGTGTATTATCCCTGTACTGTGACATCACTGTGTGTATTATCCCTGTACTGTGACATCACTGTGTGTATTATCCCTGTACTGTGACATCGCTGTGTGTATTATCCCTGTACTGTGACATCACTGTGTGTATTATCCCTGTGCTGTGACATCACTGTATATATTTTCCCTGTAATGTGACATCACTGTGTGTATTATGCCTGTACTGTGACATCACTGTGTGTATTATCCCTGTACTGTGACACCACTGTGTGTAATATCCCTGTACTGTGACATCACTGTGTGTATTATCCCTGTACTGTGACATCACTGTGTATTATCCCTGTACTGTGACTCCGCTGTTTATATTATTCCTGTACTGTGACATCACTGTGTGTATAATTCCTGTACTGCAGCATTACTTTGTATATTATCCCTGTACTGCGACATCACTGTGTGTATTATCCCTGTACTGTGACATTACTGTCAATAGTATCACTGTGTTTATTATACCTGTACTGTACTGTTTCTATTATACCTGCATTATACCTGTGTGTATTATCTCTGTACTGTGCTTAGTCTCCCACTACTGTGACATCACTATGTATATTATCCATGTTCTGTGACATCACTGTGTGTATTATCTCAGTTCTGTGACATCACTTTGTGTATTATACCTTTACTGTGACATCACCGTGTTTATTATTCCTGTACTGTGACAACACTGTGTGTATTATATCAGTTCTGTGACATCACAGTGTGTATTATCCTTGTACTGTGACATCACTGTGTGTATTATCCATGTACTGTGACATCACATTGTGTATTATCCTTGTACTGTGACATCACTGTGTGTATTATCTCAGTTCTGTGACATCACAGTCTGTATTATCCCTGTACTGTGATATCACTGTGTGTATTATCCCTGTACTGTGATATCACTGTGTGTATTATCTCTGTACTGTGACATCACTGTGTGCATTATCCCTGTACTGTGACATCACTGTGTGTATTATCCCTGTACTGTGACATCACTGTGTGTTATCCCTGTACTGTGACATCACTGTGTGTATTATCCCTGTACTGTGACATCACTGTGTGTATTATCCCTGTACTGTGACATCACAGTGTGTTATCCCTGCACTGTGACATCACTGTGTGTATTATCCATGTACTGTGACATCACAGTGTGTTATCCCTGTACTGTGACATCACTGTGTGTATTATCCCTGTACTGCGACATCACAGTGTGTTATCCCTGTACTGTGACATCACTGTGTGTAATATCCCTATACTGTGACATCACTGTGTGTATTATCCCTGTACTGTGACATCACAGTGTGTACAATCCCTATAATTTGACATCACTGTGTACATTTTCCCTGTACTGTGGCAATACTGTGTGTATAACCTCTGTACTATGAAATCTCTTTATCTGTTGCCACTAGCCCCATGTCCTTTATGTATGGTGTTTAGCAAGTTCTGTAGATATCTCCAGAAACTGAATAAATATTCCATTTTGCAATATAATGCTGCTAATAAACACTGCTGCTGTTACAAAGGGGAGATGTGGCTATGTTACAGTCGGCCGTGTCAATTAATTGTGTCCATAATTCATACTGGAAATATTATTTAGTAGCAGTTTCATGTACTACTACTATGTTATGTATTACTATACTATACTATACTATACTATACTATATATACTATATATATACTAAGTATATACTGCCGGCCGTCGCACACTGTAATATTATGTATTACTAAATAATCACTTTGTTATGAATTATGGTCACAATTACATATTTGAAGCGACGGGCCACAGCTCACCCTTGTAACGGCCGCACCATTTTGTTGCACCCTGAATTTAAAAAACGCTACCATTAACCCTATAAAAACACAATGTTAGAAACCTCAGTCTAAAATAACTAAAGCATGTGTGCAGGATCAGAAATTTTCCTTCTGACCAAACCCTATCATTATGCTGCCACCTGCTGGTGACTTACATGTCAAAAGTTTAAAGAACACTAGACTTATAATTTGGTGCACCAATTGCGAACTATTGACTATTGCAAAGTCGCATACAACATGTTAAATATCTCATAAATTATTCTTTGTTATGATATGTGAATTCTTCAGGTAAGAAAAGAGGACATCAAAATAATTCTGTCTATATCCATGAAATGTAAGGAAGAACCCCAACTACCTATGTACATTGTGATGATTTCTATTGCTTTACCTTCTTACTTTCCCTAATATTCTTATTTGTCAGTCTATGTCCCTCTTTACAGCTGTTTGTCTAGGATTTCAGATATTCCAGTTTTGCAGCTGTTCTATTGTGGTACATGTCTGCCATCTAGTGGTAAAGTGGAAGAATAGCATGCACAGTTGTTATTTGTAAGCAGAGATGCGTAGACCTGATGGTCGGGTTTGATCGTCCATTGATGCACCGAGCAACTAGCCATGACTATTGTCAATCTCAGCCATGACTAGTTGCTGGAGGCAGGGTAAGAGTTGCAGCACTATTATGTGTATAGTACCAGTATATGCAGGAAAAGAGTTGTAGTAGTGGTCTGTGTACAGTGCCCATATATGCAGGATAAGATTGCGCATGAAAATTTGGTCTGAGCTCGCCTACTTAATTCTGCAGGTAAATGGATTATATCCAAAACAATCCAGTGATTAATCCTCTACCAATCTTGTAGGAAATAGTGAGGGTCAGCCGATATGTCTATATTCACGTTTTTACCGTGAGAGTCACAGCGGCTTCTCCTGTACAATATGTACAAGTGGTCGGCTTCCTTCCTTCCGACACTAGATGAATTAAAGTGAATAAAGTGCAGGTTACCCCAATTTAGGTAAGAAGTGAATTTAACCTGCTCACAGACGTGATAAAATCAGGTACAGAATATAAGTCCAGACACCTCGTACACCAAGCTTCTTAGCCCTTAATCCTTGAGCTTGGACTTTTATATTCAATAGTAATGAAAAGCTGGCACAAGTGGGCAGTACTAAGAATGATTTATTATAGCGCAAAAAATAATGATGTATTATATAATATTACACAGATACAACATAAGCATAAATGTAAAAAACACTGATATATAGACAATAGTATTAAGACTATCATTATTTTAATAGTCTGTACTATTAATATTATATATATATATCTGCGGCCTATAGGACATGAGTTCTTCAAAGGACAAACTGACTGTCGATAGTGTTCTGTACAAGTGTCCAGCAACGTCCCAAACTGCAACACAGTCAACAATGTAGATAAGGGACAGTTTCTGAACAATCCTCATATAATGAAGGTAAGTGCACTTATTGCATAGACTTGATTGGCGAATGCAGCCACTACTGCTTGATTTTATCATATGTTTGTGAATATGCTTTAATGAACTTCTTATCTAAATCCATTGGGGTAATCTGTACTATATTTACCTTTATTCATATATATTGGGGCAGATTTACTTACCCAGTCCTGTCGCGATCCAGCTGTGCGTTCTCCGTTGAGGATTCGGGTCTTCCGGCAATTCACTAAGGTAGTGTGCCCGATGTCCACCAGGTGTCGCTGCTGCACTGAAGTCCGTTGGAGTTCGCTGGAGTTCACCTTCCTATCCTGGGTGCAGGTAAGCGCGCCAATCGACACTTTTTTTTTTAATACGGCAGTTTTTCCAAATCCGTCAGGTTTTCCGATGGCCACGCCCCTCGATTTCCGTCGCATGCATGCCGGTGCCGATGCGCCACAATCCCCGTATGTGTACAGTACCCATATATGCTAATAAGAGTTGTAGTACTGTTCCATGTACAGTACCCATATATGCAGGATAAGAGTTGTAGTACTGTTCCATGTACAGTACCCATATATGCAGGATAAGAGTTGTAGTACTGTTCCATGTACAGTACCCATATATGCAGGATAAGATTTGTAGGACTGTCATGTGTACAGTACCCATATATGCAGGATAAGAGTTGTAGTACTGTCATGTGTACAGTACCCATATATGCAGGGTAAGAGTTGTAGTACTGTTCTCTGTACAGTACCCATATATGCAGGATAAGAGTTGTAGTACTGTCATGTGTACAGTACCCATATATGCAGGGTAAAAGTTGTAGTACTGTTCTCTGTACAGTACCCATATATGCAGGATAAGAGTTGTAGTAATGTCATGTTTACAGTACCCATATATGCAGGATAAGAGTTGTAGTAATGTCCTGTGTACAGTACCCATATATGCAGGATAACAGTTTTAGTACTGTCATGTGTACAGTACCCATATATGCAGGATAAGAGTTGTAGTACTGTTTCATGAACAGTACCCATATATGCAGGATAAGAGTTGAGACCTGAGTTGAGAGCTGAGACACACACTATAGGCCCATTAACAGACAGATTGTTAATGCCACTGCACTCAACAGGGGTGTAACTAGGAAATGGTAAGCACCATAGCAAAATTGTTGGGACTATTGGCTGCCTAAGGTTTAAAACAGTCCTGGATGCAATACTCGATATGCAATATTACAGGGGGTGTGGAAAGTATTTAGACCCCTTTTCACTCTTTGTTTCATTATAGCCAATTGGTAAAATCAAAAAAGTTATTTAGTTTGCTCATTAATGTAAACAGAAATGCAAAAAACAGAAATATCACATGGTCATAAGTATTCAGACCCTGTTCTCAGTATTGAGTAGAAGCAGCTTTTGAGCCAGTACAGCCATGAGTCTTCTTGGGAAGATGCAACAAGTTTCTCACATCTGGATTTGGGGATCCCCTGCCTCTTCCTGGTCGATTCTCTCCAGTTCCCTCCAGTTGGATGGTGAACGTTGGTCAACGCCATTTTCAAGCCTCTCCAGAGATGCTCAATCGGGTTTAGGTCAGGGCTCTGGCTGGGCCAGTCAGGAATGGTCACAGAGTTGTTCTGAAGCCACTGCTTTGTTATTTTGGCTGTGTGCTCAGGGTCATTGTCTGGTTGGAAGGATAACCTTCAACCCAGTCTGTTGTCCAGAGCACCCTGAAAGAGGTAATTCAGGATATCTCTGTATTTAGCCGCATTCATCTTTCCTTCAATTGCAACCAGTTGTCCTGTGGCTGCAGCCATTTGGCTGGACGGTCAGGATGAGAAAGAGTTCTGGTTGTCCCAAACTTCTTTCATTTAAGGATTACGGAGGTCACTTTTCTATTAGGAACCTTAGGTGCTGCAGAAATCCTTTTGTAACCTTGGGCAGATCTGTGTCTTACCCTAATTCTGTCTCTTATCTCTGCAGTATAAGAGTTGTAGTACTGTTCCATGTACAGTACCCATATCTGCAGGATAAGAGTTGTAGGACTGTCATGTGTACAGTACGCATATATGGAGGATAAGAGTTGTAGTACTGTTCCGTGTACAGTACCCATATATGCAGGATAAGAGTTGTAGTACTGTTCTGTGAACAGTACCCATATATGCAGGATAAGAGTTGTAGTACTGTTCTGTGTACAGTACCCATATATGCAGGATAAGAGTTGTAGTACTGTTCTGTGTACAGTACCCATATATGCAGGATTAGAGTTGTAGTACTGTTCTCTGTACAGGACCCATATATGCAGGATAAGAGTTGTAGTAATGTCATGTGTACAGTACCCATATATGCTGGGTACTGTATTCATTTAAGGATTCATTTAAGGATTACGGAGATCTGTGTCTTCCCCTAATTCTGTCTCTGAGCTTCTTGGGCAGTTCCTTAGACCTCATGATTCTCATGTGCTCTGATATGCACTGAGCTGTAAGGTCTTATATAGGCAGGTGTGTGCCATTCCTAATCAAGTCCAATCTGTTGGACTCTAATGAAGGAGTAGGACCAAGTCATAAAAGGATCAGAAGAAAATGGACAGCATATGAGTTAAATATGAGTGTCACAACAAAGATTCTAAATACTTATAACCATGTGATATTTCAGTTTTTTCTTTTTTAATAAATTAACAACAAAATCTACATATTTTAGTATTTTCTGGCAAGATGGGGAGCAGAGTGTACAATAATGAGCCTAAACATAACTTTTTTGTTCTTACAAATTAGCTGCAATGAAACAAAGAGTGATACATTTTAAGGTGTTTGAATAATTTCTCTGCATACTGTAATATCAATACCCCTCACCTTTCATGGATGGCTGAAAATATATATCAGGCATCACCTATTGTTCAGTTCTCTGTAGATCAGAGGGGATTACAGAAAGTGTGGTATTAAAAAGGACAACAAAAAAGGCATAAGTGAGGGGGCAACATGAAGGGGGAAGGGGATAAGAAGTTTGAGTGCTGTATTAAAAGTAAAAGTGAGAATTATACGTGGGAGCTGGAGAAGAGTGCCTTATAAATGGAGATATTTAACAGGGGGTCATTACTTGGTGATGGACTGAGGACATTGTAAGTTGGGTTCCATAATGGCCTTTTATAAGTGAGTGTGTTATACATAGTGAGATACATTATGCTATGTAGGGGCCACTAAGGTGGGTATTATACTATGTCTGTGCTATACTACTACACTTCTGTCCCTCTTTCTGTGCTCTATATTAGTCTGGTTTGTCACCAGAGTAATTTATCATCATTGATCAGTTCCCCAAAACAAGGTTTTCCTTCACTTTAAGGTTTTACTTAAAAGATGATGGGATAAAAATTAGATTTTCTATGTTCTGATTTTAAGTGCTATTGAAGGTGAATACAGTTACATGGGGCCCTGTGGTTATTTTGGTGGTTAAGTTTGGAGAATATATTTTACAATACATTGAACAAAATTGATCAAGATACTCCAGGTACTAAATATCACACTGTATTTCACCACTAGGTGGCACTATAGAGTATTGCACCAGGGGTACCAGATGCACAGGAATATCTTTGGCTTGTAAGAATGGCCAAGTCAAAGTCCAGACCAACCGAGAATCGGTGGAAAGAGGTGAAAACTGCTCTCCATACAAACGCTCTCCATCCAACCTCACGGAGCTCAAGCTGTTCTTCAAGGAAGAATGGGCAAGAATTTGAATATGTCCAAAACAGCAAAACTGATAAAGACCTGATACTCCAAGCGACTTGCAGCTTTAATCGGAGCAAGAGTTGGCGCTACAAAGTATTAACTTAAGGGGAGCAAATAATATTGTGCGCCCCCTTTCCAGTTTATTATTTTTACAAAAGTTTAAAATATTCAATAAATTTTGTTCCACTTCACAATTGTGTCCCACTTGTTGTTGATTCTTTACCAAAAAAAAAAAATTACAATTTTATGGGGCACATTTACAAAGATTTTCATAAACTTCACTAAAAGTTCTCTGCCTGTGTATAATGATTGGTGCACCAGATTCATTAACATTGTGCACCAGAAATCATGAATCTAGCGCTTCCCTGCACTGGCCAGACAGAGCCCACCAACTTTTTTGTGGTGCACCTTTAACGTAGGGCGTGCGACAGACTATGCATGTTAAATACGGTGCTAAGAAGACAAGCAATGATCGGCAGTTTGGTATTGAGTCTGTATATCAGCAATAAATGTACCACACACATAAATATATAACCACAGTGAATAAATCATTTTTTTGTTCCGTTTATCTAATAAAATGTGGAAGCAAAGGAGAAGAGACCAGGTCGCACAGTACCCAAGCCAGTCATACTGGCTCTCTGGGTGCTCTCTCTATGGTTGTCACTATCCACTGGGAGAGACATGAGGAAGCAGTCAGTGGTGGAGAGAAGACTGTGGGTGGCAATTGGTAGGATAGGCAATGATAGTTGCAGTGGGTTGCAGTAAGTGGTCGTCGGGGATTTAGTAGGTGTAGAGGGTTGCAGAAACCCTGGTAGGAACAAACAAATACTTTGAAGGGAACCTGTCATCAGCAATTGACATAATAAACCACTACCAAAATATTGGGGGTGCTTTCTGAGGAAGAGAGAGCTTGACTTCAGTGTTAAAATCTTCACCTCCTTGACTTTATACAACCACATCTCACTTCAAAGTAGATTTCCAAGTAGTAGATTTCCTTTCAGTCATGAAAGAAACACGATCTGGAATATGTGTCAGCTGCTCGACAACATATTGGTAGTGGTTTATTAGGTCAGATTTCTTTAAGAGTACTGGGTGATGGAAGGTAGTGGGTGGTAGGAGCCCCAAGGGCACAAGGGGAGGTTGTGGGGTGGGTGGCTTGATCCCTCGGAGGCAGTAGGCTAGTTATGGGGAAGAGGTGAGACACTGGGTGTCAGGAGCATTCTGGGGGGACATCCATAAGTAAGCATGGGGGGAAGTAAGGCAATTGTCTAGGGGTTCAACTAGAATCTTTGGCTTTGGGTGATACTTCTTCCTTAAAGACTACTCAAAATTTGCCTCCAATTCATTGAAATGGGAGGCAGTTGAAGATTATTTTTGGAGGTAACTTATTTTTTCAGCGTCAAGCAACTTATCTTATTTTCAAGTGAATTGAAGAGAATCCTATGCGTGAACTTACCCATAAATGTTGTGAAAAAATTGACATCTGGGTGTCACCACTGGAAGTATTCACAATGTCACAGTACCTACTCAGTACTTACACAAGCAGAAAGTGTAGACACACCATTTATGGTATTGAAATGAATGTATCCAAGATACAATATCACATACTACTCATGACTCAAAATGTTATGGAAGAAAGTTGGCAAGTTTTTTAAAATCTTGGACAACTCCTTTAAGTGTAACACTCGCAATATCATTTGGTCTGTTTAGGTTAGGAGCGGCATATACCTGCTGCCCCTAACGTATCATCTACATTTGCACCTCACATGTTCCTTCTTTGTCTTTCTTTGAGCAACTGTGTCAGGAGCAGTGACAGGTCTTTAGTTAGTGAAATATTTTATATAAACACAAGTATCCGATTTACATATTATAGGAAGCCCCAGGAAGAGAAATCCATCTTTAGGTTTGTCATCTGAGCCTTTTCTTATTCCTCATCCCAAAAACACAGAATCCCATATCAATTAGCACACGCCAAATCTGCATTTGCCTTCATTTTAATTGGCTTGTTTCAGAGGTTAAATGGATGGCTCATCTATCAGCGGAGGCCTGAGAACAGATCCCCTGTCCTCCTATTAGGGGAAATAACAGAATAATGTGCAGTCTCTTCTTTTCTGTGTGATTAGTCTGCTGCGGCCTCCCCCCAATTCCCTTCTCCTCCCTCTCGTCTTCCCTCTTTTCACCAGACCCCTGACAGATGGAGCAGGGAGCTGATACAGAAATAGCAGCCGGTTTCAGTGTGGCATGTCCAGGGGTTTATTGATCCTGCCACCCATTGTGTGTCTCCCTCTCCTCTTTTTTGTGTATTTATGTTCACTGTGACAAAACAGGACTTGTGACAAGGGGCTGGGAACAAGTGGCGCAGTCTGGAGGTCTCGCTTGTAAATACCTGCTTACAAGCCACTACTGGCCGTACAAAAGATACCGGCACTAGTGATGGGACACAGGAGACAAAAACCTATTGAGTGGAGGAATTAGGTTTCTTCAAGCTTAGAACAAACTGTCCAGTGAAACAATACCTTGTTATATTAGTTATTAACTGCATCAATGTGACTGCAGACTGAAAGACAGACCCTCACTATAATGTGATAAACCACACACGACCAAGTCTACTGCCAAAGAGGAACCTATATGAAGACCATTGGTGGCTTTACAGGGGAAACACCCAACATAATGTAGAGCTCTCAGACTCTATAGTGCCTTGTCAGAAAAGTTTTTAAAAAAAGGTTTTCGGATCCCCCAAAAAACAAGTTCTATGTTCCCTACAGTGTAACATGTATAGAAGTTCTATGTTCCCTATAGTGTTACATTTATGGAAGGTCTCCATTACCCTACATTCCCCATGTGTTCCCCACATGTATAGAAGATTTTCATTCCGTATACTGTTACATGTATAGAAGGTCTCTACTCCTTATAGTGTTGCATGTATGGAAGCATGGTTACCCATGCCTGCTAGCTCTACATTCATAAGGGGACTTATTATCAAGGTTGAGGGCTCCAGTGATTATACCCCAAACAATCAGACACTTATCACTATACACATTATCATGGTGTTGGACTGTCTAATGTGTATAATGGCCTCCTGACTCTATTCAGGAGTCAGGTGTTGGCATTTTAGTATGCCCTATCCTTTAAAGGGAACCTGTCATCAGGAGGCATTTTTCTGGCTCCCACATGTCCCCATAGAGAATAATGTACACATTGCCCAACAATGTTTATAGTCAAATTGGCTTTAAAAAAAAAAAGATAAGTTAGATGAAGGTTTACCTTCCTGTATGCAGAGCTGTATCCTTAGTCCCATGGGAGTGGCCAGTGAGGAGCGGTGCCCCCCCCCCTCATCTTTGGGAAACCGCTCTGTCATTCATCGATTTCAAATATGAAAAAACCTCCCATGTCCATCATATCTTTCCGCCCCACCCCCACCCCACTGTCGCTTCCGCCTCAGGACGTCATACATGTATGCCCCACTCCTCATTGGCTACTCCCATGGCACTTGGGATACAGCTCTGCATACAGAAAGGTCAACTTTGGTCTAACAAAAAGACAGTTTTACTATAAACACTCTTTGGCAATGTGTACACTATTCTATATGGGGGAGCCAGAAAAAGGGCTTCTGATGACAGGTTCCCTTTAACTTTTAAAAGAGAGGATTCTGGAGGTATCTTATTTTCCTCTTTCTATAATAACAAAGGTACAAAATAATAGCTGCATAGCTGTCTAATGTGTAAGTATAAGGTTGGCAAATCCCTTGCACCCTAGATCTTCTCTTGGTGTACACACCTATGATAGCTGTATTCCCTGGCTTTTTTTTTGTTTAATAGCGGTATTATTACAAGCACTACATGGCAATAATCTCATTGTATTACTGTATAACTGCCGATCAGGTGCTTTACAGAATGCACCACCAAAGCTAGTGGATTACTGAACTTGTTGGATTTAAGGGGTTGGGGTTGGGCCCTTTACCTGATGTTTTGTAATGGGTATGTACTAATATAATATACACATATCAAGAAAATGGAGTCAAAGTTTTACTAGATGTATATTGGTTACCTAATTACCTAATATCCTGCCCCCATCCCCCCCACACACACACATGTAACAAACTCATCAGGTAAAGTGGCCAGCCCCTTTAAGATCATATTTGTTCCAGCACTAGATGCTATATAGTTGGAGGCTTCAGGTTTGTAATTGGGGGGATCCTTTAGGGTGAACAATGATCCTGCCAGAGCCTGCTGACTGCCACAAGCCCTTAATGGTGCTTAATCCCAAGTGAATATTATTCTAACTAGAGTATTTGTTACCAAGGCTGTTAATCCTATAGGCACTGGAGGTTTTTCTATGCCTCAGGACAGACTTTTCCTGATGGCTGGAGTCAAGAACATCCTCCGTACACCAACTAAATAGTGTATTTTTCATCAACAAGCCACCTTCCTGTGACGTCTCAAGTCATTAATCCTTGTATTGATCACATGAAAATCTTTCAATTAACTCTTGCCATATCTTCATGTAAAAGCAGGAGTCTAGGCAGCCAGTATGCAAATGAATGTTAATTAGCCAATTACTGCATGCATTCACTGGATTTATCTCCAGGTTTATTAGATGGGATTATAATGAGCAGCTATCATCCTGTTAGGGGTTTAGGTGATGGTTGTAATAGCACTAAGTGTGTAGGAACTAATTAGTGATGAATAGTATCTCCTCCTATTATCCTCCAAGCTATGTGTTATACCGAGAGAACAGAATCCGAGCAGAAGGTGGCTTACAATACGTTGTATACCAAGCGTAGCATTGAAATGTGTTCCCACCATGCAGCCCAAAAATATCGGGACCACCTAATCTGATAAAAATACCAGCCTCTGGTTAAGGACCAGTAAAAAGAAACAAAAAAACAATAAAATCGAAAATACCATAGTTATAGATGTTGCAGTACAATACAAAGTTCCTCTTCTAAAACTTTTTGAAATATGTATGTTATTCCGCATCCATGATACAGCCAAGCTCTGAACTTGGGTCCTGTACAGCAGTTCATGAAGCCTCTAAGGTTTTATGTCTTTGCATTAATTTCCACACTGGGGGTCATTTACTAAGGGTCGCATTTCACTAATTGCTTTTTTCCGTCGCATTACCCGAATATTTCCGATTTGCGCCAATTTTCCCTGAATTGCTCCGGGATTTTGGCGCACGTGATCGGATTGTGGCGCATCGGTGACGGAAAGGGAGGGGCGTGGCCGTAAGAAAACCCGACGGATTCGGAAAAACCGCTGTATTTAAAAAAAGGTGTCGCTTGACACGCTCTTACCTGCACCCAGGGTAGGACGGTGAACTTCAGTGAACTCCGACGGAATTCAGCGCAGCAGTGACACCTAGTGGACATTGGGCGCTCTACCTTAGTGAATCGCCGGAAGACCCAAATCCTCCACTGAGAACGTGCAGTTGGATCCCGACAGGACCGGGTAAGTAAATCTGAGTAAATAGTTACATTCAACCAACGTGAAATCTGTGGAAAATAACTTGCTGTATCTACATCCTGGGTGGACCTGTGGATATGTGTTAAATACAAGAGAGAGGCAGGTCCTACCCCTGCGATCTGCACCCATCTCAAAAACGTCCAAGCTTAATACATCTGCAGCCACTCTCCATTTAGGTCTATGGCAGAGCAGGAAATAGCTGAGTCTCTGCACACGGCTAATTTGGGAACTGCAGTAGACTTCAATAGAGAGTGGCCACACATGTGCACCAAATTCTACATGCAGGTCTATGGCGACGCCAAAAATAGCCTTGACTATTTTCATGGCTCCTACAGATGAGTGGAGTGTGGCCGAGTATGACAACGCTACATTCAGATCCAACTACCACGACTCCAATTTTTGTCGCGGGCAAGCCGACGCCGAAGTGCCACAATCCGACCGCATACACAAAAAACCTGGACAATGCGGCGTAAAACGGCACAAAACGGAAATATTCAGGAAAACCTGATGGAATCGCGGTCCGTGGACCCTTAGTAAATGTACCCCAATATGTGGAAGCCCCTTTAAAATCCAGACAACGTGGAAATTTAGATTCGGAAAACCTGCGCTGCATCTACAGCATTAAAATATTTTCCCCTTATGATCCACAGCGGAGATATTATTATTATTATCAATGCATTTTTATCATTTCTGCTGAATTTTTCACTTAATTGTATTACATTTACTATGATACTTCTCCTTCAGCTCACACATCTTACATCTATTATAAGCCAGGCAGTGACTCACCGATAGCATAGCATGACTCATGACTACATTACTGCTGCCATATGGTGCATCCATGAGGTATCATATTCAACTTTTGACCTAAGCCCCAAATTTTTCTATATAAATAAAAAATACAACCAGATTTGATCCTTTTTTTTACAACAAATCACCTGCCACCGTAATGACATAGTAAGTGACTCCCCAGACTTTGTTTACAGTCATTAGTTAATTGCAGGTACTTATTAGTTCTCAACTTCTCTGCAACAAGTGTAATGTACCAGCCCCTGAGATGGGATCCTTATCTAAGATTAACAAATTGTGTCTTCCAGGGGAACCTAAGGGTTCACAAAGACATAAGCCCAAAGACTATCAGTGTTTTTTGAATGTCTTGAGTGTTCCTTCAGTTTATCTTTATGGTGGGGGGTTTGACTTGACTAGCATGGGGGGTAGGGGCTGTGACTAATAATAATAATAATTCCTTTATTTATATAGCGCACACAGGTTATGCAGCACTACACAGAGTTTGCCAAATTAGTCCCTGTGCCCAATGGGGCTCACAATCTAAGCAACCTACCAGTATGTTTCGGAGTGTGGAAGGAAGCCAGAGGACCCGGAGGAAACCCACGCAAACACAGAGAGAACATACAGTACAAAATCTTTGCAGATGTTACTACCGACTATGAAGGGCAGGGGATGTCACTTGGCTACTATGGAGTAACGGGGGCCGTGATTTGGCTACTATGAGGGAGGGGGGTTGTGATTTGGCTACTATGTGTGGGACTTTGACTTGGCTGCTAATTGGGACACTGTGGGGGGCTACTATGGGAGGCTATGACTGACTATTACCCTGATACAACTTTGGATGTACAAACTATTTTTCTAATAAACCTCTGGATCACCTTCAAAGAAGCTGGACCTGGATGTTTTGTATGTTCCTATATTGGCTACTGTGTGTGCACTGTGACTATATTGGCTACAGTGGGGATATTATAACTATTTGGCTACTGTGTGTACACTGTAACTATATTGGCTACAGTGGGGATATTAGTACTATTTGGCTACTGTGTGTGCACTGTAACTATATTGGCTACAGTGGGGATATTAGTACTATTTGGCTACTGTGTGTGCACTGTGACTATATTGGCTACAGTGGGGATATTATTACTATTTGGCTACTATGGGGGCACTGTGACTTTATTGGCTACAGTGGGGATATTATAACTATTTGGTTACTGTGTGTGCACTGTGACTATAGTGGCTACAGTGGGGATATTAGTACTATTTGGCTACTATGGGGGCACTGTGACTATATTGGATACAATGGCAGCACTGATACTATGTTAGTTTTTGTGAGGGAGATGTTGCTATATTCACTTTTGTTGGGGCATAATAATGATCTCTATGGGAGAAGCAGAACAGTAGTTTCTGTTAAGAAGTTGCTAAGATTTTTGTGATGCTAAATCTACAGAGCTGAATTGTAGCTGGGAGAAGCTGACATGGCTGCCAGTCAGGTGAAAGTCCGCTGAGCAAAGACATCATCGGATACTAGATTTACAGTAACGGCTGGTGTTACACACAATTCTGCAGCATTTCCTGCAGAATGTATCTCTGGTATCTTATATTATGAGCAGTAGATACAATGTTATAGACGTTATAAATCTGCTGCAGTATAAGGCTGTCTGTCTCACTCGGATTGCTCTGGTCTAGTGTCTATGTAGTAAGAATGGTACTAGTGCTGTTTCTATGTAGTAAGCTTGGATCTGACATTTATAGTAACCTTAGTTCTGGGAACGTATCTATATAATCTTTGTATTGGAACTGCATTTATGTGGTAAGCTTGATATCAGCACTATATCTGTTTAGTGCTCTTAGTTCTGGACCTCTATTTATATAGTCATTTTGGTTCTGGTCTTGTATCGGGTAGGTTCCAATGATGTTCCTGTGTAGTTATCTTGGATCTGGGAATGTTACTATGTAGTAAACATGGTTCCTCTGCTGTATCAATGTAGTAAGATGAGTTTTGGTATATTTTTCGTTCTGTCATAGTTTCTGTGCAACAAGTTTTGGTTACATAGCTTTTTACTATGAGAACTGTCAATCTGTGGAATAGCCTGCCTCAGGCGCTGGTCACAGCAGGGACAGCAGAGAGCTTCATGAAGGGTCTAGATGCATTTTTACACCTAAATAACATTGATGGGTATGTTACATAGAATTGTTTTCCCTAAATCCCTTCCTCATCCCATCCCTTCCTTCCATTCCTTGGTTGAACTTGATGGACATGTGTCTTTTTTCAACCTTATAAGCTATGATACTATTCTTCTGCACTAAACAACATTATTTCAAAATTGTAGACCATGCCAAGTTATGGTCCTTATATACTACCATACTACATGACAAATATAAGATAGGAAACTAATGCTTTCAAGGGGGGGGGGGTGTAGAGTGTCCACAAAATTTGCCAGTCGTCCACAAAATTTGCCAGTCATGGGTGATGAAATTCCACATATTTAAACATTAGGAAAGGCCATGTATTCTCTGTTGCCGTGTAGATCCCCCTCGTAGGAGAAGATAACAGAGAGTCATAGAATAAGAAATGCTACAGAGTTTTGAAATCTGAAAAAATGTGTAACAACAAGACTTACGGTAAATCTGGTGACAGATAACACTTTTGATCAGAGAACTTCTTTTTTTCTTCTTATACCTGGAAACATCTCATCTCCTTTGGGAATAAAAACATAGAGCATGTTGAAATCCACCTGCGGCAAAATCAAGACACCTTGGGGCAGATTTATCAAGTGTCTGAAAGTCAGAATATTTCCAGTTGCCCATGGCAACCAATCACGGGACAGCTTTCATTTTACCAGTGCTCATGAATATGTTAAAGGGAAGCTGTGATTGGTTGCCATGGGCAACTGGAAATATTCTGACTTTTAGACACTTGATAAATCTGCCCCCTTATCTTTATCAGATGGTCAGGGGAAAACTTTTATCTTGTGGCCCCTTTAATGCTAGATCTGACCCTGCATCCCTACTCCTTTTGGTTTCAATTTGTTCCATTCACGCTAGCACTTGAGAAGGGCAAGGGCAAAAATTAAGAATGAGAGTAGCAGGAGAGGGAGCTTGGATCTAGCCAATGCCGCCTCATAATGAGGCATATAGATTGGCATATAGATTGGATACAACTCCTCAAATGTAACTACCTGACTTGCCACATGTGAAATGTGGTATTGGAAACTCTCCCCCTGTAGATGATTATGGTTAAATCAGTAAGTTCTCTCAGTATTATTCTAATAATTGTATTCAGCTTCATTGTCAGTCCGTATAGTTTTATTGTCAGCACTTAATTTTTTACACTGGTTGAAGGAAAATTTTGCAATCTCTAGATTAATATTATACATTTGTGATTTAGACCAATGAAGCAATACTCATATAATGTAAATCAGTACATAATTCCATCAATACGGTAAACAGGATTTTTAAAATTTTTTTCGAAAAATATCAAAAAGTCACTGAAAACTAAAAATCTGAGGTAGGTACATCCAGGCCTGGCTCCAGCACTCAGCTCGCCTAGGCAAGTGCAGGGGCCCAAGGGAACTAGAGGTGCCCACTTGGACACCAAAAAAATTCGGCCCCCGGATCAATTGTACCAATTTTAAGACACTGGTACAAATCACCTACTGGCTTCTCGGGAGGGCATCATAGGGGCACAATGCAAAACTAACCTTTCCTCGCGCACCCAAAGCCGTGTTCCCCATTGTTCGTGATGGCTCTGAAGTTGGCACACATGATGATGTCATCACTTCATGTGTGACAGCTTCATAGCCGGCGTGCACAGCGGGCGCTTGCCAAAGAATGAAAGTGGCTGCTGGCGCTGCTTCAGGGGAGTGAGAAAAGGTGAGTACATTTTTTCCCAAACTGAGGAAGTGTGGCTACGGGTGGGACAGTGTGGCTTATACAGGGGGGGAAAGTGTGGCTACTGGGTAGGGAACAGTGTGGTTACTGAGGGGACCGTGTGGCTTATGGTGGGTGAGGACAATGTGGCTAGTGGGGAGGGGGGATAGTGTGGCTACTGGTAAGGTGAGGACAGTGTGGTTACCGGGGGAGGGACAACAGTGTGGTTTATGAAGAGGGGTGAGGACAATGTGGCTACTGGGGGGGACAGTGTGGCTTATGGGGGGGTGAGGACAGTGTGGCTAGTGGGGAGGGGGGATTGTGTGGTTAATAGGGAAGCGACAACAGTGTGGCTACTGGGGGGAGGGACAACAGTGTGGTTTATGAGGGAGGTGAGGACAGTGTGGCTATTGGGTGGACAGTGTGGCTTATGGGGGGTGAGGACAGTGTGGCTTTGGGGTAGAAGGGACAGTGTGGCTACTGTGAAGAGGGGGGACAGTGTGGCTACTATGGGGAGGCAGTGGTGCACCAGGACATGAGTTTACTGAAAAGGGGCCCACTAAGGCTCTGTCGCCTAGGCGCCTACTAAAACCTGGAGCCGGCCCTGGGTAAAACCTTCAAGATCTTAGCTTGAATCAGTTTCTGTCCATAGATTCTTCTATAAAAGGGGTTCCCATACATATGAGTCAACCAAACATATGGAAATTGACAGTTTCCACCGATATGCACCTAATGTGGATAGCTTAAATAATGATATTATAAATATAATATCAGCAATGATTACTGATGGATATACAGTCACTATGTCAATGAATTTATTTCCTTCACTTTCTTACAGCTGGCAAACGGTCATTGTATAATGATGCCTTATCTCGTATTACAAGTGTTAATTGAGACAAACCCACCTAGGCCTAATCCCCTCTGTAAATAGTGCAAACCATCGGCACTTCACATGGAGGTGACTGCAAACAATACACCTTAAATAAATAAAATCCTAGGCCGGGACCCTCATACTGAGTCTGCTGGAGTCCCTGAATTCATGGTAATTTAGCTGAGCATTCACACAAGCATAATCAATATGGCGGAGGTCCCCCCCCCCTTCAGCCCCCCACCCCACACAGTGCCTGGAAGTTGCATGTGAATAGTTTGCCATAGACAAGGGATGCTTATTCATCCAATGAAAATTTCTGAATAGCGGCCCATTAATTTCCATTTGCAAGAACAATGGATTATTTCTGCATGTGTAAACAACACAGCAGAGGTGAAGAGGGGGGAGGCTTTATGGAAGTACAATGTCTGCTTAATTAGGTAATGGGATTTAACGAATTACTCTCCCTGCTAATTTGCATAGCACGGCGGAGGGTAAGGAGTCTCTTTTTGCCTCCCCCTGACATGTTTGCTGCTTGTGCAGTAAATAACATGGGATCCTATGAGACAGGAGTCAACTCGTAATTAGCAGCAATTAAAATGCATGACAAGAGGTTCATCTTCATACCCTCTTCCTGACAATTTGAGAACTGGACTAATGTAGACATAGGGGGGCACTTATCAGGGCCATTACTGGCAAGGCAGTTTTCTGTCATAGAAGACCTGTATTTTTATTACAATGCCTTACAAACGGCCAGGAATTGCGATTATTATCCTCTTTATGCCAGATCCACGTAAAGGGGGCGTGGAGGGGTGTGATGGGGACAGCGTGTGTCTGCATACTTCCTAGACCAAACAAACTTTCAAACTTGCTCTGAAGGTGCAGGGCTTTCATCATACGCTGGAGGACAAGTGGCAACATATGATACATTTTCCCTATATTTATCTTTATCTATGTATCTTAAAGGGAAGCTGTCACCAGGAGACCCATTTTTAGCACTCCCACAGTCCACACAGAGCATAGTACATACACTGCCAAAGTGTTTTTTTATTAAAAAAAAAAATAGGTTTTACATAAAAAAAGATATGTTATATAGTACCTTTCATTAGCATGTGCTGTGTGACTAAGCACTCGTCACCTGGGAGTGGCTGGAAAGGAGCAGTTCCCCCTCCCCACACACCCTTGGGAAACTGCTCCTCCATGTGTCCTTTTCAAATAAATGAACTCCCATCACACGGGATTGGCTGTAGAGGAACAGGGGGCGTCTCTAAACCAAGTCATGGGTGTTTCCATATATAAGTATATAGGTTTCATATATAGTATATAGGTAGCAATAAGTTACTGCTTCAAATGCCTTATTGGCACTTCACGGTAAATAAGTGGTTTTTGGTTGTAGTTTGGGCATCTGTCACCAAAAGGTTTGCCGTCACTGATATAGGGTACAGAAGCAATTACAAAAGCAGATTATTCAAAAGGAAGAAACAAAGAATCAAACTTTAACAAGCGTACGGCTGTACTATTGACCATTGGTCCAGTTATACCATTGGGATGAGAACTGGGGAAAACGACCATTTTGCAGTGCAAATGCTCTTTTGTAAGCCCAGTGGGAGACAAAACTTCATTTACGTGGGGATCTGTCGGTGTCTTCCAGGCTCTGATGATAATACGATTTGTTACTTAATACATTATAAAAGAATGAAATGCCCCTTATATGCTTTATAGCATCTAACAAGTATTTTAATATGGACTCTTCAAGCACAGGTATAGATACCTTATCACCTTTCAAATAATTTCTAATTTGAAGATATTTAAAGAAGTCCTGTCCCTTTAAGTTAGACCTAGTTTGTATTATTCTATATGAAGATCTTCCCTATCATAGATGTCTCTTATGGTTGTTAACCCTTCCCTTTTCCATTTGCTCAGATAGTAACAATATATTTTTTTCCACCAAAGTTTCACCATACCAATAAGGGCATTTTGTGTGCCGCACATGCCATAGCTCAATTCTCTGCCAGTAAGGATCGCCCTCATTTCCAATCTATGTACAAGACCTGTTCTCTAGTTACTACTGTAGGACTGCAGAGGCTGATCCTGAAAACTATGTTTCCAACCACCATTGATTTTTTACTTAAATGGTTGTCCACTGACAACAATTAAACTTTTATTCACCTGATAGGAGTTAACTTGCTGATAAGTAGGGGGTCTCCGTGGTTGGCCCCCCACAGATCACCAAATAGGGGTCTGTTGTACCCCTGTTGCTTCCCAAAAGAAATGAATGACCATTCGCACATTCGAGCTGCCGCTCCATTAACTGTCTACTGATTGAGATAGCTGAACACAGCGCTCGGTTATCTCTTTGAGGCTACATTATTTTTTCCCTTTTCTTTTACTCTCCATGGCTAACATGCTACAAATGTACACTACTCGGTTATCTCTGTCAGTGCCATAGAGATGAATAGGATGCATACCCGACAGGTTGCTCTATTGATCAGGAGCGAAATGGTGCTACAACGGACACCTGTTTTGATAACAAGTGGGGATCTCATCATTGAAACCCCTGCCGATCAGCAAGTTAGCCCCTCTCCAGTGGAGGAAGGCTGCTTTTATAACCCCAACCTGCAGATAGCCGGTAAGTTTCCTAGGACAACCACTGTAACATGTGTAATAATATACTCTGATAAACATACAGGTGTAATCCAGAAATAGCAGAGACAGCAAAGCCACATTCCCCAATAGCAGTAGGAATAGCATCCAATGTTCAGCATGCAATGTGCATCAATACTACCGATATGCAACATCATTACCAGATAGACGTCTGCACAGTGACATGGTAAGGAATAGCTGTAATAGCTGTCAGAGATGTTTGCAGAGAGGGGGCAGAGACTGTCACCTAACATCATGTGTAGAATCATCAAATGTCACGTTTAAAAAATTGAAATACCTATAAATTGTTACATTTGTTGTTAGAACTTTAATAGATTCTGAATATTTTGCGCACGGAATGTGGAAATGTTTGTAAATTAGCACAGAGAATGTTGAAAAGGAGAACATTTGGTTAATCAATGTCATGGCGAGATTTACATGCCTCCTCCCATGATCCTTTTCATATGTACCAAGTGTCAAAATAGACTGATGCTCCAGCATCTGGAACAGCCTGGGTGTCACTTCTAAATGATCACACAGACTTTATCGGGAGCCGTCCCTGAGAGATGCAAAATAATGCCAAAGTCAACAGGAAGCCTGTGATCCATTAGTGGATGTGTGTCACCTGATAAGGGATGAGACAAACCAAGGAGCAGAGCTGTCTCTTGTGATTGACGGCAAGACCTGCTTATTATCATTGTATCTGATAAGTTATCATCCCTCCCTACTCAGGCAGAGCTGTCAATAAGTCAGTGACAGGACATGTCTTCCTTACATCTACTCCCCCACTGGCTCTTTTCTTACTGTTTGTTACCAAATGTTATTTCACCAAACATATGGCCTAAAGCTGGCTGCCAACCGGACAAAGAACGGGATCGGATATTCCTGTAAAAGTTTATTCCTGATCATTGTCTGCTGCATCTTGACTATTGGATTGTATAAAGATTTACAATTGTTAATCACTAGTCGATTGCACATTGGGTTGGACAGTAATCTGTATATATATATATATATATATATATATATATATATATATAAATATATATATATATACAAATTTGCTTTGTACATACAACTAAAAATAATGGTGGATTAAGATTGCACGGGCGCTGGGTTGTACGAAAGTCTTATTTTATTAATGCTTTCATATTTACTGCCAAAGTACAGTACCAGAACCAAGCTTCTTGGAAAAGGAGGGAGGTTCCTCTCTCTCTCTTTTTTTTTTTTTTTTTAAAACATCTTTATTTTGTCATTGGTGAACAAGAGCATGAATACAATTTTTTTATTGGAGGTTACTTTCTGTTGTTAGAGAAGCTGGAAGAGCTCTTACATACGTCAATGTGTACATATGTGGGTGGTTGCCACGGGCCCCCTAGAAACCTTTGGCCTTGTGCTGCCGTCCCAATTTGCCAATATTCTAAAATGCTAGTAAGGTAGTTCGCACAGTATTACAGGGCTTTAGGTTGCGGACTAACCCCCCCTGGGTGAACTCATGACTCGTATTGTGTCCAGCAAAGACTAAGTACTTGAATTAGGGAGTTTGTATGTTCTCTCCGTGTTTGTGTGGGTTTCCTCCAGGTCCTCCGGTTTTCTCCCACAATCAAAAACATACAGGAAGGTTCATTAGATTGTGAGCCCCATTGGGGACAGGGACTGATTTGGCAAGCTCTGTGCAGCGCTGCGTAATCTGTGTGTGCTATATAAATAAAGGAAATAATAAATAAATAAATAAATATTGGATCCAATCTGTAGAATATTAATAATATATATGAAAATCAATGGAAATTTTCTGACATTATTTCAATCGATAGTTGCTGCAGGCGGATAACTTTGTGCAATTGCTTAAAAGGGTTTCAAACCAATGGGGTCCTTCTCTTGGCACCATTACCTAAAATCTAACATCAAAATCCTGCTTGATACACCAGGGGCACTTATTCATAGATCCAGACACCACGACTATGGCAATCTTCTTAAAGGCGTTTTCCGTGGCCTCCTTTCTTCTAAAATGAACTGTTAAAATTATGTTAATGAGTCATGAGGGCTCTGGAGGATGCTACCAACTATGCCGCAGATTCATAGGCTGCTATGGAAAGTGTTGAGGGAGCCGGGTTGAGACAGTGTAACAGCATGTGAATCTGCATCATGGAGTGGCTCTGGTTACCTCCGCTGGAGCCCTTCTGGCTCAATAGTATAATTTTAAAAGTTGATTTTAGAAGGAAGGAGGCCATGGATGACAAATATAAGAAGATTACCACAGTCACAGTGCCTGGATCTATGAGTAAGTGCCCCTGGTTTATTGGCTTTATTTATGGTAGATTTTCTTTAAGGGACCGCAGTAATGATGCTGTTGCCTCTTTGAGTACTACTTCGGCCCATCGACCTGGACTTAACAGTGGGATGAATGGTACTGGGCATTTATCCTGTTCATCCGAATCCTCGTGCTTTGGGTTGGACAAATTTGCTTTGTACATACAACTAAAAATGATGATGGATTAAGATTGCCACGGGCGCTGGGTTGTACGAAAGTCTTATTTTTAGTCTTATCTTTGCTTTAAGGTAAAAAGATGACTGAATGGGTGCCATTAGTCCAGCCCAAAACAATCTGAGTTTGATGGCCTATCCTAAAATTTACCGCCTATATCAGAATTTCAAAAAGTCACAATTTCTGGACTTCGCTGAATCATGCAAGCTATGATGTCTTTGGATGTCACTGATTATATAGCGCCACAACTTTCTACCTGCGGTAGTTTATATACAATAACCACTACTGCTCCAAGGTCTGTGATGTGACCAATGTCAGCATTCTCAAGCCCAATACTTCTCCCACATTGTTCAAATAATGCCTCTTTCTCAAACCTCGGGCTTCACTTTCATAAATCTTCACTTCATTAATAGACAGAGAGAGCTTTCATCCTGCCTGACCAGGTCACTGAGTGTGTGGGGAGATGCTTGTCCAGCGGGGGAGTCTGTCTGACCTTTGTCATCCAGCCACACGTCCTGCCAAGCCAGCCATACATGATAAATGTAGGACGCAGAGGAGAAAGTGATTCTAACATCTGTGGATGGCCTGAAGAAAAGGTGTTTACTTAGAAGGGGGCTGAAATTAGAAAGAAAAATGGAGCAGTACCGATAGTCAGACAAAGCTGTTTAACAGCTGCTTTGTATGCGGAAAGAATTGCTGCTTTTTGTGCGGGAACCAGGAGGGAGCCCATAAGATGTCCAATGTCTTGTTCTCATCGACATTTTATCATCTTCCTTTTGTTTACTTCTCTTTAATGCATAGTATGCCACATGAGAAGCTGCCGATCGACTGCTAGCCTCATGTTTTCCCAGCACGGACAAAGTTGAAAAGTTTATTTAAAAGTCCCATTGTTTCTCCAGATATTTTTGGAGTAATAAAAGATCCTACAATATCCTGTTTTTTTTAAAAATACTCCTTTATATGTAGGAATTGTTTAATCGCCCTTCTTTGGCTCCTTTTTCCCACATAGACTTCATTGACACTCCTGTTTGGGACCTTTGTAGCAAATCAGTGGCCTCAGTCAGCACGATGATGTCACTTTTGGTACTCAAGGTAACCATCATTTTTTGTTTCATATATTGTCTAAGCAAAGGTATCAGGAAAAATCAGCATATGTATTTAAAAATATATCCCCAAAATTGTTGAAACTTCATAATGAAAAGGTGCCAAAAAGTTGTCTCTGAGTATGCCCTGTCAATTGGAAGATTTTAAGGCATGCTGGGAGTTGTGACTGCTTAAAAGATCACTACATTACATGACAACTTAGGGTGCATTTACGCGCTTGTCTGGGGAGATGCATACGCGGCCGCATATATGCCCCCATAAACGTCAATGGCGGCCCGGCTGCGGTATGTTGCCATATATATGTGGCATCGTTCCGTGCCGTGCCGCTGTGTGAATCTACCCTTAAAGAGGACCTGTCAACATGGAAAACCCACAGACCAAATGTCCCCCCCATAATCCTTCCCCCAGCCCCTTTCTCCCTAGCCTTTTTTTTTTTAAATTTATGTGCAGTAAATTGATTTAAAACGATCCGACCTCTTACCAAATATCTGGCGCGCTAGCAGTCAGTGTTATTCATTAGAGGGCGTGCTAATACACACCCCGCCAGCGGACACATTGTACGAGAAGCCGTCAGCGGCTGCGGCCGCAACCTGGCTTATTCACATTGCCGGCCGCGCCGCACTGTCAGTGGCTGTGGCCGGGCCGAGCTTCTTTACAGCGGCACGGAGAGCCGGCAGCGATGCGATGCTGCCGCCTTCTCGTACAATGTGACCGCTGGCAGGGGCATGCTGGGGGGGTGTTGGCACGCCCCCTAATGAATAACAACGACTGCCAGATACACAATCCGACCTCTTATTTGGTAAGATCGGATCGTTTTAAGTCAATTTACTGAACATAAATTTAAAAAAAAAACGGCTAGGGAGAAAGGGGTTGGGTGGAGGATTATGGGAGGGACATTTGGTCTGTGGGTTTTCCGCGGTGACAGGTCCTCTTTAAGATGTTATAACATCACCAAAGCTTTACAGAGTGATTTAAAAAATCTGTGTATTTGTATTGCAATATTTGTAAGGCCTCTTCCACACTTGCGTTGCAGTTCACGTCAGAGTCTGATCAGAGTGCAATCAGGGTTTGGTCAGTGAAAAAGTGTACAGGCAACGCGCATGAAAAACACTGATGACTGAGGTCTATCTTTTCTATGGCAATTGATCAGTGAAAAACGCATTGCACTTGCATGTGTCTTGAATGTGACTTGCAAAAGGCTAAAGGCTCCTTTCTCCACCCTTACAGTTAGCCCAAGATGGAAGTTGATGAGCAGGAAAACGAACTCCCCACTGCACAGACGCCATAGTAGCTACTCCGACTGCTCCAGCTTTAGTTCTGCCAATCGATTTAGTGATGTCTCATCCACTTTACTGCCTTTGTACATTAAAACGGATTAGCTGCTGGCATGTCCACAGATGTTAACCCGCTGCTAGTAAACCCTGTGTTTGCTGGCTCTTTTATATTTAGATGGGCGTCTTAACATATGATGTTGAAGAATCGGAAGGTCAGGCTCATTGAGCCTTGTATTGTACTGTCATTTGTTTCAGTATTTTGATACAGAATTTGCAACACACCCGCCAATTCCAAACATAGGGGTTCATTTACTAAGTGTCGCTCTGTGCACTTATATTGGGCAGTGCACCTTCTTAAGGTATTTAAGAAGTGTGTGCGCTGGGATTGTGGCACATGCGATCCTTTTGTGGCGGAGCTGCACCGGCTTCCATACGACGCAAATTGAGGGCTGTATCAGACTGAGCGCAGTATTTAACATTCAAATTGTGTTGCACGTCCTATGTTAAAGATGCACCACAAAAAAGATGGGGAACTCTGTCGGACCTGAGCGGGGAAGCGACAGATTCATGATTTCAGGCGCACAATCATAGTTAATAGTCGCATGCTGCATTATAGACAGACAATGCACTTTCTGTGAACTCGAGTTACCGGGTAAGTAAATGTGCCTCATAGTCTTACTTTTTTCCACATCAGCCCTGTGAATGGCTCCAAGTGTGCACCATATGTAGAGGGGCCCTGTTACTTCCATTTGTCCCTTCCTACCACACACATCCCATTGTGATGTTTTTTTAGTGTTACATCGTTACTACACTGTGGATAAGGTAAATGTCGGTTATTGTTATTATTTATATTACTATTAATGATTATTGAAAAATCACTTAAAATAAATTCACCCAATAAATTATGTGTTATCTGAAATTCTAAAACATTTCATTTACTTAATGCAGAAAAGAGCTTTGCTCTGTATTGATTTCCCGCCATCATCCAGCGTCTATAAACCCCACAGGCCACCACTTAGAGAACTGTTTTCCTCTCTTGACTGTCCATATGGTTTCAAGCCTTCATGTTCCTAAGAATCCTCTGCAAGAACAAGGAAGACATCTGGGGACAGAAGGTGAACAGCCGCACTCAGTGCTGTAATGTGCGTGGCATCACGGCCAGGATGAGGGCTCAGCGGCCTACTCCATCACCTTGGTAACAGCAGCCTGGAAGAAGAAAAAGGGAACAAATGAGTGGGGTCCCTAAACTAAAGTGGCTGCTCTCACCCTCCTCCTCTTGTTATTTATTTTACAGGGCTGAAAGCCGTGGTTCATTGAGCCCATTGTAAGTTTATTATCCTCGACCAAAGTGAAAAAGGGCATTGTGCCCAGCTGGTGCACTGACTTATGGCTGCGCATGATGCAAGGTGTTCCAGCAGAAAATGATCATAAAATAGTGAGAGGTCAGTGCAAATACAATGAATTAGATTGTTATATCTATGGCCTGACTGAAGACATTTCCATAGAAAGGGACACGTGATAAATCAGATAAAGAGGTGAGAACTATCTCAGAGAAGAAAAATGCCTATATATCTTCTTTTTTTTTTACCCAGTGCAGTTGCATCTGCATTTTCACTATTCAGTAAGTAGATTAGGAAAGGCAGGCATGAAACCCGAATGTCATCCTGGCGCCTCAGGGTTTTCTACGACTTAAGATTATTTATGTTATTTATTCAGTGAGAAAAGAGGTGCTCTCTTGTTATAGGAGGGATTCAAGCCCATAATTAGTGAGTTATATTAAAAATACAATGCTTCCAAAATATTCTCATATTTTATGATGAATGAAATGTTGAATGGCAAAAAGTTTTACAGTTTTCATCAGTGCTCCATTTTAAAAAAAATCATTTTCAAGACCTCTGCTTGCTGTAGGTTAATGGAAAGTCTTGTTTATATCCCAAGGGTAAAATTTAGAACTGATATAACAATACTTGAGGTCTACCTTCACACGTTGCCATTAAAACTGCATCTCAAATGCGTCTTAAAGAACTACATTTCATTTTGATCAAAATATACAGGGGGTCCCCTACTTAAGGACACCCGACTTACAGACAACCCTTGCTACAGACAAACCCCTCTGCCCACTGTGACCTCTGGTGAAGCTCTCTGGATGCTTTCCTATAGTCCCAGGTGACATTGATGAACTGTTAGGTGTCTGTCATGAATCTTTATTGATAATCCCTGTTCCCATTACAGCAAAAAATTTGGAAACTCCAATTGTCACTGGGGCAAAAATTTTGTCTGGAGCTACAAAATATACAGTTTCAACTTACATACAAATTCAACTTAAGAACAAACGTATGGAACCTATCTTGTATGTAACCCGGACCCGCATGTGATGCTTTTTTGACGCAGCTGCGTTGGCTTCCCAATTTAGGGGGCGTGACTGATTCGGACTGAGTGCGGGATTTAATTTTCAAATTGTGTTGCAAGCCCAAGCACTTACATGCACCACGAAAAAGATGGTGAACTCTGTCGGACCTGAGCGGGGAAGTGACACATGCAGGATATCGGGCACACGATCTTAATGAATCGCGGAACAGTGCATTATCGCCGGACAATGCACTTTCAGGGAACTTAAGCGGCCGGGTAAGTAAATCTGTCCCATTGATTCTGTCTTGTTGGACAAAGTGCAGCTGCGACACAAAACTGGTGCAGACATTTTACAAATTCATACACTTTGCAAATTCATACAGAAAACTGGCGCAAACACTTGAATAGATGTCAGCCATTGTTTGTGGGTTTTTTATGGATTATGCTGGAAAACCAGGTGAAATGCCTTCTAATCAATATTAAACCTTCAGGGTTTTTTTGTGGATGTAAAAAAAGGAACAATGGAAGTACAATGGAAACAATGAACATGCATATATTTAATGAATTGTAATATCCTGCACACACAAGATACCCATAATTTATACAGACTCAGCAATAACTAGAAAGTCATCTGTAAACCTTGTTAATTTTCAACCTTCAATTCTGCTGATTTCACTGAATCAGACAAGACCAAGCACAGCAAGTGAGTTTTAGCAAGTTTACTTTTATTGTTGCCCCATGTGAAGTCCGCTCATACTACTCACAGATGTGTCCTATTCTTCCATATCCCAAGGGGCAATGGAAAAAACATTGGTAGAGTTACAGCAAGCAGAACCAAGGTAGTGGACAAAGGGGTGAAACCATCAAGTGTCCTGCTTCTGTTTCTAATCATTGACATCCCAGCATATCAATAAGGTGATCTGGCTTTCCTAGACAAAGAAACGCTGCAAGCAAAGGCCAAGGGTCACTGCTCCCCTCTATTGTCCGGTGCACAGTCTGCACACTCCTGCTTTCAACATCTTCTCTGTCCTTTGCTTTAAAAGGGGGAAAATGGAAAGAAGGGTCAGGACCGTAGCTTTTGTGATACCCATAGATGGTTAACTAGAAAGCAAGAGAAAGTATATCTATAGAGTGGATGAGGCTGTCCTTCTGTCAAATTATTGCAGGACTAATGGCTGCCCTGACCCCTCAATGAAGTGGACATCTCCCCCTTGATATACATACATGCTTCATCCCATTGTATCGACTGCCAAGATGAACCAACTGAGCCTGTTAGTATTCACCTAGGAGCCAAATGTCAAACCTATAAATAAAGTAGAGATCAGGATTACTGCTGTGATACATTGGATTTGTTTATTTTGTTTACTTTTTGTTTTTGGATCATTTCCATTCTTCCTGACCCCCCCCCCCCCAAAGGTCCAATTAAGCATACATGCACTCATCATAGGGTGGAAGCCATTATCATACAGCTGTGGGTATTTACAGATCCAACTGCCTGATCCTGATTTTCTCCAATATCTACTTTTGGGAGTTATTAGATGCCCAAATTATTAGTCAACATCAATCTTATGTGTAAAGACACCTTAAAGGGAACCTACCACCACGATTCTCCCTATAAAGGTAGAACGGGTGGTAGGTGGATGTATGGAAAGTGAGGATAGCCCTTTAGAGCTAATCCTCACGTCCCTGCTGTCTTTTAAAAATCTTTAATACCCTAATATGTACATTTTCTAAAGCGGCTACTGGGGTACTGGAGGTTACTGGAGTCGCCGGACATGAGGTTACACGTCGTGGCTACTCCACGCCCCAGTAGCCTCTTTTCTCCTCCTACCCTGACATCTTCAGCGAGCAGCTCCTAGTAGCTGCGTGCCCTCGTCCGAGAAGCCGGAGTTCTGCGCATGCGCAGTGGCTCCGGCTTTGGAGCAGTGGCTGTGCAGCTGTGGGCCAGCCGTTTTGCGCGTGGTGGTAGGTTCCCTTTAAAGAAGTTCTACAGTGACATATAAGTTAGCCCCAATCCACAGGAGAGGGGCTAACTTGCTGACCAGTGAAAGTCTCAGTGATGGGATTCCCACAAAAAAATGGGGGTCCATTGACACTGTCACCATCGTACAAATGGTCGCGCATGCGCTGGCTGCACCATTCATCTGTAAGGCAGAGATTGTTGAGTGCCATACTTTGCAATCTCCATCAGCACCATAAAGATGTTTGCACATGCACGACCAGCTGGTCTCTTCATCAAGGGTATGATGGGGGGGTAGAACAGAATTAACATCCCCTTCTATTAAGTATTTACAACATATCCATAGGGACCTCCTTTCGTGAAACAGTTACAGGTTATAGTGGAGGCAGCAATATAAATCAACTTGGCAGCCTGAACAGGAGTGTCAAAAAAAGTAAGCATACTCATACTGCTGTGAGTCACTTTGGTACTTTGAGTGATAAGCCTTGCACCTGGATTGAAATTCCAGAGAACCACAGGACCCATTGCAACCAATGAATGGTGTCATTGGACAACAGGGCATCACTTCTTAGGACCACAGGATGTAATTTTCAGAAGGTTCAAGAAGGAACCTCATTGGCTGTAGCAAATCCTGTGAAACCCTCACCCGACCCCACCCCCTTTTCCCCCGACCTTCTGGCTAGATGCTTCGCTAAAATAATCGAAGCACTAGAGCTATATGTGACCAAGAGCAAGATATATACACTTTCATGTTTGTGCCACCCCTGTTTTGACCCCCCCCCCCACGATTTTACAGAATTCCAGTCCCTGTTGCAACATTTCCTGTGATGTGGGGAACATCAGGAAGTAAAATAAAGCTGGAAGCTGACCAGTATCAGAACCATAAAAATATCTGCTGGGCTTTCTTGATATGTAAACGGAACGCCTCCTGTCTTTTACCTCATCGGCAAGACATTAAAATGGCTGCATGTGATCTCTATCTGTTCATGAGCAATCGCCCTGCCAGGACCTTAATCTTAAAGTACTCACTGATGTAAAAAGTCCATAATTTTTATTCAGAATTTCTTCATAAAAAACAGCAGCCAATCAGGTGGAGTAGGAGCAGGGGGGAGCACCAACAGCAACTATACAAGCGTTTTATCTAGGTTACGGGATAGTTATTCACTGGCACCAATTTCACTATATTATAATAGTTGCCGACTTAAAAAAATTTACACATGAGTGTTGGTAAATGCCTAGTATGAAAATAAAAAGACTGTCACCATGCTTTATGTTGTATACCTATATACTAAATTTTGCTCAGATTAGTTTGTTTTCTGACCAGACTCACTACCTAAACCTTATGAGGGGTCATCATGGAAACGTTTGTATACTGACAATTAATACAATGGCTACAATAGATAAAAAATTATAAAACATAGATTACTTAGTACCTACTACACTCAGAATAAAGTAGGTAGGTATAAACTTTTGTGTACTTGTAGACAGCAGCCAGCTCCCTGCCAGGGATTATTGTAGTTAGCCTGTGGCTGTGCCATGGTTTTCAGGATTACCATTAAAATAAAGCAGGGAGAGGGCTGACGGGAGCCAGGAAGGTATTTCCTATTTAAGCTGTGTAGGATTATCTGTCTGTGTGCCTGATGTTTTTAACCCCTTATTTCTAGACGGAGAATTCACAACACATTGCCTTGCTCGTCGTGTTCTCGGCTGCTTTCAATTATGAATTATTTTCTTGTTAATATGATCAACTCAAGAGCACTTAAAATTCATTATATACCCTCAGGTGTTTCTGTAATCCTCATGTCACCTTGAGGTATTTGTGTTCTGCCCAGGCAAAAATTAAACTGAACTTTCATGATTTTAGTTGGTTTTATTCAATTAAATTATGTCATGGTAGAGGGTAGGGAGGAAAGTTATTATGATTCATCTCATTCAGAATTGATTGTATTTCCGCCTTGTGACCTATTGTTCACCATTTTTGGCACCACCACAGTGGCTTAAGTAGAAAGGATCATTAAAAGTTTTGCTGTGAAGCCCTATGAATTTTAGTTATAGCACAATGACATCTCTGCCAGATTAGAACATCATTACTATCACTAACGAAGCCCAAACTAATAGTAGGGTCATCTAAAATTTTAATCCTTTAAAATATGGTTTTCCACATTATATACTTAGGACTAGTTTTGAGTGGATTAGTTTTGAGTTTTGTGTCTGGGTTTGGCCTATAACCGTTCCGCTCATCACTACTTATGATATATCCTCATGGCTGAGGTAAAAGAGTATCTAACTGTTAGCCAAAGTAAGTAGTCGAGTGTGTCTACATGAGTAGTAACACTATTTTTGGTCATTAGGCGGTGTGTAGTCTTCATTTTAAAGCTGTTTATGAGCGGATTAGGAGGAAAGGAGCGAGGATGATAAGTGCTCTGTTAATATATATTACACACTTTGTTGTAGTCACCTGAACTATTGATTATTTATACGAAAAGCTTGTTGAAAAGTTCATGATCCCCTACCGTATAATTGGTCGGCTTATACTTGAGTCTATAAAAAATTAACACTGTACTCACCTTTCCGATGTCCCCCATAGGTCCTCTTCTGCTTGCGATCCTCTGGTGCCTCCTCGGGTCACTCTGTGTTCTTCCGCTCCTCTCCGGCTCCTCTTTGGGTCCCCTCGCGATGCCGGTGGCTCACAAACCATGAGGTCAGCAAGCGGCTGACGTCATTCTGTGTGCCGGCTGAGCGCGAAGACCCAAAGTGGAACGGAACATTCCAAAGAGGAGCCGAAGAGGAGCGGATAAACCCGAAGAGGACCAAAGGACCCGAGGAGGCACCGGAGCAGCGGAAGCAGAAGATGACCTATGGGGGACGTCGGGAAGGTGAGTACAGTGTTTGGGGTTTTTTTTACTGCAGGTGGGGCAGGCTGGCTATATACTATGGGGCTGGCAAGCTATATACTATGGGGCTGGAAGGCTATATACTACAGGTACAGGCAGGCTACATACAACAGGGACTGGCAGGCTATATACTACAGGGGGCTGGCAGTCTATATACTACAGGGGGCTGGTAATATGCTATGGGGCTGGCTGGCTATATACTATGGGTCTGGGAATCTATATACTATGGGGCTGGCAGACTATATACTACAGGGGCCGGCAGGCTATATACTACAGGGACTGGCAGGCTATAAACTACAGGGGGCTGGCAGCCTCTATACTACAGGGGCTGGCAGGCTATATACTAGAGGGGCTGGCAGGCTATATACTACAGGGTACTGGCAGGCTATATACTACATGGGGGCTGCCGGGCTACATACTACAGGGGGCTGCCAAGCTATATACAATGGGGCTGGCAGGCTATATACTACAGGGGGCTGGCAGGCTATATACTAAAGGGTGTGGCAGGCTATACACTGGGGGGCATGCAGACTATATACTACAGGGGGCTACCTGGCTATGTACTACAGGGGATGGCAGGCTATATACTGCGGGAAGGCTGTGACCAATGCATTTCCCACCCTCAGCTTATGCTCGAATCAATAGGTTTTCCCATTTTTTTGTGTTAAAATTAGGTACCTCGGCTTATACTCGGGTCGGCTTATACTAGAGTATATACGGTAAATGTTTAATATCTAGTGATGTGGCTGTAACCACTACGAAAAACCTGACACTGTGTACAGTGTGCCAAATAATAATGTGCTCATTAATAGGAAAACAAACCTTGAGGCTAAATTCACATCTGCGTTCCGCAGGTATGAACTGAGAGTAAGAAAAAAACAACGCACATAATTGTCTCACCTCCATAGAGTGTCTATGTATTCTGAATACAGAATATACATTAGATTGCTAGCCGTTCATGCCAAGATAGGTAGGTTCAGGCAACATTCATCTGAGATATATGAACACTTATGGTTCAAGTCTGCTAACTGCAATATAATGTGTAAAATTAAAAAAATAACTGAGTCTAAAGACCTTACAATCCATTGTTCAATATGAAGAAAACCTTAAAGGATATCAACCACTCAAAAGCACAAAAAAAACTAGAAATAGTCTTCTCCGCTCCTCTTCATCTTGAACATGGCACTGTCCATCCCTAGTCTTGATACACCGGGATTACCTAGAAAAGAAACTTATAAATGGCAGCACCGAGCGCGGGGATGAGATGTCCGGCACTCCAGGCTGCTAATTATGCATGCATGATATGTGATGTCACCCAGCATGGGAGCAGGAGGTGGCGTGGGCATGCATAATTAGCAGCCCAGAGCGCCGGACATCTTGTCCCTAAACTCTGTGCTGCTAATTATAAGTTTCTTTTCTAAGTGATCCCGGCGTGTCAAGACTAGTGATGGACAGTGCCGGGATCAAGATGAAGAGGAGCAGAGGTTCTATCTAGGTTCTTTTATGCTTTTTGAGTGATTGATTTCCTTTATGGGCTAAAATTCACCCTAGGAACCCTCAAATTCCTGACTAAATAAAGGGTAGATCTAGAAATTATTAGATAAAAATTAGACAGGGACATAGACTCATTTATGTTCTTATTTGTATAGTATTAATTAGTTAATATATGAAATTATGTTAGGGAACTAAATTATTTGTCATGTCTTAATAACTCCATTAGTGAAATAAGAACCACATAAAGTTAAGTTGCCATCTACCTACTGGAAGATCTGCATGAATGCTTCACTTGCAAAATTATTATTGCCTCATATATGTTCTGTTATGGCAGATGTTTTTGACATGTGACCATAGACATCTATTCGGCTAATGTCTTCGTATTGCAAAGTGTCACCTAAAAGTAGAGCGGGTGCTAGGCTTTCTTTATAATACTGCTCTTGCCCAGTACTTGAATACCATGACCAAGGTCAAGTGCCTTTTTGACACCTCCCTAGCACTGAGGACCAAGTACCCATTTACACTGCCAAGATATGCCAATGCCTTAAACCATGCTTTTATTGAGTATATACATATATAGATACATATTTTCACTGTACAGAGGTTCTTTAACTTAAGATGTAAAGGATGAAAAAACCTTTTCCTTATCAATGTGTCAAAAATAAAATCTTGCCTACCCTTTCAGACTTTGAAACAAAGTTTATGTAAGAACCGAAGTCAACTCGAAGGTTTATGGAGTAGTAATAATAATTTTGCGTGTATTGTAGCGTTTACTTGGGTTGTAACTTTAGAGGGTACAGTCTATTCAGGGTCAAAGTGCCTTAGGGGGATTCATAAAGTTCCTCATCCTTATATGAAGAGACCAGTACCACATACTATACACAAACCTGTACGTTAGATTTGATTTTTGTATCTGGAGAAGCTTCGAGTTTTGCTTTCATGATAACCCCTACGCTGATCCCCTCTATAATAGTAATACAATTTGCACCTGCTTCCAGGACTTATGCTGAATGCTAATAATCCCACCGTTGTGTATGAAACCTGCTTGTCCACACATAAATATCATGAGCGTATCTCATGTGGGAAGTTCAGATTGACTTATGTCTGATCAGAGATGGTCATTTCCATTTGTTCTTCTGAATTATTTTCCATCCCCTCTTTGTAGCGAGAAAAGCATGGCTTTCCCCCTCTGATGGATTTAAGCTCCTCTCGCATTGAAGCGTCAAAGCATTAGAAACAGTATCTTTTCATTCTTAGCTTGGGAGGACACGGCGCTCTCTGTTCTTCTTTGCCTGTGAAGAAAATGTTCTCACACTGAATGACCTGCCGCGCTCTCAAAAAAAGTGCCTCTCCATTAAAAGTTTCCTATTGAAGCCGGTGAATGAAAATTGTGCCATGGAATTCAGTCTCTGTGAATGGCCGGGGTCTTCATGAAATGTGAAGGGTCCAATAGATTTCCCACAATATTTGTACACCTCCTTTTGTTAGGATTTTTCTCTTCATTGAAGCAGAAATCGTTAACACATCCGCTGCAAGGCGTCGTTCTGCTGCTCATTAAAGGGGCGGAGAAGGAGAAAAGGGGGGCAGCTGGAGTAGCCCCTCCACAATGCTCTACTGAAGGGTTCTCATGTATTTATAAGAGGAATTATAGGAGATATAATGACCACCTGCTTATATTCATTCTCCTTGCAACATACACAGTCTAGCTGTCACACCGAACAATTTCCATGAATTTTAAAAGATTACCAGAAATGGAGAAGCTCCTGGAATATAAATCAGAAACTGGGTGGAAGTCATAAAATCATTTTTTGTGAATTCAAATGTAGAGCCAGGGGATTATCCAGATTTAGACAGATTTTGCAGTAATTTATAATTTAGGGGCAAAACGGTGGCTTAGTGGTTAGCATTACAGCCTTGCAGCGCTGGGGAGTTGGGTTCATGTCCCAAGGTCAACATCTGCAAAGAGTTTGTATGTTCTCTCCGTGTTTGCGTGGGTTTCCTCTGAGTACTCCGTTTTCCACCCACACTCCAAAACATACTGGTAACTTGATTAGATTGTGAGCCCCATTAGGGACAGGGACCAATTTGGCAAGCTCTGTGTAGCTCTGCACAATCTGTGTGCGCTATATAAATAAAGGAATTATTATTTTTAGTATACCTTAATATGTGGGACTTGGTGCTCATATGGTACTTCTAAGTAGGACAACATTTAAAACTAACATACACTCCCCTACATTTAGCATTGTACAGATATAAAAGTCTTGTAAGCACTCTTACAATGTTTGGATACAGCAACCCCTTGAAGCTTCTGTCTGTCGTGATGCATTGCCAGTTTTGACTTTTAGCCTTGTGGTTTGTTTACTATGTATGCATGACAATGGAGATATTCTTGAAAAACTTTTAGGTACCTCATACCGGAGTTTCTGCCCAATGAATGGTCAGGCAAAAACCATCCTCTAAATGGAAATCCCTCCATGTAGATCCACAGCAACAATGTTCCACCTTCTCCATTAATGGGCACTCATTTTTAAAAGTGTGATCAGCTGCCACCACACACTGCTGGCCATAACTTATCTGCCGTGGGGTCCGTGGTTTGGGCATGTTGAAACCCAACATGGCTGATTCATCTTCCGCCAGATACAAAATGAATAAGTGTTGAGGTCCAATGTGTCCACCTGCATAAGATTTAGATTTAGTAATGTTATTGAGAGAGAATAGGATGGGATTCTGAGCCGTGCACCCAACAACCTTTGCCCAAATAGACAACCCCTTATAGACCATAAAACCGGGGAATATATTTCTATCTACTGTGAATTAAAGTGTACCGTATATTCTATTTAGCCTGTCGACTAAGCTCCTAATGAGTCACTAGTAGGACAGTCCTACTCGGCTGTGTTCATGCATGTCATTCATAGTAATAAGGCCATAATAACATTGTTATCCCTATTATAGTGAACAGAGAGGTGAATCATTCTGTTTTCATTCAGGGCATTGAATAGGAAACATCCGAACTATTGAATCAGCTCAATAGCTCCATTGACCCTGAACAAGTTAATTTATCACCAACTTCTGAGCTATAAATTCCAATTTATCGATTTTGGATTCCTTTGAAAGCCAAATATGATAATTATTAGATTAGTAGTAATGAATACCATGACCATTTTCTTCAATACTATTAATTGCCATTTTAAAAAGTTTCCACTGCTCGGTACACTTCTAAAAGAGTTAGTGTGGGATAGTATGCCATTTGTCCGGACTCTCACAGCCATCAGGATATTCTCTCACGGTGGTCTAAAGAAAAGCTCTCTAAGAAACTCTTGAACATTTCTTGTCCAAAAAGGGGGCTGGGTGAAAGAGCATTCATAAAAAAAAAAGTTTTTCGTTCTCTCTGTAACAAAAGGAGCTTGGGATATTCCAAAAGTAGAAAATACCAATGGAACAGTGCTGATTGTTCACCGGTTTTCTTAGTATTGAGCTTCTCACTTTAACAAATGGTCCCAATTAGAGAGCCACGTTGACTACACTCAAAGCCAAATAAAAATTATTTCCCTCCAACTCTCATTCTTCCTTACTCTTTATGAGAAGTTTTTCTGACTACCCAGACAACAGTCTGTGAATATTCTCAAGGTTGGGACAAATACCTTTAGACATTTCCACCTTTATTCTTACTCCTCCTCCTCTTGAACTATTCTACTTGAAGAACATTGTAAGCACTTGTTGAAGTGCTAAACAATGGAGATGGGGGCATGATTAGCGTACTTGACTGGGTACTAGTACTACGACTGCATGCTCTGTGGCTAAAACTCCTGGCGAAGAGATATATGATACATATTTAGTGTTTTCTTTTTAAGTCAGTCGTCCAGTGGCAAAACATTTTCTTCTAACAAAAATCTTTTTTAAAAATTCAAAAAAATTTTAAAATGGGTTTTCCACACTAGACAACATAAATGTTAGTTTATGCTTTATGTATGTTTATTTTTGTTAAAATTTAGCAAAAGTCAATATAATTCAACGCCTAAGAGTTAGGTAAATGTCAACACTACCACATATCTCCACTATTCAACAGCCAGTCCATCAAAAGATAATAATTCAATACCTATATCCATTTAGGAGTGATTCATAACACTGATCTTATCTTTTCTTCCAGTTAAAGAAACTCTACCATCTCAGATCTACCTATTAAGGTAAATCCGGAGGCAGGTTCCTCTAATAATGCAGTTGGAGCCCTTTTTAGGGCTAATCCTTCAGTGCCTCATAAGTTTGTAAATCTTTTATTGCCCTAATATGCAAATTAGTGAAAGTGGTTACTGGGGCGCGGAGTAGCCACAACTAAAGCTACACGACGCGGCTACTCCATGCCCCAGTAGCCTCTTTCAATCCTCCTACCCTGAGACCTTCAGCGCACAGCTCCTCGTAGTCTGAGCCCTGCATAGAGTATATATGCAGAGCTAACAGCTGCATGTACTTGGCTCCGAAGTCGGAGCTACTGGGCAATAGCTCCGGCTTCGGAACCCAGCACAAGCTGCGTGCAGATGATATAGTGGGAGAATCGAAAGAGGCTACTGGGGAGTGAAATAGCCACGCTGTGTAGCTTCAGCTCCTGGTACTCCATGCCCCAGTAGTCTCTTTTACTAATTTGCATATTAGGGCAATAAAAGATTAAAACTTATCAGACACTGAAGTATTAGCCCTAAAAAAGGGCTTTAATGGCATTTATTACAGGAACCTGCCACCGGATCTACCTTAATAGGTAGATCCAAGATGGTAGGTTTCCTTTAACTTGTCCACTTTTCCTTTTTTGGTTCAGGGTAGGCCAAAGATTATATTAAAAAAAAAATAAGAAAAAACACCTCCTTGCCCCATTTATAGCTATATAAATTCTTGAATCTCTCTCTCTTCCTCTTGTCCCAAAGTACCTTTTGCTGAGACTGAGGTCCTGTGAGCCAACTCTGCAGCAAACCTGAGGGCATGGACAGAAACCCCCTAACCATTGATTTCCGTAATAATAATAATTCCTTTATCTATATAGCGCACACAGATTACGCAGTGCTGCACAGAGCTTGTCGAATCAGTCCCTGTGCCCATGGGGCTCACAATCTAATAAACCTACCAGTATGTTTATGAAGTGTGGGAGTTAACCGTAGGAATCCCATGCAAACACTGAGAGAATCTTTGCAGATGCTGACCAGGATGGGGCTTGAACCCAGGATCCCAGCACTGCACGTCTGTAGTGCTAAGCACTGAGCCACCGTGGTGCCCAATCTGAAAAGTAGGAAGAAACCATATTATATGTTCTGATTGCCTTGACCCAAAAAGATCTACCAGTGGAGCTAAACCAGGAAAATCTTGCTCTTCACCCCTATGTATTTGACCACTCTCTTCCTGCCACTCTCTCACTGGTCATTATCTTTTATAAATAATGACCCATAGTGCATATGCACCTTTGCCAAACCATTTGGAGCAATACAGTCATTTGGATTATCCACAGAATGGGGCGTATTTACTAAGGGTCCCTCGGCCGCATTTTCACCGGGTTTCCCGACTTTTCGGGGATCGCGATGGGGATTGTGTCGAATGTGATCGTATTGTGACGCATGTGTATCGCTCCGGCTTTCACATGACACAAATCGGGGGGGGCAGGCCGCCAGGCGATCCGACGGGTTCGGACTACACGCGGGATTCAACATTTAAATTTGTGTCGCAAGCCAAGCATGCAGGGTATTGGGCACAGGATCGCGGCAGATCAGCACTCCGGCGGAAATTCCGGATCGGGGATCGCGACTCGGACAGATAAGTAAATGTGCCCCAATGTGTCAAAGGTATCTGAAAGATTCAAGCTCTATAACAGGCCCCAGCCCAATCCACTGTTATGATGGCTTCTATGGCCACCATGAATAGAAAGGTGGCTGCACATTAACAGCTCTTTCCAATTACTTCTACAGGAAGTAAGTTTACCTTGAGCTCTACCAAAAAATGGTCACCATTGAACCAATTGGGATGTTAAGGTGGGGGTCTCTAGTTACTAATATGATTTTCTCGACTTTTTTCAAAAATTACAGAAAAAAAAACATTTTGTACTGACACGTTGTAAACCCATCGTTGTAAAATCATAAATGATAAAGATGGTGTCAAGTATGTCTTCATGCAAATTTTGCCACTTGATTCTTTTTCTTTGGATATTGGAATAGGTACAAATCCCTAAGAGCTCAGATCTATCAGACATACAATAAACATCTCTGATGAGAATACCAAGACTAAAATCAAGATAAAATCAATATTAACCATTTGCTTTTCATGCACTTTTGTATATTGTATATTTATTATATTGTGGTGAAAGAAGTAACAGCAGCCACTGGATATTCTTCCTTCTAGAACAGCCAATCTACAGTAACTCACATAGTTTTCTTTGGTTGTCTTTTACATTACATCACACATAATATTAGTAACAATAATTCTTTATTTATATAGCACACACATATTACGCAGCGCTGCACAGAGCTTGCCAAATCAGTCCCTGTCCCCAATGGGGCTCACAGTCTAATCAACCTACCAGTATGTTTTGGAAACGGGAGGACCCGGAGAAAATCCACGCAAACACGGAGAGAACATACAAATTCTTTGCAGGACTTGAACACAGGGCCCCAGCATTGTAATGCTAACCTTTAAGCCATCGTGCTGCCCCTTCATTGGTAAATTTTATATAGCTCTGAGTTATTTCACAAATATATCCATGTACTTTTGGAGTTTAATATTTCAAGCTTCAGTAGTCTATCACTTCCAGTCTACACCTTGGCCATGGCTTCTTCCTGGCCTTGGCTATGGGCCATGACTTTGGCTGAGACATTTACTGTATTCTGCTGAGAAACTAAGATCTTGTGTAAACTGCTTGAAAACCTAGTAGCACATGTCTATGCAGACGTATCATTGAAATTAGTGTTTAAAGGGAACCTGTCATCAAAAATTGGACTAATAAACCAATACAAGCTTGTTGAAGAGCAGCTTAACACCTTACAGATCATATTTATTTCATGGCCTAGTGCGTTGGTACCAGCTAGCAAATAATTTTTGAAGTGTGATGTAAAATGGTTGCATAAAGTCATGGAGGCGGAGTGTTTAGTAATGAAGTCAAGCTCTCTTCACCTCAAAATGCCTCCTCCTCTGCGATTGATATCACGCACCATACTTCAGGAGATCTGGTTAGTGACGTCTCTTGACTTTATACAACCAAATTATATCTCATTTCAAAATTGATTTTGTAATGATAATGCCACCCCATGTCATGAAAGAAACATGATCTGGGAGGTGCTTGGCAACAAACTGATAGTGGTTTATTAGGTGAATTCTGCTGACAGGTTTCCTTTAAACATGGCAGTTCTGAATACACCAAAACTTTCCTTGTCACCAGAAATTTGTCCCTGTTTTGGACCAATTGGCATCAGCCTTCCAGGGTTTTTGCCTTCTTCTGGATCAAAGCAATATAATGTTTAGGTTGGTGCTTGATGGACCTTTTCTGACCATTTTATTATTATTATACTATGATACTTTATTTGGACTTGTAGATACAGACCCTGTAAAAAAAATCAAGTAAAAATAGGAATGTATTTTATTTATTACCTGTCTTTCATATTGTAGTAATGTTCCAGAAACAGAGAAGTTACTTTGGGTTCCTTTGCAAAATGTGTCATAGAGTCCACCACAAACAATGCAGCAATAGGGGTACATTCACATGATGCAGTTGGGGTGCCATTAAGAACCGCAACATATCTGCATCTCAATATCAGTGTCATCCTGTTGTACACAAGCTTCCTTAGTGCAGCGCAGAGAATAGACTCATATATCCAGCCATGGATTCTTTCATAATGACTGGATAATTGTCTTATCCCTAGCAATTTTGGTAACATAGCTATTCTTGTAAATCAGATGAAAATTGTAATGATTTTATTTTGCTTTCTCACCTGGCAAAATATATATGAGGACATCATTGGCACATCCCGGAAATAATGAGAGCAGCTGTCACCTGTGTCTAGAAGAGATTGCTAGTGTTACCAGGAGCTGGCAATGTCTCCCTATCCACAGGGTTAGAGACAAGCAGGAAATATTCCTAGGCTAGGCTGGAAAATAAATATCACTGCACACAAATTACATTTTGGTTTTCTATGTTATCTTTCTAAAAGCAGACCTCCTAACCATCCCGGATCCAGCAGGTCAGTCGCACTGTCATGGGTGGTAGAAGGTCCTGGGTTTTAACCCTGTCTGGATAAGTAGAGGAAGCAGGACCACTGCAGAGGTACAGAGGAAGCTAAATATCTGATTTTTTTAGAAAATTTCACAGCTATAAAGGAAAGGGGAAGCAGGAGGACACAATGTGAGGGGCAGGTGGGGGCACAAGATGTGGGGTTCGTAATAAGGTGGAAGTGGGCAGGACACAGTGCTAGGGGAGAATGGGGGCAGAATATGAGGGAGAAGTAGGGGAAAGAATGTTAGGGGCCATAATATCATGGGGAGGTGGGAGGTAGACAATGTGAGATAGAGGTAAGGGGGCCACAATGTTAGGGTGAAGTGGGACCGCAATAGGAAGGGGTCAAAATATATGTGGGGAACCTCAGTATGGGGGACTACTGAAAATGGGGTGTTATAAGTAGGGACTTAAAGGAATAAGGGCATTACATGTGTGGGCATTATACTGTGAGGTAATAGTAGGGGTTATACCTAGATAAATATATTCCACTCAAAATCCGTAGAGATTTCATTTGGACAGGACATTTATACATACATTCATTTATAGATTTATAAATAGAGATGAGCGAACCCATTGGGGCTTAGGGTTCGGATTTGGCCCGTGTGACCCGCACATATTGATTGATTAGTGACCAAACAGCCATTCCAGAAAATTGACGCCCCTAACTTACATCCATCGCTGTAACTGGTCAGGGGGCCTGCAGCTGTTTGGCTTCCAGTCCGGCCTTATGTCTGCATCGCGTGGGATGAACCCAAACGGGTCCATAAAGATTTTTGTCTGGGCTGCACAGGATCCTCTTGTTGGACCTCTAGGGCCAAGTATTGTATTAGAGCCCCAGCATGCTAAATACAACCTAATATTATAGTTGAATGCATTTCTTATGTGCTGATAGGGCCCAAGAAACTATTTATCTGGTAGACCAAAAGAGCTTTAATCCAACACTGTATGTGCACCTGTACATCATTCACATGGCCTGGAAGATAAGTTCACAACCTAAATGGGGTTTCTATTTTTATGTTGAGTTAATGGTGGAGAATGCATCATATGGACAGAACAAATCCTAATGGAACCCATTGACTATTGGAGTCTATTGGGTCTCCATTATAGTGTCCAGCATATTCTCAATCCTTATACAAGGATTCTGCAAATAATGTAGGATAAGTATTAATTTGGCTGACTACTGAATGATATCTATTGATTCCTATGGATCCCATTGGCCTGCTACAGCCAGGGGCCACACTTTTGGCTCTAGATGATATAGCCTATTCCAGATTCTAGAATCTGCCAGATTATGTCTCATTTGTACATAATATCTGATATTATAAAACTGATGTTATCTACAGTTTTTTACTTTTATTTCCAGTACAGGCAGTCCCCGGGTTACATACAAGATAGGGTCTGTAGGTTTGTTCTTAAAGAGGACCTGTCACCCAATTTATCGGCATTAGGAGCTGCTTACTAAAGTAAGCAGCTCCTAGTGCTCGATCAAACGCCCCAGTGTTAGAGTGATAGCATTACCGGAAACCTCCGGTAACGCTGTCAAACACTGCGGCGGGGTAGGATGTAATTGTCAGACAGCTCGCAAAGCTGTCCGACGTATTCATGAGGGGGCGGGGTTGGGGCGTGGCTAGGGGCCTAGCACGCGGCAGTCACTGCCGGCCTATGGAGCTAGCGGGGCGGTCCGGGAAGAGGCGCCTCGGACCGTCCCCTCATGAATACATCGGACAGCTTTGCAAGCTGTCCGATGATTACACTATACCCCGCACGCAGTGTTTGATAGCGTTACCGGAGGTTTCCGGTAACGCTATCACTATAACACTGCGGCATTCGATCAAGCACTAGGAGCTGCTTACTTTAGTAAGCAGCTCCTAGTGCCGAAAATTTAGGTGACAGGTCCTCTTTAAGTTGAATTTGTATGTAAGTCGGAACTGTATATTTTATCATTGTAATCCCAGCCAGAACTTTTTTGGTCTCTGTGACAATTGGATTTTAAAAATGTTGGATTCTCATAAGAACCTGGATTAACAATAAAACTTCATTACAGACACCTGTGATAAGTGTTACAGCTGTTTATTGTAGCCTAGGACTAAAGAACAATAAATTACCAATATCCAGTGGTCAGTTTGTAACTAGGGGTCGTATGTAAGTCGAGTGTTCTTAAGTAGGGGACCGCCTGTATATATTTTATTACATGTAACATGTATGGTATTTTCTGACATCTGCAGCAGCTCAGTGATAGATAGGTCCTCCGCCGTGATGTTTCCATTAGCGTTGGATCAGTGAATAACATGTTAATTAGTAACAATGAATTGATAGCCAGTTGACACATCCTTTCTATGCATAGACTATACAGGATTCTGTAGAGCAGGGAGATTCGTAATATATAAATGCATTTTTTTCCCCATTTCACCTAAGATTTTTTTTATAAAAGTGTGATTAGTTCCTACAGAAGCAAAATGAATGATAAAATTGATCTTGAGTCACCATCAGTCACCCTTATGACCAAGCAGAAGTACAGACAAAGGAGATATATCAGTGCTTGATAAATCACTCCATAGACCACCATCTATTGTGCCCAAGTAGGCTATCAATCAGCGCTGACATGCCAGGACTGTGAACCTGATTCTCTGGCTCTGATCAGCTCCGCTCCTTCCTCCTGCTGAGATCCTCAGCCACTTACAGCAACTCCTTGGAGTTTCCTTTACCTCCAGATGTCCACCATGTGCTGTGATAACAGCCACTCCTCAGGACACTGTCCCAACATATGGAAAGACCTTGCTTCCTTCTGAAGCTTGAAAAACTCTCCAGATGCCAACATCCCTATTTTTGCTTTATCAGCAGTTTATTATTGGAGCCTTTTTGTCTCCGTGCAGCTGCCTCTTAGACATTGTGCATCTTCCTTCCCTCACCATTCACATCCCTGTTAGGTCTGCAACTAAAACAGGATCAAGCACAGACATACAGCACACATTGCAGGACTTCAAAGACTAATGTATATCAATATGTTTAATGACAGAGCTCATGCCAGGGACTCCTTTGCTTTGCAGGTGCCCACCTTGATAACCTGAAAAAATTCTAGTATTTGCAGTGTCCTTAAAACTTCTATTTTCTTTAAACATCCATAAAATACAAAATAATTTCTCCCGTGGGATCAATAAACTTGTATTGTATTGTATTGTATTGTAAAATGATAAGGGGGTACAACAAACGTGCTGGAGGCTAGTATTTTGGCTTGTCAAGAACTTGTGTCGCAAGGGTACCGTTCCTCTTCCTCAATGCTAACCTTTACCCGTTTGTTGTGCCCCACATCATTTTATGAATCTGGAATTCAATGATTTTTTTTTATATCTATCCGGTAGTCAGATGTTCTGAGCAGCCAATGGGAGTTAAGCATGAACTTGATTTTTCACTTTGGTGTAAGTTTTTTCCACTCCACCTTGATAACCAGCATGTGACGCGCATGGTGCAGATGCATCTCCCAGTTATTACCTCTACCAATGTAATCCTTAATGTTTGCTGGTCAGTCTCTAATATCATACACAAAAAAGTAAGCAAAACCAATTCATTATAAAAAGTCATCTCAATTTTTCCCCAACATTTTACGTTGGAAAAAAGAAGGATCTGCCAACTCTTTTCTTTCTATTAAAAACATACACTCGGCCGCGCCAAGTGAGTATAGAGAAATCTGAAGAAACAGTTGTCCCCCATACAAGCTATGATGTTATCTGTCCAGCTCATATCAGAGGTCAGATCTGTTTCTAAATCATCAACTGTGTTCCACAAATTTCAATTCAAACTTTGCCTTATTGCTTTTCTTTTTCTCCTATTTGTATGAAATTCATAACTTAAAACTAATAAAATTGAAAGTTTAAAAGAAACATTTTATAATGTAAACATGTAAAGCTAAAAAATCTCCATAAGTGCAAAAAACTTTCATCAGAGAATCAGAAAACTGTAAAGCCAGCAGGCCCTAGTCACAATTTTAGCATCCAGGTTGAATACTGGGGGTTTGGTTCCATGAACCCAAACCTGGACTTCAGCCACCCTACTAGTAACTTGTCGCAAATCGGGGTGTTAACTCTTTAAATGCCAGTGGCACATGACGTAACAGGAAGTGGTGATCTTCAGGAAAATGCTGGCGCATCTTTAAAACCAATGGCATTTAAAGAGGTAAAAGGGTTAACACCAATCATGTGTGTTACCAGCGGCACCCAAACCCCAACAGAATGTGATTGGAACTGCTCATCCCTGGTTATTTGTCTGTTTTTGCTAATTTTGCTATCCTTGTGCTGCTGTGCTGTACAAGTATTGTTGTAGCCTCTTCAGTGCCCTCAACAATTGGGCTCATAATCTCATTTCTCACTGATAATAATTTTCTTTGTTTATATAGCACCATAAAATTTTGCAGCGCTTTGCAAATCATAGGGGACAAATACAAATATAATATTACATTACAGAATACACTAGGGGCAATTTCATAGAAAGCCAATAATCAGCTTCATAGAGGGAAACGCACAAACATGTGAATAACACACAAGTGGGATAAGCAGATCCTTATATTGGGGTGTGACTGGTAAAGTGCTTGGCAAGCTATGAACCAAGGATATTGGGTGCTACACTAGCACATGGTTATAGCCAATAGTGTCCAATATTCCTGCACACTCGGTATACATGTGTTTTTAGTAGGGTAAAGGGAGTAAGTCGATGCCACACTCTGGCATGTCTCCGGAGCATGTAATCAGTAACACGCGTGACCGTTCTTCTCCAATATCAACAGATAATATGTAGACAGTCAGCCAGGACTTAAGTGGGTTGAAATACATTTTCTTTTCTCTGTACAGGAGCATTACGGCCCCTTTAAGCTACAGTATTACCGATTAATATGAATTGCCCAAAGTGGCCGATTTAAATCAGTTTTTACAATACATAATTTAGCATATATTTAAATGTTATGACAGCTCACATTTATGCAGTAAGTTTTTTGGGGCTCCTGCACTGAAGTTAGCTGTGTGGTGGAAGCCTGCCCCTCCAGACAGAGTAAATGGCCATCCATCACTTTATCTCCAGCCTGGATTCTAGAGAGGAAAACCATTATTTGCCATGAGATAGTGTAGATACTGATAAGATAAGAACAATCTGGTATTTTTAGGGCCTCAGACCATTGTTGTCTGGTTATCTGGGAATTTCCATGTGGCTATCCTGTCCTGTATATAGTCCTGTAGTGTATGGATGCTGGGCTGTGACTAGCACACACAGAGCACAATCTGATTTTACGCCCTATAGATGGGACCATGTATGGGGGAGGTAATGAGTGTTTTAACTGTTGAACACTTGTTCTTGTACTCATTGCCAGAGTAGTGAACATCATATTATGGTCACTTGAGATTTATGGTGCATTATAGGTAAATTTAAACATCAGTTAAAACCATCTGTCCCCTTGTGACTACTTCATGGTTACAAAGTTGTTACTTTTTAGTGTATTTAGATTTCCATATTCAGCTAGTGTAAAAAAAAACCTGGTGAATATCATCTAACTTTATATTGTGCAGGTCCTCTGTTGTTCCTCCTGGAAATTTATGAATAGAGTGATAATTGGGTGTTACCAGGTCTTGGAGAAGGGGGTTGTACCTAAACTATGCCTTATTGGACACTTAGTGGAATAGTAATACTCAGTTGTCAATTTATTCAATAACTATAATTCAAATTGTGGAGAAAATATATGCCAAAATTTATATTTTATGGGGAATGCAAGTCTTTACAAAGACAGACATGTCCAGAAAGTTGACATGAAAATAAGTGGAATTGCTGTTTGATACAAAAATGTAAAAAATATCTTATAATTTGCTCCACCTAGTGGCAACTTTAGGAAGATAATATTTTATCTGGGGACAAAATGGCCCAGATTTACAAAAGCCCCTGCGCCAGTTTTCTTTTGGACTTTGAGCATTCTTTAATGTTCTTGCACATGTATTTAAGACGTGTCCGAGACACATTTGTGGCACACTTGACACTTTGTGGCACACGGTACACTTTACCCGACGCAACAAAAAATTTTGCACTGTAATTCCTGTGTAATGTTGAACCGTATTTATCATACAGAGTCTGACAGAATTGTGTTGCACGCCCTATGTTAAATGTGCACCAAAAAAAGTGGTGCCCTCTCTCGTGGCTGTGCAGCAGGTGCCAGATTCACGAAGAACGTGCGCCACAGATCCTGAATCACAGGCAAACTGCACATAATACAGACTGCACTGTTCTTACTCAATGTGGGCCTATGAATGGGTAAGGGAAGATTTTTGTCAGAACAAAAAGATATTTATTGAAATAAATTAGATTATAGTTCAACTTGACCCAGACCACGACTAATCACTGCAACATCATGAAAAATATCAAAATATTGTATTAAAAAATATATATAAAGCACTAGTAAAGGGTTTTCTCATAATATACATTTATTTAAAATCTATAGGAAGCGGAGAAATGGAGTAACAAAAGTCTCCTAAAATTCCACCGCACAATGACCTACATTTATCAAAACCAATGCAGTCCGTATTATGTGCAGTTGCCTGTGGAGTGTGCAGGGGGCACCAGATTCATCAAAACTGCTGCACAGTCTTGATGAATCTGGCGTCCCCTGCACTGCTCCGGAAGTTGGCACCATTTTTTTTGGTGCACTTTGTTCATGCTGCAGAATTGTGGCGCATGTCAGTGATAAATGTGATGCCAACTCCGAATACGCACTAACACGCCCCTTTAGGTGCACATTTTTTTCTGTCTCATCGGACACAGAGCAGCCGCAACACAAAACTGGCACAGACACTTTATGAATACATGTGCAAGCAGTTTCCATGTTCTTTTCAGTGCAAAGTCAGACAGAAAACTGGGGCAAACACTTTAATACATTTTGAACTTTAGGTTAGAATATATTACCCCATAACTACCTTATCGAATGTGTGTAACACAGTACCTGGAGGTATTTCCTTCAGGACAATGACTGATATAGCAATGGTGTTTCTACAAAGTCCTCTCTCTGCAACATGAGACCGAGTAGAAGCAGCAGTAGAAAATCTTTCCCCTATAATGTCCTGCCCCTAAAGTAGAAAGGAATCAATAACTGGAAATTTGTAATACTGAATATTAATTTTAATCATCATGTTGATAAACCTGTAAAATGTGTCTGTTAACCTCTATGCACTTGACCTCAGTGCAAGACTAAAGGACCCTCTCTTAAAGAATTTGGTAAACAGAATAGAGCTAGAGCGCCCTCATGTGGAAAGCAGCAAAAATGCACTCAAATGTGTTTTTTTGGAAGAATAAATAGCATATCATATGCTACACATTACACATCTGCAGCATGTCAAGTAATACAGCAGGGGTTTACTGCAGATTTTAGTCTTTGCAAGTAATGTTTATCGGGTTACACCAGAAATGACACAATTTGATGCAGCTGTATGGATTTGTGCTGCAGAAATTTAGAAGTATTTGTCTAATGTGGATATACTGTTATTAAATAAATAAGTAAATTTATTTATTTATTAATTAAAAAGACTGATATGGAAGTACTTTTCTTTCTATTTTTTTTTAAAAAGGGTAAGGTGACAGGGTTTACCTAAATACGCATGGTTCAAGAGTTCATATTTGCCGCCCCTATTCCTGCTAGAATCTTTCCACTAAATCAGGCACATCCCAAGAAAAAAAATCTTGACAACATTAATTATAACTAATAACACCCCCTGCTGCAGGAAGACAGCCTCACTGTGTCACCTATGTGATTGACACTACACAGGTTGAGAGTTGTCATTATTGCCTGTGAAATTTCAGACCTGAATGTTCACTATACTCGTTGACTACCTACCTACCCACCCTTGTGCGCAGGTATACTGGAGTACAAGTCATCATAAATGTCCCCCCTTGTATCTAAACCCCTGTTTAATACAGATAGATGGAACAAGACTGCCACCTACTGACATGTACAGTATTTGTTTAATATTTGTACGTTAACATATTTTAATACATGTTTTATTATTTACTGTTTGTGGTCACCTGGTAGTGAGCAGGCTATACACATTGGCTGGCATCCCTAAATACTCTAGAAAGAAGATCCCTGAGTTTCTAAAAATTTTATGTAGCAGAGCTGAGTAGGCTAGAGAGAGAGTCCCAGCATGCAGGCTACTGAGTTGTGAAGCCCAGTGTTTCAGCCCCAGAATTAATAGTATATATAAGCCATCAAAGCCATCAAGGCCGGAACCATAGCCAAATTTAAAGCAAACTCCATCTCAACCTAGTTTGCTACCAGTGATGGTTCTTACACTACTGTTTACCATCTCCTTGTGTGTCGTCGCCCTGCTTAAATCAGGGCCCTCCTTTTAACCCCAGTATAGGACCGTTACCAACAGGAAAAACCCTAGTGGGATCCTATCCCGTCTTGCTATGTATTTCTGTGCAAAGTTACTACTTTATGAACTATTGTGTGCCGAATAGTTGTGCCAAACCTGAATACTGGAGATAAGAATTCTAGATAGAAAGCGACATAAGGGATTTATATGACTTGTATTTTCATTTTATAGTTGTGTTTAACTTTCTGTTCTCTAAGATACTAAAAACTTCTTTCCCTCCCCTCTCCAAAGACTGTCATGAGCTTCCATAGGAGGATGGAATTCAGCAAAGTTTTTAGATGGAAGAATCTCAAATTTTAAATGTCAAATTTTACAAGTTTATTTTGGAATTCACATGTTCTACTAGTGACCATTCAGTCGTTTTCAAACCCTAATAAGTTTGCGGTTATTGCCACACAGATAAAGACACGGTTATGTGGGGTACCAGTGTCTTTTGACAATATACTGAAGATACTAATTTAGGCCTCATGCATATGGTCTTTTCTGTTCTGTATATACAGCTGTATCCTAGCCGTAAATGCGGGACGTATTGCAACAGTATAGCAATGTTTGCAGCGAATATTTAGCCCATATTTTATACGTTACCATTGACTTCTATTGGCCGTATGGAACAGAAATATGGTGGAAGATAGGACATGCTCTATATATTTATACGGCTCACTTACGGTACTGTATGGTACAGTGGACAATAGGGCCATGTACATGGATGGACGTATTGCCCATTGGAGTACATGGGGCCGTATTCCAGCCGTATATACAGCCGTTTTTATACGGTCATGTGCATGGGGCCTAATAGTGTTGGATCCAAGCTCGGAAATTCTTAAAATTAATTGCTAAATGGTTATTTCTGCACAGGCTCTGGGATCCCTTTGCATTGTTACGGATTGTTATCAATGCACTCTTCTAAGCTGGAAACAACCCTCCTTAAATCACATCATATTGACCCTCCCTCCACATGTTTTGTCCTAATGGCCTCTGAAGTCAACAGAAGTTCCAGCTTCTCAAGAAGGGGTGGTACTAAACTACACTATGGGTCCTCCATTGATTCTGTAATACCTGATTTTTCTTCAATCCCAAACATAACCAAAGCCATACATGTAGGAAAATACAAACAATAAAAAGAATTGTGGTGTGACCTCTCTTACAATTTAACGTGCAACTTATTGCATAAAAGATATTATAGATATTGGGGGTCATTTAATAAGGGCCCGCGTTTTCCCGACGTGTTACCGAATATTCCCGTTTTGCGCCGATTTTTCCTGAATTGCCCCGGGATTTTGGCCCACGCGATCTGATTGTGGCGCATTTGCGCCGGCATGCACGCGACGGAAAGCAGGGGGGCCTGGCCGAACGAAAACCCGACGGATTTGGAAAAAACCCTGCATTTAAAAAAAAAATGTGTCACTGGACACGTGCTTACCTTCACCAAGTATAGGATCGTGAACTCCGGCGGGCCTCAGCGACACCGGGTGGACGTCGGAGGAACTGCCTTAGTGAGTCGCCGGAGGACCCGAATCCACCGCAGAGAACGGGAATGGACCGGGTAAGTAAATCTGCCCCATTATATCACATAAATTGGTACTTAGGGGGGCGTGGCTTGGCGATGGCGGAGTAAGTCGCACTGACTGCGAGCTCCCGGCCATTCCCGCCAGACACCCGCGGCACAGAGCGCAAAGAGCCCCGACTACATCATGGTCCACAGGAGGGGACCGAGGAGGACCACGGCACCCCCAGCAGCTGACCCGGGAGCCATAACTAAATTCCTCAGGACAGCGGAGCTGCGAGGCTTCCAAGATGGCGGCCGCGACCGCCCGTCATCCCCACACCGCAGCGCCATCCTCTCAGCAGGAGCTGAGTGAAGTGGAGGAGTCAGCCCCGCAGTCCCCGGGCTCCACGGTGAGTGCCCCTTCAGAGGGGCATCATGAAGATTACCCCCCACTATCGGGGAGCAGAGGAGAAGTGCCTCCATCCCAGGCCTCCCCTTCATTAACCTGGCCTTCCACTCCTCACAGGGCCCTACCTCCCACCCCCACTGCAAGCCAGGGGGGCAATGTTTCCCCATCCCAGGGGGCAAGTGCCTCCCAACAAGAATGGGACTGGAAGGCTCATATACGTGCCATGCCTACCAGGCATGAAATTAATAACCTTTTTTCAAGGCTGGAGGAATCTCACAAAAGGGACATTGCTGGTTTGCAAAAAGAAATACATCACATTGGCCACAGGGTGGCAGAAGCGGAGTCTGCCCAGGAGAAAATTCTAGATCAATTGGACACTCACTCACAAGTTCTACAGGAACATGCATCCCATATCTCTAGCATTTTGACACATCTGGAAGATATTGAGAACAGACACCGCCGTAACAATCTAAGGATTAGAGGCGTGAATGAAGACGTGGAACCATCTAAATTTGAGGAGTGGGCCCAAGCGTTTTTTGCAGAGATCTTGAACCAACCTTCTGCCTCTCCAATTGAACTGGATCGTATCCATTGCACATTGGGCCCTAAGCCGGCGGCTTCTGAGCGTCCTAGAGACATCCTATGCCGAGTCCATTTTTTCAAGGAAAAAGAGGAGATACTTCGCCGTGCAAGGGAGCTCAAGGACATCACGTTCCGTGGATCCAAAATTATTGTTCTCCCAGACCTAGCGAAGAGAACCCTTCAACTGCGGAGGGCCTTGCGTCCTCTATTGACGGAATTACAATCCAGGGACATCCCGTATAGATGGGGCTACGCGTTTCAACTGATCGCTAAGAAAAATGGGAAGTCGGCTGTCTTCAGATCCCTCGGAGACCTCCCGAAATTTCTGGGGACGTTCGAGCTGCCACAGATAGCCCTACCTGAGTGGCCTACAATCAACTCGGCCCCGGTTCAACCGCCGAGAGAGAAGTGGCAGGAAGCACGCAGAAGAGGCTCAGACCGAGCTACGAATCACTCTACCGGAACCTGAACGGTTTTATGTATACTTTTCTATTTGATAGGTGTTACCTGTTATACTTTCCTTACCATGCTGTTATAATCTTTTTTCACGTGGTTTTATAATAATACCTGTACTCCTCGATTTATCACTGGTTACGATACCTTTGGGAGTTTAGCAGGGGCTTTTATAGTCTTTAATTATTTGAAATTCTAACTCAGAAGCGCTTAGTATATTTTTTCTTGTATTATGAATACACTGTTTTTTGGCGGAGATGTGCCGGGAGACTCGCCCCCCATTGGTCTCCTCGTCTCCCCCTTAGGGTTGCGGTGCTGGACATCGCCTTGGCTTTTTATGCCTTATCTTAGATTTACTAGGCTCACTAGGGGCCTGGGTTGTACATTTTCTCATGTATGTTATGTTTGTCATGTTTGTTTACCCCTTTCTTCCCTCCCCGTTCTTTCCTGGTCTAACCTCCTCCCTCCCCTCACTACATCATCTATACATGATCTAAGCTCTCCTTTACCTAAACTATGGCGGTATTAACTTTCTGTACATACAATGCCAGGGGTCTAAATAAACCGGAGAAACGAAGCCAAATATTATATCATCTCCATAAGAGACGAGTTCTGGTAGCAATGTTTCAAGAGACTCACTTTAAAGTGGACAGCATTCCCAAATTGCATAATAAGTATTACCCTGTATGGCACCACTGCCCCCACCCCTCGAGGAAGGCTTGTGGAGTTTCCATAGCTTTTCACAAGTCGTTCCATCCGACCATATTGGCCACGGAGATAGACACGGGAGGCCGTTACATATTTCTTAAAATTGACTTACTGGGAAATGTTTTCACACTTGCTAATGTTTATTTTCCAAACCAGGGCCAGGTGTCTTTTGGCTTGGGGGTTCTGAAAAAATTGGCTGTCTTTGCTGAAGGATCTGCATTGATTCTAGGAGGCGATTTCAACGTCCCTCTTGATCCTGCACTGGACTCTTCCACAGGTAGGTCCTCACTTTCCCACCTGGCACTGTGTAGGCTGAGACGCTCATTATTAAACCTTAAATTAGTAGATATGTGGAGGGTGCTTCACCCGGGAGTCAGAGATTATAGCCATCACTCTCAAGCACATAACAGCTATGGCCGCCTAGATTACCTCTTCGTATCACACTAACTGTTAGATCGGGGCCCTAAGAGTTCTATCGATTCCACCCTTTGGTCAGATCATGCCCCTGTGTACGGGTGGCTAGGCCATCTGGGCAAACGCACAAAGGAATTCTCCTGGAGATTAAATGACAACCTGCTAAATGATGCCCTATGTGAAGCTGATGTCCGGGGTGTAATCACGGACTTTATATCCTCAAGTCAGGCTCAACATCTTACAATGCCAGTTAGATGGGAGATTTTAAAGGGATCCATCCGAGGGGTGTTTATGGCACATGGGGCGCGACTTAAAAAGGAAAATTCTGCAAAACTGAGCTCCTTATTCTCAGAATTGGGTTCTAAAGAAACCGCTAATAAATCTTCCCCAACTGATCTTTTGAAGACGGAAATCTCAACTATTAGACACAAGATCATCCAAATATTAGATCAAAAGAGCCTATGTTTTAGAGATAAGGTGAGAAAAGATTACTTCGAATATGGGGATAAATGCGGGAAATTGCTAGCCAAAACCCTACATCCTAGGACCCCTCAGGCACCAGTTATGTCCATATACTCACCTCAGGGCACCTTAGTTAACTCACCGAATGAGATTCTTCGGGAATTTAGTAACTTCTACTCCGCTCTATATAATCTGGATGTTCCTGCTACTGATCCTGTACGCTTCATGGAGGAGATCTCAGGTTATCTGGAATCTCATTTCCCAAACTCTATTTCCCCAGAGGAAGCCTCTACAATTGATAACGACTTCACCTCAGAAGAAATTCTGCAGGTAATAAAGGAACTGAAAATGGGCAAGAGCCCTGGGCCAGATGGCTTCACACCCAGATTTTATAGAGTCTTCGGGGAAGCCCTAGCTACACCTCTGACGGATTTCTTCAACTCTATAGACATAGACAGTCCCTTTGACCCACAATCCCTTAGAGCCCACATCTCGGTTATCCCTAAACCGGGTAAGGACCCCAACCACTGCGGAAACTATAGGCCCATCTCCTTGATTAATATCGATCTCAAAATATACTCCAAGATTTTAGCTTTACGCATCTCCCCATTTATTCCAAACTTAATTCACCCTGAACAGGTGGGCTTTGTTCCGGGTCGTGAGGCAAGGGACAATACCCTAAAAACGCTTACCCTGATCTCGTGGGCTCGGCGCTCGGGGACCCCTTTGTGTCTGCTTACGGTGGACGCTGAAAAAGCTTTTGATAGGGTACATTGGGGGTTCCTGGGGGCCACTCTCACGAGATTGGGTTTGGGAGCAAAGACAAGGAACAAAATTATGGCCCTCTATACAAATCCGTCCGCGTGTGTCAGGGTTAACGGGTCGGTATCCTCCCCCTTTCCCATTCGTAATGGCACGAGACAGGGGTGTCCATTGTCCCCACTTCTTTATATCCTGGTGATGGAATCTTTGGCTTGTGCACTTCGTGATAACCCATCCATTAGAGGTCTAGAGGTCAAAGGAAAACCTTATAAACTCTCACTGTTTGCTGATGATTTACTCATTTATGTCTCGGATCCGGTAGTAAGTCTACCTAATATTATGAGGGAGTTTGAGGCATACAGTAGAGTAAGCAATTTTAAGGTTAATGTCCAAAAATCTGAGATCTTGAACATTAATATCCCGAATCATCTGGTCTCCTCCCTGACCTCCTCCCTTCCCTTTAAATGGGCAAATGGGCATATTAAATATCTTGGAGTGCACATTCCATCAGACCCTAACCAAATCTACGCTTTGAACTATGCGCCCCTGCTTAGGAACATAGAAACCGATCTCAAATCGTGGAGTTCCCTCTCCCTTTCTTGGTTTGGTAGGATGAATACGCTTAAGATGGACTCCCTGCCTAAGATCCTCTACATTTTTCAGACGGTTCCCTTAGATCTAAGCGCCGCTTTCCTAGATCGACTCAGGAAACTAGCTACTAAATTTGTTTGGAAAAACTCCCCCCCACGGATAAAACATAGCATCTTAACAAGACACAAAGAATTGGGGGGGGGGGCAGGTCTTCCAGATTTCTCACGCTACCATAGAGCGGTCATAAGTAAAGTGGTACTAGACCTGACAAGTCGAAACAGCGGGAAGCTATGGGTAGACCTGGAATGTTCCCTACTGAATAATGGCCATCTCCCAGATCTGTTCTGGCTCCCCCCTAAGAGTGATTGGGATTCCTACAACATCTCACCACTAATGTCGCACATCTTGAAAGTCTGGGGCAAATTCGCCATCAGGGTCAAACTTATTAATGTCCCCGGTCCTCTGTCCCCGGTCATGGGTCTTCCCGGAATGCCGGAAACCTTAAATAGATGCCCTATTTTACTAAATGACAAGGGTCGTCATAAGACTCTGGGGGAGATAATATCCACAACAGGGATACGCTCTCTAAACGACATCTTGGGGGATAGGAGACCTTATCCTGGGGTATGGCTACATTATCTTCAACTACGTAGTGCTATTCAAGCTCTGACTCCCGGGGGAACCTTGACCTCCACACTTACGGCTTTTGAGTCCATCTGCAGTTCGGCCAAACTGACTCCTCATGGAGTGTCTCTAGTCTATGGGATGTTGTCGGGTTGCGGGGGGGAGGACCTACCACTGCCATATATGAAGGCATGGGAAACGGAATTGGGCAAAACCTTCACCAAAGAACAATGGGAAAAGTCCCTCCTTCTAACCCATAAGATGTCGGTGTCCAACAAAATCCAGGAGACTAATTTTAAAATCCTTACTAGATGGTATAGAACCCCCACTCGCCTACATAGCATGTTCCCTTCAGTTTCTCCTATTTGCTGGCGTTGTCACAAGGACAGGGGCACCATGCTTCACGTGTGGTGGGACTGTGGAGTGGTGGCAGCAGTGTGGAACGCCATTTGGGATCTCTACAAGCAGCTATACGGCTCCACAGGGAGCATTTCTCCTGATATTGCTCTGTTATCAATGCTCCCAGGGCGGCTTAGAGACATCAAAAAAGGCCTCCTGCGACACTGCATAGTGGCAATGAGACAGGTAATCCCTAGATTGTGGAAATCCACTTCTCCACCTACCAGACTATAGTGGGTGGAGGAGATGGACAGACTGAGACGAATGGAGGAACTGAGAGCATTGGATAACAATCAATATGATGTTTTCCATAAAACCTGGTACAGATGGGACACGTTCAGGAACTCACCTGCTCTAACCTCTTGGATATAGACGTCGTAATCGTGGGCACCGCTGTTTCAGCAACAGGGGGTACCCCCTAACCTTGATGTGTAGTGATTGATTCCTTGTCTCCCCCTTCCCCTCCCCCCCCCCTTTCTTTCCCTACCCCCCTTATTTTTCCACTTCTAGATGTTTAGTTAACGTTAGATACGTTTATATTTGCTTGGTTGAGCTTGAGTCCTACTTGATTATGATTCCTTGTCATAGCTAAATATGGGGCTGCGACCCGAACATGTGCCTGACTTGTAGGCTTCTCGCTCACTTGCAATAAAGTTTATTGAACCATAAATTGGTACTTATTTTCTCGCAACTTTTCTTCTCTTATTCAGTGGCCAGGAACATATTAATTTCTTCAAGGGAATCTGTCATCAGCAACCTTCCCCCCATGGCATTAGAGCCACCGCTCTTCTAAAAAAGACTTTTATTGATTTTACCTGTTCCAGTCATGGAGGCGGGGAGCTGTAGTATACAGTCAAGCTAGCCCTTCCTCATTGACACTGACATTGCTAAAGGTTGAAGAGAATTCCTGAATGTGGGGTCAAGAGCAAGTCACTCTCACCCTCTCCTTCCTGAGGGAGTGGTTAATGAAGTAGCAAAGAGGTTTAACACAAAGCCACTGCCTCTCAGGTTAGCAGTGAGGGGGTGGGGTAGATTGACTATATACTGCAGCTCCCCACCTGCATGACTGGAATAGAGGACATCTATTAAAGGTTTTTTTTAGACTTTAGACCGGTGGCTCTAACCCCATGAAGAGAGGAATCAGTGGAACATGTATGCTGACATATTAAAGGTACTGTTTGTAGTTTGTGGGTGGGTAGAGGGGGTTGCTGGTGACAGGTTCCCTTTAACAACCTGATTGTTTGCAATGAGTAAATGGTCATTTCACATTCATCACATGTAACTAGAATATAACACTAACATCCAGTCTGTAAAATATCATCACTGTGACCCCCATTTCTGTTCACTTGAACTAAGTTTTACTTTAATGTTGGTCACAGGAGCCCACGGCTCCTCAACAAATACAGTTTTGGGTTCTGTTCTGATTGAAGACAGATGATTAGCAGCCAAGTTACAGTTTTATTTTTATTGAAAAATGCAAGTGTTAATGGGAAGGAGACAATTTAAGTAGTATTTCTATTGATACATAATATAATGTAGGTATATACCACAAAGGTCTCCTCTGCTGGTAAGACATTACATTAACCGAAATCAAGGTTCAGTCCCAGCTCTCCAGATAATTAAGTGAAAAATAAAAAAATATATATACAGTCACTGCTGGAAAAGAATCGGTATAGTAATAAAATTGAATTTGTATTGATGTTTCTCAGAAGTTTGAGTAGCCAATAAAATTCACTCTATGTTGATCTAATTACAGTTTTAGGCCTCATGTACGCTGTGATGAGTTTATAATATAAGATAAATTTTCATGTGCTCTCTCACAGAGCGTTCCCAATGGAAACATACTGGACTGCAGATTGTCCTATATGGACTTGTCCACCTGTGCAGAGGTTATAGTTGTAGATTGGAGTAGGTTATGTATGTTATTTTGTGATAAGACTTTGTTATATATGGTAACTATCAGCCGGAAGCTTGTGTCATGAGGTACGCTAATACCTGAGTCTGCTTTCACGCGTGTCTGATGTAGGAGGCGTGACCTCGGAAATGTCCCAGGATGCTAAGCCCTCAGTATACGGCGTGGAACGTTGAAATGCTGGACGTGACGACTTCAGATAAGTACTAAAAAGTAGAGATTTTTCTACTACAGCTTTTATCATTGTTTGCACTGGATAAAGTATTCCAAATACAGGCGGTCCCCTACTTAAGAACACTCGACTTACATACGACCCCTAGTTACAAACGGACCTCTGGATATTGGTAATTTATTGTACTTTAGTCCTAGGCTACAATAATCAGCTCTAACAGTTATCAGAGGTGTCTGCAATGAAGCTTTAGTGTTAATCCTGATTCTTATGACAACCCAACATTTTTAAAATCCAATTGTCACAGAGATCAAAAAAGTTCTGGCCCGGATCACAATGATAAAATATACAGTTCCGACTTACATACAAATTCAACTTAAGAACAAACCTACAGGCCCTATCTTGTATGTAACCCGGGGACTGCCTGTAAATGTGAATAAGAATTGTTTTATATAGTCTGAAATCAGTAGGAAACTTTTTTGGTGATTGATGATTACCGAGGTTGTTAAGTTACAGTACCTTGTTTCTGCCCTGGCTATATGTTCCACCATATATACCAAAGCATTTGCCACTGAACAGAGGTTCTGGTTGTCCATTAAAGATATTTCTCGTTCACACTTGACTAACTCTGTAATTTCACTCTTGAGTGGACAATTTCCGAGTGGGTGGACCTGTCAAAGCACTGCAGTACCCGTGAAAGTGTGGCTCCAGGCTATCCTGCAATTTTGACTCCAGACCAAATCCCCCGTCCTGAAAAAATTATTCTAGGAAAAGTTTACATAAATTTTTCATATGGACTGGCTGAAGGAATACTTACACAAAGAGGAGGTACGACAATTCTTTGAGGAGTGAGAGAGTTTTATGCTGATCCTACCTCTTGAAATGCAATCCAACGTGAGCCAGCAAATCCGCTTGACCACCGGGTACCCAGAGAGGGTGCTAGTGTGAGACCCACTCTGTGTGGTTTTCTCTGTGTGGCCGGAGCTCAGAACCCACAGTAGACCTTAGTCTGTGACATTATTCACTGTCATGGACTTCCACTATACTATGATGTACAGGGCCGGCGCTATGGGTAGGCAAAGTGGGCAATTGCCAAGCGCCCCCCCGAAAGAGGAGAATCTCTTCTTTCAAATGAATCTTGAATTGTGTTTCTAGGTGCCAGAGATCCAAAGATATTCAGGTTTAAAGTGAGAATATCAGGTGCCATTTTTATATATAAAAAAATCACTCCTGACGGCAGTTTAACAGTTAATATCTCAATTTTCCTGAAACTTAGAAACACAAATTTAGATTCATATACAAGAGGAGACTCTCTTCTTCCATGGGAAAAAAAAGAAGTGAGGTTCTTTGTGTCACAGAGACAGAGATACAGCCCCCTGAAGTGTCTGCCCCCCTTCCAGATTCTTAGCCATCAGGCTGCAGGGAGCATTTGCTGCACACAGGAGCTGCTGCACCTCACAGATAATGGAAATATTCACTTTATATGTAGTAACAGTATCCAGAACTATCTAAGAGCACACTTTCGCTTTTATTGACTTTTTCGTGATAGTTTTTTTTTTTTTGCAAAAATTGAATGATTAGTTGAACATTTGATCCTCTTCTCCTAATGTCGCTATTATATATTAACACCGTGACCCAGAACATGTCCATAAAGCTAAAACACACACATGTTCCGGTATAAACGAATCCAAACTTCTGATTAAAGTCCAGAAGACCCGAACATTGCCCCAGGTTTGCTCATCACTATGAGAAAGTTTGGTTTTACACACAGAAGTAGCTAAGAAGACAAGAGGTAAACTGCTGCATGAGAACAGGCAAATGGTTCAGATTGCCCAGTTCTGCTAATCCCCATTAACACCATGCACCAGCATCAAAACCCTGAATGCAATCCATAAACAAAAAAACGCCATCCCAGCACAAACTCAGGGGAAGTTCAGGTATAAATATATGTCCGTCTTTATTGGTATACTTCTTGAAAAACATACATCATCATAGACAACATGGTAAACAACCAACGCGTTTCGACTTCAAAAGTCTCTGTCATGGTTTAAAAGACTTTGTGAACACACTTCTATTTACATCCCCAGCCCCCACGGTCATGAGGTGACGAAATCTTACCTTTGCGGTCATGTGGGACTTGTAGTTTCCAGTGGCAGCCATCTTGGTGATAACTTAAGAGAGGCCATAAAATTTAGTGAATCATAAAATCAAACTATTTAAGCTCCATTTTGTGATTAGTGACATTCATTTATTTACAGCATTATGGGTTTTTGAATCAGATGTTCATATTCCCAGAATACCCCTTTAAACAGCAGCACATAAGGAAAGAGAGCACATTGTTCATTTTTTCATCAACTAAGCAGATCCATTACTGTGTCCTATAAAATACATACATAATGAATATACAGTGTAAAATCTATGGGGAAGATTCACGATCCGGTGGTGCGTTGTCCGACGAGGATTCGGGTCCGGCGCGATTCACTAAGATCATGCATCCGAGTTCCTTCCTGTGTCACTGCTGCGCCGAGGTCCGCCGGAGTTCACCTGCTTCTTTCTGGTGCATGTGAGTGCTTGATCTTGCGACACATTTCCTTTTTTAAATTCCGTGGTTTATCCGAATCTGTCGGGTTGGCCGATGGCCAAGCCCCCGATTTCTGTTGCATGCAAGCCGGCGCCGATGCGCCACAATCTGATTGCGTGCGCCAAAAACCCGGGGCAATTCAGGGCAAAAGAGAAATATTCGGAAAACCCGACAAAAGTGCAGCATTCAGACCCTTAGTAAATGAGCCCCAATATGTTCATCAATATAAACATGGATGTCTTCCATAGCAAATAAGGGCAAGTGATTAACCCATCTAAACATATTTAGTAGGTGAGGATCAAATCTTGTCTAATATTTAATCCATATGGGTGATGACTACCTAGTGCAAACATCCATAAGACTCTCTGTTAGATAACTTGCGTTTAATATCCCCTGCTCTCACTCCTCTGAATACCCTTTCAATGTCTGTCCATCTGTCCTTACGAAACGCGTAGGTTATACTGCCATTTTTTTTCTCACTCTCTGTCAATCAGGATGCATTGCTGCAGTTTTTTTGTACTTTGCACACTATTTTTAAAAGAGAATTGAAATTAAAGATTTACAGTTTTATCTACACCTGGTGCGGCATGCGAATTCTTCTTCTCAAGTTCTATTTTTTCTTTTTCTATAAACTATATAATTATTATCTAAGTCATCGTTTGCTGAAAAGAAAAATTTGTTAAAAACCATTGGTTTGTGACTTAATGTCTAACGGCTGGCCATTCTTTGAGCAACAAGAGGTATTTTAATGCCCCCACCACCTTCCCCAACATGGCAATGTCATTGGCCACCACAAAATGAATAATCAGAAAACAAACAAGCATTAAAATTCATGATAAATCTTTGCCAACTACATCAGCCAGGGGCGTAACATGAAATGTTTATGCACATAAGATACTTCTGGCAAGGCCCCTACTCCAATTGTTGTGGTATATGAATCTACTAACCACATAAACTTATAGTTACCCCCTTTTTAAATTGATTTATTGCCTTAACCCCACCCACTTGTGTAAAAAACTATAATGATCCTTTTAGTATCCCCCATAAATTATTGTGCTACACTGATCAATCACATTATGAACCATATGAACCCCTTTCTGTAGCCACCCACCTTATACACTACTTTATGAACACACCATGCCCCACTTTCTGTATATAACGCCATATACCTCCCTTTCAGTAGCAAACCATACACACATGACCAAGGCGAGGGCTGACTCGGAACCAAAGAAGGAAGAAATTAACCTGCCTGACCAACCCCCTTCTCTAATAAAAAAAGACAGACAACCAAGTATGTTGGAAAGGTGAATTGGTCACAGCTTTATTATTTCGTATCTGTAAGATGTAAAACTTTATTAACATGCAAAATACTTTAACATTGTACAAGTACTTTTGGTAAAAGCGAAGTTCTTGACAACAGTCAAATTATTCAAACTCAAATCCATAATCAACAGATATTCCGGTCATTGCCTCAAGCTCATTCTCAAAGACCCGCTCGGCGTGCCAAAGCCACATCTACCGAAATCCACTAGCCGCCAAACTCCTAGCAAGTGGCGAGAGCAGATGCGACTTAACTCAAGCCACCAACTCCTTGGGGGTTTTTCCCCCTCAAAGGAGCCTCAAAATTCAAACCAACTCATAACCACCGGACTTAAACTTCAAGCCTGTGTTACCACCTCTTTCAATTTTTTGCTGCTGTCGTCAAGAACCCGCCTCTCCTTACAAAACCTACACCCTAACCTACCGCTACCCCATCCTTACAAGGAACTAACATACTACTTGTATCCCTATTCCCTGGATCACAAGAGTGGCCCTAATACATAAACAACTAAGGGAGGGTGGGCGGGACAATTTTTTCTGGCCAAAAGATGGCCTCCCTTCTTAACACTGCCATATAAACCCCTCACAACTCCTCCCTCTTCTTCAAACCCCCCTATCACCTCACACTACTACTCCAACTGCCCCAATAACTCCACCCATCATTTCTTCCCTCCCAGCCCAGCCTGTCATGGACGCACTACTCCTAGCTCCACTGGCTGCGTGCTAACATGACCAAGGCGAGGGCTGACTCGGAACCAAAGAAGGAAGAAATTAACCTGCCTGACCAACCCCCTTCTCTAATAAAAAAGACAGACAACCAAGTATGTTGGAAAGGTGAATTGGTCACAGCTTTATTATTTCGTATTTTGACAATCTGTAAGATGTAAAACTTTATTAACATGCAAAATACTTTAACATTGTACAAGTACTTTCTTGACAACAGCCAAATTATTCAAACTCAAATCCATAATCAACAGATATTCCGGTCATTGCCTCAAGCTCATTCTCAAAGACACGTTCGGCGTGCCAAAGCCACATCTACCGAAATCCACTAGCCGCCAAACTCCTAGCAAGTGGGGAGAGCAGATGCGACTTAACTCAAGCCACCAACTCCTTGGGGGTTTTTCCCCCTCAAAGGAGCCTCAAAATTCAAACCAACTCATAACCTCCGGACTTAAACTTCAAGCCTGTGTTACCACCTCTTTCAATTTTTTGCTGCTGTCGTCAAGAACCCGCCACAGCACACCGGCTTGACCCCCTCAAGCCGGGGTGCTCCTCCACACACGCACAGCCAAGCCGACCACTTCGGCCAGTCCGTAATTAAAAAACGTCCAAACCCAGATCCGTGAGGTGGACGCCATCTGTACCCGTGTAACTAGGTTCCTCCTCCAGCAAGGCATGCCTCACTATCAGACCCCTATTCAATCTTACAAACTTGGACACGCATTTGTTGATCTTCACCCGGGTCCGATTCAGGGCCCTCACCGAGACCGCATTCCTCCACTTCTCCCTGCGGACCATCTCCGACCACACCAACAGCGCCCCCGGCCATTCACTCAGCACCCACAAAAAATCTCTCTTCATGGTCTTGATCAGGGGACACATAGATACACTCCCCACATCATTTCCACCCGCGTGCACCACCAACACATCCGGGGGCCCCTCGTGTTTACACGCCTCCACCCACTTTTCTCTCACTCTTTCCCAACGGAGTCCCCGAAAACCCATCCACCGTACACTCACCAAGTCAGCATCCATACCCAGTAACCTACTGCCCAAGCGCAACTGGGCCCTTCTTTCCTCCCAGTGGATAAATGAATGCCCAAAAATCCAGACTGCGCACTTTTTTCCACCTGAACAAACAACAAAAATGAACAAAACAAATCCAACAGGTTCTTCATTCTTTTTTCGTCACAAAATTCGCCACCTGCCCTACCATTAACGCTCCAGCAAATGCGTGCGCACGTACAAACGATATCTACGGGATTCCCACCTACCTATCCGCATCACTTCCGCCTCCGTCACACCCCATCTCGATGCCTCAGTCGCTGCCCCTATCCGGAATGAATGGGAACTGTAACTCGACTCCCCCAAGCCAACCTCCCGCAGACAAGCCCTAAACAAAGCAATGAACTGGAATCTAGACAAAGCCCGCCCATCCGAATGTATGAGCAACGAACCCTCTCTGTCCGGGCGAACTTGCATGAATTCCTGAAAACACTCCACAGGGCAACACTCCACCTCCCGTATCTGCTCTATCCGTTTTTGATCCCAACAAACGAATCCGCAATACACCGTCTACCACACTTACATTCTCCCTCTGAACTCCCCCTTGTCTATCCCGACTCGCACTCACTAATTCCCCAATCCTGAAAGCCCCAAAAAAGGCCTATGAAAACGCCAAACTAAACAACTTCAACTCGTATCCTGACTCACAAATCTTCTGCAAGGCCCCAATCAATTCCCCCAGCAACCGAAAAGACACTGGCTTTCGACCGTCAGGTAGTGATCCCCCTTTCATAAAACCCTTAACTGCCTGCCGAATAACGAACGATTGGGTATCATCCTTCCCCCCGATCAGCTTAAATAAAAAAGCCAACGCGGCTAAATGCCTCTTCACTGCTGACCTAGATGTCCCATCCTCCAACAAAGCTGTCACAAAACAAAACAAGGCATCTGACTGGACCCATGGGGCCCCCGAACTAAACCACTCATTCTGAAACCGAAACCATGCCCTCCATACCTTCTGGTAGGATAACCACGTGGCTGGGGCCAGAGACCGCTGTATCCACTTGAGCACATTTACCGCACCAACTCCCAAAGAAACTCCGGACAATGGACAGACTCCCTTGCTGCCCCGGGTACCAGCTCCCGAAATTTGTCCAACTGCAATCGAGACAATGCATCGGCTATGTTATTCTCGACCCCAGGGACATGCACCGCTCTGAACCCCACATTGAAAGATAAACATTTTAAAACCAAATATCTAAGTAATTTTATGACTGGGGGGGAAAATGCGGTCTGAGCATTGATTACCTGCACCACCGCCATGTTATCACAGTGTAAAACTACTGCCCTATTAGCCAACCTCTCCCCCCACAACTCCAATGCCACCACAACTGGGAACAATTCCAAGAGACACAGATTGGTCGTCATAGCCTCCCTCCGCCACCATTCCGGCCATTCTCCAATACTCCAATCCCCCTGAAAAAATGTGCTGTAACCCACTGCCCCAGCTGCATCTGTGTACAAATGGAGCTCTGTGTTAGACACCGGGGCGGGCATCCATAAAGTCTTCCCATTATATTCACTCAAAAATCTGTCCCACACCTTCAGGTCCTCCCGATGCTCACTTTTTAGACGCACAAAATGCTCAGGTTTTTTTACCCCTGCCGTCGCTTGCGCCAGCCTTCTGCAAAAAACTCTCCCCATCGGCATTATCCAACATGCAAAATTTAACTTCCCCAATAAGGATTGCAGAAGCCGCAGGGTGATTTTTGTCTTCACCAGAGCCTCCTGCACTGCCCGGCACAAGTCCTGCAGCTTGTCCTCCGGAAGCCTACATTCCATCCTTTCTCTATCGATCTCGATCCCCAAAAAACACAGTACCCGGGCTGGCCCCTCCGTCTTATCCGCCGCCAGTGGCACCCCAAACCTTTCAAAAATGTCCTGCAATGTAGCTACCAAAATTTGACAGCCATATCCCCCTGCCGGACCCACGCACAAAAAGTCATCCAAGAAGTGGATAACTGCTTTATTCCCCGCCTCCTCCCTGATGACCCACTCCAAAAACGTGCTGAACGCCTCAAAATAAGCACACGAGATGGAGCAGCCCATGGGAAGGCAAGCGTCAACATAAAACAACCCTTCGAAACAACAACCTAACAGATGCATGGATTCCGGATGAACTGGTAACAACCGAAACGCTGCCTCAATATCTGCCTTTGCCATCAGCGCTCCCTGACCTGCATCTCTCACTAACGCCACTGCTGCATCAAATGAAGTGTATGACACTGACGACAAGCTTTCATCAATCCCATCATTCACTGATGACCCTTTTGGATATGACAAATGCTGAATGAGTCTAAATTTTCCTTTTTTGGTACCAAGCCCAAAGGGGACACCCTCAAACCCGCCACCGGAGCCACAGAAAACGGACCCAACATCCTCCCTAATTCCACTTCCTTCCTCAACTTATCCCTAACTACCCCGGGATTAGCCGTCGCCGACTTCAAATTTTTTGCTATGCACTCGTCACCCCCCACCCTAAAAGGAATCCGAAAACCCTCCTTAAACCCTTCTTCCAACAGCAACGCCTTTTCCTTATTTGGATACCTCTCTAACCACGGTATCATGGCGTCTATTTTCACTGGCGTTCTCCCCCTTCTGAGCACTTTCTCCCCGCTGCTGACCTCTGCCCTTCCGGTAACAGCGTGACACCGGGTGATTGGTACCTCCGCACCCTGAACATTCGTGCCAAAAGATGCACGATGCTCCCCATGTACAAATACTGTCATTGAATTTCCAACACAGCCCCCGTTTTGCACCGCCCGACGAACTGGCTGCTTTGCCCCCGTCGGGCCCCCCTTGAAAGGACGACCCAGCTTTGGGACCCCCCCAAAGTAGGACCCCTTAACTTCCGGCTTCGGAGCAGTCATGATGTTCATCCAAAGCCCGATATCCTTATGATCCCACTCAAGCGACGGCTGTACCGCCATCCTTTGACGAAACTGCTTGTCATAGCGTAACCAAGCAGTCCCCCCATATGTCTTATACGCCTCCCAAATTACCTCCAAGTAACAGAACAACCCTGAGCAACACTCCGGATGTTTTTCACCCATTACGCTACCCAGTACCAAAAAAGCGCTCAACCAGTTCCCAAATGTCCGTGGTATCAACCTAAAACGCCTCCTCTCCTCATCCTCCTCCTTTCTATGCTCCTTGCCCTTCTCCCAACGCTGAACGCTAAAACTCTCCAGCGGCAACAAAGTAAAAATGTCAATGTTCTCCCGCTTCCATACCTTCTCCTTCACCTCCTGTTTTAAATGCACCCCCAACGGCCCCCCGTAACACACATACATGCTGGCCTTCGCCGAGTCAGACACCGGCAACGCCTTTTTGGATGTATCCTCTTTCTCTGTTTGCACCCCCGCTTCTGGCAGTGTCTTTTTAGATGTATCCTCCTTTTCGGTCTGCACCCCCGCTTCTGTCTGCGCCCCCGCTTCCGAGGATCCCCCTGCCACTGCCACAGATGCCGCCGCCACGCCAGCCTGCGCCGACCCGTCTGCAGTGGTTGCGGCTCCCCACCGGCCTATCCCCCTCCCAACTACCCCTAGCTAACCGTCGCTGCTGTTCTTCTCTTCCAGAAGAGGGGGCCATGTCCTCCACCTCCTCCATTTGCCTTGGAGCAGCCGCCCGCCTGGCTCCTCCCCCTTGGCGATCAGCGCCCGCCGACTGTCCGCAGGCCTGGACCCCGGCGCTCCTCCTTCTCCCCTCAGCCTCCGGACGCCACTGGAAGGCCACTGCCCCTGGCCCCCCATCCAAATCTTCACTCCCGCTCTCGCTCCCAGAGGGGCTACTTGGTGCGCGAGTCCCCCTGCCGCGCACCGCAAGCCCCCCCGCTGATGTCTTCCTGGGGACGCCGCCGCTGCCGAGCGCCCTCCTGCCGCCCCCGGCACTCACCGCCTGCCTGGTGCTTGCCTGCTGCGCGCTGCTCCTCCGGCTCTCCCGACCCGGCCTCCGATCCTCTTCCTCTGCTCCGGCTGCCGCCGCTCCTCCTACACCCCGGCTCCTCTTCTTCTCAGCCGCCATCCTAGGCACACCACGTGGCGCCGCCATCTTGCCACCTCGCCCTTCACGGCCACACTGACCGCTGGACTCCGCAGAAGATCCTCCCCGCAGCCTCTTCTGACGCTCCTTCCCCCCGGCCGCTGTCTCCTGATCCCGGCGCGGTGAGGTAAGTGTCCCGCTCCTCCTTGGGCGCCCCGGCGATCCAGACGGGCTCAACCTCTCCGGCGGCCGAGATCTCCGGGCCCTTGCACGCGGCCCACCTCCAGCCGACTGCTCTCCTGCCATGGCCGCCATCTGCTCCTGCACCCACGCCGGCCCCTTAGCCTCCGCCTGCTCCCTCATTCTCGCCAAAAACTCCTCTAACCCAGCCATGGCCCCACTAAAACAGACCTAGCTACACTATCCAAACCACTTCTCTTGGCTATCCTATCGCAACAATTTTTTCTGGCCAAAAGATGGCCTCCCTTCTTAACACTGCCATATAAACCCCTCACAACTCCTCCCTCTTCTTCAAACCCCCCTATCACCTCACACTACTACTCCAACCGTCCCAATAACTCCACCCATCATTTCTTCCCTCCCAGCCCAGCCTGTCATGGATGCACTACTCCTAGCTCCACTGGCTGCGTGCTAACATTCTACTTCTATTATTCCCTCTGCCTCTGTTTCTGTAGCCCTTCCCACACCTTATACCCTCTTGTTAACAGTTATTCAATTTTCATAGCCATTATTTCATATGCTGACCTATCCGTGTTCCCTCACAACAGTGCTGTTTTCTCTTGTGTGTCTTCCAAAACCATGTCCTTAATTTATGATGTGGAATATAAAGCGGTTATCTTCTTTTCTACCACTTTAAGTCATTTGAAAAAGATGCAATGTATAAATAAGTCTGTCTGAAACTGCTTATGGAATAGGCCACATTACTTTTGCAGGGGAAAAAATTAAACTTTTGCTTCCAAATAACACACCCAAAAATCAAACATAAATCAGATATAAAAGTTAGACCCCTGTAAATGTCTTTTTTCCATATAACTGCATCCATGTAACAATGAATTAGAACTTTTCTAAAATACTTCAAAAAATGCAGCTTTCTCTGTCTATCAGTATTTTTGCTTTATAACCACTGACGGACCATTTAGTACCAAAATTCAACACCAGGTGGCAGGATATTGCAGAAAAAATTGTAAAAGCTTTATCATGCTAGATTACTACTTTCTTCATTCTGGAGGAAAATGATCTTCATTCATAACTCGTTGAATTGGCCATTGTCTAATCTTGTGGGTGCAGAGTTTATCTGTTAGTACTGCTGTTTTTGTATTTGCTTTCTTACTCCATTTGTGTATGCACTTGTTTTATATTTTCTTACTACAGTAGCTATTCATAGTCAGATGGAAGAAATATACCATGCGTCTGACTATTGCACAAACCAGTTAAATGTATTTTCCATTTTAGAAAATTAATGGTACAATTAATCAAATCATGGGTATATGCCTAATGAATTCTGTAAATATAGATTGAAGCTTTATTAATTGAATCACCTTTGAAGATTGGTGGGACCATTTCTCAAGCCATCTCACCTTCTGTGTCATCCCCTCCTCCTCTTGCAAGCATGGCCTACATACCTTTTTTTCATATGACCATGTTACTGCTCTGTAATATTTTATTTGTATATGTGCAACACCCCTGCCAACGTATAGGGAAGGGAGTAGTTGCCCTGTACCTGTCAGGATCCATCTAGTTAGTCTGATCAACTCCCCCATTGGATAATACAGGGAGACCTCAGGTAATAGCAGCTGTGGATTCTGCCTGAACAGGCAATAGTTAAGAGGGTATAAGAGATTGACCAATGAGTTGGCTGTATTGTAGAGGTGGTTGGTAGAGGTAGACTGATTGGAGATGTGTTACCACATGACCAGTTTGGACACAGCTCCATCCAAATTCTCTGGTGCACTATTTCTGAGGACCACTCTCCACGACCACTATAGTACCAGAATTTGCTGTTGACCGTTTAGGCCCATTGCCTGTGACCTGTTAAATAAAGAACCGTGAGTTAATTTGCATAACTTTGCCTCCGTCTGATGCCTGGATACGGCTGTCTACTACCCCAGGCTCCCCAACCATTACCCAGGGACTCATCCTACAGACACTCAGGGGTTACCCCAGGGAGAACCAGTACATCAGCCTCTCCCTCTATATTTCTTGCACACACTACCTGCTGGAGACCTGCCAGGCTGTAGGACAGCCCTCCGGTCCCCATACCAAGCACCGTGACATCAGCTTGCCTAGGCCGCAACCACCAGCCACTCCGGTATTCTGAGCCCCAACTGCCTCCAGGCCCCAAGAAAAGGCTAGGCCCCGGTGGGGGATGTTGCATATGTCTGTAAAGTGTGGGGAATATGATAATAATAATAATAATCTTTATTATAGCGCCATCACATTCCACAGCGCTTTCCAAATCATAGAAGATATATACAAATATAATTTTACATTACATATGGAACAATAGGAGTAAGGCTCGCAATAGATGCTGCTATATAGATAAAGATTTATTATTACTATTAGTTTCTAGATCTCTGCTTAAACCAGTCCTGTGCTGTGACTGCTGGCTACCAGCTGTGTGTGCATCACATGACCATTTGCAACATCCCCAATGGGGCGGATAATAGGAATGGAGTGGCTGGCTTGGTTGTGGCCTAGCAGCAGATATCACAGCTCAGTCCTCAGTCAGGACCAACAGGGGGAAGAATGTAGAGGGGGAGGCCACGTAAGTTTCCCCCATCCCTCAATAAGTCCTTGAAGAAGTTCCTTTGCTTGGCGAATCCGCAACAAATCAGTAGCAGTGACTGGCTGTCCAATGACTGATTTAAGTGTAGACAATCTTCCCTTGTAGCAGGGGTAAAATCTGTCTTCAGCTCTGCAGCAAAGGTTTGCACTGCTTGGTAAATTTTTTGTGAACTGTGTCAGCTCTGCTACATCAGCAGCAGACGTTTTTTTATCAGAAATCTCTCTCAATAGACACAGAACCGAGAACTGAAGTTCTGGATTGTTCTGGGGAACCAACTAATAGGACAGCCTACATCTCCCCAGGTGACCACAATAAATACATTTAAGATTGACAACTACGGAGCCATAGGCAACGCAGTACCATGACGGTGCTAAGGGTGCTGTCACACGTCGCGTTTACCGCATGCGTTTAAAAACGCATTGCAATAGCTGGAGAGTGATTTGCCTAATTAAACAGCTGCTAACACCTGTGTTTACAAAACGCAACCGTTAACGCATTGTTAACGCATGCGTTAACATCGCGGTTAACGCACGCGGTTGTTAACGCATTGTTAACGCATGCGTTAACATCGCGGTTAACGCATGCGTTTTGTAAACACAAGTGTTAAGAGGTGTTTAATTAGGCAAATCACTCTCCAGCTATTCCAATGCGTTTTTTCACGCATGCGGTAAACGCGACGTGTGACCGCACCCTAAGGGGGGACCCATTACTCCTGAATTTTATGTGTTAATATTGTTAGATGGTGGTCCACTTTAAAAGAACAGAGGAGGTGGTGTATAGTGTAGTAATGTAAGAGGGTAGGGGCTCGGGAGTAGATGTCACTTCCTGTCCTGTATCTCTCTTTCTCTTCCTCTCCCTAGAAGCACAACTTGGTAATTAAATGAATGTACAAAAACTTTCTCTGAATAGTAAATGGCAGCCAGGATTACCACTGGATAACTGATTCCATAGAATAGCATGTGACATATTTGTTGCTGTCAAAGTTCATTTCATTTGCACATTCATTCAGATGAAGTAAACTTATTTCCAGTCTCAACAAATCCATTAACTAACAAATTTAATGCAGTAATGGAAGAATTTGCTTATTTGTCTAGTGGAGTAATGTGTAAGCGCAGGGACACATGCAGAGTAATCACTGGGCTGCAGTGGAAAAATGGTATTTTACAAATCCTATCCACATGCTGTGCTGTCTGTACTATGTGCAGTGTGCCAGGGGAGTGTGCAGGGGGCGCCAGATTCATCAAAAACGTTGCAAGGTCTTCATGAATGCACTGATCTGGAAGTGTGCACCATCTTTTATTTGCACTTTGTTTATGCTGCTGAATTGTGGCGCACGTCAGTAATAAATGTGGAGCACAGTCCGACTAAGCACTAACACGCCCCTTTAGGTACACATTTTTCTTTCTTATCGGACTTTTTACAAAGGTTCTGCGGAATGCACTTTTGTCGGATTTTGAAAATTTTGGGGATTGTGACGCACGCGATCGATCGGATTTTGGTGCATCGATGCTGGCTTTCATGCGACAGAAATCGGGGTGCGGGCTGTCGGACAATCCAACTGATTCCGACTGAACGCGGGATTTTATATTCAAATTGTGTCGCAACCAATGTATTTACATACACTGGGAAGAAGATGGTGAACTCCGGCGGACCTGAGCAGGGAAGCGACAAATGCAGGAAATCGGGCTCACAATCTCAGTGAATCACAGCACAGTGCATTGTCGTCGTACAATGAACTTCTGGTTAACTCCGTCGGCCAGGTAAGTAAATGTGCCCCAATGCAGCAGCTGCACAAAAGCAGTTTACAAGCAGTTTACATGTTTTTTTTCAGTGCAGTCAGACAGAAAAGTGGTGCAAACACTTAATAAGTATGGGCCAATGGCTTCAGAATCAGCAGCATCTTGGTTATTTCTGTGTACAGGCGGTCCCCTACTTAAGGACACCCGACTTACAGACAACCCATAGTTACAGACGGACCCCTCTGCCCACTGTGACCTCTGGTGAAGCTCTCTGGATGCTTTAAAATAGTCCCAGATTGCAATAATCAGCTTAAAATTGTCTGCAATGAAGCTTTATTGATAATTATTGGTCCTATTACAGCAAAAAAATTTGAAACTCCAATTGTCACTGGGGCAAAAAAAAAAAATTGTCGGGAACTACAATGATAAAATATACAGTTTCGACTTACATACAAATTCAACTTAAGAACAAACCTACAGTCCCTATCTTGTATGTAACCCGGGGACTGCCTGTACTGTTAATGGGGACTTTGTATGAAACTTTTTGTATGAAACTTTTAAACTTTTTACATACAAAGGGATGAGCAGACCCTTCTTGAGCAGTCCGGGTTTAGCACAACCCCACAATGCCCACGATCGTTGCTGGCACTGATTGCGGCATTAACTATTTTAATTGATGCGTCAAGTGCTCATTGGTACTAATGTGCCGGATTCAACAGGACCCAAATTTAATTGTGCCCGCTCATCTCTAGTTGTAATTCATAAATTGCAGCTGAAAGTCGTGGAAGATTGCAGCTGGAATCACAACAGATATTCCAACTGAAATTCTGACGGATATTTGCTCACTTTTCAGCAGCAATGACACAGACATGTAAGCAAAGACCAGCACGTACCACTGTGGGTAAATAGCCGCTTTTTGGTATCCTCTTAGACATGAAGCAATTAGATGCACAGACAATTAGAAGATCAGAAGGGTTATACAAGGAGCAAACTGTTGGCCCGTGAATGTTAGAAGTGTACTAGTGATGAGGTCAGTGCCGTTCCGTTGATCATTAAAGTCTATCCTGACAATTTCCCAGCGTTTAGAACAAGGCTCCTGTGTCATCTACCAGTTTCCCATATCGTAAAGCTGATATCCAGCTTCCTATCAATGACACTGGACATCCTGTCAGAAAGATTACAGATAAATGACATCATGAAGCAATAGGCCACGCTGTAATGTCTTCTTATACTGTACTGTATGTCATCTACAGTTCTTTCTCCAAAACCAACTTCCATTGGATAGATTTCCTCATGGAGATGGATCTGATCTACCATTGGATCAGTGATGGAGTCAAACCATTATACAACTCCATCTGAAAATTAATAATTACCATGACCAGGATAGGGTTGAATCCGAGGAAAAGCTATCAGGGCAGAAAAGGGCCTCCTTACCACATAACTAAATAAAGCACACAAACAACTTTATTAGTTGGAAGAGGGACTTTTAAAGTCCGTTATAATTCTTAATATAAATGGAACATTGCTTAATAATCCCGCTCAGCGTGCAATCCACACCTACCATATCCATAAGCTGCAAACCTCCTGGCAAGTGGCGAGAGCAGAATGTGGCCAAAACCAACCAAACCATCTCCAGAGGGTCACCCCCTCATGGAGTCTGAAATTCACTGTTTTCAATAAATAACCGGACTTTTAACTTCACAAATACAACCTCACCTCCCTATACTTACCCCATTGCACAATGGGATCTTAACTACTTGTATCAATCCTCCCCCAGTAACACTCAATGTGACCCTGATACATAGACCAACTAATCGGGAGGGTGGGTGGGACAATTTGCTTAAGCCAAGACAAGATGTGGGGGCTACTATATACTGCTGGCCACGTGTGTGGACCACTATATACTGCTGGGACATGTGTGCGGGCCACTATGTACTGCTGGACACCTGTGGGGCTCACAATATACTGCTTGGGCCATGCGAGGGCCATAATATACTTCTGGGGCACATGTGGGGGCCACTGGTGTGGGGGTTACCTGTGTACTGATGGAGCACATGTGGGGGCCACTACATAGTTCTGGGGAACATGTGGGGTCCACTATATACTGCTGGGGCACACGTGGGGGCCACTATATACTGCTGGGGCATGTGTGTGGGCTACCTGTATACTGCTGAAGCACATGAGGGGGGGCCACTTTAAACTGCTGGGGACTGTGTGGGGGCTACCTGTACATTGCTGTGGCTCTAGAGGCCACAGTCACCCTGGTGGGAAATTTTGCAGTGATAAGTCATGGCGGGGAGAACTTGCCATGACGTTCTCTACCTGATAGAGAAGGATTTGCAACTTTGAGGAGACTACAGGAGGAAGAGCGGGATGGACCGGGCCAACACAACATAGAAGGAAACCGCAGCAGCCTAACAGTAGATGATGTCTGTGCCCGGGTGCAGCTCAGATGTGCAGTGTATTAAATGCTGGTATATAGTTATGTGACTATTTACTGCTGATATATATTTACGCTTGTAGTATTTTCCCTCAAGGGACATATTTTTCTATTTACTACTGATAGGCCTTATTGTAAAGGATCCCAAAGCAGTAGCCCTTTTGGATTTCATTTTCAATTTTTCCTGTCTGCCTAGGGCACCAAAATGAGCTTGTCCCGGCCCTGCTGGAGCAACTAAGTACCACTATTGACCTTTTGTAAAAGCATCCCAGGATGTGCTAGCTGGTGGCAGGTCCTGGGCTGAAGCAGAAGAACGCGGTGTGCGCTGGGAGCTCCGGATTAGCAGGAGACACAGGTGGTGGGCAAGACACAATGATGCTGTGAGAAGGGCAGAGTTCAGAGAACACACAGTGTTCTTCTGCTTCAGCCCAGGACCTGCCAATTGCCAGCAGCACTCAAATAGTTAAAAGTAGTTAAAATTTGCATAGAAGTGTCACATACAGTACACACGCTTATACCAGTAGGTACTAGTAGTACACATATGACATATCATTAGTCAGGGTCCACCATGGTTCCATCCTCTTTTACTCTGCCACTCTGATCCAATAGCTTGATGCTAGTGACAGTAAATTCAGATGTGCGCTTTCTCCTTCTATTAATTTTGCGATCCTGCTGAGAAAATAATCACATGTCATCATTTCACTTAAACTGGAGGATTAAGCCGTTCATTATCATGTCACAGCGATGTAAATGAACATCTAAACAATATTCTTTAGACGTCTTCCTGGATCTCCGAAATTTATGTTTTCTTGTTGATGCACGACTTAAGATTTAACAGCAGGGGTTCACTTCTGCCTTGTCTCAGTTGATAAATTTTGATTTTAAACAGCAGGAGGGATGTGAGAAAAAATGAGCTAATAGTATTTAATATTATTGGTTGTATTTTGTTTGCACGTTTCAAGTGATCTGGACAAAATGTGGCATGAATTTAGAAACTTTCTGCCTCCATGTTCTAATATTTTACTATTGTATCCAGACTGATGAGGGCTCTCTGGAGACTTTTTCTCTATTTATCCACCAAAAATAACAGAAAAATAATAACCGCTTAAAACAAATGTGAACAGAAAAGTAAAAAGAAATTTAGATTCTAAGCCTTACGAGTGATGATGAGTGATGATAATGTTGGTACCTTGTAGGCTTAGACACAGTGGGGGAGATTCATTATGTCTTCTGCACTATTTTCAGGGAGAGAAGGCAAATAAATCTCCTCCTCGCTGACAGTTTATTGGCTTCTCCAACCCACATGCAAGTTTGGTCATGTCCCGGGTCGCAGGCACACCCGTGCCCCTTCTGTTCCCCGGGCCCCCCGCGGCAGCACTCACCTCTCTTCATTCCAGCGGTGGTCCCTCGTGTTGCATCGGTGTTCTGAGATTTAAAGGGCCAGCGCACCGGTAATTGGCACTAGCCGGCCGCCTTCCTTGTTAAATTCCCGGCCCCTTCCTATGTCCCCTGCCGGATTTTTGTGTTCTATGCCTGAGAGAAAGCTGTGTTCCTTGCCCTTTGCGATTATACTGTTTTTCTGTTGTGACTTTGATTCCGTTTCTGACTTCACTCCTGCGTTGCCTGTCCTGACCTACCACGATGTCCCAGACTCCGATCCTGTGCTGCCTGTCTTGACCTTTTGCTTGTCCCCAACCACGCTTCTGCCTCACGACTTTGCACTATGCCTTCCCAGTTCGCCACAGAATGGGCTAAGGTAGCTTTTGTGATCAGGAGGAACAACAACAAAGTCCAGCTCACCTCAAACCTTACGTGGAAATCCAACGAAGCACGGACTGCCCTACTGCACGGGCTGTGTACAGCTAGTGAAAAGTGGGAAAGAAAGACTTCCGTGTCCAGCTTCATCCAAGATATTCCAACTTTATTTACGGCATAATTTGTTAAAAATCAGAAGTGCTTAAACGCCAACGCGTTTCAAACGGTAGACCCGTTCTTAGCCATGACTAAGAACGGGTCTACCGTTTGAAACGCGTTGGCGTTTAAGCACTTCTGATTTTTAACAAATTATGCCGTAAATAAAGTTGGAATATCTTGGATGAAGCTGGACACGGAAGTCTTTCTTTCCCAGCTTTTGTGATCAGCCTTCTTTTCGGGAAAGCTCTGAAGTGGGCTACGGCCCTCTGGGAGAGGAACGATCTGGTCATGCCTACTCTTCGCTTTCCTCACTGAATTCTGGTCCACCTTTCAGGAACCTGCCCGGGCGTCTTCCGCTGAGACCACAATGCTGAATCTGCGACATGGGGACTCTTCTTGCGGTGACTATGCGGTTCAGTTCCATACCTTGGCTTCCGAGCTAGCCTGGAATGAAGCCGCCCTGGTCGCAACCTTTAAAAAAGGACTGTCAGGACAAATTAAAGACGCATTATATGCACGTGACTTGCCGTCTACTCTGAGTGGTCTCATCTCTCTAGCCACCCAGATTGACATCTGGTTTGCTGAGCATTCTGAGGAGCAGTGTCTGGAACAACTGCAAGTCAGGACCCAACGTCTGCCCCGTCTGGCTCTTGTCAGCGTCCCTAAGTGAGAACAAAGCTTCTCCACGTCTGAACATACCTGTCTTACTCCACTCCGAGTCAGGTAATCAGTTTCAAGTCTCTGCCTTCTTTGATTCTGGGTCTGCAGGAAACTGCGTGTTTGCTGCCCTGGTCTCCCAGCATCATGTTCCTGTGGTCTGTCATGAGAAGCCACTAGTCATCTCCTCCGTCAGTGGCCGAATCCTCTCTTATCTGATCCGGTACTGCATCGAGCCTCTGTTTCTGCAAGACAGGGCATTGCACAAGGAGAGACTGTCTTTTTATGTGCTACCCCAGTCCATGTCTTCTATCCTGTTAGGTCTTCCGTGGTTGCAGCGCCACACACCCATGCTCAACTTGCAGACGGGGGAGGTTCTTCGTTGGGAACCGGAGTGCCAATAGCTATATGGTGGTTCCTCATGCTGTGTTCATCACGGTCTCTTAGGTGTCCACACCAAGTCACTGGTGGGTCTCCCATCTTCATACCAAGACATTGGTGATGTCTCTTCAGAAAAGCAAACAGACGCTGCCGCCATACCAACCCTATAGCTGCCCAATAGACTTGAGGCACGTATCCTCCACGTATATAACCCCCTCACGTGGCTTGTGTCCTCTCCGGTATATAACCCCCTCACGTGACTTGTGTCCATCTGGATTTGAGATATTTGCAACAAAAAGTCTCAAAGAGAAGCCAAAATTTGCACCTGCCAGGAAAGGAAAAACTGAACATGTATCACGAGTAAAAAGACAGGATCATACATAAGGTGCAAAAAAGACCTCAGAGAGACCAAACTATGATACATATGCCCCATTGATTGTCCGTGCATGTCCGTTCGGACCCAGTCATCTCTATGGAGCTAATGGAGACTGTCGAGCGCCGTCAGACCCCCCCTCTCTGTGGGGGTCTCGTCACTGGGACTGCTACCGATCAGCAAAATAACTTGTTTCATGGGAAACCCCCTATAATAACCCCCCCCCATCAAGTTCAAGGTAGGATTTGTATAAATCCCATCTACTATGTTGCTAAAGTAAATCACATTTCCCCTAAGCTATGGTTTCCGTTTCATATTTTCTTAACGCACATTGCCCCCTCGGGGTTTTTGTAAATTATCGGAATAAAAAAACCTTTAAGTATCTTAATAGTAACCAATAGAACAAGTACACGAATTACACTACGGCTAAATATTTCAGCTGGAATCCAATCCTGGCACCTTCAGATCCCCATTCACTTTATGTCTGGATCCGTTCATGACTGCCATTTTCTATTAATACTGACAATTATCATAAATTAGGACTAAGCTATTCAACACAATTCAGACACTGCATTAGTCAATCTATCCCATTTAATCAGCATTTATCTGCAACCCATTTTGCAAATGAAGCTCTTTAGTAGGAGGAGACGAGGAGCAGGGAAATGCCAGCGCAATAAATGTGATCGATCCAAGGAGATGCAGGAAAATTCACGGAGGCACTTCATTTAATTGAATGCTACCCTAGAGCACACCGAGGCGAACTCACGCAGCATCTCCTGCAGAGCCAAGGACAGCCCATTGCAGTAGACAGGGACTTGGCAGCCTTCTTCACCAAATTAAACATTATGGATTTTATTGTGTATTCCAAGCTTTCTTTTTCATGGAAGGATCTTCCCATTCTCACTGTGCTTCTCTCAGCTGCTGTTATGAAGGTTTGATTTGTAAAATGGTACAAAATAACAAAGTGTTTAGAGAATGTTCCTCATCTCTGTCACGAAAAGGATAATTTTATGCAACAGCTAATACTTATATGTAGACTATCATATAGCACCATCATTTTTTCATAGAGAAAATGGGTTCACTTTGTAAGAATGGGTAAAGGGAACCTGTCAGAAGAAATTGACCCAACAGACCGCATACAGTATGTTGTGAAGCAGCTTAACACCCTCCTCCACAAGAGTTGTGGCATCACCCAGAAAATCAACTTCGAAGTGAGATGTTAATTGGTTGTGTAATGTCACGGAGGCATGGGGGGGATATTTATCAGGGGCTCTGCGCAATGGCAGTAAATTGCAAAATAATCACAAGTGCTAGATTATTGCTAGCACCTGCAATTATTCTCCCCAATACGCCACCTTCACACCAGTGGAACGTGGAGGGGGGGGGGGGCTGGCGGCCTATTTTGGAGGCTGTATATTTTATAATTGTAACCCCAGCCAAATATGTTTTGGTCTTTGTGACGATTGGTTGTTAGATTGTCATAAGAACCAGGAATAACAATAAAGCTTAATTGTAGACACCTGTGATAACTGTTATAGCTGATCATTGTAGCCTAGGGCTAAAGTACAATAAATTACCAATATCCAGAGGTCCGTTTGTAACTAGGGGTCGTATGTAAGTCGGGTGTTCTTAAGTAGGGGACCGCCTGTATAGTTATTATAGGGGAATGTATATAGTTCTTATAGGGAGATTGTTATTGTAGTGATCCGTATATATTTATTACAGGGGGCTGGATTTTGGTATTAGGGGGTTGGATATTTAATACAGGGGGGCTGGATATGTATCAGCACATTGTAATGAATGAGGAGGAAAATTCCCATATACTGCCATACTGTAATAAGGCAGTATATGATAGGATTGATCCGACAACCTCGGGTTAAAGTACCCTAGGGAGTCTGAAAAATAGTAAAAATAAAAAAAAGTTTTAAAAGAAAATAATAAAAAAACCTAAAAATTAAAATCACTCCCCTTTCTCTAGAACTGTTATTAATATAAATAAACAGTAAAAATCATAAACACATTTGATATCGCCACGTCTGAAAATGCACGATCTATCGAAATATAATAACAGTTTTTTACTGCATTTAATCCCGTAACGGAAAATAGCGCCCAAAGTTGAAATGACACTTTTTTGCCATTTTAAAAAATATTTAAAAATTCTATAAAAAGTGATCGAAAGGTCATACAGTCCTAAAAATGGCAGCATTAAAAATGTTAACAAAAGTCACAAAAATTACACCAGCCACAGCTCTGTACATCGAAGTATGAAAAAGTTATTAGAAGATGGCAAAATCAAAACAAATTTTTGTACAGGAGGTATTAATTTTTGTTAATGTATGAAAACATTATAAAACCTATACAAATTTATTATCCCTGTGATCGCACTGACGCAAAGAATAAAGTAAACATGTCATTTGGGGCGCACAGTGAAAGCCGTTAAATCCAAGCCCACAAGAAAACGGGGCATATGCATTTTTTCACCATTTTCACTGTCTTTGGATTTTTTTTCCCGCTTCCCAGTACATGACATGGAAAATTAAATATCATCACTGTGAAGTGCAATTTGTTACGCAGAAAACAAGCCATCACATAGCTCTTTACCTAATAGATTTTTGAAGGTGGGGAGTGGAAAAAAAGTGAAAAAACTAAAAAGGGGCAGGTCGTTAAGGAGTTACAGGGTTCTGAATACTTTCCGTACTCACTGTATCTCATAGAAACACAAAAGGAGATTATTCACAAAGCATCCATAGACATAGTGGGACTCATAGGTGATTCAAAATATAGGGGGGGGATTCAACAATGTGTCTTAGGTTCCGCCAGTTTCTAGCTGGAAAACACTAGTCTTTCCCTGCTCAAGATTTATCACTAGAGATGAGCGAGTCAGAGTATACTGCTCGGTCGAGTATTAGCATACTCAGACCGGCTCGTTACTCGGACGAGTATCTCGCCGGCTCGAGATCGAGCATTAAATTAATAAAAGACAGTAAAGAACAGTGTTTACACTGTTCTTCAACATATAACACATGTTTCCAGATGTTTTAATTGTAAGAATACATTGAAATAACACTATTCTTCACTTTACAGGTGTTCGCGTGTGTCTCCCACTAAGTTCGGAGATGGGCGCCGAACATCAGCAATGTAAAGAATAGTGTAATTTGAATGTGTTCTGCACTTAAATGCTTGTGTTTTCACTGTTTTTATTCTATTCTTCACATTGCTGAAGTTAGCGCATATCTCCGAACTTAGCGGGAGACATGCGCAAAGTGAAGAATAGAATAAAAACAGTGCAAACAGTGAAAACACGAGCATTTAAGTGCAGAACACATTCAAATAACACTATTCTTCACATTGCTGATGTGCGCACACATCTCCGACATTATCGGAAGACTTGCGCTAACATCTGCAAAGTGAAGAATAGAATAAAAACTGTGAAAACAGTGAACACAGGACCATTTAATTAAAGAACACATTGAAAGAACACTATTCTTCACATCCAGATGTTCGGCGCACATCTCCGAAATTAGCAGGAGACACGCGCGAACACCTGTAAAGTGAAGATTAGTGGGGTTTTTTTATGTATTCTTACAATTAAAACATCTGGAAACATGTAGAATGTGTTATTATTTACTGTTCTTTTAATGTGTTGTGTTAGTGAAAAAATGCTCGGGTCTCCCATTGACTTTAATGGGGCTCGTTATTTGGTACGAGCACTCGAGCATCGGGGAAAAGTTCGCACCGAATAACGAGCACCCGAGCATTTTAGTGCTCGCTCATCTCTATTTATCACTATAATCATGAATTCTGGTGCAAGATAAGACTGTCCGTTCCTACTTTAAACCTACTTTTAGTTGGTGTAAACTGTGCGGCAGAATTTTGGGTGTATGGGCGATTTCCCGCAAGCAATGCACATCTCACATAAGCCACGCCCCCTTAATTGGACAAGTTGGGATACTACCAAAAAAACTGTCTAAAAGCCTTGATAACTGTGGTGCAAGGCATTTTAGACTGTTTTTCGGCGCAAAACCACCAGAATTGTGGCGCAAGTGCGTTAATAAATACCCCCAGTAGACTTATTGAGGCACATTTATTAAGGGCTTTGCGCCAATTTTCTGTAGGACTTTGCACTTTCTTTCTAGTGCAAACTGCTTGCAGGGGTATTCAAGACGTGTCTGCCCCACACTTGTGTTGCTTGCGGCCCTTTTGGGGCGCAGCTGTACTAGTCTTCGTGCGACACAATTTTCTGCACTGAAGGGGGCGTTCCGTCGCTCAGTCAGATCGTGCCCCAGATTTAACAGGCAAAGACCAACAGAATTGTGTCGCACGCCCCATGTTAAAGGTACACCTAAAAAAGGGGTGCACTCTTTCGGAGCAGTGCAGGGGGCTCCAGATTCATGAAGAAATTCTGAATCTGGCGCCCTCTATACACTACACAGGCAAGCTGCACATAGTGCAGTTTGTACTGTTATTAGTAAATGTGCCCCATTATATCACTACCCTTCTAACCCCTTTATATGGTTAAATGCTATCAGTAGGATATTGATGAGTAACACTACTTTGCTGCTGAGGGTAACTAAGAATCAGGAATGCTATTATGGCTGTTTATAAAACTGAATTCCAGACATTTTACAACATGTAAATATTTATATCTTAGAAAGTGATAAATTTTGTTCCAAATGGATTGAAAGGAACAATTAAGAAAATTTCCTCATTCCTGCTGATTCTCAGTAGATGAGCAAATTTGTTTTTGGACGTGAGATATTTTAGGAATCTACTACAGGATAACTAGAGATTAACAGGCGCAAGGTGGTGTAAGACTCTGGTTTGGATATCCAGGAATAACTAGTGCTGCGGAAAGACAGAAGTCAGATTAGCGGATTTTGCTAGTGAAAGCACACTATTTATTTAACCATAGCTACTTTGCTTGTGGTTTCTTCGACCTCAATGGGAAACAGCTTATCTCCCACAGGAAACCACTGAAAATCTCACAGACAAGAGGGACGTCCAGGGGATATGTCAATCCATTTGCTTCCAATTTACGTCTGGCTCCTCGCCCATTTGTGATATCCAGCCAACAGCTGTAGAAACAAATTACAGTAGCCAGGATTTCCTAGTGAGCACTGAGCAAACTATTGCACCTGGCCAGCAGGGGGCAGAGATGTCTAAGGCAATGGATAAATTAAACATGACAGCTCCAGCCCTAGCACATAAGAAAGTTATTACCACATGGTTTGTTTCCTAATAAATTCATAGCATGTTACTTACTCCATTCAAAGGGAATTTATACTGTGGAATCAGGATTTGACCTTCAGTCAAAAATCATATTTGTAAAACAAACAGAAGGTAAAAGTTTTTTTTAGAAATATTGGTATTCCTAACATTTCTAATATGTGGAGTAGACAGTAGTCCCATTCATCCGAAGACAAAAACTCTGTTCATTGGAAAAATACATTGAAATTTGGTAAAGCACTAAGGGTCCCATCAAGCAGAAACCAGGACAGCACATCATATCAACCCATTAGGCTGATGGCTGCATTAAATGTTAATGACTGCACTTTTACCCTTAAATTCATCATTACAGAGATATTCTAGGCTTGCCATAAAACTAATCTGTGCTAAGGAAGTGTAAAATTAAATTAAAATAAGGCAGGCTTGCCTACCTTTCTATACCGGTAATTGTACAAAGTATAAAATCAATATCAAATCCATGGCAGGCTTGCATTTAGGCATGGGTTTCAGCTGCATTGTCACTTACGTCATAACTTACTGTCACTTACGTCATGACTGGCTTCCACTTTACTTGCCAGTAAGGTTATGTTCACAGCTGCATCAGAGGCTCCAGATTCTGCTAAAAATAGTAAAATAATGTTAATGTTAACTGAAGCCTGATTGATCATTACTGTACTTGGGTTTGGATTCTTTTCATTGTTCTGCTCCTAAACAGAACCACAGAAATACTAAGCAGTAGTGAAACGATGATGGTGAGCATATTGTTCTACGTGGTTGTCTGTTGGGGAGGAGACTTAAACAGTAGAGAAAAGAACCGAATCAACAAGATAATCTGGAGAGCCCAGAGCACTATTGTGGAGAAGCTGTGCCCGTTAGTAGAAGTCTGGCAAACCAGATGCCTTAGAAAATTTGACGCCATTGTGAAAAATGGCAGCCACCCACTACCCAACACACTACTGCAGCAATGGAGAGACACAAGTCATCGCTACCGCCAGGTGTGTTGCCGTACCACAAGGTTCCATAACTCCTTCATCACAAAGGCAAAAGAACCATTTAACCATACGGTGGCTAAAGCAAAGGACTAAGTCACATCCTCATTCCCCCTCCCTCCAAACCCTTTCCCAACCCCCTAAAAATTAAGGTAGTAACTGTAATGTTATTTGTGTTGTTAATTATGTGAAACACTGTTCATGCCTTGCCTGGGGTAATGATGCACAAAACAATTTCCCAACTGGATTATTAAAGTTTTATTTTATTCTATTATAATAAAGGCAGTTTGGGCAGTAGCCCGAGACCCAAGCCATATAGAGGGCCCATGGCCATTCAGATGATCCACTAAATCTTATACTGAGAAGGACCTTCACTCATGAAATCCTTGTACATCTCTGTTCCTGTCGCCCCTGTGGAACGACCAGGTGGTACCACGCTGCAGCAAGTCCAACCTGCTTTGTGGCGGGCGCTGGTGAAGACTGGGTCCCACTTAGACTCCCATCCCAGGTGTCGGCTTGTGTCATCGTTGTGGTGGTTCAGTGGGTCCACTACCCCTAGAGCCTGACAGGGTCCTGTATAGTAAATACAAGATTATAATGGAATGCACCCAGATGAACAGTAGCAACAAAAATGATACCTAAATCCTTAGCCAGTAATCTCTTCAAATGTGTATATTTTAGAAGAAATTTGTGACATTTGATTTGAAAGCTTATATGGGAGGGAAACAAATTGATATATTTGGATTTGACTGATGTCAAAGCCAGTAAGTAGCGTAACATACTTCTACTGCCATAACATCAATGGAAATCTATTTGGCAGTCCATTTTAATATCTACTGCTGGCTTCACAATGTTTGGAGGATCAGGGAGATTGGATAATTGATTGAGTTAAGCTTTGTGATTTATATTTGCCGTGTTCTCTCTTCCATTTCATAGCAGCACTACTGTGAACCAAATTGAAATGAAGCATCTGTCTTGTGGTGATATGTTCTAATTTCTTGAAGTATGTTTCACATCAATATAAGATTCAGAGCCCATGCAGCAGCAGGGGATGTGTCCATCAAATGTACGACATAAATGTTTCATTCCTTGAGCACTTACACCATACACCGATAAAGCCGTGACGCACATAGAGGTAGAACCTCAACGGGACATACTGAGTATTTTAAATCTTATATAATAGAATTGGCGTACAACATAATTACCAAAAAGTATTATATTCAAATGTTTCACTCGTGAAGGAAAACCTTCAGTCAAACCTTCAGGCTACAGGCAATGGAGGTTGCTGGGGGGGGGGGGGGCTTAGCATTGTCCTTGGACAGACCTTGGTAGCTAAGATGAAAAAGTGCGAAATATACAAATACATATTCCAGGGTAGGATAAGGTTATCCAGCATTATGACATTAGGCTTTTGTTAAAAAGTCACACTTGGTGTTAAGAGGGCCACCTTACAAGGTAAGCAAAAGCCAATGCTTTCCGTAACCCATCCGGGAAAATGTATTTGCATATTTCCCAGAATTATCCACTGGAGAATCAATGTCTGTAAGTCTCTACATACCTGCAAGGTGGCCTTTATTGGAAAAGTCTCTGTAAGGAGAGATCTTACTTCCCTGACCAAGAGGAAGAAGTGTAATTTATACCACATAAGAGGAAGTAGTGGGTGCCATTTTAAAGGGAGAAACAAGCTGCATGATTTTGTTATCATTGGATGCCATTGATATTGACGGGAAGAAGGTCTGACAAAAAAGTATGTGTTGAGTTTTCTGGCCTAATGGGGTTTGGGAACCTTTGAAAGTGGGTAAAAGGCTGATTGTTGTTCCCACTGTCAATGAGGAGCGCAATACCCTGGAAATATTAGTTGCCCTCCTGCAACTGGAGATAAACATTGGTGCTTGAACATAAGCCTTTCTGGGCCTACAAAAATTGTGGTTTAAAAATGTTATCATTTACAAAAAAAAAATCTAATTTTCTAATTTCATTGTTATCAATTAAGGAGGAACTGTTTTGTCCTGTTTATTAATTGGGCTGGAAACCATAGCTATTCCAAAACCACCAAACTGATTGCCAAGGTCATTGCTTTTTTGTGAGTTACATTCTACAGTTTTCCATATGCCACAGCAGCCTCTCTGTTATATTTTTATACAGCACCAAAAGACACAGCACAGAGGTAATAAATGGTTAACAGCTCCTTGGTTAGTACGCACTATTTCACATACAGTATAGACTTTCGGGGCCCTTATTTTTTAAATGGATGAATGAATTTAAAAACAAAAACTTAAATCAACATGGGCACAGCAACTATGAACTAAGGTATGTCATTCATCATTTTCTACTTGGTGACAGGTCCACTTTGACGTTAAGCCCTCAATAATCAATGAGATATAGTATACAGGGTGGGCACCTATAATAATGAACAAAATAAAAGTAAAAGTAAATTTATAAAAAGAAAAGGTTGGCACTGAATTCTGAAGAGCGTAACATATAAAATACGGTACTTGGGATTCATATTGTATGGCCAGAGGAAGTCCTAAAACAATACATTATACAATCAAGTTATATTACTAACTGCATTTCTCACTGTGTATATATTATAGGAAAAAGTTAATGGTCCTTTACCTTACTAACATCAGCTCCGGAAACAATCCATTTACAATATAATGAGATTTATGGCTAGTAATTTCTTCCTTAAACAGCTCAGTTGGGTTATTTTGGCCCCGTGCCAGATCTAGAGTCATCATATATTTCAGAGGGTTTGAAGAAAAGTACTGCAGTTCTAAGCAGCATATATCTTATCATAAAATGTAGGTAGGCAATAGCCTTGAGTTTGATTTAAGCTTTACAAAACTGAGTAAGGTTGCATTCAGACGGGCGTTATTGGGGCTGTGATCTGGTCGCATGATTTGTGACCAGATCACAGCCCCCATTGACTTTTGTGGCTCCCAGTGACGGTGTGTAACTGCACCAGCACCAAGTCAGGCGGCCGTGCCACAAAATATAGGACGTGTCTTATATTTTGGCAGATTTGAGGCCACTCTTCTGCCTATGGAAGGTGGAGGGGGGAAGAGCGCTCACCCTTTCCACGTCCTCCTCCCGACCCAGCACCTACACGTCCTCCTCCCGACCCAGCACCTAGCCGTCTAAATGAATCCGAAGACCAAAAAAGTCCTTATACTGCAAAAAATAGGGCACCCTTGTCTATCAAAGTACTGTGCCAAGTGCCCCTTTGTCACCCACAGAGCCCCTTGTCCCAAATAGCGCCCCATTGTCCACTGCAGGCCCCCTCTCCTCACAGTGTATCCTTGGCCCTTATTATGTGCCCGTATCAGCTATAGAAAATCATAAGAAAATATAAATAAAAAACTGACCTCACACTAATTGGCACCTTTTTCACCTAGAGATGGAGATCTTTGTCACAGACAATATATAATATATATGATATAACTGTCACTGCCAGTCTGTGTTTTTATACAGAGGCTGGTAATAATTCGGCAATCATTAATAATAATAATAATACTGTAATAATAATAATCTTTATTTATATTCTGCCATCAAATTCCATAGCAGATATCTGTAATCTGTAAATTCGTCTGCTACAGCATATATATGGTGTTATAACCCATTGGACTGTTTTGTTGTATAAAGCAATATAAACTGCATAATTAAAATATATACTTTAGCTAATTAAACTCAATAATTCAATATATTGAATAGGACTCTACTATAATGACACAATTCCTATACAATTCTTTTATAGCCAGAAGTATAGAAATGTTGTCTCTAGTACCATATGCAAAGTTTTCCAGGATGGGATAAGGAAAACCATGCCTCTACTAGCTACCTTGTAAGGCAGCTGCCTTGACATGAAGCATGACCTACAAGTGGCCTTATGACATGATGCGGGATTAAGCCAAACCAGTATACAGGCGGTCCCCTACTTAAGGACACCCGACTTACAGACAACCCATAGTTACAGACGGACCCCTCTGCCCACTGTGACCTCTGGTGAAGCTCTCTGGATGCTTTACTATAGTCCCAGACTGCAATGATCAGCTGTAAGATGTCTGTAATGAAGCTTTATTGATAATTCTTGGTCCAATTACACCAAAAATTTTGAAACTCCAATTGTCACTGGGGCAAAAGAAAAAAAATTGTCTAGAACTTCCATTATAAAATATACAGTTTCAACTTACATACAAATTCAACTTAAGAACAAACCTCCAGACCCTATCTTGTATGTAACCCGGGGACTGCCTGTATCTATTCCAGAAGGAACAGACTCCCAACTGTAGACAGCGCTGTTTCGACCTGGTTGGGTCTCCTCAGTATAGTGTAGGGCACTGGTTTGGTTTGGTGAGAGGCTTGTGACTTGGGTCGGGAAGTAAGAGTTCTCCTTGCGGAGACTACCAATTGAGGCCACCATGTAGGCGTGTGCAGAGTCTTATAGCGATGGATGCTCCACTAGGGCACATTCATTAGGTCTCTAGTACCAGGCTCATATAGACCTGGAATGTGTGCTGCTTTTGCAGAGTCACAGCTGAGCTGCAGACAAAACAATTCTATTTTCTGTTATCTTTGTAAAGGACACATTTTTATAGACATGTACGTAGTATGCAGGGTCGTAGTAACATGCAATGCAGATTTGTCTTACGGATATCCCATACAGGATTGATTTTAAATAGTGGTGTTTATACCAGATCTTCAGGTTCTCTAACTACAACTGCATGGCTATATGGTACCCACATGAAGGAAAGTGAACTCCATGAAATGGTCCAGAAATCAGGATTTAGGATTTTTCTCCAAATGACCAGTAATATACAGCGGATAATTTGATGTTTCGGCAGCTCCTGCCTTTATCAAACACAGTGCTGGGAGTAGAGGAGATGTATGTAGAATGTAAGCGCAATTCCTAGCGCATGGATACACACGATTCCCAGCGTTTACATTCTACATACATCCCCTCTACACACAGCACAATGTTTTGATAAAGGCCGGAGCGGCCGAAACATTGAAATATACGCTGTATTCTACTGTTGCAAATAAAGAAATAGTACAGAAAAAAAGTTGTATATGTTGTAATGAAGTATATAAGTATTTGCTGAAATTTTCAGGAGAGCTGGTGAGTCCATTTTGAAGAGGACCTTTCACTACTTCCACAAAGTCCTACATTTTACAGTCATTTTGTAGGAATTGCTCCATAGATCCCAACACAGTGTGAGCTTTTCTCTAGTTCCTAGCATTCTCAAGCAATCATTTGTGGTAGTTTCAGCACCTAATATGCTATTTAGACCTATGAGTGTCAGGTGGGTTGTCCCAGGCCACTTGACAGTCAAGACCCTAATTAACTTCTTGGAAACTTCTTGGAGGTGGTGAAAGGTTTTCTTTAATGTGAGGACCTTTGTAGATTTATTAATGCTTAGTTTTACCACAGATTTGTTGACCCAGAGAATAAGTTTGTGCACCCATACTCCCCTCTCTCCATATACAGGTTATAACTGGCGATTAATCTTTTCTGTCATTATCACTAATTGACTAATCTTTCCTCCTAAGCCAGCTCTTTTTCAGATATCCCAAATATTTGCCCTCTCTCTCGTCTACTCCTCTGACAATGGCCAAGTCCATTCTGTGTCACTCACTGGCATTATTTTCATCCATCATTGGTGCCTATAAGAAGCTTTTTATGGTTGCTGATTTCCTACAGGAACCAGTGCATATCCTCCAAGAGCCCTTTGATGATGTGATAGACGCTCACAGTGAGCAGACATGACAGGTAATGTAGTCAGGTGTGAAGGAATTAGCTATACCTTCTAGGCCTCACATCAAAGTGTGGATCAGTCCATAGGATAGAATCTCAGCTTTCAATCACAGCCATCTCTCACACTTCACAAAGCACCAAAGAAATAAGATACTCTTCAGATTCCTTATCTCATGTGGATCTTCTCTGTCATCTCTCCCTGGGAGACCTGCATGGTCTTGATTTTGGAAAAGTTTAGGAACAATGGAGAAGAGATACAAGGCGGATTCTCATATAAAGCAGCACCATCTCCATGATGAATGTTGCTGAATAGACAAGAAGTGGTACAATAATTACATCCCATAAATAAGAGCTTAGGCAATACAATTTGGATGTATCGTTTTCATTTATTAAATGACCTCTCTGTAGGGGGAAGATTTACTGCTAGAAATCTGCAGCTGGAAAAAACACCCCAAATTATGTATTTTATGTTGACAATTTAATCCAGGAGGAGGAATTTCACGTAAAGGGCAGAAAGTTTGGAATATTTATGATAATTTAGAATAGTAATGTGTACCATTGTTTTGGCTACATTCAGTGGGGGCTCCCACCAAATTTTGCACACAAGGGCCTCCACCCACCTTAACCCGACCCTGTGTGCTGACCACAGTGCATCATAGTGATATGTAATACAAGGAGCCTCTTTCCCCCACAACAGAAGTGCCACACTCCAATTATGATCACCGTATGGAATTAGGACTCCTTGTACCATATATCACTGTGATGCTTTGACTCCCAAACTCTGCAATGTGGTTGGTCCCAGGACTGGCTAGAGGTATTCCTAAGCAGTATAATGCCCCCTCTTAGTGGTCTCCACCTTAATGGTCCCTACATAGTATAATGTCCACCTCCTGTGGCCAACCCCTATATGGACCGACATAATAACAGCTAATGCAACTCAGCAACGTATAATGCCTTCTCTTTAACCACTTAACAACCTAGCTCTTTTTTGTTTTTTTATTTCCATTTTTTACTCCCCACCTTCATAAATCTATATTTTTTTTATTTTTACACGTAAAGAGCTCTGTGATGGCTTGTTTTCTGCGTAACAAATTGCACTTCATAGTGATGCTATTTAATTTTCCATGTCGTGTACTGGGAAGCGGGAAAAAAATTCCAAATGCAGTGAAAATGGTTAAAAAACCGCATTCGCAACTTTTTCTTGTGGGCTTGGATATTACGTCTTTCACTGTGCACCCCAAATGACATGTCTACTTTATTCTTTGGGTCAGTGCAATCACGGGGATTATAAATTTGTATAGGTTTTATGATGTTTTCATACATTTACAAAAATTAAAACCTTCTGTACAAAAATTTTGGGGGGAATTTTGCCATCTTCTGGCGCTAATAACTTTTTAATAACTTTTTAATAACTGTGTGCAGTGTCATTTTTTTGCGACTTCTGATGATGTTTTCAATACTACCATTTGTAGGACTGTATGACCTTTTGATCACTTTTTATTGAATTTTCTATGTTTTTAAAATGGCAAAAAAGTGCCATTTTAGGCTTTGGGAACTATTTTCTGTTACGGGGTTAAACGCAGTGAAAAAACGTTATTATATTTTTATATACCGGGCATTTTCTGACGCAGCGATACCTAATGTGTTTATGATTTTTACTTTTTATTTGTATTTATATGAATTCTAGAGAAAGGGGATTGATTTGAATTTTTATTTTTTTTATTATAATTTTTTTTTTACTTATTTTTATTTTTAGTATTTTTTAGACTCCCTAGGGTACTTTAACCCTAGGTTATCTGATAGAGCCTACCATATACTGCCATATACTCTCCATGCACCGGCAGCCGATGCATGCCATACTATTACGGCAAGCGTTGGTAAGGGGTTAATTTTATCCTCCCTTTACATTTGGTCCCCCACAATTTATCTCCCCATACTTATAATGGCATAACTTTCTGTACTTTCCTCCATCCCTCTCATATTGTGGCTCTATGTCATCCATCCTCCTAATATTGTGGCCTTCTGTCCTTCAGCCTACTCATATTGTGGCCCCTGTCTTCCATCTTGCTCATATTGTGGCCCTCTGTCCTCTATCCACCACATATTGTGGTCCCCTGTCCTCCATCCTCCTCATATTGTGGTCCCCTGTCCTCCAACCTACTCATATAGTGGCCCCCTGCGATCCATATTAATCATATTTTCATCTCCTGTCATACATCCTCCTTATATTGTGGCCTCCTGTCTTTCATCTTCCTCGGACTGTGTCCCCCTGTCCACCATCTCCCTAATACTTTAAAGAGGCAGCAGGAAACTAATCCTGCCTCCTTTTGGTCCCAATGCCTTTACTGCTCTGCAGCTGTGGTACATGGGACCAGGAGGAGGCAATACAACGCATGGCAGTCCGGGACAATCTCGCAACTGCGCAGGACAGTGGGACTTTTCTTTCCGAATCCTGCATGGTTGGGAGTTTTCTGACCTGAAGAAAACATCATTCCAAGGTCAAAATGGATTGTATTTTGCTTTTTTGTAAAAACCACTGCAGGAGCTCAGTGTGTCATGACCCTTTTTTATACTCAGCTATAACCAAAGTAATAAGCAATCACTTTTCCTTAAAAACACTTTGATAGAAAACAGCTTATACCAAGATATATTCAATTCTTCACAACCTTCAAAGCAATAAATAGGTAGAAGGAGCAGCACTGTGGATAACCGGATTAAATCCAATGTGGGTGGAGGCTTCAAGGAACTGACTCAGGATTCCATATGCATACAAACTCCAAGGAAGGAAGCAGCACTCCAAGATAAATAGTGAATGTTTATTCCACCAGTGGTAAGAGCTACGTTTCGGCTGACTCTATGCAGCCATTCTCAAGCATAGTGAAACAGTGATACAGGGCGGGTTTAAATCCCCCGCAGGATGTGACATCATGATTACAAAAACAGGTGGTGTTACAACTCATTATCACACCACCTGTTTTTGTAATCATGATGTCACATCCTGTGGGGGGTTTAAACCCGCCCTGTATCACTGTTTCACTATGCTTGAGAATGGCTGCATAGAGTCAGCCGAAACACAGCTCTTACCACTGGTGGAATAAACATTCACTATTTATCTTGGAGTGCTGCTTCCTTCCTTGGACCTTCAAATCAATGATATTTTCCCTGTTCTTACCATAAACTAGATATGAAAATATGACAGTGGATACTGCGACAAAAGGACATATAATAAAGATACCCTCAAATGTCTTATAATAACAGGTGTCTTCATCATCGTTACTGGCCAGTAGGTGGCATAACACTAACAGAATTTAGATGGCTTTACTTTTAGATATATTTTGTAATCGTTAATCTCTTGCTATTGTAAATCATTTTATAAAGCTATGCGAGACATAAGGCAGATTCTGATAAGTTACTTACCGAGACTCCACTTCTATGCGCTGCTACGTGATTACTACGCTTTCATGTGAAGAAGAAAGTCCACGTGGGTTCTCACCAGATGTTCGGGCTGTGCAGTGTTCCTTGTCTACTTCAATACAAAAGATGCAAAATTGTCTACAAAGTGTAGATGAGCAGATTAAAACTGAAGACATAAAAAGCTTCCAAGAGACTTATTAGTAAATATTGCGGAGCCATGAGGGATCCTCAATGAGAAACATGACTATGTTGAAAAAACTTTGCTATGGGTTTTCTGTCCTAGTTACTAGAGGATTAAATCTTTTATGTGCTACAAATGTCTTTGCCAATTTATCTTAAAGAGAACCTATCAATGTATTTTTGGACACTAAAGTACCTACAGGACCCATGGTTTAATTAAACAAAACTCTCTATATCACCTGTCAGGGGCCGTAATGATGGGGGCACGGAACATGCTGGAAGCTGGGAGGAGTGTGGGCATGACAGGCTGGGGCTGAAGGGGTTAAGAAAGGGGTTTGGAGTTTGAGGGTATTAGGAGTTTTAATGTGAGGTGATAGGGGGAATTAAGTGTGGGGGTGGAATTTTAAAGGGGAACGCCATCTTTTGGCAGAAAAAATTGTAGAGATAGTAATGTTTTTGTGTCAAGGGCAGTAAGTGTCGATTGTCATAGTTAGAGGTTAGGTGATGGCTGATTTGGAGGCTTTTCTTACCCGGATGAGGGAGCAGGCTGCGGAGAAGGGGCCTGAGTGGGTGCAGGCCCAGATGGCAGCATTGAGTGGTGTGGGTCAATAGGTCAAAGCGGCCGCTTCCAGTGTCGGATTCGGCTAGAGGGAGTTTGTATCTCTGTATGAATGCCCCATTAGAGGCACATTTAATGTATTTCGATTGTTTCCAGTTCACAGGGATCCATTGCATTTGCCTGGTTGTTTCTTTGAAGGGGGTTTTACGTGGATCACTGCCACCCGATGGGCTGTTCCATTTTGTGTGCTTAGTTTGAGGCTTTTAGCAAATTTTTGGAATGGGTCATATGGGAGAGGGCTGGATCTAGGGCTGTTATACACTACGGCTGATTCAACACTTGTGGAGTATTATTGCAGACAATTTGTGCAGTTTTTGATAATTTTGTGGTTCCGCTAGGGAAAAGACTGAGGGGCCAGGCACCAGACTTTTGGGTATTGAGGTGGATTCATTGTGCATGGAGTGTAGGTTGGCGGCTGACAAGTTGGAGGACTTGCGGAAGACGGTGTTGGAGGCATTGGTCAAGACTAAGATTATGTTGTGGCTTCTTCAGTCTTTGATAGGGAAGTTGAAGTAGAATTATGCCCATGGGGCCGGTTTTCGGCAGGGGGTTAGCACAAGCAACAGCGGGTGCTCGTTGTCCGGAGCATATGATTCATTTAACGAGGGAACACAGCAAAGATTTGTGCATATTGAATGAGTTTTTGCATGGGATCAAGTGAGACTGCGCCTACAGGAGAGTTTTCGTAGGTGGAGGGCCCTGGACATTTTATTACTGCATGCAAGGGGTAATGATATTGGCAGTTATCCTATGAGCCCCTTGATAAAGTCCATTAAGAGGGACTGATTATGTTTTTGGGATACTCTGGTCTGAAATGGTGAGGTGTGTGCATTGGAGGAATTCTGTGTCTTGCTTAACACAAGAAGTGTTAGCAAGTTTGTGCGTTTGATTGGGGGTTTGGTTGTGCGCCATTGAATGTTGGAGACGGATGTGAGCTGTACAGGGCCAAGGGAGGTAGGGTTGAATGTATTCAATTTTGGTTTGACTGAAAGTTTGGAGTTTGGTTTTCAGGTGTGGCGGTGCATGTCGGCTTAAGGGGTCAGGCCAGCATGCTTTGGCGGGTTCTTGGTAACAAACAAGGGCAACTGATGGCGTGGTACGTTGGAATTAGAGGGCAAATACGGAGTAGCCTCACCAGGGGGTCCGGCCCCAGGAGGTTGGTTAGATTTTATGAAGTTTTGGCAAACATTTTTTTGCCACTTAGCTGGTGTGGTTTGTGGCTGGTGGGTCTAGATGCATGACCTGTGTGTGATATATGGGAGTCATATACTATATTTCAAAAATTGATGTTTAAGATGCCACCGGAAATCTATCCTGTGGATAGGGCCTAACTTTTCTTCAAGTCAGAACAGGTGTATTTTGTAAGTGTAAATCCCGAGAGTCCCTGTAACAATTCGATTTTAAAAAAATCACTGCCTGGGGGTAAATTACAGTAAATTACCAGCAATAAGAGAGCTTCACTAGAGGTCACAGTAGGTAGAGAGGTCCGTCTGTTATTAATAGTCATCTGTGAGTGGGGTTTCCTTAAGTCGGGGATAGCCTGTATGTTGTCACATCTATTTTTAAAATTTACTCAGGATCTGGATGTTGTCTTAATTGACAGATGTGGGATACCCTCACCCCATGTGAAAACGCTATTGCTTCCTGTGACATCTATCTCATATGACTGTCATTGTCAGTAGTGTGTCTTCATTCCTCCTGTCAGATGGAAAATGAGCAGGGTGATCTATTAAAGGCTTTATTTAAGGAATGTGATTTGTAGGTAGCAGACGAGTCTGTGTGATGACAGCAGTGTGCATTGAGGATGTCTTTATGTGCACCTGATCATCCACGGTGAAAATGCTTACCCTCCCTGCAGAAGCCGATATAAGGACATTAAATCACCGGAACCAGCATCCATCGTCTCCCCTTTGCCATTGGATCTTGTGACACCAGCAATTGACTTATAATGCAGAAAAAATAATCAATAGTGTTAAAATCCAGAGGAACCACCTGCTTACTACAGGAGGCAAGTAATTATTCCGTAAAGGGGTTATCCACTTTCAACAAATAATTGATATAGTTTCTTTATAGAGCAGGAGTAGCTGTGCAGAGGAAGTCCTATGTGCAGGCAGTATGTAATAGAGCAGACGGAGCTGAGTAGAATGCACATTATTATTATTATTATTATTATTATTATTTATTTATAGAGCACCATTAATTCCATGGTGCTGTACAATCAGTAAGGGGTTCACACACGTTACTTTAAGACAAGAACAAATGCAGGTACCAATACAAAACTACAGTGATCAGGAGACAAGTGAATGGAGGACCCTGCACATCTGCAAGCAGCATGTTATAGAGCAGGAGGAGCTGAGCAGATATTTCAAATATGCCCTTTCTGCACAAAGCATGTTATAGAGCAAGAGGAGCTTTACAGATTACAGATGGTGTCTTATCTGCAGGCAGCATGTAATAGAGCAGGTTGAACTAAGCAGATTGTACATAGTGTCCTATCTGCACACAGAATGTTACAGAGCAGGAGAAGCCGTGCAGATTACAGATAGTGTCCAATCTGCAGGCAGCATGTAATAGAGCAGGCTGAGCTGAACACATATTACACAGTGTCCCATCTGCGCACAGCATGCTATAAAGCTCATTATAGTCTCTCTTTTTCATAGTTATACACAGCGAAGACTTAAAATTTTGAGGAATCTGAATACAAATAAGGAATTAGGCCAGATTCGAAAAATTCTGAAAACATGTCCATACCAATGGCTCAACATATTTGTGCTATGTGATCACCATCCTGTTAAACAGGATTAATATGTGTCAAAACCCACCCCACAACCCTCAACATAGGAAGCAGGAAAGCCAATGCTGCAAGTAAAACTTTAAGAGGTCTCATGAATAGGTTCCTTGTTCCCATAGGTTCTGAACTCTTCTGAGAAGCTGGTACTTCTGTTGTTTGAGTGAAATAGTTCTGACTTGTCTGTTTGCTTTGTAATGAAAAAAGAGCAATCAGGGCAGAACAAAAAAAAAATTCCCAATTCATCTTTTGAACCCAAATCTGGCTGAGAGAGCAGGCAAGAGGCAGCACTCGAGATGCCATGCAGCATTTGGAGAGCCTGTCCCAGCCTGCACTTAGTATGTGTGCTAAAGACTGAAATACCTTGTCATGTACTAGGAAAAGTGACCCGGATTTAACCCCTGCAATGCAAATACACTTCTTTGCATCTGCTTCCATGTCTCTGTTATTTTTCTACTTTTCAAACTTTTTAAATGAATATTTAAAAACATAAATTATTTAATGACTATTATTTCTTATCATGACACCTTTTACAATTTGACAAGCTTTGTGCAGCGCTGCGTAATCTGTGTGCGCTATATAAATACCGTATATACTGGAGTATTAACCGACCCAAGTATAAGCCGAGGCCCCCTAATTTTACCACAAAAACCTGGTAAAACCTATATATTATTTACCCGAGTATAAGCCGATTTTGGGTTTTCAGCACATTTTTCTGTGCTGAAAAACTAGGCTTATACTCGAGTATATATGGTAAATAATTATTATAAAGAATTATTATTTTACATGGTTTACTTTTTACAATACTAAAGCCCAATCCATCAGGATACAATCAGATGGATTTGTAATGGTACATACTTAAAGGGAACCTACCACCACAGATCTACCGCGGGCCCGCTGTTCTGCGCATGCACAGACGGCAGGTTTCTCGGTCGAGGGCGCGCAGCTCCTCGTAGCTGCGTGCTTTCGTCAGAGAAACCTGCCGTCTCTGAAGACATCTGGCAGGAGGGTCAAAGAGGCTACTGGGGCATGGAGTAGCCGTGCTGTGTAGCCACAGGTCTGGCTACTCCACGCCCCAGTAGCCTCTTTACAAAATTTACATTTTAGGGAATTAAAAGTTAGTAAAATATTGCTGGGATATGAGGATTACCCTTAAAAGGGCTATCCTCACGTCCTATAGAAGCACCTACCATCCGATCTACCTTTATAGGTAGATCCGTGGTGGTAGGTATCCTTTAAATTGGCTTAAAATAGCTGGTGGTCTATAGTGCTTAATGGACTATGAAGGGTTAAATATGAAAACTCCCAAACTACGAGTAAATTGGGAGTTTTGTCTATCAGCTGCTCTGAGCCACTGAGAATTACTACAAATAAGTCCATCCATGCTAACTGACCATAAAAGAGCTGAGATGCAGGATTACTTACTATACTATCTGAGAAATTTAGATTCTACACCTTTGTGTGTTTGTGCTTTTCACAATGCATTCAAAAAATCATTTAAATTTTATTTATTTACAGAGGAGTTGGGTTATTCGTCAGACAAATTGTGCTTCCTAGTGTCACCATTTAATAGGACAGTCCCAAGTTTTTATGTTATTGCCTATCCTCATGATTGATGGGAGTTTCAGCAGTCGGATCTTAACCTATTGGCTTGTTAATTAAGATACAATATTTTTGACCAACCATTCTGTATAGATACAACAGAACTAAGCTTACTGTATAGATATGGTACCAGTATGGAACCAGAACCAAGCTTACTGCATAGGTATGGTAACAAAATGAAGCTTACTAGTTGGATACAGTAACAAAACCAAGCTTACTGTATATGTAGGGTAACAGAGCCAAGCTTAAAGGGAACCTACCACCACGATTCTACCTATAAAGGTAGATCGGGTGGTAGGTGGATGGGCTAATCCTCACGTCCCGGCTATCTTTTAGAAAACGTTTGTGGGCGGGGTCAAAACAAGTAGACGTGATTATGTGATGTGGGTGGAGTTACTAAACTCCACACAAACTGTTTATAGATGGTATTAAAAAACATGTACAGTACAGAGAAAGAGACTCATATATATGTCTCCCTTATACAGAATTAAAGCTTATTTTTTAAAAGAACTTAATACTCATTATATATAAAAAAAAACTACTACAATACCTTCTCCGATAAACAAGAATGTAACTACTATAATACTGCCCCCTATGTACATGCATATAACTGCTATAATATTGACCCCTAAGTACAAGAATATAACTACTATAATACTGCTCCCTATGTACAAGAATATAACAGCCCCCAGTATACAGCCAGCCATCCCCCCAGTATGCTGCCAGCCTGCCCCCTGTATATAGCCAGTCCCCCAAGTATATAGCCAGCCCCCCCAGTATATAGCCAGCCAGCCCCAACAGTATATAGCCAGCCAGTCCCCCCAAATGTATAGCCAGCAACCCTGTATATAGCCAGTCAGTCCCCTGTATATAGCCAGCCAGTCTCCCCAGTATATAGCCAGCCTGCCCCCTGTATATAGCCAGCCAGCACCCCCCACAGTATACAGCCAGCCTTCCCCCCCAGTATATAGCCATCTATCCCCCCCAGTATATACCCAGCCAGTCCCCCCAGTATACAGCTAGCCCCTCCAGTATATAGCCTCTCAGTCCCCCCAGTATACAGTATTGTGGGGACACGTGGCGCCTTGGGGGGGGAAGTAATAGTTTTGGAGGTATATAGAGATATGATGGTGAAGAAAATATATGGAGGGAAGGGTAGAGAAGGGGGGCTGCTGCGGACCCTGTGGCACGCAGGAGTACCTGCGGTTTAATTGGTAGGTAGCGATAAGACAGAAAAGTCCAAAGAAATACACAGGTAGGTATGCACGCGCTGCCCCTACAGCTAAAAATGTAATATAGAGGTAAACTCCAAAAGAGTGTAGGAAGTTCTTTTTTTAAATATATAGTTTATTTTTTAAGTTGCGGACGGCGCGTTTCAAGGACGTATTGTCCTCTTCATCAGGTCCATAAACATATTACACTGAATATAATGCTTTGGGGTATATCAGAGAGGAGTACTGTTTGAAAAGTGTTGCAATCCTGCAGAGTGATGGAGCAGGGTATAGGGGCAGCGCCACTGGTTACTGTCAGGATACACAAAGTTGTCCGGCGGGTCATGCGCGCTGCTCTCTGCATTGCAACATCGGACATTCCCGGCGATTTCGCATTGGCACTGCGTTTAAACGGATATTGTGTCGCACGCGATCGGATTTTGGCGCAATCTCACCGGCTTTCATGCGCCACAAATCAGTGGATTCGGACAAACCGCAGGATTTAACTTAAAAATTGTGTCGCAAGCCAAGCACTTGCATGCACCAGGAAGAAGAAGGTGAACTCCGGAGCACCTGATCGGGGAAGTGACACATTCGGCAAGTCAGGCACACGATGTAAGTGAATCACGGCACAGTGCATTGTCGTCGGACAATGTACTTTCGGGATCTCCTACGGACCGTGTAAGTAAATGTGCCCCACTGAGTTACTGCAGCATAGCTCCAATACACCTGAATGGGACCCGAGCTAAGCACTCCAGCCATCAATATCAAGAACCTCCCAACGTCCAGACAACTTCTCTGAAGTTTTTATTTTCAACCCTGCTAAAATATTCAGTGAAACTTAATGTAATTTTACAAAGCAAAAACCTAAGCTTATTAGCAGCTCATTGACAGTACCTAGATCAGAAGATCTTCTGTTTGAGCATTCAGTGAGATGGCGAGGTACAAGCTCAACTTAGTTGCTGCTGTACAAGCTTTCTCCCTCCCTGTTGTCACTGCTGACTGTGAAGAGGAGAGATGCAGTGTGCTTATATAAAAACTGTAGCCAGACAGATACAATAAGGCAGGGACAGCCCAATGTCACTATGTTTGGAGAGTCCATAAATTTTTTTTTAATCTTTTATTAAAAAAAAACTCCCTAGCACACCATGGTTAACAGTTTTATCTATAAAAAAATACTGGTCATTGATGTTATCGGCCAAATCCAATGTAAACGGATTTGATAAAGAAAACAATAAAAAAGTAATTGACTGCTCCTGCGGTTCATCACTTGTGTATGTGAATTGTGTATGGACGTTACAGAAAGCTGCACCATTTCTGAATGGTGTAACCCTGTTATCCCTATCCCTACTAAAACAAGCCCACTTATGCTTACCTTGTATAACTTACCACAATAACCCTAGCACTGCTACCCCTAGCACACTAACCTAACCCTGTTAACCCTAATTCTACTAACCCTATACCTGGGAACCTTAACCCACTTACCCTGACCCTGCTTATCCTAACCTTGCCAACCCTATCCCTAACATCCAATCAGACTGAAGTAAACAAGCCTTCAGTCTCTAGTGCCCCAGCTTGGCACTACTGTGTGTGCTTGCTTCATTACACAAGTTGGGGGTAACATGATGAAATGCATGCAGAAGGCTCTCGATCTCCTTATGGAGATCATCTTTGGAGGAAACTTTTTCAGACATATTGGGGTTCACCCTCTTTTGTGGTGCCTCTTACACATATTGGGGCACATTTAGTTACCCGGTCCTGTCAATGAAGATCGTACTCCTGAGATCCTGCATCTGTCGCTTCCCCCGCTGAGGTCCGCCGGAGTTCACCTTCTTCTTCCCGGTGTATGTGAGTGCATGTCTTGCGACACAATTAGAATTTTAAATCCCATGCTTAGTCCGAATCAGGCGGGTTGTCCGGCGGCCACGCCCCCTTGTTTGTTTCGCATGAACGTCAGCAAAATCCTATCGCATGCGCCAAAAACCCCTGTTAAAAGCGGCACAAATGGAAAATAGTCGGGAAATCTGACGGAAATGTGGTCCGCTGACACTTAGTTAATATGCCCCATTTTGTGCAACAAGATTTGCAAGTTAAATACGGCGCTCGGTCCAAATCAGTCAGACCGTCCTCTGGCACACCCCCTAATTTGTGTCGCATGGAAGCCAGCGACAAAAAGGGTCACGTGCACCACAATCACAGTGCACACACTTCATAAATACCTGTGCAAGCCGTTTTTAGCCATGAAGAATGTGCACGGTCTGACAAAAGTGCAGCACAAAGCCCTTAATAAATGTGCCCCATGGTGTATTAATGGGAATTCTGAGTAAGGAATATGCAAATAAGTTTTCCAGAGTGGACAAAGTTAACCTACAGTATGTCTTGTGCATGTGAAGATGATTAAGGATCTCCGAGTCGTACTATACTATGGTGTCTGGTGCATGCACAGGCTTTACTTTGCCAGCACTGGAGGGAAAGGAGGAAGGTGATGAACAGACTATGTAGCACAAGACTATGAAGTGATTCCAAACATTAGTGCAAATGGAACAAACTGAGAGAAGGAGCTGTACCACCTTGAGAAAGGTGGATAGTTTAAGCATGGTACAGCTGACAGATTCCCTTTAAATAAGTAGATATTCCTACAATATGTAAAATACATGGAATCAGGCTGATGTCAGATTCATTATATGATAATAAGTATAATATGATGTGGGGATAATACAAGTAGTATGCACGTTTTTGCACACTATGCAAAAGTTTATGGTTTAACAAGTTTCATGGATTTTCACCCAGAATGGGAAAATCCTAAATATTTGTGACACGTTCCCCTTATATTGGCCTCCCTCTCACCTTTGTGTGAATTGAGATGTCGCTTTAGCTCTAAAGGGAGGCCCATTAAATCCTTTTTAATCCTTTCTTTACAAAACCATTCTCCTCTATGTATGCATGGGAAAGAAAGCTAAGGTTCAACAGACCAAACTTGGAATAACATTTTTCATGCCCTTTGCTGACTATATTTGCACAAAAAGATATAAAAGTATATGAAAGTCTTCTAGAATTGACACTAGACACCTGTCCACACCTGTTTTTACTGTTCCCTTTTTCATTATAATCCTTCATTTTATTCATGGGGTAAATGGATTAGATAATGTTAAAATATAATACATTACACAGATTCTGGGGCAATGGAAGTTGGTCCTGTAGGATCTATTCAGAAGAGTGGAGGGGAGTGACAGCCATCACCTCTTTCTCTGTAGGACCCATGCTTACAATGACTGCATAGGGTACAGCCTTAGGGCCCGGAGGCTTTACAAAGCATTCTTCATATATGACTAATAAAAGTAAATAAATTATATTTCAAACCAATCCACAGCAAAGGGAATAACAATATGACTACAAGAAACTACCCCAGTTACCTGGTTGTTATGATCAATGGGGGTCTGCACCAATATTTTGGGGCCAAATGGAGCCTTCGATTTCTGTTAAAGAACACCGGCAATCAGACTCCCTGTGTAAAAGTTCCATTGGGGGCCTAACAGTGCCGTATATACTCAAGTATAAGCCAACCCAAGTATAAGCTGATAAACCTATTAACTGGAGTATAAGTTAAGGGTGGGAAATGCATTGGTCACAGCCTCCCAGTATATAGCCAGCAAGCCCCCAGTAGTACATAGCCTGCCAGCCCCTGTAGTATATAGCCAGCCAGCCCCTGTAGTATATAGCCAGCCAGCCCCTGTAGTATATAGCCTGCCAGCCCCTGTAGTATATAGCCTGCAAGCCCCTGTAGTAAATAGCCAGCCAGTCCCTATAGTAAATAGCCTGCAAGCCCCTGTAGTATATAGCCAGCCCCCTATAGTATATAGCCTGCCAGCCCCTGTAGTATATAGCCAGCCCCCTGTAGTATATAGCCTGCCCTCCCCTGTAGTATATAGCCTGCCCTCCCCTGTACTATATAGCCTGCCAGCCCCTGTACTATATAACCTGCCAGCCCCTCTAGCATATAGCCTGCCAGACCCTGTAGTATATAGCCTGCCAGCCCCTGTAGTATATAGCCAGCCAGTCCCTATAGTAAATAGCCTGCCATCCCCTGTACTATATAGCCTGCCAGCCCCTCAAGTATATAGCCTGCCAGCCCCCTGTAATATATAGCCTGCCACCCCCCTGTAGTATATAGCCTGCCAGCCTCTGCACCCCAGTATATAGCATGCCAGCCCCCTGTAATGTATAGCCTGCCAACCCACTGTAATCTATAGCCTGCCAGCCCCCTTTAAATTATAGTCTGCCAGCCCCCTGTAGTATATAGCCAGACAGCCCTTGTAGTATATAGCCTGCCATCCCCTGTACTATATAGCCTGCCAGCCCCTGTACTATATAGCCTGCCAGCCCCTGTACTATATAGCCTGCCAGCCCCTGTACTATATAACCTGCCAGCCCCTGTACTATATAACCTGCCAGCCCCTCTAGTATATAGCCTGCCAGACCCTGTAGTATATAGCCTGCCAGACCCTGTAGTATATAGCCAGCCAGTCCCTATAGTAAATAGCCTGCCAGCCCCTGTAGTATATAGCCAGCCCCCTATAGTATATAGCCTGCCAGCCCCTGTAGTATATAGCCAGTCCTTCTTTTGAACTACCTATTAAATATCTCCTGTTTATGTCCGTGCATGACTGCCTTTATCTGTATATCACCATTGCAGAACTGTATTTGTTTGTTACTGTAATTCATAGTTTTTTTTTAAATATCATGTATAATTTTCAGTATTTACGTTAATAAAGATGAGTATATTTTTATGTTAGTGTCACAGTCTTGCCTTTTCTCTCCTCTTCTGAGGGGGTAAAGTAGGGTATATACAAGAACACATATAGTATAGTATAGATAAACACATAAAATCATAAACATGTCAGGTATCCACAAAATTCCCACTCTATCAACATTTTTAAAGAATTTTCCCATGTGTGTAAACACACAGTTACAGAAAAAAAAGTCCAAAAATAGCTTTATCGCCAATTTGTTGCCTACAAAAATTTTAATAAAAAGTTATTAAAATATCCTGTAGGTCCACGAAGAAATACAATTTGTCAGGCAAATAACAAGCCTTCATATGTCTCTGTAAATTGAAGAATTAAAAAAAGTGTTTTTTAATGGTGGGAAGTAAGAAAAAAGCAAAAAGCCAAAATTAAAAAGTTCCTTTATGGGTTAAAGGAGCCTGTCACAAATCTTTACGTTATAAACTGCTGCTAAAACCAGAAAGATGTCCATGTTGTGAATTGCTTGCTATATGCATTTTAGGGAATGGGGTAAATCAATGAAGCTTAGTATATCATGTCTAGAAGCTGACTCTTTCTCAGGATGTTCTTCTTTCAAAAAGAACAGTCATGGGCATCATTTTGAACATATTAATGTTATGGGTTGGATTCTATTTAAAAAATTGGAACACCACAAACAACAGAACTATATTAAAGGGGTTGTCCAGGTATTTTTTTAATTACATAAGGCTTGGCAAGGAACTATAAAAACAATAAAAATCTTTTACTCACCTCCTCTTGTGCTCCAGTTCACCCACAGTGCCATCCGTCACTGCTGACCTCTGTTGCACTCCCGTCCCGACAACTGTTGAGCACCTGTTATAGCATCAGTTTCAATGTGTAGCAGGTACATGGCAGTAGTTCTGATGGGAGCACTAGTCTCTGTAAACATACAGAGGCCGGCAGTAAGGGGCAGCCTCAAGGGAGCACAGAGAGAGGTGAGTACGATATTTTATTATTTAGTTATAGACCCCCTAAACCTTATTAAAAAATGTAATAGCCCAGACAACCCCTTTAATACTAAAAATAATATAAAGACTTATAGTCTCCAAATAACATTTTTGGATTTGAAATCTGCAATCACTAATAAAAAGGATACAAAAATCTGTTCATTTAAAAAAATATGGCATGTTTTTATGTCATGATTGTTTTGTCTCCAGATGAATCTATGTTTTACCAATGTAGTTGTTTTCTAATTGAGAATCTTGTGAAGGGAAAGGGAGGGGTTGGGTTTTAACTTTTTGATGCTGAAACTAATATAGTGTTTAGGAAGAAGTTTCTTGACTAGACAAAATACAAAAACATCCGTCCACTCCATGTAGAAACCAGAATTTTGAGCCAACCGTTTCACAATTTCCAATCGTTTAAAGTCATTTGCAGTTTGGAGAGTCAAATAAGATAGGGTTTTATAAGTTTAAAGTGGTATTATAGGATTTGAAAAATATTTGATTGCAGACGTGAACCCCTTAAAGTGTAACTAACCCTTTCAAGCTAATTTATTTTCATTACAGATGAATAGAGCAGGTGATAATAGTAAACTTTGTAATAAACTAATTTTTTCTTCTCTTCCTCCTACAGTGAACAGTGTATCAGAAAGCCTTCTGAAGTTCATCTACTTCAGACAGATGAGGAGACTAAAGATTAACACTTTCCATACCTAGATAATATTACCCTTGAATATTTAGCTATCTGAGTTGATTACACTATCCAGGGACTCTCTGGGAAGAGTTAAGTAATTTGGAACATTGTCAGGTTCCTTTATCTCTCAGCTGTCAGTGGATACAGGACAGAGAGCTGATTTACACAAACTGCTTAAATAAGAAAGGCAGAGGATAAAGAAGGACACATGAACATATTTCATTATTAAAGTATATTACAAAGTTTAATATTATCATCTGTTCTATTTAATTATAAAATGTTGTCAAAGTTCAGTTATGCTTTTAAGACATACCATAACTGTGCCCCAAGTTATCAATAAGGCTGCTCATGAATATTTTAAAGGGGAGCTATAATTGGTTGCCATGGGCAACTAACCACATTCTTATTCTTAGGCAGCTTGATAAACCTTTCATAGGTTTGTTTAACTGTGTTTTGCTTTTTACCTAGTGTATAAAAAATTATCCAACAATTACCTTTTCTCGGAAACAGGTTTTTATTCTCACATATCTGGCTCTTTCTATCCTCATTGTGCAAAGCCTAACAACAGCAAAACTGTGAGGGTCCACACAAGATCGGAAGTCACCTCTGCTCAAGCATCTTTTGGACATCCTCCCGCACACCACAAAATCTTCCCACCAGCAGAATCTTCATGCCAAAGATTATTGCTAGGTCTAAGCAGTAGGAGCTTGAGGGTACGGGCTGGTCAGTAAGACATTTGCTCCAATGTCCTTTTAGGGGTTTTCCCACAAATTCCAGTTAGGGCCTAACTTGCTGATTGGTGGGGGTCTCAGTAATAAGACCCCCACAGATCATGAAAATGAGCGGTCCGATGGGGTCCTACATACCTCAATTGGACCCCTTGTCGCTCCATGAGAGTAATGGAGCAGACGGCCGTGCATGACCATTCTTCTCCATTCATCTCTATGGAGCTGGCAGAGATCGCCAAGCGCGGAGTTCAGAAATTTCGGCTCGGTTGAGATGTATGGAGCAGAACGGTCATGTGCGGCCATCTGCTCCATTACTCTCACAGACGAGGGGCCCGACTGAGGCCCCCGCTGAACAGCAAGTTAGGGCAGGATAGGGCCTAACTTGCATTCGTGCGAAAAAAAACCCTTTAAACCTTTGGCAATTTAATTACCTTCATATACAAGATAAAGTTGACCAGCCAAGATTGACAGAATCAGTCAACATTTTTTTATGTGCATGGCGGACCCAAGACTGTGCCAAGTAATGGAATGTGCATGGCTGGTGACAGCAATTTCATTGATACATGACAATGTAGAAAATGTAATTGTTGTATCTGCTTAGGAACGTTTGGGTCAGTGCGTCCCAGCTAAGACATTCCTTGTCCCAGACAGCTGCATCTTGTTTTGGGGATGTTGCTGTCCGACAGCCAAGAATAGAATAAGGAAAATGGTTGTACAAAAAGCAGTGTGTAAAGTACTTAATTTTTTTCTTTAACAGCTGTGATGTTCTTCAATTTCCTGTCTAAGAGCGCGACTGTCTGACAAGCTTTTTTTAGATTATCTCCCAGCAGAGAACTCAGTATGCAAGGATGAACCTGGTAGATGCAATGTGCTGTATTTTTCATGAATTCAGTTTGCTTTATTTTGGATCTCGAAAACCTGATGTCGCTTTTTATTTAGTTTTGTTTCAATTTTAATTACATTTTGTTCCTTTTTTTCTTGTGGGTTGTGGGGTTTTTCTATTAATAAAAATTTTTTAAAGGCTTCTGTCGAAAATTTGGAGATAAAATGAATCACATGATTAGGATCTAAAACACTACTTACAACATGTTAGTATCAAGAGTGTTGAACAGGTAGCACCAGAACGTACCTGAGGGCACATCTCCAGTCTACAAAGAATTTGTAAATATCCAATTATTAATATTTTTTTCCTTTATATATCTATATGTTTACTATATTCTTAAGCAGGGATATAAGATGTTGAGTCTGAGGTTTTAAAAACCAATGGAATGACACCCTGATAAATATTTACAGAACTGAGTTTCCATTTATATTTTTTTCCTTCCCAGTAAACTTATAAAGTGAGCTGCCATTGCTATAAAATTACCCCACAAAATTGCTGCCAACAGAGAACCAATACACAAGAGCTGGGTCAATTGACCTCAGCAGCTAGTCCAATCCAAATTCAGACTCCTACTTTCTAATAGTATGTCACCAGAACCACCATATAAATAACAGGGTGCAGCACTACATACCTCACTAGAACCACCATACAAATACCATGGTGCTGCACTTCATAACGTACCAGAATCACCATATAAATACCACAGCGCAGCACAAGATATCTTACCAGAATGACCAAATACTACACTGCAGAATAACATACATTACCAGAGGTACCAAACGGATACCACATTACAGCACAACGTACCTCACTTGAACCACCATACAAATACCATAGTACATCATAACATACCTCACCAGAACCACCATACAAATACCATAGTACATCATAACATACCTCACCAGAACCACCATACAAATACCATAGTACATCATAACATACCTCACCAGAACTACCATACAAATACCATAGTACATCATAACATACCTCACCAGAACCACCATACAAATACCATAGTACATCATAACATACCTCACCAGAACCACCATACAAATACCATAGTACATCATAACATACCTCACCAGAACCACCATACAAATACCATAGTACATCATAACATACCTCACCAGAACCACCATACAAATACCATAGTACATCATAACATACCTCACCAGAACCACCATACAAATACCATAGTACATCATAACATACCTCACCAGAACCACCATACAAATACCATAGTACATCATAACATACCTCACCAGAACCACCATACAAATACCATAGTACATCATAACATACCTCACCAGAACCAGCATACAAATACCATAGTACATCATAACATACCTCACCAGAACCACCATAGTGCAGAAAAAGAGCAAGATTGTACAAATAACATAGTCCTGCACAAAAGTAGGGTGCCCAAACTATATCTATACAAACCAATCCTTTATTCATTTTCCTACTGGCTGTGAACTTATCTTAGCAAACAATACATGAATTGCCTACCCCTACCAATTTTGTAAAATTTGAGAGGTATAGTTATACAGGCAGTCCCCTACTTAAGAACACCCGACTTACAGACGACCCCTAGTTACAAATGGACTTCTGGATGGTAATGTACTGTACTGTACTAGGCTACAATAAACAGCTATAACAGTTATCAGAGGTGTCTGTAATGAAGCTTTATTGTTAATTCTGGTTCTGATGACAACCCAACATTTTTAAAATCCAATTGTCACAGAGAAAAAAATAATTTCGACTGGGGTTACAATTATAAATAAAAAAGTTCCGACTTACATACAAATTCAACTTGAGAACAAACCTACAGAACCTTTCTTGTACATAACCTGGGGACTGCCTGTAGTATAAAAAATCTACACATAGAGTAGGCAGGAAAAGAGAATTAGCCGCCAGAGTCAACAAGCAATATGTAATGACTGCAGAGCTTTGTACTATACTCATTGCCCATGGGGACCCTTGTCTCACCAGCCAATGAGCTACACTTAAAGGTAATCTACCATCACAATCAAGCATGATAACCCAGGGACACTTCCCAGAGATCCAGGCACCATGACTGTGGTAATCTTATATTTGTTTTCCATGGCCTCCTTCCTTCAAAACTTAACAATTGAAATTCTGCTAATGAGCCTGGGGGCTATGAGAAGATTACACATTGACAGTGCCTGGATCTATGAGTAAGTGTCCCTAGTTTATCATGCTTGATTTTGATGGTAGATTCCCTTTGACCAGTGTTAAATTTTGAACAGTGTTAGTGTGAATAATAACGCAAGACCTCATCTCTCGTAAGTAGTAAAAGTCCTGATCCCTTTAAGTGGGCTATGTAACTGCTAAGTACTATTGTAGTTTTCAGGCAACCCCCTAAACCTGTAGTTCTCCAGCAGTTACAAAGTTAGAATTTTCGGAATACTGGGGATTGTAGTTCTGATTTTGTAGTTGGTAGTTTGCTACAATATATTAAAGTTTTATGGTAGAACAATATCTTCCAGGGTCATAAAGCGATATATACCATTACATAGCTGTGTCATTATCCGTCACAGTGTAAACAAATCACAAATCCTATAAGATACAGATGAGAAGTGACAGGAAAGCAAGTGCTCTGGTACTTAAGGAATTACAAACAGTATGGGAAATGTACTTTTGTATATGATGCTTCACCTTGACCCTGTGGCCCTACAGACCAAGGACATTAATCTATACAGGATAAACTATAGCCCTATACTGACAAGGGGCGGCTAAAAGGATATGCCATAAATTCTACATAGATCTTAAAATAAGTGAAATCTTTTCGAGTGAATCCATGGAGTCATCCATCATTGTTGGAACTGTATACATTCCCAGCTCACAGCCTGAACGTGTACCGTAAATATTTTATTAAAGTAGCATATCCAGTAATTGAACAAACCGCTGTAAACACACGTAAAAAAGCAATAGTAATATCCTGTATATAACTGCTATAGTCTGGCCTCTGCAAGATGTCCCTGGATAGAGAACAAATATTCTCCAGTGTTTTAATTAGCGTGTTCTTATTGCGGACACATCACTGATGAAAAACATTCATTGTCTCTTTATCAGGCTCATCCTAAATACTGGCCAGACCTTGATTCTAAATACTGTGTGATGGATATAATGACAAGTAATTCTCTCATTATAAAATATTCATGACCAGAGATCAGGTCTGGGTCTAAACAGCCGTACTGTATAAATTTACAAGAAAAGTCTCTTGTAGGATGGTAAAATTGTAATGAATATGCCTGGAAAATGTAACTTTTTGCAGATGTAAAAAATTGTGCGGTATAAAGCAGAACATTGGTTTATAAGCATTATGAGAAGGCTGAGAGTAACAATAAAGGACACCTACCACCAGGAGAAGAGATTGTAAGCAAAGCACACTTACATACCGTGAGTACTGTGTACTCTCTCTGTCAGGATGTGCTATTCTTTCATCTTCTTAGAACATTGCCTTTACCAAAAAAAGTTGTAAAAATTATGCAAATGAGCCCATACATGTCAATGGAGCCTGGAGCCCCTCAAGCTCATTTGCATAGTTTTTAAAACCATTTTTTAAAAAACAAGGGCTTAGGACGCTAAAAGTAGAGCATATCTTTCCAGAGGAGGCACGCAGCTGCACGTAAGTGTGCTTGGTTTACAGTCCTTCAACCTGGTGGTAGACGTCTTTTAAGGTGAATATCATCTATTTTTTGAACCTAAACCTATAGCTTTGTTAATTGGCAAAACATGTGTCGCTATTTCCTGAACGCAAGCGTTTATGTCTAAATACATTCACATTCAGGAGTAACTCTTCCCCAATGGACTTGTGAGCATTAAGGGTTAGTGTTGTAAGCATGCTCTGTTACATCTGCAGTGGTCATTGTGTATGGAGTTAAAAGAGGTGATCTGTAACCTATTCACTTATTCTGGAAAGACGATCTTGCGATCAACAAATTCAGTTTTTTAGACTAAAAAAGCACAAGATTGACCACAAAGGCTGTAACTGCATGATTGGTAGATTTCTACACTGTCTATTAAACTATCTATATAAATTGGCTTGTTTTGTAACATAAATAGTCACCAGCTCTAAACTTGTGCATATTTTTGTTGCATTGTCGTATTCTTCCATCTTAGGTCCCACAATTTACTGAGAAAATCAATCATACTGGCTAATATCTGTCTTTGACCATTGTGGCTCAAATGGTTGGCAGTGGTGAACACAGGAAGCGTTCTATAATTTTCAGTGTGATTTAAGATTGGGGCACAAGGGATTAATGATTAGTCTCACAAAAGATTAAGAACTGTCTCCACATTCATGAAGGTGAAAAAGAACTCCCTAAACTAGCTTTTAGCTGCTCTATTTGTGCGCCAAAAATTGCGCCACCAAACCAGTCGGAAAACGGTGACACAATTTTGCACCCAAAAAGAGAAGTGGAGTGGAGTGTCGGAAAATTGTGGCTCCGACACTTGATAAATAAGATGCAGAAAGAGGGGGGAAAATTCTGCCATTTGCATGCTATAGCTATCGCACAGGCTTAGGAGCACTAATGGCCTGCACTGGCCCACTTGCTTTGGAGGTAGCATAAGGAAGAAAATAGTTGCAATTCCTGGCAGATCACTGCTGTACAAGCTTTGATAAATCTCCCGTTTGTATTGTGGCCAGTTAAACCAGTTAACATCTGTATTATTATGTTCTACAGTAATTCCCGTTTCTGGAGGACTCTGAAAATCAGTTTCTCATACCTCTCCAACAAGCATTTCTTATAGTTAATCACTTTACCTCTCAACCTCAATCATCACCTCCTCCTCTCACTTCAACTGATCATGCTATGGAATTTCTATACTCCCTTTACTCCCCCATGCTTCACTTAAGCATCCTGGGTTAGAAGCAAGTCTAAAAAATTACGTACTGGTCTAATATTCAAAGCAAAATAGGAAGGGGTCGTGCAGCTCAAAAATCATTTAAGGAAGTGAAATAGTAATGGAATAAAAATCCTTCTCATCTAAATGACTCAATAATGAGGGTCATTTATTATTTTTGCCATTTGTTTCTTTTTTAAGAGCACAAACTATGTGCTGTAAAAGACTGTGGGGGGGGGGGAATTTACTAATTCTGGCGCAAGCACGACTAGCGGCATCGGAGATTAGTCTCTGGAAAGCACAGCCCGATGTATTGACGTGGCACACGGCTGTAAGTAAATATGGGTAGACGGTAATACTCAGTAGTGCACCATAAAGATGCCGACATCAATGAGAGGTGCGCCAAAATCTTACATGGACTGCGCCTTAAGTTTGCTCTCTGACTATTGCTCTCTGGTCTATTGTGCGCCAAAAATTGCACCTAAAAATGCAGACAAAATACACATAAATGTGATAGATAGGGGGTCATTTACTAAGGGCCTGAATTGAGTTTTTCCGTCGCATTACCTGAATATTTACGATTTGCGCACGGGATCGGATTGTGGCGCATCGGCACCGGCATGCAACCCTACGGATTCGTAAAAACCGCCGTATTTTTTTTTTAAAAAGTGTCACTTGACAAGCGCTTACCTGCACCCAAGGTAGGACGGTGAACTTCAGTGAACTCCGATGGAATTCAGCGCAGCAGAGACACCTGGTGGACATCGGGCGCACTACCTTAGTGAATCGCCGGAAGACCCGAATCCTCCACTGAGAACGCGCCGCTGGATCGCGAATGGACCGGGTAAGTAAATCTGCCCCATAATGTGGAAAAGTTAGGCAATGCCCACATGCGCCACAAAAAGACGGAGGAGTCGGGATAGTCGGAAACATCTGTTCTTTCTGGAGCAAACTCATTATAAATGATCCGCAACAATTCTGCGCCAAAAAAACCCTAAAGATCTTGTCATTTTTTAGACGCAGAGACGATAATACATCTGCCCTGTGAGTTTTAATTGTGTCGCAGAGGGTTTAATAAATTGGTAAATGGCCAAAAGTGGCTGAAATAACTACACATTTATTATGGAGAAATACAATTTAGTAAACTTGCTTTTTGTGGGCATCAAAATACTTTCGTAGAAACTAAACGTGCAGGAAAATTGTCGAGATTCACAAGTTGCGCTCAAATTAAGTGTGAAAAAATGGTGTGAGTGATGGAAAAGACGGTAATTTGTGGTTCTGACATATTTTAGATGAGACACAAATGGTGAAAAAAAAGGCTGCCACAAAACGGTTGAAATCAAGTAATAAATGACCCTCAACGCTCCCAGAGTGATTCTATCCAGATCTCTACACAAATTTCAACAGTATATGTGAATCAGACAAGCTCCAAATATACATATTTTCCAAGTTGTGTAGGTGTAGGATTGGAGGCTTCATAACAAACATGAAAATTTGCCCCTTTGCTAATTGATTGTCGACATTGGACCTTACTGATTAATAATGAGACCTGTAAAGGTTCCAAAATGGTCTTTTTATGGGGGGACAAGCCTACTCGATGCACTTCCTCTACCATCACATTATTATGAAATCCCTCTGAACAAAGCCTCATATGATAGTGTGAAGGCTGTCTAAAAAATAGTTTGTAAACGAATAATAAACTATATTGGAGGAATCATCTTTCATAAATGAGCTCAACAGGATCCTATCATCCTCATACTGCACAAATAAAGTTTTCATTATTTAAAGCAAACCTGTCATAAGGAGCCCTTTTTCTGGCTCCCGCATGTCCCCATAGAGAATAGTGTGCAAAGAGTTTTTATAGTAAAACTTTTTTTCTTAAAGAAAATATAAAAGTTAGACCAAAATTTACCATTCTGTATGTAGAGCTGTGTCGAGAGTCCCATTGGAGTGGCGAGTGAGGAGTGGGGCAGACATGTATGACGTCCTGAGCGGGGAAGCGACTGGGGAGAAGATCTGGGGGACATGGGAGGGTTTTTAAAAAAAATTTAAAAGCGATGAATGACGGAGTGTTTTCCCAAACACTACCTTGGGACTAGGGACACACCTCAGCATACAGAAAGGGAAACTTTGATCTAACTTTTTCGGAAAAATCCAGTTTTACTATAAAAAATATTTGGCAACGTGTACACTATTCTCTATGGGGACATGGGGGAGCCAGAAAAAGGGCTCCTGATGGCAGGTTCCCTTTAATGCCTATGGAAAGAAAGATAATGTTCACCTTGTGTCTCCCTAAAACAGAAAGAACCAGTGTGAATGTCTGAGATTGATATTGAAAGAAGGATAGCATCACTTGACATACATACATACTGATTGCCTGTGGATTATACAATTGTCTGTAAATTCTGTGCATGATTCCGAATGAAACTCTTTCAATGACACAATTGTAAAATGATTACTGCATATTATCAAATAAATGTTAAATAACAGTCCGCTAAACACTTGTATAGCCATCTGTTATCTCACTGGATCTTTACCATCCACAAGCATACATGGGGTGTGTCTCTTTAATTGTTATATATGGTAGTCTTGGACCTGCATTATTCTAATTGCCGCATTATTTTATGTACATACATCACTGTCCCATTACAGGCAGTCCCCGGGTTACATACAAGATAGGGTCTGTAGGTTTGTTCTTAAGTTGAATTTGTATGTAAGTCGTAACTGTATATTTTATCATTGTAATCCCAGGCAGAACTTTTTTTGGTCTCTGTGACAATTGGATTTTAAAAATGTTGGGTTGTCATAAGAACCAGGATTAACAATGAAGCTTCATTGCAGACACCTGTGATAACTGTTATAGCTGTTTATTGTAGCCTGGGACTAAAGTACAATAAATTACCAATATCCAGTGGTCCGTTTGTAACTAGGGGTCGTATGTAAGTCGAGTGTTCTTAAGTAGGGGACCGCCTGTATAGTTCTATCACATTTTTCTTAAAGGAAATCTACCATCATTATAAACCAGGGGAACTTACTCATAGATCCAGGCACTGTGACTGTGGTAATCGTCTTATATTTGTTATCCATGGTCTCTTTCCTTATAAAATTACATTTTAAAATTATGTTAATTAACCTGAGTGGCTCTACAAACTGTTACACTGTGTCACCCTCCCCCATGCTCCCTCAGCACTTGTTCAGAGAGCAGGAAGCAATTATACTATTTTGATGCCAATATTTAGTATTGATGTAGAAGCGGAAAGCTAACAGAGAAGGGAAGCCAATATGAAATTATTCTTCAAAAGAGCAAGGTGGCTTCAAATTTCAGTAACCGTAAAGGTGTTGGGTTATTGTCATGTCATGAAATTAACGATACTTGAAAGACAAACGATCTTAATCTTAGTTACCCAGTCAAAACAACCTACTAGAACACTTTGACATGATCGCCTTAAACTGAATTGTTGCTGGTGGTAATGAAGATGAATAGATCATGGTGGAGTTGAGGAAGATTATCCAGGACTGACAGGTTACTGACATTGTTTTGGAGAAGACAATTTAGCAAATGTTAGTATTTGTAGTTAGGCTATAAAATAGTTTCATATACATATATAACAAAACTGTATACTACCAAGTTAGAGTGAGGTGTAATTTTCTAAGAACTGCAGCAATTAATTTAATCATTTTAACTACTGTATGGATAGTTTTTGGATTTGGACAGTGTACCAACATACAACAACCAAGAAAGAAGGTTCTGAATATGATGTGAAGAAAACCGAACCACAGCTAGATTGACTATTCACTATTAATGTTCTGATTATTCCAGTTTGGATTGTCAACTTGCTGAACGTTCTCACATGTGTCAGCGAATCATGGGGCAGATTTATCAGAGCTTGTATGTTAGTTTTCTGGTGAAAAAGCCCTGAAATATTTGCAATTCCAGGTGCGAAGCAACCATGGCTATAATTGGCGTTTTCCCCTGGCCAATCATAGCCACTGCTAAGGGGATCAATTTGCAGGGTTGGCTGTTCAGCTGCGAACCCAAACCCCAATGTTGGGTTCGGTCATCTCTAATCAGGAGTGAATAACCACACATAAATATATACCAGCATTAAATGTACTCTACACCTGAGCTGCATTCAGGCACTCATACATTAAATATTATTCAAATTAGGTTGCAGCTGTTTACTTCTATGTATGTGTTGGCCTAGTCCATCCTGGTCTTCTTCCTGGTAGACTTCACATTGTTATCAATCTTCCATTAGGTAGAGAACATCATGGCAACTTCACCCGGCCATCTTATCACTGCAGAATTTGCTAACCTGGCGAGGTTCAGAGATGGCAGACAGAGTCAGAGTCAAAGTCAAGCACGAGGTCAGGAACGGTGGCACAGGATCGTAACTCTGTTCTCCAGGATCTATTGAATGATTTCTGTCGAAAAGATTAGATATCATATAAAACCATAATAACCAAATAAATATTGCTCCTATATAAGAGGAACCATCTGACACTACAACCTTGCATTACTATTCCATCAGATCATACATTTATAAGCTACATTACAGTGGAGTGGAAATATTTGAGCAGATAACCAAGGTCTGTAAAATGGTTCACATTCCACAGCGTGTAAGCAACATTTATAATGATTTAAGTAAGTTCTAGGAATGTAAGTGGAAAAAAAATGCTTTTCTGAATTTTATCTTAGTGGAGAAGTTACAGAAACAGGGATTTAGGTTGAGTTCAAACATCAATATCCAGTTGCATTTTGTGCAGTTGCCCTTTAGATCTACAGTTTAGAGTGATTTTATTTTTATCATTCTGACTATATATATTTGCTGTGACCTGTGGCATTGGTGGATAAAAATGTATTTACATATGTTTGAATAAGATGGGAGAAGGATATTGATTGCTTACACTATTGTCCCTGCCTACTTCACAACCACCCTAAATGAGGTCCTCCAACTGGTTAACATTCCCTACTTTAGGTAAAGTGCTGGGGAAAGGTGTACTACAAGAGTCAGACTGGGTTCACATGACGTTTCATGTATACGCTAAGAGTTGGGAAGGCACCCAATGGGGCACATTTACTTACCCAGTCACCGGAGTTCACAGAAAGTGCACTGTCCAACTATAATGCACCGTGCTACAATTTACTAAGATTGTGCGCCAGATATCATGAATGTGTCCCTTCCCCGCTTAGGTCTGACAGAGTTCACCATCTTTTTAGTGGTGCATGTAAGTGCTAGGGCTTGGGACACAATTCGAAAGTTAAGTACGGCGCCCAGACCGAATCAGTCGGACTGTCTGATGGCACACCCCCTAAATTGTGTCGCATGGAAGCCAGCACAGCTGTGTCACAAAAGGGTTGCATTTCACCACAATTGCAGCGCCCTCACTACTTAAATACCTTTGCAAGTCATTTTAACATTGAAGAAAGGACACTCCCCCACATTCAGGGGCATACAGTGTGATACGTCTGTGCCATATGATGTAAGGACATGTCGGCCTTTTCCTGACGTGTCCTTACAAAAAAACGAGGTGTCAGTAAAGTCAGGGTCAGTATCAGAGTACATCAATACAAATCATTAGCCAAGAGATAATACAAATATACGCCAAAAGTCACCACAAGTACAATACATCAATACATCAATATTAATAAATACAACAATTTAGAAGTTCAAAGAATTGTAAGAATAGCCAAAAGTTCCAAACAGAGAGCAACCCAGCAGTATACAAACTCGCCAAAAACTAGGAAATTTACTGGCACATGTGTCATGTACGGGAGAGAGTATATCTTGTCACTAATCAGGTGGAGACAGGTAAATCTCAGGATTGTAATCCCTACCTGCCTCTCACTTTCATACTGTCTGCATGAGGCATGACAACATAGTTTAAGAAAATCTATCATCAAAATCCTGATAAATGAGAGACACTTATTCATAGATCCAGGCACTGTCACTGTGGCTTCTTTTAAAATTATGCTAATTAGCCAGAAGGGCTCATAGGGGATATTACAGAGCCCCTATGTGCTCTAGCTTCACAAGCTGCTATACTGCCCCCCCCCCCAACCCTGCTTTCTTGGCCCTTCTCCCCTCCCTCTTCCTGTTGTAATCTCACACAATGGGAGGGGGAAGTCCTCCTCCACAGTATAATAGTCTGTGAGGCTGCAGCACGAAGGGGTTCTGGTAATATCCTCATTAGCATAATTATAAAAGTTGATTTTAGAAGGAAGGAGGCCATGATTAAAAAAAAGTTTAAATCCCAGTGTTTAATCCATGGTTATCTTTTGACCCACGTGGTCCCGGTATAAAGAGGCTCTTTTAGAATTTTCCAAACTTTAAGTCTATCATGATACAAAGCAAAAACAACAAAATACCCTAAGTCCACATAAAAATGCAATGAATCAATATGTAAAATGTAATTCACCACTGAGTACTATCTGGCTACTGTGATATTGAAAAGTGAACATTTAATGCAGCACATGCTATTTTAGGTATTAATATTGATGAATTTTGTGGCTGGAATTTTGCATGATAATATTTCAGGGAAATAAAACAAATGATCTATGAGTTACAAGACTGCAGAACTATAGAGCGGCCTAAATTTGTTCTAATTCATTTACTCCTCAAAGTAAGCGATTTGGATGTAAGACAGATTGTCCCAGATTTATGAGACTGTCCCATGAATAATTCATACTTTATTTGGTGTAGTGTAATTATGGCTAATCTCCAGTGGAGCGATATGGAGATGACAACCCAGTATAATTACATATGAAGAGATTGTGGAGGAGCAACTTGAGACCTGATCATTTAACTTGCTTACTGCGCAAGACCCCTTCATACTTATCCTTATTAAAGTCAACATTTGTCAATTTGCGTCTGTGTGTATGTCTCACAAGTGGATACAAATAACGTTGAATTTAATTATATTCAATCTCCAGAAAGAAAACCCGTTTTGGTTTTGCTCCACTTTCCTCCATTTAACACGTGCAAATTCTGTAAAAAGTTAAATCTTGAAAAAAGTGTGAACTTTAGCTTTGTGTTTATGGGATCCATAATAAAAAAAACATGAAACCACAATTTACAATTACACTTATACCGGTAAGTGAGAAATACATGTAAGGGAATTAGTGTCAAGCTTATTACTTACTGTTGATTGCTCAGGTGCACAGATGCACAGGGGTTGTCCACTTTCAGAAAATAATTGATATATGAAAAGTTAAACAATTTTCCAATATACTTTCTGTATCAATTCCTCACAGCTTTCTCGATATCTGCTTGCAGTCATGTATAGATAGCTTCTGTGCTTACTTCCAGTGGATAGAAATCGGTCCTTGGTTATGTGGTGTTACACAGGTGCATGAGCTGTTAGTATAATAGAAAGCAATTAGAGTCATGTAATGTAAATAACAGGTTGTGTGCCTCCTTGTCCATCACATGGCCATAGACAGATTTCTATCCACTGGAAGTAGACATAGAGGCTTTCTACAGGAGGACAGCAAGCAGAGATCCAGCAAACTGAGTTGGTGCAGAAAGTATATTGGAAAATTGTATAACTTTTCATTACACAAACCATATGAATTATTTGGGGAAAGTGGACAAACCTTTTCATCCACAAAAGAAAAAAAAGGTTCCGATGTTCTTGTAGATACAATATCACTCTTTAGATCACACATGCAATTACAGCAGAAACAGATGAATTAACCAATTTGTTTCGACCTACTTGGTCTTGGTCAAGTTAAAAAACTTTCACTTACACCATTCAAATACTCATTCATTTTATTGAATACTCATTTAGTGATCATATGGGTGGAAGGAATAATTCCTTTGCCTCCTTATTTGAAACTGGAAGTAAAAAAGTTTATAGACAAGTAGAAAGAAGAGGGGAAAACCCCATCTCTCTTATCGAATAACGATTATATAATAACTTTTATTTTTTACCATCCCATTCATGGTCATGACGTGAAAAAGAATAGAAGCTATTACATGTGTGATTATTAATCTCAAAATACATAAAATACTTTACCACTTCTTCTGCTTCTCAGTCTTTTGTTTGTTTAGCGCATAATTTATAACAGGTATTTCTTTCCGGTGATGTCTTGACAAGGCCACTTTTTTCACACTTCACTTTTTTTGTCATCATGCATAGTTTGTTGCACCTTTGTCGCAAATGATTAAACGAGGGAAAAAAGATTAAAGCACTACAGATTGCATGCAAAACATAAGGAGGCATCAAGTCCCTTAGGGTGTGGTCACACGTTGCGTTTACCGCATGCGTTTAAAAACGCATTGGAATAGCTGAAGAGTGATTTATCTAATTAAACAGCTGTTAACAGGTGTGTTTACAAAACGCAACAGTAAACGCATTGTTAACACATGTGTTAACGCCGCGGTTAACGCATGCGTTTGTTAACGCGATGTTAATATATGTGTTAACATTAACATTTTGTAAACGCAAGTGTTAACAGCTGTTTAATTAGGCAAATCACTCTTCAGCTATTCCAATGCGTTTTTAAACTCATGCGGTAAACGCAACGTGTGAGCATACCCTTATGCTGCTACCAGCAAACGAGCATCTAGGGCAGGGGTGGTGAACCTATGGCACGGGTGCCAGAGGCGGCACTCTGAGCCCTTTCTGTGGGCACCCATGCCATCACCCCAGAATGAAGTTCACCAGACAGAACTCAAAGAATCTGCCTGCAGAATCTTCCTACAATGATAGATGAATTTGCCCTCCTCCTTTCAACTGGGTTGGTGTCCTTGGGAGGCTGAAGGATTGAAAGCTGTCAATGAACAAAGAGAAATACATTACTGCTTAAATTGCTGCGCTGGCACTTTGCAATAAATAAGTGGCTTTTGGTTGAAGTTTGGGCACTGAAGCTCTAAAAGGTTCCCCATCACTGATCTAGGGAGTCCAGAGACGGTTTCACTAGTGCACCGTGGTGGCTACTTCATTCTATTCCGCCGTCGGCCTGGAGTATTTTTGCGGTAGAAATTGTGACAAAAATTCAAGTCGAAGCCATAATCGCAGCATAACTTCTGGTAGACAAGGATAATTGGTGCGGACATGGGGAAACTTAGTAAGTCACGATTCTTCGCCTCAAATGAGTCACAAAAATATCATGACAGGTTACGTACAAGATAGGTGAAATTTTTAGTTTAGTTGAAACATAGTAACTCCAGACAAAAATGCTTTCTGTCCCAGTGACAATTAGATTTTCCATTTTTTTTTACTGTCATGAGAACAAGGATTATGAATAAAGCTTCATTACAGACACTTTACATGTGATCATTGCAGCCTTACATCTGATTGTTGCAGCTTATCATCTAGAGCAGTGATGGCGAACCTATGACACGCGTGTCAGCACTGACACGCGTAGTCATGTTCGCTGACACGGTGGTCGTGGCTGTGTGGCCGGTCGCCATTGTCTGTGGGCGGTCGGCCGCGCCGGTGGGCGGACGGTCGGCCGCGCAAGTGGGCGGGCGGTCAGCCGCGCAGGTGGGCGAGCGAGCAGGTGGGCGGGCGCTCGGTGATACGGCACTGCTTCTGTCCTCCCATCCTGCTCTGCGGAGGCCGCGCACTCCGCACGAGCGTGGAGACAGAGCAGCCCCGGCAACCTGTGCTGTGCCTGCTGCAGCCCACTCAGCTCCAGCCTCTGCTCCTGGCCCCTATGCCCTGCGCTCCGGGATGAGAAATAGAGTCAGCCCGCAGCGGAGCACAAAATACCTCTCCCCGGCGGCGCCTGATTTCCTGCACGGTGAAATCGTCGCACCAGCACTCAGTCTCAGTCAGGCCTGCACTTCACTGAGTCGCTGCATTCCGGCCCGCGGCTGCTGCACATGCTTAGTAAATATATATTTTTTATCTACTGATGTGGAGGGTTGTGATTTGGCCCTGTGACTATACTGGTGGTCGGTGGGGGAGGGGGGGGTTTGCGGCGGGCTGTAACTATACTGGGGGGCCGGACCTGTAACTATACTGGGGGGCCCTATGACAATATTGGGGAGGGGGGGGCCCTGTGACTATACTGGGGGGCCTGTAACTATACTGGGGGGCCCTATGACATTATTGGGGGGGGGAGGCCCTGTGACTATACTGGGGGCCCTATGACAATATTGGGGAGTGGGGGAGGCCCTGTGACTATACTGGGGGCCATATGACAATATTGGGGAGGGGGGGGCCCTGTTACTATACTGGGGGGGGGGGCTGTCGCTGGACTGCCACAGGTTTGCCATCACTGGAAGAATTCCCCCTCCCCCTCACTTATCTTAGTTCATGGCACCCCACACAAGTTAAATAACAGCAAGACCAACAAAAGAAATCAACTGACAGATTAACAAAGAAGTCACTAAGCAGGTAAATTAAATAATTACACATATTTGTTATTTAAACTCTAAATATCACAAAATTAGGGTTTTTTTCTAAAGGTGACACACCACCCGAGTTATGCTCATTTTTTTTGGCGAATTTTGACACGCCAAGCTCAAAAGGTTGCCCATCACTGATCTAGAGCATCACCAGAAGGCAGAAAGGTCCATCTGTAACTAGGGGTTGCCTATAAGTTGGGTGTCCCTAAGGGTGCATTCAGACGGCCGTCTTTGGTGACATATATGCGGCTGCAAATTTGCTGCTGCATATACATCCCCATAGACGGCAATGGCCGCGTGCCGCTGTTTTTTATGGAGGGATGAGGGTTCACCTCCTCCTACTCTCCAGTACACGGCGATATGCCCGCACGGAGGGCATACCACGTGTGAATGCACCTTAAGGCCGGATTCACACTACCATTGCCCGCAGTACCGTTGCACGGCGGGCACACGGCAGCGCGCGGGGAGAGGGGGAGAGCGCTGCTCACCCCCACCCCTCTCCATATAAACATATGGCACCCAGCGCATATATACGTCCCCCTGCACATGCAAAACGATGCAAAATATGAATAAAAAAGCCCAGGTAGAAATTATGATCCCCCCAGGTTTGGGTCTCCCTATCTCCTCCCTGGCAGTTGGCTACCTACAACCTAGCGGTAATGTTACCCTTTAAATAACTTTTTGCACTGTTTTTTCACACTACATGTATCATATTGCAGCTTTCCACTCACTATTTTGTACTTCTACCATTCAAATTGATATAGACTTGCTTAACCTGTAATTCAGTGGGTACATCGACATTTATATTTGCACTTTATTTATGCCAGGGGGTGTGTTTGTTTCCATTGTGCCTAGCTTTTGTCTGGCTTTTTAAGTGTTTTTAACCTTTGTTTCTTATGTATTGTATATTTATTTATGTAAATCAATAAAATATTTTGTTCCATATATACAGATCGAACTTCTGTTTTCTTTGTTGCATAGCGTTTACGATGTGTGGAATTGGCATTTTATGCAACTAGACCCATAGTTTTGGTTCAAAAAGATCCCCCCAGGTTTACAACTTCGTGATGTCCATTCAACATTTGCCTATTATCAGGAGCAAGGCTGAACCCAAAAATAGAGAAGCACAAATATCTGTACAAAATCATGAACATGCAAACATTTCTTACATTTTCTCTTAGAATTATACAAACATCATTGGCTAGGGAGCTTCGGATATTTCTCCAAATGTCAATGGGCAATGTTTGTAGCATAACTCAAGGACGCAAGACTAAAATAAGGAACCACTCAGTAGGAGGCTGCCAGTCACAACCAACAGCCTGGGTACAAAAGGTCACATTATAATCTAGAGATATTTTTATAAGAAGAAGACTTTGTAACTTTCTCCATTCTGCTCTTTAACAACGATGAGTTGACATTCACTTCAGAGAATACATTCCTATACGCTGGCAGAGGCTTTGGCTTGTTTTAGTGTTATTAATCCTTGACAATATAAGTATTTGAGACCTGAATTGATCTCCCGAGTAAGCATTTTCTTCTTTTTCGTAATTAATCCTGTCTTCTTGGTGGTAAATTCAGACAGCCGTAATTGGATGTGATTTCTTCTCAGACGCTCATGTTGATAGAACTGGGACTGAACCAAGATGATCTAGCTAAAATCTATGATCTGAAGGCAAGGCTACTGCCAGCCATGGCTCAAACCGTCCTTCTATTTTATTGAGTATTTTAATTAGGGAATAGGTGTTAAAATATCAAAGCTTTCCAATCATATTTTACTCATCTTAGGAACCGGTTTAAAGTTCCCTGTGATTTTTGAGATTAAATATATGGCAGGCCTTTCATCTTTCTCTACTCTCAGTACAAATATTCTCCATTACCCAGAAAATCCACATTTCCTGCACTTAACCTAAAAAATGAATTATATATGCATTACAGCGAGACGATCATTTCTCACTTCTTTACTTCTCATTGCTATATTGCTTCTTAGGAAATTGTATGGATGTTTTATGTATTGCTCCTCCTAACGGGAGTCCTGTGATAAGAGTCAATGATGATAAAGAGGAGTCCCGTACCTGCCAAGACATTCTCTAGCTCTGTTTTGAATCCACAAATCACCAGAATGTTATCAAATGCGCTATTCATGAAAATTTCCAAAACAAATATCAGGCCTGTTATTGTGTTTTTTTTAATTATTTTGAGTAGAGGACGAAATATCCAGAGTTTGGTTTGTTATACAAACAGATTATGGCTAGGAATCAAGGAATGTCCATTCCAAGGAGTCTACTGTATATTTATCTATCCCTGAACAGAAGTCTAATAACCTCTGCTCCAAATAGTCCCTTAAACCACATCCTCCAAATGTCAGTGGAGGGATCACCTACCTTATACAGGGCCCATTCCATTTAATTCTATCAGAGTTCCGATTTTTAACTCTTAGAGACCAAGTAAGGCCACCAAACCATTGAAGTAAAAGGGGTATTCTGGAAAGGCATTTAATTTATATTCACAACATATACCATAATAACTCATATATGTAGTTCTTACCTTTGGAATTTCTATCTGAAAGGTTATAATATATAATATATAATTGTGTGTTATAGCTTACCTTGCACCCTAACAGAATACTCTTTAGTCCCAGGTGTTTGGCTTTGGTCTGGATACACTTCAAAAAACAACATGTGACTTGTCTGAGCTGCAGACTCCTCAGCTCTCACCCCCCACCTTTGTGCTCTTGTACAGTTCCTCCCTCCTGCTCTTTCACAGACCTCACAGTGTGGTGAGCTGACATCAGTGAGAGGGAGCATCTGTACAGGAGTACAAAGGCGGGGTCTGAGAGCTGAGCAGTCTGCAACACAGACAAGTCACATGTTTTTTTTTTATGTATCCAAATCAAAGCCCAACCCCTGGGACTACATACCAGGGATTCTGTCAGGAAGACAGGTAAGTTGTAACACAAAAGTATATTGTAATGCATATGCTTAGAGAAAGCAGAAAAGCACATGTGCAATGCAGCTGTAATGGGCTTTTACAATCTGTCTTTAGTGAAAATGAGGTCCCTGGTGACAGGTTCCCCTTAATGTGTACCCAAAAACACATATTACTTATGGAACCAAATACCTGCCACATTAGGAATTAAAAAGAGAAACGATTTTTATCATTTTTCTTCTTTGATCACTGATGTTTTATTATGCAAATGTTTATGCTACATTATGCAAATATTGTGCTTTAGATTATTTAAAATGGAACAAAGATAGAAATAGCATTTTGCGGGGTAATTTGCTTCCATTGTACATAACAGGTGCAGTAAAACTAGACATTTGCATTCAGGGCTTCAGTGTCCCATTCTTAGCTCACAATATTAAAGTAATAACTACAAGATGAATATTTGAAGTAGATGTAAATATTAATATTGCAATCAGTGTGAGGGAATATTGGGCATGGTAGGATTTCTGCTGAAGCCTGACAGAATGGATTTTTTTCTGTCTGATGCTACTGTTTCCCTGGGACACAATCAGAGCCCTGTACAGGAAAATAATCCCTGTGGCTCGTTGCTGTCATAGGCCAGTGAGGGTATTCAAGGCCCCCGGAGATATAATGGGATGGCCCCAAACCACTATTAATAGTTAATTTAAAGGGCCAGCGCGCACCATTAATTGGCACTGGCCATTTTTAGAAAAAGTACTTAAAGGACACCTGTCATCAGGTCTCTGTCACTATTTCTGTCACTACTACCTGTTGGAGCAGCTCACAAGGATCCCATCCTAGCCTTTATCTAGTTATTTCATACATTAAAGAGAACCCGTAATGCAAAATAACCCCCCTAAACTAAATATATTTTCATAAACTGCCATTAGAGAGCATTGCCTCTATCCCTTTATTGTCCCTCTACATGCCTGTAAACCTAAGCAATGAGGTCCCAAAGCTGTATGCAAATGACCTGTGAAATGTCCAATGAAGCATTAGCATATTCAAGCTGTCCACTCTATTCATGAGTGGGAGGCACAGCCACACCCCCAGTGCATGACTGACAGCCTGAATAATGGAGTGAGGCTGTATAATGATGTGCTTCCTGGTGCTGGTGGCCACGCCCCCTGCAGCCTGTGTGTGCATGTGTGTGTGTTTAGGAGAGATACAGCAGCTTCAGGCAGCCATGTTACAGCAGAACATGTCAGATTCATGTGTAGCTGATGTCTGTGTCTCTCACCTGTATATTAGGAGGATGCAGCACACACACTAGCCATGCTTTACTATACATTACACACAGACATGAGCAGGGGGAGGAGAGGGGAGGGGTAACAGGGGTGACATCACTGCCTCTGACCATGTGACCAGTCTCATTTACATGATAAAAAATAGATGATTTTACAATGAATAATGTATGAAATAACTAGATAAAGGCTGGGATGGGAACCTTGTGAGCTGCTCCAACAGGTAGAGGTGACAGGACAAGTGACACAGACCTGATGACAGGTGTCCTTTAACCCCTTAACGCTGAAGCCACTTTTCACCTTCCTGACACGGCCCATTTTTTCAAATCTGCCCTGTGTAACTATAAATGGTTATAACTTTGGAACGCTTTAACATATCCAGTTGATTTTGAGATTGTTTTTTCGTGACACATTGTACTTCATGTTGGTTGAGAAATTTAATCAATATGTTTAGTATTTATTTATGAAATAAATGGAAATTTGGCAAAAATTTTGAAAAAAACTATGTTTTCCAAATTCAAAATTTTCTACTTTTTGGAAAGTTGGCCATATCACTAAAATAACTTGATAACTAACATTTTCCATATGTCTGCTTTAACTTGGCATCATTTTTCAAACATCTTTTCTTTTTTTTTAGGATGTTAGGAGGCTTATAACTTTAGGTGCAATTTTTCAGATTTTCACAAAAATCATCAAAACCTACTTTTGGAGGGTCAATTTAGTTAGAAGTGACTTTATAAGGCCCACAGGACAGGAAACCCCCACAAATGACACCATTTTAGAAACTACACCCCTCAAAATATTCAAAACAACCTTTGGGAATTTTCATGAGGGTGAAAGATAAATGAAAGTGAAATTACAGAAATGTAATTTTATCTTACTATAGATTCATTGAACACTAAAATTTGCACCTTCACAATGGGTTAAAAAGGAAAATGCATTTTACAATGTTGAGGGAAATTCCTCCTGAGTATGCCAATACCCATTTTGTCACTGTACCCTGCTGTACGGGCACAGGGGGGCACTTGGAATGGAAAGAGCGTTGTTTTGTTTTTGGAGGGCAAATATGGCTGAAAAAGTTTTCATGTGACAGGATGCATTTGGAGAGCCATAATGGTACCAAAACAGAGGAAAGCCCCAACAAGAGACACCATTTTGGAAAGTACACCCCTTGGAGAGTTTAGCAAGGTGTAATTTGCGTATTTGCCCCAACAGGTGTTTGATTCAATTAGGCCCCAAAAAGGAAAAAGGTGAAAATTTTCTCAAAAAAGTCACTTTTACCCCAAATTTTTGTAAGCCACAAGGGATAAAAGATGAAACAACCCCCATAAATGTGTAGAACTATTTCTCCTAAGCACAGAACTGCACCACTTTTGCATATAAAGTGTTGTATGGGTGCACAGTAGGGCTCAGAAGGGAAAGAGGGGCTTTGGCCTTTTAGAAGCCAGATTTGACAATCATCCTTTACATGTGTCAGGATGCATTTGGAGAGCCCTAGTGGCACCAAAACAGAGGGGAACCCCAACAAGTGTCACCATTTTGGAAAGTGCACCCTTTGCAGAATTTAGCAAGGTGTAATATGTGTATTTTCCCCTACAGGTGTTTGCTTCAAATAGGTCCCTAAAAGGAAAAAGATGAACATTTTCCCAAAAAAGTCACTTTTACGGCTAATTTTTGTATCCCATAAGGCATTAAAGATGAAACAACCCCAAAAAATGTGTACTAGCATTTCCCCCGAGTATAAAATTGCCCCACACATGCAAATAAAATGTTGTATGGGTACGCAGTGAAGCTCAGAAGGGAAAGAGGGGCGTTGGCTTTTAGAAGCCAAATTTGACATACATCCTTTACATGTGTCAGGAGAGCCGTAGTGGTACCAAAACAGAGGGGAACCCCAACAAGTGTCACCATTTTGGAAAGCACACCCCTTACAGAATTTAGCAAGGTGTAATATGTGTATTTGTCCGTAAAGGTGTTTGATTTAATTAGGACTTAAATAGGAAAAAGGTAAAAATTTTCCTATAAAGATCATTTTACCCCTAATTTTTTATAGCCACAAGGGATAAAAAAATGTAATAACCCCACAAAATGTGTAAAGCTATTTATCTCGAGTGTAGAAGTACCCCACATGTGTATATAAAATGTTGTATGGGCGCACAGTAAAAGGGAAGGGGGATGTTTGCCTTTTAGAAGCCAAATTTGACAGAAATGTTTGACATGCATTTGGAGAACCCTAGTGGTATAAAACAGACAAGAATCCGAAAAGTGACCCTAATCTTTGAATGCACACCCCTTAGAGAATTTTGCAATGTGTAATATATGTATTTGCCCCTACAGGTGAATGATCCAATTAGGCCCTAAATATTAAAAAGGTGAAAATTTTCCTATAAATGTCACTTTACCCCTAATTTTTGTAAGCCACAAGGGATAATATATTAAATAACCCCAAAAAAGGTTTAAAACTATTTCTCCCGAGTGTAGAAGTACCTCACATGTGCATATAAAATGCTTTATGGGCGCACAGTAGAGGAAAAGAGGGATGTTTGTCTTTTAGAGGCCAAATTTGACAGAAATCCTTCACATGTGTCAGGATACATTTGGAGAGCCATAGTGGTACCAAAACAGAGGAAAACCTGAAAAGTGACCCTTATTGTTGAATGTACACCCCTTGGGGAATATAGCAAGGTGTAATATGTGCTGTAGTGTAATACACGTGGTGAAATGAGCATTTTGAACATATAGGTGGTTTCCAAATATCATGTGCAATGGAGTCCAAGATGGAAATTGCAATTATTTCTGGAAAGTTCAGTGCCCGCTATGTGGCGTCCGTTATGAAATAATGGAGGGGTATAGGGAGCAACGGGACATAACAGTTGTTACAATATTTCATTTTACCGAAATTAATTCACAACAGGTCGGGCATGAATTGTGAATGTGTTGCGTATAAGGAGGTAGAATAGACCAGGGGACCATCTAAACTTTTGTCACTCTGGAGGTGTCGCAGGTCTCTTAGTAGTATATAGTGTCCATCCTTAGTATATAGTGTCCATCCTAACTCCTCTTTTGTAACAGACTCTTTATTGAGTCCTACCTTTAGAAGCAGCAGAATTCACCAGGAAAATGCTGTCCTGGCAAAACACAGGAACATCTAAACCAGAGCGACTGGGGCCCCGTCCTTCTTGTCCCAATATTAGTTTCCTAATATCTTCCTCTTGAAAACAGAGAAATGATACGGCAGGACATGCACATTGGAACAGCTCGTAAGAGTTGTACAGCATCATCTGAACAATGTGCATGGCCAGCACTTTTGTACCAAATCTTGGTTTTTCGTAGGGAAATTATCGCCAAGTGTTGCTCTTATTCACCCTAGCGATGCCCATTGTGACGAATATTGCTGCTTTTGGCTGGACCAAATCGACCAGCCAATAGTGGCAAACATAGACAGAGGGGGGCAACAAAACCCCTCTGGACCGCAAGGCAAAATTGGCGGCTGTCAGGAACAGCCGCCACCCTACCCCGATCACCGTGTCTACAGACATGGTGACCGGTATTACTGACGTCATAAGTAAATTCGCTGCTATAGGCTGGTCTGAATTGATGAGCCAGTAGCAGCGATCATGTGGGGGGGGGGGGCGTAACCCTTCTGGTCCATGGGGCAGGATGGATGGCCATCTTGCCCCGATCACTGTCTGAACCGTGTTGGCAAGTCACTACCCGCCGCACCGTTCTATAACAACGCGCGTCGGGAATAGGCTACACAATCTTTATTTATTTTTTTAAGCAATTTAGACACATAAGGGCTTATTTTTTGCGAGATGAGATGCACTGTAAAAAAACCCCTTCATTTTAGTGGGTTTTTAGCTTATTGAAGCAATTTTATTAACTTTTTACGTGTGGAGGAAAATAAAATCATCAATTCTTGTTTTGGATTTTTAGCATTTTTTGGGGGGGGGTGTTCACTGTAGCATAACAATAATATATTATCTTTATTCTACGGATCACTACGATTACGGTGATACCTCATTTATATAGTTTATTTTATATTTGTCCAATTTTATTGAAGGAAAACTAGAATAGAAAAAATTGCATTTGTTTTAGTACTGCCATTTTTATAGCGGCATAATTATAGTATTTTTTGGTTTACGGAGCTGGTTGTGAGCTTATTTTTTGCGTGACAAGTTGTTCTTTTCACTGGTATCATTTTGGTGCTTGTAACTTTTTCGGATAACTTTTTAGAACATTTTTTGTAAAGCAATTTGATAAAAAGTTTAAATTTTTGGCAAGTTTTTTTTTTTTTTTCTACCACGTTCACCGAGCGGGTCCAACTATGTTTAGGATTTATTGTACAGATTGTTACGGATGCAGCGATACCAAATAGTTGGTTTTTTTTTGTGATTTAGTGTTTTTTATACTTTATTACTTGTGTACAGGGAAATGTGGTGTTTGGGGGGACTTTCACTTTCTTTTATTATTTATTTTTATTTTAAAAAAACCTTTATTTATTTTTTTTACTTTTTTTTACAGGTAATGACATCTAAGCTTGAACAAGTGATCTTCTGATCACTTGTTCAAGCTCTTTTACAGGTTACACAGTGCAATACAGATGTATTGCACTGTGTAATGTAAGACACTGAGCATGCTGCGCATGCCCAGTGTCTTACAGCCGGGTCCTGCCAGAAGGCACGGACCCGGCTTCCGGATGAAGATCGCGCAGCCCCGGGCACCGGCAGTCCCGGGGCTGCGATCGGAGGAGCGGACCCCCCCTGTAAGCGCCGCGGGGGGGTCCGATTCACTTTTACTAGACTTTAAATGCCTCTAACACGCCGCGGTCAGCGCGACCGCGGCGTGTTAGGGGTTATCACCCGCGATCGGAGAAATCTCTGATCGCGGGTGTTAGAGGCAGGTGTCGGCTATAACATATAGCTGACACCCGCAGCTTCTGGCCCCGGCTCCGTTCAGGAGCCGGGGCCAGAAGCTTGACGTAATAATACTGCATTTTGCGGGAACGCACCTCCCGCCATGCAGTACTATTACGTCAAATGTCGGGAAGGGGTTAAGCATTGTAAAATCATCTATTCTATGGGAATTTGAAAAATATGGATGCCACAAAGGTGCTATTCGTGTACCATCTGCACTTTCAGGTTAGTTTATAGGTAATAAAATGTGACCCTTCAAGAGGTTAGGACAGGATAGTGACTTTTTGTAGATCCGCAAAAAAAGGCGACATATGGATAACACGCGTCCCAGTTTTGAGTATATACGACTCGTCAAAGCAGTGGTGTAACTAGAAGCTGGTGGGCCCCAGTGCAAAGTCTGTGCCAGGCCCCCGACTATAATGTATGGTTTATAGTAATAGTCTTCTCATATGGGAAAGTGACACCTCAAGGGCCCCCTAAACCTCTTGGGCCCAGGTGCGATCGCAATCTTTGCACCCCCTAAAGTTACGCCCCTGCGTTAAAGGATTACACACTGATAATAATAATTCCTTTATTTATATACTGTAGCGCACACACATTACGTAGTGCTGCACAGAGCGGTCCCTGTCCTCAATGGGGCTCACAATCTAATCAATGTACCAGTATGTTTTGGAGTGTGGGAGGAAAACGGAGGACCCAGAGGAAACCCACACAAACACTGATGACTTACAGCACACATACGCAGGTAGCCTTGATAGTCACACATGGTGCTTACATCGCAGCCCGTGGCGGACTCGACCTGATCACATCTGTGTTTCCAGTGAAATGCATGTGATCGGCAACTGGCACCTGGTGTTTTGCATGTAAACAATGCAAAACACCGAGTGGGTATTAGTGATTGCCTCCGCTTCATTGGAAACGCAGATGCAATCGGGCCCGAGCCACTTCCATTGCTTTTCTAGACGTAACGGCCACAAGTTCAGTTTTTCAGTTCCAGTTTTTGATGCCCACACAAGGAATGGAGTAAAAGTAGGAGGAGCAGCACCTTTCAATTATTTGTCTCAACCCATTATAATCCACACCTGCTTTTGGCTCCAAAACTGCATAAGAAAAACTGAATGTGTGGCTGCACCCTGAGAGTCAGGGGAGTGCAATCAGTGCAGTATATTGAAACTGTGGGGGGAATATATCAAAAGCTGGCACATCATGTGGCATGTACCACCCACTACCCTCCCCTCTTCATTTGCCACCCCCCCTCCCAGCAGCTGCCCTTCTTGTTTTGCCCCACAGCTGTTCCCCCTCTTATAGTGCCCCCCAGCAGTACCCCCTCTATAGTGCCCCCCAAGCAGTTCCCCCTTTTATACTGCTCCCCAGCAGTTTCCTTTCTCAGATGAGAGATGATGAGATCCATGAGATGGATATAAAACGCAATGGCACTCTCGACTCACCTAACACACACAGTCAGCACTGCTATATGCCTCCCTCAGATAAAGACCTGATCTGTCTGTAGCTAGTATTACGTCTGTGCACGCTGCTTGCCGGCAGGAAGTGCCAATGTATGACATGGTCTTGTAATGCACTGGGAAGGAGTATAGTAGTTATATTCTTGTACGTAGGGGGCAGTATTACAGTAGTTATATTCTTGTTCATAGGGGGCAGTATTATAGTAGTTATATTCTTGTTCATAGGGGCAGTATTATAGCAGTTATACTCTTGTACATAGGGGGCAGTATTATAGTAGTTATATTCCTGTACATAGGGGAGAGGATTATAGTAGTTATAGTCTTGTACATAGGGGGCAGTATTATAGTAGTTATATTCTTGTACATAGGGGGCAGTATTATAGTAGTTATATTCTTGTACTTAGGGGGCAGTATTATAGTAGTTATATTCTTGTACATAGGGGGCAGTATTACAGTAGTTATATTCTTGTACATAGGGAGCAGTATTATAGTAGTTATATTCTTGTACATAGGGGGCAGTATTATAGTAGTTATATTCTTGTACATAGGGGGCAGTATTATAGTAGTTATATTCTTGTACATAGGAGGCAGTATTATAGTAGTTATATTCCTGTACATAGGGGGCAGTATTACAGTAGTTATATTCTTGTACATAGGGGGCAGTATTATAGTAGTTATATTATTGTACATAGGGGGCAGTATTATAGTAGTTATATTCTTGTACATAGGGGGCAGTATTATAGTAGTTATATTCTTGTACATAGGGGGCAGTATTACAGTAGTTATATTCTTGTACATAGGGGGCAGTATTATAGTAGTTATATTCTTGTACATAGGAGGCAGTATTATAGTAGTTATATTCCTGTACATAGGGGGCAGTATTACAGTAGTTATATTCTTGTACATAGGGGGCAGTATTATAGTAGTTATATTCTTGTTCATAGGGGCAGTATTATAGTAGTTATACTCTTGTACATAGGGGGCAGTATTATAGTAGTTATATTCTTGTACATAGGGGGCAGTATTATAGTAGTTATATTCTTGTCCATAGGGGGCAGTATTATAGTAGTTATATTCTTGTATAAAGGGGGCAGTATTATAGTAGTTATATTGTACATAGGGGGCAGTATTATAGTAGTTCTATTCTTGTACATAGGGGGCAGTATTATAGTAGTTATATTGTACATAGGGGGCAGTATTATAGTAGTTATAATCATGTACATAGGGGCAGTATTATAGTAGTTATATTGTTGTACATAGGAGGCAGTATTATAGCAGTTATATTCTTGTACACAGGGGGCAGTATTATAGCAGTTATATTCCTGTACATAGGGGACAGTATTATAGTAGTTATATTCTTGTACATAGGGGGCAGTATTATAGTAGTTATATTCTTGTACATAGGGGGCAGTATTATAGTAGTTATATTATTGTACATAGGGGCAGTATTATAGTAGTTATATTCTTGTACATAGGGGGCAGTATTATAGTAGTTATATTCTTGTACATAGGGGGCAGTATTATAGTAGTTATATTCTTGTACATAGGAGGTAGTATTATAGTAGTTATATTCTTGTACATAGGGGGCAGTATTATAATAGTTATATTCTTGTACATAGGGGGCAGTATGATAGTAGTTATATTCTTGTACATAGGGTGCAGTATAATAGTAGCTTTATTCCTGTACATAGGGGGCAGTATTATAGTAGTTATATACATGTTTATAGGGGGTAGTATTATAGTAGTTATATTCTTGTAAATAGGGGGCAGTATTATAGTTATTCTCTTGTATATAGGGGGATATATTTCTGTATATAGGTAGTATTAAGTAATGTTTTTCTAAAAGCGTTATAGTTATATACACACCAGTGCCTCTTTTTGGAAAGTGGTGAGGGTGTTTAAAAACACTTATGCTAGCATGCATTTTAGTTGTAAATGTAAGGTTTGTAACATTTTCACTCCTGATAATACAAAAAATATATAAACGTCCCGAATGCTGTAAATATCAGTATATGACGGCATCAATTCCCCTGCGTCAGACCTGCAGTGTGGAGGTTGCCGCGCACGTCACAATACACTGTCACCACCAGGCGGCGCCATACCGTGTAAGTGACCCGCTCCTTCTCTAAAATAATACAAAATAAATGTCACTTGTAGACCAGAAGGACTCCCTCATGTAACAACCTTTCACAGTAATATATTTTTCTTACACTGATCTTTGTAGCACATGTGTGAAGACTGCAGGTAGATGACAGGGCAGTCCTAGGACCCAGCCCGCGCAGAGCACTGAGGAGAGGAGGAAGTGGCCGCTCGGTGTGTGAGGTAAGTGCTGGGAACATGTCCTCTCATGATACATGAGGGCAGGGGTGGTGGTAAGTGTATGAGAGGGTTAATCCTGTGGTAGTAGGGTTGGAATATAAGAAGATAATATTGCAGGGCTATCAGATTATGAGGGGCGGACACTGAACATGTCAGGGGCTGATGATGTGGGGGTAAATAAGAGGCTGTTACAGGTATAAGAGGGGCTGATACTGTGTGGGGTAAGTGTATATGAGGGGCTGATACTGTGTGGGGTAAGTATATGAGGGGCTGATACTGTGTGGGGTAAGTATATGAGGGGCTGAAACAATGTGGGTAAGTATATGAGGGGCTTATACTATTGGGGGTAAGTATATGAGGGGCCGACAATCCGTCAGGTAAGTATATGAGGAGATTATGCTGTGGAGGTAAGTATATGAAGGGATGAACCTTTGGGAGTAAGTATATAAGTTGCTGAATTTTTTTGGGAAAAACAAATGTTGTGGGTATAATTCGGTACATGAAGTGCCCCATACTATAGTGTATGCAAAGAGCTGACACTCTATTTGGGGGTATGAGGGGTTGATAAAGTTGGGGTAAGTATCTGTAGAATTGATTCTGTGTGGGGGAAGTGTATGAGGGGCTGACACTGTGATGCCACACATGGCGTTTTGAACCCGTTTTTGGTCGGTTTTTAAGCAGTCAGTCCAAAAAAGCATGCGTTTTTAACGGACTGCTTAAAAACAAAACAAAAACTGGTTCAAAACTCCATGTATGGCATCACCCAAAATAGGGGCTGACACTGCCAGTTAAAGTATAAGAGGGACTGACACTGCGTAGAAAGGTATATGGGGGCAGACACTATATTTAGAGTTATGAGGGGTTTATAAAATGGGGTAAATGTGTGTTAGGGTATGATACTGTAGGGTTAGGAAATGAAGGGCTGATATGGGTGAATATCACTGTGGAGGGTAAGTATATAGGCGCTGATACTGTAGAGGCAAGTATATAAGGGATTGATAATGCAGGGTTAAATGTATGAAGGATGGATATTGTGGGGGTAAGTACATGAAAAGCTGATACTGAGGGTAAGTAAATATTCTGAGGATTTCGTATCCGAGGGGCTGATATTTTAGGGACAGTTTATTAATGCTAATACATTGGGAGATAACAGTATATTATTCTAGTACAAGTCATTCATATGGTTAGTGGCACAAACACATAATAAATACATGTACAAGCTCCATAGATAACATTTTTTCATGCAACCTTAAGCTTGCATAGACACAACAATTTATCTGGGTCAATGTCTGTATTTAGTAAAGCAGTGTATCAGTTTTATATGGATGATGTATATGGATAGGTCATATATATTCATATATATTCATTTAAGTGGTAAAGTAGTTGACAAAGTCAAATGAATGACAGCTGCACAGTTATATATTGCAGTGAAAGGCCTGTGAACCAGTGAGTGACTTTTCTCTATTTTCTGCCTATTGTCTGACGTTTGGACGTCTAATCCCTTTCAGTCATACATTTATTGCTTATGCTAAGGTCTGGGAAATATGCAAATATGTTTTCCTGGATGGGATAAGGAAAACAATGCCTCTTTTGCTACCTTGAAAAGCAGCCCCCTTAACGTGGAGCATGACTTCAGGAAGTGTAATGACATGATGTGGGATCACGTTTATTGACAAAGTCTCCATAAGGCTATATTCACACGAACATGTGCCCGCCTTACTGTAGCGTGGAGTGCTCACCCCTGCCCCTCTCTATAGTGATGTATGGCGCACGGCACTGTATTCCAGGGAAAGATAGGACATGTCCTATCTTCCGGGTGCGGAACGGTACCCCTCCGTACGGCACCGTGCACCCATTTCCGGCATATGGGGGATGTATATACGTTGGCCGTATATACGTCCTCCAACAGCCGTGTGAATGAAGCCTAAGGTGAAGTCTTACTTTCTAACCCCTGTACTAGGGTCCTAAGATCACATAAAATCCCATTTCTAGGTATCAGTAATTCAAACAGATTCACAACTATAAAAATAAAGGTGAAAATGATATAAAGCACATCACAAATATAATAAAATATTTCATATTTGTTGTCTTTGGCTGATGTCAGAAGAATAACTACAAGTCCAAACAATACATAGCTGCTGCTAGTCCCATATCTCTCTGAGAACAAAAGGATTGAACATGTTGAAATTAAGTGACCCAATCCTCATCCTTAACATCTGTTGACAGAATAAAGTTGGGAGTCCACCATACATATTTGATATTTGGTCTGTCCTACCAAAGTGTACTTAATGTATCTGACCAGCTTCATCACAACATTCGTGTCTGCAGAATTCATTCAATGCTTCACTGGTGCGTAATGCTATGTCTGCAGTGTGTGAGCACTTTCCTGCCCCTCCTCCTTCCTCCGCCATGACTTACGTGTTTCCCAATTGTGTTTGTCACTATTGTTTTCAGAAAAAATAAAGAATTACTAAATTAGGCAAAGCTAATAAAAATCAGGAACCAGTGACCTTTCTTAAATGTCTTTAATGCCTCACATGCTTTGTGTCACTTTCCATCATGAACATTATTAGCCCTGGTATAGTAGCCCTTGTATAATATGTAAGTAGGGCATTTGTATGATATCAATAAGAAATGTGTTTGTAAGTTTTGTATTAGTTATTTCTTATTGCTCAAAAGTTATCAATCCGGGACAGACCCTATAAAAATGATTTAATGTCTTTAGTCAGACTATCTGCGTAAAGGAAATCTACCATTTCCTTTGGTAATCTTCTTATATTTGTTATCCATGATCTCCTCCTTCTAAAAAAAATCCTATAATTATTTTAATGAACCCAAAGGGCTCCTGGAGGTGTTTCCAGAGCCCTTCAGTGCTGCAGCTTCACAGGCTGTTACAATGAGCTGAGCAGGTCTCCCCTCCTCCTGCACTTCATGCTGCTGCTAGATTACACAGGCAAATGAGGGAAGGCGAGAGAAGGGGTTTGGTTCAAACTTAATCTGAAACATTGGGGGGCTTTGGTAATGCCCTAGAGCCATTTCCGCTCATTAGTATTAGTAATAATTAGAAAATGTAATTTTAGAAGGATGAATGAAGCAATGAAGTACATGCAAATTGTAAGTATTCAGGGTAGTAGTAGTTGTCACTTTTTGTCAAGGATAAGCCTAACATCCAAGCTCTCCCTGTAATGTCAGTAAAGGTAGATAACTCAGGTAGATATCCCAGCTGTTTAGCATCTTAGATGCTGCGGCAAATAATAACTGTGGTATTTAGGTTGTTAGACAGATAAAGTCGACTAATATGTGGAGGATCTCTGGTTAAAACGTTTTGCCCATGATAGAACATTCTCAAGCTTCAATCCTTTAGTGATATTTACACAATAAAGATAATTTTCGCCCCATTTTTACTCAGATTTATTCCCGTTTTAGCTCCTGTCACTATCTAGATAGGTCAGTGTAAAATGCCAGATTGTGGGCGGGGACTATCTAAGCAGATACTTCATGATCCCTTTACTGCTGTGAGATGCTGTGTGCTGACAATGTGCTTACATGATCAGAATACAGTTTTATCTACTTTTAAATATTTTCTGGACATTCTGACACATAGAAAAAGAGAGATGAGATGGATCAGAGATGATGAGATCCCTGAGATGCAAATAACACACAATGACATTCTCAGAGAGGAGCTTACTGCAGCGTCAGACAAGAGAACAATCTGTCCTGCCTGACCCAAGACTTCTAATTTATGGTTGGGTCCCGGGGAAACAGAATTTGTATACACCAGGACTGATGGAAATAGATTGGAATTATATCTGTGAAATGCTGTATTATTGTTAATAACAGTGAATTAGAGCATGTGTTATATTGCTATCCTGAGTATATTTAAGAATCTTGTCTTCATGGGAATACCCCTTTGATATGGCAGGTGGGCATCTAACAAAGGCCTCTAAGCCTGCCATGGTTATATGCCAATGGCTTTAATGTTTTGCTTTATTAAGTATAGTATTATTATAGCAGTCAGACATTGTGACATCACCTTGTTGGAGGGATTATACAAAACTTTAACAAAATTTCTCTACAGCATGCTGCAAACCATTTTATATAAGACCCTTATAAGGTCACCCATATTATACTTGTTCGCCGCATGCCCCTTCAGCTGCTGATATGTGACTGGTTATGAAAGAGGGGACATGCAGATAGTAATGCCTGCATAGCCCCCTCCATCCGTCAGAAACCAGAAGGACACAGGATGTCATTGAAAGTCCCAAGTCCTGCTGCCTGGGATCACATGACCCACAGCTGCTGTCTGTGATCCATAAACTTTTTCCAGGTAAATATAATATTGATGGATATAAAATGTTTTGTAGCATGTTGTAGAGAAATGCATTGAGATTTCAAAAACATTTGTGCCCATTTTTTAGAAATTCTTATATTACCGGTAATCCATATACTAATGAGGCAGTTGGTGCACCAAGATTGCATCCTCAGCACCGGTTCCACTGCTCTTCCTACTGGACCACTACCCTGAGATAAACAGGAGATTTGTCGTGCATCCAGCATGGGGCGACACTTGAGGAAGAAGAGGGATGTGATTTAGCAGTACTCTAGATGCACCAACTACCTCATTAGCATACATTTTAAATTGGAAATATTTGGGTAATGGCAAAAAGGACAGAACTAATACATTTATTTTGGGAAATCAGGGGAAGCATGTTCTAATTCTGCTACGGTTTAAGGCCTCACAGATTTTAGGCTCTGGCAGATTTTAGTACGTAGGCTCTATGCAACTTGGGCTCCTTGACCATGATCGAGTGCAGTCAGTGAAAAACACTTTGGGACACATTTTTAATGGCCTGAAAACAGGTGTACAAGCTGTGATTTGGTTTCAATTCCTGGCGCATTGCCGTGTATAGCGACTTCTCCCGATTCGTTGGTTGCTGCCCTGCACCTTTGCTCTGCCTATAGCTTGTGCTTGTTCAGACGCAGGCTATGGTGCAATTCTACACCAGCTTAGACATGTCATAGAAGAGTCCCGTTGGTGGATCGCTGCGCTGTGAACCGGCCACTTGGATTTATCACGAGGCCAGAACAATTAGCGCCAGCATATGATAAATGTTCCCCTTTTGCGCTGAAGGGATCTTCTCACCCGAACCTCTATCACTGGACTGTTCGGGTTCGGATCGGGAGATCCATACAGTACACAGAGCATTTTTCTGCACTTGCTCGTGGTAAAGCTGCCTAAAGCCAGGGTTGCACTGCACCTACTTACTCATGCACAGAAGCAAGGTGTATTCTCAGCCATTGCTTGTAGTACATGCACCAGTGACTGGTGGATTTACGCTTCTTTCACCAAAAGAACATTATACGGTACTTCTTATGACACTTGCTGTGGTCTCATTTAAGGCCCCTTTCACAAGACAGTTGCAGAATTACAGCGTTTGGTCTGTGAAAAAAAGACAATATCCATCAGATTGAAATTCTCAGTTCAGGGATACCAGCACAGCTCCCAACTTTTAATGTGAAGGAATGAAAGATACACAGAAATATATATTTTTGCTCTAAGCCAGACCTCTTGCTCCACTTCTTACTCCACCCCAAACAGAATAATTCTAGCGGGGGGAACTTTAAAGGGGGTTTTCCATTAAAGAAAATCCTCAAATTTCAATCCCCTAGTGATATTTACACAATAAAGCTAATTTTTAACCCCTTACTTTACAATTTTACTCAGTTTTATTGCTGTTTTAGCTCCTATCACTCCATAGGCTGGTCAGTGCCAAATTCCAGGGTGTGAGTGGCGACTCTCAAAGCAGACACATTATGATCCATCTAGTTGAGCTGAAAATGGGGTTAGATGATCAGGGTACTAGTATATGATACATAGAAAAAAAAAGAGATGAGACAGATCAGAGATGATGAGATCCATGAAAGGCCTATTACACACAACGACACACTGTCCGCTCTGTTACATATCTGTTTTCACACTGAAATTACTGTGCCTCCCTCCCTGGATAAAGAACTTATCTGCCCGTAGCTTGCAACTTCTCTCTCATCACTATGTGATGTGTTTGCTGGCAGAAAGTGAGTGCGTTTCTGTGAGCTCCATCCTGGAATACAAAGGGGGGGGGGCTACAAGCAGAGAAGATCTCAACTTATGCACCGACACACAGAAAAGCAAGATAGCTTCCCCGACCCTAAATCAGAAGATACAGGGTCAGAAGACAGGGACAACTGAAATTGTGTACACCAGTACTGATAGAGACAGGTTGGAATTATATCTCTAAAATGCTGTATTTTTGTTAATAACAGTGAATTAGAGAATGTGTTGTTTTGTTATCCTGAGTACATTTAGGAAACTTGGCTTGTGGGAATATCCCTTTAAGACTAGTGTTCAAAATGACAGTCTTACTGAATTATCCCCATTATGTCTCCCAAGCTCCTATTGTGCCCCCCTCAAATTGTGTCCCACCCAGCTCCCCCTCACAATTTGGCCCCGATATTGTGTCCCAGAACCTTATTGCCCCAGCTCCAGCATTTCTCCTTTATACTGTGCCCCTAAGCAGCCCCCCTTCATATGTGTCCCTCCAGCTGCTCCCCTTCATACTGTGCCCCTCCTATAGCAGCTCCCCTTAATATTGTGACCCCCTAGCAGCTCTCCTTCATGCTGTGACCCCCTACTACAGCAGCTCCCCTTTATACTTTGGCCCCTTCAGCAGCTTCTCTTCACACTGTGCCCTCTATATCAGCTCCCTTTTACACAGTGCCTTTATGAGTACCTCCTATCCACGCAGAATCCCCCCCCCCCCAATACTGTGGTTCCCAGGAACTCCCCTTCATATTGTGCCCCCCCATCTTTCCTTCCTACAGATAATATATATGCCTCATAGCTCAAATTGCAAGGACTTGTGTATCCAGCTTTAGCCTGTCTCCTTGTAATAGGTTTCGTGAAGTTGCATCTTTTAGATATAGACTGGAAATTCACAGCTCCCAGAGGCAAACAGTGGAGATTTTCAATTGTATAGATTTGCCAATTATTTCTCTGTAGTCCTGGCAGCACTTGTGGGACCTACAGCGGATGAAGTAGGTGGAGATTGGTGGAATGGGATGGTGTCTGATAACTGCTAGGAGATTTTTAGTAGTTAATGGGGTAAGTCACCAACACAGACTGTCAACCAGTCTGCATACAGCAGTGATTGCGAACCTTTTAAAGGCCGAGTGCCCAAAATGCAACCCAAACCCAACTTACTTATAGCAAAGTGCCAACACAAAAATGTAACTAGAATAACAAGGTTTTAATTGAGAAAAAATCGCTAAAATCTTTGGTAATTAAATAAAAACAATATAACAGAGCTCAATTTGGTGTGCTTTTGAACAATTAAAAGGGAATCTGTCATAAGTTTTGATCACATATCACAGCCGCCAGTGTTAGATATTGTTCCTGGAAAGATCACTATAAGGATTCCATTTATATTCTAGGATTGTGGCTAGATTTGGAGCACTTTGTTGTAGTGTTACACAGCCCCCCCTTAAATAACTGTTGTTGGTAAGAAAAGGAGTGACGCCGTGCTTTGGGATCTCTCACAGCAGTGCACTACAATCCAAGTCCAGGTACAATCTAGGAATATAAATCCATATTTCATCAACATTTTTACTTCTGACAACGTACACTAAGGTATGGTATGGCACAAACACAATTGTGGCGCACGCCAGACAGATTGTGGAGCTTGGTCCGATTAAGCACTAACAAATTTTTCTGTCCTGTTAGGTACTGTGCAGCTCCGACAAAACTGGCACAGACACTTTGTAAATACATGTAAGCAAGTTGCACATTGTTTCTAGTGCAAAGTCAGACAAAAAACTGGCAAAAACATCTTAATAAATGTGGGCCAATGTGTATATCCAAGTGGGTTGATGGTCCACAGATGACCACTACCACAACACTTTGGAGCAGATTTATCAAGCTGTTTGATAGTCAGAATATTCTTATTTGCCCATGGCAACCTATCACAGCTCCCCTTTAAAATATTCATGAGCACTGGTAAAAAGAAAGCTGAGCTGTAATTGGTTGCCATGGGTAACTAGGAATATTCTGACTTTCAGACAGCTTGATAAATCTGCCCCTTTATTTTTAACCAATAGCATGGGGAAGATTTATCAGAAGTAGCTGAGATCAGAATTTTCCATTTGCCCATGGCAACCAATCGGAACTCAGCCTTCAGTTTCACACAGCTGTTTATAAAATGAAAGCTAAGCTCTGATTGGTTGCCGTTGGTTCTGCTCAGACACATCTGATAAATTTGCCCCAAGTGTTTTGCGTTTTTTTACATGTAATCACTCGAAACGCAAATGTGATCAGGCCAAGCTCAAAACGCAAGTCAACCACACCATGTAAATGAAGCCTACACGTGGAATATTACTTACATATGTGTTAAATATAGGGACTTGTGTAACATTGGATAGTCCTTGCAGTGTACTGCTACTGTCCTCTGCTCGCCTAAAACTGTGTTGTTCAGGGGAAGGATTGGGGGGCAGAGCTCAAGTAAACCTACAGCTGACTGGCTAAGGCTGTGCTGTCAGCCAACCAGCATTATAGATAGAAGAGCAACATTATAATATTGATGGATTTCATTTATGACAGTCCACAGGATCTGCCATAAATACATTTAAAGATATGGGTACCACCACTCCTGTGTCATAAATAGGGGTCTGCCTACCCCCATCCTATGAATGTGGAAGCAACTTTATTATACTGCCCTCTTCTTCAGGACGAATGCAGAGTTACGGCGCATGGGCGGCAACTCTCCATGTGTTTCTATGGGGGAGACAATCACATTCAGGGCTCCCTGGCCGAATGCAGAGTTACCGCTCATGCGCAGCAACTCTCCATTGGTTTCTATGGGAGCGACTGATACTGTCAGCGCTCCACTACTGAATGCTGAGTTACAGCGCATGTGCGGAAACTCTGCAATAATGTCTACGGTGGGGTGTCTAGTTTTGTTGGTCCCATAGACAAATTTTTAGCAGGACGGGCATTGGTTCATTAGCGAAGGCGCACATGCCCACGGGAATGGCTTTGCGTGCCATAGGTTCGCCATCGCTGGCATAGGGGAAGAGACTCTAGACCGGTAGTGAGTATGGTTATCACATGAAATATCTGCCCATTGTATAAGGGCAATATATGGATGCTAACGAGTTGAAATAGAAACATTTTCTGGAGTCTGCTTTAAATTTCTTCTCAATTTCCAGTTAAAAGGATAAATATTTATAACATTTAATGACATGGGCAAAACGTTATGTATAAGAGCTACCGTGTACTAAGCATAATGCATTAACATTACGGCTGTATGATAATGAGGTTGTTAGACAAAAGTGTAAGGCAGAGCTGATAGAGTATTTATTCATTAGAACCTCAGCCCTTTCTAGTTAATGCACAGGTTCAGTTCCAAATGAGGTTCAGTATGTTCCACTGATATCTGCATTACAGCCTGGCGCTGTGCCCACACCTACTGCATTAATAGATTAGTTATTTGGAAATCATCAGGCAGTCAGATAAAGGGCTGTGCTTGGCAAGTATGGGATCTAGAATCCATACTAAACAGAACAGTCATTATACACCAAGAGATGTACATTACACAGCACTGTATACTCTTGATGAGGAAAGAAATACAAATATTTGGGCCTGTTGAAGGTTTTTTTTTTAAACTAAGACATTTATCCACTGTCCATAGAGCTGTTTTAGTAGTCGTCCTGAAAATCCCATAGAAATGGGTGTAGCAGAGGATGAGTTCGCACTCTTTTGATTTCAGTGTAAATTTTGGGAAATCATACAAGACTGAGGAAATCCTACAAGACTGATGACTGAGGAAATGCTAATCACTGCAGGGCAGCTCAAGTAGCTATTGCCGTCCCCCATTCTGATAAGAACAGCGTTCCTGGCAGGAGCATAACTAGAAGAGGCAGTGCCCCATAGGATGTTTCAGAAAAGGGCCCCATACCCACTTAAAATATACATATTGCATTTCTATATACACACACATTTATATACATTTATACATTCATACACACATTTATACACATATGCACACATATAGAGCATATACACATCACATATACAGTGCCATATACAGATGTACAACATATATACACACAGCATATACACATCACAGATACACACACATTTACAACATATATACATCACAAATATATTATATACATATTATGCTGTACAATGTGCAGCATAATATGTACATATATACTGGGGCACATCCTCAATTCTTTAGTGTCAGTTCAGATGACGGGGCTCCCTGACACTGCCGGCCCCATAGCGGCTACTATGGCTGCGACCACTGTAGTTACGCCCCTGGTTCCTGGCAGTCCTTCAGAATAGGGGATAATTGTCATTTCTTAATAGGCCCTTAGCCATTATCCACATCTAATATATATACCGAGGGAAGGGCTGTCACATTGGAACTCAATTTCAGGTGGTCTAAACAATGACTTCAATGGGGAGCAGATTCTAATTACAATATACCCTTGTTATGTAAAGTCTCAACAATCGTAACATCAAATTCATTTAAAACCCTTAGGCCAATCATAAACAAGAGGCCCATGGTATATTGTCTGCATCCAATCGGGGGCATTCATCAATTGTGATGTAGGGTCCATATTTTTGGCACAAGACCAAAAAGGCCAAAAAAACTGTTGGAAACCTAGAAGTGCAGGAAAGTGTAGGGCTTACTAAGCCTCTCCCAAATTGAGCAATAAAAAAAAGGCCTGTCAGAAAATAAATGCCCCAAAATGTGTCATTGTGTGTGAGGTCGACCGATTGCCCGATCTGCAAACTCAAAATAGAACCTGCTCTAAGCTTTGCAGTTCAGACATGTGGTAAGAAATCAGAAAATTGTAAAAACTGGTTTATAAATATCAAGCTGTGTTAATGACCGATCCCTGGTCCCTATATATATATACATGTGTACAGACCCCTCTAATTTACATCTATACAGTACCCCCTTAATGAATAAATACATGCAGTCCCCTCTTTTAATTCATACTGTACCTCTGGTAATAAATATAGATAGATACTTTGCCCCTTGTATTAGCTATATACTGTGCCACCTCTATTGCATACCATCCTACATTTATTAGATATATATATACCCATCCTGGACGGGAGCGCTGCCCCGGGAGAAAACGAAATAATCCAAACCATTAATATTCAGAATGGCAGCTAAAAAACATAATAACCCCCCAAGTATATAGGTATCCAGCGCATGCCCCAGTATATAGGTATTTAACACACTACCGCCAGTATATAGGAAGTCAGCACACTGCAGCCTCCTAGTATATAGGTAGCCCCAGCACAATTCCGCCCCCTCCCAGTATATGGGGAGCCAGCACACTGAAGCCTCCCCCAGTTTATAGGCAGCCCCTAGCCCAGTACATAGGCATCCTCCACCCCACTCCCCAGTATGTAGGCAACCCCTCAACCCCTAGTATATAAATAGCCCCAGCACACTGCAGCCCACTCCCCAGTATATAGCTAGCTGCAGCACAATGCAAGCCCTCACTCCCTAGTATATAGGCATCCCCCCACCCCACCCCAGTATAATGGCAGCCCCCACTCCCCAGGATATAGGCATTCTCCTCCTCCAACTCCGATGTATATAGGCTGACCCCCACTCCCCTGTATATAAGCAACACCCCCCCCCCACTCCTAGTGCTGAAGAAGAGGGGCCATAGCAAGCCACAGCAGTTGTCATGAATATGCACTATTGTTGTATTTATAAAGAAACTTGTGCGACCTATTTATAACACTCAGTAAATTGTTTAATTACTTGGCTATTTTGAACCTTCCTTTAAAAGCTGACTTTGGAACACTTTAAAGAAGACCTGTCACCAGAATTTTACCACCCTGACTAACAATGCTGGCTGATAAAGGGTTACAAGGGCTAGTAATAGGGTTCTATAGGAACCTGTCACTAGCTGTATATGTGCAAATATGGTGACAGGTTCCCTTTAAAAGGAGCAAAATTCCCAGCAAGCTAATTACAGATGCATTGCAAACATGCCTTTGATCCTTCTCTAAGCATTTCCATTACAATATAATTGTGTGTTATAACTTACCTTGCACCCTGACAGAATCCTCTGTCTAGTCCCAGGGGTTGGACTTTGGTTTGGATTCATTTAAAAAAACAACATGTGACTTGTCTAAGCTGCAGACTCCTCAGCTCTTGACCCCCACTCCTGGACAGCTCCTGCTAGCTTTTTTAAATTTAAATTTGTTTTTCTCATTTTGGCTCGAACAATCAATCCTCCTCCTGTGACCAAGCTCCTACACAGCTCACAAATGTATTGCATTGCATAATGTAACTGCTGACGCATGCTCAGTTAGTTACAATCAGGTCCTGTATGGAAGTAGGATCTGTTGTGCAGGGTCCTCAGCCCCGGAGCTGCTACAGGACGGATCAGATCGGGGGGGAAGGGGTCCGATCCATGGGGTACACGTGCAGACTCCCCTCGCAATTGAAAGTCTGCTTGACTGCGGCATGTAAAAGTTTAACAAACACAATCGGAGGTATCTCTGGTCGTAGGGGCAGGTGTGATCTTTAATATGCAGCTGATGCCCACAGCTTCGGGAACTAGCTTTGCTTGTGAGGTCACCTCCTGTTGTGTAGTAATATTACGTTGTGCATCAGGAAGGAATTAATGCTAAATAAATTCTACATCTAATGAAAATACAAGAATAACAGTCAGTGTCTGGTATTTATGGGGCTCAGCACTGCAGTAACAGGAGTCTAGTGATTTGCAGTAAAATTTCAGAATTAATAGTGATTTTCAGTGTTAAAGGACATCTACAGTGCCTACAAGTAGTATTCAAAACCCTGCAGATTTAGCACGTTTGATAAGAAGCAAATAAGTTAGAGCCTTCAAACAAGAGCAGGATTTATTAACAGATGCATAAATCTTACAAACCAAAAAGTTATGTTGCTCAGTTTTAATAAATTTTAAACATAAAAGTATGGGTCAATTATTATTCAACCCCTCAAACCACTAGAATTCTGTTTGGTTCCCCTAAAGTATTAAGTAGTAGTTCAGGCACAAAGAACAATGAGCTTCACATGTTTGGATTAATTATCTGTTTTTCCAGCCTTTTCTGACTATTTAAGACCCTCCCCAAACTTGTGAACAGCACTCATACATGGTCAACATGGGAAAGACAAAGGAGCATTCCAAGGCCATTAGAGACAAGATCATGGAGGGTCACAAGGCTGGCAAGGGGTACAAAAGCCTTTCCAAGGAGTTGGGCCTACCTGTCTCCACTGTTGGGAGCATCATCCGGAAGTGGAAGGCTTATTGAACTACTGCTAGCCTTCCACGGCCTGGACAGCCTTGAAAGTTTCCTCCCATGCCGAGGCCAGGCTTGTCTGAAGAGTCCAGGCTAACCCAAGGACAACAAGGAAGGAGCTCCAGCAAGATCTCATGGCAGTGGGGACATTGGTTTCAGTCAATACCATAAGTAACGTACTCCACCGCAATGGTCTCCATTCCAGACGAGCACATAAGGTACCTTTACTTTCAAAGCGTCATGTCAAGGCTCGTTTACAGTTTGCCCTTCCGCATCCATGGGAAGATGCGTCGTCATTTCATCTTCCAACAAGACAACGACCCAAAGCACACAGCCAAGAAAACCAAGACCTCATTCAAGAGGAAAAAATTAAGGTGTTGCAGTGGCCTAGTCAGTCTCCTGACCTTAACCCAATTGAAAACTTGTGGAAGGAGCTCATGATTAAAGTCCACATGAGACACCCAAAGAACCTAGATAACTTGGAGAAGATCTGCATGGAGGAGTGGGCCAAGATAACTCCAGAAACCTGTGCCAGCCTGATCAGATCTTATAAAAGACGATTATTAGCTGTAATTGCAAACAAGGGTTATTCCACAAAATATTAAACCTAGGGGTTGAATAATAATTGACCCACACTTTTATGTTTAAAATTTATTAAAATATAACTAAGCAACATAACTTTTTGGTTTGTAAGATTTATGCATCTGTTAATAAATCCTGCTCTTGTTTGAAGTTTGAAGACTCTAACTTATTTGCTTCTTATCAAACCTGCTAAATATGAATACTACTTGTAGGCACTGTACCACCACATTTAGGGGTGGTATACTGTCACCAAATGCATGCTCATTACCTTAGGGGTGATGGGAGAGTCCTTCTTCCATGTTCCGACACATCTGCTACACCGAAATTATAACTTTATGCAAATCAACTGGAAGCTCTCACCTCGCTGCTAGCCGAGCACCTCCTGGCTCTGTTGCAAGATAATATACGCATGCCCCCTCATTGATATTCCCCCACGCCGGCAGCCACAAGCGCTGCAGACAACCGGTGACCTCGCCCGACTATCCGACTACCCAACTACCTTGCGCAGATGGCTGGAGAGAAGTGCAGCTGTGCAAGGAGACACAGACGCGACTTCTTCTGGCCAAGAGGAGGATGTAACCAGCTGTCTTCAGCTTTTGCAGACGGCGACATGGGGGGAATATCATTGAGGGGGGTGCATAAAATATCTACTGACAGAGCCAGGTGATGCTCTGAGAGTGGAGTAGTGAGTGCCTTTGGCTCATTTGCATAAAGTTTTAAAGTCTGTATTCCGGAGTAGCAGATGTGCCGGAACGTGGTAGGAGGACTCCCCCATCACCATTATGGTAACGAACATGCATTTGGTGACAGTCTACCACATCTGTCCTTTAAGTCAAATATGAAAATCACATGCCTATTGATGATATGGAAATTCTTTGGAAAACATTGATGTCTTGCGGCTGCGGCCTTGTGTGCCACATGGAGGCTTGGCCTCAATTACAGCGGGTCTGAATCTTTTGGACCATACATATCAACTTTTCCACTTCTGTAGTCAACTTTTAATGTCTTTACACATCAGCCAGAAACATCATGCTCAAGGGAAATGTAATAAATATGTGGATGGACAGACCTGGAAGAGTTTAGATGAAGTTTCTACTTTGAATGACAGCACCCATTGATCTGTAAAGCTCATATATAAGATGTATTTCTGGTTGCAGGGAAAGTAGCAAAACTAAACTAAAAGTTAATACATCAACACGACCGTGGGATCGATAATAACTGTTCTGCAGGAGAAATACACCCTTCACTGTCGTGTCTCTGCAATCTTTTATGCTACAGTGAGGTGCTGTCCTGCCTGGCCAGACAGCTGATTAAACTTATGGGTAGAGGCGACTGCTGGGACTGATTAAAACAGCCCAATAAGCAAAACGTGTTCAGGATTTACAGCATAGCTAGTATGTGATGAGGAAAGCTCTAATAGGTATGGAGGAGGTTCTTATATATACTATGATTAATTATTATTTATTCTACTTAACTTCTTATATAATAATACTTATTTACTCCTACAGGATCCTTGCTGTGGTTGACATATTGTGGACTGCTGACAGGAAAGTATATCTATATATATGTACACATATACAGCTCAGTTTAAAAAGTATGCTCATTTGTCCTAAACTTTCTAAGCATATGAACTTGATAGTATTGGATCCCTTTCTCAGGAGGCGCATCAAGCAAGTAGTTTTTCTTCAAATGGCCATTACAAGTAACATGAGCAGCTAACAGCAACAATTGGTAAAAATCTGATTCTTCAGACACCTTAAGACTTCTTGCCCAAAATCATCTGTTAAAAATAGATGTTTTCTTTTGTTTTATCAGGGCAAGTTTGCATCAGTCTGGCATCTGTTTTCATAGAACATCATAAACTATATTCTATGAGTGATTTGTGAAGAATAGCTCTGTCTAGGACAGAGTGCCCTTAAATTCAGAGATCTGTGATTAGCCAATCCCTTTAAATGTATGGTCATATGTAATACTTGCTGTCCTCATTCCTGTAGAGGAAAAATTGCATCAATGCAATAGTAAAATATACTGTAAACTAAAAAGTTTTTAAGGGAACAAACAATGAATAAAGATACTACTACATAAAAGAAAAAATCTTGGGCCACATGCGAACGACAGATGCAAGCATCTAGCAGGGAGCAGGAAAGAAGAGGGGCGCTCTTCACCCCTCCCCTCTCCATAGAAAGACCATGTCCTATATTTTCCTCTCCATAGAAAGACCATGTCCTATATTTTCCGTGCTCAGTCACGATGTGGTGAGACAGTGGGGCACATTTACTTACCCAGTCCAGACACAATCCCGCAGCGTGTTGTCCGACGAGGATTCGGGTTTGCCGGGATTCACTAAGGTCTTGCGCCCGATATCCAGCAGGTGTCGCTGCTGCGCTGAAGTCCGCCGGAGTTCACCTTCTTCTTCCCGGTGCATGTGAGTGCTTGATCTTGCGACACAAATCGTTTTTTAAATTCCGTGGTTTTTCCGAATCCGTTGTGTTCTCCGACCGCCACGCCCCCGATTTCTGACACGTAAAAGTCGGCGCCGATGCGCCACAATCCGATCGCATGCGCCAAAATCCCAGGGCAATTCGCCGCAAAACATATATATTCAGGAACTTGACGAAAGTGCGCGATTTGGACCCTTAGTGTTTGTGCCCCGGTGTGTGTTCACCGTCTTCACTGGGTGACTTAGAGACTCAGTGTAATGTATGATCCTGAAACATAGAGTACACAATCTGGACAAAGCATCCACTTTATATAATTTGTTCACATGTTTATAGGGAAGGTTCTGTGCTTAATGATTGATAGACAAAAAGCTTAGACGCTAATTAGATTTTGGATATATCAAAGTGACATAAACATGAAAGACCACCTGGTTGATATTACTAATCTAACACAGAAAAGCCTATTAGTCTGTGATCAGTCTGTCTCATAATGGATTAGGAGGGAATTACCCATAGACTAACACCTCTATTCCTTGGCAGTTGGGGGTCTTCACCATGTCACCGTTCAGACGGCAATATGCCAGTTATTGCAATAGTGTGTAGTTTTGTATTTATGATTGTGACACATAGAATTACTGACAAGAAAAGGCCTCTGGTCCTTTTTGCCTTTTGTTTTGAAGGATACATATATATACCTAGTGTATCTGAGACGACATGACTACATTCACCTGCTTCCTAATTTTCATCCACATCTGTATCTACTACTTTTAAAAACAAACAAATATTTTCTGAGGCTCCTTCTTGTCTTCCTCTCAACTAATTTTAGATTTGGGTCCCATTTTTGTGTTTTGTTTGTTGCTTACAATTTTCTACATTAAGTCTTTAGCGTATTATAAGTATATTATCATGCATGCTGGGCGACTCCCTGTCAGGGAAGTGCATGTGTGACTGGCAGGGATACTTACCACTATGAAAACGAGGATGTCATTAATGTGAATGTTGTTATACATGTGCTGGAACTAATGCTCATGGTCAGCCTGGGAATGGCTCCATGTCAACAGTTATAGTGTGAAGTGAACAATGATCAAATAAAACGATATGAAAACCAAAAGCTGGTAAACTTATCATAAAGTCAGAGGAGCATCTGTTGTATAAGGAAAGTTCCAGGAAAATTTGCAAACTTCAAGTATATTCACAATACCGGAGCTTTTCTGTGGATCGGTGGATACTTGTTAGGAGCGGCCCTTTTATAGATGTACCCTTGTTTCCCACTATTTCCTATCTTCAATACAGAGGAGAACCATTGGACTAGTTTGATTGATGATAAGATTCTTCCTCTAAGGAGTTTATGTACCTGTGGAAGACAAACAGGTAAATATATAATATATTTTTAAGTCATCTGTCTTTCTTGCTCTTTGTCAGTAACTCTAACTCTTTATGAAGACTTCTAGTTTGGGAAAGAGATACCCATCTGAGGTGGATATGATTGCTTTAACTGGCAACACTGTTTAACACCCCTTTTAGTTTTCTAAACTGCCTTTGTAAATCAGGTTTAGATGTATGGGAATTAAGGAAACAGCATGAGACATATTGCTCCACTGTTTCTGTAATCCTGACAATGTCAGGCATTTGCCGGGACTGCCGTTAACTAGCAGTTACAAAAGGCTTCAAATAAAGCAAAGTTGCTCCATATAGCTGATTTCTTCATCCTACCTCTACACATGAATTTTTATATTTGTCACTACAGTCTATAGATTCTTCAAGTGTTGGACCTACTTGTAACTTCTGCACCACATGAAGACGGTCACGTGCTGAAGATTTTAGTCCACAGATTTTACTTTTTCTTTGGTGTTTATGCTCATTGTCCACCCATGGGCTGTTACTTTGGGTAATGTTTTGTCCATCCGCCCTTATTCTCCTTTATCCTCCTTACTCCTTATGCCTTTCTAGTTCTCTCCAGTAGAGGGTGCACTTCTTAATAACAGTCTCCAATTTGTGTTCTAAGGGTGTTACATTTCCATGAAGAGGGTGCTAAAAATGCAGATTGTGGAATCAGTAAATGATATTACTGAAATCTATATGGCCGTTATATCTCAGTGCACCCCCATAGGTAAGTCCATCAATTGAATCTTTTACATACATTTGTAAAACCTATTAACTATTCTGCTGCATCTGTTTTCTAAATCACTGTGTTGTAGACCTGAACTAAATTTCACTTTGTGGTTCAAAGGCCATAATAATTTTCCACAATGCGCTATGTACAACTACACTTAGATTCTTCATTATACTGCAAGACATTCATGTAACTTTTGGTACACACACAGGAATATTATTTCATTGAAGTGTCTTCTCTATTGAGTTATAAACAGCATGGAACATGCATTTATGAACTATACATATTCCATTACAGTGGATGTTTTCAACAAAGCATATATTTGGGTTCATCCCTCAATCTATAGCCACTATGCCCACTACATGGTACCATTTCCACTCAGATCAACACAGATGAACACAATTCAGGTGCTACAGTATTTTAAATCCACTGCAGAAAGTAGCAGCCTGATGTTACCAGTTGTCATCATTGTAGAGATGCTGCTCTTCTTCCTTGGTATGTTTTTGTTTGCCACAGCAAGGCGACACATGCATCAGAAAAAAAAGAAGCTAGACAAAAGACTTTTTGCTTTGAGTCATCCTCGGTTCCTCTGATGACGCAGCTAGTAATGACCATTCATTACGTTGTTCCTAATTCCAGCACTGATGCACTGCCCTACAATATCTAAGTGATGTATTTCATTTGCATAATAGAATGATGGAGCACTGTTCTACTTATCACCCATACAATAATTTACACACTATGGCCACAGTTTTATTTACATGTAAGCGACTTCTGATTGCTTTTTATGGTGCTAAATATTTGGATATTTTGCTCCCCTAACCTTTTCTCAACAACCTATGCTATCCAGGGTAAAGTCCCTAGATAAGACATAGGTTACTACACTCACAATGCCCCCTATTGTCACACTGAGGGTATTCAGGCAAGCCACTTGACTGGAATAAAAAAGTAGCATGATAAAGTTATTCAATAATTGCTCACTCCAGACTCCTAAATAAACAGGAAAAAGTTTGAAAAGTTCAAAACTTCCAGTCGGATGCATTCCAAAGTGATATTCAGTGATTTAGTTTAGAGAGAAAAAACACATTCATAATTGCGTTAAAAATATGCTGTATGTAAATAGTGATAATTTATAGAATAACACCATGTTCATATCAGGGAGTCCAGATAAACCAGGGATATGTATGTGTGACTGGGGAACCCAATCTACAGAAACCTATTTTTTTTCAATTCTTCATTGAGATCAGGGTATCTAATTTGTAAATCCATTTGAGTTATTTCTTTTTTAGTAATATGACTTTGTCTCCTCTCTAGGTAAGGGGAAACTGCCACCTTTTTGCATAAATGTTAAATTTGCAGTTGAAATGAGAAACAGCCCTTCTTTGGAGGAACTGGGTAGGTTTGTTGCACATTTTTTTGTTTATTTGGGGCTTAAGTCCGATTTAACTAGTTTGTCCTTATGAATGACAGGTTTTCGGTATAAGAATAAGGGTGGGTGTGAGAAACAACTCCCCAAAATTCCCCCGATCTCTTTATTATTTTGGCACTGGCTTTATTGTAAGTACTCACCATATTTGGGTTCAGCAGCTCACCTTCATTCTGTACAATAAAGATTCACATTCAAGCGGCACCACTTTCTTTATGTGCTCATTAATGAGGCCACATGGATAGCCTCCTGCTTGAAATTTTTCAGAAAATGTGTTATAACTGTCCTCTATCTTAACGCGATCACTCACTATGTGTTTAATTCTGAGGAACTGGCTATATGGCAATAAGCGGACCATACTCTTAGTATGACAACTGCTATACATACAGCAGATTGTTCCTGTCAGTGGGTGTAGTGTACAGGTATGTCTCCAAAATAGTTCCTTTCCTCATAACATTTATGTCAAGAAATTATATTGATTCACTTAATATTTTCAAGGTGGATTTGACATCAAGATCAAAAGAGTTCAATTCCTCTTAGAAATAAGTCAGCTTGTCTCTTATACTGTGCCATAGGACAGTTGGTGTGAATCTGTGGCACTGGTGGCAGAGATGGCACTTAGAGACCTCTCTTTCAGCAGGTGAACTATCTCCTAGGCACATAGCTTGCCAGACATGGCATCTTCCTGCACTTTCAGGCAGTCCAGGTAGTATGACAGTATGACCTTCCTCAGCTGACTTGATATATACAGATCCATACCTCCCAACTTTTGGAGAGAAAGAGGGACAAAAGCCCCTCCCCCTTTTTCTAAACCACGCCCATTCCCCGCCCACAAGCGTAGTATCATATCGACCTTGACGGTCCCCACATAGTACAGTGCCCCTTACTGTGCCCCCCCCACCTCTATGGACCCGTATAATATCCCCTAATGTAAATCTGCAACATATAAAACCCATCTTTAATTTTATCCTCCCTTTACATTTCATTTTCCACTTTTATTTATCACCCCAAACTTACACATAAATCTATCTGTACTCCTACGCCCACCCCACCTCACATGGTGTGGTCCATGTTCTCTATCCTCCTCATAATGTATCCTCCTGTCCTCCAGCCTCCTCCTGTCCTCCAGCCTCCTCCTGTTCTCCTCCTGTAGCCTCCAGCTCCCGCTGTCCTCCTGCTGTAGCCTCCAGCCCCCCCTGTCCTCCTCCTGTAGCCTCCAGCTCCCCCTGTCCTCCTCCCGTGCCCCAGCCCCCCTGTCCTCCTCCTGTAGCCTCCAGCTCCCCCTGTCCTCCTCCGGTGCCCCAGCCCCCCTGTCCTCCTCCTGTGCCCCAGCCCCCCTGTCCTCCTCCTGTAGCCTCCAGCTCCCCCTGTCCTCCTCCTGCAGCCTCCAGCCCCCATGTCCTCCTCCTGTAGCCTCCAGCCCCCCTGTCATCCTCCTGTAGCCTCCAGCTCCTCCTGTCCTCCTCCTGTGCCCCAGCCCCCCTGTCCTCCTCCTGTGCCCCAGCCCCCCTGTTCTCTATCCTCCTGCTGTAGCCTTCAGCCCCCCTTTCCTCCTCCTGTAGCCTCCAGCCCCCCCTGTTCTCCTCCTGTAGCCTCCAGCCCCCCTGTTCTCTATCCTCCTCCTGGCTCCTCTCCATGTGGCCCCCGTCCTGCTCCTGTACCACAGCCCCCCCCCTGTCCTCCTCCTGGCTCCTCTCCCTGTGACCCCCCTGTCCTCCTCCTGTGCCCCAGCCCCCCTGTCCCCTCAGTCTCTTACCTGCAGTCATTCAGCTTCTCCCGGGCTGGAGTATGAATGACTCGCGGAGGGGGCCAGTCGGGGGCGGAGCTACTTCCTCACATGATTGGTGCAGACATCATGTGAGGAGGTAGCAGGGGCTGGTCCCGCCTCCTCCCGGCCCCCATGCCTCAGCTCCTCTGCAGCTTCATTAACACCTATGGAGCGCAGAGCCCCTGAGGATCATTTGAATAATTTTAGAAGCCTATTTTTGTAAAAACCAGGGCACATACCAGCATGTTTGTATGCTTGATTTACAATCCTTCATCCTGGTGGTAGATATCCTTTAAATAAAGTAAAAAAAATGGCAGCACAACAATTTTGTGCAAAAATAAGAGGGTACCATATATATGCTCGCATATAAGCCAACCCCTTATTTTAACACAAAAAAGTCGGAAAACCTATAGACTCGAGTATAAGCCGATATAGGGATATGCATTGGTCACAGCCTCACCAGTATATAGCCTGCGAGCCCCCAGTAGTATATAGCCAGCCAGCCCCCTGTAGTATATAGCCTTTTTTCAGCATTTTTTTGTGCTGAAAAACTCAGCTTATACGGTACTTTAGTCACCTAGAGCAGAGGTCCCCAACCACCGGTCCGCGGACCAGGACCGGGCCGTTTGAGTTAATCAGCCGGTCCGTGGCGCCGCTGACAGCTAGCCCCGCGGCCCTGCGCCTGGTCAGAGCTCACTCTGTGTGGATTTATAATGTTTTCTGCCATAGCCGTGACAGCTCGCAGCTCCCGGCAGAGAACATTATGCAGGACGGGGTGGGGCGGGTGGGTGCAGGAAAACAAGCCCAGTGCTCCCACTGATTCAGGGAAACAAGCCTGGTGCTCCCACTCATTCTGAACCTATGGTAAGTTGAATCACATTCTCATTATAAATGTCATAATTATATGATAAGTATGCACTAAGCTCCACCCCTCCATAACCCCACCCCATATGACCAAAGCCCCGCCCCCACCCCCACCGGACCATGGAAAACTGGTCTAGCTTAAAGCCGGTCCCTGGTGCAAAAAAGGTTGGGGACCTCTGACCTAGAGTGCAAGAGGGCTATGTTTCGGCTCCTAGACAGGAAAGTACACCCACATTTTTGTACTGAATTGTTGGTATTCTGACATTTTATTATATATATATAGTACTAGGAATAAACAATGAAAAGGCAGCACACAAAGAAAAAAATGTTGAAAAAAAAACGTTGTTTTTTTAATCCATAATAGGCCGTCATTTTTTCTTTGTGTGCTCCCTTTTCATCGTTTATTACTTAGAGGATCTTTTTTGCCTAGATCCATGTATGGCCCAATGCAGGCCCAATGTCGTCCATGAAGATTAAATTAAACCTTTGGTGTTCAAGCAGAAGCACAATGACTGGATAATCTATGTTATTCACATAGTATGGGCTTGTCACTTGCTACACTAGATCATGACCACAAGATGATAATAGTGTCTGATTCTTAGCACACTCTTTGGCATCTCTATCTTTGGTGACAATCAGCTCATCATGCATCAACTTTCATTAGTTAACAACACTGAGGCCCATTGGTCCCTCATCCAGCATAGATGCTCCCTGGCTCATACAAGACCATAGTGGTGTGGTCAGGTACCCTTGTCGATAAGCACGCAGACAGCACTGATTTAAATGGTTTCATATTGTCTAACGTGACACTTGGATGCCTCTCACCTCCCTTAAATTAGTTGTGTGGAATTCATTATCTGGTTCCAGAAGTCATTGTTCTAAATGAAGTGGCCATCAGTGTGGAATGTGACCAAAAGACTTCAATACCTTTACCTACATGTCAATTCTGAATGAAACAAGAAATTTATTATGAGATTCATGGATCAAACACCTGTTGTTACTTTTGCCATTAAGCTTTTTGGTAGAGCAAGTAATGAAATATTGAACAATTGAATTTTCACCCACAAGCCAAATATCCCTAACTCCACTCTGAGAAAGCTGCATGGGGGCACTGGAGAGAAGGCAGACATGGGGCACATTTACTTACCCGTTCCGTTGACGACACCGATCCAGAATGTCGGACAAGGATTCGGAGCTGCCGCGATTCACTTTTCCTGCATGTGTCGCTTCCCCGCTGAGGTCTGCCGGAGTTCACCATCTTCTTCCAGGTGCATGTGAGTGCTGATCTTGCAACACAATTTGATTTTTAAATTCCGCGGGTTGTCCGATGGCCACGCCCCCCGATTTGTCTTGCATGAAAGCCGGCGCCAATGGGCCACAATCTGATCACATACGCCGAAAACCTGGGGCAATTCAGCGCAAAACTGAAAGATTTGGGAAACCCGACGGAAAGGCGTCCGACAGACCCTTAATAAATGTGCCCCATGGTGTTGCATATAAAGAATAGAGGCAGCTGCTTCTATTGGCCCAGAATTTATCACGTGACCCCCTAGGATGCTGCCACTAGGTCTTGGCTCAAACATTGACAACTGTCACAATCATAGTACAGATTTTCACTGTAACTCTCCAACCAATTAAGTAAACAAACTAGATTTAAAAAAAAAAAAAAAAAAGATGTACTCCTTTCTGTGTGTTTTGCCTCATTATTGAGACATGGGCAATAAAAAAGTAAAAAAGGGTAAAAACTATGAAAAAAGATAAATAAATGCCTCAACCAAAATAACACAAATATTAATACGTGTTGCAGGGTAATGCTATATTATGTGTTTAAAAAACTATAAGCTTTACAATTCTTAAAAAATATAAAATTCTTATGGTTTCACAACAGAACAGCAAAGATCACAATGTCAGTACTATAGACTAGGAAATAAGAAATGCTCATTTTAAGTGAGTGGAAGTGTAATGCTGCTGGTAGATTCGGCACCATCACTACTGTATGCATGCCTGCAGTGCAGATACAAAGTGCCCTTCTTCACTATTCTTCCTCCCAATGCAGTCCCTCGAGCCCTGGGATCTAAGCCAACATATTCAGAAAAGGCTTCACTTGCATCGACGGCATTGTTGCATGTGCACCTTTAACAGGCAGATCACGTTGTGCTCCCGATTATCCATTAACCTGATTTGAGCCGCATTTCCTGGAGGCGGCGTTTTTGCTATAGTTTTCCCCTAAGAGATATATATTAAGGAAAGAGAAGTGGAAAGGAATCAGATACAGTAGGAGGGAGGACAGAGTCACCACTGCCACCCCTTTGTGCTTATCAGCAATTCAGATTGCATGCAAATCCCCCCCAGCCCTTGTGAAGAAGACCTTACATTGCTCCCTTTGCAGAGTAGCACTAATATCTCCTCCCTCTCTCCCCCACCCCCTCCTCCTGAGTGGGTTTGTCTTTCCTCTCTAAGTGGAAAGGTTTTCCTTGCTGTTACAGCGGCAGAGCCAGGGGAAACCCTTGTATCAGTGCACATTTTGGTGAGCTGCCCTCACCTTCTCCTCCTCCTCTGGTCTCCTTTGCCTTGGATGCGCCCTTCTTCCCTCTGGACATGGGGAGAAGGTGGAGGGCTTCAGCCATGCCTGTGTGGACTTTATCAGTACTGGTGGCTGTGCTTCTGGGGAACAGCCAAGGACATTGTCCTGAGAGAGAGTTGGAAAAGAGAGAAGAGGAGGCAAATATTGTTCTCACCGGGACAGTGGAGGAGATTCTAAATGTGGACCCTGTGCATCACACCTACTCGTGCAAGGTAAAAATGGGCTACCGTCTAGCACTAGGGGTCAGTGGGTGGGAGGCGATGGAACTTCCCAAAACTAGTTAAATCGGTTCATTGAGCGATTAGATTACTGGCATCACTACAGCCATTTGGTAACCATAGTGCCAATTGTCTGTGACAGCAGCCACATTAACTGATTAAATAAGGGCACATGGTTACCCATCCTTCCACATGCCGAACAGTTGCATTGCCATTGGCCAAGGTTACAGCACAATAAATCATATTTTATTAAATATTCTATAGATTCTAAAAGTTTGTATCCTAAATGTACTATGCCGGGAAATCATTTTCTCTGTAGAGATAGTTAATCACTTGTTGCTTTGTGTTACAGTGTTAGGTCTGATACGAAATGACTCCATCCTCATCGCACTGCCGTCCTGCTGGCATATTTTAATACCGCAGTGATGAGGTTCTATATAATGTAAAGGTCTTCCAATGTAATGTATAATGAAGTGTGTTTTACACTGTGTTTACACCTGGCAGACACAGGTTTAATTACATTGTAGCCTAAGGCTAAGACGGAATGGCATTTCATGACAATGTGGCACTAGGATCATGTCCCCCCAGTCATGGGAACATTGGGTGAACTGAAAGTTTCCTTTGACCTGTTGGCCCTTTCATTGACATCAATAGTTACTTAACAAGAAAAAAAAAGTTTAGTTGAGCAGGTGGGTACAGTTGACAAGGTATATTACAAAGGGAAAGATGATAAATTTCAAGTTGTAAATGTCATCTAAAGCCAACAATAGGTTTATTCAGAGTGAAGGTATGCGGCATTAGTATGAGCATGGTCAGATGATGCACATATCATACTGTAGAGTATTGACCACCTGTACTATACATGATGATGCAGATATATTTTGTTATAGTTTTATAACAACCAAACTCTGTCACTCAAAGGTGGCCTCACGTTCTTGCCGCTCCTTCCAGACATATTTATATTTAACCCTCTGACACCCAGCTGAGAGTTTTCCATTCATTGAAGATAATATTACATAATTAAGTTGTTCCGTGCCTCTTTAATAGCGTTTATGAGCTCTCCAAGCACTTGAAAGCAGCATGAACATGTGTTTTAGTTGTGATTCTGCAAAGAAGTGTGTAATTTTGATATTTTTAGCCAACTGGGCATTTAAGTAAAGGATTTCTGTCCATCAAATCTTTCCACCATGCAGCCTGCAGTCTGTTATTAAGGTTTCAGAAGTATACATAGAAGTGCCCATTTTGTAAATACACCTATTTCAGAGGCTTTGTATTTGGAACACTTGCAGTTACTGAATTCCCAGGCTGGCCTCAGGCTGCCTCTTTCCCTTCTTATTCAAGTTTTAAAACTGTAGTTGAGATTCTTCATCAGTTCAGAACTCATGTCTGAAAGATTACAGCGGACTTAACCCATTGCAGCATGGAAAGAATGTGTCTGTGCATGCATGCCATTTCGAAGATTTTAGAAGCTAGAAAGATTTATTACTTTGCAAACAAGTTTCTTCTTGTCACTAATGCGGGACAAATCAATAGGAAATCTAAAGGGATTTAATGGCTGCTGAGTATCCTAATGAGTCCCAGGATAGGGAACAAATTAGACCAGAATTAAGGGTTTTGGCTGTCATCAAGTTTTTCAAAGAAGAAAAGCAAAGGCGTTAACTAAAGAAATCTTTGAAGTGGTATATCTGGTATATTGAATCTCATGTCTGATGTAAATTGCTTTGAAAGTAGACCTCCCTCCTAACCACCCCCATGGACCCCTGTAGTATATGAAGTTATTTGAAGTCACGTAAAGCTTTTTAAAGTTAGGAAATTGTGTATTTTCAGATACAGATTATTGTATTCAACACATTTAAAGTGGCTTTCTCATAATTTAGAATGTCATAAAGTAGTGTTTAAGTATATAGCCATCAGAATATCGGCCTCCAGCACTGGTTAGGTTGTGCAACTAGTTGCAATTTTAGAATTACTGTTGGTTTCATTGGAATTGTGTCCGTTATGTTAGTGGGCATTTTGTTCTGCTTCTTTCATGCAAATAGGTTGCAGTCTGGGGCCTAAAAATTAATATCAGGATACCATTACAATAAATGCTTTTTGCTTATGTATGGGGCCTGTTTAGACTTGATGTTATGGTCCACAGCATGATTAGAAGAACCACTTTGTGAATGTCCACCAATGTTATCTTTTTACATGTCTCAGTGAAGTATAAGAAAAATAACTAACTGGCAATACTCTAACTACTGAGTCGGCCAGGACCTGCTGACCATCTTATGTATATGGGGACCTTCCCTGCCCTCCTTTAATGGTGAGGAGCTATCTCATGTGCCTTATAGGAAAGTGTTTTATTGAGGAACACGTTAGACGATCACTTATAACTTTATAACTTAAAATCTTTGGGTGGACAAAAGCAAATGTGAAATTAAACTCATTTTGATCACCCAAGAAAAATTATCTTTACAGAGCAGTGTTGTATGGTTTATGATGGTTACTGGGATGAAGGCAGCCTAGCTTATGCAGATATCCATAGCCAGTGTATTTTACACTTACTCGTATATCAGTATTTGCAGCATGGTACATCAGTTATCCCAGTCCTATGTACAATTATAGTGGGTCTGGTTTGTATATTACTGTGGCAGTGTGTGGTCAGTATACTGCATTGTTGTATCTGAGTGGTTAACATACAACATTTACTAAGCAGATACTTGACATTCCAGAGTTAAGAGAGTGGAAGTGAAAGAAAATTGAGAGTAAAGACAATGATAAATGCAATGCTGACTAAAGGTTAATAGACTGAATGAAGCAGATTGCCTTAATGGTAACCATACTTAAAGGTAGGCAGCTGTAGGGTTTTGATGCAGTATATCTTGGTCTATGGCCTTGTCAGTTCACTTCCTTACACCTGCGAGTCAGTTTATTCTGAAAGAAACTGATATTAGGAAAAGGAGGAAAAGTTTACGTAAGAGGTCATCAAAGGAGTTTTTCCTCATCGTAAAGTGATGGCAGATAACAAATATTTACTATTACTTCATGGTTCAACCAATGGGACCCCTAGTGATGATAAGAACAAAGATGGAGAAAAACTAATTAAGAACGGCATCTTATAACGTACGCCAGTACCACTCAACCTGAGCTGTGCTGCAGTTGCTGTCACAGTGGGAAATTAATGACATGTCTCTCAAGAATCTGCATTGCTCACTAGTTTTTCTGATATCAATGATCGTGAAAGCCAAAATGCAGGCTAAGATTCTGAATTTGGTGCTCTCCATTTTCAAGATTTGAAAATTCGGAATAAAATGGACCACATTTTTAATGGGCCAAAAAGTTGAGATTTACTTAAAAATTGATTTTAGATGCAAGCAGTCAAATACCCTTCTATGCACACTGAGACTTCTGGTGAAGCAATGAAGCTTTATTGTAAATCCATGTTCCCTTGTCAACCTTACATTTTTAAAGTCCACGTGTCACAAAGACCAAAAATAATTTTGGAGGAGTTATACTTCCAGAATATACCAGTTGCGACCTATAGAACCTATCTGGCACATAACCTGGGGACTGCCTATATATACCTTGTCCTGTATACATATCACCCATATCACATACTTTCTATTTTTAGTACGCATGAAATAACTTTAACATCTCTTTGACATCTACTATAGCATCTTTGTAAGGAATTGGGTTATATGGTTTAAGGATGAGATTTACTTAAAATTAAGCTCTAATTTTGTATGCCGTTTTGCTTTATTTGGATGAATGCATTTTGCATGCCAATCTTACCCCCTGGCGGAGACTATAGTACATATAGAGGATCAGAGTGTTCACGCCACTCCACCCGCCTGACCTACTCTCCGCCTCATACCGCCTAACATGGCGTTCAGGGCAGGAGAGGCTTGGTGCTTGATGTATGCCAAGACAAAACGGGCAGAAAAGGCATAATAAAACTGGACCATTCTGTTTCTAGAACTGGGGGCAACAGGTAAGTAATGCATGTGGGCAATTATCAAAGGAGATTGTTTTTGCTGTAAAGAATATATTAGATCATGTTCTCTGACTTCATCCTAGGTGAACAGGTGGGTAGAGGCCAAACACATTGTGGTACCTATTATCACAGGTATACACGGTGGCACAGTGTTTGCCAGCATTTGGGTACATAAATTTCCTGCACTTTTTTGTCATTAAGTTCTTTTACATTAAAATATAATACAAGTGAATTAGGTTTTTGTGTAAAATATTTGAGTGTACTTTTAGATTCAGTGTATAGGCAGTAAAGTCTGCGTTGGCTGGTGCTCATTCGCATTGGTGCGGTTACGCTAGAAACTATTTCTCCTTTCACTAGCTGTATATTGATTATTAGGAAAACATCCCTGTTTATACAGAACATTGGACTGTCAATAATCTTGAATCTTTTATGCTGTATAAAAGATGCAATTAGCTGTGAAATGAATTTGCTCATTTCACAACATCACACACCACAATCACACAATCCAATTATCAAGTATGAGAATTTCTAGGAACCTTTCAGTGTAAGAAGACATTGTCTATTATTTGTGGATTTCATGCTACAGAATATGTTGGCTTTATGGATATAGCTACAGGTGCTGACAGAGCCATGGTCCCCATTTATTGGAATCCTAGTGCTGATTTTGATGCCTAAGAGAATGAAGTGTTATATATATGCAGCCTGTCATTTTGTATCCCCAATAGAATTTTTTTGGGGCACTGCCCAGGATTTCTTTATAACAAGGTGTCAAGAGAGTAGATAAAAAAACTTTAGCTTCAGGCCACTGTATTCTTATAGCCAGTTTCTGAGAACACGATGAGTAAGCTCCTGTTTATTCCTTGTTAAATAAACTTTTACCAAACCTGTACCTTATGGCTATATGTGCAGTGAAAGAAAAAACCTCATACAGAGCATTGTGTGCAAATATTCATCATAAAGAGCATGTCCCTTAAAGCATCTCTCTATATTATCTTACACAAATAGCCTAGAGAACAGGACTGACCAAAATCCAGCACATTTATGAAAGGAAAGCTAATAATTGCATATATATGCCAACCACGGTGATTTACATAGAAATAATCATGCATGTTTAGCTCCTGGCATTTTAATATATTTGTTTTAAAAAAAACATATCCTGGATTTTCAACTTGATATTATAGGTATGTATTTTGCCTGCCATTCACTATATAGTGATGCTCAATGGGGGCACTCATTATTGACTTTCAGGTGGAAAATTTGTGTTTTTTTCCTCCTTGCTGCACCTGTTACACCGTTTTTATTAAGTGCCGTGTCACAATATTGGTGGTTTTCTGACACTCGTGAAATTTTTCTTTTTTTGGGTGCACAATTTGTGCATAGCTTGGGAATGTGACACTTTTCCTGAACATCTTGTTTTCCGGCACATTTTTTGCAAAATTTTTGGTGCACAGCTGCAAAAAGCTGGTCTAGAGAGTTCTATTTCACCTTCATGAATGTGGAGACAGTTCTAAAAATTTTCTGTCCTGTGCCAATTCATTCACCCCTTGAGTCATAATCTTACATGACATTAAAAATTCCAGCACGCTTTGTGCGCCAAAAACACAGACCCTGCGCACCAATTGATAATTGCCCCACATTATGTTAAGAAGGAGAATAATAAAAACAAGAGAAGAATCACAAACATACATCTCTAAAAGCACTATTTGAGATTTTGCTGTAATAAATTGACCTATTGAATATGCCACCATGCAAGACCACCGCTACCATCCTTTCTCTAGTACTTTAAATTCTGGAAGCCTGAACATCCTTTGCTTTATTTACACGAGTGCTGGAGTCAGACACTAGGGGGGGGGGGATTTATTAACGCACCTGCGCCTCAATTCTGGTGGTTTTGCGAATTTATGCCATGGTTTTACAAAAAAAGGCTTTAAAAATGATGTAAATAAGTCTGAGGGGCTCCAGGCTCCATAGGTTTAATGGAGCCTGGAGCCCCTCAGGCTCATTTGCATAACTTTTTAAAGCTTTTTCTTTTTTTTAAACAAGGGCATAGGAAGCTTAAAGAAGAGCAGATCCTGCCAGAGGGGCTGCACACCAGTATGCTTGGTTAAAATCATCATTCATCCTGGTGGTAGATTTCCTTTTGCCACATTCAATGACCATACTTCCCGCTTAGTAGCTCCAAAATGCAGACATGATATGGTGTCATGGGTGTTTGGCTGTATTACAAGGAAATTGGATTGCAATATAAGTAATTGTGCACAAAGACTTGTGTAAACAGCAATGGTGGACGCATTCCTGGATAAGGAATGAATGAGAGTGGCCCGATAGGAAAATTCCATACAACCATCTTTACAGCTAATTCTCAACAGGAGCAATCCAAATTTCCTATAGCAAATAAGCTGAGCACTGAAGATGTTAAGGCCATTATTTCTGTTTTGTTATGGTACAATATTGTCTGTAAAATGTTCAAGGTCTCACAACAAAACTACTAAAGTGTTTTTCAGTGAACGGTTGTTCCCTCATCATGGAGGTCATTTATACCAAGCCGGCATAGTACAAAACACTGTTTACAGAGTGCAAACATTAGCTCAGTGATGTATTCAATAGGATTGTCACATCTTCCAACATTTATGAAGAAAATTAATGCCCCCCTTCTCCATTTGGAAAAAAAACACTGTGTTCTGCCTGTATGTGCTCCATTTGTTTGTTAAGTCTTTAAAGTTACAAAAAAATCTGAACATTTGTCTCAAGTTAGAAATGTTGGCATGTCAGCTTTCTGAATCTGGGTTTATTTGCATATGTTGATGTAAGATACTTACGGCCATGTCTTAGTAATGCTCATTCATCATTTATTCAACTTCTTTCAGATAATGCACTTATATATTTTCATATGTCCATTCAATTCCCAATCCTTTAGTTAATAAAAAATCAGATAGATATTCAGCTGTAAATTGTGGACATTAATTTCAACCATATTTATTGGACTGAATACCGCCATAGGCCCAAGACCCTCTCTAAAGCAATTATATAGTCAATCACTGCCTCTTTTTGTCCCATATAAGAAACGTTGTGCCAGAATGGAACCACATGCAGATGTTGTCAGTGTGGGTACATGCATGTTAAAGAGAGTCTACCAGCTATTTTGACAACACAAACCTGCAGACAGTATTAGTCAATTGTTTAAGAATACCTTTGTATATGTTGTATAATCTTCAGAAAAATCTTAATTTCAGGATTGTAGCTGAACTTGATGCACTGTTGTATGAAATCTCTTTACTGAACACAGAATTCTAAGAGTTGTAACAGGCTTCCGGTTACGTATGACAGCAGAGAGGTGGGGCTGTGGAGTAGTTTGAATGCAAACATCAAAAACAAAGAAGTAATAGAGGACTCTCCCAGTGCTCGAAGTCCGGCTACAATTCTGGAATATAAATAGCCTTTTCTCATTCCTACTGCTACTAACAACAAGCACAGAGCTGGTCAAAACTGCAGTAGTCTTACTTTAAGACTACCTGCACACGAACATTGCAAAAGTATGTTCAACCAAACATACCTTGAGAATGCTGTAGCTACACTGATGCAGAATCATATCTTGTGTAATCCTTGTGCTGAGTGGTTATGCTTAAAAAAACAGTTATAAAATTCAGGACCTTGGGAAAGCTGGATCCACACTACACAAAAGCTTTCTGAACAGCCAAGACAGGACTAATCAACCTGAGCTGGATCACTCACACACAGCAGCTGGGGGATGGTTCAGCGATTGATTATTCTGCCTGGCAAGGAGAACAGTAATTACATCCTCCTCTGAGCAGTGCATAACTAATGTGAAAGTAAAAGGGCTTAACCAGGTAGAGATGCAACAAGTCTTCATTATCATAATTTTATAATTGATTTTTCAGCAAACCACTCAGCACAGGGATTAAACAAGATATTTATCTGCATCATTGTAGCTACAGCATTCTCAATGTATGTTTGGTTGATAATGCATCAAATCAAATGGTAGATTTCCTTTAAAATAGCAGCAGGGGAAACTGAGCCATTAAAAATGAATTGCAGCCGTGCACTGTTTGTTGAAAAAAACATATTGCACATGATTCTCATGTATATCCACCCTTAGTCCCAGAGTGTTGGTTGCAGTGCAATTCTGTGTTAGGCCAGAGTCTTTTGGTATATCCAATGCAACCTGCGGGGAAGGGTGAACATCAAGCACTGGTGCATAATGTGTCAGCGCTTGATAAATTCCCCTACGGTTTCCTAATATCAATCTGCTCTATTATTTGAATTTTGAGTTGTTAAACTGATTACCATTTGAACTGAAATGGTAATTTATTTAATAATGTACTTTATTATGGTGGCAAGACCTTTGTTCGTGATTCATAATGACTAAAGATGACTAAAGTTGCTGGTAAAAATTCAAAGGCTACTGAATGATTCCATATACTGGATGCCTGACTATGTTTTTCATAAGTTTTTTTTTAAACCTAATTATTAATTAGGAACAATTTGAAAGTTTTACATTTTTTTTCTATTGTTGAGCTTTATTATTTATGGAGTATTTTATGCCCATTATCTGACACCTCTTAATTATTATTCTGTCAGTATTCTCTGTGAATCTAACTCCAAGTATTACTTTATAAATAAGAAATATCTAGAGCCTCAGAGGACAGAGCTTCACAATCCTGTGTCCTTGGCCTAGAAAGGAGGGAAGGCCAAATATATATATAACTACAATTACTGGATCATAATCTTAATATATGGGGTGTTTAACCTTAACCCTAATTGTCCATGCCCTTTAAAATGAGGTAGTAACATTTTTGATCTGTACCAATGGTTGTGGAGTTCTTGTAGTTAAAGGGAACCTACCACCACGAATCTACCTATAAAGGTAGATCGGGTGGTAGGTGGATGTAAGGGACGTGAGGAGAGCTCTTTTTAGAGCTAATCCTCACGTCCCCGCTAACTTTTGGGAAACTTTATTAACCTAATATGTAAATTTAGTTATGCGGCTACTGGGGCGTGGAGTAGCCGGGCACGAGGCTACACAGCGCGGCTACTCCACGCCCCGGTAGCCACATTACTCCTCCTACCCTGTTGTGTGCGGCGCGCAGCTCCTCGTAGCTGCGCGCCCTCTTCTGACAAGCCGGCTACTGCGCATGCGCAGTAGCTCTGGCCTCGGAGCTGGGACTGCTCAGCCATCATATCGGACGAGGGCGCGCAGCTACGAGGAGCTGCGCGCCGGACACAACAGGGTAGGAGGAGTAATGTGGCTACTGGGGCGTGGAGTAGCCGCGCTGTGTAGCCTCGTGCCGGCTACTCCACGCCCCAGTAGCCGCATAACTAAATTTACATATTAGGTTAATAAAGTTTCCCAAAAGTTAGCGGGGACGTGAGGATTAGCTCTAAAAAGAGCTCTCCTCACGTCCCTTACATCCACCTACCACCCGATCTACCTTTATAGGTAGATTCGTGGTGGTAGGTTCTCTTTAAGTTTACTTTATCACAACTTTTTGTTCATATCTGCATTTGAAGCTTCCATTATTATGCTCAAATATAGTAGCAGAACAATGAAAGTAATAAAAGTGTTGAAGAAGCACCAATGCAAACAAAATAATCCCTAATCACAGTAAAATGGTCTTTTGGGGTTCCATTCAATTGTCCAGCATATAGGACCAAGTTACAAATGGAACCTCCAATAGGGATGTAAACCTAGTCTACATTCTTTAAATTATGGTACTCTTCTTAATTCTTTAAACCTGCCCTCAATTTGTGCAGTTTTTATTTAGTTTGTTTTAGTTTTGTGATGTCCTCTTGATTTTGCCTTTGTTGAGTTGTATTTAGACAAAAATCTAATATTAAGGTTATTTCCTCTTCATAAATTCTAAATGAGTACTTAAAGGATTTTGTGTTTAGTAAGTAAACAAGTCAGGAAGAAAAATAAAAAATGCTTCCTAGCACTTTCTATATGATTGTAAAACAAAAATTGCAAAGTATATGTTCTACGTCATGTTCACCAGCAGCCTTTCCCAGAGTATTCCTTGGGTATGGTTCCATGCACCATAGGAAGTTTCTACAGGTTCATATTTTGCCCTGTTAAACCTGTTGGATTTAGTTTTTTAAGAAAAGCTAGATTTGACATACAAACAAAGAACACAAAAAAGAAGGCATACAAACAAAATTTAAGAAAATAAGGCCTAAAACATTTCTTTTCCTTATCTAACTCATTGATCTAACTTATATTATTAAGAATCCATAATGTGCTACCATAGTTGTCTAGTAGCAACCTTACTTTATTGTGAAGGCGGACAGTTTTGTTGCATGCATGTTGTTATTTAGTACACTTCAAGATTTTATTTATTCAAAGAAGTTATATTATTGTTCAACATAAGCACTGTATGAGGTCTGTAGTGAAAATATAAGCTCTATATACTGGAAAATCTTAGTGATATAGTACAACCTACTACTATAACTGTTATTTTGTAAGAGAGTACTTTATAAATAAAATGCTGTTGACATAACATGTAATAATTCATCTCCCTTTCCCCCTTCAGATAAGGGTATGGCGATATTTAAAAGGCCGAGAAATTGTAACAAATGAGATCCTACTGGATGGAGGAAATAAAGTGATGGTTGGAGGATTTGGAGATCCCAGTATTTGTGACAATCAAGTGTCCACTGGAGATACAAGGATATTCTTTGTAAACCCTGCACCCCGATACATGTGGCCCCTTCACCGCAATGAACTAATGTTAAATTCCAGTTTGATGAGGATAACACTGAGAAACCTGGAAGAAGTGGAATCTTGCGTAGAAGGTTGGTGCCTACATTTGTTCGTATCTGATCTCACAAAATGAGCACTTGTCTAGAAAATTATGGACACCAAAACCAGATGACATCTTTTATTGATCAAAATGCACATTGCTGAAAATAGTTGATGTATAATATGTCCATTATTTTAATATTTTTGTTTACCCTTTTATTTTTATAACATCAACATACTTTGTGCATTTAGATCTTCTTTAGAAAAAGATGTCCCCTATTCCTTTAGCCTTTGGAGTGGAATGCAAAGGTCATTCCAAAGGTTAAGCTTTTATAGTTCAACACATTATGGATTAATGAAGAATATTTTAGCTGGAAACCATCCTGTGGGTTATATATAAACACAATTTTGACTTTGATAATTTCCTTTACAAAACATATACCGGTAGTTTCCCCATTTAATTCTATCCTCTGTTCTTCATAATTTTTTGTTATAAAGATACATGTCTTATTTACACTGGTGTTCAATTGTGAAAAAAAGGCTATGATCTCATACACTACAAAGTCTCTCATATCTCTATGCAGCATGCAGCAATGTTTTGGCACTACACGCACTGAGCCATACTCATGGTCTTTCTAGATTTTGTCCAAATTATAGCAATATTTCTGTCTCTTTGTGCAGTGATGTTAGTTTTCCATTTTTGTCTATAGAAATTCCTTTAGCAGCCTCCATGTCAGTTTCTGTTGAAACCATTAATACCTACAAATGGAACAACAATACTGAGACTCCTTTTCTTAATTTTTATGGTTATCTATCCCTCTTGTATTCCTCTTGTAAATGTGTTTTATCCACAGAATGTTTCATACAGTGTCAGATTAAGATCATGCCATGTTGGCAGCAGGAATGGTAACACCTAGTTATCAATAGCCCTACAGATACCAGAGGCTCTAAAAAAATGTTCATTTTTACTAAAAGATACATGTCAGGAAGAAAACATGCCTATGTTAAGACATGCTCTTTTAAAGCACAACTGTAATAGCTCTTGAGATGTAGAACAACTTCTTGTAGCCTGGCTCTTGCAGTAGGTCCTTTCCTGGTTTTGCTGGTTTCTCTTATGAACTGTACATTTGAAGATACAGACTAAAAGAGGGCTGCCTCTCCCTGCTCACAGAGGAAGGTCAGGGGGGACATGTGACAGTGTTCGCCGTGTGTGTAGCAGACTTGAATGTGTTCAGTGCAGTGGATACAGATGTCTCCTATGTAGAATAATGAGATACAAGATCTCCCATGTTCCCTGTCAATCCCTCCATCCCGATTTGCGTTTCAGAACTTTGCACCTCATGTCCCCCCCCCCCCCCAATATGTTCTTGGCATATTACAAAGTAGCTATTTACCCTTATTGCTCATGCAGCATAGGCTATACACTTTATGTTACATGTATATTACATGTTGCCTGCTCATCGTGTGATGAAAGCTGCCTGGCTAGTCACTATACACATCCTGTATGTGCACTGTGGATTTACTTCTAGGAATCTCACTGGATTTGCTGCTAAATTGTTTAATGAGAGAACACAATGTATCATGGGTACTGTGGGCAGAGAGAATTGGTCTCTGTTTCAGGGCAGATACAGGAAAAGGTTAGTCTTTACCCACTTCACCAATGCCGAGAAAGATTTTTTTCAGATACTTTCAAAACAGAAAATGCTTTAACTTTGGAAAGAAAAGCATGAGCCACACAATATGGGCTTTGTTCTGTTTGTTTGTTTTTTTTACGGGGGAATCACATATTAGAATTTGGTAAAATAATTATAACGTTGGAGCTACACTTTAAGAAAGTAGTTTTGATATGGCTGAAGGTTAATATAAAACTATTGGTGCTTTCCAGTTGTTTGGGTTTGGATGTGGGGCTGAATCACTGGTCTTCTGCTGACCTAGTAATGCCTTTGTCCATACTAGTTTACACTGATAAGGGTTTCCTTCATCAAATGTTTCAGTGAATCAGCTCTGTGACTCAAATATGTAGAGTCACCTCCTTAGAACTTTGAACTTTATTTTGGTGTATCTTTATGTGATGATAGAACTGGTAACTGAGTTATTGTAAACTTTGAAGAAATTCCCCCTATGTTTGTTATGAATGGAACAAAGAATTGCTTTGGATACAGTGGACTTTACATGAAAGAGTCTTTCCTGTGTTAGATGTAAGTCCACTTAGCATTTCCTGCTGCTTTAATGTTAATTATATCTATGCAAAATGCCTTAAAGTGGTCATTCTTTGATTTTTTTTGTGTCCTCCTAAAGATCACCATCATCATTGGAGGCATTTTTTTAAATCACTTAAATTTGATTTAAAGGGCTTTGTATGTGATTCTAAATACACGAATGTTTACTTTAAGAGACGGCACCACTGTTGTCTATGAGCTGTGTCTAGTTTTGTAACTTAGTGCTAACTCAAGGACATAATCAACAATCTCTAGAAGAAATCATCAATGTTTTTCTATGGATATAAAACTACTGGAACTTGCAAAGGCAGTAGTCAAAAATCCTGACCCTATAAAATTCAGAGGTCTAAAAACCAGATGGCTTCAGCTGTGAGGGCTCTTCTTCTAAACGCTTCAACTAAGAAGATAATTGGGCAGGGAGTTGTCTATTAGGGGCAGTTCATTCTTTCTCCATGATTTCTCTACTGGGAACAATTCTACTACCAAGAGTGTCAAGGAGGCTAAATGGCAAATCTCTTCATTAGCTCTCTTAGCCATCAGCACGTGGAAGATCACTGCAAAACATTTTTATCAGTGGTTGTATTCCCAGGAGAAAATTAACACTCTGTGGTGCCAAAGAATATGTAAACAATAGGCATATTGTAATGAAGGTCAAATTCAGAACCTCTGTCATTAAAAAATTACATTGATCTATCTGTCATACATGAAAACTAATGAATCCTTATCTGTTATAAAAAAAAAAAAGAGATCTAATTACTATTTTCTGCCAATGACTGAGTAATGCCAATCAATATATGCCTAGAAATTTATTTTACAAAAGAGGGATCTGTTTCTTGACAGAATCGCTAACTATTACGAACAAAGCTGCAATACTCAACACATTTGCTACTAAATTTAAGAGTAAACACTTGCCTCATTGTCCCAACCCCTTCAAACAACTGATTGGTACGACCCACTAATAGGATATTGACGGCCTATATTAAGCAAAAAGTTTTGAATATTGTAATCCTATGGAACCATTTTAGATCCTAGTTTTCCCTACACATTCCACCGCACAGTAGTTATGCTACAGGTATCTTAGAACAGGGAGGTTGAAGTATTGCCTGCCTCAAAAGAGGGTACCTTTGCTATAAATGGCATTGAGGGACCTTGTTGAAGATTGGGTCCTAGGAACATCAAGTTGTGATTTCCTTTCCTGCAACCTCAAGGTTTACTTCCCTAAGCTTGAAGCATAGTCTCTATCAAAAGATGCCTTCACATAAACGTGTGCAGCCCATGGAAACAGGCCTGTTTGTCAGCCTGATCCCAAGGACAAGGCACCTTGTGCAGAATGGAAGTCCTTGCAATAAGAATCAAAATTTGATACAAGAACTTCTTCTGGCAGAACGGCATTACCGGTAATGTAGTAACTGTTACAGTGATGGGGCTGTGGTTCTGTTTGCACATGGCAAGTGTTTGCATCATATTTCAGTATAATGCAAGGACTACTGTCTGGTGCAAGGTGTGCAGTCCACCGGCAGACATACTGACCCATTTCCACCGGCTGCACATGATACTGGAAAGGCAGTCATAAGCTGTGTTTTCATGAACATTGTTTCATTCCTGATCTTGAAGGATGATGGGACAGTATTTATACATAGAGCCAACTTTGTGTTCAAGCTTCAATTTTTCAATAATAACAAACGATTTGTCATTGTCAACTTGCTCCCAGTCTTCCTTTTACACCTCTCAGACTAGTAGGTTTATAGCAGAATAATTACTCAAGCAGCCACAAAGCCATAATATTCACAGCTTGGTGATGATAAAAGCATGGGAATTGTGGGGGTAGAGCGTGCTAAATCTATTAAAACACCATATTATTTGAATTATCCAAACCTTGGATCTCCTTGATATCTCTGCTAGAATGCTGAAATCCATACATCTAAGCCAGCTGTGAGGTATGAGTGTAGCTTTAGGATTATTATAGTTATTTCTTTAGTCTAGTAGTGTTATAACCTCTCTTATAAAACGTATATATATATTAAAATAAATTATACATAATCTGTTGGCTTCATGTGTGAATTGTTACCACATGTCTTGGGAACATAGGCTATGAACTGCAACTGCATGTTCCTACTCTTCTCCACCTCCTTGTTAACCTCTTTGCTTCTGAATTTGTAACATACACAGGACCGATTAAGATTGCTAACGGGCAAATGTTTGGTGAGGCTATTTCTCCTTTATTGTCTTATTTAGGACAATTTCCCATTTCTAATTGTAAGGCCCGTTCCACATTACCATGAACTCGCATCACACTCGCAACGCATGCTGCTCAGATCGCACGGCCTGAACACTGCAAACCGGCACTGAACTCAGCATGTCAATTCACTCCCCTTTTGCAGTGTTTGGGCCGTGTGATCCAAGCAGCATGCATTGCGAGTGATCATTGTAATATCCAGTTTGTAACTAGGGGTCGTCTGTAACTCAGGTGTTCTTAAGTCGGGACTCGGGACCGTCTGTGTATATATATATATATTTCATAAGTGAAATTACTTCTGGCTGAATGTGTTAACTTTAGAGACATGGCTAAGATAGTTGTTGAGCAAGGCATCTGTCTGTGATAATGTTAGCTTTCAGTGATGGCCTTCAATCCCCTAGAAACCCATACACATCACTTTGTCATTGATTTTCTTTGCCTTTAGGGTAGTGACATTATTAGACAGGGTTTTATTTCTCCTTTTACAAATGAAGGTAATAACTGGGATGAGCTGTGGTAGAGGCTAAGTGACAAAGCGAGGATGAGTTCTTTGACATTTAAATGTTGGCGTCTCTTTTGGATTAAGTAAAAACAGTTTTATGATGTGTAGTGCAGTATACAAAAACATAGTATAGAATGTTTTGAAATAAAGTATATTATAATGCATATTCATGTTGTATAATATAACGTAATATACAGCGTAGAACAGTATAATATCAAATTCTAATATCTTTCAAGTGTGTATTGTTCCAAATCTTAATAATGTGTATGGAACAAATAACTGGCATAATGAAACTATATATAATGTCAGTGATAATTCAATAGTTCATAATAGTAAACTATAGTAAAATAAAATATAAAATAATTTGTTTTCCACTATTTCATCTCAATTGACATCTTAACATATACTTTAATGGCCTTAGTTAAATCTCTGAAGATAAATTATTTGTTTTTCCATTTTGTGGCAACAGGTTAAAAATGTCTTCTAAATTAAATGATTAATTTAACAGAAGCAGTTAATTGCTTAATTTCCTTTTATAGCTATTAGTTAACTGGACTGAATGTCTAGGCTACAAAGCAATTTACAATTTCCTTTGTAGCCCAATTAATAACAATTAAGGTGATAAGAACATACTAGTACGAGGTTCGATGGATCTTATCATAGGTAAAATTTATCAGCTACCCACAGGATAAGGGCTCTTTCACATTGGCGTTGTTTTTCACGCCATTGGTTCGCTGATTTCTACGGATGTCTCACAAAGCCATTGATTTCTATGGGTGTTTTCACATTGGCTTCTATTTTTACTGATCCATTGTCCAAGAAAAAGTCATTAAACCTGTCCTATTTTTTTCTCTGATGCGTATCACGGAAGGCAATAGAAGTCTATGGGTTCTCCAAAAACTGATAAAACATCATTTTTTTCACAGATGAGGCTGAAAAAATAGATGTTATGTTTTCAAAGAAATGTTAAATCTTCAGTTTTTTTTTTGTGGACACAGAAACAAAATGGATGTATCATGAAGACAAAACGGAAGAAAATCGGAGACACAGTGGAGACAAAACGGAAACGGATGCTCAACTGAAGCTGAACATTAATGCCAATGTGAAAGAGCCCTTAGTGTGTTATTGTCGGAGATTCAATTGGTGGGACTCTCATTGTTCCTGAGAGTCCTCTTTTCTTCTAGTTGAAAGAACCAAAAGGTGAGAGGTTTTGGTTATGGAAAGGAAATCAATAATGGAACAATCTCCCGAAAATAATATTGAAAGGTGTCACTAAGGGCTCTTTCACATTGGCCTTAGATTCAGTTGCGCATCCGTTGTGCCTTAGTTTTTTCCTCCGTTTTATCTCCTTGACCACACCTAGTTTTTCAGCCTCATAAGTGAAAAAAATAATGATGTTTTATCCGTTTTTTATGTGGACCCATAGCGGCACATGTGTCATAAGTCTGACTTTATCCGCCTGTTTTTTGAGACTTTCCTTGAATATTCCGCTGGATAGACGTTTCTTAGCAGGTGTTCCTTATTGATACAAGTGGAATTTGGAATAAAAGTCTCCAGAAGTCGCAATTTCTACGCCTTGTCAGGGGCAGTCTTCGATTTGCGCCAAAATACAACTTTTTTCCAACTTTTTAAAAAAGTTGCAACTTTCACATCTGGATTCAGGTGATCAATCAGGAAACACTACAGAAAACTAGACATTGGTGAACTTTGAAAGGCATCAGTTTTAGGTGCAAAAAAGTCACAAATGAGCACAAACACCATGAAAAATCTCAAAAATTTAATAAAAAAGGCAAGACAAAAGTTTGATACACATGCCCCATAGACTTAAAAAGGACATGTTTCACAATTTTTTTAAAGGACAACAGATCAGTGAATTACAATCCAATGAAAACAATGGCTTTGTGAGGCATCCGTGGAAATCACTGAACCTCAATATGAAAAGAGCCCTAAAAGTCCCTTCTTGTAGGTTCATTAAAATATATTCAGCTGGTAGCTGTGTAGTGGTATGTAGTTAGACAGATGACAAGGTGGCAAGTTCCACTGGAACTCTAAACCATATTGGTCTTCTCTCAGCTTTCCCATTCACAATATATATTAATAGGGACAAGATGTATTTTGTAAATTTGATGCATAAATTCCTCTTGTGTGTGGTGTACTGTGCAGCCTACCCCTCATTCCAGCTGTGCCTCTCAGTACACAATTTTACTTTGCTGATCCTTATGTTATTTTAGTTAATGTCACCTTTTTCTTATCAAAGCTTATTTTGAATATGTGTAGGTTTTATATCCAGTCATATTTTTTATATGTATGTGGTTTTTAGATCTCTTTCTTCTCATTTAAATGTAATCTGGGTTTATGTTTACTATAATTGCTTCCTAGCACATTAGATTGGCACTTGAGGCGTATTTAATGGAAGCCAAGACATTAATGGATCAGAAAGCCTTTAGTCTACAGGACTGGAGTTTTATTGGAGCAATGGGTAGTGACAGAGACTGCATGCTGTATAGTTTAATGCATTACCTGTGGTGTACTTAAGGCTCTGCCGCAGTCTCAATAGCAATCACTCCATGTAGAGACGCAAATCCAACTCTTAGAGAGCACCAACAGAGATCCAAATATAGGTTAACATGGCTCTGATTTTGCATAGATTCATGCTGCAGGCATTCTCTTTTTATATGGCTATAACTGTACATTTACTTAAAGGATTATTAATGCTGTTTAACTGGAACTACTTTATAGGAAACATGATCTGTTATAGTTGAGAAGTAATAGAATAAGAGAAAACAGATGGGATGGTAAAGATACAACCTTGGGAAATCAAGACTTATGATTCCATATGGGACATCACTTAGCCTGTATAGTGATATTTTTCTTTTTTTAGTTTCACTTCGCAACATTGCAGCTATTTAACCAATTAAACAATGTGCAAAATGTCAAAATGGGTGGAAAACTATTTGCTAGTGTTAGAAAAGAATTTCACTATATCTTTTTTTTAATATGGCCATGAATTGAGCAAAAATCGCCATAAAGTTATAAATGCCTCTAACAGACACCTATTGGAACAAATACATATACCATGCTGTAAACATTTTAAAAAATATGTTTATGATATTAACCCCTTCCCGACATGTGACGTAATAGTACGTCACATGTCGGGTCCCGGTACATGGAGAGGGCTCGCGGGCCGAGCCCTCTCCATAGCCGGTAAGTCTTTGCTGCATATCGCACCGGGTGTTTTACCGCTGATCGCCGACGGCAAAGGTGCCGGCGGCTTAAAAAAGACGGCGGCGCGCAGGCACCGTCATCTTTCCGTTGATCGCCGCTCCCCGTGACGTCATTGGGGAGCGGCAATCCATCGCCATGGTAGCTTCGGGTCTCATGAAGACCCGAAGCTACTTCGGGTTAACCCATTCATTACAATGCGCTGTCAACACATTGTAATGTATGAGTAGTAAAATCCACATATACTGCCATACTGTAGTATGGCAGTATATGATAGGATCGTACAGACACCCTAGGGTTAAAGTACCCTAGGGAGTCTGAAAAATAGTAAAAATAAAAATAAAAAAAAGTTAAAATAAAAAAATTATAATAAAAAAACATAAAAATTCAAATCACCCTCCTTTCCCTAGAACTGATATAAATATAAATAAACAGTAAAAATCATAAACATATTAGGTATCACCGCGTCCAAAAATGCCCGATCTATCAAAATATGATAACGGTTTTTCACTGCGATTAACCCCGTAACGGAAAATCGCGCCCAAAGTCAAAAATGGCACTTTTTTGCCATTTAAAAAAAATATAAAAATAAAAAGTGATCACAAGGTAGTACAGTCCTAAAAATGATAACTTTGTAAACGTCATCAAAATCCGCAAAAAATTACACCTCCCACAGCTCCATACACTAAAGTATGAAAAAGTTATTAGCGCCAGAAGATGGCAAAATCCCCTAAAAAAATTTTGCACAGGAGGTTTTAATTTTTTTAAATGTATGAAAACATTATAAAACCTATACAAATTTGGTATCCCCGTAATCGTACCGACCCAAAGAATAAAGTAGACATGTCATTTGGGGTGCACAGTGAAATCCGTAAAATCCAAGCCCACAAGAAGACGGCACAAATGCGTTTTTTACCAATTTCACTGCATTTGGAATTTTGTTTCCCGCTTCCCAGTACACGGCATGGAATATTAAATACCATCTCTATGAAGTGCAATTTGTTACGCAGAAAATAAGCCATCACACAGCTCTGTACATGGAAAAATAAAAAAGTTACAGATTTTTGAATGTGGGGAGTGAAAAATGAAAATGCAAAATCGAAAAAGGGCTGCGGCGGCAAGGGGTTAAGAAACTGTTACATTTCTATCTTCCTATTGAAACAAAATGCGTGCTCAGAAAAAAACTAAATGTTCATGTCGAGGTCCACATTTATTATTAATGAATAAGTCTTACACAGCATAGACTAAATACAAATAAGGATGTATATAGAGGACATACAAGAGGTCACTCGTCACATATGTTCACAGATGTGGGCATAGTACAGCTGCTGTAAAGGAATGAAACACTTTCCTGGATAGTCTTGTGTTATACGTGATAAACAGATGTAATTGATAACGTCCTCTGCTGCAGTGAAGTGTGTGGGAAGAGAGGGAGAGTGTGGTGTACCCGTTTGTTACACTAACCTTTCAGATCTTTATCATGTGAGTGAGTGTGTGTCAGCTTTCACTTTGATCACTTTACTACACAAATACAAACATGGGATCAATGTGTTTGAAGCGGGGGAAGGGTAGATACGATATAGGGAATCATCACCAGGGTTAAGCCAGAGGTGATCCAGGGCACATAGAGAAAACAATGGCTACCAGTGATTAAAAACTAACACCATCACAGTAACTGTGCACTGACACTCTGAGGTGTATTGAAGTTGTCTTCAACATGTGGTCAAAGTTTCTGAACAAAATAGCTTAGTATGCCGCTCTATTTGTCTTGTGAAGTTCCATGCTTGAAGATGGATTCTCATCAGACTCATTACAGTCAAAGGTTCCATCCTGATTTGTCAATGTTCACAAGTTTAGATAAAAACTTTAGAATTATTCCCTTCTCAACCCTTCATAGATAAGATGGAAATGACCCTTTAATATAAAATATCAGGACTAACTTGAAAAACATTTGTATGTAGACATACCAGCAAAAAGGCCATTTTGCCTTTAACAAACAACCCACTTATTTACCTAATAGCTATCATTGCCCTTATTCCTGAAAGGGAGCCACTTCTGCTCTAAGACTACTGGAGAAAAAGATTTGCCCCATCCCCCTACCACATTAATGATGGGAATTTATGCAAGTCTTGCCCTCTCTAGAGACCTAACAAAGGTTTTTTTTTCAAACAACAGATGGAAATGATAGGGTGACTATCAAGCAACAGTCCCTTTTGTCCTAAATGTGAGAACGATGAGGTTAAATGGTAGGAACTGGAACCAAGAGTTTTTTGTTGGGTAACCTGTCATCGTTATACTTAAATAAGAACGCTTCCAAAAATAGTTTATTCAGTTAAATATTATAAAATGGGCTATATTAAGCCGTATAAGTATCAAAATTGGGCTATCAGAACTAGTAACAACTCTGATAACCTGATTTCGATATTTATTCAGCTTAAGTATAGTCCATTTTTAAATATTTAACTAAATAAACTATGATTTTAAGCTTCAACAGAGGATATTTAAAGGTTAATTTGTAACGCGCCCCATATGATTTGCAAAGCGCTACAGAATATGATGATTATTATTTTACTTTGATGTATTTTATAGTACAAAAACCTCCTCATATTACAATATTTTCTATCCTAGACAGTGACCGTATCTTGTGCCTGCAGGAATATTTCACCTGCCACAATATGAATGACAAGGCTTTAGTATTAGCAGCTTGGCTTCTGCCCCACTATAGTGAGAAAAGTCCATGGCGCATGTGAATTGTTAGCACACTGCTAGAAGAGTGCTTCTCGTGAAATCCTATTGACACCTTCATGTTACTCTCTGTTGTCTACTTCCAAGACAAACTTGGTAAGGAATCCACTTTCCCATGATGTTTACCAGAGTCGGCACTACATCAGTTGCTGTCTTCTCATCCAGATCAGCACATAGGACATGTGTTTCCCATCTTGCACTCTGTCCAAATGCTGTTTGTGCTTCTGTTCTCCATCAAGTTGACTAAATACTTACTTCTTGTCAGACTCTAAACTAACCAGCAGCATGTATTTCAAATATATACATAATTAATGATTGACTAACTGTATTTTACCAAAGGTCCACAATTTAAAGGACTACAGTTTTCAGAAATTATATTTCTATGAATTATGGCCCTTTTTAACAATTAGAATTTCTACATCCCTCTACATATTTCATCTATATTCAAAGAGATTATGGCTTTGAAGGGATTTGGGATGCTTCTGTTAGATTAAGTACAGAATATTCTAGGATACATATTCCACCTCTTTAGAGTCTTGAGAAGTGCACTGTATGTCTGTATATATTATTTATACCACACTACATACAGAATATATTTGTTTCTGTCTTCTACACTAAGGATCTGTACATACGGCATTGCCTTATTATAATTTATATTGTCTTTTGAGTTTTATACACAGTTTTTTTTACATATGTCTAGTAATAATCTGGCATCAAGATAGAGTTGCCAATAATCCATTAATCTCTAATGTATTGCAAACACTTTGCATCTGGGTAGTCTTCAAAACAATGCAGAAAAACAGTGTGAAGGGTCATCTGTTCCTATAACCTTCCATTTGGTGTCACTTTCCCAGTCATTCTGTATTCTCACCCCTTCCTCCCATATACTTCATCCACAGGTCAATGGAGTGTTAATTAAATGCTAAATTGCAAGGCAAGAAGTTAGCAGTCTACAACTTCTGCTCTATACAATAAAAAAAAAATATGAGACTAGGAAGAGTTATCTTCACTAAAGGTCACTGTAACACAGAGGTGATACCAAAAAATCCATGTAAAATTCTAGACTTTTCTAATAATATAATTTTTGTAGTGTGCCTGGGTTACCTGGCTATTCGATGATAATGGTACATATTATGAGATGTATCAGCTCACCTTTACCTGAGTAATATTCTGCTACTCTGAAGCAAACATATGCATTTCATAGCAGCCAACAATCGGTTATTTCACATAGAAGTTGTAGCCAGCCATGTGCAATACCCGCTGGTTATTCAGACATAATAGTAATCAGAGGTCGCATTAACGCCTCACCAAGCGTCATAGACACATGGTGAGGCGCCATTACCCTCCAAAATAATAGCCATGCATCAAAGTACGCATGGCAATTATTTTCTGTAGCGCACAGGCTGAGCGCCGGGCCTCTCCGCAGTGATCTGTGTCAGTGGCGCGTTGGAGAGACACCCAGCTAGAGCGCAGGTCCTGGGGGAGACATGCGGGTTGCGGGGCTGCTGCTCCAGCTCTCCCAGCAGGCTTGTGTGTGTCAGCGATTATGTGATTCTGGAGGGACTGGAGAGCAGGGCCAGGTGAGTGCAAACCCTGACCAGACTGTACTCACTGCACCCTATGTGTACTGTGTGTAGTGAGTGGGCCAGGTGCTGTGTGTAGTTTGTGTGTATGCTGTGTGTAGTGTGTGTGCATGCTGTGTGTAGTGAGTGGGCCAGGTGCTGTGTGTAGTGTGTGTGCATGCTGTGTGTAGTGAGTGGGCCAGGTGCCGTGTGCTGTGTGTATGCTGTGTGTAGTGAGTGGGCCAGGTGCTGTGTGTAGTGAGTGGGCCAGGTACTGTGTGCTGTGTGTATTCTGTGTGTAGTGAGTGGGCCAGGTGCCGTATGCCATATGTAGTAAGTGGGCCAGGTGCCTAGTGCTGTGTGTATGCTGTGTGTAGTGAGTGGGCCAGGTGCCGTGTGTAGTGTGTGTGTGCTGTGTGTGTGCCATGTGTGGTGAGTGGGCCAGGTGCCGTGTGTAGTGTGTGTGTGCTGTGTGTGTGCCATGTGTGGTGAGTGGGCCAGGTGCCGTGTGTAGTGTGTGTGCTCTGTGTGTGCCATGTGTGGCGAGTGGGCCTGGTGCCTTGTGTGTGGCGTGTGTAGTGCGTGTTCCTCTCTGCAGGTCTCTGTATACACATCACTGATAACAGTGATCCAATGGACCGTTGCCATTAGATCACTATTATCTGTGATCTATATATAGGATTAGCAGTGAACATATTTGCCCCTGTAAAAAATTTGTAATAAAAAAAAAAAAAATTAAGTAAAAAATAAACAGCGTAAAAAAAAAAAAAAACAACGCCCTCAATCCCCCAAAATAAATTAAATAAATTTAGAGGCGTCAGCCTTGGTCTTCTGTGTTGGGGGTCTGGGGCCGGCATCAGCCCCAGCCCACTCTATAGGGGGGGTCTCCGGAGGCCGGTATCAGCCCTGGTCCGCTCTATGGGGTGGAGGTGGGGGGGTCTAGCTTTGGTGTCAACCCTGGCCCACTTTATGGGGGTTTTAGGGCCGGAATCAGCCCTGACCCACTCTGTAGGTTAAAACAATGAAAAAAAAAATTCAGACTTTAATGATTTTCTTGTATTAATAGACGTTTATTAGATCGTTAATAGACATTAATAGATATATATACGACTAGGAGTTATATATTTGTATTAATTAAAATTTCATACTCCTCCTCGGCTAAAAATACTCCTCAAGAATGGTTAAATGAGTATTATTACCCTTCCAGAAAAATTTTAGTGCGACCTCTGATACATGAGCAATTCTTGAATAGTGGTTCTATGTTCTCACTTAAAAAGGATATCAAGAGTTGCATTCATGACTTTGACATTGGTATACCATAATCGTTGATTTATATAGCAGTTAAACTAATGCAATATGTACATCTGCTAGTTCACAATTACAAGATGTACTTATATACCTATTGTCTGTTCTGGGAATTGAAAAAGCATTTGTGAAAAGGTATCATATAAATTCCAAAGCCCCGTAGGCGGCATCCATATTCATCTCTGAATAGTAATAACCAATATATCCTAAATTGGCGAGACACCCCAACATGGCACACAACTCTTCTCTCCTAGACATATGTCAGCCGGCTCTTGTTTGTGCTGCAACCAATTACGTGAAATGACTGGCTGCCATTGTCTGCATGTGTTTTGTAGGAACAAAATTGCTGTAATTTATACTGAAAGTTGTGTTTATTTCATGTATAAATAAAGAGAGAAAAATAGGCTGCATTTATAAAGTATCACCATGTCCGGCATGTGGTCTGTATAGTCCACTGCTGCTCCGCTAGTTTAGTCTTGTATGTCTTAAGTCACAGAATAATTATGTAATTTGTAAGAATAACACTCTGTAAGAAAACATTTCCTCAACCAACAATTTCTTTGTATAATGCGTAATTAGAATTTGTGTTGTAATTTACGTCTTTTGGTTATGAAAAATGGTCTCTCAGCACCCACTGGCTATGTCTATTATCTCTGCCTGGGACAAGGAACTCATTGAGGTTTATTAGTTCCAACTGTGAACTATATTATCGTTTCTCTATACAAATTGGTATTTATTATAGTTGATGTTAGTTTGCACTAAACTAACTTGTAAAATTGAATAAAAAACAAGATTCTTTTAGTTCACCCGGAAAAAATTTTCTCAGCCCAAATCTTGGTATATACAATTCAAAGGAAAAACAGTCTCTTGATACAGTGATAAAACATGTAGTCCTTTATTCAGTCCATTAGAATGTTACAGAATATGGCCCAACGTGTTTCAACATTTGTATTAGCCCTTGTCTCACTAAAGACTAAGACAAATGTTCAAACACATTGGTCAATACTTTGTCTGTATTCCTCTAAGGCTATATTCACACGATGTATGCCCGATGTATACACGATAGTACGCGGGCATACATCGGTGACGAGGAGAGGGGGATGAGCGCCGCTCACCCCCACCCCTCTCCATGGTAATAAATGGCGCTAAATGTCCTATCTTTCTCCCGGCTACGGAACAGTACGGTGCCGCACACTCCGGTAGGGCGCCATGCACTCATTGCCGTGTATAGGGGACGTATATATACGCCGGCCTATATATACGTCGGCCGTATATACGTTCCCCATACGTTCGTGTGAATTTAGTTCAAGGCGTATTATTGACAATAATAGCTCTCGAGTATATAACTAGATATTAAGTTTAGACCAGACATCAAGTTTATATAATACAGCAGTTTTGGAAATAAATATGAGCATGCCATCCATATAACTATCTGAACAGTTTGACACACTGTATTGCCCAAAAGTTTGCATTATATTGGTTTGCATGGTGATGCACTTTTGGCATGCATTTCTTGAATTTGTTATTCACCAAAAGATAAGTGTGCCTGCCAACTGCTTATCCCCATTTCACTTAAATAATAAAATAACGTCTTGGGCCGGTCTTATTGTACCATAGATTGTATCAGCAATCCATCTTATTTGTATGGAAGCTACTTGACAGTTCTCTGTTGAGACTTATGATCAGGCAGCTAGATGTCAACATGTCGAATATTCGTTTTAGGAGAAATTTGAAATGAGCCACCAGGTGCGTTCTTAGCCAAGGAAATTGGTGCCCATATTTGGAGAAAGCTAAAGTTGTCCCATTGCCATTTCAAAATTCAGCCACTGGTGATATAACCTTTGGCACATAACTTAACATTTGCTGCTACTTTCATCATTTATGTGACTCTTGAATGATAAGTATAGAAAAAATATTTAATTTTACTATTACATTTATTTATATGACATCAATCTATTCAACAGCAGAATAGCATCAACCTATTCAACAGATCTGTACAGAGATTATCAGCATTTACCTTGGTAACTATATCTGTTGGTCTCACTGTCTAAACTGCATATAAACTCCTTTTTTAAAAAATTGTTGGATAGTTGCAGAAGATCAGAGTTTCTGTAGGTAACCCACACAAATTTAAGAAGAACATAAAATCTACATTGCTTGAATTGTAATCCAGAAACCGTAGTGCTATAAGGTAACAGAGGTATCCACAGAGCCAGGGGTGTAACTACAGCAGCCATAGTAACTGCAATGGGGGCCACAGTGTCAGGAGGCCCAGCCAGAAGACTGTCTGACAGTTGTTATATTGTATGTGTGTGTATATATCGGTGTTTTTAAGGTGTGTATGTGTATATATGGTATGTGTATGCTGTATATGTGTGTATGGTGTGTATATATTATATGTATGGGTATATTCTACATTTATATGCAGTATGGGAGGAAGTTATCACTGCTTCTATGCTAGTTTTCCGGTGTAGCCGCAGTGAAATAATTGCAAATTCTTATAGCTTTAAGAATTTGCGGTTATTATTCAACTAGGCCATGTCCACACCAACTTTCGTTTACAAGTTTTTGCACTAAACTACGCCAGGTCTGACCTGGCATAGTTTTGCAGGGCAGTGTGGCCACCCCCGGGGATACATTGGGAGGCCTAAGCCTATAGATGTATAAGGCAGGATGGAAGGGACATGGCGCTGTCATTTGATAAATTCCCCACTATATGTTCATATGGTGTGTTTATACTGCATGTCTATGTATATCAGAGATTCACTAAGGCTGGTGTTTAAACGCCGGTGCTGCAGCGCTCATAAAGGCCAAAAGTCTCCAGCCTCTTAGTAAAGATGGCCGCAAACGTAGTAAATATGGAACACCAGTTCCAATCTTTAAACAATGTATAATCGGTGCATATAAAACTTAAAAAAATATATTGCCAAAAACTACAGACTGAAATCAAGCAAATTGTCCCTAACCATACACTTAGCTATGACACATAATGTTAAGGGGATATTAGTATCAGGTAGGTAAATATAAAAATGATAACTCCTTAGCATCACAGATGCTCTGGGGGCAGTATGAATACTGGTTTAACAGGAAGTAGCCGAGAACAAAGTGGTGACACAAGGCAAGGTGGTGGGACAGACAAACGAATATAGAAGGAATAGGCATAGGTATTGGTGACTGTAGATAAAGGGGACATAGATGATCTATCCCTGGTGCCCCTATCCTGTAACTTCCACCTGTCCCGCTCTGTCTCCGCCTGGTGGAGAATCCATCATTAATCCCCCCATTATGTATATATACCATAAGTGTCTGTATATAATGGGTATATACTTAATGTGTGTATATCATGTGTTTAAACTGAATGAGTGTAGGTGTATATACTGCATGTAAGAGTGTATAAATGAGTAGATATGAGTAGATAAATGTGTAAGTATAACTGTATGCATGTATGTATATGTGTAAAAGTGTATAAATGTGTGTGATTCTATAAGCTTGTGTGGGTGTACAAATAAGTATACATTTTTATAATCACATGGGGTCCCCCATGCAGAGATCTGCTATAGGGACCAGCCTCTCCTAGTTACACCCCTACACAGAGCAGAACAAGTTCCTGTAAAAAATATATTTTCTATACATCAATATGTACAGGCGGTCCCCTACTTAAAGACACCCGACTTACAGACGACCCATACTTAAAGACGGATCCCTCTGCCCAGAGTGACCCAGTATCTGTAATGAATCTTTATTGATAATTCTTGGTTCAATTACAGCAAAAAAATTTGAAAGTTCAATTGTCACTGGGCCAAAATTTTTTTTTGTCCGGATCTACAATTATAAAATATACAGTTTTGATTTACATACAAATTCAACTTAAGAACAAACCTATGGAACCTATCTTGTACATAACCTGGGGACTGCCTGTGCTTGGTTAAAAAAACAGACAAAAACTTGTGTACTGATGGACAACTCTGTACATTAGGGATATAAATAATACATTTCCTAGTTGATATAGTGTACTTGCATAGAAAACTTAAATTCTATTTAATTCTAATCAAACATGATGTTGATGGAAAATAAATGTATTTTGTATGTAGAATTATGTGCTTCACAGTTAACATTAGTAAATAAACTGTTGTGTGAGCCTTGTGGCCTAGGGACAGTTTTGGAAAACAACAGAAGCTGATAGCTGGAGCGAGGAAGCTTTGGAGACTCGTGAATAATAGATGAGGCTGAGCTCTGTGTATTTGTTATTTGAACAAATATATAAGCTTATATTTTATTTATCACCAGTACAGACCTAAAATTTCCACTTGTTATGTAAACATATATTGTTACCATTCAGAACACTTGTTGAGTATGTCAGTCTTCCTGTCCTGTTCTTGGTTTAGGATTAAGTTGCTTTGAGAATTGAGTTACATCTCAATAGAAAAATACAAATAAAAAAATGTATATTTTACAGAAATGTACAGTAATTCTGCTTTAGCTTCTTAACTAAATTTATAATAATGGACTTTTACACACCATTTCTATAATTATGAATATTAGTTATAGTAGTTCATAATACATTAGTTAAAATGTTTAAAAAGTATCTTTTCTTCATTTACTAATTGGTCGTATTCTATATCTTTTCAGCCTTTAGTTTGACCACCCTTTGCAAATATTCTCTGCCTCCTGTGGTTCATTATTTATTTTGACTCTGTCTGTAAACTCTCAATTGTTTCTAGCCCAATTCTCACGTGGTCAAAAGATATTCCTACCAACTATTTCTTAGCCAGGCGTATATATGGAGTTTTAACAGGAAGAAGAGTCCACCTCCAAAAAACTGGTGGCAAGGACACTAAAGGTCCAACATAATGTAGTTTAGCAGCTCAATCCTTCCTTTCATGACCTTTGTCTGTTATGAATTTTGACGATTTCTTTCTAAAGGACTGGTCTTCTGTATGTCTATTTGTCATTTTGTTTGTCCGTCATCCTTTTTTTAAAATTTACCATGGAATTCAACACTTGGCTCAGTCAAATGCCCTATTTTTTATAGTAAAATTGTATTTAGGATGTTAAATGTATACATCATGTTCCGATTTTTTTCTATGAACACAGGTCACACAGAGAGATCTACGAACACATTATAGTGTCTAAAATTGACTTTAATCTAACATCTTCAACTAACTGTAGAGCTGCTACATAGAATCAATTTTTTTAAGATGTATGTAATTCTGAAAATAAGAGGACACCACCTAGATTAAATTTTACATGAAGTTTTTTTCTCAGTGTCTTCCCTCCATGTCAAAAATTGATAACTGTAAGGCATTGTATAATGAAAGGTAAAATGTGTACATCAAAGTGAATTAACTGATACAAACACACATATTAACATCAGCTAAGTTAGTGTGGAATTTCATCTTCCAATTGCGTAATCCTTACGTCCTGCCATTAAAATGATAAATGAATTATAGGGTCTTTCTTACAAGGTGGCGCTGCTGCGCTGAAAAGCATCGGAACGCGCTGGAGTTCACCGAGCCGGGCTGAGTGAAGGTAAGTGCAAGCTCCGCGACAGATTTTTTTATTTTAAATGCGTCGGTTTTTCCGAATCATTGGGTTTTCGTTCGGCCAGGCCCCCCGATTTCCGTCGCGTGCATGCCAGCGCTGATGCGCCACAATCCGATCGCGTGCGCCAAAATCCCGGGGCAATTCAGGGGAAATCGACGCAAATCGGAAATATTCGAGTAACACATCGGGAAAACGCAAATCAGGTCCTTAGTAAATGACCCCCATTGTGTGCATATAATGTAATTCTGTTTTTTGGCATATGTTTTATCTGCTTTACTTTCTCTGAGCACTAGTGCATGTCAGATTCTGATGCCAGTTTAGAAAGGTCTAGACAGAACTTCATCAAACCACAAGAGCTTCTTACTATTACATGATATACTACACTATGATCTTTACAGAATGTGCCTGTTCCAAAAGATGTTCACTAGGCTATATAGTAGGTTTAAGTATTGTTTTTATAGAATTTTTGCAGTAAAGAGCGTTGAGGATTTATTCAGCATTTTTAGATGGGTTAATTGTAATGGGCTGAAGAATGGAAATTTTTTGCTTCTTCCTTTTTGGTAGGATCTGTTCTCAGGTAGAGTAGAAACTATGGGAATGCATAAACCATCATGGATGATAATAAACAACCCCAAATATTTTTAGAATGCGCTTGGATTTGATAAGTTTTGGAACCATGAGGGAATTGTATGAAGAAGCAGCTGAGTGAGAATAATTATGAATCTTCAGTAAGAGGCCCTATCTTTGTCAATTCTGTATGTGAAAGGGCAGTTATTTACCTTTATAAATGATGTGTGAACCCATGACAAATAAAGCAACTATGCAATTTGTCTTAATGAAAAAAGCTTCTGTCTTTAACTCAAATGTCCCATCTTTATCAACGCCTATAGTTTGGTGAATGGTACCCCTACTGGAATCCCCTCTTACATTATCAGGAAAACAGGATTCCATTTTGATTAATGAATGGAGCAACAGGATAATCACGCAACTTACCAATTTATTCTCAGTTTGTTGGAGTTTCAGATGTTGGTAATCATATTCCTTGGCTATCCCCAGCACCTCATAGAGCATCATGACTGAAGATACTCAATTGCCATGTTTCCCAATTTCTGATGTTGCCAAATATTGAATGAAGAGGCAGGAAACATGCTCAACCTCCCTCTCTATCAGTAAGAATGGGTCTCCCCTACTCATGATTGGAGTGCGTCACAACAGTTGGACCACCATAGAATAAAAATCAAACTTTGCCCAGTTCTTTTAAAACCATTTGCGCCATTTTTAAAGCACTGCAGAAGTAAAATAATTTTACTTAACTATCCACACTGAATGTCTTATCATTTGGTATTCAAAATAGACATAGCCAATTTGGGCTACAATAAGAAAGATCTTCTTAAAGAAATGTATGTATTTGTACATACTGTCTTTTACCATTACCCAGAACTGATAGAATGATTACCCAGTAGTTTAGAGGATTGTTTACTACCATGTCCAAGAGGGTGAGAGTTATTGGATAGCAGGGGTTACCAGATGTTACAAAGCTGACATCCTCTGTGTATTGTATTCTTGTTTCTAGCAGTGCTGTGAAACATGAACTCCTTTCATTTCACCACAGGTTTAAGAGCTCTGTAAAATGTAAAAGATTCCCAACTGTGAGGAAGAAAAATGCAAGATTTGCATTGTACACCACATGTTGCTGACCTAATCCTAAGCAGCTGGTTTGATAGATAATACGTTAATGACTGGCACCTTTAGTAACATTGGTTTGTGGGGTTACATAAGCCCCCTCCAATAATTGGCAATTCTAACCATGTGTTCAATTGAAAAATATCCAATACATCCAAATATTATATTTTTATTGTGCATATGTTTCTGTTAGGTCTCCCGCACACAAATGTTTTGCAGAATATTCTATGTATTTACGGGTAACTTAGGTCTGTGTTTCGTTTAATGGACTCATATACAGTGATGTTTCTTACCTAGAGCTGTGTTTAGTCCCGTTGTCAGTAACTGTAATCCCAGTTCCTGTTCTATTCTTAGCCATTTTTGCATCTATTGCCTTCCTATCGTCGTTTTTGGATCTTCATTTTTTGTGACTTGCTCTTAGGTTATCTGTTTTTACAGAAGATAGCTTAGAAATAAGGTAAAAATGTGAAATCTGAACTACAAACTCTAGTTTTCAAGTGGCCTAATACCTATGAATAGTTGACATGTGAATTGCACTTTGGTGACTTAAGAAATGAATTAATGTAGACAAACTATCTAAAAAGCCTCCAGTAATAATTACATATGTGCTGGGACTTTAAAAACTGGATCTCAATAGTCTTTGGAGGCTGCTATGCGTATTCCTAATGCTGTAAACTTCTGTTCTACTCCTTAGATTTCTTGCTATGTAGAATTATTATTCTTTTATTTAATATAACACCTATATAAATATGAGTGTGATTTTGATTGGGGAAGTAGAGAAAGCAGCTGCACAAGTTCAACAATAACTTTGCATTGAGAACAGAATTATTGTATGGTATGAATAGGTCGATTATACACTTGAAGCAATAAAAATGAGTGGTGTATAGGAATCGTAAAAAATCTCTACTAGCAGCCTTGTGGCTAGTACACCTGATTTTTTTCTCCATAGAATACACCTGTAACTACAGTAGAGCTTCAATGTAATCTATATATTCATATATTATAAAAGTGCTGCCTTCTAATGAGACTGATTGAGCCAGTATCATGACCAGTTCTGTTGTATTGAAGCATATATTTTCATCATGTTTGCATGTACGTTTCCCCACAATACAAAAACTGGTACTGTATTTTTCGGACTATAAGGCACACAAAAAATCTTTTGATACTCTCAAAGGTGCGCGTTATAGTCCAGTGTGCCTTATATATGAACCGCACTTACAGACACAGGTCTGCCACCTGCTGGTCATTCATCCTTATAATCAGGTGCGCCTTATAATCAGGTGTGCCTTATATATGAACCTAGACGTTTTAGCAGGCATTTATTGAAGGTGCAACTTATAATCCGGTGCGCCTTATAGTATGAAAAATACGGTAGCTAGGTTAATAGCTAGGTTAATTTTTGATTACTAGCCACAGTGGAGATAGTTACTAATACAAGTGATGACAATTACTGTTTGGAACTATATAAGTGATTATAAAGCAAATTTCAATATATATAGAATTACCTTTTTTTTATTTTGTTGATAAAAGATTATACTATAATAACTATACTGAATACAGGGAAGTGTAACAAGTCAGAAATCATGAGTCTATAAAATGCAAGCTAAAGCACTTTGTGTTATTTTAGATCAGAATGTTTAATAGTTTTTATGTAGATGGAACTATTTATCATAATTTGGAACACAAGCTCCTTGTCACAATTTGCAGGCCTTGTACTCATGCTTTAGTTTCAAGAATAGACGACTTAGTGTGTTGCCTTCAGGTCATCTTCCATGAATGACACACCCAATCACATATATATCATCAAAAACTGGGAGGGACTCATTGAAAAGCCTCATTCTAGTGGAAGGACGAGTATCAGCTTGTCCCTTGCTCATCTTACCAAGAAAAAGGAATTAATAAGGACCTGCTGAACAGCCGCAGTTAACATCTGGGAATGAAGACCTAAAATTACAATGCTGATTTTAGACATTCTTGTGTAAACGAGAACCTGAGAAAAGTGACTACCCTATTAAATCAACAGTGTAAAATGTCTAACACCCCACACCCACCCCATAACATTTGACATGGTACTAGGATAGAGAAGTGTTCAACCCAATGCCACCTAGTGTAATCTGGAAGAGCCAGAAGCTTGGAAATTTAAGATTAATTTACATGTACATGCAAATATACTCCCTCAACTGTCGCTTAGCTAGGCATGTTCAGTTTATGTTCCACAAGATAGCGTTCCAAGCAATAAAGTTAGCTATGAGTGGTATTCAGCATGTTTCTGTAAGGCTACATTTATACGACCATAGTGGGGACATATGCACGGCCACAAGCATGTGGCCGTACATACGTCCCCCCAAAAAAGCAGTGGACGCATAGAGCAACACCGTGCCACTCCTTACACGGGGAAAAGATAGTACATGTCCTATCCTTCCTCGTGTTATGGGCCGCCCACAATGGATCTCTATGGTCACCCCTCGTGTTCTCCATCGCGGCTGACGTACCCCCGCCATCCATGGATGTGAATGTAGCCTAACCTTGTTATATTAAAAGAGGGCCAAAAATGGATAAACTACTCTCACCAAAGGGCATCGGAATCATATAAATATTGGGGTTTAAAGCGATCCTGTCAGCAGACCCAAGAAGACCCAAGAAGGCTTCCTCGGATACGGCCACCTCTGCCTGAGAGTTTGCACAAATAAACAAAAAGTTTTTGTATATGAAATGTCCGGGAGTTACTGCAGGTCATACAGCCGTCCTGTGGTAATGATCGCTGAATCCAGGAGGTCAGGCAGGACTCTATAGCGCATGTATGGCCACTGCTGCAAGAGTATGACGTGGTCGTATCCGAGGAAGCCATCTGGTTTCTAAGGGACAACATGACTACATTTATGAGAAATTATCTTCACACAGGAACATTTTTTTTAATAACATCCAATTGAATAAATGTTTATATATGGAAGATTAGTGAAACTGAATGTGAATGCCCAGATGAGAATACCCCTTTAATTGCTAAACGCTCCACCTCTATGACTTAATAAAACCAATTTACATCCCAGAAACATAGTTCATACTCCATCTGATGTTAGTGACCATATATAGTGTGATAAGTCATGGCAAAAAGGGATAGTAAATATGACAACCCAATTAAAGTCTTATTTTGGTTTATAAATATTCTATCAATAACAGTGTTTATAAATCAGATGTCTGTGTCTTATATAACTTATTGTTTCTTTTGGTCTTAAAATAAATGTCTTATCATAAAGTGAAGCATATAAACAAATTGGTTGCGATAAGAGCTTCCTATGATTAAGGGTGCGGTACATTCCTATGTAGTCATTTTACATAGCAAGAAATTTGTTGTTTATGTCATAATAATTTACATTATATGTTCAACTCCCTAAAGAAAACCACAAATCACTAAAGATACATGACATCATTTGCTCACAGGCATATGTGGTTGTGTCATGACTAAACATCGCAAAGCACATTGTTATCATTGCCTACATGCCTCCATGCTTGATGGCTACTACAAACTGTAAGGACAAAGTGGCTGGAAAATAAGCAGTCAATTTTTCTAGATTTTTATAATTTTGCATATTATGGATGATCTAATTTGAATTTATGTTAGTAAACACTTATTCTTTAAATTAAGCTCATTACACATAATTCAGCAGAAAATGAGCTATTATAGAAGCCTGTATTTGATCAATTCACAGTATTCATTTGCTGTTGATGTATGCTGCGTATAATACCAATTCTGATTTGCTGCTGATAAAACACAGCAGCTACATTTTTATCCTCCCACATAATGAAACTACAAGTCACGCCACACTGGAGTTATTTTTTTAAAATGGTCATTATCAAGTAAACCTGTTAAATCTACAAACTTTGAGCCATAATTCAAACATGGCAGTGAAATGTACCTATAAATGGGCAATAATCATGGCTTTCAGTCATAAACCTCCCCAGCTCTGTCTGGCAAAAGGTTATTATGATCTCCTTAATTAACCTGGTTACAGAAGTTGCAGACAATTATATTTTTTTGATAAATTGCCTTCAATGGTTACTAACTTTTAAACAAACTTCGCATTAATACAATCACATACAATTAAAATAAATGTTGTAATGCATAAACTTTGCTTACATATGCTTAATAAGCAGAAAACACTTAGATGTTGCTTTTGAAGCAGATTGTGCTCCATTGTGCCAAAGTTAGGAGTGCAGGAAAATCTTGGATCAGTCACACTGTATGAGTTGCAAGGAATTTTTATTGAAACAAACTTTCAAATGTGACGTTTCGGTCAGCAATAGACCTTTATCAAACTCAGTTTGATAAAGGTCACACTCGCCACACTTCTCTAAGCGGCACAGACCGCCATCCCTTCATGGCAGCGCTATTGTTGCTATAAGCAAATTCCCTCACCGATATCGCTAATACAAACTGAGTTTGATAAAGGTCTATTGCTGACCGAAACGTCACATTTGAAAGTTTGTTTCAATAAAAATTCCTTGCAACTCATACAGTGTGACTGGAGTCCAAGATTTTCCTACATTATATGGGATTGGGACCCTCTCCAGAGCACTTATTGATTTAAGTGTGCAGCCAGAATCCAATTTTTAAAGTTAGGAGTGCATCAGCTAGCAGTGGGATATATAACTGCATCAAAATATGTATCACAAAAGCAACAAAGGGGGGATTTACTTATCTACTTGTGACAGAATTCTAGCTTCATCTGTACCCAAAAAATTGTCTAAAATGCATTGCTTCACAATTAACAAGGCTTCTAGATCTTTTTAAACACTTTTCCGACTAGCACAACAAAGAGTGGTTAGCCTCATGTCAAAAAGTCAGTGCGCCAACTAGACCACTAATGGTGCAAGGTTGACAGTCTCCAGATTTATCATGCACCAATAGACACAAAGATAAATCTGGCTCTGCCAAAGACTGTTGTAGTCTAACTCTGCCCTGGTCTAATGCTCTAGACACTATGATAAATGTCCCCCTATATGTATTTATGACGTTAGGCCTCATGCACACAAAGGTATACAAAGGCGCACGGGAGAGGAGGAGGGGGTGAGCGCTACTCACCCCCATCCCTCTCCATGGGGAGCCATAGCCGTCTATGGGGGCATACATACGTCCCTCTGACGGTCATGTGCATGGGGCCTTAGAATACATGTATGCAGTGCAGATCATAATGCACAAGCAGTTAGTACAAATTGGTGCACAATTTCAGTGCAAAATTCTAGCTAATTTTTATCCATATTTTTAGGAATTTTCAAGCTGAAAATCCAGATGATATCTGCAGCAGAAAATGTCTCCTAAGAAACGAGAATAGAAGCCATATGATATCCAATAATAAATTGTAGTATTACTATTCATTGCAGGAAAAGTTATGTGAAAGGTCAAGTAAGTTTATAAAATTTTTACAGGTTATACAGCTACTGTTTTCTTTCTAAAATTTTATATAGAACTGCACTTAGAACTGCAATTTTGACAGTGCTGCTACATAATATTGCTACATTTTTGTACATAAAATAGTTTGAGCATAATTTTGTTTTATGATTGTAGTTTTACCAAATATTTCCTTTATTTCCCCAAATTCTCATTCCCTCCCCCTATCATTTTTTTCCTCATGTACCAACGGGCAGGTTCTGGGCCTGTAGCCAGTGCTGCATTCCTCTCATAGCTTAGACAGGTATGCTCTAACAATAAGTAAGTAGTGTTATTCTGCTTCAGGTGTAGTGTTTCTGTACCTGGGAGGCATGAGAGGTGGAGTGATAGTGAGCAAATAATGAGATACTTGTTGGCCGCAGCACTGAATTCCTCCTAGCCCCGGGGCCTCAACTTTCTACTGTGACTCTATGATTAGGTTTTCATAAAACAGGAAGTAAAGGCTTATGGTTGGCTGGGCATGATCAAGTCATTGAACTTTCTACTTTGACTATATGGTTTGTTTTTCATGCAGGAAGTAAAAGCTTATGGTTGGCTTGGCATGATCAAATCATTTAACTTTCTAAATTCATGTTGCATCTTTAGAGTCAGATATTTTATTATTAGAGCCCTCTATGATTATGTGTTCACCTAGTGAAAATATTAACACAGTTATATATTCTCACACAAAAATCCGCATCTTAAAGTGGATGGGAAATCTGATTTCTGTTGGCTGTAAATGGTGTAAAAATAAGAAGTAATAAAGAAAAAGAAATAATAAGAAAAAAATAATAAAGAGCTTATACTTACCACCCGTCAAGAGACTGTCGGCCTGTATAACACTGTGCTTAGTGTACAGTGCTGACAAAATGTCACTGCTAAACATTTATATATGATGTTGCTAATATTATGCAGTTCTGGAACAGAAGTAAGAACAAATCTGAGTATAAGTTCTTTAATATTTTTACCAGGGGTCAATAGAAATACTATTTCCTATCCAAGGCAACCCCTTCTGGAAATTGTACAGGTTTTCTGGCCCACACATCACTTTCCCCAAAAGTAAAAAGGGGTGGAGACCTGACCTGGCAGAGATCTCTTTCTGGCGCTTGTATTCAGTGCCAGATTTACTAAGGATTCAGAGCCTCTTAGTAAATCAGGCGTGCAGTGCACATTCGAGGGGGTTAAGACTAAGTACCAGTCCTAATTATTCCCCCGTTTGTGATGCTTGTTTTACTAGCATAGCACCAGCAGTGTCTAGCATGTGTAAGTTATGCATAAATACAGACTCATCTTTTCACACATGCTTTCTCTCAAAAAAAAATCTTGCCATACGTTGATGGTGGGTTTTTGCATTGGGTGTGATTTAAGAATATAACAATTAATAATAATAATTCCTTCATTTATATAGCGCACACAGATACCGCAGCGCAGCACAGAGCTTGTCAAATCAGTGGTGTGATATTTTATTAATATTCTTTTGGGGGGGGGGGGCTTATCACATTATTTGTTACATTTTGTTATTCCAATATTGGCTAAAATTCACGATACAAGTCTTTTACTTTCCATATGAAATGTTCATTTGTGCTCATTTGGTCCCGACCTTTAATCAGTAGGATGAGATTTCAGGAATTGTATTTGCACCTAGAGGCTGTTGGACTCCCACCGCTTGGATGAATCACTTCCTCTCAGAGGCTCTTCCAATAAATGATGTTATTCAGGGGGCTGGTATCACACCGACTACTTCTTGATCATAAAGTCTGTCAGGAGGGATTAACTTAGCGTTGCCCGTAAGGAATGCCAGTTATGTGTTCCCTTAGAAACTTTTAATATAAATCCTAGTCTTTCTCAGCACAGCTTTTCACCAAATGAAATAGCGATATGAATTACTGTGCAGTGTTTACTGCTTTTATCCTGCCAGACTTTTCTGAGTAATGAGCTTTCCAAAGTATGATGTTGTTTTGCATAGCATCACTATACATAGACATAAACTTTATATATAAAGATTGATGTAGAATGTATCATTATGCATTATTGTAATCATTTATTGTATCTGTCTACAATGATGCGGACTCCAGCTATGCTTACTGGTTTCTCTGAAAGACTTTTAATAAGGATATTTGGGCATATTATTAATTTGTTTGTATAATTTGGACCACAAAACAGTTTTCAGACAATTTAAGACTAATATGGCAAAAGTGGATGTAGATTTCTTTGCCTAATTTATGCTGTTGCACCTCAATTCTGGTGCAGTTTTCTGGTGTAAACTAAGCCAACTAATAGCTGTGCTGCAATACCAGTAAACTTGAACTGGTGTGGAGTTATTTTTGTAAGAAAGCAGACATGTTTTTCTAGCTCTGGAAGGTGAGGGATCCCTTTAACCCCTCAAGGACGGAGGGTTTTCCGGCTCATTTCTCGCTCTCCAACTTCAAAAATCCATAACTTTTTCATTTTTACTTGTACAGACCTGTGTGAGGGCTTATTTTGTGCGTAACAAATTTTACTTTCCCGTAATGATATTTATTTTAACATGCCGTGTACTGCGAAGCTGAAAAAAAATTCCAAATGTGGAAAAATTGAAAAAAAACCGTCACGTTCTTGTGGGCTCAGTTTTTACGACTTTCACTCTTCGCTCCAAATAACACGCCTACTTTATTCTTTGGTTCGGTGCGATCGCGGTGATACCAAATTTATATAGGTTTTATTGTGTTTTAATACATTTTCAAAAATTAAACGAATGTGTACAAAAAAGAAAAAAAATTTTTTGCCATCTTCTGACGCTAATAACTTTTTCATACTTTGGCGCACGGAAATGTGTGAGGGGTCATTTTTTGCGAAATGAGGCGACGTTTTCATTGCTACCATTTTGAGGTCTGTGCGACATTTTGATCATTTTTTATTTCATTTTTTATGTTATGTAAAAAGGTGTAAAAGTCGCATTTCGGACATTTGGGCGCCATTTCCCGCCTCGGAGGTCACCGCCGGCCGTAACCGTTTTTATATTTTGATAGATCGGGCATTTTGGGACGCGGCGATACCTAATATGTCTGTGATTTTTACTGTTTGTTATGTTTTATATCCGTTCTAGGGAAAGGGGGGTGATTTGAACTTTTAATATTTTATTAATTTTTTTTATTTTTTAAACTTTTTTTTTTCTTTTTTTTTTCACTATCTTTTAGACCATCTAGGGTACATTAACCCTAGATGATCAGATCGCTCCTACCATATACTGCAATACTACAGTATTGCAATATATGGCGTTTTTGCAGGTCTTACATTACAATGAGCCACTGGCTCATTGTAACGAACCTGCATAAACCATGAGAAGACCCGAGGCTACCATGGTAACCGATCGCCGCCCCCCGATGACGTTCGGGGGCGTGGCGATCGAAAAAAAGATGGCGGCGCCCGCGCGCCGCCGTCTTTTAAACGCCGCCCGCGACTTTGCGGGCGGCGTTTAGAGGGTTAATAGCCGCGATCGGTGCAAGCACCGACCGCGGTTATTAGCGGTGGGGGTTTTGTGCAAAATGCAAAAACCCCCACCTCTGTATGAAGAGGACTCAGCCCGTGAGCCCTCTTCATACTTCCCTTATACCTCTGCGCCGTAGAGCTACGGCGCAGAGCGTTAAGGGGTTAAATGTGTATTAATGTAGTAAAGCGGAACAGTGTTATATTAGAATTATGTTACTGCAAGTGAAAAACATTCTTGATCTTCACTTCAACCTGACCTAAAACTTATTTATCTTAGTCAACATGGAACCAGAAAAAGCTGGGGGACCATTTATTTTACAAATTCAAGGCAGCTTCTGGCCCCTCTTTAAAGTGAACATTCAGAAGCAAATAATACTTTTGAGAATTAACTTAACCTTACAAATGACAAGGGGAAGTTTCTTCTCTGAAGTATAATTGTGCCACAGTAGGTGAAAACCAGACTTGGAACATCTTATGAATACAATACAGTTTGTTTGTTTCTTACTCAGTCTAGAGGAATTTTACCCTTTCCTTGTGATTTGACTTTTAATCCTCTTACAGAGAAAAAAAAATTGGATGCATGTACTATGTTAGAAAAAATTTATCTTCTGCCAACACTGTGGGAACGCAGTCCACTAAGATAACTTTGACCGAGTGCATACACAGATTGCTTGGTCATGTATACGCAGTTGTATTTCTATTCATAGTCTAAATTTTACTGTTATTTACTTAGCTTCAGTATATTTCATTGGACAAAGTATGTTCTCACATCAATCCATGTGATCAGCAGAGAAACTGTGGCAAACGGATACACTATAGAGTTAATTACATAGAAAGTTTATTTGCCTATATCAGTGTTTTCTGATAAAGATGCTGTCCGAGAGTAAGCAAAAATATTGAGGTGGCCAGGGCGGGGAGGGGGCTGCAAAAAATAAAAAAGTACTTACCTACTCCGGTGCGCCGTATACATTGCGGGGACAGGAGATGGGTGCGCATGCCAGGCATCCAGAAGCTGTTGGCGCTGAGGTGCCATGCCCCTGTAAACAAACAGGGGCAAGGAACCGTGGGACCATGAGATTCTGGGAGTGTCAGAAAAGGTAATTACATGTTCATTTTTTGTGCAGCCCCCGGCCACCTCCCTCTATTTGCATAAGGTAAGTAAGTTGAAGAGTGGGAAAGCATGAATAAAAATTGCAGATTTTTGTCATGGTGAGATACACTCACCGGCCACTTTATTAGGTACACCTGTCCAACTGCTCGTTAACACTTAATTTCTAATCAGCCAATCACATGGCAGCAACTCGGTGCATTTAGGCATGTAGACATGGTCAAGACAATCTCCTGCAGTTCAAACCGAGCATCAGTATGGGGAAGAAAGGTGATTTGAGTGCCTTTGAACGTGGCATGGTTGTTGGTGCCAGAAGGGCTGGTCTGAGTTTTTCAGAAACTGCTGATCTACTGGGATTTTCACGCACAACCATCTCTAGGGTTTACAGAGAATGGTCCGAAAAAGAAAAAACATCCAGTGAGCGGCAGTTCTGTGGGCGGAAATGCCTTGTTGATGCCAGAGGTCAGAGGAGAATGGGCAGACTGGTTCGAGCTGATAGAAAGGCAACAGTGACTCAAATCGCCACCCGTTACAACCAAGGTAGGCAGAAGAGCATCTCTGAACCCACAGTACGTCGAACTTTGAGGCAGATGGGCTACAGCAGCAGAAGACCACACCGGGTGCCACTCCTTTCAGCTAAGAACAGGAAACTGAGGCTACAATTTGCAGAAGCTCATCGAAATTGGACAGTAGAAGATTGGAAAAAAGTTGCCTGGTCTGATGAGTCTCGATTTCTGCTGCGAAATTCGGATGGTAGGGTCAGAATTTGGCGTCAACAACATGAAAGCATGGATCCATTCTGCCTTGTATCAACGGTTCAGGCTGGTGGTGGTGGTGTAATGGTGTGGGGAATATTTTCTTGGCACTCTTTGGGCCCCTTGGTACCAACTGAGCATCGTTGCAACGCCACAGCCTACCTGAGTATTGTTGCTGACCATGTCCATCCCTTTATGACCACAATGTACCCAACATCTGATGGCTACTTTCAGCAGGATAATGCGCCATGTCATAAAGCTGGAATCATCTCAGACTGGTTTCTTGAACATGACAATGAGGTCACTGTACTCAAATGGCCTCCACAGTCACCAGATCTCAATCCAATAGAGCATCTTTGGGATGTGGTGGAACAGGAGATTCGCATCATGGATGTGCAGCCGACAAATCTGCGGCAACTGTGTGATGCCATCATGTCAATATGGACCAAAATCTCTGAGGAATGCTTCCAGCACCTTGTTGAATCTATGCCACGAAGAATTGAAGCAGTTCTGAAGGCAAAAGGGGGTCCAACCCTTTACTAGCATGGTGTACCTAATAAAGTGGTCGGCGAGTGTATATGCTTAATGTATTTGATTCTTTATGTATAAATAAACCGTATGAGGATGTAAAGCCTCTGATTACGGCACCACTGCTCCAGCACCAGGGCTTCCATTCCAAAGTGCAGATGTAGCATTTATTGTAAGGAATGTATTAAGTTTGGCGTTTGGATACTGCTCTTAATATTGGTAAGTCTCTTCCATTGTGCACATAAAAACGGAACCAGTCAATGGCCAATTACACAAACCACATGCTGCAGAAAAAAATCTGCAGCATAAAATGATTCATGTTGTAAATCAGTTTCCTGCTGCTGATTCCCTTTGTGGATTTGAAATGTAAAGTCATGTCCAGAATTGCAGAGAAATATAGGCTAAAAGTCTAAGAAGAAAGCAGTTGACTTGCTTTTTTTTTGTACCAGTATGTTTTGATCTTGGCCAGTGTCCTTAGCTTTAATCTCATTTTATGCTTTTCAAACTTTTTACACTTTAAAAAAAAAAAAGCTTCCATTCCTGTTATGGAAATATGATGATTATTATTTCCCTGAGAACATTAATCCAATTCTTTTATCTTGAACTGATGTGTGACAATATTTCTTTTTTTGTTTGCATTGTTTGGAAGCAGAAAAAGATACAAAATATTCATATACAAATTACCATCATTTGCAGCAATCATTGCCTGTAAAATATTGAAGCATAAGCTGGAAAATCTCTATAAATGTAGCCTCTTTATGGTTGTGAAACGAGGCATGTAGGAGCACAGGCTGCCTGTGCAGTCATATAACTAATGATCAGTGTACTACATGCAGTAATTGGTGACAATTGTAATGCCCTGCTCGATGGAAATAAACTATGATGAGATCTTTTTTTTAAATTACTATACTAAAATAATAGGAAAACATAAAAATAGAGCAGATGTCCAATCAAATCAATCACAGAGGATTCTACTGTATCATCAGACATCATCTGAAATATCTTAGTAGATGCTTTAGTGCACAACGTATATAACAGGGTCACTCTCTGTTTGAGTTTCAAAAATGGCAAATATACTGATTATATTACCACTCCAGCAAAGTTGGATAAGAACATATATGTAAAATTTGAACTTTTTAAGCATTCACACACTATAACAGGTAAAAACCTGACCCTACAAATACTTTATCAAGCCAAGCATATTTACATAATTTTTGTTTGTTTCATGGTACAGCATGGAGGAATTAAACTTAAAGTAATATTATAAATAATTTAAAAGAAAACAAAGTCAAGGATGTGGAGAGCTCACCACTAGAGGATAAAACACAGACATTGGGGCTTATTAACTAAGGGTCCGTCGGGTTTCGCGTTTTTTTCCATTTTGCACTGCATTGCCCCAGGTTTTTGGCACAAGCAATCGGATTGTGGCACATCGGCGCGGGCTTGCATGCGACACAAATCGAGGGGCGTGGACGTCGGACAACCCGATTGATTCAGACAAACCGCGGAATTTAAAAAGCAAATTGTGTCGCAAGATCAGCACCCACAAACACGGGGAAGAAGGTGAACTCTGGTGGACCTCGACGCGGAATGCGACACATGCAGGAAATTGGACGCACAATCTTAGTGAATCGTGGTAGACCCGAATCCTTGTCGGGCAACGCACAGTGGAGATCGCGACGGTACTGGTAAGTTAATGTGCCCCAGTCTGTGTGGTGGCTAAATTCTCAAGCCAAACACTGTACCAGGGAAGAGATTCCAAGCATCATAGTTGTATTTGATATGCTTCCACGCCGAACTGTGAATATGATTATAACATGATACTGTTGTGCTGTGGGCAAGCAGGAATTCCTTGCATCACTTATAACTATGATGCTTTGAGTCCCATCTCCCAAACAGTATTCAATCTGTAAAGCTGTCAACCACATGGACCAAGCATGGTCATGTGTGTTAGCCCATAAGTAAAGCTCTCCTCATCCCAGATCACACACTACGCTGGTATTCCTTTTCCTGGATGCCGGGAGATCACTTTTGCCCTTCAGTACACTGTGGCGGCAGAAACTTAAAGGATATTTAAGTGAATCTGATGGTGGATTTTCTGAAACTCCAGCATTGAGGTCTTTATATCTTTTACTTTATACAGATCATTTGCATAACAAAACCATGAATAAAACGTTGATTTACTGCAATGTGATAAAAGGGACATGCTCTGAAAGGTGTCAATCTGCTTGATAAGGTGCTAACAGTGGTTTATTTGTTTACTTTCTGCTGACAGGTTCCATTTAAGTATCTAAAATCAGTATATGTAAATCCTAGACCTTTATTGCCTCTGAAAATTTCTGGATCATTCCTTCAAATTGCCTACTTTTGAGATTTTTATAAACTCTGTCTCTTCTGCAGATTAAATTTTCCAGGAAAAATCTGGATGGTTTGCAGTAATTCTAATGTGTATAAATTAACTGACGGCCAAGTGTGTCCACATACAAAGTCTAATACGATATAATCAGTGCGTACAGTGTCAGACATTGTAGAGATCCACCCGACTATCATAATGTCAAGATGTTACTAAGATACAACACTGAGAAGCAGTCTAGGAAAGGATGTTCTAAATATTTGGGGGTAATTTAAATAACTACTCTTTGCATATTTTTACTAAAATGTGTCCCTGTATTTTATGGATACAAATATGCATGAAGGAGATTACAGAATAATGCATTTTCCCCACACATAAATAATATACTGAGAGTCAATGAGGGGAAGCAGAGAGGTATAATAGAAATAGCTTGATGTTAAGGGTAACAAAGTGTCTCCCTCTGTGTGAGTCAAGAATGACAGCTTTGTTATCATGCATATGGAAACCAGAATGGATGACCTGAGTTTGGAGCAAAACAGTGCTTCTTCCTGTCTCTCTCAGTAAGGAAGACCCTCTGTTCATGAACCTGCCTGGTGTGGAGAGCCTTTCAGCACCAGAGCCTCTCAGTTCCTTTTCAGTCGCATGTTGGCACCAAAACATTTCCTCGTAGGGAACATCTTAATGTGCTTTTCAAAGCCCTTGGGAAAGGGGGCAGGGAGGAAGGCTTCTTCACTGTAGCTAATGTGCTTGAAAGTCTCTCTTTTTTATTTCTTTTGTTGCTTTTTATACCCCAAACAAAACCCCCCCGAGAGTCCAGTCTGACAACATCTATTCAGGATTTTCTGTGCACATAAGCTCTGACCGTCACAATGTGACCTGCCTATACAGACTTTGTGAATCATGGGCCATTTTAAGTTTCACACAGGAGAAAAGCAATACATTTCTCATGTAAAACAGAATTGTGGCGGAAAAAAAATTCTTTTCTTTTGTATAGTAGATATGAAAACAACCACTTTTCTAGATTGTAGTTCTCTATAGTGAACCCACAGAGACTTCTTTACAAATAAAAATAAAATAGAAGACACACAATCCAGAATAGAAAGCAAGGCTGAATTTTTCAATTTCACTTTATGTAACCGGTGCTCAATTCCTGCTGCTCATTCAGCACAATAATGGCTTTTAGGCAGAACCCTCCCTATAATTTACCATTTGAAGCTCTAAAACATTATGCCAAACAGCATAATTTCATTATTCTTTTGCAAGTATTGTAACTTTATACCGGTGTCTTATCTTAGGAGATTTGTGTGAATTCATAGTTATAGTATAGATAGTTAAAGTATTTTCACAAACGAAACAGAAAATCAGTTCATCCATACTGTTACTTATGATTCTTAAAGGGAAAGTCAACCTCAGGTTGACACTACTTATTCACAGGGACAATTTTTATAATTCTCCAAAAAAGAGCAGTCCCCAAAACCCTGTTTAAATGAATCAGATGTTGAAACACTGTCACTGTTAAATTTAGTTACCCATTAACAGAAGACTATATTTACCTCTACATTTGTTAAGTGGTGCTTCTCTAGGATGCTTAAGCTTATGCAAAAAAGTTTTAGCATTCCATTTACACTGATGTAACATTCAGTACATACCATATTAAAGTACAACGTGGCCAACTAAGTTTGGAACGAATTTGTTAAATGCTGCCCCAAAAAGGTATAAGTTCTTTAAAACACCTCCAATCTTCCATTATTTTTTAAGAATACCTGTTAAGCTATATGCCCAACTTGTATTGATCTTTGGTTTGTGGCACAGTAACACATACTGTAGATACATGCCTCTAAACCAGTAAATTACATTGAAAACAATATATGCTTCTGTTGTGTTTGCACCATTTTTTATGTAGATCTCATTTTAAGGGAAATCTACCATCAGTTTTACTGTGCTAAACTATGTGCTAAAGTATGCTAACTCTATATGCCGCAATTGTAGCAATACAGTGTTATAAAAATTATGGTAATTGGTCTGGGGCGCTCTGACTTATTCACAGAAGCACCTCAGAGCACCTCATCCTATAATTTATTCACTCCCCACTAGGAGTCGCATCTTGTCTCATCCGTCCATAATGCATAGAGCAGCTGACGGACGGGACAAGGTGGGACTTCTGGCGAAACAGAGAACTGAATAAAGGTGGTGATATAGCCTGTGCAATCTCAGACCAATTACCATAATTTTTATAACTATATTGTTGCAAAAAGTCCAGAGGAGCATAGTTCCACAGGAACATCTTAGTAGGACATGCCTACTTCATTAAAACTGATGGTGGATGCCCTTTGACAAATCGATTTGGAACCAAAATTTAAGGATTGAATTTACTAAAGGTCTATATAAATAGGGTTGCACAGTTTTTTAGTATCCCCTCTAAATACAGCCAACTCATCACAGTATATTAGGCTGGAAAATAAACAAGTTGCATCTGTATACTGTCTAGTTTATACCACTTGTTTGCTTGAAGCATTTATTCCAATTTTGCAAATGCAAGTTTACATAAATAGATTTAAAGGGAACCACAGGCCAGGTGGTTTAATGTCCCAAATTGCACTATAGGAATTTTAAATTTATGATTACCTCTTTCCCCCGGCACCCTTTGTGTTCCTGCAAGTGAAGCCGGAATATTATATGCCAGTTTTTCTGCGCAAGTGTTGTAAATACATTGCATTCGCATTGAAGCCTGGGTATTATCTCGGCTTCACTTGCCACATCATGATTGCAGGCACGGGATCAGCAGATGTGCCTCATTGGTTCTAGGCGAATAAAGAAGTTTATATCTTTTATTTTTACCCACCTACAGCCTTTTATACAGATTTTTTGAGGACCCTAAACCACAGTTCCTTACCAACTTCATGTCTGCATGGACGGTTTTAATAAACCGGATTTACTTGCCAGAATGCGCAGGCCCAATGGAATTGAGGGAAAAGGTGAGTATAAATGTCTATTTTTTTCCTAGGCCCACAAAAAATTATTACAGGGCGATATGGAACACTAACCACTGGCCCATAAGGTTTACAGTATCAAATCTCCCTGATAAGTTCCCTTTAAATCTATTTGTGTACATTTGCATTTTTGAAACCAGCATAAATGGTTCAAGCATTGTAAACTAAATCAAGAAACAGATGGTATAAACTAGACATTATACAGATGCATGTATACCTATATGCAGACCCGTAAAAACTGAACTCGACAAGTAGCCGTATACCACTATACACCAACGCGCGTTTTGCCGTCGCTTCCTCAGGGTGTAATGCAACTTGTTTATCATCCACCCTAACATACTGTGATTGCTGCATTTTGGCTGCATACAGTTGGCTGCATTTTGAGGGGATACCAAAATAACTGTGTGCCCCGATTTAAATAGACTTTTGGTTTCTTAAAATCTTTCTTTTTTTTGTAGAAAACTAGCTGATGACATATCATTGTGTACATTAGATGCCTGGGTCACAAACTACTTGCAGCTGAATCTACAGAAAACACAAGAAAGCTGTGTTTTGTTTGCATGCTGTGAATTTAATAATAATGTATATCTTGGACTCTGTGGAGTGGGAGGGTTGAACATGATTCACTGTTCAACAATGCCAACCAAAGGAAAAGTCCATGGACATGGACATTGCATAAAAATAACAGTAATACCCAGAACACCAGATTGTATGTTAGAACCAGACTATTATTTGTATAGTTATGGTAGAGCTCTCAGCTATCAAAGAGCAACTGTGCAGTAACTTGACAAAAATAGTTTTAGCATAGCAGGAAAAAACCTTTGACAATCCCAACGATACCTGTATCATTCTTCTGGCTTCTTACTAGCCTGAGGGCTATATGTGGCTAATTGTAAAATCCTCTCAGCTTTTTCTGAAGTGGGCTGGACTTCCTAGTTATGACATCAGCTTAGGGCAGTGAGGCCAGAGCATTGAGGGAATTCACATGAATGTGCTCAAATAGCTCAGCCAATTAGTATTACTGCTTATACAGAGATCTAGTTCAGAGCAAGACCGTGAAGACACGGAACTGACCGTACAGAGCACTGGAGCTCTATATCATAGTAAGAAATGATCATACAATAATCTACTACACCACAAAGAAAAATCTATATTTAAATGTGTCCAACTGCACTATAAAATGGCTACATAGGAATAAAAACCTATCGTAACAACATAGAATGTGTGCATATGAAAACCACCTTTCTGAGAGAGACCCCTCCCTATAAAAAATTAGTTTTTTTGCCATTATACTCTAAGGAAGCTGCCCCATATCTGCTGACCACCCCTTTCCTGTGCAAAGAGACCTGCTCAAAGATGTTTCACTGTATATACACTATGCTGTGTGTGCATGATCTACTAGCCATTCATTAGAATTGACGGGGAGTCTGAGCTATGTCTTTATTTGTGCATTCAAACTTTCACACATACACATTTTTACTACATTCAAACACAAACAGCTTTGCTACATACTGTTCATGGGAACATATGAAAAGAGCAATCTGAACTGTAGCATGTTTGTAAATGGATGGGAGGCATGTGATCATTCACATACTTGTGACATCACTCAAGGTCCTAGATTCTTTTACATGCTGCCGAGACTGATATTTTCCTGCACCCAGCAGCTACAGATTTATTGCTTACAAATAATTAGGAAAACTAGGTAATCTTAACAACTATTTTTCAGAAATATGTTAATAAGATGAATAAAGTATATTTGAAGCAGAAGGTAGAAGGGAAATTGATACCATCTGGGTTCTGTTGGTGGGTACGATGGGCTAATATCCTCATTTTAATGTACTGTGAGTGGCTCTCCTGTAAGGAAAGAGACTTCTTGTGATATACTTACATAAGGTACTCAGACATTGTTTCTACTAGTGATCCTTATCTCCTTGCTATACTTGTATCTTCTGTTTCTGCGTACACTATATGATGTATCTTTGCCATGTACTTGATGGAAGGATGATGGTTTTTGTTGTATCTCTATTTTACTGATGTGATTTGAAAAAAAAATACCGTTATATAGATTTTGACATCAAGGGTGAGAGTGGGTTTGCAAGTTCTGCCTGTCAATAGGATCAAATGCTTCTTTGAGTAATTACAAAGCATGAACCTTGTGCAGCCCTACAAGTCAGGCAACTTCAGGACAGCTTTGCTTTAAATCAACTTTTCTGCCACATCATACTCTTCCCTTCCTGAAAGTATCAAACGCTGTTGTAATTATGATGCCACCTTTACCTTTGTCAGTTTCCTTTTATTATTATGATATATTTTATTAAATGCTCAATTGCATATACTGTGGCCAATCCCAGTGCCTAAGTATTCTTTTGCATGTGTAAAGTTTATGGGATGGATGATTGATGGTCAATCGAAACATTCTTATGGATGTAGTTAATCTTTACTGAGATGGTACCACCCAGCTGTAGAAATCTTAAAATGAGGAATTTTTACTAGAGTGTTTTTTGTGGCAGTAAATGTACTAGTGCACATTCCATACACGTGTGTCATGTAGATTACTATTATTATTTGTTTAAGGAAGCTGTAACCGTTCCTTTAAGAAAAGTGTGATCCGCTCAGTCTCTACATGCCAAGACAGAGAGCAGAACTGTCTGCAATTATCTATACATACGGGATAACCTTCCAAATGAATAATCTACCCCCCCCCCCCCCGCCCCTCTTCCCCAATAGTTTTATTGTAAAAATAAAAAGCCAAATACCTAGAAGTAAAATGGATTAGTGCTGGACGGCATAGAAAATCTTGGAAGGCCATCACATATCCTATAGTAATATTGTACCATAGTTAATTGACATAATTAAGCCTGGCATTGAGTGGTAGAACATTTAAAGGGCCAGTGTCCTCTTAGTTTTATCTATAGTGATACATATTGCAAACAGAATTCAAAATAATTTTATGGTGCTGGTGTATTTACTGTACTATACTACTACTAAGAATTATGTAGAAACATAGAAGAGATATGACTTATACCACTGTTATTATTCACATACACTCACCGGCCACTTTATTAGGTACACCTGTCCAACTGCTCATTAACACTTAATTTCTAATCAGCCAATCACATGGCGGCAACTCAGTGCATTTAGGCATGTAGACATGGTCAGGACAATCTCCTGCAGTTCAAAACGAGCATCAGTATGGGGAAGAAAGGTGATTTGAGTGCCTTTGAACGTGGCATGGTTGTTGGTGCCAGAAGGGCTGGTCTGAGTATTTCAGAAACTGCTGATCTACTGAGATTTTCACGCACAACCATCTCTAGGGTTTACAGAGAATGGTCCGAAAAAGAAAAAACATCCAGTGAGCGGCAGTTCTGTGGGCGGAAATGCCTAGTTGATGCCAGAGGTCAGAGGAGAATGGGCAGACTGGTTCGAGCTGATAGAAAGGCAACAGTGACTCAAATCGCCATCCGTTACAACCAAGGTAGGCAGAAAAGCATCTCTGAACGCACAGTACGTAGAACTTTGAGGCAGATGGGCTACAGCAGCAGAAGACCACACCGGGTGCCACTCCTTTCAGCTAAGAACAGGAAACTGAGGCTACAATTTGCACAAGCTCATCGATATTGGACAGTAGAAGATTGGAAAAACGTTGCCTGGTCTGATGAGTCTCGATTTCTGCTGCGACATTCGGATGGTAGGGTCAGAATTTGGCGTCAACAACATGAAAGCATGGATCCATCCTGCCTTGTATCAACGGTTCAGGCTGGTGGTGGTGGTGTCATGGTGTGGGGAATATTTTCTTGGCACTCTTTGGGCCCCTTGGTACCAATTGAGCATCGTTGCAACGCCACAGCCTACCTGAGTATTGTTGCTGACCATGTCCATCCCTTTATGACCACATTGTACCCAACATCTGATGGCTACTTTCAGCAGGATAATGCGCCATGTCATAAAGCTGGAATCATCTCAGACCGGTTTCTTTAATATGACAATGAGTTCACTGTACTCAAATGGCCTCCACAGTCACCAGATCTCAATCCAATAGAGCATCTTTGGGATGTGGTGGAACGGGAGATTCGCATCATGGATGTGCAGCCGACAAATCTGCGGCAACTGTGTGATGCCATCATGTCAATATGGACCAAAATCTCTGAGGAATGCTTCCAGCACTTTGTTGAATCTATGCCACGAAGAATTGAGGCAGTTCTGAAGGCAAAAGGGGGTCCAACCCGTTACTAGCATGGTGTACCTAATAAAGTGGCCGGTGAGTGTATATAATTGCACATTCCCTGATTAACATCTGGTTTTTAAGTTCTAGCAGTAGTGTTTGCATTATTACGTCTGTACATATCAGTGTGTCAAGTCAGTAACTATTCTATGTATCTACAAATCTGAAAACGGACACTGACCTTAATAGGATTTCTTTACTATGAGAACATCTTCTGGCTTCTATAGTGTATGTGTACAAGGTTTACTGACGAGTGATAGGGACTCGGCGCTATCATACTTCCTTACTCCTTTATATTGAGATTTATTCCATCTGGAAGGTCAAGAGGGAACATCTGGATCTCTGCTTCAGACATGAGAACTAATCCGGAGGCTGGAGGGGGTGGTCACAACCTGACACTAGAGCCAAAATTTGTGTATGCGTATCGATATGTGGTTTGTGTGATTTAACTTTTTCTGTTCAGCTGCCTTGTCCTTGGCAGCCAAGCTGCATGCGTTATAATGGCTTTGAACTCCTCTGCTATTGACGGTTTGTCCTCCAGCCCTTGTCTACAAGACAGCTCAAAACGTGCAATATCATCTGCTAAGAATCAAGTCAAACAGCTTATATTTTACAAGCTCTGGATAGATTTTGCTTCCTCTAGCAACACTGAATCTTTTTTTTATTGTGTGCTAATGATGACTTATTGTCTTATGAGGATATATTTTTCTGCTACTGACAACCGTGTATATATGTACTTTGTCTAACCCCCAAAAAAGGATAGAAAAAGAATCATTTACCCTTGTCTGTAGTTTAGCTCACTTGATAATGATCCAAAGGCATCTTGCACTTACCATGTGAATAGGGGTTGTGTATTTGCAAAAGACACACATATATGTATATAAACATTTATATATACAATGGGGGACATGTATCTTTATTTTGAGCTGTTCTTCTCTTCCTTTCACTGATGTGACTTTTATTCATTTTTGCGACTATACCAAGGTCTTAAGAAGTTGGTCAGTGGTTATGTCTGTTACAGTGTAGAAACTTTTTAGGTGCAAGAAGAATTACAACTTTCCCCATGCTTAGTTCCATACATGCACCTAAAAAGTTTAAAAAAAAATAAAAAAGCCTGCAAATCAGAAAAAAAAGTAAAACAGATATGTATCAAGACGGCACATTTTGAAAGATACATAGCACTGCTAAAGTATGCCAACTACAGCCAACTTTTAAAAGTCGGAAAGAAAAACTAATTATACATGTGCCCCAATGTAAAGTATTAGGAAGTTAAATAACCCTTAAGATATCTCAATGCAAAATGGCTTTGGAATATATCTTTTAGGCCTTATTTTTGTTGAATTCAACCTTCGTAATGCACAAATGTAATATAAAACCACAAATACGCTGGGAAAATCCATTTTCTACTTCATTTTTTTTATCCATGTGCTAAATGAGATATTGTTAAATCCAATTCACTACACTGAAACTGTACTCAGTTAAATACAGCATGTGCATGTAGCCTTATAGTTCAAGGACACAAGTGTTTTTAATATGAAAGGATAATAATACAGAATACAGAAGGATAATAAAGAATAACTATAAGCAGATGTCGTACAACTTACATTTCCCCCAAAACCTAAGTGCTTACCTATGAACCTCCTAAGATCTATACAAATAACTTGGTGTATATTTATAACCATGATTCCTATTTCTATATAATCACGTTTTCAAGGCCAACATTCCAAGATATGAATATATGTTCCAAGTTTTAGATGTCTACTATGTCTGATTCTTTTTAATACAGGGTGCGGTCACATGTGGCGTTTGCGATGCATTTTTAAATGCATGCTTTTTACATGTTATCATGCATTTGGCTGGTTTTAAAGTGTTTTTCTTCATTGCTGAAAGTGTAAGCAGCTGTGGAAATCTTAACACAGCTGCTTACATGAAGAAAAACACTTTCAAACCAGCCAAACACATGGTGACATGTAAAAGGCATGCGTTTTAAAACAGATTGCAAACGCCATTGGTGACCACACTCTCAGGAGCAGTGAATATGACATAGTATAAATATGTGTGCAGGAAGCCTAACAGCGTAAGAATGTATTCCATGCCCAGGCCGTAGAAGGGGATGGGGATGCACTCTTTATGTAGTATATAACTTACAACATGCAAGGCAAAGATAGTCACCCATTATGCAGTACAAAAATTAACTGCCAAACCAGTGCCACTCCTATGACATTCCTCAAAGCAGCACATATTTTGTCTGTGTGTAGCCCTTAAAGTCTAGTGCAGGGTACATAGTACTCTTGCCAGAGATTGTGCATAGTCATTCATAGCATGGACAGCTGAGATCAAAGACATAGGGGCCTCCGCTTAGCAACAGCGCTAGGAAGGGTTTATTGTGAACACAAGGTCCTGCCTCCAAGTTATCACAACCTCTACTACAGGTGAATCTCAGCAAGCTGAGCAGGTGCTCTGCGACATCAAAGTCAAGCCATCTGCTTGCATTGTGTGCTTCTCCCTGGAACACATTGCTTAAAGAGATCAAACCTCTTAAATATATGAGGGCTTCCTTTAAGACCTGGGGTATGCCTCTCTGCATAGGCAATGTCCGCTGTAATGCACTGTTTGTTCTTTATGTTTAAAAAGCCTTGAATCAATATTTTGCCTCGGCTGAAAGTAAAGTTCAACTTTTCTGATTTTCTTTTTACTGGTTTTTTTTAGTACGTCAGAGAGCCTATAATTTTAATTTATTCACTCCCCCACTTGTGCTAGCAGTCCTGCCCGCTCCCTCCTGTCTGGACTGGGAGAAGGAGGGAATAAATTAAAATAATAGGTGCTCTGTGGCACTCGGGTGACGTAGCCGGAGTGCCTTAGGCTAATTAGAATAATTTTTATAACTCTCTATTGCCGCAGTCACAGCATATAGAGTTATAATTTAAAATTCAGAGGAGCATAGTTCTTCAGGAACTTCTTAGTAGGGCACGTCTACCATCAGTGATCTCCTTTAACCCCTGAAGGACGCAGGGTTTTTCGGCTCATTTCTAGCTCTCCAACTTCAAAAATCCATAACTTTTTCATTTTTACGTGTACAGACCTGTGTGAGGGCTTATTTTGTGCGTAACAATTTTTACTTTCCCGTAATGTTATTTATTTTAACATGCCGTGTACTGCAAAGCTGAAAACAAAATTCCAAATGTGGAAAATTAAAAAAAACCCGCATGTGTGTCACGTTCTTGTGGGCTCAGTTTTTATGACTTTCACTCTTCGCTCCAAATAACACGCCTACTTTATTCTTTGGTTCGGTGCGATCGCGGTGATACCAAATTTAAATAGGTTTTATTGTGTTTTAATACATTTTCAAAAATTAAACGAATGTGTACAAAAAAGAAAAAAAAATTTTGCCATCTTCTGACGCTAATAACTTTTTCATACTTTGGCGCACGGAGATGTGTGAGGGGTCATTTTTTGCGAAATGAGGCGACGTTGTCATTGCTACCATTTTGAGGTCTGCGACATTTTGATCATTTTTTATTTCATTTTTTATGTTATGTAAAAACGTGTAAATGTCGCATTTCGGACATTTGGGCGCCATTTCCCGCCTCGGAGGTCACAGACGCCCGTAACCGTTTTTATATTTTGATACGTCGGGCATTTTGGGACGCGGCGATACCTAATATGTTTGTGATTTTTACTGTTTATTATGTTTTATATCCGTTCTAGGAAAAGGGGGGTGATTTGAATTTTTAATATTTTATTAATTTTTTTATTTTTTAAACTTTTTTTTTTCTTTTTTTTTTCACAATTTTTTAGACCATCCAGGGTACATTAACCCTAGATGGTCAGATCGCTCCTACCATATACTGCAATACTTCTGTATTGCAATATATGGCATTTTTGCAGCACATTCATTACAATGAGCCACTGGCTCATTGTAACGAATCTGCAGAAGCCATTAAGCCTCGGGTCTTCTTTTGACCCGAGGCTACCATGGCAACCAATCGCGCGCCGCCGTTTTTTAAATGCCGCCGGCGACTTTGCCGGCGGCAATCACATGGTTAATAGCCGCGATCGGTGCAAGCACCGACTGCGGTTATTAGCGGTGGGGGTTTTCTGCAAAATGCAAAAAACCCCACCTTTGTATGAAGAGGACTCAGCCCGTGAGCCTTCTTCGTACAGCCCTTATACCTCTGCGCCGTAGAGCTACGGCGCAGAGCGTTAAGGGGTTAGACTAACACAATGTTGGTTGTAGCTGGTGGTTTTATCTGCATCGTGTAGTTGAGCTATAGCAACAAGCTGCTTAATTTCCTTGATGGAAATGTGGTTCCTGGTAATAACAATTCATTTGCACCATTGATTTGTGGATTTGTTTCTCCAACAGCCTGCTTATCTATATTTTTTTATCACACTTAATATGCTCAAATACGTACGTTTAGCAGTGACTTTAAAACAGACTAGGATTAGACACAGTAGCTCAGTAGACATTATCACACATGACATCAGACATTATCATAAAAAAGTGGATCAGCTACAAGTTGCTAGGATGAACTCTTGAGAGTTACTGTTGCATACAGAGACTTGATACCATCTCCTACCACGTATTTGAACCGCCAATTGGTTGGAGAGCACGGAACCTCACTCCACTTGAGTCTGGTCAGCAGCAATCTCGTTAATCCAGCTCCAATCCACCGAAATCAGGCGTTGTTTTCAGACAAAAACTTTATTGAAGTCATGTAAAAGTTATTGGACATAACATTGTGTAATTTCCAACGCGTTTCAGGCGCCATTTGCGCACTTAATCATGGATCAACGCCTGAAACTCATTGGAAATTACACAATGTTATGTCCAATAACTTTTATATGACTTCAATAAAGAAAGTTTTTTTTTAAAACAACGCCTGATTTCGGTGGATTAGAGCTGGATTAACGAGATTGCAACAAAGTTTACTGTACATTCATTTTATCATTCTACATATGCATTTTAAAAAACCCAATGCCAAGCGGATGCCACTGGTTTGTTAAAAACAGGGAAACACAGATCCAAAAAGGGAGCCAAATGGGTGCTAAATTACTTGTTCATGTGCATATTGCCTTAGGTTAATGTGGGGAACAAAACTTTTATTCTGTCATTTTAGCCCTCTGTCTGCAATTCTAAGAAAATTACTTGCAAAACAACAACATTTTGTATATATCATGACTATTGACTGCATAAATCTAAAACAGGCACTGTTACTGGGGTAATTTTGTTCTATTTGTTATCCATGGTCTCCTTCAATCTAAATTAAACTTTTATAATAATTCTATTGAGCCTGGAGGGCTGTTGCATGTTTTCAGTCCCTCAGTGCTGTAGCTTCATAGACTGTTACAATGAGCAGATAGCAGGCAGGTAACAGACAGCAGTGGGTTGGATGAGACATGTTCTGCTCATTGTAACAGCCTGTGAATCTGACACCCAAAGAGACCTTCAAGCTCATTAGCGTAATTTTAAAATTTGATTTTAGAAAGAAAGAAGGCCAGAAATACCAAGCATAAGATGAATACTTCAGTCACAGTGTCTAGATCTATGAGTAAGTGTCCCTGGTTTATTATGCTTGATCTTAATGGTAGATTTCCTTTAAGTAATTATCATACAGGCAGGCAGTGATTGAGTTAATCTCAAATTTTTAGCAGCTAGAGCAGTAACACTTTATATTATTGGAGAAGATTGTAGAAAAGTAAAAAGTTGTATAGGCTAGCAATGAAGCGGCAATACTAAGCAACATTTGCATCTATCTCCCAGGGTCCATTGGTTTTCCTCCTGGGTAATACATTTAAAGTATAGCAGTCATTGTGGAAATTTAATTTCAGACGCATGTAGCTGGAGACATGCAAAGCAATCTATTTTAATTGTTATCGATTTTACTTTCAATTTTCCCCCTTGAATTGCAATTTCATTAATCTCTTGAGCTCTGTGTTGAGTACATTGTGGTACTCTCAGCAGAAGTAAGTATATATGTACATAATCATAGAATATGCTACTCCAAAGATGGAACATCTTGTTGCTGGGATCCCCTCAGAGCAATATTTATCACTCAACAAAACTTTAATCTTAAAATACTTAAGAATATACAGACTGCTGGGCATTACAACAGTATTTACCATTTATTTCAATCCCTAAAGGGTTTGTCAAGGCACCAGAAAATTTTAATAAAATTCATTTTACTAGTCGACTTTACAGTCATGCATATCTTTTTACAAATCCATAGTGTAGCCAGTAAACTGCTGTGCTCCCATATTGTATTGTCTCACTGATTTCATTAGTGTATGTATTAAGACATTATAGCATACTATACTGCACTTTTATTTTGGAGGCATCCTCCCCCTAAAGCAGTGATGGCGAACCTTTTATAAATTGAGTGCCCAAACTACAACCAAGTCCCACTTATTTATCGCAAAGTGCCAACACAGAAATTTAATTTGTGATTTATATGCCCTGCTCTGTCACAGCTTTCATTTATATCAGCACCCTGAGGACACCAATAAAGCAGAGAATTTCGATGATCATTGTAGCTTACCTCCTGAGTCCATTAACAGGAAGAATTGTCGGTCTACAATGATGATCCAGGTCTGTCCACACCTTCCCACTCCTCCAGTAGTCCCAGATAGCGCTGTCACTTTAAAATAGCTCTGTAGACAGCAAGTTCTGTGCTGTCTTTGACTGCAGGAAGATATCTGGAGTGCTCTGGTGATGGCCTGGGTGCCCACAGAAAGGTCTCCGAGTGCCACCTTTGGCACCCGTGCCATAGGTTCGCCACCACTGCCCTAAAGCATTGTTTCCAGGACGGTTTAGGGTTCCTCTTGGAGTTACAGCACAAGGAGGGCTCACTGGTCTTAAAACACCCTCATGGGTTAAATGAGAACTTCATAGCTGTTATTTTTGGATGACAAGACTAACTTTTTTTGTTCCTTTGCAGCACCAGTTTCACAGGTGCTCCTGCGACCCTCATCCCGGGTCACAGGCTCATCCGTGCCCCTCCCCCCGCTTGCCCCCCCTCCCCCCCCGCATCACTGAACTCTCCAAGTTCCTGCTCCCTTCCTGGCTTCCCAGCACACGCATCCCCGTCTCCTAGGGCGCACACCCAGCGCCACTTGTAAATTTAAAGGGCCAGCACACCGCTTAAGCGGCTTAAGCCATTTCCCGGATTTTGATCAAAGCCGGCCTCTCCCAGCATTCCCCGCCGGATCTACGTGCTGTTTGCCTAAGATAAAGCTAGTACCTTTGCAATATTCCTGTGTATTGATCTCCTGTTGTGACCTGAGACCTGTTCCCGTTTATGCTCCTCCACTGCCAGCCCTGACTTTCTGCCTCTGACCCTGAACCTTTGCCGCCTGTCTTGACCTTTTGCCAGTCCCTGACCACGAAGTTGCCTTCTGACTCTGTACCTTACCTTGGCTGCCGCCGTGGACAAAATTGTGCCTGAGGAAGGACCTGGTGGTACCACACCGCAGCATGCCCAACCTGCTTTGCGACGGGCTCTGGTGAAGACCGGGTGCCACTTAGACTCCGGTCCCAGGTGTGGGCTTGTGTCATCGTCCGTGGTGGTCCAGTGGGTCCACTGACAACCAGCAAGGGAGTACAAGGGATAAAATGCATATTGTATTCAATAGACTGATTCTGTACATGTGAGGACTCTTAGATTCTCTAACTTAGATTCCTTAGGATATTTATGGATGGACTTTTTAAAAAAAAATCATTATTAACATTTTCAGGGCTAAGGTTTTTTGCAGCTTAATTGAGGCTTTAATTTTGTATGTTTAGGTTTATACAAGTGGAAACCGCAAAAACAGGAAAATTTTTTATGTTTTGTTCTTTAATAATTTAAAATAATGACTTTTAACAATTAACTTTATATCACAACATGATCCCCTCGCTCTCACCTATACATGGATCTTTTGCCAATATACAAACTAGGACAAATTATCCGAGCGATGCATTTTACATTGAACAATATTGACACATCACAAGGCTGCAGTTTTTGCTCTGATTTTTGTATATTTATAAAGAGCTGATCATTTCAGCTTCACAGACTGCAGGAGGCTTAGGCAATAATTTGACACTTTAACTTCTTGCGTGCCACATCCCTATGCAGTACAATCTGAGGCTAAAGTGAGGACTGTAGATTTACACCCTGGCTGCACAGGCCTCAGTTAGTTAGTTAGAGCTAAATATTGAAGGAGGAGGAGGGTTAAAATGTGGTCCCAGTGATTAACAATATTAGATAGGCACATATATTCATAACCTGGTAGACATTAACATGCATCAATAAGAACTTTTTTCTTTTTAAACTTCCATACTGTACCTTGAGCATTTTCTGCTTCACTGGGGCTACAGTAATTGAAGTTACAATAATTCCAGGCATGTTGTGGTCGTTGTTTGGCATTACATACCAAAGCTGTGAACATCCTTTGATCCTAACACCTTGCCTCCTCCCACACATTCTGTAGCTCCTCGGCATACAGGAACACTACTGTTTTTCTCCGGAGAAATCTGTATTTTTCGGACTTGGTACAATTTCAATACATACTTCATCTTACAGCTTGAAAAACGATGTTGGCAAGGTCAAAGCTGCACTAGTGAGGATGTATATTCTCCAAATCAGTTTCAAGCAACCTGTGGCTTCTCAGTTGTTCTCTTCCTGTACAGTTCCTAACATGTTGTGTTATCTGTTTTTTCTCAGGACCTGCAGAGCCAGTTTATTGATGACACAGCTGTAACTTGTGCTTTTTTGTGCTTTTAAGGTTAACAATTAAATCCTCTGATCCATTTTTTTAAAGAAATTCCATGTGAATGGCTAGGCAGTTTGCATTAATGATAGGTCATCTGCGACTGAGCCGGTATGAAATGCCGACTTTTTTTGGTGAATGATGGGAGCCGGCTCCCACCTGAGAGCTGATCCGGTGAGCCGTTTACGGGTTTGAGCCAGACAGGAGACCAGGGTATGTGACGTTTATTGGGGTCTTTCCTCCCCCTTATCCATCCCTCTCTCTATTTTTAATAAATTCACCTGCACAGGTTGGCTCTGGGCACTAAGTTTACCCCGCCCCTTAATGTCTGACTGTGCCCTGAATGGAGACTCCTTATATTATATTTACATCACTAGTTTGAATAGAGCTAGTTGAGCAACATGAAGTGTACCTATGTTTTTGTGTTATAGAAATGTAGACTTTCCCTTTACCTATGCATGGTGGCATCAACATAACTTTCAAAAAGACCAATGACATGATGCTGGATTAAGCCAAAAAACTATATATATATATACACTCACCGGCCACTTTATTAGGCACACCATGCTAGTAACGGGTTGGACCCCCTTTTGCCTTCAGAACTGCCTCAATTCTTTGTGGCATAGATTCAACAAGGTGCTGGAAGCATTCCTCAGAGATTTTGGTCCATATTGACATGATGGCATCACACAGTTGCCGCAGATTTGTCGGCTGCACATCCATGATGCGAATCTCCCGTTCCTCCACATCCCAAAGATGCTCTATTGGATTGAGATCTGGTGACTGTGGAGGCCATTTGAGTACAGTGAACTCATTGTCATGTTCAAGAAACCAGTCTGAGATGATTCCAGCTTTATGACATGGCGCATTATCCTGCTGAAAGTAGCCATCAGATGTTGGGTACATTGTGGTCATAAAGGGATGGACATGGTCAGCAACAATACTCAGGTAGGCTGTGGCGTTGCAACAATGCTCAATTGGTACCAAGGGGCCCAAAGAGTACCAAGAAAATATTCCCCACACCATGACACCACCACCACCAGCCTGAACCGTTGATACAAGGCAGGATGGATCCATGCTTTCATGTTGTTGACGCCAAATTCTGACCCTACCATCCGAATGTCGCAGCAGAAATCGAGACTCATCAGATCAGCTCGAACCAGTCTGCCCATTCTCCTCTGATATCTGGCATCAACAAGGCATTTCCGCCCACAGAACTGCCGCTCACTGGATGTTTTTTCTTTTTCAGACCATTCTCTGCAAACCCTAGAGATGGTTGTGCATGAAAATCAGAGTAGATCAGCAGTTTCTGAAATACTCAGACCAGCCCGTCTGGCACCAACAACCATGCCACGTTCAAAGGAACTCAAATCACCTTTCTTCCTCATACTGATGCTCGGTTTGAACTGCAGGAGATTGTCTTGACCATGTCGCCATGTGATTGGCTGATTAGAAATTAAGTGTTAACGAGCAGTTGGACAGGTGTACCTAATAAAGTGGCCGGTGAGTATGTGTATATATATATATATATATATATATATATATATTTATATATATATATATATATACTAGAAGGGACAGATTGCAAGCTGTAGACAGCACTGTTTCTATGTAATTGCTTCGCTTCGTTACAGTGTAGGGAGAGGCTTTTGACTAGGGTTGGGAAGATCTGCCCTTGCAGAGATTTTGCCAACTAAAGCTGCCTTGCAGACTTATAGAGACTTACAAAAACCGATGCACCAAACTCACTCCTAGAACAACCATTTTGGAAATTGCTCTTCCTACCCCTCCTTATACATACACACTGCTTAAACATTTGCACTTGTTTATTGCTGCCAAATATCTTTGATTTGTGGAAGTCGCTAATAGCCACTTATAACAAAGGATTGGCCATATAAGTATCAAACTACCTGATCATTAATTACTCCAATGTCTACCATCAGTGAGCAGTCAAAAGGACTCCAAAATATTAGATGTTTGACTGTCACATTTGGCTGCTTTAAATTGTATTTTCTTCATGACATTTGGGGTTTATTATTGGGGCAGATATTGCCCTAATTGTATATCCTCCAATCTGGTAGGTCAGTTTGCCCTTGTGCATCTTTTTTTTGTCTCAGAATTATTTATTCATTTTTGTCTCATGTTTAATATTTCATAAATATTGTCTCTATGCAAACTGTGTACTGAGAAGCTGGATGAGTAAAAGTTTTGCAGTTGAAATAAATGTGATGATTCATAATTTCATGGATTTACATAACATGTTTATACATGGAAATAAGATAATAGATTAATGTATAATCAATTACCCTGTGGTTCAGAAGAGTCATTATATGTACGAGTTGTTATTATTCATGAGAGATTCAGCATTCTTTGCGCAAAAATGTAATAATGGCTATTTGTAGCTCATGCATCTAACCATTAGAAAATTGAACTGCTAGGAAAAAACACCAGAACAAAGACTTAATTATGTAGTGTATCATTTTTGTGACTGCTTTTGCTGCCCTGGTCACAATTTCTGTTTTTTACTTGGAATCTCGCTGTGCTTCTGCAGCCTTTTAATATTTGACTGGTCTCCAAGGCTGCAAATCTGGATGCCAGCCATGTTCCTTCTATTGTGGAAGTCCCATAGCAGGAGAAGCTCACTGCAGATCCCTTGGGGTCTTGCACTGTTTGGATAGAGAAAGAATAGATACCGAGATGGTAGAAAGGCTAAGGGAATAACAAACTTTGCAAACCCTTCAAATTAAGAATTTAGATAAAGGCTAGAAATTATTCTGTTTACACTAAACGTTCTATTGAGAGTCATTTACACCAGCAAAAATTGTATATGAGGTGCCATTTAGTCATTTGACATGTTATAATAACTTCATAAATACCCTTACTTAAAGCCAAATTGAACTAGTAATACATAAACGCCATTCCCAACCTGTCTATTGGATGTAGCAACTTACAAAGTATTTGCCTTTTCTTTAATGTCTTTATTTCTAACCACTTTTAATCACTTTACAGGGTAGTGCCGAGTAATCTTTTCCTGACTGTTGTTGCAGGCAAATGATTAAGAAGAGATTAAAACATTTGATAATATTAATGCATCACTGCTTCCCTGAATATTCTACTTGGTAATATTGATATTAATATTTTACTTCTCAGTCCCTTCCCACCTTTCATTCTGTTGTTTTAATCGAGTGCCAAGATGTTATTCCCCAGGCGTGGGATGATTCTTTTGTTGTTGAAGCCTCTTTCCTGAAATTCACAAAACTTCTTTCACCTCTGTAGGGCTTTCTTATAATGCCCAAAATAATGCCAAAGCAGTTAAATGTCAGGATTTACCTAATGTCTCTATTCCTGGTCTACTTGCCCTTTAAAGAGAATATGTTTCTTTTGAGACACTAAACTAACTACATTTCCTTATGAACTGCTGGTTTAGTGTCTCAAATCGCACCGTTTGAGTTCTCTACATGGAGGCATTGAAAAAACAAACATTTCGACTTACTTAGAGATATGTCCGATAAGCTGCATCGGCTTTCTGCACATGTGCAGTGATTCAATAAAGCCGAAGTAGTACACCAAGGCTTCATTGCCCTTACACTCTACCTACCGCACATGTGCAATGAAGCCGAGTTGTGCTACAGAGGCTTTATTGCATTACTGCATTTTGGAGCTCCAGACCGCTGTAAGTAAATACTTTAATTTCTCACATTTTTCCTGATTCCGTTGGAGCTCTGTGCATGCACAGTTGCTCTGGCTTCAGTGCCGATGGGGGCACCGCTATACACATCCTATCCTAAGACAAGATGATCAACCTTTAAGAATAAACATTGTGAAATGCTTAAGCTATTTTTGTCTTTTTATGGACGGCCTGTGATTGTATTGTCAATTTCAGCCTGTCAAGGGTTTTGCTCGCATACTATAATCTTCTATTGAATTTGTATTGTGTGAAGTAAGAGGTATTAACCACGTATGTAAAGCATATACATAAAATATAAAGACATCCACAGTTGATGTCAAACATTCATGTACGTTCTCAATGATATTAGTAACAATAAACTATATAGATATTCCTTAATTTGTACGACACACCATAGCCTGAAGCAGTCATTGAAACTAATTACTATTATCAGCTCCATCAATGGTTATACTTGGTGTGTCAGGAATGTATCTCTTATGACATCTGAATAACATCAGCCAGGGAACCCAGTAGTACTAGCTCTACTTTAAGAGATTGTCTTAGAGTACAAATTACAATTGTATTGCAGTTTAGCCCTAATTTTTTAAAGAAACTGGGCCACAATAGTGGAACTAAGAAGTAACTTTTCAATCTAGAACATTTGATGGAATCTACCATCAAAAACAAGCCTGATAAACCAGGGACACTTATGCATAGCTCCAGGCACTGTGACTGTGGTAATCTTCTTATATTTGTTATCATTGGCCTTCTTCCTTCTAAAATCAACTTTTAAAATTATGCTAATAAGCCTGAAGGCTTCTGTGCTCTGTCTTTAATGGCTATTACACTTTCTCACCCTACCTCCCGCTCCCTGGCACTTCCGCCTCCCTCCTTCTGCTTATTATCTATTAGCATAATTTTAAAAGTTGATTAGGCCATGGATAGAAAATATAAGAATATTAACTCAGTTACAGTGCCTGGATCTATGAGTAAGTGTCCCTGGTTTATCATGATGGATTTTGATGGTAGATTTCCTTGATGCAACTTGTGCACAAAATATTATGAAGACAGCTTTTCCTTCTTGAATTACATTGAATGTGGTATAAATTTGTTATTAAACATTCACCCGTTCTTATCAAGGATGACCTATAAGATAATGCATATTTGTAAAAAACTGAGCTGGTGAACAATATATTGTACAAACTAAGTGCACATGATCTCAACCGTGTAATAGAGCTACTCACAGGTCCACAGTCTATGTGCCTCCTAAGAATGAGTGCTGTAAAATTAAATGACAATACTGATGTCACTCACATCTTCCTTTGTTCGCTTTCAACACTTTGTAATGTTGTGGGGATAAGGCAATGTAATAAAACTGCACTTCCGTTCATCTCTTTTGATTGAAAAGCACAATGTTTTCCATTGATGCGAAATAACCATAGGACAGTCACAAAATGCATCATTATAGACACATCTGCTTTTTTGGGTCAAGCTAATTTTAATGGGTGGTCTTAAACCAAAGGATCAATCACCATAAAAATGTTTGATACATGGACAATTTAATGCTATTTAGGGGTCTTTTGTACAGATGACATTCATGACCTCTGTAACCTACCACCAGTTGTAACATTCAGTTCTTTTCCTGCTCCTGGAAAGTGTCTCCATTTGCCAGGACTTTCATTGAAGCTGTGCGATGAAGCTTTTGTCTTAGATTACACCTGCCTTTCTATTATTAATAGTTGTTTTATCACTTCACGCTTTTCATTGGATTCTCAGATGTGAGAAATATTCATGCCAACCGCATATATCATTTATGTCTTTTTTATTCTTTGAAAACCTTAAAAGGATATATTGATTTTATAAATAGCTTGTTTTGGTGCATTGCATGCAATTAGTTCATTATTTCCTATTGTAGATATAATAATGGCAGAAATGTGATTTTTGAGAATGGATGCCAGCTCTTATGCACACTATACTGAAGTTTCATTTTTTTTTGGCAAGGCATTTATAGTTTTAGTATGAGAGAAATTAGCATTCGTGACTTCATAGACTGGACCATTGGATTTGATTTTTAATGTTGAGTACTTTCTCTCTATATAGGCTCTTTGGACATATAGCTCTTGTTAATATGGTAAATAAATGTAAATGGCTTTCCAGTTATGAATTTGTGACGCATAGCTGAAAACGTGGAGAAAGTGCCCACTGTCAGCTATGTTATTACTGTACAGGCGGTCCCCAGCTTACGTACAAGATAGGTTCTTTAGGTTTATTCGGAACTGTATATTTTATAATTGTAACCCTAGCCACAATTATTTTGGGATGCCATAAGACAATTTTGGGTTGTCATAAGAACCAGAATTACCAATAAATCTTAATTGCAGACACCTTTGATAACTGTTACAGCTGTTTATTGTATCCTATGGCTAAAGTACAGTAAATTACCAGAGGTTCGTTTGTAACTAGGGGTCGTCTGTAAGTCGGGTGTTCTTAAGTAGGGGACTGCCTGTATATATCATATTAGCTGCCTTAACTTATTTGTAGTTTGGTTTGTAATCCATTGGCTGTTTACATGGTTATTTCATTAAAGATGATTTTTTTTATTTTCTGAAGAACAGAGTATGGTACAAAATGAAAAAAAGTGTCATTTACCTCCCTGGCTCTTATTTCGCCACTTTCTCGTACAACATTCACATGACTGTCGCAGCCAAATTGTTGCCTCAGCAGCCATGGGCATCCAAGCTTCATTACTGAGGCCAGACATTTTCTCCAGCAATTAAGGGAATAATTGATGTCATGTAGAGACCTTTGCAATGGTGAAATGCTTATTTTTGTATTTTACCCATTATAAGAACATTTTTTAAAAATTTTTTTAAGACAGCTATATTTTAACTTGTCAAGTTCTGTAATATGGTTTTGAAAAGTAAGGCTACATTCACACCTTGTTTTGACACATCAAGAGGATTCCCGACATCTTCACAACGTAGGGTACAGACTTCTCCCACCGTATGCTCATACAGATGGATCGGGGGGGGGGGGGTGATGGGAGTGAACAACAGCAGTAGACAGATCTTCAGGTGTCTCCTGGCTGATGTCACTGTCCTTATATGGACAGTGACATCACTGTGAAACCTCCTCTAGTGTATGCTCAGTGGAGACTGGGGGGATACGGTACTGCTGCAGTTGTTCCCCACAGACTTCAATGGCCTCTACTGGGCTTACACAAAAACTGTGTCTCCATATGCCAGTCCACAGGTATTCTAAGCTCAGATTTCCCGCTGTATATGTTGAGCATATAAAAAAATGGGAAATTAAACTAGCCTAACAAAGTTGAATTAAAAATTTCTACTATTCAAATATGCTGTGTATCCATGCTGCATCAGTCCCGCTGCAATATATATGGCATGTCTTCCCATAATTACATAATTTACCTTTTTTACACTAATGTTTATAGAAAACCATTACATCACTGTGATGATAGTTAGGAATTTAAGGGAGGAGGTCAAAACTGTTATACTAGTGTTCAACATTTGAAACCTGTTGTTAATCAGAATTTTCAACAATTAATCTTCAAGACTTTTAAAATCGGGGCTAGAACAATATGGATCTGGCATAGATCATATTGTTCTAGCCAATAGGAGGAGAAACCTTATTTTCTTTAAATTGGGCAGACTTTTCTTTAATTGCATTCAACAATAATGGTGTTTTACAAGGCAGATTATTTGTAAGGATGAAGGAAGCTTGTGTGTAATTTCAATGCTGTAGTAAGGGAAGTTCTCTATTAATGATTCAAGGTCTCTCATGTTATTCCTTAGGAATGCATTTTGAAAGATTCCTCCCATTCTTATACTGTCCATCAGACAATGACCATCCTAGGGTTCCACAGGCCTGACATAGTCTTTCTTTTTGACCTTGAGATAGCTTAGTCTGTGAGCCCAAAGGCACAAAAACATTCTGCTTCTGACATGATTGTGGTGGGACAAAACATGCAGTGTTGGGACAGTCTCTGTTATGTAGGCAAGGGGACTTCAATCATGAGTAGGTTGAAAGGGGCAATGAGTTGGTGGGTGTGCGAAGCCACTCTAAAGTCTTCATTCATGTTGATCCATGGATGATAATTCGTTTTCATGTCTTACTTTGGGAACATGACTGCATTTTACTGCATTCTTTGCATTAGTTCATAAATTAAGATTAATTCATGCATGTTGGGAATGTAGGTTTGGAATGTATAATGAGCTTGTATAATATATTGTTTGTATGATTTATAGCTCATACATAAAAGGATTCAGATTTACTGCAGTAACGAACCGTAGAATTCGAAAAACCAACTGGTGGAAACATCTCTAAGGTTCTACATTACATAGTTAATTCTGTCAGTTCAATGTTCTGTCCGTTCAATGAAGCTTTAGACAGCATTGTGTTACCAATTTTTAGGTTAAGCAATGACTACTTGATATATACTTATCATCAACCACAACAGAAAAAGTAGGGACAATATTTTAGAGAAACCTAGTATGTTCACACCATAGTGGTAGACCAAGCTGTTTCTATGGGGCCATTCGCTAGATAGATGGTATCCTCTTTTTGCTTCTGGTGACATTCCTTGTTGAACTTTATTTTAGCATAGTGGTAGAAAATCATACCTAAGACATTAGGGACATGGCAATAGGGGCTGCAGAATTAGCATATGCCCCCAGTTTCATTTATGTAGTTATGTATTTAAAAAAAAAAAATCCAAAATCTTGCATTTTTTTCTTAAGTGAAAAAATAGTATGGCAATGTCCTATACACAGTCTTGCTCACACTTCAGCAGTCATCGGATTTTATCATCACAACCTCCACAATAGGTGTTCTGCTCAGGTCATAAACTTTGTCTAGAAATCTCTCTCATAAATGTTATGAACAATGAACTTTTCCAGGTTACTACTTCCAGGGGTAAAATGACTGCTGTAAAGCATATTCCTAAATGCTGTGGTGCAAATTGAATGTGCCTACAATAGTGTACAGAATTAAAAAAAAAACAGTATAATACAGATGAGAAAACAATGATTAGGTTTTACCTCTAACAGAAATAAGCAGATTTAAGTAGATGTCTGTTATGTGAGATTAGTACAACAGTCTTTGGTGCTCGGGAAATAGTACACCATATTAATCAATAGAGTTGATATATTTAGCTAGCAAAATTGACAAACTGGTACTGTATTTGTAACTGATATTGAAAAATATTTTTATTTGTAATGTACAGAAAAAATCAGAATCATTGCCTGCTAATAAATGTATTACTTCAATAAAGCTTCAATTTATTCTATTCCATGTATTGTGTATATGTAAGTAGCATAAATGACATTATGTGAATGTTTTCAGTTGATAACACTTAATACTAAGGGGGGATATATTGCGGCTTTTACGCCTGAATACTGGCGTACAAACTGTGACCAATTCCTGGTGCAAAGCCATTGAGACTATAGCCTGTGTCAGGTTGAGGCACAGGCTATATCACATTTCTGCACTAGGTAGGTCCTGGTGTAGAACTAAACCAGGTGAATCAATGTGCACTTGCCAGAGCCTCTTGATATATCCTGTGTAGCTCAATTGGTGGATTCAACATCAAGCACCAGCGCTAGATAAGTGTGCTCCCAAATGTTTATAATCTACTGGAAAAAATTAAAGTTTGGACTGGCTCACAGGTTAATCCACTGTTTGCAACATCTTGTATTGGGCATGTGCTGTTCTGGGGTCATGGTTTTCAAGACCTGCATGATAAATGCTTGCCTTGATAAATGCTCGGCATTTAGATTTAAGCATCTTATCAAACAAAAGAACAGGCAGTCCCTGACTTAAGAACATCCAACTTACAGAGGAACCCTAGTTACAAAAGGACCTATCTGCCAACTGCGACCTCTGGTGAGGATCTCTGGATGCTGGTAATTTACTGAGCTTTGACCCCAGGCTGCAACCGTCACCTAAAGAGTTATGTAAGGTGTCCATAATGAAGCTTTATTTTTAATCCTTGTTGCCATGGCAGCCCCAAATTATTGTCATAGGGACAAAAAATACTTTGTCTGGAGCTACACTTACAAAATATATCAGTTCCGACTTAAGCACAAATACAACTTAAGTACAAACCTACAGAACCTATCTTGTACGAAAGCCATGGACTACCTGTATTTATATAATAATATAGTTAGAATATTTAACAAACTTCCCTGTTCAATTTTGCATACTGAAAATGCATTGGATGACTGAGATGACTAAATGTAGTGCTTAACCAACCAATAGTATTCCTCCCTTGGCTTTACCTTCTCAAATAATGATGTAGGCCTATCACCAATCATCTTGCTGTTGCCTGAGGTCTAAAGGCAAGACTCAGTTAGCAGGTTACTCACACGGCAAGCAGGACTAAAACACTCCAACGCAAGGGCTAGTTTGCAATCTGAAAAAAGAGCTGTGTTTTAGGAGTTTGTACGTGGGTGTCAGGTAAGAACAGATTCTACTGGTTAGGCCAATACATCCCAGTCTGACATTGTCAATAACTAATTAAGTAGTTAATTAAATTGTAATCCAGAATCATCTATCTTTATTATAAAATCCATCATATATAATTTATATATACTAATATATATAATATATACTAATATTAAATCATTAGCACCCCAGCATTAGTGAGCCCCTTTAAGTATAACAGTAACAGTCTGATGCTTCTCCTATGGTTTCCAGCATTCCAGCACAGTGATTTATCCAGCCTGTTGGTCCATTGAATCTCACAGGGCGTGGCAGCCAAACATATTTTCTCCCTCTCTGCAATCCACTTTAGACCATCCCTTCATGACTCAATAAGACGACTGCAGAACGACCTTGGCAAACTGCGGCAAGACAGAACCTTCCACGGCTTCATTAGTTTAAGTGCGATCAATATTGTCATCTCAGCTTTTAGAACAGCTCATTTTTATTAAGGCTGAAATCTGCTGGTGTGTACTGTTTTTAGAAATGTGTATGAATTGGATGTGTAATTTATAGGATGTTGTAACATTAGTATAATATATTTGGTTTGCATTTACTATATGTTGTTGTCTTATTAATAGAGTATTTCATGAAGAGTAACTGGCAAGTTAATGCAGGGTAATTAGTTTAATTTGCCATCAGTTGGACCCGTAGGGTTTAGTATATTTACATTTTTTTGATCTATGCTTTTTTTTCATGTTACAGCTCTAGACCCATCCTCCTAATTGTATTTTATGCCAAACACTTTATTTGTGCTCATTTCCCAGAAGACTTATATTACTCTTCCTAATATTTAGGGCTCATGCACACGACCATCAGGGGAAATATGTATGACCGCAAGTTTGCGGCTGTACATATGTTCCCCATAGACGACTATGACGCATGGGGTTGGTACGGTGAGCGCAACAAGCCACAAAAAGATAGAGACTGCTCTATCTTCAGCCGTATCGAAGGCCGTGCGGGGGATATTTTATATGGAGAGAGGCGGGGGCGAGCAGTGTTCCCCCTTCTACTCTCCCGTGCACCGACGTGTGTCCATCGGTCTACGGCATGGCAGGCACACATTCGTGTGCACGTAGTCTTAAAGTGACAAATTTATATGTCTGTTACTAAATAACCAGTTTGGGGGATTATCAATTTAAAGTGAATGACAACAACATTTTAAATCTTATGAGACCTTTCCTGGAGGAATAACAGATGAACCAAAACAATTCAGAGCTAAGTGGAAACACATTCAGAATCATTGTTTTGTGAGAACTACACAGATTCATTTAAGAGTTGTTGGGTCCTTCAACTGGCTTCTAAACTGGCAACAATTTAAGCATTAACTTATTACTCTCTACTCTGTCATGGGTTTAAATTGTCTAGGCACCTGAGGACACCAATACAGTAGAAAGAAGGAGAAGAAGTTTGGAATATCATTGTAGCTTCCTTCTAGGGTCCTGGGCTGCCTGGGACTGCAAGAGGCCTTGAGTCCTGTCTGGCAAACTCTGCGCTGGGGAAATGCCATGGGTGCCTATAGAGAGGGCTCTGAGTGCCACCTCTGGCACCCGTGCCATAGGTTCGCCACCACTGTTCTAGACTATTGGACAGACTGTAAATAAAATGAACCTTTATAGAACGCAGATCATTAGACTCTGGACAAATTGAAATAAGAAAGTTTAGTACTAGTGGAGCACTGTCCCCAAATCCCACATGATAACAGAGCCCACTGCAATCTTATTCATCCATTACTTTGCTTTTAAAGCCAAGTGGGCCAAGAATCCAAAATATACCTTATGCTGGCTCTGTATAATACCTCACAAGGAATTATAATGAATTTTTGGAAGAAACTCCATATACTTTACATTAATTCTTATTGATGTTCTAATGCTACAATATGAGCCTACATATTGCAATAGCCACCATATTACATATCTGTTCAGTAGGCATTTATAACATTAAAAAGACCTGTACCTTGCACTAGAACAGTGATGAGCAACCTTTTGAGCTTGGTGTGTCAAAATTCGCCAAAAAACCGAGCATAACTCGGGTGGTGTGTCACCTTGACAAAAAAAACACAATTTTGTGACATTTATAGTTTAAATAACAAATATGTATACTATTTAACTTCTAGCGTACTTTAACCGTAGGTTGTCTGATTGATCCTACCATGTACTGCCATACTACAGTATGGCAGTATATGGGGATTTTCCCAATCATCTATTACTATGTGCAAATCGCACATTGTAATAGATCGGTTACAATCAGACAGGTGTGGAAATGCTTAGTAACCTGTGAACTTTCTGTCATGAAAGTTCACAGGTTATAGCGAGGCGCAGGTGCCGGTGTCTGCATCTCCCTCATGCCCTCTTGGCATGGAGAAGGTGTGAGGAGCAAAATAATCGCAATGTCTGGCGATTTGCAAGGCGTTGCGATTATTTCAGGGCTTGTACATCACAAAACCGACACACAAGCCCTGATGACTGTCTTCTATCATACAGTGCACTGACCTTACTCACTGTATGATGGGAGTGGTTGTCCTCCCTTGCCCCTGCTGTGGAGATGGTCAGTGTAGAGGTGGCAGCTGCTGGGACATCACACAAGGCAGCAGCGATGTGACCTCTGACTGTGCTGCCATCTTCCCCCCACCACAACTATCAGCAGCTGCAGAGGAGCCTCCTGAGTGTATGGCCGGGTCACCTCTCCTGCTCTGCCCAATGCTGATACCTGTGCTGACTGGATTCACTAGGCACAGCTCACACATGGGGAGGGGTCGGCCCAGGGGAGGAGGAGGAGGGGGGGGGGAGTGCTGGAAGCTCAGTGCAATCTCTCAGCCTCCCGGCTACTGCACCTGGTCATGTAGGGTGAAACTTAACTCTCAGGCAGCCGTGTGTCAGTTAAAATGGCTACGCGTGTCAGCACTGACACGCGTGTCATAGGTTAGCCATCACTGCACTAGAAGGAAGCGGTTCCAGCCTTATAGCAAGCATGAAAAGCTCATACAACTTAGTTGCTCCTGGAATGCACATATTTTAAGTTCTCTAATGGTTTTTTTCATTGCAAATGTCATCATTCATAGTTTTACTACATATTAGATATACATACTCCATGCTTCCACTGACACGAACCTGTGTCCTCCTGACCGTTCTGTAAACAGTTTACATTGTAAGAGTTGGGGCCACTGGTCATGTAAACAGTAGGGAGTCTGCATGTAATGGACACAGCTATTATACACTAAGCCATCTGCTCTTATACTTTATGGTCTTAAGAAAGATGCTTGAAATAGTGGGAATATTTGTGTCCCGCCATGTTTTCTGTCTGTGATGAACGATACAAGTATACCAGATGTTCTCTGAACAGCTGTGGGCCTAGACTCCCACTAATATTTGAGTTGTGTTTGATGTATTCTTTAAGATATCAGTTTTCACAACTTTCTGTCTCCAATTGTGCGCCAAAACCTTATCTATTCAATCCTAAATTGTTATTCAAAATGCTCTTTATATCTATAAAATATAAATTTAAAGAGTATATGTAAATTAGACCAATATAGTTATGGCCGCAGGAAAAACAGTGGGTCTGCAGTTTATTATGGAAATTCTGCATTTGCAAGGGGGAACATTAAATATAGCCGATACTATGAAATTATTAGTCTGGTGCACATATGACTTATGCCATGTTGGTTTCTGAAATAGCATGCTCACGTTTTAAACAAGTCAGAAAAATAGTCTAAAGCACTTTATAATTGTTCTGTGAGGCATATTCAACCGTTTTTTGGGTCATGTGGTATACTTAATTGATAGCTCCATTAGCTGAACAGCACAATATTTGTGAACCATTTTGGCTGACAGGAGGGTGGACCCTTTCCTATATAATGCTGGTCTAATATAGGGTTCCATAGACTAATGAAAATTGGCTTTAAAATATCTACTTACTTTTCAGAGTATATGTGATCCAACTGTACCTTAATATACATTAAAATTCATGACACAGAAGGATGATTCATCAGCTACCATATTGGAGGTGCTGTGCTATCAGCAGCACAATGGACTTATATCCTCTAGGTAACAAGCAATGCCTCAGGTGCTGCTGAGACCACCGAATGACCAAAGCAGGTCCTATGTGTAGGCAATGACGTTCCAAAGATCAGGAGACCACCATGACCCTGGAGTTTATTCATACTCTAGGGCTTCGCTGTCTGCTTTTTTCTTTTTATCTTTGCCATTGAAAGCCCATTTAATAATATTTCACCATATTAGGTGTCAACTCCTCTACAATACAGACTATAGGGCTCTTCTCTGTGTTTCCCGATAGATCACATCTCACATATTACATTGCATCAAATGATAAGGTTTTTATAAGATTAAAGGGATTTTTTTTTGCCATAATTTACACCTTTAAGTGAAAAGAGGAATGTTATTCTTGATCTTCAAGGCTCACAGAGACATTACTTTCTGCAGCAAAGCTTCTTCTACTGAATTCCCATTGGGCCAGACAAGCACTCAGTCAGTCCCTTGGTATACATGACACGAACAGTTAACCCAGTTTCTCTAAGGAAGGCTGCTAGTATCCTTCTTGTTTTCACGGCTGGCTGGCGCTGAGGTACGCTGTACAATGAAACACTACCTGCTTCTGGAAGGTTTATGTTCTGGTCTTGTCATCCCTGTTGGTTAATTTATGGTGCACTCACAGAGATACAGTGTGTCCTCAGGAAAACTCATAAATTCTGGCTTTATTAACTGCATTGAGGGCCACAAAAATAATATTTTTGGTTTGGTTATATTTTAATTATCATACAGACCAACTCCTAACCATGTGATCTCACAAGCAACAGACATGCCATGTTTCCAGCCAACATCTAAGTATAAGTAGAGGTTGAGATATTTTTTAACCATACTGCTTTTGTGTATTAAGCTTCATTTAAAGAAAGTCTACTATTCTGAAGCTGTACACAGTGTTAGATATTGGCCGTGTGGAGCTGTTTAAGCTTTTATTTGTGTGCATTGTTAGCAGCAACAGGGATGTGAAATATGCATTTATATTCAAGAATTGTAGCTGGACTTGGCTGGACTGCTGTGTTTTTGATCTTTGTGTTTAATCTGGTCCCTGAGCCCACCCTCTTCTATAATATCATACAAGAAGCCTGCTACTGCCCTTCCTCAGAGCAGAAGGGAATGTCTGTGCTGGGTTCAGGGAAGAGATCATACAATTTAGTGCACCTCAGCGCATCAAGTCCAGCCACAAAACTTAATCAATAATGATTCTTTTCTTACATTTCTACAGCTTTGAATGGCCATAACTGCTAGTAGACAGTCCTGTGGATTCATTAAGGATAAGAGTTCTCAGTTCTGTTCTCTGTTCGTAAAGAAAGTGTAGGAGTGTAGCCTAACAAATCAATTCCAAAAGTAAAATCTACATAGATGGATGTAAACAATTATGGAACAGTGCAGGGGGCTTTATAAGCCTAGGATACCAGTGACCTTTCCTTAGAGTAGTCTATGAGCTTTGAGCATGATAAGGGTGTATGTCCCAGAACTATTATTAATCAGCTGTTTTAATGGTTTATGGCACTCAGATGAGAGCTGTAGATTAGGTTTACTACCAGCATGGCTATTTAGTAGCAGCAGTGCTGAATATTAGAAATTAATCTCAATTCAGAGCAATGAAGCCGCCATAGCATGCATAACTGCCTCTGTATGTGCAATATGCAAGCAAACAGATAGAGAAAAGGGATGAACAGGCCTAAGAACATGTCTGAGAATAGTAGCTTAAGGGGTGTTGAGAGTGATGACCTTTCCGAAGGATAGACAATCAACAATTTATCCCAGAAAACCCCTCCAATGGCCCTTCATAGGTTGGAGTTATCACTTGGTTGCCCCTGCCATGCAGAGTCATTTAACTGAAGCCTTTTAAATTGTGGGAATCAGATAATTAATTGTTATCGTAAAATTTATGTACAGTCTCTTGAAATCCTGTATTTGGATTATATACTTTTGTACTTCCTAATAACAACTAGAAGTAAAATTGAAAATATGTCACCACTCTGACATTGTTCCGTTCATTCAAAGTGAAAAACAAAAATACTGAAGAATACATTCTCATAGGTGGTCAAATCATGTGCCCTCCTCAGCTTGCAATGAGTAAATGTAGGTCATGTGGTGTCTTTTAAAAGGATCATTGAACCCTAAGAAGATTGCAAGGTCCCTTCACATAGGGAATCAGGGCGACATAGGGAGAATGCTCAGTAGAGCATGGATGCATTCTGCAGTATATTTACTTTCTCGTGGTCATTGAGCATTCTCTGTCTGTTGCTGTGAGTGACCATATGAATAGCACTTGTAATTTCCATATGGATGACAGTTTCCCATTTTGAGGTCTGATGTTCAGTACTGAAGGACTCAAACTTATTTGGTGCCACTAAACTTTAAAAGCTTAATGTGTCAGATCTGAAGATGTAAGGGGAATGACTGGCTTGTAGCCATTGAGTTCAAATGTCTCCTTACTTACTTTCTGGACTATCTGAGGCTTTTTGATACCTGCCCCTTATCTTTTAATAGTACACTTTGTTTGCCAACTTATGCATCGTATTACATTTCTGATGCTTTGGAGTCAGCCGACGTTGAACGTTTCTTTGATGATATTATCCTTGTAAACATAATAGTGCAGGAAGGAATGTCTTTGAGTTTAATGCTGTACCAGTGCTTCAGATCAATGTAAAAAAATTGAGAAATTCACAACCATAAATCTGGTAAAGTGAAGAAAGTGTTCTTCATGATTGGTAATGTTACGCTGATTATTGAAAACTGAGTGGCTGTGCTGCCAAAAATAAGACCTCCTCCATCTTGTGTGGCGCGGTCAGGGTGCAAGGACCAGGTTTAAATTGCAGCCAAATCATGGACCCCGATATGGTTGTGTGTATGTAACCCAAGTGCTGAGCACCACTCCACAGGCTTTAGCTAAGGCTACATGCACACGATGTATGCCCACCGTACCGGAGTACAGTGGGCATACATCAGCGTCAGGGAAAGGAGGAGGTGGAGAGCGCTGCTCACTCCCACCCCTATCCATAGGAATACATTTTTGTGTTCATAATAAAAATGTTCATAATTAAAATTAAATAATAATTTTTATTCTTACCACTAGTGTTGAAAAAGCTTTATATAGATTCAGATTACACAAGTCACTAGATCCCTTTACATTTAAAACTGCACACAGATGTCTTAGTTCCATAGTGTAAAAGATATCCACACCTCAAAAAAAGACAAATCTTAATGGCCCAGTTGTTTGCCTTTGTTAAGTTATAGTGCACAAAGTAGAAGCATGGTTTTCCCATTTTAATGGTATTATTCAGGAGCTCCCTGTGGATGCTATTCATCCTAATGTCTGTTTTATAAATTGCTTCATATGCTTGTGACATTCACTGGCCTTTTAGTGTGCTGTAATAAAATGCCTGAATGTGCTTTTATTACTTCAGAAGCAGGATGGCAGGATTGAAGGACTGAAGTATAATTGGAGGGCCCTCTATACTGATATCCTATAAGTATCAATTAAACAGTTATTCACTGTCAAGATTAAATGATTATTCTGAACAGACATACAACATTACCATTGTCAATGATCATCCTGTGCTTATACAGTGTCATATCTAAAAATTGTGGAAACAAGTAAGACTGGCAGGTGTTCTTACAAATAGGTGGAAATGGTGTTAGCACACCATAGTTGCACTTTTGTGCCATTTCTTTTCTTAAAATATTTAAATATAACAGAAGAGGTTGAGCTGGAATAATGTAAAATGACCATTCTTGGACCAGACTTCTGCTTGTGAGAAAAGTCACTTCCTCCTCTATCAGATGACAGTACCACCCACGGCTTCACAATGTGACCTCTTGCCCCATCACTTTTCATCTATAGAGCAATGTTCTACTTTTGTTCTTTGTTAAATGTCTTAATGCACTTGAACTAAAGGGATTCATTTATCAAAAAGGATCTCTCTGATAGGAACTTGGAGTCTTTCCTTTTGCCACCCCCATGCGTCCGAGTTAGTAAAATCATGTTGCTTGGTTTACAAGGATTTCTATAGTTCCTTTATAGTTTAGCATTTTAGTTTAGGATTTCTATAGTTGTTTGGTTACTTTAAAATTTTGTAATCAATTCTCAGCTTTTGTTTTACCTTTTCGACAAGCATTTGTAAGAGACTCTATCACTGATTTTGTCCATCCCCTCCCTCAAACTATCACTACTGCAGTTTAGGTGCAACAACATGGATGGCATAGTGAATGCAACCGCTTCATTATGCTAATATGGCAGAAGTACTTAGGTGTAGATACCAGAGCCCCCACTGCACTTCTTTCCTGCGTCACCATCTTCAATACTTTCCCCTTTTTTAATGTATTTAGCGCTTCTGATGTGTGCTGCCTGATTTTACACAGTGGGGCAGATTTACTTACCCGGCCCATTCGCGATCCAGCGGCGCGTTCTCTGCACAGGATTCGGGTCCGGCTGGGATTTAAGAAGGTAGTTCCTCCGCCGTCCACCAGGTGGCGCTGCTGCGCCGAAAATAATCTTAACGCCCCGGAATGCACCATCCCATAGCAGGTGAAGGTGAGCGCTTCCCAAGCGACACATTTCGGTTTTTAAATGCCGCGGTTTTTCCGAATACGTCGGGTTTTCGTTCGGCCACGCCCCCCCGATTTCTGTCGCGCACATGCCGGCCCCGATGCGCCACAATCCGATCGCGTGCGCCAAAAACCCGGGGCAATTCATGTACAAGCGGCGCAAATCGGAAATATTCGGGTAACACGTCGGGAAAACGCGAATCGGGCCGTTAGTAAATGACCCCCAGTGTGTCTGCTCATACATTCTTTCATAGGTGCACTACAGAGAGATATCCAATAATGAGAGAGTGTGTGTCGATGGCAGCACACACACTATGATGTTGGCAGGCGACTGATGTCATGGTGTGTGAAGCTGCCACGGGGACCAACAAAAATCCACAGAACCAACTCTCCAAAACAATTCACCAAAAGTGAAAGCGAATACAACCATTGCAATGGAAATGGCTCAATTGAGGGGCTGAAATGTTGTTCTCTATTTCACTTTTGATGAATAAATATTACCATTGTTTAGATGCTTTTGAGGATTTTGTTTTGATACAAGATTGGGGACTTAGAAAATTTGGGAAAGTATTAAAGTATTTTGGCTCTTTTCTCAAGAAGGAAAACAACCACATACATGGTCTCTGGAGGGATTGTTAAGAAAATAGAGAACGGTGGTGGACCTAGAAAGTTTTGAAATGGTACAAAAACAAATTGGGCAGTTGGTCAAACTTGTAATCTTTAGTAGGTCAGATTCTTGACAACACCATTATACATATTCACATTCAACAATCATTACAAAAACTAAAATACTATTATTTTTTTATTTAATGTACTTTACATATTACTTATGTTAAGCATTATCCATCTCTGGCTGCATGCCTCCTGGTTTACATTATAATTCTGACTAATGAAGTAATAAATAAAGCTGACAGTTTTTGGTGAAATAAAATCTCTTTCCCAAAACCCCCTATTTGTCAGTGAGTGCAAACATCTATCTGTGTCCCACATTAATTAATGTCAGTAAAGAGATGTACGGAAATCTATGATTCAATTAGCAAGTCAAATATCTATTAGAATAAAATCCATAGGAAACCAAGCTTCATTAGCTTGAGTGCTTATTTCTTGGAACAAATTACTTTTGAAGTGAACAAGATGCGTCTTTCTGACTGGAGACTTGAAGGAATAGCCAAGTAGCAGGCTCTTCTGTCTTGGTTTTTCATCTGTCTTGTGGGGATAAGAATATTTATAACAACTTCAGGAACCAAATTCTTTTTTATTGAACATTCCGCTTGTGCTTAAATCCCACTCTGCATGAAGCTGCTTCCTAAAAGTGTTAAAAATTAGAAACTGAAAAGCCACTTTTTCCCCCACATTTGCTATAATTTGCAAAGGAATACAGATGCACAAAGCGTCAATGTAGGTCTTATGGCAACATTGTGTATAGGCTATATCCAGTATAACATACAAACTTTATTAATTTGAATGTCAATAACTTTTTTTTAAACAGACACAGTCCTTGGGCAAAAGTGTCTTTTGAAATGAAAGAAGAAATATTTCTTTTAATTTTGGATAGTTTTAATCTAAAAAAGTCTTACATGGTTGATAACTCAATTTATCAATCAAAGTTTGAATTCTTGGAGTTGTAGCTAGTGACTAGTGCAAAGGTCTATGGGGCACATTTACTAAGAGTAGTGCAAACTGCACTAAATGCAGTTTGCCCTTGTAGTGTGCCGAGTGTACCAGATTTAGGATTTCTGGCACCGTTCTTCATGAATCTGGCGCTTTCCTGCACTGCCCCTACAGAGTTCACCAACTCTTTTGTAGTGCACCTTTAACGTAGGGTGAGCGACACACTTCTGGCGGACTTTGCATGATAAATCTGGCACTTGGTCCGAATGAGCATTGGAACGCCCCCCAATTTGTGTTGCATGATGCCTAGGGCAGCTGCGCCACAAAACAGTCACATGCAACACAATTGTGGTGCAGACACCTCTTAAGTGCCTGTGCAAGCAGTTTGCACCTAAAAGAATGTGCAAAGTCCGACACAAAACTGGCATACAGCCCTCAGTAAATGTGCCCCTATATTCCCTTCACAAGTTAGAGCAGACATATATGGTGATCCAATGTTTATTATCCACGTGCCAGACCCCTCACAGCCCTATCGACAAATAAAAAAAGATTAGACCATTACAAGATCCTGCAACATTGAGGGCTTGTCCGACAGTAAGGCCCCTTTCACACTTGCGTTTTTCACGCGCGTTTTCTGCGCGTGCTTTTGACGTGCAGAACTTGCATTGCACTCTTTTCAGACTTGCATTTTTTTTCACGCACACACGTGCGATTTTTTTAACGTGCGTTTAAATCTTGACATGCTCTACTTTTGCAAGTCACACGCGTGAAAAAAGCACCATACAAGTGTATGGAGATGTATCAAAAATGCATCGCACTCTGAGACATGTGCAATGCAAGTGCAATGCGTTTTTCACGCATCAATTGCCATAGAAAAGATAGAGCTCAGTCCTGCATTGAAAACGCGCGTGAAAAACTGAGACACTGAACAAACTCTGACTGAAAACTGATTGCACTCTGATGCAAAATGTGCGTTTTTCACTGACCAAACCCTGATTGCACCCTGATCAGACTCTGACGTGATCTGCAACGCAAGTGTGGAAGGGGCCTTAAAGGGGTTGTGTCACCATAGCAAATGGCTGTGATTGGGTCCAATGCATTGTGACAAGTACTTTCACCATTTACACTCATTACAAAATATGCAGGCTTACTGAGATATCTCCTTTTGTCCTGGTTGCTGGCGCCCTCTAGTGGTAGCTGTGTCCCGTCCTGAGCTACAGCTGATCTGGCCGAGTCTGCGCACAAACATTCCCCCAGCTGCTCTGCACTACAGATCACTCCACGGGCTCACAGCTCCTCTTCACACTGAGAGTTCAGCTGACACACTGCAGCCAATAGGAAGTGAGACATGGGGGCAGAGAGCTCAGCCGTCTACACCAGTGAATGAGGTGATTTCCATTGCTCCACAGTTGCTTCCAGCAGCAGATACAAGGTAACTGCAGACATACATGACTATCTGCTGCCCAGAGGAGTCCCCCCCTAACATGGATCAAAGCAATATGGCAGCCCTTCCCTCCCTCCACCATTAGTCAGGTCACACAGGAGCCTACAGCAGCAGATACAAGGTAACTGCAGACATACATGACTATCTGCTGCCCAGAGGAGTCCCCCATAACATGGATCATAGCAATGCAGCAGCCCTCTCCTCCCTCCACCATTAGTCAGGTCACACAGGAGGCTGCAGAGATAACACAAGTAACAGGCTGAGCTCTGACCTCTCCTGCTGCAGTCCTCCTCCTGTTCTCTCCTCCATTCACTGTCCCTCCATGTTACACTGCTCTCCTGATGCAGTCCTCCTCCTGTACTCTCCACCATGCACTGTCCCTCCATGTTACACTGCTGTCCTGCAGTCCTCCTCCTGTACTCTCCTCCATTCACTGTCCCTCCATGTTACACTGCTCTCCTGATGCAGTCCTCCTCCTGTACTCTCCACCATGCACTGTCCCTCCATGTTACACTGCTGTCCTGCAGTCCTCCTCCTGTACTCTCCTCCATTCACTGTCCCTCCATGTTACCCTGTTCTCCTGCAAAGGGGCCCTGTCCCTGACAAGCAGGAAAGTAGCTAAAGATCAGTAACATGTGAGAAGCTGTCACCTATTTATCTATGCATCCATGGATGTCAGCCTGACCGACCATGATGCTGTGAGAATACATAGTACATGTGTACTATGTACAGTGTCCTGTGTAGTGTGCAGGGGGCGCCAGATTCAGGATTTCTGGCGCACGTTCTTCATGAATCTGGTGCCCCCTGCACTGCTTTGACAGACTGCACCAACTTTTTTTGGTGCACTTTTAACATGGGGCGTATGACACATTTCTATTGGACTTCTATTGGATCAGTAAATACAGGGACTATTTGAGCACAGCAGGTGGAAGGAGACTCTGAAGGCTGAGCGCTCTGTAGCACTGAGTTGTGCAATAACTGCCGCTGTCAGTGCTGTGCATGTGCCTGGCCCCTCCCACATCTGCTTCTGTGTGGAGCAGAATAGAGGCTGAACAAGCATCATAATAACAAATAGAAAGGGATCTTTACTTCCAGGTAACCTTTACAAATAGATTTTTGAAATATTTTAACCTCTTTGACAGCTTTTTGCAGTCAATTGTTTCGTGGCATAACCCCTTTAAGGTTTATTTAACCTCAATGGTAAATTCTGCCCTGAGATTTCATTTAATTCCATTAAGCATCAATGTTTTCTCCAGTTTTAGAAACAAAGCACTACCATCATTACTACTATTATGCTTACTATTTTCAATGAGAAATTGCAATACGTCTAATGTTTGATTATTATCTGTTTGGTCTGCACACTGCTTTGGAAGTGGAGGTTTATCTGATCTGTTCTAAGTGATAATATACAGAAGACGGGTCTCATTGTCCTGTGGAGTGTACAATTTGTCCTACATGTGACTCCGGCAGAGAGATTTCTCTGAAGGGGAAAATGAATTTTAATGAAATCTTGAAAGACTTAAAAAATTTATGCAAATTTTAATTATTCACAACTGTCAGGAAATGGCTTTAAAGTTTTTTTGAAAATGTATCATTTTGGATTTACAATGAGTGATTAGCATTAGATTGATATAAAACTTAGAAAAGCGAAGTAGCACTCACCGGAGTAAAAGCAGGGGTACTTTATAGTGTAAACAAATCCAGGAAAGGGGGGATGCACGCCACGGCTAAGCGACGGGCCGTTTTGAGCACTAGGCGCTTTCTCAAGTCTCGGCTTGAGAAAGCGCCTAGTGCGCAAAACGGCCCGTCGCCTAGCCGTGGCGTGCATCCCCCCTTTCCTGGATTTGTTTACACTATAAAATACCCCTGCTTTTACTCCGGTGAGTGCTACTTCGCTTTTCTAAGTTTTATACCATTACTATGCCTGGACATCTTGTGTGCACCCCGGGAACGAGTGGTTCTATTAATCGGTGGATCGTGGAGCCGTGAGTGATCAAAAGAATGCTGGAAAAAGTGTTACACTATATGGTTGGTGCCGGTCATCCGTTTTCTCTTTTTACCTGAGCATTAGATTGATATTAACTGATTAACCAAAAAAAAAAGACTGCTATTATGAAGGTTTACACTTAGATGGCCTAATGATCTTAATGATCTTTGTATGATGGTTTTATACTATATTGTCTTACTTTGAACTAGCGTGACGCTATAGCTATTTACCAGGATGCATGGAGCTCGTGTCTATGCTGATACATCATGGCAATCAGCATCTGCTATCTTATTTACAAAGCAGCCTCCACAGACCTCTCCATAAATGAATCCGTTGCTGATCCTGTGAAATGTCACATCTGCTTTTGTGTGCGGCAATACAACAGGGACAGCCACAAGGCTCACGTTCACCTATTTCAGGCTACTGTGTTCAGGTCTGATGGGTCTTTGATCATTATCTGTGTCACATCCATACACCTGTCCAATTCCAGAAGGTGAAGACTAGATGTTAGAAATGGAGAAATAAATTACAGATGTGGCAGGGCACAGTTTGTTATATGTTGCAGAGCTGAGATTGTCAATGGTTTTACAAAGAGATTTAGATAAACCTGTTGCATTATCTAAGGAAACCTGTCATTATATATTGCACAACTCAATTGCTCCTAGTATATGCATATGCCGTTAGTCATAGCGGTGCCAATGCCATTTTCAGAGCAGCCCTTAAACATGCAATTACTGGCTTAATTTTCATACCTCACACTGGTAAACACCAGCCTTAATCTAGTCCTCACACTGAAATGTGCAATGTTGCATCAGTTCCGGCTTATAGCAATGTCTTGCACCCATCAGTTATAACAGAACATGTAGAGTCCTTTTCTCTGCTGCTTCGCATTAATTTGCAAAAAAATGTGTACATCTACAGCTGCCATACAGCAATGTATAAGGATCTAAGGTATTACAACCTTATACACACTACACACTACAAAGTCATATACTTTGAATTTGGGTTCTCTTTACAGGTCTGTCACAAAGTAGAGGAATGATGAGAGAATGATAAAGAATGAGAGAGTTAATGATAAAATCAACTCTGCTACCTGAACAGGTGTCAGGCCTTTTAGCTGAAACATAAAAGTTGTCATGAAGTTTATTTAATCTTCATGTTCTCCACCCCGCTGGGACTGTGATGAATCCTCTCTTGGACATGAGCCCCAGATTTCATTTTCCCTCCTGCTGAGAGCTCCCTCCGGTCTCACATTTCATTTAAGACCAATGGAAAGATGTGCAGTGTTCAGCCTTGTTCTTATCTCTCCCTCCTCCCTGTACGCTTCAGGCAGCAGCCGAGCCGGACTGGGAATACAAACGGATCCTTTATTCCCTGCTGCCACTAGAATGCCGGTGCTGATCATTTTCCCAGAGGGCAGCGCCCCCCCCCAAACATAAGATACCATTGTGCAAACTTTACAGACTGTGAGATTTGCTTTGCAGCATAAGAATTGGGTATACCACATGGATGAACCAAATGACCACCAATGTTGGTTATTTTTATAGGCAGCTATGCTGCTAATAAAAATTTAACCCTGTGGAACCATGGGTAGAGTGGCAGATATGCTTAATTCATGGGTGATGATAACTCTTTGAGCCACTATTCAATTATTTGCCCTTTTGCTTTCCTAATAAGTGTAAATCAAAACTAAAACGTTCTGCGAAAATATAGGTCCTGTCTAGACAGTAAAATAATAAAATGGCATAAAAATACAAGAAGGAATACCAATTTCACCATTCCCTCATGATGTGTGTACACCAAATGTGTTTATAGTTGGTTCTGCTAGACACACAGACAGCTATTGCTCAGCAAATTAGTGGCCACAATGGTGACCTGCCTTATAAAGTGATTAGTTGATCAGTCATTACCAATGTCAAAGATCATCAAAAGTTTCTCTTTTGGGTCTTGTGATATTGTAATAATGTCTTGCCAAACATCCTTTTTCGGCCCTAAATCATTATCACACTTTTCTTATTAGTGCATGTATGGAAACTGCTATTTATGTAGGAAGGAAAGAAGACTTGGTAGTCTCAGTATACCATGAATTCTGGTCCATGTTTCTCACTGACTACAACTATTCCGCTCATCTGTAGTGATGATCACTTAAAAGTAACTTTCATTCCTCCCTGTGAAATAGATCTAGGCTCAGGGAGCTTAGACCAAAATAACAAGACTGCACATTGCTAGCGTCGTGTCTCCACTGCCAAGTGATTTGTTAAACAGTTTAATACTAACATTGTTGAGGGGAATCCCAGAAGTCAGGGGGGGGGGGGGAGTATGAGCCCAATGAGAGCTCATCTTGCTTAGCTACAGCATTAGCTTTCACCCTTGGGCATGGGTACAAATGCTAAATATTGGTAGTGTTAAATGGTTTTCCAGAATTATTTTAAAATTGATGAATCAAGATGTATGTTTATTGTCAAGGAAACATTTTTGTGGCAGTCCAGTGCTTCCAGAACCCACAGTCCTAATAATGATGGCTGAGCTAAAGTTAAATCCAGATTAGAAAACCACTAGTCACTAACCTTTTACTTAATAACCTTAGAGTATGATGGTGCTGGTCACATTACACTGAATCCAGTCAACTTCTTGGTTCTCACAAAATAATACTTTGAAATGTTACCATTTTGTATGTAAACGAGGCTTCAATTATCACTGACATTATTACAAAACACTAGATTTATTTGTGTCCACGTGATAAGCATGTTCATGCTATCAGTCTGATATGTGTTATGTAGGTGACAACCCTCTATAGCAGTGATGGCGAACCTTTTAGAAGTCGAGTGCCCAAACTCCAACCCAAAACCTGCATATTTTTTGCAAAGTGCCAAAACAGCAATTCAAGCAGTAACTTATCGCAATGTTCTTGCTCCGTGCTGTACCACAACTTTCAATGGGCCTGTGTGCACCAATATCTTTGTCAGAAGGAGAGGAAATTTGGGTTGTCACTGGAGCTTCCCTTGACAGCCTCCTAAACAGGAAGATTCAGGGGTCGCACAGGAGGGGCTCCAATGATAACCTGACCCTGTCCACACCTCCTGTCTCTTCCTGCAGCCTCAGGTATACCAGGATGCTCTACATTAAAATAATGCTAAACATGGCAAGTCCTGAGACTGCAGGAGGATCCCTGTCTGGGGAACTCTGCAATGGGGCAACAGCCTGAGTGCCCACTGAGAGGGCTCTGAGTGCCACCTCTGGCACCCGTGCCATAGGTTCGCCACCACTGCTCTATAGGTTAAATACCTCCATAGATTTTGTCTTTCTCCGATTTGAAGTGGCTACAGACTGTATGTAAGAGGATAGCACTGAGGAACAGTATTTTTTTTTTTCCTTAAAAGTTGGAACTGTTATTAAGCATGTTTGGACCCTGATTCTAGAAATGGCATCTGTTTCCCCCTATCAGCTCTACTTTTACAGATCTGGCATTGCCACGTTACAAACTATACACTGCTCAAACTAATTGTCACTCAATACTGTACTGGAAATGAATGTCATACTGCTTCTCAAACTAGTGGTTAAAGTATATGTTGCTAAGCACATTTAGAAAATGAACATCATATTTTGTGGCTGTAGACTATATATTTTACATCAGATAGCTGAAACCTTGTTTCTGTAACTTCCTGCGATTAGATGTTCTTGGGCATTGGCATTGGATTCTCCAACAGTAATCGAACATGAAAACCATAAGAGTCATGGTGATAAGATCAAGGTATTCATTGGGGGACATGTATTTTTTTTCTGCTGGTCAAATCGTCTTATGTTTACTATGCGTTTTGTAAACGCAAATGTTAACAGTAAGGCAATTAGGCAAATCACCTCTCCTCAGCTGTTTTAATGTGTTTCAAAACGCAATCAAAATGCAATGTGTGACCGCAGCCTTAAGATCATGTGTGACTTCAGCCTCATATGTCGTCATCTCCCTGGGGTGTGACTACAGTGCTTAAAAATGCAAGACACAGCTTCAAATCCAAAATTTACAGTAGTGTCCACTCTTGCATATAACCCCCTCACGTGCCTTGTGTCCATGTGGATTTGAGACATTTGCAACAAAAAGTCTCAAAAAGAAGCCAAAATTTGCATCTGCCAGGTTAGGCAAGACTGAACATGTGTCACAAGTAAAATGACACAATCATACATAAGGTGCAAAAAAGAGCTGCCAAATGTCTAGAAAAATACACTACAGAAAGAACAAACAATGATACATACCCCCCTTTGCATCAAGATCACATAAACTGGAGCTGCTATAGAGAAACAGAAAGCATTTTCCAAATCAGCAGCTCAAAAATCAGGTTAATCAGGTAAAAATGCCCTGGTGTCCATGTCCAATGTGGGACAGACCTGGTACAGCATACTACAAGTTCAATGTTACTACAGGAGACCATGCATAATTTTTGCACATCCAGACAAGAATCCTGCAGGTTCTTTTTCTGTCCTCTCTTCCCAAGCCATGGTCACAGATGAGAGCCAAAACTCTTAGATTTCCCTTTACTGGAGCATCTGCTCTTAATGAGACATTTCCGATGTGGCATATGGTTTCAGTTGGGATTGTGGAAAAGATCAGGTCTCGGCCGCAGATCATTTAGTTCTCATAATATTTCATGCAATATCAGAGACAAGGAAACTTTACTCTGTATAGAAAGATGTTCAAGTACAGAGAGTGTGTTAAACCAAACAAATCTTTGAAATGAAAATTGGTGTGCAACTTACTGGAATAAGATCCTGGACTATAAATCATGCATTTTATATTTACACCTCAAACCGTCTTCGTTATTAAGTCATTTTCTCATTGCGATAAGGATCTCTGGATTTCCCCTTGTTGATTTCCAGTAATTGGGCTCAGGGATTTGTATAGGGATATGTCATCTCTGGGATACTGAGTAAACACGTTCTCTTATCTTTATCATTTAATCTGAGCTTTCCTGACATTCAACAAAGGAAAATACACTTGTGCTCTTCCCATATGAATGAACTACAAAAAACTAACTGGAACTTGTTGAAAAAGTCAGTCTCTTTATACTTAATTGTCTATGACCAAAATTGGCAAAGATTGAATTGGGTTTATCCAAGTTATCGTTAGGGTTGGCACGAGTGACAATTTAAAGGAAATCTACGATAAAAATCAATCATAATAATCCAGGCACTTATATTTGTTATCCATTTGTTCCTTCTAAAATCATTTTTTATAATTATGCTAATGTGTCTGGGGGCTCTCGGAGGGCATTATCAGAGCCCTGCAGTGCTGTAGCCCCACAGACTGTTACAATATCTCCCCCCTTCCCACAGCTACCTAAGCATTTCCCCCTCCCTCTGTCTGTGTAAGGTACTGCACGGAGGGGTTCTGTTAACACCACCCAGAGCTCTTCCGGTTTTCTGAGTTATGCAGGGACATGACACATATATTATACTGTATCTATTGTGCCAAGTGAAGAGCTGTGGAAGAAAATTATTTACAATGTTTCTCAGTCATTGTACTAATATCACTGTCTTTTCATTTACCTCAAGGACATCTTCATATAATGAGCAATATAAAGATTTGCTGGAAAATAGTCTGCATATATATGCAGCCATATACACGTGTCAGATTTGCTGCTTATGGCTGCATTAATATGCTTATATTTTCTTTCCCATTAGGGAATAATTTTCCCTAATAATTATTTTTTTACAAAGAGTGATGGTTTTGTTGTGGGTATCGTTAGTGATGTTATTTTCCATGGAACGTGAATATGTCTTTGTGACCTAGTGGGGATACATCTCATCCTGTACATGCCTGTGTGGGAGAGGGCGTACATCACTCCTTCATATGTGATTTTAATTAGCCTGTCTAGTTAGCCATACGATAAATGGCTTTGGTTAATGAAACCTGTCACAAGTTGGAGGGGGATTGATGGTGTTAAGAAAAAGCTTTATATATTTATATATAAAGTAATTTTATTTGTCATTCCATGTAAATAAGAACGCAGAGAGCTCCATAAGGGGTAATTCCATGCTTCAGTTATTGTAATTGCACAGATATACCAGTTTCATCTTATATCAATACTCAGTTGTCCATCAGGTATGAGGAATGCTTCTCCGCCTATGGGATTTCCTACTAGATGATACAAGTTTTGTATTAGCTATAATTAACATGGAAATTATGTCACTACAGAATTAGCATCTCTTTATCTTGTTGAGCTTCATTGGTGATAATGTCAAGTCCCAATAATGGGATCTGTCTATAGGGGAGGTTGAGCTGAACACACAAGGATTTCATACAAACTGTTCAAGTCTTGGTCAAAGAGCTGTTTGAAGTCCGATAGTTACAAACACCAATAGTTCAGGATTTTTCTGATCGATAAATTCTAATTTATTTAGTATTAAAAAACTTTGGGGGGCATTTATTACGACCTTTCAAACTGGCAGTGTTTTTTTTTCCTTTCTGCCACTCTTGCACCTGCATTTCTGAAGTGTCGGCAACACAATATTGGTTTTTCCGACACAATCGACTTGTTCTATTTTTGGGTGCAAGGTTTGGGCTTCACACCGGGTTTGTGGCACTTCTATTTTTCCGACATATGTTTTAGCACTTTTTGTGGCACAAAATAACTGCCCAGATCAAAGCTCTAAACCTTTCAGTCCGTGGGCCAATTCATGAATCCCTTGCGCCACAAACTTCTATCCCAGTTCTAGCACCACTCTGCGCAAGAAATAATAAATGTCCCTTATTATTTTCTGACATTGTACAACCTGAAGCTGTTAAAAGGGCCTTAAAACTATCACATATTTGTACATTTATGGTACAGTTTTCTTATAGGGAAAAATACTCATGCTTTATCTCAAATTTGGTTAAAGAATCCAACTTCTCATCAAACTAGTCCAATACAATAATGTAAACTATTGTCAGGTTATGATCTACAAATAGAAAATAGGTGAAATGTAATACTAGAAAGAAATAATAAGACACACATGGACACATAGAGGGTTTTATGAAACATAATCACCTATAAAAGTTAGCTAAATTCTCATTAACACCTTTATGAACATGAACATGTATCTCTTACCACCATTACATGTCCACAAAAATTACATCCATTTGCAGTTACTGTGTTTTCTGTTTGTGGCCCATGGTGTATTTGTAGCCTTTTTTTCCATTTTTCATTCATTTTTTCACGTAAAAACAAAAATGGATGGTTGGCTATCATTAGATGGCGAACTTTCGGTGCTTTCGGCATCATCTGAGATAAACAATGGACTTCACACAGATGACATAATGGTGGCTAAAGTGCTACTAATGATTATATATCCCTTCAACCAATGCACTATATGTACATTACATATATCAGCTATATCATTCAAAAGGGCCTGTAACTTGCTGTCATTGGTGTTTATGCACGGATCCGAAAGATGGTTTTAAGAAAGAGTAGTCAAGTGTTTATGTGATGTGTGAATGATTAGCAACACATGTTGGATTCCTTTTCTGCAGGTTGTGTGTGGTTTTGTATCTCATTCCCATTCACTTCATTGAAGTTAAGGTGCAATAACTTTGGACAACCCATTAATAAATTTGCCACTATCTCTGGAAAAAAAGCAAACTTATCTACAAACCAGCACAGCCCATGCTCCTTAAATTAAAGCATTTATGAACCTGCGTTATGTCCATTACAATATTCACAATCTTTTAACTGTAAAGACACAAAGAAGAGTTAAGACTTTGGTTAATGGGAACTTTATCTCTTCTTCCTCATTATGGAAGTACATTGCATTCAGATGCTGTACCCATTACTGAAGAACACAGACTTCAGACAATAAGGAGAGTCTAATGTACTGCACATTTCTTAATTATTATTTAAAAGCTGGTATCGTCCATTGCAGCGTAATCCACCAGGATGAAAAAATGCCCTCATATATGCGTTGGAGGGATTTACTGAGCAAAATGTGCAAAATTCCAGTAATTTGCAATAAAAAAAATGTAATTACATGGAGTTTAAGGGTTTTAGACACTTTTATAACTTGTATGACAAATGATGCGGCATTACAAAAGCAAGGAATGTTTAATATCTCATTTTTCCTTTTACATCAATGTCAACTTTATGTTAAATTATGCCATAGCAAAGATCACATCCATGATCCCAACTCTCCACATTAGAAACTAACTTTTACTCCAGCCTGCTGTTCAGGATACTAGATTATTTCTCATGCAAATTGGTGCCACCAAGTGGTGAACAAGAGTATTGTCAGTTCAACTGCATAAAGCTATCTGCTAGTTTTATTGAATTGAATTTTAAATGCTAAAAGTTATGTATGAATCTCATTAGTATTTTTTAGTGTTTGTAAAATAATTTAAATTACAGGCAGTCCCCTACTAAAGAACACCCGATTTACAGGCAACCCCTAATTACAAACGGACCTCTGGATGTTGATAATTTACTGTATTTTAGTCCAAGCTTACACTGATCAGCTGCAAGAGCTATCAAAGGTTTCTGCAATTAAGATTTATTGTTAATACTGGTTCTTATGAAAAGTTCCACTGTCTATTTCATTTATATATTTAACAGAAATAAAGCAAAAAAGTAAAACTTATGTGAAAACTAAGTTCAATAGTTGACTAGCTTGTAGAACCACATTAATAGCAATAACATTTAGCAGGGGCGTAACTTGAGGGGTGTAGAGGTGCATTCGCAACCGGTCCCAAGTGGTTTAGGGGGCCCTTATGGTGTCACTTTCCCATATGAGAAGATTATTACTATAAACCATACATTATAGTCAGGGGCCTGGTACAGACTTTGCACTGGGGCCCGTCAGCTTCAAGTTACGCCATTGACATTCAGTAATGGTTTTCTTTATGACTTTATCAGGCTCTCACATCATTTTGGATGAATTTTGCTGCTTTGTTTTTTTGACACCACTGCTTGAGGTGTGTAGTCTGTGCTGATAACCACAGCATTATATTTGGGTTGAAGTTGCAACACCTGTTTCCGTTCTGTTGTAATTTTACTGGGTTGCTTGGGATCATTGTCAAAGCATCACCCAGTTTTATTCAGACTTTAGATTGTTGTATAGACTTCTTTGGTATATAGGGAAGTTCATGGCTAATTAAAGGTCCCAGGTTCTCTGGATGCAGAACGGGCTTCACAGTTTATATGAGATATTTGGGTCTTAATACCCATACATTATTACTGAATGTAGATAAGTTGTGCAGCCCCAATGACTTTTTTAGGTTTCTGCAGCTAACCTATATAAGTCAGCAAGAATAGCTAAATATCGTAAACGGTATTGATGTTTGAAGTAAACACTGTAATCTATATTCGGTGTAATCTGTTAACAAAGATTTTCTATTCACTTGCATACAACAGAATATCTATTATTTATTCCTATTTATTATGCCACTTTTGTGGCAAGGTTGTGGGTGGTTCCCATTTGTGCCCCCATTGTGAATGTGAATAGAGCCTTACAGAACCCAGGAAGGCAGATACTGTGAAACATCACAGGTAGGGCAGAGAAGTTTGTAAACGATAGATCACCATTCATCTATGCTTACATCAGCCGGACTATGCTAATTGCTCCATTTGACTTCATCCAAGTGAAAAATGAAATCAAGTCATCTAGGAAGAAAACATGGACAGTTTAAGGAAAAAATGTTAATCGCCAAGGAGCCTGGATAAAGCAAGTGGGTGAATTCCCAGACTCCTGCTGCGCACATTACACTCAATATTTCTCTTCTTAGATCCTTTCTCTGGTTTCTGCTACTTTTTAAGGTTAATGGAATTATTCTGTGCAATGCATCTTTTAGGAGGCTGCCATTGTCTGTGGCTTTATGCTGCAACATCCAATGGTAAGCCTCACATGCGAGTGCCAATTCACTGGATGAAAGGCCCCGTTGCTATGATACTCTCTAAAATGTGGACATTAATTGCCAGTGAGTGATCACCGCCATGAAAACCACAAATTCTGCTTAGAGCTGAAGCCACTGGGATTTATATTATTGACAGCGTTCAGTAGTTACCCTTTGATTTGTGTTACATAGATTTCCATTCCATTTACAAAAGCAAATTGATAGTTTCTTCTAACGAAGGTCTTATTTTGCTCCATGTTTTTCATCATATATTCAAGGATTTGGATAATCTACTTCATACTTTTTTAAAAATAGCAATAAACTTTAAGGGTTTGTAGAGAGACAAGTTTGTCCTAAGCAGAGCACACTGGTTGCGTAGGGCTGGGCAAAATAGATAAATTCAAGAAATAAAAAAGTGGCTTGTTCACAAATGAAGATGTTGTCCCAACTAGGTTGTAATACAAGTTAGTCAGGGGAGCTGGAGCTATATTATAGCAATGTAACAATGTAGTGAACCTCCCAATGCCTCTACCACAAGGTTCACAGGCACAACTCGTGTGTCGGGTTCAATTACGAACTCAGGACCTTATTTTGGTCATCCAGCTAGTTAGGTTGTTGAGGGGGTGACTCAAACCAGCCACCGCATGAACCTTCTGTTCCTGTTTCCTGTGTATAAAGTGCCATTACCGTCTTGATCCAATTACTTCACACTTTTAATAGGGACATGTTTTTTAAAAAAAACATGACTATAGAAAAAGAGCAACATAAATATTATCATGTTGTCTTTTTTCTTCTACAAATACCTTTGTATTTTGTAATAAAGGTGATGATGTAAAGATTTGGTTTGTAAAGCGCTATGGAATATGATGGTGCTATATAAGTAAAGATTATTATTAGAAAACAAAATAGCACAAGTCTTTCGAGGATTTTAGGTCAGAACCTCTTGTTCCCAGTTATACATAGTTGGCCATGAAAGGGAAAAGTCATGTTTAGTTAACATGAAAAAATATTTCATTCATCTCAGTTTTGAAATGTTGGAAGTTTCAGTGTCCGGGGACTTGTGTTTCTTGGCAACTTATGGGACTTTGGTTTGATTTTCTAAAGTATATAACTCTAAGAATCAGAATTGTAATGTTGATTGTCTGGCTTCATGTGAGCATCAGAAATGAATCCAAGGAAACTATTACTCGTACTTACATGTGATGTTTGTGCGACTGTCACCTTATTTTCAGTTTCTCAAAATATAGATTATATTAAGGATCTTTGATTTTTTTTTTAACTTGAGTGTTTTAACCTTGGTCTCTACCAAGTACAGCTTCAAATATGAGATTGACAGATCTGAGGGAATATAAAGGAACTAGAAGATAACACCTGAGTCCTTTACATTTCCAAATCAAAAAGCTGTGACGCATTATATTATATAATATATAATATGTTAATCTCAGCGTTAATCAGAGTTTTCGGTTGAGGTTCTTTCTCACACAAAGTCTAAACTTGGATTTTAGCCTTGCCGAAAAGTCCTTGTCATTTGGGAATTTGAGGTTAAGCCTTTTATATGCAAACGATTACTGGATATGGACTAAAGATGTAATATGGTAGACTTCCCTAATGTGCCACGTTCACAGTATATGAAATAATTTATTCTGGAAACGTAAACATTCTATGACAATCTTCGCTCTTTCTTGTGCATTAATTTAAGAATTAAGGTATTTTGCCTTCTCTACAGTACCTTGAAAATAGATGTTGTCCTAAGATGACCTGATTCTTCGACATATTATGAGAGGAAGGTGGGCGAAACAATATGACCCAGAGCAGCAGGATTGAGTAGCAGTATAGTATTAAAACCTAGGCCCTTGTATTTGTTGGACACATCAATGTGGATGCTGTATCCATATAATTCAGTACATGTAAGTAAAAAGCTTTTATTTGGCAGAATGGTTTCAGGAAGGAAGGATTCAGTTACACAATAATAAAACATATGATCAGAAAATGCTTCTAACTAGGATTTTGAGTCATTTAGTGAAATGGCAATAAGTGCAAATAGTGATGTGTCCAAGGAATCTCATTAGGGACTCTTGAAGGTATTGGGTTTTATGTGAAGACATTTCCTTTAATACTTTTAGATCAGTTTAGCAGGATATGGGTTAACATATTATTACAGTCTACATTATTATAATATTTATAGTGCCTTATTTCCTCCAATTCAGCGATATGCAGGGCGTCAAGTCTCACACTTACATGTAGTTCAGTAATAGCTCACTAGCTCTGCTTAAATCGAAGTGTGTGCATTTATATTATTTGATCCGCTGACTAATACATTTGTAATTTTATTTTAGACTGCAGTAGATTTTGAGGGAAACCTTTTTATTTATGTCAACTAACTTCACAAATTGTATCTTTATTTTGTTCTCAATTTTTTTGGCTACATCTAATTTCAGAATCCAGAACCTTTATGTACCCAGCCAAAGCACTGCATTGTGGGATTTAGACTTCCGTCATATTCTATTCTCACTGGTGTTATAGCTACTGGATCACAAAATACAAAATATGATATTAAAAACAATGCTAACCTGAATGAACTGAACTATTATTACTTTTAGTCAAAGGGCTTGGGTGACTGGTAAAAAATTGTAGAAATAAAGGCTCAGAAAGGTTCAAAAAATTACATCACATATTCACATTTTGCTTATCCTGATTGTACTTACTAAGTTCCCTCTACTTCTGAGTCACTACGCACACACAAACTCTAGCTTCAGTCACCTCTGGAGCCAGTAATTGGCTGGATGGTCATTTTCTGTATGTCTACAGGAAACACTAATTATAGACTAGCGGAGGACCAAGGAAGGTTGGAGTATTGGTGAGGTTGCTCTTCTGATATTTTTTTTTTAAGATCACCTGCAATGTTTTAGTGAAAGATCACATGTCTGACAGCTCAGTGTATGTAAAGTGTTCACTATCTACAAGGATGACCAGCAGAACGGCTAGTGGTGTAAATGGTGAAGCTACATGGAATAAAAATGATACAGTGCTGGAAAAGCATTAAAGGAGTTTTCTCACAAAGTTAAGCCCTATCCACAGGAGGGGTCAGATGGGGTCCTAGGCGCTCAGCAATTTCCATCAGCTCCTTTGAGATGTATGGAGCAGAACAGTCATGCGTGGCCCTCTGCTCTATTAATCTCCGGGAGTGATGATGGGTCCGACTGAGGAACCTGGGACCCTATCGGACCCCTCTTTCTAGTGATCTTTGGGGGTCTCATCACTGAGATCCCCACTGCTCAGCAAGTTAGGCCCTATCCTGTGGGTAGGGCCTAACGTGGATTGTGGGACAACCCCTTTAAACTTTTTGATCATGTAGTTACAATAAATATAAAAATATAAAAGCGATATATCGTCACATGGATATAAAGAAGGACTAATGATCTACTTGACAACCATCTCCTAAGCTCTTATATCTTATTTATTAATAGTTCATTCATTATATTAGCATAGATGACTATCCACACTCCACCAATAATTCAGAGATATGAGAAGTGATTTATGTGTACATCTCGCTATTATTTTCTGCTATATGACTAACTCTTTCTCTTCTTTTCTTCTTAATGCGCCTACTTTCTGTAGAGCACAGGAGGCTTAGTGCTGGTAAGTAATGGGCTGTCACCTTGCGTATCCCATTCTCATTCTTCACCTTCCCATCAGTTTCATGATATAGCATTAAATGTGCCGACTCATCTGTGCTTATCTCCATTCTGCAAATGACGAATCACAATCCTTGGCTGTTTTGCTTTGTGGAGTGATAGAGTTTAGCGGGACGTGACCATTGAATTGCCAGAAAAATAACTTTTGACAAGCAGTGGCATTTTTACAATAAGATAAATAAGAAGAGAATAAAGCACAAGTGAACCAAATTCAAGTTTGTATTTCTACTAGTTCAACTTATAACGATATAACTAGATGCAGCATTTTGTTATACACAGTATTTAGACCCATGAAAACACTTGTATCCCTGTGGCTCACGTATCAATTTATTCTTAATAAAGAATGTCACAACATATTGTGCTATAGGCCTAAACATTGTGCTGGCATAAAAAGATGGCACTGATGTAGCTAGACAGTGTTTATATTTCAAAATATGTACTCTTACATAACATCACATAACATCACCCCTAATTACTAGCATAACACATGAATAATGATGGTGGTGGGGATTTCAGGATGTTTATACCATTACACTATTTAACACTTGTGCTAGGAGGTACAGATGCCCTGGTCCCATTAGGATGACTTTTTTCTACTCTATAGGATCACTATTGATAGCTTTATGTATGTATTCCAGATAAGTAATGAATTTTTTAATGCCAGTTTTTAATTCTTTATGTCATTGGGGGTACCTAGCTATATGTCATTACATTGCTTTGGAATTAACCCATTTAATTCACAAAAATACAGCATTTCACAGATATAATTCCAACCTGTCTCTATCAGACCTGGTGTTGTCAATTTTGTTGTCACTGGATAAGACTTTGGTCACATTCTTCTCATGAATAGCTTCTTTTGTCTGCACACTGCAGTGCTCTCAGCCTCCTGCCCCTCCCCCTGCATTACAAGAGCAGTTTAGACACAGGCACTTCCCGCCAGCAAGCAGCAGTGTGCAGAGACTTACTTTACAAGCTGCAGACAGATAAGGTCTTTATAGCAGAGCTGACTGTGTGTTTTATTGTTTATTTAAGTAAATAGAGCAAAGAGTGTCATCTCAAGAGTGTCTTATATCCATCTCATGGATCTTATCATCTCTCTGATCTCTGATCTTTCTATCTGTCAGATAAACCTGTACCCTTATAATCTAAGCACATTGTAGGCACACAGGATTCAATATCACAGAGGAATCATAAAGTGTCTGCTTAGAGAGTCCCCGCCCACACTATGAAATCTCACACTGACCATCACTGAGTGATATGAGCTAAAACAGCGATAAAACTGAGTAAGGGGGTTAAAAATTATCTTTATTGTGTGAACATCATTAGGGGATTAAAATTTGAGAACTTTCTTTTATGAGCAACCCCCTTTAACTGACCTTATATACTGAAACCATTGACATCAGTTATAGATGAAGGTATAGATAAAGAAATCCCTTCATAACAAGTGTTCTGTTAAATGTACCTCATCTCTTGTGTGATTAAGGAGATAATAGTGAAGAATGCCATGAAGACAATTACTGACAATTCCATGGATGGACTTGAGTGAAAGACAGCTGAAGGATTTGTGATTTAGCGAAGACATTTGGTAATGATCGCAATCACATTTGAGGCAAATTTAATCTCTTTTTTCCTCCAGCCAGTCCCTCATGGTTCTCCTCTGTTAAATGAAATCTATAAGTGATGCTTAACAAAAGTAAATACCGACATTAGGTCCACGGGAGCTTCATTCAAGTTTCTGCAGGCCAAGTGAATACAACTTGAATGAATACTATCCATGTATGATATATGCTGAATTCATGAATCTAATTGATACAATATAGCAACATACATTATCTATACTGTTCCAATTTAAGAAACAAGTATTCAGTGTAGGATTTATACTGGATACTACACTGTATACATTGTATGGAATAGCAAAGTCTACCAGGTCTTCTGGCCAGAGGGAAGCCAAATGGACACTCATTTGTCCTCTATTAGGCTCATGGTGTTCTATGGACACGTATAACTTTAACATTGGGAAATTTCCCTGTGCAGACTGTAAAAGTACATCACATAAATGTAGCTCACGTGATTTTCTTATTTCAGTATTCCATAATACCCTTCATGGGTATTACATGTTCTAATATGCTATCATTGACACATTTTATGTTACTTATTTTGAATGGATCTTGGAGTGACATTACTTTTACATATTATGCATAATGTATATAATTTGTACATATGCAGCATTTGCAGGATAAATTTATTATTGGAATTTCCATTCATAGATTGTATTCTCGCCATTATTATATAATGTTACGGTACAATTGAGAATGTAATTATAGCTTTAGAATGTGTGTAATTTGTCAGTACATGTGTAGACTTTACATGCAGATGTTAGTGACATCATTTTAATAGGACAGCTGTTTTATCAAATACTAAAACATGTCTGGTTATAATTGCAATGGAAAATTGCATTCCAGAATCTAGAGCATAGAAAACAGAGTTACCTGTTTTATGTCATTAGGAACTTGTGTCTAATACCATATATTTATATGCATGTTAAAGCAAGTTTAACATGTTTGCAAATCCAGTTCTGCTATGTCCCGAGGTGCATTGCTTGTTATCTCAGCTTCATAGCTGAGTCCTTTGGGAATTTTGAGTTTGCTCCATTTTTGCTGCTTTAGTAGGAAATGAGTGCAGCTCAAGCGTGTTAATTTGTTCACATGTGGTAAAGCAGGCAGAGGACATGTGTTCACTGAGCCCAAAAATCATCAGCCACATGACCAAGTATTATGTCTCCAGTTGGTGTTCAACAGAATAGGTGCAGTATTAGGAATGGAAGCACAAACAGTGACAGAAATAATAATGTATAAGCTATTGCAAGGGAAGAGCATCACCTTTTGTTGGCAGCTCTATAAAGTTATCTGAAGAAGAGCTTGGTGAATTGCAATGGTCTCTGTACACTCTGTTCCGCTTGTTAGCAGATATGACAATAGGCTAATGCTTTATTCATGGACCTAAACTTGTGGGGAAGAGATACCAAGCATAATTACCCTCTCTTGCTCTTTCTTTCCAAAGGACGGGAGCCCAGGGAGAGAGCAAAAAACCTGTTGCCTGTGACGTCGCCGCCTTTTGTGGGCCTCATTAAATATGAATGTTGTCTTGTGTAGAAAATAATGGATTATGCCCACAGATAGTTGAATAATACATTGTGGACGGCTTGGGTGTCATCAGACTGTTTGAAAAGTAAAATATGCAGTCAGAAAAGCGAGGGGTTCTATTCACTCAAATTGGCAGCGGATGAGGGAGCAGATTCATCAAAGAGAAATGTTTAGCGCTGCTGCTGAAACATACAGAGAACACAAATTCACTTTCTGGAAATATTTTCACTTTTCCTCCCCATTAAATATACATTAGGAGATTGCTTGGTTTTCTTGTGTCCCTGGCTGGGAAGGAATGGCTGTTTTGAGTTTGTTGAAGTTTGCTTGTTTATATTCTTTGAAAGTATTATTCAGCATAAGGATCGTGGATAGAAAGTGGAAGGCTCATGATGGATTCTAGAAGAGCACTGTCACTTAGTGACTGCCGAGGACACAATGAGCAGACAGATTTGCAGACATATTTTTCTGGGGTTTGTTTTCTTTGTGTAAAACAAATGGAAACAAGTCTTTGAGATCAAGAGCTTCTTTTAAAATAAATTACCAAAATCATTTTGCACGAGACATCATTCAAAGACCAATTAAAACTAAAAAGAATTATGGATGGTTCTGAGCAATGTCTTATTACCCATAGCAATCAATTGGGTGAATTTTTATTTTGTAGTCCACTATCTGCATGGACTTCCTCATACACATACATGATCATCATGGGGGTCACAATCTAATCAATCTACCAGTATACTTTAGAGTGTGGGAGGAAACCGGAGGAAACCCACACAAACACGGAGAGAACATATACATTTTTTGCAGATCTTGACCTAATGGTACCTGAACCCAGGACCCCAGTTCTCTCCTAATAACAGAAATGTTGGACTGTCGGATTATAACTCAATACTTATCTACCCACATATCATGTAGGACAGACCCCAGATATTTATCTAATATGCCCAACAGGGAACATCTCTGCTACTGAATTTCCATCAGTTATTAAACTGTTCAAAATTTTATCTAAAAGTTTTAGTACTTTGAAAATGGCTGCTCAACATGTAACTCTTATTCCCATCCCAGTGTATTTTTCTAAGATCTTGAAATAGTCAGGCTTTGTCTGTGGGCAATGCAACAGTCAGCGGAGTCCAGTAATGGGGTGACATTGACTTTGGTGTAGCATATATTTGGCGTTGATGTCAATGTCAGTTTGCCCTGTGCTGCTGAAATGCCTTTTCTATCAGGTTACCTTGAGCCAGAGTTATCTTTTGTAATGGTTTTCCTACTGTAACAGAATTCAGATCTCTTCGTTGTAAATGTATTGCATTGGTTTCGGACTACTTTAAACTTCTGAAATAGAACTACTTAAAGATATGTATTAAGGTCTACAACTTGAGTGCCAGAGAAAGACACCTGGGAACAGAGAATGTGAGCACAAAATACATGTCATCAGTGCTGCTAGGCCAGTTTTTTGCATGCTCTGCATGAAATTATGATTATTTCGCGATTATGCCACCGCAATACCGTGTGGGCACGGAGGGACACCTACAGAGCTAGTCCTCGGGCGGTGTTCCTGTCCTAAAAGACTGCGAACATTTGTTCACAGGTTTTTACACAAAACTATGCAAGGTCGGGCCTGGCGTAATTTTGCGCTCTAAATCTCTTGTTCTTATGAGAATCCAATATTTTTAAAATCCAATTGTCACAGAGACCAAAAAAAAATTTGGATGGGGTTACAATGATAAAATATACAGTTCTGACTTACATACAAATTCACCTTAAGAATAAACCTACAGAACCTATGTTGTACGTAACCTGGGGACAGCCTATACTGTTACTGCTGAGGTGGGAGACAGACCATTGGCAATTTACAACCATGTCTTTTTATAAATGCGTGTAAAGAATTCCTAGTACTGCTCATATACTTTTTGTGAAAGTATGTAACCACTAACAATATGTTTTCAATTAACCATGAAACCTGCATTGCTGCACATTTGTTTGTATTTCTTCCTTTTGTCTGTTATCTCCATCCCCTGAAGTTGTCCTCATATAGCTTCCAATATGCATACTACAAAGCAACCAGCAGATGTCACCATTGTGCTATGAAAAAGTAAGAGCAGGTGTTTCTGCAAAGTATAAGTCAAAGGTGAAATTCAGCTTTTTTCCTGTTGAGCACAAAAAAGGAATTTGTTGGCATGCTGTGCCAAGGGAGGAATAGCTATCCCACAGCAAACAGCAGAAAATACTCAATTATTCCAAACAGTGAGCTACTCATCAGAAGCGCCATTGGATCCCAAGTAAAATGTACTTTTACAATCATTGCTTAAATGATTGCGCTGAGTCATAGAAGGATTTACTACATGTTAATGCTTAGATTAATCAGAGAACAGGTAATATATTCTCTGTAACCCAACAGGGGGTTTTGACAGATATTTTCATATTTTTTGGTTTAAGCTTGTTGTTGATCTTCCTTTTTTCAATCCAAAGGCAAATTAACTAGATCCCATTCAGGTAGTTCCCTCTAGCTGTTTGCTATTACAAAATCCAGATTATGCTTAAAGTTATAGGGGGATATTTATCATACACTGGTGCTTGCACAGGGCGCTGCCATTTTGGGAAGGATCGTTGCTCCCCAATGACATGATTGGTAGTGGCGATACTCCCTGTAATAGTGGAATTTGTTGGCAAGTGACGGTGCTTGGGTAGTTTAAATGCTGCTGGCTATTTAAACAGTTAACAGTTAACACCTGCCATCAGGATTTTAAAGTTTGGGTTTGTCCATCACTTGCTGTGAAACACCACCTTCTTTCTATCTCCATAGACCTCTATGAACTTCTGCCGTATTGTTTGCAAGGCAGAAATTAGCAGAGCTTTCGGAGTGAAAGTTTTAGTTTTTTACTAAGAAAAGGAGCATGAGATGAGCAAAGTAAAATTTCTCTAATAATATTTATTATAAAGTTTCTTGTATTCACTTGCTCAGGAAATGTTGTTGAAATGTTACTGAACAGTTTGGTCAAGCATTTACATACATTTACATATTTTCAAGCTGATTTATTTCTTTGTCTGGGCACAGAAAATATCATTTTAAGGATCTCTGGATGTTTGTACATTGTAATTTGGTGATGGCAATTAACTCCAAACCTCTTCTGCTAATCACCTTGGCCCCTCCTTTTGCAATTCCTTTACATTAGCTCTCTGTTTTTGCTATATACTGTACGTATATTTCGGCCTGTATGAAGGCTCACAAAGTTATTAGTTACTGGGTGTGCTGCACTCTGGGTATTATGCCATGTCATGTTAGGAGCATCTGTTAATGCTCCATTGAAAATTAGGGGCATATGGAGATACAGTGTCCCCCAGTATCTATCCATGGATATTATATTGCTGCTCAGTACAGTTCTTGTAAGGCATTTCCCTATGTTTAGAAAACAATTGAATAACGATTACATTTTTGGTACAATATTAACTCCAAAATGAAACTGTCTGACTTTTCCAGCCATTGTCATGCAGTGCCAGATAAACAATTGAATAACATTTGTTCTGAAATATATTATGCCATTATGTACTACCATGTTGTAGGAGAAATATTGTGTTCCTCCAGGCAGCTGAATATGTTTGAGCTGATAACATTCAGTTGTCAGTGATAACAATAAAAATGTTCCAGTTGTGCAGGAAACATAGACTGCAACAAGTGATGGTAGATTTGTCTGCATTTAATTTTATTAGCAATATGGGAAGGAACGATTCCCTTCCAAGGTGTTAATAACTGTGATGGGAGGCAGGAAGTTTTAGGGGAGCTCCAGGCAAGAGAGGGGACAAAGCAACATCGAGTTGACGGGAATAATTATCTGCTGACAGTGAAGTTAGAATCTACTCTATTCACACACACATTATTTAGTTTTATTAATTATGACTCTTATTGTATAACATGGTGAGATGAATTAATCTGGGCCTCGGGCATAGTTTACTGTTCTTATTGTCATTGTGGTCCTGTGTTAGGCTCATTTCATTAGTGATTCATTTCATTAAGTACTTTAGTGATCAACCAACTGCACCCTGATGAGTAAATTGCCATTTGCCAGTCAGGACACAGTTCGCCAGAACTCAGTCTCCCTTAGACATGTGCAACGCTCATGGGGTAACTTGCGGTGACTTGGTAAGGGGGAAGGCAAGTGTCGATCATTTACAATGAGATGGATAGTCTCTTTGTATTGTTCCATCACAGATTCAACAGGATTAGAAGTATTGGAAGTGTTTTCCATCAAAAAGATGGACACTCAGCGGTGTTAGGCCTCTTACCCACAAACATTTTTCTCCCGTGAGTCCAATTGGACTCACACCAAACTCTGACATATAGCTGTTCAACAGATCTTTTCACACAATTGATTTTTTTCACACAACATGTCCCCACTACTCAACAGAAGGTCCCTCTTTAAAGGGAACCTACCACCACATATCTACCTATAAAAGTAGATAGGGTGGTAGGTGGACCTATAGGACTTGAGGAAGAAACTTGAAAATTCAGAGCAGCACCGCAATCCTGGTGGGTGCAAAGTCCAGATGCTCTCTGGCTCGAGAGCCTCAATAATAAATTTCAAGAAAAACCGGCAGCACTCCAAGGTAGTGTCAAAAAGTGACGGGGTGTCTTTATTCCATGTGCAACGTTTCAGCTCACAGGGAGCTTGACAAAGGCTCCTTGTGAGCTGAAACGTTGCACATGGAATAAAGACACCCCGTCACTTTTTGACACTACCTTGGAGTGCTGCCGGTTTTTCTTGAAATTTACCTTTATAGGTAGATATGTGGTGGTAGGTTCCATTTAATGACAATATGACTTGTTATCCCTGCTACTATAAAACCGTGTAATCAGTACAGTTATACTAGTTAAATGATGAGCTATGTTTATAGATTTTCTTTAACTGTCATGGCGGCGCAGTACTTCAAGTGGGTCTTTTCATTTATTATCAGTTATCCCACAAAATTCCTTGTACTATCTGTTAATGTGCTGTAAAATGCATTTCGTTGTAGCCTGTAAGTGGATTTGAATCTCCCAAGTTGTTGGCTATTAGGGGGAGTTTCTAATGGAAGGGTAAAGTGCTAAGAATTGGAGGTTCCTAAAAGACTTGCAAATTGGTTCTACTCCAGAAAGAGGAAGGTATTTCTCTAGTGCCCCCTATAGGTTGGTATGCTGTAAATCAGTGTCCACACCACATAGGTGGCACTAGAGAAACATTTTCATGCAGGAGAGATAATTTGCATTGTCTATAAGACTCCAGTTAAATCTCCTAGGAGAGAACCAGCACCACCAGACCTAGAATACGTCACTAGTTTTGGATCACTACTGCAGTTAAGGGGAACGACTACATTAGTAACATATTACCTAATTCATTACTTCCAATGTGCATCCTGTTTTGTAGAAATGAAAAAGACCTTGTTATCACTATCCACACTATGAGGCTCAATCCATCCTTAGAGATTGCAAAACATTGCAGCTCGGTGTAATAACATGGAATTACGGCCGTATTTTTCAATCCTTTTTATTTTCTTGTTTTGCTGCTCCGTCTTTTCCCTGGCCTCTTCTCAGCAGGGGTTAAGTGCAGTGCTCTGCCAAGTGTTAAATGAAAATAATTAGAATCCGGAGTGGGATCTCCCTCTCTCCCTCCCATTCAGATACCATTATTGTCAAGTAAATCGGTATGCCATAAACCTTTAAGAGCGGGAGGAGGGACAGTGGCACAAAGCTCTCACACTGTGTATTCTCAGATATATATCAATTAGCCAGCAGCGTCTGTGAGCTGCATGTATACGAGGGATGGCGAAATACATCTAAGCGAGGATTAAAAGTATTTTTTTTAAGTCTCTCTTCACAGCTACGCCTGGCATGTGTTTGTATTTAGGTTTTGTTTGCAGTTTGAAAACATTTGCTAGCAAACACCAATTACTCCTCATCTCGTTAATTGGCATCTTCTCTCCTCCTTCCAGCCTGCCATCACTGCTCTCGTAGTGGCACCGCTCCCGAGCTGTATATTTATAGATATGAAGCCCCCTCCTTTTTCTCCTTTTTAGAGTCTCATGTTGCTCCTGATACTTGCAGATTTGGCACATATTTTTTTCCTGTCCATGTTAGTATCACCTGTACATAGAAAATGAATACTTGTTGTCAACTCTCAAAGTCAGTGAAATGTATAGATGTGAACTATTAAAAGGGTTAACAGAATCCATAGGGCAATTTCATTAAAATATGTATTGATAAGTACCATGGGTGCTCCCGCGACCCATAACTCGGGTCACAGGCTCACCCGTGCCCCTCTGTATACGCCAGCACAGCGCTCGTGCTGATTACCTCTCCCCACTCCTGATCCCGGTCCCTGGGCCATGTGTGTGTGTCCCCGTCTTTTAGGGCACGTGCGTTGGCCTCCTTAAATTTAAAGTGCCAGCACACCGTTAATTGGCACTGGCCATTTCCCAGAATTCTATATAAACCTGCCTCTCCCTGCACACCTTGCCACATCTTCGTACCTTGTGTCCTAGAGAAAGCTGTGTTCCATGCTCTGTGCTATTATTGTGATTTCTCGTTGTGACCCCGGTTCCGTTCCTGACTACGCTCTTCCACTGCCTGCCTTGACCTATTGCTATGTCCCTTTGTACCTTGCTTTGGCTGCCTCCAAGTTGCACCAGTGGAACGACCTGGTGGTACCACACTGCAGCAAATCCAACCCGCTTAGCGGCGTGCTCTGGTGAAAACCTGGTGCCACTTAGATTCCGGTCCCATGTGTCGGCTTACGTCATCATTCACGGTGATCCAGTGGGTCCACTACCCCAGAAGCCTGACAAAGTAAATCATGATCATGATATTATAACCGTTAGGCTTTTTGCCCACAAGTGGTTTACTGGCATCATCCTTGCATTGCAAGCTTGCCTAAATGTGTGGCCCAAACTCACAGAGACTGGTACTGAACTGGCCAGATGTTCAGACAAGTTTACGATGCAAGTATATCACACTTGCTCATGGGCAATATGTCTTAACGGTAAATATAAATTAGAATCAGACTTTTAAAGGGTAGGTTGAAAAACTTTTTTTCTAAAAACATCAACAGGATTTGCTATGCTAAACTTAGATTTGGTCGCTTCAGTGCTAAATATATTTCACTGATCAGTCTCTTTAGACTCTGTTTAATTATATTTTTTAATTTTTTGTGATTTTCAGATGTATAAATTTGCTGGCATATATTACCAGCATATGCCTCCCCTTTGGCTTCCATTACAATACAATGGAGGAGATGCATTATGCATGTTTTCTGGGGAGAAGGCACATGAATCACTCCCTCCTGTACAATTTTGGTCTTTCTCCGAACCCTTACCACTGTGGGCATGTTGGGGCAGAAATGGGCAGGGAGCATAATGGATGGAGGGCGGGCTGGGGCATGCACCTCCGGCCCCCCCAAATTTACTATTCTTTCCGGGGGAAACGCTAGTCTTCCTGAATTCCCCCCAGTGTGTGACATTATACTGAACTCTTTTTATATACCCCTTGTTCAATATTATTCTTCTAAAAGCAAGCTTAAAGGTGTTTTTTACAACCGGCTTTAGTTGGTGTGAAGATAATAAAGAGGTTTGAACTCTGGTGTAGCATGGCTCCTCCCATCACCAAAAACCTTTGTTAGTATACAGAGGCTCAACAGCGACGTTGCGTTGACTTCACACTCCCGCTACAGCCTCTAGCTGCGGTCTGTAATAGGCTGTGGCAAAGGTGCACTGTCAACGTGACATCACCGATGAGCCTCTGTGTACCAACAAAGGATGATGTAGAGGAGAGTAGCTGGCCTGGAGGTTAGGAGCGAGGCAGGTATAACTTTTTTACTACTATTACAACACCTGGGATTAAATTTAAAAAATTATAAACCCAGAAAACCCTTTTAATAAGCTGCCTTTGAAAAGTACGGCCATTTATCATGAGTCTCGTATTAAAGACTTCTTGTAAGTTTTTTTTTTGTCATGTTTTTTTTTTAATTTTTTACCTACATTTTACTATTCCATATATACAAGAACCGATCTATATTTTGCTTTGCTTATTGAGCTGAACAAGGTAGTTTCCCATTTTCAGGCCTATTATGAAGTTGCCATTCTTCGAAGAGCTGGGCATGAGATGTGCTTTAGTCTCTTGAACATTTATTGTGTTCATCCTTTACGGTCCCCCCTTTCAATTTCCCTCCTATAAGCGTCTCTAATGTGTTTATTTCCAAGCACTCTAGCAGCAGAGGCAGCTGCCTCCAGCACACAACTTTCTCCGCCTGCTTTATTCCTTTCTTGGGTAATTATTATTAATTTAGGTTTTTACAACCCTAGGAGATTTAAAGCCTTGCAAAAAAAATGGCCCACCTCTGGAGCTAGCTAGAAATGCAGAGAGATATGGATTTGAAAGTTAAGTGCCATCTGGAGCTGCAAAAAATGGGAGGAGGGAGAGTATTATATATTGATCAGTCTTGTCAGTACTCTGGCCAAGAATCGCACACTTAGCTAGGGCACCAGTTATTACATATAAAGGGACACAGAGATTAAGATACATTTAAAGGCTTTTCTAGCTGAGAAATCCAACAATATTGTCATGAGACATTTATTACCAATACAACTGTTACCTGAATATGGATTATTTAACACAGATTGGTTTCTTGGGATGTGCATTGTGACAACCCCCAATAAAATTTGTTAGTCACAGCCGGTAAACAAAGATATATTTATATTACATTTGCTGAAATCTATACAATCTATAAAACCTTTGCAGCTGATAGAACAGGGACACTTACTCATAGATCCATGCAAATCCTGTAACTGTGGTAATCTTCCTTTTTGTTGGTCTCCTTCCTTCTTAAATCAACTTTTACATTGATGCTAATTAGCCAGAAGGGCTCTTTGGGGGTGTTACCAGAGCCCCTCGGTGCTGTAGCACTTCCCCCCTATGCTGTAACTTCCTCTGCTGCCAAGGGATTAGGATTATTCTTATTAGTGCTGAGGGGAAAGGGGGAGACAGTGTAACAGCCTGCAAAGCTATAGCATGCAGGGTCTCTAGTAACACCCCAGAGTCCTTCACACTAATTTGCCATGAATAACAAATATAAGTAGATAACAGTATTGGTGCCTGGATCTATAAGTAAGTGTCCCTGGTTTATAATGCTTCAATGGTCTTTGATAAATAATCTATCACATTTCTTCTGCTCCAATAGAGACCTATATGACATATAATAAAGAAAAAAAAAATTAAACCAAACAATATCTCAACATCTATATCTTCCTTACTTCCTTCTAACCTACTAATTATACTGTGAGAGATTCATTATGCCTTCGCGACCAAAAAAACGGCGGAGACTGTAGTAAACAAACAACTGCCGTTCCAAACTGGCGGAATTTGTGACCATATTTATTTATAAAGCCAGAGCCTCTTAGTGGATTCAGGCACAGGACCACCAGGAGGGGGAATTTTAAGATTGGTATTCAAAATGCCAGTTTTAATTAATTCCCCCCAACTGCGTATAATGTTAGGAAAATATATACATAGCAATTCAGGTATGTAACCTGACATAAACATATTCATAGGAGCTGTATACACAAATAGTAGGATGTTTGTAATTAAGATTAATAATATATCCATATAATACATTTCAATATCAGATAGTTGGGGTCAAACATCCAGCATCTATACCGATCAGCTATTCTCAGCAACTGATAAAGAGAGATAGGATATAGCTCCATTTGTGATGTAATGGTCAGTCCAAGTTACTACAGGCATTTTCATTGATTTGATTGATAGCTAAGCTGCAATGAGGAGGATGTTTTCTGCATCCTGTTTGATTTTCTTTGTAGCAGCTAATCTGTGAGGGAACTCCATATTGGACTTCCACATACCTTATATTTTATTTTTTGGATAGGTTATTAATATTATTAAATGAAAGGGCAGCACGGATGCTCAATGTTAACACTACACCCTCGCATCGCTGGGGTCTTGGGTTCAAGCCACATCCAGGTCAAAATCTGCAAAGAGTTTGTATGCTCTCTCCGTGTTTGTGTGGCTTTCCTCTGGGTCCTCTGGTTTCCTCCCACACTGCAAAACACACTTAGGTAGGTTGATTAGATTGTGAGCCCCATGGGGCCAGGGACTGATGTGGCAAGCTCTGTGCAGCGCTGCGGAATCTCTGTGCCCCATATGATAAGGAATTATTATTATAAATTAATTATTAGTCTGTAAAAACCCTTTAGGTTTGTGTCAGCAGTGCCTTTTTACATGTCAGTTTGGCAGTACCATGTAATTATAATTTGGTGATTATTTGCCTCTAGACTCTTGAATTTTATAAAATATGTTCAACTCCATCTTTTTTTTCTCTTATACAGCAGGTAATTTGACAGCTCATGTCATATTAATGCATACATGTAGATAAATTATAGTAGATCCTTTGCTCACAGTCATATTTTTTTAGAAACAGATATAGGAAAACGGCAAAGTCAAATATATTTAGATACATGTTTGACCCTTTCCTTTAACAAAGATCATTACAGATGTCAGTCACATTCATTATGATCAGAATAAAGCTACTGTTATCACAATTGTGACAAAATGAAGGAGGAAGTGTATTGTTAACGGTTTGAGTCATCACCCTGTTCTTGGCTCATCATTTATTTGTGAAATGAGCTCGTACGGTGGGGTTCAGGAGAAATGGAAATGTTAGGAGGTTTTATATTAGTTTCACCTCTGGCTTGAAATGGGCTTTTGAAAAGACTGTGTGCACTTCCCTATTCTTCCTAGCTGATGACTGCAAATCCAGTGATGTGAAGGGGCTTATAGAAATTGCTAAAAATCTAAATGAGAAGTAAATCTCAATTGTTGATTTAGGTACATTCCTAAAATTAAAAGAATACTAATAATAGTGAACATTTAAAAAAATTCCTTAATTATCTCAGCATTCCCCAGCTAAAATGGAAGTGTTCTGCTATATAACTAAAATGTGCCATAATATTATGATGGCTTGGAGTCTAATGAAGATACAGAGATATAAGCTCAGCCTCCTATCTAAGGATCTAGTTGATAATGAAAATTTCTTAGGAAGATAGCAATCCCTGTATTGTTAGAGGAATACTTTACATGGACTACATAAAAAATGAAGTGTAGGCAAGTTTGTCTCTTGTGATACCGTATATACTTGAGTGTAAGCCGACCCGAGTAAAAACCAAGACCCCTAATTCTACCTCCAAAAACTGGGAAAACCTATCGACTCGAGTATAAGCCGAGGGTGCAGTATACAGCCAGCCCCATGTAGTATACCGCCAGCCAGCCTCATATAGTATACAGCCAGTCTCATGTAGTATACAGCCAGCGCCCTGTAGTAAACAGCCAGCACCATGTAGTATACAGCCAGCCCCCTGTAGTATATAGCCAGCCCCATGTAGGATACAGCCAGCCCCTTGTAGTATACAGCCAGCCCCATGTAGTATACAGCCATCCTCCTATAGTATACAGCCAGCCCCCTGTAGTATACAGCCAGCCTCCTATAGTATACAGCCAGCCCCCTGTATTATACAGCCAGCCCCATGTAGTATACAGCCAGCCTCCTATAGTATACAGCCAGCCCCCTGTAGTATACAGCCAGACCCATGTAGTATACAGCCAGCCCCATGTAGTATTTAGCCAGCCAGCTCCCTGTAGTATACAGCCAGCTCCATGTAGTATACAGACAGCCCCATGTAGTATACAGCCTGCCCCCTGTAGTATACAGCCAGCCCCCTGTAGTATTCAGCCAGCCCCCTGTAGTATACAGCCAGCCAGCTCCCTGTAGTATACAGCCAGCTCCATGTAGTATACAGACAGCCCCATGTAGTATACAGCCTGCCCCTGTAGTATACAGCCAGCCCCCTGTAGTATGCAGCCAGCCCCCTGTAGTATACAGCCAGCCAACCCCCTGTAGTATACAGCCAGCCCCCTGTAGTATACAGCCAGCCAGCTCCCTGTAGTATACAGCATATATTTGTCATGAGTAAGGGTGGTTGCACCGCTTGAAACGCGTTGAAAGTATGTTTCATGGAGAGGTTATGATGTAACCAAATAAAACGATTTGATGTCAAGTATCCGGCTGGACCGTGAATATATTTTGGATTGCTACACACAGAAGGGTGGCCCGTGCCTGGATCTGACACAAAAGGCATTTACGAGGAGGTGAGCTGGCATCCTTTTTCTGAGTATACAGCAAGCCCTATATTGTCTACAGCCAGCCAGTCCCCTGTATGCCAAGCGCATAAAAAACTTAATACTCACGCTTAGGCGATACTCACTCACCTCCGATGCTCGTCACGGTTCCCGGCGGGTTCTCTTCTCTTTTCTTTCTTCTCTAGCCATGTGATCTGCTGGTGGACACACATTAAGATGCGGCGGTGTCGCCGGTGATGACGTCATCAGGGGCGACACAGCCGCATCATAGTGTGCGCCGGCCGGGAGATCGCATGGACGCGACTATGCCGGCTAGAGAAGAGAGAAGAGAACCCACCGGGAACCGTGCTGAGCATCGGGGGTGAGTGAGTATCGCCGGAGCGTGAGTATTAAGTTAATTTTTTTTTTTCTGCTGAAAAACTCGGCTTATACACAAGTATATACGGTACATTTCTAAAAACTGTACCTTTAAATATCACCTCTTGTGTTATACAGATAGTTACAGTATTTTGCTAGTTCACAGCCCTGTGGCAGTATTTTTTCACTGTATTCTCAGTTATACTAGGTGAATGAGTGTTGCTAATAATGTAACAAAGAATGGCGATTATAAGTGGCATATAATTATTAGTGACTTTCAATAAAAATGCTGTGGGCTACATCCACATGGAATCCAACTTCTTCAGAAAAAAATCTGTGGAAATCCGCTGCTAAATCCACACATTGGGTAAAATTTTATGTTAACATTCATAACATAAATTGGTCATATGTAACTTTCAGTTGTGAATATTCAGTAATTTTGCTGCCATTGTAACATCAATTATGTAGATTTTTTTTTACATTCTTTTTTACAGGCAATACAGAATAGGTGATGGACTATAAAGACATTAAAGAACAATGATTGTACCAAATTTTCCATCAGTTTTATAGTTTTATAGAAGATTAGGTCGAAAAAGTTAGAGTCTATAAAGCTCAACCTGTAAGTCATAGAGTATTGATCCAGAAGAAGGCAAAAACAAGCTTACAAGTCTGATGCCAATCAGCCCAAATTAGGGAAATATGTGTCCTCCACCCCAATATGGCAGTCAGAAAAATCCCTGGATTAACATAAATTAACAAATTGTTGTTAGTCCAAGCCCTTCTTGAACATGTACAAAGCATCCGCCATAACAGCCTCTTGCAGCAAACAGTTCCATAGTCTCACTGCTCTTACAGGATCCCTGTCAATGGCAAAGGTAGAAGCATCTCTCCTCTTGGCATAGAAGATGCCCTCTGTCAATGGTGATGGTAGACCTGCCTATCCTTTAGGCGTAGAGGGTGCCCCTGTGTTTGGAGATGGTATACCCCCTGCTCCTACAAGCATAGAGGGTGCCCCCTTGTCCTGGCTGTAGACCTAGGTATAGAAAGATCTTCGGAGAGATCCTTGAATTGCCCATTCAGATATTTTTACACTGTAATGAGGTCTCCCCTCAGCCGTTTAATAACCTCAAGTTTAGTAATCTGGCATTGTATTCTAGTCCCCCCCCCCCACATTCCCTTAATAATCTTGGTTGCTCTCCTCTGCAACCGTTCTAGTTCTACTATGTCCTTTTTATACACTGGTGCCCAAAACTTTACACAATACTCAATATGTGGTCTGACCAGTGATTTGTATAAGGGCACAATTATGTCCTTATCATAAAAATCTATTCCTCTCTTGATACATCCCATAATTTTATTTGTCTGATTAGCAGCTGCAGCATAGCTCTGTTCACTAAAATGAAGTTTACCATCCAACAATACCCCCAGGTCTTTTTCAGCTGCTAAGGTGTGACGCATTGGGGCAGATTTACTTCCCATGGTGCGTTGTCCGACGAGGATTCGGGTCCGGTGCGATTCACTAATATCGTCCATCCGAGTTCCTGCATGTGTCGCTGCTGCGCCGAGGTCCATCGGAGTTCACCTGCTGCTTCCTGGTGCATGTGAGTACTTGATCTTGCGACACATTTCCTTTTTTAAATTCTGCGGTTTGTCCGAATCCATCGGGTTGTCCGACGGCCACACCCCCCGATTTCTGTCGCATGCAAGCCGGCGCCGTTGCACCACAATCCGATCACGTGCGCCAAAAACCTGGGGCAATTCAGGGCACAAGATAAATATTCGGGAAACCCGACAAAAGTGCGGCGTTTGGACCCTTAGTATAGGGGCCCCATTGTGACCTTAATGTAGATATAATATGGTAGACACATAGCAGAATACCAAATACCAATCAGAACTAATTACTATATGTAGAAACCGATCAGGGCCATGTATAAATAGGCAGATTCTATTGATAGAATAGTGATATTATTAGTACATTGCTATTTAAGAGAAAATGATTTCCTAAACTATCTGTTGAGCATCCTTAAAGTTATTGTGTGGTAAACTTTGAGAAAATCATTATAAGTGACAATGTAAACTGCAGGTGTAGGGATATGAATAAATACATAATAACCATTTTTATGTTACTTCCCTGGACATTTGCTGTCTAAATTCCTTTGATTTTCACAACTGACCTCCATAGTAAAAATATTCTTCTCCATACAATCCTTGAATAAATCCAAATATTTGATTGCTTTTACTGATTCATTAATAATTCAGACTTTTGTCTTCTGAATATTTTTTTCTATAATCTACTTGAGCCATTCCCAGACACTCAACACTATAGGGTTCAATGGTGGCAGGATGTTCCCAACCCATGAATGACAACTTTGGTCTTTGGGATGAATATTAAAGTACTATTTGTTTTTCATGACTTGTCAATTACGTAGCAATGTTGACTTCATTATTTTTTCAAGAGTTGGCCTGGGGCATCTCCATAGTTACAGAAAAAGGGTTATTATTTCCATAACCAACCCCCAACCAACACTTAACACTATTTCTCCCAAATCAATGTGCTATAGCCTGGGCGAAGCACAATAATGGCTTTCATTATCTGGAACAAGCAAAGTGGAGAGGTTTATTTTTGGCTCTGTAGACTCTAACAGCCCCTCCAGGTCATGTGGTGGGAGCAGGTGTTTTGAAGAACCTGCCAAGACCATACCTGGGATTTGGCAATAATGTCTGGAACAATGTTGTATATACCAGTGGTGAGCCTTTTCCAATTCCATTCTTAAAATGTTGTTAAATGTCCTTAAATCCACATAAGCAGAAGACAAAAAATAACGCCTGTTAAAAACCCTCTTATCACCAATATTTTCTTACTTATACTATGATATTCTCACAAATTTCCATCTTGCAGTGTGATAGCACCATATGAAGAGAGATGAGTGTATCTACACCAAGCAACACTTGTCACTGTTGAAAATTAATTGTGAGCGTTACAACTACTCCCCTCAGGCCAAGACACAAACCCCCATTCTATTTTTAAACCATGTTCCTTTCACCTCGGTCTATGGCTACTGTATGTCACAAGTCCCCTCCCGCCGCGTTAGAAGCTGTTACATGTGTTTTTCCCCTCTTACAAGCTGCACAAAGCAAAGCACATAAGCTCACCCACTACATTGCACAAAAAAGCTTGTTTCCTAATTGAGTATTTCTTAGTCTTCTCCCCAGGGTTCTCAGCAAACTGCTTTTTTAAAACTAATCAATAGTTTGTGTAGGAGATTGGTTGCTTGCACCAAAACCTGGAGTGGATTTTTATTTTAATTTTTTTTCCAACTCATTTTGTGAAAATTCCTCTGTAATCTTTATACCATTTTAATCTTTACTAATCTTTACTTAAGCACAAACACCTTCTTTATGGAAGGAGCAGTGCCCTGCTAGATAATGTGGACTGTAGCAATGAGCGATTTCATTTTTATCTTAGGCGTTACGTAGCAGAGCAATACATTACTGGCCCCTGGAGCTCTGGCAACATTACGAGAAGGTCTCACTTTACAATTTAAATGTCCCCCTTTTCCCTCTTGGGAAGCAATCTGTGAATGTAAATTAAATTACTTCCCCTTGTTTTAAAACTAATTAAATTGCTCCGACTAGGATGTTCTTAAGATTCTTCTCGCTGACAAAATGGAAGATTTGTGCAGGGCATTCAGAAAAAGATGTTATTGTGGTCAGATATATTAAAGTTACATCCACAATGGATCTGTGGGTAGGGACACGCTATCTGTGTAATAGACATAGACAATATGGCCAGTCTTAGTAATAAAGATTGGATGGGGCTTTGCCATTTGAACTTTTATGGGGGGCTCAGCTGGTGCAGATAAAATGCTATGATGCATACATGATAGATTTTAGCTGCATCCAGGACCTGGAGCACAGCGAGTAATATCTTTAGGGAGCCATGGCGTATGACAGAGAACTCTTAGCTATAGATAATTCATTTTATTCCTAGAAAGCTCAGTGCAAGTCCGAGCTAATTATGTGGATAAAAGGATTATGGCCAATGTAGTTGTTTGACCATAGCAGGTCCACAGCTTGTAATATAATGAAACCTCGTAAGTGGTCACAATAATACATCATGCCCATTTGTACGATGGCTAAATTTGTTTAGTGTTTATACAGCAGATTTAAAGTAGCACGTTATGTAGAACATTATGTCATTGTACCAGGTCCAGGATCTACGAGCTAGCCTGGATCTATTAGCCAAAAATTCTGGGGATTAAATATTATGTTATTTTTGGGTTATATTACATTTGTTTTCTAATACATCGAGAATAATCAAATCTCAATTTGTGATTACATTACATTAGTGGTTATACTGAATATTGGATTTTCCCAGGTAAGAGAAAATAGAGACTAATTTTATACGCGGTATGTCTTACATATGCCAACAAGTCTACATAGGTCACAATGCCACTTGCAGCTATTCCATAAACTTCACTCAGCTGTGCAATAGTAAATATAGTTGAGTATACTGTATATAGAGATGCAAAGGTCCCCATAATTGTCACTCAAGTGGTTGAGCATTCCCAAATCCAGATGTTAAATTGCCTTTCTTTTTCATCAGATACAATGTTGCAAAACACAACAGGGCCACTAAGGGGCACTCACATTATTATAATGTTCATTCTGAAAATAAAGTAATTTCCGTCATTGACTGCACATTTGTTGTAGTTAAAGGAGCTTCCCAAGATATTTTATCATTGTAATGCTTTTATTTTACCATACATCTTTATTTATTTATTTTTTTTAAATCAGACTTGCAGATTTCTATAGTACAAGCCTTGTTGTATTAGCTTAGATTACTTTACTAATCAACCTTGCATTGTCATTATACAATAATAGATCCTAATGTATTACAATTTCAGAAGTAGACAATAGGTCAATTAGTTCAGTGTAAGAACTAAAGAACCAAGAAAAGCGGAGCTGACACTGCTCATCGAAAAGAGTCTAATGCAGCACCACTAGACACATCAAAATGAGAACATACTAAACCCAAATACAGAAAGGTGACATAAAGAAAAATCCACCGAAAGACACAATTTTAAGCCTAGCATCAAATACACAAAGCATATAAACATGGTAGAAAATCCCCAATTAGCTTCTCACCTACAAAATGCTGCCACACACTGAGGAATATATAATACAGGTATACATATAGAAAGATCAACCCAAGACCCAAAAAGTGCATTCAATAGAGAAAATGCATGAAGACAAAGGTATATAGAATTTTCTACAGTAGAGTAGGGGGGAGTAGAGTAGGGGGGTAACAGACCGCCAAGTATCACCAAGTATAACCACTGAGTATCTGGAGGTTGTCATTTCTTCATCCACAGTATAGTATGCCCCTAGAACATGATAGAGGAATGTCTTTGCCTAAAATGTAGATAGAGAAATCATGACATGAGCCAAAGGATACTAGCTATTCCAGTTCTTTGTGTGTATACATATGTTCTTGGATGATGGCATGACACTTGACATGTATAGGAAGCTGTCACAGTGGCTGAGTGGTTAGCACTACAGCCTTGCAGCGCTGGGGTCCTGGGTTTAAGTCCCACCCAGGTCAACATCTGCAAAGAGTTTGTATGTCCTCTCTGTGTTTGCGTGGGTTTCCTCCCGCACTCCAAACCATACTGATTAGATTGTGAGCCCCATAGTGACAGGGATCGATTTGCAAAGCTATGTGTAGCCAGAAGAGGCTTGGCAATACCCATCATGGAAACATAGAACTAAGCATAGGCATAACTTATACAATGAATTGGAACTAGGCTTCATATTGCCCACTATGTGTAGATACTGCTGGAGGTAAGTATGATATTGTCATAATACAGGGAGCTGGAAGTGATATATATGCCAATGCTCACGTGCTCCATGCCCCGTGGTAAGATAAAGAACTTTAGTTATCAACACTCGCATTTCACAGGCACCAAAATTTCACTCACACTTCCTTTCCCTTATCTATCAATTCTGGCACAAGTTATTACAGTGTGACAGCTGATCAGCAGCTCCTATGTGACTGGAGTCTGTGAGATTTGTTCCGCACTTGAAAGCTGCTGTTAAAATCAAAGTAGTCTTAACTCTTTGTGAGACTTAGCACAGCAACAGCTGCATGTCCAGGACTGAAGGCACAGAGGGTATATCCTCATATTAGTGTGCACTGGAAAACTGGCAATTCAATGTATGCACACGTTGTATAAAACCAACACATAGGTGTACATGTATATTCATAGAGGGCAAGTAAACAGCACAGAAACATCCCCATCTGTAAATAGAACACTCTTAGAATACAGGGCCAAATGTCAGAGTTAGTTAATTTTTTTGGTAGTTTTTCTTTTGGAGGCATCAGTAATCCTATTGATACTAAAGGTCCTGTAGGGGGAATTTATCAGGAGCTGGCACACTGTGCAGCAACTCTTTATGCACATTGTGAAAAATATACTAAGCCTCTTAGTATAACAGACATATGACTATGTGCCCATACATGTGCCTATACCAGGCCCTGCCTGGTGTAGGATTGCTCCTGGCAGATGCTATTGGCTAATGCTCTAGAGCTGGGTATCCCCATCCCAACACGGCGCTCTACATGCCGCTCAACATCTACTTGTCATGGAGGGGGTATAAGGGGGAGGGAAATATAACTACATGCCATGTACAAGCCATGACAACTTCCCTCTATGAGTTTCTTGCAAAAATCAGGGATATTGACTAGATTTCTTTTATAGTTAACATTAATTAGTATCTTATTGGATATATCTATAAACTATTGGTTATTGCCGCCTTATTATATTTACTGGGGCAGATTTACTTATCCGGTCCATTTGCGGTCCAGCGGCGCCTTCTCTGTGGAGGATTAGGGTCTTCCAGCGATTCACTAAGGTAGTGCGCCCGATGTCCACTAGGTTTCGCTGCTGCACTGAATTCCGTCGGAGTTCACTGAAGTTCACCAAGCTACCCTGGGTGCAGGTAAGTGCGTGTCAAGCGATACTTTTTTTTAAACTACGTCGGTTTTTCCGAATCCGTCGGGTTTTCCATCGCGTCCATGCCCGCGCCGATGTGTTACAATCCAATCGCGGGCGCCAACATTCTGGGGCAATTCAGGGAAAATCCGGGTAAAAAAACCCGGAAAATCGGAAAAATACGGGTAACCGGACGGAAAAAACGCGATTCGGGGTATTAGTAAATGACCCCCACTGTGTTCTCTACTCTACTTAGGTGCAATACCCTGCAGAATGTTGATTGCTCAAGCTATGTTAATTTAACACAGACAAAGGATATTTATAGCGTATAAAACATTTACTGTTTATACTATGGATAAGTGGAAGCCCCGAACTTTACCAACACCAATCAGGCCGGGCATGTACTAATATGGTGCTTACATGCAATTGGGTATAGATTTAATCTTGAATGAACTAGCCATATATGTCAATGTATGTGTCCTAAAAGCTAAAACTATGTACATTTTGGTTCAGCTATTTTTATCAATACTCTCATTCTCATTTGTAAAAGTACTTAGAGATTTCTTTCCCCTGAGTACAGGATTGACAAGTCCCTTCAATGAAGAAGTATGTTTTTTTTAATATATTAAATATACGGCATGCCCCCCCTTCCAGGAATGAAATTGAAAACTTGACAGCTTTTTAGTAATTTAGAGATTTAAATGAGATTTCCTGTAGATTCATTGTTGCAATCTATCCTCTTACCATAATATCAAGAATACATGGAAGTGCAGAATCTGAATAAGAGCAGGAGTTATATGGTGTCCTTTCACAATGTAGTAACCACCCCCACTTCTAGAATGAACCCTGTTGGTGATTGAAAAGTATGTACTACACTTAGGTCTCCCGGCTCAGCTGATAATGACATGGTGGCTGGTACTGAATGTTGCAGCAGTCATTCACACAGATAGCGGGTAATGAGCTCCATTGTGGTTCCCCCTCCTATTCAATTCACCAGTATGAGGTGGATTGCCCTTTTCTGTATCAAATAAAGAGCTTGCATGTCTAGTATGAATATAACGAAAGGAGATAAGGTGAATATACACTTACCTGTGCCATTTAATTGACCGCACACTGTAGCCTTTATTTTCCAGGTCCCCATTGGCAAATGCAGACCCCTTGTTATGAAAACAATAGACCTGTAGGCTTCCTCATTAAATTTCACATTTGCACAAGAAGACATTTTTGGGGGGTGGTTGTTTAGATTTCCTTCAGTAAAATTAAAAGGTTTTAGTTGATTAAAAGGATCAATTTCAAATTCCAACAATGGGTCATATCATTTTGGTCCAAAACATCGAACAAATTAGTAAAGACTGATGTCAGAATTGACCATTTACTGCTTTCAAGGTAATTATGCTTTAAAATGTCAGACTGAGGTTTGGACAGCTCATCCCCTGTCTTCATTTAGTGAGATCAATACATGGATATGCTACGTATACAACATGCAATGAGTAGACTGCACACAATTCATGCAATTTAGGGTGGCCATACACATTAGCTAAATATTGTCTGAACCCAATTATTTTATTGGGACTGGTCAACCATATAGAAGCAGTCACCTGGGTTACATACAAGATAGGTTCTTTAGGTTTGTTCTTAAGTTTTATTTGTATGTAAAGCGGAACTGGTATATTTTATAATTGTAACTCCGAACAAAAAAAATTTTTTCTCTCTGTGATAATTGGAATTTCAAAATTTTGTGCTATTATAGGAATAAGGATTATCAGTGAGGCTTTATTACAGACACCTTACAGATAATTATTTCAGCCTGGGACTAATTTAAAGCATCCAGAGAGCTTCATCTGAGGTCACAGTGGGCAGAGAGGTCCGTCTGTAACTAGGGGTCGTCTGTTGGTCGGGTGTTATTAAGTTGCGGACAGCCAGTTACACAAAGAGTCAGGTAGTTAGAAATGTGACATTTTTTTGATACATAAATAGATTTCAGATGTGTCAGCTCCTTTATCTTCATTGTGAACTCATACAGGTTCAGCCAAACCCACCACATATGTTTAAACAATCTTTAGTAGGATCATCTTATAATGGATAAGATGTATCAAAACTGCCACACTAAAGTAGAGCAGTTTCCTACACCAAATAACCAGATTTTAGCAAAAATCTGACTGACTTTTGTGGGGATCTATTCCAATTTTTATTTGCACTAGTTTTACCAAATCTCCCTGATAATGCCTTCTTAATCACAAAATATTTATTAGCATTTTATGATTATTTATGATGCACTGAAATCCCATTTTGATCTTAAGAAATTGGAAATTTCTGTTTGACAGTGCTCGAAATTGTGTTTCCACACATTAAGCGAATGTCATGCTTACATCCATTAAATTGTAGGAACTGTGGACAACATTAAGCCCAAAGACTTACAAAGTGTCAAAGCATGAAAATGTGCTGTTACATGTAAAGTAAGAGCTTAATATTGTCCTGCTAGAAGTAATATACTTTTATACTATAATTGATATTTACCTATTATTAAGATGGGAATGGAGGTGCAAAGAACACAGGCATATACAATATCAAAATTTTTTAAAGGGTACGCTTTAATGCTTTTTAGATGTACATCTATGGAAGTTTTAAAATAAAGAACTGCTAAAATGTGATCTCTTTTCTTTTTTGGTCATTAAGGTATAAATTGATGGTAATTTTTTAGAAAAACTGAGAATGCTGAGTAAAAGGGTTAAATGGTGTGTAAATAATGGAAGTGAATAATCAAAATCAAAATACAATTATTTAATCTATAATGTGTATACTACTCAAAGTATGTGGAGACTCAAAATTTTGTAATTTTAGTTTGTGTGCTTCTCTTACTGGAGTTTGTGGAGTGTGTGTAGTTTGCACATGTCATTCTGCTCAATTTGCATGGAATATACTGAAGCATGTTGTGTTAGGGAAAGCATTGGTGAAGCCCTCCGCCCCTGTCACAGAGCAGCTCATCCCCCTCCCCTATTTTTGCTTTTGTATGCACATGCAGGGACCCTGAGGAGGCTGTGAAGAGAATTCCCTGAAGCCTTTTACTCTTTGTCTAGTACTGTAGTGTATCCAGCTCTGTCTTTGCTTCAGTCTTCCACAATTTTCCAGCTTAGTAGAGAGAGCAAGCTTTCAGAACTGCACCGGGTAAAGTCTAACACCAGCCGGAATCCCCAGTCCCCAAACAATCTTACTGTCGGTGGGAGTAGTGGACCTGTCAGGAATCTCCACCTTCCTATCAGAGCACTTTGCTACCAACATGAAAATCTAAGCATCCTGTCTCAGCCTTCTTGGATTCGGAGAAACAGAATCAATTTTCCAAGTCCTAGATAAACCTTACACCTGGGAGTATAATGAAAGCAGAGCAAGTGGATACAGAAGAGGGTCATATGTATGGAATCACTGTACAGAGGAGGCTATATGCATAGCCCTGGAGAGGCACTGCAGGTGAGACCATATTTACCTATAGAGAAACTTGCCTGTATTTGCATGATACGATACAGTCCTACATTTAGCTGCAGGCGTTGCTTCTCTCTATATCATACATTTTTCGGATGAGACTCTAGTTATCTGGCAGCCCTCCCCCCACAAGGCATTGCCCCTCGTCTCTTTCTCTCTTAATTTTCTGTGCCTGCCTAGCTGATGAATGGGTGAGCGTCTTTTGCAAGGACCAGCATTTGATGAACCACGGGAGCCTAAACTCTTTTCCTATTCTTTTTTTTTCATCGCCTGATGGTAGATATTGAGAGGTGGTTGTTAAGCTGCCTGAGAAGACCACTAAAGAACGCAGTGACGAAACTGTGTGCTGGTGTTAAAAGAAGAGGGGGTGACACTAACGGAGGGGGTGGGCTCGTCTGCCTGTGCTGAGAGAGGAGGCGAAAGGGGGAGTGAAAATAAAGTAGCAGTGTATTTCATCGGAAGAAGGATGGCACTTATGTATTACTGATAAAATGGACTGCCTGGGAGTCAGTTAGAGAGAAGAAACGAGAAGTGTTGACAAGGAACTTTCACACTATAAAAAGAAAGGGACTTTTCGTAAGATCATGGCTTTTGGATTACATGAAGTTTAAGGCTTAATTTTGATTACGCTGACATGTTCCAGCACTAGGTGGGATTTTCTCTATCTCAGCTGGGATTGAAGGTACCACAGCAATTTCTTAGCGTCTCATGGATTTTTTTTCTGCTTACAGCTGGAGTCAGCATCCATATCTAAAATGCAAGGATTTTTCAAGAGAACTTCAAACTATTATTTCTGTTCCTTAAATGTTCAGTCAGGATCTATACAAACACAGCAGGGTTTTTGTGCAGTTGTGTTTGCTACCTGGATCTGCATCTGATCTATAGATACTATTGGATATATCCTATTTATTTCTTGCATTTCTGTAATGGGATTCTTGAACCTCACAAATTTCAAGGTGTTTAAGAACCACGTATGTTTGGGACTTGAGGATTGCCAGAAGGAAATCATTGTTTTTCTTGACCACATGTGGCCTTACTCTTGCTGACAACAGCCTGAGTCTACCATGGTGTCCTAACTGGAAAATTATAACTTGGGGTTGTTAAAGATGCATGATATATCTGAATCATATATGACTGTTATAAGGAGGATGTAAACCTGGATTGGGAAAAAGCTTTGTGGAGACCATAAATAGACCCCAAATAGACTTTGCCATGACTGGCTGCCACTACCCTGCGCCAGCTTCTGAGCGGGACCGAATCTACCAACACAAAGTCTCTCTGGTTGTCCGCTACTTCATGATCCCATGTAACATTTGCCTCATCCTACTCGCTACTTCAACACTTGGATTTGCAGTTCTTCTCTTCCTCAATAACTGTAGGTGTGGCCAGTACCAAACCCCCATCAAGCATTGTGTGAGCTGTCAAGCATTGTGCAGTAATGGTTTATATGGGAGTGCATGTGACCAATGCTCCAGGGTTAGATAAATCATTGCTTATTCATTGCCTGCTTCTCCTGGATTGTGTGTGTGTGTGGAGACATATGAATCCTACTCATTAAACCCATCGTGTTTTTTCCTTCCCGAGTGACATGATTCGAGCTTTTCATGGGAGGTGCTTATATCCTCGGTTTACTGACCTAGTTTCTTTTGCCCGGTGTACCACGAGATCTTAAAGGCATTCCATTAATTGAATACTCGTTAGCTTGTTCTCTGCTGATGTAACCTTTTCAGGAATCATATTTGTGTGAATGAGTTTCTACAAAGGCTGTGGCTATTATTTTACTATATTATACTGTGTGGCTCAGAATTCTTAATTCCCAGGAGCATCTATGCTTCCGGCACATAATTTAGGGTAAATCTATGTCTACGATTCCATTAAATATTCTTCTGCTTTTGTTTAAACTTTAAGTTATGTATACAGATTAAGTGAAACCTCTTCTAGGAAAGGTTTCTGAAATAGGATACCTAATATATGATGGGACTAAAATCTGTGACAGTTAACCTAGATAACCAATTAAAATATGCTATATAAAACATAAGGTTAAGGTACTTATTTATAGTACTAAATTGCTCATTATGCTTAAATTAATATAAAATTACTTAGATAAGTCTAGCATTTGACTGTTAATTGTCACAATATATGAAAATGCACAAAAAGATGACATAATCTGGTTTACCTTCAGCTAACACAATACTGGGGTTCACTGATTCAATAATGTGTACAATATACTTGGATTTCTTTACTTTTTGTGACAAAGGACCTCTACTGGACAGTTTCAGTATTACCTTATTGGAGCCAAGGGATCTGACATCCAGATAGTAGTGGCATTTATTAGGAACAACAGCCCATATTCTTGCGATTAGATTTTTTTCTCTGATTTTCAAGTCACAATATGGTCTTGAATTATTCATAAAGAATTCCTTCTAAAAATAATCTAAATATATATAGCTATTGAAAGGTTGCAATGTAGCAGTACATGCAGCAAGGGTATAGCTGGGGTTGGTTTGGCTGACCACATGTCTGGAGCAGTCTAGATGTGCCAGTTTAGTTGGACAACTGGTTTGCCAACAATGTGTATTAAAAAGTAGCATCAATATATATAATATATGATAAAACTAAAAATCTGTCACATGAAAAGGGGAGGTTTATTCAAAGAATTGGCATTTTAGAAAGAGGTTTGTTTAGTTAATATCTCAACAATATGCCAGCACGGTTCTATGCAGGTAACACTTTAATGATAGTGTATAATTTGGGAAACTCCTTTTCCTATTTTAGGTTCCCCAACATCAAACAAATTGTAAGTGGTTGTGCTTTTGGGAACCTCTTGGCTTATCTGTAATCTCTGTGGGAAACACAGAGCATATGTTCATTTAATAGCAGTAGGTGTCCATTATTTTATTTTCAGGCCAGCAGTCCATTAGAGCAAGGAGCTTATTGTGGTGTATTCTGTGGCAAATAGAAGTGGGTCTCCATTGGAGCAATTTTACCTCAAATTCTTGAAAAGTGATATTAGGGCACTTTATAATAGGGTGCCTATAGTATGTTTCTGAGAGAATTGGAATATTGATGAGTTTTTCGGTACTATTATTTGATTACCATTGACATTGATCATAATAATTTAGTATAAAATCTACTGTGTACATTACTTTACTTTTAATTTTGTTCAGCTATTGACGATCCACAATGTACATTTATGTAACACAGCATTATCTTTTTAAATGTGACAGCGGGAGCGTGAATTACATAATGACTGCTGTAACAGGTATTTATCTCCTAATTATTAAACGATAACTACCCGTTACTGTCATCATTGTCATTGGATAGTTATTTGGTGCTGTTTATCAGTCTTCTACAAATTAGGTAAGATTAACGTGGACCAGAAGGTGTTAACCTGCTAGGACCTCCAGCACTTAGCAGCCAATGTTCCATTTCTCTACACTTCCTCTTCCTTGAAAACTGAGCATTACACATTTGTCAATTAAGGAAATCTACCACCAGGAGGAAAGATTGTAAACCAAGTACGCTTACATACTGGTGCGCATTACTGGCAGGATCCACTCTACTTTTAGCTTCTAATGCCCTTGCGTTTACATGAAAAGGCTTTAAAATTGTGCAAATAAGGCTGGTGGACTCCAGGCTCAGTTAACAGCTATGTAGCCAGGATCGCCTCAGGATCATTTGCATAATTTTTGAAGCCATTTTTGTAAAAACAAGGATAAGAAGCTAAAAGAAGAGATGATCCTGCCAGAGGGGGCAGGACAGCAGTATGTAAGTGTGCTTGGTTTACAATCTTTTATCCCCGAGGTAGATGTCCTTTAAATGAGTTGTCTGGGCTTCTTATTGTTTTTATACCCTCTCCTCCCCCCAGATCTGAGAAACATATTTTGTAAAGCCCAGCAACTGCATTGAGTCAGACATCTTTCCAGTTAATGCATTAGTGTGTTTGTTTCCCCATTCTGGTAATCATAAATGAGATCCTCTCTATTAACTCAGAATTCCCTAAAAAGGAACAGGAGAATTATTCTGCCAAACTTGGCAAACTCTTTTTAGTGTACATGTTGTTTAAGGAGGTTTTACAGTATATGTATACATATTTATGTATAGTTATAGCCCCAATAGGATAATTAATCAATTTCCCTATGGGTCTGCACCCCCATAAGTCTGTGGATTTTGCCTTGAGTGATAGTACAGCACCTTTCACTGTGACCAGGATGGGTTACTGCAACCCAGCTTAGGTTATTTGAAGCTTAGCTATACAGAGAACTGAGCTGCTATTCTGGCTCCATTGTTACTGTGGCTGGAGGCAGATAGAACCAACTAATCAATGAGGTTTTCCATGTTCCCCACCTATCTGATATTGATGAAGTGTGGATAATCTACAACTCATCACTTTAAGTATCTGTATAATCTTATATATAGTATACTATATATGGTTATCCTGTATAAATAATACCCTACTTTGCATATTTCATATTCCTTACATAAAATGTTATTATTAGAGATGAGCGAGTATACTCGTCCGAGCTTGATGCTCGTTCGAGTATTAGCGTACTCGAAATGGCTCGTTGTCCGGACGAGTATCTCACCTGCTCGAGATCGAGCATTTACTTAATGAAACACAGTGAAGAACAGTGAAGAATACAATGAAAACAGTGAACACAGGATCATTTAAGTGAAGAACACAGTGAAGAACACAGTGTAGAATAGATTACAGATGTCTGCTAACTGCATCTGTTAACTTAGCCAAAGACACTCGTGATGAACGGTATTCTTCACAATAGTATGTGAAGAACAATATGTGTGAAGAACACATTGCAGATGTATGGAAACAGGATCAGGGTTTCTTGCTTGAATATAGTGATGGCCACACATAAGCTTTATCTAGGCTTTACAGCTAAATACAATGCTCAACTATCTTCATTGGTTCTATAGACCTTGGAATGCACGTTTAACCATCACTATAGTTAAATACATATATATTTTATACATATATATTTTTATATATGTTATGCATATGGGAAATTGTGGATCTGAAATTGAGGAAAAGGGGTTGTCTGGGGTCATAAGATAAGTCAGTATTGGAGACTCTGTAGGCTCATCTCCTATGAATTTGAATGGTAGTTGATCTGCAATAGCATAGTTGGACCTATCTACTTCAGGTTTGGTGTTGAGCCTTTTTGTTAGACCGCTACTGATTGCCACTAAATGACCTGTCCTAAGAATAATCCTAAATTGTTGGTGTAGGATAACCTATGTAATCTTAGTCTTTATTTTTTCAGTACTTTTTATAAGTAACATAGTTCATGTTTCTTGTGATGCTATAATTTCTCCACCAAGGTCAGCACACGTGCACTAGTAGAATATCCAAACCTATTTTTGTTTTATTTCTCACCCATAATGTTGTTTGCTGTGTAATATACAGTTTAAACACATCACTATTCAACTAGGGACTTCCAAGAGTTGCGTTGGGTTGACATGTCACAAGACAAAACAGTATTAACTACTGTCGAAGAGTCTCCCATCATGCTGCTGGGAAATAAGTGCATTAATAATGCATCTGTCATTACCTCTCATTTCTGCGTATGAAATTCTGAACGAAATATAAGCATCACATAATGGAAATTGTAGCTCTATTTTCTATAGATACACAACAAGAGATGTCGGGATACACTGTGTTCCTTTGAGACTTGGTTGTGAACGTTTTATTTCTAAACTAGACTTTACAAAAGTGAATCCATGTTTGCAGCTTGGAAATGAAACACAATTAAAAATTATATCACCATTATCTCCCCTCCTGGCTGGAAAATAACTTCTTAAATAGCTGATTAATATCTGCCAGAAATATTTATTTTCCTCCTGCCTTCAATAATCACTAGATCATAATATAAAAGTGACTGTGCATTGGCATAATGCCTAGTCCCCCCCCCCTCCCCCTCCTCCTTTCACTCGCTTAGCTCTCCCTGATAGAAGATTTTCCATATCTCTTTACAGCTATTAACAATTGCAGAATATTTGGAATATGCAAATGTGTTGCTTTTTGAATTCCGCTGCTTTACATAGGATAAGTCCAAGTAACACTGATTAAACCAGCACTGGTTTAACATTTCCATTTTTTTGCACAGTAGGTAGTACATACCTCACGTAGCATTTTCAAAGGTTCTAATGAAATATGGAATAGTGAAGCTGGTAAATATCTTCTTGCTTTGTTGAGCACTTTTTTTTACTAACCGCAAATGTTTGTTTTGGTCCACCGATCAACAGTGCCTTGTGGTAATGTGACTCAAGACAATGATATTTTATGTGCTGATAATTCTGCACCACAGTTCATTCTTATTATTATAATTATTTTGCTAATCAACACCATTGTATAAGGCTGTTTTGCTGGTTTGACTGCACACCAATTTAGATTTCACACATAGAGATATCGGGGCACTTTTACTAAGAACAGTGCAAACTGCGCTGTATGCAGTTTGTCTGTGTAGTGTGCAGAGGGCGCCAGATTCAGGATTTCTGGTGCACCTTCTGCATGATTCTAGTGTCCCCTGCACTGCTCCTACAGAGAGTCGGATTTTGCATGTTAAATGTGGCGTACGGTCTGATTTCCGGGAAAGCCTCCTTTAGTGCAGAATTTTGTGTCACATGAAAACTAGTGCAGCCTAGGGAACTTCTTAAATACCTGTGCAAGCAGTTTGCACTAGAAAGAACATGCAAAGTCCAAAAGAAAACTGACGCATGGCCCTTAGTATATGCGCCCCATTATTACTGACTGACCAGTAAGACTGTAGACACCTACTACTAAAGCTGAGTTTAAAACAAATGTCAAGAATTTAGATTTTTTTTTTTTTCCGGTTATTTTAGATGGCAATGTTGCTGCTACAGTGTACTGTTCGTAGTAGCTCGTTGCTTGATTAATTATATATCTAGCATACAACAGGTAGGCTTACACATACCGTATATTCCGGCGTATAAGACGACCTGGTGTATAAGACGACCCCCCTACTTTCCTGTTTAAAATATAGAGTTTAAGATATATTCGCCGTATAAGACTACCCCTTTTCCAACGCATACAAAACACCGGTAAAAATTAAAAAAAAACAGATTTGAATTTAACATGGTCCTTTTTTTTAATTTAAATTCTTATGACATGCAGGTATATAGCAGGAAAACTGTCGCTCATAAACATAAGGCATACAACAACAACATTACCATTACAGCACAGCCCCCAGTAGTATACAGCCTGCCCCCAGTAGTATACAGCACAGCCCCCAGTAGTATACAGCACAGCCCCCAGTAGTATACAGCACAGCCCCCAGTAGTATACAGCACTGCCCCCAGTAGTTTACGCACAGCCCCCAGTAGTATACAGCACAGCCCCCAGTAGTATACAGCACAGCCCAGCATTAAAAAAAAAAAAAAACTTATATACTCACCCTCCGGTGGCCCCGTTGTGCTGCGCTGCTCCCCCGATGTCCGCGCGGCTCGTCTTCAGTGTTCCGCGCCGTCTTCTTTCTTCTGCTGGGCGCCGCCATTGATCTTCCCCGGCAGGCGCCTAGTATGACGCGCCACTGCTGACGTCATACTAGGCGCCGCCCCGAGGAAAAACATGGCGGCGCCCGGCAGAAGAAAGAAGACGGCGCGGAAGACTGAAGATGATCCGCGCAGACATCGGGGCCAACGGAGGGTGAGTATGCGCCCATGCGCCGCTATCTTTTTGAGGCTGCTGGCAGCTTTGCCGGCAGCCATCGCTGTGAAAACACCCGCGATCGGTGCTAGCACTGATCGCGAGTGTTACCGGTAAGCCTTTGCTGCAATATGCAGCAAAGACTTACCGGCTATGGAGAGGGCTCAGCCCGTGAGTCCTCTCCATGCAGCGCGACCCGACCGCCGCCGTGAATACACGGCGGGCGGTCGGGATTACCGGCGTATAAGACGACCCCAGAAAAGACAGAAGATTTTTCTGTCTTCAAAAGTCGTCTTATACGCCGGAATATATGGTATTCATGCCAGGTGCCTTTTTACTATGAATGTTTGGGAAACAGTAAGTAAACAATAACAGAGACAAACAGAGTCGTAAAGTCTTAGCCATGCATTTACTGTTCCTACCCTGGCCAAGATACTGAATACTAAGTACTAAGACTGAAATCTTAGTACTGCCCCCCCCATGGCACTAAACAACTGAGGTATGTGCTCTGGAGGTACCAGCTAGCTATACCCTCATAGAAACGTCGAAAAAGCCCATATTGACTGGGAATGTGTAAATTGAAAACAAAGGCAGAATATGTATATTTTATTTAGTAGACTTTTATAAATTGTGTTGTGTAACATCTAATATTATATATCTGTATTGTTGTTTTACAGATAAACCTGGCAGCATTTTTGAGACCCCTCAACCCACATTACAGGATGGTGAGTGCTTAATTTTTCTTTCCTCTTTATATCATATTGTGGTTCATATATAATAGATACCAAATTCTGAACCCGATATTGTTGTTGAGGGCACACAATGGAAATGTGTCATCATCATATAGCCAATTAGAACAGACAGGCAAACAAATAGGTATGTTGTACAATGTCATTATTTTTCTTATCTATATAAATATCTCAGTAATGTACAAGCATGGAAATGGGAAGGGGGCAATAGAGGGTGCCATTCTATTTAAAACAATGGAATAGAAGCTAACAAAATAATAGGCAGATAAGTGGCAGGCTCTTGGGACCACCAAAACAAAGGATCCAGCTAAGTCTTTATCATTATACATTCAGGCTGTATTATGAAAAGGGACCATTATAAATAAACCAAAATTTTATCATTGAAGAGGCTAGTGGCACATTTACAAGTGGGATTTTTTGCTCGACGTATTTCACTATATTATAGACTTATATGTCCATATCCGGGTTCCACCTCCATATCTTCCTTTACTCTACTGGGGTATTTAAATGTAATTGAAATTTTTTTAGGGGGTTTACAAGCATTATTTCTCTACAGTTCTTGGCACAATGGTCACTGAAGTGATTGCTTTCAAATGTGCACCACCTTCCAAAATGCCAGCACATGTGACTTGTTATGATAATGGAATGCACGCATTTGCTAATTAAATCCTATATGCTAATGCAATTCCATTAAAAGGTTTGTGGGATGTTTGCAACATATGGTTGGATGATTGAGAGCTGGTATGTAATTGTATTTAAGACTAAACATAGATTTGGGCAATGAATTAAATTAATGAAATTGGACGGCTCTATTGATTTAAAGATCCATTTCTTTTTCACTCTTCTTTTTAAAATTAAATTAAAATCAATTATTCCCTGTAGTGGTAACGTTACTTATTAAGGGGTCTGCTAACTGGGCAAAAAGCAATACCATTAAAATTAGGCTTCTCCTTATCATTTCACAGACCACAGAACTGTTTCTTTTTTGTCTTCAACGTGAATGAAATCTCTTCTGAGGAGAGCTAAATGGTATCTACCAGTTCTATCTATGACTAGTTCCCAAACAAGCATCTTATTCATGGTGACTGTGTGTATAGACCTTAATCGCCTGCTGGTCTATACCAGGCACTTGCTAGACTTGCTAGACGGGCTGAGACCTCTCCATAACCGGAAAGTCGTTGCTGCATATTGCAACAAAGACTTACCGGTAACACCCTCACACATCTGTGCTGGCACCGATCATGGGTGTTATCCCGTTGATCGCCGCCGGTAAATCTGCCGCAGGGGCGCTGACATCTTGCCGAAGATCATCATTCCCAGTGACGTCATCAGGGATCGGCGATCCATTGCTATGACAGCCTCGGGCCTTCCGAAGACTCGAGGCAGTCTCGTCTTAACCCATTCATTACAATGTGGTAATTGCACATTGTAATGATAATTGCACATTGTATTGGATGAGGAGGAAAATTCCCATATACTACCATACTGTAGTATGGGAGTATATGGTAGGATTGATCAGACAACCTAGGGCAGTGATGGCAAACCTTTTATAGGCCGAGTGCCCAAAGTACGACAAAGACCCGCTTATTTATCACAAAGTGCCAACACAAAAATGTAATTAGTGATTTATATTCCCTTCTCTGTCACAGTTTTCATTGATACCAGCACCTGAGGACACCAATATAGCAGAAAATAGTCCCAGGTAGAGCTGTCACTTTAAAATACCTCTTTGCACAGCAAGTCCTGGGCTGTCTGGGACTGCAGGAAGATACCTGGAGTCATCTCTGGTGATGGCCTGAGTGCCCACAGAAAGGCTCTGAGTGCCACCTCTGGCACCAGTGCCATAGGTTAGCCATCACTGACCTAGGGTTAAAGTACCCTAGGGGGTCTGAAAAATAGTAAAAATAAAAAAAGTAAAAATAAAAATTATAATTTAAAAAAAACATATTCAAATCACCCCCTTTCCCAAGAAGTCATAAAAATAAACAGTACAAATCATAAACACATTATGTATCACCATGTCCGAAAATTCCGGATCTATCAAAATATAATAACGTTTTTTTTACTGCGTTTAACCACGTAACTGAAAATAGTGCCCAAAGTAAAAATGGCACTTTTTTTGGTATTTTGAAAAACAGAAAAAATTCTATAAAAAGTGATCAAAAGGTTTTACAGTCCTAAAAATGGTAGCATTGAAAACATTATCAAAAGTCGCAAAAAATTTCACTACCCTCAGCTCTGTAAGTTAATTAGCGCCAAAAAAGATGGCAAAATAAATAAAAAAATTGTACAGGAGGTTTTCATTTTTGTAAAAGTATGGACATTATAAAGCCTATACAAATTTGGTATCCTGTGATCGCACTGACCCAAAGGATAAAGTAGACATGTCATTTGGAGAGCACAGTGAAAGCTGTAAAATCCAAGCCCACAAGAAAACGGTGCAAATGCGTTTTTTCACCATTTTCACTGCATTTGGAATTTTTTTGGATATTATTAAACCCCAACTCTTACATGACTTAACAATGACTTCTATTCTATGAGAAGAAGGTCCTGGTTCACCAGGGATTGACATATTCTGCCAATTATCCTTGAGATGAACCTATTCCAAATGATACATCCCAACAGAGCAGCATGTTATCCTTCTGTAATGCTATTTTCAGTGTGTTGATAGGCTGTACTCAGCGCTCCTGTTTGTAGACGCTCCCTAGTGACTGTCTCCGATTCCAAATGACTTTTGTTCCGAGATGCTCCCCAGGGAGACATTTTGATACTGTTTTTTGGGGGGTTGGTTATAATTTGCAGTCTGGACTGTTATTGTTTTAGCAGTTGCTGACAAACCATATATAACATTTTTTAAAAACAGGAGCAGAGATATATTGTATAGTTTATTGTGAAGTAAGACATAATGCAACAAAATACTAGCAGAAAACAGTTTTTTTTTTGTTGTTTCTGGTGCCAAGTGGTAACATAGCTCAATTATATAAACTTTGCACTTAAGCTGCATTCACATGACCGTAGGGGGACGTATATACGGCCACAAGCTTGCGGCTGCACATATATCCCCAATAAGCCGGGAATGCGTGCACGGAGCGATACGGTGCAGCACACGTGTGGCACTGTACCACTCCGTACACGGGGAAAAGATAGGACACATCCTATCTTTCCCTGTGTTATGGCGCTGTGTGCCATGCATCGCAATGGAGAGGGGAGGGGTCACCACTCCTCCTCTCCATTGGGGCAAATGTATGCCCGCTGGGCCACGGCCAGGCAGGCATACATTTGTGTGAATGTAGCCTTACCGTATAGTGATATACAATGAATAATAACAGACACTGGTGCTGTTTTGGATATAGAGGGCCCATTTTTTTTTCAATTCACACATTGCACAGCTTAAAGTAACATTGTTATGGGAAAATAATACGTTCTCAGCAAATTGTTGAGGTTTTCTGTTACAAAATTACAAAACACTAAATTGATCTTTCCAAATCATTGGCTGTTTTAAACTGCAACTAATAAGTGCACATTTCTACTTTAATAGTAGCAGAATTTTGGAGTTTGTCTTAGTGATTTCCTAATCATACTTCTAGAATATCCCCACATACCAAGTCTATATAATTTTAAAATGCAGTCAGGATTCATGATGCTCATCACAATAGACTTTTGGTACGTATGATAAAATTCCCCACTGGATAGATTAAGAGACATAGGCCTTCTGATGTATCTGACGGGGCAGCCAAAAAGAGTATATTTCTATACCAATTGTAAAAGTTCCTTCTCCGCACCAACCGACTCCATCACTACACAGCATCTCTCAACGCCCCCTTAACGTGGAGCTGGAATAAATGGGATAATAATGATATCATATATTATTTCAGGTCTTCTACGCCTGTTATGCCCTCCATAGATGGTGGATTATTGATCACACTTTAACTAGTCTAAGCATAACAGTGGCTCAACACCACAAATATAACACTCCTTTTACAAATAGGTCTAGGCAGCCCATCACAATGGATCAAAATGTGTTAATGAGGAAAGATTCAGTATAGCATGTTTTCATTTTGGTCTCTGCTCTTTCTTTGTTTGAAGTCAAGGAGGTGGTCCTATCAGTGATTGACAGCCGTATGCCTCTTTCAATGGTTAGGACTGTGTAACGGACTTGTTTTAAAGTATAAAATGTATAAAATGCTGTCAATTTTCTGTTTCATGCAGAACATCATGCTTGACGTAGAGAACTAGTATTCTCGAAAGCTCTTATACCATCAAATATACTCAGTAAGCCTTAAAATGGTATCGCCTAACATAACAGAGCCTAGATATAAATTAATAACTGACCAAGTATTAAAAATCTTTTCCTACAAAAGAAGAGGTCAGAGCATCCAAGAAAAATTATACTCAGGTGGGAAATGTATTCTTCTTTTTGTATTGTCCCACCTGAATGTAGTTTTAGTAATCTCTTTACTATTGTCTGAATGTTTTTGTACTTTGGGGTTTAAGAAAATATCTGTTCGGTGCCAAAACATGTTGCATGTACAATAATTACAATATTTATTGCATCCCCTTAATCATACATGAAATGATCAGTAACTGATGTACTTCATTTCTCTGACGTGGGTCATACCATGCTTGTGTGCCTTCTGCCCTTTTAATTTAAAAAAAAAATCTTTATTTATATAGCGCACACAGATTGCGCAGCGCTACACAGAGCTTGCCGAATCAGTCCCTGTCCCCAATGGGGCTCACAATCTAATCAACCTACCAGTATGTTTTGGAGTGTGGGAGGAAACCGGAGGACCCGGAGGAAACCCATGCAAACATGGAGAGAACATACATACCCTTTGCAGATGTTGACCCTGAGACTTGAACCCAGGTCCCAGTGCTGCAAGGCTGTAACGCTAGCCACTATGCTGCCCCCTTCTTTTTTATTTTATCCTAAATGCTATAGGGTATGCTGTGAATTATAAAAGGCACTTACTGATTGGCCTTATGTAAACTGCTGGTATAAATGCTTTTAAAGAATATTACACAGTATGTTGAATTAAAATGATATAAAAGTAATCATTTTCTAGTTCATGCCACATTGTCCTTGGTATTATGTGCACTTGCACCATCATTCATGATTGCAGGAGTATGACATTTATTTGCATACGCTTTCTGGCAGTATCTCTTCGCCAGTCGGGTCAACTACTGAGCAAATGGATACATTCCTTGAGCTGAAGACATTGCTGTCTTTGAGATAATTAGAAAATTTCATCGTTTAGTGTGAGCTTCTCTCGGCTGCTAAATGACTTTGAAAATTCACTGCAATCTCGGTTATTAGAGTAACTAGAAGACTGCCATTTCCAATTCTTTTCTTATTGCAGTTTGCTTTGTGTATATACTGACATTAGGATTATCAACCCATTATTGACTGGATCCATCTTTTCTCTACCATTTGCTCTAAGAGTTCATCTTACCTCATGACTATTTATTGAATAGTTACCATATTTAAATGTAGTATCAACCGTGTCAGGCAGGGAAGAAGATGGCTGTGGGGTCATTCATTAGAATCAATGATAGCTGTCTCCTTTTTCATTTTATTACTGGACCGATTGTTGCTTCATTTAGAAAAAGAGGGAAAGTGTCATCACTGTCAGATGGAAGAGTAGTATAGCATACAATGATCCATACAATCAAAATGATGGAAACCTTGATAAAACCCCGATAGACAATATAGCAAGTCAATAAAATCCGCCAGGTGCTTTCTGAATCTATTGCATGACACATTCAGTACAGTTGCGAACAAAAATCACGCTTCCACATGATATTAGTCAACACAGGGAATGATTTTAACGTATCATTTATTCATAGTACAGCATATACAGTAATTGCCTAGTTGGTAGAGGTCCAACTCCAGGGATCCAATGCACATCTTTTATGGTCTATGGAACTCTTGAAGATGAGGAAGAACAATCTTTAGCTATCTCTAACATTCCCATAGATTTTGAATGAGTTGCAGCACACATGCTTGGATCCCACTCCATTTTTAGGAGGAGGCACTATAGCCCCATTGTCATGATTATTGGGGCTCCCAGAAGTCAGATCATACCTATCAAGCACTAAACGACTATTCTGTGGATACAGTAAGTGATATGCTGCAATCGTAGGATAACCCCTTTAAAGTTTTTCGCTTCAAAAATTGCATGCAAAAACCTGAATGTAGAGCCCATGTCTTAATATTTTGCACAAGGCCAAACTAGGGGCCTAGTGTTATCTGATCCGGCTCTTGTGTCTGAGCTTGTCAGGAGCTCAGTATAGAGGCGTGGTCCGATATTCACATTTCCTTGCTCCCACAAAGCAGTGCTTCCTGCTTTACGGGTGCTGGCGATGCTACCTGGAGGTGAGTAATTCCCACCCCACATTGGGGCAAGGGTTACTGGGGAGAAATGTGTGGCCGCTGGGAAGGTAGTGTGGGGGTACTGTGGCTATTGGGGGCAGCATGAGTACTCTGGCTGCTGGGGACCTTGTGGCTACTAGAAGGCAGTGTGGGGGGTCTGGCTTATGGTTGAACTTAGGCTACTGGGGAGCAGTGTGGGAGCTTTAACTTATAGGGGGTCTGGCTGCTTGAGGGCATTGTGGGAGCTCTAGCTGTTTAGAGGCAATGAGGCTACTGGGGCTACTCTGGCTGATGATAGGCAGTGGGGGTCTCTGGGTGCTGGGGGGGGCAGTGTGGTTGCTAGGGGGCAGTGTGGTTGCTGGAGGGCACTGTGGCTACTGGGTGCGCACTGGCAGCTGAAGGGGCACTGTGGTTGCTAGGGGGCAGTGAGGATGCTGGTGGCGCCCCGTGGGAACCGTGGCTGCTGGGAAGTCACTGTGGCTGCTGGATGGGCATGCTGACTTCTAAAGGGGCTCTGTGGCTGCTAGGGGGCTCTGTGGATGCTGGGGGGGGGGGGGCTCTGTGACTGCTTGGGTTTAGCTTTGTGGTTGACGCCAAATAGCTGATTGTAATGGCAATTCTGTATAAATGTAACTACTAAATAGCTTGAGTAGATATATATACAGTGAAGAAATGACATTCGGCTCCTTTAAGACAACAATGAGGCTGATGTGCCCCCCTCCCCCTGTGAAAATGTGTTTGACACCCCTCTAATAGATCATTCGAATCTTCTAATTTTAGATCACAGTATTAATCCTTTTTATGTTGATACTTTTCTTTTTAAATTATGTTTGCTTCTAACGTAATTTGTCGAAATATTATACAGTAGGCGTCTCTATTAAGTGATTTATTTAAATTGGTTTTGCATCTTGCATCTGCACTAAAACGCACCTGTTCCGAATTAGCATTCAATTTACAGACATTTGTTGTTAATTTAGAATGGCTTCTTTAAAATTCTCCTCACCAGACCAGGTGCAGATTAAATGGCTCTATAAAGACACAAGGATTTTCACCATGGAGGTCAATAAATGTAGCCACACCTGCTCACTAAAGCTTACTAAGAGAAGAATAGTGAGCTGGCTACTAAGTCTAATGTTTGCATCTTCTGCAAATCAATGGCAAGTATAATTTAAATACTACACTTTTTTCTTCTGAAAGATCTAGTTGATATGTCAGGACTTTCTATCAACCACCTGGGGAAGCAATGTCTTGCATGTTTTAGACCTTTAGGGTACAGAAGAGTGTCTTTCTGTGTTCCTATTTAGTGGTCATTTTATACACATATTTGAGGACTGAAGCATGTGATAAGGTTCGTCCACTGAGAAAATATGTTTATTTACATTGCATTAAATGATCTTCTTTGCAGAGTCACTTATACTAGACTTTAGGAGGGTAACTATAAGACCCTAATTGGTTCACTCATATTAAATGTATTTTGTTAAAGTTTAACGTTTATCAGCAGAAGCTGCAGGTCTCTTGACCCACGCTCAGAGCTTCCTTTGATGTCCCATAGTATAAGTGACCAACGCCTTTAAGACAAAAGTTTGTATTGGAATGCCAAGGGCTGCTGTAGTGACCAAAGAAAAGTCTAGCAGTTTGTTGAGGATAAAGAGTCTTTAATCAAATTTAAGATCAGATTGGAATATTAGAATGGAATCATGACTTAGTATCCCCTTCTAAAGCTAGGAACCACAGATTAAGAGAAGCCATGGCCACCGGTTGCGGGAGCTGGACATGAGTTACTGAAATTTACAGTATTTACAGACAGAAGTTGTTGCCTAATGAAAACCTGGTTTGGCTGGATGGACTTAGGAGCTGAGTGGCTATGCCGCAATGCAGACTGGAATAGGACCTGCCCTATACTTTGCTACTTTCTGACTGCAGCACGCACAATAGAGCTCAACAGGGTCTGTGAGATGCAATTTGTGTTGCCAGCCCCCAAATATGGTTATGTGTATGAGGTTTTCATGGGATACAGGGAAAACAAATATGTTAGTCAAAGCAGCAAGTTACATGCACATATACTGAGTCAATTTCTCACCTGAAGCATGCCCTCCTCCTTTGAAGAGAGCATACAGCTTACCATAGAGGAGTACAAGAGGGAAATTACTTTTGTAGGATTAATGTTAGGGTGTTCACCAGGAAGTTGTGATACTTTAGGAATAACTATATTTGGATAGTATAAGAAGGCTGATATGTCTCTAATGTTCCTCGATGATCTACAGCCACTAAGAGATGGATATGTTTAGTAGAAAGGATTACAGGTAAATTTTGGACCTGTTTCTTTCTGATGGCCAGGTGTAGACGACCATAATTAGCTTTAAAACAGTTAAACCTCTGAATCTTCATGTCTCTTTGCATTTGTACCTTAAAAAAAGGAGCAGTCTCATCAAATGTGTTGTATTATGATATTTAATTTCTAATAACTGTCCAAATATCCATATGTGATCCATATTTCTGGCCAATATTTTTTTCTATTGAGAAGATATTTAAAATATGGGTCAACACCTACGGAACGAAAAACAGGCAATGGACTCAATGCAGAAATAAATAGGAAGCAACATTGGGCACAACCTACTCAATGTCTACAGCTATTTCAGTACAATAATAATTCTTTATTTGTATAGAACCTATAGATTACGCAGTTCTGCACAAAGCATTCCAAATTGGTCCCTGTCCACATGGGGCTCACAATCTAAACAACCTACCAGTATATTTTGGAGTGTGGGAGGAAAATGGAGTAAACGCACACAAACACAGAGAGAACATAAAAACTCTTTGCAGATGTTGCCCTGGTGGGACTTGAACCCAGGACCCCAGCGCTGCAAGGCAGAAGTGCTTACCACTCAGCCATTTATATTAAATGTCAATATGATAGCCTTAAAGGAAACCTACCACTGCTCACATCATGAAATCATATAAGCACACCACCCTGTAGGCTATTTAATACTGATGCCGGCAGATACTTTGGTTAGGCACAGCGATTTTTAGTTTAGCTAAAAAAAAACGATTAACTCACATATGTAAATTAGCCCTCCGGTGCTACCTCTACGTCATCAGCCCTCCGTCGATGCCTTCCTATTGTTATTTATTCATGCCTCCGTCTTTCACGGCTCTCCGCACCTGAAGGAGGGCAGGTAGAAAGACGGAGGCGTAAATAATTAACAATTGGAAGGCATAGACAGACGGCTGATGACATAGGGGGTAGCACCTGAGGGCTAATTTACATATGTGAGTTAATCTTTTTTTAGCTAAACTAAAGATCGCTGTGCCTAACTAAAGTATGTGCCGGCATTAGTATTAAATAGCCTACAGGGTGGTGTGCTTGTATGATTTCATCATGTGAGCAGTGGTAGGTTTCCTTTAAGCTCAGTTGGACCTTACATTTTTTGTTATACTTTAATAAAACCTCAGTGATTTCACTCTGTCGAGACATTTAGATTAAGAATTTTTACAAAAGAAAAACCCTTAGCAACAAGTCCTCTCTCTTTAATGCATCAGACATCGGAAGTTGAAATGGGGTTGGTTGCCATAGGTGAATTTTTTGCATTGTGTTTTTAATCAGTGTCCTCTGCTATGTCCCTAGCAATTATGTCCTGGTAATTGGAGCAGCGCATTAACAATCATTACTTCCAACGCTATTCATTGTATAATGTCACCTGTTATGACACCGAGTCAGGAGTTCATGTAATCTCCACTGATGCATTCCTCATTTACATGTCCACCATCAAGCCAGCAGAAACTTCATTTAATGACTGTGAGCATTATGGGAGCTCAAGATAAATAAATCTGTCCATTTTCCTTTTTTTTAATCCATCTTGAAAGTAAAGAATGTAAAGAATTCCTTAAGTGTTGGAGATACTGGGGAGCACATATAGGATGATATAACAAATTCCAGCCGATTTCTTATGCTGTCAGCCTCAGAGTCAGAAACAGAAGGCTTGACAATCCGCCGTGACGGCCTCATTAATTAGGAATAATGCTGCTTTTATAAGCAAACAAGGTGGATGCCTAGAAAACTTCTCTCTTCTTCAGCAAAACATTGATTTATGAAATGGTAGCTTGCGGGCCCCTCCCAACTTGGGCAGAGCATTAATAGCGCTTGTCATCACACCACTGGCCCAGTAATTAATCCCTCCTGAAGTACTGCTGAGAAATGTCAGAACAGCCAGACAGAATTTAATTATCTTAATATTCCACTTATTTATAATTTTTTTTCTTTACTCTGGCCTTGCCTTGACTTACATTCTGCAACTCTTTATTTGCCCTCTATAAATGATCTATTCAAATTCACCTACCACCCTCACAGTGCTGGTATCTATCTACTTGCCTCAAACAATAACCCAGTCAATTCATTGTCTTAGAGCAATTAAATTAAAGCTGTTAAAAAATATAACAGCACAGACTGAGATAACCTCCTTTTCTGAGAACACAGTTCTGGGCCCTTTCTTAAAATAAAATGTTAGAAAAATGTGTTTGCATCTAATCCTGCCCTAAACTTCAGTGCATTTTAAATTGTGAAAAAGGGCACGTCGATTAGGTGACTTTGTCTGATAATAGGTTGACTGCAGGGGCGATAACCTTAATTCATGTAATGAGCAATCTATGACACACTTTTAGTTTGAAATACTGTATAAAGAATTTTTTTGGCAAAATTTCATAATATATATGATCTTTCAACTTTGTGGCCTAATTCAAAAGTAGTCTGCTGTTAATGAAATCATAGAGGAGTGCTGGCATTTTGCAATGTAGCAATGTACTTTGTGGTGTATTGTGCCCTGTTATACATAGAGTATACTAATTTGTCACCCTAAACTTTATACAAAAGGGAATGGGACAGATTTATCAATAGTGAATTGCGGCTGATTATTGAAGACTGGAGCAAGGTCTCCTATAATCTGGCACATCCTGCACTTAACATAAATGAGGCACACAGTTCTAAACACCACTGGAACGTCCAATTAGGGGCACAGTTTTGTGTCACTGTGTCAGTGCAGCTGCTACACAAAACTGGTGCAAACACCCCATGAATACATGTGCAAGCAATTTGCACATGTGTACATTTGCAAATAATGGCAGAAAACTGGGACTGCCTGTTAAATAAATGAGGCCCAATGTCTTATAAAAATTTTTGTTGCAATGTTGAAAAATATTTTGCACCCCATGAATATTTAATGTCTGAAAAGTAGGGGTCCATAACCCTTCTTCCATAACTTCTTCTGACTACTCAGTCTCCTCCTTCTTTTGCTTTCCTTTCTCCTACTTTAAATGACCACATATCTTTATTTTCATTTTTGAACAAGAGCATTTAAAGGGGGTTTCCAGCCCTACAAATATTTATTGTCATAGGAAAATGCTTTAATGGGGTGGTTCCAAGTTTGATAGCTATCCTCTATCCTCACAAGCTGATTGGTGGGGGTTTGGCTGCTGGGACCCCAATTAATGCACAATGTACAACTCAAGTACAGACCTCCCACCAATCATAAGAATGGGGGGGCTCACTCTCACTAATTGAATGAATGTGTCCTGGAACTCCATTCAGTACTATGCAACCTTCGGACATTTCTAAATGCAGCACTTAGCTTTCTCCTCCTGCACTAGACTTATAAGTTCTCCCTTATTCGATCACTTCCTATAAAATTTGTGATATAAATAAATAAAGGGATGGTTAAAAGTAAATAACTGTTTTAGAACAGAGATTTAATAAAGTTGTTCAGGGGTTAATACTATTTTTTTTTAAAGTCTTTTTCAGAAACATTATTTACCCCAGTCAACCAGGGACTCTTACTCATAGATCCTGGCACATTGACTGTGGCAATCTTCTTATATTTGTTATTCATTGCCTCCTTCCTTCTAAAATCAACTTTTAAAACTACTTGTGCAGGACGTGCTCACTGCACAAATACTGAGGAAGAAGGAAGGAAGGAAAGACAGTGTAACAGTCTTTAAATCCAGATCACAGAGGGGCTAGGGTAGCCCATCAGGCTAATTAGAATAACTTTAACCCCTTCCCGACATTTGACGTAATAGTACTGCATGGCGGGAGGTGCGTTCCCGCAAAATGCAGTATTATTACGTCAAGCTTCTGGCGCCGGCTCCTGAACGGAGCCGGCGCCAGAAGCTGCAGGTGCCGGCTATATATTATAGCCGACACCTGCCTCTAACACCCCTAGGGGTGTTAACCCCTAACACGCCGCGGTCGCGCTGACCGCGGCGTGTCAGAGGCATTTAAATCTAATATAAGTTGAATCGGACCCCCCCGCGGCGCTTACCGGGGGGGTCCGCTGCTCCGATCGCAGCCCCGGGACTGCCGGTGCCCGGGGCTGCGAGATCTTGATCCGGAAGCCGGGTCCGTGCCTCCTGGCAGGACCCGGCTGTAAGACACTGGGCATGCGCAGCATGCTCAGTGTCTTACATTACACAGTGCAATACATCTGTATTGCACTGTGTAACCTGTAAAATAGCTTGAACAAGTGATCAGAAGATCACTTGTCCAAGCTTAGATGTCATTACCTGTAAAAAAAAGTTAAAACAATAAATAAAGGTTTTTTAAAATAAAAATAAATAATAAAATAAAGTGAAAGTCCCCCCAAACACCACATTTCCCTGTACACAAGTAATAAAGTATAAAAAACACTAAATCACAAAAAAAACCCACTTATTTGGTATCGCCGCGTCCGTAACAATCTGTACAATAAATCCTAATCATAATTGGACCCTCTAGGTCAGTGATGGCGAAGCTATGGCACTGGTGCCAGAGGTGGCACTCAGAGCCCTTTCTGTGGGCACTCAGACTATCAACCTAGGACAGAGTTCACCAAACAGGACCAAATCCATTAAATCTTCCTGTAGTGCTAGGCAACTTATGAGATGCTGCGCTCGGCACTATTTTACAACGACACTTCATTGACTGTTTGGAACTGCTTGAAAAGTGAGAAGGTGTTAAAAGAAGTGCATTACCCTTGTGGTCCTCCTGCTGGATCCACCATTCTTCCTAAACAGAGAGACCCTGGAGAGAAGCTACAATGAGAGTCTGAATTTGCCCACCTTCTTTCAACTGTATTGGTGGCCTCAGGAGGCCGATACAATTAAAAGATGTGGAAGAACAGGTAGCAATAAGTTACTGCTTAATATGGCACATTGGCACATCAGGGTAAATAAGTGGGTTTTGGTTGTAGTTTGGGCACTCGGTCTCCAAAAGGTTCGCCGTCACTGCTCTAGGTGAACGTGGTAAAAAAAAAACCCAAAAAACTTGCCAAAAATTAAAACTTTTTATCAAATTGCTTTACAAAAAATGTTCTAAAAAGTGATCCAAAAAAGTTACAAGCGCCAAAATGATACCACTGAAAAGAACAACTTGTCACGCAAAAAATAAGCTCACAACCAGCTCCGTCAACCAAAAAATACTATAGTTATGCTGCTATAAAAATGGCAATACTAAAACAAATGCAATTTTTTCAATTCTAGTTTTCCTTCAATAAAATTGGACAAATATAAATAAAACTATATAAATGAGGTATCACCGTAATCGTAGTGATCCGTAGAATAAAGATAATATATTATTGTTATGCTACAGTGAACACCCCCCCAAAAAAATGCTAAAAATCCAAAACAAGAATTGATGATTTTATTTTCCTCCACACGAAAAAAGTTAATAAAATTGCTTCGATAAGCTAAACACCCTCTAAAATAAAGGGTTTTTTTACAGTGCATCTCATCTCGCAAAAAATAACCCCTTATTTGTCTAAATTGCTTAAAAAATAAAGATTGTATAGCCTATTCCCAACGCGCGTTGTAATAGAACGGTGCGGCGGGTAGTGACTTGCCAACACAATTCAGACACATTGATCGGGGCAAGATTGCGGCTGATCCTGAAAGCCATCCATCCTGCCCCATGGAACAGAATGGTTACGTCCCCCCGCACCCCCCCCCCCCCCAGTTCATGATCGGTGCTATTGGCTCATCAATGCAGACCAGCCAATAGCAGCGAATTTACTTATGACGTCAGTAATACCGGTCACCATGTCTGTAGACACGGTGATCGGGGCAGGGTGGCGGCTGTTCCTGACAGCCACCAATTGTGCCTTGTGGTTCAGAAGGGTTTTGTAGCCCCCCTCTGTCCATGTTTGCTTCTATTGGCTGGTCGATTTGGTCCAGCCAAAAGCAGCAATATTCGTCACAATGGGCATCGCTAAGGTGAATAAGAGCAACACTTGGCAATAATTTCCCTACGGAAAACGAAGATATGGTACAAAAGCGCTGGCCGTGCACATTGTACAGATTACGCTGTACAACTCTTACGTGCTGTTCCAATGTGCAGGTCCTGCCATATCATTTCTCCGTTTTCAAGAGGAAGATATTAGGAAACTAATATTGGGAAAAGAAGGACGGGGCCCCAGTATCTCTGGTTTAGATGTTCCTGTATTTTGCCAGGACAGCATTTTCCCGGTGAATTCTGCTGCTTCTAATGGTAGGACTCAATAAAGAGTCTGTTCCAAAAGAGGAGTTAGGATGGACACTATATACTAAGGATGGACACTATATACTACTAAGAGACCTGCGACAACTCCAGAGTGACAAAAGTTTAGTTGGTCCCTTGGTATATTCCACCTCCTTATACGCAACACATTCACAATTGACACCCAACCTGTTGTGAATTAATTTAGGTAACATGAATAATTTTAACAACTGTTATGTCCCGTTGCTCCCTATACCGCTCGATTATCTCATAAGGGGCGCCACATAGCGGGCACTGAACTTTCCAGAAATAATTGCAATTTGCATCTTGGACTCCATTGCACATCGTATTTGGAAACCACCTGTATGTTCAAAATGCTCATTTCACCACGTGTATTACACTACACCACATATTACACCTTGCTATATTCCCCAAGGGGTGTACATTCAACAATTAGGGACACTTTTCGGGTTTTCCTCTGCTTTGGTACCACTACGGCTCTCCAAATGTATCCTGACACATGTGTACGATTTCTGTAAAATTTGGCCTCTAAAAGACAAACACCCCTCTTTTCCTCTACTGTGCGCCCATAAAGCATTTTATATGCACATGTGGGGTACTTCTACACTCGGGAGAAATAGTTTTACACCTTTTTCGGGGTTATTTAATATATTATCCCTTGTGGCTTACAAAAATTAGGGGTAAAGTGACATTTATAGGAAAATTTTCACCTTTTTAATGTTTAGGGCCTAATTGGATCATTCACCTATAGGGGCAAATACATATATAACACATTGCAAAATTCTCTAAGGGGTGTGCATTCAAAAATTAGGGTCACTTTTCGGATTCTTCTCTGTTTTATACCACTAGGGTTCTCCAAATGCATGTCAAACATTTCTTTCAAATTTGGCTTCTAAAAGGCAAACCTCCCCCTTTCCTTTTACTGTGCGCCCATAAAACATTTTATATACACATGTGAGGTACTTCTACACTCGAGAGAAATAGCTTTACACATTTTGGGGGGTTATTACATTTTTTTTATCCCTTGTGGCTATAAAAAATTAGGGGTACAATGACCTTTATAAGAAAATGTTCACCTTTGTTCTATTTAAGCCCTAATTAAATCAAACACCTTTATGGACAAATACTCATATTACACCTTGCTAAATTCTCTAAGGGGTGTGCTTTCCAAAATGTTGACACTTGTTGGGGTTCCCCTCTGTTTTGGTACCACTACGGCTCTCTAAATGCATCCTGACACATGTAAAGGATGTTTGTCAAATTTGGCTTCTAAAAGGCCAACGCCCCTCTTTCCCTTCTGAGCTTCACTGCGTACCCATACAACATTTTATTTGCATGTGTGGGGCAATTTTATGCTCGGGAGAAATGCTAGTACACATTTTTTGTGGTTGTTTATTCTTTAATGCCGTATGGGATACAAAAATTAGCCGTAAAATGACTTTTTTGGGAAAATGTTCATCTTTTTCCTTTTAGGGACCTAATTGAAGCAAACACCTGTGGGGGAAAATACACATATTACACCTTGCTAAATTCTCCAAAGGGTGCACTTTCCAAAATGGGGACAATTGTTGGGGTTCCCCTCTGTTTTGGTACCACTAGGGATCTCCAAATGCATCCTGACACATGTAAAGGATGATTGTCAAATCTGGCTTCTAAAAGGCCAAAGCCCCTCTTTCCCTTCTGAGCCTTACTGTGCACCCATACAACACTTTATATGCAGAAGTGGTGCAGTTCTGTGCTTAGGAGAAATAGTTTTACACATTTATGGGGTTGTTTCATCTTTTATCCCTTGTGGCTTACAAAAATTTGGGGTAAAAGTGACTTTTTTGAGAACATTTTCACCTTTTTTTCCTTTTGGGGCCTAATTGAATCAAACACCTGTTGGGGCAAATACACAAATTACACCTTGCTAAACTCTCCAAGGGGTGTACTTTCCAGAATGGTGTCTCTTGTTGGGGCTTTCCTCTGTTTTGGTACCATTATGGCTCTCCAAATGCATCCTGACACATGAAAACTTTTTCAGCCATATTTGCCCTGCAAAAACGAAACAACGCTCTTTCCATTCCAAGTGCCCCCCTGTGCCCGTACAGCAGGGTACAGTGACAAAATGGGTATTGGCATACTCAGGAGGAATTGCCCTCAACATTGTAAAATGCATTTTCCTTTTTAACCCATTGTGAAGGTGCAAATTTTAGTGTTCAATGAATCTATAGTAAGATAAAATTACATTTCTGTAATTTTACTTTCATTTATCTTTCACCCTCATGAAACGCTCATAGGGTTAACAAAATTCCTAAAGGTTGTTTTGAATATTTTGAGGGGTGTAGTTTCTAAAATGGTGTCATTTGTGGGGGTTTTCTGTCATGTAGGCCTTATAAAGTCACTTCTAACTAAACTGACCCTCCAAAAGTAGGTTTTGATGAATTTCGTGAAAATCTGAAAAATTGCACCTAAAGTTATAAGCCTCCTAACATCCTAAAAAAAGGAAAAGATGTTTGAAAAATGTTGCCAAGTTAAAGCAGACATATGGAAAATGTTAGTTATCAAGTTATTTTAGTGATATGACCAACTTTCCAAAAAGTAGAAAATTTTGAATTTTGAAAACATTGTTTTTTTCAAAATTTTGGGCAAATTTCCATTTATTTCATAAATAAATACTAAATATATTGATTAAATTTCTCGACCAACATGAAGTACAATGTGTCACAAAAAAACAATCTCAAAATCAACTGGATATGTTAAAGCGTTCCAAAGTTATAACCACTTAGATAAACACATGTCAGATTTTAAAAAATAGCCCGTGTCAGGAAGGTGAAAAGTGGCTTCAGCGTTAAGGGGTTAATAGTTTACTTTATTTATCTATGCCTAAGTACCCATGGCTTGCTGTAGTTCGTTTAACTGCAATACCACACACAAACTATGGATAAGTTTGGTGCTGTTTTGTAGACCATTTTTTTCCTATCCTTTGAAAAAAACTTTGGCAAGAAGAGAATGGGTGTATTTATAGAGTCTATTGAAAGTCTATTACCAGGTTCTTACCTTGCATTTTAGTCTCAGCAGAAATATAACAAAGATTTTAATGCTTCTTATTTTGGAACACTCATTTTTATGGCTTGCCAGACTCAGCTTGACACCTGTCCTTCCACAACAGTCACAAGCTTGTTATCCTTGACCCACAGGCTTGCTATCTCTAGATGCAGAAAAAGTGTCAAATTTCCTCTGGGATTTTGTCAGAATTCATGTTCGGTGACGCTTGTACTTTCTAGAACTTTTGCCAGATAAACTTTGTTCTCCGTTGTCGACTTCTTTTTCTCCCCACCAGCCCTTTTCAGTCTTAAAACACCGTGTCTGAGCCTTAGCTGGAAACTGACACAGAAAATCCGTACCAATTACACATCCTTGATCCCTGACGATGAAGCTTCTGCAGCAGGAATAAAACCATGAAAAAAATAAAATGTATGGGAAAAAAATTCCATTATTTTAAAAATTCTTTGTAGCGCTGACTTCTAAAAAGCCTTATTAGTCCTGGGGAACACTATACCTTTACAGGGGGTGATACTTTTCATGGAAGCAGCATGAAAGTGTTCCTATACATGCGATAATACATACTCTTTCTATGCCTCAAAAAGGCTTCCAGCTTTGAAAAAAAGGATGATTTGAATCCTTCAGTAGCTTTCTTATCTCTCTGCTGCCCTTGCAAAATGAAAGCGTTCAATGCCTTTCCATTCTGACGGTTCTAGATTGCTTGCAGAGAATACACATTTTTAAATCGCTAGTCCCTTAAATAGACACATGTTAAAATAGAGCATTGCTTCTGCTCCGGCTAGAGATAAATGTTGGTTGGATGCTCCCTATATGTTAGTAAGTAGAGGAATTATTGAGAGAATAGCCACATGGACTATATACTGTAGAGCATCCATTTTGTTTATAGCCCACAAAGGATATTTTTAAAGAAAATTGTGTTGGGTATTTGCTTTTTTCTATCAAGATTTGAGCTTACAGTCCCACTCCCCCGTCGGCCTTGTCCCCATTCACACCCCTCCATGCCCCCCTGGTGTGAAGGTGGCGGAAAGCAGAAAATAATCACAAATTTTAGCGTTACACTGGCATTTGCAATTATTTCAGGGCTTAGTAGCTCCAGACAAAAAAAAATTTGTCCATGTGACCATTAGATTTTCAAATTTATTTGCTGTCATGGGAACAAGGATTATCAATAAAACTTCATTACAGGCACTTTACAGCTGACAATTGCAGTCTGGGACTAAAGTAACATCCAGAGAGCTTTGCCAGAGGTCACAGTGGGTAGAGGGGTCTGTCTGTAACTAGGGCTCGTCTGTAAGTCAGGCATCCTTAAGTAGGGGACCGCCTGTACTTTATTAACAAAAGATGTTTCTTTGTCCACTTTTCCTTCTATTCCAGAGCAGACAGATAAGGAAAAGCTGATGAAGATATTAATTTACTTTTTATCTCTATATCAGAAGAGTATAGTTTTAGTTTCCTCTCCTGCAGAATAAATTAGCAAAAATGGGACAGAGAAGCTTTTTTCCTTCATAATGTATAATGCAAAGTTTAATATTTTCACATGCACTTCTGCAATAAAAATACACTTCGCTATATCGTCCTTTAGTAAACCTGCCTAATTTCGAGCACTCTATGTCCCCTAGTTGTTGGGTCAAGAATGACCTTTTTCCTATTGACCAATTAGCTTCTATACACTCCTTCTATGATGGAGTCATTGATCCTGTCTAGTTCTCAGTTTCATGCAAGTTTGCCCTCAGGCATGCCCTCAGCCTCGGGGATTGGCAGTAAGTGGGTGAAGCAGAATAGGTTCTTCATATTGGAACAGTAATATAAACTGATCTCCCGTCATGACAAATCATTTTTAGACAAAAGCAGATTAACTACCAAAAGTGCATGTAGCAAGCAGTTTGTATGCCATGAAGAATATACATAGTATCTACCATTTCATTTTTTTTGGATTGGAATTTTGGTCCCGGGCTCCATTTGCTACAAAGAGCCTCCTGTCCTATGATGCGTGGTCATACAGTGTCATATTGTGCTCCAGTGATTTGATGCATGTCATGACCATCGCTTTACAGCCCCATTGCTTTGCAGTGAATTGTAATACCTGCCCATGGCATAATAGACACTGCATTTACCGTATATGACAGGCTTTATTTATAGCCTCACTGTTTATGGCAGTGCGTAGTACAGGTCTTCAGCAGTTCATCATTTTTCTTGCTACATCATTTTACATTGATTTCTTAGGTTGGTGAGTATAGATTTAGCTACAGAAACCGCCTCAAAATGGTTTAATTAAGCATAACACAAAAATAGAAATAACTCCCTACTGTGGCTTACATGTGCAGCTAGGAGAGGGAGACTCAGTCCTCGGGAGGCACATTAGATTAAAACGATCACCCAAAGTGCAACCACTGACAGACAAGCTCAGCAAGCAATACTGAGACCAACATGAACTGCAAATAACCTTAGTAGTTGCTTGTTTTAACAGAAAAAAACCACTAAAATATCCAGTATTTTGCTTGTGAAGTGGAAACTCCCCATATTTTAAGCATACTAAAGTGGTATGCTGCACAAACACTATGGGGCACATTTACTAAGGGCAGTGCGCCAGTTTTCTGTTGGACTTTGCACGTTCTTATAGGTGCAAACTGTTTCCACAGGTATTTAAGAAGTGTCTGCACCACAATTGTGTCACACACGACCCTTTTGTGGTGTGGCTGCACTAGGCATCATGCGATACAAATTAGGGGGGCGTTCCGGTGCTCAGTCAGACCATGCACCAGATTTATCATGCAAAGTCCCACAGAAGTGTGCCACAAGCTCCATGTTAAAGGTGCACCAAAGAAAAGTTGGTGCACTCTGTCACCAGATTCATGAAGAACGTGTGACAGAAATCCTGAATCTGGCGCTCCCTGCATACTTCATAGGCAAACTGCATTTAGTGAAGTTTGCACTGTTCTTAGTAAATGTGCCTAGTTAAGTACAATTCTGTCCTTATCACACATATGTAGCCTATGCTGAAGAATTACACTGTTGATCGTTTAACAATGTGGTCTTTCTGAGACAACCAAGATTATGTCTAAAGGATTGAATGCCAAGATGTTCACAATTTAATACTCTAACATTAATATCATACAGCAGATATGACAATTTGTATGAAAATCACTATAAACTAACATTTTTAACAATAGTTTTATATTATCAGTATTATTATTTATAGTGCCATTAATTTCATGGTGCTGTACAAACAATATGGGATTCACATACATTACATTAAGACAAGAACAAATGCAGATACAAATACAAAACTAGAGTGATGAGGAGACAAGTGGTGGGAGGACCCTGCCCATGAGGACTCACAATCTATATATATATTGTTATTTTTCTGTTTTCCAAGATTATATCAACCATTGTGCCCTCACTTGCTGTTGTCAGTCTTACCACTGCTCTAACTTTTGATTTGCTAATACATGAGCATGAGCATTCTTACATATAAATCTATAAATTGTTAATATATATCCATGCTATAATAGTTAATATATATCCATGGTAGCCAATTGGATTAAAAATGTCTCACGTCCCCGTAGAGGAGTCCCATCAGTGCCCTTCATCAGGGTTGTATGTGTTTCCACATGTACATGATTTTCAAATCATTTCAATAATTTCTTCTGGTAATAATCATTACTTTGGGTTCTATAGAAGCAAATGTTATTGTCTTAATTGTTTTATGAGGTTCATTATTATATCCTATAATCATTTTTCACTGTGTTAATTATAATGCATATAATAGCACAAATGTGAGCAGGCTCTCCTCTGTTGAAAAATGTGAATGGCCATTTTACTGAGAGATGGAATGTACAATGAGGTTACAGTACAGCTTTCAATCCCACAGTCTTAATTAAGGGTCATTTAAAGGTGTCAGAGAGGGAAGAATACTACTTATATAGTGGATTTGTTAAGAGTGGGAGACAAGGTGCAGTATTAATTACATGACATTATGTCTATGAACGTTCTTTACCATGGTTTCTCATGCTCATTACTTTTCTCTAACATATCTGTTGAATATATACATGAGAACTTGCAATTATTTCCATGCCAAACATATAACTCGGGGGGAGGGGGGAGTAATTTACCATATTCTGGCACATAATATAGTGTATGTTGTAATCCTCTCCACGGTTCTGGTCCAGCCTCCTGATAAATCCGAAAGGTGGAGGCACTCGACACAAAATTCTATACCAGGTCCTGTGCCTAGTTAGTTCTGGCCCACTGAACCACCCTGTAGAGGTGTAGTAAGGGGAAAAATGGGTGCAATTCCTGGCTGTGCACCAGGAATTGCACCTATTTCAGGGCTTGTATGCCAGTTTTTAGCCTAACAAATCTACCCCTAAGAGAGGTTATCCAACTCTTTTATATAGACTTTTATATATAGTTTAGCCGCTTATACCAGCTAGTTGCTTCCATGGTAAATACAATCTGTTGTGCATGCAAAATACATGGACGCATATGACAACCCTTACTATCATATATAATATTGTCCCATAGTGTTCTTTCATGTCTGTGGAATGACATAGTGCAAAAGGATTTCAAAAACATGGCTGCTTTCAATTATCCATAACCAGCGCCTCAACTCTCCACGTGTGTTCCATGGTGTTGCAGTTTGTCTCCATTAGAACTTATTATTCACAATCTATAGATTCCTCTTATCTTAACCCTTACAACCTCTTTACCTGTTGTCAGGTTTTACCCAACGAATCACATCAGGCTTATGCTTCTGTGTCCTACAGAAATGGACACAGAGGGGCAGATTTATCAAGCTGTCTGAAAGTCAGAATATACAGGCGGTCCCCTACTTAAGGACACCCGACTTACAGACAACCCATAGTTACAGACAGACCCCTCTGACCTCTGATGAAGCTTTCTGAATGCTTTATCATAGTCCCAGATTGCAATAATCAGCTGTAAGGTGTCTGTAATGAAGCTTTATTGATAATCCTTGGTCCCATTACAGCAAAAAATGTTTAAACTCCAAATGTCACTGGGGCCAATTTTTTTTGTTGTCTGGTTCTACTATTATAAAATATACAGTTTCGACTTACATACAAATTCAACTTAAGAACAAACCTCCGGACCCTATCTTGTACATAACCCAGGGACTGCCTGTATATAAATGACTATTTATTTATAGGTAAATGGGTGATTCTCATAGGTTTTATATGGGTTCTAGATTCTTTATGGGTAAATGGATGAGATTTCACAGAAAATAAGGAATTCTAGAAAAGATATTTCATACCCTAACTGAGAGTGCTAGTAGTTTAATGTGGTAAAATCTAAGGACAGGTCTTCTTTAAGTTCAGAGAACTTATGGCTTTACTGGCAAATCAAAAAGTACCAAGATACTTTTACAGTACATCATGCAAGCAATAGGTAGGAGGTGCTTCAGAAGTGAAAGAAAGTATATCAAATGTTCAGAATTAGGAAAATTCCTATGTAGAATTATTCATAGGATGAGCAAGCCTATACAGAGTACTGTCACTAAAATATGTCGGCAGAGATTGCCATGGCATCTGCACCACCTTTTGATACCCTCCCCCTGTTGATAAAAACGATAATGTCAACTTTAAGAAATAAGTGAGAACATTCAGGAAATAATCAAATTAAGTGTTTTCAACTAGTTTTTATAATGTCATATATAAGTAAATATTTCAAGTTTAGACCTATTCTCTGGATTTTATTACTTCTTCCTTGTTGTGGGACCACCAGACAGCCCCCGCTGCTAAATCTTGCTCTTTGCCAGCATCTCACATTTCCACTTTAGCTGAATCATCTCTGTTTACCTTCTTCTACGGCAAAGGCTTAGCCCTTGCACTTCCTTCTCTTCTGGTTCACCGCTGGCAATGTGCTCATTGATTCTCCTCTCTAATGCATTAGTAATGCATTTTACATTGACCTTCACATGGGTTGACAGTAGAGATGAGCGAACATGCTCGTCCGAGCTTGATGCTCGGTCGAGCATTAGGGTACTCGAAACTGCTCGTTGCTCGGACGAATACTTTGCCCGCTCGAGAAAATGGCAGCTCCCGCCGTTTTGCTTTTTGGCGGCCAGAAACAGAGCCAATCACAAGCCAGGAGACTCTGCACTCCACCCAGCATGACGTGGTACCCTTACACGTCGATAGCAGTGGTTGGCTGGCCAGATCAGGTGACCCTGGGATAGACTAGCCGCTGGCCGCGCTGCTCGGATCATTCTGTCTCTGGATGCCGCTAGGGAGAGAGCTGCTGCTGGTCAGGGAAAGCGTTAGGGTGTTCTATTAGCTTACTGTTAGGCAGGAGTGATTCTCAAAGAACCCAACAGCCCTTCTTAGGGCTACAATAACGTTCTACTTTTTTTATTTTAATTTGCATCTTTTACCATTTTGTGAGGAATTAGCAGGGGGACTTGCTACCGTTGTGTTTAGCTCTTAGTGGCACACATATCCATAGCAAAGACCGAAGTGGGAAAATTCAGTAGGGGTTGGATTTCTATTAGGCAATAACTCAGTGTCATCTCATCTGGCATAGTAGTGTGCTTCCTTTGATACTTGGCTAGAAAATAGCCATAGGAGAATACAAATAGCTTCTTGAAGCCTACAGTAGCGTTCTATATATTTGATTTCTGGTTGATCTGCTGGTGGCTGTAGTTTCTGCAGTGCATGTACTTGCCAATTCTGAGCAATTTGTAGTGAGACTTGCGACCGCTGTGTTCTGCGCTTAGTGGCGCACATATCCATAGCAAAGGCTGAAGTGGCAAAATTCAGTAGGGGTTGGATTTCTATTAGGCAATAACTCAGTGTCATCTCATCTGGCATAGTAGTGTGCTTCCTTTGATACTTGGCTAGAAAATAGCCATAGGAGAATACAAATAGCTTCTTGAAGCCTACAGTAGCGTTCTATATATTTGATTTCTGGTTGATCTGCTGGTGGCTGTAGTTTCTGCAGTGCATGTACTTGCCAATTCTGAGCAATTTGTAGTGAGACTTGCGACCGCTGTGTTCTGCGCTTAGTGGCGCACATATCCATAGCAAAGGCTGAAGTGGGAAAATTCAGTAGGGGTTGGATTTCTATTAGGCAATAACTCAGTGTCATCTCATCTGGCATAGTAGTGTGCTTCCTTTGATACTTGGCTAGAAAATAGCCATAGGAGAATACAAATAGCTTCTTGAAGCCTACAGTAGCGTTCTATATATTTGATTTCTGGTTGATCTGCTGGTGGCTGTAGTTTCTGCAGTGCATGTACTTGCCAATTCTGAGCAATTTGTAGTGAGACTTGCGACCGCTGTGTTCTGCGCTTAGTGGCGCACATATCCATAGCAAAGGCTGAAGTGGCAAAATTCAGTAGGGGTTGGATTTCTATTAGGCAATAACTCAGTGTCATCTCATCTGGCATAGTAGTGTGCTTCCTTTGATACTTGGCTAGAAAATAGCCATAGGAGAATACAAATAGCTTCTTGAAGCCTACAGTAGCGTTCTATATATTTGATTTCTGGTTGATCTGCTGGTGGCTGTAGTTTCTGCAGTGCATGTACTTGCCAATTCTGAGCAATTTGTAGTGAGACTTGCGACCGCTGTGTTCTGCGCTTAGTGGCGCACATATCCATAGCAAAGGCTGAAGTGGGAAAATTCAGTAGGGGTTGGATTTCTATTAGGCAATAACTCAGTGTCATCTCATCTGGCATAGTAGTGTGCTTCCTTTGATACTTGGCTAGAAAATAGCCATAGGAGAATACAAATAGCTTCTTGAAGCCTACAGTAGCGTTCTATATATTTGATTTCTGGTTGATCTGCTGGTGGCTGTAGTTTCTGCAGTGCATGTACTTGCCAATTCTGAGCAATTTGTAGTGAGACTTGCGACCGCTGTGTTCTGCGCTTAGTGGCGCACATATCCATAGCAAAGGCTGAAGTGGCAAAATTCAGTAGGGGTTGGATTTCTATTAGGCAATAACTCAGTGTCATCTCATCTGGCATAGTAGTGTGCTTCCTTTGATACTTGGCTAGAAAATAGCCATAGGAGAATACAAATAGCTTCTTGAAGCCTACAGTAGCGTTCTATATATTTGATTTCTGGTTGATCTGCTGGTGGCTGTAGTTTCTGCAGTGCATGTACTTGCCAATTCTGAGCAATTTGTAGTGAGACTTGCGACCGCTGTGTTCTGCGCTTAGTGGCGCACATATCCATAGCAAAGGCTGAAGTGGGAAAATTCAGTAGGGGTTGGATTTCTATTAGGCAATAACTCAGTGTCATCTCATCTGGCATAGTAGTGTGCTTCCTTTGATACTTGGCTAGAAAATAGCCATAGGAGAATACAAATAGCTTCTTGAAGCCTACAGTAGCGTTCTATATATTTGATTTCTGGTTGATCTGCTGGTGGCTGTAGTTTCTGCAGTGCATGTACTTGCCAATTCTGAGCAATTTGTAGTGAGACTTGCGACCGCTGTGTTCTGCGCTTAGTGGCGCACATATCCATAGCAAAGGCTGAAGTGGCAAAATTCAGTAGGGGTTGGATTTCTATTAGGCAATAACTCAGTGTCATCTCATCTGGCATAGTAGTGTGCTTCCTTTGATACTTGGCTAGAAAATAGCCATAGGAGAATACAAATAGCTTCTTGAAGCCTACAGTAGCGTTCTATATATTTGATTTCTGGTTGATCTGCTGGTGGCTGTAGTTTCTGCAGTGCATGTACTTGCCAATTCTGAGCAATTTGTAGTGAGACTTGCGACCGCTGTGTTCTGCGCTTAGTGGCGCACATATCCATAGCAAAGGCTGAAGTGGCAAAATTCAGTAGGGGTTGGATTTCTATTAGGCAATAACTCAGTGTCATCTCATCTGGCATAGTAGTGTGCTTCCTTTGATACTTGGCTAGAAAATAGCCATAGGAGAATACAAATAGCTTCTTGAAGCCTACAGTAGCGTTCTATATATTTGATTTCTGGTTGATCTGCTGGTGGCTGTAGTTTCTGCAGTGCATGTACTTGCCAATTCTGAGCAATTTGTAGTGAGACTTGCGACCGCTGTGTTCTGCGCTTAGTGGCGCACATATCCATAGCAAAGGCTGAAGTGGCAAAATTCAGTAGGGGTTGGATTTCTATTAGGCAATAACTCAGTGTCATCTCATCTGGCATAGTAGTGTGCTTCCTTTGATACTTGGCTAGAAAATAGCCATAGCAATAGGATAGGATTGTTTGGTTCTAAAAACTCAAAAAAAAACAAAAAACACAAAAAAAAACAAAAAACACAAAAAAACACACAAAAAAAAAAAAAAAAGTAAAAAAAAAAAAAAAGTTATAACTCTCATTTTAAAAATGTTTAACCCCAGGGCTAGGGGTAGAGGACGAGGGCGGGGACGTGGGCGTCCAACTACTGCAGGGGTCAGAGGCCGTGGTCCTGGGCGGGGTGAGACACCACCTGCTGATGAGGGAGCAGGGGAACGCCGCAGAGCTACACTCCCTAGGTTCATGTCTGAAGTTACTGGGACTCGTGGTAGAGCACTGTTGAGGCCAGAACAGTGCGAACAGGTGATGTCGTGGATTGCTGACAATGCTTCGAGCAATTTGTCCACCACCAGTCAGTCTTCCACGCAGTCCACCCATGTCACCGAAATCCCCACTCCTCCAGCTCCTGCACCTCAGCCTCCTCCCCCCCAGTCTGCCCCCTCCCAGGAAAATTTGCCATTTGAACCGGCATACTCTGAGGAACTGTTTTCTGGACCCTTCCCACAGTCACAAACCACTTGTCCGGTTGCTGCTGAGCAATTTTCCGATGCCCAGGTTTTCCACCAGTCACAGTCTGAGGGTGATGATGACCTTCTTGACGTAGTGGAAGTGTGTAAAGAGGTGTCCGACGATGAGGAGACACGGTTGTCAGACAGTGGGGAAGTTGTTGTCAGGGCAGGAAGTCCGAGGGGGGAGCAGACTGAGGGATCGGAGGATGATGAGGTGACAGACCCAAGCTGGGTTGAGAGGCCGGGTGAACACAGTGCTTCTGAGACGGAGGAGAGTCCTCGACCTGAACAGGTTGGAAGAGGCAGTGGTGGGGCCAGACGGAGAGGCAGGGCCAGAGCTGGTGCATCAGCGCCACTGTCAACTAGTGAAGCTCCCGTGGTGAGGGCTCTTGCGGCGAGGGCTAGATCTTCAGAAGTGTGGAGGTTCTTTAAGGAAACACCGGATGACCGACGGACTGTGGTGTGCAACATTTGCCAAACCAGGCTCAGCAGGGGTTCCACCACTACTAGCTTAACTACCACCAGTATGCGCAGGCATATGAATGCTAAGCACCCCACTCAGTGGCAACAAGCCCGTTCACCTCCGGCCGTGCACACCACTGCTCCTTCCCCTGTGTCAGCTGCTAGTCAGCCCCCTGCCCAGGACCCTGGCCCAAAAACCCCATCGTCGCCTCCACGATCCTCCACAGCATCCACCAGCGTTCAGCTCTCCATACCCCAGACGCTGGAGCGGAAACGCAAATATAGTGCAACCCACCCGCACGCCCAAGCCCTTAATGTGCACATCTCCAGATTGCTTAGCCTGGAGATGCTGCCCTATAGGCTAGTAGAGACCGAGGCCTTTCGCAACCTCATGGCGGCGGCCGCCCCTCGGTATTCGGTCCCCAGCCGCCACTACTTTTCCCGATGTGCCGTCCCAGCCCTGCACCAGCACGTGTCAGACAACATCATCCGTGCCCTGACCAACGCCGTTTCTGACAAGGTCCACCTGACCACGGACACGTGGACGAGTGCTGCCGGGCAGGGCCACTATATATCGCTGACGGCACATTGGGTTAACTTGGTGGAGGCTGGGACCGAGACTGACCCTGGGGCTGCTCATATACTGCCGACGCCGAGGATTGCGGGGCCTACCTCGGTCCAGGTGTTTCAGGCCTACTATGCCTCCTCCTCCTCCAACCCCTCCTCCACCTCCTCCTCCGAACTACCATCCGTGGGCACGGCGCCATCAGTCGGTAGCTCTAGGCACAGCAGCAGTGCCGTCGCTAAGCGACAGCAGGCGGTGCTCAAACTGCTGAGCCTAGGCGACAAAAGGCACACCGCCCAAGAGCTATTACAGGGCATCACGGCGCAGACTGATCTGTGGCTGGCACCGCTGAACCTCAAGCCGGGAATGGTTGTGTGTGACAACGGCCGTAACCTGGTGGCGGCTCTGCAACTCGGCAGACTGACACATGTGCCATGCCTGGCCCATGTGTTAAATCTGATAGTGCAGCGTTTCCTCAAGACATACCCCAATCTGTCTGATTTGCTCACGAAGGTGCGCCGCATCTGTGCGCATTTCAGGAAGTCCAGCCCAGATGCTGCCACTCTCAGGGCAGCGCAGCGCCGCCTCCAACTGCCCGCTCACCGACTGTTGTGCGACGTGCCCACGAGGTGGAATTCAACACTGACCATGTTATCCAGAGTTTACCAGCAGCGCAGAGCGATTGTAGACTGCCAGATGTCAACTTCCACCAGAACTGGTAGTCAGGTCAGTCAGCTTCCTCAAGTCTACAATGAGGAGTGGACGTGGATGTCTGATATCTGTCAGGTGCTGAGTAACTTTGAGGAGTCAACACAGATGGTCAGTGGCGATGCCGCCATCATCAGCCTCACCATCCCGCTGCTTGGCCTGTTGAAAAACTCTCTGGTCAGCATGAAGTCGGAAGCTTTGCGCTCGTCACAAGAGACGGGGGAAGAATATTCCCTTGTTGATAGCCAAAGCACCCTGAGGTCTGTTTCTCAGCGCATATCGGAGGAGGTGGAGGTGGAGGAGGATGAGGAGGAAGAGGAGGAGAATGTTGGCGAGACACAAGAGGGGACCATTGTTGAGTCCTTCACTGTTCAGCGTGTATGGGCAGAAGAAGAGGAGTTGGAGGAGTTGGAGGAGGAGGAAATGGACAGTCAGGCCAGTGAGGGGAGTGAATTCTTACGCGTTGGTACTCTGGCGCATATGGCAGATTTCATGCTAGGCTGCCTATCCCGTGACCCTCGCGTTCAAAGAATTTATTCCAGCACCGATTACTGGGTGTTCACTCTCCTGGACCCACGGTACAAGCAAAATCTTGCCACTCTCATCCCTGCAGAGGAAAGGAGTGTGAGAATGCATGAATACCAGCAGGCCCTGGTGCACAAGCTGAAACAGTATTTCCCTTCTGACAGCGCTAGCGGCAGAGTGCGTAGTTCTGCGGGACAAGTAGCGAGGGAGAGTAGGCGAGCAGGCAGCTTGTCCAGCACTGGCAAGGGTACGCTTTACAAGGCTTTTGCCAGCTTTATGTCACCCCAGCAAGACACTGTCACCTGTCCCCAGTCTCGGCAGAGTAGGGCTGATCTTTACAGAAAGATGGTGAGGGAGTACGTAGCTGACCATACCATCGTCCTAAATGATCACACAGCTCCCTACAACTACTGGGTTTCAAAGCTGGACATGTGGCACGAACTGGCGCTGTACGCCTTGGAGGTTCTTGCCTGCCCTGCCGCTAGCGTCTTGTCCGAGCGGGTTTTCAGTGCAGCTGGTGGCATCATCACCGATAAGCGTACACGCCTGTCGACTGACAGCGCTGACAGGCTGACGCTTATTAAAATGAATAAAGGCTGGATTTCTCAGAATTTCCAATCTCCACCAGGTGAAGGAAGCTCAACCTGAATAATTGATCCACTCCTCCTCCTCCTCCTCATTTTCCTCCTTCTCCTCCTCTTTGTACAGTAAAGCAGAGGAAAATGGCTATTTTTTGACAGGGCCCACTGGCTCTTGCTATACTTCATGCATTTAATTTTTCTGGAGGGCCACCTACCCGGTCCTCTGTTTGAAACAATTTTTGTGAGTGCCACATACAGGCACTCAATCTATTCCATTTTTCTGGAGGGCCACCTACCCGGTCCTCTGGTTTGAACAATTTTTGGGACTGCCACATACAGGCACTCAATCTATTCCATTTTACTGGAGGGCCACCTACCTGCTCCTCTGGTTTGAAGAATTTTTGGGACTGCCACATACAGGCACTCAATCTATTCCATTTTACTGGAGGGCCACCTACCTGCTCCTCTGGTTTGAAACATTTTTGGGACTGCCACATACAGGCACTCAATCTATTCCATTTTACTGCAGGGCCACCTACCTGCTCCTCTGGTTTGAAGAATTTTTGGGACTGCCACATACAGGCACTCAATCTATTCCATTTTACTGGAGGGCCACCTACCTGCTCCTCTGGTTTGAAACATTTTTGGGACTGCCACATACAGGCACTCAATCTATTCCATTTTACTGCAGGGCCACCTACCTGCTCCTCTGGTTTGAACAATTTTTGGGACTGCCACATACAGGCACTCAATCTATTCCATTTTACTGGAGGGCCACCTACCTGCTCCTCTGGTTTGAAACATTTTTGGGACTGCCACATACAGGCACTCAATCTATCCCATTTTACTGGAGGGCCACCTACCTGCTCCTCTGGTTTGAAACATTTTTGGGACTGCCACATACAGGCACTCAATCTATTCCATTTTACTGCAGGGCCACCTACCTGCTCCTCTGGTTTGAAGAATTTTTGGGACTGCCACATACAGGCACTCAATCTATTCCATTTTACTGGAGGGCCACCTACCTGCTCCTCTGGTTTGAAACATTTTTGGGACTGCCACATACAGGCACTCAATCTATTCCATTTTACTGCAGGGCCACCTACCTGCTCCTCTGGTTTGAACAATTTTTGGGACTGCCACATACAGGCACTCAATCTATTCCATTTTACTGGAGGGCCACCTACCTGCTCCTCTGGTTTGAAACATTTTTGGGACTGCCACATACAGGCACTCAATCTATCCCATTTTACTGGAGGGCCACCTACCTGCTCCTCTGGTTTGAAACATTTTTGGGACTGCCACATACAGGCACTCAATCTATTCCATTTTACTGCAGGGCCACCTACCTGCTCCTCTGGTTTGAACAATTTTTGGGACTGCCACATACAGGCACTCAATCTATTCCATTTTACTGGAGGGCCACCTACCTGCTCCTCTGGTTTGAACAATTTTTGGGACTGCCACATACAGGCACTCAATCTATCCCATTTTACTGGAGGGCCACCTACCTGCTCCTCTGGTTTGAAAAATGTTTGGGACTGCCACATACAGGCACTATCCAAATTAAATTGTCTCCATAGCAGCCTCCACACGTTGTCTCCATTGCTACCTCCAAAAGTCGTCCATATAGCTGCCTCCATACATCGTCCCTTTATCAAACGAGGTGTGTCAGGCAGAAATTTGGGTTGTTTTCATGGATTCCACATCAAAGTTGTTAACTTTGTCGCCACCCTGCTGTGTAATCCACAAAATATACTTGCAAACTTTTACCATTTAGGGATATTATTTCAGCGCTTCTTGCGCATCTGTTTACATTCCCCTCACCCGCCATATCCTAAACTTATAAGAACGCTACTACACTTGATCTTATACAAAAGTGCTGTTTGGGGAGTAGCCTAGAGACAGGGGCTTGGATTTGCGAAAGCTCGCCTGGCAGCGGAGCGCCAGCTCCATGCGCATCATGCGCTTCTTGCGCATCTGTTTACATTCCCCTCACCCGGCATATCCTAAACTTATAAGAACGCTACTACACTTGATCTTATACAAAAGTGCTGTTTGGGGAGTAGCCTAGAGACAGGGGCTTGGATTGGCGAAAGCTCGCCTGGCAGCGGAGCGCCAGCTCCATGCGCATCATGCGCTTCTTGCGTATCTGTTTACATTCCCCTCACCCGGCATATCCTAAACTTATAAGAACGCTACTACACTTGATCTTATACAAAAGTGCTGTTTGGGGAGTAGCCTAGAGACAGGGGCTTGGATTGGCGAAAGCTCGCCTGGCAGCGGAGCGCCAGCTCCATGCCAAGATCCAACTAACATAGTTTTAACTGCAGCACCTTTAATCTACTACTAGTTCACTGCCTCCATACATGGTCCCCTTATCAAACGAGCTGTGTCAGGCAGAATTTTGGGTTGTTTTCATGGCTTCCATGTTAACTTTGTCGCCACCCTGCTGTGTAATCCACAAAATATACTGGCAAACTTTTATCATGTACCGATATTATTTGAGCACTTCTTGCTCACCTCCTTTGGTTCCTCTCTGCCACCCATTGGTTTGAAGCCTGAGTCCATTTAGGGTATGTCGCCATGACACTCTCTAGCCTGCTGCCGCTGCCTCTGCATGCCGTCCCCTATAGTGTCAGGGTCAATTATTGCATGTTTTAGATGCTATCTAGCTTCATTCTGTCACTCTGTCATGGCCATGCTGTTGCCCATAATTTTGGCATAATGGTGCGTTTAAGCAGCCTCAGAGGCATCCATGCATGCTGCCCCTGCTGTTTCCTGTCCATTTCCGTGGTGTTTCCATCCTTTTCTGAGGTTCCCAGGTGTTTGGCCAAGCTTCCCTGTGCAGAGCCTTGGTCCCCTTGAAAAATGCTCGAGTCTCCCATTGACTTCAATGGGGTTCGTTATTCGAGACGAGCACTCGAGCATCGGGAAAAGTTCGTCTCGAATAACGAGTACCCGAGCATTTTAGTGTTCGCTCATCTCTAGTTGACAGTAAAAGTAGACACAGGTGGAAAACGAGCTACCTGCGGATTCCTAAATCTCCTCGTAGACTGCTGTAATTTGTAAATTAATGCCAGATAAATCCCTAGTTTCTGCAAACTGATTTTTTTTGGGGGTGAGAAGGGCAGCTTTACCATTGAGTGTGTGCATTTATCCTGTGAATGTACATATAGTAATAAGAACCTTTTTAGAGTTTTTGATATATAAGATAAATCTTGTGTATTATTGTCCTTGTTACACTTATTTATCACATTGTTTCCTACTGGTTTTTTACCTATGTGCATTCAGTGATGGCCCAATCACGTACTTCATGATTCACGCCACACAGCTCTGGCCAATTACTGCTGTTTTTCCCATGAATATTCTGTAATTACCATTGATTCCTTTAGAACTTCCCATTTAGTCATATTGAATTCAGAATCCTTCAGTATAGATCTTCCACATGGGCATTTAAGGAAATGCAGTGTCGAAGTATATAAAGACAAAGCAGCTATGCCTTTTTCTAAACAGGGCAATAGTCATTGGTTTTCAAAGGTGTCAGCAGTTTCCTTTGTGCATCGGTCTTCACCAAAGTGCCAATAATAATGGTTTCCATGTAGCTGTTATCAATTCTACTTACCACTGTCTATAATCTTAAAGAGAACCTCTCACCACTTCCGCCAGGGATAAATCTTTCCATCATTTAATAGTTGTCTCTCCAAATTCCAGTGAAGATGGAATTTTTTTCTATAGTCTCCACCATTTGTGACCAATCAATGCTGTTACTTTCAGTGCTAAATATCCTAATATAGCTCTTTATTGTTAGAAAGATGGTCCTAGGCTGCGGTAGATAATCTCCCTGACAATAAAGAGACTAGCATATTTAGCGCCAAAACCAATGTGCCTGATTGCTTGTGAATGATAGGGTCTAGAAAAAAGTTTCTACAGCAAGAATTCAAGCGCAATAAACCATAGATATGGTCACCATGTCTGTGGTAATCTTCTTACATTTGTTATCCATGGCAACCTTCCTTCTAAAATCAGCTTTTAAAATTATTCTAAATAGCCACAAAGGAGCGGCTCTGGTTACACCGCCTAGAACCTCTCCATGCTGCAGCTTTACAGACTGTTACACTGTGTAACCGTCCCCCTGCTCTGCCAGCACTTTCCCCTTCCATCTGCTTGCTGTAATCTCACTGCAAAAGTTTCAGAACACAGTGGAGGGGGAAGTGCTCCTGCAAAGTGTAATAACCTGTGAAGCTGCAACACTTGGGATAGTTCTGGTAACACACGTAAAGAGGACATGTCACCTATAAAAACAGCATTAGGAGCTGCTTACTTAAGTAAGCAGCTCCTAGTGCTAAAACAGATGCAGCAGTGTTACACTGCTAGTGTTATTGGAAACCTCCGATAACGCTAGCAGACACTGCCACAATGTACACTAGAAACGCCGGACCACACTGGAAGCTGTCCAGCATATTCATGAGGGGGCGGGTTTAGGGGCGGTGACTGCAACATGATGTGTGGGCGATGCGGTCCGGGGTAGAGGCAGGTGTTTCTAGTGTACATTGCAGCAGTGTTTGTTAGCGTTATCGGAGGTTTCCGATAACACTAGCAGTGTAACACTGCTGCGTCTGTTTTAGCAATAGTAAGTAGTAAATAGTAGTAGTATTTTAGTAAGCAGCTCCTAGTGCCCTTTTTTTATAGGCGACAGGTCCTCTTTGAGCCCTTCTTTCTTAGCATAATTTTGAATGTTGATTTTAGAAAGAAAGAGTCCCAGGATAATAAATATAAGACGATTACCACAGTCACAGTAAGGCTACATTCACACTACCACAAGGGGGATAATAAATATAAGACGATTACCACAGTCACAGTAAGGCTACATTCACACTGCCGCAAGGGGGGCGTATATATGGCCGACATATATACGGCCGACGTATATACGGCCGATGTACGTCCATCATAGACGTGTACCACTCGGTACCGCTCCGTACCCGGGAAAAAGATAGGACATATCCTATCTTTTTCCTTATTACAGCGCCGTGCCCATACATCCCGGTAGAGGGGGGCGGGGGTGAGCTACCGTGCTATGGTACGGCAGGCAACGTAAGTGTGAATATAGCCTAAGTGAGTGAGTCATGCTGAATTTAGATTTCCTTTAAAGGGGTTAACCACCTATAATAATGAAGGAATAACTAATCTTCTTATCATTTAGCCACTGCAGCAGTCTCAGTTTGATTTTGTGTGCCGCAGAGATATACCAGTAAGCATATGGAGTTGTACAATACAGAGCCTGTCTTTGTTGCCTAAAGCAATCAACCACCGCTCAGCTTTTATTATTTCAGAGCAGTTTAAGAAAAGAAAAAAACTTTAAGTTGCAATATGTAGTCTTCCTATTGTTTTTGATAAATAAAGATAAACGAGGGGCGCTGCCAGACTAACCAATACTAAGGGGTCTATAGCTCCGCCACGGGGAATATACAAATTTTTGCTTTCATTGTTCATTTCATTTGTACATTGGAATTCCATGGGTAACAGGAATGTAACATTATATTGATAAATATTACTGTATATGTGGGAATAGCTATTTATACAATAAAGATGTGGAGCTTTTATGTGTTACAATCACAAGGGGCTTGATGCTTTAGTGTGACAAATAGTTACTGAGGAACCTTCAACAAGTGCTTTGTTGGATATGATTGTCCATTGCTTGTCATACCGGAGACTGCAGTAGCGTTTCATTTCTTACAAGCTGATAATGTATCTTTCTCCCTTAGCTCTAAACAGCCGCTGCAGAGGATTTGCTGCTGGCATTTCTGCCCGTGAGGCATAAGAGCAGTATTTGATGTTGACTTGGATACTTTTCCATGTTCTTAAAATAAGGCTTTTGCATTTTTGTTCCAGCTTATTTTATTCTAAAATCAGAGAACAGGTTTTATTCAGATGCTTCTAATCCTCAACCTCTGAGCTCGCTGTACTTTTCTTTGTCCCAGTTTTCCTGGTGGAGCTGGTTTTGAATTGGCAGAAGTGGCTGTGTGAGTGCTGCTGGAGTATAATTGTAAAGCACTTGTGGAATGGAGAGCACCATATAACACTGTATTGTAATTACAAAGATGTCACAATGGAATATTGACTATGTATCAGAGACATCTCATGTCAGCTGCTATTCACTTTCACATGTTTCTTTATCTTACGCTTGCCATTTAAGGCTCATACAAAACAGCATTTTGTTTTTGGATTGACAGATGTTGAGGACTTGGAAACCGAGTAACATAATCAGGCTGTTTCCTTGAGTATGTTTTTTATATAGATCTCAGCTTTACATGCCTTTCCATCACCATATGTGTGTACATATATAATGGAACCAGGATCTATACTAACCATACCAAGCATTCATTAAAATAAGCAAACCTCAGCTCAAGATAAGTTAGGTCAGGGTCGGCTCCAGGTTTCAGTAGGCCCCTGGTCAACAGAGCCTTAGTAGGCCCCTTTGCAGTGAACTAAACTAGAATTTAACTAAAATATTCCCTAGTTTATCATTCCCAAACAGCCCTGCCATGGTCATTTTATAAACAGCCCTCTAATAGTTTAATTATTTACAGTCCCCTTTGGATTTATTATATAGCGCTCTGTTCACCATTTGCTGCCGGGCTGCTTTGGACTGAGATTCGGCCGTGTGGGGCCCCTCAGCAGTTCTGGGCCCTGGCCTAGGTAAGCCTGGTGCTGGCCCTGAGTTGGGCTATCACTGACCAAGGCCCACAACATCTTACTTATGTCTTTGCATGTCGTTGCATGTCAAGACTGAGACCCCTAAATGCAGTAATAACTTATACACAAACAAGCCAACATATTAATATCTTCTCCTAGACCGGTGATGGTGAACCTTTTGGAGACCGAGTGCCCAAACTACAACCAAAACCCACTTATTTACCCTGATGTGCCAATGTGCCATTTTAAGCAGTAACTTATTGCTACCTGTTCTTCCACTTCTTTAATTGTATCGGCAGCCTGAGGCCGCCAATACAGTTGAAACAAGGTGGGCAAATTCAGACTCTCATTGTAGGAGAATGGTGGGTGTAGCAGGATGACCTATAAAGATAATGCACTTCTTTCAACAGCTTCTCACTTTTCAAGCTGTTCCAAACGGTCAATGAAGTGTTACTGTCAAATAGTGCTGAGCGCAGCATCTCATAAGTTGCCTGGGACTGCAGGAAGACTTAATGGATTTGTTCCTGTTTGGTGAACTCTGTCCTGGGCTGGTGGCCTGAGTGCCCAAAGAAAAGGCTCAGAGTGCCACCTCTGGCACCAATGCCATAGGTTCGCCATCACTATCCTAGACTGGGTTCTGGTAATAGCCACTACAGAGGTTCCTTACCACTAGAAGATGCCATATTCAAAATATACCACTATATTTCACAAATAAAGTGTACAACTACAACCTATATCTGCACTTCAGTCCAGTTTCTGATATTTTTATTAAAATGTTTGTAATTGGTGCAATTTAATTTTCACCTTTATTATATTTGCATACATGAAACAACTACAACTCTTGGAATCATATCTTTAGTTCTTATAACAGACAACTCATATGAATATACATATTAATTCTATCTTATTTTTATAAAGCTGCATTGGAACTTCCAGGTAAGATGGATCATTATATCCCACCTATATGTGTATGTTTTGTGCCTGAATTATGCATGATAACTGCTGCATTTCCAAGCTCTATTTTGTTAAATATGTTCATTGAAGAAATCTGAAGGGGTGCAAGAATTATAATAAGAAAATAACTTACTGGCATATTGATCTGTGCATGCAAGCATATCCATGGCATGTGATAAGATAATAATCTTACAGTACATATATACATTGATGCAAGCAGTCCTATGGTGTAAATGCAGAGTAGAAAATGTTGCACATTAGATAGCATGCAGCCTTTAACCTTACTCTTCTTATCTATTGGGTATCTGCTTTTTGTTACTGGTTACAGTAGGTTCTGTATTCTAGTGCAACCTGTAGTCAGTAAATGTCAAGATCTAGTACTTCTTTGAAATTCTGCAGGACTTACGAGACTTTTAGTTCTCTGTTCTACTGATGTCCTATGTTGTGAAGATAAGTGCAATTTTGTTGAACATACGGACCTTGGATATTGACATAAATTCCCAAAGTCTTGTGCCTTATGAAACTTTTTTATGCTCTAAAAAGACTAAAAAGACAGATTATGAAGTAGTAAAGTGTTCTACACTCTAAGTGCTTATCAAGTGCTGACTTACAGTATAGCAACATGTAAACAGCGTAATATAATTTTGGCAGAGCTGTAGAGAAATGTGCCTCAAAATGCCGAAGGGGAGAATCGGTTGGTTTATTTAGTTAATTAAAGCTACATGAAGCACAAAATGAATGGATGCTTCACGTATACTGTAACATGGGCTCTATTTTAATTAGCATCAGCCTGTTGCTAAAATGCAATAAGTCATAAATAGTTAAAGGAAACCTACTGTTTATGACCTGCTCGGTTGGGATAGTGTTTGGCATTAATTAAATGAATTCTTGGCTGTTAAGGTGAATTGGAATGATACGAGTGAGCCTATACATCTTTGTCATTATGTCCTTTGCCTAAATCCCTAGATAACAGACATGTCCTATAGCATAGCAGATATGAATCTACTGTAAACTTTCAATTAGGTTTCCAAAGACATTGAGCAACACCATTAACCATAATGGATGTATCATCTTATTGTTTAGTTTTCTTATATTTTTATAATCTTTTTATTAGTTTTTCTTAAAAAGGTCTGCTTTTTCTATTTTTTTTTTATTTATATATTATAATAAGTAAGTTACAATTTTAAAATATCCTGAAGATATCACAAAAAAAAAACTAATGAAATACTATAATCATTTGGCCTGACCAGTTGGCATGTCCATGTGTTTTTCGTCTATATAGCACTAAACCTCACACTATGATTTCATTACCAGATACAGGCTGTCCCTACTTAAGGGCACACGACTTACAGACGACCCCTAGTTAAAGACAGACACCTCTGACCATTGTGAACACTGGGGAACCTCTCTGGATGCTTTAATATAGTCCCAGACTGCAATGATCAGCTATAAGGTGTATGTAATGAAGTTTTATTGATAATCCTTGGTCCCATTACAGCAAAAAAATTTGAAACTCCAATTGTCAGCGGGGAAAATTTATTTTGTCTGTTACTACAAATATACAGTTTCGACTTACATACAAATTCAACTTAAGAACAAACCTATGGAACCTATCTTGTATGTAACCCGGGGACTGCTTGTATACTGAATAACATTCCTTACATATGCCTATAGACATTCACATATAGAGATTCAAGGGCATATAAATTCTTAATATGGATTTTGATGCTGGGAACCAGATCTTAATCCACATCAGTTTTGTACACCTTCTCACTACTAGTGCAGTTTTACCAAAGGGTGACCAAGAGTTGCCAAAGGTATGTACTTTGGGAAGGAAGTAAACAAATCAGACAAAATTATAAATGTTGCTGTTGGGCCTGTTGATTTTAATTAAAGTGTTGTTTAGACTTTTTCACACTTGGCTTAGGATTTGCTCCAGCTGAAAGAAAGTATGCATCATGGGTTTTAATATTAGCGAGCATATGAATTTAGGTCTATTTTGTTTATAAAGTACAATAGTCATTCTTCTGTACATGACTCTGTATAGACCTTATGGGGGAGACTTACTATTCTTTGCCCACCAGTTTTATGGCAGACAAGGCAAGTAAAAAGGCCCTTTGGGTGTCACTGCTGTTGGGGCACTCAAGGGGCTGAGGTTTTCACCGCTCCAATCTGCTGTATTAATTATAGTCTGTAAAAAAAGGTGGAGACTATAGCTGAAATCTCCACCAGATCAGATCAGTATAAACTGGGCTGACTCTGTAGAGCGCACTTCCGGGGCAACTTTCAACCCTATACACACTTATTCATCATGAGGTGTAGTAGCTTTGTCCTGTATGTTTCGCAATGAAGCGAATGTTCTTTTGACCACAATAGGTGCAAATAGCTTTTTTCTACTCATGATAGCTTTCACTGGTAGATCTTGTCTGTACTTTGTCACCAGTTGTACATCACTGACAATCAGTCTTCTGGAAAAAGACATTAGGGCACATTTACTAAAAACAGTGCAAACTGCACTGTGTTTGTAATATGCAAAAGGCGCCAGATTCATCAATTGTGGCACACGATCTTTATGAATCCGGCACTTCCTTCACTGCCCCAACAAAGTGCACTAACTTTTTTGGACCTTTAACATGGGGCATGCGACACAATTCTGTCAGGGGTTGCATGATAAATGTTGTGCACGATCTGACTGTGCACCAGAACGCCCATTTCTATGACAAAATTTGTGTTGTATGAAGAAAAGAGTTACATGTGACACATATGTGGCTTGGACAATTCTTAAGTACATGTGCAAGCAGTTTGCACTTAAAAGAACATGCAAAGTCTGACAGAAAACTGGCACAAAGTCCTTGTAAATGTGCCCCATCGGCAAACATTCTAATACTGTTAAGTAAAAGTTACAGGCAGCAAGTAAGCATATTTATCAGTAAAGAAACATTTTCCACAGACTCCATGGGTAACCCACTTTACTTTGGTAATATTCTTTGTAGGAAAGACGGCATCTTATAGCTATTAGTGGAAATGTAAGTGGAGAAATACAAGGTTCTGAGACTGCAAACTTAAAGTAATTTAATTTGTACCATGTCTGAAATTAAGTAGTTACATTTGCTGTGGACAAATTTCCAACATTAGGGCTTATCAAGAGCCGGCATGCTGGGCAGTGCAAGGGGCTTACATCAATAATGGTCTTTACTCATTAGCCATTATTTATTGTGTGGCTCTTATTGCTTAGATGGTTTTTCTTTTACCTTAAGTTGTGGAAACTGTGTTAATGACCCACAAACATAAAAGTGAAACCTAGTAGGACAATGCTGCATCCCGTAGTTGAGTCATGTGAGGTAATGGGGTGTTATGCCCAGTGATAGGACTTTGCAGTCTTGTTTTTACCATTGGCATGTGTGTATCTTTCTTAATCTGAGACTGAACAAAAGGTTCTTCAATCCTTCCATTTCTGTTTTCTACATGGAATATTGTAAATCGAGTTGAGATGATACATAGCTATAGTCTGGATGTTTGGGATGAGTTAAAAAAGCTTTCTCGTTCTTCTCAATATTGAGATGTATAATTGTTATAATTTGCCTTAACATTTTGCTGGGTGATCTTACTTCCCCAACAATTTTCTTGTTCCATCTTATTATTCTCTTCACTTAAAATGTATCCATTCTTTCTCAATACACCGGCAGCGGTCTGGTGCTGCCAAAGAATGGATGCAGGCTTCTTAGGCAAAGGATCATAAACGCTGTTATCTCAGCGTTTGTAATGTGCCCTGTCACTCGCCCTCCCCTCTTCCAACCTTCTTATCCTGAGCAGGCAGAGGCAAGCAGTCAGAAATTGATTTTATTTTAGCAGCTAGAGCGGAGCATTGATCCATTCACAGCTTTAATCCATCCTGTTCATGGCCCTGGGCCGTTGAGTCTTTTCCTGCTGGCCCTAGAAGAACTAAACCAGAGACAGAGGGGGTCGTGGACACAAAGCTCCACGTTATTCTGAGACTGCTCAAGAAGGGGGACAGAAAAAAGGGATCATGGGGGAGCAAGAAGTTTAGGTTAGGGGTGAGAATTTAATTCTTCATGAAATTAGCTAAGATTAGAAACTCTCTGAGGTTGCGCTGTCGGACTATGGCACTTAAATTATTTAGCAGCACAACTGTTTTGTCTTTATTCCTGTTCTCAAACTGTCTCTACCTGAATTTTGCTTGAAGATATAAAAAATGTAGTATAAAACCCTGAGGAATATCCAATTCATATATCTTTATAACTGGATATAGTCTTTGTTATCTATATTTCTATCTTATGTCTGTGCTACTGTGATTCACTGTTAACTAGGCTCCTACATATGAAGGGAAACTACTTTTGGTTACTTCAGTTTACCAATATGGAACCCGCCTAAGGGGTTTGGATGAAATAACTGTTGGACAACTGTCTAAATGATAGGTCACAATAAAAATGGAAAAAAGAAAATAATATGCAAGATATATATTAAGTCAATTCTAAAAACAGACATTCTCATCTGGGCATTAACATTTAATTTAATTCATCTGCCATATACATATATTTTTTCAATTGGATGTTATTAAAAATTAGTTGTGAAGATAATTTTCCACAAAAGTAGACATGCTGACCCTTAGAAATGGGATTGTTATCCTTGGATACGACCACCTCTGCTGGAGTGATTGCACAAAGAAACAAAATGTTTTTGCATATGAAATGGCCGGGAGTTACTGCATGTAGTAATGAACGTTGAATGCTGGTGGACTTGCAGGGTTCAATAGCACATGTGCTGCCACCACACGAGGGTGGTCGTATCCAAGGACAACTATCTTGTTTCTATTGGAAAACATGGCAACATTTATGGAGACTTATCTTTACACAGGTGAATATTTTTAATAACATCCAGTTAAAGAAATTGTATATATGGAGATGAATTACATTTAATGTGATTACTCAGATGGGAAAACCCCCTTTAATCCTTTTCGGGAATGACTTGAATTGCAAAGACACTTGCAACAACGTTTAAAGAAGTATTCCTATTTCAGCTAATAACGTTACTGTTTGTATAATAAAAAGTTATATAATTTTCCAATATAATATCTATATTAATTCCTCATGGTTTTCTAGATCTTCTTGCTGTCCTTCTATAGCAAGTTTCTATGTTTACTTCTAGTAGACAGAAATTACTGTCCTATAGATTACTCTCTATGATACTAACGAGCTGTGCACCTGTGTGACCATGGTCAGACTGGTAAACATAGAATCTTTCTATAGAAGGACAGCAAGAATGCATCTAGAAAACCAGGTGGAAAACTGTAAATTTTAGCCATACAAACACTACCCCTTTAAATTGATAAAATGACAAAAAAGAAATACAGTATCAAATCATAAAGACTGGAAAAGTTCAATTAAAAACAAAGTTTTCTCCCCCTCAACCTCTCCTTTCTTGAAATATAGGAAAAAGAAGTCTTGGAAATGCTTGCACAATTGCTGTCACCTTCAAGCTCCAAACATGCACTATGAGTAATTGAGTCTTTACCTTGGTCTTATTGCCTCATTGCGCATGCGCCATTTCCATTGGGAGTTCCCTATACAGTGTGCTATATGCCTGCATTAAGACAGTGAAAGACTCTGCTGCTCATTGCACATGTCCAAAACCAAAAAAAAAGACCTTGTTTATGTGCAATATTTTATCAACAAGGACTATTATATGTCTAGAATGGAGAGGGCGAAGAGGGAAGGAAGAAGAGTGTTCTTCAGGATTACTCCATGACTGGAAAGGCTCTGTAAACCCCCCACACGACTGAGGGGAAAATCTCTGGAACCAGGAACATTTTCAAACTTTGAGTGGCATATATTCTTTTGGAAGAAAATAATATGTCAAAAACTGATGACAGGCTCCCTTCAAAGGTCTCCATACTGTAGCACTCAAGCTGTAACTACTTTTTACAGGAGCTGGATAGCAACATGTTTTAGTCCTTTGTTTGGTATTATCTTTTAAAGACTGACTGGTTTCAGCAGACCCTAGGGGAGATTTATTATATCAGTCAAAAAGTTAGATAGGATCCTTAGTGACATTAAAAATTGGGCGTCCTTTATTTGACATGTTAGCCATTATCTATTTCCTTCTCAAATCCAACTTACTTTATCCCAATATATGTACCAAATTATGACACAAGACCTTACTCGATGCAGTGTCTGTCTTGACAAAGTCAAACCTTTTTGTATATATCAAGTGGCCAGTAGCATACATAGTTATTGAACTAGAAAAAATTTTGGACAATTTGGGACAAAATAATGCTGCAACTGAAGCCTGAATTTTTTGAACAGAAAAATTTACCAAAATATGCTAAAAATGGTAATTCAGAGTAAATCTCTCTTAGTGTTGGAAAACTAGGAAGCGGGTGCCATGGTCTATCAGTTTGCTGATGCAGAAAACCATCCTGTGGATCAAACCACTCCTGTTCAGATTATAGCATTCTTTCTTTTGAGCATTATTTCAGCTTACAGAGATTTCTTTTTGCTCACATTTCATCTCAGCATCAGCGGTGTCCCCTTATTTGATTATCTGATTTGATGATTTATTGGATCATAATTGTTCTGTGGTTTTGAGTGCTTGTCTAGCTTTCATATCATGTCATAACATGTCATTCTTTAATAAGTCAGTATTATAACAGTAGGACATGACATATGTTTCATTTGTTAATTTACATTTATGCAAATATTTCCTCTCACCATTTATTTTCATTTCACAGTCGTTTTTTGGATTAACAGAGTGTTGTGCACATAGAGGAAAGTGGCAGAGCTGTAACCCAGATCCATAATAATGTATGTTTCTGGGAGATATAGTGGAGGAATTCACTGTCTGTAACAGCCCCAGGGATTAGTAGATTCCCATCACATACAGTAAGAGATTGGCTTACCCCATTCACAGTGCTCCTCATTATCTTCCATAACGGGGGACATTTTTGTAGGCCTTCAGATTTTAAGCCTTCCTGCATAGCTGAATGTGTTGAAATGTTAATTTATAAATCACTGGAGGAAAGAGGTTTAAATTACCAATTTCAGTCTTTACGCTTGCCACAGGCATCCACCCATGTGCTAACTCTAGATATCCTCAGCTAATTGATTGTATAGAGGGTTCACAAGGCTTTACAGGTGACTTGGAAACTTTTTTTAAGTTATAACAAGATGTACTAAATCCATATATTAAAATAAATTCCAATAGCATATCAGGCAGAGAACCAAAATCAGATATTGCCTTTAAGGAAGGTATATAGACTTCTGTAAAGTGATGAGGTTGCAAAACTGATTTAGGCTCCTTAATTATTAGGATTTGTATTGGGGTGTAGGTCATATTTTACAAGATCTTTACTGTTTTATAACAAAAGGGTCCCCAACTGTATGGAGGTTGGAAACTACCATCACCTCAGGCTCATTTGCAAACAGTCCTGATGGCAGATGCCCTTTAAGCACTTATTCATAGATCCAGGCACTGTGACAACTTTTAAAATATTGCTAAAGAGCCATAAGGCTTTTTCCAGAAGGTTACCAGATCCCCTCCATGCTGTAGCTTCACAGGCTGTTACACTGTGCATGACCATATCTCACCTTCCCCCCTACTCTCTCATCACTTCTCCCTCCCTAAGCACACCATGGGAGGGGGAAGTGCTCCAGCATATTGTGACAGCAGTTGAAGTATAATTATCAACATTTTATAAGTTGATTTTGAAAGGAAGGAGGCTGTGCATCTATGAGTAAGTGTCCCAGGTTTATCATGCTTTATACTGATGGTAGATTTTCTTTAAGAACTGTTCTTTACTGTAGGAATAAAGTTTTTAAGATGTCTGAAATCTTCTTGAATTCATATAATGCCTCTCTTTTATAGACAATTTACTTTTCCATCAAATAGCTATAGCATTAACGCTGTGCATCATTGTGGTATACTTTAAACTCTAAAGTACTTGTGATTTCAATAACCCAATCATAATATTATAAGAAGTTCTTTTTAAAATGGGGTTTTACATCTGATAAAGTGATGGCATACTGCTAGGGTCAGCACTTTATGATCTGTAGAGTATTGTTTCCGCATAACAGGACAGTTATGTCACAGAATTCATCAAGAGGCCTGAAGTATCTCAGTCCCATTCAAGTGTGTGGGACTGAGCTGTAATATCAAGCAAAACTGCTGTATAATGTTAAGAGACTGCAGCACTCATTGTCACATGCCAAATCCCCAAATTGCCAATAATACTAAGATACTTGTTCTATAAGCCCCAACAGGAAGAGCTAGTGAGTATTTCTAAGTGGGTGACAGGTATACCCCATTTCTAAAATTCCAAAGTGTAAAAGTAGAGCAGCTATTTTTGCTTTTTCACAAGGGGAAAAGACAGGTGGACTATGAAACAACACCTTGAAAAGCAAACTGCGACATGACACATGCTGTAGCTGTTTCAATACACAAATATGTTAATGTGATATTTGTTATTTGACGTCTTTAAGACTAAATAACTTTTAGCATTTGTGAATTTAAAACATTTGCATAACTGAAAAAAAACCTACAGCTTTTTAATAGTTTCAAAAATAGAAAGTCCGTCCTCACGGTTTACCATTAATTAACTGCTGGAAACTAAATTAATGCCTTTCTATACGTGTGACTGCAAATACAACACATACGTTATGCGGATCTGAAGCTGCGCTATAAATAGAACCGTAGAGATAAATGGATGTGCAGTCAATTAGGTTGGAGAATATTTGCCTCCTCATAGCTCTGCTGCTTTAATGGAGGAGGCTTAGGAAATGCTAAATTATAAGTTAAAACTTTAGGAAACATCTCAGGCATTTTGTCTGACAGCTTAGCTGATAGAAAATGATGGCGCACCTGTAGGTCTGTAGATCACACAAGGATCAGATATACTATGACAATTACCTGTGAAAGAGTTCAGTACATCTGCACAATTATGTTCCCTTAGGGTTTAGATATGTCTTTATGAAGTAGAATGGATATGTTCTAATGATACTTTTTGTTAAATAATTTGGCTTTTCCATATTTGCATAAAAAGATCTTCTAAAGTATTTGAAAGTTATACTCCAAAATCATGCCCTGCTTAAGTAATTTTAATCATATTTGATCAGTGTTAACAAAGTATAATAAGTATAAAACTAGATCATGGCCCACTCCAATAAACTATAAACATCTCTTCCCCCACTTCTATAGATTTACAGTTGTTTTCCCAGTCCTCTATGCCACGACTCCAGCTTTGCCCCCAATCCTTTACATTATGACATTCCTGCGCCCTAACTCCAGAAGACCCATTCAGCTCTATGTTCCCATCTCTCTGTGGCAGCAATGTGGGGAATAAGGAAATTAAAAAATCAAAAAAAATCCTGATCTCGAAGGGCTGCCCATCCATAACTGGAAGTATTAGTTTAAAGGCCCCTAATTGCATATATGACCCTGAGAGCACCCACCAAACATGTACCCAGATTAGTGCTTAGTCCCATTTTTAGACTCAACTCCAGCAATAGGTCAAGGAAATAATGCAATATAAAGGAGAATTTATCTTGTTCATGGCAGATGGCCAATGTAAGGTTGTTGGCACTCCAGCAAACAGTGAAGGTATATTAGCCAATAGTAATACTAAAAGTGGCATTTAATCTTCTAGAGAATAAGAGAGAATGTTAAAAATGATGAATTTTATGTTTTCAAAATATTTTGATATTCTCTTATTTTATGCATGTCGAAAAATACAAGTTAACCAACAGTATTTGTAGAGGGTTATTTTTTGGAGTGGCCAATTTTTTTAATATTTTTAACCTGTGACCAGATTGGTTGAGGTTTGAGACATGGCATCAGAACCCATACAGTGGATGGAATCAGTAGCATTGGGCTTTATCATCATTGTACAGGCGGTCCCCTACTTAAGGACACCCGACTTACAGACAACCCATAGTTACAGACGGACCCCTCTGCCCACTGTGACCTCTGCTGAAGCTCTCTGGATGCTTTACTATAGTCCCAGACTGCAATGATCAGCTGTAAGATGTCTGTAATGAAGCTTTATTGATAATTCTTGGTCCAATTACACCAAAAATTTTGAAACTCCAATTGTCACTGGGGCAAAAGAAATTTTTTTTTCTAGAACTTCCATTATAAAATATACAGTTTCGACTTACATACAAATTCAACTTAAGAACAAACCTCCAGACCCTATCTTGTATGTAACCCGGGGACTGCCTGTAGTAAGTCATGTCATAGTATTACAATCTTAAAAAAAGAGAATAGCATGGAAAACCCATTTAACAATATGAAACTTGATGTAACGTTTTTGGGTAACGTTTTTGGTGCTGGACCATCAGTTTGAAATACCTTTATCGGCCCATCTGTAAGTAGTAGGTTTTCTAATTTCCCACTTACATTTAGCTCAGACTTCGGAAAATACATAATATTCTGAATTCAGCTTCTACTATTTTTTTTCCCTTTAAATTTAGAATGATTACTAGACTAAGAACTTGTATACTCACAGGCAGGGTGTTTTTTCAAGGATTTTCCTTTCTATCAAGTAAAGAGGTATGAAACAAATTTAGCAGAGTAGCTTGACTTGTAAAAAGATCCGTTATCCAAGTCAGCCATACTCCTGCCTCATGTAATGTGTTTTGTACTGTGTTCCCTTTGTATAAAGAAGACGTTTAAATATTGCATGCAACAGAGATGTCATGTCTCCACGTTGTTGGAAAACAGAGTAGACGACTGAATTGAACTCAGCTTATCTCATTCTGTGTAGGATAGCTGCAATGAAAGGAAGCTTGTTAATATTTTATAAAGCAACACTCTCCTTGTGCAGAGCACGTTCCAGTGGGTTAAAGATTGCCTCTCAAGGTCCCAAGGCCTGTGACATAATTGAAAACATCATTGCCCTTTTCCACAAGAAATAATATTTTTTGTGATTAGAAAGTAAGAATTTCACAATAATTATATTGCTAAAAAGCCGCAATGGCTTTATGGTAATTTACTTTCAATTACCAAGGCACTTAATTCGCAAAACTATGTGTTGTATATATAACACAGATTCTCTTTTCAGTGCCATCATCCTGGCTTAATAGTTCAACCCACTTGCCCACGTTTCCCAGATAACCCTAACATTCCTTCTGAAACTTTAGGAGCCATAGCCAAAACTATCAGCCTGGTCAACTGAAATTGAAATTGTAATAATTTAAACTCTAGATTACAGAGAATCTATAATTGAAATTTACCCACCCAAACCTAAATGCTAAACTATTATTTAAAAGCATTAACCTTCTCCCTAAATGGTTCCTTTCCATGGCTGCAATGCCAGTTTGTAACTTAAGACCCTCCATATTCACTGGTTACGGCATTGACCTGCCTTGTAGTTCCTGATTAACAGATCTCAATGTTATGTTTTGCTGCTGTATGGAACTTTGAGAGGGAGATGTTACATCATTGGCCACTTAAAGTCATGTGGCCAGGGTGATGTCATCTAAGGTCTTGTTACATCTGCAAGGTTTACCCTATGTATGTATCTGATCACATGAATCAAAGAATGCCTCCATGGACTTCTACATGGAGGCATGCTGTGATTTCATGTGATTAGATACATACAGTATTTTTTGGACTATAAGGGGCACTGGAGTATAAGGCGCATCATCAATAAATGCCTGCTAAAACGTCTAGGTTCATATATAAGGCGCACCGGAGTATAAGGCGCACCTGATTATAAGGATGAATGACCAGCAGGTGGCAGACCTGTGCACAGTTCAAGGCAGCTGTTGTCTGTAAGTATGGTTCATATATAAGGCGCACTGGACTATAAGGCGCACCTTTGATTTCAAAGGATTTTTGCAGATATAATAGGATCTTGGATGACATCACCCTGGTCACATGACATGCTGAGAAGAGGCATGAGATATGCGGAGGAGTAAATGGGAGAGTCTGATCAAGCCTGACATACCCTTCTAATGCAGGTAATATAACATTAAGTTGATTTTATGGGGCTGTGAGTGAAACAATTTTTAGCTAAAAGAAGCGTGTCAGTTAGTTAATTGACCTCTATGGGAACCTGTCACTAGCTTTATTTTTGAAAATTTGGTGACAGGTTAACTTTAAATATTACATTCACAGGGATAAGGATTATTTTTTTATCCAATAATTTATACAGGAGTTATGAATCTCCACATTTTAAAATCCATTTGTCAGTCAGATTTACTGGCCTCAATGTGGTTCAGCTGACTTGAGCACAACATGCCAGTCCAATTCAGCTGAGACAGATGTGATCCAGTAAATCCAGTCAACACAAAGACCAAATCTGTTGTCCTAAAATCATTGGGGGGATTTATCAAGATTCGGAGCATCATGAGCAAACTCTTAATTTTCCCTTCACCCCTCACGTCGCATTGGTAATACTAATTAAAATTATGATTCAACCAGTGTCAGGAACTGTTGCAGGCTATAGCTCATGCACTGTAGGATGTCCCACCCCCAACCTAATGTGCCTCTCTTTGCCCACATGGTGTGGAGGTGGCATTAGGAGGAGAAAAAGGTGCTTTCTCATGGCTTTTTCATGGCTTTTACACCAGTACATGTCACAATAAATTGGGGGAAGGGGGGGGGGGATTTGTGTCAATGACCCCTAGGTCTCCAATGGTTACAGTAGCTCTATTACCATATTCTTATGATTTCCATTAGCACAATACCTTATATGTATGATTCATAAATAGAATGAGTTTTTCTTTTGCCTCTGTCTGTCTTTAGCTCAAACTGACAACAGCAAAGTGTCCGTGTAAATGCTTTTTAAATTCACACAAATATGATTTCAGGACACGTGTATACAGGTGTAAATTAAACCACAAATTCATAGCTGTCAGATTACACTCGAAGTTGTGGTTTAACAATAGCTATAGAGCCACAGGTTGCCTACTCCTGTAAAGGTTAAAGAAATTCAATTTCTCCCTGGCAAAATGCCCTGCATTGTACGTTTTAAAGAAAGCATTAATCACTGTCATTAGTTGCTTTGCCTGTTCAGTGCTGTTCACTCCTCTGCCCTTCTAAATTGTAGAAAGGGAAGGACATGCGTCTTTCAGTCAAAAGCATTGTGCCAGACAGTGCTGCCTCAGAGGACTTTACTTGTCAATATGTTTTTATCTCTTCTAACTCTAGGACTTTTTCCCCTGATTTGAAATCTATCCTGAGATTAGATATTGTGACAGAAGAGGAGGCGGGTTAAGGATGGGCGATTTCACAACAGGGTGCTAATGGGATTGTGCTGACGCGTGTGCGCGCCTCCGCAATGTACATTGCCTACATCTGCAATGATTTTTATAGGACCGGTTTTTCTAATTAAACTATTGATTTTGCATGGAAACTTTTACGGAAGCAACCAATAGAGATTCTAATTAAATGTATACGAGACTGTGTGAGCAGGGCCTGTCAAGGGCTGTGCATGTGTGGTAAAGGAACCTCTACAGGAAAGGAACAGCCAGAGAGCGGAGTGGGACTCTCGGCATGAAATATTAATACACCTGCAAGCCTTTCAAACCATTTGACACAGGATAATGTCAGCATTGCCCTGTTTTCTTCAATTCTTCATATCTAATGATGTTCCGGAAAATAAAATGTAAAAAAAAAAATCTTACTTTTTAATAACAATTTATGACTTTTTCTTTGTACTTCCATATTATGTTTGAGTAAATTCTAATTTACTAATTCCTGACCCCTACAATATACATCGACCATATAACCCAGGCGATTCTGTCTTAATAGGGTTAGTTGTCATGGAATAAGCCTTATTACTACACGCATGAGCTAGAATTTCTTGGAATATTAAAGAATTATTCCCTTTTCGGCAAGTAAATATTATTGTTTGTTTAATGAAAAGTTGCTAAATTTTTTTGTATACTTTTTGTTTCAATCCCTCACAGTTTTCTAGATCTCCGCTTGCTGTCATTACATATAAAGCTTCTATGTTTACTTACAATGGACAGAAACCTGTCAATGGTCACACAGGTGCACGGCTCATTATAACACACAGCTGTGATTACTCTCTGCATAATATATAACAAGCCGTGCATCTGTATGACATCACATGACCAGGAACAGATTTTTATCCACTGGAAGTAAACAACAGGACAACGGGAAGAGATCTAGAAAACTGTGAGGAATTGATACAGATCAAGACAATAACATTTGTTTGTTGAAATGGAACAAACGCTTAAAATATTGGGGGTCATTTACTAAAGGCCCGATTCGCGTTTTCCCGACGTGTTACGCGAATATTTCCGATTTGCGCCGATCGTACCTGAATTGCCCCGGGATTGTGGCGCACGTGATCGGATTGTGGCGCATCGGCGCCGGCATGCGCGCGACGGAAATCGGGGGACGTGGCCGAACGAAAACCCGACGTATTCGGAAAAACCGCCGCATTTAAAAACCGAAAAAGTGTCGCTTGGGGACCGCTTACCTTCACTTGGTCCGAGGTGGTGAATTCCGGCGCGATGAGATGACTTTCAGCGCAGCAGCGCCACCTGGTGGACGGCGGAAGAACTACATTCATAAATCCCGGCCGGACCCGAATGCAGAGCAGAGAACGCGCCGCTGGATCGCGAATGGACCGGGTAAGTAAATGTGCCCCATTGTCTTTTATTTTGAAAAAAAAAAGTGTACAGTATTGAAAAAAATGCTTTCTGACCAGGGCTGAGTGTCAGCCCACAGATAATAATGTATAATTTTATATACATGCTTTGTACAATGAGAAATTTTCCAGGAGATTTGGAGGTCAGGAAGGGACTGCAAGTTAGTATAGAACGATGGCAATGCAGTGTTTCAGAGGTTAATCTACTAACATAAACTACTATAAAAAAGTAAAATAAAAAGGTATGTTGTAACTTAGATTTTCATATATGAGGACAAATGCCAATAACATTACATAAAATCAAAGATCACAGTAAAAATTGATCTTTAACTGACATGCATGACTTCTAATGTAGGAGATGAGTGCTTGCTTTTGCAGATGACTTGCTGTACAAAACCAAATATACTGTGAGATTCTCCATGGGATGGGTAGATCCATGTCAAAGTAATCCATCTCCCACATATCCTACTGAGAATATGTATTGATTTAAATGTCATTCTGTGATTGCTTTCTTGTCTTTTAACCTATTATCTCACAGACATTGAAGCAATCATTGAAAATAGAATGAACCGTACCTACGTTGCTCTCAGCTGTCATAATGTATTTTTGCAAAATGTATAAACCAATTCTGCAATGTAAAGGAAATATTACAATTGAATTCTTTTGTTTTCCCAAGTGACTGCTATGTTAGTGTCTTGTCAACAACATGAATAAAAGAAGTTCTCTTGGACTTTTCAAGAATTTTTACGGGAGTTAGCCCAATTTCCTAGTAATCTTGTGATGGTCTCGGGGACAGACATAAATATTTTCAATTATTGCAGCTGCACAGGGATCCCAAAATAAAAGGGGCAACCGCAACCCTAACAATAGTTTTTTTTTCTTTCTATTATCTATTACTTTTCTTGTAAAGGATTGGACTATGAAGGGGAGTATGTGAGGTGTCCTATGGCAGTCTCCTATGGGTTGAATTGTATTTGAAAGAATTGGAAGAACTGCACTATATAGTAAGAAGGTTAGGCAGATCCATCAGGACCAGTTCGTAAATTGCACCTGTTTGACCTATTGCAAAATCTGTACCAGGCCCCTTACTATAATGTGTTATTAATAATACTGCTCTGATCATGTGGAGAAGTGACCTCTCCTGAAGGAGAACTAATGCTGGAGAAAGTGATAGGTCAGCATTACTCATATTTTAAGGAAATCTAACATATAAATGAAGCATGGTATATCAGGGTCATTTACATTTCATGCATTGTGACTGTAGTTATGTTCTTATATTTGTTATCAACTGTTAAAATGATGCTAATAAGCCAGAAAGGCTCTGGGGGTTGTTATCAGAGCCCTCCCATGCTTCAAAAGCTGTTACACTGAGCAGAGGCACATCTCACCCTCTCCTCTCGGCATTTCTCCTGCACAGTTTAACAGCCTGTGAAGCTACAGCATGGAGGGGCTCTAGTAACAACCCCCACAGAGCATGTCTGCCTCAATAGCATCATTTTAAAAGTTGATCTATGATTAATTGTCACTGCTATATCATGCCTGATTTTGATGGTAGATTTCCTTTAATGATTTACATTACTTTTTCCATTTACTTGTATAACATGTAAAATGCAACAATTTATGTTACAGAAGAAACTTCTTTCTCTTTGTGGGTGACAATAAATCAGTTCTTAACATAGTCCCATAATTAAGATATAATAAAGTATGTTTTGTCACAGATTATTTGCCATTGTTTATTAGAGCCATTCCTACATTTAGGATCTTCTAGTGTCTAAATTCAGAATTTTCAATTTATTCAATATTTATTGCAACAATTTCTGTTGCTTTTGTATATTATCACTTTATGTGTAATGACCTTTTTTATTGGGGACATACATTTAATTTACAGGCTGTCGGATTGTCTGTGCTGCATCCAAGGCCCAGTTTAGTTTCCATAGAAACGTATACCTCTGGCTCATGCACAATTCATGGTGACCTTTTTCTTGTTCACACAGCGTCCTCCTCTTCCTCACTGTCCATCCAGTCTCAGCTATAAGCATCACCCTGCTCACTGCTTTTCATGTTCTCCTCAGGGGAGGAGGCATAGGCCTTGATGCACAGGGAAAGACAGCGCTGTCCTATATATCCTCCCTCCTCTGTTCACTTTGAAGACGGTGCCTCATATGCAAGCAGTGCAAGAGATGACTTTAATTATGCCAGAGGGATTATAAGTCCTCACTTTTAAGTTAAGGTTTTCTGAGGATGGTTGTGCCATGAAACTCGTTGTCATCATCCTCATCGTGTTCTGTGGCCGAATTTTTTTTTATTGCTTTAAAAAAAATATGGGTTTGTGATTAACAACCGGTACCATTTATTAAAAATTAAAAAACTATCAGTGAATTCAAGAGGATAAGGAGTTATACTATGGTACTTAGACAGATATTTGGAATTAAAATGAGGTGCCCTCTTGAAATAAAAATAAAACAAGGCGCCCCCTTGAAATGCCTTCAAAGAATCACTGACTGACAAATCTGATGCATTACCAAGGCTTATGGCTTTCTATGATCATATGTCATAATTACCCTCAAAATCCACTTATCTCAAATCTTTTGCTCTGCTTTCTATATTCCTTTGAAATCCATAAGTGTTTTTGTTGCACAGATGTCAATAGTCACCAATATTGGATCACAATAGCCTATAATAGCACCTAAGGTTAGAGGTAGAAGTAGGGGGAGGGCCATGTTTAACAAAAAAAAAAAACTCCAGCAATTGAAGAACACTTATTTGGAGACATACTTTCATATCCATTTCTTTTACCATGGTATTTATTGTCTTTTTTTTCTATTTTTTTATTTGATTTTAAATCACAATTACAAGTTTTTTCACCATAATTGTCAGAAATTTTAATCTTCAAAATCCGAGATGTTTTTCAAAAAAAGTTAATTTTTCATTCACTTTTTCCTCATCGTTCTCCTTCATTGTAGTATATTCCTTGGCTCCTTTTACACCTAGATAATGTTTGTACCATTACCATGAATTGTGAATTGAAGTTGAAGTTTATTGTCTTTAATAGTTGCAGATTATTATATCATCGTAAGGCTTGAACTCCTTTGTTGGTCGTATACATTGTTTTACAGCATGGCCGATTGCGTCATAATGACTGAAGAGCATACTCTGGATTAATATGAAATTAATTACATTCTACAGAAGTACAATAGAAAGACAGATGTATTCAAGGTATTAACTCTAACAAACTGTTTACTGACAGGAAAACCTTCTTTACTGCAGGGAAGGAGAGTATTATGCAAATATATGTATATTAATAAAACATCTCAGCATTTGATATAGCGAAGGTCAAAACCTACGCTGAGGTGAAAATTTTTTCTTTTTTTGCCCTCACAGTTACAAGTAAACTATTATACACGAGCAGGAGACCAACCATGACTCATTCATGAATAGACCTTCCTGCATTTGCTAAAGCAGCACTTAACTTGAAGTTTTCAACTGATGAAAGGAAAAAAAATATATAACAAAAACTTTCTAATATTACAGTCACATGTTTATGTAAGGAAAGAGTAAGGAGTCTCAAACAAAAGATATCTGAAATAAACTTTTGGCCATGGGTCACTGCGCTAACAGAAAACTAAATTGGATTAAGAATGAACACAAAAAAGAGGAATACATTTTTGGAAAGCTGGTCTTACATATTAGAATAATGTCTCCCAAGCCTGCAGACCATTTACAATGTATGAATCGGCCAGTTGAATTTTAACATGGCTGGGTGTTTTGTTTCAGAAGAAAAAAGGCAGGATGTCTGAGACGTTTGCCAGCAGCCTTTTCCAATCGCCCCATTGAGAACATATATATACGCTGAAAGCTTAGAGGGTTTAGAGGCATAGCTGGCTCCAACCATCTTTACACTGGCCCCATTCTACATGAATGGACATGGTAACCAGATCTGTAACTCAGTGGGGGAATTTAGTAAGACTGACGTTTTGAATGCCCATGTTAATAATCCCTTTGTCAGTCCACTTCATGTTGGATTTACTAAGAGACCTCCGGTTTTAACAGGCAGAAATTTCAGGTGTAGACTCCGCTGCTTTTTCGTTGGAGACTATAGTAAAAATATGGCGGGTCAGGGTGTTCCCGTTCTCACCCTGTTTGCCCCGTTTCCACCCTGTCACACCCAAAGCAGCGTACTGAGTGAACAAAAGACAAAAATGTTAGTACTAGGGCTTTAACATGGCTTGTCTGCCATAAAACTGACAGACGAGGCATATAAAATTCCCTCGTTGTCACTTTTTTAAACCAGCATCCATGGCACAAAATGGCTGCTTCTACTGTGTGTGTAGTCATCTGAATGGTTTAATAAATTGGAGAAGAAACTGTGTATTGTTCATTAGTCCAAAACTGTTCAAAAACTTAAATGGAAACAGTTTTTGTTAATTCAAAGCACACATGACAACAAAGTGTAACATTCTTTTTAATTAAAAAAAAGTTGCATTAGATGAGGATGGCCATGCTTATCCACTTAAGAAATGTGATAAAGCTTAGCTTGTGGCAGAAATGTACATCCATTCAGAGGAACATCCTCAGTAGTAAACTCAATAATTTGTGTTTCTTGAACAATCCTTAATTCTTTTTTTTAGATCCCATTTCGGTTGATAAACACGTAGAAGTAGATTCCAAATATTCTTTACTGTGAAACATTGTCCCCCAACTGCTCCGAACAGGAAACAAAATGCATTAAAGACTGTAAAATCTAAGAAAAATTTACTGCAATGTATAAGTAGAGGACCCTGGTCATATTTTGTCTCAAGGCTCAGAAGCTTTGAGTTATGTCTGTGCTTCTTTTTATGTTTGGGATATGTATATCTGTTTTTCCTCACATCTATATAGATTATTATTTTGATGCAATATGTGCATTTTAATGAGTTTGCATATAATAAAGTGCTATACAGTATATAGGTGCACAACATTTTAAAAACATTCCCCTCATATAGTGACCGTTAAGCTATACATCATTTTGATATCACTTGAAGGCTTAAAATTCAAAGATGTATAATCATCTTATCAAGTGGTCACAAATCAATAGGATGTCCCACCGAACTATGTGGGGATCTGCATTCTGGTCTTTTCACCGAAGGGTGACCTATTCACAACAGGTAGGCCTAGGTGCAGGAAAAAAACTGATGGGGACACACGATTAAATTAGCACCATATTCAATCCATTCCCCGAATTATTGGGGTTTCATATCACCAAAAGTGATGGGTCATCTCGTAATATGACTTCACTTTATAAAATGGGGAAGACCCTTTAAAAACATGACAGAGCAACTGGGACATTTTATTTGACCTCAAGGTTAAACATGATATCACACAATGATAAACTAAATTACAATGCAATTAAACTGAAAAGTTGCATAAAAGACTCAATAACCACAAAGGAATTATGTTGAGAACAGGTATTTTCAATTTTTTTTAAAAGAAAGATCTGAGTCTTTTATACAAGACTTTTTATAAGTCAAGTATGAATAAGAAATAAAGAATAGCTAGTGAGAAGCACAAATGAGACACATGAAGGACATCACGTTTTGTAACCACTAGACTCTTCCTGATTTCATGTGTCCCCTAGGAGACTTTGTCTTTTTCTTTTGCACTGTCTGTTCTGAATGGGGTATCCTTAATCTTTCCTGCACGTCTTGGAGGAGCCTTTGGCTGCCCTGACTGCCACCTTCCATTCTCATATTATGTCTCATCAGGAACTTGATTGCTTTTCTTTTCTGCATAGTAAGAGATAGTAAATGGATCAGGGTAACAGGGACCCTTCCCCCATTCTTTGTGTGTGAGTTTTCAGTGGTCCCATAGTGGGCCACCATGGTAACCGTTTTACAGTGGTTTGAAGCCAGGCTACTCTGTATATTGGTAAATGCTGTCAGCTTTCTAATAAAGCACTATAGGTTTTTTTTTACATGACCTTTTATCTTCCTACACGGTAATACACTACCCGGTATGTTATTTAGTCTGATCTTCTCTGATATTTTTTGCTTTTATGTTCGACTACATTGCCCGCTGCTTTAAAAATTCTCTTTTTTGCTAATTTATCCTTAATTGTTAATACATGTTGCGTTACCCACAAGTCTCAATTTACTCGGTTTGAAACACGTTTGTTGTCATTTAATAATCACCTGCAGAGATGATCTATAAAGAGAAAGTAGGAGGCAAGATTATTTTCGTCTATACCACAGACTGCCTTGGAATTCTCCCATTGAAGGACAATGTAAATAACCTCTTTAGGGCTTCTTTGCATGAAATGAATGATAATGAATGTGACTTGTCATAAATGACTTGGTAAATATCACTTTAGCCCTGGAATTGGTAGCCGTGTATAGGGACTTTTACATGTTCGTTCGTATCTGTTACTGCTTGCTCTTTCCTATATTGCCTGTTCCCTTGTGACAGGTGATATATTTTTTTAAGTGTTATTGCCATACTTAAACAGTGCTCTCAGAAGTTATTAGTGTCCTTATATCTGATCTCCTTCAGCTCCTTTTATATGTGTGAATACGGATCTATGGGAGTCTCTGAAAAGAAGTGCTCATAGCAAAGTCACAACAAAAGTTACACGGCAAATATGAATCTCCTGTGCCTCGGTTCTCTGCAACCGGGAACCAGTTACCATGTCATGTATAATACTGGTGTCTTCTCATGAGACAAAGGGGACATTGGGCTATCTTACAGTGTGTGTATGGTGGCTCTCAGATAGGTGGTGTCAGCGGAAGGAAGGGTTAAATATAAAGATTTTATATGAATATTCTTATTTCATATTTTATATGATTATAAATCTCCTGTGCCTTGGTACTCTGCAACTGGGCACCAGTTACTGTGTCCTGTATAATACTGGTGTCTTCTTATGAGACAAAGGGAATATTGGGCTATCTAAGTATGTAAGTGTATGGCGACTCTCAGATAGGTGGTGTCAGTGGAAGGATGGGTTAAATATAAAGATTTTGAACTATTCAGCCTAATGTTATTTATGATATGGTTGCATGAAGGTTTGATTACGAATTTAACATATACTTTACACTAATATAGACCAGGTATGACATTATCTAAAAATAGAATGTATCTGTCATTACTTTATATTTTCTGAATGTGACTACATGTTTTGTTCTAAACAACTTGGTTTCATGTATTTTTAGATACTTTTCATTTACATCATGCATACTTTCTCAAATCCATGTGTTGTTCATACTTCTATCCCCCATACTTTCATCACCTTGCCCCTTATTTCCTGTATATGACAGTATCTCTATAAACCACACTGTTGCCTGTGGCAGTCAACAGTGATGCACAGCGACCACATGTCAGAGTGGTAACTTGTGTACTATTTGCTTTTTCACTTAAAATGTGTTTAGACACAGGCAAAGAAAACGGAGCATTTTTTGGCATTAACCACACCAATTTATTTTCTAAGTCGGCTTCCTGTGGGTCCCTTGGAAAGAATATGTGTCCGAGGCAACTACATCAAGTGTAATACGACATTCCCTGTGAAACCAATTTGATGTTTTTGACAACGGGAATAAATTGCTTTTCTTGTTTTGTACCAGTTGTGCCTTGTATTGAGAATACTGCTCTATTTTATTAAGATTCCTCTAAACAGTGTGTTAAAAGGAAGCGAAAAAAAAGATGGGAAGCCAAAGTATGTTAAAATTACTTTAAACAAGACTGTTTCCTCTGTGTAATCTTTGTCGTCTTCAAGCCTTGTAAAAGGTTTCATCTTCAGATCGGTTGAATTTGCTGACTGCGGTTTTCACTGGTTTGTGTTCTCTTAAGAAGACAAGGACATCCCTTCCCATTGTTTACGTTCCTAGGAGAACCCTCCAGCTGTCTACAGTCATTCCACACTGGGCATCTGGCCACCCAATCCTCATTTACAAGACACTCATTATTAAACATATTGAGACATAGACACTTTATCTGCACATAGGAAAAATTATAAATATTCCCTCTGTCCAGTCAGTGCAGAAGATTAAAGGATTTAGATTTCCTCATTCATAATGTCTAAGATAAAGATTGCCAGCCTGGTGCTGGAGGTAACAGTATCTCTATAGTACTTTCCTGCCTTGCCCTTCCATCTGTTCATGCCGGGAGGGAAAATATAGAAGGGTTATTTTCATCCAGCTGGTGAGGGACTTGTGTGGATTCTTTGGTGCTCTCAGGTTACTGTTTTGTATGCTCAATATCTGCAAGCCCATTCATTCAATGAAGTGTTTGTGATCAAAGGAATATGACTTTTAGTATCTGGTGTATGGTGCATATCTTGTCACTCAAGTCTCCCTATAAATCCACTGGTTAATAATCCCTCACCTCAATTTATTAATTTAGACCCAGTTCCCACTTGCATGGGGCATTCCATTATACTCTCCATTTTAAGAGAGAGTGTTATGGATTAAAAACAGACTTCTGTTCACCTTCCATAAACCATAGACTTCAATGTATGGAAGGTTGCCTTACAATTTCATTATTAACAGAGGAAAAAAGATATGCGCTGCTGCGTGATTTTTCCTGCTATCTGTTTATGGAAAGGGAAACAGAACCTGCTCAAAGCAGTCTGATTAACACAAAACTAGATATAATTAGTGTTAATTGGTCTCCAAACTTTGACATTAGAATCATACAATTCTTACGTACATTTTTGGTGTCTCTTGTTTCATGGATTTGCAGCGATACACAGAGCTTGGCAAATCAGTCCCAGTCTCCAATGGGGATCACAATCTAAGCAACCTACCAGTATTTTTGGAATGTGGGAGGAAACTGGAGGACAGAGGAAACCCACGCAAACACAGAGAAAACATACAAACTCTTTGCATATGTTGACCTGGATGGGACTTGAACTCAGGACCCCAGTGCTGCAAGGCTGTAGTGTTAACTACTAAGCCACCGTGCTGCCCTAGATTTTAGATAAATAAACACTGCCATGAAATGTCTATCCATATCATTAATTAGAAATTTCCTATATCCCTTATATAACCTCCCCTTATATAACCTCGTGTGGGCCACCCAATTGTGGAACATGTGCAGTGAAATTTTCATGACTACACAGTAGATTCTATGAGATCCCTTTGGTCGATAATATTGAGGAAAGTAATGATATTTTTTCATGGTTCACTCTTCCTCTTGGACCTTATCTTGTATGCTTGGATAAACCAAGCGCATTAACTAGTGTAAAGATCTTTTAGACAAAGACTTCTTACACTTAGTCAACAAAAAGAGGATAGGAAGAGAATAAACAGGGACAAGAGGAATGTCCTTTTGTCGATTCTTAAAACTTCATTGCTTTTATGGCTCACATTAAATTGCAAAATTTTTTGGAGAAACTTTGATACTCATTTGAAGCGTTACACAATCTTTTGATGGCCATTTGAGACTGTGATGCTCTGGTTCGGACATCTGTTCTGAGAATGCAAATCCCCAAGTGCAGAAGTCCTGGCTTAATGGTTAAAGACAAAAACAAACTGACAACATCTGTGATTATCCTGTCTATGCGAGACATGAACACTAGGCTCCTTTCCTATCACAATAATTTTTAGCCTTTTATATGCTTGACATAATTGTAGGATACCAGTCCGATTTGTTATATCTGTGTGTAATGTCAATAGCTTGTAGCGCATAAGAAACAAGTACATAACAACTAATGTTGTAATTTTGTTAGAATTCCGGCTTGACTGATGCGTTCTTAAATAGTGAAGTGAAGTAGGGTTAGTTAAAGTGAAGGCTTTAGATACAATAAATCGTGATGGTGACGGAAATAATTCTGAGGATTTTCTTGAAATATATTGAAATATAGCGCTGGAAGCTCTGGGGTTTTTCTTTTTTTTGAAGTCTTAAAAGAAAGTAAAACTTTATAATTTTAATAAGAATAACCTTAGCCACAAAGCTGAAGTCTGAGCTGGTTCTGATTGTTCTTGTACAATAGATAGAACGTAAAGCATTTCTTATCGGTAGTGATAGGAGAGAGGAACTGCAGACTACAGTGTAGTAAGGAGTGATTGACACTTCCAGTCAACCATGTCAAATTGATTGAAGCAGTATATGAAAAAAAAGTAATTATACAAAAGCAGCTAAATGCTAATAATGAATCTCTTTTGAGTTTTCTGACAAATTTGTGTCACTCAATAGGAATCAGGAATGTTCCATAGCCCCAGTGGTTGACCCCAATAAATAAATTAAAATGTGATAAGCTGGTTCTGAGTAGTTTTAAAAGATCTGAGCTGAGAATACTCATCAAGTACTTTAAAGGAAACCTACCACTTCTGATGGTAGGTATTAGATGTAAACACCGGGCACCAGCTCAGGGTGAGCTGGTGCCGGAGCTTACTTTAGCTAGTGTTTTAAACCGCTATATCGCGGTTTAAACACATTTTGATTTACAGCCCCGAGGTAGCTTCGGCGCTGCGGGGCTGTAAATCAAAATGTGTTTAAACCGCGATATAGCGGTTTAAAACACTAGCTAAGGTAAGCTCCGGCACCAGCTCACCCTGAGCTGGTGCCCGGTGTTTACATCTAATAACTACCATCAGAAGTGGTAGGTTTCCTTTAAGTCCTGTTACTAAATTTACGTCATACCCAATGTATATAAGGATAGTTTGCTACTTTTTACAAGTACTCACAATGATAACATGATGGAGGAATTTATCAAGACTGGCGCATTGAACGCAAACTTAATTACCTCCACGCACAAGGGATATACTTAGAGGCTCTTGCATCTTAGAAGATCCAAAAGTATACACTTCCACCAGCTTAGACTAGGTCACACCTGGAGGAGATTTCAGATCCTAGTCTTTGCCTCTTTTTGTAAGAATATATGCAGATTATACTGCAGATCACTACAGATTTTCATTGAAATCTACAAATGATTTTCTTCCCACTATTTCATTTTTTACTTAAGAATGCTGAAGTTCTCCCTTTATTACATCACTATTTCTGGAAATACTTCTGGAATTCTTTAACGGTTGTGTTTTATATGGCACATGTAGCACTCACAGAGCGTGAGATGATTACTGCAAATGAATTCAGTCATTCGCACTCTCCTCACCTCCCCTAGTGCACTTCTCAGCTTTTGCTATAGCTGTGATAACCCAACAGGTTGCTGGAAAAGTCATAACCTATTTAAATCTCCATCATGAAAAAGTCCACAATTTGGAGACAGAAGATACACATGATACAGTCATTTTCCAAAAATCATGGGCTTAACCCTATTGGTGACCAAAGTTGCTCAGAAATAAATTCTTGTCTATTTTTAACTTATTTGAAGCAGTATATAAAATATAGTTTAATATAGGGTTGTCTTCCTTATTTTGTAAATAGCTTTTTTCTAGATTCATCATAATGGATTTGGCAGCTAAATAAAGTTACACATAATCTACAATATTCCATTTATAGTCCATTTCAAGCCACAACAAAATGTTAACTTTCATCTTCCTATCCACGATTGTCCAGTACCAGAAGTGTAGGAGAAGTAGTGGTACATATCAATCAGCTTTATTTGTAAATTGTCAATGATGGACTTACACAGTTCTATGGCAGTGTCACACATTGGATGTAAATTATTACTAAATGAGGACCAGTAACTGAACTTATAAAGACGATGCAGCTTCGGAGTCCTAGATTTATCATCTGACTTCAATAATGGGGCAAGTATAATTTGTAATTTGAAAATTGTCTAAAACATATTGTACCACATTTTTCAAGGACTGTAGTTTGTAGATACTTTTGTCATTGGTTTTACAAAAGAGGTGTATGCTTATTATTAGGGGGGTGCATACAAATGTGGCAAAATCTGGAAAATGTAGGAAGCACAAAGTTAAACTAGAGTATCTTATACTATGCCTGATTTGTCATCCAATTTTTAGAAATTCAGTGCAGTTACTATTATCTGTCTAGCTTCATACCCTTTAGCGCTAAATCTCTTTTGATAAATCTGCCCTAAATTAAATAAAGCCACAAGTACAGTCAAAATTTCAATATGTGCATTATCTATACTTACCACACATTTTGACTTTTGTAGTTTCAGAGCATTGTAAATGCAGCTTGGCCACAACATCTACTCTATTTCTGATTAAGAGTTGGGATAAAAGATTAGCAATTGCCTAGAAGATAAAAATGAACAATATGTCTAAAGGATTTGTGCTTCAATGTTGCATTGGATTGCAAAAGATCGGGATTTTAGTCTCTTCCACAGTCATTTCAAAAGAGGTATTTTCATGAGAAGGGCTTGCACCTTGAAACTGAATATATTTCAAAGCACAAAATATTGTAACACACTACATTATATTCCAGAGCCGAATACATTATTTGAGAAATGCGTGTATATCCAATTTACCTTTCTGCTCATCCTTCCTTCCTAACGTTGTAGGTAGCGTCATCTCATCCTTTTCACTCCCTCCCTGTTCATCTTTTCCCTCCCTCCCTGTTCTACCTTCACATCAGAAGGTGACAAAACTGGGTCGCTGAAGCTGTCTGAATAATTAATAGAATCCTGTTCAGACATCTGGGGGTCTCAGCTAGTGAGAGGAGGCCATGATGGGTAGATACTCTCCCTCTATACTGTTACTGGAAGTGGTTTGTGTGTGTAGATGATAACACAACGTAGCCAAGCTTTGAGTTTATCTCATACAGCCAGTTTTGTGTATCTTATCTTGTATAATTTCAGACGTCCTGTAAAAATACAACATGTTGCCATCTCGTTGGCACACTCAAGCAATACTGGCTTAAAAGAAATGTGATTATCTGAAGCTTTTTATTATTATTTTTTTTATAAATCTATGGTTGTAATCAAAACACATATGCCCCTTCTTGTCAAGTCTCCCTCATTTGGAAGAAGCTTCACTCAGGGGAAGGCTGCCTTAATCATCAAAGTCAGATTCGATTTATGAAAATGTGCTATTCTGGGCAAGAACCTCGAAAATTGTCTGATTTCTCTCTAGATGCTGATAACAGTGATAGTTATTGTCTCTAGGGGACTGGTGCTGGTGAACCTCAAGTACATGATTCTGTGGGTTTTCATATTAATGTTTAATCATATTTATCTTCCTATGCAGTCTTTTTGTCTTCATTTTTTAAAAAGAAGCTAGACATGTTTGCTTGTGACGAATGTCCTTTTAGAAACCTAGAGATACATTATACAGATTAGTGAACCTTGACGAATAAGGATTTATGTACTGACAAGGACAATATGGAGTATTGTAATTGTAATTTAAATTGAATCGTCAACTTTTTGTAACCTCAATGTCAGTTGAATGCAATACACACACATATATTTGTTACGAAAAGTCTTCAGACCCCATTAAATTTTTCACTCTTTATTTCAGTGAAGCCAATTAGTAAGATCAAAAAAAGTTCTTTTTTTGCTCATTAGTGTACACTGTGCACCATCTTGACAGAAAAAAAGCAGAAATGTAGATATTTAGTCCAATTTATTAAACAAGAAAAACTGTAATATCACATGGTTCATAAGTATTCAACCCCTTTTCTCAGTATTGAGTAGAAGCAGCTTTTGAGCTAATACAGTCATGAATCTTCTTGGGAAGGATGCAACAAGTTTTTCACACCCGGGTTTGGGGATCCTTTGCCATTTTTTCTTGCAGATCCTTTCCAGTTCACTCAGGTTGGATGCTGAATTTTGGTGGAGGCCATTTTCATGCCTCTCCACAGATGCTCAATTGGGTTTAGGTCTGGGCTCTGGCTGTGCCAGTCAAGAATTGTCACAGAGTTAATCTGGAGCCACTACTTTGCTGTTTTAGCTGTGTGCTTAGGGTCACTATCTCGTTTGTAGGGGAACCGTGAGCCCAGTCTGAGGTCCAGAGCTCTCTGGAAGAGGTTTTCATTCAGGATATTTAGGTACTTTGCCACATTCATCTTACCTTAAATTGAAACAGTCGTCCTGTCCCTGCCCCCATTGCATGATGTTGCCACCACCACCACCATATTGGGATTGTATTTGGCAGGTGATAAAAAGTGCTTGTTTTTCTCCACACTTACCGCTTAGAATTAACAACAAAATGTTAATTCTTCGTTTCATCAGACCAGAGAATCTTATTTCTCATAGTCCTTCATGTGTTTTTTTTTTCAAACTGTATGCAGGCTTTCATATGTCTTGAACGGAGGAGAGGTTTCTGTCGGCACACTCTGCCATAAAAACTCCAACTCCACTATGAAAGATTGGAGAATTCATCTGATTGCTATGATAATACTTTAAAAAAAACTTCCAGGGACATTTATTTTATCATTTGTTCTATCAGTTCTGAGAGATCGGCAGTTAATTTTTTTTACCAATCACTTTCTTCTTGGATTATAAACTCTGTTTAATTCCTTCAGCAGTTACATGTGATTGCACTTTGAGTCTCCAAATAATACAGAAACTTCAGTCGCTTTCTGCATTATTATGAGATGCTCAATATGCAACTCGTAGCCTTGCCTAAAGTGATTGACTTGCTGTCCACAGTCAAGATGTTCGATGATTTGGAGAGTCAGAATGTGGCCATGTGGGGAAACCAAAGGAAGGAGAGGAAACGATAATTTCAAAAGGAAAGACTGGTTAAGGTTTGTTCATATGAATAATTTTTTTGTACCAAAGTGCATGTAAAATAACTCTAGCAAGTGTCTTCCCATTGACCTTGAATGAGAAACTATGCTATCTGCTGAATTGATAAGGTTCCCTTTTTTAAAGCAATGTTAAAAAGAAGTGACACTTCAATTGTTGATAAGGACTCTGCATAGATTCCCAATGGGAACCTTGTCAAAAATCTCACCAAAATCACGACTATTATAAAAATGTTCTGTGCTACACATGGATAAGATAAAAGAAAAATTGGATGTTTCTTTGGATGTGCACTAAAGTACCAAATGTTGGCCTGGTGGTTGCATATGTTAAAGAAATGACTAAGAGAGTCCAGAGAAGAAACATGATGGAGCAGTTAGAGCATGATACCATACTGTTTGTCATTCACTTCATTCGAATGGCAATAGTGAGATTGCAACATTAATTAAAGGTGTAGGCTACTTGAGACATGTGACGTATAAAATTTATCAAACTATCTTTTGGAACAGTATGTATTTCTTTGTGACTAATGCCTAGAGAAAAAAACGTTTACCGCCGAGCGTTGCTTGTGAGTTTTCATTTCTTTTTGAATGCGACTAAACTTAGTATACAATGAAAACACTGATATCCTGAATTTCTCCCTTGATGCTGACAGCTAAAAAATGAGTGTCTTCTCTGGATATAGTCATAATGATCTTGATTGGCATCTTAATGATGCAGCACACGGTGGCATTTATACAAATATCCCCAGCCTACACAGCTCCCGGTGTTCCTCATTCGCTCTACACTTTCTGGCTGTAACTGATTTTCATTTTTCAAACCAAATCTCTGTCTTAAGTTTTAAGACACATTAGACACAATACAGCTGCTTAAAAGAAAAAAAAAGCTTAGATTTCAAAGGCAACAATGTACTATATTCATAAACTTCTATGGTATACTATTTTAGAACCTAGTAAAGTTTGATGCAACTTTGTTTAGTATCTTTAAATAAGAGAACACCACGTGAGTATAATTAAGGACATCTCTATGAATTATGGTCCTGTCCAAGACCCAAATTGAATTGAACCACAGAAATGTATATGGGTTCTTATTGAAAATTTGAGATGAAGAACACTCACCCCTCCTCCATCCTCTCAGCCCTGTGCTTATACACACTTATAAAACAATAAAATAGAGTAATACACACACACCTTTATGAGACAGCTTACCGTATATACCGGCGTATAAGACGACTTTTGAAGACAGAAAAATCTTCTGTCTTCTCTGGGGTCGTCTTATACGCCGGTAATCGTCTTATACGGTGGGTCCCGGTGCATGGAGAGGGCTCACGGGCTGAGCCCTCTCCATAGCCGGTAAGTCTTTGCTGCATATTGCAGCAAAGGCTTACCGGTAACACTCGCGATCGGTGCTAGCACCGATCGCATGTTTTTTTTAAGCGATGGCTGCCGGCAGCCTCAAAAAGACATCGGGGCGCATACTCACCCTCCGTTGGCCCCGATGTCCGCGCTGTGCTGTCTTCAGTCTTCCGCGTCATACTAGGCGCCTGCCGGGGAAGATCAATGGCGGCGCCCGGCAGAAGAAAGAAGACGGCGTGGAACACTGAAGACGAGCCCCGCAGACATCGGGGGAGCAGCGCAGCACATCGGGGCCACCGGAGGGTGAGTATATAAGTTTATTTTTTTTATGTATACTAATGGGGGCAGTGCTGTATACTACTGGGGGCAGGGCTGTATACTAATGGGGGCAGTGCTGTATACTACTGGGGGCTGTGCTGTATACTACTGGGGGCAGTGCTGTATACTACTGGGGGCTGTGCTGTATACTACTGGGGGCTGTGCTGTATACTACTGGGGGCAGTGCTGTATACTAATGGGGCAGTGCTGTAGACTACTGGGGGCAGTGCTGTATACTACTGGGGGCAGTGCTGTATACTAATGGGGGCTGTGCTGTATACTACTGGGGGCTGTGCTGTATACTACTGGGGGCAGTGCTGTATACTACCGGGGGCTGTGCTGTATACTACTGGGGGCAGTGCTGTATACTACTGGGGGCAGTGCTGTATACTACCGGGGGCAGTGCTGTATACTACCGGGGGCAGTGCTGTATACTACCGGGGGCAGTGCTGTATACTACCGGGGGCAGTGCTGTATACTACCGGGGGCTGTGCTGTATACTACCGGGGGCTGTGCTGTATACTACCGGGGGCTGTGCTGTATACTACCGGGGGCTGTGCTGTATACTACTGGGGGTAGTGCTGTATACTACTGGGGGCTGTGCTGTAATGGTAATGTTGTTGTTGTATGCCTTATGTTCATGAGCGACAGTTTTCCTGCTATATACCTGCATGTCATAAGAATTTACATTAAAAAAAGGACCATGTTAAATTCAAATCTGTTTTTTTAAAAATTTTTACCGGTGTTTTGTATGCGTTGGAAAAGGGGTAGTCTTATACGGCGAATATATCTTAAACTCTAGATTTTAAACAGGAAAGTAGGGGGGTCGTCTTATACACCAGGTCGTCTTATACGCCGGAATATACGGTACACACAGTATAATACAATACCAATCTTTTGGTGTGCAACCCATTAAGACCTCTATCCTTTTATTGGATATAACCGCTACCAATGTATGAAATGCAAATGCGACAGGAAACTTGGATTTGTGTGGCAAAGCACTCTTAGATATCACATGGATTCATTATGTTTTCATAGCATGGAACCATAGGAATTTTTTAGCCACTATACAGACTTCTTACTCAATATGAGATGCACTTTTGTTTATGATGGGATACCTCTCCCATGGAGTAGTATTATATGCTTTGTTTAAGAAAATATATCTTTAAGGAGAGGGCATTTTAGACATTATATTATATAACTAAGGTTACAATCCCACGACCGCTGTGAGGGCCATGATCTGGTCCCATGATTTGTGACCAGATCGCAGCCCCCATAGACTTCTGTGTCTCCCGGAGACTGTGTGGTGACACACTTGGTGTCTCGCCGCACAATCACCGAGCCAGCAACTTTTCTGCCTATGGAGGGAGGTGGGGTGAAGAGCGCTCACATCTCCTCCTCCTCCCAGCCCTGTGCTCACCCGGGATCTGGTCCAGGCGAGCACCTGGGCTTATGACTGTACTGCAATGCATTCATTATCATTATAGCATTGATATGCATTTGTAATCTACAAAGAAAGAATCTGAAATCTTGGGGAAAAAAGAATTTCTTTTAGTAATAATGTTTTTAAACTTGGGCTTATAACTGTGACAAGGAGAGGTCCTCTATATGCAGAGTAAAAGATTTCACCAGCATCATACATGGAGATTCTTTACTATGAGAGCAGGTCCACTCTCCATATAGAATCCAACAATGGTTCATTCGAATAGCAAGTTCAAGAGGAGCCTTGGTGATATATGTGTACTAGATCACTGGATTTAGTTTTAAAATGATATTTTATACATGAAATATTTTATAATATGCTGAGGAGACTACAACAGCTCCAAACAAAGTCAGAGAACAGGACCCCTTTAAAAAGCAGGGGTTCATTTCAGTATGTATAAAATATATTTTAAAGAATTGACACTTTGTGAGGGGGGATAGGAGCTATGAAAATGCAGCTGTTGGCATTTAGCGCCAATTGACTACAGCTGTCATGTGACACATTCTGTAAATTACTTATGAATATATTATTACAGTAAAATAAAATTTGTTGGCTTTGTTCCCACTGTGTCATGTATGAAGTTATAAACTCTTCTTTCCTTGCTAAAGATTTTTGAGTTATCTACCCTAAGGTTTTGTTGCAAAGATTCCTTATTCTTATTGAGGTACAAGTCTTTTGAAGGTGAAATGCAACAGATAAATTTATTTATACACATTATCACTTGATAAGTGTTTAATCAAAACTGTTATCTATTGCCAAGGGCTCTGCCTGTGTTGTGCTTTGTTCACAGGGAAGTATAAGTAGAGTTAATGTTCACTTTATTTGCTATAAATGTTGAGTAGAGCATATGAATATGAATCATTTTTTCCCAAGGAACCTCATTTATCTGCATATTTTGTAGTGAAATATGAGCCATGGAGACCAGTGAAATAGTGCCCCTAGAGGCCAAATCATCATACAGATGGTAAAAGGCAGGCTTACCTTTACAAAGCTTGTAATAGCTCTACAAATCAAAGAAGGTTGTAAGAGTAAGGCATATATTAGTTTAAGACGCACTTATATAACTCGTTCTAAATTAACATCTTTAGAGAGGAAAACATACACTTATAAAACAATAAAGACACAATAATAAACACACAACCTTTATTCGACAGCTTGCACAAAGCATAATACAGTACATGTGCTTATAATAGATGCACAATAATGCACAATGTTAATGCACAATATAATACAATATATAATACTATGGATGTGTATATATATATATATATATATATATATATATATACATATATGTATATTGTAAGAGTGTGAACCTAGGGGGCGCTGGAGAGCGACCCACAACCAGGGTTGAAAAGGACCTTGACCACTCCCATCCCTGGCCAACTCCAGAGGGAGAGCTCACAGCAAGCCAGTGCTGTGTGTCCTGCAGTCAGCAGGAGGACTTGGGACCAGTTGGAGACAGACAGGTGGTCTGTCCCAAGAGGACTGGGATCCAGAAAGGACATTGTTTGGTTGAGCTCACCAAGAGCCAGAGCGCTGAGGAGGAACCCCAGCAATGTTCCTTGAACCTAGAAGGGAGTTAGGGTTCAAGAAGTGAGGTAGTGCCCTAAGTAGAGGCTAAGCTGTTTATTATTTTTGTTCCTGTAAATGTTTTAAAGCTGAATAAAGTCGTTTTCTTTTGGATTGCTGCAAGCTCCTACATTACTGTTTTTGGCGCTCAGCACCACAAAGAAAACGGCTTTATTCAGCTTTAAAACATTTACAGGAGCTCAACCAAACAATGTCCTTTCTGGATCCCAGTCCTCTTGGGACAGACCACCTGTCTGTATCCAACTGGTCCCAAGTCCTCCTGCTGACTGCAGGACACACAGCACTGGCTTGCTGTGAGCTCTCCCTCTGGAGTAGGCCAGGGATGGGAGTGGTCAAGGTCCTTTTCAACCCTGGTTGTGGGTCGCTCTCCAGCGCCCCCTAGGTTCACACTCTTACAATATATATATACATATATGTATATATATATATATATATATTTACAGTATTCCATTTATACGCAATGGAATACAATACATGAACTTATATATAGAAACAATTGATAAACATTTTGGTTATTTTTCAGCGTTTCTACAAAGGAGTAGCAATAAGGAAAAAAAACATGTAGAGTAGCAGCGCCAAATAGACCCCACTGACTTATAATGGGTCTGATGGTTTTCTATCATAGTGTCCGTCACTTTGATGGGACGATTTGCACAGCAGGCTGCTCAATTTTTCCGGTCAAATGTGATGAAATTGTAGCTTCCGATGCAAGTGTGAATAGAGTCTTATACAAAAAAGACTACAAACATAATACTATATAATGAATTACATACAATATAATACATTTATACCATTGTTAAACATTCTTATTATATTTTCACAATTTGGTAAAATATTTTCTACATACACAAAATATTAGACATGCTTAAAAATTCATATACATACACCTTGTGCATAATACATAGACGAAAATGCATGCACACATTCAGTGTATGTATGCGTGTTTGCCTTGGTGTGTTTTTACACATAAACACACTCTAGCTAGGCTATGTTACCATTTTGCATTCAAAACGCATTATTTGTTCTTTGGAATTTTGCAAAACCCACACACGTCTACTTATCCCTAATAAAACACACATCGTCACATAGGCACATCAATATTTGTAAGCGACAATTAAAAGAAAAATGCAGGCAATGTGGGAAAAAAACATCCCATAAAGAATCCTTTGATGTTTCCTTGCACAATTTTATACAGCTTTATGAATTTCTGGTTTGATTAGAAAAAAGACGCCAGTGTGGAAAGGCCTTTGGGGGTAGGGCAGGAGCGCTTATAAAGATGTGAAGAGGATGTTTATATAAATCCTGAGTTGTCTCTTGGGACCTGAAGCGAATGACAGTTTTAGTGTGGTTCTGGATGCTAGTAATTTAATGGAGGAAGAAAATGAACCCTTTCTGGGCTGATGTGCCTTCTCCTGGATAGTCAGCTATTATTACTACGGTTTTGCTGCCCTCAGCCTCCCCAGAACAATAACCGGGCTTTTTGGAAGCTCTAGCTACTGGCAAGTTTTTATAATCATCGCCTGGGCTTTATACCTTAGTAAATGGATTAATGGCTTTACCATCATGTCAAACCCTCAATTATAGGCTGAAAATATTTGGTTACATTTTCTTACACTCACATTGATGTGTGCAATGTCTAATGGAACACATTTACTTCAATTAGGTATCAGTTAAGCTTGTACACACAATACAGTTAATGGTATCTATTGTTGTTTGGTTGTTCTCTCTAGGGGGACTTTAGTTAATATAAAATACAGTATATGGAAATATCCCGTATGCTGAGCTTTGATATTGAACATATTACAGTTTGAGCACCTGCTGAGGCATGAATTATGTCTATAATTTCTTTGCATTCCTTTATGCAAATATGATTTTTTTTAAAGTGGTTGTACTGTGAATTAAACGTATCCGCTAACTGCAGGATGGGCATTAAATAATTTGTGGAGGTCATAAAGTCATAAGAATGGTGTCCTATGTCCAACCATTGACATACCAGCACACTATTGCTTCATTTATCTCTATGGGTCTGGCAAAGAGAAGTGAAGTACAACGCTCAATTACTTCCAGCAGTCTTAGGAACCAGCTCTGAAACAAAGAGACTGGTGTTTTCAATCTTATGATCTGTTGGGGTCCTATTTGTAGTGAGAGATAAGTATTAGGCCCCTTCCACACTAGCGTTGCATTTCACGTCAGGGTGCAATGCGTGAAAAACTGACGTTTTTGCCTGCGTTTTTGTTCCATTTTTCCTTGGAGTAATTAGCATTTTTGCGTTTTCGGCGCATTTTTCACGCGCGATTCAATGGGAGACTCGAGCATTTTTCAAAGGGACCATGGTTTGGGATTAAAATGTGTTATTTAATTGAAAAATAATGTCTTCTGATAAGTTGCAAACATCTGCGATCTATTCTTCACTGTTCCGCGCGTATATTATCTCCCGACAAGTTAGCAGATGTGAAGAACAGTGAAGAATAGAATAAAAACATTGAACACAGTGAACACAGTGAACACAGGATCATTTAAGAGAAAAACACAGTGCAGAACACAGTGCAGAATAGATTACAGATGTTCGGCACATCTGCTTACTTGTCGGGAGATACGCGCGGAACGGCGCGTACAAAATAGCATGTGAAGAACAATATATATGTGTGTGAAGAACACATTGCAGATGTTTAAATACATCTGCAATGTGTTCTTCACACATATATATTGTTCTTCACATGCTATTTTGCTATTCTTCACTGTTCTTCATTGTGTTTTTTTAATTAAATGCTCGATCGCGAGCAGGGGAAATACTGTTATTCTGGTCACCTAGCAACCCTTACGTTTAAAACGCATTGCACTCGCATTGCACTTGCAATGATTGCGAGTGCAATGCGTTCTTGATGCATCTCCATAGACTTGAATGGGGCGTGAAAAGTAGAGCATGCTGCGATTTTGGCGCGCGTGAAAACGAACGCAAGCACGCGCGTGAAAACCAACGCTAATGAAGAAAGACCCATTGAATACAATGGGACAGAGTGCAATGCAAGTTCTGCGCGTCAAATGAAAAACGCCAGTGTGTAAGGGGCTTTAGGTTGTTGTATCTGTTCTCAAGAGCCCCTGCCACATAAGGGGGAGTTTTAACCAGTTGCCCTAAAATAATAGCAATGCCTATTGATCCACCAGGCATTGCCATTATTTTTTTTTCCTATTCCAAGTGGGCGTGAAGCGGGTGTGAAGCGGGTGTGCCCGCTGCCAGAGTGGGCTGGTGTGGAGCATTCCTGCCCATTCATGCACATTCTCTATAGCCTTTGACCATTCAAGACTGAATGGTTGTGGGTAATAGCCCAATTATACACAGGCAGAGACTGGCATAAAATTGTATGCCAGTGTAGCTGGAGACAGGAGACTCCTGATGTATGCGGTGGAGGGGTTGGGCTTTCATATCTCCATATTCTCTACCTGTAACTTACTTTTTCTACAGATACCTGCATTCTAAGTCAAATCAATCATATATGTTAGCCTGAAGAGTTGCTGTTGGCCAACAGCGACCTAATGTGTAAGACCAGCATGAATACTTCAATGATAAGGAATGTAGTGATCTCTATAAAGAAACCTTACAACAATTGTCAAGTGCTACTATAAGGCTAATACTCATTACAAATGTATTAGTGAACTGTCTCTGTAATGCCTGGAGTAATGGATCCTTCAGAAAGAGAGATGGTCTCTGTAAATGGTCTTCCCTGACCAAGAGATGAGAACCCTATTTAGGGGACCATTCTTTTAACTCATAAATCAGTAATATTTCTGGAGAAAGGAATCCATCAAGGAACCTTATACCCTCTTCCTGGAGATTTCTTTGAAGTATTATGGTATATTATGTTATTATGTCCTCAATAACATCCTTTATGTATATGTAGCCATAAACTGCAGTGTCACTGAGCAAGGTTTTCTTGTAAATCATATGTAATGTCAAGCTCCAAGTAATTCATATCCCACAGCAATGCAATTTCATCCTGTAACACAACTTTACAAACTTCTATCACACTAATGCTTAGAAAGGTCTCATGATGGTCCATCAGCAATTCTAAATAGCCATCAACTTTATGCACTTTTTAGCAGAGCAAGCACCAACATTTTTGTCCAACAAGCAATAATATGTGGATAGGAAGGTCATAGATATGTCAAGTCTCGGATACAATCACTTTTCTTTACAGCCATCGTGTAACCTCATTATAAACCATTGACGAGGTCACCTCATCTTGTCCACATAAGTGTATTCAGGTCACAACCCAGTATAGCAGGACATCATTTTACATTATTTCTTTGTACTGCAGAAATCACAGATGGAGGTTGATCCGGTGTGCGTCAGTCGAAATGCCTCCAGAAATTATTTTCATTATGCAAAATTACAATTATTCCTTCCAAAGAGCAACATTGTAGTAGAAGCCAAAGGGACATAACTAGATAGTTAATAACTGCAAACAGTACATGCTAGTCACATGTATTTGCAAAAGAAAAAGAACATTTCAGCATAATTCTTTTTAAACAAAGAAAAGGTTAACCCTTTCACGACCCGTGACGTAATAGCACGTCACGGGTCGGCCGCGGGTGCATGGAGAGGGCTCACGCGCTGAGCCCTCTCCATAGCCGGTAAGTCTTTGCTGCATATTGCAGCAAAGGCTTACCGGTAACACCCGCGATCGGTGCTAGCACCGATCGCGGGTGTTTTCACCTCGATCGCCGCCGGCAATGCTGCCGGCGGCTTCAAAAGCATGGCGGCGCGTGGGCGCCGCCATCTTTTCGAGGATCGCCGCTCCCCGTGACGTCATCGGGGAGCGGCGATCCGTCGCTATGGTAACCTCGGGTCTCGCGAAGACCCGAGGCTACTTTTGGTTAACCCATGCATTACAATGTGCTATCAGCACATTGTAATGTATGAGGAGTAAAATCCCCATATACTGCCATACTGTAGTATGGCAGTATATGATAGGATCGTGCAGACCCCCTAGGGTTAAAGTACCCTAGGGAGTCTGAAAAGTACTAAAAGTAAAAATAAAAAAAAGTTAAAAAAAAAAAAATTATAATAAAAAACCCTAAAAACTCAAATCACCCCCCTTTCCCTAGAACTGATATAAATATAAATAAACAGTCAAAATCATAAACACATTAGGTATCGCCGCGTCCGAAAATGCCCGATCTATCAAAATATGATAACGGTTTTTCACTGCGTTTAATCCCGTAACGGAAAATCGCGCCCAAATTCGAAAATGGCACTTTTTTTGTCATTTAAAAAAATTAAAAAATTCTATAAAAAGTGATCACAAGGTCGTACAGTCCTAAAATTGATAACATTGTAAACGTCATCAAAATCCGCAAAAAACGACACCTCCCACAGCTCAGTACACCAAAGTATAAAAAAGTTATTAGCGCCAGAAGATGGCAAAATCCCCAAAAAAATTTTTGTACAGGAGGTTTTAATTTTTTTAAATGTATGAAAACATTATAAAACCTATACAAATTTGGTATCCCTGTAATCGTACCGACCCAAAGAATAAAGTAGACATGTCATTTGGGGCGCACAGTGAAATCCGTAAGATCCAAGCCCACAAGAAGGCGGCACAAATGCGTTTTTTTACCAATTTCACTGCATTTGGATTTTTTTTCCCGCTTCCTAGTACACGGCATGGAATATTCAATACCATCTCTATGAAGTGCAATTTGTTACGCAGAAAATAAGCCGTCACACAGCTCTGTACATGGAAAAATAAAAAAGTTATGGATTTTTGATCATGGGGAGTAAAAAATGAAAATGAAAAAACAAAAAAGGGCCAGGTCCTGAAAGGGTTAAGACCGTAGCCAAAACAAGGATATTATGAGAAACATATAGTTAAAGCAAAGATAGGTACCATTTTGCAAAGTCTTACTAAGTTTTCAGATGGATTTATTTCAGCGTGTATGGTGGCGTCCCAACTTTCGCTTCACTGATGATCTAATGGAAAGGAAATGGAGATGAGCAGATGAACTTCCTGTTCAGGTTTGGGGTGTAGATACGGCATGCCCGTACAAATTAACATTTTGGGAGACAATCCGGTAATTTGTATGGCTCGTGCATGAACTACAAGCTGCTCCTTTTCTCTTATTATATTCTCTGTTCCTTATCGTATTCTTTTCTACCCTCTCTTAGCTGTTTTGTGCCTTCAAACTATTTTTTCTTCACTATTATGTCGATCTGACAAAAGAAAAATAAGTAAATGACAAAAAGAAAATTGGAAATAAAATAAGGCATCATTAATATGATAATTATCTCTCTCATGGTAGAAAAAACCTGTTACTCAGAAGATAAGAAAAAGCTGATAAACATTGGAATAAGGCTTATACTTCTATGAGCTTACAGATGAGTTTATGTTTAAATATTTAAGGTCCATTCTGAGCTACACTCCTATGTAATTCATTGAAGAAGAAGATTACAGTATTTGCACAGTTATGTTTGATGACTTGAAATTTATAAAAAGCAATACTACCCTAATAGTTGCTTTTTCTTTCCATGCTTCTTAGTTTTCATGCAGAAATCTGAAATTATTCTTGAGGTACATTTAGACGTTGGAATCGTGACCTTAATCTGGCCACACCAATTGTGGCCAGATCACGCCTACAATAAAAGTTTACAGCACTTGGTGGCTGTGTAGTGGGCACAGGTTGTCGGGTTTGAGGCCGCTCGTCTACCTATGGAGGGAGTAGGAGTGAGGAGCGCTACCCCTCCCACCTCCTACTCCCGGTCCAGTGCTCGCCCAGGATCTATGTTCTTATTACAATTTGAATAACCTTGTTTTTGTTACACCTCCTGCATCCTCTCTATAACCATTACAACTGAAAAATTATTTTAGTTCTGTTTGGAGAGTGACTTATAAAGGAAACTTTATAGTTAACTTTCTGTACTGGTCTATGCTCATGTTATGTGACACAGGTGCATGGTTTGTTATATCACACAGCTCTGATTACTGTGCAGTGTGCCTTTGTGACATCACATGACAATCAACCTATATTTATCCAGAGGAAGTAAACTATGAAACTTCCTGTTGAATGTTATCAAGCAGACATCTAGACAATCATGCCACATTGATACAGAAAGTATACAGAAAGTTATATAACTTTTCATTGCATTAAATTAAGTTCTACAACTAAAACTGAACTTTGGACCTCTCTGGGCAATCACAACTGGTATATATATATATATATATATATATATATATATATATATATATATATATTAAATAGGTATTTTCTGATCTGTTGAGTAAATAGACCTCAGCACTCACATGAAAACAACTCTTATAAATATAATAAATTGGCCTTGCCTGTCAGATAAAGGAAATTTAAGACCCTAATTTTGAGACTTAAACTGTGAGTATGGTCACCTATTTAAACTATGTCTAAACTTTGATGCAAAAGTTTCCTCAACACTTGACAATCATCTGATGTCATCCATGTTTAATGAAGTATTGAGAGTCTTTCAGTAGCTTAATTAGACTTCAGTCCAATTACTGTAAGATCTGTCAAGGATAAGTATATAACTAATTGCCTCACCTTTTATTGAACATTTGTCCAAACAGCCGTGATGTTCACAGAGAAACCTATAGAGAGGTTACACCATGGTATATAGTTACCAGAGTGTTATAGATGATAAGCTGCTGATTCAGAGCTGCTGGTCTCTCTAAGAAGATTCACAGCATTGAAGTGCTAATGAGTACGCACCTTTTATTCCATTCTTGGCTTTCATTCTAATTTATGGTTGAACCAGCAATCTGCAGTCCTTCTCATGTCAGCCCATCCAGGTGTGTGTTACGTGGGATGAACAGTGGGCAAATGATCTTCACAGGCTTGCCAAGAGCTGGGATATATTAACTCCTTTGTACAGTCTCAGAATGAATTCTTATGTCTTATCGAACAAATCTCAACATCAAGCTATCAAATAATGAAATATTATGGAACAGAATTATGATGATAGAATATGACGCTTAGGCTATGCTAAGGATTACAATATATTTGTGTAGCCCTCTAACCCCTCTTGGGGCAACCAAAACAGCACCGTCTCTTCACAAATTAGCGCTGTAAGACACTCTGAAGGTGTCTTGTGGTATCTGACACCAGTTGTCAACGGAAGGTCCCTCTAAGTCCTGTACATTATTATGTAGTAGAAGATGGGTACCCATCTTATTGCCAGTTAACTAGTTGTCCTTGCTCCGACCACTTGATTTGTACTAACCACTGCTCTCTGGGAACAAACCCCACATGCCTTTTGTCAAAGTAATTGAAATCCTTGGACTTTCCCATTTTTCCTTGTTTCAACAATTCAGCTTCAAAAACTGACTGCTCACCTGCAGCTTATACTAAATTTATTAAAAACATTGAGGTCATATACACACAATGTTTGTGGAAGTTGGCTTGGGTCAATGAATTGCGTTAACATTGCATTTAAATCGTGTTTATGTGCAAGCTCACTGTTTTTGAATATTATTCCATAAGTTACAAGTTACTATTATTATAATAATAAATAATGTATATATATATATTACCTGTTAATTCAAAAACTTTTCCATAAGAAGCACCAAATCTGAATGCAGTTCTTTACGATTGAGTGCTGATGCAATTTTATCTGCAATGTGTGAATACGTCCTAAAGAGTACTTTCATTGAGACCTCACATGCCCTGCATAATAATGGATATGTACTGAGTTATAAAGATCCTGATAGATTCACTTTAAACATCATCTGACTTTGTTTGTTGTGTTTAGTGCACCATCATTTAATATGCCATTACTGAAAGCTATGCATTCACTGATGACATACTATCAATATAAATATATATCCATGTATCAGAATGCATTGACTTCGAGATGCGTGTTTGGCTGCTAAATGAGGCAGCTAGTATTATTCTGCGCAGGTTCTGTGACCTGGCAATCAGTGCAAGGTGTCACTCAGGACGACCTCGTAATATCTGTAGATGCAGGTTAATCAGGTTTGGTTTCAGTGACAGCTGCCTGTGACCTTGAGTAAATTGCTTTGTGTTGCCTACACCTCTGGCAAACAGAAGTGATACTGTAAACTCCAGGGCATGAAGCGTTTTCTTGTATTTGAATGTAAAATTATATCCTCATTTTGGTTGTATAGCTAAGATACAAGTATGTGTCTTGAGGGAATGAGGCTGTATGACTTGTTGCCTCTTAAAAGGCTCCTCAAGGAAATCATAACTAACACTTAATAACTGACCTCTAGAAATTGACATACTTACCATATTGTCCATGGACACTGGATACATTAATAGGAGCAAACTTATTCTCAACTAAATGGGCCACTGAGACTTGAGATTTATCAGTGATTATATTAGCAAGAACATTTTTGGTACCCAAGTATTGAAATGTTTTTTCTCTGATTCCTGATTGGAACTTTAGGGTCCATCAAAAGTACCTGATAAACTTTTTGCACATTTTAGTGGCAATATACTCTGGATATGGTTTACTTTTTTCTTAGGCAACTCTATAGGACTATCAACATAAAAAACGACATGCTAAATTTTTAAGCACCACAAAAAATATTTGTAAAAAATTTAATTAAAATGAAAATTTTTCATGCTTTTTGGATGTTTTTATGTATTTTTGGAAATTTTTCTAGTCTTAATTTTAACCTATAGAATCACCATGGGCATATAAAGATGTAGCAGTGTTTGAAGTGCCTTACATATTTCCCTATTGCTTTTTAAGGAAAACCTACCATCATGAATACACTAAGGCTCCATTCACACTGCCGTATGGGGGATGTATATATGTCCGACATATAAATGGCCTATATACATCCCCCATAGATGGCAATGGGCCCTCGACGACCTACGTGAGCATTACGGTACGGGACCATACCGCTCCATACCCCGTGAAAAGATAGGACATGTCCTATCTTTTCTCTGCATACAGCATTCCCCCTCTTCCCCAGCACCGCCATGTGCCCCCCGTGCTACGGCACTGCGGGCAACGGCAGTGTGAATGCACCCTGAGGTATTCCTGATGGTAGATTCCTACCTAGATGGCAGATTTAAAACTTTTTCTTGTAAATAATGTAAATTAACTTCAGAAACTACTGGGTCGTGGAGTAGCCAGACCAAGTGCCAGGAGCTAAGGCTACTCCATGCTCCTGTAGCCTCTGAAGTCTCACCTCCTTTCGGCTCTTCTGCCAGTGCCCATGCATGCGTGATAACTTCCGGCTCACTGCCGGAGCTCCAGAGAAGAGCTTCTCGGAAAGTTATCTCGCATGGCTGGGCAAGGGCTGAAGAACCAAAGCGATGTGAGACTTCAGAGGCTACAGGGTCACAGAGCAGCCTTAACTCCCGACTCTCAGCCAACCCACTCCAAGGCAGAGTAGCCTTGGAAGCTAATTTACATAAAAGAAAGATAAACTTTTTACTTAGTTAGGGTGAAAAGATAGAAAGAGAGAAAGGAATCTAAGTTAGTATATTCCTGATGGCAGCTTTCCTTTCAAGGAAATCTAACATGGAGTATAACCAAAATTAAACTAAATATACTCACCTAATGTCCTCTTCATCTTGATCCTGGCAATAGTCTTCTCTAATCTTGACACGTTGGGATCACCTGAAAAAAGGCTTAATAAAAGCAGGCCGAAGCGTGGGGACGCGATGTCCGGCGCTCCAGGCTGCTAATTATTCACGCCTTCTGCAAGTCGTCACCTCCCTCTCCAATATGAGAGAGAGAGGTATCCATCACGCGGGAGACATCACGTAGGAGTCATGATTAAATAGCAGCCCGGAGAGGTCCCCGCACTCCAGCTTCCTTTTTATAAAACATTTTTTCAGGTGAACCCAGCGTGTCAAGATTAAAGAAGACCACCACTTGTAATGATGAAGAGAACGTTAGGTGATTATGTTTAGTTTATTTTTGGTTATACTTCATGGTAGATTTCCTTTGAGAGAAATTCACATTCTCCAGCAGTTCTATACAGTATATGTACCACTTACCAGAACACACATGATGTTCTGTGACATGGAGCAGTTGGATGTTGGGAGATATTTAATGTTAGTGTCTTCACACACATTGATTTTCTGTACCCACACAATTGTTCTCTTTTGTTTGACTTTGTATCTATTTTCTTGCTCTTTCTTGCTTGCTGTCTCGAAGCAGAGCCTCATAATCTCCCCATTGCTGGCAGCTTTTATTTCCCCATATACTTGTCCTTCGGTCAGGGCTATGAGCAGGCAGTATGGATTAGCTGGGTCACATTAGCATAGTCTGTCAGAGATAGAGGTGTTTCTGTATCTAGGAGGGGGAGGATAGCCCAAGCCTGAGGATGTGTGATCAGTGGATTTGCATACTGCTCAGCTCACGGCTCTTGTATTAATTCCACTCCAGCTCTCCTGCCTCTGCAGCACTAAAGATTTAGCATTGTGTCATTAACTCTTCCATACAAAAGAGATGAAATATCTATCTCAAAGCATCCAGGCGCTTCCTTATTTGCCGGTTTTGCTCAGTAGGAGGTTGTCGTGTCTATGACTAAAGTCTACGGGTTGCATTCGGCAAGTAGTAATATGTTCAGAATATGGATAGTTGCTGGAAACAGGTGAAGGCATGACTCAGGTTACACAATAAGAATGAAGTTTACCTATGATACAAGAAAAGTTTGTTTAAAACTAATGTGCCCTTTCTGCCTTTTAAACCCCTAGAAACAGGAAAGACGTCAGTTGTTGTAACTGCTTTCTATACAAATATATAATGAAACCTCTTTATAAATAGACACCCTGAGAGGGATATGTCAGCCATTTTAGCATTATTTTATGTTTATTATATGAAAGGAATGTGCCCTGTATTCATAATGGGCCCTTTTCATGCAATTTCATGAAAGAGCATCACAATAGGGACAATAGGGAATGTTTGATACCTAAATAGTCACTTGAAAAGATTTTTAAAGGAGTTCTACCACCAGGATGAAAGACTGTATGCAAATGAGCCTGAGGGGCTTCAGGCTCTATTAACACCTATGGAGCCCCTCATGCATTTGCATACAGTCCTTTATTCCGGTGGTAGATGCCCTTAAACTGTATTAAACATGGAACAACCACTTTATTGGAGACAACAATCTAGTAGTGTGTTGGACCTCCATTTCCTATTACATGATTTTTTCCACTCCTTAAAGGGGTATTCTCGTCTGGGCATTCACATTCGGTTTCATTAATCTGCCATATGTAAACATTTCTTCAATTAGATGTTATTAAAAAAATGTTCCTGTGTGAAGATAATTTCTCATAAATGTAATCATATGGTCCCTTAGAAACAAGACTGTGGCCCTAGATACGGCCACCTCTGCTGGAGAGATTGCACAAAGAAACAAAAAGTTTTTGTATATGAAATATGCGGGAGTTACTGCAGGTCCCACAGCCGTCCTGTGGTAATGATCGCTGAAGCCAGATGGTCTGACAGGACTCAATAGCGCATGTCTGGCCACTGCTGCCAGAATGTGACGTGGTCGTACCCGAGGAAGCCATCTCGTTTCTAAGGGACAACATGGCTGCATTTAAGAGAAATTATCTTCATACAGGAACATATTTTTTAATAACATCCAATTGAAGAAATGTTTATATATGGCAGGTTAATAAAACTGAATGTAAATGCCCAGATGAGAATACCCCTTTAAGGCTGCATGCACAAAAATGTGTGCCTGCCACACCATAACCCGGCAGGTACAAATCGGTGCATGGGAGAGGAGGAGGGGGTGAACGCTGCACTGCTCGGAACAGTGAGCGCTTGTTGCGCTCACTGTACCAAGCCTGTACACCGGGTCAAAACCAAGATGGCGGCAAAGGTACAGAATCGTATAGAAAATAGAATGGTCAGTAGACAAAGCAAAAGTCAATACACAGAATAGCAAGAACCACAATAGCAAGAGCACTAGATACACAGAATAGACTGAATAACCAGCAGCCAATGAAAGGGCTGCACAGAATATAAGGCAGTAATGGACACAAACTCAGCACTGACTGGCTCAGCCATCCATCACTCAAACTGCAGCTGCAAACAAAACAAGTACGAAGACACACCCAGCTTTTCCAAGATCAGAAATGGAGCTGTCAATCACAGGCAGCACTGGATGTGGTTTTCAAGAAGCCTGAAACCTGATCCCGTCAGAACAATTAGTGAGTTCTGACACTTGTGCTAACTTTTTAGGGGATAGAAGGGAGAGGTGTATAACAATGGTTTTTATTCCCTTAGAAAGTATTATGCATGTTGAATTTTTAGGCTTGGTCCTTTCCAGGGGAAAATGAGCGTCTATCACAGAAGTAAAAGGGTTGAATAGGAGTGCACAGGATTTAGTGTGCAATTCAAAACAATAAAGGTAGCATTATAAGGGCACTGGGAAGGACATATGAGAAACCCTCTGAGAGTGTGGTGTTGGGGTGGCTTCTAAGCAACCTTTTAAGAGCAGCTCTCTTTTAGCTTATGTATAACAGCCTAAACTAGTAGGAGACGAAGAATATAGAATATAGAAGGTGCCCTATCATGGTCTTTTGAAGGTCAATATACCCATAACATATAAAGCACTGGAACCACTTTTATGCTTGTTCATCCCTGTTTGTACCTTTATGGACCCATCACCCAATATGAAACACTTATCTAAATTACACCCATTCCAACTTTTATTGCCTAATGGGATGAGAGAAGGTTAGACATATCTAATAGCCAGATGATCTCATATAAGATGGTCTTGTTTAATTCCCAGAGTGCTTGCTTGTCTCATGTCTTCTGGCATCTAGAGGTCCTTTTAGTCTAATAATGTAGCTTTTAGATACCTACATCCCAGTTCTGTTATCAGCTCGCCTTAGAGAGTAGAGAAGATGCTCAGTTACACATTGACATGTTAATGTGGTTGTGTTTCACTTTAGATCACTCAGTTTTGTAACAAGCCCAGGACGCCTCAATATGGGCCTCTTGCCTACTAAATGAGTTCCTGATAATTAGCATTGTGATGCAGCACCAGATGCGAGATGTTGGGGTAATGGGTTCATTCTGTGAGCTGTTTGTCTCTGATGTTACTTGTGTGGGGAGCTTCTACTTTACAGGCACAATGTATCACCGTTGTTAAACGCTAGCAGCTTAATTTGTTGCCAGTTTCTGAAATGGAATAAATTAACTTTCTTTAGATTCAACAGAGCGATAGTGTCAGAGCCAGAGGCGGCAACTCGCAAACTTGTGATTTCAGGTCCTCAGTTACAGATTCAGTAGTGATGGGAACTAATCTATAACTTCAATGTAGGACCGTCCAAAATCATAAAATACAATTAAAGGGACTGTATAGCCTAAGCACTGCATTTATTTCTATTGATTTTTTTCTCATATTCTACATCTACACTGTTCCCTTGTCTAAATGAATGCTTCTATGTACCTGAATTCATGCATGTTAATGACAGCAATTACATTGTCTGTCTAATGTTAATAAATAAGTAGTGACACCTAGAAAGGCAGCATGATCCCTGGGGGTGGTTACCCCCTCCTCTATGTTAATCTTCATGTGCCTATGGAGCTGTGCAGTCTTAATTTCATAGCAAAATGTTCTAAAGCCCTCATGGGCAAGGATGGAGAAAGGAGACTTTGGGAAGCTGCTACCCCAAAGTTTTATGGAAAAATAAACACAGATACTTTTGTACTTTTAAGCATCTTTATACATTAATACTACCATACAATTTTTAAATATTTCTCCCGGGATAGAGATTGTAAAACGTATGTAATTTACCCTTGCCTAGTGTTTATGCTTTGAAGGAAATGTATCTTTGGAAAATAGCCTTAAACTTTTAGGTTAAATAAAGTGTTAAATGACGTTCAACACATTTAAAAATAAATATTGCAGTGTTTACACTGAGCCTCATAATGAGCTAATACTTCCTGTTCTGTGAAGATCACTTCTCAACAATCTTATTTTCATTACAGGAACATTTACAATGTAGCAGCTATATATAGATAGCAGAGATTACACCACTACATAGAATAAGTGATGGTCACATCTGTTTCGCTCCCACTTTGTACCTTTGTACTGGTCACAGAACAAGCCCACAATACTACCCCATAGGAGTCCACAAGTCATATGTAGACTACAAGTTCATGTAGCTACTGTCATGAATATCTCTAAATGCTTCTAATAATAGTTCAGGCAAGATGACCTCCATAATGGTTGAGAGAATACAACAATGTTTTGCTGTGTTAAATAGTCTTTTATCATAATACATTAATTTTAACTACGGTAATATAAATTTGGTAGGTTTGAGATTGTCCACTTAGTAATAATTTAGAAGATGTCATGCATGTTGTTGCCACCTTTTGATGAAAATGATTACATGTATTTACAGCGTCTGCAAAGTTGATATCATCATAGAAATTCCCATACAATAATTTGTCAGCACAGTACGTATTGTATCCATCCCTGTTGGATAAAGGATTTACTGTATACAATCCGCTGGCATCTCCCCATACAAGCGTGTTATTTATTAGAGGCAGCAGAACCTCGCATAAATGCTGTGGACATTTTGATGGCATCGCTAAGCATCATATGTCTGCTATGATCATAGGTTCCCTCTACACTACATCCTGAGAAATGAAGGATCATCAGAGCTTTCCTGTGTGCAGGAAACACTCGTGTCTCCAACTCATCCAGTTTTGATGATCTCTTATTCATAGACACCACTTTGTGGATGATTGAGATCCAGTCTAACAAGTGTCTGTCTTAATAAACCTTGTACTTGACGTGATGAAAACAAGATACAGCTTATTAACCTTGGAATTGAAAGTTTTGAGTTGCAAAATATAAGGTACAGTTTCTTCAGGGAATTGGGGGGGGGGGACTCATTGCTATCTATGTGTGGTTTAAGGAGACCCTGGTGATTGCAACCTAAGAGTCAGTATTGCTTGATAGAGGATTGATGAATATATAGATAGAAAAATCAGTATTAACCATGCATAGTACAACTATTCACTTTTCAAATCTCAACTTAATATAAAGCTACCAAAACTATTTAAGGATTGAAGAAGACAGAAAGGTGGGCAACGACCACTGCCTAACAACTTATGTTTATATGTCATTTAGGCAAGGTTCACAACTGTGTGAAGTTATTTAAGGAACCTTTATCACAAATCCAATCAGTAAAAGATGTGCTACAAAATATAAAAGAATTGAAACCACGACAGAAACCCAATGGATCCCATCTTCAACAGTGCGGTCCTTTGGTTCGGTGCCTATTATATATTATATTATATCAGATTCTATAATGGAATAGAAAATACCACAAATATGAACAAATCTTGTCTGTAGAAAGCAGGGTGGGAGCCTTAAGCGGACAACAACAGTAATTTGGATTTATGGTAGTCTCCATGAAAATCTAACATTTGTTTAACAAAAAAATGAATTCTGGTCACATTTGCATTGTGCTAACAAGTGATCAATGAGTTTTAAAGGTATTATATTTTAAAGGTGTATACTTGCTTGATCTTGATCTTGGCCTGACCTGTGTATATCCCGCCTGTACCTGTATCCATCAGGCTTGCTGGTTAATTTGAGTCTTGTCTCCCTGTGTTTCTAGTTCAGTTTGACCTGTCTCCATTTGTCTGCCTGTATCTTTACCTGATCTGTATATTACCCGCTTGAGCTTGACCTGACCTGTATATACTGCCTGAAGACCTGTATATATCTGTTGTTTTGTCCCTGTCTCAGTCCTGTGTTTGTATTCTGTGGACCAGTGTGACCACTGGTCTATTCTTGCATTCCGGTTACCTGTTCAGTTCTGTGTTTGCATTCTGTGCACCTGTGTGAACACTGGTCTATTCCTGTATTCCAGTTAACTGTTCAGTCTTGTGTTGGTTTCTGTGTGCAAGTGTGAACACTGGTCTATACCTGTATTTTCGTTACCTGTCCGCTCCACCATCCAGCAGCTGCCAGACGAAGTAAGTTCCCCTGTCCTGTTGTAGGGTCAATCAGGGACTGTCAGTTAGGTTCTTAATAGTGGGTTCGCCCTTATCAGGGCGGTTTATCTGCTTTACGCAGGGCCTTAGCCCGCAGGGACGTTGCAGGGTGAGTTCGCCACCACTTACCCAGTCTGACAGCTAGCGCCAAGCCTGGTTGTGGTTGCACGTTTGCTGGACAGGTGCTGACAGGATGGCTGGACCATTATACCTGCTCTTTACCTCTTGTGTCACCACCCCCTTCATCCTCATAGACTGTAAGCTCTTGCGAAGTGGGCCCTAACCTCCTACTGTTCCATATGACTGTTTTTACTCCATAAACTTCTATTTTATTTCTATATGTCCCCTATGATTTATAAAGTGCAACAGAATATGATGGCGCTATATAAATAAAGATTCTTATTTTTATAGATATGTCTCCGAGAATGGGCAAACTGTATGACTAGAAATGACTCTAAAATAATTGTTCATAATCACACAAGTTTGCATTGGGAATGAGATTTGTTAAATCATTGCTCATTCTGGGCAGCTCATTTGCCCTTGTAAAGGGACCATTAGACCAAGGCATCTCAGATTGACCATCTTAGTCAGTAACTGGTGTGTGGACAAAAGTTATCCCCCCTGATCCCTCATTAATGGGTACGTTTAGCTCAGAAGTGCTGACAAACAGACTAATGTCTATGGCTATCTTAGGTTAAATTGATTTGTGTGAAGTATAACAGCTGGTGCTGGTGTTTAGGAGCCATGCTGTCTTATTGTGTTTGCAGGGAGGATTTAGAGCTTGCACAGCTGGCCTGTTGACCTCTGACCAGTTGATATAAAAATCAATATCTCAATATCCCTGAAGATTATATTGACATCTAGATATGGAAAATGCTTCTTGGAGCCATGGTGTTCTTATACGGGCCAATATTAGTTCAGGCCTCCTCGTGTAATTCACCATAATCTTCAGAAGTATTTTCACTTTGACGGCATGTTAAGGAAGAATCCTCAAACAAATCTGTATTCACACATACTTAAGACACGTGCTCATCCTCATAGAGACCAGCTTTGCAGGAGAGGCATAGCACAGAAGTCCTTTATTAGAGAATACAATTGTTAATTATGTGCAGTTGGGCCATGTGATAGTCTGCACTAATGACCCCTATGGTGACCTCCTGCCCCTAAATGTGAACTGCAGATTTACAAATGATATTTGTGAGATGGTCAATATATATTTTCACTAACAGCATATTTGATAAAGCTTTTTTATTCTTTGTGATTGGTAGTAGTAACCTTATAGCAAATGCTGTTGTTTCCATAAATTTTCCATAAACCTGCAGCGTTTTTTTGAAACAACTTTGCAGTATATTTTGAATTTCTGCTTTGCTCTTTATATTTAATTGTATAAATAAATATTGAGTTTTACCTGTTCAGGATGTGTTCACACTTTAGTTGTATTTCTTTGCTTAGTGCCAAACTATTTTGACAAAAAAATTGTATTAAAGTTATTATTTTATTAGGTTAATTTTTAACATATATCTGGAGTGCTGATATCTCCTTTATGAATGACATGGATCCTCCTGTACAAATATTTTGTATTGTACTAAAGAAGTGGATGGAATAAACTATTAATTCTAGAGTTGGCTCAGAGTAATAAACATGAAGGCTCTTTTTGGTATAATATAATGTTCACGATAAATGTTGTGCTGGACTTTGTACCAAAGGATGGTCCAGTTATAACATAATACTGGACACCAGTAACTTTAATTAGAGCCTGGTAGGGTGTATTTCCTAGGGGATGATGAAGGGTGGGCCCTCAGTATAAGTTTGTTTGGTGGCCCCAAGAAATCCCAGTCTGACACTGGATAAATGCATACAGTTGCTATATTGGCTATTCTTGTTATGACTACTCTATATATGCCTATGACTACCTTTGTTCTAAGCTGTACCTTTCTATTATTCTAGCATGCCGTGGAATGCTCTGTGGATTTGGTGCAGTGTGTGAGAAGAGCCAAACTGACCCATCTCAGGCAACATGCGTGTGTAAGAAGACTGCTTGCCCATCACTGGTAGCCCCCGTCTGTGGCTCTGACTACTCCACCTACAGCAATGAGTGTGAACTTGAAAGAGCCCAATGCAACCAGCAGAGAAGAATCAAAGTAATCAGCAAAGGACCTTGCGGTAAGACACCAGCAGCTAGATGATCACTATATTTCTTTATCCTTATTCTATGATTTGTGCATCTCCGGCTGCAGTATTAGTGCCAGCAATACTCCCGAAAGATGTATAATAACAATCTATATAGTTGTTGGATCAGATGCATGATCCACTCTTGCTGCACAGCACTGTGATTAGCTATGTTATACATTGCCTCTTTTCCCGCCTCCACCTTTTTACATCTCTCTAATGGGATATATAATAAATGGCCTCTTTCTTTTCAGAATTCTACAGCTCCCTGGCCATACATATACTATAATGTGCAGTCTTACTCTTTACTGCCCATGCAGTACCTTCATCAGAGCTGCATTGCACAGCTTCCCCATCCCTTGCTTATACCAATGCTAGATAATAATGCACAGAACATAGGCACTTTTCATTTCCCTGAGCACATGTATAACACATGGCCTTTCCTTTTAGTTATACTGATTCTAGTTTAAATGTATAAAATATAGACTTTTTTTTAAAGATCTCACCCAATACAGTATCTTGATTAGCTATTCAATTAATGGGTTGCTTCCAATGCACCTCTAAATTTCTGCTGCACTTCAAAAACCCAAGTAGAATCCATAAAATAAAAGCTTCCTGCTCTCCCATAGCTCCTGGGGAGATGCATTATGCACTGCCGTTTTTAATACAAATCCCTCGCCAGATAAATAGTGTTAATGCCTTAATGTTTCTGTACTGAAGGCAAGTCTCTGATGATTAGGCTTTGGTGAGATGAAAAATTAACCATTTTTGTCACTAAAAAATGTTACATTCAAGTTCCAACTTTTGACAAAAGATATACAAGGATATTTTTTCCCATCACAACTTAGACTAAGTTGCTAGTGGTGTACTATAGTATATTATGAAAGAGAATAAATAACACCAAATACTGATTGTAAATAGAAGCCCTTCCCTATTCATATTCATATTGACTTCGATTTGTGTTACTTTCTGTTCTGTTACATTTCTATTCTGTTATTTTGTTCTTAACGTAAACAAGTAATAGACACCTCTAAAAATGTGTGATTGGGGCCAAAGTCTCAACTAGATCCTGGAAGTCTATGCTGTCTTATGGGATGATGTTAACCTATGCCTGACCCTGTTCATAAAATTCCTTGGCTGGACATGTCTCTGAGAGGCTATAGAGCCATTGCTATATGCATAGCAGTAAATATTTAATTTATTCCCAGTGGCGTAAGTTACTGCAGTTGTAACTTTTTGAGGTGAAATGCTCTTACGCTTTGTTAATGTAAACCCTAAAGTGACAAATTATGTGTAAACTAAATTTGTCTTCAACCAATGTATGATAGTAATGGAATCAGACTGTACTTAGTTGGACCATTTGTTTCTTTCAATGGCTACTACCCATTAATAGGCTTCCTTTTTTATGGACTGCTATTATAGTGTAGTATTATCCAACGCTAACTAAGGTTCCATGTACACGAACATGCTTGGTGGATGGACCAAGAAGAGTGCAGAGGTCATGAATGTGTTCATGTACAGGGGCCTAAGCCCATTTGTAGTAGCTAAGTAGCTGTACATTAATTTAAAGTAGGTTGGTGTTATAACCATTGAAGGAATTATTCTCTGCTAAATGAATTTTATTAGTAATGGGCAGCGTTGTTCACGATTGTGGGTGTTAACTCTGTAAATGCTGGAGGTATTTAAATCAAAGTGATGCCAGCAGTGTTGTGCACCGCCAGCACCGATCGTGGGAGCAAGGTGAACCCAAACTTTTGACGCACCCAAACCAAAGCACTCATATATACTCAAAATACTCATATATACTCAAAATACTCATTTTTGTTCATATTGGCAAATATGTTTGAACAAACGCTGCTTTTAAGTTAATGCCTAATTTCAGAAATCCCAATCTTACTAGGTATAATGACTTGGTATTTCAGAATAGATCATTTAAAATTCATTAAGTAAAAAAAAAGAATAGGTTATTATTTTATGTGAAAAAATATGATTGCCTTAATTTATCACAGATGTTGCTGTCCAAGCTTTACGATTGACTTTGCAAACAGGAAATCTTTATGTTGACAAGTTGACACTCACAGGCATCCTTTTCTTGGTTCGTGATAAGCCTTTCACTTTTAATGTCATTTCTACAAATAGTCAATAGAAGTAAAAACTGCTCCTTGGTGGCCTTCACTGTTTCCAACCTCTTCTCTCCATCCTCAAGCCTAAAGCCCCAGTGATTTCCCAGCAGTGGTCCTGTTATGTGAAATGCTTCCCTGCACCTCAGCTCACTGATTAAAACACTGTGATTCTCATTGTCAATGGTCTCTGATTGCATTGGCGTTCATCCCGGGGGCACTGCATTATGCATTATGTATTCATTCACATCAGTGCTTGTCCCCACTGGGGCTCACTGAATATTTTTTTTTTTTTACGGCAGGAACATGAACTAGGGTTAAGTTTGCTAGCATCGCACACTGTATTTATAAGTGAAGAGAATATAGATATTATATGCCATTTTATGAAGGGGCTACTGACTGCGCTTATGTGGAACAAATACAATTTGGATTGCGTTGCCACATAGTAACTGCCATTCTATTTTCTCATTTTTGCAGGTTCCAGGGACCCTTGTGCATCTGTGTCCTGCAGCTATGGAAGCACCTGTGTACGCTCGGCAGATGGGCAAACTGCAAAGTGTGTCTGCCCAACCACCTGTGCTGGCATACCGGAGAATGTGGTGTGTGGCAGTGATGGAAAGGACTACCGCAATGAGTGTGCTCTGAATAAGCAGGCCTGTGACAACCAGGAGAACCTCTACAAGAAGTTTGAGGGACCATGTGGTGAGTTGTTGGACCGTGATTCCTTTTTTCATCACACATCTTGATTTACCTACGCAAAAATCATTCTAGTCACCTACACTTTTTTGCTGCGTACTTAGATAAAATATTACTTTTTATGAATGTATTAGATATCTCGAATAATGTTGATTTGGCATAACTGCTTAGAATATATTAAGTATTAAATGCTCTAAAACCAACACAATGGGGGTTATATATCATTGGGACAGTTTTATGTCTGTCTTTAGAGCCCCACTGACCATTAGATTCATTAAAGTGACATAGGCCCTTTAATAAATGTTTTTATGCTCTACCTGCTGTGTGGGATTTTTTTGGGCAAAAAAGTCTCAAAATGTATAAAAAGTTCCAGCACATACTCCAGGAGGGGACTGGAGTGGTTATGCAACTTTTTTAAGAACTCACAATTCATGAATCTGGCTTTGCACGCCGTTGTACTAGCAGTAGTTCTATGTTTACGCCAGAAAAGTGAAGTGGTGTAAATAGTCCTATGAAACCTTTTAGCACTGAAAAGCCACAAAAATCTTCCTTTCGACTTTTTTGAGACTTTTTTTAGTCCAATAAAGCCCAGCAAAACTAATGATAAATAACTTCCAATGTATTGTTCAACTGTACAACACAATTGTATTAATTTTAGTGTGAGTTTAGAAACACGGAAAGTTAAAAAAAAGCAGTGGCTTTCTTGCTTAGTTAAACATACATATGCATGGAGAGACAATTTTTTTGGTGCTGCCAATAACTTCCATATTCATGCAAATGATATTGATATGATATTTACCTACATAATATATGGAAATTACATGTGTGTATATAAATATACAGTTCCACCCAATAAATGGACTGTAAATAGCTTGTCAGGACAAAGGTTTCCATAGTAGCAAATAAGAAATAAAAATATTAATGAGGTATTTTTTATGTTACAAAAATGCTAAATACTTTAATTCAGCTATTAACAGGCAATTAGGACTGTAGTATAAAAATGATGGTTAGGATAACCCTTTTAACTCCTACCAGCAATTTACAAGCAAGTTTTGTTATCTGTGTAAAAAAACCTATCTAGAATTAAGCCAAATCCTTTCCTTGAAGAGCAAAGATTTCATAATAGTAACAATCTACTCTAGAAACAGGCAAAGGGATCCCTAAATCCCAGCTTCATTAAAAAAAACATCTACTATTATTGTGATAAATAATAATAAATATAGAGCAATTACCCGAGTATAGTAATATACACAATATACACAGGCACATGGGAGGAATTGCAGAAGTCAAAGAGGGCAATGGCAAAATAACCGATTTATCAAGTACGTGACATACAGACATAGATGCTGATATACATAGACAGAGATGTAGAGATGTTAACGTATGATAATAAACAGTATGGTCTTCCTGTGAGGTAGAAGCCTGAATGTAACAGACTAATAAGAGAAGAAATAATTGGCAAATTGCTTATAGGTGATGGATTTCAGCTGGGAAAAGCCTAGTGTCTGCTCCGAGTGAATTCACTGTATCTCATTTAGTGCCTATTTTTTGCTTATATTCCCTCAAGACAGTTATACCAATATACTTGTAGTGAATTTCATTTTTCAAAGTGTGTGTATTGTATATCTAGATTAATATCGAAGAACACTGAGCCGTTGTAAGCTGAAGCTAAATATACTTTATACTGTGTGTTGTTTGAGAGGGTATCTGGGTCAGAAACATATTTATTTTTTGCTACATTCAATTCAGTATATTCCTTTATTTAATATTATGATAAAGAAGTACGGTACAGTAGACAAGTATATGGGTTTTCAATGCTGACCATTAGCCACTATAACTGGTCATCCAGATGCTACATGTCCAGCCGTAGTATAGTGTTGCATCAACATTTCATCACAGATCAAACAGCGCCCAAGACATTGACTTCTTTGGTTCTGCTGAAGTGTATACTATTTTGATGGAAAATAATTGTACTTCATTTTTTGATGGAATCTTCAATGTAGGGTCATAATATTGTCTCCAATGCAGATGTGAGCCAAGGCATAGTTTACCCATGTTAGGAGTTTTTTATTTATTTATTTTTTTTACGGTTGTATCTCAATGACCAGGGGAGAGAATGCATTTAAAGGGAACCTATCATTACATATTTACAAATACAGCTAGTGACAGGTTCCCGTAGAGCGGCCCTAACTAGATGGATGTCATAATTTTTCTACTGAGTGGTAAAAACCTGTAGATACTTTCTTTAGAAAGTAACATTATAGTTGGCAAACACGTTTGCTATAGTTGGCCAAAGTATTTGATTTCAAGCAATAAAATGAGAGGACACTACATTAAATATTTGCTTTGTATTCCTAGACCCATGTAAGAATGCCCTAAATGACCTGAACCGAGTGTGCAGGGTAAACCCACGTTCGCGTCAATTAGAAATGCTCTTACGGCCAGAGAACTGTCCATCACGGAAAGATCCTGTGTGTGCTGATGATGGAGTAACCTATGAAAATGAGTGTGTTATGTCCAGGAATGGAAGCATTCGAGGAATCGAACTGATGAAAGTGCGCACAGGGCAGTGCCAGGTTCAGGGTAAGTTCAACAAGGGTGAACCCAATGACTTTGGTGGGACCACTTGATCATCTAATATGGATGGTGTGGTCCTGACTATTCCCTGTGGCTGATGTTGGGAAAAAGGTTATGACTGATCTGATTTTAACATATCCAATCCATTTTTCAAGCTGAGACTTTCTTTTCTGTCTCTTTTGGGATCAAATGGACATATAAATATAAATCAACTGAGTGCTAAAGTTTTAGTGAAATTAAGTATATGTGAGTGATAGACATAGCAGATCATAACTAGTGGCATAAAATAGGACATATTCAGATCACTGATTCAGATTCACATGTTCACATTTCTTGTGTTCTCCCATACTCTTAATGTAATTTTTTATCTTCATGATTTAAATACTTAATTCACAAATCCAGAATTAGATAAGAGAAAGTTTTAAAAATACATGTGAAAATGGTGCTGTTCTGTGTTATACAATACAATATGCAAGCCCATACAACACTGTTGTATGAACCAGTAAATCAATATCTTCCTGAGACTGTCACGGTCTGAATAGAAGCGTTTCTAACACAAAGAAAGTATTCTAAGAGTGAAATGACACTTATGCGGTTGGGAAACATTTAAATGAAAGTGTGCTTTGGCACTTTACCATCGATTTGTGCGACAGGAAGTGTGGCTTTACAGAATCCGAATAAAAGATTGCCAAGCATCATCAAACCATAGATACAGAGTATTCTACTGTAAAGGCCCTCTTATATCTGAAATTGATAAAGTTTGCAATTCACACATATAAATATGCAGAAATTACATACAAAAACCCCTTTTGTAATAATTAGCGCAAATGAGTTTACCAGGTACACTTAGCTGTGTAGTTTGAAATGTATAGACCAAAAGTTTGCACACACCTTCTCATTCGAAGAGTTTTCTGTATTTTCAGGACAGTGAAAATTGTAGATTTACACTGAATGCATCAAAACTAGGAATTAACAAATGTGGAATTATATACAAAAGTGTCAAACAACTGAAAATATGTCTTATATTCTAGGTTCTTCAAAGTAGCCACCTTTTGCTTTGAGTACTGGTTTGCACACTCTTGGCATTCCCTTGATGAGCTTCAAGAGGTAGTCACCTGAAATGGTCTTCCAACAGTCTTGAAGGAGTTCCCAGAGATGTTGGCCCTTTTGCCTTCACTCTGCGGTCCAGCTTACCCCTAACCATCTAGATTGGATTCAAGTCTGGTGACTGTGGAGGCCAGGTCATCTGACAGCACCCATCACTCTCCTTCTTGGTAAAATAGCCCTTACACATCCTGGAGGTGTGTTTGGGGTCGTTGTCCTGTTGGAAAATAAATGGTCCAACTAAATTCAAACCTGATATAATAGCATGCCACTGCAAGCAGCTGTGGTAACTATGCTGGTTCAGTATACCTTCAATTTTGAATAAATCCCCAACAGTGTCACCAGAAAAGGATCCCCACACCATCACACCTCCTCCTCCATGCGTCATGATGGGAACCAGGCATGTAGAGTCCATTTGTTCACCTTTTCTGCATTGCACAAAGACATAGTAGTTGGAACCAAAGATCTGAAATTTTAACTCATCAGACTAAAGCACAAATTTCCACTGTCCATTCCTTGTGTTCTTTAGCCCAAACAAGTCTCTTGTGCTTGTTGCCTGTCTTTAGCAGTGGTTTCCTAGCAGGTTTTTTACCATAAAGGTTGCTGCACACAGTCTCCTCGTAACAGAGATGTGTCTGTTGCTAGAGCTCTGTGTGGAATTGACCTGGGCTCTAATCTGAGCTGCTGTTAACCTGCGGCCGGTGACTTGAATTAACTTATCCTCCGCAGCAGAAGTGAGTCTTGGTCTTCCTTTCCTGGGGAGGTTTTCATGTGAGCCAGTTTCTTTGTAGCACTCAATGGTTTTTGCAACTGCACTTGGGGACACATTCAAAGTTTTCCTAATTTTTCATACTGACTGACCTTCATTTCTTAAAGTAATGATGGCCACTCATTTTTTTACTTAGCTTCTTTTTTCTAGCCATCGTCTAACAGTCTACTCAGTAGGTCTATCAGTTGTGTTTTCACCTGACCTGCAAAACACAACTGATGGTCCCAACCCCATTTATAAGGAAAGAAATCCCATTTATTAAACCTGACAGGGCACACCTATGATGTGAAAACCTTTTCTGGTAACTACCTCATCAAGAGAATGCCAAGAGTGTGCAGCCCTCAATGTTGATGACTAGGGGTCCATGATATATTTTAGAGTTTTTCTAACATACAATGATTGACCTAAATGTAAAACCCTTCCAACTATGGTCTGCTACCACAAAAACAAGGCAAATGATGATTACTATCTTTTTATAGGAAAGAGGAAATGATGATTACTATCTAATGAGAGGAAATTCGATTTACATAATTTAGATTAGGGCCATATATTTAGTTTATGGAAGAAGGTATATCCAATCCTGATGAAGTCAACTAGAGCGGTTATCTTAGTATTTGTTTCTTCTCCCTTACTTTTTTCTAGATAAGTGCAAGGATGAATGTAAGCACAATGCTGTATGCCTTAATCGCCGAGGTACCACCCGTTGCTCTTGTGACCGCATAACTTGTGACGGTTCCTACAAGCCTGTCTGTGGCCGAGACAGCCGCACTTACAGCAATGATTGTGAAAGGCAAAGAGCTGAGTGCATCCAGAAAACAGCCATTCCAATGAAACACAAAGGTCCATGTGGTGAGTATACACTCTTGCTCATCTCTAATATATTAAAATCCTAACAATGTATGTTCCCTATCTGAAGGTAAGAGTTTCTAATTGCTTTTGTGTCTAATTTTACTAAGTACCAAACTCAGCTGAAATGAGTTTTCCACACAGGGGTTGTGGGATGGAAAATTTTAGAGATGGGAGGGAGCTCTTCATTTCCTTTGCTTGTCTACGTGTCCCCTCATACATATGTTCATCTACATTAATGTGCTGCATCTTGCTACATATTATATATGTATCTTCTCTCGTTCTTCCTAATATCTTGCTTTCTTCTCTCTGTCTCTGTCTCTCCCTCATATAGAAGTGGGTAAATTTCAGCTGGTGACCAGATAAGGTTCGGAACCAAGAGAGGATTACCAATCCTCATTAAGATAAAAATGTGTTAACTTTGCTAATGAAGCCTTATCATGTTCTCTCCCTTGCTACAGTGGATATACGCTCCTTTTTTCCCAATTTCCAGACTTATGGCTGCCATTATTCTTAGCGCTGTCCAAGGAGAACTTGCAGCTGTTACTCTTCCTTGAAACCATGGGGAGGGACTTCGTAGGAGCTTATAGATAAAGGGTATTGCTCTGAATGCTCCCCCACCTAATTGGCTGACCTGCTCAATTTAAAACATTATTTTCTCCATGTGTGCTCCCTTTTCCTGTATTTTGTGTCTTTCCTTTCAGAAGATGTTCTGTGGAGTAAGGATGGATGACCCCATTGGTTGCTTTCTTCCCAATGTCTGTGAGGTCTTCAGTCTGAGGTCTCCTGTCTAAACCACATGTCTCCCGCTAGACACTCATTTCTCCTCCCAACTCTTCTCCATCCACAGCTTGTTCTCATTAATTAGTGTGTGGATGAAAATCCCTCTGCTTTACTGAGCTCGCTTCCAGGCTTCTGCACTGGTGCAGCTTGGGCTTCCACCAACCTTTTAGCTCCTTCCTTAATCCACTTGTTTGTGCTGCTTCATTCTGTGCTTGTTGCCTGTTTATGTATTGGTGCATTGCAAAAAAAAAAAAATCCTCTTGAAATCCTCTTTTACACATCAGAGTTTATGCCAGGCAAACACAGTCTGCTATATTGTTGAAAAGGCTAAGCAGTAAGAAGAACTTTTCCCATAACCCCCTTCCTGCGGATAAACTGGTCCGCATACATGTTGGTACTTGGATGGTCAGTTTGCAGCCTTAAGCCGCTGTTATATCACAGGAATTGTAGTCATCTCTGTAGTTTTCATAGTGGGAAATTAATCCTCTTGGGTCCAACAAGGCGTGTATATATCTGGTGTCCCCGGGGCTATGTCCTTGCAAGGAGTAAGGTTCCATAGAACAAATTCATACCAATGGGCTCATGCACACACCTGTTGTTTCCATGTATATGTGGGTGAGCTGTTTAGGAGTTGGTCCTAATCCTGTCCATGTCTGTGGAAAGGAAAGTCTTTTTGCTTTCATTAACATATACTTAACATGTCAATGACACACACGAGTCGCCAACAATAGAGCACAGATTTGTTGTATGCTGCACAAGAACATCCCAGGAGAAACAACTTGTATACGTGGCAGGCTTTAGGAAAGCTGACCAATTTTGATTTGAGCTACTACTTGCGTACAAGTCTTGATAAAGTTGAAATTCTTGGTGCACGGCGGAGTGGCCCAGCATGTGGGGTGGGGACACTATACTATAGCCTACACTGGGACCTGGCGCAGATTATAGCACAATTCTTTACCAGAGAGAGCCTGTTGTAGAATTGCCCGGCTACATGGTCAGTTATCAGATACATAAAGAAGCCAGAACCCCTTGATATATCCAGTGGGACCAAAGGGACAGATGGACATCAAATGTTGACACACGATCCACCAAAGCTTGATAATTGTCTCCCTATTTACAAATTAATTCAACATCAGTCTTTCACATCAGATGCCTTTTGGAGGAACCCATTGATTACGGTAGGACTTTCCAGCCATCTGATGTGTATGTCTAGAATTTCCACTATTGGGAGATGTCATAGGTGTCTTGCTGTGGCATATTTATTAAAGTATTTAAAGGAACATTCCTTTGATGACTTTCCGGGGATATTTGGTAATGCATGTGGCAACACTTTGCTCACACATTTTTTGTCCTAAACATGTTGCAATGTGGTTGAGCAGTTGTTCTAACACATCAAAATGAGAATAATTTAATGACACCGCATCCATATGACACCAACACCTGCTTTTATCCTATGTTATTCCTTTCCAGTCTGTCACATCTTAATAAAATACTAATTCATTCTATTATTTGCAAAATTCTGTTTAATCCCAAATTCAAGTAATGTAAGTTTAGGCACATATGCTACAAAGCGTTCCTCTTGCAAACACCATCACAGGCTACCTGGAACATTTTCTTCCCACCTGAAGATATTTTTAGTTGTGTTTTGTAAAGTCTATTTCTGTTTCTAGTTGACGCATTGCCTGGTGTCTCTTGGTCCATACGCACACTTTTAGAGAGCCGCCACATAGTCATAGCTGTACAGGCTCATATAAAAAATGCAATAGAGTACACTAATATAATATAACGAAGTGTAGGATGTGTTATGCTCATATCACAGGGCACAGTCATCTAAACACATCCATCCATCAGAGCCATAAGAAGGACAGGAGTAGGAATGCGTAGAAAATAACAGGTGGGGGTGTGCCATATGTGCTTCATAATCAGCCTGAATTCTGTGACTATGATGGATGCATATAAAGCAACTCAATAAGCACCTTCTGGGCTCCAGGTCCTGGTGCTCTCCTTGTCTAACACATTCCAGTAACAGATAAAGGGACATAGTTATTTATAAGAAGCACAGATATACTGGAGCACGTTTAATATCTGAATTTAGTATCTGTTCAGTATACTACTAAAATTATTTTAGGTATACACAAGAGAAAAATAGCAAGATACGTACATATGTGCCAAATACAGTGGGTATGGAATTTTATTTCAGACAATTTTTGATCTTACCAATTGGCTGAAATGAAACAAAAAATGAAACATTTTAAGGGGTTTGAATACTTTCCGTACCCAGTTTATGCATCACATAATGTATGTGATATATATAATTTCTACAGCTTCATTTCATATAGATATACCCTTGAGTATTATAAAATATCTATTGCCACAAAGCTGAAAGGGACAATATATATTTCAATATATATTGACTGGTTACATAACCTGTTTTGCCATTGAAATATGGATGTGGAGGCATAGCCGCAGAGAGGTGGGATGGTATCGAAACCTGAACCAATGATAATACAATAGATGTACCTAAGAGTAGCTCAAACTCTGTAATCTGTAGTTTAGCGATGCAGAATGCAGAGATCACAGATTACAGAGTAAGCCTCCAAACACATGACATGTGCAGCTATACAGGATGCAAACAGTGGTCCCGTGGACTCTTGCTTGCATCCTGTTTGTCATTGGCAGTGAGCTTATGGGCCATTGACAATTGAAAAAGACTTCCCAGGATACAAACACGGGCAGGAATATGACCTGCTCTGTCTTGGAAAATTGGTCCATGCATGGGGCAGTGGAATACACAGCCTTGAGCACATACTCAGAAGTAGAAGTGAATGGGTGGTAGCTTTAGGACAAACGCCTAGCTTATGTCCTAAATATATTATGTGCATGAGCCCATAAGGAAAATGCAGATAACTTTCCTAGGGTAGGTAAAAAGAAATGGTGTCTCGGATAAGGAAGCTCCCTTTATATCAGTGCCAACTCTTGGCCAAGAGAGCAAAGATAAAAAAGCAGCCACATCAGGATGTATGGAAAATAGCGGACAGAGATAGTTTTTATATGGTTAGTCCATATTACTTTAAATTAATTCTTAAATGATTTAATAAGCAATTCCACACATACTGCTTTTGTTATTATTGGGTTTTCCTGAAACCACTTTTAAGGCCACAGTCGCTGTCAGTAGGTCACTTCTCCAATAGAGAATTAAAGATACGTTTTTCTTCCTAAAGTAAAACTTGTCAATCATCCAGGAAAAACTCCCTCTTTATCTATTGGAAGTGCAGTTTGTATGGAGCGTATGACTTCAACTCATCTGAAATAGTTGGGGAACAAAGAAGCTCTAATGGGCTCCCATTCATTACAGGTAGTTATTCGGCTCTTGCTATGACACTGCGGTTAAAGTCGTGCTCCAGTTCAGTTAATTGCTATTAGTATTTTTTTTTTTCCTGTGGGGAACAGACGAATTTTGCTCTATTATGTTCTTGGAGAGCAGCTGGAGAATATGTAAAAAGGAAATATTGACTTTCAGTTCTGTCTACAAAATTAAACCTGTCTGGAAAGTGTTCCAGAGTCTGTTAGCGGGGACAGTGTGTCTATGCTGGAAGAGCAGTACAGTATACAGGCGGTCCCCTACTTAAGGACACCCGACTTACAGACAACCCATAGTTACAGACGGACCCCTCTGCCCACTGTGACCTCTGGTGAAGCTCTCTGGATGCTTTACTATAGTCCCAGACTGCAATGATCAGCTGTAAGGTGTCTGTAATGAAGCTTTATTGATAATTCTTGGTCCAATTACACCAAAAATTTGGAAACTCCAATTGTCACTGGGGCAAAAGAAAAAACATTGTCTAGAACTTCCATTATAAAATATACAGTTTCGACTTACATACAAATTCAACTTAAGAACAAACCTCCAGACCCTATCTTGTATGTAACCCGGGGACTGCCTGTATAGTCTTTTGCAATTGTTGTCACTTTCATACCATATGTTCTATACCATAGTTGCTAATAAGCTAAGATTTTATTGATGGTTTTACACTTGTTTTTCTGCAAAGAGCAGATATAACAATGGACAACTTGATTTTACCTAGTTTTTCTTGTCCATGTTTTAGTTCTAAGACAATAAAAAATAAGGTAATTACATATACTGTAATTTACTATTCAGCATGGATCATCATATATAATGTATACATACAGAGGTTAATCCTTGTACCATCTTGAGGCAGCAGTCATTCATCAAATACCCTGTTGCTCTGTTGGCAATTCTTTGGTGATCCCTGACTGTAATTGGCTTTAGTGGTCACTGAATTAAATAATGTTATTGCTGCAAGTAAAATGAACAAAGACCATCAGAGATCTCTAGAGTACTGATACTGTTGTCGGTGGTGGGTGAATGGGATGCTCAATGGTTATAAGGCAGTATCCAGTAGGTATTTAAACATCTGAGAGCCTCAGATAACTCCTTCACCATGTTGCTTATAGGACACCAGTTATTAGGTATAGTCCCACTAGGGTCCAAGATCTTACCTGTTTCGGTGGCCTTCATCCAAAAATTCCAGGAGGTAATGGTTGCAGGGTATGGGGGCTTGATTCCACTAGGACCCCCATTGCATGCACACTGCACATATGTCAGGGCACCTAACTCCATTGCCGACCAGGGACCCTTAAACCCCAGGTGTAGGAAGATATGCTGGTCGTTTAGAGGCCCAAAATCTGCTGATAACGCTTGGCATGGAAACATTAATTGCACCCTTAAAAGGAACTTGTCAGCAGAAATTGACCTAATAATCCACTACCAGTATACTGTCAAGCAGGTAAATGCCTTCCAGATCATGTTTCTTTCATGACCCAGTATGGTGGCATTATCCAGAAAATCTACTTTGAAGTGAGATGTAAAGCCAATGTTGGAGGGGAAGATTTGAAAACTGAAGCTTCCTCGAAAAGCCCCCTTCACTGCAATTGATGTTCCGGCATCAATACAGACATCACTAACCAGATCTCCTGAAGTCCAGTGATTTCAATCACTGAGGAGGCATTCAGAGCTCACCATGATGTTTTTGTTGAATTCTCCGCCACCTTGACGTTATACAACCAATTTACATCTTACTTCAAAGTTCATTTTCAGGATGATGCCACCACACAGGTACATGATAGAAACAAAACCTAGAAGTTGTTGTGCTGCTTGACAATATTCTGGTAGTGGTTTATTAGATGAATTGCTGATGACAGGTTCCCTTTAAATGTTACATAAAGGGGGTCAGTTATCTTATCTCTGTTTGTTTAGGCTTTTTTACGTCTGCTACTTTATCAATCATACTTTTTTCTTGTGTTTAATTTGTTTTAAGATCTCTTTTAGTGACCTTTGTTATAAATGTCTCAAGTTACAAGCTTTCTTTAAATATGGTTTCATCTAGAGCAGTGGTTCTCAACCTGTGGGTCGCGACCCCGGCGGGGGTCGAACGATCAAAGCACAGGGGTCGCCTAAAGCCATTGGAGCCACGATTTTATTGCATTTTTTGTCACGAATACAATATTCCTGTATATAGTCTGGGGTCACCGCAACATGAGGAACTGTATTGCGGGGTCACAGCATTAGAAAGGTTGAGAACCACTGATCTAGAGCTTTTTGCGCTAGATAATTTGAAAAGATAAATGTCATTTGTGACATCTGGAATAGAAGATAGGTGTGTCTTACTGACAATAAACTAATGTCCGGCGGACTTCAGTGCACATTTCAAAAAGTCCCCAAAAAGGCGCAAAAAAGACAGAAAAAAAGGAAGAGAAATCAAGATAATTGACCCCCAAACAGTTAATAATTATGCTCATTTGTGCCAATGGTACAATAAAAATGTTATTCATAGTAATGCAACATCTGGCCTTGACTGTAAAATACAGCCAATCACTATGTATAAAGTCCAAGTACCGTGTTTCTGCATAACACTTTCTTAAATCAGACCATAATCCAAACCCAGTACATAATCATATCCTGAAGATACGTGACAGAGTAACAAAATTCCATTTTGCACAGTGGTCTTGGAGTGAGGCTTTACAATATGAAGCCTGGCAAGATTTCTCAGCTAAGCTTATTGGTTCGTGAAGTGGTGGCACAGACTGCAATAGCCTTTGCGGCGAGGGGAAGCATTTGTCATTGAAAATATACGGTTGTAATAACATCAGAAAAAGTACCTAATAAATCTACCTTGCCTATGTCTCATATATATTGTATGTAAAGCGGTTCTGTATGCACAACAGAGCTGCCGTAAAAGATGGAAGGAGTGAAGGCCCATGTTCATTAGATACCGTTTGGGGCTTATTTTCCGACGTTTTCAGGGATCGCGCTGGGGATTGTTTTGCACGCAATAGTTTTGTGTCTGAATCGCACCAGCTTGCATGCAACACAAATGGGGGGGGCAGGCCGCCGGACGATCCTGAAGGATTTGGTCAACACGTGGGATTTAACATTTAAATTGTGTCGCAATACCAAGCACTTACATGCACCAGGTGAACCCCGGCGGACCTGAGCGGGGAAGCGACAGATGCAGGATCTCGGGCGCACGATCTTTGTGAATCGCGGCAGCTGTGCATGATCGTTGGACAACGCACCTCAGGGAACGAGCAGAGACAGGTAAGTAAATGTGCCCCTATATGCTCTTATATACTGTGTGCATTTATCCATAATAGTATAATTTGCCTTGCTGGAAGGATGATATCAAATGGCAAAAAAACTCCGCCTACATAAAAAGCATGGAAATGAAGGCAGCAATACGCTTCTGAAAGTATGTAAGAAGTAGCAGAAAAAATACTATGCGCCGCAAAAACACTTGTTAAGAGCCAGAAACCGCAACATGTTTTCCAGGAATTATAATATTCCAAACAGTTAAAAATGAGCACTTTCTGAAACCGGCATAAGAATTCTCATGATGTTGCATTGTGCAGCTTTTTGATCTGCTGTATTTCAATTTCTAAGCATTTCAAATTTACATTTAGAAGCAAAGGCCTACAACCACTAATATCACCATGGAAACCAGGATCTCCGCGGATAAGGAAAAAAAAACCCACAATAGCTTTAATTTCAGACTACACTTACCGAAACATAAAGGGAAAAAAAAACTGTTTGCAAAGTGAAGAATTGAAACAATAACAGATGTTATTTTTCATAAACTTGTCAGGATTTTGCATGCCACTTTTAACTCCTTCTTTCCCAGCGCAGCGTATTTCCATAGCCTGTCCTGTAATAATAATAATGCAAGCGCTGTATAAATAGGTCAAGCCATGAGGGAGATGGTAGCAATTACTCTTTCCAAGACAAGATCTATGGTTCTTTATGGACGCAGTTATCTTCTGCGTGTAGTCTACATGTATCACATCTGATGGTATATTAACGTGTTTTATTGTATTGCTCCATATCGGAACACAGAGGTGGGTTCAGCTTTGGCACAGCTGGCATTTGGAAGATGACATTAAATGAAGGTAGCCCTTTGGTGTTCAGTACCATGTTGTAGGTACAGAGACTATTGGATGTGCCCTGTAGCTTGCTTTCTTCCACTGAAAATCCAGGGCTGCTTTTGGATTGACTTTGGTGTTGCTTATATGTCACTAACTAACACATTTTTTGGTTCTAATTTCTAAAAATGCTGCTGAAATGTCCAACTTCTCTAAACAAGACAACCACAGTCAGTCCATGAATCACAGATCATGACTGGCTGGATTTCATGGACCAATCACAAGGGACTCCGAACATCATATTGATGTACAATGCAAGGACAACTTGCTTCTCTGTGGAACTACAGCGCCAAACTGTAATCATGATTCACGGACCAACTACTGTCGTTTGAAAGAGCCCAAGGCAGATTTATCTTTCAGGTGCATGGACAAAGAAAGATGCAACATATTTATATAAAGTTCTGTGCTTTGCATAGTTTGTCCAAGATTTAAAGGAAATTTACCATCAACATTAAGCATGATGAACCAGGGGCACTTACTTATAGATCCAGGCACTGTGAATGTGGAAATTTTCTTATATTTGTTATCCATGGCCTCCTTCCTTCTAAAATCATAGTATCATAGTTTATACGGTTGAAAAAAGACACATTTCCATCAAGTTCAATCAAGGAAGGGAAGGGATTGGATGAGGAAGGGATTTAGGGGAAACAATTTTATGTAACATAATATAACATCTATGTTATTTAGGTGTAAAACAGCATCTGAACCCTTCTTGAAGCTTTCTGCTGTCTATGCTGTGACCAACGCATGAGGCAGGCTATTCCACAGATTGACAGTTCTCATAGTAAAGAAGCCCTGTCGCCTCTGGTGATTAGACCTTGATTTCTCCAGAAGGAGACAGTGCCCCCTCGTCTTTTGATTCGATTTAATCTGAAACAACTTACCACCATATTTTTTGTATGGACCATTCATATATTTATATAAATTAATCATGTCCCCTCATAGTCGTCTCTTTTCCAGACTAAATAAATCTAGTTGTTTTATTCTTTACTCATAACAGCGGTCCTCCATACCCCTTATCACTTTTGTGGCTTTACGTTGATCCCTCTCCAGCTCCAGGGCATCCTTTTTATGAACCGGTGCCCAGAACTGGACAGCATATTCCAGGTGAGGCCGAACCAATGCCTTGTACAGTGGTAATATTACATCCCTATCCCGAGAGTCCATACCACTTTTGATACATGACAAGATCTTGCTGGCATTAGAGGCATCTGATTGACATTGCATGCTGTTATTCAATTTATGATCAACCAGTACCCCCAGGTCCTTCTCAACAAGGGACTCTCCCAGATTTACTCCCCCAAGGAGATATGTTGCCTGTGGATTTTTAGCCCCCAGGTGCATAACCTTACACTTATCCACATTGAACCTCATTTGACAAGTGGATGACCAAACATTCAGTTTGTCCAAGTCCCCCTGCAGCCTATGAACATCCTCCATAGACTGTATTACACTACATAGCTTGTACTACTACTCCCATCCTCCATAGACTGTATTACACTGCACAGCTTGGTGTCATCTGCAAAAATAGACACTGCCTCTATACCATTAATTAATATATAAAAAAGTAGTGGGCCAATCACAGAACCCTGGGTACACCACTCATAACTGGTGACCGTTCTGAGTAGGAATCATTGACCGCAACTCTCTGGATACGATCCTTCAGCCAGTTTTCATCCAATTGCAAATGATTCCTGCCAAACCAATAGACCTTATTTTACCCATCAGACATCTATGATAGACAGTGTGAAATGCCTATGCAATGTCCAAATCAACTTTTAAAATGATGCTAAAGGTTCTGTAGGGTAACTTCACTGGTTCTCACACTGTGCAAGGGAAGTGCTCCAGCGCAGTCTAAGAGCCTGTAAAGCTACAGCATGGAGGGGCTCTGGTTACGCACTCCAGAGCCATTTTGTCTCATTTGCAAAATGTTAAAAGTTGATTTTAGAAGGAAGAAGGCCTTGGATAACAAATATAAGAAGATTACCACAGTCGTTGTGCCTGGATCTATGAGTAAGTGCCCCTTGTTTAGCATGATGGATTTTCATAGTAGATTTCCTTTACGTAATCGCCTATTCAAAGGATATCCTTCTACCAGAAATAGCACCATTGTAGCTGAGGTTGTGCCTGCTATTGAATCTCCTTGTTAACTTATCTAAGAAGGTGAAATATAGCTGGTCAGAAAATATATTGATTTCATAGGCTTTCTTTGTCCCAGGGGCCTATCTACAGAGGTAGGAGCCATAGCAACCGCAATGGGGCCCACAGTGTCAGGGAGCCTCGGAATCTAACCTGACACACAAAAAATGGAGGATGTGCGTTATTATATACATATTATGGCACTCATTGTACAGCAAATTTATCATTGCATAAATGTGTGTACATAATTGTATAAATGTGTGTAAGAATTTATAAGTATTTGAGTATACAAATATGTATTTTTAAGGATGTAGGGAGTCCACATTCAGAAGTCTGCCATGGGTCCTGCCTCTCCTAGTTACGCCCCTGCTTTGCCCATTGCTAGTTGGGATCTCTGGCTGCCTCCTACCTGCCTCTACAATTAAATTGGACTTTACAGCAGCATTTTAGAGACTAGTTACCAAACACAGCCATTGTATATTGACTTCTAGTGATGTAATTCAGGCTCTGCACATGACGGGCATGCTACCAGGTGTCCACTAAAACTGAACCAATGTGCACTCACAGAATTTGTTGACCAATATCTTACTTAACCGTAGTAATATTACAATTGTCCACTTATACTATGCAATACAAGTTGGGCCACATTGATGCCTGTAATGCTATGGATTTTTAAAAGATCAAATTCTGTGAGTGTTCACATATCATGTTGATGATGTGTGTATCTGTATAATATGGCTTTTATTCTATCCAGAATGGCCTGTTCAATGACAACAGTAGTGCTGGTGGGTACACATGCTCAACAAGCTTGACATTCCCTTCCCTCCTCTAGGGGGCAGAGTATGACTAGCATGCAATACTTTCCCCCGCTTGCCCTGCTTGCTGCTCAGGGAGCGCTTGTAATTGTGCTCTCTGCACAAGCCTTATTTATCACTTCTCTTAGCTGACATTTGTTTTTCTATTTTTTTGCAGATCTTCACGCTCCCAGTCCTTGTCTGAACGTCGAATGCAGCTTTGGAGCAGCATGTGTAGTTAAAAACCAGAAGCCAGTCTGTGAGTGCCAGCAGGTGTGCCAGAGTGTATATGACCCAGTCTGTGGCAGTGACTCACGCACCTATGGCAATCCATGTGAACTAGAGTCTACAGCTTGTGCACTCAAGAAGACGATCACCATTAAACACAAGGGGCCATGTGGTAAGAAATTGCTTGTTTGGTCCCATTCTTATCACGTTGTAGACCGTCTTGTACCTGTAGCTGTGTGCTCAGTGGAGGTCAGAGATGAGTGCAGCACAGTTGCATCCGTCTCCCATAGTCTATGACCTTTGCAGAGCTGATATGCTGCTGTATTTTTTCATCCAGTTTTTCCTGCTGGAGACAACATATACTGGGCAGACGAAGCCAAAAAATATGCCTCGATCTACCAGTATAGTCTATGGATACATTGAGGCTTTACAAGGGAATATTTCTGGGCATATATACGCTGAATGTATCCAAAGAAACGAGATGCGAATGTAACCTTATTCCCAGTTTATTCTAGTAGCATCAGTGAATGCAGATGAGAAATAGCATGTAGTAGCAAATTCCTCTTAAGTAACCGTAGAAGGTAAAGGGTCAAGATTTAATGCGGCTTTACGCTCTTGCAGCCTTCTATGTATGAAATGTCTTTATCAAGATGTATACGAGCGCTGCTGCAAATCTCTAGAGAGGTTCGAAGATATCATCAAAAATTGTTAGTGCAGTCAGCAAAAGGTACACTCTCTAAAATGAGAGCGGTGAGATTTACAGGGGATGCTCCAAGTTAATAGGTCAATGTTTTCTACTGTATATACGGATATATATAAACTGTACCTTACAATACACAGCCACAGGCATGTACTATAAATAATTTATGTTGGGTTAAGGAGCTGCAAGCTTTACAGCATTCATATTTATCCAGATGTAGATAGATTTCTTAAAGATGTATGCAAAGTATGAAACAACGGGGAAAGATGTATGAATAATTTGGGTCGGTGGCCAGAACAGAGGGTTAATTGGTTAGGAAAATAACACTATATTCAAATAGTGAACATAATGTTGGTGTAGGTATCTGTGTGTTTCTATGTAGGGGTTAGGGGCCAGACCTAAAATATGCAATATACTACTATTTCAAGGCCTATTCACATAAACATACAATTGGTGAAATGTTCATTATTACAGACCTCATTGCCCCAAATAAATGGCAATTAAAGAGTCAAAGACAAACAAGCAAATTCTCATATGTGGTTGATTCAGTATATCCCGTTGTCTAAGCAGGGGATAAGCTGCTGATAATGGTGAAACTATTGGATATATGTACATTATACATTAGAGAACCAATTCACTTGCTATATCTTCTGATGACACTTGTTTGGGCCCTTACCATTGCCTACCTTTCTCCGTTATCAGATTTCCTATTGTGGAATTTAACAACTGGATTCATGAACCTCTCCTTGTGTGAAGTGAAAGGGTTAATAGTTTTGCTTCCCGCATGGTATTGTTTTATTGTGAGATGGGATTCTGGGTCCTGGTAAAATGATGAGGTCTCAGAGTATTGCTCCTTGTTGCGAGTAATGAAAGTGCCGCACGTCGGGGAACGACAGGTCAGAGACTGTGCACTGTTATTAGCTTTGGATGCTCTTGGCTTTGTCCCTTCTCACAAGTCTCGGCGTGTCATTTTATCCCATACACACACACACAAACTGGGCACATGCATGTTTATCATAGCACTTTTCCTCAGCCTGATAAGCAATTTGTTCAGTTTGTATTGCCTGTCCGTGCACATTACCTAGCCGTCATTTCCAATCTATATGATCCAGTGCCTCCCCTGCTTATACTGTCTTATCAGTGAATGCATTATGAGTCATTTAGATGAGGGGGTCGTTTCTGCAAAGGCTTAGGTGGGAAGCTGAAATACTGCAGATCCTGTGACCACAAATTTAAGTTTTTCAAATGGCTTCTGTTAGCTGTGAATATTTTTATAGGATTTATACAGATCATAGTTAAGATTACAGGTAGTCCCTGTGTGACATACAGAATAGGTTATGTAGGTTTGTTCTTAAAGGGGTATTCTCGTTTGGGAATTCACATTTAGTTTCATTAATCTGCCATATATGTACATTTCTTCAATTAGATGTAATTAAAATAAAATGTCCCTTTTCGGTCCCTTTCAAACAAAACTGTGTCCTTGAATACGGCCACCTCTGCTGGAGGGATTGCACAAAGAAACAAAAGGTTTTTGTATATGAAATGTCCAGGATTACTGTATGTCCTGTGGTAATGAAAGCTGAACCCAGGTGGTCAGGCAGGACTCAATAGTGCATGTCTGGCCATTGCTGCAAAAATATGAGGTGGTCATATCCGAGGAAGTTAACATGTTTCTAAGGGACAGCATGGCCTAATTTGTGAGAATTTATCTTCAAACGGGAACATTTTTTTTTAATAATATCCAATTGAAGAAATGGTTACATATGGCAAATTAATTAAATTAAATGTGGATGCCCAGATGGGAATACCTCTTTAAGTTGAATTTGTCAGACCAGGTATATTTTGTGCCATCTCACAATTCGGGAACAAGAATAAACCATAAAGCTTCAATGCTTAATGCTTACCTTTTAATTCTTAATGCTTACCTTACCTTATAGCTGATCATTGCAGCCTGGGACTAAAGTCTAATAAATTACCAGCATCCAGAGACTTCACCACTGGTGACACAGTGGGCTGAGAGGTCCATGTATAATTGGGGGTCGTCTAAGTTGGGTGTTCTTAAAGAGGACCTATCACCCCTGAAAAATACCCCCACCAAATATGTTCCCCTTAATCCTCTCCGCAGCCCCTTTTATATTTATTCAATTTTTATAAAAAATTTTGTGTGCATACTTTGTTTTAATTGATCCGACCTCTTACCAAATAAGAGGTCCGATCCGCGTAGAGGTCCCCTGGCAGTCGGCCGTATTCATGAGGGGGCCGGTCGACACACCCCCACCACTCAGGCCGGTACCTCCAGTCTCCAGCACTTTTATATCAATTTACTCCAGTGTTATGGATATGGCTCTGAGACACTTAGAATACTTTATTTGTTATTGATGAAAATCATGGCATTGAATCAGGGGTTTTTCAAGAAATCTAGTAACCCCATGGGGGCCGGTATAAGCTTGGCAAAAAGAGCACTTACCTTGCTCCCGATTCCCTTATCGCTCCACTACTTCTGATTTTCCTCCGTTCACCCCGCCGGAAGTTCCTGGGGGTGACAAGACCTGCTATGAGCAATTATTTTCCTTCTCTGACCTGGGGACAATAAAGTCCCTTTTTCTGAGGTGCCAGCCCATAAAAATGTCTGATAATGAAGGACAAAATAAAAGAGATGTACAGAATAATAGAAGGTAATCCATCCATAGACAGAATTCATGGAAAACAGAAGAATATCTTTTATTCATAGCATTGTTAAAAACATTATGGTTCTCCATAGGAGAACTGAAAAATGGACGCGTTTTGAATCTGTTGATTCTTAGTTGTAGTCGTCAGATTTCAAACGTGTCCGGTTTTTCAGTTCCTCTATGGCGACATGATGTTTTTTACAAAGTTATAAATAAAATATATTCTTTTTAAATCTGTTCGCCATGGATTCTGCCTACTGTTGATTATCATCTATTTTTCTATGCACCTTGACTGTCCGTGACTACATCTGTGGAGTGGTGTGTGTAGGCTTCTAGAGGAGGTAGGCTGAACAATTAAACTTTTTCTATGTAATATGAGAGACAGTAGTTCAGAATTTTTAAGAGGTAAGTATCATACCTCCCAACTTTTGGGCGAGAGAAAGAGGGACAAAAGCCCCTCCCCTTTTTCTAAACCACACCCATTGCCCCAGCCACAAGCATAGTCCATAGTATGATGCCCCTAACTTTGGCAACCCCCCCCCCCCCAGCCTCCTCCTGTGGTCTCCTGTCCTCCAGCTCCTGCTGTAGCCCCCTGATCTCCAGCTTCCTTATCCTGTGGTCTCCTGTCCTCCAGCCTCCTCCTGTCCTCCAGCCTCCTTATCCTGTGGCCTCCTGTCCTCCAGCCTCCTCCTGTCCTCCAGCCTCCTTATCCTGTGGCCTCCTGTCCTCCAGCCTCCTCCTGTCCTCCAGCCTCCTTATCCTGTGGCCTCCTGTCCTCCAGCCTCCTTATCCTGTGGCCTCCTGTCCTCCAGCCTCCTTATCCTGTAGCCTCCTGTCCTCCAGACCCTCCTGTAGCACCCTGCCCATCAGCCTCCTTATCCTGTGGTCTCCTGTCCTCCAGCCTCCTCCTGTCCTCCAGCCTCCTTATCCTGTGGCCTCCTGTCCTCCAGCCTCCTTATCCTGTGGCCTCCTGTCCTCCAGCCTCCTCCTGTCCTCCAGCCTCCTTATCCTGTGGCCTCCTGTCCTCCAGCCTCCTTATCCTGTGGCCTCCTGTCCTCCAGCCTCCTTATCCTGTGGCCTCCTGTCCTCCAGCCTCCTTCTCCCTTCCCCCAGCCACCTCCTCCCATCCTCCAGCCTCCTCCTGTTCTCCAGCCCCTCTGTACTTTATTCTCCTCCTGTTCTCCAGTCTCCTCCTGCTGTCCCTCAGCTTCCTCTTATCCTTCAGCCCACACTGTCCTCTATCCTCCTCCTCCTTCAGCGACCTTATCCTGTTCCCCAGCCTCCACCTCCAGCATCCTCCTCCTGTGCTCCCTTCTTTCCACCAGCCCCCCTGTCCTCTATCCTTCTCCTGTCCCACAGCCTCCTCCTGTAGCCCCCTGTCCTCCAGCCTCTTCATCCTGTAGCCCCTTGTCCTCCAGCCTCCTCAGCTTGTGGCCCCCTGTCCTCCAGCCTCTTCACCCTGTGGCCTCCTGTCCCCCAGCCTCCTCACCCTGTGCCCTCCTGTCCCCCAGCCTTCTCACCCTGTGCCCTCCTGCCTCCTCCTGTCCTCCAGCCTCCTCATCCTGTGGCCTCCTGTCCTCCAGCCTCCTGCTCCCGTCCTCAGCCCCTCTGTCATCTATCCTTCTCCTGCCCCCCAGCATCCTGTCCTCCAGCATCCTGCTCCTGTCCTCCAGCCCCTCCGTCCTCTATCCTCATCCTGTCATCCAGCCTGCTCCTGTCCGAAGCCTCATCCTCCTGTCACACAACCTCATCCTCCTGTCCCCCAGCATCCTCCTATCCTCCATCCCTCCTCCTCCTGTCCTCCAGCCTCATCCTATTGTCCCCCAGCATCCTCCAGCCTCATCCTATTGTCCCCCAGCATCCTCCAGCCTCATCCTATTGTCCCCCAGCATCCTCCAGCCTCATCCTATTATCCCCCAGCATCCTCCAGCCTCATCCTATTATCCCCCAGCATCCTCCAGCCTCATCCTATTGTCCCCAGCATCCTCCAGCCTCATCCTATTGTCCCCCAGCATCCTCCAGCCTCATCCTATTGTCCCCAGCATCCTCCAGCCTCATCCTATTGTCCCCCAGCATCCTCCAGCCTCATCCTATTGTCCCCCAGCATCCTCCAGCCTCATCCTATTGTCCCCCAGCCTCCTCCTATTGTCCCCCAGCCTCATCCTCCTAACCTCTTGCCTCCTCCTGTCCTCCCACCTCCTCCTATAGTCCTTTACACATTTACTCCTCCTTGGCCGCACCAATTTGGGGTGTTAGCTGCAATACTTACCCCTGCTGTATGGAGAAAGCTCTGTCTGTGACCCCTCTCCATACCCCCCTTGCCTCCTGCTGACGTACTGTTACTCCAGTCAGTGGCAATGGGTTAATAGCTTATCTCCATAACAACCCCTTCAGGTTACACATACCTACACATATAAATACACTCTAGTCACACATAGACACATGTACTCCACCATACACTGACATGTTACACTATGACATAAGTGGCAGTCACCTATTCAGTTATTTATTGGTGTCTCCTGTGGAGCCCTCAGTCAACAGAGGGTTAAATGTGGGGGAAGAGAGGACACAGCACGGAGCAGATTACTTCTTACTTGTGAGGCTGCTCCCACCTGCAGCCTTGGTGTCAGGCATCTCTCCCTCTGTCCTCTCTGTGACCCGACAACTGAACGGAGCTGCAGAGGAGACTCTCACACTGTGCCCCATATCAGCTCAACTCCTGCTGCTGTGACCCGGGAGATTGTGTCTCCACTCTGTGTCATCCCCCGGCAGAGACTGACACTGGGGGCGGAGCCTGCACTGAGGAGGCAGAAGACTCCGCTCTGCCAGGTAGTACACCCTGCAGCTCCTGCCTCGTGTTCTCCGCTCTGCATTGTGTCGGAACCACAAGCCAATTGGTCCGGGACAATGCAGAACTTATCGGGACATTTTCTTATCTATCCGGGGCAGCGGGGCAGGTCTGAAAAACCGTGACTGTCCCGTCAAAAGCGGGACGGTTGGGAGCTATGTAAGTATGGGTGTAATGTTAGACATTTAATTGCATGCATTTTAGAGTGTGCATATACCTTTTAATTTCTCTCAAATACTTTGGATGCCAGCTATCCTATCACTGAGCAAACATTCAACAGTGTGTTGAGTTTCCGCTTTACGTTTATTTCTTTAAACCCTCCATTCCAGACTCGATAAACGTTTTTGCTTCATGAAGCGATGAAAATAAATGAATATTTCCAGAAATGAATTGTATTTTCAATTACAAAAAATTATATTGAAAGCCGGAACATATTTGCTTGGGGCAAAAGTTAGGATTCTGCTGAGAACCAACCACGAGGCAACGTGCTTTCAAGCGAAAATTAAACTTTTACAAACAAGATTTGTACTGGTGGCTGATTTCCTGTGTCTTCTAGAAAATCAGAATGCAACAGCGGAATGATCTATTAAAATTCCCTCACCCATTCCTTTTAGAATACGCATGAGATGTGACATTTTCCCCAAGAGGCACATCGCAGACAGGATTTGATGAAGTAAATTAGTCACCCACATTAAAATGAATGCTGCTTTTTTATACATTTGTCCCTTTTGTACCCTTTGACCTTGTCAGAATGCCCAAGGACAGACTGTTGAGTTAATAGCATCTGATGTATCACTGCGGGGTGGCAGGTCAATTAATTAAAGTGGGTGCAGGTGCATCCTAGCTATCTTTGGAGGACAGGCGAGTGACATACAAAACACAGCTGGAAAGCATAGACAGGGATATTTAAAGCTTCTCATCCTTGGAATATTTCTTTATTGCAGATCGTTGCAAGAAATGCCAATTCGGAGCCATCTGCGAGGCAGAGACCGGACGGTGTGTTTGCCCTACGGAATGTGTACCCTCAGCTCAACCCGTTTGTGGCACTGATGGCAACACGTATGGCAGTGAATGTGAGCTTCATGTACGAGCCTGCACACAGCAGACTAACCTGCAGGTGGCAGCACAGGGAGACTGCAGTAAGTAGATGCGCCATATGCTAAGTGTCTTTGGAATGGGAATGAAGGGTTATTCACTTTTTGGACTTTTTATGATATGTTTTTAAAAATGACAAAAATCCCACTCTTGAGATAAGTACAATTGTTTGTATTTACAACAAACCATACTCAAATTCAGAAATCTTCACATAGCAATGAAGGTAAGATTACTTGGACTTTTTTTCTTCCAAATTGAACAAATTAACAGTTGTGAAATGTAACAAGATCTGTTGCACATTTCTGTAATTTACACCCAATTTTAGACTTTTATTTTGCTAAAATGAACCAAATTATGACAAGTTATGAATTATGATTGCTAATGTGTCAGATTTATCATCCAGGATTAGCCATTTGCAAAAATTTGGTTCATTTAAAGATAGTTCAGTCTATTTGTCCAAAATAGGTTAGTGGTGACCTCAGTTACCTTTAGGTGGCACTCAACCTTATTAAAATAGTTAGAGTAATTTGTAATCTTCTCTAAAATTTCCAAACCCATAATATCCATCTACCGTATTGACTTTGGATTTTTGGATTTAGTCAAGCAATCTTAATTGAAATGTAATAGTTGCTTCATAAAACTCTTAACAAATCATAATGACATAATGACAAATCAGAAGTTTTTTTTTTTAATTTGTGGGGTTCTGGTGCTAAGACCCCCACAATAGCTAGAATGAAGAGTCAGAATCACTTGGCTGAGCACTGTGTGCCTTCATTGTTCATCAGCTCTGCAGTCTTTCCTGGAGAGTTTTACCGTGGCCTGAAGAACAACGTCCATAGTGGCATAACGCTCAATTGATTTTGATCAATCAAAACTAAGGCTGAAACGTGACAATCACTATACCTGTGTTTCATCTGTTTTTATGATTAGGCGCAATAAAGTTGAATATTAGGAACCATTTAGATTAAAGTGCTGGATTCTTTCGTTTTTCACGTAAGACTGATCCCTACAAAGTAGTAAAGAGTTCTTTTTTGTCTTTGAAGTTTTATACTGTACACTTTTCAGTCAACACCTTCTCAAAACGAACAGCACTGTCCACGGAGCAGACAATTTTCTGGGCTTTGTCTCAATAATCCCATTGAAGAGCACCTCAGTCAATCTCTACTCTCCTTGAAATGGCTGAAAACAGAGAACAATAGAATGCATTTACCTTCACAGAAATATGGTCAAAATATAGGCTCCATTTAAAAAAACACAGAACACTGCTTTTACTTCTTCTAGTCATTTTAATTTTTGTTCTTCTAGCGTCAGGATTAAACACGAATACATTTTGAAATTTCACTTTGTCCGTGATAGGAAAATAAAAATCACACAGAGCTGGGAGCAATTTTGACACATTTATTTTTAAACTTTTCAGCCAGAGAATGAAACGCATGGAGGTGGCATAAATCTTCATAGCTTTGGATTTAGAAATAAAAAAAAAGTGCACATACTGTATATATCTTATAAATCTGAGAAAAAAGAGAACACAACCCATCATAGAAGCAGCTTGATGGTGTCACCGCTAAATTACCCCAGTTTCTACACTTGCCAGACGCCATGCGAGCTGCCGAGGATTGCAAGGGACATTAAACTATCAAGACCTGTAATTTTCCATTTTTCACCATTTTTCCTGAATTTGTTAGTCGGTCTCCGGGGAAGTGTTTAAAAATAACGTTGTTTGTGAAGAGTTGTGTTCACTGGATGAATCGTTTGGTAATTCAGACAGCCGCAGTTTTCTTTTCATCTTTTGTATGTGGAGCTCGATAAAGATTTTCTTCATTTTTTTAGTTCGGTACCTATGAAGTTATTGTTATGTAGTTTACCATGGTGACTGATTAAAACCTTTTTTTTTTTACTTATAAAAGCAAAGAAATGAGAGATACATATGCATTACTCCTGAAATATTAAGGCAATATATTAATAAATTAAAGGGCACATGTTATAAGAAAAGACTATACAGTCAATCAGAAACTGACTGATCCATAGCCTGAGCCATTGATGATTGGCTGTGTCTCAGACTACCTGAGATTCCCTGTATGAATTATAATTAAAAATTAGTCACAGATCACAGCACTGTACTAATGGACCTTAAGCTCAAGAGGCAGACAATAAATGACAGGTCACCATTACATTGGGGGTACTGAATATTTGGAACTTGGACTGTCACTTTAAGAATATTTAATTTGCATTTGTGAATTAGTATTTTATGATTCTTATGAAAGGTAAAAAAACATTTTTCACAATATGTTTATTAAGAAATGCAATTCAATTTATTTATTTTTAATTAAACTTATTTTGCAGTTTATTTTTGTGTTCCCTCTTTCTATATTCCATTTAGGAAATAATTTGGACTAATGCCCTGTAAACCCTTCGTCAAATAAAGTTGGTGCAGCTTTCTAAACCACTTATATTTTTCCTGATGTAGCTTTCCTTTATTCAACCAATGTGGGACTTACTGTTTGCAGTGGGTCTTCTCTCTGACTCAGAAAACTGTTTACAGAAAAAGCCCAAACCACAACATCCCTTTTCCAACTATTTAAGACTTAAATGAAATCTACCATCAAAATCAAGCATGATAAACCAGGGACACTCACTCATAGATCCAGGCACTATTACTGTACTCATCTTCTTTTATTTGTTATCCTTGGCCTCTTTCCTTCTAAAATCAGCTTTTAAAATTATGCTTATGAGTCTGAAGGGCTACTGGGGCGGTTCCAAGAGTCCTTCCTTTCTGTATATTCACTGGCTGTTATACTGTGCAGGAGCACTTCCCCCCCCTCACTGTGTTTTGACCCTTCCTGTACTGAAATGAGATTACATGAGGCAGAGGGAGGGGGAAGTGCTAAGGGAGCAGGGGGGGGGGGGCTAGAATGTCTAAGAGCCTACATCATAATTTTAAAAGTTGATTTTAGAAGGGAAAAGGCGATGAATAATTAATTTGAGAAGATAACATGCTTGATTTTGATGGTAGATTTTCTTTAATAGCTTTAAGCAACTGTATTCATGTAGGTTCAGCAAAAGTGTATTGAATCATTTTTTAAACTTAAATGATTTGTACTTGATAAAACGGATAGTCTATAAAAAGAAGCCTTTGTATAGTCTTCAATTTAGTTTGCCAGCCTCCACCAGTGAGTAAGGATTTTACTCATGTTCATTCTGCACAACCTTACAAGCCTGCCACAATGTCCACCCCCTGATGATACGCAGAGTGTCTCACTATTTTATACATATCTCTTCTTTTCTATAAGGCACTATGGTGGAGTAGCCGATTATCTAATTTTAAGTGGAGGATGTGCTCACTTTTTGCTTACACCAATTTAATGATTTGTATTTGCTGATGAACCTACAGCGCAAGCACGTTGTAGATGCAGGGCTTCAGATTAAATACAACTCTGATTATGTCAGTGGTCTACGGTGGGTGATACATGTTCCTGGAGTTGCTGTCATATATTCAAACACTTTGCAAATGTATATTACCAGATTTAATAGCTTCTTTCTCATGAGCATCTTTTTCATTGTATTTCAGAGACTTGTGGAAACAGCATCTGTAGCTTTGGTGCAAAGTGTGTAAACAACCAGTGTGTGTGCCAGCCTTGTCAGCGCCAGCCGTACCTACCAGTGTGTGGTAGCGATGGAGTCACTTACGACAACCAGTGTGAACTACAAGCTGCGTCCTGCAAGCAGAAGAAGAAAATTGACGTGTCTCGGGCAGGATCCTGTGAAGATGGTAATTCAATTTAATTTTTTTCACTGTTAGTTTTTCTATTGGAAATAAAGTGATAGAAATTTATTACAGAGTTTCTGAATAAGGTCAGATCTGGTCATACATCTAAAGATGATGTTTTGGAATCAAGTACAGACAAGTTTGGAAAAAAAATGAGTATATTATTGTTAAATATGCATTACACTCCAATCTATTTGAAGAGCCTTCTTCAATACCTGCTTCTTCAATACCTGCTTAACCCAGTAGTTGCCAAGTGTACCTCTTAATGGTGGAAGTATCCTATGAAGTGTCTGATATTTACCGATTACAACAAGTATAGATAAGATCTATCGTGACCATAGCCATCCTATTTTCATTAGGCGCTTTTGGGTTCTTGGTGATCTTTTTATTACAATACAAAGACATATCCACAAGTGATAAAGGCTATTCCACTAAAACTGACAATCAGTGTTGAGTGGATTCAGTGCTGAGCTGTAAATCCATGGTACCCAAGATGAGAAGATGAGGATTTCATGGTAAGCATTCTCATCATGGTGGCTCTGTCATTTCATGCAACACATTTTAGCTCATACATGTTCCCAGATGACCACAGTGTATCATAGGCTTAATCTAAGGTCAGTGCAGAGCTGCAGTTATAACATCTGTACATCTTATATTCCCAGATCAATGCCGTTATTGCAGAAGGATATGTATGTTCTACACCTGAGTTGTATAAGTCTTCCTTTCTAAGTTATCTGGAATAAAGTACAACAAAGAATTTGGGGTATTTCTAGGTTTCATGAGTTAGGTGTCGCAAGGATCGCAGCTGCATCCGTGACATAGAACCTATAAAGAAAATATGGAACTTTACCCTTTTCTTTCCACTCTTCCATCTTTTGATGTTGCAAATCCTGTCGCAAATCCTGTGATGGCACAAATATTGTGCATATTTATGTTTGGATTTATGATATTTTTGCATCTTGCTCAGTTTTCTTTTTACATCCTGGAAGTGATGAGGTGCACACGTGTGATCTTTGTGATATCTGAATCTGCTAATTTTATAATTTGTCTTTGTGGGGAAGATTGTGCAGGTGTGTGGATAATTGGAGAATCACACCACCAGTGGCTTCTGTTTCTGGTGTGCTGACACATCAATACTACTTCATAGTGCTCAGCTGTAAGCAAAGGAAACTTGCCATAACATGCAGAACTGTTCATGTACTGGCTACTTATACACCGGCTCTAATAATTATGTAAACTCTATGTTTTGCTTCTCTTTAATTACATTCAAATTACTTCACAAATCTTTTTAAGGGCAGAAACAAAGGATGGGAATGCTGCAAATTGTCTGCAGCAATCATTCAACAGTGAATCTGGCTGTATCAAAAAATACCAAAAACAGCAGTTTTTTCTCTCGGCTTTCCTTTGCGATATCTCTGTCTCCCAGCACAAATTTCAATGTTTGAATTGCAAGGTTGACATTCACAAAGACAACCAAAGGCAATAGTTGACAAGCTGTGGATTGAAAGCTGTTAGTCTGAAAAAAACCTGTTGTATTACAGATGTGACCCATTATACAACAATGTGGAAATGGGTACCCCAAGACTAAATATTATCTACTATCCACCTGATATTATATAACTTGCTGATTGGTGGAGATCGGACTACTTACAGTCCAGTTCCCTTGTTCCGCTAAATGAATGGTGTAGGATTTGTAGGTTAAGGATTTTCACTGCTTATCCAGTCATTCTCTAGCGTTGTTACTTAAAGGAAATCAACTGGTTTAAAAAATTAAATAAAACTAGAAATACTAACCCTCACTTCTCTTAATCTTGATCCTGGTGCTGTCTTTCGCTAAGTTTTACATGCCGGGATCACCTAGAAAAGAAACTCATAATTAGCAGCATGGATCAACGGGACAAAATAACTGACGCTTCGGTTTGCTAATTATGCATGGGAGAGTGAGGCGATGTCACACAAGATTCTTTTTGTCAACATCAAAATTAGGAAGTAGAGAACTATAGGAACCCATAAACATGGAAAAGGGAGTGGCAAGGGATCAATGATTCCCAGCCTGTGTCAAAGAAATGTTTATATACCAGATATCCCCTTTAATATTCCCTATCATGGAAATAAATAAGGTCTTCTGCATAGGATGCAAGGCATGTACAATAAGGGTGTTTTGATCAGATTATTTGATTTTTTTTTTGTGTACTTTTTAAAAAGTGGATTAAAAAACTGCATTCCCTTTATTATCCAGTTTAGTTTTACTTCCTAATCACAATCTTGTCAATGTTGTATGTTTGTATATACCCAGGGGTCTGTAGGATCTTTTTTCTGCATTTTGCCAAATTAACAGTAATAAGAAAGATGATTTTTTCAATTTCTCTTCAAAATGTACATGATGTTCTGTAAATTTGTGTGCTTTGTTTTTTAGAAATGACACTGCACATCTCTTTGCTGTCCAATAAGCCAATCATAACCCACTTATTTGGCACTGAAAGGTGTGCCCAGGCAAGAAGAGGTTTGGGCAGCTGTTGTTTACACTGCACCTGTTAGGTAGCACCTGTATATGAGTCACTTGGAAGGACATCTATTCTTGTTCAGATTATAGAAGAGGTTGACAATATCATCGCCAGCTTCCAGCCTCATCCCCAGAGGTGTAAGAGACATTGGCACATCCTATTCCACTTTTATTGCTTGTGCCCTTCATGAAGTGCTGATGACAATCCTTCCCAGGCCTGATTTATAAAAAGCAGTTATGTCTTGGAATGGTTGAGGGTTATTAAGGGTGATCACGAGCACATTAGAGAAGATTGATGGCTTTTAAATCCAATGCAGAGTTGAGAGCTTGAAGATTGGTTAAACATTGAGTCTTCCCGCTGCTGTTGGTTTATATTCAATAGTCTATTTTCTACTATTTAGCTATTTTATTCTTCTTTGCTAGTGGATTTATATCTTCAGTTTAGAGCTTTTGCTGATCAATAAGCACCAATGCCAGGTGGAAATTTAATATTGGTGCACTGCAATATTTAGCCAATCATGATTATAGGAAGAAAAGGCAAGCTTTCGATGACTCTCTGTGTAATGTATGTCACAAAGCTGTCACAATGGTTGGTCAAACCCAGTTATATAGGGGAAAAATAAGGTTAAGTCGTGACCTTTTCTTCTCAGAGGAGACAAGCCATCAGATCATTGGCCCATTACTTATTTGGGATTGCAATAATTTCTCGTGTCTGTACTGCCTTGCAGGATCATTATGATAAAATTGCCAGTATCACTCATTTTGTGAAATAAACCCCTACTGGATATTTTGCTTTATGTGCAATGAAGATTTTAACTAAAAATATATTTTAAAAAATATTATTGTTGGCGGCTCTGCAGTCGGCCCACATAAATATATTGACAAAACAAGTTTTATTTCCACTGTAAAGGAAGACATAATATTTCACTCTGTAATAACCACTATTCTATTTGTAGCATAGAATAATATTTAAAGTCCATATATTTAGTAGGTATTGAGGTAACAGAATAACTAATCCTGTTTATATCAATACATCTCGTAGACCTTAAAAAAAAAATAAACTTCTTTTCCATCAAAGCAACACTAACACTACAAGTAAATATAAAAGTAAATAAGAAATATAGTCTATAAATCAGTCTGCACCGTTCCTGCATGATCTGGGAACATTCTGGTAAAAAGTCAGCACAAAGATATTAATCTTCTGCTCAGCTCACATGGTCCATCTTCTGCAGGAGAAGGGGGCTTAGCCAAAGGGTTGTGGTTTAGAAATCATTCCATCCTTCTCTGATAAGGTAGATGAGGAACCTGCTGTTCCAACTTGCTATCTTACAGCCATACAAAGAGAAAAGGAAGGGATCATGACTAGAGATGAGCAGGATGGCTTTTTAAGTTCAGGTCCAGGGCCCGGGTGCACCCTATGCAACCTGGACATATTGCTGGATTGGTGGCAATCTGTAAAATTGACCCCCTTAATGGTGCCCAAGCAATGGCTGTTTTTGCTGAAATGGCTGCACAGCCGCCAATCCACCACTATGTCGCTCAGGACTCACCTGAAGCTGGGACCGTTCATCTCTTATCATGACTGATCTGTTGTGACACAGATGATGTATTTCTCAGTTTTATCTGTAAGATAAGAACTGTGAGGACCGAGGGAGAAATAGCTGCATTCTTTTTTCTTTATATACGTTTTATGTTTAGTCTTCCTAAGAAATCCATGTGTATTTTGGATTTCGGCACACTCTGGAAAGCAAACATTGGCCAATTATGTCAAACAGCCACCATTGGGTGACAGCGAGGCGATCGTTTTAGTTTAATCCCTGTGTTGTATTATGAGCCATGTTGAAAGTGCTGAGGATGAACATTTCTGTCCTGTAGATCTGCTCTGTCTTTCTCCAGAGAGCTGCACAGTGCCAGATAATAAGGGTATATTTGACTAGTCTCCTAGCAACGCTCGGGGGTTGATTCCGGCTTTCGGGTGATCAGTTATGAGCGTAGACTTTAATATCCCATCTCATATTCAGTGCAAGTGTAATTACCATGAGTTCATTAACACAGCATGGCTTGGATGAGGCTGGGGATGTATGTAGAAATGGAGTCTGATGGGGGTGTAGAAGAGAGGAGGCTGTTGGCTCAGTATAGACTTAAAAGGGAGACTTTTATCGGCATCCCTTGCTTTTATCTGCTGATAACTGGTGATCATTTTACGTAAATAGACCAGGGAGGATTGATACAGGGACGCTTTCATTTCACACTTCAGATCCTCGCAGTATCTGATTCTCATGTCCCACAATATTTCCTTCTTTAGTATCTCACAATCGCTACTTCTGTAATTATTATTAAAGGTAAAAGTACTCTTTGAAAATACCCATGGCGTTGTAGATATATTTCTACATATTCAGCACATCCGTTCTTCTAGCTTTGTTAATTAGAAGTTCTGAGCACTTCTGCTGGTGGCAAAAACCCCTGGTGCCACTGTGGACGCTGATGACTGATTACATCCAATTGGCCCTTGTAGTTCGCTCATTTTGTCTATGATTCTTTTCTTTCTCAGTTTATTCTTTGCTGATGTGTTTATTTTACCAAGTTCATTAAATGCTGTAATATTTTAAAAAGTAGTAGTCTTCCTCCAAAGACAAAACTTACAATGCATAGTTCAAGGGAATGTAGATCAGATGTTAAGTCTTACGTCTAGGGGCTTTAATGTGTAGATCCTAGACCTGAATGCAAATTTGTAATGAGGTTACAACCTACCATTGAAACTTTATCGGAATAATGAGACTTTGGCTCCTTGAGGCACAAAAATCCAGGTGCAACGTCTCAACTTACCTTATTTATGTCCTGGGTACCACTCATGAGTAAAATTTAGAGACCACGAAAAATTATTTTACAGCTCGGAAAATAGTTGCACAGGATTCACTGGTAGGAAACAAAGGAAGAAGTGTGGAAAACATCTTACCATATTCAAGTTAAATTTAAAGAGGACCTGTCACCCGGGGAAAACACCCCCAACAAATGAGTTCCCCCTCATCCTTTCCCCAGCCCCATTATATATATTGAATTTTTATTTAGATTTGTGTTTTTGATAAGAGGTCGGATCGTTGTACAAGTTCCCTAACAGTCGGCCGTATTCATGAGTGGGCCGGCCAACACACTCAGGGACCTGTAAGACTCGTCAGCAGCAGCGCATGTATTGCGCAATGGCTGCCGGCTCTATGCGATGCAGCGCTGTACTGACAGCGGCTGCAGAGGGGCTTATTCACAGCGCTGGCCGAACATTCAACCAGTGACAGGGGCGTGGGGGGGGGGGTGTCGGCCGGCCCCCTCATGAATACGGCCGACTGTTAGGGAACTTGTACAACGATCCGACCTCTTATTTGATAAGAGGTTCGGATCGTTTTAAACTAAGTATAAAAACACAAATCTAAATAAAAATTCAATAAATATAAAGGGGCTGGGGATAGGATCAGGGGGAACTCATTTGTTGGGGGTGTTTTCCCCGGGTGACAGGTCCTCTTTAACCATACATTGTAAGACAATGAAGTCCTACTTCACCAAAGTGAATTTATGCAAAAGTTGGATTGCCAACCAGACGGGTTTCATCCAATATTGGTTCCTCCAGTTTAAGGGATGTTGTCATGAGTCTTCCCAATAAAAGAGGTTGGTACTGACCACTTAAACTTTTTCCAACATTTTGATGAAGAAGTGGTCACACATGTTCACTACTACTTTATTCAGTCTCCCTTGGATTGACAGAGATAGCGAAGTACAATGCTTGGCTTTGTATTTCAGTCTTATAGTTGTCTTATAGTTATAGTTGTTAACAGGTATAGTTAATTGTTTATTCCTTTTTATTTTGGTCAGTATTTTAGTTTTCATTTTCTCTTCTGTTGTAATTGCATTGGATTCCATTGCTTACAGACTTAAGTAAGCATATTGCAAATGAATATAGCATATTGCGAAAGACTATAGTAATTCTTTGATGCAAGCAGTCACCTTAAGCTTTATGAATCACAGGTCTGTTGCCTGGGTAATAAATGATATAGGTCAACGAGTTGGTCAGGGTTAAGACTCTCCATCGTACACATTGAATGTTAATTTTCTGTTTATGAAAAAAAAATATTCTGTTTTATTCTGTTCTATTGGAATTTTTTTACAAGTTATTTTCATGTGAAGATGTCAGCAGATATGACATCCTTATAATAAAATGTTTTGCATGGTAGGAATTCACTTTACAGCGACTTGGTATGACATTTTATTCTGTTGTCTGCATGTTCCACTTTCAATAAAAGTTCCTTCTTGCAACAGCAATTAAAGAAGGGTTTGAATGGAGACCAACAATAACAGTGTTATATTATTGATAGAGTGTAGAGATGGTTCTGAGCTCTTTTTAGTGATGGCTGAGTATATGATTGCATCTATTTATTTATAATTAAAGGTTGTACTATGTGTATGACTCTTATGGAGACAATGGGTCACTGCACCAACTCAATTTTAAGCTCCTGTTAATACAATTTTCCATTTCTTTGTTCAGGGTCTACAATTAAATTTCTATAATTTTAGTAAATGTGTATGTTATGCCATAATTTAGAGCTTTTGTGACTTCCATTAAATTGAATGGAAACTCTAAGAGAAAGATTATGCATTTCGGTGTAGGAATGTCTTCACATCATGAACTCATCTAAATACACAAATGATTTAAAAGTAGAAGGGTGGTCATAAACATTAATGGGAGCTGATGATTTCAATGGGACGAGTCGACCATTCACATGAATGTGGGAATATTGACTTTCTCCTGAGAGCAGATGTCCAGAATGCCCAATTTTAACTTACACAGTAAAGATGGTCTGCTAACAGTGGTGTTCAAAATGTTGGTCAGAAGGAAAAGCTGTCATCAGGACGAGCATTTGTTTTACAGCTATCTAATTTGTATGGACACTCCTACTTGAGAAGTTACAATAGCTTTTTATAGCTAAATACAATAAAATATAAATAACAGTATGTTGGTTGCCTAAATGGGTGAATTTTGGGATAATCAAAATCTATGTGCTGTTTAAACTTGCACTTTACATACATTAATCTGCCATTTTAATTAATTCTTTGTCGTAGAATGCGGATCTGGAACTGCTGGTTCAGGATCTGGTGAGGACAGTGAATGTGAACAAGATAGGTGTAGGAGATATGGTGGCTCATGGGATGAAGATGCTGAGGATGATCGATGTATCTGTGATTTTACCTGCCATGCTGTTCTGAGAAACCAGGTAAGTAAACAATGGAAATGTAGCTGAATGTACTACAATTCAATACATTAGTAAGGTTTTGATAAGTTGAATAATAAATAGACCGACCATAGTTTATAGAGCAAGATTACTTTGGTGTATAATGACTGAATTGGCAGGGATCTGTCTGCTGGCATTTCTCATCCCCTTACCACTACTACTAAGAAAAAGGATGCACTTTTGGAACACATACACAAGAATATACTATTACACAAATGGGAAATCTGAATGATCTTGTAATGTTGTTGTTTGGGAACAGACAATAAGATGAAAAGGGAAAGGACAGACACGGACAGTAAGTCCTAATGCTAAGCCGACTTACTTGCCCATCCTACCCATGACAGTATATGACAACTGGTCGACATTCCCTTCCTAAGCCAACATGAAAACACAGAGACAAAAAGCAGGACAAAACAAAAGAATTGTCATATAAATCCAGGTCAACCAACAGACAATGCAGTACAGAATCAGGAGACAGATGGATGGTCTGAAGACAAGACAGAGTCAGAAGATTAAAAAAGACAGAAGTCCAGAAAAGCTCTACAGAAGAGTGGACTGGACACTTGGACTGGACTGGAGTGGACTGGACACTTGATATACAAACCAGACTAGCAGGGGAGGATTATGAGTGGAGGAGCTATCTGTCCATCACAACTAGCTAAACCGTCTGTATCCCAGAACAAAGTCAACAGGAGACAGACGGGTATGGAGGAAATCAATTCAAACTGCCAGGACTGAAGTAAGGCAGGGTTTAGACTAGTGCAGGACAGAAAACTAAGTGCAAAATCACAGTCAGTAGTGCATCTTCTTATTTAGATTAAGAGCAGAGGATGGCATTGAAGCCCAAACGGCCCATTGGAAGGTACTTCTATTATTAGCTCCATATATATCTTGTAGTTTAATGATGAATATCTAAAATTAGTACGGGCCAATCAAAATGACTGCCTGACATGCCTCCCTCCGCCGCTCTTATCTTTCACAGGTTTGTGGTTCGGATGGTATAACTTATTCTAATGATTGTGAATTAAAGAAAACTCGCTGTGAAAGACGGCAAGACCTATATGTGGCTGGACAAGGTCCCTGTCGAGGTGAGAAAAAGGATTATTATAATTTTGCAGTTTTCACTAATCCCTTCCCTACTGGGGTTGTTTTTTTCCCTCATGAATTCCTCTGATCTATGATAAGATCTCTGACCATTTACAAGCCTTGCAGATTCCTGAGCGAAATCTCTTGGCACAGAATTCACTACAGGATTTGGATTATTGTCATACAGCTGACAAATGATAGTAAGCAGATGAGAGGCTTATTTGTGCGAGAAGACTTTAAATATGAAATACAGTATTTAACTCTACAGCAGCAGAGAGTCCTAGAGCAGACCTTTCCTTGCATCGTTTAACTTTGACAAAAACCTGTTTTGGAAATGAAAATCAATATAGTAATATCTTGTGGGACCTCAGAGTAGTTTGAGCATATTCCAGATTGCCATAATTATCCTTCCAGCTGTATATCAGGAGGGCGCAGTTCATATAGGTAAATGTTAATAGTCTGCTCTAGTTAGACTGTATGTCCCTCCACCTCTGCACCTGCTTGGCACTTCCCTCTCCCTCCGCCAATGTAATCTCACAGCTACAGAGGAAGTTTCAGCACACAGTAGGAGGGGAAAGAGCTCATGCACACTGTAACAGCTTGTAAATCTGCAGCGCAGAGGGGCACTGGCAACCCACCCAAGTAGCTCTTTGATTCCATTACCATATATTTTAAAGATTTAAGTCGCGGTAACATGTGATGTTTGTATTGCATTTAAAATAGCATCTATGTATCCATTTAACACATGCAATAAAGTAACCAGCACCCAGTGTTTTGCATTGTATAAATGGTGTTGGTTACCGATTACATGCGCTTCAATGGAACCCCGCCCATGGGGGTTTGCATTGTGTTTGTAAATGCAATACAAACACCACATATGGCTGCATCCTAAGAAGGAAGGAGGCCATGGATAACAAATATAAGAAGATTACCACAGTCATGGTGCCTGGATCTATGAGTAAGTGTCCCTGGTCTATCATGCTTGGTTTTGATGGTAGATTTCCTTTAATCCTTCTATCACTGTGATGTAGACCGTGCGTCAATTTTTCTATTTTTACATTCTCTATTGTTTTTTTTGTTCCAAGCGCTTTATAAAGATATATTGGTACTCAGTAGAAGCCTCTATGTATAATCTCATTCAGTCTATTTTAGCTCATTCAATTCCCATTCAGTCTCTGAAAAAAAAAATCCAATAAGTTGCTACAGGCAACTCCCCCACTTTTTCTTCGAACCAATATTGATGCATCTTCCCTAGTATGTTTGATTACTCATTTCCATTGATTTTCTCTTTGTTTTGTTTGCTGGAACTTTTGTATGTGGACAGATTTTTCATAGCATAGCCCAGTACTATTATTTGTTAATTTAGTGATAAACAAAAGTGGGAGTCATCGTAGAGCATGAATGAAAAAGCTTATTTATGATAAAGGTATAATATGTGACTAGTATATTATCATCTATACTAAATTTTAGGAAGCCCTCCCACCAAATTGGGGAAACTGAGCCTTAAATGGGGTGTGGTTTACATAATGGAGTTATTTCAGTGTAGTTCTTGGGTACTCCCAGTGACAAAACTTAATGGTCAATGAGGCCTAGACAGTCTTATTCTGCACCAGATTCATAGAAGGGTCTGGTGCTGGATGATAATTCTGTACTAGTATAAGACCGGCAAGTTATACTCTGCACCTCCTAATAGTTGGCTTACTTTACGGCAGAAAACGAGGTAAAAATTCTGTCGGGTCAGCAGTATCTGGCACATGGACCTTTTTGGCACAAGCCCACGCCCCCTTTTTTAGGCCACGCACCTTATGTTGAGTTAGTCATGGGGGAGCCAGAAAGCTGTCTAAAACCCTTGATATATGTGGTGCAGACAGTTTTGTAGTGCAAACTACGACAGAATTCACAGATTACTAAATCTCCCCCAATATGTTTCCAATTAAAATCTTGATCAGCAACCTAATGAGTATTCTAATTAAGTGTATCACCTCGATCCATGGGCTTGATCCATCTCAACCACACTGCTATTCAAGGTCGGTCACTATGTTACTAATATTAACCCCTTTAATATTAACGAGAGGCATCACCTCTGGTTGGTCCCATTCCTTAATGCAGGACTCTGTTCTATGGAGGATTTGCATTGTTAGCAAGCATGGCATAGGAAATTGGCCCCATCGTCAAGAAAATTGCAGTATGATTACATAACCCTTTCTCTTCAATGCACACGACTGTGCCGGGTCTTTGGACCATAATTGCTTCATTGTGATACAGTCATATGCTCCATCAGACTAGAAAACAGAACCATACACACATTCCTCTGTATTAAGTACATGCATTGTATTTTAGATTAAACATAGTTTGCACTATAAAATGTCTTTTTTATAGACCCTTGATGCATCTAGTTTTGGTGAGATTTATTCATTAAAATTTATGATGTGTATTCAGTCAATTGGCAAGTGTGTGCCAATAATTTGCTGGGTCAAAATCATCAGTCAGCTGTAACCTCTGGCGTCTACTGAAAAAACTTGTGTTAATAGCTGCATTTTACTACAACACTGGGAACTGATTTCATAAAAGTGAAATCAGAATTTCTCTCCTTTTTTTTACATTGTGCAAATGAGAAGTCTTTATCTATTCTCAGACAGCAGCAAATTCTGAGAGCAGCCGGATGTTACAATTGCCTGGCTCCATCCAGAGAAGGTTAAAAGAGTTGAGCGAAAAAGTCGTAGACTCCAGTGCCATATTTTACATATAATGAGGGGCTTCTTCCTGGTTGTAAATTATTGAATGCTTCGGTGAAGGACTAGAACAAATAGTCCATCTCTAGGAGCCATATTGCAGATAAATGTATAATATGTATTGCTTGACAAAGCATGTGACAAGGGAACTCAACTGCACACGGTATACCGATAAAATGTGTTTCCCCACAATCAGTAATTTCCTATTGTTTAGTGGTTGCAGGGGGTCCCCATGATGGGGTCACACAATGGTCCCACATTTATGTTATAGGTATATTTCAGGTCAGTGACACTGAAAAAAGTTTCAGTCTGTCCCATACTGATTTATTGGAGGGGTCTGATCTACATAGCTGAGCCTATGGACAGGGCAGATTCGTAGATAGCACAGTTGTCATGCAAAACAGGGGCCCTGGGTTTGAATTAGATCATCGATATCTCTGACATGGAGAGTGTATGTTCTACTCATATTTGCAGGGGTTTCTTCTGGGTACAGCAAAAATACCTTATATACTCGAGTATAAGCCTAGTTTTTCAGCACAAAATTTGTGCTCAAAAACCCTAACTCTGCTTATACTCGAGTCAACTAAAAACATAAAGACAAAACTCACCTTTCTGACGTCACCCATAGGTCCTCTTCTGTCTGAGACAGTCTGAGACAGAAGAGGACCTATGGGGGACGTCGGAAAGATGTTATTTTTTTTCCTACTACAGGGGCTGGGCAGGCTGTATGCTACAGGGGTTGGGCAGGCTGTATGCTACAGGGGCTGGCAGACTATATACTGGGAGGCTGTAACCAATGCATTTCCCACCCTCGGCTTATACTCGAGTCAATAGGTTTTCCCAGTTTTTTGTGTTGAAATTAGGGGTCTCGGCTTATACTCGGGTCGGCTTATACTCGAGTATATATGGTATAATGGAGGGCTTAAATATATTATTAAAACCAATTCAAGTAATAAATCTATATTGTACTGTAGAATATATAAGTATGATATAAATGAGTAAAATCAATAAATAATAACTTCTGATAGATGGGAGACCATTTTAATCGGTTGTCCAGGATTAGAAAACCATGAATGCTTTCTTTTAAAGACCGCATCACGTCTGTCTATAATTTCACCAACTCTATATAATATTATAATTAAGTATTTATTGATCATTCTCAGTGCTTTTGTACCCTAATGTTTTTTGCTGGACGTATGCTAGCCTCTGTTTTTACACATACGCTCATGCACACGGTCCTATTCCTGCTCGAGTTAGTAGCTTTCAAGTTTCTATTCCTATCATTGGCATGTGATGACTATTATGACAAAGGGGTCACTTGTTTGCTTCTGTTGACATCAGGTGTGCAAGAGGCCTAACTGTGTGAAATATTTTTGCCAACTACCACTAGTGATCCCATTATCTCACCAAATTTAAGTGATATCACTGGCCCTATATCCTCCATATATCTCATTTTATAAGCAGTGCAACAAAACTAGTTGTACAAATGAGCCACCAGAATTCTAAATGAAAAACTATGCTCTGATATATATATATATATATATATATATATATATATATATATATATATATATATATATGATAAATTCCTTTAACTAAGTGTCTGATAAAGTCTTGATAGTTCCATACTTGTTCATGGTCTGTTATACTACACATTAATGTGGAACCAAATGAGAAAGTTGTTATTCCTTTAGATTCCTTTTTGAGAGCAGATGAAGTAACATAGTTTTTTTCCTATTTGACTTTGTGACGTCTTCTTGTAGATTGACTAAGCATAGATAAACCTCATATACATTTCGTTGTTGCTCAGTGATCAAAAACATTTCATACCTGTCGTGTCCCTGTAAAACTGGATTATAGAAATGTTACTGTACATATATTTGTGCAATTGTTTAGCTCTATAACGCAGCTGAGTATATTCAGTCACACTAATCTCCCTCCAACAAGCAGGCTAGGGGATATATCATAAAGGCGGCATCAATCTTCCCAGGTACCGTGCTGTAATAAATATCCGCGCACTTGAATGTAAATTCCCAAAGTGACAACCTGCCAATAGCTGTAAAAAAGATCCTTAAAAAATAAAACCTTCAGTCCAGCAAGTCCTTATGGTTCATTTTAAGTGTATTTCTTTGGGTTTATCATGGCTCATGAGGGCTAGGATGTTACAGTTCTAAAATGCTAGAAATATAATAAAATATAATAGCAATATATTTGTAATAAAATAAACAAAATCAAGATAGAAAATCCTCTCCAGATGAAAATAACCTAGACTGTCTACATTGTTTCTTGCCCTACGCTATGAAAAGCATAACACCTGTATAGGTTTTCAGCTTCATATTTATGTAGACATTAAGCAGACTTTTTAAAAATGGTGAGAAAGTTATACACATTACATAACCTTTAATAATACAGAGATGAAAGGGGTTATCCATGTTTTTGATATTGGAGAACTATCCTTAGGATAGGTTATCAATATCAGATTAGTGGGGATCCGCTGGACCTCCATTGGTCATCAGATTTCAGCACACAGACACCTGAGCCGCCCCTTAACCTCAAAAAACATAGTTGTACTTCCAGCTCCATTTTCTATGTGCTGGGATTAGCTAATTGGTGGGGCGTCCCCATGTCTGACTGCCACCAATCTAATATGGATAACCTATGCCGTTAAAACCCATAAAGTGATCATTTAGGGCAGTGGTGGTGAACCTATGGCACGGGTGCCAGAGGCGGCACTCGGAGCCCTTTTTGTGGGCACCCGGACCATCGCCCCAGCGCACCAGAAAGGACTCAAAAAATCTTCCTGCAGTTCCAAGCAACTTAAAAGATGCTGCTTTCAGTCATATCTTGATACTTACTTTGCTATTTGGGACTGTAGGAAGAGGGAGAATTAGACAGGGTCGAATTATTTTTGGAGGACCTCCTTCTGGCCCCATGATTCTCTATGTACAGAGGGGAACTGGAAAGAAGCTAAAATTATGAAACTTTTCCATCTATCTACTGTGTTGCTGTCCTCAGGAGGCCAATATGATTGAAAGTTGTGGAACAGGGAGCAATAAGTTACTGCATTAATTTTTGGTTGGCACCTCGCGATAAATAAGCAGGGTTTTGGGTTGCAGTTTGGGCACTCGGCTGCTAAAAGGTTCGCCATCACTGATTTAGGGTATCTTCACCCCCCATTATCAGAGTAAATGGTAACACTCTGTTGTCAATTATTAATACATTTCCACGATGGAATTACGCAATACAAAATTATAAGATGTTATGAGATCTATAAAGGAACATCAAAGTATCTACTAAAACTAACATGTAAGGAGAATACATTTATCCTCTTTAATAGGATATTTCTACTGTCCACTTTATACAGCTATTACTAACATTTTTTAAACATTTTTAATTCTTTAATACTTTTATCACAGCTTAACGCCTCCACGAAGCTTTTTCCTGTTATGCAAATCTAAAACCCAGCATCACCCTATCCTGAATATGTAACGACAATTGAGATGATTAAAGACAATGATATGCCTCATTATTGTTACATCCTTCTGGTTACGCTCCTCTCGCAATGCATAAAAATTCCCATGAATTCATAATTTATACCTTAATGATCATGGCTCATCTTTTATTACACCATACATTTCAGGATATACCCTGTAGGACAGATTGAGTGGAAGCTGCCATTTTGTGTCAATACACTTTCCATGTAGCCATGATTATTGATGAGCTCATGATTATTGACAGAGCTTTAGAAAAACTGATAAACTTTTTATCCTAATATATACTAGTTTCCGTCCGCCAAATGGCTGCTTTTGCGATTCATATGTGACAGGAGTACTTTAATATAATTACGCCCACCCCTATTTGACAGGAATCAAAGCCTACGTTATAATGAATCCTAAACAGATCTATATTTACTGAAGGACTGATCTATAATTCTCCACTTACATTGTACATTTGATTTGAATGTCTCCTTCTATAATCAACTATATTTTCTTCTCTCCCTGTAACACACAATCACCTCAATCTCTTGCAGGGCATTTTGATTTAGTGAAATTGCAGCAGCTTCATCATTTTAATGTGAAAATGTGCTTTGTGTGTTTTGCTTCCACATCGCCATGTGTTATGCCAAGCATTCTGAGTTCTGTCACATAGATCTGCCACCGAGAGTGAAATGAGCCTTGAGAGCAGATTATCGCAGGGAAATGTAACTCCTGTGGTTCTTTCAACCTCACTGCCCTTATACCATTGCTTTTTTTGTTGTTGACAGCTGCCTCCACAAGCTCTCCTCCTGTGGTCCCACATTGCAGTCACACAGTCTATGGCTGCTGTCCCGACAATGTCACTGCTGCCCTTGGAGTTGGTCTGGCGGGATGCCCAAGTAAGAGGACTTTATTTTTGCTCATATGATGTGAAAGATGATGTACAAAAAGTGATCAAAACTTTTAGTTATTGACTCGTGTGCTACTGCTGCTAATATGGACAATACTACTCAGAGGGATGCCGAGCATTTGAAGTTACACTTGATTTCTTTGACAAGTGGAGATAAAACATCACCAGACTAGTTCAACGTAGAGCTAGTGAAAGGCTAGTGGGGATATGCTTCCACTTGGTGGACAAAACTATGAATAGTGAAGTAACAGTACCACTGCTACCAAGTATCCCTAGAAAGATGAGTATTTAAAAATATGAATTATCGTATATACTTGTGTATAAGCCTAGTTTTTCAGCCCAATTTATTTTATACTCAAGTATATAAAAAAATAAACATAGTACTTACCTCCAGCAATCCCCACATCTCATCTTCCACCTTGGCTGAACAGGTAGGGACGGGTCCGTGTACACTGCCTGCATGGCTTAGTCTCTACCTGTGCTGCTACACTGGAACCCTGAGAGAGAAGAGGAGCTGCGGGGAGTGCCAGAGATAACTAATGAGATTATTTTTATATAGTGAAGGGCTGCTGCTGCTAGGCAATTCTTCAGTGGGGGATGCTGCTGGGCATTTCATTAGTGAGGGGAGGCTGCTGGGCATTTCATTTAGTGAGAGGAGGCTGCTGGGCATTGAATAAGTGCGGAGAGTCTGCTGGATAATCCATTAGTGAGGGAAGGCTGTAACCAATGCATTTCTCACCCTAGGCTTTTACTCAAGTCAATAATTTTTCCCAGTTTTTTGTGGTAAAATTAGGTGCCTAGGCATATACTTGGCTCACATATACTCGAGTATATACAGTACTTATTTACACTTGCTCTTTGCAGTATTGATATTTTCTATGGGGTGACACCTTTAATAATAATAATAATAATAATCTTTATTTATATAGCACCATCAAATTCCCTAGCGCTTTACAAATCATAGGGGACATATACACATATAATATTACATTACAGAGACATCCATATGGAACAATAGGAGTGAGGAGCTGATATATAAGATGCCCTTACAATAAAATTTCTGCTTTCACATCTACCATAGAACAGACAATTGATGCAATGGGGCTTATAGTGACTGAACAGTCTCAACAAATGGTTAAAAACAAAGTCCCTTTAGTGGCCCCTAGTGGTGACTGTTAGCAGTTTGAATTTTATTGCTTAGCTGCTCATTTATAAGCGTGAAAGCAGAATTGTTCCATATAAAGATATATTTGTAAATTATGCCTTGCCCCGCATGCCCTTCTTATATCTGTAAATGGGTACTCTTAGGGTAGAGAAACTCTGTTACGATATCTACAGTTTTTGTTAATTATTATAATAAAAATATTAAATCTTTATTTTATATAGCACCATCATATTCCGTAGAGCTTTACAAATCATGGGGGACATGTACAAACAGAATTAGACATTATGAATAAAAAATATATATTTCCAACACATTTCGGGTCTAGGATATGAGCCTACTTAAAGGGAACCTACCACCCCGATTCTACCTATAAAGGTAGAAGGGGTGGTAGGTGGATGAATGGGACGTGAGGATAGCCCTTTTTGGGCTAATCCTCACGTCCCGGCTATCTTTTTATAAAGTTTATTGCGGGCATATGCAAATTTATTTATGCGGCTACTGGGGCGTGGAGTAGCCGGACATGAGGCTACTAGTCGCGGCTACTCCACGCCCCAGTAGCCACATTACTCCGCCTACCATTTAATCTTCGGCGCGCAGCTACTCGTCCGAGTCCCCCGGCATCTGCGGCCTACTGCGCATGCGCAGTAGCTCCGGCCCCGGAGCCGCGGCTGCGCAGCCAAAGGCCTGGGTTCTGCGCATGCGCAGAACGCAGGGGACTCAGACGAGGGCGCGCAGCTATGAGGAGCTGCGCACTGAAGATTAAATGGTAGGCGGAGTAATGTGGCTACTGGGGCGTGGAGTAGCCGCGACTAGTAGCCTCATGTCCGGCTACTCCACGCCCCAGTAGCCGCATAAATAAATTTGCATATGCCCGCAATAAACTTTATAAAAAGATAGCCGGGACGTGAGGATTAGCCCAAAAAGGGCTATCCTCACGTCCCATTCATCCACCTACCACCCCTTCTACCTTTATAGGTAGAATCGGGGTGGTAGGTTCCCTTTAAGGTGCAATTAATAAAAACAGTAATACATATGACCAAGTAGATGTGTGACAAAAACTTTAAACACCATCTCAAGAGAGCATGAGGCAAACAGGAAGAGGAGGGGTTTAGGGATATTGGCATTTGAACACCACAATTAGAGAGTGTATTCCAGTGCCCCCTACTTATATCTGCATTATTAGGATCCAAGGAGATCATTGATGACACTAGAGGGAGGAATATATTTAAATTATGGGTATTAGTGAGGAAAAGAATTTTAGCAGTGGCTACTTTGTGACTTCCATGCCACAGGAAATACCAGCAGCTCTCAGATATGCAACACCCTCAATAAACAACACCCTATATCTCCACTCCCTGGACAGAGCATAGTTGCTGATCAGTGCTCTGCGGAAACCACAGATAGAGGAGGTGCATGTTGGCAGTAGTTTTTGGGCTATGTTCCTGCGAGAAGAAAATGCAATATATAATGAAAAAAAGTGTTCCTTGCCTCACAATCCTCACCTCAAGCTGCATCCTGTAAATGTCAGCCTAGGTACCTAGCACCTGTTAGTCAGGCATTAGACAGCTGCTATCTCTGTCGTCCCAGCATTCGGAGAGAGAGAGGGCAATATGGCAAGCTTAATCCATCTCCTTCTCCGTCTTCTTGGGGACGTCGCACTTTACTGGCTGTGAATGAAGCGCCACGCTTGCTCCATAACACGTGTTTACAGCAGCCAGCTGAAGATTAATTCACTCATTCCAAAGTCACAGCAAATCCTAGAAATACATCTTGCTGTTTCTTTCCATTTTTTTATTTTTAATTTTCTCCATACCTCTACAGATGGAGATGGCTGCATCTCGTGCCAGCTGTTGTAGGCCCATGTTGTCACCTGCTACGTTACTGTGCTTGGTTATTAATAGCAGCCATCTAAATGCAGAAAAATACACAGTGACATATTGCTCGCTGTGTCATCAGCTTAGCCTCCGGCTGATTAACCCTTTTCTTATGGCATGGGCTTAAAGAACGCGATGAATCACAGCTAGCGTTTGTGAACAAGTCATCATATGGCTTGTAGGTGATAGCATTTCAAGTCTTAGCTGGCAGGTTGACTGGTCCTAGGGAAATATTTACTCACTGACTTAATCACTTACTGTGATAAATAACCAGAATAACTAAATAGTAACAGGAGGTGGAAATATGGTCTATTATTGTCTGGAGTTGACGTCTTTGCCTCTTGTGACTTGCCTGGTATTTAACACAATTGGGCGCATTGTAAACAGTCATGATAAGTGATAGTTACCGATAATAAGAAAAGAGGATTTGATCGAGGCAGTAAATCTCTTGCTGTGAATGGACAAGGTTAAATAACTCAGTGTGGGTTTATATCCCTGATGTGGAGTTATACGTAACTCCTCGCTGCAGGGGCTTGTGACCTTTTATCACTGTCCCTCGCACAGTGACACACTGGCAGCGCAGTATGCCATATGGAACTACTTAAAAGATTTAATGTCTCACTACATAGAGCAGAACTTTATGTGTCCTCTTACCTTTGGCTGCCAGCTGGATTTTTAGTTTGGCAGTGAAATGGATAATTCAAATGACATGAAAGCCTTACAGGTCATTGACACAAATTCATTCTGCTTTTCCCAGGCAGCTGCCAGTGTAACGCGCACGGCTCCTATGGGGGCACTTGTGATCCTACCACCGGCCAGTGCTCCTGCAAACCTGGGGTCGGTGGACTGAAGTGCGACCGTTGTGAGCCGGGCTTCTGGAATTTCAGAGGGATTGTGACCGATAAGAAAAGCGGCTGTACACGTGAGTATTGTCTGTAATCAAATAACATAATAGCAAAATAGACTGTGAGTAATATTGGATTGAATGGTGAAAGTAGACAACCAAAGTTTTCTGGAACTCTTAGTCCAAAACGATGAAGGATAAATAGTCTGGATCAATACTTGTATATCCTGATGGATACTACCACATAAATATGCTTGTGTATGTCACATAATGGCACATATCCAAAATGAAATTGGATTTTATTTAAATGGAAAGAACAGCAGTATTGAAATGTTTCCAGTGGTGCATAGCATTTCAGCCAAACTATCCAAGCTGCTAATGATAACAGTGCATTATAGTCAAGTTAGACTTATTCTACATTAGGTTTGCCAAATAATAATGTAAATACTAGAATTACTCCATTAAACCAAGTGCATGATTTGCAGCTTCTAACTGGGTGGCTGGGGAGATTCACATACATTACATTTACTCTTCCCCCTACAGTATATGTAATAGCTAACAGCAGCCTGTAGCGGATGCAAAGGAACATGGACTAAAATCCATATCTTGGATAACTTTTTTCTACTGTTTGTTTTTGCTTTTTGGACTTGCCTGACAAAGAACTTATTGTTAGTTTTAAACGCTTTGTATTTCCTCTTCCTAAGTGCTTGCCTTCACCTTATTTGATGTACTCCTAACTTATTTTCACATGTAGGTTTTAACTCTTATTTAGACATGGGGGGTCAACACCAGATGTAGGGGTTGGATGGCAACTCTCACTTCTGCATGCCAAGTTGCTACAAAAGTTGAATTACAATGAGACAAAACCTACTTAATAGTATATGGCTTCATGTATAACATTTAGCTATATCCATGTAATGCTACAAGGCCTTGGCATGATATTCTCCAGTCAATGTGTTATAGGGACCATATTACGTTCTGGGCCTGGTACAGCTACCACAACTACTGTAGTAACGAACATATAAGAATGTTACTCCATACCAGATGATAAAACTGTGCCAGAAAATAACACCTTATTAGGCTGCCTTTTAGAAATGTATGACATTTTTAATAGAAGAGCTAAACACGCAATAATATGAAGGATGGGGCCTTCTTTCCATCTCCAGGTGTTTCTAACATATGCAAAGATAAGATCAGTAGAAGTCTCTTTTTCGACAAAGAATAGTGAAGCAATCAACTGTTATACAGTTAATTATCAATTCTAGAGGCAGAATACATTGTGTTTAAGTTTCACAGCAACAGCAATTTTTTGGCCTCAGCAAAACATTTTGGAATAGATTTTCAGAACATGCGATTCCCGCCGGATAGTAAGAGCCTGAGGCAAGGATTGATCGAGCATATAAAGCTGAAGGCATGGTACTAAATTACATAATGAAGAGCCGGCTTTGATATGATGAATGACGGCATTGGGCGTTCACTTGCTCCTTCACCGTCAATACCATAAGAGGGCCCAGTACATCCGGCAATATGTTATATTAAGACGATGCTTCCTTGTTATTCTTTGTTTAAACATTGGAGTGAAAACGGTGATATAGTGCGGTGAAATAGAAGCTTGTGTTGTGAAGCTGTTTCCCTGCATTGTCCAGAAAAAGCCTTGTGGGTCATATCCACCCTACGGGCAGCCACTTGTCAGTTGTGTAATGGAAGCCAAGAGTCTGTCAGCTTGGCATCATGACAGGCATAATGAGCCAGGTAGAGGGAATCACAAGACCTGCAGGCAAGGAGATAGCTGAGTGGTGACCACTGTACGGCTTATCTAAATAACATGCATGCCATTACTTCCTGCAGGTTATTTAACCAATGCCAGTCTAATGGCTGGTGAAGCCATTGTCACTTATCAAGCTAACAACAGGCCTTACAGATAAAGAAAATTGCATCCAATGTGCTTTGTGTTGTCTTTGTAATAATCTAAATGACTTCATGTAAGTTGCTGTGCAGTCATAACCTCAACAATGAGATATTTACTCCGTACCTACAGGGAATGATTACATATTTTATAATGTTCTTAGATCTCTCTAGCTTCTTTTATTCTCTTCCGAACTAGTATACAGAAAGAGCAGTAGATACATAGAACATTAAGCAGATGAATTGTAAAAGCAATGAAACGTTAACTTAAAGGGAACCTGTCAGCGGAAATTTAACTAATAAATCACTACAAATGTGTTGTCAAGCAGCTAAACACCTTTCAAATCATATTTAGATCATGGCCCAGTGTGTAAAGATGTAAAATGCTTGTATAAAGTTATGTGGATGGAGAGTTCAACCTGAAGTCACAGAATGCCCCATTTGCTGTAATTGACACTCCTACATCTATGGACATCAAAACATATATGGACTGTTGAAGGATGTCAATTGCAGTGGAGGAGATGTTCTGAGGCAAGGAGAGCTTGACTTCAATGCCAAATACTCCGCCTTAGAAAAGCACGAGGAACATATGTCAAGCAGCCAAAAGAAATATAATTAACAATATTTTATTGGAGTACAAATACAAACGGAAAACTCAAAAGGACAAAAATAATAAAAACATTTAAAACACGAAAATGCAGGTCAACTGCCTTCATGACTGAACATAGCAGGTGATGCCATGCGATAGTGTCAAACCACCTGCAACAGGGCCCCCCAGAACACACCAAATGATGAACCAAACTAATACCACATACTGCACTCAAGCTATAACAAGGAATGTACTACACAGTGTAGAGGTCTAAGCAGGAGAGGACCAGGTGTGAGTCAACTCCATATAACGCCACCAGGGCAAAAAAAACCGTCGGCCCTGACGGTGTAATGTATGGTCCGCAGAGTGAACAATCACTCAAAATAACCAAATCCAATAAAAGAATGAACAAATCCAATGCTCCGCCTTAGTGACTTTAAAGAACCTATTTACATCTCACTTCAAAGTCACCATGATAATCCATGAAATAAACATGGCTGGCAGGTGTTAATCTGCTTGGTGAATTACTGGTGGTGTTTTCTTCAATCTTTGCTGACAGGTTCCCTTCAAACATGTTGGGACTAAAGATATCTTATATGTTTATATGGTCTTTGACTACACTTTACCTACAGTGTCTATAGTTAGTTTGAGGTAGTATGAGACACACCCACTTTTCCATCATTGGTCTGGGTTATGCTCCCCCACAGTGATTGGGTGATGTGAAGGTTTTGATCTTATCTTCATTACAGCAAGCACAAAATGATATAATGGTTCTCAATAACACCAGACTGGTAATGTTAGTCCCTTGACATTATCCTAGAAACCAACAGTACATGACTCCTTGGGGCAAATGAACCATTTGGCTTTGTGCTCCTGGTTAAGGTCTTTAGTGATTTTTTGCGACAAAAAAGTCCCCAAATAGTGTCAAACATCTTTTCCACGCAACTTTTTAACTACTATTTACAAAAAGTCTCAACTTAAACATCTGGAATCAGGTGCTAACTAGACAATGGAGAACTTGATAGAAAGCTGTCTTAGGTGCGAAAAAAGGGTGCAGAAGTGCACATGTGCCAGAAGCAAAAGCCAAACCAAAACCAAGGTACACGTGCCTCTATAAATAGTAACAATACAGTTCATTAGATGAGCAACTGCAATTTTTTTAATAAAGGTTTTCAAGGCTTAATTAAGGTTTTTATTATCTTCAAAGTCGTCATTAAGCTTTACTTCCTTTTTTTTATAGCATGTAACTGCGATCCAGTTGGGGCCGTGCGTGATGACTGTGAGCAGATGACCGGTCTGTGCTCATGTAAAACGGGAATCTCTGGCTTGAAGTGCGATCAGTGTCCAGATGGAAGCAAACCTGGCCTAAATGGCTGCCAGAAAGGTAAGGACCATCTTTAGTGGAACATGGATCCTAGTCTAGATCATTCTAAAAATGTATACTTCTTAGTTTGGATGAGACAATATTTACGTTTAGTGTCACAGTTGCAGAGGCAGGTGAAGCACACGCAGAGAGCCTTTTTTTCTCCACATTTTGTATTGAATGCTGGTGCAATCAATAATAATTTACCTTCTTCAGTGACTACAGCAGAATGAAAACAGATTTGAGGGAGCATGGAAACACCGCAAAATGAAAGCTGACAACATTTTACAATTGATTGGCCAACATAGGCAGCTCATTACCCTATCTTTCTTATGTCAATATCTGCAGGGAAGTTTTATTTAAAGGAATACAGTCTGTGGGGGATTTAACGAAGATGTGTTACTTCTTATTTTGCATAAATGAAATTTTATGTGAAATAGGTTTGCATTTATCTCATTTTCTCTTGAATGAATTGAAGAAATTACCCTATAAACATGGTTGGGTGGCACTCTGTGTCAATATAATAGGTCCCTTTCTTAATCATCATAGTTATTACACTGTGGTGATAAGGCAAGACTTCCTTGGACCTTCAGGCACTTCCTAAAGGATAAATCAGCTGACATCTAGACTGTCCACATGAGTGCCTTTGAGATCTTTGCTTAAGATAGATTAAGACCATATTATGACCACTTGTATTGCCTAATATTTAAAGGGGTTGTCCACTTTCAGGAAATAATTGATATTGTTTGTACAATGTATCAATTTCTGTATCAATTCTCTGCTTGCTGTCATACAACAGGGAGCATCATTGTTTACTAATCAGGTCTATAGTCATGTGGTATCACACAGGTGCACAGCTCGTTGTAACACATGGCTCTGTTTACTCTCTGAGCTGTGCACCTGTGTGACATCACATGGTCAAGGACCCATTTTTATCCACAGGAAGCTTCCCATAGGATGACAGCAAGTAGATCTAGATAACATTGAAGAATTGAAACAGTATATTGGAAAATTGTACAGGTTTTCATTACACAACATCAAAACACAACATACATCAACTTGCTGTATATAATACAGTAAATACATGTTACACTCTAAGTGACTTAGAAATCCTACAATTAAATGTCACATCTAATCTTAAGAATTATTTCAATAAATATTTCCAATTAGAAATTGTATTTTATGTTTCATTTATCTTGATTCAGATCCATCGGCACCTAAATCTTGCCGTGATATTCAATGCCAGTTTGGTGCAACCTGTGTGGTGGTAGGAGGTACTGCCCATTGTGAGTGTCCTTCACCTTTGTGCCCAGAATCTAATCTAACGAAGGTAAGCAACAAACTAATTGACATCAAGTGCTAAATTAGATACTGAAAAAAACTAATCAAGCCATCTGATTATTTCAGAGAAAAGGCTGGCATGTTGAACTTTACATGTCTGATAATAAGTTCTGTTCTAAGTTTGATAAGCCCCTACTGTAATTGTCCATCAGCAGCTTACTATACTTTTCATATTTATAAGGCATGGTGTGGGATATTCAGAAAAAATTATGGCATTAACCAAAAAGCCACTTTTAGGATCTGCCATGAAGTGGTCAAATTCAACGATTAAGTAAATGTCTCTTCACCCTATTATCATTGGAGAACCAATGAAAATGTTTGTCATTACCAACAAAACCCTTTGTTTCTGGCAGAAATTTGTTTAAGTGACATAGACATCCTATAATTCCTCTTCAGCACATATCCTGTCCAACAGTTGCCAATTCCTTGGGTAAGAATCTTTGGGGAGAAAGAAAATAGTTGATTCCTATAGATCTTGTAAATCTATTTATTCAGTGGTACCCCGATACAGTTTCCATGCAATTGCTGGTTGGGAAACACATATCTATGGTCATTATCTGACATACCACTTTTTGTGCAAGTAAATAAACAAAAAAACTTTTTTAATTGTTTTTTTCACTGAGAACTTTCATGTTTCAACTCTCATATCTTAGTCCAAGAGACTAAGAGTTCCCTGTAGCTCTGCATGAAGCTAATTATGTAGTAAGGCACAACTAAGCGAGAAAAAATGACTGGGGTCCATTTTATGTTTGCTTTCAAGTGTAAAATTTTCAGAAGACCTACATTTATTGTTTGGCTAGCCTAGGAATCCTCTCTACTGCTGAGGCTTGTGGGATGTCTACCGATTTTACGGACTGACTATGACAACAAGAAAACACTTGACCTACATAGAGAGTAAATCAATTCAGAAAAACACACAGTGTGAGGACACAGCCAGTGTAGATAAACATACAAGCCCTCTGCACATATAATTGCATTAATATTTTATTTTTCTGGTTGACCTTAACGCTGCATGGATTTAATGACTCATTTCCTTGCCTACCTACAGGACATCATTGAACAAACATATTTGTTTTTTTTTTCATAATTGTCTTATCTTTGAATCGTTTGGTTAATTTATCAGTGTTTTAATTAGATTGTTATTTAAGTATTACGTACTGGGCGTCTTGCCCTTTTTGGTACAGGTTACTTTAAAAAACATCTAGAAACTATTTACTAGAGTAGTTCCAGTGGCAGATTCCACAGTGAAGTGGGATGCTGGCAGTGTTTTTTTATTGGTTAATTTAGGACTTGCTTTGTCCTCAAAGTACAGGTTAAAAAGTATTCAAATTAAGAAAAAGTGCTACCGTAGGAGGGGTATTACCTTAGCCTCTGTGAGCTCCTGGGTCTATGGCTATAACACGCCACCCGGAGCACTTTTTTGACGCCGCCTTGTACAGCCGTGATATACACCGATGCCGTCGACAAAGGCACCTGTGGTACACCCCTGGTAGCACTTGCACTTAATTTCCATATTTCCAGTTTCCAGTTTTTTCACTAATGAAGCACAATGCCAGCTTACTACTGCCCTTTGGAATCTACCACTGGAGCTACTTTAGTAGAAGTTCCAGATGGTAGATTTCCTTTAAAATCTCCTGGACTCCCTTCTCACTCCAGCTATCGTCCTGCTGATGCTCCACTTACTTATCGGATACTGAAACCCCCACAATTAACAGCCCCTATTGCAGAGAAGTGGGGACACGTGTAAACTGCTGTTTCAATTGGAGTAAACAGATCTGATCGATATAGTCAAATCCAGTGTATTTATAACAATAATAATAATCTCTATTTATATAGCGCCATCAAATTCCGTAGCGCTTTACAAAACATAGGGGACAAATACAACTATATTACATTACATCATTTTTAACTCATGGATGAGTAAAACATGCTTCATGGGGCTGATCCATATTCACCTATGGTTTATTTACTAGTGGAAACCAAATTGTTTCATTGCCCATGTTGCTTATTTGTAGGTCTGCGGCTCTGATGGAGTGACCTATGGGGACTGGTGTCAGCTGAAAACAATTGCTTGCAGACAAGGTCTGACTATTACAGTAAAGAACACTGGACCCTGCCAAGGTATCATGTTATTATCGTGATCAGATAACAATAAGTAGCATCTGAAAGTTTTGTCAAAGTATGCAATCCTTACGGAAGTTAATGTGAATCCTTTTACATATATCAATCTTTTCAACTTTTTTATTTCAATATTTCTCTCTTTACAATGTTTTCTAATCTTTGTCTTACTGTTTTTATTTTCTTTCTCATTCAGAAACTATCACTGTTGCTAATCTTCAGACATTGGCTCCAACTGGAACTCCAGGACCTCCTATTGGTCGGTCACTTCCCACACCAGCAACCCCAAAAACCAAAAAAGTTAATCCATACCCATTAGTTTTGGAAACTGAAAGCCCTCAACAGCGGTACACCAGTACTCAGCGGCCAGTAACAAAGACACATGTTGTCCGTACCTCCACAGTAAGACCAGCGGTAACTGTGCCCACTATGCGTCCAACTAGAATGCAGACATATGATGAATCTGGAAGTGGCAGCGGTGATGAGGACTTGGAATCAAGTGGAGATCAGGAACTAAGTGGAAATGAGCCATCAAGTATGTGAACAAGTATTGATTTTTTTAAGATGTGTTGGTGAAGGACCTTAGGATTAGGTTTATTTTTATTGTTGAAAGACCATCTGATTGTGGGTAGACTACAGCTCTGTAACTCCAGTAAGCCTTAACTCAACATCTGGAATACAGGCATTTAGGAAACCAATACATGACACGTCACAGTTGGTGCCCCCTGTTATAGAACCAGAACAGGTGAATCATATGAATTAACAGCCTAAGGCCAGCTGCACATGACCATGGTTAGTCCGAGAAAACAGACCATTTGCTGGACAAGCTCCAGGGACGGGACTCCAAGCTACATAGTGATACATCATGCAAGGAGTCGCTTCTTCCTCATAGAATAGCAGTGCTAAACTGTAATCAGGGACTGACCATGGTTGTTTGCAACCATCCTTAAAGCACAAGAGTAAAATAACTGAAGATCAGAACATGTTCACTATTATATTAGCTCACGGGTTAGTTCAGCTATGATTATATAACTTAATCTTCTTTACTTTTCTACAGAGGATGCATTTGATGGAGGAGATGAACAGCAAGAAGAAGATGAGGAAAGAAAAGACCTTGACACTACACCAGTCATGGAAAGGGCCAGCTGTTACAACACACCTCTAGGATGTTGCTCAGATGGGAAGACACCAGCTATTGACACAGATGGCACAAATTGTCCAAGTAAGCAATCTATTGAATTGATTTCATTGTGTAAAGCTACTTGTACCCAGCCATTGTTTGTGAGCAGCTCTTGTCTCTAGCTTATAAAGAGTTGTCCAATTGTGACCTACAGATACCTTAATATCCTTAAGAGAAGTCCCATTGAATTGCTACCCATTGGAATATAAAGTGACTAGTTTTAATGCAAAAATAATTTCTGGGCGTATATTGGAATGTCTAAGGCATATTGATATGCATAGTTTTGGGAACCTGAATCCGAATACACCGCTAACACATAGATTTTAACGCTTTAAATGGTGGCAAAGCCACAGGCATTTAAGTGCTGGTGACGTCATCAAGGAGGAATGATCCTAGGGAAAATGTCGTCATGCTTTGCCAACGACCTTAAAAGGGTTACCACAATCATAGGTTTATGCGGTGGATGTGAAAACTCGGCTGATGAACTGCAACAACCAGCTTTTCTGGGTGGCCTCCAAACTGAACTGGAAATTCGAGCTCATCTTGAACATTGTGGTTTGCGTAAACTCATCACTACACAGGACTACTAAGTCATGTGTAATATAATAATTGCATATCAATCCTTGGTTTGAAGGCAAGAGTGGCTGGTGCCTATTTGTTCTCTAATTCTAATTTTTTGTAGAAGAAGCTTAGCCTAGGCTTCAGTCTAATTTACCTCCTAACTTTATGATATATATTTTGAAAAGCCTAGCACAGCTTCATGGAAGAGGAGCCTGTATGACCTGAGCTACAATCACTTCCTCGCTGATTCCTTTTATCTGCTTCTATGTTCATGTACATGTAAATGTATTTTTCACTTTATAATTGTGTTCAGTGCTAAATAATCTTTATGTTTTGATGCTTACTGGGAGAAATAGCGAATGCAGAACTTAGATGTGAAATAGCCTAATAATTATTCTTTCTGACGGCTTATAGACATGCATGCTTTGCTCAGCCAAGTTTATATGTGATCTCAAATCCTTCTCTGGGTGGTTTTCTGGTCCAAAAAACTAAATACACATTTCCTGTCAAACTAATTGTATGCAGACCCCTTTTAATACATGTATTGGTGTAATGTCTAATATTTCTTGCCTATGTCTTCCTCTTTGGTGCTTATTCTTGTTCTTTTTTTATTGCCCAAATAGTACAGGCTTCGTATTAAGCTGATTTGTCATGGGAAGTTATCCTGACTGGTAAAGTGACGTGTTACTTGCCCTCTTCAACCACAGGATGGCGCTCCATATGCATCCCCACTCTAAATCAATACTAACCTTCCATAGTTCAGCCCGGTGTCATATTACTAACTCCGCACCAGAAACTGGCCATAAAACTTGTCACCTGCCAGATGGGTCTAGGGAAGGGCAGTAGGCAAAATATGGAGATATGCATTTTTTCACTACATTATCACATTAACTTGCATATCTATACTTATTTTATTTCCCCAGAAACTAAGACATTTGAAGGTGTCCTTATTGTTGAAGAGCTTGAAGGTCAAGAGGTCTTCTACACCCCAGAGATGTCGGACTATAAATCAGAACTTTTCGGCGAGACAGCCAGAAGCATTGAAAATGCGGTAAGTTTTCATCTTTTAGATAACACTACATGAGATTCAAAGATTGACATCATGATTTAATAAAGAGATTTTATACATTTGATTTCTAAATGTAGAATGTAAAATGAAAACTGAAGGCATTGATGAGAGGGGACCAAAGTTTTGTAGGGCCAATTGCCTAGCCATAAACATTCGGGGAGATTTATCATAAGTGTCTTAAAAGCAGAACTGTTCTAGTTGCTAATGTCACCCAATCATAGCTCAGCTTTGATTTTTCCACAGATGTTTCTAAAATGAAAGCTGAGCTCTGATTGGTTGCCATGGGCAACTAGAACAGTTTTGTCTTAGACCCTTCGGATAAATCCTCCAATCGAGTTTTCATTTTTAAGAGAAATGGAAAATTCCACACAGCGTGACTGCCATTGCGGCATAGGTGACATAATAAAAAACTTCAAAGCTGGATTAGTAGTCAGGCAGACAGAAGTTTTCGCTCAGGCATATTATATGGGTACATCCAATTAGCTTCTAACCGGCTGCTGGCAGGAACTACTGACAAGGTGCTGCTAAGAATTACTGAAAATTCCTTTTTATGGTTGAATATTGATACTTCTGGGTGTTTTACTGTGAATTTGTTTAGTTTGACAATGTTATCACCCACTAATATTACTGAGTATATATCTTATATGCAGGTGGCTTATTGCTATTGTAATTTCACGTTTCTTAAACCGTTTGTCTTGTATGTCTTTACTATATTTTGGTTGTCTTAGGGCCAGTTCACATCTGCGATCAGGCTTCCATTTAGCAGTTTCTGATTTTTAACTTAAATAACGGGTTACTAACGGATCCATTTTTTCCTATTGTTTTCTAATGGTGTCCTTCAGTATTGATTTTTACAATTTCTGTTATTAGAGTGGATTGTTGGAAACACAGAACTATTTTTCCATCTGTAGTAACGGAAGACTACCTACATTATATACCTGAGTATAAGCCGACCCAAGTATGAGCCAAGATACCTCATTTTACCACAAAAAAACTGGGAACAATTATTGACTCCGGTATAAGCCTAGGGTGGAACATGCAGCAACTTCTCTTTAATATCCAGCAGCAGAACCCCCCTAAATGTCCAGCAGAAGAGCCCCCCTCTTCAGATACAGAGCCCCCCTTTCCAACTGCAGAGCCCCCCTAAATGTTCAGCAGAGCCCTCCCTGTCAAGCTGCAGAGCCCCCTCAAAAAATAAACTAAGTAGTTACTCCCGACACCAGGAAGAAGATGGTGAACTTCGGCGTACCTGATTGGGGAAGCGACACATGCAGGATATCGGGCGCACTTCGGGGAACGCGCCAGGGACGGGTTAGTAAATGTGCCCCTATACACAGTATTCATGAAAAACGGAAACTAACTGACACTAACAGAAAGCAAGGAATCTGCGTTTTTTTAACCGATCAGTTAAAGGCTTCCATAAAATAAAAAAAAAACTATTGATGGATCTGCCCAGAGACCCATTCAAATTTCAATCCGTTATTTCTAAAAAAAAAAAGGAAACTGCTAAACATCAATCTGAACGCAGATGTGTACTGTACCACGTAAAAAAATGTATTGGAACATTCATAATATAATGAGAATTTTAGTGTGGAATCCACTCTTAAATCCCCTACCATTTTATTAAATAAAACTACATGGATTTGTGTCTATGATGCTGGAAAAAAGCTGTGAGAAAAACATTTTAGAATTGATCGTAATGTGAACATACCCTAAAGGTATCCAAACACATTAGATTAAGGGTAATCAAATTGAATCATTTCAACTGAAATGACACAGTATTGTCACCTGGGAAGGAGTCGCCATGTTTCATATGAATCGTCTAATCATTTTTAATCGTTGAATGAACTTTTGGTGAAATGTTCCAAGATCGAGTACAAAAAAATCATTTGTCCTTTGTCTGGTTTTGCTGGGCAAGTCTATGAGCTGAGATATGTATTGCTGCACCTACAAAATTATTGTGTAAGGCCACCTTAAAGGGACACTGTCACTAATTTTTACACTTCTAAGCTAACTGCACCTTTCTAGCATCCCCTCTTGTACTGTACATCTTGCCTATTTATCTCCAAAATTATACACAAATTAACTGAGAAGCATCACTTTTTGCATAAGATTTTAGAGGCTGGAAGTAAAGCATCACTTTAGACACCCCTATCTTGGGCTCTATAGCATCTAAAACAAAGGGTAACTGTCTGCATCCCTGGTCTGTTAGCACACAGAACTATAATCCTGATGTGAATTGAAAGAGGAGATTGTCATCTTTTAAATGACACCAGAACCATGCCAGAACCGTCTCTAAAATGAAGTTCTCTCTCCAGCCTCAAAAAGTGACTGGTCTTGAGCACAAAATGACTCTTCTCAGCTTATTTGCACATGGCTTTGAACAGTTTCTTTTTCAATACTATATTTGCTTATCAAATTGTATGTAGTGTAATATCAGTTCATCATTATGTTGGGGGTCCGGGAGCAGATTTACAAAGGAGGCGTTCCCCAGTTTCTGATGTTTACTAAGTGTCTTATGTAAATGACTCTTGTACATATTCCCTATGAAGGTAGAAGATTGTAGCTTTTTGCTATACAATTCTTGGTTTTGCTTATTTCGACATTTCATTTCACACTGACATTATAGATGTTTTAATTTGCTGATTAAACTCTACTTGGGCCATGTTTGCAAAGAAAAGGCCAACATCTTAGACTACAATGAGAACCAAAATAACAGTCGCACAACCTTGTCAGATTGCAAAGGGCATAATTTAATTAACACCTTGTTAAGCGGAGAAGCAGCGGCAGCCGAGAAAAGTGAAATCATTCCGCTTTTGACATTTGAAACTAAAGTTCACCTTTTTTTTTCCTCCCTCTCAATTTTACATTTCCAATTTGAGACCAATTTCTTAGTCATTTGTTTTTAATATTTTCCATATATTTAGTTTAATGTAAGAGGGTAGGATTTCAGTAAATACATTTGACGCGTAATAAGCTGAACAATGCTTAGTGTAAAGGGCACAAACAGTATCATAGTTGTCACAAGTCAGACTATTAGAAGATACTACTTTATTAATAAACGGGACGTTACTAGTATCTAAACAAAGTAATGAACTTTACTGAAACAGGCTGTCTTATCACAGGCCGCCCCTTTCTGAACCATTTCTTACCAACTCCTCTCTAGACATTCAGATGCCTTACAAAAGCAAATAAACTGGAGTTGACCTGTTGGGAATGTATTGAGAATTTTAGAATTTTGAATAAACGCTTTAACAAACTGCAGTTTTCTATGGGAAATCCTCCAGACTTTAGGGGGGATTTACTATTTTCCACCGGAAAGCATGAAAATCTTTCCTTTCCACTTTGGTGGCAGAAAACCTGCAGAGACTATAGAAGAAATCTCCTCCAGATCAGACCTGGTCAGGGGCAGATTAGAACTGCCATGGGCCCTGGGCTGTATGAATATTATACCCCCTACAGGTCTGGAATCACTTCTTACATATGGTAGTAGAATCAGCTTCTTGGGGAATGGAGGATGTGTCCCTTTTGTCTGCTTTCAATCTGCGTCTTCAGGACCCTTGGAGGACCATCAGAGGTCCTGAAATGACTCTTGTATACATGTGTATTCAGAGCAGGAACAGATGTACGAGGATTTAATGGGTAAAGGTCCTTCTGAGTATAAAAAGTGGTGGGTGGTCCACCCAAACTGCCTATATATCCTATAATCCTCTACTGGACCTGGTCTAAGAAGGCCCAACCTGGCGGAGATTGCAACAGCATCTACTAAGAGGCCAGAGCCTCTCGGTATAACTGGTCCTGGGGAGGGTAGTTTAAGACTGGGGGGTTTTTTTGAGTTCAAGATTTCAAAGTGCGGCATCCACATGCACCTCCAATCACTGACACAAGGGTGGTTCCAATGCAGGGGGCATGCAGATACTAATGACTACACAGCCCCCTCCAACCCCTGGATATTGCACAATCCTGTTAATTTTTAGAGAGTTGTGAGTACAGCATGGGGGATGATTTCCCAGATTTTTCCTTCCCATCACTAGTACATTTCTGTTCTTCATATCTTTGTTTTCCTGATAGCAAGGTCTGTGTGTGCAGGATAGCCGAGGAAGAAGCACCAGCGCCTGAACAGTAGATAAGAGATGTGAGGCTGTGTGGTCATTGAGATAATATTTTATTATCTCTTCTAAGAAGTACATGCCAAGAGATACAGATCAATCCTTGTCTAAAAGCAAATCCTCCATCTGTCTACTTTACTTTTGTTATGCTTTGATTTATTTGTTGATGTGTTTTTTTTTTATACTTTGTTTTAGTCTTCTGGCAAATTGATGAAGCAGTATGTATTGTTTCATCCACATAGAGTACAATCTAATAATAAGCTGATCTTTACCTGTGCACAGTGTGTCGTGCAAGTATTGGAATAATGAGATGGAAGCGCCCCCTGCTGGTTCAGAACTGCCATTTGAATTGCTACACAATAACAATCAGTGACAGTGTTGTGATGAATATTATAATTTTTTTGACAGTATTTCACATTGAGTGATTTATTTAGATAATTATTGTATATTTGTCTGAAATATGTTAATTACAATGCACTGTTAAGGGTAGTTTAAAATCAATCTATGTAATATTGGTGTATACTACATTCAGAATGTACTGGAAATACAGAGACATCCATGAAAGCTTTGACATCTGAGCAGATCACTTTGCTGTAAGCTTTTATGGTGCTGCAGACCCTTTTTGTCTTAATGCTTATCCTTCCTGGTACCCAGGGGTGAACCTAACCTCTCTGCTGCCTGAGGTGAGCTATAAAATGGTGCCCCACAGCCCCTTCTTCTAGTAATATATCAGGATAAGTGGGTTCCCCATGCCATGTCTAACACCAATGCTCAAATTGCGTGTTAAGAGACACTATTTTTAAGTGTCATGTTCTGTTTTGTAGCAAGTGACTACTTCCCTAATGCTGCCCCCATCTTGCTGCAGGTGGTGCTACCTGAGGCTAGAGGCTCAACTCTCCTCATGGCTGGTACAACCTCTGCTGGTACTCCTCCATCTTCCGATTTTCTCTTTTTACTGACTAGTCAGAAGCTTTGAACCCTAAACAACATGAAAACCAGATAAGGAAAAAATATTCTGAAGAACAGCTTTATTAAAGAACATCAGATGCTGCAGTGGTGTTTATGACATGGTGTATATTATATGGGTAAAGAATAAAAAATTAAAGGTCATTGAATTCAATTTGGGCTTTCACCCTACATTATTGTCATCCTACATCTTGGACCATATAGCATACAGTATATAGTATATACTCACCTGGCGTAGTAGAACGTACTCTGCATTTACAGTGGGGGAAATATTATCCCATTTATTTAAACATATATAGTTCTTGTATCCTCCGATTCTCTCATTGCCTGTTATATTGGATTTTCCTAGGATTCACATCCTACAATATAGTGCACAAGGAGTTAAACCAGCCCCTAATACATAATACGTCTGTTTCTTATCACTACTGTAATAGCCTTTCTTCTTTTCTTTCTACTCCTACATCGTTTGCTGCTTTCAGAGAATCCTTTGCTATGGTCCTACTAAACTTCAGATATACTGTAGGATGTTATCAGATCCAGCGGGAATTAGAATCAGCATTGATTTCCAATGTGGTACAGTAGTTACCCATACCAGAAACAGGGAGATTAAATGTTGGAAAATCCCGGCTTGAGAAACAAAGCCGACTGCTGGGATGACATCTGAACAGTCTCCTTTAACTGTGTACAAAGCCTTTTACAATGTTATGGTGAGGACTAATAATCGCCAGAGAGTAAAAGTACATTATTTTTGGATATTTGTCACGTTTGTCACTGTCCTGCTTTCCTAGTCCTACATGGGAGGCAAATATGTCAATTACAGTACTATATATGGTTCTCTTAAAAAAGACACAATTGTCTATTGCCGCAAGCTACCAATGTAAACTTACGTGACTTACAAATGAAGGTTGTGTAGTGATTGGTTGATGAGCAACCAAACAGGTTTACTACAAGTAAGTGACACATCAGAGCAGAAGACATTCTACAGAAATTCCGGACTGAACATAAAGAAAAGAATTCACAATGACTTGTCGCCAATGCTAAAGCGGCAATGCAAATCGTTTTACGCTGAGGGTTTTTACGTAATTTATATAAATCCTATCCACTATGCTGTCACTGTATATCACTGTTCCCAATAGGAAACAATCATATTTTAGCTTTCATCTCTTAAACACCCCTGGTAAGCTTAAAGCTGCTTTGGTATTTGTTGTTGTGGGCAATAATATTTTTTTCTTTTAATGAAAATTGGAAATAATGGCTAAACTCTTACTCACAACCATGAAGAATCCCTTTTAATGTCAAGATTGATCATTTGCTAAAATAGCTACTTGTAGCTAAAGCTTAAAGAAAATCTACCATCAAGCATGATAGGGACACTTACTCATAGATCACAGTAACTGTGCTAATCTTATTATATTTGTTATCCATGGCCTCCTTATAATTACAACTCTTATAATTATGCTATGGTATATGGCTCTGGGGGGTATTAGAGTCCCTTAGTGTGGCAGATTCACATTCATTTGGCAGAACATGTCTCATTCAACCCCCTGCTCTCTTCCTCCTCCCTCTGCCTATGTAATCTAGCAGCAGCAGGAAGTGCAGCGGGAAGGGAGACCTGCTATGCTCATTGTAACAGCCTGTAAAACTACAGCACTGAGGGGCTCTGGAAATACCCACTAGGGCGAATTAGCATAAAAGTTAACTTTAGAAAAAAGGTGATTATGAATAACAAATATAATCAGATTACACCAGTCACAATGCCTGAATCGCATAAGTAAGTGCTTGATTTAAATGGTAGATGTTCTTTAAACATTTCAATATATAGTGCTTTGGAAATAAAGATTATACAATCATTTAATCATATTGACCAGATATTTGATGTTTGTGCCCTACACGGTTCTATTCTATACCATGTTAAAGGATCTATCTCTTAAAAGAGAACTTCGAGACAACTATGCTGCCAGGGAATGTGGGTGTCATAGTAGGGGCTTCCCAGTTGGAACACCTTGTATGGAAGGGTAAACACAATAGAAGAGCTCCGAAATTGCTGTCTTCGGAGCACATCCATTCTCTATATATCACAGTTGCATTATTTAGGACAACCATTATTCTACAGTTAATCTTTTACGTTGAGGTACAATCGAATGACCTGGGGAAAGTCAGAAATCAGATAAAATATTATATTGTGAATTTGCCTTGTGAACTAGTGTACCAGATTTTCTGTAATTTTGGCTACTCAATCTATTAATTACCCGCTTGCCATTCTTTCAAATAACCAGGATGTAATACTACATAGACTAAACATCTACTAGTAGGCATTGCCGATGGTCATGGTTCTAGCTAGACTATACACAAGTAACTGAATGCCAGGGTCGCTGTCTTGTGGCTGGTTATACAAAGGTCATTGTGCCCCCTGACCTTGAATGCCTCCCATTAAAACATACAGTACAAATTCAACAGTGGACCAAAGTAGAGAGCCCCTTTAACTCAAAAAAGCTGTTACATAATAAAGAGAAGTTTTATACTGAAGTTATATAACTATCTACTTAACCATGTGGTGACCTGTATTGTGTTTTTACTTGTCTTATATAAGACAGCGTGTTCCATATTGTAAGACAGACGGGAGTTTATTAAAGGATCACCAGGAATCGTCTCCTTTGTTCCCTTTTCTGTATTAATATTTAGTTTCCACAGAAACCAGCATAACTAGAGAATTAATGAATATGAAACACATTTATTAGGCTGGTATTTCCACTAGTTTGCATCTTCTCGATAATTTCATTTTGAACACATCTCTTGTATCTACCAAGTGATTGACTTAAAGGGCATTTGGCATCTCAGAACAGCAAAAGTGCCATGTTCTTATGCAACCCTGATTCCGGGCTCTTGTCAAGTAATGTGATTTTATCTTACACATGAAAATGACCTTAACATTCATAAATCTGCAGGCGAGCAATGACTGTGCCATTTATTTTTCCATTCGCGGAGAGAGGCTGGTTCGTCTGGCATTAGCTTTATATCAGATTCCTCTTTTATGTATATCCAAATCAATTTATTGTACATAAAATTTATTGGGATGGATGGCATGCGAGGCAGCCAAGTCTATTGAGCAGACAGCATCGGCAGGGTCACACTGGTGTCTCCTCATACACTGCAGCTGTCAGCAGACAGATTCCATTTGTGGATTAGATGTCTCATGCATTTCTAAACGGGTCTAAGAAAAGGAGCCGGGGGTGAACTACTAACTATCATGATAATAGGGTATTCTGCTAATCTCAAAGAAATGCAGTGCCCTTTCGGTATTTGAAAAGTTAATTTCAATATCACTTTGAGATATGAAATATAAAACCTACCCGTCAATTATAAATAGTGGAGGCAGCCTCTTTGTTGGCTAATGAGACTAGCGACTGTCGAAAGATGAACTACAGTACTGCCTCATGCATATGAATTTTCGCCTCATGGATCTAAGCAGTAAACTGATAGATGTCTTACTGTTGAGGGGATTGGAATGGATGCTTATCTGGATAGCTGACAGGGCTACATTAAGAGGGAGCCTACTTATTAGGGCATCTGAATGTTAATGGGTGCACACACTTGAGAATGCATGGCAGCCCAAGATAATGCAGAGGCGGCAGTGGCATCTTCTGACACCCTCTGTATTACGAATTATACATAGGGGGCACTGCTACAGATTTAGCATTTGGACCCAGGAACTTCAAGTAGCTAAAGACATACATTAAACAAAATCTACCATCAAAATCTATCATGATAAACCAAGGACACTTACTCATAGATCCAGTCACTGTAACTGTGGTAATTTTCTTATATTTGTTAACTATGGCCTCTTTCCTTCTGAAATCTAAAGCTAATGAGACAAAAGTGCTCTGGTGAGCATTACAAGATCCCCCCTATAGCATCACAGCCTGTTATATTGAACAGGAGCTCCCACCCCAGTGTGTGCTCAAACTCCTTGCTACCCTGAGATTACAGCAAGTGGAGGGAGGGGGGAAGTGCCCAAGGGAGCAAGGGGAAAGAGAGAGAGTGAAGCTAGAGCACAGAAGGGCAACGGTAACGCCCCCTATAGCTCTTCTGGCTCATAACCATATTTTTAAAAGCTGATTTTAGAAGGAAGGAGGCCATGGATAACATACATAAGAAGATGACCCTTGTCATGGTGCCCAATAATCTATGAGTAAGTTTATCATGCTTGATTTTGATGGTAGATGATGTGCTTTTTCGGGTGGCAAAAAATGGATATGGATTATCAGCGTGGGAGGTCTTCATTAACCAAAGTAATGACCTAGCCAAAAACATGGGCGGCAGTAGTACTTGCTCTAAATTTTGCAGTTCGGTCAGTTATTTTAAATAAAGGGGTCCTGGAAACCTCAGCTTGTTTGAGCCCATAGAGATAGTTACTACTGAGACAAAAGCAACATTGGGGCAGATTTACTTACCCGGTCCGTTCGCGATCCAGGGGCGCGTTCTCTGCGCTGGATTCGGGTCCGGCCGGGATTCATCAAAGCAGTTCCTCCGCCGTCCACCAGGTGGAACTGCTGCGCTGAAGTCCGCTGGAATGCCTCGAAATACACCGGCCTATCCAGGATGAAGGTGAGTGAAATTTTCGCGACACAATTTTTTTTTAAAATGCGGTGGTTTTTCGGAATACGTCAGGTTTTCATTCGGCCATGCCCCCCGATTTCCGTCGCGTGCATACCGGCGCCGATGCGCCAAATTCCGATCGCGTGCGCCAAAAACTCAGGGCAATTCAGGTACAATCGGCGCAAATCGGAAATATTCGGGTAACCCCCATTATGTTCATGAGAGCTAAGTGCAACAGGCGAGAGGTCTAGACCCTTTTTAGTAGTATACCCTTGAACTAGTCTACGGTTGTCACCAAAGTAACCGTGAAATCTGAAAATATGTTAACCAAATGATTGAAAAGTTCTGATGCGTTAAGAATTTTCGGGGTAGAAATAAAATAACATTAAAGTTTAAGACCTATAAAAGTTGATGCTTGGTGAATTCTTTAGCACCGATGAACATAAAAGAGTAGCAGGCTCCAAACTTAGATCAAAATCAGTATCCTATTATGGAGATGAACACCCTCTCTTCCAGAGTCCATAGCCTGCCTCTGTATTCAAAGGGTATACGCCTCCACATTTATGACTCCTATTTTCTTGTCTTTTTTTATAAACCACAGTAATTGCCATTTTCAGTTGAACAAAATGTCTGCCATCTCTACCGTGTCTTTTTCTTTTTGACAAGTAGCAGGACTATACTGTTGTGAACATCAAAGACTGATGGCAAGAGAAATGGCACATTAGTTAATGCCTGACTTATTTTGGGGGTATTTTTGCAATTTTCTCAGTGCCAAAGGAGAAAGAACTGAGTTGTATTAAATCTGTTTCTTGTTCCCATAGCAGGGAGGCAGTGAGCATTTTATGGAAATGATACCAGCTTGTGAAAATGTCCTACTTGTAATTCTGCTTTCTGAGTACAGGTCAAGGAAAGAACATACCCATTTGGAGAAGCTAAAATAAGTCTCAAAATATCACCCCTTATAGAAAAAGTGGATACTTTGCTGCATCGCTTGGAATTTTTTAGGCTCTGTCTAGATTCACATCTATTCACATTAGATATTCTTTCTTTCTGCTCATCTAATGCCGCTCGTGTTTGCATTCTTTTTGTCTAGCTGGATAATCTTCTTAGAAATTCAGAAGTGAAGAGGGACTTTAGAAGTATCCGAGTACGGGACCTGGGACCCAGCAACTCCATCAGAGCCATAGTAGAGGCTCATTTTGATCCAGGTTTGTTAATTTCAATGGACCGTAAAATCTTTTTTATTATGAATACCATATATCTATTATATATTATCATGTCCTCCACTCCAATATGAGACAACATGTGCTATAGCTGACAGGAATACTCCTATTATCTAGGGCAGGTTTAGGCAATCTTCGGTTTACCAATTGGTCTCTAGATACTCCTGGGTGTCAGACATGTAAGCACATGGTCTCAGCTGTAAATAACTAATATTCAGCCACAATTTCTACCAGTAAGTAATTAACAATGCAACCAAGTCCTAAAATTTTTGAAAGCCCTAATAATAGATAATGTGAATAAGTGCACAAACTCTCAGTCAAAAGTTCTTTTTGGTCATTAGCAGGAGCTGTGTCTCACCAAAATATCAGATGGACACATTAGAGTTATATTTTCCTGTTATTCTTAATTTAAAACATACGCCTCATCTCTTTTCACAGTCATCTTCTTCATAAAATATAAACCTCCACTACACCTCCATTTTTAGCATCAGTGGTGATCCCAGCTTTGGGACCTTCAAAGATCATATATTTATCAACTATCATTTGGATAGGAGATACTTGATGTTTGTGGCCTATCATTTTATTAAAGAGTGTACAATATCCAGTCTTTAGATTCATACATCTGTACAATTTAATTGCTAGCACTTTCATTCAATAAGTAGCCCCCCAAATAATCAAACCCAAACTTTGGTTTTCTTCTTAGAGAATTATTTTGTATGTGAAATAAGCAATCCAGTTCTACAAGAGAAGATACGTAATGTTGCTTTCCTCTAATGCCTCCTGCATGGCTCTGATGGTCCTTTGGGAGCAGTTCCACCACAAGTGCAGCATTACAGTATGTTCTCACTTGTGTTGGGCAGCTGGTGCATGTATATGAGATCATTGGGAAAGCACTCTAATGTTTAATGTCTATAGTACAGTCACAACCGGATTGCTTTGATTCCTTTTCTCTTATTTAGCAACAAGCCTAACTGCCTTGGATGTGCAGAAAGCTTTACTGGCAAGACTAAAGAGCACCAAGAAGAAGGCAATCACTGTAAAGAAGCCAATTCAGGACAACCTGAAATTCTTGGACTTTGGTGAGATCCCTGGTACATCATTCTGCTTTATTCTCAACTCTAGAACCCTCGTAACAGTGAAATGTCAATATTTGCACTTTCCGTTCCTCATTGTAGACATGCCCGTGGCTCTAACAAATGAATGCATTAATCTCACTGATGAGATGCTGGCTGAAATACTTTCCAATGGAAAGGTCAAACTCTGGTGTCCAGGGGAATAAAGGCACGCGGATACAGGAGTTTGGCGACAATACTACCAGATGTACAATAAACACAACTATTCCTTTAACCCATTTTGTTATAGGAATTACAATGCAGATATAGCTATTCCTTGTCTCAGTGTTATGGCATTTGAAAGGCAGGTGTATATTTTTGTTTCTCTTGGTTTCCCTCTTATATCCTGGTTAAATAACCATTTTACAACCCATATTCACAACCAAAGCAATATCAGGGACAGTAATTATGTGAGTCAGATATATGATAAGTCTCATTACAGACCCTAACAATCACTGTCAAATATACTTGTTCTCATTAATGAGATCCAGTTAAAGTATAACTTCTTAGGATTAGTGCCCCATGGTATAAAAATATGCAAAATTTTCTAGTCTCAATGATGGCAGGTGGGTACCCTATAAGTCATTGTTTGGCCCTTTAATTAGCCTTGCAGTATGACCAAAGGGGATTTGTCAACCCTATTATTATCTTTATTTTTGCACATAAAAAGGAAAGATTTCTAAACAGCAGCCACGATCTTGAAAACCATGCATGGGGATCATAGCTGTTTAATGACATCTTACGAGAGTACTCAATGATCCAAGGCTAACTCAATCTATCTATATTGTTTCCTTTATGTATTCATGATCATTAATCTTATTATAAATGTATCTTTAGACTGGGTTCCTGCTATGGTCACAACAACTACCACAACAGCAGCAACCACCAGCACCATGGCTACTACCAGTACTGCAAGAACCACTATGCCAGTTCCAGCTACCACAACAATGAGCACAACTACATCTAGAAGAACTACAACTGTGAAGACCACTCCTGTGCCACTCCTCCAAAACCCAGCTACTACAGTGAGAATGACTACAAAAAGACCAGTTACTGCAACCAAGAGGCCAATGACCACTGCCCCTGCACCAAGAAGGAAACCTTCCCGCGTTCCTTCACCTGCGAAGAAACCGACAAGGCCCTGTGATTCACACCCATGTATGCACGGTGGTACCTGTGAGGATGATGGAAAAGAATTTACTTGCAGCTGCCCAGCAGGAAAGGGTGGGGCTGTTTGTGAAAAAAGTAAGAGCAAAGAATTTTGAATGAAGGCTTTATTTGGGGAATTTTTTTTACTATAATAGATAAGGCCATATTGCTTTCATGCACACGGCCGTCAATGGTGGGCTGGAGTTGGCAACAAAAATGGCAGATAGCTCACAGCCGCTATAGAGGTCTATTGTGCACAGTCATGGTATGGTGAGCACTCCTTGTCTCACCGTGACTGAGCAGGTCATATTCCTGCCTCAATTTTTGGCGGGGCTGCTCAGCTTCCTATGGAGATAACAGGGGTATGGAGTGCTAACCCCTCCCATATCAAGGTGGAAAAATCGGTAGGCAAGCTTAGGGTACATGCACACGACTGTGTGCTCACCGGAACAATTTTTGGCAGCTTTACAGCCTCCATAAATGTCTATATCACCCAGTGACGGTGCGGTGAGTATGCGCTGTCTCACCACACCATAACCAGGCCAGGCGGCTGCATGGAAAAATATAGCGCATGTCCTTTATTTAGCCGCATTAAGGCACAACAATTTGCCTTTCAATGGAGAGGGAAGGAGTGAGGAACGCTCATATTTATGTGCATGAGGTCTTGGCCTTTTTGCGTTTCTGCACCCCCAGCATGACCCAGTATTCGATAGGTTGTTCCCTTAACAGAGAAGTAATGTACAATGGGTAAAGAGGAGGGTCACTATGCCGTGGGTATGAGCTTAGTTCTTTTTTTATCATTATTGTTGGGAGTTCAGTCCCCTTGTAAATCCCTTGTAAATTAAATTTGTTGAGAAAAAGCAATCAGGCATGCGCTTCAATGCCGACAACTAATAAGCAATAAAGATCCATAATAGGAACCTAACATAGGATTTCAAAAACAACAACAATGGCTAAATGTCTGAGTTTCTAATATTCACTGTATTTTTGAAGCCTTTCACAAACAATACATTAATATTATGAGATTTTCATAGTGAGATTACAGCCTTTTTTCTGCATAAAGGATATGAGAGATGTGTTATAGGCTTTATTAAAATGCAAAAGAGGCAAATGTTTTCATATTTTTTTTCACAAATCTTTGCTAATAAAATGATTTTGTAATAATTTCATAATAATCCACCATGGAAGATTGTAGCCCTGGTCCTAGTCCTATTCTTTAACAACATCATAACCATCAGTTTTATGGCTTATGAATCCTCTTAATACAGACACAAAATGTTGTTGATCAAGACAAGAACATTCTAGTAATAAGCCATTTATTGTGCTGTGAATTATTTATGGCTTATGGATTACCAAAATTGTGGAAAACCTCTTCTTTACGCTATAATATATGATTTATTTTTAATAGCTTTCAACCAATCTAAGTATTGAATGACAAAATTAGAAGTCAAAAATGCAAATTGACTTTAGGTCCTTTTTATAATGTCCGATAATCTGGACAATTTCCCGATAGTCGGGAAAAAAATTTCGTAAAAACTCTGAAGATTGACTTGATATAATTTTGCTACTGAACAGTTGAACCTCAACCAAACACTCCTTGCTTGGCCGAGTGCATCTTTTATGTAGTATAAAACTTCCTGAAAAAAATCGGGGTGCAAACAAGGGGATAAGCTGCCTAAAATCATAGCAGCTGCATGTAGCCCCGGGATGTGATACTTCCTCCCTTTCCCATTCAATTTGCATCGACCTATGTAAATGGACCAAATGAAAAGAATATCAATCCCCACTTTTATTATCAATGTATTTCATACTGTCTACCAGGGCTTAAAATGAGAATACAAGTGGTCCCCTACTGAAGAACACCCGACTTACAGACGACCCCTAGTTACAAATGTATTTGAGTCCAAGGCTACAATGAACAGATGTAAGAGCTATCAAAGGTGTCTGCAATTAAGATTTATTGTTAATCCTGGTTCTTATGACAATCCAAATGTTTTGAAATCCAATTGTCACAGAGACCAAAAATATTTGGCTGGGGGGGTACAATTATAAAATATACAGTTCTGACTTACATACAAATTCAACTTAACGACAAACCTGCAGAACCTATCTAGAATGTAACCCGGGGACTGCCCGTAATCCTAAAAAACCCAATCAAGTCCCAATCTTAATGCAGTACTAGTAGGGGTCACCACTTAGCAGAAGCCAAGCAGCACATTTTACTAAATTACTTAACATGATGTAATAAATGCATTCTAAAATACTGAATTTGTATTATAGATGTTCATTATTTCATCCCTGGATTTGGGGGCAAATCTTACCTGGCATTTAAGATGATGAAGGCATACCACACTGTGCGCATAGCCATGGAGTTCCGTTCTTCTGAGCAGAACGGTCTCCTTCTGTACAATGGCCAGATCCGAGGAAAGGATTTCATCTCCCTGGCGGTAGTAAATGGATTTGTGGAGCTCAGGTGGGTGGATTAACTGTTCTTTTTTTTACTTTTTTATATGACCTTGTGCATTTCTGTAGAAATGTCAGCAATATTTCATATAACTTTCATTTAGCTTTCTTTCAGTTTTTTCCTTGCTTTTCTAAAGTTTAAAATCCTCAATTTTATTACAATTTTTAAATCTTACCTATGTATTGTTAGGTTTAATACTGGATCTGGAACTGGAATAATTACCAGTAAAGTGCCCGTGGAACCTGGCAAATGGCATCAGCTTGTGGTAAACCGCAACCGACGTAGCGGTATGCTGTCCGTAGACGGAGAAACACATGTGAATGGAGAGAGTCCATCGGGTACAGACGGCCTGAACCTAGACACAGACCTGTTCATAGGAGGAGCTCCTGAAGACCAAATCAATGTGTATGTATTGTTTGGCAACCAAGATAACATGTTGTAAACTCTTTTCATTATTTGTAAGCTGTATATACAAATCAGACATCCAATACACATGGAAATCTACCACATGGATGCAGTGCTTCTAAAGCAAGCACATGTACATGCTGGGATGTTACTCCTGAAACATGAGCCATTCTTCTTTTTGCTTCTATTAGTTTAGGTTTTAAGAAAACCGTCTTTTTAAATTTTGCAAATGAGCCTCAGGGGCTCCTGGCTGTGCCACAGAAACCCCCTTATGGCGCTGTCACCTGCTGATTATTCACACCTCTGTTTGGAGTTACTGCTCACCTCCTATATCCCTAAATGGAAGCGTGAATAATTTTCAAACAATGAAAAAGAAGGGTCTTCTGTGACGTAGCCAAGAGTCCCTGAGGCTCATTTGAATATTTTTAAAATATGTCTATCTCAAATACTAAGCCACCCCAGGTGGCAAGTGTACTTTGTTTAGAAGCACTGCACCCATGTGGTAGATTTTCTTTAAAGTGTTCAAATGAGAAAGACGAATAAGCCACTCCCGGTCAGTTTTTGGATGGGACTTATCCACTTTGATTGGAAGGGAAATAAAGTAAAATTTTTACATTTGACTTTATAAAATGTGCCAGAAATAAAAAAAAAGGCCAATGTACTAGATCTCTCCTCAATGTGACAATATTAAAAAGTAGCACAACTACGTTCAAAAGCCTAGAGCTACAACCTTTCCTTACGACAAATGAGGAAATGTACAGAAAATGATGTTTAAGGTGTCAGGTTTGATGATGTCACTGCAATGACAGCACTTATCCCCCTCATCTATGTATAAGATATGAAAATGGAGTGACTGCTCGAGAAATCTTTAGCTTGCAACACCTACCTGATGCCTGCAAGAAAAATGACTGGAGGCTATGAGGTTATTACTGTTCTAGACATATGAATAATAAACTATTTCAGCCTGCAGTAAAGTTGGCACACGAGGAATGAGATGATGCACCCTGCTGCATGGCTATTTGGGAAACCTATTTGAATTTCCAATATTGCTCTGCTATTTTTCCTGACTGTTCTTGGAATTGTTGAAATTTATGTCATAACCCCTTGCATGCCGAGGGAACCCATGCTTTGTTACAAGAGAGCAAAGACGCTTTTATCTTGTTCATATACCATTTGTTTCTTCCTATAGGGTGGCAGAACGAACATCGGTGTCGACTGGTCTTAAGGGTTGTATTAGAATTCTAGATGTGAACAATCAAGTCTACTCCTTACAGGAGGATGGAGCAGATGTCTTGTATGGAAGTGGGGTGGGTGAATGCGGGAACAACCCATGCCAACCCAATCCTTGTCACAATGGGGCTGTCTGCCAAGTAAAAGAAGCAGAAATGTTCCATTGCCAGTGTCTACATGGCTATACAGGTAATATACTGTAATAATAACACCAACAGCACTGATATCATTTTCACTGAGCAATTTGCTCACAGTTTTACAGTTTTTGTGTCTCTTACTAGCTAGCCACCCCCTCTACAGCCGAACACTACATATTGGAATCACCATGGCGGTGACATAAAATGATGGATATTTGGGGTGGGGTTTAAGGCTGCGGTGACATAATAAAATAATAATAATAAACAAAGAAAGGGGTGGGCCAGTCACAACAAAAGCAAAAGCTAATTTGATGATCGTTGAGGGTCTTGTGATCTGTGGAAGCCCCATCACTCAAACCCCGAGCAATCAGGATAGAGGCTAACTTGTCGTGACTGGACAACCCCTTTAATGGATAGTAAGCTTCCATGCTTCTCATTAGCAATGCATAAAATAATAATTATGGCAATTACCTAAATGTCGGAAGCAAAATTAACAGTGACGGCAAAGAAAAGACAGAGCAGCAGCCTAAATTTATTAGGAAAAATAAAGCGCATCCTAGGCTACCTCAGACATCCTCTAGACACTATAGGCAAACTGTTGTCCCAAATATCATTATTGACTTAATGGGACTGAGTTAAAACAAAACTCCTGAGCAATACATAGCAGGTAAATATACGGTAACCTCTAGTTACTGACTTAGCACTGTCAGTCACTCGAACTACATAATAAATCCCTATTGATTATACACCAATAGTATAATCATCACCCCAGCTTTCTTTTTTTTTAGAATTGACATAAAATTTATGAATGTCTGTGATTTCAGGACCAACATGTGCAGATGAACGAAATCCATGTGACCCCAACCCCTGCCACGTGTCAGCGACTTGTCTGGTGTTGCCCGAAGGTGGTGCCAAGTGCGAATGCCCAATGGGCAGAGAGGGAGAGTTCTGTGAAAAGAGTAAGTCATAATATCATAATCGCACGTTCTCAAGCCAAGTGTGTATCATATATGATTTATTTGTAGATCTATATATAGTCGTAATATTGATATATACATTATATTGATATATATGTAAAATCTTGGCCAGGGTTTGTCATGGTTAAATGTTTTCCCCTATGCAATAGAATGGGGAATACTCCATTCGCACTTGATGGTGTCCATTGATTTGACCACAAAGATCAGCTAGTTATCCCCTAATCTTGCGAAGAGGTGACTACATTCTTACTTGGACCAATCTCTGAAGTTTATTTGTACTTTAATGGACTGAGTGTCCACCTGAGCTAAAGTATAATCACACGCTTGGTCAGGAGCATAACTACACGGGTAGCAGCCGTAGCAATTGCTATGGGGCCCATAGTGTCAGGGGGCCCTGGCATCTTGGGGTTTTGTGTGTGTGTATATATGATGTTTGTGTTTATATGGTGATGTGTACATGCTTTGTATGTGATGTGTATATTCTGTATGTCTGTGTATATGTTACTTGGGAATGTATGGTGCAATTTGTATATGCTGTATGTATATATGGTGGGTGTACGTTTATGTGTGTATATAAGTATAGAAATTTGTGCATATATGAGTGTATAAAGGTGTATGATTGTGATTACATGTGTGAATATACAAATATGTATATTTTTTAAGGGTGAAATGGGACCCCATTCACATGTGTGCTATGGGGCCCTGCCTCTCCTAGTTATGCTCCTGCTTTTGGTGGTACAGAAGTGAACATTGACGTTGTACATAAGCACCCTGCAGTGCTTGGAAGAATGCCAACTTTTGCATCTTTAGTTATTCATTCCTACATATACAACTTGAAGTCTCATCATATGGTAAATCAGCGGGTTACTCCAGAAGGTGTTTGACACTTTGTAAAAGGCAGCTGTGCTTACTTTATGCTTCTCCTTTTCTTTTTTTCTACAGTGAGCGACCAAGATCTCAATTTGCCTTTCCTACCTCATTTTAATGGTTACTCCTATTTGGAATTAAAGGGACTCCAGACATTTGCCACCGACATAACGTAAGTGAGCCAACACTTATCAGAATGCTAATTAATATTCATTGCGAAAGCAAACTAAAAACTTTAAAGGGATTTTTTGGTCTGAAGACGTCAAATAACCCGTCTTTAAAATAGCTCATCAATATAAGATGAAAAGGACTTGGGCGTATTGGTGGATGGTAAACTTAATTTTAGTGACCAGAGCCAGGCGGCTGCTGCTAAAGCAAATAAAATAATGGGATGTATCAAGAGAGGAATAGATTCTCATGATAAAGACATAGTTCTGCCCTTATACAAATCCCTGGTCAGACCACACATGGAATATTGTGTACAGTTTTGGGCACCAGTGTATAAAAAGGATATAATAGAGCTGGAACGGGTGCAGAGGAGAGCAACCAGGATTATTAGGGGAATGGGGGGACTAGAATACAATGACAGATTACAAAATTTGGGATTATTCAGTTTAGAAAAAAGACGACTGAGGGGAGACCTCATTACAATGTACAAATACCTGAACGGACAGTACAAGGATCTCTCCAAAGATCTCTTTATACCTAGGCCTGTGACCAGGACAAGGGGGCATCCTCTACGCCTAGAGGAGAGGCGATTCTACCATCACCATAGACAAAGGTTCTTTACTGTAAGAGCAGTGAGACTGTGGAAATCTCTGCCGCAGGAGGTTGTTATGGCCGACTCTATGTACATGTTCAAGAGAGGCCTGGATGACTTTCTGGAGAGAAAAAATATCATGGGTTATGGGGATAAAACATTTATTTAATTCTTGAAGGTTGGACTTGATGGACTTGCGTCTCCTTCCAGCCTTATATACTAACAAGATTTGGGAGAATCTGACACCTGTCACCTCCACCAATCAACAATTCTCAGTTAATACACAGAGAATTGAACAAGAAGCAGACAGCTAAATTCTCTGTGTAGTGGCCACTGCTCCCCTCTCATCAAATGAATGGGAGCTGATCTGCAGTAACCATATCTGGCCACCACACAGAGAATGGAGCTGTCTGCTTTTTAGGTTTATTCTCTGTACATTAAATGCTCAGATTAGCTAAACGGTATAGTTGTCACCAATCCAATGTTAATGACTAACCCTAAAGATCAGTAATCTATAAAACTTAAAAATGTTGTATAAAATTGTGTTATTCTTTGTCTGTTTTACTGATTTACATGTTTGTTAAAAGGTTACATATGCTTTAAGATTGTCATCTTTACCTAAATATGCTTTTTTATTCTTATCTAAGGCCCATGAACACACTATAGAGTTTCATTAGACTGTGCCTACATATTAGCAAAATGTAAAATACTATGTACAGTCCAGTACTATACTATTGTTAAAGGGTATGTCTATTTTCAGCAGCAGATAATCATTAATAATTTTTCCAATATACTTCATTTATCAATTCCTCGTGATTCTCTAGATCTGTGCTTGCTCTCTTTCTAGAGGAAGCGTCATTGTATACTTCCAGTGGTTAAAAACTGGTAACGGGTCATGTGATGTCACATAGGTGCATAACCCGTTATATCACAGAGAGTAATCAGTAATGTGTACCTGTGTGACATCACATGACCAGGGATGTAACGAGCCGTGCACCTGTGTGACATCACATGACCAGGGATGTAACGAGCCGTGCACCTATGTGACATCACATGACCAGGGGGCAGTGTTTATCCACAGGAAGTAAACAATGAAGCTTCCTGTAGAATGTCAGCAGAGATCTATAGAAAAGTGAAGAATTGACACAGATAATAAGTAGGAAAATTTTGTAATTTTTATTACACAAAAAGTATCAATTATTTGCTGAAAGTGGACAACCCCTTAAATTTCTTGTATTTTCTTCCTCCTCAGTGACAAACTTTCTATGGAAGTCGTGTTTCTTGCCAGCAACCCCAGTGGACTTCTATTTTACAATGGACAAAAAACAGATGGCAAAGGCGACTTTGTATCCCTGGCCTTACACGATGGACATCTGGAATATCGATATGATCTCGGGAAAGGAGCGGCTGTCATTAAGTATGCTATGATAGATGTTTTACACCTTCCCTTTGTGTCTCTATGGCACAAATATCAAGCTTGTGATCATAGTTTACAATTATATCTCTATAATTATGATGAGGTAGAGGTTGTGCCCCAAGTTGAAGACACAAAGTTTGAGCAGTAACCAGCTATTGCCTCCGGTAATTAAGGAAGTAAAGAAAAGAACCGGCAAAACAATTGCCACATGAAATCATACAAATTATTATAATCAAGTACTGATTAGCACAAAACTCCAAAGAATATATGTACAAGTAATTGCAGCATTATGTCTGAAGCGTTTCCTGCTCGCATTATATTCAATATGCAAACAGTTCTTGAATGGAACAATTGAGACGCCCCGAGAAGCCAGAATGACGTGGGAGCGACAGACTGACAGCTTTCACATGTGAATTCTCAACATTTTCTAAAGCAACACGGTCATAAATATGACTTAATATTCCAACCACATTTATGTATTCACCTTCTGACAGGGCGACTCCAGGTGGGAATGAATGAGTGGGCAACTTCAGGACACAGAGGGGATAAGTTGAGAAGTTTTGAATGAGATCAATAATAAGTTAGTGAAAGCGGATGGATGACATATTTCAGGCAGTAGTATGACTTATATTTACCATGCTCAAAGCTCTTGTGTATTCGTTAACATTAGTGTTTGTATCAGATACTATAATTATGCTATCAACAGCAGAACCTTAGACATGACATCTGTGTATAGTCACCGTACAGCTAGTAATCATAATAGAAATCATAGTAAAACTCACACTGCATTGAACATGAATTTCCTATTTAAATGTTTAGCAATTTGTTTCCCACCCTTTGTTTATCTGTGAATTGTACGTTTTATTAGCCCCAGGTGGCGCTCTTTACATGGGTTGTTATTAACAAACCTTCAAAATATGTAATTTTATAGCGAGTAACAACAGGCCTGATACTATAGAATACATTATACATACAGGAAGCATAGCCGTACGGAGGGATACGTAGACATTGGATTGCAGGGGCAGATATTACAAGTCCAGTCTAATATTTTAAAAGGGGTGAACATATTAAAGATTGCAGAATAAAGTTTCATCGAATGGTTCACGTGAATCAATTTGCCACTAATCTTTAAATCACCTGTCGTTTGGCTTACTGTGTGCCATATTTTTGTGCCTATTTCCTGCCCTAAAGGGGTTGTCCTCTTTCAGCAAACAACTCATATTGGTTGTATAATGAAAAGTCACACAATTTTCCAATATACTTTTTTATCCTCACAGTTTTCTAGATCTCTGCTTGCTGTCATTCTATAGGAAGCTTCAATGTTTACTTCCTGTGGATAAAAACTGATGTGATACCGAACAGGTGCACGGCTCGCCATATCACAGAGAGTGTCACCCGTGTAACATCACATGATCATGGACTGGTGTTTATCCACGGGAAATGAACAATGAAGCTACCTGTTAAACAACAGCAATCAGAGATCTTGAAAAACAGTAAGCAATTAATGAAGAAAGTATATTGGAAAATTTAATACCTTTACATTACTCAAACCATTTCAATTATTTGCTGAAAGTGTACAACCCCTTTAAACGAAGTCTAAACACGTAATAAGTTGGTGTGAGGACCAAATTGAGTTAAAATTTTGGCCTGGTTTAATAAGCACTCAATATAATATGGACATAAATGATGAAAGTAAGTGCATCTTATATCATTGCCCCTAATGTATCACAACTCAGTCTGTGTTTATCTAATACAAACTAAATGCGGAGACTGTAGATATTGAAATATAATATCCACATTCTTATTTCATATTCCAGGAGCAAAGAAAGAATTCCCCTGAACACGTGGGTGAGCGTTACCCTGGAGCGTAGCGGCAGAAAGGGGTTGATGCGTATCAATAACAAGGAGCAGGTCACAGGAGAGTCGCCGGTAAGAGATGAGACCTACCTGTACAATACTAGAGGTTAAGGGGCCAAGCATCACCAGCCGAGAGAATACATAAGGCTTTGACATGATAGCCGCCTCCACATAAGCAATCATCTGAAAACTTCACAGACCAGAGAACAAATATTACAGTGAATCCTCTTCCAATTTTTTTACCTAAAAGAATGAAAGTGGATCCTAATTAACCACCGATAACACTAAGCCACCTCATTAGCTAGAAAGGAGATCTCTGTAGGAATGTCTCCTCTTCTCATAGACTTTAGCCAACCAAGGATTACATGGCCAAATATTTAATATCTTCTGTAACAAAAATGTCCGGCTAGTTATGGATTCACCCTGCAAACTCAGTGACTCATCCCAGGGTATGCATCCTGAAAGGGGTTGGACAAACCCTTTAATTCCAGGTAGATTTCCTGTATGTATTTATTACCTAGGAAACTAAATTCCGAAAACTCACAAATCTCTGCGCTAATCTTGTGGGATCATTCTCCTACCCAGGAGATTCCTAACCAGTGTGTCAGTTCGCATTAACGTGTCACATCAGCAGCCTGAATATGTGCTAGGGATCCACAGCTGAAATGTAAGAGATCCTGCAAATGTGTGAACAGGTGCCATTGAGATTATAATGAATTATATCATGAATATTACTAGTATCTGCTTTATATATGATCTCACTGATAGATTGTCTATTACAGGCACTTACAGAATAGGAAGTCAAAGTTATGTAGAAGTGAATGTTTGCAATCTCATCTATATGTAGTGCAAATTCTTCTATAATTTACCTCACTAATCCTCTTAATACTTGTATGCAAAATGACAGTGTCTGGTGTCAGCAGCACTTTAAAAGAAAATCTACCATCAAAACACTTAGATCCAGGCACTATGACTGTGATAATCTTCTTATATTCATTATCCATGACCTCCTTCCTTCTAATAGCAACTTTTAAAATTATGACAACGACCCTCTGTGCACTGTCTTTACAAGCTGTTACACTGTCTGCACCCTTAGCATTTCCCCTCCTTCTTCCTGATGTAGTCTCATGGGAACAGCACACAGTGGGATGGTAGAATTGCTGGAGGAGCAGGGGGTGAGACAGTGTAACAGCCTGTGAAGACAGAGCATGGGAGGTCTCTGGTAGAGGCCTGCTGGCATCATTACCGTAATCTTAAAAGTTGATCTTAGAAGAAAGGAGGAAGTTGATAACAAAAATAAGAAGATTACCACAGTCATGGTGCCTGGATCTATGAGTAAGTGACCCTTGGTTTATCATGCTTCAATTTGATGCTAGATTACAGAAAGGACACTTTTTTTCTTTAATTACTGAATAAAGTTTAGTAAAGTACATTGTCAATGTAGCTATGCTAGAGGCGCACATCAAGCCCCGGGTGGCACAGTGGTATTGTTTCTCCTTCCAAGTCATTTTGGGGAAACATGTTTCTCTCGATGTGACCAATTTAAAGTATTCTGTGATCTAATGTATAGTTATTACTGGAAATGTACTACTAAAATCTAGAAGAAGCCCCGAAAACACATGCCATGTACATGGACATATATATTATATATATATATATATATACATACATAATTGAATATAGAGGCATACATGTATATACAGGCGGTCCCCTACTTAAGGACAACCGACTTACAGACGACCCCTAGTTACAGATGGACCTCGCTGTCCAATGTGACCTCTGGGGAAGCTCTCTGGATGTTACTGTAGTCCCAGGCAGCAATGATCAGCTGTAAAGTGTCTGTAATGAAGTTTTATTGATAATCCTTGTTCCAATCACAGCTAAAATTTTGAAAATCCAATTGTCACTGGGACAAAATTTTTTTTGACTGGAGCGACAATTATAAAATATACAGTTCCGACTTACAGACAAATTCAACTTAAATACAGACCTAAAAAAACCCCACTATCTTATACATCTTGTATATGGGAACAATGAGGGAGATCAGATTATCAGAAGTGTCTGAGAGCAGAACTGTTCTAATAGCTCATGGAAACCTATCGGAGCTCAGATATCATTTTAAAAACAGCTATGGGAACAGTTCTACTCTCAAACTCTTCTGATAAATCTCCCCCCTATCTATAAAGGCAGATAAATCTGCAGCAAAGCAGGTTGGTTGGATGATATAGCCATTCCAACCACCTCATATGTGCGTGCGGGCCTGAAGACAGGGGGGCCATAGTGGTGCCTAGTGTTACTGGCACACCAATGAAATACATTACACATTTTGCCATATAAAGTCAACTGATGATATTACAGCTGGTCTAAAGCAATGCAAAACACATACATGATAAAGTAAGGTTCTGTTCACACTAGTGTCACATTTATTTATAATGGACAATACACTATGTCCATTCTCAAATTTTAATGAATTGAGACAATTAATAATAGGGTCTGTCAGGTTTCTAGTATTTCTTACCACAGACTACATTGCTCTTTCCATCAAAAATGCCAGAACCCTGATGTAAAATCCATGTGTGAACGCAGCCTAAACTGTTAGACCTACTCAGTAGGACAACACCCTCTCCTCCCAGCTTCATTATAGTACATGAAACCCTGATCTATTGCATTATATTAAGCTCACATTGACATATACGCAGACAAAGAGCCGTTCCTCTGCATCGTGTCATGTCGGCTCCTCGTCTGGTTGAAGCGACAGTGATCTATGGGAAGGCAGGACATTTCCAGTAAATACCTCAGATTGTATAAAAAGAGCATTTGTAATTGACTTAAAATCAGCAAACAGAATGGCAAGTAGCGCTTGGCACCGGGCCATACAATTAAGAGGAAGCCGCCTGCATTGTGTGTTTGAGTTAAGCGGTCGTCTCTGGCTGCTAGCATGGACTGATGCTGTAATTGGCGCTCAGTGCTCTGTAGGGACCTCCGCTGTACACAGACTATTCTCTAACGCTTGCTGAAAACTTTGTATTGTGGATGGATGACGTCAGCCGCCCTGCTCACTAAAGCTTTTACAACCCACTGATGACTTCTTTTCTCCCTTTTCTTCTTCTCTCTTTCTTTCGCTATTGTTGCACTCTCTGGATTTCAGAAATCCCGTAAGGTAATGATAAGCACATGTGTTTCATCCCATGTCCCATGTGAACCCTCCATTCCAGTTAATCACCCTTAGACTAGATTATGTCCCGGCTTTGATGTCTTTCTTTCTCTCTCCTCCTTCAATCTCTTTCATCGTACTGAGCATTTTCCAATAATTTCCAGCCATCCATCCCATAACTCCCGCGAGCATCAAGTACTAATTAATGTCGACCCTAAATCGATGGGAGGGGTCTGGGTTATTTAGGGAATAGCGGCTTTTTTTTGTAGTACGGTAGAGATTAACAATTGCCCTTTTGCATTCTCTGTAGTAGAGGGATATGAAGGACAACTCGTAGCGGAGATAATAGTCTTAGTGAAGGTGATCTTGTGTGGAAAGTTCAGGTTCTAGGGAAACACATTTTTGTGTATCACTTTTAAAACAATTCAATAATTATACACAAATCTTGCAGTCTACACATGACCACCAGAGGGCACCTTAGAAGTGTTGATGATAGCTAAATTTTTGGGGATTTTTTCCACGGGGATAAAATTTTCTAGAATTGTCTTATAGGCTCTGCAGGTATACATTATAAATACATTGAACTCTCTGTTTCCATTATATCCTGCGATACGGCAGGATCAGAGTGCCCACCAGCATACTGATAGCTGATGTTAAAATGCAGGTTATCGCACAGGAGAATAGAAGGATTCTTGTAGTACAAGGCTTTGAGGGATGATTTCTTGGACTCCCCACCAATATTAGTGGTTAGCAAAGCGTTTGTGACGGTTGAGAGCATCCCATTAGTCATCATTAATAATAAAGATGATCGGTGGACGCTTTGTGATGTCTCTCTTTATTCTGTCTACCAGGCTCCGCACACAGCTCTGAACCTGAAAGAATCCCTTTACGTGGGTGGATCACCAGATTTTAGCAAATTGGCTCGAGCTGCAGCCATATCTACCAGCTTTGAAGGGGCTATCCAAAAGGTAAGAATGCATGGACAAACTGATGATGTAAGTGATAGTGATGATCAAGAGACCAGTAGTAAGCAGCAATGGACATCTGATCATCACAAAATCTAAATGGGGTTTACCTAATTTGCCTTGTTTTCTCGCTAACTCTAAAAACTTTTCATTTGTTGCATGAATTCTTTGCACCTGTGAATTTTTCATTTTCCCTGTCATTAAGCTACGGATGTCCTAATCTGTGCTGAATTATGAGTTCACCATAGATCTATTAGCAGATGCATATAACATATTACTAAAGCCAGAAATATCTGACTACTTCTCCGTGTTTGCTTCCTGCAGATTTCCATTAAGGGGCTTCCTGTACTGAGGGAGGAGAACATTCGCACTGCCATAGAAATCTCTCCATATCGTGGTCACCCCTGTACCCAGAAACCCAACCCTTGTCAGAATGGAGGAATTTGCTCACCCCAGAAAGAAAGATTTGAGTGCGTCTGCCAGAGAGGATTTTCAGGAGGAAGCTGTGAAAAAGGCAAGTCCAATAGCTTTACCATTTACGTTCATCTTGTGTGAAGTCTCAATTTGTACAACTGTGTGATCTGAAGGGCATCTGATATGGTTGCCTTATTTGGTGTTCTGGTCTTTTGTTACCCCCTATCCACTGAATGGGCAAAACTGCTAGATCAGTGATGGGAACCCCATCAATTACCAGAACATGGTCTCCCTCTTTTAATGAAGCAGTAGACACAACTGCATGCTGCTACTCCAGCATGGGACTCTATGGACTTCACATTGGCCCATAGATGAATGGGGTGGTACTTCCATTTAGTTTAAACACTAGGACAAGAGAACCCAGTGTCCAGTGTTAAAACCATATCAGGCGGATAGAAAGTACAGCTTTTATTGCTCTAATACATCTTTAAACACATCAGTTTTACCTATATGTGAGTAAAGCATTGACTAATCATATGTATTCTCCCTAAAGACTCTATTAAAACTTTGTAGAATTGGTAGGATGGGCAGAGCAGCCAGGCCAAGTGATTCCTGTCTACCGTCACCTTCTATTTTTCCAGGTATAGTTTTATATTTGTACATGATGTTGTTAACGATTCCTCCTCAGGATTCTCACACTTCACAGCTCACTGAACAGGAGATGGGAAAAAAAATCGATAAATGAAAAGGACTGTCAGAAAGATCAAATCTGAGCTTTCCTCCGCATAATACTTTCACCTCCCGCAGTCCCAGAGGAGTCAGCTGTGCGGATAGGCTCATACCTGCGGTATTTTACTGTTCTAATTCCACCGGCTGACCCCTTCACCTCTCCCTTTCCCATGACAACCATGCAGATGGCATTTCCAACATCTTTAAGTACTTCCGCTACCCATTCACTCACCAGCTGTGCTGCTGACCCCTCCGACACCCCGGCACACAACGCTCCCGGTTTATAAATATAAACCTATATTAATAATACCCAGCCGTCCATAACACAGCAGCTGTGAGGAGGTCTGACTTGGATATCAGATAGGAATTTCAGCAAGTAATAAGGGCGTAGGTCATTTCGAAGAAGAAGAAGAGGATCAGGTATGGCTGAAACCCTGCTTGACTGGTACGATGATATCTAAAAGATCAAGCTGTACTCCCTCTTTATGGAGCTCTATAATAAGAGTTTATCTTTCCAAAATGGATCTATAAATTTAAGGGAAGGTATATGAGTTCCTCTAAGGCATTACTGAGAGAAAGCATCTAAAGACACTTTAAAGAGAACCCGTCATGCAAAATAACCCCCCTAAACTAAATATATTTTCATAAACTGCCATTAGAGAGCATTGCCTCTATCCCTTTATTGTCCCTCTACATGCCTGTAAACCTAAGCAATGAGGTCCTAAAGCTGTATGCAAATGACCTGTGAAATGTCCAATGAAGCATTAGCATATTCAAGCTGTCCACCTTATTCATGAGTGGGAGGCACAGCCACACCCCCAGTGCATGACTGACAGCCTGTATAATGATGTGAGGCTGTATAATGATGTGCTTCCTGGTGCTGGCGCACCCTGCAGCCTGTGTGTGCATGTGTGTGTGTTTAAGAGAGATACAGCAGCTCCAGGCTGCAGCCATGTTACAGCAGAACATGTCAGATTCATGTGTAGCTGATGTCTGTGTCTCTCACCTGTATATTAGGAGGATGCAGCATGTCAGCAGATGCAGCACACACTAGCAATGCTTTACTATACATTACACACAGACATGAGCAGGGGGAGGAGAGGGGAGGAGGAACAGGGGTGACATCACTGCCTCTGACCATGTGACCAGCCTCATTTACATGATAAAAAATAGATGATTTTACAATGAATAATGTATGAAATAACTAGATAAAGGCTGTGATGGGATCCTTGTGAGCTGCTCCAACAGGTAGTGGTGACAAGACAAGTGACACAGACCTGATGACAGGTGTCCTTTAACTTTGCCTCTGTTTTTTTTTCTCTTTTTTTTTTTCAATAGCATACTGAAAAACTTAGCACGCTTCCCAATCTCATCAGCATGTTAGCACCTTATATGGTTTGATTTTCACTGTTTAAACTATGGCGGATGACAGCAGAGTCACTAGCCCTTTTAACTACGCCATTATCATTCACACTCCCGTTGCCCGTCCGTACCGTACCGGGCAACGGCAGTGCACGGGGAGAGGTGGAGGAGGTAAGTGCAGCTCACCCACGCCCCTCTCCATAGGAAGTAATGGCGCACAGCGCCGTACTACGGACGAAGATAGGACATGTCCTATCTTTTTCCGGGGTACGGAGCGGTACGGTGCCGCACGTGTGCTGCACCATACCGCTCCCGTAGGGCGCCGTGCGCCCATTGCCGTCTATGGGGACGTATATTGGCCGTATATACGTCGGCCATATATACATCCCCCAAACGTCAGTGTGAATGGAGCCTAACAGTGACAAAGACTCAGGGCTCTGCCATAGCTTCCAATGGGAGTCAAAATACTCCTCCAATTTTTTTTTTTCTAATTTTGAAAGGTTTTGACCTTATCCATGCACCAGTTATGAGGTGTAATACCTTACTACTTTATTTGTTTATTTTCCTATGCTGGGTATTCTAGGCCGTGTGACTACACCCTTATTCCACTCCATTTAGATCTTACGCTCTAAGAATCTAGAACTTTACTAACTCCCCCGTATGAAGTAAATTTTCCTCACGTAATAAGTGTCACCACTCAAAGATCTTAATTGTACTTGGGAAATTGCTTTGCTTTCTTATTAGAAGAGAACAACAGGACAATATTGTCAGTCTGCCGTTTCTTTTCATACAGATGAAATGTGTGTTCAGTTCTGATATCAAGCTGTGAATGGTTTATGTAGGCCCCGGCAACAATGAACAATTGACAGGATGGCGTTTTGCTGTTATATTTAGAGTGTGTGAATGGCGGATTGAGATGTGTTTTATTATATTGTTTGGGTTGTGCTTTTGTGATGCAGAATAGATCAGCATTCACATTTAAATGCCAGAATAAACAGGTTTGCCATTGTCAATTTTCTATGTATAGATCTTTTTGGAAAGAAAAAAACTTGTATAAATTCCGCATTTGTAAACGCAAAAATTTGTACTGATTTACATAGTTTGATCTTAATAGAAATCTACCATCAAAATTCATCATGATAAACAAGGTACCTCGGTACTTCCCCTCTCTCCCTCTGCCTCATGTAACCTCCACAAGGTGGGAGGGGAGAAGTGCTCCTGCGCAGTATAACAACCTGTGAGGGGCTCTGGTAATGCCGCCAGAGCTCTTCTGGCTTCTTAGCATAAATGTAAAAGTTGATTTTATAAAGAAGGTGCCTGAATCTATGAGTAAGCGTCCCTGGTTTATCATGATTTATTTTGGTGGTAGATTTCCTTTAAGTGGGGTTTCCAGGAGTCCCTGAAAACTCCATGGAGACAAGGACAGGGGCGACCGTAATAAAGGAATGTTAACTTACCCTGCTCCCCGTCTCCAGCATAGCAGTGGCCTTCAGGTCTGCTGCATTGGCAACTTGTCCAGAAATTCCGGGGGGTACAGGTAGAGGAAGTGACGCCCTGTGGTATACTGAAGCTGCTGGTTGGTCAAAGTGAGTCCCATGACCCCTGGCACTTCTTGCAGAGCCATTAGCGATTAAGACCAGTAGACTGGGTGGCAATCACCTCTACCCTGGCACCTAGGGATTTTTCCAAGAAATCCGTTTAACTCAGGAGGGAAAGATAACACAATTTACTGAAGAAATGCAATATATTTAAATATATTGCTTTATAGTTTTTCTTAAATATTATACGCTCAAATGTGAGGCAGCCATCGTTTTGCCTACAGTAAATATGAAATACGTTTGTCAATTTGATCATGGAAAAAAAGTGAAATGTGGAATTCTAGAGAAAGTAATCAATTATTTATCTAGAAGATAACAGTTCGGCATACTACGTGATTGTTTAGCTATATTTGTGACAAAGGTACAACATTATCACTTATTGGGGGACATTTACTTACCTGGCCCAGCCATTGTCCGACTCCAATGCACTGTGCCGCGATTCGCAAAGATTGTGCACCCGATATCCTGCATGTGTTGCTTCCGCACTCAGGTCCGCCATCTTCTGCCTGTTGTATGTAAGTGCATTGGTTGCGACACAATTTGAATATTAAATCCCGCACTCAGTCCGAATCAGTCGGATCGTCCGATTGCCCGCTCCCTATTTCTGTCGCATGAAATCTGGCGCTGCTGCGCCAAAATCCAATCGTGTTTGACAAAATCCCCTTCTAAATCCCTGTCACAGCGGTGCTAATCCCGAAAACCATGAACAGTCCGACGGAAATGCGATCTGCGGAACCTTAGTAAATAAGCCCCATTGTGTACATGTATGACTTAATGACTCCATCTTACTTTTCAACAATGACTTTCCAATAAAAATTTTGATCTGTGAATGGAACTGCAGTTACAAGGTCTTCCCCCCCCCTATAGTTGAGCTGAAGCTCTTCAGTACCTATACTCAGCTGATAGAGGCAATACCAGCAATACCGATAAAGGATTTGATCTTGAGTCTTCAAAATCCTGCCAGCTCACGGAGCGAGTGGGCAACAGTTCTCAGGATAATCCATCAATATTATAATTCTGTACATTCTTTTTCAGTATTATCCTTTAATTCAGTTTTAACAATTGCTATAACTTATTTTGTGTCTTTTTTTTTTATAGTCACCATTGAGAAGGCGGCAGGTGACTCCGAAGCTGTATCCTTCGATGGAAGGACCCACCTGGAATATCACAATGCAGTCACCAAAAGGTACATTTCACCCTGAGATTGTCGAGGCATCTCCAATTTAGTGCCTCAAGAGAGACATGTATCTTGTCCGAGATGGATCTACAGCACCGTCACTTCAAGGTTTAGGATTTGCCCTGAAAAATACCAATGTCTATAACCAACAGAGTGAAGTAGATGGTCTGAAACTCTTACTGACCTGATGTCAAAATAACATAAGATGGTGCCAATAACGGTAGACTGTAGGTGTTCTTTACATCATGGCACTGATCGGTCATGGAAGATCAGATATCTCTACATTAGGTTTTGCCTGGCTCCATCTTTTGATTTGCTGTAGTAATGTGTTTTATATGGCAGTAGGAGGTGAAAGCAGAACACAGTGTGACGAGGATATCACTATGAAAGTATTGTTTTTTTGCAAAAGGAAAGAAAAAAGTATGTTTCAATGCCACATATGTCACACAGTATGCCCTGCTTACTGGACTGGACCATTAAAGGGAATATATCTGTAAAAGTATTCTTATATTTTTACTACTTACTGAAATGAGTAAGATAAACATTAAGTTGCTGTTTGACATTTGCCATCCTGGAAATATATCAAAACACATTTGATCAAACCTGCCCACCTTAAGGAGTATAATACACTCTTTTCTTGTTCCACCCCTGGAGGAGTCGTCCAGGGGTTGAATAAGTTGTCTGCTTTCTTCCAAGAACACCTCTAGACCTGACCATGGCCTGTGCTGGTGTTGCAGCTCAGTTTTATAGAAATGAATAGAGATTCACTACCCATTGGCAAGAAGGGAGCTATTTTTGGAAAAAGCAGTCATGTTTTCAAAACCTGTACAACCCCTGTAAAGTCTCAAAAACAATACGGCAGTAGCTACAAGTAGAAATATACCTGAATACAAAGTGACGCTACAAGACAATTGATAATAAATTCCCTTTAATGTAGTTGTCAGTGTGTGTCACGTGTCTGTCTTCTGTCTTATATGTGTCCATGTTGTTTCCTTGTTTTCAAGCCACCTGACTAATGAGATACCTGAGTAAGTAAAATGTCCGGACATGCCCAATCCATGTGCCACCTCGGGTGTGCTCTACATTTCACCCATTTCCGTGAGGTCGATCATGGCTTGCACACGAAGATCTTCGGACATCAGAATCTCCCATTCATTCTCTTTTACTGTTATCAGAATACATCTACATAAAAGTGAAGTGTACATCCGTATGGTCTCCATATCTCAGAACCTTTATCATTCCTATTCAGAACATCCAGTGATTCTTCAGCTCCTCTGATTCACCCCCAATCATCTTGAGCATAATGCATCACCTAGCAAAGCGAATAACCCGCTATCACAGACATCCAGTCCTACAACATAATAATGTACATTTTCTCGTGTCCTTGTCTCTTTATAGTGATGTCTGTGTAACTCGACCTTGTGAACTTTGAATCGCATTGAAGAGTGCTTAATTCTTTCAGGAGAATATGGCTTTCATTAGGACAATATGAATGCGATATAACATTATGTAATGTGTCCTATGACAGGTGCTGCAGGTGGAGAAGATTGCAACAGGCAAAATAACAACTTATTGCAGTACAGATTGTGAGGAAGATAGCAAGTGCTCTACTCAACTTTCTGCATCAGTCCCATAGGAGACCCCTTTGCTATGATCAGTGGGGAGCAAGGGTTGGGACTACGAGACACTTAGCATCATGTATCATGAAGCTGAGTGAGAAGTTGCTCTAAATGCTGAAGATTTCCTACTTTAGTAACATGATATTATTACGCACCAAAGTAGGGTCCCAAACATTGACCAAATTTTGCAGATTGTCTTAGTTTTCACACTATATGGTGCTTCCATTAAGCCCTACGTCCTTTTATCAACACATAATTTTGGCACATGCCTGACTCTGTAAGAGTCCAAAAACTACACAAATCCAATAAATAATAATTAAGATTACATCGTATTGCTTGCAAGTCTGACCATAGTCCTAAGGAAAGATATTTATGCCTTGAGATATAGTTCGGGTTAGTATTAGTTCATTTGCTCAATTTTACAGTACAGAACAGAGCCCAGATTTGCACAGTTTTTTGCATATTCATTTTAGGAGCATTAGAATTGTCTAACTGCAGGTGTACACACAGCTATAAGTAGCATATTCTTACCCAATAACCGCACTGCCAAGAAATATGTTAATAATTTACCCATCTGAACAATTCTATCCTCTTTGTATCAAAACATGAAAAAAACATGGTCCCAGTGTAATAGGTGCTAAGAAGAGTTTTCTTAGCATAAGTTTTAGACTAAAGCAAATTTGCTGTGTTTCTGAACTGAGTTTTTTTTTTTTTTGCTACAAATTCCTTGAAATTTTGCCAATGGCATGAAATATGCAATACATTCAGCAAGCAGCATGTTATAGAGCAGGAGGAACTGAGCAGATTGTACATAGTGGGGCACATTTACTGACACTTTGCAACACACTTTTTTTGTTCCCTATCTTCAATGGGAAAATGGCTTGCACAGGTATTTAAGTAGCGGGTGCACTGCGATTGTGTCGCACCCAACCCTTTTTTGGCGCAGCTACGCTGGCTTCCACGCAACACAATTTAGGGTGCGTGCCGTCAGACAATCTGACTGATTTGTTTCAAATTGTGACACAAGCCCAAGCACTAACATGCACCTTTAAAAAGATGGTGAACTCTGTTGGAAGCAACAGATTCATGATATCGGGCACATGATCTTAGTGAATTGAGGCACAGTGCACAGTGCATACGAGTCTGACAATGCACTTTCTGTGAACTACGGTGACAAGGTAAGTAAATGTGCCCCAGTGTCTGCAAGGCAGCATGTTATAGAGCAGGAAGAACTGAGCAGATTGTATCTGCTGGCAGCAGGTTATAAAACAGGAGAAGCTGAGCAGCTTTTACACACTGTCCTATCTGCAGGCAACATGTAATAGAGCTGGAGGAGATGAGCAGATAGTACATAGTGTGCTATTTGCAGGCAGAATGTTATAGAGCAGGAGGAGCTGAACAGATAGTACATAGTGTCCAATCTGTAGACAGACTGTTATAGAGCAGAAGGAACTGAGCAGATAGTACACAGTGTGCTATCTGAAGGCAGCATATTATAGAGCAGGAGAAGCTGAGCAGATTGTACATAGTCTATCTGCAGGCTTTAGTTACTTAATGTAGTTTTTGGAGCTCTGTTCCCACATACCTATTGGAAGGAAGCTAATTACCTTAAGTCATGACAAAAAACCTACAGAATGATTTCCATTAGCACCAGGATTTGCTTTACGACACCCACTAAGGCTAAATTCAGACAAACGTTTGCCTGCCGTACCGTAGTGTGCTGCTCACCCCCTTGACTCTCCACAGTAATGTATGGCACACTGCACCGAATTCCGGGGAAAGATAGGACATGTCCCATCTTTCTCCCGGATACAGAATGGTACAGTGCCGCATTTGTGCTGCACTGCACTGCTCCATGCCGCGCAGGGCGCCCATAGCCGGCCTATGGGGGTCATATAGACGGCCGTGTGAATGTGGCCGAAACAGCTCATTTTCAGGTTAATTTTAGATAATTATTTGAGATTTGTCAACTGCAGAAATCCCATGGTAATGGAGATATTAAACCGATCCAGAGAGCCGAGTCAAATGTAACAAACAAGATTGGTGATTCTTCTATTGCCTCCAGCTATGAAGAAAGACGAGATCCATCTTTCTGTTGAATTGTGGAGTCATTTTGACACATATCCTCTATAGTGCTCCTCTTTCCGCAAAGTAATAAAATAATGTTTTTAAAAATGACTGTAATAGTCCTCAATACAGGATGATAGACAGCAGCGGGGGAGCGCAGAGCTCGGTCAGGAATCAGAGTCTCATCGGAAAACTGGGACAAAAAGATGTCTGAAAACCAGATAAAACTAGCAAAACTAGGGATAGGTACGAAGCTTATACACTGTAGTTATATAGAATTGTATTGAAAGACCAGTATTTTGACTTTGGTTTTAGCTTTGCTTACAGATCCTTTTATTTAGGAAGCTGTGTATGAAAATGCTGTCTGATCCATTGAAATACAGCGTTATCGGAAAAAAATCTGTATAACTTTTCCAACTTTTTGTAACTTTATCATCCTTTTAACTGAACTCCTGCTCTTTTTTATACTTTTTAGTCCAGTTGGCAGACTCACTGGTGATCAGCAGCCTTCCTTGTATACAGAGATGGCTGTCAATCACTGATAGGACCGCCTACAGGACTCCTAAGCACAAAAAAGATGAGGAATTTCAAGCAATACATTCCCAGCACATCTCAGTTCCCCCTACTATGCTTTCATATACAGCTCTTAATAATGCGTTTCAGTGTTGTGAATGTTATAATAATGGAGGGTCTTGCTTTGGTTGGGATTTGGTGGTAAATAAGTTTTCTTCACTTATCCTGCTGCTGCTTACTGCATGCCTCCCCCTTTCTTTCTGCTTTCTAAAGTCTTGGCCCTGTGGACAATCCAGATGACCCCGGGTAAGTGGCTCCACTGCCTGCTTTGTCTGTCCCTGCTCTTTGTATGGTCCATTTGTTCTGGATCAGCTATGACACCATGTTTATTCCCAGTAGTGCACTCAATTATATGTTTTATATGTTATTTTGCAATCATAAATAAATCCCCTTCCACTAATATGTGAAAGTTTAAGGTCTCTGAGCTTGATGCTTCCAGTGTAAAAGTGTAACTCTAACCTTAGAGGCGGGAGAATTCAGAGCTTGGCTACTATTTAACCAATGTGTCAGGTGTAGTTGATTGTATAATCCATGGAAGATGATCCAAGCAGTTATCAGTATATATCTAGCCAATAGATCTGGCCAATACTCAGATTATGCCCTTGGTTCATTGACCTCTCAATGATCATATTCAGAGTGCACCACTAGTAATAAACACTGTAATACTTGCTATAGATTTCAGGAGATATCATCTGCCTCTTCATTATATGTACTCCAAATCTGATTATGCTTTATTGACATATTAGGCCAGCGCAGCTAGTGTAACCCCATTTCATGAACTCTACACTCATATCAGGATATTAGCAACTCTTGCAATATGAACTGGATGGAAACCCCCCCACAGACTGGGCAGGCACTTCTTATAGACGACCTTCACTTTAAGGGAACCTGTCACCAGGGCACCCATTTTTATACTCCCCATATCCCCATAGGCACTTGTGTGCTCATTCCAAAATCGTTTTTATAAAAACAATTTATTTGATATAAATTATATCAAAGAATATAAGGTATTATTTAATATAAGTTATCTTTACAACTAAAAAAGGCATCGGTTATCGGTTTTGGAATGTGCACATAAGGAAGATAAATAAGGGGTCCTGGTGACAGGTTCCCTTGAACGTGTCTTACTTAAATGACCTCAGAAATGCCAACGGAAAATATTTTTTTTGTGTTGTCCTAGTTACCTAAAAAGTTATGAATAAAGAGACAATTGGGTGGTTCTATTATCAAACGGATATGTCCCTATGCAGTGTCGCGTTGCAACACTGGTGGACAGTATTCCTCTACCTGCACCTGAACTTGTGATGTTCTTGCAAACAAAGGATCTGTGTAGACGAAAAAAAGAGCTGGTGAGTGGCAGCTCTTTTTTCCTATTTTTTTTTTGTCTATGAAGATTGCACTACATTTAATGGACTAGAGCACCACCACCGAAAAGTGCCACTAGCCGCACACACAACGTAGCCAGCTTTATAGCCTGCTTGCTCCATCTTCAAAGGATCTGTGTGTCCATGTATCATCAGTGTGGAAACTATTTGTGAGACCTAAGTCCACAAAAACTGTCCATGTCTCAAACGGGCAGCCTGGGAGATGATGTCAATAGCTTGTTCCAAAATTTTGAAGGGTCACTTGATTGAGTGACCTAGAACCTAGAAAGTTAGGCGTCCATACTTTTCACACTGCCATAAACTTGAATGGGAAGTCAGGGACCCGTAAACCTGGGCAGGAATAAGCCCATGGATGTGAATGTGACAGTGTGCCATCCATGGGGGAAAAAAACCATAGCACAAGGATGAAACGATTCATGTATATGTAGCCTTATTTTGTGTCAGGGAACACAGGGACTGGTAGTATATTTAATAAGACATATAAGAGGAACTGACTCGTTTTCAGTTTTTGTAAAAGAAGCAAGGGTGGCTTAAAATGCAGCAGAATTTTTTAACAAAAATAGAGATTTGCAAAGACATGCAACTTTTTTATATGCATGTCAAATAGATCAACGCTTTGCTGATCATGCAAAAGAGAAATTGTTTTCCAAATAGCAGAAGACATACCACAGGCAAAGTCTCGATTTTGGTGTTGGTCCATGTGAAAAGTAGAGATGAGCAGATCCAACATTTGTGTTCGGGTTTCGACTAGCAACTATGGTTATGGCTATGATTGGTTCTCTAGGTCCAACTGGTCAATTATAGCCATAGCTAGTGCTAGGGGCTTCAGTTTGCCTAGACCTAGAACCTAGAAAGTTAGGCGTCCATACTTTTCACACTGCCATAAACTTGAATGGGAAGTCAGGGACTCGTAAACATGGGCAAGAATAAGCCCAATTTGCCTGATTGGCTGTTCATCCGCCACTCAGGCAGTATTTTTGTGTCTGTGTTCACGAAAATACTGCCTGAAGGGCAGGTGATCTCTAGTGACAAGATCGTCTGCTAATGTTGCCCTGCATATGAAGTGGTTTAGATGCCAACAGGAGAGGAAACTAAACCACACTGGGGTAGTCTCACCCAAGGCCTCTCAGCTCTTAAGTCTACTTCCCTAGAAGCATTAGCCGTCATAAGAGAATGGGGGTCCGATCACCTGAATTGCAAAAAAAAGTTCTTGAATGAAACTTTGAATCGTTGTTTTAAACTTTAGGCTATATGGAACCAATAAAGAACCATGTGTGCGACTACTGAATGACTTTAGGTTCTTAGAGCAGAAGATGTAATTGAATAAGGACCCGCTGTCCATAACACCCCATCTGGGTTTTTCCCTCAAGGAAATTTCCCTGTCTGCTCAGCTGTTGCTGTGTGGGTGATGAAAGCATCCAGAAGTTTTGCTAATTCTGTCATAAGTAGTATCCATTCACCATATGTATAACTCGCAGCCTTAAATATGGAAAGTGGAGGCGGTTTGTGATGTTGTGTGGTGCTGTTAATGTGCTTTCAGTGGTTTGTAGATGTGATGTGTATCAGTGTTTTACATAACTTCATTCTTGATGTATCCAATCCAAAGAAAATTGTGGCATGTACTGAATACAACTTACAATACAAGAAGATGACTGTATACACTGGGTTTTTTCATATTCTGACAATGCCTTTATAAAGCAAAATTTGTCAAAATGATAGAGAATAGAATTAAGGCCGTCATACAATAGAACTGAGATTGTACCATAATTGTTGTATTCAAGCCAAGACAGGCCTTTGCATAGGGGTAGCATTTCATCACAAGCTTTCTCTACAGGATTTTCAGTCTCTAATGATATTGTCATAACCAGCACGAGACGAGACACCTCACTCCATACACACAGGCTACAGAAATGACCTATTGCGTTTTTCTTATTGTAGTGAGAAAGCCCTTCTAACCAATGAGTTTGAGCTGAGCATCAAGACTGAAGCCACTCAGGGTCTCATTCTATGGAGTGGAAAAGGAACCGAACGCTCAGACTACATTGCCCTTGCTGTGGTTGGTGGTTTTGTTCAGATGACCTATGATCTCGGATCTAAGCCGGTTGTCCTGCAATCCACTGTACCAGTCAATACCAATCAGTGGATCCGCATTAAAGCAGTGAGGTAAGACATGGTAAAACAAGATATTGGAAAATGTAGGATCATTGAAGTTACATCACTTTTTGTCAATTTATGCCAAATTTGCTACATATTGAACATATGAATCCAGGTGCTAATTCACTCCAGCCCCCCTATGGTGCAGCACACTGACACAGGGTTCCTACTCTATGGCCTGGTACGTAAATCTTCCCCTTCCTTATGTGCCAGTGTGAAATACCCCAAAAGACACTCCAAAAACTGATTAGGACACCTGCCTATTGATAAATTTGCCACTATTTCTTTACTGATATTTTACTGTTTTATAAGCATATATAACATCTTCGCCATCAATGTAGGATTTTATGATCATAGCATATTAACTAATACAGTATATGATTCTTATTATTATTAAGGGTGATTCAGTGCGATAGGTGAATAAGAATAAACATATGCATGGGATTATCCCTCAGTCCGTTATGCCCTTCACTGCCCCCTGGGATAAGAATAGAGCAAGGCATCTGCAGAATGGTGAACGGGTGGAAAAGCTAACATAGGCGTGCAGGGGCTTGCCTGCTCCGGATTCCAGGGCATTCCTCTGGACTATTCTATCTCTATCGCTACTACTGGAACTTGTGCTACAAACACCATACACCTCATGGTTGAGATGATTGTATCTCTCATCAAAAAGCATCCTTTGTGCACCTCGATAACCCAAGCGCATTACATACAAAGCCTCAAGGTCACATGTCTTATGTATATTGACTTACCATGGATATTCTTATTGGCTTCTCATTTACTATAATTTATACAAAGGATTCTAGTCCGCTATGAAACATGGATAAAATAGTTGATGAGAGGAATTTGTTAAAGGTATTTAGAAAAGTATTTAGAAAATGTAGACTTTTCTTTGGGTTCCTGGTCCCTCTTGACGACCCAGCCCATCGGTGATATTAAGATGGCCACCACTGTGACAGGTGATTGTTAGTTGAGTTGAGTAGTAATTACCAGTAGGCCAAGAGGCATAAGAAGGTAGAAGACGGTGGAAAAAATGTCATTAAAAGCAATGGGTGTTGGCAAGGGGAATATGGATTCTGGCACCATGTAAAATCTTTTTACGACCCCTACAATTTGCGATGAGTGCTACACATAACGACAGACCAAAGCAAATAAATAAACTAGCCAATAAATAATTGTACAGTCCACGTAACACCTAGGTACATATCAAGTGTTCTCCTATTTAGGATGAAAGGGGATTTGTAGTCACATTACATTCCATAAACGACAGGACTCTCCATTGGGACTTGCAGGCCATGGTTTTGGATGGCTGCCGCCTATGGGTGGGGGGGAGATCATTGGGGGCTCTAAGCTCTCTGCATGCTTTACATGCCAGGGCTGGAGTATGAGGGACACAATGTACTCTGCCATTGCAGTAATTATAAAAACATTGGGGTCAGGTGGCGGCTGTGTGATCACTCCAAGAGATTGGCGGATACGAGAAGAATGTGAGCTGCAGCATTTTACAGCAGTCATGGGATTGTATGTTAACCCTAATGTTGTGTAACCTTTACGCTGGCATCATAGATGCAGCTTTTGCAAAGGTTTTGTGGGGTTTTTTTTACACAAAGAAAAAGGGTCTTGATAGTGATGTTATTACAGGCATTCCCCGGGTTACGTACAAGATAGGTTCTATAGGTTTGTTCTTAAGTTGAATTTGTATGTTTTAAAATTGTAGCCCCAGCCCAATTTTAAATTGGACAGTTGGATAAAAATATTGGATTATCATAAGAACCAGGATTAGCAAAAGAACTTAATTGCAGACACCTTTAATAACGGTTATAGCTGTTTATTGTAGCCTAGGGCTAAAGTACAATAAATTACCAACATCCAGAGGTTTTATAACCTTCACAGTGTTGCTGCCTCTTACTGTATTTTTTTCTAAATTATATTCTAGAAATAACAGGGACGGCATCCTACATGTTGGCAACGAGGCTCCAGTTTTTGGATCATCTCCGCTCGGAGCAAAACAACTGGATACTGATGGCGCCCTCTGGCTGGGTATGTATAAGTTCTGTAGAATTGTATGTACAATCATAAAACTGGGGGTAAAGCTGTAGAGGAAATCTTAAAAAGGGGAATCATCACTGTAGTCTTCTCAATCTAAGGGTTGAGAAAGTTCCAGAGGTTGGGTAAAATGTTTCTGAATTGAAGAACATAATTTCAAACATGAATTGGTATTAAAGGAGTATTTTCATATTGTGTATCTAACATATTGGCAGGAAATGCTTTTACTTTACTTTTCGTAGTTCACTGCTCTCTAGAAATTATTCCTATTTTTCCAGGGCATCTATGTCTTGGCATAGGTTAAGCAGGGAACAACAGAACAGCCACTTTCAACTGGATAGGGATGCCTTCAAGGGAATCTGTCTTGTTTTACAGGTGCAGAAGCCCAATACAACTGGATAGCAAAGATGTCTATCTGTTTTTTCTGAGCATTTACATTACAATAGAAGTGTGTGTTTTAACTTACCTTTCACCCTGACATGGATGCATATAAAAAACACATGACTGTTCTGTGCTACTCACTCATCAGCTCTCAGCCCCCACTTTTGTGCTCCTGTACTGCTCCCCCACTGATGTCAGCTCAAAATGCTGTGAACTCTGTCCTTGTATGAGTGAAGGAGCAGGAGGGAGGAGCTGTACAGGAGCACAGAGGTGGGGGCTGAGAGCTGAGGAGTCTGCAGCACAGACAAGTCACATGTTGTTGTTTTAAATTAATCTAAACCAAAACAAACCTGGGACTCAGGCCACGATTCTGTCAAGGAGCAAGGTAAGTTAAAACACACAATTGTATCGTCATGCAAATGCTCTGAAAAGGCAGAAATACATCTTTGCAATCCAGGTCTGTTGGTCTTCTACAAACAGTCGTTAGTGAAAATGAGGTCTCTGGTGACAGGTTCTCTCAGTTCCCTGCCAGGGTGCTGCGATCATCATTGTTCAGGCCAATTTTAAAGGGGACATCAAGGGTACATCTTTTGTTCCCGTGGATTGCACTTTTGAAGTATAGTGAAATGCCATCATGTTACAAGATGAGAATACATTCACTTAGAGAAGCTGTAACATAAATCTCTTGAATATTGGTGTAATAATGGTCTATCATGTATTCATATAATGACACTCCTATTCATAGAGTACATGCACATTGCAGCTGCACTATAGGAAACACATGTACGGTAGATTATTATGTTTGCAATGAAAAGCTGACAGATCAGTATAATGTGCATAAAAGGAGAATAAGCCTCAGCAACATAAAGGCTGCCGCTTAGCAACAGCTGGACTTCCAACCATTACTCTCGTCTCATATGCCCTGATAAAGACACAGATGCCTCTGCACAAAATTCTGAAATGAAGAAAATGCCAGGAACAAATCCTTCATACTGTAAACTTTATATGGAAGGGAGAGGAGTAGATAATTGATGTAGAGTTGAGTTATACCCCAGTATAATCTTCTGTATCTCTATATTTAATGTTGTGCTTGGCTCGATAGACAGCGATGAATCGAGTGGAACAGCCAAGTAGTAATTGAGATGAGATGATAGCTAATCCCCGTCCAGTGTTCTGATACACAACTACTCATGTTCCATCAAGTCAGGGCAGGCCTGAATGATGTCTGTCATTTTTATGATTTTTACAAAAAAAAGAGGGACTTTCCGACGTGATCCACTCTTCAGATTTGAGGCACCTTAAAGTAGTTGTCCGTGTAAGGCATCTACTTGCATTTTTCTACAAGAATATTTACTAGTAGAGCACATAATAACTTCAGCAAATTTGTAGTAATATTGTTGGCGTTGTCTGGGTTCACAATTTCCCCCGTTAGTCTCTTGGAACTGCCGGAACCTTCTCATGATGGATATCAATGTGCCTTTATGGGGCACCAGGTTACATACAGGACTGGTGTTCATAAAGGAAATCAACCATTAGGAATCTACTTACTTAGTAGATCCAGACAGTAAATTTCCCAAATATGCAGATTTTACTGATCTCTAAAACATATCCTGTTTTAATAGCTCATTTTATTTATATGCTATTTACTTGCAGGGCTACTTGGTGTGTGGAGTAGCCTCTGTGAGCTCTGTGGGTAGTCCTGCAGATGTGCCTCCCTGCGTGTTCATGCTGTCTGTGAATGTGGCCGCATGGTCCGTAAGCTCCTGGTACCCCGCCAGCTTCACTGATGGTACACCTGGCAAGGTTCATATTTCATTTATAGCCCTCCATTGTAAGAATATGTTGGGCAGGTTCCTGACGTGGTCATACATACAGTGCGATACCTTCTCCTGTTTTACCCACCCTTTACAGCATGGACAGTAAAGTCTTATGACTTGTCTAACAAAGGGCGCTGATGGTATCCTATGGACCCTATTGACTGTTACTGGGTCCATAAGGTTTTTGTCACAGTGTCATTCATTTTATTGGACACTTGATTAGTACCTCCAACACAGATGTAAACTTAAAATAAGAAGAGGTGTCTTGTGTGTAGAACAATAAGATTTGTTACATGAAATTCTACTTTTGTCCTTTGGTGATGAATAGTATTGGTGGTAATGCTAGCACTATAGACTGCACTGTTTCTGATATGACATGTGACTGATAACCGATGCAGCTTCCAAACCTGAAATCTCATTCAGCATTTATATTCCTAGTTAGAATGTCTCTTGATGACGGCTCCCTAATTTGATAGTGCTTTATGGTGCTATTTTCTAGAATCCATTATGGCAAAATGTAACATTATTGTGTATTCTTTACCTGCAGGTGGAATAGAGAAACTGAGTGTTTCACACAAGCTGCCCAAAGCATACAGCACCGGCTACATCGGATGCATGAAGGACGTTCTTATCGACCATCAAGAGCTGCACCTGGTGGAGGATGCATTGAATAATCCCCCAATATTATACTGCTCAGCCAAATAATCCGAGACCAATTTATCTTCCTCCTTTCTGGCCGACCCCCTTTCCCTCCTCTCCCCGCCATCCACTGCTGTAATTATTTTCTATTTTTGTAAACTTATTGCTTTTTATATTTTGTGTGTGGGGGGAGGAAGGAGAAGGCAATGTCTGTATACGTGTGGACGTGTGTGACTTCCAATAATGCAACCAGACCAAAATCCCCATGGGGTGGGCACAATTTTATGTAACAGAGAGTTTATTATTCGCAGGTAATACGTGAGGACTATGCACCTCACAAGGGCCTTATTCAAGTCAATTCAGGGATTACTGGGGGAGGGGGGAGATGAAGCTGAATTTTGTATTGAAGTGCTGAATTACATTCATTAGGGGTTGGTTGCATCTGTCTTTCCACTGACCCACCCTGATGGTTGCAGTGTTGTTGCCTTGGTGTGTTTGAGTGCATGCATTTTGACCCCTTCTCGTCATGTGTGATGCTTGGGCCGTACACTCTCATTGTGAGAGATACCTGTGTTATGAGTTTTGATGGATGTCCCTGCTGCTGATTGCCTTGCATGCCTGAGACATGATCTTAAGGAAAGATAAGGAGGAGAGGGGTCTCTGGTGTAAAAATGTGGCCTTCTTGTACTATGATCTTCTGTTTTGCAAGGTCTGAATGATTCCTAAACCCCCTACCTGTCAATGCCCCATATCTCATCAATATCATTACGCTCTAGGGAACTAGGGATCTCCATTGTAGAACCTTCCAGTCTTACATTCCTTTTTTTTTGTCTTCTGTATTATTGACTGTGAGGTGATTTTTTTTTTTGTCACAGCAGAATTAGATAGGAGGATGGTGGAGGAAAATGTCTTATGTCCTCCAATCCCATTAGTACATTCGACCTGGAAGGTGGTTGTTGGTTTATTTGGTCCAGTGAAGTCGTTGAGTAATTTCCTTGGCTTATGCTGTGTTATAATGCTAAGGAAAGGAGTAATCCCTTCTAGGACAGGGTGTTTATAACGATGCTGGAGGAGATTTTTTTTTATCACTTTTATTCAGTTTTTTTAGCTGTTTTATGAATTCTCAATTCTTTTTTTTCCTAGTAACATTTGTTTAACCCTTACTTTTAACCAGTTTACATCCAGCAGCCTCTAGTATTGTTCAGGAGGGTTGTACATAGGTCTTACGTAGGGCAATAAAATAATTAACAACCAAATATTCTCAGATACCATTTTTAGTCCAGGATATCCTTTATCGTCACAAACTGGGATTGGTGGACTGGTTGCAAAGTTTGGTCTTTTGGCTTAAAGTTGACGACTCCACAATATACATGGTTAATTACAAGTTACTTCTATATTCAGTAACCTAACTAGATGGGATTTCCTTAAGTATATGTTATCTTGGACTTTAAAATGTGAATCCAAAGGAAAAAACAGCTGGATCAGTGATCCAATTTCTTTTTTCACAGACATAAATGGACATACCAGTAGAGGTCCATTGCCATTTAGTATCCTAAGGACTAATCTCCATGTCCACCAGGTAAAACATATAGTCCCTCTCTCTTACTGCTGCTCTCCCTAGTGACGGGAATGCCTTGGTTTCCTTATTAAGTGATAGCAATAATAATCTATAAATTAACAACTATTTTTGACACTATAACGTGTCGCCATTTTGACGATACCATAAATGTATAGAAGAATGGCCTCCAAATAATGGAAGTGACCATTAGGTTTTATGTTATTTTTTTAATATTGTGCATCTCACATGACCCATGAAAGAGGGGTTAAACAAATGTAAAACTTAAGGAGGATTATCTGTGTGGTATATTTAGGAAATCATGTCTGGACAGTTATTGGGATGTACCCATGTATGTAGGTAAGCTCTTCCCACTCAATTTAGACCAGTTTACCGCCGCCCGCATCGCAGTACATGAAATGGGAAGATGTATCCGGTGACATGGATGTACGTCTGTAGATTAACAATTTTTTAACTGTGTTTTCATTGAGAAACTCATGAGGGTTAGGTTGATGAGATCTTAATCTTGTGCGTGTCTGGTGTGTGCGCCTGATCCTTCTCCCTGACTTGTCTGCAATTCTACTCTGTGTTCTTGTCCAAAATACATATTTATATGCAGTAAATTCCTCTTGTATGCACAACTCAATTTTTTGGAGAACAGAAGCCACTTGCTGTTTTCTCCGCAAAAAATAAAATGTTTTAGGGGGGGTTTCAGTTTTTTTGGTATTCTTTTTTTATGACTGTGAAAAAAATACTTGTGGATTAATATGGTAGGGCTGCAATGGTCTCCCATAGTCCAGTCTCCCATGAATACAACTTTTATCTAGATTTTAGCAGAAGGCGATACAAACATGGGAGTAAATTGTGAAATTACAATGTATTATAGCTTTTCAAATTGCAAAGTAAGAAGAAGTAGAAACCTCTTTACGTCGGTGCTATTTGTGTACATAAAACAGAGACCAAAAGTATTCAGGAAAGTTTTAGGACTGGAGGGATAATGGGCATTATAGGAAGAACCATAAGCCAACGACTGCTGACTGCACATGTGCATACAAGTGGAATTCATTGTGTATGGAGATTGTATCTTGTGTCCCGATGAGGACAGTTCACTTTACCTTAAGGAGAGAGGGGTGGGAAGGGTGGGCTAAAATGTATTACCAAGGGCTTGTCGTATGCTTTCCATCAGTGCCAGAGAACAAAAATGGGGCACAGCACAATTGTGTCCCTAGTTAGTAACCACAGAATTTGCCCTTTGATGGTACTAGTTAGACATTAGTTTTAGTCATCAGGTGGTCATGTTGTAGCCTCTCCAAAATATTTGAGCGTAAGAGAACGAGCTCTCGAGATATTGACATATTCAACCATTTTATTGCCACAGATTAACTGTTTTGTTTGCAGTGACCTTGTTCTGTAGGTTACAGGGCACTTCATTACAATAAAGAACAATTGCTGGTTTTATGAATCTACAATCTTATAAGGATTGGTGAGGAACATTATAAAATGGGTTTATGCCACCACGTGGTCTCTGTGGCTGCAATGGATAATGGACTCCTGTATGCCATAAAAGAATGGCTGGCAACCAAAAGGACAGCCAAGACCATATAAAAAGAGTCATAAGCTTTGTGCTGACCACTGGAGCTGACCAATGGAGCAAGCCCATCCTGTGTCCTATACAGCCATATATATGACCATTCACCATCTTACCAGGCAGACTTTGTGTGCACTTACATTTCTGTTAGTTTAAATTTTCCTGGTTTACTAGCATTTATATCCATAATGTACAAATTGATTTTTTTTTTTAATTTATGTCTGTCAGTACATCACAATTCTAGGGTAGTAAATCCGCTGTGATCTGCTGTAAGTCTAGGAGGACTGTGCACAGTATACAGTACAGCATGTTATAAACATTACTAACTTTATTACTTGTCTTTTTGTCCAATCACCACAAAATAAAGTCTGAAAACTATTTAAAAAACGAATTGTTATTTTTTATTTAAGATTATTTGAAAGATTCCATAAAATTAATTTTATTTTGGATTCAGGGCAGCTATGTTGTGAATGCCAAGAAGGTGCTGTTATTCCTGAAATAACCTACATATTCAACAGGATCCAAGATAACCAGAATAAAAAAAAAAGCAGGCAACTGCGTCCTCCACGCACATAACACACCTCAGACAGGTATTCGAACTATAGGCGATTATTTAAGCATGCTTTGGTGGTGCACTCCAATGAAAAGCAAGACAATCAATCCAATCCAAGGAAAAAAGAATAAGAAAATGGGTCACTCACCAAAAAGTACAGACTTTTATTGTAGCCGACAGGCACAGGCAGAGAGGTGCAGGACACACCACAAACGACAGACCGTTCTTTCTCAGGTCTGTGATGTCACTTTCTCAGGTCTGTGATGTCACTTGGATCTGGTTACCCGACCACTCAGCCCCTCTGGTATCACCTGTAATTGGTGCTGGCACCCAATTGCGGCTGTTAGCCTTTAAATGCCACCAGCAAAGGTGTAATGTAATTCTATCATTGGAGAGTACCTATCCTAGGAAAAATGATGACATGTCACAATTTAAACAGTTACCACCCACAAAAAGTCTGGGATCGGGGACCAGGAAGTGTAACTTTCAGCACGGTCCAGAACATCCAAGCCCACGCATCCCTGCTCCTACATTATTTGGCTTAGCCCACTAGCTCACTGCCATATTTGACAGCATAGATGTGGGTTGAGCGGATTTTACTTCTGAAAACACAATGCAAATGGTTATCATTTGGTCAACTGATTTTCCACATGCTAAGTATAGTGTATAGATACTAGACAGGCCCCTGTCTGGGACATTCATTTAGTGGTCAGTCATTTAATTGGATGATCAGCATGTAAGCTACATTTGTCTGGAGAATAGGGATAGTAACTAGAGATGACAAATATAAACAAAAAAAATTAAAGAAAATTGCTGATCCAAAAAAAGCTAAATAAATATATAGCACATTAAGTTAAAGGAAACCTGTCAGCTGTTCTCTCAATTTTCTTTGTTTTGCAAATGAGCCTCTGAGAATGAGGAATGGGCAGCCAGTGATCTCTGGCTCTGTGACACATAGAACCTCACTTCTTTTTTCCTATGAAAGATGAGAGTTTCTTCTTTTATTTCTTCTAAAACTGTGTCTCTAAGTGTCAGGAAAACGAAGATATTAACTGTTAAAATGCCGTCGGGAGTGATTTTTATATATAAACACCTGAAATTCTCAATTTAAACCTGAATATCTCCGGATCCATGGCACCTAGAGACACAATTCTAGATTCATTTGAAAGAAGAGATTCTCCTCCTTCAGTGCCCACTTTACCTATCTATAACGCCGGATCTGCCTCTGGCTTATCTCAGCAAAATAACAGAGCACAGCAAGCGGTCACTCTATGACTGGGAGGTGTGACTGTGCAGGAGTTATAAATAAGCCAGATCCAGCTTCAGGGAAGATGCTGATTGGACTCATCTCATGCAATTTGCATACAACTTTAGGATTTGAATGTTTAAGTTTACAGGCATGAAGAGGGGTAATGTAGAGAAAGGGGCAATGCTTTCTAATGGTAGTTGATGAAAATATATACAGGATCCTTTATAGTTTCGAAAAAAGTGTTACAATAGGTCATGACATAACATATACCCCTCACAGGGGGAACTCATAGAAATTATTTCAGAGTGATACATAGCCAGCTACTGAACTAGTATAGGGTGGTAGGTATCCTGAATATGGAGTTAGTACAATATCACTATAGGTGATCGCTATTGGTGAGAGAGGTAACAGCCATGTGTATCGATGAGCTTTGTGTGATCTACCGATGTCACTAGGGGGACAAAGCCAGAGCCCTCTCAAGGATAGATGAAGCCTGTGCAGAGATCCATGGATTCCAAATGCTCTCAAATATGAGTAGTGTGTCTGTCCTAGTCGCCTCTATCCTCTCAAACAACATCAGTTGGTTTACGCTTTTCTTTACCGTGGTAAATGATAAATCTGGTGTTTTCCATTTTGCGCTATAGAGAATCATTAGTTGCTAATGCTACAAACTGAATCAAGCAATGAGCTTTATTTTTGACCCTCGCTGACCCTAGAAGGAGTACACCTGGGGTTAACCGGACTGCTTCAAAATCATGATTAGTACTTTTTCTAAATTTAGGCACGGTTTTGTTTATACCATCAGTTCCATCACATTTGTTGACAAGATAAGTGCAGTATCAGTAATTCCATGGGGTCTATCGAGCACCATTATTATTTGTGTAATATCTACCATCTGAAGCATCAATACAGGTACATACAGCAATTGTTACCTCTGAGAATAGCCACCAAATAGAAAATGCTACCAGAACCAAGATTACCGCGACTACACAGATGCACGTCCAGAAAATTACTACTTAGATATTTTACCAGAACCAAGATTATCACACTGATATATTACCAGGACAGAGTTTGCTATATACATAGCACCAGAATCAAGCTTATTATGTACACAAGAACAAATATTACTAAATAGATAAGCTCCCAGAATCAAGCATAATTAATACATATGTTACCAGAACCAAGCCAAAATAAAAACCTCACCAGTACCAATCTTACTACACAGAACCAGAAACAAGCAGAGTGAGACAGCCTTATACTGCACCAGATGTATCAATGTTTGATGCTGAATGATAAAGACGATGTAGTATTAGACTGTCTCCATGTACCCCCCCCCTTGTAGAAAAGAAAATAAAGTCACAGAAAGGAGAGATGCTGCAGATTTGTGAGCTCCTGTTTAATATCAACACATACTGTAAATCTGGCCGCCATGTGTGCTTCTTCCAGCTAGCATTTTGTAGATTTAGCAACAAACATTTTTGCACCTTTTTGCACATTTCTGCTGCTTCCATAGAGATAACTATTATGCCCCTACAGTAGCCAATATAGTAATGGTGCCCCCACAATAACCAATATAGTCACCGTGTCCTCACAGTAGCCAATATGGTACCAGTGCTCCCACATAGCCAATATAAAAAGGATGCCCTAAAAGTATCCAATATAACAGCAGTACCCCCACAATAGCCAATAGTGTCACAGTGTCCCAGCAGTATCCAATATAGTACCTGTACTGCCACTATAGCCTACATAGTAATGGTGCCCCTGCAATACCCATTTAAGTCACAGTGCCACCACAGTAGCCAATATAGTAACAATGTCGGCACAGTAGCCATTGTAGAAATGGTGCCCCACAGTAGCCAATATAGTAACAATGCCGGCACAGTAGCCATTATAGAAATGGTGCCCCACAGTAGCCATGATAGTAATAGTGCCCACACAGCAGCCAATAAATTAACAGCACCAAAATAGCCAATACATTAACAGCACCAAAGTAGCCAATATAGTTACAATGCTCCCATAGTAGGAAATATAAAAACAGTGTCCCCACAGTAGACACTATAGTAACGGTTCTCCCAAAGTAGCAAATATAGTTATAAAGCCTCCAAAGTAGCCAATATGGTCACAATGCACGCAAAGTAGCCAATATAGTCACAGAGGTCCACAGTAGTCTATAGTCACAGTGCCCCCCCCCCACAGTAGCCATTAATCACAGTGCCACCTCAATTTCCCACCCAGTAGCCAAGACAAATTGCTTTCACACATTGTAGCCAAGTTACTTCCCCCTCCCAAATCAATGTGAACCCCTTTCTTAGTGTAACTACCCCCCTCCCCAAAAGTAACAGTTCTCAAATATAATAAAATAATAATTTTTTTTAAACTTGTTTTTGCCGTCTTCATTCGGTGCATGAGTTGCAGCGCAGGCTATGAAGCTTCCACCTGTCCTAGGACAGCTCTGACCATAGGCCTCTCAGAACCCAGCACAAGCGAACACGTCATTAGACACTGTGGGGCTCATTTACTAAGGGTCCGCGGACCGCATTTTCGTAAGGTAAGGGGTTTTTGGTGCACACGATCACGCTGACTTTCATGCAACGCAAATCAGGGGCGTAGCCGTTGGAAAACCCAACGGATTCGGACTATGCGTGGGATTTAAAATTCAAATTGTGTCTCAAGACTTGCACTCACATACACCGGAAAGAAGAATGTGAACTCCGGCAGACCTCAGCAGGGAAGCGACAAGTGCAGGATCTCGGGCGCATGAGCTACGTGAATCGCACTGGACTTCATTTTCGTCGGAACCTCCGGATCGGGGATCGCGGCAGGACCAGGTAAGTAAATTTGCCCCTGTCTGTACCATGTCTCCTTTATCTCCCAGGCCACCAGCATTTGACTTGAGAGCTGGATGTAGAGCTGTGGAGCAGAGAGCTAAAAGATCTTGTTCTCTACTGCTGGCATCCGGTCTGGGACCTGGGCTCTTTCCAGTCATATTCAACTTCTGTAGATCATGAAGGAGGATACCGGGACTCTGGGGAATCTGGGTCCCCTTTCTTGGCCGGGCCTCTGACTGAAGCCCCACTATTTCCCCCCTGATGGCGGCCCTGTTCTTCATCTCCTAGCCTGCAAATTAGGTTAATCTTCTGGTTTACTACTAGGCCCGGGGACAATGGTCATGTCCAATGTCACTGACAGCACATGGAATAGGCCAAGATCAGCAAAGACAGAGGAAACATCGGACCAGAATTGAAATGGTGCTTTACATTAAAAGATTGGATTTTAAAACATTCTGAAATTTTCCTCACTTTTCAGTGGTAAATGACCTTCTAATTGCTAAATAATTTTTCCAGGTTGGAACACGAAACCAGTTTGCAATATGCTTCCTCTATTCTGGCCAAAATACTAAAAAAACTAATTTGTGGACATGTTGAATTTATATATATTTATAATCCTTCAATTTAACTATGGGTTTTCTATACCTAGATGTGTAACATACGTGTGGTCCCTGAGGTCTAGGTTTAGGCTTTTACTGTTACTGCATACAGTTATTAATCATTGATAACGTCAGTAATGCAGTTAGTCTGGGAAGTTAATATAGTTAGTTAACATTGCAGCTCAGATTCCAGTGTTTTTTCTGTCCTGAATAAAATACAATAAAGTCATTGTGACCTTTCAGTGCAGTTTATGGCAGCTCCAGACAAGGCGCTAATAGTGTGATACATGGCAGGATGGTGAGGGAGAGTTCTGTTTTCTTCTCATCAAGGTGATCACTTGACAATTCGCTGGTGTCTTTCATGATGAACCTGGATGCTCAGCTTAGTTTACAAGCGTGCCACGTACGGGATAATATATGGAGCGTGACACGTTAGCTCACTTGACCTTTAGAAACTAAAGACTGAATTCAAAGGTTGCAAACAGATTTTTGATTTCTTACAGTAACTGGCTGTATAGATCTGTACACGTCTCTGCACTATGTACATAACTCAAAATGGAAAGAGATGAATCCAAAACTGTCACAAAGCCCTACAAGTATGAACCAACCTGCTCACTAATACCACCGGACCAGACCCAACGCTGTAGCGTAGCGTTGACTATTAAGTGATCAGATACATACATAGGGTAGATTGTGCAAATGTAAGAGGACCTAAGATGACATCACCGATGGTCACATGACATGAAGTGGCCAATCATGTAGAGTTCTCTCTCAATGCTCCACACAGCAGCATGTTTTGTAGCAGTGAGACCTGTCAATAAGGAACAAGGAGGCGGGGCAATGAAGAAACCACTGAATATGCAGGGCCTCATTAAATTTACATCAGGTGCTTTGTATATACGTTTACAAACTGAATTTTAACATTTGGGAATAAGGGAAATACTTTTTGATCACAGTGTTTAATGAAGTATTTATTTATTTTGGCTTGCCTATGTGCTTACTGTCATTGGCCCAAACATATGAAAAGTGTGCGCTTTTATCGAATTGTTGCAGACGTTGTTCAATTATATGGAGCAAAAGGTGCTGCTTTTGGACCGTGTGCACACAGAAGCCCCTTTTATTTGTTGGTGCACTTACAATCTACTGCGTGCAACAGTATAGTGTCGGATATAAATGTTTCTCAAACTACGAATAAGCACCACTACGCCCCTTTAGGTGCACAGTTTTCTAAATGCAAGACAATTGTGCCGAAAACACATAATAAATACACCTGGAAGCACAAAAGACCCTTTTTTCCGGCAAACTTAGACAAAAATGTGGCGCAGACACAATAATATACGTGAGCCATTTTCTTGTTGGAAGGTGAACCATCAGCCCAGGTACTGAGCACTGTGGATCACGATTTTTATTGAGAATATCTTTGTATACTGTTCCATTACATTTTCGCTAAATCCGGACGTGTTTTCTTGCCCTCCACTTGATGCAGCCTCAACCATGCTTTACGTTCATGATGATAATGGGCAGGTAATAAGCAATGTCTGGTTTCCACATGATATGATGCTTAGAATAATGGTTAAAAAGTTCTTGTTTTCAATAAACCAGGGTATCGTGACACATTTTTTTCTTGCGGGAGATTTAGGAGATTATGTTGCTCCTAGCAGCTTAAAGGAAATCTGTCATTTGTATTCATGCATTATGAACCAAACATACCTTGCGAATGTTGTAGCTACACTGATGCAGAAACATATCTTGTTTAATCCCTGAATTGAGTGGTTTTGCTGAAAAAATTATTCTAAAAAATTATGATAATGAGAATCTGACGCTACTGTGGCTGCTCCGGTGCTCTCCTCTTACTCTAATTATGCACTGCTCCAGAGAATGATGTGTTGTCCCCGACAGGCAGAAGTAATCAAACGCTGCACCATCCCCCAGCTGCTGAGTCAGCAAGCTCAGTTTGATTAATCCTGTCTGGACAGTTCAGGAAGCTCCATGTATTGTGTTTATGTACTGCAGCCAGCAGCACCCAGCTTTCCCAAGGTCCTGAATTTTATAATTGTTTTGTGAGCAATACAATTCGAATCAGGGATTAAACAGGATATGTTTCTGCATCAGTGTCGCTACAGCATTCTCAAGGTATGTTTGGTTAACAAATGGTAGGTTTCCTTTAAGGTTAGGTTGGTGGCTAACTATAGGGAGGATTGAAAAAACGGAAGGGAATTGGCAGCTCACCTTTTTCTTTTTGTCAATACTTGCCATTCATCGAGCCCAAATAGACACGCAAGCTACACCATCTGGAGTCCATGTATAGAAATAGGAAAAAAACACAAATAGTAGGTATATCCAGCGCATTCCCATCACATCAGCCGACACGAGCTTGAATTCTTCTTTATTAAGTGAGTAACAAATTGATGGCAGCATACAGGTACAGAAAGCGATCAACGCATTTCGACGCATTTCTTATTCATGATCTATAGGGAGGATTGATTTCTAGAGGTTTATCACATCTACACATAGGATCTTTGGGGAACAGCCAGTATGACCAGCTTTAGGAAGATCTATCAAAGAGCATGGCACACATCGACAGTCTTTTCTTCTTAAATTAGTAAAAAAATAATTACATTGCCTTCACCTTAGTGTATACAACAGCAGAAAGCAGATCAAAATTGTACGACGTTTCGGTCCTCTCGACCTTTGTCACATTAGATCTGTGTTGTGGGCACAGGGGCAAGAAGGAAGTGGTGAGGCACGGCTTTAGGAAGGATCCCAGTTGTTCCAAACTTCTTCCAGTTAATTATGGAGGCCACTATGTTCTTGGGTAATTTCAGTATAGCAGTATATTGGCCCTTCTATTGTGCCTCCATATAATCCTGTCCATGAGCGTTACAGTTCTATCCTCCTCATGGCTGGGTTTTATGGTCAGCTTTGTATAGACAGAAGTGAGTTTTATCAAATCATGTCCAATCAACCACATTCACTCAAGTGTGGAAACATCTCAAAGTCGATCAAGAGCAATGGGAAACCCTTAGAACTAAAGAATCATAGTAAAGGGTCTGAATTTGTAGATCTGAGTGAAATTATAGTTTCCCCTTTTTATAGATTCCTAAGTTACTGCTTATACACCCCCAGGGGTGAAGCTAAACTTTCTGCTGCCTGGAGCGAGCTATAGAATGGTGCCCCACTTCACCCCCTGCAGTAGATATATATTAGTTTTTTGTTTTAGAAGGTGGGTACTTCATGCATTGTCTTACATTGGGTGTAAAGAGGCACTATTTTTAAGTGTCAGGACCGGCTTTGTAGCAGGTGATTACATTTCTGAAACAACCCCGAACTTGCTGTGGTTGGTGCTGCCTGAGGCAAGAGGCTCGACTTGCCTAATGGCTGGTGCTCCCCTGTACATTCCCATTGTGGTATTGACTGCAAAAATATGAGGAAGACTATTTTATTTTTGTTTAAGCACAAGGCCCCAACCAATTAAACAAAGAGTGACCAAAGATTGCCCAAATGCATTTAGGCTGTATAGTATACCTTTCATCTTTTCTTATTATTACTGAATTTTTACTGATTATTATATCCACTATAAGTGGACATTCTCCCTGAGCAGTATAACCATCCGAAAAAGCCAAATCAAACAGAAGACGTCATGTCTTAGCGGCCGCGCTGCACATTTTCTGACCTCAGAACCTAAACATTACGGCCATTCTGCCTGCAGTGCATTTCCTTCATCCTAATGAACTCCCCTGAAACACATTCAGAAATTGTTAAAAGCACGAGGCCGAAGCTCTGATGTTGTGCAAGCAGATTTGTGTCTGTCAGAAAGCCAAAGCGACTCTATGGAGGCCAATGATTTTCTGTCATAAATAGCTGCTCTGCAGGAAATTGACAGAGTTTTCACCCTAATGGGGCAAACATAACAGATCCGTAGATATAATTCTGGATTATTTTTTATTTAAAACTGACCTGTCATCATCCATTATCATCCAGAAAGTCATAGAGGCCGTCAATAAAACGTGCAACCAGGGGCATCTACTGTACATTCTTATGTTTAGTAGGTTCTGTAATAAATATGTCAAGCGGAATGTGACGTCACATCATCCAATAAGTCACCTCAAATCCTGAAAGGATTAGGCAGAAGGAGTAATAAACTGTGTCTGACAGTCTGAGACCTGGTCCTGCTCCCACGATTCATGGGGGAGCAGGAGAAACTGCAGTAGAGTCACTGCAGACTCAGGTCAGGGGTGAATTAAAACGTCAGTATTATAACACTCTCCTTGTGTTCTAATGACTTGATGATGTGAGAAGAGACATTACCTAAATTGATTGCTTAACTGGTGAATGTTGTAGGGAAGTGGTGACGAACCTATGGCACGGGTGCCAGAGGTGGCACTCAGAGCCCTTTCTGTGGGCACCCAGGCCATTGCCCTAGGACCAAATATACCAAATCTTCCTGCAGTCCAAGAGATGATGCCCTCAGCACTATTTTAAAGCCACACATCATTGACTGTTTGGAACTGCGAGAAAAGTGAGAAGGTGTTGACAGAACTGCATAATCTTTGGACGTCATCCTGCTGGACCCACCATTCCTGGTCAGAGAGATGGCGGAGAGAAGCTACAATGATAATCTGAATTTGCCCTCCTTCTTTCAACTGTATTGGTGGCCTCAGGTGGCAGATACAATTGAAAGATGTGGAAGAACAGGTAGCAATAAGTTACTGCTTAAAATGCCACGTTGGCACTTCACAATGAATAAGTGGATTTTGGTTGTAGTTTGGGCACTCGGTCTCTAAAAGGTTTGCCATCACCGTCATAGGGTATTTGGGCTTTGTCTAATGCAAGTTGTCTCATCAACCTCATGTGAAGAGTGGAGGCAGGTAATATCAATTACTGTATACACTTGAGTACAAGCGGAGTCTGTCAGCACAAAAAATGCGCTGATAATTCAAACTAGGCTTATACTCGAGTCAAGAAAAAAAAATAAGTTAAAAGTCACCTTTCCGGGACCAAAGTAGGTCTTCTCTTCTTCAGTCAGCTGACATCATAGTGTGCACTGGCCAGGCCGCGTGCTTGGACCCGGAACTTTCGCTGAGTAAACTGGGGGCAGGCTAGCTATATACTACATGGGGGCTGGCTGGCATTATACTACATGGGGCTGGCATTATACTAACAGGGCTGGCTATACACTAAAGGGGCTGGGTGGCTATATACTAAAGGGGGCTGGCTATATACCACATGGGGCTGGCTATATACTAAAATGGATGGATGGCTATATAGTAAAGGGGGCTGGCTATATTCTAAAGGGGACTGACCGGCTATACACTAAAGGGGATGGGTGGCTATATACAAAAGGGAGCTGGCTGGCTATATACTAAAGGGGGCTGGCAATATACTAAAGGGGACTGGCTGGCTATATGCTACAGGAGCTAGCTTATAATAAAGGGGGCTGGCTGGCTATATATTGCAGAGGGCTGGCTATATACTACAGGGGGTGGCTGGTTATATACAACAGGGGGCTTGCTGTGACTAATGCATTTCCCACCCTCGGCTTATACGCGGGTGAATAGGTTTTTGGTGGTAAAAACAGGTGTCTTGGCTTATACGGTAGGTTCTAGAGGATGGAGAGCTGTCAGAGGACGGTCCTGAACCTGAGTCCATGATCTTGACACTGTCTCAAGGTAAGACAGTGCAAACATAGGGTGAGATTTATTAATCCATGACAGAATTCTATCTGCACTACATTTTTTAAGTTTTAGACAGTTTTACTGGCACTTCTACAACTCGTTCAACAAAAGGGGCCACCTTTGAAAAGGGGGCGTCATCTAACTGCAAAAAAGGCCCAAAAATAGTGCTAACCTGACAAATTTGTTATCCTAGTTTTCTGGTGAACCAACTAATAGGAGATTCAGATTACGACTAGACAGATTTATCAACCAGCATCAGACTCTTAGATGCATCTTGGGCAGCATAGGACTAGTCTCACTCTACACTTTCTAAACTTAGGATACTTTTTATAAATTTGCCCCATAGTCTTAAAATGTGCCATATGTATGTGTCTAAGCATAATGGGGCAGATTTATCAAGTGTCTGAAAGTCAGAATCTTTCCAGTTGCCCATGGCAACCAATCACAGCTCCCCTTTAAAATATTCATGAGCACTGGTAAAATGAAAGCTGAGCTGTGATTGGTTGCCATGGGCAACTGGAAAGATTCTGACTTTCAGACACTTAATAAATCTGCCCCAATGTGTCATACATGTGCCTGCTGGTGCACACATTTTCTTCTTTATATGCCACCCAGCACCATGCCTTTACACCACGCAAGACATTCCTAGGAGAAGGAAGGCATTAGGCATGGCCATCCGCCTCGTGCACCGATCACTGAGCGGTTTTGTTAGCTAAAACCTGATATACTGATATACAATGCTGCTGTTACTATATGTGAGGTGATCACTAGGCAGCTTCCTCTTGAAGTGATCTGAATATAGATGATGAACAGCCTTGGGCTGAATAACAATGGTAAAGAGCACCAAGGGTCAAGTGGGAACTTTCAAGATGAACTACGGAATCGTAGGTAAGACATGGTGAACACGAAGATGAACACATCAAGGACAGGATACAGAAGTAAGAAGCCGTGGAAAAGAAGACATAAATCAGTCAGCGCACAGGAATGCAGGAGACCTGTGTTCATATAGCCAGTTAGCAACCTTCACTGCCGAGGGGCAATAGTGGGACAACAAGTGGGGCAATGAGGCTCATTTACTAAGGGTCCAAATTGCGTACTTTCGTCGGGTTTCCCGACGATTTCTGATTTGCCCTAAATTTCCCTGGGATTTTGGCGCACGCGATTGGATTTTGGTGCATCGGCGCCGGCTTTCACGCGACAGAAATCGGGGGGGCATAGCCGTTGGACAACCCAAGGGATTCGGAAAACCTGCGGAATTTAAAAATTAATTTGTGCCGCAAGATCAGCACTTACATACAACGGGACGAAGAAGGTGAACTTCGGCGGACCCTGGCACAGCAGCGACACCTGCTGGATATTGGGCGCACGGACCTTAGTGAATCCTGGCAGACTCAAATCCTCGTCGGACAACGCCCTGCTGGATCGCGACTGGACCGGGTAAGTAAATGTGCCCCAATAAGTTTACTGTCCCTTTTAATTTCAGTGCTTGGTTAGGTTGGTAGCAGTTCAGAATGAGGAGGGAGAAAGATAAATATACCCATAGAGAAGAGCAGTGTGCCAAGGAGAGAGAGTAACCAAGGTGTTGAAGGTCACCAATAACGGGTGTTCGAACTTAAAAATCGCTCCTCCTCTCCTCCAGTTGAGGACTCGTGCCCTCTTGAAAGCAAGATGGAATTCAGCAAATATTTCAGAATGAAAAGCAGATTAGGAAGGAGGATATATGATAAGAGGCTGCTACACATACACAATAAGGCCCCATGCACACAACTGTATTGGGGGCCTTGACCTGGCCGTACAAATTGCGGTAAGATCACAGCCCCCATAGAGAAATACAAGAATGCCCGATCTATCAAAATATAATAACGGTTTTTCACTGTGTTTAACCCCGTAACGGAAAATAGTGCCCAAAGTCGAAAATGGCACTTTTTATGCCATTTTGAAAAATATAAAAATATTCAATAAAAAGTGATCAAAAGGTCGTACAGTCCTAAAAATGGTAGCATTGAAAATTTCACAGCTCCGTACTCAAAGGAATAAAAAAGTTATTAGCGCCAGAAGATGGCACAATAAAAATAAAAAAATTTGTACACGTGTTTTTAATTTTTGTAAATGTATGAAAACATTATAAAACCTATACAAATTTGGTAACCCCGTAATAGTGCCAACCCACAGAATAAAGTAGACATGTGATTTGTGGCGCACCATGAAAGCCATAAATTCCAAGCCCACAAGAAATTGGCCACCAATTTCACTGCATTTGGAATTTTTTTCCTGCTTCCCAGTACACGGCATGGTATAATAGATACCATTACTATGAAGTGCAATTTGTTACACAGAAAACAAGCCGTCACTGAGCTCTTTATGTGTAAAAAAAAAAAAGTTATAGATTTTTGATTGTGGAGAGTGAAAAATGAAAACGAGGTCCTTAAAGGGTTAAGTTTTGCATCATATTTGATGAGGACACCCCTCAACATTTGGTTATTTGTACAGGCTGTCGACATAACAGCAATGATGGAGGGAGAATCTGTAGCGGACATTTCATTAATAGGGGGCATCTGGGGGGGGACATTTCGGTAAAGGGGGACCCTGCCGGTGGACATTTCGGTAAAGGGGGACCCTGCCGGTGGACATTTCGGTAAAGGGGGACCCTGCCGGTGGACATTTCGGTAAAGGGGGACCCTGCCGGTGGACATTTCGGTAAAGGGGGACCCTGCCGGTGGACATTTCGGTAAAGGGGGACTCAACTGTGAACATTTCGGTAAAGGAGAGCATCTGCTGTGGACATTTGAGGAAAGGGGGACCCTGCCGGTGGACATTTGGGTAAAGGGGGACCCTGCCGGTGGACATTTCGGTAAAGGGGGACTCTACTGTGAACATTTCGGTAAAGGAGAGCATCTGCTGTGGACATTTCAGTAAAGGGGGGCTCTGCTGTGGACATTTCAGTAAAGGGGATTTCTGCTGTGGACATTTCAGTAAAGGAGAGCATCTGTTGTGGACATTTCAGTAAAGGGGGGCTCTGCTGTGGACATTTCAGTAAAGGGGGGCTCTGCTGTGGACATTTCAGTAAAGTCGGGCTCTGCTGTGGACATTTCAGTAAAGTCGGGCTCTGCTGTGGACATTTCAGTAAAGGGGGGCTCTGCTGTGGACATTTCAGTAAAGGGGGGCTCTGCTGTGGACATTTCAGTAAAGGCGGCTCTCCTATGGACATTTCAGTAAAGGGGGGCTCTGCTGTGGACATTTCAGTAATGAGTAGCGGCTGCATTTCCTACCTTAGGGGTTGTCCTGCAGTCAATAACTTTTCCCTTTTTTTTTTTGGTGGGGGGGGATTATACATTTAGAAGCCTCGGGTTATGTATGATTATTTAGAGTATGAGGGGGAGTTCAGCTGCAGAGGCTGGGCCGCCAGGGGTAGCATCCACATCTCTGACACTGTCTGGAAGATCTGGTCGGGGTGGCAGTCGGGGTGGAGAGTTTCATACAGTCCGGGAAAATTAGTGTTTTCTAATTAGATGGGTGATATTGTAGTTCATCATTAAATTACTTTTATAAACAGTACAAGGTTGAGGATATAGAGTAGTACTTAAGTCCTAACATCCGAACACATGTTGGTTGGGATGCTGGTGGGGCGCCCGAGTCGTGTGAACCGCCACTGGCTGTCAAAACGTAACGTAAACGCCCAGCGCTGCTCTTGGCTTCTGTATCAGTAAATTGTCTCCATTGTTGTACATTGAGCAGTGAGATCATCTGGTGACTGCGGCCTCAGTGCATTCACTAATCGTTTCCAAACTGCACTGCAACAGCTGAAGAGAAATTTGCCTAATTACATTGATGTTAACACATGCGTTTACAAAATGCATCAGTTAACGTTTGTGTTTTTGTAAACATCAATTTAATTAGGCAAACCTCTCTTCAGCTGTTGCAGTGCAGTTTGAAGCACAAATGCTAATGCCGGGTGTGAATGCACCCTTAAAATTTCAAATAAATGGATAAAAATTGGCAATGCAGTTTTTATGTAAAGTTTAGTTAAGACCACAATTTAGGAGCCTAAAGAGAAAATCGTTCGACAAAAATTGTACACAGATGATTGAAGGGAGATCTCACTTCATGCGGTTCCCAGGCTGCTCCGCACAGGGGATGCGTTACCTGCTGCTCAGCCCAGGAAATGTGACTAAAAAACGTGCGGTTACCAAATAATCTCATTCCCACGGAGATTGTGAAACTCGCCAATATCGTCACGACGACGTCTCATCAGGTGGAGAAGCCGGAGTCACCGCACCGCCCTGCAAGGGGAAAGCCACACCCACGTCCATGACGTCAGTCAGGAAGCCATTCAGCAGACAGGAAAAGGAAAGGACCGCCCACTTCGTGAAGCATTATTCGGAGCAGTCTGTGGGCGTGTCCTGAGGTAGATATTCTCTGGATGGGCGGGGCTGAGCGGCGTTCTGTGGTCATGGTGGGTGTGTCGGTGGGAGGGGCTATGGCCGCACGGAGTTACAGGAGCAGGCTGGGGGTGACCGGATCTGTATGAGATTCCCGAGTCTGGAGGACGGAGGGGCAGTAGCAGCGAGAGCCTCATACACCGGACAGCAGGGTGACATGACGTCCCGCAGGTGAGTGCTGTGCCCGGGGCTCATCCATTACTGCAGAGCCTGCACCCAGAGCTGCCCGTCATCCCCCAATATTGTGTCCGCCCATACCTGCAGCCCTCTTATAGTGTGAATACTGACCTAAGGCGATTCTAAATCCAGTGACGGATCTGGTTATGGCTTCGTTCACACACATCAGGTTTCTTTCTATGACTTTGTTGTTGAAATCAGTCAGACCTTGCCATTCTTATTAGATAAATATTGCTGGATGCTCTTTCTCCCCTTCTTCTTGCTATGTCACCCTTTTTCCATCTTTGTCCCTCTCTTAGTGACCCTTCCAGTATGACATCATAGTTTTATTTCCCCATTCTTTATGACATCATTCCCACCTGCTTTGTGTCACCAGATTCGCCGTTTTGTCGTGTCCATGGTGCCCCTTGTTGTCTTTTTCATCTTTCTATCCAACTTTTTTTTTTCCTTTGGCCTCTTTTATATTTCTTTGTATCCTTTTTATTATTACCTCTAATTAGTGTCTCTTCAGTAGTGATTTGTAAAGCGCTATGGAGTATGATGGTGCTATATAAATAAAGATTATCATTATTATTATTAGAGATGAGTGGAGACAAGTTTTTGGCCCAAACTCCAATGGAAACGTCGAGTCTGTTCATCTCTACTCTTCAGTAACAAATCCTTCCCCCAGAATTTGATACTTTGCTTTTCACCTTTGATAAACTTTAGAAAACTTTCTATAGTTCACACCTCTGTTCAACAGGTTTTGTTCCATTTTTCGGTATTAATGGCTGGAAAAATGGTTCTCACTTTTTTTTGGTTATATACAGATGCGTAATATAAGATACATTATTCTATGAGGAATGGAAAAACTTCAGGTTTGAGTTTCTATTAGGGTCTCCTAAAACAGAAAGCCTGAATGCAGGTGTGAACTGGGCCTAATGCTGTGTTTCAGTGATCCATGGGGGTCTCGGCACCCCTCTGGTTTAACCTCTGAGATGATCTTTAGAATTTAATTGATATTTTTGTGGTCAGGGGTCTCTATTGCAGTTCTTAGAATTGACATTCCTAAAGGTGATGCCACGCCTGGCGTTTTGAACCCGTTTTTTGTAAGTTTTTAAGCAGTTCGTTTAAAAACGCATGCATTTTTGACAGGTTTTACCAATTGTCTTAATTAAAACTGGTCAAAAACGCACATGTTTTTGGATGAACTGCTTAAAAACTGACAAAAGCAGGTTCAAAACCCCATGTGTGGCATCACCCCTAGGACGCGGCGAAAGACTCCTCGTGCGATCACATGTTTAGGTAACATTGCGTTTTCATCATGTTACTAAAAGCAATGTTCCAGGTGATCGCAAGAGGAGCCTTTGCATTGCATTTCAAAACGCTATGCAAACCCCACATGTGAACAGCGCCATAAGGTAGCTGCACACTTTCAGTATTCAATCAGAATTTTGCATCATTAAAAAAACAAAAAAAATGAAATCATACATTTTCTTTGTGTAGGTTCCATCTCTGGTTTTGGCTCCTGACCTCGTGCATCTACCCTCTACATGTGGCGTTTAACGCATACGTTTTTAAAACGCACTGCAGCAGCTGAAGAGAGATTTGCCTTATCAAATTGATGTTAACATTTGCGTTTACAAAATGCTTCCTTTTAGTTTTTGAGATGCAGTTTTGGATGTCCAAACCAGGACAAACTTCATCTGAAAAAGTGAACGTGTGAACGCACTCTTAACGCGATGTTAACTGATGCGTTTTGAAAACGCTAATTTTAACCTCAATTTAATTAGGCAAACCTAATGCGTTAAACATCTCGTGTGAATGCGCGTTCAAGGGTTGATCTGGAGGTTGGAAAAACTTTCTTCCAAAAACTGCACCACAGCTGACCATGGGCTGTGCCGGTATTGTAGCGCTGCAGTATAAAGATGAATGGAGCTCAGTTGCAGCACCACAGACTACCCATGATCATGGAGAAGGAAGGAAGCAGCCATGTTTTTCAACCTCTGGACAACCCCTTTAAGCCTAAGTGAGCATTCCCAAGATAATGGAACCAAATGGATCTTTTCTTGTCAATTCTCTGTGCATGTACAAGGTCTTACGAGCCAGTGATGATAGACAATTCTGTATTGTCCATTGGCACTTGTTAAAAGCTGATCCTTGACCTATGCAACAGGACCTTTTATTTATTGTGTATCTTTTTGGGGCGTTTTGATCGCCGCTGCTGTAGTAGAAGACCTCGCTCCAGGCAAAATTGTTATAAAAACTTTCCAAAAGGAATGTGCTTCCACGTGGTAGGAATACATGGAGGAGCAGGAGAACTGTGCAGTTACACGCCCCCCTCATCACGCCGGATACATCAAGAGACTTGGGCCTATTGATGTATCTGGTTGGTGGCACGGCCGGCGAGCAAAACTACGCCGGGTCGTACCTGCATGCCTTTTTTTGTACTTGTGGTAAAAGATTATAAATCTGCTGATGATCGCCCACATTACACCCTCTTTTTTGAAAGTAGTCTTCTGGGTGAAAAAATGTCACAATTTGCACCAAGTCTTTTGCGTAATTTTGCCACTTTTCCAACTTTTTTCCTGTTTTTTTTTTTTTTTTTTTTTTTTTTGCATTGGGGGTGATAAATATCCCTTAAAACTTAATCCTTCTCTGTGTTTCCAAAATAAATATCATGCTACCTTACTCTAGGTTTGATGCAGGATCTATGCTATTCTTGATTACTACCAGATTAGGATTTTCTCTTGTACTTTCAGCATATGGCGGTATTATTTATTTTTTTAGTATATAACATACTTTGAGAAAGCCTAGAGTGTGTTGCAATGGCTTTTTTTTATATTCTATTGTGCGTAAGTGTGGTCTGTAAAGTTGGTTAGATCTGCAGACATGCATGTAAAATCCCCGTCTGTCCGTGGCTGAATATTCTTTAGATAGTTGGAAGTGTGTTAGCTCACGCCAGGGTAAATATTTGGCAGCTGCGCTGCGACTTGGAAATTTAATTGCAGAGCTAAGCTGGTCTTGGCTGCAGGAGGGATACAAGGAAATGCCCTGTGTCTGTTTGGGGTGTTTAGTTCTCTCGAACCAGTTGTTCTTAAAGGGCTTTTTAATCTGCGCGGGTTTATTATACCGTATATGGTGTTTTCAGATGTATCCGTTCTAGTCGGTCACCTTGACGGAGCGTGTGTTTTATTGCCTTTGATGTGAGAAATCCATTGTACTATGCAGATATTTATGTTGGCATCAGTCAGGGGTACGGTTAGCTGATGACTGGTCATGGACACACATTTTAAGAAAACCCTTTAGACTATTTAAGTTATTTGGTGTTTTTTTTTTTTTTTTTTTTTTTATGTAGTAAGACCTCCTGGCTCGGTGGTTCTTAATCTCCAACAGTGGGCAAGTAGAGATGAACAGGTACAAGTTTGACCCAGACATATTACTGGATTGGCTTATTGGCGATTTGGCAAATTAAAGCGCCTAGCAATTAGCCATGGCAATGATTGGCCAGGGGGGCACCCCTACCTATGGCTAGTTGCAAGGGGCATCAATTTGCTGGCAATACGTTGGGGTCAGGCGGCCAAACCAGACCATTAGGTCCGCTCATCTCTATTGACAAGTTTTGAAAAGTTGGATTGTCCCTACTTTCTAGGGCCTCGTGCACACAAATGTAGTCTTGGGCCGTATGTTAGTTGTATCAACAGGTACCACGCGTCCCTGTGTATTTCTATGGGCTCAGATACACAGCTGTAGTTTTCACGGCCACACATGCTTTACACAAAACGTAAAGAGGGCACTTATGAAATATTCATTTTTTACGGGTTAATTTTTACTTCTATTTTATGGAAAGCCTTACTTGCGGCACAAAATATTGTGCTGTCAGCAGTTTTGGACGTTTCCAGGACTCCTACATTGCTGTAATGATACATGACTGACAGGAAGTCTGATGTGTTTGGTAAAATGTCTTCCTTCCTGTGGTCTCCCTTATCTTTACTTTTCAGGTTGTAGAACCCTTTCCAGTCTATATTAGCATATCCTATAGTACTTCATTGTAAGATGTTCACCTAATGGCTGATAATTGGTGGAACAAACACTTTTTAAAATTGTTTGCCCCCGATTATTGCCCCTTGTGCACCTGGTGGAGATCACCTGATAATTGAGCGACTGCTTGTCGTTCGGATTAAAAGCTCATTGCCCGGCAACACGTCTACCTGGATGAGTAAGGGTGATGGCACACGTGGTGTTTTAAACACGTTTTTGGCCCGTTTTTAAGCAGTCTGTCAAACGCATACGTTTTTGAAACCCCGTCCGTTTTTGACAGATTTGACCAATTATCTTAATTTAAACTGGTCTTGGGTCGTATGTTATCTCATGCGCATGGATTTGTTATCTCAAAAACGCCTGCGTTTTTTTAACAGACTCCTTAAAAACTGGCTAAAATGCGCTCAAAACGCCAAGTGTGCAATCGCACATTGTCTAATGAGACAACTATAATTCCATTTTAATTTTACAATAATGGAGCTGATTGACGTGATATCCGTGTTACGGGGTCGTGGTTGAGTGGGGTGCTTGAAAATTAAACCGGACAAGTGGTTTTACTGAACCTCAAAGCCACATCCATGCAAGAAAATTGCTGGCGTCCCTCCTAGATGTAGTAGTGGTGCTCGAGTAGGATAGCATTCCTTTTAATAAATCCAGAAAGAACTTGGCACTCCACATATGGATTATGCTATTTATTATTATTATTTTCAGTCTAGCAATCCATGGTTTCGGTGTCACTTGCCATCGTCTGAAGTGTCAGGGGATATTATAAATGGGAGCACTCACTGGATGAGGGAAGCTAAGATAAAGGCTGGCGTAGCCAAATGTGAGAGTTACCACATGCTGAAGAACCTTGGTGGTATAGTGGGTCAGACACTATATGTAGGTGTGTACCACCCCCCCCCCCCCGTTCTGTGGCTCGTTCAGTCGGCTCTTGTGTAGCCGTGGACACCGCGTGATACATGTGAGCCTACAGAAGTTCATTTGCGTGTACGCCATCTATTGAATCAATTGATAGCGCGCTAACACAAACATTCATGAGCACTTTGACTTGGATAGGGAAATTCCCAGAGCAAGCCCTATGTGGAAAGTTAATTTGGTAGATCCGATTGAGAGGACTTGCAGACGGCCCCCAGTTACAGACAGACCTCTCTGCCCACTGTGACCTCTGGTGAAGTCTCTGGATGCTTTACATTAGTCCCAGGCTGCAATGATCAGCTGTAAGGTGTCTGTAATAAAGCTTTATTGATCCTAGTTCCCATGACATATCAAAATATTAAAATTGGTATATTTTATAATTGTAGCTCCAGAAAAAAAAAAAAAAAAATTCCAAATTCCGACAAGCCTACAACGCGTTTCTCCTTTTTCATTATTCTATAGATGGAGATTCTTTCACCCACTACATATTAATGGTGGCAAAAGTGGACAATCCCTTTATACACATTTTCTTCTTTTTTTTTTTTTTTTTTTTTTAATCATTATACAAATTGAAGGTAGTGGTCTCTCCCGTCCCTTGGGCACCATTATTGTAGCATATGGCTGTGCTGGAGTGGAGGGAAAAGAGTGGAGCAGTTCATCTACTGCCGGTCTATCCCACATAAATCACTGGACTGTCACTTTCCCCTCCTGTACACAATCCCTCTAGCTGTAGATGAAAGCGGAGGATAAGGCATGTGTTTGCTTAGAGAGATATCTTGGTCCCATAAACACTTTCAACATGAAACTACGGTACAGTATATGTTAATTCATATCAATATAATATCTGACTCCTGCAGAACCTCTTGGAGAAGATGTAGGGGGCCTGCAATCAATTTCCAGTTATTCGGATGAACGTTTTTGGGTATTCCCTACTGACCTGTATTATGGGTATTCATTTGTTGTATAACTTTTAATGCCCTTTATATATACTTGATGAAAATAATTATATTTAACAATTAATAATTCTATTTGGTGAGACAATAAGCTTGTGTCTGTGATCCGTCATCTTCTTCACGTGGTAGGATGACCTGGTTGCTGTTGAAATTACTGGATTTTTCGTAAGTTTTTTGAATAGCTGTGACTAGTATGATACAGTGGGGTGATTCTATGTTGTTTCACTGGTATGTGCCACGCACCTTGCCCAGTGTGCCACGGGGTCCAGCGTTTGTTAGTTCTACGTTCCATTGTGTCCTCCATCATTAACTCAAGTATCTTCAGTGTCTGCCAACACCTGTAGTCCATCCATTGCTGGCTGACTACTTCACATGCCGCTCTGTGGTAAAGCTGTGTACAGGCAGTCCCCGGGTTACGTACAAGATAGGGACTGGAGGGTTGTACTTAAGTTGAATTTGTATGTAAGTCGGAACACCAGCGAACGCTTCCTTAATTACCTGTACCCCGCGATACTGCCGGCAATTACTTACTGTATACATCGGCAGCGGATCCCCGTCACCTCCATTGTGCTCCCCGTCACCTCCATGGTGGCGCCAGTCTTTAGCCCCGCCCAAGGAACCCCGTCATCACCCGCCCTCCCAATGAGGACGCGCAGCATGTCAAGCAGCGCTACGAAACCAGGAAGAGGACTGCGCATGCGCGGCGTTCCGAGTGCCCGTAAGTCGGGGACTGCCTGTACTTACATTACCTTCTACTGGTAATCTTGGGTGTTCAGTAGCTGTATCATGTCTGAAATCTATAATAATCTTATAGCGCCATATTCTGTAGGAGACCTATACAAATAAAATGCTACATTAGGTCCCTTTCACACTTGCCGCATGGGGACGTGTTTTACCATTGATTGGGAGCTTGGACCTACCCTCCTCTTATTCTAGTGAGTGGGTCCATAGTTTCTCTAGTTTTGGGGCCATCATTGAGACCTACATTAAAAAATTAACCCATATCTCTGTTCTGTAGCTCACAGAAGCACAAACCTGATCTGAAAGGGAAGAGTCTTATCTTTTATATGACACCAATAGCCTGTTTTCTAGGTGCTATAGGACAAAAGATGGGGGAGGAGAATTTTTCTAGACAAAAGGGGGAGCTGGAATTTTTAGAAATGACATTTCATCACCTATCTGAGGGGGCAAGTAGTTTAGTGAGTTATAATTTTTGTGTGTAAGCGTGAATAACCTTTCAAAAAAAATGTGGCAGGACTCTGTAGTCTTTTGTAACTTGCAGTTTTCATCTTCAGGTCCTATGCCTACGATGTGTGTTCGTTGCCTGCTGTAAACAATGGGATGCCATTGCTTGTTTGCAACCTGTCTGTAATGAGCTGGTGAGGTCCTTGATGCGACGCAAAAAGACCGGCAGGAGTAGGACCTTCTCTATCTTCTCTAGCATGTCGGCTCATGCACGGGGATTGGACTACACTGCAGTGTGTATGAGCCCATAGAAAGTGATGGGTCTGTATTCTAGCTCCTGAAACAACTAGTACCACATGGCCAGAAAACAGTCTATAGTATCTGTAGTTTGTAGCCTAAGCTGCTGGGTGGAGATCTAGATGTCATAACCGAATTCTCCCACTTCGCTATTCATAACGCAAGATTTATGAGGAAAAATCACATGAAATGGGAAGGAGGGAGAAGGATAAGAGCCAAAGTAAGTGGAGAAAGAAGCAATTTGCTGTGATACCATATTTTCTAAAGTTCCCTGTACACCCTTATTCAAAGTTTATTTTAAAGTTATTGACCATTTAAGTGTACTGGGGGTGGGGGGACACTGGGGGAAAAAAAGCCCTTTTTTATTTGGTTTAGTATGAATTGAATGTTGAGCAAATACAGTACACATACCCGACAGTGCATGGATAAAAATAGACCCGAGCTTGGCACAGCTGGCACTTGAAGACACAGCATTATGAAACCAGGCTAGAGCTCTGTGGAAGTCCTAGATAAGCATCTGCCATAAGTGTACGGCTGTCAGACTCTTCTCTTTTATATAGTTCCATACAAAGTGGATGTTCTCCGGGCAGTGCCATGAGTATGGAGCTTACATATTATAAACCTGTTAGATACCCATGTAGGGAAATGGAATTATAAACATATTTTCTTGCTTGTGGATGTTTTGAGGGGGGGGGGGGGGACTTTGAGCTTTTAGGTGGTGGTATTTTTTTCACCCACTTTTATTTTTCATTTTTTTAAAGCCCCCCCCCTCCCTTCAGAATGTTGGAAAACCCTTTTTATTCCTAGATGTCTTAAAGGGTTTTTTATCATCCAAACTTTTTCATGATGTATCCACAGTGTATGTAAATGGAAAGAGTGCCGCGAATTTGTAGCCACTCTCCATTAAGCTCTTTGGGAGAGGCTCTTGTTCAGAACTCCCATAGAGCAGAATGGATAGTCATAAATAATTAAAGCGCTAGTCCCATATGGACATTGACATTTAATTTAATTAATTTGCCATATAAATGCATTTCTTCAATTGGATGTTTATTAAATAAAAATGTACCTGTGTGAAGACAAGTTCCCATAAATGTAGTCATATGGTTCCTTAGAAACTGAAAGGAGTGCTGTCCTTGGATACAACCACTTCTGCGAAAGTAATTATTTTTGCATGTGCACTTGTGATGTGTTTTTGCTACCAGGCACCTAGAATATCGGGCGACTGGTACCCCACCCCCATTTAAATCTCAGTTGAGACCCAAATAGTGACACATTGGCAGCAGATACAAAAAGTACAGGTAACAAGAAAATAACAAATTAACCATACTACATCACCACTGTGCTAAGACCATCTTTATACTGGTACTTTTTTTTTTTTAATAACCTCCAGATATATATATTTATATATTTGGAAGATTTAAATATGAATTCCCAGATGAGTATCCCTTTAAGGTCTTACAGTGTAAGTTCTGAAGCCCGATAGAGGAGACCAGAGAAGATGCAGTACCAGACACAGCCATGGACTTCAGTGATGTTCGAGAGCAGACATTTTTTTTTTTTCCCTAATTCTTGACAACCCCTTTAAACCAAGCACATAATAGTATTTCCAGGTGTGATCTGGTGCTACATATAAAATGTAAAGGACTATTTATATCTGAGACCATTTCACTGTTTTCCCAGCCTTTAACCTCTTAACGCTCAGCGTCCGATATATCGGACGCTGAGCTCAGTGACTTAGCGCTCAGCGTCCGATATATCGGACGCTGAGCTTATGCCGGTTTGGCTCAAGATCTGAGCCGAACCGGCATCGGGAAAGACGGGGTGCCGGCTGTAACTAATAGCCGGCACCCCAGTGTAACACCCGCGATCGGAGTTGTCTCCGATCGCGGGTGCTTAACCCGTTAAATGCCGCGGTCAGCGCGACCGCGGCATCTAACATGTATCTGGGCCCCAGAGTTACCTGCAAGAATTGCCAGTAAGATGGCGTCTGTGACGTCATCTTACTGGCACAGTGCCAGCCTATGCAAGTGTATAGGCTGACACTGATAATACTCTGCAATACATCAGTATTGCAGAATATTATCATGAAGAAGCAATCAGAAGATTGCTTCTTCATGTCCCATGGTATAAAAGTGAAAAAGTAAAAAAAAAAATAAAATAAAGTAATAAATCACTAAAAATGCCCAAAACATATAAAGAGACATATAACTAAAAAAAAAGTCTAAATCATAACACAAACCCCACATATATAGTATCACCGCGTCCGTAACAACCCGTAGAATAAAAGTAAATCATTATTGAACCCCCACGATAAACGCCGTAAAAAAAAACTGCTATAAACCTTCCAAAAATTATGATTTTTAGCTATTCAATCCCACAAAAAATGCTATAAAATTCGATCAAAAAACCATATGTACTCCGACATGATACTGGTGCAAAGTACAACATGTCCCGCAAAAAACAAGCCATCAACCAGCTCCGTAGCCAAAAAAGTAACAATGTTATGCCACTTGGAAGATGGCAATACATAAATGATAGATTTTTCCCCACATTAGGGTTTTGTTTGACAAATTTAGTAAAACGTAAGAAAATATATTCATGTCTGGTATCCCCGTAATCGTATCAACCCATAGAATAAAGATAACATGATTATTAGTCTATACGGTGAACACCAAAAAAAAAAGAGTAAAAAATTCAGTACAGAATTGATGCTTTTCTACTCCTGCCCTCAAAAAAAGTTCCTAAATTTTCAACAATAGGTGATACCAACCCCAAAATGGTAACAATGGAAAAAGCATCTCATCCCGCAAAAAAAATGCCATCACATGGCCCTAATAGCGCAAAAGCGAAAATTTTATAGCCTTCAAAAGGGGCCAATGAGGAAACTAAAATCCTGGCAGCTGCAGGGCGCTCCTTCCCTTCTGCGTCTCGCTGTGCGCCCATAAAACAAGTAACGGCCACATGTGGGGGGTCTCTGTACTCGGGAGAAATTGCAGAACAAATTGTATGGTGGGTTTTCTCTTTTTTATATTTTGGAAATGTGTAAATTTTAGTGCTAAATGAACGTATAAGGGAACAATTTGACCATTTTAAATTTCACCTCCATTTTGATTCAATTACTATGAAGATCTCAAGGGGTTAACAATCTTCGTAAAAGCGGTTTCTGATAGCTTGAGGGGTGCAGATTTGAAAATGGGTAGATTATATAGGGGGTTTTGATGCTAAATATGTAAAATTTCATTCCAAACTGTATTTATCCCCAAAATAGTCAATTCTGAAAATCCGGAAAAGCGTTATTCTTTTTGTAAGCCGCGTGACATCAAAATAAATTATCCAGACATATCAAAAATTATGAAAATGTAAAGTAGACAAATGGGAAATGTTATTCTGCAAGTTATTTAGGTGGTAAATCTATCTGCCTGGAAACGCAATGATTTTGAATTTCGAAAATGGCAAATTTTTCAAAAAATTTATCATATTTTCTTTTTTTTTGTAAATAAACGCAAAACGTATCAGCCAAAATATACCACTAAAATGAAGTACAACATGTGGGGAAAAAACAATCTCAGAATCGTTTTGATAAGTAACAGTGTTCAAAAGTTATAACCATATAAAGCGACGCAGGTCAGAATCCAAAAAATCGGGCTGAGCCTTAACCTGCAAAATGGCTGCGTCCTTAAGGGGTTAAAACTTGACACAATATTTTGATAGTGTTTTTTTTTTTTTTTTTTTTTTTTTTTTTTTTCTTGTGGTTTTGCTACATGGGAAAAGGTGGAAGTTGATCTATAGTGTTGTCTTGTCACATTAGTCTTTCCATTTTTCATGTTACTATTGAGTGATACAAAATTCCTACCAACTATTTGAAGTACTTTTTTGTTTTGGTTTTTAATCTTGAAACCTTTTTTGAAATGCATAATTATTATAGGAATTTTGCTACATGTGAGTGAGCTGATTATATATATATATATAAAAAAAAAAAAAAAAAAAGCATGTTATGCTAAATCTTTTTCCAAAAAACTTTATGGAATTGGAGCTCACATATTGGGCAGGAAAACCACTATTTTCATAAATACAGGTAGTGGTGGGTTCCTATAGAGCTCTAGTAACTATCTGACACCCTGCTTTTAGCTAAAAGTAGTTTCCCTCAGATCCCCATAAAATCAGAGTTTAATCTTGCCTGGTAAAAAGATTAGAGACTGGGATCGGCACCACTAAAGTAAAAAGCATACAATGGCGGCCAAAGCTGTACCTGAGGAAGCTAGGCGACTAGCGATACGCGTGGGGTCTTCTCCCCAGCTCTTCTCCTTCCCCCCCACCACATTCTACGACAGGACTTTGCCATCTTTACAGGTAAAACTGAGCGTGGACCCTGGGCTAGCGCCCACCACACTTTTTTTTAGTATCTTGGGTTTTTTTCCGCCCAGACTTTGTACATTTGTACACTTAGTCAAACCGCACCTTGGTTTTGGGACATAGCAAGGTTTTTTCCAACTGATTCATCATCGTACATTGCCTTACACTTGTGCAGAGGAAGGGGTTCTCTGCAGGTAGGGGGAGCTGGTGGTGTGCAGAGCAACCAGCACTATCATATGCTGGGTTGCTCTGCCTGTTGAATTTGTGTGCTTTGCACACTTTTTAATGGTTTTTATTGTTGTTTGTTCTTGCTGTGCTCTTTTTGCATTATTAATAAAATTGTATATCTTTGTTCATATAGCGTACATCTGTGTTCATTTATAATCTTGCCTGGTATCTATGCAGCTTTGGAGCGAGTCCACGGGGGAGGGGGCGTGGCCTAATGTCATGTGACCAGGGTGACATCATCAAAGGTCCTTAAGCCACTTAAAATTAGCAAACTGTATCTCATGTAGATATCTGACCACATAAAACAATCATAGCAGCTTCCATGGACTCCTACTCCTCTCCATGCAGGCTGCTGTAAGTTCATGTGATACAATATGCTGTGATTTCAGGAGATATGTGTTTGGTATACAGTTTTCTAATGCTACAAAAGCTGTAGGATGTGTGATGTCACTCTGGTCACATGACATTCTAGCTGCATAAAGAGATGGGATAGAGAGGAGCTTCTTGGTTCGGCCCGAGGAGGCCACGCCCACCTCGACTCACTGTAGCCATGCTTAGATACCATGTAAAACTATAAAGTTGAAAATATTGGACTCCAATGGGAACAATTTTTTTGCTAAAAGAAAGTTAGTTACCAGGGCTCTATGGGAACCTGTCACTACCTGTATTTGTGAAAAATGTGGTGACGGGTTCCTTTTAAGTCCCAATTTTTGGAAGCTGTGCATTTTTCATACTTTTTACATCAGGATACTGTTGTACAAGCCATGGTAAATGTCCCCATGTGAGTGCTGAATTACAAGGGCAGTGATTGCTCGAGAACGGTAGAGGCTATTCTAAAGTTATTCACTCATGACATTCCTTCCTATAAGAAGTGCACCTTGTTTTGTAGAAAACAAAATATGGCTCTGTGATAGGAAAAAAATAATGCTTTGGGGAGTAAAAAATTAGCAAAGGGAAAAGGGCTTACCATTCTGTTTACCAATTTGCAAATCTTTGTTTTTCCTTTCCAGAACAATTGTTAAAACTATTGTTCTCAATTTCAAACTGTAAAATGTTTTACTTCCTTGTATAATAAACCTTGTGATATAACCCAATATGTACAAACTGAGCTGCATGTTTTTGCTAAAAAAAAAAAAAACAATTATAAAATTATGATAATGAAGCTCAATCGCTTCTGTGCCGGGCTCCAGCGCTTCTCCTCTCACGTTAAGTATGCACTGCTCAAGAGAATGATGTGATCACTGCGTTGCGCCTGTCAGGCAGAAGTAATCAATCGCTGCACCATCCCCCAGTTGCTGTGCATGAGTCATCCATCTCGGGTTGATTAGTCCTGTCTGGACAGTTCAGAAAGCTCATGTAATGTATTTATCAACGGTAATAGTTTTTTCACTAAAACCACGCGGCTCAGGGATTAAACAAGATATGTTTCTGCATCAGTGTAGCTACAGCATTCTCAAGGTATGTTTGGTTCATAATGCATGAAATAAAATGGTAGATTTCCTCTCGGGAATAACTTCATAGAATGGTATGGGTCACTAAACATTTGATCTAGCAGTTAAAGGGACTAGTTTATTACTAAAATCACTAGAACAAGTGGCACAGCTACGGCTCAGTCTTTAATACTTTTTGGCGGACCTCACACCCATGACGAGCAGGCCGCAAATAATGATCAGTTGTTCCTTTCCCATTTAAACACAGGTAGGGTAGTACAGAGTGCTAAGCGTGCCATTTCACTTGTGCTTGGAGAGAGAGTTAATAAAAAATTTTGAAAGCGAAGACTCTGGTCTTTAAAATTACACCAGAAGTATGACTACCTAAGCATGCACACTGTAACTTAGAATTATATTTTGGATTTTCCCCATAATTATCGGAGGCATGCCTGACCCTGTAAAATATATATATTATACCCTGTAAATATACTTTTTGCCTGCATATGATCTATGTCACCAACCACAGGCCAACGTGCCTTTTTTTAATGGAAACTTAACTGCAGGTCACAGTTTCATAGTTTTTGGTTTCCTGATGAAGACCTAATTTCAAGTGAGGGTTTTTTTTTTTTTTCTTGTCCTCATATCCTGGACGCAAGAAATTAGACTCTGACGCACAAGCAGATAGTTATGCAAATTAGAACGGTAAAGGAAAAAAAACTAGTGCCCTCCATTTAACACTTTTTTTTTTTTTTTTTTTTTTTTTCCAAAAGTGTGAAGGTTGAGGTCTAGCACAGGTTAGGGTTAATCGTTCAACCAAAAGTGGGTCCATTTCTATTAAAAAATAATAATAATAATTTCAGTTGTTTTGTGATCTTGTGCATTTTCTTAGTATGATCCTGACCGTTTGCTTATTCCCTTATGACATCCCATATATCAATGACCTTGCTCCCGGCCATATTGTTCTATAGTGATTTTCCACTTCCAAGTGAAAGTCTTTTTCACTTTTGTGTTTTTTTTTTTTGTTTTTTTTTTTAACTTTTGCATTAAAATGATGGTTTCCTGCAGGTTGGTTTTGCTAGGAGAGGACAATAAAGGGTGGGAGCAGAGCAGGGATGTTAACAGGATATCCCTCCCGGCAAAGCGGAAAGAGCTAGAAACGGCTAAAAATATTTTATAAAGGAAACTTGAAGTGTTAGCTCTGATGACAACCAGAAGAAGCTTCACAAACACAGGAATTTTTCTAAAGGCTCAGCAGCAGTGTCCGCCATGTTTCCAAAACTGACTTCAGTCATTTTCTGTAATGGCCATAGCTTTATGTACCGGTAATATTTTAATTGATATATTTTTTTTTTTTTCTGGTACAATATTACGTGTTTAAGAATTGATGGCATTTTTTGGAGTGGCAGAATATGGATCGTGTGTAACTAGTAATTCCCTATGTATTCAGAATCGCACAGGCTTAACTCATATGATGGAAGGAATACAACCCATGTATGTGAACGAGCGTGCTGCAGCCCTGTTCTGGAAAATGTCCATTTTACTTATTTCGCAAGATTCCGCGTGGAAATCCAAGAATCCGTCCTATTGGAAGTCATTGTGTGGATCTGCAACAGAACCTGTATGTTTCTCCGAAACTTTAAGGGGTTTTCCCACGCAATAAGTTAGGCCCTATCCACAGTGGGGGGGGGGGTGTCTCAGTGATAAGACCCCCAGAGATGACCAGATTGGGGGTCTGATCTACTCTCCATTCATCACTATGGAGCGTTGAGGGGTCTGACGGGTGTACATCGGACCCCCAGTTCTTGTGATCTGTAGGGTCCCATCAATGAGACTCTGCTGATGAGCAAGTTGGGCCCTATCCTGTGAATAGAGAATAACTTGTTTTTCAGAAAACCAATCGGTGATGAGAACCCCCACAGATCACGAGAACAGGGTGTCCGATGTACCCCTGTCGGACCCCTCGTCGGTTCTCAAGAGTGAAGGAGCTGGTCGCACAGTTTGTGGGAAAACTCCTTTAACATAAAGCAATTCTTCTGCAAATTGTCTCAGATCTGTGTTCCTTCGTTATTCCTCCTAGAAAGCAGGACTTTGGAGTCAGAATTTAGGACCATTTTGGGGAAGTCAGTCGTGCTAAAATGGACTAACTTCACAATCCTATAATACAGTGATGGCAAACCTTTAAGACACCAAGTGCCCAAACTACAGCCAAAACCCACGTATTTTTCGCAAAGTGCCAATGCGACAATTTAAGCAATAACTTATTACTCCCTGCTCTTTCATAGGATTAAATTGTACAGGCACCTGAGGACACCAATACAGTGCAAAGAAGAAGAAGTTTTGATTATCATTGTAGCTTCCGTCTAGGGTCCTGGGCTGCCTGGGACTGCAAGTCGTCCTGTCTGGCGAACCCTGCCCTGGGGTGATGGCATGGGTGCCCATATAGAGGGCTCTGAGTACCACCTCTGGCACCCGTGCCATAGGTTCGCCACCACTGCTATAATACATTATACAAATCGTGAAATTTCCTTTTAAATGTCTATTCTATTCCTGATTTAAGTACTAAGGGCATGAGGTGAACAACAGTAGTGGAGACCCCTATAGCATAAAACTACTACTCCTGGAAACCCTCAGAGTAGACAAAAAAAAATGTATATTTTGTTTAGGTTTTTTTCTTATATTTATTAAGAGAATTCTCCATGAGTCTCTACCAGTCTATGGTCATGAAGCTATATCACTAAATGCTGTTATTGAAGCTCAGGCAAGATGGCCGTCCCCATAATCTGCCATCGAAGCAGCTTGGTAAAATAGTCATGTATTTTACAATTTGTTTTCTTAAAAAGTAAAGAAGAAAATTGAAAAAAGCTTTAAATCTGTTGGGTTCTCCACCCTGATCATGTACTTCTGTAATAGAGACGGGCAAAATAGCTGGTGGTTGAGTGTTCAACATCTATTTCCACAAGTTTTATACCTCCTTGTACTATATTGTTAGGGATGTGTTTGTGGACAAACTTGTTGACTGTTTCGGACTATAACCAGCAGAATTAAGATTACTGCTCTTGAGCATCTCTGATCAGTGAGCCACAGAGTATATCCAGACTGGAGGTAAAGGGTTTTTAAAGTTTTCTCTCTCAATATCCTGTTACTATCTGTAGTGCAATACAGTAAAAGTAAGACTGCAACGCCCCCCCCCCCCTTTCTTCTGAAATGTGGTTGCAATTTTAAATTCTGCTGAATGGAAAAGTGATTACCTTTCCCTGTTCTGCAGAAACACATCTGGCTGTTCCATAGGAGAGAGGGAAAGGACTCCAGAGAGTAGAAAAATGACAGCGTAAATTCCTGTAGACAAGTGCAGGCAAGGAAGTGAGCGCAGCTCTGCTGTCACGGACTGGAACGGCTGCTATCTCCTCAGCCTCAGATGCAGCAGGAATGAAGGTTTGGCAGATGCCGTTTCCAGGATGCTGTTAGGGAGGCTCTCGGCACTCACCGCTTTTAACGCCATGATTTCCTGAGGATTCAGTAAAACTCATTGGGTGGGGGGATTTATCATGCCTTGTACAAATCTATTTTTTTTTTTTTTTTTTTTAACTTTTCTCCCCTTTTGATGGGGAGGGGGAGCAGGGCAACTTGGATGGGAACACCTTGACCCAGTGAATTTACGTGCCATGATTGTGCACCAGATACACCAACTAGCTTCAGCCTGTTAGTATATCCGGATTGTCGAGTGCCAGTGGGGGATATACTGAGAGGCCGGAGCCTCTTGATATGTCTTTGTATATCTGATGTGTCATGTGCCACTGGATTGAGGTGCCCCCCTTAAAGGAAATCTACCACCAGGATGAAGGATTGTAAACCAAGCACACTGAGTTACTGGTGTGTGCCCACTCCGACAGAAGCTGCTCTTCTTGTAGCTTCGTATGCCTTAATTTTTAAAACCTCTTTTTCTTAAAAACAATGTAGATGAGCCTTCGGGGCTCCATTGGCATCTATAGAGCCTGGAGCCCCGGAGGCTCATTTGCATAATTTGTGAAACTTTTTTTTTATTGTAAAAACAAGGTCCTAAGAAGCTAAAAGAAAAGCTGAACCTGCCAGAGGGGGCACTCACCAGTATGTCAGTGTGCTTGGTTTACAATTCTTTATCCTGGTGGTAGATTTCCTTTAATTCTCCCAAGGACACGCAGGCAGGTAATGATCACAAAGGCTACTGGAGCGTGGATTAGCCTTTACTCCCGCTCCCCAGAGGCTACTCCACAACCCAGTATCCTCTCCAGCGAAGATTTGCATATTAACTACATAAAGTTTATCTTGATGTGCAGTAGATTAATAGAAACCTACCAACGTATCTAACTTGCAGTATTTTTCAGACTATAAGGCGCCCTGGAGTATAAGGCGCACCATCAATAAATGCCTGCTAAAATGTCTAGGTTCATATATCAGGCGCACCTGATTATAAGGATGAATGACCAGCAGGTGGCAGACCTGTGCACAGTTCAAGACAGCTGTTGTCTGTCAGTACTGTTCCTATATAAGGCGCACCTTTGATTTCTGAGAAAATCAAATTACCGAAAAATACGGTAATAGGTAAATTAGGGTGAACCTATAAGAATATTGTAGTAGCAACTCTGCTCCCTATCAGTATCCACTATAAGTAGTTATGGATATTATAGTTTAGGGCACCCCCCCCCCCCCTGTATTCTGCATTATGGTGAAAAGCCTTTGAAATTATAAGAAAGGCCATAATCTCATAGGTTTAATAGTATTTTTAGGGCAATTTTACATTTTTCTGTTACATTCGGGAAAGCGCTTACAATATAACCTTGAGAAGTTATTTTGAAAGAAGTCGGCACATGTCATGACATACCTGCGTTATGATGCGTTTCACCTTACTGAAAGATTTATGGTAAATTGTCATGGAGACTAGTTAAATGTTGAAGTGAGAAACCAGGTGATTATGTTGTAGTTTTATATCTTGTTTTATTTCCTTTTTAAAGGGGCTTTTGGCATAGTAAAAACCAGCTCTGTCAGAGTCCGTGTTGCCGCAGCAGGGAATGTGCAGTACTGTCCATTCATTTGTGTTGGACCTGTCCTGTACTGGGCTGCACTCACTGGCCACCTACATGTTTACTGCCGATTCAGGATGAAAACTAGGGGATAGTCCATAAATGTCCTTGAGACTAACACATTAATAGGGCATGCCTGGTATTATATATATTGATGGCTTGTCCTTGGTTTAGACCAACCATATCTGATTGTGGTGGGGGTGGGGGGTGAGACCCTCTCATTTACTTCAGTGGTGTCGATACTTTACTGAGCATGAGGCTATTTCTTTCTAACTCCGACTAGGGTGGTGGGGTAATACAGCCGCGTTGCTATGGATACATTGTCTAAGCACTACAGCTTTCGGGGAACATATCCATGGCACCCAGGCTTTTTCAGGTCTTCAGCTTAATGGTTTGTTCTCAAGTTGAATTTGTATGAAAGTGGAAACTGTATATTTTATCCTTGTAGATCCAGAAGTCAAAACATTTTTTTTTTTTTTTTTTTTTTTTTTTTGCTGTAATTTCACCAAATATTTTCAATAAAGCTTCATATTACAGACCCTTTACAGCTGATCATTGCAGCCTGGGACTATAGTAAAGCATCCAGAGGGCTTCACCAGAGATCAGAGTGGGGTGTCGGCACTATTCATTTATGCACTTTAAGGGTAAGTTAGGAATGAGCAAAAAAAAAAAAATTTCCATCAGTGAAGCTGTTTTATTTCGGTAAAGAATAATTTTAGGTGCCGCCCTATTTAAACAACAAGCTTATTCTGTTCTGACATTACATTGATTACAGTTCACGTGTTTGTCATATGATGCTTGACATTGCCAGACTCCTTTTCGAAAATTTTACAAATTGTGTTTTTTTCCAAAAACCTGACAAGAGTGATGGATTCTTCTTTAAAGGGGACAATAAGCATCACCCTTGTAGCATCCTGGGTCACAAATGCCTGGTATGAAAAGGTTTTCCAATTTACCATAAAAACTACACAAAAAAAAAAAAAAAAAAATTATACAGTGACAATCAGATAATTTAATCATGTCAATTCCAGGTTTGAAAAAATCTGCACCATGGAAATCTTATTGGCTTGAACGATAGTTTAAGACCGCAGATTTTCCGCATAGAAATCTGGGAATATGTACATTCCACCTAAGGGGGGCAGTACAAGAGCATGTTTTTTTTTCTGACAAACTTGCTCCATTCAGGTTTTACTGATCTGAACTTTTGGACTGGTCAATCCATCCCACACAAGGAGCCAGTTAGTTGGACATAAGTGGCTCATATACTGACTTAAAGGAAATTAATAATGAGTAATCTAGTATCAGAAGTCGATCTGATGGTAGATTCCTCCTGCCGGTCTCTGCCCTAATCTGTGAACCTAACTTTATTAAAAATTTTATTATATTAATATGTAAATTAGCTGCAGAAGCTATTGGGGCGTGTACTATCCTGGCCGAGCACTGGGAGCTAAGGCTACACCACGCCCCAGTAGCCTCTGCTGTTAATATTCACAATATACTAAAATAACATTTTTAATAAGTTTAGGTTCCAGGTTTCTTCATTAGGGCACAGGCAGGAAGAATTTACATGTCCGTTCGGTTCCGGTTGCAGCATTTGGGCCGGGCGATCCAGGTAGCATTCGCTGAGAGTGTGATGCGAGTTCAGTGCATCACTCGCAAGTGTGGAAGCGGCCTTAGGCTTCCAGCACACGGATATTGGCAAAATTGCGCTTCAGTCTGGCATCGGTTTTTCACAGACCCTCCTAAATCTTAGGCTATATTCACACTGCCGTTGCCCGCCCGTACCGCACTGTAACGGGCAACGGCAGTGCATGGGAAGAGGAGGAGGAAGTGGTGAGCGCAGCTCACCCCCGCCCCCCTCCATAGAGGTACATGGCGCACGGCGCCGTATTACGGTAAAAGATAGGACAGGTCCTATCTTTTTCCGGGTACGGTGCCGCACGTGTGCTGCACCGTACCGCTCCCGTAGGGCGCCGTGCGCCCATTGCCGTCTATGGAGGACGTATATCAGCCGTATATACGTCCTCCATACGGCAGTGTGAATGTAGCCTTAGTCTGAGTGATCCAATTAAAACGGTTCTGTTTAGGAAATGTTCTAGTTTCTGTTGCAACCATGTGCCGTCCATTCAAAAACCCGACGGCATGTAGACAAATTTCACTGTTATATGCTTCTGGTCTAAATCCTGGACATGGCTGGGATTGTGTGCAGCTTTCATTGACTATCCTTACACTATCTGTAAAATCTGGACCGTGTATAGAAGGCATAAAAGCTTTATGTAGCACCAGGTTTATGTAACATCAGGTTAGTGGTAAATACCCAATGTAAACAGTATAACATTGAATGGAGAAATGTAGGAAATAAAATGCCTTTTTGGGTGGAAAAAAAAGTACAGTAACTTTAAAATGACTTACAGTCTTACCCAATGTTGTCACAACCCGAATGAAGTGATTAGCTGCTGCTTGTGTTTGGGTGTGTCCCATCTTTGAAGGTTCAGTCAGGGTTTGGAACTGTGTCCAATTTGGACATACAACATCAAAGGCTTGTGTCTAGATTAAACCGCGCTCCTCAGAGCTGAACTTGTGGGTCAGCCTCTTACATAAGTGTTATTAGAAGTATGCCGTGATGAAAGTCAATGTATGCACGCCAGCTCATCACATGCCAATCGCCAAACGTTCAGCAGGACCTAATTGGTAAAATGAATGTACTCTGTTAGACATGACCTGTGGGAGTGTAGGTTGTATTTGATAATTTCCGATTTTACTTGGGAATCCCACCCATGTGCTTATTTCATCGCTGGAATGGTCACAGAGACTGTCAGCAGAGCAGCTCCATTCTCTGTATAGTGGTAGACCTGGGCAACTGCAGCACAAGGTCTCATTCAAATGAACATGGGTTTGGAGGGGTTGACTACTTTTACCTCATGTTTTTTGTAATATGAGTATGAGCGTGGGGGGCATGGTATTGGCTAAAAACCTCAGGTTAAGTGGCCAACCACTTTTTAGGTGTAAGAACGCTTAACTAAGCTCCTTTCTTTACCTTAAAAGGTCTATCTCATCTTGGAAATTCATTATATGGTGGATTTGATCAGCCCCCCCAAAAAAACCTCCTAGCAATCCCCAATGCTGAGCATGGCTCAGTGCAAGGACCATGTAATGTGGATGCTATGTGGCCTAGTGGCTATGTGGCATACTGTTTATCTAGAGTTGGAATAGATATACTGGTTTGGCTTTAATCCCGCATCATGTCATTGGGCTTCCTGAAAGTCATACTTGATGTTAAGGGGGCTGTCTAAAAGGCAATATTTTCCTTATTCCATCCTGGAAAACTTATCCCATCCACAGAAAAGTTTATTACAGTATTTTTCGGACTATAAGGCGCACCATCAATAAATGCCTGCAAAAAGTCTAGGTTCATATAATTCGGTGCACCTTTATATAAGGCGCACCAGATCATAAGGAGGAATGACCAGCAGGTGGCAGGGTGGCAGACCAGTGCACAGTTCAAGGCGTGTTGTCTGTAAGTTTGGTTCATATATAAGGCGCACCTTTGATTTCTGAGAAAATTGAAGGATTTTTTTTTTGTGCACCTTATAGTCCGAAAAAATATGGTATAAGTTAGAGTCTGACTGATGAAATAATCCAGGAGGAAGCCTATGGGACATCAATTGTATTTAGTGCAGCATGTTGGACACAAGTCAATTTTAAAAAAAAAAATTGTTCTGCTGAGGTTAATTATGATATGGGAAGATGCGTAGAGTACATGTATATGGGTAGGAATACCATTTCATCATAGACATTTGAGTTTCTTGACATTTGACCATTTAAGGTATCCAATAACTTTATTTTAAAGTGTACGTTTTTTGTTAACGTTTCAAGGGATCAGGGAACGCCAAACCCCATTGAATACAATTCATAGTTTCTAGGCCTTGTGTGTCTGCATTCCTGCTCGAGGGTAGATTTGGAGAGGATTCGCTTTGGTGTCCCTTGTTACGCTGCAGTAGAATAGGTAATCTCCTCTCTCCAGACTTCCTGTATGTTGCTTTCTGTGTTATCCAGGAAATGTAGATGTATATTTTCAGCCTTTTCCCCTCTTCCTACTATATGGAGAGAGTTGCGGTTTAACGTCTTGCGCGTGTTACAGAATCGTTAAAAACTGGTACAAGTACGGTATCTGGTGAAGTCAGAGTGATAGGTTTTTGACCTACTGATGGGGAGATGGGCATGTGCAGGGCTGTGAATGTTACAGATCAAAAGTTGCTGATATATATTTAATACAATGGAACACACACTTATATTTATAAATGCTGCTGGGTAGATCTATATGTGGATTAGGAGCTGTGCTTTATTTACTTTATATGAAGTGAAACTGCTCCGGGCGGCATCACCGGAGCTGCTCCGAGGGCTCTGGCCATAACAACCCCCCCCTTCCCAGAGCACTGTGTGTATTAGCCCTCAGATTTCAGAGGGGCTCTGGTGATGCCCTCCAGGTGTCCTTCCACTTTACTTGAATATAAGTTGGGGAGCCAAAAGAAAGGAAACTGTACTTAACCTGCAGGGGCTCCCATTTCTAGCACCTCTGGCCAAAAGTAGTCTGGAGAAGGTCCTGTGACCATGCTGTGTCCCTTCTTCCCCCGTGGAACCATAATCATGATTTTTACGTGGAGAAAGGGTATTATAAATGGCTGATTCTAAATAACATTGATGGTTATGTTACAGAATTGTTTCCCCTAAATCCCTTCCTCATGCAATCTCTTCCTTGCTTGAGCTTGATGGACAAGTGTCTTTTTTTCAACCGTATAAACTGATTCACAATTTCCAAAAATTGTGAGGTAATATTTTCATGTTTCTGTAATTTCTTGCTAGCCATTAAATTGTCCTTTATAGTTTGTGTCCAGTAACTGAGCACAATCTTTTCGTACAAGATTCCTCATGGTTAATGTGATGTTCCTTGCTGGGGCTCTCCACTTGGCTTTTGACCATACTATGAGGTTTGAGGATCCTGGATCCTTGCCACTAACCTCATGGCTCTTGGGACGCACCGAAACCTCCACAGCTGTGGACCTGCTAAATACAGCACACAGAGGTTTTATTTCTGCCTCGCTTTCTCTGTTGTGCAAGCGGCGAAAATAACCCTGGCACAGGATCAAAGAGGCACGAGCCCCATCAAGGGCTAAATTCTGCCCTGACACACTGCCTGTACCCAAAATAGCCTGGCGTTAATTAGCCGCGGTGTTATATCATCCTGCAGAGCCCGGTACAGCCTGGCAGAGTGACAAGACTGGAGCATGACTCGGGTAACTGTGACATGACTTGGATTTCTATTTATCTGTGTGTCTACAGGGTGCACATTTCCATGGCGGTGTGGTGAAGTGGTTAAAGGGGGGGGGGATAAGTACGGCTGCATATTCGGTTACACGGCCACAGACATTATTGTTACAGCTTTACACAATGTACTGGCCTGATCTTCTACTGAGCTTGGAAGACGGATCCTGTTCCTTCATACTGTGGTTTGTTCCAGCGTGAACAGGGTTGTGCAGAATCTCACAGATGTGTCTACATTTTCTTTGTGAAATACTAGCATTTGTCTATACTGTATTTTCATACCTGAAATTTGGGACTATTTTTGTACTTGAACATAAAGACTAATATATGCAGTGGAAAATTTCTTTATGCATTGCTGAAGTTGGGTTAAAAAAATTCCACTCTTATTCCAATACGGTCCAACTCCCTCGTCTCTGGTTCGCTTTTGGCCAAAAACGGTAAATCCTGGTTGAACAGGAATTTTGTAGGAAACCAATATGGATCGGTAAAAGTATCAGTTGTGTGTTACTCACTGTGATGTATATAAACCTATGTATATGTTTATTAATACAACTTGGATTGTCAGCTCATGCAAGCGAGGGCCCCCCATGATGTATAAAGCGACATGGAACATGATGGCCCCATGCAATAAAATATTTATTATAATTCTTACTGTCTCTATAACTCCACCTGTAAGGGGGCACCACCCGAAATAACAGATGCTTAGTTATTTAGTGATGCATGCTGAATAAGTAGACGAATGTGCTTTTCAGCGATCTAGGAAACATTGGTGACAATTTGAGTAACCACGATCTTAAAGGAGTAGGCCACTTTTACCTCGTGTTTTTTGTGTGTAAGGGGCAGGATATCAGGTAATCTACCACTAAACATCTATTAAAGTTCTATAACGTTCTGCTCTGCTTTCTTGATATATCAAGTGAAGCCTCCTTTCTTTTACCTCATTGGCCAGACATTCCTGTCCGTAAAATGGCCGCTGATGGAGGGTCATGTGATCTCTATTTGACCATTAACAATCGCCCGGCCAGGACCTTATGAAAGTATTCATGAATATAATATCCAAGGACAGATAGAGATCACATGACCCTCCATCTGCAGCCATTTTGTGGTCAGGAATGTCTGGTTGATGAGGTCAAAAATAGGAGGGTTCACTTTTTATATCAGAAAAGCCGAGCAGAACATTTGTTGGATGTATTTACAAAAAACATGAGGTAAAGTGGCCAACTCCTTACATGAGCTGGCAGAAGAGAATGCGATAATCTAGAATACCTGAATTACTACCAGGATCTTTTTTAATATATCTTCTTCTTAAGTTTCAATTAATATTGGAGAAAAAGAATAACTAATCTTACACTTCTTTTTCCACCTTCTTCTGATGGGTTGCGATTCTACAAGCATACGGCCTCCTGACTCACACTATAGTGGGTGTGCTCATGCTAGATAAAGTAAGCAGACGGGTGGGTTGTGCCCAGATAAGCTGCCTGTTAGATGCTGAGTATTTTTAAGTGGAAAGATTTATCTGTATTTTAACCCATTTTAGTTATTTTTGTCATGCGTTGCGAGATGTACATTTACATCTGTGAAATGTCAACTGTGGGTAGAGTTCAAAAGGTACATGGATTTCTTTCTCTGGTGTGGTCATTAATTAAAAGGAACCTGTCTATATAAAATGCAGTGATATTATTGAAGAAGTTAAGGGGGTGGTCCTATCGGTAATTGACCACTTTTCCTGTAGGGGAGTAGAGTCAAAGGTGACTGTCAATCAGGGATAAGTCCTCCCCTACAACCATGGTTCTGGTGTCATTGTAAAGCAAAATCTAATTTTTGACACCTGTTATGCCCATGGGTATGTGTGCTATACAATTGGAGATATCACAGTTAAATACATAATGGGAAATGCAAGCTGCAAATAAAGATCCAATTTGTGTAACACACTAATATCCAATTAAAATGATATTCTCATTTTTACAACAATGGCAACAGAACCATGGTTCTAGTTGCTATAGAACCCGAGATATTGGCATTTGAAGTGATTCCTCTAAAAGTGACAATGTTGTTCTCATTTCATTTGCATATGGATTTGGAGGTATGACTTTTAAGTATTATTATTTGGGTAAACGAGCGAGATTTCTAAAAAAAAAACAAAAAAAAAAAAAAAAAAAACCCCAAACGTTTAGTAGGTTGTGCTTTGCTTTGAGTCTACATCCACTTTATAGTGTATGCTCTTCTTTTACTAGTACACCATGGGTCGAACTTTAGTGCAGTAGAAAGACTACAATGCCTTATAGTTGCTGCATTACGTTAGTATCAGCTTTTGTGTAACTTTTTCACAACCTGATTCTTTATTACATATGGCAGGTTTCAAAATATGTTTTTGTATTTTTTTCGCAATCCTCTGTAACGTGATACAATAAACGGTTTCTGACCACAACAAGATGAACGTGAAGCTGACATATCCTGACTTCACTAACCAAGACTGGTAATGGCATCCAGGTCAAAGCAGAACCGCCCTTTTTATATTTTTTTTTGGAGGAACACAAAACATATGGCACAGAATCTGAATGATTTCAGCGCTGAAGCCCCAACAACTGTGAATGTAGGTAGGAACTACAATACCTACTGTAATCCGTAAGCAAAAGATCAGAATCCTGATTTACTTACAAATCCTTTTATGTAGAAGAATGCTATAAGCAGGTTCATAACTACAGGGGTAGTAGCCGTAGCGGCTGCTATGGGACCCACAGTGTCAGTGGCCCAGCGACCCAACCAGATATATTGAGGAATGGAGGGCGTGCACTGATATATATGTATTATGCTACACATTGAACAAGTATATGAGATGCATACTGCACGTGTGTGTATATAATTGTGTATTTGATGTTAAAATACATTCATACAGTATATAATGTATAAATGCTGTTTGTAAGACTGTATAAATGTGTATAGGAGTCCATACTGTAAATGTGTATTCATGACTGCATACATGTGGCTTTTGTGACAGGTCGTAGGAGTACTTATTTACTTTGGGTAGTGCTGGTCCTAAATTTTCTTATTCTACAATGATTGTATAAATGTGTCTGTCTACCAATAGATATACTTTTTTTTTTTTTTAAAGGGGAAGAAAAGTCTGCGATGGGGTGCAGCCTCTCCTAGTTACACCCCTGTCTATGTGTAACCTGTGTTAAAGGAAACCTCCTATTTGGAAATGGAGATTCTGACCCACACACAGGCCACGCTACATGCCTGCCTTATTATGCCTATGCCCAAGCGCAGATTGGCCTGTGTGATGCATGCCGAAGCAGAAAGTGGGTGATTAACATAATATAAAAAAAAGTTTTTATAATGAAACGGCCGGTTTGTGTGCGTAACCCAGATATGTTCCTGTATAGTCTCCACCACACCTATGTGCAGGTATGTGTGGGTCAGAATCTTCATTTCCAAATGGTAGGTTTTCTTTAAAGGAAAACAACCAGTAGGGGGAAAAAAAAAAAACTCTACAAGCGGTCCCCTACTTAAGAACACCAGACTAACAGACGACTCCTAGTTACAAACAGACCTCTGGATGTTGGTAACTTACTACACTTTAGTCCCAGGCTACAATAAACCGCTATAGCCCTTATTAAATGTGTCTGTAGTTAAGATTTATTGTTAATCCTGGTTCTTATGACAATATAACATATTTTTAAAATCCAATTGTCACAGAGACCAAAAAGAATATGGTTGGGGTTACAATTATAAATTCTACAGTTCCGACTTGCATACAAATTCAACTTAAGAACAAACCTACAGAACCTATCTTGTACGTAACCCGGGGACTACCTGTACTCGCTTGCCTACACTCCTCTTTATCTTTATCCTGGTGGGGATTCCTCTGTATAGTTCGTTCTCCACGCAATCCATTGTACAATCAAATGATTGTATGTTTAAGTCTCTACATGGGACAAATATAAAATATTCAAATTTTTTTTTTTTTTTTTATACTTTTTAGGTATCCTAATGTCCATTTCAATCTGGCCTCTATATGCAGCTATAGAACAAAATTAAAAGCCATCCAAAAAAATAACCCCAATAGGGTACCAACAAAAATAATCAACAAAAAACTGTTGCTGATCAAATAAAATCAAGAGTTTTTTTTTTGTGGTTTTCCTCATGTAAAAGTCAATATTGGGTCACTGTTATTCATGTGGAATTATAATTGTTTTGATATTAATGTATATTTTCCTTTTTATAGCTTTAGACTTTTGTTATTTATTTATTTATTTTTTTGTCTCCTCTGGTACTATTTTTGATGTGCTGTTCTCTACTGAAATCTCCACCACCGTCTCTACACGTGTTTCTGAATCTGTTGCTTATATTTGTGTTCTCAACAGCGATATACACATCCTAAGAAGTCAGCCATCTGTGCAAGAAACTGTTTCCACGCCTGGGTGGAATATAAACTTCTCTACTTGGGTGATCCTGTAGAAACTGAGTGGATGACCTAAGACTTTAGTACGGTAGCACATCAGTGTTTTTGATCTGTTGTGTTGCACGTAGACTTCTGTTGGGTCATGGTGTACCCCTCTAGGTTCCTCTGCTGAGTTTCCCAGGACTCCCTCGAAAGTTGTACATATATTTGTTGTTGTGCATTAGCTTTCAGCTTGACTTCATATGCATTTCCTCTGTATGTATGTATGTATGTATGTATGTATGTGGCTGAGTGGGCTGTAAAGATAAAAAGCATATACTCGCCTCCTCCAGTTTTCCCGGGCTTCTGTTTGTATACAGAGGCCGGTGCTCCCATCCCGATACTGTCAGTGCCCAGTCAAGTTATAAAAACCCCCTTTAAAGGAAACCTACCACTTGAAGTGGCAGGTTTCCGATGGCAATACCGAGCACCAGCTCAGGGTGAGCTGGTGCCGGAGCTTATTTTAGTTAGTGTTTTAAACCGCGGTATCACGGTTTAAAACACTTTTTAAACTTTATAGCCGGCGCAGGCAGGTACGCGCTCGCGCTTACCATGCGCGCGGCTCTCCTTCACTTCCTATGTAGCTGCGCGCACGGTAAGCGCCGAGCACGTACCTGCCTGCGCCGGCTATAAAGTTTAAAAAGTGTTTTAAACCGCGATACCGCGGTTTAAAACACTAACTAAAATAAGCTTTGGCACCAGCTCACCCTGAGCTGGTGCTCGGTATTGCCATCGGAAACCTGCCACTTCAAGTGGTAGGTTTCCTTTAAATGTTTACATTTTTGACTCTTTTGCATGTTTCGTACCTAACCGTTAATGTAGAAATGGAGAAAAGCTAGCAATTCCTATATTCGCCCGAGTCACAGGGTGAAATAACTTGGGGGTAGTGTTTGCAATACTGTATTAAATCCAGTCTACCTATCCCGCTGAGATACTTCTGGTCTCTGGAGACTGCCCCGTCACTAGAAGTGCTGGAGGATTGGGCTCGTGGAACCCTTTTCAGCCAATCCGCGGCCACGTTGGACCTTAACATGTAATTTGTGATCGTCCCATAGTCCAAGGAGATAACGAATTTGTCAAATTGGGTCCAGTGCTGAAATTGGGTATTGCCAGCAACGCAAGAGCTGGCGGGGGGCAAATGCTTTTTCATTTTTGGTTCCAAAGTGGTTATACAAGGGCTCTCAATTTGATTTCTCTAATTTTGACGTATACATGTTTTGGCATATCAAGTATAAACCAAATTGGAAAAAAGCACAAAGAGGCCACTGCTTAACTATGGAACAACGAAGCTTCTCTAAAACACCAGCCCTTTGCTAACACTGACTTTATGGATATTCACATTGGACACATTGGGAAAATTGCAGGACTGAGCCTTCCATCAATATTGTGGGTTTGACCCTTTTTAATGAAGCTAATCCATGTGTACCCACCCCGAATGCTAACACTGGGGGAAGATGGGGCAGGACACATGTTTCTGTTTGCTGATTGAGTATTTGTATGCAGGGTTTTCCTATAGTGTTTGCTCTTTAGCTTCAACCTCTGAAGCCATTTACAAGGAAACAATTGTGAATGGACAACATTTATATAATATCAATTGATATGATTGCTGCAAAATGGTCACATATTGCAGATTTCTGCTAAAAGTTGTCCTATATAAGTAATTATAATACCGTATTTTCCGGACTATAAGGCTTAAAAGCCTTGGATTTCCTTGGAAATCCAAAGTGCGCCTTATAGTCCGGTGCGCCCTATGTATGGCGCTGGGCAGCGGACCATACTTGCATAGGTCCCCGCTACCGGAGACAGCAGATCTCCAGCGGGAACTGCAGACCACGCGGCACGAACAACTTCTGCCGCGTGGTCTGCAGTTCCCGCTGGAGATCTGCTGTCTCCGGTAGCGGGGACCTATGTAAGTATGGTCCGCTGCCATCCTCCACCTCCCCCTCACCTTCCCCACTCACCGTCGCCGCGTCCCGTCGGGTCTCCGCTCCGCCCCCGGACCTCCGCCACGCCCCCGGACCCCGCGCCTTATAGTCCGATGCGCCTTATATATGGAATTATTACATATATAAGGCGCATCGGACTAATGCGCCTTATATTCCGGTGCGCCTAATGGCCCGGAAAATACGGTACATGTATTTTCTCATATTCTTGTTTGTTATGAAGCGCAATATTATGTCTCCCTTGTAGGAAAGGTTTCAAATATGATATAAAATGCATATTATTAATTTTTTTTTTTTTTGTCAGATGGTTTCATCCAAACATCAGTGGACTGGAAGCTGAAACCCTTCTCCTGACACATGGAGTACATGGAAGTTTTCTGGCTCGGCCTAGTAAGAGCAACCCTGGTGACTTCACGCTATCTGTCAGGTAATGTCATATCCTCTATGGAAACTAATGACTGCAGAAAAAAAATATGAGGACATGTCCATAAATTAAGAGTAGGTAGGGACATAGTCCTGGCAGCCACCAGAACTTCTCCAGCCACAAGTCTATGGTCATGTAGCTATTAAAATACATGCAGAGTCATTCCCCCAGACTGCTGTGAACTTCTCAGACGTACAGATAAGTATATAGATGGGGAACATCTCATTGTGCTTGAAATGTCACTTCTTCTCAAATCTGCCCGGGAACTGGGTCTGCCAAAATATTTTTTCTCAAATGTGTTGGTGCAATTCAATTTTTGGTAAATCCGGAGTAGCGTAGTCATGCTCTGTTCCTGGCAGCGCATGCTCATTATTATATTTGTCTTCACGTCTAGGTCTGTAGTTGTTCTTGTGCTTCTATTTTACCTTCACAATTTGTTACTTTAAGGGATTCCTTAAAACCCACACAGGAAGTGACTGGTCAAGGGATTTCTGTAAACCAGAATTAAAGAGTTTTCCAAATAACTAAATTGTGTACAGAGAGTTTTATGCCAATAATAATGTTTTTAGCTACTTCAACACTTGATAAGTGCTTTCAGTAGCACATGAGTCACGGGTGCTCCTGCCATCCTCACCTTGGATCGCAGGCACACCAGGGGCCCCTCTCCGTGGCGGCACCCCTGTACAGCCTCACTTACCTCTGTGTTCCTGCTCTCGTCCCGGCTAGCCAGCGCGCACGTCCCCGCTCCTTAGGGTGCTTGTGCGCCGGCACTCGCAGATTTAAAGGGCCAGCATGCTGCTGATTTGCGCCACTTCTGGGATTCTTCAAAAGCCGGTTGCTCCCAGCAACTCCCGCCAAATCCTTTGAGCATTTGCCAATGCGAAAGCTTTCCTTGCATTAATTCTTTATTCTGTTCTCCTGTTGCGACCCCTGACCTGACCCTGACCTTGCTCCTTTGCTGCCAGCCCTGACCTCCTGTTCTGTTTCCGATGTTGCATCATTTTCGCCTATCCTGACTATCTGCCTGTCCCCGACCTCGAGACTAGCTAGCGTTCCTGTACCTCGACCTTGGCTACCACCGCGGACAAGTCACACCTTTGGGACAACCTGATGCCACTACACTGCAGCAAGACCATCCTGCTTTGCGGCGGGCTCTGGTGAAGATCGGTTGCCACTTAGATTCCAGTCCCCGGTGTTGGCTTTGTATTATTGACCAGGGGGTTCACTAACCCTGAAGCCTGATGTAGGTTGCACGCGTCAACAGCTTTGAAAACTTTTGAAGGTCTAGGGCTCAGTTCGCTGATGTGTTTTTGGAGGAGGCCAAGGAGAGTGTAAAAGAAACTAGAAAAAAAAAGTTTTCAGTTTCCTTTATTGGACCTTTCATTACTTTTCATCCTGGATTAACTTTTTATTGACATCAAATTGTGCAATTTTTCTTCATTTGTGTTAGACTGTTTATAGCATTCAGGATTTACCTGTTATTGTTCCTCACTATGGTGCCAGTTTTGTGGCTTGTGTCCTGGGTATTCATCCTGTGCCTGTGTATTAACACAAGGTTGTTATGCTGTGTGCCCCTAGTAACCAGCCGGGTTATACTGTTCTAGAGTGGCAGGTGAATTATTTAGAGAACACTTGAGAGAGGCAGGCTTGGTACCTCTGCTGGTTTGTTGAAGTGTCTCTTCAAAGATTTTGGATTCCCATACATATAAAGCTGTACTAACCTGTTGATGTTTGAGCAGTCTTTTACCCGTTCACGACCCGTGACGTAATAGCACGTCACGGGTCGGCCGCATAGAGAGGGCTCACGCGCTGAGCCCTCTCCATAGCCGGTAAGTCTTTACTGCATATTGTCATATCGCGCGTGTTTTCCCGCTGATCGCTGCCGGTGGCTTCAAAAAGACGGCGGCGCATGGGCGCCGCCATCTTTTCAAGGTTCACCGCTCCCCGTGACATCATCGGGGAGCGGTGATCCATCGCCATGGTAGCATCGGGTCTCCCGAAGACCCGAGGCTACTTCGGGTTAACCCATGCATTACAATGTGCTATCAGCCACATATATTGCCATATTGTAGTATGGCAGTATATGATAGGATCTTACAGACAACCTAGGGTTAAAGTACCCTAGGGAGTCTGAAAAATAGTAAAAAAAAAAGTTAAAAAAAAAAATTATAATAAAAAAAAAAAACCCCTAAAAATGCAAATCACCCCCCTTTCCCTAGAACTGATATAAATAAACAGTAAAAATCATAAACACATTGGGTATCGCCGCGTCCGAAAATGCCCGATCTATCAAAATATGATAACGGTTTTTCACTGCGTTTAATCCCGTAACTGAAAATCGCACCAAAAGTCGAAAATTGCACTTTTTTTGTCATTTAAAAAATTCTAGAAAAAGTGATCACAAGGTCGTACAGTTCTAAAATTGATAACATTGTAAACGTCATCAAAATCTGCAAAAAAACGACACCAACCACAGCTCTGTACACCAAAGTATAAAAAAGTTATTAGCGTCAGAAGATGGCAAAATCCCCCCCAAAAATTCTTGTACAGGAGGTTTTAATTTTTTCTTAAATGTATGAAAACATTATAAAACCTATATAAATGTGGTATCCCCGTAATCGTACCGACCCAAAGAATAAAGTAGACATGTCATTTAGGGTGCACAGTGAAATCCTTAAGATCCAAGCCCACAAGAAATTGGCACAAATGCGGTTTGCAATTTTTTTTCCCGCTTCCCAGTACACGGCATGGAATAATAAATACCATCTCTATGAAGTCTAATTTGTTATGCAGAAAACTAGTTGTCACACAGCTTTGGACATGGGAAAAATAGAAAAGTTATGGATTTTTGATCATGGGGAGTGAAAAATGAAAAAACAATAAAGGGCCAGTTCCTGAAAGAGTTAAAGAGGACTGTTCACCACCTCGCTCATATGGTGATAAACATGTTGGGGCTGCTTCATAGATTCTGGAGCTCTTTGAATTTTCTTTCTATCCCCACGGTTGTGGAGATGCCAGCCTTAGTATCTGACCATTATAGTCTTCATTGTCAGAGAGCAGGTTGCTGATGCAGAGATGGGGGCATGTGTTCTGATAATCTTGATGTCAAAGTGTTTATCATAACACATGCCCTCTGCACTATCACCTCCTCTCTGACAGTGTAGAGGATAAAAATGGTCATATACTGGGACTATTATCTTGTCAACCGTGGTGGCTAGAAAGAAAAATTCTAAACGTCAATACAAAATTGGAGAATACCATTGAGGGTTCAATCTGTGATGCCTTAATTTTTTCGAGAACAAAAGGAGGAAAAGCTTTACCTGTGGTCCCCCCCCCCCCCCCCCCACGCAGTAGTAAGTGGGAGAAACCACTCTGATGGTCCTCTCCACATCCTTCACATTTTTCACTTATTTAGCCCAGCTATCTTGGCATTTTTAAATTTTGCGTATTCTTGCCAACAGGTGTGTTGCTATCTGATGATATGGATCACTATTTTGTTGGCTTTTTTTTTTTTACCAGTGATGTCCTCTTCCCCCAGTAAAAATTCCCGCAAAATCAACCAATCTTCCTGCACAACAAATGTGTGATAGGTCTTGGTGGAATTGTTTTTTGAACGAACAAACTACTGTTGAAGGTGTTTGATCCACTTTAGTGGGGGGAAAATAGTGTTTTATTACCCTTTTTTAGGCTAATGTATTCAGTTTTTTTTTTTTTATTTATGTGACTCCTATTACTTTCCGTGTAATTTGTTACTGCAGTGAGAGCACAGGTAGCTGTAGGAAGCTGAATGAATAACTTTTGTAGATCTTTTGTTGATACATTTCCACAGTTTGCACCGTTATACAAACACGAATATTTCGTGCAGCCATGCGTGTGTTTACGTGGGTGGCTTTTCCTGTGTCAGTTAATACTTTAAGTATGCAATGTTTAACCATTTCTTTGTAAACTCTGGAGGTAAGAATAAACCAAGGTCTTCAATATGTTTCACCCAGAGCTGCAGCTGAAGTATCTTGTGATAACGCCCCAATAAAGGAACTCTTAGAATTTGACGTAAACTTTTTCCTCTCCGTGACCTTAAATGAAATTTATCATCAAAATCAAGCCTGATAACCCAGAGACACTTACTCGTATATCCAGGCAACATGAGTGTAATAAACTACTTGTATTTGCTATCATTGGCCTCCTTCATTCTTAAATAAACTTATGGTAATTAGCTGGAATGGTTCTGGGGGGTGTTAACCGAGCCCCCGGGTGGTGTAGTTTCACAGGCAATTACACTGTGCAGGAGCATGTCTTACCCTGCCTGATGTTATCTTGCACAGTGGTGCGGAGGCAGAACTTCTACCTATCCTCAAATGAAGGAACACCTTTTTACCTGCACTGTTAGCAAAGTGGTAAAACGCTCCCTTTGATGAAGCCTCACTAATTTATATACTGGTTTGTAGTGCCAATAGGAGTGTCCCTGTCTAGTGCCACCCATAGCCTTTGCCAGGGGGTGTGCTGCTTACAAATGATGATTTTACTTTAAATGCAGCATTAGTCATGCTATCGCCAGACAAACAGCTTATCGATGATGACTTTTCACATATCCTTCCCATATGTCATGCCAAAAAGCATGGATTTGTTAAAAAAAAATATCCGCCACTGAGAAGGAAGGAAATCTAGCAGGACTGCTGTGAGTATGACTTAATTGGAGAAAACTGAAACTGTTTTCGGAATAGAGAAAAAATTATTTGCAGGGTGTGTAAAAAAAAAAAAAAAAAAAAACTTGATGCCCCAAGGACCTAAATTGCCCAAGGTGTAGACCAAGTATGTGTATTCAAAGGAGAAGCTATTGGAGGAAATGAGATGTGCAGATGTGGATTATGCATTGAGAGTGTTTTCGTCTACGTATTTGAAGTTTTTCTGATGTGGAGGGTGTTTTCCAGGTTAAGGAAATTGGTTACCTATGCGTAGGATTGGCCATCAATGATAGAATGCCAATCCATCAACACTGCAGTTTCTTTTTCGGAATATTGGAAAACCTGAAACATCCTGCACTCCACTTAGGGCTGTGGTGCTTGAACTAGGATTATACTCCTTATACTCTCCATGTTAAGTAGACCACATACAGTGAATATTGCTGATTACCGGTTGCCTAGAGTTGGACCCCCATCAGTCTGATATTGGACAATAAAAAAACCGATTAAAGAAGAATATGGACTGATTGTATCATGAATTAACGCAAAGTTGCTGCAATAAAAATAGGGCACACAAAAGCATAAAGATTGCTGAGCTCAAAAGAGAGATAACCGAAACAAGGCAAAACAAGATGAGCATGCGTTACTAAAATATGAAATTTATTGGTATACATTAAAAGTAAGTCAATCACATAAAGGGTAGTTACAGAGCAAACATCAAACAACAGGTGCTGGGCAGCATGAATGGTTAGTAACCAATTAGAGGAATATTATAATTACATCATAAAGTGCATAGTGCATAAAGACCCTAACAATTCCATATTATATTAGTACATAATAGAAGCACAACACTGGAAATAAAACAATAATACCTACAATGAGGGAGTGTTACCAGCGCGTAAGCACAAAAGGGGCTGCCCAGCACCTCCCCGACACGTGTTTCGTCCTCACAGGACTTTGTCAAGGGGTGGGACAATCCCAAGGATAGGTTGCCTGTATTGTATATCCATGAACACTCCTTTAAAGGTCATGGGGCCACATAATAGAATTGTAATTTCGGTTACAGCGTATGCCTACCCAAATACGTTAGATTGTTCAGAATTTGGAAACCGTCTAATTATGCGCACTTGACCTACTTAGTCATATTATAGTAAATGTGGTTGCGCTAATCCTACAAGGACCTTGTCCATTTTAATATAAAAGTTGCACAGTTTATTGTAATGTATATACAATAGTGTATCGTACCCTACTTGGGACCTGTTACTCTAGATGTGGGGTCCTACTCCTCATATTGACCACTTGAGTATTAGTTGGGGGCATCTGAACATTAATGGCTGCATTTCCTAGGAGTGAGTCACACTAGACCAGGGATCCCCAAACTACAGCCCGTGGGCCACATGCGCCCGCGCAACTTTTCTATCCGGCCTTCGGCAGTCGGGCAGGGGCCTCCGTCCAGACTGTATAATGCTAGATGCAGCCGGAAACGTTTGCTCGAGCACTATTAGTGGAGTGATATGGCCGGAAGACAACCCCGGCACACATCGCTCCATGAACTAGGCCGCGCAGCCGCATGATGACATCATGCGCCCGCACACCCGGGAGACTGAGGGTAGTACAAGGTGTGTGGGTGGTTGTGGTTTTTTTTTTTTTTTTTCCGGCAGTAAAAAGATTGTGGTGGCCGGGGGCCCTAATATATGAAATAATTAATTGAGGGGGTCAGCATAGGAAATAATGAACGGAGAGGGGCAGTCTAGTAATGGGGGGGTGGGGGCCGCAGCATATTTAATAATTAATTGACCCAATTAATAAATTAATATGGTCAATATATAAAATGGTTCCCAAGGGGGTGCAGTATATTTTTAATTTAATTGAGGTGGGGCGCAGTGTTTTACGGATGTGGTCACGGATGTGGTACCGATATTTATTTTTAAACTTTCAGACCCTTGAACGGCTCCCTCTGTAAAAAGTTTGGGGACCCCTGCTTTAGATCTTTGTTATTTTGTTTGATAGTGAAGGTTGGGGTGTACATGTTTTAATATTCAGTCTGACTTTTATCAGTTGTCCATATTCCAGCACCTGTAGACGGTTGCTTCCTGTAAATGACCTTTCCCTTTTTTTCTTTTCCCAGTTATAACTGGGAGGAAACATATCATCATTTTAACAAAAGGTGAAGCGATAAAGTTCAGTTGAACATCTCAAGCCTCTGATTCATCTATGAGAAATGCCACTTTATCTGGTTATCTTATATTTGTGCCGCCCTCGGTGATGGAGATCAGAACATGATAATTCGGTATAGATTTCAGATTACTCCTTAACATGACATTTTCACTTTATTTGTACCTTTTGACTACTGCTTTTTTGGCATTTACGCTTTTTACTTTATCCATGTAATTCAGCAGTCAGTATATTTTCCCACAGCGCAACTGGTTTAGTATGCCAACTTTTTTTTTTTCTTTTTGTTTCTATACATTATGAACCAAACATACCTTGAGAATGCTGTAGCTGCACTGATGCAGAAACATATCTTGTTGAATCCCTGATCTGAGTGGTTTTGCCAAATAAACTATTATAATATTATGATAATGATCCTGTTGCTCCTGTGGCTGGCTTGGCAATTCTACTCTTACTCTAATTATGCAGTGCTCCAGCCTTTTCCTGCCCAGCATAGGCCGAAAACACTACTCACTGGGGCAGATTTACTTACCTGGTCCTGTTGCAATCCTGCAGTGGGTTGTCCGACGAGGATTTGGAGCTGCCGCGATTCACTAAGGTTGTGCGTCCAATTTCCTGCATGTGTCGCTTCTGCACTGAGATCCACCGGAGTTCATCTTCTTCCCGGTGTATGAGAGTGCTTGATCTTGCGACACAATTTTGTTTTTAAATTCTGCGGTTTGTCCGAATCCGTCGGGTTGTCCGACGGCACACCCCTCGATTTCTGTCGCATGAAAGCTGCCGCAGATGCGACACAATCCGATCGCGAACTACAAAAAACCGGGGCAAATCGGAGATATTTGGGAAACCCGACAGAATCGCGGTCCACGGACCCTTAGTAAATGAGCCCCAGTGTGTGGTTTCTGACTGGCACAGGTAATCAATCGCTGCACCATCCCCCAGCTGCTGTGTGTGAATGGTGCTGCTCAGGTTGATTTAGTCCTGTCTGAGCAGTTTAGGAAGCTCCGTGTAATGTGTTAGCCAGTATGCACCCAGCTTTCCCAAGGTCCTGAATTTTTAGAATTTAGTTTTTTGAGCAAAACCACTCCATTCATGGATTAAGCAAGATATGTTTCTGCATCAGCGTAGCTACCGCATTCTCAAGGTATGTTTGATTCACAATGTATATATGTACTGTACATGTTATGTAGATGCTTACAACCTATTTTGGGCTGTGGTAATGTTTAACCCTTAGGGCCCCACTTTTTAAAGGGGCTATCCAGTAACAAAATATTTGTCCCTTGCCTTTGGACCGGAGATAACTTGCTTACATGTGTGGGTCTTTTGTGATCAGATCTCCACTTATCACAAGAATGGGGGTTGCACCCCAAAAGCATAGAGCGACTGTTTGCTGTTGGAATACAATAATGGGGCCAAATTTGGGCTTTTAAAAGGAAAAAAAAAACATGCTTTATGGCCAAAATTCAATAAAGCAATACAGAAGGCCAACATGGGGAGATCACAACAGGTTCTACATATCATTGACTATAAAATAATGATGGCCTTTAGCTTCCTCTGATCTATCTGGCCCATTGTATTCAGTGATTGGCAAACATTTTTGTATGAGTGGATAGAAAATAAAATGAGCAGAAATGGGGATATTATATGGCATTTATACTGTAACTTTTTGGAACCAATATTTCAAATCTTCGTCACTCCTCTTGCTTTATAACATGTTGCACTTGATGATAAACCTTGAACTTATATATAGTAGAGGAATGTGTTCCATTTTCCTCTGGTAGACTATTGATGGAGTCTGGGTTGGGTTGAGGAGTGAAGCTCGGCACGTTGCAGATGGTGATGGATACTGCTGCCTGCAGTTGCCCACTAACCAGAGAGTGAGAAGGAGGGTAGAAAACTCTTATTTCTTGGAACATACATGAAAGAATTGTATAAATATTATGTACAGTTTCATTTGTGGTTGTGTTGAGTGAAAAGGAGGAGCTAAATAGGAATTGCTGGGAATTTTTTTGTGTTTTTCACCATTTAGTGTTCCTTTTAAGACTTGTGTTTTTAAAGTGGTCTGGACTTGTTGCTGCCTCTATATCCAGACATCGCACAAAGCTTCCCCTGTCTTGTCATTTTCCCCTTTTGTGCCCTTAACCTCTTCATCACTAAAGCAACTGTCTGCGTATGTCAGAGTCCTCCACAATCGCAGCTTTTGTCTGGGCACAAAGAAGGATTCTCTTCATGCCAAAACCCTCCGGCAACGCCATCCGGAGTAATGAACTTGGGCTTGGTGAGGGAAAGCATACATCTCTGTTTTTACCACTGCCGCTATTCTGACTTCTGAGCGGTCGGACACTTCAAGGACCAAAATAGCTCAGTCCTTGGTGCCATGTACTGGCCCTCTTGTCATTTCTTCTATGTTGTATCTTTATAATGACACAGCACAACTAAATACCTCTCCATTTAAAGAGGACATGTCGCTAAACACCAAATAATTAGCCACGTTTGATCACTGTTCTACTCGTGATCATTTTGGAGTTTTAACAAAAAGAATTTTTTTTTTTTTTAATTAATCTATTCACACCCCCCCCTCCCCCAACCTAATTGGCTAATATTAACCCAAAATAAAATAAATGTACCCACCGTTTTTGCTGTGCTTGCTGTATAGGAGGTTACCACCCCCTTGTCTAGTACAGCTTAATTAACATACAAATTGGCAGTCCACTGTTCTAAAACCTTGTGGTCTAGAAAGCGGTTATCACTGTTATCATTCTCGGTTTCTCTTTTGGTGATGTTCTAGTGAAATTGACCACTTCATTAAAGGACATCTACCATCAGATTACCTGGTGGGAGATGACCAAGATATACAAATATCATAATTTATGCACGCCCATGGCCGAACCACCCCCGTTCTGAGACCCAGTGATATCGCTGGTTCTTCACATCTCATGCTGGGCAGATAGCCGGCAGCGCAGGGAATGTGAAAATCCTGCGCATGCGTGAGAATAACATTGCCCAGTGCAAGATGTGACTGGAACCAGTGATGTCACCGGGTCTCAGAATGGGGCCCTGGGGTGTGGATAAATTATAGAACGGTGGAGCCTGGCAGTGCTCTGCAGAACACCACAGGCTCATTTGCATATCTTATAATAATTTTTTCAACAGAAACGCATCGAAATAAGAAATGACGCTTGTGACACACTGGGATAGGGAGATAAGTAAGTCATCTACCATCAGGTAATCTGCTGGTAGATGTCCTTTAGGGTTTCTGTACAGATGGCAGCAAGAGTCTTTGTAAGAGGGATTGTTCAACATCCGTGTCAGTCTGGCCCACCAGCTTGAACCCAATACTGGACCCTAGATAACTTCATTTGACTACTACCAATGTCCATTTCCTAGGGGTTGGTGGAGGACAACGCTGTCGTAAGTGGATTGCAGAATGGTCTGGAGGCAGATTATTATTGCTAAGTGAAACAGTTCTGGTAGTAAATGCCTCTTAGCATTAAACTCCTTCCTGATGATGAAGTTTCTGGGTGGTGTGTTCATATTTTAGTGAATATATTCTTGTACTATATCAAACGCCACCTTTTTTTATATATATTTAATCTTCCAAGTTCTCTATGAATTCTCCAAACAGAACCATATCCTTGAGCACTTTGTCGAAGGTTTGTCAGTAACGGTATTCAGGGGAGACCCAATCCAGGTGTTGCTCCATCATTTGTAATGAGGATCAAATAGCAGCTGACGTGTCTGGCAACCCTGGACCTAATACCAGATGACAAGTCTGGCAGCCCTCTGTCTAATATTAACTGCTATATCCAAGTACTAAAGAAGATGGCAGGGAGCCAGACATAAGTCCGTGCGCTGCTTGAGTAACACTTTACAAGCCATGATTTGTAGACGCGAGGTAGTTCGGCTTTATAGTAAAATAGAAAAAAACGTGGCACTGTGGATGTTGAATTTCTGCACTCAATTTTGTTATAGTATTGGAATAAATCTTATTGTCTCAAATATATTAGCTGCCTAAAACTTAAAGGGGTTTTTATAATACGAATCCCCTTTAAGTAGCCGCCCATTAGAGCATAATGGACTTGATTCGTTTTTGTATTGTGTTTTATAACATTGCGTAATTGTAGCTTTTCTGCTCTTCTGATAAGTCCGGTTAGAAATCCCATTATAGTGAAATCAAACACTATAATGTGTAGCACATTACATGGATTATGTAGGCCGGATACAAGGAATAGGATAGGGAAAGAGGACAACTAATGGAACTTTTTTTTTTTTTTTCTTCCTAAAAATGGATACAAAAGCCTGGATTTGATGTCTGGGCAAAATGATTGTCTGAATAAGTTTAAAAAAAAAAATAAGAACAAGAAATTACTCCTATAATTTTATCATTATTAATAACAACAACAGTTTTATCATATACGAAAAATCCCAAATATATGTATTTTTTAGAGTTGGTGGTTTTCCTTGTCATAAGCAGGTATCCCTTATCCACAGGAAAGGGGTTAACTTCCTCATCAGCGGGGGTCTCTATGGTGGGTCCCCAAAAATCTTAATGATGCAATCCCTTTTCCTAGAGCAACTGGTCACACAAGCGCCCTACTACTGGTTTCCTCTCTATGACAGAGAGAGAGAGCACAGTCCTCTGCTACTTCCATCCGTGCCATTAACAGTGAAATTGGGGCAAAATGGACCCCCGTTCTCTTGACAAGGTGTGGTTCCCCACCAATTAGTAAATGATCCCCCTTCCTTCAGCTGGACAGTTTCTTTTAATAACCAACCTGTTTTGGCCCTTAAAGGGGTTTTATCCTTTAGACATTCCCCATCCACAAGAACCCAGAGGTCCTCTCCATTACAGGGCAGAACTTGTGTGACCTCCCTTGCCATCGGTCATGGGGGACTTTGGCTTTCAGACCCCTGCCAGACATTTTGCCCAAAAGGAGCTAGAGGATAAGAACCTGGAGAGCAATGTTCCTCCGAAAGGTAGTCCCTGAGCTGTCCAAGAGACTTGGCTTGTGGTCTTTTTAGGCTTTTAGTAACTTTGGAGGCTCCGTGAGCAGAATTTGAGGGCTAAAGTGAGGTCGGCCATAGGTTCTGTAAAAATTCTATATGCGACTGAAGTGGCAGATATATAAGCCACTGAGAAATGGCCAACTGGGGCAAACTGTATAGCCAAAGTGTTCTTTTCAAGTATTGCCATAAGCCTGAATCCAAAGGGGTTGGTCAAAGAACTGAGCCGTAGATGGTATTACCAAATGTTCTGCAACCACTGTGGTTGTGGATCATGTGGGCGATTTGTTGCTCCTCAGACCGGGGGTTACATTGGGGCAAAGTTTCATGTGGAGAAACTGTAACCTTGAAATATTCGTGTAAGTTAAGCCAGTGCTTTCAAGAGGCTGATGTCTGATAGAGAAATGTATCAGTGAAAGATATAACCTGAGGCACACCACAAACCGGTTTGGGCAGTTCTCAACAAAGGGATTAATATTTCATTTGTATGCATATGTTTTTTTTTCCTCATACAACAAAAACCAGTTACCTAAGGATTTAAAGAGGAAAATATACAATTTTTGCGTGTAGGGATTGTTGGCCACATCAGGGTAAGGATTGTTGGAAACCCTATGCTCATGGTCAGTGAAGTCAAGTCCAATTTCGGAGCAGGTTGAATAGAGAAATTAAGTTCCCTAATGTGAAATAGGCCCTTGGATTCCTATTCTATTAATTGAAGGGCCTCCTTTGATTATACATTTGTCACTAATCTCGTGGACGGAGAATTTTTATTTTTTTTTCTTGAATAACCCTTGTAGTTCTCCTGCACAATTCTTCTCTGTGCACATTTGGTGTCACACTGCCAAGAGTCCAAATATCTGAAATAGGACATGGCTGTACTTGAAATTAGATGCAAAACTTATGACTGTCTATTTTAGATGACCGTATTTAGGGTTGGGTAGATAAATAATATTAATAGTAACATCTGGGCCATGCATTTTGTCCATCGGTCTCATGACCTGGTACGAAGCCTTCACTGGAGTGTGTGGATGTCCAGATCTGTTACATTAGCTCTTCATCAGGCTCCATTTATTATATCCAAATGTTCCTAGATGAGTAGTTAAAAGGTAACCTGCAAGTAAGTCTGGATTTTGTCTGCAGTAAATTTTTGCAAGTGTGGACAGCTTGTAAGAAGACAAGATGATGCTAATATTTCATGTAACCAACAGATATATGCCAAAGGGCACCTCCAGACATTTAATGTTCTAATAAGGTGGTGTAGTAAAGCAGCAGAGGAACATAGAAATTTGGGTTTGGTATCAACAAAAACCAAGGAATTAAAGGGAACCAGTCGTCAGAAAATGGCCTAATAAACCACTACTAGTATACTGTCAAGCAGCATAATGCTTTCAAGTTTTTGGTTTTTTGATGACCCAGTGTGGTGGCATCATCCAGAAAATAAACTTTGAAGTGAGATGTAAATTGGTTGTATAAAATCAAGACTGCACTGAAGTAAGGTGGGGAACCCTGAATGCCTCCTCCACTGGAATTGACATCATGCATTGGACTTCAGGAGATGAAGTCCCCTTTAGTGATGTCTTTAGATGCAAGACCATCAATGTCTGAGGAAGAGAGAGCTTGACTTCAGTGTTAAAATCTCTGCCTCCTTAACTTTATAAAACCAATTTACATCTCACTTCAAAGTTGGTTTTCTGGATGATGCCACCGCACTGGGTTATGAAAGAAACCCAATCTGGAAGGTGTTCAGCTGTTTGGCAACATATTGGTAGCGGTTTATTTGGTCAATTTCTAATGAATGGTTTCCTATTAGATAATAAATGGACAATACATAGTAAAAGCACTTGGTTTGATTGTCCTGGTGCAGTTCCTCCAATGCCAGTCTCAGAATAGTCAGAGAAGCTTGTCGCCATCTTACAGAAATAAAGCTGAGTACATTTTTGCTTTCGTAGACCTGTTTTTGGATGGACCAGTGTCGCAGACTACCACGTGTAGAGTAGCTTGATTGGATTCTGGCAATTTTACAGAAGTTAGGACGGGGACACGAGGTAACTGCACTAAAAGGATCATAAATGGACTAAAACGTTTGGTGATTTCAATTCAAATCTGAGAAGCTGGTGAACATTTTAGAGGGCTAAAAAAAACGGAGGAACGTCCAATAAATGAGAAAAAGAGGCATCAAATTATTTAAACTAATACATTATGTATTCTATTATAATTATGAACTATTTGGGTCTTGTAAGACTGCATACTGCAGTTTCAGTGTCTAGTCATCTCCAGAAAAAGTAAAGCTCTGGATCTCTTTGACTTGTGGCAGATCCAGATTTATAATATTGATTGAGAATACAGACATATTACAGTTTTAGACCAATCTATTATACTGTCTTTTACTGTTATTCATTGTACATTTTTGAAAATGAAATAAAAATTGCTGTCCGGCCTAGTGGGGCAGGTTCATCAAGAAATGGTCACAAAGCTGTAACTTTTAAGAAAAAAAATTTCTTTAATTACAGACATTACAAAATTTTTTCAGGAAGACCAGATTTAGAAGACTGTTCACACTTTATAATTACAGTTTGGCCAATAAAGTGCAAATGGACAGTAATTGTGCCTGTGTTTTTATATCCTTTTGTGTCATGTTGTACCTGTGTTTTTGGTGCCTATGACTTGTGTATGGGCTAAAAATATTTTTCAGTCTACAGTATTCTGTATACATTAAACTTGGGTTAAGCTCGTGTTCTGAAGGGTTTCCTTGAAAACCTTTGGGCAGCCTGTTCTGGCTCCTCGTTCCAGCAGCATGTCGATGTTCTGGACTCCAACACTGTCAATCAGTGGCCTCCTGGGAACAATGGATCTTACTTGTTACGTAGTCCACTACAGAGCAGGAGAAGTACAGTTTCTATATCATTGCTCACTCTGGCTCAAACCCAAGTTTTTGCAGGATTTCTGGAACACCCCTTTATGTCAAACATCCGTTTTTTGCTGGTACGTCGTTAACAGATCAATTGTTTTCATTTGATTCTTTTTGAGTAATGGAAACTGAAGCTATGTTTTGCATCATGTCAGCATTTTGCAGTTACTCTTGGGCACCTGCCTAAAGGCAGTTTTCACTTTTTTCTTTTTCTAAGTTGACTTCAAAGGAAAACTGCAGTATGTTATAGAGCAGGGGGATCTATGCCAGTTGATGTAAAGATTTTGCAGGGAAGGGGGGGGGACCTTTCAGTCATTGCTATTTCTGTACATAAAGGTTGTCAATGACTGATGTCCATCTCCTTGACTGCTCAACATAGACCAGTAATGTACCGTAAATTAAAAGATAATGTTCTATTACCGGTAAATCTTTGCCCTCAGACTGTGTATCAATTATCTCAGCTCCTCTTGCTATATAAAATGCTACCTGATCAGGTCAGTCAAAAAACTACAACTTTCTGAGTTTGAACAAAATCCAAAATTGAACATGAAACATGGTCACTACTGCAGTAGGTTATTGGGCATAGCAGTCTCATGTCCACATTGGAAGTCCTTGTTATAGTAAGTGCAGAATCCAGATGCTGTTTTTAGTCATTTATTTTGCCTGGGGTTGTCCCATGAAACACGGCTCCCTTAATCTTGGGGAGTAGCGAGGGGTCCGATGGAGGTACTTGGGGCCCCTCATTCTCGTGATCTGTGGGGGTCTCATCGCTGAGACCCCCACCAGTCGGCACATCCTGTGGATAGGGCTTAACTTGTTTCATGCGTAAACCCCTTTTAAGAACGTTTAAAACTTCTTTTTTTTTTTTTTTTTTTTTTTTTCCTCTAACAAAGGAATTAAAAATGTATGTAATGAGGAATGGAGGTATATTGGGATTTCGGAGTGAAACCTAAGTCTCCTATTCCGCCAAAAGCAAAAACCGTGATGTTGAAACGGACATAATTCACCAATAATATAGATTTTTTTTTTTTTTTTTCATCAAGTCTACTGATATCCTGCTATCTGTTACTATTGTGGTCACCTTTACTATGCGTCATTGATGGCCTCACACCCTTTTTCTTCTGTTTATTCTTGCTGGTCAGACAATTAGTAGATAAACATATGAAATATTAATGGAAGGCGTAGTCTACAAGCTGCCGGCTAACAAACGCCACCGTTTTAGCAGTCTATTTCTGTAGTTTTTATGTTTGTCTCTAAACTGCTGTACAATGTGTTCTTGCGTATAAAAATATAGTACTTTTTATGAATAATTAGCATCATGTAATGTGTACTGATCCAGTCCAGAGGTGTATTTATAGTACTGCAGGACATCATTAGAAGCGGTCAGTAAGATTGTGTGCAGTCGATTTAAACCTGTATCCTATAAGCTAATTTTTTTATGATAGTTAGTCCTACGTCAGGGCCCTGATTTAAAGCTGAGTGTGATTTCAGCTCTGAAGCCTGCAGAATTGTGAATGCAGCTCTAAAATATAATAATATAGACTGTAGCCACGTAAAAAAAATATACAATGGCACAATATAGTGTATCCTGTTGATGCATTATGGCTTCTTTAGAGTATTGTAGTATGCACAATTTCTATTGCAGTTTATGTACGGTACTTATGTTTGTCTACGGCTTTAGTTTATAGTCCCAATTCTAATGAAGGATGAATTGATTTTTGCAGGAGGCATGATGAAGTTACACACATCAAAATCCAGAACACGGGAGATTTCTATGACTTGTATGGCGGAGAGACGTTTGCCACATTGGCCGAGCTGGTGCAATATTACACGGAGCAGCAGGGTCTTCTGCGGGAGAAGAACGGAGATGTGATTGAGCTCAAGTACCCGCTGAACTCCCAAGATCCCACATCAGAGAGGTGAGTGGCTGCACATGTCCCGAATCCTCTTTGCTGCCACACTGCTGCCATCTGTTGGGCATCACTGGTATTTGAAGTCTGAACGAAAGACGGCTGTGAGAGCTGAGTCCTGATTTGTGCTCCTACTGGGGGCTTCTTGTACGGCAGGGGGAATTTTGGTTATGGTGTGACAAGTAGCGCAACCTTTAACTTTTTTAGATAACCTCAATAATTAAACCTTTTCAGCCTGTATTTGTGATCCTTTTACTTTTGGCCTTTTTATATACTGTTGTCCAAAATTGTACATAAAAGGCTCATTTATGAAGGGTCGCGCTGCTAACTTTTGTTGGACTGGTCACCTTTTTCTGGGATTAGATGCACAGGAATTTAAGTGTCTGATGGGATTTTAGCGCACGCAATCCTTTCGTGGCGCAGTGGCTTCCATGCAACACAATTGGGGGGCGTGCCGTCTGACTGTTTCGGACTGCGCGCGGGATTTAACTTTCAAATTTTGTCGCAAACCCAAGCACTTACTTGCACCACTAAAAAGATGGTGAACTCTGTCGTTCCTGAGCCGGGAAGCGACACATGCAGGATATCTGTGTACAATCTCAGTGAATCGTGGCACAGTGCTTTATCGTTGGACAATGCACTTTCGGTGAACTCCAGTGGCACTGTAAGTAAACGTGCCCTAATATTCTATCTGTTGCTTCAGTGATTTGGGCAATAGTCCTTATCTTGACCATCTACACGCCTCTCGATACATCCATAATTATGCTTTGCCTTGACAGTAGCTGCCAAAAATAGATGTTCTAGTAATGATGAACCTCTGTTTTCTATCACAAAGCCAATTGCAAACCCAAACACAGATTTTTACCCTAGACCCAGCAGTCCTCAGGTTCTCAAGTTGAATTTGTATTAGTCGGAATAGGTATACTTGGTAAGTGTAACCGCAGCCAAATTATTTTTAGTTTTCTCTGACTATTGGATTGTAAAAAGTTTGATTTGAAAAGGGAACAATGATGGACGATAAAGCTTCATTGCAGACATTTTGCAGTTGACCCTAGCGGTTTTGGACTAAAGTTTAATAAATTCCCTGCTTCCAAAGAGCTTCCACAAAGGTCACAATGGGCACAGAGGTATGTTTTTAGCTAGGAGTAGTTTGTAAGTTGAGGACTGCCTGTACCAACAGTACAGTATCAAATATTTTAGAATAATCTAGAACGACAACATCCAAAACCCCCATCACGTCCATCCCAGAATGTGTCTCCTCATAGGAGCTGATCAGGTTAGGGCTCATTCACACAAACGCAATGGGGACCGTTATGTGTCAAATTTCCATTTTTTTTTTTTTTTTTTTTCACAATTAAACGAAACCAAACTTTACAATGTGTGACGAGAAAACATTATCACAATTACCTGGAGCATTTGATGGTTAAGATTTATGGTGACATTGGGCAGATTTAATTAAGGGGTTAAAATTTGTATAATATGAAAATTGGGGTATGTAAAATCCTCACCTCTCCTCCCCTTAAAAACAGGGTAATTTTCCCCTTTTTAATTGACCTTTTCAAGCAACTTTTACACTAAAATTCTTTTTTAATTGACTTTTATTTGTTCTGGTGCCCAATCTTTTATCTTCCTGAGGTATTTAACGTCTACAGAATTTAGGTTCTATTTAAAAATGTCCCGTCTACATCAAGAATTAAGAAAAAAAAGGTTTTTTTTTTGTTTTTTTTTTTATAGTCCCTTTATGACTATTTTGTTGTCATTATTCCATACAAGACCCAACATTTGTACTTTTTATATTTTTTATATTGTGTGGGGGCACTAGAACCAATATTTGTAGGATATTCTCATATTAAATATTGACCTGTCCACTTCTGGAACCCAGATGCATCTAAAAAATGGGGTTCACCTGACTATTTTTGCCTTGCAGAACATACAACAGTATGAAAGTAAAAAGTCACAATTTTGGGCACATCACAATTAAATGGGTATTTGTATCGAACAAAGGCAGTTTCTAGAGTCTTCGGATACAACATTTAATATTTTTTACATGTCCGTTTTTTTTTTTTTCTCCCCTCGACCCTTCCCACAGTGTAGGTTTCCAATTTTGTGATACTTTTGCGTTCACCGTTGATGATTTTTGCCGTGCCTGAACGCTCCAGCCCGTACGTGTATGAATTGTGCCGGGGGCATTTTCAATTACTTTGCTTGTTCTATAGATATTATTTTGCGCCACTGTCTTGCTACTGGCATATATTGCGGAGTCTTCACAGGAGATTCATCCATCACGGCCTAACCGTTTCCTTCTTCGGTATTGTTTTCACGCTTCGGGTTGAATAAATAATGTTACACGACTCGCATGAAAGTCTATAAAATAAACTGCATTATTGATTCTAAAGTGGTGGTTACCGTTTGTGTGAGAAAGGGGGTGACAAAAAGGTGACAATCAATAGTCTATAATTTTTTTTTTTCCCAGAGTAAACATTTTACTTAATGCGTTTCTGAGTGCTTTCTGGAGTTTGGATGGAAATAATGTAAATGTGCAAGAGAATAAAGGAGCCTTTAATTTCATGAGACTAAATATTGAACCATTTCAGGCAACATACTGTATTTCTGGCACATCATTTTTCTGCTCTCCCTATGTAGTAATATAAAAGCTGTCCACAACCACTTTTCCCCGACGTACACAAGTTTAGCACTTTAGAATTTTTTTTGTATTCGTAGATCAATTGTTAACCCTTTGTTGCCCAGTTTTTGGCTTTTATAACATATGGTAGAAATGTATTGAGCTCAGCAGATACTTCAATTTAAAGGGAACTTAAATTGCAGCAGGGAATTATTTTCCTACCATGCCCCTAACTAAGCTTTCTGATGCTGAAAAGTCAGCTGCTTAAAGCTTTATGCAATTTTACCTTTTAAAGTGTAAATTAACTTTTCTGCCAAATTAAATAAATCAATAGTGTAATGATGGTAAACTTTGTCATTTACATTTTTAAAGATGGATGTTTCAGCGTCCTGCCCCCCCCCCCCCCTTCTTTTTGCTGTTTAGTGTATAAATTCTCTCCCATAGTCACACTGCCGGCTGATGGATAAGCCATTAGAAACATTATCAACTTCTACTTAACGCTTTACAAAGTCACCTGGTGACTTCAGAGCTAAATTATATAGTAAAATATTCTCTAGTTATGCGTAGAGTTTATATTTCACCTCAATTTGCTGTGTGCAGGTTTGAGAAGATGGAAATGCTGCTCACTGAAGGAGAAGAAAGGAGCAAAGAAACCCTTTTTCTTTGTAAAATATATTACACACTTTATATTTAAAAATGGTAAAATACAGGTGATAATAGTAAACTATCCATGTGCCGGGGTGAGGGACTGCTTCAGCTACTCTTTCAAGATTTAGCTGGATGGTTGGGGCATCAGATGACAAGGAACGTTAAAAGGGGGGCGCATTGTAACAGAGGCCAACAGAAAAGGCATTTGAGTGGGTTTGCCAACAAAGGAGGGGAGAATAAAAGCGGGCCGGGCTACATAAAGGCATCATAGTGAGCGCATATTAGTGAAGGTCACCACATGTATAGTGAGTGAAAGACAGGCAAGGATTTATTTAGTTGCTTTTTGTTAGTTTTTCTTTGTTGGTATCTTTTAAGTCAGCTAAAATCTATTAAAAGTTGACATGATTTAGAGAGTGGATAAAGATTCGAACCAAGCAAAGGTGATCCCGATTTAACAAGTGAATCTCACAGGGGGTATACAGTTTATACTGTGTAAGCACACGGAAGTTAGGGTAAAGAGGCGTGTCTTATGACATAACAAACCTTAAAAATCTACCCTCAAAATAGAGCATCGTAAACCAGGGGCAGTTACTAATTGATCTAGTCTCTGTGACGGTGTTAATCTTTGCCATTCATGGCCACCTATCTTCTAAAATCATCTCTTAAAATTATTATAATGAACCACAAAGGCTATGGATGTTCTAACAGAGCCCCTCTGTTCTGCAGATTAATAGGCTGTTACATTCTGAAGGAGCACTCCCCCTCCCCCCTGTTCTCACTGCTGCTGAGATTACAGGAAGTGCAGGGGGAAAGGGGAGACAGAGACCTTCTGCTGCACAATGTAACATTGTGAAGCCATAAAACTGAGGGCTTCTGTAACATGATCCTAGCCCTTCAGGCTCATTAGCATAATTTTAAGAGTTTACTGTAGAAGGAAGGGGGGAGTATTCCCCCCCCCCCCCCCTCTTCAAGAGATTGCAAAACAAACAATTTTTTTATCCAGGTGATCAACTGCAAAGGTTTTACTTTTAGGTCAAGTTGCCCTTGGACAAAAGGGCAATAAAAAAAACTGCTTCTCTCTGTGCTATTTTGGTTCAAGCCTTGAATGTATCGACATTTTGTTACCTTATTATAAAAAAAACATGAACAGGAAATGTTTTTAGCCTCTGAATAATCTGCATAAAAATGTTTCCATTTATCAACGGGAAGCGGAGATTAAGGATTTAAAGGATATAGGAAAGATGCATAGTGCAGAACTTATCAATAGACAATGAAAAACCTTATTTCCATAAAGCTAGAAATCCTCTATTTTATGCACCGTTTTATTTTTGTGGTGTTATCCCCTTTAAATGATTCTTTTCTTAGTTTCTGTATTGTTGCTTAGCAAACCATAAACACATTCTGCGGGATTTTGGGAGGCTTAGGATGTCTTTCCGTCTATCCTCGTATGTGATCAAATTACATACCAGACTGTAGTTGAAAGCGGTCGGGTCTGAAAATGCTCAGATTTCTACTTCTATAAAGTGGGACATCTGACAACTTCCTCTTCTGGATTATTTATAGGGTTGTGTCATGATGGTGCCGAGAGAAGCTGGATGATTAAAATAGGATTTCACTGGCTGCAAAGGATCAAAACTGCTTGTCGTAGGCTTCCTATAGCTACTCTTTACAGTCCTATAAGGGCAATGCATAGTGTGTAGTACAGGGTTAGGTTGAAGGGGTTTCCAGTATTTTACAGGAATTTGGGGAAAATCCAATGAGGAAGGGGGTGGGTACAAGGTAAAAACAAATGCGTAAACTGTGTAGAACAAATGAATTCTATGTGGCCCACTGAGGCCACTCGTTGGCACCAGCGGGTCCCATGACCACCGACACTTTTGGGTACTGTCGAGTTTCGGCCATGCTGGTAGGTAGGTACTAAGGATGTGGCCTGTTGGCTTAAAGGTGCAAGAATTTTTTTTCCTTTCGTATTAAATTTGCTGCAAAAAAAATCACGAATTAATGGAACGTGAAGTTTGATATTTATCCAAGGAGTTGCTCTGACTGCCATATTTGACATCTTAAAGGAATCAGCCTTTTTAGAGGTTTTTTGTTTTGTTTTTTTCTTTTAATCTACTAGGTTAATGGAACACCCCAGTCAAAGCTAATTAATTTAATAATACTTGGTGCAAGGTCGGAATGGAGGAGCATGACCCATTTTCATTTGTACAGGCAGTTCCCGGGTTACATACAAGATAGGTTCTAAAGATTGTCTCATGTGGTAAGAAGTTTCCCTGATCTTTTGGGTTGTTGAGACATCTCTTTATCCTTGGTGTGCTTGTGCTAAAGAAGAACAAAGGCATCTCATATCTCACAGGATAGAGATATACTCGCTGATTAGTGGGGCTCCCAACGGTGGGACCCCCAATAACCTTGTGAACAAATGAAGTACTACCGTCAGGGCCATAGACCATGAATAGAACATCAACCTGGCTGTCCATTCATTTGGGGTTCAAGGGACCACTTTTCTCATGATCCACGGGGGAGGGGGGTCTCAACTGTGAGGGATAAGGGATAGTATGTTGTGAATGGACAACCTCATCAATAAATCCCTGTCTGTCTATGATGGTTGGAAACAGTGTGGGACTATTCTGAGGAGTCCACCACCACATTTTCACTAAATTCACTACATGCTCCGTAGCAGCCATAGGCATTATGGTCCAAATCCCAATTTTATTTTTTATACATGGGTCTCGCTTATTATTGTAGGTTTTTATATTCACTTGGGGGTGAAAAGGGATTTATATGAAAAAAGATCACTACAGAGTTTGTTTTGGTTAATATGTTTTTTTTTTTTTTTTTTTTTTTAAATTCGAAAAAGAGGTACTGAAAAAAATAAGTCTTTCCAAAAAATGCAAGCCCTCAATACTGAAAACAAGCTTGTAAAGATGTAGGTCTGTCAGGTGTAACCTACGGCGTTAAAGGAAAACTCCAGTCACAGCTAATTTGTTGAATAATACCTTGTGCAGGGCCTGCGCACGACTCTAGGTTCTAGAACGGTACTATGGACAGCCCCTTACTTAAGGACACCCGACTTACAGACGACCCCTAGTTACAGACAGACCTCTCTGCCCCCTGTGACCTCTGATGTAGATCTCTGGATGCTTTAATTTGGTCCCAGACTGCAATGATCAGCTGTAAGGTGTCTGTAATGAAGCTTTAATGATAATCCTTGGTCCCATTAAAGAAAAAAAAAAAATTGAAAATCCAATTGTCACTGGGACAAATTTTTTGTTTGAAGCCAAAATTATACAATTCCAATTTACATACAAATTCAACTTAAGAACAAACCCAAAGAGGTTGACTCTCATATTCGCTTTATTTAATGGGTTCGGCCAGTTTACCTCACGGTTGTGTGAATTCGGCCTACATATACATTACAAAAAATATATGTGGGACGTATGTACGGCCGCAAGCTTGCAGCCGTTCATACGTCCCCTATAGACTGATATGGCCGCACAGAACAATACGGTTCTACATACATGTGGCGCCATACCACTCCATATACGGGAAAAAGATGGAACATGTGCATCTCTATGGAGAACCGAGAGGTCACCCCTCCTCCTCTCCATTGTGGTGAACTTATGCCGTCCGGCTACCGTTTGACGGCATACGTTTGTCTGAATTTAGCCTAAGTGTCGGGGGGCCGGATATTAGGTAATTTACTAATATACTTCTATTAAAAGTTCTGCACCGTTTTCTTGATATGTAAAGTGAAGCCTCCGGGTTTTTTTTTTTTACCTCATCAGCCAGACATTCCTGACCATAAAATGGCCGCAGATGGAGGGTCATGTGATCTCCCTGTCAGGACCTTATAGTATTCATGAAGATAAGATGAAGGTTCTGGCAGGGCCATTGTCCATGGACATATAGAGATCACATGACCCTCCATCTGCAGCCAATTTTATGGTCAGGAATGTCTGGCTGATAAAAGACAAGAGGCCTCGCTTTACATATCAAGAAACTGGTGCAGAACTTTTAATAGATGTATATTGGTAAATTACTTAATATCCACACTTGGACACACATTACAAAAATCATGAAGTAAAGTGGCCAATCCCTTTAACATAGTTCTAATGTTGTGTTCAGTGGAGCATTTGATGTATTTAATCCTACAAGTGGGCGGTTCATTTTCACTTACCTCGGGCGATAAAACCTGCAAATAACAGTCAACAATCCCTCTCAACCACTTTGGTAAATGGAAACGCTGCTCGTTAATCCCGGGAACGTCTCCTCAAGTGCTCTATGGATTTAGTGAGTGCTGAAACCATGCGCAGGCGAAATATGTAGCAGAGCGATTTGTTGGCCGCTCTTTCTTCACTTCTGCCGGTTTGATTTTTCTGTTACAATAGACACTTCCCTGTAAAAGCAGCGTGGGTTTAATCCACTAGCCAGTTTTGGCAACCTCAGGGAATTTTATATAAACAGCCTTAATAGATTTTTGTGGTGTGTGTTTTTTTTTTTTTTTTTTTTTTCTATGTTGGATTTAATTAATTTGCAGCACATTACTTAATGGAATTGAAAGGATCCGGCAAAATGAAGGCCGGTTAAACAATTTATCTGGATGCGAAACATTTTCTATTGAAAATGTAGCACTAAGCTTTGTTATTTACTGCGGGGGATGTTAGTCATGTGTTTTCCGGGCTTTGTAGATGCAGAATTGATTAATAAAAGTGCACTTTAAGTACATTTCTTTCAACTGCATAAATACACTTCAAAGTAGCACTCCCACAAAAATATTTGTTCTCTGGCCCGTCCATAAATTTGGAGTGAAGGAGATCCTTTTTCTAATGTCGCTCCCTTCTGTCCTCAACTGCAACTGTATTGCCACAGATTCCTGGAATTCTGACAAACTATAAAATCTACATAACACTGAAATACGCCCACTGCTAATGGCAAAATTCTTGGTCAATACAATGTAATGGAGGCAAATTCTAACAATCCTGTGGTGACATCACTTCAGTTCCAGTCAAGTCCCGAGAACCGAAACGTCTGTATGGCTTGTCTGAGGCTTGCCGTTGAACAACTTATTTAGATCTGCAATGTTTTGGATGAAACTGGAATTGTGATCTGGAATCAAAAATCCATCAGGTTTAGATTTTCTGGGATGTTCATGGTGGGGTCATGCAAGGTCATTTTGCAACCCCATAGTTATTGGATGCAATGCCGGAGTCTTCATGTCATGTGACAAGTCACTTTGTAGCTCTATCCTCGGAAGGGTAAATTGGACCAGTGAATTCTTGACCAGATCAGTCTTTTCCATTTTTGAATCTAAAGTCTTCAGAAAACTTCTTTTATGAAGCACTGTTTGGCAAGCCACCTAATTAAAGGGAAGCGGTCACCAGATTTTTCACTAATTAACCTCATAACCGCTTTGGCAATAGGTTCTCATAGAACTTCTATTTGTAGCTAAAAAATGCAGACTTTCTATCCCAAAATCATTTTTGTAAACCTACCGGTTACCTTGCCAGAGGGAGCAGCGGGTCATAAGAATTATTTGGTCGAGTCCCCCCTACCTTTGAGGAGCTGTGCATGTGCAGGGAGGTGGTGGAGGACATGAACTCAATGCATATGACTGATGCCAGGCTGTGGGTGCACAGGTACGAGAATTCAACGGTGCCAGACAATGGCGTCTGCTGAAGTAGGGGGGAATGAGGAGATGTTTGGGGGAAGTCGCACAGAGGCTCGGCCGAATACGCTACTCTTATATTTCTTCTAAATCCTAAAAACTATACAACATTTTTTTTTTTTTCCAACTTCATAGATGGTACCATGGACATCTCTCTGGAAGAGAAGCAGAGAAACTTCTACTGGAAAAGGGAAAGCCTGGAAGTTTTCTAGTGCGGGAAAGTCAGAGCAAGCCTGGGGACTTTGTGCTGTCCGTCTTAACAAGCGAGGAGAAGCTAGAGAATGGAGAACGTAAATCACGCGTCACACATGTTATGATTCGCTTCCAGGTAACAAGATGCCAAAGATGCCACAAACCTTTTTCTACACAAATTGTGGTCATTAAAAGAATCTGAATTTTACATAGATTTATTGATTCAGCTTGATCTGACTCCACATTTCAGCCGGATGGTAAATATGATGTAGGAGGAGGAGAGCGCTTTGATACATTGACTGACCTGTTGGAGCACTACAAGAAGAACCCTATGGTAGAGAAGTCGGGAGCTGTGGTACATCTTAAGCAGGTAAAGGAGATATCCAAGCTTTCTTTTTTTAGAGTGTTTGTTTTTTTTTTTTTTTTTTTGGTACATAAACAAGCTTTTCTGAACACCATTTTTTTTTTCCAGCCATTTAATGCGACGCGGATCAACGCAGCTAACATTGAGTCAAGAGTACGAGAGCTGAACAAAATGGCTGACAACACAGAGAAGGCCAAGCAAGGGTTCTGGGAGGAATTTGAGGTAATTCAGTACAACTTGTGCATTATTATACAACATTGATTATGTAATTATATGTAATGGTAATGTACAACATTGACGTGCCACCTTTTTAAAGCTCTTCTCCATAATAATCTGTGAAGTTGAGTCCCAGACATTTTTGACAGTCTAATAAGATATGTAACTTGTACCATCTGAGACTGGTATTGCAATTCAGTCTTCAGTCTTAGTCTACAAAGTGTATGGATGCATTCCTGCGAAACTGGGAATGGGATTATTTAGTCGGGTAATTTGTCGGAGTACAGGGGTTGGACCCCCATTGATCATAAATGGGCAATACTCAAGATATTGCCGCCTTTTCTGAAGTACAAGAAAATTCTTTCTATTCTTCAAAGGGGTTTGCCCAAGAAAGAACATTCTCAAATTTGAATCCCCTTGTGATAACACAATAAAGATTAATTTTTAACTCTTTACTTTACAATTTTACTCACTTTACACAGTTTTATTGCTGTTTTGGCTACTGTCACTCAGTGATGGTCAGTGCAAAATTCCAGAGCGTGGGCGGGAACTCTCTAAGCAGACACTTCATGATCCATCTAGTCTGTGAACTGACAATGGGGCTAGATTATCAGGGTACAGGTTTATATTCACTTTTATTTAGCTTCTGAACATTATACTAGTATCTGACACATAGAAAGATGGATGAGACGGATCAGAGATTAGGTTAAGAGATCAATGAGATGCCTATTACACACAATGACCCAGTTCTCCTACCTCTCTGCTATTTCATAACACATAGATCCTGCTGTGCCTTTCTCCCAATCCCGTATAAATAACTTCTCTGCCTGCAGCTTTACACTCGCAATCCTGCCAGCAGGAAGTCAGTGTGAACTCCGTGCAGGAAGGGGAGGGGCTAGAGGCTGAGAACCAAGACAGAAATCCCAGCTTCACGGCTGTCAGACAAAAAAGCAAAATTGCGTCCCGACCCCAAGAGAGAAGTTACAGGGTCGTGTCCAGGTGCAACTGAAATTGTGTACAGCAGTACTTAGAGACCAGTTGGAATTATATCTGTGAAATGCTGTATTTTTTGTTAATAACTGTTAATAAGAGAATGTGTTATATTCTCAGTAAATTTAAGAAACTTGTCTTCATGGGAATACCCCTATAGGAGCTTTACTTCTCTACACTACATTTTCATGTCCTGAAGTCAAAAGTGAAAAGTCAGTCTTATTTTATAGAAAGGTTATTATTCCTTTGGACCAGGAAACCCCCCTTTAAAATCCGCAGCTTGTAGTGTAAGAACGCAGAGCAGCAGCGACACTGAATCGACTAATTTGATGTTGAATGGAAATGAAATGTCACAGCACTATAAATATGCTGTGAAAAGTACTTGTCACATGTGGCAAATCTGCCTTGAACGCGCAAAATCTTGTGGAATTGAAGGTGCTATATATGTTATGTGGGTTGGACATACGAAATGCTGCTACAAACGTTCTTGTCAGTGTTGGGGTTGATGGGTGTAAAGGTTGCACCTTGCCTATTCATTGGTATGTGAATGTATGTATTAATTGCTCTTTTTATCTCGCCTTGACAGATGTTGCAGCAGCAAGAATGTAAACTGCTCTATCCCAGGAAAGAAGGACAGAGGCCCGAGAACAAAAGCAAAAACCGATACAAGAATATTCTGCCTTGTAAGTATGTAGTGCCTTTAGTCTAGCAATATATGCCATGCTATCGCCCTTAACCCTAATAACAGCAAAGCAAAATATACTGGTACAAATACTTTCTTTGGTCAGTAGATGGGAGCAAAGTATCATGACTGGATAGCTTAAGCAGGCATTAGTTGTCAAACCAATGGAAGTTCCAGCCGACTAGGACACTAATTGGAGCAGAATTTAGTAATGACCCTTCCTGCGGGACATTACAAGTTCTTTTCTAGTACCATACATATCATCACTTTACACTTGCTTCTGGCTTTCGATTACACACTCTGTTGTAGGGGAGCGTAACGGATATTAAATTGGTGGAAGGTCTTCCATATATTACCCGGTCCCCATAGACTTCAGTGTATGGAATTTTACCTTTCATTGCAAAAAAGACATGCCCCCCGGCACAATCTTTTCCATTATCTAGTAACTGAAAGGAGATTGGAATCTGACACACACAGGTATGAACTTAACCTAGAATACATATAACATTTCATTCTTTGTTATTCTTGTAATATAAAAACTAAACCATAACTAAGTGGTTTTCATTATTTTTTTTAAAGAAAACACATTTTTGAGATTAACATTTAAACATAGAAATGCATGCGAAAAAAAAAAAAACCCTTTTTCTTTTTCACGAGAACGGTTTCATCCCCCTCCTCTTCATTGACCGATGTTTGACTGCGCGTCAAATTCCTGAAGCAGGATCCTCCCCCTTCTCAATCTGCATTTTGACAAAGATTTAAGCACCGCCCCCTTAGTCTGTCACCAGCCTAACATGGCACAAATCGGCAAAGTATTAACTCTTGCATCAAGAGTCAAACGGGCTTCTAGACCATTTGACAGAAGGAAACATATAGGAGATCTTGAGCGTTTCTACCACTACTACTACTTAGTGTTTTATTTGTGTTGCCTGTTAACCAAACTTTCACTATAAATCACAATATTTAGTTAAAAAGTTTTGCTTCATGTTTTATACAGTTGATACTACGCGAGTTGCATTAAGGGATACAGATGACAGCATTCCTGGATCCGATTACATTAATGCCAACTACATAAAGGTAACACATATTCTACATTGTTCTAGTCCTATAGGTTATGGGTAGGGCTTGATTTCTCGTGATCAGTGGCTGTCCTAGGAGAGGGATTGCCGAGGAGCGTATCCACTTAGCTGTAGATATGGGACAAGCGTTGCTAGTGATTCTGGGAAATATACAAATATGTTTTCCAGGATGGCATAAGGAAAACATTGCATCTTTTGCTACCTTGTAAGGAAGCCCCCTATAATAGTTACATAGTAATAAGAGATGCTAAACCTTTTGTGGGTGGTGGTTGGGTCTCCACACATTTAGTAGGTTTCCCTGTTGGTATATTTACCCTACATTTATTGAATTTCTATGTATATGTATGGGGTATGGTAGTTACTGTGTACTTTATTCCTATCGAATTTGTGTCTTGCATGTACCCATAGAGTACTCTGGATGAAACACGGGGGAACCAACCCTGTAAAGTGTATATAGCCACTCAGGGATGCCTGCAGAACACAGTGTGTGACTTCTGGTCCATGGTCTATCAGGAGAATACTCACGTTATTGTTATGACTACCAAAGAGATGGAGCGTTCAAGGGTAAGCTCAATGGGCTTGGGTAGCATTGCTAGATATATGGGAAAGTCTGGATACTGCTGATTTATGTTTTGTTTTCAGTAAATAATTCAATTATCTATAAAATAACCATGCTGGTACATCTTTTCTTAGCATTCTGTGTTGTAATATAACTATAGGAAATGTATTCATTGTTAACTGTGTGTTACCATCCTAGCTATTAATTGGACCAAATCCTGACCTTGTGTAAGGCTCTTGGCAGGGCCATTTTTGGGTAAAGTGGGGCCCTGGGCAAATCTAAAAGTGGGCCCCCAAAATAAAACTATTTTATGAACTGTCACAGTCAGTAAGAGGCTCCTTTAGCCCTGCACAGTAATAACACTTTGTAGTTACACACGGTAGTAGGTAAGTATCTGTAATATGGGAGAATTTTATAGGAGATTGATAATAGAATATAAATATGAAAGACAATAGATTTATAGATGCTTAAATATAAAGTAGATTATATATAGATGGATAGATACAGTAGAAGAGAGACAAGATTGATTGCTTGATAGATGATAGACAAAAAGCTAGATAGATAAATGGTTAGATAGATATATAGATAGGAAATAGACAATTTATAGGAGATTGATTGCTAGATAGATGATAGATATATAGACAAGATGTAGATATTGAGCATCTTCACCTGGGCATTCAACTAAGGGGTATTAAAGGAGCAATACATCCTCTCCCCTAAAAGTCCACATGCAAGGGGCCCCTTTAGGACAGGGGGCCCTGGGAAAAATGCCTAGTTTGGCACCCCCTAACGCTGGCCCTGGTTCTTGGTATTATTAGAAGTACTTGGTACTCCATGTCAAACAGCAGCTGCAAAAACAATAAGACTTTTGGGGGATATTTATAAGGGCTTGTATTTCAGTTTTTTGCAAACTGCCAGAAATTTTGATTATTTTCCCCATTTACGCCACCTTTCCACAAAGTGGGGGTGCAGGGGGATAGGGGCAGCAGCAGAGTGGGCGGCATGGGGAGTTCCTGCCTTGCATCTGTGCACACTCATTTCAAGCCAGAATGGTCGCTGGTAATAGATCAATGATACACCAGCGCAGCCACCACCTGATGTATTCGGCAGGGTGGGGTCTACATGTCCCCATTCGACCAGGTAAAGAGATAAATAAAGTTAACCACACATTTCAATCTGGTATTACCGTTTTTGTTTAGTTTTTTTTTTTAGTTTTTTTTTTTGACAAATTTAATGTGGTTGAACAAGCCCCTTAAGTTTCTAGCACATTCAAACAGTGAAAATCTTTATTGTATTAAATGCACACAATAAACGTTTGTTTCTCTGCCGTTACAGAAAAAATGTTTTTGTTACTGGCCCGATGAAAACTGTTCCAAGGACTACGGCCTCATCCGGGTTTTGAGCCTGGTCTTGCATCAAGAAAAAGATTATATCCTGCGGGAGCTACAGATGTCGCGCACAGACAGGGTAAGGCTTATAATTCTACGCTATAATTTGGGTAATGATCAAGTAATATATACCGTATATACCGGCGTATAAGACGACTTTTGAAGACAGAAAAATCTTCTGTCTTCTCTGGGGTCGTCTTATACGCCGGTAATCGTCTTATACGGCGGGTACCGGTGCATGGAGAGGGCTCACGGGCTGAGCCCTCTCCATACCCGGTAAGTCTTTGCTGCATATTGCAGCAAAGGCTTACCGGTAACACCCGCGATCGGTGCTAGCACCGATCGCGGGTGTTTGCACAGCGATGGCTGCCGGCAGCCTCAAAAAGGCATCGGGGGGAAAATACTCACCCTCCGTTGGCCCCGATGTCCGCGCTGTGCTGTCTTCCGCGCCGTCTTCTTTCTTCTGCTGGGCGCCGCCATGTCTTTCCCCGGGTCGGCGCCTAGTATGACGTCAGCAGCGGCGCGTCATACTAGGCGCCTGCCGGGGAAGATCAATGGCGGCGCCCGGCAGAAGAAAGAAGACGGCGCGGACATCGGGGGAGCATCGGGGTGAGTATATAAGTTTATTTATTTTTTTTTAATGCTGGGCTGGGCTGTATACTACTGGGGGCTGTGCTGTATACTACTGGGGGCTGTGCTGTATACTACTGTATGCGTTGGAAAAGGGGTAGTCTTATACGGCGAATATATCTTAAACTCTATATTTTAAACAGGAAAGTAGGGGGGTCGTCTTATACACCAGGTCGTCTTATACGCCGGAATATACGGTAGATCTCATCACTAGGTAGAATTCACACCTTTCTGTTATTCCACTTAAATAGTCTGCTAGGATCTGACATTGCCTCCGTAGTGGCCCCTTATGGGGGATACTTCATAAGCTTTCCAGATGCACCTTTTCTGTTTCCTAGCGCACTCTGAATCAAATCGCCAGCTCACCGGTAATCTGCAGCGTACGAACTGCCAGAGACCAAAGCAGTGTTAAAGAAAACCCCAGAAGGATCCGACGTTCAAGTGCCGAAACTCCTTCTTAAACAACTTTATTGCATGTCAGTTGAAAATCTTCAAATAACACATTAAAACGAATTTGGACAAAGCCCAAGTCATGAGCTTAGACACCGGCCCGAAACGCGTTGATCGTTTTCCTGCTAGTAAAGGGGTAAAGAAGGCGTTTCAGGACTTGAGTGCTGGATTCTTCTGGGTTTTCTTTTTTCTGTTCCCTAGTGATATAATTCTGTTTTCATTTTCACAGGAATTGGCTTCTTGTTGACCAGGGATGGAAAGTTCTCACCTGGTTAATTAATTTTTTGTTTCTTTCCACACAACATCCAACTCTGATCCCAAGAATGAAAATAAAAAAGTTTCCCTTCCCCAGCCTTAAAAATTCATCTTTCCAATTAAAGGTGTTGTCTGGAATCTGACATTTCATGCAATGTGTAGTTACCTGGGTCCTTGCTTCCGGTGCAGCCTCTGTATACAAAGGCCAACAGCTTGCATCGGCTTTGGTCTGTATTAGGCTGTACGGGGACTGTTGTAATATTCTTATATTTGTTATCCATGGCCTTCTCCCTTCTAAAATCCACTTATGTTGGGGACATGACCAGAGCCCCTCCATTCTATAGCTTCGCAGGCTGTCTCGCAGGCTATGCTGCAGCTCAGCACTTGCCCCTCTTTCTGCCTGATGTAGTCTCACAATAACATAGGAAGTGGTAGGGGGATAATGCTCCTACACAGTGTAATGGCCTGTAAAGCTGCAGCACGTAGAATCTCTTGTAACACCCATAGCAGCCCTTCTAAAATAAACTTTTAAAATTTATGCTAATGAGCAAGAAGATTGCCACAGTCACTGTGCCTGGATCTATAAGTAAGTGCCCCTGGTTTATCATGCTGGATTTTAATGGTAGATTTCCTTTAAATGGGAGCAGACCTGCACTTACAATGCTTGGCCAATGCACAGAGTATAGATCCATCTGCTTTCTCATATATATATTTTATATATTATATACGCACACAGATCTGTAAACTGTAATTTCTCTGCCACACTACGCACAATGGGTTAATAAAAGCACTAATAATCTTGAGGGAAATGTATACATACATCAAAGTCAGGCGTCACACATCCAGGATTTAATTGGCTCTATTTTTTTTTGCTTATTTTTATTTTTTTTGCCTTTTTCCAGATATATGGACACATAATGACTAGTGTTGCGCTCTGTGTTGTGACACTTCCGTCTAGTCCCACAGCTTTCTCTAGATCATGGAAAGTGACAGCTTCTCTGTAGCGGCGTTCACCCATATGTAATTGGATAATAAACACATCTTTGTCCGCTTCTCATCAGACTCCGGGCTGTCAGGCAGAGCAGAGGGCTCGCAACCTGCCGCCGACATTACATATCCCAGACGTTGTGTAATTACCAATGCTGCAGGAGGAATGGGGGGCGTTATAATGGATCCGAAGATGGTGTGTGTTCCCATTGTGTATCTGTCGCAATTCTACATTGGACATTTTGATGCCACTTCGTACCTACCCAAGCTCATTGACCTGTAGCTCCTATACACGCTGCTTACACATTAAGTTTGTTCTCCATCCCCACTCATCGCCTGATCTCGAATTTTTCTAAAATTGTTGAAATCTAAAAAGGCGACTAGTAGTTTCGGCAGCCCTCCATTCATCCTATTAAATAATGTTACTTGGTACTAACACGCTCTTCACCCTCCTAGGAGGAGCCTCCGAGACACATTTGGCACTATCAGTATCTGAGCTGGCCAGACCATGGGGTCCCAAACGAGCCAGGAGGGGTTCTGAGATTCCTAGAAAAAATTTATGCAGCGCAACAAAGTATTCCCGACTCTGGGCCTATAGTGGTGCACTGCAGGTAAAATTTTTATGATGCAGTATGAAGTCTGGATGTCATGGAATCTTTACATTAAAACTTTTTTTTTTTTTTTTTTTTGTTCCTTCCCCCTTCAGTGCTGGAATTGGGCGCACCGGTACCATCATAGTTATTGATATTCTGGTCGACATTATAAATAGACAAGGTAAATATTCAAGTTTTTGAAAACTACCATTGCTATGTAATTTTGAGAGAATTTTTGGGAAAGACGCTTCTCTGAGAAGGGGGGTATCCACTTTTGTCTCTAGGGGTGGTGACACACGTGGAGTTTTTAGGCCGTTTTTGGGCCGTTTTTAGTAGTGAGTTTTCAGATCGGCACTAACTAAAAACGGCCCCAAAGCGACCTAAAAACGCCACGTGTGTCACCACCCTTAGGGGGTGTCCCAGTCCATCTTGCCTAGAGTCACAACTGCAGTGAAAGAGTTGGTGATGCCTATGTGAGACACCTCTTGCCTGGAGCTATAGCTGCTGTGAATGGAGAGGTTGCTGCGTATGCGTGACGGTGTGACTCCACTGCATGTGTGACTCCACTGCCTGGTGGTATAGTTGCTAGGAATCTAGAGATTGCACGCATGCATGACATTTTTCCTTGGTGGAGCTATAGCTGTTGTGAAGGGAAGAGTTTGCTGTTCATGTGTGATTCTTTCCTCTCTGGTGGCTGGATGTGTGTTGGCAACTATCTCGTGTCTGGCTGTACGGCGAGTTGGCTGCACTTGCGTGACTCTTTCATCCGTAATGCTATAACTGTTGTGGCTGCGCATGTGTTGGGACTCTTAATTTTTTTTTTTTGTTTGAAACTCGCATAGAAGTAAATGTTGAGAGCCGAATGTGAGAAGTTTTCACATTGTGGCCCAGACATATTGCTGGGTCGGTAGCTGTACAGTTGGCTAGGGGCAGTTTGCCAGATTGGCTGATCAACTGCTGATCCTGCAATATTTCCGGGTCGCACACCGGAACCCCGAACCCAGAGGATTCTGCTCATCTCTAGAACCTAGAAATGAAGGGGAGGAGGGTCCATCCTGTAAATATGAGTGTCTGAGCTTGGAGCTTACCGTTTAATATTTTATACAGTATGTCAGTAATGATAGAATTATTACTTTTCTCCTCTATACAGGTTTGGACTGCGACATCGACATCCCCAAAACCATTCAGATGGTGAGGCAGCAGCGCTCGGGGATGGTGCAGACGGAGGCTCAGTATAAGTTCATTTATATGGCTGTGCAGAAACATATTGAAACCAGAAAGAAGTATCTGGAGGATGAGCAGGTGAGGGGAGGATCTCGTGTCTCCCAGCTGCGGCACATTTTTGTGCAATAAAACAAGTTTATTTGTGGCACAGATGGAAGTAAATGGCTGGTAAACCTGCGGCTTGACTTGGGCAATGGCCTGAAAACAGAGATCAGTAAATAAAATGAAGCTTTATTTGGCATTAACCTTGTAGAGGTTTTAAGGGAACTGGGCCGTTTACTGTGAGATATAGCTGCAATGTTCTCGTAAATGAGAAGTTAGACTTCTGTTTATTGGAAATGCTTCTTCCAATGTCGACACCGGGGAATGGCCATAGAAATTTGTAGTAAACGCATAAATACAAAAGGTTTTTCTTTAAACTTTTTTTTTTTTTAAATTTGCTTTATTGATGGTGTAATATTTCCTCTTTATCTTACATCCTGGATTTGTGCAATTTTTCAATAGAAGCAGCTGCAACTGTAGGAGCCTCCATTGTAGAGCCACACTTTTCCTTATTTACAAAGCTGCTCCGCTATGACGGACCTCTGGTGATTATTGTAGCACAGCGCCACCTTGTGGTCTAGAGTAGTAGGTTAAGATTTGGGAAAGCTTGTGCTTACCTGCAGGAGTTATAAATTTAAAGGGAACCTACCACCACGATTCTACCTATAAAGGTAGAACGGGTGGTAGGTGGGTGAATGGGACGTGAGGATTAGCCATTTTTGGGCTAATCCTCACGTCCCGGCTATGCTTTAGTAAACTTTATTGCTTGTATATGAAAATTTTGTTAAGCGGCTACTGGGGCGTGGAGTAGCCGGACACGAGGCTACTGGTCGCGGCTAGTCCATGCCCCAGTAGCCTCGTTCATCCGCCTGCCTTGTGATCTTCGGCGCGCAGCTGCTCGTCCGAGTACCCGGCGTTCTGCTCATGCGTAGAACGCAGGCCTACGGGTGCGCGGCCTTAGCTCAGAGGTCGGCGCTACTGCACACGCGCTGAAGATTACCTGGTAGGCGGAGGAACGAGGCTACTGGGACGTGGAGTAGCCGCGACTAGTAGCCTCATGTATGGCTACTCCACACCCCAGTAGCCGCTTAACAAAATTTGCATATACAAGCAATAAAGCTTACTAAAGCATAGCCGGGACGTGAGGATTAGCCCAAAAAGGCTATCCTCACGTCCCATTCATCCACCTACCACCCGTTCTACCTTTTTATATGTAGAATCGTGGTGGTAGGTTCCCTTTAAAGGAAATCTATCATGATAAATGGCGGATGCTTACTCATGGATCCAGGCCCCATGACTCTGGTAATCTTCTTATATTTGTTATCAGAGGACTCCATTCTACTCAAATCAACTTTTCGAATTATGCTAATAAGACTGAAGGATTCCTGGGGGCATTTCAGTCTCCCCCTCACTCTACCTGCTGTAATCTCACTGCTGCTTGCACACTGTAACAGCCTGTGAATCTCCAGAATGGAAGGACTGAAATGTTCAGTAATACAAATAAATTACTGTGCGTATATAGTGTTTAATAGATGGATATTTCTGGCAAAACATAATTACAGCCAGGGTTTTCTGTGCTTAAAGGGCACCTACCACCACGAATCTACCTATAAAGGTAGATCGGGTGGTAGGTGGATGTATGGGACGTGAGGATAGCCCTTTTTAGAGCTAATCCTCACGTCCCCGCTAGCGTAGCATAAACTTTATTGCCCTAATATGTAAATTTTATTAAGCGGCTACTGGGGCGTGGAGTAGCCGGACACGAGGCTACACGGTGCGGCTACTCCACGCCCCAGCAGCCGCTTTCCCCCGCCTACCCTGTGATCTTCGGCGCGCAGCTCCTGGCAGCTGCGCGCCCACGTCCGAGAAGCCGGAGTTCTGCGCATGCGCAGTAACTTCGGCCTCGTTCCCGAGATCGCGCATCCTCGGGCCTGCGCTCTGCATACCTATACCAGAGCGCAGGCCCGAGGATGCGCGATCTCGGGAACGAGGCCGGAGTTACTGCGCATGCGCAGAACTCCAGCTTCTCGGACGAGGGCGCGCAGCTGCCGAAGATCACAGGGTAGGCGGGCGCCGTGTAGCCTCGTGTCCGGCTACTCCACGCCCCAGTAGCCGCTTAATAAAATTTACATATTAGGGCAATAAAGTTTATGCTACGCTAGCGGGGACGTGAGGATTAGCTCTAAAAAGGGCTATCCTCACGTCCCATACATCCACCTACCACCCGATCTACCTTTATAGGTAGATTCGTGGTGGTAGGTTCCCTTTAAAGGGGTATTTCCATTACACGGTTTCCCTCACGGTTTTCTAGATCTGTTGCTGTCATTCAGTAGAAAGCTTCTGTTTACTTCCAGTGGGCATAAATCTGCCCCTTGTCACGGCTCGTTATAACATAAAGCTCTGATTACTCTCTGTGATGACTAACAAGCCGTGCACCTGTGTGACTATGGACATATTTCTATCCACTGGAAGTAAACCTAGAAGCTTTCTATAACATGACAGCAAGCAGAGATCTAGAAAACTGAAGAATTGATATAGAAAGTATATTGGAAAGTTGTTTATCTTTTTATAATACAAACAATAACATTAACTTGCTGTAATGGGAATACCCCTTTAAGTAGCCAATTTTAAGCAATTCTAGTAACCTTACATCATGGATTAAATAAGGGGTGCTCGAACTTTTTTACACTTCCTCAGAAACTGCAACCTACACATCAGACCATGACTGACACCACAGACTTTCCATCCCAGACTATGGCTGAAGATGCCAACCCCCTAGATCGGACAGTGGCCATTTTCCCTTTATTTACAGATTTGTTGGGCACATGTAACTAGTGCTGTCATTTTCATAATATGGTGGCTGATAAGTGGCATAAATTACTTTCCATCTTAAAGAAACTACAAAAATAAATTGTTAGAGTGCAAGATACCTATTTTCCAGTATCATCCCATCTCCTAACAATCCTATGATGCCTCTGCACAGAAACACATGGGCAGCTATAGACAATACTAGCTGCATGCTGGAAGGACAGTGTAATTCTCCTTCTCACTGTATTCTCCTCCAAAATCAAGAGACTGAGAAACTGTGTGACAGCAATAATAACTGATAGGAAATTGTGTGCTACCCTCCATGGATAGACTGTGTGATCCAGTTTAGGTATTTTCAACCTCTAGGTAGCCTGTATAGAAGTCTTACAAACAGATTAGGCTTTAAAGCATCAATTCTCTATGGATGTAGAAGTCTCCTGTAAAGAAGAGCTCCACTGTACCCTATTAGTCCTTCAATCCTAGCCTGTGTTTCTCTCCCCAATCTCTTCCTCCCTCAAACTGTTCTCTGCATGCTCCTTCAGCCTTTGCTTCAAGCAGTTTAACCTTTCTGACACTGAGGATACTACATGTGTGCATATTTCACTGCTGGATTCTACTACTTATTACATGCTCCTGCACTGTGAAAACTCATTGATTACATTGTATTAACATGTACTAAAATATATAGGAAAATATTATCTTTTTGTTATTTTGCAGAGGGGCAGGACAATGGAGCGTGAATATAGCAACATTCATTACCCACTTGGGGAGACGTTAAAAGCCAAAGCACCTTCAGCTGCAGCACCTAGCCAACCTAGGTAAGAATGGCCAGGGAATAGTGCTACAGTTCTTTCTCTCGGACATATACTTTATAAGTAGCTGTTACTATAATTGCTGACATACATTTTTCCTGTATTGCATTTGCAGAGTCAGCGATGATTCCTCCTGTGTTTATCAGAATCTGAATATTAGGAGCACACACAAATCAAGTACTAGTAATGCTGGCAGATAATCCATGGCGTTTCCAAATGCACTGATTTATAAATGAGTAAGAACTTCCTCTCTATAACTTCATGTCGGATGCCGGGTATTGGTGTCCTATTACCATACAATATTTCCATTTTTATGCTTCTGCTTAGTGATAATCGGTCATTGTTAAGTTTGTGTCTTGTTACTAATCCATTTCATAGAATTATGCAAATAAATAGTGGATTACTGCAATTAATACTTCCACCACTAGATGGTGCCTTAACATATTTTATAGACTCGCTTTTTAACAGCACACCAAGTGGTTAGGCATGGTATTACAAGAAAGTCATATTTTTTTTTTCCTCCATTTTTTGTAATTGTTGATGTAAATGAAACTAAGGGAGAAGTCAATCTCCCTTATAGAAAAGTTGAAATTTGGAGGGGTTCAAATATGTTTTCAACCCACTGCATGACTTGGGTGCCCTAGAGGCAAGTTTATGGACATTTGTGGCATATCCACATGTGTAATAGATCTGGGTTCCACTTTTTGTGAATGTAATATTTTTTATCTGCATGGACCATCTAATTGCATGTTCTATGACCTCTCTTGTAGGACAGTAACACTTGTCTCCATTTCACTGGCCGTGGCTTTCTGGAGTTGCCCCAAGTTCTGCAGCTTGCCCCTGCCTAGCCCCCGCGCCGGAGGTACATAAGTGTAAGAGAGACACGAGCAAGGTGTACAACATGTGAGGAAGAGCACATCCACGTAACTTATTATGACAGAACAATCTTCTTTTTTTTTTTTTTTTTTTTTCTCAGTGTTTTTCGGCAGAGTATTTATTTAAGTGCCTATGAGAAGCCACTGAGTTTTAGATATTTTTATTTGTCAGTTCTTTGTTTTACTCTTTGTTTTTTGTAAAAATGTATAATAAAATGTGGTCCTATAAGAAAATGAGACTGCTGGCCTCCTGACGTAAGAGTGAGTGTGAGCGATCTGGATTTCGAGGTAAACCAGAATCGGAAGACTTTTTCCTGTTGCCTATAAGATTGAAATTCCAGGATTTACCAGACTGAAACTAGAACTTGAACGGAGATGATCACTTTAAAGGGGTATTCTCATCTGGGTACCCACATTCAGTTTCATTAATCTGCCATATGTAAACATTTCTTCAATTAAAAAAAAATGTGCCTGTGTGAAAATAATTCACCATAAATGTAGCCATGTTGTCCCTTAGAAACGAGATGGCTTCCTCGGATACGGCCACCTCTGATGGAGTGAGTGCACAAAGAAACAAAAGTTTATTGTATATAAAATGTCCTGGAGTTACTACATGTCCCACATCCGTCCTGTGGTAATGATTGCTGAATCCTGGTGGTCCGGCAGGACTCTATAGCGCATGTCTGATCACTGCTGCCAGAGTGTGACGTGGTCATATCCGAGGAAGCTCTCTTGTTTCTAAGGGACAACATGGCGACATTTATGAGAAATTATCTTCACACAGGAACATTTTTTTAAATTAACATCCAATTGAAGAAATGTTTACATATGGCAAATGAATTTAATTAAATGTAAATGCCCAGATGGGAAAACCCCTTTAAGCTTCGATCTTGTAAATCTTGCACAGAACGAGTTTGTTGCTCGTTGAATGAAAACATGTAGGATGAAAACATGTAGTTTAGTCCTCAGCACACGACCTTTCTGTGTATATATACATCTGTATTTTGGCCGCAAATACAGGTCGTTCACCCATGCGAGGATATATAATAATAATGACACTGTATAAAATACGGTGGGCTGTCTAACTATTGGCTGGCTGGCTGCACCTCCCACTGGTTCTGGTCTCCCTAGACATACACTCACCGGCCACTTTATTAGATACACCATGCTAGTAACGGGTTGGACCTCCTTTTGCCTTCAGAACTGCCTCAATTCTTCGTGGCATAGATACAACAAGGTGCTGGAAGCTCCTCAGAGATTTTGGTCCATATTGACATGATGGCATCACACAGTTGCCGCAGATTTGTCGGCTGCACATCCATGATGCGAATCTCCCGTTCCACCACATCCCAAAGATGCTCTATTGGATTGAGATCTGGTGACTGTGGAGGCCATTTGAGTACAGTGAACTCATTGTCATGTTCCAGAAACCAGTCTGAGATGATTCCAGCTTTATGACATGGCACATTATCCTGCTGAAAGTAACCATCAGATGTTGGGTACATTGTGGTCATAAAGGGATGGACATGGTCAGCAACAATACTCAGGTAGGCTGTGGCGTTGCAACAATGCTCAATTGGTACCAAGGGGCCCAAAGAGTGCCAAGAAAATATTCCCCACACCATGACACCCCCACCACCAGCCTGAACCGTTGATACAAGGCAGGATGGATCCATGCTTTCATGTTGTTGACGCCAAATTCTGACCCTACCATCCGAATGTCGCAGCAGAAATCGAGACTCCTCAGACCAGGCAACGTTTTTCCAATCTTCTACTGTCCAATTTCGATGAGCTTGTGCAATTTGTAGCCTCAGTTTCTTATTTTTATCTGAAAGGAGTGGCATCCGGTGTGGTCTTCTGCTGCTGTAGCCCATCTGCCTCAAAGTTCGACGTACTGTGAGTTCAGAGATGCTCTTTTGCCTACCTTGGTTGTAACGGGTGGCGATTTGAGTCACTGTTGCCTTGCTATCAGTTCGAACCAATCTGCCCATTCTCCTCTGGCATCAACAAGGCATTTCCGCCCACAGAACTGCCGCTCACTGGATGTTTTTTCTTTTTCGGACCATTCTCTGTAAACCCTAGAGATGGTTGTGCATGAAAATCCCAGTAGATCAGCAGTTTCTGAAATACTCAGACCAGCCCTTCTGGCACCAACAACCATGCCACGTTCAAAGGCACTCAAATCACCTTTCTTCCCCATACTGATGCTCGGTTTGAACTGCAGGAGATTGTCTTGACCATGTCTACATGCCTAAATAAACTGAGTTGCTGCCATGTGATTGGCTGATTAGAAATTAAGTGTTAACGAGCAGTTGGACAGGTGTACCTAATAAAGTGGCCTGTGAGTGTATATACAGCAGCCTATGGTGCACAACTGTATGCAGTACATGCGCAACCCGTATTTTATACGTTCCCATAGACTTCAGCCTTTTTCACACGAACATATGAAAATTGCCGCATGCTACCTGTACTATACAGTTTTCATATAGGTATGATACGGCCACATTCATTTCAATGGGCGATACGGACATCTGTTTACGTGGCCATATTGTCTACTATACCGCGAGATGTAAAAAACATAGAGCATGTCCCATTCTCTTCAGTATTTCTGGTCCGTACACACCATAGAAGTCTAGGGGAAAGGTCAAAATACATATTGCGTGCAGTTGTGCACCGTATCCTGGTCTGTGTGTGTGTGTGTATATATATATAATTATCAGGGAGACCAGACCCAGTGGGAGGGGCATTCTGTCAGTCGGCCAATAGTCCTCCATCCATAATCTGCCATTCCACTGTATCTTGTAAGGATACGGTACGGATACAGTGAGATACGGCACAGAAATACAGGACTGGAGAAATGCGTTCATGTGAAAGGGGTCTTCTATGGTGCGTACAGAGCAGAAATACATAAGGAAATAGAACATGCTCTATATTTTCTCACTCACTGTACTGTATGGTATGTTGTGTTGCACAATTAAAAAGAATGGTCGTATTGCCCATTGTAATGAATGGGGCCAAATGCTACACATATGTATAACCATTTTCATAAGTTTGTGTGAATGAGGCCTAAAGCTTTCTTTCCCCATGAGTTTGGGCTTCTTCATTGTCACATAAAACTCTGACTTGTAATAAAAACACTCCAAACAAAAATATAAAAATTACAAATTCATATTTTATTTAAGTGTTCATAGTAGTAAATACTGAAAAAAAACCACAATCGTGGCAGAATATATATAACGGAGGCGGATGGAAAATGTTGGCAGGTGGAAATCTTCATGTTGGAGAGCAAATTGTAAGAAACACAAAGACCTGAATATACCCTGTACACCCTTTTATTGAGCCATTACGTAAAACGGGTAGTAGAAAAAGAAATACATTAACATTATAGGGTATAAGTTTACCCTTCTGTATAGCAATCACTACAACCTACTCTATTGAGTCTGGTTCTAGACTCATAACTCTTAGTGAATGACCTGCATCCATACTGTGAGTAAAGGTAATTGATTAATAAGGCCTGAAAATGAGCCACCGCACTATCCTGGGGATGTTGTAGAAGAGCAAACACTTTGTGGACATCTTATATGGTGGGAATGAAAAAATAAGGTTAAAGTGCTAGTCCCACCAAAGACACGATGTATGTCTGATCGCTGGGGGAGGGGGGGTGGGAGATCATGGTCCAACTGTGTGAACAGGCCACTAGTTGTGTATGTAGACCTCGGACAGTGGTGGTCACGTACACAACTATTCCTCTGAAACATGAGAATTTTTTGAAACCTGTAGGGGAGATCTGATATACAAGTGGTGTTATTAGAAAAACCCCTGCAACTTGAATATCCTTGTTATCTTCTCACTGTGAACCCAATGTAGTCTAGATAACATCCTGGTGTGCAGCCTGCATAGAGAGGTGGCCCTTCACTAGAAGGTTAGTGATTAGATGGACTTCTTCATGGAAGTGTGATCCCTCTCCTCCTAGTTACAATACCAAAGGGTATTTTCCTTATTCGATCTTGTGATCATAAAATGTCCCAATGCTATATTTTGAGATTCTGGACATTCCTGAAGTAGGTATTTCATTTGTGCCACCATAGGACCATTCCATGGATATTGTCCTCCAGATGGCTTATGATGTGACAAATGTTGGACCACTTTTAACAGAGTTCAGAGTTTTTGAAGTATTAGTTTAGACCCTACATAAACCCTCACTATGCCTGGCTCCTGCTTTGCCCTCAAACATTTTACCCTCTTAGAAGTGTGACCTCTAGTTTAAAACCAGATATCCCTCACGTTGGTTCCTTAATGTGCCGGATAGCAGTAAATGCTTGTTTACAGGTCCATTATTTCTGATTCAGCGTCGCACTGGAACCTGGCATTTTAGAAGCATAAAAATCCAATTCCCCTCTTTAATGATTTCCTTCTACTCTGCCCATTAAATGGTTATTTGTAGCGAATAAAATCCAACATGTCCCCTCCTGCCCTGTATCGGCTTCAGACCAGGAATCTTTATTTCTAAAAATATCGTAAACCGGACTCCAGCATTGGCATGTGGGAAATTTTAGTTTCACGGGATAAGTCTGAGGATACTGATGGTAGGAAGTGGCAGAGGCTAAGTAGGATTACTGGACACTTCTAAAAAGTTATTGGCATGTAGAATAATTCTAGACCATTAATAGTACCATCCAAGAGATTTATTGTATCATTTACTATACGTAGCAAAATAAAGTAATATTCTTCTAAATAGTCCAATTTCTGAGTCTATTCTGGAGGTTATAAACCTATCCTGCATGTTAACTTCTGTTCATTCATAGTAGTTGTAGTGGTCTGGGTCTCCAATGTTCATTTTTCACTCTTACCTAATGTCTCTAAAGGTCTCTTCCCACATAAGAGAACAGTTGGCCAACCCAACTATTCTCATGGGACAGGCTGAATATTAGCATCAGCCCTTAAATGGTGACTTTGTAAGTTTTGAGCACCTTTGCCCACCATCCTGGCTAAAGTCCTCAACCTGGTCCTTCTTGGATGCATTTTGGACATGTAACGACTGTTAACGGTGTTATATAGAAATGCTTTGCTGTATATTGGTTGTGGAGCAATGGGTCACTTAGGGAAGGGTAAGGAAAACCAGGTTGTGTACTTGAGCCTTGATATTGTATAACAGCCATCAAATATTTTCCGGTTAGCAGCATTCAATGGTCAACATTTTTCATAACACAAAAAGTTGGGCTTGGATATTTGATCTGCATAATCAAATGCTATTGTGAAATAAATTGTACACGTATACAACAGATTTGAACAAAAACCTGCCATTTACTTTCTAAACACTGATAAACCATCCCTCACATGTTGGGTTGACCATAAACATGGCCTTGTGTCAGTGCATTGCCTTCAAGTAATACTGAATTTTCTGGCATTTTGAAAACACAACCCAACATTCTTCACACGTGTATATGAACACCCCATGGGCATCAGTAGAGTCTATGACCATGCTATGGCCACTTTGTATCTGCCCATTATGGAGGTAGGTCATGGTATCTTCTGTTTGTTCATGTCCTTATTCAACCAGATTATGAACAAAGTGCATTTGATGGTCTCCTCGCGGGGATTGATGTGCACATCCATATCAGTCTTTACATGAATGTAGTCCATCTAGTGTACATCTGAACCTTGTGTTACGAGCACAGAAGAGAAAGGTAGCTTGGTGGGTGTGGATTCGGAGGTACAACGTAGGTTTCCTGTCTTCAAGATGCACTGAACTGGCCATAGAAGGATGCAAAACAATATGACCACCATGAGGGCAATGAGCAAGAGTCTTTTCCAGTCATTGCATGCACAGCAAATTTGATACAGTTCTGAGCGTGGTGCTGGGGCCGGTGGTTCCTCTTTTTTGGTCAACCCAATTTCGACACAAACGCAAGGGCTTGCTTGGTTGGAATCGGACTGTGGTTCCTGTTTATAACAAAGCTTTGTCCCCTCAATCCAAACTGTTTCTTCGTGCTGTAAATGGGGAGGTAGAATAGACAGCATTTCTTTGCTTGTTTGGAGTCCCGGTACACCCTGTTGTGGTATTTGTGTGGGTTGCCTGCAGAAGGGGCACATGATCTTGTCATGTTGGCTTTCTGGTGGTAGTGAGGCAACTAATCTTGCTACACACTCCAGGCAGAAGGTGTGTGAACACTGTAGAACCTTTGGAGTCTTGAAGATGTTGTCATAGCTGGTGAAACAGATGGAGCACTCGGGTCTATTCTCCACGTTTTCCTCTGGCTCCATCTGTGTATGCCAGACTTCTGGAGCTGAACCCATTGTTGGACCTGTTTTAGATAAAGAGGACCATGTAAGAGATGGGCATCGACACAAATTTTTATGAATAGTCAATATACCTATTTTATTAAAAATACCCTTTAGTCACTTGAGTATATACATGGGTTGCGATCTGTATACCAAGGTGATATGGCACTGTGATCCTCATAAGATAATATAGTAAAAATGTAAGATTTAAAATAAAAACGGCAGAAATCAGAGAACAGCTCCACACCTGACTATGATGATGTGCCTGTTATTGCAGCTTAAAGGGCATTTATCACCAGGATAAAGGACTGTATGCGAGTTAGCCCGAGGGACTCCAGACTCCACAGGTGTTATAGGAGCCTGGAGCTCAATTGCATACAGTCTTTTGTCCTGATGGTAGATGTCCTTTAAACGCTCTTTTACAAGAATGGTGCAGTCCCCACTATAGCAAATTTCAGTTCAGGTGCAGTACACTGACAACCCAACCTACTCATGTAATAGTCAGCTGAGGCAGACCTACCAGATTTCTCTGTTGTTATATCCTCCCTGAGTCATTCAGCTGCTCCTCACTATGAATTCTTCCTGGTTGTTTGAGGTATAAGTAGGGGTAATTTTGGAAAATGTGTAACCTGTATTGTTATGACGACCTACCCCAAGCATCCCCCCCCCTGAAGTCCAAATATAGAAGCTGTAGAGTGCAGTGTCACGATTACGAGTGCCATTACATCCAGGTAATTTCCCAGCAGCTTATTTCCTTGAACTAGAAATCATTCCCCGATTTTGTAATCCCTTTTCTTTTGGTGAGTATAATGTTGTGGAATGTGTTGCTTTTTATGTTGTGACCTTATACATGAAAGAGAACTGTACTGTGGTGCACGCCGAGATGAATTTACGCCACTTTCTGTGCAATACTTATACACTGTAGTATTGTATATGTAATATATTTATTGATGCAGTTTACATTTGTGTTATTTCCTCTTACAACCTCAATAATTTTATGATGCGGTTTATATGAGCTGTAAAAATGAGACTGAGAGCCTCCTCTCTCCTCTCCAGTGTGTTCGGAGTAAGACGTTTTTAGGTTGTTTGTCACTTTTTACCTTTTGTTTTTATTGAGGCTTTTGCCTTGGGGTCAGAGAAGAATTTTCTAGGCCTGAAAATATTATGCAGATTTCTGGTCCCATATATAATGCTGCTTGGTACCGTCACAGGGGGTGCACTGTGTAATATTAACTGAAGTGTCCATTCTATATGGTATGTGTAGCTTCCGAATTAAAACCAGCTATTTTTTATTCCTCTTTAAACCTCTTTGAGAAGATCACCCTATTTTGCACAGAAATTTTTTTAAAGAGGTAATCTGCTCATAGGGACAGCTTCCATAGAGTACAATGGACACAAAAACAATCCAACACTGAAAAAAAAAAAAAGTATATATATCTAGGTGCTAATCATATTTGCCAATCAGTTCCTGGGATTCAGGAATACAGAAGGCGTAATGGCATCACATGTACGACTCAGTACATTGTACTGGTATGTAACATTGGCATAACTTGGGCATGAACGTGCCATGAGTCCTCAGCAGGAGAACATTGTTGACCTATTAATGTGAGGAGTTTCTTACATAAGCATTAATTGGATTCCATGGTGAAGGCACGTGGAGGATGAGTGTTCCCATGTCACCGCAGTCATGTGATCTCAGGCCACGGCCGGACATTTTTGTGTCTGTACTCAGCATCTCTCAACACAACTTCATCACAAGAAGCAGGGGGAGAAGGGCATGCTGCCGGTCCAGACAGTGACCTCATCATATGCTGACAATGGGGCATTCATATCCCCCAGGAGAAAGAACACACTGACTTGTGTCTCGCCTCCATAACAATTACAACTAGGCCCTAAGGGTCACACAAAGTGACACCCACACTCTCCCCTCTTGGTCTCTGGTGTCTCAAGATATGAGTAGGAAATGTTGAATTAGAGGTGTAGCTATTGGTAGTACACATGGACCTCAATCCTAAGGGGGTCTTTATCAGGACAGTATTATAGGCGAGGGGGACCTCAATCCTAAGGGGGTCTTTATCAGGAGAGTATTATAGGGGAGGGGGACCTCAATCCTAAGGGGGTCCTTATCAGAACAGTATTATAGGGGAGGGGAAAGGGTGTAGGTGGATATAAATATTGCAGTGAGGTTCAGGAACGTCAAGTATCTATCTCTCTAAGATTACTTATAATCAATAATGGATACTATAAAGGTCTAATCATTTGGGACCCCCATTGATCACCCATTAGTCAACCATGTACTCGAGCAGTCTTTATCTTTTCTGCTACATTAGTGATCCCCAGTTCTAGATCCAGAAATGTGTATCCCCTATTCTATGTGAACTTGAGTAACCCCCCATTAATCCACCTGTCTATCCATTCTTTGAATTTTGTAATGCCATAGTCTTGCCAGCAGGGGGCGTTTATGTCACAGGTGCTTGGTCCTACACTTTTGTGCAGGATTTTCGTGATGTAAGATTTTCCTTAGTAATACTTGCTTGGTTTTATGGTCCTAATAAGGAACAAAACATGACAATACTTTTCCACAGTCCCTGGGACCTGATGGTTGCTAACACGTCTAGTCAATCTCTAGATCTCGGTGTGGTAAGCATATTTAAGTGCAATCTAAAATCTAATTTTAAGGGCTCTTTCACATTGGGTTGTTTTTCATATCTGTGGTTCAGTGATTTCCACAGATGCCTCACAAAGCCATTGATTTTTAAGGGTGTTTTCACATTGGCTTGTATTTTCACTGATCTGTTGTCCGTGGAAAAAATTATGAAACGTGTCCAATTTTTTTCACTGATGCGTATCACGGAAGGTAATAGGAGTCTATGGGTTCTCAAAAAATACTGATCAGTTTTTTTTTACTGATGAGGCTGAAAATCCAGGTGTGATGTTTTCAAAGAAATGTTAAACCTTCAGTTTCTTTTGCAAACACAAAGACCAAACAGATGCATCATGGGGACAAAACAGAAGAAAAAAAACGGAGACACAACGGAGACAAAACGCAACGGATGTGCAACTCCCCTGAACATCAACGCCAATGTGAAAGAGCCCTAAGGCAGATTGTGGTACAGCACTTTCATTATTGACCCTTTAAGAGCAACAAATGACTTGTAAGATCTTCCCTGTAATGGGTAATGTCGAATTTTATGCGCTTCTCGTTATTAGTACATATCTTATGAGAGCTATAAAACATAGCTCATATATTCAAGCATGTAAACATTGATAATAGGTCATTAAGTTCAGTATATAAAGAGAAAAACTTAAAAAAGTTAACTTGGAGCTGCTAAAAGTGTGGTCCATTGTACACACCAAAGTGCAGTTAGGGGGCGCTGTGGAGTCATGTCCCCTTGGAGTTGGACGACTCTGCTCCGACCAGCACGTATTGGGTCCAGTGCGGGTCAGGCAGGTTCTATAATCGTGTATACAGTAGGTAAATTAGTTTGATGACTATAATTAGTAACCAGTAAATTGATTGTTTTGCGTTTTCTCGAGATTACATTCACAAACCTGCTGAATGCTGCTGTGTACTGGTAGATTTCCCGTCTAAACTAGTTCTGAAACGCTCATTGTACAGGCACAAACCACTGATGGTAACTGATACCGGGTGCATGTTTCTTGCTTCCATTAAATTAAAACTATGGCAAAAATGAAGACTGGTTTGTAGTGTTAACCCTCTGCTGACAGACAGGGACATAGCGCAAGTATGAAGAACTGCTATGTACAGACATTTCCTTCTAGATTTGGCAATGGGGGAAAATTGCATTGTTATAGCTACAAAAAAGGAAAATTTCTAGGAGCACTGACCCCTCCTAAGCCTGAAGCAAATCTATACTTCACAAGTTACAGAGAAAAGTAGATCCTAGGAGAATTATAGATGAAGGGTAATGGTATGCTATGGTGCAGAACCTCTTCTGACAAGGTACGCCTCACTTTTAGGGTGAAGAGCTGATACCCCTAGCTGGACTGGTAGAATGGTTGTTAGGCAATGTATCCTTAGCAATCTGTCCATGAAAAACCACCTTGCCAGAACCTTATGATGGTATTCTTGAGTATAAGATCAAGGTCCTGGCAGGGTGATTGTTCAGGGACAGAGATCACATGCCCCTCCATCTGCGGCCATTTTATGGACAGGAATGTCTGGCTGATGAGGTAAAGACAGGAGGCTTCACTTTACATATCAAGAAAGCAGAGCATACCTTCGAATAGATGTATTATGGTTAATTATATACTGTATTTTTCGGACTATAAGGCGCACCGGATTATAAGGCCCACCTTATTATAACGATGAATGACCAGCAGGTGGCAGACCTGTGCACAGTTCAAGACAGCTGTTGTCTGTAAGTACGGTTCATATATAAGGCGCACTGGACTATAAGGCGCACCTTTGATTTCTGAGAAAATCAAAGAATCTTTTGTGCGCCTTATAGTCCGAAAAATACTGTAATATCCAGCCCCTCACGCTTACATACACATTACAAAAAAATGAGGTAAAGTGGCCAACCCCTTTAAATCCAATCCAGAACAGTCCAGCGCTGTTTTTTTTTTCTTATCTATAGCACCAGTGGTTATAGACTACGTGACCAGCACAGTCTCTCTATAGTCCCAGCCCAGTCTGTGTCAACCAGTCAGTACCAGTCTTACTCCTTGAGTCGCACCTTCCAAGAATACAGATCACCCTTGAGGGATCTTTATGTGCTTGTATAGTAAAAGAGTGTGACTAGGAGTAAACTGCTCAACTATCTAGTTGGAGGGAGTCCAGCAATTAGAAGCCTTGGATGTTGCTAAGACTGTCTATGGGTGCTTGGGTGTTGAGATGGTGTTTGTTCATATAAAACTACCCAACTGTTTATGGTCGTTGATATTGGTTTAAGAGTAGTAGATAAAGTGCTATGTTTGGGTATTTGAACATTACCAATGCAGATGGAGAGAAACCCTGTCCCCACTAAACTACTTGTACTCTCGTGTAGGGAATGAAATGTCCTTTCTAGAATTCCCTCATTTATGTTAAATCTAACCTGTTAATCAGTAGAAAATCTTCCCCAAAGTCAGGCAAATATGACTCTTTTTCACCACATTTGCACATGAGATGAGTCAAGTTTAGTGGTTGGGTCTAGGGGTAGAAGCCCCTGTTCTATAGTACCTAAAACATGCTGATGGTGTCATCTTTAAAGATACAAATCACATTGTTCGGATCACATAAGACTTCACTTTGTGACTTACAGAACCAAAATACAGTCTGGTAAAAACATAGATGGAAATGTCAGCTGCAAATAAAGATTAAATTCCCGCCTATTTTTTAACTGTCTGTTTTCCAGTTCTGTAGCGCACAGAACCATATGATGGTTGGGATGGGATCTAAAAGATGAGATTTTTATCTTTATCAAGACACCTGCAGCATGTTTCTAAGTACTATGGAACCAAACATAGGGGCGCTCCCACTGCAACCACTAAACTTGACTCATCTCATGTGAAACTGGGATGAAAAGAATCATATCTGCCTGACTTTGGGGGAGATTTTGTGTAGGTAAATGTGTGAGATTTCACATAATTCTAGAACATGCTTTGTGCAGCGCTGCGTCATCTGTGTGCGCTATATAAATAAAGAATTATTATTAATATTATTATTAAATGACATTCCATACTCTGCCTGACCTATCATTTAGTGGGCTAAAACCTAGTGTCCGGTTCTCTTGAACTTGCATAAAGTACCATTCCTCTACAAATATTTTGATAATGCATCATAATAATCTAATGATCTCATTAGATCTCATCATATTTCTAGACATCCCCTTTAAGACTATGTATGTTTAACAAGTCATATTAAATCTACATTATATTCTAGACCTTTATAAAGCCCCAGTAACTAAATTGGGCCACTACAGTAAAGTAGCCAGTCTGATACGCGACTAAATGGTGAGTATTGGAACGCAACTTTAAAAAGCCATCCCTCTAATAATATCCAAGAGATTCCTGGAGAATCAAAGCCACACAGATTTTATTAGAATCCATCTATATTTATACACTGTACCACGCCTCAGATAAAACTTCACACACCCCAAAAATAAAACACACTTTAAATACACGGTGCAAAACAGGATCAGTAGAACAATGCCGCAGGGCGAGAGAGAGAGGCGGCTGCTGCAGAAAACAAAGCATTTCCTACAAATATCACCGAAAAAAAATCCACCTCCTGTGATGAGTAACATATTCAACACGGGAGGAATGACTAAGAGTTACATAGATCTGCATCTTATTCACTGTACTCCGTCATCTGTCAAAATCTGCACCAAGTGTCCCCATCATTGTTTGTCTATGAAGCAGACAATGACATCCTAGTAATCCATGTACTGTATGTAAGTAGTGGGGAATCATGTGAATTCCAGCAAGCAATACTCACACATCATAGAAGAGCAGGGGGAACTCAGGACTTGAACTATTATGGGATTGATATTTAAAGGAAATCTACCATCAGGATGAAGGATTGTAAACCAAGCACACTGACATACTGGTATGTGCTCCCTTATGCTCTTATGCTCTTCTTTTAGCTTCTTATGCCTTTGTTTTTATGAAAAAATGCTTTAAAATTATGCAAATGAACCCGAGGGGCTCCGGGTTCCGTAGATGTTAATTTAATTTATATAATTTTAAAGCCATTTATTTTTGAAAAAACAAATAAGAAGATAAAAGAAGAGCAGATCCTGCCAGAGGGGACACACACCAGTATGTTAGTGTGCCTGGTTTACAATCCTTCATCCTGGTGGTAAATTTCCTTTAAGCAATTCCTTGCCATATTCTTTAATGTATGTATTCTAGACTACTGATCTAGTTGCAGTCCACTGCCATATAAAAGGCTACAGCTAAATATTAGCTAAATATTAGAAATGTCTAAAAAACTAGTTTATGGAAGTAAAACTATTGTCTGTTTAAGCTCCATTGTATAAACTTCATTCTGCTTTTCCATTAAATGTGTGCACATAATGCCCCACTATAGGATTTTGTTAGTCTCAGTTGTGTCGAAAGAAAAATAAGATTCAAAACTCAATGATAAAAATAAAAAACCTTATCATGCAAGAAAAAAATATATATATATGTATATTTTTTGTATAACATATATAACATGTGCGTATAAATTTTTTAAAAATCTATATATTCACATATGTAGATGACTTGTACATCTCCAGAGGTTTCTAAATTAAAATTGAGTTCCACATTTTGATGTGAAGCTTTGCACCGACTAAACTCTACAACTTCTCTAAAACTTTCTGACTTACCAGAAGTTTTTGCCAGGTCTTAATGTAATTGAATTTTCCTGCTAGTAGACGTCTGCACGGCCAGGCTGGAGGCGCTGAGGTTCTGTGTTGTGGCTCCTCGCACTCCCTCCCAGTTACTCAGCAGTTTGCAGGTTGTGCTGCATTGGAAACTCCTCCGCTGTCAGGTGCTTATGTAGCTTCATGGAGTAAGGTGAGTCACGGAGGGTGTTTCTCTTATTACCTATTACACAGGTTGGAATCTCGGGCAGGATTTCTAAGAAGTTGGACTTGCTTATTGGACAAGAGCTTCTGTTTGTGTTCTTCTGTATGTTAATGAGCTTCCACACAGTTCGTAAGGAACAGCCTAGATACCTACAATAAAAGTGATGGCGATGGCTATCTTTGCACGCCAGAGGTGTACGTTTTTTGGTGTGGGGTTGTCACTGTAACAGGGGCAGGGGCTCTGATAATCCGTATCCAAAGAGTAGGAAATGAACTAAATGCGATGACCACTGGATCTTTGCTTTATGTAATTGCGCAGGGTGGTGGTCTTGATTAGGGTCACCCTACTCAAGACCACCACCTTGTAGGGCTACAATAGAATGGGCTGATATGTGGCCCCATAATAATTTAAGGGTCTCGCTTTAATGTCCTGGAGTGAAAAGTTTGGTAAGTGAAAGCTTTACATGTTGCGGGACAACTATGCAGTACAACCTCATTGAAATGATCACCCACCGTTGTGGTGAAAGAAAATGTATTTAGAGTTTTCTTTTTCAAACAAAAAGCAACTAAAACAAAATTACAGAAAAAGAAGAAATCTGACCTCGATGGGGGATGGCGTTACGATAGAGTTGCCTTTTTAGAAAGTATTTATTGTTCATGGTTCTCTGTCAGAGGAGAAGCTTAAAGCTTCTGAGGGCTTATGACTCCTTAACCAGCACGTGCCCTTAATAATACTGGTGAAGCCGGGCCCACAAATGCCCCTGCTATATTTGTACCCGTATAGTTATTCTCTCCATCGTTCTGGTCTGGTGATTCAATAAGATAATCTTAATTTCAACAGGTCCTCTGAAGTAGGCGAGAAAATGGGCAGGTTGAGGACAGCTGTGGTGGGCCACATACCAACGACATGATCAGATCACTGTGGATCATTGCATTACTACAATACTCCATAGCACTCAAATTCTCATACAGGTCCTCTGAAGTAGGCGAAAAATGGGCAGGTAGGCTGAGGACAGCTGTGGTGGGCCTCATACCAAGGACATAATCAGATCACTGTGGATCATAACATTACTACAATACTACATAGCACTCAAATTCTCATACAGGTCCTCTGAAGTAGGCGAGAAAATGGGCAGGTTGAGGACAGCTGTGGTGGGCCGCATACCAACGACTTGATCAGATCACTGTGGATCATTGCATTACTACAATATTACTTAGCACTCAAATTCTCATACAGATCCTTGGCACACGATAGTAGAGGTCCTTGATCTGGCATTTTTAGAATTGATCTTTATTTTCAGATCATCTGTTTAAGGATCCCACTGCTGTGCAAAGGACATCCTAAGAGGCTTTCATGGACCTCAACTTTATCATTCCTGAATGGTGTCCATTGACATTGATGCATTTCATTTATTGGCCGAACGGTTATATAGGAGTGCCACCAAATATGCACAATAGAAACACAGTTTGAACACATTATTTATGGTTAATGGTCCTAGTGATATAACGAGGGGTCAACTTTTTGTTGTTTGCGGACACTTTTACATTAAGTGGTAAGTGAGGAACACTTTATACAAACATGAGGGTTTTTTGGAAAATAGCCCTGAGCTGTTTATGTCACGTCTCTACTGTAGAATAGATCGGTTTTCTCTGATAATTCACTCCTTCCCCATTCTACTGGTTTTAACTGGTTCTATTTATAGAAAAAAAACCTTTTCCCATGTCCTTTATTTTTGGTCTTTTTCCTGTTGGTATGTCAGTATTGGAGTGATGCGATCATGAGGTAATCTTGAAGAGCAAAATTAGTCACTAGTTTAAACATTTACATTCAATCAAAACCTGCCTGACCGGAATATTAAAAAGCACCCTTATTGATAGGTCAAAATAAAATCAATAGCCAATTTAACAGTTTTGCATCTAAAGTTCTTCCTTGTCTGTATTTCTGGAAATTCTGACCCCAAGTGCAACAGACCAGGTGGTTGAACATGTGCTGCAGTTTCATTCATTCTCTAAGGGACTTAAAAGAGATTTAAAGGAATCTTAACGGGGTTGGCAAGGAGAGAAAAAACACGTACTTACCCCTTTTCGGTTCACCGGTCCTGTATTAGTCCAGTACTTCTGGTTTCCGGCCACAGAGGTTCCTGGGGATTATGGCTTCAGCCAACAAGTGACCATCTCGGACTAGAACAAAGGAAGTAATCTTCATTTGGAAAACTAAAGTGACCTACTGTGGTCTAAGCAGGCCACTTTTTGGCTGAATTGGGTCCATTTTGGTCTTGTTCTCATACTCAGCTCTACAGGATCTGCACTGTCACATTGAATGACCAGCTGATTCTGCTGCACTGGCAGGGTATAGGCCATCTTGATCTTAAGTGTTATTTGAACCCATTATTTCAGGTGCCCGTCACAAGTAGGATTACCCAGTGGAAAACTATTTCTGGGCATTAAATAAAATCATAGAGAAGGGGTGTGTAGAGTTCCCCATAAGGAGTTTCTCAAAATCATGCCTCATAAGGAACAGTGCACATCTTTTTTAGGGCATTGTCTCTTTTTCAAAAAGTGGCACAGTTGCCAAATCCCCAATGAAACATCTATGGGATGGTTTGCCAACTATTCCGGGACTATGGGAGTCTTTTTGTCAGGGCTTTGCCAGGTGAGAGTAGTACATGGCTACTGAACACCTTTTTAGTCACCTAATTTCCTGTAAAAACCAAAAAAATAGGACATACAGAATTAAACATGATGAATGACTTCCAGGCGGAAGCAAAATGCATGAAGGTTGTAAATCTTCCAGATCCATCCAGGTGGATGAAGGAGCTCCACATAATGGGTCATTGTGGAGGAAGACATAAGAATTTTAATGTACTCTGACAAGTGGCTTATGAATCATTGTATTAGCGTGGCCGTTTCCTGTTGGGCAATCAATAATTGGGCATTTACTATATACCACTAGTGTGTCCTGCGTATGGTGGTTAATGATTTGTCTGGTCATAAGAATTGAATACGAAAATGAGATCCAGTATTTGGAAACACTTCAGGATTGTGACAATGACGTTGCGCTCTCCATCTTATGATTCATACTACTGGGGACATTTATGACCCTGACTTTCCGTCTTAATGTTATTCAATAGGTGGATAACTCAGGCGATACTCCTGATTTCCTCCCTTGCTTTATTGACTGATGTTTAATCTTTGACACTTGTTAGGACTTTGCTGGGGGTCATCAGTGATACAAACCTTGTGTAATATTAAGTGATTGATATGAGGGGTCTGAGCTATACAATACTCTTCTCATACAGGACATGTAATTTAGTTTGGTCATTGGTCAGAGATGTGCCACCTGTTCCTATCATTAGCACTGAATAAACAACTTCCAGGTCGCTGATTCATTTATAACCATTGCACTTACACTGCGTATTAAAGGTCCACTCCCACACTCCTGCAATAGCTTAGATACCAATTCTGCTCTCTCTCTCTACGTAACTTTGCTTTATCTCTGTCGAGACTACCAGGCAAGTCGGTATTCATGTATAATCTCAGTAATCTGTTCTATAGGTTTGTCTATAGGGAGCTCCAGATGTTGTGGTTGCCCCTCTTGAAATTTTGGCCACTTCTTACATTACCATTACCATTATAATATAGGCGGTTTAGGTGGTGCCAAGCTTTCTAGGAGGCTTTTGCCCACCAAACCATTGACCAAATTTTATACTAAAAAAGTACCTTAATCTATGATATCCTCATACATGTTCTCCTGCTCTCAATACATTTGTACCCAAGACCTTTGAAGGTCCTGAAACCACAGAATGAAAGCAGGCAGAAGGACACATGAAGCAGATTCTAGTACCATATGTAGGAAGTGATTCCAGACTTGTAGGGGGTATAATATTCATACAGCCCAGGGCTCATGGCAGTTCTAATCTGCCCCTGACCTTACCTCACAGTTGTGGATCATCTGCCAGTCCTGTGTCTGGGCTTTCAGTGATGATATGTTGATGTTGAGGGAGGCCAGAATGTAGATACCAGCAAGCACCTGGTAAATTGGGGCCAGTGAGTGTCTTTTACAAAATTTTTTTGTTGTACTAAATTTCTTTTTTTTTTAAACTATTTTAATGTTTTCTTCAAAGATTTCAACCCATTTGAAACCTCTAGGGCCCTATTACCAATCAAGCAATGGATGTTGATGGCTTTGCTTTACCCCACTGGTTTATAGTTCCTCTGAGTAGTTGCCATTAGGGTTCATGGCACTTATAGAATTTAGAAGTAAATAGAGAAGACTTAAGCCCCTTCCACACTGGCGTTTTTCACGCGCGAGTTCTGCGCGTGCATTTGACGCGCAGAACTTGCATTGCACTTTGTCCCATTGTATTCAATGGGTCTTTCTTCATTAGCGTTGGTTTTCACGCGCGTGCTTGTATTTAAACATCTGCAATTTGTTCTTCACACACATATATATTGTTCTTCACATGCTATTTTGGGCGCACTGTTCCGCGCGTATCTCCCGACAAGTAAGCAGATGTGCCGAACATCTGTAATCTATTCTGCACTGTGTTCTGCACTGTGTTTTTCTCTTAAATGATCCTGTGTTCACTGTTTTTATTCTATTCTTCACTGTTCTTCACATCTGCTAACTTGTCGGGAGATAATATACACGGGGAACATTGAAGAATAGATCGCAGATGTTTGCAACTTATCAGAAGACATTATTTTTCAATTAAATAACACATTTTAATCCCAAACCATGGTCCCTTTGAAAAATGCTCGAGTCTCCCATTGACTCGTGCGTGAAAAATGCGCCGAAAACGCAAAAAAAACGCTAACAAAACGCGCGTGAAAAACGCAAAAACGCTAATTACACCATGGAAAAATGGAACAAAAACGCAGCCAAAAACGTCAGTTTTTCACGCATTGCACCCTGACGTGAAATGCAACGCTAGTGTGGAAGGGGCCTTATAGAATTTATGCACACAGATTAGAACTCTCAACACATGCCCATCTTAATCCATACAGAAATAATGAAGATTACCCTGAGGATTTTTCCTTCCACAGAATTGGAGATTCATTGTGAATCTGCTGCAGAAAATTAATATTCTGAAGATTTATATATACTCAGATGATGGACAGATTTCCAGCCAGATAATTTCCACACTGTGTGCACATGTATTTCATCTGTAAAATATTTCAATATTTGATGATGCTACATTTTATCCTGCTAGTATAGTATCTGAATGGATTACATAATTGGATATCTGGCTCTGATCCAGTATGCAGCAGTTTCATTTACATATTCCGTAATTATTAGCCACTAATGTATGAACAAACAATGTATGTGTGAATTACAGGAATTAGGTTCAGGGATTGTGCTCTTCAGAATGATAATCACATAATCCCTAATGTACTGATCTTATCATCCAGTGCACTATGTACAAAGGCTGCGTAGCTCTCTAATAACGCGTGATGTCTCCCTGTGGACGAAGGGAAAATGGTTGGGTTAATGTTCTTAGGATGACTTAATAAGAAACTACGACATGTTTTCAGATCATGGGCCAGACATGAAAAGGAAGGGAAGGATAGAAGCTGTCATCAGATGTTCACATCATTTTGGGCCACTAAAGTAATACTTCTGTGGATCCACCTGTACAGCTAATCTTTTTGTAAAATAACCCTAAAATGTAACAAATGTTCAGCAGTAAGTTATCGATGTGTCAACTTTTTATGGTGGCCCCATAGGCTTTTATTGAGGTAGAATCATTTCATACCACAGTGGGCAGGGAATATAGTGTTACTTACTTTACTATGGTCCAATGCTCTATATTGCAGTATATCTTCTCTGCACAGCCAGGACAATTGATCTAGCCAAGGGACATCATTAATGGTGGCCTTAAATCTCCTGTAGCCTCACAGTGAGAGTTTTTAGGCTCCTGGAATCATCTATACCAAAATGATCATGGCATAAGAATTAGAAGGCTACTAATTTCTGCCCCACAGGGAACTGGACCCCCAGAATAATTTCATCTGCTGGGCTCAAGTAGCCCAGTCCAACATTAGATGTGCAGCCAAATATTAGCCACATCAGTGACCTCCGTAGTTCAGTCACTAACAGGTTATAGTGGTGACCCAGAAACACCAATGCCTATGTCCGTTTGTTATCACTGAGCACTAGGATCAGAGACCATCGTCATACTTGCACACATCAGAATTAACACTCAAGGGGATTACTAAACTAAGGATTCAACTTTAGTGTCCTTATAGTCTCCAGATGGATAAAACATCACCTTTATATATGTCCACACTGTGATGCTGTTTTTTTGTGACAGATTACAAATAACCATTTTATGTTTGAGATTACCCAATTATTAGATTATAGATCCTTCATATGGCCATACCCTTACCAATGGGAATCCAGTTACAGCCTTGTATACATTTCCAGTGTCAGGCCATGCTAGTAGACTCACATTCTCGTCCACACCAGGGCAGTTCTGATGGTTTGGTTTATTGACTCTTCCATTGAAGCCTTTTTTTTTAATTGTCTTTGACATAAACATTCCATAATATCAAACAATTCCAGATATAAAGACCTTGAGTTAGTTCTCATAAATGCCGAAACGGCAGAATTTCCTGACCACTGGGTTAAGATAAATGAACATACTTGTATTCACGTTGAGTTCTGATTCAATGTTTAATCATTGAGTAATGTTGCGGGTGCATTCACACATGGCATTAATTCCTGCATTTTAAAAAGCATTACAAGAAGAGGAGATTTGCTTGATTACATTAGTGAAACATTGGGGCACATTTACTAAGGGTCCGCCAGACGCATTTCGGGTTTCCCAAATTTTTCCATCTTGTGCTGAATTGCCCAGGGTTTCTGGTACACGCGATTGGATTGTGGCACATCGGTGCGACACAAATCGGGGGGAGTGGCCGTCGGACAACCCGACTGATTCGGACAAACCACGAAATTTAGAAATCAAATTGTGTTGCAAGATCAGCACTCACATGCACCATGAAGAAGATGGTGAACTCCAGCGGACCTCAGCGGGAAAGCGACACATACAGGAAATTGGACGCACTATCTTAGTGAATCGCTGAGGACCCGGATCCGTGTCGGACATTCTGGATCGGTGGCATCAACGGAACGGGTAAGTAAATGTGCCCCATTGTGTTTATAAAACGCATGCCTTAATGCCACGCATTAATGCACCCTGATTAAGTGCTAAATAGTGGCTTCTACAGGCCTGGTGATGTAACTTATTGCCTACCCCCGGGGGACTACTGAGGCCACTGATTGGCCATAGTCGGTCATGTGACTCCTGAAACATTCAGCCCAGCTGGTAGTGTTCAGGAACCAAAAAAATGCAACAATGCTGGCATTAGTGTCAGAGAAGGTTGAGTATGCTTTATATTTTTGTTTTTGTTACCCCTGCCCAAGGATGTCTTAGAGATTCTCAGAAAACTCATTTAATCATAGCTACAGGTTCTGTCATTGTGTTAATATTTTCCTAATTTGACCCGCCTCATATTAAGACATTATGAAATGATACCAGCTGTAAACCAGATCTGACCAGTTTAAATGTGCTCTATTTATGTAAGAAAATGTCCTGTCACTCAGACTAACAAGCCACGCCCATGCCACATCCCTGCCACACCTCTTCTGTAAGATGAAGAAGTGTCTGTGGTTTGTTAAATTTTGGGTGTCTCTTAAAGGACACCTACCATGAGGAATCTACCATCATAAGTAGATCTGAGGGTAGATTCCTCCTGCCTGCCTGTGCCCTAATCTGTAATTTAATAATCCTGGAACCTAATCTAAACTTTATTTTGGTAATATGTAGATTCGCTGTAGAGACTACTAAGGCTACTCCACGCTCCAGTAGCCTCTGCATTTAATTTACATATTACTAAAATAAAGTTTAGATTAGGTTCCAGGATTATTAAATTACAGATTAGGGCACAGGGAGGCAGGAGGAATCTACCCTCAGATCTACTTCTGAGATTCCTCATGGTAGGTTTCCTTTAAGACTATTAGTTTTTGTCCCTTATTACGTTACATAGCCCCCAAACCTAAAGCCATCATCCATGTTATATTGAATCCATCCTCCATCCCTTCTTACAGGCGCCGATAGTCTCCTATTGGCTTAGAATATCTCATGTTATCAGCACAAAATTGAAACAATAAAAAAAACATAAAAACAAACCCTTAAAACTAACCACATGACCCAATAATCCCACAGACGTCACCTAGAGCTAGCTGTTAAGTTTACTGCGGTGTATGCTAGACATCCTTTGGGGCAGGATGGAACCGGTATGTTATCAGGATAGTAACGTAGTAGGGGTAAAGGTGACCGAGTTATGTCAATACGGCGGACGATTAGCCAACACAAGGTGGGAGAGAAACAATAAAGTCATGTATCTAAGCGTTTGTTAGAAAAACAATGCCACAATATATAACTCGTGAAAACGGTCAGCTAAATGGGCATTCCTCAAGGTCGGCGACACTGGCATTGCTCTTGGCAGAATCTTGCGTAAATCCAGCATGTTCCGGTATGTCATTGTCAGCTATATCTACATTGTGGTGATACACAAACAAGTTGTCTGCACGTAGCACATTGTATGTATTCTCAGAAGAATAGCTGTGCTTGGCATGTAACGCCCCATACCGGCGCATACAGTACATTCTATACAGAGAGTATGCAATGCTTGAATGAAAGCCAGCACCATGAGAACCTCAACACTGATTCTTATCTACAAACTTACCATTTCTCATACAACATGGTATTAAATCCATAGTCCTCAAATCCAGTGGCGTAACTAGGAGAGACAGGGCCCCCTAGCAGGCTACTGCATGGGGCCCCCCTTCACAGATACAGCATATATACATCACAGTATAGGTTATATACTTATTATGCTGGACAATGTGCAGTACAATATAGATATAATGGTGCACATCCTCCATTCTTTATTGTGTCAGGTCAGATGGCGGGGCCCCATGGCACTGCGGGCCCCATAGCAGCTGCTATGGCTGCTACCGCTGTAGTTACGCCCCTGCCCAAATCTGTGACTCTCCAACTTCAAGCTAAATGCTGAAGTCATATAACAGCGGGAGAGTCACACATTGGGGTTTACTCTTATAATCCCACTTTGGACTTGTAAAAGAAAATCTACCATCAGAATCCATCATGATAAGCTCGTAGATAATGTGGTAATCTTCTTCTATTTGTTATCTATGGTCTCCTTCCTTCTAAAAGCAAGTTTTATAATTATGATAATGAGCCTTAAGGGCTTGTGGTGGTGTAAACCAGAGCTCCTTCCTGCTCAAAGGCTGTTACAATGTCTCCCCCTCTGCTCTCCCAGGACTTCCCCCTCCTTCTGCCTGATGTAATCTCATTGTAGCACAGGAGGTTACAGCACACAGCGGGAGGGGGGAAGTGCCTAAAATCACTGGGTAGTACTTTACAATGATCCCTCCTCATATGGGTCTCCTAAACCAGTTCCTAAAAGCATGATAGCAACTGTTAATATCGCCATCACGTAGACTAGACACTATACCTCTCCTTGAAACTGTGTGAACAATCTGGTAGATTATGGCACCATTGTTATACGCTGGGAATACAAGGTACTGCAGCCTGACATGCACTCGAACTGTGAAAAAGAAAAAAGATATTAAGTGCAAAACAAATGTATATTTAAAGGAATAGAAACATCTATAACACTACACATTTTGAGAAATGGGTTATACCCCGAAATGCGTTACTTGGACTTTAGAAGTTACCTACCGTATTTTAATGTACACTTTTTAATTCATTCAATAAATGTATATATATTTTTAAAGTGCGAGTCAAACTAGTTTTTGATCTTGATACTCCGACCCATAATACTCCCTCCAGTCTGTTAGACGATAGCCATATTTTTTACTCCATTTTGGACTAAAGTTTGGCTAAAGGCAGCTGAAGTTTGCGTCAAAAAGGCAGAGGTAGAGGATGACCTATGTGGACCAGGTCAATTTTTGGAGACTTTTGGTGCCCTTTTCAGGGCATTTGGCAAGCATATCAAAGGGAGACCAGGTGAGCACCCAAATCAGGATCTGGTTAATTTCCCTTTTTGGGAGGTATTACCCGAGGTGTCGTCACTATACATAGCAAGCCAAAACTGAAGAATTTTTCAAGTCTCAGGATCTGCAGCAAATTTTTCCTCTCTCATTGGAATGGGAACATCTTGGGTATTGTCACTAGGATTGAGGTGCAAACAGTCATTCTAACTTGTCTGCTTGAGACAGCATATTACTAAACAAAACTTATCCTAATTACTTACCTCAGGTCTGTAGGAAGAATGGACACTCATGAGTGGATGCCCATAGATTTCAATGACTTACCAGCCAGTGGGATTCACATTACAGCTCCCCTAAAATATCAACTCAAAATGGGGTCCCAGCAGTAAGGACCTTTGAAATTGGCATGTCCTAGTGGTCCTCTAAATATGAGATAGAACTGTGTTTACTTCCTCTCCTCGCATAATAAAATATGCCAATTATAAATTGTATTAAGAAGTTTTTATATAGAAAGCAGTGACGTAAGAAGAGAGGTTCAATGGAATGTTATTAGGAACCAAATGGCAAGTCGAATTCTCTGAAGAAGGCACAAACAGGGTGGAGTATTATATATTTATAATGAATGGGAACTATATGTATCTGGAAGCTCATTGTGTTACATTCTTGGAATTGAATGACCTCTTTGATCGTGTCCTGGCAGCAGCATCACTCCCGGTGCCGCCTTGTCAGAGGATTAACTACACTTGTAACTATAAAAATTATTTGTTGTCACTATTAGAAGAACATACCTTTAAAGAGCGTGCCAAAAAATTAGATTGATCTAAAGAAAAGGGTGAGAGGTCATAATGGGGAAGGTGCAGATTGGTCATATTAAAGGAACCTTTAGGACTTTACTACTGGGACTCCATAGGCAGAGCCCCTTCTTTGTTTAATATTGTCCAAAAGGGCAGGGGGGGTGGGGGTGGGGTGGTATCTCAGACTTTCAAGGACATACCGTAATTCTATAGTATAATATAGAGAATAAAAGGAAGAAAAGGGGGGGGGGGGGGCGCGCTATACCAGATAGCCACTAATGAGAGTGTCAGTATTAATTATGATGACTACTCATTAATAAGAAAAAGTTTTTTTATTGAGCAAAAAAGAGGATGATTAACAGTCCTTAAAAGCGTTTTGGACCTTTTCTCAAATTACGGACAAATAAAATGAGGGAAAACTATTCCTGATGGCCACTAAAGGAATAATGGATTGGATCCTTTCAGTGGTCATCAGGAATGGTTTTCCCTCTTTTTATTTGTCCATTATTTGAGAAAGAGTCCTAGCAACTCGCAACGCGTTATAAGAACTCTTAATCATCCTATTTTTTGCTAAATAAAAGCACTTTTCCTCATTTATGAGAATTAATCCTAATTAATACTGACACTCCTACTAGTGGTTATTTGGTATAGCGTCCCCCTTTTTCCGGCCTTTTCTTCTCTATACTACTCTGTACACCAGCCCATATACAGGTGACTGGTTTCCATTTTGGAGCCCGGGAGCTGCTCGTGCCAATCACCACTTAAGGACCCACCGTGGATTACTCTTTAAGGGTGCTGCTATATGCACTGTACAAGTATTTAACATGTGAGCACCAATTACCTACACCTCCTCCGATATGCGCTGAGAAACAGACCTAAGGGTGCTTTGGCTATCAACAAGGGAATCTTCTTCCCCCGTCTCTTGTGACGAGCGCAAAGCTTCCGACTTCATGCTGATCAGAGAGTTTTTCAACAGGCCAAGCAGCGGGATGGTGAGGCTGATGATGGCGGCATCGCCACTGACCATCTGTGTTGACTCCTCAAAGTTACTCAGCACCTGACAGATATCATACATCCACGTCCACTCCTCATTGTAGACTTGAGGAAGCTGACTGACCTGACTACCAGTTCTGGTGGAAGTTGACATCTGGCAGTCTACAATCGCTCGGCGCTGCTGGTAAACTCTGGATAACATGGTCAGTGTTGAATTCCACCTCGTGGGCACGTCGCACAACAGTCGGTGAGCGGGCAGTTGGAGGCGGCGCTGCGCTGCCCTGAGAGTGGCAGCATCTGTGCTGGACTTCCTGAAATGCGCACAGATGCGGCGCACCTTCGTGAGCAAATCAGACAGATTGGGGTATGTCTTGAGGAAACGCTGAACTATCAGATTTAACACATGGGCCAGGCATGGCACATGTGTCAGTCTGCCGAGTTGCAGAGCCGCCACCAGGTTACGGCCGTTGTCACACACAACCATGCCTGGCTTCAGGTTCAGCGGTGCCAGCCACAGATCAGTCTGCGCCGTGATGCCCTGTAATAGTTCTTGGGCGGTGTGCCTTTTATCGCCTAGGCTCAGCAGTTTGAGCACCGCCTGCTGTCGCTAAGCGACGGCACTGCTGCTGTGCCTAGAGCTACCGACTGATGGCGCCATGCCCACGGATGGTAGTTCGGAGGAGGAGGTGGAGGAGGGGTGGGAGGAGGAGGAGGTATAGTAGGCCTGAAACACCTGGACCGAGGTAGGCCCCGCTATCCTCAGCGTCGGCAGTATATGACCAGCCGCAGGGTCAGACTCAGTCCCAGCCTCCACCAAGTTAACCCAATGTGCCGTCAGCGATATATAGTGGCCCTGCCCGGCAGCAGAAACGGTGAACCTCCAGACTTCTGAAAATCTAGCCCTCGCCGCAGGAGCCCTCGCCACGGGAGCTTCACTAGTTGACACATTTGGCGCTGATGCACCAGCTCTGGCCCTGCCTCTCCGTCTGGCCCCACCACTGCCTCTTCCAACCTGTTCTGGTCGAGGACTCTCCTCCGTCTCAGAAGCACTGTGTTCACCCGGCCTATCAACCCAGCTTGGGTCTGTCACCTCATCATCCTCCGATCCCTCAGTCTGCTCCCCCCTCGGACTTCCTGCCCTGACAACAACTTCCCCACTGTCTGACAACCGTGTCTCCTCATCATCGGACACCTCTTTACACACTTCTTCCACTACGTCAAGAAGGTCATCATCACCCACAGACTGCGACTGGTGGAAAACCTGGGCATCGGAAAATTGCTCAGCAGCAACCGGACAAGTGGTTTGTGACTGTGGGAAGGGTCCAGAAAACAGTTCCTCAGAGTATGCCGGTTCAAATGCCAAATTTTCCTGGGAGGGGGCAGACTGGGGGGGAGGAGGCTGAGGTGCAGGAGCTGGAGGAGTGCCGATTTCGGTGACATGGGTGGACTGCGTGGAAGACTGACTGGTGGGCAAATTGCTCGAAGCATTGTCGGCAATCCACGACATCACCTGTTCACACTGTTCTGGCCTCAACAGTGCTCTACCACGAGTCCCAGTAACTTCAGACATGAACCTAGGGAGTGTAGCTCTGCGGCGTTCCCCTGCTCCCTCATAAGCAGGTGGTGTCTCACCCCGCCCAGGACCACGGCCTCTGACCCCTGCAGTAGTTGGACGCCCACGTCCCCGCCCTCGTCCTCTACCCCTAGCCCTCGGGTTAAACATTTTGAAAATGAGAGTTATAACTTTAATTTTTTTTTAACTTTTTTTTGTGTTTTTTGTTTTTTTTGGTGTTTTTTAGTTTTTAAAACCAAACGATGCTATCCTATTGCTATGGCTATTTTCTAGCCAAGTATGAAAGCACACTGCTATGCCAGATGAGATGACGCTGAGTTATTAAAAAAATAAACGTAAAATAAAAAAGGAAATGGCAGACTGTGCCTAATTGAAATCCAACCCCTAATAAATTTTCCCACTTCGGTCTTTGCGATGGATATGTGCGTCACTAAGCGCAAAACACAGCGGTCGCAAGTCTCACTACAAATTGCTCACAATTTGCTAGTAGATGCACTGCAGCAAGGACAGCCACCAGCAGATCAACCTGAAATCAAATATATATAACGCTACTGTAGGCGTAAGTAAGCCGTTTGGATTCTCCTATGGCTATTTTCTAGCCAAGTATGAAAGCACACTGCTATGCCAGATGAGATGACACTGAGTTATTAAAAAAATAAACGTAAAATAAAAAGAAACTGGCAGACTGTGCCTAATTGAAATCAAACCCCTAATAAATTTTCCCACTTTGGTGTTTGAGGTGGATATGTGTGTCACTAAGAGCTAAACACAACGGTAGCAAGTCCCCCTGCAAATTCCTCACAATATGGTACTAGCTGCACTACTAGTGCCAGCAAGCCCAGCCACAAGCAAACAAAAAAAAAAAAGTATAACGTTATTGTAGCCCTAAGAAGGGCTGTTGGGTTCTTGTAGAATCACTCCTGCCTAACACTATTCTAATAGAACACCCTAACGCTTTCCCTGACCAGCAGCAGCTCTCTCCCTAGCGGCATCCAGACACAGAATGATCCGAGCAGCGCGGGCAGCGGCTAGTCTATCCCAGGGTCACCTGATCTGGCCAGCCAACCACTGCTATCGACGTGTAAGGGTACCACGTCATGCTGGGTGGAGTGCAGAGTCTCCTGGCTTGTGATTGGCTCTGTTTCTGGCCGCCAAAAAGCAAAACGGCGGGAGCTGCCATTTTCTCGAGCGGGCGAAGTATTCGTCCGAGCAACGAGCAGTTTCGAGTACGCTAATGCTCATCTCTAATCTCTAATTTTTATCCTTATTTCAAACTATTTCTTTCTGACTGTATGTCTAGTTCTGTAGATAACAGTAACAAAATCCTGATGTGATCTGAAAGATGAGATTTTTATCTTTTAATATGGAATCAAAATCATGTTATTATAGAACCTAAGATAAGGGCATCTGAGGAGATACTCCCTCTGCAACCTCTAAATTTGACTATTCTCAGCTAATTTTCATATGAAATTTGGAGGAGATATTTTTTTTTATAAGTGAAGGGGAGAGCATACATGTGCCTCTGCTGTAGACATTTCATTGATAGACATTTAATTAATCAGGGGGTACTTGACATTTCATTGATGAGGGGAGACTGCTGGACATTTTATTGAACAGTAGCTGCTGCATTTCCCACCCTAGGCTTATACTCCAGACAATAGGTTTTCCCATTTTATTGTGATAAAATTAGCTACCTGGTCTTATACTTGGGATGGCTTTTACTTGAGTATATATGGTATATATAATTATTTTTTTCCTTGCAGTGAAAAGGCCAAAGATAAAGGAACATTATAGGTTTGTGTAGGGGCTATAGGAGCCTGTAACCCCCTCCTTATAACGACAGAAAAAGGAGCAGGCATACATAAAAGGAGAATAGGTAAAAAAAGATTTGTAGCTCACCAATTGGTTCTGTTCGTTTGTGCAGGAAATCCACGTTGACGCAACGTACAATCCAAGTCCTCGTAGAAAAAACGGAGATCCGCACCAAACCAGGATAAAATAATTTCTTGTCCTTTTGGACTTTATTATATAATATGTTTAAAATTTAAACATGGCATGTCCCCTAGACCATATAGAGGAAGAAACCTACGCGTTTCGAGTGCACGAGGCACTCTTAGTCATGGTTGAAATGTTTGTGGGGGTTATCGGGATATATACCTATTTCCGGAAAAAGTCCCGATCACATGATCCAGGGAGATTTCCAAAACATGGAAAATCTCCCGTATGTTTATAAAAACAAAACAGAAGAAATATATAAAAAACCACAATGTGCACTCATATTAGAGATCCATATAACATCAAATGAAATAATAATCATATCAATAACTATTATGGAAATTTCTGAAGACATGCAACATTCCAGAACATAGCGTCTTTCAGTTGGACAGAGTCTAACAATTCAAATTCTGTACTGGATTGTATAGGATCAGTATATACATCAATAATAACATATTAGAAGCTGGTATGCCATTTAAGATAATACAAACTCAATAATGGAACATAATCTCATGTTTGAAATTCATGCCCACTGGGAATCTGCTATTAAGGCAGAAAATCCAGTAGGCTTCGCGGTCTCGTAGGGTTTTGCTACGATCGCCCCCCCTTTTTGCCTGGGCGGATCTGTTCTATTGCACAAGCTGTAAGTGAAGCTACTCTCCCTTGGTGATGTTCAATAAAATGTCTGGCAGCACCGGATAGATTCTTGGTATAGGTATGTTCTCTCGACAGATTTTTATTGCTATTAGTGATGTCTCTAATATGTTCTAATAATCTTTGTTTAAACCTACGAACGGTGCTGCCAATGTATATCTTTTCACAAATAGTGCATTTTATTTGGTAGACCACATAGTCACTGTTGCAATTTAGGAAAGTTTTAATATTATATACCTCCGTGTTCGTACTATTAGAGAACGTCTTAACCGGCGACACATAACCACAAGATTTACATGGATAAGAACCGCATTTGAAGAAACCCACATGATGTAACCAAGTGTGATTGCTTTTAGTTTTTGTAGTAAACATACTAGGGGACACAAGGTTGCCAATTGTTGTATTTTTACGTGCTACAATCTTGCAGCCATCGCTTAATATTTGAGATAAAACCTCATCCTCATATAAAATAGGGATGTGTTTATGGATGAGATTTTTTATATTGTAAAATTGATCTGAGAACTGCAACATTAAAAATGGAGCTTTGTTGTCATTTTTGATATGTGTTTTATTTCTATCCAACATGTAGTGACGATCTTTTTTGTCAACTATTTTCTCAGCTCGATCAAGCATCCAGTGTGGGTATTTTCGTTTTTTGAGTCGATTCTGTATTTGTGTGGTTTCTTTTTTGTAATCTGTGTCTAATGTACAATTCCTCCTGGCCCGTGTAAACTCCCCCACAGGGATTGCCCTAGCCACATGTTTGGGGTGTGAGCTATCTGCATGCAATATACGAACACGGAGGTATATAATATTAAAACTTTCCTAAATTGCAACAGTGACTATGTGGTCTACCAAATAAAATGCACTATTTGTGAAAAGATATACATTGGCAGCACCGTTCGTAGGTTTAAACAAAGATTATTAGAACATATTAGAGACATCACTAATAGCAATAAAAATCTGTCGAGAGAACATACCTATACCAAGAATCTATCCGGTGCTGCCAGACATTTTATTGAACATCACCAAGGGAGAGTAGCTTCACTTACAGCTTGTGCAATAGAACAGATCCGCCCAGGCAAAAGGGGGGGCGATCGTAGCAAAACCCTACGAGACCGCGAAGCCTACTGGATTTTCTGCCTTAATAGCAGATTCCCAGTGGGCATGAATTTCAAACATGAGATTATGTTCCATTATTGAGTTTGTATTATCTTAAATGGCATACCAGCTTCTAATATGTTATTATTGATGTATATACTGATCCTATACAATCCAGTACAGAATTTGAATTGTTAGACTCTGTCCAACTGAAAGACGCTATGTTCTGGAATGTTGCATGTCTTCAGAAATTTCCATAATAGTTATTGATATGATTATTATTTCATTTGATGTTATATGGATCTCTAATATGAGTGCACATTGTGGTTTTTTATATATTTCTTCTGTTTTGTTTTTATAAACATACGGGAGATTTTCCATGTTTTGGAAATCTCCCTGGATCATGTGATCGGGACTTTTTCCGGAAATAGGTATATATCCCGATAACCCCCACAAACATTTCAACCATGACTAAGAGTGCCTCGTGCACTCGAAACGCGTAGGTTTCTTCCTCTATATGGTCTAGGGGACATGCCATGTTTAAATTTTAAACATATTATATAATAAAGTCCAAAAGGACAAGAAATTATTTTATCCTGGTTTGGTGCGGATCTCCGTTTTTTCTACGAGGACATACATAAAAGGAGGCACTATAAAGGGGGCTATGGAAAAAAAGCACTATAAAGGGTGCTACAGAAAAGGGAGGTGGCTGCAGATAAAGGGCCACTGCAAAGCGGGGGCTACAAAAAAGGGGAAAAGGGGGCATTTCAGATCAGGGGCCACAGGAAATGGGACATTGTATGGGTCGGGGTTAGATACAAAATGTTTGTGCGGCACAAATTTTTTTTTTTCAGGGACCATTGTAAGGGGTTACCTGACCTGGTCCCTGGAAAAAAGTTTTGGGTGTAGCCGGTCCCTGGATACAAAAAGTTTAGAGACCACTGGTGTAGATGGATACATAGAAATATCTTCCCCAGAGTGTGAAGCACCGCAGTACATGTTGGGGCTATATAAGTTATTAATATTATAATTATCATTAATGGGATGATCCTGGAATTATATTGTAGCTGTTATACATGTATTTTATTATCTTTCTTGGAGAATTCAGGGTAATTAATGTTTTATTTGACTTTTAAACAAAGGAGAGATATAAAATTTAGAACAATCCTCTGTATAGTACGACCCACTTTATATTCTAATAAGTAAAACTAATAGAAGCACTTCTGCAGGTTCAGGGCACTTAAGCTTTTAATACTTTATTTAATCATAACCATAAAGTAAAATCTGAGCGCACGTCCTGCTTGTATTGTGTTCGGTGCTTCTGAACTGCACCGCCCCGGACTGAGCTGGTATGTTTTTTATTGGCTGTGATAGTGAAGGATTTATATACTACTATGTTGTAGTTGAGGAATGGAGAAGGGAATGACCGTAATGATGTTTAACCCTGTATAATGTGAATTGTCTTGTTTTGCACAGTGTAAAAGCTCATGAAGTAAATGGCTGGTAGGATGAAGGTGCTGGTAAATGGATTTATTGGAAATTATTGGTTCTGCATAAACGCACAGTTACATACTAGCCAACTTCTAATTGTTAAAACAATAAAATGGCTCATGAGGGCCGTTTGAGATTGATCGCGTGCAGTGGATAGTCACATTTTGCTTATGAAAGTAATATTCTATGTACTGTATTCCTTTTAATTCCTGATAAAACCTTAATAAAAAATTACAGTTAAGAAAAAAATAAAACAGGAGATTTAAGTCCTGGCCCAAGGACTTCACTAGACAGGAAGCCGGGGAACACCTACTTTTTGGACAGTTGGTAAATATTTTCTATTGCAGCTATAGGGAGGGTATTTGTTCTGCATACACCTATAGTTGCATACTTATCAACTTCTAAGTGTTAAAAAATTCTATGGATATTTAGGTCTTGCCCCTAGGACTTGGGTTTGCTATTGTAAGGATCGAGATGGTAGTTCTTCTGGATATCTTATCAACTTTTTGGATATTCTCAGTGTATACACCAAGAAATCTCCCGCCACATATGTTGAGTGTACTCAAACATTTGCTGACAGACTGAGGCAACCTTATATATATATACAGCCTCCAGTAATACACACATATATATATACACTCACCGGCCACTTTATTAGGTACACCTGTCCAACTTTACGTTAACACTTAATTTCTAATCAACCAATCACATGGCGGCAACTCAGTGCATTTAGGCATGTAGACATGGTCAAGACAATCTCCTGCAGTTCAAAACTGAGCATCAGTATGGGGAAGAAAAGTGATTTGAGTGCCTTTGAACATGGCATGGTTGTTGGTGCCAGATGGGCTGGTCTGAGTATTTCAGAAACTGCTGATCTACTGGGATTTTCACGCACAACCATCTCTAGGGTTTACAGAGAATGGTCCGAAAAAGAAAAAACATCCAGTGAGCGGCAGTTCTGTGGGCGGAAATGCCTTGTTGATGCCAGAGGTCAGAGGAGAATGGGCAGACTGGTTAGAGCTGATAGAAAGGCAACAGTGACTCAAATCACCACCCGTTACAACCAAGGTAGGCAGAAGAGCATCTCTGAACGCACAGTACGTCGAACTTTGAGGCAGATGGGCTACAGCAGCAGCTTTCAGCTAAGAACAGGAAACTGAGGCTACAATTTGCACAAGCTCATCGAAATTGGACAGTAGAAGATTGGAAAAACGTTGCCTGGTCTGATGAGTCTCGATTTCTGCTGCGACATTCGGATGGTAGGGTCAGAATTTGGCGTCAACAACATGAAAGCATGGATCCATCCTGCCTTGTATCAACGGTTCAGGCTGGTGGTGGTGTCATGGTGTGGGGAATATTTTCTTGGCACTCTTTGGGCCCCTTGGTACCAATTGAGCATGGTTGCAACGCCACAGCCTACCTGAGTATTGTTGCTGACCATGTCCATCCCTTTATGACCACAATGTACCCAACATCTGATGGCTACTTTCAGCAGGATAATGCGCCATGTCATAAAGCTGGAATCATCTCAGACTGGTTTCTTGAACATGACAATGAGGTCACTGTACTCAAATGGCCTCCACAGTCACCAGATCTCAATCCAATAGAGCATCTTTGGGATGTGGTGGAACGGGAGATTCGCATCATGGATGTGCAGCCGACAAATCTGCTGCAACTGTGTGATGCCATCATGTCAATATGGACCAAAATCTCTGAGGAATGCTTCCAGCACCTTGTTGAATCTATGCCACGCAGAATTGAGGCAGTTCTAAAGGCAAAAGGGGGTCCAACCCGTTACTAGCATGGTGTACCTAATAAAGTGGCCGGTGAGTATATATATATATATATATATATATATATATATATATATATTATATATATAATATATATATATATATATATATATATATATTATATATATATACTGGACCTATGTGCTAGAGCCACATATATAGTGGGTGATTATGGCAGCCATGGACACTCGGTGGGGGCCCCAAGGCACACCCTAGATTTAGCATATATTATCTTACAGGAATAGATTAATTTTCTTAATACGAGTAACTTTATTATTATTATTAATATTTTTACTTACCTGTCCGACGAAGTAAGTAAATTGCACTGTGCCATGATTCACTAAGATCGTGCTTCCCCGCTCAGGTCCGCCGGAGTTCACCATCTTTTTCCCAGCGCATGTAATACTTGACCTTGCAACACAATTTGAAAGTTAAATCCCGCAATCAGTCCGAATCAGTCAGATCTTCCGACGGCCCGACCCCTGACTTCTGCCGCATGGAAGCCATCGCAGCTGTGCCAAAAACTGATCACGTGTGACACAATCCCAGCGCAAACATCTGTTAAATACCTGTCAAAGCCGTGCAAATCCCAAAAACATTGGAAAGTATGACAAAAGTGCGCGCGGGCCCTTAGTAAATAAGCCCCAATGTGTGCCTGCCTCATGCCCAGATGTCAATTAGTGCAATCTTCCCAATGACGTCACAGAGTGCATTCACATCGACTGGACATTTGGTAGGTAGATGTGAAACTACATTTGATAAGCAGCAGACCATACAAAATTGTGCCATCGAAATGTCTATATAATGTGAGATTTTAGCCTATGGCAGTGATGGCAAACCTTTTAGAGACCGAGTGCCCAAACAACAAAGAGAACCCACTTATTTACTGCATGGCTATTTAAGCAGCTACTTATAGATCCCTGCTCTGTCCCAACTTTCCAATGTATCAGTGCCCTGATGACACCAATACAGTAGAAAGAATTTGGTTTATCATTGTAGCTTTCCTCCAGGGTACCCTGATCAATAAGAAACATTGGGCCTGGATCCATAGCTCTAATGGTCATCCAACTGTGGCAACACCTTCTCTCTCCTCCAGAAGCCTAAGGTCCAGGATGTGTATTAAAAAGAACAGAGCATGGTATGTCCTGGTTTCCTTGAACTGTAGGTGGAGGCCTTGAGTCCTGTCTAGAAAACTCTGGGTGCCCAAAGAAATTGCTCTGAGTGCCAGCTCTGGCACCCGTGCCATAGGTTCGCCACCACTGGCCTATGGCGTCTAAAACACCCATGTCTAGAATATGATTCGCACAAAATACTGTAGGCCTTTACTGTACTTCAAGGTGCAAGTGCAAAATTGTACAAGTCTTTAGATAGAAGCAGTTAAGGAGGAGACATCCCATCATCAAAAATGTATCCGTGATCCACTCTGAAGCCTAAAGGGGAATTCATTGTGATACTACTATGTCTGATCCAAAAAATACTCAGATCTCCCTAAACACATGAGACAGCGTCAATGTTGCCGTAAATTTGCTGGTAATTTCACAGTTAAATGCTTTAGAAACTCTCATGCCCACTTGCAGCTCTTCTGAGAGCAGCCAACCCCTTTAATTGCCCATATAACGACGGAGAGGAGAAGATGATCTAACGTGAGACAAGGTGATAAGTCACTTTTGTGTGATGTATTGTGCATTGTGTAAAAAGTCGAGACGATGAGATGATTGCTGAGGGGGGAAGACACTGAAAAGCCGAGACGTGCCGCCTTTTTTTATTCTCTCGCCCATTAAATAAACGAATGGCGCGATGTAGGACATTTGCAATACTCCAGATATGAAACTCGCCGTAAAGAGTCAGGAAAAGAAGTTTACAAGGGACATTGACGTAAGTGTATTGCGGAGGAAGCGACTGTGTAAGCTGACATAAAGCTATCAGACAGAGATAAGGAAGACGTTCTGCACACTGGAATAATGGATCTCAAGTGCTTTGGCACAGACTGACACATAGCTCACTTTTATTAGAAGACCTTTATGATAGTCTATGTGCCATCCCTGTATTCTACCCACAGGCAATAGAAAAGATTGTATATCCTTCAAGTGTGAAGAAGCAGAGACGCAGCACATTTGTCACAGATAAAAGCCAGGTAGGTGTATAGGGTGCATTACAAGGGAGCACCCACACACTTGTTCAGCAATCACTAATTACATCGGTGTCCCATTCTTGCTATTAAGAGATGATATAATAATAACCTGCTTCTTTATTAAGCTTACGGTGTTTGCATTTGCTTCTAAGCCCAGCCTGGAGAACCTATTTGCATATTCCTTACCTAGTATCTATAGTATTATTATGACCAGTTCATAGAATAGGAATCAGTGAGGGTCTGGCTGCTTGAACTCCTCCGTGTCCCATCCTAAGAGTCCTGTACTCACTAATTGTATACAGTGACAGGCTGACCATGTGTACTGCTCACCGTTTAACACTCGGGGAAATTGCCGAGCACAGTGCTCCGTTATTTCAGGCACTCCCATAGACAGTAAATGTTAGCCCTGGAGATAGCAGAGTGCTGTGCTCTACAATTTCTGATGCACCCATAGGGGCTTCTAAGGGTCTGCACACCACATTTCCGTCCGGTTTCCTGAATATTTCTGATTTGCACCGCATTAAACAGGGTTTTGGCGCAAGTTGATTTTCATGCGACACAAATTGGGGCCGTTGCTGTCGGACAACCCGACTGATTCGGACTAAGCGTGTGATTTAAAATACAGATTGTGTCGCAAGACATGCACGATCTTGATGAATCGCGCCGGACTTCATCCTCGCCGGACAATCTGGATCGGGGATCGCGACAGGACCAGGTAAGCAAATGTGCCCCATAGTGTAAAATGGAGAGCAGGACACATGATCAACCTGTTGCTCCAGCTTTTCCTGGGAACGGAACCCCCATCCTCAGGATTGGTGGATGTCCCAGCAGCTAGACCCATACTTATAAGATTGTTATCCCCTGTGCTGTAGATTGCAATTATACTTAATCCAATCACTTAAAGGAAATCTACCATTTGCTTTTATGCATTATGAACCAAACATACATTGAGAATGCTGTAGCTACTGATGCAGAAACATATCTTGTTAAATTCCTGAACCAAGTATAAAATTATGATAATATAAAATTATGATAATGAGGCTCTGTCGCTCCTGTGGCTGGCTCGGGACTTTTCATCTTACCCTAATTATGCACTGCTTTAGCCTTTTCCTGTCCTGCGAATAGTAATCACTGTGTTGCCCCTGACAGGCAAAAGTAATCAATCCCTGCACCATCCCAAAGCTACTGTGTATGAGTCATCCAGATCAGGTCGATTAGTCTTTTCTGGACAGTGCAGGCAGCTCCTGTGTATGTGGAAGTAATGTGTAAAGTAATGTACAGCAGCCAGTCTGTACCCAGCTTTTCCATGTTCCTGAAACAAATGGTAGATTTCCTTTAAAGAATCTGTGTGTATTATAAGATGGTTTGCAAAAACAACCACTATAAGGAGAATGAATATGCTTGGACAGACAGGGAGTATGCTTGACCTGCCAATCCATCAGTAGGGGGTAACCAAATTCCTATGTTTGCTTAAGTTTGTACACTTTTGAAAAAGTAACAAGATCATCATAAAATTGTTCAAAAGTTTCCGTAAAAAATAAACTACATTTGCAAATGTTGTATACCCGTTTACTGCCATAAAACAATTGATACATTTCCCATGAAGGAGTAGATAAGATATTGTAAATGAAGGATCTCATAACGGAGTTGTTATCTATCATTGTAAACCTGCCGCCAGGGATGCCGAGAATAATGTAGTGTATGAATAATGCAATGTTATGCACAAAAAAACTTAAAAAATACAATGCTGTGAAAATGTTTTCCATAGGTCTGGAAAAAAAGGCTGCAAAATAAGAATACTTAAAAAAATAAAAGTGTTAAAGGGAACTTGTTAGGGCGAGTTGGTACACTACACTGGCTACAGGTCCTTATGGGGTACGACGTCGGCTTCATAGAGTGACTGCGCAAATGCTCCTACTGCAGCCACAGACAGAGATACTATAGGGAGATTTAGGACACTAAACCACCAGTCCAATAGGATCTGTAGTTGGTTTAGTGTCCCAAATTGCACAGAAAAAAATTCCCTTTAAAATGTATTCTGTAACTCTATACATACAGTGTGAACAATCTTTTATCCCAACCAAGAATAGGAAGGCCTGGATGTAGGGATGCGGCCTCCACATAGGATTTTATAACACGTATCTGTGTAAGAAGATCTGGGTTAGTCCCATAATAATAATAATAAAATGTGATTTATGCAGTTTTATATGTCACATCAAGCATCGATTTGCTTCAGAGTTCTCATTTGTTCATTCAGTTTCCAATTTGGATAGATATATTACATTAAATCTCTCATTTTTTAAAGCCATTTTTTTCCACACCGCCTATAACTTTTGCACAGTCCTGTAATTTAACACAAAGACTTTAAGGGGTTGTCCATTTTCAGCAAATTATTGCTATTAAAAGGTAATACAATTTTTCAATATACTTTCTGTATCAAATCATCACGGTTCTCTAGATCTCTGCTTCTATGTTCACTTCGAGTGGATAGAAATCTGTCCTTGGCCATGATGTGTCACAAAGGTGCACGGCTCATTACAATGTTATAATGAGCCGTGCATCTGGGTGACATCACATGACCAAGGATATAATGAGCAGTGCACCTGTGTGACGTCACATGGCCAGGGACAGATTTCTATCCACAGGAAGTAAACAATGAAGTTTCTTATAGAATGACAGCAAGCAGAGATCTATAAAACAGTCAGGAACTGGTACAGAAAGAATATTGGAAAGTTGTAAAACTTTTCTTTACACAAACTAATATTAATTATTTGCTGAAAGTGAGCAACCCCTTTCACCAATATTTGCTGATGACATGTGTCACACAGGTGCACTGCTCGTTATATCACAGAGAGTAATCAGAGCCATGTGTTATAATAAGCCGTGCACCTGTGTGACACCACATGACCAGGGATATAACGAGCTGTGCACCTGTGTGTCATCACATGAACAGGGACAGATTTATATCCACAGGAAGTAAACAATGAAGCTTCCTATAGAAGCAAGCAGAGATCTAGACAACAGTGAGGAATTGATACAGAAAGTATATTGGAAAATTGTATAATTTTTCCATTACACAAACAATATCAGTTATTGGCTGAAAGTGGACAACCCCTTTAAGTAATATTTGCTGATAACACATTCCATTTCAGCTATAATAAACCCATAAGATGGAGCAAGAAATACATTGTGACTTCTCAGTATCTGTGGATTTACTACAGTCATGGCCAAGTTCTGAGAATGACACAAATATTATATTTTCACATCATCTGTTCCCCTCTGGTTTTTATGTGTTTGTCAGATGTCTTTATCACATAAAGAAATACAAGTGCAATCATATTATGAATAACAAAAGTTTTTATTGACAGAATGAGTTAATGCAGCAAGTCAATATTTGCAGTGTTGACCCTTCTTCTTCAGGACCTCTGCAATTCTCCCTGGCAGCTCTCAATCAACTTCTGGAGCAAATCCTGACTGATAGCCGTCCATTCTTGCACAATCAATGCTTGCATTTTGTCACAATTTGTTTTTGTTTGTCCACCCGTCTCTTGATGATTGACCACAAGTTCTCAATGGGATTAAGATCTGGGGAGTTTCCAGGCCATGGACCCAAAACCTCTATGTTTTGTTCCCTGAGCCATTTAGTTATCACATTTGCTTTATGGCAAGGTGCTCCATCATGCTGGAAAAGGCATTGTTGATCACCAAACTGCTCTTGGACGGTTGGGAGAAGTTGCTCTTGGAGGACATTCTGGTGCCATTCTTTATTCATGGATGTGTTTTTAGGCAAGACTGTGAGAGCCGATTCCGTTGGCTGAGAAGCCGCCCCACACATGAATGGTTGCAGGATGCTTTACAGTTGGCATGAGACAAGACTGGTGGTATCGCTCACCTTGTCTTCTCCAAATAAGCTGTTTTCCAGATGTTCCAAACAATCGGAAAGGAGATTCATCAGAGAAATTGACTTTACCACAGTCCTCAGCAGTCCACTCCCTGTACCTTTCACAGAATATCAGTCTGTCCCTGATGTTTTTTCTGGAGAGAAATGGCTTCTTTGCTGCCCTCCTTGACACCAGGCCTTGCTCCAAGAGTCTCCGCAGTCTCACAGTGCGTGCAGATGCCCTCACACCTGCCTGCTGCCATTCCTGAGCAAGCTCTGCACTGCTGGTAGCCCGATCCCGAAGCTGAAACACTATTAAGTGACGGTCCTGCCACTTGCTGGTCCTTTCTGGGCCCGTGGAGCCTTTTTGGCAACAATGGAACCTCCCTCCTTGAATTCCTTGATGATCCAATAGATTATTGACTGAGGTGCAATCTTTCTAGCTGCGATACTCTTCCCTATTAGGACAGTTTTGTGCAGTGCAATGATGCACATGTTTCTTTAGAGATAACCATGGTTAACAGAAGAGAAACAATGATGCCAAGCTCCAGTCTCCTTTTAAAGTTTCCAGTGGTGTGATTCTTACTTAATCATGACAGATTGATCTCCAGCCCTGTCCTCATCAACACCCACACCCGTGTTACTGGAGCAATCACTGAAACGATGTTAGCTGCTCCTTTTAAGGCAGGCCTGCAATGAAGTTGAAATGTGTTTTGGGGGGAAAAAGTTCATTTTCTAGGCAAATATTGACTTTGCAATTTGCAAAAGTTGCTGTTAAGTTGATCACTCTTTATAACATTCTGGAGTATATGCAAATTGCCATTATAAAACCTGATGCAGTAGATTTTGTTAAAAATTAACATTTGTATCATTCTCAAAACTTATGGCCATGACTGTAGAACAATACAGTTCAATGTCAGATGTAAGGCTACTAATGGGCAGTCAGATATCTTGAGGCAACATCTTTGTAGAGCTGTTTTATTGCCTGTGACACATACAGTTGAAGTCTGGGATAGTTTTTTATGAGCAGGGTTGACATTGGTTGGCTACATGGGTCCAGTGCACTTTGACCCAATCAAACCAATCATTAAAAATGTGAATAAATAATCTCTGTAAATTGTGCTATCTACCTCTATGACCCTGACCATGTTTTAGTGCGACTGATGGGACCCACCATTGCCCTGCTCTACGATTAGAATGTTCCTAAACATTGAAAGTGACTATTAGAGGTGAGGTTTATTGGGAAGTTGAGGAAGGTTAGGCAGCTTAATTTTTTTTTAAACAACACTTTATTTTTCCAAATTTTACCAAAATTTTTAAGTACAAACACAAGGAAATACAACAGTATATAAGCTACAGAGTAAAACAAATCAAAGAACAATCGTCACGTACAAAGTAGCATAGTGCAGTAACAAAGGTCAAGAAAGCAAGTTGGGATTACAGGTGTTCCAACGTATCATTAAATTTGCCCATGGTGTTACGAAGAAAAGCAGTAAGGTGTTTCATAGTTGGGAGGGTGGAACAGGATGATGCCAATATAGGGCTATCAAACTCTTTACGGCCGTTAAAATATAAAAGGGCAACCTGACTCTGGAAAGAATTGGGATAGGCTGTTCCGTTTTTTATGTTGAACCCAACCTAGAAGTGCTGCAAGATTGTCTTTGAGGGCATTACAGTACAGAATGGGGCACATTTACTTACCCGGTCCTCTCGCGATCACTAATCCGGATGGTCCGACGAAGATGAAGTCCGACGCGATTCACCAAGATAGTATGCCTGGGATCCTGCTTCTGTCCTTTCCCCGCTGAGGTCACCTTCTTCTTCCCGGTGTATGTGCGTGCATGACTTACGACACAATTTGCAATGTTAAATCCCGCTGGTTGTTCGAATCTGTCGGATAATCCGCGGGCCGGCCCCCAATTTTTGTTGCGTGAAAGCTGGCGCCGATGCACCAAAATCACAAAAAAAGTGTGACAAAAACCCCTGTTAAATGCAGCGCAGCACGGAAATCGTCGGGGAAAAAAAAAAAAAAAGACGAAAATGTGGTCCGCGGTCCCTTAGTAAATGGGCCCCAATGTATTTTGGAAATTGCCTACCTACATTGGCAATAAAAAACCCATTATGATGAAGTCAAAAACTTTTCCATCCAAGATAACCCATATGGTGTAACCATTAACTGACTCAGCTGTCGATCCTTATCCGTAGGTGTTGATCATGGCGATGAGATACCACATGGTTGTAGAAAGGATAAGGATGTCCTTACTGAATAGGAATTTTTCACATTACACACATGGAAATACTTGCCAAGCAAGGTGTCTTACTCATACAGATCTGTAATCATCTAATGAGGACAATGTACTCTGCAGTAATCGTGTACATCCATGTAAATATCACCCATACCTTTTAGTTTATTCTAGATCCACAGGAAATTACTCCAAAGAGAAGCATAGGCTGGCATGTGCTCATCCACATATCTCCGTAGGCTTGTCATCCGGTGAAAGCTCCTCATTTGAAACTTCTCGTTAAGCTCATTAAGCTCCTCATGTTTGGTGAAAAACATCACAGGGGTTTTTGGAGATGACAAACTGATTGCCTAAAAATTGGCCAACTAACATCAGCTTGGTCAAAAACTCACTCACCGAGCCCCCACCGACTTACTGAGTCCTACCATCTCAACCTCACCCCGACACATCAAGGAATGCCTACTTTTGTGCTGAATATGACAGAATTATTAATTAAAATTAATGATAAGCCCAAATTTTACGTAATTAAATGACTTGAGGTATTAAGAGTTCATGGAAAGTATTTTTAGATCCAGCCTTAGTAACCTGTTCCCTTCAGGGGAGGTGCAGCTACGTGGCTGTCGGAGCATTGTAGTGCATGGTAGGCTTTGCAAGACTGGTTCTACAGCAAAGTGCTTCTGTATTTAATCAAATTCATCCGGGTACAGTCTTTATGGAAACAAGTATATCAACATTACAATATGAGGGTGAACAATGGCAACTCTGCAAATGTTCTTTAGTTTTAGGAATGATTTACTCTTTTAAGGAACTATAAAGTGGAACATTGTTTGACTTATAATGCCGTATAGTTTGACTTGGCCGAGATACTTCTGCTTTAGTTGTTCAGCCCTTTATCCCATCTGCCCAAAACTTGGATCATCTCCAAAATTGGTTAAATCTACAGTCAGAGAAGTGATTGATTGAGCGAATAAGGGTTAATGGTGCATGTAAGTTGTAATATTTTATCAACAGTCTGTTGCCGGCGAGTACCGTAATCTATTTTCATGTTTTTTTCACAAAGCCAGTGAGACAGTACAAGAACTTCCTCCAGGAATGTCTCAACGCTCGGTGGCTGCACAAATAGGGAACAAAGATCTCCATTGGCTTCATATGAAAATATATGACTGGTAACGGTATGCAAAAATATACCTGTTATGGGTTGGGATCCTATTACCCTTACAAAACACAGTTTAGGCCTTTAGTACACAGAGGTGTTCTGTTTAATTTTGTATATGTCAAATTTCAAAAGCAGTAAGTTTTGTATATTAAACGTTGCAGGCTTGGTTTTTGTGTGGCAGGTTGAACTCTGGTGGAGTCCATGCAAGGTGCCTATACAGGCAGTCCCCGGGTTATGTACAAGATAGGTTCTGTAGGTTTTTACTTCAGTTGAGTTTGTATGTAAGTCGGAACTGTATATTTTATAATCGGAACCCCAGACAGAATTTTTTTGGTCTTTGGATTTTAAAGGAGCTTGAAGGGCTCCTGGTGGTGTTACAAGAGCCCCTTGCGCTGTAGCTTCACAGGCTGTTAGACTGTCTACCACTCCCCCACTCAACTTTCTCCCTCTGTCTGATGTAATCTCACTACAGCAGAGGAAGTTTCATCAGACATGGGGAGGGGGGATGTCCTCCTGCACAGCGTAACAGTCTTTGAATCTGCACCAGGGGCTCTGATAACACCCCTCCATTAGCATCATTTTAAAAGTTGATTTTAGAAGGAAAGAGGCCATGAATAATAAATATAACTTTACCACCGTCATGGTGCCTGGATCTATGAGTAAGTGTCCCTGGTTTATCATGATGGATTTTAATTGTAGATTTCCTTTAAAAAAATCATTAATTTGTACTTTGCCATCTTCTCAAACTAATTTTTTCAATTTTTTTTTCTACTGGCAGTACCAGATAAGTGTCTTTTCTCGAGAAGGAGTTATTTTAATTGGTACCATTCATGGGTATCTGCAATTTTTTTTGGAGACAAGATGACATTTTTTACAATTTTTTAAGGATTTTTTTTTTACCATTCACAAAGTGGGTTAAATAATATTCATAGAAATACTTGCCAGACAAGGTGCCTTACTCATACAGGTGAGTTACAAGTACTCTCCAGTAATCGTGCACAATCATTTATATATCACACCGACTCCGTAGTTTACTCTAGATTCACAGATAACCATAACGTGGCATTTCCTCATCAAGTAATCTCCAAAGGTTTGGCATCTGGTAAAAGCTTCTCATTCTGGATAAAGTATAGAGATGGTTTTTTTTTTTTTTATATAATTGTATTTTTATTGTCGTTTTTTCAAAGAAATTTTACAACAAATCTAATATGTACATATTTTACAATAAAGTATTTCAAATAACAGTACAACCGAAAGACAAGTTTTGTTTCAATATACATTTACAGCCTATATCATCCATTTGTGTATCAGGACACTAGGCCTGACCATACAGTGTTTCCTTGTGTTTACACACTTGCCCAGTATGGCATCAGCCTTACGCCTAATCGGTTGAGGTGGGTTTGGGGGGGAAGGGGGGGAGGGGGTATCAACAAAAGACAGTCATACAAACTCACCATGACGACAGGTAACAATTGGGTGAAAACAAAAGGGGAGGACCACATTACTCTTCACCTCCCGCTCGCTCCTCCAACCAGTATCGGTCCCACCGTTCCCAGGTCTTGTCAAATAGTGAGATACGATTGTTCAAAGAGGCAGTCAGATACTCCATACTACGTGTTTCCCTCACCCTAGAGAGGAGGTCCATTCGGGTATAGAGATGGTTTCAACATGTTTTTTTCCATGTGTCATTATGTACTCACTCTCAGTGCGTCTTAAATTTAGGTTCATGTTTGGTGAAAAACATTAAAGGGGTTTTCCCACCAAGCAAGCATGATAGTGATAAGACCCCACGGATCACAAGAAAGGGGGTCCAACAGGGTCCAAGGTACCTCTATCGGACCCCTCGTTGCTCCCAGAGATTAATGGAGCCGATGGCCTGCTCCATTCATCTCTATGGAGTTCGCCGAGCAGAATGGTTTTGCTCGGCTGTTTGTTACATTTATCTTGCGGAGTGATGAGGGGTCCGATGGAGGTCTCATTACGATCTCATCACGGAGACCCCCACTGATCAGCAAGTTAGGCCCTATCTTGCTCGGTGTGAAAACCCTTTTAAGGTGGATTTTGGAGATGACCAACTGATACCGGAGTGAAGTTGCCCCCCACCCCCACCTTGTTGAAACTTCACTCAGGTCCAACTGATGTCTTAGAAAATGAAGTAAAGTGTGCCTCCACTTGTGGAAGACCTCTATCCATTAAGCGTGTAAGCAAGTTCTCTCCTGTCTTTTATATTTTACCATTAAGGGAAACCCAATTGATACTAAGGTCATCAACATTAAAATTTCTTGAAGATCTTTAAACAGTGTGAAAAAATTTCCACCCAGTCTCAAATATGTGATACATCCCTTGAAGACATGGAATTTTACTGCTATTATGGGACATGTTCTGTTCTTAGACATTTACTCAGAATCGAAATTCACTCAGGATCTTACGTTTCCCAGTAAATGATTCGTAGAAATAGACAGACCTGTTGGAATGATGCAGTTTAATCATAATTGTTTATTAGGAAACTGGTCATTACTCAGTTTTACAATATACAGAAGCTTTATCAAAGATGTATTTACACACAATATTAGCTGACCTTGAAGACTTAAAAGTATTGTTAGGGAATCGGTAACCTGTTCCCTTAAAGGAAAGTGCTGCTACTTGGTTGTCCGAGCCAGTAGCCAACATGGCAGATGTAGATAAACCTGTTCTGCAGCAAAGTGTCTCTGGAATTCCTAATATTCACAATTATGTAACTTGGTACAGTATGTATGGAAATTAGAGCAGCAACATCATTATCAGATTGGTAGCAGGCCAGTGCTGCATTCACTAGTTTTTGGAAGGATTGACTTTTCTAAGGACAAGAATAGAGATGAGCGAGCACTAAAATGCTCGAGTGCTCATTACTCGAGTCAAACTTTTCCCGATGCTCAAGTGCTCGTATTGAATAACGAACCCCATTGAAGTCAATGGGAGACTCGAGCATTTTTCACTGAAAGAACACATTGAAAGAACACTGAAGAACACGTTGCAGATGTTTCCGTACATCTGCTAACTTATCCGAAGACACGAGTGCAGAACGGTGTACTTCACAATAGTATGTGAAGAACAACATGGGTGAAGAACACATTTCAGATGTTTCCATACATTTGCAATGTGTTCTTCACACATATTGTTCTTCACATACTATTGTGAAGAACACCGTTCGGCACTAATGTCTTCTGATAAGTTAGCAGATGTACGGAAACATCTGCAATGTGTTCTTCACTGTTTACTTCACTGTGTTCTTCACTTAAATGATCCTGTGTTCACTGTTTTCACTGTGTTTCCTTAAGTGAAAGCTCGTTATCGAGCAGGCAGAATACTCGTCCGAGCAACGAGCCGTTTCGAGTACGCCAATACTCGAACGAGCATCAAGCTCGGAAGAGTATACTCGCTCATCTCTAGACAAGAACAATGCTCACCTGTTATAATGAGCTAGAGTTGTGTTTGGTCCAAACACTTTAGGTTTATCTCTTCAGCCAATGATCCGATCTGCTCCAAACTGGGATCTCCTCCAAAATTAGTTGACAATCAAAATATTTAAATGAGTGTTGATGGATATAATACAATCTTTCGAATCTCATATACATGGCATACATTCACCTAAGGAACTGGGAAGATGCTACAATTACTTAGTTCACCAAGATCTAGAATCTTATCAGTAAAGTTTTGAGGAACAATTTGTTCAGAACACATTTTTTAACACTTTTCTGTCCAGGTGAACCTATGTGGACCACCTATCAACGGTAGTGGAGGATCGGATATTGCAAGGAAGCAGCTGTTGTGCCTGTTAGGCAGTGCCTAATCTCCCTTAGACAACAGGAAACCGCCAGCTTTTTCCCAGAGAAGGATCGGATATCGAGGGGACCCAGCTGCAGAACGCGTTTGGTGGTGCTTAGCACTCAACCCCCCTCCCCCACAGGAAACTGCCAGCTCCCCTCCACCTAAGAGCAGACTTGAGCGGGAGAGGACCCATGTCCCTCAGGACGGAGCAACAACACCACCCAGCAGTACTCCTAAACCAGGGGTCGTGATTATCCAACGACACTCCTGAACCATAAACAAGTGGGCAACCCCACTCAAGCAGAGAGGTTTGGTTTTGCTGGCACACAGTGGTGCATCTGATCAGCAGAGATGGTTGCAGTGCTGTCTTACAGGGTCAGGTGGCACAAGGCGTGTGTGGCAGCTGCTGGGCCTCAGGCTGCAAACCTCTGCCTGGTAACCAGCCCATGTGTGGTTGAGGAGAAGACTGGGGCCACGGCCAGCAGATAACCATGTGGGCCATGTTGACGCTCAACAGGCCTCTAGAGATTCATACCACCTGTAGTGCCGGCATGTGCCATCAATAGAAACAATGGACACAACTTGGGGCAATGTCCCTTGCACTCCCAACCAACTGTTAGCAATACCACCGGTACCATTACCTGAATAGGTGCACAAGCAACCAGAAGTGCCTGCAAACACTGACGCCATAGCCACAGCACCAGCACAGGCCTTATGACCACCCAAACGCCAGACTTCATTGAAGCGTTAGGCCTCAGATGCACTAGAGTGCTAGAACCTGGCTGCACACAGAACCTGATCCTGACACCAGACTGTAAGTTCTGGTACCAGAAAATCCCCCTCCCCCAGTAACATATCAGCCCTGCTTAATTTGCTGGCACAGAAGCAATGGATATTGTCCCTCCCAACCTATGTTGGTCTCACTGTTACCTTAGAACACTGTGAGTAAGCAGTAAGTTACCACTAGTATTGTCTTACAATATGGACATAATCAGTTGTATGTATGTAACTATGTAACTAAGAACCTAAGCAATAAGCAAACTAAACAGTCTTTGTCATCCCAATGTAACATGTATGTAACTGTATCCCTATCGGTTTGTAACAATATGTCTGAGCACTGTGTACAAAAGAATTCCCCCCTGGAGATCAAAAAAAGTTATAACAAGTTAGGTGAGATTAACTAAAGCAGAGGTGGCGAACCTATGGCACTCGGAGCCCTTTCTGCGGGCACTCAGGCCATCACCCCAGTTCACCAAACACTGACTCTTCCCAGGCAACTTAAGATATGCTGTTCTCAGCGTTATTTTAAAGTGACAAATCATTGGCTATTTTGAACTGCGGGAACTGTGAGAAGGTTTTGTTGGATGCAGCATCCTGCTGGACTCACCATTCTTCCTGTACAGAGAGAAGCTACAATGAAATTCTTCTTTTAACTGTATTGGTGACCTCAGGAGGCCAATACAATTGAAAGATGTGGAGGAACAGGTAGCAATAAATTACTGCTAAAAATAACATGCTGGCACTTCACAATAAATAAGTGGATTTTGGTTGTAGTTTGTGCACTCGGTCTCTAAAAAGGTTCGCCATCACTGAACTAGAAGGTTCATAAAACCATTCACTAGTGACCCCAAAGGAAGTAGTCACACTTGAAACATATGGATGGTGGAGGTATGTCCTCCAACCTTGCATTAGGATAGCCACACCCCTAAGACGTGCAGGAGAGGTCAACCCTTGGGTCAATAACCATATACACCATGGTCCTTCAGACATCTTCAAAGCATTGTGTTTCATATAGATATACTTTTCCCTTTTAATAGTATAGTTTAGTTGTTTACCAAGTTCCCAGAATCCAGGAAGGGATGTATTCTACCAGTGGGCAGCTATCAGATTGAGCGTATGATAAAAGACCTTAGTGACATAGTCTTTGTGGCCCATTGAGAACAGTAGCTCAGACACATGACCTAGTAAACCCATTAGGAAACTACTCCAGAAGGTTTGTAATATTGGACTTGTCCAAAACACGTGGAGGAGGTCTTAAAATTAAAAATTTTATATAAAATCCCCCTGAACAGGTTGTTATTGGAACCAGCATCAACAATGAAAGAATATTCTCATCTATAAATTATTAGAATATTAAAGATATTGGCATATGGAGGTCATATGGTCTCCAGAGCTTAGTAGAACCTATCAAAGACCTACATTTTCCTAGTACCAACATTGGACCTTTCGGTTAAACTTTTTTTTTTTTTTTTTTTAACTTGGCACAATAAGTTTCTGAAATGGCCACAAAAGTGCAACAAATCATTATTTTATTTTTTTTAGCATCCTTTTTCCTTAATACAGAAATCATAGTTCCTTCCCCTTTATGTAGTTTGGTGATCAGCAGTTATCTGCAATACATTGATGTGAAGAATTTAAGGAGAAAATAACTATTTACAAATATTAATGTTTTTATAGAAGTTTCAAGAACCTGTGACCATTACAGTTGAGAATCAGTTTATTTCTGCCTTATCCGAGGAATAGGCCATTGATATCAGGACATTGAGGAAGCGTTGACATGTTGCATTAGCCTGGAATTTAAGCATCCAGTGATTTATGTGCAAAATATTTGCAACTATTTTCTATTTCTTAATCCATTAACATGTACATGATTGCTCAACAGTTTCAATGTATTCCAGGGATTGAAGCCTTCCTCAAAGAACCAAGCCATTAGCCAAGCCTTGGTGCTAGGGGGTTAAAGAACACTCATTGTTATCAGTGGCCCGATCAAGGAAATTCTGATGAGGAAATTTGTACAAGATCTCAGATGTGCAGAATCATGCTGTCAAAGCTTTTCCGAATGTAAAAATGGACTGAACAAGGAAATTTTGTTAATCTTTTGCAATAAGGAAATAATTTAAAAATATATTGGAAAAACCAAATAAATACAAGTTAACAACATCTTAGATAAAAGATCTTAGGGCCATGTGGAGTTTTTTTTCTTTCGAAATGGGCATAATCAAATTGGATAGCTTTACTTTCAAGGAGGCAACAAGCTTTGTAGTTACAGAGTTCACAAATAAGGCAACTAGCTTGTTGGTTTCACAACAGACTAAGGGATTTTTCACATTGGGTTGTTTTTCACGTCCGTGGTTCACTGATTTCACTGGATGTCTCACAAAGTCATTGATTCCTATGTGTGTTTTTGCATTGGCTTGTATTTTCACTGATACCTTCAGTGGGAAAAAATTATGAAACATGTCCACATAGGTCCACAAAGAAAAAAAAACTGATGAAACATTGTTTTTTTACTGATGAGGATGAAAAACTAGATGTGATGTTTTCAAAGAGATGTTAATCTTTAATTTTTTTTTTTTTGTGGACATGGAGACAAAACAAAAGAAAAACGAAGACACAACAGAGACAAAACGCAACGGATGTGCAACTGAAGCTGAGCACCAACGCCAATGTGAAAGAGCCCTCACATGAAGCAGATGACAAATAACTTGAACCTTTAACATTTTGCCGAAGCTCATGAAATAGAACCAATGTCTTACAGTTTACCAAACCCTGAGGCACCATGCAAATGTTGGCTTCTTTGGCACTACTTTAGCCATCACAACATCTCGGGATGATATAAACAGCTCAATCTCATGAATGGTGGTTCTACTCTCTCCGTGTCATCTTCACTTGGGAGCAATATCCTGGAAATGGCAAGTTCAGACTTGTTTCTCATTTCTCTCTGACCCTTTCTCATAGTCACTTTGGAGCAGTGTCACAGCTGTCGCTGGTGAGGCACTCCTCATCACTCAGACATAGTCTTAGAGCAGTAGTGGCGAACCTATGGCACGGGTGCCAGAGGTGGCACTCAGAGCCCTTTCTGTGGGCACTCAGGCCATCACCCCATGACAGAGTCACCAAACAGGACCAAATCCACTTAATCTTCCGGGAGTCCCAGGCAACTTAAGAGATGCTGCTCTCAGCGCTATTTTAAAGCGACACTTCATTAGCTGTTTGGAACTGCGGGAAAAGTGAGAAGGTTAGGACAGGGCTGCATTATTTTTGGAGATCCTCCTGCTGGACCCATTATTCTTCCTGTACACAGAGACCCTGGAGAGAAGCTACAACGAGAGTCTGAATTTGCCTCTTTCTTTCAACTGTAGTGGTGGCCTCAGGGGCCGATACAATTGAAAGATGTGGAAGAACAGGTAGCAATAAGTTACTGCTTAAAATACCATGTTGGCACTTTGTGAAATATAAGTGGGTTTTGGTATTAGTTTGGGCACTTGGTCTGTAAAAGGTTCGCCATCACTGTCTTAGAGACTTTAGCATGGCTACTTCAACACTTAAAGTGGACTTCATCAGCTTTGCAGATGTGAGATGAGCAATTGGATTTGGGCCGAGTAGAAGGCTGCTATCTGAATGCAATTTATAACTCTATACTGGATACAAATGTCCCACCTCTGAGGATTGAACCGGTCTTGAAAAAAAATAAGGGAGGCTCAATATCCAGTGTCCATTACATGGTCATCGTGAATGGAGAGGTGGTTATGCATGTGTTGTTGTTGTTTTTTTTTTTTTTTACTGCTTTGGCACCCAAGAGGAGAGGCATGAACTATGGAATTGGAGTCAAGAGAACCTCTCTAGATTTAGATGGGAGTCCCACCTCTAGGGACAATGAGCATTAGATTTATGATACATGCTGCAAATATGACAAACATTAAAGATGGAAATACCCCTAAAATTACAGTGTTGGAAATGACAGGCATCATAAAATTCCTTTTTGGAGCAAGTCTGTGTTTAGACCAAACTGATTTTATGGTTTAGATCAGGGGTCGGGAACCTATGGCTCGCGAGCCAGATGTGGCTCTTTTGATGGCCGCATCTGGCTCGCGGCCAGGGCCGCATCCATAGATCGCGTTCAAAAAATCTACTCATTTAAAAAAGCCCCGAGTGTATAAATGAGCTTGTGGCTTCTCTCCTCCCTCAGTCCTGGCAGACACTTACGCCCGAAGGATGGTCATGTGACCGGAGCCAGTAATTGTGTACATACCGTTGTTGCTCCGGTCACATGACCACGAGGTCTGCCGGGATTGAGCCTCGCTGCTGGAGCTGTCCCTCACCCTCTACTGCAGCAGCAGCCGACTGTGTGAGGAGGGGGGAGGGGCTGAAGCTCATGTCTGCCGGGATCCAGCTCAGAGAGCAGACACTGAGCTTCCTATGCAGCCTCTGTACAGACCCCCCCCCCCCAGCCCCCCCCCCCCCCCCCCCCCCCCCGCACTGATGTCCTGGGGGATTTGGGATCTATTCAGAAGATGTAAGTGTGTAGAAGTAACTGTCAGTGTGTATTGTGCTGTGTGTGTGTGCAGTGTCAGTGTGTGACATGTATTGTACTGTGTGTGTGTGTGCAGTGTGGTGTGTGACATGTATTGTACTGTGTGTGTGCAGTGTCAGTGTGTGACATGTATTGTACTGTGTGTGCAGTGTGGTGTGTGACATGTATTGTACTGTGTGTGTGTGTGCAGTGTCAGTGTGTGACATGTATTGTACTGTGTGTGTGTGTGCAGTGTGGTGTGTGACATGTATTGTACTGTGTGTGTGCAGTGTCAGTGTGTGACATGTATTGTACTGTGTGTGTGTGTGTGCAGTGTCAGTGTGTGACATGTATTGTACTGTGTGTGTGTGTGTGCAGTGTGGTGTGTGACATGTATTGTACTGTGTGTGTGTGTGCAGTGTGGTGTGTGACATGTATTGTACTGTGTGTGTGTGTGCAGTGTGGTGTGTGACATGTATTGTACTGTGTGTGTGTGTGTGTGTGCAGTGTGGTGTGTGACATGTATTGTACTGTGTGTGTGTGTGTGCAGTGTGGTGTGTGACATGTATTGTACTGTGTGTGTGTGTGTGCAGTGTGGTGTGTGACATGTATTGTACTGTGTGTGTGTGTGTGCAGTGTGGTGTGTGACATGTATTGTACTGTGTGTGTGTGTGCAGTGTGGTGTGTGACATGTATTGTACTGTGTGTGTGTGTGCAGTGTGGTGTGTGACATGTATTGTACTGTGTGTGTGTGTGTGTGCAGTGTGGTGTGTGACATGTATTGTACTGTGTGTGTGTGTGTGCAGTGTCAGTGTGTGACATGTATTGTACTGTGTGTGCAGTGTGGTGTGTGACATGTATTGTACTGTGTGTGTGTGTGTGCAGTGTCAGTGTGTGACATGTATTGTACTGTGTGTGTGTGTGCAGTGTCAGTGTGTGACATGTATTGTACTGTGTGTGTGCAGTGTCAATGTGTGACATGTATTGTACTGTGTGTGTGTGCAGTGTCAATGTGTGACATGTATTGTACTGTGTGTGTGTGCAGTGTCAGTGTGTGACATGTATTGTACTGTGTGTGTGTGCAGTGTCAGTGTGTGACATGTATTGTACTGTGTGTGTGTGCAGTGTGGTGTGTGACACGTATTGTACTGTGTGTGTGTGCAGTGTGGTGTGTGACACGTATTGTACTGTGTGTGTGTGCAGTGTGGTGTGTGACACGTATTGTACTGTGTGTGTGTGCAGTGTGGTGTGTGACATGTATTGTACTGTGTGTGTGTGTGCAGTGTGGTGTGTGACATGTATTGTACTGTGTGTGTGTGTGCAGTGTGGTGTGTGACATGTATTGTACTGTGTGTGTGTGTGTGCAATGTGGTGTGTGACATGTATTGTACTGTGTGTGTGTGTGTGCAGTGTGGTGTGTGACATGTATTGTACTGTGTGTGTGTGTGTGCAGTGTGGTGTGTGACATGTATTGTACTGTGTGTGTGTGTGTGCAGTGTGGTGTGTGACATGTATTGTACTGTGTGTGTGTGTGTGCAGTGTGGTGTGTGACACGCATTGTACTGTGTGTGTGTGTGCAGTGTGGTGTGTGACATGTATTGTACTGTGTGTGTGTGTGCAGTGTGGTGTGTGACATGTATTGTACTGTGTGTGTGTGTGCAGTGTGGTGTGTGACATGTATTGTACTGTGTGTGTGTGTGTGCAGTGTCAGTGTGTGACATGTATTGTACTGTGTGTGCAGTGTGGTGTGTGACATGTATTGTACTGTGTGTGTGTGTGTGCAGTGTCAGTGTGTGACATGTATTGTACTGTGTGTGTGTGTGCAGTGTCAGTGTGTGACATGTATTGTACTGTGTGTGTGCAGTGTCAATGTGTGACATGTATTGTACTGTGTGTGTGTGCAGTGTCAATGTGTGACATGTATTGTACTGTGTGTGTGTGCAGTGTCAGTGTGTGACATGTATTGTACTGTGTGTGTGTGCAGTGTCAGTGTGTGACATGTATTGTACTGTGTGTGTGTGCAGTGTGGTGTGTGACACGTATTGTACTGTGTGTGTGTGCAGTGTGGTGTGTGACACGTATTGTACTGTGTGTGTGTGCAGTGTGGTGTGTGACATGTATTGTACTGTGTGTGTGTGCAGTGTGGTGTGTGACATGTATTGTACTGTGTGTGTGTGCAGTGTCAGTGTGTGACATGTATTGTACTGTGTGTGTGTGCAGTGTGGTGTGTGACATGTATTGTACTGTGTGTGTGTGCAGTGTGGTGTGTGACATGTATTGTACTGTGTGTGTGTGTGCAGTGTGGTGTGTGACATGTATTGTACTGTGTGTGTGTGTGCAGTGTCAGTGTGTGACATGTATTGTACTGTGTGTGTGTGTGCAGTGTCAGTGTGTGACATGTATTGTACTGTGTGTGTGTGTGTGTGTGTGTGTGCAGTGTCAGTGTGTGACATGTATTGTACTGTGTGTGTGTGTGTGTGTGCAGTGTCAGTGTGTGACATGTATTGTACTGTGTGTGTGTGTGTGTGTGTGTGCAGTGTCAGTGTGTGACATGTATTGTACTGTGTGTGTGTGTGTGTGCGCAGTGTCAGTGTGTGACATGTATTGTACTGTGTGTGTGTGCGCAGTGTCAGTGTGTGACATGTATTGTACTGTGTGTGTGTGTGCGCAGTGTCAGTGTGTGACATGTATTGTACTGTGTGTGTGTGTGCGCAGTGTCAGTGTGTGACATGTATTGTACTGTGTGTCTGCGCAGTGTCAGTGTGTGACATGTATTGTACTGTGTGTGTGTGCGCAGTGTCAGTGTGTGACATGTATTGTACTGTGTGTGTGTGTGCGCAGTGTCAGTGTGTGACATGTATTGTACTGTGTGTGTGTGTGCGCAGTGTCAGTGTGTGACATGTATTGTACTGTGTGTGTGCGCAGTGTCAGTGTGTGACATGTATTGTACTGTGTGTGTGTGTGCGCAGTGTCAGTGTGTGACATGTATTGTACTGTGTGTGTGTGTGTGTGTGTGTGCAGTGTGGTGTGTGACATGTATTGTAATGTGTGTGTGTGCAGTGTCAGTGTGTGACATGTATTGTACTGTGTGTGTGTGTGCAGTGTCAGTGTGTGACATGTATTGTACTGTGTGTGTGTGTGCAGTGTCAGTGTGTGACATGTATTGTACTGTGTGTGTGTGTGCAGTGTCAGTGTGTGACATGTATTGTACTGTGTGTGTGTGTGCAGTGCCAGTGTGTGACATGTATTGTACTGTGTGTGTGTGTGTGTGCAGTGTCAGTGTGTGACATGTATTGTACTGTGTGTGTGTGTGTGTGTGCAGTGTCAGTGTGTGACATGTATTGTACTGTGTGTGTGTGTGTGTGTGTGTGCAGTGTCAGTGTGTGACATGTATTGTACTGTGTGTGTGTGCAGTGTCAGTGTGTGACATGTATTGTACTGTGTGTGTGTGTGTGCAGTGTCAGTGTGTGACATGTATTGTACTGTGTGTGTGTGTGTGCAGTGTCAGTGTGTGACATGTATTGTACTGTGTGTGTGTGTGCAGTGTCAGTGTGTAACATGTATTGTACTGTGTGTGTGTGTGTGTGCAGTGTCAGTGTGTGACATGTATTGTACTGTGTGTGTGTGTGTGTGTGTGCAGTGTCAGTGTGTGACATGTATTGTACTGTGTGTGTGTGTGCAGTGTCAGTGTGTGACATGTATTGTACTGTGTGTGTGTGTGTGCAGTGTCAGTGTGTGACATGTATTGTACTGTGTGTGTGTGTGTGTGTAGTGTCAGTGTGTGACATGTATTGTACTGTGTGTGTGTGTGTGCAGTGTCAGTGTGTGACATGTATTGTACTGTGTGTGTGTGTGTGTAGTGTCAGTGTGTGACATGTATTGTACTGTGTGTGTGTGCAGTGTCAGTGTGTGACATGTATTGTACTGTGTGTGTGTGCAGTGTCAGTGTGTGACATGTATTGTACTGTGTGTGTGTGCAGTGTCAATGTGTGACATGTATTGTACTGTGTGTGTGTGCAGTGTCAGTGTGTGACATGTATTGTACTGTGTGTGTGTGTGTGTGTGCAGTGTCAGTGTGTGACATGTATTGTACTGTGTGTGTGTGTGTGTGCAGTGTCAGTGTGTGACATGTATTGTACTGTGTGTGTGTGTGTGCAGTGTCAGTGTGTGACATGTATTGCACTGTGTGTGTGTGTGTGTGTGTGTGTGTGTGTGCAGTGTCAGTGTGTGACATGTATTGTACTGTGTGTGTGTGTGTGTGTGTGTGTGTGTGTGTGTGTGTGCAGTGTCAGTGTGTGACATGTATTGCACTGTGTGTGTGTGTGTGTGTGTGTGTGTGTGCAGTGTCAGTGTGTGACATGTATTGCACTGTGTGTGTGTGTGTGTGTGTGTGTGTGTGCAGTGTCAGTGTGTGACATGTATTGTACTGTGTGTGTGTGCAGTGTCAGTGTGTGACATGTATTGTACTGTGTGTGTGTGTGCAGTGTCAGTGTGTGACATGTATTGTACTGTGTGTGTGTGTGCAGTGTCAGTGTGTGACATGTATTGTACTGTGTGTGTGTGTGTGTGTGTGTGTGTGACATGTATTGTACTGTGTGTGTGTGTGCAGTGTCAGTGTGTGACATGTATTGTACTGTGTGTGTGTGTGTGTGTGTGTGTGTGTGTGTGTGTGTGTGTGTGTGTGCAGTATTAGGCCACATGCACATGTGAATTTTGCAGTGGGGTGATAACATCTGATAACAGTGGGCTGAATGGTACTTATCTCGCCACTGTCCATCGTAAGTGACTGTGTGGGATGCAAAGACGACAGGTCTTACTCCTGCCGTCTTTGCATGTATGAGGAGGTTCTGCAGCAGCTGAGGCTTGTGCGTAACAGTGTTCCTCCCTGCTGTGCTAAGCCACCACTGGACAAAAACAATGGTAATTCCCTGTAAAATAAAAACTAGATAATTTACATTGGAGCTTGTGATGCTTGACAATTCTTCCAGGACTCTGGCTTCTTCTTTTTAATGGACTGGATCTGGCTTCTTCCCACCTGATGAGAGATGCAGATTTCAGGCGTGCGCAGAAGAAGGAAGAGTGCTGGACGAGATGTCATACATCACAAGCGCGAATGTAAATTATCTATTTTTTATTTTAAAGGGAATTACCATTGTTTTGTTCCAGTTGTGGCTTAGTACAGGGGGGAGGAACACTCCTTGTTGTCCTAATGATTACTGGAGCGATTGTTCTGTCAGTGTCCCTTTAAACATATTGTACGGCTCTCGCAGAATTATATTTTTAAATATTTGGTGCTTATGGCTCTCTTAGCCAAAAAGGTTCCTGACCCCTGGTTTAGATTCTCAAAACATGAATGTTTTTGAAATATGGCTCCAATTTATAAAACATTTCTAGAACAATCAGATAAGAAATGTTCTATTGCGTAAGTGCAGATTAAAATCTTAGAACAACATGACAGCAAAAATCTCTGAACCTTTCATGTCATTGAAACGTATATTCAGAATTTTTTCTTTATATTTGGTCAACAAGTAATGCAACATGGAGATTTGTGTTTTTTTTAGACTCTATTCTGTGCTGATATCTTCTTATATCTTAAAAAACTATTGAAGCTCTAATTCTGCTATAGAGCTCGGAATCCCCAGTAATGCGGTGACAGAGATTAAACAATTTTAAAAAAATCGATATAGGTGGGAATTTCTAGAACAGAAAAAAAAAAAAAAAAGTTTCATTTTGCTAGAATTTCTTTTGAAATTGAAAATTAGGTAAATTTTTCTTTTTACACTTTACTTTGCCTGGCTGTAATAGTGTTATCATAAAGCAAGGATGTAAAACTCATTTTTCCCACAGGTCACATCAACCTAGTGGTTGCTTTAATGCAGCTGAATGTTTAGTTGTTAAATTTATACAGCATTACCAGCAGCCATTTGAGGGCTACCGCAACGATGAACAAATTGTCAAATAAACAGAAGCACTGCTATGGCCTTTCCAAAGTGACTGAAACCTTCAGGTAGCAGGTTGTCCAAATGAAGGCCAAAGGTGTCACCCGATCAGCCAAAGCAAGAGAAGTCTGTCGTTCCAAATCTGTATTTTCTATAATATTGCATTTTTACAACATCAGTCATGTCCCCCATGAAGGCTGGTTGCCCTTGAAAGACAAATGCAAGAGAGGACAGGATAATGCAGAGAATCTCCATGGGTAATCATTTCAACACTGCAGCTGGAATTGCTCACCAGTTCAGCACTGAACAGGGTAAAGATCTGTCTTGATATACAGTGTCTTAACATTTAAGAGCATTTTGACTGAAAACCCACTCTGCAGTGACCAACCCTCTCATCAGGAAGAATCAAAAGGCTAGACTCACTTTTGCTGAGCAACATATTGTGTGGACTGTTAGTTTTAGTGATGAAAACAAGTTTCATTTATTTGGATTTGATGGGAAACATTATGTTTGACAAAAAACTGGGGTAAGAGTGTAAAGAAGTCAGTGAAAGGTGGTGGAGGAAGTGTCATGGATTGGGGAATGTTTTCTGCAGCAGGAGTTGACTGTCTTATCCAATTACATAGCAAAGTGAATACAATTGTATATCAGACAGAACCTTTTCTTGCGTTCTTCACTTCAGTAATTATCATGCAGGACAATAACCGTGTCACACAGCAAAATGGGTAAAGCAGCTCCTTGAAACATAAAACAATGAAATGGTCACATCCCAGAGTTCTGTTCTCAACCCAATAGAAAACCTCTGGAAAATCCATGGTGACAGATTTATGGCCAAGAAACCCACAACTGTCACAGACCTGTGGAAGAGACTGGAAGCAGTCTGGAGCACGCCGACTCTGAGGACATCTTCATGTACACCGGGTTCAGTCACCACACACAGAAGACTGCTGCAACTTTTATGGAGAGGGGGGGAAAGGCTAGTATCGAAGTACCCTAGCCCCTACACTGCTCTTCTAATAGCACAGCACAGGGGCAAGGAAATGGGCAGGATAACACCCATGTCACCTACAGTAACAATCTGCATGTCTGCCGGATTTACCAGAACCAAACCTAGAACAGAGGAATGAACTTTGCACCTCAGAGGTTCTAGGGTGGTTCTTTTTGCTATATCGTAAGTCTGTTTTAAGGTAACGGGGTGTCAAGTGTTAGAACAGAGAAGTGTTAACTTTTCTAGCCCTCAAAAAAGTTCAGAAAAGACCATCTACCACTAGGATGAATGACTGTATGCAAATGAGCCTGGGGAGCTCCATAGGTGTCAATAGAGCCTGGAGCCTCTCAGGCTCATTTGCATACAGTATTTCATGATAGATTTTGCAGCGTAGACCCAGTTTTAGGATAAAACTACATGTTTACAGTGACGTTTGAGATGTCTGGACTGTCCTAGGTCTATATGGACCAAGCAGCAGCCTCAGACGACTGATATAGACCTGTATAGCACACCGGTTGCTGCCCCTATTCTCTGCACAGGGTCTTCTCTTAAGGTCCCCTGTAGCCACACATTGTATACTCCATAAATATACTTTTCAGCTTTAAAAACCTGAACCGCCTGCCCCTTATGAGACAATCTATTGCCTAAAGCCAGGGATGATTTTACCAGAATTTTAGTGTGAGCAGCTTGTGAAGTTTTAGGGACCTACGGACTCTTCCCAACAAGAGCTGCTGTGGGATGGATTGGAAATGACAACATACCATGCCCCATACCACGGTCAGAGGTGGCTCCTCTTCTAATCCGTCTGCACACAAGACAATGGCATACAAATAACTCATCAAGCGAAAGTTCCTTTCTCACATTATTCTCCAGAAGATTCTTATCAGAGAGACTGTGACATGGGGCCATAAAGGGATTATCAGAACCTGCTGGCGGGGAGACTTCCTCACCTGGTCTATGGAAAGGGAAGTGTAGATAAGACATTTGAGTCAGCCATGACCTGAACTATAATATGTACGGCCTCCCGCTTCTAGACAATCCAGACACATATTCAGTATGTTTTGAAATAACACAAGTGAAAAAAAAAAAAAAAAAAAGAAAACAAAAAACCCCAGACTTTACAAAAATAATCTCTTCAATTATCGACATCGGTCATATGAAATCACAAGGCGAGTAACACACATTGGCCACCTCTACTCCATTCAAATGGGGACATAGGGGGAGGATTTATCTCCTTATGACAAATCTCCCCAGTAGACCCCAATCTTGCGATTACATGGTTAGTGTATAGGTAAGATATAAGATCTCATATTTTCACTTTCCGTAATGTTTTATAGACTGCACAGAGAATAGAGATGCACATGAACCCAGTGTAAGGTAGGGCATCACTTCTTATTACCATTACAAAAGCCACCAATGAGTTTCATCAATGCAGTATTAGATTATGAGAAAGAAAATCAATATCTATAAAGTGACAATGTCAGGCAGAAGTCAGTAGTCTTCATTGTAAGAGACTCACGTCCGCAAGGTGCAAAGGGTAAATAGACCAATCTGGCGCCAACTTATTGATGATAAATATGACAGGCATGATAAAGCCGAGACATGCTCCAAGACTGGCCGATCAATGTCTGCAAGGTACAAATCTGTAGGCAAAAAGTCTTTGAGAGGAGATGTAACAATCACACAGGACAACGCAGCGCTCAGTTCTCATTCTACAGCTGATGCTGGGTCTGAAGAAATGCAGAGTATTGAAGACTTCAGTATCTACCCTACTCTAGGAGGGAGACATTAATACTTCTAAAGACCCCCATTGTAAAAAATCTACCATCAAAATCCATCATGATAAATCAGGGACGCTTACTCATAGATCCTGATAGAAGATTATAAGAATCAGGCTAAAAATCAACTTTTCAAATTATCCTAATGAGTCCGTGGGTGGCGTTTCCAGGGCCACAGTAAAGTCTTTTCACTGGTTGTTACAATGAGAAGAGCAGGCCTACCCTCCCCTTGCTGCTAGATTACACAGGCAGAGGGAGAGAATATGGGGGAGGAGAAACATGTTCTGCTCATTGTAACAGCCCATGAAGCTACAGCACTGATGGGCTCTGCAAACACTAAACAGAAGAGAGGAGGCCATGGATATATGTAAGAAGATTACCACAGTCACAGTGCCTGGATCTATGAGAACGTGTCCCTGGTTTATCATGCTTAAATTTGATGCTAGAAGTGAAGTTACACAATTTTTCAATTCCTCCTGATTTTCTAGATCTCTGCTTACTGTCAATCAACAGGCAGCTGCATTGTTTACTTCCTGTGGAAAGAAAACCGATTCCTGGCCATGAGACACAGGTGCACGGGTCCTTATATCCCTGGTCATGTGAGGTTACACAGGTGCATGGCTCGTTCTCTCGCAGAGAGTAATCAGAGCTCTGCACTGTCTAATGAGCCGTGCACCTGTGTGACATCAGCTGATTATGGACAGATTTCTATCCAAGAAAGTAAGATTTTATGCACAGATTTTGTTCCATTGCATAATGCTGTAGCATTTAAGTGAATGCAATTTGGAAAAGAGTCATGTAGATTAGGCGTTTGAGCGTAAATTGTTGTTTACTGCAGAAGATCCAATAAATGTTTATGTCACTTGTGCATCCTTAGATTTTTGCATGTGTTTGGTCTTCTTTATGTAAAATGTCAAAACTTTCTTGAAATGACAAATAAGGAGAGGCAAAACCAGAAAAAAAAAAAAACACCTTACACGATAAATCCACATCAAAAATACTCTAGAAAGAACACAAATCCGGATGAAAAAAAAAAATAAATAAAACAAAATAAATTCTGACATTTCCAAGTAGACGCAACAAGAACCTCACTCCTAAAATGATTGCACAACAGTCCGGCTCCTCCCTTCTACTCTGGGTAAAAGCTGTAGCTGTCCTTTGGATGACTACTATAGAACCCGGTTTGTATTAAACTGCCCCGCAGCTTTTCGGCTCTAATTGCACAGCCGTGTGAGGACTTTGGAGAAGCTGCAATATATGGTTACTGGGCTCTTAAAAAAAACTGCACGCTGTGTTTTGTTCGCAGGACAATAGCTGCTGAAGTCTTTAAAGGACACCGTACCATTGCCATAAATCCTGTCTTATCTGCCAGTCAAATGACCCAAACTTAGAGCCCTATAGATCCAGACGATCATATTTTGCATCATTAGACCCACGGATGGGAGATGTGCATCTGTCATAGGGTCCATATAATAAAGATATACACCCATGTGAATGCAGCCTTACTATTACCATATATACTTCTAAGCCTAGTTTTTCAGCACAAAACAATTTGCTGAAAAACCCAAACTTGGCTTATACTCGAGTAAAAAAAAAAAAAAATATAGGCGTTACCAGGTTTTTGTGGTAAAATTAGGGGCCTCGGCTTATACTCGAGTATATACGGTAACTTTAAAGGGGATGAAGTTCAACCTTGAAAACGTACCTTTAAAAACTGAACATAACAGTGTAAACCAAACCTTACCGGCAATCTTCCACGACAAAAATCGGCACATACACACAACATGATTTTAAAAAATTTCTTCTTATAAAAATTCCCTTAATTTATTAAAGCCATTGAAATCTATTAAAAAAATACAAAGGAAATCTGCACATAAAACACAGACAGCAGCTGCTCATATATGACATACAAATTCATTGCAAAAAGAAAAGATATAATTTTACACATTTTACAAAAAAAACTGAATATTGTTCGGTCTGTGGGATACGTGGCGAGTAGTGAAGCCTTCCCATTCCTGGAAGAAGAGGCTTCAGAAAGCTGCACAATTAAATTGCTAATTAATTTTAAGAAAAAGTCATTTGCCACTTGGGCTGAAATGTCATCAGTTCCTTGGCTACTTCACTGGGGAGTCTGCTACTTCATAATAGTTCTCCTTCTGTAGGACAGTGGTACCACAAGGATATTCCAGAACCGTCCCGGTTGGACTTTAATACCATGTTACACATTGCTGACTTGTGTCTCTGGAGATGGATCCAGTAACACTGGGGCCGATGCCTGGCGAGTTCTTTCACGTCGGACGTATCTTGGTTTCCGTCCTGAGAGGGGAAAGAGACAAAGACTGAATTTTCACAGGTCAAAACCCCTTCGCTCTACAAGTTTGAGTGGTGCAGAATACAGTGTAATGTCTCTACTACCCAAATCAAGTAATACAGAGGGTGCGGAAAGTATTCAGACCCCTTTACATTATTCACTGTTTCGCTGCAACCAATTGGCAAGATCAAAAGAGTTATATTATGGCGCCGTAATGTACACTCTGCACCCAGCGTAATATATTAGCAACAATATCTGCTTTTATTTAAAAAAAAAAAAAAAAAAATGAATAACTGAAGAAATAATCACGTGGTCATAAGTATTCAGCCCCTTTGCTCAGTATTGAGTAGAAGCCCATTTTGAGCTAGTACAGTGATGAGTCTTCTTGGGAAGATGCAACAAGTTTCTCACATCTGGATTTGGGAATCCTCTGCCTCTTCCTGGCAGATCCTCTCCAGTTTCCGCAGGTTGGATGGTGAACGTTGGTGGAAACCATTTTCATGTCTTTCCAGAGATGCTCAATTAGGTCCAGGCTTTGGCTGGGCCAGTCAGGAATGGTCACAGAGATGTTCTGAAGCCTCTGCTTTGTTATTTTAGCTGTGTGCTTAGGGTCATTGTCTTGTTGGAAGGTGAACCTTCGGCCCAGTCTGAGGTCCAGAACACTCTGGAAGAGGTTTTCATCCAGGATATCTCTGTACTTGGCCACATTCACCTTTCCTTCAATTACAACCAGTGGTCTGGTCCCTGCCACCACCATGTGTCACTGTTGGGATGGTATTTGGCAGGTGCTGAGCCGTGCCTGGTTTTCTCTGCTTAGAATTAAAACCAAAAAGTTCAATCTTCGTGTCATCTGACCATAGAATCTTATTCCTCATAGTCTGTGATCCTTCATGAGTTTTGCACACTGTAGCTCTCATATGTCTTGCACGGAGGCTTCCTTCGGCAGACTGTCATAAAGCCCTGACTGGTGGAGGGTGAAAGCCCCCCCTCCCGATCACCCTTTTGCATCTCTGGTGCTCAGCCACAATGATCTTGCACTTCTTCTTTACCTCTCTCACCAAGGCTCTTGTCCCACAATTGCCTAGTTTGGCTGGACTGTCAGGTTTTTTTTGTAACTTTGGCCAGATCTGTGCCTTGTCACAATTCTGTCTGAGCTCCTTGGACCTCATGACTAATGTGCTCCGACACATACTGTGAGCTCTTATATAGACAGATGTGTGCTTTTCCAAGTCCTATCAGTTTCATTAAATAAGCTGGACTCCAATGAATGAGTAGAACCATTCCAAGTAGGATCAGAAGGAAATGGACATGATGCAAGTTAAATATGAGTGTCACAACGTGTCTGAATACTTCTGACCATGTGATATTTCAGTTTCTTGTTTAATAAATAAATAAAATAGCTTCATTTCTGTTTTTTTCTGTCAAGATGGGGTGCATTGTCCTTCCCAATTGGCTGCAATGAAAACAAAGTGAAAAATTTAAAGGGGTCTGAATAACCCCCTATACTTCTGCCATCACTTTTCTAGTTTTAGCCAATCCGTAAAGAGTGGCCAAAACCACATAAAAACTTCTAGTTCAATCAAAAGATACCTGGCTCCAATGGAAACGCGGGAGCTTATTTTGATCAAACGCTAAGGCCCAGTTAACACCTGAATTTGTACTTCTGTTATCTTCAGTCACCAAACAACTAAGTTAATAAATTTAGTGAAATGATATCAATAGACATTTAATGGTTTTCTGTTATTTATGCAGAAAATAGGATGTTTTGGAAAATTGGAAATTTTTTTTCAGTTTCAAATAGCAAAAACCCAACAGCGGCAGCACAAAAAGACACTAACACAAAACTAAAGGCAATTGAAATCAGTGGACATAAAAAGACATGTTAGATTTCATTATTTGGCATTAAGGTGATGATAAAGAAGATTAAACGCAAATCAGAGATTTGAACTTAAGCTCAGTTCAAATAAGGTTTCCACCAATGGTTCTAATATTTCAATGCAGCCTTCAGTTCTATTCATTGATGGGGGTTCCATCATAATTTATGTTAAAATACATATGGCATTGCTATTTGGGCACTGAAAACGTAGTATGTGAAGAATTAGCAACATATAGTGAAGGAAGGGGAGGGCGAGTGCAGAAAGGTTGTACCCATTTCGGAAGATTTGAGGTTATGCATCGTCCATCAATTTATATTATATAAAAAGACATTTTCAGGGACACACATTAAAGATTGAGTTACCTGAAGTATTTGGCTCTGGGATCATAGATGCCTAAAAAGAAAAGACAAATTAAAACCATGTACAGTATAGGCGACTTATGCTCAAAAGGTTTATTCCCTGCTCTCTGTAGAACTGTGGGTAGAGCTACTGACAGGACCACCCTCTGGTCTTACTAGACAAGAACAGCAAGGATTACATCAAAAAATTAAAAGCTCCCCCAGATAGGACTTGATCCCTGTCATTTCTGTACTGTGGTATTTATAGTTTCTGGGGTGGCATTTTGTGCTGTACTGTGGTTATTGGTGCATCTAGGGTGCTGGTTACTGATGTGGCTCCTTAAAAAGTGAGCAGTATGACAAATATAGCCCTTGGACCAATAACCCTTGCTGACCCTTGGATCGAAAACCTTAGGTCAGGAATAGAATGGACATTTAAAGGAAATTTCAACATTTTTATAAAATTATTATACGTTTGTGGAGTCAGAGTCATGGAGACTGAGTCATTTTGTTGGAGTCGGAGTAGTGATGAAATGGTCAAATTCCGGCCAAAATGGTCTGCGTCTCTCCGACTCAGCTGAAGCGCCTTTAAACTGCTCTCCCTACCAACCCGAATTACTGCAGAACCTAGAATGATGTCAGAAGCATGGGACTGATCATATGCTTCATGCTGCCTGGGGAGAGGGCCAGAGCGGTGCGTGAACAGGGAACGGATATCCAACAGAGCGGTGCGTGAACAGGGAACGGATATCCAACAGAGCGGTGCGTGAACAGGGAATTTTTAATTTGTGTCAACTATAGTTTTCCTTTTTTGTATGGCTAAATCTGGAGTGCGTCTTATAATCAGAAATATTTGAGTACAAAACATTTCTTACCATTTCACTGGGCTGTAGGATGGATGCTAAATTGAGAGGATACATAACAAGTAATTTAATTATAAACCTGTTAAAATCCAATATAAGCAATGTGTACATAGTCTGCAAAACACTGGTAATAAGAGGGAGATTAAGCACATTTAACTGATGTCTGGGCTATACAATTACGATGACATAAAGGTGTTGGGGTCCAGAAAAATGTTACCCTTGTTGAACATGCCTCAGTGCATTGCCTCCATGCTGTATGGGCAGCCTTCACGTGGCAATGACCTGCCATTATCTTATGGTGTACAAGACAACATATTGCCTTCTATATCAAGGATGAAATCTGAGATTTTCTTTGTTTAGAAACGCCCAAAAAGTTTACACAATTTTCAACACAGTCTAAATGAATGAATAATTTGGCTGTAACCTCCATGGATTATAAAAAACCGATATGGTAGATCCTGCAAGATGTAAAACGGACTGACAGTAGAAAGAGTGCAACACAACAGCAGGATACGACTACATATACAGTTTGTAGTCTGTAACCATGGAGAAACAGTTATCTTTTTTTATTGTACACCATGATGGGGAAAAAAAAAAAAAAAGTCATGTCTTCAACACCTAAACTTTACCAATACCTTTATTCCTTCGGTAGAACATTTCTGGCAGCATATGTGAACGCTTGAGGTAAAAGAATGAGGCCACCGAAAGAACAAGGAAGAGACTGATGAAGAGTGTTCCCAGCAGAAGAGATGCAGCCACCCCCGGATTACCTGAATTCAATAATTAACAAAATATATATCTATATTTATCACATATTTCAAGCACGTCACTTACAGCAATTCTCAGTCACTTCCAAGAATCTATAAATTAGCAAAATCTGTACTACCCATGTAATGGGAGCCTGGTGTGCCTTTGTGAAGATCATAGTGGTGGTGACAAATTATGCCATGGAAATAGGAGCTAATCTGAACGTCCAATCAATGCATTTGGGGTCCATCTGACCTCAGACCACCCAGACAATAGGATACTAGAGCCAATAAGGATCATGGAATCCGATTTCAACAGCCTGATCCTTTTTGTTCTTATAGATACAAGCGGCTGAAGTAGTAAGGGTCAGAAGAGAGAGGGTTGGCTATACAGTTCCTCAAATATATTTTTTTTACTGGACACATAGTTAGGACAAAGGTGACCTTAAGTGATGTGTCATTTTTGGGGCCTCCCAGAAGAGACCTTGAAGTCACAATCCTCTCTCCAGGATCATGGTCTGGTTTGGCGGCACGCCATCACTGAACATGCGGGCAGCATTAGCTTGTCTTCACTTGCCTTCATTTGTCTTGCATATCACAGTATGATAAGTGTATTGATCTTAGCTTAATCATTAGGTTTCACAAGTAATCGGAAGACATATTTGAGTCGCATAATGTCCCTGAGATTTGCGTTTGGCCTTAATTTTTCTAGGTCACTAACCAGTTAAGCATCCGATTTGGCATCCATTGTCCGTGAAAACAGTTCTACTCATTAACGGATTTGCCGAGGACCTTCTGATGGAAAACTACTGCGGATCGCTGGCATCTATGGCCCATCACACAAATTATTTCTTATTACTCTGCCAACGTAACACCAATTTACAGAAATGGTGAGAACATCCTGAGCACACCTAGAAAATGTACCCTGCTACTGGGATATGCTGTACTTTGCCTGATCCCCTTTAGGCCCCCCCGACTTCTAGCAGAAACCATAGTCGCAAAACATTAAAATCACTAACAGACCGTCCTTCCAACATGAAATAGTCATTGGGAATTCAGTGAGAAAACAAATGGCATACGGAGCGTTCACACTTACTCAGATGATGAGGAACAGATGGAGTTGTGCTGAGATTCATGTGGATTTCCGATGCTTGAGTGGTAACTGACACATGGCAAAAACAAAAAAACATAAATAACAATGCTGGAATGACTGCACCAGGAATCTGCCGGACTGGGGGCATCACAAACTGCAGCTTAAGGGAATGGTGAAGATATGAGGCTTTATACAAGCACATTGTTTGGCATCTGCAGAGGCTACTGGGCGTGGAGTGGAGTAGCCTGGCCGGGCACGAAGGCTACTCCACGCCCTGTGTAGAACTGCACATCTTTTAAACCCAACTATGCTCCCATATTAGATTATTGTCACCAATGACACACACACGTTATATATCATATACAATAAAATGTGTATATACAGACTGTCCCCTACTTAAGGACATCCGACCCCTAGTTACAAACAGTCCTCTGGTTGCTTACTGTACTTTAGTCCTAGGCTACAATAAACAGCTATAACAATTAAACGTGTCTGCAATGAAGATTTATTATTAATCCTGGTTCTGACGACAGTCCAACATTTTTAAAATCCAATTGTCACAGAGACCAAAAAAATTAAAAATAAAATTGTCTGGAGCTACAATTATAAAATATACAGTCCTGACTTCACACACACAAATTCAACTTAAGAACAAACCTACAGAACCTAATCACATACGTAACCCAGGGACTGCCGGTATATTCATTATTTTTTTTATTTTTTTTTATTTTTTTTTTTAACACACTCATCCCCTAAACAAGTCATTGATGGCAGTGGCATAACTTGCTCCCAATGGCAGACAGGAAACTGTCAGGACAAGTATTAAATTGGTGACATTTTTAGGGCCTTATACTTGCCCTTTAGAGTTTTCTATAAGTTGCCAACCCATTTAAAATGTGAAAATCTTTATCTGCACTACATCTAACTGCCCATTTCTACCATTCTGTGACACACAGAACAATAAAAGGTATGTTAAAAAGCCCAAAATAGGGGCATCTGAACTGATGCTTCTCCCCCACCTCTAAAGTGATTCATCTCTGGCAAGAAAAACACACACACACACACACACAAGACGTAGGTGTACTTTTTTTATTTTTTTTTTTTATAGTTTTACCGTAAACTATGGAATTCTAAAAATGAAATTTCATCTACAATTTTAGGATGCCACGAGTCCAATAATATAAAAGCTGGTGACAGGTTCCCTTTAAAAGGAATTATGCGAACTCCCAAATTCACCAACACATACAACCTATTAGTGTGTAGGGCAATTATTCTCCCCTCGAAAGAGTGCGATCTAGTGAAGGAAGATTAGTGCATTTCCTACTACACAGTTACAGATCAGCCTCGTTGCATCTGATCCCTTTTCACGCTCAATTAAAAAGGTGAGAAGTCACAGATTAAATTGGAGCATTTTATGTGGTAATAGTTGAAGTTCTTAAAAGAAGACGAATTTAGAGATGTTGATTTATTGCACGTGCGGGATTACTGCTAGAACAGCACGTAGGTGAATCACGGGAGAAATGCCAAGAATTCACACGAAACGAGGTGGACTGGTTGTGCAAAGCTATACTAGAAACAATAACAGAGTGACAATAATGATGTCAAATAATAGGAAAGTAATGGAACACTGCCATATTTAAAGCCGCTAACCCCACCTATTACATCCAAAGTTCACCATCTTCCCATATGCAAGCTTCAAAAACAACTTTACAAGGACATCTACCATCAGTTTAGAGATGGAAGAGGTGTCCTAATAAGTCCTTGATGAATATCATTCCTAAGGACTATTTCTATTAGAACTCTATATTTAAATAATTGCAGCATATAGAGTTAGAAAAGTTATGCACATTAGCCTGGGTCACTTACTCTACGTGCACTCCCTCCTAGCATAGCCCAAGTGCCCCAGGGTAATTTGTGTAACTTTTTTTTTTTAGAACTATATAGAATGTTCTAATAAAAGAAGACCTGTAAACGGATTGTAAACGTTCTATAAGGGGGTTGCCAGTTACACCAGAGGCTTATCGTTGCCATCAAATCAGTAGGGTGGAAAAATTCAGACCACCACTTATCTGATAGATGGCAAATCCCAACATCTTTCAACATCCCCTCTTGTATGGTTTCTCTGAATAAAGCTGCAAACACCCCCTCCCCTTCCGAGCACAATCAGCAGAGGAGTCCAGTAGCAAGCAAGGATTTTTTTTTCAGGAGCACCAATGCAGGTGATATATAGCAGTACCCTGTTGGCCTCATGGACCTCAGAATGTAATTTCCTCTGACAATGGGAAATCACTTCCACTGTTGCTACCAGATTTGAGGCCAGTCATTGGCTAAAGTGGGTCCTGTGATATCCCAGTTCCTGAGTCTCTGGGGGCTCTAGTAACCCCCCCCCCCCCCACCTCTGCCTTGATCCCCAGGAAAACGTGTTTGAGCTGCACTGAAAAGCATAAAAACCACACAAAACAACTTTTGCCTCTTTTATGGACACATAGTACTACAACAATCCCATACGGACTTGGCGGAAACACCTTCCTGCTGCAGATTTTTTTGATCCATGGCAAATAAGTGACACCTCAATTCTCAATTAATGCAGTGGATCCTGGTGTGGAAGGGGGCCAAGGGGGCGTCAGAAGGCAAATACACGGTTAGTTTTTTTTTTTTTTTGTGCAGGCTATATACTACAGGGGGCTTGCTGGCTATATATTGGGTCAGTGGGGACACTGACCAATGCATTTCCCACCCTCTGCTTATACTCGAGTCAATAGGGTTTCCCAGTTTCTTGTGTTAAAATTAGGGGCTTCGGCTTGTACTCGGTTTATACAGTAAGCAGTTCATGATTTTTAAGTCACGAAATAAAAACTTGGCTCAAGCAGCAACAACCATCTATAACTCGTTCTACATTCTAATATTTATAAGCTGTTCCTTGGGAATTATTACTGCCGTGGTGGAAATGCTCACACAGTGATGATCCCGTATGATCTGATCTCCACTTCCTTTGTTCTCCTTCTGTCAGGTGGACAAGACGTGACTGAGGACAAGATGCGTGAGGCAGCTGTGCCAAATGCCACCGTACCTGTAGAACTGGATCCACTGCTTCTGTGCTGGATGTTACACAAGTTAACAGGAACATCTACTGTCCTGTACCATAAACCCCACGTAATGTGATGAAAGGTTGGGGACCGTAAAAAACACAAAAAAAAAAAAGAAGAGGTCTTGTGCCCCTCTACAATTCCCACTTTCGCAACAGATGAAAAACCATGAGTAAGGCCCAGTACAATACAGTTGTAGGACAATATACAGGCAGTCCCCGGGTTACATACAAGATAGGTTGCGTACGTTTGTTCTTAAGTTGAATTTGTATGCAAGTCGGAACTGTATATTTTATGATTGTAGCCCCAGTCACATTTTTTTTTTGGATCTCTTTTAAAATCCAATTGTCACAATGTTGGACTGTCATAAGAACCAGGATTAACAATGAAGCTTAATTGCAGATGTCTTTGATAACTGTTATAGTAGTTTATTGTAGCCAAAGGGAAAATTAAAGTCAATTAGCAACATCCAGAGGTCCGTTTGTAAGTCAGGTTTTCTTAAGTAGGGGACCGCCTGTATTAAAAACAAAAAAAAACAAAAAACAAAACACAATGTGCGGATATACTACAGAGGCACTTACCATCTCCACAATCTGTAAGGTTCTGTGACGCTTCCAAGCTGGTTTCATTATTACATTTTATACAGGAAACGCTGCCATTGGTCCAGACCTGATAACAACCTGCGGGAGGGGACAAACATTCTATAAAAATGGACAAAAGTTAACAATATCAGATTCCTCAAAACATGTAATCAGTATGGATTTGCAAGTTTTTGGCAAATCTTTGTCAGGGTCAGAACTGCCGTCACCACATGTCTACCATGGACATCACTGTGCACAGCGACTGTGGCGATCTAATATTTGTTACCCATGGCCGCCCTTCTTCTAAAATCAACTTTTACACAGGCAGTCTCCGGGTTACGTACAGAATAGGTTATGTAGGTTTTTTCGCAAGTTGAATTTGTATGCAAGTCGGAACTGTAGATTTTATAATTGTAACCACAGCCAAATTTTTTTTTGGTTTGTGACAATTGGATTTCAAAAAAAAATGTTGGGTTGTCATAAGAACCAGGATTAATAATAAAGCTTCATTGCAGACACCTGTGATAAGTGTTATACATGTTTATTGTAGCCTAGGGGTAAAGTACAGTGATTACCAACATCCAGAGGTCCGTTTTTAACAAGGGGTTGTCTGCAAGTCAGGTGTTCTTAAGTAGGGGACCGTCTGTATTTATGCTACTGATATTGGGCTGCTCCTAGAGCCACTTCATGCTGCAGCTTTATGGGCTTTTAGTGTGCAAGGAGCACTCCGTCTGCCGTACTGGGTGCTGAAACTTCTTCACCGCCGTGAGATTACATCAGGCAGAGGCCTTCTTCCTTCAAAAATCAACTTTTGGTGTGCAAGGAGGACTTCTCCATGCCCTTCTGGGTGCTGAAACTTACTATTGTGTAATTACATCAGGGAGGGGGGAGAGCAGAGGGAGCAGGTGGGCGCGGAAACAGCCTGTGAAGCTGCAGCATGACCTGGCTCTAGGGACCGCCACACTAGCCCTTCACACTCATTAACAGAATTTTAAAAGTGTATTTTCAAAGGGCTACTGGGGCGGTTCCAAGAGCCACTCCGTGCTGCAGTTTCACAGGCTGTTACACTGTCTCCCTCACTGTAGCAAGTTTCAGCACCCAGTAGGGCATGGAGAAGTCCTCCTTGCACACCAAAAGTCGATTTTTTACAGAATAAGGCCATGGATAACAAATAAGATTACCACAGTCATGGTGCCTGGATTTATAAGCAGTGTCCCTGGTTTATCATGATGGATTATTTTGATGGTAGATTTCCATTAAATCTCTCAAATATTATAAAGCCTACAAAAATATTTAATTTTTGTAATGTTTAGGCTGCATTCACACTACTGTATGGGGGACTTATATATACGGCCGACGTATATATGCGGCCGATATACGTCCCCTATACACTTCTATGGGCTCGCGGCGCCCTACGGGAGTGGTACGGTGCAGCACACGTGCGGCACCATACCGCTCCGTAGCCCGGGAAAAGTTAGGACATGTCCTATCTTTTCCCGTATTACGGCGCCGCGGCCACACATCGCTATGGAGAGGGGCGGGGGTGAGCTGCGCTCACCTCCTCCTCCTCCTCCTCTCCCCGCGCCGCCGTGTGCCTGCCGTGCTACGGTGCGGCGGGCTCACGGCAGTGGGAATGTAGCCTTAGGGTCAGTGCATTTTATTCCCACATAGAAGTTAAAAAAAACAAAAAAAAAAAAACACCACACACACGAAGACATTACCAAATATTTAATAGGACAAAAGATCATTAAGCTCCACCCTCTTTACTAAGCCCATCCCTCTACCTGGCTTCTAAACAAAAATGAGAACTGCTCAGCGGAAGACAAGTGTTCTTTTTAGAATCGGTTTAAAATACACATGTTCAGGATTTTTTTTTGGGGGGTGGGGAAAAGCGATAATACAACCAAACAGCAATTTAGCGTGTGAAGGAAGGCTAAAGTATTTAAAATTATATGGGCATAGCTCACATCTACCACCAGTACAAGGACTGTAAACCAAGAACACACTTACATGTTGGTGTGTGCCCCCTCTAGCATAAACTGCTCTTCTTTTAAAAAAGGCTTTTAAAACTATGCAAATGAGCCCGAGGGGCTCTGGGCTTCATAGTTGTTAATGGAGCCTGGAGCCCCTCAGACTCATTTGCATAATTTAAAGCTCCCCCCCCCCCTTAATACGGGCATAGAAAGCTTAAAGAAGAGCGGATCCTGCCAGATGGTGCACACACCAGTATATCAGTGTACAGGCGGTCCCCTACTTAAGAACACTCGACTTACATACGACCCCTAGTTACAAACGGACCTCTGGATATTGGTAATTTATTGTACTTTAGTCCTAGGCGACTTACATACAAATTCAACTTAAGAACAAACCTACAGACACCATCTTGTATGTAACCCGGGGACTGCCTGTACTTGGTTTACAATCCTTCATCCTGGTAGTAGATTTCCTTGAAAATACAATAAGATCTGAAAATATGCTACAAGCATCCTCGGTTTCGAGCTCAGAAAATTGTTGTGTAGCCCTGTGACCAAAACAAGTGTGGAAATCCTTGATGCCAGATTTAAACTATATAATTTTTTTTACTTAAATAAGGGAAATAATAAAACTGTAGGATTTACACATCAAGTTAAAACAGAGTGTTGTGTTTCTAAGTTTCTTTCCTCATACACCAAACATACCAAGTAGAAACCCACCCCATTCCTTAGTCAGCGATCCCTCTTGGGATTAGGTCATTCAATACAATTTGTGCACTGAAGGGATTTTGGGCGTGATCCTTAGTCAGAACAAATGCTTTATAGAAGACATAACCTCTACGTCACATTTACAATAACTGGTCTCAGCCGCTTCTGCCCAAATACAAACATAAGAATATTCCGGAATTCTGGTAAATGAAATGGCAATTTAATTTTATGGGAATGTACAAGCATCCTCTCGCCTGACAATTCCGAATGGGGTTTTACAGATGGGATAAAGTTTTGAGTGTGTGGTGCCAAGGGTCACGCACATGGTTCGATTCTGCCATTGTTAAAGGGGTTGTATGAGTTATTAAAATGTAACAGTCAGGCTGGGGAGGCCATAAAAAAAAAGCTCTACTTGCCCCAGCGCTCCCGGGTTCCATGCCGCGGTCAGTCGCTGTACCATGCGCGGGTACAGGGGACGGGTGGGCGTGCCAGGCACAAAGAAGTTGTCAGAGCTGAGCAGAGATTCTTTACAGGGCCACGGATCCAACAGACAGCGGCATGGCACAGCTTTATTTATGTGTTTAAGTGCCCTCCCCAGCCAGGCCACTACATTTTGATACCAGTCGGACAGCCCCTTTAATGGCGATTTATGGTGTATTCCATGGAGAGACCATAAATATCACCGATAGGGAAAGCCCTATAAATCAGCGACATAAGATCAGGACCGGCTGGAGAGAGGGCAGATCACCTGATTTTCATATTAGACCACAGACACACCCGACATGGGAGTGGTTATGACTGAGGGGGCGTGATGACAGTGATAACTATACGGCACCCTCCAGTCGTCGGAAGCTAGCAGGACACAGCATGTCAGTACAAGTCCTGCTTACCAGGGAGTCATGTGACCGACGGATCCCTGCAGGAACCCCCGAAACTTTAATCCGGGTAGCTACCTTACAGGTGACCCTAATAGGGACAAGTTTCTTGTATTTTTTTTTTTGCAGGTGTGCAGCAAGTGAATCAATATTATGACTACACATGAGGGGCTACCCTGGAGAGCTGAAGGTGATCCAATCCCTTTAGGTCAGGGGTCTCAAACTCAATTTACCTGGGGGCCGCTGGAGGTAGATTCTGGGTAAGGCTGGGCCGCATCAAGTTTTCCACACAAAATGCGCTTACAAAATATCATTATTCAGATTCAAATGTCATGGCGTCTCCCAGCGCAAGGAAAGCCCCAAGCGGGGAGACGTGTTTTCTCTATGAACGTGTCCTGTGCACTGAGGGGTCCCAAGCTCCTACCGCACTGAGCCCAGTCAGGGACACTCCATCCCCCCCTCCCCCCCGGTACTTGCCTCCCCGTGTCCCTCCCATCGAAGAAGATGAAGTCGCCGCTCTGACCTGCACCAAGTGCGTTCAGAGCGGCGACTTCATCTTCTTCAAGTACCGGAGGGAAGGGGATTAACCGGTTACGGGCCCTTTCCTGTTTTTTCATGTCCATTTTTCACTCCCCACCTTCAAAAATCTATAACTTTTTTATTTTTACACGTAAAGAGCTGTGTGAGGGCTTGTTTTCTGCGTAACAAATTGCACTTCATAATGATGGTATTAAATATTACATGCCATGTACTCGGAAGCGGGAAAAAAATTCCAAATGCATTCGTGCCATTTTCTTGTGGGCTTGGATATTACGTCTTTCACTGAGCGCCCCAAATGACATGTCTACTTTATTCTTTGGGTCGGTACGATTAAGGGGATACCAAATTTGTATAGGATTTATAATGTTTTCATACATTTACAAAAATTAAAACCTCCTGTACAAAAATTATTTTTTTTGATTTTGCCAACTTCTGGCGCTAATAACTTTTTTATACTTTGGTGTACGGAGCTGTGGGTGGTGTCATTTTTTGCGAAATTTAATAATATGTTCAATGATATCATTTTTAGGACTGTACGACCTTTTGATCACTTTTTATAGATTTTCTTATATTTTTCAAAATGGCAAAAAAGTGCCATTTTCGACTTTGGTCGCTATTTTCCGTAACGGGGTTAAACGCATTGTAAAAAACGTTATCATATTTTGATAGATCGGGCATTTTCGGACGTGTCGATACCTGATGTGTTTATGATTTTTACTGTTTATTTATATTTATGTCAGTTCTAGGGAAAGGGGGGTGATTTGAAATTTAATGTTTTTTTATTATAATTTTTTTTTTTTAACTTTTTTTTTTTTTTATTTATACTATTTTTCAGACTCCCTAGGGTACTTTAACCCTAGGTTGTCTGATCTATCCTATCATATACTGCCATACTACAGTATGGCAGTATATGGGGATTTTCCTCCTCATTCATTACAATGTGCTATCAGCACATTGTAATGAAGGGGTTAAAACGAAATAGCCTCGGGTCTTCGGAAGACCCGAGGCTACCATGGAGACAGATCGCCGCCCCCCCGATGACGTCAAGGGGAGCGGCGATCCCAGGTAAGATGGCGGCGCCCATGCGCCGCTATCTTTTTGAGGCTGCCGGCAGCATTGCCGGCAGCCATCGCTGTGAAAGCACCCGCGATCGGTGCTGGCACCGATCGCGGGTGTTACCGGTAAGCCTTTGCTGCAATATGCAGCAAAGACTTACCGGCTATAGAGAGGGCTCAGCCCGTGAGCCCTCTCCATGCAGCGCTTCCCGACCGCCGCCGTGAATACACGGCGGGCGGTGCTTTTCTAGGTGGGGGCAGCAAAATGTTGTCCCGCGGGCCGCAGTTGGCCCGCGGGCCGCGAGTTTGAGACCCCTGCTTTAGGTCAACCTAAATGCCCATGAATAAGAGGGTCCCATCCGAATAAATGGCTATGGCTATTTATTGCGACAAATGGCTATATGGACAAATGGCTATAGAAATGGTGCCTTATTACTATGCCACACAGAAGCCTGGACCAAGATAAACCACACGTTTTCCCTGCATTTACATGTACAGAGAAATGTGACAAGTATGAGCATCACACAAGGTATCCCTATAAAACTTATGTAATACCATAGTAATTATCGGAAGCTCAGTGTGGTTGGCAGCCAACGCGGATTACCTGGACTGCATCGCTCATCCACAGGGCACGAGTCATTTAGGAGCAAACTCTCGCTACAGCAGTCAGAGACCTAACACAAGGACATAAAGACAAAATTAGGTGAAATAATGGAGAGGAGGGAAAAAAAAAAAAAAATAATCAGGTCAAAGTTTCATGTGAGAATTAACATTGTGCCTTGTGAGGTAGCAATGATTAAGCCCGCAGTAATTTTTATTTTTTTTATGACTCCTCTAATGTTTAGGATCAAGAAGAAAAAAAAATTCTGGAAGCCATTTCATGAAATTTTTGTACCAATGTGTTCACCCCAATGTGAGACGCTAAAAAGCACAAAGTAAATTGTAGCATTTCTTGGAATGAGCAATACATATAATATATATATATTTGGAACCTATACAGATGGTTCAGCCTATATTTACTTTTCTCAAGTCTTGGCAACTTCTCCTATTCCTGAACAATGTGCTTTCACACTTAACTATCTGCATTTTCCCTCAGTACACGGCTGAGTAAACTTTGTTTAGAAACCTTGTATAACCTCCATAGATTGTATCAGAGCCCCATTATAAATAGGTATTACCAGAGCTACGCCCTTTAAACCAGTGTTGTAGTGGGGACTGTCAGTGTCGGACTAGGTTTCCTTAGGCCCTCCAGAGAAAATCAATTTGGGGGCCCACACTTCAATATCCCCCAGGAAATATACTCTAGCAGCCTCCAAATTGTGTTGTTTTCTGATGGACCTCTCGGGTTCAGTATTGGGTTGAGCCAGGGCCCACCAGAGGATCCTCCGGTACTCTGGTGGGCCAGTCCGACACTGGCGAGGAGTTGCACATAGGCGGCCTTATTTACTTCTACAGTAGGCGTACCTTTTGGCACCGCTGCCAAAAGTTGAGGAAAACTTTTGGACACAATCAGTCTTGCTCCAGCTTTGGCAGATGCAATTCTCCCATTACTTTCTTTGTATAACTGAGACTCCTCCTGTGAGAGGCTCTGCTGCCTTCCTGACAAGCAGGGCAGAAAACCATTTCTATTGGCTGCTCTGCTATGAACAGATAATAACTATTCAAAGACCACACTGTATTACTTTAACTCCAGAACCTTGTTCATAAATAGTGCAACAAGCCAATTCACAATGGATTATTCCAGAGCTTTTTTTTAGGCCCAGTTCACATCTCCATTAGGTCTTCAGTAGAGATGAGTGGACTCCTTCTTAGTTTGGGCTCAACCAAACAGCCAATCCATGAAATTGACGCCCCTTTCTACTAGCCATGGTCAGGATAGGCCACCTTTTGCCATGCCTAGTAGAAAGGGACGTCAATTTGCCGGATTGGCTGTTTAGCCGGCAATATATCCGGGTCGCGTGTCCAAAATAAAACCACAGGTCCACTCATCACGTTAATAACCAAAGTTAAATATTGCAATGTAATGTGTATCCAAGCCCATGCAGACCTGTGGCTTCTGAAGTTAGTCTAGATGAAGAGTTACCCTTTTGGTTTGAAGGGGTTGTCCTATAAACAAGGCTCATCTTATTCAACAGGGTAGAGGAGAAGGGTCAGTTAGAGGAGGCTCCACCATACGAGATGGTCACCTCATTGCAATGGTTCTGAATACTTGTTGTGGATCAGTTCTTGTCTATAGCAACGCAGAAGGTGGATCAAACATAAGGCATAACCATCTCGGGTTGTCCAACGGAGCAGGTAGTACCCAAGTGCTACCACTAGGGACCACCAAGACTTGCTTATGGATTTCCCTTTCAAGACAAGATGTATTGCCTTAAAATAGCTCATGCAGGAAGGCGATTATACATACCAAGAAGTTCATCGATTCTCCTAAAGAATTCACGATAAATCTGCCCAGGATAACAAGACAGGCCACGGCCATTCTAGCACAAGAAAACAGGGGGTCAGAGGTCATGGGTCATAATCTGATATCCAAGCAGTGTAATGAAGACTGTCATACAGTAGTATAGTGCTGTTTTATTAGTCATCCACTCACCTTGGATTTAAAGCCAAAATTTTTGCTCATGCATTTTCACGCCAAGTGAATTGTATTATTTTTTTTTTTTTTGGACCTGTTGCTATGTAACCAGGGACGTTATCACAAAGCGTCTGGATGAGTTTCACATGCAAGGACCTGCCATTAAAAGAAAAATCAATGTAGTATTCAGAAAGACTGTCACAGTGTGTTACAGCTGATAATAAGAGGGTGTCATGCCGTCTGCGAGTGACATGGAGATGGGTCCAGAGAAACTAAATTTCCAGCACACGTCGGCCCCGCAGGAGGTATAAAGGGCACATATACCAATCATGCAGAGACAACCGGGCTCTATATTTAACACACAATAGAAATACGGAGTAAACCTGGTTATGAAACACAAAGCATGTATTATTATGGCCCAAAATCAAGGACGTTTTTGCCTCTGGTTCACTCAATATTCAAAATTTATCAGCATGGCTGTGAACTAAAATGTATATTTTAAGGTATATCTAATAAAAATATAAGAAGGTCACAGGTTGTGAATTCTAAAAACAACAACAACAACAACAACAACAATCCGTACTATAGACGCCGACCTAGGCGACTATACTGATCACCACAACCCCCAACGGTTGTGGATCAAACAATGGGGATACCACGTACCTGCAAATCACGGTGCCATGCACCATACCATCCAAAAAATACCTTGCAAAGAGGAAATAAAAGATGGTTCTTACCACAACTGGTAATGGTCTGTAGTTGTGTCCAGTGGTCAGCTGTGCTGTTTCCAAAGTACGTGTATTGACGGGAGCATTAAGATGGTAAAGGACATACCTGTATATGTTAGATCCAAAAATGTCACGAACTGTAACAAGGCTACAACTGTCCCTGTCCCCAGGTGTGATTAGCTCCCGCCCTGACAAGGGCAGTCCCAATAACTTGCCCTAGTTTAGAAGTTCTAAACTAGGGCAAGTTATTGGGACTGCCCTTGTCAGGGCGGGAGCTAATCACACCTGGGGACAGGGACAGTTGTAGCCTTGTTACAGTTCGTGACATTTTTGGATCTAACATATACAGGTATGTCCTTTACCATCTTAATGCTCCCGTCAATACACGTACTTTGGAAACAGCACAGCTGACCACTGGACACAACTACAGACCATTACCAGTTGTGGTAAGAACCATCTTTTATTTCCTCTTTGCAAGGTATTTTTTGGATGGTATGGTGCATGGCACCGTGATTTGCAGGTACGTGGTATCCCCATTGTTTGATCCACAACCGTTGGGGGTTGTGGTGATCAGTATAGTCGCCTAGGTCGGCGTCTATAGTACGGATTGTTGTTGTTGTTTTTAGAATTCACAACCTGTGACCTTTGTATATTTTAAGGTATATCTAATAAAAATATAAGTTTTAGTTCACAGCCATGCTGATAAATTTTAAACCTGGTTATGACTTAGAACTTGGGCAGCACGTGGCTCAGCGTTAAGCATTACAGCCTTGCAGCGCTGGGGTCCTGGGTTCAAGTCCCAAGATCAAAATCTGCAAAGAGTTTGTATGTTCTCTCAGTGTTTGTTTCCCCCAGTTTCCTCCCACACTCCAATGTAAGTCCCATTTGGCAAGTTCTTTGTAGCACTGGATAATCTGCGCTATATAAATAATGATACCGTTATTTATATAATTAGAACTTAGGGTACATTCACACAGCGGTATGTCTGCCGTGCGGGCATACCGCCGTGTGCTGGAGAGGAGGAGGAGGCGGCCCCTCCTCCCTCCATAGAGAATAGTGGCGCACGGCCGCACACACGCCAAAAGATAGAGCATGCTCTATCTTTTTGCGGAGTTGCGGGCCGGATCGGTGCCACACATGTGTGGCACCGTATCTGCGCCGCGCCGCTATTGCCGTCTATGGGGACGTACATGCGGCCGCAAATTTGCTGCCGCATGTACGTCCCCGCAGACGGCCATGTGAATGTGCCCTTAGGAAGATTTGCGACGCAAGAAAAGCTAAAATTTTTAAACACAGGTACGAAATGCACAGATTGCCTCCTGGAGGACTAGTTATGTACTGCATTACTATTAGTAAAGTAATGGGGGGCAGGGAGGAAAGAACTTGTTTGGTCAGGAGAGTGGACCGCAGCTTTATAAAAAAAAAAAATTAAATAAATAATAAAACAGTGAATCTAGGATATGGATGGGACGATTCTCGGCCTTGAAAAACCCGACAGTTTCATCGATTTTACACAAGTGATTTGCATTCCTTTGGCAAAAATCCTCATGAACTACAGTCCTGCAGCCCATGAGGACAAGGAAATTCTCTACATTTTATTGGTACCAACATTTGGAGAGACAAAGATCTGGACCGCCTATTATATAATGATTGCCGGCAGGCTACATTAACAAATCAAAGTTGAAGTTATTAGTTACATTTTAATCAAATTGCATGAGCCCACTAACCACTCGGAGGCGAGATTGTTCTAGTGGGTCCCTACGCTAGTGTGTGCGGCATCACATGGCATCCACCATCTCTGCAACACAGCGCCAGCAGGGACCAAGACCCAGCAGCCCCCCAGTACCCATAGTGGCAGGCTGAGTTCTTATGGCTGTGGTACTCCATTTTGTTCATTCTCCACCTTCAAAAATCTGTAATTTTTTAAATTTTTCCATGTAAAGAGATGTGTGGGGGCTTGTTTTCTGTGTAACAAATTACACTTTATAGCGACAGTATTTAATATTCCAAACCATGTACTGGGAAGCGGGATCAAAATTCCAAACCCGGTGAAATTGGTGGAAATTTTATGAATTTTATTTTTTTTTTAAGACTCTTTATGCGGTACTTTAACCCTGGGTTGTCTGATTGTCTGATGGCAGTATATCTTTCTGATCATCTATTACAGTGTGCCACTGGCACATTGTAATAAAATGATCAAAAACTATACAGCCTCAGGTCTTTGTGTGACCCTAGGCTGTCCTAGCAGTGGATAATTGTTCCCCGATGACATCACAGGGAAAGATGATCCAAGCCAAGAAGGTGCCACCCATGCTTTTTACCGCCGCTGGCAAAATGCTTACCTAGTATGGAGCAGGTTCAGCCCGTGAGCCCTCTCCATGCGCCGGCAGCTGACGTGTGACATACATATGTCACACATCAGTAAGGGGTTAACATGCATTGCTAATAATAGTAAGACTGTGGAAAATGCATTTATATTTCAAGACTGTTGATCTAAAACACTGCTGTGTTCCTTGCATTTAAACTGTTACCCAGCACCTACCTTCTGCTATAATATCTAACCAGAAGCCTGCTATTGCTCTCTTACTCAGAGCAGAGTGGAGGAACTGTGCTGCGAGATCAGACGCACACACGCTCTCAGTTTTGCTACAGTGCTGGAATATGAATCCTGCTAACTCACACACAACACAAACAGATTTTCAGGGCCACTACCAAACACTATGTGCAGCTTTGTATAGTCAAACCTGCTGGTAGACTCCTTCGAAGACGTTACATGACCATACATTAACACTGTGGGTCTCTACTGCAATTTTTCCCATTTCACAATGCAGAATATGGACACATCCCACTGTATGTGATCATCAATGGACCCTCCGTGTAGAAAATAAAGTGAATTAGTCTCACCGGTAATTCTGTTTCCATAAGTCCACCATGACGGCACCTGGAGGTTGCACCTTGACCTTTGGTAGGGACAGGAAGTTGCGAAAGATATAAGGCCCCTCCTCTGCCGCTGTTCCCCAGTGTCTTCCAAATAACCACCGGGGTTCCAGTAGAGAGCTAGAAGATATTAGCCAGACATCATTAATAACACAGGGCAGGGTAAATATAGCCGTCATGGTGGACTTATGGAAACAGAATTACCGGTGAGACTAATTCACTTTTTCCATTACGTCCCCCATGACGGCACCTGGAGACTTACCAGATAAATAGATTAGGGAGGGACCACAGCCTGGAGAACTTTCCGTCCAAAACTCAAATCATGGCTAGAAGGTAGATCCAGGCGGTAATGTTTTGGGAATGTCGATGTACTTGACCACGTAGCTGCCTTGCAGATCTGGGAGATGGATGCTCCCCGTTTCTCTGCCCAGGAAGTAGCCATAGCTCTGGTAGAGTGGGCTGTTATGTTTTTTGAGAGACTCACATCTTGTAGCTGGTAGGATTTAGAGATGGTTTGTTTTATCCACCTAGCAATGGTGGAACTTGATGATTTCTCTCCTTTATTTTTTCCCCCAAACTGAATAAAGAGGTTTCTGCACTTTCTGAAAGATTTGGTTCTGTCTAGATAGATTATGACAGCTCTTCTGACATCAAGGGTATGCCAGAGTGCTTCCTTCTCATTCTTTGGGTTGTTACAGAAAGATGGTAAAACGATTTCCTGACTTCTATGGAAGTCTGAGACTACTTTTGGGAGGAAAGACGTATCTAATTTTAGTACTATCTTGTCTTCCGAGATGATCAGGAAGGGTTCCTTGGAGGATAGGGCCTGCAGTTCTCCAATTCTCCTGGCGGATGTTATGGCCACAAGGAAGGAGGTTTTGAGAGATAGGTCTTTCAGGCTGCATTCCGAGAGTGGTTCGAACGGAGGCTTCATAAGGGAGTCTAGGACTAGTGATAAGTTCCATTTTGGTATCTCTGATCGGATTGTAGGTCGCAGTCTTAAGACTGCTTTCATGAACATCTTCACCCACTTGTGCTCTGCTAATGGGAAGTCAAAACAGGCGCTTAAGGCCGAAATTTGGACCTTAAGGGTGTTAGGTCTTAATCCTTTAGAAAACCCATCCTGTAAAAAATCCAGAATTTTAATGATATCCGGTTTGCCCGGAATCGGGGAAAGGTCCCCGCACCAGGATATATACTTTTTCCAGATCTTGTAGTATATTTTGTTGGTGATTGGTTTCCTGCTTGCTATTAGGGTCTGTATGACCTGGTGAGAAATTCCCTTAGCTAGGAGCAATTCCCTTTCAGGAGCCAGGCCGCTAGGTTCAGAAACTTCGGGTCTGGGTAAAGAAGAGGGCCCTGGTGTAGCAGGTCCCTTCTGTAGGGAAGGAAGATGGGTCCTGAGATTGCTAGTTTCAAGAGAAGTGGGAACCAAGGTTTCTTCGGCCAGAATGGTGCTACTAGGATCACTGTTGTCCGACTCGATAGAATTTTTTGTAAGGTTCTGGAGATTAGGGGAAATGGAGGAAAAGCATATGCTAGATTTGTCCCCCATGATTGGCTTAGGGCATCCAGTCCCATAGGGTTGTCCTTGGGTGAGATGGAAAAAAATACCTCTGTTTGAGTATTCTTTTTTGAGGCAAACAGATCTACCAATGGAGAGCCCCATTTCTGGGTTAGAGAAAGAAAAACTTCCCTGTTCAGGGACCATTCGTGTGGGTCCATCTTTTCTCTGCTCAAGAAGTCCGCTGACTGATTCTCTGACCCTTTTAGGAATACCGCTGTTAAGGAATCTAGGTGATTTTCTGCCCAGGAGAAGATCTTCTTGGTGACCTCCATCAGGTCCGAGGATCTTGTGCCCCCTTGACGACGTAGATAGGCCACAGTGGTCACATTGTCTGAGAGGATCCTGATATTCTTTACCTGGGTTCTGGGAAGCCTTTTTAGTGTTTCCCATACTGCCGATAATTCCCTTAGGTTTGAGGATTGTCTTCTCATCCAAGGGGACCATGACCCCTGAAGGTAACGGTCTGGAAGAACAGCTCCCCATCCTGAGGAACTGGCGTCTGTTTGGATGATCAGGACTGGAGTTGGATTCCATGGTATTCCCTTTTCTAGATGCTGTTGGTATTTCCACCAGTTTAGAGAATTTTTGACTTCCAGGGGAATGACCTTCTTGAAGTCTAAATGATCCAGGTTCTTGTCCCAAATTTTTAGTGTCCACGCCTGTAGTGTTCTTACATGGAACTGGCTCCATGATACACAGTTTATGCAAGCTGTTAAGTGACCTAGCAGTCTCATGGCTGAACGGACGCTGCATGATTTTTTCCTCTGGAATTTGTCTATGAAGGAGGTAAGGGATTCTCTCTTGTCTTGTGGAAGAAAAGAAGTTTGGCGTCTGGAATCTAACATTACTCCTAAAAATCTTGTCTCCCTCTGGGGGTCTAGATGGGACTTTTGGAAATTTATAATCCAGCCCAGATTCTGCAGGGTTCGTATCGTCCGATCTCTGTGATTGAGAAGAGTCGGGGTCGAGTCTGCCACTATGAGGAGGTCGACCAGATATGGAATAATTGAGATTCCTTCTTTCCTCAAAAATGCCGTCACTTCTGCCATGACCTTTGTGAAGGTCCTGGGGGCTGATGAAATTCCGAAGGGCAGGGCTCTGAATTGGAAGTGGCAGACCTTCCCTTGAGGTGATTCCACTGCGAATCTTAGGAATTTCTGATGATTCTTGTGTATGGGGACATGATAGTAGGCGTCCTTTAGGTCGATAGTGCACATTTGTGCGCCTGGAGGAATTAGTGGGGTGGCTGTCCTTACTGATTCCATCTTGAAATATTTGTATTTTATGTTCTTGTTTAGCCGCCTGAGGTTTATAATAAGTCGAAGGGTCCCATTTGGCTTTTTCACAAGAAATAAGGGGGAGTAGAAGCCCTTCTTTTCTTCTTCTTTGGGAACTGTAACAATTACCTTCATTGTTAACAATTCTTGAAGATTCTTCCATAGCTGTATTGTCATTCTCCGAGATGTTAGGTTGGAGACAAGAAATTTTTGTTGTGGAGGGGAGCTGAATTCTATCTGGTAACCTGATTTGATGATACTCAGGATCCACTTGTTTGATGTGATCGTTTCCCATCTGTGGAAAAAGAAAAGAAAAGAAGACGCCCCCCTACCTGGTAGTCACTGTTTTTTTGATTGATGTGGAAGGTTGGAGAATAGATATCCTCGGCCTCTTCCACCTTTGTTGAAGGACCAGCGGCCCTGTTTTCCTCTGCCTCTGGAGTCTTTAGAATCCTTGGGATTCCGAAAGGAATAGTTTTTCTGGGGTTTCTTAATTTCCGGAAAACCTTTCTTTTTATCAGAGGCTTTTTCCAGAAGAGTATCCAGTTCAGCGCCGAACATGAAGTCTCCTGTGAATGGGATGTTGCAGAGCTTTGTCTTGGATTTTACATCCCCTCCCCACTGTCTAAGCCAAATAGCCCTACGGACTGAATTAGATAGAGCCCCTTCTTTTGCTGACAGTCTGATGTTTTCAGCTGAAGCATCAGCAAGAAAGCCTGTCGCTGAACGCAGCAGCGGTATTGTTTGTAGAAGGAGATCCTTGTCCGCATCTGTTTTAAGGTGGTCTTCCAATTCTCCTAACCAAAAGAACAGAGTTCTTGCTACCGAGGTAGCAGCTATGTTAGACTTGAGGCCGAGCATGGAAGATTCCCAAACTCTACGGAGTAGGGCATCAGCCTTTCTGTCCATGGGGTCTCTTAGTTGGGAAGAGTCCTCAAATGGCAGGTCCGTTTTTTTCACCACCTTAGACACTTGGATGTCTACCTTGGGGGGGCTGTCCCAGGTTTCTGTCTCTTTGGGGTCAAAGAGTAACCTGTTCCTGAACTCTTTAGTGATGTTTGCCCGCCCCTCAGGATTCTTCCATTCCTCCTGGACAATATCTTTTAGGGTCTGATTTATGGGGAAAACCCTTTTCCTTTTGGATTTTAACCCTCCAAACAATTCGTCTTGGATGGATTTTGGCTCTACCACCTCTTCTACGTTAAGCGTATTACGTACAGCTTTAAGGAGGTTATCCAGTTCCTCATTAGAAAAAAGGTATTTTGAGGTTCCTTTATCCTCGGACACCGAGGAGACATCATCAAGCGAGTCCTTCCAAGAATAGGTAGGAGCCGCAGAGTATTTATCATAGTCCGAATCAGTGTCCTGGGATCTAAGTTTTTTAGGAGCTGGCTCTTGATATAAATCCGGATCCTGGACCAGTTCAGGTTCGGGATTTGGCTCAGGGCCCAGTCCCGGTATCGGTCGGTTTAAATTGGTAAACATCATAAGAGAGGATTGGAATTCCTCCCGCATGGCCGCTTTAAGCTCATTTAACATTGATTCCTTTTCCTGTTGTAGGGCCCTGGCTAGGCATTCAGAGCATAGTGATTTTGGATACAAATCTGATAATCTTATGTTACAGGAAAGACATCTTTTTGATTTAGTAACACATTTCCCTTTTTTGGGGTCCTTGTCTTTCTTCTCCTTGTCCTTAGGTCTAGAAGAGTCGTCCTAGGACAAGGAGACAGACTATATTAGAATCTAAACAATAATGCACACCAAATTTTTATCCCTTTTAAGTAAAGTTTTTTGGTTGTACTCACGGTACCCGGGACAATGGGGGAAGAACCAAGGTCGTCCGCCATAGTAAAGGATATTTTCCACAGCTTCAGTAGTGAACTCGTTGGTGGTATAGAGGCTGACACAAAGCAGGAAGCACTTTTAAACTTCCCGCCACCTTCTAAGCCAATCAGATGGCTTCTTTAAGAGTCACGTGACCCAACCCGGAAGTCGGGCGCACTGCGCATGCGCGAATCGGCCGGCGATACACGGCCGTCGCGCAGTACGCACCGGCGTACAGGAGGCAGTAGCTGTGGGAGGTAGCGCCCGGAAGCCGGGGGGCACCTCATCCAGGGTCCGGAGACCCATGCTCCCCTCGGCTTCAGCTCCAGGCCGCAGGAGGAGGGGAGCCAGGACGCGTCCCGCAAGACGTCCAGCCAGGAAGGGAGGTACAGCCCCCGCTCGCGGCCCGTCCTGGGGGGGTTTCTAATTTCATTCCTCCCCCCCCCCCCCCCAAGGGGAGAGACGAGGTCTCGCAACCCTGACCCTTGGTAGGGACAGGAATACACAGGGGGAACAGCGGCAGAGGAGGGGCCTTATATCTTTCGCAACTTCCTGTCCCTACCAAAGGTCAAGGTGCAACCTCCAGGTGCCGTCATGGGGGACGTAATGGAAAGTAACATTTTACAAAACGAGTAGTAGTAGTAGTCGTCGTCGTCTTGTATATTGCAGGTTATTGCTGTATGTAGTTGTAGTGCCCTTACAGAGATTGACGACTGAATTAAAAATGTGATAATCTCATGGGAATCTCTCAAAGAACCAAAAATGAAAAAAAAAAACTACATAAATATTTTATGATATCCCAATGCACTTACCTGATAGAAATCTCTTAGTAACGTGAGACAGGAAGTCCTATACACTGCACTTCCTTCCTGTAAGAAGCAACTAAAATCAGTCAAGTTTATACAACTACATTTATAGATACATATACAGGACGGGGAGAACCTGGCTCAGAGGGCTTTACAGCGGAGGGAGAATCCTGACATTGAGCTGCAGGCCAGGGTGAGGGGTCAAGAAGCCTGCCCCAAAATATATTAAAATATCTATCTCTCTGGATCTTCAGCATCTGGCAGTCTCCTACTTAAGGACACCCGACCCATAATTAAAGACAGACCCCTCTGCCCACTGTGACCTCTGGTGAAGCTCTCTGAATGCTTTACTATAGTCCCAGACTGCAATGATCAGCTGTAAGGCGTCTGTAATGAAGCTTTATTGATAATTCTTGGTCCAATTACAGCAAAAAATTTTGAAACTCCAATTGTCATTGGGGCATAACATTTTTTTTGTCTGGATCTACCATTATAAAATATACAGTTTCAACTTGCATACAAATTCAACTTAAGAAAAAATCTACGGACCCTATCTTGAATGTAACCCGGGGACTGCCTGTACTATCCAGAGTAACTCTCTCTCTCCGCATAGTGCTCACAATATGACCTTGTTCTGAGGTAGAGGAGCTGATGAGACGAGTTGTTGGCCTTCACCACACATGGGACAAAGTGTAACCCCAACAGGAATAATTACTCTAATGATAATTGCCCTGTTTACATCTGATGCATGTTCACAGCAGACAGAATCAGAAGAAGAGGCTTTCATACACTTATATTTCTTCCATTAGGCTCAGAACACACAAGAATTCCACAAGAGTTCTGGCCAAAAGCTCAACTTGTGTAAGCTGGTAGGTTTCTCCGAGACCAATATCATCACAGCATTTGGACCCCACATGTGCTCCATCAGCAGTAACCAGAAGACTAGCTGGGAAAGTTTGGGGACACATTGATGAGCGGACCAGACATTTGCAGGCAACCAGCCATGGCTATGACTGAGCAGGGGAACACTCCTGGCCAAGGCTAGTTGCGTCAATTACCCAGATTGACTGTTCGGCCGCCAATATGTCCGAACTCGAATGTTGGGTCTGCCCATTCTCTATGAGGGACAACGATTGTGACCCCAACTCCAGCTCAGATAGCATTCTGAAGTCTGCTTTCACGGGCCTAAAATATATTTCCCAACCATCCCAGATTGAGTGGAACAGTCGCAGATTTTCAGGGCTGCACCCCATCCCAACTATGCTTCCGTATAGTTGAACGCAATGGTGAAACAGGGATCCATGGGCTCCCCACATTATTACTGTGTGATGTGGTGTCATTGTCATGCCTTCCTCTATCAGAGCAACACATATCAGTGGCTACAAGGGAAAGAGGAGATCTGCTCCAGGGTAATGGGGACTCAGGGAGCATATTATTATACATTTCATTTAAAACATTTTTTAAAGGGGGAGCAAAAATGTAGGTATAGTAAATTGTGTAGCATTTTAAATATTGGGATAAATCAGGAAATGGGATATTATACAGAGAGGCCAGTAATTGAGCCCGGTCTGGTACAAATTAAAGGCAATCTACCACCAGGATGAAGGATTGTAAATCAAGCACACTGACATACTGGTGTGTGCCCCCTCTGGCAGAATCTGCATAATCTTTTAGCATCTTATGCCCTGGTGTTAACCAAATAAAAGTTTGAAAATTATGCAAATGAGCCTGAGGGGCTCCATCGCTCTTAACTCATTTACATAATGTTAAGGTCTCCGTAACAAGGACATAATGAGCTAAAAGAAGAGCAGATACTGCCAGAGGGGACACACACCAATATGTCAGTGTACTTGGTTTACAATCCTTCATCCTAGTGGTAGATGTCCTTTAAGTGCGAAGGCTTGTGGTGTTTGGGGATCCCAAAATTTGGGAGGCATTATTCAAGCAAACCTGAATCCCAGCTCTGATAAATATTATCAGGACTTCTTGCAAGTGACAAAAGGATCTTACAACCCCACAAAAATTAACTATACAGTAGAAAACTAATACTTGGTTACATCATGAAATTTCGGCACACCCCGTAAGGTCACATAATAATAATAATTCTTTATTTATATAGCGCACACAGATTACGCTGCACAAAGCATGTCAAATTGGTCCATATATATGGGGTTATAATCCGTGGTCCCTCTAGGAGTCTGGGGCTGTTCTGGTGGACCCCACCACCCACGTATTTATTAGTCAGCCGTTAGTTATAATAACTTACACCCCGGTATGTGACCGCCATTGCTCGCACTAAGTGGGCGTGGCATTAAAGTCACCCATAAGTGCTAAAAATAGCCCAAATCTCCCAATATTCAGTATCACTTATAAAACTTGTGTCAGTTTGGTAATATTCAACAAGACGTTGTAATAATTGTGCCCCACAGTTTGTCTTGTGGCTAGTAAAGTTTTATAGGTGGTGAACTTCCAGCCACTGTTGGTTCTAGATCCCTCCAATGATTATGGAGACCACAGACCTAGACGTATCCCTCAGCCCTGCAGCAGGGAGGCTCGCTGGCATCACCCGGCATCTCCTGTCTCTTACCTCCGCAATGAGAAGTCACACTTCAGCCCAGAAAGCTCAGTTTCATCTTCACAGCCGTTCCTCCTCCTGGGACTTGTAGTCTCCCCAGCAGCTGACCTCATTAAGCAGCAACGTCAAAGACTCGCCAGACAAACTACGATTCCCACAATGCCGCGCGGTTCTCGTGCGCCTCACCTGTCTGTGTCTACGGCAGGTAACAAAGCGGCTTTCAATCTCTTCTCCGCCTTTGAAGAGAATGGGCGATCGCACCAGGGGGGATGACGGGAATTGTAGTTTCAGATCCTATCGTAGAAGCTTGAGCTGCGGCAGGGGAGAACTCGATTTCCCGTCGTTCATTGCGTTAAGAAGACGGAAAGTACTATGGCGCGCGCCCCGATAGGACAAGGTTTCTAGGAGACCACGACGCTTCTTATAGCCGGGTGGAGAAACGTGGTTATCACTATCAATGCAGCTGTCAATACAATGTTATATCAATACAAATAAACTACAAAGTATGTGATACTAGTCATTGTCTATTCATTTCTATGGGACCATGAATATAAATGATCATTATTATACCCTTTTAAATGTCACCTGTGGCATCATCACTAAGTTTGGGGATAAGACTGGCAGTGTTATGATGGAATTGAAAATGGTGGCACAATTAGAAGTCATTGCTAGATTTTAAGAATGAGATTGTTGGGGAGGAGGTATCATGAAACTTTCCGCCTTAAAGGAAACCTACCACTTGAAGTGGCAGGTATAAGAGGGAACTACTCCGCAATATCGCGGTTTAAAACACTTTTTAAACTTTATGGCCGAAGCTGCTTCGGCGCAGGGAGGTACGCGCTCGGCGCACCATGCGCGCGACCGTGCCCGCGGCTCTCATTCGCTTCCTATGTAGCCGCGTGCACGGTAAGCGCATGGTGCGCCGAGCGCGTACCTCCCTGCGCCGAAGCAGCTTCGGCCATACAGTTTAAAAAGTGTTTTAAACCGCGATATTGCGGTTTTTAAACACTAACAAAAATAAGCTCCGGCACCAGCTTACCCTCAGCTGGTGCTCGGTAGTTCCCTCTTATACCTGCCACCTTTAAAGGAAATCTACCATTGTAATGTATACTGTGCAGAAATGCCATATACTGCGATACAGTTGTATTGCAGTACATGGTAGGAACGATCTGACCATCTAGGGTTAATGTACCCGAGATGGTCTAATAAATAGTGAAAAAAAAAGAAAAAATTTTAAAAATGTATAAAATATTAAAAGTTCAAATCACCCCCCTTCCTAGAACTCATATAAAATATATTAAACAGTAAAAATCACAAACACATTAGGTATCGCCGCATCCCAAAATGCCCGATCTATCTCCAAGACTGGAAATGGCGCCCAAATGTCCAAAATGCGACTTTTAGACCTTTTTAAATGACATAAGAAATGTAATGAAAAGTGATCAAAATGTTGCACAGACCTCAAAATGAAAACTTCGCCTCATTTCGCAAAAAATAATCCCTCCCACAGTTCCATATGAAAAAGTATTAGCGTCAGAAGATGGCGAAATGTTTTTTTCCTATTTCGTACACATTCGTTTAATTTTTGAAAATGTATGAAAGCGCCATAAAACCTGTATAAATTTGGTATCACCGCAATCGTGGCGAACCAAAGAATAAAGTAGAGGTGTTATAAGTGTGAAAGTTGTAAAAACTGAGCCCACAAGAACGTGCATTTTTTTTTTTTACATTTCTCCACATTTGGAATTTTTTTCCTGCTTCCCAGTACACGGCATGGGATAATAAATAACATCACAGGAAAGTAAAATTTGTTATGCACAAAATAAGCCCTCACACAGCTCTGTACACGGAAAAATGAAAAAGCTATGGATTTTTGAAGGTAGAGAGCGAGAAATGAGCGAAAAAACCCTGTGTCCTTAACCCCTTAACGACTTGGCCTTTTTTAGTTTTTTCACTTCCATTTTTCACTCACCAACTTCAAAAATCTATAACTTTTTTATTTTTCCACATAAAGAGCTGTGTTATGGCTTATTTTCTGCGTAACAAATTGCACTTCATAGTGACGGTATTTAATATTCTATGGCATGTACTGGGAAGCTAGAAAAAAATTCCAAATGCAGTGAAAATGGTGAAAAACCACATTTGTGACGTTTTCTTGTGGGCTTGGATTTTACAGCTTTCACTCTGCGTCCTAAATGACATGTCTACTTTATTCTTTGGGTCGGTACGATCATGTGGATACCAAATTTGTATAGGTTTTATAATGTTTTCATACATTTAAAAAAATTAAAACCTCCTGTACAAAATATTTTTTTTTTATTTTGCCATCTTCTGGGGCCAATAACTTTTTCATACTTTGGTGTACGGAGCTGTGGATAGTGTCATTTTTTGTGAATTTTGATGGCGTTTTCATTACTATAATTTTTGGGACTGTGCGACCTTTTGATCACTTTTTATTAATTTTTTTATATTTTTCAAAATGGCAAAAAAATGCCATTTTCGACTTTGGACGCTATTTTCCGTTATGGGGTTAAATGTAGTGAAAAAACATTATCATATTTTGATAGATCGGGCATTTTCGGACGCGGCGATACCTAATGTGTTTATGATTTTTACTGTTTATTTATTTTTATATCAGTTCAAGGGAAAGGGGGGGTGATTTTAATTTTTAGGTTTTTTTATTATAATTTTTTTTTTTTAAACTTTTTTTTATTTTTACTTTTACTATTTTTCAGACTCCCTAGGGTACTCTAACCCTAGGTAGTCTGATCGGTCCTATCATATACTGCCATACTACAGTATGGCAGTATATGGGGATTTTACTCCCCATGCATTACAATGTGCAATTAGCACATTGTAATGCATGGGTTAAAACGAAGTAGCCTCGGGTATTCGGAACACCCGAGGTTACCATGGCGAAGGATAGCTGCTCCCCGTGACGTCATCGGGGAGCAGCGATTCACGACAAGATGGCGACGCCCATGCGGCGCCATCTCTTTGAAGCCGCCGGCAGCATTGCCGGCGGCGATCGAGGTGAAAACACCCGCGATCGGTGCTAGCAATATGCAGCAAAGACTTACCGGCTATGGAGAGGGCACCGGGACCCGGCGCGCGCCGTACTAGTACGGCGCGCGTCGGGAAGGGGTTAAGGGGTTAAGCAATCACCTCAGAACAGTGCAGAAGCATTTAGCAGCTGCACACCGTTTGGCCTCCTGCACCCCTCCTCCCCAGCCCTGTCCAGACTGGCCCAGAAGGAAGAATCTCTGTGCTGCTCTCAGTAGTGACGATTTGGGTGGTAGCCTGGGGTCCAAGACTTCTTGAGGGCCCATGGCCACCCAAGCCACCTACCAAATTTTATACTGAGAAGAACCTTCACCAATGAAATCCTTGTATTTGAAGGTCCACCTTAGGTCCAGAAACTGCGGATTGAAAGCAGCCAGAAGGGACACATCCTCTATTCCCTAAGAAACTTGGACTGGTATCATAACGGGGGAGCACATAAATGATAACACAGGGTGCTCTGAGGCTCTCTGGTGACATAGCTGGAATGCCCCAGACTGATTAGTATAATTTTCATAACTCTATATACATCTGCAACACCCCTGCCAATACATGGGCAGGCTGGTAGTTGCAAACAGCGCCCTCTGCAGGTTAGGAGCTGCCTAAAGGAGTCATGAACCTTCCAGTAAGTTCTAGCACTGGATCATTAGGTAATCAGCAGCTGTAGATTGTGTCTGAAAAGGCAATAGTTAAGTGGATGTAAGTTATCGACCAATTATGTTTCTGCAGTGTACACTGGAATGTGATTGGAGAGGTTGCTACCACCTGACCAGGAGAACAGAAGCCCTGTGCAGGGAGGAGCTTGGTCTCTTAGAGCACATGCTCTTTCCAGCAAGTTCTCTTGGAACCCACCTCTCCCTAGAGAGCAGATCCTCTTAGAGACAGTGTCAGTACACCCTCAGTGCTGACACTTATCCCAATCCCAGGACCAGAGTCAGGAGACTCCAATCCAGAGCTCCAGCTTCCACAGTTTGGACACAGCTCCATCTCAGCCTGCATCTACTACCAGGCTGGTGCACTATTATTACGCACCGTACTATTACGGCGCACGTCGTTAAGGGGTTAACCATATTATAGACTCCACACCCTAAACTAAACTTTAACCCCTTGAGGCCACTTTTCACCTTCCTGACACAACCCATTTTTTCAAATCTAACATATGTCACTTTAAAGGGAATCTGTCACCAGGGACCTCATTTTCACTAAAGACAGATTGTAAAAGCCCATGACACCTGCAGTGCAAATCTGCCTTTCTGCCTTTCCTAAGCATTTTCATTACAATATATTTGTGTGTTATAACTTACTCTTGCATCCTGACAAAATCCTGGGATAGTCACACGGGTTGGGTTTTGGGTTGGATGCATTTCAAAAAACAACATGTGGCTTGTCTGTGTACCTCACTCCTCAGAGCTTGGCCCCCACCTTTGTGCTCCCCCATTACAGAAACTACACCCCTTAATGCATGTAAAACAACTTGTTTTACAGGGGTTAAAACAAAATTGTGTGCAATTTTAATAAGTTAAATATTTTTGGCTAAATAAATGAGTTTTTCAAAAAATTTACACATTTTTTGATAAACTCTCCACAAAGTTTGAGACCTCAATTTCTCCAGAGTATTCCAATAACCCATGTGTGGTGGTAGACTGCTGTATGGGCACACGCCATGGAGGATGGTGCGCCATTCAGGGCAGATTTGCATTGTCACCTATTAATGGCTATACAATCTACCGTATATACTCGGGTATAAGCCAACTCGAGTATAAGCGAGGCACCTAATACTGGGAAAACTTATTAACTCGAGTATATGCCGAAGGTGGAAAATGCATTGGTCACAGCCCCCCGTGTATAAAGCCAGCAGCCCCCAGTATATATCCGGCCCCTTCCCCTTGTATAAAGCCAGTACCCCCCTTGTATATAGCCAGTTCCTGCCCCTTGTATATAGCCAGCATCTGCCCCCTTGTATATAGCCAGCACCTGCCCCCTTGTATATAGCCAGCAGCCCCCTTGTATATATCCAGCCACTGCCCTCAGTATAAATCCAGAGCCTGCCCCCCATTTTATAGCCATTATATAGCCAGTGCCTTCCCCCCATTCCATATATAACCAGCAGTCCTCTACCCAGCCTTTTAACAAACAACAACTCTGTACTCACCTTTCCAACGCCCCCACAGCTCCTCTTCTGTCTTCAACTCCGGCTCCCTGATGGTGGCGCACACTAATATGTCGGCAACGGCTGACTTCAAAGTGTATGTGGCGGAGCCGAAGCTGAAGACAGAAGAGGAGCTGCGGATGCGTCGGAAAGGTTAGTACAGAGTTTTTTTTCATTGACTCGAGTATAAGCCAATAAGCAAATTTTTTGTGCTGAAAAACTCAGCTTATACTAGAGTATGTACGGTATATTGTTTTGGGCAATTTGGACATATAAAGGATTATTTTATGTAAGATTAGATGCACTTTACAAATACTTCATCTTATTGGCTCAATGGCTTATTGATGAGATTTTGTTAACTCTTGAATGTATGGAGGAAAAGAAAATCGCTAATTCTGGTTTCTTTTCATTTTGTACTTTTTGGGGGCCGTACACCGCACCATAAAAATAAAATATTATCTTTATTCTATAGATCACTATGATTACGGTAATACCTCATTTATATAGTTTTTAATATTTTTTTTTTACAATTTTACCGACAAAAACCGAATACATAGAAAATTTCCTTTATTTTCATATCGCCATCTTTTCAGAGACATAACTTTAATATTTTTTGACAGTCAGCTGGTTTTGGGTTTATTTTTTACGAGTTGAGTTGTCCTTTTCAGTGGTACCATTTTGGGGCACATAACTTTTTTGATCACTTTTTGGAATGGTTTTGTGAAGGGATTTTATGAAAAATTCAAATTTTGAGTATGTTTTTTGGGTTTTGTTTTTTTACTGCATTCACCAAAAGGGTTCAATATATTACTAATTTACTGTAGAGATTGTTACGGACACCAAATATGAGTTTTATTTTTGTGATTTTGTGGGGTTTTTTTGTACTTTATTAACATTATTTATTATTATTAGTTTATTTGGCTCCGGGCTCCCCGGGCGGCGGACCGAATCCCGCCGATGTGCCTTTAGTCCATGGCAGAGCGAGGGAACAATAAGTTCCCTGTTCTGCCATAGACGATCAGGTTTAAACAAAGATGGCGGCATCCTGCAGCTGGCAGTGCATAGTGTGACCTGCCAGCGCGTGACATCACGATGCCGCAAAATCACGGCGCCACCTGTAGCAGGGCACCACCATCTTTGTTTAAGCCCGATATCCACCTGACACCAGGAGGGAAGATGACGATGGCGCGCATCGGGGGAACGATGGAAGGTGAGTACAATTTTATTATTATACCTAGGACTGTATATAGTTATGATAGGGGATTATATATAGTTAATATTGGGGAACTGTATATAGTTATTATAGGGGGACTGTATATAGTTATTGTAGGGGGGTGTATATAGTTATTATAGGGGGACTGTATATAGTTATGATAGGGGGACTGTATATAGTTATTATAGGGGGACTGTATATAGTTATTATAGGGTGACTGTATATAGTTATTATAGGGGGCTGTATATAGTGATTGCTGGGGAGCTGTATACATTTATTACTGGGGTCTGTACATAGTGATGGCTGGGGAGTGGTATGTAGCGATTGCTGTTCCCTGTCTGAACTACATTCAATGGGGGCACCCACCATATTTTGCGTCCAGGGGCCCCCACCGACCTTAATCTGGCCCTGGCCTTGAGCAACCAGAACAGTTCTGCTCTCAGACACTTCTGATTCTGCAGTATTGAGTAAAAACTGTTTTACTACAATCACATACGTTTCAATACCTTAATTCATACAGTGACATATATATCTCCTGTTTCCTCCAACATGAAAAACTACTTCCCCAAAACAGCTGTAATATTATATGATTAAAAACCACATTACTTTCCTAGTGTGACCCCACCCAAGTCCAGTAGCGATCACACAGCCAAATATTCACACAAGCAGTTCCTCTCATTGTGTTACAAGTGGAATGCAAAGTATGAAGACAGCGGCTCAGATAGAGCAGCCTTGGGATCAGTCACTATTCTGAGCTGTGTGAACATACCCTAACAGCAGTTTCACGTGTCATAGACTTACAAGACGATATAATCTTGGCATCAGTTCCACGTCGCTGTAAAGTCATTTCATTTTTCCTTTTCTTGGCAGGAAAATCAAGGAACTCCTTATATTTGCATAGAGATAGCTGATCTGCCAGCATAGACTGATTGACACATGATGAATATCTTACTTTGTCCCTATTATTTTCCTGGTTCCTTGAAGCAGCTGTTGTATTGCATTGTACAAGGTTTTTTTTTATAGTGGTTATAAAACATTTTTAACCACATGACCGTAAAACACGACTCCACCCAGAATACTACAATTCCCTATTGATTTCCTAGATTATCTAAGATTAGATTGACTTTTTTAATCAGACATTGGAAGGAAACTGTGGTTGCTCCCATAGAAACTACTTTATATTCTCTAGGAGGATTCCATTTGGATCACCTAGAACAGGCCAGTTATTGAAAATTGCACATGGATTTTCCTTCTTTCCGAGAAGGAACATATTTAGTGTAATGCATCACCACTAATTAACTCAAGTTTCAGGAGCAGATTATTTCCCCAAGGAAATTGACATTTTGAAATTTACAGAAAGACAATTCCCTTTATACTGAAACGAGATCACTTCATATTTTTAACATACAGTCATCAAATATTTAGTTTTTATTTTTCATCTGTGCTGGAACGCATTTCCTTCCATGTTCTATGTCAATTCTTTGTCTTTCAATAAGAGTGTCAGCACTATATTCCCAGGGCAATTTTGGTTTGGAACATTCCAGAAACGCTTAAGCCGCGTTCACACTTGGCGTTTGCTCTGCCTCCTCCTGCGCTCATCTATTGAAGTAAGTTTGCTTTTACATTGCTTTTTACTAAATGCAATTTAGTCGTAAATGCAAACTTAGCTCAATAGGTGATCGCAGGAGGAGTCTGTGTGTTGAGTTTCAAAATGCCAAGTGTGAATACGGCCTCAGGATAAGTGCACATGTATCCGAATAGCTGCAGGACTTACCCCTGCGATAAATCTGTAGCCATTCCACAAGTATCAGAAAGCAACCTAAATGCGTAGCAGAAATCCATTGTGGCTGCAAACTTTTCTACAGAGTGGGGCACATTTACTAAACTAAAACGGTCTCCTGTTCCCTAAAATATTCCCTAGTTTTATCATACAAAACAGCCCCCTCATGGTTATTTCATATACACCCCACTCATGGTTATTTTATATAAGCCCCCCCTGACCCCTATGGATTCATTAGATACAGATCGCCTCACCACCATGGATTCCTTATGTATAGCCTTATGTGGGGCCCCCTGCAGCCATGGGCCCTGGCTAGGAATGCCCAGTGCTGGCGCCAGCCCAATATAACCCTTAAAGAAATACATTGCCCATGGCTACTTTTGCTAGCCGTTGAAAGAAGCTAAGTAGCACGAGTCCCTGAACTGTATCAATGTGAATGAGGGCTTATTTTCTATGCTTTTGTTGCTGCAGGGGGCCGAAGATCAAACATATTTGTGTATTCTTAAAGGAAACCTGTCACCAGGAATGCAATTTTTAACTGGTGGCAGGTTCCAATATCCTTTGCAATGATGAGTTTAATGATGCTTTTGTCAATATTCTAAAATATTTTAGTACTTTATAAAAGTATATTACACATTACCTGGCTCCCTGCCAACACGGTCCAGCTAGTCACGCGGGTCAAATACAGCAGCTGACTCCTCCAGCCCCTCCAATGTTTGCCTGTCCCCTGCTACGTCAGCTAACCTAGGAGAGGGGGCTTTAGCTGTTGGAGCTGTCCCCCATGACTCGCTGGATGGTGCTGGCAGGGAGGTAGGTAATTGTTAATACAGTAATAAAGTACTGAAATGATTCAGAATGCTGACAAAAGAATTTTTTAAACTCATCATTGTAGAAGCTATTGGAACCTGTTACCATTTCTGTTTTATCTGCAGCAGAAATTCAGATTCCACTGTAGAGTTCTTTATGCAGTACATAGGTGGAATTTGTATAGATTTTTTGTATAATATGCGTCACATATAGACAAATTAATGGTTTTTGGGTGCTCACTCTTTTGTGTAACTACAGGGGTAGCAGCCATAGCAACTGCTGTGGGGCCCGCAGTGTCAGGGGGCCCGGAATCTGGGGTGTTGGGGGTGTATATACTGTATTTGTATGTGTGTGTATGTTTTGTATAAGGTATTGTGTTTAAGTGCTGTATGTGTGTGTTTATGTGATATGTAAATGCTATATGTCTGTGTTCATGATGCATGAGTTTATATGGTACTGTATGTGTGTATATGCTGTATGTATGTGTTCATGGGTAAGGGGGACTAATCAGATATCTGCTATGGGGCCCTGCCTCTCCTAGTTATGCCCCTGCAGCCTATCACTCTATGTAATCATCACTCTATGCCCCAAATCGCATAGAGAAGGGGCTGGGGACTGTAGGGGATTTACGGTGATGGTGCAGAAAGTGGCTAAAAAGGCGATTGGTCCCTTCTTTAGGCAGTCCCAAAAAGGGTCTGGATTGGGCGGGCTTATTGGGGCTGGCCCCATGGTTTTAAAAGCTATGGAGGCACGTGGAGGGGCCTCTTTCCTTTTGCCCTCAGGATCGAGCGGCGAGAAGTCTCCCACCCACCCTGCCCTCAGGCTAATTTTCGTGTACAGGTGGTTTTCCGGTTTCTGGCTGGTTTTATTTTGCAAAGATTTAAAATTCTGGGTCAAGAGCCTAAATAATTTGGGCTTAGTTTACAAGTTCCTGCAGTCACAGGATAATGGGCTACTATCTGCATGGGGTGGAACAATTCATGATGATTTATACAGGTTAAGCAGGAAATATTCATAGGGAAATCCATGACCCCTCAAAGGACATAAGTTTATTGTGTTCAAAGCAGAATTCAACTTTATGGGGATACTTTATACTGAACCCACTGTAGAGTATATATGCTCAGGGTATACTCCTGTGATAGGCACAGTGACATCCAGCATGCATAAGGTCTTAAGGGATACAACATGGGACACATATATTTATGGATGCCCTCCGCAATCCATTGTGCTTTGCTATACACAGGTAGGTGGAAAGATACCTGCCATACAGAGACATTGGGGCTAATTTACCAGGGGTCCGAACGCTGCACTTTCGTTGGGTTTCCCAAATATTTCCGTTTTGTGCTGAATTGCCCCCGGGATTTTGGCAGGCCATCAAACAACCGACGGATTCGCAAGATCAAGCACTCACATGCACCAGGAAGAAGAAGGTGAACTCCTGTTTCCCATGGAGGAAAACAGTTTCCTCCTCCTCTCCAGCACACGGCGGTATGCCCGCACGGTGGGCATACTGCATGTGAATGCAGCCTTAGGCTGCATGAACAGAGACAGTGTTGACTGATGATCGTAGAATACTTAAAGAAGAATAATATTCCCACCTAGATACCTGTAAATGGAGATCTTCTGATCGGTCTCATCTCTGGAGCCTGTGCTGTTGTTTTCATGCTGGGAGAGTACACATCAGCAAGTTGACTATGCAGGCACTCCAGGTCTGGCTCCAGGGTGTCCTGCTCCAGCTTCACTAAGGTACTACTGAAGTGCCTCTAAATGTCATAGATGGACAATGTGAAAGGAAGTGGAATAACTCCTCTTCACTTATCCAGGGTATAGGTCCAGGGAACCATTTAGAGACCCAATGCCGAAACAACCCACTTTATCGCTAAGTTCCAACATTGCAATTTAAGCTGTAACTTATTTCTCCTGCTTTCAATGGTATTAGCTTCCTATCATTGCAGCTTTACTCAAGGGTTCCCTGAACAGAAAGAATTGCTAAGCCTCGAGCAGTAGCATCAATTATAATCCAACTCTGTCCACAGCTTAGTCTGTAGTCCCATGTAGCCCAGGATTTGTCGTCTTAAATATCAGCCATCAGGAAGGGTCTTTTGTGGCCTGGGACTGTAGGAGGGGACCTTGACTTCTGTCTGGAGCTGGACTGATGGACTGGGTACCCACAGAGGGGCTCTGAGTGCCACCTATGGGTTCACCACCACTGGTTTAGGCTGACTCACACCTCCAAAATTTTGCTAATATTGCACTTGTTATTTGCACCTTTTGGTGCAAAGAACAGCTTGAGAGGACAGGTTCTATATATTAGGCACTCATAAATGTGGTTTTGCATGTGTATGCACTGGTGTTTTCATTGGCCATTCACTTCAATGGGTAAATCAGTTCTGTGAAAATGTGTCCTATCTGCAAATACTAGCACATGGGACTATGGGGACCATGGACCACTCATAGCTAAAAACATTGGCCATGTGCTTGAGGTCTATTAACCATGCAGATAGCATATGGCAAACAAAGCCAGAATCAAGTTTCTACTTGTTCATTGCTTCATCCAGATGGGTAGACTTTGTTTCCATATACATTTGTTGTAACTCTTTTATTTGTATATAGGATACAAAGGATATTTTTCCATGTGTATTTTATGGGGAAAGGGGAGAAAGCCCCACTACTAAATTCATCTGTTTGGGGCAAATAAAATTATCAGGCAGATGGAGATGGCAGCTTTATCCCTATGAACCATGCCGTCTACCATGGACATACATATTACTGAAGAAGGTACAGTTTGTGGGCTTTGGGGGGGTGGTGTGGTGATGGTTTCACTTTAATTACTACTGGGTAAATTCTGCAGGTATTCTGCCATGTGTGCACTTAAAGGGAACTTTCCATCAGATTTTACCCCATTTACTGTTAGTGTGTTAAATATCTGCAACACCCTCGCCGATGCAAGGCGACGGAGTGTTTGCGAATACGCCCCACCTGCATGTAACCACATTACACTACATGGTCCTTATAGGACATAGGGGACATTGCAGTGGTTAATCCTGCCTGGCAAGGCAGAAGTTAATCTGTGTATGATGTAAGATTCTATTATCCAATGATCTGTGTTACATCCTGTCCTCTGTAAGCTGAGATGTGATTGGAGGAGCAGCCACCACCTGACCAGAGGAGTTACAAAACCCCTGGCCAGGAATGTTCTAGAGAGCAGTCTCTCCCAGGAGGGAGAAGAGACCAGTCCTGGTCAGACCTGAGGGTCTGCAGGACATCAAAAGAGTTTAGTTTTAGCCTAGCTCAGATCAGAAGAAGCAGACTGGGTTACCCCAGTCCAGACTCTATACAGCTAGCATACCATACCAGAGCAGCAAGAGCCTAGCCCCTGCCTCTGAAGAGTGGAGCTAATAGATTAGAGTTAGTGAGGAAAGGGGTATCATCCTACCTTCAAGGGTGATACCTGAAGCAATGCAGGATAAAGCTGAAGCATCCTATTAGGACACAGCTACCTCCCAGCCTGCCCTCTGCATCCAGGCTGGCGATCTACCTCCTGTGGCTTCCTCCAGCTGCATCTCAGCAATCCACTACCATTCTGTTAAAGGCACGTTGCTGCGGTTCCTGTCGGTTCCAATAAAGAACTGTAAGTTGTTTTCGTTCAACCTCTGCCTCCGTCTGGTCCCTGCTACTACGGCTGCCATCATCACAGGCACCCTGTCCACCACACAGAGACTCATACTCTAGACACCAAAGGGTTGCCCCAGGGAGATCCACTATAGCAGCCTCTCCCTCATCATTTCTTGCCAACACCACCCTGCTGGAGACCTGCCAGGCTGTAGGACAGCCCTCCGGTTCCCCATACCAAGCACCGTGACACTAGCGTGCCAAGGCCGCAACCGCCAGCCACTCAGGTACTGCGGGCCCCGGCTGACTCCAGGCCCCGAGAAAAGGCTAGGCCCTGGTGGGGGATGTTGCAAGTGGCATCACGAACAGGATTGATACTTCTGTGCCTTATTCCAGCATTAAGGACTATCCTTTATTGAAAAGACTGTGCTGCCTAACCCTGCTGCCATTCGGGTTTAGGCCCCAAGTGATTGTGTGTTTCTGCATTGAACTGTATTACTGCTGCCACATGATGTCGAGCACCGCTCGACATCACGTAAGAGGTTAACCCCTGCAAAGAACTTTGTCAGCTCTGCTACATCCGGCGCTGCCGCGTCTGAAGCATTTTACCACAGAAACTGTGGCGCAGCAAGTAATTCCAGCCCTGGCAAGGCAGAAGTTAATCTGTGTATGATGTAAGATTCTATTATCCAATGATCTGTGTTACATCCTGTCCTCTGTAAGCTGAGATGTGATTGGAGGAGCAGCCACCACCTGACCAGAGGAGTTACAAAACCCCTGGCCAGGAATGTTCTAGAGAGCAGTCTCTCCCAGGAGGGAGAAGAGACCAGTCCTGGTCAGACCTGAGGGTCTGCAGGACATCAAAAGAGTTTAGTTTTAGCCTAGCTCAGATCAGAAGAAGCAGACTGGGTTACCCCAGTCCAGACTCTATTCAGCCAGCATACCATACCAGAGCAGGAAGAGCCTAGCCCCTGCCTCTGAAGAGTGGAGCTAATAGATTAGAGTTAGTGAGGAACGGGGTATCATCCTACCTTCAAGGGTGATACCTGAAGCAATCCAGGATAAAGCTGAAGCATCCTATTAGGACACAGCTACCTCCCAGCCTGCCCTCTGCATCCAGGCTGGCGATCTACCTCCTGTGGCTTCCTCCAGCTGCATCTCAGCAATCCACTACCATTCTGTTAAAGGCACGTTGCTGCGGTTCCTGTCGGTTCCAATAAAGAACTGTAAGTTGTTTTCGTTCAACCTCTGCCTCCGTCTGGTCCCTGCTACTACGGCTGCCATCATCACAGGCACCCTGTCCACCACACAGAGACTCATACTCTAGACACCAAAGGGTTTCCCCAGGGAGATCCGCTATAGCAGCCTCTCCCTCATCATTTCTTGCCAACACCACCCTGCTGGAGACCTGCCAGGCTGTAGGACAGCCCTCCGGTTCCCCATACCAAGCACTGTGACACTAGCGTGCCTAGGCCGCAACCGCCAGCCACTCAGGTACTGCGGGCCCCGGCTGACTCCAGGCCCCGAGAAAAGGCTAGGCCCTGGTGGGGGATGTTGCATATCCTTCCTAGAATCCCCTTTTATGTGACAACTCTCCCGTTTACCTATAAGCAAACCTCCTCCACAGTCATGTGAAAATGAGAAGAGTAATATTTTCCTGAGATGAGTTTGGCTGCAGAAGGAGAGTCAATTTAGATGCCACTATCTTTAAATCAGTAGTGCCTAGATATGTCTATTTTATAAGAATCCCATCTTTCAGGCTTGTGGTCTTGTGATCTACAGAACTGGAGACACAGACTGTTAAATATAATTGGAAATGCAAGCTGCAGATACTTTTTTTTAACTGTCTGCATCTCTGGCTCAGTATTTCACAGAACTACAATCCTGCTGTTATTAGATGAAATTCTTATCTTTAATATGACACTAAAAGCATGTTTTTTAGGTTCTATAGAACTGAAGATCTGAATGACAATTGTCAGGGAAATATCCCCATATCTGGTGTGATGTGTGGGTCCAAATTATAGTATAGTACGAGCTGCTCGGTGAAACACTCAGACCTTCACATGTTTGAGAGAATTCCAATTTATTTAGGTAGCAGACAGTTTTTATAGGTTCTTGGGACAAAGAAACCTACTGAGCATGTCCACATTCCAATAGCCTTCAACAGGAGGTATCAGTGTAAAATGATCTGTGTACACGGGGGGATGGTACTATGCATAGAGGTCTTTTCTATCAATAGATACATGGTAGGAGAACAAAATAAAAAGGGGATTCTATTCCCTCACACAATCCCCTAATAGCCTCTAAACTTGACTCATCTCAGGCATCTTATGTCCATTTGCATAAGATTTTGGGGGAGATTTTTGATATGTAAATGGGGGAAATTTCATACCTTACCTGAGGGTGCTGGTAGTTTAATGGGGAAAAAATTTGGTAACAGACCCCCTTTAAATATTAATGTCTGGGAAGTTTAATCTGTGGCCACAGAAGATTTATTTTTTAGTGATTTTCACAAGGCACCTTTAGGCAAATTTACATCTTTATGTGACATTTTGTCTTATCAATGCCAGTGCTCACAGTGACAGCCTTCAGAATAAGGTTACTTTTAACATCCCGCTGCCAGTAATTAAGTATATAGTCCCGTGCACTTTTGATTGACACTTTCAATCTACTGCAAGATCTCAGCTCGGAGTAAATGTTAAGCATGGAAAGTTACAGCGTCTGGTAATGTAGGTCCTCTCAGTAGAGCTCCATTATATGATAAAATGCCATTAGCATATCCTTATCCCAATTAACTGTTTAATTTGCTCGTGTCCTATCACTGCTTGTACGAGCAAATACAGGAGGGGTCAATGAGTAACAGCAGTGGAGTCGGAAAACAGACACTCCTATTCAGAGCAGCTAGCGCACACCGCGCTCTATAGTTGACCTTGGCAGGTCCTGTGTTCCAGTCAGTGAACTTTTTTGCAGCAAATCACCACAATGTACAGTATGTCATTAATCTTAATGGTCTGTGAACACGTAGAGGCCCAAGCAATGTTCTACTATAGGCCACAAACTGGTTTTAGATCTGTGCATTGGTAAAGAATACTTACTTATCTGTTATAGGATAGTTTGACTACAATTTTGGTAATAATAATAATTTTTTATTTATATAGCATACTGTACACAGATTACGCAGCACTGCACAGAGTTTGCCAAATCGGTCCCTGTCCCCAATGGGGCTCACAATCTAATCAACCTACCAGTATGTTTTTGGAGTGTGGGAGGAAACCGAAGGATCGGGAGGAAACCCACGCAAAAACGGAGAGAACATACAAACTCTTTGCAGATGTTGACTTAGATGGGACATAAACCCAGGACCACAGCGTTGCAAGGCTGTAGTGCTACCCACTGAGCCACCATACTGGCCAAAGTTAATACAACTTGGTCTGTGGCCTTTTAACTCCATGTGAGATTAGGTGTCAGTAATGTTTGTACTTTCAGAAACAAAATGAGTTGATTGGAATAATGGGGCTTATTTACTAAGGGTCACGGATTGAACTTTCATCGGACTGTTCATGGTTTTTGGGATTTGTGCCGCAGGGACAGGTATTTAGCACCGGATTGTGTCGCACGTGATTGCATTTTGGTGCCGCTGCGCTGGCTTCCATGCAACAGAAATCGAGGGGGGGGGAGGGTGTTTGCCGTCGGACCATCTGACGGATTCGGACTGAGCGCGGGATTTAACATTCAAATTGTGTCGCAACACAAGCACTTACATACACCAGGCAGAAGAAGGTGAACTCCGGCGGACCTGAGCGGGGAAGCGACACATGCAGTATAACGGGCGCACAATCTTAGGGAATCGCGCCTGAGTGCATGATCATCAGAACAATGCACTGTGGATGAACTCCTTAGACGGGTAAGTAAATGTGCCCCAATGTGTTTGGCATCTGTAGCTTACATGTGTACACACTGGGGCTCATTTACAAAGGGTCGCGCTGCTCACTTTTTTCGGACTGTTCGCCTTTTTCAGGGATCGACGATGCCGGCGCACACATTAGAATGTCAGCAAGCAGCTGCCGTCATGATGCATGCGACAGACCGCGTGCCAACACGGAGCCAATGGAAAGAAGAGGACCTACGGACCTCAAGTATTTGCTGAGTTAGGGTTTTTCTGCCCACTTTTTTGCTGAAAAACTTGGCTTATACTCAAGTATATGCGGTTTGGCAGCCAGCATGCAACCCAGCTTTCCTAAGGTCCTGAATTTTATAATTGCTTTTTGAGCAGAATCACTCGGTTCTGTGATTAAACAAAATATGTTCCTGCATCAGTGTAGGTACAGCATTCTCAAGGTATGTTTGGTTCACAAAGCATAAAAACAAACAGTAAATTTCCTTTAAGATAAAGAGTCAGCAGAATAGGCCTAGAAACTTAATAGTCGGAAATGAGCAAAAACTTTTCATGACGTAAGTTGTAAACAAGTATGACACAGTATTGAAGCGTCTGATACTTGTACAAAGTACAGTATGTCCTATGTAAATGAAGGCCTGTAATCCTGAAGGTGAATCAGTCGGTGTTAATGGCCTTATAAATCCCACACCATACAAGGTAGAGAGGAAATGATTTGTATTCTTATGATGAAACATACAGATAAGGACATGAGCTATGCTGGACTTTGGTAACTACTCAGCCTATAGTCAGATGATATCAGAAAACTTAGAAATGTAAACTATTGCGTACAGAATACAATGTACTGTGCAAAAATATAAACAAGGAGGATAAGACAGAATAATAAAATCTGCTGGTTATAACATTTTGTACAAAACAGCTATTTACAGCATTTTTATTTTCCTAAAGGGGTCTTCCACCTAATTTCTATTGATGACACATCCAAAAAGGCTCACCACGCCCCCTTTAACCTGATAAAATTTGGGTGACTGACTGGCCTGCGGCTCCCTATAATATATATGATAGGAGCCGTTCAGGATCCAGAAGAGCCGGCTCTTCCTAGTGAGCGGAGCCAGCGGAGGCCGGGGATGGATGCAACACTGTTGGCCTCCGCCGAGCATATACTGCACTCTCTAGCAGGAAGCAGGATGAAAAAGTTGAGTCTGCTTTTCTTTTTCATACAATATTTCCTTCTGTATGTGACACATGCTGGACAATATATGTCCATGGGCACGCTCAGCATGTACTCCAGGAGCTTACTTGGTGTAAATACTGTCAAAAAAGCCAGATCTGAACTTATCCTAAGTATTACTTCTTTATGATTTTAAGACTGCTTTAGGCCAATAGTATAAAAATATATGAAGCCAGACTACCCCTCTAAGTGAAGTTGTTAAAAGGGGGTACACAAGCAATAGACAATGGCAGCTACTTCATACTAGATATCTCTGCGGACCCCAGGGGCCGAAACATTTGATTACCTGGAGGGCTTCTTCAAGGTAATTCCTACTGTTTCCCCTATAAGCCGCACCCCCTTGTCAGATAAGGCACAAAAAAGTGTCGAAGGCAGTTAATACATGTGTTGTAAACTGCATTTGTTAGGAATTACAAAATTCTTTTATTTTCTTACATTTTCATTAGAAAAAAAACTCTATTGTTATATTACCTTCCTGTAAGAAAAGACCAGAAATGATATTTTCTCTGTAATATAATATTTCCCTGCGATACAAGCACCTGCATGCAGTTAGGGATGAAGTAGTCTGGTAAATCTCCCTGTTACTTTTCTGTTTAATGCTTCCTTTGAATAATGGATGGAGCTGATATTGTTTGCCTTTATAAAATCTTCACTGCGGTTTATTGTTTGGCTTTAAAGTAAATTTACCAAAATGCAACAATCAGATGGAATAGCTGGAAGAAATCGCTTTGATGTCGCTTAGAAGTACATTTTGAAGGCGGATCTAGATTCACAGCAATTATGGCGAGGATTTTTTTTTAGATCTGCAGAAAATAGATATTTTTTTGTGATAAAACAGATGGAGTAGTTATATTTTTACTGTATGTGATATCAGGATGATGCTATTTTTTAAATTACAGAATTAACTCCTTATTTGCCTTGAAATGGGTTGTCTAGTTTTTAAAGTAAATCCCTTGAAACAAAAAATATGCACATAGGACGCTTGACTCAGTATACAACCATAAGGTATGTGAAAGCCAAACTGTAGTTGTATTACTGTTTCCATATCCCAAAGCCAGTAATACAGCAGATGACCCCTGATGCAGCCATAACATTGTATAAAATCTCATGCACACAAACATGTGCATTGACCGTAGACTGGCTGCATGCACAAACTGTGGCTAACCCTATAACCCATGGCTGCCCACAGGTCCTATTCCCGCCCTTCTTTGTCAACAGTTACCCATATGGACTTTGATGGAATGAGCAGCGGTCACCTACCGATGTCAGGTGATCAGCCAGCAAAATTCACACTTTCGTGTTTGTTTGTGGGCACCAACAGCCGTGCACTTGCACGCTGAAATTGGTAGACATTGGGACACATTTTCTAAGAACAGTAGTGTAGTTTGCCCGTGTAGTGTGCAGAGGGTGCCAGATTCAAAATTTCTGGTGCCCCCGTTCTCCATGAATCTGCACTGCCCCGACAGAGAGCACCACTTTTTTTTTGGTGCACCTCTGACGTGGGGCATGCAACACAATTCTGTTGGACTTTGCATGATAAATCTGGCGCACAGTCCGACTGAGCACCGAAACGCCCCCTTCAGTGCAGAAACTTGTGTTGCATGAAGAATAGGGCAGTTGCGACACAAAACGGTGGCGTGAGAGACAAATGTGGTGCAGACACTTCTGAAATACTTGTGCAAACAGTGTGCACTTAAAAAACTTGCAATGTCAGACAGAAAACTGGATCAAGGCCCTTAGTAAATGTGCCCCACTATCCACGGAGAGATATGCTCTTTTTATGCTCTTGCAAGGACCTATGTAGAATGGACCCCTAATCCTGAACAACCCCTTTAACTGCTATCCTGCCATTGATTGTAAATATACTCTTCTTCTATCACCAGCCTCAGTTCCCATGGGCAGCTATAATGGGCGACAGTCAGTGTTTTTTTTACTGGCGATGAGGCAAGTTATAAGAACATGAATTATCAAGGGTAAAACAATCTGCAAGTTCAGGATAACAGAAACTGTGGTTGAAGAGAGGACAAGTTATGTAACTGACCCTTAGTTACATAGTGGTCAGGATAATGTTAAGGTCAGCTATAGATGGAGAAATAACACAAAGTGGTACAAATATGAAGCCAAGGTTAGATAGCAGCCAAATGTGGATGTCAGGCAGTGCCAGATCAGAGGAACAATAGAATCTGGGAGTGACAAGGAAATAAGTAAATGTGTTCCACCCTGAAGAGTACCTAACACTACAAATACAAATACAAATATTCATAATAAATGAATAGCTGAGGGGAATAAATAAAATAGAAAGTAGAAAGCAGCGGAGATAGGAAAATCTCTCACTAGAGCTTAAAGGACATCTACCATCTGATGGTAGATGCTTATACTCACCTCCCCATCCCCTGCCGATGTGCAGTAAGCTTCACAACTTCAAGGACACCATGATCGGGAACAACTCAATAAACACAAATTGGCAGTCAGGCCCCATGTCCTCCAGTGTTCAGGCCCCTCCCCCACACTTCACTCCCCCTGAAAAATGCACTATGAATTATGCACTAAGCCTCTGCCACATCTGTAAATAAATGAAGTTCCGCATTGGAGACTGGCACAGCCATCCATAAAGTTCTACCATTATATTCTATCAAAAACTATCCCAGACCCGTAGATCAGCCCGATGCTCGCTTTTCAAGCACACAAAATGGTCCGGACGCCTAATCCCAGCTGTCTTCTGCGCTTATCAACGACAAATCACCCTCACCATCGGAATGATGTGGCAAAATTTAGCTTCCCTAATGATGACTGCAGAAGCCGTAGGGGAATCTTTGAGCCTTCTGAACAGCCAAATGCAGGTGTGACACTCCATACACACCCTATCGATCTCAATCCCCAAGAAGTATAATGTAGTGACCGAGCCTTCTATCTTATCCACCGCTAATGGCATCCCAAATCTCCCCAAAATATCCTGCAAAGTAGACAGCAAGATCTGACATCCATAACCCCTTACCGGGCCTATGCACAGGAAGTCATCCATATAATGGATAACTGCTTTGGAACTTGCGACCTCCCTAATAACCCACTCCAAAAATGTGCTGAAAGCCTCAAAATAAGAATACTATATGGAGCAGCCCATGAGAAGGCAAGCATCAACACAAAACAGATTGTCAAACCAACAAGTGCATCGAGTCCGGCAAAATGGGGACCAAATATCCACCTTTGCCATGAGTTCTCCTTCACTTGCTTCCATCATCAATTTTACAGCTGCGTTGACTGAAGTGTACAACACTGACGATAATGAGGCATTAATGTCATCGTTCAATGACTCAAGGTAGGCAGATGGCGGGTAAGTCTGAATTTTCCCACCTCCTCTTTGGGCATCAACCCCAAAGGGGAGTCTCTCAACCCCAAAAGCGCCAGTTAAGGAAATGGGCCCAACATTTTACCGGCTCTACCTCTTACCACACCTTGTCCTGACCTACCCTCAGACACTCTGCAACCGACTTCAAATTTCCCACAAAGCACAACCCAACACCCTTTTTAAATGGAATGCAAAATCCAACTCTAAAACCCTCTAACAACAGACCTGCCTTCTCCTTATTTGGATAAATCTCTAGCCAATGCCTCATGGCGTTGAGATTTACCAACGCCCCCCTTCCTCTTTGTGAGAATTGTCCCAAGGCCACTGCCACTGACCCCTCCCCCTCTTGAAACAGCAGGACAAGGCGTGGTTAGTAGCCCCACATCCAGAGCACTCATTCCGGTAAGTACATGTGGCACCCAATGTGCATGTGCTTTTGTTAAACTTCCAGCACACTCCTTTTTTGAGACTGCCCAATGAGCCCCCTGACCTACCCCCATCAGTTGGACGTCCTAGCTACTGGCACTTCTCCAAAGAAAGAAATCTTAGCCGCACCCCGGGGAGTTCTCATTAATCTCATCCACAGGGGGGGCAGGCTGGCTATATACAACAGGGGGGGCAGGCTGGCTATATACAACAGGGGGGTCAGGCTGGCTATATACTACAGGGGGCAGGCTGGCTATATACTGCAGAGGGGCAGGCTGGTTTTATATTCCAGGGAGGCAGGATGGCTATATACTACAGGAGGGGCACTCGCATTCGCCCAAACTCCAGCCGCGTTGCACCTGTCATTTGCTCCATCCCACATGGTACCACCATCTTGGATTTCTGTGTTTCTCCTCCGTTCAGTGGTCTTCTGCTTCGCCTCTTGGTCTTCCAACTATCCACCATGCACCCGCTTCTGGCTGCGGTATGGGGCCTAACTTGCTGATCAGTGGGGGTCTCAGTGCTGGGACCCCCACACATTGTTAAAACGAGGGGTCCATCGTCAGACTAATGGAGCTCCATTAATCTGCTGTCGGAAATTGCCAAGCGGAATGGCCGTCTGCTCCATTAGTCAGACGGAGCGGCGAGGGTGTGTGCCCCCCACTGATCTCGGGGATAGGGCCTAACTTTAGTTCATGGGAAAACCTCTTTAACCAAGGGGTTAAACATTAGGCTATCTTACGACACAGAAGTTTTGGGTCCATCTGAGTACTACAATAAAACCCAGAACCCTAGGAAAGGGGGTGATATGTGAATTGTTATCGCTGGATTGGTCTACAAACATTACAATAAGGAAAAGTTGAACACGTTGGGAACAACATAAGCTTACTTTGCAATCCAAGCAGAAAACGTATCACAAAGCAATGGAATTAATTAGTTATAGATAATAAAATTCTATAATGCAAAAAATGGTTGGTAATGATTTTCTCTCATCCTGACAGGAATGCAATTTATCAAACGAATGTGTTTTGTTTAGAACATCTCTGTTTAAAGTAGTCCTGTACAATTTGTAAAACAAATACATCAATTATTAAGATTGCTAATTAATTGGGTATTGAATGGCTTGAAGCGTGACATTACTGTACTGTGACTTGTTCCATCTAATTATTCTCAATTAGCTGATCGAGAAGATTATCTACTAAATCCTACGGTATGCGCACATGACATATCGCAAGAATTTATGCGGGTGTCATACCGAATGTCTATTAGCTTAAGGGTATTACTTAACTTGCATTACACTAATTGTTAAAAAACCTTAAATGTTGAAAGAGTTACTCAACCTTTGAAGAAATTTTTTTAATACAGCAGGTGTAAATCGTAAACTTTTTAATATACTTAATTATGTAAACAAGTGTCTCTGTACCTTTTTCTGCACTTTCTCCTGTAGCGAGCAATGTATCGTATAACCTCAAGCAGATATGGAGGCAAAATAATAACTCTTTGTATAACGAGATTGAGGCATATTTACTTACCTGTCTGACGGAGTTCACCCGAAGTGCATTGTCTAACAACAATGCACTGTGCCGCAATTCACTAAGTTTGTGTGCCCGATATCCTGCATGTATCGCTTCCCCGCTCAGGTCCGACAGAGTTCACGTTCTTCTTCCTGGTGCATGTAAGTGCATTGGTTTGAATATTAAATCCCGCGTTCAGTCCGAATCAGACGGATTGTCCGACTGTCCGCCCCCCGAATTCTGTCGCATGAAAGCCGGCACCGATGCACCAAAATCCTGTCGGGTGCGACACAATCCCCTTCTAATTAGCTGTCACAGCCATGCAAATCCTCAAAATCTCCAAAATCCAACAAAAGTGCGTTCCGCGGACCCTTAGTAAATAAGCCCTATTATTAATTACCTTGATGATTCAGCTCTCTGGGGTGATGAGACTTTCCAGGGACTGTCTGTAAAGAGTTAAAGGAAATCTAAAAGCAGTATTAAGTAAAATTAAACTACAGTTACTCACCTAGTGTGCTCTTCTCCGGTCTTTTTTTAAGCTGGAAGAAAAGAGTTAAAAAGCAGGATTGGGGGTACGCAATGTCCTGGCACTTTAGGCTGTTAATTATTCAGGCCTCTTGCGTAACATCACTTCCCTCTCCCATCATTAAAGAGGACCAGCACCAGGTTTGACAAGAAGAGGACGATAGGTGAGTATCTGTAATTTAATTTTACTTAAACCATGCACCCTTTTTGAGCCTCCTAGATATCCCCACAGACAATAAATAGCTTATCCCCCAAACTGTCATGGAGAAAGGCAGGGGAAAAATAAGGACACAAGGAAATCTCTAATTTTATCTTTACTTGTACTTATAGGGGTAATGTCTTACCCTGCATTTCTTTCTTTGATATTCTCAGTATTGTTAATCACATATTGAGAACCTTCTAAAACCAACTTTTTCCTGTCTTTAATAGGTACCATCTGAATTCTTCCTCAAGCCCACACTGTTCCCAAGCAATCATTTTTGTATGGTTCCAAATATACTAATTTTGCCTCCTCCTGTCAGGTGACCAGTCTCAGGTTGTCTACACCACCTGACTCTTCTTGATCATTTGTATAGGACTTTGGAGGTGCTATTTATAGGGAAAGATTTAACATAAAAGAGGAAATTCTTAAAAGGACATTTTATACCCTAGCTAATGTCCTAATGGTAACAATGGGACACATTAACATTAAATGTGCCCCAATGTCTCTTTAAGTAATGGGGATAATTATATGCAGTGTCATGTTCTTTGCTTACCCTGTATATAGGGGAACCCCATGACTGTTTTTACATGGCCTGATACTTAATGATAATATATACTTAATGTTATCATCATGTTGTTTCTGCACTTTGTATATTTGCATACTCTATCGAACAGGAGTGGTACCCAATTAAATCAGAAAAATAAATATTTATATGAGTCGGTATCAGGATATATTTAAAACTACCGCAGATATGAGAGGAACATTTTCTCTGACCATGGACAGGTTGAACTTTTTATTTAGATAGCACATAATAGTTTGCTAGGACTTCCTTGCATCAGTATTAATACTGCCACAGTGCACTATTCATAAGGGAGGTCATTTCAGACGTGGGCAGATTTACCTATCCCATGGTATTGGTGCCCTGTTAAAACAGTATTAGTAAAGTATTAGGAAGGATACCAGAGGAATAATAAAGACTTATAGGATATGTTATTATATGACATTGAGGGCGTTATGACACCCCACTATAACGAGCTCCAGAACATGGCTCAGCTACTACATGGAGAATGCAAGTGTGCTCATGACTAATGGGGAAAGGGGGGGGGGGTGTAAGACCCTATTGGTAAAATTTTACTGACCTACACTGAAGATAGATCTTCAGATGTAGAAGTATCAATCAGTATCAATATCACTTAAAACACCTCTTTAGACCCTATGCACTTAACTGTATTGGGGGCCATGATCTGGTTGCACAAATTGGTAAGATCAGGAAATGTATGGCTGGTGTGTATGCTACGTGGGAATGTATAGCTGGTGTGTATGCTACGTGGGACCGTATGGCTGGTGTGTATGCTACGTGGGAATGTATGGCTGGTGTGTATGCTACGTGGGACCGTATGGCTGGTGTGTATGCTACGTGGGAATGTATGGCTAGTGTGTATGCTACGTGGGAATGTATGGCTGGTAGGTATGCTACGTGGGACCGTATGGCTGGTGTGTATGCTACGTGGGAATGTATGGCTGGTTTGTATAATATGTGGGACCGTATGGCTGGTGTGTATGCTACGTGGGAATGTATGGCTGGTGTGTATGCTATGTGGGAATGTATGGCTGGTGTGTATGCTACATGGGAATGTATGGCTAGTGTGTATGCTACGTGGGACCGTATGGCTGGTGTGTATTCTACGTGGGACCATATGTCTGATGTGTATGCTACGTGGGACCGTATGGCTGGTGTATATGCTACGTGGGACCGTGTGGCTGGTGTGTATGCCACGTGGGAATGTATGGCTAGTGTGTATGCTACATGGGACCGTATGTCTGGTGTGTATGCTACGTGGGACCATATGTCTGGTGTGTATGCTACGTGGGACCGTATGGCTGGTGTGTATGCAACATGGGACCATATGGCTGGTGTGTATGTTACATGGGACCATATGGCTGGTGTGTATGCTACGTGGGAATGTATGGCTGGTGTGTATGCTACGTGGGACCGAATGGCTGTTGTGTATGCTACGTGGGACAGTATGGCTGGTGTGTATGCTACGTGGGAATGTATGGCTGGTGTGTATGCTACGTGGGAATGTATGGCTGGTGTGTATGCTACATGGGACCGCTTGGCTGGTGTGTATGCTACATGGGACTGTATGGCTGGTGTGTATGTTACATGGGACCATATGGCTGGTGTGTATGCTACATGGGACCGTATGGCTGGTGTGTATGCCACGTGGGACCATATGGCTGGTGTGTATGCTACGTGGGAATGTATGGCTGGTGTGTATGCTACATGGGACCGCTTGGCTAGTGTGTATCCTACATGGGACCGTATGGCTGGTTTGTATAATACGTGGGACCATATGGCTGGTTTGTATAATACGTGGGACCATATGGCTGGTGTGTATGCCACGTGGGACCATATGGCTGGTGTGTATGCTATGTGGGACCGTATGGCTGGTGTGTATGTTGCATGGGACTGCGTGGCTGGTGTGACTGAGGTGTATGTTACATGCGAAACTGGGGCGAGGCGGCTATATGTAGCTGTGTTGTATAGTAGTTTATAATAGTTATATTCTTGAACATAAGGGGCAGTATTATTGTAGTTATATTCTTGTACATAGGGGGCGGTATTATTGTAGTTATATTCTTGTACATAGGGGGCAGTATTATAGTAGTTATATTCTTGTACATAGGGGCAGTATTATAGTAGTTATATTCTTGTACATAGGGGGCGGTATTATTGTAGTTATATTCTTGTACATAGGGGGCAGTATTATAGTAGATATATCCTTGTACATAGGGGCAGTATTATAGTAGTTATATTCTTGTACATAGGGGAAGCATTATAGTAGTTATATTCTTGTACATAGGGGGCAGTATTATAGTAGTTATATTCTTGTACATAGGGGGCAGTATTATAGTAGTTACATCGGAAAGTAGTTGTTTATCGGAAAAGGTATTGTAGTATTAAGTTGTGTTCTCTTAAAAAAAGAAGCTTTATTCCTGTATAAGGGAGGTAGTATTAGTTTCTTTCTCTGTGCTGTACATGTTTATTTAGACCATCTATAAACAGTTTGTAACTCCACCCACATCACATGACCACGCCTACTTGTTTTGACCCCGCCCACAGAATGGGGCCACTTTAACAGTTTTTTCCAGGGCCACTTTAAATTCCCAGTCCGCCCCTGGTCTGGGGGAAGGGGGAGGCAGGCAGAGATCTGTGAGATGTAGCAAAGATCACAGTGTAACAGTCTGCAGCCTCTGTGTAATAGGCATCATGCATCTTATGCATCTCTGAGCTGTCTCATCCCCCTCTCTATGTGTCAGTGTGTTAGTACAGAAGCCAGATGAGAGTGTATATACACCTGTACCCTAAGAGTCCCCGCCCACACCCTGGAATTTTGCACTAACCAGCCTAGAGAGTGATAGAAGCTAAAACAGAAATAACACTGAGTAACATTGTAAAGTAAAGGGTTAAAATGATTTATTGTGTTAACATCACTAGTGGATTGAGATGTGAGAATTTTCTTTCATGGAAAAATCAATTTAAAGGAAATCTACCATCAATATCAAGCATGCTAAACCAGGGACAATTAGTCATTGTTCCATGCACCTTGACGTGGCTAATCATCTTATATTTGTTATCCATGGCCTCCTTCCTACTAAAATCAACTTTTAGAATTATGATTATGAGCCAGAATGGCCACTTTAGCCTGTGAAGGAACACTTCCCCCTCCCACTATGTGCTCAATGCTCACGGCTGATGAAATTACAGGAATTTCAGGGAGGAGGCTGAGACTCAGACATGCTGCTGCACAGTGTAACAGTGTAAAGCCAGAGCATAGATGGGCTAGGGTAGCTCATTACTCATTAACATAATTTTAACATTGATTTTTGAGTAAGTGTAACCTGTTTTATCATGCGTGATTTTGAAGATAGATTTTCTTTGAGTGTTCATTTTGGAAACAGGAAAAAGACCAAATTAGGTTTTCTTCTGCTGTGTCTATACTATGGGGTCAGGTATTATCGGAAACCTCTGATAACGCTAGTAGACACTGCCATGCAGTACACTAGAAAGGTCCGGCGTATTCTTGAGGGGGCGGGATTAGAGGACCTGACTGACGGCAGTCACCGCTGGCCTATGGAGTGGCAGGGCGGTCCGGGGAATAGGCAGCGCCTCGGACCGCCCCCCCTCATGAATACGCCAGCATTTCTAGTGTACAGCGCAGCGGTGTTTGTTAGCATTATCAGTTTCCGATAACGCTTACATTTAGTTACTGTTTTAGCACTATGAACTGTTTAGTAAGTAGCTCCTAGTGCCGTTTTTATAGGTGACAGGTCTGAAGGTCTACCTAAAGGGAAATCTACCATCAAAATTGAGCACGATAACAAGGCAGATTCCAGAGGCAGAGTGATCTCCTAAAATGAAATTTCAAGCACAGATCAGGGTTATCAGGATGGCATCAGGATTCTGCCAGTGGAGCTGCTTGGTTATGTCTCGGTTGGTAGATTTCCTTTAATCATGTAATCCTGAAGTGTATCTACAACCATGGCCCCGAAAAAAACTGTCCATCATAACTCTAGTGCCTACGGTTTGGATTCAGCTCCCAAGCTGTATTTTGTAGCGGAGGGGAAGTTTACACAGCGTAGACTCTAATTTAGTACGTTAATGGCTGGATAAATCTCATTTATGGTGAAACATGCATCATGATAAAGTTATAAAAAATTCGAAAATGGCTGAAATTAAATTTAATTATTACTGCTGTAAACAACAGATTTAATCATTGTCTTCAGTTCATAAATCAATATCGCCGGGGCCCGGCTGATGTGTCGTGGCTCATTTTTTTTTTAGCACTGGATTATTGCTCTGCTATCATGAAGACGCAATAGATACAGTATTATCTTTTATTATTTTTGTTAATGAGATAAGATGGTTTGATTAAAGGGGGCTCTAAACTGATGGAAATAGTTGCTCTGGTGAGTACTGCTGAGGAGGATCGTACTCGCTGTTAATATACTGGTGCTTGTGAATGTCAAGTCAGGGATGCTATTTTGTCTTGTGGAGACAACATAGGGAGTGCAATGTACCCTGGGAATGGGTATGTAAATTAGCTCTCAGGCAGAAAGAGGAAAATTGACTTTCTAATGCCACCTGTGGGTAAATTAACACAGTATAAATACATTATTTATTAACCCACTAGTCATCAGAAAAGAGGAACAGTACAATTAAGGAAGTCATGTGAAACGCAGTCTATGGTGCACATTTTGACTGTAGTAGGTAGCACTTTTTAATCACACCTGGGTGATTTTTTGGTACACTAAATTTACACAAAATAACATAGTATCATAGTATATAAGGCTGGAAAAAGAAGCAAGTCCATCAAGTCCAACCTTTAAGAATTAAACACATTTTTATTCCCCATAACCTGGTGATATGGCATCTAGGAAGGCATCCAGGCCTCTCTTGAACATGTACATAGAGTCCGCCATAACAACCTCCTGCGGCAGAGAGTTCCATAGTCTCACTGCTCTTACAGTAGAGAACCTTTGTCTATGTTGATGGTAGAATCGCCTCTTCTCTAGGCGTAGAGGATGCCCCCTTGTCCTGGTCACAGGCCTAGGTATAAAAAGATCTTTGGAGAGATCCTTGTACTGCCCGTTCAGGTGTTTGTACATTGTAACAAGGTCTCCCCTCAGTTGTCTTTTTTCAATGGAACCCCCAAAGATCACGAGAATAGATGCCCCTTTCTCACTAATGAAACGAAGCAGAAGGTGCAGCATACATCCTGCCGCTCCTGTCAAAGTAAAGGGGTGTTGAAAAGCATGACGTTTGGCTATTTTCGACACTAATAGACAGTGAATGAGAATCTTGAGATAGGGGATTTTCAATTTCCAACTTTACCTTAATAAGGAATGGAGCGGCAGGATGCATGCTTGACCTACTGCTTCTTTCATTTAGTGAGAACGGGACCACACTTCTTGTGATCATTGGTGGTTCAGTTGGTAAATATGTCATCCCCTATCCAATAACAATTTTATTTGGTGCAATCCCTTTAAGGCACCCTTCAATGTCACCCACTAAAAAAATTCTTCTCTACTACTTATAATACCTCCTATTTTTGGGCCAGTTGCCCACGAGTGAGTTTAACCCAACTCTAATGACCATAGCTGGTCATTTTGCAAAATATCTGCCTGGGAAGGGAGAGTTTATGCATTAACCAATAGGAAAGGAAATCTCCAGCTAGACACAGGAAGTCGGCATATCGATAAAAAAATACAAAATGTATTTAACTACTTTTAAATGGATTAAATACATTTTGGATTTATTTATCGTTATGCTGACTTCCTGTGTCTAGCTGGAGATTTCCTTTCCTGGAATCTCACCTTGTTTGCACCTGTGGCTGAGGTTGTCCGTGCTGGAGCTTTTGAAGTTGGAGCGATGTGGACTGTTTGACCAGGAAGGTGAGCTGATCATACGAAACAGTCTTTTTGTTTAAGTTTTTGCTTAATAGGAAGTTGTGTGTGAGGATTGTCAATCCAGCTCTGCCTTGAGGGCCGTGATTGGATACTGGGAAACTCTGCCCAAAGGGAAGTTTATTTATACCTCTCTGGCTGCAAAGCTCCAGATTAGATTAGATATTTTCTTAGTAAAAAGAAGTACATAATAGACTCCCTGTGGCTGAAATGTTCCAGATCTTTTTTTAGTGATCTTTACACACAGCCGGCAGACAACACCTGAGGGTAATCCAACCCCATAAGGCCTGCTGCAGTTCTGCACCTATATAGTGTCTGCCCCAAGATTGCTGCCAAAACATCTTCAGCCCCAAGTTCCTGAATGTGGGCTCTGAGCTTCTTTACCAGACTCCATCTAAAAAGTTACCTCGGGCCCAGATAGAACCTTTACCTCAGCTTGTTACCAGGGCAGTGTTGAAGTTCTGGAATAAAGGAACTGTAAGTTTTTGTTCTACATCTTGTCTCTACATGTGATCCCTGGCTGCTGTTAACATCACGGGCCTTCCCTCTACCATCTACCTGGGGATCACTAATACACACCTACACCGGGAGTGCCCTAGGGGGAAATCTCCATCATACTGACCCCTCTTCTTGCAATCCGCTCGCTCATGTGGATGAGGCCTGTTCCACCTGTACCAAGCAACGATGACAAGTCAAGAGTTAAGCCGCGCTAAAGCTTACCACTCAAGTAGCAGGGGAATCCAGCTTCTCCCTAGCCAATAGGTCAGGTCCCGGTGGGAGGACTATACATATATAGTATGAGCCCTAATACTCCCTGGGTGACATAGATATTCTCTTTGTGAGACCAACTGAGGGTTACAGCCAGATAGCTACTTCTTGCCCAAGTAACAGGAGGAAGAAGATGTCTTATAAAACACTGAACAAATTTATTATAACTAAGGACACCGGCTGGGAGAAGTTTTCATTTTTGGCTAGAAATGTACGGTAATAACTTTTCTCTAGTCTATTTGTTATCGGTAAAATCACAGTACATACATCTGCGGGGCTATTCACTTGTGGCCTTTATGTGCACATGAAATCTCACATGAAAGGGCAGTGAAGAAAAAGCAGTGTTGTGTGATGCTGCTCGTACTTTCATATTGTCTCTCACAAAACAGCTTTAGATGTTTGGAAAGAAACAAGCTGAATTATTGTGGATATCTTTTCCCTTAGTAACAGGTTGATAAAAGGTTGAATATACTGGGATAGGTATGGGGTCTTATTGAGCAATGTTCAAGAGTCATCACTTTTTAAATGCATTATGTGAGATGTAACATGTCTGGGTGGATTTTCAGCTTCGTTGGTTGACTCCTTGATCTAGCAGATGCCTTTTAAAAAGTTGTTGAGATCTCACTAAAGAAGGTGTAAAAAGTAGAGAAACAAGTTCTTGGGAACCTGTCACCAGGGACCTCATTTTCACTAAAGACAGGTTGTAAAATTACTGTAATATAAATGCTCTGAAAAGGCAGGAATACATCTTTGCAATGCAGCTGTAATAAGCTTCTGCAACCTGTCTATAGTGAAAATGAGGTCCCTGCTGACAGGTTTCCTTTAAGGCTGCTGGTGATGATGTGTAAACGCAACAAATAGGGCACACCCCAAAAAACTAGAGATAGTAAGGGTTTTCCAAAAGACAATCTTATCCCCTGTGGCAGGGTGGCTGCCACTAGAGAAGCTTTTGGGCATAAAATGTGCATTTTGCCTTATGAAAAGCTGAGTAGAAGACAGACCTGGAAAAGTTGGGTCTGTCTAATTAAGTTGATTAGTTTTCAGCTGGAGGGGCTGCACTAATACATGGGGCAGACTTCACACTGGGCTCCACCCTGGGGAAGAGACAGGCTACGGCAAAGGCCTGTGGAGCGGTGGCAGTGAACTGTTACTGTGTTTTTGGGGTGGCTGGCAGTAGGCCAGCACCTGGTGAGGTAGGGAACCTCGATGTTTAGTTAGTGCCGGAGAGGCTTAGGTATTATTTTTATGTTTTGAGTTTGTGTACTGCCAAATAAAGCTGGCTGAGGCCAGTCTTAACCTTACTCACGTTGTGTGAATTCCCTGTGTGTGCTGGTCGTCTGCTTAGGAGACGACGATCCCCGGAGCTAATCTCCTACATATGGTGGCGGTATGCTGTGGCATGAAAATCAGCACACACAGCGAGATTTAAAGGGCCAGTAACCCTCATGTGAGAGACTGTTGTTCCTGCTGCTGGAGGCGCTGTGGTCACGGGAAGATTTGTCTTGGTGTGAGAGATATACAGAGACTGCTTGTTTGCTGTGGGAGTAATCACCATGGGTCCGATGGATGAGTTCCAGAGACGCTGGCGGCAGATGATGTGGGAGGACCTTGGAATGCCAGAAGCCATTCGGGTTATGGAGACCCCAACTGCCAAGGCGAGCGGATCCCAGCCGATGGTTCAAGATGTCTGTGATCGGTCTGCAGTTCCTGAGGAGAGGTTGCTATGTGCCGTTGCCGGGGGCAACCGACGGGAGCAGCTTTGCAGATGTCTACGGATGAACCGGTGTGTGGCGGAATGTCCTGCGGCCAAGTGGCCACGTGTTGCAGCGTGTATGCAGCAGCGCAGAGTTGTGGTTGCTAGGGGCAACCAACGGCGACAGCATGCGGCTGTGCCATGTGAGGTCAGTGCACCTCATTGTCCTCTGGTCAGGAGACCAGAGAAGTTGCCAGTCAAGACCTGTGAGATGATAGTGGGTGGAATCCCGCTGATGGTGGAACTGGACTGTTCTCAGGTTGTCTCCAGAGTTAATCCGGACATCTTATTGTTCCTGAAGTACCAGCCAGGGAAGGGTAAGACTGTCTGGATTGACTTTGAAAGTGATATTGCGATTGTGACACATAAGCTGGAGATTTGTGCAGATCTGGAGGTGGAGTTCATCCTGGGGAAAAACTTCCCTTTTTTCTGGGACTTGTGGGAAAGTATTCCAAGTAGTGGGAATAGCTGCTTTTCCTGGGAGACCCCTCTGACATCGGGTACAGTCCCAATCTCCCCAAAGGACGATCTGGAGAAGTCTCAGCGACCTGAGGTGATGGTGGGTGGAGTCTCAACAGGTTGCAGTCTGAACTGTGACCAAGGGGTCTTGATCCCACAGAAGGAGACTCTGCCACTGAGACTGATAAAGTCTGATGGACTATGTGATGATGATAATATTTGTGATGCCTTAATTTCTGAAGTTAAACCAGAAAAGTGTAATGTTGTGCATAATCTGCCTCTAACCTGTGATTATAGTGTTAACTGTGATTATATGACACTACCTGTAACATGTGACAATTCTGCAATGCCGATAACATCTGATAGCGTTACAATGTCTGTTCAGAATTATGCAGAGTGTGAACTAGGTGCAGCCCTAGATACTGAGAGAGTTAGCTCAGAGGTGCCCCTAGAGGTGGTGAGTTGTAATGACACAGGTAGCGAGCCTGAGATGTGTAATGTAGCTAATGGCAGTTCAGATAGGGATACCGCCATAGCAAGGGCAGGTGAAGATAATGAGATCCTGATTGTTAGTGGTTTCCCTTCAGCCCAGAGTTACACAAACAGTGAGTGTGAACAGAGCCCTAGAGAAGCAGCTACTCGCTCAGAACCTGCAGGAGGTGAGGATAGCCTGTGTCAGTCACCTGTGGAGGAGTCTCACATCAGTGTTCAGGAAATGTCAGGGGGAGACCAGACATCTGATACACCTGAGGCTTCTGAGGAGATTGATGTACTGAGTTCGTGTGTGAACAAGGCCAGAAGAAGCATCAATAAACTGAAGCGTCATGTGAATACTGGTTTACGGAATAACTGGTATAAATGCTACAATTGTCACGTGTCTTATAGAAGAAAAGATGACCTAAAGAGACATATATTACAGAAACATGAGTTGGAGATTGAGATCTCGTACGGTCCTTTCTGTGATACAGTGTTTGCAAAGAAAAGTGAATGGGAGGTTCACATGTGTACGTGTTCGGGGAACAAAAGAAAGTGCCAAAATGGTGATGCCGACCTCCAGGTGTGTTCTGTCGTGATGTGGCACCAGAAGTGTCCTAGGAAGGAAACCAGGCGTAAACCGGACCCCTGTACACCTGCTGATGAACCGCAGAATACGCATGACGGCGTGCTGACTGAAATTGGGTGTGAACAGGGTGGAAGCGCCACTCTTAATCATACACCTACGGATGAGGGGACCCCAGATCCCCAGAAGGTGGTGGAACATGTGATGCACCAGCCCTTTGGTAGTTCTGCCTGCAGTGTGGTGAGTGCAGTCTACAACTCTGTGAGGGAAGGTCGCCCATGCATCCGCAGTGATCGTGATGTCGCTGAGAAGGAGGAGAAGCCCTTGACTGACGTTACAGTGACTGGTGCCCGAGACACTATTACAGGTGCGATGTCCGGTATATTGGGCTGGGAAGCTGGTGCAGGACAAGGCGGTGTGGGTGTGACTAAGTCTGTAGTCTCAACCGTGATGGCCACCCAAGTGGGATCGCTTATAACCAGTAGTCTGAATACAGTCTTGGGAAAATCCGAAGAATGGGTTAATGGTTACCCCCCGAAGACAGGTGAAGAGCTGTCTCAGCCTGCTGAACCTGTGGAGAAGGTTGAAGTGGCGCCAAGTCTACAACAAAGGGACCAGCCGAGTTGCTGTGTACGTGTGGAAGCTCTGTCGTCTCGTCTCTGTCATAGTGCATGCCAGCATTCTCTGGGCAAGTGGAGTAATACCCAGATGGACCCTACAGAGACTCCAGCACAGCTGCACCCAACGGTAGATCTGCCTGATCATCTGAAGAGCGAAAGTGAAGATGGTCTGGATGGTGAGAAGTGCCTTGAAGATATACCGGGTGATGACTGCAGTGGATGTGAGGAGACAGTGTCTGATATAATGTCAACAGAGCCCTCGAAATTCCTACACAGGAAAGACTCGGTGAAGACTGAGGTGTTGGCCAGCAAGGCGTATGAAGGACTGACCGACGAAGAGGTCAGCCAGGAACCTAGTGCAAGCCATGAAGAGCTTAAGGCTGCCATTGTGGAAAGTCCGTGCCAGGACTTGGGTCCGAAGTCCGAAGTGTTAACTGGAAGTGATGAGGATGATGCTGATGTTGAGATGAGTTTCACCTACACCGAGAGCGGAGGTTGTGACCTCAGAGGTAGCAAGCGCACAGCTTTGCAGACATGTGACCAGAAGCTCACCAATGTGAATCGTGCCCTGGTTCTGAACGGTAATGCCCCCTTCAATGACAAAGAAGGTGCCGAAGCTGAAGACTGGAAAACGGGCAAACCCGTGCGTGTCGTGTGCAATGCTAAGGGGAATAAGCACAGTGCATATGCCTCAGTGGATGGTAACAGGTGTGACGGCATCCACAAGGTGATGAAGAGATGGGGCCTAACCATGCCAAGCCCTGAGGGGTATGTGGAGTCTCCAGTAAAAGGCAAGAGAAAGAGAAGAAAATCTATCATTGTTAATAGAGACATGATTGAAGATGATCAGTTGTGTGAAGGAAGAGATGCTGGGACTAATTTTGAGCTGTCTGTGTCTCCTGCAGTTAAGGAAAAAAGCTGTCATTTTCCAGGTATAGAAGATGTAGTAGATAGTAGGGTCTCTGCAGTGCTTTTAGGAACCGTAGGGATTAGACCCCAATATAGGAGCTTTGACCCCGGAGGGAGAGTTAGGCCTCTTGCACACTAGCGTTGCGTTTCACGTGCGGGTGCAATGCGTGAAAAACTGACGTTTTTGCTGCGTTTTTGTTTCATTTTTGTTCGCGTTTTTTTGCGTTTTCGGTGCGTTTTTCACGCGCGTTTTTTTAAGTCAATGGGACTTTTTCAAAGGGACCAAGGTTCGGGAATAAAATGTTTTATTTAATTGAAAAATAATGTCTTCTGATAAGTTGCAAACATCTGCGATCTATTCTTCACTGTTCCGCGCGCGTATATTATCTCCCGACAAGTTAGCAGATGTGAAGAACAGTGAAGAATAGAATAAAAACAGTGAACACAGTGAACACAGTGAACACAGGATCATTTAAGATAAAAACACAGTGCAGAACACAGTGCAGAATAGATTACAGATGTTCGGCACATCTGCTTACTTGTCGGGAGATACGCGCGGAGCGGTGCGAACAAAATAGCATGTGAAGAACAATATATATGTGTGTAAAGAACACATTGCAGATGTTTCCATACATCTGCAATGTCTTCTTCACACATATATATTGTTCTTCACATGCTATTTTGTTCGCACCGCTCCGCGCGTATCTCCCGACAAGTAAGCAGATGTGCCGAACATCTGTAATCTATTCTGCACTGTGTTCTGCACTGTGTTTTTATCTTAAATGATCCTGTGTTCACTGTGTTCACTGTGTTCACTGTTTTTATTCTATTCTTCACTGTTCTTCATTGTGTTTTTTTAATTAAATGATCGTTCGCGAGCAGGGGAAATACTGTTATACTGGTCACCTAGCAACCCTTACGTTTAAAACGCATTGCACTCGCATTGCACTTGCAATGTTTGCGAGTGCAATGCGTTTTTGATACGTCCCCATAGACTTGAATGGTGCGTGAAAAATGCGCGTGAATCGCAAAAATAGAGCATGCTGCGATTTTGACGCGCGTGCAAACGAACGCAAGCACGCGCGTTGAAAACCACGCAAATGGAGAAAGACCCATTGAATACAATGGGACAGAGTGCAATGCGAGTTCTGAGCGTCAAATGCACGCGCAGAACTCGCGCGTGAAAAACGCCAGTGGAGAAGGGGCCTTAAGCTTATTGATCAGGCCTACGGCCTTGATCACAGGGGGAGGATATGTGGCAGGGTGGCTGCCACTAGAGAAGCTTTTGGGCATAAAATGTGCATTTTGCCTTATGAAAAGCTGAGTAGAAGACAGACCTGGAAAAGTTGGGTCTGTCTAATTAAGTTGATTAGTTTTCAGCTGGAGGGGCTGCACTAATACATGGGGCAGACTTCACACTGGGCTCCACCCTGGGGAAGAGACAGGCTACGGCAAAGGCCTGTGGAGCGGTGGCAGTGAACTGTTGCTGTGTTTTTGGGGTGGCTGGCAGTAGGCCAGCACCTGGTGAGGTAGGGAACCTCGATGTTTAGTTAGTGCCGGAGAGGCTTAGGTATTATTTTTATGTTTTGAGTTTGTGTACTGCCAAATAAAGCTGGCTGAGGCCAGTCTTAACCTTACTCACGTTGTGTGAATTCCCTGTGTGTGCTGGTCGTCTGCTTAGGAGACGACGATCCCCGGAGCTAATCTCCTACACCCCTTATCCACAGAATAGGAATGAATTGTCTAATTGCTGAACATCTCACAGCTAGGACCCAGTCTATAACTAGATCACTGTGTGAATGGTGCCCTCCACTATAACATAGAATTCTATGGACCCCTTTAAAACGTTCAATCAGAAATAGAATTTTGGAATATGTAAATTGGAAGACCCCTCCCACCCTACAATCAGACATTAGCATAACTTATCATTCGGCGGCTGTATTCCTCTACATCAGGGACCGTCTACACCTGTTGTCTTTTATTCCTGTGATGTACGAGAGTCGTAATGTTTCTCCCTCCGTAGTCTTTGTTCAGCTCTATCAGCCCCCGGCCCCTAATGATTCCTTCTTATTTGATGCCCTAAGTGTTTTTTCCTCTTTATGCTGAAATGTCAGTTATTGTACGTGTGACATTTTGCGGCCATCTTTTAAGTTAAGATATGGCATTTGACTCAATTATTGTAAAAGGCAGGCATTTAGAGCATGAAAGGACGGTCTCTTCCTTCTTCTGGTTGTCCGCCTCTGTTCAAATATCACAATGATAGGTGATCCGAGAGGGACGGGAAATGTTTATGGAGACATTATTATCGCTCATTTCTGGACATTCCTCTTCTGTTAGACAAACATTTCTCACCTTTCCAGCAACCGGCTCCATAAGACCTTCCTTATTAACCTAATTGTTTGTAGATGGATTCGGTAAATCAAACTATAAGTATATGTCTTACGGTGGCTTCTCCCGGAAATCACTAGCATTCCTGCATCTTTAGATTTTATAACTTTTAACTTGCCAAACACTAGTCCGAGATTCTGGATGGATGCTGGGGCAGATTTACTTACCCGGTCCTGTTGCGATCCCGCGGTGCATTGTCCGTCGAGGATTTGGAGCTGCCACGATTCACTAAGGTCGTGCGCCCAGTTTCCTGCATGTGTCTCTTCCCCGCCGGGGTCCCCCGGAGTTCACCTTCTTCTTCCTGGTGCATGTAAGTGCTTGATCTTGCGACTGCGGTCGCTGTCTGCAGTTTTTCCAAATTCGTCGGGCATCGATGCGCCACAATCCGATCATGTGTGCCAAAAAACCAGAAATAGTCACGAAACCCAACGAAAGTAAATGTGCCCCACTATGTCACTGAGGGTGACAGGGACTGAAATGATCAAACCTGATCTAGATAAGGACACGCTCGTGATTTTTGGCCACCAACCCTGGTGACATCTATTGGCCAGTCTCAGCTTACTCCTGCATGCAGCAGCATTATGATATCACCAGCCACCGTTAGCCCACCCAATTCATGTGGATTACCGATCCAGTGGATAGATTATCAATTACCTGTAATTGGAGCACCTGAAGAGTCTCCTAAAACTACTGTATTTAAACTGTTCCCCAGGTCCTCCCCTATGCTGTAATAGTCGATCAGAGCAGAGGGGAGGAACTGTGCTGTGCCCAGTGCACCACAGAGCCCCAAGTCCAGCTACAATCCTAGAATATATGGATTATGGCTGTGATTTCCACATACAGTATGGCTGTTCAATAAATCAACTGCATTGTGAATATATATCATGATCGTGCGGCTGTGCTCTAAGGCAGCGTGTAAATTATATGTGTCGAGGGAAATGCATCACTGAATTCATATGAAATTTGACCAAAGCTCGTATGGTAAGTAGCAACATGATCTTTGCTTTGGTAAAAGGCAAAACACATGGGGGATTATTTACTAAGGGTCGCGGATCGATGGACTGTTCAGGTGTCTGCGCTGTGATTGTGTTGCACACGATCGAATTGTGGCGCAGCGGGATCGGCTCTCATGCGACAGAAATCAACAGCCGTGCTGTCGGACGATCCGACTGATTCGGACTGAGCGCGGGATTTAAGATTCAAATTATGTTGCAAGATAATGCACTTACATGAATTAGGAAGAAGAAGGTGAACTCCAGCGGACCTGAGCGGGGAAGCGACACATCCAGGGTATCGGGTGCACGGTCTTAGTAAATCGCAGCAGAGTGCATGATCAACGGACAATGCACTTTCGTGAACTCCGCAAGACTGGCAAGTAAATGTGCCCCACGATGCTACATGCCAAACACATGCTCAAGCACAAGAAAAGTTGGGTCCAATACGCTCAAAACACTACATATAAGCCACAGAGAGTTATTAGATATAAGATTTTGCGCCATTGGATCAGCCAGATGTCTAGAAGAATTAAGCATAAGTTCTAAAGAATGTTGGAGATGATTTATGATTCTGTTTATTTACCTATTTGCCTGTAAAAAACTCAAATCCAAGGTCATGTGAAAATGAGCTGAGAAGGGTCAGTTTTTGCCTCACACGAGTCTGGAGTTTTAGAGACTGGAGGGGGAGTGTCACTTCCGGCGCTCCTATCTTTAGCTCTATAGCAACTACAATTATGATTTTGGTGTAATATTAAAGATAAGAATCTCATCTTCCAGATCTTCTGCCATTGGAAAATAAAGCTAAGCTGCACAGTTCACTGCATTGAGATAAAAACACAACTGGAAAAAATATGGTATAATCAATAGACACTAACATTTTTGCCTTAACTAGATTTCTGCTTTCACCTTATAGATTTTTCAGCCTAATTCTACTCAAATTTATTTTCACAGAGCAAGGTCAGTCCCTAGGCAAGCTTTAACCATTAGATCCAACAGTATCTATGTGAATGTGCTTTAAAATGGAAATCTTTAATCCCAGTAGCATAATGAGCGCTGTCACTGCTATGGACGATGCGTCTGGGTATACAAACACCTTGGGGAACTGGGATAGTACAGAAATACACTGCATTCATAGGCTGTTCTCCATTATACCGGCAGATGTCAACATTTTGGAGCTGCATTTAGCGAAACATTGTGCAGATGGCAAAGATATACTGTACTTTTAAGAAAAGATTCAGGCAATACACAAGAAAACATAAGGCTGAAATGCAGATACCTGTTACCCATCCCGCAGGTCACCTGGAAGCTAATGAGTGCCATCTAGTGGGCAATGTAGGCAAAGCACAGCAGCGCAAGGCACATCTTTTAATAGACAGTTAGATTTACTCAATTTTCAACATAAAAATATTTGCTAATTAAACATGTGAAATTTTTAAAAAATTATTCCATAACTTTTTGAAGCAAGAGTTCAGGCTTTGATAAATTCCTCCTTTTATTGAAATAAAAGCAAACTTAAACGAAATCTACCATTTGTTTTCATGTGAGCCAAACATACCTTGAGAATGCTGTTGCGACACTGATGCAGAAACATATCTTGTTTAATCCCTGAACTGAGTAGTTTTGCTCAAAAAACTATTATAAAATTCAGGACCTTGGGAAAACTGGGTGCAGAATGGCTGCCGTACATAAACATATTGGGGCACATTTACTTACCCGTCCTGCGTGATCCTGGAAAGTGCATTGTCCGACCGGAATGTACATCTGCCGCGATTGACTAAGATCATGCGGCCGATATCCTGCATGTCTCGTTTCCCCGCTCAGGTCTGCCAGAGTTCACCTTCTTCTTCCTGGTGCATGTAAGTGCTTGATCTTGCGACACAATTTAAATGTTAAATCCCATGCTCAGTCCGAATCAGTCAGATTGTCCAACGGCCCGCCCCCCCCCATTTCTGTCGCCTGAAAGCCAGCGCCAAAATTTGATCATGTGCAACACACAATCCGTTGCTAAATACCTGTCCCAGCAGTGCGATCCCCGAAAACGACCGAAATGCGGCCGCAGGACCCTTAGTAAATAAGCCCCATTACTTACACATACACAGGAGCTACATGAACTTTCCAGAGAGGACTTATCAACCTGAGCTGGATGACTCATACACAGCAGCTGGGGGATCGTGCAGCGATTGATTACTTCTGCCTGTCAGGGACGACACAGTGATGATATATTCTTGGATTATGCTGGGCCGGACAAGGTGGGAGCAGTGCATAATTAGGGTAAGAGGAGAGCTCCGGGGCAGCCACAGGAGCGACAGAGCCTCATTATCATAATTTTATAATTGTTTTTCAGCAAAACCACTCAGTTCAGGTGTTCAAGATATGTTTCTGCATCAGTGTAGCCACAGAATTTTACAAGGTATGTTTTCATCTTGACATTCCACTATTGATACCCATTGAATGTGACATGACCTACAGAGTAGTGGATTATAATATAGGCGGTTTGAGCGGCCAACCATGGTCCAATGGGCATCTTAACCCTCCACCAAGTGGATACTGCCCTTTAGATATTATAAGGAGAGGCTCCTCCAGCCCTGCAATCTGTATACATGATTACTAGCTCCTGACACAAATGCATATAAAAACCCTTCCTGGACCTTATATACACAATATAAATGCTGACTTATTGTTTTCCTAAAGGGGTTAGTCAATGATCTATATTGATGGCCATCCACCTCAGTTTTACATTTGTTTAGTGTCTCGACTGCTACATGGTCTGAGCCATTTTACACCTTGTCTGAAATATGATGAGGTCTGGGTTGTGTGCAGTGTCTGCAGGTCTCTTCTTTTTCTCTTTTACCGTAGTTATGGTCATAAACACTCAGGGGTATAACTACAGGGGTAGCATCTATAGCAGGGGCCAGGGGCATAACCATTCATCTACATAAACTGAAAGCTCATGTGAGCAGGGTCCTCATTCCTCATTGTTTCATGTGACAATATAATAACTCTGTAATGTCTAAATTTTATTTGTATATGTTCCCCATAATCTGTAATGCACTACGGAATAAGATGGCATTATATAAATAAAGATTATTATCATTATTATCATCATCTTTACAACATTTTGTGGCCCCATTATCTCCCCCTCATATTGTGGCCCCATTATCTCCCCCTCAAATTGTGACCTCCTCATCTTCCGCTCATATCATCTCCCCCTTCATATGAACTCTCATCATGCTGCTAATGTCTCAATCAGATTGTGACCCCTCTCAGCTGCTCTACATATTTTGGCCCCCTCATCTCCCATTCATATTTGGGCCCCCTATCCCCTCCTCATATTGTGATCTCTTTCATCTCCCCTTCATATTTTGGCTCCTTGTCCTCCCCCTTATATTGTGCTCCCTTTATGTTTCCCTTATATTGTGCCCCCCATATTGTAGCCCCTCTTATCCTCCCCTCATATTGTGGCCTCTCTGTTCTCCCCTTATATTGTGGCGCCTCTGGTCTCTCCCATTTGCAGCATCTCTCCTTTTTGCAGTGTAAAAATAATTGATACCATATGCTTACCTTTCCAAGTTTCCCAGCAGTTCTCCTTTCCTGCTCCTCTGCTGCTGTGTACAACAGGTCGGCTGGGGATGTCATCATATCGTGCAGCACAGATGCACATTGATGTTGTGGTGAGCTGATAGCTCTCTACAACATCAATGTTTTAAACTCAGGCAAAAACAATGGAAGGGCATTTGTGAAAGATAAGCAGGGAGCAGGTCTTCAAACAGCCAGCCAAGCCACGATAAATCCACCATAAGAAATCCATAAAAAGTCATTTTCTTTTATTTCACCATGACAAAATAAGCAACATTTCACCCTCTCTAAGAAAGCATTATCAAGCAACAATGAAGTGCGTAGCATGTGCAACACCCCTAGAAATGCATAGGTAAGGTGATTGTTGTGAATATTGCCCTCTCCTGGTCAGGAGCTGTCTGGCGAGCCTGCTTAACTCATCCAGATGCTATCTCCAGGAGAACTTAGTGATTGCAGCTGTAGCCACTCCCTGATAAGGCAACAGTTAACATTGTGATTTGTGACTGTTCAATTATATTCTTGTAATAGAAGCTGTAAGCTGATTGGAGAGGTGCTACCACCTGACCTGGGAGTATATAAACCCCTGCTGGGCAAAAGCACAGTGTTAAGGGTCAGTCAGTCTTGGTCTTTAGCTAGAGTCTGCAGACAGAGCTCAGATTCTGTCTGCCACAGCCACTGTCCAAATTCCAGGAACTACAGGTGTCTCAGACCGTCGCCTAGCACCCATCGCTAGTCCAGAGACTTAAGCCCAGAGCTGAGCTGAGATCCATCACCCAGACTCAGCTCCATCTGCACCAGCCGTCCATGACTCTTCCAGCTTGAGAATCTGCTGTTATTCATTTAGCTGTTGCCTGCCATTCAATAAAGACCTGTAAGTGGATTTGCACCATTTGCCACGTTGCCTTGTCTGATCCCTGGATACGGCTGCTTACCACCATGGGCTTCCCCATCCATCACCCGGGAATTCATCCTACAGACAGTCAGGGGTTGCCCCAGGGAAAACCAGTACCTCAGCCTCTCCCTCCATCTTTCTTGCACACACTCCCTGCTGGAGACCTGCCAGGCTGTAGGACAGCCCTCCGGTCCCCATACCAAGCACCGTGACATCAGTGTGCCCAAGGCCACACTAGCCAGCCAACACTATTCTGGGCCCCGGCTGCCTCCAGGCCCCCAAGAAAAGGCTAGGCCCTGGTGGGGGATGTTGCACAAGCATTTATACAAGTATGCTAATCATAATCATCACATGTGTGGTGTAGTGACATCATGTAGCATTTAATAAAATAACCCAAATAATATACCACAACTGCATAGGATAAGGTGCTACAAGTGTTCTAAATATAATATATGTCATTGAATAAAAAAAATGTAAAGTGCAATGTAAAATAAATATATAAAAAAGAGCCACCAATCCCAATGGTTCAATCCATTAAAGTCAACAGCACAAAGGGGAGGATTTACTTACCCATCCCTGCGCGATTCCTGAGGTGCGTTCCCTGACAAGTATGCACAGTTGCCGCGATTCACTAAGAGCGTGCGCCCGATATCCTGAATGTGTTGCTTACCTGATGAACCATCTTATTCCCGGTGCATGTAAGTCCAATCGTCCGACGGCCAACCCCCCCAATTTGTGTCTCTTGAAAGATGGCGCAGATGCTGCAAAATTCGATCATGTGCGCCAAAATACCCAGTTATATGCAGCACAAATCGGAAATCGCCGGAATATCCGACGATAGAGCGGTTCCCTGACCCTTAGTAAATGAGCCCCTAAGTGTCATAAAGAATGTGAAAGAATGTATAAATGTGTGTGATTGTAAAACATTTTTGAGTGTACAGATATGTATTAATTTTGTAAGGGTAAGGGGATCCCACTCAGAAGTCAGCTATGGTGCCTCTAGGTACAATCACATTAGGATACAAGTTGCTCGGTAAATACCACCATGGGTTTCCAGGCCCCACTAATAGCTAATCCACTTGTAGAGTCAAACCGATGATTCTACACAGTTCCTACTATCTGTAGTGTCTACAGCTCAGTAGGCTGGTAGGCCACAAGGGACAATGTGATAGTACCCAAAATTAGTGTTCACTGGACCTGGGACACTCGGGAGACAGGAGTTTACGAGGAAATTGAATGCTCTCAGTTAAGTTAGGGTTCTCAGCCTCAGATTGGTTATAGCAGTCACATGCCTCTTAACGCAACACAGTTCGGGAGCACCACAAGAGGTTTAGCGTTAGATCACCTACAGTAGTGGATTATAATATGGGCAGTTTGGGCGGTAGCCCAGGGCCAAAGCCTTCTAGGGGGCCCATGGCCAGCCAAACAATAAATTCACAGAAAAAAAATAGAAACAGCTAAAAAATAACTTTTATTAATTCCCTTTCTAAAATAGGGACACTCATGTCCCATACAACAAGGTGTATTACCAGTGTCCTGAAACCAATAAAGTTCACTCAAGATCTTATGGCAGGACACTGTCTACTCCAAAACTATTACACTATAGTGTGATGTTTATCACCAACCATAGAAAGATAAATAACACATAGACCCACTAACCCTACGCATTTCGCCGTTGGGGTATGGCGGCTACTCATGGGTCACACTGTGGGAGAACCAAAACAGTGTACTTCACAGAGCAAGATACAAATATTTACAAGTAGTGATAGTGTATTAGGAAAAATTATTGTTATAATTTTTCCTATGTATATATTGTATGTATGTATTGATATTGATGTAGCAATCACAGGTTATAACAGATTGCACATGCCAACATGATCAAGATTTAAAAATATACAATTCAGCAATACCACTGGTCATAGAAATGGTGCCTTGTATATACATCATGATCCAATTCATAGGGAAATAAAGTGCATATATCTGCAGACAGACTTTCAAAAAGACATACACTCACCGGCCACTTTATTAGGTACACCATGCTAGTAACGGGTTGGACCCCCTTTTGCCTTCAGAACTGCCTCAATTCTTCGTGGCATAGATTCAACAAGGTGCTGGAAGCATTCCTCAGAGATTTTGGTCCATATTGACATGATGGCATCACACAGTTGCCGCAGATTTGTCGGCTGCACATCCATGATGCGAATCTCCCATTCCACCACATCCCAAAGATGCTCTATTAGATTGAGATCTGGTGCCATTTGAGTACAGTGACCTCATTGTCATGTTCAAGAAACCAGTCTGAGATGATTCCAGCTTTATGACATGGCGCATTATCCTGCTGAAAGTAGCCATCAGATGTTGGGTACATTGTGGTCATAAAGGGATGGACATGGTCAGCAACAATACTCAGGTAGGCTGTGGCGTTGCAACGATGCTCAATTGGTACCAAGGGGCCCAAAGAGTGCCAAGAAAATATTCCCCACACCATGACACCACCACCACCAGCCTGAACCGTTGATACAAGGCAGGATGGATCCATGCTTTCATGTTGTTGACGCCAAATTCTGACCCTACCATCCTAATGTCGCAGCAGAAATCGAGACTCATCAGACCAGGCAACGTTTTTCCAATCTTCTACTGTCCAATTTCGATGAGCTTGTGCAAATTGTAGCCTCAGTTTCCTGTTCTTAGCTGAAAGGAGTGGCACCCGGTGTGGTCTTCTGCTGCTGTAGCCCATCTGCCTCAAAGTTCGACGTACTGTGCGTTCAGAGATGCTCTTCTCCCTACCTTGGTTGTAACGGGTGGCGGTTTGAGTCACTGTTGCCTTTCTATCAGCTCGAACCAGTCTGCCCATTCTCCTCTGACCTCTGGCATCAACAAGGCATTTCGCCCACAGAACTGCCGCTCACTGGATGTTTTTTCTTTTTCGGACCATTCTCTGTAAACCCTAGAGATGGTTGTGCGTGAAAATCCCAGTAGATCAGCAGTTTCTGAAATACTCAGACCAGCCCTTCTGGCACCAACAACCATGCCACGTTCAAAGGCACTCAAATCACCTTTCTTCCCCCTACTGATGCTCGGTTTGAACTGCAGGAGATTGTCTTGACCATGTCTACATGTCTAAATGCACTGAGTTGCCGCCATGTGATTGGCTGATTAGAAATTAAGTGTTAACGAGCAGTTGGACAGGTGTACCTAATAAAGTGGCCGGTGAGTGTATATCGGGTAGATCACATAGAAAAATTCACAATGTAATCCCAAATAAACTATATTCCATAGGATCCCCTATTGCACATTGCCCATATAGTTCTAAACATACGCTATCAATAGATTTATACTTTAAACAGCGTCTTCCCGGATTTTACTACATTCATACAGGGCATGATCCATACATAATTGCATACTTCATAGGGGAATACGTTCATAGATTATACAAATACAGGCAGTCCCCGGGTTACATACAAGATAGGGTCTGTAGGTTTGTTCTTAAGTTGAGTTTGTATGTAAGTCGGAACTGTATATTTTATCATTGTAATCCCAGCCAGAACTTTTTTGGTCTCTGTGACAATTGGATTTTAAAAATGTTGGGTTGTCATAAGAATCAATATTAACACTAAAGCTTCATTACAGACACATTTGATAAATGTTTCAGCTGTTTATTGTAGCCTGGCGCTAAAGTACAGTAAATTACCAATATCCAGAGGTCCATTTGTAACTATGGGTCGTATGTAAGTCGAGTGTTCTTAAGTAGAGGACCGCCTGTAAGGGTAATTGCACATTTCATAGGGGAGTGTGTTCATAGGTATACTGTATATACACATTTTGCACTTGCCCCAAGTTGTCCAGCTGGACTAGACCATATTACACACAACCCTTGACCTTTAACAGCATTTAAATCATTGTAGAGGTACTTTTCTATAAAATAGCATTTTGTATGTGCACCAAACCACCAAATAAAATATAACACAATGGGGGTCATTTACTAAGGGCCCGATTCGCGTTTTCCCGACATGTTATCCCAATTTTTCCGATTTGCGCCGATTTCTCCTGTATTGCCCCGGGATTTTGGCGCACGCGATCGGATTGTGGCGCATCGGCGCCAGCATGCACGCAACGGAAATCGGGGGGCGTGGCCGAACAAAAACCCGACAGATTCGGAAAAACCGCCGCATTTAAAAAAAGAAATGTGTTGCTTGGGACGCGCTTACCTTTACTTGGTCCGGCCCGGTGATGCTTTCAGCGCAGCAGCGCGTTCAGATGCTTTTCAGCGCAGCAGCGCCACCTGGTGGACGGCGGAGGAACTACCTTGATGAATCCCGGCCGGACCCGAATCCAGCGCAGAGAACGCGCCGCTGGATCGCGAACGGACCGGGTAAGTAAATCTGCCCCAATGGGATACTTAGCTTCAATATGTGAACACAGTCTGGACGGATACCAGATAGCTAGGACGTATAAAACCAAATTTCATACTGAGAATGAATTTCACCCACAAAATCCTCATACATCTATTCCTGCTATCAATACACATGTAGATAAGACCCATTTCAGGACCTTTGAAGGTCCTCCAGCAGTCCTGAAACTGCAGATTGAAAATAGGCAGAAGGAAGGCTCCCATTCTCCAAAAAAACTTATAGGAAGTGAATTCTTGACTTGTAGGGACCGTAATATTTATACAGTCCAGGGCCGATGGTCGTCTTAATTCGCCCATGATCACTTCTGGGAAAAAGATTTGTTTATTTAAAATATACATGCTAACAAGTAATGATGCTAGAAGATTCTCTACATATACTCTATGGCAGATTCCCCTACATTCCTAGTCTATAAATATCACATCTGTCAATGTGTGATTGATATATAGATTGTAAATCCAGGCAGTGATCTGTAAATGGTATAAAAATATACATTGCTATGTTGAAATAGACTCCACCAACCACATAATGGCGATATACCATTTCTGATTGAGCCAACTCAATTCATTTTTTTACTTATAGAAAATCTTTCATTTTTATGCATTATGATATAATTATAATAGTTTTTTTTCAGTAAAACCACTCGATCAGGGATTAAACAAGATATGTTTCTGCATCAGTGTAGCTAAAGCATTCTCAAGGTATGTTTGCTTCATAATGCATCAAATCAAATGGTAGATTTCCTTTAAGTCAACTGAGGCTTTGTTTACGCTATTGATGATGGTGCCGTAATTCATTATGGAATGCAATACAGGACAACTAGAACAAATTATTGACTTGCATGTATACAAGGTTCACATCTTTTGTTTATAATGTCAAAAATAGCATGGTGGCCAGTATGTTTTTTATTGTAAAATTAATGGAGTTTAGCAACGGCCACCACAAATGGTTGTGCAAACTGGGCCTTAGTTCAATTTTATTATGTCGGTGGGTGCAGGGTCAGCTCCAGGTTTTAGTAGGCCCCTGGTGGGCCCCTCTAGTAGGCCTCAGTGGGCCCCTTTGCACTGAACTCACATGAAAGCATTAAAAATTCATAAACTAAAACAGTCTCCTGTTCCCTAAAATATTCCCTAGTTTATCATCCCAAACAGCCCCCTCATGGTTATTTTATATAAAGCCCTCCTCACCCCCTATGTATTGATTAGATACAATCCCCTTCATCCACATGGATTCCTTATATACAGCCTTATGTGTGCCCCCCAGCAGCATTGGGCCCCGGCACTTGCCCAGGTATGCTCAGTGCTGGCGCATGCCCTGGGTGGGTGGACACATTTAAACGTTTAATACTCATGATTGGTGCAAGCACCGATCACAGGTGTTTGGATTAAGGTGCTAATCCGCAAACCTGCCAGACCCAACTACTGATAGGTTCGCTCAACACTACTAGTATATGCCATGATTTATAATCATAAATCATCCCTATATGTCAGTCATCACTGTAGTTCTGGCCATTTTTTCCCCAAACTAGGACGTTTCGGATAAACAAACAGAGCAGGGGTGTAACTTGAGGGTGTGCAGAGGTTGCACCTGGGCCCAAGAGGTTTAGGGGGCCCTTATGGTGTCACTTTCCCATATGAGAAGACTATTACTATAAACCATATATCATAGTTGGGGGCTGGCACAGACTTTGCACTGGGGCCCGTCAGCTTCTAGTTACGGCACTGAAACAGAGTTTATAGTCCATCCAAATAGGAGGATAGAGATTTAAAACTGTCCTGTATAATCTTAAATAATAATCATATTCTCCACAACTGGTAATCCAGTAAATCTGCTATGAGTATTATACATTTATTGTCCTGGCCGGGAGATATGGATAAGCTTTTCACTAAGCTTCAATGTCCCTCTTCAAGGTATCTCCATCTGTGACCACTAGAGGCTGCTGGAGGTGTGTGGAAGGTCTCGCACTATGTCAAACCTCAACCCCCATGCCTGATGGAGGGACCTAAGCTGTCCCGAAAGCTTGTAACATCTTATATTTCAGTTAGTCTTTAAAAGGTATCACAATTTCAAGATTGTGACTTTATTTGACCTATCAAAAGCCACAGAAATCTCAACCCCATAAGGCTTCATCTTCTTAGGCTTTACAGAAGTTGAGATCCTATGTACAATAAGTATCCAGTTTTTTTCGCTCTGTGCTTGAAAGTCCTCACCAGATTTGCAGCAAAATAAAAAAAATTGCAATAAGACTGTATGTAAATGGGATTTTCAATGTATAAGTCTGTCCATGGATCATTGAACCCCTCCTTCCTAAAGCATATGTTTTAACTCGTATGCATATATTGTCAGGGACACCATTGGGGTGGGGGTGGGGGGTCGGTGGGGTTAGTGTGATTGTGTTTAGGGGACCCTGAAGAGGAGAAGGGGCACCAAATCACATAAAACCCTCTCCCCCTTCTTCCCAGTTGCAGGGAACTCACTGTGCACACAGGGCTGGATTATTATTCAGGAAATTTGCCAGTTAGGGGCCCCGAACTTCCAAATGGTGGCGTTGTGCATTGTATAACTTGTGGCATTAAAAGTACAACAATTGGAGTCGCAGGGGGCATGACCTCAACAAGGCCCAGAGGTGGAGAAGGCTGTTTTTTGTTAGGCAGATTATGGGTGAAAAGAACCAATTGTATGTGCGTCTTTAGGACACACACCATACACATACGGTAGTTCTGAGGGCATCGCAGGCAGAGATAAGTCTGCCTATGGATTTTCTATAACACAGGTGACACAATGACATCACTGAATGCCCAGGAAGAAGAAGATGGAAGGTGGGTTCGAATCCCATCCAGGTCAACATCTGCAAAGAGTTTGTATGTTCTCTCCGTGTTTGCGTGGGTTTCCTCCGGGTACTCCGGTTTCCTCTCACACTCCAAAACATACTGTTAGGTTGTTTAAATTGTGAGCCCCATGGGGACAGGGACCAGTTTGTCATGCTTTGTGTAGCTCTGCGTAATCTGTGTGCGCTAGATAAATAAAGAATTATTATTAATTTTATTATTAAATGATTGAGGTGTGGGGTGCTGGAGAAGATGTTGTTGACAGGGGAGTAACTAGGAGAGACAGGGCCCCATAGCAGCCTTCTGAATGGGGCCCCCCTTCCTACTTTTAAATATACATATTACCCTCATATATACACACATACATTTATATTCCTATGGGCCCCAGTACAAAGTCTGTTCCAGGCCCCCGACTACAATGTATGGTTTATAGTACAGTACTAGTCTTCTCATATGGTGAAGTAACAAATGATGGGCCCCCTAAGCCTCTTGGGCCCAGGTGCGCCCGCACCCTCTGCACCCCCTCATGTTACGCCCATGATTGTTGAACTCTATAAAGGGAGCTTCTGAATTCTATACAGACGGTCCCCTACTTAGGGACACCCGACTTACAGACTACCCCTAGTTACAGATGGACCTCTCTGTTGCACTGTGACGTCTGGTGAAGCTCTCTGAATGCTTTCTATAGTCCCACATTTCAATAATCAGCTGTAAAGTGTCTGTAATGAAGCTTTATTGATAAACAGCTAAATAATTTTGAAATTCCAATTGTCACTGGGAGAAAAATGTTTTTTTTTTGCCTGGATCTACAATTATAAAATATACAGTTTCGACTTTCCATATATACACGAGTATAAGCCGTGGTACCTAATTTTAACAAAAAAAATGGAATAAACTGTCCCCCAGTATACAGCCTACCAGCCCCTGTTCCCAGTATACAGCCTGCCAGCCCCTGTCCCCAGTATACAGCCTGCCAGCCCCTGTCCCCCAGTATACAGCCTGCCAGCCCCTGCCCCCCCCAGTATACAGCCTGCCAGCCCCTGTCCCCCAGTATACAGCCTGACATCCCCTGTCTCCCAGTATGCAGCCTGCCAGCTCCTGTCCCCCAGTATACAGCCTGCCAGCCCCTGTCCCTCAGTATACAGCCTGCCAGCCCCTGTCCCCCAGTATACAGCCTGACATCCCCTGTCTCCCAGTATGCAGCCTGCCAGCCCCTGTCCCCAGTATACAGCCTGCCAGCCCCTGTCTCCCAATATACAGCCTGCCAGCCCCTGTCTCCCAATATACAGCCTGCCAGCCCCTGTCCCCAGTATACAGCCTGCCAGCCCCTGTCCCCCAGTATACATCCTGCCAGCCCCTGTCCCCGGTATACAGCCTGCCAGCCCCTGTCCCCGGTATACAGCCTGCCAGCCCCTGTCCCCCAGTATACAGCCTGCCAGACCCTGTCCCCCAATATACCCCCTGCCAGCCCCTGTCCCCCAGTATACAGCCTGCCAGCCTCTGTCCCCCAGTATACAGCCTGCCAGCTCCTGTCCCCCAATATACCCCCTGCCAGCCCATGTCCCCAGTATACAGCCTGCCAGCCACCTTTGGCACACACTGTGATGTCAGCAAGCCGCTGGCGTCACAGCTCGAGCAACAGCAGCGCACGGAGAGAGGGAGCCGGAGCATCGTTGGACAGAAGAGGACCTCCCGGGTGGCGTCTGAAGGTGAATACACTTTTTTTATATATAGACTCGAGTATAAGCCGAGTTAGGGTTTTTCAGCACATTTTTTGTGCTGAAAAACTCGGCTTATATTCAAATATACACGGTACATACAAATTCAACTTAAAAACAAACTTATGGAACCTATCCTGTACGTAACCCAGGGACTGCCTGTATTGCTTAATGTGGTTGGCTGCTGTACTTCAATATAAAGTTCAGCAGTTCACCTTATTAATGAATAGTTCAGCAGCCCCCTTATTATTTAACAGGTTTCAGAACGTCCACTGTAGATTTTTGGCAGGTGGTCCCTAAGACCCACACCTTTCCATACTTTATGAGACTGCCGGAGAGATCGGCAACTGATTGTTCCCTGGTACAGGCAGCTCATGGGGACCCTAGGGAGAACACATAAATGGTTCGGAGCATCTATTGGCACTGGTCATCAACTGATAAAGCTAATTCTGTCTTGACCCAGCACAACCCAAAGGCACAACCTAAATAGTTAAAAGTGAAGACACATGTTAACCTAGTGTCATATAACCCACAGTGAATACATACAAACAAGTGAGTTTGATGGAGGCAGTTTTGCCGAAACGTCACAGTGTTTCCACAATAAAAAAATCATAAGCTACAAAATTGTGCTTGGATAGACATGTCATATATCAAAATGTTATTTGTCATATTTGTAACATGAAGAGCCAAAAACTATTAAATTTAACACAAAGATAACACAATGTTAAAATCAGTATAAAATGTGTTTTTTACATTTGTATCAGATGTAAGGCTAAATTCTGCTTAAATTTAAAAAAAAACATAAAATCTTGTTGGTAGCCTGAAATAAGGGGGGTTACTGTGACTTAGGGGGTCTATCTCTGCCTGATGGCAGCCCTGGTAAAGAGTATATTTTTTGCCGCTATATAATTAGGTCTGGTATATTCCCTGCTGGTATATTTTTATGGGTATAGTATATTAGTCGGGGGGCATTTATAATGCCCTGCAAAGCAGTTATCTGGCATGCAATGCATGAATAAGTCACAATTCCATTTGCAGCACCATGAATTGGAACTTTTTTCCCCTTCTCTTCACCTCCATACCGGTTTGGAATAGACTCTCAATGAACAATAAGGTAAATCGCTAATGCAGACCTATATGTTGACACAAGACTCCTTTCTTTTTTGCATGTTTGCATTGATTTGTTAATACTATTTTCCTATGATCATTATGTATTTTGTAATGTGTGTGTATGTGTAGATAGGATATTTACCCTGCCAGGACCTTATAATAATTTTCATTAATATAAGATTAAGGTCCTGGAAGGGCGATTGCTAATGGACTGATCGAGATCACATGATCTGCGGCCATTTTATGCACAGGGATGTCCGGCTGATGAGGTAAAAAACAGGAGGCTTCACTTTACATATTAAGAAAGCAGAAAGCACTATTAATAGGTGTATATTAGTAAATTACCCAATATTCTACCCCCTACACTTACACACACATTACAAAAAAACAAGAGGTAAAGTGGTAAACCCTTTTAAGAATTCATAGGCCTCAACAAAAGATAAAGACAACTCTTTCTTATAGCGACCTTCATCCGATCCGGCGGGTTCACCAACACCCAACATCAGATTGTCAACAAATCTATTGGAGCCTACAGCTAACAAATGTCTATGGTCAGCTATAAAATATACATGCTGCCTGTAATTCTACATGCCTGAGCGCCTCCATTGAAGCTCCATATGCGCTAGTCATACATTATGTACATTTCATGCAAGTCTGGATTTACATTGATAGACTTGTAACCCCAAGTGTCTCTATTAACACCCAGTGAGAAAACAGATGGGGTCTTAGGAAAAGCTGACTAATGATCTTCAGAGAGGGTCCCTTATCTCCGCTCAAACAAAAGATGCCGCTCTAAGCCTTATGGCCATAGGTGTGGCCTAATTATATCCCATGCAATTAAACGCCTGTAATTACATTTAGCGATTTAATTGCTATGTTTACATTATATGATTTACAACTATTCCCGTAAATCTTTTCCAAATGACGACTGAAGCTCCCGTGGTAGACAGAGGCTTTACCTTGTATTAGTCACCTATAAAAGTTTAATGTGGCAGGTTGATGTATTGCATTGTTTAATTCTATAACACGAGCAGTGACCTGAAATATGTGGAGCCTATATCCCAGATTTTGTCAAGAATAGTGTCATATGGATCCATCTCCTTTGGGATCTAATTTTTACTGTTTCTAAAATAAAAATTGGGATCGATATGTAAAAACAGCCAAACATTACGATGGTTTTAACATAAAGGACCATCAAATTTTAGGGTAGAAATTAGGGCATGAATAAAAAATTTATTGAGTTCAATTTTCAATGTAAAAAAAAAAAAGATTTTCACCAAATTTATGTAGTGCATGTAAATCTAGTTGTACATAAAAGGGATTTTCCTACCAGGCAAGTTAGGCCTTATATACAGGATAGGGCCTAATTTGCTGATTAGTGGGGGTCTTGATGAGACCACCACAGATCATAAGAACGAGAGGTCCCAGTTACCTCCGTCGGTCCCCTTGTTGCTCCCGGAGATGAGTAGAGCAAACGGCCGTGCATGACCGTTTTGCTCCATTTATCTCTATGGAGTTGACAGCGCTGAATGATGAATGGAGCAGAACGCTCATGTCCTCCACTTTTCTCCGGAAGTGACAAGGGGACCGATAGAGGTACCTGGGACCCCATCGGACCCCTCATTCTCTTTATCTGTGGGCGTCTCATTACTGATCAGCAAGTTAGTCCCTATCCTGTTGAGAATATAGATTATTATGCATCATTATTGTGAAATGTGTGCAATGTTTTAACGTGTTGTATGTATTGTCCATTATAGAATATGTTCTAATACATTAAAACAAAAATCAAAGAATTTTTAAAGGGATTTAAAAAGGGTAAGAATAAAAAACAAATACATACCCTGCTTCTGTACTGTCGGTTTTAGGTCCTGCGCTCCACTAGAAGTTCCAAAGGTCACAGGACCTGCGTCATCCAATAATCATCACTTTCTGGTTTTGGGATAAAGCAGTTCCTGTGACCTGCCAGAACTCTTGATTGGGCACCAGGCCTGAAATGGGTAGAATTAGGAGAAGTTTTTTGTTTATTTTCCTGCCTTGGTCCTAGCCCCTTGGGGTTTATCCTGTGGAAGTCAGACACCAGCACCCCACAACAGTCATATACTTGGCACAGCCGCTGGTGCAGTATACACATCTGAGGCTGTGCCAAATAGCTGTTCAGAAAGGGAGTCAAGAGGCTGGACCCTCGCTAATCTAAATATGATGACCTATCCTATCCTTTATGGCTATTCACTTTATGAACATCATATCCATTAAATGAAACACCCTTCCTAGTAGAAGCAAATCATTTCAGGAACCAAAAAAACCTGGTCTCATTTACAAAGACCCTCAGATTCCGAAATGGTGGAGGTCAGATTGGTGTACAACCTTTAACTAGCGTTCCCATTGTTACCAAAACTAAATCTCATATTTCCCTCTTCCCGTAATAAAATGCTCAGCTCTGGCCTGACATGTGGAGGACAATCAGAGAAAGATTGCTGCAACCACTGGGGGCCTAGTGCCCCATTTAAGTAACAAGATCTGAGTCTACTGTCTGATTATTTGGTCGATCTCTTGGGCAATATCAAATGTCACATAGCCTCTAGGAGGGGAAATATTCATAACTATTATGAGGAATGAAGCCGAAGCAGTAATTATTCTGCTGGAGAATAGAGATGCTATATACGTACATCTTCATATGCTCTAATTGCATGTTATTGTAAACTTGCATCCCCTCAAGGTCAGGAACTGGCAGATTTCCCCCAACTGAGATTTGCTAAAGCTGAAAGGTCTTAATAGTTACAATTATGGTTTAGTGTAGGGTTAAGGCTGTGGTGGGCTTGGGATTATGAAGTAATAATGGGTTTTATGGGTTTATGATCATTGTTTTTTTTTCGATTGTTACTTGTTTCTTTGATTTATATTTATGCTGTTATAGATGAATCTACTATTCTTTATTCCAAATGAAAATTCAATCATTGTTTCCCAATGTAACTAACAGAGGAGCCAATATAGATCATAGTATCATAGTATCATAGTATATAAGGCTGGAAAAAGACGCAAGTCCATCAAGTCCAACCTTTAAGAATTAAATAAATGTTTTCCCCATAACCCGTGATATTTTTTCTCTCCAGAAAGGCATCCAGGCCTCTCTTGAACATGTACATAGAGTCCGCCATAACAACCTCCTGCGGCAGAGAGTTCCATAGTCTCACTGCTCTTACAGTAAAGAACCTTTGTCTATGGTGATGGTAGAATCGCCTCTCCTCTAGGCGTAGAGGATGCCCCCTTGTCCTGGTCACAGGCCGAGGTATAAAAAGATCTTTGGAGAGATCCTTGTACTGTCCGTTCAGGTATTTGTACATTGTAATGAGGTCTCCCCTCAGTCGTCTTTTTTCTAAACTGAATAATCCCAAATTTTTTAATCTGTCAGTGTATTCTAGTTCCCCCATTCCCCTAATAATCCTGGTTGCTCTCCTCTGCACCAGTTCCAGCTCTACTATATCCTTTTTATACACTGGTGCCCAAAACTGTACACAATATTCCACGTGTGTACATCCATTGCATGGGATGTTCCATAGAAAAAGATGTGAGGGCCTCAATCATGGTATTATTGCAAGTGCCCAGGAGCCGTTCTCTATGGGGCAGATTTACTTACCAGTCCCTGGTAAAGCTGAACATAAATGTCAGACATCTGTCAAATGATAAAGCTAATAACTATTCCTCCTTTGGCCAGACCGGCATAGATCCGTAGTAATGGGAGGGGATTAAGTTGTGGCTTATCTTCCTCAAAAAAAGTGGGTCAATATCCTATGGTCCAATCATCTATTCCCAAACATCTGCCATTGGGAAGAGTAGTGAGACCTCCATATATATGAGTCCATATGCAGTAACAGAAGAAGATGACGGCACTCACTTGTTCCAAAGGTAGAAGTAACATCCTTTATTGGCCCCGTTGCCGAAGTTTGCTTGTATACCCCCCTGCACGCTTATCCACCAATAAAGGACGTTACTTCTACCTTTGGAACCGGTGAGTGCCGTCATCTTCTTCTGTTACTGCATATGGACTCTCTCTCTCATACACTGACAGAGCACCGCCGGAAGGTCCTACGGTGATCACGTTTGCCCTAGCACACCATTCTAAATTGCGGATTAAACTGTCAGGGATAGTATTGGGACTGTGCCCGCCAGACACACTCTCCTATTTATACTGGCCTCCATACATATGAGTTTCTAGGTACTGTTGGAGGAGTTGTGGTGGTCGAGATGGATATTGCTTATTGATACAGGAGTAATCCAATTAACTAAAATAACTTTCCATTGGATAAAGATCGATTACGATTTGAACCTCAACTTTGGTTTTGACTCCAAGAAAGGGTCAAGTGTCCAGCACCTCAACCACCCTACAGATGATATCTATACAGATAATTGACTGCTTGCACCTGTACAATAGCTAGGCCAGTACATGCATTGATGAAAAGGGTTGCTTTAGTAGATGGATGGAGTCAAGAAATCCAGCCCCCTTCAAGGATATCCCAGAGATGGTGGCAGAGACAGTGGCATAACTTGAAGCTGATGCTCATACTCTGTGCTAGGCCCTGGACTATAATGTATGGTTTACAGTACTTGTCTTCTCCTATGGGAAAGTGATACTTTATGGGCCCCCTAAGCTTCTCAGGTCCGGTTATGCCCCTGGCCAGGGACATGGTCCTATGAGGGAACCATCCCCAAAGTTGTGAGTCCGATCCTGGCTACAGAAAAAGACTATATAAGTTTCCTAAATGATCCCTTTAATTAAGGTTATAATAAGACTATGATTATGGAGTTGAGTTCTTACTCTTTCGTAGCCAACTAAGTCAAGATTCTTTGTTTGGTTTGCTGTTGTCTGTATTTTCTGCTGGTAAATGCATTTTCCTGCAGTGACTCCGTCTCCCTTTTGACTCTGTGTTTGTACAATCCTTTATGAATGAATACTTTATAATCCACCTGCGAAGGATACGACTGTGGCTTTGTAATTAATGTTCAGAGGACGTTACAGACGTACACCACAAAAGCCTACAGCCCTGGAGTTGCTTGGTGTCAGTTTCCAACAACACAACAGGCACAGAGCGTGCAGTGTTTTCCGACTCCTCTGTTCTTTGGGGGGTTTTGTGAGCACTTATTAGGTTTTGGAATAAAAAGCAGATGCACACACCAACCATTTTGTCTCTGTTTATTCTGCCAAATGCTAAGACTGCCCTTTGACACCTAATAATACCCTACCGAAAAAAAAATGTTTACTTGTCCCCGTGCTGTGCAGACTCTCAGCAATGATAACAATATGATAACAAGTATTGGAGCCTGGGGTCAGAATCCAGCCATTGGACAGCTGTTTTTTTGATGTTTTGTGGGCAGAAGATTAAGACTATATAAAGGAACAGGTGGGATCCAGGGGTATACACCTGGATCGTCAATGCTCTTGTACTCATCTACTCAGTACATATGTCAATATTCCTCTGAATCCACAACCATTGCTTGAACAACGTATAAAATTTCCAGTGTATTTTAAAAACTCGAGTTATTTATTGAAGATAGTCTGTCAATAGGCCTGATCCCTTTAAATAAAGGATTTTTCAAAGAAAATTCTGAAGGTGAAAATACACATTACATCAAAGTCAGCTAAATCCCTTGATTTTGACAGCATGGATCAACCATCTAATGTGTAGGGAGATGTCATGACCCATCCCTAAGTGCTGGGGGAAGTAGTATCAGGCATTTCTTGACTTCAACATATCCAATTCTTTGTTCCCATAGGACATAAAACTAGAGAAGTGTAGAACTTTATGCGCATGGAGACAATAAAGGTTGCTATATTCTCAATGTGACGCTGACAATTAGAGGACATCTGTCAAAGTTTACTTTTACTATGTTTCTCTACAATATTGAACTCAAACACAACCATCAATTTCTGTTGTGGCAACTTCTCTTCACAATCTCCAGGTATTTCACGGACCAGGTGCTGAGACGGGGAAAGGATTCTGTGCATCATAGTGTCATATGATAGAGTCCCTGCTTTCCAGCAAAATGGCAGCATTGACCAGTACTCATGACTTTTAAGGGCCAAGAATGGTTGGGAGTAGCTGCCAACTCAATCTCAGTTTGTGGCAGGTCTTCTTCACCTAGCAATGACTTCACCAGAATTTGGACCAAAAACTTTCCAAAACATTTTGCACAACATTTTTAAATAATTTTAGACAGTTTTTAGGGGCTATGATGACTTGAAAGAAAAATTCAGTTGTTTCAAAAAAATAAGTCCAAGCACAATACAATCACATTCTACATCATGTAAAACTGTGACACATGGACTCGCACCCCCAAAGCAGTATTTAGTCCATGAATTGCATCTACCACATGGTCCCTAAGGCCATTTTCACACTACTCATGTATCAGTATTTTCAAGCCAAAATCATAATGTATAATTGAAATATTAGCATTTTTATCTTGTTTTGGACCAAGTCCTGGTTTCGGCTCATGAATATTGATACAAAATACTGAATAAATATTAGTCATAATAATATTTGCCAACAGAAAAAATGGGCCACCCATAATATGGGCCGTTCCGATAAACTTTCACTATTTTAGCTCTGACCTATACAATAAATAAGTATATCCCGAAGCAGCCATTTCAGTTTGGAAATTTTTCAGGAGGCTGCTACACTTTAAGGGGACATGTATCCCTCCTTTAGTGTTCTTTTTAATTTGCGACTTTTTCTGACTTTGGAGACAAAGGGGCACATTTACTAAAAATGTTACAAACTGCACTAAGTGTGGCTTGCCTGTGTATAATGCAGGGGGCGCCAGATTCAGGATTTCTGGTGCCCATTCTTCATGGATCTGACACCTCCTGCACTGGTCTGACCAACTTGCACCAACTTTTTTTCCGGTCTACCTTTAATATGGGGTGTGCAACACACTTCTGTCAGACTTGCATGTTAAATCTGGTGCATGGTCCAACTGAGCACCCCTAATTTGTGTCGCACAGTGCCTAATGCAGCTGGGCCACAAAATGGTCGCGTGAGACACAAATGTGGTGCAGACACTTCTTAAATACCTGTGTAAGCAGTTTGCACTAGAAAGAATGTGCCAACAGAAAACTGGTGCGAAGCCCTTAGTAAATGTGCCCCACAGTATTGAAGGGAATCGGTAGCAGAAGGCTCAGTTTACTGCACAGTGTCCAAGCATAGAAAAGGCGGACTAGCTTTTTTATAGTGAACCGTGCTTGACCAAGATTTCAGACCCTCATTGATCCATGAACCAATCAATGGGGGGAGCTGTGTAAACGTACGATTAGACGACCAAGCTTAAAAACTAATCCACGACTGTCAGTTTAAAAAAAAATGACCATGTCTATAAAGCTGTACATGCTATCAGAGAAATAAGAAGGGGTGGAAAATAAATGGCTATATAAGTCTAGAGATGGTTGGACCAGGACAATGGTGATATAGATGGATGTCTAATAATCTACAACTTGTTTTTAGAGGTAGTAAAAGATTATACTGGAAATGAGGAACTACATGATGGCGTTTTTAAAGATTACACATGTCTATGTAACAATGATTTATACAACAGAGAATCTAACGTCAGGCTGGTAACTAGATACTTTATTACAGGAGCCTGTGCAGACTTGTCCTCTACATTGTCCTCTTCATATGAATGGACTCCTATCTTCGTAAATGCCCGCAGTGAGTTTACTCATGCATCATAGGTAGATACATCTACTCACCTGTGGGCAAATCTGAACCTTAGGGTGGTGTCACACGTGGCATTTTAAACCCGTTTTTTGTCCATTTTCCAAAAACGTATGCGTTTTCAAAAACACATGCTTTTTTTAAAGGACTGAAAATGCATGACTAAAAACGGACTAAAAACGGGTTCAAAACGCCATGTGTGACACCACCCTTAGGGTGATGCCATTTTGTAACGGAATCAAAGCGCACTGGACACAAGACACAAGAACTGGACACAAGTTTGATATACATCCCCATGGATGGTTATGGTGCCCCATGGCGGTCCAGTGCGTACACATGTGTGGCACCATACCATACAGTGCATGGGGAAAAGATAGAACATGCTTTCCCCGTACACACAGCCGGGTGCCGTGCATCGCTATGGAAAGGGGAGGGATAAGCAGCGCTCACCCCTCCTCCGCTCACCTCTCCTCCTCTCCAGTGCGCTGCCATATGCACAAAGATACTGAATGTGCTGCTGAATTTTTATCAACCGGGTGTTATGTGGAAAGCCACTGTGGCAAAAATAAGAGCACCCAAAGACATTGCTTGTTTTATTAATAGGCATTAAGCTTTTGCGAGCAGGCGGGGGCAGATTAAGACTGCCATGGGCCCTGGGCTGTATGAATTAGTCCCTAGAACTCCAGAAGTCACTTCCTACATCTGGTACTAGAATCAGCTTCTTGGGGAATGGAGGATGCGTCCCTTCTGCTGCTTTCAATCTGCAGTTTCAGGACCTTTGGCGAGCCTTCAAAGGTCCAAAAATGGCTATTGTATGCATGTGTATTGAGAGCAGGAGCAGATGTATGAGGTGAAGGTCCTTCTGAGTACAAAATTTGGTGGGTGGTTTGGGTGACCTTGAGCCCCCTAGAAGGCTTGGGCCCTGGGCTACTGCCCAAACCGCCTATATTATAATCCACGGCCCATCCAAGGACCATCATTCCTGTTGTTTCATACGACTATTATTAGGACTCTGTAAAGTCTTGTTTGAATATGTACCCCATGATCTGAAAAGCACTGTGGAATATGATGGCGCTTTATAGATTAATATAATGAAACTAAATCTTACATCAATATCAAACCTGAAAAAACAGGAACACTTTACTCATAGATCCAGGCACTATGGTAATCTTCTTATATATGTTATCCATGACCTCCTTCCTCCATGAATCAACTTTACAAATTATGCTAATGAGCCAGAAGGGCTCTAGGGGGCATTATCAAAGCCCCTTCATGTCGTAGCTTCACAGGTGGCTGTTACAGTGTGCAAGAAGTGAATCCCCCTATGGCTGTGTGAGAATACAGATGAAGGAAGGGGAGGGGGAAGTGCGGAGGGAGCAGGGGGAAGAGCTCCTGCACACTGTAACAGCCTGTGAAGCTACAGAGAGTTTGGTAATGCCCCCCAAATCACTTCTGGTCCATTAGCATAATTTAAAGTTGATTTTAGAAGATTTTAGATAACAAATATAAGAATATTGCCACAGTCGCAGTGCATGGATCTATAAGTAGGTTTCATGATGGTACAGTTTTTTAATATTGTTACCATCTACCATCTACGATGCTTTTACAGGGGTGAAACTGCCAATAAATGCATAGTCGCTAACTGACTAACTAAGTACATAGGCCTTGGGTCTTTAAATTTAGGGTTATTCAATGGTGTTGGAAACTGTCCAAAATACTTTTCTACCTTCTATCGATTTTGTGCTATTTTATTGTTCACCACATACTTCCTATCATGATTATAAGCAATTATTACACAATAAACCCAATACTTATACCCAACAACCTTATGGAGAACAACAAGTCCCATCATGTCCTCCTGCAACATGGGGCCTGCACACGGATCTGATATCAGATAATGATAAAATATATCACTAGAAGTTTAATTTACTTTCTTCTTTACCTCAGAAACATTACAAATAAGGATCTTTTCCGTGTTCTCTATACATGGCTGAGCGGTGAATAATGTAGGAAGACCCTGTCTCCCCTCCCAAAACCTTAGTTAAAAATTATTCAATGAAAAATTCCTGGCCTGGAAAGCAAAGAGAGAACACTACTGTACCAGGCAAAGATTTTCACCAGCAATCCATAACCCAGCCAAGGCGAGAGATAACAGACGCTGACAAACTTTCGCTGAAAAAAACAGCTCAGTTCTAGTGAAAGAGTCTCTACTCCAAAACTTGCTGCAAAGATCCCTAATATGAGTTTAGGGAAATTAGGCCGCACAATGGAGTCAATCACCTCCCGGAGATACATTCTACCTTCCGAGGCTGTGGAATTCTGCTGGATATAAGGTAATCTACACACAATCATCAATATCTATGGATAAAGTAGTAGTAATATCAGATGACTGGGCTGGATAGGAGGCCATTATGTCGCCACGGAGGCTGTGTGGTAGTATATTGTGAGGTTAGAGGTTAAGTATTACAATAAGGGAGTCCTACACACAGGATTTATCATGAGATTGCATTTAGACTTGTGTTTAACTATATGTGTTCTGAATGTAATTCCAAATCTGTGTGTTTCTGTAAGACTGCAATGATCAAGCCTCAATGTATATACTTAAATTTAGCAAAATCCTCAATATATGGTATATTTACGATAAGGCTATATGCCATGTCATTAGAGGGTGCTGTTACTATGACTCCTACACAGTGTGACTGTATTCTGTATAGTGAGCTGATCTAATTGCCCCCATAGATTTCATATATGACACAGTCTTCCACATGTCAGGGACTGAGTCATTCATTCATGGAAGGTCACCTTGGACAAGGGGCGTTAATATATTTGGAGATAATTGCTGTTTCTGGAGTTGAAAGTGAAATTCCTTTCGATTCAGGCGGTGGCAGAGAGCTCTGGAGATGTTTGCTGTGATTCCAGTATAGATACGTAACCTTGGAAGTGTACAGTATGATATTAATTACAAGTGGATTTTGCGCCACATTTGTTTCCTCAGCTCTAATACATAGGAGTTATAAAAACTTTTTTTTTATTATGCAGAGCATTAAAGGGCAACTACATTTGCCTTTTAGAATTTGTTAAAAACTAGTAAAGAGTTGTGACATTTTCTTATGTAATATAGTGCCCTCTGGTGTTCAAAGTGTATAGAAATGTTTACGTCCACCTACGGAACTGAGTGCTGGAGGACAAGTAATGGACGGATAGATTACTAGGTAGAGGCTCAAGACTTTACTAAGGTTCTCTCACCAAAATTTAGTTATGCAGGAACTAAAAAGGTAATTTCCAATAAGCTCCCCAAAAATTCCTCACTACGGCAGCCTCCACTTCCTCTTTTAGGACAGAGCTGACTGCTCCTTTGTTTGTGGCTGCCCTAACTTATGCAGCCCTCTTGCACCCTCTATTGGCCTGAAGGAGGTGCAGCCAACTCAAGTTTACTTACTAAAAGAGAGGCTTTCAGACATGTGCATCAAACCTTCAAGACAAATTTGGGACAGTTCTAGGCTTTGCCAGACTGGACCGATTTCTGAACAATAAGCCTGGGCCTTGAGGTTCTTTGAGTTTACGTTCCCCCCCACCCCCCATGGTGCTAGTCTTTTTTGGTGTTCTCATTTACACTCTTTCTAAACGCCTTGTGGCATCCTGTCAGCTGCTTCACCTTCCAATAATTTCCACTTACCCTTAACTACCACATCCACGAGTCTGCTTTCTGTCTCAAAGAGGTTTGAGCATGAAAGAAAGTCCTTAAATCTTAATCCCTCAGTGATACTAGCATAATAAAGATTACTTTTAATCCAATACTTAGCAATTTTACTCAGTTTTATTGCTGCTTTTGCTCCTATCACTGTGTAAGATTCAGCTCTTTGGGTGAGAACTAGCTGTGCAGGCACTTCTGGCTTCCTCTGTGGTATGTGCTGATTATCAGGGTACAGGGTTTAGCTGCATTTTCATTTAGCTTCTGAAGATTCTACTAATATCTGATACATAAAAAAGTGAGACACGAGATGGATGTAAGACACAATGAAACACTAAACTCCCAAACTAAACTAAACTCCTTTTTAAAGGAAACCTTTCACCTGGGGTCTACCTATTAAGGTAGATCCGGTGGCAGATTTCTCTAATGTATAGTAGTATAGCCCTTTTTAGGGCTAATTATTTTGTGGCCCAAAACTTTTATAAATTTTAATTCCCCCAATATGCAAATTTCCTAAAGAGGCTACTGGGGCGTGGAGTAGCCAAAACTGAGGCTACACGGCATGGCTACTACATGGCCCAGTAGCCTATTGCGTTCTGCCTACCAGGACATCTTCAGCATGCAGCTACGTTGAGCTTAGCACACTAGTCTGCGAAGCTGGGTTCTGCGCATGCACAGAATGCAGGCCGCTGGTTGCGCATTCTCGGCTCTGAAGCCGGAGCTACTGTGCATGCGCAGAACCCATCTTCGAAGTTGAGTACGACCAGCTCCTCGTAGCTGCATGTTGAATATGCAAGAGACTACTGGGGCATGGAGTAGCCCCAGCTCCGTCTACTCCTATATTGGGGAGTAGGGCTATACTACTCTACTTTAGAGGAACCTGCCACCGGATCTACCTTAATAGGTAAATCCGTGGTCGTAGGTTTCCTTTAACTTAACCAAACACACACTCCAAACTGCTATACCTTTTGCCCTACTTGGATCAAGATTTTGGCTGTAGTGCTTGTCTCCTCTACAGGCTGCAGGAAGTGCCTCATTCCCCCTGCTCCTGCAGTACAGGAGATCTGCATTCATGTGAGAGGAATCTTATCAGACAGGAAGATGCGAATAACCATAGGACGGAGTTTATGGTCATATCCAATGCCAACCAATACCAACAAAATATACAACAGCAGTACTGATAGAGACAATTTACATGTATATAATATCTGTGAAATGGTGTATTTTTGTCAATAACATTGAATTAGAGATTTTTTAATTTTTCCATCACAAAGTATATTGAATTTTGTCTTCATGGGGATACTCCTTCAAGCTCTAGACATTTCCTTTCCAACCTCTCTGTCTTCTTTGTAACCACAATAACAGTGAATCAGTAAAAGCAGTGTGCATAGGGACCTGCAGAATTATCATCCCCACAGCAAGGTTTCTGCATAGAATCCAATAGAAATGGTTTTCTCTCCTGCTTGTCAGGGAAGGAGCAGACAGAAAGATAGGGAGAAGTAACTTCTCTTCCATGTCTGTGCTGTGTATAGATATTATAGTAGCTATTATCTGTACTTTTAAGGGCTGAGCTTGTGCAAAACAGAAGTTTTTCTCAGCTTAAATATATAGTTAGTTGCTGCTTGCAACAGCCACTAGGGGGAGCTAATGAGTTTACTACATACTAAGTTAATGTTTTATTCAATAAATGTGTAAATCACATTTATGCTCATATGTTACCCTCAGTGTCAAAGAGAACCAGTATTTTAGATCTATTAGACATTTTATGTACTTTAACTGCTTATAGTAAAGAGCAAGGATATTGATATATATGAGCAGAATGTTTTTTTAAGTAAATGTTCCCATTAGGTCAAAATTCATTGGGTATAAACACAATTCCAGTTTTTGCTATATATACAGCTCTACCAAATGAGATTTTTTTTAGATTACTGATCCTGATGTAACGTGCATTTTAGCATCAGATTCTTCATAGATTTTCATTGGATTCAGCAAACAATTTGTCTATGTCACACATAAAACAGGATAATTAAACAGACCTAATTGGAAAGTTGTAGATGACACTTAATACTTCCCAAAATTATACAGTCCTACATTGTTTTATGCCCTTGTAACCAAAAATGATCTCATCTAGTATCAGATGATGAGCAGACGGACTGGGTGTCACACACTCCTATAGCCGCTCCTGTGACTCTCCAATAAGGAAGTGGTAATGTTTATTCAGGGAAAATCAATAGGATTACACTTTAACTGGACAAGCTTTACACTGCCAGTCTGTGACTTCTCGGGCCTAGATAATATTTGATGGTCAGAGTGGAAAATCGACATGAGCGAGCTACGTCTCCTGAGAACGGTGGTTACATGGATGACTTATTCTGCTTGTACTCTGACTCTGGCTCTGACTGCAGTGCGGAGAAGGGTAAACGGACATTATCTGTTCTCCGCTGTCTCCGTCAATCCTAAAGCGTCATGGCACATGCTTAAAGGGGTTTTCCCATCTTGGGACATATCCATAGGTTTTGTCATAAAAAACAGATGGGTGCTTTATTTACTCATTTTTTTGGAGTAAATTTACCTGGTGTGTCAAGATAAGTTTTGGCGTTTGCATCCACAAAGTTTTTTGCTATTGCTTTGGTGCTGTTGGACTTTCTAATGTTTAGGTTTTGTCGTAGATACATCATCTCGAAAACAGCGATTCACTGACTCCCCCCCCCCTTTCCTGTAACTTTGTTGTAGAGTTTGCCACCCATTTGTGGTCACTCTCCATTCAAGCTTATGGAAAAAAACAGAAATGGCCTTAGACTCAACTATTTTTGGGGGTATCATAAATCTGAATAGGGCAAACTCTCCGCTTACCCCGGCCGTGGGAAGGGGTTAGTGGACCTCCGTTTTCAAAATAGGTGTGAGTTCCAGAGGCGTATGTCATAAATACCCAAAATGGGAACCAAAAATTGGAAACTTCTGCTCCAGTCAAACTCCTCTTCATTGCGTTTGTGCAGAGAGTGGGCAGCACGGCGGCTCAGTGGTTAGCACTACAGCCTTGCAGAACTCAAGTCCCATCCAGGTCAGTATCTGCAAAGAGTTTGTATGTTCTCTTCGTGTTTGGAGAGAACATACCAATCATACCATAAGTTTGATTAGATTGTGAGTCCCATTGGGGACAGGGACGGATTTGGCAAGCTCTGTGCAGCACTGCATATCTGTGTACACTATATAGATAAAGGAATTAATTATTTGGTGGTTCAAGACCATAATTTGGGTGATTAGAAAGATTCTTAGTGATCTTGGGGATATATGATACACATCAAACAAGATGTGCACACCATAGCATGGATCTCTTCTCCCTTCTGCTAAATGCATAAATATTCCACTTTCCATATTTTGATTCATTATTAACTGAATATGAGACAAGTTTTGGGTGGTGCATGTGAGCAGTCCTGTATTTCTATATGTGGCGATTTTTATCCGTATGTGCATGTATGTCACTGTACCCGTTCTGTATCCGTATAAAATACAGTGGGCTGGTAGATGATGGCTGGCTGGCTCACTAGTTGTGGTCCCCCTGGATATACAGTAGCATACGGTGCACTACCATATGCAACCCGTATTTTATTCGTTCACATAGAGTTCTATGGAGTCTACAGTATGGAAATACTGGCAAAAATAGGACTTGCTTTATTTTTTTATGTCTTACTCACGGTGCGGTGGACAAGGTGGCCATGTAAATGGATGGGCATATTGCGTGAAAGAGGTCCCAGGGTGCATTCCCACGAACGTATGCTAGTCTGGCCTCAGCGAGCTGGAAAGGAAGCCCCCTGTAATGCGCCCAGTAATGTGCCCCACACATCCCCCCCAGTAATGCCCCCCACACATTCCCCCCAGTAATGTCCCCCACATAGCCCCCCCCCCCCCGTAATGTCCTCACACAGCCCCTAGTAATGTCCTCACACATCCCCCCAGTACAGTAATGTGCTCACACGGTTACCCCCATATTCCTCCCCTTCCCTTAGCTCCTGTTATGTTTCCCACTCACATCACTGGTGCAGCTGACACACATGACATTAATACAGGTCCTGCAGCCTCCAGTAGTAATATTCTCCTGTGGACAAAGATTGTGATGAGAGTGGGAAGTGAGGACAAATTTCCTGCTGACCGGGGAGATTCAGGGCTCCCGCCAAAAAATCTGAGACACAAACCCAGGATCTTTTGACCTAGTGACGCCCCTGGTTTATAGTAAGGAAAATTCCTTCTCAACTCCAATTATGGCAGACCCTGGATTAACATAAAATTAACAAAGTTTTTGTTTCCCATAACCGATTACATTTATGTTAATAGGGTTAGAAATTCTAGTCCAATTTCATTTTCAAGGCATCATTTTCTGGGGATATATGTGTTGATTTTACAAGCACAAACAATTTTATGTAGTCATAATTTCCTTACTCGTTTACTGAACCACATGTCGACTCCCTTTCGCGGGAAGATAAACTTTCTGGCTGCAAAACCTGTTTTGAGCTTTGTTTATAGGTGGGCAAAAGATTAAGACTCTTCATCATGGGAGGATCTGAACTCATAGGATCTGTATGTGATTTCACATCCTAAATATCTTCTCGGGAGCTTACCCGCAATGACCCTAAATGAAAAATATACCAGGATCAGGGGGGAGGATTTGAGTCATGGTTGGTGGTTGCCTAGAGATGTAAAGTATGTGAGATAACACAATCTGGCACAATGGATAGTTTAATAAGGTTAATTATTTTTAAGTAACATTATGTGTCCCATTTTATGATGAAGATTACGGAGGGCGTGATGCTGATCTAATGCCGCAGGCAATAAATACCTTTCCTCTTATATGTTGTCATAGGAATTACAAGTTGCATAAGGCAATTTATGGAAATATATGTTGTACAATTTTATAGGAACTTCCATACTATGGTAGAATTTTGTAGGCCGCAAATTGGGACCATGTTCCTGTGTTTGTGGCCTGCCGAGGACTGCCCACACTGCAAACATGAGCAAGAATAGGTCCTATCTTTCCCGGGCACTCAACTCATACATGGAGCTTTGACATACATGGGGATGAGTGTTAGCCATACCCTCTGTTGCTGTACACATAGATAAAAAAGAACCTTGACTACACTTCTGTAAATTTATGCAGTCGTTGCTTTGAAAATCCATCTGTACATTATTATTTCCTCAATATAGTTACTGGGAAAGGAAGAAGCTAGACTGCAGACGAAGACACAAGCCACTGCCTGGGACCGGAGTCTAAGTGTTACCCGGTTTTCACCAGAGCCCGCTGCAAGGTGGGTTAGACAAGCTGCGGCATGGTACCACCAGGTCGTTCCTCAGGCGTGACTTGTCTGCAGACAATCTCGTGGTCGAAGTCCAGGCACAAGGTCAGGGCAGGCGGCAGAGGTGCAAGTCAAGAGTCTGGTCCAGAGTCAGCAACAGGAGATCCAAGCAGTAGGGTACGGGAAAACAGCACACAGGACAGCAACACGGAGGAACACTGGTACACAGGAACACGGAGGAGGTCAGGTAACACTGGAACACGGAGGAGGTCAGATAACACTGGAACACGGAGGAAGTCAGGTACGCAGGAGACACAGGAACGCAGAAGACACAGGAACGCAGGAATCGCAGGCAAATCGCAGAATAGCTTTCTCTCAGGCTGTGAGGCACAAAGATCCGGCAAGGGCTTGCAGGAAGAGGCAGGCTTATATAGAATTAGTGAAATGGCTAGCGCTAATTAATGGCCGCGGAAGCTGCGGAGGACGCCGCTGGAGCCGGGGAAGGTAAGTGAAGCCGGCCTATGGACCCAGGAGAGGCACGGGTGCACCCGCCATCCGAGACAGGGATCGCGGGAGCACCCGTGACAGTCACAAAGTTTTCCCATCAGGGAAATCTTCCCTTATCATCCATTTGTATGATACAGAGACACTTGTGATTTCATTTATGATCTTTGACCAAATTGTAGGTTTTTCGTAAGGAATTCTGGTGGTTTAACAAAATAGTGAAGTCCCCAAAAGAAACCAGGGCACTACAGTGGCCCCATCTACTTCTATTGTGGTCCCTCTCCCCTTCCCTTCCATATTATGGCTCCTCTCATATTCCTTACATTATGGCCCCTCTCATATTTCCCTCACATTGTGGCCCCTCTATTCCTCATAATATTGTGGCCCCCTCCCTTTCACATTGTAGCACCTCTTCTCCTCCCCTTAACATTATAGCCCCTCTCCTCCTCTCATCACATTGTGGCTCCTCTATTAGTTTTCATATTGTGGCCCCTTCCACTTCCCACTTACATTGAGGCCCCTCTTCTCCTCCACTGACATTGTGGCTCCTCTCCTACTACCTACATAATGGCCCCTCTCCTCCTCCCCTCACATTGTGGCCCCTCTATTCCTCTTCATACTGTGGCCCCCTCCTTTTCACATTGTAGCCCCTCTTCTCCTCCCCTCACATTATGTCCCCTCTCCTCCTCTCATCATATTGTGGCCCCTCTATTCCTTTTTTTATTTTGTTGTCCCCTTCCTTCTCCCCCTCACATTGTTGTTATCCTCTCCTCCCCATTACATTGTGGCGCCTCTATTCCTTTTTATATTGTGGCCCCCTTTACTTCTCCCTCACATTGAGGCCCCTCTTATCCTCCCCTCACATTATGGCTCCTCTCCTACTACCTACATAATGGCCCCTCTCCTCCTCCTCTCACATTGTGGCCCCTCTATTCCTCTTCATACTGTGGCCTCCTCCTTTTCACATTGTAGCCCCTCTTCTCCTCCCCTCACATTATGGCCTCTCTCCTCCTCTAATCATATTGTGGCCCCTCTATTCCTTTTTTTATTTTGTTGTCCCCTTCCTTCTCCCCCTCATATTGTTGTCATCCTCTCCTCCCCATTACATTGTGGCGCCTCTATTCCTTTTTATATTGTGGCCCCCTCCACTTCTCCCTCACATTGTGGCCCCTCTTCTCCTCCCCTCACATTATGGCTCCTCTCCTCTAATCACATTATGGCCCCTCTATTCCTTTTCATATTGTTGTCCCCTTCCTCCTCTCCCTCCCATTGTGATCACCCTCTCCTCCCCATTACATTGTGTCCCCTCTCCTCCACCCCCTCACATGGGGGCTCCTCTCATAGTCCTCACATTATGGCCACTCTTCTACTCCACGTCACATTGTGGTCCATCTTCTCCACCACCTCACATATTTGTCTTTCTCCTCTATCCCCTAACATTGTGCTCCCTGTCCTCCTCCTGTTGCTATATATAAAATACATTTGCTACTTACTTACCTCTCCTCATTCCCTTGCATATTCCTGCTACCACCTTTTCCACTGATGTGCACGGATTTGAAGCAGGACATCTTCAACCAGGATGAAGGATTGTAAACCGAGCACATCGACATACTGGTGTGTGCCACCTCTGGCAGGATCTACTCTTCTTTAAGCTTGCTATGCCCTGGTTTTTAAGAAAAAAAACCTTAAAGAATTACGCAAATGAGCCTAAGGGGCTCCAGACTCCATTAACACCCATGGAGCCTGGAGCACCTCAGACTCATTTGGCTAATTTTAAAAGCCTTTTTTTGTGAAAACCAGGGAGTGAGAAATTAAAAGAAGTGCAGATCCTGCCAGAGGGGGCACACACCAGTATGTCAGTGTGCTTGGTTTACAATCCTTCATCCTGGTGGTAGATTTCTTTTAAATAATACATATCCTTCCTGTTATCAGCCAATAGAATTAGTGAGCTTATACCCATGACTAAAATAGTTTTACCAGATGCAGCCAATAGAGGGCAGCAGTACTGGGAAGAGGTAAGAAGTGGCTGATTCAGGACTATGTGGTAGAGTAGTCATGAAACGGGCAATACAATCCCCTGTTTATCTTGGCAAAGTGTGACACTCTCTGGTCACTGTGTAACAATGGCCACCTCTTCATAGACACAGCCTGGCATTTTGAGGACTTTGTAGCAAAGTATGGAAGTGTCTACGCTTTGTTTGCTTTTATTCACTTTTTTGTGCTGTTGGAGCACAATAGAGCAGTATGTGGGCACCATATGACATATTACATGACACTCCAGGGTATGATAGGGTAATATGTGCACCACTTATCGTATTTATCCAAAGTCTGATTAGTAGAGATTAGTGAATAGATATTGAATCCTATGCAGCAGTTCATCGGGTCTTCAGCACCTGTGGCCCGACCAGAAGTCCTGGTGGTCACCAGGACAATCAGTTGCCAAAGATAAGCCGGCTCTTATGACTGGGCTATAGATGCCAAGAAGTAGTTGGAAGTATTAACATGATGTGGGAGCCAGAATAGGAAAAGTACACTTACAGAACCAGGTTCCTAATGTTATTTAAAAGATGAGGTATTGATCTCCAATGTGATACCAGAAGCATAATATTAAATAATATAGAAGTGAAAAGATTCCAGCCTCTAAAAGTGACTCATCTCAGGCAAAAAGTGACTCTTCTCTGCTTATTTACATATGACTTTGGAGATTTTTTTTACACACACATTGAGTAAATGAATAGATTTTAACATAAAAGTGAGAATTCTAGAAAGGGCATTTCATATCCTACCTGGGGATATTGGTAGTTTAGTGTGGGTAGAAGCTGGGGACAGTGTCACTTTTAGGCCAGCTTTTCAATTGAGTATATTTAATGCTGCACACATGGCTGTGGAGGATAGGGTAATGATCTCCAGTGTGATAACAAAAGCATGGTATTAGATACTATAGAATTGAAAAGATTCCAGTCTCTAAAAGTGACTCATCTCAGGCACAAATTGACTCTTCTCTGCTTATTTACACATGACTTTGGAGATGATTTTTTCACACATACAGTAAGTGAACAGGTTTTAACATAAAAGTAAGAATTCTAGAAAGGACATTTCATATCCTACCAGGTGGATACTAGTAGTTTAGTATGGGTAGAAGCTGGGGAAGGGGTTCCTTTTAGGCTAGCTTTTCCTTTAAGTATATCTCTCTCTTCCCATGCTTACAGACCACTGCAGGAGGCAATAGAACCTGTATATAATTCTTACTTACAATGGAATTCACTTTTTAAAATTGATTAATATTTCATAATTGTGTTTTATTGTATCCGTACAATGATAAAAAGTGAGGTAATTGTGACGGGTTGGTGTGGAGAGCTATGTATGACTCAGCATTACCCAGAATGGCACATGATCCGTGCCCTAGATCTCTCACCCACACATAAGACATTCATACTTATGACTGTGGGAGGGGCATGCCTGACAAGAACAAGTAATAAATCTGTGCAACCAAAAGGCTGAGTGCTGTTCACACTGTACTATGTAAACACTGGAGCACAATTTTCCTTTCAGAGCAAGAAATGCATCACAATGTAAAAAAATAAAACCACTTTAACCCAGAGGTGTATGATGATTTCTGCAACTGAGAGATGGATATAATAGGGAGGGTAGCTGAGTTCTGTAATTTGGATTTTTATATGATATTGAGTAGGATTTTTGAGTCAAAAGCAGAGTAAATCCAGACAGGACTTCTAGGATAGACTCTAAGAGTCCTGATTGCTCCGCCCACACACAGTGATTGGCAGTGAGAGTCCTGCCTGCCCCACCCATATACTGTGATCATCAGTGAGAGTCCTGATTACCCCTTTCCCCCACAGTGATTGGCAGTGAGAGTCCTGATTACTCCTCCCACCCACAGTGATTGGCAGTGAGAGTCCTGATTACTCCTCCCACCCACAGTGATTGGCAGTGAGAGTCCTGTTTACTCCTCCCACCCACGGTGATTGCAATTATGGGGAATGCCTAGGACTTCCGCGTCCTAACGCTATACTCTGTATTTGTGGCATTAACCTGTGTCCGAAGGGGCATTGGGATAATAATAATATAGAGTACTGGCATCCAGCAGAAGAGGGGGTGGCAATGAAAAATGAACACTGGCCACTGTCTTATCACTCTGGACACAGTCTCTATATTATTCAGTCTCTGGATGCCTGCCAAAGTTGGGATGAACTACTTTCAGATGAGTAAATTTTATTGGACCTGAGGAAGAGAGCAGTACGATCTCGAACCACATAGTCCTCTCAAATAAAACTATTACATGACAATTCCACTTGATTCATCTTGGTATCGTGTCAACACACAACCTGGATTTTTCATATATAACTATATCCAAAGCGATTGACAGAGTCCTGATTGCCCCGCCCTCATACAGTGATTGGTAGTTAGAGTCCTGATTGCCCCACCCACACATCATGATAGACAGCCTTCTGTGTACACACACTAATACTGGGAGAGCAGTCAGACGTCAATGGCGCAGAGGCCCTGAAATAATCACGAATGCTAGCCTATTGCTAGCACTTGAGACTATCTGGGCCTCTCCGCCACCTTCACGCCAGTGGGCTGTGAAGGGGCGTGAGGGGGGGCTTGACCGGCCGAGTGGAGGGCGCGGCCGGCCAGGCGTGGACCAGAGTGGGGCGTTACTGTCCGCATCCTGCCCCAATACATCCAGAAGCTTCCGCCAGCGTATGATAAATGTCCCCCATTGTGTGTGTGTGTGTGGGTGGAGAAATCTCACTGTTTCTCATAAGAGTCCTGTCAAGTTTTACTGTACTTTTTATGCCTATTTATCCAGAAGAGCATATGTTCGACAGAAGGGCTTTACTCACAAACAAGGCCAACAAATAATAACCTGGGATTTGACAAAAAACTGATGCGCTGGGGCAAAGGGGTTTAAAGACTATTAAAAAATGCTTTGATACACACCTCGCATTGTACATCTAAGGAGCACCACATTACCTTAAAACATTGTAAGACTGAGGCTGGTTACCCACCAGCAAGTTCCCTCCGAGAAACAAGCTATGTGCACTGGTGATGAGACCCCCACAGATCACGAGGGGTCCGATGGGGTCCCGTGTATTTCAGTCGGACCCTTCATTTCTCCTGGAGATTAATGGAGCACACGGCCGTGCATGACCGTTCTGCTTCCAGAGCAGGTTTGTGGGACAACCCCTTTATAGAAAATCTACTATCATGATAAACCAGGGACACTTACTCATAGAGCCAGGCTGTAGTAATCGTCTTATATCTGTTATCCATGGGGAGACATGTTATGCTCATTGAAACAGCCTGTGAATCTACAGCACTTTTAAAATTATACTAAAGAGTTTGAAGGGCTCTGGGGGTGTGTTTCCAGAGCCCTTCAAACTCTTTAGTATAATTTTAAAAGTTTATTTTAGAAAGAAAGAGGCCATGGATAACAAATATAAGAATATTATCACAGTCACGGTGTCTGGATCTATAAGTGTCCCTGGTTTATCATGATGGATTTTGATGGTAGATTCCCTTTAAAGAAATCTCCCACCCAATTTATGAGATGTATTCTCACCCAAAATCTTGTAAAGTCTTTAAAAATTCCTATTTTAAGCTTTATTAAAGGCAACCCCCACTTGGGAACATAACTCATTTACAGAAGACCGCACAGTAGTTGCTACTGAATAGCGTGAAACCAGTTAAACTAGTTTTATTTATTACTGAAAGAAGACAAAAATGCAGATAGTGACACCAGATTGGTCGGGTAAAATCATGATATGCATGTAGTCCAATAACATTAAAGAGGTTGTACTCAATGAGAAAAGCATGAATGCTTTGTTCCAACAACAGCGCCACTCTTGGCAATGGGCCGAGACTGGTACTGCAGCTCAGCTCATCGTACTATGCTGTATACTGGCTTGCATATCGTTGTTGAGGTCAGAAGATCCTTTCCATTGAAGGGCTATTGTATATTACTACATTTCTCCTTTAATACTAGTAATATTTCAAAGTTACAATAGGTTGTAAAGAAGGGGTTACATATGAAAAATAAATGGGAGAGCCAAGAATAAAAATTTGATGGTAAGGCAGAGGATGCTGTTGTACGTGGGCCCAGATACATTCAAGGGCCCATACAACTTCTTTTCTCCATACAGGTGATAAGGAGACCCAGTGGTGGCGAACCTATGGCACTGCTGCCAGAGGTGGCACTCGGAGCACTCCTTCTGGGCACCCAGGCCATCACCCCAGAACAGAGTTTCCAGGCAGGACTCAAAACTACCTCCTGCAATCCCTGGCCACACAGGATGTGCTGTGATCCGTGCTATTTTAAAGCTACACATCCTTAGCTGCCTGGGATTACAGGAGAAGCATGGAGGTGCAGACAAGGCTGCATTATTATTGGAGCTCCTGCAATTCTTCCTGTTCAGGGGACCCTGGAAGCTACAATGATAGTCAGAATTTCTCCTCTTTCTCTTAATTGTATTGGTGTCCTCAGGATGCCAATACAATTAAAAGCTGTTGCAAAACCGGTAGCAATATGTCACTTCTTAAATTGCCATGTTGGCACTTTGCATTTAAATAAGTGTGTTTGGTTGTAGTTTGGGCACTTGGTCCCTAAAAGGTTCGCCAACACTGCCCTATAATTATAATAATAGTAAGATACTCTATAAATAATACATAGTAGTAGAGGGCCCATTTAAAGAGATTGTTTTGTTGACTAATGTGGTGAAAAGGAGTCCATATACAGTGGGGCAGATTTACTTACCCGGTCCATTCGCGATCCAGCGGCGGGTTCTCCGACGCTGATTCGTGTCTTCCGGCGATTCACTAAGGTAGTTCCCCCAATGTCCACCAGGTGTCGCTGCTGCGCTGAATTCCGTCACAGTTCACTGAAGTTCACCAAGCCAGGCCGGGTGCAGGTAAGCGCGTGTCAAGCGACACATTTTGTTTTAAAAAATACAGCTTTTTTTCCGAATCCGACGGGTTTTCCGATGACCACGCCCCCCGATTTCCGTTGCGTGCATGCTGGCTCCGATGCGCCACAATCCGATCGCGTGCGCCAAAATCCTGGGGCAGTAAAATTTGTGTAACCCGATGTAAAAACGCGATTCAGGCCCTTAGTAAATGACCTCCAGAATGTAGAGAAAGCCCTTAATTTTGCATCCTAAAAGGAGTTAAAAAAATATTTAAGACCTAATTGTAATTGGAAAAACAATAAATGTCGAATATGTTATATATATATTATTATATTATTTTGCATAATATTAAATAATCATTCATAATGCAATATATGGAATGGGGTGGCAGAGGGTCATCATGGGAATAACCTGTACTCTGGAAAAGTGATTTCCAAGAATAATGTAGATTTTGCAAATGTCTGCTCCCTTTGTCTCCAGAAGCAATAACCATTATTGGAGTGAAGTGAATTTCTAGACGAACATTTTCACGTGTAAATTACCTAAAGAATATTTCTCTCGGTACAGATGAGGTGAACTCGCTGAAAACACTTCATTCCTGTGAGATAAGGTATCCAGGGACAGCAGAACCATCAAAACAAATTACAGAAGGAAATCTGTGAGATGATGAAATATAAGATGGAAGGTGCCCTCAGCACCTGAGCGGTTGTCTCCAGCTGGCGGCGTAGGTTAATTTTAACTCTTGAAGGTAGTAACATTTATAGGAGCATCTGACCAATAGTACAAGGTATTAAATCAAAAGATTTCAGAAGTTCATCCTTGCTAACAACTCAAACAGTATGAAGGACCTTTAGAACGTGTAAAACTTTAACAATCTAGGCTGTAAACCATAGGTCCATGTTGGGTCCATAAAAAGACATACGGGCACATTTACTTACCCGTTCCGTTGACGCCGCCGATCCGGAATGTCCGACGAGGATTTGGGTCTGCCGCGATTCACTAAGATCGTGCGTCCAATTTCCTGCATGTGTCGCTTCCCCGCTGAGGTCCGCCGGAGTTCACCTTCTTCTTCCCATGTGAGTGCTGATCTTGCGACACAATTTCATTTTTAAATTCCGCGGTTTGTCTGAATCAATCGGGTTGTCCGACGACCACACCCCCTGATTTGTGTCGCCGATGCGCCAAAAATCCGGGGCAATTCAGCACAAAATGGAAAAATTTGGAAAACCCTTAGTAAATGTGCCCCATAGTCAGTTTGCCCATCTAGGATCTACCACACGTGGTCAGCATGGAGATCTACCAGAAGTGGTCAGCATGGAGAGCTACCAAAAGTGGTCAGCATGGAGAGCTACCAAAAGTGGTCAGCATGGAGAGCTACCAAAAAAGAAAGCACCCCCTCCCATTCAACCATCCCATCCATTAATTACATGGTTGCCCATAAGACAACTCTGACAATCCTGAATTAAGTATAAAAAAAAAAAAGTTGGATTCTTAATATTTCAGAAAATATAATCTAATTATAATTTTAACTTTCCCTTGGTTAGTTTTGTTGGCAAATAAGGGCAACTGCAGTAACAGTGGAATTACCAGATGTTTTTGGAGGTAATGCGTATAGACATACTGGGGGTCATTTACTAAGGGCCTGATTCGCGTTTTCCCGACGTGTTACCCGAATATTTCCGATTTGTGCCGATTTTCCCTGTATTGCCCTGGGATTACGGTGCACGCGATCGGATTGTGGCGCATCGGCGCTGGCATGCACGTGAGGGAAATCGGGGGGGGGGGGCGTGGCGGAATGAAAACCCGATGGATTCGGAAAAACCGCCGCATTTAAAAAAAAAAAGTGTTGCGGGACTCGCGCTTACCTTCACTATGAATAGGCCGGTGAACTTCAGTGCATTCCGCTGGGCCTCGGCGGACTTCAGCGCAGCAGCGCCAGCTGGTGGACGTGGGAGGAGCTACCTTAGTGAATCCCGGCCGGACCCGAATCCACCGCAGAGAATGCGCCGCTGGATCGCTAATGGACCGGGTAAGTAAATCTGCCCCAATCTATTTTGGCAAAAATGGAAAGAAATTCCATATGTGATTTTTTTTTATGGCAGAAACATGATAAATGTTCAAATTGTAAGATCTTGTTCCAGGCCATAACACTTCCTTCTCAATTAATTAACCAGTGCTCATTGGGGCAGTAAAGGACTGGTCTTCTAGGTGCCTGAACTGTGACTTGGAGTGTATGGTTATCAATGTTAAAGCTTCCCTATTATGAGGTTTTAATAACCTGGACAGGTACCCTGTTGTAAGTTTCTCCTTTCTTGGGTAAATTTTACCTACCAGAACTAGACACCCTCTCTCCAAGGACCCCTTTAAGCTGACCATACCATTAGATTAATGTCAGAGAAATTAAATATAATCGGGATTGGCAGATCATCTATTGTATGGTGGCCCATCCTACAATAGCAGAAGTTGGGGAAGGAAGGATCGAGCAGCAGAAGTGAACGTAGTCTGTCGGCTGCCTGAAGCAAACCAAAAGTGCTCCCCTAAACCTCACATAAGCAGGTTGTCAATCCAATGTTTCCCACCCTACTATGAGTGCAATATTGGTCCTTAAAGGGGTTATCCGAGGTTATAGAAAAGCACATTGGTGGCCGAGATGGGGTGGCTTAAAAAAAATAAGCATGTACTTACCTCCCGTGCCCTCCCAGGATCCCATGCTGCGATATCTATGGTCGTGCCCCTATTCTCAGCGTTGTATCATGCGGGACACGTGGACGTGGCTGACCACCTCACCCGGCCAGAACCTGGAGGCAGCGTGGCTTCCAAGGCCCTGTTTTTTACATGGGCCATGGACCGTAGAGATCGCAGCACTGGACCCCGGGAGGGCGCTGGGAGGTAAGTACATGTTTGTTTTTTTGACCCGCCCCATTCCAGTCACCAATCAGTTTTTCAATACCCTCGGATAACCCCTTTAATACCAGAGTAACAAAATACACAAAACTGTGTCTTTAAGAACATCATCTCAAGGATCTCAATATTTTCGATTGTGTACCTTTTTCTCATTAGCAGTTGGTTTATTCAAGTCATGTTCAGTGGTTTATTAAGAAGTTATACACCATAAAGAAGAAATAAACAACAAAACATATAAAAACGCAAAGCAAAACATTTCCGAACCGACAATATTTTCTGGTGCTATCAATCTAAACTATCCCTGTGAGAGAGTCTAAGCAGGAACCGCTCTATATGTTACTTCCGAGGTTGGAATTGTTATAGAATAATGATTATGGATTAGGGGACACGCTCGGTAAATGAAGTCGTAAATGCAGCTCGGATTTCATGGGCCTATTTTATTTATCGGCATCAAAAGTAAATTCCTACACTCCCAGACAGATAACTTCCACTTTACATTGCACATAAACAAAAGCCTTTGAATATTTGGCAAATGTAGTCATTGTGGTCAAATGTGGTCCTAGTGTCACCGGTAGCTGAAGGACGGTCAGCAGAGTCTATTAGTGACAAATTAATCACCACTGATAATATGAAAATAATGAAACGGATCCCAGGAAAAGAAAGAGTTAGGGCTATTCTGGTGCAACGAAGCATATCTACACTCCCTAGGGCAAACATTTTCTCATCTTCCAACTGAGAAGCTGAAAGGCATTAATTAGACTCCAATTACCAGGACTCCACCGGGACTCTACCACTGCAACAGGTGAGGAGGCATCGAAAACAAAGCAGGAGATGCTCAAAAGAAATAAGAATGATCATTTTCTTGGTGTGTCCACTGTGTGTAAAATTTTTTAATTTTTTTTTTTTTACTTTTAGCTCTTCTTTATTTCGAGATGGATAGAATAAGATCAAAAAGTTGCAACCTTATTATTTACACTTGTTATTTGCACAACTGTCTTTCTATGAAAAATCTTTTTTAAAAAAAAAAAATTTGTAGACTAGCGTCAGAGTGATGAAAGGAGTTGATTTCTTATGGAAAGGCCATTAATAGCTTAGGGTGAGAAAACCTATTTAAAGTGATGTCCACGTGACCCCAATACAGATGTGGCTCCAGAAGGAAGGCTAAGTTCACTCAAGAAATAGAAAATACTTGTATGTCCAGCACTCAAGGCAACTGGAAAAAGGAGCTGTTAAAAATGCCATTTTATTATTAAAGGTAAAAAACATGTGAAAAACAAAAGAAAAAAGCAAAAATAAAAAACACAGCACCAAAACAGTGCCTTCAAAGGAAGTTCCACTAATGGATAATATACTATCTATAAAAGACTAGTAAAGACTAAAATGTGAAAAGCGTCACCTGATGGTGTTTTTTGTTTTTATCGTTGCTGTGCACATGTCTACAAGATTTTTGTGTTTTTATGTCTTATAATAAAATGAAGTTTGAGATCTTGAGATCTGGACATAGAACTATTTTCTATTTTGAATTTTTTTCTTCCTACGTTGTCAATCCACTCTCAAACCATCTGGGAGACCTGCTAGTGATAAGCTGATTTTCACTTTTTCCTTTTTTCCAAGGCTAAGTTCACACTTGTGTTGGGTAGGTTCCATTATGCACTTCCAATACTGCCTCATCCTTCAGCTATGAATAATGAAAGCATGGTGGAAACTACCCTTCCATACCGGGTACTCTATGAGAAAACGGAAACATTGGAGCACATTTACTAAGGGCCCGAATCACTCTTTTTCGTCAGGTTTCTCAAAAATTTGCGGTTTGCGCCGAATTGCCGGTTTTCGGTGCACGCGAACTGATTGTGGCGCATCGTGCCAGGTTGCATGAGACAGAAATTGGGGGGCGTGGCCATTGGAAAACCCGACGGATTCGGAAAAACCGTGGTATTTAAAAAAAATATTCCCCTTTATCACATGACTACTACTTAGATTTTTGCAATTTTTTTACGACACTGTTACAAAACTTGATAGATATGGTGGAGGCCAGTATCTCGCTTTTTCACTATAAAAGGGATTAGGGTGGGAGACACTGTTTGCCCAAAAAGTTTTTGCAGTTAAAGGATTTTTAAGTCCAGAAAATTCAAAATGTCCCGCAATAAGAAAAAATATACACCCACTTTATGAATGTATTTGTGTCACACTTTACTCACCTGTCATTAGATTTAGATCCTCTCTTTGAACCTTGAAAGACGAGTTTTGCGACCCTTCAGCAAGACAAGTTTTTGGCATTGGCCCAGACTTTTTTTTTTTTTTTTTTGCATTTACACCAAGTATCAGTAGTGGAGCAATGGTCATAAGTGCTTCAAGGGCTAAATATCTTCTTAACATGACCTAAACACTTAACATGATTGTAATACTTCCTCAAAGTTATTTCATCTATGAAGAGACTTGTTATGAAGGGCTGTCAAGCCGTTTTCGACCATGAGAGAACGTCTTGTCTTCGTTTCAGGTCTTCATTCATCCTAATAATATCTTCATGATACGCGATTTCTTTCTTTTATAAACTCTTCAAATTATTTAGGATTTTAAGTTTTTTTTAAAATAAATCCTAATACCCCGATACACTTTATTCATATAAGTTATACTTTTATGTATCTTGACCTCATAAGAGGCACAATTATGTTGCCTCAATAAGGATGACAGGTGTTATGGCCAAGCTGTTGAGGTTACTGTCCACCCACAAACTGAAGACAATTATCAGATATTCAGTTTTTTAAAAAAAGGTAAATTTCTGAGCAGATGGCAGTGTCTGGGGACTTTAGAAAATGATAGGACTCCTGTGGGATGGAATTGGAGGACGGGAATGACAGGTGTCGTAGCGCATTGTTTTGTAGATGTCTGAGTACTATGGACAATATAGTCACCTATTTGGGGTAATTTTATGGGTGGATCACAAGATTTAGGGAAGGAAGGTTGGATCTATTTTTCGGTGCGGGGTCATAAGGCCAGTTTATTTAGTCTTGGTGCATACATATATTTTACATGGATATTTCGGTTAGGTAGATTTACATTGGCGGTTTTGTTTCAACTCTGTTTTACATATAGTATTGAAATCTGGTACCTAGAGGGAGTAAGCAGCAGTAATCCAGAGCAGTGCTGGTGTAGAAGTGTATCTCATTTACATGATATTTCATTGCCCTGCAGACGGAATATTTGCATTTCAGAGAACGTAATGACATACAATGTATATGTAATTCAGCTTTTCTGTTTAGCTTTTTGTCCATGTCAGTGGAGTCTTCTACTTTAAGGAAAATTCTCTTCAGTATAGTCTGATGTATCTGTACCCATGTCCAAAATCCTAAATACCTAAATGTTTATCTAGACCTGTTATAAGGAAAATTATCACACACCACTTAAAGACTTATTCCCATCTGGGCATTCACATTTTGCTTGATTCATTAGTATGTACATTTCTTCAATTGAATGCTACGAAACATAGTACCTATCTGTAGATAATTTACCATAAATGTTGCCATGTTGTCACTTAGAAATGAGATAGCTGTTCTTGGATATGACCACACCGTGGCAATGGTGGCCAGACATGCCCTGTTGAGTTGTGCCTGACCATCTGGATCCAGTGTTTATCACCACAGAACAGGCTGTAACTCCCGGCCATTTCATATGCAAAAACAATTTATGTGTGCAATAACACCAGCAGAGGTGGTCGTATCCTAGGGCAACAATTTGGCTTCTAAGAAATGAGATAGCTGTTCTTTGATACAACCACACCCTGGCAGTGGTGGCCAGACATGCACTGTTGAGTTCTGCCTGACCATCTGGATTCAGTGTTCATTACCACAGGACATGCGGTAACTCCCGGCCATTTCATTTCCAAAAAAACAATTTATGTGTACAATAACACCAACATAGGTGGTGGTATCCAAGGGCAACAATCTGGTTTCTAAGGGACAACATTGGGCTACATTTATGGGAAATTATCTTCACACAAGTACATTTTTTAACAACATGAAGAAATACATCTATATTACAGATTAATTAAATTAAATGTCACTGCTCAAATGAGAACAAACCCATTAACCCCACCTGCATCGTTATGTAACATTTATATTTATTATATCTTTGTATAAAAAGTTATCTTCCAGGTAGAGTCAGTCTACAGATACCGGATATACTGTATAGTTTAAGTGATAGCGACTGTGAAGGGTGCAGATGACTGTTATTCACATCTAACCTTCAGCTCTAATGGGGTTCATAGTAAATTCTTGACGCTTAAAATTGTAGGATAATCTCCTGTTATGGTTTCTCTAGTCGTATACCATAATCGGGTTGTCCAAAGTATTTAAGTTTCCATTATTCCACTTTATAGGGGATAACTAGCTGATCAGATAGGGTCCAACTGCTGGGACCACCAGAAATGATGAGAACAGAGATCCAGAATACCATATTTTCTATCAAGTAGTTTTCTACACAAAACCTATCACAGAAAAAGGACCTGTCTCAAATAATGGTGGACATGTGCCACACGTAAAATGGGCACAATAATGTACAACCATCCACTCGTTAATGAATATAATACCGAACAAAGAAAGATGAGCACCGATGGTATCAATAAAATCACAATTTTATTAGCTATAATTTAAAAGGTTGGGTAACATACAACAAAACAGAGTGATTACGCAGCAAGCATAAGGTGCTGAGCAGCAGAAAAAGTTCAGTGAGCTGTTCAATAAATAGGAGCATAACTGTTGAAAGTGTTATTAGTGAGGGGAGGCAGTCACTGGCCACTTTATTAGTGAGGGGAGGCAGTCACTAGCCACTTTATTGGTGAGGAGAGGCAGCTGCTGGCCACTTTATTAGTGAGAAGAGACAGCCACTGGCCACTTTATTAGTGAGGAGAGGCAGCCACTGGCCACTTTATTAGTGAGGTGAGGCAGCTGCTGGCTTCTTAATTACTCAGGAGAGGCATCCACTGGCTACTTTATTAGTGAGGTGAGACAGCTGCTGCCCACTTAATTTGTGAGGAGAGGCAGCTGCTGGCCACTTTATTAGTGAGGGGAGACAGCCACTGGCCACTTTATTAGTGAGGAGAGGCAGCCACTGGCCACTTTATTAGTGAGGAGAGGCAGCCACTGGCCACTTTATTAGTGAGGGGAGGCAGCTGCTGGCCACTTTATTAGTGAGGAGAGGTAGACACTGTCCACTTTATTAGTGAGGGGAGGCAGCTACTGGCCACTTTACTAGTGAGGAGAGGTAGCCACTGTCCACTTTATTAATGAGGGGAGATAGCAACTGGCCACTTTATTAGTGAGGTGAGGCAGCTGCTGGCTACTTAATTACTGAGGAGAGGCATCCACTGGCTACTTTATTAGTGAGGTGAGGCAGCTGCTGGCCACTTTATTAGTGAGGGGAGACAGCCACTGGCCACTTTATTAGTGAGGGGAGGCAGCTGCTGGCCACTTTATTAGTGAGGAGAGGTAGACACTGTCCACTTTATTAGTGAGGGGAGGCAGCTACTGGCCACTTTACTAGTGAGGAGAGGTAGCCACTGTCCACTTTATTAATGAGGGGAGATAGCAACTGGCCACTTTATTAGTTAGGAGAGGCAGCCACTGGTCACTTTACTAGTGATAGGAGGCAGCTGCTGGCCACTTTATTAGTGAGGGGAGGCTAGCCGCTGGCAGCTTTATTAGTGAGGGGAGGCAGCCACTGGCCACTTTATTAGTGAGGAGAAGCAGCCACTGGGCACTTAATTAGTGAGGGAAGGCAGCCACTTGACACTTTATTAGTGAGGGGAGGCAGCCACTGGCCACTTTATTAGTGAGGAGAGGCAGCTGCAGGCAGCTTTATTAGTGAGGGGAGGCAGCCACTGGGTACTTAATTAGTGAGGAGAAGCAGCAGCTGACAACTTTATTATTGTGGAAAGGCAGCGGCTGATCACTTTATTAGTAAGGGGAGGCAGCTGTTGGTCACTTTCTTAGTCAGCAAGAGTTTAGGTATGTGGGGCCCAATGCAAAATGCACTGTCTCATGTCTATAACTACAGCTCATGAGGATCCTTGAAAACTGATGGGAGACTGAATTAAATCAGACATGAGACATCATCAGACGTTAACATCCATGTTTAGGCCATGTTCATGTGTTTGTGTGCAGGCGGCATTTTTCTTTTAAATGGAAATGTGAGCAATGTCAGTAATTGGACTCTGAGTCAAGAATGACTAGGAAGAATGAACAGGGACCTCAGAAGCTACGGGATGGAACCAGCTAGGGATGGGTAAGGTGAGTATTGCTGCATCTAATTTTGTTAAAAAAAAGTATTTCCCTGTTTTGAAAATGTCTTTAAATTGGATTGTCTCAGCTGGATTGACTTCTAGGGTACAATATGGTGAATCCCATCAAATTTATTTCGAAGATATAAGAAATGAATAGATGGTATTTGTATGATTATAGCGCGTACTCTTACTAAGTACGAGTGACAGGTGGCCTTTATAATCCAGTCATTATTTTCGTTCTGAACACCAACTAGAGACATAAGAAATGTCACGGCAATCTTTTCCTCCCCTGCCCTATATTTTAACCCTGTGTAATTAGCTCAATGACATATGCAGTATATACATTCATGACGTAGGAACATACCATTCACACCTTTGAAAGGAAAAGTGGCTCCTAGGCAAAAACCAAAAATAGTTTATAAAAGGTCTCGAGACATTTTTAATATGAAAATAAGAGAATAATGCTATAGTGACAGTGCAGGAAATATCTGGGATTACAAGCCATATGCACAAACACGGTGACAGACTGCCTCAAGTATTTGGGGGGAAATTGTTTTTTCAGATGATGACCGCACTTAAAGGGAACCTACGAGCAGGATTCCATAGAGCCCTTATAGCATAAGGGCAACCTTTCTTCACCTAATAAAATTTCTGCTCAGAAAAGCAAAAAATGAACATTGATTCTCTGCCTGGTGACTCCAGCAAGTTGAGGTGGACGTATACATATGTGTGAGTCTGGCGGCTTGCTCACACCTCCTTTCTCTACGTCATGCGGCACACTAATGCCTACAGCTGCCATGCGCAGTAAGTGTCGGAGCGGCCTCCTACTAAGCAGGAAGCAAAGCTAAGCAGTAATGCCGGCACTCACTGCGCATGACAGCCGTAGGCATAAGTGTGTTAATTCAGCCCAGACAGCCGGATGACGTAGGGAAAGGAGGTGTGAGCAAACCGCGGGACTCACACATATGTATACGTCCACCTCAACTTGCTACAGTCACCAGGCAGAGAATCAATGTTCATTTTTTGCTTTTCTGAGCAGAGATTTTATTAGGTGAAGAAAGGTTGCCCTTATGCTATAACGGCTCTATTGGAACCTGTCCGCAACTTAATTTTTTCAAACAGCGATGACAGGTTCCCTTTAATGAACATGTGGATTTTGTAGGGCGCAAGTAACGGGCCGTGTGCTGTTGCTTGAGGTCCATCTGACGTGGGAAGAGACAAAGATGGGCAAGAATAGTTGGCAGTCGGGTAGTCGGCAGTTTTTCTGCCAAACAATACCTCATAGTGCACGCTCCAAAATGTACCCAATAAAAGGCAATGATACCTTGAGTTAGCTCAGTGCCAAAGCAGATGTCATGTGCAGACTTAGTTTGATTCACTAGCAATGAGGAAGGTTCTTTATTTGAATTTTTTTGTATTTCCACAGTGTTGCGTTGTACACCACTGGACCCAGGTTGGTGACGAAAATCTGTGTGGACGTTTTAAACAAAACCACATGCTTTTTATGTGAGTTGTCACTGGATTTGATAAGGGTGTTGGCAAAGATTTGTATATAATACTGAACACGTAAATTAGTCCATATATTGACCTATGCTAAGCCAAAAACCTGAACACAAGTCCTCTTGGACCTTCTATGTCATTCACCATTGGGCCTGGAGCTGCACATTGCATAATAAGGGGGCAAATTTACCCATAATGCAGTTGTTTAGGTCAGGCATTCAGGGGTTGGGGAGGGGGGGGAGAAAAAACTTCTTGACCAGTGGTCGTAAAAGTGGGATGATGACCCTAATCGATTGCACACAACCTCTTTAATACCCCAATCTAGTGAAAAACTTTAACATACTCTATGCTCTGCCATTAGGAGCAAATCTGTTAATTACAGAAGGCCACAAAAATGTCAAATCTGCCCCTGCACATAACGCGGTGTATCCAATTTATCGAGTCTTCCTCTAATGAATAGGTAGGCACATGGAAATTCCCTATTGGCCAAAATTTTTTCCCCCCAAAATAATCTTGCATTAGAACCATTTTTTATTGCACCTTTGGCATGAAAGAGTTAACGGCTAATCCATTTATTGCATTTTCCATCAACAGGAGAGAGAGAGATTGCGTTAGAAGAATAGTATTTGTCATCCTATCAGTTCTAGATGCCTGGGAAAGCCTGGTTATTATTTGATGATTTACAGCCCATGGAGTCCAGATGTAGTCTAGATATGAAAATGTTTCTGTACAAAGGTCGGCTCTGCACATCCTGGCGCTGCTGCTGTTCTATTATACGATCGGTTAGAGGTTCATGTTGGTGTAATAGTCTGCAGCACTGTCTCCGGTTAATGGCTTGTAAAACTTTCTTAAAGTTTGCTAAAACATAGTCTTGCTACTTCTTATTTTTTATTGAATGCTAGATTTTATATATAAACCTGCCTTGTTACAAAAATAGCTTGACTGTTGCAATTCTACAGTAGGCCCCTAGAGGCAGTCATGTACCGGTTCACATAACATCCATATACATCGACATAGTCTTATGTAAAAGTAAAAATACGAAATATTTAATTTGGAGAAATACAGTTGTCCAATAAATTTTATATTTTAATTCGTAATCTCTGATGTTGCCCGGGAATGGAAACATTATTTGTTCTATCCAATGACTTAAAATGTAGGGTTTGCATCCAGCCTTGTATTTCCCAGTGAAATAAACAACCTGGACTTCAAGGCCGCCTGCGCAGGATGCGTGTTATGTGTGGATATATTGTGCAGAGCTTCCATTCAGAAAATCCTCTGTATAAAAAATGTAATGGTTAGGATTTATCCAAATCCCATAAACTGCGGGCAAAATCCATGGATTTCAGCTGTGGAGTTATAGAGAGTATGTGAAATATAATTATCTCATCTGGTTATAAACAATAAATGCTTCCATTTCCTGACAGCCAGCAGAGATCCTGAAATGGTGAGAAATAACTCTACGGAGGACATTTATTAGGGCTTCTATGCCAAAAAAAACTGGCGTAGAATTCCTTGGAATAATCGCAATTACTTGCGAAACGCCAGTAATTGAGATTATTCTCCCCTTCACACCACCTCCATACCAACTAGGCATAGAGAGGACGTGAAGTGGGTGCAGCTGGGGACAGAGAGGGCCAATGCAGGGCAGGAACTACCTAGACCACGCAAGTGTTCTCCTTGAATTTTTGCATGGTTTTTGCGCAAAACTAATCCAGTTAGCAGCTGGTGTTGCTTTGGGCCTAAGCCTCTTGGACTATTTGGCGGCGCTGGAGGGGCGGGGCTTTGATTATACGTATGATAAATCTCCCCTCATGTCATGGCAAATGTGATCCTTTACGAAAACATTTACGTTGTGCTGAAAGTGACACCCGACAACCCCATAGATCAGCAGTTACAAGAGACTACAACATTTTGGTTGAGCTCCGTGGTCTCCTTAGAGTATACTTAGCACAGCGCCATATATTGTATAGTGGCTGTACCTGGTATTGTAGCTCAGCCTTATTCCTTTCAATGGGACTGAACCACGGTACATTCTATGGAGTCACCTTCTGGCTGTGCCGGAACAATGAGACAATGACAGGGAGAAACCCTGGACTTAGAACTTTCTTTTCCTTTCTGAAAATCTCTTGGATTTCGGACAGGTAAAGTGTCTTTCCTTTGCACATGTGATCTTTGGGATCTGGCAGTTGAGTGTTTACTTAGCTACGTTGGCGTCCTTTTGCTAGGATGTAGGAGTGTAAGTCTGCTCACAGCCACCTGTTGTAAGCCTAGACAAAAAGCGAGGGCGTGTACGGAGAGCGAACAAGGGATGGGTTTGGCCAAACACATCTCAGAAGGACACCTCAAGGTTAAGTCGCAGTGGCTGCAGCGTTGGCTAACAGAGATATCTTCCAATCATGACGTTTCTGCCAGACTAGGAGGTGTAACGAGGGATTATTCACACTGCTCTGCAAACAGAACAATGTAAATTGCCCAAAGCTCCAACCTGACAAAGGCCGGAAAATCCAGATGACTCTGACACCGACACACAAATGAGGGAAGAAATACAAATTCATTAACTATTAAAGATTATTTTAACCTTACCGCACATGGTTATAAAAACTCAATACAGAAGGCATCACCTGGTTTTCCGGTTGTCCCTGAACTACTGTGTCTGAGATGTATCTGGATCCTATGCATATGAAAAAGACAAAGGGAAACGCTATGGCCTTGTATTTATATACAAGTGTGTACTTACTATGGGCCTTATGTTGCTCCCATGGAGTAAATAGGCTCTGGGAAAGTGGGACCATCTTATGTACATTACTGCATAAACTGCTACTATATACATAAAATCTGGTACATACATATAACTTGCACATACTGGTACATACAGTATAATGCATTGTTCACCTCTACACTTTAGTTGGCAACAACATTGTGTAGGGGTCAAGTAGGCCTACAGCAGTCTCAGATCTCATTCACTTTAGTGGGGGGCCTAAGGTTGCAATAAACTATCATGACTGCTACATCGTGGATGGATCAGCTGATCAGTTGGGGGTGTCTGCTCCACCCCCACCAATCTCATCTTTATTATTTCCTATGGATAAGTTCTTAAATATTTTCACATTGTTAATCTCTTTAAGCACTATCTTTCTGGACAAAACCATAGAACAGGAGAGAAAAAACAGGCAACTGCGTCCTCTATACATATATATCGCATTTAAGGTATGTAGTGGAACCACAGGCAATGATAATAAATGGTATTCGGGGGAGCACTCCAATCGGTATCCAATAATTCATATAGATCCAAAACAAAAAAAAAAGATCAGCGGGTCGCTCACCGAGAATGCAGTCTTTTATTGTTTCGAACGTAGAGCGCTTTTTCAGAGCTATAGTTTTAAAAATTCTGTTTTGACATAAAAACAGATGGGCCCATTAGGATGTACAGTAATTCATGCAGCAATAAAGATATCACCGCTGACATAGATATAACTAATAAATAGCTGAATAAAGTTTTTTTCTTAAGTGGAAGAAGAAGGACATGTGGGTTGGAAGGTTCAAGAAGTGTTTAGCTGATGGGATCTTCCTTATAATCCAGTGGTGGCGAACCTATGGCACGGGTGCCAGAGGTGGCACTCAGAGCCCTTTCTGTAGGCACTCAGGCCATCATCCAAAGACAGGGTTCACCAAATAGGAATACATCTTTCTGCAGTCGCAGGCAACTTATGAGATGCTGCTCTCAGCACTATTTAAAAGCAACACTTTATTGGCTGTTTGGAACTGCGGGAAAAGTGAGAAGGTGTTGACAGAGCCGCATTATCTCTGGAGGTCATCCTGCTAGACCCACCATTCTTCCTCTACAAGGAGAACCTGGAGAGAAGTTATTTGCCCTCTTTCTTTCAACTGTATTAGTGGCATTAGGCGGCCGATACAATTGAAAGATGTGGAAGAACACATAGCAATAAGTTACTGCTTAAAATGCCACTAGGCACTTCACGGTAAATAAGTGGATTTTGGTTGTAGTTTGGGCACTCAGTAACTAAAAGGTTCGCCATCACTGTTATAATCTATAGGAAAGCCTCACTGATGGCACTCACATTTCCAGCAGCACTCCTACAGGGGAAAGTGAGCATTGCACTCTTACCAGTGACATCAATAGGTGGTCTATGAAATGCAGGACAGTTCAGGTCCTCCAGCGTAAGGCTGGAATTACATCAACGTTATCTCCTAATATGGAAAGTGACATCAAGAGGTTCTCCCTCCTGCCGACTGACGTATTCGTTCAGCGGGGCTGTGGAGGAGAGATGCAATAGGCTCTCTATAACCATCCATCGCCTCCGATAAGCGCATACGTTGCATACATTAGATGGAGGCTGTAGGATTAAAAGACATAGATTGCTGTGAACCCAACCTAAGAGACACTCTTTGTTACCTTTCTACACTATTTTCAATAAATGAAGGTTTAAAAATGTGGACGCCCCTTTAAAAAACTCAAAGTACTGAGAGTACATAAAAATGTGCTCTATTGTACTCAACTCCTTTAAGAAGTTGGATATACCTGAGTAGTCAAAGACGGAATATCTTCTGCTGTATTAGAAACAGACTAAACACAGCCGTGAAGACATTTCTTCCATGATTTCATACATTCCTCCTCCTCACATACCAGGCATTCAGATGGTAATAACATGCATTCACACCGACAAACCCTGGTGGTGATATTTAGAAGTGTTCAATTAATACAAGGCAAGTAACTGTATAATAATGATGGTAACATAAACTAGGTGATAAATGTCAGGGCGGCAAACTACAAAGAGGGACAGAATAATCAGCCAATAAATAAAATGTGACAGCCTTGTAAAATGAAAGTGCACTATAGGCTCAGGCTGAACCAGTATTTCTACAATCCAAAGAGGAGTCTAGAAATGACAGGGAGAACACATCTATTTTTAGGTTACATGTCACATATTTAATAATGTGTCATATTGCTCCCCTACTGATGGTGGGTGCCACAGGACTATACATGTGTGACCACCAGTCCATTCATTTCAATGGAAGTTAAAGGGAACCTGTCATCAAAAATTTGCCTAATAAACTACTACCAGTATGAGCAGGTGAGCAGCTTCTAGATCCTGTTTCTTTCATGGCCTGGTGTGGTGGCCTCATCCAGTAAATCAAGTCTTAAGTGAGCTGAAAATTGTTTTTCTGAATTCAAGGAGGTGGAGAGTTTTAACTCTGAAGTCAAGCTCTCTCTTCCTCAGAATGTCCCCTTCACTGTAATTGATGCATACAGGGACATGATTGATCTCCTGAAGCCCATGATGTCAATTCAGAGGCTTGGAGAGCTTGACTACAATATTAAACTCTCCACCTCCTTGACTTTATAAAACCAATAAACATGTCACTTCAAAGTTGATTTTCTGGATGATACCACCACTCAGGACCTTGAAAGAAATCAAAAAATCTTTCAACCCTTATAGTTAGAGGGTTTAAATTAGGGCAAGGCCACGTTAAAGCTCCTTACCTCCCATGCAAGTTTTGTAATGGGGTATTAACTATGATGTGTCATTGTTCTCAATACGTACAAGTGTTCCCCTTGGGGTAAATTTGTCTGTAGGGGATACCTGCTTACTATGCTTGTTCTCCATGGTGCTTGTTTCCTCTGACGTTCCCACACTGTGATGATGAGAGCTGAGGAATTACCCTGGGGATAGTTTCTCTCCTTTACGTCTGTGCCTCTGAAAATTGGTAGCACTGTGCAAATTTACTGAATGCACGGGACAAACTAAAAACTAAAGCAGATTCAGGAAAGAAGGAAATACAAGCACCTACCAGAATCTAGGGATTCAAAAACATGAGGGAACCTACTAAATACATGTTCCGGACTGATCCCGACTTTACATCTCTTATCACTAAGTGTATCAGGTTCATAGTTGTACCAAACTACATGTGTTAAAAACACTCAAGTTCATTCACAAGTGATAGATAAGATTATTTGCAGGTTGGTATACTTAGGTGACACTTGATATGTTCCGTAACAGGCATACAATAAAGCTAGTTGTGACGCTGACATCAACATCTTACAATCCAGGAAGTAGCTACATTATCGTCATCATAGTTTGTAGCTATGGGGCTATAGCTCTGTCATGGACAGTTTGTAAAGGGATACTTTCTACTTTTACTCACCATTCCCAGGCCTCAATGTAATTTGTTAAGAAGCCAACTCCCAAGCTATGTAGTTTACAATAATGCTATCCTCAAATACGGCCTCCACCATGGAGTAGCCTCCACCAGTTTTAGGATCTGGTGATTACTGCTACCTCTGCACAGCTATACCCATGGCCGCAAGGACCCACTGAGACCTAGGGGGCATCTACTCATAGAAACAGGAGCAAACTCATCTGCTGAGGAGGCTGCGGCAGGGATTTACCTCTCGGAGATCCTATTCAGCACTATAGGACTGGTCACTTTGGGCACAATGTGATTTTTATGAACCTGGTGGGGCATCACACGATTCCCAGTCCTGGTCATAGATCATGTTCACCAAAAATTTTGTGAAAGAAGCTACAAAAAACAATATGATGAGACAAACCAAAAAAAAGAGGAAAAACCAAATACAACAACATACACAAACTCAATTCAGATAAAACAAAAATGGAATTGAACATAGACAAGCAAGTCAAAGACACATAAGGGCAGAGATCCTTACCCGGTTCTGCCACGATCCCGCGGTGCGATGTCCAACGAGGATTTGGGTCTGACGCGACTCACTAAGATCGTGCGCCCGAGTTCCTGCATGTGCGGCTTCTGGGCCGAGGTCCGCCGGAGTTCACCTTCTTCTTCCTGGTGCATGTGAGTGCTTGATCTTGCAACACAATCCTTTTTAAAATTCTGACGTTTGTCGGAATCCGTCGGGTTGTCCGATGGCCACGTAACCCGATTTCTCTTGCATGCAAGCCACAATCCAATCGCGTGCGGCAAAATCCCAGTTAAAATGTAAATAGTCTGGAAACCCGATGAAAATGCGCTCTGCGGACCCTTAGTAAATGAGCCCTATTGTAATGATGAATTCCCCCCATTGAGCCCATCTGGCTTGACCTTAGCTAGACAAGTGTAGAGCAGTTTTACCCAGATTGCCATAGGCTCCCGGAATCTAACCATGTACAGTATCTATTTGTGAATAGTAAATTTAGCCAAGTGTAAAAAGGCTTGTTTTACTAAACTTCCTCATTCTTGACCTAAATAAAGAGAAAAATGCATATTTGCCATCAGCAACAGAAGACAGACATGACAAAGGCATTCACCATGCAGACCACGTGTCCGCTCCGTGTACTGAATCCATCTCTTATTACATATTGGTTTTCAGCAACAAGAACACAAGTTATGGTCTGATGGATAAGCTGATTTATATCAATAACATTGATTTCAATTGATGTCTTGTAATACAGTTAGAAATGACTTGACATGGGATTGACTTGCCATACTATAATACAGCCCAGTCTAAAAATTTGCTCTGGAATGAATGCACAAAGTCTTTATTTATGGCATCAAAATGGCTGCAGATTTATTTCAATCACAGGAATAAAATAATCACAGTTCATGAATACTATGAACAGGTATCTAACACACAGCACATGACCAGTGACGCTCTTGTATTCTAGCAGACCCCAATAGAGATCCTCACTCCTATGCTTCACCCCAGGCCTGCCCCTGGATTACTTTACTATTAAGACATCCTCCAGGCTACACACTTCCCAAGCGCAGCCTGTTACCCACCACAATGTACAACATCTACAGTTTAAATTTGTTCACCAATAACTTACCCTCTGCTTCCTTCTGACTCCCCAACTGCCACAGAAGAGACACAGCGATGACCACTAAACCAATCAACTTAAAGGGAACCTGTCCTCTGTAATTGGCCTAATAAACCAGCAACAGTATAATGTCAAACTGTGTAACACATTTTAGTTTTTGTTTCTTTCGTGGTCCAGAAAATCAACTTTGAAGTGAGATGTAAATTGGTTGTATGAAGTCATAGAGGCGGAGAGTTTAACACTGAAGTCAAGGTGGGGAACTCTGAACGCCTCCTCCTCTGTGACTGACATTGTGTATGGGACTTCAGGAGATCTGGTTAGTAATGTGTATGGATAAAGGACCTTATGGTACAGTGAAGGGGCTTTCTGAGGAAGAGAGAGCTTGACTTCAGAGTTAAAATCTTTTCCTTCATGACTTTATACAGCCAGTTTACATCTCACTTCAAAGTTGATTTTTTGGATGATGCCTCCATACTGGGTCATGAAAGAAATATGGGGGCATATTCATCAGGACGTCAGCACTTGCGATTATTTTATTGCTAGCACTTGCGATTATTTTGCCCTCTCCGCCACTTTCACGCCTGTGGGGCATGAGGGGGGCACGGCCAGGCCAAGCGGAGAGCGCGGCAGGGCACGAGTGGGCTGGCACGGGGCGTTACTGTTACATGTGAAAAGTTGCCGGCTGTGTTTATTTCTAGGATAACAGCTTGCCCAGATACATCAAGAGGCAGAAGCATCTTGTTGTATCCCGCTGCGACTATGCAGCGGCGGGCCTATCATACACCAGCACACGAGTGCCGGCCTATGATAAATATGCGCCATAATCTGAAAGGTGTTCAGCTGACTGGCAACATACTGGTAGTGGTTTATTATTCTGCTGACAGGTTCCCTTTAAGTAACCTATCTAAGCCTCCCAGGTCTGTCATTCAACAATTTCTATTACAGGCTGCTGAAGGCTGACTGTAATAAGGAAGATAGTTGTTTCCTTTGTGTTTATTGTAGTAAGTGTGAATGTAATCCCAATGATCCCCATTGTTACAAATTGCAAGGTTGATAACATTAGGAGATTAAAAACTGAGAATATAAAAATACTTGTAATCTGATTTAAAAAACTGCAGTGGTTAAGGATTTTAAAAAATCTGAACTTTGAAACTGACATAACATGCCAGGAGCATTAGAATCATTAAAGCTGCACAGTTCTCTTTATCTCAACCAATCTTTACCACTTTTACTACCTGGACTATCATCGGCATAAGAAAAGAGCCTTTAACTTGGAGCCACCACCAAAGTTTTCCTCATTGCCATCAGATTTTTAAGCAGCTCATATGACCCATTGATGCAGAGCTAGTAGCCAGGTGCATTTGAAAGCTTAGCTACAGCGGTTGATACAATGTTGCATTGTATTGTATTTTACCAGCTGATAAAAATTACACTCCAGTAAATATTTTTGACGAGAATGGAGTAAAAGGATGGACACTGTTATCATTTCAGCGCTATTTCTCTATATACTTGACTATAAGGTTGACTATAACTGGCAGCCTGTGCTATAAATCCCTGTGCACAGATTCAGGTTGAATGATTTACAATGCTTAATTAGGGAGACATCAAAAGAGGTCCAAGTGTTGTACACATGGAACAACACTTGGAACTGGTTGCAACTGGGCCCACAGTGACCTTTTTGGTCACGCCACTGACTATCTTTCTGCTCTAAACTACCAGGAAACCCTTTCCTTTCCAGCTCACTAGTAAAGGCTTATTGGGAAGCCCTAATGGTTGTCCTAGCCCTGAACTAATAATTAATAATTTTCTGGTATATGAGAGTAACTCTTTTATGTCAAACACTTGTTGGCCTTACAGATCAGTAGGACAATGCTACATTGCACTTTGGTACCTGTGTATGGTGATACACTTCTGTATGAGAAGTGTATTTACTGTATAGATCAGTGTATGGTGACCATGATAACAGTGTTGTAGTGCAAAAAATCATTAAAAGAATATAATAAAATATAAATGTTAAGCTTCCCTTCCCCAATAATATATACAGCCTCCTTGAACTGCTCCTTACCTAGTCACTGGCTGCCCATCCCTTCTGCGTCAGCTTAGTATTTGTACTAAAAACAATGGAGCCTGGAGAACACATAGTAACAATATATTACTGGAAGAAGCAGAAGACTAAACTTACTAAAAATAACATTCACTTCATTGACCCTGCTGACTAACGTAACGATGTGTAGGCTGTGTAGATGATCGGAAATGTAGGAAATACCATATGGATCTACATCAACTTTTTTAGGCCTCATGCACATTGTTGGTTCTAGGCTATGTACAACCTCTGATTGCATACCAATGTTTGGGACTCTGAAAGTGGGGCAAAAGATGCAGTGCACAAAAATACAATAGACACTTTTCCCAGTCTCCTGCAGCAGAACCATGCATGGCCTTGAAGCTCTGCTTATATCATCATACTGTATCTGCTGCCACACACAGCAGTGGTGGAGAGGATACGAACACCATTGCATTCACTTGCATCTGTGCCCAAAGTTGCATCAGGACTGTCCTCAAACCAGGTGGTTGGGAGATATGCGAGTTAAATAAACCTTAACATATGGCAACCAACATTTTATGGGGTTATACAGTACCCCCATATACTTCCGATTTCATAGGCCGACACATAAACTGAACGGGAATGAGGATCTAGACCAACAAACCTGTTATCCAGGACAGTGACAGGATCACATTGTATATTCTGGGAGATTGAATGCTGTATACAAATGAGAAGTTAGGAGTCAAGGGGGTGGAGAAGAGTCATGCAGCGATTTATCCTCCTGGCTTTGATGTCCAAAGTCTGAAGGTATCTGATGATGATGTTCTTGTCCTATGGAAAGTTATTTCAACCCAAAAAGATTGAGGCAAGTATGACTCTCCACTGCCCTGAATATGAACATTGCATCTCCCAGAGCAAAGGAGGACATCAATGGGAATTTGTGCGTATCACAGGCCAAAAACCATGGACCCACACACCATGTGTCATCAGCTTGCAAGGTCCGCTCACACGCTGATGACATGAGCCTGAGCCACACACTATGGCCAATACAGAACATGGCCTAAGTTTTGTGGCTCGGGCAGTGGCTCATACATGGGGACCCTGATACCACCATGGCTATGTGTATTAGTTAATAGAAATACATGTATGGTACCTTAGATGTTGAAACAAAGGCTAGAAAACATCCCCAAACACCTTGTGTATGAGGTTGTAGGCGATGGATTGAGACAAACGACTGTGGTTGGTAATTGAATCTCAAGAAATTAAAATGGGCAAAAAAATTATATAAACATCTTATGTTACAAATAACTGAAAGTATGTCTTCCAAATTTGCGATGAAAACCTCTTGATATTCAAGGTTTTTATTTTTGAAGGGAAATAAAAAAGTGAAATATATAACGAGTGAAGGAGACCTAAAGGAGTTTTTCATGATAGGAGTAGTAGTACCTCCTGCTATCTAATAGGTGAACACTACACTGGTATCTCGTGTTACAACATACAGAATACACCTGCTAAAGTTACGTAACGTGTCACATACTGTGGCGGCACCATGTGATTCAGGAACTGGCAGAGCTGACGTCACTGCCTCGCCTTCAACCGCCCTCACGTCCTCATTGTGCTCTCCCCTTTCAGTGCATTGCTGGCACCTTCATGCGGAACTTCCCCTGTCAGACCGGTTTAAGAGGCTTGTCTGTACAAGGTGGGGTCCCCTGATGACTGCCCTTGTTAACCTGTTCATAACTGGCGTGAACAAGGGAGATAACATGGGATGAGTCAGCTCTCTTCTCTAATTATGAATTGTACATGCTGTATGACATATCGAAGAGTCGACTACTCACTGTAATGGGAGGACCTGCTTCTTAATGATATCCACCTTAGGCTACGGATTCACACAGATTTTGTAGCTTGACTACCAATAAGTGCAAAAAGTACAATACTGTGAGTGCAGCTATATAGATGGCACTGAGGATGGCGCATTTGTGTACTTAGCTCGAGGCATGACCTTGTAACCAAGGGCATGGCCGTCAGGGAACAAATGCATCAGGAGTATCACCTCCATTGCTCTTAAAGGAGATATGTTGTGTCAGGAGATGCCTATTTTCTTTTTCTGTATAGGGAAGCACTGTCAAAAATTTTCCCTACATATTGCTAGCTGCAACTGCCACATGCCACCGGACGCAAAAATGGTGTCATGCTGGAGTCACTGACATATGACATATCGAAGAGTCGACTACTCACTGTAATGGGAGGACCCGCTTCTTAATGATATCCACCTTAGGCTACGGATTCACACAGATTTTGTAGCTTGACTACCAATAAGTGCAAAAAGTACAATACTGTGAGTGCAGCTATATAGATGGCACTGAGGATGGCGCATTTGTGTACTTAGCTCGAGGCATGACCTTGTAACCAAGGGCATGGCCGTCAGGGAACAAATGCATCAGGAGTATCACCTCCATTGCTCTTAAAGGAGATATGTTGTGTCAGGAGATGCCTATTTTCTTTTTCTGTATAGGGAAGCACTGTCAAAAATTTTCCCTACATATTGCTAGCTGCAACTGCCACATGCCACCGGACGCAAAAATGGTGTCATGCTGGAGTCACTTTTTTAGGAGAATTATCTTGTGGAATAATCCCAATGTATAAAGAATACTCCCTAGGGCCAGTTACAGTATCTCATACATGAGGGTCACAGCTGTGGAAGAGTATTTAATGTCACCTTTTAACTAAATAGAATTAAAGGAAAATTCCACCAACTAGATGCACTGGGGGTTATTTACTAAGGGCCCGAATCACGTTTTTTGGTCGGGTTTCCGCCAAATTGCCCCGTTTTTTTGGCACACGTGATCGTAATGTGGCGCATCGGCGCCACCATGCACGCGACGGAAATCGGGGGCGTGGCCATGGGAAAACCCGACGGATTCGGGAAAACCACAGAATTTTTTAAAAAATGTGTTGCTTGACACGCGCTTACCTGCACCCAGCAACGGATGGTGAACTCCAGTGAACTCCGACGGACTTCAGCGCAGCAGCGACACCTGGTGGACATCGGGCACACAACCTTAGTGAATCGCCAGAAGTCCCGAATCCTCGACGGAGAACCCGCCGCTGGATCGCGAATGGACCAGGTAAGTAAATCTGCCCCAATGAGTATTCTTATAAAGCCGATCATGGAAAGGTGGATAGCCAATTCCTGCAAACTCATCTTGATGTCTTGCTACAACATCAAAAGGTCTTCTTTGTCAATCCAACACTATATAATTTGACCCTTGGGTTCTAGATTTTCCTTGTCATGTTTTAACTCTTGTACTGAAAATAAAGAGGAGATACAATGTAAGTGTATAGACAGATGGGATGTAAGTCCTATTTGTTCCCATGAAAGGGATTATTACTTTTCTTCATCTCTCCATTGTCTGCAATAGGAATGATGTTTGTAATTGTCTCACGATTTATTGACCTCACTTGGTTTATCCTTTTCAAGATCTTCATAATTTTTAAACTTTTTTTATATAGAAACAAGGGCACAAAAAGCTAACAGATTTCCTTTAAAAGGAAACTGTCACCAGACGGCCGCTTTTTGAAGTACCCACCTCAGGAAAACGCTTGTCATCCCCCACATTCAAATTCTCCCTCCTCCCTTCCAATCCCTCTCCCTCCACCTATTCCTGCGGACCTATTCAAGCAAATCTTGCACGTGAGTGGTCAGCATCTAGTACTTGCCATGCGCAGATAGGCGACCGTTCTGAACTATATCCACACATGCGCCGGATAGCCCCAAGGACTCAGAGATTAAATCTGGAAGGGAGCCAGGTAATGTTTAGTATAATTTAATTCAATAGACATGAAAGTCAGGGATTTTATAAAAATGGTTTTGCATTGTGCTTTAATGTGTCTGTGGGAACCTGGACTGTACTAAAAATGGCCCTCTGGTGACAGGTTCCCTTTAACATGTGGAATAATTGCAATTATTGCTAGGGATCATATCATTGTGTGAACACTTGCACAAATTGGGAGACATTTATCAAGACCAGCATTTCAGGGGGTGCTGCAGGATTAGCCAGTCTAACTTATGATGAGACACAGGGTTCCTTCAGCCTGTTCAGTTTCGTTGGAATCTAGATCAACTGTCAATCATCATGTTCATCAGAAAACTAGTTCTCACCGCGCCTTCACAGCTAACTTTAATTTGAAAGCGAAAGGTGGTGTAAAAGTTCATGTTTATGTTGGCATAAATCTCATGTCGTTTTTTTTTAAATGAAAAGCATAACATTAATATCTGCTAAGAAGGGGATGTTAGGATTATTTTTGAGGGGCTCCGTAGAGCAGTATCAGTGGGTAGAAAGCGGAGGGAAGGGGAGGTAGACTCCCTTTAGAGCTTAAAACTATTAGGATCCTCATCAAAAGAATGGGATCTGCATGTGCTCAAAAGTGCCCCATTGTTAGGACACCACTCCATTCACGTCTACGGGATTTTTAGAAAATGCCCCAGATGTGAATAGGTCACACATGGGGCTCTCAAGGGAACATGAGGACCCATATTCTTATGATCATTAAGGGCTCCACTGATCCAACCACCTGCACTCAGGCATATAACATATATGGCTGATGCCACACTAGGGATAGTTGCTTTATCTAAATTTCAAAAAGTTAGGCATTACTCTGTATCCCTCTTACAACAGAAGTCCTTGAAACTAAAATACGTAGAGATGTTTGTCTAATATCTAGATGGTCACTCTGAAGATTTGGTTATCACCAGTGATTTTTATTTAACAATTTCAAATAATGAATGGAAGTCATCACTGTCCATCATCCCTCCAAACCATCATACCGTGGTCCGATTGCCCTACTGCAATGGCACCTTATGTAAAATTATGTAAAATTGTAACCATTTAAGTGCCATTAGTTTCACTTCCAAACAGACATCATAGCATTATTGGGGGAAATTCTTATATTTTGGTGAATATGTCTCTTATTTAACAAAAAAATACTTCCTAATGTCATAGATTGTTCCACACTGGGGTGCTGATTCAGCACAAGCGCACAATATTCACGCAGCTCTGAAAATTCCATAGATCCTTTCTCTAATAATTACAAGCAGAGCATTCCATGCAATGTGTCATCTAATATATCACAATAATTCATAAACAGGGAACAGATGACTCTCTAAGCTGCTTTGTTAATCTTTTCTCCAATTAACTTCCCATATATTGCTTTAATGTCTGAGACTTCTGCTGCTTTGTAATCATAATAGCGTATTTTATATGTCTTAAGGTAATGGGAAGGTAATGTGAGGACACTCGAGCAAACTAGTATGATGAAGTGTAATGAGTTGATGCTACGCTATCTCAGTGCCATAAACTCAAGCAGATGGGTCCTGTTTGCCTGAATTCAAATTTAATGACAAAAGTCATGGTTTTAGTAGGCAAATGTCTCAATACACAACCACCCGAATCACGGGATGTTTTAAAGGAAACCTACCATGAGAAATCCACTATCAGATGTGATGGTAGATTCCACCTGCCTTCCTCTGTCCTAATCTGTAATTTAATAATCCTAGAACCTAACTTGTTAAACATTTTATTTTCGTATTATGTAAATTATATAAACTGGGGTGTGGAGTAGCCCTAGCTCCAAGTGCCCGGCCAGGCTAGTACACGCCCTAGTAGCCTCTGCAGTTAATTTACATATTACTAAAATAAAGTTTTTTAACAAGTTAGGTTACAGAATTATTAAATTACAAATTAGGGCAGAGGCAGGCAGGAGGAGTCTACCATCACATCTACTTCTTGTAGTAGAATCCCCATGGTAGGTTTCCTTTAAAGGGGGTCTACCAGCGCCCGCATCATCCCACAAGTAAAAACAGATTTGTTTAAGGCACTTTTTAATAATTCTAGACATCCCAGTTATCTGTCATTTTACATAAAGTTCTGCTGATGTCCATGTATATCCGGGTCTTGGTGCATTGTGGACAGGGACATTTCTACTTGCATACCTATTACCCTTCCATACCTTCTATACTGTGAATGATATCAATTATTGCATAAAGAATCCGTCCTGTGTAGGGATAGGCAGCATACAAAGATGAAAGCAGGTCCACCAGCCGACACAGCCTGGCGACCAAGAAGTTAATTAGCATAAAGATAAAGATGGATTTTTTTCTGAAGCTCTCTTGGAAATAAGATCATCAATAGGATTAGGGTTAGATAGGGTTAATAGATGACGGTCCCAACTCTGGGACACATACTTATGTCGAGAACAGGGGTCCACTGACCCCTTTCCTGGCCTGGGCATTTGCTTGGCAATTTTTGGCACCCCTGTAGACTTGAATCGAGAATGGTTGCGCAAGAGTGGGCAAATCTCCATTTGGCCCAACCCTTGTGTTTCAGATATCATGTATTTATGATTATCATGTATTATCCTGTGGAATACTATACATGAGAATACCCTGTTTTTTTTTGGCTAAAAATATTGATAATCGATCCTAGGGGGTAGGTCCTTAATAGGGATCAACGGACCTGTTGCCAAAACCGAGCATGAAAGTTCTTTTAATGTTTGGGCACCAAACGTTCACGCCACTGATAACAGTGTTGGTGCTATTTGGTGGCAACCAGAGAGTAAACGGAAGTGCGTATGCGCCACTGGATTTTAAATTGTTGCATTTGAAAAGTTAACACAGTGGTTATTATCAGCGAAGGAATGGAAGTTTGTGAGCCGATTGCCAAACCAGAGGCTGGACTTCTAGGACCAGAATCTGCAATGTTTATCACAGACCCACAGATCGGGTCCGCTCATTACTCTAAGATTGGTGGAGGTCCAACAACCAGCACCCCCACAATTTCCTAGACAGTGCTGTATTCTATGTCGTGATTGTAACTTATTACTACAGCAAACTTATTCTAATTCAGATGAATAGAAGCTGATTTACAGAATTTTGTGTTCTCTCAAGTCACCCTTCCCCCAGTAAAGGGGTCAGCAGATCATTGTTTTTAGAACAGGTGCAGGATTTAATAAATATACAAAACATAAGAAAACCCCTTTAAGTTACTGAGAAGCCTTTGAAGATTTACATGAAACCAGCCCAATTTCTAAAACAACGACATGACAAATGAGGTTAATCTCTTATAGGAGCAATGGGTCAAGATCAGAGTTTTTTCTTACTAAAACCCATTACGTCTGCTGGTCCAACTTACAAAAGGGCTGCTATATTATATTATATTATATTATTATTATATATTATTAGCAAAAGGTTTTCTCTCAGCCTTGTAAACTCAAAATGAATCTGCGACTAGAATGGAAATATATTATTGTGCATGCCGCATGTTGAGCCATAATTGGCTTTTTTCTTAAGGTCCTTCAGAGACCAATTATCAACATTGAAACCAAGCGAGGTGGCTGCGTTGCTAGGACTGGGATCCTGAGCATTGGACATCAGTGATCTACATGTTTCAAAAAGGAATGAAAAAATTAACTCCTTTTAGGCAGGATATTGTTTAGCTGAGGAGTAGGGTAAGGAAATAAGAGCTGGAACCTCCAGAGATTCCCATAATGTATGAACTGTGACATTTCTGCTGCTGTATTTTGCAGATGAGACAGGTCCCAATGACGTCAGCTCTACTTCAGCAGAAATATAGTTTAACAATGCTACAAAAATGTCAGACCAGTGACAAAGATTATGGGTAGAAGTGATTTTTCACTACACGGATTTAGAGTTTCAGATTCAGTTTGCAATTTCCTACCCTTTTTGGTTTAGAGACCTTTTGGTGGAAGTCTCCACGTGAGATGCCTATCCATGCTACTGTGCTCCTGGATTATCGTCCAATGCACTCATCCTATGCAGCATATTTGTGGCCAGTAACCACTCTCCTCCCTGCAAACACCATTAGTTGCTCACTTGTGATATATTAGCATCATGACAACCTACCAGGCCTTGCTTAGCAATGCAACTGAACAACTCCAAAGATTTACCCAAGCCCTCAGATGCCTTGCAACCTCATACCCACCAACAATTCTTTGTCGAGGTTCTCCAGCCTGAAGTCCAGCAAAATTAGTCCCAATGCCCTAACCTTTACCAGCTTCTGTCTCAGTGGTACCTTCATGGTCAATAAGTCTCACATCTCACTGTCTTTGTAAGCGTCAACACACATACATCTCCCAGTCACCATCAGGCTCTTCCTGGGCCCATGCTGTAGTTGTTACGTTCCGTTGCCACTGACGGTAGAGGAGATTATTAAAAAAATCTTCTTGGCAGTTGTAGACACTTTGTAAAGTAAGACAGGCAGGATCATATACGTATGTGCGGAGGATGGTTACACTGCAGAGCTTCCTGTATAATACTTGGCGGCCTGAAGGCATAAAACATCATATCGGACAGAGCCACTAAGAACAGAGAGCTGGAACCCTCAAAAACAAAATTAGTTTCACTTCTCCACCCAAGCTTAGAGTTGACATGTCCTGAGCTGCACACCAAGAACATTCTGTTGGAGTTCTGTAGTTTTGGGGCTTTTTGTAATGTGTGTAGGAGGGAAAGCTCGAGTCATCCACACTTAATCATTTCTGCTCTTTAATCCAGTAAATTAGCTTGATGTTTGAGATTTGAGAAGATCTGAAGAACAAAACGCTTCATGCTACTCTACCTCCAGTCAATATCTAATATCTGCATTCTCATAATCGACCTATGTGTTGTCAGTTTATTTAAAGGGGAGGTACGCATTAAGAAATATTGGCTAAAGAGGAAAGAAGGCAGTAAACCTCCCATCAATATTTGCTGGTCACCTCTCTTGGCGGAAGGACTATGCTTTTTAGTAACACTTAGTTACACTACCGTGTGCAATATCCTGGCGGCAAGCAATGGCTCACCACTCCGTTGTCAATTTAAAGGGTCTGGTTGCTCCAGAATCCGGGCCGGTATAGCACCTGCTGTACATTTTGCGATGCAGCCGCCCCGATACGTTCATGGTGGGACGTGTATCTTAGGTTTTTTTTTGAGACATTTGGAAGGTCTTTTTTGTGCCTTATGTATGATCTTGTCTTTTTTCCCTTGATACATGTTTAGTTTTTCCTTTCATGGGGCTAGATACAGCAGTGGACACTACTGTAAATTTTGGATTTGAGGCAGTGGTCTGCATTTTTAAGCACTCTAGTCACACCCCAGGGAGATGACGACATATGAGGCTCTGGTCACACATGGTGTTAGCGCTTGCATTTTAAATACGCATCACAACAGCTGAGATGAGGAGATTTTCCTAATTATATTGCTGTCAGCATGGTGTTTCCAAAATGCAACAATTAACCAGATGTTAATACCACGTTAATATAACGTAAAAAAAAATGCACATGTTAACAATATGTTACCCTTTATGTGAACATTGTGTTAATGCATGCGTTTTATAAACACCATGTTGACAGCAATGGAATCAGTCAAATTTCCTCTTCGCAACTGTTGTGATGTGTTTGAAAACGCATGTGTTAACTCCACTTTTGACCAATAAATTGCAATAAAATGTGAAATCAAAAATTTTGTGCTCTCCTTTCTTCATGTGCGCCGGTGCCGACTCCAAGTCAGCGACAGGTCTGTATGCATGGCCCGGCTGGCGCACAAACTGTGATGTCAACAGTAGCAGCTGACATCATAGTTTGTGCGCCAGATGGGCCTTGAGCACAGACCTGTCGCTGACCTGGAGCTAGCGCACCTGAAGTTAGAAGAGGAGTTTCTGGCGCATCAGAATGGTGAGTGCTCAGTTTATTTTTTTTTATATACCTGAGTATAAGCCGAGTGGGGAATTTTCAGCACAAAAATTGTGCTGAAAAACTCTGCTTATATACTCGATGATATACGGTACCTGGCATAGAAATAAACATTGTGCAGCCGGCCACTGGATACATCAAGAGATCAGAGCCTCTTGATTTATCGGGCTGGGCCAGAGGTGCCCCAACATTATCAGCAACATTATAAGCAACCCCCGGTGTATATATATGATAAGTAGTTATATAAGCCCTGTACGTATATTTGTCGATAATATCTTAAATTTGAGACAGGTCGACAAAAACGCAAATCAGTGGCCATCTGCCATATGAATTTCCTTTCGTGCATGCAATTTGTCTATAATTTGGCAGGCAAATAGCCATCGACAGAGACAACCATTTGAATACTCCATGTAAAATCGTGTCTGAGAGCATGCCAGTACTCTGCAGCTTTATTGTAAGAGATGCACAATTGACTTCATGAACTGTTTTATATACATTGTTATGGGGATAACATTTACACTTTGTGTATAGTGTTAATATTATGCTTGAGAACTTACATGAACCAGCCTGTTCAGGGGGGAATCAGGGTACATGTATATAAAAGTTCTGCTATAATCTACTCTAGGGTGTATATTTACCAACAAGATAGGAGTCCTGATCAAACAGGAGAGGATCAGATTTTGTTCGGGACTCCAGATACACAAATCCTGGTACCACAATATGGTCATGTACAGATAGGCTTAAAGGGATACTATCACTCTGTCTGAACCATTAAACAACTGTCATGTAATAGAACTTAGTGGAGAACAGTCCTGGCTGGGGGTCTTTCAGTGATATTTTAAGATGCTATTTTAGACCGGTAACAATGGGGAATTCTCTCTGTTTTCAGAATTGTCATAGATAGAAATGGATTCTTTACTGTAAGAGCAGGGTCAGACAGTAAGTGTTCTCCTTATGGAGAAATTGCCAATTAAGGCCAGTGGAGACTTAAAGCCAAAGATGCTTCACTAGGGAATTCTGGGAAGTATGCAAAAATGTTTTCCACGGTGTTAAATGGAAAACAATGCCTCCTTTTGCTACCTTGAAAGGCAGCCCCCTTAACACCAAGTGTGACCTTCAAGAAGTCTAAAGATATGGTGTGGGATTTAGCCAAACCAGTATATCTATTCCAGAAGTAACCGACTCCCAACTGTAGACAGCGCTGTTTCGCTCTGGTTGGGTCTCCTCAGTACAGTGTAGGGAACTGGATTGGCGGTGTGAGAGGCTATGGACTAGGGTCAAACAGTAGGTGTTCTCCATATTGTAAGAGTGAGACTGTAAACCACCTTCCAAAGAATGTTGTCATGGTTGACATTGTACATATTCAAGAGGGGCCTGGATTTCTTTTTTAACCCCTTCCCGAATAAAATGAAACACCCGTCTGTAAAAAACCATGACAAGATATTCCTCTGATTGTGGTTGTTAACGCCTTATAAGGGGCTTCAGATGTGGATTGGACCCCCTTGTACCACTTACAAGGGAAGTCCAATCCTCAGTTGGCACCCCGATTAGTGCCCCAGGGCTGTGTGATCTCCTCTGGAAGCCTGCCCTGCCTCAAAGTAGAACCCAGCGTTAATCCACTGAGCATGCTGTGCTAACTCAGTCTATTACATAACACACTGCAATACTTTGGTATTGTAGTGTGTTAACTCAATGAGAGGAAAAAAAGTTTGAAACAATTAATAGTTTTTTAAAAATAAAAATAAATAATTAAAAAAAGTTAGTGCCCTAAACAAGACCATTTCCCATATGCATCTAGTAGTAACTCAAAAATCACAACCTCCCCCCCTCCACATACTTGGTATCAGCACGTCCATAACAATCTGTACAGTAAATAGGAATCATTATTGGACCCGTTCAGTATATGCCATAAAAAACATAAATATGCCAAAACAATTCATCACGCCAAAAAAATGTAAACATTTTGTACATAAAAAAAATTCTTCATTTACCATTGTCTAAAAACTGTTGCTAAAAACTTTTCCATACCTCGGTGTACGGAGCTGTGTGAGGTGCCATTTTTTGCGCTTTGAGATTATGTTTACAAGACTACCATTACATTTTTATATATATCAAAATAGTGGTGTTTTGGACTTATGGGCGCTATTTTCTGCTATGGGGTTAAACTCCAGGAATAATCGTCATTATATTTTGATAGATAGGACATTTTGGGACGATACTCAACATGTTTATTATTTTTACTGTTTATTTATTTTTATATGAATTGTAGGGAAGGGGGTAGTGATTAGAATTTTTATGTTTTTTACAATTTTTAAGACTGCCTAGGGTACATTAACCCTAGGCTGTAAAATGGATCCTACCATATACTGCAGTATGGCAGTGTATGGAGATTTTACTGATCATGTATTACAATGTGGCGCTCGAATGGTCAGACTCTATACAGCCTTACAAAGATGCAAGGCTGTCATAGCAACAGATCGTCGACTCCTGATGATTGAAGGCAAAATGGTGGCGCCCATGCGCCACCGACATTTTACCAATCGCGAGTGTTACTGGTGGGGGGTTTTCTGCAATATGCAGCCAGTGAGCCTTCTCCATACAGCAACAGCCGACGTCACACGTCAGCAAGGGGATGACGTACATCTAATCTAGCAGAAAATAAGCCCTTGTATGTCCAAATTGTCCAAAAATAAATAAAATAAAGATTGTATAGCCTTAAAAAAGTAACAATGCAAACCTGTCTCTTCAATTCCTGGGTGTGTGCCCATACAGCAGGTTACCACCACATAGAGTGGAGTATAGGTGTACTCAAAAGAAATTGGGTATCAAACTTTGTTGAGCGTTTGGTATTTTATTAAAAATACATTCATTTAGCCAGAAAAAATAAAACTTTCAAAACTGCACATGATATTTTTTTTTACCCATGTGAAACAATTAAAGGGTTAACAATTAAGGGTCCTAAAATTTGCATTACATACATTGATGGTGAAGTTCCTAAAATGTGATAATTTATGGGTTGTATTGCCATGTAGGCCTTTTAAAGTGACTTGAAATATGAGCAGGTGCCTCAAAAGTATGATATTGCATTTTTTATGAAAATGTGAAAAATCACACCTAAAGTACTAAGCCACATAACATGAGAGGAAGCATAAAAAAAAACATTTAAACGTAAAGCAAAGATTTGGGAACTGTTAGTTATAAAGTTGTTTGGGTGTTATGACTATTTGTCCGAAAAATAGAAAATTTTGAATTATAAAAATCGTGAATTTTTCCAAATTTTTGCCATATCACCCAAATTTTTCAGCTAACAGAAAGTCAAGAAAGACAGAGAGTCAGGAAGAAAAGAAAACAATGTCAAAATCACCTGAATATGTTAAAGTGTTCCAAAGTTATAACCACTCATAGTGACACATTTTAAAAAATGGACCTTGTCAAGGAGGTGCAAAATGGCCAAGTTGTTAAGCAGTTAAAAACCGAAATAATACAGGTTATGGGAACATAATTTTTGGAATGAGACATTGATCCAGGTATTTACTCTAATTCATCTGCCTCATTGTGTTTTTTTAACTTTTCTTTCGATTAACACTATCCTGGCATACAGTGTGCCGGATATAGGTGGAGGCTTCTGCCCCTTAGTAAATCCATATATTGTTTTCCTGTGGAGACTATAATAAATATTACAGGATGGGGTATTCTACCACTCCCACTCTCCGTCCCGTCATGCCCAAAGTGGCGTGCGGGTCAGAAATGCTAAAAAACCTGTTGGAGAGGGGGCTTGTTACATGCCATCTCTGTCTAAAATCTATAGGTTTTAAGGGTTACACTTGATGGACCTCCATGTATATTCTACTTGTTCTACTATGTAACTATGTCCTTGGCCTTGTCTCTAAAACCTAAAACAGAAACAGACAGCTTCAATATTGCCAAGTTGAGAGAACATCTACATATAAGGGTATAAGGTATAAGGTTAAGGTTACATAGTCTTTAGCCTGTCAGTGGTGGAAGAAGAAAGTGGGCAAACGGATGGTAACAGTAGAACAAGTTTTACTCACAAAGAGTGATTACAGTGACCAGTATTGACTATTTAACACTGTTGTTAAATTACTAAATGCGCAGTGTCCTGTTTCACGGACCAAACACAGTGTCCAGGAGGGAACCCGGAGCTTCACACAACAGCAGCATGGCAATGTAATTATGGTTACAGTAGGGAAGCAGGGACTCTTTTTTTTATCATACATAACTTGATGCAGGGTCCAGGCAATGGGGTTGGTCTGTGAAGTAGGAGACTGTACATAGACCAACCGTGGGCATGTGAATTAGCCCTTACACTGGAATATTTCACACTATTGGATTTAGAGAGATTAGGTGGTAACATTTGCGCTAGTAGAGCAATTATAAGCGTAACTGCAAAGTTACTGACAAAAAATAGTTTTAGCACAGCAGGCGAGAGCCTTTGATAACAATTCCAATGATACATGTATCCTGCTGCTGGCTCTTTCCTAGCTCGAGATATATCTGGTATATTTAAGATTAGATTCAAATTCAGCTATTCCTGATGTGGGTAGGCACTTCCAGGTTGTGACATCAGCTAAGGGCACTGAAGCCAGAACAGGACAGCATGTTTGTAATTGGCCAATATGAAGAATGAGATGAGTCACATGCTTGTGACATCACTACAGGTCCTACAGCTCCTCTCAACAAGCCTACTGTACTATACAGTTTCCCCTGGCAACCAGAAAGCATGGCAAATGAAGATTAGCCTGGGTTGCAAGGTAAAACCTCTGCTAGCTGCTAAACATCTGCAGATAACTAATTACAGTAAATTAGAGAATTGCTTATTTTTGCTTAGGGCACAGTTAGGCAAAAGTTTTTATACTTTACAGTTGTACTTTAATACTTTTTAAGGTATTCATAGTGGCCTCAAAATTTTCTTTTCGTGTATTAAAGATGGATGATTTGGGAATGAACAGCATAAAAAATTGCTAAGTTTCCCCCTTACTCCATTAATACATGCAACTGTAAAACCAAATACATTTTTTTTACATATATACCTTTTTTTTTACTATAATGAATAAACTTTTTTATGTGCTTTGTGTTTTATATAACTCTATGGGACAGGGAATCGGTTAGTCTTAGAACAGGTGTGTCATGTTTTTCTACTAGATCAGGCCCTCTGGGTTAACCGAAAATGAAAAGCTGGATTAAACTAGGGATAAAGCTAATAAAACTGAACAGTCCCATATATCTTGATAACTTCAGACAGGTTCAGCAAGCAGTGGCTCCGTCTTTCTAATCTATCAGGTTTCCCTTGTGGAGGGAGGAATGAGAGTATAGAGATTTCCTTGATATTTTGTAAATCCTAGAAATTCCTCCTGGACTACATTAGCAGAGGTTTAAGACTTGAAAGGATTATAGAAACCAATAGTTTATAATCTTAGCAAATCAGACTAATTAGAGTATTTATTGCTCATTATATAACTTATTTTAATTTGTACAGATTTATCTTTTTGATTTAATTAAAATGGGCAGCATTGTGAAAAAGTATATGCCTTGTGTGACTGACACCCTTTTTAGGGATACACTATGGCTTATTTACTAAGGGTCGCGGATCACACTTTTGTTGGACTTTGCACCATTTTGCACGACTTTGCCAGGTATCTGTGTTGGGATTGTGTCTCACGCGATTGGTTTTTGGCAAATTAGGGGTGCATGCTGTCGGACGATCCGACTGATTTGGGATTTAACTTTCAAATTGTGTCGCAAGACAATGCACTTACATGCACCACGAAGAAGAAGGTGAACTTTGGTGGACCTGAGTGGGGAAGTGACATATGCAGGATATGGGAACCACAATCCTAGTGAATTGCGGCACAGTGCATTTTCGTGGGACAATGCACTTTGGGTGAGCTCCAGCGGACAGGTAAGTAAATGTGCCCCTATGCATGGGGTTAATTTTGGGGTTACAATTTAGTGACAGTTTTGAGGCACTTTTTCGAAGGGGGGATACCATGGTAGGTCAGTATAAAATGGGGGCCATGCACTTTTTATCTATGTCTCAAGTGCTCATTTGGCAAAAAGCTATTCTTCCTAATCTCCTTCCCAATTACCACACATAATCAGAATGGCCAATCATTGATGTTTTCTGAATGTAGAGAGGCAAATACACCAGGATAGGGAATACGTATCTTATTATAGGGGGAAGTCTCTCTAGAGATACTCAATTGGGTTTAGGTCAGGGCTCTGGCTGGGCCAGTCTGGAATGGTCATTTTAGTTGTTTGGTTGTTCTGAAGCCACTGCTTTATTTTAGCTGTGTGTTACAATGTGAACCTTTGTTCCAGTATGAGGTCCAGAGCACTCTGGAAAAGGTTTTCATACAGGATAACTCTGTACTTGACCCCATTCATCTTTCTTTCATCAATTGCAACTAGTTGTCCTGTCCCTGAAGCTGAAAAACACCCCCATAGCATGATGCTGTCACCACCATGTGTCACTGTTGGAATTGTATTTGGTAGGTGATGAGCAGCACCTGGTTTTCTCTACAAATATACGACTTACAATTAACACCAAAAAATTCTATCTTCATCTCATCAGACCAGAGAATGTAATTTCTCACAGTCTTGGAGTAATTTGTGTATTTATTTTTTGCAAACTGTATGCGGCTTTCATATATCTTGCACTGGGAAGAGGCTTCTGTTGGCACACTCTGCCATAAAGCCCCGACTGGTGGAGGGCTGCAGTGATAGTTGAATTGTGGAACTTTTTCATATTTGGAGCTAAGCCTCAATGATCCTTTCATTTCTTTCATTTCAGGATTATGGAGGCCACTTAGGAGCCTTGAGTGCTGTAGAATTTTTTGTAACCTTGGCCACATATGTGCCTTGCCACAATTCTGTTTCTGAGCTGCTTGGGCAGTTCCTTAGACCTCATGATTCTCATGTGCTCAGAGCTGGTGCCTTTCTTAACCAAGTCCAATCAGTTTAAACATGGCTGCACGCCAATGAAGGAGCAGAACCATCTTTAGGAGGAACAAAAGGAAATAGACAGCCTGTGAGTTAAATAGGAATGTCACAGCACTCTGAATTGGATATTTTTTGCTTTTAATGTTTAATACATTATCAAAAATATCTACATTGTTTTTTTCTTTCTAGATAGGGTGCAGAGTGTGCATCAATGAGCAAAAAAAAGAACTTTGGCTGCAATGAAACAAAAAGTGAAAAATTTAAATGAGTCTGGATACTTTCTATAACCACTGTAGTTATACTTTCTATAACTAAGGACATCTGAGACAGTTCTTAGTTGCATTCACAAATTTACCAAGTTTTGGTTTACATTCATAATTGAAGTGCAACCGTACCCTTTTATTTCACACGACAATACATTTTTTTTGTAGATAATTCCCATATACCATAAATTCATTCAAATTGGATGCTGTTACATATTAAGGCAAAAACTAGGAAAAAGATGTGCTACAATTGATGTTTTTTATCATTATCAATATTTTACTAAAAATAAAATTTAGGTGCCCTGTATAGCTGCATAGGTGGCACATATATTAACCTTACACCAACACCAACTATTTGTAGATTATTCCTACATTCTGTATATCCTGTTGTTTCTGGTATTGTGTTCTTCTTGTAGGTCCCGACAGAGAGATTTGCTGCACTATGTACACTGTAAACGCAGGTAGAAGAGTTATTCAAACAAGGGAAGAAACCTGCCCCTGTATTGTATTCTCTGCACCTGCAAAGTCTGTTTGACAAACTCTCCCGCACCCTTCTTACTTTAATATAGGACGGCAGCCATGAACATTGCTTCATACTGATGTGCCATAATAATAAGCTCCAGTGCTTGTCACTTGCAGATCCTGTTTACCTGTAGACCTCCGGCCTTTACCAGTAAATCCGACGGCTTGAGAGTTGGCATTCTTCTATGGAGCATTGTAGTCTCCCCCAGGATGGAGGGTGCGGTGCCAAGGAGAAACATGGTGAGGCAGAGGGGTCTCAGAGACCTGATGTAATATCCCTGTTGATAGGACTGGTAAAAGTGAACATTGTCCAATGACTGACGACAACTTTCTGCAAATCCAATGCGAGAAATAAAGCTATTTACTAAAAAAAAAAATCACCTCCCACTAACATTTGGCAAAAGGATACTTTTTTGACCCGACAGAGATGTATTGGCCAAATATCTTTAAGGCTTTTATCTGAGTTTAGACCAAGAAACTTGCCCCTTGGTGGAGTTTCTCAGACTGAAACTCGGACAACTAGACTGAACCCAGCATCAGTTTAGTCCAATGTTCGTGATTCAGTCTGGGAAATCCCACCAGCCCACGGAGTAAGTTTCTTGAATTTGATCATGGGCAGCAGGCCCAAAGTAGAATTCCAATGTAGGCCAAGATAAAAAAATACAGCTTTACTACTTACACAACACTTGGCCTGTAACTCCAGTAGAGAACTCCACAGAACCAGTGTAGCAGAACGAGCGATGATATTTCATTAACTTTTAGAGTTTTTGGGACAGAGCAATTTGCTGTGCTACAAACCTTCCACAACTTCTAACTACCTCAGTGACGTTGGGCCAGGTCTAATCTCTTGGGTATGAATGGCTAATATGTCAACTACGCTTTTGATTAGTGTGTTTTGTTGAAAACCCACAAAATTGTTTTAAAATAACAAGGTAATCTTTACCTAACCACTACTTCTTTTCTACTATGTCTTGGTAACAGATTTCCACACTATGCCCCCAACATCTAACTCACCACTACTGAGAAAAGGCTCAAGCTGGGCCCACAGCTGAACAGGTAAATCCACTGGTGGGCCACTGAGTGTTTTGGGCCACTCAAATTACATCATGCAGAGGATACAGGATATCCCCCAGGATACAGAATTTCAAGTACCCCATAATAGTAATCTGGGTAGATTATTTAGCAAACTGCCCAGTTTATTTTCAGATACTGTAGATGAACTGAACTTCACCAAGCCGGGCCGAGGGCAAGTAAGCGCATGTCCCGCGCTTTCATTCGGCCACGCCCCCAAATTTCCGTCGCGTGCATGCTAATGCGCCTCACAATCCGATCGCATGCACCAAAAACCCTGGGCAATTCAGGGAAAATCGGCGCAAAACGGAAAAATTTGGGTAAATCACCGTAAAGATGGGTCTTTACCAGATTTACCTACAGAAAACCAGACACATGCAAAAGGGGACGGCCCGCCCCCCTGATTTCTGTCGCATGAAAGTCTGCGCATGAACAGTCCGACGAAAGTGTGATCCGCGACCCTTTTTTTTCAGACTTTTTTTTTACGCACACACGTGAGTTTTTTTTTAACATGCATTTAAATCTCAGCATGCTCTACTTTGCAAGTGTGGAAAACGCACCATACAAGTCTATGGAGAAGTATCGCAATCAGCATCGCATCAGTTTTGAGGTGGTTTTAGGAGCAGTTTTGTCAAGTGAACAGGTGAAAGTCATGAACTGAATTCACCCTGACTGAATTGAACAAACTCTGACTCTGACTGATTGAACTAATGAAAATGTAAGTTTTTCACTGACCAAACCCTGATCTTACCCTGATCAGACTCTGATGTGATCTGGAAGAGGCCTAAGACCTCATGGTATTCATGTAGTAGTGCTACTGTGCAGATATTGGTCCACATATATCAAAACTAGTCCAAACTACACTGTATCATGAATTTGGCGCCCTCTGCACTGCTCGGGAAGTATACACATATTTTTGCACTTTATTCATGCTGCAGAATTAGGGGGGAGACTCAGTAATAAGTGTGCCGCACAGTCCAACTAAGCAGTAACAGATTCTTTAGGTGCACATTTTTTCTGACTTGTAGGACACAAAACTGACGCAGACACTTATTAATACATGTGCAAAGTCAGACAGAAAAGTGGCGCCAACGCTTTGATAAATGTGGGCCATCCTGTCTATGGCCAAGTATAGTTTTGGTTCCGATCTTCATTGGGTACCTGCAGAAGAGTGATGTCTGTTAGCTTCCCAGGGGTTAATCGCCTGTTTAATTACTCCAGAAGGGTCTCAGGTTTCATCACAAGCTTGTTAGCAGCTGCTTCTAGTTGTTCCATCATTTGCACTCGGTAACGGAGAGGGAGGGGGCTGCACTATAATTTGTTTTTCAAATTGCACCCATTCATGTCTGAACATAATGACCATTTTGGAGGCTTAGCACCTGATTGGAAGCCAGATGGCAGCGCACCTATTATCCAGGTCTTCATTCAAACACACAGTCCTTTATTTGAATATAGTTAAATTGACCAGATGTTTCCAGGCTCGGAGATATTCCGGGATAGACTTCTTTACACATCCTACTGTAAGGGGGAGGAGGGTATTCTCTTTTTATGATAGATGATGTATATACATTAGTTTATATATCATCTGTATACTATGCACTGTAGAGAAAGTCATCTTATATTCAGGATGTGTCACCATGTTCTACCCCATGTAATGTACAAAGATCATGCCTTAGGCCAGATCCGCAGACACGTTCTATTTTGTTATTTTTTATGCAAATTAATTTGCCATCCAGGTGTTCCAGGTAATCCTGTTGTCCTCAGACCACAGACAGCTTTATCCCCAGTGTGTTTAATGCTGCTGGATGTCCTTGGGTGAACTTGACCATTTTTTATGACCTCTGTACCCGTAACCATTTATGACATCGCCTCACAGCCAAGACCCTCTATCTCAACTAAGCACCTCTGACCAATAACTACTTACCCCAGTCATATACACATTGGGGCACATTTACTTACCCGGTCCTGCGCGTTCCCCGATCCGGAGTGCCCGACCAGAATGCACTGTGCCATGGTTCACTTACATTGTGCGCCCGATATCCTGCATGTGTCGCTCCCCGCTCAGGTCCGCCGGAGTTCACCTTCTTCTTCCTGGTGCATGTAAGTACATTGCTTGCGACACAATTTTAAAGTTAAATCCCACGCTCTGTCTGAATCAGTCGGAACATCCAATGGCCGGCCCCCTGATTTCTGTGCCTTGAAAGCTTGTGCTGATGCGCCAAAAACCGATCGCGTGCGACACAATCCCCTTCTAAATCCCTGTCCCAGCCGCGCGATGCCTGAAAACGTTGGAAAAACTGACGGAAATGCGGCTGCGGGACCCTTAGTAAATAAGCCCCATCGTTCTATTGTAGATATTCCACAAATCCAATACAGCTTCTATAAGTAGCTATTGGCCCATAAAATCCCCCCATATGCCTTTTATTTTGTATAGAGGTACACAAAGTTTTCCCTACGAATATCTCATACCAGGCGTTGTGACACATAAAATGCCTAAAGATCATGTGGCTCCATACTGTGTGCAAAAAACACTGTAGCCCACTTGGTCATACATATTAGATGTATGTTTTTTGAACCTAGTGATCTTAATAGGACCAGAGATAATCTAAAGTACATAGGGGCCTCCTACTTATTCCATGAAAGCTGATATCGGCAGTATAAGGATCAGGCATGTGGATTTGGATGTCATATTGTGGTAGGGGAGATGAATCCAATGTCTTCTTGGTGCCCACCTAGCCTCAGGACACCTAGACTTCCTGAATGGAGGCTCCAGTGGTCTGGCAAATGTCGAAATGTGTGATGAGAAATCACCATTTAGACAATTTTTTCAAAAAAAGATACTGAGATTTTTGAAGCCATTGTCTCTGTTTCATACAAGAGGTGTGATAGAGACATGATGCAACAGTATGCAACTTCTATCAAAAGTCACAACATCTCCCCTATGAGTGCTCGACAACACATTGGGGACCTGCCGCATCTTTCTTAATTACACAGTGAGGCTAATTACAGCTGAGCAGAGGCTTGTCAGAAGAACATTCTAGAAAACAACCTACAGAAATGGAAGAAGCTTCAAAGCCACATTAGGAAGGTGTAGAATGTTGTACAGTTTTGGTGATCTGCTTTAGATGTGGGCTAACAGCTTGGCTGAATGGGAGATGGGAGAAGGCCACTGTCTCTGGGGTAATCTCCCAGATTCTCATTTCAAATCCAACAAGCAAATTCTACCAACATTTAATCTGTCTATCTTGGAATCATATTGAGTTATACTTTTAAATTGATTCCATTGATTCTGCAATGAGATAAGTATCTATGTTGGAAGTCTCTGATATGTGGTCTATCGAGGTGGTGAGATGCCACCTTCAGGCTTCAAATTAAGAGATATTGACAACCTATACAGGCCTTTTACCAAAGAGACAACTTAGTAAAATAATTTGGGATATAATAGCAAAACTAGCCAATATATGGAAAGGGTCCCTCCTGCTTTGTCAATTGAGTTGTTTTTTTTCCAAACTTCAATTTAACACAAGTTCTTTCCTTCATTACGTCAGCTGATAACTATACCGGACCTTGTTATGTATGGATGACATTAGACATACAGAACTACAGGTGTGATTCTATACAATCAAGAATATGCAAACTTAGAGCTAAAACCTCTTTTCAGTGAATTATATAAATGAGAGGCCTTCCCTTATTTTGCAGTTACACGATACACAAAACTGTATGAAGGATTTGTATTATTGAATACAGTGGTAATGTGTTTTATTGGGACCTTACATGCTGGTGTATGAAATATGTACATAAAATCTTAAGATGCCCCATTGGTTTCAGAATACTAGACCGACATTTGCACCTGGAAGTATTGTTTTTGGTGCTTCTAGTATCCTGGTATTTGTTATAACATCCTACATGGAACTATGTGTTGGTCAGCAAATTAGAGATTGCATTGCACATTCAAGGGACCATCAATTAAAAATGCTACATTTTACATAAGCCACTGTATGACCTATAGTTCTGGTGACTGACCAAAGAGTAAAAGTAGCAGCCATATTGAATCAAGCTACCCAATACTTGTCTCTTCTTGTCTTTCTGTGGATGGTTGGCTAGCAGAGATGAGCGGACCCGAAGTTTCAGTTCCGGTGCACCCATTAGACCCACCGAACAGCCAATACAGCAAATCGATGCCTTTAGATACTGGCCTTGGCTGTGATTGGACAAAAGGGACACTCCTGGTCAATCATAGCCATAGCTAGTTGCGATGGGTGTTAATTTGCTGGAGTGGCAAATCCAACAATGGGGCTCATTTACTAAGGGTCCGAACGCCGCACTCTCGTCAGGTTTACCGATTATTTCCGTTTTGCGACGAATTGGCCGGTAATTTGGTGCACGCAATCGGCTTTTACGCGACAGAAATCGGGGGGCGTGGCTGTTGTACAACCCGATGGATTCAGAAAAAACGCGGAATTTCAAAAACGATTTGTGACGCAAGATCACGCACTTACATGCACCAGGAAGAAGAAGGTGAACTCCGGTGGACCTCGGCGCAGCAGCGACACCTGCTGGATATTAGGCGCACAACCTTAGTGAATCCCGGCAGACCCGATTCCTTGTTGGACAATGCACCACGGGATCGCAACTGGACCGGGTAAGTAAATATGCCCCAACATGTCCGTGTCATGAGGGGCTCATCTCACAGCTTCTAACTATCTTCATTGCTTGGTTTTATTACCAATAAAGTACAGCAAAGGTGAGTGGGTTTTTTATTACATTTCATACCATGGTATGACTTGAGTAAAGCTCAAGACTCTCTCTCAAGACGTTACCTTTTGTTCCTTACACAGTTCAGATATCACCCGCTTCCACATCTGGGGCAATATGAAAATGCACCATCTTGTACCATGAGTCCTGATCTTCTGTATAGTAGGACTGTGTTCAGGGTTGTAATCTGTAGACTATTGATATTGAGCGGGAGAGATGGGTATGGCAGAGCTCCAGCGTAGTTACATGTTAATGAATGATACAGGTTTTATTATAGGCAAGCTAACAAATATGAGATAAAAGGTCAAGACAGAACTGAAAGGCGCAGTCTGTATAATGTGTCTTCCACTGAGGCCTAGCACGTATGCAAAACTAGCAAGTCATGACTCCTTCATTCCAAAATCATACTAGGTAAAAAACATAATCTGTACTGTGTTTCTGTGCAGATTCTATACACAAATGAACAAAGATTCACAATTTTAGGATTGTAGGAAATAGCCAATAAAAATACAATAGAGCAAAACATATAAGACCTAAAAACTAGGCGCTGTCTCAGATTAAAGGATCAAAAGATTTTGACCTAAAACTTCCTACTGTAAGCCTTCTTGCTTATGAATGTGTGCTGTTCTCGAGAGGCAAACAACAGGTCTATGGACCATTTTTGCGGTCTGTTGATCCATATGCCATCCGTTTTTTTTTACTGGTCCGCAAGAAAAACAGAAGGCAGACAATTTCTGTCAATAACTTGTCCCAACCTGATATAGGGTTACATGATTATGTTAACTAGCAGATGATCCGCAATTAATCATGATCTGTATCGTTCACATACCCATATACTTCAACGAGAAGGCCTAGGACTACACATGGATCTGTCAAAGTTATAAAAACATATAGCTAACAAAAATGTTTGTATGCATGTAGCCTAAAGCCATCAGTTGTCAATAATACAACTAAAAGCTTTTTATAGCCCCAAATAGTAATTATCCACGCCCTGTCTTCTCATCCAAAAATGATCATTGGGATAAGTAAAACATGACCACTTTCATGCATCGCCGCATGATTGTGTTACCTGTGTGTCATCCATGTGGCGTCCATATTTCTTATGTTCCCATAAACTTCTACGGGAAGGCTGGAGCCGCAAACACAGGTTAAAATTGGACCTGAGTTATGTACAGCCGTCTCATGTATCCATGATAAACTGTCATGTACATGGAGGCATTGGAGGTATGTCAGTTAAAAAAACATAAAGCACATGGACAAAAACATTTGTGTGTCGGTAACGTAAGGTTAGTTGGTTGGTCCCTGTCTATGCCGGATTTGGCAGTCGGAACATGAAACAGCTGAACTGAACTAAGCATGTCAAGTTCAGCATTTCTAGGTTCTAGCTGGTATTTGTGGAAAATACATGGAGCAAATCCGTTAGAAAGAACTTGCTCGTGTATAACCGGCCTTACTGAGTCTTTTGTTCCAATCTAAGCTGAGCAGGAGTTAAAAAGCCTAGATGCTTTTGAAGGACTGGTGTAGACTTGCTTCTGAGATAACAATAAGATACTTCCCATCCACCCCACACAGTGTTGGACTGGGTCTTCTTTGGCCCACCAGAGAAAAGCAATCTGTTTGCCCACTCTTCATTATCACCCATGGAAATATAATCTTTTTTCCTATGGACCTCTGATGCTCAGTATTGGGTTGAGCCAGAGCCCACCAAAGGATTCTCGGGTACTCTGGTGGGCCAGTCCAACACTGACCCCACCCATTAAAGGGGATAAATGTCTCATCAATGGGGTTCCAAATACAGGAACAATTCTGTGCCCTAGGACATGCTATCCAATAAACTATTGTATAACTCCCATAGAAAAAATGGCTCATCCTGTGTCCCATTAACTTGGGACATTAAAAAACGCTTGCAGGGCTATGTTCCGTTCTGTATGGGACAGGTTTTTTGCTGTTCTGCCAATTTCTGGGTGTCTGACTGTTGGATTCTCCAGTCCTTATACGCACAGTCACATCACTAGGGACCTCCTAGAGCAATACATTCTTGATTGCTTGGGACTGCAGAAAGAAGGGGCTTGGCAAACTCTGTCAGCTCCATAGAGATGAATAGAGCAGAATGGACATGTGTGGCTGACTGTTCCATACATGTCGGGGAGAGACGAGGGGTCCGATGGAGGTACCCTGGACCCCATCTGACCACCCGTTCTCATGATCTGTGTAGGTCTCATCGCTGAGACCCCCACGGTCAGCAAGTTAGGCCTTATCCACAGGATCCTAACTTGTTTTGTGGAAAACCCCTTTAAGGCCTCTGATATACATCGCTCTGCAGCAAGAAGCAGGATGGAAAGACACCGATTACTGCATTTTTCCATCCTATGTTTTCTGCTGGATGTGACATATATTGGGCAGAAAGGATGGCTCTGTGTGATATGTGTGACATATCTATGGATATGTTCAGGTTACTCACTGTTATCTTTCCTGCCATGTACACTGAATATATCCAATAAAATGGATTGCCTATGTAAACTTACTCTGTGATCCCCACATTTTTCAAAATTTTATAGCGAAACATATAAAAAGGGGAAGAGGTCAAACTTCTGTGCAGATTTTATTGAAAACTCTATCAATTCTTGCCTCTAAAAGATACCTACAGCTAAACACCAGTAACACTCAGCATCACAGCTGACAGATAATGACAAGGTTTAGCCAAGGTAACAACAGGCATATAATAACTTCCTACAACGTTATTAATCTCCTACCTGGTCCTGTGCAGATATTTTGTCTCGTTCAACAAGAAAATCACAATATTTAATCTCCGAGATAACGTGTTACTAAAACTGATACTTTACTAAGCAGCTCCTACTGCCGAATTTCTGGGTGACAGGTCCTCTTTAAAGGACAGACAGTAGTTCTGTAAAAAAACAATCTTAATTATCCTTATATATTTTCCACATGAATAAATCTATCTGCAAATCTACTTTATTGGATTAATTGACTAGATTGAAATTGTGGGAATGTAAATGGTATATTATTCATTTCTACATGCTATTTCTGTCTGTTTTAGGATCTTTTTCCATTTTCCTAGAATCTTTAAATACAAATATATTGACATAATGTAACCTGATGCCAGTGGGCTCAAAAGTAAAAAATCTCTACCACCCCCTCTGCTTTAAAACTATATGGCGGCCACATTATGACCCAATTTAATGGGTTTCAAGTAATATGTAAAACCCTTAGGGGGCTGTGGCCTGGGTAAGTAAATGGCAACCAATCAGAGATCAGTTCATCAGATCATTTTATATACTGCTAAAGTAAAATATAAGTTGAGCTCTGATTGGTTGCCATGAACAACTGGAGCAGTTTTACTCTCAGACACTTTTAATAAATCTCCCCCATAGTCTTCCTGCCTCGGCTCGCAGCATTGTTTCGGTAATTCAATTTTGGGCATGTGTCTGATTGGTAGTTCTGATGGGTCAGGGGACTCATCTATTGGGTGGCTATGGACCCATGAATGACCTTGGACACAGAACATAATTTCTGTTTTCCAGGGGATATCTAGAAAACCCCTTTGAGGCTCTCGGGCTCTGTTGCAACAACACCCACAATACCATCTCAAGTTATGGCCCTGTATATAGATATTTATCATGTACTGATGGACATAGAACCTACAATTTTCTTAGGACACACATCATTTTACAATTGGGAGGGTTACCACTATATTAAATCTCAATTATTTAGGAATTGGCAAACTCAAGATTGCACAAGTGAGTGTGAAGGCATGGGGACTGTTGTTTTCATTAGTAAGGACTGTCCCATGAAAACAACTGCTGCCCTTAAGCCCTACTAATTAATTTTGCCACCATACAGAGAGTCCACCGCATGGGATCCCTCTCCCCATCCTGGTAGTATGGAGTGGTCTAAGTATAACTGCAATTGAAAGTCATTTGACTGGTGCTATGGAACAACTCTGATGCAATGGTGAACTGATGGCACGGGCTCCCTCTGACAAGTCTACACTACTATGTTTAACAATATGTACAATATAAATTAATAGGATGTTGTCATCTTCTCAAATTATTGTATTTAGGGTAGATAGGATATACCTTAACATAACGGCTTTCCCAAGATATTGGTGGCCACGATTCAGTCTGTAGATTAGTGGACGAAATTAGACCACCCCCACTATTTACACCTATACAAGGCCGTTCATACTTCTCCTATAGTTTGGATTTGCATCCTAAATCAATCTAAGGGCTTTGCCCCTATAGCTAGTGAATAATTTGTCATTACAGACTCTTCATGTAAAGTCTGAGTTTGAGATTTTGAGCCAAATTCCTGACATCACTGGATTCAATTGAGTTAAAGCCAAAATTCCTTCTTCACTTTCCCTCTAGCTAATGGCTCTGTGTGTCTGACTTCTATAGAAATAAGGAACCATATTTGTATTTTTAATAAGTAACTACAATGCAAAGATGTCTGGAAATCTGCAGGTGGGAGCTCCAACCCTCAATCCTCTACTATGAATAAATATTCCAGAGAAAAACAGGACTGGATGAAGGTGGATTTTGGCATCTGTACAAAACAAAAATTGTTAAGATCCTTCTCTCCAGTAAAGATTTGATGTAATTTATGGCAAGGTTGATGGATTTACATGCTACGTAAGTGTTTGTTTTGTAAATTACCTCCTGGAATGAATGTATTTGTATAGATGGGATAAAATCTATGACCTGTGGACATTTTGTCCTGAACTGCAAGGTGTTACAGTTAGAGATGAGCGGACACATAGGAGCACATTTACTAAAGGTCCACGGAGCGCATTTCCATCTGGTTTCCGACTATTTCCGATTTGGCCGCAATTAACAGAGGTTTTTGGTGCACGTGATTGGATTTTGACGCAAACGCGATGACTTTCATGCGACACAAATCAGGGGGCATATCTGCCGAACAACCGATTGATTCAAATTTAAAATTCAAATTGTTGCAAGACATGCACTTACTTACATACACAGGGAAGAAGAAGGTGAACTCTGGCGGACCTCAGGGGGGAAGCGACACATGCAGGATATCGGGCTCACGCTCGTAGTGAATCGCGCCAGACTTCATCTTCGTCGGACAGCCCGGATCGGGGATCACGCAGGGACCGGGTAAGTAAATGTGCCCCATAGTCTCAGTTCAGGTTTGGCCACATGACCCGGATGTATTGCCAGATTGTTGGCCAAACAGCCAATCCGACAAATGGAAATGAAACCTCCTGTCCGCTCATCTCTAGTTGCAGTCATTGGGGCTTCTCCGTATGTACTAATTGTGAGAGATTTGGCCTTAACAGGCAAAAGCTAGTGGATAGCCACCTCAATGGCTTCCCCCTTGCCTGTTTGCCACAGAGTTGCAACATTTATCTTCTGACAGGCTCTTTTTAAAGTATGAAAACCTCTTTATGTAATCCTGACCACCATGTAAAGTCAATGCCCTAGGCAGCTTCCTTCCACAAACAGCGCCACATCTGACCATAGGTAATGCATGGTATTGCAATTAAGCTCCGTTTATTTTTATACAGCTGATTTGTAAAATCAGGACAAGTCATGAGGAGGTATGGTACTGTTTTTGGAAGAAAGCAGCCATGTTTTTTAACCTCTGCACAGCCCTTTTTATTCCATGACCCCAGGCTTGATGAGTAGCTACACATGCACGGTAGTATTTGCCTGGGAAGGTGTTGGGAGAATGGGGCACCCTAGTCTGCTATGAGATAGTCCTCCCCTTAGCTGTAGTCTTGTTACTTGAGAAGCTCAGGGTGAAGAAGACCTGTAAATGTGATGGAGGGGTAGGGCAGTTGTTTAGGGCTCAGGTTTAATAAAATGGAAAACCCTTTTAAGTAGCTAGAATAGTCTCATTGCCTATATATATATATATATATATATATATATATATATATCCAAATCTGTGTCCAGGTCTTCCATATTTTATGGTTATAAATATACAAGGCTCTGAGAAGATGTTGCTGCCCTACATCCGAGGAGCAAGGTAATCCCAACGCTATCACCAGGGTTTCCAGAGTCTCCCTACTCAGTTTAGACACGGATCAGGTGTCTCCGCTACTAGTGTTGGAACATTTGCTGACATGCCCTAAAGTTACCTTAGATGTTAGAGATATCTGGTCTCATGTTTGTACATTATACACAAGAAGCTTATATTAGGTACCAATATATAGATGCATATCTAAACGTCCAAGCATTACAATGATAATAAATGTACAATCATTTTTGTTTGTTTTATTAAAGAAAGAAATTATATTTATTTGAAGGAAATCTACCATCAAAATCAAGCACGATAAACCAGGGACACTCACTCATATATCCTGGCACTGTGACTGTGGTAATCTTCTCATATTTGTTGTCCATGGCCTCCTTCCTTCCTACATTAGCTTCTAAAATTATGGTAATGAGTCTGAAGGGTTCCAGGTACACTGCCCCCCTGCTCCCTCAACACAGAAAATTACAGAAGATCTTGGGAGGATGATGTGCTCCTTGCACACTGTAATAGTCAGTGAATCTGCAGCACAGAGGGCGTCTGGTAACACCACCAGGAGGCCTTCAAGCTCATTAGCATAGTTTTCAAAGTTGATTTTAGAGGGAAGGAGGCCAGGGATAACAAATATAAGAAAATGATCACAGTCACATTAAAGGGATTTTCCCTCAAAGCTGTGGATAGGGCCTATTTTGCTGATCAGTAGGGGTCTCAGTGATGAGACCCCAAGAGATCACAAGAACTGGGGGTCCTTGTCACACCCTGAGATGAGCGGCGCAGCTTGCCACACATAACTGGTTGCCCCATTAATCTTTATGGGGCTGATTGAGATTACAGAGCGCTGTACTCAGCAATCTACGTCAGCTCCATAGAGATGAACTGGGCAGCCTGGACATGCACATCTTGCTGCTCCACTCAAGGGGTCTGACTGGGACACATCAAACCCCTCATTCTAGTGATCTGTGGGGGTTTCATCACTGAGACCCCCAGCGATCAGTTAGGCCCTAACTTGTTCTGTGGGAAAACCACTTTAAAGTCACATGTTACAAATCACATTCTGTTTTTTGATTGATCGAATGGAACACTTAAAGAAAACCTACCACTTCCGATGGTGGGTATAAGCTGCAAATGCCGTGCACCAGCTCAGGGTGAGCTGGTGGCGACGCTTATTTTCGTTATGTTATTAAACCGATGTAAAGCTGTAAACCGATGTATATTTATGTAGGAAGAAGCTACACCGCACCATGGTCCGCACTCGGTGCACCATGCACTATTCAGGCGCACAAAGTGGTCGTCCGCACAAGAGGCCAAAGTGGATAAAGTTGTCCGTTTTTGCCAGTCCTGTAACTTTAGTGAATTAGCTACTTAAGAAGATATTCTTACTTAGACATAATGGGGCATATCTATCAGGACGTCTGCACCACGTGCGCCACGCACGAGCACCAATGTATGATAAATATCCCCCAATGCTTCTATAGTAGAATTGGAGACATCACAGAGGCAGGACCCCTTTGTTTTTAGGTCACATTTAACACTAAATATAAAAAAATCTCTTTCATCCATAATTTTCATGTTGTTGATGATTGGAGAATTATTAAGCTTCCTATTGATGTATTTGATGCTTTTCCGCTTCCGTATAAATTCTCTGGGAAGTTAGCTCCATGTACAGACATTAGACATGTAATAAGGAACATTAATATAATTATGAAAGAATAATTGACTGGAAGGAATTGGTGCTCTCGTATTTCTTCCATGTGGCTGGACACCTTGGCGATGAAAAGCCCAATAATGACACAAACATAGGCGGAAGTGAAAGCAGATAAAAGGCATTTGCTGCTGTAGTAACAGGAACTACGGCCTACAGGCTGTTTGTAGACAAGGATTAAGGACTTCCCCGTATGTCTCTCTCTATGTTTATTCAATCCTTATGTCACTCGTCTAACGTGGTAATTTATGTCACATCCCTCCTGCATCACTTCTTACAGGTATTATACCGGGTAATGACTGAAACACACCAAAGGCTGTAATTTTCCTGCTGTTTTCTCACAGATCTGTATGGAATTGGTGGGAAAGAATATAGCGGGAAAGTGAGCTGAAGAGTCTTGTTCACAAGACCGATATGTCATGCTTTGTGCAGCGCTGCGTAATCTGTGTGCGCTATATAAATAAAAAATTAGTATTAATTATTAGTAAATGGTCCCATTTCTACAGGATTCAGAGCTTGTGTAATACAGGTCCCCTACTTAAGAACACCTGACTTACAGACGACCCCTAGTTACAAACAGACCTCTGGATGTTGGTAATTTACTGTACTTTAGCCTTGGGCTGCAATAAACAGCTATAACAGTTATCAAAGGAGCCAGCAATCAAGCCTTATTGTTAATCCTGGTTCTGATGACAATTCAACATTTTTTAAATCCATTTGTCACAGGGTTACAATTATAAATTATACAGTTCCAACTTACATACAAATTCAACTTAAGAACAAATCTACAGAACCTATCCTGTAAATAACCCGCCTGTAGTTTAAATAAGCCAATGCCAAAGAAACAATAGTAATTAAGTAACAAACATCGTATTGTACACATTGTAATGCTAATGAACTCTTGTGTAGTACGGTGCCATCAATAAATGCTAATCATTGTATTAGTATGTTATGGTCCTACTACACGGCATGATGAACAGGTGGTTATTGGGAATGGATGCTCCTAGGAGTAGTCCTCTGGACAGTATTCTGACAGATGGGCCAGTAGGTCGGCAGTGTTTTACCAGCTCTATATCTTCATCTTGTAAAGGGGTACCCTAACCCTGCTCCCTATTGTGGCTAGGATTTTTGAGTCTTGATCCCTTTTGTGGCTGGAGACTACCCTTCTGCTGATCATTGTTGCTTAGATGGTATTACATTTATATGCTTTCATGGGATGGAGGAATCATTGCATGAGAAGAGGTCCTGCCAACAGACCATGATTTCCTGCCGAGCATAAAAAGGGCAATCACATAGCGAATACTGCATGATTCCTAGGATTATTATTTTCAGAGTATGGCCTCAGTAATCACAATGTGCAGTAGGATGGTGGCAGTTTGATGCCTATATAAAAGCAACTCTCTTTCTCTAAAAGGAGCACTCCCCAATTCAGCCAAACATCTCCACGTGCCGAGGACCAAATGCCGGATCATCGTGTACAAACAGCAAAAAGAAAGTAGATTCCAGCTCTTATTTGAATCTTCTTAAAATTTTTCTTTATTTTATATGTTATTATTCCATACAGAATTACATATAGACACGTTTCGTCCATGCATTCTTAGTCATATGTTATGCAATGTTATGTCATTCTGTACGGCTTTTAATGAGATATGATAAAAAGAAAAAGTTTTGGAAGATCGGAACAAGCTTTGATATCCACTTTCTTTTTGCAGTTTGGAGTCTATATTACAGATCCATATGACAGAGGCTACGAAGAAGACAAACTGTATATATATATATATATATATATATATATATATATACAGGCGGTCCCCTACTTAAGGACGCTTACAGACAACCCATAGTTACAGACAGACCCCTCTGACCTCTGGTGAAGCTTTCTGAATGCTTTACTATAGTCCCAGACTGCAATGATCAGCTGTAAGGTGTCTGCAATGAAGCTTTATTGATAATCCTTAGTCCCATTACAGCAAAAAATGTTTAAACTCCAATTGTCACTGGGGCCAAATTTTTTTTTTCGTCTGGATCTACAATTATAAAATATGCAGTTTCGGCTTACATACAAATTCAACTTAAGAACAAACCTCCGGACCCTATCTTGTACGTAATCCGGGGACTGCCTGTATATGGATTCTTTTTGTATTATTTAATAATGTTGTTTTCTTACAACATAAACCTTGCCTGTTGTTAATTCACCTCCTCAATATTTGCGATTTGTAAAATGATCTTGTACTATAGACAATAAAAACCAGATGTAAGATCACAAGAGAGTTCTTTGATAAAGTTTTGTAAATTGATGCACCGCAGTCTAGTGATATTTCCCCTTAGACCTGAATGAGTCCTACACAAGACATATGCTGCTACCAAATTATAGGTTACAGATACATATACAATCATGCACCTCCCCCAACCATACCTTATGTTCCTGTTTTTTTATCCATTGTTGGTTTACCTATACACCATACCATGTGCAGCAACTGTCACCTACTTGATAGGACAAGCTGGGTAGATGGATCTGAACCCAGTCATTTTGGAGACATGATAGATCCCAATTAGGATGACAAAGGATTAAATATTTAGAGACTGATGAACAGTGTTTAATACAGGAAAAGTCACGGTTTAGGGTTGTTTCTTGACAGGAGAACTAAGGATATGACACAACATTGGGGCCTAACATTGTCCCAAGAAGAAAACCCCATTCAGAGATGATGTTAGAAACAGTCAATTGCCCCCGGGACCTGTTCATTGAGATTGAATTAACTAACGGGATCTTTTACATGGTATGTTCTATGGAAGATTTATCATAAGTTTCTGAGGTAAAACTGTTCTTGTTGCCCATGGAAACCAATGAGAGCTCAGCTTTAATTTTATAAACAGCTGTGGGAAAATGAAAGCCGAACTCTGATTGGTTACTACGAGGAACTAGAACAGGTCTGCTCTAAGAAACGTCTGATAAATCTCCCCCATAATATGTGCACAATGATTGTAACAGCCTCTACAATACAATTTAAGTGGACATATACATGTTCTGTATAGGTGGATCTGGGACATTATATGCAAGTGCAACTCCTGGTTGCAGTCTTGCACCCTGGTTTGATGGGGTTGTTGATGACAATCAATACATGACTCCCAATTTGGCAATTGAAACACCATGTTTCAGACCCCTTCAACCTTAACTTCATATTAGTGGAACATCACTTCATATAATTGGAACACCCCATTAAGCTGTAGAGACTGTGGGATTGTTTAGAGGAAGTCCACCATCAGAATTAAACATGATAAACCAGGGACCCTTACTTATAGATCCAGGCACTGTGACTGTGGTAATCTTCTTATATTTGTTATCCATGGCCTCCTTCCTTCTAAAATGTACTTTTCAAGTTATGCTAATTAACCTAAGGAACCCAGGAAGTGATTAGTAATCATAGTGGGGCTAGGGTAGCCCTAAAGGCTCTTTAGCATAGTTTTAAAGGGTGATTTCAGAAGCAAGGAGGCCATGGATAACATATATGAGATTTTCACAGTCACAGTGCCTGGATCTATAAGTAAATGCCCCTGGTTTATCATGCTTTATTTAGACGGTTTATACTAATTTCAGGTTGGCTTATTTTGGGCCTAGCTGTTCTGCCAAAGATGTTGGTAAAATATCACACACATAACATTTCAAACTACACTTTCTTTTCTGCAGGCCCCACCCACTTGACATGTTTGAAAATGGATTTGGTTTTGTACACAACAAGACAGAATTTAGGCGTAATAACAACTGTAAATGGAAGCCTATATATATACAAGGTTCCACTACTTTGTGTGTGGATCATATCTATAGGCACATTGTAAAATATTGTTTAGAAGTGAAATGTTATACTATGTGTGTATTAAACAAGTAGCAAAGACACCGCTCTGGTGTCAGCTTCTCCCCAGGCAATAAATGGTAAATTAGCAACTGAGCAAAAAAATCCAATTACTCCAATCTATTATAAAAATCCCCTGAACTGGTCATCCAGGGTTGTGCCTATGACTGTCACCTGATCAGGATCTGTATATGATCAGCTGATGCTACTGCCAATGCAGATTAAGGTCTTGAGCCGCTTCCAGAGCTCCCACAGAGTAAAATATGATGACATATTACAAAACTTGGAGTTATTCAACTTAGACAATAGATAACTAAGAGCGAGGCCTTCAGTTTTGGATTGGGATGCCTTGGGTCCACAAGTTAAAAATATCCTTTTGCAAATTTCTATGGCTGACCCATAGCTTGCTTTCTAGCCTTTGCCATGGACTTTTATGGTTTCTGGAGCCCCATCAGTAACCTGTTAAGCGGCATTTGCTGCAATGTGGCTGGGCTACACAGTGTGATGGAGAATACTCAAGGAAGAAGGATACCGGTTTGTTATTCATTATATGTGATTTGTTTGCCAGATAATTTGCACATATTATTATGAAATGCTATTTGCTAAATGTCTCTATGAAATACTGTAAGGATTCTGCACAACACATGCAGGGTCTGAGGGCCCACTAATCTCAGGGGTCCACCGGTGGATTCACTTCTGGGCTAGTTCGAGCCTGGAGACCTAACAACAATGTAAAATTATGTTAATGGAGAGTAAAGAGATCTTTACTTAAATCTTCTAGGCATGTATATGAGATAAGGGGGCATCCTCCACACCTAGTGGTGAGGTGGCTATACTATCACTATAGACAGGTAGCATCCACTATGCCTAGAGGAAAGGCGCATCTACAGTAGAGACAGTTCCAATAAAGCCATAGACAGGGGGTCTCCTCAACGCCTAGTGGAGAGGTGGTTCTACCATTACCATAGACAGAAAGCATCCTCTACACCTACAGGAGAGGCAGATCTACCATTACCATAGACAGAAAGCATCCTCTACACCTACAGGAGAGGCAGATCTACCATCACCATAGACAGGGGGCATCCTCTACGCCTAGAGGAAAGGTGAATCTACCATCACAAAGACAGGGGCATCCTCTACACCTAGAGGAGAGGCTTTATTGAAAGAGCATAAGTCAGAGTTACATACATTTGCACAGCACAGACCACAACACGACACAATATACAATAAATTAAGATTCACTCTTTAGCATTCACAGCACACAGGAGTATCCTCAACTATAGCATGAAAATACTGCACTAGCACACTGATTGGTCAGTGAACTTTACTAAATGGTATTTCAATTATGGTGATGACCAAGTGTAAATTTGGGAAAGGATGTGGGGTGAAAGGGGAGAGGTTGGGGGGGGGGGAACACTGGCCCAAACCTTTATTAAAATACAGACACACAAGGGGAACCTGCCAAAAGTTCCTGGTTTTGTGCAAATTTGCATAATATATGCATAAACCACAATCCCCTGCAAAAGTCTAAGACGGAGAGGCAGTTCTCCATTCAACATAGACAGAGGGCATCATAATATATGCATAAACCACAATCCCCTGCAAAAGTCTAAGACGGAGAGGCAGTTCTCCAATCAACATAGACAGAGGGCATCCTCTACACCAAGAGGAGAGGTGGATTTACCATCACCATAGACAGGAGGCATCCTATATGCCTAGGGTATCCCTACCGTAAAGGATTCTTTACTGTAAGAGCAGTGAAACTGTGGAACTCTCTGCCGCAAGAGGTTGTTATGGAGGACTCTATGTACATGTTTAAGAGAGGCCTGGATGCCATTATTGAGAACAAAAAACATGTTGTGTGACCAGAACATTTAGTTAATTTGATGCTGATCCTCAGAGTTATGCTGACTGCCATATTGGCGTCAGGAAGGAATTTACAGTACCTGCATCTTTTTCCAGCCTTAAGTACTATGTTACTAAAAAACTATGTAGTAAGCAATTGTACTGAAGATCGCATGTCCCCGATACAGTTTACTCTTACTCTTGTGAGCTTATCAAAAACATGAACAATCTCAGCCAAGTGCCGAGTGTGTGTGTACTTGAGGGAGTTGGGAGGAAAAGCTGTTGGTCAAACATGCATTCGTCAGACAGCTATCTATAAGTATCTTTAGTTCCAAAGATTGAATACTATAGGGCAGTCCTTTCCCACAGATTTTTTGGGAAGGGCTGTATGGGCACAGTTGTGTTTAGTGTTTTTCTTTTTTTCTTTAACAGTGGTAGAGATAAGTCAAAGCTTATGAAAACAGGAAAACATGACTCGGCTATGGACCCCAAGCCCTGAGGGTGATCCCGCCCGGGGCAGTACATGAAAAGGATTTGTTTACTGTTTTTTGCAATCTCATGTAGAGATAGAAAACACAATACAAAACTGAACAACCCCATCCCATTCAGGCCGGGCAGGTACAGTGATCTCTTTTGGGCTGGGATGTCTACGACCCACCGGTAAGATCAATTCTTACAGCAGCTACATGCATATACCCACATTTCTGAAACTTAGCTGACATAAATTTCTTTTTACAGTCACTTGCTTCTTATATATTGTCCTGGGCAGTTATGGTCCTAGGAGTAGGGCAGCCATTAAGGGGGTTTAGTGTGACTGTGTTCAAGGAGCCCAAGTAGGAGATGGGGCTCTAAGTCACATAAAAACCCTGCTCCCTTTCCAGGTGCAGGGAACTCACTGTGTGCGCTAGGGTGGATGATCATTCTGTGGGGGGCCCAAAAATTTGCTATTTGGGGCCCCCGAACTTCCAGTACTGCCTAGCAGTCCTGTTAGTAACCTGCTGACTGTCTCCTGCTTTGAATTTCATAGATCTGTGAAATAAAAGTACAAGCCCACACAGCAGCACGAAGATTGGTGATTATGAATCATCTGCATGATGGGGCTACCTTCATCTGGACAATTGTAAGGCCAGTAGAGAGCAATTCTGTCCGGGCCATATTACCCATTACTGAAATGTACAATGTCAGGTTAGATAACCGGTATATCCTATAACAAGCTTGATTAACATTACAAGGAAGGTACCACTAGAAAGTCAGCAAGTCTGGTATTATAGATATCTGTACTTACATACATGTGCATTAGTGTGCAGGCTCATCAGGTTAAGCAGCATAGTGCACCTAATAGAGGTAATACAATCCTTTTACATGGACCAATTATTAGGAACTATTGTTCTGAGGAATGGTCGTATATGATAATTGGTCTTTTAAAAGTTGCAAAACAAACACTTGACAAACAAGCAAATGCCTGCCGGTCAGGTGATGGCATTTTTATTTCCCAAATAGATGTTAATTGTTAGCGCTCAATTCCCCATGTAAACAGGTCCATGTGCTGCGAAACATGCAAACAATGATTGTAAATGAACCTTCCTTGGAATTGCCTGCGTAAAATCTTTTGAATGTTGGTAAATCAGACTGATAAAGGTCAAATTCTCTATAAAAGCAACTACCGCACCCCCTAGCACCTAAAAGTGACCAATGGGGGTATGTTTTGCATTTTTAGGATAAGACCACACCGAATGTGTATATTTAACTGCACTGGTCAAACCCACAGATTTTCCAAAGTTTATTGACATGTTTTGCTGATTTTTTTTGTATAAAATTGAAAATATTAGATAAATGTAAAATGGAAATTAGAAGACATACTGTGGACCTAATCATAGACCTTACATTTTTCAAAAAGGTTTCAATGTTTGGACATAGCACTGTTAGCGTCAGTTCCCATGACAGATTTTTATCTTCCCCCATTCCACTCAGAAAATGGGATAGTTGGAAAAACCCCATGAACATTTAATGGATTTTGGGGTCTTCTGAAACATTTATAATAAGAAGGCCAATCATTAAAGGGGTTTCGAATCGCGTTGATGGCAGGAACTTGACAGATTCATAGTTTTTAATACAAAGGAAGTAAAAGTATTAGGCTAGAAATAGATGTATGTGGTCAGTCCATGAATAACATAATGTTCACTGGTTGAATTTCATAGATCGACCATAGTGTAGAGGAGGGTACTCAGAGGTGGACATTAAGCAGTTTCTATGTCAGAAAATGTAACTATTTTGGCCTTATTTGCCATCTCCATGCCAAGTCGGGGCACACTCCATAGTTCATGGACAGACCATGGTCGTGTGTCTCCTGCCTAGGTTATTTCTCTCTCTCCCTTTGCATATTAAGGACAACTCTGGCTAAGGTTTTGTTTTAAACATTGGGAGGTATTGTGATTACCCCAGCTTCATGGCAAGGAGGTTTAGCAGGGGCGTAATTTCAGAGGGTGCAGTCGCAACCGGGCCCAAGAGGTCTAGGGGCCCATAAGGTATCACTTTCCCATATAAGAAGACTAGTACTATACACCATACATTATAGTCAGGGGCCTGGCATGGACTTTGCACTGGGACCCATCAGCTTCAAGTTACGCCACTGGGGTTTGGAGTTGCATGAAGGGTGGAACGGCTGGTGACGGAGTGGGCCCGCTACTGCACACCGCATAGACTAACCTTCTTGTGGTTTTTGCATAAAACTACTATTCTCCTTCTACAACTAGTTTTGGTTGTATGATAAATCCCCCCCCCCCCCATTGTCCCTGTAAGGATTTTCCTTTAATGGGAAAAGAAATGCTGAATTCAGAATTCATTGTACATTGATTATCTGTAAGCATTGCTATGCAACCTAACACAAGGGGACACATATACTTACCCGGTCACTCAAGTTCACTAAAAATGCATTGTCCAACTATAATGCGCCAGAGATCATGACTCTGTCACTTCCCCGCACTGGCCCCACAGAGTTCAACATCTTTTTTGTGGTGCACCTTTAACATAGGGCGTGCGACACAATTTGAAAGTTAAATACGGTGTCTGGTCCAAATCAGTCGAGCCACCCGACGATACACCCCCTAATTTGTGTCACATGGAAACTAGCGCAGCTGCGCCGCAAGAGGGTGGCGTGCACCACAATCTCAAGCGGACACTTCTTAAAGCTGTGCAAGCTGTTTTTGACCCTAAAACGGTGCACAGTCCGACAAAAGTGCGTATGTGCGCGACACTTAGTAAATGTGCCCCAAGATGTTATTTTGAGTCACTGAGTGTCCCAATGAGATTAGCTTATAGTTGGTAATGACAGGGGTTACAATACTACTCAATTATATTATAAGATTCGGAAAACACTAGTTGGATACAAATCATTATTATCATCAGGCAGTAAGAGAGAGATATTCATGAGCGGCCCAGCAGTGCGGGAGTTAACACACCTGACAAGACTCTCACTGCACATGGAGGTATCCCACCCTTGTATATGTCTCTAGGGAGTCTGTAGGGGGAAGGGGTTAAGCAATTGATCAAATCCCTCAACAGACAGAAGAGTGAGATAACAGGTGACTCTGGCTGCTCGGGGCACACCTTTGTTTTACTAGTTCCATAATTATGGCACAGGTCTAAAAAAGCAAAAGCCATGTAATTTTCCGGGCCCCTTATGCTTCATTTCCATCCATTATGATGTTGCCATAGCAACAGGCTGTTCCTTTTTTTAATTTGCAATAGTTTGGTGCATGGAGCGAAATGGAAAACAGAATCGGAATTATCTGCTCGAATTTATAGGATTTAAAATTTATCTATAATATCAAGAATGATCCATGAATTTATACATAAATGGAAAAGTTATATTCATGTTTCTGATCTTCCTCTAAGTTTCTCAATTATTTCAACTATAAGGCGAACAAAAATTCCTTTAATTTTACCTCTCTGGGCTCCTGGCTCTGCGTCAGTACCGTGTAGGCCACACGTCTGCTTCTAGACTAGGCCCCCCGCTGCTAGGGCGCACGTGCACCGGCTCGTCCTGCCTTAAAGGGGCCAGCGTCCTCTTGATTGGCGCTGGCTAATCCGGCGTGCCCTTATAATTTTACCTTCACTCTCTGCCTGATCTTCAAGTCATTACACTGAAGTAAAAGCCTCCTGTGTCCCTCCTGTGTGTTTCCAGACGCCTCTGTGTTTCCCGTGTTGCTGTGGCATTCCCGTGTTCTTGTGGCATTCCCATGGCGTACCTGTATTCCTGTGGCGGTCCTGTATCATCATGTGGTCCTGCCATTCTGAGGTCTTGCATTCCCGAGGTCCTGCCTTCCCGAGGTCCTGCCTTCCCTGTGTCCGGTTTCCTGCTTCCCTACCTTGGCTGCCACTGTGGGCTAGTTGCATCCGGGGAACAACCTGGTGGCACCCTGCTGCAGCAAGACCATCCCGCTTTGCGCCGGGCTCTGGCAAAGACCAGGGGCCACTTGGATTCCGGTCCCGGGTTTCGGCTAGTACCATCATCCCCCGCGATGGTCCAGGGAGTCCACAGACTCTGTCCCCAAGAGACTCTCCCACACCCCGTGTGTGAAAATGACACTCTCTATGTACCATAAAAATGTGTTTCCTCCAGGAAAAACCCTGAGACACAAATCGGTAAAAAAAAGGATTCCTAGGATTACACTAAAGTGTATTGCATGATTTCAAGGTTAAGATGTCATTCTGATTTACATATAAGGCCTAAATCTGTCATTGGACCACATATTGTAAGTACAGATGAACAAATCATTTAAAGATTTGATTGGCTGAAGCTTCATCATAGATTTGGTTCAGGTTTGAAATCTAATTGCTCCAAACCGATATTGCTCCATTTGTCCTGGAAATTGGTATATAACCTCCTCTAGTCCACTAAAACCAGCCACACTTACTCATAGATTCAGGCAAGGTGACTGTGGCAATCTTCTTATATTTGTTATCCATGGTCTTCTTCCTGCTAAAATCAATGTTTAAAATGATGCTGATGAACCAGAAGCCCCTCCATGCAGAAGATTCACCGGCTATCTCACCTCCCCCCTGCTAATGGCAGCAGCACACAGTGTAGCAGCATGTGAGCCAGAGCAGGGAGGAGCCCTTTTGGCTAACCAGCATAATTTTAAAAGTTGATTTTACAAGGAGGGAGGCAAATAACAAATATAAGAAGATTACCACAGTCATAATTTTTGGATCTATAAGTAAGTGTCCCTGGTTTAACATGATGGATTTTGTTGGTAAATTTCCTTAAAAATAAAAGAGGTCATATCTGTTTTTTTTTTACAGTTTTTCTCATTAGGGTTAGAATTAGGAGTAGCATTAAAAAATTCAGATTCTATGTGTTGCCGAAAAATGGTCAGTCATACCATTTTCTAATTGTCTGATGTAAGAAGTAAAAGAGCCTGTGGCAATTTTTTTTTAACAAATTATTTTGGTCAGTATTTAGCATATTGCAATTGACATAGAAAAAGTATAAAGTAATGTAAAGTATAATGTAAAGAAGTTTTCACAAACTTTAGTTACAAATATACTGACCAAAATCCAGATGACCGTGACATAAATAGTCATGGGAAATATCCAGTCAAAGCTAAGGAGTTTAAAGGAAACCTATCATGATGAATCTACTATCAGAAGTAGATCTGATGGTAGGTTACTCCTGCCCGCCTCTGCCCTAATCTGCAATTTAATAATCCTGAACCTAATCTAACTTGTTAAACACTTTATATTAGTAATATGTTAATTAACTGCAGAGACTACTTAGCTCCCAGTTCCCGGCCAGACTAGTACACGCCCCAGTAGCCCCTGCAGTTAATTAACATATTAATAAAAAAAGTTTTTAACAAGTTTGTTTAGGCTCCAGGATTATTAAATTACAGATTAGGGCAAAGGCCGGCAAGAGGAATCTACAATCAGATCTACTTCACATAGTAGATTCCTCATGGTAGGTTATCTTGAAAACCCTCATGACCATGGCACTACCCTAATGCAGGAATAACTAATCAACCCCGGTGATAATGTACAGGTGCCATTTCTACTCTACCTAAAGAAGCAATGTTCTACCATTGTGGATTATATGAGGAACGCAGACACAGAGCGCCCCATGTTTACTAGCAAAATTAATCGGCTCCATCGGGGAATACTGCACCTGGTTGCTATGCTCAAGTCAACCCCTTGATAATAATTGTCTACTACCTACAAAACAGTCTTATATCAAGATACAGGACCATATATTTCACAGTCTTTAAATGTATATAATTATTTATAGGCATATCTCTTCCCTCACATTATAGGGTGCTCCATGTCATACTAACTATTGGGAGGGGGCATTTTGTACATATAATATATATATATACTATATAATACATACATATTGTATATATAGTGTTATTTCTGTTGGTAAGAAGCTAATGTCATCTGCTGTTGTGGAAAAATGAATAAGTTCTAATTGTGGAACTAATTGTTGCCCTATAGGTCCAGAACTGGACAGACTGTGCCGCTTTCATTATGTCCAGACCAGAAGTTAATGCTGGATATGGATGGTTTACATTTTCATTACTTTCTGTGGAAAATTGCTGAATGTAAGTGACCATAAATGGTTGTTTTCAATTTACCATAATTGCGGACATTGTATTTAAAATTAAAGGCTTTCCCAGGACTAAAGCACCGATGACCCATCCTTATGATAAGTGATCAGTCAGCAGAATGAAGAGTCAGGGCCATCCAGCGAGTGCCACATCCCCTTCTGTACACTGCCACATCACCTTATAGTCATATGTTTCTTAACAACACTTACTCTACTGCTAAGGGATTAGTCTTCCATAGGTACCTTTGTGGTCACTATTGTGGAATGTAGGTTGTAGGGTTTTTCTATGTCTTAAATACACCCTGCGTCATTGTTGTCCTTAATTTGGACTGAAATAGAGAATCCTGCTAAGGGCCTGTTCGAATTTCCAATAGGTCTTCAGTTATTGCCTTCAGTTATTTTTAGCCAAAACTGGGAGTAGCTGAACACATTGGACAAGTACAGGTAAAATGTACACATTAGTGTGCATGAGGCCTCAAAAAGATTGCATAGGATTAAAACTAAATATTTCCAAAAACAGTGCAACCTGTGTTATTGAGGAACAGCTCAAATTTCATAAAAAAGGCTGAGCTGCAGTACCATGCATATTTAGTAAACACATGTTTTTTGGGACCTCTTGCTATCCATATCCATTTCTCATCCATATACCTAAACTTAGGCTCATCTGCGTTCAGCTGGTTCTGTTATACATTCCGTAATAAATAGCATAAATAAGCACAGGACTTTTTTTTAATAATAGAATTGTAATGGAAGTTAACCATCCATATATTGCGGTCTATAGAAAACATCAAGGTTCTGTTCACCTTCATTTTTTCTTCTCTGTTAAAATCTCCTAAAATGGAGGGTAGAACAAAAATCTGCACTTGTGAACTGGGCCTAACAATGAAAGTTGTGATCCAAGGGCCCACAATTATCAATAACAGTGCAAACTGCACTAAGTGCAGGGTGCAGGCTGCACCAGATTCATGAATTGTGGAGCCATTCTTTATGAATCTGGCGTCCCCTGCACTGCTCCAACACAGTGCACTAACTTTTTTTTGTGCACCCCTTCCAGTGCAGAATTTTCTATTGCGTCGGGTATAGCGCAGCTGGGACACAAATGTGTTGTGTGCGACACATTTGTGTTGCGGACACTTCTTAGATACATGTGCAAGCAGTTTGCACTGAAAAGACTGACTACAAAGTCAGGCAGAAAACTGACGTAGGGGTTTTAAAGGGAACTTTTGAAAGTAGATCTGATGGTAGATTCCTCCTGCCTCTCTTTGCCCTAATCTGTAATTTTTAGTAATCCTGGAACCTAACCTAACTTGTTAAAACTTTATTTTAGTAATATGTAAATTAGCTGCAGAGGCTATTGGGGTGTGATTTAGCCAGGCCGAGCACTGGGAGCTAAGGCTAGTACCCGCCCCAGTAGCCTCTGCAGTTAATTTACATCTTACTTAAATAAAGTTCCAGGATTATTAAATTACAGATTAGGGCAGAGGCAGGCAGGAGGAATCTACTATCAGATTTACTTCTGATAGATTCCTCATGGTAGGTTTCCTTTAATAAATCTGGGCCAATCCGTTTAGGGATTTATTCTATTCACATATATGGCTGTTGGTTTGATCCAGTCTTCTCTTTCTCATTACTAGGTAGATATGAGGAGCAGTGGACAGTTTATCTACTACCGGAAGAAGGTTTGCTGTTGTAGCTGTAGGGTTAAAACGGCCTGGATTCATTTTCCTTCCTAAGGGATTTATGATAGGAGAATAACCAGGGCGTGTCCACTAGTCAAACCAGATACTGCAGGGCACATTGTAAATACTGCTTTTTTGTTACTGATCCGCATTGCTGGTAGTGTTAGCACAATCTAACTTTTTGACCAGTTTTTGCTCTGTAGAATTGCCTTCCTGTTCCCCTGACCAAATCATCATAGTCATTTAAATGCCCTGTAATCTGCACAAAACCACAGGCTACTAATTACACCGCAAGAATATCTGCCTGTCACATCCCCCAAATCCTTATTTTCAATAGCTGCTAATATTTATCCCATAGCAAATCTAATTCTCAACAGAAATATATTCCAAGGAATTACAAGATTCCTTATCCGTAACAAAGCATTTGACAATTTTGTAATATAATTCTGATTTTTTTTTTATTGACAAACTGAAATTTTTTACCATACGTTTGGGAGTCTGCAGCCAAAAACGAAATTTATTTAAAGGGGGATCTCAACTAGTAATGTTGGGTTCCAGAAATTTTGAATACTTTCATTTTGATATATAATAACAATAAATCGTAATTCTACAGTGCCATCATCATATTCTGCAGCACTTTACATATCATGGGGGACGTATACTAACACAGTAAGACATTACAATTTAAAGGAAATCTACCACAGGGATGAAGAATTGTAAACCAAGTAGACTTATATACTGGTGTGTGCCGCCTGTGGCAGGATCCGCTCTTCTTTTAGCTTTTTATGCCCTTGTTTTCACAATAAAAAGGCTTTAAAAATTATGCAAATGAGCCTGGGGGCTTTGGGCTCCATGGCTGTTGATTGACCCTGGAGCTCCTCAGGTTTAATTGTATAATTTGTATAAATTTTTGTAAAAACAAGGGCATAAGAAGATAAAAGAAGAGTAGCTCCTGGCAGAGAGGGCACACACCAAGTGTGCTTGGTTTACAATCCTTCATCCTGGTGGTATATTTCCTTAAGTTGTAATGTCTTACTGTGTTTGTATACGTCCCTCATGATCTGTAAAGTGCTGCAGAATATGATGATGGCGCTGTAGAATTAAGATTTATTGTTTTATTATTATCATAATTATCATTTTTATCATATCATATTTTTATAATTATCATCATCATGGTCAGAAGATACAATAGGAGTAAGGGCCCTACTCACAGGAGTTGAGTTACTAGGGTCCCCTTTGCACATTGCTGTCCATGTAAAATAACATTTTGTCCATGCCAACATGATCATGGCAGCTAAATACTGGCCAGGGTCTGTGGTGTTTCATACATAGTGATACAATCATATGCAACAGAATGTTTTCCCTCTCCCACAATGAAAACACACAGTAAAGGCCCTGGTATTTAAGGTGCAAAATTGAGGTTGAATCTGAAAATCTGAAAAAAAAATTGTCTTTTTAAACTTGTATTTGAATAATTTTATCAATTATTTTGGAGACCACATGACGCAATTCCACTTTAAAAAAAAAAATATCATGTTTTTGAGCTACAGTCAAAAGTGGATCCAGCAGGAGGGAGACTAACAAATCCTGTCTTCATGTTTCCTATTTTTTTTTTAATCAACATCTGATCTTAACTTCATCTCTTTAGTGAAACGAGCAGCAGAATGAAAAATAGTTTCATTTTTTTAAAATTAAAAAAAAAGATTGTATGTTCTCTCTGGTTGTCGAACCAAAGTTCCCAAAATGCACCAAAAATGACAGACGATGATACAACTAGGAATGACATACATAACGGAGTCATGTTAGCTGGGCATCAAAACCTAGCACCCTTCTTTCTAGAAGTTTCCGTGAAGCACCCTAGGCAAGCTATCATCATTAATAAGATAAGATATAAATCCCCGATCAGTCAGATGTCAGTTTGTTGACACTATACGAGTGAGCGAAGGTGGATGCAAATCACTAGTGTTTGCCCTACCCCACTCCACTCATGGAGACACCTGTCTTTTCCACCTGTTTGTCTGCATTCCCATGTATTACACGGTGCATTTTGAGTTCAAACTTTTTGTTTGGAAGCAGTTAGAAATCTCATTGAGCCTGATTTGGCACTTTTTTGTCACCTACACTTTACTTTCTTCTTGACGTAGCCAGTGGAATAGGTGTGGGGGCTGGAATGCCAGTAACGGAGAGGGGGGTTGGGGGCGAAGGGGCGGGAGGTAATTCTCACGAAATATCTTCTGCAACACGCAAGTCAGCTCTACGTTGGCCTATCCCATTTGAGAAAGACACACCTGTTGAACACAGAGATTGGTTTGTTGGAAAAAATGCACCTGTATAGGGAGGGGTGAAGACCTACATGTAAGCCAAGCCCTTAGCCTCCTCATTCTCTTCTTGTTTCTCAGCTTAAACAAGCAGCATCGCTCCAGGGCTCTCAAGAAGAAGAACATCATTCAACACTTGAAGATTGCCTGTTTTTCCTAATGTCCTTGTTTGTCCTTAGTTTTATTTGCCATATTAGTTGAATGCTTTTTGGTTTTAGAATTTTTTTAAAATCTTTTTTGTCTACCATGTGTCACCGGGTAGAACGTGAAGGTAGACCTTACCTATCAAGACATCTGATGGATGCAACGGACAAAGACCACAGAGACCTTTTCGCTGTGTTTTGTTCTTCTCTTTTTATTGCATCGCCCCTGGTGGTATCCGGTCCTGAAGAACTACGCTCATCCTCCTTGGTGAAGTAACGTTACTGCAATTTGTTTTCTGGTGTCGAGATATTATCATTATGTGCCATTGTGAGGAATGTACCCGGTGCCACGTCTAAAAAGGGAAACAGTAGGACAATATTCCCTCTATTTTTGGTTTAAAAGTCTCTTTTCAGGTGGTTTGGAAGAATTGGTGCTTTTTTGATATCAGGTTTCATTCTGTTCTGTAATGCGTGGAGTAAAGAGTATGAATTCAAACTCTTTAGCCCTCAACCAGCCCAACCAGTTAGGGCAGGTACTCACACGCAGCCGCAAGGCATTCAGCATTGGGTACAAAGGCAGAGCACAAGTTACATGAGATTTATGGAGGGGGGAAGTGAGAGGATTCTGGCTTCAGAAATGCACACGTATAAAAGCGAGAGCCCAGAAAAAATAGTCGGTTTTAATTTTTAGATCTTGAAATGTTTTTAGGTTGGGTAAAACTAGCTTGAATTTAAAGGGGATAGATTCATTGAAATGTTGGCGGCAAATGAAATATCTTCTAGTATGGCCTCTTAGCTTGCGAAGAGATAACTATTGTTTCAAACTGGTGGTGCATTAGATCTTGAGTTTCATTGTAAGTCACTGACACCATGTCTCTTCAGCTCTTATCAGTTGTCTAATCTCTTCCTTTAACTCTTTTAATAAAGTCTTGCTAGTTGTCTCAAGCTAAGACTGGAGTTTGACCCCTGTTGCCAGAATGGACCTGCCCTTACCTGCAGTGTCACAATATTTAGAAGTCAACTGGTTTAAGACTAAACAAAGTCATACAGCTGCAGTACTTGGGCTCTAAGACTTTATTAATAGATATTTTGCATTTTAGTTGTTATGGCAGATTTTGGGGTAGTATTGATGGTTTTAGTAGACATCCATAGGACTTTATGGTAATTTAAGGAGCTGTGTGGCATTTGTAATGGAAAGAAATCTCCAGCTTTATGTCTACAACTTCAAAATTTCAGGATTGTAACATTAGAGTTCTTGAGTTTGCTATCTGTAGTTTACGGGTTGCTAAAATTCTCTGTTTTGTTACTACTCTAAAGAGAGATTTGTTGAAGTCATCATTTAACCGTACATGATTTTATATATATAAATTTTTGGCGGTCGCAAAAATAAGAGGGGCCAATATATATATATACATTGGTACCTCTTATTTTTTCAACCGCCAAAAATTTCTTTAAAATATTTTCTTATAGAAATTTCATAAATTTGATCTATCAAATTTAGAACATTGGTGATCTTCTCAAAGATGTGTTCTTTATCTATAATGTATAATTTCATTACTGTATTAATGTTCTTATGTCTAAATATGTTTTCATGGATTATATTATTTAAATGTCACAGCTAAAGCTAATATATGTAAAAACAGACATGAAAAGTCATATTATTCCTTCAAAATGGCTTCTCATCTCTTCCGTTGACCATCTCATCGACAACCCCTATGTTCAGGATGATGTCTTGCTCTGGTGGTTTGCTGCATATTGTTGGTTATTCATGACAATGTGTTATTTGTCTGACTTAAAGAAATAGTCATCTATACAGGTTCCCGCCATAATGTAGAGAGAGAAGTTTAACCCCTTGGATGCAGGGTGGATCTAAAGTTGAGCTAGTCTTTGAGAATCTTAAAAAGTGGGCCTAGTCTTGGATGGTCTTGGTTGTATTAGCTGTGGGTCAAAGTTAGATTTTGCTTTAATATGCAGATGAGGTGAGATGTCCTCAATGTGAGCGACAGCTTTCAGAATGAATAAGATCTTGGCGGTTGTGGCCAGACTCAGCATGTCTTATCTGTTAGAGCAGTAGATAAAGGTTTAGGTTTACAAGGCTTTGTTGAGCACACAGTCTCTTTACTATTGATTAAGATTTGACACTGGGGGTTAACCAGCAGGTTAGTTTTTCACACTGGAGTCACATTCCTCTTTGGGGCAGGAGCTACCTTCTCCAGGTATGGAAGCTTTAGAGGCCTTTATTTGATACTTGATACTATGCACAGGGCCAGGACGTAGCAGCTTGGAAATAACATGGGTAAGAATAGCAGGAGAGGGGGGAAGCTGGGCGGGAGAAGAGTGGCGGGCGGGGAGAAAATAGGTAAAGCAGGTAAAAGAAGATAATTACTGGTCTTAGAGGTGGAGCTGGCTTAGTTAAGTTTCTTGTTTTGCTCCATGCTTTATGTATTCTCTGTTGCTTTGCCCAAGGCCTGGTCACTGCTAATAACGGTGATGATTAACTAAGTGGGAACTGTAACCTGGGCGACCATGAGGTGGGTTTTAGATTTCAAGAGGACCTGATGCTTGAATGAAGCAGAGCTCCGAGCACCTGTGGAACCGTGAGATTTCAACCTTACTTTCTACTACTTCTTCCTGTGCTTTCATCGCTCTCTATTTGTCTCCAATCTTCCAGAATTCCAGGCAGATTTTTTTTTCTTGTTTGCGTTCCTTCCTCTTTACCTGCCTCCTTCTTGCTCTCTGTTCCGGTGCTTGCACGGAAGCCATTAAACTGATTCTTCTTCCCTTGTATTCAGCGCAGGTTGGCAGTGAGATATGTATACGTGTATTGCAACGATTTCCTATGGCTAGGTGTGTTCTGGGTATATATCAACCGTTTTTTGTTTGCTGTAAAACTTTATAAGTACGTTTTGTAGGGAGAATGAACTGGTTAAACACAGTCGCAGTGTGTGAGAAGGTTTTTGATGTGGTTTCCCTGTAGCCTCCTTTGTGCAGTGGTGCAGAAATGAAACGCAGAACCGAGTAACATATAAACAATAACCGGTCTGCCATGTTTGTCGCCTGATTATAAGGCCTCATTGTTTAGTTGTGAGAATCCAATGTCGGATCTATGAGAGGCTAAATCATCTCTATTACTAGATTACGAGTGCATTTGATCCATCTGTGTCCTGCTTTATGTAAGGTTAAAAGGAGGACTGTATATTGCTTAACTTGTAAATACATAGGGACTGTATTGTATATTTAGGTTACCAAAGTTTAATCATATACACACATATATTAAATAGGGGCAATAAATCCTTATTTTTAGTTGATTGCAGTACAGGGTATTGGTTGGATTGGATTGATTTTGTATTTGTGTTATAGGTATTGTATAATAATTAAAATTTAGGAGAAAAAAATCCAATCATGTCCTAAATTTTTGTACATGTTCAAGAAGGGCCTGGATGCCTTTCTGGAGAGTAAAAATATCATGGGTTATGGGGAAAAAACATTTGCTTAAAGGTTGGATTTGATGGTCTTTTTCCAGCCTTATATACTTTACTACATACTTAGTTATACCCAGTGCAACTTATAGTTTTTTATAGAGTTACATAAATATGCAATAATAATATATTTAGTTCCATAATAACATAGATTATTAGATCCAAATTCAGTGTAAAACACTATTAATCATTCAACTTAAATGGATATTTTGTACACCCAGTGATAACACTGTGTCATATACCAATCATTATAACAGTGTAGAAGAAAGTGACAGTAACTTTGTCATAAGGTCTCGTGCCTATCTATATTTATCAATGGGCATGCTGTGACTTCAATATTGAATGGTGGATCCATTTTTTTTAGCAACCAGTATTGAAACTGAAAAACGTTCAATCAATAAGTCGTCAGGATGTGCTAATTATTTCAGATTTCATCAATGACAGCCTAATAATTATATGAACACAGTTGTTTTATTTCAGAAAAGTCTGTGGTGACAAAGTGCCATAAAATTATTGCTTTGATTCTAACTGCTTAATTTTTAGTGTATTTTATAAAATGTTTCCGCTTTTAAAAATGAAGAAAAAGGCCACGTTTCGGTTATAAAACATTTCATACTTTATCTCATAGTGCTCTAGCAGGACATGTAAGGTACAAGTTACTATTGGTGGCATCACGACCACTACTTTGGCCCATAGAATTTAAATACAGGGCTCTAAACTGAGTCCTGAGTGTGAGGAAGGCCTTGTTATGATCTAGTTTTCATCTTATCCACGCGGCCTAAAAATAGTCTCAGGACCCACAGCATATTCCATTGGGATGCTGTGCCTTACGTCATCAACTGTCCCATTCCATGTCATTAGCTGTCACCATGACAATGTCCAGCAACAAATAGATGAAATCAAAAACAATGCAATGACCAATGAGATTACATTATTACATTGGAAAATTACCTTCAACAATTTTCTCAAATTCTTCTTAGAACTACTTCTATAGATATGATCCTGTTGCAGTCTTTTTTGAATTTTTTTTTTTCGAATATTATTTTTATTTGTTTTTTTAGTTTTCAGATATAAGATGTACATACAAAAATTTCATGAAACTTGACATATGTTCTGCAGGAATGCATAATGTAACATCTGCAGCCTTCTATCTTAAAATGTGACTGGCATGATACAACACATAGAGTAAATAATTGGCCGGCCAACTTTCCTAATTAAATGAAAGTGCCCCTGTCTGGTCTTTCCTTTCCCCATGACATCCTAGTAGGCCCTTGATAGTTGCTTAGCTTCAGTGTCCATTAAGCTCTGGTACCACTTAAGTTAAGCTTGATGTAATATGAAGATAATTTAGATAATGTAAAATATATTGATTTACCTTTTCTGGTCATTTTAATGCCTCGTGTCAGTTCAAGCTGCTTGGATTTTTACAGTAATAGGAAACGTAGTTCCTCGGCACCAAGCTCATTGTTTGTTTGCCTCTGTATGACTTGTTCCAACTCACCTTCCCCGTAAATATGGCATGCAGCAGGCTGACTCACAAAATCCTGCTCACTGATGGTTTTAAGTGTGGGTGTTTTTTAAGCAGCTGCAAATCCACATTCTCCTGATTCGAACCTGGAGGCCATTTTGCAGTTTCTTCTTTGCTTTCCTTCCACAAGACAAAATGGTGACATTCATAGTGATAACAATGCCTGTCCACATCCATTTACATGATCCATTTCTGAGCATTTGACGAGAAAATTATCGTTTTTTTTTTATCTTATGAAAATCGTTGACCTTTACTCATTATACTATATCAGTCACGCTGAAGAATGTGGTCTGTTTTAAAAGTCATTTTATTCCATTAGGATGTCTGCATAGTTTGGTTTAATGCCAGGATTTTTAAAGGTAAACTTGTGATTTAGAAAAATTCCATTTGGAAGGAATGGCAACGTAAATTACAGACGACCTAACATGACTAAACAAGTAGCTGCTAAATACCTGAGGGGAAACGAGAAACCCCTTTAAATGCATTGAAGATTCTTCCAGAGCTGTTTGACTGAACTCATATTTCTATGTATGTTTACACGGCTGGTATTAATGTTATTACTATGTTCATCTCTTTTTCTTTCTTCTGTTACATCCTTATTCCTTCATGGGATTGTTGGAAAACAGAACTCCTAAGGTAAGTGAGAACTACACCAATCTGGCTCTCTGTTTTCTCCTCTTATGCCTTCCCTCAGCTGAATACTATCTCTTGCCTCGTTCTTCATGCCCACTGCTATCAGATGCCCCCTGGATTATGTGACGCTATTGCCATCTTACTGGGCAGCATTGGATGTTATCTCTGTTTCTAATACTGCCTGGTAATGATGATTATGGCGTCCCACACACAACGATTAAGATGGCAAGTCTTAGAGAAATCAAAGTGCAATTTTTTTGTGCCCATTAGCTTTTTAGTAGCACCATTGTCCAAAGCCGGTTGGCAGTTTTATTAAAATGTATTTACATATTATCAATAAGTCTTAATTTAAGCTATAATAATAAGCTATAAAAATCACTAAGTGCTTACTATAAATGAGTAAACCTAATTATAGAGGTTTTTGATGTTTGAGAACACATCATATTGACCAGTTTTAGCGGAAAGGTCTACAAGTTGAAGAATCTAATATGGCCATAGACATTATATTATCTGGTAAAACTGCCAATTTTTTTTTTCATTAAAAATGTATGGGTGTGTCCCAACTTACCCCAGTGGTGGTGAGAAAGGATCAAGTTGATTTCAAAATGTCAGATCAGTTCACTAGGGAAATAAGTCACCAGAGAGATATATGGCTTACTGATCTGTTCTTATTTAGAATACATACATGACATGCATTCAGCAGACAACTATCTAACGTGTATGACCAGCCTTATTTTCCTAATGTTTTTTTTCCAAAAATTAGTTCTTTTACCAAGTTCTATACTCTTAATACTCAATACTTCCTTCAAACTTTTGTCTTCTTTATAATATGTTAATAATGGCCATTTTTACTTACTAAGATGATAGATATTTGAAAACATATTTGACTAGGTAATTCTTGACATCTGAGTAATGAAACAAATATGGTCCTCTATGGACATCTTACTAGACAGTGCTGGATTTATTCTACTTTTTCTAACACTGTCTGGTAACGATGTTTAAAGAGAGAACCAATATACGCCATGCACCAGAAGACCTATGGATGAGCCCTTGGAGATATGAAGGACAGTAGAAGGTATGGCAGACATTTTGGCATGACGCTTCCATTTGTTCTGTTGTTTTTTTGTTGTTGTTGTTTTTAGTTCAATTCAGAACATGCTACCATAATTTAATCATGAAGAATCCCCTACTGGCAATATTGTGTAGGCATCCACCAGGCATGATAGTCGATGATCTTTGACTAACTTTAACCAAAATCCAAACAAATCTAAATTTGTTGGTTTCTAATGTTTTATTCAATCCTTTTTTAATACAAGTCATAATTAATGGCCAAATTCTAAGCAAATTCAAAGAAATTCTGAAACGACTGTGTTGGCATGACAAATCTTTTACTTTACAAATCATTACTCTCCGTGTAACTTTTTGAAAAAAATTGTTTAAAGACGGATGAAAATAATTATTAATTAGTGATGATTCTTGATGAACTGTGACCATGAAACAATCGAATTACAGATTCTCAACATATGGCGATTTTTTTTGGATAAATTACACCATGATTCCTATTTTTTTGATAAGGGTAAAAAAGAACGATAGTCCTACTGTTCAAAAAATATTTTTACAGTAAATCAACAGAGCAGCATTGTTTTTCAGTCACCTAATGTATGCTGAGTCTACCTTAGACTTCCGTCATGCAATGGAAAATAAAATATAGGAGAGATCCTGGAACATAGGGGAGGGCCTAGCAATGGTCACTCTGCCCATTTTTCTAGAGTTTGTTTTCTCAACAATATTTTCTCTGATGCTGTAAATATATATGCAGTGGCCTTTTGTTGACTCACGTCGTTGAAGAAAAGAGCTCAATAACATGTCAAAACTTTTTGTCAAAGAGGACCAATTATTGTGTTTGTAGGTAAAGGATCAAGGTTTGTAGTGGTAAGTATTAAAATATAGGTTATTTTTCCAGGTTTAGCATCTATTTTTATTAGATAAAACTGTAAAGACCATAGATTCCAGTACAAAGTAAATTTGACACTGGTGGGAATGGTTGTTAGTAGTGAGAGCATTCCTGTAGCCCATGGATACATATAAGGTTGGCATTTTATTTTATTGTTGTTAGATCTCAATTGCTGATTGGTGCAGGTCCAATGAATAGGGTCCACTACGATTCCAGGACTGGAATCATGTTTTCCAACCCCTTTAAGTTATGGTTTCTAAGGACCTTTTTAATAAAATGGCCACTCCTTAAGCCTCCTTTTAGCCTTTATTTAGACCACTGAAAGCAAAAGGGCAATCAGAATAAAAAGTATTATAGTAACATATTTTAGCAACATGCAATGGTTGGAAGTCCCGTGTGCCTCTGAAGATTGCAGCCATTAATAAATATTTGCAATATTTTATGAAGAGGATTGTTCTACTGCCACATAACTGTAACCTGGGATTGGCAAAGACATCACACTGAGCATCGAGACACCTGACTCATCGCTTAATATTTTTAAAAATATGATTGGAAAAGGTCCATTGATCACTTTTTCCTGTGGTCATCTTGGGGCTTTAAAGCATAGCCAATGGGCAGATAACTTGGATTTTATTGGAGATGATTGTCAAGTCAGATGTATATCCTATAAATTCTGAATCAACAGAATCTGGATCTAAATGGCCTGGCCACATCTACACGATGTTATGACAAGACAATTATAATGGATTTGGATCCCTTGATTAAAAAAACAAACAAAACTATACTGGAAAAACTGTTAGGACTTTCCTTTGTGATTTAAACTTTTTGTAACTTAATTTACTATGATGTTGCTCCTTGTTGCTCCATCTTTTTGAACTAAGTCAGAGAGCCATGCTTACCCATCTGCCATGGGTTACTAAAGGAGAACAACTAAACAAATTTCCTAAGCCTTTGTTATTTACCAAAATTTATGATAACTTTTTAAAATATCTTTTCCATTGAGGATTAATACAACATGAATTTTTAATGTGCGGAAAACCACATACTAAGGTGATTCCAATATCAGCTTTTACAACAGCTTTAGGTGGAAATTCCAGCAGTAGAAGGAACATTTATTCCAGAAGTTGCTGAACTGGTTTCTAGTTAATTAACAAATGGAATTTGGGATTTTCTTAATCTATAGAGTTGTAATAAATAAGATCTAAGTTAGATGTGTAAAATATTAATTTGGCATTAGTTTTGAGTCTGGGTGTGGGGTCTAGGCCTGTCCCTTCTTCCACCCCCTCGAAAAATCTCATTCCTTCCTTTATTTGCTAAGAGGGATGGAGCTGATTAGCCCGGTGCAGGAATAAAGCTGGCTTTTGTTAAACATTTATTTATCCAAGCCTAATGTAGATACACCAGTCTGACACACAATGGAATCCAAGAGAGGGCCGGACCTGGCAAGTGACAGGCGTGATACTCAACTTCAAATATCTAAGCATTGTCTCATTCCACTGGGAAAGCTTTCCCATACTGCTTCCCTCGAAGCTGTGTAATCATTCATATATCAATTGTTCTCCCTGTATACCTTCCAATTCATCGTTCCGAAGAATCAAACAAAGTTGGAACCAGACATTACGATATACACAACTATATACAAAAATATCAAACCATATTCCCAATTTTACCATCATGTTTTTGTCAAGTTTTGCAAGAGGATCATCAACTATATTTGTAATGTAATGTAATGTACAAAAAAAGTTGTGCTAAGGGTGAAGATGCCTATACTATATTGGTCCAACAAAAACCAATTAGTAGAAAAAATATTTTTGGATTTATCCATTCGAGGCAAAAGACAACAGCAGAAAAAAAAGTTCTGTCACTAAAACGGTGGACTTTTAGAGATAGATGTATGATGTGATTGTGTGTTACGTACTTCTACATTGCTTTGCATGGTTCATAATTGTGTTAAATAGATTACATTTTATTTTCCTTCTATAAAGGTTCCAGACCAATGCCTGTTGACCAATGTCTTACCAGACAAGGTTAGATCTAAGTATCCTTGTCTAATACTGTCTGGTAATGCCGTTGGTCACAGTTTGCCAAGTCTTCAAGTTGAACTTTTCAAACCTATCGTTCCCTAGTCTATATTGTAGCCCGCTAGACGTGGAGGCCATACAAGGTTGTAACGGTAAGTTATAACAGGTCATATTAATCAATAACACCCAGCCATCTGCTACAATAAAGTACAGTCCAAGGAAGGAGATCAAGGTCCATCTTATCTCAGAGGTCATAAAGGAGATACAGTATGGTGGCCATACCCAACCTCTGAATGATAACTGTGCTTTTTATATGTCATGAACAAACAATGCATATGATATTCGAAGCAAGAGTTTTCCATGTGATATATACTATAGCCATGATATCAATTACAATATATATTTCATAGTTAAGCAGTTGATAGTATATTGCTGGGAAGTAATCTTCTTCATTGGTTGAATGAATATATAATGTTGTAATCTTTCTATGGATTAATAAAAAAAAACTAAAGTGATTCCACTGTTTCTGGTCTCTTGTTTGCATTCTATTACTTCTCTACAATATTTATGTGATGGACCCACTCCCCCCAAAAAAATAAAACCTGTTTCTCTGCTGGTATTGGTTCTGCTCTGCATAGGATAGTGGGAGCCGCATTATTCTCATTTTACATATGTATTACTTTACAAAGTAGCTCACCGTGGCCCCTCACCACCAGGATATAGGAACATGTCCAGAAAGTATAAAAAGACACCATGTACCTACCTTTTCTCCTTATATGCCAGTGTGCGCAAATACAGCTGTGCCAAATTCATCAGGCTCTGGCCTCCTAATGTATCTGGTGGCCGTCTTCACTGGTGTATAATTGTACTCTATTAGTGCTAGAATTGCACTCCCCTTTACACCCCTCCATGCCCAATTGGCATTGAGGTGACGCAAAGGGGGAAATAATCACAATTCCTGATGGTTCACAAGGAAATGTGATTATTTCAGGGTTTTTAAACCAGAAAACTGAAGTACAAGTCCTGATAAATATCCCCCATTGTGTCCATATGCCATACATGAATGAAAATATTGCTTTAAGTTTTATTGCAGTCCTTGGGAGTGGTGCAATCTAACAATGTGACCCTTGGACCAGAAAAGGTTGTGTATTCCAGCTATAAAAATAAAGGCATGTTTTAGATGTCTTTTACACAAAGGTTGCCTAAAGGCAGGGACAAAGACGTCTGCAAAGTAGTAAGGACCCAAAATGGGACGGAATTCTTTGCTTAGGGTAACACCATTGCACATCGATATCAGAGATATAAAGTATATATTTTAGACTGCACAACACTTAAGAATTAAAGGATATTGTATATGCAATATTAACTGGGCATCATGTTATGCAACGACAGAATTTGCACATTGTACATAACGTCCTATCGGCTGGAAGAATTTTTTAGAGCAGGTGGAGCTGAGCAGATTGTACATAGTGTCCTATCTGCAGGCAGTATGTTATAGAGCAGGAGAAGCTGAGCAGATTGTACATAGTGTCCTATCTGCAGGCAGTATGTTATAGAGCAGGAGGAGCTGAGAAGATTGTACATAGTGTCCTATCTGCAGGCAGCATGTTACAGGGCAGCAAGAGCTGATCAGATTGTACATAACGTCCTTACGGCAGGCAGCATGTTATAAAGCAGGAGTAACTGAGCAGATTGTACATAGTGTCCTATCTGTAGGTAGCATGTTATAGAGCAGGAGGAGCTTTTCATATTTTTGAGAGTAAAGCTTAATATAACTGAATGTATTCATTTAAACCTCTGATGAGACCAGTGGGTGGCCCTACTCAGCAAACATCAACATCAACTTTCATTGCAATAGTGTAAATGCAAAGGTATCATTCAATCATAGAACTGCCCACTAGACTCCTAAGCATTTAAAGGACATTTACCACCACGATAAAGGATTGTGAACCATGCACACTGACATACTGGTGTGTGTCCCCTCTGGCAAAATCTGCTCTACTGTTAGCTTTTTATGCCCTGTTTTTTTTTTACAAAAATAGGCGTTTTAAAATTATGCAAATAAGCATGATGGGTTCTGTGCTCCATAGGTGTTAATGGAGCCTGGATCCTCTTATGCTCATTTGCATAATTTTGAAAGTTTTTTTTTTTTAAAGGGCATAAGAAGCTAAAAGAAGAGTGGATCCTGCCAGAGGGGGCACACACCAGTATGTCAGTGTGCACGGTTTACAATCCTTCACCCTGGTGGTAGATGCCCTTTAATAAGAAGAGGTTTTAACAAATAACTGTGAAATATAACTGGTTTCCTTTAATATTAACAAGAAATGTAGATTTTTCAAAAACTTGAGTCTTGAAATGGAAGATATCTTGTGTGAATAAAAACTATTTATAAAAGAACACAATTTGTTCTTGTATCACCTTACGGCTCCTCGCGGTTGTCAATAGCTACAGAACACGGTGCTCAGTCGTGCATACATGTACAGTAATAACCCAGGAGTTATACAATATGTGGAAGATTAATAACTGTGTAGGTTGACACCTTCAATACAATCAGTGAGCTAGAAAAATGCTCAATTATATTTGCTTCATACATTCACATTTAGCTCTTAGACAGGTTTGAGGTCTGTAGAAAATACCTTACACACTCTGTAGAGTTCATCATCAGATTTTATTAAAAAAAAGGACCAAGGAACAATACTGTCATAAAACTTCCCACATAATAGAGCGGTGCCTGAGTTATATTACCACCCGAAGACAATTTTTTTAATAAAAGTGCCATATTGGACCTACATATTACTGTTACCTCCCCATCACAGACTGGATGGGGCAGATTTATCAGGGCTTGTATGCCAGTTCACGATTACTAGTGAACCGCCAGTAATTGTCAGTATTTTCCCCTTTACACTACCTCCTCGCCATATGGACATGGAGATGTGTGAAGGGGGAGCGACCAGTCAGTAGTGGATTATAGTACAGGCAGTTTGGGCAGTAGCCTGGGGCCCAGGCCTTTCTAGGGGGCTCATGGCCACCCAAACCACCCGCCAAATTTTATATGGAGAAAAAACTTCACCCATGAAATCCTCATACATCTATTGAAGGTCCTCCAAAGGTCCTGAAACTACAGATTGAAAGCAGACAGAAGGGACACATTGTCCAGTCCCCAATAAGCGTGATTCTAGAACCATATGTAGGAAGTGATTCCAGACTCGTAGGGGCTTTAATATTCATACAGCCCAGGGCACATGGCAGTCTTAATCCGCCCCTGCGCCCAGTGGCCTAGAGGGCCGAGACATGGCCTTCCTGCCTTTGTGCACAAACTATAGTCTGCCCCTTAGCACTGACAGGTTAAAGCACAATTTAATGCCAGGCACTGATCACTGGAGTAAAAGCTTTAATAAAAAGTGATCACATGGTCGTACCCTTCCCAAAATGGTATCAGTAAAAACATCGTCTTCTCCTGCGCAACATAACTCCTTATACAGCTCTGAACATGGGACCATAAAAAATCATGGGTTTCTGAATATGGCAAAATGGAAATGTCAAAAAATTTGAATTTTCTAAAGGTATTAAAACACGGAAAAAAACACATTATTTTTGGCTCTAGTTGCTCTTTTTTGGCACCCGATTTTAGCAGGGTTTTGCCCCATGATGATATAATGTGGCGCCAAAAAAATGAACCAAAAAAGGAAACTAGAAGTGCAGGGAAGGTGTCAGGATTCAAAAGCTGCGCCTAAATTAAGAAACAAAAAATGGTGTGAATGTCAGAAAAGAAGCTAAATTGTGGCACTGACATATATTAAATATGGCACCAAGGCAAAGCAACAAAAAAAAAACACCTGCGAATAACAAATGCCCCCCTCTAAATCTGGTATTTCTGTGATTGTAGTGACCCAAGGAATGTGTGCCATTAGGATCACACAGTGAGGAGCTGAAAAAAAACAAAGCGGATCAGAAAATGGAGCAGCTGTGTTTTTTCTTCTTTTTACAATTTTGCTGCATGTGGAAATTTTATTTTACAGTTTCCTAAGACTACATGAAATATTATATAGTGACACAAGATACAAAATAATGAAAAAGGCTGCTAAAAAAATTACCCATTTTGTGAAGGACACCATGGATTATGAGATGAAATTGTATAAACTGGGCAGTTTCTCCACCTCCAGTACATTATGCTCTCCATACAACTTAATAGAGACAGCTGCCCGTGTATAGTGGGTATGAAAATGTTGTGCCCAGTATGCAAATTACCTATTTTATTTTCTCTAATTTACATATGCAGGGGTTTATAACCAACTCCCATGCAAAACGTTTATCAATTTGCGCTTGCATTTGTGCTTTGCTGGCGCTAGACTAACTAGTAAAGCTAAATGGCCTCTACGTATTACTGTAATGCCACAGTTAAACCATAGTTAATGGTATAAACCATTTCTAGAACATCTCCTCTCACCACTCTATCCTGTAGTGTCCCTCTGTTATTCCTCCTGGAAAAATGCATACATTAATATTAAGCACACATGTTGTTCCTCTTGTCACTAAGGCTTGACCTTACACATTCTCTTATTATTAAATGTGTCATTGTGTATTTGGGCCATACCATCTTGGCAAGAAAAATGGTAAGAGAATAAATATATACGGTATATCTTGAAAAATATATATCTTGAAAAATATATAGTCTTGAGAAAGACTTCGGATGGAAGCTAAAACGTAGCTTGGAAATAAAGTCCAACTTTTCTTTTTGTTATACATACAGGCAGTCCCCGGGTTGCATACAAGATAGGGTCTGTAGGTTTGTTCTTAAGTTGAATTTGTATGTAAGTCGGAACTGTATACTTTATCATTGAAACCCCAGCTATTTTTTTTTTTGGTCTCTGTGACAATTGGATTTTAAAAATGTTTGATTGTCATTAGAACCAGGATTAACAATAAAGCTTCATTGTAGACACCAGTGATAACTGTTACAGCTGTTTATAGTAGCCTAAGGCTAATGTACAGTAAATTGCCAACATCCAGAGGTCCGTTTGTAACTAGGGGTCGTATGTAAGTCAGGTGTTCTTAAGTAGGGGACCACCTGTATATATATTTCCAGAAGGAATAACCAGGAAATGAAAACACCATATTATTCCTAAATGGAGATGGCTTATGGTCTAATCCCCCTCTATACAGGTGGCTGCCAATTTCAACAGCCAGTCACCTGGGGTCCACTGATTAGATGTCATGACAGACTGGAGCCTTGTCTTGTAAAGAAACATATTTTATTCTAGCCAATGAGGTTTATATATAATTATGATTATTGCTACTTGAAAGATCCCTATATCACCATGTTGTAGGCAGGGTGTAATAGGGAACCAGCACATTTACAATATACTGCAATACAATAGTTAAACAAAAATTAAAAATAAAACAGAACTTAAAATAAAGCGTGTAGTAGGGAATAGTACTCGGCACAATCCAATTTAAATGGTCACAATTTGAACCAATATTGGTCACCGTAAGAGACTCCGGCAATACAATCCTTTTATCATAACACGGCTGGTGGTGCTCTGCTAATGTGACATACAGTCCAATCAAAATCCAAATCGGGAGAAAGAATGAGCGGCACTCACCATTGCTGTGAAATATCTGTTTCTTTATTTCGGGTGCATAGCACAGGGAGGAGCGGGACCCGCTCCTCCCTGTACTGTACACCCGAAATAAAGAAACAGATATCTCACAGCAATGGTGAGTGCCGCTCATTCTTTCTCCCGATTTGGATTAAAATAAAGCGTGTAAGAAAATATTAAAACTTGTATTTTTCACTTTGCCTGCATTTGGAATTTCTTTAGTATATTGCGTACATTGCACAGGGTATTTAGTGGGCATTTTGCCCCACAGGAAACAAGCTCTCATGTGAGTCAGGATTGTTTTTTTTATGGGGATACACTATAAATATTTCCTAAAAAGGAAATGGGAAATGTCATTAGAGCTGACAGACCATACATTAAGCATACACTACTGGATGACTAATAACATAGAAAAAAATTATATATATATATATATATAAATAAATATATATATAGATATATATATATAGACATATATTATTTTGTATACATCACTTACAAACTTTGCATAAATCAATAGTACTCTGGCCCTTCATTTCCTGATAAATGAGTTTCTGTGTCTATGCTGAATTCCATCTTGCTTTATTAGGTGTCAGTTTTATGTAGAGGGGAGGAGCAGCAGTGAGTCACAGCAGCTAGATCTCCATTCACCAGCACAGAGACCAATGCAAACTACAAATGCAAACTGCAGAGATAAGAATTGCTACACATAAAAACTACAAATCCCCAATAAACGCTGCTATATATTGTAATAAGATAGACTTTAATATAATCCTAATTGTATGTCATTTTAATTGAAAGCAATATAATCCCTATGAAGTCCACAGGATTGTGTTTACTGCGACTCTTCCTCTCGTAATCACTTTATAACAATCGCCTTTACAATGAATCACTCTCCGGAGGAGAACTGAAAGAGATGCTGTGTTACATCCCCATTCAGATCCACCTAGAAATGAGAGGAGAATACAATCATGTTATACTCGACTATGCCATGTAACAACGTGCACATCATCACCGATGCCTGAAAATCTTCAGTCAGATGAATAAACTATGTGTTACCTTGCCTCTACTCAAATGTGCATGAAGGGTTAAATCAATGAGAATGGCACAAGGGTAAATGAGCTTTGCAGGCACGCATGGCTTCCTCAGATTGAAAGTGGACTTCCACACAATTGAACAGATGACGTTTCATGCTATCTGGAAGGTCATAGTAAGTGCACACTGTCTGTCCAGGTGAACTATAGCACATTCATCAGCACAATATTATGTAACACAATCCTTAGAAACATTGCAGATAGATAGCTACGGTGGACTGGGCTACATTGGTCCCACCAAAGGGCCATCACCTGAGGTGCCATCAGCCACCTGTAGAAATGTTCACTTTTGCATTCTAATGCATGACATATGATAAATTAGGTTGAGTCAGGTAATAAGAATATTAACTGTGAAGAGTCATGGCTCCAAAGTAAGTTCTATAAAAGTTCTGTGTTGCTCGACCTCTTGGTTGGACTGACAGCGCCTAGGCCCACTGGAGGGTCAATATCTGTATGAAGGAATGGATGAATCAAACAGTAGAAAAATGTAATATTCAGTAGAAGAGCACAATGGGGCACATTTACTTACCCGTCTCATTGACCACGCCAATCCTGAATGTCCGCGATTCACTAAGATCGTACGTCCAATTTCCTGCATGTGTTGCTTCCCCCGCTGAGGTCCGCCGGAGTTTACCATCTTCTTCCCGGTGTGTGTGAGTGCTGATCTTGCGTCACAATTTGGTTTTTAAATTCCGGGGTTGTCCAACGTCCGCACCCCCCACCGATTTGTGTCGCATGCAAGCCGGCGCCGATGCGCCACAGTCCGATCGCGTGCGCCAAAAACCTGGGTCAATTCAGGGCAAATCGGAAAAAGTCGGGAAACCCGACAAAAATGCGGTGTTCGGACCCTTAGTAAATGTGCCCCAATATTCTGATGATCATCTACATCCATTCCTTCAATGTCACTTGAGTGATGAGACCACCACAGATCTCTAGAATGATTACCTCCATCCGACCCCTCGTCACTCACCGAAATGAGTGGATAGACTGCCATGCGTGTCCGTTCTGCTCCATTCATCTCTATGGAGCTGAAGAGATTGCAGAAAAAAATAGTTTTTACAGTTAGTAGGGGATTTAATAAGCCCCATCTTCAAAAGTTTAAGGATTTTCTGCTCTGGACATGAGGCGGCTGGTGCCTGCAAGGCCGTGAACGGAGACTATAGCTGAAATTTCCGGTAAGTCTAACCCAGTGGAAATCCCTTGTGGATCTACCAAAAGGTGTGAGCCTCTTAGCAGGGCTGCCCTACACCGGCAGAGGTGAATATTCATGACCCTGAGCTATTTAATAATTTGCACATTTGGCAACAAAGTTACCGAATACAGGAAAATGATTAAATATCTAATGAAAAATGGTTGTGATCTTAATAACATAATATTAACAAGAAAAAAATCTCATCATTTCTGTTAAATGATACCACTTGTGAATCTCCAGTACTATGTTCATGGAGATGTTTGCATTGTAACGTGTCATTGATAGAATGATTGATTGCTATTATATGAGCTTAATAGCCTTGCAAATTTTTCTAATTAAGGCATAACCTATATATATTTAGCTGAAAGAACTTTAAAGTATACTCCGATGTTATAATTATATTTTTTTTTACCAAATTATGTGATTCCCCCTTTTAAAACAAACACTTTTGTGGTAAAAATGATACTCATGTTGTGTTCCCGTCCCTTTTTTCTAGAGTTATGGCATTTTCTGTTCTGAACCTAGTGGACGTAGACTAACCTCTTCCTGTTTCTGCCCTGAAGTGGTGTCAAATTTAGGTTGCCCATAATTCCTTTTAGTAATTAAAGGGGTTTTCCCGTGAAAGAAAGTTCTTAAATTTGATGCCCCTACTACAATATAGATTATATTAACCCTTTACTTTGCCATTTTAGTCAGTTTTATTGCTGTTTTTGGTCATATCACCCAGGCACGGTTAGTGTAAGATTCAGCAGTGTAGGACGGCACTGACTGAGCAAACACTTCATGGTTCCTCTGTGCTATGAGATGCTGTGTGCTGATAATGTGCTTAAATTATCAGGGTACATGATTTATCTACACTTTCATTTAGCTTCTGAATAGTCTGACACAGAAAAAGAGAGATGAGACAGATCAAAGTCATGAGATGGATATAACACACAATGACATACTCAGCTCAGCTGTCTCACCTAATCAATCAAACTCAGAGTCAGCACTGCAATGCCCCCTTCCCATCGGATCCAGAGCTTATCTTGTTTGTTGAGCTTCTGTTGTCTCCTCTCCATGCTACTGAGTGTAGAAGCATGGTGATGAACCAGGAAGTGCCAGTGTCTGTAGTATGCTGTTTTATACTCATACTGTTCACCTGTAGAAGCTAAAGGAACCTGCCTGACCATAGTCAGAAAACTTATGATCAGATCCTGGGGCTACCAAAATGGTATACATCAGGACTGATGGAGACAGGTTGGAATTATATCTGTGAAATGCTGTAGAAAAGTTCTGAAGAATCACTGACTGGATGGGAATGGGGGGACTGATACAGAAAAGGGGAAACCATATCCTCTGTGAAACCTTATCAAACCTGAACAACTCTACAGGATCAAAGTAAAAAACAGCACAGCCAGGAGACAGAGCTACAGCATATCCAGGCTAAACTGAGGAGGAAGGCAAAGAAACTGCTGTACATACATAATCATGATTAAAGAAAAACATTAAAAAAAGATTAAATAGAATATAAAACTTCTTACATGTTGATAATTCTTCTGACTTGCCGAAATCTTGCAGAAATACAGAGGGTTAAATAATTTCTATTTCAATTTGATAAAGTAAAATATCTTGTCCTTTTGCAGGCTCCTTCTACAGACAGTGATATGAAGGTTCATCTTAGCCTTTGGCCAAATTCTTTACAAAAAGCTATCCCTCCTCACATCCAACTACACATATACCCTAACTTCAGCTGAGTGTGTAAATGTTTTCAGTGGGCAGAGAGAAATAAGCCACTGACAGACTATAAAAAGAAATAGAGATATATTTTGGCCTCTTAGTACAAAGACACCCTATGATCAGCTTATCATTATGTTCAGCTTATCGTTATTATCATTATGATCAGCTTATCAAGTACAGTGCAGTTCACACATGCGTTCTGATTTCCATTATTATCATTTAAGTGATGGGAGATAATAATGAAGGTCTGAACGCAGGTGTGAACTGCACCTTACTTAAATTCTAATACATCCAATACATTTTTAGAACCCTCAAATAATAAAATCATAACTGACAATAACAAAGTCCATTAAAAGTCCACTAATATCAATGTACATTTTAATTGATGCGTTAGAATTCAGTTATTATCGTTGTATGGACGGAGAAGTTGTGAACTGGGTCTGACCTTGAATAATATTAAAAGGTATATGTGTAATACAAAAATGTATATATATATATATATATATATATATATATATATATATATATATATATTCCATCCATTGTCTATATACTTCACAGCGTCCCTTTAAGGAAAATAAAAGGGTTGCCATGAGTCTCTCTGACGTTTAGGCACCATTAGCAATTGTGAATGAGTTGGTGAAGGGGCCTGGGGAGAACTGAATAAACACGTAAGAGATACATAATGGGACGTCTACATTCAGCTGCCTAATTTTATTTACACATCTAACATTGGGTTTGTAGACTACACCCCTTTCTTCTCCTCTGCGGCTCATTATCCCGCTCTTGTCATGGTTCTGAATGGGGACGCCATTGTCTTCTTTTGTTAATGATAGATAAACACATCACAAACAGCAGGGGATTAAATGACGGCTAAAAAGGTAACCTGAGGGGTTTGCAGCCAAGAAGGGGAGTGGTGGAGACATCTAAAGGCTTCTGGCGAATACACAAGTCCAGGTGATCAGTCCTGGAGCATGGATGGATCTCACACTGTGGATTTGTTTCCAGCCAGTAGTTATTGTCTAATTTGCATGTAGAGAAATGAGGTTTCTTTGCAGAAACAGGCACAGGGGGTCTAGTTAAAGGCGTTAAGCAAATGTGGCTGTAGGAAAAGTCAACCTTTCACTGGTGGATGCTCGGAAGATGCAAATGGAATACTCCTGCAATCAAAGTGTATCAAGGCCGAAACTAGGATCCTCTGCAGCCTCACTTGTAATATTAGTCCTTGCTGCTGATGATTCATGTAAAAATAAGTAACATGTAACCAAACAGTATCCTGAGATTAAGAGGGGATGGTTTATTTGCTAAAAGGGATGGTTTTAGGACATCGGTGGTAGGAGTACAAGTCAACTATTAGACTTCTTCAGGTTATTTTGTAGGTCAATATGTCACATTCACTGGAATTTATCAAGATTCCCCATTGCAAAATATGTAACAAGGCTCACAAATAACTACAAGGCCTATTGCCCACTAGTAAGTTTGGTCTGAGAACCTCCTGAGACTTCCCGGAATGAACCTAGAATCACTGAAATCGACTTGATGCTGAGATTGGTTCAGTGGGGAAATCCTGCAAAGCACAGACCATACTTACTTGTAGGAAACAGGCTTAAATTTTACACCCCAGTTTGGTGAAGTTTTCTATAGGAAAAATTTTATGTAGTCCAAAAAAAATGTCAAGTGTAAATATGGCCAGTGGGTCATGCAATATGAAATTATGTGGTAATGTGGTTGTAAATTGTCACTCTACGGGTGTAGAATAATAATCTTTATTTATTTAGCACCATCATTTTCTGTTGCGCTTTTACAGATTGAAGGAGGACATATATAAATAAAAAAAACATAGTCATAGGAAACAATAGGAATGCAACAGAGTGTGCTGGTCAAAGCCACGGGTAACGTTTTAAAGTGGTTCTGCTTTGTAGTGATAGGACAGAGATTTGGGCCATGGAAAGACCATCTCATATGCCGATCTCTGAGAATGCGGTGGCTTTCAATGAGATAAAACATGCATCTTATGTTACACCAGTTCCCGGCTGTCTTGCACAGTTCAGACTGAATGGAGTAGACCATAAAGCGATCATGCCGTGACAGGAATTGTGGAGAGAATAAGGGAGACTGAGCTGGAGAACTGGAGAAACATACTCACACTGGGAGGTAGTAAACTGAACACCTAATTCACCTTTAAGGCACTTTAAAACCAAAAACCTCTGGTTCCGTTAAATTAACAAACCCCCCAAGAAGAAATGACAATGAGACTTCCTGTTGGGTGGAAAAGGTCACAGCTATTTATTAACTTGGTTTACCAATTTTCCAAAATGAAGCGGCACTGTTGGGTATTCTTTCTCTGTGTCGGGCAGCTGCCCGAAGCGGTTTGCTCGGCCGGACTCCCGGCCAACACTGCGACTTCTGGGCAAAACTCCATCATATCTCCACTAACCTCCTTTTTTTCCGTTAGCTGTGATTTCACGTTATGCAATAAAAAACAGAGACATCAAAAACCACAAAAATAGTAACAGTAGGGCGGGAGGGACAACTTAACCGGTGGTGCGGGCAAGAGGAAGTGCCTCGCCCAGATGCCCGATTTATAAACCACAAGGGGGAGGGGTGAACAGCAGGGGAGGAGAACCTGAAACAGGGCACTAACGCCCCCTTAAAGTGTAAACGCAGAAATATATCTATCTTGTGCAAAAAATATGGACAACCCCAGTCAAAGGGTACCCTCCATAGGCAGTCGGGGTACCCTTCAGACTTCTCAATGTAGGCAACTAATGTGGTGGTTTCCAATAAGTATAATAAGAGGCAATAGGTGGCTTGCACTTGTGAGACTTTTCTGACACTTGCAACACTTCAGATTCAGGAGATGTTCCGCAGACAATGTATTTGTTCTTTAGGACCACCACAGTCTCCTATCCTTCTCCGAGCCATGGGGCTACACTTCATTCATTATCAGTCATAGAAGAAGGGAGAGATTCCACTGCAACGTTCTAAAATGATAGACTGCAAAAGTAATTTGTTACTTTCCAACCAAAGTCTACTTCTCTGAAGAAAATGGAGAAAGCTGGTGCTTATATTCAGGTGCCGCCTTTTGGATTCTTGAAGTGCCCCTGGCTTCTCTACCTTGGAGTGGGGGACTTCGATTTGAAGGTACTAATCTGCGTTTGGAACCTGTCATTTAAAAACGCAACACAGATTCTCTCTTCTTTTATCGGTGATCTTGAACTTTATGATGTTTTACAACCTACACCAATACTGACTTCAGCTCCAATTTTGAATTGGATCATCTAACATAAGACCAGAAAGTAACTTATTATTACGGTGTGATTTAGAATAATTATAAAAGTTGATTTTAAAAGTAAGAAGGCCATGGATAACAAATATTTGAACATTACCACAGTCACAGTGCCTGGATCTATGAGTAAGTTTCCATTGACAGTAGATTTTCTTTAAGTCATGGTCGGATTCATCCACAAACTATGTACAACTATGGCACTGTTTGAGGAAGAAACTGTCATGTTTTTAAAAATTAATCATTGTTTTAATATTATTGCAGAAAAAAGACAGCCTTAGGCTATATTCACACGAACGTATGGGGGACATATATGCTGCCGACGTATATACAGCCGTTATATCTCCCCATACATCGCAATGGCCTCACAGTGCCCAACGTGAGCGGTACGGTGCGGCACTGTACCCCTCCGTACCCCGTAGAAAGATAGGACATGTCCTATCTTTCTCCGGAATAAAGCACCGCCCGCCATATATTCCTATGAAGAGGGGCGGGGGTGAGCTGCACTGAATGTAGCCTTAGACTCATGTAGCCTTTCATAGTTCTTAAAGGGTTAAGACCTGTGACCAAGTTATTTTATGGTACACAAGGAAGTGAAGCAGCTAGAAGGAACCACTCCTCTATGAGGGACAACAAGCAGTTAATGATTTGTCACTGACACCATTTCTAGCAGATTGGATATATGAAACTGATTTTCTATGCTGGGAAAGCAGTAAGATAACACACAGCCGTGGCTCCGGGCAGTAATTTATAGTGAAAAGAGACATTTCTAATAGAAATGTAACCAAATCTTTATGATTCAGGATTACATGATGGTATCACATCTACAATATATCCTGTATTCTGGTTACAGCAAGATATCCCATATCTAGAGGTATCTGGGCAGTCGGGATCCCTAGAATGGGTGTCCTTAGTACCCCAAAATGAATGGAGTGAGCACTCACACTCTGGATCTTCAGGATATGGAGTGCTGGTCTCAGTTATTTTAGGCTGTCCCATAGGACGAAATGGAGTTGCTGCAAATTCATAAACAGACACTCTATTTTAGGGGTACAAGGAGGTTGAAAATTTTTTTTCACTGACCAGTGATCAGTTTAGAACCTGTTCTTTTTGGGTTTACTGACAACATTGGATCAGTGGAAAAAATGAAGTGTCTAAAAGCCCATTGTAAGAATGGGTCAGTAAGGCAGGGCATCTGAAAAGCAGTCTGTACGTGTCCGTTAGCCAGAATGGGCTCAGTGAAAAATCACTGATGTGAAAAACAATGCAAATGTGAAACCACCCATTAGTGTGTGTGTGTGTGTGGGGGGGGGGGGGGGGGGCAGGATATTAGATAATTTACCACTATACAACTATTAAAAGTTCTGCTCCGCTTTCTTGATATGTAAAGTGAAGCCTCCTGTATTTTACCTCATCAGCCAGGCATTCCTGTCCATAGAATGGCCACAGATGGAGGGTCATGTGATCTCTATCTGTCCATGAGCAATCACCCTGCCAGGACCTTTGATCTATTCCTGAACACTTTCATAAGGTCCCGTCAGGGCGATTGTTCATGGACAGATAGAGATCACATGACCCTCCATCTGCAGCCATTTTATGTATAGGGATGTCTGGCTGATGAGGTAAAAGACAGGAGGCTTCACTTTACCAGTGGCGTAAATACCACCGTAGCAGGTGTAGCGGTTGCTACGGGGCCCGTGAGGTCCATGGGCCCGCGCTGCCGGGCCCAAACTGTCGTGCATCTTCACTTCAAAGATCCACCAGAAGAAGGGAGTGCAGGATCGGGTCTCCGCGCCACTGCATAAATTGTACTGCAGGGAGAAGCAGAGGAGGCACAGGTCCGCGGGGCGGAGTTCACACAGACGCTGCTCCTCCTCTCCAGGGTACGGGCCCGCGCGATACCCACTGTGTCCCCCAGTACTTGCACAGCAGCAGCAAGGCCCGGGCTGCTCCCTGCTGCAGCGTCTAATAATAGCGCTGCTGAGCCGACAGGGGCTTGAGGATTGACAGCCGCACAGCGCGCAGCACAGGCCGACCAGGCCCCAGAAGAAGGAAGATCCTGAAAAGCAATCATCGATCAGTCAGGAGGCTGCAGAGAAGATACATCTTCTGGTAAGTATATAAATATATATGTGTGTGTATTTATATGTATGCTGTATGAGTGTACATGCTGTAAATGCGTAGGAATATGATGTATGGTGTGTGTATATTATATCTATGTGTGTATGGTCTGTATATGTGTGTGTATATGACATACAGTGTGTATTTGCTATATCTATGTGTGTATGGTCTGTATATGCGTATGTATATGATTTATGGTGTGTATATACTAAATTTATGTGTGTATGGTTTGTATATACTGTAGATGCGTGTGTATATGATGTATGGTGTGTATATAATATATGTATGTGTGTATGGTGTGTATATACTGTATGTATGTCTGTATATGCTGTATATGTTTGTGTATATGATGCATGGTGTGTGTATATACTATATGTATGTGTGTATGGTGTATATATCTTGTATGTATGTCTGTTTATTCTCTATGTGTGTGCATATGATGCATGGTGTGCATATACGTATGCGTGCATATGCTATATGTATGTGTATGCAGTATGTGTGTATATGGTGTGTTTATTACTGTATGTATATATACACACACACAGACACACACAGGCAGTAATAAATATAATGTAAATATATATATATGGGGTTTGTATGTCTAAATATATTATATATAGAAGATTTATAATAGCTTCTATTCCAGTTTTCTGGTGTAGAAGCAGTGACATAATCGCAAATTCTTGCGCAATGCAAGAATTTGATATTAAAATTGTGAATATGCCACATGTTGTGGAGGGGGCACAGAGGGGCATGGTGGCCGGTGGAGATGGTGGGGTACAGGGCTTAGTTTTGCCAACCGCTGAATACATCCAGAGACATAAGCCTCTTAATGTATCCGACGCGACAAGGGAATGGGGGGCATGGCAGGAGCCCCGACGTATGATAAATCTGCCTCTGAATTTATAATGTATATGTGCTATACATAATGTTTTATACAATGTGTATTTACTGTACGTGTAAATGTATTGATGTGTATATACTTTGTGGATATATATATATATGTGTGTGTATGAGTGTAGAGCTTTAAGTGTGTGTATAAGTATATAAATTTACGTATTTTTAGTAATATAATAAATGTGCGTAATTTTACAAATATATTTATATATTTTAAGGGGAGGGGGGCCCCATGCAGTAATCTGCTATGGGGCCCGGTCTCTTCTAGTTACGCCACTGCACTTTACATATCAAGAAAACAGAGCATACCTTTTATTAGATGTATAATGCTAAATTACCTAATATCTTCCCCCCAGGGCCAACTCCTTTAGCCATGATTTGTATTATAGAGCACTAAATAAGACAAGACGTTCTTCCAGGGAATACATACCATGGCTATAGGAGGCTCTTGGGTGCTTTTGACTTATTTATTTCTGGTGGATCTAATTGGGCTTCTCATAAAACGTTTGAGGTGTTTGTTCCAGTATCATAGTTGTCCATTGGTTGAACTTCACTACTATATCCCCTATATTTTAGAATGGAACAGCATGTGCACCTGTTAGCTGTATGGATGGAAATGTTGCAATTCTGGAACAACCCTTTTGAAGCCCAGAACCCCACACTGAACATATATGGACTATCAATTCTTAAAAGGAAATTTGCTATCAAGTCAATGAAGGCTGTATACAAGGCTATAACAGGAGTTGAATGTTCTTGGTAGTAGGGTTCTTTCTTTTTGTTGATATTTATTTATTACATTTTTATGCGTGGTAAGTGCTCTCTGTTATTGTTAAAGGACATCTACCACCAGGATGTAGGATTGTAAACAAGTAAACTTACATACTGGTGTGTGCCCCCTCTGGCATTACCTGCTCTTCTTTTAGCTTCTCATGCCCTGGTTTTTACAAAAAAAAGGCTTTTAAAATTATGCAAATGAGTCTGAGGGTCTCCGAGCTTCATTAACACATATGCAGCCCTGAGCCCCTCAGTTCCATTTGCATATTTTTAAAAGCCTTTTTGTGTAAACCAGGACATAAGAAGCTAAAAGAAGAGCAGATGCTGCCAGAGGGGGACACACATCAGTATGTCAGTGTGCTTGGTTCACAATCCTTCATCCTGGTGGCAGATGTCCATTAAAGGGTATGTCCTGCATGCTTTATTATAATATCATATGCATAGGATTGTTGGCTGTATCAAGTGTGCAATTATCCCCTATGCTAAGGATAGGGTATAACAATCTGATTGTGGCGGTCCAACTGCTAGGACCAACAATGAAAATTGGACCGTCAGCAATCCGGAGAATGGAGGTCCTGTTCTTATTAATGGATCTATTGACCAGTTGAGCATGTGTCCTGTCACTCCATTCCATAGTAGGAGCTTGTACAGCATCCGACACTCCCTTGGGCAGAATATGGGAGTGCCAGAGATAGCGTCCCATTGTCACGATCAATGGGGGTTCCAGCAGCCAAAATCAGGACCTGTGGATAGGGGATGACTTCCAAATTTGGTACAACCTCTTTAACATCTGCTCATGGAGTTGTAACATTTGGAATTGTTATATACAGTTGTAGCTCAAGTCCATCGTCACTAGTGGGTTCGAATAGTTAAAAAACTTTGTTTCGGTGGGATGAAGATTCCATGCACAACACAGCAAATTCTGATGGACTCACTTGACCAGTGTCTGTTTGGGGACAAATCCTTTCCGAATAGAACATAATGGGGCAGATTTACTTACCCGGCCCATTCGCGATCCACCGGCGTGTTCTCTGCACAGGATTCGGGTCCGGCCGGGATTTATGATGGTAGTTCCTCCGCCGTCCACCAGGTGGCGCTGCTGCGCTGAAAATCATCTCAACGCGCCGGAATGCACCACCTCGGACCAGGTGAAGGTAAGCGCTTCCCAAGCGACACTTTTTCGGTTTTTAAATGCGGCGGTTTTTCCGAATACGTCGGGTTTTCGTTCGGCCACGCCCCCCGATTTCCGTCGCGCGCATGCCGGCGCCGATGCGCCACAATCCCGGGGCAATTCAGGTACAATCGGCGCAAATCGGAAATATTCGGGTAACACGTCGGGAAAACGCGAATCGGGCCCTTAGTAAATGACCCCCAATGTATTTCAACATACCCCAGGGGTATTGACTTATCACCTCTATTTTGAGCACCCTGGGCTGAGTGTATGCTCATATGGGTGTGTCAGGAGGATTTGTTATTGGTCAAATAGTTATTTTTTCCAAAACTTATTGACCTTTTATTTTGACGTTTGACACCATATAGATTCCTGTCTCATCCGTCTCCAAGAGTGATCAATGGGGATTTATTAAGATCTAGTGACAAGTATATAAAATAAATAATGTATCACATCTATGGTTAAGACATCCAGGAAACTTTCTCGGAAATGTGTCATGAGGTCCGAGCGTTGAACATCTAGTAAAGGAATGTTAATAGGTAACTTTTATAGATGATATCTCATCTTACTCATTATATTCCTAAACAGAAGCTCACGTCACGCATAACCAGATCTCTAGGCACAAAATAAAATGGAATACTACAGTATCTAAAGAAGAAGCTCTAAAGCCATACCAGGATATGGTGAAACTGGATGAAACTCATATTGGATATGCAATGAAAACTAGATTGGTTGCCATTAAGTTTGTAGGCAATCCAAACCCTAACCCCAGATACAACAAGACTTTACGTTATGTTGACTTTGCTAAAAATTTGCTACTTATAAAATGTACAGATATATGTATGAGGTTTTCCTCCACGCCCCAGTAGCCTCCTGCGCATGCGCAGTAGCTCCGGCTTCGGACCCGAGACCACGCAGCCGACGGTCTGCTTTCTACACATGCACCCTCCCGGACGAGGGTGCGCAGCTCCTCGTAGCTACGCGCTGAAGATATCTGGGTAGGAGGATCAAGGAGGCTACTGGGATGTGGAGTAGCCGTGCCATGTAGCCTCAGCTCCGCCTACTCCACGACCCAGTAGTCTCTTTGGTAAATTAGCATATTACCACATTTAAAGATTAAAAAAGATAAAGGGGACTAAAGGATTAGCCCTTGAAAGGACTATCCTTACATACATTAGAGGCACATACCACCAGATACTACCTTAATAGGTAGATCCATGGTGGTAGGTTCCCTTTAATAAGAAGCAATCTGCATCCAAGAGAAAACAGCACCAACTCCTAATAAGTAAGTGTTACCTGTATGTGGAGCAGGATTTGGGTGGTGATTGTTTCCATATATTCCATCATTCATCCTGCTCTTTTTCCCCTAATAACAGGTTACTTTGCCTTGAGCTATTCTTTTGTATTACGATGAGGCAGTATTTCTGGTACCTGATCTGGCTTGTCTACATCTCACTATGCCCTAGCTATGCTCGTCTTGACCCCAGGCGTTGACTGAACAGTTTTTCTTGCCCCTCTGCTTCTGACCTCTTGGCCTGTCTATGGATTAGGTCTCACTCCAGAGACTTGCGCTCCACTTGCAACCTGTTGTCAGCAGCCTCTAGAAGGAATGTGGATGGTAACTACATCCCCAGGTAACTCTGTAGGAGATCTCTTAAAAGGAGATGTGTTAAGTTATTATGTAAAACATATATTTCAGGAATAAGCATAATTCATATACAAATGGGTCCTTAAATGATAAGCTAATATGTAACTAGTTGTTATTTAATATTTTGCTCCCCCAGCAGAAAAATGCTATGACATACACTGTAATGAAGAATTAAGATACTACTGGCCCTTTAATCAGTCCGTTGATTTTCTCCGCGCTAAGCAGAAGACGGCCGCTGTTCACATGTCCCGCACCTGCCTGGGCAGGTCATGTGATCACCACTATGTTCGGCTGTAATCAGTTGGTTGCAGTGCATCCAGTATGGCCAGTGTTTTGGTGAGACGTCATCTCAGTGAGGTAATGTGCAGCAATGCCAGTTACACACATCATTACTATAGTAACAGAGCAGTCAGTTACATCATCACTGGGAGCAAGGCATAAGAGGGAGGAAGAGTTACTGAGAACTAAGGGCCATGGGACTTGTAGTTTCCAGTGCTGGCCATCTTGGTGATAACTCCACCTACTTTAGAAAGCCCGTATCAATTTGTGAATCATAAAAATCTAACTATTTAAGCTCAATTTGTGACTAATAACATTCATTTATATATAGCATTATGGGTTTTTGTATCAGACGTTCATTTTTCGGGAATGCCTCTTTAAGGTTTTTATTTCTGCAGAAGTCAGTTTGTATAGTAGATGATGTCACAGCTTATCCTCCCCCTCCTTGTACAATGATCTCTATATACATAACACAGACCCACTATTACATCACTACTGACAATAGATGATGTCACAGCTTATCCTCCCCCTCCTTGTACAATGATCTCTATATAGATAACACAAACCCATTATTACATCACTACTGACAATAGATGATGTCACAGCTTATCCTCCCCCTCCCTGTACAATGATCTCTATATAGATAACACAGACCCATTATTACATCACTACTGACAATAGATGATGTCACAGCTTATCTCCTCCCCCTCCCTGTACAATGACCTCTATATAGATAACACTGACCCATCATTACATCACTACTGACAAAAGATGATGTCACAGCTTTTTTCTTCCCCCTTCCTGTATAATGACCTCTATATAGATAACACTGACCCATCATTACATCACTACTGACCATACATGATGTCACAGCTTATCACCTCCCCCTCCCTGTACAATGACCTCTATATAGATAACACTGACCCATCATTACATCACTACTGACAATAGATGATGTCACAGCTTGGCTCCTCCCCCTCCCTGAACAATGACCTCTATATAGATAACACTGACCCGTCATTACATAACTACTAACAATAGATGATGTCACAGCTTATCTCCTCCTCCACCCTGTACAATGACCTCTAAATAGATAACACTGACCCATCATTACATCACTACTGACAATATATGATGTCACAGCTTATCCTCCCCCTCCTTGTACAATGATCTCTATATAGATAACACTGACCCATCATTACATCACTACTGACAATATATGATGTCACAGCTTATCCTCCCCCTCCCTGTACAATGATCTCTATATAGATAACACAGACCCATTATTACACCACTACTGACAATAGATGATGTCATAGCTTATCCTCCCCCTCCCTGTATAATGATCTCTATATAGATAACACCGACCCATTATTACATCACTACTGACAATAGATGATGTCACAGCTTATCTCCTCCCCCTCCCTGTTCAATGGCCTCTATATAGATAACACTGACCCATCATTACATCACTGCTGACAATAGATGATGTCACAGCTTTTTTCTTCCCCCTTCCTGTATAATGACCTCTATATAGATAACACTGACCCATCATTACATCACTACTGACAATAGATGAAATTACAGCTTATCCCCTCCTCCTCCCTGTACAATGTCCTCTATATAGATAACACTGACCCATCATTACATCACTACTGACAATAGATGATTTCACAGCTTATCTCCTCCCCCTCCCTGTACAATGGCCTCTATATAGATAACACTGACCCATCATTACATCACTACTGACAATAGATGATGTCACGGCTTTTTTCTTCCCCCTTCCTGTACAATGACCTCTATATAGATAACACTGACCCATCATTACATCACTACTGACCATACATGATGTCACAGCTTATCTCCTCCCCCTCCCTGTACAATGACCTGTATATAGATAACACTGACCCATCATTACATCACTACTGACAATAGATGATGTCACAGCTTAGCTCCTCCCCCTCAATGAACAATGATCTCTATATAAATAACACTGACCCATCATTACATAACTACTGACAATAGATGATGTCACAGCTTATCTCCCCCTCCTCCCTGTACAATGACCTCTATATAGATAACACTGACTAATCATTGCATCATTACTGACAACAGATGATTTCACAGCTTATCTCCTCCCCCTCCCTGAACAATGACCTCTATATAGATAACACTGACCCATCATTACATAACTACTGACAATAGATGATGTCACAGCTTATCTCCTCCTCCACCCTGTACAATGACCTCTATATAGATAACACTGACCCATCATTACATCACTACTGACAATATATGATGTCACAGCTTATCCTCCCTCTCCCTGTACAATGATCTCTGTTTAGATAACACAGACCTATTATTACATCACTACTGACAATACATGATGTCACAGCTTATCTCCTCCCCCTCCCTGTACAATGGCCTCTATGTAGATAACACTGACCCATCATTACATCACTACTGACAATATATGATGTCACAGCTTATCCTCCCCTCCTTGTACAATGATCTCTATATAGATAACACTGAACCATCATTACATCACTACTGACAATAGATGATGTCACAGCTTATCTCCTCCCCCTCCCTGTACAATGATCTCTATATAGATAACACTGACCCATCATTACATCACTACTGACAATAGATGATGTCACAGCTTCGGAGTAACAGCGGTACTGGCACTACCCGTGTGCGTTAAAAAAGTCTTAGGCGTGATAGGACCAATCGGAGCAATGACAACTGGCGTTATACTGCAGGAATGTGAAGACAATGGTGGTGCTCAACGTAGTAGAACAGCAATCGCAGATGAAACAAGAGAGTCGTGGCACTCACCAATGCAATCTTCAAGCTTTATTCACATAAAAGCAGGTAGTACAGGACGCCGACAAGCGGCAAGGCGACGGGCCGTTTCGCGCTCAGTAGCGCTTTCTCTAGGCTAGAGAAAGCGCTACTGAGCGCGAAACGGCCCGTCGCCTTGCCGCTTGTCGGCGTCCTGTACTACCTGCTTTTATGTGAATAAAGCTTGAAGATTGCATTGGTGAGTGCCACGACTCTCTTGTTTCATCTGTGATGTCACAGCTTATCTCCTCCCCCTCCCTGTACAATGACCTGTATATAGATAACACTGACCCATCATTACATCACTATTGACAATAGATGATGTCACAGCTTATCTCCTCCCCCTCCCTGTACAATGACCTCTATATAGATAACACAGACCCATCATTACATCACTACTGACAATAGATGATGTCACAGCTTATCTCCTCCCCCTCCCTGTACAATGACCTCTATATAGATAACACAGACCCATTATTACATCACTACTGACAATAGATGATGTTACAGCTTATCTCCTCCCCCTCCCTGTACAATGACCTATATATAGATAACAGGCTAAGGTTCAGGACCAGCACCATCTCTGAAAATAACAGGTAAGTTAGGGGAATAGTCAGAAAACTAGGATTAAATAAAAAAACAATACCGCTAAGTCTTAAAATTGTTCTTATATAATCTACTTCATATGGTTGCCTTGGGAACAGAAGAGAAGTTGCGCCATGGCCTAATCTAAGACAGAAGACCCCTCTGAAAAATCAGAGTGCTGGAAAATAAATCTGGTGCAGTATAAGACTGTTTAGTTGTATTTTGCACCTCCTATTAGTTGGCTTACTTTATGCCACAAAATAAGGACAAAATTCCGTTGTGTAAGCAGTTTTTTTGGTGCATGGACCTTTTTGGTGATAGGCCATGCCCCGTTTTCACCGGTCATGCCCCTTTTTTCGAGCTAGTTGTAGGAGAGACACAAAACTCTCTAAAACCTTTTATAATTGTGTGGGCAGTGGGGAGGACTGGAAGGAAAAAATCTAAGTATATATCATTAATGGGGTGGCTGCTGCATGGGCATATCATTACTAGGGGGGCTACTACAAATTGCATATCATTACTAGGGAGGCTGCTGCATGGGGCATATCATTACTGGGGTGGCTGCATGGGGCATATCATTGCTGGGGGAGGCTGCATGGAGCATTTCATTACTGGGGGAGACTGCTGAACATTACATTACTAGAGGAGGCTGCTGGCATTTCATTACTGGGGGAGGCTGCTGGACATTACATTACTGGGGGAGGCTGCTGGACATTACATTACTGGGGGAGGCTGCTGGACATTACATTACTGGGGGAGACTGCTGGGCATTACATTACTTGGGGAGGCTGCTGGGCATTACATTACTGGGGAAGGCTGCTGTGCATTACATTACTGGGAGAGGCTGCTGGGCATTATTTTACTGGGGGAGGCTGCTGGGCATCACATTACAAGGGGAGGCTGCTGGGCATTACATTACTTGGGGAGGCTGCTGGGCATTACATTACTTGGGGAGGCTGCTGGACATTACATTACTGGGGGAGGCTGCTGTGCATTACATTACTGGGGGAGGCTGCTGGACATTACATTACTGGGGGAGGCTGCTGGACATTACATTACTGGGGGAGGCTGCTGGGCATTACATTTCTGGGGGAGGCTGCTGGTAATTACATTACAGGGTAAGGCTGCTGGGCATTACATTACATTACTGGGGGAGGCTGCTGGACATTACATTACTGGGGGAGGCTGCTGGACATTACATTACTGGGGGAGGCTGCTGGGCATTACATTTCTGGGGGAGGCTGCTGGTAATTACATTACAGGGTAAGGTTGCTGGACATTACATTACTCGGGGAGGCTGCTGGGCATTACATTACATTACTGGGGGATGCTGCTGGGCATTAAATTACTGGGGAGGCTGCTGGGTATTACAATTACTGGGGGAAGCCTAAGAGCAGCAATGACTTGTTCTCCCTTCGTGTTTGTTTGCTCTGAGAATTTACAGGCCGTGTTCAATGAATAACTAGTCTCCAGCTAAGGTTTTTTTTTTTAAATACAGCTTTGAGGAAATAAACGTCACCTTCATTCTAGAAAATGCGGTCAGACCAGTCATTTTGGGCGGTAAGATGTTTACATGTCACCTTGAGACCTCAGGGGATTTTCTCAGGAAGCTTTGTGCTGCTGGCTTCATATCTCGACTACATACTAAATATTTTTTGGGGGATATTAATGAAGAATGGTGCTTCCTGTGCTATTATTGAACTCATGATACAAGAGTGTGGTGGTGCCTAAAAGGTATACGTCTCTGGCATGTGCCTGCATCTACACTAGCTCCTATAGTTTAACTATAATTTGTGACCATAATTTAGTGAAAATTATAGTAAAGCTATCAGCCTTTGAATTAAAGGAGCACTTTTCCAACAAATGCTAGAAAGAGCATACATTTCATTTCAAACGTTAACATATATATTATAGAAAGCTTTGCTGTATTGACCATGAATAAATTTGGGATCTATTGGTTCCCTGTATTGTAAAACAACTACAGATACACACAGTGATGTCACAGTACAGAGATAATACACACAGTGATATCACAGTACAGAGATAATACACACAGTGATGTCACAGTACAGAGATAATATACACAGTTATGTCACAGTACAGAGATAATACACACAGTGATGTCTCAGTACAGGGATAATACACACAGTGATGTCACAATACAGGGATAACACACACAGTGATGTCACAGTACAGGGATAATATACACAGTGATATCACAGTACAGGGATAATACACACAGTGATGTCACAGTACAGGGATAATACACACAGTGATGTCACAGTACAGGGATAATATACACAGTGATATCACAGTACAGGAATAATACACACAGTGATGTCACAGTACAGGGATAATACACACAGTGATGTCACAGTACAGAGATAATACACACAGTGATATCACAGTACAGAGATAATACACACAGTGATGTCACAGTACGGAGATAAAACACACAGTGATGACACAGTACATGGATAATACACACAGTGATGTCATAGTACATGTATAATACACACAGTGATGTCACAGTACATGGATAATACACACAGTGATATCACAGTACAGGGATAATACACACAGTGATGTCACAGTACAGGGATAATGCACACAGTGATGTCACAGTACAGGGATAATACACACAGTGATGTCACAGTACAGGGATAATACACAAAGTAATCTCACAATACAGAGATAATGCACACAGTGATGTCAGATACAGGATAATACTAACAGTGATGTTACAGTACAGGGATAATACACAGTTGTGTCACAGTACAGGGATAATACACACAGTGATGTCATAGTAAAGGGATAATATACGCAGTGAAGTCCCTGTGCAGGGATAATACACACAGTAATGTGCAACATCCCCCACCAGGGCTTAGCTTTTTCTTGGGGCCTGAGGAAGCCCCGGCCCAGAATATCAGAGTGGCGATTGCGGCTTAAGGCACGCTGATGTCACGGTGCTTGGTATGGGGACTGGAGGGCTGTCCTTCAGCCTTGAAGGCCTCTTGGTGTGTGCAAGAAATATGGCGGGAAAGGCTGATGTACTTGTTCTCCCTGGGGCAACCCCTGAGTGTCTGTAAGATAAATACCTGGGTAATGGATGGGGGGCCCGTGGTGCTAACAGCCGTATCCAGGATTTAGATGGAGGCAACATTGTGCAAATTAACCCCTTACCGACATGTGACGTAATAGTATGTCACATGTCGGGTCCCGGTACATGGAGAGGGTTCGCGGGCCAAGCCCTCTCCATAGCCGGTAAGTCTTTGTTGCATATTGCAGTAATGGCTTACCGGTAACACCCGCGATCGGTGCCAGCACCGCCATTTGCCGACGGCGGCTTCAAAAAGATGGCGGCGAATGGGCACTGCCATCTTTCTGAGGATCGCCGCTCCCTGTGACGTCATCAGGGAGCCTCGATCCGTCGCCATGGTAGCTTCGGGTCTCACGAAGACCCGAAGCTTCTTTGGGTTAACTCATTCATTACAATGTGCTATCAGCACATTGTAATGTATGAGTAGTAAAATACACATATACTGGCGTTCTGTAGTATGGCAGTATATGATAGGATCGTACAGACAACCTAGGGTTAAAGTACCCTAGGGAGTCTGAAAAATAGTAAAACTAAAAAAAAAAAGTAAAAAAAAAAATGATAATAAAAAAACCTAAAAATTCAATCACCCCCTTTCCCTAGAACTGATATAAATGTAAATATACAGTAAAAAATCATAAACACATTAGGTATCGCTGCGTCCGAAAATGCCCGATCTATTAAAATATGATAATGGTTTTTCACTGCGTTTAACCCCGTAACGGAAAATCGCGCCCAAAGTAAAAAATGGCACTATTTTGCCATTTAAAAAAATAAATAAATTCTATAAAAAGTGATCAAAAGGTCACACAGTCCTAAAAATGATAACATTGTAAATGTCATCAAAATCCGCAAAAAAAACGGCACCACCCACAGCTCCATACATCAAAGTATGAAAAAGTTATTAGCACCAGAAGATGGCAAAATCCCCCCCAAAATTTTTGTACAGGTTTTAATTTTTTTAAATGTATGAAAACAGTATAAAACCTATATAAAATTTGTTATCCCCATAATCATACCGACCCAAGTAGACATGTCATTTGGGGTGCACAGTGAAATCCGTAAAGCTCACAAGAATACGGCACAAATGCGTTTTTTTACCAATTTTACTGCATTTGGAATTTTTTTCCGGCTTCCCGGTACACGAATATTAAATACCACCATTTTGAAGTGTAATTTGTTACGCAGAAAATAAGCCATCACACAGCTCTGTACATGGAAAAATAAGAAAAAGTTACAGATTATTGAATGTATGCAGTGAAAAATGAAAACACAAAAACGAAAAAGGGCTGCGGCGGGAAGGGGTTAACTTATTAAACAGGTAGCAGGCAACGGGCCTAAACGGTCTAACAGCAGATTCTGGTAATGGAGTGGTCATGGAGAGGGTCCTCAGGAATAAAGCACCAGCCTGGTAGTAGATGCAGGCTGGGATGGAGCTGTGTCCAAACTGTGGAAGCTGCAGCTCTGGATTGGAGTCTCCTGACTCTGGTCCTGGGATTAGGTTCTGGCCACTCTGTGGTAAGACAAGACAGATTCTTGAGAAAGAAGCACGAGGTCTGGACCTGGTTTTATACTCCCCCTGGTCAGGTGGTAGCACCTCTCCAATCACACTCCAGTTTGCAATACAGCCACATAATTGGATAACATCTTACACCCATTTAACTATTGTCTTTCTAGGCAGAGGCTACAGCTGCAGATTACCTGAGATCTCCCTTACAGTGAAAGGGTCTTATTCACAACTATCCCCTTGCTTATACATTGGCAGGGATGACAGGGGTGCGAATGTCATAGTACTGGAATAATACACAGTTATGTCACAGTACGTGGACAATACACACAATGATGTCTCGGTACAAGGATAATACACACAGTGGTGTAACAGTACAGGGATAACACAGTGATGTCACAGTACAGGGATAATACACACAGTGATGTCACAGTACAGGGATAACACAGTGATGTCACAGTACAGGGATAATACAGACAGTGATATCACAGTACAGGGATAATGCACACAGTGATGTCACAGTACAGGATAATATATACAGTGATGTCACAGTACAGGGATAATACACACAGTGATGTCACAGTACAGTGATAATACACAGTGATGACACAGTACAGTGATAATTCACAGTGATGACACAGTACAGAGATAATACACACAGTGATGTTACAGTACAGGGATAATACACACAGTGATGTCACAGTACAGAGATAATACACACAGTGATGTCACAGTACAGTGATAATTCACAGTGATGACACAGTACAGAGATAATACACACAGTGATGTTACAGTACAGGGATAATACACACAGTGATGTCACAGTACAGTGATAATACACAGTGATGACACAGTACAGAGATAATACACACAGTGATGTCACAGTACAGGGATAATGCACACAGTGATGTCACAGTACAGGGATAATACACACAGTGATATCACAGTAAAGGCATAATATACACAGTAATGTCACAGTACATGAATAATACACACAGTGATGTCACATTAAGGGGATAATACACACAGTGATGTCACAGTACAGGGGTAATACACACAGTGATGTCACAGTACAGGGATAATACACACAGTGATATCACAGTAAAGGCATAATATACACAGTAATGTCACAGTACATGAATAATACACACAGTGATGTCACATTAAGGGGATAATACACACAGTGATGCCATAGTACAGGGATAATACACACAGTGATGTTACAGTATAGGGATAATACACACAGTCATGTCACAGTACAGGGATAATACACACAGTGCTGTCACAGTACAGGGATAATATACACAGTGATGTCACAGTACAGGGATAATACACACAGTGATGTCACAGTACAGGGATGATACACACAGTGATGTCACAGTACAGGGATAATACACACAGTGATGTCACAGTACAGTGATAATACACAGTGATGACACAGTACAGAGATAATACACACAGTGATGTCACAGTACAGGGATAACACAGTGATGTCACAGTACAGGAATTATACAGACAGTGATGTCACAGTACAGGGATAATATATACAGTGATGTTACAGTACAGGGATAATACACACAGTGATATCACAGTAAAGGCATAATATACACAGTAATGTCACAGTACATGAATAATACACACAGTGATGTCACATTAAGGGGATAATACACACAGTGATGTCACAGTACAGGGATAATACACACAGTGCTGTCACAGTACAGGGATAATATACACAGTGATGTCACAGTACAGGGATAATACACACAGTGATGTCACAGTACAGGGATGATACACACAGTGATGTCACAGTACAGGGATAATACACACAGTGATGTCACAGTACAGTGATAATACACAGTGATGACACAGTATAGGGATAATACACACATTGATGTCACATTAAGGGGATAATACACACAGTGATGTCACAGTACAGGGATAATACACACAGTGATGTTGCAGTACAGGGATAATACACACAGTGATGTTGCAGTACAGGGATATTACACACAGTGATGTTACAGTACAGGGATAACACCCATTAAATATATAATAGGGAGCCTCAGGCCAGTCAGTCACCCCATTCTACCTTTAACATGATTTTATCCGGTTAAAGGGGGCGTGGTGATTAGGAGTGGGGTTAAGTGAGATATTGTCTCACTGACAGGAGCCGACTCCCATATTTCACGCAAAACAGACAGCTCTTTCGTCAACAACCTATCACTACTATGTACAATCTGCTCAGCTCCTCCTGCTCTATAACATGCTGCTTACAGATATGACCCTATGTACAATCTGCTCAGCTCCCTCTGCTCTGTAACATGCTGCCTGCAGATAGGACACTATGTACAATCTGCTCAGGTCCTCCTGCTCTATAACATACTGCCTGCAGATAGGAGACTATGTACAATCTGCTCAGCTTCTCCTGCTCTATAACATGCCGCCTGCCACTATGTACAATGTGCTCTGTAACATATGGACTGCTGATTTTCACATACATCTCACTGGTTCCTGTTATAGTCTAAAAAACACTTAAAGATGCAGCCACTTAAAACTGTATACAATGTAAATATTACAGGACTATGTAAACGGTAATGTGCTATCACTCCCCTAAATGCTTACATTATGTATACAGGACACCGCATTACAGGCAAATACTTAAAGCTCGGAATAAATAGCAAGGAAGGTTTTTGAAGTGGTGCTAAGAGACGGCATACATGTATCTAGCAACCGGATTATATAGTGTAATCTTCATGTCTTTGTAGAACAAGTCTGCCCAGGACACAGTATTTACTTTCCATGAAAGAGCTGGTAACATGTACATGAGCCAAAGCCTAATATAGAAAGTTATTGTGTGCACTAAAGGTGATTCACCTCATTTCTAAAAGGGTAACTACATTTATATAGGTTTGACTAAAAATACCTGCATTGCTCCCGTGACATATATAGATTAAAAAAAATGCCCCTCCCCCATCGTGTTGCCAGGTTTTACCAGGAAACCCCTTTAAGTCGCTATGGTTGATTCCAAACCCTCTATAAATAGAGAGCAAAACAGGTTGTGCAAGTAGGTGGCGTGGGGGGAGGGGGGCAAATTAGAGCAGGGATCAAAGCTGGTAGGTTTCACAGAAAAGGGCAAATCTCAAAAACTGCCCTCTTCATGGAAGTCATCACATATCGTCAATGCCCCCCCCCCAATCATTCCCCTTCCAATTAATACAATAAAATCAGTGATTCCCATTGAATTATAATATATACAGCACCATGTCTCTGAACTAGTATATACAGGGCTCCCCCAAATTGATTATTTTGTATAAGCCATGATCACCCATTTAATTAAAAAAAAAATTTGTCCCAGCGACAAATGGATTTTCTAAATTTTTGGCTTTACTGGGAAGAAGGATTATCAATAAAACTTCATTACGGACACCTTACGCTGTCTGATGTCAAAATTACCCTTCTATTATTTCTTTATATCTATTGACAGAAGCCACAGGATGATTTATGGAAGTTTCCTTTTTAATTTTTTGCATTTATTTGTGATATAACAGCTCTTGGTCTGGAGTCATGCAGCACCTGCTACACATCTATCTGTCTATCTACCTATCTATCTATCTATCTATCTATCTATCTATCTACCTATCTGTCTGTCTATCTATCTATCTATCTATCTATCTATCTATCTATCTATCTATCTATCTATCTATCTATCTATCTCTCTCTCTATTTGTCTATCTTTCTATCCATCTATCTATATCTATCTTTCTATCCGTCTCTCTGTCTGTCTATCTCTCTATCCATTTATCTATCTATCTCTCTATCCGTCTCTCTATCCATCTATCCATCCATCTATCTATCTATCTATCTATCTATCTATCTATCTATCTCTATCCGTTTCTCTATCTGTCTATCTCTCTATCCATTTATCTATCTCTCTCCGTCTCTCTATGCGTCTATCTCTCTTCTCTATCCATCTATTTATCTATCTATCCATTTATCTATCTATCTATCTATCCATTTTTCTATCTATCTATCTCTCTATCTATCTCTCTATCTATCTGTCTCTCTATCTGTCTATCTCTCAATCCATTTATTTATCTCTCTTTCTATCTCTCTATCCGTCTATCTATCTATCTATCTATCTATCTATCTATCTATCTATCTATCTACCTTCTATCTATCTATCTATCTATCTATCTCTCTGTATCTCATCCTTGTATGTTATCTCTGTCTCTTTGTACAGAAGTTACAGGTTGTTCTATAACGTTCCTATTCTCTATACTGTGGGATATAATGGCCTTTGGACTGGAGAATCATCATTTTGATTGACTGAACCTTGTAGAGGGAATGGAAATCTCAGCAACTGCCTGTAATTAAAGAGACATAATGTATTCCCACTGTACAGTTCTATATTTAGCTGCCTGCAATCCAATCTAATGTAACTGTATGTCTAACCTGAACAATGCAGGGGAGTAATAGAAATACTGGTAATACATCCGCCTTTCATATTTTGCATTCCTGCTTGGCATTACATCTACAGTATGTAAGGAATATTTCCTGGTCTGTGCACTATGGTGGATGTAGTTTGTATTTCTGAACAATGTTGGTTTAATATACTTAAAGGGCACCTACCACCACGAATCTACCTATAAAGGTAGATCGGGTGGTAGGTGGATGTATGGGACGTGAGGATAGCCCTTTTTAGAGCTAATCCTCACGTCCCCGCTAGCCTAGCATAAACTTTATTGCCCTAATATGTTAATTTAATTAAGCGGCTACCGGGGCGTGGGGTAGCCGGACACGAGGCTACACAGCGCGGCTACTCCACGCCCCAGTAGCTGCTTTCCCCCGCCTACCCTGTGATCTTCGGCGCGCAGCTCCTGGCAGCTGCGCGCCCTCGTCCGAGAAGCCGGAGTTCTGCGCATGCGCAGTAACTCCGGCCTCGTTCCCGAGATCGCGCATCTTGGCCGGAGTTACTGCGCATGCGCAGAACTCCGGCTTCTCGGACGAGGGCGCGCAGCTGCCAGGAGCTGCGCGCCGAAGATCACAGGGTAGGCGGGGGAAAGCAGCTACTGGGGCGTGGAGTAGCCGCGCCGTGTAGCCTCGTGTCCGGCTACTCCACGCCCCGGTAGCCGCTTAATTAAATTAACATATTAGGGCAATAAAGTTTATGCTAGGATAGCGGGGACGTGAGGATTAGCTCTAAAAAGGGCTATCCTCACGTCCCATACATCCACCTACCACCCGATCTACCTTTATAGGTAGATTCGTGGTGGTAGGTTCCCTTTAAACTCTTCTGTGGTGTTCATCATTCTTTCTGTTTTATATTCATAGATTGTGTGGAGCGCCACCTATGGGTTAAGTTTTGAATACCTGATATCATAGACACTGATGTTTAATAGTGTAACACAGCATCTACTGTATGTGAGCTCACATCGAAAATCAAAATCGAAAATGTCTAAAATTTAGAAAGACGCTCCACCAGATTGTGTGATGAATAGTTAAATACTGTTAAATACTAGTTTACCTTTGTACCTACTATTAGTTGGCTTTGCTTACACTAGAAATATTCGGCACAATACTTGTGGCCCATCTGTGCTCAGAAGGAGACTTCAGGATGAAAAGATGTAGCTTTAGCCCTGCACAATGATAACACTTTGTAGTTACACCCAGGGGAGTAACTTGAGGGGGTGCAGAGGTTGCGGTCGCAACTGGGCCTAAGAGGCTTAGGGGGCCCATAAGGTGCCACTTTCCCAAATGAGAAGACTATTACTATAAACCATACATTATAGTCGGGGCCCTGGCACAAACTTTGCACTGGGGCCCATCAGCTTCAAGTTACGCCACTGGTTGCACCCAGTAGTAAGGTAAGGCAAACTGTAATATAGGACTGTAGGAGATGATAGACAGATGATAGGTAGACTGATGATACAAGATAAATATGAAAGATGATAGGATATGAACAGGGCCGGATTGAAGGAGGGGCTCCTGGGGCTCAAGCGCCGGGGCCCCCACCAGTTTCCGACAGTCAGCGACTCAGCTCAGCCCGTGGCTGCCCGCATCACACAGGGGTCTAGGATGTCAGCTGTGTCAGTAAGACACAGCTGCCATCGCTGGGGGAGATCACTGGTGCACTGTTTTTGCGGCAGCAAGTTGTGATGGGACACCGGCACCGAGTGATGGCGCCACACTGTTGGTGTCCGATCACTACATGCTGCCAGCAAAACAGTGAGTCGGCGATCTCCCCCAGTGATGGCAGCTGTGTCTTCAGCAGCTGGCAGCTGCCTGAAGAGCGAGGAAGAGCCTGCAGCGTCGTGGGATCACTGGAAGGGAAGGTGAGGTAAGTATGAACTTTATTATTTTGTGGCCATTTTCTACAGGGGACTGGCTGCTAAATTCTACAAGGGACTGGTGGTTGTATACAACAGGGGGCTGTTGGCTGTATTCTACAGGGGGCTGGTGGCTGTATTCTACAGGGGGCTGGTGGCTGTATTCTATAGGGGGCTGGTAGCTGTATTCTACAGGGGGCTGGTGGCTGTATTCTACAGAGGGCTGCAGGCTATATACTACAGGGTCTGGCAGGCTATATAGTACAGGGGGCTGGCAGGCTATATACTACAGGAGGCTAGCAGGCTATAAACTTCAAAAAACATTGTTGGAAGGACCGCCAACAGTTTGCGCCCAGGGGCCCCCACCACCCTTAATCCGGCCCTGGATATGAAATAGATATATAGATAGAAAATAGAGAAATTATAGGAAATAGATAACTGAACAGACAGATGCTAGATATATGGGCAGGAGATAGATGATAAGCATCTTCACTCGCGGTAGCAAAGGAGCAACACATCTTCTTCCCACAAAAATCCACATGCAGGGGGCTCTTTTAGCATAGGGGGCCCTGGTCAAATGCCCAGTTTACCGCCCCCTAACGCCTGCCCTGCTTGTAAGTTACTAGATGCCATTTCTGCCACTATTCTTATTGATTAGTCACTGGGGGGTGAGGGCGTTATCAGTTGTAATTTGTGTCATTATTATTTTTTTATTAGGTGGTGGGCACTTTTTTCAAAATATGACTGAATATTTTAGTGGAAATATCTTCCAACTACAGTATCTAGGATTTGGCAACAAGTAGAATGTAATGGTTACGCATTGAGCAACAATAGGAGGGTATAAGGGGCGTAACTAGGAGAGGCAGGGCCCCATAGCAGATGTTTAAATGGGGCCCCCGTACACCCTTAGAAAATATACACATTTGTATACTCAAACATTTATAACATTTATACGCTCTTACCCACATTTATGCACTGATAAATATGCTGTACAATGTGCAGCATAATATGTATATAATAATGCACTTCTTCCATTCTTTAATGTGTCAGGTCAGATGCCGGGGCCCACTAACACTGTGGGCCCCATGGCGGCTGCTATGGCTGCTACCGCTGTAGTTACGCCTCTGGAGGGTATGACAAAGAGGGGGTCCATAATGGGAGGGCATAACACAGGAAGGGGTAGTCAACAGTATATGAGGCACAGGAAGGAGGGCATTTTGGTATGTAGGGACTATTATGGGAGCATTTTTACAGTGTGGGGTGCATCAAAACTAGCTTGGGCACACTAGAGAGTGGGATAAAATTAAGATATGTGTGTATTGTACATATATATTCTGAATGTATATATGAAATTGTGTCTTTCTGCAAAGTGGGCACAGTTCGGAGCGTACGACATCCAGCAGGTTTGTGTTAATGGACAATGTCCTATACACTAAGGTCTCCAGCTAGGAGTTGCCAGGGAACAGGCGGCTAGAGGAGAGCAGAGGCTGTCGGTGTAGGCAGTACTACACTTTGTCAGAGTTATGGAACACCCTCCTGTGTCCCAGCAACCAGAGAAGCTGCTTCTACAGGGAAAAAAATGACTTCCTGCAGTGAGTGGATCTGTCACTATCACACAGGTGCCGCCAGGTTAGTGCTTGTGGGGGCGCAGTGCCAAAAATAAAAAGAAAATCACACACGATGGGGGAGGGGTGGCACTGAAAAGCCAGGATTGCTGGGGGAGTAAGCAAGTCGCTGCACATTAGCCTCTGCATGTGAAGGGTTACAGAATAGAAGTCTCCTTCCATTAACCCATTCACATCAATGTCTCCAAGGCATTGCAAGATTGTAAGCAAAGTTATAGAAAATCCCTCTAAATATACAAATGTATCTGCTGGTTATTCTCTATATCATCTTCACTGCTTGAGGACACAACTTTGGAGGATCAGGAACAAATGTTACATAAACGAGGAAAGGGTTAATGATGTCTTTTATTTTCTGAATGTACTAATAGCTTGTGCTCACCTCCTATGGGGGTAACAGTGAGAGGATGCAGTATTGCAACACTGTATCATACTGAGACGAAACTCTGCCCCCCCCCCCCCCTTATCGGTACATGGGTACAATACAATGGTCACCGGCTAGGCTCTGCTGCCTAGATTTACATATCAGCAGTGTCAGACTGGCTGACCTGGAGCCCATCGTGAAATAGATCTTGGGGGCCCACCTACTGCAACAGGGCAAAATTGCATGTGTAGATTGGATTCTAGTGATTTAGAAACACATTACAAACGGTTCGCAAAACACATGAGCTTTTTAAGTAGATACTTATATTTTGCATTGTTAATCATCATTATTAATGATTAACTGACAAAAAATATGGGCCCAGATTTACTAAAGCCGCCTTTGCGACAGTTTTCTGTCCAGGGGTGCCGGGTGGAGAGTGAGGGTACCCCCTCCGTCCACAGGTATGTAGATCCCACAGTCACAGCATTGAAACCCATCGGGTTAGCCTAAGGCCCCTTAGTGGTCGATGGAGAAATCTGTATGGATGTTCACTAAGCGGTTAAAGGTGTACCAGAAAAAAGTTGGTGCACTCTGCCAGAGCAGTGCAGGGGGCGCTAGATTCATGAATCTGTCGCACACTGCACCCCCTACAGCCAAACTGCACTGAGTACAAACAGCACTAGTTTTGATAAATCTGGGCCATGATGTTACTTTCACAACAGATGTGCGTTGATAAAAAAATGCATAATTGTTTTGCGTTGCGTTTTTTCTGAATGTGTTTGCAATGTGTTTTAATACACATTTCAAGCTCATCAGGATTAGCTCCTACTTGCACGCATATGAGGCGTGCCCTAAGTGCTTGCGTTTTGTAAGTAGAAACACGTTTTACTGCGTTAAAAAATTTTTTTTTGTCTTAACAGAAATACAGGAGTTACACCCCATATGCCTCAAATGCGTTTCTAAATGCAATCCAAGTGCATCGTGTGAACGCAGTTTTGAACCCGGTCACACATTGCATTTTGGAATACGTTTTTACAATGTGTTTCAAAACATAATGTAAATGCATCGGAAACGCATTGTGTGAACTCAGCCTTAGCCAGAACTTACATCTCCCTGCTGTGTCGGAGTGGCACGTGTGAGTAAGGTCGTTCAGGACATCTTCCCATGGTGTGGGCAGTGATAAGTACCTGGGAGATATGAGTCCTGGAATGAATGACTCTACTCCACAGAAGCAGCTCCGGCACCAGTGATGTCTCAATTGTGCTGTCTGGAGGCACTGAAGCATATATACACATCACATATCTATACAGATATAGAGAATATGCACATCAAATATACACACACACATACATCACATACAAATACAGTATATACATGCTATACACATGCAATATATTCACACCCAATACACACCCAATACCCCAGATGCCAGGGCCCCCGGACACTGTGGGCACCAAAGCAGCTGCTATGGCTGCTACCCCCATAGTTACACCCCTGGTTGCATCATTTGCCTGACCACATTAGCTCCTTCAATTAGCTGGGGCTCTGTCTCTTCTCCTGGTATTGATGGTCAAGCCTAAGAACAGATCATGAAAATAGTCTGGAGCGTTCTTCTACTGTGAATTTTTAATATATTTAAGAGCCAATCACAATTTTTTTGGCCATAGAACATATACTATTGGAACTATACCCCTGTCTAAACAATTTGTTTGGCCAGGAAAGAAAAGAGGCTATAAAACCCACCAATAGTCACCTGCTTGTCTTGAATTTCAGGATTTTTGATGTGAAGCAGGCATCTTTGCTTTTCCTTTGTACTGTGATAATATCTCCTATATAAAGAGAGTTCTTGTGGAACAAAGGGATGACCCTGGAGCCTGGTCCGTTTTCGGTTTCTATTAATAGACCCTGAAGAAATCTGATTTGTGTGAGAAAACAGAAGCGTTGTACGTCTCAGTCTGCTAAAGAAGCCTAAGGTGTGGATGTCATATGAGGAAACGGCTCAGCTACCTCTTTCCTGTGATCAGATGACACCTTTATCAGGCACATTGTACTTGGGGCTTCTTAGGTTATAGAGTTGATTTTGGTGCCAGGGTCTAGTCTTATAAGTATAAATCCTTGTATATGTACAATTTTGTATTTGATGAAATGGGATTCAGAAAATAGATTTGAAAAATCATCTGGAAATAGAGATTCTAGTAAGGTAATATGAAGGCTAGAACTACATGGTGGCTTATGTCCACAATACACACATGTCATGTGTCCGGTTGCAGAAAGGTTGGATTGATACAGATTGACACGTTTTGAGGTCCTAGTAGCTGGTGGAACATAGTGGACAACAATAGACGGGAGCTATAGCTCTAGTCCTGACGTGGACTTTCATGCAACTCTTTGAGAACCTTTTTGTGAACCTTCACATCACCCCGAATCACTTGGCCTTATGCATGAGACCATAGAAATACATGAGACTACGTGCTATCTGTTGGACCAACGGATAGCACATGGTCACAAACAACAGTTATGTGCATGAGCAAATGAAGAATCAGCAGAAAATATAGCTGAGACTATAGGTAAAAGTAGGTTAGTGCTATCTGGTGACTTATGGCCACACTACACACTTCTCAGGCGCCCAGTTGAGGAAGGGTTGGATTTAAAGGGATAGAGCTACTGATAAAACTCTAGTTTCAGACTAGTAATAGGATAAAGTGGTCACATGCTGTTCACATGACTGCTGCAGCCTCTGTGTACAAATAGGCAGGGGCGTAACTATGAGAGGCAGGGCCCCATAGCAGACTTCTCATTGGTGCCCCCTCTACTCCCACATCAAATATACATATTTGTGTACTCACACATTTATACACTCTTATACACGTACACACATTTATACACTTATTCGGATACATTTATGCACTGATCTATACATTTATGTGCACACATGTATGCACTGATATACACATTTATATACAGATAAATACACTTATACACTTACACAGATCTGCAGGAATTAGAGGTGAGAGATACCTAGTCTCGCCGCCCTTCTGTCCCCTCCATGTCCCCTGACATTTGTTATATGAGCTCCTGATTTATGCTGTGTACTTTGGAAGATGTGCTGTACATGTGCAGCATAATATATATATATATATCAAAAAATGGTGGCACTCCATGTTCTTGTGAAAAAAGAATTCTTTTATTCCAAAAGTGCTACGTTTCAGCTCCCATATCTGGAGCCTTTCTGAAGGTTGAGCACCCGATATTTTCTTAACTGGTGCAGCTGAATTGTTTTAATTTCTTTCTTTCTCTCTCTCTCTCTCTCTCTCTCTCTCTCTCTCTCTATATATATATATATATATATGTATATATATATATATATATATATATATATATATATATGTGTACACCCTGCATTCTTTGGTGTGTCAAGTTGGATGCTGGAGCCCCCTGACACTGCGGACCCCATAGCAGCTACTATGCAAAGCCTAAAGCAATAATATGCATTAAACCCTTACCATAGAGAATGCTGAAAAAAATGCATAAAAATGAGAAATATTAAGAATTGTCCATGTGCACCACAAGATCAGCCATGTCCGTCTTCCTTCTCAATGTTCTTTGCCCGACTGTAAGATAACTGGGTGGTCAGAAGCTTCCTTTTTGTTTTTTGGGGCAAAAATATAGTCAAAGCATAACTGTAAAGTTACTGACAAAAAATAGTGTTAGCACAGCTGGAGAAAGCCTTTGATAACAATTTCAACAATACCTGTATTATGCTGCTGGCTTCTTCCTATGCTGAGCTATATTTAGTATTTTTAACATTAGATTTCGTTTCAGCTATTCCTGATGTGGGTGGGCACTTCCAGGTAGCCAGAACAGGACAGCATGTTTGTAATTGGCCGGCCTGAAGCATGTGATGAGTCACATGCTTGTGACATCACTACCGGTCCTACAGCCCCTCTCAACAAGCCACCTGTCATCTCTAGTTGTACTATAAGGTTTCCCATGGCAACAGAAAGCATGGCAAATGGAGATTAGCCTGGGGGGGGGGCAAGGTGAAACCTCTGCATTATAATAAATTAGAGAATTGCATATTTTTGCTTAGTGCAGAGTCAGGCAAAAGATTTTATACTTTACAGTACTAAAAGCTTTAACCATTGATAAAACGTCATCGCTCCGATCATTAGCAGCCAATGATGGAAAAGATCAGCAGAACCTTGTGTTCTCTTTAGGATTTCTACAAGGCAGCTAATTCAGGATCATGTAGAAAACGGCATCTGGATTTCTTGTTTACATTCATTTCTATTTTTAATAACCTAAAGCGGATCAGACATGATACATTATAAACATGAGGGAAATTTATCTTTTATCCCGCATTTGTGCATGTCTTTTCTAAAGTGTTTCCTATGCCGGTTTGTGACTTTTTACAAATTATTTACACCAAAATTGCAACTTTTTCATACATCCACATCTTGATTTTAAAGGGGACCTGTCACCCATAAATGGGGCACTAGGAGCTGCTTACTTAAACAAACGCCGCAGTGTTAGAAGGATAGTGCTACCGGAAACCTGCGGCGGAGTACAATGTAATCGTCGGAGCGCTTGCAAAGCAGTCTGACATATTCATGAGGGGGTGGTCCGAGGTGCTGCCTCTTCCCCGGACCGCCCTGCTCGCTCCATAGGCCCGCGGTGACTGCCGTGCATCATGCAGCAGTCACCGCCCCTAACCACTCCCCAACCCCGCCCCCTCATGAATACATTGGACTGCTTGGCGAGGTAATGCTATGCTTCTAACACTGCGGCGTTTGTTTAAGCACTAGGAGCTGCTTACTTTAGTATGCAGCTCCTAGTGCCTGATTTATGGGTGACAGGTCCTCTTTAAAGATATATCAGGTGCAGCACTGAAAAATTCTTGTGCGGCTAACTTTGCTAGGTGAGTCCAAAAGACGCAAATTATGCACAAATTTACAAATGTGCAAAAAAAGTTGCAAATGTTAGAGTAAAAAAGAGAAATAAATGGACTTTCGTGGACTTTCATTATTGCGAAATGTAATAAATTATAAAATAACTCCTTCTTACCTGTTAAATCCCCTGCTGCTCCAAAGCTTCACTGGTCCCTACTGGTTGTTGATGCAGGGAATCACTGGTCTCATCAGTGATGCTTTTCCTATTATACAACGTGATGTTTTTTCAAGCAATAGAAAGTGATCGCTGAGGGTTTCAGCCGCCCGATCTATGGTAATCACATGATCGCCGATAGGTTTCCAGCCAAGACAACCCTCTTAGAAGTAAGTTGACCATGGCTTACCCCATTTCAGATAGAATATAATAATCAGCTCTGACAGAATATAAATTAGCAATCTGACTTCTGGCCAAAAGTAAGTTTTCCGTCCCCTCCATTGTATTGAGGCACATTTCATAACCTAAGCGCTATATGAAATTTCATCCAAGAAAGTAACACAGATACCTCACACTGCTCAGTTTATGTGCAGGAGATCTGCTTTTGGCAAGTGCAAAATGTTCCTTCAGATTAGAAAGTTATGAGCCATCGTCTGCTTTTCATTTTCCTTCATGCCAGCAGGTTTTTTTTTTTCCTTTCCTTTTAATAAGAAACTTGGCATGTCAGTTCTTTGGTTTCCAGTATAGGTAGATTGGATTTCATCCAGTTCATTGTCTTTCATGTTGTATTCACACTTGCCCTTTTCTGGGTATACAATGACCTGCAAAGGAGCAGAACAAGAAAGCAACTTAAACTGAGATCATTCCACCAGAAGAAACACAACGCAGCTGGCAGAACCAGCGTGTGAAAAATATCTTGTAGGTACAGTCGGAGTAGGTTTTGGTGACTCATTCTTCTCCATTTCACCTGTAGCCAAAAATTTCTGCCTAAAACTAGTGAAAATGTATATATGAGTCATTAATCCTTCCGTTTGACCATGTATTAAATCCCAAGATGGGAGAAACCATATTAAGTCATAAGAAAAAAAAAAGTAAAAAGCAAGGCAGGTTAAAAAAAAAAAATTCCGATAAGACACATCACACAAAATTTATTGTGACAAAAATGAAGCCAAAAAGAGGAAAATCCATGTTTAATAAACTAAATACTCCCCCCATCCCAGGAATAAACAGCATTTAAACCACTTTTATCAGCGGTAACTTGAAGCCATTGGGGCTCATTTACTAAGGGTCTGCGGGACCGCGATTCCATCGGGTTTCTCAAATATTTCTGATGTGCGCCAAAATGCCCTTGGGTATTTGGCGCACGCGATCGCATTGTGGCACACCGGCGCCAGCATGCATGCGACACAAATCGGGGGGGGGGGAGGGGGCTTGGCCGTCACACAACTCAACGGATTTGGACAAATTGCGGAATTTAAAAAAAGAATTGTGTCGCAAGATCAGCACTCACGTGCACCAGGAAGAAGCAGGTGAACACCAACGGACCATGAGCTAAGTAAGTCGCGGCAGACTCGACTACTTGTCGGACAACGCACAGCGGGATCGCGACAGGACCGGGTAAGTAAATGTGCACCATTGCTTTTTTAGTGAGGGGAATAACAAAGTGTCCTAGCAAGAGTCCTAGCTCTCTTCTGTGGGAATAGAGCAGCAGAGTACATGCTCGACCTTGTAGGTGTCCCTAACTTGTGAGTGGTTGGGGTTCCAGCTATTGGATCCATACCGATAACCTCCTCCACATCCTTTGGATAGGGGATAATTTCTTAACTTGGAACAACCCATTTAAGGTTATGTGTTCATGCACAGGTCTCTTATGGCCTCACCTTAGCAATTCAGTTGGGTTGAGGTATGAACTGTGACTTGGATCTTGACTCTTTTCTTTTTCAGCCATTCTGTTGTAAATTTTATTGTGTGCTCAAGATCATTCTCCTGTTGTATGACCCAGTTTTAGTCAATATTTAACAGTTGGATGGATGGTCTCACTTTTGACTTTGGAATACTTTAGTATACAGGGAAGTCAATAAATGGATGGTGCCCGATCATTGCGCAAATTATAAGCATCATCAAAGGTGGAATCCACATGACATGACGTAAATTCGTTATGATAGGTATGAGTCCTAAATTGGGGACCCACACTTAAATTTAGAATCAAAATCCCACAGCCTGACCTTTCTTCGGGGTGGGGGAGTAAATGTAGAGAATCACAAATATGTGTGAAACATTCAGTATTTAATTGTATGTTGGCTGGTGCCATGGATTTTTGGGTCGTTGCAGTACAGGTCTCAGACAGGAGATCTACTCAAATATGGAAATATTCTTTTAACCATCATCTTTTCCATTGTTATAGTTGTTAAAGTTTTGTCTGTGGCTCATAAAATAGTGTACAGAGACTTGCCATAAATTTCAGGGAGCTGGTTGTTGGTTGAACATTCGTTCAGTCGACAGCTATTCCTGTGTTTTCCCAAAGGTGATAGGGGAGTAAGCTGATGCCAGACACCTATGACAACGCTCTGTTTCTGAAAACAATGGTCTGTCGCCGAGAACAAAAGAATAAGGCATGAAGAAATTCAACATAACCAAGCCCCACCAGCATCTGTTATTGTAGAAAAATAAGGACAACCTTATGCACATTAGGTTTAGCGGCCGCATATCTAAGGGTAGGGTGAATGAAACTTTCCGGCTGAATAAAATTATTTTTAGAAGTGCACATCCCTCTGTCAACTTCCCTTGTTCTCAATTGTGAAGTAACCTTTGTTCTAGGGCCGTAGGTAAACAAGTTTAAGTTTTTTAAATTTTGACCCGTGGTAAGAAGCACAATTTTCATACAGTGGTAGAGTAGCATGTCTCCACTATAGCCATTATTGGCTACAAAGTCACATGACATAATCCCCTGACCACAGTCACATGACCTAATCTTTTGGCCACAATCACATGACCTAATTATTTGATCACTTGATACAGGGGATATAAGAGTCTTTTTAAAATTTGGATATGAACCACCTTCCAGCGGTTACTCCGGGGAAATGCTTACATGAAGGCAAACAGTTCAAGGTAGAAATTATTACTATTTTTACAATGCTCATGCTTTTTCTTTTCGCCCTCAGATAACCACATAGTAAGATGGCCGAAATGCAATATATATGGAACTGAAATCTCCCAAAATGCAACTAAAGAGCAGTCCATCTGAGCCAAAGGAACAATTGTATCCTACATCAAACCAACCTTCCGAGCCGGTGGGAATCAAAAGACATGAAAGGCAAAGTACTACAAAGGGTGATATGCAAGAAGCAACAACATCTGCAACCAACGAGTGGTCAGAAAATAATTGTCCACAGGAAAAAAGCCATGATGAAGCCACAAGCCATGCCGTGAAGGTTTCAAGGACTTCAAGAAAAAGACTTTCCACGGCAAGGAAGAAGAAGGGTCGCCAGCTTGGCTCAGACTCACACATTTTGGGTAGGTTAAGAGATTTATTTATTAATATTAACAAAATAGTTAAATATATAATGAATCATGTCATTCCAAAAGATTTTTTTTTGCTTGTAGACAAAGCTTTCACCATTTTCATGACACCAAATTTCAGTCTTAGACCTTGAAATATTTTCATGGAATGTGTTCTACTTTGAATTTTCTTTTAAGGAGGATATCTATTTTTTACTTGGTGTAGTGGTTCTGGGGATATACTTTCTCAAAACCTTAATTATTATTCAATGTGTGGTACAACCTTGGTTTCATGACTTGGCTTGGCTTCCAACTTGCATCCCATGTCTTCATATCAACAAAATAGGTGGCAGGATCTCTTCAGACATATTACTATTCTATATTTCACTCCTCTATAACATAACTTAAAGGGGTATTCCCATCTGGGCATTCACATTTAAATACATTTATTTTCCATATGTAAACATTTGTTCAATTGGATGTTATTAAAAAAATGTTCTTGTGTGAAGATAATTTCTCATAAATGTAGGATTGTTGTCCCTTAGAAAAGAGATAGCTTCCTCGGATACCACCACCCCGCGCTCTGGCAGCGGTGGCCAGACTTGCGCTATTGAGCCCTGGCTGACCACCCGGATTCAGCGATCATTACCACAAGACGGCTGTGCGACCATATGAATGCATTTATGAGAAACTGCTGTTCTGTTCATGGTTTCTATGTGCCTGCTACACTGGCCCTTAAAGAATCTAAGAACCTTACTTTCTGCACCTTACTTTCTATAAAGGAGCTTCTCCCACAGGACACTGACCCTACAAAGGTTCCAGTGGTCTACTTAGTAGAGGATGGGCCCCCTAGCTCCACTTACCCCTTAGAAATATACATACATATATACACAACATATATACAGCTTATACACACATACATATACACCCCTGCATCATATACACAGACACACAGCATGTACATACACATTTAGAACATATACACATCACAAATACACACACAGGGGGAGATTTATCATGCTACCTTAGAGTAAGAATGTGCTTCATTGCCCATGGCAACCAATTACGGCTCCCCTTTAAAATATTCATGAATACTGGTAAAATGATAGCTGAGCTGTCATTGGTTTCCATGGGCAACTAAGCACATTCTTAGTCTTAGGCAGCTTGATAAATCGCCCCCAAATAACATATTCACACTGACACTGTGGGCCCTATAGCTTCTGCTATGGCTGCTACCCCTGTAGTTACGCCCCTAAAAGTTCCTTGCTCTTGCTATGCATTTTGTTGTCTGTTTAGCTTCCTGATTTTGTATCTGTAACCTGCCTGACCAATTCCTGATGCCGATCTTGTATTTGTGCTCTGCCACCTGCCTTGCCTGCTTTTGGACCTCTCATTCTTGCCTCTGATGTCTATTACTTTCTTAGTCACCTGTTTTGTCTGTCCTGGTTTTAATCTGTTCCTGGACTCTAATAATGTGCTTTGTTCCTTATTTTGTTAGTCCTGGTTTAAACCTTTTCTGGAATCTAATTTATGACTTATGCCGCCTGTTTTAGTTTTGGGGTGTATTTTGATTCCTTTGTCCTGTTTTGGTTCTTGTTTTGTCTGTTCTGTTTTTAGCTTTCTTTATACAAGTACATTGGCTCCTTGATACTTCTCCTGCTCTCTTGTCATGTGCTTTGTCTGTGGACCAACATTTCTTTCCCATTTGGTAAGTTTTAACAAATACCAAGACTAATTTTGGAAGAATCATCCAGACAGTCTTTTGCAACAAAGCAATGCAGAAAAAACGAGATCCCATGAAGCATTTGGGGGGTTTAGATTTCCACATTCAGGGGAACCTTGGATTACAAACATAATTTGGAACATGCTTGTTATCCAAATCGCTCGTATAGCAAAGCAAGTTTTCGCATAGGAAATCATGGAAACACAGACGATTAATTCCACAGCCCTAATTTATTTGGTCATGTTTAGTACTAGCCCCTTTATTGCATTGTGTTATACAATTTTGTGAGAGATGTACAGTAGAGGGCTCACATGTTGTAAACCTAGTTGGAATTTTTGAAAAATTAGTCTTGCAAACCACTTGCAGACCAAGATACTTTTAAGCCAAGGTTCCTTTGTACTCAAAATCTGAAATTCCTTTAGATTTATGCAATGCACCATACGTTGAGCACAAAAAAATGGTCTAAAGGAACCATAAGGGCCTAGACGGAGATGTGAAATAAATGAAAGTGTACTTACCCTGCTCCAGCTCCTGGTGCTGTTCTGGTATTTTTGGTTTTTGGTACTGCGACTGCCCAGAAGTTTCGGGTTCTGGGGACCAACAAGTGGCCTCCTGGGACCTGGGGACAACAAAGGAAGTGACATCCTGTAGTCACAGAACAAGATGTCCGGTGGTCCAAGGAGGCCATCTGTTAGCCAGAGCAGGTCCCATAAGCTCCTGGGACCTCCATCCCAAAACAAGAAATATTGGAAAGAAGCCGGAACCACTTCCCAGTCCCGGGCTAATGCATTTTTTGCCACCCCTTCCCTGGCCCCCACTGGGTTCTCCAATATTATTACATCATGTTGTGTCAGATCACACATAGAACATCACTGTGACAAAGTTGATTCATATTCGGCCAGTTTCATGTAAACCTATGTATATAAGGGGTAATGATAAATCTGGCCAGTGTTTAAATTGTGCATGTAGCAGAACATTTCTTATGATTCTCCAGTCATTTATAGAACATCTATAACATGTAGAGACTGTAGAGAACGCCTGAAAATAAGTCTTATTACTATGTAGCTAAGAAGCTATAAAAAGGCAGGGAATATAATCCGGGCTTCACCATACCGTGAAGTGTTAAAGGAAAAGAAACCCACTAATCAGCTTTTCGGCCAGTAAAGCTTGTTATAACTAAGTCCCCTGATTATAGAGAAGGAGAAGAGCGCTGTTCTTCCTCATTATGCTATAAGGTGAGTCATGGCAGCCACTACGGGAGCCACGTAATGCTCTACCAGGCCTATTTATAACCACTGCCGGATGACATCTATATTCCCGGATTGGCATCCAGCCTTATTCTATCTACAGTAGTTGTATTATCAGGAATATGATTTGATTTGCTGTGAATTCTGCTTAAACTCACTAAAACCTACATTTCCGCTAGGATGTTCCCTGTGAGAGGAACCAATTATATAGGTGATATTTACCTAGAGATTTATTGGAGTGTTTGCATTAGTTTTCTGTCTGACTTTGCATTTAAAAGAAGGGGCAAACCGCTTGCACATGTATTTATGAAGTGTCAGCGCCAGTTTTGTGTTGCGGTTGCTCTGTGTCCACTGCGCCACAAAATTCTGCACATAAATGGGCCAATTTGGAACGTGCACCCTATTTATTACTGCGACTCGACTTGTGAATTGTGTCTCTTGCTCTATGTTGAAGGTGCACCAAAAAAAGATGGTGCCACTTCCTGAGCAGTGCAGGGCGCTCCAGATTACTGAAGACCAGTATTCAATATTCTTTCAGTAGTACAGTAGTACAAAGAATACGCTACTTTTGATAAATATAGGCCACTATGTACAAACTGTTCATCTCATCCTGCTCTATAACTTGCCTCCAGCAGATAGGATACCATGCACAATCTGTTTTGTTCCTTCCACTGTTTAGCATTTTCCTGGGTATAAGACAGGATTACCCATGTGACAATTTCCTTTAAAAAGGGATCTTCATGGTAATGCCACACCTGTACTAGATGACTCTTTGCTAGGCCTCTCTGAGTGATAGATAGATAGATAGATAGATAGATAGATAGATAGATAGATAGATAGATAGATAGATAGATAGATAGATAGATAGATAGATAGATAGATAGATAGAGACAGGAGGTGGATAGCTCTTTTCTGTACAGAAGTAATAAGGTCCCTGTGCACAGATTTTTTTAGGGGAATTATGAGCAGAAAATCCACTGTGGATTACAATAGCTTTAAAATCTTTTGAATATATCTATGTATTAATCACAATGGGCAATGACCTCTTTACAACAGAAAGTAATGCCTGCAATGCATCCGTGAATCTGCCGGAAGCCATCAGGACATGGACCTCACCGGATGTCCTTTGTCCAGCCAGTGGTGGATTAAGGGCTCCAAGAGCCTGCAGCGGTACAAAGATTCTGGGCCCTGCACCAATTAAAATAATCTACTCTTAATACAATAAGATACCAATACAGTACTGGAAGCAATCCTACAATATCAATTTATTACCAGTGGTGACATTCTGACCATAGCAGGCACCTGCTATAGCCTCTCGCTGCTGCACGGCCTGCAGCTGAATCCTGTAGCGGGTTCCTGTACGGTCATGATGTCACCACTGCGCTTTTGGGGAGGCACATGGCTGGATCAGTTATATATAAATTATAAATATAGTTTCTGTATGCTTTTACTACCCCTAGACCACCTCCCCCACAGGACCACTCTTGAAAAAAATGTTAAAGCCCCAGACAACCAGGGCTGATTCTAGCCTTTATGCTTCCTGAGGCAAAACTTGAAAATGCTGCTCTCCCCGCACCCGATGATGCCACCTTACACACTAGTAGTCAGTCAGTGATACAGATATTAGTGACCTCTAGCATCTAGTACCTTACAGGTGATGATCTGTTCCACCAGGAAGAGGACTTCTTTATGATTTCTTCCGGCCATGGTTTTTCTCTGCTGAATTCATAGTCAAAAGTCTTCAGCTCTAAGCAGCACAACACCACACTGCGCCCCTAAAAATTTAATGGAGCATGTTCCTAATATATATCATCCTCTCAACATGACTTAACACACTATTCCCCACATAAAACATCCTTTATGTAGTCATCCGAATAAATTATAGTTCATACAGCTCCCACAATACATTAGGTGCTCCTATTTAGCCTCCCCCAATAGTACACAGTCTGCCCAAGTAGTACACAGCCTCCCCCTGTATACACATCCTTTCCTATATACACAGCCCCCCTGTATACCCAGTCCCCATATATATACAGCCTCCCCTGTATACACAGCCCCCCTATATACACAGCCTCCCTGTATAAACAGGCAAGTTATCCACATGATGCCATACGCTGTACATATAAACACACATACACATAGCATAACCCATAACACAATATGCAGCTACACATTACTGACACACACTTACACTTCCAGCCCAAGGTCAATAGAGGCCCAAGGTCAAGGTCTTATATTCAACTGTTGTACATAGAGATCTGATGCAGAATAATTCTTTTCTCGCTTTATATCAGTACTATTTACTCGCTGATTGGGAGTATTATTTGGCCACTGTACAGTAGTAATATGAGAACTATGTTTCCGTGGTAATATTAATTTATCGAATTGTGATAATATTTAGTCACTGTATATAGTGGTATTATTCAGTCAATGGGGCAGATTTACTTACCCAGTCCATTCGCGATCCAGCGGCGCGTTCTCTGCGGTGGATTCGGGTCTGGCCGGGATTCATTAAGGCAGTTCCTCCGACTTCCACCAGGTGGCACTGCTGCGCTGAAGTTCCCCGAAAAGCACTGAAGTACACTGGCCTATTCCTAGTGAAGGTAAGTGCGAGCCCCGCGACAATTTTTTTTTAAATGCGGCAGTTTTTCCGAATCCGTCGGGTTTTCGTTCGGCCACGCCCCCGATTTCCGTCACGTGCATGGCAGCGGCGATGCGCCACAATCTGATCGCGTGCGCTAAAATCCCGGGGCAATTCAGGGAAAATCGGCGCAAAACTGAAATATTCGGGTAACACGTCGGGAAAACGCGAATCAGGCCCTTAGTAAATGACCCCCAATGTATGTTGCTATTAGGGTGTGGTTACAAACACAGCACTAGGGTACTAGGGGGGCCTCTGCTCGATCATGTATTCATTTATATAAAAAAGTAAGTGATCGGTAACCAGAACCAGAATTGTTTTAATGCAGGACACCAGGTTCTGGTTACTGACCGCATACGTTTCCATTGCTCACGCATACGTGAGCAGGCCGAGACCCACCCGGTACTCTAGTGCTACTTGTGACCGCGCCCTTAATTGGAAACAATTAACAATTGGTGTAAATAAGCCACTTCTTACTCAGTCACCTAATGGAAGTATTATTAGGTCACTGATATGGTGATGCTGTCAGGTCACTGGTGTAATAAATAATTTGGTCATTGTATGGTGGTATCATTTATTCACTACATGGTAGTAGTCAGTCAATGTATCACCATTATTTGGTGGTATTAGGCGCTGCACGGTCACAAAATACTGGTAGCTTGAAGTAACTATTTTGGTATAATCCACCTATTGTATGGTACTATTATTTATATACTGTTACAGTCAATCCAGTAACCGCTCACAGCACCCAATGGGAGACACAGTGGAATTACTGCTGCAGCTATAGGTATTTGTTAGCACTGCATACAATAGTATAATAGCAGCAGTATACCCGCCATGTGGACATCAGTCGGAATGTAATCCCACAGTTACATCTTCAGAGACATTGCATTGTATTTGGGAGGGAGTCATTTTTGTCATTGCTTTTCCCATAACCAATATTTGTTTGGTGCTGACACAAGCTTCAGGTCAGAGGATGTATTGTTGTATGTACCAACAAGCTGGCACAGACAGATATGGCGGTGGAGAAATAATTCTTCAGTAGGGTTTTTGTTCTCTCTACAGATGATTGGCCTCGTGCAGTTTGGCATTTACCTTATCACTTGTCTTACCCCATACAGCTGGATCGGAGAGGACTGATAGAGAAGCTGCAGAGGCTTCCAAAATGGAAACATCTTCTACTTCTCATCCATCCAATCTCCCAGAAAAGAAGCCCGAAGAGCCACGGGGTCCAGGAACGTTCTTCTACTTTGGGGGTGGCAATGGGGCACAACTGTAAGTAACTCACTTATTATGTGTAGGTTACAGTGATAGTAATAGTATTGTAGCAAATGTATAGGATGTGTAAGTATAGGGATTGTTTCTTCACTATATAGCAGTATTTGATCACGGTGTGGGGTATTATTCAGTCTGAATAACTCATTGGGGAAGATTTATCATACGCTGGCAATCTATGTGGGTGGCAGCGCTTTGCTGCGCCAATGGGGCAGTTGTACGGCAGGTCTGGCGAGTCCACAGGCGCAGGAATACAGACATGGGTGCTTGTACCTCGAGGGGTTGGGGAAGAGGCCCCTCCAGGATACAAAATGCAAAAATATTTTAATCCATGTTATTTATGTATATATAGATTCAGGTATTACAGATTTTATATTAGGGTACAAAGTGATCCTTATAGCTTTTATAGACATGTAAAGCGATTGTCAATTTGATGTATTTTCTTGGTTGGTCATTTTCATCCATAACTTGAGTAAATGTTCTTCAAATAGAAGTTATGATGAAGGATGACCTTTGCCACAATGTCTAATCCTAAGTGCCATAGAGTTATGGGGGAGATTTATCAAACGCTGGCATTTGTGTGACCACGCCCACAACCTTTCCCGCTGGTATATATATCTGTCGGTGGCTATGCCGACAAACCTACGTTAGATCCTCCTAAAAGTAGGGTTTTAGAGAGTATGGGACACCCCTTGCCCACCTTCTCTCTGTCGGTGGCTGCTCCCCTCTACACACCCTCCATGTCCACAAATATATGTCAAAAATATAATCGCAATATCTTGCAGTGCTCAAGAAATTACATTTATTTCAGCGCTTCTTTGCCATAAACTGGCACAGCAGCGCTGATAGAGCTCCCCCTTAGTATTCACCATGCTGTCTAATTCTAAGTGCCAAAGAGTTGGGTAATTTGCCAAGTAAAGTTGCAGTTGGCCACAGCAAATTGGGGCTCATTTACTAAGGGTCCGAACGCTGCACTTTCGTTGGGTTTCCCGAATATTTCCGTTGTGCACTGAATTGCCCCAGGATTTTGGCGCATCAGCGCCGGCTTGCACGCAACAGAAAATGGGGGCGTGGCCGTCGGACAACTTGACGGATTCGGGCAAACCGCAGAATTTAAAAAAGGATTTGTGTCGCAAGATCAGCACTCACATGCACCAGGAAGAAGCAGGTGACCTCCGCGCCGGACCCGAATCCACATCAGACTACACACTGCAGGATCGCGACAGGACAGGTAAGTAAATCTGCCCCAGTGTTTTTTAAGCAACAGTGGCACACAACTACAGATAAAACCCCTCAGAGAAATACCGTAACCAGTGAAAAGGGTTCAAAGGATTACAATTATTATTTTCAATGCGTTTTTCACACGCAGATTACGCCCGTGAAAAGGACTCAGGACGGAGCTCTATCTTTTCTACAGCAATTGATGAGTGAAAAACGCATTGCACTTGCATGTGTCTCAGAGTGCAATGTGTTTTTGGTGCGTCTCCATAGACTTGTATGTTGCCTTTTTCACGCGTGTGACTTGCAAATGTAGAGCATGCCGAGATTTAAAGGGGCGTAAAAAAAATGCATGTGTGTGAAAAAGCCTGAAAAGTCTGAAAAAGCCCATTGATTACAATGGGTCAAAGTGCAATGCAAGTTCTGCGTGTCAAAAGCATGCGCAGAACACGCGCGTCAAGAACGCAAGTGTGGAAGGGGCCTCACTTTACTTTCTTGCCATGTGCACAAGATGATTAAACTGTGTAATAATCTTTTATCGACTCCTGGACAACCCCTTTAATTGTATCTAGTTTTACAACAAACATTTTACTAGGTGATTGTTTTTTGTGTCAGTCTTCCAACAGGGACTCATACAGTGAGTAAATGTGGAGTGCCCTCTGCTGGTTACATAGGGATAGGAGGCACGTAGATTTCACTATGGAAAGCAGCAGGAGTGGGAAATCAGCACTCGATTTTATAGAATTTGTACCAAAAACTACCCAAAATCAGTTTTTCTGCAGAAAAATTGCCAAGGTAATTGCTGCAGGCAGGTGTGAGATTCATCTCATACAAAACAAAGAAGATTCCCTGTCAATTATATCCAACGATAAAACTTGCTACCTCATTTATCTTCAACACCATTGTATAAAGGGTCACTGCCAAAAAGTGCCTTTTGTTGTATAGATAAGCGAGTTTCATTCAGGGGAGCAGATATGATATTAAAAATGAATTTCTGCATTGTCAATTGCTGTGGCCTCATCAGACAATTTCTGTCCGGTAAGCTGCTGTGATATCAGAATACTATAGTCACGTAAGCAGCCTGTGACGTCACAAGAGAGATTCAGGTCCCTTCCACACTTGCGTTGCAGATCATGTCAGAGACGGATCAGGGTTTGGTCAGTGAAAAACAGAGTTCAATCAGTTTTCAGTCAGAGTTTGTTCAGTGTCTTAGTTTTTCACATGCGTTTTTAATTCATTTTCAATGCGTTTTTCCCGCGCAGATAACGCACATGAAATGGACTCAAGACTGAGGTCTATCTTTTTTATGGCAATTGATGCCTGAAAAATGCATTGCACTTGCATGTGTCTCAGAGTGCAATGCGTTTTTGATGCGTCTCCATAGACTTGTATGGTGCGTTTTTCACACACGTGACTAGAGCATGCCGAGATTTAAACGTGTGTTAAAAAAAATATGCGTGTGCGTGAAAAAAAAATGTAAGTCTGAAAAAGCCCATTAATTCCAATGGGTCAGAGTGCAATGCAAGTTCTGCGCGTGAAAAGCATGCGCAGAACAAGCGCGTGAAAAAACGCAAGTGTAGAACGGGGCCTCAGAGAGATAAGCAGCTGATACATCACGCAGGTAAGCTACTATGACATCTTTGTTCCAATCAGATGTGATGCTGAAGTGACATCAGAATATTGGGTATGTCAAGTGGTTTGGATGCATTTCAAAAAACAACATGTGACTTGTCTGAGCTGCAACCTTCTGCCATCTTTGTGCTCCTGTACAGCTTGTCCCTGCCCCACTATTGTCAGCTGACCAGGCTGTGACCTCTGAGAAGAAGCAGGAGGTGGAGCAAGACAGGAGCACAAAGGTGGGGGCCAAGCTCTGAGGAGTAAGTACCACAGACAAGTCACATGTTGTTTTTTGAAATGCATCCGAACCAAAGTCCTGCCCCTGTGACTACCCCAGGATTTTGTCAGGGTGCAAGAGTAAGTTATAACATACAATTATATTGTAATGCAAATGCTTATAAAAGGTAGAAAGGCAGATTTGCACTGCAGGTGAAATAAGCTTTTGCAACCTGTCTTTAGTGAAAATGAGGTCCCTGGTGACGGGTTCCCTTTAATCCCTGAGTGTTTTTTTTTTATAAAATTCAGGATAATGAAGGTCTGTTGCTCCTGTGCCTGCTCGGCGCTTCTCCTCTTGCACTGCTCCAGAGAATGATGCAATCACTGTGTTGTGCCTTACAGGCAAAAGTAATCAATCACTTCACCATCCTCCAGCTGCTGTGCCACCTAGCTCAGGTTGATTAGTCCTGTCTGGACAGTTAGGGAAGCTCCATGTAATGTGTTTATGAACGGCAAGCAGCATGCAACCCTGACTTCCCAATGTCCTGAATTTTATAATTGTTTTTTCAGTAAAACCACCCAGCTCAGGTATTAAACAAGATATGTTTCTTCTTCAGTGTAGCTACAGCATTCTCAAGGTATGTTTGGTTCAAAATGCATGAAATCAAATGGTAGATTTCATAGGGATTAGGGATTAGCTTTGGATTCATTTAAAAAAATGCACTTGTCTGTGATTCAGACTCCTCAGCTCTTGGCTCCCACCTTTGTGCTCCTGTACAGCACCTCCCTCCTGCTCCTTCACAGAGCTCACATCCTGGTTAGATGACATCAGTGGGAGAGGGAGGACTGCATGCATAAGCCCGTATCCAGGACCTTCCCCCATTTTGTCCCCTTAAAGAAAAACACATACACACAAATTAACTTTCCAAAACTTGTGGAGTGACATCAGGGAGACGACCACAGCTTTGTTCAAAATTGTTACAACCTTATAACTTGTACTCATAGAGTATCAACTTTATTTCTATTCATTTATCCTTAAGTAATTACCTAACATATTAAGGGCACCTGAAATGCTGGCCTCGTTAGAGGGAATGTAGGTACTTACCCCCAATTACAGCACCGCCAGCTGTGACATTTTCAATATCTTTAACATGAATATAGGGAGGGAGGGATGGGAAGAACTCCAGGAAAGAGGGTGCGTGAGATCACCAGCCCTCTTTTAAAACCTAAGCCCAGCCTCCAGGTGTGGCTAAAACTAGCCCGCCCCCGTCACGTAGCCCCCATGGCCAACCCTTTAACCATTCACTTTCAGGGGACGTATTAGTTCACCTCCAATTGACCCCACTCCAGCCTGCCTGCAGTCACTAGCCCCACGGCTATATGCCTACGGGCTACCAAGAACTGTACAGTAGGACAAAGGTGGAGGCTGAAAGCTGTGGAGTCTGCAGCACAGACATGTCATGTGTTGTTTTTTGAAATGCATCCAAAACAAAGCCCAAACCTGTGACTTAACAGAGGATTCTTTCAGAGTGCAAGGTAAGTAATAACACACAATTATATTGTAATGCAGATGATTACAAAAGGCAGAAATACATTTTTGACAAGACAAGATTTGCACTGAAGGTGTGAAGGGCTTCTGCAACCTCTATTTCGTGAAAATGAGGTCCCTGGTGACAGGTTCCCTTTAAAGAGGACCTGTCACCCTGAAAAAGTGCAGCAGTGTTATACTTTTAGCGTTATCGGACACCTCCGATAACGTTAACACCGATGCAATGTACAGTACTAATGCCGGACTGCTCTCAAAGCGGTCCGGCGTATTCATGCGGGGGGCGGCCCGTGGCGCTGCCTTTTCCCCGGATCTCCTTGCTCGCTCCATAGGGCTGCGATGAATGCTGCATGTCATGCGGCAGTCACTGCCCCTAAACCCGCCCCCTCATGAATAAGCCTTAGAGCGGTCCGGCCTTAGTACTGTAGATCATAGCGGTGTTAGTTAACGTTATCGTATTCTGATAACGCTAACAGTATAACACTGCTGCGTTTGTTTTAGCACTAGGAGCTGCTTACTTTAGTAAGCAGCTCCCACTGCACTTTTTCAGGGTGACAGGTCCTCTTTAAGGTAGCTTTGCTGCTAAGTTTTCCTACTTCCATGCTGGAAAACAAGTTTGCATATGTAATTCCATGCGGGTTTCAGCCATATAAGCTGCTATGACATCACTGTGACATCAACACACTTTCCATCAGGTAACCTTCTGTGACATCACAACTCTTTCTTGTAGAACAATAGAAATCCACACTCTGTAATGGTGGTGCTCAATGTAGGATTCTCACATCTCTTTCTGGTAACCTACTGTGACATCACAACTTGAAACTGCCTGTTTGTAATGGTGGTGCTCAATGTAGGATTCTCAATTCAATTGTATCCATCCAGAAAACATGGCACAAAATGATTCTTTCTGTTTATCAAGTGATTATTTCACATAGTATAGCCTTCACCGTAATGCATGAGCAGGTGGGATTATATACAACAGATCAAAAATTACGACATTTCGGTCATCTCGACCTTTGTCAATTTAGATCTGTCTTTTTAGAAGTAGGCACTGAAGCTTTGTGAGGCAGTGTAACCTTCTGTGAATCAGAACTCTTTCTGTGACATCACATCTCTTTCTGGTAACCTTCTGTGACATCACATCTTTCTGGTAACCTTCTGGGACATCACCTCTCTTTCTGGTAACCTACTGTGACATCACATCTCTTTCTGGTAACCCTCTGTGACATCACATCTCTTTCTGGTAACCTACTGTGACATCACATCTCTTTCTGGTAACCCTCTGTGACATCACATCTCTTTCTGGTAACCTACTGTGACATCACATCTCTTTCTGGTAACCTACTGTGACATCACATCTCTTTCTGGTAACCTACTGTGACATCACAAATTGAAACTGCCTGTTGTTTTGCATCTCCTAGTCTTAACACATTAACACAAAGGGCGGCCATTTACCCATCTCAGTGTTGGGAGATTACTACACAAGCCAGTTGTGTCCTGGTGCTCTCCATGTTACCAAGGATGACCCTTGACTACATCCGCATCCTGAGCTTGGTAGGCCCATGTGGCTAGTCACTGTGATGCTAGAAGTTAGCAGTTCCAACCAGAGAAAGACCACCACCCCAGGACCCTTCCATCTCTGGATGAGAAAGCTGCAGAACCACAACCATCTGCTTTTAACACTTAGTAAGACGAGGATCCAAAGCTTATATATTAGAACACCACATATGGACACATATTAGTGGTTCAGTCATTACTCTAAACCAGCAAACTTTACACATTCTGCTTTTACCCAGTCCCCTTTATAAGCTCAACATTCCCTAATAGACCTTTAACTTCTTCTGTGTAATCTGTATTATGAATGAATAAAGGAAAAAGCTGAGTCACAATTGGATTCCTCAGGGTAGGTAAGTCCTGTGACTCCATGATGTAAGTTTCTATGTATAAATGAAACCCAAGCCACGCTCAGGGATTTTTCTCAGTAAACAGAAAAGGTATAATTGTGGACTCTCATTTTTGTCTTGTCCACCAGGCATATTCTCATTGGTTGGAATAAAAGTAGGACGGATCAGAAAGATATATTTTTATCTATTGGGATTTCAAAAAAGTCTCTAAGCATCATTCTTGTTTACTTTGTTTCTATTAACACATCTTCATTTTCTTTTATTTTTGCTTAGCTATATAGTAGTTGCCAAATGTTGAAATATTTTAAATCTAGGACCTACAACCTGAGTTTAAGTTAGAACTCTGCCTCCCCTGACCTTGACTTGCTCTTGACCTGTCCAGGACAGCTTTCACTAGTAAAACACTATCCCGAAGGAGGGGTCACCTCCTCTCAGCAAGTTCTATCTCTGTATATCGGAATGGTAATAGTGATGGGATCAGTTTGAAGTAGCCCTATATCAAATAGGTAGCAAAGAGGGTTCTATTACAATTGATACACTCAATGAAGGAGTTTAGGTCCTGCTCCATATTTTAAAGGTAACAGGTCTATTGTTGAATTGCATTTCTAAACTACTATCTCCTCTATGGTAACACATTCCTCCAAGCCAAACATCCTTGTGTATGCAGGTGGAAGAGAAAGTTGCTGTCTGAACAAACTGATGTCTTTACTGTTGTTTGTAGAAACATTTAGCATACAAAAATGCACAAGATGCATTAGTTTTACATACATCCAAATTGTCCCACCGACAGAGTTGAAAACAGAGATAATGCAGGGAGACGTCAACTCTATGCATTATCTCTGTGTTTTTGCCTCTGCTTTGTGTAGCAGAGCCGGATGCCATGATGTGATGATGTCATCTGACTACCAGCTTCAGTGCCACACACAGCAGAAGGAGAGGAGAGCTGCTGTGTAGGAGCAGGAAGAGCTGAGTATCAGTGTTTATTATTCTTTACATTAAGCAACACTAAGAAAAAAGGAGGTAAGGGGCCACAATATCAAGGGAAGCATGTGGGGGATAGAATATGAGGGGAATCTACTAGGGAGATCGCAATGAGAAAGGGGAGTTGCTGGGGGGACATAATAAGAAGAGAAACTGCTGTGGGACCAATAAGTGGGGGCTTTAATATGAGGGGGACCGGGGGGCATACTATCCAAGGGGCTACAATGTAAGGTGGGCCACAGTGTGACCAAGAGCTGTGAGGACACAATGTTAGGGGGATAGAGAGCACTAAGAGGGAGTTATACTGTGTGTGGGTGGTGTAAGGGCCCCATTTGTTGTCCCTCTTTTATTGTTACAAAAGTTGGGAGGAATGGTTATTTCAGTCACCTTTTTTGTAATACTGCTGTAGATCCCGGCATTGCCCAGGATAGTAAATAACTGCACTTAGCTATAACCAAATAGAATTGGTTAACAAAAAAATAATATATCTATCTATGCATCTATCTCTCCCTGTCTGTCACTCACTCACACTCACTGCCTGTCTCTCACTCAGTCACTCATTCTCCCCGCCTGTCTCTCTGTCATTTACTCTCCCCACCTGTCTCTCTGTCACTTACTCTCCCCGCCTGTCTCTCTGTCACTTACTCTCCCCGCCTTTCTCTCTGTCACTGACTCTCCCCACCTGTCTCTCACTCACACATTTACTTGCTGTCTCTCTGTCTCTCACTCATACTCACTGGCTGTGTCTCTGTTAGTTACTCTCTCTCCCTGCCTGTCTCACTCACCCCGCCTGTCACTCACTATACCTCACACATAAGCTGTATTATACTCATTGCCTCATTAGAGTAAACAATCAAAGATCAGAGCTCATATTAGTGCCCTTTGTCAAAATAGAATCTGAGCTGTGATTGGTTGCTTATTGGCACAACAGACAATGGCTACTGTATATGGTGGTTATCGTATTACCTCACATATTACTTCAAATATTAGCTCATATTGCATTTTGTTTGTGTTAACACATGCATTTTCAAATGCATCACAGCAGTTGAGAAGAGGAAATTTGCCTAATTACAAAATGTGTGCATTAACACAATGCTAACACGTGTTAACATTTTGTTAACATATATTTGCTAACATCGCATTACGCTTGCCTTTTCCAAATGCAATGTTGACAACAATGTAATTAGGCAAATCTCCTCTTCTCAGCTGTTGTGATGCATTTAAAAACATGTGTTAATGCAAACAAAACGCTATGTGTGAACACATCCTAAGCTGTATTATATTAATTGCCTATAGTAACCTATCAAAGCTCAGAGCTCAACCAAAGAGGCAGAACAGCAACCAATTACAGCTCAGCTTCCAACTGTCACAGCAGCAGCAGACAGTGGCTCCTATATATGGTGGTTATCATATTACCTCATATTACCTCACATATTACTTCAAATCTTACGTCACTCATAAGCTGTATTATACTCATTGCCTATAGTAACCAATAACACCTCAGAGCTCATATCAATGACCTGTTACAGAATAGAATCTGAGCTGTGATTGGTTGCTTATTGCCACAGCAGACAATGGGGCAGATTTACTTACCCGGTCCATTCGCGATCCAGCGACGTGTTCTCTGCACTGGATTCGGGTCCGGCCGGGATTTAATAAGGTAGTTCCTCCACCGTCCACCAGGTGGTGCTGCTGCGCTGAAAAGCATCTGAAAGCGTCGGAATTCACAGAGGCCAGCTGAGTGAAGGTAAGCGCGTCCCGAGCAACACATTTTCCGTTTTTAAATGCAGCGGTTTTTCGGAATACGTCGGGTTTCCGTTTGGCCACGCCCCCGATTTCCACCGCGCGCATGTCGGCGCCGGTGCGCCACAATCCGATCGCGTGCGCCAAAATCCCGGGGCAATTCAGGTTCAATCGCCGCAAATCGGAAATATTCGGGTAACACGTCGGGAAAACGCGAATCGGGCCCTTAGTAAATGGCCCCCAATGGCTCCTGTATATGGTAGTTATCATATTACCTCATATTACCCCACATATTACTTCACATCTTACCTCACACATAAGCTGCTTTATACTCATTGCCTATAGTAACATATCAAAGCTCAAAGCTCCTATTAATGACCTGTGGCAGAACAGCCACCAATCACGGCTCAACAGAGAATGGTTCCTGTATATGGTGGGTAATAAGTGGTTTTGGGAAAATGTCGGGAGAAATTTCAGCTCAAACCTGGTCTTAGATGCTCCCTGAGTCACAGGCAACAACTGTGCAAAATTTGGTGATTGTAAATGTGATGGTGCAGATTCCTTTAGCGAACACACATACATACAGCTTTATTTATTAGATTATGGCTTTTTAATGCTCTCCCCTCTCCCCTCTTCTATCTGACCATGTGCTCCCAGGCCTGGGCAAGGAGATATTCATGTGCAAGGGGTCTAAACCTAACTTCTTGACCGTTACTGTATTCTACTGTGTGAGCCATGATGCCTACATCACAATGTCAGCTCTTATACCACAATGGGGCATGACCCTCTTCGTAAATGTCCAATATCAAACCTTACCAAAGTGGTCTAATAGCATATGCTATAGTCTCACAGCCCCATCACATTTCCAATGCCCAGTTCCTATTGACAAACTACATCTCATTATAGGAAAAGCTGTAATAACTAATAAAAGTAGCAGCCTAATGTTTCCATAATGGTAGAAACCACCACTACAACAATAATTTATTTCTCTATCCTCTCCAATCTGGCCCTGTATTCACTGTATTGGGAATATAATAAATATGAGGGTGTGTTTCTTGTAGGGTAAGTGCTTATTGCTTGAAAAAAGGATGGCAACGAATCTATGACTCTAAGAGGGATGACTACAAGCTGAAGTGGTGTGAGACCAAGAGCTCTGCTACATACAATGCTTTCCGAGACGGTAAGTGATTAGTAAGGTACCAAGATTAGAAGGGACCAAATAGCAAAGATAAAAATGGGACCCACATTTAAGTATAGGGTTCTGCTATCTGGAATATTGAAGTTTGGGAGGAATGGCTACTGACTCTTTCTATCCGCCTGCTTTATGAATTGTATGGTCAGATATAGGGGGTTTTCTGGAAGCAGAAAACCACCCGTTGACCAGGATAGGCCCCCAGAATGTGATGAGGGCTACACAAGCAGGCTACTGCTCCATTAATTTTTTATTGAACAGCTGATAATACCACACACTACGTTGGTCAACTGTCGAATTTGGTGGCACCCAACAAACAATGTCAATATCAAATATTACGGGAGAGAATGGTCCAAAATGCCCAATCCTTGCCGCAGGGAGAAAAACTCCTGTCTGTGGTTGAGGCTTACTAATAAAAGGAACTCTCCAGTCAAAGCTAATTAATTGAGTAATACAAGGGGCAGAACCTGAAGGGAGGAGCATGACTGATTTTTATTGTATTCCAAGAACCTCAGTAGAACTTGGATCCATGCTCCTCCCTTCAGGCCCTGCATAAGGTGTAATTCAGTTAATCTGCTATGACTGGAATGGTCCTTTAATTCCCATTAGCCCACATGTATGGTTGGTGAAGCTGAACAGAGGTCTAGGCTACACAGTTGTTGACCAACAGGTTCCTCCATCCATGTCCATCCTATAGCAACGAATAAATATTCAAGCCCTATGGCCCTGTCCATTCCTTAGCTCTAGTGAGAGTGATATTATAAACAGTTGTATTATAGGGGGTCACCTTTTAGTTTTTTAGCGGTGGTAGGCTTTTATAATGAAACTCCTTGATTTTTTTCCAGGTGACCAACTTTTGTACCAAATACCCAACAATAAAGTGCTCACCACCAAGATTGGGCTCCTAAACAGCTTGAGAGAATATGAGAGGGTCATGCAGAAAATCAACAAATCCAGGTGAGGAAAGATATCTACCCTCTTGGGGCTGATATGCCGATAAATGTTTGGCTAAAGTCACAAATAGTTCAGGAAGGGCCCATATTTTTTGAGTGTACAAATATCACATGAAATAAGTTGTTGATCCAAGCATTCATTCTGAAGGCCAGATTTGAAGTAAGGAGGAATTTTATTTTCCTAATATGTGTAAAATTGTCTTCTGCATCATGGAATTTTTGACTTCCTCTGGTTCCTTGGTTTTGTAGCTCAGCCCAATTCACTTTAATGAGAGAGGGCTACAAATAAGTGATGTGATAAATTGTTGAGATGGCACTAGCCTGTGAAGTGGAAGTGATTCTTATTGTTGTTCTGCAGCTGATCACCGAAGTTTCTTGGTGTCAATTTAATATTATTGATAATTCTCTGAAAGACCCTTTACTAAATCTTTTAACGATAGGTCAATTGTGTGATTCAGGGTGCTGAAAATGGCAGATTTTTTTCCTGAGACCCTCCGCTTGGATGTGAAGGATGAAGCAGAAGCCTTCTTTTCCACATATGAAGGTAACAATACATTATACCAAGTGAAGTTTTTATATTCTGTCATGGGTGCCCCTCCGACCCATGTCTTGTATCACAGGCGTACCCGTGTGCCTTGGTGCACCCTACCATATCAGCTGCAGCCTCACTTAGCTGTCCACGTTCCAGTGGCGGCTCCTCTAGTCCGGCTAATTGGTACTGCCGGCCTCCTGACCTGATAAGTATCCAGCCGGATCTTTGTGCCTGATAGCCTAGATGAAAGTGTTTTTGTTGTGATTCCTGTGTATTATCCGTTGTGACCTTCTGCTATGTTTCTGACCTCAATCCCTTGCCTCCTGTCTTGACTTTCTGCTACGTCCCCAACTCTGATTTTGTACCGCCTGTCTTGACCTTCTGCCTGTCCGAGACTCCGATTTTGCCTGCTGATTCCGTACCTCGTTTTTGCCACCACTTGAGCAAAGTCGTGCCTGTGGAGCGACCTGGTGGTATCCCACCGCAGCAAGTCTAACACACTTTGCGCCGGGTTCTGGTGAATACCGCTTACCACTTAGATTCCACTTCCAGGTGTCGGCTTACATCATCTCTCGCTGTGGTTTAGTGGGTCCACCACCTCTGACCCTGACATATTCCACCTAGAAAAGATTTGTTTAAAGATTTTTTGCGGATGGAACCAGATAAATACTAAATACTAAAATGCACCCCTGATGTCCTGTATTTCCATATATGCAGGTATTTTAGGGGGTGAAAGGCAGGAGGGTATATTATATATACTGGATGTCCAACATGCTCAAATACAATGGGGCAGATTTATCAAGCTGTCTGAATGTCAGAATATTCTTAGCTGCTTATGGCAACCAATTACAGCTCGGCTTTTGTTTTACCTGTGCTCTTGAATATTTTAAAGGGGATTTGTGATTGGTTGTCATGAGCAACTAAGATAAATCTGCCCCTATATATGCTATATGAGTGTCAAAATCAGGAATGGAAGTTGTACTTTGTCCCAAGTGCAGGTTCTTCTGTGATGTAACTAAAGGACCCAGAGGGTTGTCTTCTTTTAAGATGAAGAGGGTGTTAAATATGTTGGAAATCCACCATTTTGATTAATTTTACACTATGGGACCTAGTGGGACCATTGCTTTATTGCCTAATGCAGAGAGTCAATGACACTGGCAAGGCTAGTCAAATACTCTATAATCACTGACTATCTTAGTCAGGGCCATAGTTTTTTGCAGGATGCTGTGAGCTAAACACATGAGCACTACTATGTTTTACTCATTGTTTCCCTGTTTGGGTAATGATATTTGTTGTTTTTGTTCCATTCTGGGAATATCCATTGAATTGTTTAATGTGTAATGATATAATTAGCCCCATACTTGGGACAGTTCTTGGGACATTTCTATGTCTATTTTTGGAGCTCCGCTGCCCCTCAGATTCATTTAAGTGGCTTTGGCCCTTTAATAAATGTTCTTATGCTCTTCTTTCTTTTTTTCAAAAAGTCCCAAAAAGTCTTAAAATGCCTGAAAAGTCCCAGCACATAGACCAGCAGAAGACTGAAGTGACTATAAGCCTTTTTAGTCCCAAGTCATGAATCTGGCTCTGCAGGGTGTTGCACTGGCGGTAGTTCTATGTTTATGCCTGCTTAATGAAGAGGCGGAAATAGTCCTGTGAGACTCCTGTGAAAAGTCCACAAAGATCTCAATGCAACTTATTTGAGACTTTTTTACACCAAAAAAACCTTGGAAACCCAATGATAAATAACCCCCTATATCTGTATCCAGATGGCCAAACATGGATCTGCAAACCCACTGGGATGAATCAGGGACGTGGTATCTATCTACTGAAAAACCAAGAACAAGTCAATGTTCTCCGCAGCCAAATGCTCAATGTAATAGAAGATTCCAGGAAACTTCCAACAAAGAGTCCACAGGCCCGGATAGTGCAAAGGTAAGTGGACACTTCTGTTAGTCTGTAAATGTGTACATTAGGATTAGATTGGCCTTTTATGTCCCTATTACCAGCACTGTGTCATGCGGGACTGGTAGGCGTGGCAGGCTACCTCGGCCGGCTGGAAGCTGAAAGTAGCGTGGCATCCATGCCCCTGTTTCTTTACACGCGGTACGGACCGGAGTGATGGCAGCGCGGGTTGCCGGAAGGGACCTCACAGGTAAATAAATGTTTATTTTTTTTTTAACCAGCCCTCTCCCGACCACCAATAGGTTTTTTATGCTCTTGGACATCCCTTTTAATAATCACGAATAGTGATGAGCTTTTTCAAATATCTGTACAGTAACCCACGATGAGTGCTTGCACTGTTTGAGGGTGTTAACTGTTTAAATGCTTCATTTAACTCCTTACGGACGTTTGATGTGTTAGTACCAAGCCCATAAGAAAATGGCAAAAATGCATTTCATTCACCAATCTCACTGCTCTCCCGCTTACCGGTACACGGCATGGAATATTAAATACTGTCACTGAAAAGTGCAATTTGACACACAGCTCTTTACATTGGAAAATAAAAAAGACATTTTTAAATGTGAGGAGTGAAAAATTAAAACGCAAAAATTGAAAAAGGGCCTCGGCGGGAAGGGCGGAGTGTGTGGCGGAACTAAAATGACATTGTCGGGGCTGTGCAATTCGCCCTTCATTGCTGTCAGGTTTAATTTAGAACTTTTAACACCTGTTGTGGTTGAACCCAACCCAGATCGCAAAATTAGGCTACATTCACACTGCCGTATGGGGGACATATTTCCAGCCGACGTATATAGGGTGTATATACATCCCCCATAGATGGCAATGGGCGCACAGCCACGTATGGGAGTGGTACAGTGCAGCACACATGCACCATCCATACTACGATCCCGCGGGCACACATCGTATGGATGTTGATTTAGGGAGTAGTGTTCAGCGGACCCAAACTTTGCGGTTCGGGTCCACTAAAACCCTACTTCGGAATGGACCATCAGAATCCTTTTGGTTCATTTGACCAGAGGAACAGCAATCTAACAGAAATATAGTTGAATTTCAGTCACAAGTTATGATCATGATTCCATTTGTGATAATATTCACATAGTTTCATCCAAAGTGCCCTATGATTTACCGTCAGCTATTCTTGCATCTAACCTAAGCATGTGGAATTCTCTTCTATTTCACAGGGGTGAAGAGAACCAATATTTGCATGGTGATTTACAGAGTTTTGTTTGCTCAGGAGATTTGACTATTCTAGTAAAGAGTATCTCTGACCTCAGTCACATCACCTGCCGAAATATGCATTTACAGAACCTGATCATCCTGATCATCTCTGTTCTAAGTTATATGGAAATATTATATGGAGTTATGAAATGTGGGCAACATCTAATTCAGGATGAGAAGGTCCAAGTTCCTTTTGACTAATAGAGAATTAATCTCTGTCTGTGGAGATAATGGGGGTGATAAGCAATAACACCATAGCCATAGCATCTGCTATGGGACCCACAGTGTCAGGGGGCACCACCATCTGGGTTATTGGATGTGAATATGCTGTATGTGTGTATTTGTGATATGTATATGCTGTATGTATGTATATATGGTGTGTATACACTGTATATATATTTTTTAAGGAGTAAGTGGAAAAGAAGTTCACTATGGGGCCCTCCCTCTCCTAGTGACGTCACTGACCACCACTATAATTGATCTGCTTTTAGCAGACCCAAAATTCTGGCCATTGTAGTGCATCACACTGAATGTCTATGAAATTTGCTATATGAACATTTTCTTCTCCTCTTTTGAATTACACCACACTTTCCTATTATTATGATTCTTGTACAGTATTGTGGTAGTTACCAAAGAAAAGTGAAATCTTAAATTGTACTTTCATGCTAAAACATTATTTTTTCTTTTACACCCGACATCCAACTTACAGACAATCCAAGTTACAGACTGACCCCCCTGCCCCCTGTGACCTCTGGTGAAGCTCTCTGGATGCTTTACTATAGTTCCAGACTGCAATGATCAGCTGTAAGGTGTCTGTAAAGAAGTTTTATTGATAATCCTTGATCCCATTACAGAAAAAATTTTGAAAATCCAATTGTCACTGGGACAAAAAAAAATTTGTCTGGAGCTACAATTACTACTTACATACAAATTCAACTTAAGAACAAAACTAAAGTTGCTTGTGAAAAGAATAATGCATAATCTCACAGATATTTAAAGTGATGACACAGGGATCTAGAGAGAGCAAGATCATATCTTTCCTTTTATAACAGCTCCCCCTGGTGGACATGTTCTGATTAAGACTCTAACATACAGCAGGATGTGGTTGATATACATTTTACACGCATAGCTGAATTGTTTAGGGCATGGTCTCAGTGTAGTCCGCTTCATATTACAATGCAAGTTATCTTGTTTTTTATAAAATAATTTTTTAGATTATCAGATAATTCCATGGCAGTTTTGGTAGAATATTCATGCAGATAGTAGTTATTCTTCATATTAATCCAGAACGTGGCACATTTAAAAAAAATTATAATGTAGGAAACCTTATAACAAATTTAAATATTCCCTAATGATCATTGTACCGCATTGTGTTATGCTGTGAAGAACTTACCGGACCCAGAGATCCACCTCCAGGGATCTGACAGTCAGCAAAACGACAAAAAAGGATGACAAAGAAGAATAAAAAAAGAATAAAATTTAGACTCCCATAATTTATCAGTCTGAGATCCGAAAGAAGAATTTAAGTTGGCCATGAGTGGCCACATAAGCAACAATAAAAGTCGTAAATAAATCGGACATTGAAGGATCTATATTGTTTAGACACCAAGCTGTTCGTTTTAAGAAAAGTATAAAAATGCTAGTAAAAAGTCACTAAAAATCATTATAGCTTCCCTCCCCTCACTGGAGAATGGAGAGAATTTTTTTGTCAGCTCCTTTGTTTTACGAATATAAAGATAGAAATGACCTGAAGAACAATATACAAAGACACATAATGGCCCCACACGGATAATACCATAGAAAACCATAGCAAATAATGGCATCCATGTAACAGCACAATAACCAGCGCTGACGGCTCCCAGGACCAGGGCTTTGTAACCATGGGGTAACAGATGATGGGACGACTACTATAAGGTCCACATTCAAAGGGGTCATTTTTAAAAAAAAAGAGGGTATTGTGTTTGGAGAATGCGTCTCTGAAAAGAGCTTTAGGTATAAATCACAACCACAATTCGCAACCGATTTTAAAGCGAAAAAAACATTTGAAAAGTGTTTCTTAAGCGGCTGTTCTTGAGTTTAGTCTAAGTTCACATGTGCAGTAAAGCCTCCATCACAGACCTTTGCAAAGCTTTTTCATACGATAAAAAGACAACACCCAAACAGAAGCCCAATAGAACCTTACTGTAGTCATTAGCATCTTTAGGTACCTGCTTATAGTATAGAGTTCTGCCAACTGTGTAGGGTTATACCCCATGTAGTAATTTTCTGCATAAAATGGTCTCAGAAATATTAGAGGGTCTTTACTATGAATTCTCCACCAGTTATTTTTGTCAGCAAAGGCGTATATTAAGCCCTATCCCTCCAAGGGCGGGTGTGAGGCATGAAGTTCCTTTGTCTGGCCCAGTCTAAAGCCTCTTAGTAGATTCGGCAGGCTGTATGCAGAATCTTTTATGTATGATAGTAATGGAAGCTAAAGGATCTTTTAAAATGTGTATTTATTTCAATGGATGTCTGTAAGTGCTGGTTTGCACCACATCCATTAGGCTTCCATTAATATCGAGTTAAAAAATTTATAATAACTTCCTGAAACAAAATAGAAGCTTTTTTATGAATAGAAAAAATGGTGTTGTAGAGGACTAGAGGGGGCTATATACCAAATTCCAGGACAACTGGAGCAACATCAGCTTGGACCGAATAGATTCGGATCTGATTCAAATCTTACGAAAGATTTGGCTGAGCTATAGAGAATCAAATCTTTAATGATTCACTCAGCGCTTGTCCTCAATGGGGCAGATTTACTTACCCGGTCCATTCGCCATCCAGCGGCGCGTTCTCTGCAGTGGATTCGGGTCCAGCTGGGATTCATTAAGGCAGTTCCTCCGACATCCACCAGGTGGCGCTGCTGTGCTGAAGAGCATCGGAACGCACTCAAGTTCACCGGCCTATTCCTAGTGAAGGTAAGTGCAAGCTCCGCGACATTTTATTTTTTTAAATGCAGCGGTTTTTCCGAATCCATCGGGTTTTCGTTCGGCCACGCCCCCCGATTTCCGTCACGTGCATGCCATCGCCGATGCGCCACAATCCGATCACATGTGCCAAAGTCCCGGGGCAATTCAGGGGAAATCGGCGCAAATCGGAAATATTCGGGTAACACGTCGGGAAAACGCAAATCGGGCCCTTAGTAAATGACCTTAGTAAAGAGCCTCCACAAACCGGACATAAAACTTTACAGCATGTTCTTAACCATTTCTTACCACTTTATCTGACACTGAAGGGCAAAATAGCAGCTTATAGTAATATGGCAAAACTGTTTGTGTTCTTCAGGTACATACCAAACCCTTTACTTTTGGAAGGGAAGAAGTTTGATATTCGCTCCTATCTGCTCATAGCTTCTGCTGTGCCCTACTTTGTATTCTTCTGCCATGGCTATGTTCGCCTTACCTGCAACCCCTATGATCCAAAGTCAGATGACCTCACAGGTCACCTCACCAACCAGGTATGTGGATATGTCCATAGCTTTTTTTTTTAGTCATCTAAGAATTATCTCTATTCCTTTTCTCTGTATTCTTGAATCATTGAGAAGTAATCTTTTATCAAGCTGCAACAGTACATGTTATCTCTGGTACTATATATCCAATAACGCCATAAGTACATCTACCCCAAAGATAGTCCCTTAAATGACATCTACCACCAGGATCAATGATTGTAAACCAAGTACACTGACATACTGGTGTGTGCCCCCTCTGTCAGGATCTGCTCTTATTTTAGCATTTATTCCCTGTTTTTTTTGTTTTTTTTTAAAGGCCTTTAAAATTATGCAAATAAGCCTGAGAGGCTGCAGGCTCCATGAACACCTCTCAGGCTCATTTGCATTATTTTCAAGCATTTTTACTTAAAAACAATGAAGCTTAAATGAGAGCAGTTCCTGGCAGAGGGGGCACACACCAGCATGTCAGTGTGATTGGTTTACAATCCTTGATCCTGGTGGTAGATGTCCTTTAGAGAGTAACTCTAGTGCCATAATGATATTTAGAAATTGTAATATGCAATTCCCTTAGAAGAAGGCCAATAATGTGTTCCTCACAAAGATGAGATACTTGTCAAATATCAGTAGAGACTAACCTCTTTCTGAATCTGCCCTGAGTCAAATTTAGGATGTACAATAGCCATGAAGCATTATTTTTTCATTTACTAATTTAGCATTAGATTCCTAAAAGTAAATTCATTAAACACTGCAAATTGTGTATACGGGATGTATATAGTGACAGCTTCTACTAAATGAAGCAGCATGGAGAATGTAATAAATAGTAGAAAACAGCAGTGAAATAGTTACATGAAGTATATAGTCTGTGCTGTATGGGCACTACAGGTTGGCATGACTCAACTTGGACCAACATTTTTTTAACAATTCATCTAAAGTGGTAAAGGTAGAAATAAAATTCCTGTTTCCCATTATTAGGCATTATGGACATTCTGATAACTTAGAGCATACTTAGAGCATAGCCTCACATGTCACATGTACAATGATGCAACAAAATGCTTAAAATTTTTTTTAAAAAATGTGCAAAAATATTCTGGTTTATATAAGCACAATTGAATTGAAATGTTAAAACTGAGTAGAGAGTATAATTTCATTTTAATAGCTAAAGCTATGTCTAGTTTTGCTATTATGCAAACCTATCTCCCACAGTTATGAATATTGAGGCAGATTTGTTGGGGCTCTAGTGGCACTTTGATCGTTTACACATAAGTAGATCTAGGATGTCATTGGGATACTCTCTTTACATTTCTCTAAATTATCCTGTAACCACCCATGCTCCCGGTTCTTCCTATAGACACAAAGCCTTGGTAGCTCTTTATGGTTAGCTGACAGCTGTGTCCTGTTTAGGTTACTGTTATGTTCTTTGTTACGTCTTGCACTGTAGCATGCTACATGGCTTTTCCAAGTTCAAGTGAATGTTATCTGTAGCCTTCAGCCATGCAGGTGTTCCTGAGCAACATATCGATAAAATAAGAACTGCCAACATCATTGAGGAAGAAGATGAACAGCTTAACCATATATTCATATATGAGCTAGTATTATATACGTACAACTAAAAACCCCTGGCCACGCACATTTTATATACCCTTGTTTGGATAATAGCCATTCAGTGAAGGTTATGTACCTTTATTCTTTTTTTTGAACATTTTTCTTATTTTTTTGCACCTTTTTGGGAGTCCTCATATACAAACACCTAGGCTGGCACCTCTGCCCGCATCCTCCACCATTTGTAATGGGATTAGCTCTGGGATGGCCGTCTCCTGGGAAAGAAGGGCACTGTTTGGCACATCGCAGTTACAATCCACTCCAGCCAAGTATGGTGCAACTGGCTGCAACCAGTTTTATTAGCTTCTTTGAAGCAGGAAAACATGACAAAATAAAACAATACAAAAATAAAGCCCTAGGCCGTCTGGCAACTATCTATCCAATGCACTAGTTTCTCACTACAGAGAAACTGTCCCAACTGTACAGCTTCACCAACAGCAAAGGTGGCAACTGGAAGGTTCTCCCTGGAACAGAGAGAGCCATCATCATGTGCCCATTTCTCCATACGTCAGCAACCTGGTCCTCCAGATCGGGTTTTGGCTTCCTAGAATGTTTAGGATAGAAACCTAGGGGAAACATACACACACATTTTAACACTTTTCTCCTGGTCCTGTCACAATATTTATTTAAGAAAGAGGCTCTTACATCCTCGGCCTTCATTGGGGACGAGAGAATTCTTCTTCCTAGCATTACAACTATCATTTCATTAAGCTATATATATTTTTTTAAATGGAAAATGCAAATCTTTGACAACTCTGATAAAAATGTTTAGGCATGCTGAAAATTATATAGTTTATGTTATTATTATTTAACAAAGTTTCTGAGTCATTTTTGCCTCCTAGTACATGCAGAAGAAGAACCCTCTGTACAACGAGCTCAAAGAAGAGACAGTCTGGTCAATGGAAAGATTCAATACTTATGTCAATGAGAAGTTTGTCGAAAAAAAGGGTCTACCCCAAGACTGGGTGCTGAATACATTCACGGTAAGATGCTACCATCATAAAACTTTATTCTGTCCTGTCGGGGACCTAAATACATATCACTCATTTTATTTAGGAATGTTCTGGAGCATCTACAACAGTTCTTAGACATAACTTATTCGGGGCTGAGCAGTGGACCCCTGCTGTAGGGTTTCCTGAAGGGCCAGTCACCCTCATAGCATTAGTAGATGTAGGAAGCGGCGTTCTGTAGGGACGTCTGCTGCTGTTTTCGCCTTATGTCATTTTCTTCCTGTCTCTGACAGAAAAGGATGCAGCAGATAATGATCCACTGTTTCCTGAGCGTGAAATCAAAGCTGGAGTGCCGCAGGGGATTCTTTGACCTCATTGGTTGTGATTTCCTGATCGATGAGGATTTTAAGGTATTAGATGCATGCTTGTTGTAGTCACTATTATTTTTTGGTGATATTTACTCAGATCTTATTCCTGAGTATATGGACCTCACATCCAGGTGACAAATGGGCTACTAACAACAGACCATGGGTACATTGTTTGTGGCCTGTGACGTGCCCACTGCTCCCACCTCCTTAAGGAGGTCTTGATCTAAACACAACCCATTTAATTCAGAACAAAATACTATTATAAACCTCTCTTAAAGAGGACCTGTCACCTAAAATTTCGGCACTAGGAGCTGCTTACTAAAGCAAGCAGCTCCTAGTGCTTGAACAAACGCCGCAGTGTTAGAAGGATAGCGTTACCGGAAACCTCTGACACTAACACTGCGGCGGGGTACACAGTAATCATTGGACCGCTTGCAAATTTCCGGTAACGCTATCCTTCTAACACTGCAGCGTTTGTTTAAGCAGCTCCTAGTGCTGAAATTTTAGGTCACAGGCCCTCTTTAAGGTCCCTGGTCCTGATGCATAATGTTATCAGGAGATAGTACACACCCCTTAGATGATAATAAGGACATTTGTGACTTCATCTTTGATACTTTATCATTTTTTGTATTTCCAATGAACTTTTCCACTTTTACCTTCTAGGTGTGGTTACTGGAGATGAACTGTAATCCTGCCCTGCACACTAACTGCGAGGTTTTGAAAGACGTTATTCCTAGTATTGTCCATGAGACTCTTGGTAGGTTCCACACATTGGGGGACATGTATCATTATTTCTGCTGGTCAAATTGTCTCACTTTTCTCGATTTTGTTCTGTGCGACTTTTCACTTATATATCACTTTTTTTTCTTATTTTTGCGACTTTTCAGGCGCAAATCTGCACCTGGTCCAGTGCAGGTGCAAAGGAAGGATTCTTTTCATGGACCCTATTTTAACATGTAAATTGGAATTATTTCACTTGCTTTAAATGTTTAACATTTTCCACAGTAACCTGTTTTTTTAAAAACATTTTTGCATTTACATTTTTTTACATTTATTGGTTACGTCTGAGGGTGCAGTCACACGTTGCGTTTAGCGCATGCATTTAAAAACGCATTGCAACAGCTGAGATTTGCCAAATTAAACAGCTGTTAACACTTGCATTAACACGTGTGTTAACATTGTGTTAACATACATTCAATAACTCAATGTTAACGCATGTGTTCACATCGCGTTTACTATGCATTTTGTAAATGCAAATGTTAACAGTAATGTAATAAGACAAATCACCTCTCCTCAGCTGTTGTAATAGGTTTAAAAAAGCAATCAAAACGCAACGTGTGACCTCATCCTTACCACCACGTGTGACCTCAGCCTCATATGTCGTCAGCTCCCTGGGGTGTGACTAGAGTGCTTAAAAATGCAGGACACAGCCTCAAATCTAAAATGATCGGTAGTGTCCACCCCCCTCACAAGGTCTGTGTCCTCCTGTATATAACCCCCTCACGTGGCTTGTGTCCATGTGGATTTGAGACATTTGCAACAAAAAGTCTCAAAAAGAAGCCAAGGATAGGAAAAACTGAACATGTATCACAAGAAAAAAGACATGATAATATATAAGGCGCAAAAAAATGCTGCCAAATTCACCACCGAAAGACAAAACTCTGATATTTGTTGATAAATGTAGTTTACAATTACACTTACTAATGAAGGGGACTTTACACATTAGATGATTGATAAACATTGATGATTGAACGATTGAATGATTATTCTGCCATATACATGGTAGTTTATAAAGCTCAAACAGGTTCATTGACACCCAGTCTTGGACGGAGGTTTCTTGGAACCACCAGATAAAATTATTTTGGGGGTCTACCCTTTGTCATTCTGTAGGAAATAGGCCCTGCTAACATCTAAATTAGGTTGTCTTATACTGTACCTCTGTGGTCAAGTATAAAAATTGAGCTTGGGCCCACCAGAAGAATCCCTGGTACTCCAGTGGGCTAGTCTGACACTGGTGACACCAGATGAAATACAAAGGGTCTTGGGAATGTTCAATCATGGACCATTGTAGATTAGTGACTGTCAGGTGAAATTGTAGGGGGATATTTATCATACGCTGGTGCTCGTGTGCCAGCGTATGATAGCCCCGCCGCTGCAAATTCGCAACCCGATACATCAAGAGGCTTCTGCCTCGCCGGCAGCAGCAAGTGCGCAGGCGCGGGGACAGTAACGCCCCGCGCCGGCCCACTCCCGGCCGGCTGCACCCTCCACTCGTCTGGCCACCCCCCCCCCTTTCAAGCCCCTTCACGCCCCACTGGCGTGAAGGTGGCGGATTGGGGAAAATAATCGCAAAAGCTAGCAATAAGCTAGCATTTGCGATTATTTCAGGGCCTCTAGATATCACCCTTAGAGTCTGTCATCAGTCAACTAAAACAATTGCTCATTGTTAAATTTGAACTATTATACAATCCATTTTGATCACCTTTAAACTTTTCAGAAAATTAAGTGGTTACCCTCATAATTATGAAGTTTGAAGAGTTTGGTCTGGTCAATAACTTTTGAGACCAGGTTTTTGAGTTGTTACTTTTACTCACACTTACTTCTTAACACTGCTTCACAAAACCTTTCTCTTCGTTCTTAGACTTGGCTCTTGAAATCTTCAAGAAAAGCACAAAAGGCCATCGGATTTTGCCCCTTAATACTCAGAGCAAGTTCATATTGTTGTACAATGGGGAGACAAACGAGCAGACCATAAAATTCAACTGGCCTCGAAGCAGTAGTCCTGTAAAGACACAGAAGACCATGCCACCCGAAAGTCATAATGGACTGGTAAAACCAATTGAAAAGCCAAGTCATAGACCATTAAAAACCTCCACCGACAACAGTAACCTCATTATACCCAGAAGAGCCATCTCAAAGTCTCCTCAGAGGGCAACCTTAACAATGACACCCGTTAACATGACAGGACTTTATGAGAACCTAACTCTATATTCAAGAAAAAATAGAGCCAAAAACTTTGCTGGCCCTCCAAATAGTAGTATAATGGAGATGAGGGGAAAGGCCGAACAACAGATCCCTGTAGCAAAAATATCCTTCACGGGTCCACAAAGGTTTGGAATCATCGGTAGAAAAACTCCACATTTCATGAGAAGGAGCACACCTGAGGTGATCATAACCACCAGCACTGTCATCACCCATGGTCAGAAGATTCATGATTCCAGCAGAGATCCCTGTCTAAAATCTGAAGATGCAAAGGAACTTAGTTGTCCAGAAGAAACTGGTGGTAACAACCAAAAACTTTCAGAGCCGCCTAAGGACTGAGTCCCAAAAATGCAATAAAATAAGTTTACGTTAGAGCGGATTATCTGTGAGTTCTGATTCCCATTATTCACACCCTCATCATCTTCATCATCTTGATAGATTTCTTACAGTATTTGCTGATAATTTCATATTTATTTTGTTAAAATGTGCTGCATGTTCACCAGTCTATGGGTTGTGTCTTAAGTTGGAACTTGGCTTCTTTCTGGACGCAAAATGTTTTACCACTTGTAGCCTACTTTCAAGGGTGGCGCTGTTTCCAATCCCATGTAACCCTATATAATTTTGTGTTGCTCTATGTTGTACATGGTGCTATGGGCAAACGGGTAATTTCTATTAAGCCAATATTAATATTTTTTTGAACATGTATTATATTCAATTTACTAATATAAATGCTTCTACTAGATGTTGCTATGTTACAGTGAATTATTGTTGATTGTTGATTTTTATCCCTGATTTTCCATTAAAAAACACAGTGATACATTTGTTTTATGTTCTCTATGAAGGTCCTCCAGGGGAATTGCATGGGATACCTTAGGTGCCTCGGAACTTGTTTTATGAAGTTTTATAACTTACTAAAAACACAGAATGTTATATTACAATCTGGTCTACATTCAGGGCACTGGCCCACGTCGCTTGTGAGCCAGAAATCATCCCACACAAAAGTGTGGAGAACACAGATGTTAGGGAACCCTGGTTGTGGTTGGGTGTAGATTCTCCTAGATGGGTTGTTAAAAAAACCACAATTTTGGGGAAGCTGACCCCCCATCCCATCACCGGAAACAAACTGTAAGAGTAGCCTTGGGTTGTTAATACGGTTAATAGCTTTGGTGGCGTAGGGCCCTGCCCGACTGCCGAGACTAGTGTCGGGGCCCGTCGGTGGGCCCAGCAGGAGCATGAACATTGGCACTATTGGAGCGCCAGGCTGGGGGCCCCCAACCAATAAATCCGGATCCGGGGGCCCGGCGCTAGCGCTCCAAGAGCACCAATGATGATCCGGCTCTGCGTAGGGGGCAACGTAAGACTCAGCGATCTGTAATTTGTAGAGGTGTTTTCCTTTCCAGGGCGCCAAGACTTTACAAGGGTCTCACACTTATTAAAACTGCCCGTGGTCCACCAATGGGAAAAGGGGAATAAAAACACTTCATTTAAAATAAGGTGATGGATCCTCACGATCTGATAAGAACTTATTAAGACCGTCAAGCTAAATACTACTGTAAAAACCAGGGAAAGTTATTAGAAGTGTTTAAAGCATTCCTTCTCCATCCCTTGTGTGGCAACACCCTGGCATAGCAGCTGATTGGTGCTAATTGATAGGCCATTAGCAGTTAATGTGTTCAAGAAACTGCTGTCAAGTGAGTGTATCAGCAGATGTGACCCTTCAGAGCTGCAGACAGTGGTAGGTTTTGTCTCTGGAGATCTGTATAAGCATACCTTTGTGTATGTTGTTTATAGCAGCAGGGGGAAGAGCTGTGCTGTGTTCAGTGAAGAGGCGTTGCACACCAGTATACACACAGGGGGTTATTTATCATACGCACGGCACTCATGCTACCAGCCTACCTGGTGTAGAAATATTCATCAGCAAGCAAACCTTTACTATGGAAATCTTGCACTCTACAGCCTGCGCTCCGGCCTACCCCCTTGACATCCCTCCACGCCCCCTTGGCATGGAGTTTAAAGAGAGGGGGAAATAATCCCAAGTGTTAGAAAATCAGTACAATTTGTGATTATGTTCAGGGTTTCTACAACAGTTTTCTGATGTAGAAGTCCTGATAAATAACCTCCACAGTGTTCCTGGTCCAGGTGCAATCCTGGAATATAAATGCATTTTTAACTTTCCACTGCTACTAAAAACACATACAATTATATTGTTACACAGCTCTCCAGAGCCAATGCCTACTACTGCCTTCAGCTACGTATGGTAAAAAACTAATGGTACCTTCCCCCTCAACTTAATGCAAATTGAATGAGCAATGGAGAAATCAAAATCAGGTCAATATTCAGTGTGAGAAGCTTTTGTCTTCAAAACAGTATGAAACAGTATGCACATAGTTTTTAAAGGAACTCATCAGAGAGGTAGTCCCAAACATCTTGGAGAACTATGCAAACCATTTCTGTGTAAATAGGCTTGTTCAAATTCTTCATGTCACTTCATGTAATTCCAGACTGGGATGATATAGAGACCTGTTGAAACTTGGGTTTGGCTGATTATGGCTGAACTTGTTTTAAAAAAAGCTGTCCAGATTGAGTTACTAAACCTGGACCCCAACCAGTGACGCCAAAAACAATTGCCAGTGGTTGGGGAATGATGACCCTCCCCAAAAGGGTGGCACCCTGCACTGCCAACAGATTAGTGATGGCATGCGCGGCCATGGTTAATTTAAATGCCATTGCATTAAAAAAAGTTACAGCCTGCGATCAATGCGGCCCGGCCCGGAACTTCATTAGAAGTTTGGGGACTCAACACGGCAAAGTTTGGTACGAACCCAAAGTTTGCTTATTGGGTATGCTCAAAACAAATGTTGTCATTTCCAGTTCTTGAATGTAGTTGTTACTGGAACAACTTTCATGCCACTGACCTACTGCAGAGCACACTTATAGCAAGTCTATTTCAAGAATTTTCCAAAATTTGCCTAAAAGGTTTGCACGATAACCATAAAAAGCCACCAATGCAAAACGAAAAAAAACCCCGCAGATAAGTTTCACTACGGTTATACTTATTTTGTGATATTCTCAACTTTCTTAAGAACTTTCCACCTGATTCATTTCTTTATCTATCTTTATTATGGTGAAATTCTCCTCCCACACTGAGATATTAGCAAATACCTGACGGCCTTGCAGAATTTTTTTCTACGTGTCACCCAATGCTGACATCCCTGACGGCTTTATGTACATGTAATGATATGGCACAATCCTCCGTCACTATACAGCGGGGTTGGACTTAGTTCTCTGGGTGACTCTTTAGTGTCGCTAGTGATTAACCCTGTAGAGGGGGTGGGTAGGCGGCGTAGATGGGGTTAATCTTGTGTCATTTTCTCCTTTGTCAGTGTCTTCTCAATCTCTCGCTCTCCTTTCACCCTGTCTACAAGTTCTATTCTTTCTTGAAACTGAGAAACTCGCTAAGTTTCCCTCCCCCCCTCAGGTCATCTCATTCTGCAGGAAAGAGAAACAAGCTTGAACTTAACAGGAAGCTCTCTCCATTTCACACTACCGGTTTGTGAATTTTCTAGCATATTGTCCCTGTCCGGCTCCCCCTTTCCTCGCTGTGGAGATTTGGAGGAGGAAGGATGTGTGAGGCAATCCCATATCTTCCCACATCTAGCACTATGTGAGGCTGGAGTGCAGTAACACAGCTGTCCTGTCATGGGTTGCTGCAGCGTTACAGCGCGGGGTACCAAGGAGAACAGCAGTGATGGGCATGAAGAAGCAGAGTTACTTCAGAAAGATGAAAGCAGGTAAGTATCACTTACTGGCAATCAGAAATGACAATATTTGTACTGTGATGCATTTATAGCAGAGCTGAATTTGTCATTTAATGCAACTTTGCTACTGCAAAAAACTACACATAAAACTTCTGCACTAACTTTATCTGAAAAATTATAATACAGAGACACGTGGATTGGAAGATGAGTTCACCTCTGCTATATCTGTATGGAGATATTTCAAATGGTAAAACTAACAATTGCATCCTTTTTTTTCACTACAAGAATAGCCATCACAAGGGAGATGTTATAATAAGTCTACATCATGCAAAATACCTTTCACGGCAGTCTGTATTCTGCCAATGCATTAATAGTGATGGGTAGTTATCTGGCCTCCAGGGTGTTGCAGTGTTATTGTGTTACTACCGGAGTAGCCATTGCGTGAGAGATGTTATTAAACGTCTACATCATCTATATACAGATACAAAAGTCTCCATCAGAATGTCCTGTTCCCTGCAGTCTGTATTCTGCCAGTTCAATATGGGCACGGTTTATAGTGATGGGCAGTAATCTGAGCTTCATGATGCTACAATGTATTTGGTCACTACCAGAATAGCCATTGCTAGGGAGATGTTAAAATAAGTCTACATCAGCATATACCCTTCAGTATTCTGCCAATGCACTGCGGACACAGGTTACTGTGAGATGAGGATGGGCAGCAATGTGGTCTCCTTAGTGTTACTCCCATGATTCTGATTGTACGGTGAATATCACATTGTCTCTGGTCTGTCACTGTGTCGGACAGACATACAGATGTAGCAGTGTTCAATGGGGCACAGGTATCATAAGTCTGGCTTTGTTTTTTGAGACTTTTCTGCTGGTCAGATGTATCTTAGCTGTGTTTCCTTATCAATGCATATGGGGCACATTTACTAAAAACAGTGCAAACTGGACTATGTGTAGTGTGCAGGGTGCGCCAGGTTCATGAAATGTGTCTTGTGTTTTTCATGAATCTGGCGCTCGCTGCACTGATGTGACAGAGAGCACCACTTTTTTAACATGCGACGTTCGACACAATTCTATTGGACTTTGCAAGTTAAATGTTGCACACAGTCCAACTGAGCACCGAAACGCCTATTTCAGTTAAAATTTGTGTTGCATGAAGAATAGTGCAGCTTCTACACAAAAGGGTTGTGTACGGCACAAAATTGCCCAGCCACTTCTTAAAGGACACCAGTCATCAGGTCTCTGCCACTAGTCCTGTCACCTCTACCTGTTGGAGCAGCTCACAAGGATCCCATCCCAGCCTTTATCTAGTTATTTCATACATTATTCATTGTGAAATCATCTATTCTTTATCATGTAAATGAGGCTGGTCACATGGTCAGAGGCAGTGATGTCACTCCTGTTACCCCTCCCCTCTCCTCCCCCTGCTCATGTCTGTGTGTAATGTATAGTAAAGCATGGCTAGTGTGTGCTGCATCTGCTGACATGCTGCATCCTCCTAATATACAGGTGAGAGACACAGACATCAGCTACACATGAATCTGACATGTTCTGCTGTAACATGGCTGCCTGGAGCTGCTGTATCTCTCCTATACACACACATGCACACACTGGCGCCAGCGCCAGGAAGCACATCATTATACAGCCTCACATCATTATACAGGCTGTCAGTCAAGCACTGGGGGGTGTGGCTGTGCCTCCCACTCATGAATAGAGTGGACAGCTTGAATATGCTAATGCTTCATTGGACATTTCACAGGTCATTTGCATACAGCTTTAGGACCTCATTGCTTAGGTTTACAGGCATGTAGAGGGACAATGAAGGGATAGAGGCAATGCTCTCTAATGGCAGTTTATGAAAATATATTTAGTTTAGGGGGGTTATTTTGCATGACGGGTTCTCTTTAAATACGCAGTAAGCAGTTTGCACATAAAAGAATGTGCGAAATCCATCATAAAACAGGCACAAGGACCTTTGTTAATGTGCCCCATGGCTTTTGGTCTTAAGTAAATTTGCAATTTTTTATAACAAAAGTCGGAAAAAGTCTTCAAAAGTTGCAATTGGCGCTAAGCTAATTTCTTTGCCTAGTGCATCTTTTTTAAAAAGTCGCAACTTTCACATCTAAATTCAGGTAATATCTGGCACAAAAAAAAAGTTACAAATGAGCACAAGCAAGTGTCAAAACTTAAAGGATGAAAGATTATGCAAATAAGTTTAAGGGGCTCCAGGCTCCATTAACACCTACGGATTCTGGAGTCCCTCAGGCTCATTTGCATACAGTCCTTCATCCTGTTGGTAGGATGAAAAAAGAAAAGGGCAAGCCAAAAGCGTGATACAAGTGCCCCATTGTGTTTAATTTGGATGTAGTAATAACCTGTTCATTAAAAGGTTGATGTTTCCACTGCTAAGCGAGAAGATGGATGTTAGAACAGTCAGGGTGTGACTTCTGAGACCACTATAGTCAATATGCCGGATTATTTATGCTGTACATATTACGAGTGGGAAACAACAAGTTTATCTGCTTTTTCCAATAACTATATATAACACATTATGAAATGATAAACCAAATGACAAGTGAGCTCTACTACATATACTGGACCCGTATGCCATGAAACTAATTGTACATTCTGTATCCAACACCTCTCCTCGCTGTATCACACATGCAATGGCTTTTCTTCCTATTTATTCTAATCCGGATATTTCTGATATTCCAGATTACAATGTTATTACCTGATCTTGTCAGCAAGGTCATGGGAAGCTGTAGTGGATAAATCATGTCACATTCTACCTTCTAGTGATTGCAGACCCCCAGCAATCAGTTCTTATATGAGAACCCCCATCAAATGTGTTCTCCCAGCTCCCAAATCACCCCAAAATTCAAAACAGTACAGTATAGGACAGTTTATATGCAGTGTTGGTCTGGCTCACCAGAGTTCTAGAGGATCCTCTGGTGGACCCAGCCTCTAACCCAGTACCCCAGAGATACAGCAGAAGACAATTTGGAGAATTCTAGAGACTGTTTTCTAGAAGTTGATGGAGGGTGGGCCCCCAGCATAATTTATCTGGTGGGCCCAAGGAACCCCAGTCCCACACTGTTTATATGCTTTCCAGATATATGTATTTTATATTTCCCAGTAATCTGTCATTTCCATGAAAATTCCATATTCTTCTTGATATTTCTTATTTCTATAGGCGTTAATCATTCTGTAATGTGGCAATGCTGGGTACTTATGGGCAGCACAGATTGCAGTATATGTGGGCACCAGCAGGTATGGCCACGCCCCAAATGCAAAAAAGGTAAAAACTGCATAAAAATTAAAATTCTGATACTATTGAGCACTCGATAACAGTAAAGGTATTTCTGAAAAGCTTATAAAGTGACAAACTTTCATAGCTTCAGAGGAAGGGAGGGAACAGCTGTTTGCGCCAATGACGTGACGGTGGGTGTGTCTTAGACTAGCTTGTGGACACCATAAATGATTAGTAGTCACAGATCACGGATATTTTATATGGAATTTAGCTAAATGGAAGGAGCAAGATGTAAGGAACTATAGCAACAGATAATCATCCAGTGTGGGTGGTGAGTACGACATGACCGCTCCTGACTCGATAATCACTTAAAAGTATAAATTTAGACATAGAAAAACAGCAACACCCTGTAACATAGCAACACTTCTATACACAATATAGCTGTGAAAGCGTTATCTCTTCTTCTTAGAACAATTTCTGTAAATTTAGATGCTTAGAGGTTTTACAGGGTAACCAAAGTGACAAATGCTTGATCTAATATCACCTGACCACATGTTACATGTAGGAAATAGTAGCAACCTCCAGCGTGACCCACCCTTTAGCAAATTTCTAAATAACCCTCATATCATGGCTCGTAGACCTTTACAAAATCCCGTCACACTGTAGTTTCTGGTTGAATGATGTGACATTTCAGGAAATTCTGATAAATATCTAAAAATCATAATACATATTTTGTGCTGTAACGTCATAATGACTGATAGTTTTGGAGCATCCAATTAATTTTACAACATTGAAGACTTTGGGGGCAATTTAATGTTTTGCTGTTAGGAAAACTTGGCGTGTTAGGAAGACAAAAAATTTGATTTTGATAAATGCCTTGAATATTCCGTTGTTTCAAAATTTTTTTTTAGTTGGTAGAAGGGATCAAGGATTGGGGTGGGCCAGGGACACTTTGGTCAAACAGGAAAATGGAAAATAGTCAAAAATCTGGCTTTTATAGAGTATAATTCTGGTATCAGGTATGTCCAATAATAATTAAGAGGCTAAAGAACCTTTACAGCCCTGGTGCATTTCACACCAGTGGGCCAGATAATTAAGACTGGCCCCAATGATTTATAGGAAATCTACCATCAAAATCAGAGACACTTACTCATAGATCCAGGCATTGTGACTGTGGTAATCTTCTTATATTTTCTATCCATGACCTCTCTCCATCTAAAATCAACTTTTTAAATTATGCTAAAGTGCCTGAAGGTTTCCTGGGGGTGTTACCAATGGCCATCTGTGCTGCAGCTTCACAGGCTGTTACACTATGCAGGATCCCTTCCTCTCTGCAATTTTGTGTTGAAACTTCCTCTGCTGCTGGTAGATTACATGAGGCAAAGAGAGGGGGGAAGTGCTGAAGGAGCAGGGAGAAGGGGAAGACAGTGTAACAGCCTGTGAAGCTGCAGCATGGAGGCACTCTGGTAACATTCCTATTAGCATAACTTTAAAAGTTGAAAAAGGCCATGGATAACAAATATAAAAAGACTACCACAGTCACAGTACCTGGATCTATGACTAAGTGTCCCTGGTTTATCATGATTGATTTTGATGGTAAATTTTCATTAATGAACTGGAACTGCACATTCAGTTAATTTAAATAGCAATGGTGTAATGCTTCCTGTCCCCTGTAGGGGCACTGCAGGATATTATACTGATCACCGGAGGTCCCAGCTGCAGATTTTCAAAGGGAAATTCTTCCAAAAACTACTTTACAGTTAAGTCTCTAAAGGTAATAGGACTCAAAGGGTGCGGAGAGGAATTAGACGTTTTTACAATAGGTTGGCACTGCCAGTTCTGGTGGCAGGACATTTCTACTTGCTTATTATAGAGGTGCAGGGAGCATGCCTGGGATTACCGGTGTTGCTTGCTTACTAAGTAGACATAATTATAATAATTACAGAAAGTTAAAACATTGATATCAGATAATAATCTGAAATCTCCCATTAAGGGGCCTTACTCATGGGCGTATAATTGGGTGAATGGACGTCCACCCACAGGAACATTAACAATTATTGCCCTGTGTAAACTGTAATGGGAATGGGGAATAGTCATGTTTACTGTCATCAATTCCTGTACAGTAGTTTGTAATGGGGGCTTATAGTGTGACATAAAACACAATAGCACCCATACAGGATATAGAAGGTATGCATGTATTCAGTAGATGGAATGACATTTTGGGTATTTGATGGTCCTATCATGTTCAGATCATATGTGCTGGATACACATCCTGTTCAGATCATATGTGCTGGATACTTACCATGTACAAATCATATGTGCTGGATACAAATCATATACTGATCATATGTGCTGGATACTTACCATGTACAAATCATATGTGCTGGATACATATCACGTACTGATCATATGTGCTGGATACATATCATGTACTGATCATATGTGCCGGATACATATCATGTACTGATCATATGTGCTGGAAATATATCATGTACTGATCATATGTGCTGGATACTCATCATGTACTGATCATATGTGCTGGATACTCATCATGTACTGATCATATGTGCTGGATATATATCATGTACTGATCATATGTGCTGGATACTCATCATGTACTGATCATATGTGCTGGATACTCATCATGTACTGATCATATGTGCTGGATACTCATCATGTACTGATCATATGTGCTGGATACATATCATATACTGATCATATGTGCTGGATACACATCATATACTGATCATATGTGCTGGATACTTACCATGCACAAATCATACGTGCTGGATACATATCACGTACTGATCATATGTGCTGGATACACATCATATACTGATCATATGTGCTGGATACTCATCATGTACTGATCATATGTGCTGGATACATATCATGTACTGATCATATGTGCCGGATACATATCATGTACTGATCATATGTGCTGGATACTCATCATGTACTGATCATATGTGCTAGATACACATCATGTACTGATCATATGTGCTGGATACACATCATGTACTGATCATATGTGCTGGATACATATCATGTACAAATCATATGTGCTGGATACATATCACGTACTGATCATATGTGCTGGATACACATTATATACTGATCATATGTGCTGGATACTCATCATGTACTGATCATATGTGCTGGATACATATCATGTACTGATCATATCTGCTGGATACATATCATGTACTGATCATATGTGCTGGATACACATCATATACTGATCATATGTGCTGGATACTCATCATGTACTGATCATATGTTCTGGATACACATCATATACTGATCATATGTTCTGGATACACATCATATACTGATCATATGTGCTGGATACTTACCATGCACAAATCATATGGGCTGGATACATATCACGTACTGATCATATGTGCTGGATACATATCATGTACTTATCATATGTGCTGGATACACATCATATACTGATCATATGTGCTGGATACTCATCATGTACTGATCATGTGTGCTGGATACATATCATGTACAAATCATATGTGCTGGATACATATAATCTATAAATCATATGTGCTGGATACATATCACGTACTGATCATATGTGCTGGATACTCATCATGTACTGATCATATGTGCTGGATACTCATCATGTACTGATCATATGTGCTGGATACATATCATATACTGATCATATGTGCTGGATACTCATCATGTACTGATCATATGTGCTGGATACATATCACGTACTGATCATATGTGCTGGATACATATAATGTACTTTTCATATGTGCTGGATACATATAATGTACTTTTCATATGTGCTGGATACATATCATGTACTGATCATATGTGCTGGATACATATCATGTACTGGTCATATGTGCTGGATACTCATCATGTACTGATCATATGTGCTGGATACATATCATGTACAAATCATATGTGCTGGATACTCATCATGTACTGATCATATGTGCTGGATACATATGACGTACTGATCATATGTGCTGGATACATATCATGTACAAATCATATGTGCTGGATACATATAATGAACTTTTCATATGTGCTGGATACATATCATGTACTGATCATATGTGCTGGATACATATCATGTACTGATCATATGTGGTGGATACATATCATGTACTGATCATATGTGGCGGATACATATCATGTACTGATCATATGTGGCGGATACATATCATGTACAAATCATATGTGCTGGATACATATAATGTACTTTTCATATATGCTGGATACATATCATGTACTGATCATATGTGCTGGATACATATCATGTACTGATCATATGTGCTGGATACATATCATGTACTGATCATATGTGCCGGATACATATCATGTACTGATCATATGTGGCGGATACATATCATGTACTGATCATATGTGGCGGATACATATCATGTACTGATCATATGTGGCGGATACATATCATGTACTGGTCATATGTGCTGGATACTCATCATGTACTGATCATATGTGGCGGATTCATATCATGTACTGATCATATGTGCTGGATACATATCATGTACTGATCATATGTGCTGGATACATATCATGTACTGATCATATGTGCTGGATACATATCATGTACAAATCATATGTGCTGGATACATAGCATGTACAAATCATATGTGCCGGATACATATCATGTACTGATCATATGTGCTGGATATTCATCATGTACTGATTATATGTGCTGGATGCATATCATGTACTGATCATATGTGCTGGATACACATCATGTACTGATCATATGTGCTAGATACATATCATGTACTGATCATATGTGCTGGATACATATCACGTTCTGATCATATGTGCTGGATACATATCATGTACTGATTATATGTGCTGGATACTCATCATGTACTGATCATATGTGCTGGATACTCATCATGTACTGATCATATGTGCTGGATACATATCATATACTGATCATATGTGCTGGATACTCATCATGTACTGATCATATGTGCTGGATACTCATCATGTACTGATCATATGTGCTGGATACATATCACGTACTGATCATATGTGCTGGATACATATAATGTACTTTTCATATGTGCTGGATACATATAATGTACTTTTCATATGTGCTGGATACATATCATGTACTGATCATATGTGCTGGATACTCATCATGTACTGATCATATGTGCTGGATACATATCATGTACAAATCATATGTGCTGGATACTCATCATGTACTGATCATATGTGCTGGATACATATGACGTACTGATCATATGTGCTGGATACATATCATGTACAAATCATATGTGCTGGATACATATAATGAACTTTTCATATGTGCTGGATACATATCATGTACTGATCATATGTGCTGGATACATATCATGTACTGATCATATGTGCCGGATACATATCATGTACTGATCATATGTGGCGGATACATATCATGTACTGATCATATGTGGCGGATACATATCATGTACTGATCATATGTGGCGGATACATATCATGTACTGGTCATATGTGCTGGATACTCATCATGTACTGATCATATGTGGCGGATTCATATCATGTACTGATCATATGTGCTGGATACATATCATGTACTGATCATATGTGCCGGATACATATCATGTACTGATCATATGTGGCGGATACATATCATGTACTGATCATATGTGGCGGATACATATCATGTACTGATCATATGTGGCGGATACATATCATGTACTGGTCATATGTGCTGGATACTCATCATGTACTGATCATATGTGGCGGATTCATATCATGTACTGATCATATGTGCTGGATACATATCATGTACTGATCATATGTGCTGGATACATATCATGTACTGATCATATGTGCTGGATACATATCATGTACAAATCATATGTGCTGGATACATAGCATGTACAAATCATATGTGCCGGATACATATCATGTACTGATCATATGTGCTGGATATTCATCATGTACTGATTATATGTGCTGGATGCATATCATGTACTGATCATATGTGCTGGATACACATCATGTACTGATCATATGTGCTAGATACATATCATGTACTGATCATATGTGCTGGATACATATCACGTTCTGATCATATGTGCTGGATACATATCATGTACTGATTATATGTGCTGGATACTCATCATGTACTGATCATATGTGCTGGATACTCATCATGTACTGATCATATGTGCTGGATACATATCATATACTGATCATATGTGCTGGATACTCATCATGTACTGATCATATGTGCTGGATACTCATCATGTACTGATCATATGTGCTGGATACATATCACGTACTGATCATATGTGCTGGATACATATAATGTACTTTTCATATGTGCTGGATACATATAATGTACTTTTCATATGTGCTGGATACATATCATGTACTGATCATATGTGCTGGATACTCATCATGTACTGATCATATGTGCTGGATACATATCATGTACAAATCATATGTGCTGGATACTCATCATGTACTGATCATATGTGCTGGATACATATGACGTACTGATCATATGTGCTGGATACATATCATGTACAAATCATATGTGCTGGATACATATAATGAACTTTTCATATGTGCTGGATACATATCATGTACTGATCATATGTGCTGGATACATATCATGTACTGATCATATGTGCCGGATACATATCATGTACTGATCATATGTGGCGGATACATATCATGTACTGATCATATGTGGCGGATACATATCATGTACTGATCATATGTGGCGGATACATATCATGTACTGGTCATATGTGCTGGATACTCATCATGTACTGATCATATGTGGCGGATTCATATCATGTACTGATCATATGTGCTGGATACATATCATGTACTGATCATATGTGCCGGATACATATCATGTACTGATCATATGTGCTGGATACATATAATGTACTTTTCATATGTGCTGGATACATATAATGTACTTTTCATATGTGCTGGATACATATCATGTACTGATCATATGTGCTGGATACTCATCATGTACTGATCATATGTGCTGGATATTCATCATGTACTGATTATATGTGCTGGATGCATATCATGTACTGATCATATGTGCTGGATACACATCATGTACTGATCATATGTGCTAGATACATATCATGTACTGATCATATGTGCTGGATACATATCACGTTCTGATCATATGTGCTGGATACATATCATGTACTGATTATATGTGCTGGATACACATCATGTACTGATCATATGTGCTGGATACATATCATGTACTGATGATATGTGCTGGATACATATCACGTTCTGATCATATGTGCTGGATACATATAATGTACTTTTCATATGTGCTAGTTACATATCATGTACTGATCATATGTGCCGGATACATATTATGTACTGATTATATGTGCTGGATACGCATCATGTACTGATTATATGTGCTGGATACATATCATGTACTGATCATATGTGGCGGATACATATCATGTACTGATCATATGTGCCGGATACATATCATGTACTGATCATATGTGCTGGATACGCATCATGTACTGATCATATGTGCTGGATACATATCATGTACTGATCATATGTGGCGGATACATATCATGTACTGATCATATGTGCCGGATACATATCATGTACTGATCATATGTGCTGGATACATATCACGTACTGATCATATGTGCTGGATAAACATCATGTACTGATCATATGTGCTGGATACATATCAAGTACTGATCATATGTGCCGGATACATATCATGTACTGATCATATGTGCTGGATATATATCATGTACTGAGCATATGTGCTGGATACATATCATGTACTGATCATATGTGCTGGATACACATCATGTACTGATCATATGTGCTGGATACACATCATGTACTGATCATATGTGCTGGATATACATCATGTACTGATCATGTGTGCTGGATACACATCATGTACTGATCATATGTGCTGGATACATATCATGTACTGGTCATGTGTGCTGGATACACATCATGTACTGATCATATGTGCTGGATACATATCATGTACAAATCATATGTGCTGGATACTTATCATGTACTGATCATATGTGCTGGATACACATCAGGTACTGATCATATGTGCTGGATACATATCATGTACTGATCATATGTGCTGGATACATATCATGTACTGATCATATGTGCTGGATACATATCATGTACTGATCATATGTCCTGGATACATATTATGTACTGATCATATGTGCTGGATACATATCATGTACTGATCATGTGTGCTGGATACACATCATGTACTGATCATATGTGCTGGATACACATCATGTACTGATCATATGTGCTGGATACATATCATGTACTTATCATATGTGCTGGATACATATCATGTACTTATCATATGTGCCGGATACATATCATGTACTTATCATATGTGCCGGATCCATATTATGTACTGATCATATGGAGAAATACCACACTCTGATCATATGTTTTGGGGCACCTTTTGACAAGTCAGCAGTTTCTTTTGGATTAGTCCCAGAATCACATGTTCCCCTTTGTTGTTATCAGTTTGCTGAAAGGGAACAGGGAGGGTCCTGCTTTGGGCAGTAATAACCCAGCGTGACCGAGAAGTCAATTATGTAATAACTACACAGCACAGAAGCGCTAAAAATAGAGTCCTCTAACTCTGTATCACCAGAAGCCTGACATTAGAGCACTAGTACATAGGGTCATTCTGGTGATAGATCTGTTTGGATAATTCTGACTTTTAAAGCGGTATTCCCATGAAGACAAGATTCTTAAATATACTCAACAAAATAACACTATCTCTAATTCACGGTTACTAACAAAGATACATGATTTTACATAATTCCCCCCTGTCTCTATCATTCCTTCTGTACACAATTTTGGTTGTCCCTGCCGGCAAGCAGCAGGGTGCAGATACTTAGTCTACAAGCTACAGACAGATAAGGTCTTTATAGCAGTGCTGACTGTGTTTTATTGATTAGCTGAGTTAGCAGAGCTGAGAGTGTCATTGTGTGTTATATCCCTCTCATGGACCTTATCATCTTTCTTTTTATGCTGCAATTGTCAGCCCACAGCATCACAGAGGAATCATGAAGTGTCTGCTTAGTGAGTTATAGATTTCTCTACATAAAAAATCAAAAAGTTATGGATTTTTGAAGCTGCAGAGTGAAAAATGGAAATGCAAATACAAAAATAGGGCAGGTTGTTAAGGGTTAAAAGAGAGTTGGTATAAGACCGAGTCAATGCATAAGAGGAGGCATGGCCCTTTAACTGTGTATGTTCAGTTTTGCAGAATCAATTCCAGTTCTTATCCGTCTCTGATTCTCTTCCTCCGGCTGCAATCACAATGATTGATCTCCGTTATCTCGTCATGTAGAACGCGTTTGTTAGAGCTGTGTTTTATGGCGTTATGACTCTGACTTTATAGAAGCATTTTTCATCCACGCCTAATAAAATGTATAAATGGTAATTAAGGCAATAAATGTTATACTAATTATCACGGCGCTCATTTATCCTGCTGCTCAGCGTTACCATTAAAAGTGCCAGAAATGAAAGACAACTTTTTGCTTATTGAGTTGTTATTTTTAGTGATAATTTGTTTTATTATCCCCCTCTGGGCAGATCCGCAGTCACGGGGGAGAGCTGGAATCTCAAGTTACAGAAATGGAAGGATTTACACTTTAGAAAAATGAGGAATTCAGGTTTTACTTTTTGAATGGTTACGTCTACGAGGGGTGTAGGAGTTTTCTCTCCTCCTTATAAGCTCAGAGGGAAGTTGGAATCAAGCTCATATTTTCCATCTGGCTATAGAGGAAAGTATATGGTTTGATCTGTTAAAGATATTCCCAGCAAATCGCAAAACCTGTTTTACAAGCAGAGATTTAGGTTCAAATTTTTTTTGTTATTTGCGGGCCCTTTGCTTGGTGCGCCTGGAGCCTCAGGCTACTGCTGTGGATGTGCATTAAAGGAGTTGTACCAAGTCTGATTGTTATCCTCTATCCACGAGGGGTCAGCACTCTGATTGTTGTTGTGACATGTTGTTCTCATGCATGCTTGAGCCGCTCCTCCTTTGAATAGTGAGAACAGAACCGGGTAGTTGGACCCCACCCATCAGATTGTTATTCCATATAACCCCTTTAAGAGAGGCTAATCTGTAGTAATGTGGCATTTCCCTCTGGTTTAACCGCTAATCTGGTTTATACGCTATATTGGACAAGACCTTTCAAAAATGATTAAATTGCCTTCATCCAGATAGATGTGATGTGATGTCACAGTACAGGGATAATATACACAGTGATGTCACAGTACAGGGATAATGCACACAGTGATGTCACAGTACAGGGGTGATACACACAGTTATGTCACAGTACAGGGATAATACACACACAGTGATGTCACAGTACAGGGATAACACACAGTGATGTCACAGTACAGGGATAACACACAGTGATGTCACAGTACAGGGGTAATACACACAGTTATGTCATAGTACTGAGATAATACACACAGTGATGTCATAGTACAGAGATTATACACACAGTGATTCCACAATATATGGATAATACACACAGTGATGTCACAGTACAGGGATAATTCACATAGTGATGTCACAATTCAAGTATAATATACACAGTGATGTCACAGTACAGAGATAATATAGATAGTGATGTCACGGTACAGGAATAATACACACAGTGATGTCACGGTACAGAGATTATATAGAAAGTGATGTCACAGTACAGGGATAATACACACAGTGATGTCACAGTACAGAGATTATATAGATAGTGATGTCACAGTACAGGGATAATACTCACAGTGATGTCACAGTACAGAGATAATATAGATAGTGATGTCACAGTGCAGGGATAATACACACAGTGATGTCACAGTACAGGGATAATACACACAGTGATATCACAGTACTGGGATAATACACACAGTGATGTCACAGTACAGAGATTATATAGATAGTGATTTCACAATACAGGGATAATACTCACAGTGATGTCACAGTACAGAGATAATATAGATAGTGATGTCACAGTACAGGGATAATACACACAGTGATGTCACAGTACAGGGATAATACACACAGTGATGTCACAGTACAGAGATAATATAGATAGTGATGTTACAGTACAGGGATAATACACACAGTGATGTCACAGTACAGGGATAATTCACATAGTGATGTCACAATTCAAGTATAATATACACAGTGATGTCACAGTACAGAGATAATATAGATAGTGATGTCACGGTACAGGAATAATACACACAGTGATGTCACGGTACAGAGATTATATAGAAAGTGATGTCACAGTACAGGGATAATACACACAGTGATGTCACAGTACAGAGATTATATAGATAGTGATGTCACAGTACAGGGATAATACTCACAGTGATGTCACAGTACAGAGATAATATAGATAGTGATGTCACAGTGCAGGGATAATACACACAGTGATGTCACAGTACAGGGATAATACACACAGTGATATCACAGTACAGGGATAATACACACAGTGATGTCACAGTACAGAGATTATATAGATAGTGATTTCACAATACAGGGATAATACTCACAGTGATGTCACAGTACAGAGATAATATAGATAGTGATGTCACAGTACAGGGATAATACACACAGTGATGTCACAGTACAGGGATAATACACACAGTGATGTCACAGTACAGAGATAATATAGATAGTGATGTTACAGTACAGTTATAATACAAACATTATAAATACAATATAAAAAAACTGAGTCAGACAGAGGAGACCAGACAGGACAAATTTTCATTTATTCACCATGTTTTAATCTTTTCCAGGAAAACATCAGCAGTTAGCACACCTTACAGTCCAAATGGAGGTCCTTGCTGCATCCCACAAGATCTGGTTGTGAGTATACTCAGGATTTCTCTCTCAACTGGTTTTTATTTCGTTTTTTTTACCTGAATAACGAAAGTTAAGCAGTCTGGAAACATTCCACGCTTATACGCTGAAGTAGTTACTAAAATAGTTCCCAATATCAAATATCTTCTCTTTCTCGGTGAACAAGTGCTTAAATTCAACTAATAGGGGCACATTTACTAAGGCCCTTGCGGCAGATTTCTGTCGGACTTTGCACGTTCTTTCTAGTGCAAACTGTTTGAGACACGTATGTTTCGCACATGACCCTTTTGTGTCTCGGCTGCACTATTCTATTATAAATGTGTTCACTGAAATGTGGACCATGCGCCACATTTATCATGCAAAGTCCAACGGAAGTGTGTCACACGCCCCATGTTAAAGGTGCACAAAAAAATGTGGTGCACTCTGTCAGTGCGGAGCGGGGGGCACCAGATTCATGACGAACAGCCAGAAATCCTGAATCTGGCGCCCTCCACACACTGCACAGGCAAACTGCACATAGTACAATTTGCACTGCTTTTAGTAAATGTGCCCCATTGTGTCCTCATCCCGCTGAACATGTAGAGGGCTCAGCCCTGTATGTAGCCCTTACTGCTGTATAGATGATATAGCCGTATAGCAGTAAGGAAGTAGTTAATGTAGTAGTTAATGTGTACAGGACCCCCACTCTTGGGAACAGTGGGGGTCCCAGCAGTCAGAGCATCACTGATCAGATCATTGACATTATCTGACTTTATCTGCACAATACCATCACCATACAGATAAAATAAAACTTACCCTGCCGAAATTTGCAGGTTTGTCTCACATTAATGTATGGAGGATCTACATATAGGATACTGCTGTAATCCACAATGGGCTGGTGATCATTGTTATTACCCCTAGTAATCTCACACTTCCTCTCTTTAATGGTCAGGAAATATAAGAGGGATGGTAAGGGATGCCGCCATGTAACACTTCCTCATCCCCAGTGTGACAAGTCCCCAGAGAATAACAATGCCACGTCTGTCCCACATCTAAACAGAAACTCATACAAATATGATCTAAAAGGCCTGAGGGCTAAACGTCACATGAGCCTTTGTGTACTGGGTAACAATGTCCTAACATGGATCTAGTGGAGAGAATGACAAGAAGTAGCAGAAATGGTCATCATTGTCATCTCTAAATACAACACGTCTATTCTTAATCTAAGATGATATGCAGATTTCATAGCAAACATTGACTTACTGCATAGCCACCCACCACTATCTGTACCACTTACTGCATAGCCACCCACCACTATCTGTACCACTTACTGCATAGCCACCCACCACTATCTGTACCACTTACTGCATAGCCACCTACTTCTATCTGTACCACTTACTGCATAGCCACCCACCACTATCTGTACCACTTACTGCACAGCTACCTACTTCTATCTGTACCACTTACTGCATAGCTACCCACCACTATCTGTACCACTTACTGCATAGCCACCCACCACTATCTGTACCACTTACTGCATAGCCACCCACCACTATCTGTACCACTTACTGCATAGCTACGCACTTCTATCTGTACCACTTACTGCATAGCCACCCACCACTATCTGTACCACTTACTGCATAGCCACCCACCACTATCTGTACCACTTACTGCATAGCTACCCACCACTATCTGTACCACTTACTGCATAGCTACCCACCACTATCTGTACCACTTACTGCATAGCTACCCACCACTATGTGTACCACTTACTGCATAGCTAACCACCACTATCTGTACAACTTACTGCATAGCTACCCACCACTATCTGTACCATAGCTCCACCTCAAGGACTCTGTTACAACACACTTTGCCCAGCCTGAATCTACTTTCCCAGACTGTGTGCACACCTTCCTGAGGACCTGAGTTCCAACCAGCTAACTCCATCCAGCTGAAGTTTTGCTGCCATTAAGGACGTTGCCTGTTACAATAAAGAACTGTAATACTTCACCAACATGCCTCTGAGTGATCCCTGGATCCAGCTGTACACCATCACGGGCTCCCCATCCTTTATTCCCAGGGATCCCTGTCTATGCACTGGGGTTGCCCCAGGGAGAAGCCTATTCTGTCAGCCTCTCCCTCCATTTTCTTGCACAAACCACCTGCTGGAGACCTCCCAGGCTGTGGACGAGACCTCCACTCCTGATACCAAGCCCCATGATCATCGCAGTGCACTAGGTCAGCCACTCCAGTATTCAGGACCCCGGCTTCCTCCAGCCACCGAAAAAGGTCAGACCGCCTTGGGGGATGTCCATAATAGGCCGAGCTTTACTGAGATTTTGTGGTGTTATTTAGGATAAAGAACGCTATTTCCCAGAACTTTTATCTCTAGCATGACCCATCTTTAAGAGATCTTACTGCTTCTACCTCTCCTTCAGCCAGGGTGTGGAGCTCAATCATAGGGAACTCCTATCTAAACCTTGTCCTATCTGACTTTTTCTCACATGGTCACATTGCTCAACAATTATGACTTTAATTATGGATATCAGTATTTTCTGAGAAGCTGGAAATATATGACCACAATTTTTATCTTTCTGTAGATCCTGACCAATGGAAAGGCTGGTTTTCACACAGTACACACACAATTTGTGTCTAAGGTAAGTTGTCATCATACATGGTATTATAGATGATTGCCAGAAACAAAATATATGAATATTGTGTTATGGAAACGTGCAATGGTTGTCTCCAGATTCCCATCAGGGATGTTCCTTGAGCCCAAAAACAGCTGACTTTAGTGGAAACAATGGTGACATCCTAAGACAGCTGAAAAAGTGTGACAATAGTCCTGGAAACATGGTCCTGGTGGCCAGGTCTAAACTACTCTACAGCTTTATGGGAGTCTTGCGTCACACAAATCACCCCAACTTTGTATGGGGTTATTCATAAGCTCACTTTATTGCTTTTTGGCTGTCAGCTATCTCCTCTATAGCCACACACACTTGGGTCAGCTGAGCAATGCAGGTGTCCAGAAGGCGAAGGAAGCTGTCACCCAACCCATCTCCTGTAAATAAAAGGGTTGGGTAATACACATCCTATTACGGAACTGTTGTGATTGGATAGTCAGTATTGAGAAGGAGGGTAAGTTCATGATCACTGGAACTCTAGGACTGGAGGTCCAAGCGATCAAACATTTATTATCTTTCCTGTTGAATGGTGAGATCAGAAAATGAAAGCAATGATTAGATGGGTGGCTTTGGTCAGTATTTGCACAATGAGCATGCTCCTCACTCAGATTGTCCAATGGTCTTGACCATTAGGCTGCCCGAAAATCAGAAATCGGTGTCCGTTTCTCCTGGACTATAGTCTGTGAGTGATCTATGTAATACGGTTCTGATTGCGACATCCTCTACTCTTTAACCCATTCCCGCCACAGCCCTTTTTCGTTTTTGCGTTTTCATTTTTCACTCCCCACCTTCAAAAATCTATAACTTTTTTATTTTTCCATGTACAGAGCTGTGTGACGGCTTATTTTCTGCGTAACAAATGACACTTCAAAATGTTGGTATTTAATATTCCGTGCCGTGTACTGGAAAGCGGGGTAAAAAAATTCCAAATGCAGTGAAATTGGTAAAAAAACGCATTTGTGCCGTATTCTTGTGGGCTTGGATTTTACGGATTTCACTGTACGCCCAAAATGACATGTCTACTTTATTCTTTGGGTCGGTACGATTACGGGGATACCACATTTATATAGGTTTTATAATGTTTTCATACATTTAAAAAAATTAAAACCTCCTGTACAAAAATTTTTGGGAGGTGTCATTTTTTGCTGATTTTTATGACGTTTACAATGTTATCATTTTTAGGACTGTTCGACCTTTTGATCACTCTTTATAAAAAAAAAATTTAAACGGCAGAAAAGTGCCATTTTCGACTTTGGGTGCGATTTTGTGTTACGGGGTTAAATGCAATGAAAAAACGTTAGTATATTTTGATAGATCGGGCATTTGCGGACACGGCGATACCTAATGTGTTTATGATTTTTTACTATTTATTTATATTTATATCAGTTCTAGGGAAAGGGGGGTGATTTGAGTTTTTAGGTTTTTCTATTATAATTTTTTTTAAACGTTTTTTATTTTTACTATTTTTCAGACTCCCTAGGGTACTTTAACCCTAGGGTGTCTGTACGATTCTATCATATACTGCCATACTACAGTATGGCAGTATATGGGGATTTTACTCCTCATACATTCCAATGTGGTGAAAACCCAAGGCTATCATGGCGACGGATCGATGGGGAGTGACGATCCTCGGAAAGATGGCGGCGCAGATCGCGGGTGTTACCGGTAAGCCTTTGCTGCAATATGCAGCAAAGACTTACCGGCTATGGAGAGGGCTCAGCCCTTGAGCCTTCTCCATGCACCGTGACGTAATACTACGTCACATGTCGGTGAGGGGTTAAATGGATTGTCCACTTTCAGCAAATAATTGAAATGGTTTTTGTAATGAAAAGTTTTGCAATTTTACAATTTACTTTCTGTATGAATTCCTCATGGTTTTCTAGATCTCTGCTTGCTGTCATAGAGAAATCTGCCCATGGTCATGTGATGTGCACGGGCCGTTATTACACAGTATTAAGAACTTTGTGATATGACACGCATCTGTGTGACATCACATGGCTGTGGACAGATTTCTATCCACAGGAAGTAAAAATGTAAGCTTTCAATAGAAGGACAGCAAGCAGAGATCTTGAAAACAGTGAGGAATTGATACAGAAAGTATATTGGAAAATTTTATAACTTTTTCTTACACAAACCATATTTGTTGAAAGTGGACAACCCTTTTAACTGTTTAGATGCACAGTCCATCAAAATAATGGGGGTCATTTCCTAAGGGCCCGAATTGCACATTTTCGCCGGGATACCCAAATTTTTCCAATTTGCATCGAATTGCCCCGGGTTTTTGGCGCACGCAATCGGATTGTGGCGCATCGACGGCGGCATGCACGCAACGGAAATCGGAGGCGTGGCGGTCGGAAAACCAGACGGATTCAGAAAAACCGCCGTATTTTTTAAAAAAATGTGTCGACACGCACTTACCTGCACCAAGAATAGGATCGTGAACTTCAGTGAACTCCGACGGACTGCAGCGCAGCAGCAACACCTGGTGGACATCGGGCGCACTACCTTAGTGAAGCCCGGCAGAACCCGCATCCTCTTCTGAGTACGCGCCGCTGGATCTCGACTGGACCGGGCAAGTAAATCTGCCCCAATGACTATAAGCTCTGATTCATTAAAAAATAAGGATTTTCATGGAGGATTTTCAGTCGCGTGCAGGTGATCTTACAAATATTCTGTTTTTCTCTCAATATCAGTTCCTCTGAAAAACATGACTTTTTCCTGTTTGCCAATAACAGTCATATCCTGCAATAATCCTGTCATCTCCTAGGAATTCATCAAAAGCAGACATGTCACCAGCTGATCTGAAGCCGTGCACCCGTGTTCTTTGTAGATGGGGCGTATAGTCGGCCATTAGTGTAAATGTGACAGTATGATGTTATCAATCGGATAATCAGGAGAAAACTGAGATGTAAATAAACCTGTCATTACAGAGATAACACAACATGTCTTCTAGGGCGCCTCAAATGTTGTTCTGTGTTTCTTTTAATAAATAATTTAACAAAGAAATGACAGTAGATCTCATCCAAAATAACCTCACAATTGGGCAACGCATCACAAGAAAAAGCAGCAGGGAGCTGCCCCCATAGCACATAGTTATTATTCCCCTCAGTCGCCATACTTATGATTTATGATTTTATGTTTCGTTGTCAGTGGCGTAACTTGAAGCTGATGGGTTCCAGTGCAAAGTCTGTACCAGGCCCCAACTATAATGTATGGTATATAGTAGCCTCTTGGGCCCAGTTGCAACCGCACCCTCTGACCCCCTCAAGTTCCCCCCCTGTTCGTCGTGCTTATCCATGACATGGGCACTGTCAAAATGGTCACTAATATCATACTCTCACCCCTGCGAGTGTGTGGCTCCCCCCCTCTCCTTTTCCCCATTAAACACATGAGACCAGAATTGGATACATTTGGCCACAGTAGCCATTTTATTTACAAAACAGCATATAACAACATTTGCATAACAGTATACATCCCCCCGTCAATATCCATGCAATCTCCTTGCTACACCCTCCCCCCAGAAGGAGGTCCTTGGAGCTCCAAAAATAAATCACCAATCTGCTCTGCAGTCGGCTTCTGTAAACCTCTTGCCACCACTCCCCAGGACAACACCCAGCAGGACCCCAAAACTGCCAGATGGCAGTAACAACTCACTTTTTGTTGGCAAAAATTGATCCCTAATTTTTCCTCCATCCCTCCAATTCCACCAACTCCAAGGACCTTACTCCTCTCCATTTCGCTGCCATGACAAGTTGATAGTAAAAAACAAAAAAAAAACACCCTTCTGCGGGCGGTCGGGACTTTGGGTACCTAAAATGGCGATTTGGATCAGCCCAAATGGGAAATTGACAGCAAATAAACTCTGGTCCCTTGACGACATAGACACCTAAGCATAACTCCGGAGTAACTATATGGCGCAAGGAATCTAATTGTTTCTCCAACGTATATATAGTACTTATGATGCACAAATATTGGAACATAAAAATTAGGCTCCCTTGAGTTGACGATGGAGACTACAGCAGACATAGCTTATTGTCATCTGTTTATTTTGTATCTGTTATTTCTCAATTTATAATATGTTTATTTGGAAAATGTAAAACTTCAATAAAATTGATTGAACATAAAATGGCGATTTGGCTACTTCTTCCTAGCCCCCAAGTATACTCAGCCCCACTTAAGCTCGACCCCTTGACTACCGTTCCCTTATTCCAGGCCCTGTCATGCCGGCCTCCCCCTACTCCGTACGTGCCCGGCCTTTTCTTATGATACATACAGCATAGAATTTACCACTACAATTGCTTAAATTGCACAGATTTAAGAAACACTCCACCTAGAGCTACAGTTCTCCATATGCTTCATTATATTTCATGTATTCGTCTGTAACCTGTTATATATGACCTGTTTATATAATTTATCACTTTATGATGATATTATGCCCCTAGCCACTCCCTTGGCCCTACCCACATATGTATTTCCACACAGTATAATATCCAGCTCTTCTGGACCTGATCCTCTGCAAGCACAGGGCTGGGTGGAGAAGGGGAGAAGGGGAGCTCCTCACCCATCCCCTCTCTATTGTGTACCAGTGCTCACCACACCACAACTGGGTGCCATAGACCTCAAAGGGGGCTGTGCTCTGGCTGCAAATTGTTGTGTTGTGTGAATAACTCTGTATAACGTTCTGTGACACCTCACCATGTACTGTATAATGCCCTCTATTTCTATTTCTCACCAAGACTTTAAAAGGCCCACACCTTATATAATTCCCCCTCTCTGCTAACCTTCACATTGCTACCCCCCTCATTACTCCCTTTCACATTGTGCCCCTCACTTTGGTCCCACTTACATTGATGCCCCCCCCCCCCTTTCTGCTTTCCTTCACATTGCGGCCCACCCACTTTCCTTTTTTTCACATTGTGACTCCTCAATCTGCTTCCCCTCACATTGCAGCCCCCTTCTCTGCTCCCATTGTGACCCTCCTCTCTCTGCACTCTCTGGCATTGTGCCCCTCTCTCTCTGCCCTGCTCCCTGCTCCCCCTCACATTGTGGCCCCCCTTTCTGCTACCCTGCACATTGTGGTCCCCCTCTGCCTGCTCCCGCTCACATTGTGCCCCCCCTATCTTTCCCCCCTCACATTGTGGTCCCCCTCTCTTAGCTCCATCTTGCATTGTACGGAATCCCGTGGAATAGGTGATAGGCGGACAGGCGCTCGATCGATGAAAGATTCTGGAGGACTTTCAGGTCTTTCTGCAGATCACATGGTGCTGGTACCAGGGGCTGCGGCGTGTATGTGGTTGTTAGGCTTGTAGCCACGGCAGATAAAAAAGGAGCAGTCACCCAACTTTCCTGGAATCCTGAATGCCCCGGTACGAGGCTGAAACGCGTCGCAACAATAAAGCTCCTCATTTGAGACAAGGTCCTCCAGAATCTTTCATCGATCGAGCGCCTGTCCGCCTATCACCTATTCCACAGGATTCCGTATATTGCTCCTACTCGACGGAGTGGTTCCCTGGGTCCACCCGAAACGAGTCCACAGGCTGGACAGGCTGCCATCATCAACATCATTTAAGGTCTACATCTCATCTGAGACCAAGTGAGAGTCAACATTGAGTATTTGTATGTACCTCATCTTACTGTAAGATATCACACTAGGGTAGTGCCCCTCTCTTGTGCTTGTTCCCCCGGTGATCTAACATGCAAAAATCTTGCGGTTAACACCATACCTCAGGTCTACAATCTCCATCTTGCATTGTGCCGCTCTCTCTGCTCCCCCTCACATTGTGGTCCTTCCATCTCTCCATACAAAAATTGGCAAAAGAAAATTTGGCAAAAGTATAAATAGCCATGACAGAGATAACTATCATTAACTTATAGTACCGCCTACCTGACTTATCTACAGCTTGAAATGAAAGAGAAAGCAGAGACTAGTATAAATTAATGAGAGTTATTCTCAATTCTCACCAACCAGCCTAAGGCTTTCCCCATGGCCATGTTAGCTCTGCAAATAGGATGAGCTGCAGCAGCAAACAAAGCTGCTTGTACAGATGAGTAATTGTACCTGTGCAACCAGTAAACAGGACTTCCTCTGGGACTGTCACCAATCCAGGATTTACTCATGCCCAATCTGAAGGCTGATCTTTAGTTTTATTGTTCTGCCACTACAGGAAAATAAATCTTTGTATAACTGCCCACCTGCAGAGTACATAGGAGAAGACATGGGCGTAACTATTATGATAGCAGGCATAGAGAAGCAAAGACTATGAGAGACGACTCCAGGCAGTGCAACCTCATCAGATGTCATATTGACTTTTTTCTAACCTCAGTGTTATCCCTTTTTTTTTGCATCAGAAGAGCATCACATGGGCAGCTAGAGACTGCACTAGCTGTAGGTGGAGGACAGTTGTGTACATCCAGGAGGCAGCACTCCATTAGTTAATATAACCTATAATTAGAGGTGGCTGACATGAATCAGTGCCCTCCCTCTACCCGTGGAGAACCTGTGTGGTGCAGTGCTGGAAGTGTGATGTCATCTCCTGCTGAGATACAGGAAATACAATGAGATCACATGACCTGAGTGACAACAAATTACAACCAATTACGAATCATTACTAATGTAATAGTCATTGATCTGCACATAAGAATGGCAAGTCATATAATGAATGGGGAAATGTCTCTTTAAAAAGTTTTTTTAGTGAGTGTATTTTTTGTGATTTCTTGCAGCCTATTCTGTTTTGGGGGAGAACCCGTGAAGAACTAAATCAAATGATTCTGATAGAGCCGATCCAGGGTTGGGAAGGACGAAGCATCAGATCATATGGAAATGTCATCATGTCCTCTCTGGCTGTTATGCAGATCAGTCACACTATGGTGAGCAAGTACTTTGTTTATCTTAAAGGAAATCTACATCAAAATCCAGCATAATAGACCAGGGGTAACTAACTCATAGATCCAGACATCGGGACTGTGATAATTTGTTATCCATGGCCATCTTCTTCTAAAAACATCTTTTAAAAATTATTCTAATGAGCCTAAAAGGCTTCTGTGGTTGTTACCAGAGCCCCTCAGTGCTGTAGATTTACAGGCTGTAACACTGCGTACCCCTCCCATCTGCTCAGTCAGCAATTTCCCCCTCCCACTGCCTGATCTAATCTGATTGGAGCAGAGGAGTTTTCCGAACACAGTGGGTCATTAGCATCATTTTAAAAGTTGATTTTAGAAGGATGGAGGCCATGGATAACAAATGTAAGAAGATCACCACAGTCACTGTACCTGGTTTATCATGATGGATTTTAATGATTTTCTTCCCATTTGTTACTGGGACATATGTATTTTAGTAATAATAGCTGGAGTATAGCCTGACAGTAAGCGGGGGGCATAGTTAGGGGTGGGCACAGGGTATTGGACACAGGTTGAGAGTAGAAATGTGATCTCAGGGAGAAGCCCGGAAGATGTGAATGGGAGGTTAGAAATAGTGAAGAGAATAATCTTACTGGATTACTGGAAGATTGAAGAGAATGGGTTGAGACTGAAATGAGGAAGTGGAGACAGGGAGGTGCATTTGTGGATGAGCGGGATTAGTATAAACTGTATTCAGAACAAGACAGGCGACCAGTCCAGTGACTGACATAAGCTGGAGGCGTCCATATAGTGTCTGGACTCATAGACAAGTGTAAAATCTAAAATAGTTTACAGTATTAGATGTAGGAAATGGTAAAATTTATCTGAACACAATCAATATCTTTATGACAGAAATCTATCTTAAAGGGGTTGTCCACTTTCAGGAAGTAATTGATATGGTTTGTGCAACATCATCCACCAGGGCCTAGCCTTTTCTTGGAGCCTGGAGGCAGCCAGGGCCCAGAATACTGGAGTGGCTGGCTATTGCGGCCTAGGGCGCACTGTGGTCACAGTGCTTAGTATGAGGACCAGAGGGCTGTCCTACAGCCTGGCAGGTCTCCAGCAGGTGGTGTGTGTAAGAAATTTGGAGGGAGAGGCTGATGTACTGTTCCCCCTGGGGCAACCCCTATGGTGTCTGTAGTATGAGTCCCTGGGTAATGGATGGGGCGCCCTTGGTGTACAGCCATATCCAGGGAACAGGTGGAGGCAACCTTGTGAAAAATAACGGTTCTTTATTAGAACAACTGCAGGCAGCGGGCCTAACAATCTTGTTACAGATGCCGGATTGTTGGAGATTCCGGATTACTGGAGTGGTCATGGAGAGTGATCCTCAGGAATAGATCCACCAGCCTGGTAGTAGGTGCAGGCTGGGATGTAGCTGTATGGAAGCTGCAGCTTTGTCCTGGGTGTTCTGTGTGTAGCACTGAAGGTGTGCGTCACACTATCTCTCTGGTCACTGACAATCTGCAAGGTGTGCTTTCTAGGGAAAGCTGATGATAAAGAGGCCTTGCCCCTTCCTGTCCAGGGGTTTTGTTATTTCTTGGTCAGGTGGTGGCTCACTCGCCAATCACACTCCAGTTCACATGAAGGAATACAATTGGATAATAACTTTAGTTAACCCTGGATCTACCGCTGTTAACCCCTGATGACCAAGTCTAGAACTTTCCTGGAGGGTTTGCGACTCCCTCTGTCAGCTCCTAACCTGGAGAGGGCACTGTTCGCAACTACCCCTCTGATCATGTATTTGCAGGGGTGTTGCATTTGTGTAATGAAAAGTTATACAAATTTCCAATATTCTTTCTGTATCAATTCCCTAGTTATCTAGATCTTTTTTTTGCTGACATTCTAATGGAAGCTGTGGATAGAATTCTGTCCATGTTCATGTGATGTCCCACCGGTGCATGGCTCATTATATCACACAGCTCTAATTACTCTCTCTGTGACATCACATGACCAGGCATATAAGGAGCTGTGCACCTGTGTTACATCACATGACAGGGGATATAACAAGCCGTGCACCTGTCTGACATCACATGACCAGGGATATAACAAGCTATGTACCTGTTTGACATCACATGAACAGGGATATAAGGAGCTGTGCACCTGTGTAACATCAAATGACAGAAGATATAATGAGTCATGCACTTGTGTGACATCACACGAACAGGGGTATAACGAGCCGTGCACCTGTGTGACATCAAATGACCAGGAATAAAACAAGCCATGCAGCTGTGTGACATCACATGACCAAGGATATAATGAGCCATGCACCTGTGTGACATCACATGACCAGGGATATAACAAGCTATGTACCTGTTTGACATCACATGAACAGGGATATAAGGAGCTGTGCACCTGTGTAACATCAAATGACAGAAGATATAATGAGTCATGCACTTGTGTGACATCACACGAACAGGGGTATAACGAGCCGTGCACCTGTGTGACATCAAATGACCAGGAATAAAACAAGCCATGCAGCTGTGTGACATCACATGACCAAGGATATAATGAGCCATGCACCTGTGTGACATCACATGACCAGGGATATAACGAGCCGTGTACCTGTTTGACATCACATGACCAGGGGTATAATAAGTCATGCACCTGTGTGACATCACATGACCAGGTGTATAATAAGCCATGCACCTGTGTGACATCAAATGACCAGGGATATAACAAGTCGAGCACCTGTGTGACCAGGGTTATAACGAGCTGTGCACCTGTGTGACATCACATCACCAGGGATATAACGAGTTGTGCAACGGTGTGACATCGCATGACCAATGAAATAGCAAACCATGCACCTGTGTGACATCACATGACTAGGGACTGGTATTTATCACTTTTCATTACAAATCAATTATTTCCTGAAAGTGGAAACCCCTTGCTTGCTATAGATGGAGTATACAAAAAAGTAATATTTTTTAGACAAGACTTTTGTGAAAGTTCCTTGTATCGTTTGCTTTAAATCGGGTAAAAAATAGAAAATAGTTGCAAAAACATTTGTAAGGTGACATCTATATGTGTCCTACACAGGAGATGACGGAATGCTTCATGGTATTGTTTCCTCGGCACTTGTTACTTCTTTCAATGGATCATAAGGAGAGGAGATTTATCTATCAGGTAAAGAATAACAGTCTTATGTCCTTCCCGTTCATGGCCAGAAGTGTGTGCATCTACTGTATGTTTCATAGATAATTGGCATTGTTACATCCTACATCACAGACAGGACTTCATCTATTATATTAATGGGGTTAGATAATATTTTTGCTTCAGAGATTTATAATTATACAATATAAAAAAGTGTTTAAAAAAATCTACCATCAAAATCAAGAACAATAACCCAGACACTTACTCAAACATCCAGGCACCGTGACTGTGGTAATCTTCTTATATGTATAATTTATGGCCTCCTTCCTTCTAATATCAACTTTTAAAATTATGCCAATGAAACTGAAGGGCTCTGTGGGCATTACCCGAGCACCTCTAAGCTGTAGATTTACAGGCTGTTACACAGTGCAGGAGAACATTCCACCCTTGCCCTCGGTAAGGGAAGTGGATCTGTAAAGTATAATAGCCTGTGAAGCTGCACCCCCCCCAGAGCCCTTTTGACTCATTAGCATAATTTTAAATGTTGTTTTTATAAAGAAAGAGGTCATAAATAACAAATATAAGAAGATTACACAGTCACATTGTCTGGATCTATGAGTAAGTGTCCCTGGCTTATCCTGCTTGATTATGTTGGTAGATTTCCTTAATATTCAGCTGTCATGACAAATATTTCCTAACTATGCAGTATTCTGCGATTTTCAGGGCCTTCTCCCGCTGTCAGGAATGAGCGTTGTCTGTGCTCAGTCCAATACTGGATATACATTTGAAATCAGTGGTAAGTATCTTAACCAGTTTATACATCATACAATACATATATATCTAAGGTCATGTGCAGGGGGTATAGAGTGTCTGAGGCTTCTTACTGTAGAGCTGTGGGCATCCTGCATGTCATATAGCAGACATATTGTCACCTAGACGCAATGATGTACAGTATAACCTACACCTGGTACATAGTCTGGGTATATGTTGGTATATACCTGGTGCCTAGCATATGATGTATATACCTCGCCAGATTCCCCCTGCACATAAGGATTGGCAGTTGGCATAGAAGTCCAATACTTTTAGCTGAATATCTATTTTCTCTACATCCTCTTAAGGTCCAATGATTGAGCCGCGACAAGTGTCCTGTCTGAGCTCCAGCGAGAGGAGTCTTTGGATTTCAGCTTTACATAAGCACATCCAAGAGGCGAATACTCACCACTCTCCGGTCTCTCCAACTATCAGCATTTTATCATATCTGGTAAGTTGAGATGGTAACCGATGAGCGGTAAACTGGGTCACATCGTATGGGGAATTAGTTTTGCCCATAAAGCATGAAAAAATAGAAAAAAAAAGGCATAGGATCATCAGAATTCTCAAATGTTCTTAAATATTGTCAGAAATTTCAGAAATAATCCAACCCAGATACTTGTCTGTGTGTGAAGTTACATACCTGCCTTTTACTATATAAAAGTTTATAAGTCTTGCAATATCCCAATTTCATCCTTTCTCATATATATATATATATTTTTTTCTTCTGTATATAATATATACATGTATGTATGTATATATATATATATATATATATATATATATATATATATATATATATATATATATATATATATTCTTCTGTTTAAACTGTGTATAGAGCAAGCACTTTAGTATGAAGTACTAAAAATAATCAAATCTTTATGTTGTGCATGCAGTTCCATATAATCCCACTAGATGGCAACATTTCCCCAGTTTGACTTCACTTTTACAATTTACACCTCTACAGGGAAAGATCACTTTTACCATTTATACAACCTGGACATGATCAGTCCCCCAGAGTATAAGACAATCATTGTACAAGTGAAGAAACATTATTAAAAACTAAAGTAAAAACTATATATTTGTGCTAGTTTTTTTTCAATTTTGTATTTTCTTTTTTTTTTTTTTTTTTAAAGATTCCATGTGATCAGTTTTGGAAAAAGCGAGAACTTATAAGGTATCTGACGTCATGTCCCATCCAGAAATGGGAAGGGAAAGCTATCCATCACATGGGGCATGTCATCTTCCTGTCTACAGTGCAAGCAGCTCACACAATAGATGGGGTAGGTACAATTTTATCATATCCGCGGGTGATATTTAGTCCCTGTGCTATAGTATTGAAGTTATATACACCTGGAAAATATGCAAGTAAGTTTTGCAGGATGAGATAAAGAAAACATTGCCACTTTTAGCTACCTTGTAAGGCAGCCCCGTTACCATCAAGCATGACTTTCAGGAAGCCTAATAACATGATCTGGGATAAAAGACAAACCAGTATATCTATTGCAGATGGAACAGATTCCCAACTGTAGACAGCACTGTTTTGATGTGGGTTAATCTCCTCAGTACAGCATAGGGAACTGGTTTTAGCTGAGTGAGAGGCCTTTGACTAGGGTCAGGGAGTAAGAGTTCTCCTTAAGAAGACTTTGCCAATTGATGCTAAGGGGGATGTCATAAGGAGAGCTATTACTCCTTGTCCCTAGATAAGAGCCAAACCAGTTCCCTACACTGTACTGAAGAGACTCATCTACATCAAAACAGCGCTGTCTACAGTTGGGAATATGTTCCTTTTGGTGTAGATATACTGGTTTGGCTTTAATTCCACATCATATTATTAGGTTTTCTGAAAGTGATGCTTGATTTTAAAGAGGCTGCCTTACGAGGTAGCAAAAGAGGCATGGTTTTCCTTGTCCAATGCTAAAAAACTTATTTGCATATTTCCCAGAATCCCTTAGTGGAGCATCAATGGCTATAATTCTACACACCTGCTAGACGGCCTTAATGGGCAAAGTGTCTGAAAGGAGAATTCTTACTTTCTGAACCTTATACATATATGGTCATTCCTATGTATAGATGCACATTGCCTGTGCTGTAATAGTTCTACTTTACTGTAAATTGTAACAAACTTTGGATAAATCAGGTGTAGAAGTGTGTTTAAGAAACTTAATCTCCCATCTTGTCTCACATCAATTCATATTCACATTAACACATTCACATTCATTTTCTTTACATATAATACAGAAATACTGGGAGTTATTCCTACCGAATGGGCAAGGCATGATGTCAGGAGAGGTGATGGTTCATAAGAGCTTTCTGATTACATCTCATGTCATAATTTATACTGTAATGTATTTATAGGACTTTGAAGAACGCATTATGGTGTTATTCCCTGAAGACTTAGTGTTCCTCTCTGTTGATGCTCATAAAACATCAGTAATACATCAGGTAATTGTCTCTCCCATACTCTGCATTATTCACTATATACCTAGAATTATTTTTATTGGCTGCATTAAATGTGTACATTAATTGGGCTGACCTAGAGGGCAAGGTTTAAGAATGAAAGGCCCTAGGATTATTCCATCCCAACTATTATTTGTGGCTGTAACATCCCCACCGGGGGTTAACAATGTATTAGAGCAACTGGATACTCAGTGAACAGTGGCTTGTTAGATGGCTGCCTATACACGGATGTTATGGTAGCGCAGAACTAGCACATGGCTCATCCACGCCGGTCAGGCCCAGGAAGGAGAAGCAAAGAAAGGGGGAGGTCGCAAGATAATAATGTTGCCCCTGGGGCACTACCAGGTGAGAACAGATGGTAAGGGGGAAGCCCGGGATGGTAGCCGCTTAGCCAGGGTCTTACACTGCAGCATCAGCAAGATATAAGCAATCTGCATTGTAGTACTAATTCAGGAGACAAAGAACAATGGGGCACATTTACTTACCTATCCCAGTGCGTTGCCCGAGGTGCGTTGTTAAATCCTGCGCTTAGCCTGAATCAGTCGGATTGTCCGTCGGCCTGCCACCCATTTTGTGTCGCATGAAAGCTGCGCCAATGCGACAAAATCCAATCACGTGTGACACAATCCCCTTCTAAATCCCTGTCCCAGTGATGCGATCCCAGAAAACATCGGAAAACCCGACCGAAATGCGGCCGCGGGACCCTTAGTAAATAAGCCCCAATGAGTGGAGTAAAAGACCTTGAATCTGAGCTAAACCCATATTTTTAGACTTTTTAATCCAGCTTTAGAAAGTTCCAGGGTGCTAGCCAAGCACAGCCTGCTTTACCTCAGGAGACTCTATAAGTATAAGATATACATTTAACATAAATAATACACATTAACCCTTTTTCAGTAATACACACATACATGTAAAATAGTGTTCATAGGAAATACCTATTTCTGTCATCAAGAAGGGCTGTTATACCACAGTGTAGTGCAATGCAGCCTAGGAAAAGGGTTTACACTGTATCAGTACCCACGAAAGATGATTTAGAGTCTCTAAAAGTCACAGAACCCTGAAGCGTAATCAGTTCTACTGGGTCCATTAAGCAAGAACTCCAGGCTTTAAATTGGTAATGATCCAACACCAGTGTTTTGGAACATGTGCTTTCCGTTGTTTCACCAGAAAGCAGACATCCTAATGTATTTCTATGAGCTCATCCCATGGGCTGTGGTTTCCATGTCCCTGTGTATGAGCTGTCTGCCATAAATTACAGAGCAGGTCCTATTTCTGCCCATGTTCCTGCAGTCCTTTCTTCTCTCATTGCCACATGAATGGACCTCACACTTGAGCAAATAATGGACCTCAGGCATGGTTTGTAGCCTTACAGAGATATTTGCACTGCTAGCAATGTAGCCATTATATGTTACCTAAAAGAAATGACTGGAATTCATAGTTTGTCAGGTCATCATTAGTACATGTAACTGGATGAAAAATCAGCAACAATCATCAGTGGATTATAATACAGGCGCTTTGGGCGATAGCCCATGGCCCCATGGCCACCCAAACCACCCACCAAATGTTATACCTTCACCCATGAAATCCTTCTCTATCTACTTCTGCTCTCAATACACATGTATACACAAGTCATTTCAGGACCTTTGAGGGCCCTTATTCCAGACTTGTAGAGGCTATAATATTCATACAGCCCTGGGGTCATGGCCATCCTAATCTGCCCACTTGACCGAAATGGTCATTCTTGTTCTTCTTACTAAATTCATTTATTATCTTGCATAGATAAGTTATTAAACTGTGTGTTCTTTGTATAAAGAATTTATAATCAGGTTTGAAGCCCCTATAATATCAGTATTCCCACTAAACCAATGAACTTAATTCCTAAGGCCGCATTTACATCAATGTATGCCCGCCAGGCTGCGACCCAGGGGCGTAACTTGAGGGGGTGCAGAGGGTGCGGTTGTAATTGGGCCCAAGAGGCTTAGGGGACCCATTAGGTGTCCATTGTCCATATGAGGAGACTAGTATTATAAACCATAGATTATAGTCGGGGGCCTGGTACAGACTTTGCACTGGGGCCCGTCAACTTCAAGTTTCGCCACTGCCGCGACCCCTCCCATTGTATGGGCCGTGCAAAGGGGGAAAGATAAGACGTGTCCTATCTTTTCCCCATCTACAGAGCGATACAGAGCCGCAAGTGTGTGGCACTGTATTGCTCCGTGTGGCCAATGCCCTATATGGGGGACGTATCTACGGCTGCAACATGTCCCCCATACGGTCATGTGAATGCAGCCTAACTCTTTCTCCATTTAAGAGTCTAATGACCTAATTCCTTGAGTCATCACGGTGGTTCTCTGTACAAGAACGTTTCCCCATTGAAGCCATGCGCAGGGCACCTCCCTTCACTGTGCATGTAGTATAAGATGGACAGTGAGACCCTAAACCGCAGCTACATGGGTGAAAAATCTCCCAAAGCTTTATGATAATAATAGGTCAATATCTTTGCCATGGGGCCTATATTCTTATGTGGCCGCGCATCTCCCTACCCCGTATGTGCATGGATTGCATGTGTATGACACATAAAATAGACCCTAAATAAATTTCCTTATGCTGTTACTTATGGTTTATAAAATGTTTATTAAAAAATACAGTAATAATGAGATCATATATTGTTATGATACAGGGTACGCTGCCATTGAATGCTATTCACGTTGAGGAAAGCCTAACGTGCAATGAGCGCCTGGAGTTCCAGATAACAGGTAAGACGTTTACTTTGATGGTAAATATCCGTAAACTGTAGGAGAAAAAACTACTTGGTAAATAGTGTTGTTCTATGTGATAAGGATTAACTATTCTCGTACACCAGAATCAGAGCAGGAGAAGCAGGGAAGACTGCTATATCAGCTCCTCCTGCTCTATATTATCCTGCCTATAGAAACAACTCTATGGACAATTTGCTCAGCTCCGCTTGTGCTGTAACATGCTTGGCCACATTTAGTTAAAGGAAACCTACCACTGCTCGCATGATAAAATCATGCGAGCAGACCACCTGGTAGGCTATTTAATACTGATGCCGGCACATACTTTAGTTAGGCACGGCGATCGTTAGTTTAGATAAAAAAAATGTTTTACTTGCATATGAAAATATTCCTCCGGTGCTACCCCTACGTCATCTTCGGAAGGGAGATGCCTTCCGATGTTTAATTATTCACGCCTCCTTCATTGTAGCCGTTTCCTTCGGGTGCCGAGAGCCGTGACGTCACCAAGCTCTCGGCACCTATCGCGCATGCGCAGATACTAACTCTCACACAGCCAGACAGCGATAGGTGCCGAGAGCTTGGTGACGTCACGGCTCTCGGCACCCGAAGGAAACGGCTACAATGAAGGAGGCGTGAATAATTAAACATCGGAAGGCATCTCCCTTCCGAAGATGACGTAGGGGTAGCACCGGAGGAATATTTTCATATGCAAGTAAAACATTTTTTTATCTAAACTAACGATCGCCGTGCCTAACTAAAGTATGTGCCGGCATCAGTATTAAATAGCCTACCAGGTGGTCTGCTCGCATGATTTTATCATGCGAGCAGTGGTAGGTTTCCTTTAAAGAGTTTGCGCCAGTTTTATGTCGGACTTTGCACTAGAAAGAACATGCAAACTGCTTACACATGTATGTATAAAGTTCTGCACCTGTTGTGTGGCGGCTGCTCCGTGTCCGACAAAACAGAAAAATGTGCACCTAAAGGGCTGTTACTGCTTAGTCGCAGTTTGTAGCACAGGAACAAAGTGCACCAAAAAAATGGTGCCCACTCCGATTTCCGGAGCAGTGCAGGGGACGCCAGATTAATGAAGACCATGCGCCAGTTTTGATGAACTGGCGCCCTCTGCACACTGCACAGGAAAACTGCACATTGTACACAATGGCCCACATTTATCAAAACTAGTGCATTCTGTACTATCTGCTTAGCCCCTCCTGTTTTATAGCGGACTGCCAGAAGATTGTACATTATGTATAATCTGTGCTCAGCTCCCCCTGCTCTATAATTTTCTGCCTGTAGATAAAACTCTATGGACAATCTGCTCAGCTCCTTCTGTTCTATAACATGCTGACTGCAGTTAGGACATTATATGCAATCTGGTCAGCTCCTCCAGCTCTATAAAATGCTGCCTGCAGATAGGACACTGTGTACAATCTTCTCATAACCTTCTGTTCTGTAACATACTGCATGCAGATAGTACACTATGTACTATCTGCTAAACACCTACTGTTCTATATCATGCTGCCTGTCCATAGGGTACTATGTATAATCTGCTTGGCAACTTCTCTAAAACATACTGCATGAGTAGCATGGTAGTTTTCATCTAAGATAGGACTAGAAAAAAGAAAAGAAGCAAATTGTATTCCAGTAAATTGTATGTTCCAGGATTGTAGCTGGACCTGTAGTATTGGGGAAGTGTCTTCACTCCACTGTGTTCTTTGATCTCTACCTTCTAATTACTCCCTAGGCCAGTGATGGCGAACCTTTTAGCGACCGAGTGCCCAAACTGCAACCCAAAACCCCCTTTATTTATCGTAAATAAGTAAAGTAGTAACTTATTGCTCCCTATTCAACAACTTTCAATCATATTGGCCTTCTGAGGACAGCAACATAGTAGAAAGGTGGAAAATTTTCACAATTTTAGCTTCTTTCCAGTGTCCCTCTGTACAGAGAAAATCGTGGGGCCAGCAGGGGATCCTCCAAAGATAATTCAGCCCTGTCTACTCATTCTCCCTACAGTCCCAAGTAGCAAAGTAAGTGTCAATATATGACTGCAAGCAGCATCTTTTAAGTTGCTTGGAACTGCAGGAAAATTCTTTGAGTCCTGTCTGGTGTGCTGGGGCGATGGCCCGGGTGCCCATAGAAAGGGCTCTGAGTGCCGCCTTTGGCACCCGTGCCATAGGTTCGCCACTACTGCCCTAGGCGCTCCCCTCTGGAGTAATCGAGGAGACGAGATGTGAGATCTCTGCACCAGCGACACTTTCTGCTGCTTTGTATGGTCACAATTGCAGGTAGACTTCCTTAATGAAAAAAATGACATTTTTGAACGAGGACCTGCAGCAGCTGGAAACAGGATGTTTGTTGTAGATGTACAAGATGTTACAGGATGAGAGCATTTATTATCAGTGCATCAGAAATCTAACTAATCGACCCGCCTGAAAGGCCAACTTAAAAAAAGACAAACAACTTCCAAAATAACAAAAAAAAAATCCCCTAAAATTTTAACTCAAATCTTCTTCTAGGTGACCTCATGGAACCCATGTTAATTTTATGTATGACTCCTGAAGACTACACTCATTGGGTATTCCACTTACAGAAGGTATTTATTGTGTGTATGTATTGCACATTTCTATATACATTTGTGCATTTCTTAGTGTGAGCATTTTTTATTACATTTATGTTATGTTCTTAAGTGAGAAACAATAGTACTCTGAACAGTTTAAGGTCTAAAATGTTATATGTTGGTCAGATCCCACAAACTGCACACCCTGTACTGAAGGGGAGTCCTTGCATTATACCAAAATATGATGCAAGGACTTCCTGTATGCCGGCTGGATCCTGTACAAAACCCCCTCATACGTGGTTGTGCACATTACTTACTGGGGGGCTGTATGGGCACATTAATTACTAGGGGGGGGGGGCTGTGTGAGGACATTACTTACTGGGGGCTTTGTGGGGGGCATTATTTACTGCACAACCTTCCCTAGTCCCTATCATGTCTCCCCCCCCCCCACCTCTGTGGTGTAGCTCTGTGTGATGCGCACTGCTTTCCCCGGCAGGTCATGTGATCATGACATCATCACAGGTCCTTCAGCCTCTGGGTGTATTATTCTTTTGGAGGCTAGGACCTGCTGAGGAAAACATGTTCTCATAATGATCTATGGCTGAGGACACAGATCACGATGAGAGATGGGAGGATGCCCGGGCAAAGGGATAAATGTCCTTGCTTCATATTTCAGTATAACGCAAGGACTACTCCACGGGCTTCACACGTCCAAGTCCGCATATGTTCACCTGCTCTCCTATTTCATCTACATCTAATGGACAGAGGAACTCAATGAACATTGAAGAGATGAGTGGACCTGAACTTTACCTTTGGCGTCTTCCATTTGGCAGCTCCGCCTAACACGGATATGTTGCTTGATGGGCTGAAAGCAGCCAATCAGGAAACTTTTCTCCCCTAGCATCTAGGCATAGCTGTGTTTGGCCAGGTGTGTCCACCTGGTGTCCACCTGGCCAATCACTGACATGCCTAGTTGCCATTGGCTTAAAGTTGCCAGATTAGGCAGAGCTGCCAAACAGAGGAAGCCAAACCTAAAGTTCAGGTCCAAATATCCCTACTCTCCATAAAAGACTTTTTTGTCTGCAAGTTTTGACCCTGTGATCGATGCTCCCATAAGATTATTTTGCAGATTAATTGCAGTCAAACAGTATACCCAATCTTTAATACTTTCAATCTTTAATACTTTTTGTTTAATTGTTGTTTTTGTTATGTCGCAGCCTCATCATATTCCTTGTGGTGTCACCCTTCACCCATTTCCTTCTGTGCCACCTAAATATAGAAGAAGATAGAAAAAAGTTGCAGATTGACTACTAACAAGCACCATGGACCGTTGACCTCCCCAGGTGTCATTCTATGCTACATCTTTAGGAGGTGGAACCTACAATAGAAATTCTCCATCGCGCACATGAGTCATCCAGACATTAATATTGTGATGGAACTTGTCTATTGGATAATGGTGACTTAGACGTAAATGAAAAGACAATCTGAGGAACCCATATGTGTGACAGACCACGAGTGGGAAGATTAAATCATTTTTTAAAAAATATCCTAAAATGATCAGTTGGTGACTTAAACCCAGATGACACTTCCTCTTCACTACTTTATATAACCTCTTTTTTCCGAAAAGATTTTTTTTTTTTTAACTTGAGGACCAAAAATCTGAATGTATGGACTTGGTATTACTGGAAAGATGCTGTACAGTAAAACTGTTGCCTGTCTCTTTGAAGTTATGAGGATCGATATCATATAAGCTATTTTACCTTTGCTCAGGATAATTTTATATAAATGTATTGCCTTTTTACATTTTGGGGTCTTCAATGTCATCTTCTCAAGAGTACCAGACTGGGGTTCCTTGGGCCCACCAGATAAATTATGCCATGGACCAACCCTCCATCAACTTCCAGAAAACAGACTCTAGAATCCTCCTCCAAATTGGGTTGTCTTCTGCTGTATCTCTGGAATCCAGAACTGGGTTAGAGCCTGGGCCCACCGGAGGATCCTTTGGTACTCTGGTGGGCCAGTCCAACACTCGTTGCCGGTATCCACTTGGAAAAGACATAACATTTTTGGATACATGGATTGCTGAGATTGCCTCAATTTAAATCACTTTTGGAGGAAAGTGGAAGAAAAGGACACATGTTCATTTTCATGCTGAGAATCAAAGCAATACAGGGTCCAGATCACAGCTCGGATCATAATGTCTTATGGAGGTGGAGGTGGACCAGACTGTAAATTTTTGAGCCAAAGAAATAAAAAGATACTCAGGGACTTTTACAGTAACCTGATATTGAAGCATTGTCATTGTTGGTGTGATGAATTATTCCTACCACAATTTCTCTTTATTTAGAATCTGAAGACCCCAGATCTTTGGTTAAAAAACAGCAACCTAGACCAACAATGTCTTACAGACCAATCTGTAGACCACCCGACCACACCGAGAATGTTTCTCTACTAAAAATGTTTATTTATTGTCTGGACTTTTTATTTTTATAATTCTGTCAAAAATTAACAAATATTTCAGTTTTCTGTAATTTTTTCACTTCACTGTTGGATAAAATGTATATTTTATCATGTTTACTACTCAATGATATCCATAAAGCAATAATAACGATAACAATTTTTATTTATATAGTACCAGCATACAGATCAGAGGGTACATGGAGATGAAATTAGACATTACAGTGTGATAAAGATATCAGCCAATAGGAATGAGCTCACAGGAACTTACAAATTATGAGGAACGAGGAATGACACCAAAATACAGATTGGATCTATTAGTTGGTTCGCAGATATGGTACAAACTTTTCAGGAGCTGATGTGAATTAGACATTTTTTTGCTTTGCTAGTATTTATTTTTTCAACTGACAGATAGCTACAGTACTGCAGGCATTCATACCAGAATTTAAAAGAAAAAAACCCACACAAAACAAGATAGGAGTTTTACATGAAAAATCTTTTTTTTTGGGGGGAGGGGGTGTTATATACCAGTTTCCAAAACAATTCAAGCAATATTGGTCTAGATCATTGTATTCAATGATGGATCTTCATATAGGTTGTATGGGCGGGCGCCCGGGGTTCTTGACTTGCCATATGCCCGGGCCCTATATGAAGATCCGCCATCAGTCTGAAAAACCTCACCTTCCGTCTTCTTCTCCACAGCCCCGCTGCTCGTAGTCGGAGTGGAGTTTCATGCAGTTAGGGAATGTGATCGGCTTTCCTATCTAGATGGGTTATAAGAGCATGATTGAAGGATGATTATTTAACTTTATGAACCATATAAGATTAAGGATGTAGAGTATATAGAGTAGTAAGTTTTAGATTCTGCCTCTATGCTGCCATCCCAACGAGCGCAGCATAGAGGCAGAAAAGTATTGATCTGGTGATCATTTGTACCAGAGTCTTATAGCGACACTGGTACAATTGATCCGTGGGCCCCTCCAGCACCCAGGGGCCCCGGCACTTGGCCGGATGCTGGCGCCGGGTCTGGATAGGTAGAGGAGTAGACTATATGAGGGAGTAGATGTAGACATTTGTGGGCAAATTTGTAGATATAAGTGATCACTACAAATTATTTTTGGAGGTTGCAGGACAACTTGTGGCAGGCCTGGACTGGACCCCTGACTCCGTGCTCTGGACCAGCGATATTAAACTCTGCATGAATGATAAAGCTGCCTCCTAACACAGTTTCTAATCATATTTAATAACCTGTGCTCATTTCCCCCCCTGCCGATTAAAGTCAAGCAGACAGGGCTTTTGGGAGCTACAGTTTAGGGCTCAATGTCCTGTCCTCTTTCAATCCAATCTCCCCCATTACTAAATCTTATTTTTTAGGTTTTTACGGTGAGAAACGGGCAGATTCTGGAGAAGTTTTTTAGGAGTAAGAATATAAAAAGTTAAAGTTTTTGCATAGGGGGTAAAGAAAAGTGTAGCATAACTTCTACTGCCTACTAGTCACTATATGGTAAGACCACAGAGATGGAAAGGTTAAAGCTAGGCCAGATATTGATGGTTAGGTCAGATAATGTAGAAGATGGCAGAAGTAAAAGAGGAAACATTTTTGAGACACTGACCGGATATATTAAACTGTACAATTAAACAGAAAGCTGAAACAGCTTGCACATGTATTTAGTACAGTTTACCTTACTTAATGTCACAGGTCGGCCGCGGGTGCATGGAGAGGGCTCACGTGCTGAGCCCTCTCCATAGCCAGTAAGTCTTTGTTGCATATTGCATATCGCCGCCGGCAGCATGGGCACCGCCACCTTTTTTTCGAGGATCGCCGCTCCCCGTGATGTCATCGGGGAGCCTCGATCCATCGCTATGGTAGAAGACCCGAGGCTACTTCGGGTTAACCCATGCATTACAATGTGCTATCAGCACATTGTAATGTATGAGTAGTAAAATCCCCATATACTGCCATACTGTAGTATGGCAGTATATGATAGGATCGTACAGACAACCTCGGGTTAAAGTACCCTAGGGAGTCTGAAAAATAGTAAAAATAAAAATAAAAAAAAAGTAAAAAAAAATTATAATAAAAAACCCTAAAAACTCAAATCAACCCCCTTTCCCTAGAACTGATATAAATATAAATAAACAGTAAAAATCATAAACACATTAGGTATCGCCGCATCCGAAAATGCCCGATCTATCAAAATATGATACCGGTTTTTCACTGCGTTTAATCCCGTAACGGAAAATCGCGCCCAAAGTCGAAAATGGCACTTTTTTGTCATTTTAAAAAAAAATAAAAATTCTATAAAAAGTGATCACAAGGTCGAAAAGTCCTAAAATTTATAACATTGTAAATGTCATCAAAAGCCACAAAAAACGACACCACCCACAGCTCTGTACACCAAAGTATAAAAAAGCGCCATAAGATGGCAAAATCCCCCCAAAAATTGTTGTACAGGAGGTTTTAATTTTTTTTAATTGTATGAAAACATTATAAAACCTATATAAATTTGGTATCCCCGTAATTGCACCGACCCAAAGAATAAGGTAGACATGTCATTTGGGGCGCACAGTGAAATCTGTAAGATCCAAGCCCACAAGAAAACGGCACAAATGCGTTGTTTTACCAATTTCACTGCATTTGGATTTTTTTTCCTGCTTCCCAGTACATGGCATGGAATAATAAATACCATCTCTATGAAGTGCAATTTGTTATGCAGAAAACAAGTTGTCACACAGCTCTGGACATGGAAAAATAAAAAAGTTATGGATTTTTGATCATGGGGAGTGAAAAATGAAAATGAAAAAACAAAAAAGGGCCAGGTCCTGAAAGGGTTAAATCTGGGCCATTAAGTTTTAGATAAAGAGACAACACAATTTTAAAGACACAGGACAGGTCCTGGTGTTTTGTTGTAGAGCAGTTGTGAGTTGCAAGAAGTGGTATATAATCTTCAGCATAATTTACTTATAGTTTGTCAGTTATAAGTGACATAGAAGACAAATGGACAAGGACCTAGAAACACCAACATCAATGGCATAGGATAAAAAAGGGAACACCTGATAATTTTGAATGGAACAAATAATTAGATAGGTTAATTATTGATAGGGCAAATTATTCAAAAATTCCATTCACCGAGTTTGCCGAATTTTCAGTAAAAATTTGATTCGACCTGAATCGAATCACCGCGAATCACATTAAAAAACAGGCATTTTCTGGCTGCAGAGAGCCTGTAGAGTGTTGTAGAAAGTTGTGCGATGCTTAAATATGCATAGGGAGCGTGGTTTGGTCTTCTAACAATGCTGTGTTTTAGTATGACACGCACATGACAGCGTCGGCTCTTAGAATTGCTTCACTCTTCACTTCCATGTGGACTTACATAGGCCAAATTCCCCAAATAAGCGAAGCGGGAATGCAGCCTGACAAGGTAACGTCTGTGCCAGCTCGAAAGGACCAAGCTGAGGGCCAAGATCCCACTATAACATCAAAGAGTGCACTCTTTTTACACTGACATCAGATGATTCCATAGATTACTACAGAACCTGTTCTGTTAAACGGGGATACATGTAGAAACCCCTCTAAAGAGTGAAGAGGGTGTCGGCAGTAATGCTGCATTGACGTCACTGATCATTTTTTCCTTCATTTCGTCCGTCTATGTCCGCTTTCAATCAGTCAATAATCCATCAGTATTGCTAAAGCCAAAATCAAACAGGAGTGGATCTAAAACAGAGATGGCCAGTAAATGGGATATTTGCATGTCCTCTGTGTTTTGTATACACTTCTGCTTTTGGCTAACAGATGAAATAAAGGGGAAAACCAAACATAGTGGCAACATCATAGAGTGGTGGCGGGCAGCATTAGAGTGGCACAATGACAAATTTTGGAGCTGGCAGCAACATGGTAGGCCACAGTATGGCACAATGACAGAGCGGGGAGGTGTCGGCAGCAGCATGAGGTCAGAGAGTGGCACAATGAAAGATTCTGGAGGCGGCAGCAACATGGTAGGCAACATAGTGGCACAATGACAGAGTGTGGTGGTGGCGGCAGCAGCAGCAGCAGGAGGTCAGGGAGTGGCACAATCAAAGTGTGTGTAGGTGGGGGGGCAGCAGTAGCAGCAGCATGAGGCCAGAGAGTGGCACAATTACAAATTCTGGTGGTGGGAGAAAAATGGTAGGCCACAGTGTGGCACAATGACAGCAGCAGCAGGAGGTCAGAAAGTGGCACAATGACAATGAGTGTGGAGGTGGGTGACAATTCCAGCCCCTGGTAACGATGGTGGGAGGCAGATGGAGCAACTGGCAGCCGTTGTGTGGTATCAGGCAGGTGGCAGCATCAGAATAGTGGCTAAGGGAGGTAGTTAGAATCCAGACTCATTTCTCAACATTTCGGGGAGCCGTCATAGCTGATCAGCTTCTCTACTGCAAACTCCATAAGTTGCGGCGACACATCAAGCTTGATATCTACTTTAGCAACAAAAAAGAATTGAAATTTGGCGAACACAGAGCCCCAAAAACTCCCACCCTGGACTTTGAGATAAACAATAACTCCAACAACTATGTTGATTTGACATGGATTTCTTTATATCAACTTTAGCAACAAAAAATAGAATTTGAAATTTGGGGTATACAGATCCCCAAAATGGACACCCTGGACTTTGAGCAAAAATCACTCCATCACCTACTGAGTACAAGCAGCTAGATGCTGGAGACAGCACACACAGTGTGAAATGACGGGATTGTAAATGGCTGCTTGTTTTTATAGGGCTGTGACATCACATAAGGCTTGCTGGACGCTGATTGGCTTACATGTCTGCACACAGGGCCGGATTAAGGATGGTGGGGGCCCCTGGGCGCAAACTGGTGGGGGCCCTTCCAACAATGTTTTTGGAAGTATATAGCCTGCCAGCCCCCTGTAGTATATAGCCTGCCATACCCCTGTAGTATATAGCCTGCCAGCCCCCTGTAGAATTTAGCCGCCAGTCCCCTGTAGAAAATGGCCACAAAATAAAAATTTTCATACTTACCTCACCTTCCCTTCCAGTGTTCCCACAATGCTGCAGGCTCCTCCTCGCTCTTTAGACAGCCGCCGGCCACTGAAGACACAGTTGCCATCGCTGGGGGAGATCGCCGATGCACTGTTTTGGCAGCAGCATGTAGTGATCGGCCGCCGACAGTGTGACGTCATCACTCGCTGCCGGCATCCTGCTGCCGCCAAAACAGTGCATCGGTGAACTCTCCCAGCGATGTCAGCTGTGTCTCATTGACACAGCTGACATCCTAGACCCCTATGTGTGACGTGGGCGGCCACAGGCTGCTGCGCGTCGCACACGGAGACAGTCAGCGACTCAGCTGAGTTGAGTCGCTGACTGTCGGACACTGGTGGGGGCCCCTTAAAAAGTGAAAGTGGTGGGGGCCCCGGGGCTAGAGCCCCAGGAGCCCCTCCTTTAATCCGGCCCTGTCTGCACATGTGATCGAGGGTGTTCCTTTCTTCTTCCCAGAGTTCTCTGCCCTATGTAACATGTTGTGCTCGCGGCCATTTTGCTATTAAAGGGGAAAAAAATAATTCTTTCCCTCGAATCACCGTAAATTTTGGATTTGTGCCGAACAGAAGTTTTCCTGAAATTCTAAACAAATTCCACTTTGTTAGAATCGATTCGCCCATCTCTAGTTGGAAGCCATAAACAGTTATTGAACAAGCCCCTGATTTGAGATGAGAGAAATGATTCACTTGTCATGGAAGGTTTATTACAAACGGTAATGAAAACTTCATCCATTTCTGAAAATGGTATTAATAAAAATTGCCTTGTTCATAGTAAAAGAAAAAAAACAATGACATAAAACAGACAAATACAAATATGTGGCAACTGTATAATATGGAAAATGCAAACATGGGGAAAAGAACTATAAAAAGTAATCAGCTTTCACCTCTCAGCTTTCAGAGGTTCCTTTAAATATTAAAGATTTTAACTGGTTTCTATGATATAAAAACTATATGTAACTATGAGTTTCACATCGGTTGTGGGGAAAATATTTGAGGGGTATGTTAGAGATGCTACCCTGGAATATCTCACTGTAAATAACCATATAACCCAGCATCAGACTAATCTGGTACAAAAAAATGAGAAGGTTGGGACTAGGGGAAAATCTGGGTATTTGGCTTCGAAATTGGCTTGTTGATAGAAAACAGTTGTCATTAACAGCATATTGTAAGATGGGGTCATGCTCGAGAGAGGCCTAGATGCCGTATTGGAGAGCAAAAATATCAGATCTTATCAGAATAAAACTTTTGTGAGTAACTAATGTTGATACATGAAGTTATTCTGATGCCACATTAGTAGTCGGAATTACTTTTCCCTACTTTGGGCCAATTGTCATCAACCTTGCAGATTCTTTTTTTGCCTTCCTCAGGATAATGTAAGACTAGTACCGTATATTGCGGCGTATAAGACGACCTGGTGTATAAGACGACCCCCCTACTTTCCTGTTAGAAATATAGAGTTTAAGATATATTCGCCGTATAAGACTACCCCTTTTCCAACAGCCAGCTCCCCCTGTATATTGCCAGCCTGTACCCCCAGTATACAGCCAGCCCCCCTGTATATAGCCAAACTGCCCCCCCGTAGTATACTGCCAGCCTGTACCCCCAGTATACAGCCAGCTATTATACAGCCTGGCGGCCCCCCAATTGTGCAGAATGCCGGCCCCCCCAGTTTGCATCCTGCCGCCTCCCCCTCTATATAGCCAGCCTGCTTGGCACACTAATAATAAAACAGCTTCTCACCTTTCCCCGCGATCCACCGAAGCTCCGCTGCTACACTCCAGCCGGCGGTGACAGCTCATTGAGCGCTGGCGGCTCACAGAATATGACATCAGCCGCGTGCCGACGTCTTATTCTCTCTGCGATGCCGGCACCCACGGAGCTGTCACCGGCGGCCGGAGTGTAGCAGCGGAGCTTCGGTGGTTCGCGGGAAAGGTGAGAAGAAACAATACCCCAGACCAGACTGAAGATTTTTCAGTCTTCAAAAGTCGTCTTATACGCCGGTATATACGGTAGTTTGGACTTTATGAACTGTCTTTTTCCAACCTTTTTCACTTTGATTCTAAGGAAAATAAATTGTCTACCTCTGCCCTATGGTCCATTTCCCGGCTCTAAGTGTGACACCAGATTGAACACATTTTAAGGTTTTATTTAGCATTTTTTCTGATAACATGCACACTGTAAGCCTCAAACAGTTATATCACAGACTTTTTTAAATTAATACACAGACTATAAATTACAGGACAATATAAGAAAATGTTAACCTAAAACCTATGTAAAGGCCTTTAACATCAAATGGGTAGAAGTAAAGCTTACTCTCTGAGGCAGATGTAAAAAAAAAATAGCATAAAATGAATTCAACAAATACCCCTGAAATCCGCATTCATATCCTATATATTCATCATATCATATCAATACCACATAAAATATGGGGAGCTGTTTTAGCAGATTAGTTTAAAGGGTAACTGTAGTTTGCGATTATTTTTAATACTTTATTAAAGGGGTATTCCCAGGAAGACAAGTTTCTTAAATATACTCAGGATAACAAAATAACACATTCTCTAATTCACTGTTATTAACAAAAATACAGCATTTCACAGATATAATCCCAACCTGTCTCTATCAACCTGTCCTGGTGTTTACAATTACAGTTGCCTCAAGATCCGACCATAAATCATCTGACTATGATCGGGCAGAGCAGATTCATTATCTGCATCCTGCTCCTCCCCCTGCATTAGAAGACCAGCTCAAACACAGGCACTTCCTGCCGGCAAGCAGCATATAGAGTTTACTCTACAAGCTACATATTAGATAAGGTCTTTATCCGGGGGGAGGGATATGTTTCCACCCAACTGTGCACAAAACAGTAGAATAGCTAGTAATAGAATAAAACATGTAATTTCATGTAGGTGGTAAATGGTCCAGTTTGAACACTTGCAGTAAACCTGAAATAAACCAAGGAACTACAATATTCCACTGTAACTGTTTGCTGGGGAATTGTGTATTTTGGCTTTAGAGTATCTTTTCGAAGACCATCTAGCACCAAATAGTTGTACCATACAAAAGTATTTTATAGTTTTGTTCTCTGCCTTAAGTCATTTTAACTTATTCATTATGCTTTTCTGCCAAGCCATGTTCCTCTCCATGTTCTTCTTCTGGATATTGACAGCTCCAGGAGTCCAAATCTTCCTTTGGGTTTCTGTTCATAATGGGATGAGGGTGCAGTGGCTCTCCTAGAAATATTGAAACGGGACAAAATAGTAAAATAAAAAGCAGAAAAAAATAAATACTATTAAACATATCTTGTACAGATCTAAAAAAATATTTACATGTTATATGCTAGTTATGGGGGGTCTCCATTTTAAGATTTTTGGGAGAGTGTTCCTAAGAAGGACATTATCAAACACCTTTTTTAAAGGCCACACATTAGATGAAAAATATCATTAATATAAGTGGTTCCCAACCTTTTCATAACCAGGGATCAGCTGAAAGCACATATTTTCTTCTACGGACAATTGCGGGAGGAAGAGTGATGAAAAGCTTGAGTGTGCTACCCTTACACTGTACCTTACCCAATTCTCTTGAGTGGCCATCAAGTATGTAATTCCACCTTATTGGCTCGTTAACTGTATGGTTCCCCTCTTTACTTCAACCCTCCCTTATAGTACCCTCTTCCTGCAACCCTTCTTTAATACCCCCTTCCTGCACCCCCCTTGTAATACGCCCCTATTTTTCTGCCCCCTCACAATGCACCCTTTTCCTGTAGCAAAACCCACTAATACTGCCCCTTTCCTTTGGCAACTAAAATGCCCATTTTCTGCAGCTTCCAGTTATAATACCCCATTTATTGCTGCAGCCGTACTTTTAATGCCCCATTTCCTGAAGCTTTCCTCCTTATACTTCCCACTTTCTTTTGTTGGGTTTGCCTACTACATGGACCAGTAACATGGTCATAACATGCATATACGAGTTAATTATTTTATTGTGATATACACATTTTTTTTATTACTATAATATATACCTGCAATTTTCAACAATGGAGCAGATTTCATTTTCCATATGATGAGATGAATGGCGACTGTTATCAACAACAGGATAAACACTGTAAGCGCCAAAACTATTGCCAGAAATGTCCAGTTATTGGGAGATGGTTCTGGGGAGAAATGAGAGAACATACTTTAAATGTTGAGGTATCTTGTATTGCTGTCTCGAGAACGCCGTAGATTACCTTCTGGTATTTATTTCTCACCAGGAATGTCATCTTTAGCTGGTGTTGGTTCCACTAGCTTATGCTATGCTTATTTTTAAAATGCCTATGTCAGCGTTCTAAATTATTTTAGTACTTTATATAAGTTTGATTAACATTATTTGGCTCCGGCAGTGCGTGGTCAATCCTGGCTGCCTGCTCAATACACATGACAGGAAGTGGGGGGAGGGAGCTGCATGAGTGTGGGGAGGAGACTTACCTTATATAAACTACTGAAAAGATTCAGATTGCTGACAAATGCTTGTTTTTAACCTGTCACCAGCTAAGAATGGCATTCCTGGTGACAGCTTCGCTTTAAAGAAGTTTTCTCACACACATAAGTTAGGCCCTATCCCCAGTGCCACACTTGGCAATTTCTGTCAGCTCCATAAAAATGAATGGAGCAAAACGGTCATGCACGGCCGTCTGCTCCATTACTCTGACGGAGGGATAGGGGTCTGACAAAGGTACATGGGACCCCATCCGACCCCTCATTTTCATGATCTGTGGAGGTCTCATCACAGGCCCTGTGGATAGTGCCTAACTTGTGTTGTTGGGAAAACCCATTTAAGGGTTCGAATTTTGAGACACCCAGTCATTGTAATAGAGCATGCGTGTTTTATATATATATATATATATATATATATATATATATATATATATATATATACAGGCGGCCCCCTACTTAGAAACACTCGACTTACATACGACCCCTAGTTACAAACGGACCTCTGGATATTGGTAATTTATTGTACTTTAGTCCTAGGCTACAACAATCAGCTGTAACAGTTATCAAATGTGTCTATAATGAAGCTTTAGTGTTAATATTGATTCTTGTGACAACCCAACATTTTTTAAATCCAATTGTCACAGAGACCAAAAAAGTTCTGGCTGGGGTTACAATGGTAGAATATACAGTTCCGACTTACATACAAATTCAACTTAAGAACAAACCTACAGACCCTATCTTGTATGTAACCCGAGGACTGTCTGTATATGGGAAGTTTTCTGCCACATAATGCATTATATTGCAATCCCTGGTGCCCGATGGGGGAATATAAAGGCCGACGCACAATGATCCAATGTCTTAATAAATTCCCCCCATAGTGTCCACAAACACTGTTACGCCTCTTGAACCCACTGGACTGCTGATTATGGAATAAATATTTCTAATTAAAGAGAAGTTGCTAGTTTCAGCATGTTTTTATGGCATTTTTCTACAGAAGATCAACAGGATGTATTCAAAACTAGAGGCACGTTTCTCATCTGTTGGCTGCACTGGCTATAAGTTTTCCACAAATGCAGGAAGAAAGTCAGATACATCTTAACTACTGCATCTACATTTCCGGACAGCTTCTTGTACACAGGAAAAGGGACGGATATCTTTTTCATCTGTACTTACCACACTCAAATTGAGTTTCTTAAAAAAAGCTGTGCTCAATTTTCTGAACATTTTTACTACAGGGAACTCTGGTTGGAGCAGTTTAAGTTTTCCAACTGCTTAATAAAGTGACCTGATGTGAAGGTGGCGGATTGGGGCAAATAGTTGCAAGTGCTAGCAATGAGCTAGCATTTGCAATTACTTCAGGGCCTCCGTGACACTGATGTGGCACAGAGGTCCTGATAAATATTCCCCAATGGCCCAGATATAAAACTGCTGTGCCAGTTGTCTGAAAAGAATTGGCCATTTATCAACAGTGGTACAAACTGCTTGAGGAATGTGCAGAGTGCATAAAAAAATCCAGATTCATCAAAAGTGGCGGACAGTATTCACTAATCAGGCGCACCCTGCACTGTTCCGGAAGTGGGCACTAACTTTTTTTGGCGCACCTTTAAAGAGTGTGTGCCACAATTCTGTCGAGTCGCAGTAATAAATTTGGTGCACGATCCGACTCTGCACCTTAAGGTCGCGAATTTTTGGTGCGGCAGACACAGTGCAGCAGAGACACTGTACTGGCGCAAACACTTCATAAATACATGTTCAAGCAGTTTGCACATTCTTTTCAGTGTAAAGTCAAACAGAAAACTGGTGAAAACACTTTAATAAATGTCAGCCAACGTCTTTGGAGCTTGCACATGTATTTAAGAAGTGACTGCACTTTGATTGACAAGACAGAAAAAAATATGCACCTAAAGGGGCACGTTAGTGCTCAGTAAGAGTTTGCAACACATTTAATACAAATACTCGACAGAATTGTGTCGCACACTGTGGGGCTTATTCACCAATGGTCCTGGTCAGTTCTGGTCGGACAATGCACTTTCGGTGATCGCGCAGGACAGGTAAGTAAATGTGCCGCTGTATGTTAAAGTTGAACCAAAAATAAAATGGTGCACCCTTTCCGAGCAGGGCGGGGTGCACCAGATAATCCAAGTGGTTTGCACTACTTTTGATAAATCTGGGCCACTGTCCTACTGTGTCTACAACCTAGAATTTCATAATGCTATAGTTTACTTGCATCAGTTTTCCGATAAGACATTGTGGTCAACATGACAGATGCTCCTTAACATAACTAAGGCCTCTTCCAAACTAACGTATGCTTGCCCAGCACATAGCCCGGGCGACCATATAGCAGTGCGCTGGTAAGAGGAGGGGTGAGTGCTGCTCACCCCTCCCCTCTTCATAGGGAGCCATGCAGCCTGGCCATACGGGAAAAGATAGTGCATGCTCTGTCTTGTTCCTGTTGACAATACGGTATGGTGACACACGTGTGGGCTCACCTCAATACGGCCATGACATAGGTGTCTATGGCGATCGATTTCCGTCTGCTCTGCTCTGTTACGTAGGGCTTTACGGCAAGCCACCAACACCATTGATTTTATTTTCCATTTGTTCTTCACCAAAACATTACTATACAAATATGCAAATGATGCTGAAGTGCTTATGAGCAAAGCACCTTAGGGCTTCAGCTCCACTGCAATAACAACACTCCATTTTACACTTCCACTTCCCAGCGCCCTCTGTTATCCTTTTGCCCTCAACTATGTCACTCCGGAATCGAGAAAGATACCCTGTCATGTTTTTCAAGTTAGGCTCCTGGCAATCTCTGTCTGCCCCATAGAGATGAATGGAGTAGAACGGACATGCATGTCCGTCTGCTCCACTCATCTCAGGGAGCGATGAGGGGTCTGATGGAGGTACCTTGGACCCCCTCTTCTTGTGATCTGTGTCGTCTAACTTATTTTCCCAGAAAACCTCTGTAATCCTCTGTAAGTTGCACATTGCTAAAGTGAAGTTTTGGCATAGAAGAAGCAGTAGCCCAATAAAAACAATGGTATGGGTAGCATGTGTGGGCACAGCCCTACATAACATAGCAAAAAGTTTGGGTAGGTAAATTGTGACAACAGATTCCCTTTAACAAAAAACTTTCAGCTCCCTAATCTTAACATTTGGACTTGTGGTTGAAGTGTCATGCATCATGTCTTTCCTGAGAAAAACTGTAAAGTTTAATCATCCACCAACTCCCCCACCCTTGATAAACAGTGTCACCCTAACTGGGAAACTGATATGAAGGGGAAGATCAAAACTTGAAGCAATACTCGTAAGTGCAGCAAAATTTACATATGTTGATTCCAAAATTTACATATGCATAAAAATAATAATGAAGCTTTTTCTGCATTGAGGACAAGAATTCTTATGCGTGTAATGCAGGACACCTAGATGGCTACATGTATAGGAAAAAAGCAGGTCAGAAGATGATAGTCTTGGGAACTGGTCCAATATAAAGCCATAACATCCAAAAGTCAATGGGGCACATTTACTAAGGGTCCGCAGCCACGAATCCGTCGGGTTTTTCCCGAATATTTCCGCTTTGCGCTGTATTTCACGGGATTGTGGCCCACGCGATCGATTTTTGGCGCAATCGCGCTGACTTTCGCGCGACAGAAATCGGGGGGCATGGCCACCGGACAACCCGAAGGATTCGGAAAAACCGCAGAATTTAAAAAGCCATTTGTGTCGCAAGATCAAGCACTCACATACACCAGGAAAAAGCAGGTGAACTTCGGCGGACCTCGGCGCAGCAGCGACACCTGGTGAATATCGGCGCATGGACCTTAGTAAATGCCGGCAGAACCCGAATCAGCGAGAACCCGCCGCTGGATCGCGACTGGACCGGGTAAGTAAATGTGCCCAAATCTCTGTAATTGAGGGCAACTTCTACATCTACAGAAATTATTTCCACACCAATATAGATGCTTCTTTACTGTAGGATAATGGGGGTAAAGGGCTCTACAGGATGGAGGTAGGTATTTTTAGTCATGCAAAACATGTTATAAGATTATGTTATGTTTATCATTGTTACCTTTAGTCATTGTTGTATCCTTATCGTTCAGTTTACTTTCAGGTTTTGGAGTTGAAGATAGGAAGGAATGAATTTCATATCTGCTTGTTCCTGTTTTCTGAGTTTGCCTGGAAAAAAAAGCGTGAACTTGAAGTGGAGATGATGTGAATCTACTGGTTTGCCTTGGATTGGCTCCGAGTCCCCAGAGTTGGGGATTCCCTGGTGTCCATCCTTTAACTTCAGAACAGGGATGTTAAAGGGGTATTCTCATTACAGCAAATTAATGTCATTCTTTTTATTATAAAAAGTTATACAATTTTCCAATATACTTTATGTATCAATTCCTCACAGATTTCTAGATCTCTGCTTGCTGTCATTCTATGGAATGCGTTTGAAATCTGACCACAGTCACACAAGTGCACGACTCATATATCATAGAGAGTAATCAGAGCTGTGTGTTATATAACGAGCCGTGCACCTGCGTGACCATGGTCAGGTTTCTCTCCACTTGTAGTAAACATAGACGCATTCCATACAATGACAGCAATCAGAGATCTAGAAATCTGTGAGGAATTCATATAGAAAGTATATTGGAAAATTGTTTAACTTTTTGACATGAATTTGCTGTAATGAGAATAGCCCTTTAATGTTGAGCTTGCTGCAGGGTCACTGGGTTACTACACTGGGGAAAGTCTTCATTATTAACAGCTAGAATGATCAGAGCAGATTACAATAGGAAGCAGTGCATGATCTAGACAAGGGTCCGGGCAGGCAGCGCTAATACACCGCAGTATAGGCTAGCAGCATTTTGGCACATCAGGAGAAAATGGGAACTGTAGGTCAGAATGTACAGCAAACAGGAAGAAGAGGTCAGAGACCAATTGGGGACAAAGGCCTTTAGTATGGAACATTACAACTACTTAGCTGCAGAAAACTATTAGATTGAATTGTATAGACACTAAACAAATCAAAAAGCCTTCATTAGTGAAGAAGCAGGGATTAGGAACAGTTTGGAAATTCCTCTGAATCACTCTCTAGCCTGACTGATTTGGCAATCTTTGTGCAACGCTGCGTAATCTGTGTGCGGTATATAAAGAAAGGAATTATTATTAATAATTATTATTATTAGCCTCTGACGAAACAAATTTAGCTTTAAGAAATCACACCTTTTTTTAGGATACATTTACATGAACGTGCAAATGGATGTCTGAATGCAAACAGATTAGAAAGAAGCCATGTGTGTATTCTGAACAGCCAACCAATTGTAACTCCCTTCCATCTTGACCCTCTTCCACAATCTATAGTGTAATAAGAAATAGGCTAGAGTAAAAAGAGTATACCGTCAGGATCTGACAACCTCATTTGTTTGTTTGTAGTCTGTAACTATACGGACCGGGGTGGATTAAGATTACCATGGGTCCTGGGCTGTATGAATATTATAGCCCCTACAAGTCTGGAATCACTTCCTACATATGGTAGTAGAATCAGCTTCTTGGGGTATGGAAAATATGCTTTCTTTCAATCTGTGGTTTTAGGACCTTTGGAGGACCTTCAAAGTTCCTGAAATGGCTCTTGTGTACATGTGTATTGACAGCAGGAACAGATGTCTGAGGATTTCATGAGTGAGGGTCTTTCTCAGTATAAGATTTGGTGGGTGGTCTGGGTGGCCATGGGACCTGGACAAGTGCCCAAACCGCCTATATTATAATCTACTACTTATGGAGACATAAATAATAGTTCATTTTTATTTTAGATGCATTGGATTAAAATAAGAAATGTTTACAATGCATAATAAATAAAAAGTATAAGTAATAGAAAACTTAAATTGTACTTATTCATACACATTAAATATATTACATACAATTTATTAAATGTACATACAGGGACACACAGATTCCACTTTTTTCTTCAAAGTATTTCCCGTTTGGACACTCCTTGCATTCATATTCATATGTTGAGTCTTCTTTTACTAAAAAATTAATGACAGACATTAAGAGATGTCACTTGGAATGAGAATCTTGTACTCATATATCATGGTATATTCATTATTTGTTTGACCTGAATCCTCCTCAAATGCCCATATGAGCTTATTTACATAGTTTAAAACACATTGGGGCACATTTACTAAAAACAGTGCAAACTGCATTATGTGCAGTTTGCCTGTGTAGCGTGTAGAGGGCGCCAGATTTAGGATTTCTAGCACATGTTTTGCATGCATCTTGCGCCCCACACTACCGCGACAGAGGGCAGCACTTTTTTTGGTGCACCTTTTACATGGGGCGTGCAGCACATTTCTGTCGACCTTTGATAAAAGTGCCGCACGGTCCGACTTCACTGCCCATTTCACTGCAGAAAGTGTCCCGTGCACATTTGTGTCGCTACATACATATGCAATGTGCAAAATCAGACAAAAAAAATCATGCATGGGCTTATAAATCTAATATATCTAATAAATCTGGGCCATTATAATCACTTAAACTAAGGATATTCAGTATTTTGTGTAATTACAAACCTATTTCTCTCAGAATATGGCAATGCAGAGAAAAAAAAATATTTCTTAAAGGGTTTTTTTCAAATACAAAAAAAAAACATGAAAAAGACACAATTTATAATTTTTTATCACAGAGTTTATCAATCAAGTAATATGTATCACAAAATGGTTAAAATGAAGGAAAATGATGTGTCGGAAAAACAACCCTTATGTGGCTGTGTATATACAAGTTGTGGTTCCTGGAAAAAGATAAAATGTTGCGTGAACTATAAAATCTCAAGTTGTCTTACTAGTAGGAGGCTAAATTCAGAGAAACCAGAAATCGACAGGATAAGCCATGTAGGGCACAACACCCACGTCTGCTACCACTGGAAGGGGACAGGATGGGTTACCAGAACTCGTGCCTCTTCCCACTCCTTTATGATACTTGTTATACTGTAACTTTTTCTTTACAAACGCTAGAGGCCCCATTGATGATCTGTGAGCTGTGACCTTGTGCTTTTTACAGATTTTTTTTTACTGATGATACTCTGATATTAGTAGAGGCAGGGGCGTAACTATAGTGGTAGCAGCCATAGCAGCTGCTATGGGGCCTACAGTGTCAGGGGGCTCCATCATCCTAACTGACAAACTAAAGAATGGAGGATGTACACCATTATATACATATTATGCTGCACATTGTACAACATAATATGTGTGTAACATATATGTGATGCATATATGCTGTATGTGTGATGTGTATATACTCGATGTGTATATATACTGCATTATACTCTATATGTGTACTGTGTATACTGTGCAACTGTAACTCACATTTGTGAGTATATAATTATGTATATTTTTTTAAGGGGGAAGGGGGCCCCATTTATGCTATGGGGCCCTGCCTCTCCTAGTTACGCCACTGAGTAGAGGCATTAGTTTGCTATAAGAACCAGTGTAGGACATGGGAAACATTACTATGGCATTTCGTTTTTAGTTAAAGTTTAGTTGTAAAGTATATTTGCATCACACTTTAACTTGAAGATTTTTTCAGGTTGGAACATTCCATTCACTATTAACATATAGAAATACATAATCATTTTTCCACCTAATTTAAATATTAAATAACATCTAAATCAGTAGAATTATCTAATAGATTGTATATATTCACTGTTGCCCCAAAGGTCGATGCACAGAGGGGAGGACTGAAAACATATCTGAAATTACATAATAGAACATATACTTCAAAAATTTCAGACAAATTCTGAAAGTAGAAAGAGTCCTGAGTTCTGTCATATATTGGACAACATGATTTGGAGCAGAATTTCTCATTGAAAATCCTTACAAGACGCCTATATTGACATCTCTCCCAGTAGCGGTGTCTGTACACAGGGGGTTGTCTATCACTTTTAGTTGGGCTTCTCCTAAACTACAGAATGCTTCTTACTAATTGGACTACATGGGGGAGATTTATCAGAAGTGTCTGAGAACAAAACAGTTCTAGTTGATTTTGGCAACCAATCAGAGCTCAGCTTTTGTTTTCCCACAAATGTTTATGTAATTAAAGCTGAGCTCTGATTGGTTTCCATGGGTAACTGGAGCAGTTTTACCTTAGACACTTCTGATAAATCTCCCCCACATGTGAAACTTTTCGAAAAAGCATGACCCAGCAACAATGGACACATCACCATAATCTTCAGTTTTAGGCCTTTAATCCCTTTTGCATGCTTATTCGTGGACAGTTCTGCCAGAATCAAGAATGTTGATTTATGGCAGACTGGATTTTGTGATGAAATCCTTGACCAAATAGTCTTCGCCTCGGCTCTTCATGAGTTTGTGAGAACTTTCCATCTGTCACTAATGCGAGAAGAACTGTTACCTGTTCTGTTTAGCAGAGGTCTCGGATTTTTGCAGTCTTTAATCTTTGTACATGAGGTGCAACTTTCAGATTTACAGTAATAACCTGGACCGCAACGACATTCATTTGGCCTGTTCTCTACATCTTGACAGGCAAAGTTATCTGCAAATAAAAAAAAATGAGTTTGTTATGTCCTGCAGTGACATGCGTTTTCTTACCCTGGGTCTTAATAGAATTGGTCTACAAAGCAGGGTGTAGATCACAGTATTCCACTACAAGACACCCGAGGCTAAGGATATACAGTGATATACAGTCACACATCATACAATCATAATATTACACTGTGTCCGAAAAACAATGCAGGATCCATAACGTAGGACCCTGAGGTCCTGTACAAAACAGAGTAGATAGGGTTTATCCCTGTATTTTAACATTAGGAGGTTGTCTAGCAACAAATATCTATTTTAGTACAAGACTTGGAAATTGGTGCTTTCACTTACAGATTATTTAACATTTTTTATACAAACACGAATAAGGAAAGCCTCCGCCTTCTAATTCTTGGTTACGCCTTCACATTTAGTCAGGAGTTACTATAAGCAGATGGGATTTCAGTTTATATAGTTGATATAGATACAGATGATATAGATAGTTTTTAGCCATAGCAAAGCCTTAAGTACATCAGATGATAATACACATATTTTCTACATCTTTCTTAATAGGTGCACAAATTAATCAGAGGTACCAGTAGATACTCCACACACCATATAGAAGGCAGGAATGGCATCTGCCAGGTAGACATTGTATATGTCTCATATCCAACAAAAATGAATGTATTCATCTATCCATAGATAAGGGAATAAGTTCCAGATTGCTGTAAATGGTGCACTGGTCATACAGGTTTACCAGCACCACAAAGGGACCTTCTGCATCCTATTCCATCCCAACTAGAGATCAGCACACCTATTCATTGCTTCAAAGATATTGTACAATATTTCAGGCGTTGTACAGTTTCAGGCATCAAATTTGTATATATTCTGCTTCACATTGGTTGACCATGTAAAAACTTTTAAAATTGGCACCCAAAACTTAGGGAATGGAGATGGACTAGGGGAAAAAATAGTAATAAGTTAACTTAACAACATAGTACCTTTTCATGAAGACTTCATGAAGGTTTAGAAGACTAAAGAGGATTATATACCAATTTCCAAGTCAATTGGAGGAACATCAGTTCAGACCGAATAGATTCGGACCCGAACCAAAACGTTTGAAAAGTTCAGCAAAGCTTTAGTGATGCAAACCTTAGATGTTTTTCTAATCTCTAGTCCAACTCTGGGACAATCACCTTTCTAAAAAAAAAATAGGGGGCATTCATTATTGACTTTCAGACTGAAAACTTTTATTTTTATTCTTCTAGCTGCGCCTGTTGCAACATATTTATTAAGTTTCAGCACCACAATATTGGTCCTTTTCCGACACTCATGAATCTTTTTTGGGCAAACAATTTTGGTGCCGCTTGGGGATCCGACACTTTTCCTACATATCTAATTTTCTGACATGTTTTTTGGCGTAACTTAGATCTTCATAAAGCTAGTCCATTCTATGTCACCTTCATGAGTATGGAGTCATTGCAGACCTTTTTTCGGCTGTGCGCCAATTCACTATTCCCTTGTGCCACCATCTTGGATCCTGATGTGAAATATAGCGTGATTTCTCCAACAAAAATCAAAATGGACCAGCGCCGCAATTGATGAATGTCTGCCATGGAGTCCAATACCTACAATGAAGATGTGGATTCACATGTATGCCTCTCACCAGTTACCTCTTTGAGAGGTCCAAGGAGTTGTTTTCGGACCCCCCATTGATATGATTAGAGATACTGTTTCTAGCCCTATAATATTATATCTTGAACTGATATTGATGTATTGCCTGTGATTCATAAATCTGCTGCTTGTCAATATCATAGGACAATGATCATAGTACAGGTGTAAAATCCAATAAGACGTAGAACCTGCGTAGAGTAATTAGGGCTTTCAGTTCTGGACCACGATCTGTCATCCAGGATCATTATTAGTAATGCGGTGAATGTACAAAGTTACTCTGCATATGATTCTACTTATGTGCAATAACATTTACTAGTTATCTAGAAAGTACATTTTTCAGAGTTAGATGACACTTACCCCGTCCACATGGTGGGCAGCAGACTGGATTCTCATTAATGTTCACCTTGTAGTGGCCATTAGGACATTCCTCAGCAGCAAAAATGGCGGTGGCTTCCATGAGCAGCACACAACACAAGGCCATCAACGAACTCATACTCCAAGTAAGATTCATTGCTATAACACTATGGAGCCGTTCTTGTGTCTGAATGGCTAAAAGACTCTGCTATAGTTCAGATGTGAGTCTTCTATTTTGTCTCATGTGGGAGGACTTTGTACGTCAGACACATTTCCTTTTGGTTTCCCTTTACTCTAATAAGCCAAAAAAATGAGTCCCCTGCAGTATAATGTACAGGCAGCATTTTATAGTGAAGGAGAAGTTAAGAAGACTGTAATAATGTCCTTTGTATAAGCAATGTAAGCAATGTGCATCTTTTCTGCATGTCTGTATAGAGATCCCTGATAACAGTGCCCCTATGGCAATGATGGCAAACCTTTTAGAGACTGAGTGCCCAAACTACAACCAAAATCCACTTATTTACCATGAAGTGCCAACATGGCATTTCAAGCAGTAACTTATTGCTACCTGTTCTTCCACATCATTCTATTGTATTGGCTCTCCTAAGGCCACCAATACAGTTGAAAGAAGGTGGGCAAATTCAAATTCAGACCATCATTGTAGCTTCTCTCCAGGAAGAATGGTGGATCCAGCAGGATGACCCCCAAAGACAAGGCAGTTCTGTCAACACCTTCTCACTTTTCCCGCAGTTCAAACAGCCAATATAATGTTGCTTCAAAATAGCGCTGAGAGCTTTATCTTTTTAGGTGCTTGGAACTGCAGGAAGATTTGGTGGATTTGGTCCTGTTTGGTGAAATTGGGACAATGGCCTGAGTGCCCACAGAAAGGGCTCTGAGTGCCACCTCTGGCACCCGTGCCATAGGTTCGCCACCACTGCCCTATGGGATGTCACCATAAGATCACTGTTATATGGTATCTACATGAAAGAAGAGTGTCTAAAAAATCATAAAAAACTACAAACACAGAAATTCACTAAAAAAGTAAAGAATTAAAGCATTACCCCCCCCCCCCCCACAAACACACACATAAAACATTTTTTTTTAAAGCTCTTTATCTAACAAAGCAACCACCAGGAGTATTCAGCTTCACCCATCAGTCTAGCAAAGGGGGGGGGGGGGTTAGAGGCGGTCAGCGGCATCAGCCAAAGTCTAGTAAGGCAGGGGTGGTCAGCGGCGTCAGCCACAGTCTAGTTAGGGGGGGGGGAATCAGCGACGTCAGCCACAGTCTACTTAAGGAGGGGGGAGTCAGCGACGTCAGCCACAGTCTAGTTAAGGAGGGGGGAGCCAGCGGCATCAACCACATTCTAGTCACGGGGTGGGGGTTGGAGGTCGGCGGTATCAGCGGCATCAGCCAGAGTCTTGTCTGTTTAATGCATGATGTAAGATTACTATAGCTGCCTTAATTTGCTATATACAGAGAAGATACTGACTGAGATGATTTTCTTGTATAAATAGTATCTATAAACATTATATACACCTTGGAGCCAATTATATGTATTACTGAAAATGTCATACTTTTCCTTGGCTCCTCAAAAATAGTAAGAGGAGTATTATTACCCTTCCGGAAAAATTTAGTGTGCCCTCCTCCCTCCTACTGAGTGACTGCACTTATGACTTATCTGTACTCAGTGCTGCTGCGGTGTGCTTCAGCCGTTCCACCCCACCCGAGTACAGTGATTTGTCATGATATTGTCATTATATTTTTGCTCACATGCATAAAAGACCCAGACAATGAATCAGTAAGTTTCACTTCACTTTACACAGCACATCACAACATCATGTCTAGCCTCACATAAGTCACATTGTTTCAATTTGCAATTTTTTTATTCTTTCTTGTGGGAAATATTCACATATATAGGTGAGGGCATAGAAAACATAACTTTTAATAAACATGTTAAAAAGCAACAACATAATCCACCAAATTCATCTTCATATCACACTAACCACGGTCCCAGGTTATCCCTATTGATAGAAATATCCTAGTATGCCCTATTGGTCCAATTATGACTAATTCCCTAATTCCCTAAAACGTGTTTCCAGTGCCACTCCTGTAGCAGTTGAATAGTCCTAGACTGAGAGTATTTAAATGGCACCGGCCACTGACAGCTTCCTGTCAGGCATCCATTCCAGTTTACCCATTGGTCAGTGCACCCATGTGGTGTATAATCAATTGCATCAACTCAATAACGTCTATGGCCCTCCTACAGTTGGTACACACCAATAGCAATAGCTATGATAAGGCTATCTAAACTAATGTGATGCAATTCCATCCTAGATTATAAATAAACAGAAAACAAATAGAGTGATCATATCCCTTATGTGAGATATCATAGCCTCAAAGAAATACAACAGTCATAAATATTAGAGATGGGCGAATTTGTCAAAATTCGATTCAAACAGGTTCGCCAAATTTTTCAAAAAAAATTTGATTCGACCTGAATCGAACCATGACGATTCATGATAAAAAAAAAACAGGTATTTCCTGGCTGCAGATAACCTGTAGGGTGTTGTAGAACGTTGTGCCATGCTCAAATATGCATAGGGAGCATGGTTTGTCTTCAAACAATGCTGTGTTTTAGTATGACATGCACATAACAGCTGCTCTTAGAATCGCTTCACTCTTCAATTCCATGTGCATTTACATAAGCCAACTTTACTAAATAAACACAGCTGGAACGCAGCCTGACAAGGTAACGTCTGTGCCAGCTCGAAAGGACCGAGCTGAGGGCCAAAATCCCACAATAACATCAAAAAGTGCACTCTTTTAACACTGACATCAGTGATTCCATAGATTACGACAGAACCTGTTCTGTTAAACGCGGATACATGTAGAAACCCCCCTAAAGAGTGGAGAGGGTGCCGGCAGTAATTTTGCACTGACCTCACTGATCATTTCACCCTTCTTTTCATCCGTCAGTGTCAGCTTTCAATCAGTCAATAATTCATCAGTATTGCTAAAACAAAAAAGGAGTTGATCCAAAACAGAGATGACCAGTAAATGGGATATTTGCATGTCCTCTGTTTTCTGTATCCACTCCTGCTTTTGGCTACCAATCCTGAGGCTTTTCATTCCTTCTGACAGATAAAATAAAGGGGAAAACCAAACATAGTGGCAACGTCATAGAGTGGTGGAGGGTGAAAACAGCATTATGGAAATCACAGAGTGTTCCAGGAAGACAGCGGTCAGTTGGCAGCAGCATGAGTAGGCCACAGAGTGGCACAATGACAAATTCTGGAGGTGGCAGCAACATCGTAGGCCACAGAGTGGGAGAATGACAGAGTGTGGCGGTGGCGGCAGCAGCATCATGAGGTCAGAGAGTGGCAGAATGACAAATTCTGGAGGCGGCAGCAACATGGTAGGCCACATAGTGGCACAATGACGAAGTTTGAAATGAATTTGAATTTTGAAATTAATTTGAAGTTTTAAATTTTTAATTTAAATATGAACTTGAAGATTAGAGACACCAAATGCATCATTCATTACAATTTCCCTGAAAATATTATGTCTTTGCCACAAAAGAATTGCAAAGGTGGCAGCAGCAGCATGAGGTCAGAGAGTGGCGCAATGACAATTTTTTTAGGTGGCAGCAACATGGTAGGCCACAGTGTGGCACAATGCTGAAGTTTGAGATGAATTTGAATTTTGAAATGAATTTGAAGTTTGACATTTTTTATTTAAACTCAAATTTTTAGATTAGAGACACCAAATGCATCATTCATTACAATTTCCCTGAAAATATTATGTCTTTGCCACAAAAGAATTGCAAAGGTGGCAGCAGCAGCATGAGGTCAGAGAGTGGCACAATGACAATTTTTTTAGGTGGCAGCAACATGGTAGGCCACAGTGTGGCACAATGCTGAAGTTTGAGATGAATTTGAATTTTGAAATGAATTTGAAGTTTGACATTTTTTATTTAAATTCAAATTTGAAGATTAGAGACACCACATGCATCATTCATTACAATTTCCCTGAAAATATTATGTCTTTGCCAAAAAAGAACTGCAGAGGTGGCAGAAGCAGCATGAGGTCAGGGAGTGGCAAGATGACAAATTCTTTAGGTGGCAGCAACATGGTAGGCCACAGTGTGGCACAATGACAAAGTGTGGAGGTGGCAGCAGCAGCATGAGGTCAGAGAGTGGCACAATAACAAATTCTGGAGGTGGCAACAGCAGCAGTATGAGGTCAGAGAGTGGCACATTGCAAAATTCTGGAGCTGGCAGCAACATGGTAGGCCACATAGTGGCACAATGACAAAGTGTGAAGGTGGCAGCAGCAGAAGCATGAGGTCAGAGAGTGGCACAATGACAAATTCTGGAGGTGGCAGCAGCAGCATGAGGTCAGAGAGTGGCACAACATCAAATTCTGGAGCTGGCAGCAACATGGTAGGCTACATAGTGGCACAATGAAAAAGTGTGGAGGTGCCAGCAGCAGTAGCAGGAGGTCAGAAAGGTGTACAATGAGTGTTGTGGTGGGTGACAATTCCAGTCCCTGGTATAGATGGTGGTAGGCAGATGCATGGCACCTGGCGGGGGGCAGCATCAGAATAGTGGCTGAGGCAGGTAGTTAGAATCCAGACTCATTTCTCAACATTTGGGAGAGGTGTCATGGCTAAGCTAATCTGATGCATAAGGCATTGCTGTGTTGAAATACTGGCCGATCCGTGCCTGAATCATTTTGACATAGGTCAGTCTCTCTACATTACAGGTTAACAAGCGGGTTCTCCTTGAGGTAACGATGGCCTCCTCCGCACTGAACACCTGCTCTGATGCCACACTACTGCCCGGGCAGGACAACTTCTCTACTGCAAATTATGCAAGTTTGGCTGCCAAGTAGTTCAGGGGATCCTCTACCTGGGGTGGTAGAGTGCTGTCCAAGTAGGCCACCACCTGCTGGTGTAGGGTCTGCTCCATGTCCTGCTGTTGATGGCGGCTACCCTCCTCACTAGTTTGGTGAAGGAAGCTGCTCATTAAGGACTCCTACTGCTCCTACTCCCTCCCATTTCCTCACAGCAGCAATGGCAGTAGTACGTGAGCGATGACTGCCAGGAATCCCCTGGTCAGACCTGACAGAGGATGGACAATGGCGCACATAGGTGGTGGCAAACTGTCTGCACAGTATTTCTCTATAGTACGCCAGATGTTCCTCCCTCTTGGCAGCTGGAAAAAAGTCACCCACTTTGGACCGGTAGCGAGGGTTCAAGAGGGTGGAGAGCCAAAACTTATCCCTATGCTGGATGTTGACTATTCAGCTGTCATTAGTTAGGCCATGCTGCGGGCTATTTTGCGCAAGTGACTCTGAGGGACTCTCGGCCTCCATCTCCACTGCATACTGCCACGGTGCTTCTGGGTTATCTGCCTCGTCTTCTAACTCCTCTAGATGCTCCTGCTCCTCCTCTCCTGTCACCTGAGTAGAAAAACCACTAATTTTACCAAACTCTGCTTGTGCTCCAATGTCCTCCTCTCCTCCAGTACAGCCCCTAACTGACTCATGTGGCCATGAGATGTAGTAGCCACTTCTCCAGTGCCCTGACCAGACAGATTTTGCAGCATCAGTTCCAGGACATGAAGCAGTGGAATGATGTTATTCAACCTGCAGTCCTGGCAACTGACAAATAATGTAGCCTCTTCAAAGGGCCTGAGCAATTTACAGGTGTCACGCATGAGCTGCCAGGGGCTGACATCAAACGTACCCGTTTGGCACCCGTCCTTACACTGCTGCCACCCTTCTGACTCATAGCCACAGTAGAGACATGCTGCCTGCTTCGCTGCCTGATGTGCAAGCTGACACCCTCTTCTCCCGACGACGATGATGTATCTTACGAACCCACGGTCTCTAGGCTGGGGTTGTCAGATGTTATTTGGGAGGAAGTGGATGATCTAGTGAACCAATCAACAACCTTTGTGCCACCTTTCTGTCTGACATAATGGTTAATCAACTATGTGGATTTAACATGTATTTCTTGCTCTCAACTTTAGCAACAAAAAACAATTGAAATTTGCGGTATACAGATACCCCAAAACGGCCATCCTGGAATTGGAGCAAAAATCACTCCAGCAACTATGTGGATTTGACACGTATTTCTTGCTCTCAACTTTCACAACAAAAAACTATTGAAAATTGTCGTATACAGATACCCCAAAACGGACACCCTGGAATTGGAGCAGAAATCAATACAGAAACTATATGGATTTTATACAGAGTTATTCCTATTCACTTCACCACCAAAAAAGAACAGCAATTTTGCGTATACAGATCCCCCAAAACGGTCACCGTGGGATAGGAGCAGAAATCACTACAGAAACTATGTGGATTTTACACAGATATCTTCCTATTCACTGCAGCATTAAAAAAGAACTGCAATTTGCGGTATACAGATCCCCCAAAATGGACACCCTGGGATTGAAGCAGAAATCACTACAGAAAGTATGTGGATGATACACAGATTTCTTTCTATTCACTTCAGCAACAAACCCCCCCTGCAATTTGGGGTATACAGATCCCCCAAAAAGGACACCCTGGCACTGGAGCAAAGATCATTCACTAAAGAAACTATGAGGATTTTACACAGATTTCTTGCTATTCTCTTCATCAACAAAAAGAACTGCTATTTGGGGTATACTGATCCCCCAAAATGGATTCCCTGGGCTTGGAGTTTAAATCGCTACAGCACAGTACAGTACAAGCAGCTAGATGCTGGAGACAGCACATGCAGTGTGAAATGCTGCAATTGGAAATGGCTGCCTGTTTTTATAGGACTGTCACATAAGCCTGTCGGTCGCTGATTGGCTTACAGGTCTGCAAATGTCATCGAGAGTGTACTTTTCTTCTTCCCAGAGTTCTCAGCCCCATGTAACACATTGGGGCACATTTACTTACCCGTCCCGTTGTGTCCGCCAATCCAGAATGTCCAACGAGGATTCAGAGCTGCCGTGATTCACTTACAATGTCCTCGCAATTTCTTGAATGTGTGGCTTCCCAGCTCAGGTCTGCCGGAGTTCACCATCTTCTTCCCGGTGTATGTCAGTGCTTATCATGCAACACAATTTGAATTTTAAATTCTGCAGTTTGTCCGAATCAGTTGAGTTATCCGACAGCCACTTCCCCCGATTTGCCACAATCACGTGTGACGCAATCCTCTGTGCGATTCAGTGCCGAACAGAAATAGTCAGGAAACCTGACAGAATTGCGGCCCGCGGACCCTTAGTAGATATGCTCCATTGTGCTTGCACCCATTTTGGTAATAAAGGCGGAAAAAAACCTTCGTTCCCACGAATCACCATAAACTTCGGATTCATGTTGAATCCAATTTTCTCTGAAATTCGGACAGAATTCCACTTCGTTAAAATCGATTCACCCATCTCTAATAAATATACAATTTTCAATACATATGTCCATATATTTCATTATTAAATTTTCTGTTCCCCACTGATTTTCTGTTTCTACATCCAGATGCAACCAAGTTCAAATAAATTAAGTGAAAAATATTCTCATTCAAGCCCTTAGGGGATACTATATCACATATAAATATCCATTCAGTTTCTCTCTGTAAAATCAAGCGGCCTCAACCCCCACCCCTTGGGCTTGGAGTTACCACATCAATTCCCATGAACTTGATGCTATTGGTGTCACCAGGGATGAAGGAATATAAGACCTCAACATCTATGCTCGCTAAATAACAATCTGTGTTCACATCCAACCTCTTTAATAGATCTAGAGTATCCCACGTATATGATGCTAGGAACATCACAAATTCTCTGATTGAGATACATGCCAATGTTTTGTACTAAGCAACTATGGGTCTCCCTTTAGTGTTTGAGTGCCCTTGTGTATCTTTGGCAATGTATAGAAGGTCACCACCTTTGGATGTTTTGGCAGCAGGAACCTATATTTACTCTCACTTAGCAGTTCTCGATCCTTTGCAGTGTCTAAAATCTGTTTTAGTTCCCCATAGAAAGTAGGCAGTGGGTTAGAAGAAAGTATAGTATATGAGTCTCTATTCTTTAGTAAATCCATGTACATCTATCTGTAATCAATAGTGTTCATGACTACAACATCCCCCTCTTATCCAAACTGCTTAATTGTGGTAAGTTTTTCTTTTTCAGGAGTGGTCAGGGCTGCATTTTCTTGTATTTTCAAATTAAATGAAACTTAAGAGATATATATCAAAGTAACTCCTCACTGACAATGTTGAGGGATACGTCAATCGCCAAGTGGAGGCATCTGAGTGTTCTTATTTTTTAGTTTGGTGAATAGACCTTTACCTGTTTGTAAATTCTAATCCTGAAGACTAAATAGTAGGCAAACTTCTGCTAACAAATCATTTGGAATACCAAGTTCTTTACTTAATTTGAGGTCTTTTTTCTTATGAAATTTGTGCCACTTGAGCTTATGGACGTACAGATTCAGGTCTTGTACACCCTCAAAAATGTCAGACCATTGAGTAGGTACAAAAGATAGACCCTTAATTAGGAGACACATTTCTGCATTTCTGTCTAGTGTTTTGGATGAGAGGTTAACTATCTGGGTTGTGTCACAGGTATGTCTTGCTGGAGAGGTGGTGGCGGTTGGTGCAGCCCCCCTTTGCTCCTCAACAGGTAGTGTTGCTCTAAAAAACCCTGTATGTCACCTGTAGATTTTTGGAGATTGTGCTTATGACCACGTCCCCTTCCTCTACCTTCTACCTCTGTTCTTCTTTCTCTGTTGTACTTTCTTAGGCTCAGCATTCGAGGCTTCCGCCTCCATGGATGACCCCCTCAGTGTCTGTATCCCACCTTTGATAGCTTCCAGGTAAGCACGATTCTTTTTGAAGTCAAGTAGATCCCTTAGAAATTGCTTATGTTTTCGTTCTTTGGAAGCGTTCAATGGCATTCTGAAGCTGATTTTTTTTTATTCTTGAAATCAGGTTCAGCCTCACATGTTTGTGATTTCTATTTGTTCCTTCAGTTTTGCCTCTAAATGTACCAAAACACTTTTTTCTTCTTCTAAAAGGAGCTGCATCAATGTCAAAGAGCTGCTTGTAGCCTATTTTTCCCACTTAGCATATAGGGAGGGGCTACGGAAGCATAATGCTGGAATCAAGGTGATTCTCAGCCCTCTTGGTACAATACTGTTGCTAATGTAATTCTCAAATCTCAGTACCTCCCACTAAGAGGTGATTTAATCTTTAAATGCTCTATTGAGTTCCTTGAAAGCCACATTAAAAGAGGGAGCGCTTTTGTGTAGTCCTTATCCGAAAAAAACGTCCTTTACTTCATTCAGCCACTGCTGAATGTCCAAGCTGTGATAATTGGACCCATAGTGCATACTAGTGTATTCCTATCAATAGGGGTAACCTGGGACCATCCTTGTTAGGATGGGAGCAATGTTCGGGATATGACGGCGAGTGGAGTCTAGGACATACTGGGGGCAGTGCTTCTACATTTTTCCTGACCTAGATGTACCGATAACCCGCAAGCAACAGCCCTCCACTTCTTGCAAGGTGGGTGAGACTTGCACATAGTGACACTTTTTAATAGTATTTAAAGTTTATATCGTTGGTGCTGTTTGTGTTTGCATTGATGACTCTGATGAGTCATTGTGTCCTATTGAGATAACTACCACAATTGGGTGGTTAGTGTGATATGAAGATGAATTTGGTGGATTATGTTGTTGCTTTTTAACATATTTATTAAAAGTTATGTTTTATAAGCCCTCACCTATATATGTGAATACTTAAATGGGTTGGTGAATCTGTGAACCATTTATTGTGCTAGTGGCAGTACATGATATAAGGCTGCTAATTTATTAGAATTCTTGTGGAAAACAAGGCAAACTGCATCAGCTTATTGTTCAAATGTGAAGTTTAAGAGCACCCATAGACCCAGGGCCAGGATGCAGAGTAGGTGAGGTTAGGCCAGTGGTGGCGAACCTATGGCACGGGTTCCCTTTCTGTGGGCACCCGGGCCATCGCCCCAGCACACCAGACGAGACTCAAAGAATCTTCCTGCAGTTATAAGCAACTTAAAAGATGCTGTTTTCAGTCATATTTTGATACTGACTTCGCTACTTGGGACTGTAGCAAGAGGGAGAATTAGACAGGGTCGAATTATTTTTGGAGGACCTCCTGCTGGCCCCATGATTCTCTGTGTACAGAGGGAAACTGGAAAGAAGCTAAAATGGTGAAAATGTCCCATCTTTCTACTGTGTTGCTGTCCTCAGGAGGCCAATATGATTGAAAGTTGTTGAACAGGGAGCAATAAGTTACTGCTTTAATTTTTGGTTGGCACCTCGCGATAAATAAGTAGGGTTGCAGTTTGGGCACTCGGCTTCTAAAGGGTTCGCCATCACTGGGTTAGGCAATCACTTAGTATTAGGGAATACTATGTTCCCTGCTCTGCCATAGATCGCGAAGCTCATGGGACGTCAGTGAGGAGACACAGTGAAATCACACTTTAAGACACCTGCATAAGACGTCTGGCTGATGGAAGGGGTCAAGGTCACCACGCACCAGGAAAGTGGGAGAAGGTGAGTAATGATCACTACAAGTCACAGTGGATTCCCAGAGATATGCGTTTACTGCACATCCAAACTTGTGCACTCCCTGTGTCCCACCACTTTGACAATGTGTTGATTTGGGGTTGATACATACACAATGGGTGATATTTATCAGGGCCTCTGTGCCACGTCTGGTGTAGAAGCCGTGAAATAAATGTAAATGCTAGATTATTGCTAACACTTGCAATCTTTTCCCCCAACCTGCCACCTTCACGCTGGCCAGCTGGCCCTGGGTGGGCTGGCGTGGGGCGTTACTGTCCCCATGCCGGCGCACTCGCTGTAGCCAGCGAATTTTCACATGTGAAAATTCTCCAACTGCGTTTATTTCTATGCGTATGATAATGACCCCCAATTTGTTTGTTTTATGGAAAGGAAGTGGAGCACAACCAATTTCTTTGAGTATTTAAATACTATGCCCAACATTTAAATTGTCATATGTTTGGTAAAAACAAGAAATACAGTTTTTGGATGTGAGGGTCAATTTGGAAAAACACCAGATTCTTACAGACCCATATGTTATATCTCTGTATCACTATCAGAGAGCAGCGGTTCAAAATTTGGCGATTGTAAATGGTGCAGATTCCTTTAGCGGACATACATACATACATACACATACACACACATACACTCAGTGTCATGGGCATCCGCTGGGATGTTCCGATTCCAGCAGCCCGGCGTGTGCGTCCCCGCCCCCTAGGGATCGTGGCAGTGCTCAAATATTTAAAGGGCCTGGGCAGCGCTAATCGGTGCTGGCCACTCCCAGGAAATTTGATAAAATGCGGCCTCTCCTAGCATTCCCCAGCGGATCTTTATGTCCCTTCTAACTCCTTATATGTGAACCAAAAATAGGTGCAATTATATTGGTTAATTTATAGTACAGGTTGATATATATTTCATCCAGTGATGGTTTCCACTGGCAACTGGAACAATTTTACTTCAGACCTATGATAAATCTCCCCCTATCTCTGTATCACTATCCATCTTACCTCACACATAAGCATCTTATACTCATTGCCCATAGTAATCAATCAAAGCTCAGAGATCATATTAATGATCGGTGGCAAAACAGAAACCAATCATGGCTCAGCTTCTAACTGCCACAGCAGCAGCAGCAGCAGACAATGGCTCCTGTATATGGTGGTCGAAAAGTGTATTTTGGAAAGCGCGGGGTAAAAATTTCAGCTCAACGCCTTGTCTTTGATGTTCCCTGAGTCACAGAGAGCAGCTCGAATATTTAAAGGGCCTGGGCAGCGCTAATCGGTGCTGGCCACTCCCATGAAATTTGATAAAATGCGGCCTCTCCTAGCATTCCCCGACGGATCTTTGTGCTATTTGCCTCTGAGAAAGCTTGTATTGTTGCCCCTTGTCTGATTTCCCATTGCGACTCCGGACCTGTTCCTGTTTACGCTCCTCCGCTGCCAGCCCTGACCTTTTGCTCTGACGTTGATCCCCTTCTGCCTGCCTTGTCCCCAACCACGATCCTGCCTTCCATTTTTGTATCTCACCTTGGCTGCCACCGTGGACAAGTCACACCCGTGGAACGACTTGGGGGTACCATGCTGCAACAAGTCCAACCCGCTTTTCTGACGGGCTTTGGTGAAAACAAGGTGCAACTTAGATTCCGGTCCCAGGTGTTGGCTTACGTCATCGTCCTCGTGGTCCAGTGGGTCCACTACTCCTGGAGCATGAAGCTCAACTTTATATATTAGATAATTGTGAAGTAGGCCCCCACCAGTTTACGCATAAGGGTCTCTACCAGTCTTATTCCAGACCTTGCAGTAGTAGTATTGTTGTTATCTTGATGAGGAAAGGGATGCAATAATTTAATAAGGCTTATCAAAGCCATAATGGCTTTAAAGGAAACCCATTGGCTCTTGTTTCCTAATAGAACAAATTGAAAGTATGAACAATATCTTTGGAGAGTTTAGTGCTCGTTAAAGAATGACACTTTCTGAGAAATAAAATCTCCGCTGTTTTGATTCACTCTTCAAGCTACTGTTGACAATAGCTATGAATTTCATTTAATTTTATGACAAAAAAAAATCATACTCGCAGCAGTTTCTTTTGAAATGAGAAACCACATCAGAACCGTGTGACTCAAACCAAGCTTAAAAATTATTCTGTCAGTAAATGTTATGCCTGATCGAACTGCAAAAAAAAAAATCCCCTTCTGTGATCAGACCACTTTTTACTTGACTGTTGTGCTGAAGATTACCCTATATGACCAAAACACTTCACTTTTTCCAATATTATTAATTCTGCCCACACCTTTGTGGCACAGTGTAGCCTGTGTATGACATATTTTTCACAATACTGTGGTTTGTTAAGTCCAGTGAACATGTTTAATATTACAGGGACTTCCTGATTCCAGAGGTGGTTCTGCCTTGTCCTTCACTTCCTGTTCCTTTGGACTAGGACTGATGACCTGTGTGAAGTTGGCCCCCCCACCTTGTTTGAATCAAACAAAATTGGTGTCAAACGTTTGTGCTACGTTTGTGCTGGTTTGTGCAGCAGAAATTTTTGTTTGTGCCGCTATTGTTTTTAAGATTTGAATGAAAGTTTCCAGAGGTCATCAGAGGTCAACCAGCCCCCCCACTTTTCCCAAATCAAACAAAACTGGGACCAACCAATTCTGCTACGTTTGTGCTGGTTTGTGCTGCTCAAATTTGTGTTTGTGCTGCTCAAATTTGTGTTTGTGCTGCTTTTGTTTTGAATATATGAACAAAAAATTAAAGTTCAAAAGTTCAACCAGCCCCCCCACTTTAACCAAATCAAATAAAACTGGTGTCAAACATTAGTGCTACGTTTGTGCTGGTTTGTGCAGCAAAAATTTTCGTTTGTGCCGCTATCATTTTTAATATATTCATACTTTTTTGCAGAGGTCATTAGAGTTCATTTCTTCCAAAGTACAATGGGGGTCATTTACTAAGGGCCCGATTCGCGTTTTCCCGACGTGTTACCCGAATATTTCCGATTTGCGCCGATTGTACCTGAATTGCCCCGGGATTGTGGCGCACGCGATCGTATTATGGCGCATCGGCGCCGGCATGCGCGCGACGGAAATCGGGGGGCGTGTCCGAACGAAAACCCGACGTATTCGGAAAAACCGCCGCATTTAAAAACTGAAAAAGTGTCGCTTGGGAAGCGCTTACCTTCACCTGGTCCGAGGTGGTGCATTCCGGCGCGATGAGATGACTTTCAGCGCAGCAGCGCCACCTGGTGGACGGCGGAAGAACTACCTTCTTAAATCCCGGCCGGACCCGAATCCGGAGCAGAGAAGGCGCCGCTGGATCGCGAATGGGCCGGGTAAGTAAATCTGCCCCAATATGTTTGCTAGCTCCCCCTGGTGATCAAGCCAGGGAAGTGTCACTAGGTTTGTTTTTTACCACTTCATCCTAAACACCTTAAACACCTGAACATACCTTAAAAATTATAGTGGCACAAACGAAAATTTTAGCTGCACAAACCAGCACAAACGTAGCACTAACGTTTGACACCAGTTTTGTTTGATTCGGTTAATGTGGGGGGGCTGGTTCAACTTTTGAACTTAAATTTTTTGTTCATATATTCAAGACAAAAGCAGCACAAACAAAAATTTGAGCAGCACAAACCAGCACAAACGTAGCAGAATTGTTTGGTCCCAGTTTTGTTTGATTTGGGCAATGTGGGGGGGCTGGTTGCCCTCTGAAACTTTCATTCAAATCTTAAAAACAATAGTGGCACAAATGAAAATTTCTGCTGCACAAACCAGCACAAACGTAGCACAAATGTTTGACACCAATTTTGCTTGCCAAATGGACAGCATGTGACTAACTACAGCTGTAATTGGCCCAGCAATTATCATGATATCATCACTGCTGGTCTAAAGGTAATATAAAAATGTAGACCTGCTTCTGGGTCTAGGGGAAAGGAGGATTGGACTTCCAGAGAGATGAGTTATTATGTATATGTGTTTTTCTTTAGCAAAATAAGCCCTCATAAGAGTTTTTCCAAATTTCAGAAAACCTATTTTAGGTGTTGAATCTTCAGTTATGCATAATTGTTGTCTCTTTTATGCATTTCTATCTACTGTGGCCAATCAATATTGGTGGGGTGGTTGGTTACCAAAACTTTGCATTGCTCATAAAAACTCTGTGGTTATTTTTTTTTTCAAGGAGTGGCCCTCCCACCCATTTCGGAGTCTGTGTATTGTGTTCTTTCAGTGTTGATGGGAAGAAAGAGAATGCTAAAATTCCTTGTAATATCATGTACAACCCATGGTCAGAAGAGGAGCTGGTTTTGGAAGAAAGCAGCCATGTTTTTCAACCTCTGGACAACGCATTAAATACATACAGGGTGGAGGTTAAATGTCTCATAGCAGGAACGTGACCATTGAGAAACCTGGCAATCATCAGAATAGGGATATTGCAGATAGACAGGCATAGAAGTAATAGAAGTTGTCCCACCACAATCAGTAGAACAAAAGACAAGATTTTGCAAAAGAATTTCTGAACTTACAAAGTGTGCATATATGTTATCTGACTCAATATGCCAAACATTTACAGGAGGACACACGTCATACATTGTGGTTCCACAGCTTCTTTTAAATACAACTTTGTATTTTAATGCTTAAAGATATGTGTGAGTTGAGGATTTGAGGAACACTCCAAAGCACCAGGGCAGCCATCAAGCTTGATCTTTACACTCTATAGACGGCAAGACTTGAAAGTTAATACAATGTTTCCCCAGAGATTTCAGCTGATACAATTTTTTTTTCTGAGAATTAAAGGTTGTCCAAAATGGGCAGCCAAGTGAGGTCATTGCAGAACTGCAAACTGCTAATGTAGAATGATATTTGTGGTTTGGGATAAAAGGTATAATGTATTCACTGAATATCCCACATAGTATAAAGGTTGATTTACTTTACTCGTAGGTTTTTTGATGATATGACTCTATGCAGCTTATGTCATGCAGACTTTTTGCAAAGGTCAGGACTGCCTTCTGATATCATGAAGTTTTTCTCTTAAGACAAGTACGATATATACTCATCTTGTCTTTAACCGCAGGATAATTACCCTTCTCAGACCACACAAACACTTACAAGTCCTAGAAGCTGTCAAAATCTTACTAAAAACTAAACCAAGTGTTAAAGTGAAAGGCAATACAATCGACACACCTATAAAAGAAGTTGCATATATAAACTCCATTTTCTGAAACTGTGATGAGAAGTTATCATTCTAGTTTGGGAAACCATCCCTAAAAACCTAGTAGGTGTATAGACAGAAATTTGACCATAAATGGTATGGCCAGGTCCACTACAATAAGTTCTGCTGCTATCCTTGGAGACGTGTAAGTGTAGGAGGGTGAACAAACCACCATTCTTCACCAATGTTGAATTTTCAGGTTAGGGTTCATGGGATAAGGCAAGAAAGTAATTTTCCCCAAGAAAGCTGTGTCACATTTTTGCCTGGAACAACCCCTCATTGGATGAGGAACACATCAAAGTTCTTTTTTTTAATTGAAAAATAACATGACTAATTTCCCTTTGTGGGCTTTTTTGCAATACAGGAGAATGTGGAAAGTAAATAAGTATTGGAGCCATGTTTCTGCTGATGAGACATACGCTCTTTTCCAGCCAATGTTCTCATCTGGCTTTTGAGAAATCCCTGAGTTGCGGTTTCCAGAATAGTTACCAATTGCAAGGCAGCCACATAGGAGACCATGGTAGCTCATTGGTTAGCACTATTGTCTAGACAGTCACCATCTGTACGTTCTCCGTTTTTGCGCTGCTTCCAGGTACATTCCAGATTCTTACCTCATTTTGCTGGTATGGTGAGAGGGAATCTAGTTCAGAGGCTTCTAGTTTATATTAAAAAAGGGGTAGAGATGTATCATTAAGCAGACATCTTGGTGATTATGTATCAGGGCTACTGGGCCACCCACCAGAACATGTGGAAACCCTTGCAGTCGCAAATGCTCACGTATCATTAGCACTAATGATTAAGCCAGGGGGGCCGTGGAGGGCCACGAAGTGGGCAAGGCAGGCAGGGGAGTTGTCCGGTGCAGAGCGTTGTTGTGCCCACACTGGTGCACTTGCTTCAGGCCTTAGCCTCTTGATGTATCTGCCTGTACAAGTGGGCCAGCAGAACTATCATACACCAGCGCACGAGTGTCGGCGTATGATAAATAACCCCCCTTTTGTCAGTTTCTAGAATGTCTTTAGAGCTGTGGTGCATGTCAGATCTACCACAGTAAAGAGAAAAATATATCTTGTATACAGAACCAGTCTCTACAGTGGGGAACACTCAGTCCATACGAACCAGTCCTCACTTTTCTGGTCTCTACCCTTATTTGGAGTAAGGTAATTGATCACCAGATGAGTTTCCAGGCTATTAACAAAAAGATCATAAGATTTGGCGAAATACACCAGATGCATGGTTGCGGTCTAGACTGCATGGTGTTTAACCAAATCTTATGATCTGCCGGTGAATAACCTGGAACCTCATATGGTGAACAACTACCTTACTCCAAAAAAGAGCTTGAGACCGGAGAAAATAATTGGTAGAGCCTTGTGACAACTTGTGTATAGATTTATCATAGTGGTTTTGACTGCTTGATGATGTCTGAGATGTTCATGTCTGCAGAGGATTTGAACCTTTTTGCATAGAAAGTGTAAACTTTTGGTGCAACTAGTTCCTTAGTTTTTCCTATACCAGGAGGGGATCAAATTTGCAACTTGAAAAAAGACATCAATTCATAAATTTTTCTTGGACATCTTAGAACAATTAAGGGTAGTCAAAAGTAGAGTGGAGAGGCAAAAGTCGCAAAAAAACTAAATATGAATTCGACAGTAGTGACAACACTGTAAAGTTTTCACACTAGAAAACTGACGTTACTGCAATAATCTGTTCCCTCCAGTGAGTGATGATAATGTTCGGTGAGATTTATCTGAAGCAGGGCCGACTCCAGGTTCTAAAAGACCCATGGGCAACAGAGCCTTAGTTGGCCCCTTTTCAGAAAACTCACATGCTTGCCACTCTGTCCTCAATATAAGCCACACTGCCCCCCCTTAAGCCACACTTTCCCCTCCCATTAGCCACACTGTACCCCCCTTAAGCCACACTGCCCCCGGTAGCCAAACTGCCCTCACACACGGCCCCCTTCGGTAGCCACACTGTCCCCCCCACTCTGGGGAAAAAAAAAAGTCTCCTTACCTCGCACCTCAAAGCCTTCTCTCTTTGGCATGGTCCCACTGTACGTGCCAACTGTAAAGCCGGAACACATGATGTGATTACACTCCTCTCTGCTCCATACCACTCTGGTCCTCTCTTCACCACTTCTCACTTTACACTTTCCACGTCACACCACTTCTGCAAGAACTGTGGATAAGCGCAGGCAATCCCACGAAGGCACGCACCAGTGAGAGCAGTATTGCGATCGGGTTGCCGGCAGCACCACCCGGGACCTTGTTGCAATTACAATAGTGCGACAAGGGGAACAGTGATTCACCAGTTTCACTGGAGGTCTTGGACATTTGCCGTCTGAGACAAGATTCTCATCTTGCCTCATAGCAGATGTGGCCTGCCTTTTGGTTAGTATCAACATAATTTAATTATGCTGTAGAATTAAAAGCCTGGGACGAAATGTCAAAATATGATTTGAAATCTACCTTCAAGATCAAGCATGACAAACCCGGGTCACTTTCTTACAGATCCAGGCATCATGAATGTGGTAATCTACTTATATTTGTTTACCTTCCAAAATCAACTTTAAAAATTATGCTAATAATTATGCTACTCTAGCCCCTCTGTGCTTTGGCTTTACAGGCTGTACAGTCTCACCCTCCTCCCTGCTTCCTGATCTTATCTCTGTGGGAGCAATGGGGGGGGGGGGGGGGGGGGTAAGGAAGGTGAGACAGTGTAATTGCCTGTAAAGCTTGATAATGATAATGATAATATCATCTTCTTATATGTATTATGATTATGTGTGTTTTGATAAGAGGTAAATGATTGTCGGAGAATGTAATTTGGCCTAAAATGATGTACAAGGCAAAAGAGTATCAGTGGTTACAGTACATGATCAGTTATGATACCATGTTTGGGCCATATAGTGCTTTACTTTGCAAAGCTAATGAATATTTGTCAAATTGATAGACATATCCTCCCAGCTGTGAGCAGTGAAGACAGCAGGTTTTATTGTTCTTGTTAATATGATGACTCATTACATTTCTTCATTGTCAGCAGCCGACATATCTTTTTTTCACACCAAAAAAAGTTCTGAAAAAATGTCTGTATTGGTAAACCACAATGTTTTTACATAAAAATGCAATATCACTCATTTTGTCATAATGCGAAACCATAAGGGCAGATGTATCGGTATCAGTAAGTTGTCATTTCAAAATTTGTATAGAGTTGTAAAACATTATAAAAAAACCTTGAATTTTCATATTCAGAAATAGAGACCATTGGGGTTCCATGAGCTTGGGCTCCACAAATGGCTAGAATCACTTTGGCTTTCTTCATAGATATGAAGCTTAGCATTGAAGACACTCCTCACTCACCATATCCAAAAGTCGTAATGTTAAAAACCTTTTTGTGACAATCCTTTCTTCGATCATGTAGTTTGGAACTTTGTACAGGAAACCACAGACAGGTAAGACTATTCTAGATGCAGTTGCCACCACATTTACTTGTAGGGCTATATCGATAACGGGTATTTACACGAGCGAAGAAGGCATGTTCCAATGCCAAGGATTTTGCTCGAGAATAGACAACGATGACTGAAGAAAAGAGGTTTTAACGGTTGGATGTCAGAACAGAGACAAAAAAATTCTTAAAACATAGGATACATTATCATATAACCATAAACAATCAAAGTCAATAGAATTTACTGTATATTTAATGAGGTAGTGCTCATGGCTGGTCCCCTGAAATGTGCTTTTACCACTTACATACAAAGCCTCACCCATTCTTTTTTGTCCCACTTTGCCTACAGTACATCACTTGCTGAAGGAGGGTTAACAATGTTTTTAGGGTAAATCTTGTTTATAATGTATTTACTACATTGATCGTGATAACACCTCAGCTTACTATGAACATCTTCTTGGTTTGCACATTTTGACACATTTTTCTTCTTTCTTTGCTTGTATAGTGCATTTTCATAATGTGTTTTACTGGTTTTTACATCTAGCTGTGCAGGACCCATAGCTGTGTTTGGTAACATCTTTACTAACACGTTTGGCACATTTACTAAGGGTTCGCACACAGCATTTCGGCCGGGATTTCCAACTATTTCCGATTTGCGCCGCATTTAACAAGGTTATTTGGTGCACGCGATCAGATTTTCATTGGCGCACGCGCCGACTTTCATACAACACAAATCGGGGGGCGTGGCCATCAGACAACCCGACTGATTCGGACTAAACGCAAGATTTAAAATTCAAATTGTGTCGCAAGACATGCACTTACATGCACTGGGAAAAAGAAGGTGAATTCCAGCGCCCTCAGCGGGGAAGCGACACATGCACGATATCGGGCTAGTAAGATGTGTTTTTGGTGAACGTTACTTAACTGTCTTTTGGTGTCATGACTTGCGTAGGATGGCCTAAGACTAGGTTTAAGGCAGAAGCCTATTTGCTGTTACAGTACATGATAAATAATATTACAAACGTTTAACATTCAATGAAAATGATGACATGGAGTAAAATTACATTTTGGCAACTGAAGTGAGGGACAATGTAATATGTATAGAGCTCTGTGATACTTCATATGGGATGCCATCATTCCAACATTATGGCCCACATTTACTAAAAACAGTGCAGAGTTTTCCAGATTCAGTATTTCTGGGGCCCGTTCTTCATGAATCTGGTGCTCTTTGAACTGCTCTGACAGAGTGCACCACTTTTTTTTAGCATAGAACGTGCAACACTCTTCTGTCACACTTCACATGATAAATGCACGGTCCGACTGAGCACAATAACGTCCATTCCAGTGCAGAATTTTGTGTCACATGAAGCATAGTGCAACCACAACAAAAAACTGTTGTGTGCGACACATATATGGCTGCAGACATACCTGTGCAAGCAGTTTGCACGAAAAAGAATGTGCAAAGTCAGAAGGAAAACTGGTGCATGGCCCTTAGTAAAAAGAGGGTTCAACGTAGAGCCACAAAAAAATATTTATTGAATTTTTATTAAAATTTGTGTTTCCATACTTAAACGAGTATACAAGTTCCCTAGCATGTATTGTGCAATCTCTGCCGACTCTACAGCAGCCGCAGAGGGGCTTATTCACAGCCCTGGTTGAATGTTTGGCCAGTGCTGTGAATAAGCCCCTCTGCAGCCGCGCAGATTTAAAGGGCCAATGCATCGCCGCAGTGCATCCCCGGATTCCTTAAAAGCAGCTTCTCTTAGCATCCAGATCTTTGCGCTGTATGCTTTAGAGAAAGCTTCCTCCTGTGATTCATTCCCATGTATTGATCTCCCGTTGTGACCACGGACCTGTTCCCTATTTTCCTCCTTCGCTGCCAGCCATGACCTTGTGCTCAGTCCCTGACCTAGGACCGCTGCCGCCTGTATTGACCTACTGCTTGTCCCCAACCCCAACATTGCCTACCGACTTTGTACCTCAACCTTAGCTGCCACCGCGGACAAGTCGCGTCTGTGGAACGACCTGGTGGCACCACGCCGCAGCAAGACCAACCCGCTTTCCGGCAGACTCTGGTACCACTTAGATTTCAGTCCCAGGTGTCGGCTTGTGTCATCGTCCGCGGTGGTCGAGGTCGTTCAGAAGCCTGACAGTGAGTATGCAGATGGTGCAGATTTAGGAGCCTTTAGGGGGGGGCGTCATACACTCACCGGCCACTTTATTAGGTACACCATGCTAGTAACGGGTTGGACCCCCTTTTGCCTTCACATCCATGATGCGGCTTCACATCCATGATGCGAATCTCCCGTTCCACCACATCCCAAAGATGCTCTATTGGATTAAGATCTGGTGACTGTGGAGGCCATTTGAGTACAGTGAACTCCTTGTCATGTTCAAGAAACCAGTCTGAGATGATTCCAGCTTTATGACATGGCGCATTATCCTGCTGAAAGTAGCCATCAGATGTTGGGTACATTGTGGTCATAAAGCGATGGACTTGGTCAGCAACAATACTCAGGTAGGCTGTGGCATTGCAACGATGCTCAATTGGTACCAAGGGGCCCAAAGAGTGCCAAGAAAATATTCCCCACACCATGACACCACCACCACCAGCCTGAACCGTTGACACAAGGCAGGATGGATCCATGCTTTCATGTTGTTGACACCAAATTCTGACCCTACCATCCAAATGTCGCAGCAGAAATCGAGACTCATCAGACCAGGCAACGTTTTTCAAATCTTCTACTGTCCAATTTCGATGAGCTTGTGCAAATTGTAGCCTCAGTTTCCTGTTCTTAGCTGAAAGGAGTGGCACCCGGTGTGGTCTTCTGCTGCTGTAGCCCATCTCCCTCAAAGTTCGACGTACTGTGCATTCAGAGATGCTCTTCTGCCTACCTTGGTTGTAACGGGTGGTGATTTGAGTCACTGTTGCCTTTCTATCAGCTCGAACCAGTCTGCCCATTCTCCTCTGACCTCAACAAGGCATTTCCGCCCACAGAACTGCCGCTCACTGGATGTTTTTTCTTTTTCGGACCATTCTCTGTAAACCCTAGAGATGGTTGTGCGTGAAAATCCCAGTAGATCAGCAGTTTCTGAAATACTCAGACCAGCCCTTCTGGCACCAACAACCATGCCATGTTCAAAGGCACTCAAATCACCTTTCTTCCCCATACTGATGCTCGGTTTGAACTGCAGGAGATTGTCTTGACCATGTCTACATGCCTAAATGCACTGAGTTGCCGCCATGTGATTGGCTGATTAGAAATTAAGTGTTAACGAGCAGTTGGACAGGTGTACCTAATAAAGTGGCCGGTGACTGTAAATTGTCTCCTTACCACACTAAATTAACTTTGCTGTAAATAAGAAACTATTGATGGGGTCCTGGTACAGATTCTGATTGTAATAAATAAGGGAAACTGTATTTTATTTTTTTTTCAATAATCTTTTTTTTTTAATTAAAAAAATTTATTTTGACATTGTGGACACGTTCCTTCTGTTATCTTCTTTGCAGAAGTTGCAGCTATACTGATGATTGAGTATCCTGTGTGAGGCGAACAAGATATTATCTTCAGTTCAGGAGGAACTTTATGGGGGAAGGTGGAGAAATGACGTTACTATCTCCTTCTTGCCATGTTTATTTTTGTCACATTATATTTGTTAGATCTGGGGTTTGTGGTTTTTCGACTGAACTACTCACAGGATATTAGTTTTTTGCTCCCACGCTGACTGTCGCATACTTTTACCCTGCAAAAGGGAAAAGGTTGTATGTACATTAAATGAAGAGTGTCAAGAAAATGATTTTCATTTTTGTAGAAGGGGGTATGCCAATGAAATATCAGGAGATACCTTTATGTTTTTATATAGGTGTGTGTGTTTACTCAGTGATGCCTCAGCCAATGGAGTATATGACATTTCCAGGGCCCCAAGTCATGTTTAGGGGATTTTCCAAATGCACTGCTCAGTTCTGGATGCCACAACAGGTTATTCATTGCTACCTTCTTCGACATAGCTTTAACCCCTTGCCACCACCTCGCCATTTTCTGTTTGTTTTTCACTCCTCATCTTCAAAAATCCATAACTTTTTTTTTTTTTTCCATGCATGGAGATGTATAAAGGCTGTATGAGGAGCTGATGGAGGTTCTGTAAGATGGGAAAGAATGTTGTAATATCTTTGAAGTCATCCGCAGTCAACAACATTCCACTACCGATAAACACTGTTTGTCTTCACTAGTGTGAACCCTGTCCTCGGTGCTTGTTATAGTTCACACTTGACAAAGCTTGTATTTATTCTGTCTGCTTAAATCTGGTTTCTTCTGTCCCCTTGGCTTGTCTTCCTGATTATCCTTTTGTCTATCGATTTGGTATTACGTTACCCTCTAGTATTCTCACTTGGCCTGTTCCCAGTCTGCCACATTATATTTGTGCAACAGAGACTTGTTGGATATGTTAACCCGACTCCAGTTTTAATAAGGGGCTACTTATGTAAAGATTTCCAGATTTCAAGAATGCTACTTTCTACTTTATAGACCTTGTAGCGGTGGTTACAAACTTTTCACCTGCACCTATGAGGTTGTGGGTAGGAAGTAGGGATAGAGGTAGTTTTGTAACTGAGGGTATGAAACATATACTATATGCAGATACTATACCTACTATATCTTCCCTTCCCTGTACCAAAATAAATCTTTTAATAGAGCACTAATAGAGCACTAATTAATCACTAAGACATAACAGGGATTATAAGTATTTTGCACAACATGTACTTAGCTAGAGTCTCCTTTGATATTGCGAAGAAAAGCTAGTCTATGTTGAGGCACAGGCCTCCCTGTCTACCAGATCCCAATTGGACACAGACGCTAGTCTAAGACCTGAGGCACATACAGGTGGTTACTCTATAGTTGCTTACTCTAAGTTATTTGTGACATGCATAAGCATTTGTAGTTTTTGTAAAGGTGGGCAATCATCCAATGAAATTATCAATACATTACAATTAGAGATGAGCGAGCACTAAAATGCTCGGGTACTCGTTATTCGAGACGAACTTTTCCCGATGCTCGAGTGCTCATCTCGAATAACGAGCCCCATTGAAGTCAATGGGAGACTCGAGCATTTTTCAAGGGGACCAAGGCTCTGCACAGGGAAGCTTGGCCAAACACCTGGGAACCTCAGAAAAGGATGGAAACACCACGGAAATGGACAGGAAACAGCAGGCGCAGCATGCATGGATGCCTCTGAGGCTGCTTAATCGCACCATTATGCCAAAATTATGGGCAACAGCATGGCCATGACAGAGTGACTGAATGAGGCTAGATAGCATCTAAAACATGCAATAATTGCCATTACACTACAGGGGGCGGCATGCAGAGGCAGCGGCAGCAGCGGCAGGCTAGAGATTGTCATGGCGACATACCCTAAATGGACTCAGGCTTCACCAAAGGAGGTGAGCAAGAAGCGCTGAAATGATTTCCTATGTGAACAAAAGGTTGACGGTATATTTAGTCGATAACACAGCATGGTGGCGACATAGTGACCAAGTTCCATAACGTATCTGGTGAAACACCCGAAAAATGAGCCTGACACAGCTCTTTTGATAAGGGGACGACATGTGGAGGCAGCCATGGAGACGACTTCCATGATTAAGAGCGACAGTATGAGGCATTCATATTGCGCTGCTATGATTGACTCTGCCTGACACAGCTCGTTTGATAAGGGGATGATGTGCTGCATATCCTCTCGTGCTCCAGCGTCTGGGGTATAGAGAGTTGAAATGAGACATTGGTGGACGCTGTGGAGGATCGTGGAAGCAAAATGGACAGGAAACAGCAGGGGCAGCATGCATGGATGCCTCTGAGGCTGCCTAATCTTGGGATGGAGCTGGCGGTCCACTGCCAGGCGAGATTTCGCCTGTCCAAGCCCCTGTCTCTCGGCTCCTCCCCACCCAAAATGGGCCTGGGGGCCAGAAGCGTTTACTTTGAAAAAATTATAATTTTCAAATCAGGCCGGGTCGTTTGAATATTTCACCTAGGAATAATGGAATAGCATAGTGGTTCTATTTTTAATTGTTTTTACGGAAATGGTTCCATGATTAAGAGCGACAGTATGGGGCATCCATATTGCGCTTCTATGATTGCAACTTCAGGTCTCCAGCATGGCGGCGACAGATGGGCTGAGTTCCACTATGTATCTGGTGAAACACCTGAAAATTCTACCTGACACAGCTCGTTTGATAAGGGGACGATGTATGGAGGCAGTGAACTAGTAGTATATTAAAGGTGCTGCAGTTAAAACTATGTTAGTTGGATCTTGAGATGGAGCTGGCGCTCCGCTGCCAGGCGAGCTTTCGCCAATCCAAGCCCCTGTCTCTAGGCTACTCCCCAAACAGCACTTCTAAGAACCTTTTGTATAAGATCAAGTGTAGTAGCGTTCTTATAAGTTTAGGATATGGCGGGTGCGGGGAATGTAAACAGATGCGCAAGAAGCGCTGAAATAATATTGGTAAATGATAAAAGTTTGCCAGTATATTTTGTGGATTACACAGCAGGGTGGCGACAAAGTTAACAAGTTTGATGTGGAAGCCATGAAAACAACCCAAAATTCTGCCCGACACAGCTCTTTTAATAAGGGGACGATGTATGGAGGCAGTGAACTAGTAGTAGATTAAAGGTGCTGCAGTTAAAACTATGTTAGTTGGATCTTGAGATGGAGCTGGCGCTCCGCTGCCAGGCGAGCTTTCGCCAATCCAAGCCCCTGTCTCTAGGCTACTCCCCAAACAGCACTTCTAAGAACCTTTTGTATAAGATCAAGCGTAGTAGCGTTCTTATAAGTTTAGGATATGGCGGGTGAGGGGAATGTAAACAGATGCACAAGAAGCGCTGAAATAATATTGGTAAATGATAAAAGTTTGCCAGTATATTTTGTGGATTACACAGCAGGGTGGCGACAAAGTTAACAAGTTTGATGTGGAAGCCATGAAAACAACCCAAAATTCTGCCCGACACAGCTCGTTTGATAAGGGGACGATGTATGGAGGCAGTGAACTAGTAGTAGATTAAAGGTGCTGCAGTTAAAACTATGTTAGTTGGATCTTGAGATGGAGCAGGCGCTCCGCTGCCAGGCGAGCTTTCGCCAATCCAAGCCCCTGTCTCTAGGCTACTCCCCAAACAGCACTTCTAAGAACCTTTTGTATAAGATCAAGTGTAGTAGCGTTCTTATAAGTTTGGGATATGGCAGGTGAGGGGAATGTAAACAGATGCGCAAGAAGCGATGAAATAATATCGGTAAATGATAAAAGTTTGCCAGTATATTTTGTGGATTACACAGCAGGGTGGCGACAAAGTTAACGTGGAAAAAGTTTAATGTGGAATACATGAAAACAACCCAAAATTCTGCCTGACACAGTTCGTTTGATAAGGAGACCATGTATGGAGGCAGCTATATGGACGACTTTTGGAGGCAGCTATGGTGATGACTTGTGAAGGTAGCAATGGAGACAACGTGTGGAGCCAGCTAATAAGACGACATGTGGAGGCTGCTATGGAGACAATTTAATTTGGATAGTGCCTGTATGTGGCAGTCCAAAAAAGTTTTAAAACCAGAGGAGCAGGTAGGTGGTCCTCCAGAAAAATTAAATAAATTGAGTGCCTGTATGTGGCAGTCCAAAAAAGTTTTCAAACCAGAGGAGCAGGTAGGAGGTGCTCCAGAAAAATTAAATACATAGAGTACTATAGCTAGAGCCAGTTGGCCCTGGCAAAAAATAGCCAGTTTCCTATGCTTTATTGTACAAAGAGGAGGAGAAGGAGGACAATGAGGAGGAGGAGTGCACACATTATTCAGGTTGAGCTTCTTTCACCTGGTGGAGAATGAAAATCCGGAGAAATCCAGGCTTTATTCATCTTGATAAGCGTCAGCCTGTCAGCGCTGTCAGTCGACAGGCGTGTACGCTTATCGGTGATGATGCCACCAGCTGCACTGAAAACCCGCTCGGACAACACGCTAGCGGCAGGGCAGGCAAGAACCTCCAAGGCGTACAGCGTCAGTTCGTGCCACATGTCCAGCTTTGAAACCCAGTAGTTGTAGGGAGCTGTGTGATCATTTAGGACGATGGTATGGTCAGCTACGTACTCCCTCACCATCTTTCTGTAAAGATCAGCCCTACTCTGCCGAGACTGGGGACAGGTGACAGTGTCTTGCTGGGGTGACATAAAACTGGCAAAGGCCTTGTAAAGCGTACCCCTGCCAGTGCTGGAAAAGCTGCCTGCTCGCCTACTCTCCCTCGCTACTTGTCCCGCAGAAGTACGCCCTCTGCCGCTAGCGCTGTCAGAAGGAAAATACTGTTTCAGCTTGTGCACCAGGGCCTGCTGGTATTCATGCATTCTCACACTCCTTTCCTCTCCAGGGATGAGAGTGGAAAGATTTTGCTTGTACCGTGGGTCCAGGAGAGTGAATACCCAGTAATCGGTGCTGGAATAAATTCTTTGAACGCGAGGGTCACGGGATAGGCAGCCTAGCATGACATCTGCCATAAGTGCCAGAGTCCCAACGCGCAAGAATTCACTCCCCTCACTGGCCTGACTGCCCATTTCCTCCTCCTCCAACTCCTCTTCTTCTGCCCATACACGCTGAACAGTGAAGGACTGAACAATGGTCCCCTTTTCTGTCTCGCCAACATTCTCCTCCTATTCCTCCTCCACCTCCTCCGATATGCGCTGAGAAACAGACCTAAGGGTGCTTTGGCTATCAACAAGGGAATCTTCTTCCCCCGTCTCTTGTGACGAGCGCAAAGCTTCCGACTTCATGCTGACCAGAGAGTTTTTCAACAGGCCAAGCAGCGGGATGGTAAGGCTGATGATGGCGGCATCGCCACTGACCATCTGTGTTGACTCCTCAAAGTTTCTCAGCACCTGACAGATATCAGACATCCACGTCCACTCCTCATTGTAGACTTGAGGAAGCTGACTGACCTGACTACCAGTTCTGGTGGAAGTTGACATCTGGCAGTCTACAATCGCTCTGCGCTGCTGGTAAACTCTGGATAACATGGTTAATGTTGAATTCCACCTCGTGGGCACGTCGCACAACAGTCGGTGAGCGGGCAGTTGGAGGCGGCGCTGCGCTGCCCTGAGAGTGGCAGCATCTGTGCTGGACATGTGTCAGTCTGCCGAGTTGCAGAGCCGCCACCAGGTTACGGCCATTGTCACACACAACCATGCCTGGCTTCAGGTTCAGCGGTGCCAGCCACAGATCAGTCTGCGCCGTGATGCCCTGTAATAGCTCTTGGGCGGTGTGCCTTTTATTGCCTAGGCTCAGCAGTTTGAGCATCGCCTGCTGTCGCTTAGCGATGGCACTGCTGCTGTGCCTAGAGCTACCAACTGATGGCGTCATGCCCACGGATGGTAATTCAGGGGAGGATGAGGTGGAGGAGGGATGGGAGGAGGAGGAGGCATAGTAGGCCTTTGAGACCTGGACCGAGGTAGGCCCCACAATCCTCGGCGTCGGCAGTATATGACCAGCCCCAGGGTCAGACTCGGTCCCAGCCTCCACCAAGTTAACCCAATGTGCCGTCAGCGATATATAGTGGCCCTGCCCGGCAGCAGTCGTCCATGTGTCCGTGGTCAGGTGGACCTTGTCAGAAACGGCGTTGGTCAGGGCACGGATGATGTTCTCTGACCCGTGCTTGTGCAGGGCTGGGACGCCGCATCGGGAAAAGTAGTGGCGGCTGGGGACCGAATACCGAGGGGCGGCCGCCGCCATGAGGTTTCGAAAGGCCTCGGTCTCTACCAGCCTATAGGGCAGCATCTCCAGGCTAAGCAACTTGGAGATGTGGATGTTGAGGGCTTGGGCATGTGGGTGGGTTGCGCTATACTTCCTTTTGCGCTCCAGCGTCTGGAGTATGGAGAGCTGAACGCTGGTGGATGCTGTGGAGGATCGTGGAGGCGAAGATGGGGTTTTCGCATGGGAGGTGTTTGGGCCGGGGTCCTGGGCAGGGGGCTGACTAGCAGATGACACAGGGGAAGGAGCAGTGGTGTGCCCGGCCGGAGGTGAACGGGCTTGGTGCCATTGAGTGGGGTGTTTAGCATTCATATGCCTGCGCATACTGGTGGTAGTTAAGCTAGTAGTGGTGGAACCCCTGCTGATCCTGGTTTGGCAAAGGTTGCACACCACAGTCCGTCGGTCATCCGGTGTTTCTTTAAAGAACCTCCATACTTCTGAAAATCTAGCCCTCGCCACGGGAGCTTGACTACGGGCAACATTTGGCGCTGATGCACCAGCTCTGGCCCTGCCTCTCCGTCTGGCCCCACCACTGCCTCTTCCAACCTGTTCTGCTATAGGACTCGCCTCCGTCTCAGAAGCACTGTGTTCACCCGGCCTATCAACCCAGCTTGGGTCTGTCACCTCATCATCCTCCGATCCCTCAGTCTGCTCCCCCCTCGGACTTCCTGCCCTGACAACAACTTCACCACTGTCTGACAACCGTGTCTCCTCATCGTTCGACACCTCTTTACACACTTCTTCCACTACGTCAATAATGTCATCATCACCCACAGACTGCGACTGGTGGAAAACCTGGGCATCGGAAAATTGCTCAGCAGCAACCGGACAAGTGGTTTGTGACTGTGGGAAGGGTCCAGAAAACAGTTCCTCAGAGTATGCCGGTTCAAATGCCAAATTTTGCTGGGAGGGGGCAAACTGGGGGGAAGGAGGCTGAGGTGGAGGAGCTGGAGGAGTGCTGATTTCGGTGACATGGGTGGACTGCGTGGAAGACTGACTGGTGGACAAATGGCTAGAAGCATTGTCCGCAATCCACGACATCACCTCTTCGCACTGTTCTGGCCTCAACAGTGCTCTACCACGAGTCCCAGTAACTTGAGACATGATGAACCTAGGGAGTGTAGCTCTGCGGCGTTCCCCTGCTCCCTCATCAGCAGGTGGTGTCTCACCCTGCCCAGGACCACGGCCTCTGACCCCTGCAGTAGTTGGACGCCCACGTCCACGCCCTCGTCCTCTACCCCTAGCCCTCGGGTTAAACATTTTCAAAATTAAAGTGTAAACTTCAAATTTTTTTTTTGTGTTTTTTTTTAAACAAAACGATGCTATCCTATTGCTATGGCTAGTTTCTAACCTACACTGACAGCACACAACTGGAATTTGTGCTGTGCCAGATGACTTTGAGTTATAAGAGAAATAAACGTAAAAAAAAAATAAATCAGCAGACTCGGCGTAATTCAAATCAAACCCCTAATAAATTGTCCCACTACGGTGTTTGAGGTGGATATGTGTGTCACTAAGAGCTAAACACAACGGTCGCAAGTCCCCCTGCAAATTTCTAACAATATGGTACTAGCTGCACTACTAATGCCAGCAAGCCCAGCCACAAGCAAACCAAAAAAAAAGGAAAATATAACGCTATTGTATTGTATTGTATTGAGGTGGATATGTGTGTCACTAAGAGCTAAACACAAGTCTCCCTGCAAATTACTCACAATATGGTACTAGCTGCACTACTAATAGCAGCAAGCCCAGCCACAAGCAAACCAAAAAAAAGTAAAAATAAAACGTTATTGTAGCCCTAAGAAGGACTGTTGGGTTCTTGTAGAATCACTCCTGCCTAACACTATTCTCCCTAGCGGCATCCAGACACAGAATGATCCGAGCAGCGCGGGCAGGGGCTAGTCTATTCCAGGGTCACCTGATCTGGCCAGCCAACCACTGCTATCGACGTGTAAGGGTACCACATCATGCTGGGTGGAGTGCAGAGTCTCCTGGCTTGTGATTGGCTCTGTTTCTGGCCGCCAAAAAGCAAAACGGCGGGAGATGCCATTTTCTCGAGCGGGCGAAGTATTCGTCCGAGCAACGAGCAGTTTCGAGTACGCTAATGCTCGAACGAGCATCAAGCTCGGACGAGTATGTTCGCTCATCTCTAATTACAATGTATTCCATACATCATTACCACCCATTTACCTATTGAAAAAAAAATCTACCCCAAAGTCATGCAAATTTGGCTCTTCTAAGCCTATTTTGACATGAGATGAGACAAGTTTAATGGTTTCTGGGGTAGTGTCAATTCAGAAGACATTGGCCCACATGTACATGAAGACTACTGCAATCTGCCTTATTGAAGAATCTTTTTCACGTCAGGATTGTGGCTTTGTTAGTTACAGAACTGGAGTTACAGCTAAAACCAGTTTTTCAGCTAAAAACATAGAAATGCAAGCCGCAGATAAAGATCCAGTTCCCTATAATTTTTAACTGTTTGTGAGCTGAAAGATGAGATCTTTACCAAAAAGCTTGTTTTTGAGCACTAATTATTTGTATAGATAAATTGATGAGATTCCACAAAAAAGAGGGAATTCTAGAAAGGTCATTTCATACCCTAGCTGAAGGTGCTGTTAGTTTAGTGGGGCAAAACCTGGTTCCCTTTTAAAGTCCAGCTTTGGGTGAGACCTCTGAAAGTAATCCATTCACATTGTGCCACACATATCTCTCCCTCACACCCCCCATCTTGTCCTTATTTTGTGTCCCCCTTATGTTGTGTCTCCTCATATCCCGCTCATATTTCAGCCCATCTCATCTCCCCTCATATTATGGCCACTCTCATTTCCTCCTCATTTTGTGGCCTTTCCTCTCCCCCTCATATTGAGGTCTCTCATCTTATCTTCCCCTTTTATTGTGGTCCCTCTTATATCCCCCTCATATTTTGACCCCTATCATCTCCCCATCATATTAAGGACCCCTCATCTCCCCCTCATAATATGGCCCCTCAAATATCTCCCTAATATTGTGGCCCATTCCTCAATTACCCTCAAATTGTGAACCCCCTCTGACCTTCCCTCTCTTATTGTGGCCCCTTTTATTTTTCCCTCATTGTGTGAACATTTGGAGGTTGGGTATTAGTCTGATAGTCCAGGGAAGGTCATTCCAGAGAATTGGTGCAGCTCTGGAGAAGTCCTGGAGATGTAAATCAGAGGTTCCAATTAAGGTAGAAATTAATGCACAAATAGGAGGCATCCGTGTAGCATTTGGTCCAAAAGACAAGCCTGGCTGCTGCATTAAGAATTGATTATAGAGGAGAGAGTTATCCCACAGATCGAGATGGAGAGGTCAGGGCTGGGTCAGTCAGTAGTTGGTGGAAAGATAAGAAGTTTAGTCTAAGAAAGATTAAGTTCCAAGAAGAGAGGGGACGTGATGTTAGAGACAGTAGAGAGACTGGATTAAGGCAGGGGTGATGTTATGTGCTGAAGTATATAGCTGGGTATTATCAGCCTTCAGATAATACTGGAAACCACATGTGCTGAAGGTTTGTCTGATGGGGGTAGTATAGAGGGAGAAGAGAAGAGGACCTAGGACTGAGCCCCGAGGAACCCCGACACTGAGAGGAAGATGAGAAGAGAAAGATCCAGAAAAGCAAATACTAAGAGTGTGGTCAGAGAGATAGGAAGAAAACCAAGAGAATACAGTGTCCTTTAGTCCAATGAAGTGAAGCATCCTGAGGAGAAACTGGTGGTCCAGAAGAATGAGGAGAGAATAGTCACCTTTGGTTTTAGCTGTGAGGAGAGCATAGTACGAAAACCAGATTGTAGGGGGTGAAGGAGGGAGTTAGCTGGGAGATAATGGGGCACATTTACTTACCCGGTCCAGTCACGATTCAGCAGCGCGTTCTCCGACGAGGATTCAGGTTCTGCCGGGATTCACTAAGGTCCGTGTGCCCGAAGTCCACCAGGTGTCGCTGCTGTGCCGAGGTCCGCCGGAGTTCACCTTTTTCTCCTCAGTGTATGTGAGTGCTGATCTTGCTACACAATTTTTTTTTAAAAAACCTCATTTTTTCCAACGGGTTTTCCGACGGTCACACCCCACGATTTCTGTCGCATGCAAGCTGGCACCGATGCGACAAAAACCCGGAGCAATTCAGGGACAAACGGCGCAAAATGGTAATATTCGGGAAACCCGGCGATTCGACCCCTTAGTAAATTAGCCCCAATGGGTTAATTTGAACACAATGGGGCTCATTTATTAAGGGTCACGCTGCTCACTTTTGTCGGACTTTGCACCTTTTCGGGGATTTCACAGCTTGGACAGGTATTTAACAGGTGTCTGTGCTGGGATTGTGTCGCACGCGATCAGAATCTGGCGCAGCTCACTGGCTTTCATGGGGGAGGGGCGTGTCGACGGACTATCCGATTGATTCGGACTGAGCACGAGATTTAACTTTAAAATTGTGTCGCTAGCTAATGGACTTACATGAACCACTTACATGATGGTGAACTCTGTCGGACCTGAGCGGGGAAGCGACACATGCAGGATATTTGGCGCACGATCTTAGTGAATCGCGGCACAGTGCATTATCGTCGGACAATGGACTTTCGGTGGACTCCAGCGGCCACGTAAGTAAATGTGCCCCAGTGTGTATAATCATAATTTCTCTCTATGTTAGAGTTGGTGCAGATGAAACTGAAAACATTGGGGCAGATTTACTTACCCGGTCCATTCGCGATCCAGCGGTGCGTTCTCTGCGGTGGATTCGGATCCGGCCGGGATTCATTAAGGTAGTTCCTCCGACGTCCACCAGGTGGTGCTGCTGCGCTGAAGAGCATCGGAACGCACTCAAGTTCACCGGCCTATTTCTAGTGAAGGTAAGTGCAAGCTCCGCAACACATTTTTTTAAAATGCGGCGGTTTTTCCGAATCCGTCAGGTTTTCGTTCGACCACGCCCCCCGATTTCCGTTGTGTGCATGCCAGCACCGATGCACCACAATCCGATCGCGTGCGCCAAAATCCCGGGGGAAATCGGCGCAAATCGGAAATATTCGGGTAACACGTCGGAAAAACGCGAATTGGGCGTAAATGACTCCCATTATGTTAGCAGACTCTACAGATGACGTGGTCCGCTGAAATCATGTGTATGACTGAAGTAATGTATAGTACTATTTTTAAACATAAAAACCCAGTATTTCCTAGTTCTGCCTAAGGTGAGGCACAGCAGAAAAATTTATTTTTGACAGTAGTTTTAATCAAAGCTTGTATACATGATTGAACAGGAGCTGCACATATCTATTGCGCTGTGATCGCTGTGATCTACTACACAACCACAAGATGGCGACATTATCAAGGATCCAAGATAAGGGTGGAGTATAGAGGACATTATCCTGCTGAATCCGAAATCTAGATCAAATCTGTAATTAATTGATAGGTACCGATAGGTACAGATTGGTAGGTACAGATAGAATTTAGTCAAGGATCTGTACCTATGAAAGAAACAGGACAAAAAATTGTAATTATGAACTGTATTCCTTCATCACCTTAGTGCCTCTGAGCAGTAATACCAGACACATCCAGCAGACAATAGATAGAAAGATAGACATGTCTATAAGGTATTTCTTATGTGGATGTGCAGTCATAGGTATAGCTATAAGGTTAATTGGTCCAAGGTGGTTCAAAGACCTCTCTGACATATTTTAAGAGTAGAAACCTGAATTATATCTGATCTGAGGACCATCACACACTACAGAGACTACACGTTTATTGTTTTTAGTTCTAAAAAATGTAAAACTACTTTGAGCTATGTATTTTTTTTAGCATTGGACATCTTTTTTTACAGTTTTTCCCCTCTGTTAGGGGATCTTTGAGGAATCTGCAGTATCAATATTGGCCAAGCACAATATTGGTCTCCTAAAAGCTGGCCTGGGTTTGTCAGCATAGCCAATTGCTGGCTGCAGACGTAACATGTACATGTAAACTATCTGCGCTAGTCAAGATTGTTCGTGGGAAGGAATACTCACATGAGGTCACAGAGGATAACTCTTTAACATTTTATAGTATTTACAATAAAGGATGGGCGCTGGTCCCCGCCCAATTTGTCTAACCCTATTGCTTTATACATTTCAGTGCACAGCAATAACTAACATAACTTCTACCATCGTGACATTGCACTGATAAAAGAGATACAACTTCCTCGTAAAATCCCAGCGTACATAATGCTGGACATACCTGACTTCAATATAGCCATACATACACAACTCACATCCAGTCAATGTCAGCATACCTGCTTGTGACTTTAGTTTGAGATATGGGCATGTCTTGCTGTAAAGGACAGTTAAAGGTCTATGAACATTTTGTTTTCTACATAACTCTATAGCAATAACCTCACACAGTTCTACAGTCTTAGGCCGCATTCGTGTCCATATCTTTTCCCATGTGCAAGGCCTGTATGTCATGCATCTCTATGGAGAGGGGAGGGGTCACCTCTCCTCCTCTCCAGCGTGCCGGACGTATGCCCATCAGGACGTTCATTTAAATTTGGCCTTACTCTTACATTCTACAGTAAGGAATGCCTTTCTATGATGATGATGGAGAAGCTTTTCTCTAGATGTATAAGATTCTTATGTCTAGAGAAAATAGTTCATGGCCTTTTTGCATATATATATTGTATGTATATATTGGTGATCCAACAGTCATCCTTTGTCTAACTGATGTAGCCCTACTTTTACATGAGAGAATCTTCACTGTGATTTCTTCTATGTAAGTAGGCATAAGCTGCAAGTTAGAATTTTTCTTAAAGCAACAGCTATTCGGGCACATTTACTTACCCATCCCGTTGACGCCGCCGATCCGGAATGTCCGACGGGGATTTGGAGCTGCCGTGATTCACTAAGATTGTGCGTCCAAATACCTGCATGTGTTGCTTCCCCGCTGAGGTCCGCCGGAGTTCACCTTCTTCTTCCCGGTGCATGTGAGTGCTGATTTTGCGACACAGTTTGATTTTTAAATTTCCCAGTTTCTCCGAATCAGTCAGGTTGTCCAACAGCCACACCCCACGATTTGTGTTGCATGAAAGCCGGTGCCGTAGCGCCACAATCCGATCGTGTGCGCCAAAAACCTGGGGCAATTCAGGGCAAAGCGGAAATATTCAGGAAACCCGACGGAAATGCATCTGACGGACCCTTAGTAAATGTGCCCCATTGTGTCCTCCATAACGTCATGGTAGAATAATATCCAAGGCATTATCCAAGGATGAAAATTAAAGTGGATTGTTCCATTACTGATGGAGAGCCATACTCCTTCAATGAGCGCAGTGCTGACACTGATCTCAACCATCGATGTCACAGCAAAGCCAGGCAGTTGTTAATCAGACAAATAAAATTATGGGATGTAGAAAAGAATTCTCATGATAAGGACATTGGCCCAGATTTATTAAAAACAGTGAAGTCTGTACCATGTGCAGTTTGCCTATGTACTGTGCAGAGGGCGCCAGATTCATGAATTTTGTGTTTGCGTGGATTTCCTCTGGGTCATCCGGTTTCCTCCCACACTCCAAAACATACTGTAGGTAGAATAGATTGTGAGCCCCATTGAAGACAGGACTGATTTGGCAAGCTCTGTGCAGCGCTGCCCAATCTGTGTGCGCTATATAAATAAAGGAATTATTATTAATTGTGGTACCCTTTCCTCATGAATCAGGTGCTCCCTGCACTGCTCTGACAATGTGTATTTGGTGCCCCTTTCGTGACATAATTCTGTATGACAGTGCACGGCCTATTGAGTGCAGAATTTTGTGTTATATAGTGCAGGTATAGTCCAGTCAGGACACATTTGCGGACACTTTATAAATACATGTACAAGCAGTTTGCACTGAAAAGAACATTCAAAGTCAGACAAAAAAACTGGTGCAGGGGCTTTAATGAATTTGGGCCATGGATTATTGTGTACAATTTTAGACATCGATGTGCAAAAAGGACATAGTAGAACTAAAATGGGTGCAGAGGAGAGTGACCAAGATTATTAGGGGAATGAGGGGGACTAACATACAATGACAGATTATTAAAATTGGGGTTATTCAGCTTTGAAAAAAAGATGGGGAGACCTCATTATAATGTACAAATACCTGAAGGGCAGTAAAAGTATCAATCCAAAGATCTTTTAATACTTAGGCCTGTGACCAGGAAAAGGGGGTATCCTCTACGCCTAGAGAGGCGGGTCTACCATCGCCATACACAGTGGGCATCCTCTATACCTAGAGGAGAGGCTGTTCTACCATCACCATAGACAGGGAGCATCCACTGCACCTAGAAAAGAGGAGGTTCTACCATCACCATAGACAGGGGACATCCTCCACGCCTAGATGAGAGGAGGTTCAAATAAAGCCATAAACATAGGGAATCCTCTACACCTAAAAGAGAGATGGTTCTACCCTCGCCATCAGGGCCGGCGCTATGGGTAGGCAAAGGTGGCAATTGCCCAGGGCCCCCTGAAAGGGGAGAATCTCTTCTTTCAAATGAATCTTGAATTGTGTTTCTAGGTGCCATGGATCCAGAGATATTCAGGTTTAAAGTGAGAATATTAGGTGCCATTTTTATATATAAAAATCACTCCCAACGGCAGTTCAACAGTTATTATCTCCATTTTCCTAAAACTTAGAAACACAAATTTAGATTCATATAAAATAGGAGACTCTCTTCTTTCATAGGAAAAAGAAGTAAGGTTCTATGTGTCACAGAGCCAGAGATACAGCCCCCTGAAGTGCCCACCCCCCTCCAGATTCTTAGCCATCAGGCTGCAGGGAGCATTTGCTGCACACAGGAGCTGCTGCACCTCACAGATACTGGAAATATTCACTTTATATGTTACTACATTTTGAGAAGGGATAATATCTAGAGATGAGCGAACACTAAAATGCTCGGGTACTCGTTATTCGAGACGAACTTTTCCCGATGCTCGAGTGCTCGTCTCGAATAACGAACCCCATTGAAGTCAATGGGAGACTCGAGCATTTTTCAAGGGGACCAAGGCTCTGCACAGGGAAGCTTGGCCAAACACCTGGGAACCTCAGAAAAGGATGGAAACACCACGGAAATGGACAGGAAACAGCAGGGGCAGCATGCATGGATGCCTCTGAGGCTGCTTAAACGCACCATTATGCCAAAATTATGGGCAACAGCATGGCCATGACAGAGTGACAGAATGAAGCTAGATAGCATCTAAAACATGCAATAATTGACCCTGACACTATAGGGGACGGCATGCAGAGGCAGCGGCAGCAGGCTAGAGAGTGTCATGGCGACATACCCTAAATGGACTCAGGCTTCAAACCAATGGGTGGCAGAGAGGAACCAAAGGAGGTGAGCAAGAAGTGCTCAAATAATATCGGTACATGATAAAAGTTTGCCAGTATATTTTGTGGATTACACAGCAGGGTGGCGACAAAGTTAACATGGAAGCCATGAAAACAACCCAAAATTCTGCCTGACACAGCTCGTTTGATAAGGGGACCATGTATGGAGGCAGTGAACTAGTAGTAGATTAAAGGTGCTGCAGTTAAAACTATGTTAGTTGGATCTTGGCATGGAGCTGGCGCTCCGCTGCCAGGCGAGCTTTCGCCAATCCAAGCCCCTGTCTCTAGGCTACTCCCCAAACAGCACTTCTAAGAACCTTTTGTATAAGATCAAGTGTAGTAGCGTTCTTATAAGTTTAGGATATGCCGGGTGAGGGGAATGTAAACAGATGCGCAAGAAGCGCATGATGCGCATGGAGCTGGCGCTCCGCTGCCAGGCGAGCTTTCGCAAATCCAAGCCCCTGTCTCTAGGCTACTCCCCAAACAGCACTTTTGTATAAGATCAAGTGTAGTAGCGTTCTTATAAGTTTAGGATATGGCGGGTGAGGGGAATGTAAACAGATGCGCAAGAAGCGCTGAAATAATATCCCTAAATGGTAAAAGTTTGCAAGTATATTTTGTGGATTACACAGCAGGGTGGCGACAAAGTTAACAACTTTGATGTGGAATCCATGAAAACAACCCAAATTTCTGCCTGACACACCTCGTTTGATAAAGGGACGATGTATGGAGGCAGCTATATGGACGACTTTTGGAGGTAGGAATGGAGACAACGTGTGGAGGCTGCTATGGAGACAATTTAATTTGGATAGTGCCTGTATGTGGCAGTCCCAAACATTTTTCAAACCAGAGGAGCAGGTAGGTGGCCCTCCAGTAAAATGGGATAGATTGAGTGCCTGTATGTGGCAGTCCCAAAAATTGTTCAAACCAGAGGAGCAGGTAGGTGGCCCTCCAGTAAAATGGAATAGATTGAGTGCCTGTATGTGGCAGTCCCAAAAATTGTTCAAACCAGAGGAGCAGGTAGGTGGCCCTGCAGTAAAATGGAATAGATTGAGTGCCTGTATGTGGCAGTCCCAAAAATGTTTCAAACCAGAGGAGCAGGTAGGTGGCCCTCCAGTAAAATGGGATAGATTGAGTGCCTGTATGTGGCAGTCCCAAAAATGTTTCAAACCAGAGGAGCAGGTAGGTGGCCCTCCAGTAAAATGGGATAGATTGAGTGCCTGTATGTGGCAGTCCCAAAAATGTTTCAAACCAGAGGAGCAGGTAGGTGGCCCTCCAGTAAAATGGAATAGATTGAGTGCCTGTATGTGGCAGTCCCAAAAATTCTTCAAACCAGAGGAGCAGGTAGGTGGCCCTCCAGTAAAATGGGATAGATTGAGTGCCTGTATGTGGCAGTCCCAAAAATGTTTCAAACCAGAGGAGCAGGTAGGTGGCCCTCCAGTAAAATGGAATAGATTGAGTGCCTGTATGTGGCAGTCCCAAAAATTCTTCAAACCAGAGGAGCAGGTAGGTGGCCCTCCAGTAAAATGGAATAGATTGAGTGCCTGTATGTGGCAGTCCCAAAAATTGTTCAAACCAGAGGACCGGGTAGGTGGCCCTCCAGAAAAATGGAATAGATTGAGTGCCTGTATGTGGCACTCACAAAAATTGTTTCAAACAGAGGACCGGGTAGGTGGCCCTCCAGAAAAATTAAATGCATGAAGTATAGCAAGAGCCAGTGGGCCCTGTCAAAAAATAGCCATTTTCCTCTGCTTTACTGTACAAAGAGGAGGAGAAGGAGGAAAATGAGGAGGAGGAGTGGATCAATTATTCAGGTTGAGCTTCCTTCACCTGGTGGAGATTGGAAATTCTGAGAAATCCAGCCTTTATTCATTTTAATAAGCGTCAGCCTGTCAGCGCTGTCAGTCGACAGGCGTGTACGCTTATCGGTGATGATGCCACCAGCTGCACTGAAAACCCGCTCGGACAAGACGCTAGCGGCAGGGCAGGCAAGAACCTCCAAGGCGTACAGCGCCAGTTCGTGCCACATGTCCAGCTTTGAAACCCAGTAGTTGTAGGGAGCTGTGTGATCATTTAGGACGATGGTATGGTCAGCTACGTACTCCCTCACCATCTTTCTGTAAAGATCAGCCCTACTCTGCCGAGACTGGGGACAGGTGACAGTGTCTTGCTGGGGTGACATAAAGCTGGCAAAAGCCTTGTAAAGCGTACCCTTGCCAGTGCTGGACAAGCTGCCTGCTCGCCTACTCTCCCTCGCTACTTGTCCCGCAGAACTACGCACTCTGCCGCTAGCGCTGTCAGAAGGGAAATACTGTTTCAGCTTGTGCACCAGGGCCTGCTGGTATTCATGCATTCTCACACTCCTTTCCTCTGCAGGGATGAGAGTGGCAAGATTTTGCTTGTACCGTGGGTCCAGGAGAGTGAACACCCAGTAATCGGTGCTGGAATAAATTCTTTGAACGCGAGGGTCACGGGATAGGCAGCCTAGCATGAAATCTGCCATATGCGCCAGAGTACCAACGCGTAAGAATTCACTCCCCTCACTGGCCTGACTGTCCATTTCCTCCTCCTCCAACTCCTCCAACTCCTCTTCTTCTGCCCATACACGCTGAACAGTGAAGGACTCAACAATGGTCCCCTCTTGTGTCTCGCCAACATTCTCCTCCTCTTCCTCCTCATCCTCCTCCACCTCCACCTCCTCCGATATGCGCTGAGAAACAGACCTCAGGGTGCTTTGGCTATCAACAAGGGAATATTCTTCCCCCGTCTCTTGTGACGAGCGCAAAGCTTCCGACTTCATGCTGACCAGAGAGTTTTTCAACAGGCCAAGCAGCGGGATGGTGAGGCTGATGATGGCGGCATCGCCACTGACCATCTGTGTTGACTCCTCAAAGTTACTCAGCACCTGACAGATATCAGACATCCACGTCCACTCCTCATTGTAGACTTGAGGAAGCTGACTGACCTGACTACCAGTTCTGGTGGAAGTTGACATCTGGCAGTCTACAATCGCTCTGCGCTGCTGGTAAACTCTGGATAACATGGTCAGTGTTGAATTCCACCTCGTGGGCACGTCGCACAACAGTCGGTGAGCGGGCAGTTGGAGGCGGCGCTGCGCTGCCCTGAGAGTGGCAGCATCTGGGCTGGACTTCCTGAAATGCGCACAGATGCGGCGCACCTTCGTGAGCAAATCAGACAGATTGGGGTATGTCTTGAGGAAACGCTGCACTATCAGATTTAACACATGGGCCAGGCATGGCACATGTGTCAGTCTGCCGAGTTGCAGAGCCGCCACCAGGTTACGGCCGTTGTCACACACAACCATTCCCGGCTTGAGGTTCAGCGGTGCCAGCCACAGATCAGTCTGCGCCGTGATGCCCTGTAATAGCTCTTGGGCGGTGTGCCTTTTGTCGCCTAGGCTCAGCAGTTTGAGCACCGCCTGCTGTCGCTTAGCGACGGCACTGCTGCTGTGCCTAGAGCTACCGACTGATGGCGCCGTGCCCACGGATGGTAGTTCGGAGGAGGAGGTGGAGGAGGGGTGGGAGGAGGAGGAGGCATAGTAGGCCTGAAACACCTGGACCGAGGTAGGCCCCGCAATCCTCGGCGTCGGCAGTATATGAGCAGCCCCAGGGTCAGTCTCGGTCCCAGCCTCCACCAAGTTAACCCAATGTGCCGTCAGCGATATATAGTGGCCCTGCCCGGCAGCACTCGTCCACGTGTCCGTGGTCAGGTGGACCTTGTCAGAAACGGCGTTGGTCAGGGCACGGATGATGTTGTCTGACACGTGCTGGTGCAGGGCTGGGACGGCACATCGGGAAAAGTAGTGGCGGCTGGGGACCGAATACCGAGGGGCGGCCGCCGCCATGAGGTTGCGAAAGGCCTCGGTCTCTACTAGCCTATAGGGCAGCATCTCCAGGCTAAGCAATCTGGAGATGTGCACATTAAGGGCTTGGGCGTGCGGGTGGGTTGCACTATATTTGCGTTTCCGCTCCAGCGTCTGGGGTATGGAGAGCTGAACGCTGGTGGATGCTGTGGAGGATCGTGGAGGCGACGATGGGGTTTTTGGGCCAGGGTCCTGGGCAGGGGGCTGACTAGCAGCTGACACAGGGGAAGGAGCAGTGGTGTGCACGGCCGGAGGTGAACGGGCTTGTTGCCACTGAGTGGGGTGCTTAGCATTCATATGCCTGCGCATACTGGTGGTAGTTAAGCTAGTAGTGGTGGAACCCCTGCTGAGCCTGGTTTGGCAAATGTTGCACACCACAGTCCGTCGGTCATCCGGTGTTTCCTTAAAGAACCTCCACACTTCTGAAGATCTAGCCCTCGCCGCAAGAGCCCTCACCACGGGAGCTTCACTAGTTGACAGTGGCGCTGATGCACCAGCTCTGGCCCTGCCTCTCCGTCTGGCCCCACCACTGCCTCTTCCAACCTGTTCAGGTCGAGGACTCTCCTCCGTCTCAGAAGCACTGTGTTCACCCGGCCTCTCAACCCAGCTTGGGTCTGTCACCTCATCATCCTCCGATCCCTCAGTCTGCTCCCCCCTCGGACTTCCTGCCCTGACAACAACTTCCCCACTGTCTGACAACCGTGTCTCCTCATCGTCGGACACCTCTTTACACACTTCCACTACGTCAAGAAGGTCATCATCACCCACAGACTGTGACTGGTGGAAAACCTGGGCATCGGAAAATTGCTCAGCAGCAACCGGACAAGTGGTTTGTGACTGTGGGAAGGGTCCAGAAAACAGTTCCTCAGAGTATGCCGGTTCAAATGGCAAATTTTCCTGGGAGGGGGCAGACTGGGGGGGAGGAGGCTGAGGTGCAGGAGCTGGAGGAGTGGGGATTTCGGTGACATGGGTGGACTGCGTGGAAGACTGACTGGTGGTGGACAAATTGCTCGAAGCATTGTCAGCAATCCACGACATCACCTGTTCGCACTGTTCTGGCCTCAACAGTGCTCTACCACGAGTCCCAGTAACTTCAGACATGAACCTAGGGAGTGTAGCTCTGCGGCGTTCCCCTGCTCCCTCATCAGCAGGTGGTGTCTCACCCCGCCCAGGACCACGGCCTCTGACCCCTGCAGTAGTTGGACGCCCACGTCCCCGCCCTCGTCCTCTACCCCTAGCCCTGGGGTTAAACATTTTTAAAATGAGAGTTATAACTTTTTTTTTTTTTTTACTTTTTTTTTTTTTTTTTGTGTGTTTTTTTTGTGTTTTTTGTTTTTTTTTGTGTTTTTTGTTTTTTTTTGAGTTTTTAGAACCAAACAATCCTATCCTATTGCTATGGCTATTTTCTAGCCAAGTATCAAAGGAAGCACACTACTATGCCAGATGAGATGACACTGAGTTATTGCCTAATAGAAATCCAACCCCTACTGAATTTTGCCACTTCAGCCTTTGCTATGGATATGTGCGCCACTAAGCGCAGAACACAGCGGTCGCAAGTCTCACTACAAATTGCTCAGAATTGGCAAGTACATGCACTGCAGAAACTACAGCCACCAGCAGATCAACCAGAAATCAAATATATAGAACGCTACTGTAGGCTTCAAGAAGCTATTTGTATTCTCCTATGGCTATTTTCTAGCCAAGTATCAAAGGAAGCACACTACTATGCCAGATGAGATGACACTGAGTTATTGCCTAATAGAAATCCAACCCCTACTGAATTTTGCCACTTCAGCCTTTGCTATGGATATGTGCGCCACTAAGCGCAGAACACAGCGGTCGCAAGTCTCACTACAAATTGCTCAGAATTGGCAAGTACATGCACTGCAGAAACTACAGCCACCAGCAGATCAACCAGAAATCAAATATATAGAACGCTACTGTAGGCTTCAAGAAGCTATTTGTATTCTCCTATGGCTATTTTCTAGCCAAGTATCAAAGGAAGCACACTACTATGCCAGATGAGATGACACTGAGTTATTGCCTAATAGAAATCCAACCCCTACTGAATTTTCCCACTTCAGCCTTTGCTATGGATATGTGCGCCACTAAGCGCAGAACACAGCGGTCGCAAGTCTCACTACAAATTGCTCAGAATTGGCAAGTACATGCACTGCAGAAACTACAGCCACCAGCAGATCAACCAGAAATCAAATATATAGAACGCTACTGTAGGCTTCAAGAAGCTATTTGTATTCTCCTATGGCTATTTTCTAGCCAAGTATCAAAGGAAGCACACTACTATGCCAGATGAGATGACACTGAGTTATTGCCTAATAGAAATCCAACCCCTACTGAATTTTCCCACTTCGGTCTTTGCTATGGATATGTGTGCCACTAAGAGCTAAACACAACGGTAGCAAGTCCCCCTGCTAATTCCTCACAAAATGGTAAAAGATGCAAATTAAAATAAAAAAAGTAGAACGTTATTGTAGCCCTAAGAAGGGCTGTTGGGTTCTTTGAGAATCACTCCTGCCTAACAGTAAGCTAATAGAACACCCTAACGCTTTCCCTGACCAGCAGCAGCTCTCTCCCTAGCGGCATCCAGAGACAGAATGATCCGAGCAGCGCGGCCAGCGGCTAGTCTATCCCAGGGTCACCTGATCTGGCCAGCCAACCACTGCTATCGACGTGTAAGGGTACCACGTCATGCTGGGTGGAGTGCAGAGTCTCCTGGCTTGTGATTGGCTCTGTTTCTGGCCGCCAAAAAGCAAAACGGCGGGAGCTGCCATTTTCTCGAGCGGGCAAAGTATTCGTCCGAGCAACGAGCAGTTTCGAGTACCCTAATGCTCGACCGAGCATCAAGCTCGGACGAGCATGTTCGCTCATCTCTAATAATATCACCTAATATTCATGTTTTTAACCCTTCTCTATGCAGAATCTAAGAACACACTTTCTTTCTTATTCCCTTTTATTTTGTGATAGTTTTTTGTTGTTGGGAAAATTAACTGATACAATGAACATTCAAACCCAGAACATGTCCATAAAGTTATATGTAACACCAAAAACACCCACATGTTCTGGAATAAAGTTTTTATTTCACACCATCCTCCATTATTTACACCTATGTTATGAGGTTCTCACTCTCATTCTTATGATCCGCGGAGGGTTCTGTTATTGTGCAGCTAATACAATGGCACACATCTAAACATGACTTTATTATCTCATTAGCTTGGTTTATGGATATATAGTTATTTATTTGGGTTACCATTGTGTAAGGAACATACAATGATACGTCTGTGTGAATTTTCTAGCTGAAAAGAAGATATCTAGTTATTACAGTTTTAGTGATATTATGATGATTTATTTATGTGAACATATCAATATGAGGCATTTGTGAACTCTACACATGTCCATGTATTACATTTAGAAGATGTGAAGGTAAATATTTTCTGTTTGGAGCACATTTTTTGCCATCAAAGTCAAATTTTAAGTATTTTTTTGTAAAATGTTTCATTTCGAATCAAAGTTGCATGAAGGCGCCTATGTCTATAAACTCTTTGATGCTATTTTGAAAATGGGGCAAGTGTCTGCTTTCAGAAAATATCGGTCCCTCTTCCCAATGGGCCTCACAAGTCTAATCAGCCTACCAGTAATTTTTTGGAGTGTGGGAGGAAACCGGAGGATCCGGAGGAATCCCACGCAGACACAGAGAGAACATACAAACTCTTTGCAGATGTTGACCAGCGCTGCAAGGCTGTAGGGCTAACCACTGAGCCACTGTGCTGCCCATCAATCTCCCTATCAGCTATCTATCTCCTATAAAATTCTCCAAAATTACAGTTTGTTGTACCATACTAAAGGGAGCCTCTTGCTGACTTGTGACTGGTCATAAAATAGTTTTATTTTGGGGCCCCACTTTTAGTTTTGCCCAGGGCCCCACTTTATCTAGAACCGGCCCTGCTCGCCATACACAGGGGGCATCCTCTACGCCTAGAGGAGAGGTCGTTCTATGATCGCCATACACAGGGGCACCCTCTACGCCTAGAGGAGAGGTCGTTCTATGATCGCCATACACAGGGGCACCCTCTATGCCCGGAGGAGAGGCGGTTCTATCATTACCATAGATTGGGCATGCTCCATGCCTAGAGGAAAGGAGTTTCCACCATTGCAAAAGACAGGGAACATCCTTATAACTGTCGCTTGTGGGTTAGTGTCTGCAGAACAGAAGTCCGGATATGGTTCACCACTCTCACCCACGAGTAACACCCATGATCGGAGCTGGCAAACCCAGGAAATATGCAAATACATTGTCCAGGATAGGATAAGGAAATCAATGTCTCTTTTCGGCAACTTGTAAGGCAGCCCCTTAACATCAAGCATGACTTTTTAAGAAGCCTGACATGATGTGGGATTAAAGCCAAACAAGTATATCTATTCCATAATGAACAGATTCCCAAATGTGTGGTTGCCTATCTTCAGTACAGTGTAGAGGACCAGTTTGGCTGAGTGAAAGGTTATTCACTAGGGTCACAAGGTAAAGGTTCTCTTTACTTTGCCAATTAAGGCCGCCTGGAAAATATGCAAATATGTTTCCAGTTTTCTGGAAGAAAGGGCACATTAATCTCCGCCTACAGCCAGTTTTCCTGGTTGTGTCAGAGAGTGGGTGGGGAGGGGGTCGTGCAGGGTAGCACAAGCTCGGCCCACTGGAGTTACTATACTCTCTGTAGTAGAGAACTCCATCAGTTTAGATCTGGTTGTACATCCATACTGGCGGAGTAAATATTCAGATTTTTTTTTATAGCCTGCCTCCATCACACTCCAATAACAAATACAAAATAACATGCCTGGGAGCCCATCCATGGGCTGACAATGTTTTCCAGCAGCGTTTGTGAGCCTGTGAGTCCTCTCCATGCATCCTTAAAGTCTCTGAGACCAAAAGAGTTAGTCAGAATTAGCCCATTAACAAAATGGATCTCCCATGCCATCAGACATTTATCCAATATATTTTGGATTAATAAGAATCTACTAATAAGAATCTTTAAGGGTAAGTAGGGTAAGTACAATACCTTCATAGGTTCACCTATAGGGTAATTACCCTGATAAAGTTTCTCTGTTGCCAGTTGACCCTTTAGGTCAAAGATATCCGCCCACCCCTACAACCACTCATATAGGAACAGTTATGATAGAGGGAGACATGTATACAGTATGACTACACAGCTCCCTCCATCCCACAGAAGCCAGCAGGACATGGGGCATCACAGGAAGTCCCAAATCCTCCTGCCAATGAGTCAGGTGACAAGCGGATCCTACCGGCAAAAGAAAAACGTAACCAGGGAAGTATAATATGGGTGACCCTTTTGTCTCTTGCACTTACCCTGGTTTCATAGAAGTGGCTAGCCCCTATAAATACAGTAATGTTTGTCGGGGGTTAATACCTTACCTTGAGAATGGGAGACCTTAAGTCCCCCTTAGCTGATATTGGCTCGTCCTGTGCGCTGAAGTTCACAAAGCTAACAATTAAGCATAAAACTGGTTCTGCCTAGAGGATAAGTGGGTCTTAAAGATATTTAATAGGAAAACCCCTTTAATCATCATGAAATAATCTATAGACTAGAAGTCGCCTTCCATTTATCGGCCTAGCAATTGTTCAAATAAATAAAAAATCCAGTTGCCAAAGTTAAGTTTACACATTCCCAACAATTTCCTGGCTGGTCGCCTTCTGACGTCTACTTATCTTGCTCTGTCAGGGTACAGTACTCAGCATGGGAAATATCAGCCGGCTGTGACTGCAGGAAAGCAAACAGTAAGTAGCAACAGAGGGCAGGTGAAGCACACACAGATATTCCACGACCCATTATCTGTACTGGAAAGTAAAACTTTACAATCACTAAGAACATCTAGTGAAAGAGATCATTAATGTTCATCAATATAATATTGTTTCCAGCTGCTCTGGTAGATCTATTACAGGCAGTCCCCAGGTTAAGTACAAGATAGATTTTGTAGGTTTGATCTTAAGTCGAATTTGTATGTAAGTCGGAACTGTATACTTTATAATTGTAACTGCAGCCAAATTTTTTTTGTGTCTGTGACAATTGGATTTTAAAAATGTTGGATTGTCATAAGAACCAGGATTAACAATAAATCTTAATTACACCTTTGATAACTGTTACAGCTGGTTATTGTAGCCAAAGGATAAAGTACAGTAAATTACCAACATCCAGAGGTCCGTTTGTAACTAGGGGTCGTCTGCAAGTCGGGTGTTCTTAAGTAGGGGACTGCCTATTCATTAAACAATTCTGTTCAATTCCGTCAGTCCAAAGACTTGAATCACGCTACAAAGATGTTCTGTCCAGTGTAATAGATCTGGCCCATTATGTTGTGGTTTTTAAAGGAAATTTTCAAAGTTAGCCCTTACTAAATGTTTAGTATGTTTCATTATTTAACCCTTCATCACCAACGATTGTCTACAGCTTAATGACCAGACTGAGAAAAATTCTTCATTTTCAAAGTTCGAAATGTTCTGCTTTCCAGGCAGATAGACAGACCACCAAAATAGCTTAATAACCAACATTTCTGGAATGTCTGCTTTATGACGACATGTTTTTTTTTATGCATCCTCTTATTTTTCTAGGACATTGTAAGACTTAGAACTTTGGGTGTGATTTCTTTCATTTTCATGAAAATAGAGTTTTGAAGGACAACTCAGCTGACAGGTGACTTTGGGAGGCCTAAATAATAGTAATAGTAATAGTATGGGCACACGGCCGGGCATAGAATGAAAACAGCGCCATTGAGAGCAAATTTGCCTTGTCACATTGTACAGGCTATAAAATGTTTTTGGTAATGCGAACATATGAAGGTTTATTTTTTACAGGATGAGATACTCTGTATAGATAATCCATTTTGGGGGTCTATAGCTTATTAATGAGATTTTATTAACTATATCAAGGGGGACACATACAAAATCATCAATTTTTATTTGGGATTTTTAGCACTTGTTTTTGTCCACTCACCGTAACATAAAACTAATATTTTACCTTTATTCTTTGGTTCATGACGATTGCGGTAATATCTCATTTATATCATTTTTCTTATATTTGCTTTACAGAGCAAAACCAATACTGGAGACAATCACATATTTTTTTAGTATTGACAAATCAAAGCTTCTGTATTCTGCTGTTGACAGATCTGTCAGATCTGCATAAAAAGTTTTTCAGTCAGTTGGGACGCAGAACTTTTTTAGAACATTTTTTGTGAAGGTATTTGATGAAAAATGATATATTATGGTAAGTTTTTTGTGTTATTTTTGTACTCAGTTCACTGTACTGGTACTGTGCTACGGACATGGTGATACCAATTTTTTTGTGTGTTTTTGTATTTAATATAGAGGTAGTCCCGAGGTTACGTACAGGATAGGTTCTGTAGGTTTGTTCTTAAGTTGAATTTGTATGTAAGTCAGAACTGTATATTTTATAGTTGTAACCCCAGCCAAAATATTTTTGGTCTCTGTGACAATTAGATTTTAAAAATGTTATATTGTCATAAGCAGGATTAACAATAAAGCTTTATTGAAGAAACCTTTAATAACTGTTACAGCTGTTTATTGTAGCCTAGGACTAAAGTGCAGTAATTTACCAACATCCAGAGGTCTGTTTGTAACTTGGATCGTCTGTAAGTCGCGTGTTCTTAAGTAGGGAACCCTCTGTAATTAAGTTGTTTTTCATGTTTTTTTTTTGTTTATGTAACTGGGGTAATTAGGAGACTTTTATTTTTTTATTATTTTTTTTTGCCTAATAATCATAGTATCATAGTTTATACGGTTGAAAAAAGACACTTGTCCATCAAGTTCAACCAAGGAAGGGAAGGGATTCGATGAGGAAGGGATTTATAAAATGATCTGTACTTTTTTTTCAAACTTGGGCTTGAAAAAGCATGAAGCATGTACAGCCGGGTCCTGCCAGGAGGCAGAGCCCGGTGAACAGAGGACTAGGCAGCCTCAGGGCACAGGCCAGACCCCGGGCTGCTGTAGAAAGGATCATATCCCCCAGTAAGCTCACAGGTGCCGTCTGATTTGGGAGGTATACACTTAAACACTGTGTTAATGCCTGACCGTGGTGTGTTAGGGTATAAAAACACGGGATCTGTTTTTCTGATAACACAGCCCGACACCGTCACTTGAAGGATGTGGTCTCCTGCAATATTCCTCTGGCATGACGCATTTATACGTTTTCTACATTTGTAGAAGTACCCTTAATGACCACTGTAAAAATCTGATTCGGACTATAAGGTAACACTTAAAAAATGCTTTGGCAAACAAGCAATCCTACAGTACCACTATACAAAATGATAACTGTAAAAATGTAGTTTAGAGCTGAGATGCATACAAAAAAAAAAACAACTGTGCAAAGGATGAGGAGATGAGTACAATAAAGAACTGTAATATATAATAAGTAAATGAGCCAGGAATAGAGAACATACCACGTGGAATGTCTCCTGAAGGGCTTCTTCCCACCTTACATGGCCTGCTTCACAGGTTTCTTAGATAACACTTAGGCCTCATTCACATGGCCATCTGGGGGATGCATATGAGGCCGCAAATTTGCAACCGCATATAAGTCCCCATAGATTGCAATGGCGGCCTGACGACGGTATGGTGCCACACATGTGTGGCACCAATCCGCACCGTACACGGGGAAAAGATAGAGCATGCTCTATTTTTCCCCGTGTCTGCGGCCCTGCTGCGCTTTTTTCCTATGGAGGAGGGAGAGGACACCTCCTCACCTCCTCCTGCCCTGGCGGGCATACCACTGTGTGAATGTACCTTTACAGGAAGAGACCTGATGTTCTAGTCAAACCTGATGGGGCAAAGATGAGAAAATCGAGACTTCTTGTTCTTAAATTCTTTCCTTGTGACCCGCAGTGTTTCACAGTAAAACATAGTTGTTTGTAATGAGGAAGCCTGTCAGGATTTCCTGCTGCTTCAGTTTCAGTCTCTTCTGACTGGTGCCCTATAATAACCTATAGACTGCATTCACCATTGAAAAACAAGAGGAAAGGTATATCGAAATTATATACTCAATTTGTTTCATAGTAAGCTCAGAAACAAAGAATAGATCTAGAAAAGCTAAAATGGAGGCGAGAATGTCATATATCTGTAAGACGTGTGGGGTTCAACTCAAATGGTGGCCTTCAGAGAAGCGCCAGGCAGCAGTCTTTCAGATGAACAAAACAGTTGTCTTTATTTTTTAAATAAAAACAATAGGGCACATTTACTTACCCTGTCCCTGCGCGATCCCTGAGGTGCGTTGTCCGACAAGCATGAAGTCTTCCGCGATTCATCGAGATCGTGCTCCCGATATCCTGCATGTGTCGCTTCCCCGATCAGGTCCAACAGAGTTCACCTTCTTCTTCCCGGTGCATGTCAGTACAAGTCATGCGACACATGTCTTGCGAATCCGTCGGATCGTCCGATGGCCCGCCCCCCGATTTGTGTCACGTGAAAGCCGGCGTGATTGCAACACAAAATGACCGCGTGCGACAAAATCCCCGACACAATCCCCAAAAAGTCGGGAGACCCAACGAAAATGCGGCCGAATGTCTTGCTTCTGGCAAAACAAAACAAGTCCATGTGATAAATCTCCGTCCATATTATCAAGCACAGTACATATTATCAGGTACAGAACTGTATCTCAACCCCATTGGGTTAGATCTGCTCTGTGCATTGAGAATGCATGACTATAATTCTATTCACAACTATTTTTTCTCCAAAAAGGACATTTTTAAGGTTTTCTTAAACTAACTTAACAGAAAACATATCGTTAAGAGAAATCTACCAACAAAATCCCTCCTGATAAACCAGATGATTACCACAGTCACCGTTCCTGGATCTATGAGGTACCTGGTTTTTATGCTTGATTTTCATGGTATATTTCCTTTAAGTTTTATAAAACATTTTAAAATCAAAGATTATTTTTGGACACCTCAATCTTTTGACCAATGCTGTTATCTATAGGCTGTACTTATAACCTACTTTACTCGTCATATAAATGAATACAAAGTAATAACTGCCTTTGATGTAAGGAGGTTTAATTGCTTGGGTTGGTACCTGCAATATATGTGTTTCACAATGTTGTATGTAGGTATGTGTAGGTGGAAAGTAATTTGTGACATATTTATTGCACTTTTTATTACCTTTCTTTGATGAATTGCATTATGAGCTACGTACTTCTACCATTTCTGCTTTTGAGGAAATTGTGTAAATCAATAGTCCATATTCTCTAGGGCATGACATCTGGGGTTCTTTCTTTTGAAATTTTATTTCCTCATAATCCAGGTCTTTTATCTTAAATAATAATTATTAAAGGATATAATAGAAAGAGACAAAATGAGATATTTCATATGTAGGTTTATATGATTTGGAGCAGGATTACCATGTAAAAGTAGAGTAAATCCAGACAGCTCCATAGAGATGACTGTAGCAGTACGGACATGCGCGCACCCCTGCTCCATTCATTTCATGGAGTGACAAAGGGTCCAACGGAGGTATCTGGGACCCCCACCACACCCCTTGTTCTTGTGATCTTTGCGGGTTTCATCACGGAGACCCCCCACGATAAGCAAGTTAGGGCCTACACAGAGGTGGGGTTTGCTGCATGTTGCAGCAAACACCCACCACTAATACACAGGATAGGTGCTAGCACTGATCGCAGGTACTAACCTCTCAATTACTCCCAGAGGCATTTAAAATACAGCAGCTCATGGGCGCAAAAACTGACAAGCTATGAAGGAGGTACTCGAGCAAAGGGAGAAAGCTGAATAGAGATTCAGCAGAGAGTTACAGATCTGCCCAAAATCTTATTACATTCTTCAGGACAAGAACTATGTATATATGGTAAACTATGTGAAGTAATTATTACCAAGGCGGATAGTATAACATTACAGAGGGATTTGTGGAAGCTGGAGGAATGGACCAAGAAATGGCTGATGAGGTTTAATGTAGATAAATGTTATAAATGATAAGTTATGCACAGTTATGTTCTAAACAGTCAATTACTTGGTAAAACTGCGGCTGAAATAGATTTAGGGGGTATCAGTGGATGATAAACTTAATTTAAATGACCAGAGCCAGGCATATGCTAACAAAGCAAATAAAATCATGGGATTTATCAAGAGAGGAATATTCTAATGATAAGGACTTAGGGCAGTGGTGGCGAACCTATGGCACTGGTGCCAGAGGCGGCACTCGGAGCCCTCTCTGTAGGCACCCAGGCCACTACCCCAGCACGAAGTTCACCAGACAGGACTCAAAGAATCTTCCTGCAGAATCTTCCTATATTGATAGGCGAATTTGCCCTCCTCCTTTCAACTACGTTGGTGTCTTTAGGAGGCTGAACGATTGAAAGTTGTCAAAGAACAAGGAGAAATAAATTACTGCTTAAATTGCTGTGCTGGCACTTTGCAATAAGTAAGTGGCTTTTAGTTGAAGTTTGGGCACTCAGGCTCTAAAAGGTTTGCCATCACTGACTTAGGGGGATATTTAACATACGCCGGTGCTTGTGAGCCCGCGTATGATGGCCCTGGCGCTGCATTTCTGGAGTCTTCAGCCTCTTGATGTATTGGGCAGGGTGCTGTGTAGTGTTTATTCTACGCAGTCGGCTACTTTTTACCTGTGATAGGTCGTCGGCACTAGCGAGTGCGGCGCTGAGGCTCCCCCACTGTCATGAAGGTGGTGAATTGGTCGGAATAATCGCAAGTGCTAGCAAGAAGCACTTGGCACAGAAGCCCTGATAAATAGTTTTCCCTTATAAAAATCACTGGTGAAGTCACACATGGAATATTGTGTACAGTTTTGGGCGCCAGTGTATAAAAAGAACATAGTAGAACTGTAACGGGTGCAGAGGCGAGCAACCAAGATTATTAGGGGAATGGGGGGGATTAGAATACAATGACAGATTACTAAACTTGGAATTATTCAGTTAAGAAAAAATGACGCCTGAGGGAAGATCTCATTACAATGTACAAGTACCTGCACAGGCAGTATAAGGGTCTCTCCAAAGAGGAATATCCTACATGTCTAGAGGAGAGGCGGTTCTACCATCACCATAGACGGGGGCACCCTCTACACCTAGAGGAGAGGTGGTTCTATCATTGCCATAGACAGGGGGCATCCTCTATGCCTACAGGTTAGGCAGTTGTACCATCACCATAGACCTGGAAATCTTCTACACCTACTGGAGAGGCGGTTCTACCATCACCATAGACAATGGTTCTTTACTGTACAAGCAGTGAGACTACGGAACTCTCTGCCGCAGGAGGTTGTTATGGCCCATAATTTATACATGTTCATGAGAGGCCTGGATGCCTTTCTTGAGAAAGAAAATATCATGGGTTATAGAAAAAAATCTGTTTCATTTTTCTGAGATCAACTTGATGGACTTGTTTCCATCCAATGTATGTATTTCACTTTATGAGCCATGAATAAGGTTTCCCTAAAAAAATTCTTGTGTTTTGAAGACAAAACTCTTCTTCAAAGAGGCCAAATAAGATTTTAGGATCAAATGTTATAGAATGTTCGACAGGGTAGCTAAGACATCATTCCAAAAAGAGCGAACGGTCCAGTCCCAAATTATATGGTTGATTTCCTTTTATAAAGGTACGGATTTGACAGACCCATACCCGCAAATATTCTGTAACTCTTTTACAGTCTCTTTAACTTGGTCTCTGTATATAAAAGGGACATATTTTTGGTTATGTGGAAAGCGATATTTAAAATGAGATAGCATGCAAAGCCCTCTACCAGCATCGATATCTGCACTACAGCACCTTGAAAGTGGTGCTTGCAAAGGCCATAAAGTGCACCATAGTTGTTGATGAGATGCAAAGCTCGAGCCAACAACATATCCGGATATGACATGTACCTATCAAGATCTAAATGTGTGACATGGCATAAACACCAGGACCAGACACACTGAATATTTCTTTTCATTTCTGCCTTTGTTGAAATGGTTTAGTCATTTTGAAGTATGACATGCTGAATGTTTGAAAAATATTTGAGAAATGACAAATATCTTCTATTTTACTAGAGGCCTTAATGGCATGTAGTGATGTCAGGGTGAGGTTGACATCCTCTGGAACTGCAGCAGGGACAGTTGGGGCCTGTGAGGAAGTTGGCAGATAAGAGGACCGCCACCATCTTGAGAGTCCTGCAATGCAAACTCCCAAGAGCTTCGTAGACTTAGGCTTGCTCATTCTGGCAACCCAGTGGCAGGACTTATGTTGGACCCTGTGCCCCTATATGGTGGTAGCTGAGATTTGTCAGGACTATAATGAAGAAACTGTGTTAAAGCGGAGCTCAAGTTACATACAGCCTTTTCTGTCAGCTCCTGGCCATGCCCCAATACAACAATTAGTTGATTGTGGCACACGTGCGCACGCTCAGACTTTCATGCGCCAGAAATCCGGGGGTGGGCCGACGGACGATTTGAGGAATTTGGACAACGCACAGGATTTAACCTTCAAAATTGCAAGGCAAGCACTTACATGCACCGAGAAGAAGATGGTGAACTCCAGTGGACCTGAGCGGGGAAGCGACACATGCAGGATAATAGACGCATGATCTTGAATCGCGGCAGCACCGAATCCTCGTCAGATAATGCACCTCGGGGATCACGACGGAACGGTTAAGTAAATGTGCCCCACTGTCTATTTGCTATGGGGGGGGCACCCAACACTAAACGTCTTGCCAGGTGGATATTGGCTGTGGACCTACAGACCCGCTTCTCCTTTTTCTATACCACTCACATACAACCTTAATGGACTTTGATGGATTAATCTATTTAATCTTAACCTTTTTTTATTCTTAACCTTGTGTTAGTCATAAGTCTAGCTTACTGATTATCTTAACAATTCCTTTGTACTGTCACAACAGACTTCCTATTGTCATCATAAGCAATAACACTTTCTATATTTAGGCTGTTCCTGCTTTATCACTAACCAGTCTAAATGTTCTGTAGTTCTTATAATAATCTTCAATAGAGATAACTTTGGATGTTCTAAGCATTCCAACTCCTACTGTAGGTTTTTATCTATCATAGAGGTAATAAAAGCATAAAAGCATAAAAAAGCATAAAAGTAATAATGAGTCAACCCCTGGAATACCATGGTTACAGTACATATAATAGTTGTTATCAATTTTCTAATTCACTTACTCTTGTTGGATGAGCCCTTCTGTCCTTTTTGTTTTTGCTATGGCAAGTCCTGTACATCAGTTGCGAAAATGGCATCAGAAGAGGAACTGGTGTCAGAAATGTGGGGGGAAAAACAGCATTAAGTGCTCATCCAGACTGGATTCCAGCGAGCACAGGGTCGGGAGGAGGAGGGGTGAGCGTTCTTCACCCCCCCCCCCTCCTTCGACAGTCAGATTAGCGGCCACGTCACATATCCGCCAGTGTAGAACAAGTCCTATACTTTTGCTATGTGGCTAGCTGACTTGGTCATGGTGCGGTGATGCACCGTGTGCTCACTGAGCCGTGAACGGGAGCCATAGACATCTATGGGAGGGGGCCTGATCTATTAAAAAATCATGCAACCACATTACGGGCCCCATAACAGCCATCTGAAGGAGGCCTAAAGGGGTGGGGGCAGATACTGCTTGCAACCACAGCAAGCAGGGTCTATTGTGAAAAGTAGAGGATGTTTGTCCACCAATGCAGCAATATATACAGGGGTCACCCAGACTGAAGCTTCAGGTCCGCTCACATCTTGAAGACCCATATAGATCCTCTTCAAATCATGATTCTTATAAAACTTATCTAATGATTTGATATTGAAGGGGGTTTGAAGGCATGTAAACATGCGTGAAATAGGTTAACAAAATATTACTTCTCCTGTTCCAAAAATACCTGGTTTCCCTTCCTAGCCCCTCTGAAAACACAGAACATGCTGCTGATCCAATCACTGACTGGACATTGAATGTGTATTGAGATTGACAATCAATATGGAACAAAGAGTGAGGCAGATGATAGGTAGGTGGATATTAACAGGAAGGTGATGATGAGCTTTAGAGTGGCTTATACATTGTTTTGACCTTTGTGATTCCAATATGTGGAATGATGTCACTATCACGTTTATTGCATTGTGACCTTGTGTCATGTAAGTTATATATAGTTCTGTAAATTGCCTTCTTCTTTCCACACCTTTATTATAACATTTTAGTTTCATGCAGCCCGTGACTTTTACAAGTACCTTGAATAAAGCCCTGTGGCAAGAGCTGATAATTGTAGTCAAGTAAAATTTTTTCTTCATTACAAAGTTCAACCCAACCCATATTACAAATAACAGTGAATCAAGTCATTTCTAGGGGTGGAAGACACTTAAACTAAGGGTCAACAAACTGCATGTCTTCTCTATATACAAAGGATTTATATATGTAATGTGATCCATGCTCAGTGTTTGTTTAGTGTCCATCTAATGTTTATTTAAAGGAAAACTACCATTAAGATTAACAAAGAACAAACTCACCTACACTCCTCTTCATCCCGATCCCACTGTTCTTCTTCAATCTTGAAACAATAAGATCGCCTGGAAAAAGACTTATAATTGGCACGCAGGAGATCAGGGACAAGATGTCCAGCACTCCGGGCTGCTAATTATTCACGCCTGTCGCATGTGAAAGGGAGGTGACATCACACGATAGGCATGAATTCAAGCCTCCTGCATGATAGATACCGTCCTCTCCCAGCTGGACATCTAGTCCTGCACTCTGGCATTCTACTTATAAGTCTTTTTTCCAGGCAATCCCGGGATGTCTAGATTAAATAAGAACATTGCCGGGATCAGAATAAAGATGAGCGTACCTATGTTTAGTTTTTATTTTGCTAATCTTAACGGTAGTTTTCTTTTAATCAAATGAGCTGTTTAGCTTTTAGGTGATAAGAATGGAGGAAGTTGGCTAAGATCTTACAGAAAAACATTTGATTATAAACCAATCTGATACCCAGAGATAATGGATGATAACATAACCTTGGATAATAACTTTTAGGATTCTAAAGCATGGATCCTCTGAACCACTGCGGGAGGTAGTACTAGCTGATACCTGGGACCCGAAGTGGTACCTGGTTTTCACCAGAGCTGCAAAACGGGATGGTCTTGCTGCGGCAAGGTACTACCAGGTCGTTCCACAGGTGTGACTAGCCCGCGGTGGCAGCCGAGGTCGAGGTACCTTAGCAGGAGACAGACTCGTGGTCAGGTCCAGTCACAGGGTCAGGGAAGGCGGCAGAGGTGCAATATCAAGTCCAATCCGGGTCAGCAACGGGAGGGCCAAGCAGATGGGAACGGGAACACAGGCACATGGGACACAGGAACGCAGGACACAGGAACTCAGGAGCAAGAACACACATGAGCAGGAACACAGGATACACAGGAACACACAGGAAGCAAGAGACACAGGAACGCAGGAGCCATAGGGACACAGGAAAACAGGAATATCGCTGGGGAGCATTTTCTAAGGCTGTGAGGCACAAAGATCTGGCAGGGCAGAAAGGGAAGTGCCGGATTATAAGGTGGAGGTGTTCAGCCAGCGCAATCAGCGGTGCGCTAGCTCTTTAAATTTTTGACAGCAGGCGTGCACATGCCCTAGGAGGCGTGGACGCAGCAGCAGGGCAGTTTGCTGGAGAGCTGGAGTCGGGTGAGTTCGGGCCTGCAGTCGGAACGGGGGCACACACAGGGACATGGGTGCACCTGCGATCCGAGACAGGGATTGCGGGAGCACCCGTGACAATAACTATAATGTGATTGAAAGACAATGAAATGTAGAAACATAGAACTATAGAACTCAATAGAACTAAAATTGTATATTGTCCATTTATCTGTGAGGAACTTGCTTTGATTGTGATCCTTCGCCCTCAAGTGCTCTATGGACTGACTTTTTCCATTGCCTTGATAATTTCCTTAGAAAAGATATAGTGGTTGGATACTGAAGCAGTTACTCAGAGCAGATGGAAGTGCTGTGGAGCAACCTGACGTGGAGATCACTTTTGGTTGAAGAGTTTCAGGTAGAGCACTTGTAGAACTTGCAGAATAAGATTATTATTATTATTATTATTTTTAATATTATGTTGACATGTACAACCCAAAACCATGGTACACTGAAGGCTACTTTATAGTTCTATCAGTTTTACATGGCCATTCATATACAAAGGGCAACATGTGGAAGCAAGTGATAGAAACAGTATTATAGTTAAACAAATGCAACAAAGTCAGTACAAATATAGGGTAAATGTCTATAGGGGAAGCTTAATCATTGTCAAAAAGTTAGCGTTACAGCAGGGAGTAGTTGGAAGTCTGCCGTGATGGGTAACCGTATAGAGGTGGAAAACTATTTGAGACACGAAGAAGTCAAACAGGTAAAAGGAGGATCATATATGGGTAATAACAAGTACTGTAAAAAAGAATATTGAGCTAAGTACTCACACCAAGCTTACTGCTCTACACGGTATTATACGTTGAGAATATATATTATACCCTCACTCTCTTGTCATTGAAAGGATATGGATCCTGGACAGTCTATGCACAAAGAGCAAATAGATATTTAATTTTTGGGCACTAAGAAAAGCTTTGTCTTAGAGCCCCCTATGCACAGATTGCAGAGATTTAGAAAACTGTGAGAAATTGATACAGAAAGTAGATTGGAAAATTGTATAACTTTGCATTATACAAACAATAACCTTTTTATGGGAACACCTCTTTATTTGAAATAAGTACAGTAGGGCCCTCACTGCTGGATTGTACTGGTGGTCATAACCTTTGACTATGGTACATCAAAGAGCTGGCACAATTGATTGGATTTTATAAGATTCATATTTTTTCATTAAGGGAATATACTCTTTAAAGGTTGTACACCTTATCATTTATTTTGCTTTGCTTTGGTGTACTCCAAAACCTTGCAAATAATCTTCATTGAAAAACTTTGGCCGATTTTGTTGACTGAGGTGAAAATTGAAAAGGCGCGTTTGGCAAGTCCAAAAAAAAGACAGCCTTCGATTGTGTTACCTACAAACCATGCCGCACTTTTTTTCTCCATCAAGTTCTAAAAGCTATAATTTTTAATGTACTTTTTAATTTTTTTTTTAATTATACAAAATTTACTGTATGAAATAAATAACATGTTGCTTATGTTCTTGAATTCGTATCTAAGATTGGAAGCCTCACATCCAGGCCCTTCCAAGGGCTTCTACTCTGCCTCTCCTCTCTGCCAGTGATTCCACTGGTTACCCATTGCAGTGTGAATTCAGTTTAAAATAGTAACCATGACTTACAAAGCCGTCCATAACCTGTCCCCTCCATATATCTCTGATGAACTAATCAGCCAAGAATGTCCCACACGTAATCTTCGTTCCTCACAGGACCTTCAGCCTCACTCCATTACCATCCACTCTTCTCACAACCGTCTTCAGGACTTCTTCTGTGCATCCCCCATACTCTGGAACTCTCTAACAAAATGTGTCATACTTTCCCCCACCTTCCAAACCCCCAAACGTAATCTGAAAAACCATCTGTTTTGGATTGCCAACAGCAAACAATAACTACACTGCTCCCTCATCTCATGTCTCCATCTTCCCTCCCATGTAGATTGTGAATCCTCGTGGGCAGGGTCCTCCGTCCACTTGTCCCCTGATCACTGTAGTTTTGTATTTGTACCTGCATTTGCTCTTGTCTTAATGTATGTGACTCTTTTACTGATTGTACATGGAATTAATGGTTCTCTATTAATAAATAATAAGAATAAAAAAGTAACTTCTTTAATTTTCCACTGATGGCTTCAATTTTCATCGATAGCATCTATGAAATATACAGTTTTTAGGAGAAATTAATCAGGGCTTCTACACCAGAGAACTGTGGAAGATGCTGTGAAATAATCACAAATTCCAATCACAGGACTAACCTTCACTAGGTCCCTGACTGCTGTGGAAACACAGGGATTAGATGGCCACGATTAGTGTTAACATCAACCATGACTGATGTTGCAGGAACCAACAGAATGTTAAGGGTTCCTGTTTCATAAAATGAATACTGAGGTACATGGTGGTGGCGTGTAAAGCCGCCTCTGTCACAGATCTTGTTCACATGCTGTAGGGAAGTTGTTGTGTGGATTTTGTTTCAGGTTTAGATAACTAAGCAAATGTTTATTCTTCCATGTTTAAGATAAAACTTATCAGATCTCAGTCATGATGGCGCACTCAGAATACTCTTTGTGTTTTGAGCTTAATATCTTATTGAGGGTTCCTCTGTTTTAGAGCATAAAGGCCCATAGTGGTTATTTATCATTAGGCTCAACAGTTCTTAGTCCTTCTTTGGAGCTTTTATTAAAGTGGCTTTGGCCCTTTAATAAATGTCTCAGCAGTGTCTGTGATTTATTTTTTTAATGAGTAAAAAAATCGCAGCAGCGCATGGAGTGACTTTTTTCATGAATCTGGCTGTACACGGTGTTGCGCTGGGAGTGGTTCTATGTTTAAGCTTCTATTGCTGGAAAATTGCAATTTTTTTGGCAAATTTTGACACCAAAAAGGCAAGAAAAGTCTATGATAAATGCCCCCCGATGTTCCTGTGTCTGGGGTAGATTTTTCAAACTGCACCAGTATACTGTCATAATTGATCCAAAAAGCACCACATTTATCATAAGATTTTGGACATGTTGTAGACACTTACGCCAATACAGGCGTGTCCTCGGTGAAAGAGGCATGGTCTTGGTTTAATGTATTCGTGGCCAAAGATGCAACAAAATACGACAAAACACAGATTTATCTGCACCAACTAATAGGAACTGCCAAGTACAACTAGACATTCTTAAACTCTGCCAGATTTAATATCCAGTATCAGACACTGATGTAAAACTGTCCATGTAACTTTGCGTCGTCTAACTTTGCGATATTCCTGGTAACTCAGTCACATGTGTGTGGCACCCTATTGCTCCGTGCGGCCTTTGCCATCTATGGGGTCGCATGTACCTACGTTCCCTATACGTTCCTGTGAATGTGGTTGACTGTAACTCTAGAAACAGATACAAAGTGCACGGGGACGTGACACAGCCATATTGCATATGTGTTTCTATGGAAATGCATGTGATTGGTAACCAGCACCCAGAGTCTTGTATTGTCTAAATACAAATGAGATTGTTTTGTGGCACACCCCTGAGCGCCTTGATTCCGTTTCTAAACAGAGTCATAGAGCTACGTATGACCTAACCCATAGAGAGTTAACACTAGTTGCTTCTAAAATGGCTTGTCTTTTACTCAACCTGTAGAGTTCATTATTGGGTTATAGCCTGGGTACTCCAGTGATTCCTCACAGCAAAATATGGTCTTTTAAAGAGGTGGACTAGTGAAAGAAGATGCCATTATACTGTACAAAGGATATAGGATCTAAATAAAACAACCTACAGCATCCCCCAGCAACCAAAACATATAAAAAAAAACCTCTTATAATACTTCATGTATGAGCAGACTATGGGACAATAGAAAGGGGAACCCCTCTGAGTGTTATCATGGTCCCTTATACTTCACAATGTCCTTTTATATGTATTTTTTTGGATTATGAATACATTTTGTTGGCGCTTTATGAGCAATTATATTCCCACTACACAACCTCAGCTCAATAAATACAATACTTTTTCACCTGACCTTTACGTATGTTTCCAGACATTCTATAGAAATGTGTATGGAATTAGGTGTATACATAGCCAGCAGGTGTGTCTTATCATATTGCACCATAAATGCTCTCTCCCTTTATGTGTCATAACTTCTCCTGACCTTCAGGATAATTCCTAACTTATTGGTGCACTGACATATTTCCAAATGAACACACCCTTGGAAAAGGGCTAAAAAATGGTTTAAGAGCCTTGATAAATGTGTCAGAAGGAATTTTAGACAATTTTTTTTTTTTGGTGGGGGGGGGGGGTGCACAAGTCTGTTGTTTTTGCTGCAGGAGCAATAATGAGTTCTCAAACTATTGTCACGGGTGGTCCCAGAACCCATATCGCAGGTCGCGGGCTCAACCTCTCGCCCCTCACCAGCGGGCTGAAAGCGCAACTTACGGGTCCTGGCTCCTGCCCTGGCTCCTTCGTTCCTGGCCGCTGCTCTTCGGCCGTGCGTGCCCGTTCCCGACTCCTAGGGCGCGCACGCACCGGCATCTGCAGATTTAAAGGGCCAGCGCGCCACTAATTGGCGCTGGTCATTTCAGGTAAATCTATTTAACCCTGCTGCTTCCTGTGATCCCTGCTGGATCTATGTGCCTAGTGCCCTAGAGAAAGCTTTGTTTATGCCGTGTGCTGTTTCTGTGTATTCCCACTGTGACCCTGGTTCTGTTTTTCACTTCTCTCCTTTGCCACCTGCCTTGAACTATTGCTATGTCTCTGACTCCGATCCTGTGCTGCCTGTCCTGACCTCCTGCCTGTCCCCGACTACGAGATTGCCTGCCGTTTCTGTACCTCGACCTTGGCTGCCACTGCGGACAAGTCCCGCCTGCTTTGCGGCGGGCTCTGGTGATAACTGGGTACTACTTAGACTTCGTTCCCAGGTTGTGGCTTGTGTCATCGTCCGCAGTGGTCCAGAGGATCCACAACCTCAAAGCCTGACAACTTTATATATCTAATTTCCCATCTTGTCCTGCACTAGAACATGCTTCCTGTAGACTACTGTACGCTGCATGTTCATGGTGATTGGGTCACTTTAGGAGATGTTAAGGTGTGAAAATCAGACAAATTAGTAGAAACAAATGTTTTTAGGAACAGTAGTTTATGATAATGTTTGTGCAGTGCATTATCTGATAATCATGAACATATTTTGACTGCTGAACATGCTAAAACATGCAAAATTATTGGCCTCATATTACCCATTGTAAGGGTCTCTCAGCCTACAGTTACATTCAGTTTTTTTTAATATGCTCATTATATATGCCTGAAAAGCCCCAGAGTATAGACTGAGCCCAATCAGACTCATACTGGCAGATGGATCTTTCTTCCTTGCATTTGTACTGTATACCTCATTTAGACAACTCTTCCTCCACCCGGCCGTCCAGCCAAACTAAGCAATCGTGGGAGAAGAGCCTTGGTAAGAGAGAACCCCAGGATCACTGTGGTTGAGCTCCAGAGATGCAGTAGGGAGATGGGAGAAAGTTTCACAAAGTCAACAATTACTGCAGCCTTCACCAGTCAGGGCTTTATGAGAGAGTCTGCCGACAGAAGCCTCTCCTCAGTGCAATACATATATGAAAGCCGCATACAGCTATGAGAAACTTGTTGCATCCTTCCCAAGAAGACTCATGGCTGTAGTAGCTCAAAAGTTGCTTCTACTCAATACTGAGCAGAGGGTCTGAATATGACCATGTGATATTTTAGTTTTTCTTATTTAATGAATTAGTAATAATTTCTACATTTAATTGTTTTCCTGTTACTAATAAGCAAAAAAAAAAAACTTTTTTTACAGTACCAATTGGCTGAAATTAAGGAGTGAAACATTTTAGGGGGGTTGAATTCTTTGCATACCCACTGTATATTAAAATCTACGACTGGCTAGGACACATTGGGAATCTGCTCATTGCATCCTTAACTGAGACATAAACATAATTTTATTCAGAAATATATGTGTCCTGAAGGCTACAGAGGATTTATAGAGCTGAGAGGCTGAGGAAAGCCCCAACGCACTTCTTGCCCCATCTCCATTATGGTGTCAAAAAATTCTGTATTTAATGATAGAAAGAAAGTCAGGAGTTCAGTTTCTAGTATTAAACCCCTTTGATGGTCCGGCCACACATACACCAGAAAATTGATTCAATTGATGCAATTATTAAAAAGAAGTGAGATCAATAAATTGGATTAAACTGACATTTGCAACTCATGTAATAAAACAGTCTATGTTTACATTATTCTTTGTAAGTGGAACTTTAACACGGTCATTTATTCTAGTCGTCATAGTTTTTAAAGTGTCCATGTATTATTGAATCCTAAAAGGTTGTCCATGCAAGGATGGGTCTAACCCAGTGGTTCTCAACCTTTCTAATGCTGTGACCCCGCAATACAGTTCCTCATGCTGCGGTGACCCCAAACCATGCAACTCGCAGTAAAAACACAGTAAAATTGCGGCTCCGATGGCTTTAGGTGACCCCCGGTTTTGGTCGTTCGACCCCCGCTGTGCTCCTGACCCACAGGTTGAGAACCACTGGTCTAACCTCTCCCCTCCTTTATGAACACCAAAATGCTTTTCCATTGGCTGTGCTTGATATTGCAGCTTAATCCCATTTGCTTACGGCTTTTGTAATATTTAACTGGTTAAGAATATATTTATGTGTTATCTTTGCCTTATCTTATCTACTAAATTAGTTCCCCAATAGCAGGAATGCACTCTGAACAGCAGTCCCGGGTGAGGATGAGAAGTCTGGAAATCGCCAGGGATCGCCAGGGATCCATACATGAAAAGGTGCACAGGCTTGTGAAAATGGCCGATTGCCCACCTCGTAGAGGGTGTCCTCCTGCTATTACTCACTTGAATAAAGTATCGTACTGTATTTCTTCCATTCTAAGGCTACATTCACAGGACCGTTTGCCTGCCGTAACATGGCGGCTACACATCGCCATCTGTAAGAGGAGGAGGGGGTGAGCACTGCATGGCACATGGCCCCATATTACAAGGAAAGATAGGACATGTCCTATCTTTTCCCTGGGTATGGAACGGTATGGTGCCACACGTGTGCTGCACCATACCGCTCCGTACGGAGGCGTGTGCCCATTGCCTATGAGGGATGTATATACACTCACCGGCCACTTTATTAGGTACACTATGCTAGTAACGGGTTGGACCCCCTTTTGCCTTCAGAACTGCCTCAATTCTTTGTGGCATAGATTCAACAAGGTGCTGGAAGCATTCCTCAGAGATTATGGTCCATAGTGACATGATGGCATCACACAGTTGGCTGCACATCCATGATGCGAATCTCCCGTTCCACCACATCCCAAAGGTGCTCTATTGGATTGAGATCTGGTGACTGTGGAGGCCATTTGAGTACAGTGAACTCACTGTCATGTTCAAGAAACCAGTCTGAGATGATTCCAGCTTTATGACATGGCGCATTATTCTGCTGAAAGTAGCCATCAGATGTTGGGTACATTGTGGTCATAAAGGGATGGACATAGTCAGCAACAATACTCAGGTAGGCTGTGGCGTTGCAACCATGCTCAATTGGTACCAAGGGGCCCAAAGAGTGCCAAGAAAATATTCCCCACACCATGACACCACCACCACCAGCCTGAACGGTTGATACAAGGCAGGATGGATCCATGCTTTCATGTTGTTGACGCCAAATTCTGACCCTACCATCCGAATGTCGCAGCAGAAATCGAGACTCATCAGACCAGGCAACGTTTTTCCAATCTTCTACTGTCCAATTTCGATGAGCTTGTGCAAATTGTAGCCTCAGTTTCCTGTTCTTAGCTGAAAGGAGTGGCATCTGGTGTGGTCTTCTGCTGCTGTAGCCCATCTGCCTCAAAGTTCGACGTACTGTGCATTCAGAGATGCTCTTCTGCCTACCTTGGTTGTAACGGGTGGCGATTTGAGTCACTGTTGCCTTTCTATCAGCTCAAACCAGTCTGCCCATTCTCCTCTGACCTCTGGCATCAACAAGGCATTTCCGCCCACAGAACTGCCGCTCACTGGATGTTTTTTCTTTTTCGGACCATTCTCTGTAAACCCTAGAGATGGTTGTGCGTGAAAATCCCAGTAGATCAGCAGTTTCTGAAATACTCAGACCAGCCCTTCTTGCAACAACAACCATGCCACGTTCAAAGGCAATCAAATCACCTTTCTTCCCCATACTGATGCTCGGTTTGAACTGCAGGAGATTGTCTTGACCATGTCTACATGCCTAAATGCACTGAGTTGCCGCCAAGTGATTGGCTGATTAGAAATTAAGTGTTAACGAGCAGTTGGAAAGGTGTACCTAATAAAGTGGCCAGTGAGTGTACGATGTTTATACGTCGGCTGTATATACATCCCCCAATGGTCATGTGAATGCAGCCTAAGGCATAACCATCTTCCCTACTACTGTACAGCTAAAAACTGGGTCAGACTCGTTGAATGTCATGTTCACCCTGCTCCCAGCATTACTCAATAACCCATCATTCATTGCAGAATGTATTGTCAGATTCCACCTTAATATAAGGACAGTAGGTTTAGGTGTTTTTCTGTTTAGTAAAATCATCTTGAAGCTTTACACTGATGTGTTTATCACTTGATTGCTCTCTTATGTCATCAGTCAGTACCTTATCTAAGAACCAATAAAGATAAGCAGAAGAAGGAAAGTTTCCGTATGTTCTCTCTGACATCATTAGCACAGAAATAGAAGTTGTACCTTATACAAAAGAAAATACAATTAAAATTAAAAAATATCCTTGTAATAGCCAAGTAACAGCATAAGAACACTTATAACTACATGGACAGATACTGAAATTGCCATTTGTCCCATATTTTATCCTACATCCAGGGTCGATTCTAGCAATTTTGCTGCCTAAGGTGGAAACTATAAAATGATCCCCTGCTATATTTGGCCCACTGAATTTACAGACACAAAAGCATCTACAACCTGATAAGAAAATGCTGATAACATTCCCACAAAACCCCCTGACTTACTGACGTTCTGTCACTACACTTGCTGTGACTCTGGCATTAGTGGCATCTAGAACCTCACAGACTATCTACTACATCAGGAAGAGGGCTTAATTATGATTTCACCCAATCATGGTTTATCAATGTTGAATTAATTGCCAGATGTATTGGGGCACATTTACTTGCCCGGTCCTGTCGCGATTCCCGAGGTGCGTTGTTCGACGAGGATGAAGTCCGGCACGATTCACTAAGATTGTGCGCCCGATATCCTGCATGTGTCGCTTCCCCGCTGAGGTCTGCCAGAGTTCACCTTCTTCTTCCCGGTGTATGTGAGTGCATGTCTTGCAACACAATTAGAATTTTAAATCCTGCGCTTAGTCCGAATCAGTCGGGTTGTCTGTCGGCCACGCCCCTGATTTGTGTCGCATGAAAGATGGCGCAGTTGCGGCAAAATCCGATCGCGTGCGCCAAAAACTCCTGTTAAATGCGGCGCAAATTGGAAATAGTCGGGAAACCCAACAGAAATGCGGTGTGCGGACCCTTAGTAAATGTGCACCATAATGTGCAGCAAACTCCACTCACAAAAATACCACAGTCACTTACAGTATAATATCACTGGGATAATAAAACTATGCTCCTAAATAAAATACTGTATAACTCTCACAACACAACTGACCACATATATATATATATATATATATATATATATATATATATATATATATATATATACATCAGCTTTATCAGGTGCCATAAGTCAAGAAGAATCTCATACACGATGAGCTGATGAAGACAATGGGAAAGTCCATCTCTCTTTAACGGTCATACCAAGGAACATAAACTAAGCAGATTTCAAGGAGGCTTCTAATGACATACAATAGAGTATTATGTAAGAAGTCCTTAAAAGCCATAAAAATTGTAATTAAAGAGCTGAACAGCATGACTGCGATGGGGAATGGCACTGCCCAGAAGACTATTTGGAGCTACTATGGTGTGCTCAGTTTTATAATATAAAGTTTATAGAACATGAATTCTCAATACAAGTGGTTTAGAGAAGTAAATAAAGTGATACAGTTGGTCACCTTCAAAAATGACAATTTTGATATTGGCAATAAATATTACACAGAAGCTATATATCAGAGCTTAAAGGGCATCTACCATCAGGTTTCCATGACAATTGTTCTCTCACGCGGTCCTGCAGGATTTGTAGGCTTTCGTTTATCGAAAAGTCTTTAAAGTTCCTACTACAGCATTTCAATAGGATTTAAATCTGGACATTATTGGGGCTATTCCAACATTTTAAATTCTTTAGATTTGCTTGTGCAATTCGGATCATTCTCATGTGACATGACCCAATTTAGACCAAGCTTTGGCTTTTGGATAGTTCGATTTACATTTGACTCTAGCAATTTTGTTGGACTGTTTGCTGTTTTCGGGATTTGCGCAGCTTTGACAGGTATTTAACAGGGGTTTGCGCTGGGATTGTGTCACACGTGATTGTTTTTTGGGCAGCTGCGCTGTCTTCCATGCGACGGAAATTGGGGGGGCGTGCCGTCAAACGATACGACTGATTCGGATTGAGCACGGGATTTAAGTTTCAAATTGTGGCGCAAAACAGTGCGCTAACATGCACCAGGAAGAAGAAGGTGAGCTCCGACGGACCTGAGTGGGGAAGCAACACATGCAGGATATCGGACGCACAATCTTGAATCGTGGCACAGCGCATTATTGTTGGACAATGCACTTTCTGTGAACTCCAAGGAACGGGTAAGTAAATGTGCCCCAATGTATCCAAGTCTTGTGGTTGGATACAAACCCATCCCTCATCCACCAGCGGCTTTTCGAATCAAATCAGGTGTTTGTGCTCATTCGTTTTCCATATGGCCAAGCAGCTCCTTCTCTCTCCAGTGTCTGTAGGACACTTTTCCAATGTTTTGGACTCTTGTTAGGATATGTCATCAATATCAGATCTGTGGGTTCCAAAACAAGAGGCGCCACTCTGGAATGGAGCACAGTATGCTGCTGGAAGCCGGGCATTTGTAATCTTATGCAGAATTATTTAGATGAAGAGGGAAGTTGGCACGGTTCCCAGCACAGATAGATAGGTATCATAACATTGGAATATGATAAAAATGTCACTGTAAGATAAGAATGCCATTTGCAAGATAAAGGCACGGGAGGTAGAATTTCCAAGAGGACTTGTAAATTTTTAACTTAACAGGAAGCAAAACATATTTGCATACATTTCAGGACATGTCTCTCCTTTCTTTTCTAATTTTAGGAATAACTAACCAAATAACTTTTCTCAAATATGTTCACATGAGATATATACTGTAACATACATTATTATATTTTGATATACAGTGATATAGTAAATTACCAGATAACTAACTTTATGGAGGTTTCATCAGATAAATATTCATGGAAATAACATTCATTATCAGTGAAGTGTATGGTCACAATGGGCCAGATTTATTAATAACGTGCAGTTTGCCTCATTAATGTGCAGGTACACACAAAACTGGTACTAATACTAGCGATTGTGCTCTGAAGTATGATAAAGTCGTGGATGCACTGCTAGACAATTCAACACCAGGTCCTATCTGGTGTATAATTGCACTATAGCGGTGATGGCGAACCTATGGCACGGGTGCCGGAGGTGGCACACAGAGTCCTTTCTGTGGGCACTCAAACCTTCACCCCAGCACAGTTTGTTTGCCAGAGAGGACTCGAAGCTTCCTACTGTGTTCTAAGACAGCGAGGCATGCCATGCTCAGTGCTATTTTAAAGCGACACCTCCTTGGCTGCCTGGAAGAAAGGTACATTCCAAATGTCTCCATCTTCTTTCTATTGTATTGATGTCCTCAGGACTAAGTTAAGTTACTGCTTAAATAGTCATGTTGGCACTTTGCGACAGGAGAGTGGATTTTGGTTGTAGTTTGGGCACTCTGGCTCTAAAAGGTTTGCCATCACTGCACTATAGCCTCAAAGTGTATCAAATGTACTTTTGGTGATAATACCTTGCTGTACTCCTTGAGCAAGGATCTGCTGGAACAGGTGCCATCACGTAGTTGGGGGTTCACCTCCCATTCATACATCTATTTGGGCCATACAACAACGTTGCCCCCCATATAGGCTAGTTTGAAAATGACATCATTCATTGTCCCCCATCTATTTAAGCTTTTCATCTCAGCAAATGATAAAGTACCCCCTTGCACCTATCTGGAAAGCTGTTCCATATCCTTAGATACCACTTTTTAAAAAAGATCAATAACCGGACAAACAGAAAAAGGAGGATATTTTTTGGAACATGGTTTTATACCACATTAAAGGAATACACAACCTGGAATTTACTATATTTTGCTGAACGGGCTCTAAGTGGGCCCTGGCTGTAAGTTGAAAAGTCATTAATAATGTATCTTTTGGGGGTTGCTACCGTACTGTACAGCTACTTTAGAGGAGGCAACAAGGTTCCTTCAGAGTCAGAGAGATTGGAAAAAAATTAAAATAGAATGAGAGGGGTTGAACATAGGACATTACAGCAGAGGGAAAGCTTCTACAATGTGAAGTGAAGCAGGGACACTGTGCCCTGACCAAGCCCAGGATTTGTGGAAACATTGGTGTGTTGCTGAGGCTTGCTGAGCTGCACTTCTATAAAAGTAGTGCAGTGTCGTACAACATAACATAATGGGGGTCATTTACTAAGGGCCCGAATCACGTTTTTCTGGTGGGTTCCGCAAATTTTTCTGTTTTGCGCCGATCTTCCCTGTATTGCCCCGGGATTTTGGCGCACGCGATTGGAATGTGGCGCATCGGCGCCGGCATGCACGCGACGTAAATTGGGGGCGTGGCCGTACAAAAATCCAACGGATTCAGAAAAACCGCCGCATTTTTAAAAAAAAAGTGTCGCTGGGCACGAGCTTACCTTCGCCCGGCAATGGAACGCGAACTCCGGCGGAACTAAGGAACTGCCTTAGCGAATCGCCGGAATACCCGAATTCACCACAGAGAACACGCCGCTGGATCGCGAATGGACTGGGTAAGTAAATCTGCCCCAATGTCCTTTTGTTTGGCAATGGAAACTCCTGGATTGGGAACCCAATAAAACACAGTAAAGCTAGTTTCTTCCAGCAGCAACTAATGACAATGCGAATCTATAAAAGAAGAGCTGTCAACAGAATTTTACCCCTAACACCAGTAATTCCAGCTGGTAAAGGGTTAAAAGTCCTCCCAATAACACCAAAACTGAGGCACTGAAACTTAATTACAGCTGTTTTCCTGATATGCAAATGAGTAAATAGAAGAGATCCACTTCCTGTCTACTTCCTGTCCTTATGAGAATGCTGACCCTCTCACTGCATGGTGAATTTAGAAGTGAGCACTGTGTGGGAAAGGTCTTCTCACCATTGCACGCAGCCCACAATGGGTGGGACCAAGCAGGCATGGGCACAGGCACATACCAGTGAGGGGAGCCATCATAGACAAAGGCAGGAAAAATTTGGGGAGGATGCAGAGGGGATGTGTGGGAATGAGTAAGGTATATTGTGCCTGTTCCGGATGACAGGTTCCCTTTAAGGAGATTTAGATCTCTGTATCAGGAAACAGTGGTCAAATCATTATAAGGCATGAACCTGTCACATGAAAAGTCTACCATTGGGATCTCTGCTTTCTGAAGTAGTTCCTATGTAGATTTTCCCTCCCTGCCCCTTCCCAAAACAGTTTTTACCTAAAACTGCTATGCAGCCTTTGCTAGAATAAACTTTATTTCTTCTTTATGCAAATTAATTGCAGGAGCTATTGAGGCATGGAGTAACCTCAGAGAGCTCCAGGGGCAAAGTCTATTCCATGGCCCCAGTAGTCCCTGCAGATCCGCCTACCCCCTTGTCTTTTTTTGTTTGGGCGCATCTCTGGCAGTATGCAAGCCCTGCAATAGCACAATAGCTGCTGCCCTCCGCATGCCCAGTAGCTCCTAATCATGTCATGTCTGTGCCGCGCCTGCAGCAGGGGGGCTCTGAACATGACTAGAGCTTCCAGGCTGCGGGTGCATCTCTTGTACCGGAACAGGAGCTACTGCGCTTGCCGCGGGCAAGAACTTGAAGCTCAGTAGTGTGTGGCCTCCATGTGCCTGTATGACCTCCCTAAAAAACTTCGGCACACTCATGAGGTGGCAGATGTTTTCCTGAAGGATCAGGAACCAGACCTGGAAAAACTGCTTACACCTTACACACTACAGCCACATTAGACCTAGCAATGTCATGCATCAGAAGGGGCACCAGTGCCCACTGTGCACATGGTCTAACAATGGGTCTAAGGCAGTCAGGGTACCTCTGGCTAGCACATGGAAGGCTCTGTGCTCCTCCAAAGAAATTCCCACCATCACACCATTACTGACCTACTGCCAAACTAGTCATACTAGAGTATGTTACTGGCAGCAGAACATTCTCCATGTTGTCTCCATATTCAGTCATGTCACATGAACATGCTTTTTTCAATGGATAGCACAGAGTGACAATGTTCAATCTGCCATTCTTGGTGTTTTTGGGCAAATATCAATCATCCAGCATGATGTTGGGCTGGTGACCGACTGGTGAATGTTGGGAGCTCATGGAACCATCATGGATTTTCTGACAGTTTGAAAACACATATGGAGATTAGAGGCCATTTTACACTGCAATTCTAATGATACCATCAACATCACATGACCAGGGACAGATTTTTATCCACTGGAACAACACAATGAAACTTCCTATAGAAGGACAGCAAGCAGAGATCTAGAGAACCATGAAGAAACACAAACAGTATCAATTATTTGCTGAAAGTGCACAACACATTTAACAGACTGTACAAAATGTACTACTGTATCTTCAAATGGAATGTTATAGAGCAGGAGAAGCTGAGAAATAAAAGAATTAGGGAAAAATTATAATAAATGTTATGTACAAAACAATATATCAATCTGCTTAGCTCCTCCTTGTCACAGGTGCTTCTGCGACCCATGTTTCGGGTCGGAGGCGCATGACTCCGCGTGCCACCTCTCGACGGCTTCCTCACTTATCTAGCTAAGCTCCAGCAACGGTCTCCTCGCTTCATTGTGTGCGTCTCTTAGAGCATGTTCGCCAGCCATCTGAAATTTAAAGGGCCAGCAACCTATAAATGCTCAACCTCTTCCTGTGACCCCTCTTTGTGCTTCCATGCTTAAGAGAAAGCTGTATTCCAAGCCCTTGGCGATTATTCTGATATTCCGTTGTGACCTCAATCCCCTGCGGCCCGTCCCAAGTTTTCCTTACAATTCTGTACTACACCTTGGCCGCCACCATGGACAAAGGCGCGCCTGTGGAATGACCTGGTGTTACCACGGCGCTGCAAGTCCAACTGCTTTGTGGCGGGCTCTGGTGAAAACCGTGTACCACTTACACTCCGCTCCCAGGTGTCGGCGTACGTCATCGTTCGCGGTGACAGAGAGGATCCACTACCAAGGATCCTGACACTCCTGTTCTATAATATGCATTTTCCAAGTGCAGGTTCACTTTAAGAAATACTAAGAGATAAATTGTAGTAAATGTTTAGTCCTAAGCAGTAACATGGCAATGCATTGTAATGTTGAAGTAATAGACCCGAATGCAGGTTTTACATGGAAGCTGATAACTTAAACTGTACATCAGTTCACCCTATATTGAGAATTTCAACCTATTAGTCCAACAAAAGCTCATATTCTTTTGCCCCTTCGTACAGCCGGCCATTGTGCCACTTATAATGCACCACAGCGACTGTCAGGCTGCTTAATAGCTCTTTTATTTTATCACCCTATGTACAAAACGCCAAAATAAATAAAGCCACCTGCTCGTATGTTCTGTTTTCCGCCTGTGCTAATGATCGTCACACAGGTTGCGATGAAGCTGTGCTGGAAATCAATCCTGCCTTAACAACGGATGGACTTCTGTCCTGAAGCGTACAGTTTTCACTTCTCTTTTATATTATACTTTATATGATCTCTTTTATGGTATACTGACAGCAGGCACTTGGGCCGCTTTGTCTGCGCTCTCTTCAGCCGTATATTGTTATTTTCCAGGCTTTTTTTTTCACATATAATAATAACAAGTAGATAAAAAAACATTTCAGTATGTGAAATTTTACTATTGACTTTCAAGTCAACGTGCAAAACACAATAATAAGATCTCCGGAGGTCAGGTGGGTTACATACAGAACAACTGTATATTTATGGAGTCTACACATTGCTCCATCACATGTTTATTTAGCTGGAGTCTAGGTCTGGGATACATACGTAGGCTCTTACTGCTTTGTTCATTATATACTGTATAGGGCAGGAATTCATCATTGTGGTCCTCATGATCTCTTTCTTCCTCTTTGTTGCCTTTTATTCTTTTTAATAAAAGAATATCATATCATTATGTCTTTAATAATGAACACGTAGTGCTCCCCTTTCTGATATTCAGTACTGTGGCTGTGGATGTAACTTATCCACAGAGTCAGTAAGAAGCTTATAAAGCAGAAGGTGCTCCCTATAAGGTCAAATCCTGAGATTATTGCTACTGAGAATGCTACAGCCATCGAGAATTAGGACTGCTTATAATTTTGTGTAATTATGCCAAATAATTGCCATATCTGACCCGACCCTAAAACAGGTGACCTGCAGTCCTGGTAGAAGGACTAAAATGACACAAATTTGATATTGTACCAAACAGACTATTGGGGCGTGCACAGCTCTAGTATTCACTGGTCCACACACTGGCAATTAAGCAACTAGAAATTGGAAGAAAAAAAGAAGTGTGCTATAATGGACCAAAAATAAGGTACAAAGTAATCTTTATTAATTCATAAACTTACAACTACACAAGAGTTAAAATCAATTAAAAGTACATAAGTACACAAAAGAACACACTGCATGGACGAAGCACAGTGGCTCCAATCCACCCACCACCCCTAACAATAGGTGTAGAGGCGTATACAAGGTGCCAAAGAGAAATGCCTATTCTGTATCAATATTGTTGACCACAAAACACAATACAAATGAGTACATATATTCGCAAGAAATAAATTCCTGTCTGCCAAACAAAAAACCCCCACAGCTGTCAATATAACGAGGCAACAAATGGTAACAATGAATAAAGTGCAAGTGCAGAAAAGTGCTGATTGTCAACTACACCTCTAAGACAAGCTGGGCAAATTTGATATTGAAAATTTGGTAGCTAAATGTTAACACACGACTGTAATGGGGACTGTGATCTGGCCACACAATGGGGGTCATTTACTAAGGGCCCGATTCGCGTTTTCCCGACGTGTTACCCGAATATTTCTGATTTGCGCTGATTGTACCTGAATTGCCCCGGGATTTTGGCGCACGCGATCGGATTGTGGCGCATCGGCGCCGGCATGCGCACGACGGAAATCGGGGGGCGTGATCGAACGAAAACCCGACGTATTCGGAAAAACTGCCGCATTTAAAAACGGAAAATGTGTCGCTCGGGACGCGCTTACCTTCACTCAGCCGGCCTCGGTGAATTCCGGCGCCTTCAGATGCTTTTCAGCGCAGCAGCGCCACCTGGTGGACGGCGGAGGAACTACCTTATCAAATCCCGGCCGGACCCGAATCCAGCGCAGAGAACGCGCCGCTGGATCGCGAATAGCCCGGGTAAGTAAATCTGCCCCAATATGTGGCCAAATCACGGCCCCTATTGAGATCTACAGCATCACGTTGAGGTGAACACACAGGGGGACATTTATCATACACTGGCGCTCTTGCAATAATAATGATGATAATGATAATAATGGGGTTCATTTATTAAGGGCCCGATTCGCGTTTTCCTGACGTGTTACCGAATATTTCCGATTTGCGCCGATTGTACCTGAATTGCCCCCGGATTGTGGCGCTTGGGGACCGCTTACCTTCACCTGGTCCGAGGTGGTGCATTCCGGCGCGATGAGATGACTTTCAGCGCAGCAGTGCCACCTGGTGAACGGCGGAAGAACTACCTTCTTAAATCCCGGCCGGACCCGAATCCAGAACAGAGAACGCGCCGCTGGATCGCGAATGGGCGAGGTAAGTAAATCTGCCCCAATGTGTGAGATAATAAAGAACACAATTTTCATTTTACTTACATTTTTCTTCTATTGAAATTTCATTATTAGACCTGAAACTAAGTACAAGTGGTCCCTGACTTAAGAACAACCGACTTACATATGACCCCTAGTTACAAACGGACCTCTGGATGTTGGTAATTTACTGTACTTTAGTACTTCAGTACCCTTAGTGGCTTATCATGCAGTTCATTACTGCATCCTTCTCATGTCATACAAAACTTACCCAAAGAATAATTTATCCGCACTAAAATAATTTGTAGATTTACAAGAAACTGAAATTATTGCTCACAGATTACAACAAAGATAATACAAATATACTAAAATTCAACATGCATAACATATCACGCAAAACCAGACAGGAATTAATACACCCTAAAATTGTTAAAGCTAAATCTGATTATTTTCCTGATACTTTTTATACTACCTATAGCAGAAATGATCATGAGGTGGTTAAAATCATTAAAAGGTATATTCATGAATTATACTAAGATTCTAAACTACATGATATATTACAGGAGGGTTGCCGCTTTGTAGATAGAAACGCAATGGGGCAGATTTACTTACCCGGCCCATTCGCGATCCAGCGGCGCGTTCTCTGCACAGGATTCGGGTCCGGCCGGGATTCACTAAGGTAGTTCCTCCGCCATCCACCAGGTGGCGCTGCTGCGCTGAAAATCATCTCAACACGCCGGAATGCACCACCTCGGACCAGGTGAAGGTAAGCGCTTCCCAAGCGACACTTTCGGTTTTTAAATGCGGCGGTTTTTCCGAATACGTCGGGTTTTCGTTCGGCCACGCCCCCCAATTTCCGTCGCGTGCAAGCCGGCGCCGATGCGCCACAATCCGATCGCGTGCGCCAAAATCCCGGGGCAATTCAGGTACAATCGTCGCAAATCGGAAATATTCAGTTAACACGTCGGGAAAACGCGAATCGGGCCCTTAGTAAATGACCCCCAATGTCTTTAGGCAACTTGCTAGCTCTTAACTTATTCTACAACCCTCAAAGCACTCAATCGTGGTTAAAATATAAAGGCAATACAAAATGCGGACAAGCTAGATGCACTACATGTACACACATGCAAAAATCAACGGAATACACTTGCAACACCCCTGCCAACACATAGCCAAGGTGGTAGTTGCTAAAAGCGCCCTCTCCATGTCAGGAGCTGTTAGACCTCATGGTCTGAGGTCTTAAGTGTGAGTCTGCAGGGTCTAGTCAGAGTGAGCAGGACATGTCAGTGCTGCCATAGCAAGTATCATAATACCAGGAACCACAGGTGCCTCAGGCCATTGCCTAGCACCCAAGGCAAGTCCAGAGACTTTATCTCAGAGCTGAGATCCATCACCCAGACTTAGTTCCATCTGTACCAGCTCAGCCTTAAGCTACTGCCAGCCTGCGTGTAACATTCCTGTGGACCAGCTCTCCATGACTCTTCCAGCTGGCCACTTTTGATGCTGACACTTGAAATTGTTTGTCTGCTGCCTGCTGTTGAATAAAGAACTGTAAGTTGATTTGTACAATGCTGCCTCCATCTAATCCCTGGATCCAGGCTGCTTACCACCAGGTGCTTCCCCATCCATCCATTCATCATACAGACACCTCAGTGGTTGCCCCAGGGAGAAATCATTGCATCAGCCTCTCTCCATATTTCTTGCACACACCAACTGCCAGGCTGTAGGTCAGCCCTCCGGTCCCCATACCAAGCACCGTGACCACAGCGTGCCCTAGGCCGTAATAGGCAGCCACTCCGGTATTCTGGGCCCCGGCTGCCTCCAGGCCAACAATAAAAGGCTAGGCCCTGGTCGGGGATGTTGCACACTTCTACTGTTACAAATCTTTTTTACAAAATAAAAATGTATCTGAACTGCAATTATCTGTATTTAATCACATGCACTACAATACATAGGAAGTACCATCAGAACACTAAAAACAAGAATTAGGGAACACATCAATGAAGTCATACCTACTGATATACCCAAATCAGTTTCGGGTACATATAAACATTTTAAAGACACATATTTGGGTAACACCCCGTTGCCATAGTGAAAGTTTTCTGCCCAAAAAGAGGCGGAGACTGGACTTGTGCTTTACAAACCAGGGAGACATTTTGTATTTTAAATCTCCAAACCAGATATCCCTTGGGGTTAACAATAAACAATAAAACTGACCAGATGTATTTTTACTAAGTTTTGTTTTCTTCTCCTCGGAAATCAATGTAATTTTACTAGCCTGTCTCGTTCAGGTGTTCCATGACGTAGGCAGAACCTACACGCATGCGCCAGAGTTATTTAAACAAGCGGCACTGTTACTAAGTTTATGCTATGAATAAGGGCCATATGGTCTGAAATGCATAAGCTCTCTTTTCTTTATTTCTTTGGCATGCCAAAAATGTTTTAAATGGACTTTCAATAAAAATACGTTTTTAAAAAATGTTTTCATTTTTCCCAGGGGAACCACCTATTATCGGCTGCTGGATCAACCCATTGTCTATACACTTCTGATTCCAACACAGCTGATCCTGTGCATCAATATTCTTTACTCTCTGGAAGGTGAGCTGAACCTTATACTTTATTATAGGATCTCTTCCCACCATAATACTCAGCTATCTGCAATGTGGAATCCTTAAGTAGGGCTATGAGTCAATGTTATAGCCAATCAACAATTGGGTGACAACTACATTAGCCGCCTGTCAATAACTGTCGTGATTTGTGCTGGGACCAAATGTGGCAGTTAACCTTCTAAGTGCCAAGTCAGACCCAACTACAGACCTAATTAACTCCAATGCATAGACACCGGTATATTGATATCAGTAGGTATCTCCATTTACGTCATCGGTGCTATGACAGCTGGGAGCTTATAAGAGGCTCCACACAGCCTCGAATACAGTCTGCCGGTCTACTATGTACATGGTTGGAATGCAGGATATTGTATAAGCAATTAGACCACCTAGTGTTCAAACACTCCAGAGGGCATAAAATAAAGGTAAATAAAAGTTATAAATAAAAAATATGAAAAACTAAAATAGGGATAAATTTTAATCACCCCCCTTACCCTTGCAAATAAATGAAAAAATATAAAATCATTAATATACCAGTTTTTTCCCACTTTCCAAAATGTCCAAACTATCATAAGAACGATTATCCAATGTGGTGAAAGAAGTGACAGGAAAAAAAACTCAAATTGAGGCTTTTTCGCCATTTTATCATCCATAAATGTTTTAATAAAAATTGTATCAATTAAAACATTGAAAATGTGCCCAGTTCCATACACGAATCTATGAAAAAGTTATAGGTGTTAGAATATGACCATGCCATGTATTACAACATAACAGAAGAGTGGGGCACATTTACTTACCTGTCCGAGTCGCGATCCCTGAGCTACGTTCCCCGACGATGATGCACTGTTGCGCGATCCACGTAGATCCTGCTCCCGATATCCTGCATGTGTCGCTCCCCGCTCAGTTCACCTTCTTCTTCCCAGTGCATGTAAGTGGTTGGTTTGCGACACAAATTTGAATGTTAAATCCCTCGCTTAGTCCGAATCCGTCGGATCGTCCGACAGTCCGCCCCCGATATGTGTTGCATGAAAGCCGGCACGATTGCGACACAATCTACGGCACGATCCCCGAAAAGTCGTGAACCCTGACGAAAATGCGGCCGCGGGACTCTTAGTAAATGAGCCCCAGTGTCTCCATGATTGTACTGAACCAGTGAATAAAGAGCATCTGAACTATTTAGTGACAGCTGTAAAAACCAAGACCACAACTAAAAAGTGAAACTACTTCCTTTTTCCAATTCCACCAGTTTTGGAATTTTTTTTCTAACTTCAGAACATTAAATGGTGTCGCTATTTAATGGAAGAGTATGGAAAAGAGAAAGAGGGCTATGAAAGTGAGAAACTGACATTCAAAAACCTGGCAGGAGAAAGGGGTTAAATAAAAAAGTAAAACTAAAGTCCACAAGGACAAACCTCAGTTAATCAACGTAAAGTAATTGACTGAAATAACATCCAAACCTTCAATGATTGTAGTAACTTAAAACAATACAATATTTTCTCAAACTTGATGATGAAACACCCAAAACAAACTGCTATACCTGTTTGGATCCAGGATGAACTAGAAGGCATTTGAGCACAGGTCATATGAAGAACAAGATGGAACGAGATATCTGGGGTGGTTAAACCGGTTGAAATTCCTTTAATCACATACCTAGAGAGCAACAAAAGTTTTCCACGTCGGCCCGGCGAGTACTGGAGGGGCCCACTCGGGCCCCCGGATCTCCCCGGGTCAGTACTACATCTGCCCCGCTGCCTGGGAGATTCCTTCCCTCTCTCATCACGTTCTGTGTCATCCGGACACAGATCGCGATGAGAGCATTTGCACTTACTGCTGTCCCACAGGCTGAAGGACCTTTGATGATGCAATGGTCACATGACCTGCTGGGGAAAGCAGTGAACACACAGAGAGAGCTACATCTGTGAGGTGAGGGGGAGACATGACAGGGGCCAGGGAAGGGGGAGAACATGGGTGTGTGTGTGTATACAGGAGGAGGGGGGCAGTGTGTATACAGGAGGGGGGCATTGTGTATACAGGAGGGGGGGCGGTGTGTATACAGGGGGCAGTGTGTATATAGGAGGAGGGGGCAGTGTGTATACAGGAGGAGGGGGACAGTGTGTATACAGGAGGGGGGGCAGTGTGTATACAGGAGGGGGGCAGTGTGTATACAGGGGGCAGTGTGTATACAGGAGGGGGGCAGTGTGTATACAGGAGGGGGGGCAGTGTGTATACAGGAGGGGGGCAGTGTGTATACAGGAGGGGGGCAGTGTGTATACAGGAGGGTGGCAGTGTTTATACAGGGGGCAGTGTGTATACAGGAGGGGGGGCAGTGTGTATACAGGAGGGGGCAGTGTGTATACAGGAGGGGGGGGCAGTGTGTATACATGGGGCAGTGTTTATACAGGAGTGGGGGCAGTGTGTATACAGGGGACAGTGTGTATACAGGAGGGGGACAGTGTGTATACAGGTGGCAGTGTGTATACAGGGGGCAGTGTGTATACAGGGGGAGGGGGGCAGTGTGTATACAGGGGGAGGGGGGCAGTGTGTATACAGGAGGAGGGGGGCAGTGTGTATACAGGAGGAGGGGGGGCAGTGTGTATACAGGGGGAGGGGGGCAGTGTGTATACAGGAGGGGGGGCGGTGTGTATAGAGGGGGCAGTGTGTATACAGGGGGCAGTGTGTGTACAGGGGGAGGGGGGCAGTGTGTATACAGGGGGAGGGGGGCAGTGTGTATACAGGAGGAGGGGGGCAGTGTGTATACAGGAGGGGGGGCAGTGTGTATACAGGGGGCAGTGTGTATACAGGAGGGGGGCAGTGTGTATACAGGGGGCAGTGTGTATACAGGAGGGGGGCAGTGTGTATACAGGGGGCAGTGTGTATACAGGATGGGGGGCAGTGTGTATACAGGAGGGGAGCAGTGTGTATACAGGGGGCAGTGTGTATACAGGATGGGGGGCAGTGTGTATACAGGAGGGGGGAAGTGTGTATACAGGGGGCAGTGTGTATACAGGAAGGGGGGAAGTGTGTATACAGGGGGCAGTGTGTATACAGGAAGGGGGGCAGTGTGTATACAGGGGACAGTGTGTATACAGGAGGGGGGGCAGTGTGTATACAGGATGGGGGGCAGTGTGTATACAGGAAGGGGGGAAGTGTGTATACAGGGGGCAGTGTGTATACAGGAAGGGGGGCAGTGTGTATACAGGGGGCAGTGTGTATACAGGAAGGGGGGAAGTGTGTATACAGGGGGCAGTGTGTATACAGGAAGGGGGGCAGTGTGTATACAGGAGGGGGGAAGTGTGTATACAGGGGGCAGTGTGTATACAGGAAGGGGGGAAGTATGTATACAGGGGGCAGTGTGTATACAGGAAGGGGGGCAGTGTGTATACAGGGGACAGTGTGTATACAGGAGAGGGGGCGGTGTGTATACAGGGGGCAGTGTGTATACAGGAGAGGGGGCGGTGTGCATACAGGGGGCAGTGTGTATACAGGAGGGGGGGCGGTGTGTATACAGGGGGCAGTGTGTATACAGGAGGGGGGGCGGTGTGTATAGAGGGGGCAGTGTGTATACAGGGGGCAGTGTGTGTACAGGGGGAGGGGGGCAGTGTGTATACAGGGGACAGTGTGTATACAGGAGGGGGGGCAGTGTGTATACAGGATGGGGGGCAGTGTGTATACAGGAAGGGGGGAAGTGTGTATACAGGGGGCAGTGTGTATACAGGAAGGGGGGCAGTGTGTATACAGGGGGCAGTGTGTATACAGGAAGGGGGAAGTGTGTATACAGGGGGCAGTGTGTATACAGGAAGGGGGGCAGTGTGTATACAGGAGGGGGGAAGTGTGTATACAGGGGGCAGTGTGTATACAGGAAGGGGGGAAGTGTGTATACAGGGGGCAGTGTGTATACAGGAAGGGGGGCAGTGTGTATACAGGGGACAGTGTGTATACAGGAGAGGGGGCGGTGTGTATACAGGGGGCAGTGTGTATACAGGAGAGGGGGCGGTGTGCATACAGGGGGCAGTGTGTATACAGGAGGGGGGGCGGTGTGTATACAGGGGGCAGTGTGTATACAGGAGGGGGGGCGGTGTGTATAGAGGGGGCAGTGTGTATACAGGGGGCAGTGTGTGTACAGGGGGAGGGGGGCAGTGTGTATACAGGGGGAGGGGGGCAGTGTGTATACAGGAGGAGGGGGGCAGTGTGTATACAGGAGGAGGGGGGGCAGTGTGTATACAGGGGGAGGGGGGCAGTGTGTATACAGGAGGGGGGGCGGTGTGTATAGAGGGGGCAGTGTGTATACAGGGGGCAGTGTGTGTACAGGGGGAGGGGGGCAGTGTGTATACAGGGGGAGGGGGGCAGTGTGTATACAGGAGGAGGGGGGCAGTGTGTATACAGGAGGGGGGGGCAGTGTGTATACAGGGGGCAGTGTGTATACAGGAGGGGGGCAGTGTGTATACAGGGGGCAGTGTGTATACAGGAAGGGGGCAGTGTGTATACAGGATGGGGGGCAGTGTGTATACAGGAGGGGAGCAGTGTGTATACAGGGGGCAGTGTGTATACAGGATGGGGGGCAGTGTGTATACAGGAGGGGGGAAGTGTGTATACAGGGGGCAGTGTGTATACAGGAAGGGGGGAAGTGTGTATACAGGGGGCAGTGTGTATACAGGAAGGGGGGCAGTGTGTATACAGGGGACAGTGTGTATACAGGAGGGGGGGCAGTGTGTATACAGGATGGGGGGCAGTGTGTATACAGGAAGGGGGGAAGTGTGTATACAGGGGGCAGTGTGTATACAGGAAGGGGGGCAGTGTGTATACAGGGGGCAGTGTGTATACAGGAAGGGGGGAAGTGTGTATACAGGGGGCAGTGTGTATACAGGAAGGGGGGCAGTGTGTATACAGGGGGCAGTGTGTATACAGGAAGGGGGGAAGTGTGTATACAGGGGGCAGTGTGTATACAGGAAGGGGGGCAGTGTGTATACAGGAGGGGGGAAGTGTGTATACAGGGGGCAGTGTGTATACAGGAAGGGGGGAAGTGTGTATACAGGGGGCAGTGTGTATACAGGAAGGGGGGCAGTGTGTATACAGGGGACAGTGTGTATACAGGAGAGGGGGCGGTGTGTATACAGGGGGCAGTGTGTATACAGGAGAGGGGGCGGTGTGCATACAGGGGGCAGTGTGTATACAGGAGGGGGGGCGGTGTGTATACAGGGGGCAGTGTGTATACAGGAGGGGGGGCGGTGTGTATAGAGGGGGCAGTGTGTATACAGGGGGCAGTGTGTGTACAGGGGGAGGGGGGCAGTGTGTATACAGGGGGAGGGGGGCAGTGTGTATACAGGAGGAGGGGGGCAGTGTGTATACAGGAGGAGGGGGGGCAGTGTGTATACAGGGTGAGGGGGCAGTGTGTATACAGGAGGAGGGGGGCAGTGTGTATACAGGGGGCAGTGTGTATACAGGAGGGGGGGCGGTGTGTATACAGGGGGCAGTGTGTATACAGGGGGCAGTGTGTGTACAGGGGGAGGGGGGCAGTGTGTATACAGGGGGAGGGGGGCAGTGTGTATACAGGAGGGGGGGCAGTGTGTATACAGGAGGAGGGGGGCAGTGTGTTCACGGGGATGGGGGGGCAGTGGGACTACTGGAGGGCGGCCCTGTTCCCGTGGTATCATAGTTAATTCAACAGCACCTTTCCTGGTATTTATCAAGTTAACTTCTATCTCAGTGGGGGTCATTTACTAAGGGCCCGATTCGCGTTTTCCCGACGTGTTACCCGAATATTTCCGTTTTGCGCCGATTGTACCTGAATTGCCCCGGGTTTTTGGCGCACGCGATCGGAATTTGGCGCATCGGCGCCGGCATGCGCGCGACGGAAATCGGGGGGCGTGGCCGAACGAAAACCCGACGTATTCGGAAAAACCGCCGCATTTAAAAAAAAAAATTGTGTCGCGAAAATTTCACTCACCTTCATCCTGGGTAGGCCGGTGTATTTCGAGGCATTCCAGCGGACTTCAGCGCAGCAGCGCCACCTGGTGGACGGCGGAGGAACTGCATTGATGAATCCCGGCCGGACCCGAATCCAGCGCAGAGAACGCGCCGCTGGATCGCGAACGGACCAGGTAAGTAAATGTGCCCCAGTAAGTCCATTGTTACCAATATTACCAGGATGTTTTTTGCTAAATGAATACCTACTATGGGGCACATTTATTATAAGCTGGTGCTAAATGAGGCCCTGCACCTGCAGAAACAACCAGCAAAAAACTCCAGGACTTTATTCGGGATAGGCACGTAGGGGAACATTTAGCATAGTTAATTGTGCCACCCTATGATGCTGGCCCCTTTAGACTTAGGCCTTCTGGGCGGCTGGCAATGATGCGCTGTACCACCGGAGCTCTACTACGTCACATCTGACAGTAAAATATAGCCTACCCCGGAAGAAGCCATTCCAGGCGAAACTCAGAGTCAGGCATGCGTTACCGAGCGTGTTTTTATACTTAAGGCCTTTTTACATTTGGATTTTTGTGAGTATTTTTAATTTAAAAAAACAGGAGTGGTAAACAGGAGAGGAGACAAGGGGAGCGGAACGATCGTGAAAGAGACGAAGTTCCCCGGTGTGAGGAATATGCAGTAGCACAGGAACCACCGCTTTACCTTAGAGACGCTGGGGAGATACGTCGCGTCGAAGAAGCAACATTAGAAGAGGACGCTAATACCTCTCCCAACATCGGAATCTCAGGACACTGAGCTAAAAAGACAGCCTCCAGATTCGTGAGTACCAGGAGGATAAATTGTATTTATTCTGTTGAAAATATAGCCTGCGCCTGAACTACTGACAGGTTATAGGCAGTGCACAGGTACGGGGCAGCAAAGTCCCGTGCCGGCTCACTGCACACCGTAGCACCGACCACTCCACACCTATATGGCATACATCGAGTAGAAGTGCAAATTCTCAGTGTCTGCGTACAAAAATCACAGTGTGTACACTTGTTTTCAGGCATAAAAGCTGTGATAAATGTGCCCCTTAGTGTTCCACTGGGGTCCCTTCACAGAATACCTAACAAATGGGGGAGGGGAATTTATCACCATTTTGTATGGTTTCTTTGTACTACTTTTTGCAACTTTTTGGTCTCAGTTGAGACTTTTTATTGGTTCAACTGAGACATAAAGGTCCCAAAAAATAGTACAAGAAACCAGACTATGGGGGTGATGTATCATAGCTTATATGCCAAAATACTGGCATACAAGTCATGATTTAGACAAAATTCCCATCCCAGAGCCAGGAATAAGGACTATCCTCTATGCCACATGAGCGGAGAGGGGGGTCTCGGCAGGTTCAGGTGCAATCTATAGTGCAGTTCAGGTCTGACCTAGCATAAAACTAAGCTGGGCTCACTATGTGAGGGTGGGGCCAACAGCGAGCGCCACACTTGATACATCTGACCCAATGTGCTGATGCATATGATTGCATTTGCACCAAATTTAGCAAAAATTGCATGACATTTGATAAACTTGGCATGTCAATAATTTTCTTTTGGGAATCGATCAGAGAAGGAGCACCGATGCCCTGTGAATCTTTACTATATACTTATAACCACTCTGCATGCTTCACGGTAACTGAATTTTCTAGTGTATTTTCATCTCATTGATAGGAATTTCCCATTTGAGGATTTCTTGCTCAAGTAAACACAAAAGTGTGTAGTGTAAGAACAAGTATATCATATGACATGTAGATTTTAAGGACAAAGCTTTGTATGTGTTAATGATTACATTTACTAAGGGTCCGATTCACGCATTTTCGTCGAGTTTCCCGTTTTTTTCCGATTTGCGCATATTTCCGATATCGCTTGACACACACTTACCTGCACCAGGAGTAGGATCGCGGACTTCAGTGAACTCCGACGGACTTCAGCGCAGCAGCAACACCTGGTGGACATCGGGCACACTACCTTAGTGAATCTCGGCAGAACCCGAATCCTCCTCTAAGAGGAGACAGGGCCGGGTAAGTAAATCTGCCCCATTGTCTTTGTATTGAAATCTTGATTACTTTGCAGATTAGGCTGTAATAACTTTTAGATTGTCAATGTAGTTATCTAGGTCAACATTGTAGGGCTACATTTGTCAAAGTGGTAGTATTCATTCTAGGTTTGTGGTGTCCCTAACATTATGTTAGACACTATAGTTATAATTGTGCACATTTTGAATATTTTACATTTAAGCCCATCATTTCTAGTTTTTTTTTGACATGCAAGATGCTTTCATTGTTGTAACGAGACCCCGACCAAATTAATATGAAGAAGATTCAACATCTATCGTTACTGCTGTTAGGTTAAGAAAAACGCATCATCTGAGTTGTAAACTATCATCATATAGACCGAAATGCGGCTGAGGTAACCACATAGGCTCCTTCTTTCTATACTGTGGGTCAAAGAAAATGAATCCACATACTTTATGACAAGTGATAACGAATTTAGGAATAATATCAGTCATTGATTGTGTGAGTAGACCACCACTGTGTCCTGTCTTGAGGGCACCTGACGGAACAATAGAGTTAAATATTAACAAGTTGAAACACAACATTCCGTTAAAAATTTCTAAGTGTGTTCTTCGTAATGTATGCCTGCTCACTGCTATTAACATTCCTTGGCACACCTATCGTGTTGTACTTTTCTTCCTATTTTTGTTGATCAGATGACCTTGTTGAGGGATTATATAAACAAAAATTGAAAGGTCAAGACGTTCCTGAGGTACATTATATTCTTCATGATATCTAATTTCCTTCAATGTGTGTATTTGTCATTTCTCCTCGACTATGGGTGGGATGTACAAGAGTTGCCCTCCAGCAAAACAGTCCAGTCAAGTGGCTAGGTGTGAACACAGTGCTAAGAAATTCCTGCACGGAAGGCTGGTCTAGCATGATTTCAAAACAATAGTCCTAAAATATATATGCAAAGAAAAATAAAAACATGCACTCACCGACTAAGATCCAAAACCTTTTTATTCTGGCCCTGCAAGACAAGAGAGCACATCAGACACACAGTCAAGGGAGCGACGTGCCGTTTTGCGCTAACAGCACTTCCTCTTGTTCATATTGTGTAATCCAGAGGGAGCGCTGTTTGCACTAAACGGCCTTTCGCTCTCATTTCTGTGTTTCTGGCATGCTCTCTTGTGTTGCATGGCCTGAATAAAACGGCCTTGTATTTTAGTCAGTGAGTGCATGTCTTTATTTTTCTTTGTATACTATGGAATATCATGGCTTGTGACTGAGTCCCCCTCCACACCACATGGGCCTGAGTTGCACTGTGCCTCCCCATGGAGTGGGTTGGCCCAAGTTGGATCTGATGGACGCATGGTGCTCACCAGACCTCGGTGTCTCCCACCCACCTCGCCAGACATATATCCAGATGCCGGAGCCTCCTTGAATATCCGGCACGATCCAAGGGATGGGACAAATATCAATATGTATTTTTCCAATTTGGCTGATACATCTATCAATTTTTATAAAAAAAAAAATATTGAAAAATGTATTTATTTCTTTACATGACCTATGTATACATACTATCACTTAACCTTATATATAGCATCCACAGGTGTCCCAACACTAGAAAATGTCAGGTGCTAACAGCTGGCAACACCTCCACACACTATTCATGAATACCGAAATATTAAATGCTAGTCTCATTATCACAATTTTTTATTCACTGACTTCTGTAGACCAAATTTCAGGACCAGGGTCACTTTGGCAGGTTATCTAGCATAGCTTGCTTTAATGTTGGATGGATGGATGCCAATCTTTATGCCAAAGTTCATAAATGAGTTACATCCAACATACGGTAAAGATTTGGTTTATTTACCATGCAGATGGGACCCAGGTAAATTTTAAAGTTTTCTTGATGTAACCCCATTAATACAAAACCATTGGAAAATGTGTAATACATTTTTGTTAATGTTATATATTGTTTCCTATTGTTATTTTTCAAAATGTACCGTCGCCACCTCCTATCTCTGACACTCCCTTCCCTTCATTATTAGCTGAATAGATCTGGGTATAGACTGCTATGATATCCTCAGTCAGGAGCTGACTAGCAACTAGATGGTATAGGTTATCCACAGCGATGCATTTCCACTTCTAGCCCAATCGTAGGCAAAACCTTATGTCATTGGAAGATAGGAGGGAAGGCAGGATGACTAGTAACAAAAACCATACTACAGAGTAAAGGGAAGTTACATAAACTGAGTTAAAGGAAACCTACCACTTCTGATGGTAGGTATTAGATGTAAACAGCTTCGGCGCTGCGCGCGGCTGTGCGTGCGTGACGCCTCCGGCACTTCCTATGGAGCTACCTCGGGGCTGTAAATCAAAATGTGTTTAAACTGCGATATAGCAGTTTAAAACACTAGCTAAGGTAAGCTCCGGCACCAGCTCACCCTGAGCTGGTGCCCGGTGTTTACATCTAATACCTACCATCAGAAGTGGTAGGTTTCCTTTAAATTAAATCAAACTGTGACATTGCTCATCACCTAACCCTGGAGGCAAAGCTCCACCATCTCCTCCCAGGTAAGCCCAGATCACTAATAGGGTTCCATTGTCTTGGTGGGCGTCCACTGCAGGAGAAGTGTGATTTGACCTCTCTGACAAGCTTTACAGGGGGCTACAGTGCAAGGTGCATCTCCTGGTACCATACCGTTTGATAGTTGATACAAAACACACCCTAACATCCATTTGCATCTCATGAGCCATAAGGACTATATAACTTTCCCGTGTATTAAGATAAAATAAGATAATCCTAATTCCCAATGTTACAGCAGCAGAGAAAGTACAGAGAGTAGAGCACAAACAATGACAGAACAATAGTATAAGAGATAGATGAACAAAGAGAAAAAAAATGATAAGAAGACAAGCAATGAGTGGTAGTTTGATATTCAGTCTATGTATGAGACCTGCAGGGACTGGTTATGCAGGGGGGGGGGGGGCAAAGCTTACTTCCATTTGGGCCTTGTTGGTTGAACAGCCTGATCGCAGCGGGAGCTTCCCAACACGCTCCCTTCACAGTTTGGGTGTAGCAATTGGTCACTGAAGGTACTCCCCAGTGCCACCAGAGTCTCACGCATGGGATGGGAGCTATTCTCCAGCAAAGATTTCACCTTACACAGTATCCTCCTCTCAGCTACCACCTGTAATGTGCCAAGAGGACCCCCCATGACAGAGCTGACTTTCCTTGTTAGTTTGTCCAGTTTGCTCCTCTCCTTGGCTGAGATGCAGACTACACCAAATAAGATGGCTGATGCCGCTACAGAGGTGAAGAAGGTCTTAAGAGGTGCCCCCTGCACTCCATATGCACTTCACTACCTCAATGACCATCCCCTGGATGACCACTGGTTGAGAAGGAGGACTGCGCTTACGTTCTCCCCTCCCTTTAAAAAAAGCTTCAACTTGTTAATATTATAAATGTAAGTTTATTCAGAAAAAAACTAAAGGGAGATGTCTGAACACTTACCGTTCTTCAATTCTTCGGAATTTAAAATAATTCAAGTTATTCAAAATAATCTTTCTAAGAATTTCTACTTAATTTTAGAATAATTGTGGTTTCCCTTACTATTAAATGAATCAACTACGCCCAATATTAGATATTATTACAGTTGAAGTGATGTGATGATATATATATAACTAAATGTCATGTCCACCAGGTCACGAAAAGATAAAAGATTAGCACAAGAAACTATTCCCCCTTCATATTAGGGATCAACCATAGTATTTACATTTTAGTACTCTGTGCTCTGAAATGGGTCCATGTATAGTAAACCAAAGTGCAGCCCTAACATATTTTGTAGTAGGTTCAAAATGTTCTTCCCCCCATTATAAGTGAAAAATTAAAAAAGCCCTTCCTGACATATGTTATATCGGCATGTCATGATGCTGGGGATAAGTGAAGAGGAATTCCAGGCTATGTTAATGTATAAGTTTTGTTATCAGTAGAGATGAGCGGGCACTAAAATGCTCGGGTGCTCGTTACTCGAGCCGAACATTTCCCGATGCTCGAGTGCTCGTTTCGAGTAACGAGCCCCATTGAAATCAATGGGAGACCCGAGCATTTTTCAGTAAAATTACAAACTGAACGAGCACAGTGAAAGAACACAGTGCAGAACAGATTGCAGATGTTCGGGAACATCTGCGATCTGTTCCGGAGACACCCGTGCAGAACGGTGTTCTCTGCAATAGTATTTGAAGAACAATATGTGTAGAGAACAACTTGCAGATGTTGCCAAACATCTGCAATGTGTTCTTCACACATATTGTTCTTCAAATACTATTGCGGAGAACACCGTTCTGCACGCGTGTCTCCGGAACAGATCGCAGATCGCATTTTAAATTAAATGCTCGTTATCGAGCAGGGCAAATACTCGTCCGAGCAACGAGCCGGTCCGAGTATGCTAATACTCGACCGAGCATGAAGCTCGGACGAGTATACTCGCTCATCACTAGTTATCAGCCCAGGGCCCATGGTACATATAGTCAACCACTGGTTGGGACTCCCCAAAGATAGAAGTCTATGACAAAATAGAGGTCTATGGCATCTGGTTCTGGTGAGATGAGCAACCTGTGTCCTACCACACCGTGACCGAGCCCTGACATGTCCTTTACTTGGCCAATTTTGCAGCCTCTATGTAGAGAGAAGGGTGAGAAGAGCTAAATCCCACATAGTGTTACGTCCTCGGGGAGCATATAGTTGTGTGCATGTAGCCTTAGTGAAAGGTGATTCATGGAAGCACAACTGAAACTGCCCTTCCAAACATTGATATTCATGTAAAACCTTCCGTTCTCTATCCCCCCCCCCCCCACTGCCTTTAATTTCATTTTTATTTCACTCTAAGAAAGATTTTAAATGTTTAGTCACATTTTAATTTGTATAATCTTTTAATAATGGTGAAAATCCCTCTCTTTGTGTGGTAAGATATACCATGCTGCATAGCCGCTTTCTGGTTATCACTGGGGTCCTGGATCTGAACATGGCCAGGGGTAACATCTGCTGAAGTTTGTCTGTTCTCATGATGTGAAGCTTTCAGCTAGTTACTTTATTTTCTATCCATCCCTCCAAACATACTGAGAGGTTAATTTGCTTCCTATGAATCTTTTTTCCTGTATATGCTGCTTTCCCTATTCCAATGATAAGATAAGGTAGGGTTCCATTTATTGCTCTGTATTTGTACTAGGACTGTCTTGTGGAGCATCATTTAATTCCACAGATGTAAGTCAAACCTGTCTCTATCAGCCCTAGTGTACACAATTTTGGTTGCTCCGGATTCCGTAAATCTTCATCTGCCTAGGTTCAGGCATGGCAGATTCTTCTCTTCTCTGCTCCTTTCTCTCTCTCCTTTCTCCCCCTGCATTCCAAGATGAGCTCTCACACACACTTCCTGCCAGCCAGCAACACAGTGTGATAATACAAATTCTGCAAACACTTTATCAGCACACAGCATCTCACACAGCACAGAGGAATCATGAAGTGTCTGCTTAGGGAGTCCCCACCCACAATCTCGAATCTTACGCTGACAATGAGTGAGTTTTAGGATCTAAACAGCAGTAAAACTGAGTGAAAATGTACAGTAAGGAGGTAAAAAATAATCTTTATTGTATAAACATCACTAGGGGATTAAAATTTGAGAACTTTCATCCGTGGGAAAACCCCTTTTATGAGCAAAAAAAATTACTTTTTAAATCCAAGTGGAGAATATAAATGGGTTTGAATACTTTCCATAACACATGTACACACTTATATACTTATATACACACTCATAAGTTCTACACTAACACACTTTTGTAGACTCTTACACACATATATAAATGTATACACTCATACACAAACTTGTATGTACTTATATATACATTTATACAATCATACATACAGTATATACAAACTCATGCAGTACATACACACACAGAATGTACACAACCTTACATTTATACTCACATACAATATATATACATCACATACCCACATCTTATATACACATCAAATTTGCACACATGCTGTGTAGTACATACATATGTACACACAGGGGCTCATTTACTAAGGGCTCCGTGGCCGCACTTCCGCTGGGTTTCCCAACTTTTTCCATTTTGTGCCGAATTCCGACGGGATTTTGGAGCATGCGATTCATGCGACAGAAATCGGGGGCGTTGCCGTCGGAACACCCGACGAATTCGTAAAAACCGCAGAATTTAGAAAACGATTTGTGTCGCAAAATCAAACACTTACATGCCCCGGCGAGAAGATGGTGAACTCAGGCGGATCTCAGTATATACAGTATACAGTATATACACATCATACATGCATACAGTACATATACATTACATACACAGCATACGTTAAACATACACAAATACGGTATATATACATACACATACAGTATATACCCTTCTTGAGAATGGCTACATTGAGTTAGCAGAAACACTGCTTTGTTTCTACGAACGAAGACGGAGTGCTGCTCTTCTCCTTTGGATTTACAATATATACTAAATATACACACGCATAGAGCAAATACATATATACATATAATCTATACAGCATATGCATTTGTACAGCATATACACACCATATACATTCAAACAGCATATACACAGATACGCACCCCATAAACACACATACAGTATATATATATATATATATATATATATATATATATATATATATGGTACTTATATTTTTTAATTAACAAAATACAAAAGTAGATTGCATAGAAGCATGTACATGCATACACATGTATAGCCTTGTGTATCAGCTGTCTATAAATTCTGAAATCACAAAATCGTATTTGGGCTAGAAAACAATAGGAGCATAACAGGTTAAGGGAATACATCATAGTCTATAGTGGTATTACATAAGGGGATTTCTGCCAATATTTCCATCTTTCTTAAAGTGCTAATGATCTTTAGCCATAATCAACCCATAATACATTAATACATTTTTCCCCTCACACACCTCACGCTGATTTATGGCAGACAATACTTTCCACCTTGTGGCAATAATCTGTATAGCAGGTATCATATTATAAGTTATTAGCCTCCTCATTTTCAACAGATACTTTTCTGAGCCTATGTGTAATAGAGCTTATTCGATATATGGGCTCTGTTTTATCTTTAAAACTCTAGATATCACTCAGAATATAGCCAGCCACCCCCCTACCCCCCAGTATTTAGCCAACCTGCATAAGCCCCCATTATATAGCCAGCCTGCCCATGCCCCCAGTATATAGCCAGCCTGCCCATGCCCCCAGTATATAGACAGCCAGACCATGCCCCATAGTAAATAGCCAGGAGCCCCTGCCCCCCAGTATATAACTAGTAGCCCCTGCCCCCTAGTATACAGCCAGCTGCCACTGTCCCCCAGTGTATAGCCATCCAGCCCCATAGTATATAGTCAGCCCCCTGCCCTTTAGTATATAGCCAGACCACTGCCCGAGGTATGCCCAGCTTATTAAATAAAAGCTCTGTACTTACCTTTCCAATGTCCCCCGCAAGTCTTCTTCTTTCTTCCAATTCCATCAGCACACACACTATGTTGTTAGCAAGTGACTGACGTTATGGTGTGTGCAATGGCAGTGCAGAGGTACCCAGAGAAAGAGCATCAGAAGAAAGAAGAGGACCTTCAGGGGCCTTGGAAAGGTGAGTACAGAGTTTGGTTTTTTTTTAATAGACTTGAGTATAAGCTGAGTTTTTTCAGCAAATGTATATTTATATTCCAGTATATAAGGTAATTCTTTACTGTAGACAGTAGTATGCCATTATCTAGTATGGCACAACTAATGTCTGCTGCACATTATTGGAATCTATCAGCTTGACACTACTAAGTTTGGGTCTCTATCTATAGTACTATTATATTAGGGCTGCATACTGAGTTTCTCCATTATTTGGGGTGTAACAATTACTGTTGTTTTGACAATTCATGAAGATACAGTAATGTGGTGGCATTGAGTACAGAATTAGGGTGATTAGTAGAATAACAAGTGTTTGTAGTTTGGTAAAAGGTAAGGAGATTGAAAAGGGAAGATCCAAAAATGCCCGGAAAGTGAATTGTTAATTGTTACTTTCTGGGTGAAGTGTTTCTGGGGGGCTCAGCCTGCGTGGAAAAGATTGGAAACGTGAATGTGGAAACCTCAATCATATTATACATCATCTTTACTAAAATAAGTTACATGGTGTACAATATACCTATACTGAACTGGCTATATCATTGTTTAGTCACTGTTAGTATGGACCCGTTCAAGTTTGGGTTTGTCGAGTTTTGGCAAACCTTAAAGCAAAGTTTGGTATAGGTAACAGATTACAAACCTGAACCCCCGATTATGGACGAATGTATGGGTTTGCTCAAAAATATTTAACCACCACGGTACTGGCACATGCACACCATCATCTTCCCTTAGGATCGTCACTCCCTGATGACATCAACAGGGAATGAGGATACAAGGGAAAACAACGGAGCGAGCCCGAGTTCTGGTCACTATGTATGGTGGTAATTTTGGTCTTTGTGTAACTTTTTTTTTACCAAAAAGGTAATATTTTTCTTAATAGTTTTTAGCCTCTATATGGCTATGGTAGTAAACATGCTATATTTGTTATTAGTCTTGGTTGCATTTTGTTTGGTTACAGTATGGAGGTAATATTTAATCACTGTATAGAGATAACTGGAGTTAGTATCTGATAACTTTATATACCATAGATTATTTTATGTTTGAGATTGTATAAGGCTGAGCTGATAGCGCCCTTGATTTATTAATGCCCTAGTCAGTAGACATCAGTGCTGAATAACCATTTACTACACCTACTGAATTGAATGAATGAACCTATATTGTTAGTACGATTTTCCAGCATTTTGGGCACCATCCTTAATTTGGCCCAAGGGCACCTTTTGTCTAAGCCAGTCCTGCTTGTTACAACAAGTATTGGGTCATAATGTAGTAATTAAAATCAATGTCATTGTGTGACAATCCTGCTGAAGGCTTAGGTTTCTATTCATGAGTAACACGTCATGCGGTTTCGATATTGCAGTTCAGTGACTCTGCTACATTATCTTGCTAGGTCTTTCTCGGAATGATTTGGTTTCTCTCTGTATTCACTGCAGCTGTTGCACTTTGTGAACGCGCCCAGAGTCTATTTATTCTGCAAAACTCTTCAAACACTCTTGTTTTCCATTTCAAGGGCTCTCTATTTCAGACCACATGTAAGAGCTAGAACAAAAGCAAAACTAGCAAAGATAAGTATCTGGACATATACTGTGACATACTCATAGGTTTCAGGCTGAGAATGGTCATTTTGCAATGTCTGACCGACAATGTTTAGTCACTTTAGCCAGAGACACCTCGATTTTGAAGTGGTTGTTTTTGTGTTAAAAAGTAAACCAAAAAAATCGGTGGTGTAACGTTAGACAGATTAAATCTCCAGTAGGTCAGATTTTTATTCAGTATTGAGCAATTTGATCACCTTATGCTGTTTAACATTGTCTGATTTATGTTTCTACTGTGTAATATCGTAGAAATGTAATTTTTTTTAATCCTTCAGATATCACATTCAGTAGTGATTTATTATAGTGCAATATGCAAGCAAGTGAGTGGTCATATAGTTACTGGAGGGGGAGTGAATCTTTAGTTTACCTCCGCTTACTTTCATATGACCTTGGAGGTTATTTATTAAAGGTGAACTGGTGAGATTATGCAAAATGGGGAATGCCAAAAAGAAGACCCACTTGGTTAATGTTGTTCACTGTGCTGAACTTCATCAGTAGTGGCCAGAAGAAGGTTTCACTTGGTTAATGTTGATTATTAGGCTGAACTATGGAGGATCGGGTCCCCTGAACCGCACCCTGAATTTCATCAGAAGTTTAGGTCCACATGAGGTTCTGTTTTGGGTCTGGCTCAACCAACCACCAGTTATGCCCATGATTTTTGCTGGCATCATCATGGATGTTAACTCTTTAAACGCTGCAACTAGAGATGAGCGAACATACTCGTCCGAGCTTGATGCTCGTTCGAGCATTAGCGTACTCGAAACTGCTCGTTGCTCGGACGAATACTTCGCCCGCTCGAGAAAATGGCAGCTCCCGCCGTTTTGCTTTTTGGCGGCCAGAAACAGAGCCAATCACAAGCCAGGAGACTCTGCACTCCACCCAGCATGACGTGGTACCCTTACACGTCGATAGCGGCCAGATCAGGTGACCCTGGGATAGACTAGCCGCTGCCCGCGCTGCTCGGATCATTCTGTGTCTGGATGCCGCTAGGGAGAGAGCTGCTGCTGGTCAGGGACAGCGTTAGGGTGCTAGTAGATTACTGTTAGGCAGGAGTGATTCAACAAGAACCCAACAGCCCTTCTTAGGGCTACAATAACGTTATACTTTTTTTTTTTTTGTTTGCTTGTGGCTGGGCTTGCTGGCATTAGTAGTGCAGCTAGTACCATATTGTGAGGAATTTGCAGGGGGACTTGCTACCGTTGTGTTTAGCTCTTAGTGACACACATATCCACCTCAAACACCAAAGTGGGAAAATTTATTAGGGGTTGGATTTCAATTAGGCACAGTCTGCCATTTCCTTTTTATTTTACGTTTATTTTTTCATAACTCAGCGTCATCTCATCAGTGTGCTTTCATACTTGGCTAGAAAATAGCCAAAGGAGAATCCAAACGGCTTACTTACGCCTACAATAGCGTTATATATATTTTATTTCTGGTTGATCTGCTGGTGGCTGTCCTTGCTGCAGTGCATATACTAGCCAATTGTGAGGAATTTGGAGTGAGACTTGCGACCGCTGTGTTTAGCGCTTAGTGACGCACATATCCATCGCAAAGACCGAAGTGGGAAAATTTATTAGGGGTTGGATTTCAATTAGGCACAGTCTGCCATTTCCTTTTTATTTTACGTTTATTTTTTCATAACTCAGCGTCATCTCATCAGTGTGCTTTCATACTTGGCTAGAAAATAGCCAAAGGAGAATCCAAACGGCTTACTTACGCCTACAATAGCGTTATATATATTTTATTTCTGGTTGATCTGCTGGTGGCTGTCCTTGCTGCAGTGCATATACTTGGCTAGAAAATAGCCATAGCAATAGGATAGCATTGTTTGGTTTTAAAAACTAAAAAACACAAAAAAAAACTAAAAAACACAAAAAAACACAAAAAAAAGTTAAAAAAAAAATTAAAGTTATATAACTTTCATTTTCAAAATGTTTAACCCGAGGGCTAGGGGTAGAGGACGAGGGCGGGGACGTGGGCGTCCATCTACTGCAGGGGTCAGAGGCCGTGGTCCTGGGTGGGGTGAGACACCACCTGCTGATGAGGGAGCAGGGGAACGCCGCAGAGCTACACTCCCTAGGTTCATCATGTCTGAAGTTACTGGGACTCGTGGTAGAGCACTGTTGAGGCCAGAACAGTGCGAACAGGTGATGTCGTGGATTGCCGACAATGCTTCGAGCAATTTGTCCACCAGTCAGTCTTCCACGCAGTCCACCCATGTCACCGAAATCGGCACTCCTCCAGCTCCTGCACCTCAGCCTCCTGCCCCCCAGTCTGCCCCCTCCCAGGAAAATTTGGCATTTGAACCGGCATACTCTGAGGAACTGTTTTCTGGACCCTTCCCACACTCACAAACCACTTGTCCGGTTGCTGCTGAGCAATTTTCCGATGCCCAGGTTTTCCATCAGTCGCAGTCTGTGGGTGATGATGACCTTCTTGACGTAGTGGAAGAAGTGTGTAAAGAGGTGTCCGACGATGAGGAGACACGGTTGTCAGACAGTGGTGAAGTTGTTGTCAGGGCAGGAAGTCCGAGGGGGGAGCAGACTGAGGGATCGGAGGATGATGAGGAGACAGACCCAAGCTGGGTTGAGAGGCCGGGTGAACACAGTGCTTCTGAGACGGCTGAGAGTCCTATAGCAGAACAGGTTGGAAGAGGCAGTGGTGGGGCCAGACGGAGAGGCAGGGCCAGAGCAGGTGCATCAGCGCCAAATGTGTCACGTAGTGAAGCTCCCGTGGCGAGGGCTCCCGCGGCGAGGGCTAGATTTTCAGAAGTCTGGAGGTTCTTTAAGGAAACACCGGATGACCGACGGACTGTGTTGTGCAACCTTTGCCAAACCAGGATCAGCAGGGGTTCCACCACTACTAGCTTAACTACCACCAGTATGCGCAGGCATATGAATGCTAAACACCCGAATCAGTGGCACCAAGCCCGTTCACCTCCGGCCGTGCACAACACTGCTCCTTCCCCTGTGTCAGCTGATAGTCAGCCCCCTGCCCAGGACCCTGGCACAAAAACCCCATCGTTGCCTCCACGATCCTCCACAGCATCCACCAGCGTTCAGCTCTCCATACCCCAGACGCTGGAGAGGAAAAGAAAATATAGTGCAACCCACCCGCACGCCCAAGCCCTTAATGTCCACATCTCCAGATTGCTTAGCCTGGAGATGCTGCCCTATAGGCTAGTAGAGACCGAGGCCTTTCGCAACCTCATGGCGGTGGCCGCCCCTCGGTATTCGGTCCCCAGCCGCCACTACTTTTCCCGATGTGCCGTCCCAGCCCTGCACCAGCACGTGTCAGACAACATCATCCGTGCCCTGACCAACGCCGTTTCTGACAAGGTCCACCTGACCACGGACACGTGGACGAGTGCTGCCGGGCAGGGCCACTATATATCGCTGACGGCACATTGGGTTAACTTGGTGGAGGCTGGGACCGAGTCTGAACCTGGGGCTGGTCATATACTGCCGACGCCGAGGATTGCGGGGCCTACCTCGGTCCAGGTCTCAAAGGCCTACTATGCCTCCTCCTCCTCCCACCCCTCCTCCACCTCCTCCTCCGAACTACCATCCGTGGGCATGGCGCCATCAGTCGCTAGCTCTAGGCACAGCAGCAGTGCCGTCGCTAAGCGACAGCAGGCGGTGCTCAAACTGCTGAGCCTAGGCGATAAAAGGCACACCGCCCAAGAACTATTACAGGGCATCACGGTGCAGACTGATCTGTGGCTGGCACCGCTGAACCTGAAGCCAGGCATGGTTGTGTGTGACAACGGCCGTAACCTGGTGGCGGCTCTGCAACTCGGCAGACTGACACATGTGCCATGCCTGGCCCATGTGTTAAATCTGGTAGTTCAGCGTTTCCTCAAGACATACCCCAATCTGTCAGATTTGCTCACGAAGGTGCGCCGCATCTGTGCGCATTTCAGGAAGTCCAGCACAGATGCTGCCACTCTCAGGGCAGCGCAGCGCCGCCTCCAACTGCCCGCTCACCGACTGTTGTGCGACGTGCCCACGAGGTGGAATTCAACATTAACCATGTTATCCAGAGTTTACCAGCAGCGCAGAGCGATTGTAGACTGCCAGATGTCAACTTCCACCAGAACTGGTAGTCAGGTCAGTCAGCTTCCTCAAGTCTACAATGAGGAGTGGACGTGGATGTCTGATATCTGTCAGGTGCTGAGTAACTTTGAGGAGTCAACACAGATGGTCAGTGGCGATGCCGCCATCATCAGCCTCACCATCCCGCTGCTTGGCCTGTTGAAAAACTCTCTGATCAGCATGAAGTCGGAAGCTTTGCGCTCGTCACAAGAGACGGGGGAAGAAGATTCCCTTGTTGATAGCCAAAGCACCCTCAGGTCTGTTTCTCAGCGCATATCGGAGGAGGTGGAGGAGGATGAGGAGGAAGAGGAGGAGAATGTTGGCGAGACACAAGAGGGGAGCATTGCTCAGACCTTCACTGTTCAGCGTGTATGGGCAGAAGAAGAGGAGTTGGAGGAGTTGGAGGAGGAGGAAATGGGCAGTCAGGCCAGTGAGGGGAGTGAATTCTTGCACGTTGGGACTCTGGCGCATATGGCAGATTTCATGCTAGGCTGCCTATCCCGTGACCCTCGCGTTCAAAGAATTTATTCCAGCTCCGATTACTGGGTATTCACTCTCCTGGACCCACGGTACAAGCAAAATCTTTCCACTCTCATCCCTGGAGAGGAAAGGAGTGTGAGAATGCATGAATACCAGCAGGCCCTGGTGCACAAGCTGAAACAGTATTTCCTTTCTGACAGCGCTAGCGGCAGAGTGCGTAGTTCTGCGGGACAAGTAGCGAGGGAGAGTAGGCGAGCAGGCAGCTTGTCCAGCACTGGCAAGGGTACGCTTTACAATGCTTTTGCCAGCTTTATGTCACCCCAGCAAGACACTGTCACCTGTCCCCAGTCTCGGCAGAGTAGGGCTGATCTTTACAGAAAGATGGTGAGGGAGTACGTAGCTGACCATACCATCGTCCTAAATGATCACACAGCTCCCTACAACTACTGGGTTTCAAAGCTGGACATGTGGCACGAACTGGCGCTGTACGCCTTGGAGGTTCTTGCCTGCCCTGCCGCTAGCGTCTTGTCCGAGCGGGTTTTCAGTGCAGCTGGTGGCATCATCACCGATAAGCTTACACGCCTGTCGACTGACAGCGCTGACAGGCTGACGCTTATTAAGATGAATAAAGCCTGGATTTCTCATAATTTCCAATCTCCACCAGGTGAAGGAAGCTCAACCTGAATAATTTATGCACTCCTCCTCCCCCTCATTTTCCTCCTTCTCCTCCTCTTTGTACACTAAAGCAGAGGAAACTGGCTATTTTTTGACAGGGCCCACTGGCTCTAGCTATAGTACTTTATACATTTAATTTTTCTGGAGGGCCACCTACCCGGTCCTCTGTTTTAAACAATTTTTGGGAGTGCCACATACAGGCACTCAATCTATTCAATTTTTCTGGAGGGCCACCTACCTGCTCCTCTGGTTTGAAAACTTTTTTGGACTGCCACATACAGGCACTATCCAAATTAAATTGTCTCCATAGCAGCCTCCACACGTTGTCTCCATTGCTACCTCCAAAAGTCGTCCATATAGCTGCCTCCATACATCGTCCCCTTATAAAACGAGGTGTGTCAGGCAGAAATTTGGGTTGTTTTCATGGATTCCACATCAAAGTTGTTAACTTTGTCGCCACCCTGCTGTGTTATCCACAAAATATACTGGCAAACTTTTATGATTAACCGATATTATTTCAGCGCTTCTTGCGCATCTGTTTACATTCCCCTCACCCGGCATATCCTAAACTTATAAGAACGCTACTACACTTGATCTTATACAAAAGGTTCTTAGAAGTGCTGTTTGGGGAGTAGCCTAGAGACAGGGGCTTGGATTGGCGAAAGCTCGCCTGGCAGCGGAGCGCCAGCTCCATGCCAAGATCCAACTAACATAGTTTTAACTGCAGCACCTTTAATCTACTACTAGTTCACTGCCTCCATACATGGTCCCCTTATCAAACGAGCTGTGTCAGGCAGAATTTTGGGTTGTTTTCATGGCTTCCATGTTAACTTTGTCGCCACCCTGCTGTGTAATCCACAAAATATACTGGCAAACTTTTATCATATACCGATATTATTTGAGCGCTTCTTGCTCACCTCCTTTGGTTCCTCTCTGCCACCCATTGGTTTGAAGCCTGAGTCCATTTAGGGTATGTCGCCATGACACTCTCTAGCCTGCTGCCGCTGCCTCTGCATGCCGTCCCCTATAGTGTCAGGGTCAATTATTGGATGTTTTAGATGCTATCTAGCTTCATTCTGTCACTCTGTCATGGCCTTGGTCCCCTTGAAAAATGCTCGAGTCTCCCATTGACTTCAATGGGGCTCGTTAAAAAAATCGGGAAAAGTTCGTCTCGAATAACGAGTACCCGAGCATTTTAGTGCTCGCTCATCTCTAGCTGCAACAAAAGTCACTCTTGGCATTTGATCCAGGGCCGTTTTGGGAAGCATTAACACTCCCCTATGCCGTCATACTCCCAATGAGGAGATACAGCACACTTGCTCCATTTAAAAGCATTTAAAACAGTTAAACACCCATCACTGGTGATATTGGGGGGTGTTTCATGTTTAGTACCTGAACCCGGACCAGAACAAAATTTAAAGTTTGGGTTTAGCCAAGTTCTACCAAACCCAAACAAATATGGGTCTACTCATCACTAATTACAAATTACTTCCCCCCACAAATATTCCACAGCTCAGTAAGTAAAAAAGAAAACATTCATTATATGAAGCTATTAATTTACAACTACATAAAACATAAACCTCCATAGTCAATGGAAAAAGATATTCTTGAAAAATGAAAAACAATCAGTGTCAAAAGAGATGCCACATGACTCATGTTTTTTTCTGTGTGTATGAGGGTAATTTTTAGTGAACCTTTTCTGCTTCCTTCTTAAATCCTATGAGTTAATTTCCTCATTCTTCTTTATAGATGTCACTTTTTGTCAATGATTACTTCTAAACATCTTTAAAACTGCCACAGCCGGCTATGATGACCCAGAATAATACTTCTTCCTTATAATGCATATGACATTTAAAGGGTCACTTATAATTCATATAAGCATACCACTCAGTTTTAAGAACTCTGAAACAGGGACAGAAGTATCAGGATGGGTAAAAATCATTCTTATCTCTCCCTGTTCCCCTTTTCTCTTCTGTGTGCCGCTCTGAAGCTTGTAGGTTCAATTATTTTTTCACATTATGCCTCTCAGCCTTAGAGCTTCACAGAACCTGCTATACCATTGAATTTTACTATATTAACATCTATCTCTGCACAATAGTTTGGGCCGGCGCCAGCACTGGGCTTACCTGGGCAAGTTCCAAGGCCCACAACTGCTGGGAGGGGCCCACATCAGGCTTTACATTAGGAATCCATGGGTGTGAGGGGGGGCTGAATCCATAGAGGGGGGCTTCATATAAAATAACCATGAGGTAGCTGTTTGGTATGATAAACTATGGAATATTTTAGGGAACAGGACACTGTTTCAGAATTTTTAATGCAGTAAGTTTACTGCCAATGGGCCTATTGAGGCTCTGTCGCCCAGGGCCTACTGGAACCTGGATCCTACTATGACAATGGTCAATAGGTAAACAGTCATCAAAGAAAGTTCAGCACTGTAATTTGGACAACTGGGCAAGTGTAATGGCCAGAGAAACTTTGACATGGGCCTCATCATGTTAACTAGACAACTGGGTCAGAATATCAAAAAGGTATTAGTTTTTATGAGTTGTTTCTATTATGCACTTCATTGTATGTATCTAATAAGATTCAAGAAAGGACAACCATGAACCTACTGTAGGACAAGTGAGGAGTAGCTCAGGAATAGATTCAGAAGTAGTAGGTGAAACTGGAGAGTGAACATATCTAAGATGTTCTAAATTGTAGATGTTCTAAATTACTATAAAGTAATGATGGATACTGCTGAAGTGTATCTCAGGTCATCCAGTTTTATACCTTACCCATGCTCAGTACTGAGATGCCTTGTGGCTGGTGTGAGAATTTGAACAGATGAATCACATCAGTTAAGGTGAGCGATCAGTCAACCTGTCACCTTGAGGTTTGAGAGAAAGGAGCCTGTAACTGCTTCATGGTGACTAGAGATAACCTCACAGAGATGAAATTACATACATAGGCATGGGTGAATTTCATCTCTCACAAATCATTATAAAACTGCAACTATATGAAATTGGTACTGTCATGACATCTGAAATATGTGATCTGAGTTTTAAACTTGAAGAGATAAATATATTGTTTTCACCCTAAACTCAAGAACTTTGAACTGTGCACCATTTCTAATGACAGTAGCTGGACTGATTTTCATAGATAGACTATTGTACTACACTGTATACCTCTGCTTACATTTAAACCACAAGAAATGTTGCTCCTGTTCAGATGTTTAACCTCCAAAGCCTTTACCCTCAATGAAAACTATAACTGTCATGCTAATTGTAGCCACTAAATTTGTAGTCTAGTTTAAACGTTTTAGAACTAGCTAAACATACTGGTGTTATCAGTATGAGGTCATCTTAGGTCCTTTACCCATTAACATTTTCAAAATCTACCCCATGTATGTATCAGATCACATGAAGTCACAGCATGCCTCCATAAAGGATGGGAGGAGTAGAAGTTCGTGAAGGCATCTTGTGATTTCATGTGATCAGATACATAAATGATGTGGATTTTACAAATGTTACTAGGTAAAGATTCTTTGATGACATTAGCCTACTCACATGACATGAAGTGCTGAATGGTGAGAAGGAGATATGGTTCATTGGGAGGAGTAGAAATGAATGAGGATTGAAGAGGGGTCATTGGACTTGACCGAGCAGGACAGGCTCCCTCTAACTCACTGCTGGAATCTGGCTGTATGCCAGGTGATATAACAAAGTTGATTTTATGGGTATGTGCTGACAGGTTTCCTTTAACTGACTGGCCTTTACTTACATGCAGCTGCAAGTTGTAAGCACTAATTTATTATATTCTTGTGACTATTTTGGGTGCATTTTTACATTTTATTTCACTCGCCAAGCTAAGTTTACAGCAACCAAGTTCTCCAGTGTTGTGCCTGATTTATCTTTGGAGAGTGGATGTTAACGTTCAAAAAAGTAGCAAAAGTTGCGAAAAGTCTTAATTCTTTGGACCCCTTACACTGTGATTTTATCTTGGAAAATGTTTGTGTGTAAAAACACCATAGTCAACCTCTTACCTTGCAAATAAATCTCAATAGGGAACAAAAGTTTACATTTAACTCGTCAGCAAAAGTAACCTTGTTGTTGTCATGGCATATGTAATATTTAAGGGCTCAATAAACTGAAACTTTTATAGTAAGAGTATAAATGTTTAATTAGGTATAAGCAAATGCAATACAGTCAATAAACATGCACATCTTACACAATGATATGCTATAAGTGCTTCATTTAAGTACAGGATTTATAGAATACAAGAAGAGCGGCAGCATTTATTTTTTACATCCAAGTTTTACCAACCTCTATTTGAAATAAATTCTGTCCTTGTATAACTTATGGGTGTATATTGTAAATGACATGGGTGCGGCAAAACTTTCTTTTCCCAGAGACCTAAATAATCTGTTCTAGTCCCCCAGCTACATTACATTACACAGAAATGTTGTTCCTCGGCTAAAATCTTAGAGATTGAAGTTGTATTAATACATTTAGCTCATTCAGTCTACGGATGTGGTTTAAGTATAGATCATACCTGTGGACCTCCATCTAAAACACTCCATCTATAGTCCAGAATATCTAAAGTATAGACATACATTGATAACTAAGGATCATTAATCAGTAGAGATGAGAGAATAATCCATGATTCAATAGATTTTTCAAAAGATTCTGTTTGGGACCAAATGATGTTGCTCCAATTTTCCTGGAAAATGGTATATAACCCCCTATAGTCCTCTACAACACAGATTTTTTTTATTTATTTATTTATTTTTTCTAAAATTGCCCATGTTCTATTCCCAAGCTCTGGTATGAATGACAGCAGTAGCTATCCGCCATTCTCTAAGATGTGTCCAAAGAAAAGCAGAAGAATTGAGCTTTGATTTGTTCCCTAAAAAATGGCAAATTCTTTATAATGGATAGACCAAAATATATATTGATGAAAATATTTTACATATAGAATAGGTGCTAATTGTTTTTTCCTTGCATTAATTGATTTTAGCTCTGAAGATACTAAATGTAAAGAATTTAGTCTTTTTGAAGATATTTTGAACTATAGAATCTAGACATAGTTATAGGTAGCATAGGGATGAAATAATAGTAGGCGAGAAATAGTACAATGATTATTGACATACTTTTCGTTCCTACCTAAATAAGTGACTGGGGAATCTTTTAGGGGGTTCTTGGAATTGAAAATTCTGCAACTGACCTGGTGCTACATTTCCTGATAAGTGTCACAAGAAGACCAGGTTTGAAAAAAACACAATTTTGTGATAACGTCACAAGATGTTTATACTTTGTGTCCCTACTTATGGGTTTGTGATGGCTACTGAAGCCTTTTCGGAGTCTGGAATATAAATACAATTTCTGCTCTATTGCCCAGTTGGAATCTTCCAAAGCTTTTCAAGCCATTGAGCGCATGTTGAGTCCCTGAGGTAGACAGGGGTCAGTGTATTAATTTCCTTCTGTACACCACATTAGCGATGCATGGTTACATTTTAACTCTAAATTGCTTCACGTCAAAGCGGACTGGCAGTGTTAGATACATTATCTACGAAAAAATTATAAATCACCTAATAATTGATGGTTTCTTTATTACAATATATAAGAGCATGAGAAATACATATTATATCTCACTGGTTATATATTTTATTGGTTAAATAAAATTAAATATTAACTAGCTAACTATGTTAGCGATCATACCAGGAATGCACACAAATCCACTGCTCCCACTAACACAGAGACCATTACCTAGCTTAATATTTAACCAAGCAGAGACATAATACAAGGCAATGGCAGGACCAGAAAACAAAACTTACATTTTAAGCAAATATGCAAATTCAGTTCAACTTGCAATTAACTGTATAGTTATAGCAATATTACATTGATATCAATTGTGCAGAAATTAGAAATGGCAAATATTTGCATTTTGATTTATAACATAGTATCATATTGTAACTAGTTTATACAATTTCAACACAATTTGAATCAAATTTAAGCCTCGAAATACGAATGTTTGGCTGTGAGTTAGTCGCACAGCGGGTAACACACAGCTCCAGTGACTTCTATAACGTTCAAGATATGGTATAAGGCACTTTGCATCACTGTGCCATGAATGTGCCGGATGCCCATATGCCTGCACAACGAAAGATGGGGCAAGTCTTTACGGCCTGGGCAGTCACTTAGTATAGGCATCGGCAGGGTGAGTGAGAGACAAGCAAATTCAGATGGACCACAAACAATGACACATGGACCAACGCCTGCGACCCACAAAATACATGTGAGAACATGGGAGAAAAAAATCATGTATTAATTAGATGACTGAATCCCTTGGGGTGATATTTCTAGATCTCATTCTGTTCTACACTTCCTGTTTACCCTAAAAAAACAGGAAATGACCTTTCAACCACTCCAACCACTTAGTCATCTACTAGGTTGTTGCCTGGAGTAGACATGTTTCATGATATTTAAATCCCCCTACTATGAAATATGTTTATGTTTGACTCTCGATCCTCAAAATTTCCTTTATGAAATTGTTGACTCTTCTTTGGCTACAACATTTTCCATTTTTTTTGTTACAAAAAAAGAAAGGTTGAAGAGTATGGAAATACATTCAAAATAGGTTAACATTCCTACAAAGTGGTAAACACGCCCACATTTCACTAACAGAGATATGCAAATAAGTTCTATGACTTGGGCAGGTACTATAGCAGGCGCCATGCCAGGGCAAACATTTTTGAACTTTTTAATTTTTTCAAACTGATTGAAGGGATCAGATTTATTGCCATAAAGTTAGATAAATCCTCTGATGCTATTGTGCAATAAGAAAACATTTGGGTTTGGTTAATTCTCCTTCTAAAAGACTACACGACTTTTTTCACTTCAATCCTTCGAACTTGTTAAATTCCTATTGTTATAACATTTAGATTTTGTAGCATATTATACATCAGTTTTCTGAAACAGGTAAATCTTGTTAATGATTGATACATTTATATTGTTTTAAAAGTCCACGGAATATCTTGTTGCATGTAAAGCATTAGGAGAGACGCTCATTGGGAATCAGGAGCAGGCTGAGGATCACACTTAGAGCCATAGACAGAAGACTTGATTGTTCTATAGGACCCGCATTGGTGGTCTTTGTAGGAGAATCAGCCGATGTGGCAACTGAAACTATATAAAAGATATTACTCAGTAATTTGACAAACATGTTTTTAAATACAAATAAGCAGTGGCCTAAATCACGCACAGACTTCAAAATGGAAAGTATAGTTTGGTGTTATCATATTGTTAGACTGCATAACCTATTGCCCATTAATGCTGGGAGTGGGAGGTGACCTCATGCAAGAGGCCTGAATTCACACCTCTTGGGAGACCTCATCTCACCTTCCCATGCTCCCAGCATAGGCGCTCTGCGAGGGTTTGCATAATTAGCAGACCAAAGTGCTGGAGATCTTGTCCCCATGCTCTGTGCTGCTAATTATAACTTTCTTTTCTAGATGATCCTGGCATGTTAAGATGACTGAATCCTTTGGCATGAAAGGAAGCAGAGGTGAGTATGTGTAGGGGTTTTTTTTTTTGCTGGTTGATTTCCTTTAAAGGGGTTGTATAAAGGGAATTTTTTAGCATGTTATATCCTCTTCATATCTTGACATCTCAAAGGGGATTACTTTATGCCTTTCTCAAGCCCTCTTCATATTTTGTATATAATCATTATTATCTTAACCGCCCTGTGCTTTGTCTGTATTTGATGTGCTTTCTTGCTCGGACCCACTGCTAGCCTTGCTCTGTGGAAATGCTACATTTCCCATGATTTATTTCCTCCTCCTTCTTGCTGGGATTGCTCATTCGCATTAAGCATTGCACAGCATCTGGCTGTATGCTGCATCCCCCAAATGTGTGCATGTTCGGGAGTTTTTGTTGTGCACGTTGTAGGATTCACTTGTAGGAATCTCTTATTTTCTTAAAGGAAGCCAACCATCAGAAATACACTAACTGAGGTATCCCTGATGGAAGATTAAATTCCCTCTTCTAAGCCCTACATTGTCTTTCTAACCTTTACCCCTAACTAAAAATTTTTGTTTATGTAAATAAGCTGGTGTAGCCCAGCCGAGCACCAAGAGCTAAGGCTACTCTACACCCCTGTAGCCTCAAAAGTCTCACCTACCGGTGCATCCCCGAATGCATGAGCATGGGCTGCAGACCACTGTAGGGACATGCTGTGAGGTAAAACTTCATAGGCTACAGAGGCGTGGAGTAGCCTTGGCTCTCAGCGCTCTGCCAGGCATACCCCAGTAGCCTCTGAAGTTTATTTACATAAACAAAAAAATAATTTAGCTAGTTAGCTAGGAGGGAAATGTTAGATATAGACATTGTTTGGCTTAGAAGAGGTAAAGAAATCTACCACCATGAATACCTCAGTTACTCTATTCTTGATGGTTAGGTTTCTTTAATTAGAAAACACAAGGCATCATATGAACTGTGGGCAGCGTTAATTTGACTCAGCTTCAGGGCAGATACAGGAGAAATATGACAATTTGGTCAAAATCAATATGCTTCTTCTTTTAAAGGAGTAGAGTGTAATAACTGTATTTCCTCTTTGAGGGAAATAAAGTGATTATTACTATTAATATTATTATTATTATTATTATTATTATTATTATTATTATTATTATTATTATTATTATTATTATTCTATCGTTATGACATCGGAGTTATGTTTCAACATTTGAGAAATATTAAATAAATGAAAAGATAGTATTTATGGGATTTATAATTTCAGATAACAAATACCTTTGGCAGTTTGAGTACTTTCTGTATGGCTGGTAACAGTTGCTGAAGTTGTTGCTGTAAAGTAGAAAACAAAATGCATGAAAATTTAACAATTATATTTTTATTTATTGATTGATGTTTGGGATTTCCATAGCACACATCCTGTGTTGAATTTGAAATTTTCATTTAATTCATATCATATACTTTATAGTTACAGCTCCACCACAAGGTTTATGAAAATCATATATTTTGTAATAATTAAAGGATGATTCACCTTGAATCCACATATTCAGGACTGTTGACAGACAATGAGCATTGCTATATTATTAAGTTGGTGAGCTCATTTAATAAGGTTATGACATTTATAAGTGATTTTTCATTACTTAAAAATATGACTTCGGAAAATCTAAGATGATTTTACGCATGGAGAATGTCTGACTAATCGCACTTCCTATTTCGCACATTCCTTTCCTTAGGTACATGTTCTAACTTCCTATTATGCAAATTAGAACAGTTTAATAGCTACACACATTAACTGTCTATATGTATATACTTACCACAAGTCAACCTAACCCTTGAGACACTGACCCCAATAGCTTTTTAATGTTTCATTCTATTGCATCAAGTTTTATAAAAAAAAAACATCATATAAGAATAGAAGGCTTTACTTACCCACAGTTGTTGCACTGGTAGTTTCGTTGGAGACTGAAAAAAAATTTAAATAGCAGTTTAAGATAATTAATTTTATAGTAGCATTTAGCACTGGACATTAACATCACTTTATTTCTGTTTCAGGAAATGCAGAATGGATACGAAATGTACCTAGCAGAGGAAAAGGCCTTATATGAAGTTGTCTATCATGTCTAGAGCTACTATGTTTATGGGGGTACTGTTGCTCCATGTAGGGTCCTCTACTGGTGTTCAGAGAGCTGTGAGGAGTGGGTAGGGTACAAATCAGTTTGACTTTTGACTATTTGTACAGGAGTTATCCAAGTAAGTAATTATTTTACCCCATTACAGGCATTTGGACTACGCTGTAGCAAGCCATCTGGCGAATTTCACCTGGCGTAGTCCCAGGTGACATCTGACACGAGAGGAGCAGGGAACATGTGTGGCTTTGAGGGCACAAGCAAATAGCACAGCAGGTATGACTATATACACAGGCAACAAGGCATTAAAAGCAATACAGGAAACATCATAATGATCCTTGGGAAGCCTAAAACTGAAATGGGCTAAGGCAGGTCTTTGGGATCCAAAATAGAATAAAACCAGAACATGCTAAGACTAAAAAACAGTATTCAACCAGTACAGACTAAGACAGGTCACAAAACTAGACAATACCAGAGAGATCTAAATCGGAACAAAAATTAAAAACATACCACAGCAGCATCAGTCAGGACACACAACAGGTATAAAATCAGGTAACAAACCAAAAACAAAGCACACATAGCAAGAGACGGGAACATGTGCTCCACCCGCTTCTTGTGAGATAAGCTGTTTTATAAAAGGAACAGGTGCAGGGGGTTTGGAAGCAGGTTGCTAGATGTCCAAATTCGTAAGAGGCCAATGGACGCTTTAAACAAAGACATGAGTACGAGAAGCTTGGCAGCCCTACATGGACACTTATTTGAAATGCTTCTCAGAAAATTAGGCCTCCTCCAGGAGGAAGAACATTTTTATCATATCCAGAGCTTAGCTACCATGTATATAATTTTTTTTATGACCCAAGAAAGCTTCTTGAAATATATTTTGAGATAATAGCCAAACCATAGTCTTCTCTAAAAGAAACGGGGATCTATTTGCAATCAGTCTCCCGTTCCCCATTCCGTTCCCCACAGACTACCCGTTAACTTTGGTTTCACAAGTATCCTTAACTACAGACAAAATCCTGCTCTGTAGGACCAGCAATAACAATGATACATCTACAGATGTCTCTTACTTTTTAGAGGACACTATGGTTTCATGGAGATTCTAATTTCGAAGGATTTTTATCAGTTCTATTTCCTCTAGCTACAGTAATTTCAATGGTTTTCTTATGTTAAACTATGGAAATTTGGATATATTGAACTGCTACAGATATATCTTCATATGACCACACTAAAAGATTAAGGGCAACAGCTTGTCTGTTTGTCAAGATGGAATATTTATACCCAATGAAAAAAATTGGCAAAAGTCGCTACATAGAAATGGAAACCAAGGATCCTACAGTAAGTGAGATGAGACCTATTCTCACCAGTTACTCCAGTCTAGTGGTTCATGCTACCTTTATGAGTCACTGGAACACTGAGCCATGATTTGTAGTTTTTACTCCCTTTTTACATATTTTCGTTTTTATAGTAGACTAATGGAGCAATTTTACAAATGATCTGTAACTCACCGTGGATTAATATTTTCTCTAGTCGGAACGTTTCTGTATCATTTTGTATATAAGCACTGAAAGAATAAACAAAAAATGTTATCAGTTTCAATACAAGCAACTTAAAATTGTATATTCTGTGCAGTATATTGGGACATTTGTGGCACGTTCTAAACCATTGATTTGCTTTTATATTAGCTTAGGGCAAAGAATTCTATATCTGATATTGAACATCTGTTTGGATCTTACTAGGTTCAACATATTTCATTTTTACTCTTTATAGAGATGGAGCATTGCTTCTTTCTTATATAGGCTATTGATGCTGTGAAATTTCAACATTCTGGACCAACAGTTATTAAAGCCCCTGTACCAGTTTTTTGTTTGTCTTTGCATGTTCTTTTCACTGCAAACTGCTTGCACATGTATTTATCATGTGTCTCGGCTGCACTATAGGAGGTGAAATTTCATTATTTATAAATTTATATCTCTATTTCCCCAGAGATACATAGGGCATTTGAAGATTTGTATTATAAAAATAGCTCTAAATATTGATAAAACATATTACATAATCATTCAACAAAGTAGGGGAGATCTACTATGCCTTTTTTGTTTTCTGTAAATCAGCCCAGTTCTGAGCCGTTTTCCGCACATCACGCCACTTTTGGCTTATTAGTGTGGAGGAGCATTGGCGAGAGGAATTTTAAGAATTGCGTTTAAATCATCAGTATTAATACACTCCCCCAAATATGTTTAACCTAAATCCTAGAACAGTGAACTTTCAATTTAAGGATTTTCTCAATTCGATTGATTGCCACAGGACAGAACAGTTGGCCATATCCATTTGGTTCAGCAATATCAGTGGTCAAATCAGAGTCCAATCAGCTCTGTAAAGTGGCAGGGGCCCTCTTGTGAGTGTCATTTCTGCTTCATAGACCTGTGCTCATCAATTGCATGGCCGATCATGGCCTGAGCTGAGCTGCAATACCTAGCACCACCACAATACAATGCACAGGACTGTGATTAGATGGCAGTGAAGAGATGTGTTTATCTAACTGCTTTGACCTTTACAAGCTCCAACTGATCTGATACTGTTGGCGTATTAATAATTTAGTCCTGGTGTTTATATATTTTTTTTTTTACTTTGACCACCTCAATTGTATTGTGGTAGATACTGGGGCACATTTACTAAGCGTCACGTTGTGCATTTTAATCGGACTGTTCACATTCTTTATGGCTAAAATATCTTGCACAAGTATTTAAGAAGTGTCTGCGCTGGGATTGTGGCGCACGTTAAACTTTTGTAGCGCAGCCCCCTGGCTTCAATGCGCCGTATTTAACTTTGAAATTGTGCCGCATGTTGTATGTTAAAGATGCACCGCAAAAAAGATGGTTAACTCTGTCAGACCTGAGTGGGGGGGCACAATCTTAGTGAATCGCCACATCCAGCATTATAGACTGAAAATGCAATTTTATTGAACACCACCGGCACTGTAAGTAAATGTGCCCCACTGTGTCTATCAATAAAATATGGCTTACTGCAGAATACAGGCTGTACCAGGTGAAACAGAGAGGAGAGCTATGTATATTACAGTCTGCATTGATAGGCACTGACCACTTACCTAATAGTAACACTTGTCACGTTTTCTGGGGAAGTCCATGTTGTGTTGATGCTTTTGCCATTTGGGAAAGATTCATTGAATAAAGGACTTCCTTTGCAGGTAGTAACATCTTGAGACCAATTTCCTACTGGGTTAGATGAAGAACTTGCTTGCAAGAAGATGGTGAAATTGCCAGTTCCTTCCAGACTAACTATAAAAGATACAAAGCAAATGTTAAATGTTACTCTAAAGAGATGTTATTATATTGCATGGATATACACTGAATAAGAACTGTGTATCCCATATATCCACGCTCAATTAAATTACCGTAATTCAATTATTTTTTTCTAGTAGAACAAAGTAAAAGGCTAGATACTGTGAGAATTCAACATGTCCAATTCTTCCTTAAACCATTATCATATATCTGCGAAATTTGGGAGGTACATTATGTTGCCTTATGTTCTCTGGGCTTTAAAAGGGTAAATCTGCTTGATGCAAATTGGGCTTATTCATTTCTATACTGAAAGTTCTGCTTTTACTTTTCTGGTATAAGTAAAACTGTTTTAGCATAAAATATTTGAGACCCTTTGTTTTCTACGCCCGACATTTTTCTTGAAAGAGAGCAGGACCTAGCAGTAGGACCTGGCCTTCCAAAGCCTTACAGAATTTATAATCTCTCATCATTTGTAAAGCACTATGGAATAAGACGGTACAATTTAAATAAGGGTTGCATGATGTATCACAACCTCGATACTTTGATACTCAGAATGGTTCAATACTGGGATTTTGTAATTTTGAATGACTTCTGCTGTTATATAGATTGCTAGTAGCTGTCTCTTGGGGAATCCTTTGAATAGATGTGTTGGGTCTGGGAATCCTTTGAATAGATATGTCAGGTAAAAATACAATCATCCATTCATATATGGTGTTTGTACATCTCCCAGGGCTTCCCCTGATACAAGGGGACATATTTATCAGGACGTGGCGCAGACGCCGTGAAATAATTGCAAATGCAAGCCTATTGCTAGCACTTGCGACTATTTAGACCTCTCCGCCACCTTCACGCCAGTGGGGCGTGAAGGGGCGTGAGCGGAGGGCGCGGACGGTCGGGAGGCACATTACTGTCCCGGCGCACTGTCGCCGGTTGCGTTTATTTCTACACCAGGCTTCTGCCTCTTGATGTATCCAGCTGAGAACATGCAGGGTTGGGGCAATCATACGCTGGCGCCGAGCACCAGTGTATGATAAATGTCTCCCAAGGTCTCTAAATTATTTCATGTTAATCAATTAAATTATTTTTTAGCACAGGATTGGAACTCACAACCTCCTCTATACCTACCATAGAGATACAGTACAGTATCATACCCTCCCACAGAGATACAGAGCCTCTATCCACTAGAGTATGGGCTTACTGATTGTAACATGGGAGGATGTAATCTAACTAGAGTTACACTGTGACACAAGCTCAATGCACTGATATATGGAGATAGATCTTCTCAGAGATCTCTTTACCAGGACAACCTTCACCTTGATCATTACTGATTCAATGAGCTTCATTAGAAACTCACATGTGATTGGGCTGAGCCCCGCCCCCAGATGTTTGCATTGCGTTTCTAAATGCAATGTAAACACCCGTGAAATGGCAAACATTGAATCCAGATAATCCTGTTTTCTTTTCTTGAAAGTATCGCATCGGTATCGATGGGCTATCAATAGCACTTCTCCGGATATTATATAGCACTCAACGTTCTGGCATGGGTACAACCATAATTTAAATAAAGATTAAGTTGAATTTGTATGTAAGTCGGAAGTATTTTTCAAAGTATATATTAAACATTTTTTTTGGCCAAGTGACAATTGGATCAAAATTTTTTGCTGTTATTAGAACAAGGATTATCAATAAAACTTAATTACAGACACTTTACAGCTGATCATCGCAGTCTGGGACTAAAGGAGAGCATCCAGACAGGTGCATCTGTAACAAGGGCTTGTCTATAAGTCCTGTGTCCTTAAGTTGGGTCCTGTATTAAAATATACATTATTACAGAAATTCTCAAAACTCAAAGGGCATACAGCAGTTTATTCAGTTATTCTATTCTGGAGCATAGACTGGAAGAACATGAGCCAAATGTCAAAGTGAATTTAATGCTCTTACTTTTCAAGGAGTTGTTTGGGATTGAACGTTTTTTAGTATTACATCTCTCCAGCTCTCGGGTCCAGTACAGAGCCTCCCATCACCAATGACCTGTGTTGGTATACAGAGGCTCGGCGATAATGTCATATCAATAATGTGCATCAGCTACAGACTAATGCAGGGCATATTAGGAGCATGTTGTTAATGTTACGTCACTGTTGAGTCTCTTTATACCAAAACAAGCCGACAGTGACCAGAGGAGCCATGCTGGACTGGAATATAGGAGAGAGGAAAGTGTAACTTTCTACCCTACATGGGGCCCGTACCTGAACAACCCCTTTAAAAAGAGTAGAGAACATGTCTCTTGATATATCTTCCTTTTTTTGGATTAATTTAAAGGAAACCTACCACTTGAAGTGGCAGGTTTCAGAAGAAAACACCGAGCATCAGCTCAGGCTGAGCTGGTGCCGGTGCTTATTTTTGTTAGTGTTTTAAAACGCGGTATCGCGGTTTAAAACACTTTTTAAACTGTATAGCCGGCACAGGGAGGTACACGCTCGGCGCTTACCATGCGCACGGCTCTCCTTCACTTCCTATGTAGCCGGGCCCGCGGTCGCGCGCATGGTAAGCGCCGAGCACGTACCTCCCTGCACCGGCTATAAAGTTTAAAAAGTGTTTTAAACCGAGATACCGCGGTTTAAAACAGGAATAAGCCTGAGCTGGTGTTCTGTGTTTTCTTCTGAAACCTGCCACTTCAAGTGGTAGGTTTCCTTTAAGAAGATTCTCCGGGTTGTTTTGCCGTAACTGAATATAAACCTTCACCATTTCTTTTCAGAGGAGGAAACTCTGTCATAGATATCAAGAAGTAATTTAACATTAGTACGTTTGTCTATTTTTGGAGTTGTTTTGGCACAAGTGGGTTTTTACCCTGTTTTTGCGCCTTTTAATTGCGTCAACAGAAATAGAACTATTGAAAGGGATTTTTAACTAGAACTTGTTTGCGCCAAATTCATTACTTTGTCTTTGCTTATTCCATGCTTTTTAGGCTTCATTTACGTTTTGCGACTTTCTGTTCATGCACATGTTTTGGCGCAAACTGATTCCAGTCACCCCCTGGCATAGAAATCAAATCTTTCAAGAAAAACACAAAAAACTACCCACCAAAATTATGCGACAAACAATTACAATAACATACATAGACTCACTTGATGAATTCAGTTAAACTAAGAATGGAAATGGAATAGACAACCAAGTCAAAGACAAATAATAATGATAAATTACCCCACTATACAATGCTCCAAAATGGTGCAAACTAAAAGGTCTATAAGATCCTCAAAATTGGGAGGAATTAAGTCACAATACCATGAATAGGTAAACCGGTGTAAGTCATACTACGAGTTATTTCTTATACATAAAGGCTGTGAGTAAGGTAGAACCCAGTTGCCGAGTTTCTGCCTTGCATGAATCCTTAGTATTTGTACATGGCATGGAAAACCACCATAATGTAGGGGTGGTGCTGTGTGAACATGACTTTCATGGATCTATGCCAAATCAGGAACGGGTTTAGAGACAAGAATAAATTCTTTAGCTGAAAACCAAGCAATAACAACATTCAAGTCTTGGCAAAGGGTAGATATAATAGAAGAACACGGTCTGGGTGTGTCTGCTGCTAAACATCTGCTCTCCCCATAGCTGCCCGAAGAGCTCAGAACTTGTACAGCTAATGGCTAGCATTGGGCATGTTATGTACCTGTAGAATTGCTCTACTTATACAGGAAGCCCCTGACCTGACTTACAGACGACCCCTAGTTTCAAACAGACCTCTGGTAATTGGTAATTTACTCTACTTTAGCCCTAGGCTAAAATAAACAGCTATAATAGTTATTAAATGTCTCTGCAATTAAGATTTATTGTTAATCCTGGTTCTTCTGAAAATCTAACATTTTTAATATCCAATTGTCACAGAGACCAAAAAAACGTCTGGAGCTACGATTATAAAAAATACAGTTTTGACTTACATACAAATTCAACTTAAGAACAAACCTACAGAACCAATCTTGTACTTAACCCGGGGACTGCCTTTACTCATGTGTCTAAAAATATATTAATTGATAGCTGAGGTTTACAACCAAATCCATATTAAGTAAGTTTTATTTCAGATCTCATAAGACTGAAGATTTTATGGCTAAGTAAACAACGTCATGTATATTTAGGTGAGCAGTAACCTAGAAAAGCTAATTACTGTGTAGTCACTAAGTTACTTGGATAATAAAATAAAATGAAAATTAATATTCTTTGTGTACTTCATATTTTATAGGCTTTGCCTCATGTTTTTGTAATGTCTGTGTAAGTGTAGGGGCAGGATATTAGGTAATTTACCAATTTACATCTATTAAAATTTCTGCCCTGCTTTCTTGTTATGTAAAGTGAAGCCTCCTGTCTGTTACCTCATCCGCCAGACATTACTGTCCATAAAATGGCTGCAGATGTAGGGTCATGTGATCTCTATCTGACCATGAGCAATTGCCCTGCCAGGACCTTATAGTATTCATGAATATAGTATTCCTGGCAGGGTGATTGCTCGTGGACAGATAAAATCTGCAGCCATTTTATGGTCGGGAATGTTTGGCTGATGAGGTAAAAGACAAGAGGCTTCACTTTACATATCAAGAAAGCAGGGCAGAAATTTTAATAGATGTATATTGGTAAATTACCTAATATCCTGCCCCCACGCTGACACACACATTACAAAATACATAGGGTAAAGTGGTGAACCCCTTTAAGGTTGAAATGCAGTAGCACTCCGAGCCACTAAACATGAGTTTTCACTGAACATAGTCCTGTGTAAGAGAATAGATAGCATATAATTATATAATAGAGAGCACAGTATAATAAGGGGGATTGATATGGGGGGATTTATCATTACAATTTCCATTTTTGTTTTATCTGAATTCATCAAGCGAGTCTATGTATGTTGTTTTTTTTAATCTGATAATATAGTTTTTTTTTGGCGTTTGTCGCAAAATGTTCCTTTTGTAGCACACATGTCCCTCTAAGGAGCAATTGGTCTTGATAATAAATTGATAATTATTATTATTATTATTATTATTATAAACAGAATTGATCAATCAGGAATTTAAGCACATATGGATCTGTCAATTTTGCAGGATTCGACTGACTATGGGGCTCTCTCCCAATTATAGGAGTTTGTATGGGATCAATTGAAATCAACATCTTCATGTTCTTGAAAGATAAGCCAGTGCCAGATGCCTCGAGCAGCATTTCTCTCCAATAACTTCACATTACTTTTGGCAAAGTCAATCATGCATGTGTGTGAGGAAATGGGGAGAGATAACTGTAAAACAAACTATTACTCAGCCAACAGTAAGGCTTTGCTCATACCAGTGTCATGGTTGAGTACCACCATGCTTCTGTTTCCCCTTAACTGAGCAGAAGTACGTCAGCTTCTGTTTCAGTCTACAGTTCTTTGTAAAAAAAAAATAAAATAAAAATTGAACCATCACATCCATTCTTAAGGATCCCTAAAATGGAGCCATTGACAACAATATTAACAAAAAATGCAGCCACATGTAATGAAAATACCAAACCTTTTTAAAGTTCTAGTACAGCAAACCATTATGTCCAAGAACTGTAACTGGAACATTACATCCACATGACATCCGTCTTCATTTGTTAACTTCATCTGCCATACCACATAATAATTGACTAAGGATCAATGTTTGTTTTAATGTTTAACCTGATTATACCCCAGATCTATGCTTCCGACTCTATACTGTACCCTCAAGTTTTGCTACATACCACAACTACAACTTTTGGGTGGGGATTGATCGTTACTACATTCCATTCTGATGAAACTACCTTATACCAGTAAAAATAGAAGTACTACTAGGTAGACAGATGTTTTTGGTATCCCCCCCCCGATACATTTGGATTAGATGTAAGCTATATGCTCATGGGTGTCTTTGGTTTGGCAACTGTGAACCCACTAGTGAAATAGATCTCTGTATATCTTTGTGTCTTTTCAATGACAAAGTACTCCCGTCACCATAAAGTTTTGAAAACAATTTAGATGGCCGAAAACAAGATAAATAAATTGATAATCAGAGAAATCAAGGACGTGCCATTGAGGAACCTTATTATAAAAGCAGCAGATGAAATGCAATGGAAAATACTTAAAACATTGCACATAATGCTTTGGTTTGATAGCTTCATCATACTCATAGTATGCATTGCAATATAGTGCAGTGTTATTTGTGAGTTTTTTTAAAAAAAACTTTGCACATAATGGGGCAGATTTACTTACCCATCCCTGCACGATCCCCCAGGTAGTTCCCCAACTCCAATGCACAGCTGCCGTGGCTCACTACGTGCATTCGCCTGATATCCTGCATGTGTCGCTTCCACGATCTGGTCCGCCGGAGTTCACCTTCTTCTTCCCGCTGCATGTAAGTGCTTGATCTTGCGACACAAATTCAAATTTAAATCCCACGGTTTGTCGGATCGCCCGGCGGCCTGCCACCCGATTTCTGTCACATGAAAGCCAGCGCTGATGTGTCAAAATCTGATTCCGTGTGATCCCCAAAAAGTCGCAAAACCCGACGAAAATGCAGCCGCAAGACCCTTAGTAAATAAGTCCCAATGTCTCGGACTTTTTGTGGGATAGCTGTATCATACTCCAATAAATTTGTCTTGTAAAGTTGTCTTCTTTTCTATGGCGTATTAGGGTGTGTGAAATTTATGAAGTGCAACATTTCAAATGTCGGAACACAAATTATGGCACTCCAACTCCACCCTGCGTCAAAATACAACCGTTTCTTAACACAAACTCATGCAAAATTTTGTTAACTTTTTAACACAATTATATGCAGCTCTTCAAAAAAGACACAAGGCAGAGAAAGCCGTGAATGTTGTTGTACTTTGTGGGTTGGTTTGTGTTGTGTGCCAAAATGTTCAAAACTCAAGCAAAATTTGCTAACATTTTTGCCAACACAATTAATGTTGAAAAGTGAAAATATTACTCTTTCAACATATGTGTAAAAAAACTTCCAAAATGTATCTAAATTCTATGTAGAATTAAGCAAATGTTCTGTAAAACAATTACAATAGTAACATATTTCAATACTGATATTTAGGCAAACTTGGTTTTGTTGGGTGTAGCACAAGTAGCTCTGTTATTTGCATTACTCCGATGTGGTTTTTACTTAGAACTGTAGGCAAATTTACAGCATTGTTTTAGCTGAATAGATCATCACTTTGTACAAATAATACAGCCCCAAGGATCTTGATGAAACATTTGGCTCTACAAATACAGCACTTCCCCTAAATGTTACAAAATCAGTATCTGATGGTCAAGTACCAGCCTGCACCTGTGCAACATACTTGATTTTCCTATTGAAGAACATGTATTTGCAATGTCTTAGATAAACTACACCTATAAGTTTATTGTATAACAAGACGCATCAAGATGATACAAGTTCTACAAGATTTCCCTTTTTTCTAGAAGAATCTACAGGTAAACTTACCAGTGTAATCGGTTTTGCTTAACAATGTAGTAGGAGAGACGGTCAATTTAAAATCTGTGAGGTTAGCGCTGCTCAAGGTGGCATTCAATATGGTTTCACAAATGGTGGCATTTTCTCCATAAACATCAGAAACCACCAGCCCAAGGAAAAGGAAGAGAGCAGCAAATCCACTCTGTGCCATTTGTGATGGGGAGATTATTCCTGTGTAATGAGAGCACACCAGCACTGGAAAAGCACTGACTCGGAAACCTTGGATCTTTTATTCAGCTGTTTCAATGCAAATTAAGGGCAGGGCTGACTCACTCAATTATGGAAGTGCCGGATTTAAAGAATGGTCATTCATTAACTCAACAAAAAACATCAGCAGAAGCCCTTATCTAGAGTATGACGTGTGCAATTATTATTTCAGCTCTCCAGCATTCAATTCCTACTGGGTAGTTTTCAGTATGGAGAAGCTATACAGTAGTTTACAGTGGTATCCAAGTGACCACCATTATAGATGATTATCAAATGGCAATATAAGTATAACTACTGTACGGGAACAAGTAGATGTGAACCCAATGGGTTGCAATATTGTTAGTTTTGGGGTAAACCAAGAATCAGAGTGTAAAGTATTCAATCTGATTCTCAGTTTTGGATACAACATGTAACATAAGAAATCTTCAGATCACTTTAGGTCAAGGAATATTCTTTGTTAACAAAAGCTTAAATGTCACTTTCCGACGATGCCAGAATGTCAGAAATGGAGTAGTCAAACACGAGAGCACCTCTCTGCTATAGTCGAACCTTAGGCAAAAGATGATGAGGAATAGAAAGGTGCCTAAGAAGGGAATATATCCTTGGCATAGCATATGCTACTGAGAAAGCCACCTAAGAAGGGAGGTGCAGGTGGACTGCAGTGATGGGCACCAAATAAGTGTTGGAATATGTATGAAACCCAGGACAGTTTCTAGGTTATATACCCTGCAAAGTGAATATCAAAAAAAGTGCCCTCCATTTCTTCAAACATATAAACACACAAACAGAACCAAGCTTATTACATAAATACAGCAACCAAACCAATCTCACTATATAAATGCAGTAGCAGACCCAAGGTTGACACGTAAATAAAGCACTAGAACCATGCTTAGTATATAATTATGGTATTTGAACCCAACTCAGTAGAGAAATACAGGTTCAGAACCAGGCTCTGTACATAAATAAAGCAATGCAACCAAGCTCTGTATAGAATTTTAGCCCTAGAAAAGGACTCTGTATAGAAAAACAACACCAGAACCAAGCTTTTTTTAGAAATTCATAACCAGAACCAGGCTAAGTTCATAAAATATAGTCAGATCATAGTTCCATACAGAAATATGGCACCAGAACAATATGTCTACCTTAAATACAGAAAAATAACAAGCTCTGTACAGACATATAGCACTAAAATCAGGCTTTGTAAAGAAATACAGACCCAGGCTCTGTACATAAATATAGCAGTTTGTATCTTTTTTTGCTTTGCTTTGGAAAAACTTTTATAAATAGAGGTACTCTAATACTATCATTCATACTAGAGCTGGCATTAGGGGTGTCAAACTGAACATTTTTGCCCAGGGCCCCCTCTCCTAAAGGGGCCCCCTGCATGTGGACTTTTTTGGGCATAGGATGTGTTGCTCCTTTAATACCCCTTGGTTGAATGCCCGGATGAAGATGCTTATCGTCTATCTCCTGTGTCATATATATCAATCATCTATTTATCTATCTCCTATAATTTGTCTATTTCCAATCTATACATCCTCTATCTATCTACCTATCTATCTCCCTTCTATATCAATTGATCTTCTCTTTGTCTTCTATTATATCTATCTCTCATATCTATCGACCTTTTATCATCTAGATATCTATATATAATCTGCTTTATATTTCTGCATCTATAAATCTATATCATCTTTTATATTTATCTTCTATCATCAATCTACTTATCATCTGTCTGTCTCCTATAATATTCTCCTACATATTACAGATTGCACATATGTGTTATTGTGCAGAACTAAAAGGACCCTCTTATTGTATGAACAGTCACATCCAGTATTTTTATTTTGAGGCTCCACCTTTAGTTTTGCCCAGGTCCCCACTTTGTCTAAAACAGGGGTCCCCAAACTACGGCCCGCGGGCCCCATGCGGCCCGCGGACCGTTTCTATGCGGCCCCCGGCAGCCCTCCAGCAGTCAGGCAGGGGCTTCCGTCCGGACAGGAAGCTCCTGCCCGTCACAGTATAGTGCTCGATGCGGCCGGAAACGGACGCTCGAGCATTATTATTGCAGGTGGAGCGATGTGGCCGGGAAACCACCCCGGCGCACATCGCTCTTTGAACCTGCATGCGCGGCCGCGTGATGACGTCATCACGTGGCCGCGCACCTTTTCCTGTCCGCCAGCCGCAAGAAGAAAAAAGACGCGGGAGCCAGAGGTAAGTACAGGGTTTTTACATTTTTTTTAAGCAGCAGTAAAAACATTGTGCCAGCGGGGGGCCCTAATATATGAAATAATTCATTATGGGAGCATCATATAAAATAACTAATGGTGGGGGGACATATAAAATAACTAATGGTGGGGGCAAATAAAAAAAAAAAAAAAAACTAATGGTGGGGGGGTATATAAAATAACTAATGGTGGGGGGGGACATATAAAATAACTAATGGTGGGGGGGGACATATAAAATAACTAATGGTGGGGGGCATATAAAATAACTAATGGTGGAGGGGCAGCATAGGAAATAATTAATGGTGGGGGTATAGGTAATAATTAATTATGAGGGTCAGTCTAGTAATTAATAGGGGGGGCAGCATATTCAATAATTAATGGAGAGGGGTCCCAGTATATTAATAATTAATTGTCCCAATTAATTAATTCATTGGGCCAGTATATAAAATAGTTCACAAGGGGGTGCAGTATATTAAATAATTAATTGGGGGGGCAGTGTATTACAGATGCGGTCACATGTACTGCTATTTATCCGGCCCTCCAACGGTCTGAGAGGAACAATGAACGGCCCCCTATGTAAAAAGTTTGGGGACCCCTGGTCTAAAACATGCTCTGTGGGAGGGGGGGGATGGAAAATGAAATTTTTTAGTATTATTATCCTATGCCACCTTCTTCTGTTGATGGGTGGGAAACTATAGGATTTCCTCTACTGCAAACAGGAGGGATCTGAAGATAGAGTAAAACTTTTAAGGAGCTACAAGCCACAAAATAAAATAAAAGTCCCCTATAGGGTTTGTCACTTGCTGTAACTTGCTTGTATTCCATGTAATATATTTTAAGATGAAGAGTAAGAGTAAGAGTAAGATGAAGAGTAACAGTGAATTTATAGTATGTAACTGTTGTTCCATCTAAACAACGTGACCCCTGGTACCAAGATTTATGGACAAGGAGCTCTCACCGGTGTAATTGAAGCCACTGATGAGAATGGGCAGTGACAGTAGCAGAGTATAATTATTGCTTCTGCTTGTTATGATGCTTGGAACTTGCACTCAATTGTGTCTAATAATAATTCCTTTATTTATATAGTGCACATAGATTACGCTGCACTACGCTGAGCTTGCCAAATCGGTCCCTGTCCCGATGAGGCTCACAATCTAATAAACCTACCAGTTTGTTTTTGGAGTGTGGAAGGAAATCGGAGGACACGGATTAAACCCACTCAAAAACGGAGAGGACATACACCAAGAAAAGGCAGCAGAGCCATAGAGATTGTCACAGATATTGTCCACTGATCAGTGTTTAGCTCAGATTATCATCTCCAGACACTTATAAAACACTTATACAAATAAGTAAATATAATAAAAAATACTATAAATCATTCCCACTTCCCCATACTAACTACGGCATCACAGGCAGTGAAACCTACAACTAATAATTACTAGTAAAATTTCTACAGCTCATTTCCCAAGACTCTCAGGATGTGTAATAAGAACAGATCCTCTTTGTTAGTTTTACGCTTTTATGGGACCAGACTAGTAATATTGTGACACGCCTCTTCATCATTAAATTCAAATGAATCATTGCATTGTCCAAGGAGTATAAAATCCAGGCCTTTACCAGTATTTGCGATAAAATGGGTCATTCTAAAAATATAATTGAATCCTGGTGTGGTTCTGAAATAGGCACCAATGCTGCAAGTTAGTTAGGCAATTTTTCCCCTCCTACATATTCCAGCAATGGCTGTGAATGGTATTATTGAAAACACAGTGGGCCACATGTATCATAGTTTGGTCTCTCTTAGGTGAATTTTAGAGACTTTTGGCGGCTACTTTTTGCACCTTATGTATGATCCTGTCTTTTTACTGGTGATACATGTTCAGTTTTTCCTGTCCGGGCAGGTGCAAATTTTGGCTTCTTTTTGAGACTTTGGGGGTCATTTACTAAGGGCCCGATTCGCGCTTTCCCGACGTGTTACCCGAATATTTCCGATTTGCACTGATTTTACCTGTATTGCCCCGGGATTTTGGCTCACGCGATCGGATTGTGGCGCATCGGCGATGGCATGCACGCGACGGAAATGTTAACAGTAATGAAATAAGGCAAATCACCTTTCCTCAGCTGTTGTAATTAGTTTCAAAATGCATTAAAAACGCAATTAAACCGCTACATGTGACCTCACCCTTGAAGTAACCAATAAAAAAAAAATGCAAAAATGTAAGAGTTTGGACAAAAGAGGTTACTGTGCAAAATGTTAAACATTTAAAGCGTGTGAAATAATTCCAATATACATGTTAAAATCGGGTCCATGAAAAAAAAATTCATTTGCACCTAAAAAGTCGCAAAAAAGCCGTTAAAAAAGGGAAAAGTCGCAAGGAACTTCTGGAAAGTTAAGATACATGAGGCACACTGCAAAAGGTGCAGACCGAGGTGCACTTGAAGAGCGCCAAAAAAATTTGCAAAAAAAAAAGTCGCTAATACGATAAAAGTCGCAAAAACAATCCGATTGCGTGCGTCACAATCCCCAGTTAAACACCTGTCACAGCGGCAAAAATCCCAGAAAAGTCGGATAATGCAGCTACGGACCCCAATGGCTATTATTCTGTGGGATGCCCCAATAATACACCTTTCTACTCTTGCAGCCTGCTGTTTCCCCATTTGAGCATGCATCAAAATGTCTATCACACATGATGGAGAGATGTGTCCATCCTTTTTTTGCAGCAGAGAAAAATGAAAAATGATTGTGTTGTGTCTTTTTCTCATCCATTTAGACACTTCTCCTCCACTTTTGCCTTTTTCCAGGGCAGAAAGGTACTAAGGCTGGTAAATCCAGTAAAAATACATATTAAAACATGCATCCCATTGGAAAACGTATTGTAAATTGTTTGATAAATTGCTTTATTTCATACTGCAAACCTCACAGGCGATAAAATTATATCTTCCATCAACTGTAGGAAAAAAATTACAAATTGGGAAGAACAATAATACAGCCCCAAAAATGGTAGCATTGAAAATACCATTCCATCCCGCAAAAAATGGCACCTTATACAGCTCCGTACACCCAAGTAGAAAAAAGTTATTGGCCTCAGAATTTGGCAAAATGAAGAATATGTAAAAAATGATTTACATTTTTAAAATTTACTAAAACATAATAAAACCCAAAGGATAAAGGGAAGGTATCTTTTAAAGTGCACAGTAAAAACTGTAAAAAAAAAAAAAATTGGAAGTTTCCAAGAATATTACCATCACTAGGAAGTACAATTTGTTATGCAGAAAGCAAACTTATAAAGCTATCTACACAAAAAAAACAAAAGATATGGATTTTTGAAAATGGGGATCGAAAAATGAAATTGCATAAACGAAAGACGACTTTGTTCTTAATTATAAAAATCCCAGTCTTTATTGCTTTAGAGAGATATTTTCCCTTTAAATATGCACACAAAATCACTTTATATTTTGTAAACTTTTATTGTTTTCCATTTTATAAGAAAATATTTCATTTTGACAAAGGGATAGTTAGATGTCCTATAGCCAAAAACTTTTTATAGTTAAAAAAATACATGAATCGAAAAAATTACTTAAGTTACTTATTCTGGGGTTGTCTGGAAACTTGCTGACCATAGGAGATGCATTGAGCAGATTGAAAAAAGCACTGAGCTCAGTTCAGACAAAGCACATTTGGCAAGTTGCACTTCAATGCTCCTCAGTGCCTCCACTATCACAATGATTTAGCTCCTGCCTTAGATATACACATACAAACTCTTTTAAATATAGAACAAAAACATGTTGCACCTAAACATGTATGATTGTGAATCTATACATGTATCATACATGCATAACATGTCATACTTAAGGAACATTCCCCATTAAACACCCTATAAAACTAGACAGGAAAAACAGAACACTTCAAATCTTTTGAAACTTTTATAAAAGTTACATCTTCTATACACATATCTTAGATTTAGAACCCTGAGTAAAGCAATGAGTGGATGACACTAGGGGTGTAACTACAGGGGTAGCAGCCATAGCAGCTGCTAAGGGGCCTACATTGTCAGGGGGCCTGGTCATTCTCACAAAAGAATGGAGGATGTGCACCATTATAAACATATTATGATGTACAGTAGACAGCATAATATTAAGGTAGCAGTGCACATTTGTGTGTGTATATACATGTATGTATGTGTGTAAGAATTAAGACGTGTGTATGAGTGTAGAACTTTATGAGTGTGTATATGAGTGCATAAATGTGATTGTATAAACTTATATTATTTGAAGGGAAATGGGGGCCTCATCAAGTTTGCTATAGGGCTAGTCTCTCCTAGTTACGCCCCTAAAAGACAGCTATTGGTAGTAGGCTACCACAGCTTCAATCACACTTCAAGACACAGGCCTAATACTTCATCTGAAAGTTAAAAATGGAGAAATCTGGGTGGCCTTAGCTTTTTTTGTAAACGGATTACTTAGTGCTAATTCTACTATATATTTTCCATGTTTTTATTCAGAATATTGGCTAGACTTTCCACTACCTGCAGCTAGTATTTAGTTCATTGCCATAGATGTAGTTTTGATTAACCTAGCTAAAGGAGAGAGATGGCCTGTGCCAGCTTGTAGCCACCGGACTGCCTGCCCGCAAGCACCCCCAAACTATGTCCCATTCTAAATGGGATATTGTATCATTAGATGTCACATGATTGCACTATGATGTCATTTTATATTATTGCATCACTTGACAAATACATGAAGAATATATACACTTGTTATTGAAAAAGTCATCAAATGTTCTTTTTTCTTCTGTTCTTTAAGACAATAACTTGCTGGTGATCATAAGTAGGCAAAAAGCAAAAACCACAGAGCTAGGGTTGTTGGTATGGCCTCCGTTTGTCGTAGCGGTAGTAACAATTCTAGTAGTCGCATTATTAGAAGCACTTGTAGAATTTGAAGTGTTTGAAGCTACTGTTGCATTTGCAGTGGTCGGAGCACTTGTAGAATTTGAAGAATTTGCAGTAGCTGAAACATTGGCAGCAGATGAAGCAGTTGCAATGGTCGGAGCACTTGTAGAATTTGAAGAATTTGCAGTAGCTGAAACATTGGCAGCAGATGAAGCATTTGCAATGGTCGGAGCACTTGTAGAATTTGTAGAATCTGCAGTAGCTGAAACATTGGCTACAGATGAAGCATTTGAAGTGGCTGGAGCACTTGTAGAATTTGTGGAATTTGCAGTAGCCGAAACACTGGCAACGGATGAAGCATTTGTCGTGGCTGGAGCACTTGTAGAATTTATAGAATTTGCAGTAGCTGAAGCGTCTGTTGTTGCTGGAGCACTTGTAGCAGCTGTAGAGACAATTTGCAATGTGAAATAAAAAGATGTACATAAGCTGATATTTAGAAATGAAAATCCACATATAAATATATATTATCCATTCTTTTAATTCTTCAGGCTCAGAACTGCGGTAGTCATTCCGTTTTTCAATGTTATCATAGATACCAAAAAATGGGAAGCAAACTCAGCATGGATCTGTTGCATGACAGAAATGGGGTTTGCCCATGAAAGAAAGTTTTCAAATTTTAATCCCCTAGTGATGTTTACACAAAAAAGATCATTTTTAGCCCCTTTACTTTGTAATTTTACTCAGTTTTATTGTTGTTTTTGGGCCTATCACTCATAGTCTGTATAAAACTCAGCATTGTGGGAAGGCACTACCTGATCAGACACTTCATGTTTCCTCTGTGCTATGAGATTCTGTGGGTTGACAATGTGCTTAGATGTGCTCTAGATACAGGGTTTAGCTACACTATCATTTAGCTTCTGAAGATTCTACTTGAATCTGACACATAGAAAAAGAGAGATGAGACAGATCAGAGTTTTGTGATTCATAAAAAACACACTGAAACACTCAGCATTGCTACTTCACCTAATCAATAAATCATAGTCAGAACTGTTATGCACCCTCTCCCCTCGGATCAAGACCTTATCTTGTTTGTAGAGCTGCTGCTGTCTCCTTTACATGCTGCTGGTCAAGAAGCACCTCTGTCTGCAGTGCTCTCTGCCTGCTGTCCCTCCCTCTACAGTACAAGAGAAGCTATACATGCCAGAGGAATCTGCGGACCATAGTCAGAAGTTTATGGTCATATCCTGAGTATATTTAAGAATGCTGTCTTCCTGGGAATACCTCTTTAAGGAATCTGACAGATATGACAGTGTATGTTGGGTTTTTATTTTACCATCTGGAGTTTGCGCAAAGAGTATTATTTGTCCACAGTGGGGCTAAAGAACTAACTGATTAGGCACACATTGATTAATTGGGTTGGGGGGGGCTGGATGATCGCAGTTGTTATTGTTTAAGTGCCACCGTTTATTTTCCAGAGGATCAGCATTCCCCAATGACGTCATGGGGAGCGATGATACCCCACTGCCATGCAAATAACAGCACTTACATGCTGTTGGTGGCTTTGCCAGCAGCATTTTAAGATTGGTGGCAACAACTACAGGTGTTATCTGGGGAGGGGTAAAGCTGAACATTGCGATTGTCTGCTTGTCACTAGTGCTGACCACTGAGCCCCAGTGTTAGCGTCAATAGATTATAAATCTCAATCATTCTGCATATATTTGTAGAAAAGTAAACGTTTACGTACCTGTACTATTAGCACTCAATGTTTTCTCAGTCTTGAACACACCATTGCTTTCATTTATAAAAGCACTGAAAAAAAATAAAATGAAAAAAAAATGAAAACAATGCTTTTGATTGGACATAAAAGTATTTATTTCACATAAAAGTAAGAATTGAAATATGTGGCTGTTATTAACTATATATAATTACGAATATGTTTCCATAAAGTGAATGTCCACCAACTTATGTTAAAGTGAACTTTTAACATAAATGTATTTTTAGCTGTTGAATTCGGAAGGTGCAAAACTAAGAACCAGACAGTATGCAGAAAGTTTTCCAGCGCCCTCTAATGACAAAAGTGGGAAGTCAAAATTTTTATCTTTGAATTTTATCATAAGTTCAACTAGGTGGATTGGAAAAAAAACGACTTGTTCAGAAATGTCTGCACCTAATGCGGTATTAGACCTGAATAAGGAAATGCATGGGACAAAATAACCGATACTAATCTGTTGGGGAAGCTGAAAGGCATATTGTTTTGGGCTACCAATTATGCTAGAATTTTGGAACATTCTCAGCAGGAAATGTGCTTTAAAGTTGGACTGTGGATAATCACTTTTATTTGTGTGATCACATTTGAACAATTTGGATTTGAAAAAAAGTTTTGGTGGACAGGAAAACATTTTTCTTGTGAAAATTTTTTAATATTCTATACAATTTAAAATGTGTCCACTTTTGTAAATTGTTAAAGGAGTATTCCAATATTACCCAGTCCAAATGGTTGGCCCCCTTTAATACTTAAGATTTGGGGATCCCAAACCGCCTGGTTGAATGCGGTAGAGGTAGTGCATGCCTGAAGACCTTACCTAATTTCCAGCTAATAATGGACAATATCTATTATCTTTCAACAAAGACATCAAAAATTTTACTCTTTCCAAGATTTTTGTCTCTATACAATCTTTGTAAATAAATAAAGGATTTTTATATTTCCCTATTTTGCATAAGACTGATATATATATTAAAAACCAAAACTCATCATTTACCTGATGGTAAGAGTAGTTGCATCAAGATTGGATGGCGAAGTCCAGTTGACAGAAAGGGATGAGTTACTGGAAAATGTGAAAGAAACTCCAAATCCATTGGTACATGTGTTGTTAGAAATACTTGCAGCTGACCAGGTTCCTACAGAATTGTTGTTAAGAATAACCTGGAACAGAACCTCAACAGTTGTATTTGAGTTTGAAGACAGCGTGACTGTAAAAAAAAAATAATAATTTAACGTTAGTGACACTGACCACTCTCTTTGCTTTACTAAAGGGGTAGCCCCAAGTTTAGATCAGTGGGGGCTGACTATTACGATCACAATAACGGAGCCTGCAGCTCTCCAGATACGGGGATCCAGTTTTAATTAATGGGTGGGGCAGCAGGACACATGCTTGTCATGCTGTTCCATCAGTTACTGGAGAGCTGAGGGTCCTGTTCTTGTGATCGATGATTCTAAACTTGAGACTACACCTTCAAAAGCAATTTGCCATTATTTTTATATTGATTAATAGGTTAGATGATTCAAATCAGGTGGGCGAGGGTCCAATGCCTGGTTCCTCAACCAATTCAACTGTGCAGTAGCCATGCCAGGTTGGAGCTGATTTTACACAGTGAGTGAAACTATCACCTTATTATATCGATACACTAGTGTTCCTAGGAAATCGGTGGTGATGCCAATTGATAGAACCCCACAGGAATGATATTAACGGAATGTAAAAATCATGGAAAACTTATTTAATGGTAAAAATATAGAACAGGGTTTGTACTCCGTAACATAATATTATATTTGTATTTGTCTCCAATGATTTGTAAAGTTCTACGGAAACATGATGGCGCTTTATCAAAAAAAATATTTATTATTATTATTAGAATATTATTATTAGTCACATTTATGTTAGAGTTCTACCTTGCATACTACATTATGGAACCATCTTATCGATGTGACACATTGGCAAAAAAGTGGCCACTGAAAATTGGATGACAGCTTTTTTCTCTAAGAGATACTTAGAGATCTCCAGTATCTACACATCACTGGTCCAATGACATTGGCTCTCCATATAGATGTAGTCCGAGTGAATCCACTACACTCACATCTGCACACAATGTTGGGACCTGATAGTATAATGTTCTATCATGTAATGTGTTAGCGTAGTGGACACAGTTTCCAAACATAAATACTTCCATATTAAGTGCATTCCGTGCCATATAATTGGCACGGATGATGGAAACTACAATTCGGAAAAATTTGGTGCAATTTGAACTTCTAAATGTAAATCTCCATTTTCACCCCTACAGATTAGTATTTATAGAAGGAGTTGGCAAAATTAGGTTTCACTCACCTGTATAGATGGAATTGTTCAGAAGATTCCCTGAAGATACACTCAATGTGTAGTTATTAGTATTAACACTAGAAGACAGTGAGCACACACTCTGAGCCTTTGCACAGAATGGAGTGAAGAATACTCCAAGCAGGAGAAGAAAGGTAGATCTGGCGATGGACATTGTGTCTTCTGTGTAGTCACTCAGCAGCTGGTGCTTCTTCCAAGTGCTTGGGATCTTTTATAACCAGCTGCTGTAAGAATGTAAAAAGGGCAGGGCTCTGGATGATAGCTCGCCCTTCGCCTCCATACTTCCTCATGTTTCTCATACTATGAGAATGTGCTGATCCTACTGTGAAGAAATAGGATTATTATTATACTGTAGGTAAAGGTGAACAGTAATTTAAGTGACTCAAAGTCATTACACCTGAAAAACCCATGTTACAAAAGTGTATGACAAGGCGAAACTCAAGTACAGTGGGCAGAGTATGATATAGGTCTCATCCTATCTCCTACAGCAATGGGAATAATTGGCACAGTTTTGTATCAACTATCAATTAATTTAAAAAATGTTACCTATAAGAAAAACCCAATTACTTGTTTGTCTGAAAAATTTACTAGAGGAGAAATTATTCAATATGCTTGTCTCTATATTAGGTCCATTAAGCTCCATTTACAATAACCCACGTGTTTTTCGTGACATTTTGTACTTAGAGGTAGAGGGAAATTTTGGTCGATATTTTTGGCATTTATTTATGACAAAAAGATGTGAATAGCTATTTTCGAAATTCAAAGTGTTCTGTTTTTAAAACTGATAGTTTTACTACCCAAATTAGTTACTAAATAACATTTACCATATTTCAGCATATTATAAGTGTCCTTTTGTTTTTTTTATGATGCTAGAAAGATCACAAATCAAGCAGCCAGGGCCGTGACGTGGGGTAGGCAAAGGTAGGCGATCGCTTTGGGCGCAACCCTCGCCTTACGTCCTGTCTCTCAGGAGCGATATATGTATCTTTAAGATCCACATATTTCTGGTTGCTAGACGTAGGCAGCTATCACAATGACAGAGGTGCACTTCTGCCTGCGCCGCCTGGGTCTTAGAGTGAGAGGACGCCTGCGACAACTCAGGAGCTGGGAACTGGATAAAAACTACTGGAAGCTGGCTTGGCTATATACTATGGGGTTGGACAGCTTTATACTGTCTAAAACAATATAAGGATGACTTTAGATCATTTTCCCTTACCTTTCCCTTCCAAGATGGCGGTGGGATGCGCATCACTTCGGCGCATGCGCGGGTCTCGATGGTGGCGCCGCACTTCCGGTTCACGATGACGCGCAGGGTATGCACGTTGTGCGTCTTCCGGAGTGTGGCCCCGCCTCCTGACACGTGTCTGGAGACCGCGGTGATGCGCTACTTCGTACACCTGCTGTTCATCCTGGTAAGAAGCACACTGCACTTTTGATTGGCCCCAAGGTACCACTCATTTGGGGTTGAGGGATATATATATAGGACACTGACCATACCACAGCACACCCCCTGTGGCGGTGGTCAGAGTTACTATCCCAAACAATCTGTTTTGGCTACATACTACGCCCTGGTGGGTAATGGAACTGGTTACAGCCTAATTGTATTTACTGATGTTTGTTCGATACTTTGAGTGTACTTACTATGTATTGTGTTATTTCAGACCACCGCCACACCTTTGTGGTTTTTATGTTAAGTTTTTAACCGTGTTTTTGTGGTGACTGATTAAATAAAGACGTATATTGCTTATTGTAAACTGAGTATTTAACTTTATTGCAAATTTATATATTCATTTGGGTATCCTATTTACTTCCATTGGTATTCTATGTGTTTGACTAGTAGTAGGAGTTGGATATTAGGTATTGGGTTATCTTTTTTTGGTATTTATTAGCTTTCTACTAAGGGCTAGCTATATACTACTGGGGGCTGGCAGTGGCTGAATATATATTGGGGATAGGGGGTAGGCTGGCTATATGTTACGAGGGGCTGGCTTTGAACCTCAGGGAGCTGGCTATATACTACTGAGGGGTAGCTATGCACTAATGGGTGCTGGCGATATACTACTGGGCATTGGCTCGCAATATAATATAGGAATGGCTGGCTTTATACTACTGGGAGCTGGCTGTATACTATGAAGGTGGCAATGGCTGGCTATATGCTATGGGACTGGCTGCTTATACACCAGTGGGGCTGGCTGGCTACATATTACTGAGGCTTGGCTGGCTATATATAACTAGGGGCTATCTGGCTATATACAACTGGGGGCTGGCACGCAGCTTAGTAAATTTGCCCCAATGTTACCAAAACATGTGATCCCGAGTGGATCCCTTGGATTGCATTTGAAAACGTAACCAAAATACCATGTGTGAACTTGGCCTCAGGTGCCACAAACCCCTCATCCCAAATAATTTGTAAACTTTTTATCATGTGTTATAGGGGGGCATTTTAACCCCTTGCCTCTGATGGGCTTTTACCATTTTACTTTCGATTAAAAAAATGAATAACTTTTTTATTTTTTGCCTGTCATGACTAAGGCTGTGACTGAAACATGTAGATAGAGTCAGAGACTGAGCTTATCATGGACATACAGAGACTTGTCCTATTTTTCTCCCGGCTACAGAATGGTACGGTGCTGCAAGCGTGGGTGCGGCGCTGTGCGCCCATTGCCGTTTATATGGGACGTATATAGGGAGTGTATATGTCGACTCTATATACGTACCCCAAATGACCGCGTGAATGTAGTCTAAATGTAGTTTTTAATAGCAGAATTTTGGGTTTAAAGAGGACCTGTCACCCAGAAAAAGGCACTCGGATCAGCTTACTAATCTAAGCAGCTCCCAGTGCTACAACAGATGTAGCAGTGTTACACTGTTAGTATTATCGGAACCCTCCCCTCTAGCAGACACTGCCGCACTGTACAATAGAAATGCGCTGTAAGCAGTTGGACATATTCATGAGGGGGCGGGACTAGGAGGTGGTGACTGCTACATGAAGCCCGCCAGTCACCGCCAGCCTATGGCATAAGCCCTCTCATGAATACGCCGGAACGCTTACAGTGTGGTCCAGCATTTCTATTGTACAGCGCGGCCAGCGTCTGCTAGGGGGGAGGGTTCCGATAACGCTAAGGCTATATTCACACGAACGTATGGGGGACGTATATATGGCCGACGTATATACGGCCGATATACGTCCCCCATACACTCCTATGGGCGCACGGCACCCTACGGGAGCGGTACGGTGCCGCACACGTGCGGCACCGTACCGTTCCGTACCCGGGAAAAAGATAGGACCTGTCCTATCTTTTCCCGTAATACGGGGCCGTGCGCCATAGGTTGCTATGGAGAGGGGCGGGGGTGAGCTGCGCTCACCTCCTCCTCCTCTCCCCGTACACTGCCGTTGCCCGCTACGGTACGGTACGGGCGGGCAACGGCAGTGTGAATATAGCCTAACAGTGTAACGCTGCTACATCTGTTTTAGCACAAGGGGCTGCTTACTTTAGTAAGATGATCCTAATGCCTTTTATGGGTGACAGGTCCTCTTTAATATATATTTCTGAGGAACTATTATTAACCCTTTCCTTACCGTATATTTAAAAAAACCACACATCTGGCATTGTTTTCTTGTAATAAAACATTTATGCATTTATCCGGCAATGAAAATAACAGAAAAGGATTTTGCTTTGGGTTAATAACTAGAGATGAGCGAGTATACTCGTCAGAGTAAACTGCTCGGTCGACTATTAGCATACTTGGACCGGCTCGTTGCTAGGACGAGTATCTCGCCGGCTCTAGTATATGCATTAAATTAATAAAAGACAGTGAAGAACAGTGTTTACAGTGAAGAATAACACATTACACATTGAAAGAACACTATTCTTCACTTTGCAGGTGTTCGCGTGTGTTTCCCGCTAAGTTAGGAGATGTGCGCAAACATCTGGAATGTGAAGAATAGTGTTCTTTCAATGTGTTCTGCACTTATATGGTCCTGTGTTCACTGTTGTCACTGATTTTATTCTATTCTTCTCTTTGCAGATGTGCGCGCACATCTCCTAACTTAGCGGAAGACACGCGCAAACACCTGCAAAGTGAAGAATAGTGTTATTTCAATGTGTTCTTACAAGGAAAACATCTGTAAACATCTGTAATGTGTAGAGATGAGCGAGTATACTCGTCCGAGCTTGATGCTCGTTCGAGCATTAAGGTACTCGAAGCGGCTCGTTGCTCGGACGAGTATTTCCCCTGCTCGAGATCGAGCATTTAATTAAAAAAACACAGTGAAGAACAATGAAGAATAGAATAAAAACAGTGAACACAGTGAACACAGGATCATTTAAGTGAAAAAGACAGTGAAGAACACAGTGAAGAATAGATTACAGATGTTCGGCACATCTGCTTACTTGTCGGAAGATACACGCGGAACGGCAGCAGGGAGACATCGGGCGCAGCAGGGAGACATCGCGCACCAGGGAGACATCGGGCAGCACGGGGGAGACAGACATCGCGCAGAAGGGCAGCAGGGAGACAGACATCTTGCAGAACGGCAGCAGGGAGACAGACATCGCGCAGAACGGCAGCAGGGAGACAGACATCGCGCAGAACGGCAGCAGGGAGACAGACATCGCGCAGAACGGCAGCAGGGAGACAGACATCGCGCAGAACGACAGCAGGGAGACAGACATCGCGCAGCACGGCAGCAGGGAGACAGACATCGTGCAGAACGGCAGCAGGGAGACAGACATCGCGCAGAACGGCAGCAGGGAGACAGACATCGCGCAGCACGGCAGCAGGGAGAAAGACATCGCGCAGAACGGCAGCAGGGAGACAGACATCGGGCAGCACGGCAGCGGGGAGACAGACATCGGGCAGCACGGCAGCAGAGAGACAGACATCGGGCAGCATGGCAGCAGGGAGACAGACATCGCACAGAACGGCAGCAGGGAGACAGACATCGCGCAGAACGGCAGCAGGGAGACAGACATCGTGCAGAACGGCAGCAGGGAGAAAGACATCGCGCAGAACGGCAGCAGGGAGACAGACATCGGGCAGCACGGCAGCGGGGAGACAGACATCGGGCAGCACGGCAGCAGAGAGACAGACATCGGGCAGCATGGCAGCAGGGAGACAGACATCGCGCAGAACGGCAGCAGGGAGACAGACATCGCGCAGAACGGCAGCAGGGAGACAGACATCGTGCAGAACGGCAGCAGGGAGAAAGACATCGCGCAAAACGGCAGCAGGGAGACAGACATCGGGCAGCACGGCAGCAGAGAGACAGACATCGGGCAGCATGGCAGCAGGGAGACAGACATCGCGCAGAACGGCAGCAGGGAGACAGACATCGCGCAGAACATCAGCAGGGAGACAGACATCGCGCAGAACGGCAGCAGGGAGACAGACATCGCGCAGCACGGCAGCAGGGAGACAGACATCGCGCAGAACGGCAGCAGGGAGACAGACATCGGGCAGCAGGGAGACAGACATCGGGCAGCACGGGGGAGACAGACATCGGGCAGCATGGGGAGACTTCAGAGGAAGAAGAGTAGCCGATCCCGGGACAGCGTATCACCCCGACAAGTAAGCAGATGTGCCGAACATCTGTAATCTATTCTTCACTGTGTTTTTCACCGCGTTTTTCACTTAAATGATCCTGTGTTCACTGTTTTTATTCTATTCTTCACTGTTCTTCACATCTGTTATCGGGAGATAATATACGCACAGAACAGTGAAGAATAGATTGCAGATGTTTGCATACATCTGATAACTTATCAGAAGACATTCTTTTTCAATTAAATAACACATTTTATTCCCGAACCATGGTCCCTTTGAAAAATGCTCGGGACTCCCATTGACTTCAATGGGGCTCGTTATTCGAGACGAGCACTCGAGCATCTGGAAAAGTTCGTCTCGAATAACGAGCACCCGAGCATTTTAGTGCTCGCTCATCTCTAGTAATGTGTTATTCTGGGCTGTTCTTTTAATGTGTTCTTTTAGTGAAAAAATGCTCGGGTCTCCCATTGACTTCAATGGGGTTCGTTATTCGATACGAGCACTCGAGCATCGGGAAAAGTTTGTATCGAATAACGAGCACCCGAGCATTTTAGTGCTCGCTCATCTCTATTAATAACTAATACAGGGATAGAATTTAAAAAAAAATTACCCTCATTTGAATAATGATTTTATTTTTAAAGGAAATAAATAGAGATGAGCGAGTATACTCGTCCGAGCTTGATGCTCGTTCGAGTATTAAGGTACTCGAAACGGCTCGTTGCTCGGACGAGTATTTCTCCTGCTCGAGATCGAGCATTTAATTAAAAAAACACAGTGAAGAACAATGAAGAATAGAATAAAAACAGTGAACACAGTGACCACAGGATCATTTAAGTGAAAAACACAGTGAAAAACACAGTGAAGAATAGATTACAGATGTTCGGCACATCTGCTTACTTGTCGGGAGATACGCGCGGAACGGTGCGAACAAAATAGTATGTGAAGAACAATATATATGTGTGTAGAACACATTGCAGAACACGGTGAGCAGGACAGAGACAACGAGGAGCAGCACAGAGACACCGGGGAGCAGCACAGAGACACCGGGGAGCAGCACGGAGACATGGGGCAGCGGCAGCACGAAGACATGGGGCAGCGGCAGCACGGAGACATGGGGCAGCGGCAGCATGGAGACATCAGGCAGCGGCACGGAGTGGCACGGAGACATCGGGGCACGGAGACATCGGGGCACGGAGACATCAGGGCACGGAGACAGCGGGGCACGGAGACAGCGGGGCACGGAGACAGCGGGGCACGGAGACAGCGGGGCACGGAGACATCGGGGCACGGAGACAGCGGGGCACGGAGATAGCGGGGCACGAAGACAGCGGGGAGCGGCGGGGAGCCGCACGGAGACATCGTTGCACGGAGACATCGGGGAGCGGCACGGAGCGGCACGGAGACATCGGGGAGCGGCACGGAGCGGCACGGAGACATCGGGGCACGGAGACATCGGGGCACGGAGACATCGGGGCACGGAGACAGCGTGGCACGGAGACATCGGGGCACGGAGACAGCGGGGCACGGAGACAGCGGGGCACGGAGACAGCGGGGCACGGAGACAGCGGGGCACGGAGACAGCGGGGCACGGAGACAGCGTATCTCCCGACAAGTAAGCAGATGTGCCGAACATCTGCAATCTATTCTTCACTGTGTTTTTCACTTAAATGATCCTATTCTTCACTGTTCTTCACATCTGCTAACTTGTCGGGAGATAATATACGCGCGGAACAGTGAAGAATAGATTGCAGATGTTTGCATACATCTGCTAACTTATCAGAAGACATTCTTTTTCAATTAATTAACACATTTTATTCCCGAACCATGGTCCCTTTGAAAAATGCTCGAGTCTCCCATTGACTTCAATGGGGCTCGTTATTCGAGACGAGCACTCGAGCATCTGGAAAAGTTCGTCTCGAATAACGAGCACTCGAGCATTTTAGTGCTCGCTCATCTCTAGAAATAAACCTTTTGCATTGTCACCTTATAGGAACCACAACTTTTTAATTTTATTGTCTATTATTGTTTTTATCTGTACAAATTCATTTTTGATCTATATTTATAAGCGCAGGATATTATTATGTGCTGTTTATTCATTGCTGGTAAATATTTCTGTGTGCATCCTAGTCATTGGTATCTACATGTTTGGTTTATTTATTGCAGGGATATATTTATGTACTTGCTAAATTCTTTTCAGGTCTTTATTTTTGGTATAAGCATCACAGGTATTTTCACTGGAGGAACATATTTTTCGATTTTACGCTCTATCCATGGCTGGGAGGTTTTATTATAGATGTTTCCATAGCAGTTGGAAACTTTTCTTATTATTTTTTATGGGGTGCATTTAATATTTCCCATTAGGATCAGCCCTAATTCTGCCGCGTTTTTAGGGGAAGGGGTGCACATATCACCCTGTTTTATTTATTTCACCACTCAAAACAGCATGTAGGAAGCTTGCTAACTCTTCAAGCATTTTACATTTTGGTGCATTTAGAAACGCAACTCAAAAGCTAAACCTGCGATTGCATGTTGAGGTAAGATTGCTTTTCCTTCATGTTTAGTTAACGCTTGGGAATATGCAGTTTGCCTGTGTAGTGTGCAGAGGACCCCAGATTCAGGATTTCTGGTGCCCGTTCCTCATGAATATGGTACCCTCTGCGCTGCTCTGACAGAGTGCACCACTTTTTTTTTGTGCACCTTCAACATGGGACATGCAACACAATTCTGTTGGACTTTGCATATTAAATGTGGCGCACGGTCTGACTGAGAACCGGAACTCCCCCTTTCAGTGCATAAATTTGTGTCACATGAAGACCAGTGCAGCTGCAACACAAAAGGGTCTTGTGTGACACTTATTTGGCAAAGGCACTTCCTAAATACTTGTGAAAGCAGTTTGCACTAGATAGAACGTACAAAATCTGACAGAAAACTGGCGCACGCAGCTTAGTAAATTTGCCCCAATGTTACCAAAACATGTGATCCCGAGTGGATCCCTTGGATTGCATTTGAAAACGTAACCAAAATGCCACGTGTGAACTTGGCCTCAGGTGCCACAAACCCCTTATCCCAAATAATTTGTAAACTTTTTATCATGTGGTATAGGGGGGCATTTTAACCTCTTGCCTCTGATGGGCTTTTACCATTTTACTTTCGATTAAAAAAATGAATAACTTTTTTATTTTTTGCCTGTCATGACTAAGGCTGTGACTGAAGCATGTAGATAGAGTCAGAGACTGAGCTTATCATGGACATACAGAGACTTGTCCTATTTTTCTCCCGGCTATGGAATGGTACGGTGCTGCACGCGTGGGTGCGGCGCTGTGCGCCCATTGCCGTTTATGTGGGACGTATATAGGGAGTGTATATGTCGACTGTATATACGTACCCCAAATGACCGCGTGAATGTAGTCTAAATGTAGTTTTTAATAGCAGAATTTTGGGTTTAAAGAGGACCTGTCACCCAGAAAAAGGCACTCGGATCAGCTTACTAATCTAAGCAGCTCCCAGTGCTACAACAGATGTAGCAGTGTTACACTGTTAGTATTATCGGAACCCTCCCCTCTAGCAGACACTGCCACACTTTACAATAGAAATGTGCTGTAAGCAGTTGGACATATTCATGAGGGGGCGGGACTAGGAGGTGGTGACTGCTCCATGAAGCCCGCCAGTCACCGCCATCCTATGGCATAAGCCCTCTCATGAATATGCCGGAACGCTTACAGTGTGGTACAGCATTTCTATTGTACAGCGCGGCCAGCGTCTGCTAGGGGGGAGGGTTCCGATAATGCTAACAGTGTAACGCTGCTACATCTGTTTTAGCACAAGGGGCTGCTTACTTTAGTAAGATGATCCTAATGCCTTTTATGGGTGACAGGTCCTCTTTAATATTTATTTCTGAGGAACTATTATTAATAGAGATGAGCGAACATGCTCGTCCGAGCTTGATGCTCGGTCGAGCATTAGCGTACTCGAAACTGCTCGTTGCTCGGACGAATACTTCGCCCGCTCGAGAAAATGGCAGCTCCCGCCGTTTTGCTTTTTGGCGGCCAGAAACAGAGCCAATCACAAGCCAGGAGACTCTGCACTCCACCCAGCATGACGTGGTACCCTTACACGTCGATAGCAGTGGTTGGCTGGCCAGATCAGGTGACCCTAGGATAGACTAGCCGCTGCCCGCGCTGCTCGGATCATTCTGTGTCTGGATGCCGCTAGGGAGAGAGCTGCTGCTGGTCAGGGAAAGCGTTAGGGAGTTCTATTAGCTTACTGTTAGGCAGGAGTGATTCTCCAAGAACCCAACAGCCCTTTTTAGGGCTACAATAACGTTATACTTTTTTTTTTTTATTTGCAGCTAGTACCATATTGTGAGGAATTTGCAGGGGGACTTGCTACCGTTGTGTTTAGCTCTTAGTGACACACATATCCACCTCAAACACCAAAGTGGGAAAATTTATTAGGGGTTTGATTTCAATTAGGCACAGTCTGCCATTTACTTTTTATTTTACGTTTATTTTTTTAATAACTCAGTGTCATCTCATCTTGCATAGTAGTGTGCTTTCATACTTGGCTAGAAAATAGCCATAGGAGAATCCAAACGGCTTACTTACGCCTACAGTAGCGTTATATATATTTGATTTCTGGTTGATCTGCTGGTGGCTGTACTTGCTGCAGTGCATCTACTAGCAAATTGTGAGCAATTTGTAGTGAGACTTGCGACCACTGTGTTTTGCGCTTAGTGACGCACATATCCATTGCAAAGATCGAAGTGGGAAAATTTATTAGGGGTTGGATTTCAATTAGGCACAGTCTGCCATTTCCTTTTTTATTTTACGTTTATTTTGTTTAATAACTCAGCGTCATCTCATCTGGCATAGTAGTGTGCTTTCATACTTGGCTAGAAAATAGCCATAGGAGAATCCAAACGGCTTACTTACGCCTACAGTAGCGTTATATATATTTGATTTCTGGTTGATCTGCTGGTGGCTGTACTTGCTGCAGAGCATCTACTAGCAAATTGTGAGCAATTTGTAGTGAGACTTGCGACCGCTGTGTTTTGCGCTTAGTGACGCACATATCCATTGCAAAGACCGAAGTGGGAAAATTTATTAGGGGTTGGATTTCAATTAGGCACAGTCTACCATTTCCTTTTTTATTTTACGTTTATTTTTTTAATAACTCAGCGTCATCTCATCTGGCATAGTAGTGTGCTTTCATACTTGGCTAGAAAATAGCCATAGCAATAGGATAGCATCGTTTGGTTTTAAAAACTAAAAAACACAAAAAAAAAACAAAAAAACACAAAAAAAAGTAAAAAAAAAATTAAAGTTATAACTCTCATTTTAAAAATGTTTAACCCGAGGGCTAGGGGTAGAGGACGAGGGCGGGGACGTGGGCGTCCAACTACTGCAGGGGTCAGAGGCCATGGTCCTGGGCGGGGTGAGACACCACCTGCTTATGAGGGAGCAGGGGAACGCCGCAGAGCTACACTCCCTAGGTTCATGTCTGAAGTTACTGGGACTCGTGGTAGAGCACTGTTGAGGCCAGAACAGTGCGAACAGGTGATGTCGTGGATTGCCGACAATGCTTCGAGCAATTTGTCCACCAGTCAGTCTTCCACGCAGTCCACCCATGTCACCGAAATCGGCACTCCTCCAGCTCCTGCACCTCAGCCTCCTCCCCCCCAGTCTGCCCCCTCCAAGGAAAATTTGGCATTTGAACCGGCATACTCTGAGGAACTGTTTTCTGGACCCTTCCCACAGTCACAAACCACTTGTCCGGTTGCTGCTGAGCAATTTTCCGATGCCCAGGTTTTCCACCAGTCGCAGTCTGTGGGTGATGATGACCTTCTTGACGTAGTGGAAGAAGTCTTTAAAGAGGTGTCCGACGATGAGGAGACACGGTTGTCAGACAGTGGGGAAGTTGTTGTCAGGGCAGGAAGTCCGAGGGGGGAGCAGACTGAGGGATCGGAGGATGATGAGGTGACAGACCCAAGCTGGGTTGATAGGCCGGGTGAACACAGTGCTTCTGAGACAGAGGAGAGTCCCCGACCAGAACAGGTTGGAAGAGGCAGTGGTGGGACCAGACGGAGAGGCAGGGCCAGAGCTGGTGCATCAGCGCCAAATGTGTCAACTAGTGAAGCTCCCGTGGCGAGGGCTCCTGCGGCGAGGGCTAGATTTTCAGAAGTCTGGAGGTTCTTTAAGGAAACACCGGATGACCGACGGACTGTGGTGTGCAACATTTTCCAAACCAGGATCAGCAGGGGTTCCACCACTACTAGCTTAACTACCACCAGTATGAGCAGGCATATGAATGCTAAACACCCCACTCAGTGGCAACAAGCCCGTTCACCTCCGGCTGTGCACACCACTGCTCCTTCCCCTGTGTCAGCTGATAGTCAGCCCCCTGCCCAGGACCCTGCCACAAAAACCCCATCGTCGCCTCCACGATCCTCCACAGCATCCACCAGCGTTCAGCTCTCCATACCCCAGACGCTGGAGCGGAAACGCAAATATAGTGCAACCCACCCGCACGCCCAAGCCCTTAATGTCCACATCTCCAAATTGCTTAGCCTGGAGATGCTGCCCTATAGGCTAGTAGAGACCGAGGCCTTTCGCAACCTCATGGCGGCAGCCGCCCCTCGGTATTCGGTCCCCAGCCGCCACTACTTTTCCCGATGTGCCGTCCCAGCCCTGCACCAGCACGTGTAAGACAACATCATCCGTGCCCTGAGCAACGCCGTTTCTGACAAGGTCCACCTGACCACGGACACGTGGACGAGTGCTGCCGGGCAGGGCCACTATATATCGCTGACGGCACATTGGGTTAACTTGGTGGAGGCTGGGACCGAGTCTGACCCTGCGGCTGATCATATACTGCCGACGCCGAGGATTGCGGGGCCTACCTCGGTCCAGGTGTTTCAGGCCTACTATGCCTCCTCCTCCTCCCACCCCTCCTCCACCATCTCCTCCTCCGAATTACCATCCGTGGGCATGGCGCCATCAGTCGGTAGCTCTAGGCACAGCAGCAGTGCCGTCGCTAAGCGACAGCAGGCGGTGCTCAAACTGCTGAGCCTAGGCGATAAAAGGCACACCGCCCAAGAGCTATTACAGGGCATCACGGCGCAGACTGATCTGTGGCTGGCACCGCTGAACCTGAAGCCAGGCATGGTTGTGTGTGACAACGGCCGTAACCTGGTGGCGGCTCTGCAACTCGGCAGACTGACACATGTGCCATGCCTGGCCCATGTGTTAAATCTGATAGTTCAGCGTTTCCTCAAGACATACCCCAATCTGTCTGATTTGCTCACGAAGGTGCGCCGCATCTGTGCGCATTTCAGGAAGTCCAGCACAGATGCTGCCACTCTCAGGGCAGCGCAGCGCCGCCTCCAACTGCCCGCTCACCGACTGTTGTGCGACGTGCCCACGAGGTGGAATTCAACACTGACCATGTTATCCAGAGTTTACCAGCAGCGCCGAGCGATTGTAGACTGCCAGATGTCAACTTCCACCAGAACTGGTAGTCAGGTCAGTCAGCTTCCTCAAGTCTACAATGAGGAGTGGACGTGGATGTCTGATATCTGTCAGGTGCTGAGTAACTTTGAGGAGTCAAGACAGATGGTCAGTGGCGATGCCGCCATCATCAGCCTCACCATCCCGCTGCTTGGCCTGTTGAAAAACTCTCTGATCAGCATGAAGTCGGAAGCTTTGCGCTCGTCACAAGAGACGGGGGAAGAAGATTCCCTTGTTGATAGCCAAAGCACCCTTAGGTCTGTTTCTCAGCGCATATCGGAGGAGGTGGAGGTGGAGGAGGATGAGGAGGAAGAGGAGGAGAATGTTGGCGAGACACAAGAGGGGACCATTGTTGAGTCCTTCACTGTTCAGCGTGTAAGGGCAGAAGAAGAGGAGTTGGAGGAGGAGGAAATGGACAGTCAGGCCAGTGAGGGGAGTGAATTCTTACGCGTTGGGACTCTGGCGCATATGGCAGATTTCATGCTAGGCTGCCTATCCCGTGACCCTCGCGTTCAAAGAATTTATTCCAGCACCGATTACTGGGTGTTCACTCTCCTGGACCCACGGTACAAGCCAAATCTTTCCACTCTCATCCCTGGAGAGGAAAGGAGTGTGAGAATGCATGAATACCAGCAGGCCCTGGTTCACAAGCTGAAACAGTATTTCCCTTCTGACAGCGCTAGCGGCAGAGTGCGTAGATCTGCGGGACAAGTAGCGAGGGAGAGTAGGCGAGCAGGCAGCTTGTCCAGCACTGGCAAGGGTACGCTTTACAAGGCTTTTGCCAGCTTTATGTCACCCCAGCAAGACACTGTCACCTGTCCCCAGTGTCGGCAGAGTAGGGCTGATCTTTACAGAAAGATGGTGAGGGAGTACGTAGCTGACCATACCATCGTCCTAAATGATCACACAGCTCCCTACAACTACTGGGTTTCAAAGCTGGACATGTGGCACGAACTGGCGCTGTACGCCTTGGAGGTTCTTGCCTGCCCTGCCACTAGCGTCTTGTCCGAGCGGGTTTTAAGTGCAGCTGGTGGCATCAGCACCGATAAGCGTACACGCCTGTCGACTGACAGCGCTGACAGGCTGACGCTTATTAAGATGAATAAAGCCTGGATTTCTCATAATTTCCAATCTCCACCAGGTGAAGGAAGCTCAACCCGAATAATTTATCCACTCCTCCTCCTCCTCATTTTCCTCCTTCTCCTCCTCTTTGTACAGTAAAGCAGAGGAAACTGGCTATTTTTTGACAGGGCCCACTGGCTCTAGCTATAGTACTTTATGCATTTAATTTTTCTGGAGGGCCACCGACCCGGTCCTCTGTTTTAAACAATTTTTGGGAGTGCCACATACAGGCACTCAATCTATTCAATTTTTCTGGAGGGCCACCTACCTGCTCCTCTGGTTTGAAAAGTTTTTTGGACTGCCACATACAGGCACTCAATCTATTCCATTTTACTGGAGGGCCACCTACCTGCTCCTCTGGTTTGAAAAGTTTTTTGGACTGCCACATACAGGCACTCAACCTATTTCATTTTCTGGAGGGCCACCCACCCGCTCCTCTGGTTTGAAAACTTTTTTGGACTGCCACATACAGGCACTATCCAAATTAAATTGTCTCCATAGCAGCCTCCACACGTTGTCTCCATTGCTACCTCCAAAAGTCGTCCATATAGCTGCCTCCATACATCGTCCCCTTATCAAACGAGGTGTGTCAGGCAGAATTTTGGGTTGTTTTCATGGATTCCACATCAAAGTTGTTAACTTTGTCGCCACCCTGCTGTGTTATCCACAAAATATACTGGCAAACTTTTATCATTTACCAATATTATTTCAGCGCTTCTTGCGCATCTGTTTACATTCCCCTCACCCGCCATATCCCAAACTTATAAGAACGCTACTACACTTAACTTGGTGCAGGCTTGGACCGAGTCTGACCCTGGGGCTGGTCATATACTGCCGACGCAGAGAATTGCGGGGCCTACCTCGGTCCAGGTCTCAAAGGTCTAGTATACCTCCTCCTCCTCCCACCCCTCCTCCACCTCCTCCTCCTCCGAATTACCATCCGTGGCCATGGCGCCATCAGTCGGTAGCTCTAGGCACAGCAGCAGTGCCGTCGCTAAGCGACAGCAGGCGGTGCTCAAACTGCTGAGCCTAGGCGATAAAAGGCACACCGCCCAAGAGCTATTACAGGGCATTCCACATCAAACTTGTTAACTTTGTCGCCACCCTGCTGTGTAATCCACAAAATATACTTGCAAACTTTTATCATTTACCGATATTATTTCAGCGCTTCTTGCGCATCTGTTTACATTCCCCTCACCCGCCATATCCTAAACTTATAAGAACGCTACTACACTTGATCTTATACAAAAGGTTCTTAGAAGTGCTGTTTGGGGAGTAGCCTAGAGACACGGGCTTGGATTGGCGAAAGCTCGCCTGGCAGCGGAGCGCCAGCTCCATGCCAAGATCCAACTAACATAGTTTTAACTGCAGCACCTTTAATCTACTACTAGTTCACTGCCTCCATACATGGTCCCCTTATCAAACGAGCTGTGTCAGGCAGAATTTTGGGTTGTTTTCATGGCTTCCATGTTAACTTTGTCGCCACCCTGCTGTGTAATCCACAAAATATACTGGCAAACTTTTATCATGTACCGATATTATTTGAGCGCTTCTTGCTCACCTCCTTTGGTTCCTCTCTGCCACCCATTGGTTTGAAGCCTGAGTCCATTTAGAGTATGTCGCCATGCCACTCTCTAGCCTGCCGCTGCCTCTGCATGCCGTCCCCTATAGTGTCAGGGTCAATTATTGGATGTTTTACATGCTATCTAGCTTCATTCTGTCACTCTGTCATGGCCATGCTGTTGCCCATAGTTTTGGCATAATGGTGCGATTAAGCAGCCTCAGAGGCATCCATGCATGCTGCCCCTGCTGTTTCCTGTCCATTTCCGTGGTGTTTCCATCCTTTTCTGAGGTTCCCAGGTGTTTGGCCAAGCTTCCCTGTGCAGAGCCTTGGTCCCCTTGAAAAATGCTCGAGTCTCCCATTGACTTCAATGGGGCTCGTTATTCGAGACGAGCACTCGAGCATCGGGAAAAGATCGTCTCGAATAACGAGTACCCGAGCATTTTAGTGCTCGCTCATCTCTAATTATTAACCATTTCTTTACAGTAAATTTAAAAAGAACACACATCTGGCATTGTTTTCTTGTAATAAAACATTTATGCATTTATCTGGCAATGAAAATAACAGAAAAGCGTTTTTCTTTGGGTTAATAACTAGAGATGAGCGAGTATACTCGTCCGAGTATACTGCTCGGTCGAGTATTAGCATACTTGGACCGGCTCGCTGCTCGGACGAGTATCTCGCCGGCTCTAGATCGAGCATTAAATTAATTAAAGACAGTGAAGAACAGTGTTTACAGTGAAGAATAACACAATACACATGTTTACAGATGTTTTCCTTGTAAGAACACATTGAAATAACACTATTCTTCACTTTGCAGGTGTTCGCACGTGTCTCCCGCTAAGTTAGGAGATGTGCGCGAATATCTGGAATGTGAAGAATAGTGTTCTTTCAATGTGTTCTGCGCTTAAATGGCCCTGTGTTCACTGTTTTCACTGATTTTATTCTATTCTTCACATTCCAGATGTTCGCGCACATCTCCTAACTTAGCGGGAGACACGCGCGAACACCTGGAAAGTGAAGAATAGTGTTATTTCAATGTGTTCTTACAAGGAAAACATCTGTAAACATCTGTAATGTGTTCTTCTTCAGTGTTCTTTTAATGTGTTCTTTCAGTGAAAAAATGCTCGGGTCTCACATTGACTTTAATGGGGTTCGATACGAGCACTCGAGCATCGGGAAAAGTTTGTATCAAATAACAGGCAACCAAGCATTTTAGTGCTCGCTCATCTCTATTAAGAACTAATACAGGGATAGAATTTTTTAAAAAATTACCCTCATTTGAATAATGATTTTTTTTTTTTTGAATGAAATAAACCTTTAGCATTGTCACCTTATAGGAACCACAACTTTTTAATTTTATTGTCTATTATTGTTTTTATCTGTACAAATTCATTTTTGATCTATATTTATAAGCGCAGGATATTATTATGTGCTGTTTATTCATTGCTGGTAAATACTTATGTGTGCGTCCTAGTCATTGGTATCTACATGTTTGGTTTATTTATTGCAGGGATATATTTATGTACTTGCTAAATTCTTTTCAGGTCTATATTTTTGGTATAAGCATCACAGGTATTTTCACTGGAGGAACATATTTTTCGATTTTACGCTCTATCCATGGCTGGGAGGTTTTATTATAGATGTTTCCATAGCAGTTGGACACTTTTCTTATTTCTTTTTATGGGGTGCATTTAATATTTCCCATTAGGATCAGCCCTAATTCTGCCGCGTTTTTTGGGGGAAGGGTGCACATATCACCTTGTTTTATTTAACTCTCAAAACATCATGTAGAAAGCTTGCTAAGTCTTTAAGTATTTTTTATTTTGGTGCATTTAGAAACGCAACTCAAAAGCTAAACCTGCGATTGCATGTTGAGGTAAGATTGCTTTTCCTTCATGTTTAGTTAATGCTTGGGAATATGCAGTTTGCCTGTGTAGTGTGCAGAGGACCCCAGATTCAGGATTTCTGGTGCCCGTTCCTTATGAATATGGTACCCTCTGCGCTGCTCTGACAGAGTACACCACTTTTTTTTTGTGCACCTACTACATGGGACATGAAACACAATTCTGTTGGACTTTGCATATTAAATGTGGCGCACGGTCTGACTGAGAACCGGAACTCCCCCTTTCAGTGCATAAATTTGTGTCACATGAAGACCAGTGCAGCTGCAACACAAAAGGGTCTTGTGTGACACTTATTTGGCAAAGGCACTTCCTAAATACTTGTGCAAGCAGTTTGCACTAGAGAGAACGTACAAAATCTGACAGAAAACTGGCGCACGCAGCTTAGTAAATTTGCCCCAATGTTACCAAAACATGTGATCCCGAGTGGATCCCTTGGATTGCATTTGAAAACGTAACCAAAATGCCACGTGTGAACTTGGCCTCAGGTGCCACAAACCCCTTATCCCAAATAATTTGTAAACTTTTTATCATGTGGTATAGGGGGGCATTTTAACCTCTTGCCTCTGATGGGCTTTTACCATTTTACTTTCGATTAAAAAAATGAATAACTTTTTTATTTTTTGCCTGTCATGACTAAGGCTGTGACTGAAGCATGTAGATAGAGTCAGAGACTGAGCTTATCATAAACATACAGAGACTTGTACTATTTTTCTCCCGGCTATGGAATGGTACGGTGCTACACGTGTGGGTACGGCGCTGTGCGCCCATTGCCGTTTATGTGGGACGTATATAGGGAGTGTATATGTCGACTGTATATACCTACCCCAAACGACTGCGTGAATGTAGTCTAAATGTAGTTTTTAATAGCAGAAATTTGGGTTTTAAGAGGACCTGTCACCCAGAAAAAGGCACTCGGATCAGCTTACTAATCTAAGCATCTCCCAGTGCTACAACAGATGTAGCAGTGTTACACTGTTAGTATTATCGGAACCCTCCCCTCTAGCAGACACTGCCGCACTGTTAAATAGAAATGCACTGTAAGCAGTTGCAGTAAGCAGGAAAACATCTGTACACAACTGTAATGTGTTATTCTGGGCTGTTTTTTAACCCCTACGGAACTCAGCATCTTTTGGCCTAAAGGACGCGGCCCCATTTTTCAAATCTGGCCTGTGTCACTATAAGTGGTTATAGCGTGGGAATGCTATGAGATATCCAGGGGATTTTGAGACTGTTTTCTCGTGACACATTGTACTTCAAATTAGTTTAAAAATTTTGATTAAATCTTTTGCGTTTAGTTATGAAAAAAAACAAAATTTGGCAAAAATGTGGAAAAATTCTTTATTTTCAACTTTTTAAATTCTCTACTTTTGATGCAGATAGTCATAGCACCCACATAAATTCATAATTTACACTTGCCAAATGTCTGCTTTATGTTGGATGTTTTTTTTAAGATTCCACTTATTTAACTAGAATGTTATGGGGCTCAGAATTTGGGTGCCATTTTTCAAATTTTTTGTAAAATCACCATGTCAACTTCGAATTGACACTGAGAGGCCTAAATAATAGCTAGACTCATAAATTACCCCATTGTGGAAACTACACCCCTCAACGTATGAAAAACCACTTTTAAGAAGTTTGTTAACCCTTTAAGTGTTTTATAGGGGTTAAAACAAAATGGAGGTGCAGTCTGCAAATTGTAATATTTTTTCACAATACACTCATTTTGGGTGGAAAATTAAACATTTACAATGGATTAAATGAAAAAAGGCTCCACAAAGTTGACCTATAGGGGCTTATTTCTTTTGCCACATGAGATGCACTTTTCTGGTACGTAATTTTGGGGCATCTATAGCTTATTGGTGAGATTTAATTAACTCTTTGTTGGTGGAGGAAATGAAAATCATCAATTTTTAGGAAAATTTTTATGTGGTTTTTTTTGGCCGTTAACATACCATAAAAATAGTACATTATTTTTATTCCATGGGTCGCCACGATTACGAAAATACTTCATTTATATATATTTTGTATTTTTTCCCATTTTTACTGAATAAAAAGTAATTTGGCGAAATTGTTGTTAGAGATGAGCGAGCACTAAAATGCTCGGGTACTCGTTATTCGAGACGAACTTTTCCCGATGCTCGAGTGCTCGTCTCGAATAACGAGCCCCATTGAAGTCAATGGGAGACTCGAGCATTTTTCAAGGGGACCAAGGCTCTGCACAGGGAAGCTTGGCCAAACACCTGGGAACCTCAGAAAAGGATGGAAACACCACGGAAATGGACAGGAAACAGCAGGGGCAGCATGCATGGATGCCTCTGAGGCTGCTTAATCGCACCATTATGCCAAAACTATGGGCAACAGCATGGCCATGACAGAGTGACAGAATGAAGCTAGATAGCATCTAAAACATCCAATAATTGACCCTGACACTATAGGGGACGGCATGCAGAGGCAGCGGCAGCAGGCTAGAGAGTGTCATGGCGACATACCCTAAATGGACTCAGGCTTCAAACCAATGGGTGGCAGAGAGGAACCAAAGGAGGTGAGCAAGAAGCGCTCAAATAATATCGGTACATGATAAAAGTTTGCCAGTATATTTTGTGGATTACACAGCAGGGTGGCGACAAAGTTAACATGGAAGCCATGAAAACAACCCAAAATTCTGCCTGACACAGCTCGTTTGATAAGGGGACCATGTATGGAGGCATTGAACTAGTAGTAGATTAAAGGTGCTGCAGTTAAAACTATGTTAGTTGGATCTTGGCATGGAGCTGGCGCTCAAATAACAGGCAACCAAGCATTTTAGTGCTCGCTCATCTCTATTAAGAACTAATACAGGGATAGAATTTTTTAAAAAATTACCCTCATTTGAATAATGATTTTTTTTTTTTTGAATGAAATAAACCTTTAGCATTGTCACCTTATAGGAACCACAACTTTTTAATTTTATTGTCTATTATTGTTTTTATCTGTACAAATTCATTTTTGATCTATATTTATAAGCGCAGGATATTATTATGTGCTGTTTATTCATTGCTGGTAAATACTTATGTGTGCGTCCTAGTCATTGGTATCTACATGTTTGGTTTATTTATTGCAGGGATATATTTATGTACTTGCTAAATTCTTTTCAGGTCTATATTTTTGGTATAAGCATCACAGGTATTTTCACTGGAGGAACATATTTTTCGATTTTACGCTCTATCCATGGCTGGGAGGTTTTATTATAGATGTTTCCATAGCAGTTGGACACTTTTCTTATTTCTTTTTATGGGGTGCATTTAATATTTCCCATTAGGATCAGCCCTAATTCTGCCGCGTTTTTTGGGGGAAGGGTGCACATATCACCTTGTTTTATTTAACTCTCAAAACATCATGTAGAAAGCTTGCTAAGTCTTTAAGTATTTTTTATTTTGGTGCATTTAGAAACGCAACTCAAAAGCTAAACCTGCGATTGCATGTTGAGGTAAGATTGCTTTTCCTTCATGTTTAGTTAATGCTTGGGAATATGCAGTTTGCCTGTGTAGTGTGCAGAGGACCCCAGATTCAGGATTTCTGGTGCCCGTTCCTTATGAATATGGTACCCTCTGCGCTGCTCTGACAGAGTACACCACTTTTTTTTTGTGCACCTACTACATGGGACATGAAACACAATTCTGTTGGACTTTGCATATTAAATGTGGCGCACGGTCTGACTGAGAACCGGAACTCCCCCTTTCAGTGCATAAATTTGTGTCACATGAAGACCAGTGCAGCTGCAACACAAAAGGGTCTTGTGTGACACTTATTTGGCAAAGGCACTTCCTAAATACTTGTGCAAGCAGTTTGCACTAGAGAGAACGTACAAAATCTGACAGAAAACTGGCGCACGCAGCTTAGTAAATTTGCCCCAATGTTACCAAAACATGTGATCCCGAGTGGATCCCTTGGATTGCATTTGAAAACGTAACCAAAATGCCACGTGTGAACTTGGCCTCAGGTGCCACAAACCCCTTATCCCAAATAATTTGTAAACTTTTTATCATGTGGTATAGGGGGGCATTTTAACCCCTTGCCTCTGATGGGCTTTTACCATTTTACTTTCGATTAAAAAAATGAATAACTTTTTTATTTTTTGCCTGTCATGACTAAGGCTGTGACTGAAACATGTAGATAGAGTCAGAGACTGAGCTTATCATAAACATACAGAGACTTGTCCTATTTTTCTCCCGGCTATGGAATGGTACGGTGCTGCACGCGTGGGTGCGGCGCTGTGCGCCCATTGCCGTTTATATGGGACGTATATAGGGAGTGTATATGTCGACTGTATATACCTACCCCAAACGACTGCGTGAATGTAGTCTAAATGTAGTTTTTAATAGCAGAAATTTGGGTTTTAAGAGGACCTGTCACCCAGAAAAAGGCACTCGGATCAGCTTACTAATCTAAGCATCTCCCAGTGCTACAACAGATGTAGCAGTGTTACACTGTTAGTATTATCGGAACCCTCCCCTCTAGCAGACACTGCCGCACTGTTAAATAGAAATGCACTGTAAGCAGTTGCAGTAAGCAGGAAAACATCTGTACACAACTGTAATGTGTTATTCTGGGCTGTTTTTTAACCCCTACGGGACTCAGCATCTTTTGGCCTAAAGGACGCGGCCCCATTTTTCAAATCTGGCCTGTGTCACTATAAGTGGTTATAGCGTGGGAATGCTATGAGATATCCAGGGGATTTTGAGACTGTTTTCTCGTGACACATTGTACTTCAAATTAGTTTAAAAATTTTGATGAAATCTTTTGCGTTTAGTTATGAAAAAAAACAAAATTTGGCAAAAATGTGGAAAAATTCTTTATTTTCAACTTTTTAAATTCTCTACTTTTGATGCAGATAGTCATAGCACCCACATAAATTCATAATTTACACTTGCCAAATGTCTGCTTTATGTTGGATGTTTTTTTTAAGATTCCACTTATTTAACTAGAATGTTATGGGGCTCAGAATTTGGGTGCCATTTTTCAAATTTTTTGTAAAATCACCATGTCAACTTCGAATTGACACTGAGAGGCCTAAATAATAGCTAGACTCATAAATTACCCCATTGTGGAAACTACACCCCTCAACGTATGAAAAACCACTTTTAAGAAGTTTGTTAACCCTTTAAGTGTTTTATAGGGGTTAAAACAAAATGGAGGTGCAGTCTGCAAATTGTAATATTTTTTCACAATACACTCATTTTGGGTGGAAAATTAAACATTTACAATGGATTAAATGAAAAAAGGCTCCACAAAGTTGACCTATAGGGGCTTATTTCTTTTGCCACATGAGATGCACTTTTCTGGTACGTAATTTTGGGGCATCTATAGCTTATTGGTGAGATTTAATTAACTCTTTGTTGGTGGAGGAAATGAAAATCATCAATTTTTAGGAAAATTTTTATCTGGTTTTTTTTGGCCGTTAACATACCATAAAAATAGTACATTATTTTTATTTTATGGGTCGCCACGATTACGAAAATACTTCATTTATATATATTTTGTATTTTTTCCCATTTTTACTGAATAAAAAGTAATTTGGCGAAATTGTTGTTAATTTTAGCATCACCGTTAGAGATGAGCGAGCACTAAAATGCTCGGGTACTCGTTATTCGAGACGAACTTTTCCCGATGCTCGAGTGCTCGTCTCGAATAACGAGCCCCATTGAAGTCAATGGGAGACTCGAGCATTTTTCAAGGGGACCAAGGCTCTGCACAGGGAAGCTTGGCCAAACACCTGGGAACCTCAGAAAAGGATGGAAATGGACAGGAAACAGCAGGGGCAGCATGCATGGATGCCTCTGAGGCTGCTTAATCGCACCATTATGCCAAAACTATGGGCAACAGCATGGCCATGACAGAGTGACAGAATGAAGCTAGATAGCATCTAAAACATCCAATAATTGACCCTGACACTATAGGGGACGGCATGCAGAGGCAGCGGCAGCAGCGGCAGGCTAGAGAGTGGCATGGCGACATACCCTAAATGGACTCAGGCTTCAAACCAATGGGTGGCAGAGAGGAACCAAAGGAGGTGAGCAAGAAGCGCTCAAATAATATCGGTACATGATAAAAGTTTGCCAGTATATTTTGTGGATTACACAGCAGGGTGGCGACAAAGTTAACATGGAAGCCATGAAAACAACCAAAAATTCTGCCTGACACAGCTCGTTTGATAAGGGGACCATGTATGGAGGCAGTGAACTAGTAGTAGATTAAAGGTGCTGCAGTTAAAACTATGTTAGTTGGATCTTGGCATGGAGCTGGCTCTCCGCTGCCAGGCGAGCTTTCGCCAATCCAAGCCCGTGTCTCTAGGCTACTCCCCAAACAGCACTTCTAAGAACCTTTTGTATAAGATCAAGTGTAGTAGCGTTCTTATAAGTTTAGGATATGGCGGGTGAGGGGAATGTAAACAGAAGCGCAACAAGCGCTGAAATAATATTGGTAAATGATAAAAGTTTGCCAGTATATTTTGTGGATAACACAGCTGGGTGGCGACAAAGTAAACAACTTTGATGTGGAATCCATGAAAACAACCCAAATTTCTGCCTGACACACCTCGTTTGATAAAGGGACGATGTATGGAGGCAGCTATATGGACGACTTTTGGAGGTAGCAATGGAGACAACGTGTGGAGGCTGCTATGGAGACAATTTAATTTGGATAGTGCCTGTATGTGGCAGTCCAAAAAAGTTTTCAAACCAGAGGAGCAGGTAGGTGGCCCTCCAGAAAATGGAATAGATTGAGTGCCTGTATGTGGCAGTCCAAAAAAGTTTTCAAACCAGAGGAGCAGGTAGGTGGCCCTCCAGAAAAATGGAATAGATTGAGTGCCTGTATGTGGCAGTCCAAAAAAGTTTTCAAACCAGAGGAGCAGGTAGGTGGCCCTCCAGAAAAATTGAATAGATTGAGTGCCTGTATGTGGCACTCCCAAAAATTGTTTAAAACAGAGGACCGGGTCGGTGGCCCTCCAGAAAAATTAAATGCATAAAGTACTATAGCTAGAGCCAGTGGGCCCTGTCAAAAAATAGCCAGTTTCCTCTGCTTTACTGTACAAAGAGGAGGAGAAGGAGGAAAATGAGGAGGAGGAGGAGTGGATAAATTATTCAGGTTGAGCTTCCTTCACCTGGTGGAGATTGGAAATTATGAGAAATCCAGGCTTTATTCATCTTAATAAGCGTCAGCCTGTCAGCGCTGTCAGTCGACAGGCGTGTACGCTTATCGGTGATGATGCCACCAGCTGCACTGAAAACCCGCTCGGACAAGACGCTAGCGGCAGGGCAGGCAAGAACCTCCAAGGCGTACAGCGCCAGTTCGTGCCACATGTCCAGCTTTGAAATCCAGTAGTTGTAGGGAGCTGTGTGATCATTTAGGACGATGGTATGGTCAGCTACGTACTCCCTCACCATCTTTCTGTAAAGATCAGCCCTACTCTGCCGACACTGGGGACAGGTGACAGTGTCTTGCTGGGGTGACATAAAGCTGGCAAAAGCCTTGTAAAGCGTACCCTTGCCAGTGCTGGACAAGCTGCCTGCTCGCCTACTCTCCCTCGCTACTTGTCCCGCAGAACTACTCACTCTGCCGCTAGCGCTGTCAGAAGGGAAATACTGTTTCAGCTTGTGCACCAGGGCCTGCTGGTATTCATGCATTCTCACACTCCTTTCCTCTCCAGGGATGAGAGTGGAAAGATTTTGCTTGTACCGTGGGTCCAGGAGAGTGAACACCCAGTAATCGGTGCTGGAATAAATTCTTTGAACGCGATAGGCAGCCTAGCATGAAATCTGCCATATGCGCCAGAGTACCAACGCGTAAGAATTCACTCCCCTCACTGGCCTGACTGTCCATTTCCTCCTCCTCCAACTCCTCCAACTCCTCTTCTTCTGCCCATACACGCTGAACAGTGAAGGACTCAACAATGGTCCCCTCTTGTGTCTCGCCAACATTCTCCTCCTCTTCCTCCTCATCCTCCTCCACCTCCACCTCCTCCGATATGCGCTGAGAAACAGACCTAAGGGTGCTTTGGCTATCAACAAGGGAATCTTCTTCCCCCGTCTCTTGTGACGAGCGCAAAGCTTCCGACTTCATGCTGATCAGAGAGTTTTTCAACAGGCCAAGCAGCGGGATGGTGAGGCTGATGATGGCGGCATCGCCACTGACCATCTGTGTTGACTCCTCAAAGTTACTCAGCACCTGACAGATATCAGACATCCACGTCCACTCCTCATTGTAGACTTGAGGAAGCTGACTGACCTGACTACCAGTTCTGGTGGAAGTTGACATCTGGCAGTCTACAATCGCTCGGCGCTGCTGATAAACTCTGGATAACATGGTCAGTGTTGAATTCCACCTCGTGGGCACGTCGCACAACAGTCGGTGAGCGGGCAGTTGGAGGCGGCGCTGCGCTGCCCTGAGAGTGGCAGCATCTGTGCTGGACTTCCTGAAATGCGCACAGATGCGGCGCACCTTCGTGAGCAAATCAGACAGATTGGGGTATGTCTTGAGAAAACGCTGAACTATCAGATTTAACACATGGGCCAGGCATGGCACATGTGTCAGTCTGCCGAGTTGCAGAGCCGCCACCAGGTTACGGCCGTTGTCACACACAACCATGCCTGGCTTCAGGTTCAGCGGTGCCAGCCACAGATCAGTCTGCGCCGTGATGCCCTGTAATAGCTCTTGGGCGGTGTGCCTTTTATCGCCTAGGCTCAGCAGTTTGAGCACCGCCTGCTGTCGCTTAGCGACGGCACTGCTGCTGTGCCTAGAGCTACCGACTGATGGCGCCATGCCCACGGATGGTAGTTCGGAGGAGGAGGTGGAGGAGGGGTGGGAGGAGGAGGAGGCATAGTAGGCCTGAAACACCTGGACCGAGGTAGGCCCCGCAATCCTCGGCGTCGGCAGTATATGACCAGCCGCAGGGTCAGACTCGCTCCCAGCCTCCACCAAGTTAACCCAATGTGCCGTCAGCGATATATAGTGGCCCTGCCCGGCAGCACTCGTCAACGTGTCCGTGGTCAGGTGGACCTTGTCAGAAACGGCGTTGGTCAGGGCACGGATGATGTTGTCTTACACGTGCTGGTGCAGGGCTGGGACGGCACATCGGGAAAAGTAGTGGCGGCTGGGGACCGAATACCGAGGGGCGGCCGCCCCCATGAGGTTGCGAAAGGCCTCGGTCTCTACTAGCCTATAGGGCAGCATCTCCAGGCTACGCAATCTGGAGATGTGGACATTAAGGGCTTGGGCGTGCGGGTGGGTTGCCCTATATTTGCGTTTCCGCTCCAGCGTCTGGGGTATGGAGAGCTGAACGCTGGTGGATGCTGTGGAGGATCGTGGAGGCGACGATGGGGTTTTTGTGGCAGGGTCCTGGGCAGGGGGCTGACTATCAGCTGACACAGGGGAAGGAGCAGTGGTGTGCACGGCCGGAGGTGAACGGGCTTGTTGCCACTGAGTGGGGTGTTTAGCATTCATATGCCTGCGCATACTGGTGGTAGTTAAGCTATTAGTGGTGGAACCCCTGCTGATCCTGGTTTGGCAAATGTTGCACACCACAGTCCGTCGGTCATCCGGTGTTTCCTTAAAGAACCTCCAGACTTCTGAAAATCTAGCCCTCGCCGCAGGAGCCCTCGCCACGGGAGCTTCACTAGTTGACACATTTGGCGCTGATGCACCAGCTCTGGCCCTGCCTCTCCGTCTGGCCCCACCACTGCCTCTTCCAACCTGTTCTGGTCGAGGACTCTCCTCCGTCTCAGAAGCACTGTGTTCACCCGGCCTATCAACCCAGCTTGGGTCTGTCACCTCATCATCCTCCGATCCCTCAGTCTGCTCCCCCCTCGGACTTCCTGCCCTGACAACAACTTCCCCACTGTCTGACAACCATGTCTCCTCATCGTCGGACACCTCTTTACACACTTCTTCCACTACGTCAAGAAGGTCATCATCACCCACAGACTGTGACTGGTGGAAAACCTGGGCATCGGAAAATTGCTCAGCAGCAACCGGACAAGTGGTTTGTGAGTGTGGGAAGGGTCCAGAAAACAGTTCCTCAGAGTATGCCGGTTCAAATGCCAAATTTTCCTGGGAGGGGGCAGACTGGGGGGGAGGAGGCTGAGGTGCAGGAGCTGGAGGAGTGGCGATTTCGGTGACATGGGTGGACTGCGTGGAAGACTGACTGGTGGACAAATTGCTCGAAGCATTGTCGGCAATCCACGACATCACCTGTTCGCACTGTTCTGGCCTCAACAGTGCTCTACCACGAGTCCCAGTAACTTCAGACATGAACCTAGGGAGTGTAGCTCTGCGGCGTTCCCCTGCTCCCTCATAAGCAGGTGGTGTCTCACCCCGCCCAGGACCACGGCCTCTGACCCCTGCAGTAGTTGGACGCCCACGTCCCCGCCCTCGTCCTCTACCCCTAGCCCTCGGGTTAAACATTTTGAAAATGAGAGTTATAACTTTAATTTTTTTTTAACTTTTTTTTGTGTTTGTTTTTTTTTGTGTTTTTTAGTTTTTAAAACCAAACGATGCTATCCTATTGCTATGGCTATTTTCTAGCCAAGTATGAAAGCACACTACTATGCCAGATGAGATGACGCTGAGTTATTAAAAAAATAAACGTAAAATAAAAAAGGAAATGGCAGACTGTGCCTAATTGAAATCCAACCCCTAATAAATTTTCCCACTTCGGTCTTTGCGATGGATATGTGCGTCACTTAGCGCAAAACACAGCGGTCGCAAGTCTCACTACAAATTGCTCACAATTTGCTAGTAGATGCACTGCAGCAAGTACAGCCACCAGCAGATCAACCAGAAACCAAATATATATAACGCTACTGTAGGCGTAAGTAAGCCGTTTGGATTCTCCTATGGCTATTTTCTAGCCAAGTATGAAAGCACACTACTATGCAAGATGAGATGACACTGAGTTATTAAAAAAATAAACGTAAAATAAAAAGTAAATGGCAGACTGTGCCTAATTGAAATCAAACCCCTAATAAATTTTCCCACTTTGGTGTTTGAGGTGGATATGTGTGTCACTAAGAGCTAAACACAACGGTAGCAAGTCCTCCTGCAAATTCCTCACAATATGGTACTAGCTGCAAATAAAAAAAAAAAAAGTATAACGTTATTGTAGCCCTAAGAAGGGCTGTTGGGTTCTTGTAGAATCACTCCTGCCTAACAGTAAGCTAATAGAACACCCTAACGCTTTCCCTGACCAGCAGCAGCTCTCTCCCTAGCGGCATCCAGACACAGAATGATCCGAGCAGCGCGGGCAGCGTCTAGTCTATCCCAGGGTCACCTGATCTGGCCAGCCAACCACTGCTATCGACGTGTAAGGGTACCACGTCATGCTGGGTGGAGTGCAGAGTCTCCTGGCTTGCGATTGGCTCTGTTTCTGGCCGCCAAAAAGCAAAACGGCAACGAGCAGTTTCGAGTACGCTAATGCTCGACCGAGCATCAAGCTCGGACGAGTATGTTCGCTCATCTCTAATCACCGTCTTTCATATGCATAACTTTTTTATTATTCACCAAATCTGTTAAAGGGCTTATTTTTTGCGAGAATGATAGCTCTTTTTAGTGGTCTTATTTTAGATTGCGTAACTTTTTAAAATCACTTTTTAGAGCATTTTTAAAGGGCATTAAAAAATAATCATCTTTTTTTCAGAGAGAGCTTTTTGAGGTTGTTTTTTATGGGGTTCACTTTGCGGATCTAATAACGATTCTGTTTTATTATGCAGATTGTTACGGACGCAGGGATACCAAATATGTATTTACCGTGTATACTCGAGTATAAGCCGACCCGAGTATAAGCCGAGACCCCTAATTTTACCACCAAAATGGCGAAAAACTACTGACTCGAGTATAAGCCGAGGGTGGGAAATGCATTGGTCAAACCCCCCCAGTAGTATACAGCCTGCCAGCCCCCAGTAGTATACAGCCTGCCAGCCCCCAGTAGTATACAGCCTGCCAGCCCCCAGTAGTATACAGCCTGCCAGCCCCCATGTAGTATACAGCAGCCCCTAGTAGTATACAGCAGCCCCTGGTAGTATACAGCAGCCCCTAGTAGTATACAGCAGCCCACAGTAGTATACAGCAGCCCCTAGTAGTATACAGCAGCCCACAGTAGTATACAGCAGCCCACAGTAATATACAGAAGCCCCTAGTAGTATACAGCCAGCCTGCCCCCACGGCCCTTAAAAAAATAAACTTATATACTCACCCTCCGATGTCAGCGCGGCTCCCCGATGTCGGCGCGACTTACCGATGTCCCCGATGTCAGTGCGTCCCGTCTTCTTTCTTCTCCGCGGCTCCTTTTCTCTCTTCCTGCATGGACGCGGCCATCACTTCTTCTAGCAGGCGCATACTATGACGCGGCCGCTGCTGACGTCATAGTATGCGTGGCCACTAAGAAGACATGGCCGCGTCCATGACGGAAGATAGAAGAAAGAAGAAGAGCCGCGGAGATGAAAGAAGACGGGACGCGATGACGTCGGGGACATCGGTAAGTCGCGCCGACATCGGGGAGCCGCGCTGACATCGGAGGGTGAGTATTTAAGTTTATTTTTTTTCAAGTGGGTAATTTTTTGGGGGTAATAGACTCGTGTATAAGCCGAGGGGACGTTTTTCAGCACATTTTTTGTGCTGAAAAACTCGGCTTATACATGAGTATATACGGTATATATATTTGTGTATTTTATTCAATTATACTGAATAAAAACTAATTTGGAGAAAATCACCATCTTTTCATATGCATAACTTTTTTATTTTTTGGCTGAAAATCTGGTTAGGGGCTTATTTTTTGCGAGAACAGTTGTTCTTTTTAGTGGGCTTATTTTAGAGTGCATAAAAATCACTTTTTAGAGCATTTTTATAGGGTATTAATTAAAAATTATCTTTTTTCGGAACTTTTTTTGCGTTTACCGTGCGGGTCCAGTAACAATTCTGTTTTATTATACAGATTGTTACGTACGCGGCAATACTAAATATGCAGGGTTTTTTTGTGTTTTTATGTTTTTTATACTTTATCAAGTGTTTTTAATGGAAAGTGACATTTTAGGGGCTTATATTTTTATGTATTTATTTTTTATTTATTATAATATGTAGTGTTAAGTGTTTTTGCATATTTTTACTTATACATACTTGAACTTAAACCAGCGATGGTCTGATCGCTGGTTTAAGTTCAATACACTGCTCTACAATACTATTTTATTGTAGAGCGGTGTAGTCTGTCTGGCATGCTCGCGCATGCTCAGACAGTTTACAGTCAGACCCGGAAGGGATCTAACTGGCAGGGAGAGCGGGCAGCTCCGGGGCACATACCAGTCCTCGGAGCTGCCCAGAAGTGGATTGGATCCCCCGGTAAGGGGCATGGGGGATCCGATCCATAGGGGGAAGACCCTTACACGCCGCGTGTTACAGCGCAGTGTCAGCTGTACTAGAATGCTAATTCCAGATACATTTTATACACTACTAATAGACTTTTGGATATACAGTGGGTACAGAAATCAAGTTCTTTTTTTGCTCATTAATGTACACCCGGAATCCAATCTTTACAGAAAAAAAACTGAAATCTAGATATATTTGTTAATTTATTAAACAAGAAATATCACATGGTGATATGTATTCAGCCCCTTTGCTCAGTATTGAGTAGATGGACCTTTTGAGCTGGTACAGCCATGAGTCTTTGTGGGAATGATGCAACAAGTTTTTCACACCTGGATTTGGGGATCCTCTGCCATTCTTTCTTGCAGATCCTCTCCAGTTCCCTCCGGTTGGATGGTGAATGTTGGTGGAAGCCATTTTCAAGTCTCTCCAGAGATGCTCAATTGGATTTATGTTAGGAATCTGACTAGGCCGGTCAGGAATGATCACAGAGTTGTTCCAAAACCACTGCTTTGTTGGTTTAGCTGTGATCTCAGGGTCATTGTCTTGTTCGAAGTTAAATCTTCGGCCCAGTCTGAGGTCCAGAAGAAGAGGTTTTCATCCAGGATATCTCTGTACTTGGTCGCATTCATCTTTTCTTTAATTTCAACCAATCAGGCTACCACTGCAGCTGTAAAACTCCCCCATAGCTTGATGCTGCCACCGCCACGTTTCACTGTTGGGATTGATGAGGTGATGAGCACTGTATAGTTTTCTCCACACATATTGCCTAGATTTAACAAAACAAAAGTTTAATCTGCATCTCATGAGATCAGAGAATCTTATTTCTTAAAGTCTGGGAGTCCTTCATGTGTTTTTTTTGCAAACTGTATGCAGGCTTTCATGCATCTTGCACTGAGGAGAGGTTTCCAACGACACACTCTGCCATTAAGCCCCGACTGTTGGAGGACTCCAGTGATAGTTGACTTAGTAGTACTTTGTCCACTCTCCCTACTGTATCTCTGGAGCTCAGCCCCGGTGAACTTGTGGCTTTTCTTAATCTCTCTCACCAAGGCTCTTTTCTCATGGTTGGTTGGACAGCCAGGTCGAGGAAGAGTTGGGGTCGTCCCAAAGCTCTTCCATTTAAAAATGATGGAGGCCACTGTGCTATCTAGGAACCTTGTGTGCTGCTGAAATTCTTTTGTAAACTTATCAGGTCTGTGCCTTGCCACAATTCTCTCTGAGCTCCTCGAGCTTAACCTTAAACCTGATGATTCTCATGTACTCTGACATGCATTATGAACTATCCAATCTTATATAGACAGATTTGGGCCTTTCCTATGCATGTCCAATCGGTTTATTTAAACACAGCTCGACTCTGTGTTCACTGTGACCATGTAATACATGTGCGATTGTGTTGAGTAAATCCAAACCTCAAAGTTTGGGTTTGTATTGAAATTTGTAGGTTCAGGTTACCTATAACTTTATGCTCTTCATCAATAGTTAACCTGATTTTCCTGACCCTTTTTCTACTCACATTGTTCCCTTGCTGTTCTGCCTTGTCTGGATATCTGGAGTTCTATCTCCTCACTCCCTATTACACTTTGACAGCACATTAGTGGTCTGCATGTCCAAAGTTTTTGCCTGCTAAATACCAAGTAATCTCCCAGTATCCTATTATTTCTGTATTCTGATATTTTGATCCTTTGCTCATATTCAAGCTGAGCTTGTCTTCTTTGTTTTCACCTGACCCTTGAGACTACTCTTCTTTGTTTATATTATCTTTTCTTCTTCTTTGTGTATTCCCTTTGTGATGGGAATAAAATGTAAAACAGTTGTCCTATACAATGTAGTTTAGTGAGGCAAGTAGGCAGGGACAGTTGGGAAGGAGGTTTAGTCTTAGGGCCCTTTGCCTCTGTCTGTGCTGCCTGTTCCTTCCCAGAGCTTGCATAACCTGACCCATAGAAAAGGGGTTATGTCTAGAGATGAGCGAACATACTCGTCCGAGCTTGATGCTCGTTCGAGCATTAGCGTACTCAAAACTGCTCGTTGCTCGGACGAATACTTCGCCCGCTCGAGAAAATGGCATCTCCCGCCGTTTTGGTTTTTGGCGGCCAGAAACAGAGCCAATCACAAGCCAGGAGACTCTGCACTCCACCCAGCATGACGTGGTACCCTTACACGTCGATAGCAGTGGTTGGCTGGCCAGATCAGGTGACCCTGGAATAGACTAGCCCCTGCCTGCGCTGCTCGGATCATTCTGTGTCTGGATGCCGCTAGGGAGAGAGCTGCTGCTGGTCAGGGAAAGCGTTAGGCTGTTCTATTAGAATAGTGTTAGGCAGGAGTGATTCAACAAGAACCCAACAGCCCTTCTTGGGGCTACAATAACGTTATACATTTTTTTTTTTATTTGCAGCTAGTACCATATTGTGAGGAATTTGCAGGGGGACTTGCTACCGTTGTGTTTAGCTGTTAGTGACACACATATCCACCTCAAACACCAAAGTGGGACAATTTATTAGGGGTTTGATTTCAATTAGGCACAGTCTGCCAGTTTCTTTTTATTTTACGTTTATTTTTTCATAACTCAGCGTCATCTCATCTGGCATAGCAGTGTGCTTTCATAGTTGGCTAGAAAATAGCCATAGGAGAATCCAAACGGCTTACTTAGGCCTACAATAGCGTTATATATTTTATTTCTGGTTGATCTGCTGGTGGCTGGCCTTGCTGTAGTGCATCTACTACCATATTGTGAGGAATTTGCAGTGAGACTTGCGACCGTTGTGTTAAGCGCTTAGTGACGCACATATCCATCGCAAAGACCGAAGTGGGACAATTTATTAGGGCTTTGATTGAAATTAGGCACAGTCTGCCAGTTTCTTTTTATTTTACGTTTATTTTTTCATAACTCAGCGTCATCTCATCTGGCATAGCAGTGTGCTTTCATAGTTGGCTAGAAAATAGCCATAGCAATAGGATAGCATCGTTTGGTTTTAAAAACTAAAAAACACACAAAAAAAAAAAAACACAAAAAAAAAGTAAAAAAAAAATTAAAGTTATAACTTTCATTTTCAAAATGTTTAACCCGAGGGCTAGGGGTAGAGGACGAGGGCGGGGACGTGGGTGTCCAACTACTGCAGGGGTCAGAGGCCGTGGTCCTGGGCGGGGTGAGACACCACCTGCTGATGAGGGAGCAGGGGAACGCCGCAGAGCTACACTCCCTAGGTTCATGTCTGAAGTTACTGGGACTCGTGGTAGAGCACTGTTGAGGCCAGAACAGTGCGAACAGGTGTTGTCGTGGATTGCCGACAATGCTTCGAGCAATTTGTCCACCAGTCAATCTTCCACGCAGTCCACCCATGTCTCCGAAATCGGCACTCCTCCCCCCCAGTCTGCCCCCTCCCAGGAAAATTTGGCATTTGAACCGGCATACTCTGAGGAACTGTTTTCTGGACCCTTCCCACAGTCACAAACCACTTGTCCGGTTGCTGCTGAGCAATTTTCCGATGCCCAGGTTTTCCACCAGTCGCAGTCTGTGGGTGATGATGACCTTCTTGACGTAGTGGAAGAAATGTGTAAAGAGGTGTCGGACGATGAGGAGACACGGATGTCAGACAGTGGTGAAGTTTTTGTCAGGGCAGGAAGTCCGAGGGGAGAGCAGACTGAGGGATCGGAGGATGATGAGGTGACAGACCCAAGCTGGGTTGAGAGGCCGGGTGAACACAGTGCTTCTGAGACGGAGGAGAGTCCTCGACCAGAACAGGTTGGAAGAGGCAGTGGTGGGGCCAGACGGAGAGGCAGGGTCAGAGCAGGTGCATCAGCGCCAAATGTGTCACGTAGTGAAGCTCCCGTGGCGAGGGCTCCCGCGGCGAGGGCTAGATTTTCAGAAGTCTGGAGGTTCTTTAAGGAAACAACGGATGACCGATGGACTGTGGTGTGCAACCTTTGCCAAACCAGGATCAGCAGGGGTTCCACCACTACTAGCTTAACTACCACCAGTATGCGCAGGCATATGAATGCTAAACACCCCACTCAGTGGCACCAAGCCCGTTCACCTCCGGCCGTGCACACCACTGCTCTTTCCCCTGTGTCAGCTGATAGTCAGCCCCCTGCCCAGGACCCTGGCCCAAAAACCCCATCGTCGCCTCCACGATCCTCCATAGCATCCACCAGCGTTCAGCTCTCCATACCCCAGACGCTGGAGCGGAAAAGGAAATATAGTGCAACCACCCGCACGCCCAAGCCCTCAATGTCCACATCTCCAGATTGCTTAGCCTGGAGATGCTGCCCTATAGGCTGGTAGAGACCGAGGCCTTTCGCAACCTCATGGCGGCAGCCGCCCCTCGGTATTCGGTCCCCAGCCGCCACTACTTTTCCCGATGTGCCGTCCCAGCCCTGCACCAGCACGTGTCAGACAACATCATCCGTGCCCTGACCAACGCCGTTTCTGACAAGGTCCACCTGACCACGGACACGTGGACGAGTGCTGCCGGGCAGGGCCACTAAATATCGCTGACGGCACATTGGGTTAACTTGGTGGAGGCTGGGACCGAGTCTGACCCTGCGGCTGGTCATATACTGCCGACGCCGAGGATTGCGGGGCCTACCTCGGTCCAGGTCTTTCAGGCCTACTATGCCTCCTCCTCCTCCCACCCCTCCTCCACCTCCTCCTCCGAACTACCATCCATGGGCATGGCGCCATCAGTAGCTAGCTCTAGGCACAGCAGCAGTGCCGTCGCTAAGCGACAGCAGGCGGTGCTCAAACTGCTGAGCCTAGGCGATAAAAGGCACACCGCCCAAGAACTATTACAGGGCATCACGGCGCAGACTGATCTGTGGCTGGCACCGCTGAACCTGAAGCCAGGCATGGTTGTGTGTGACAACGGCCGTAATCTGGTGGCGGCTCTGCAACTCGGCAGACTGACACATAAGCCATGCCTGGCCCATGTGTTAAATCTGATAGTTCAGCGTTTCCTCAAGACATACCCCAATCTGTCTGATTTGCTCACGAGGTTCGCCGCATCTGTGCGCATTTCAGGAAGTCCAGCACAGATGCTGCCACTCTCAGGGCAGCGCAGCGCCGCCTCCAACTGCCCGCTCACTGACTGTTGTGCGACGTGCCCACGAGGTGGAATTCAACATTAACCATGTTATCCAGAGTTTACCAGCAGCGCAGAGCGATTGTAGACTGCCAGATGTCAACTTCCACCAGAACTGGTAGTCAGGTCAGTCAGCTTCCTCAAGTCTACAATGAGGAGTGGACGTGGATGTCTGATATCTGTCAGGTGCTGAGTAACTTTGAGGAGTCAACACAGATGGTCAGTGGCGATGCCGCCATCATCAGCCTCACCATCCCGCTGCTTGGCCTGTTGAAAAACTCTCTGATCAGCATGAAGTCGGAAGCTTTGCGCTCGTCACAAGAGACGGGGGAAGAAGATTCCCTTGTTGATAGCCAAAGCACCCTCAGGTCTGTTTCTCAGCGCATATTGGAGGAGGTGGAGGAGGATGAGGAGGAAGAGGAGGAGAATGTTGGCGAGACACAAGAGGGGACCATTGTTCAGTCCTTCACTGTTCAGCGTGTATGGGCAGAAGAAGAGGAGTTGGAGGAGGAGGAAATGGACAGTCAGGCCAGTGAGGGGAGTGAATTCTTGCGCGTTGGGACTCTGGCGCATATGGCAGATTTCATGCTAGGCTGCCTATCCCGTGACCCTCGCGTTCAAAGAATTTATTCCAGCACCGATTACTGGGTGTTCACTCTCCTGGACCCACGGTACAAGCAAAATCTTTCCACTCTCATCCCTGGAGAGGAAAGGAGTGTGAGAATGCATGAATACCAGCAGGCCCTGGTGCACAAGCTGAAACAGTATTTCCCTTCTGACAGCGCTAGCGGCAGAGTGCGTAGTTCTGCGGGACAAGTAGCGAGGGAGAGTAGGCGAGCAGGCAGCTTGTCCAGCACTGGCAGGGGTACGCTTTACAAGGCCTTTGCCAGTTTTATGTCACCCCAGCAAGACACTGTCACCTGTCCCCAGTCTCGGCAGAGTAGGGCTGATCTTTACAGAAAGATGGTGAGGGAGTACGTAGCTGACCATACCATCGTCCTAAATGATCACACAGCTCCCTACAACTACTGGGTTTTAAAGCTGGACATGTGGCACGAACTGACGCTGTACGCCTTGGAGGTTCTTGCCTGCCCTGCCGCTAGCGTGTTGTCCGAGCGGGTTTTCAGTGCAGCTGGTGGCATCACCGATAAGCGTACATGCCTGTCGACTGACAGCGCTGACAGGCTGACGCTTATCAAGATGAATAAAGCCTGGATTTCTCCGCATTTCCATTCTCCACCAGGTGAAAGAAGCTTAACCTGAATAATGTATGCACTCCTCTTCCTCATTGTCCTCCTTCTCCTCCTCTTTGTACACTAAAGTAGAGGAAACTGGCTATTTTTTGCCAGGGCCAACTGTCTCTAGCTATAGTACTCTATGTATTAAATTTTTCTGGAGGGTTACCTATTTTAAACAATTTTTGGGAGTGCCACATATAGGCACTCAATCTATTTAATTTTTCTGGAGGACCACCTACCTGCTCCTCTGGTTTGAAAACTTTTTTGGACTGCCACATACAGGCACTATCCAAATTAAATTGTCTCCATAGCAGCCTCCACATGTCGTCTTTTTAGTTGCCTCCAAAAGTCGTCCATTTAGCTGCCTCCATACATGGTCTCCTTATCAAACGAACTGTGTCAGGCAGAATTTTGGGTTGTTTTCGTGGCTTCCACATCAAACTTGTTAACTTTGTCGCCACCCTGCTGTGTAACCCACAAAATATACTGGCAAACTTTTATCATTTACCGATATTATTTCAGCGCTTCTTGCGCATCTGTTTACATTCCCCTCACCCGCCATAACCCAAACTTATAAGAACGCTACTACACTTGATCTTATACAAAAAGTTCTTAGAAGTGCTGTTTGGGGAGTAGCCTAGAGACACGGGCTTGGATTGGCGAAAGCTCGCCTGGCAGCGGAGCGCCAGCTCCATCCCAAGATCCAACTAACATAGTTTTAACTGCAGCACCTTTAATCTACTACTAGTTCACTGCCTCCATACATGGTCCCCTTATCAAACGAGCTGTGTCAGGCAGAATTTTGGGTTGTTTTCATGGCTTCCACATCAAACTTGTTAACTTTGTCGCCACCCTGCTGTGTAATCCACAAAAAATACTGGCAAACTTTTATCATTTACCAATATTATTTCAGCGCTTCTTGCGCATCTGTTTACATTCCCCTCACCCGCCATAACCCAAACTTATAGGAACGCTACTACACTTGACCTTATACAAAAGGTTCTTAGAAGTGCTGTTTGGGGAGTAGCCGAGAGACAGGGGCTTGGATATGCGAAAGCTCGCTTGGCAGCGAAGCGCCAGCTCCATCCCAAGATCCAACTAACATAGTTTTAACTGCAGCACCTTTAATCTACTACTAGTTCACTGCCTCCATACATCGTCCCCTTATCAAACGAGCTGTGTCAGGCAGAATTTTCAGGTGTTTCACCAGATACATAGTGGAACTCGGCCCATCTGTCGCCGCCATGCTGGAGACCTGAAGTTGCAATCATAGCAGCGCAATATGGATGCCCCATACTGTCGCTCATAATCATGGAACCATTTCCGTAAAAACAATTAAAAATAGAACCACAATGCTATTCCATTATTCCGAGGTGAAATATTGAAACGACCCGGCCTGCTTTGAAAATTCTAATTTTTTCAAAGTAAACGCTTCTGGCCCCCAGGCCCATTTTGGGTGGGGAGGAGCCGAGAGACAGGGGCTTGGACAGGCGAAAGCTCGCCTGGCAGTGGACCGCCAGCTCCATCCCAAGATTAGGCAGCCTCAGAGGCATCTATGCATGCTGCCCCTGCTGTTTCCTGTCCATTTTGCCTCCACGATCCTCCACAGCGTCCACCAATGTCTCATTTCAACTCTCTATACCCCCGACGCTGGAGCACGAGAGGATATGCAGCACATCATCCCCTTATCAAACGAGCTGTGTCAGGCAGAATTTTCATGTGTTTCACCAGATACATAGTGGAACTCGGCTCATCTGTCGCCGCCATGCTGGAGACCTGAAGTTGCAATCATAGCAGCGCAATATGAATGCCCCATACTGTCGCTCTTAATCATGGAAGTCGTCTCCATGGCTGCCTCCACATGTCGTCCCCTTATCAAAACAGCTGTGTCAGGCTAATTTTTCGGGTGTTTCACCAGATACGTTATGGAACTTGGTCACTATGTCGCCACCATGCTGTGTTATCGACTAAATATACCGTCAACCTTTTGTTCACATAGGAAATCATTTCAGCGCTTCTTGCTCACGTTCTTTGGTGAAGCCTGAGTCCATTTAGGGTATGTCGCCATGACACTCTCTAACCTGCCGCTGCTGCCGCTGCCTCTGCATGTCATCCCCTATAGTGTCAGGGTCAATTATTGCATGTTTTAGATGCTATCTAGCTTCGTTCTGTCACTCTGTCATGGCCATGCTGTTACCCATAATTTTGGCATAATGGTGCGATTAAGCAGCCTCAGAGGCATCCATGCATGCTGCCCCTGCTGTTTCCTGTCCATTTCGGTGGTGTTTCCATCCTTTTCTGAGGTTCCCAGGTGTTTGGACAAGCTTCCCTGTGCAGAGCCTTGGTCCCCTTGAAAAATGCTCAAGTCTCCCATTGACTTCAATGGGGCTCGTTATTCAAGACGAGCACTCGTTTGTCTCGAATAACGAGTACCCGAGTATTTTAGTGCTCGCTCATCTCTATTAAAAATACATTCATAAAGTACTAGTTCCACTAAAAATAAGTTCACATAGCACTATGTAAATGAAAAAAAAGGAAAATCAAATGCAAAACAGAGAGCCACAACAGAAAGGAGTTTATGAATAAACACTGAAGATATTGTAAACATAACAATGGATATATGAGAGAATATAGCCTTATAGTTTCTTCTTCTGTATGTTTTACCTGGTGTATCATACAATGCTACAAAGTTAAGCATTTGACACCAGTAAACGCACTATGGAAAAACATGCGATCGGTAACCAGAACCCGGTGTCTTGAATTTAATAAATAATAATCAATAAAAGACACCGGGTTCTGGTTACCGATTGCTTGCATTTCCACAGAAACACATATGCAATTGGACCAATGCTAGCCCTTATAAGCTAATGGAACAAGTTCATGCATGAACAATGCCAAAAATCTCATTACCCACCACTTTTTATGTTTTCGGCCAATAAACCAGAAAACGACAGTAAAACCCCGTTTTGTGAGTCATTACATTTATTAAGGTTCAGGTGAATGAGTTGCTGAAATTATTAACATGATTTGCAGTTTTTGAAGGGTAAACCTTAAAGCAATGACACAAAGAAGCTGTCATTTGGTGACCTTTATCCCAAAAAATAATACATTTTTCAGTCCTGCACCCCAATATTCTGACTTATTTATGCAAAACGTTTGTAACTTTTGGAATTTTATTTTGATGATATTGGTTTTCTGCATGTTAAGAGGAATTTTTTATGTTTTCAGGACAATAAGCTAGAAGACGGTAGCTAAACTCTGTTTTTCACATAGTATATCAGTAAATTTTTTAAGGTACAATTCAAGAAGTTGCGGAAACAATTAACATGACTAAAGCAATGAAACATGGAAACACCCTTGTTAAAGCAACTGCTAACTTTTTGAACTTTTTCTTGTTAACATCCGTTTTTGTCTTTTTAAAATTGATTGAGTTTTCTGCCCCCACCCCATGTATTTTTCATATTTAAGATGTGCATCATTGGAATGTGAGGTGTTACACTCAGTCTGACATGTAGATCTATAAACGATATAGAAATTGGGGCATAAACAGAAGACAACTATTGTATAAAGGTGAAGACCCTCCTGCTTTCATCTACATCCAGTGCACAGGTTATAACACTCAGAGACAGTCGGAAGTGCTAATTGGTGCAAGGTTTGTGAGTTGGACCCTTATTGATCACAAAAACAATACTTTACCTTAACCTTAGATAATTATAACAATAGATCAGGGTCGGCTCACCTAATTTTCCTCCACTCTCACTCCTCGACAAACAATAGATCACCTGGGTCTCAGGCAAAACAAATAGGATTTGAACGGCAAGGATCGCTCCAGCAATCAATCGTTGTGATAAAAAGATTAGAAATGTATTCTACCATTACAAAGCAAATAACGCGACGTACAAAAATGGGACAAGATGGAACAATGCAGACTAGCTATAGCCTATGCGTTTCGATAAGATTATCTTACTCATGGCTTGCCGTGTAGTGCCAGCACAGAATCACGGTTATATTGGCATCAGAAATTGTTTTTCATAATTGTGTGCAGTTACTCTTACAGTCAATCATTATAGTCTGGGACTAAAGCTCTATAAATGCAAATGTCACAGTGGAAGAAAAGGTCCATAGGAGTCATCTAAAAGCTGTGTGGTCTTAAAGGGTATTCCCATCAGGGCATTCACATTTATTTTAATTCATTAGGTATATGTAAACATTTCTTCGATTGGGAAAAGGAATGCAGCAGATCAGCATGGGCCATATTGCCATCCACTAAGTAGATAACACCAAAATACTTGGAAAAAATAAGTCAGGTGCGTGGCTATCATAAAATATGAACTTTATTCAAATGCAAAGCAAACTATTTTTACACAATAAGGACAAGGACAAAGCATAAAAGAGGCAATGTAGTGTGTGGACCACACAGAGGAATTAAAAATGTGTAGGTCCCTGGGTAATGCCACTATAGGCTAGAGGTAGGTTATACAATCAAGAATACATGAAATGTAAACATCGAGTTGCAGCTTAATACCGCTCACAAAGTGCAGAGTGAGTAAAACAGAAGCAAATACCATACCAATGACTGGGACCACACGTATAAGACCCGACACGTGTTTCGCTGTCGCGCTTTTTCAAGGGAGTCTCCCTATATGGCAATTTTGCAGCTCATTCATTACAATGAGCCAGAAGCGAGGTAGCCTTGGGTCAAACGAAGACCCGAGGCTACCATGGCAACCGATCGCCGCCCCCCGATGACGTTCGGGGGAGCGACGATCATAATAAAGATGGCGGCGCCCACGCGCCGCCGTCTTTTAAATGCCGCCGCCCACTTTGCCGGCGGCAATGAAAGGGTTATTAGCGGTGGGGGTTTGCTGCAGTATGCAACAACCCCCACCCTTGTATAAAGAGGACTCAGCCCGTGAGCCCTCTTCATACATTCCCTGTACCTCTGCGCCGTAGAGCTACGGCACAGAGCGTTAAGGGGTTAAAGATAATCGGGCGACCGGGATAGGATGTGAGGCTTTTATGAATTTTAGGCAAGTAATATAAATAAGGTTTGCTATGATTTTCTATGAGAAGAAAGTTTTTCTCTATTGATAGAGATGGGTCTTCTGTTAGTTCTGTGTAGTACAATGTGTCGGACAGGATGCGTCCCACTTCAAGTTTATAATCGGAGAAGTCTTGGATAACCGTGCCACCCCCTTTATCGACTGGCACATTGTTCATATTTTGGGATAACTGTTTAAGAGCTGTGATTTTATCCCTATTTAGATTTGGGGCATTGGATGCCATTCTCCTTTGCCTATTGTAATTTGTATTTTTCGACCAGCCGATAAAGGGGGTCGGCACGGTTATCCAAGACTTCTCGAATTTCTGGACCTGATAATATGCCATAATGAAAAAAAATTAACTACAAAAACATTCTTCAAAAATGTGGATGTTAATTGCTTCTTAGATTACAGAAGTAACCTTCATAAAAAAAGGCTGAAGAGCCCGTACAGCCAGTTCAGACGCCTCAGGAGAAATTGTACCGACACATACACATACAACCAGCAATGCCTTATTCTAGAAGAAGATTTAAAGAAAAAAAGTACCCGAACAAAATCATCATTCATGCAGTCAAAAGGGCAAGTCAATTTAGCCAAATACAAAGCCTCCTTCCAAAAATACAGACAAAAATAAAAACAAAGCTGAATCTGCTTACCAACTTGCATTCATTACCACATTTAGTAAAGATAGTCAGAATTTCTTAGGTATCCTTAGGAAACATTGGAACATTATCAAATCTGACCCAGTACTAACTAAAATCGTACCAAATAATATTTCATGTATCTATATGAGAGCCCCCACAATCAAGAATATGCTAGCTCCTAGCATCCCCAAACAGTATAAACCATTCACACTAACAACAGATCAGAAAGGAACCTTTAAATGCAACAAACAAATGTCTCAAAAACACATGGACACGAGCCATGTGTTGGGGTTATATGTAGGAGAGGACACAAGTCATGTGAGGGGTTATATAAAGGAGAGGATACAAGCCATGTGAGGGGTTATATGCAGGAGTGGACACAAGCCATGTGAGGGGGTTATATGCAGGAGTGGACACAAGCCATGTGAGGGGTTATATACAGGAGAGGATACAAGCCATGTGAGGGGGTTATATGTAGGAGAGGACACAAGTCATGTGAGGGGTTATATACAGGAGTGAACATAAGCCATATGAGTGGGTTATATACAGGAGTGGACACAAGCCATGTGAGGGAGTTATATACAGGAGAGGATACAAGCCATGTGAGGGGGTTATATGCAGGAGAGGATATAAGCCATGTGAGGGGGTTATATACAGGAGAGGACACAAACAAAGTGAGGGGGTTATATACAGGGCAGAACACACGCCATGTGAGGGGGTTATATACAGGAGAGGATACAAGCCATGTAAGGGGGTTATATACAGGAGAGGATACCAGCCATGTGAGGGGTTATATACAGGAGGGGATACAAGTCATGTGAGGGGTTATATACAGGAGAGGATACAAGCCATGTGAGGGGTTATATACAGGAGTGAACATAAGCCATATGAGTGGGTTATATACAGGAGTGGACACAAGCCATGTGAGGGGGTTATATACAGGAGAGGACACAAGCCATGTGAGGGATTATGTACAGGAGAGGATACAAGCCATGTGAGGGGGTTATATGCCGGAAAGGATATAAGCCATGTGAGGGGGTTATATACAGAAGAGGACACAAACAAAGTGAGGGGGTTACATACAGGGCAGGACACACGCCAGGTGAGGGGGTTATATACAGGAGAGGATACAAGCCATGTGAGGGGGTTATATACAGAAGAGGATACAAACCATGTGAGGGGGTTATATACAGGAGAGGATACAAGCCATGTAAGGGGGTTATATACAGGAGAGGACAGAAGCCATGTGAGGGGGTTATATACAGGGGAGGACACAAGCCATGTGAGAGGTTATATACCGGAGAGGACACAAGCCATGTGAGGGAGTTATATACAGGAGAGGGAACAAGCCACGTGAGCGGTTATATACAGGAGAGGATACAAGCCATGTGAGGGGCTTATATACAGGAGAGGATACAAGCCATGTGAGGGGGCTATATACAGGAGAGGAAACAAGCCATGTAAGGGGGTTATATACAGGAGAGGATACAAGCCATGTGAAGGGTTATATACAGGAGTGGACACAAGCCATGTGAGGGGTTATATACAGGTGAGGATACAAGCCATATGAGGGGGTTATATACATGAGAGGATACAAGCCATGTGAGGGGGTTATATACAGGAGAGGACACATGTCATGTGAGGGGTTATATACAGGAGAGGATACAAGCCATGTGAGGGGTTATATACAGAAGAGGACACAAAGTGAGGGGGTTATATACAGGGCAGGACACACGCCATGTGAGGGGGTTATATACCGGAGAGGATACAAGCCATGTGAGGGGGTTATATACAGGAGAGGATACAAACCATGTGAGGGGGTTATATACAGGAGAGGACAGAAGCCATGTGAGGGGGTTATATACAGGGGAGGACACACGCCATTTGAGGGGTTATATACAGGAGAGGACAGAAGCCATGTGAGGGGGTTATATACAGGAGTGGACACAAGCCATGTGAGGGGGTTATATACAGGAGAGGACAAAAGCCATGTGAGGGGTTATATACAGGAGAGGACACAAGCCATGTGAGGGGGTTATATACAGGAGAGGATACAAGCCATGTGAGTGGTTTTATACAGGAGAGGATACAAGCCATGTGAGGGGGTTATATACAGTAGAGGATTCAAGCCATGTGAGGGGGTTATATACAGGAGAGAACACAAGCCATGTGAGGAATTATTTGCAGGAGAGAATACAAGCCATGTGAGGAGTTATATACAGGAGAGGATACAAGCCACGTGAGGGGTTATATACAGGAGTGAATGCAAGCCATGTGAGGGGGTTATATAGATGAGAGGACACAAGCCATGTTAGGGGGATATATGCAGGAGAGGATACAAACCATGTGAGAGGTTATATACAGGAGAGGACACAAGCCATGTGAGGGGTTATATACAGGAGAGGATACAAGCCATGTGAGGGGGTTATATACAGGAGAGGACACAAGCCATGTGAGGGGTTATATACAGGAGTGGACACAAGCCATGTGAAGGATTATATACAGGAGAGGACACAAGCCATGTGAGGGGTTATATACAGGAGAGGATACAAGCCATGTGAGGGGGTTATATACAGTAGAGGATACAAGCCATGTGAGGGGGTTATATACAGGAGAGAACACAAGCCATGTGAGGAATTATTTGCAGGAGAGAATACAAGACATGTGAGGAGTTGTATACAGGAGAGGATACAAGCCATGTGAGGGGTTATATACAGGAGTGAATGCAAGCCATGTGAGGGGGTTATATAGATGAGAGGACACAAGCCATGTGAGGGGGATATATGCAGGAGAGGATACAAACCATGTGAGAGGTTATATACAGGAGAGGACACAAGCCATGTGAGGGGTTATATACAGGAGAGTATACAAGCCATGTGAGGGGGTTATATACAGGAGAGGACACAAGCCATGTGAGGGGTTATATACAGGAGTGGACACAAGCCATGTGAAGGATTATATACAGGAGAGGACACAAGCCATGTGAGGGGTTATATACAGGAGAGGATACAACCATTTGAGGGGGTTATATGCAGGAGAGGATACAAGCCATGTGAGGGGTTATATACAGGAGAGGACACAAGGCATGTGAGGGGTTATAAACAGGAGTGGACACAAGCCATGTGAAGGATTATATACAGGAGAGGACAAAAGCCATGTGAGGGGTTATATACAGGAGAGGATACAAGCCATTTGAGGGGGTTATATGCAGGAGAGGATACAAGCCATGTGAGGGGGTTATATACAGGAGAGGATACAAGCCATGTGAGGGGTTATATACAGGAGAGGATACAAGCCATGTGAGGGGGTTATATACAGGAGAGGATACAAGCCATGTGAGGGGGTTATATACAGGAGTGGACACAAGCCATGTGAGGGGGTTATATACAGGAGAGGACACAAGCCATGTTAGGGGGTTATATACAGGAGAGGACACAAGCCATGTGAGGCGGTTTTATGAAGGAGTGGACACTACTGTAAATTTGGGATTTGAGGCTGTGTCCTGCATTTTTACCCACATATTAGGCTGCAGTCACACTTGATGTTAAGGATTGCGTATTAATTGCCCTTTGAAACACCTTACAACAGCTGAGGAGAGGTGATTTGCCTAATTACATTACTGTTAACATTTGGATTTACAAAACGCAATGTAAATATGATGTTAACGCATGAGTATACACTCATCGTCACAAGGAAAACATAGCTGGCAACACAATGGACAGTTATACCTCGGAATAAAGTTTACTTTGATATTCGTAAATAGTCATAGGGCACATGCTTTTTCTGGCTTTTTCTGGCTTTTTCTGGTTTTTGGAACTTTTCTTGGCTTTTTTTTTGCAATTCAGATGAATAGTAATGGTTTTTCTTTATTGATACATATGGCGTTTGGTCTGTAGTGAATTTATGACTTTTTAAAACAGAAGTCTCCAAAAGTCGCAAACTCCAAAAGTTTCCCAGCTAATTTCTATGCCTTGTCAGGGGCAGATGAAGATTTAAAAATTTAGACATATTTGCGACTTTTTAAAAAAGTCGTAACTTTCACATCTGGATTAAGGTGATAACTCAGAGAACACTGCAGGAAACTAAACAATGGTGAAATATGAAAGGAGAATGTTTTAGGCGCAAAAAAGTTGCAAATTAACCATTAAAAGTCTCAAAAATTAAAGAAAAAGGCAAGCAAAAAGTTTGATATATGTGCCCCATAGTATTTCTGGGGACATTTGTCATATTTCAGATTTGAGTCAAGTTTTGAACAATGATATAGACTCTTCATATAACTTTCCCTGTCATGAAGATTTTGCATGACTTTGCATGAATTTTGATGCTCATCAAAGAAAGATAAGCATCAAAATGAATATGAAATTTTTGTTTAGTGTCAGCAAACAGTTGTAGCAATGATAGAATAACGTTTAACCCCTTTCTATGCTGCACTATAATAATATGGTGAGTTAGAAAGACATACCCATGACATCACATCTAGAGATGAGCGAACATGCTCGTCCGAGCTTGATGCTCGGTCGAGCATTAGCGTACTCGAAACTGCTCGTTGCTCGGACGAATACTCCGCCCGCTCGAGAAAATGGCAGCTCCCGCCGTTTTGCTTTTTGGCGGCCAGAAACAGAGCCAATCACAAGCCAGGAGACTCTGCACTCCACCCAGCATGACGTGGTACCCTTACACGTAGATAGCAGTGGTTGGCTGGCCAGATCGGGTGACCCTGGGATAGACTAGCCGCTGCCCGCGCTGCTCGGATCATTCTGTGTCTGGATGCCGCTAGGGAGAGAGCTGCTGCTGTTCAGGGAAAGCGTTAGGGTGTTCCATTAGCTTACTGTTAGGCAGGAGTGATTCTCCAAGAACCCAACAGCCCTTCTTAGGGCTACAATAACGTTCTACTTTTTTTTTTTTTTATTTGCATCTAGTACCATTTTGTGAGGAATTAGCAGGGGGACTTGCTACCGTTGTGTTTAGCTCTTAGTGGCACACATATCCACCTCAAACACCAAAGTGGGAAAATTTAGTAGGGGTCGGATTTCAATTAGGCACAGTCTGCCATTTTTCCTTTTTTATTTTACGTTTATTTTGTTTAATAACTCAGTGTCATCTCATCTGGCATAGTAGCGTGCTTTCATACTTGGCTAGAAAATAGCCAAAGGAGAATCCAAACGGCTTACTTACGCCTACAGTAGCGTTATATATTTGATTTCTGGTTGATCTGCTGGTGGCTGTACTTGCTGCAGTGCATCTACTAGCCAATTGTGAGCAATTTGTAGTGAGACTTGCGACCGCTGTGTTTTGCGCTTAGTGACGCACATATCCATTGCAAAGACCGAAGTGGGAAAATTTAGTAGGGGTTGGATTTCAATTAGGCACAGTCTGCCATTTTTCCTTTTTTATTTTACGTTTATTTTGTTTAATAACTCAGTGTCATCTCATCTGGCATAGTAGTGTGCTTTCATACTTGGCTAGAAAATAGCCATAGGAGAATTCAAACGGCTTACTTACGCCTACAGTAGCGTTATATATTTGATTTCTGGTTGATCTGCTGGTGGCTGTACTTGCTGCAGTGCATCTACTAGCCAATTGTGAGCAATTTGTAGTGAGACTTGCGACCGCTGTGTTTTGCGCTTAGTGACGCACATATCCATTGCAAAGACCGAAGTGGGAAAATTTAGTAGGGGTTGGATTTCAATTAGGCACAGTCTGCCATTTGTCCTTTTTTATTTTACGTTTATTTTGTTTAATAACTCAGCGTCATCTCATCTGGCATAGTAGTGTGCTTTCATACTTGGCTAGAAAATAGCCATAGGAGAATCCAAACGGCTTACTTACGCCTACAGTAGCGTTATATATTTGATTTCTGGTTGATCTGCTGGTGGCTGTACTTGCTGCAGTGCATCTACTAGCCAATTGTGAGCAATTTGTAGTGAGACTTGCGACCGCTGTGTTTTGCGCTTAGTGACGCACATATCCATTGCAAAGACCGAAGTGGGAAAATTTAGTAGGGGTTGGATTTCAATTAGGCACAGTCTGCCATTTGTCCTTTTTTATTTTACGTTTATTTTGTTTAATAACTCAGCGTCATCTCATCTGGCATAGTAGTGTGCTTTCATACTTGGCTAGAAAATAGCCATAGGAGAATCCAAACGGCTTACTTACGCCTACAGTAGCGTTATATATTTGATTTCTGGTTGATCTGCTGGTGGCTGTACTTGCTGCAGTGCATCTACTAGCCAATTGTGAGCAATTTGTAGTGAGACTTGCGACCGCTGTGTTTTGCGCTTAGTGACGCACATATCCATTGCAAAGACCGAAGTGGGAAAATTTAGTAGGGGTTGGATTTCAATTAGGCACAGTCTGCCATTTGTCCTTTTTTATTTTACGTTTATTTTGTTTAATAACTCAGCGTCATCTCATCTGGCATAGCAGTGTGCTTTCATACTTGGCTAGAAAATAGCCATAGGAGAATCCAAACGGCTTACTTACGCCAAAAGTAGCGTTATATATTTGATTTCTGGTTGATCTGCTGGTGGCTGTACTTGCTGCAGTGCATCTACTAGCCAATTGTGAGCAATTTGTAGTGAGACTTGCGACCGCTGTGTTTTGCGCTTAGTGACGCACATATCCATTGCAAAGACCGAAGTGGGAAAATTTAGTAGGGGTTGGATTTCAATTAGGCACAGTCTGCCATTTTTCCTTTTTTATTTTACGTTTATTTTGTTTAATAACTCAGTGTCATCTCATCTGGCATAGTAGTGTGCTTTCATACTTGGCTAGAAAATAGCCATAGCAATAGGATAGCATCGTTTGGTTTTAAAAACTCAAAAACACAAAAAAAAAAAAAAACACAAAAAAAAGTAAAAAAAAAATTAAAGCTATAACTCTCATGTTAAAAATGTTTAACCCGAGGGCTAGGGGTAGAGGACGAGGGCGGGGACGTGGGCGTCCAACTACTGCAGGGGTCAGAGGCCGTGGTCCTGGCCGGGGTGAGACACCACCTGCTTATGAGGGAGCAGGGGAACGCCGCAGAGCTACACTCCCTAGGTTCATGTCTGAAGTTACTGGGACTCGTGGTAGAGCACTGTTGAGGCCAGAACAGTGCGAACAGGTGATGTCGTGGATTGCTGACAATGCTTCGAGCAATTTGTCCACCAGTCAGTCTTCCACGCAGTCCACCCATGTCACCGAAATCGCTACTCCTCCAGCTCCTGCACCTCAGCCTCCTCCCCCCCAGTCTGCCCCCTCCCAGGAAAATTTGGCATTTGAACCGGCATACTCTGAGGAACTGTTTTCTGGACCCTTCCCACAGTCACAAACCACTTGTCCGGTTGCTGCTGAGCAATTTTCCGATGCCCAGGTTTTCCACCAGTCACAGTCTGTGGGTGATGATGACCTTCTTGACGTAGTGGAAGTGTGTAAAGAGGTGTCCGACGATGAGGAGACACGGTTGTCAGACAGTGGGGAAGTTGTTGTCAGGGCAGGAAGTCCGAGGGGGGAGCAGACTGAGGGATCGGAGGATGATGAGGTGACAGACCCAAGCTGGGTTGAGAGGCCGGGTGAACACAGTGCTTCTGAGACGGAGGAGAGTCCTATAGCAGAACAGGTTGGAAGAGGCAGTGGTGGGGCCAGACGGAGAGGCAGGGCCAGAGCTGGTGCATCAGCGCCAAATGTGTCAACTAGTGAAGCTCCCGTGGCGAGGGCTCTTGCGGCGAGGGCTAGATCTTCAGAAGTCTGGAGGTTCTTTAAGGAAACACCGGATGACCGACGGACTGTGGTGTGCAACATTTGCCAAACCAGGCTCAGCAGGGGTTCCACCACTACTAGCTTAACTACCACCAGTATGCGCAGGCATATGAATGCTAAACACCCCACTCAGTGGCAACAAGCCCGTTCACCTCCGGCCGTGCACACCACTGCTCCTTCCCCTGTGTCAGCTGATAGTCAGCCCCCTGCCCAGGACCCTGCCACAAAAACCCCATCGTCGCCTCCACGATCCTCCACAGCATCCACCAGCGTTCAGCTCTCCATACCCCAGACGCTGGAGCGGAAACGCAAATATAGTGCAACCCACCCGCACGCCCAAGCCCTTAATGTCCACATCTCCAGATTGCTTAGCCTGGAGATGCTGCCCTATAGGCTAGTAGAGACCGAGGCCTTTCGCAACCTCATGGCGGCGGCCGCCCCTCGGTATTCGGTCCCCAGCCGCCACTACTTTTCCCGATGTGCCGTCCCAGCCCTGCACCAGCACGTGTCAGACAACATCATCCGTGCCCTGACCAACGCCGTTTCTGACAAGGTCCACCTGACCACGGACACGTGGACGAGTGCTGCCGGGCAGGGCCACTATATATCGCTGACGGCACATTGGGTTAACTTGGTGGAGGCTGGGAGCGAGTCTGACCCTGCGGCTGCTCATATACTGCCGACGCCGAGGATTGCGGGGCCTACCTCGGTCCAGGTGTTTCAGGCCTACTATGCCTCCTCCTCCTCCCACCCCTCCTCCACCTCCTCCTCCGAACTACCATCCGTGGGCACGGCGCCATCAGTCGGTAGCTCTAGGCACAGCAGCAGTGCCGTCGCTAAGCGACAGCAGGCGGTGCTCAAACTGCTGAGCCTAGGCGATAAAAGGCACACCGCCCAAGAGCTATTACAGGGCATCACGGCGCAGACTGATCTGTGGCTGGCACCGCTGAACCTGAAGCCAGGCATGGTTGTGTGTGACAACGGCCTTAACCTGGTGGCGGCTCTGCAACTCGGCAGACTGACACATGTGCCATGCCTGGCCCATGTGTTAAATCTGATAGTTCAGCGTTTCCTCAAGACATACCCCAATCTGTCTGATTTGCTCACGAAGGTGCGCCGCATCTGTGCGCATTTCAGGAAGTCCAGCACAGATGCTGCCACTCTCAGGGCAGCGCAGCGCCGCCTCCAACTGCCCGCTCACCGACTGTTGTGCGACGTGCCCACGAGGTGGAATTAAACACTGACCATGTTATCCAGAGTTTACCAGCAGCGCCGAGCGATTGTAGACTGCCAGATGTCAACTTCCACCAGAACTGGTAGTCAGGTCAGTCAGCTTCCTCAAGTCTACAATGAGGAGTGGACGTGGATGTCTGATATCTGTCAGGTGCTGAGTAACTTTGAGGAGTCAACACAGATGGTCAGTGGCGATGCCGCCATCATCAGCCTCACCATCCCGCTGCTTGGCCTGTTGAAAAACTCTCTGGTCAGCATGAAGTCGGAAGCTTTGCGCTCGTCACAAGAGACGGGGGAAGAAGATTCCCTTGTTGATAGCCAAAGCACCCTCAGGTCTGTTTCTCAGCGCATATCGGAGGAGGTGGAGGTGGAGGAGGATGAGGAGGAAGAGGAGGAGAATGTTGGCGAGACACAAGAGGGGACCATTGTTGAGTCCTTCACTGTTCAGCGTGTATGGGCAGAAGAAGAGGAGTTGGAGGAGTTGGAGGAGGAGGAAATGGACAGTCAGGCCAGTGAGGGGAGTGAATTCTTACGCGTTGGTACTCTGGCGCATATGGCAGATTTCATGCTAGGCTGCCTATCCCGTGACCCTCGCGTTCAAAGAATTTATTCCAGCACCGATTACTGGGTGTTCACTCTCCTGGACCCACGGTACAAGCAAAATCTTTCCACTCTCATCCCTGCTGAGGAAAGGAGTGTGAGAATGCATGAATACCAGCAGGCCCTGGTGCACAAGCTGAAACAGTATTTCCCTTCTGACAGCGCTAGCGGCAGAGTGCGTAGTTCAGCGGGACAAGTAGCGAGGGAGAGTAGGCGAGCAGGCAGCTTGTCCAGCACTGGCAAGGGTACGCTTTACAAGGCTTTTGCCAGCTTTATGTCACCCCAGCAAGACACTGTCACCTGTCCCCAGTCTCGGCAGAGTAGGGCTGATCTTTACAGAAAGATGGTGAGGGAGTACGTAGCTGACCATACCATCGTCCTAAATGATCACACAGCTCCCTACAACTACTGGGTTTCAAAGCTGGACATGTGGCATGAACTGGCGCTGTACGCCTTGGAGGTTCTTGCCTGCCCTGCCGCTAGCGTCTTGTCCGAGCGGGTTTTCAGTGCAGCTGGTGGCATCATCACCGATAAGCGTACACGCCTGTCGACTGACAGCGCTGACAGGCTGACGCTTATTAAGATGAATAAAGCCTGGATTTCTCATAATTTCCAATCTCCACCAGGTGAAGGAAGCTCAACCTGAATAATTGATCCACTCCTCCTCCTCCTCATTTTCCTCCTTCTCCTCCTCTTTGTACAGTAAAGCAGTGGAAACTGGCTATTTTTTGACAGGGCCCACTGGCTCTAGCTATAGTACTTTATGCATTTAATTTTTCTGGAGGGCCACCTACCCGGTCCTCTGTTTTAAACAATTTTTGGGAGTGCCACATACAGGCACTCAATCTATTCAATTTTTCTGGAGGGCCACCTACCTGCTCCTCTGTTTTAAACAATTTTTGGGAGTGCCACATACAGGCACTCAATCTATTCAATTTTTCTGGAGGGCCACCTACCTGCTCCTCTGGTTTGAAAATTTTTTTGGACTGCCACATACAGGCACTCAATCTATTCCATTTTACTGGAGGGCCACCTACCTGCTCCTCTGGTTTGAAAATTTTTTGGGACTGCCACATACAGGCACTATCCAAATTAAATTGTCTCCATAGCAGCCTCCACACGTTGTCTCCATTGCTACCTCCAAAAGTCGTCCATATAGCTGCCTCCATACATCGTCCCTTATTATATTATTTCAGCGCTTCTTGCGCATCTGTTTACATTCCCCTCACCTGGCATATCCTAAACTTATAATAACGCTACTACACTTGATCTTATACAAAAGGTTCTTAGAAGTGCTGTTTGGGGAGTAGCCTAGAGACAGGGGCTTGGATTGGCGAAAGCTCGCCTGGCAGCGGAGCGCCAGCTCCATGCGAATCAGCCGTTTCTTGCGCATCTGTTTACATTCCCCTCACCCGCCATATCCCAAACTTATAAGAACGCTACTACACTTAACTTGGTGCAGGCTGGGACCGAGTCTGACCCTGGGGCTGGTCATATACTGCCGACGCAGAGAATTGCGGGGCCTACCTCGGTGCAAGGCCTACTATACCTCCTCCCAACCCTCCTCCTCCTCCGAATTACCATCCGTGGGCATGGCGCCATCAGTCGGTAGCTCTAGGCACAGCAGCAGTGCCGTCGCTAAGCAACAGCAGGTGGTGCTCAAACTGCTGAGCCTAGGCGATAAAAGGCACACCGCCCAAGAGCTATTACAGGGCATTCCACATCAAACTTGTTAACTTTGTCGCCACCCTGCTGTGTAATCCACAAAATATACTTGCAAACTTTTATCATTTACCGATATTATTTCAGCGCTTCTTGCGCATCTGTTTACATTCCCCTCACCCGGCATATCCTAAACTTATAAGAACGCTACTACACTTGATCTTATACAAAAGGTTCTTAGAAGTGTTGTTTGGGGAGTAGCCTAGAGACAGGGGCTTGGATTGGCGAAAGCTCGCCTGGCAGCGGAGCGCCAGCTCCATGCCAAGATCCAACTAACATAGTTTTAACTGCAGCACCTTTAATCTACTACTAGTTCACTGCCTCCATACATGGTCCCCTTATCAAACGAGCTGTGTCAGGCAGAATTTTGGGTTGTTTTCATGGCTTCCATGTTAACTTTGTCGCCACCCTGCTGTGTAATCCACAAAATATACTGGCAAACTTTTATCATGTACCGATATTATTTGAGCGCTTCTTGCTCACCTCCTTTGGTTCCTCTCTGCCACCCATTGGTTTGAAGCCTGAGTCCATTTAGGGTATGTCGCCATGCCACTCTCTAGCCTGCTGCCGCTGCCTCTGCATGCCGTCCCCTATAGTGTCAGGGTCAATTATTGCATGTTTTAGATGCTATCTAGCTTCATTCTGTCACTCTGTCATGGCCATGCTGTTGCCCATAATTTTGGCATAATGGTGCGATTATGCAGCCTCAGAGGCATCCATGCATGCTGCCCCTGCTGTTTCCTGTCCATTTCCGTGGTGTTTCCATCCTTTTCTGAGGTTCCCAGGTGTTTGGCCAAGCTTCCCTGTGCAGAGCCTTGGTCCCATTGAAAAATGCTCGAGTCTCCCATTGACTTCAATGGGGTTCGTTATTCGAGACGAGCACTCGAGCATCGGGAAAAGTTCGTCTCGAATAACGAGTACCCGAGCATTTTAGTGCTCGCTCATCTCTAATCACATCTCATTTCATCATGTAAAAATGTAATTTAATAAAAATATAATGTAATAATGAAAAAATGTAAGACATATTTCGCAGCCAACCAGATTACTACAGGGTTAACTTGGTTACCTTAAATTAAAAATAGTTTGGAGATGCTTTAAATATGCAAACTCTATGTTTACTCTATGTATTATTGCATTTAAATGTGGATATGTGGAACTGTACTTGACCTTCCTCTCCCGTTTCATGATCTTCATAATTATTATAACTTCAATAAAAAAAATTGGGGGAATTTATTAATGTGTCACCGGCTCCGACAGTGCAGAGCTTGACAACACTAGTCTTTTTCTGCAGTTTAAGACTGTTGAGTTCTACTTTTAGAATTTTAGGGTGTCTAAATTGCTCCTTCTAATTTTTTCAGTGCACAGACTATTTCATGTCTGACATGCCCCTTTTATGAGACTACAGCAGCTTCATCAGAACATTCCCCTTTGTCAGACAAGTCAGAAGAGTGACAAGCAATGGCCGCCTCTTGATGTATCGGGGTAGGCGGCTGCGCAGCATTCATTCCACACCATATGAAAAGTCCCCGGAAGCAGCGGGTCCGCCGGCGCAGGGACAGTAACGACCCACGCCGGCCCACCCCTGGCCGGCCATGCTCTCCGCTTGGCCGGCCGCGGAGTTTATTTTGCTTCATTATTATTTATTAGTTTTCATTATTATTTCTCTCTACTTCCATGAATGGACCCCATTAGGAGAGGATTTCTTCCACCCATTATCAAATGAACTGATATCTTTAAGATGTTGTTTTCAGGGGCGTAACTACAGTGGTAGCAGCCATAGCAGCCGCTATGGGGCCCGCAGTGTCAGGGGCCCCCATCATCCGACCTGACACAATAAAGAATGGAGGATGTGTACCATTATATCTATATTGCACATATCTATATCTATACTGCACATAGATATCTATATCTATACTGCACATGTCCAGCATAATATGTATATAACATATACTCTGATGTATATATGCAGTATCTGTGATGTGTATATGGTGTCTGTATACCCTGTATGTGAGTATGTTGCATATGGCACTGTATATATGCGTATATGCACATGAGTGTATTTATATGTGTGAGTATACTAATATGTATATTTTTTAAGTGGGAGGGGGGGCCCCATGCAGAAGCCTGCTAGGGGGCCCTGTCTCTCCTAGTTACCCCACTGTGTATTTCGACTCAGATACTATGGGTCAATGTGATTTGGTTGCTGGAGAAATACTGTGACTGTTGGTTACTATGAGGTACAGTGACTATGGGCTACTATGGAGGCAATGTGAGTATAGTTTACATTGGAGTACTTTGACTATATTGTGATTTTGGGGGTACTGTTATTATATTGGATACTGTGTGGCTTCTGTGACTATTTTGGCTATTATGGAGGTATTGTGACTATGTTGGCTACTGTTTGGGCACTATGACTATATTGTCAACTGTGGTTACATTGATACTATGTTAGCTACTGTGGGGCACTGTTACTTTGTTGGCTATAGTGGAACTGTGCTGTGCATTAAAAAGTTGTAGTTCGATGGTAACTATGTGATGTCCTGCACTTTTGTCCAACCCTCCCACAGCGGTTTTATTTTTGTACACTATGTGAGTATCTTGAATAAAATGAACTAAATAAGAAGATTTTTGGTAAATGCCATTCTGCAATTTTTCTATTTTTTTGTATATGGATGCTATGCTTTTTTCTTAGAATAGAGCACTACTATTTTGGTCATATTTATGCTCCCATTACTCTTTGTCATCCTAGACAGCTTATAATTAAAGGGTAAAATATACACATATATCTACAGATAAGGAAGTGACACTCTTTAAAATATCTTTTTCTATTTTTGCTGTGTTATAGTAATTCATTTTACTTAATCAAGAATTAGTTAACTATTATTATATTGGATAATGTAGTGGAACTGTAACTATATTGGCTACTGTGGGGCTTTTCTGACTATATTGGGTATTATGTGACTATAATAACTACTTTTTGGGCACTATGACCATATTACCTACTGTGGGGGCACTTTTACTATATTATCTACAGTGGGGGCACTGTTACTGTACTGGCTAAAGTAGGACTTTTTTGGCTATATTGGCTACTATGGGGGCCCTGTGACTGTAGTGGCTACAATGAGGTACCACCTTAATATGAGGGGAAGATGAGAGGGGCAGATAAGGGGTGGCCACAATATAAGGATAAGATGAAGGGTCACAATATGAGGGGGGGTGAAAGGGAGTCACAATATGAGCAGGTATGGAAGGGGTTAGGGTTTCACAATATGGGTGAGAGATGAGTTTGCTACAATATGAATGGAAGATGATAGGGGCCCACAGGATGCAGGAAAGATGAGGGGCCACAATATGGGGGGAAATGAGGGTTCACTAGTTGAAGGGGCAACATGAGGGAAAGATAAGTGGGGTTCAATATAAGGGTGAAATATGAGCTCCACAATATGAACAGGAGATTATGACAGAAATTAGTATCTGCAAAATATAGGCATTGTTCTGTTTGTTTTCAGAGGGGGTATCACATATAATAAATTGGTAAAATCACTATGGCTTTACAGTTGCACTTTAATCTTAAAAAAAAAAAATTGTTGCATAAAAATCTGTTACTTTTGCATTTAAAACAATATCCGTTTGCCATAAACAATTTGCTGGGAATCCAATTCAATACAAAAACAAATAGATGACCATAAGTAGACATGCCTAGGACCATATCACTATATAACTCATCATTTCAAAACAACAAAGATTATCATCTCTTGATGCGCATATCTGGCAACATCTTTCATACATATTTTAATACCAACTGATTGAGTCTTCAGATTCCTGAGATCAATAAGATATGAATGCAGCTCCTGGAGTATTGGTCCAACTTTACAATGACCTGTAATAATACTATTACTGCACTTTTGGTAATGAATTTAGCACCATCCTCAATGCTGAAAATATGGTCAATTTTAAACTCCAAGGTCTGCAGCCGACTCATTGAGGTCTATAGAGAGTTTACTATGCATGCCCTGTAATGTGAGGGGTGCCAATAGGTGGTGACCTTATAATAGGGGGCATAATGGGGGAGGCTATGATGGTGTTTCCCCCCCAACATCCTCATAGGCTGTAAGCTCTTGTGTCACCTCCTCATCCTCATAGACTGTAAGCTCTTGTGTCACCCCCTCATCCTCATAGACTGTAAGCTTTTGTGTCCCCCTCTCATCCTCATAGACTGTAAGCTCTTGTGTCCCCCTCTCATCCTCATAGACTGTAAGCTCTTGTGTCACCCCCTCATCCTCATAGACTGTAAGATCTTGTGTCACCCTCTCATCCTCATAGACTGTAAGCTCTTGTGTCACCCCCTCAACCTCACAGACTGTAAGCTCTTGTGTCACCCTCATCCTCGTAGACTTTAAGCTCTTGTGTCACTTCCTCATCCTCATAGACTGTATGCTCTTGTGTCAACCCCTCATCCTCATAGACTGTAAGATCTTGTGTCACCCTCTCATCCTCATAGACTGTAAGCTCTTGTGCCAACTCCTCATCCTCATAGACTGTAAGCTCTTGTGTCACCCCCTCATCCTCATAGACTGTAAGCTCTTGTGTCACCCGCTCATCCTCATAGACTGTAAGCTCTTGTGTCACCCGCTCATCCTCATAGACTGTAAGCTCTTGTAAACATAATTCCTATTGTTCTATATGACTGTTTGTACTAGGATTATATGTGTATATGTCTCCTATGATTTGTAAAGGGCTACGTAATTTGATGGCGCCATATAAATAAAGATTATTATTAGAGATGAGCGAACATACTCGTCCGAGCATGATGCTCGTTCGAGCATTAGCATACTCGAAACTGCTCGTTGCTCGGACGAATACTTCGCCCGCTCGAGAAAATGGCAGCTCCCGCCGTTTTGCTTTTTGGCGGCCAGAAACAGAGCCAATCACAAGCCAGGAGACTCTGCACTCCACCCAGCATGACGTGGTACCCTTACACGTCGATAGCAGTGGTTGGCTGGCCAGATCAGGTGACCCTGGGATAGACTAGCCGCTGCCCGCGCTGCTCGGATCATTCTGTGTCTGGATGCCGCTAGGGAGAGAGCTGCTGCTGGTCAGGGAAAGCGTTAGGGTGTTCTATTAGAATAGTGTTAGGCAGGAGTGATTCTCCAAGAACCCAACAGCCCTTCTTAGGGCTACAATAACGTTATACTTTTTTTTTTTTTTGTTTGCTTGTGGCTGGGCTTGCTGGCACTAGTAGTGCAGCTAGTACCATATTGTGAGGAATTTGCAGGGGGACTTGCTACCGTTGTGTTTAGCTCTTAGTGACACACATATCCACCTCAAACACCAAAGTGGGAAAATTTATTAGGGGTTTGATTTCAATTAGGCACAGTCTGCCAGTTTCTTTTTATTTTACGTTTATTTTTTCATAACTCAGCGTCATCTCATCAGTGTGCTTTCATACTTGGCTAGAAAATAGCCAAAGGAGAATCCAAACGGCTTACTTACGCCTACAATAGCGTTAAATATATTTTATTTCTGGTTGATCTGCTGGTGGCTGTCCTTGCTGCAGTGCATATACTAGCCAATTGTGAGGAATTTGGAGTGAGACTTGCGACCGCTGTATTTAGCGCTTAGTGACGCACATATCCATCGCAAAGACCGAAGTGGGATAATTTATTAGGGGTTGGATTTCAATTAGGCACAGTCTGCCATTTCCTTTTTATTTTACGTTTATTTTTTCATAACTCAGCGTCATCTCATCAGTGTGCTTTCATACTTGGCTAGAAAATAGCCAAAGGAGAATCCAAACGGCTTACTTACGCCTACAATAGCGTTATATATATTTTATTTCTGGTTGATCTGCTGGTGGCTGTCCTTGCTGCAGTGCATATACTAGCCAATTGTGAGGAATTTGGAGTGAGACTTGCGACCGCTGTGTTTAGCGCTTAGTGACGCACATATCCATCGCAAAGACCGAAGTGGGATAATTTATTAGGGGTTGGATTTCAATTAGGCACAGTCTGCCATCTACTTTTTATTTTACGTTTATTTTTTCATAACTCAGCGTCATCTCATCTGGCATAGCAGTGTGCTTTCATAGTTGGCTAGAAAATAGCCATAGCAATAGGATAGCATCGTTTGGTTTTAAAAACTAAAAAACACAAAAAAAAAAAAAAAAACACACAAAAAAAAAGTTAAAAAAAAATTAAAGTTATAACTTTCATTTTCAAAATGTTTAACCCGAGGGCTAGGGGTAGAGGACGAGGGCGGGGACGTGGGCGTCCAACTACTGCAGGGGTCAGAGGCCGTGGTCCTGGGCGGGGTGAGACACCACCTGCTGATGAGGGAGCAGGGGAACGCCGCAGATCTACACTCCCTAGGTTCATGTCTGAAGTTACTAGGACTCGTGGTAGAGCACTGTTGAGGCCAGAACAGTGCGAACAGGTGATGTCGTGGATTGCCGACAATGCTTCGAGCAATTTGTCCACCAGTCAGTCTTCCACGCAGTCCACCCATGTCACCGAAATCGGCACTCCTCCAGCTCCTGCACCTCAGCCTCCTCCTCCTCCCCAGTCTGCCCCCTCCCAGGAAAATTTGGCATTTGAACCGGCATACTCTGAGGAACTGTTTTCTGGACCCTTCCCACAGTCACAAACCACTTGTCCGGTTGCTGCTGAGCAATTTTCCGATGCCCAGGTTTTTCACCAGTCGCAGTCTGTGGGTGATGATGACCTTCTTGACGTAGTGGCAGAAGTGTGTAAAGAGGTGTCCGATGATGAGGAGACACGGTTGTCAGACAGTGGTGAAGTTGTTGTCAGGGCAGGAAGTCCGAGGGGGGAGCAGACTGAGGGATCGGAGGATGATGAGGTGACAGACCCAAGCTGGGTTGAGAGGCCGGGTGAACACAGTGCTTCTGAGACGGAGGAGAGTCCTATAGCAGAACAGGTTGGAAGAGGCAGTGGTGGGGCCAGACGGAGAGGCAGGGCCAGAGCAGGTGCATCAGCGCCAAATGTGTCACGTAGTGAAGCTCCCATGGCGAGGGCTCCCGCGGCGAGGGCTAGATTTTCAGAAGTCTGGAGGTTCTTTAAGGAAACACCGGATGACCGACGGACTGTGGTGTGCAACCTTTGCCAAACCAGGATCAGCAGGGGTTCCACCACTACTAGCTTAACTACCACCAGTATGCGCAGGCATATGAATGCTAAACACCCGAATCAGTGGCACCAAGCCCGTTCACCTCCGGCCGTGCACACCACTGCTCCTTCCCCTGTGTCAGCTGATAGTCAGCCCCCTGCCCAGGACCCTGGCACAAAAACCCCATCGTTGCCTCCACGATCCTCCACAGCATCCACCAGCGTTCAGCTCTCCATACCCCAGACGCTGGAGCGGAAAAGAAAATATAGTGCAACCCACCCGCACGCCCAAGCCCTTAATGTCCACATCTCCAGATTGCTTAGCCTGGAGATGCTGCCCTATAGGCTAGTAGAGACCGAGGCCTTTCGCAACCTCATGGCGGCGGCCGCCCCTCGGTATTCGGTCCCCAGCCGCCACTACATTTCCCGATGTGCCGTCCCAGCCCTGCACCAGCACGTGTCAGACAACATCATCCGTGCCCTGACCAACGCCGTTTCTGACAAGGTCCACCTGACCACGGACACGTGGACGAGTGCTGCCGGGCAGGGCCACTATATATTGCTGACGGCACATTGGGTTAACTTGGTGGAGGCTGGGACCGAGTCTGACCCTGGGGCTGGTCATATACTGCCGACGCCGAGGATTGCGGGGCCTACCTCGGTCCAGGTCTCAAAGGCCTACTATGCCTCCTCCTCCTCCCACCCCTCCTCCACCTCCTCCTCCGAACTACCATCCGTGGGCATGGCGCCATCAGTCGCTAGCTCTAGGCACAGCAGCAGTGCCGTCGCTAAGCGACAGCAGGCGGTGCTCAAACTGCTGAGCCTAGGCGATAAAAGGCACACCGCCCAAGAACTATTACAGGGCATCACGGCGCAGACTGATCTGTGGCTGGCACCGCTGAACCTGAAGCCAGGCATGGTTGTGTGTGACAACGGCCGTAATCTGGTGGCGGCTCTGCAACTCGGCAGACTGACACATGTGCCATGCCTGGCCCATGTGTTAAATCTGATAGTTCAGCGTTTCCTCAAGACATACCCCAATCTGTCAGATTTGCTCACGAAGGTGCGCCGCATCTGTGCGCATTTCAGGAAGTCCAGCACAGATGCTGCCACTCTCAGGGCAGCGCAGCGCCGCCTCCAACTGCCCGCTCACCGACTGTTGTGCGACGTGCCCACGAGGTGGAATTCAACATTAACCATGTTATCCAGAGTTTACCAGCAGCGCAGAACGATTGTAGACTGCCAGATGTCAACTTCCACCAGAACTGGTAGTCAGGTCAGTCAGCTTCCTCAAGTCTACAATGAGGAGTGGACGTGGATGTCTGATATCTGTCAGGTGCTGAGTAACTTTGAGGAGTCAACACAGATGGTCAGTGGTGATGCCGCCATCATCAGCCTCACCATCCCGCTGCTTGGCCTGTTGAAAAACTCTCTGGTCAGCATGAAGTCGGAAGCTTTGCGCTCGTCACAAGAGACGGGGGAAGAAGATTCCCTTGTTGATAGCCAAAGCACCCTTAGGTCTGTTTCTCAGCACATATCGGAGGAGGTGGAGGAGGATGAGGAGGAAGAGGAGGAGAATGTTGGCGAGACAGAAGAGGGGACCATTGTTCAGTCCTTCACTGTTCAGCGTGTATGGGCAGAAGAAGAGGAGTTGGAGGAGTTGGAGGAGGAGGAAATGGACAGTCAGGCCAGTGAGGGGAGTGAATTCTTGCGCGTTGGGACTCTGGCGCATATGGCAGATTTCATGCTAGGCTGCCTATCCCGTGACCCTCGCGTTCAAAGAATTTATTCCAGCACCGATTACTGGGTATTCACTCTCCTGGACCCACGGTACAAGCAAAATCTTTCCACTCTCATCCCTGGAGAGGAAAGGAGTGTGAGAATGCATGAATACCAGCAGGCCCTGGTGCACAAGCTGAAACAGTATTTCCCTTCTGACAGCGCTAGCGGCAGAGTGCGTAGTTCTGCGGGACAAGTAGCGAGGGAGAGTAGGCGAGCAGGCAGCTTGTCCAGCACTGGCAAGGGTACGCTTTACAAGGCTTTTGCCAGCTTTATGTCACCCCAGCAAGACACTGTCACCTGTCCCCAGTCTCGGCAGAGTAGGGCTGATCTTTACAGAAAGATGGTGAGGGAGTACGTAGCTGACCATACCATCGTCCTAAATGATCACACAGCTCCCTACAACTACTGGGTTTCAAAGCTGGACATGTGGCACGAACTGGCGCTGTACGCCTTGGAGGTTCTTGCCTGCCCTGCGGCTAGCGTCTTGTCCGAGCGGGTTTTCAGTGCAGCTGGTGGCATCATCACCGATAAGCGTACACGCCTGTCGACTGACAGCGCTGACAGGCTGACGCTTATTAAGATGAATAAAGCCTGGATTTCTCATAATTTCCAATCTCCACAAGGTGAAGGAAGCTCAACCTGAATAATTTATGCACTCCTCCTCCTCCTCATTTTCCTCCTTCTCCTCCTCTTTGTACACTAAAGCAGAGGAAACTGGCTATTTTTTGACAGGGCCCACTGGCTCTAGCTACAGTACTTTATGCATTTAATTTTTCTGGAGGGCCACCTACCCGGTCCTCTGTTTTAAACAATTTTTGGGAGTGCCACATACAGGCACTCAATCTATTCAATTTTTCTGGAGGGCCACCTACCTACTCCTCTGGTTTGAAAACTTTTTTGGACTGCCACATACAGGCACTCAATCTATTTCATTTTTCTGGAGGGCCACCTACCTGCTCCTCTGGTTTGAAAACTTTTTTGGACTGCCACATACAGGCACTCAATCTATTTCATTTTTCTGGCGGGCCACCTACCTGCTCCTCTGGTTTGAAAACTTTTTTGGACTGCCACATACAGGCACTCAATCTATTCCATTTTTCTGGAGGGCCACCTACCTGCTCCTCTGGTTTGAAAACTTTTTGGGACTGCCACATACAGGCACTCAATCTATTTCATTTTTCTGGAGGGCCACCTACCTGCTCCTCTGGTTTGAAAACTTTTTTGGACTGCCACATACAGGCACTCAATCTATTCCATTTTTCTGGAGGGCCACCTACCTGCTCCTCTGGTTTGAAAACTTTTTTGGACTGCCACATACAGGCACTATCCAAATTAAATTGTCTCCATAGCAGCCTCCACACGTTGTCTCCATTGCTACCTCCAAAAGTCGTCCATATAGCTGCCTCCATACATCGTCCCCTTATCAAACGAGGTGTGTCAGGCACAAATTTGGGTTGTTTTCATGGATTCCACATCAAAGTTGTTAACTTTGTTGCCACCCTACAGTGTAATCCACAAAATATACTGGCAAACTTTTATCATTTACCGATATTATTTGAGCGCTTCTTGCTCACCTCCTTTGGTTCCTCTCTGCCACCCATTGGTTTGAAGCCTGAGTCCATTTAGGGTATGTCGCCATGACACTCTCTAGGCTGCTGCCGCTGCCTCCGCTTGCCGTCCCCTATAGTGTCAGGGTCAATTATTGGATGTTTTAGATGCTATCTAGCTTCATTCTGTCACTCTGTCATGGCCATGCTGTTGCCCATAATTTTGGCATAATGGTGCGATTAAGCAGCCTCAGAGGCATCCATGCATGCTGCCCCTGCTGTTTCCTGTCCATTTCCGTGGTGTTTCCATCCTTTTCTGAGGTTCCCAGGTGTTTGGCCAAGCTTCCCTGTGCAGAGCCTTGGTCCCCTTGAAAAATGCTTGAGTCTCCCATTGACTTCAATGGGGCTCGTTATTCGAGACGAGCACTCGAGCATCGGGAAAAGTTTGTCTCGAATAACGAGTACCCGAGCATTTTAGTGCTCGCTCATCTCTAATTATTATTATTATTATGGTGTTTTATTTAGAATAATTAGAATAAAATCATCATGTCACTGAAAGGGTGAGTTTATTGTCAAAGGGAAAGTCCCTGGATATTAGTCTGATCTGTAATGAAAGAAACACTATCCCCATTGTGTTCATCGTTAGCATGTTTCCTCGGATACAGAAATATTGTATCTAAATGTAAATGATCCAGAGTAGAAATTGTGCAGTATAGTCACGTTTTGTCATCGGGAGACTCTGAATATTAGGAATAAATTATTATTGACAGAAGAATAACTTAAAAAAACTATCTGACAAACATTCACCACAGTTTATTGAATGGCATTACATTTCCATGAAGGCACAAAACTACATTTGAAATGAAAACACCTAGCACCAACTCACACTGTACACCAGATATACAATAAAAATGTTTATTGGATCTAAAACTGGAACATATGTGTAGTATAGCATTCTATGTTCAAAATGCGAGAACGTATAGGACCTGCAACATAAAAAAGAAATACCTGAATCTTTACTTAAATTCTGTTATGTATACTAAGTAAACTAAGTAAACATTTCATCACAGGCTGGGCGAGGAGTAGGGTGGCACTGAAGGGCCCAAGGGCCCACCTCTACAAAAAGTGTGAAACTGATTGAAAATGATAAAAAATTAGCATAGATCATAAAGTATGGATTGTAAAATCATAAAATAATATATGTTCGTGAAAAAGTCCAGAGAGCGAATTCTTTCTACTTCATATGCTTCTTGTAAACAAATGAAAAATAAAAACATAAAAAAAAAAAAAAAAAAATGTTGGAATATTGAGCTTTCTATTTGTCAGGGAGGTATGATGTTATTCCCCAATCAGACTGTAAATCAGAATCTGGCCGTTCAGGATATAAATGTCGCGTTCTCAACTTGATACTGGTGCTTGTTGCGACATTTGTTGTGACATTACTTGTGTGTCCTTTCGGCAGCTCATGTGAGGCCCAGATACACGGATGGTGAACAGTCATATAGGAGAAATAGTGGCTGTGGTGAAAATGTCACTTCTATATGGTAATAATAAACAACAAATATATTGTGAGCTGTTTTCTCCTACTCAATATGGGGACTCACGTTTTGTCGACCGCTTTCTTCTTGTAGCAGAGTGCCGCGTTTGTGTGGTATGGAGCCACGGGTTCTTACCTCGGCGTTTTACTTTCTCACATGCGCATGTGAGTATCTTCCTAGTCTGCTCAGCTGGAAAAATGGATGCTATTATTATTATAATATCTCTTCATTGTGCATAGGTTTTTGTCAAGGTAAATAGAAGCTTAAAGGGAACCTGTCATTAAGAAGATATTTTTTCAATGATGACAGGTACCAGTAGGCTATTGTTATTGTTATTGCTTCCATTTTACTCCTCTGGATGTGGGCACTACTTTTATGTATAGGCTCATCCAAGGTCGGAATAGCCCACCAGTGTGCCAGTGAAAGCATTGGTGAGCCATTTTTGGGTGGGTGGTGAGGCATTTTTGGGTGGGTGGTGACCACGCCCCCTGCCACAGCTGACTCCGCCCCCTGTCATTCCTGTGAGAGGGCACCGATAGAGTTGAATAACAGGATGGTGCAGAGAGTTATTAGCTCTCTGCATCATCCATGTTCCCCTGCTGTGATGCCAGCAGGCATGGAGTGATGGTGTCATCTGCCAGCTTTATAGCTAAGAAGAAGATAAGAAGAGGAGAGCTGCAGGTGAGTATGTGGGGTTTATTTTTATTTTTTTAATTCATTTGAAACAAGGAGAAAAGGACAAGTGGGGAGGGCACAATATGGGGGATATGAGAGGGGGCTCACAGTATGGAGGGTATGGCAATATAAGTGAGAGATGAAAGGGGACACAATTTGAGGAGGAGTTTAGAGAAGCCACAACATAAGGTGGTGGTGGTGGTGGTGGTGGGGGGGGGGGTGAAGCCACAATATGAGGAGGAAATGAGAGGCCACAATATGAGGAGGAGATGGGAGGACACAGTTTGAGGGTCGGATAAGAGGGGCCACAATGTGAGGAGGAGATGAGGCGCCACAATAGGAGCTGGCAGAGACACTGATGGTGCTGATAGGTCCAACCTAATGCTGGACCTTACATCTATCTTCACAAGATTGAATAACATTTTAGATATATCTCGAGAATCTCCTCAGGGAACATAGATGTGTTTAGACTGAAATGTTTGTTTTGTGTAAGTAGCAATAAAACACGGTACCACTTACCGAATACAAGTATTTTGGTCTAGACACATCTTCGTTCTGGGAGGAGATTCTCCAGATGAACTTAAAATTCATTTTAAAACACATTCAATTGCATTTTGTGCACATGGTGTTAAGCTGCATTCTCCTTATGTATTTGCATTGCATTTTAACACACTTTGCAAACACATTGGAAAAAACGCAGCTCATAACACATCACTGTTTTCACTATCAATTATACTGATGTGTTTTGGGATGCATTTGCTGTGCCTTTCAAAAGCAATGACAATGGATTCTGTAAATGCTGCCTAAGAATATAGAGGAGATATTTCCATGTAGTAGTAGGTGGCAGGGCCGATTCTAGCATATTTGCTGCCTGAGGCGAATATTAAAATGCTGCCCCCCCCCCCCCACCCGCTCCCTGTTAAGTAAATGCTGAAAACTTTACTAACAATTAACAACCCTACAGACAGCTCCCTGACACTGTGTGACTGACTACAGGATCTGGGAGGCATTAGTGGCATCTAGTACCTTATAGATGACAATCTCTTCCATCAGGGGGACTTTATTCCGGGTTCTCCAATCCATGACGTATCACTGCTGAGTTCATGGCCAGATATCTTCAGCTCCGTGCAGCATCTCCACCCGGCGTCCCTAAAAATACCACAGTCACCTACAGTATAAAGTCTCCTGGATAACAACACTGCGCTCCTAAATAATATATACCCCTCACAACACAACTGACCGCACTCTCCCCACATATAAAACATCCCGTCATTATATATATATATATTCTACTGGAATTATAGCATGCACAGCAGCAATCAATATACAACACCCCCAATTTATTAATACAGACCCCCCCCTAACATTTAGTTTAAATTATGCAAAGTAATCTACTGTATCCTATAACTAATATATCCCACCCTGTTATTATGTTACATGTGATTTTATATTCAGTGCTACCCTGATTAATGTAAATATATAGCACCCCCTAATATACAGACCCCCCAGCTTAGTAATATACAGTATCGCATATACAGTTCCCCCGCTCAGTAATATACTGTATCCCATATACAGCCCCCCCCCCAGCTTAGTAATATACTGTTTACCCCCCAGCTGAAATCTGGCCCCATATAAATAAATATATCAACCCCCCCCGACAGTATAAAACAGTTATGGCCCCATATAATATATCAAACCTCCCCCCCCACAATATAAAACAATTATGGCCCCATATAATATATTAACCCCCCCCCCCCACACACACACAGTTTAAAACAATTGTGGCCACATATAATATATCAACCCCCCCCCCCCCAGTATAAAACAATTATGGCCACATATAATGTAAACAGCACCCCCCCCAGTATATGACAATTATGGCCCCATATAATATATACCCCCCACACAGTATAAAACAATTATGGCCACATATAATGTAAACAGCACCCCCCCAGTATATGACAATTATGGCCCCATATAATATATACCCCCCACACAGTATAAAACAAATATGGCCACATATAATGCATACAGCACCCCCTAGTATATGACAATTATGGCCCCATATAATGTATACAGCCCCCCCCCCCCACACAGTATAAAACAAGTATGGCCACGAATCCCCCCCCCCCCCTTATCAGCCAGTATATGACAATTTTGGCCCCCATTCCCCCTTATCAGCCAGATTAGAATTAATGAAAGTGCATGAAAAATAATAAAATCCTACTCACCTGCAGGCAGCTGCTCCCTATGCGCGCGGCTCCGGTCTTCACGCGGCTCTCCTGTGAGCCGCGGCTCCGCGCAGTGACACAGGCGTCGTGACGTCGTGACGTCATGACGCCTGTGTCACTGATTAGAACGGAGCGACGCAGCAGCCGGAAAGGCGCTGCGTCGCTCCGCATATAAATCGCGCCTGTGTCTTAAAGAGACAGGCGCGATTTATTTAGCTGGTGGACGATTCGGGCGTTAATGGACGCCCGAATCGCCCACTTTAGAGCGGCGAATTTCGCCGCCCTGTACAGGGACCCGCAATCTGCCGCCTGAGGCGAGATTTTCATCTCGCCTCATGGCAGATGCGGCCCTGGTAGGTGGGCCCCCAGAATAATTTTTACTGGGCTCCCCAGTCCGACCCTGGGCTTAGCACAGTACAACTATTCAGACACACGGGTAGTGTCTGACACACAGCGTCCATCTGCTGTCTGAAGGCACTGGACCAACTAAATGGGATCGGGCTTGACCCAAATAGTAAAGAGATCTGTTAGCAGATGGCTCCATCTACTCTATAGTGGCCATGTCAGTATGACACTTTAGCTCCCTTTTATATAAATTGGATCTGAGCTACAGCTACAAAATGTACATAGAAAGTAGTATAAGGATAAGAACCACACAAAGTTTCTGCCAAGTTCTGGCACAGCTGACTCTCAAATGGGTCAAATATATTTTGTAGTAAATACTTGATCCCTTTTTTATACATTATATATAAGAATAGACTTTAGGAGCTGTGTTCAATCTTACATATCACACTTTGAAGCCACGTGCAAGAATATAGAGCCCCATTCAGTATGTACAGTTACAGGCAAATCATGCAAACCGGATATTGTAAAGAATAGTTAGAATTTTTAAGCATATCTTACATATTTTAAAAGATAACATAGGGGAACTTGAACAGTGACACTAACCCCTAAATGAATATTATATTTTGGGCCCAGTATCCAAAGCTATTGTCAGCTATCGTCAGGAAAGATGATCGATGAGGGTCTGAGGCCCTGATAGAAACCTCAAACCACAGATTAGGCACCTTCAAATGATTGTCCTATAGGGCAGGAATTCTATTCCCATAATATGAGATCAGCTGTGTCTGGTAATGATGCTCATCTCCTTGAAAATCAGGCAGAGTTGCTATAGCACGTGTGAACCTCAATAGCTTATTTAAAGGAAATCAACCACTCAAAAAAAACCTTTCCACTCCTCTTCATCTTGATCCCAGCACTATCCTACGCTAGTCTTAACATGCCGGGATCACCTACACAAGAAATTTATAATTAGCACCATGGAGTGTGAGGACAGGATGTCTGGAGCTCCAGTCTGCTAATTATGCAAGCCTATGCACCTCCCTGACCTATCCTGGGAGCATGGGAGTGCAAGGTGACGTCACACGAGATACCTGAATTCATGCTTTTTGCGTGCCCTGACCTCCTTCTCCCATCATGGGAGATGGACAGCACCAGGATCAATATGAAGAGTAGCAGAGGTGAGTTTTTATAGTTTTTTTTATGTAGGGCTATGTATAATACACTGAACAGTGCAAAACTTTTTTTTTCCATTATAGCATTCACTGCATTTGGGATGCGGGTATTCTAAGGATGGGGTTTAAGTAATTTAAACTTTTAGATGTCTTCATTCTTTTTAAATATCTTCACCCCCCCTTTCTGAACCCTATGGGGTCTCATCACAGTATATTGTCAATATACAGCTCATTTATTAAAACCTGCCTCCTTGAGAGGCAAGTTTGATATTAGCAGTAAACAGGTTAACTGCTGCAAACAACGGACATTGGGGGTCATTTACTAAGGGCCCGATTCGCGTTTTCCCGACGTGTTACCTGAATATTTCCGATTTGCGCCGATTTTCCCTGAATTGCCCCGGGATTTTGGCGCACACGATCGGATTGTGGCGCATCGGCGCTGGCATGCACGCAACGGAAATCTGGGGGCGTGGCCGAACGGTAACCCGACGGATTCGGAAAAACCGCCGCATTTAAAAAAAAAATAAATGGTCGCACGGCCCATACTCACATGCACCACGATGAAGACGATGAACTCCGGGGCATCTCGGCGGACATCGGCGCAGCAGCGCCACCTGGTGGACATCGGGCGCAGGACCTTGATGAATCGCCGGAAGACCCGAACGCTCGTCAGAGAAGCTGCCGCTGGAACGCGAATGGACCGGGTAAGTAAATGTGCCCCATTGTGTTAATAAAGAAAATGGACCAACAATTGAAGTTCAGTTCCGATGGGAATGACTAAATTGCTGATGAGGTTTTCAATGTTCTTTCATGTTGGGCACTTGTGTGACCACAATATAACCAGGACAAATATTCATCTGCAGTCAGCCAATACTTGATAAACAAAGTATTAGGCACAGAACTTCACAAAACTTTTCAGTGCTATTTACTGAAACAGAAAATCTGCATTCACGACTACTGTAACCTGCTGTTATACATGTATTAATATCACTCGTGATAGTGGTTTCGTAGTTACTCTAAGAGACGAAATTACACAGAGTAATGCCTGAGGATATTCAGTCAGAGCATTGCACAATTGTGTTTCATTATGTGTGCTTCAGAGACCTTCATAGTAACATAAAAAATGAGTCACAAAGCTAAAGAACTTTCCATGAAGAACAATCAAACCTTGACTCACCAACAAATGTGATAACTGTGAATCCAAACTTGAACTTGACAGAATAGCAAACCTTTGTATATGTTCACACTATATAAAAAAACAACTAAAAATAAATATAAAAGGAAAATAAAACCAATTCCAAAAATACATATAATCCAAAAATGTGCAAATAATGAGAAATAGACTGAGCTTTGTATGAATTATCTAACTATTCTAGTGTCTAGAATATGTAGTAATCTGATAACCATTAGCCTAAAACCAGGAAGCTTATGCCAATACATGAAAGCACAGGCCTTTGCACAATAAAACCTATAAATGTTAAGCCCTGTCATCAACAAGACAGAACTACTATATTAATGTGTACCAACTGCCTTAGAACAGGTATATAGGGGGACATTTATTATAGCCGGTACTGCACACGACTTATGCCCACCCATTGTCTAAGCCTCCTGATGTAACCATTGGGTGGCTGCTCCATTGGGAAGACCGACAGGCCTTGGCAACAAGCCCGAACTGGTGTTGTTTTGCGCAAAAACCTGCGAGTATTCAGTGGTGAAGATTCGCAGGCTTCAGCGAGTGTTCAGGCACATTGCAGGAACGCACAGAGGAACATGATGTGGAGGTGGCGTAGTATCAAGAATAATCACGATTTCTTGCAGAGTGCACAAAACTGTGATTGTTTCAGTGCTTTTAAGTCAGAAAACTGGCGCAGAAGCACTGATAAATCTCCCCCATTATTTCTTTATACAGAGGAAAATTGCTTCTCATATAGAGTATATATATGTGAAAGTATATTTGCTCTTTTATGGGTCGTCTTTGGCACCTTTAGACCAACCATTTTTGGGAACATTGGGGGTCATTTACTAAGGGCCCGAATCTCTCTTTTTCATCGGGTTTCCCGAAAAGTACCGGTTTGCGGCGAATTGCCCCGGGTTTTTGGCGCACGCGATCGGATTGTGGCGCATTGGCGCCAGCATGCATGCATCGGGGTCCGTGGCCATCGGAAAACCTGACGGATTCGCAAAAAAAACGCTGTATTTTTTAAAAAAATTGTTGTTTGACACACGCTTACCTGCACCCAGGATAGGATGGTGAACTCCGGCGAACTCCGGCGGACTTCAGCGCAGCAGCGAAACCTGGTGGACATCGGGCGCACTACCTTAGTGAATCGCCAGAAGATCCGAATCCTCGATGGAGAACGCGCCGCTGGATTGCAACAGGACCGGGTGAGTAAATGTGCCCCATTGGGTTACATGTATTATGTATTCCAGATTTTTATTAGTCTGGAATTTTCTACTGATCAAATGTATTTTGAGGGATTATTCTATTTGAAAGACCTGGCATTTAAGCAGTTAAGATATTTGCACCTTTTTTTAAAGACAAAAATGTTAATCATCTGGAATCATGTAATAACTCTGCAAAAAAACGACCATGGAAAACTTTGTGAAGATGTTTTCTAAGAAAATAGGGGCAAATTCACCACTGTGCCTCAAATTGTTGCAAAAAAGAATGAGCAAAATGAGAAAAAAATAGATAAATGTCTCCCATTATTTGTGCATGAAGTGAGACTGTGAATCTTTTCTCTTTGATAAAGTTCTTCTTTCACTGTAATTTCAAGTGGGTCATGTATCAAACTTTCGGCTTTTAGTAAGTCTTATTAGATTTTTGTGTAAAGCCTCATTTTTTTAATGTAAAATCTATTAAAAGTAGAAAAAAATGGTATAGTTGATAACACACTCGCAAATCGATACAACATACATTGTCAGTCAGGATTTAGAAGTGAAAAGGTTAGATGAACAAGCAGATCAGACGACTCTCACTGACGGGATCTGGGCTAAGAGACATTGGAAATGGTCCACAGTCTTATGGGCGTGTATATGTAACTAATGATAAAGGCAAATTGGTAATGGGACCGAACCATCTAAAGTCCGTTCACATTTTAGGTTTTTTTTCGGTTGGTATGGCACTGTAGGACACACATTGGGATACAACTGCTTATTTCTGATTTAGAGTAAATAGGTGTTGTCTAGCATGGGACAGTGATTCTAGGGGCAAACATTATTTGTGGTAGGTTTAATTTTCATTTATTCATGTTCTAGTGTAGCCTGATTTGCAGGTGAAATCTACACAGTGACAGTTGCTGGAGCACTTCTGGGTCTGGTAAGATTAGTCAAAACAGTTATCAGTAAATACCTAGAAAAAGGCTATGCAACTATTATAAACTAAACATAAATGCTTCAAAACATGAGATTAAACCAAAAATATCAATTATTATATTACATAAAAATATACACAGACCTAAAAACGCCCATTAAAACACACAAAAAAAAATGGTGGTGGACATATAATTTGGTAAACATCCTGGTCCCGCATACATAATAAAGCATACAATGCGAATCCAAAGGCCCTGGAATCAAATAGCTCAAACAACTAACAATATATCAACACATTGGTTGATGGTGGATACAATGGTCATAATTAGAGAACAGCAATGACTGTAGCACAGAGAGAGATTATATTTACACTTCTGTAGACCACTTCTCCTCTGTACACACAAGTGGAAGTGTAAATATACACTATATACCGTATTTTCCGGACTATAAGGCGCACTTAAAAGCCTTGGATTTCCTTGGAAATCCAAAGTGCGCCTTATAGTCCGGTGCGCCCTATATGAGGGCAGCGGACCCTACTTACATAGGTCCCCGCTACCGGAGACAGCAGATCTCCAGCGGGAACTGCAGACCACGCGGCACGAACAACTTCTGCCGCGTGGTCTGCAGTTCCCGCTGGAGATCTGCTGTCTCCGATAGCGGGGATCTATGTAAGTATTCTATTCTTCACCTCCCCCTCACCTTCCCCGAGTTCCGCGTCTCTTCTCGGCGTCGCGTCCCGTCGCGTCCCGTCGGGTCTCCGCTCCGCCCCCGGACCTCCGCCACGCCCCCGACCCTGAACCTTATAGTCCGATGCGCCTTATATATGGAATTATTACATATATAAGGCGCATCGGACTGTTGCGCCTTATATTCCGGTGCGCCTAATGGCCCGGAAAATACGGTATATAACTTTCTATGCTTTAGAATATATACAATTTATGAAATAAGCTTAACATGCTGCTTTTTATTTTGTTATGTCAGGATACATTCATATAGGATTACACAATGGCCTTGGCATTTAGGAAATTGTGTTATTCTCTCATTTTGATTTCATGAGTATATTTTTTATATCTTTGACATGTTTAAAACGTGAAACCTGTAGCATGTCAATCTACTGTATGCTGGTCACAGCAGGACTTCATTTACACAGCGCATTTTTTTGGGAAACCTTTACAAGATTCAAAAAATAGAATACTGTATATTAGAAAAAAATCCAACAGAGCCATCCCCTTCACCTGTACATGAGAGTAAAAAGTAAATGGGACAATAGTAGGACTGATAGTAGAACTGATAGTAGGACTTTTCATTAGATTCTGGAAAGTGATGAGGTTTGTGTAGAATGTATGGACCTTTGATAAACTGAACCTGAATATGAATTGCTACAGAACTCTAGAACTCCTTAGATCAGTCAAATGAAAAACTTTAATCAATAGGATGCAAAAAAAACATTAATATACTGTATAGTAGAAATATATTCGAAAGTAACTTTTACCTATTTTGACTAATTGTTTTCACTAGTTTCTTCCTTATAGAAACTGGATTTCACCCATCACTTACCACAGTGAAGAAGATCGTGAAAATCTGGTTTTAAACAACAGAACAGCTACCACCTACAAAAACATATGTGAATGATCTACATTCCATCTGATCATGTGTTATTACAACTTTAAAAGACAAGTACAGGGTTTTTCCATTCATTATATAAACGTTCAACAATTTTATTCCTCATACCTTGTTTAACTAGCCCAGATCTGGGCACCTCTCGCTAGAAGCCATGTGTGTACATCACATGACAAGACAGAACCAAAAAAGCCAAATAAGGGTTCTGCTGTAATAGGCTAAATCAAGAGCCTCTGGCAAATTATGAGCCCTTCTGAAGTAATTGGCTTATAATGATTATAGATTTTTTTGGCCAAAATTAAATGAATTTGTTGTGAGATTCACTATTTCTCTTTTTTGATTGTTTTTTTTGGTGAGTTTCCCTCCCTTTTTTTTGTGGTTAAAAAAAATCCTGTTTAGTATTAATTTGTATCTTTGCCTATTTTTCTTAGTGTTTTTTTGTGTTTTGGAACTTTGGTGTTTTTCTGGGGATAATGTTTAGTTATTGTTGGTTGTAGTTTTGGATCTTGTGCTATATTCAATAAGCTGTTCCTCGTTTCTATTTCTTGTTCATTTGTACCATCCAAATGAATTAGAGTCATTTAGGGTCATTTAATGGTATGTATAGAGGGATTTCATCCTTATTGTATCTTGTTTGTATGATAACATTTGGGGTTAATGGTATCAAGGTAGAGAGTGTCACATAAAATCTATTCTATGGGTTGTATTTGATCTTGATTTATGTGAGACCAAACGTGTGGTTGTAATGGTTTGTCGTGCAGTTGTTTTTGGGGGAAACATTGTTGAGTTCTAGTTCAATAATCCCTAATACATTTACCTTTTCAAATTCACTTTGGGATATTTCAGTAGTTTCACATAAGGTTGCAGCAATATCTCCCAATAGTAGAATTTACATTAATCCTAGACTGAGGATACAACTATCCCTGAGAAGGGGGCAGTGAGCCTTTGGAACTAGTTGGAAATCATTTGTGCATCCCTAGGCTTTCCATACACCACAGCAAATTTTTTGTATCTGCAGTAGGGTCTGAACACTGTGGGCTATTGATCAGTAGAGATTAGTTGCCATGAGGGACATGGATAAGACAGTTAGCCCTGATTCTGAAGTGCCCCATAAAGCCCTGCCTACATGTCTCGATATCCTAAACAGAACAGGACAACTTGAAGATGGTCCTTCACTACAACAAAGTGCAAACATATAACAGGACAAACAGCACAAACAGGGAATACCCGAAAAGTCGTGTTACAACAGAGATAGCAAAGAAGTACCAAATCGTAGCTGCCTAAGAGTAGTCTGAACAGTCGCCAAGATTGAAATAGCAGAAATATAGCATTTAGAGTCTAACAATTAATGTTAAGAGCAGTAAACACTTAACTAAAACTGGCAATGAACTGAATGTGAACAAAATACTTGGAAAACCAAAACCTTCACTCCAGGAATGATTGGAGTTGAGCTGTGTCCATCATAACAGTTAAACATTGCTGGACCAGAGGAAAGGGGTATAGTGCCAACAAGTCTGTGTTCAAACAAACAAACAAAATTTGTGTCACACACTACGGACTGAGGATGACGCTGACACAGGTGGTACAACAGAACTTTCATCTGGCTGCGTCTCTAGGAAGAAGCAGGAGCTTTGGTACTTCTGAAGCAGGAGGTTCAGGGTGGATTGAGATCCTCATAAGCTCTGGGCTGTATAAAATGTATTGCCCATTCACCCACAAATCTAATTTTCTTGAATTGCTTGTCATTTATTCCCTACTTAAGGTGTCAGAACTAATCTTCTTGGAAAGGGGACTTTTTCTTCAGAAATGTAATTACCTTTTGATGGCTTCAAAGGTCCTGGAAAGGCACTTGCTACATGCATCCAGCTCTCTTGCTTCAAAAGTTATTGATCTTTATTCATATTGCATCAAGAACATCACGTGAGTTACAACTAAGCAACGGTGTCTTTCATCATGGCTAATAAGTGTGTTGGTTTTATCATGTAATTAAAGGTGTATTTATTGTTTGTAAGATATAACTTGTATTAGGTACGATGGAAGGTAGGGACACACAGAGAAGCAGCATAAAAAAACAAAACAAGGAAAAAAGAAAATTAATGAAAAAAAAAAGAAATTCATGGAAAAAAGGGAAATTAAGGGCCAGGAAGGAGAAGCACAATATTGTAGATGATGAGGTGAGAAAACAGGAACTTAAACAGACTACATACTATAAATATAGCACAAGCCGTGTGATACAACTGTATTTCTGTTGTTCTGTAGCTACCTGGTTATGCACACAACAAAGTAGTCCACGCATATTTCTTCTGTGCCTACAGTGTCTTATACTGTACTGTGGATTGGGGCATGCAAATAACTAACATTAACCATGTAAAAGAGTCAGCCACATAGCTATGACCAAACAGCAACAAAACTATCACACCAGCAGCACTATCCATGTAGAGGTACGCTTAGAGTACTAGCAAGGACTGTTCAAAGCAAAAGCCAAATTGCAGGTCACATAGATAATAAATAGAGATGAGCGAACATGCTCGTCCGAGCTTGATGCTCGTTCGAGCATTAAGGTACTCGAGACGGCTCGTTGCTCGGACGAGTATTTCCCCTGCTCGAGATCGAGCATTTAATTAAAAAAACACAGTGAAGAACAATGAAGAATAGAATAAAAACAGTGAACACAGTGAACACAGGATCATTTAAGTGAAAAACACAGTGAAGAACACAGTGAAGAATAGATTACAGATGTTCGGCACATCTGCTTGCTTGTCGGAAGATACGCGCGGAACGGTGCGAACAAAATAGTATGTGAAGAACAATATATATGTGTGAAGAAGACATTGCAGAACACGGTGAGCAGGACGGAGACACAAGGGAGCAGCACAGAGACACCGGGGAGCAGCACAGAGACATCGGGCAGCGGCACGGAGACATCGGGGAGCGGCACGGAGACATCGGGGCACGGAGACATCGGGGCACGGAGACATATGGGCACGGAGACATATGGGCACGGAGACATATGGGCACGGAGACATCGGGGCACGGAGACATCGGGGCACGGAGACATCGGGGCACGGAGACATCGGGGCACGGAGACATATGGGCACGGAGACATCGGGGCACGGAGACATATGGGCACGGAGACATATGGGCACGGAGACATCGGGGCACGGAGACATATGGGCACGGAGACATATGGGCACGGAGACATATGGGCACGGAGACATCGGGGCACGGAGACATATGGGCACGGAGACATCGGGGCATGGAGACATAGGGGCACGGAGACATATGGGCACGGAGACATATGGGCACGGAGACATCGGGGCACGGAGACATCGGGGCACGGAGACATCGGGGCACGGAGACATATGGGCACGGAGACATCGGGGCACGGAGACATATGGGCACGGAGACATATGGGCACGGAGACATCGGGGCACGGAGACATATGGGCACGGAGACATCGGGGCACGGAGACATATGGGCACGGAGACATATGGGCACGGAGACATATGGGCACGGAGACATCGGGGCACGGAGACATATGGGCACGGAGACATATGGGCACGGAGACATATGGGCACGGAGACATAGGGGCACGGAGACATCGGGGCACGGAGACATCGGGGAGACTTCAGTGGAAGAAGAGCAGCGGATCCCGGGACAGCGTATCTCCCGACAAGTAAGCAGATGTGCAGAACATCTGCAATCTATTCTTCACTGTGTTTTTCACTTAAATGATCATGTGGTCACTGTTTTTATTCTATTCTTCACTGTTCTTCACATCTGTTAACTTGTCGGGAGATAATATACGCGCGGAACAGTGAAGAATAGATTGCAGATGTTTGCATACATCTGCTAACTTATCAGAAGACATTCTTTTTCAATTAATTAACACATTTTATTCCCGAACCATGGTCCCTTTGAAAAATGCTCGAGTCTCCCATTGACTTCAATGGGGCTCGTTATTCGAGACGAGCACTCGAGCATCTGGAAAAGTTCGTCTCGAATAACGAGCACTCGAGCATTTTAGTGCTCGCTCATCTCTAATAATAAAGCAAAGACTACATGTTACAGATTTGAGGCTAATTTGCTAAGGGTTGCGGATCGCACTTTCGTCGGACTGTGCGCCTTTTTTGGGGATTTCACAGCTTGGACAGGTATTTAGCTAGCGATCGATTTTGGCGCACTCAATCGATTTTTGGCGCAGCTGCACTGGCTTCCATGCGTCACAAATCGGGGGGGGGGGGGGCGTGCCATCGAACAAGCCGACTGATTCAGACTGAGCGCAGGATTTAACATTCAAATTGTGTCGCAAGCCCATGACTTACATGCAGCACGAAAATGATGGTAAACTCTCTCAGACCTGAGCGGGGAAGCAACACATTTGTGATATTGAACGCACGCGGCACAGTGCATTATCATGTGACAATGCACTTTCGGTGAACTCCAGCGGACGGGAAAGTAAATGAGCCCCAATATGTCATTACTCTCAATATCAATCGACGGTGAAGCAGCACTCTGTTAAATGAAGATATTTTCCACCATAATCATGCGACGTTTCGCCTTCGCCATAAAGGCATTATCAAGCATAATCAATCATTACTATCTCAGATATTCCCAAGAAATTCAAATGACCATTTCATCATGATAATTTTTTTTGCTGAATCCAAAAGAAGAACAGACAATTTTGTAATTGTCCCTGCAAATTATTTTCCAATATAGTTTCCTGGAATTTCTTGAAATTTAACCAATATACAGAAATAACCAGCCCTCCTGTTCCATCTTCTGTTTCTGGAATTTACTAGAAAATGTTCAGCAGTAAATTCCAGCACCTGGTCAGCCTGTCCCTCCTCTCCTATTCTCTTTCTGTGTCACATTATTATCCGTATTTGTGCAGATACACATACACCTGTGCAATGATACAGGGTCATTCACAAATTACAGTTTTATGACACATTTCCTTTGACGCCAAACAATGTTTTTTGCCTCATAACCCCTTTTAATCTTAATGTTTTCCAACCTTGAGCTTTTAACCTTCAGATCAGACAGATGAAAAGTCTTCCTTATTTACAGATACAACCCTCATAATTCTGAAACCAGAGATATTTGGATATAAGGAGTGGTAGGTACAGCTTGTGTCATTGTTTTGTGTCTCCGTGAAGACCTTGTCCTAGATATATTACTTCTAGTAGACAGTGGGGGAGATTTTACTATGCCGGGGAGCAGAGGCACATTTACTGTATGTTTTCTGGCGGAGACTACAGCTTAGATCTTCATCAGGTCAGACCTGGTGTAAACAGGTCCAACCTGGTGGAGATTGTGTCCAGATCAACTAATTAATAAATTCCCCCCCAAACCTTCCTACAATGAAGTTACTGGGGAAATAAATGGGGGAGATAGACAGGCCATGCATTTCCCTTAAATATATTTTTATATTATATATATATATATATATATATATATATATATATATATATATATATAATATATTTTATCCATAAAACACAGGTCTGTATTTTAAAATATGTTTTAATTTTTTTTTCCTAAAATGAATATGCATTATGGAAATATGTCAAATTATCAAAAATTCTGGATTACCAGTTGGTCAGAGAACAGTACAGGAAAAACTCATTCCTGGAAAGGTCCTTAAAGGAAAGTCAGCTCCAGCATTTTCACCAGTAAACCTTCAGCCTGCTCAGGTAGGGGTATGAATTATCATTATTAATATTTCTCTCTCACATTTTTACCTACAAAAATTGTCTCCAATAGTTGAAAAAGTTGTATAAAGTCATATTTTGCCTGAGATATTTCATACCGTACCTGAAATTGCATGAGTTTGGTAGAGAAAATCTGGTGACAGTTTCCTTTAAGGAATAAAGCTGAGAACCTGCAGACTCATAACACAGGCCATATATTTTTTATGATCTCCTAAAAATAAAAAAAATAAAAAATTTAATAAGAAGAATAATACAAACATTTTCAGATTGATTTTTCATTTTTATGGATTTGCAATATAATATTACTCAGCGAAACTACAACCAAACTCTAAACATTAGAAAATATGGTTTCAGGTCTCCATCTGCTGACAATCTCTTAGTATTACATGGATTTAATATTTTATTTTAAAAATTCTATACAGGAATTCCCTGACTTAAGAACAACCAATTTACAGACGACCCCTAGTTACAGACAGACCCCTCTGCCCACTGTGACCTCCGGTGAAGCTCTCTGGATCTGTATTAGATTTACTGATTTTTAGATGCTGGACTTGCAATGGACAATATAAGAATTATCAAAAGTGTCTGCAATTAACCTTTATTGTTATTCCTTGTTCCAATGGTTAGAGGAAAATAAAAAAAAATAAAAACTGTGTTGCCTTTTTCAAATGTTTTTGTAATTTCTGGAGAAAACTAACACAACACATTGTTGATTAGACAATAGTGTCTAAAGATGTTGAGATTTATCATTCAGCCACGTGATAAATAGGGTACACTTTTATGAAGTACTAGCACTGCTCGGGATAGGAAATAGTTGCTCTTAGCTATAAAAAATAGAATGGGTTGACAAAGAATATTTTATATGTATCTATCTCTCTCTCTGACTCTCTCTGTGTCTCTCTGACTGTCACTGACCGTCTCTGTTATTGTCCACCTCTATCACTGACGATTTCTGTCTCTGACATTCTCTGTCTCTGACCGTATCTTTCAGTGACTGTCTCTGACCATCTCTTTCAGTGACTGTCTCTGACTGTCTCTTTCAGTGGCTATCTTTGACTGTCACTTTGTCTGGGGAGTTGTATCTGAAGTGTATGAGAGCAGAACTGCTCTACTTTTCCCACAGTTGTTATAAAATTACAGCTGATCTCTGATTGGTTGCCATAGGCAATTAGAACAATTTTACCTCAGACATTTATGATAAATCTCTCCCTATCTGTATACATATTACCTCACACATAAGTGTATTATACTTATTGCCTGTAGTAACCAATCACTGCTCAGGGTTCATATTAATGACCTGTGGCAGAATAGCAACCAATCACGGCTTAGCTTCTAACTGCCACAGCAGTAGCAGACAATGGCTTCTGTATATGGTTGTTAATAAGTGGATTATGGAATGGGCGGGGTGAAATTTTTGTCTCAAACCTAGTCCTTGACATTCCCTGAGACACAGAGAGTGGCTGTGCAAAATTTGGTGATTGTAAACGTGACAGTGCAGATTCTTTAGCGGACATACATACATACACTCATACATACATACACACATACAATCAGCTTTATATATTAGATAGTCCAGATCTAGAAGAGATTATTAGTGAAGCTGCCCCAACTGGTTCTTATAGAATTATTTTCACTTACAAAATATACTTCTTGCGATTTAAATGCAATGCTGCTTAAAGGAAACCTACCACTTCCGATGGTGGTTATAAGCTGCAAATGCCGTGCACCAGCTCAGGGTGAGCTGGTGCCGGCGCTTATTTTCGTTATGTTTTTAAACCGATATAAAGCATTTAAACGCTTTATTAATCTTTATATAGGAAGTGGCTGCACCGCACCATGGTACGCGCTCGGCGTAACGTGCACGCGACCACTTCGTGCGCCTGAATAGGAAGTGGTTGCGTGCATTGTGCGCCGAGCACGGACCACGGTTCGGTGAAGGTACTTGTATGTAAAGATTAATAAAGCGTTTAAGCGCTTTATATCAGTTTAAAAACATGACGAAAATAAGCGCCACCCTGAGCTGGTGCACGGCATTTGCAGCTTATAACCCCCATCGGAAGTGGTGGTTTTCCTTTAAAGGACATCTGCCTCCAGATTACTTGATGTGTACCACTCACCTCCCTGTCCAGTGCCCGTTTCCAGCAATCTTCTTTTGTTATGTCTTAGAACGGCTTATTTTCATCAATTTAAAAATATGCAGTGCACCTATAGGCTCTGCCGCAAACTAAATTATTCACAACTTGGTGCCTCCTGGCACCGCTTATGGGCCGCTATGAGAGTCGGTGATGTCACCATCTCTCTTAAAATCTCGATGAAAATACCTATCCTTGTGCTCCAAGGGCTCTCCTAGCGGTCCATAGGTGGTGCTAGGAGGCATTGGGTTGTCAATAATTTAGTTTGTAGCAGAGACTTGAGGTGATCTGCAGAGCACCTCCAGCTGATTAGCTGAAAACAGGCTCGAGACAGGGAGGTGAGTGGTACACATCTACAATCAGGTAACACCGTGAGCGCTGCAGCAACACCCCTACTGTACTAACCACTATGTATGTAGCTTGTATCCATTTGTTATAGTCTATAGTATTTTTGTTTGTACAAACAAATTGCTCGTGGTTATGTTGTAGTTGTGTTAACCTTTGTTGTGCTGTATTGTAATACTCTATAGCAGTGATGGCGAACCTTTTAGAGACCGGGTGCTCAAACTACAACAAAGACCCGCTTATTTATCGCAAAGTGCCATCACAGAAATGCTTGAAGCATACAACTGTCCAAACAACTATGCTGAAGCATTAAAACCAAACCATAAATTTATTTGTTGTTGAGTTGGCACTATGTAGTCTGATAGGTAGACCACATAACGATTTACAAATACCTTGATGGGCAGTAAAGGGATCTTTCCAAAGATCTTTTTATACCTAGAACTATGAAAATAACCAGGGGGCATCCTCTATGCCTAGAGGAGAGGAGGTCCTGTCATCACCATAGACAGGGGGCATCCTCTATGCCTAGAGGAGAGGAGGTCCTGTCATCACCATAGACAGGGGGCATCCTTTACACCCAGAGGTAAGGAAGTTCTACTATCACCATAGACAGGGGCATCCTCTACACATAGAGAAGAGGCAGTACTACTATAACCATAGACAGGGGCATCGCTACATCTAGAGGTGAAGTGGTTCTACCGTCGGCATAGACAGAAGGCATCCTCTACACCTAGAGGAGAGGTGGTACTACCATCACCATAGACAGGGGACATCCTCTACACCTAGAGGAGAGGAGGTTCTACCATCAACATAAACAGGGATTCTTTACTGTAGGAGCAGTGAGACTGTGGAACTCTGTCGCAGGAGGTTGTTATGGTGGATTCTTTGTACATGTTCAAGAGAGGCCTGGATACTTTTCTTGAGAACAAAAATAATGGGGCAGATTTACTTACCCGGCCCATTCGCGATCCAGCGGCACGTTCTCTGCGCTGGATTCGGGTCCGGCTGGGATTTATGATGGTAGTTCCTCCGCCGTCCACCAGGTGGCGCTGCTGCGCTGAAGTCCGCTGGAATGCCTCGAAATACACCCGCCTATCCTGGATGAAAGTGAGTGAAATTTTTGCGACACAATTTTTTTTTTAAATGCGGCGGTTTTTCCGAATCCGTCGGGTTTTCGTTCGGCCCCGCCCCCCGATTTCCGTCGCACGCATGCCGGCCCGATGCGCCACTTTCCGATCGCGTGCGCCAAAATCTCGGAGCAATTCAGGTACAATCGGCGCAAATCGGAAATATTCGGGTAACACGTTGGGAAAATGCGAATAGGGCCCTTAGTAACTGACCCCCAATGTGTTTTAGGAGGAAAACATTTGCTTAGTCTTATAGATTGGACTTCATCTTTCTCCAACCTTTTATAAAATGAGAGAATATTATGAAGTGACTTCGGTGTTGGCCTCCTATTACAGTACCATGCTGGTGCTTTGTTTTACATCTTTTAAATTAATGTTTGAGTATGAACAAAATAAAACATCTCTTGACAAGTATATTGCATAAAAAGTTTACATCATCATAAACATTTTTTGTATTTTTACCCTGCCTCCCTTCTACCTTCCACTGAAGGGGAAAAAAATAGTTAATGTGATTTTCTTATTCTCTTCTTTAATTTAAACCTTATGCTCACATATCCAGCCTTCTCCAGAGCTGTCCCCATTCTCTAGAATGCTCTACCTTGTATTATTAGACTGACACACCACGACCGAAGTTTCAAACATGTCTAAAAACTAATCTATTCAGTTTGGTCTTTCACACTTCCTAACTGCAAATAACTTTCACTCACTTTTTACTAATTCCTCCAGTTTACTCCTCAGCATTTGATACCATTAAACAAGTTAATCTACAGACGGATGCCGTCTGGAATTTTTAAATATAGATAACAGCTGGTGACTGGTTCAATCAGTAGAATTTGTTTATCTATTTGGTTGTCTATTTTATTATTTTAAAGAATGGCAGGGCCATAGTACAAGCCCTTTGTCACCCCTTCGTCTTCACAGGTTGTCACCCCTTCGTCTTCACAGATTGTAAGCACATGTACTTACACAACACATACTTATTACATAGCATTAGACATCTAGAGCATAGTAATACAGGCAGTCCCCGGGTTACATACAAGATAGGGACTGTAGGTTTGTTCTTAAGTTGAATTTGTATGTAAGTCGAAACTGTATATTTTATCATTGTAGTTCCCGACAATTTTTTTTTTTGCCCCAGTGACAATTGGAGTTTCAAATTTTTTTGCTGTAATAGGACCAAGAATTATCAATAAAGCTTCATTGCAGACAATTTTAAGCTGATTATTGCAATCTGGGACTATTTTAAAGCATCCAGAGAGCTTCACCAGAGGTCACAGTGGGCAGAGGGGTCCGTCTGTAACTATGGGTTGTCTGTAAGTCGGGTGTCCTTAAGTAGGGGACCGCCTGTACACAACAAAACAGAACAATACATAACACAACAACCATGGGTGCATTAGTTACAAATTGTAGTCAGTCCTTTCGTATAAACTTCAGGGTGAAGTAGAGAATAATACTATTTTGTAAACCATTTGATTAGATACTCCCAACCAGCTATGCAGCATGGAGTGCTTCTCTGCTGGGGTTCCTCTACACCCTTCATTACTGGTTCAATTATACACATACTCCGAGTGATCTATATCAGAATGGCCTATAGCTTACTCAGAGAGGCCCGTAGAAATCAACCTACAAAGAAGTGTAGAGGGCCAACCAAGGGTCTCACATGTCCCACTTGGAGATGGGTGAGCGTGGGAGGCCACCTCGGTCAACCAGAGGCTGAAATCAGCACAGCTTCCGTGCCCTCCCGGCTACTTTTGAAAAGTCTCGCACAACCCCTTTAAATACAATAATAGAGTTAAGAATTTAAGAAATAAGATATAATGCTTTTGGAACTATACAATCCATTAACATAATCCAATACCCCTCCTTATTGAGAAGGAGACATCTGAGTTCTTTACCTCTCATGGGTTTGAGGACAGGCAGTGGAAACAGAGAAACAGTGGTTGAGGGTACACTCAGCAGTAAGGATACACTCATACAACCGTATGCCCGCCTGGCCCCAGCCGGGTGGGCATACAACTGTGCTCTGGAAAGGAGAAGGAGGTGACCCCTCCCCCTCCATAGAATAAAGCGCAGCAAGGCCGCAGACACAGGGAAAGATAGAGTATGCCTTATCTTTTCCCCGTGTACAGTGCGGATTGGTTCCACACATGTGCCAGGCCAGGCCTCCATTGCACCGCCATGCGGCCACATATACATCCCCCCAGACTGCCATGTGAATGAGGCCTAAGTGAGAGGAAGCTGTGTATGTATGAAGAGGGCAGTATCGTGAGAACAGGGAAAGGCTAATGCTATCAAAGGAGTCAAAGACACAGGTACATGTTCGTGCAGAGATATGTGTCATGGAAAAGATTAATTGAAAAGTGGCCAGCCCCTTTAAGTAGTCTTCTTCTACAGCACTTATTCATTATATCTCTTTTCTGACTTGGTATCTTTCTAAGGTCATGATATTATTCATTATTAGAGATGAGCGAGCACTAAAATGCTCGGGTACTCGTTATTCGAGACGAACTTTTCCCGATGCTCGAGTGCTCGTTTCGAGTAACGAGCCCCATTGAAGTCAATGGGAGACTCGAGCATTTTTCAAGGGGACCAAGGCTCTGCACAGGGAAGCTTGGCCAAACACCTGGGAACCTCAGAAAAGGATGGAAACACCACGGAAATGGACAGGAAACAGCAGGGGCAGCATGCATGGATGCCTCTGAGGCTGCTTAATCGCACCATTATGCCAAAATTATGGGCAACAGCATGGCCATGACAGAGTGACAGAATGAAGCTAGATAGCATATAAAACATCCAATAATTGACCCTGACACTATAGGGGACGGCATGCAGAGGCAGCGGCAGCAGCGGCAGGCTAGAGAGTGGCATGGCGACATACCCTAAATGGACTCAGGCTTCAAACCAATGGGTGGCAGAGAGGAACCAAAGGAGGTGAGCAAGAAGCGCTCAAATAATATCGGTACATGATAAAAGTTTGCCAGTATATTTTGTGGATTACACAGCAGGGTGGCGACAAAGTTAACATGGAAGCCATGAAAACAACCCAAAATTCTGCCTGACACAGCTCGTTTGATAAGGGGACCATGTATGGAGGCAGTGAACTAGTAGGAGATTAAAGGTGCTGCAGTTCAAACTATGTTAGTTGGATCTTGGCATGGAGCTGGCGCTCCGCTGCCAGGCGAGCTTTCGCCAATCCAAGCCCCTGTCTCTAGGCTACTCCCCAAACAGCACTTCTAAGAACCTTTTGTATAAGATCAAGTGTAGTAGCATTCTTATAAGTTTGGGATATGGCGGGTGAGGGGAATGTAAACATCTGCGCAAGAAGCGCTGAAATAATATCCGTAAATGAAAAAAGTTTTCCAGTATATTTTGTGGCTTACACAGCACGGTGGCGACAAAGTTAACAAGTTTGATGTGGAATGCCCTGTAATAGCTCTTGGGCGGTGTGCCTTTTATCACCTAGGCTCAGCAGTTTGAGCACCGCCTGCTGTCGCTTAGCGACGGCACTGCTGCTGTGCCTAGAGCTACCGACTGATGGCGCCATGCCCACGGATGGTAATTCGGAGGAGGAGGAAGTGGAGGAGGGGTGGGAGGAGGAGGAGGCATAGTAGGCCTGAAACACCTGGACCGAGGTAGGCCCCGCAATCCTCTGCGTCGGCAGTATATGACCAGCCCCAGGGTCAGACTCGGTCCCAGCCTGCACCAAGTTAAGTGTAGTAGCGTTCTTATAAGTTTGGAATATGGCGGGTGAGGGGAATGTAAACAGATGCGCAAGAAGCGCTGAAATAATATCCGTAAATGGTAAAAGTTTGCCAGTATATTTTGAGGATTACACAGCAGGGTGGCGACAAAGTTAACAAGTTTGTTGTGGAAGCCATGAAAACAACCCAAAATTCTGCCTGACACAGCACGTTTGATAAGGCGGCCATGTATGGAGGCAGTGAACTAGTAGTAGATTAAAGGTGCTGCAGTTAAAACTATGTTAGTTGGTTCTTGGCATGGAGCTGGCGCTCCGCTGCCAGACGAGCTTTCGCCAATCCAAGCCCCTGTCTCTAGGCTACTCCCCAAACAGCACTTCTAAGAACCTTTTGTATAAGATCAAGTGTAGTAGCGTTCTTATAAGTTTAGGATATGGCGGGTGAGGGGAATGTAAACATCTGCGCAAGAAGCGCTGAAATAATATCCGTAAATGGTAAAAGTTTGCCAGTGTATTTTGTGGATAACACAGCAGGGTGGCGACAAAGTTAACAACTTTGATGTGGAATCCATGAAAACAACCCAAATTTCGGCCTGACACACCTCGTTTGATAAAGGGACGATGTATGGAGGCAGCTATATGGACGACTTTTGGAGGTAGCAATGGAGACAACGTGTGGAGGCTGCTATGGAGACAATTCAATTTGGATAGTGCCTGTATGTGGCAGTCCAAAAAAGTTTTCAAACCAGAGGAGCAGGTAGGTGGCCCTCCAGAAAAATGGAATAGATTGAGTGCCTGTATGTGGCAGTCCAAAAAAGTTTTCAAACCAGAGGAGCAGGTAGGTGGCCCTCCAGAAAAATGGAATAGATTGAGTGCCTGTATGTGGCAGTCCAAAAAAGTTTTCAAACCAGAGGAGCAGGTAGGTGGCCCTCCAGAAAAATGGAATAGATTGAGTGCCTGTATGTGGCAGTCCAAAAAAGTTTTCAAACCAGAGGAGCAGGTAGGTGGCCCTCCAGAAAAATTGAATAGATTGAGTGCCTGTATGTGGCACTCCCAAAAATTGTTTAAAACAGAGGACCGGGTCGGTGGCCCTCCAGAAAAATTAAATGCATAAAGTACTATAGCTAGAGCCAGTGGGCCCTGTCAAAAAATAGCCAGTTTCCTCTGCTTTACTGTACAAAGAGGAGGAGAAGGAGGAAAATGAGGAGGAGGAGGAGTGGATAAATTATTCAGGTTGAGCTTCCTTCACCTGGTGGAGATTGGAAATTAGGAGAAATCCAGGCTTTATTCATCTTGATAAGCGTCAGCCTGTCAGCGCTGTCAGTCGACAGGCGTGTACGCTTATCGGTGATGATGCCACCAGCTGCACTGAAAACCCGCTCGGACAAGACGCTAGCGGCAGGGCAGGCAAGAACCTCCAAGGCGTACAGCGCCAGTTCGTGCCACATGTCCAGCTTTGAAACCCAGTAGTTGTAGGGAGCTGTGTGATCATTTAGGACGATGGTATGGTCAGCTACGTACTCCCTCACCATCTTTCTGTAAAGATCAGCCCTACTCTGCCGAGACTGGGGACAGGTGACAGTGTCTTGCTGGGGTGACATAAAGCTGGCAAAAGCCTTGTAAAGCGTACCCTTGCCAGTGCTGGACAAGCTGCTTGCTCGCCTACTCTCCCTCGCTACTTGTCCCGCAGAACTACGCACTCTGCCGCTAGCGCTGTCAGAAGGGAAATACTGTTTCAGCTTGTGCACCAGGGCCTGCTGGTATTCATGCATTCTCACACTCCTTTCCTCTGCAGGGATGAGAGTGGAAAGATTTTGCTTGTACCGTGGGTCCAGGAGAGTGAACACCCAGTAATCGGTGCTGGAATAAATTCTTTGAACGCGAGGGTCACGGGATAGGCAGCCTAGCATGAAATCTGCCATATGCGCCAGAGTACCAACGCGTAAGAATTCACTCCCCTCACTGGCCTGACTGTCCATTTCCTCCTCCTCCAACTCCTCCAACTCCTCTTCTTCTGCCCATACACGCTCAACAGTGAAGGACTCAACAATGGTCCCCTCTTGTGTCTCGCCAACATTCTCCTCCTCTTCCTCCTCATCCTCCTCCACCTCCACCTCCTCCGATATGCGCTGAGAAACAGACCTAAGGGTGCTTTGGCTATCAACAAGGGAATCTTCTTCCCCCGTCTCTTGTGAGGAGCGCAAAGCTTCCGACTTCATGCTGACCAGAGAGTTTTTCAACAGGCCAAGCAGCGGGATGGTGAGGCTGATGATGGCGGCATCGCCACTGACCATCTGTGTTGACTCCTCAAAGTTACTCAGCACCTGACAGATATCAGACATCCACGTCCACTCCTCATTGTAGACTTGAGGAAGCTGACTGACCTGACTACCAGTTCTGGTGGAAGTTGACATCTGGCAGTCTACAATCGCTCGGCGCTGCTGGTAAACTCTGGATAACATGGTCAGTGTTGAATTCCACCTCGTGGGCACGTCGCACAACAGTCGGTGAGCGGGCAGTTGGAGGCGGCGCTGCCCTGAGAGTGGCAGCATCTGTGCTGGACTTCCTGAAATGCGCACAGATGCGGCGCACCTTCGTGAGCAAATCAGACAGATTGGGGTATGTCTTGAGGAAACGCTGAACTATGAGATTTAACACATGGGCCAGGCATGGCACATGTGTCAGTCTGCCGAGTTGCAGAGCCGCCACTAGGTTACGGCCGTTGTCACACACAACCATGCCTGGCTTCAGGTTCAGCGGTGCCAGCCACAGATCAGTCTGCGCCGTGATGCCCTGTAATAGTTCTTGGGCGGTGTGCCTTTTATCGCCTAGGCTCAGCAGTTTGAGCACCGCCTGCTGTCGCTTAGCGACGGCACTGCTGCTGTGCCTAGAGGTACCGACTGATGGCGCCATGCCCACGGATGGTCGTTCGGAGGAGGAGGTGGAGGAGGGGTGGGAGGAGGAGGAGGCATAGTAGGCCTGAAACACCTGGACCGAGGTAGGCCTCGCAATCCTCGGCGTCGGCAGTATATGACCAGCCGCAGGGTCAGACTCGGTCCCAGCCTCCACCAAGTTAACCCAATGTGCCGTCAGCGATATATAGTGGCCCTGCCCGGCAGCACTCGTCCACGTGTCCGTGGTCAGGTGGACCTTGTCAGAAACGGCGTTGGTCAGGGCACGGATTATGTTGTCTGACACGTGCTGGTGCAGGGCTGGGACGGCACATCGAGAAAAGTAGTGGCGGCTGGGGACCGAATACCGAGGGGCGGCCGCCGCCATGAGGCTGCGAAAGGCCTCGGTCTCTACTAGCCTATAGGGCAGCATCTCCAGGCTTAGCAATCTGGAGATGTGCACATTAAGGGCTTGGGCGTGCGGGTGGGTTGCACTATATTTGCGTTTCTGCTCCAGCGTCTGGGGTATGGAGAGCTGAACGCTGGTGGATGCTGTGGAGGATCGTGGAGGCGACGATGGGGTTTTTGTGGCAGGGTCCTGGGCAGGGGGCTGACTATCAGCTGACACAGGGGAAGGAGCAGTGGTGTGCACGGCCGGAGGTGAACGCGCTTGTTGCCACTGAGTGGGGTGTTTAGCATTCATATGCCTGCGCATACTGGTGGTAGTTAAGCTAGTAGTGGTGGAACCCCTGCTGATCCTGGTTTGGCAAATGTGGCACACCACAGTCCGTCGGTCATCCGGTGTTTCCTTAAAGAACCTCCAGACTTCTGAAAATCTAGCCCTCGCCGCAGGAGCCCTCGCCACGGGAGCTTCACTAATTGACACATTTGGCGCTGATGCACCAGCTCTGGCCCTGCCTCTCCGTCTGGCCCCACCACTGCCTCTTCCAACCTGTTCTGGTCGAGGACTCTCCTCCATCTCAGAAGCACTGTGTTCACCCGGCCTCTCAACCCAGCTTGGGTCTGTCACCTCATCATCCTCCGATCCCTCAGTCTGCTCCCCCCTCGGACTTCCTGCCCTGACAACAACTTCCCCACTGTCTGACAACGGTGTCTCCTCATCGTCGGACACCTCTTTACACACTTCTTCCAGTACGTCAACAAGGTCATCATCACCCACAGACTGCGACTGGTGGAAAACCTGGGCATCGGAAAATTGCTCATCAGCAACCGGACAAGTGGTTTGTGACTGTGGGAAGGGTCCAGAAAACAGTTCCTCAGAGTATGCCGGTTCTAATGGCAAATTTTGCTGGGAGGGGGCAGACTGGGGGGGAGGAGGCTGAGGTGCAGGAGCTGGAGGAGTGCCGATTTCGGTGACATGGGTGGACTGCGTGGAAGACTGACTGGTGGACAAATTGCTCGAAGCATTGTCGGCAATCCACGACATCACCTGTTCGCACTGTTCTGGCCTCAACAGTGCTCTACCACGAGTCCCAGTAACTTCAGACATGAACCTAGGGAGTGTAGCTCTGCGGCGTTCCCCTGCTCCCTCATCAGCAGGTGGTGTCTCACCCCGCCCAGGACCACGGCCTCTGACCCCTGCAGTAGTTGGACGCCCACGTCCCCGCCCTCGTCCTCTACCCCTAGCCCTCGGGTTAAACATTTTGAAAATGAGAGTTATAACTTTAATTTTTTTTTTTAACTTTTTTTTGTGTTTTTTTTTTTTGTGTGTTTTTTAGTTTTTAAAACCAAACGATGCTATCCTATTGCTATGGCTATTTTCTAGCCAAGTATGAAAGCACACTGCTATGCCAGATGAGATGACACTGAGTTATTAAAAAAATAAACGTAAAATAAAAAAGGAAATGGCAGACTGTGCCTAATTGAAATCCAACCCCGGGCCCTAATAAATTTTCCCACTTCGGTCTTTGCGATGGATATGTGCGTCACTAAGCGCAAAACACAGTGGTCGCAAGTCTCACTCCATATTGCTCACAATTTGCTAGTAGATGCACTGCAGCAACTACAGCCACCAGCAGATCAACCAGAAATCAAATATATATAACGCTACTGTAGGCGTAAGTAAGCCGTTTGGATTCTCCTATGGCTATTTTCTAGCCAAGTATTAAAGCACACTACTATGCCAGATGAGATGACGCTGAGTTATGAAAAAAATAAACGTAAAATAAAAAAGGAAATGGCAGACTGTGCCTAATTGAAATCCAACCCTGGGCCCTAATAAATTTTCCCACTTCGGTCTTTGCGATGGATATGTGCGTCACTAAGCGCAAAACACAGTGGTCGCAAGTCTCACTCCAAATTGCTCACAATTTGCTAGTAGATGCACTGCAGCAACTACAGCCACCAGCAGATCAACCAGAAATCAAATATATATAACGCTACTGTAGGCGTAAGTAAGCCGTTTGGATTCTCCTATGGCTATTTTCTAGCCAAGTATTAAAGCACACTACTATGCCAGATGAGATGACGCTGAGTTATGAAAAAAATAAACGTAAAATAAAAAAGGAAATGGCAGACTGTGCCTAATTGAAATACAACCCCGGGCCCTAATAAATTTTCCCACTTCGGTCTTTGCGATGGATATGTGCGTCACTAAGCGCAAAACACAGTGGTCGCAAGTCTCACTCCAAATTGCTCACAATTTGCTAGTAGATGCACTGCAGCAACTACAGCCACCAGCAGATCAACCAGAAATCAAATATATATAACGCTACTGTAGGCGTAAGTAAGCCGTTTGGATTCTCCTATGGCTATTTTCTAGCCAAGTATTAAAGCACACTACTATGCAAGATGAGATGACACTGAGTTATTAAAAAAATAAACGTAAAATAAAAAGAAACTGGCAGACTGTGCCTAATTGAAATCAAACCCCTAATAAATTTCCCACTTTGGTGTTTGAGGTGGATATGTGTGTCACTAAGAGCTAAACACAACGGTAGCAAGTCCCCCTGCAAATTCCTCACAATATGGTACTAGCTGCACTACTAGTGCCAGCAAGCCCAGCCACAAGCAAATAAAAAAAAAAAGTATAACGTTATTGTAGCCCTAAGAAGGGCTGTTGGGTTGTTGTAGAATCACTCCTGCCTAACAGTAAGCTAATAGAACACCCTAACGCTTTCCCTGACCAGCAGCAGCTCTCTCCCTAGCGGCATCCAGACAGAGAATGATCCGAGCAGCGCGGGCAGCGGCTAGTCTATCCCAGGGTCACCTGATCTGGCCAGCCAACCACTGCTATCGACGTGTAAGGGTACCACGTCATTCTGGGTGGAGTGCAGAGTCTCCTGGCTTGTGATTGGCTCTGTTTCTGGCCGCCAAAAAGCAAAACGGCGGGAGCTGCCATTTTCTCGAGCGGGCGAAATACTCGTCCGAGCAACGAGCAGTTACGAGTACGCTAATGCTCGATCGAGCATCAAGCTCGGACGAGTATGTTCGCTCATCTCTATTCATTATCTCTGTGCTCAGACTCTGCTATAATATCATAAGCTTTATATTACCAATACTATACCCCACCAACAGAAAAATAACTCCAAATGTCCCATCCCTCATGTATCACCATTGGAATGGCATCAACTAGGGGTTTGGGGCTCATTGTTGACTAAACTCTCTGCTGTCTGAGGAAAGCTATAATACAGTGCTCCCTGCGCCCCATCCAGTTGTGATATATCAGGTTATATAAGGTACTTTAGAAAGTGGGTTCTGAATGAAATGTCTCACACCCATGCTGAAATTAGGTGTAAAAGACACTATTTTAAGTGGCATGTCCTGCTTTGTAGCAGGTAACTGCACCCCAATTCTCCTAACATCTTGCTGCAGGTGGTGCTGCCTGAGGCAAGAGGTTCAACTCGCCTCATGGTTGGTGCATCCCTGGTTATATGAGGGTCTCTCCTCATTATGCATAAAGAGTATTGGATGCCCACCAAGGCCATTGGTTATTGGGCTGCAGAAGGTAAGTAAGTCTCCAACTGTTGAGTAGAATAAACACAGAGTTGGAGGTCAACACTGACCACTATCTACCTTTTCTCCTCCCAGTCTGATGGACTCTCACATTTAATAGATGTCATTTGAGTGCTTGTAATTTAAGTAAGGATTGCGCTCTTTAGACTAATATTAAGACTAAATTTTGGCAACAGAATCGGATTTTGGCGCATCAGCGCCGGCTTGCATGCAACAGAAATGGGGGGGGGGGGGCGGCCATCAGACAACCCGATGAATTCGGACAACGCGCAGGATTTAACATTTAGAATTGTGTCGCAAGACACACTCTTACAAACACCGGGAAGAAGAATGCACCCCGACAGGACCGGGTAAGTAAATCTGCCCCATTGTTTCGCCAAATTCCGGAATGCCTATCCAATGGATCTACGTCCAGGAGGATTGGCAGCAAAAGGGAAACATAAACCCTGTTGGACTTGACCCCTGAGCACAGTAGAAAGACTGGGCTGCAATATCAGAAACCACCTGTAGACAAGAGTGGCACTGTTTCTGGAAGAAAATGACATGTTTTTTGAGTACAGGGTTTTTACAATTTGTCATGGATACTTTTGTCAGTTTCTTTTATTTAAATGACTGGTGTCAAACCCATTTATTTATATCTCCCTGTCATAATATTAGCGCCCATGTGACAAATTAAGGTTAATTATCATAAAGTCAGTCAGAACCAAAACATAAGGTTAAACTAAGTGATGGTAAAAATAAGAAAAGCAATTACATGGCTTCTTCCTATTCTGCTAATTCATTTTCTTTCTCACTACGCCTTGTGCTCAGTCAACAACTGCTAACAACGTTCTCTAGTGTTGTCTCGCTGCCAAACATTGGCTAAACTGCTCACTTTGCTAATGACACCAAACAATGCAGATCCTCTCTGTACAGATCTCTGAGTAAATATGTGACGTTCACCGAGGGATGAGTTTATTGCAGGCAATCACTAGATGGCAGTAGTATGTCAATATTGGAATCCATTTGTTGCTATGCAAAATCGGTTTGCTTTCCGCAAGGGGTCTCTGCAGTTTATTAGCTTTGAGACTAAGCAGGAGTGAGTGGAGGGTAAAGCTGTGGAAAGGAGCTTTTAATATCAAGCAGTAGTATTATACATGCCTCTTTATTTGGTTTCTCAAGGTAAGATTATCATATCCTGATCAGACCAAATGTCCTGTATGGCACTTTACGAGCTTTTCATTGAATTGCATTTTTATATATTAGATAAGTCTACATGGACTCCTTGTGAACCTCATAGAATCATTGGTTTCATTTTTTTCTCTTATTCCGGAAGAAAATATGTCACTTCCAAATACAATTGTGGTATTAAAAGCATACAAACAGTGGCCCTGTATTAACTCTTCTTGAGATGAGCTCTGTGTATTCATGTCACAACTTAAAATTCTTCACCTCCGCCCAAAAACCATGTGCCAGAGTTCAACAAGGAGGGTCTATAATGCTTCATGTGCCCATAGACCTCCCAGTGGCAATGACGTGATGCAGGTCCTCTTGGTAAAAAATCTGTCAGGTCAAGAGATGGAAATTAAGCTCCGATACAAAGCCAGATGCTATCCCTGCCCATAGGGCAATGCCCAAGATGATTATACCCAACTGGGTGACATTCCCTACATTAACTAATGGGGCACATTTACATACCCGGTCCCTGCGCGATCCCCCTGGTACGTTGTCTGACGATGCGTTGCGTGATTCAACAAGATTGTGCGCCCAAGATCCTGCATGTGTCGCTTCCCCGCTCAGGTCCACCGGATTTCACCTTCTTCTTTCCGGTGTATGTGAGTGCATGTCTTGCGACACAATTTGAATTTTAAATCCCATGCTTAGTCTGAATTAGTTGAATTGTCTGACGGCCACGCCCCCCGATTTGTGTCGCATGATTTTGTGCCAAAATCCGATCGCGTGCGCCAGAGACCCCAGTTAAATGCGGCGCAAAATGGAAATAGTCGGGAAACTCAACGGAAATGTGGTCCGCGGACTCTTAGTAAATGTGCCCCAATGTTTTGGATATGGAGAAGGAAACCAAGAGAGTACGTCAGAGACAAACTCGTAATCAAACAGAGTAGTCAGAGTTACAAAACAAAGTCCCAAATACATAGCAATGCAGTACAGAATCAGGAGACAAGGGTAGGTCAGAAACTCAAATCTAAGTCAAGTAACACACACAAATAGGTAAAATAAAACATTGGCAGAGTATTCCACAGTAAAGTGCAGTTTTAACAATTTAGTCTATTTCTATAATCCACAACTGTTCAGTAATTTTAGTGTGTACTTGTTGCTTATCTTATACCATTGTACATAGAGCTAACGTCCACAGAGAAAAAAAACTTACAGTCTTTCTAAAAACATGGACAGTCTCTACACTGCCCCATGTTGCCTACACGAGTTCCTGTTGCCCACCACTTTGCTCTTCCTAGGAAATTAGTTAAATCCATATTATTAAACTTTTTTTCTTTTTGTAATAAAATATGAGTTGAGGGGATGATGGTGGCAATAGAAACAGCAGCAGTGACAGCAAGTGAGGTCAGGTAAAATATGAATGTTATCCATACAAAAAAAGAGGCACAAGACAAGGGTTACAGTCTGGTTGGTTGGTTGGCTGGCTGAAAGCAGGAGGTAAATAACGGTGGTGATGATGCTTTTCACTTGACCGCTTAAAAGGGTTTTCCCAAGGGATAGGCCTAACTTGCTGATCAGTAGGAGTCGCAGTGCTGAGACCCCCACATATCACAAAAACGAGGGGTCCGACGGGGTCCAGAGGAACTCCAACGGAAATTGAAGAGCACTACGCTCACTGATCTCCATCAGCTCCATAGTGATGAATGGAGCAGAACGGTCATGCGCGGCCATCTGTTCCATTAGTCTGACAGGGCGATGAGCGGTCCGACGGAGGTATGTGGGACCCCATTGGACTCCTTGTTTTTGTGATCTGTGGGGGTTTCAGCACTGAGACCCCCATTGATCAGCAAGTTATGCCCTATCCAATAGATACTGCCTAACTTTTGTTTGTGGGTAAACCCCTTTAAGTAGCTACTTCCATTGCAGTGCCCTCTGTTACACTAAGGAATTCTCTTCTGACTCACAGCTCTTTGCCTCTCCACTCATAGGACCTCTCTCCTCAACTGCTCTACACACTCTTCTCAGTGACTGACTACTAAGACTACATCTGTGACAAATGACGGTGACATCTCCCACATTCTGGAAACATCTAAGTAGCTAGCCAATCAGAATGCACTGCCAAAATCTCTCCATCTCTCAGCATTTCTTGTAATAACAAGAAACAGACAATACATAACAATTTAGTAAGGCCTTCTGGGTGTTATTACAATATCACTGTAATGTAGTCATGTATTTCGGATTAAGACCAGCATGTAAACCAATAATTTTTATAAATGTTCTTGTTAGACTTTAACATGTAAATTTGTCCAATCTGACCTACAAAATGGTTTCATAACATACAATAAATAAAAGCTTTTCATAGTTTATTCCATGGTGCTGTACATTCCTTTTGGGGTTTACACATATAACATAAAGATGAGAACAAATAAATACCAAAGAGAAAAATCTAGACTGAAAGGGCACAAGTGGAAGTATTCACCATAGGAGTGACTACTACCTTACATTAAAGATCTTTACATACTCCCTGTTTTTTAACGCATTTACCTCCTGATTAAACCGAGAGAGGTGAAACGTGCATCGAGGATTGCTTCTTGATCATTGACTTTTTTCTCATCGTGTCTCAAGGTATTTAGCACTTTATATACTACACTATTTATCCAAGTTGTTTTAGCCACTCATTGTATAGTGGGCTCTGTGCATACATGTTTTAGGACCCCTAGTGTTCATTATAACACATACATACTTCTAACACTATTTGATTACATCTAGTACATTGTCGTCCAAAAACATTTACTTAATTTTTTTGTGGGTCAATATTTGTATGTTTAGTCTACAATATTGCATAGACGTTGCTGTATTTAATTGTTGTATTAAAATGTGGTGCTAGGTATTTACTTTTATACTTTATTCCTTTGGATCTTTTATACCGTAACTGGTGTTATCTGAGAGGGTTAGGAAAATATTCTATAGAAGTCTCAAATTGAAATTTGTCATATGAAGAGTTTGGTGGTCTTGTAGTTGTATTGTGTATCACCAATAAGAGTTCCATCCATCTACAATACAATACAATTACAATAATACAAAATAATTTTGTATGGTTTTCTAAAAAGAACTTTTCAACAAAGCCAATGCAGAAAACATGACATTTCATGACATTTTGGTCACACATTATACATTATTTCTGCAATCTAGTGACTGGCGATAAATTTGATGGTGCCAGTCCATTGCAATAAGCAGTTGTGTCTATTAAGCAGTTGTGAATTGTCCTCTAATGAAAAATCTTCAAAAAACAACAGAACTGCGTTTCATTTTCTATAATGTGCCCCATGGAATACAAAGGTTTCTTCTTACCACCAATATATGCATTCTGCATGGTACATATAAACCACTCACCTTCATTTTACCTATGGTGGCTTATAACTGCGGGACCCAGGAGGTGAAGTTTTTGGATAGCTCCAACACATCACAGCTCTCTATATTGTGGCCATTAACTGGATATAAGTCCATCACATTCAACCAAGTACAATTTTGAGGCATTTGGGGTTGTTTTCTGAGGTACTGGATGATTTCCTAAATGGTAATTGTTATAAGTTGCCTTTATGTAGCTTTGACTCCTTTTCAAAAGCCTCCTGCTATGTTTCTGGAAATTTGGACTCCATGGGGCTTGTCCATCATTGCTATCTCTAATATTTGGTCTAAAAATCACTATGGATCAATGCCTATATAAAAATGTCAAATACAGTACCACCAGATGGTGGTAAAATACCAACGTACTGTGTGCATATAAAAAGTTAATTTTAGATTTCTATACATTTAACTTAATAGCATGTCTAAAAGGAATTTGGTTGTTCCTTTCATAGGTTGTCTGAAGGCTCCTGTGAGTAGAGAGATGACCATCCATCGACAGCTCACGTTTTCCTTCTATCGGTCTTGGAGAATAGCTGCAGATCTTTGTATGACTATTCTTAGATCTCACATTGAAGTCATAAGGAAAAAAATATGCAAGTCACCTCTTCTCTACTATGAACATTCAGGCAAGTTTTGCACAATATGTACAATTATTTTCTTCAGCAAAATAATTGCTATTTTTATATCCGATTCTCATAGAGATTAATATAATGGGTTATTCTTCATTTCATGAGCTAATCTGAAGTTTTAGTCTTATTGTGGGTTCAGGGAGGCGTTGAATGTTATGTGGGTATGAAGATGGCAGGGAGTATTCATTGCAATGGAGCACTGAGACTTGCAGTATGATCAGGCCCAGTTGTACAGTGTCCATTTTAGGACATGGTTACAGTCATATAGTCAAGTTATATTCATAACACTGACACCTGACTCTAACATCTGATGTTGACATCTGACTCTGACATCTGACTCTGATCTATGACTATGATTTCTGACCATGTCCTAAAATGGAAATTGCTTTGGGGTAGGACACTTAGACTGCTATTTGTGGTGGTGCACTATGATTGTGGTTTCCCACTGTGATCAGCATTGTCATTGGGCACTGATGCTGGTAATGTCATGGGAAATCTTTGTATATCTACTGATCCATGTTCAGCAGAGGCTTGTACCCGCTACACATACAGGCACATTTACTTACCCAGTCTGGGGAGTTCACAGAAAGTGCATTGTCTGAAGATCACACACTGTGCCGCAATTCACTAAGATCGTGCGCTAGATATCCTGCATGTGTCAATTCGCCGCTCAGGTCCGGCAAAGTTCATCTTCTTCTTCATGGTGCATGTATTTGCTTGATCTTATGATGCAATTTGAAAGTTAAATCCCGCGCTCAGTCCGAATCAGTCCGATCGTACGACGGCCTGCCCCTCGATTTATGTTACATGAAAGCCAGCGCGGCAAAATCAGAGTGCGTGCGACACAATCCCTACTTAAATACCTGTCACAGTGGCGCAAATCCTGAAAACGTCAGAAAATCCGACGAAAGTGTGATCCGCGAACCCTTAGCAAATAAGCCACATAGTGTTTGGAACCCAATAAAGGTGGGAGCTTTCTTGTTGTTCCACTGCTTGTTCTGGATCCTATTCCAGACAAGAGAAGCTTCCAGAGCCAATGGGGCATATTTATCATGTCAGTGGCGCAGAGGCCCTGAAATAATCGCAAATGCTAGCCTATTGCTAGCACTTTCGACTATTTAGCCCTCTCCACGTGGCCAGCCGAGCGGAGGGCGTAGCCAGCTGCTGCCGGCGACCTTTAAGTCGCTGTAGCCGTTTATTTCTACGCCAGGCCTACGCCTGCCTAAGAACCTAAGAACAGTCGTATAACCCTTGCAGTGGCCTGCAGCCTTAATATTAATTAGTTTGCAATCTGGGAAAACTTTTGTCCTGCTCGGAGATTTCTTCAGGATTCCGTGGGCAAATAGGTTGGGGAATGGATATGGGATACAGAATGACTAGCAGCTGATAATAAATGGATTGAACAGGTAGAGAAAATAGTGCAAAGGTATGAATATAAGTCAGTTCAAAATCATAACAACAAGTCAAAGTGCCAAATCAGAACAGCAAGATGTCGCCTTATACCACTGTTTCAGTTGCAGCACTGTAGTCCAGCCAACAGACCATGAGTCCTTGTGTGGAACTCTTTCCCCTGAGGCCGATTGTTCTCTCCAAGCAGGGGCACCAGGGGCTATCACATACAGTGCTCACTAAGAAAAGGGGGGAAAAGGACTTGTAGGGAATAGTTTGTGATGCCAGTTGGAATAATCGCTAACTTGTGTCACTAGGAGATAGGTGAGCATGATTTTTAACCCTTCCCGAGTAGGGCTAGCTCCCAAGGGCTGAATGGAGCAGGAGGTCACTTGCCTTGTATTGATAGTGATGCCCAAAGAAACGACTCCACATTTGCACTAAAACGTTAACTGTAGGGATACTGGTGACCTTGGTAAGCTATCCTCCTCAATGTGCCCCTTAATTGCTCCTCACATGCACTGTACTGCTAGCTGTGCTAACTCACTTGGCCTCTGCTTTGACCTGGATCCTAAGAGCCCCAGGCTCTCCTGTCTGTCTCCTCTAGGTCATCTTGCTTCTAAATGACTTTTAACTACTCCCTTCTTCTCCGGTGCTGTTCTCTCAACTTGGTAGGCTGTCCCCCTTCTTTTTTAAACATAAAACAATTAAAGGAAACCTACCATATGATTTGACGCACTATGAAGCAAACATACCTTTAGAATGCTGTAGCTACACTGATGCAAGATCATATCTTGGCTAATCCCTGAGCTGATTGGTATTGCTGAAAAAACATTCAGGACCTTGGGAAAGCTGGGACAGCATGGCTGCCTACATAAACACATTACACGCAAAGCTTGTAATTACAAATGGTGGTTAGTCAAGACTGACTAATCAACTTGAGCTGGTTCAATCATACACAGCAGCCGAGGTGGGGGTGCAGCAGTTGATTATTCTGTCTGGCAGGGAGAAAAGTGATTACATCATCCTCTCCTGCACAGAAAAACTGACGTGCTAGAAGCGCGGAAGCAAGCGCTGAAGGAGCCATAGAAGGGACAGAGCTTCATTTTCATAAAGTTATATTTGTTTTATCAGCAAAACCACTCAGCACAAGGTTTAACCAAGATATGATCCTGCATCAGTGTAGCTACAGCATTCTCAAGGTATGTTTGCATCATAATGCGTCAAACCAAATGGTAGGTTTCCTTTAATGTTGCATCCACAGTACATTGCCATTGCTGTAGGACCCACTATTTTACACAAAGTGGAGGGTGCTACATTTGCATCAAATTTCTGTATGATTCAAGGACTCACTACACTATGGCACATTTACTTACCCGATCCTGTCAGGATCCCCGATCCGGACGTCTGACAAAGATGAAGTTCGGCGCGATTCACCAACATCGTGTGCCTGAGATCCCTCATCTGTCGCTTCCCCGCTGAGGTCCGCTGGAGTTCACCTTTTTTTCCCTGTTGTATGTGAGTGCATGTCTTGCAACACAATAATCCCGGGAGTTGTCCGACAGCCTACCCCCTGATTTGTGTCACGTGAAATCAAGCGCCAATTCACCAAAATCCGATTGCGTGCGCAAAAATTAAATACATAGTAACATGGAAATCGTCGGAAAACCCGACAAAAATGCGGTCCGCGAACCCTTAGTAAATGAGCCCACTGTGTTTGGTCTCTTGGATATGACAGCACACAGATTTGTTTCCACCAGTTGAACACGCTAGTGTGTAGCTGTCCTTAGGATAGTTCTAGTAGGTGAATGAATGATACGATGACCCTTTGTAAGGTAAGCGTTGTTGTTACTATGCCGGAACATACACTCACCGGCCACTTTATTAGGTTCACCTGTCCAACTGCTCGTTAACACTTAATTTCTAATCAGCCAATCACCAGGCGGCAACTCAGTGCATTTAGGCATGTAGACATGGTCAAGACAATCTCCTGCAGTTCAAACCGAGCATCAGTATGGGAAAGAAAGGTGATTTGAGTGCCTTTGAACGTGGCATGGTTGTTGGTGCCAGAAGGGCTGGTCTGAGTATTTCAGAAACTGCTGATCTACTGGGATTTTCACGCACAACCATCTCTAGGGTTTACAGAGAATGGTCCGAAAAAGAAAAAACATCCAGTGAGCGGCAGTTCTGTGGGCAGAAATACCTTGTTGATGCCAGAGGTCAGAGGAGAATGGGCAGACTGGTTCGAGCTGACAGAAAGGCAACAGTGACTCAAATCGCCACTTGTTACAACCAAGGTAGGCAAAAGAGCATCTCTGAACGCACAGTACGTCGAACTTTGAGGCAGATGGGCTACAGCAACAGAAGACCACACCGGGTGCCACTCCTTTCAGCTAAGAACAGGAAACTGAGGCTACAATTTGCACAAGCACATCGAAATTGGACAGTAGAAGATTGGAAAAACGTTGCCTGGTCTGATGAGTCTCGATTTCTGCTGCAACATTCGGATGGTAGGGTCAGAATTTGGCGTCAACAACATGAAAGCATGGATCCTGCCTTGTATCAACGGTTCAGGCTGGTGGTGGTGGTGTCATGGTGTGGGGAAAATTTTTTTGGCACTCTTTGGGCCCCTTGGTACCAATTGAGCATGGTTGCAACGCCACAGCCTACCTGAGTATTGTTGCTGACCATGTCCATCCCTTTATGACCACAATGTACCCAACATCTGATGGCTACTTTCAGCAGGATAATGCGCCATGTCATAAAGCTGGAATCATCTCAGACTGGTTTCTTGAACATGACAATGAGTTCACTGTACTCAAATGGCCTCCACAGTCACCAGATCTCAATCCAATAGAGCATCTTTGGGATGTGGTGGAACGGGAGATTCGCATCATGGATGTGCAGCCGACAAATCTGCGGCAACTGTGTGATGCCATCATGTCAATATGGACCAAAATCTCTGAGGAATGCTTCCAGCACCTTGTTGAATCTATGCCACGAAGAATTGAGGCAGTTCTGAAGGCAAAAGGGGGTCCAACCCGTTACTAGCATGGTGTACCTAATAAAGTGGCCGGTGAGTATCTATATGCTTATTTATTGTATGGTCCACATCTAAACAATTTGTAGCAAGTAAATACATGTGAAGGGTTATGGTAGAAAGGGGTTGACACAACTCTATTTACCTGTCATGATCTATGGGAAAAATCCCATGGCTATATATAATATATAAAGGACACATAAAAAATGCATGCTTCTTCTAAGGGAATGTACTGGTTAATCTGGTTAACAATGTTGGATGTCAAATTACCTGTTTTAATACAAATAGAGACCGTACAATGCAGTCAGTGAAAGGCAACACGCGGGCAATTTATTTATGTTTATGGAGAGGCTTTATAGACTACTGCACACAAAGAAGGCATTACGCATTCCTATATTTTAAGGCACAGTAATGATTTTCCAGTTTCTGCAATAATAGCAGCAATTATCTGAGCAAACATTAAAGGGAGACTTTCTGTGACTGTGTGAGAACAGCAGAGCAGTGCTACGCTGAAAGAACCTGCAGAAACAATACAAGACAAGAGAATTGACAGAAAGCACTCAGTCACTGGGAAAGTGCAGCTTATCACTGGCAAATTAAGGTGTAACTCACTTGTCGGAGGAATTGTTTAAGAAACGGGGTTATAGAATGGGTTGAGAAGGAAACTGTATTACTTCTAGAAACTATGTATATCAAAGGGAAAAATAATTATTCTCTTTCAGCCTCTGCATCAATGAATTCTCCATAGACTAGACTAATTTCATCTTATAATAAAAGATTAGGAAGTGAGAGTTTGCCAGTTGAGCCGGCTTGCAGGTGTGTAGAGACTTATAGCAATTGATGCTCCACTAGAGGATTCTGGGAACCATACAAATTAGTTGTGCAGGATGGGACAATGAAAACCACGCCTTTTTTGCTACCTTGTAAGTCAGCCCCTTACCATCAAGCATGGCTTTCAGGAAGCCTAATGACATGATGTGGGTATAAAGCCAAACCAGAAGATCCATTCCAGAAGGAACAGATTGCCAGCTGTAGACAGCACTGTTTCAATGTGGTTGCGTCTTTTCAGTACAGTGTAGGGAACTGGTTTAGCTGAGGGAAAAGCTGAGTGAGAGGCTTTTGACTAGGGTCAGGGATGGTTAGGGCTAAATAAACCCCTATAAATATGAACAGGCCTCTAAAATAATTGTATCTAAAAAAAACTACCATATATACTTGTGTATAAGCCGAGTTTTTCAGCACAAAAAATGTGCTGAAAAACGTCCCCTCGGCTTATACACGAGTCAATACGAGTAAAAAATAATAAAAAATGGACTTAAAAAATAATAAACTTATATACTCACCCTCCGGTGGCCCCGATGCGCAGCGCTGCTCCCCTGATGTCATCATGGCTTGTCTTCTGGCTTCCTGGCTCCTCTTCTTGCTTCAGCGCCCGTCTTCTGTCTTCTGAGAGAACAATGTATACTACTGGGGGCAGGCTGGGTGGCTGTATACTACTGGGGGCAGGCTGGGTGGCTGTATACTACTGGGGGCAGGCTGGGGTGGCTGTATACTACTGGGGGCAGGCTGGGGTGGCTGTATACTACTGGGGTCACGCTGTGTACTACTGGGGTCATGCTGTATACTACTGGGGTGGCTGTATACTACTGGGGGCACGCTGTATACTACTGGGGGCAGGCTCTATACTACTGGGGGCAGGCTGGGGTGGCTGTATACTACTGGGGGCACGCTGTATACTACTGGGGTCACGCTGTATACTACTGGGGGCAGGCTGTATACTACTGGGGGCACGCTGTATACTACTGGGGGCAGGCTGGGGTGGCTGTGTACTACTGGGGGCAGGCTGTATACTACTGGGGGCAGGCTGGGGCAGGCTGTATACTACTGGGGCAGGCTGGGCTGGCTGTATACTACTGGGGCAAGCTGAGCAGGCTGCATACTGCAGGGGGCTGGCTGGCTATATACTGTGGGGGTCTGTGAACAATGCATTTCCCACCCTCGGCTTATACTCCCAGTTTTTGGTGGTGAAATTAGGGGTCTCGGCTTATACTCGGGTCGGCTTATACTCGAGTATATACGGTAAGTCAGAATAAAGCAGCAGACATATGGTTAATGTTAGTTATCAACCAACTTGGGAGGTTAAACTAAATAAATGATAAGCATAACATCACAAATTTTTTAAAAATGTCACCAAATTTAAAGCTTTTCATCAATAAATGCAAATAATTTCAACCAAAATACATTACTAAGGTGAAGTACAATATGTCACGGAAAATTATTCTGCAAATAAGCTTGGTAAGTTAAAGAGTTCTTAATTCATAATCAAATATATTGGCAGATTTAAAAAATCATCCCTAAGGTGAAAATGATCTGGGTCCTTGCACGCATTAGGACGTGCATGTACGTTGGGAAATGCGGTCAGTTGCCACATCCCGGCAATCACCCAGGCTCAGTAGCAGAGCCCGTGCGATCGCTGCCGGAGCTCCGCTGTATGTGACAGCCAGGCTCCCGCAGTAACAGCTGGAATCACGATAGTTGCGATCCCAGCTGTTTAACCCCATGAACTCCGCAGTCATTATAAAATAAACAAATAAAGATAACGTAAACATAAATTTTGATAAAAAAGGCACAAAATTACGATATTTTAACATCCAACCTCCCAAAAAAAGGATAAAATGTGATCAAAAAGTAACATTTACCACGACATGATACCAATAAAAAGTACAGCTTGTCCCACAAAAAATAAGCCCTAATACATCGTATATATATAAAAAAAAAAATTGTATGCCTTTTAGAACATGGTGATGCAAAAACAAGCAAATTTCTCAACAAAAGAGTTCTATATTGTGCAAAACAAGGTAACCATAAAACAGTTATATAAATGAATATTACCGTAATCGTGGTGACCTATATAATAAAGATAATGTATTATTTTTACTGTATAGTGAATGGCCTACAAAGAAAAAAACTAAAAGCTCTGAACATGAATGAATGAATGATTTACTTATCCTTACCAAGAAAGAGTTAATAAAATCAATTAGCTATTCAGCCCCCCTAAATAATTCAACTCAAGAGTGGATCTCATCCCGGAAATAATAAGCCCCCATATGTCCAAGTTATAATAAAATAAACATTTTATGGCCTGTAAAATGTGATAATTCAACTGTGTTCTAAATGGCACTTCCTTCCCTTCTATGCCCGGCCGTGTGCCCGTACAGCAGTTTACCGCGACATCACGGTTTACCACGATGGAGATTTTGGGTATTAAACTTTGTGGAGCTTTTTGTCATTTAATCCATTGTATTTTTAATTTTGGGCCAAAATAAATGTATTGTCAAAGAAAGTTACACATTTCTTAAAGTTAGTTTTTCATACATTGAGGGGTTTAGTTTTTATAATGGGGTAATTTATGTGGTTTTACTATTTTTAGGCCTCTCAAAGTCACTTGAAAACTGAGCAGGTGCCTGTAAATATAGCAAGTATTTTTCTCCGCTTCCACGTCCTTCTGAACTTCACTTATCAATTGTGGCAAGATAATCAAAGAGACAGTCCATTTGAAAACAGTACCTTTCCCACCATTCCCACCAGGTAAACTCCTATTGCCCGCTCATCTTCCCGGGATAGCGTCTCGCTGGCTGCAGTTGTTTGTAGAGCTTTCGGTTCACAGCTAGTTCTGGATGCAAGGATCCGGTCTTCCGACCCCTCTGCTGTTAGTTCCGTCGCGCTCTAGAACACATCGACTCCGCTCCCATAGGAACAAAAAGACGCAATAGTGCAACAGGTTTTTTCTTAAATTCAAAATTTGATTTAATCGATATATTCACAAAACATAAAATGAAAATGGCCTTCAATAAAAAAGAGTTCTCGTTCTCCTTGCACGACTCAAAGTTTCGCCTCTACGTCTTCTTCCGGGGCTATTTGTATGGACCAGTGCATTTAATTACTGACAGCAGTGATACATATTTTTAGAAGAGTTTTTTTTAAACAATTGCTCGAATACCACTAAACTTGGCACCCCTAAAAAGTATTTATATAAATATGTAAATATAGGTTTTGGCGATTTTTATAAATATGTGAAAAAATGCGCCCAAAATTCTAAGCCCCATAGCAACCTAGGAAAATGAGAGAATGCTGAAAAAGCCATGTCAACATAAAGTGGCCATTTGGGAAATATTATTTATAAAGTTATTTGGGTGATATGACTATCTACTTAAAAAGAACAGAATTGAGAATTTTGAAAATTGAGAATTTTCCCAAATTTTTGACAAACTTCTATTTTTTTAATAAATAAACTCAAAAGATATCATCCAAATATTTCCACTTATTTGAAGTACAATGTGACGAGAAAACATTCTTAAAATTACCTGGGTGTGTTAAAGCATTTGAAGGTTATAACCACTTATAGCGACAAAGGGCAGATTTACAAAATCGTGCTTGGTCCGGAAGCCCTAAAGTGGCTTGGTCCTTAAGGGGTTAATGGGTTAAATACTGCTACTAGGAAGTACAATTTGTTATTCAAAATACAAAACACAAAACGCGTTCATATGTTGCCGAAATGAAAGAGTTGTGGCCTTTGATGAGGAAACTGAAAAGCAAAGTGGAAATATGCCATCAGTGGCAAAGGGTTAATGGCTCTATATCTGGTTTATCATGACTTAGTACAAATGCCTTTAACCCCTACAGGACTAAGCATATTTAGAGCTTCAGGACCTTATCCAATTTTTTCAAATCTGCCATGTTCAAAAGTTGATTTTCAGATTGTGTTTTTGTGACATATTGTGGCACATTTACTAAGGCGTACGCAATCGGATTTTGGGCCGAATTTCATGCAACACAAATCGGAGGGCGTGGCCGCCGGACAACCTGATTGATTTGGACTAAGCACAGGATTTAAAATTCAAATTGTGTTGCAAGAAATGCACTAACATACACCGGGAAGAAGAAGGTGAACTCCGGTGGACCTTAGCGGGGAAGAGACACATTCAGGATATTGGGCGCACAATCTTAGTGAATCGCGTCGCACTTCAACCTCGTTGGACAACGCACCTCGAGGCGACAGGACCGTTTAAGTAACGGTTCCGCATTGTATATCACATTAGTGATACTGGTTGATGTGTTTTGCATTTTCAGATTTTTATAAATTATGCTAAAAATACACTTAGTCTTACAGCCCAAATTAGTTTCCAATTAAGAATCACCATGGGGCACATTTACTTACCCAGTCCTGTCAAGATCCCCGAGGTGTGTTGTCCAACGAGGATGAAGTCTGGCACGATTCACTAAGATCGTGCGCCCGATATCCTGCATGTGTCGCTTCCCCGCTGAGGTCCGCTGGAGTTCACCTTCTTCCCGATGTATGTGAGTGTATGTCTTGCGACACAATTTGAATTTTAAATCCCGCACTCAGTTTGGATCAGTTGGGTTGTCCGACGGCCGCCCCCCCCCTGCAATTTGTGTCGCATGAAAGACGGTGAAATCCAATCACGATACCAAAAACCCCTGTTAAATGTGCCGCAAATCGGAAATAGTCCGGAAAACCGATAAAAATTAGGTGTGTGGACCCTTAGTAAATGTGCCCCCACATGTCTATTTTATGTTGGTATCGTTTTTTAACATTATTTTAATTTATAAGGCATTGGGAGGCTTACAAATCAAGCAGAGATTTTCCAAATTTTCAAGAAAATTTCAAATTCAATTATTACTTTTTTATTAGAGTTTTAACAGTTTAGTTTATTATAAACTCTCCACAATCACCATGATACCCCCTAAACTTTTCGAAACAGCCTTTGGTAAGGTTTCGAGCACTTTAAGCATCTCACATGATTTAAAACATTATTGAGGTTCTATATGGAATTTTCATATTTTGACAATAAAATTATAGTTTTTTTGGTTTGTACACTATATAGAAGAAAACATGTTATCTAAATTTTATTGATTACCACGACTACAGCAATAATCTAATTTATGTTGCTTTTTTAGCAAACGGCTCATTGCTCGGACGAGTATTTCGCCTGCTCGAGATCGAGCTTTCACTTTAGGAAACACAGTGAAGAACAGTGAAGAACACAGTGAACACAGGATCATTTAAGTGAAGAACACAGTAAAGAACACAGTGAAGAACACATTGCAGATGTTTCCGTACATCTGCTAACTTATCAGAAGACATTAGTGCCGAACGGTGTGAAGAACAATATGTGTGAAGAACACATTGCAGATGTATGGAAATGCAAAGCTAAAAGGACTGAAAAGACTAAGCACTAGGTGACAACTTGTTGATGTTCCCTTCCTGCGCAAATGTGCAAACACAGAGACAAGCACTAAACACTACACACATAGAAGAGTAGTCAACAGATAAAGGTCAATCCACACAAAAGGACAATGCATCAAAGTATTGTATGGTGTAACCATAATAATTTATAGTACCCAACCCACCCCGGCTGACAAATTAGGCAAAAAAAAAGCCCAAACCACCAAGCTACCTCCTCCTACAGATAATCCTACCACCCTAAACATATTTCATTAAATTTTTTCAGGCAACCAAATTCCTACAATATATTTTCTCATGCATCATTACTTTTTTTTCTCATTGTAGTATTAAAGGCGGAAACACATTCATCCAATTTTTACTTTTTCTACAAATAATAATTTGATATTTCTTTAAGTAGCTAGAATAGTTTACATGATAAAAAAAATCAGCATAAAAGTATTTACAAATTATTTAAAAATCCAAAGAGATTTCCATTGTTGCATAAACCTTAGCCTAAAAAGAATGAACTATTGGGCAGCTCCAACATAAGTGCATAGAATTTGCTCTTTTATTATCACATCATAGACAACTTTTATTATCCATCAAGTGTATATTGTATAATATCCATGGGGTATTAACGCATATACATGTATAACTCTTTGATTCATATTACAGGCGGTCCTCTACTTAAGAACACCTGACTTATAGACGACCCCTAGTTACAAACGGATCTCTGGATGTTTACTGTACTTTAGCCCTAGGCTACAATAAACAACTATAACAGTTATCACAGGTGTCTATAATTAAGATTTATTGTTAATCCTGGTTCTTATGACAACCCAGCATTTTTAAAATCCAATTGTCACAATTGGACCCAAAAAAATTTGACTGGGGTTACAATAATAAAGTATACAGTTCCGACTTACATACAAACTCAACTAAAGAACAAACCTGCGGAACCTATCATGTACTGCCTGTAATTGAAACATTGAGGATACTTTGATAATCCCTATACCCCTTCTGTTCTGTTCCTCCTTCTCTTTTATATCCTACAGATATTATTCTTTGATTCTACTGTAATGAACATTCTTTTAAAAATAGTGTCTGTCCAAATTTGGAAGCAAAACTTGTTTTCTGTTTTACAATATACATTTTGCATTTGTATATTTTATAGAAAATATTTCCCTTCCATACTGTATTAATTTTGCAATTCAGGAAAGGTCAACAAGTGTCCATCCCTAAATACATGTACCATGTGATAAATACCTAATGTATTCCATATTTTTGTATCAGTAATTCACCAAAACTATTTCAAATTTCTATAATACTTACCATAACAGTGGGAATACCACCGATTTTCCTCAAAGCCTTTCATACTTCTTGAAATAAGTGACAAATAGGAATTTCCTTAAACCACCCAAATGAAAATTGTCCTGATGTTGTCCAGTATTTCAAATAGTGAACAAAGACCTCTCACTTTTTTTTATTAATATTATAGACATTTTAAAATTCTTGGGGATTGCCAATGCTCCCTTTCCAACATTCGAGTTCTCTGGAATCCAGACAAGGAAGACCAGCAGGGAAGAATGTGAATGGAGGAAGAATTTGTCCATCTCATCTAACTTAAAGGGGTATTCAGGGAATATGAACGTCTGATACAAAAACCCATAATTCTATTAACAAGTGAATACAAAAGAACTCAATGTCATTAATCACAAAACAGAGTTTAAATAATATAATTTTATAATTCACAAAATTTTATGGGCTTTCTAAAGTAGGTGGAGTGATCTCCAAGATGGCCACCATCTACAACTACAACTCCCATCATGCTTTAGTTTTCGTTAACCCCTCCTTCCTCTTCTGCTCTGCTCCCACTAATGATGTAACAGACTGTCTTGCTCTGTTACCATAGTACCGTTGTGTAACTGCCATCACTGTACATTGCCTCACAACACTGATGCACTGAAAGCTGATGCACTGAAAGCAATGACTACAGCCAAAATGAGTGATGGTCACATGACCTAGTGCAGGACATCTGATGTGGACATGTGACCAGCGGCCATCTTCTGTCCTGTGCCTTGTTACGGAAAATAGAATTTGATGTTTTATTCGATTAAAGAAAACCATTAAAGTTTTAAGCCACTTGTAAATTTTTTAAATCTTTTTATCTTTTGTCCTGTGTCTCCTCCACAGGGAGAAATAGTTGTAATAGTTGTATCGAAGAACAGATTAAAGGGCTAGTAGCATTTTAACCGGTTAAGGACCGGGCCCTTTTCTATTTTTTCATTTCCATTTTTCACTCCCCACCTTCAAAAATCTATAACTTTTTTATTTTTATACATAAAGAGCTGTGTGGCAGCTTGTTTTCTGCGTAACAGATTGCACTTCATAGCGATGGTATTGAATATTCCATGCAATGTACTGGGAAGCGGGAAAAAAAACACCAAATGCAGTGAAAATGGTGAAAAAACACATTTGCGCCATTTTCTTGTGGGCTTGGATATTACGGCTTTCACTGAGCGCCCCAAATGACAGGTCTACTTTATTTTTTGGGTTGGTAAGATTGCGGGGATACCAAATTTGTATCAGTTTTATAATGTTTTCATACATTTACAAAAATTAGAACCTCCTGTAGAAATTTTATTTTTAATTTTGCCATCTTCTGGTGCTAATAACTTTTTTATACTTTATTGTACAGAGCTGTGGGTAGTGTTATTTTTTGTGACATTTGATAATATTTTCAATGATATCATTCTTAGGACTGTACGACCTTTTGATCACTTTTTATAGATTTTCTTTATATTTTTCAAAATGGTAAAAAAGTGCCATTTTCGACTTTGGGCGCTATTTTCCGTTACAGGGTTAAGCGCATAGAAAAACTGTTAATATATTTTGATAGATCGGCCATTTTCAGACGCGGCGATACCTAATGTGTTTATTATTTTTAGTGTTTATTTATATTTATGTCAGTTCTAGAGAAAGTGGGGGTTATTTGAATTTTTAGTTTTTTTTATTATCATTTTTTTTAACTTTCTTTTATTTTTATTTTTACTATTTTTCAGACTCCCTAGGGTACTTTAACCCTAGGTTGTCTGATCGATCCTATCATATACTGCCATACTACAGTATGGCAGTATATGGGGATTTTCCTACTCATTCATTACAATGTGCTATCAGCACATTTTAATGAAGGGGTTAAAACGAAATAGCCTCAGGTCTTCAGAAGACCCGAGGCTACCATGGAAACTGATTACCGCTCCCCGATGACGTCACGGTTAGCGACGATCCTAGGCCAGATGGGGGTGCCCATGCGCCGCCATCATTTTGAGGCTGCCGGCAGCTTTGCCAGCAGCGATCGCTGTTATAACACCCGCGATCGGTGCTAGCAATATACAGCAAAGACTTACCGGCTATGGAGAGGGCTCACATTAGTTTATATTTTAATGACCCATTTGAATGTAAATTATGGTTATTTATGGAATACCTCTTCAATAGTTTTCACCCATAAAAAAATCTACAGGGAAGAGACAGATGGGGTGGAAACCAATTTAGTCAGCAAAGAAAGAAGTAAGCCAGTGTTCAAACTAGTAAGAACAGAATGTAACTAGAGATGAGCGAGCACTAAAATGCTCGGGTACTCGTTATTCGAGACGAACTTTTCCCGATGCTCGAGTGCTCGTTTCGAGTAACGAGCCCCATTGAAGTCAATGGGAGACTCGAGCATTTTTAAAGGGGACCAAGGCTCTGCACAGGGAAGCTTGGCCAAACACCTGGGAACCTCAGAAAAGGATGGAAACACCACGGAAATGGACAGGAAACAGCAGGGGCAGCATGCATGGATGCCTCTGAGGCTGCTTAATCGCACCATTATGCCAAAATTATGGGCAACAGCATGGCCATGACAGAGTGACCGAATGAGGCTAGATAGCATCTAAAACATCCAATAATTGACCCTGACACTATAGGGGACGGCATGCAGAGGCAGCGGCAGCAGCGGCAGGCTAGAGAGTGGCATGGCAACATACCCTAAATGGACTCAGGCTTCAAACCAATGGGTGGCAGAGAGGAACCAAAGGAGGTGAGCAAGAAGCGCTCAAATAATATCGGTACATGATAAAAGTTTGCCAGTATATTTTGTGGATTACACAGCAGGGTGGCGACAAAGTTAACATGGAAGCCATGAAAACAATCCAAAATTCTGCCTGACACAGCTCGTTTGATAAGGGGACCATGTATGGAGGCAGTGAACTAGTAGTAGATTAAAGGTGCTGCAGTTAAAACTATGTTAGTTGGATCTTGGCATGGAGCTGGCGCTCCGCTGCCAGGCGAGCTTTTGCCAATCCAAGCCCCTGTCTCTAGGCTACTCCCCAAACAGCACTTCTAAGAACCTTTTGCATAAGATCAAGTGTAGTAGCGTTCTTATAAGTTTGGGATATGGCGGGTGAGGGGAATGTAAACATCTGCGCAAGAAGCGCTGAAATAATATCCGTAAATGAAAAAAGTTTTCCAGTATATTTTGTGGCTTACACAGCACGGTGGCGACAAAGTTAACAAGTTTGATGCGGAATGCCCTGTAATAGCTCTTGGGCGGTGTGCCTTTTATCACCTAGGCTCAGCAGTTTGAGCACCGCCTGCTGTCGCTTAGCGACGGCACTGCTGCTGTGTCTAGAGCTACCGACTGATGGCGCCATGCCCACGGATGGTAATTCGGAGGAGGAGGAGGAGGTGGAGGAGGGGTGGGAGGAGGAGGAGGCATAGTAGGCCTGAAACACCTGGACCGAGGTAGGCCCCGCAATCCTCTGCGTCGGCAGTATATGACCAGCCCCAGGGTCAGACTCGGTCCCAGCCTGCACCAAGTTAAGTGTAGTAGCGTTCTTATAAGTTTGGAATATGGCGGGTGAGGGGAATGTAAACAGATGCGCAAGAAGCGCTGAAATAATATCCGTAAATGGTAAAAGTTTGCCAGTATATTTTGAGGATTACACAGCAGTGTGGTGACAAAGTTAACAAGTTTGTTGTGGAAGCCATGAAAACAACCCAAAATTCTGCCTGACACAGCACGTTTGATAAGGCGGCCATGTATGGAGGCAGTGAACTAGTAGTAGATTAAAGGTGCTGCAGTTAAAACTATGTTAGTTGGTTCTTGGCATGGAGCTGGCGCTCCGCTGCCAGGCGAGCTTTCGCCAATCCAAGCCCCTGTCTCTAGGCTACTCCCCAAACAGCACTTCTAAGAACCTTTTGTATAAGATCAAGTGTAGTAGCGTTCTTATAAGTTTGGAATATGGCGGGTGAGGGGAATGTAAACAGATGCGCAAGAAGCGCTGAAATAATATTCGTAAATGGTAAAAGTTTGCCAGTATATTTTGAGGATTACACAGCAGGGTGGCGACAAAGTTAACAAGTTTGTTGTGGAAGCCATGAAAACAACCCAAAATTCTGCCTGACACAGCACTTTTGATAAGGCGGCCATGTATGGAGGCAGTGAACTAGTAGTAGATTAAAGGTGCTGCAGTTAAAACTATGTTAGTTGGTTCTTGGCATGGAGCTGGCGCTCCGCTGCCAGGCGAGCTTTCGCCAATCCAAGCCCCTGTCTCTAGGCTACTCCCCAAACAGCACTTCTAAGAACCTTTTGTATAAGATCAAGTGTAGTAGCGTTCTTATAAGTTTAGGATATGGCGGGTGAGGGGAATGTAAACAGATGCGCAAGAAGCGCTGAAATAATATCCGTAAATGGTAAAAGTTTGCCAGTATATTTTGAGGATTACACAGCAGGGTGGCGACAAAGTTAACAAGTTTGTTGTGGAAGCCAGGAAAACAACCCAAAATTCTGCCTGACACAGCACGTTTGATAAGGCGGCCATGTATGGAGGCAGTGAACTAGTAGTAGATTAAAGGTGCTGCAGTTAAAACTATGTTAGTTGGTTCTTGCCATGGAGCTGGCGCTCCGCTGCCAGGCGAGCTTTCGCCAATCCAAGCCCCTGTCTCTAGGCTACTCCCCAAACAGCACTTCTAAGAACCTTTTGTATAAGATCAAGTGTAGTAGCGTTCTTATAAGTTTAGGATATGGCGGGTGAGGGGAATGTAAACAGATGCGCAAGAAGCGCTGAAATAATATCCGTAAATGGTAAAAGTTTGCCAGTGTATTTTGTGGATAACACAGCAGGGTGGCGACAAAGTTAACAACTTTGATGTGGAATCCATGAAAACAACCCGAATTTCGGCCTGACACACCTCGTTTGATAAAGGGACGATGTATGGAGGCAGCTATATGGACGACTTTTGGAGGTAGCAATGGAGACAACGTGTGGAGGCTGCTATGGAGACAATTCAATTTGGATAGTGCCTGTATGTGGCAGTCCAAAAAAGTTTTCAAACCAGAGGAGCAGGTAGGTGGCCCTCCAGAAAAATGGAATAGATTGAGTGCCTGTATGTGGCAGTCCAAAAAAGTTTTCAAACCAGAGGAGCAGGTAGGTGGCCCTCCATAAAAATGGAATAGATTGAGTGCCTGTATGTGGCAGTCCAAAAAAGTTTTCAAACCAGAGGAGCAGGTAGGTGGCCCTCCATAAAAATGGAATAGATTGAGTGTCTGTATGTGGCAGTCCAAAAAAGTTTTCAAACCAGAGGAGCAGGTAGGTGGCCCTCCAGAAAAATTGAATAGATTGAGTGCCTGTATGTGGCACTCCCAAAAATTGTTTAAAACAGAGGACCGGGTCGGTGGCCCTCCATAAAAATTAAATGCATAAAGTACTATAGCTAGAGCCAGTGGGCCCTGTAAAAAAATAGCCAGTTTCCTCTGCTTTACTGTACAAAGAGGAGGAGAAGGAGGAAAATGAGGAGGAGGAGGAGTGGATAAATTATTCAGGTTGAGCTTCCTTCACCTGGTGAAGATTGGAAATTAGGAGAAATCCAGGCTTTATTCATCTTGATAAGCGTCAGCCTGTCAGCGCTGTCAGTCGACAGGCGTGTACGCTTATCGGTGATGATGCCACCAGCTGCACTGAAAACCCGCTCGGACAAGACGCTAGCGGCAGGGCAGGCAAGAACCTCCAAGGCGTACAGCGCCAGTTCGTGCCACATGTCCAGCTTTGAAACCCAGTAGTTGTAGGGAGCTGTGTGATCATTTAGGACGATGGTATGGTCAGCTACGTACTCCCTCACCATCTTTCTGTAAAGATCAGCCCTACTCTGCCGAGACTGGGGACAGGTGACAGTGTCTTGCTGGGGTGACATAAAGCTGGCAAAAGCCTTGTAAAGCGTACCCTTGCCAGTGCTGGACAAGCTGCCTGCTCGCCTACTCTCCCTCGCTACTTGTCCCGCAGAACTACGCACTCTGCCGCTAGCGCTGTCAGAAGGGAAATACTGTTTCAGCTTGTGCACCAGGGCCTGCTGGTATTTATGCATTCTCACACTCCTTTCCTCTCCAGGGATGAGAGTGGAAAGATTTTGCTTGTACCGTGGGTCCAGGAGAGTGAACACCCAGTAATCGGTGCTGGAATAAATTCTTTGAACGCGAGGGTCACGGGATAGGCAGCCTAGCATGAAATCTGCCATATGCGCCAGAGTACCAACGCGTAAGAATTCACTCCCCTCACTGGCCTGACTGTCCATTTCCTCCTCCTCCAACTCCTCCAACCCCTCTTCTTCTGCCCATACACGCTCAACAGTGAAGGACTCAACAATGGTCCCCTCTTGTGTCTCGCCAACATTCTCCTCCTCTTCCTCCTCATCCTCCTCCACCTCCTCCGATATGCGCTGAGAAACAGACCTAAGGGTGCTTTGGCTATCAACAAGGGAATCTTCTTCCCCCGTCTCTTGTGAGGAGCGCAAAGCTTCCGACTTCATGCTGACCAGAGAGTTTTTCAACAGGCCAAGCAGCGGGATGGTGAGGCTGATGATGGCGGCATCGCCACTGACCATCTGTGTTGACTCCTCAAAGTTACTCAGCACCTGACAGATATCAGACATCCACGTCCACTCCTCATTGTAGACTTGAGGAAGCTGACTGACCTGACTACCAGTTCTGGTGGAAGTTGACATCTGGCAGTCTACAATCGCTCGGCGCTGCTGGTAAACTCTGGATAACATGGTCAGTGTTGAATTCCACCTCGTGGGCACGTCGCACAACAGTCGGTGAGCGGGCAGTTGGAGGCGGCGCTGCGCTGCCCTGAGAGTGGCAGCATCTGTGCTGGACTTCCTGAAATGCGCACAGATGCGGCGCACCTTCGTGAGCAAATCAGACAGATTGGGGTATGTCTTGAGGAAACGCTGAACTATCAGATTTAACACATGGGCCAGGCATGGCACATGTGTCAGTCTGCCGAGTTGCAGAGCCGCCACCAGGTTACGGCCGTTGTCACACACAACCATGCCTGGCTTCAGATTCAGCGGTGCCAGCCACAGATCAGTCTGCGTCGTGATGCCCTGTAATAGTTCTTGGGCGGTGTGCCTTTTATCGCCTAGGCTCAGCAGTTTCAGCACCGCCTGCTGTCGCTTAGCGACGGCACTGCTGCTGTGCCTAGAGCTACCGACTGATGGCGCCATGCCCACGGATGGTCGTTCGGAGGAGGAGGTGGAGGAGGGGTGGGAGGAGGAGGAGGCATAGTAGGCCTGAAACACCTGGACCGAGGTAGGCCCCGCAATCCTCGGCGTCGGCAGTATATGACCAGCCGCAGGGTCAGACTCGGTCCCAGCCTCCACCAAGTTAACCCAATGTGCCGTCAGCGATATATAGTGGCCCTGCCCGGCAGCACTCGTCCACGTGTCCGTGGTCAGGTGGACCTTGTCAGAAACGGCGTTGGTCAGGGCACGGATTATGTTGTCTGACACGTGCTGGTGCAGGGCTGGGACGGCACATCGGGAAAAGTAGTGGCGGCTGGGGACCGAATACCGAGGGGCGGCCGCCGCCATGAGGCTGCGAAAGGCCTCGGTCTCTACTAGCCTATAAGGCAGCATCTCCAGGCTTAGCAATCTGGAGATGTGCACATTAAGGGCTTGGGCGTGCGGGTGGGTTGCACTATATTTGCGTTTCTGCTCCAGCGTCTGGGGTATGGAGAGCTGAACGCTGGTGGATGCTGTGGAGGATCGTGGAGGCGACGATGGGGTTTTTGTGGCAGGGTCCTGGGCAGGGGGCTGACTATCAGCTGACACAGGGGAAGGAGCAGTGGTGTGCACGGCCGGAGGTGAACGCGCTTGTTGCCACTGAGTGGGGTGTTTAGCATTCATATGCCTGCGCATACTGGTGGTAGTTAAGCTAGTAGTGGTGGAACCCCTGCTGATCCTGGTTTGGCAAATGTGGCACACCACAGTCCGTCGGTCATCCGGTGTTTCCTTAAAGAACCTCCAGACTTCTGAAAATCTAGCCCTCGCCGCAGGAGCCCTCGCCACGGGAGCTTCACTAATTGACACATTTGGCGCTGATGCACCAGCTCTGGCCCTGCCTCTCCGTCTGGCCCCACCACTGCCTCTTCCAACCTGTTCTGGTCGAGGACTCTCCTCCATCTCAGAAGCACTGTGTTCACCCGGCCTCTCAACCCAGCTTGGGTCTGTCACCTCATCATCCTCCGATCCCTCAGTCTGCTCCCCCCTCGGACTTCCTGCCCTGACAACAACTTCCCCACTGTCTGACAACCGTGTCTCCTCATCGTCGGACACCTCTTTACACACTTCTTCCACTACGTCAACAAGGTCATCATCACCCACAGACTGCGACTGGTGGAAAACCTGGGCATCGGAAAATTGCTCATCAGCAACCGGACAAGTGGTTTGTGACTGTGGGAAGGGTCCAGAAAACAGTTCCTCAGAGTATGCCGGTTAAAATGGCAAATTTTGCTGGGAGGGGGCAGACTGGGGGGGAGGAGGCTGAGGTGCAGGAGCTGGAGGAGTGCCGATTTCGGTGACATGGGTGGACTGCGTGGAAGACTGACTGGTGGACAAATTGCTCGAAGCATTGTCGGCAATCCACGACATCACCTGTTCGCACTGTTCTGGCCTCAACAGTGCTCTACCACGAGTCCCAGTAACTTCAGACATGAACCTAGGGAGTGTAGCTCTGCGGCGTTCCCCTGCTCCCTCATCAGCAGGTGGTGTCTCACCCCGCCCAGGACCACGGCCTCTGACCCCTGCAGTAGTTGGACGCCCACGTCCCCGCCCTCGTCCTCTACCCCTAGCCCTCGGGTTAAACATTTTGAAAATGAGAGTTATAACTTTAATTTTTTTTTTACCTTTTTTTTGTGTTTTTTTTTTGTGCGTTTTTTAGTTTTTAAAACCAAACGATGCTATCCTATTGCTATGGCTATTTTCTAGCCAAGTATGAAAGCACACTGCTATGCCAGATGAGATGACGCTGAGTTATGAAAAAAATAAACGTAAAATAAAAAAGGAAATAGCAGACTGTGCCTAATTGAAATCCAACCCCGGGCCCTAATAAATTTTCCCACTTCGGTCTTTGCGATGGATATGTGCGTCACTAAGCGCAAAACACAGTGGTCGCAAGTCTCACTCCAAATTGCTCACAATTTGCTAGTAGATGCACTGCAACAACTACAGCCACCAGCAGATCAACCAGAAATCAAATATATATAACGCTACTGTAGGCGTAAGTAAGCCGTTTGGATTCTCCTATGGCTATTTTCTAGCCAAGTATTAAAGCACACTACTATGCCAGATGAGATGACGCTGAGTTATGAAAAAAATAAACGTAAAATAAAAAAGGAAATGGCAGACTGTGCCTAATTGAAATCCAACCCCGGGCCCTAATAAATTTTCCCACTTCGGTCTTTGCGATGGATATGTGCGTCACTAAGCGCAAAACACAGTGGTCGCAAGTCTCACTCCAAAATGCTCACAATTTGCTAGTAGATGCACTGCAACAACTACAGCCACCAGCAGATCAACCAGAAATCAAATATATATAACGCTACTGTAGGCGTAAGTAAGCCGTTTGGATTCTCCTATGGCTATTTTCTAGCCAAGTATTAAAGCACACTACTATGCCAGATGAGATGACGCTGAGTTATGAAAAAAATAAACGTAAAATAAAAAAGGAAATGGCAGACTGTGCCTAATTGAAATCCAACCCCGGGCCCTAATAAATTTTCCCACTTCGGTCTTTGCGATGGATATGTGCGTCACTAAGCGCAAAACACAGTGGTCGCAAGTCTCACTCCAAATTGCTCACAATTTGCTAGTAGATGCACTGCAACAACTACAGCCACCAGCAGATCAACCAGAAATCAAATATATATAACGCTACTGTAGGCGTAAGTAAGCCGTTTGGATTCTCCTATGGCTATTTTCTAGCCAAGTATTAAAGCACACTACTATGCCAGATGAGATGACGCTGAGTTATGAAAAAAATAAACGTAAAATAAAAAAGGAAATGGCAGACTGTGCCTAATTGAAATCCAACCCTGGGCCCTAATAAATTTTCCCACTTCGGTCTTTGCGATGGATATGTGCGTCACTAAGCGCAAAACACAGTGGTCGCAAGTCTCACTCCAAAATGCTCACAATTTGCTAGTAGATGCACTGCAACAACTACAGCCACCAGCAGATCAACCAGATATCAAATATATATAACGCTACTGTAGGCGTAAGTAAGCCGTTTGGATTCTCCTATGGCTATTTTCTAGCCAAGTATTAAAGCACACTACTATGCCAGATGAGATGACGCTGAGTTATGAAAAAAATAAACGTAAAATAAAAAAGGAAATGGCAGACTGTGCCTAATTGAAATCCAACCCTGGGCCCTAATAAATTTTCCCACTTCGGTCTTTGCGATGGATATGTGCGTCACTAAGCGCAAAACACAGTGGTCGCAAGTCTCACTCCAAATTGCTCACAATTTGCTAGTAGATGCACTGCAACAACTACAGCCACCAGCAGATCAACCAGAAATCAAATATATATAACGCTACTGTAGGCGTAAGTAAGCCGTTTGGATTCTCCTATGGCTATTTTCTAGCCAAGTATTAAAGCACACTACTATGCCAGATGAGATGACGCTGAGTTATGAAAAAAATAAACGTAAAATAAAAAAGGAAATGGCAGACTGTGCCTAATTGAAATCCAACCCTGGGCCCTAATAAATTTTCCCACTTCGGTCTTTGCGATGGATATGTGCGTCACTAAGCGCAAAACACAGTGGTCGCAAGTCTCACTCCAAAATGCTCACAATTTGCTAGTAGATGCACTGCAACAACTACAGCCACCAGCAGATCAACCAGAAATCAAATATATATAACGCTACTGTAGGCGTAAGTAAGCCGTTTGGATTCTCCTATGGCTATTTTCTAGCCAAGTATTAAAGCACACTACTATGCCAGATGAGATGACGCTGAGTTATGAAAAAAATAAACGTAAAATAAAAAAGGAAATGGCAGACTGTGCCTAATTGAAATCCAACCCCGGGCCCTAATAAATTTTCCCACTTCGGTCTTTGCGATGGATATGTGCGTCACTAAGCGCAAAACACAGTGGTCGCAAGTCTCACTCCAAATTGCTCACAATTTGCTAGTAGATGCACTGCAACAACTACAGCCACCAGCAGATCAACCAGAAATCAAATATATATAACGCTACTGTAGGCGTAAGTAAGCCGTTTGGATTCTCCTATGGCTATTTTCTAGCCAAGTATTAAAGCACACTACTATGCCAGATGAGATGACGCTGAGTTATGAAAAAAATAAACGTAAAATAAAAAAGGAAATGGCAGACTGTGCCTAATTGAAATCCAACCCCGGGCCCTAATAAATTTTCCCACTTCGGTCTTTGCGATGGATATGTGCGTCACTAAGCGCAAAACACAGTGGTCGCAAGTCTCACTCCAAATTGCTCACAATTTGCTAGTAGATGCACTGCAACAACTACAGCCACCAGCAGATCAACCAGAAATCAAATATATATAACGCTACTGTAGGCGTAAGCAAGCCGTTTGGATTCTCCTATGGCTATTTTCTAGCCAAGTATTAAAGCACACTACTATGCCAGATGAGATGACGCTGAGTTATGAAAAAAATAAACGTAAAATAAAAAGAAACTGGCAGACTGTGCCAAATTGAAATCAAACCCCTAATAAATTTTCCCACTTTGGTGTTTGAGGTGGATATGTGTGTCACTAAGAGCTAAACACAACGGTAGCAAGTCCCCCTGCTAATTCCTCACAATATGGTACTACTACCACACTACTAGTGCCAGCAAGCCCAGCCACAAGCAAATAAAAAAAAAAAGGATAACGTTATTGTAGCCCTAAGAAGGGCTGTTGTAGAATCACTCCTGCCTAACAGTAAGCTAATAGAACACCCTAACGCTTTCCCTGACCAGCAGCAGCTCTCTCCCTAGCGGCATCCAGACAGAGAATGATCCGAGCAGCGCGGGCAGCGGCTAGTCTATCCCAGGGTCACCTGATCTGGCCAGCCAACCACTGCTATCGACGTGTAAGGGTACCACGTCATGCTGGGTGGAGTGCAGAGTCTCCTGGCTTGTGATTGGCTCTGTTTCTGGCCGCCAAAAAGCAAAACGGCGGGAGCTGCCATTTTCTCGAGCGGGCGAAATACTCGTCCGAGCAACGAGCAGTTACGAGTACGCTAATGCTCGATCGAGCATCAAGCTCGGACGAGTATGTTCGCTCATCTCTAAATGTAACAAAATACTCTCATCATTCACTCAGCATCTTTAGCCATACTCTACGAATAGAGGATGGTGCTGAAGATTGAACAAGCACAGATGTTACATTTACTTTTTGACGATGTTAATAATAATAATAATAAAAACAATAAAAAATAATAAAATGCATTCTTAAGGTATAAAACATCCAATTAATATATATTTTTTATAAGATGTTACTCAGAGAGATACACTAGGACACTATTACAAGAATACATAGACCTAGTTGCATTAGAAGTGGATACAGCTATTATTGTTTTAGCTTAATCCCATGACAGCAATGTGCAGAATAACCTGCTGGCTCAAGAAAGTTTTTTCACTTTATCTGAAGAATTGTCTACTTGGTTACCTGCCAATTCGGTAGCAAATGCACAATCATCCTAATTTATTTTCCCATTGGTATCCTTAGAACAACGTGACTATGTGTGTTAAAAGCTGATATGGCACTCGCAGTAGGAAGTCCTCTTTAGCAAGCCTGTAAAATGCTGCTGGCTGTGATCACTTCATTTGCATTTCATTACCAATATAGTTTTCCATTAACAGTGGTTTTGCCTACTGTGCGTTGCTGTTTCTTTTTATGATAGAAAAGCCTTTATTTAGCTGTCTTTTGATAGACGCAAAAAAAAAAAACTAAATAAAAAAAAAATCTTTTACTTTCTAAGTTGTTTGAAACAGTTACTCAGTGGGTTCCCTGCGGGATATTCATTACATCATCACTTTTTTTTACTCATTGGGGTCTTTTATTCAATTCAGGTATTGACTCCTGCGTCTTGGGAATTGTATTCACTGTGTCAAATGTGAGGCGCATTATGTATTCACAAAACTTGTTTTTCTTGTGGTAAAGTGCCTGTCATTTTGTTTGCTTTTTATGAGAAGGATGTTAATGAGTTGTTAAGGCACACAAATAATACATTGTGAACAGTAGCCATATAATACCGCCTTACAATGTTTCCATTAGCTTCCTCTAGAGACCACAAAGTCTCCTGTGTGTCCATCACAAGCAATATGTAATTTATGACAGAATTGTGACGGCTAAACGTAACCAAAAGTCATTCAGTGATTCAATACATCAAGGTATCTAAGTGTATGTTAAATTCTAGCCTTATAACATTTCCGATTTTTTTTTCAATCTCCACTAAGAAGATTTAAAACTCACTGAAAACAGAATAACTCCATGGTTTATGAAGAAGGATAACATTGTGTACCAATCATGAATGAAGATGATGAAACAGAAAACTGTGCAGCTAAACCTACAGACCTACTAGCCCAGTTTACCTGTGTACCATGCAGGGTGCACCAGATTCAAGATTTTTGGCTCCCATTCTGCATGAATCTGGCACCCCCTGCACAGCTCCGACAGAGTGCACCGACATTTTTTTGGTGCACCTTTAACGTAGGATGGATAATACAATTAAGTCAGACTTTGCATGATAAATGTGGTGCATGGTCCAACTGTGTGCCGGAACGCTCCTTTTCAGTGTCGCATTAAGAATAGTGCCGCCACGGACACTTCTTAAATACCTGTGCAAGCAGTTTGCACTGAAAACGAAAGTACAAAGTCTGCCAGAAAACTGGCGCACGGCTCTTAGTAAATGTGGGCCACCGTACCTATCCTCATATTCAGTGAGATGGCTAGATTTATAAAATAATTGTATGCCATATGTACAAGTGTGACCACCAAATATTTGTCATGTTATTTGCAGTCTCATAAGGGTTTTGCTGTATATATATATATATCGTATTCTATTTGTATTGTGAGCAATTCAAAACCTTTACCGAATTTAAGTAAAAATAAGTTGCCACTAGTGAAACCGAGTATTTGATTTATGCAATAAGAGGAAAATTGAGAAAGGATTATGTCCCGAATTGTGTCTGGCCGGTGCTACGCCTGTCCTCACCTGCATGCAAGGTGCTCCACTGGATTCTCCGATTTAGTAAAAGAAAAATGGACTTTTGAAGGACTTTTGCGTTTAAGTCCTATGATTTTTCGCATTGAAGTTTTACAAATTATTTTTATGTAAAAGACAAATACAGACGATGATATTGCAAAACACTGTGGTTATGTGTTGTATTTGCTAAGAATGGAGTCATGAAGGAGCTCTAACCACATACTGTTTGATTACAAAGAGTAAGTGCTTATAAAAGTTGCTTATAAAAGTTTTGTTAATTGAAGTGGAAAATTCAGCTGCTAAGAAGGGAATAGTCGATGTTCAAAAGGTACAGTGTTGGTCCAACTTTTGGTCTGTAAAGTATGGCAGAAGATATGTTGCTGGCTAAATTTTTGAACTTGATTTGCATTCTGTCCGAGACTAGTGTCTAAGAAAGTCAATATAGGACAACATCCAGTGTAGAACATACCAACAATGAACTTACAATTTGATGGATGCACTCAGTCTGAAGATCCCAGTTACCAGAATCCCACATGATACAATAATGAAATAAAATGCTAGCTGCACTCCAAAGATAGTTCAATCCATTAGTGGTTTTCTTTATTCATCAAAAGTTTGATTTTGATTTCTTAGATTCTTAGTTTCTTAGGTGAAAGTTAATGATATTCATAAAAGTTTTTATATGTGCAAGAGAACCTTGAGGTTGGTATCCTCATGATTGTTAGAGTAGCTGCTAAGTTAGATGTAAAGTAGACAGATAGTAAAAGTCAAGCAATATAGTAACATAAATTGTTGTTGATCCAGGGTAAGGCTAAAGCCCCATGAGAGTAACTCTGGTCCAATGATCTAGTAAACTACACATACTAGTACAATTTATAATATTTTTCAACTCCGTAAGAGCCCATGATCAACTCTACCAATTACTTATATCAGTGATATTACTGTAAAAAGTCCCCTTCTATGCTAAGTGGACTCCTGGTCTTCGCTAGAGCCGGCCGCAAAGCGGGATGGACTTGCTGCGGCGGGGAGCCACCAGGTCGCTCCACGGGTGTGACTAGGCCCGCGGTGGCAGCCACGGTAGGGACACGGGGCAGGCAGGACCACAGGAAGGCAGGACCACAGAAAGGCAGGACCACGGGAAGGCAGGACCACGGGATGGCAGGACCTAGGGATGGCAGGACCTCGGGATGGCAGGACCGCGGCAGCAGGCACGGGTGCACCCGTAATCCGTACCGAGGATCGCGGGTATAACCGTGACATTAACCGTGACCAAATATGAATAATACCTTCATTTTATATGATATAATATATAATTATGAATTGTTCCCTAATGTACATGTTTCCTAGTATTATACCATGCACTATATAGCATCATTTTTTTTTATTAAGTGACATGACATCCAGTGACTTACCCACGTCAAGTCTAGAACTTAACCCCTTATAGAATTTATGTAAACAGATTGAAATGATGTGCTTTGTAAGGGTAAATCCTTCATATACTCATGAATATATACAATTATACATTGACCTTTGCTGAGATATATCAGGATGGCAACTCTTAGAAACCCTTTGAGCAATTTACCCTTAACTCAGGTTAAATCAGTGCTGGACTAGCCCACCAGAGCACTGGAGAATCCTCCAATTGGGCTCCTGCTCTAACCCAGTATCGATCCCCAAAGGTCAAGCAGAAAACCCAAAATGGAGACTGCTAGGGTCTTTTTCCAAGGGCCCTCAGAACAATTTTTTTTTTAACTTTGTTTATTGATTTTATATTTTACAATGCAAATATAAGTACACCAATGAGCATTCAAATATCAATGATCATTCAGTTAACAAAAGAGCCCACGGAACAATTTTATCAGGAGAACCCCAGGCCTACACTGGGTTAAACTAACTGGCCTATAGTTTCTGCACTCACCTTTGTGTTATTAAGGTCTTAAAGATGTGGTTTACACTTTGAGAGCTTCAGAATGGGGGTCTTAGCTCCCTGTCTTGTAGATGATGTAAATGGAGTGGGAGCCGCTTGTGTGTGATTCATCATTTATTTGTATTAATTTCGAGCACAGCCAAGTAAATATGCTCAATGTCTGTGATGGGAAAACAACTTTAAATTCAAATAAACACTTCAAATAAAAATTTCATCAATCATCCAAGTCTTGAAATGAAAAAAATGGATTTCTAAAAACTGTAAAGGTAATTTTTATTCATAGTATCAAGGGGTCTATAAGCCAGTCAGATGCACATCATATTTTTTACAATAAGACCAGGAAACAGCAGCTTTGTGACTATTTTAAAATATAAACTGGACGTTTGTTTTATAGTAAATAAAAATTTACAATGAGTTCCAATTGTTTATGGAAATTGTCATCAAGAAAATCACAAATCACACATGCTTTAACTATCACATGTCACTCCATGTTGTGGAAATGATGAAATAGCCAATTCATAGGGGAGAAAAAAAACCTGTATACTTACTTAATGTTAACTCAATCATATTCAATTGAAAACTGATAACGACTGTGTCAGGCTTGCAGGTGTGGATCCTCTGGACCACTGCAGACAATGACACAAGCCACTACCTGGGACCAGAGTCTAAGTGGTACCCGGTTTTCACCAGAGCCCACCGCAAGGCGGGTTAGACAAGCTGCAGTGTGGTACCACCAGGTCGTTCCTCAGGCGTGACTTGTCTGCAGTGGCGGTCAAGGTTGAAGTACAGAGACCACAAATAATCTCGTGGTTGAAGTACAAGCACAAGGTCAGGGCAGGCGGCAGAGGTGCAACGTCAGAGTCCGGTCCAGAGTAAGCAACCGGAGGTCCAAGCAGAAGGGTACGGGAACACAGCACACAGGACAGCAACACGGAGGAACACTGGTACACAGGAACACGGAGGAGGTCAGGTAACACTGGAACAAGGAGGAGGTCAGGTAACACTGGAACACGGAGGAAGTCAGGTACACAGGAGACACAGGAACGCAGAAGACACAGGAACGCAGGAATCACAGGCAAATCGCAGAATAGCTTTCTCTCAGGCTGTGAGGCACAAAGATCTGGCAAGGGCTTGCAGGAAGAAGCAGGCTTATATAGAATTAGTGAAATGGCCAGCGCCAATTAATGGTGCACTGGCCCTTTAAATCCCAGCGAGCCAGCGCACGCCCTAGGAGCCAGGGACGCGCGCGCCGAGCCGCCGGGGAAGGTAAGTGAAGCTGGCCCCCGGACCCAGGAGAGGCATGGGTGCACTCGCGATCCGAGACAGGGATCGCGGGAGCACCTGTGACACACTGCATAAGCGCTGTCTTTGAACGAGGATTAAAACACTCAAAATCCATGTACAAATATTCGAGGGCAATTTACAATTAAGATGTCTATATGCCCAAATGAAATGGCAAATACTGGGTGTCCTACTGTTAAAAGTCTAGCTGGACCCTTTGGGATTACAGAGAAGTAACAGTTTTGGATATATACATAATGTAAAAACAAGTATACAGTACCTTACATACTTAATATATACCACTGTTTTAATGCAAAGGTGTAAAACTGCGTCCATCTACTGCACATGATTTGAGCCCACTTAAAATGTACTAAGACTAATCCTGTGTAAAAGTTTCTCGCCTTCATAGTTCATCTTCACTCAGATCTGGTCAACAATTGCTCTGCCTATTATTAGCAAATATAAAACAATATAAAGCAAAATAAGACATTAGCATTAAGTTAAGTAACTGATCTTTTCTCAAATACTTAAAAATGGAATTGTCTCAACCCTGTCTTTCCCTGTTCTCACCATGATGTTTTCTGCATATATGCACAACTTCCTCTCTACTTCACTACTTCAGTCTGTCCTAATGGCATCACCCACTGTGCCTTTCTCTCACAGTCCATCCTCAATGGCGGACACAGAGAGAGGGTAGGCAAGACTCAAAATAACCAGCCAGGTGTGATGGAACTAGGCAGGTATATAAAGCCAATCCCGGACACACCCTCACTGGAGGAACTGTCCATCAGGCTAGTAACCCTTGCTGAGCAGGTCAGAAATGCAAAGAGCAGGGTGTGGCTAAGTTAATCCAAACACAAGCAGTACGCCACAGTTCACACACAAATAAACGCCTCTATTCCGCCAACTGCAGATAGAGCGACATAGACACGGACGTTACATAGTGTTCACAATTTTTTGGAGGAAACTTAAGAGAATCACAATACTGTGTGCCTTTCAGTATTCGAAACCGCTGTCTTCCACTGTAAAATCATGTGCATGAAGGGCAGTGGCCATGACAAGTCTAATGCACAATAGGGACAGAACTAGAACCTGAGCTATTGATTATTAATATTTTCTGCAGGGTTGAAAGCATGTAAACTGTTTACATTTACTGTAGAGGAAGACCTGGGAATAAAAGTGCTTAGCCTACTCAAATTCTTCCAAATGAACCAGTTAGATTGATGATTAGTCTAATGCTTTGCCTGTTACATGGGACTCCTTTTCGGAGATTCTCTAGTGTCTCGATGCACTGTGTCGCTCAGAGCAGTTTATTAAATATCTATTGCCAGTAGACGCTGCCAAAACCACAGAATTAGTAATAATAGTAATGATGAAAATCCCTGCTTAAAATCAAATTAAGGCCAGCTCTTCACAAACGGCATCCTAATGATTGTCAGATGGTAACTTCTGTTCCAAATTTCCCTTCCATCTGGGCAGCCTGTCTTCCAGGAAAATGCTACATTGATCCAGTTTAGATGTTGATGGTGCAGTTCCTTCCCATACTTAAAAAAAAAGCAGCTATGGGAAAAGCAATGCAATTAAGATAAATAATCCAGGATTCTAGGTAGAGGCATAGGAGAAAAAGCTAAATATCGAGAAGGTATCTAAATATGGTATACATCTACATATATTTGTATTTAATTTATATTGTATAATTGTATACAATGTTCTCTATTGCTGTGTTTGTGTGTCTGGAGGTAAAGGTATGCCTTTCACCTATGCCTGGCACAGTAGTAAACCCAGATCTGACAGCTGATTGAACTGTGCTAGTAATCAGCTATTACCACCATGTACTCTAATACCACCTAGATGTTAGCAGGTATGAGAAATATGGATCAACTAGAGGGGATATGTATTGGTACTTGGGAAGGTCTTATTCTACATATTCTAGCACAATGTTAAAATATAAACCAAATGTTTGACTAGTTCCTATTTGAAACTCATGTAGTGTTGCCGTATAGTTATTAACAATTGAGGTGTAAACTAGAAGTGTAGATACACCCTGTACCCTGATGATATAAGCACATTGTCAGCACACAGCATCTCATAGCACTGAGGAATCAGGAGATGTCTGCTTAGAGAGTCACCGCTGAGTGATAGGAGCTAAAACAGCAATAAAACTGTGTAAAAATGTAAAGTAAGGGGGTTAAAAATCTTTATTGTGTAAACATCACTAGGGGATTAAAATATGAGAACTTTCTCTTATGGGCAAACCCCTCAAAGCCCTGATCTTGAGTGTCACTGGGGAGATCCAGGTTTGAGACTTTAACAGGCCTGCTCATCACTAGTCACCTTTACTATAGGTGTTGACAGGGAAGAAGAGCACGACATGTGCTTCACGCAACTCTTGACCCTGAGACTTTTGTTATCTTTAACCTTCTGATTAAAACCAAGTACATAGAGTGTTAGTAAATGCAGTACACAAAAATATCGTTAATGGTGGGAGGTTTGAACTGAATCTGCACCCAAACTTATAATGATGTTTGGGTCCACTTTTCACTACCGGTGACCACAAGAAACAAAGTCTTTCCTTCTGCTTTTCATTTGGCTTTTTTAATCCTCCAACCTCCTGCTTGGAGTCCATCATGCTCATTTGCATATATATATTTTTTTAAACAAGAGCATAAGAAGCTAAAAGAAAAGTGGAGGAGGGTGAATGGGGGGCACAAACCAGAACGTGGTTTTCAATCCTTCATACCTGGTGGCAGATTTCTTTAAACATTAGAGATTGAAAGCCCCATAATGACCAAATACAGTGGCACTAAAGTCAGATACACTTAAAGAATAATTATTGGTCATAATTCTAATGGTTATTTTTACATTACATTTTTATTAAAGTTAAGTAACCATAAATTATTTTTTGTCAAGGAGATTAAAAAAGGTTAATGCCTATTAGGCTTCAGTTTTTAGAAGCAAAACAGTTAAACTAGTAATATACTATTTGCCTAAATATAATCACTGTTTCTGAATTCTGAAAAGCAATGTGCTAGAGATTACAAGAAGTCATTTTTTTGGATTAAACCTATTTTTAATTAAAATCACAGTGGGGAAACGTTTATGAAAACCAGTACAAAGGAAAATGCATTTCAGCTATACTTCTTGTTCAGGTTCACAAATGAGAAGAAATAATTGGCTGGCACCGGCATCACTAATGTTTTCCTGGTTCCCCAAGACACATACAAGGTTAAATTATAATGATAATGGTAACAATTTTGACAGTTTTGATACAATTTTCTTCATAATTGATGTCAAGACTAATGTGATGGTTGTCTACATAGACTCCAGATACTTGAAGAAAGTTTTATTCATGTCCTTGCACAAAAACGATACTGAAACGATAATGGGGCACATATACTTGCCCAGTCCCTGAGCGATCCCCGATCCTGACAGTCCAAGGATGAACTCTGCCGCGATTCATGAAGATCCTGCATGTGTCTCTTCCCCGATGCGGTCTGCCGAGTTCACTTTCTTCTTCCCGTAGTATGTAAGTGCATGGCTAGCGACACAATTTTTAAGTTAAATGCCAAGGTTTGACCGAATCCGTCGGCCCACCTCCCGATTGGTGTTGCATGAAAGTCGGTGCGATTGCACAAAAATGCTATCACATACGCCAAAAACCCTTGTCCCAGCGGCACAAAACTGAAATCGTTGAGATGTCCCGGAATCATCAGGATGTTTGCGGGGCCCTTAGTAAATGAGTCCCATTATATTAAATATAGAGATGTGCGAATCATCCAAGATTTGATTTGACAATTTTTAAAAAAGAAAAATTAATTCAGGTCTGAATCTATTTGGTCTATGTTGCTCCAACTGTCCTGGAAATTGATACATACTACCCCCTCTAAAAATATAATTTATCATAAAAAGCTCCCATTTTTCTTAGTTATTTTATTTACAAATGTATTCACCTCTCCCTTTCATCCATGCTCCCTAAGCTCTGAAATGAAAAACAGACACTTTTTTGACGAGTACTCTGAAAAGAATCAAATAAGTTTCAGGGGCACATTTATCATACGCTGGCGCTCGTGCGCTGTGCAAGTTTGCAGCCCGATACATCAAGAGGCTCCCGCCTCTCGATGAATCGGGGCTGCCGGCAGCGCAGTGTTTATCCCACGCCAGGCATGAAAAGTATGAAAAGTCGCCGGCAGCAGCAAGTTCACGCCCCAAAGCTAGCAGTTGCGATTATTTCAGGGCCTCTGCACCACTGGCGTAGGGCAGAGGTCCTGATAAATATGCCCCTTAGTGCTTATAAAATGTCAGATTCCTACTAAATTTATAAAACTTCAAATAGATTCCCTCATCGGTAGGAAAAATTATACCACACCAAAAAAAACAACCCTTTCGTATAGGACAAAAGATGAGCTCATCTACATTAGTGGTGACTTAGCATTTGAGGACGAGCATACTCGTCCTGGTGATCACGCTGGTCCCTGATGCTGGATAATAAATCTGGCCTAGTGTGAGACTCTCTGGTCTAACTTTGCACTTTTTACTCTTAGTTGGCTTAGTTTATGCCAGAAGGTTGTGCCAAATTTTTAGCTTAGACCTCTTTTTCCGCAAAGATATACCCCCTTTATTTTTAGTCTGGACATTTTGTTGTTTATTTTGGGTTTTGCACTTGTTTATCTTAATAGGTGATATATCAGGCATGTGTGTGTTGGTCTTTTGCAACTTTTTTTATTTAAGAAGTTGCACAAAAGTAGCAAATTCTTCTCCAACCCCTTCTGAACTTTTGCCTTACCCTGTTTGCCATTCTGAACCAAAATTTTTTTTTTACACGTTCAGATCTTGATTTTAAAAGATAAATAATGAAAAAATACTTTCCTGTCTAACTTTGCTAGGCAAGTGAAAAAGTATCAAATTTAGGTGTAAATATGCAAATGTACCCAAAAAGTCAAAATATAAGAGAAGAGTGTATGGTAAGTGTGATTAATGTGATGAAAACCACTTTTTGGGGGGCACAAATTATGACAGAATTCTGTTTACGTGCAACATGAACGTGTTGGTTGTGTCTTCATCGTGTTGAGGTCCTCTAACACTATGATGACTTCATCATAGTACAGGCAGGAATAGGACCTTCTCTGATGACCTTTTCTATGGCCATGGGCACATAGAAATGATTTTGTTTGCTCTCCGTTAAAGTAAAGTATAGCACACAGACACATTTTCATGTCCATGAGGGCATAGACTGATAAATCTGCCCTACTCTATGTAAAGGGTAAATATCCACTTTTAGGGCCTCTTATACAAAAGCAATAAAATCCAATCCAGGATTTTTTGTATCTTCTTTTTTCCATGAACCCTGTTGACTGCACACAAATTCATGACTATCCCAGTGTGAAATATTGAATTCAGAGGACTCGTAAACTTTTAAGATACTCATAAAAAAGCTCTCTATGTGAGCAGATGGTGTGGCTGATGCCCTGGATCCCTGGAATTAGATGTTTGCTGTGAAATCATTTTTTAATTCATTGGAAGTACTGATGGTGATGGCAGAAGCTTACAATGAGAATAAACAAAATCCGTCTGCATAATCCATATTGCTTCAGAAGAGCTCCCTGCAGGATTCCTTTTGTATTCTTCCGATAGAAGCCAAGTGAACCTTGTGTGATTAACAGAACGCAGCTCTTTGTGATAACAGCATCATTAGGAATGTCAGAAAAGATGAGTTATCAAAGCAAAAAGTGTGTCTCAGCATTGTGCAGGACGCTACAAAAGAAACGGCTGAATCTGCGGCTTCTACTAAATCAACTACAGTCAACAAGATAGCGATGATGTACTAAAGGTGCAAGCTCAAGGTTTTCTTTTTAGTATCTGCAAATGCCGTACAAACATATATAACTATGTGTAAGAATCCATTTTTGTAGTAAATATACTGGACTTTACATCGTAATCTTTGGCTTGTTTTTTAGGATCCATTAATTTCCGCATTTATTTAGTTTCAAAAATTGATCGCTGTACATAGAAAACATTGGCCTTTATGTTAATGTATTACCAACTACCCACTGACTTTTGATATTAGATGGTGCAGGGCCCAAGTTTTCAGCCATGTCTTTCAGCATTGCAGCAGTTTCTCCTGCTCTTCCACTGATTGCAGGAGCAGGGAGAGGATAGAAGTTTATTAATGCTCCTGCCTTCTCCTTCCTCGCTGCATAGAGCTAAAATATTGCTATGCATAAAAAGAGAAGAGCTGACAGACGAGTGCTTGGAAGTTAAATTGGCCTTGGAAAATTATCTAAAAAGTGTCCCTATTTTATAGGGAGGTCCAAATTGGCATTAGCGGCATCATAAATAGGCAGGGTCAACAAACTTTTAGCTATAGCTACTTAAGTAGTAGATCGGCTAATGCTACACTAGCCAAATATCAGAAATTGGATAATACAATCCTAAAGGAATATCGCTGCCTGCACTTGAGATTCTGTGGCACAGCTGGATCAGTCCCAGTTAGTTGACAGCAACTGATTCAATTATAACACAATTAAAGGCGGTCAGGGAGCCTCTCTTTCTGCATAAGCGGAGAGTGGCCCTGGAATGAAGTGAAAGTACCTGAAGTGGCCCCAAGTTCCTGCAACCCACCAGGAATCTTCCCGGGGAATTATATTGCCAGTCTGGCCCTGGCTGACAGTGTCGCTATAGACCTGGTGGTCTAGTTAATTGTACAAAATGTACTTGGAGGCCTAATATACTTGCAAAATACTCTAAAAGAATGGCTTTATTGTATGTTTGTTGATTCCACATAACTACTGGAAGATTTTGAATATATTTAAAGAATAGTTTACAAAGTGGTATTTGGTTTAGGCGGGTAACTTTGTGGTAGTCCACAGGTCATCACATCTAGCTTGTGCCAAAAGTGATTCTCAGCTCTCCGCTGTCCTTCTGTGTCTAGGCAAATTAATAAAAGGCTAATCCAGCCTGCCCCATCTAGAAGTAACTTGCAGGGCTATGTCTTTCTTTAATCCCACTGACCACTTTTATACTCCCTGGACTTGCCTAGTTCACCTCATTTATGTGCAATCAATATTTATATTCTACAATTCTACTGTAGTAGGATCATGGGCCCAAATTTTCACTATGACTCCCTTTTCTTATCCTTGATAAAATAAAGTACATCATCTCTATAAGGACTACCCACTTTGAACTTGCAATTGCAGGACAGGAGGTCAACTACTTAAAGGGGTATTCCCATTTGGGCATTCACATTTAATTTAATTTATTTCCCATATGTAAACATTTTTTCAACTGGATGTTATTAAATAAAATATTCATGTGTGAAGTTAATTACTCATAAATGTAGCCATGTTGTCCCTTAGAAACAAGATGGCTTCCTTGGAAACGACCACCTGACATTTTTGCAGCGATGGCCAGACATGTGCTATTGAGTCCTGCCTGACCTCTTGAAGTCAGCGTTCATTACCACAGGTTCATTACCTCCATTAACTCCCAGATATTTCATATACAAAAACCTTTTGTTTCTTTTCACAATCACTCCAGCAGAGGTGGTCATATCCAAGGACACAATCTTGTTTCTAAGGGACCATTTATGAGAAATTATCTTCACACAGGTACATTTTTTAAAATCTAATTGAAGAAATGTGTATGTATATGACACATTAATTAAATGAAATGTGAATGCCCAGACGAGAATACCCCTTTAAGGATACCCGACTTACAGATGACCCCTAGTTAAAGACGGACCCCTTGGACCACTGTGACCTTCTGGTGAAGCTCTCTGGATGCTACAATGACTATCTGTAAGGTGTCTGTAATGAAGCTTTATTGATAATCCTTGGTCCAATTACAGCTAAAAATTTTGAGACTTCAATTGTCACTGGGACAAAAAATATGTTTGTCTGGATCTACAATTATAAAATATAAAGTTTCAACTTGCATACAAACTCAACTTAAGAACAAACCTACGGAACCTATCTTGTACGTAACCCTTGGACTGCCTGTAATTTAGTTCTAGCATCACAACGGTAGTGTTGTCTCAGACTGTGAAGATTAAAGGGTTGTTACAGTAATTGTAACTTATAACAGATGACATCTCCCTACATATTCTTATCTTTCTATAGGAGTTTCTTGTGTTGGACCACTATCAACCTGATACTGATACTAAGTGAACTTTATGGACACGGAGTGCCCAGACTTGAACCAAAACCCACTTATTTATTCCAAAGTGTCAACATTTAAGTACAATTTAAGCAGTAACTTCTTGCTGTTATAGCTTTCAATCGTATCAGTATCCTAAGAACACCAATACAGTAGAAAGAAAGGGTGACAAATTTAGGTTCCCCTGAATAGGAAAAATTTTCGGGCTTGGAGCTGAAGCTACAATGATAATCCAGATCTGCCCACACTTTCCCATTCCTCCTATAGTCTCAGGCAGCACTGCACCTTAAGATAGCACTGAGCGTAGAAAGTCCTGGGCCTTCTGGTAATCCTGGAAGATACCTTGTGTCCTCTTTGGTGATGGCCTGGGTGCCCACAGACAGGGCTCTGAGTGCCACCTCTGGCACCCGTGCCATAGGTTTGCCACCATTGACTTATGGCATCATCTTTCTTTAGTGGCCCTACTCTTATACAACGTCAGGTATATGTGCTTACCTTTCTTTGTCCACCACTAGGATGTGTTTTTCTAAAACTTTAATTCTGAAAGTATTTTACTGCAAAAATTATTTGAGGGCGAGAAAGAACTAAGAAACAAAAAGTAGAAATATTAACAAGTGTAAATCAAGAGATGAAAATTCTGCTTAAGTGCTTTTTTCCTAGTTGCTTTTAAATGGAGTTTGATTTTACTCCTCCGTAATGAAAAGCCATTACCGGAGTGTGCCAAGGAGCTGACAAATGTTCAAGTAGAAACCCACCGTACATGTACTTTCTCTAATATGTGAGAGGAGAGATATAGAAATGATGTACTATGGAGGTACGCTGTGTGCTAGCACCTGCACTCTAATAACACCATAATCCCTTCCCAGCTGTCTCTGTAGATAGGAGACTTGTATCTACCAGAGAGAACTCTGGGAAAGGGGACTTTGCTGCATGTACTACTTTTTTCTCACCTAGTCCACACTAGTCAATGGGACAAGTAATGAAACATAGAAGACATGTCACAAAACACCGATGAAACACAACTTAGATGAAAGTGTAATTTTTTTCAATTTCTGTAAATTCTGTTAGCAGAAGGATGTTTCATTTCTTATACATACTGGTCATAGGATTGTATTAATGTTATTTATTTTGGACACCAATCAGAGCTCAGCTTCAAAATAATAAACAGCTGAGCTCTGATTGGTTGCCACTGATAATTAGAACAGTTATGCTCTCAGACACCTCTGATAACTCTCCCCCCATTTTGGTCTTTACTCTTAACAAGATTTTTGGATTAATAACTAGTGTTCAGCAGGTTCGAACCACAAGTTTTGCCCCCAAACTTGGACATGAACTTTAGTTAGTTTGTGTTGGGCGTGGCTCAAAACTGCTGGTAATAACACCTGCAAGCAGTGCCAGCACAGGGATCCAGCTTCTGGACTCTGACCAGCTCAGGGATCTGGTGTTGGATTCCCATCAACAGAGGGATCGCTAGGTAAAAAGATCCTGGGTGCCTATGCCCGGATCTTTTGGTTGGAGCCCCAAATCTCCCCGGGTCAGCAGGACATTTGTCCCACTGGCCAGGCATTACTGCCCACTCTCATCATGATCTTTTTTCTCAGGATATAGATTGTGATGAGAAAGTGTGCATTACTGCTTTCCCCTGCTGGTCCTGTAGCCTCTAGGAGAATATTACTACCCGGAGGCTGTTCGACTGGTGATAATGTCATGATCACATGACCTGCAGGTCATGACCTAGGTCAGAATACTCTTTATCAGCCATTGTGTACGAGTGGAATGACTTAGGTATATGAACTGAGACACACAGCTCGTCCCCTTCCATAACATCACTGCCTTGTCAACACCAACAAAGTGGAGGTTTTTGGACCAGGAGGGGTGATGTTATTATCACATGAACAGATCCTTTTAGAATGCTGGTCTTATATATATGCAAGAGTTAAAGTCTTCAGTTATAGGAAATATTGGTGACAGATAAGCAAAAAAAGTCTCCAGTAATGTTGTTTGCTTAGAGCTAAACTTCCTTGCCAGAGATAAAGCGTTCAATACCGTATATACTCAAGTATAAGCCGACCCAAGTATAAGCTGAGGCCCCTAATTATACCACAAAAACCTGGTAAAACCTATATTTCTTTTACTCGAGTATAAGCCGAGCTAGGGTTTTCAGCACATTTTTTGTGCTGAAAAACTAGGCTTATACTCGAGTATATATGGGTATTCTGCAGATTTATAATATTACTCAAATACATTTAGATCCCTTGTACAGAGTAAGGCTAGAACATAGAATTTGAGTTGTGAAGGATGTGTTCCCTTCAGGAAGAAACAATCCACTTTGATTATAGAAAATCCATCCTAAACTTCCACATAAGATACAATTATTTACATTGTAGCCTAATACGACCTTTAAAAGTCCATTGCTGTAGCAGTTATGGCACCTTCTGCGACTGCTTTAACCTAGTTGATGAATATTACACCATGTTCACCTCCATAGTGTTTGAGGACATAAATTGCTCACATCAGTTCTATTGAGAAAGGTAATTATTACCACTTCAGTATTTCCTTTTTTAACACCAATAAATACACTGGCAGCATTCCCTTTGATGTCCGCTGCAACAATCTCACTGATCTGTTCTCTGCGTATGCTCATGGCTTTTAAAAAGAAAGGAGTCTTTCACATAAATTGGATCTGTCCTTACATTCATCTTATTTTACACCTTCCATGAGTGCACTTTTCAACTTCGTTTTCCCATTATGTCTATGTACGCCGAGGGCATTAACCAAAATTTCTTAGAAATAAAAGATTTCTGTAAAAATCCATTTGTAAGGAGATAGGTGTGACACAGTTTCAAGCCTAGAACAGAATCTGAGCACTTCATTTATAATTAATTTATACTTGAAACTTGATGTGCTTTTTAATGTACATCTATGTAATATAAGGGGTTTACCTGAGCCCTGATCCCAATATCGAGTGTGTCTGAGATGATATGATGATACAAATGTACAGTTGAAAGCAGAAGACACATATGCAGTCCAAATAAACCTTTCCCCATTTCAAGTGTATTAGGATTACCAAAATAATTTATATTTGCCAAATGATAGAATAATGAGAGAGAGAGAGAGAGAGAGAGAGAGAGAGAGAGAGAATATTAGAGCCATTATTTACTCCTTTCTTCAATGTGAAATGTATATATACACTAATATTACTATGCCTTTAAACAAGGGACAGCCGTATGATTATGTTTCTTAAGGGAGGTTTATTTGACAGCATATAAGGGTAATTCGAGACACAACTCTGGATGTATTTGAAGACACTATAAAGAAAAACACACTTCTTTTTTGTGTAACATCATGGGAAGGTCTAAAGATATCAGGAAAAGAATTGTGGACTTGCACAAGTCTGGTTCATCCTTGGGTGCAATTTCCAGAAACCTGAAGGTGCCTGCTTCATCTATATAAACAACTATACAAACAAGATGTGAATGTCTAGACATTATACCACTCTGCATATAGATGTATTTCATGCCTCAGAGATTAACATATTTTGGTCTGAAATCCAAGCAAAACACCTTAAGGCAAGAGTATGTCATGATCGACAGTAAAGCAAGTTCTGTATCAACATGAGATGAAATACCTCTCTGCCAGGAAGAAGCCATTACTCCAAAAGAAACATAAAAAGGCCAGATTAATGCAAATGCTTGTTGGAACACAGATTTTAACTTTTGGAGACATGTCCTGTGGTCTGACAAAACTAAATTTAAATTGTTTGGCCATAATGACCATCATTACATTTGGTGGAAAAGGGAGAAGCTTGCAAGCCTATGTCACCTGTGAAACACTTTTCTTTATACTTATGTTTATTGACACCTAAAAAATGGATGGTACTAAACAGTGCGATGAGCATATATGTACTCCATTCATTTTTAATGATAACCTTATTTGATATTAAACCGTTTTTTATTTTATTGAAGTTGAGTCAATCTATATTGATGTACGATACTCCTAGATCAGTGATGGCGAACCTTTTAGAGAACGAGTGCCCAAACTACAACAAAGACCCGCTTATTTATCGCAAAGTGCCAACACAGAAATTTAATTTGTGATTTATACTCCCTTCTCTGTCACAGTTTTCATTGATACCAGCATCTGAGGACACCAATAAAGCAGAAAATAGTCCCAGATAGAGCTGTCACTTTAAAATAGCTCTGTGCACAGCAAGTCCTGGGCTGTCTGGGACTGCAGGAAGATACCTGGAGTCATCTCTGGTGATAGCCTGAGTGCCCACAGAAAGGGCTCTGAGTGCCACCTCTGGCACCAGTGCCATAGGTTAGCCATCACTGTCCTAGATAGTGCCAGACCTTTGTGCCATCCCTTTTGCCCCCCCTTTTTTTCTGCCCTATTTTTTTGCATTGTTTATACCAGAAACCCGTGGTTTTGGGGAACTTTTGGTCTATGGGCCATTGGCAGCAGTCTAAGCATACTACAAGAACTGGAACCCGGACACCGTGGGCCTCTGAGAATATTTTTATCTTCCCATGGTGGGACGTTTGGCTTTTATCCAAGTGGTGATAAGGTAAGCAGCCCTGCATTGGGCCTATGATTTAATTCAACCTATCTGTGAGGTATCACCCGAGGCACCATCTTCAGCTTGTCCTCGCACAGAGGAATCATGAAGTGTCTGCTAAGAGAGTCCCAGCCCACACTCTGAAATCTTACTCTGACCATTACTAAGTGATATGAGCTAAAACAGCAATAAAATTGAGTAAAATTGTAAAGTAAGGGGGTTTAAAATTATCTTTATTGTGTAAACATCACTAGGGGATTGAAATTTGAGAACTTTCTTTCATGGGCAACCCCCTTTAATGGTGATTTATTGTTTTAATATCTTCATAGCAAGTCTAAGTGCCTGACAATGTAGTGTAGGTCATTACTTGGTGCTAATCAACACATTTCGGAATGCAAATATAAGTCATATGCTACAAATCAAGGATCAATATTTTGTAACACAGTTCTCCCCAAATAGAAACCAGATTTGATATTTTTAGCTTTATAAATGAAACCTGTATGTTTCTCGTAAATTACACGAGCAGCTTTTCTTAATCACACATATTCTGTATGGAGAACATTTTGCATAATTTCAGCTCATTACTATTGTGCATTTTATATGGAGAGGCTGGCATTAAAGGTAATTGTGGTCGCCAGCCAAGGTAAAAATGAAAATCAAAGTTATTATCTGGAAAATCGAAGCATGAAAGAGCCCGACCGATTGTATATAATAGCTATTTACCATATCGCATCTCATCAGGATTCTGCTACGTAAAACCCATTGTTCTTAATTGATTTTATAGTATAAAATGGTGATGTATGGCAAATAAGGAAGAAAGTGTACTCTACCTAGTAGCTCATTCAATATGTGGCATATGGTTTCATTGTGTGCCAACACATTAATGAGGCTTCCTATCTTAACCCCTTAAGAGTACAGACTAATTTTGACCATATACTAAGTCAACAGATTTTGCCCCATGAAAATACTTCCCCGCTCAGGTAGGGTACAAAATGTCCATTCTAGAATTCCCTCCTTTATGTGAAATTTTGCCAATTTACCTATTAAAAATCTCCAACAAAGACATATGAGCAGAGAAGGGTCATGTTTTGCCTGAGATGAATCTCAAGTTGAATGGTGAACGTCCCTTCAGATGCGCATATTTTTAGGGCTACAAAGTACCTAAAACAATTTTCAGTGGCAAATTAAAGAAAGGAATCTCATGTTTCAAAATGCATAAGACTTGTGTGTCTGGGAGCTACAAAACTGGAGACACAGGCATTAATCCATTAACATGACACGATGTACAAGTATGCCATAATGCGTTAAGGATGTGTAAGGAGGGCTCAAGCGCTGAGTTTTCTTCATCCATGGTGGGTGTTGGCTCCATTATGCAGCCAACATGCACCGATTGTGAGTGTTAACCATTTACCTGCCACCGGCAAAGCTGGTAAATATTAGAATCACGTGGGCACTGCCATCTCTGGTTGGATTGTTGCTCCCCTGATGTCATATGTGACTTTGCGACCAGTCATTGGGAAGGAATGACAAATTCTCCATATACTGCAATACTAGAGTACTGCAGTATATGGTAGGAATGATCAGCCCCAAAAAGGTTAAAGGACTCTTGGGGGTTTAAAAAGCAGTAAAACAAGTTAATAAAGTAAAAAAAATAATAAGAAATTAAAAAAAGGAAATCACCCCTTTTCCCGCCGGATTACAAAAGTCCCGATCTATCAACATGTAATTCCTGCGGTGAAACCCGTAACGGAATGTAGTATCTGTAAAAACACTTCCAATTTCGCAACACATAAAAAAATGTAAAAAAAGTGATCAAAAGCTCATACAGACCCCAAATGGTAGTAATGTAAACGTCATCACATCCGTAAAAAAATGGCATCTGATAAAGGTCTGCATGCCGAGGTATGAAAAAGTTATCAGTGTCAGAAAATGGTATAACTTTTCTTAACGCAAACCATGTCAATTATTTGCTGAAAATGGACAACCCCTTTAAGTCGGGACCGCCTGTAGATGGCATATGCCAAGGACAAATACTCTAGGGTTAATGTATCACAGCCCGATTTCAACATCATCATATATCTTCATTTCATAATGAATTATATACAGTATTTTTCAGATTATAAGGCGCACCATCAATAAATGCCTGCTAAAACTTCTAGGTTCATATATAAGGCACACAGGATTATAAGGCGCACCTGATTATAAGGATGAATGACCAGCAGGTGGCAGACCTGTGCACAGTTCAAGGCAGCTGTTGTCTGTAAGTACGGTTAATGTATAAGGCGCACTAGACACCTTTGATTTCTGAGAAAATCTAAGAATTTTTTGTGCGCCTTATACACATGTTTGCCCTCATAATATGCTTATTGCAGTCAGTAGTTTAGGATGGGGTAAAGTCAACAATTGATAAGTGAATAGTAGGCCAGTCTGTACAGGCGATTAGACAAGATTTTAGTCTGCATAAAATGAATAATATAAAATATTTTTTATTTTTCACTACAATGACTTAATATGCCGGTGAGGTTTACAGTATAGTTAGAGAATGATGTATTCCCCAATTACTGTACAGAATATCTCCTCCATGCCTGTTCCCTGAACGCTCTCCTTCGGCTCTCTCCGGGAGTTCATTAGATACAGTCAAATCAAAGGCGAATAACTAGCGTCGTATCTTCAAAGATGGAAGATGAGAAGCAGATCGGATCATCCACAATGTAATTGGGTTTGAAAATATCTGAAAGGAGAGAGCTTGGGTTTCTATGTAGTGATCTATAAGTGTGGGATTACGGCGTCCTGTATGAGGGCGGCTCTGTGTACTGTACAGTTAATGAGTCTGACATTTATATTCCCATAATACCTTCCGTCTACAGATAATATTGATGGTGCAGCGCGCTCCATCATCTTCATCATCATAATCAGTCTAATAATCTGAGCCAAGGCTAAAGAAAAAGCACATTTGGCTCAAGTACACAGATGCTTTTGTTTTCTGGCTTAGAATGAGAGAAGTAGAAATTAAATTATTGGCATTTAGCTAGAAGAATGTCTGCATCTGCGGCTCTGATGACAGTGATCGATCTGGAAAGACTCATAGCAAACATATGGCTCTAATGGGAAAAAACCTGGCATGATACACAACTAAACAAGCTCTTTTATGTTGCTTCAATGATTTTTAAGGTACTAATGGAATGTATCAATAATATTCATATTATATTACTAATTAAGATACTGATTCATGTTCTTTTTTTGTTTTGATGTTTATCTTCCGATTTTAGATCTTTATTTTCTGTGCACAATTTTGCCGAAGACCATTTTATGGTGTATTATTTAGTTGTGTACTCCGGGTACGCTGTGCCTGACGGGGGGGGGGGGACCTGGTCTGACCATAAGGCAATATATGGAGGAAAAAAATAGAGAGAGTCCCAAGGGCAACAGAAATAAAGGTTACAAAAGATTCCTCCTTTAGTTGAAAAAAAAGTAATTAAAACCATTGAAAAGACTTGCGATTGGTAAGGGTTTTGGACACCTTACCATAAGTTATTATTTACAGGGCCAGTTCTAGCACTGGGCATAACTGGGCAAGTGCCGGGGCCCAGAGCTGCTGGGGGGCACATAAGGCTGTACATAAGGAATCCATTGAGCTGAGGGGAACTTTATTCAATGATTCCATAGGGTGTCAGGGGGGAGGGGCTCATATAAAATAACCATGAGGGGGCTGTATATAAAATAACCAGGGGGAGGGGACGTTTGGTATGAAAAACTAAGGAATATTTTAGTGAACAAGAGACTGCTTTCATTTCTGAATTCTTAATGCGGCCATGTGACTCACTGCAAAGGGACTACTGAGGCAAGCTATATACTGGGGGGCAGGGTCCGTCAGGCTATATAATGGGGAGGCTGTGACCAATGAATTTCCCACCCTCAGCTTATACTCAAGTCAATAGGTTTTCCCAGGTTTTGTGGTAAAATTAGGGGCCTTGGCTTATACTTGGATTGGATTATACTCGAGTATATATGGTATTTGCATATTTCCGAGAATCCCCCAGTGGAGTCAATGGCCACACATCTGAAAGCTTCCTTAGATTGAAATGTCTCCTTAAGAAGAACTCTTACTTCCCAACCCTAAGAACAAATAGAAATAAACAGATGCCTATCATATCCATATATAAGCCCTAATGACCATAGTGACAGATCTGTGGGGTGACAGTGTGGTTACATTATCAAGGTATAGAGTTTATATATACTTTCATCTGGCTTCTGACATTGTACTAACACAATGACACATAGAAAGAGACAGTTCAGAGATGCATGAGAATACACAGAGGCTGACAGACCATTACAGTGTTGCGATGTGAGCCCTGCTACATCTCACAGATATGTGTCTGCATCCCCCCCCATTATGCAAATAAGTCTAAAGAGGCTCCATATTTGTTAATTGAGCCCAGAATAAATTAAATGTCTAATATAAGACATTTAATAAATTAAATGTCTTATATTAACACAAAAATATTAACATATACATATTAAATATTAAAGCAACCAATTACCGTACATTTTAGTTGATATAGTCCATTGTAAATCAGCCAAAAACTGATTTAGATAGAAAGCCCATCAAAGACTGTCTGATATAGTTGAGATTATACGTTTAGTGAAGTATGAAATGTTATCACACTATCACAATACAGTATAATCCAGAAAATTGTCTTTTACATATATATTCTATTTAACTCTTTTCTGCTACTGTACCTGTTCCAACATTATATTATTTGTTAAAGATATTTTATACCATATTTACTTACCGCATACTTATGCATAATAGTAAATAAATAAATAAATGTTCTGAAAAACCTCACCTCAGCTTATGCATGGGTCAATAAAAAAATTAACTTACATACTCACCATCCGACGCCCCTAATGCTCGGAGCGGCTCCCCCTGCTACCATGCGCTCTGCCGGCCGGCGCATACTATGATGTGGCCGCTGATGATGTCATAGTGTGCGCCAACCAGCAGAGTGCATGACCACATCCCTGCCGGAGCATCGCGGGGAAGACAGAAGAGGAACCGTGCCTAGCACCGGGGAGCCGCACCGAGCATCGGGAACACAGGAAGTGTGAGTATGGGAGGGCCATGGGAGAAACTTCAATCCCAACAATGAATCACCTGATCTCAAGGATCCGGGGAGAAATGGAACACGCCCCCTCCAAGTCACATGATCGGGAGATGTGTCATGCTGTAGCTGGTGAGTATAACCATTACAAGAAACAGTATAAAATCAAAAATAAATATAAAAATGTTCCTTGCTGCCACCTGTGGTATATGACAGTAGTCGCATATACATACAAACATGTGTTACAATTGGACAAAATTGAAAGATTATAAACATAAAATGTTACAGCAACACTTAGATCTCAAGACTACATACTTCGTTAGTTTGTTGTTGTATAGATCTATACAGGAATCCATGCAATGTAAACATGACATCCAACCTCATCCATCTATGCATATACTTCTCAGATGCTTGAGATCAGGTGATTCATTGTCGGGATTGAAGTTTCTCCCATGGCCCTCCCACTCACATGACCGGAGGGTGGGGAGCTAGATACCACTCAGCTGTTCAGGTTTTTTAAAAGGTGAGCATGTAGTGAATGCATACAGGTTATGATTAAGAAGTTTTTCGTCGAAACGCGTTAACAAATTGTTCCTCGTGTTTGTTTTTAGCATTTTGTCACTCGATAAAGCAGGCATAGTTTGGCACAGCACAGCCGTGGACCTTCTTTTGTTGTGCCGGTTCGCTTTTCTCTATTTTCTTCGTTTGTACCAGACGGCTATGGATGGAACTATGTTCGTGCACCAGGAGATGGCCGTGAAGTGTGCAGCCCGGAATGACTAGAAGGTTGGGTGAGCTGGCTTTTTTCACTTGTTACTACTGATTGTAGTTGGAGTGGTATTTTTGCATTTATTTTTTTAAGTGCTGAGTAAACTGGGGGCTGGCTGGCTTATAAAGGGAACCCGAAGAAGCACAGACTGCTTGAAACAGTCCATTGTTCACTGGTGTCTGGCATAATTTTGCTCCCTGTATGGCTTGAATAAAAAGTTATTCACAGTTTGTGGGTACATACACGGTAAGTATTTTTTTATAGGTAAAAAAGTAGGAAATCTAGAAAGGATATTTCTTACCCTTCCTGAGGGTGCTATTATATTAATGAGGTAAAATCTGTTGATAGAGTCATCTAAAGGTAAGACAAGATTGTCAAATAAATCATATAAATCAGACAGACAGCATAAATCAGGTATAATACTAGACTCTCTTATATACCATATATACTCAAGTATAAGCCGACCCAAGTATAAGCAGAGCCCCCTAATTTTACCACAAAAACATAGTATATAGCCAGCAACTTCCCCCCAGCATATAGCCTACCAGCCCATATCCCCCAGGATATAGCCAGCCCCCTGCCCCAGTACATAGCCAGCCCCCTGTCCCAGTATTTAGCCAGCAGCCGGGGAAGCCAGAAAGGTGAGTTTTTTTTACTTGAGTATAAGCCTAGTTTGGGTTTTCAGCACTTTTTTGGCGCTGAAAAACTAGGCTTATACTCAAGTATATATGGCATAAAACTATACACTGTATTTCCATTTTAGTCAATTTTAGGCTATGATGTATGACCTACTTAATGGGGGTAATTTACTAAGGGGCGGGTTATCCGAAAATTTCTGATTTGCGTCGATTTTCCCTGATTTGCCCCGGGTTTTTGGCGCCCACGCAATTAGATTGTGGCGCATCGGCACCGGCATGCACGTGACGGAAATCGGGGGACATGGCCGAACGAAGTGTGCTTGGACGGATTCGTAAAAAACGCCGCATTTTTTTTTAAAAGAAAGTGTCGCTGGACACGCGCTTACCTGCACCCAGGATAGGATCCTGAACTTTGGCAGACCTCAGCGGACTTCAGCGCAGCAGCGACACCTGGTGGACATCGGAGGAACTGCCTTAGTGAATCGCCGGAAGACCTGACCGCAGAGAACGCGCCGCTGGATTGCGAATGGACCGGGTAATTAAATCTGCTCCAATGTCTTTCTTGATCCTCAAACTTTTTATTATTACAGTATTTCTTTATAAATTATCATTAATTCTATGGTGCTGTACATTCAACATGGGGTCCATGTACGTTACATTAAGACAAGAACAATTTAAAGTACAAAACATTCTAAGTGTTTATGGAAGTGTCCATGGTAAACAATCTATCCACTCATGGGGGACATATTTCTTTATTTCTGCTAGTTAAATAGTCTAATTTTTTTTTGTCATTTTTGCGACTTTTCACTGGGACTTTTGCTGTCGTATTTCAAGTGCACCTTCGTCTGCACCTTGTGCAGTGCCTTATGTATCTTTCTTTTCCGGATGTTCTGTTCACATGGCTTGTATTCTCACCTGTATATAACCCCTCACATGGCTTGTGTCCTCTCCTGCATATAACCCCTCACATGGCTTGTATCTTCTCCTGTATATAACCCCCTCACATGGCTTGTATCCTCTCCTGTATATAACCCCTCACATGGCTTGTGTCCTCACCTGTATATAACCCCTCACATGGCTTGTGTCCTCTTCTGTATATAATCCCCTCACATGGCTTGTGTCCTCTCCTGTATATAACTCCCTCACATGGCTTGTGTCCTCACCTGTATATAACCCCTCACATGGCTTGTATCCTCACCTGTACATAACCCCTCACATGGCTTGTGTCCTCTCCTGTATATAACCCCTCACATGGCTTGTGTGCTCTCCTGTATATAATCACCTTATATGGCTTGTGTCCTCTCCTGTATATAACCCCTCACATGGCTTGTATCCACTCCTGCATATAACCTCCTCACATTGCTTGTGTCCTCTCCTGTATATAACCCCTTGCATGGCTTATATCATTTCCTGTATATCACCCCTCACATGGCTTGTGTCTTCTCTTGTACATAACCCCTTGCATGGCTTATATCATTTCCTGTATATAACCCCCTCACATGGCATGTGTCCTTTCCTGCATATAACACCCTCACATGGCTTGTGTCCTCTCCTGTATATAGCCCCCTCACATGGCTTGTGTCCTCTCCTCTATATAACCCCCTCACATGGCTTGTGTCCTCTCCTCTATATAACCCCCTCACATGGCTTGTGTCCTCTCCTCTATATAACCCCCTCACATGGCTTGTGTCCACTCCTGTATATAACCCCTCACATGGCTTGTGTCCTCTCCTGTATATAACCCCTCACATGGCTTGTGTCCTCTCCTGTTTATAGCCCCCTCACATGGCTTGTATCTTCTCCTGTATATAACCCCCTCACATGGCTTGGATCCTCTCCTGTATATAACCCCCTCGCATGGCTTGGATCCTCTCCTGTATATAACACCTCACATGTCTTGTGTCCTCATCTGTATATAACCCATCATATGGCTTGTGTACTCTCCTGTATATAACCCCTTATATGGCTTGTATCCTCTCCTGTATATAACCCCTCACATGGCTTGTGTCCTCTCCTGTATATAAACCCTCACATGGCTTGTGTTCTCTCGTATATATAACCCCTCACATGGCTTGTGTACTCTCCTGTATATAACCCCTCATATGGCTTGTATCCTCTCCTGTATATAACCCCTCACATGGCTTGTGTCCTCTCCTGTATATAACCCCTCACATGGCTTGTGTCCTCTCGTATATATAACCCCTCACATGGCTTGAGTCCTCTCCTGTATATAACCCCCTCACATGGCTTGTGTCCTCTCCTGTATATAACCCCTCACATGGCTTGTGTCCTCTCCTGTATATAACCCCTCACATGGCTTGTGTCCTCTCATATATATAACCCCTCACATGTCTTGAGTTCTCTCCTGTATATAACCCCCTCACATGGCTTGTGTCCTCCCCTGTATATAACCCCCTCACATGGCTTGTGTCCTCTCCTGTATATAACCCCTCACATGGCTTGTGTCCTCTCGTATATATAACCCCTCACATGGCTTGAGTCCACTCCTGTATATAACCCCCTCACATGGCTTGTGTCCTCTCCTGCATATAACCTCCCATGTCCATGTTGATTTGAGACATTTGCAACAAAAAGTCTCAAAAAGAAGCCAAAATTTGGGCCTGCAAGGATAGGAAAAATTGAACATGTATCACATGTAAAAAGACATGTAAATACATAAGGCGCAAAAAAGAGCTGCCAAATGTCTCAAAAGTTCACCAAATTAAAAAAAAATAACTATGATACATGCCCCCCAGTGACAGTCCAAGTTTCAGGTAACCAATGCCCAATGTTTGAGTCTTAAAAACTAAGGGCTGGAGAGTCTTGATAAGAAAGTAGAATAGAATTTAGAAAATGCATATTTACTGCTGTTCTTTTTTATGTTAATAAAATATTCTGCTTAGTTTTCCCTTTTCTTGTCTGCTATTACTGATAAGTCTACAAACAGTATCCAGGATAGAAAAAGATTGTAAGTCAAGGTGGACATTTTTGCCAATTGCACATGAGCAGCGTTCAGAATATACAGTGTAACAATCAACCATCGCCGGCAGGTCATTAGAACAGGATGCAATTTCTGTTAAATCCCATTACAATCAATAAACTGCTCTATATTCACGCAATAAAGATCCCTGTTGTATTGACTCAGCATGTTGACACTTTTGTTCTCCATAGGTCTAGTACTATTATACAGCATCACTTTACAATTTAGTTTCTTAATCATTGCTACAAATTACAATAACATTTTTTAGTAAGACTATTCACATCTTTACTTGTCTGAAGCCTCTCTGCTTCATTTAGGAAAAAATGTCCAACAAAATTGGACATAATTCTGTACTATATTGTCCAGTTAAAATCCCATGTTGAAATCTTAAAGGAATCCTCCATATTAATTAGGATTCATTAGTCAATGATGGTATCTACTAAAGTGGATACCGAAGTATGGTTGTGTTACTTACATTCTCCTAAACAAGAAGTACAATGTGAAGATTCTCCAAAGCACCTCAGGGCTTGATTTTTTTTTAAATTTACATTTTAATATATTTTTTTTAAATCTAACAGATAACAATAGATGAATAAATAAAAATGGGGCATAGGCTTCTGGTTCCAATGACACCTCAAATTCCAGTACAGTTTCCAAAAATTCCTGTACTTTAATACAAAAAGAGATAATGGGGGTCATTTACTATGGGGCCGAATCACGTTTTTCCGACGGGTTATCCGAATATTTCCGATTTGCACCGATTTTCCCTGAATTGCCCCAGGATTTTGGCACACGCGATCGGATTGTGGCGTATCGGTGCCGGCATGCACGCAATGGAAATCGGGGGGCATGGCCGTAAAAAAACCCAGATGGATTCGGAAAAACCACCGCATTTAAAAAAAAAAAAGTTTACCTGCACCTAGCGTAGGACAGAGAAGTTCAGTGCACTCCGACGGACTTCAGCGCAGCAGCGACACCTAGTGGACATCAGGGGAACTACCTTAGTGAATCCCGACAGAGAACGCTCCGCTGGATCGCGAATGGACCGGGTAAGTAAATCTGCCCCAATGCCTCTACAGGTCTAATAAATGTGTAAAAGGGATGCCCCATCCGCTTGGCAGGGCCAACAAATGTCAAGAATAGATTAAGTTTAGGAAGAAGTTCAGGTATATGGTACCATGACATTAGAGAGAACCTTTTGTGCAGAGTGACCTTTCGAGCCTACTCCATACAACTTCCCAACAGATAACGACAGTTTCCTCCCAGAGCTTGATTTTATGAATAGGGATGAGCAGACCCATTCAGGTTTGTGTTTGCTGAGTTTGGCCCAACTTGAACCTGAAAGTTTGGTTTGGGTTTGGGTACTAACACCCACATTGCCAGAAAACTTATGGACATTGTGTTATAAGTCTCCCCCTGATCTGTATCAAATTTTTTCCAAGTGATTTTTTTCATCAAAACATTATTGATTCTAGAAACTGCTTGCTACTTCTAGGAGTAATTTGTAATAAAATTCAATATTTCCTACAATGCTTAGAATATTGCTTAGAATTTTTAATATTACACATGATGAAGTGGCACTCTTGAAATATATTTCACAAGAATATTGATTTTCCAAGACTTAGATACTGACAACGTACCTAAGGAAAATGGAAGTTGAGTTGCTTCATGTTTATTCCCATTGTTATGGCTCTCAATTTTGATTTCGATTGCAAGTGCTACTAGGTGCCCAACCCCCATCAATCTTGAAGACCGGTCAACTAAATGTAAGTTTCAAAGAAAGAGTTGTTAGATATGTTGGAATACTGACGAGCGGACACAAACTTTTCAGTTATGGTCCAGGATTCGGGTATGTCTCAGGCGACCGGACATATTGACGGATTGGCAGCCCTGCAACTGAAGGTTCAGGACCGCTGATTGCTAAATTACTATAATAAATCATTTGATGAAAAATTCATGTTTCCATCAGACAATATGCCTGCAACGACTGCAATGTGAAAGTACAAGATTTTTAGACTACCCAGTAGTCTTTATCAGTCATGCATGGGTGCACTTTGATATCATCAAACTAAACCTATGACATGCTCCTTTGTTAATGTCACCTCTGGCACAGGGTGAGATATCGAACCAGCACTACCGAAGATAAGAGTTTATAGACTGTGACATGCGAGAAAAATTCATGTCATAATATGAAAATAAAGCATGCAAAAGGGTCCAAAATAATATCATCCAAACTGAGATGGAGGACCAGCACCACCCAAGGTAAAAGTATATAGAGTGTATAGACCGTGACATGGCAGAAAAACCCTGATCCCTGAGGAAGCTACTTTTTAGGTAGCGATATGCATGGGGCTTTCAGGAGGGTAGAGATAAGAAAAGAGAAAGACGTCCCGATTGGGATAGATTAGCGTCTTGTGTATGGCAGTACAATGACCGCACAGAAGGTAGAGCCAAGAAGAGGAAGTAGAACCAAATCCGGTTTCTGAGAAAGGTGTGATTTGGACAAAAACGTTAACAAAATATAAGGACTAAAAACAACAATAGGTTTGGCGCCAAAGTGGGAACGGGGGATGCTAACAATCTGAGTGGTATCGCTGGTATAAATAGTCGGTGACCTGCACCCCAACTATAAGATAGGTTACTTTATAAGGTAACTCTATGAACAAACATAAAAACAAAAATGTATACCTGCGCCAACCTATATGTACATAACACACTGCAGCAAGACAGTACTAGACCATTCAATTTCCACACCGGTATTAGCACATGTACAGTATGTTGATACCACAAACTCAAAACCAAACTAGTATGGTTGTTTGAGAAGAGAATGTAAGTAATTCACGGCAACCAATAGATCCAGCATAGACAGGTTCGCAGTGATGTTTCCTGTATAGGGCAGCAGAGCCCCGGCTGGTGGCTTCTGCTCCGTTCACAGTTCTGGTACGGTCCAATGGGTGATGTCAACACGCTACGGGGAATCCAGAAGGACAAACTTTCCTACGCGTTTTGGAGACTGTCAGTGTCTCCTTCGTCAGGGAATCGCGCTTCTGGACATGCATCGTACCATATATAAACGTATCCTGCCTACATTAGTGAAAGCTGCTGTATGTTAAAATATGTGAGTGTTTGTTGATTATGGGAGCGTGTACTAAGTTTAAAATTAATCTTTAATGTTAATATCAATAAAATATGAATGAAAACATTGTATAGTGTAAAGGATCATTTAAAAAGATTGTTAGTAAAATACACATACATACATGTGCTTCCACATAATAATCAAAAGGGACTAAGATGGGAATTTAGAAAGAGACTAATGGTGAGTACTTCTGAGCAAACAGAGTGCTTCTGTGAAAAAGCAAATAATTCTATTTCATTATTTAACCCCATAGGGGCTACAGTATTCAGAGAGAAGATCCATTTGCTTTCTGCTCTGGACATGTGGGATATATAATTTCCCCCTCTCCAGTTGCCTTGTACCTTCTCTATACCAAAGAATTGGCAACGTTCAAAGAGTTCCTGATGGTTGGTTTTGTAAAGTTTTGAAAAGGATTGTGCCCCTCAAAACCCTTTACTATATTCGTTCTGTGTTCATTTATGCGCTCTTTTAATGTTCTTTTTGTACGACCTACATAAAGTTTGTTGCAAGGGCATCTTATACAATAAATTACCCCTTTAGTTTGACAATTTTTGTGGTTTTTTATTTTGTATTCATTAATATCCGTAACTGGTCCGAAAGTTTTAACAGCTTTTTTGTTTCTGATAATCTTACATGTGATGCATTGCGCACACGGAAAAAAGCCATTTTGCGATAAAAAATTATTATTTTTGGGGGCATGCATCATAGTAGTCATATTTTTTATAGTAGGTGCTACCAAGGTACCAACATTTCTGGCTTTTCTAAAAATGAATTGTGGTTTATTTGATAGGTTTTGTCCTATAAATTTTATCTTGGGATAAGATTCTCCAATGACGATTTACTATACGTTTCACAATCCTGGGTATATTTTGTTATTATTGTGTTAACAAAACATATGTAGATTGCCAATAGGTGTCATTTCAATAAAAAATATTTGCCCACTTCTGCCAGCAAGACCTGAATTAAGCATGCAGTTGCAATATTTAGAATATTCTGATGGAATTATAGCTGTAAATAATTTGTTTACGGCAAAAAGTTTGAACAATTCCCTTGTCGTCCAAAGATCTTACTGCTGTGTGTCCATCATTGTCTAAGCAACCCATGTCTCTTTACAAAAATCTCAGGATCTGTGGGGGTCATTTACTAAGGGCCCGATTCGTGCTTTCCCGACGTGTTACCTGAATATTTCCGATTTGCGCCGATTTTCCCTGTATTGTCCCGGGTTTTTGGCGCACGCGATTGGATTTTGGTGCATCGGCGCCGCCATGCACGCGACGAAAATCGGTGGGGCGTGGCCAAACGAAAACCCGACGGATTCGGAAAAACCGCCGCATTTAAAAAAAATTGTGTCGCGAAAATTTCACTCACCTTCATCCAGGATAGGCCGGTGTATTTCGAAGCATTCCAGCGGACTTCAGCGCAGCAGCGCCACCTGGTGGACGGCGGAGGAACTGCCTTGATGAATCCCGGCCGGACCCGAATCCAGCGCAGAGAACGCGCCGCTGGATCGCGAACGGACCAGGTAAGTAAATCTGCCCCTATGTGTCTCTCATTGACCCCGTCTTCCTCTTTAGAGGATTTCTTTTCAATTCCCATTTTTGGGGATTACAAAAATTGTAAATATCCTCTACCTTTCCGTATTATCCATACAGACAAAACAAGGATGTGTCTTGAACATATTTATCCAAGGATGTTAGCCCATGGAAATTGACATCTCCGCACAATAATCGTTGCTCTCTTTGTTGTCCAAATCTCTGAATTCTGGCCCTTTTATTTCAGAAGCTGAGGCTTTGGGATCACATAAATACTGTGCACAACCTTCTTAGGGTGCTGGCTAAAGAGGCTTTTTCTTAGTTAGCTCCATACTATTCCTGTGATTATGATCTTTGTTTTTCTGGTATGTTGATTTGGCTTGCATTCAGACTACTCTACTGTTTTATGATTTTGTGATTTCCTGTGTTTTCCTGATTTATTGCAACTGGGCTCTGTCAACTAATCTTACATGATTGGTCTGTCTAGCTTTGTCTCCTTGTCTTGCACTTTGTCGCAGGAAGGGCTCATCTTATGGTTGTCTACCCACTGCATAGAGTGGCCTGGGAATTAGGAACGGACTTTTGATTATTCAGTCTGTCTCCAGAACCTGCATGACAAAAAGGCTAATGTTACTAATGCTAGATTGATACATTGTATGTGAGATAATTTCATAAAAGTTAATCCTGTAATCTCAGTGAACTATAGAAAAGAAAGTTGTGCTCTGGCTTTAATCCATCCTGTTTCCTAGCTTAAGCGGCTTCATCTCCTCAGACTAGAGCAATCTCCATTCAGCTTAATTAGCAGTGCCGCATTTTCCAGAAATTATGCGTAAGTAGAACAGTGTATCAGCACAATTATTGTCTGTTGAGTTTATGCGATGCTTGAGCTAAAGCCAGCAGTTTCCATCATGGTACATAATTCTCCATAGATAATTATTCTTCTGTGCTTCTCGTATTGTCAATATTATAATGAAGACAAATTGGCACAGAATGGAGGCCGTTCATACACTGCTTTAATTATATAATCATGATAATTGCTAACACCAAGGTAGAAGGTTCATGCACGTTATGCCAGGGCAGCCCCATAAATAAATCACCAGCTCAATGATCGCCTGTGCTCATTTCGACATGATAATCATTATAAATCATGGCGGGCGGCCCTATACTCTCCTAGCAATGCTTATAAAAAGATTCTGACTTCCTAAACTTACTAAAAACCATGGAGTTTAATATAACCCAGTATACTATGTCTGGCTCCATTCTTCTGCTCTGTATTAGTGAAGTAGAGATTTACCTTAAAGATGATACAACTTTCTCCAGGAAACAAAAAATCTAATTAAGATTAATAAAAGAAAAATCCTTTCCCACCTGAAAACGGATCACTCATTTTTACTCTACAAGATCAGTCCGTGGAGCCTCAAGCAATTAGACATTGGGGCACATTTACTAAGGGTCCGTCGGACGCATTTTCGTCGGGTTTCCCAAAGGTTTCTGTTTTGCACCGAATTGCCCCGGGATTTTGGCGCACGTGATCAGATTCTGGTGCATCGGCGTCGGCTTGCAAGCAACAGAAATGGGGGGGTCGTCGGACAACCCTACGGATTCGGACAAACCTCGGAATTTGAAAGAGGATTTGTGTCGCAAGATCAAGAACTCACAAGCACCAGAAAGAAGCATGTTAACTCCGGCGGACCTCGGGCAGAAGCAATGGATACAGGAACTCGGGCGCACCAGCTACATGAATTGCGGCAGACCCGAATCCTCGTCGGACAACGCACTGCGGGGCAGGGCACTCACTTGGTGGAGGTAAAAATAGGGGGGGGGGGTTTGGGGAGGGGGGCAGCATGTGAGTGTGTGTGTGTGTTGGTGGACCAACTGAGCCATAGCCATTTTACAAGACCCGGCGGGGGATCCACAGGAGGCCACCGACTCAAAGGCACGTACGCATGTGGCAATTGCAACATATGCCAATACATGATATCACAAGATACCTTCAGGGACCCACAAAATGGTAAGGTTTACCAGCTCAAACACTACATTAACTGCAAGACCAGAGATGTGGTATATGCCATTGTTTGCTCTTGCCCCAAAATTTACGTAGGGCAAACATCACAAGAGCATAAAAGAAGAATACAACAACACTTCTTGACCATCAACACAGCACGAAGAAATTTTCAAAATGACAAGAACTTGACAGCAGTGGCCAACCACTTCCTCCAACATCATCAAGGTAAGACCAAAGACATACAAATTGTGGGCCTAGACAAGATTTCTGCCAACATTAGAGGAGGCAGTGTTTCTTCTAAATTATTACAATGCGAATCCAGGTGGATCTACACTATGCAGTCTATGGCCCCTCGAGGATTGAATGAGGAATTACTATTCACAGGATTTTACAAGCAAAGGTAATGTACACATCTTATACACCATCATGGGGGATTCTCATTTGGCTCTAGGGGCAGGGCACTCACTTGGTGGAGGTAAAAATAGGGGGGGGGGAGGTTGGGGGGGAGGGGGGCAGCATGTGAGTGTGTGTGTGTGGGGGGGTGACATGTCACTTGATGCATTTTTTCGTTTTTAGGATAGAGGTAAGTATGGGTAAGTATTGGCACTATTTCACAGGGGCACGGTCTATGAGTGTGGGGAGGAGGGGGGTGTGTGGGGGGGACTTGACACTTCACGTGTGTTTTGCGGTTTAAGGATAAAGGTAAGTATAGGTAAGTATCAGCACTGTTTCACAGGGGCACACTTTACGGCAATACATCTCTTCTTTTCTTTCTCTTTCTTCACACATGGCATACGCACATCACATAGCGTGCAGTCACTTTCACTCACTCCACTTTTGCCATTACCTATTTTTCAGCACACCTGCATCATATATCATGTGGCACATATGGCCACCCTACATCCACATTTTTCCCATACCATCACATATCTGCACTTCATACTTCACTAGCAGTAACACTGACACATATTATTCACTATGTCACCTTAGTTATAGCACATTGGACATAGGACACAATTTCACATGACACTGTCACTTCACACACATTCACCATCACAGTGTACACCATGTTGACATATTAGTCAGGTTTAGCTTATTTATTTTTCACTTCATCCCATTTACATCTGATACCGATGTATATTTTTGTATTTATATTTTTGTTATTATATCATCTTATTACAGACATTACACGTGATGCTGGATCTCCACTTTAACTTTTCCTCCTTCTTTGGAACCCCCTGAAGGGCCCGGGAGAATTATGAAAACCAGAAATACTTACCCAAGAACTATGTCCATCATAATACATCTAATCGACCGGATCCAGAGACTAATACCGCAAGATTGCATCATTACCACACTGTCACACTTACCTGGAGGTGTGGGCCGGCCCCGTAAGGGGGTGGAGTCTTGCGGGTGTGCGCCGGCTGGGCGTGGCCCGTGACACGCGCGGTGTCCCCACATGGAGGTGGAGGAGTGGGGATGCCGTGCACGCGCACGGCGCACGCGGCTGGCGCGCATGTGCACAGGCCCAGTCTCATAGCAGACCGGAAGTGACGTCAGACGCTGACAGCAAACCGGAAGTGCCGTCAGACGCTGACAGCAGACCGGAAGTGACGTCAGACGCCGAGATCACATGAATCATATATATGAGAAAGGATCCTTTGGTATCCAGCTACCCCTGAGGAAGCCGCAGGAGCGCGGCGATACGCGTGGGGACGTTTTCTCCTCCTTACACACATGGACTTGGGTGATATTTATCTATAATATTCACATTTCCATTCAGCTAGTATGTTTATCTTCCATTGTTGTATTATTGACCTGTACTATCTGCACTTTGTCCATGTGTTTGCCAGACATTTAGGCATTAGTGAGGAGGATTACTCTGTCTTATTTTTACAGAGATAGGATGGCACATTTTGGGAGTGCCTTTTAGGTGTTTTTAGAGTATACCAATAAATATTTCTATGTTTTATCTGTATTAGTGATTGGTTTTTGGTACATGACACTGACCTAGTAGTTTGTTCAGCACGCACTGCGGGATCGTGACAGGACCGGGTAAGTAAATGTGCCCCATCATGTTCATCGTTCATGTATCTGCTAAGCTACTTACTAGCCCCAGCAGTTATAATATTCATATACATTTGGCCACAGAGCCCAGTGATTGGTGGGATGATAATGTAAACAAAGGACACATGATCTGCACCTCTGACCAAAGAGGATGGTAAGACACAGAGAAAACTGCATTGATGGAACAAGAATTCCATTAGCAGGTGAGTATTTTAAACTTTCTTGTAATATCCATTTAAAGGAAATCTTCCATCAAAATCCGTCATGATAAACCAGGGGCATGTACTCTTAGATCCAGGCACAGTGACTGTGGTAATATTCTTATATTTGTTGTCCATGGTTTCCTTCTAAAAATCTACTTTTAAAATTATGCAAATTTGTTTGAACGGGATGCATTCAGAGCCCCTGCGTTCTGTAACTTAATAGGTTGTTACACTGTGCAAGGGCATTTCCCTTGTCCACTTTGTGAGATAACAGTAGGCATAGAGAGGGGAGAAGTATGTCAGTGTAACAGCCTGTGAAGCTACATGATGGAGGAGGTGCATTAATGAGCACCCTCTTATAATTTTAAGAGTTGATTTAAGAAGTAAGAAAGTCATGGATAACAGTTGTAAAACAATTACACGGTGCCTTAATATATGAGTAAGTGTCCCTGGTTTATCATGATTGATTTTGATGGTAGATTTCCTTTGAGTTACAGATAATCAGTGTATATGCTATATCACAAGATGCTCAAATGCTGAGCCTGGTTCTTACGGTTCATGATCACCTTAGAAACCTACACTTGAATGTTGCACTTTTCTCCTCCGCTATGCTCAGTGCCTCAAGCGGGGGGAGACCAATGTGAACTGACACTCCTTTCCATGGTCTACATGCCAATAAAATGACTTGCCTCTGTGATGCTATACGTACACCTGTGGTATCGTTATTATGTTTTTTAAAGAAAATATAGGACACATAGTAAAGTATATTCTAATTTGTTTTCTTAAAGCTTACTATTACTGTCTCTAAAATTTACTTACAATAACGAATGGATATTATGTCTATGGAGAATGCAGTCATTTACAGGGCATTAGACCATAATACAGTCTATAATGTACACTGGTTTCCTTGTTTCTTTCATGTTTTTTCATTAGTCTACATCGCCCCTCGTAATATCCAGCATATATCCACACTGAAGAATCCCGAGAACACAAGACAGAGTTTGCTTTGAGGATCTATTGATTGCCTTGATATCCGACAGATGTAAGGCTCCCTTTAGCTTTATCTTGCGATGTCCATCTGTAAATCTTACAATGGATCGATCAGCGGACAACCTTGTGATTAAAGAGGCTGCTTAGAGATTTCTAACCTTAAGGGATTGCTAATGGAAAATTCAGTGCAATGAAAGACTTTCCTAAGCGTTGACAGCAGTGTCCATACTTTCTAGTGTGTTATTAGCAGTTCCTACTTTAACCTGATTTCTTAATTGTCTAGAACGACAGTGAGATATTGCTTTCTAGCCTATGGCTGTGTGATGATATGCGTTTAGTATACAATTTTATGTTAGAAATTCTATGAGATCAAGGGTTTCAGGCTGGGCTTGGGACACACAGGTCTAGAAACTCCACCAGAAAATAATTTGGGGAGCTGGGTCAAAAGGAACGGGTCAACTGGTAGACTTTAGGTCTGAAGCAGCTGGCACCAAGGTCAGATACCTTGACCCATTGTAATATCTGTGCCAACATAATCCTCGGGCAACAAGGTGCGGCTGAGGATGCGCTGATAACAGTCTTCTGTGTTTACTAGTGTGAACACTCATCTGTTTCTTCTTAGCAGTTTTGATGAATAATGCACCACAGCCAGCGGTGTCCTTTATGTTTCATCAATAGTTATCGTGCTTTGATGGACCGAATCCTTATCCTATAAGGGTTCCAGGATTCTGACATTACATAAAAGTTCCAGGAAATCTATCCTCAGTGCTTGTTATCCTTCGTATATGTATGCAGCACAGCAGTACAACCATAATATAGGTACTTATCATATAAAAATACAACTATTTCTACTGTACAGTATGACTTTTTTATCCGGTAGATAAATGCACTGCATAGTTCTAATCCTCAATGATAAAAGGTTTCAACGATGGTGACATGTTTCTCTCTTGACTGGACATATCATATGTGTAACAAACAGTTGGTCGAGGGGCAGCTTATCAAAATAATAAAATGTCAAAAGTAGAGATGAGTGGGCCTGACGTTACCGTTTAGGTTCGAGGTTCTGGTTTGGCTTTGCAACATACATGTGTTGATTAGTGGACAACTAACCATTGCCAGTGGCAGATTGAGTGTAGGATGTGCCCCGGACTGTTCACACGACTAGGGCCCCCCACCAGCATCCAAACTAATATGTGTCAGTGTGTTAGGACTTAAGTACTACTCTATATCCTTAATCTGGTACTGTAATTTAATGAACTACAATTGTGCTCTTATAACCCATCTATTTAGAAAAGCGGAACATTCCCGGACTGCATGAAACCCTCCACCCCGACCGCCGTCCAGACCAGATGTTCCAGACAGGGTCGAAGATGTGGATGCTACCCCTGGCTGCCCGGCCTCTGTGCATCCTGCAGCTGAACTCCCCCTCATACTCTTAGTAATAACTTATAACCCGAGGCTCCTAAATTTACCCTCCCCCCCAAAAAAAAAACCCAAAAAAAACAGGGAAAAGTTATTGACTAGAGAACAACCCCTAGGGTAGAAAATGCAGCTGCTACTCATTAATGAAATGTCCTTCAGAAGAGCCCCGTTTACTGAAATGTCCATAGAAGAGCCCACCTTTACTGAAATGTCCACAGCAGAGCCCGCCTTTAATGAAATGTCCACTGGCAGGGTCCCCCTTTACTGAAATTTCCACCAGCAGGTTCCCCCTTTACAAGAAATGTCCATAGCAGAGTCCCCCTTTCCTCAAATGTCCACAGTAGAGTCCCCCTTTCCTCAAATGTCCACCAGCAGGGCCCCCCTTACTGAAATGTCCACAGCAGAGTCCCCCTTTACTTAAATGTCTACAGGTAGGGTACCCCTTTAATAAAATGTTCACTCCAGATGCCCCCTTTAATGAAATGTCCACCCCAGATGCCCCCCATTAATGAAATGTCCACTCCAGATGCTCCCTCCATCATCAGTGTAATGCAGCTGTGTCACGGCTGCGTGACGTCATAGTGTAAGGGGCCTTGCGGCACATAAAATATGACGTCACAGGGCCACAACCCCGTCGCGTCATGGTGATGCACCCGGGCAGGAAGACGGAGCCGAGGAGAAGAAGCTGGAAGATGAGCATAGTTTTTTTTTTAAGACTGATGGCGGATCTTCATATAGGGCCCAGGAATGGGCGGATGTGGGCCTCTCCTAAGCCAAAGGCCCCAGGCGCCTATACAAAGATCCACCATTGGCCATGGCCATGATTGGCCACAGAACCCCCTTGGCTAATTAAAGCCATGGCTAGTTGTTAGGGGCATCAATTTGCCGGATTGGCTGTTCGGCCACCAATCTGACAATATGTCCAGATCGAGGAGCCGAACTCGAACCCCGAAACCCGAACAGGAATGATAGGTCTGCTCGTCTCTTTTCACAAAAATGTCTATCCTATAATTGCCTACCTGATCACCCAGAGGTTGTGTTATGATTTTTATCCTTGTAGGTAAAGTTTTTATGTTGTACTGATATTCTGAAGTCCTTTTACCAATGTTAGCTTAAGAAACGACACATCTGATACTTTTGGCGATAATCAAACCAAAGCATTGCAGAAATATCTTCATGTCTGAAAATGTTAACTGTAAAAATCAACCATTTTACAGTTCCCTCATTGGGACTTTAGAAAAAACACAAATAAACTGAAGTCTACCATCAAATCTGTTCCATAGTGAAAATAAAATGAATTAATTTGGCTTTAAATTGAAAAGCAATTTAGAGAACGACAGCATAGTGTATTTTACAGCCATGAAAATAAATGTGAAAGTGTATTAGGGATGGAGGGAGAATTTATAAAAGGAAAGCAATTCATAATCAGAGATTGAATTACATGCATGCATCTCTATGTACTCACATTCTAAATGGCAGCGCGGTGAACAGAAAACACTATAATTGTTCCTGAAAAAAATCTATGATTTTAAAGATGTAGATAAAAGGGGATATTTATCAGGACTAAAGTTGCATAGAAGCCCTTAAATAACTGCAAATGCTACCTAGCCCCCCCCCCCCCACCTTCACACTCCTCCGCAATGGGGGGCATTGAGGCACGTGAAGGTGGTGGAGGGGCGCAGCTGACAGCGGAGTGGGTGTGGCTGGAAGGGGAGTGTGCTGCATTTACAAGTGAAAAGTCGCCAGTTGCACTAATGTGTTCACCAGGTAGGACCAGGCATAGAAATAACTCTGAACAGCCCCCTACTGCTACGACCTCTGTCTGCTGTAGAGGTGGTGGGGGCGATTATACGCCCCAAATAGCACAATATTTTTATCATAAAATTTTTTTAATACAATTTGTTTTAAGCCTTAGCTTTGTGTTTACATGCCTTTAGAATTGGTTTGTAGTTCCTATTGCAGGATATAAAGGATAAGATCTATTATCATTGCCACTATACCCCTGAGTTGAAGACAGGCCCATTGGGCATTGCTGACCACAGGCCCCTGTTGAACATGTCAGGCAATTTAAGTATTGTAAGTCCTTCCCTATTGCTCTGTATAGAGGGATTGATGATACACAGGTTGCACACTCCCTTGTCAAAAGATTAACTGCATTACAAAGCCAACAGTAGCAGGGCCGATTCTAGACTTTTTGCTGCCAGAGGCAAAAACTAAGATAGTGCCCTCCCCCCTGATCTCCTCCTGTATTCAGCCCACTGAATTTGGGAGGTGCATTTTTTTAATCTCTTTAAAGTATTCCTACAGCATTGCTAACAAAATTCTCTTATAGCACCACAGATTACTTACACCTTTTGACTAACACTGCACAGGCTGACACTGTCTCACACACTGGTATAAGTCACAGAGACACAGACATTAGTGGCATCCAGTACCTTACATGATCTGCTTCCTCAGGAAGAGAACTTCAATCCGATTTCTCCTGGCCATAGTTTATCACTGCTGAAATCACCGCCACATGTCTTCAGCTCCGTGCAGCATCTGCAAATGCCTCCGGAAAGTGATCGGGCAGTATAGACTAGCCAGCGGCAGGCCCATACTGATAGAGGGTGATTCGGGCGTGGAGCCGAATCACCCACAGCCTTTTTGCCGCCTCCTTTACTGCTCCACAAAAAAAAAACAGGTAGATGTATAGTCAATAGATATTAGGGGATATTTATCAATACACCAGTTTTTTTGGTGTACAAGGCCTGAAATAATCGCAATTACCAGTGAACCAGTAATTTCAATTATTCCCCCCACCCCCCGCACAATATCTCGATATCACGTGGAGGAGTGGGCCCATGCCTGTGCACTAACTATAAACTGTGGACAGGGGCGTAACTAGTAGAGACAGGGCCCCATAGCAGACTACTGAATGGCGCCCAATTCTCCCTTTAAAAAAATATACATATTTATATACTCACACAGCATATACACACCACACAAATACAGCAAAAAACATACATACAGTATGGTACATACATATGGTACACACCATATTTACATACGGAATATACACATATATAGTATATACCCATCACAGACACATACACTTCCAATACTGCAGATGCTGGGGCCGCCTGACACTGTGGGCCTCATAGCAGCTGCTATGGCTGTTGCCCCTGTAGTTACGCCCCTGACTGTGGACTTTCAAGCCAAAAAGTTTGCAGGCTATAGTGCAATTATACACCACACAGGATCTAAAGTATTGTTAATAATTAATCTTTGTACTAATAAATGTACAGTATAGTCTATATTTACCCTATTTAGTATAAAACCTAAATTATTGTTGATAATTATTCAATATACAATATAACCATACAGCATAATCTATCATTATTCTACATTCTATATTATAGTCAATAATCATTGTAGAAAACACATTTCAGCATAACATAGCTTAGCATTCACCAGTAATACAGAAATCCATTGCCGATTCATTATCTGGTCTGCTAATGTTCTCTCTTTGCCAAACTCCAGCTTAGACTACTATCCACTGAGGATTAAATGCCGCTCCTGTATCCATGGGAACCCTCCTATCTATGTGATTGTCACCCGGTTGCTGCTTCTCACCACTATTTGTTATGTGAATTTAATCAGACTGATCCTTTCCAGTAGACTGAGCAACTCTATGCAAATAGTCTATGCCGTAGTAAGATAACTCACTAGACCCCTCGGTCCGGAGGGAGAGAAGGAGAAAACATTGGAAAGTCTTAACTCTTGAGAAACCAGATAGAAAATGTTATCAGATTGCACTGCGTAGTCTTTACAATATGTATTCAGAGAGAGAATGATGGCATTATAGCAGAATAAATGTATTTTCCACTGTACATACAGAACTGCAGAGATTGACTGTCAGTGACACAGCATGAGGCAGATACAATATTATTATAACCTGGAATACTTCTCCAAGTCTCCAATCTTGTCTTTTCATACATGTTGCACACTTCTAATTTCAGGACATATTTGGATTCATGGTTGAGAATTGTTGGACACCAACTCTAAGGTCTTCGACATAGTATGAAACTACAGTTATGTTCTGCACAGTGTGGAGCCATCATAATCTGCTGTAAAGATACCCCATCTAGACATATATATGTGTTATTCTGCTGCGGTGGATTCCATTTATGGACAGAAACAGAGACATCATCCCCTATGAGCCATGTTATCTAACTGAAAGCTTTAAATGCACATATTGAAGTGCTCCAAGATGTATGGTGTTACCTCTCCCAGTCGCGATCGCTCCACCCCCACCCGTTGTATCAGCTGCCAGCCCTACACCTGCTCATAGAATTTATTCGGTTTTAAATTGAAACCCAATTGAGATAATCATGGTATGGTGTATTTTACAGCCATAAAAATAAATGTGAAAGTGTATTAGTGATGGAGAAGAATTTCTAAAAGGAAAATAATTAATGATCATAGATTGAATTACCTGCTTTTATCTTTATGTACTTACTATAAAAATGCTGGCAGATTGAACATCGTAATCATTTCCAGTCTTCAAACCAAAAAAATCTATTATTTTCAAGATGGAAGTAAAGAGCATGATATTTCCTTGGGCTATAATTTAACCAAGGTTTACTGTTCCATGCATTTAGAATGGGTTTATAGTTTATAAAGTGTTCCCATTAGTAAGATCTGATCAGTTTGCCTGGCTCACGTGGGCCTACAGTTAAAACCAGGACCAGCTCAATGAGCAGTCACACACCTCCTACACCTTGTGTGCTCTGCTGCTCTCCTACAACACATGGGCCACCAGCGTGCCATCAGTGTTCCCTGCACTTGAGCTCTGGGAACAAGGCACAAGGAGAGGAACAAGGTAAGTATTTTTTATACCATTGGTTATTTGGGACATCACTGTGACTAGGGACATTATTGTGGTTACTGGGGGCATCACTGTAACTGCTGGCTACTGGGGGCATTATTGTGGTTACTGGGACATCAATGTGACTGCCGGCTACTGGGGGCATTATTGTGGTTACTGGGACATCACTGTGACTGCTGGCTACTGGGGGCATTATTGTGGTTACTGGGTCATCACTGTGATTGCTGGCTACTGGGGGCATTATTGTGGTTACTGGGACATCACTGTGAGTGCCGGCTACTGGGGGCATTATTGTGGCTACAGGAAACATCACTGTGATTAATGGCTACTGAGGGCATCACTGTGACTACTGGCTACTGGGGGCATTTTTGTGGCTACTGTGACTTATGGCAACTGGGGCAACTCAATGACTAATGTATACAGGGGACATCACTGACTTCGGGGGCATCACTGTAACTAGTAGTGGCAGACACTGTGACTACTTGCTACTCTGAGGCAGGCACGGCGTCTGTCGGCTACTAGGTACTGACACAGTGATTAATGGTAGCTGCTGGTGTGACTATTGACTACTGTGTATGACTGTGATTATTGGTTACTGCGTGGGGGGGGGGGGGTAAATATGACTATTGAAGTGTGGGAGCATTGTGAACCCTTAGTAGTCACTGTGACTGGCATGATCAGTGCTGGAAACTTTTTCATTACTGCGGTGAAAGACGATTATTTTTTATAAAGAGCATCTACAGTATTGCTGCCAATAGGCATCTCCCACAACATCATCAGGGGTTTTTGAGTGCTTTACATGACATACTGGGAATAAAATACTGTTAGACAACCAATGCCATAAGATCTATAAAGCTGTACGACTCAGGGGAAGTTGTAGCAGGCAGGGATAGAACAAATCCTCTCCCTGTCTGAAACAGTTTTGCTGATTTTGTGGGGCACATTTACTAAAAACTGTGCAAACTTCACTATGTGCAGTTGGCCTGTGAAGCGTGCAGAGGGCGCTAGATTTGTAAATTGTGGCACACATTCTTCATTAATCTGCACTGCTCCAACAGAGGGTAATACACTTCTGTTAGACTTTGCATGTTAAATGTGGCACACGGTTCAACTGTGTTATGGAACGCCAATTTCCCTGATGAAATTTGTGTTACATAAAGAATAGTGCAGCCGTGACACAAAAGGTTTGCATGCCCCACATATGTGGTGTGGACACTTCTTAACCCCTTCCCGCCGAGGCCCTTTTTCGTTTTTGCGTTTTAATTTTTACTCCCCACTTTAAAAAATCTATAACTTTTTTCTATGTACAGAGCTATGTGATGGCTTCTTTTCTCTGTAACAAATTGAACTTCATAGTGATGGTATTAAATATTCCATGCCATGTACTGGGAAGCAGGAAACAAATTACATTTTCTGGTGCTAATAACGTTTTTATACTGTGGTGTACAGAGCTGTGAGTGGTGACATTTTTTGCAACTTTTTATGACGGTTTCAATGCTACCATTTTTAGGACTGTACATCCTTTTGATCACTTTTTATTAAGTTTCATTTTCAACTTACGTTTCAATTTACCCTTACGTTTTTATCTTTACTATTTTTCAGACCCCCTAGGGTTCTTTAACCCTAGGTTGTCTGATCGATCCTACCATATACTGCCATACTACAATATGGCAGTATATGGGGATTTCCTCCTCATTCATTACAATGCACATTGTAATCAAGGGGTTGAAACAAAACAGGCTCAGGTCTTTGGAAGACCCAAGGCTGTCAGGGCGACCAATAGCCAAAAAGATGTCACGGGGAGCAACAATCACCATTTTAGAATCCGCTGGCAGCTTTGCCATGGGTTAACACCCGCGATCAGTGCTAGTCCGTAAGCCCTCCCCATGCACTCGCACCTGATGTGTGACGTATAGAGATGAGCGAGTATACTCGTCCGAGCTTGATGCTCGTTCGAGTATTAAGGTACTCGAAACGGCTCGTTGCTCGGACGAGTATTTCCCCTGCTCGAGATCGAGCATTTAATTAAAAAAACACAGTGAAGAACAATGAAGAATAGAATAAAAACAGTGAACACAGGGAACACAGGATCATTTAAGTGAAAAAGACAGTGAAGAACACAGTGAAGAATAGATTACAGATGTTCGGCACATCTGGTTACTTGTCGGAAGATACGCGCGGAACGGCAGCAGGGAGACATCAAGCAGCAGGGAGACATCAAGCAGCACGGGGAGACATCGGGCAGCACGGGGGAGACATCGGGCAGCGCGGGGAGACATCGGGCAGCACGGGGGAGACATCGGGCAGTGCGGGGGAGACATCGGGCAGCGCGGGGAGACATCAGGCAGCACGGGGGAGACATCGGGCAGCACGGGGAGACATCGGGCAGCACGGGGAAGACATCGGGCAGCACGGGGGAGACATCGGGCAGCACGGGGAGACATCGGGCAGCGCGGGGAGACATCGGGCAGCACGGGGGAGACATCGGGCAGCACGGGGAGACATCGGGCAGCACGGGGAGACTTCAGTGGAAGAAGAGGAGCGGATCCCGGGACAGCGTATCACCCCGACAAGTAAGCAGATGTGCCGAACATCTGTAATCTATTCTTCACTGTGTTTTTCACTGCGTTTTTCACTTAAATGATCCTGTGTTCACTGTTTTTATTCTATTCTTCACTGTTCTTCACATCTGATAACTTGTCGGGAGATAATATACGCGCGGAACAGTGAAGAATAGATTGTAGATGTTTGCATACATCTGCTAACTTATCAGAAGACATTCTTTTTCAATTAAATAACACATTTTATTCCTGAACCATGGTCCCTTTGAAAAATGCTCGGGTCTCCCATTGACTTCAATGGGGCTCGTTATTCGAGACGAGCACTCGAGCATCTGGAAAAGTTCGTCTCGAATAACGAGCACCCGAGCATTTTAGTGCTCGCTCATCTCTAGTGACGTACTATTACATCACATGTTGGGAAGGGGTTAAATACAAGTGCAAGCAGTTTGCTCATGAAAGGATGTGCACAGATTGTGTAATGTTGTAAATGCAAATAGTACAAAAACTGCTGCTGTAACAGAACACTGTATGATACAAATGGGTCTAAGACTGGTAGTGAAACTAAATACTGTATGATGCTGTAAAGGCAAATAGTACTAGGACTGGTATTTGATGAAACATAATATGATGCTGAAAAGGCAAATAGTTCCACGACTAGTATTGTAACAGAACACTGTATAATGCTGTAAAGGCATATAGTACTAACACTGGTAGTGTAACAGAACATTGTATGATGTAAAGACTGGTATTATAGAAGAAGTTCTTCAGTGTGCCCTAAAAAGGCAATTATTTGGTTTTACCAAGTCCCTTCCCGTCTAACTGACCCTATCCTAATCAGCAGCCTATCCCTAGATCATTCTCCTCTCTGTAATGGTGCTGAGACATGTGACCCCCGTCTCTTTTACAGCAGGGTCACACATCCCATCTAGCCAATCACAGCCATGATAAATGTGGGCATGGCTGTGGTTGCAAATGGGTTGAAAGCTGGTTAATTGATTGCTTATTTTTCCCAAACATGAACTCGAAGTCTGAATGATGGGCTGTGGATAGCCTTTAGGGAGTTGTCGGTGCTGATCCCTCCATTTTCAGTACAGACCCAAATTTGGGCGTTTGGGTTCACTCAACACTAATCACAAGGAGTGCTCCAGATGTATAATATCAATAATAATTGAAAATTATGTTTTTTCAGAACTTAAATTAAACCAAGAACCTTGAGGAAAAATGTGCATAAAAGTGTTCAAGCTATTTAAAGATAAAACTAAATGATTGACTGCATGATTCACTCTTTCCCGAATTTTCCCTTATTTATCATAAAACTTTTTCTGCGTCGACACATACAGTATTGCCAACTTTAATCAAATGATCGGAAGTAAACCCTTGTCAAACATAAAAGAATGTCAGTTAGTATGAGGCCGTATCTTTGATTTTCAATCATGATGTGCAGCTTGCATTTGACATATGAGAACCTTCGCAGTCAGCTTGACAAATAAGAAAATAATTGAATAATGAAAAGTGTGTGCAGAATACTTATGCAGAAATTTAACAGTTCTTGTTTAGTACAGTGTGTTACCTCTGAATTCTAATCAGCTTGTCAACAAGGGTACATAGCATAAAATAAGGTGATGCACAATATATGCAACATAGATGATGGGTGCTTGCTCTAACAAGTGGCACATTTCTTTTTTTGGGGTTATGAAAGTTGGTGGTACTAACACTGGTAGTGTAACAGAATATTGTATGATGTAAAGACTGGTATTATAGAAGAAGTTCTTCAGTGTGCCCTAAGGTGCAGATTAGAGCTGTGAAAATTTGCCCAAAGTGGGAATTAACCAAGAAAAGACACTACACAAACCTAATAAATTGCACTGCTACAATGATGTTCCCTACCAGTCTGTTACTACTAGGAACCAGTAAGACCAGTAATTTGACACTTACTAGGATACTAATACCCTATCTTACTATTTCTGATTAAAAGACATCTACCACCACATGTAGGGGGGTAGACTGTCCCCAAAATTATGCTGGTTACCTTAGGGGTGACGGGGGACTGCTTCTAGCATGACCCGGGCCGTCTTCTATACCGAAATATGTAGTTATAAAGTCTATGCAAATGAGGTGCTCACCGTTCGGCCAGCAAAGCACCTTATGGCTCTGTCGGAACATAATTTATGCACGCTCCCTCATCTAAATACATCCTCAGCACCTGCAAAAGCACTTCACACAGCCGGTCTGCTAATATTGCACATGCGTGGGAACTACCTTCCTTGCAGAGCGGCACCCACCGACTGAGCAAGAAAAGTAGTTCCCACAGATGCGCGAGATTGGAAGACAGCCCTGTGACGTCACCGGCTGTCTGCAGTGCTTTCCGCCGGCGCCAAGGATGTATATAGATGAGGGGGCATGCATACATTATGTTCCGACAGAGCCAGGAAGCGCTTGGCTAGCCGAACAGTCAGCGCCTTCAGCTCATTTGCATAAACTTTATAACTGCATATTTTGGAATAGAAGACAGCCCGGAGCATGCCAACAGCAGTCCTCTATCACCCCTAAGGTAACAAGTAGAGATGAGCGAGTATACTCGTCCAAGCTTGAGGCTCGGTCGAGTATTAGCATACTCGGACCGGCTCGTTGCTCGGACGAGTATTTGCCCTGCTCGATAACGAGCATTTAATTAAAAAAAAAAGTTAAAACATTTAATTTAATCATTTAATTGAAGAACACAGTGAAAGAACACAGTGCAGAATAGATTGCAGATGTTTGTGAACATCTGCGATCTGTTCCGGAGACACGCGTGCAGAACGGTGTTCTCCGCAATAGTATTTGATGAACAATATGTGTGAAGAACAACTTGCAGATGTCAGTTTTAATTAGTTAGAACATGTCCATCTGCATTTTTTATGCAACCGTAGATGTCTTATATATGAAAAGGTATGTCAAAAGAGTAATATGTTAGAGAATTTAATTTTCAAGGGGGGAATGGAGCAGACTCTATAAAATCCCTATATACCAGCATTATTACAGTTTATTTTTTATTTTCATATCAAACTTTGGATTCTTTATCGATTTTTTTTTATCAAATCTTCATTTCCAATTGTGCTATGACCTTAGAGAGTCGGAACACAACATTCTTGATTGCTTTTATCTTTACCTCAGTTTTTCAATTCAATGTCTATTTTGATGTCCATGGAGCTTCCTAAAAACATAGACCTCTAAAACCTCAATATGAGCCCATTCAGGGCCACGTCATTTGCTTCTTATTCCCTCTTTCATTAATTACGTGCATCGGTTTGACCTCATGTTCATCTTCCCACCACTAACTGGCTTCCCCAGACAATGTCAAAGTGATCTGTTACCAAATAGACAAATTCAAGTAATTTCACAGTTCGCCAACCCAGTCTTTTCATGCTGGTGTCTTCTCCATTTAAATTTACTCAAATAGTACTTTCTCCATTTCAGAATGCAGACTCTGGCTGTAACCTAAAAAGCTTGTCTCTCCCTTAACCGTTTTAAATTATTTTCCTTTCTTCCCTAATAATAGATCCTAAATTGAACTGCTATCAATTTATTCCCTCTGCCTTTTTTCGGCTCCACTTTCATTTAGTGGAATCATTTAAACCTATCGCACTTGGAGAGTTTATGATAGTCTTTGTTCTAACTAATTGCCTTAAGGCTTTCTCCTCTTCCATTCTATATACCTCCAAAACCAGTTCTCCTGTGTGTGTAGTGGAACAGATGCATGCTCTCTTGCCTTGACTATGGTTACTATTGTTTATTCACTTTTAACTTTTTAAAACCCAACTTTTTTTTTCAATATTTCATTGAACCATGATCCATTTTACAGCAAATGGCAATCTTTTCTTCAACTTATGTAATGGGCTTAATAATCTCATGTAATTTGAGAAAATGTAAACACGCATCACTCACTTCCCCAAGCCTTATCTAAATAGCTTAATTTATTTCGGAATACATGCTGGAGAGTGTTGTTTACTCCATGTGGGAGGGGGGGGGGGGCGAGTAACTGACACTCCAAATGCCAGTAGTGGCGTTATGGTCCATCTTAGCCAGAGGCCAAATAAATATTTGGGATCAGGGCATTGAGGCAAAAATGTCTATGGGAGTGTGGTAAGTGGGTCATCTTTGGTCTCAACAGACTCTACAGATCCAGATGGATCTGATGACAGTAGAACCCTGATCCTATGACTTCCCATTAAGAAGCTAGAACTCATCCAAGGTCCTGGATCTGATCTGAGGTGGGATGTTCTCTAGAGCCACATAGGTCACCCCTTCTGCCCATTATTTTTGCCTGGTGGAACTATTCACCATCACATCAAGAGCAGGAACAATCTTCTAGTATGACTTTCCCCAATAGTTCAGCACCAGGTAACTGACCCAGTAAATGGCTTGTACTTGTAATGCTCAGCTTGTACTTGAACTCTGTCACATATATATATATATATATATATATATATATATATATATATATATATATATATATATAGTACTGTTTTGTCTAGTGCTCCATTAAAGCAATTAAATATTAAATCTGTACTATTCTTTTATTTCACTGCATGAATCCCCACATCAATGTCTTGATTATATACATGCTATGGGGTTGGCTTCTCACCTGATATAACCCTCTTACGGACCAGGCTTATATCAAACTATCAGCTAGTAACAGCCTACTGTACTGATTAGTCTCTGTTTCATTGATGCTATTCAGGGTTGTGAGCTGGTGTGGACAACTCAATCTTACTTTCCGCGCCTCCTGAAACCCGTGTGTTTAGAGAGTGTCATTAAAAAACAATAATTAATCAACCTTGCGTACCATTCATGGGTCCGGAAAGTCACAACAAGATCTAACGATCTTAGGGCATTTAGTGTTTAGGTCTGTTAAGAATTTCAATACACACCTTAAAGAAAATCTACCATCAAAATTAAGCATGACAAACCCGGGACACTTACTTATTGATCCAGACATCATGACTGTAGTAATCTTCTTTTATTTGTTATCTAGAGCTACTGTCTTAAATCAACTTTTAGGATACATTCACCTTGCCGTACGGAGCTTATATGTACGGCCAATATACATCCCCAATAGATGGCAATGGGCGCATGGGGCCCAGCAGGAGGGGTACGGTTTCTCCGGAATATCGCACCATGCGCCATATATTCCTACGGAGATGGGTGGGGGTGAGCAGCTCACCTCCTCTCCCAGGCACTGACGTGTGCCCGCCATGCTACGGTACAGCGGGCAACGACAGTGTGAATGTAGCCTTAAAATTATGCTAATGAGATAGAAGAGCTTTAAGGGGTTTTTACCAGAGCCCCTTAGTGTTGTAACCTCACAGGCTGTTATCCAACCCTCCCCCTTGCACTCCCACTCCCATGTCCCCTCAATATTGGGCTGTTGGATTTCAACATGATGAACCCTTTATTCCTACATTGATATATGTCGCTCTCAATGAGCATATGGCAGTGATTTTCTTTCCTCATTCAGAAAAGATGCACATTTGAGTGAGATGAACATGTTCCAGTGTGGGGGCATATGGGTTAGATGGAGCTGCGACTGGCTAACCATCTATATATCCTGTAAAGTATGACCAAATTTAAAATAGTGTATAGATACTAAAGGTTATGTCTAACTTAAAAGGAATCTTTCACCAGGAGTGTAATTTTTATCTGATGACATGTTTTAGTAGCCTCCGTAATGATGAGTTTAAAATAATTTTATTGGCATTTTGAATCGTTTTAGTACTTAAAATAAGACATTATCCATCTCCCTGAGTGCACTGTCCCTATCTCCTTGATTCTTCTGATGTCTCTAGCTGACATAAGCAGGTGAGAGGTGGAGGGAAGTCGAGGGGAGGATGAAACCAAGAAACAGGGAATAGGGAATAGAGAATCCAGAAACCCACAACAGAACTGTGGAAGAGACCGGAAAAGAGTTGACCAAAATGCCGGTAGAGCAGAGTGAGACTAGTGATCTCCTGAGGCTGCAGATGTGCTGAAGTCATGCAAAGCAAATTGATTTATACTTTTTGATTAATCCAGTGACTGTTGTAACCTTTGGAAAATTCAATTATAATCTTTTTCTGTACTACAGTCATTGCTGTTTTCAAATTATGATAATCAGGTATTTTTCTAAATAAAGGTTTTAAGTAGATAAAGTAGATATACTTACAAAGTGTATCCCTTACAAATTATCCATCAAATGTAGATAATTGAAGATTGAGTATATCTGAGAACAATCAAGTGATCATACATTGGGGCTCATTTACTAAGGGTCAAAACTCCGCACTTTTGTTGGGTTTCCAGAATATTTGCGCCAAATTAAGTCTGATTATGTCGCATCGGCGCCAGCCTTCACGCAACAGAAATCGGGGGGCGTGGACAACCCGACAGATTCCGATAAACGCAGAATTTAAAAAATAATTTGTGTCGCAAGACCACGCATTTACTTGCACCGGGACGAAGAAGGTGGATTCCGGCGGACCTCGACGCCGCAGCGACACCTGCTGGATATCGGGCGCATGGACCTTAGTGAATCCCGGCAGTACCCGAATCAGTGTCGGACAACATCTCATCCTTAACTCTTTGCTTTACTTTAAATTGTTTTTCTTGTTACTCTGCTCTAAGATGTTCTTAATATTACTTTCTGATTCTTTTGGAAATACAAAAGTCTGATATTTCCAATGTTTTCACTGGTGTGCAATGTGCAATTACATCCTAGCAGCATTAGTGTCCACAATTAACATTTATTAATAACATTTCTTTGTAAACTAATAAAATCATGTACCCAACCAAACCAAAAACCCCTTCATCCTTTCCAGCTTTCTTCTGCTTTGCAAGTCACCGGCCGGCTACGGCTGCACTACAACCACTTTTCAGCAGGACATTGCCACTTGAGAGAATGTTCCTGTTATTTACTCTCAACATCCCCGATTATTATATTCTGGGTTTAATAATATGTCTCGGTCTTCAAATGTTGGCAATTGTAGTAAAGCTTCTTCTTAATCCCTCTCTTCGTTGGGAAAGGTACTTAAAAAGTGCATTGACAAAATCAAATGAAAGAAGAAAAGTACTGGCGGCTCATATCCGAATGTACAAGAATAACACTTGTTCTCAAAGTACTAGACATTACTATTTCACAATCATAACATAAGGAGAGCCTCGTATTACTGAAATTTCTTCTCCCCATCTACATTTTCGATTCTAGCTTGTAAAATCAAGATGCACACAAATCAGGAAAAGACAAGGAAAGCTTGTTTCAAATACTCATCTCTTACCCTTGTTCATGCAATGGCAGATATGTCAAACTATTATATAGAAAATTTAAGGAGGACCATCCACAAGTGCAACATTCTGAATGGTGTTATTGCTGCTATACCCAAGGTCAACTTGTTGCTTGATCTTTCAACACATTTGGTCCAAACATGTTAATATGTTAATGGACTCCATTTTACGAAGGGGTCATTTTATACGAAATAGAGACAAACCCCTTGACCCCATGCAAACTTTTGAATCCATATCTTCTGTATAGGGATTGGATTAATTAAAATAAACAATAAAATGAACAGGCAACAATGCATAGGGACAATGAAATAAGGTACCATATATACTCGAGTATAAGCCGGACCAAGTATAAGCAGAGGATTAACACAAAAAACTGGTAAGACCTATTGACTTGAGTATAAGCTTAGGGTGGGAAATGCATTGGTCACAGCCTTCTCAGTATATAGTCAGTAGCACCCTGCCCCCAGTATATAGCCAGTAGCACCCTGCCCCCAGTATGTAGCCAGCAGAACCCTGCACCCAGTATGTAGCCAGCAACCCCCTGCCCCCGATTATATAGCCAGCAGCCCCCTAGTATATAGTCAGCAGCCCCCTGCCCCAGTATATAACCTGCAGCCTAATTGTATATAGCCAGTGCCTGCCCCCCAGTATATAGCCAGCAGCCCCCTGCCCCCAGTTTATAGCCAGAAGCCCCAGAGTATATAGCCAGCAGCTCTCTAGTACATAGCCAGTGCCTGTCCCGTTGTATATAGCCAGTGCCTGCCCCCTTGTATATAGCCAGCAGCCCCCTGCCCCAGTATATAGCCTGGAGCCCCCTTATATATAGACAGTGCCTGCCTCCTAGTTTACAGCCAGGGGCCCCCTGCCCAACCTAAAAAAAACCTCTGTACTCTTTCCGACGCCCTCCACAGGTCCTCTTCTGTCTTCAGTTCCAATGGTGTCGCACACACTATTATGTCGGCAAGTAGCTGACATCATGGTGTGTGCAATGCAACGCGCGGCTACCCAAAGGCAGAGCCGGAGCTAAAAACAGAAAAGAAGACCTGCGGGGGGCTTTGGAAAGGTGAGTACAGATGGTTTTTTTTCATAGACTCGAGTATAAGCCAAGTTAGGGTTTTTCAGCACATTTTTTGCTGAAAAACTCAGCTTATACTCAATATGTAATTTAGTAATTTCTACTTAGTGACAGGTTCTATTTAAAGGGATTTCACCTAAATGTACAAATCTTGTAGGGAAAACTATGATCTGACTGTCTTTAAGAGGTTCTCCAGTAAAATAAAATCATAAGTAATTGGTGGAGATTAGCAAATCATCTGTGAAGCTTCATCAAATTTTTCAATGGACAATTTGGTTAGGGTTAAAATTGATGTTCCTCCAATTGTCCTGGAAACCCCTCTAGTCCTTTAAGTAAAAGATTTTAATAAAAATCTGTTTTGCTAATTTTTTCAAAACTTTTTGATTTGATCTTGCCCATCTTCTTTCTCTAATTCTGGGAGGGATGACAGCATGAGTTAGTTTAAAAGATTTGTCAGAGAAAAGATTGAGAATTGAATTGGTGCCTGAAAAATGGCAGATATGCAACGGATCTAAGAACCAACAAATAGATCATTTATTTCTAGTAATTGGACTCTACAAGACATTTCACAGCAGGTCTGTTACCAACATCCTACTGCTATTGACTTCTATTTTCCATTGACTGTGGGACCACCAAGATGCTTTCATTTAAATTTTTTGCCTGCCAAGGGTTTTGTTACACTGCACGATATTGAATTGTGTAATGTTTTAGCTGGTGAGAGGTTCCAATAGCCTATACCATGCTGATTTAAAAAATACCTTTGTCAGCATTCTGAATACTGTCATTACTTTATAAAACTTTATTTCACATTACCTGGCTTTCTGCCAGCAGCTTGTAATGAGTCCTGGGTGAGAGGCAGCTGCCTGTGTCTCTTGAATACATTCTTCCTCTCCTACTCACTCATATAGCTGCCTCTAGACCTGACCCCATCTCTCTTCCTCTCATGTGCATTGAGCTGGCAGCAGAGGGAGGGGGATGGTGTGTAGGAGAGGAAGAATGCATCCAGGAGACTTAGACACAGACAAACAGGCTGCAGCAGCTGCCCCCCCCCAGACTCCTCACACACTACTGGCAGGGAGCCAGGTAATGTGAAAAAGTTTTATAAAGTAGTGGCAGTATTCTGAAAGCTGACAAAGGCATTTTTAAAATCAGCCACCGGCTAAGAATGATATTCCTGGTGACAGGTTCACTTTAATGGAAAATCTGACTTTTAGTCAAATTTCATGCTAAATTAACAATGGGTCCATCAGTGTGCAATGTGACATATGACCTATACACATTGGGGGTCATTTACTAAGGGCCCGATTTGCGTTTTCCCGACGTGTTACCCGAATATTTCCGATTTGCGGCGATTTTCCCTGAATTGCCCCGGGATTCAGTGTATTCCATTGCGTTCCGATGCTCTTCAGCGCAGCAGAATGAATGTCCATCAGGAGGCTGAAATAATTTTGAAAATTTTCAAAGTTTACAGAATTTTACACTATTTTATCCCCATTTTCTACCAGTAATGTGGATTTCAGGTCCAAAACCCCTCAGTCAGCTACAAAAAGTCAGGCTAAGAACAGTGAATAGATTTAATTACATGACATTTTGTAGACATTATTCCTCATGGCAAGGCTCTTGTAAACCATTTGGATTTCACTTAAATGATTTATCAATAAAGATTGAGACCTTGTGATGGTTGGTGAGTAACATCTCGTAGGATAAAATTGTAGGGTACGTATGCTGAGAGCGCTGCAAGAGAGAAGTTTGGTAAAATTAGATGATCCAGACAAGTGAATGAAACACAAAGAATACAGATTTTAAGAGCATGAAGGAAACTACAAAAAAGAAAACTGATGGTTTGTACTTTAAGGTGATCAACGTCTTACAGGTGGAGATTCACCTTTTACATACTGAAGGAGAACAATAGGGCAACAATCTCTTTCAGGATTAAGAAAGACACCTTAAGATCCTTGGGTACTGCATGTCCCAACATTTACCGCTTCATAATCAGTGTGATAGATACCCCAGAGGGTACATATGTCTACACTATTTTCATGCTTCTATAGTATATTATTCAGGGTGTAACAATAAACTTTGAAAAGAATGGGAGTCATTTATTAGTATAGTACCGAATTTTTCGGACAATAAGGCACACAAAAATCCTTTGATTTTCTCAGAAATCAAAGGTGCGCCTTATAGTCCAGTGCGCCTTATATATGAACTGTACTTACAGACAACAGCTACCTTGAACTGTGAACAGGTCTGCCACCTGCTGGTCATTCATCCTTATAATCAGTTGTGCCTTATATATGAACCTAGTCGTTTTAGCTGACATTTATTGATGGTGCGCCTTATAATCCGGTGCGCCTTATAGTCCAAAAATCATAGTAGGTTACTTTACTAGGAATGTACATGCACTTGTAGAACCATGAATATGTATATTAATTACAGTTAACAATTTAGAGTTAAAATTCCTTAAAGGGAATGTGTCAATGGAGCTGAGGGAGATTAATGGAGCAGAACGGTCAAACGCAGCCATCTGCTCCATTACTTCTGTGGAGTGACAAGGGGTCGGTCGGACCCCTTGTTTTCACGATCTGTGGGGGTCTCAGCACTGAGACCTACACTGATCAGCAAGTTAGGCCCTATCCCGTTAGGCCCTCCCCCTTTAACATAGGGAGTGCGAAAGACTTTGCATGTTAAATCCGGTGCACAGTCCAACTGAGCACCGGAACACCCCCTAATTTGTGTCGCATGGAGGCCAGTGCAGCTGCGCCACAAAAGGGTTGCGCGAGACACAATAGTGGCGCAGACACTTCTTGAATACTGTTTACACCTAAAAGAACATACAAAGTCTGTCAGAAAACTGGCGCAAAGCCCTCAGTAAATGTGGTGTTATAAAAAATGTGAGAGCTAAATCCATCCATCCAGTTGAGTGTAAAAATATTGGGGTAGATTTACTTACCCGGTCCTGTCGCGATCCTGCGACCAATGTCCAATGAGGATTCGGGTCTGCCACGATTCACTAAGATCGTGCGCCGGAGTTCACCTGCTTCTCCTGGTGCATGTGAGTACTTGATCTTGTGACACAATTCCATTTTTAAATTCTGTGGCTTGTCCGAATCCGTCGGGTTGTCCGACGGCCACACCCTGATTTCTGTCACATACAAGCCGGCGCCGCTGCGCCACAATCCGATCACCTGCGGCAAAAACCTGGGGCAAATAGGCGCAAAATGGAAATAATCGCAAAATCCGAAGAAAGTGCGGCGTCCAGACCCTTAGTAAATGTGCCCTATTGTTTTTTAAAAGCTGTGTTTTATTTTTGCTCTTTTTGTTACTTCTGATAGCTGACAGATGTAATGATTATTGTACATGTTGTTTTTGAGCTGGGCTGATAGTTTAATACTATTTTACATATTGTCTGTGGTGCAGAACAATTATGTATTTTATCCACTATTCTTGTTATATTTGGACATTTGTCTCCCGCCTCCTGGAAAAGATGATGTTAATATTCTTCTCTAACTGCCGGTTTCTAACTATAATTAAAATGCTAATGTGTTTTAAGCTGTTTTCAATTTCTATGGCAGATATTCTCATTGTGAGTTTTGTAGGAGCCGATGCCTTTCCATATGATGATTTGCTGATGCTATTTTTACTTGCACATTTTTGCATTTCGCTTCATAGACTGTATAACCTCTTTGTGCCTGAAGTTATAGGCTTGTCTAATTCCTTTATTTGCTGGTTTCACCATTGACTATGTCTGAATTTACCTGAATTTGTCCTGTGACCCGCACCTGTGGGCTATACAGAAACCCAGGACCGAAGCCCGGATGGAGTAGGAGTCCCACTACCAGCCTACCCCTACTCCATAATAAGCAGGCCTGGTACTGACATTACAAAGGTGTCTATGCTAGCTAGGCCAACATAGGGGGTACCTTGGGGTACTGCAGACACATCACATATACCCTTCATCTGCCTGTATGAAAAATAGCGGTTCTCCCAAACACCTCTCACTTCCACACAATATATATATATAGTCCCTGGGTTATGTATAAGATAAGTTGTGTAGGTTCGTTCTTAAGTTGAATTTGTGTGTAAGTCAGTGCTGTATATTTTATGTCTCTAACCCCAGCCAAAATTATTTTGGTCTCTGTGACAAATGGATTAAAAAAAAGTTGGGTTGTCATAAGAACCAGGATTAACAATAAAGCTTCATTACAGACACATTTGATAACTGTTAGAGCTGATTATTGTAGCCTGGGACTAAAGTACAGTAAATTACCAACATGTAACTAGGGGTCGTCTGTAAGTCGGGGACCACCAATACATTTCCTCCTCTAACTTGTTAATTTTACTTCATTATTGACCATATATATATATATATATATATATATATATATATATATATATATATATACAGGCAGTCCCCGGGTTACGTACAAGATAGGGTCTGCAGGTTTGTTCTTAAGTTGAATTTGTATGTAAGTCGAAACTGTATATTTTATAATTGTAGATCAAGATTAAAAAAAAAATTGGCCCCAGTGACAATTGGAGTTTAAACCTTTTTTGCTGTAATGGGACCAAGGATTCTCAATAAAGCTTCATTACAGACAGTTTACAGCTGATTATTGCAATCTGGGACTATAGTAAAGCATTCAGAAGCTTCACCAGAGGTCAGAGGGGTCTGTCTGTAACTATGGGTTGTCTGTAAGTCGGGTGTCCTTAAGTAGGGGACCGCCTGTATATATATATGCTTACAATTCCAGTAGGAAGGAAAATGGTCAATAATGAAGTAAAATTACCAAGTTAGAGGAGGAAATATATTTCCTCATGCTGTAGCTTGAACAAATTTCGCTTGATTTAATATTTTTTTTAAGAAAAGCAGCCTGTAGCGCTTCTGGCATTTTGTAGAGGACGTTGGTAATTTGTAGAGGACGTTTCAGGATAAGCTGGAAGGGGGTAAGTGCTACTGGCACCCCCAGGAGCCCTCCAGGATCATCAGCATAGTTTTAGAAGTAGATTTTAGAATCCTCCTATAGACACTTCTACTGGGAATTCCCCAGTATCACAGCACACAATATGTAAAGCACAGTGTACACTACATGCATATCAGTTTGTCAATGCTTGGCGTTTATTACACCGATCAGATCTTGAGTATACACTCTACTGTACCGCACTACGTCACAACACTTATTTGTGTGTTGACAACAATTTTTATTTCTCACCAGGCTCTATCATTATTATTCAAAGTTTCAATGAACTAAATCACGTATTTAGACCATGCAGTAGCTTCTCTTTTTCTTAAAATTGCACAGAAATCATGTGCCTGGCATTGGCACAGAAATCTCTTCTCCTCGATCCATCGCAGATACTTTACACATGGTAACGTTTTGGATCTCACCCACCAGCACTATGGGAGGCTCATAAATGTGTTATAAGAGAAGATATTGGCACTCAAAGTAGTAAAGAACCTCACTTACAGAAGAACAATGTACAAAAATTTGCCTTAGAAATGATTGCTTTTAAATATCTAGTAAAACACAAGAAGCATCCAATAACTAATTAATACGCCCCTATCATTTACCCCAGTATTTTTATCACTTCAACTTTTTCCATCTCAAATTACATTGTAAAAAAAAAGAAAGCTAACAAATCACTTATTAAATGCAGCTTGAGCTTGTATTCCCGGATCAGGGAAGAAAATTGTATCGCCAACAACAAGAGACTGAGTCCTTAGAATGGAGGATACATTAAGCACATAAAATAATGGGATGTATCAAGAGAGGAATAGATTCTCATGATAAAGACATAGTTTTGCCCTTATACAAATCCCTGGTCAGACCACACATGGAATATTGTGTACAGTTTTGGGCACCAGTGTATAAAAAGGATATAGTAGAGCTGGAACGGGTGCAAAGGAGAGCAACCAGGATTATTAGGGGAATGGGGGGATTAGAATACACTGACAGATTACAAAATTTGGGATTATTCAGTTTAGAAAAAAGACGACTGAGGGGAGACCTCATTACAATGTACAAATACCTGAACGGACAGTACAAGGATCTCTCCAAAGATCTTTTTATACCTAGGCCTGTGACCAGGACAAGGGGACATCCTCTACGCCTAGAGGAGAGGAGGTTCTACCATCACCATAGACAAAGGTTCTTTACTGTAAGAGCAGTGAGACTATGGAACTCTCTGCCGCAGGAGGTTGTTATGGCCGACTCTATGTACATGTTCAAGAGAGGCCTGGATGACTTTCTGGAGAGAAAAAATATCACGGGTTATGGGGATAAAACATTTATTTAATTCTTGAAGGTTGGACTTGATGGACTTGCGTCTCCTTCCAGCCTTATATACTATGATACTATGATACTATGATACTAGAAGGTTCGAACAGCTAACTGCAATCATATACCAAAATTATGACAAGTTTTGTAACATATGGAATCCATGGAACTAGGGCAGTGATGGGCAACCTTTTGAGCTTGGTGTGTCAAAATTTGCCAAAAAAACGCGCATAATTCGGGTGGTGTGTCACCTTGACAAAAAAACATAATTTTATGATATTTATAGTTTAAATAACAAATATGTATAATTATTTAACTTCTAGGGTACTTTAACCCTAGGTTGTGTGATTGATCCTACCATGTACTGCGATACTACAGTATGCCAGTATATGGGGATTTTCCACATCATCTATTATTATATGCAATTCGCACATTTTAATAGATCGGTTACAATCAGACAAGTGTGGAAAAGATTAGTAACCTGCAAACTTTCAGTCATGAAACATCACAGGTTATAGTGAGGGTGCAGGCGCCGCTGTTCGCATCTCTCTCATGCCCTCTTAGCATGGAGAAGGCGTGAGGAGCAAAATAATCGCAATGTCTGGTGATTTGCAAGGCATTTATTTCAGGGCTTGTACGTCACAAAACTGACACACAAGTCTTGATGACTGTCTTCTATCATACAGTCACTGACATTACTCACTGTATGATGGGAGTGGTTGTCCTCCCTGGTCCCTGCTGTGGAGCTGGTGAGTGTAGAGGTGGCAGAGGTACACTGACCTCACTTACTGTATGATGGGAGTTGTTGTCCTCCCTGGTCCCTGCTGTGGAGATGGTCATTGCAGAGGTGGCAACTGCTGGGACATCACACAGGGCAGCAGCGATGTGGCCTCTGACTGTGCTGCCACCCTCCCCCCACCACAACTATCAGGAGCTGCAGAGGAGTCTCCCTGGTTTACGGCCGGGTCACCTCTCCTGCTGTGCCCTGTGCTGATACCTGTGCTGACTGGAGACACTAGGCACAGCTCACACATGGGGAGTGGCCGCCCCGGGGAAGGAGGAGGAGGGGGGAATGCTGGAAGCTCAGTGCAATCTCTCAGCCTCCTGGCTACTGCACCTGGTCATGTAGGATGAAACTTAACTCTCAGGCAGCCGCGTGTCAGTGAAAATGGCTACGCGTGTCAGCAGTGACACGCGTGTCATAGGTTAGCCATCACTGAACTAGGGGATACTTTATGTGACACTCAATGTATAAGGGAAATATAAAAACAGTAAAAGGAAAGAAAAAGAAGGGAAAAAGTGAAATAAGAACAAAAAAGGGAAAATTTGAGAAAGGGCTAGAATGAGGAAGGATATGAGACAATTTCAAGGGATAAATAGATGATTGTGCTTTGTGTTTTTATGTGTGGGTGAGGAGGGGCTGTAGGATGTGTATATCTGAACGAAAATTGAAAAAAATAAAGAATTGTAAATAAAAAAGAGGTTTTAAGTATGTTCGATTGCTGTTCTATTGAAAAAAGGAGACCACTAATGTGCTAGCACCATGCTTCAGCCATGTAGTAACTATACTGTGGACAGATGATAAAGTGCAATCTGACAACCCTTTTAAAGGGAAAATTGACCTAGAAATTGACCGAATTCATCACTATCAGTTTGTCGTCGAGCAGATTAACACCTTCCAGATCATGTTTCTTTCATGAGACTTTAGCACTGAAGTCAAGCACTCGTCGCTTCAGAATTGCCCCTTTACTGTGGACATCAGACTTCTGGAGAGCCGGTTATGATTTTTGTGGACACAGAACCATCAATTACATAAATAGAGGTGTTAGGAGGAGATAACTTATGCAAAATGTATTTTATAGACTAGAAATACATTCACTTCTTGCTCATGGTACAGTAGGATACGTGGCACAATAAGACATAACAGAGTATCAACAGTCATGTGAAACAATAGGAGTGAGAGCTTAAGGTCTACGAGGATAAGGGGGTGACACAAGAGGAATAAGAGCTTATATAATAGTCCAGCTTATATAATAGTCCAGACATTCTTTATAAGGAATAGAATAAATATAATATAATAAATAAAAATACTGTTGCTTGAACGGGTCATCAGCCGCCATCTTATATACAGAGTTCAAGGTAAAAGGGACTGCGGAGAGGCTTGGTAACCTGCATTTGCCAGATAACACATAGGAGAAGTACACAGAATTGGTTAGTTAAAAAAAAAAAGTTCAAGTTGTATGCGGTTAAGGAAGAGAATAATCTAAGATCACTTGTGAATTGAAGAGCACGGGATGAGCAGGAATAGGTAGGGAGGTGCAGCATTGTTCAGAGCTTTGTAGATGAGGGTGATTCATTTAAACTGTATTTGGAACAAGACAGGCAACCAGTGAAGGGACTGACATATACTAGAGTCATGCATGTAGCGTCTGGTCTGAAAGACCAGCCTGGCTGCTGTGCTAAGAATAGATTGTAGAGAAGAAAGTTTGTAAGTGGAAGACCAATTAGTAGGGAGTTACAGTAGTCTAGTCGAGAGTGAATCAGAGCAACAACTAGCATTTTAGAAGTTTCAATTATAAGAAATGGAAAGAGAGCATCAGATTGAATATGCGGTGCAAAGGAGAGGTTGGAGTCCAGCACAACCCCAAGACAGTGGGCCTGCTGCCTTATGGTGACATCACAGAGGGAAACTGAGATGTCAGGGTTAGGTCAGTTAGTATATGACTTACAGAGCCAATTAAGGCAGTCTTTCAGGCATGTGGAGACATATTTGCATATTTCCCAGAATTCCCTAGTGGAGAATCAATGCCTTAAAATCTCCAAACTTCTGCAAAGCAGTCTTAATTGACAAAGTCTCCATAAATAGAGATCTTTCTTGCCGCCCCTAGTCAATAATCTCTCACTCAGCTAAACCAGTTCCCTACACTGTACTGAAGAGATGCAATCACACATAAACAGCGCTGTCTACAGTTGAGAATGTGACAGCGCATGATGGTTTTAATTCTGTATCATGTCATCATTCCTGAAAGTCATGCTTGATGGGTGCAGCCTTACAAGGTAGTGGAGAGGCAATGTTATCCCATCCTCAAAAACATATTTTCATATTTGCCTTTAAACAACCCTTTGTTATCTCACTTCAACATTGATATTCTGGATGATGCTTTAAGTTATGTTTTTGCAATCTATGACTATTGTAAAACAGATCATTGAAACGTGAAAGCCACAAACACTTTGGTCAATAATAATAAAAATAAGTCACATATGTGAATATCAACCAATATAAATTAACTAATATAAGGTTTCATACTAGTTTTCGGATGATGAAGCCGAAGTGGTCCAACGTCCTTTTATCAGTATCGGCCGTGTAACTATGTCAGGTTAAAAACACATTAGCAGAATAATCTCTCTTTGTAATCTTGAGCTTAGCTCCATTTTCTTTATATTCGCTGTCAGTCACTTTGTATCTATATCCTAATTATTTCTGTGCCGTTACCTCCGACTCCCGAAGTTTCTAGATCTGAAAATAAGATGCCTGGAGATGTGAGAGATTCATTGTACCTGCATTGTTCTTCCTTGTGAATAGCTGTGCATACCAGCTATGCCATATATAAGGCAAACGTGTCTTCACTGATGTAGTTTCTGTCATTTCTTATCCACCACATCCCCACAGTGCTTCCTAGCAAAAATTCATGTGGTTGACCTACAACATCAATTCAATTCATTGCAGTGTTTTGTATAAGACCTGCAGCTAAAATCCAATCAATTATTGATCCTCTGGCTTGCATATATTTTTCTCAGGCTGTTCACGGCTTAATTCTTTGTCTCGGAAGTTACATTCAGGTTCTCATTTTATATGACTAATAATGCTAAAAATCTAATAAAAATTGCCTAGGAGTCCGATGAACAAAAGTATTACCCTTACATTAAAAATAGGTTCTACTGCAATGTGTAATACAAAAGACAGGAAGGATACTTGTCTACGCATTGCAGGATAATTACAGCGATGTTCTCTATAGGATAGCGGGAGAAAGGAACAATGACCCAATAAAGTTCTGCAGTGGCACATTCTGGGAACAAACTAGACATTTAACATTATGTTTAGGAACAAGTCTATTTAATGTCTATGTACACTAAATACATAAGTATAGGCAGGTTTGGAAATAAAATGCTACATAATAAAAAGAATTTTAAAAAAAATCTTATTAAAGGGGTATCCCATTTCAGGAAATAAAAGTTAGACAATTTTCCAATATACTTTCTGTATCAAATCCTCACTGTTTTCTAGATCTCTGCTTGGTGTCATGGAATAGAAAGCTTCTTTGTTTAATCCTAGTGGACAGAAATCTCACCATGGTCACACAGGTGCACAACTCATTATAACACACAGCTCTGATTACTCTCTATGATACTAACGAGCGGTGCACCTGTGTGACCATGGTCAGATTTCTGTCCACTGGAATTAGACAAAGAAGCTTTCTATAGAATGACAGAAAGCAGAGATCTAGAAAACAGTGAGGATTTGATACAGAAAGTATATAGGAATATTGTATAACTTTTCATTATACAAACAATAACATTAATTTGCTGAAACGGGAACATCTCTTTAAGTCAATTGCATATACAAGTCAAGGAAACCTTATTGACATTACACGCAGAATTTTTCAACAGATTTTTTTTACAGATATTCTAAACATATACAATGTTGGGATATACAAATTGTTTACATTGTTTACAAGTTACACGACAGTACCTTGTTGTGTATTATGCATGTGGAGATCCTTCAGGGATATTTCTATGTGCCAGCACTGATAAAAAAAAAGTTATCAGTTTTATTCTCATGTAAAATGCAGTCAAGGAGGTAGGGCTGCTCGTCCAGTCAGTCAGGGAGCCCCAACTCCTGACTGCCATATGCTCTGCCCACTTCAACCATGATGTGTACCAGACCTGCCTAGTAACGCCCGCCCCTTATTCTCCTTCAATGCCAAGATATATAGCTCTATGTATATTAGCATTCAAGAAGATACATAGGGGGAAGACCTGGCACACATCATGCTTGGATTGGGCAGAGATTTCTATGGATTATCGTGAGGTAAATAATTGACCAATTACATCAAATGTGATCAGTCATTAACTAAAAAAGGAGTTGTACGAGGCAAAAAACTGATTGCGGAAGGAACAGTCAAACTCTGCTACAAAGGCCAGGTTGTGGAAGACAGTTTCAAGTCATAAATTAATGGACAAACAATAAGTAAGGCTACATTCACACTACAGTATGGGGGACGTATATACGGCCGACGTATATATGGCCGATATACGTCCCCCATACACTTCTCTGGGCTCACGGCCCTGTACGGGAGCGGTACGGTGCAGCACACGTGTGGCACCGCACCGCTCCGTAGCCCGGGGAAAGATAGAACATGTCCTATCTTTCCCCGTATTACGGCGCCGTGCGCCATTAATTCCTATGGAGAGGGGCGGGGGTGAGCTGCGCTCACCGCCTCCTCCTCTCCCCGCGCTGCCGTGTGCCCGCCGTGCTACGGTGCGGCGGGCTCACAGCAGTGTGTATTTAGCCTAAAACATATATTATACCTCTCCTTGGTCCATCAGGTTTCCGCTAATGCACACTAAATTAGTCATTGAAAGCTGTAAGATGTTACGGCCTAGTTTCCATCATGTAGCCCTGGGGTACTGCAGTTCATAGGCCTACATATCAAAGTAGACCTCATGCTTCTATACATTAACAGTTGTGAAGGTTTACAACCGCTTTTTACAAGTCTTATGATTTGCATGAAAGGTCTTGGGCCTCATCGCCGATAGAAATAGCTGAGTACAGCGCTCAGTGGGTGTCTAGGCTGTAGAATTAAGAATTTACCCTGAAAATATATCCTGATTAACGTGGGACACTTACTCATAGATCCAGGCACTGTGGTAAGCCTCTTAAATTTGTAGTCCATGATTTCCTTCCTTCTAAAAGCTCTTGGGGTATTACCAGAGCCCCTCGGTGCTGTAACTTACACTGTGCAGGAGCTTTGCCTGCTAAAACTTCCTCTGCTGCAGTGAAAGTACAACAGGCAGGGGGAAGGGAAGCGCAGGAAACGGAGGGACTCCCCGGGAAAGTCAGCCATGAAACCTCTGTTTTCATGATCGTTGAGTATCTCAATATTGGAACCTCAATGATCAGGCAATTACTTCCTATGTTAAAAATGTACAAACTCTACTTAGTAACTCCCTTTCAATGTAGCTCAGCAGCTATCGGTCTCCGCTATGAACCAGGTGGCTCTTGACTATTCAACCAAACACTTACATTTCTGCATTAATTCCAATTCTTACCTGTTTCAATATGTTACTGGCTACAGAGTATTTTTTTACTTGTACTTCATACTATACTCATCATGTTTTGCGTTATCTTTCAGTGTTCTAGTACATGAAATTTACATGAATTTGAATACATGTATCTTTATGCTTCTCAATAGAGCTTCATTCCACTAAATGTAGGCGTGGTGTAAGACCAGGTTGTCATTCTGATTAATGTGACAATAAAATCCGGGGAATTTCACAGAATAGGTTATATGCAATATGTAAGTGGCACGTCACCTTTAACCTCTGGGGTTGCTGTACAGTATGATGAATCTTTACCACTGGTTGTGCATTTTTATGTGAATGTCAAAGTTTTTTGTATTTTGTAGATACCATTTATCACCAAAATTACGAGACTTCCCTGATGAGTGGAACAATTATATCAGCTGTAACAAACATCTAACATTATAATTGAATCTCTTTTTACTCACCATTGTTAAAAATACAATATTATTTAAATATGAATACTCCAATGTCAGCTAAATAGACAAGAATACGTGCATGAATGCTATGGAGAAAATCCTTATAAAGCAGCTCAATAAAACCATCAGTACAGATTACACCAGTAACTGACTCAAATCATTACACAAAAAAACCTCTAAACACAAAGATCATCATTACTAGACATAAAGGGTACCTGTCACCAGCTTTTGCCCCACTAAACTAGAATCACCCTCAGGTAGGGCATGAAACATCCATTGTGTCATTCCTTCTTCTATATTGAATCTTGTTTATGTACCTATATAAATAAATTTTGCCAGAAAGGAGTCAGTTTGGAGGCTGAAGAGGAAGAATCATTTCATAAGCAAATATCTTATATGAGACTTATTATAGGTTAACTGGCTAATTTTATCATAAAATAAGGAATGATAAAAAGGATAGCATCAGAGATAGTGCCAGTGATAGTGACAGTGTCCCTTCAAAAAAGATCCATGGATGTCAATGTGCAGAGTTTAACAAAAGGAAGGGGAGAAGGGGTGGTCCATAGAAGCAATTGTCAGCTAGGTGTAAATCCTTGTCAATGAAAGCAAATGTGCAAATATTAGAAAAGGAAGCAATAGATTGAGGGTACACTATGGAACTCGGCCTGTGAAAAGGGGGGGGCCGCTCTTCTAGCACAATGGGATTGACAGAACTCACTGAATTGCTCTGAGCAGGAACAGGTTTCAGGCTTTTGTGCTTGAAAACCACACCCTAGGCTGTCTTGATTGAAAGCTCCTTTTCAGGATATTTCTTTTGGGAAAGCTGGGTATGAGTTTCAGTTTGTTTTCGTGTGCAGCTGCGGCTTGAGTGATGGACAGCTGAATCAGTCAGTTGCTGGGGACGGGCGTCCATTGCTTACTTTATATACTGCCCAGTTCCATCAGAGGTTACTGGTTATTGCAGTCCTACTCTTTGTCTTTTCTTTGCTTTTGCCGTGCTATTGTGTGTATCCAACCTCAGCTATGTTTATTTGACCATTCTCTCGCTATACAATTGTTTCTCCCCTCCACTTTAGATTTGACCCTGTTCTGTGTGACATTGCTTGTCTGTCTGTTATCTGTTCTTTATTCTTCAGTGTCTTTTTACTTGAGTCAACGCTGGCCTGTCTGATGCCCGTTACCCGTCTGCTTTACCATCTAGCAGCTGGCAGACAAAGTAAGTTTTCCATCTGACCTTTGGAGAGCCGTAAGCTTGCAGGGTTAGTTCGCCATCACTGACACCATGCTCCATGTCTGGTTGTCTTTGCACTTACTGCTGGATGGGTTCTTGACAGGGATCATAAGTTTGGCCACCATGATCAAGTTGGTAAAAAGATGTAATCTGCACAGTGTATGGCATTCTGAGGCAGCAAAAGTAGAATCAATTCATTGTAAAACAGCTAAAGTATTGGAGCAACCTAAGTTTGCGCAACTATTAACATTCTTCTAAAAGGAGCAGAATTTTAAAATACCGCTGTGTTTGCCCACATGTTGTTCATATCTCCAGCATTTACCTGATGGTGCCAAGCTTTACTTAACAAACATTTAATATTCATGGGGTTTTTCAAGATAAAGGTATTGATAACCTATCCAAAGGATCGGTGATGGTCCCACTCCCGGGACCATTACTGATCAGCTGACTTTGGCAGCTTTTGGGTGCTGGAATAATAACAAAAAGCAAAGCGATTGATTACTTCTGCCTGTCAGGGACAACACAGTGATGATATATTCTCGGCTTATGCTGGGTAGGACAAAGCTGTAGCATTCGAAGCGCCGAGGCAGCCAGAGGAGCAACAGAACCTCAATATCATATATAATTGCTTTTTCAGCAAAAACACTCAGCTCAGTGATTAAACAAGATATGTTTCTGCATCATTGTAGCTGCAGCATTCTCAAGGTATGTTTGGTTCATAATGTATGAAAACAAATGGTAGATTTACTTTAAAGTCCAGCTCCTTTCTTAGTGTAGTGGCCTGTAACAGTAAACCGCACACTAAGGTTTAAGGTAAAATTGTTTTTAATGCATACAATAAATATAGTATCATATAGTATATTTGATATTTAGACCATGTTATCAGTTTAAATTATGTTATATTTTTTTACATTTAATTTTTTTCATGTTTCTTTGAATGGAAACCTTATTTTTAATCAGTGCTTTAAAATCTCTAATTTCTTTTAACATTTTCGAAATCTTTTGCTTTTCTATCCTTTCATAGGTTAGAATACCCCAAGGTAACAAGTGCATTTCTTTAGGACCCATTGTCATAATGATTACTCTAAAAGGATCTATTCATTTCCTGAATGTGGTGAATGATAAGTAGCGAGCCGAGTAGGATGAAGCAAAATGTCCTTTATTTTGTACAGTATATTAAACCCATCAGTGAGTTTCTCACATTGGACATTCATTGTCTATTAACATAAAGTAGCACGGTGAAGACGCTCTTCCTTTTCTATTCTTCCCCATTTTTATGGATTAAAAAAATTAGAGTAAAGAGCATCAATGATTTTGAATCCGACACATATTGTAGGTGATTGGACTGGATTTGGGGAGGACAAACAAGACAGTGAGACCTGAACTAAGTCCCATTACTGTCATCTGCCTGCTTACTGGGTCTTCCCTAACCAGAGGTTTATTATTTTAAAAAAAAGAGACAATGGGGGTCATTTACTAAGGGCCTGAATTGCGTTTTACCGTCGGGTTTCCCGAATATTACCGTTTTGCTCCAAATTGCTCCGGGTATGCATGCGTTGGAAATCGGGGGGCATGGCCATCGGAAAACCCGACGGATTCGGAAAAAACGCCGTATTTAAAAAAAATAAAAAGTGTCGCTTGACACACACTTACCTGCACTCAGCATAGCTTGGTGAACTCCAGTGAACTCCGACGACTTCAGCGCAGCAGCGACACCTGGTGGACATCAGGCGCACTACCTTAGTGAATCCTGGCAGAACCCGAATCAGCGTCGGAGAACGCGCCGCTGGATTGCGAATGGACCGGGTAAGTAAATCTCCCCCAATGTCACCAAAGAATGCTTATTGACATGTACCTTTTTATTGCTGCTGTGCATCTGATTAAATTTGTGGAGTGTTGGCAACCTTTTTTATCTAAGGGGCATTTTATTTTCATACACAGAAAAAAGTTACTGCTCTTTTTGGTTACTCTGAAATAAATTAGGTACTCACAAGAACATCTTTGCTTGCATCATTCTTTGTCCAAAAGGTATAGCTGAGAATGTGCTGGTGAGTGTCATTGTCTGAGAACTGGTGTACTTTTTTCTGGCTGCCTTAATTAAAGTACATCTACCACCAGGATGCAGGATTGTAAACCAAGCTCACTGACATGCTGGTGTGTGCCCCCTCAGGCAGGATCTGCTCTTCGTTTATCCTCTAATCCACATGTTTTAACAAAAAAAAAAAAACAAGCCTAGGGAGCTCCAGGCTCCATAGGTGTTGACTCTTGGACTCATTTGCATAATTTTTAAAGCCTTCTTTCTTAAAAACCAGGGAATAAGAAGATAAAAGAAGATATGTAAACCCATGCATGGGCTGAGCCCCCTCCATAGCCGCTAAGTGTTTGCTGCAAGCACCAATCGCAGGTGGTAACCCGTCCATCGCCACCGGCAAAGCTTCGAAAAGATGGCGCTGCCATCTTGGTGAATATCGATGCTCCCCGTGACGTCATGGGAGGGGGGGTTTAATGATAATTTTCCATTAATGTAGCCCTTTTGTCACTTAAATACAAAATCAGTACTCCACACTTAAACTTCACACACTGGAAGTGGTGAGTATTAGTTATGATTGGTTGGATGATGAAAGTTTGGATTATCTTGCACAACCATCAACCTCACCACCATTGAAAACAGAAAGGACGTCTCAGCCACAGGTCATAGAGCAGTCACTAATGCTCTACAATAACACTTTTGGCTGGGATTCCTTTGGCCATCCACCTATACCTGCCCCAGCTGCATATATAGGGCACATTTTCTAAGGGTCCGCGGACCGCATTTCCGATGGGTGTCCCGACTATTTCCGATTTGCGTCGCATTTAACAGGGGTGTTTGGCGCACACGTGCAGGATTTAAAATTCAAATTGTGTCGCAAGACATGCACTCACATACACCGAGAAGAAGCTGGTGAACTCCGGTGGACCTCAGCGGGGAAGTGACACATGCAAGATATCGGGCACACGATCTTGGTGAATGGCGCCAGACTTCATCCTCGTCGGACAGTCCGGATCGGGGATCGCGATAAGACCGGGTAAGTAAATGTGCCCCACAGAGTTCCCAGATGCCCAACAACATTTACAGTTATTGGAGGGTAAGGATGTGGCCAGTGGACCATTGCAGGACAACTATGCAAATGATGATGAAATCAAGGTAGTAGATCTCTGCAGCTTTCGGCTAGGAGTTGGTGGAAGAAGATCTGAGTTATGATGATGGATCAAAGGCAATGATAGTCCAGATGAAGAGGTGGCGGTCACAAAACCCTAGGTAGCCAGCAGAAGATGTAGAAGGGTGTCAAGGTGCATTGGGCAGGCCATACCTATAATGTCACCTTAAACAGCTAACTGTGCCCAGGGCTGAACACACTAAAGGCAGCCTAGGGGATCTCCTTGGCATGGCATTTTTTCAAGCAACTTTAAGCAAACATGTGTCATTTACACACTATGCTGCCAGTCCTTGAAGTTAGAAACAATCTGAGTACCATATGCATGAACAGGCCCCCAGCAAACAAAACATGAACTGCAGTGTATAACACACCAAAATAAACATGGAAACACCTGAAGCTCCCTCTGCTGCTTTGTTGGTCTAAGCCTCTACCACCAGTACCGTCACTGGCACTGCACTTTAGGAATAAAGGGATTGAATGAACATAGACACTGCAATTAAGAAATATGAGGATGCAATTAAAAGTGTAATGCAAATAGAACTAAGACTGGTATTGTAAGGTTTCATTGTATGATGCAAATAGTAACACTGCTCCATTACGACATTTCTGTATAATGCTGGAACTGCGAATAGAACTATCACTGTTCTTTTACGATAATGCTGTATGATGCTGGAAATGCAACTAATGCTAACACTATTCTTTTAAAGTATTGCTGTCTAACACTGGAAATGCACATTGAATGAACACTGGCCCTGCACTAAAGTAGCTTATGTGCAGCAACATGCAGTTCTTCAGAGTGCCTAAAAAAGGACAATTATTTCAGATTTTCAGCTGTCCCTAATCACTGTAACCCCCTCTCCCTACCTAACTGCCCTGAAAAGAGCATTTGTTCTTTATTGCTTAGTCCCTGACTATTTGAATGACCCAATTTAGAGCAAAAACCTCTCCCTAGTATGTCCCACCTTGTAAATCACGTCCAGCTTGTCCGTTTTCCACAAACATTAACATGGGGTTGAGGGTGCCGAAATGTTTGCCATTCAGGGTAGCTCATCATAAGTGACCCATAAGTGACACATGTACTATTAAAGGTGTCAGACCACCCCAATACTGCTTTCATTACCTCAGTGTGACATGAAGAATTTTCTAGCTATTTAATAGGCTAAATCAATTTTTTACTTTGCCCCATCAATCCTGCAGTGGTGGTAATATAATTTCTAATGGACCATATGACTATATGATATATTTATGGGCAATTATCTTTATACAGGTAAATTATATAACATATAACATCCAGATGGAGAAATGTGTGTATATGGCTGTCACGATCAGTGGTAGTGGATCCTCTGGACCACCGTGGACGATGACAAAAGCCAACACCTGGGATCGGAGTCTAAGTGGCACCCAGTTTTCACCAGAGCCCGCCGCAAAGCAGGTTGGACTTGCTGTGGTAGCACCAGGTAGTTCCACAGGTGCGACTTTGTTCGCAGTGGCTGCCAAGGCGAAGTACAGAATTGTGAGGCAGAAGTGTGGCTGGGGACAAGGGGAGGTCGAGACAGGCTACACAGGATCAGAGTCAGAGATGTAGCAGAAGGTCAGGACAGGCAGCACGGAAGCGAGGTCAGGAACGGAATCGAGGTCACAACAGGAAATCTGAATAATCGTACAGGGCATCAGGAACAAGCTTTCTCTAAGACTGTATGGCACAAATATCCGGCAAGGAGTGTGGGGAGAGGCTAGAATTTTGGGTAAGGCCAGCGCCAATTAATGGCACACTGGCCCTTTATATTGTGTGAAGCTGGCGCGCGCACACCCTGGGACGTGGGGACGCGCGCACACGCTCGAGGACCTGGAACAAGTAAGTGGAAGTGCAGCGGAGTGGGGGAACACAGGGGGGGGGGGCAGGTCCACCCATGCCAATGGCCAATTAATTAAATTTGAACATTACATTCGTGTTACCCCTTTAAGAATACATAGGATTTAAGTAATAAACTAGGCAAGTAGGATTATGCATATTTATGCATTAGAGAGATTCAAGATCTCAATCACCATATTGTATATCAATGAATTTCATTTACCTTTCTCCTGGTTTACTGGAACTTGACATGGACATTTAATTTTTTTTCTCTAAATTAGATCTATTGAACTTTTGCAATCACCCCACAGGTGTTTACCACTTAAAATAAACATTTAAAATTGGTACAAAAGTCAAAGTTATGCCAATGAGATCAAAACGACAACTTTAATATTGTACCGGATCCTTCAAAGAGTAAAAAATGATTGTAAAAAAATCAACACAGTGAAAAATAAATCAGCATATGACAAGAAGGGACTTTAATGAGGTGTGTAATCGATTCCATGTTTATTCAGTTACATAGTGGCACTGATGACCTTAAACACACTTTACACAATGTGCTTCTAATTCCCTTTCTCATGAATCATATCTCCATGCGGGTGGTGTGAGTGTCTAATGTGAGCATTGGTGGGTGATGGCAGTCTTTATTAGGTTCATCTGGGGGTATGAAATATGCAGCAACAAACTATACAGCGAGGAAATCAATCATGAGGCCTTTAAATTTATAGGAAACACGTCTGGAGAGTTCAATCGATATGCTGCTAGACGTTTCCATTAAGAATATGGGTTTGTTCACCTTAAGACTTCCTATTGGGTGAACATGTCCTTCAAAGATGATTGATTCATTTTAGTTAAACTTAAACTATAGCTTAATAAATAGCCAAAAGGCATTAATGTCCTGTAATCCCCAATGTTTGACTATGTTTTGGCACTAACTGCAATAAAAATTTTACGACTTGATGGTACCCACCATCTTTGGTGATTTATGTCCATCCATTCATTAGAGGTAATGAAGACTTTTGTCACTGTACATGGTCAAGGGCGAAACCAAAACTTCTGATAAGTAAACACGTCCGTAGCAAGGGCAAACTATCACATTGATCGCCTTAGGTTATTTATTGAGAATATATGTTTAGTAGATAAGTCTATTATCTGACCCTTCACAGCTAACATATAAAGAAACATATTAGAGAGCCTCTTATAACCTTCATTAACCATTGGACTTCAGATATAAGTGTGTGTCCAAAAATGACATATCTTACCCAACAAAACACTGTAAATGGATTTAGCAGATGAAGAATCCCCAGGAGGATTACAAGCTGCCTGTTAGACTTTGGATCAATGGTGCTTGATCTTACAAAGATTGATTGGCCCCAATGGCGTAGAAGTCTTGATAGATTGGAAACACTTTACTAAGGAAAGCAAATAATGTAAACAGAAATTTCAGTACAGATCATTTAAAGATACACAAATGTAATGAATTCATTTTTCAGGAAGTGTCTAAACGTTACAGTATTTTCATATTTCACCCCATAAGAGATAATAAATGATCCACCTATTACAGTCTAGGTTCTTTCATTTTGCCTTCAAACAACTATTTCCACGAAGAAAAGATTCTTAACTTCTTAAGGACACAGCCATTTTTATTTTTTGTGTTTCCACTTTTCACTCCCCACTTCAAAATTCCATAAGTTTTTAATTTTTCGGCATATTAAGCTTTATAAATGCCTGTTTTCTGTGTAACAAATTGTACTTCCAAGTGCTGGTATTTAATATTCCAAACCATGTACTGGGAAGCTGGAAAAAATTTCCAAATGCGGTAAAATTGACAAAAAACACATTAAGGCTACATTCACACTGGCGTTGCCCGCCGTACCATAGTATTGCAGGCACATGGCAGTGCTGGGGGAGTGGAGGAGGAGGAGAGTGCTGCTCACCCCCGCCCCTCTCCATAGGAATATATGGCGCACAACGCCGTATTTGGGAGCAAGATAGGACATGTGCGCCTATTGCAATGTATGGGGGACGTATTTCGACCATATATACGTTCCCTATACGTTCGTGTGAATGTAGCCTTAAACCATTTTCTCTTGACTGTACTGCTCTCAGTGTGCGTTCCCAATGACTCCCCTTTATTCTTTGGTTCGGTAGAATCATGGAGATACCAATTTTACATTGGGTTTATTATGTATTATTTAACTCTTTTAAATAAAAGAAAATGTTTCGTTTTGCCATATTTTTGCTATATTGACAGTTTTGCCATATTTTTGCCATATTCTGAGACCAATTATACTTCGATGTATGGAGCTGTGTAAAGTTTTCAATGCTACCACGATGGGGACTGTTCAACTTTTTGATCTCTTTTTATTTAAATTATGATTTGTCGCAAAATAGCAAAAAAGTGATGTTTCGAAAATGTGGGCACTATTTTCTATTGCGGGGTTTACCTATGGGAATAACCATTTTTTAAATATTGATAGATCAGGACTTTTGGGATGCGACGATACCTAACATGTTTATGATATTAATTGTACCTCCTATTTTACCTGTATTGTACACTCAGGGCCGCCACAAATTTCTGGGACCCTGACTGGCAAATTTTCTGTCATCCCCCTTCCCCAGGCACATTAGTTTCCCATGTTCAACTACAAACTTGTGACGAACCCCCCTTCCCATAGTTATTTTGACAGCTGCCGCAGAACCTAATAATACATGCCCCATCTGCTTCAAAACCTCTTAATACCCACCTCAACTACCATAGAACTTCATGATACACACCTCAGCAATACACACCTTAGCTGCTGCAGAACATCACAATAGAAATTTCAGCTGAGGTTCTGTTACTACAGAACCTTATAATTTACACCTCAGCTGTGGATTTATCATACATTTTTCATTATAAATGCTGTTGATTTTAGTCCAGTGTGAATAGATCTTATTCTCGTAGACGTCAGATCCTGTCCAGTCCTGTCCTTACACTACATGGCTAATAGTTTCCGTTATCCTCTTTTGTTATAAAAGAGAATAACGAACACTTCATAGTAGGTCCCCACCCACTGTCTGTTCCCCATTATGTCATTCCTCAGTTACTTACAGTATAGCAGAAAAAAATGAAATGAAAAAAAAATTAAATAATGGAAAGACATGATGGAAACTAAGTTCACACCAACACATTTTGTATTATGTTCTTCTGTTTTAGCAGAGAATAACGGAAACTATACTCACCGGCCACTTTATTAGGTACACCTGTCCAACTGCTCGTTAACACTTAATTTCTAATCAGCCAATCACATGGCGGCAACTCAGTGCATTTAGCCATGTAGACATGGTCAAGACAATCTCTTGCGGTTCAAACCGAGCATCAGTCTGGGGAAGAAAGGTGATTTAAGTGCCTTTGAATGTGGCATGGTTGTTGGTGCCAGAAGGGCTGGTCTGAGTATTTCAGAAACTGCTGATCTACTGGGATTTTCACGCACAACCATCTCTAGGGTTTACAGAGAATGCTCCGAAAAAGAAAAAACATCCAGTGAGCGGCAGTTCTGTGGGCGGAAATGCCTTGTTGATGCCAGAGGTCAGAGGAGAATGGGCAGACTGGTTCGAGCTGATAGAAAGGCAACAGTGACTCAAATCGCCACCCGTTACAACCAAGGTAGACAGAAGAGCATCTCTGAACGCACAGTACGTCGAACTTTGAGGCAGATTGGCTAAAGCAGCAGAAGACCACACCGGGTGCCACTCCTTTCAGCTAAGAACAGGAAACTGAGGCTACAATTTGCACAAGCTCATCGAAATTGGACAGTAGAAGATTGGAAAAACGTTGCCTGGTCTGATGAGTCTCTATTTTTGCTGCGGCATTCGGATGGTAGCGTCAGAATTTGGCGCCAACAACATGAAAGCATGGATCCATCCTGCCTTGTATCAACGGTTCAGGCTGGTGGTGGTGGTGTCATGGTGTGGGGAATATTTTCTTGGCATTCTTTCAGCCCCTTGGTACCAATTGAGCATCGTTGCAACGCCACAGCCTACCTGAGTATTGTTGCTGACCATGTCCATCCCTTTATGACCACAATGTACCCAACATCTGATGGTTACTTTCAGCAGGATAATGCACCATGTCATAAAGCTGGAATCATCTTAGACTGGTTTCTTGAACATGACAATGAGTTCACTGTACTCAAATGGCCTCCACAGTCACCAGATCTCAATCCAATAGAGCATCTTTGGGATGTGGTGGAACGGGAGATTCGCATCATGGATGTGCAGCCGACAAATCTGCGGCAAATGTGTGATGCCATCATGTCAATATGGACCAAAATCTCTGAGGAATGCTTCCAGCACCTTGTTGAATCTATGCCACGTAGAATTGAGGCAGTTCTGAAGGCAAAAGGGGGTCCAACTCGTTGCTAGCATGGTGTACCTGATAAAGTGGCCGGTGAGTGTATAATGGAAGATAAACAGAAGCTATACTCTTCACCTTCTATTCCCTGTAGGAATACATGTACAGGAAGCTCCCTCCAACATGTTTTCATTAAATATAACAGCAAAAATGACATGCGCTGCAAATTTATTTTCGCTCTCCTAATCAATGTGACAGGAGGATGGAGGCTTTGATAGACAGGAGACTGCTGCAGTTAAGAGATACCAGAGGAGTGCAGGCAATGCAGGACCTGTGCTGATGCCCCACTACTCTCACTAGAATTTTTTCAGCTTTTTGCTTCAAAAGAATTCCATATTTAAACACTATACAATGATTTATTTTTATCCCTGAGATGTTGTTTTTTCTGTGTCACCTTACACCTAGCATCTTTATCAAGTACAGTGCATAGACGGAGGAAGAATCCTTCATTTACATGCGCTTTGAGTTGCTGTTTTTCATTATGCTGTCGGCTCGCGTTCATCAGGTTTTTCTCCTAAAAATCTCTCTTTTTCCATGTTAATTATTGAGATTAATCCTGTAGTAGTTACATAATGTTTATATGAGTCTCAACGTATCAGGGATGTTAGTATTGTTAAGTGTCACTTTATGACTCCCCGTGGAAGGGACATAATTAAAACAACCAATTTCTCCTCTTGCAAACAAGAATGAACATCTATCTGAAGACGCACAGCTAGAGTTATGTTTCATAGGTATCTTCCATTTTGCAATATATTATTATTTCTTTCCTCTACAGGTTTCTTTTCTTGTTAGGATTCTGGTTTTATTTTCGGTTGCACACCATGTTATTTGCTTTAAAAGAAAGTTCTTATATGTCTCCTGCTGGTCGCTGGTCCATTGAAAGATTGTTCCCAAATGGTTAGTGTAGAAGTTCTAGATATTTACTCCTCAGATGCTGTGGTTAATGGGGACCACAAGATATAAGAATTAATATAGAAGGGAGTGGGTTTGCATCCACATTGACAATAAAAAGGACTGCTAAAATCCGGGATCTGGAATTAAATTCTAGGATCTGGCATTGAAAATTATTTGCTTGATCCTTTTCTCAAGCTAGTTTGTCAGTACCACTGGAAATGTTTCCATAGTGGAGGTGTGGCTCTTGCAATTTTGGACACTCCTTGACCACAGCCTGTCCATACTTTTGGCTTGGTCCTCTGCTAAGGCTAGAACTTCAACTGCCCTGTCTTTGGATGACTCCTAACCACTCTGTGGGGGTCATGTACTAACGTCCCGATTCGCGTTTTCCCAACGTGTTACCCGAATATTTCTGATTTGCGCCGATTTCCCCTGAATTGCCCCAGGATTTTGGCTCACGCGACCTGATTGTGGCGCATCGGCGCTGGCATGGACGCGACGGAAATCGGGGGGCGTGGCCGAACGAAAACCCGACAGATTCAGAAAACCCGCCTCATTTTTAAAAAAAAAAAATCTGTCGCGGAGCTTGCACTTACCTTAACTCAGCCCGGCTCGGTGAACTCCAGTGCGTTCCGATACTTTTCAGTGCAGCACCTGGTGGATGGCGGAGGAACTACCTTAATGAATCCTGGCCGGACCCGAATCCAGCGCAGAGAACGCGCTGCTGGATCGCGAATGGACCGGGTAAGTAAATCTGCCCCTTTGTCTGGTGCACTGCATCAGCAAGAGGTAGTGTCATGTAAACCTGTCAGAGGCAAGACCAGATCCTTGTTCAGAGGTTAATGGGAATCATCATCAGTTTTGACCAGGATCAACTGCAGACAGTGCTAGGTATTGGACAGTTGGAGAGCTGTGTATCCATACCTTTGTGAATTTATTAGTATCAGCAGGGCTGTGAGCTTCAGACTAAAGAGATTTCTGTTGTTTGTAATGAACTGTTTCATGGGCCCACCCCTCTGCTTTGATTGACTGTTGTAAGTATCCATCCAAAATCCTGATGCAGCTCCTACTTTTAGATCAGTGCAGAAAGCAGAAAGCTCTTAAGGCTGAAAGACCCGTCTTTGCAAAAGCTGCAGACGCGCATGAGAAAAGTTTCCTAGCTTGCTTGTCTTGCTTCTGTTGACTTCCTGTTTGTGACCCCCGGCTTGTTCTAAGAGTCTGTTCCTGTTCTGTCCTCTTTGGTATACAACCCCAGCTTGTTTTTTGATCCTGTTCTGCCTGCCTCAACCCTATGCCTGTTCCCGACTACGGACTGACCCCTTGATACCACCTGTGTGTCTGTGTTCCAACTGGGCCAGCTGCTGTCCTTACTGGAACCAGTAAAGTCCAGATCCCTGTACAGGAGTTAAGCGGTGAGAGGTCCAGGGATAACACCTTTAGCGTGTGGCCCTAAGTCAAACCAGTAGGCTTTCCACACTTAAGAGGTAACTTAAAGTACACATTTACAATTATCCCAAATTGTTTAGATGGCTTGCCAAATCTTGCTCATTACATAGTAAATATCCTTATGAGAGGGGTAAGACTGCAAACATTTTGGGATTGTCTATTTTCGGTCGACCCTTTTATTTTATTACTTCTATTTCGATTATTCTCTGCATTATTCTCTGCATTTTAGTACCACAACAGAAATTTTACAGAAGCTGAAAACGTACATTTGCTACTTTTCATCAGTGCAGCCTCTGCTAACTATTCACACTGAGCAGGTTTTACAAATGTGCTTACAGGTGTAAATTAGAAATGGCCACGGTAATAGGAATCAGTTATTTCCAATACCTAGGGCATTGGATCCTATTTGGAAATGTATTATTTTCAAATATATCATTCTGATCTTCTTTATTGTTTCCCAGTCTGATGTTTATTGAGCAAAGAGGGATTTGTTAAATATCCCATTACTTTAGACATTTTTCTTCTAGAGAAAGAGAAATTTCTTTACAAACTAGAGGAGCAAAGGGGGGGGGGCACCTATTGAATCGGTCAAGACGTGAATGATACTATCGAAGAATTTAATGCAATAAACACAGAAATTGAATCTATCTAACTTGTGTCTTTCATGCCTGAAATCCTGGTGGGAATGTAAGAATTGGAAGAAATAAAGTACATTGTCTAGAATGAAATTATCTCTCTTGTTATTAACATATTTATGAGCTTTCTATATAATATGGAATAAATAGCTTGCAAGGTTATACATTATGATGACATTATAGAGAAGCCAATCCCGTTTTTTTCATAGTCACTGCTGGCTACTTCCCTCTAATCATGTGATTAACTAAACTAAGTATACACGTCTACTTTAATGGGAAGAAGGACAATTGCTGTTGGGTAAGAGTTAGTCAGTCTTTAAACAAAAAAGCTTGTTGATACTCACTGAACTGAGTGTTCGGTTGATATTCATGCACAACATGATGACTTGGAACTGTAGAAGATCTAAGGGTACACCCACACGGGGCCTACCTATAGGATGTTAGCTATAGCTGCAGCAGGTTAATTGTTATTTTTATTTGCTCATAAATCATGAAGAGTGAACCCATTCAGGTTTGGCTTTGCTAAGTTTGGCCAAACTTTGAACGAAAGTTCAGGTACCTGTATGCAAGGACTCCCATTGGTAACACCAGCGATTGGTGTGAGAAACCATTTTCTTTAAGATTTCTTCCTGTGTCTCTCGGAGCGACAATCCTGAGGTTTAGACAGCAGCATTGAAAGTGTTAACATCTGCTATCAGCAGTTGTTACCCGTGGTAATAAGCCCAAACACAGAACAAAAATGCAGGCTGAAGCCTGGTTTCATGGACTTGAACCTTCAATGTTTGTCATGATGAACACTGCAGTTTGGGTCCACTCAACCCCACTTATCAATAAAGTAACAATATTAGGCATAAATCTAAAAAAAATGCATTTAAAATGAGTTTCTACCCCTCGTTCGCATCAATTACACTCATTTCAAAATCATTTGCTCTGTATCTTGGAAACGCTTAGTAACCTAATAAATATCAAAGTTGGTCTCATCTGTGTTTTCCTGAATTTCATACACAGCCAAAAAGATTCAAATAGATGACTATATGCTTATACCAAAATACCGGTAGTAGTTGCTCACCATTTAATCACTAATAATTATTAAATCGCTATTTTAATGGAAATCCAGAACATACAAGTGTGTGTTTGAACATAACTGTGGCAAATGCTTGGCAGAACCTGTGTTCCAACCATCATAGTTGGTCATTGTTGCTTAATTCCTGCCTAGAACATCTCATTTTTTTAATCAAATACATTTTTGTTGAGCATTTTTGCTTACTGTACAAACACAGAAAAACGCCTTTTAATCTCCGATAAGGAGTCAGTAGGCATCAATACTGCTCCAATTTACTGTATATATACTTGAGCATAAGCCGACCCGAGTACAAGCTGAGACCCCTAATTTTAACACAAAAACTGGTAAAACCTATTGACTTGAGTATAAGCCGAGGGTGGGAAATGCATTGGTAACAGCCTCCCCAGTATATAGCCAGCAAGCCCCCTGTAGTATATAGCCAGCCAGCCCCCAATAGTATACAGCCTGCCAGCCCCCGGTAGTATACAGCCTGCCAGCCTCCATTAGTATACAGCCGGCCAGCCCCCAGTAGTATACAGCCTGCCAGCCCCCTGTAGCATATAGCCAGCCAGCCCCCAGTAGTATACAGCCAGTTACCTGTAGTATACAGCAGGCCCCTGTAGTATAAAGCCAGCAAGCCCCCAGTAGTATACAGCCAGCCAGCCCCCAGTAGTATACAGCCAGCCCCCCGTAATATATAGCCTTCCATCCCTCTGTTGTATAAAGCCTCTGTAGTATACAGCCAGCCCACAGTACTAAATAGCCTGCCAGACTGTAAAAAAAAAAGTTCATTTATTTTTTTTTATATATACCTGAGTATAAGTCGAGTGGGGAATTTTCAGCACATAAATCGAGTATGTACAGCAACTGGAGTCCGGAAAAGTCCCCAAATTGTCTAATAATTGTAATGGCGTTCACTAGCAATGTCTCTGTGTAACCCAGGAACAACAACAGGCCATCCACATAAATAGCTACTGTTTTCGATTGCAGATTTTATTTAAGGCCTGCAAACAGGGGACTACCTCTTATCAAGGAATATTTTTCAGTGATCTCATAACTGAGTACCTCTTATTCGCTTCACCCAGACACCGTACATTTCAAAGTAAAGTGAACCTGCCATAAGGACAAGAGGTGGAGACATCTGCATGGTTTTCCCAATTAGAATAAGAAACAGAAAAAGCATCTGTCCAAGTCATTGCAAGGAGACTATCCTTCATACTAAGCCATAGATCAGGGGGTATCCCACCCAGAATAATTCCTGATGCAAGGAATCAGGCAGTCCAGTCAGATGGCCGGGAAATTCAAAAGATGAACAAACAAAGTTGGATTTCAGCACACACATCCCTTCTTAAAAACGATGAATTTTTATTCTATGAAGACCACATGGTCACATCTAGCATATTATCCAAGGGATAGATCTACACGTTTCGGACTCTTAGTACTCAGTCCAAAATGTTTTGGATACTAACTTTGGAAACTAGAGTGCCTAAAGGTTTAAACAGCAAAACAGATGGCATGTATCTTTAACTGCCAGAGTCTCCGCTGCACTTCACTGGAGAAATCTGGAAAGAGTGCCACTTTACTCTCTCCGATAGTAAGAGGTTAAGGTTTATCTCTCACCAGCTGCAGGGTACGATCCCTATCCTTGAAGTGGAGGTGATTTACTAGGACAGTTCTTGCCCTGGTCTGGCGGCAAGGGGCAAGTAGGCACCCTCTGGGTGCGCTCCACTGCAATTAGAGGCATAAGGGCTTCTCTACAAACGGTCCCTGTAGCCATGCCTCAAAGAAGTCATCTAGATCATTGCCTTCCATCCTCTCAGATACACCAAAAATCTGTACATTGTTGCGACACAAACATTTGCAAGATCAACTGTTTTTGCCATTAATGCGGTCACTTGGCTGGACATCTTTTTGACTTCTCTACAGATCGGAGGTAACAGTTCCTCTACTGTGTCCATTCTTTCCTCCACTTCAGACATCTACTCTTGCACCTTCTGCAGACCATGTCTAATGAAAGATATGTCAGATTTCACATAGCCCATGTGATCGGTCACTATATTTAGGGCTTCATTACGTGAACTCTCTTTAAAGACATCAGCAAGTGTGGATTCCTCTTTATCAGCCTTAGTCTCTGTCTTCTGTGTAGTACTGGCAATCTGCTCTAGCCAAGCTGCCACATCAAGTACTTTCAGGAGAACTGCACATAGATTTCACCGCGACGGGAGCTGCTGCAGTATGCTGCACGCCCATCTCCACTCTACCTCTAGCTTTATTGTTCCCCTTACCTGCCTTTGTCATTATTGCGTCTGGGATAGCTGAGATAAGTGGCTGTTCTGGGTGCATTGGCTTTACCTCTCTGCCGAAAATTAGACTGCAAATTGGGTAGGCAAATTCAGGATCTAGTGCAGGAGCTCAGCCTGCGTGCGACCACTCACATGCGTAGCTTGGCCATGCATTGACATCACATATTATTCATTTGTCAACATAATGTTTAAATTCCTACATGATAATATACTTGTACAGTAGGTTCTGTGCCACCTTCTTTGTAGCTGCTGCAACCGAAGCCAGTTGAGCCTTTAGTCTCAGGGTGGCACAGAGCAGTAAATCAGAGGCTCATGCTAGGTCCTGATATTTATGATTTTAGCTTCGGATGTCTGTGGCTTCTTCATCCTCTTCAAGTCTCTTCCTTCATCCTCACAATATGACCCTGCACTGGATTGTGCACATAAGATAAACAAAGAGAATTACAACAAAAAAATAAAGAAGCAGAAAGCAGAGTGCAGACCTGCTTTATAGGCCTTTCATTGGGATTGGGAAGAGGTAAGACACAAACAGAGTTCTCCCATTAATAAAAAAAAAATGATTGGCATAGAATAGAAAAGCTGGTCCAATGATAATGTGTAATCACGTGACTTACCTCAGTGAATAAACATCTAAAAAAACACTAAAAATAAAAAAAAATATATAAAACATATAGATGGTCACTGTACTGCCTGTTAATACAATAGATAATCTAGCACAGAATTAGTTTAATCTACTGACATGAACATGTAGTCAACTGTGACTACATCAGTAACCAAGGGATGTCACGTGAATCCATCCCTACAGAACAGCAAAATGGGTCCACTCCATCTACTGTATTATGAATCCCTGCTGTGAATGGACTAATTGAGACGCAGCTGATGCCTCCATTCCCAGGAATTACTTCTGATTTCATTAAACTTTGCTTCTCCATAGTAATCATCACGTTCTTATTTCCTCTCTTCCGGTGAAGCTGTAATTATGTTAAATGCAATGTGTGAATAGTGGAAGAGAAAACATCATTACCCTGTTCTCTACCAGTCATATCCCATTACCAAAGTGAGAAAAATGCCGGAATATGTAAGAAAATGGGTTTTATTAGAAAGTAAGTAGTAACAAAAGATGAGCAATGGAGGGGTAATGTATCCCATGTATCGATTGTTTCCATTTAGTGTATGTTGTAGGATTAAGGGCTAAACTAAAAGCAGCTCCGGGCAAGGTCAGAACACAAATAATAAAAATGTTGGTAAAAGGCAAGTCATTGTATGGAGTGGCTCTTGTCTGCCTAGTAAACTCTATCGGTTTATAAATTGTAAACATAGGGGCCTGACATGATGTGCATGAGAAGTATACAACTTGTCACTGACTTGCAACAAGAGGAGGTGCCCAGCCTTATATTCAAATTTAATATAATATAGCAAGATGCTGGTGAAAGACTGAAATTCAATGGGGCTCATTTACTTAGGGGTCGTGCGCTGCACTTTTTTCAGGGATTGCACTTCTCAGACAGGTATTTAACAGGTATCTGCGCTGGGATTGTGTTGCACACGATAGCTTTTTGGTAGAGCTGCGCCGGCTTCCATGCGACACAAATCAGGGGGGCGTGCCATCAGACGATTGGACTGATTCGGACTGAGCGCGGCATTTAACTTTCAAATTATATCGCGATCCCTAGCACTTACATGCACCAGGAAGAAGAAGGTGAACTCTGTAAGACCTGAGCAGGGAATCCACACATGCAGGATATTGGACGCACAATCTTAGTAAATCGCGGCACAGTGCATGATCACCAGACAATGCACTTTGAGCTTCTTGGACCGAGTAAGTAAATGCGCCCCGTTAGGTACGTTTCCAATATACATCTATTAAAAGCTCTGCACCACTTGCAAAGTGAAGCCTCCTGTTTCATCAGCTAGACATTCCTGTCTATAAAATGGCTGCAGATGGAGGGTCAAGTGATCTCTATCTGTCCATGAACAATCGCCCTATCAGGACCTTATGATAGTATTTATGAATGTGCCCCATATGTGACAGATGGCATATCACTTAGTGTTATAATAACAATTTGTAACAACGAAGAATGAAAGACCACTCATTTTGGGATATACATGTCTTGACATGATCGATGAACAAGGAAAGGCAAGCGTGGAAACAAATTTGTAAGCTTAAGTTGTTATGACCAATGTTTACGTAGCCCTTACATGGTATATCATCTCGCTAAGGGTAAAAACAGTCAAGGTGTCTTTATCTTGAGCCTAGAACCAGCCGGGCCATGTTCCCTTTTGATCACTGCCTAAAATTTTTGAAGGAAATCTACCACTAGTGTTGTAGCTATTTAAGCTTAATACACTTACCTGTCGGCATCTTCTTCCAGATCCCGGCACATACCTTCATTAGTCTTGACATGCTGGGATTCCTAAAAAAAAAAAAATAGGGTGGCACGGTGGCTGAGTGAGTATGTGGCTGAATCCCACCCAGGTCAACATCTGCAAAGAGTTTGTATGTTCTCTCCGTGTTTGCGTGGGTTTCCTCCGGGTCCTGTGGTTTCCTCCCACACTCCAAAAACATACTGTTAGGTTGTTTAGATTGTGAGCCCCATTGGGGACAGGGACCAATTTGGTATGCTTTGTGCAGCTCTGTGTGCACTATATAAAATAAAGAATTATTATTAAATTCCAAAAAAAAAAAAAAAAGACTTTTAAAAATATGTTACTTGGGTGCTCTATGTAGGTCATACAGGCACTTTTTGGGTAATAATTATGCACACCTCCTGTGTGACATCACCAAGCTCCAGCGGGAATTTTTCAGGAATCCAGACATGTTAAGACTAATGGAGATATTCTGGGATCTGGAAGAAGACACCAACATGTAAAATAGCCTAAACGGCTTCCACGCAAGTGCTGCGAAAAGGTGAAGAGAATTGGAAATTTGGATATTGTTTTCTATTCAGGGTTTACCGTCGAGAATAGTAATTTTTAGATTTTGATAATTTTGGGATGCAGTGAAATCACCCCCTTTTCCTAGATGCTAGGTATCAACCTAGCATCTAGGAAAAGGGGGTGATTTCAACATTTTTTTTCTAATCTTTTGAATTAGGGTAATTGAACCCTTGGGGATCTCACTGCTCATACCATATACTGCAATACTACTCAGGGATAGTGGTAGACCATTACAGAGGTCGCTGAATGACAGGTCTTAGAGTCTCAGGGAGACTGCTGGCTGTAATAATAGTGGATGAAATGGAAAATATCTGTTTTTTCCTACCTTCAAAAATCTATAACTTTTTTATTTTTCAGTATACAGAGATGTGTGTGGGCTTAATAAATTTTACTTTTTAGTGACAGTATTTATTATTCCATGTACTGGAAAGCAAATTAATATTACATTGCATTTGCGCCATTTTCTTGTGGGTTTGGTTCTTAATGAAGGCTTTTACTGTGTGTTCCAAATGACACGGCTTCTTTATTATTTGGGTCAGTTCGATAACAGGGGTACCAAACTTATACAGGTTTTACTGTGTTTTAATACATTTTAAAAAATTAAAAGCTTCTGTACAAAAAAGATTTCTTAGTTTCCCCATCTTCTTACGCTAATAACCTTTTTATTCTTTGGTGTATGGAGCTGTGAAAGGTGTAAGGGTTTTGCAAGATGAGCTGCTGGTTGAATTACTACTATTTTGGGGACTGCAGAACCTTTTTGATAATTTTTTATAAAACATTTTGGGTGTTGAAAAATAGAGATATTGCAAAATAGAGTGGTGTTTCAGACATTTGGAGGCTATTTGTTGTTGGTGGTGGGTTCAACATTGGGATTAACCTTTTTTATATTTTGATGGATAGGGAATTTAGAGATGTGGTGATTTCATTTTTTTATTTTATATCAGTTCTAGGGAAAGGGGGGTGACTTTAGATTTTTTATTAAAACTTTTTTAACATTTTTTGTTTATTTTTTTTTAGAATCCCAAGGATACTTGGTAGTCTGAGGGCTCCTACCATGAACTAAAATACAACTGCATTGCAGAATATGGAGAGCTTGCTATAAAAGTACGCCACCTCCACACTGTTACAGATCTGCAGCAATTGCAGGTCCTGGAATCTTCTTGAGATTCATGGTAACTGATAATTGCTCCCCGATGATGTAATGGGGAGAAACAATATGCAATATGCAAGCTCCAATTGCAGGTGTTACCATTGGGTGTTTGCTGCAATATGCATGTATGGAGAGGGATCAGCCCATGAGCCATCTTCATTCCATCGCAACAGACGTGTAATGTACTAGTACGTCAACCCTCATTGAGGGGTTAAAGGCACTTTGACATACAGTTACCTCACATGTTGTTAAGGAATTCAAAGTGGACTTACCTGTATCACGCTGTATCACACTTTCCCATCAGGGGGGAAATATTTGATTTTCATTGGTATCCAACAGTGGGACCCTCTGGTGCTTCTTTTGTAGTCTTGAAAACTCATTATTGATAGTACAGTAACATCCACAACCTCACATTGAAATTCTTTACATTTTTTAAAATCGACTTTCTTTTTGCAGTTTTGTTTCTACTTCCCAAGGACCAAGTTTGTCTTTAATGTGTCCTTAAGCTTCAGGCTGAAATTGTCACATGGACTGAAGAAATCAATCTGGTTGATGGGATCAGTCAGTCACATGCAGTGCAGATGTCTCTGCCTAAGTCCTCCTCGGGCTTTATGTCTTGGAAAAAGACTACAATGTTATTAAGGATTTACAGATAACCATCTGCAATAGCTACATACTCACCTGAAATATGTTTTTATTCCAATGATTTACTCTCCCATCAGCTCTGTGCCAGCTCTGTCACTTGAAAACCTTAAAGAAGGAATAAAATCACAACTTTCACATATCCAGGGGCAGTGCCCATGGCAACATACAAACATTAGACTTGTAAAAGCTATATATTGGAAATCAAAGAACCTTACAATTATGTTCCGAGGAATTTGGTACCGAATGCACGTGACGGAAACAAACCGGCTCACCTACCCCACTGATCCATGGTTGCACAGATAACCCGTCTGCTGGAGGTTGAAGAAACAAACACATTCCAGGAACTTAAGAAGAAACATTGGCCGACATTTATCAAACTGGAGTGTGTATGGTGAGCCTGATTCATGAATTGTGGTGCACTTTCTTCATTAATCTGGCGCCCCCTGCACTGCTCCGGCAGAATGCAACATTTGTTTTGGTGCACTTTGTTCATGCTGCAGAATTGTGCCGCACACAGAATTGTGGCTCGCGGTCCGACTAAGCAGTAACATAGGCACAGTGCAGCCGCGACACAAAAAACTGGCTTTATAAATACAAGCAGTTTGCACATTCTTTCTAGTGCAAAGTCAGAGAGAAAACTGATGCAAACGCTTTAACAAATGTGGGTCTGTGCTCAGAGTTAATAGGATTGTGTTTGTTTCTTCAAATCTATAGATCTGCGTAGGTTACAGACTATAAACAAACTGTGAAGCACCATCTTGTAATTACATTTCCTTCATCTGTCGCTCATATTTAAGTGAATGACAGATGCAAGAAGCTATGATTGAAGAATTTGACCACATTCAAGAAAGCAATTTCTATAGGCGTGTAGAAACTAATAACTCATGTCTCTCTCTCTATATATATGTTCCTTTGTAGAATATTCTTTTCCCCCAGTTTACCTCCAGAGGTAGTAGAGACTAGCTGTATGATACCATTTATACAATACACTATACATGGAGAAAAGAGGCTCTGTCATGGTTACCATACCGAGGATCGCGGGTGCATTCTTGCCTTCATCTGTGGTCCCCGCTCCCCCGGGTCGATACTCACCTCTCCCGGCTCCTGATGGCCGCGGGCCTGCTTCCTGGCTAGGCCGACTCTCCAGGTACTTAAAGGGCCAGCGTCCTTCTCATTGACGCTGGCTACTGTCAGGCTCCTATATAGGCGTTCTACTGAAGTCATTCTACTGAAGTGAAAGCCTCCTGAGCGTTTCCAGATGCCTTCGTATTTTCTGTGTGTTTCCAGACTCCTCTGTTTCCTGTGGTATTCCCGTGGTCCTGTGGCGATCCTGTGGCGGTACTATACTTCTGTGGCGGTCCAGTATTCCTGTGGCCATCCCGAGGACCTGCCTTCCCGATGACCCTACCTTGGCTGCCACCGCGGGCCTAGTCGCACCCGTGGAACGACCTGGTGGCTTCCCACCACAGCAAGACCATCCCGCTTTGGGTCGGGCTCTGGCGAAGACCAGGGGCCACTTAGATTCTGGTCCCGGATTGCGGCTAGTACCATCATCTCCCGCAGGGGTCCAGGGAGTCCACAGACTTTAGCCCCAAGAGACTCACCCACACCCCCGTATGTGACAGGCTCCTACTTACTAATCTTTATAGAGGCATTATACTATAGGAAAGAGAAGAATTGCTGTTAATCAAGCACAGAGAAAGATGAAAAACTTACTAGAAGTAGATGAGCCGATCATTTTCACTTCCTTCCACTATCCTTAGACTTCTATGTACCTATTACATTAGAGGTACATATAATAGGTACTATTATCAAAATGAATGTATGCAAGTGAAGCAGTGGGTGGAGGGGTCTCTTTTAGGCGAACATAGTCTCATGTTTTGAGTAGGGAGTGCTGGGATGGTGAAAATTAAAACCTTGAGTGGTTGTCCTCACTGTCTGCTTCTCGACATGCAGCTACCTATCATAATTGTTGTACATATGTTATTATCACTCCCATAGAACAGATAGAGGCCAAGATTTCAAATTGCTTCCAGGGCCTTAAACAATGGGAAAGTTTTGGAGATTTAAACTTAGGTGTTCGGTTCCCTTAGGGTTAAAAAAATTGTTTAGAGGATTTTGCTAAATGTACCCCGTGTATGAGAGTACACCTTCTATACTTGGATTAATAAAGCAAACCCTTTTTTATTAGCAATATTTTAATGGACACCATCCCACAAACAGCTTATGTGACTCAGCTTGTGGTGCCATTTTTTGTAAATATTCCATGAATTATGATGTTTGTCTATGTCTGTAATTCTGAGGAAGGGCATTTTATCCCTAATAAGTTATATTTCAGACTGTGAATGTATTTACACAAAAAATTCCCAAATTCCTATATGTGGATACTCCCTGATATGGACTCCACTTCCGCTCTGTTTCTTGACTATCCCTTGTATTTCCGATTTGGTACTACCCTATTTCCCCTAAAATAAGACATCCCCCGAAAAGAAGACCTAGTACAATTTTGTTCAGGCTTAGAAATATAAGGCCTCCCCTGAAAATAAGACCTAGTGGCCGCCATTGCAGCAACTCCCCCCACGCCATATATTAGAAAATCTTTTAGATGCTGCAGAAGGTTGTGACATGGGGAACAATTCATGGAAATAAATCACTGGCTGTTGTGCTGCAAATGTGATACCAGCAGCCACCAGGATAAGAAGGGTCAGTTATGGAAAGTTCTTTTACTAAACATGAGAGATTGGGGCCAATTATTCTAATAGAAATGGAGAAGAAATACAGCAGGAAATTCAGAGTTTGAAGAGTCATAAGGATGTAAGAGAAGTAGATTTTTTTTTTGTTCAACGATAAATTTAAATTCTTGTTTATGGGAAAATAAGACATCCCTGAAAATAAGACCTACTGCCTCTTTAGGAGCAAAAATTAATATAAGACATAATAAGACATATAAGTCTTATTTTTGGAAAATCAGGGTACTATAGTTACCTCTGTGTCTATGTCTTCCTCCATTTGCATGTGTAGATTGAGGAAACACTGGCAGTGTGAACTAGGCTCTAGTGGCAGGCTCTCTATTGTATTCATCAAGCGTATCTGTCTGCAGTCAGACTCAGACCAGCAAGAATTATTCCCATTTGATGGTAAGTGCCTTCTCCTACCACCTGAAGCAGAGCTCCTCCTCCCTAAGTATCTGGCTCTCACTTGACCATTCAAATTCAATTGCCAGCTTTGTTCGATTTCTGCTGTAGTTTGATTCTGTGATTCTCCTGGTTTTTGATCTATGGCTCTGACCTAGTGAGGGAATGGCATCCAGTTATAGGTCATTGGTAAGGTGGACCCAATAATTAGGCAGGTGAATGTTTGGGGGGCTCATCTTTACGGCTCAGTGTTCTGGCTTTCTTTTGTGTGTCCAGAGCCCCCATCACAAAAATAATGAGGCAGATTTAGCAAACTGTCTTAAAGTAAGAATGTTCTTAGTTGCCCATGGCAACCAATTACAGCTCAGCTTTTATTTTACCAGTGCTCATGAATATTTTAAAGGGGAGCCATAATTGGTTGCCCTGGGCAACTAAGCACATTCTTACTTTTAGACAGCTTGAATTTGTGATTTTGTCCTTGTTTTGACTAAAGTTTTGTCACCTTTTTTCTTATCTGAATTTTTTTTTTTTTTCATTTGTTCTTCTGGGGTCCAGTACTGTAGCTTTGGACTTGGATTCTTTGGTCTATATAAATTACTTGCTTGGTAAGATATACATAAAGAACCTTGGATCAGCGAGATAACTGAGCTAAAAAACTGACTTATCTCTGACCTGCACCATTTGGGCATAATTTAGGCTTTGCTTTAAGCTATGATACTACCATCCTGTACAAATAATTGCTTTTTTCTAGATACCAATATATTTTTAGTTTCAGGGCCAATTTTGTATGACTAGTGCAATGACTAGATTAAATATAATATACTGAAAATTCACCACAGACAAAAGGATATACATGGGGTCACTGAGCTAGTATGTAGCCTGTCCATATCCTTCTACGTTCCCATCAATAAAGCTGCTTGTAATGCAGCTCCCAGTCCATCAATTGTCAACTATCATATTCACAATACAGAATATTGTGGCGAATTATAGATTTCCATGAAATGTCACTGATTTGTAAGAAACAGCAATGGCAAAGAAGAAAGGGATCATATAGTATAAAAGGGAAGTCATAAAATTAAATTAAAGGATCTACCATCAGAATCAAACATGGAGCACTTACACATGCAGTCACTGGGACTGTGGTAATCTTCTTATATATGTTATCCATGGTCTCCTGCCTACTAAAGTCAACTTTTAAAATCATGCTAATGAGGGGCTCTGGCGGGTGTTCCTGCGGCACTGTCTGCTAGCTTTATTGTAGGGTTCTGATAAAGCTAGCATATTTATTACAGCTAAAAATGGGGTAGTGCTAGGAGCTGCTTACTTCAGTTTATAGGTGACAGGTCCTCTTTAAGGCCCATCCCCCCTCATGGACCACCGCAACACCCACTGTTCACACAGACCCCCACCTCTTTTCTGTTATTTTAAGCAATGGGGCACAGCAAAAATAATTTTGTTATTCTAAACCATTTGTAACATTCTTGCTGTGAGTGTGAAGCATCAGAATATTCATAGCCCTGTATTTAAATACTGGGTGACCTGCGGGAACTGATTGTGTGGGCACTGAGTATATGTACTATTGGTTAACTATGCAATGTAGTGCTGTTGTACATTGTTATACAATTTAAGCAAAATGGATATGCATGTGAGTTGAGTGCGAAGACTAAATATATATACAGGCGGTCCCCTACTTAAGAACACCTGACTTACATACAACCCCTAGTTACAAACGGACCTCTGGATTTTGGTAATTTGCTGTACTTTAGTTCTAGGCTACAATAAACAGCTTTAAAAGTTATCACTGGTGCCTGTAATTAAGATTTATTGTTTATCCTGTTTCTTATGACAATCCAACATTTTTATAATCCAATTGTCATACAGACTAAAAAATTTTTGACTGTGGTTACAATGAAAAAGTATACGGTTCCGACTTACATACAAACTCAACTTAAGAACAAACCTACAGACCCTATCTTGTATGTAACCCGGGGACTGCCTGTATATATACATATATATATATATATATATATATATAGCAAAAAAGTAGAAGCAGCACTGTCTCTCTGGATAATATGATGTCCGGGTGCAATAACAAAGAATAAAAAAAAAAAGTACTAGTTTATTTCAACATGTGCCAAGATACATTTCGGCTCCTATGGCTGGCTTGAGGAAAGCTCCAAGCCATAGCTTGGCACATGTTGGAATAAACTAGTACTTTTTTTCACTCACGTTATCTTGGAGTGCTGCCATATCTATCTATCTATCTCATATCTATCTATCTATCTATCTATCTATCTATCTATCTATCTATCTATCTATCTATCTATCTATCTATCTGTCTTTATAGTCCCAAAACTCCCTTGAATGAAGAAATAATTTCAAGTGTGTTCTACTGTCAGACCTGTAGAGAGGTGACTTACCTCATCTTTACTATTGGTTGGACAATAGATCTGTGTTTTCTGAGATGGACTTTTCAAACTTACATGGTTTTGCCATATTGTATATTCTATTTTATATTCTAGAGATATTCTGTGTCTTCTTCGAATGATTGGGTAGTCCAATAATATTGCATGTATAAATAGCTATACATTGTAGAAGATATTCAATTTGAGATAATCTTAATTTCCTTAAAACATTATTATTATGCTGCATTATACTATGCATTTTTCATGGGTTCAGTGTCCTATTGGTCAGATGAAGTTAGTCATACCACCAGCAGATGGCAGTCTGGCATAAGCTGATACATATAAATCATATTCTATGCAGGATCAAATGTAATAAGGGCGAGTTCTATCCTTTGGGATTTCGCTTGAGAAGAGCAGGGACAGAAAATCCTGTCTAAAACAACAAATCCAGTTTAGGAATATCTAGAGACAAGAAGCGGGTAGTTATTTGACCTGCATATTATTTGCTTGTATGACAGCAATAGCTCACAGTGCAGACTCAACAATGAGGCTACATTTAACTCCATTCATTGACAGATTGGCCAGATGTGCCATGCTTCTCCAAGACTGTGTTACATGAAATCTTTCCTTTTTATGAGCCATCAGAAAAATTCTGACTTCTGAAAATTCTGCAGTGTTATATTGTCCAAAAATATCACGCTGTCTGATACTGAGTTTTTATATTTTATGTGAACTAGGAGTTAATCTGAGATTCATAAATAACTTAGGGTCGAGCTGGGACAGGCTTCTTAAAAATAATAAACGTGTACCCACATCCGTCCCTATCTCTCAGGCACTGGGAGATGGTGTTGGATGGGAACTTCTGGCCGGCGGGAAGCTCCATGTGCACGGATTCTGTGTCCCTGTAAACAAAAGGAGCATGGATCAGACGGACCGGGGCGCCGGAGGAGGTGAGTTCATGTTTATTATTTTTAAAAAGCTCGCCCCAGCCCTAAATTATTTATTAATCCGCAAATTGTCCCTTTCAGAACATAAATGTATCCCTTTCATCTTGTCTAATTAGCCATATTACATAAATGCACAAGCACCTCCTCCATATTCCACATAATACCTATGGAGTCATAATATGCAGTACGATAAGCTAATAATAATACCATTCATTGACCAAAAGATGTTTTACTTGCCTCAAATGGACCCGGTCAACATATTGTACACCATTAAAATGCCCTCTGGTAAGTTATAAAATGTCCTATCTAGTATCAGTCATGGTAAAAGTCACCCATTAACCTATATAAAAATCACCCCCAAAGCAATATTCCAATGAGCTGAGAAGAGTCACTTTTAGCCTCCTTGTGGAGGGTGGAGTGTCACTTTCCTCTAAATTGTGTTCTATAGCACCCACACAATGCTTTTGGTGTTATTTCCTCCTTCTGTGTATGTGAGCTAAAAAACAGGAAATATAGGTATGCAAAGACTGGAGTCTTTAAGGTAAGGAATTGGATCCATCTCGCATTGCTTAGTATGGTCTTTAAAATTTTGTGTCTTAGGTTCACATTAAACCAGAGATGAATGTGGTAAAAGATTATATTTTTATCTTTAAAATAACACATAGGGGGCGTGGCTGGACCCTGGACGTGATGGCCGCACAGTAGAGGAGCTCCGCAGCCCCGGTGCCGTTTTAGCCTTTAAGGAGGGGATTGATCCTGGCCCCTAAAGTGAAGAAGGCCCCCAGAAGGGGAGAGAAGCCCCCGGGACCCCAGAAAGAGGAGTGGGTAGGCGATACGCCACTTACCCGCTTCCTCCTCCGCTCCACAGCCGCCTCCATCACAGGACCACGTGCTGCACGGAGGCCCGACAGCGCGCAGACCCCGGGATCGCACCTCGTGGAGACCTCCAGCATGGCTCCGAAGCCGGCCGCGGGTAAGCGGGGAACAGCGGGGTCCACCGCAGCACCGCCTACACATAAGGACCGCAGGGCTCCCACCGACACCTCGCACGCCGCGCCGACCCGCCATCTTGGCCCCCAGCCAGCCCAGCAGCGCAGCTCCCCTGAGGCGCAGCAGCGCCAGAATGAGGTGCAGCAGCGCCTGAATGAGGTGCAGCAGCGCCAGAATACGGCGCAGCTGCGCCAGAATGAGGAGCTTCAGCAGAATCCCGACCCGGGAGCCAGTCATGCTGGAGGTAAGGCCTTATCTCCAGCACCATCCCCAGACCTTGATTGTGGCCCAAAGAAGCTAGGCCAGAGGGAAAATGGAGGACATGGAAGACACCCTGGGGACCCCCTGCTGCGATCCCCCCAGTTGCCACAGCCAGGGGAATTTGTCCCTGGAATGCCATATATCCCCAGATCGCATATAATGGAAGACGATCTGGGCGCTACCCCCACTCTCACTCGCTATGCTGCACCCTCCCCAGAGTGGGAATCATCGCCTGAGCACTGTGGTGTGGACACTATGCCAGATAAGAGACCACCGACTTCAGAACCGTACTGGCACGCTCACCTCCAGAATTTGCCTACTAAAGAGGACTTTAAATCTTTAATTGCTGAAGTCAAAGAGGCGTTCAAATCTGAAATTTTGGAGGTACGACGTGATATTCAGTGCATGACGCAGAAAATTGATAATTTAGAAGCTGAACAGGCGGACTCAAGGTGTCAGATTTCACATACGCAACATGCTGTGCACTCTCAATCTGTCACACTACAAGAAATGGCCAGACACCTGGAAGACCTCGATAACAGAGGAAGACGTAACAATATTCGGGTGAGAGGTCTATCGGAGGTGGAGGGCAAAGAGGATGTACGTGTCACGCTACAAGCTCTCTTCTCAGCGCTATTGGGGGAGCCGGAAACACAGGTGAAGCTTGATAGAGCTCATAGAGCATTAAGGCCTAAAGCACTGGGAGGAAACCCGCGGGATGTTATCTGTTGTGTGCATGACTTTGAATTAAAGGAACGCCTCATGCTTGCGGCAAGGAAAAACAAGAACTTTGTTTTTAACGGAGATGCCATACAACTCTACCAGGATCTTTCTGGGATCACCCTTCAGAAGCGGCGGATCCTACGACCGTTGCTGGATATTTTACGTGAGAATGACATAACCTACCGCTGGAATTTCCCCTTTGCTCTGTCTGCCACCAAAGATGGAGTCACGGCAACGCTCTCTGTGATGGAGGAACTGCAGGAATTCTGTGACATCTGGAACATCCCGACCCCGCGACTGGATGACTGGGGGAGTCTCCCCCCTCAAATGCGCCAACCACAAAATAAGAATCAACCGCAACAAAAGAGACGAAGACCACGAACCAGAGCTCCATCCCAGGACTCTTATGAATAGAAGAGGATGCTTGTTGAATACATATCCTTTATGGGGTTCTTGCATTTGATTGCTTATAGGGGGTCTTATGTCTGCTTGTGTCTGCATATACTAGGGGTATTTTCCCCTCCTTAGTTATACGGGAAGTAATATGCACAAGGGCACCGGGGCTAGTCCCTGGATAGTTAGTGATTTATCACTAGGAGGTGGTGAACCCAGATCAGCCGACTATACTCCCCCACATTAGGGGTAGACCGGCTGAATAGACCTACACCAGGGTCAGGAAGCTTTTCCTCTCCCTGGTTATAGAATTGGAAGTTTATCCTTGTTTTCTTATTACTTTTTTACTTGTTTTTACTCGTCTTGATAGTTTGTCTTGTGGTGTGTGTGTTTTGTCCCCCCATTGTCATACCCCTTGTCCTAGTGTTACTGACACCTTAGGCTTTCATACGCCGTCATCCTCCTATATCCCCATACCAGAGCCTACTACACAAGCTGCGCACGGCCATTCCCACCCCCTCTCCCCCTCAGGGCCTGTTCCGCCGTGTATAACCACTCACCATGGTTCAGCTTTTGACATTAAATGTGAAAGGGCTCAACTCTGCTCGCAAACGCCGACTTACGCTCAATGAGCTTAAGAGAAGTAGGGCAGATGTGGTGTTCTTGCAGGAGACACATTACGATGCGACAGGGAATTTTAATTTTGCTAAACATCTTTACCCGGTATCTTACATGGCGTCCACTGAGAACAAAAAAGCGGGAGTGGCGATCTTGTTTTCAACCTCGTGCCCCATAGTACCTGACATTGTGACATCAGATCCCATGGGCCGGTTTATTTTTGTCCAGGGTAAAATGTTCGGTTCGCCTGTAATTTTATGCAATATATATGCCCCCAATTCATCACAGGTCCGCTTCATTACCAAAGTCCTGAATAAATTAGCTAAACTCCCAGCAGCACCCCTACTGATAGGAGGGGACTTTAATGTCATTTTTTCAGAAAATATGGATCGGCTGGCAATTGACTCCAATCCCGCCACTAGATCGCAAAGTACTACATCAGCGGCCTTCCGTAGAGTCATCAGGAGATTTGCCCTGTATGATCTGTGGAGGGTGGGTAACCCGGGTGACCGTTCGTTTACTTTTTATTCTGCCCCACATGGCACCCATACCCGTATAGACTATTGGTTTGGAGATATACAATTCTTGCGAATGATGCATTCCGCAGAGGTGGGGAATATATCGTGGTCAGACCATGCGCCAGTTCTCTTGCAGCTGAATGAGGGCCTCTCTACAACTAGGGTATGTCACTGGCGCCTAAATGAATCCCTTCTTAAAAAACCCCTGATTAAGGAGGAGCTAACTGGGGCATTAAAGGAATATTTCCAGTTTAATGAGGATTCAATCCCCTCTATCCCGGTGATGTGGGAAGCTCATAAAGCGGTTTTTCGAGGTCATTGCATAGAACAGGGAACCAGACTGAAAAGAAATAGAGCTCATCTGGAAAAGGAACTAAGAAAGGAGATTGGCAGGCAGGAGACAGCTTTGTTAGCTAAACCAACCAGGAGGAGACTCCAACAGCTAATTGAGGTCAGGGAACAGTTACGAGAGGTCCAGACCCAGGCGGTTGAGAAATTGCTGGTGTTCACTAAGCAACGGTACTATGAGCAAGCGAACAAACACCATTCTCTCCTGGCAAAACAACTGAGGGAGAAAAGGGACCACCAAACCCCCCATCTCATACGGGATTCCGGGGGGAACTTACTGCATGACCCGAGAGCGATCGCCTCTCGTTTCCAGGAATTCTATGCTAAACTGTATTCCCTGCCAAACACTCTGCCACTGGACGAGACCCTTAGAAAAACGCTACTAGTGGATTTTTTGAATTCTTGCTCACTCCCTGGAATCCCCTCTGAGGCTATAGAGACACTTAGCTCAGAATTAACATCGGAAGAGATAGAGGAGGTTATTAATGGAATGCCTAATGGCAAATCCCCGGGCCCAGATGGGCTCACGTATCTTTACTATCAAACCTTCTCCCCTGTGTTGTTGCCACATATGACAAAGGTATTTAATGCATTCTTACAAGGTGAGCCTATGCCTACAACTTTTACGCATTCTTACATCACTCTTATTCCCAAGCCCGGGAAAGATGCAACTGATTGTGCTAATTATAGGCCAATTGCACTTTTGAACGCAGATTTAAAAATTTTCACAAAATTGTTGGCCAATCGGCTGATTCAATGGATCCCCCAAGTAATCCATAAGGATCAGGTAGGCTTTGTACCAGGGCGGCAAGGTGGTGACAACACGAGGAGAACAATTGATCTCATAGATGTAATTAATAAACAAAAAGACCAGGCTCTGATCCTCAGTTTAGACGCTGAGAAGGCGTTTGATCGCCTCAGCTGGCCCTTTATGTTTCAAGTGCTTGAACACATTGGAATAAGAGGTCCCTTTCTCCAGGCTTTGAGGGGGTTATACTCAAATCCCACAGCTGAAATTAAGCTCCCACATGCGTCTTCCCCACCTTTGCGGATAAGGAACGGTACCCGCCAGGGTTGCCCACTCTCTCCCCTCCTGTTCATACTTTGTATCGAACCTCTGGCCTCCATCATCCGACAAGATCCTAATATCCATGGTATTATGGTTAGAGATAAGGAATTCAAACTGTCTTTATTTGCGGATGATATTTTACTAACTATAACCCAACCTCTAATATCTTTACCCAACTTGCAGGCACGGCTGCAGCAGTATGGTCGTCTCTCTGGTTATAAGGTAAACCCTTCAAAAACGGAGGCTTTGCCTCTTAATCTTGACCAATCACTGGTAGACCAACTGAAAACCACATTTAGATATAACTGGAAAGCGGATGCCATTAAGTATTTGGGGATACAATTGACTCCCTCTTACAATACGCTCTATGCACAGAACTTCCCCGGCAGTTTCCGGGAAATAAGGACTCTGCTTGACAATTGGAATAGTCTCCCCCTCTCCCTTTTTGGTAGGATAGCAGCGGTTAAAATGACCATCTTGCCCAAGCTGCTTTACCTTTTTGAAACCTTACCAGTCCCAGTCCCGTTAGGGGTTCTGAGGTCCCTGCAAGCATCCATAGTACACTTTATCTGGGCAAAAAAGAGACATAGAATCTCCAAGACTGTCCTCATCGCCCATAAATCGAAGGGTGGCCTATCGGTACCAGATATAACCAGATACTACTGGGCAACACATCTACGGCGCATCCCAGCATGGTCCAACTTGCTGGCTTTCTCCAAATGGATGGAGATAGAGAAATTATGGCTGGCTCCTTTTCACCCTAACTCTTACCTCTGGCCTAAAGAGGCACCTGAGCTACCTGACTCCCAACTAGGCCCCATCTCATTCACAATTAAATTGTGGAGGGCCTGTTTGGCCAGATTCCCACTGGTCTCTCAGTGCTCTCCCATGCAATCTTTCTTACACACCCCCCTCATGCAACAAGCCGGAGCAGGGCAGGAAATTAAACCCTGGCACGAGAAGGGTTTGTTTAGGTTTGCAGATATTGTGGACTACCGAGACAGGAAGATATTACCTTTCACTGCCTTACAGGATAAATTCCATCTCCCGCATACGGCAAACTTTCACTACATTCGAATCAGACACTTTTTACAGTCCCTAAACAGTGCCGAGATGGTTTCGGCGCCCACCACATTTGAGCACATTTGCAAAACCGCCACCCACACTTCTGGCCTTATATCCGACATCTATATGATCCTATTACACCCAAGCTCAGATGAACCTATTGCACACCCGTATATGGCCAAATGGGAGAGCATAGTGGGGAGTCCAATATCCCAAGACACATGGCAATTGATCTGGAATAGAGCGGCTAAAACCTCCTTGTGTGCCACACATAAGGAGAATCAGTACAAACTAATGTTGCAGTGGTATCATACCCCGTCCTTGTTACACAGGCTCTTTCCAGATACACCGGATACTTGCTGGCGATGTGGCTCAACTGGTGGAACTCTCCAACACATCTTCTGGACATGTCCATTGGTGCAGCCTTTCTGGCAGGAGGTTAGGTCTCTCCTGCGGGAGGTTGTAGCGGTGGACATCCCACTCTCCCCACTATCTTATTTGCTAAATGTCTTTCCTCAACCCATGGCCAAGACGGCTACAAAATTGAGCCTACACATACTCACAGCCGCAAGGTGCCTGGTAGCACAATTCTGGAAAAGGCAAGCCCCCCCTTCCCGAATGGACCTTCTCTCCAGGAATTCTATGCTAAACTGTATTCCCTGCCAAACACTCTGCCACTGGACGAGACCCTTAGAAAAACGCTACTAGTGGATTTTTTGAATTCTTGCTCACTCCCTGGAATCCCCTCTGAGGCTATAGAGACACTTAGCTCAGAATTAACATCGGAAGAGATAGAGGAGGTTATTAATGGAATGCCTAATGGCAAATCCCCGGGCCCAGATGGGCTCACGTATCTTTACTATCAAACCTTCTCCCCTGTGTTGTTGCCACATATGACAAAGGTATTTAATGCATTCTTACAAGGTGAGCCTATGCCTACAACTTTTACGCATTCTTACATCACTCTTATTCCCAAGCCCGGGAAAGATGCAACTGATTGTGCTAATTATAGGCCAATTGCACTTTTGAACGCAGATTTAAAAATTTTCACAAAATTGTTGGCCAATCGGCTGATTCAATGGATCCCCCAAGTAATCCATAAGGATCAGGTAGGCTTTGTACCAGGGCGGCAAGGTGGTGACAACACGAGGAGAACAATTGATCTCATAGATGTAATTAATAAACAAAAAGACCAGGCTCTGATCCTCAGTTTAGACGCTGAGAAGGCGTTTGATCGCCTCAGCTGGCCCTTTATGTTTCAAGTGCTTGAACACATTGGAATAAGAGGTCCCTTTCTCCAGGCTTTGAGGGGGTTATACTCAAATCCCACAGCTGAAATTAAGCTCCCACATGCGTCTTCCCCACCTTTGCGGATAAGGAACGGTACCCGCCAGGGTTGCCCACTCTCTCCCCTCCTGTTCATACTTTGTATCGAACCTCTGGCCTCCATCATCCGACAAGATCCTAATATCCATGGTATTATGGTTAGAGATAAGGAATTCAAACTGTCTTTATTTGCGGATGATATTTTACTAACTATAACCCAACCTCTAATATCTTTACCCAACTTGCAGGCACGGCTGCAGCAGTATGGTCGTCTCTCTGGTTATAAGGTAAACCCTTCAAAAACGGAGGCTTTGCCTCTTAATCTTGACCAATCACTGGTAGACCAACTGAAAACCACATTTAGATATAACTGGAAAGCGGATGCCATTAAGTATTTGGGGATACAATTGACTCCCTCTTACAATACGCTCTATGCACAGAACTTCCCCGGCAGTTTCCGGGAAATAAGGACTCTGCTTGACAATTGGAATAGTCTCCCCCTCTCCCTTTTTGGTAGGATAGCAGCGGTTAAAATGACCATCTTGCCCAAGCTGCTTTACCTTTTTGAAACCTTACCAGTCCCAGTCCCGTTAGGGGTTCTGAGGTCCCTGCAAGCATCCATAGTACACTTTATCTGGGCAAAAAAGAGACATAGAATCTCCAAGACTGTCCTCATCGCCCATAAATCGAAGGGTGGCCTATCGGTACCAGATATAACCAGATACTACTGGGCAACACATCTACGGCGCATCCCAGCATGGTCCAACTTGCTGGCTTTCTCCAAATGGATGGAGATAGAGAAATTATGGCTGGCTCCTTTTCACCCTAATTCTTACCTCTGGCCTAAAGAGGCACCTGAGCTACCTGACTCCCAACTAGGCCCCATCTCATTCACAATTAAATTGTGGAGGGTCTGTTTGGCCAGATTCCCACTGGTCTCTCAGTGCTCTCCCATGCAATCTTTCTTACACACCCCCCTCATGCAACAAGCCGGAGCAGGGCAGGAAATTAAACCCTGGCACGAGAAGGGTTTGTTTAGGTTTGCAGATATTGTGGACTACCGAGACAGGAAGATATTACCTTTCACTGCCTTACAGGATAAATTCCATCTCCCGCATACGGCAAACTTTCACTACATTCGAATCAGACACTTTTTACAGTCCCTAAACAGTGCCGAGATGGTTTCGGCGCCCACCACATTTGAGCACATTTGCAAAACCGCCACCCACACTTCTGGCCTTATATCCGACATCTATATGATCCTTTTACACCCAAGCTCAGATGAACCTATTGCACACCCGTATATGGCCAAATGGGAGAGCATAGTGGGGAGTCCAATATCCCAAGACACATGGCAATTGATCTGGAATAGAGCGGCTAAAACCTCCTTGTGTGCCACACATAAGGAGAATCAGTACAAACTAATGTTGCAGTGGTATCATACCCCGTCCTTGTTACACAGGCTCTTTCCAGATACACCGGATACTTGCTGGCGATGTGGCTCAACTGGTGGAACTCTCCAACACATCTTCTGGACATGTCCATTGGTGCAGCCTTTCTGGCAGGAGGTTAGGTCTCTCCTGCGGGAGGTTGTAGCGGTGGACATCCCACTCTCCCCACTATCTTATTTGCTAAATGTCTTTCCTCAACCCATGGCCAAGAAGGCTACAAAATTGAGCCTACACATACTCACAGCCGCAAGGTGCCTGGTAGCACAATTCTGGAAAAGGCAAGCCCCCCCTTCCCGAATGGACCTTCTCTCTAGGGTGAGGGAGACTCGTAGTATGGAGTACCTGACCGCTTCTCTGAATAATCGTATCCCCTTCTTTGATAAAACTTGGGAACGCTGGGATCGCTACTGGATTGAGGAGCGAGCACGAGGAGGAGAGTGATATGGTCATCCCCTTTTTGTCTTTACCCAATTGTTAATTGTTGTCATGGTGTGTTTGTATGACTGTCTTTCGTTGACACCCCCCCCCCCCCAACCCACCTCAACCGATTAGATGTAATGCAGATGTCATCCTGGGCAAATGTCTAAATACTAGAAAAATACTGCACGGTCAGGCTTAGGGTCCTGATACACCAATGGAAGATTCAAGCTGTTGAGGTCTTTTGAGACGAAACTTGTTTTTTGGTTGTATTGTTGTTGAAAAACTTTATTGTGCAATATGTACATGTTAACTTTTCTGTTACATTTCTTTGAAAAATGATAATAAAAATACAATTATAAAAAAAAAAAATAACACATAAATACACCTAAATAACATTGATTGTTATGCTATATAGGATTGTTTCCCCTAAATCCCTTCCTCATCCAATCCCTACCCTTCCTTGGTTGAACTTGATGGACAAGTGTCTTTTTTCAACCGTATAAACTATGAAACTATAAACTATGAAATGAAATAGTTTTAGGTGCTACACAGTTCAAGATAGTGGCAGCTGAATTGGCGCTACCACTCTGGCTTCTCAGTCGGACTCATATCAGACATAAAGTGACTCTTTACAGCTCTTTTGCATGTAACTTTGGAGGTGCAATTAAATAGGAAAATGGCAGAATTTAAAATAAAATGGGGACTGCTAAAAATAAAATCTCATACCTTACCTGAGGGTAATAGTTGTTAACTGGTGTTAAATCTTGTGACAGTTTCCTTTCACAGCAACATCAAATGATTTCCTAATATACTGCAAAAATAACATAATGTCACATGCACAGATAAAAATATAGCCCCAGTAGCGTACCAAGAACCCGATGGGCACGGGTGCTTAGAATGCGGAACCCCGCATGGCCCCTGAGCCATGCTGCTGGCCATCCTACACGTTATACTTCAGAACAAACATATATCATATATATGCTACACAGACATAAGGACACATACACAATGGGGCAGATTTACTTACCCGGTCCTGTCGCAATCCGGCGTGGATTCGGGTCTGCCGCGGTTCACTAAGCTCGTGCTCCCAAGTTCCTGCATTCGTCGCTTCCACGCCGAGGTCTGCTGTCGTTTACCTGCTTCTTCCCGGTGCTTTTAAGTGCGTGTCTTGTGACACAATTCTAAATGTTAAATCTTGCGCGCTGTCCGAATCCGGTTGTCCGACGACCCGCCCCCCCGATTTCTGTTGTGTTCAAGTTGGGGCCGATGGGCCAAAATCTGATCGCGTGCGTCATAAACACAACGAAAATGCGTCCGATGGACCCTTAGTAAATGAGCCCCTATATATGCATAACACACATATAAACAATGCACCATATACACTTTACACTATAAATATATATATATATATATATATATATATATATATATATATATATATATATTATGTCTCCTGGACATTTATCTTAATAAATGTGAAAAAAAGCATTATTTAGATACAGTATATACTATTTCCTCAAAGTGAATCCTCCCAATAAAGTGGCAACATTATTACTAGCGTACTCGAAACTGCTCGTTGCTCGGACGAATACTTCGCCCGCTCGAGAAAATGGCAGCTCCCGCCGTTTTGCTTTTTGGCGGCCAGAAACAGAGCCAATCACAAGCCAGGAGACTCTGCACTCCACCCAGCATGACGTGGTACCCTTACACGTCGATAGCAGTGGTTGGCTGGCCAGATCAGGTGACCCTGGGATAGACTAGCCGCTGCCCGCGCTGCTCGGATCATTCTGTGTCTGGATGCCGCTAGGGAGAGAGCTGCTGCTGGTCAGGGAAAGCGTTAGGGTGTTCTATTAGCTTACTGTTAGGCAGGAGTGATTCTCCAAGAACCCAACAGCCCTTCTTAGGGCTACAATAACGTTCTACTTTTTTTTTTTTTTATTTGCATCTAGTACCATTTTGTGAGGAATTAGCAGGGGGACTTGCTACCGTTGTGTTAAGCTCTTAGTGGCACACATATCCACCTCAAACACCAAAGTGGGAAAATTTAGTAGGGGTTGGATTTCAATTAGGCACAGTCTGCCATTTTTCCTTTTTTATTTTACGTTTATTTTGTTTAATAACTCAGTGTCATCTCATCTGGCATAGTAATGTGCTTTCATACTTGGCTAGAAAATAGCCATAGGAGAATCCAAACGGCTTACGCCTACAGTAGCGTTATATATTTGATTTCTGGTTGATCTGCTGGTGGCTGTACTTGCTGCAGTGCATCTACTAGCCAATTGTGAGCAATTTGTAGTGAGACTTGCGACCGCTGTGTTTTGCGCTTAGTGACGCACATATCCATTGCAAAGACCGAAGTGGGAAAATTTAGTAGGGGTTGGATTTCAATTAGGCACAGTCTGCCATTTGTCCTTTTTTATTTTACGTTTATTTTGTTTAATAACTCAGTGTCATCTCATCTGGCATAGTAGTGTGCTTTCATACTTGGCTAGAAAATAGCCATAGGAGAATCCAAACGGCTTACGCCTACAGTAGCGTTATATATTTGATTTCTGCTTGATCTGCTGGTGGCTGTACTTGCTGCAGTGCATCTACTAGCCAATTGTGAGCAATTTGTAGTGAGACTTGCGACCGCTGTGTTTTGCGCTTAGTGACGCACATATCCATTGCAAAGACCGAAGTGGGAAAATTTAGTAGGGGTTGGATTTCAATTAGGCACAGTCTGCCATTTTTCCTTTTTTATTTTACGTTTATTTTGTTTAATAACTCAGCGTCATCTCATCTGGCATAGTAGTGTGCTTTCATACTTGGCTAGAAAATAGCCATAGGAGAATCCAAACGGCTTACGCCTACAATAGCGTTATATATTTGATTTCTGGTTGATCTGCTGGTGGCTGTACTTGCTGCAGTGCATCTACTAGCCAATTGTGAGCAATTTGTAGTGAGACTTGCGACCGCTGTGTTTTGCGCTTAGTGACGCACATATCCATTGCAAAGACCGAAGTGGGAAAATTTAGTAGGGGTTGGATTTCAATTAGGCACAGTCTGCCATTTTTCCTTTTTTATTTTACGTTTATTTTGTTTAATAACTCAGTGTCATCTCATCTGGCATAGTAGTGTGCTTTCATACTTGGCTAGAAAATAGCCATAGAAGAATCCAAACGGCTTACGCCTACAGTAGCGTTATATATTTGATTTCTGCTTGATCTGCTGGTGGCTGTACTTGCTGCAGTGCATCTACTAGCCAATTGTGAGCAATTTGTAGTGAGACTTGCGACCGCTGTGTTTTGCGCTTAGTGACGCACATATCCATTGCAAAGACCGAAGTGGGAAAATTTAGTAGGGGTTGGATTTCAATTAGGCACAGTCTGCCATTTTTCCTATTTTATTTTACGTTTATTTTGTTTAATAACTCAGTGTCATCTCATCTGGCATAGTAGTGTGCTTTCATACTTGGCTAGAAAATAGCCATAGGAGAATCCAAACGGCTTACGCCTACAGTAGCGTTATATATTTGATTTCTGGTTGATCTGCTGGTGGCTGTACTTGCTGCAGTGCATCTACTAGCCAATTGTGAGCAATTTGTAGTGAGACTTGCGACCGCTGTGTTTTGCGCTTAGTGACGCACATATCCATTGCAAAGACCGAAGTGGGAAAATTTAGTAGGGGTTGGATTTCAATTAGGCACAGTCTGCCATTTTTCCTTTTTTATTTTACGTTTATTTTGTTTAATAACTCAGTGTCATCTCATCTGGCATAGTAGTGTGCTTTCATACTTGGCTAGAAAATAGCCATAGGAGAATCCAAACGGCTTACGCCTACAGTAGCGTTATATATTTGATTTCTGGTTGATCTGCTGGTGGCTGTACTTGCTGCAGTGCATCTACTAGCCAATTGTGAGCAATTTGTAGTGAGACTTGCGACCGCTGTGTTTTGCGCTTAGTGACGCACATATCCATTGCAAAGACCGAAGTGGGAAAATTTAGTAGGGGTTGGATTTCAATTAGGCACAGTCTGCCATTTTTCCTTTTTTATTTTACGTTTATTTTGTTTAATAACTCAGTGTCATCTCATCTGGCATAGTAGTGTGCTTTCATACTTGGCTAGAAAATAGCCATAGCAATAGGATAGCATCGTTTGGTTTTAAAAACTCAAAAACACAAAAAAAAAAAAAAAACACAAAAAAAAGTTAAAAAAAAATTAAAACTATAACTCTCATTTTAAAAATGTTTAACCCGAGGGCTAGGGGTAGAGGACGAGGGCGGGGACGTGGGCGTCCAACTACTGCAGGGGTCAGTAGGCCGTGGTCCTGGCCGGGGTGAGACACCACCTGCTTATGAGGGAGCAGGGGAACGCCGCAGAGCTACACTCCCTAGGTTCATGTCTGAAGTTACTGGGACTCGTGGTAGAGCACTGTTGAGGCCAGAACAGTGCGAACAGGTGATGTCGTGGATTGCTGACAATGCTTCGAGCAATTTGTCCACCAGTCAGTCTTCCACGCAGTCCACCCATGTCACCGAAATCGCCAATCCTCCAGCTCCTGCACCTCAGCCTCCTCCCCCCCAGTCTGCCCCCTCCCAGGAAAATTTGGCATTTGAACCGGCATACTCTGAGGAACTGTTTTCTGGACCCTTCCCACAGTCACAAACCACTTGTCCGGTTGCTGCTGAGCAATTTTCCGATGCCCAGGTTTTCCACCAGTCACAGTCTGTGGGTGATGATGACCTTCTTGACGTAGTGGAAGTGTGTAAAGAGGTGTCCGACGATGAGGAGACACGGTTGTCAGACAGTGGGGAAGTTGTTGTCAGGGCAGGAAGTCCGAGGGGGGAGCAGACTGAGGGATCGGAGGATGATGAGGTGACAGACCCAAGCTGGGTTGAGAGGCCGGGTGAACACAGTGCTTCTGAGACGGAGGAGAGTCCTCGACCAGAACAGGTTGGAAGAGGCAGTGGTGGGGCCAGACTGAGAGGCAGGGCCAGAGCTGGTGCATCAGCGCCAAATGTGTCAACTAGTGAAGCTCCCGTGGCGAGGGCTCTTGCGGCGAGGGCTAGATCTTCAGAAGTCTGGAGGTTCTTTAAGGAAACACCGGATGACCGACGGACTGTGGTGTGCAACATTTGCCAAACCAGGCTCAGCAGGGGTTCCACCACTACTAGCTTAACTACCACCAGTATGCGCAGGCATATGAATGCTAAACACCCCACTCAGTGGCAACAAGCCCGTTCACCTCCGGCCGTGCACACCACTGCTCCTTCCCCTGTGTCAGCTGATAGTCAGCCCCCTGCCCAGGACCCTGCCACAAAAACCCCATCGTCGCCTCCACGATCCTCCACAGCATCCACCAGCGTTCAGCTCTCCATACCCCAGACGCTGGAGCGGAAACGCAAATATAGTGCAACCCACCCGCACGCCCAAGCCCTTAATGTGCACATCTCCAGATTGCTTAGCCTGGAGATGCTGCCCTATAGGCTAGTAGAGACCGAGGCCTTTCGCAACCTCATGGCGGCGGCCGCCCCTCGGTATTCGGTCCCCAGCCGCCACTACTTTTCCCGATGTGCCGTCCCAGCCCTGCACCAGCACGTGTCAGACAACATCATCCGTGCCCTGACCAACGCCGTTTCTGACAAGGTCCACCTGACCACGGACACGTGGACGAGTGCTGCCGGGCAGGGCCACTATATATCGCTGACGGCACATTGGGTTAACTTGGTGGAGGCTGGGAGCGAGTCTGACCCTGCGGCTGGTCATATACTGCCGACGCCGAGGATTGCGGGGCCTACCTCGGTCCAGGTGTTTCAGGCCTACTATGCCTCCTCCTCCTCCCACCCCTCCTCCACCTCCTCCTCCAAACTACCATCCGTGGGCACGGCGCCATCAGTCGGTAGCTCTAGGCACAGCAGCAGTGCCGTTGCTAAGCGACAGCAGGCGGTGCTCAAACTGCTGAGCCTAGGCGATAAAAGGCACACCGCCCAAGAGCTATTACAGGGCATCACGGCGCAGACTGATCTGTGGCTGGCACCGCTGAACCTGAAGCCAGGCATGGTTGTGTGTGACAACGGCCGTAACCTGGTAGCGGCTCTGCAACTCGGCAGACTGACACATGTGCCATGCCTGGCCCATGTGTTAAATCTGATAGTTCAGCGTTTCCTCAAGACATACCCCAATCTGTCAGATTTGCTCACGAAGGTGCGCCGCATCTGTGCGCATTTCAGGAAGTCCAGCACAGATGCTGCCACTCTCAGGGCAGCGCAGCGCCGCCTCCAACTGCCCGCTCACCGACTGTTGTGCGACGTGCCCACGAGGTGGAATTCAACACTGACCATGTTATCCAGAGTTTACCAGCAGCGCCGAGCGATTGTAGACTGCCAGATGTCAACTTCCACCAGAACTGGTAGTCAGGTCAGTCAGCTTCCTCAAGTCTACAATGAGGAGTGGACGTGGATGTCTGATATCTGTCAGGTGCTGAGTAACTTTGAGGAGTCAACACAGATGGTCAGTGGCGATGCCGCCATCATCAGCCTCACCATCCCGCTGCTTGGCCTGTTGAAAAACTCTCTGATCAGCATGAAGTCGGAAGCTTTGCGCTCGTCACAAGAGACGGGGGAAGAAGATTCCCTTGTTGATAGCCAAAGCACCCTCAGGTCTGTTTCTCAGCGCATATCGGAGGAGGTGGAGGTGGAGGAGGATGAGGAGGAAGAGTAGGAGAATGTTGGCGAGACACAAGAGGGGACCATTGTTGAGTCCTTCACTGTTCAGCGTGTATGGGCAGAAGAAGAGGAGTTGGAGGAGTTGGAGGAGGAGGAAATGGACAGTCAGGCCAGTGAGGGGAGTGAATTCTTACGCGTTGGGACTCTGGCGCATATGGCAGATTTCATGCTAGGCTGCCTATCCCGTGACCCTCGCGTTCAAAGAATTTATTCCAGCACCGATTACTGGGTGTTCACTCTCCTGGACCCACGGTACAAGCAAAATCTTTCCACTCTCATCCCTGCAGAGGAAAGGAGTGTGAGAATGCATGAATACCAGCAGGCCCTGGTGCACAAGCTGAAACAGTATTTCCCTTCTGACAGCGCTAGCGGCAGAGTGCGTAGTTCTGCGGGACAAGTAGCGAGGGAGAGTAGGCGAGCAGGCAGCTTGTCCAGCACTGGCAAGGGTACGCTTTACAAGGCTTTTGCCAGCTTTATGTCACCCCAGCAAGACACTGTCACCTGTCCCCAGTCTCGGCAGAGTAGGGCTGATCTTTACAGAAAGATGGTGAGGGAGTACGTAGCTGACCATACCATCGTCCTAAATGATCACACAGCTCCCTACAACTACTGGGTTTCAAAGCTGGACATGTGGCACGAACTGGCGCTGTACGCCTTGGAGGTTCTTGCCTGCCCTGCCGCTAGCGTCTTGTCCGAGCGGGTTTTCAGTGCAGCTGGTGGCATCATCACCGATAAGCGTACACGCCTGTCGACTAACAGCGCTGACAGGCTGACGCTTATTAAGATGAATAAAGCCTGGATTTCTCATAATTTCCAATCTCCACCAGGTGAAGGAAGCTCAACCTGAATAATTGATCCACTCCTCCTCCTCCTCATTTTCCTCCTTCTCCTCCTCTTTGTACAGTAAAGCAGAGGAAACTGGCTATTTTTTGACAGGGCCCACTGGCTCTAGCTATAGTACTTTATGCATTTAATTTTTCTGGGGGGCCACCTACCCGGTCCTCTGTTTTAAACAATTTTTGGGAGTGCCACATACAGGCACTCAATCTATTCAATTTTTCTGGAGGGCCACCTACCCGGTCCTCTGTTTTAAACAATTTTTGGGAGTGCCACATACAGGCACTCAATCTATTCCATTTTACTGGAGGGCCACCTACCTGCTCCTCTGGTTTGAAAAATTTTTGGGACTGCCACATACAGGCACTATCCAAATTAAATTGTCTCCATAGCAGCCTCCACACGTTGTCTCCATTGCTACCTCCAAAAGTCGTCCATATAGCTGCCTCCATACATCGTCCCTTTATCAAACGAGGTGTGTCAGGCAGAAATTTGGGTTGTTTTCATGGATTCCACATCAAAGTTGTTAACTTTGTCGCCACCCTGCTGTGTTATCCACAAAATATACTGGCAAACTTTTATCATTTACCAATATTATTTCAGCGCTTCTTGCGCATCTGTTTACATTCCCCTCACCCGGCATATCCTAAACTTATAAGAACGCTACTACACTTGATCTTATACAAAAGGTTCTTAGAAGTGCTGTTTGGGGAGTAGCCTAGAGACAGGGGCTTGGATTGGCGAAAGCTCGCCTGGCAGCGGAGCGCCAGCTCCATGCGCATCAGCCGCTTCTTGCACATCTGTTTACATTCCCCTCACCCGCCATATCCCAAACTTATAAGAACGCTACTACACTTAACTTGGTGCAGGCTGGGACCGAGTCTGACCCTGGGGCTGGTCATATACTGCCGACGCAGAGAATTGCGGGGCCTACCTCGGTCCAGGTCTCAAAGGCCTACTATACCTCCTCCCAACCCTCCTCTACCTCCTCCTCCTCCGAATTACCATCCGTGGGCATGGCGCCATCAGTCGGTAGCTCTAGGCACAGCAGCAGTGCCGTCGCTAAGCGACAGCAGGCGGTGCTCAAACTGCTGAGCCTAGGCGATAAAAGGCACACCGCCCAAGAGCTATTACAGGGCATTCCACATCAAACTTGTTAACTTTGTCGCCACCCTGCTGTGTAATCCACAAAATATACTTGCAAACTTTTATCATTTACCGATATTATTTCAGCGCTTCTTGCGCATCTGTTTACATTCCCCTCACCCGGCATATCCTAAACTTATAAGAACGCTACTACACTTGATCTTATACAAAAGGTTCTTAGAAGTGCTGTTTGGGGAGTAGCCTAGAGACAGGGGCTTGGATTGGCGAAAGCTCGCCTGGCAGCGGAGCGCCAGCTCCATGCCAAGATCCAACTAACATAGTTTTAACTGCAGCACCTTTAATCTACTACTAGTTCACTGCCTCCATACATGGTCCCCTTATCAAACGAGCTGTGTCAGGCAGAATTTTGGGTTGTTTTCATGGCTTCCATGTTAACTTTGTCGCCACCCTGCTGTGTAATCCACAAAATATACTGGCAAACTTTTATCATGTACCGATATTATTTGAGCGCTTCTTGCTCACCTCCTTTGGTTCCTCTCTGCCACCCATTGGTTTGAAGCCTGAGTACATTTAGGGTATGTCGCCATGCCACTCTCTAGCCTGCTGCCGCTGCCTCTGCATGCAGTCCCCTATAGTGTCAGGGTCAATTATTGCATGTTTTAGATGCTATCTAGCTTCATTCTGTCACTCTGTCATGGCCATGCTGTTGCCCATAATTTTGGCATAATGGTGCGATTATGCAGCCTCAGAGGCATCCATGCATGCTGCCCCTGCTGTTTCCTGTCCATTTCCGTGGTGTTTCCATCCTTTTCTGAGGTTCCCAGGTGTTTGGCCAAGCTTCCCTGTGCAGAGCCTTGGTCCCCTTGAAAAATGCTCGAGTCTCCCATTGACTTCAATGGGGTTCGTTATTCGAGACGAGCACTCGAGCATCGGGAAAAGTTCGTCTCGAATAACGAGTACCCGAGCATTTTAGTGCTCGCTCATCTCTAATTATTACACAGGCTGTTTGTAGCAATGGTCTTTGCTTTGAGCCTCCACGAGACTCTAGGACAAGTATAAGGAGTCAGGACTGGTAATAATGTGGCACTTTCTCACCAGATGACTTGTTCAAGAAGATGGTGTCGATGAGAATCTTCCAGGGATTGTGAAACAGCGTTTCATGGATTCAAATAAATGAATAGCGAGAAGGAGGCCATTTGGAGGACACTTTTCTGCATTTCGGCTCCATAGCTACAAAGGATGAAAAAGAAAATACATTTTTATCTATAATCCAAAATAGTAATTTCTCTCACAGTTTGTCTCTCCGCAATCTTGTCCTGGACTCCCTAAATTCCTGGTTTTCCTTGCAGCTACCTCCCCACTTCCCCTATATATTGCCCAGCTGGGTCCTCAGGTTCTTCCTCTCTGCTATCCAGTCTGCGATGCTCCTCTTGGTGTCATGTGCCACGACGTAGTGGCCCCTCTCATCTCCCCCTCATATTGTGGCCCCTCATCTTCTCAATATATTGTGGCCCCTCATCTCCTCCTAATATTGTGGCCTCTCTCACCCCCGCCCTCAAAATGCAGGCTCTCATCTGTCCCTCAAATTGTGGCCTCTCATCTCCCCTTCATATTGTGGTCTGTTCTTCCATCTCATATTGTGGCCCTTACCATTGTAGCCCCTCATCTTCCTTTCCATTTTGGCTCCTTTGATATTGTGCCCTCCCTGCTCCCTCGTTTTGCTGCCTAATAAAAATAACATTAACCACGCTCTATCTTTTGTGGCTCAGGCAGTCGGCCCAGTAGAATTCATAGAAATACATTGGGGTGTGTGATATCCACTGAAAAAAATCATCTAATACATGACCTCAAGATCTGTGAGGTCATCTATTATAAAAATGTGTATATTAGGGGATTTCATGAATTCACAACAGTACTAGAGACAAGGACTATTAAATTCCTACTCTAGTCAGATATTAAAGGGTTAATTCTTCAGAATTCTGTGTCATAGATGCGCTGATGTCATAGTTCCCACTTTGGCTAATAGACAAGGAAACTGACCAATCAGAAGCAAGATCCTACAGCCACACCCACCAATCAGGAGTCATATCATGCTGCCACGCCCACCTGCCTTAGGTATTACTTGCCGATGCCAGTCAGTAGGGGTAGGCACTGGGTGGTGGGACGTCGAGGCGTGAAGAACCGTGGATTTATGGAAGCCTGGACCGATGGAGCCGTGGACCAATGGAGCCGTGGACCTCGGGATCCCTGGACACCTGGCTAACTGGGTGACAGATATTTATTGGCAGTAACCCTCTAAGCCCAGAGGAAGGGCGATCCTTCAGCCATGGGTTCCCTAGAGGTTTCCTCCACAGGGGGTTTTTCCTCTCCTGAGTGCTGAAGGGTGACTCTTCGTGAGTCGAGGGTCTGCCATGGGATGGGATTATAAATAAATATTTGGTCTTTTAATTCCCAATTATTTATGTTTTGTCTATTTATTGGGTCTTCTTTGGTTTAATTCATTTTTCTTGGAGGTTTTTTGGGCATGTGAATACAAGGTCTGTGAACATCACATCTCACAGGGTCATAAGGAGAACACAGGGAACATTGTCCAGTAACTGCTCCTAAGGATGCACCTACCCCAGTAGTTGCCCCTGACATATAGCACAGGTATCACGTGTACACACATCCCTGAAGGAACGAGGCCTAACATAGGCCATAACTGTCCTGTTACCCATAGCAACCAAACGCAGCACAGCTTTCATTCCTCAAAGTTTTCTCTTAAAATGAAACCTGCTCTGTGATTGGTTGCCAATTGATATACAGTAAAAGTAGTTTCAACAACAAGTAAAGAATATGAAAACAAAAAACTTCATTAACCTATTGACACTCAGTGAAGGATATATCCATCACTGGAGCTGAGCCGGTATCAGGAAGCCGGGGTATCATCTGCAACTAACAGCTGACACCCCAGTGTCACTGTGCTGCTTTTTGGGGGGTGCCGACCGTTGCTATGGCAACCCTGATGTCCAATCAGGGTCACACAAACAGGATATTACAGTCTCGATGTCAGCCTATGCATAGGGTGACAGTGATAAAACCCTGGAATACATCAGTATTGCTGGGTATTATAATGAACAAGCAAACAGATGATTGATTGTTCATGTCCCATAGTAGGGCTAATAAAAAATGTCTACTGAGATGAGGGTGTTGAGGTCCCCAAATGACCCCCCTGTACTGGACCCCATATGTCCCCTCTGGTACTAATATGTGGGTGCAGATCCCCTGTACTGACATGTGTGTGTAAAAGACCCTGTATGTCCCCCTGGTACTGATACGTGCATGTGATCCTTTATGACCGCCTGTACTGAAATGTGGGTGTACAGGACCCTGTATGTGTCCCCTGTAGTTATATGTGGGTGCAGGTGACCATTTATGATCCCCCCTTAACTGATATATGGGGACTCAGTACCCTGTATGACTCCCTGTTCTGATATGTGGGTGCACATGACCCTCCCTTGTACTGATATGTGGGTTCAGTGGACTCTCCAACCTGCACCATACACACAAGAGGAGTCTGATCCTACAACCATGCAGTAAATCCTTTTGGTCATGTTGTTTACTATTGCCATGACAATAAACCCTCTCCCTCAAACTTATTGGATGAGGCCCAAACGTTTGTTTACAACTGAGGACAAACCATAGAGCTCCAACTGCACAGAGTCTCCTCAGGACAACAGACTGCGCACAGCGACACCATGTTTATGAAGACCAAAACAGACTGCTGCCCCATAGACTGGCCCCAACAATACATTATATATAGATTCACCAACAGCATTCAGACACAAAAATCAAATGCAGGTGTAATATATACAGTATATATACATACCCACACCAATACCCTCACATTACTGCACCTTACTGTATACTGTAGCACCAAAAATGTATTGCACTTCATGGCTGCCATAAGGCAGATACAGTATAGACATCGCTTACAGTATAAACCAGTCATAGCTCTGACCTTCTACCTCTGATCTGTCCTGGTCACCTCACAGATGACAATTCTTCTCCATCAATTACAGAACTTTCATAACTTCTCCAGCCGTGACTTATTGCTACAGAATTCACTACAAGGCGTCTCCAGCTCCGTGCAGTACATCCCAGAACCGTGCACCACAGTCACTTACAGTATAAGGTCACATAGATAAAAAACTCTCCTAATTCATATATGGCGCCCACTAATTTTTATCTAGCAACAACATCCTCTTATTAATTTCATGTTTACTCCAATTAATTAATTTTTAGCAAAGCAGTATGTAAGTATATAAACCTGCATCCCATCATTAATAATTAAAAACACAGCCCCCCTCGCTAATTCATATGAAGTTAGAAGTGACCTATCAAGGAGCCTCCATTATAATATACTGTCCAGGAGCCCATTCCCATATCCCTATACTGCAATGCCCAGGAGTGCTTTTCTCACCCACCCCTCCTTAATAATATAATGTCCAGTAGCCATTATCAACCCCCCAAATAATATACTGGCCTGGAGTATCGTTATAACTTCCCCTCACTTTATATACTGCCCTATATTTCCTTACCCTTGCACTGTAATATACTTCCCAGGAGTGCCTTTACCCCCCCCCCCCTCCCTGATAATATACGGCATAGGAGCCATCATCAACTCCCCCCTAATAATTTACTTTCTAGAAGTGCCTGACTGCCTTCATAGTCCCCACATTACAATCAGTGTTGCACCCACCCAAATACTCCTTTAACTATTATACCAGAAATAACCACAGACACCATTAACATTTCAATATGTGGTATGACAGCTTGGGTGACTGATCACCTCCCTAGTAGGGAACTTAGTAATTGCAGATGGAACCACTCCCTGGGAGGGAAACAGTTAACATATCACATGTCTGTAATCAATGAAATGCTGTTTTGTTACTGTAAAGATAGCTGGAAGCTGGTTGGACAATCCTGCCACCTCAATAGGGGAGCATAAAAACCCTTTGAGGGCGGGAGAACATGGTCTTAGTCAGTTCAGTCTTCAGTTTTATGGAAGCGCCTTTCTGTGCTGCACCATCCAGTGTCACACTAACAGGAAGCAGAGGTGTCAGCTGCCTGACACCTTGGGAAAGTAAGGAGACTAACCCCAGAGCAAAGGGTCCACTGTCCGATCTCAGCTCCATCTAGCAGGCCAGCCTGAAGTTACTACCAGGCTGTGAGCAAACCTTCCTGTGGACCAGCTATCTCTACCAGCTTTCCAGCCTGATTTTTGCAGCATTTTCATCCCATGTGGATGAATCCACAAAGTGATTTGTGGTGATCACAAAATTCAAGCACCAGTCCATCTCCGACCAGAATGCAGGACAGCTACAAAGATCAACACTGGAGGACCTACCCTACCTACACTACTTGTAGAGACTTTGTAATGCTGCATTATTCCAGTAGGGACACTGCAGTATTATTGAACACATGGCACAGAATTTACTTCCCTGATTATGGACGATCAATGTGATCAGGGCATCGTGGCAATGTGATCGGGTTTGTATCCAGAGAACATCTTCCATAAAGGAAGGGGAAACCATTTAAATTACATTTAATTATAAAAGTGCAGTGTTAAGCATATACACACAGTGAGGCATATTTACTAAGGGTCCGCAGATGCACTTTCATCTGACTGTTCACGGTTTTCAGGATTTGCGCAGCTTTAACAGGTATTTAACAGGGGTTTGTGCTGGGATTGTGTCGCACACGATCAGATTGTGGCGCAGAAATTGGGAAGGTGAAATTCAGCGGACCGGAAGGGGGAAGCGACACATGCAGGATATCGGGCGCACGATCTTAGTGAATCGCAGCACAATGCATGATAGTCGGACAATGCACTTTCGTGAATTCCGCGGGACCCGATAAGTTTACGTGCCCCAATGTTACAATGTTAGAAGTGGGGTAAATGAGAAAATAATCTCAGTTACTGGCAGTGTGAAATTATTTCAGGGCTTGTAAACCAAAAAACTGGTCTACAATTCCTGATAAATCTCCCTCATAGATAGAAATATAGCCAGACATCTAATATTGATCATTCCCAGCCTAGTGACTAAAGTGTTAAAACAGATTAAAATTCACTCAGTCGAGTGACTGGACGACCCTCAGTTACATCTGCAATATGATACATAATCCACGTAGCCTGTGCACATAACAAGATGTGCATTGGAAGACCCAGAACGGATCTGCATATGCCCGGAGAAGATAGTTCCACGAAATTGTGTCTTATCAACCCGATGTTGTCACACTAGTCCTAGGCAATCAATGACACATACACAATATGGCGGGAAATACCTTGTGCGTCACTGGAGACAGGAAGAGGTAAGTATAGAGTGTGGAAACAAAAAAAGGGAAAGAAATACACAGACCAATGTATTTGCATGTTCATGAAAAGATGATATAACTTCACTAGCAGCAGGCTATATATTATATAGGTTATATTGCCCTGTTAAATGAGACCGAATCTAAAAATTAAGGGCATATTGTGGATTGATGGGCCTCTGGAATCGGAACCAAGTTACCCCGATTCTCGTGGTGTGCTTTGGGTCCAAGTGCAAATTTGTCCAAAAACCAAGCATATGTGTTTTGATAATCAAAAAAGTGCACTTACTGGGGGGTAATATATCTTTAGACAGGCTGCTTGTTAAAGTCCTATGTCTGTCTTTGGAGCTCCGCTGCCATCAGATTCATTAAAGTGACAATTGGCCCTTGATAATTATGCTGGCAGTGTATTATGCTATCGGTTGTTTGTGACAGACACAAAAAAAGGTTGGCAAAAAAACAGCAAAAGTCGCAGCACATGGACCAGAGTAGACAGGGCCAGCACCAGCACAGGACATACCTGGGCAGGTTTGGGGCCCAAAGCTGCTGGGGGGGCCCACATAAGGCTGTACATAATAAATACATGGGTCTGAGGGGGGCTGTATCTAATGAACCCCTTGGGGGTGAGGGGGGCTGTATCTAATTAATCTGAATGGGCCTATATAAAATAACCACGAGGGGGCTGTTTGGTATGGTAAACTAGGGAATATTTTAGGGAGCAGGATACTGTTTACGTTTTAGAATTTTTAATGCCATTACATAAGTCCACTGATGCTCTATCACCAAGGGGCCTAATAAAACCTGGAGCAGACCCTGATGGTATGACCTAAGCACTGGCATAATTTAACGCCTAAACAAAAAGTTTCAATCATGAATTCACTCATATTGTGAGCACCTATCCATACAAATAATGAATCTCACACAAGCAGGGTCTATGTCAAAGTGACTTTGAACTGTCCTATGTTCATTTGGCGCAATGGAAAGTCACAAAACAGCATCTTTACCACAACTGCGCCAAAATGCGTCAAACATAGACAAAAAAACAATGGTACATCACCCCCTCTGACTTGTAGCATTGTGTAAAATATCTTGCTGAACACTTGGAGTAAACAATGTACTTTCAAAATGATATGTTATGCATTCAGGGGCGGTTCTAGGTTTCAGTAGGTCCCTGGGCGACAAATCCTGTTACCTAAAATATTCCCTAGTTTATCGTACCAGTTCCCTCATGGTTAGTTTATATAAAGCCCCCCTCAACCCCTATGAATTTTTTAGATACAGCCCCCTCACCTCCAATGGGTTCATTAGATACAGCCCTCCTCACCCCCTATGGATTCATTAGATACAGCCCCCCTCACCCCCTATGGATTCATTAGATACAGCCTCCCTTGCACCCGTGGATTCTTTACAGCCTTATGTGGGGGCCCAGAAGCTCTGGGCCCCTGGCACTTGCCTGTGTATGCCCAGTGCTGACCCTGGCCTGGTTGGGGGCATTGGTTAGGGGGCGGTCTCATGTGTAGTCATGTGGCCTTGTGTGTTTGGTATATATACCCACAGATTACATGTTATACTGTTTGAGAAAGGCTCGTGCCAAAACATCACCTGTTATAAGTGGAAAAAGTGGTCCTTTTATTCCATATCATCAATTTTGTATCTATCTATCTACTTTAGAAGGTCAAGATCAGCACCGTAGGCAAGGCAGGACCCTCATGAGTCTGGCAAAAGACCCCAAGTGATATACCATAGATTGCAGGCAGCAATCCAAAGTCCAAAGATCACTTAAAGGTGAAGTTTATTGTGGATGTGGCAACGTTTCGGTGTATGACCACCGTTCTCAAGCCATCTATCTATCTAATATCAATGATCTATCTCTCTCTCTCTCTCCGAGCTGTACACAGCTACATAATATAGAAACTCCTTGTATTCGCAAATGTTTTGCGGTGACTAAAAATGTGTGACCGCTCATAATTTATTGTATTTTGGCTTGTCTGTGAGAGAGAAATTAATTCACCATACAAAACGCAGTCCGCTCATAGACATAATCAATAACTGTATTACGGCTCAATAAATGTTCCGTCCTGAAGGGCGTCAGCGGCTTATCATCATTGTTCCAGCAGTTCCTGGTTTTAAAATATCATTTCTTCAAATGAAATGCAGAAAATTTACCCAGTAGCTGCAAACATTGCAGTTTGATGCCTCATCTCCCTACTAAGTATAATATGGTATGCGGATGGAATATCTTACATAAGGGGTGGCCATTAGTCTTCCAATCATTGTGACAGTGCGACTGATGTCATTGCTTTATTTTGGAAAGATTTAATAATGGAGATTATTCCTATTTCTTTTACCAGTTCCTTCAAGCTGTAAATATAATATGAGGAACATTGGGGCACATTTACTAAAAGGGTCAGTCGGACACATTTCCGGCGGGTTTCCTGAATTTTTCCGATTTGCCCTGAATTGCCCGGGTTTTTGGCGCACGCAATCAGATTGCGGCGCTTCAGCGCCGGCTTTCATGCGGCACAAATCGGGGGCGGTGCCGTTGGACAACCCGACTGATTCGGACAAACCGTGGAATTAAACTTTCAAAATTGTGTCGCAAGATCAGCACTTACATACCCCGGGAAGAAGATGACATAATCCGGCGGTCCTCAGCGGGGGAAGGGACACATGCAGGAAACTGAATTGCGGCAGCTCCGAATCCTCGTCAGACATTCTGGATCGGCGGCGACAACGGGACGGGTAGGTAAATGTGCACCATTGTATCATCATATTAATAATTACTGACATTACAAATGTGGTCTTATAGATTTGTGATAAACAAACAGAAAACTCTAAAAAATATTTTACCAGGCTTAAAATATTGTTGACCTATTATAAGGATGGGACCTTATTATCTAATTGGTGGGGATCTAACACTCCCACCAGAGGTGTAGCTAGGGGTTCGGCATGGATTGGGGGGATATACCATACCAAGTAGGCCACTCTTCCCGGAATGCTTCAATGATGGCGGAATAAAACGCTGCACGCAGGGGCGTAACTAGGAGAGGCAGGGCCCCATAGCAGACTTCTGCGTGGGGCCCCCCTTCCCCTTAATATATATATATATGGCAGGCACACGTCGGGCGCGCTGGAGAGGAGAGGTGAGTGTAGCTCACCCCTCCCCTCTCCATAGAGAATAGACCCGCATGGTCGTTCTTACGGCCATAGATAGAGCAGCTCTCTATCTCTTTTGCTCGAAACAGTGAGTACTCCTTGTGCTCACCGCCCCGAGCCCCGGCGTATAGAAGCCTATGGGGGAAGTATATCCAGCAGCAAATTTGCGGCCAGATATACGTCCCCCATATGTTCTTGGCAATGTACCCCTATACAGTCATGTTTATACAATTACACACATTTATACACTAATACACTAACACACCTTTATATATACACACACACTCGTATACTCGCACCCATATACATACAAGCATACACTTATACACACACATTTATGCAATCATATACATTTATACACTAATACACAGAGTATATACAAACTCATACAGTATACACATTATATACATATAATACATTTACAATACACACACACATACAGTATACACTGACCATATACACACATACATGCAGGATAAAAACACCATATACACACATGCTGCATATACATACAGAATATACACACATACAGCAATTACACAAACATTCAGTATATACAGCATACATACTTATCATATACAAAAACATGCATACATCATATATATATATGTACATCGCATATATTTAAATGTGCACATATATATGCTTATATAAATATATGCGTGTATAAATACAGTATTTGCTTCAATGCATTTATACACAGTATATACATACATATACATAGGATTTACACATATATATATATACAGAATATGCATATATAAACAGTATATATGTGTGTGTGTGTATGTATACAGTATATATACAATATATACACATATACACAATATATACACATATACACACAGTATTAACGCATATACACGTATTTACATATATATATATATATATATATATATATATATATATATATATATATATATATATACACAGTATATACATATACACAATAGATGCATATACAGTATATACACAGTATTAACACATATACACAGTACTTACATATATATATATACACACAGAATATGCATATATAATCAGTGTGTATATATATATATATATATATATATATATATATATATATATACACATGTATATGCATATAAATACATACATACAGATAAATACATCTGTATATACTTACCTTTTAGGAAGTTTGGGGGCTGTATGGGTCTTCAGGCAGGTGTTGAGGTGGGTGTCCGATGGCATTCAGACAGCAGGGGGGGGCGCGAGCGGGGGGGGGGGCGCGAGCGGGGGGGCGCGAGCGGGAGGGGGGGCGCGAGCGGGGGGTTGGCGCGAGCGGAGGGGGGGGGCGCGAACGGGGAGGGGGGGCGAGCGGGGAGGGGGGGGGCGAGCGGGGAGGGGGGGGCGAGCGGGGAGGGGGGGGCGCGAGCGCAGGGGGGAGGGGCGGAGGGCAGAGTGTTGACTGTGCAGCCCTGCAGGGTGCTAAGCGGGCGGGTCAGCGAGGTGGCTGTTGGGCGGGTCAGGGAGATGAACGGGCAAGTAAGGGAGAATTGGGGGCGGGTCTGGGAGATGAGCGGGCGGGCGATCCTAGAAAGAGGTGGGTGGGCGAGGAGAGATGTGTAGCTGGACAGAGAGTGAGGGGCCCGGGGGCACGATCCGGCAGACACCCGGCAGTGCATCCCGAACCACTTACCGCAAGCCATGGCAAAGCACTGCAGTGAGCTTGCATCCCCGGGCCCCTGAACCTCACGGGCCCCGTAGCAACCGCTACGGCTGCTACGGCGGTAGTTACGCCACTGGCTGCACGCCTATAGCCCTTGTGCAATGTGGCCGGCGTGCATTACGCTTGTACAACAATTTTCCTATCTGGACTAATTGCTGTGTTATCTACGGTTAAGCCCACACATTCCACACATCCAACTACTCCTTCCGTGCCAAGACAAAATTGTAGAGATATGCAAATTAGGATAAATTGATTTAAGGGAAATCTAACACCAGGATGATGGTTTGTAAGCCAAGCGCACATGTGCCCACTCTGACAGGATCTGCTCTTGTTTTAGCTTCCTATGCTCCTGTTTAAAAAAAAATAGCTTTAAATTATGCAAATGAGCCTGAGAGGCTCTGGGCTCCATAGGTGTTAATTGAGCTTGGAGCTCCCCAGGCTCATTTACGTAATTTAAAGCCTTTTTTTGGTAGAGACAAGAGCATAAGAAGCTAAAAGAAGTGTGGATCCTGACAGAGGGGACACACCAGTATGTTAGTGTACTTGGCTTACAATCCTTCATCTTAGTGAAGATTTCCTGTAAAGGAGATCTAGCACTAGGATGAAGGATTGTAAACCAAGCACACTGACATACTGGTGTGTGCCCCCTATGGCAGGATCTTCTCTCCTTTTAGCTTCTTATTCCCTTTTTTTTTTAAGGTTTTTAAAATTACGTAAATGAGCATGAGGGGCTCTCAGATTCATTTGCATAATTGGCCATAAGAAGCTTAAAGATAAGCAGATCCTGCCAGAGGGGACACACACCAGTATGACAGTGTGCTTGGTTTACAATCCTTCATCCTGTTGGTAGCAATAACAAAACCATCTGCTTCACCGCCCCCACCCAGCACTTTTATATACATATAAACATACCACACACATGGAGCCTATTATACACATTTATATACCACACACATGGAGGCTGTCATACACATATATATACCACACACATGGAGGCTGGCATACATATATATATACCACACACATGGAGGCTGTCATACACATATATATACCACACACACAGAGGCTGTTATACACATATATATACCACACACATGGACGCTATTATACACAAATATACCATACACATAGAGGCTGTCATACACATATATATATACCACACACATGGAGCCTATTATACACATATATACCACACACATGGACGCTATTATACACAAATATACCATACACATAGAGGCTGTCATACACATATATATACCACACACATGGAGCCTATTATACACATATATACCACACACATGGAGCCTATTATACACATATATACCACACACATGGAGGCTGTCACACACATATGTATACCACACACATGGAGGCTATTATACACATATATATACCCAGGGCCGCATCCAGGGCCGCATCTGCCATGAGGCGAGATGAAAATCTCGCCTCAGGCGGCAGAATGTGGGTCCCTGTAAAGGGCGGCGAAATTTGCCGCTCTAAAGTGGGCGATTCGGGCGTCCATTAACGCCCGAATCGCCCACCAGCTAAATAAATCGCGCCTGTCTCTTTAAGACACAGGCGCGATTTATATGCGGAGCGACGCAGCGCCTTTCCGGCAGCTGCGCGCTCCGTCCTAAGCAGTGACACAGGCGTCATGACGTCATGCGCCTGTGTCACTGTGCGGAGCCGCGGCACACAGGAAGACCGGAGTGAAGACCGCGTGAAGACCGGAGCCGCGCCGAGGGAGCAGCTGCCTGCAGGTGAGTATGATTTTATTATTATTCATGTACTTTAATTAAATGTGGGGAGGTTTCATGTTATACTGGGAGGGGGGGTACTATATAGGGCTAGAAAACGTTTAATACTGGGGGAGGGGGGGACGCTATAGATATCATATGGGGCCATAATTATTTTATACTAAGGGGGGGGTGCTATATGTATTATTTGGGGCCATACTTATCTTATACTAGGGGGGGGATGCTATATGTATTATTTGGGGCCATACTTATCTTATACTGGGGGGGGGATGCTATATGTATTATTTGGGGCCATAATTATCTTATACTGGGGGGGGGGGATGCTATATGTATTATTTGGGGCCATAATTATTTTATACTGGGGGGGGGGGGGGTATGCTATATATATTATTTGGGGCCATAATTATTTTATACTAGGGGGGGGGGGTGCTATATATATTATTTGGGGCCATAATTATTTTATACTAGGGGGGGGATGCTATATATATTATTTGGGGCCATAATTATTTTATACTAGGGGGGGGGGTGCTATATGTATTATTTGGGGCCATAATTATTTTATACTAGGGGGAGGGGATGCTATATTTTATTTAGGGATTTGGGGCTATCATTATTTTATACTGGGGGGATGCTATATATATTATTTGGGGCCATAATTATTTTATACTAGGGGGGCGATGCTATATATATTATTTGGGGCCATAATTATTTTATACTAGGGGGAGGGGATGCTATATTTTATTTGGGGATTTGGGGCTATAATTATTTTATACTGGGGGGATGCTATATATATTATATGGGGCCATAATTATTTTATACTGGGGGGGGGGATGCTATATATTATATATCACTAAGCTGGGGGCTGTATATGGGATACAGTATATTACTAAGCTGGGGGGCTGTATATGGGATACAGTATATTACTAAGCTGGGGGGCTGTATATGGGGTACAGTATATTACTAAGCTGGCGGGATGTATATGGGATACAGTATATTACTAAGCTGGGGGGATGTATATGGGATACAGTATATTACTAAGCTGGGGGGATGTATATGGGATACAGTATATTACTAAGCTGGGGGGTGTATATGGGATACAGTATATTACTAAGCTGGGGGGATGTATATGGGATACAGTATATTACTAAGCTGGGGGGATGTATATGGGATACAGTATATTACTAAGCTGGGGGGATGTATATGGGATACAGTATATTACTAAGCTGGGGGGATGTATATGGGGTACAGTATATTACTAAGCTGGGGGGGTGTATATGGGATACAGTATATTACTAAGCTGGGGGCTGTATATGGGATACAGTATATTACTAAGCTGGGGAGCTGTATATGTGGGGCAAGATTTTATTTAAGCTGTAGGGGATCTGTATATGGGAGCTGTATATAATTTAATTGGGTGGTGAATAACGAGGCCTTTAAATATATGAGAGCAGGGATATTGAAGGGATGTGTTATATGTGGGGAGAGTGCGGTCAGTTGTGTTGTGAGGGGTATATATTATTTAGGAGCGCAGTGTTGTTATCCAGGAGACTTCATACTGTAAGTGACTGTGGTATTTTTAGGGACGCCGGGTGGAGATGCTGCACGGAGCTGAAGATATCCGGCCGTGAATTCACCTTTGATACGTCATGGATTGGAGAACCTGGAATAAAGTCCTCCTGATGGAAGAGATTGTCATCTATAAGGTACTAGATTCCACTAATGCCTCTCAGATCCTGTAGTCAGTCACACAGTGTCAGGGAGCTGTCTGTAGGGTTGTTAGTAAAGTTTAAGGATTTACTTAACAGGGAGCGGGGGGGGGGGCAGCATTTTAATATTCGCCTCAGGCAGCAAATATGCTAGAATCGGCCCTGTATATACCACATACATAGAGGCTGTCATACACATATATATACCACACACATGGAGGCTGTCATACACATATATATACCACACACATGGAGGCTGTCATACACATATATACCACACACATGGACGCTATTATACACATATATACCACACACATGGAGGCTATTATACACATATATATACCACATACATAGAGGCTGTCATACACATATATACCACACACATGGAGGCTGTCATACACATATATATACCACACACATGGAGGCTGTCATACACATATATACCACACACATGGACGCTATTATACACATATATACCACACACATGAAGGCTGTCATACACATATATACCACACACATGGAGGCTATTATACACATATATACCACACACATGGACGCTATTATACACAAATATACCACACACATGAAGGCTGGCATACACATATATATATGACACACATGGAGCCTATTATACACAAATATACCACACACATGAAGGCTGCCATACACATATATATACCACACACATGGAGGCTATTATACACATATATACCACACACATGGACGCTATTATACACAAATATACCACACACATGGAGGCTGTCATACACATATATACCACACACATGGAGGCTGTCATACACATATATACCACACACATGGGCGCTATTATACATATATTTACCACACACATCAAAACTGCCGAGGATCAGACACCAATTAGCTGGAAAGTTATTCCTCAGACCCCAATGAGGTAAATTATTTACCTCCGCCTATGTATGGGCTGCCTTTTCTGAGATACTGGAGCCTGCGGTTTTGCTCTCTTCCTGATATATCAGCATTGGTGCCTTTCTCTGATTTGGAAGTCAAATTCATCTCTAACAACTTCACCGCAAATTCATCTCTAACAACAGAAAGCTGCCATGTCTTCACTGACCATGGTGGCATCATATACAGCCCACACTTCCTTCTCCTCCTCCATCTCCTTGTTCTGACTGCTGCCATCAGTGTAATACTCAGCTCCAGGGGATAGGGGGACTGTTAACCCATAATGTACTGCAGCTCCAGCCCAGGCACAGCAGGGGCCATATTTATTTACTATATACTGACAGCACTAGACATGGCTGCCCTCACTGTGTAGCTAGTGGCAGGAGCAGGAGGCAGCTCGGTGTCTGCAGGGTCCTGATGCCGGTCTTCTCTCAGGGACACACGGGCACCATGGACCAGCATCAAAGAACCTGCAGAGACTGGAGCCTCTCACAGAGCTGCAAAAGAACAAGAGAGCAGCCTGACAGCACGTGACCTGGCCAACACACCTGCAGCCCATCAGGAGACTTCTCCTTAAAGGGAACCTGTCACCAGGAGAGCCATTTTTAGCACTCCCCAGTCCCCACAGAGCATAGTACATACACTGCCAAAGTGTTTTTGTATAAAAAATAGATTTTACAGAAAAAAAAATATGTTATATTGTACCTTTCATTAACATCTGCTGTGTGACTAGACAGTTGCCAAAAAGGAGGGTCTGGAAAGGAGCAGGTCCCCCCCACCCTTGGGAAACATGTGACCTTTTCAAATATATGAATAACTCCCCTCACTCGGGATTGGCTGTAGAGGAGCAGGGGGCGTCTCTAAGCCCAGTGATGGGTGTTTTCATATATTTGAAAAGGTCATGGAGAAGCTGTTCCCCAAGGGTGGAGGGGAACTGCTCCTTTCCAGTCCCTCCCATTTGGCAATTGCCTAGTCACACAGCACATGCTAATGAAAGCTACAATATAACATATCTTTTTTTCTGTAAAACCTATTTTTAATACAAAAACACTTTGGCAGTGTATGTAATATGCTCTGTGGGGACTGGGGGAGTGCTAAAAATGGATCTCCTCGTGACAGGTTCCCTTTAAAGTGAACCTGTCACCAGAACACTGTTTTTAAGTTCTCCCTCGTGCCCACAGTCAATACCAAGCATATCCGAAACCAGTTTTTATTAGGTTTCGGGCTCGTTTCTTTTAACCAGTAATTTTTATAAAACTTTACCTGGCTCCCTGGGCGTAGTCATTGTTTCTCAAAGTAAGTGCCCCCTCCACAAACACCTCGTCCTATTTGATTTTGAATTAAAAAACTCCTCCCACCTCCCTCTGCTACATTGTTTCATGTCTCTGCATACTCTCGCGGCCGAGCAAGTGATTCGAATGGTTACGCTGTCCGCATCAGATCGCGGACATGCGCAGATAGGGGTGGAGAAGTACCGACGGTCTCCACTCTATCTGCCCATGTGCCGAGTTCAGCACAGGGTTGGTAGTCAGTGAGGCGGATGCAGGTACGCAAACTCCGTTTGAAAGAACAGGTCTGCAAGAATATGCGGGGAGGTGGAGAAAGAAGCTATTTAGTGCAGGGAGGTGTGATTTTTAAATTCAAAATCGAGAAGGATGAGCTGTTTGTGGAGGGGGCACTTACTTTTAGAAACAATGACCACGCCCATGGGGCGACTAGGCAGTGAGACAGGTAAAGTTTTATTGTTTGAAAGAAAAAAGCCAGAAATCTGATGAAAACTGGTTTCAGATATGTTTGCTATTGACTGTGGGCACGTGGGAGAACATAAAAACAGTGTTCTGGTGACAGGTTCCCTTTAAAGTAGTGTATATTGCCAGTCCGCCCCTGCAACTCACTCAAAGCATCACAGGGGGCCCTTTATAGTCCTGGGGGCCCAGAGCAACTGCTCCCCTTGCCTCTAGGTAGCTACGCCTCTGCTACCCACAGATTAGCAGTTCTTAGCATTTAATGCAAAGAAAATAGAAACCAAATAGCTCCATTCACAGTGTAGTGGTTGAACAGAATCACTGCATCTTTGTCCCCATTGAAGTGGATAAAAAGGTCACTAGAACACAGCTGTCTGCTACCAAATCCCATTCTCTTTTTTAAGATGATCCGTAGAGGTGCTAGGTCGTGGTATCCCTCATAATCTGAAAATTGAGGACCTTTTCTCATAGACATTAAGCTTTTAACTTTTTTATGCCCAAACCAAAAATGTAATTGATAACCTTTACTCCCACTAACATTTACTTGTTTCAAATAAGACTTTATATTACCTCCCCTAGAGAGGAGCAAATTTATTCACAACTGGGGAACACTATTTAAGTATCTAAAGAGTTGACTTTGGTGGTAAAAGGTTCCAACCTGCAATATACTATACTCTTACTTAATGACACTTACTATTCTAATTCCTTTACATCATTCTCTACCATTTGTTTTTATGCATTGTGAAGCAAACCTACCTTGAGGATGCTGTAGCTGCACTGATGCAGAAAAATATCTTTAATCCCTCATCCGAGTGGTTTTGCTCAAAAAACAATTATAAAATTCAGGAAAGCTGGCTGCAGTAAAAAAACACAATACATGGAGCTTCCTGAACTGTCCAGACAGGACTAATCAACCTGAGCTGGATGACTCATACACAGCAGCTGGGGGATGGTGTAGAGATTGATTACTTCTGCCTGTCAGGGACAACACAGTAAATACAGCATTCTCTATAGGAGAGCATAATTAGGGTAAGAGGAAAAGCGCCGAGCAGCCACATGAGCGACAGAGCCTCATTATCATAATTTTATAATTGTTTTTTCAGCAAGACAACTCAGTTCAGGGATTAAACAAGATATGTTTCTGCATCAGTGTAGCTACAGCATTCTCAAGGTATGTTTGGTTCACAATGTATAAAAGCAAATGGTAGATTTCCTTTAAATCTGTGGGCTGGTAGAGAAAAGAGGATAGGAACCGCAAATTAGAATAATGTGAGACATCTAAAGGCTTGTGCTTATGTGCTACTTTTTAAAGCAGTGAATAAAGTCATTTGCAAATTTGTTTAAATTGGATGATGTTGTGTCGAACAATTTTTCTACAATGAGGACCAATTTGTTGCAGAAAAAACTTACACAAATTGCACAATACACAAGGACTTCTGATCAATGGTCTGTGCTTTATGTTTGATTGTTACTGTCCAAAATTGGATTTCTATCTGATGGACTTGTGTGCAAGGTTGTTACATTAAAAAGTGACCTCGGAAAAAGCACATCATAATCAGCTCTTTGATAACAACTTGCTCCGTCGTTTTAATGGTTTCCTTCTAAAATTGGTCCCCCCTGGGAACCGACTGACATCATAAATAAGACTTTGTTAGCATCCCGCTGCTCCTGAAAAGCTTTTTCAGAATAGTCTCACATGTATTAAGTAGTTCAAAACAGATTAAATACCAAAGTTTGATTTCTTTAGTGGTTACTGTGTAAGTCTATCTGAGAACTAATGTACTGTGCCATTCATGCATATTCAAGCAATGTTCTCCTCGCTCCTTGGTTGCATCTGCATCAAATATGGAGACATAAAATGTTCTGTTGACTCCGAGTGCTTTACTTACCTTATGCCTTCCTATTTTAGAGAGTTCAAGAGAAGTTATTCCCCGAAGCATGCCACAGTGTTTCACATTTTTTATGATTTTCTCCTTATAGTATATATGCAATACTGTTCACTGCAGACAGGTAAGACAATATCATGATTACAGATGATAGAAATTCTTTGGAGTCAATTGGTAAAATATTGCGAATGACTAGATTTGGTTATTTATAACTTACAGTCAGGGTCGGACTGGGGAGCCTGGGGCCCACCAGTGAAATAGATTTTGGGGGCCCACCTACTACTACATAGAGATATTCTGGGATAAGGGAATTTCTAAACACTAGGGGCAGTAAAATAAAGGATCAAGCTAAGCCCTTTCTCCCTCCCACTCTGCTAGTGCTCGGCTCTTGGTTTGTGTACAGGGGCTGCAGTGGTGATGTTACCTCAGGGCATTAATGTAGAGTTACCCCTGGTTTCCCAGGACTTCTGCTGGTGGCTGGGCTGTGGTTAGGGATAGTATAAGAGTTACCCTTGGTTTCCCGGGACTTCTGCTGATGGCTGGGCTGTGGTTAGGGATAGTATAAGAGTTACCCCTAGTTTCCCGGGACTTCTGCTGGTGGCTGGGCTGTGGTTAGGGATAGTATAAGAGTTACCCCTAGTTTCCCGGGACTTCTGCTGCTGGCTGGGCTGTGGTTAGGGATAGTATAAGAGTTACCCCTGGTTTCCCGGGACTTCTGCTGGTGGCTGGGCTGTGGTTAGGGATAGTATAATAGTTACCCCTAGTTTCCCGGGACTTCTGCTGGTGGCTGGGCTGTGGTTAGGGATAGTATAAGAGTTATCCATGGTTTTCCAGGGCTTTCTGCTGCTGGCTGGGCTGTGGTTAGGGATAGTATAAGAGTTACCCCAGGTGTCCTGGGCTTCTGCTGCTGGCTGGGCTGTGGTTAGAGATGTAAGTGTTTGCACTGCACCAACCTTCCAATAAGGAAATGCTGAAAACCTTTATAAGAACTGATAACTAGAGATGAGCGAACATGCTCGTCCGAGCTTGATGCTCGGTCGAGCATTAGGGTACTCGAAACTGCTCGTTGCTCGGACGAATACTTCGCCCGCTCGAGAAAATGGCAGCTCCCGCCGTTTTGCTTTTTGGCGGCCAGAAACAGAGCCAATCACAAGCCAGGAGACTCTGCACTCCACCCAGCATGACGTGGTACCCTTACACGTCGATAGCAGTGGTTGGCTGGCCAGATCAGGTGACCCTGGGATAGACTAGCCGCTGCCCGCGCTGCTCGGATCATTCTGTGTCTGGATGCCGCTAGGGAGAGAGCTGCTGCTGGTCAGGGAAAGCATTAGGGTGTTCTATTAGCTTACTGTTAGGCAGGAGTGATTCTCAAAGAACCCAACAGCCCTTCTTAGGGCTACAATAACGTTCTACTTTTTTTATTTTAATTTGCATCTAGTACCATTTTGTGAGGAATTAGCAGGGGGACTTGCTACCGTTGTGTTTAGCTCTTAGTGGCACACATATCCATAGCAAAGACCGAAGTGGGAAAATTTAGTAGGGGTTGGATTTCAATTAGGCACTAACTCAGTGTCATCTCATCTGGCATAGTAGTGTGCTTTGATACTTGGCTAGAAAATAGCCATAGGAGAATACAAAGAGCTTACTTACGCCTACAGTAGCGTTCTATATATTTGATTTCTGGTTGATCTGCTGGTGGCTGTACTTTCTGCAGTGCATGTACTAGCCAATTCTGAGCAATTTGTAGTGAGACTTGCGACCGCTGTGTTCTGCGCTTAGTGACGCACATATCCATAGCAAAGACCGAAGTGGGAAAATTTAGTAGGGGTTGGATTTCAATTAGGCACTAACTCAGTGTCATCTCATCTGGCATAGTAGTGTGCTTTGATACTTGGCTAGAAAATAGCCATAGGAGAATACAAAGAGCTTACTTACGCCTACAGTAGCGTTCTATATATTTGATTTCTGGTTGATCTGCTGGTGGCTGTACTTTCTGCAGTGCATGTACTAGCCAATTCTGAGCAATTTGTAGTGAGACTTGCGACCGCTGTGTTCTGCGCTTAGTGACGCACATATCCATAGCAAAGACCGAAGTGGGAAAATTTAGTAGGGGTTGGATTTCAATTAGGCACTAACTCAGTGTCATCTCATCTGGCATAGTAGTGTGCTTTGATACTTGGCTAGAAAATAGCCATAGGAGAATACAAAGAGCTTACTTACGCCTACAGTAGCGTTCTATATATTTGATTTCTGGTTGATCTGCTGGTGGCTGTACTTTCTGCAGTGCATGTACTAGCCAATTCTGAGCAATTTGTAGTGAGACTTGCGACCGCTGTGTTCTGCGCTTAGTGACGCACATATCCATAGCAAAGACCGAAGTGGGAAAATTTAGTAGGGGTTGGATTTCAATTAGGCACTAACTCAGTGTCATCTCATCTGGCATAGTAGTGTGCTTTGATACTTGGCTAGAAAATAGCCATAGGAGAATACAAAGAGCTTACTTACGCCTACAGTAGCGTTCTATATATTTGATTTCTGGTTGATCTGCTGGTGGCTGTACTTTCTGCAGTGCATGTACTAGCCAATTCTGAGCAATTTGTAGTGAGACTTGCGACCGCTGTGTTCTGCGCTTAGTGACGCACATATCCATAGCAAAGACCGAAGTGGGAAAATTTAGTAGGGGTTGGATTTCAATTAGGCACTAACTCAGTGTCATCTCATCTGGCATAGTAGTGTGCTTTGATACTTGGCTAGAAAATAGCCATAGGAGAATACAAAGAGCTTACTTACGCCTACAGTAGCGTTCTATATATTTGATTTCTGGTTGATCTGCTGGTGGCTGTACTTTCTGCAGTGCATGTACTAGCCAATTCTGAGCAATTTGTAGTGAGACTTGCGACCGCTGTGTTCTGCGCTTAGTGACGCACATATCCATAGCAAAGACCGAAGTGGGAAAATTTAGTAGGGGTTGGATTTCAATTAGGCACTAACTCAGTGTCATCTCATCTGGCATAGTAGTGTGCTTTGATACTTGGCTAGAAAATAGCCATAGGAGAATACAAAGAGCTTACTTACGCCTACAGTAGCGTTCTATATATTTGATTTCTGGTTGATCTGCTGGTGGCTGTACTTTCTGCAGTGCATGTACTAGCCAATTCTGAGCAATTTGTAGTGAGACTTGCGACCGCTGTGTTCTGCGCTTAGTGACGCACATATCCATAGCAAAGACCGAAGTGGGAAAATTTAGTAGGGGTTGGATTTCAATTAGGCACTAACTCAGTGTCATCTCATCTGGCATAGTAGTGTGCTTTGATACTTGGCTAGAAAATAGCCATAGCAATAGGATAGCATTGTTTGGTTTTAAAAACTCAAAAAAAAACAAAAAACACAAAAAAAAACAAAAAACACAAAAAAAAACAAAAAAAAGTTAAAAAAAAAATAAAGTTATAACTCTCATTTTAAAAATGTTTAACCCGAGGGCTAGGGGTAGAGGACGAGGGCGGGGACGTGGGCGTCCAACTACTGCAGGGGTCAGAGGCCGTGGTCCTGGGCGGGGTGAGACACCACCTGCTGATGAGGGAGCAGGGGAACGCTGCAGAGCTACACTCCCTAGGTTCATGTCTGAAGTTACTGGGACTCGTGGTAGAGCACTGTTGAGGCCAGAACAGTGCGAACAGGTGATGTCGTGGATTGCTGACAATGCTTCGAGCAATTTGTCCACCACCAGTCAGTCTTCCACGCAGTCCACCCATGTCACCGAAATCGCCACTCCTCCAGCTCCTGCACCTCAGCCTCCTCCCCCCCAGTCTGCCCCCTCCCAGGAAAATTTGGCATTTGAACCGGCATACTCTGAGGAACTGTTTTCTGGACCCTTCCCACAGTCACAAACCACTTGTCCGGTTGCTGCTGAGCAATTTTCCGATGCCCAGGTTTTCCACCAGTCACAGTCTGTGGGTGATGATGACCTTCTTGACGTAGTGGAAGTGTGTAAAGAGGTGTCCGACGATGAGGAGACACGGTTGTCAGACAGTGGGGAAGTTGTTGTCAGGGCAGGAAGTCCGAGGGGGGAGCAGACTGAGGGATCGGAGGATGATGAGGTGACAGACCCAAGCTGGGTTGAGAGGCCGGGTGAACACAGTGCTTCTGAGACGGAGGAGAGTCCTCGACCAGAACAGGTTGGAAGAGGCAGTGGTGGGGCCAGACGGAGAGGCAGGGCCAGAGCTGGTGCATCAGCGCCAAATGTGTCAACTAGTGAAGCTCCCGTGGCGAGGGCTCTTGCGGCGAGGGCTAGATCTTCAGAAGTCTGGAGGTTCTTTAAGGAAACACCGGATGACCGACGGACTGTGGTGTGCAACATTTGCCAAACCAGGCTCAGCAGGGGTTCCACCACTACTAGCTTAACTACCACCAGTATGCGCAGGCATATGAATGCTAAACACCCCACTCAGTGGCAACAAGCCCGTTCACCTCCGGCCGTGCACACCACTGCTCCTTCCCCTGTGTCAGCTGCTAGTCAGCCCCCTGCCCAGGACCCTGCCACAAAAACCCCATCGTCGCCTCCACGATCCTCCACAGCATCCACCAGCGTTCAGCTCTCCATACCCCAGACGCTGGAGCGGAAACGCAAATATAGTGCAACCCACCCGCATGCCCAAGCCCTTAATGTGCACATCTCCAGATTGCTTAGCCTGGAGATGCTGCCCTATAGGCTAGTAGAGACCGAGGCCTTTCGCAACCTCATGGCGGCGGCCGCCCCTCGGTATTCGGTCCCCAGCCGCCACTACTTTTCCCGATGTGCCGTCCCAGCCCTGCACCAGCACGTGTCAGACAACATCATCCGTGCCCTGACCAACGCCGTTTCTGACAAGGTCCACCTGACCACGGACACGTGGACGAGTGCTGCCGGGCAGGGCCACTATATATCGCTGACGGCACATTGGGTTAACTTGGTGGAGGCTGGGACCGAGTCTGACCCTGGGGCTGCTCATATACTGCCGACGCCGAGGATTGCGGGGCCTACCTCGGTCCAGGTGTTTCAGGCCTACTATGCCTCCTCCTCCTCCCACCCCTCCTCCACCTCCTCCTCCGAACTACCATCCGTGGGCACGGCGCCATCAGTCGGTAGCTCTAGGCACAGCAGCAGTGCCGTCGCTAAGCGACAGCAGGCGGTGCTCAAACTGCTGAGCCTAGGCGACAAAAGGCACACCGCCCAAGAGCTATTACAGGGCATCACGGCGCAGACTGATCTGTGGCTGGCACCGCTGAACCTGAAGCCAGGCATGGTTGTGTGTGACAACGGCCGTAACCTGGTGGCGGCTCTGCAACTCGGCAGACTGACACATGTGCCATGCCTGGCCCATGTGTTAAATCTGATAGTTCAGCGTTTCCTCAAGACATACCCCAATCTGTCTGATTTGCTCACGAAGGTGCGCCGCATCTGTGCACATTTCAGGAAGTCCAGCCCAGATGCTGCCACTCTCAGGGCAGCGCAGCGCCGCCTCCAACTGCCCGCTCACCGACTGTTGTGCGACGTGCCCACGAGGTGGAATTCAACACTGACCATGTTATCCAGAGTTTACCAGCAGCGCAGAGCGATTGTAGACTGCCAGATGTCAACTTCCACCAGAAGTGGTAGTCAGGTCAGTCAGCTTCCTCAAGTCTACAATGAGGAGTGGACGTGGATGTCTGATATCTGTCAGGTGCTGAGTAACTTTGAGGAGTCAACACAGATGGTCAGTGGCGATGCCGCCATCATCAGCCTCACCATCCCGCTGCTTGGCCTGTTGAAAAACTCTCTGATCAGCATGAAGTCGGAAGCTTTGCGCTCGTCACAAGAGACGGGGGAAGAAGATTCCCTTGTTGATAGCCAAAGCACCCTCAGGTCTGTTTCTCAGCGCATATCGGAGGAGGTGGAGGTGGAGGAGGATGAGGAGGAAGAGGAGGAGAATGTTGGCGAGACACAAGAGGGGTCCATTGTTGAGTCCTTCACTGTTCAGCGTGTATGGGCAGAAGAAGAGGAGTTGGAGGAGTTGGAGGAGGAGGAAATGGACAGTCAGGCCAGTGAGGGGAGTGAATTCTTACGCGTTGGTACTCTGGCGCATATGGCAGATTTCATGCTAGGCTGCCTATCCCGTGACCCTCGCGTTCAAAGAATTTATTCCAGCACCGATTACTGGGTGTTCACTCTCCTGGACCCACGGTACAAGCAAAATCTTTCCACTCTCATCCCTGCAGAGGAAAGGAGTGTGAGAATGCATGAATACCAGCAGGCCCTGGTGCACAAGCTGAAACAGTATTTCCCTTCTGACAGCGCTAGCGGCAGAGTGCGTAGTTCTGCGGGACAAGTAGCGAGGGAGAGTAGGCGAGCAGGCAGCTTGTCCAGCACTGGCAAGGGTACGCTTTACAAGGCTTTTGCCAGCTTTATGTCACCCCAGCAAGACACTGTCACCTGTCCCCAGTCTCGGCAGAGTAGGGCTGATCTTTACAGAAAGATGGTGAGGGAGTACGTAGCTGACCATACCATCGTCCTAAATGATCACACAGCTCCCTACAACTACTGGGTTTCAAAGCTGGACATGTGGCACGAACTGGCGCTGTACGCCTTGGAGGTTCTTGCCTGCCCTGCCGCTAGCGTCTTGTCCGAGCGGGTTTTCAGTGCAGCTGGTGGCATCATCACAGATAAGCGTACACGCCTGTCGACTGACAGCGCTGACAGGCTGACGCTTATTAAAATGAATAAAGGCTGGATTTCTCAGAATTTCCAATCTCCACCAGGTGAAGGAAGCTCAACCTGAATAATTGATCCACTCCTCCTCCTCCTCATTTTCCTCCTTCTCCTCCTCTTTGTACAGTAAAGCAGAGGAAACTGGCTATTTTTTGACAGGGCCCACTGGCTCTTGCTATAGTACTTTATGCATTTAATTTTTCTGGAGGGCCACCTACCCGGTCCTCTGTTTGAAACAATTTTTGTGAGTGCCACATACAGGCACTCAATCTATTCCATTTTTCTGGAGGGCCACCTACCCGGTCCTCTGTTTTAAAAAATTTTTGGGACTGCCACATACAGGCACTCAATCTATTCCATTTTACTGGAGGGCCACCTACCTGCTCCTCTGGTTTGAAAAATTTTTGGGACTGCCACATACAGGCACTCAATCTATTCCATTTTTCTGGAGGGCCACCTACCTGCTCCTCTGGTTTGAAACATTTTTGGGACTGCCACATACAGGCACTCAATCTATTCCATTTTTCTGGAGGGACACCTACCTGCTCCTCTGGTTTGAAAACTTTTTGGGACTGCCACATACAGGCACTCAATCTATTCCATTTTACTGGAGGGCCACCTACCTGCTCCTCTGGTTTGAAACATTTTTGGGACTGCCACATACAGGCACTCAATCTATTCCATTTTTCTGGAGGGACACCTACCTGCTCCTCTGGTTTGAAAACTTTTTGGGACTGCCACATACAGGCACTCAATCTATTCCATTTTTCTGGAGGGCCACCTACCTGCTCCTCTGGTTTGAAACATTTTTGGGACTGCCACATACAGGCACTCAATCTATTCCATTTTTCTGGAGGGACACCTACCTGCTCCTCTGGTTTGAAAACTTTTTGGGACTGCCACATACAGGCACTATCCAAATTAAATTGTCTCCATAGCAGCCTCCACACGTTGTCTCCATTGCTACCTCCAAAAGTCGTCCATATAGCTGCCTCCATACATCCTCCCCTTATCAAACGAGGTGTGTCAGGCAGAAATTTGGGTTGTTTTCATGGATTCCACATCAAAGTTGTTAACTTTGTCGCCACCCTGCTGTGTTATCCACAAAATATACTGGCAAACTTTTATGATTAACCGATATTATTTCAGCGCTTCTTGCGCAGCTGTTTACATTCCCCTCACCCGCCATATCCTAAACTTATAAGAACGCTACTACACTTGATCTTATACAAAAGGTTCTTAGAAGTGCTGTTTGGGGAGTAGCCTAGAGACAGGGGCTTGGATTGGCGAAAGCTCACCTGGCAGCGGAGCGCCAGCTCCATGCGCATCATGCGCTTCTTGCGCATCTGTTTACATTCCCCTCACCCGCCATATCCCAAACTTATAAGAACGCTACTACACTTGATCTTATACAAAAGGTTCTTAGAAGTGCTGTTTGGGGAGTAGCCTAGAGACAGGGGCTTGGATTGGCGAAAGCTCGCCTGGCAGCGGAGCGCCAGCTCCATGCCAAGATCCAACTAACATAGTTTTAACTGCAGCACCTTTAATCTACTACTAGTTCACTGCCTCCATACATGGTCCCCTTATCAAACGAGCTGTGTCAGGCAGAATTTTGGGTTGTTTTCATGGCTTCCATGTTAACTTTGTCGCCACCCTGCTGTGTAATCCACAAAATATACTGGCAAACTTTTATCATGTACCGATATTATTTGAGCGCTTCTTGCTCACCTCCTTTGGTTCCTCTCTGCCACCCATTTGTTTGAAGCCTGAGTCCATTTAGGGTATGTTGCCATGCCACTCTCTAGCCTGCCGCTGCTGCCGCTGCCTCTGCATGCCGTCCCCTATAGTGTCAGGGTCAATTATTGCATGTTTTAGATGCTATCTAGCTTCATTCTGTCACTCTGTCATGGCCATGCTGTTGCCCATAATTTTGGCATAATGGTGCGATTAAGCAGCCTCAGAGGCATCCATGCATGCTGCCCCTGCTGTTTCCTGTCAATTTCCGTGGTGTTTCCATCCTTTTCTGAGGTTCCCAGGTGTTTGGCCAAGCTTCCCTGTGCAGAGCCTTGGTCCCCTTGAAAAATGCTCGAGTCTCCCATTGACTTCAATGGGGTTCGTTATTCGAGACGAGCACTCGAGCATCGGGAAAAGTTCGTCTCGAATAACGAGTACCCGAGCATTTTAGTGTTCGCTCATCTCTACTGATAACAATAACCCTGCACCACATAGACAAGTCACCCCTGTCTCTTTGATCCTATAGATATAACAGCTGAGAGCTGTCTCACACTAGAAGGTTAGTCAGTGACTACAATACTGATCTGACACAGGGAGAAGTAAAATCTAGTACCTCACAAGTGTCATGTCTTCTCCTTCACGGCCAGAGTCATCAAAAAATATGGTTGCAGAATTTTCTGGCCCCTAAAAACACCACAGTTACTTACAGTATAATGTCACCTGGATAAAACAATGTCATAAACACTGCCTCCCTTCCAGATATTAATAAGGCCCCCCATACACACTGCCATCACCACTCCATATTTTATTAAGGCCCACCATGCACGCTGCCATTTCTCCCCTACATCATGCCCCCCTTCATGCACACTAAAAATACTCCTCTTGCTATTTTAGAGGAGTATGAATATTTTGGTAATACATATATATATATATATATATATATAATATATAACTCATAGCCGTATATAATGTTAATAGACACAATTTATACCAAAATATCATCTCAGTCAGTATCTTCTGTGCCGCACAGTGCACACACTCACCGCTCACACTGCACACACACAGCGCACACTAACCGCACACAGCACACACTCACACAGCACACACCGCACACCGCACACACTCACCGCACACACTAACTGCACACACTCACCACACACACTCACCGCACACAGCACACACTCACCGCACACTTTCACTGCACACAGCACACACTCACAGCACACACTCACCGAACACAGCACACACTCACCGCAGACAGCACAGCACACACTAACCGCACACAGCCTACAATCACCGCACACTTTCACTGCACACCGCACACACTCACAGCACACAGCACACACTCACAGCACACACTCACCGCACACAGCATACACTCACCGCACACTTTCACAGCACACAGCACACACTCACAGCACACAGCACACACACACAGCACACAGCACACACCGCACACAGCTCATACTCACTGCACACACTCACCGCACACAGCACACACGCACTGCACACCCTTGCCGCACACACAGCACACCCTCACCGCACACAGCACACACTCACTGCACACAGCACCGCAGCTCACATTCACCGGCTACTGCTCTCAGGTCCCGCTGGGATCAAATAAATGCTGGCCATTGCGCGCAGGGAGAGTTGGAGCAGGACAAGCATCAGCTTCGCGGCACACGTATCTCCCCTGGGGCCGGTGCTCAGGTAGCTCCCACAGATCGCTGCATCCCGCTGAGCGGTCTGACGCGCGCTGCGATCTTGCTACTGACATTTCCCTCTTTTGCAGCACGCGCGTTGGACCGCTCAGCCTGCGCGCTACAGGGAATAATTGCCAAGCGTAACTTTACACATGGCAATTATTTTGGGGGGTAATGGCGCATTAATCCGATCTCTGCCCCCCTCCATATTTTATTAAGGCCCCCCATAATCACAGCCACCCCCCTCCATATTTTATTAAGGCCCCCCTCATACACACTGCGTTTCCCAACCGCTCCATATTTTATTGAGCCCCCCATGCAAACTGCCATCCCACCCTCCATATTTTATTAAGACCCCCGCCCAATACACATTGCCATTTCCCCCCTCCATATTTTATTAAGGCCCCCGTCCCTCCTTTTTGCAACAGCAAATTAAAAAAAAATTGCTTGTGTAGCTGGTGCCACTGGGAGAGATGCGCGTCTGCGCGATGACGTCACGACATGCCCGCGTCGTACTATTGCAGCCACTGGCAGGGGCCACCCTGCTGCCCTGGGCGGAGTTTTCTTACAACTCTCTGGACTCAGAATCTGCCGTTCCACTCTTTTTTGTTGTCTTTGGGCGACATCCACAGCCATCTCTTCCACTGTCTGAGCCTTCTGATGTTCCTGCTGTGGAGGATTTGGTTCAAGATCTATCTGGGACTAAACACAGCAGTCGCTTCTTCAGGCCTCCGCCCGCACCGAGACCCACGCCGAGAAGAGACACAGGCCTCCTGCAGTCTTCTGTCCAGGAGACAAGGTTTGGCTGTCTTCAAAATACATCCAGCTGAAGGTTCCCAGCTGCAAGCTTGGTCCTTGCTATATTTGAGGTGCTGAAATGTATCAATCCCATGGCCTACAAGCTCCGCCTTCCTCCCACCATCCGCATCCCAAATTCCTTCCACGTCTCCCTTCTGAAGCCAGTCATCTTGAACGAGGTCCTGGGTATGAAGTCAGTCAGAGGGAAGCGGTTCTTTCTTGTTGACTGGAAGGGGTTCGGGCTGGAGGAGAGGTCTTGGGAGCCCAAGGAAAACATCCTGGATAGTGCTCTTCTGCAAAGGGGTATTCTCACGAAGACAAATTTCTTATATGTACAAAATAACACATTCTCTAATTCACTGTTATTAACAAAAATGCAGCATTTCACAGATATAAGTCCAACCTGTCTCTATTAGTCCTGGTGTACATAATTTCAGTTGCACCTAGACACAACCCAGTAACTTCTCACTTAGGGTTGGCTGCCATCTTGGATTTCTGTGTGCGATCATCGAGCTGAGTTTCTATTTTTCTCTGGTGGGTGGCTGTAGCTCAGAGACACTCACTGATAACATTCTGTCAGCACATGGTGAGCAGAAAGAGAGGCTACAAACTTCAAGAAGATAAGTGATCCAGGGGAAGTGAGAGGAACACTACCAGCAAACAGCGGAAGCAGATGTGGTTCAAACTGTCAGACTAGGTAACTGGTGGCAAACTAACCATGCAACATCCCTGCAGACTAGGACCCTGCCTTATAAGTACAAACCCACTATCAGGAACCTGCTAAAGGACCCTAAGAGACCCTGCCAGGTAAGAGAGAAAACTTACTTTATCTGGCAACTGCTGGCTGGTGAGGTGGACAGGTAACTGGAATTCTGGGACAGAACAGTTTTCAAAAAAGGATTCAGAAAGGCGTCAAATCAAAAAATGAATATAAGTCTGAGTCTGGGAAAGCGAGGTCACACCGAGAGTGACAAGACAAAGAGGGGCAATACAAACTGAAAACAGACTAGTAAAGTCAGGCAGAACCAGTTAAAATCCAAAATGGCAGCACACCACAGAAACAAGAGGCAATAGAATAGTCAAATAAACATAGCAGAGATTGAACACACAGAATAGGAAGATATAGCAATTGCAATGAATCATACTAAAGGAGACTGAAAATAACCAGCACCTGTTAAGAGACTGGGCAGGCATATGAAAGTAAAATGGACACCGCCCCCAGCAGCTACTGGATCAGCCTTCCATCACTCAAGCCAAAGCTGAACACAAACTGGAAAGCTCGGTTTGGCATTCTGCATCAAAGGAAAGGATCCTGAAAGCCAATTGTCCGTCAAAGGCAGCCCTAGGAGCGGTTACAAGCAGAGAAACCAGCAAACTGATAACGTAAGCATTCAAAGATTAGAAAAAAATGTAATTTTAAAAATACTCACATTGAATTTCAAATATTCAGAAAAACCACAGGTGTCTTAGGTTTAAGAAACAAAGACTGGAAAGTCATGGATGAGAGTATCGGCTTTTTGAGCTTGAAAGCTTTAGAGTCTTTGTAAAGACCAAGGAAACTTCACAAGACACTAGCCAAATTGATTCTTTTGACCTTATTCGGAGGTGTGATTTTTCTCAATTTTCTCAGCTAAAATCTTTTTTCCAAACTTTATTTATAAAACTTACTTCGCTAGAGTCATGTGAAAGGGTTAATACAGAACCAAAAGTGTTATTTATAGTACTTAGAGTACAAATTGTGGAATAGTTTTAAGAAATAATTCAAGAGGGAGGAAGCAAGCACATTTAGTGGTTTACAGTTGGGCCGGGAAACACTGTATGTGTGTCGGCTGTATTTCCCAGCCCGACCACTGCTTGTCTGAGCTGAATTAATGGCATCATATTATAGCTATTATTATAGCTCACCTATGTTTATAGCAGGAAATGGAACATAAAATAAATTTTATAAGTCTTTGAAGGACCTTTATAACTAATCAAGGGTCCTTGGGTGCTTTATGGCTTTGGATGTTTTGGGTACAAAAGTATAAAGCAAAGAAATGTAGCTGTAGGCTTCAGATACAATGCAGCACATCCCACAGAGGCAGGTCCACAGTCTTTGAGAGAATGCAACCATGTATTTTACAACCAGTGGAAATCCTTCAAAGCTATAATTTCAGACGTACCAACAATATGTGTCAAAATCTAAACATTTTATTACAGTTCATTTACTCCTTGCTTTGTTCCTATGCTAAGGGCCAGAATAAGTTACGTCTGTTCAACGTGCTGCATTAATAATTATTTACTTTTTAAAATTCTAATTTAATAGTCAATTTTCAATTTACTTTTAGTATTTGTTTTTAACTCTTCAATTTGCTATTATTATATTTTCATTTACAACCTAGATTTACCTAAATAGCAGGGACAGTGGCGTAACTACCACCGTAGCAGCCGTAGCAGCTGCTACGGGGCCCATGAGGTTCAGGGGCCCGGGGATGCACGGACCCTGTGTGCAGTGCTTTGCCAAGTGGTCTGGGAATGCACTGCCGGGTCCCTGACAGATCGTGTCCCCGGGCCCCTCCCTCTGTGTCTCGGCTACTGCCCCTCTCCTGGCCCACCCACCTCTCCTGGATCGCCGAGTCCCTGAAACTCCAACCCGCCACCACCCTGACCCGCCCGTCCGCTAGCCACCCCCCTTAGCCGGCACAGGTGACCGCAGCCCGCCTAACACACTGGCCGCTGACACATTCCACCAACGGCACAGTTGACGCTACGCCCCCTGTCCCGGCGAACGCGCCCTCCCGCCCGGCGAACGCACCCTCTGCCCTCCCGTCCGGCGAACGCACCCTCTGCCCTCCCACCCAGCGAACGCACCCTCTGCCCTCCCGCCCGGCGAACGCACCCTCTGCCCTCCCGCCCAGCGAACGCACCCTCTGCCCTCCCGCCCGGCGAACGCACCCTCTGCCCTCCCGCCCGGCGAACGTACCCTCTGCCCTCCCGCCCGGCGAACGTACCCTCTGCCCTCGCCCCCCCCCTCCCTCCTGCCCGAACACCCGCCGGAACACCCGCCCGAACAACCACCGGAAACACCTGCCTGATGCCACGGCCGGGTGGTCATCCAAACATCTTAAAAGGTATGTATATGCTGTGTATATTATGTATATATGTATATTGTATATATATGTATATATTGTGTATTTATGTATATACTGTGTATATATGTATATATTGTGTGTATATGTGTATATACTATGTGTATATACTGTGTGTATATGTGTATATACATGTATATACTATGTATATATGTGTATATACTGTGTATATATGTGTATATAAATGTATATACTGTGTATATTTCTGTATATATGTATATTCTGTGTATATTGTGTATATACTGTGTATATGCGTATATATGTATATACTGTGTATATGCGTATATATGTATATACTGTGTATATTGTGTATATATGCATATACTGTGTATATTGTGTATATATGCACATACTGTGTATATTGTGTATATGAATATACTGTCTATATATGCATAGATGCAAATGCTGTATTTATTGTGTGTGTATATATATATATATATATATATATATATATATATAATGTATGTGTCTTTTTGTATATGTTGTGCATATAGTATGTATATATATATGCTCTATATACTGAATGTGTGTATTCCCCGTATGTGTGTATGCTGTATATACTGAATGTGTGTGTATTTGCTGTATGTGTGTATATTCTGTATGTATATGCAGTATGTGTGTATTTGGTCTTTTTATACTGTATGTATGTGTATATTTGGTCAGTGTATATACTGTGTGAGTTTGTATACACTCTGTATTTGTGAATAAATTAGATAAACAGGTGGATACAGGAAATTGGGTGATGGGGAGGTTGAGTACCATACCCCTAATTTAAACCGAGGCCTAATATATGGCTATGTATTCGGTCACCCTAAATGTACCACATTTAGTCAGTGTTGATCCACAATAAACATATTGAAAACAACAAGTACCTCTCATCTGAGAGGAAAGAGAAGGATCGACTAAAGAGATGCAAGTTAAACGATAACAAAATCTTTATTTGTGACAACAATGCTCAAAGTTAAAATGCATTAAAAATACAAGTGGTGGGATACAGAAAGAGAAAGCCGGGCCGACCCGGACAGGGCAAAGTTGTAAAAGAGTAACTCTTATCGGGTAAGAAACTGAACAAAAAGCGCCAACACATTGGCAGTTGAGCTGCGAAATTTCTTAATTTCTATAGGCAGAGTGGTGGTATTGTCCCGACCACTCTGAGACATACGGTATGTGGAGGGTATATTTCCTGTGCCTGGGTGAAACAACCTATGGCTACAGGAAGGAAAGAATTATACTGCTATCAGCTCTTACCCGATAATGGGAGATGTGAGGTGTCTTTGCCACTGACCGGGAGGGGACGCGGAAAGGCGCCCCTTTCACTGAAGAATTGTGTTGCGTTGAGTATAGTGCAGCTGAAACACAAATGTGCTGTTTTTGCGGCTAGTTCACAGCCACCATGTACGGTCTTGTGCATGAGGTCTTAAACAGAGATTTTGAAGGAACTCAGCAAGGAGCTTAGTCGAAATATCTTGGTCAACTAACAATTCTTCTGTATTTATAGACTCCGCATGTTATTCAGCCAAGATGAATTAAAGATCAGGCATCTATGGGGTTTATCATCACACCGCGTGTTTCTTTGCATTGTGGGGGAGATTTCAAAGAAGAGTTTGAGAGCAGTACTGTTCTAGTTGCACGTGGCAACCAATCATGGCTCAGCTTTCATTTTCCCACATCTGTTTATAAAATCAAAGCTGAGCTCTGATTGGTTTTTATGGTCAATCAGAACAGTTTTACCTCAGACAATCCCCCAATTAGCTCCATATTCTGGATCATTAAATTTTGTCTGTGCATGTTCTTAAAGGAAATCTACCATCAGGATCATGGATTATAAACCAAATACACTTACATGCTGGTGTGTGCCTCCTATATTAGGATCTGCTCTTCTTTTAACTTTTTTATGCCCTTGATTTATAAGAAAATATGTTTTAAAAATTATGCAAACTAGCCTAAGGGGTGCCAGGGTCCATTAACTTCTAAGAAGCGTGGAGCCCCTCAGGCTAATTTAGAAGCCTTTTTTTGTAAAATCTAAGGGATAAAAAGTGGATCCTGACAAAGGGGGCACACACCAGTATGTAAATGTACTTGGTTTATAATCCATAATCCTGATGGTAGATATCCTTTAATCTCATTATAATTATACTTTTTTTTGACTCTTTTATAAATATTACTGCATGTTTAAGTTTTTTTGAAGAAAGTTAAGGACAAGACAATATTTAATTTTGTTTTTATACATTAAGTAGAATTTTTTTGTCATCTAGGCCTTCAATATCAGTGATGGCCCAACTCCAGCCATTGGTGAAGATTAGCCAATTGATGGGGCCACACATCACCCCTGTATTGCTTAACAGACCAGCTTCATATATGTTGCAGTACTTAAGCCTGACAAGGACATTACAAAGTATACAGAGCACCATATGGTAGCACCTCGTGCATACAGAGTCTGTTGAGCCATAAGTTCTGAGGTCACATATGTTCAATGCTTTCTTTTCCTAAGTCAATGCTCTAATATGAAGTCACTTAGTGTTATCTATAGTGAGGTGTGCTTTAAACAAGTGGCACGCACAATATTATCAGTATTTTACATTAAGGCTTAATGGCTTTTACAATTACCAATTAAAGCAGAAACTGTGGAATTGAGTGTTCCCTACACTACAGATTTTGCAGCACTTTAACAGAGTTAATTAAAAGCAACCAAATCTAATTAAAGCAAATAGCTGATGAAAATTAGAAAACTGATTTTATTTATTTTTCCAGTTGGTACTTTGTAAAGTAAAGCAGATTATAAAATGAATGCCATGTTATTACATACATCAGCGTGTCCTGCAGCTCGAACCATGTGGCTGGAACAGATACATATTAAGCGGAAGGCTCCATCTGCTTATGGATGTGTTGAGAAGATTAATGTTGTGTTACTACAGTACAGATCTAGCAGAGGTAAATGTGTAATTCACTAGCTGTGCGCTGCAGTTATTTGTCAGGAACATCTTCTTATGCTACATGTTGTTGAAAGGCAACCTTATGCTGTATGTAATGGAGAAAAAAAGTGCAAAACATTGAAATATATACAAGCAGTTCTCAATTAATTAGAATATCAGCAAAAACATTTTTTTTTCAGTAATTAAATTCAAAAAGTGAAACTCGTATATTGCATACAGTCTTTACAAACAGAGTGAACTGCTTCAAGTGCTTGTTTATGTTAAAGGAAATCAACCACTCCAAAAATCTAGAAATACTAATCTGTGCTCCTCTTCTTCTTCATCCCAGCACTATCCGTCGCTAGTCTTGACACGTCGGGATCACCAGGAGAAGAAACATATACTTAGCAGCACCGAGCTCGGGGACAAGATGTCCGGTGTTTCGGGCAGTTTATTATGCACACCCTCGACACTCCCATGCTAGGAACATGTACAATATAATCCAAACACTCCAATATGTGATTAGGAAGTTTATTTACACATATGGCCTGTTTTCATTTCTTATATGAACGTTTTAGGCTGCTGCAGCATATATGAGATACAGAAATTATGTTGCTGAGTAGATGACTCAGGAAACAAATAGAATACATGAGAACCATATAACAGGTTCGTTCAATTAATGCCCACAATAAAAATCTAGTTAGAAAGTGTCTTGAACTTAGGACAATAAATATACTTTGATATGACACAAAAAAACTGGAAAAACCTATTGACTCGAGTATAAGCAAAGGGTGGGAAATGCATTGGTCAGAGGCCCCACAGTATATAGCCTGCCAGCCCCCTGGAGTTTATAGCCAGCTATCCCCTGTATTATATTGCCAGCCCCCTTCGAGTATATAGCCTGCCTGCCCCCTCGAGTCTATAGCCTGTCTGCCTGCCCCCTCAAGTTTATAGCCTGCCTGCCCCCACAAGTATATACCCTTTCTGCACCCTTGAGTACATAGCCTGCCAGCCCCTGCCTGTAGAAAAAAAAAAGAAAAGTGAACTCACCTTCCAACGCTCCTCGGCATCCATCACGGTTCCCGCTCCGTCGCAGGCACCATGACATCAGCCGCAAGCTGACATCATAGTTTGTGCCGATGCCAGCACACACATTAGAGTGTCAGAGTGCGGCTGATGTCACAAAGACTGAAACGGTCTGGGACCCGATGTCGGATTCACGATAGATGTCGGGGAACTTCGGAAGTTCACTTCGGGAGTTCACTTTTTTCCCCCCTTGACTCGAGTATAAGCCGAGTTAGGGTTTTTCAGCACATTTTTTTTGCTGAAAAACTCGGCTTATACTCTAGTATATAGGGTATATTTATAGTTCTAATTCAAGACACTTTTGAACTAGATTAATTGTTTATCGTGACCATTAGTTTAACCTGTTTTATGGCCCTCATGTATTCTATTTGTTTGCTGAGTCATCTACTCAGCAACATAATTTCTGTATCTTTTATCTGCTGCGTCAGCCTAAAACTGGCCATATATCTAAATTAACTTCCTAATCGCATATTGGAGTACTTGGATTATATTGTACATGTTCCTAGCATGGGAGAGGGAGGTGCAAGGGTGTGCCTAAAAAGCAGCCCAAAATGCCTGATGGCGTTTTCCTTTCTGCTAAGTATAAGTTTCTTTTTTCTGATGATCCCAACTTGTCAAGATTAGCAATGGACAGCCTTGGGATGAAGATGAAGAGGATCGGAGGTGAATGAGGGTGTGCATAATTAGAAGCCTGAGGCGCCTGACATCTTATTCCCATGCTCCATGCTGCTAATTAGAAGTTTCTTTGCTAGGTGATCCTGGTGTGTCAAGACTAGCGACGGACGGTGCCGGGATCAAGTTGAAGAGGAGCAGAGTTGAGTATTTCTAGCTATTTTTGTGTTTTTGGAGTGGTTGATTTCCTTTAATGTTGATGATTATGGCTTACAGCCAAGGAAAACCCAAGTATCATTATCATAAATTTAGCATTTAGCACCAAACAATCAAAAACATAAATGCACATGATGGTCAAGAAGTACTAGAAATCTTACCAGTGAAGAGTTGTATGTTTTGAGCCTACACGAAAGTTTGGGTTTGCTGGCATTTAAACGGTTAACACCCACGATTGGAGCCAGCACCCATTGCGAGTGTTACTAGTTGGGGTTCGGAACAGATTTTTTAAATTCGGGTTCAGTTGAACACTGCCTAACCCAAATTTTACCGGGTCTGCTCATAGCTTAGTAAATCTTATTCAAGAATCATCATTCAAATGATCTGCCCAGAGCACTAAACACTTTCTATTCGATGCATTAAATCATGTAAAATTACAAGACACCATAACTGTATGCTATGAATTTATGACCTTGATGTTTTTTTCTTTCTCAGTCTAAGAAAACTTGTCATTATTGATTACTCACCATGAATCTCTCTTAAAGAGACGGATTAGGAAATGTTCTTCCAAGAAGTCAGTGTTCATCAGGAAAATGGAATGAAAAGTCAATTTCCCTTTGTCACAATTCATGAGCTTTGTTAGGTCGGACAAGGACCTCCAATAAGCACTTTTCAGTCCTGCTGTACTGTGCTCTGACTAATTATAATAAAAGGCATTATTGAGTGGCTGATAGTTGCTATCAAGATGTAAAATGTGAAGAATTACATGCCTATATTTTATTCCCTTAGATAAACTAATGGTCTGACTTTATAAAAATGCAGATGTTCATGGTGAGTTTGATGAAATTATGTTTGCCCAAATATACATTGACACTTTTGAGACTTTTGGGTAAAATTAAATTTGGCATTTCTTCTTATCAGTGGCTGTGATGGGAAAATTGTGAAGTACCTGGTGCGGTAAATTATTTATAAGGTGCTTTAAAGGGAACACAGTCTTGCGTACTGTAGTGGATTTTAATATGGAAGGTTTAGGTGGCAGCCTGGACCTTTTAAGGGGACCATGGTCACCCACCAAGTTAAAAACCAGTAAAAACTGAGGGACATCAACCCAGATCTCCTCTGTGCTAGCTCCCAATACCCATAAATACTTTGTGTAGTACGTGAGCCCTTTCAGAATCTTTGAAGGTCCTCAAACTGGAGAACTGAAAGCTGATAGTAGGGACTCACCTCTTCTCACCTTTCCCAAGAATCTTAGTTTTAATACTATATAAAGGCAGTTAATATCAAACTATTAAAAAAATGTTTTGAGGGCCCATGATAGTCTATAAACCCCATGCGGTGCATGCACAGCATATGCATTGTTACCATAGGCCTTTGTAGGATGAGCGAACAAAAATTGGGCAAAGACACCAAAGACTTTTGAAGCATTGAGGACCTTTATCCTTTCATAGAAGGCTTGCAGTAGACTGTATTAAAAAGTTAATAAAAAGTGTGCTTCCACTTGATAAGATGTTCGAAGTTCCAATTGGAGTTTACTTTCAAGCCAAACACTTGCCATTAGGAATCAGGATTGGATGATTCACAACAACTATATTGACTATGTTGACAACTTTATTATAATATTTTTAATATATAAAATGACGAGTAGAATGTAGTTATAAATAGAAATGATTGTGTTTAAAGCGAGGGTCGTCCATTAAAATTTTATTTTATGAAAGGCTAAATGTATAACAGTTTTATTGTAAGATAAAATGGCCTACATTTATCAAAAACAGTGCAGTCTGTACTATGTGCAGTTTACCTGTGGAGTGTGAAGGGGGCGCCAGATTCATGAATTGTGGTGCACGGTCATCATGAATCTGTCCCCCACAGCACTGCTCGAAAACTTCAGAACTGGCAGGGATGGGGATATTTAGAAGCCCTTTCTGGCAGAAGAGAAAAAGGAATAACCTAATATATAAATCTAAGTGTATGTATGTCTGCTAAATACATTCTATTTTGTTATAGCTAAGGGCAGTTATTTACTATCCCAGACAACCCTGAGGGCTGCAATTAGTTAATAAATAAATGTCAGAGAAGGCGTAAAAAATCTCCCTCCATGATTGGTAACTGCTAACATTGAGTTGACAATTGTTTTGAGATATTTCTTGGAAGAACAACTTTGCACAACTGATGTTAGGAAAATATTCTCCCCATTGTTAGAAAAATTATAAATTTTTGCCTCTTTTCTATTTTGTTGCTATTTTTTTATCATAACATTCTCTAGATTTATTTACATTGATCATTACTTACCCGGCCGCTGGAGTTCACAGAAAGTGCATTGTCCGACGACAATGCACTGTGCCACGATTCATTAAGATCATGCGCCCGATATCCTGCATGTGTTACTTCCCCGCTCAGGTCCGACAGAGTTCACCATCTTTTTATTGGTGCATGTAAGTGCTTGGGATTGCGACAAAATATAAAAGTTAAACCCCCTCGCTCAGTCTGAATCAGTCAGATCGTCCAACAGTGCGCCCCCCAATTTGCGTTGCATAGAAGCCAGCGCAGCTGCGCAAAAAAAGCAGTCGCATGCGCCAAAATCCCAGTGCAGACACCTGTTAAATACCTGTCCCCAAAAATGGTGCAAAGTCTTAGTAAAGGTGCGTGACTCTTAGTAAATGAGCCCCATTTGAAATATATATACGAATTATGCAGTTCCCATGTCAGGGGCAAATTCACAGCTACTATAAAATCAAGTCTAAGAAGTGCTGAAAATAGCACCCAAATAGACCTACCTATATGTTCAGCATTTCCTTAGAAATGAAAGGAGAGTGGATGCGCATGCACAGGAGGTCATTGGAACCTTGTTTTTGAGACCGGAGATAGTACCCACCTCTATAATTTATTTATGACATATCCTCTTTACATGCCAGAAAAGAGATACATGAAAATACCTGTTTTAGAACAATATGGTATTTGTAATTGCAATGCTACTTTTGTTCTCATGGGTCACAGCTTCTCTGGATGGAACATGTGTAAACGTAGTCTTCATAGTGTTGGCAAGGTAAGGGCCTCTGTGTTTACTGATCGGAGTCTTTTTAGATTTATTCATGAGTCATCCAGTACAGAAAAGTTTTTCACCTTTACGTGAATGGCTATTAGTTGAAATATCCCTATCATAATATTGGATTGGATTATGTGCATTTAAGATGGGGCGAAAAGTCAAACCCAAACAACATTTTTTCTAAATATCATCTGGTTTACTATTCTATTAGAGGTGACCTTTCCAAGTATTACATGCAGTCTTCCAATGCTTGCAAAATTTTATGATGCAGAGAATAAAGGGACTTCTCAGACCTTAGTTAGAACAGCTTTGCAAAACAACCTTATGTTATCAAGATGAAAATACTGTGTTTCCTCGAAAATAAGGCATTGGGGGGGATTTACTAATTGTGGCGCAAGCACGTCTGTCGGCATCGGAGATCAGTCTCCGGAAAGCACAGCCCGATGTATTTAAGTGGGGCAAGGCTATTAGTAATTAATGGGTGGACGGAACTGATCAGTCGGGCGCCATAAAAATGCCGACATCAATGAGATGTGCGCCAAAATCTTACATGGACTGTGCCTTAATTTTGCGATCTAACCAATTTTTTCCTGGTCTATTGTGCGCCAAAAATTGCACCTAAAAATGCCAACAAAATACACATAAATGTGACGGACAATGTGGAAAAGTTAGGCCACGCCCACTTGCGCCAAAAAAAGACGGAGGTGTCGGGATAGTCAGAAACAACTGTTCTTTCTGGCGCAAACTCATTATAAATGATCCGCAACAGTTCTGTGCCAAAAAAACATACAAATCCTGCCATTTTTTTGGCGCAGAAGCGATAATACATGTGCCCCATTGTCTTATATTAATATTTGCTCATACAGAAGCACCAAGTCTTATTTTCAGGGGATGTCTTATATAAAAATTCACATTTATTGTTAAAAAAATTATAACTCCCAAAACTCTGAATTTAGGTTCATTGTGACCCCATCTTTAGAATCAGTTTTCTGCCCATGTATAATGCTCAGTGCCTCAGATTCATAAGAACGTGCACCAGAAATAATAAATCTGGCGCTTCCCCACACTGGGCCAACAGAGTGCACCAACTTTTTTGTGGTGCACCTTTAGAATAGAGCGTGCAAAAGACTTTGCATTTTAAAGAGGACCTGTCACCCCTAACCTCCCCCCCCCTAAATGTGCCCTCATAACCCGCTCCCTATCCCCTTTCTCCCCAGCAATTATTTTTAAATTGTTGTTAAATATATTCAGCCGGCACTGTCTCAATAAGCCCGGCACGGCCGCTGTCAGTGCAGCACGGCCGGCCATGTGAATAAGCCCTGTTCCGTGGTAGTGCGGCACGGCCGCATCGCCGAGAGCCGGCAACAATTACGCAATATATGCGATACTGCCGGCTTCTCCTATAGGTCCTAGCTGACAGGGGCGTGCTGGGGGAGTGTCGGCCGGCCCCCTTATGAATAACGCCAACTGCAACCCACGAGATATGAGGATCCAACCTCTTATTTGGTAAGAGGTCGGATCTGTTTAAACCACCTTTCCGACCATAAATTTAAAAGAAAATTGCTGGGGAGAAAGAGGCTAGGGAGAGGGTTATGGGGCCACACATGGTGGGGGTCTATTTCGGGGGGACAGGTCCTCTTTAAATCTGCCGCATGGTCCGACATTTGTGGTGCGGACACTTCTTAAATATCTGTGCAAGTAGTTTACACTAGAAATAACTCGCAAAGCCCTTAGTAAATGTGCCCAAATCTCTCATGATTAGCAATAAAACCTCCCTTGAGTAAGTACTTATTGTCCAGGAAGCCACTTGTAGCATTTTCAATAAAACAGTTGGAGATTTTATCCCCTTAATTCTTTACCCATGTCAAAATCTCTTGCAGTATCTAAATGATCAACTGTATGGCGTGGAGACATAGCAATGACTATGTTAGGCCTTAATTCAGGGGAAGACTTATATTTTTAAGCTTGCTAAAAATTGTGTGGGGGAAACAGGGTATGTCATTTGTATATTTTATAAAATATCTATGAAGAATATCTACCACAAAAACATACACCTTTACCTCAACTATACTGAGACATTTACACAATATTTACTGGACACTGTACATTTATTTTCAAATTGTTAGAGGATTTATAGATACTGCATTCAACTTTATGAAGCTGTTGAAGACATACAAGCCCTGTACTTTTCCATTCACGGCAGGGACAGATGAATGTTGAAGCAATTTGATGCCAACCAGTCCTGGAATACTTCCTTAGGCTACATTCACACGAACATGTGCCCACCATACTGTAGCATGGTGGGCACATGTCGGCGCCCAGAAGGGGAGGACGGGTTGAGCGCTGCGCACCCCTGCCTCTCTCCAAGGCGATGTACGCCGTACAGCACTGTGAGCCCATTGCGGTCTATGGGGGATACGTTCCCCATACGGCTGTGTGAATGTAGCCTTAAAGTGATTTTCACTGTAAACACCATGGAACCTGGGACAAGAGATGCAAAAAAAGGTTTCCTATCCTGCTCCCATGCTGCTTCCAGGACTTCCTGTCTTTGGACATGCATTTGGCCAAAAGTTATTAGCAGAAGGGGCATCATGGGACCGCTTTGGTTTCCTAAAACCTGAGGATCAACAGAGGAAATGACACACACAGTCAAAGCAGGCCAGTCATTGGCCAAAGCTGGTACCTATAATGGAAACCAGGGGCGTTGCTAGGGTGGTAAAAGATTCGGGGCACGGGCCCCAATGCATGTGTGTTGCACTTTCAGTAATGCCCCCTCCTGTACATAACCCCCTCACATGTGGTTGTGCCAATAACAAGGTTACTTCTGGTATATACAGCTACAGAGAACAAAGGAGAAATCCCCATCACCACATCTTATGTTCCTCATTGTTCCTACATCTTTGTTCCCTGGCAGTGTTATCCTGCTGCTGCCCCTAACAATCTCCCCAAATACTGTAAGGCTGCATCACAAGTTTGTCTTGCATTTAAACAAAACCAGGTGCTTGTTACCCATCACATGTGTATTACTAGAAACGCAAATGAGATCAAACCGAGGCCTGTCCTAGTGACATGTGTGAACACGCTCCAAGAAATGTCCCCCACACAGCCCCCCAGTAAGTAATGTGACCACACAGCCCCCCAGTAAGTAGTGTCCTCATAAAGCCCCCCAGTAAATAATGTGACCACACAGACTCCCAGTAAGTAACGTACCCACACAGCCCCCCAGTAAGTAGTGTCCTCACACAGCCCCCAGTAAATAATGTGCCCCACACAGACTCCCAGTAAGTAATGTACCCACACAGCCCCCCAGGTAAGTAGTGTCCTCACACAGCCCCCCAGTAAATAATGTGCCCCACACAGACTCCCAGTAAGTAATGTACCCACACAGCCCCCCAGTAAGCAATGTCCTCACACAGCCCCCCAGTAAGTAATGTGCCCCACACAGCCCCCCAGTAAATAATGTGCCCCACACAGACCCCCAGTAAATAATGTGCCGCACACAGCCCCCCCCCAGTAAGTAATGAGCCCCACACAGACCCCCAGTAAGTAATGTGCCCCACACAGCCCCCCCAGTAAGTAATGTGCCCACACAGACCCCCAGTAAGTAATGTACCCACACAGACCCCCAGTAAGTAATGTACCCACACAGTCCCACAGTAAGTAATGTGACCACACAGCCCCCCCAGTAAGTAATGTGCTCACACAGCCCCCCAGTAAGTAATGTGCTCACACAGCCCCCCAGTAAGTAATGTGCCTCACATAGACCCCCCAGTAAGTAATGTGCCCACACAGTCCCCCCAGTAAATAATGTGCCCCACACAGTCCCCCCAGTAAGTAATGTGCCTCACACAGTCCCCCCAGTAAATAATGTGCCCCACACAGTCCACCCAGTAAGTAATGTGCCCCACACAGCCCCACAGTAAATAATGTGACCACACAGCCCCCCCAGTAAGTAATGTGCTCACACAGCCCCCCAGTAAGTAATGTGCCTCACACAGCCCCCCCAGTAAGTAATGTGCCCACACAGTCCCCCCAGTAAATAATGTGCCTCACACAGTCCCCCCAGTAAGTAATGTGCCCACACAGTCCCCCCAGTAAATAATGTGCCCACACAGTCCCCCCATTAAATAATGTGCCCTCACAGTCCCCCCAGTAAATAATGTGCCTCACACAGTCCCCCAGTAAATAATGTGCCCCACACAGTCCCCCCAGTAAGTAATGTGCCTCACACAGTCCCCCCAGTAAGTAATGTGCCTCACACAGCCCCCCAGTAAGTAATGTGCCCACACAGCCCCCCAGTAAATAATGTGCCCACACAGTCCCCCCAGTAAATAATGTGCCCACACAGTCCCCCCAGTAAATAATGTGCCCACACAGTCCCCCAGTAAATAATGTGCCCCACACTGTCCACAATGTTCTCCCCCTTCCCTAGTCCCTATCATGTTTCTCACCTCACAGATGCAGCTCTCTCTCTTTCTGTGCGCTGCTTTCCCCGGCAGGTCATGTGATCATGACATCATCACAGGTCCTTCAGCCTCTGGAACTCCCGGAGGCTAGGTCCTTGCAGGGGAAAGCAGCGGCTGCACTTGTTCTCATCACGATCGATCTTGATGAGAGAGGGAAGGAATCTCCCGGGCAGTGGGCCAGATGATCTGCTGACCCGAGGAGATTCTGGGCACTGGCCAAAAGATCCGGGGCACGAGCCCCGAATCTTTTGGCCTAGCGACACCCCTGATGGGAACTAATGTCAGAATTTTATCTATACAGGCGTGAAGGGAAATATCAGGTGTATAGCATGGTATAAAATCTGAAAGTAATTTCTAGATAAAAATAGATATGAGAAAGAGCACTTAATCTGTAAGCAACAACATGATAGGTTATGGCCTGTTAGAAAACCATTTTAGCACTAAATCTGCAATCCCTGATATCATTAAATGCAATGCAGTCAGCAGTTATTTTTAATGTAGCATCTCCGGAGAACAAGTTCTGATATTTTAATATATTCCAATGATGAATTCACCATCGTATATCTTTCCTTTACTGTGGGTGACATAGATTTGTACAATGGTAAACAGAACCCTTACCAAGGCGGGAACAGCTTAAACCTCGCAAAATAAAATTCCCTATAGACAGTGTCATCCGCTCCTAATTAAATATCATTTCCAGATTTCCAAACACTTTATCGGGTTTAAGTGCTGAATTGACAACCAGCTGACCTTTCTAGGTACCGGGCTGTCAGAAAATGGAGGTGCGCGTTTCTATATATAAAAGATAAGTCTTTGCTGAGGACAGACTGGGTAGAAAGGGCAAACGTGTTTAATTTCGCGCAATTATCTCCAGTGGTGCATGCCTGCTGGGAAAATGTCATTTGTGTATGAAAAATGGTAAAAACAGAGAAGTAGAAAAAAAGCAATACATTTTATTTAAGCTATTTTTTTTTACTACCTTTTAGAATTGGCTGTTCTGTATCTGTGCATTTCTATTTCTTTACATTTCTATCTTGTGAAATATTGGTTTGTTTGTTTTTTACGAGAAAGTTTATATACATATACCCTGTTTCCCCTAAAATAGAACATCCCCCGGAAATAAGACCTAGTACAATTTTGTTCAAGTTTAGAAATATAAGGCCTCCCCTGAACATAAGACCTAGCGGCAGCCATTGCAGCAGCTCCCCCCATGTCATACATTAGTATTAGTAGATCATTTAGATACCACAAGAGGTTGTGACCTGGGGGAAGAAATCATGGGATAAAATCTATGATTGTTGCGCTGCAAATGTGATACAAAAGCTACCCGGACAAGAAGGGGATCATTTAAGGAAGGTACTATTGCTAAATGTGAGAGATTGGGGACAATGATTCCAATAGAAATGGAGTCACAAGAAATTCTACATGAAATAAGTTTGGAGAGAAGGATGTTAAAGAAGTTTTTTTTTGGCCAACAATAAATGTGAATTATTTTTCATGGAAAAATAAGACCTAGCGCCAGTTTAGGAGCAAAAATTAATATAAGACACTATCTTATTTTTGGGAAAAAGGGTATATATATATATATATATATATATATATATATATATATATATATATTATACCGTATATACTCGGGTATAAGCCGACCCAAGTTTAAGCCGAGGTACCTGTTTTTTCCACAAAAAAGTGGTAAAACTCGGGTTTAAGCCTAATGTGAAAAATGCAGAAACTACTCTTTAATAAAATGTCCAGTATCAGCCTCCCCTCATCAATAAAATGTCCAGCACTTCCCCCTTTACAGAAAATGTTCAGCACTACCCCCTTTACAGAAAATGTTCAGTACTACCCCCTTTACAGATAATGGGGCTTATTTACTAAGGGTCCGCGGACGCCCTTTAATCAGACTTTCTGCCGTTTTCGTGTTTTGCGCGGCTGTGACAGATATTTAACGGGGGATTGTATCACTTGCGATTGGAGTTTCAAGTGACACATGCAGGATCTTGGGTGTACAATCTTAGTGAATTGCGGCACAGTGCATGATCGTCAGTTAATGCACTTTCTGTGTTCTCCTCCAGACGGGTAAGTAAGTGTGCCCCAATGTCCAGAATGACCCTCCTTTACAGATAATGTCCAGCACTGACCCCCTTTACAGAAAATGTCCAGCACTTCCCCATTTCATGATGAAATAATAAAATTAGTACTCACGTAGTCACCAGCACTCACCACCGGTGTCCTCTTCTTCCCTGGCGTGTTGTCCGCGTCAATGCGGACAGAGGCACGGTGTGTGCATGCGAGCAAAGAGCATGCCTCTGCCCACACTGCTTGGAAGTCAGAAGATGCGGGAAGAAGACGAGCGTGGGGAGAAGAAGGTACCAGAGGTGAGCTACGGAGTTGAGCCGATTGTAGCACATTTGCTACCTGAGGCGAAAATCCTGCTGTAGCCTACCTCTATTCCCTGCTATATTTGGCAGGGGAATAAAAACAAATCTGACAAATCTTTTAAAGGTGTGCACAGATTTTAAGAGGCATTGGCGGCATATGTTACCTTATAGATGACAATCTTTTCCATATGTTCTCCCGCCCATGATGTATCACTGCTGAATTCATGGCCAGATACCTTATGCTCCACTCAGTGCAGCACATCTCCACCCGGTGTCCCAGAAAATACCACAGTCACTTACAGTATAAAGTCACTTAATTAGGAACACTGTACTCCTAAACAATATATTTACAGTATATACCCTCACAACACAACTGAACTCACTCTCCCCCACATATAAAACACCCCTTCATTAAATAGTGTATATATATATATATACACTCACCGGCCACTTTATTATGTACACCTGTCCAGCTGCTCGTTAACACTTAATTTCTAATCAGCCAATCACATGGCCGCAACTCAGTTCATTTAGGCATGTAGACATGGTCTAGACAATCTCCTGCAGTTCAAACCGAGCATCAGTATGGGGAAGAAAGGTGATTTGAGGCCTTTGAACGTGGCATGGTTGTTGGTGCCAGAAGGGCTGGTCTGAGTATTTCAGAAACTGCTGACCTACTGGGATTGTCACGCACAACCATCTCTAGGGTTTACAGAGAATGGTCCGAAAAAGAAAAACCATCCAGTGAGCGGCAGTTCTGTGGGCGGAAATGCCTTGTTGATGCCAGAGGACAGAGGAGAATGGGCAGACTGGTTCGAGCTGATAGAAAGGCAACAGTGACTCAAATCGCCACCCGTTACAACCAAGGTAGGCAGAAGAGCATCTCTGAACGCACAGTACGTCGAACTTTGAGGCAGATGGGATACAGCAGCAGAAGACCACACCGGGTGCCACTCCTTTCAGCTAAGAACAGGAAACTGAGGCTACAATTTGCACAAGCTTATCGAAATTGGACAGTAGAAGATTGGAAAAACGTTGCCTGGTCTGATGAGTCTCGATTTCTGCTGCGACATTCAGATGGTAGGGTCAGAATTTGGCATCAACAACATGAAAGCATGAATCCATCCTGCCTTGTATCAACGGTTAAGGCTGGTGGTGGTGGTGTCATGGTGTGGGGAATATTTTCTTGGCACTCTTTGGGCCCCTTGGTAACAATTGAGCATCGTTGCAACGCCACAGCCTACCCGAGTATTGTTGCTGACCATGTCCATCCCTTTATGACCACAATGTACCCAACATCTGATGGCTACTTTCAGCAGGATAATGCGCCATGTCATAAAGCTGGAATAATCTCAGACCGGTTTCTTGAACATGACAATGAGTTCACTGTACTCAAATGGCCTCCACAGTCACCAGATCTCAATCCAATAGAGCATCTTTGGGATGTGGTGGAACGGGAGATTCGCATCATGGATGTGCAGCCGACAAATCTGCGGCAACTGTGTGATGCCATCATGTCAATATGGACCAAAATCTCTGAGGAATGCTTCTAGCACCTTGTTGAATCTATGCCACGAAGAATTGAGGCAGTTCTGAAGGCAAAAGGGGGTCCAACCCGTTACTAGCATGGTGTACCTAATAAAGTGTAATAAATGAGTGTGTATATATATATATATATATATATATATATATTATATTATATTATGCATAGCGTCACATAACCCACCCTCTCATTATCAAGTAACATACAGCCCCTAATGATTTTATATACAGTGCCACCCTCACCAAAGGGTATATACAGCACCCCTTAATAAATATATACATATATATCCCCTAATTTTTTATATACAGCCCCACTTTAGTGTATATAACTAAATTATATACAGCTCCAAAAACAGATCTCCTCCATCTTAAAAAAAATCTGGCCCCACTTATAAAGCCATCCCAGATTATTTATATACTGTACACCATATACAGTTTATTTATATACAGCCTCCCTTATAGTTCCCCAAGTTTAATTACTATCTTGCACCCATATTTATATCTCCCCTCCGTTTGATAATATGCAGCCTCCCAAGTAGCCTCATCCTCCAGTTTAATTATTATTTGCCCCGAAATATAGATTCCCCCAAATCAGTTTTATTATATTTAGAAGCCCCCCCCCCCCGCATCAGTTATATACATCCTCCTAAATAGCTACCTCCCATTTATTTATAATATGTATAGTCCATATAAACCCCCCATCAAGTTTATTTATATACAGAGGCCCTTCCCCCCTCTCTCTGTATATAAATTCCCCTCAGTTTTATCAATAGTTGGCCAGCAAAAATATTAAAAATTATACATACATACAGTCCATTTGCTCCCATGAAACGTGGCTCTCTCTCCTCCTAGCTCTTCTCAGCTAGCATCTTAAAGAGACAGGTGTGATTTATGTACCTGGCAGGCGAGTTGGGCGGCAGCAGGCATCTAAATCATCCACATTAGTAGAAGATTTTGCCGCTCCACAAAGGGCTCTGCATTCTGTTGCCTGAGGCAAGATTTTCACCATGCCTCATGGCATATGCGGCCCTGGAGGTGATTACTGATTTTCTAAATCTTTTCATATACCTGAGCATAACCCGAGTGGAGGCATTTTCAGCACAAAAAAACGTGCTGAAAATCTTGGCTTATACTTGAGTATATATGATATATATATACACTCACCGGCCACTTTATTAGGTACACCATGCTAGTAACGGGTTGGACCCCTTTTGCCTTCAGAACTGCCTCAATTCTTCGTGGCATAGATTCAACAAGGTGCTGGAAGCATTCCTCAGAGATTTTGGTCCATATTGACATGATGGCATCACACAGTTGCCGCAGATTTGTCGGCTGCACATCCATGATGCGAATCTCCCGTTCCACCACATCCCAAAGATGCTCTATTGGATTGAGATCTGGTGACTGTGGAGGCCATTTGAGTACAGTGAACTCAATGTCATGTTCAAGAAACCAGTCTGAGATTATTCCAGCTTTATGACATGGCGCATTATCCTGCTGAAAGTAGCCATCAGATGTTGGGTACATTGTGGTCATAAAGGGATGGACATGGTCAGCAACAATACTCAGGTAGGCTGTGGCGTTGCAACGATGCTCAATTGGTACCAAGGGGCCCAAAGAGTGCCAAGAAAATATTCCCCACACCATGACACCACCACCACCAGCCTGAACCGTTGATACAAGGCAGGATGGATCCATGCTTTCATGTTGTTGACGCCAAATTCTGACCCTATCATCCGAATGTCGCAGCAGAAATCGAGACTCATCAGACCAGGCAACGTTTTTCCAATCTTCTACTGTCCAATTTCGATGAGCTTGTGCAAATTGTAGCCTCAGTTTCCTGTTCTTAGCTGAAAGGAGTGGCACTCGGTGTGGTCTTCTGCTGCTGTAGCCCATCTGCCTCAAAGTTCGACGTACTATGCGTTTAGAGATGCTCTTCTGCCTACCTTGGTTGTAACTGGTGGGATTTGAGTCACTGTTGCCTTTCTATCAGCTCGAACCAGTCTGCCCATTCTCCTCTGACCTCTGGCATCAACAAGGCATTTCCGCCCACAGAACTGCCGCTCACTGGATGGTTTTTCTTTTTCGGACCATTCTCTGTAAACCCTAAAGATGGTTGTGTGTGAAAATCCCAGTAGATCAGCAGTTTCTGAAATACTCAGACCAGCCCTTCTGGCACCAACAACCATGCCACGTTCAAAGGCACTCAAATCACCTTTCTTCCCCATACTGATGCTCGGTTTGAACTGCAAGAGATTGTCTTGACCATGTCTACATGCTTAAATGCACTGAGTTGCCGCCTTGTGATTGGCTGATTAGAAATTAAGTGTTAACGAGCAGTTGGACAGGTGTACCTAATAAAGTGGCCGGTGAATGTATATATCAATTTACATTGCACTTCTACAACTTCCACTACTTCATATTCTTTTATTTTTATGGGTTTTTTTTCTTTTTCCTGTAGCCTATTTGTCTGAGCTGCATTACAGCTTTAACAAACATGCTTTATAGTAGCCCTATGGACCATAAGAAATTGTAATCTGGGCATGACTCAATGGGGGCACATGTATCATTGTATTCCTGCTGCTTCTATTCAAAGCTGGTGGCAGGCTTGTGTGTTCTTATGTATCTCAGTCACAAATACATAAGGATATGTGGATTTTTGTTTTAGTGGTGTGAGTTTGAAATTTAAAAATAAATACGACTTTTTAAATGCATGTATGGAAGTAAGCATGTGTCAGTTGTACTTCATTTTGCAAAAAAGTATCTTATTTAAGTCTCTTATTTTCTCAATGGAGGTGAAGAAGGTGCAAGTCCAAAAAAAATCTGTCATTAGGAATATTGCAACAGACACACACACTGGCCGACATCTTAAGACCCTGGAGTAGAAGCAAAAAGGCTAAAAAATAAAAAATGTGGAAAAATAAAAAAAAAACTAGAATAAAGATACATGTCCCCCACATGATGTATGTGGAAGGTTATTGAGGATATGTTCTGCTTGTATGTCTTTTTATATTGTATAACACTAGTGAATGGTGAATCTGATGCACTTGTTATTGGAATTTTTGGGGATTTATTTGTTACTTCTATAGTCCCTGTGACAGAAACTCTCATTACAGTTATTGCAGATGATTCTACAGACTCTTGTCACACAGTTATACGTTGAAAGCTTACCTGTCTGATTTATATAGTTATAGGGGGGCATTTATCAGTGTCCCCAAGTTTCTGGCGTAGAAGCACTAAAATAATCACAATTTGTTGCTCACCGTGAAATTGTGATGGCTTCACCACCTACACACAATTTTTGTGGCTATACTGCCTCCATGCCATGCGCCATTTGCATTTTATTTTACCCAAAACTATGCCAGGTCAAACCTGGCGTAGTTTTGACCGGCAGCACTGCTGCCCAACAGATACAACATGAGGCCTATGCCTCTTGATTAGAGATGAGCTTGATGCTCGGTCGAGCATTAGCGTACTCGAAACTGCTCGTTGCTCGGACGAATACTTCGCCCGCTCGAGAAAATGGCAGCTCCCGCCGTTTTGCTTTTTGGCGACCAGAAACAGAGCCAATCACAAGCCAGGAGACTCTGCACTCCACCCAGCATAGAGTATAAAAAAGAGATTTGCGGCACTCACCCGTTGGAGATATTCTTTATTGTGGTTTCACATAAAATCAGTCCGACATGGTACAGCCGAGGTGGGGCAGAGATAGGAGCAAGGGGTCAAGAAAGGCGACAGCCGTTTCACGCCGTCCGGCGCTTTCTCTAGCCTGAGGAGTGTGGCGTCCTCACCTGACTCTTAATGCAGCCGGCGAGACGTCACACCCCCTCGTTACCCGGCAACCAAGACGCTACTGTGCATCGCGGCAGGAAGTAAGCCGAGTCATGCACAAGAGCGATGCGCGGACGGAGCGATACATACGGTCTAAAAAACAAATAACAGGACAAACTGAATAGTGAACTTAGCTCTACTTATCATGAATAAGGTACCATTTTATGTACGTATACAGAAGAACCTGATTATGTGATTATTTACAGCTACCGTGGCACAAGCAAAGATTTAAACGGGTAGACATATATGCAGGAGCGGACAGGTGGAATCTTAGAGGAATGGATGGAGGAAAAATAGGATTATAGGAACACCCCCATATCATTTTTGTCGTTCAATCCCAGGGGGCCCATAGCATTAGTCCTTAGAATCCATCTGGCCTCTTTCCTCAAAAGTTCCCTGTGACGGTCCCCGCCGTTAGATGGTACTGGGACGTGTTCGATGCCTCCAAATCGGAGGATATGAGTGTTACCTCCGTGTATCTTGTTAACGTGCTCTATGAGTCTAGGGGCTCCTCTGCCACTTCTTACTGACTGACAGTGCTCGCTGAACCTAACGTTAAGGGGACGAATAGTTTTGCCAATATAGAAGTGGCCGCAGGGACAGAAAATCACATACACCAAGTATTTAGATTTACAAGAAATGAACTGATGTAAAGACACTTTCACTCCTCCTAGACATAACTCACGTTTTTTTATGTTCTGAGGACAGAATTTACACTGGCCGCAGCAGAAGTTCCCAGATGGGATCATTCTGTCGAGCCAATTTTTCCTTTTAGTTTTCCTGAATGAAATCAGGGGGGGTGAAGTGATCAAGTCTTTAAGTATCGGGTCCTCTGCCAACATATACCAATTTTTATGACTTGTGTTTTTAATTTTTTGGGCCATAGGACTGTAATTAAACGTGAAAGTAAAACGCTTGTGTTCTCTATGCCCATGTTTAGTGCGCTTGGGGCGCAGGAGGTCTTCGCGTTTAAGGGCTACTGCTTTTTGGTAGGCTTCGTTTACGACCTGGGGGGGATAGCCTCTTTTAAATAGCCTTATTCCACTCCACCCAGCATGACGTGGTACCCTTACACGTCGATAGCAGTGGTTGGCTGGCCAGATCAGGTGACCCTGGGATAGACTAGCCGCTGCCCGCGCTGCTCGGATCATTCTGTGTCTGGATGCCGCTAGGGAGAGAGCTGCTGCTGGTCAGCGTTAGGGTGTTCTATTAGCTTACTGTTAGGCAGGAGTGATTCTACAAGAACCCAACAGCCCTTCTTAGGGCTACAATAACGTTATACTTTTTTTTTTTTATTTGCAGCTAGTACCATATTGTGAGGAATTTGCAGGGGGACTTGCTACCGTTGTGTTTAGCTCTTAGTGACACACATATCCACCTCAAACACCAAAGTGGGAAAATTTATTAGGGGTTTGATTTCAATTAGGCACAGTCTGCCATTTACTTTTTATTTTACGTTTATTTTTTTAATAACTCAGTGTCATCTCATCTTGCATAGTAGTGTGCTTTCATACTTGGCTAGAAAATAGCCATAGGAGAATCCAAACGGCTTACTTACGCCTACAGTAGCGTTATATATATTTGATTTCTGGTTGATCTGCTGGTGGCTGTACTTGCTGCAGTGCATCTACTAGCAAATTGTGAGCAATTTGTAGTGAGACTTGCGACCGCTGTGTTTTGCGCTTAGTGACGCACATATCCATTGCAAAGACCGAAGTGGGAAAATTTATTAGGGGTTGGATTTCAATTAGGCACAGTCTGCCATTTCCTTTTTTATTTTACGTTTATTTTGTTTAATAACTCAGCGTCATCTCATCTGGCATAGTAGTGTGCTTTCATACTTGGCTAGAAAATAGCCATAGGAGAATCCAAACGGCTTACTTACGCCTACAGTAGCGTTATATATATTTGATTTCTGGTTGATCTGCTGGTGGCTGTACTTGCTGCAGTGCATCTACTAGCAAATTGTGAGCAATTTGTAGTGAGACTTGCGACCGCTGTGTTTTGCGCTTAGTGACGCACATATCCATTGCAAAGACCGAAGTGGGAAAATTTATTAGGGGTTGGTTTTCAATTAGGCACAGTCTGCCATTTCCTTTTTTATTTTACGTTTATTTTGTTTAATAACTCAGCGTCATCTCATCTGGCATAGTAGTGTGCTTTCATACTTGGCTAGAAAATAGCCATAGGAGAATCCAAACGGCTTACTTACGCCTACAGTAGCGTTATATATATTTGATTTCTGGTTGATCTGCTGGTGGCTGTACTTGCTGCAGTGCATCTACTAGCAAATTGTGAGCAATTTGTAGTGAGACTTGCGACCGCTGTGTTTTGCGCTTAGTGACGCACATATCCATTGCAAAGACCGAAGTGGGAAAATTTATTAGGGGTTGGATTTCAATTAGGCACAGTCTGCCATTTCCTTTTTTATTTTACGTTTATTTTGTTTAATAACTCAGCGTCATCTCATCTGGCATAGTAGTGTGCTTTCATACTTGGCTAGAAAATAGCCATAGCAATAGGATAGCATCGTTTGGTTTTAAAAACTAAAAAACACAAAAAAAAACAAAAAAACACAAAAAAAAGTAAAAAAAAAATTAAAGTTATAACTCTCATTTTAAAAATGTTTAACCCGAGGGCTAGGGGTAGAGGACGAGGGCGGGGACATGGGCGTCCAACTACTGCAGGGGTCAGAGGCCGTGGTCCTGGGCGGGGTGAGACACCACCTGCTTATGAGGGAGCAGGGGAACGCCGCAGAGCTACACTCCCTAGGTTCATGTCTGAAGTTACTGGGACTCGTGGTAGAGCACTGTTGAGGCCAGAACAGTGCGAACAGGTGATGTCGTGGATTGCCGACAATGCTTCGAGCAATTTGTCCACCAGTCAGTCTCCCACGCAGTCCACCCATGTCACCGAAATCGGCACTCCTCCAGCTCCTGCACCTCAGCCTCCTCCCCCCCAGTCTGCCCCCTCCCAGGAAAATTTGCCATTTGAACCGGCATACTCTGAGGAACTGTTTTCTGGACCCTTCCCACACTCACAAACCACTTGTCCGGTTGCTGCTGAGCAATTTTCCGATGCCCAGGTTTTCCACCAGTCGCAGTCTGTGGGTGATGATGACCTTCTTGATGTAGTGGAAGAAGTGTCTAAAGAGGTGTCCGACGATGAGGAGACACGGTTGTCAGACAGTGGGGAAGTTGTTGTCAGGGCAGGAAGTCCGAGGGGGGAGGAGACTGAGGGATCGGAGGATGATGAGGTGACAGACCCAAGCTGGGTCGATAGGCCGGGTGAACACAGTGCTTCTGAGACAGAGGAGAGTCCTCGACCAGAACAGGTTGGAAGAGGCAGTGGTGGGGCCAGACTGAGAGGCAGGGCCAGAGCTGGTGCATCAGCGCCAAATGTGTCAACTAGTGAAGCTCCCGTGGCAAGGGCTCCTGCGGCGAGGGCTAGATTTTCCGAAGTCTGGAGGTTCTTTAAGGAAACACCAGATCACCGACGGACTATGGTGTGCAACATTTGCCAAACCAGGATCAGCAGGGGTTCCACCACTACTAGCTTAATTACCACCAGTATGCGCAGGCATATGAATGCTAAACACCCCACTCAGTGGCAACAAGCCCGTTCACCTCCGGCCGTGCACACCACTGCTCCTTCCCCTGTGTCAGCTGATAGTCAGCCCCCTGCCCAGGACCCTGCCACAAAAACCCCATCGTCGCCTCCACGATCCTCCACAGCATCCACCAGCGTTCAGCTCTCCATACCCCAGACGCTGGAGCGGAAACGCAAATATAGTGCAACCCACCCGCACGCCCAAGCCCTTAATGTCCACATCTCCAGATTGCTTAGCCTGGAGATGCTGCCCTATAGGCTAGTAGAGACCGAGGCCTTTCGCAACCTCATGGCGGCGGCCGCCCCTCGTTATTCGGTCCCCAGCCGCCGCTACTTTTCCCGATGTGCCGTCCCAGCCCTGCACCAGCACGTATCAGACAACATCATCCGTGCCCTGACCAACGCCGTTTCTGACAAGGTCCACCTGACCACGGACACGTGAACGAGTGCTGCCACTATATATCGCTGACGGCACATTGGGTTAACTTGGTGGAGGCTGGGACCGAGTCTGACCCTGCGGCTGGTCATATACTGCCGACGCCGAGGATTGCGGGGCCTACCTCGGTCCAGGTGTTTCAGGCCTACTATGCCTCCTCCTCCTCCCACCCCTCCTCCACCTCCTCCTCCGAACTACCATCCGTGGGCATGGCGCCATCAGTCGGTAGCTCTAGGCACAGCAGCAGTGCCGTCGCTAAGCGACAGCAGGCGGTGCTGAAACTGCTGAGCCTAGGCGATAAAAGGCACACCGCCCAAGAACTATTACAGGGCATCACGGCGCAGACTGATCTGTGGCTGGCACCGCTGAACCTGAAGCCAGGCATGGTTGTGTGTGACAACGGCCGTAACCTGGTGGCGGCTCTGCAACTCGGCAGACTGACACATGTGCCATGCCTGGCCCATGTGTTAAATCTGATAGTTCAGCGTTTCCTCAAGACATACCCCAATCTGTCTGATTTGCTCACGAAGGTGCGCCGCATCTGTGCGCATTTCAGGAAGTCCAGCACAGATGCTGCCACTCTCAGGGCAGCGCAGCGCCGCCTCCAACTGCCCGCTCACCGACTGTTGTGCGACGTGCCCACGAGGTGGAATTCAACACTGACCATGTTATCCAGAGTTTACCAGCAGCGCCGAGCGATTGTAGACTGCCAGATGTCAACTTCCACCAGAACTGGTAGTCAGGTCAGTCAGCTTCCTCAAGTCTACAATGAGGAGTGGACGTGGATGTCTGATATCTGTCAGGTGCTGAGTAACTTTGAGGAGTCAACACAGATGGTCAGTGGCGATGCCGCCATCATCAGCCTCACCATCCCGCTGCTTGGCCCGTTGAAAAACTCTCTGATCAGCATGAAGTCGGAAGCTTTGCGCTTGTCACAAGAGACGGGGGAAGAAGATTCCCTTGTTGATAGCCAAAGCACCCTTAGGTCTGTTTCTCAGCGCATATCGGAGGAGGTGGAGGAGGATGAGGAGGAAGAGGAGGAGAATGTTGGCGAGACACAAGAGGGGACCATTGTTGAGTCCTTCACTGTTCAGCGTGTATGGGCAGAAGAAGAGGAGTTGGAGGAGTTGGAGGAGAAGGAAATGGACAGTCAGGCCAGTGAGGGGAGTGAATTCTTACGCGTTGGTACTGTGGCGCATATGGCAGATTTCATGCTAGGCTGCCTATCCCGTGACCCTCGCGTTCAAAGAATTTATTCCAGCACCGATTACTGGGTGTTCACTCTCCTGGACCCACGGTACAAGCAAAATCTTTCCACTCTCATCCCTAGAGAGGAAAGGAGTGTGAGAATGCATGAATACCAGCAGGCCCTGGTTCACAAGCTGAAACAGTATTTCCCATCTGACAGCGCTAGCGGCAGAGTGCGTAGTTCTGCGGGACAAGTAGCGAGGGAGAGTAGGCGAGCAGGCAGCTTGTCCAGCACTGGCAAGGGTACGCTTTACAAGGCTTTTGCCAGCTTTATGTCACCCCAGCAAGACACTGTCACCTGTCCCCAGTCTCGGCAGAGTAGGGCTGATCTTTACAGAAAGATGGTGAGGGAGTACGTAGCTGACCATACCATCGTCCTAAATGATCACACAGCTCCCTACAACTACTGGGTTTCAAAGCTGGACATGTGGCACGAACTGGCGCTGTACGCCTTGGAGGTTCTTGCCTGCCCTGCCGCTAGCGTCTTGTCCGAGCGGGTTTTCAGTGCAGCTGGTGGCATCATCACCGATAAGCGTACACGCCTGTCGACTGACAGCGCTGACAGGCTGACGCTTATTAAGATGAATAAAGCCTGGATTTCTCATAATTTCCAATCTCCACCAGGTGAAGGAAGCTCAACCTGAATAATTTATCCACTCCTCCTCATCCTCATTTTCCTCCTTCTCCTCCTCTTTGTACAGTAAAGCAGAGGAAACTGGCTATTTTTTGACAGGGCCCACTGGCTCTAGCTATAGTACTTTATGCATTTAATTTTTCTGGAGGGCCACCTACCCGGTCCTCTGTTTTAAACAATTTTTGGGAGTGCCACATACAGGCACTCAATCTATTCAGTTTTTCTGGAGGGCCACCTACCTGCTCCTCTGGTTTGAAAACTTTTTTGGACTGCCACATACAGGCACTCAATCTATTCCATTTTACTGGAGGGCCACCTACCTGCTCCTCTGGTTTGAAAAGTTTTTTGGACTGCCACATACAGGCACTCAATCTATTCAATTTTTCTGGAGGTCCACCTACCTGCTCCTCTGGTTTGAAAACTTTTTTGGACTGCCGTCTGCCACATACAGGCACTCAATCTATTCCATTTTACTAGAGGGCCACCTACCTGCTCCTCTGGTTTGAAAACTTTTTTGGACTGCCACATACAGGCACTCAATCTATTTCATTTTTCTGGAGGGCCACCTACCCGCTCCTCTGGTTTGAAAACTTTTTTGGACTGCCACATACAGGCACTCAATCTATTTCATTTTTCTGGAGGGCCACCTACCTGCTCCTCTTGTTTGTAAACTTTTTTTGGACTGCCACATACAGGCACTATCCAAATTAAATTGTCTCCATAGCAGCCTCCACACGTTGTCTCCATTGCTACCTCCAAAAGTCGTCCATATAGCTGCCTCCATACATCGTCCCCTTATCAAACGAGGTGTGTCAGGCAGAAATTTGGGTTGTTTTCATGGATTCCACATCAAAGTTGTTAACTTTGTCGCCACCCTGCTGTGTTATCCACAAAATATACTGGCAAACTTTTATCATTTACCAATATTATTTCAGCGCTTCTTGCGCATCTGTTTACATTCCCCTCACCCGCCATATCCTAAACTTATAAGAACGCTACTACACTTGATCTTATACAAAAGGTTCTTAGAAGTGCTGTTTGGGGAGTAGCCTAGAGACAGGGGCTTGGATTGGCGAAAGCTCACCTGGCAGCGGAGCGCCAGCTCCATGCGCATCATGCGCTTCTTGCGCATCTGTTTACATTCCCCTCACCCGCCATATCCCAAACTTATAAGAACGCTACTACACTTGATCTTATACAAAAGGTTCTTAGAAGTGCTGTTTGGGGAGTAGCCTAGAGACAGGGGCTTGGATTGGCGAAAGCTCGCCTGGCAGCGGAGCGCCAGCTCCATGCCAAGATCCAACTAACATAGTTTTAACTGCAGCACCTTTAATCTACTACTAGTTCACTGCCTCCATACATGGTCCCCTTATCAAACGAGCTGTGTCAGGCAGAATTTTGGGTTGTTTTCATGGCTTCCATGTTAACTTTGTCGCCACCCTGCTGTGTAATCCACAAAATATACTGGCAAACTTTTATCATGTACCGATATTATTTGAGCGCTTCTTGCTCACCTCCTTTGGTTCCTCTCTGCCACCCATTGGTTTGAAGTCTGAGTCCATTTAGAGTATGTCGCCATGCCACTCTCTAGCCTGCCGCTGCTGCCGCTGCCTCTGCATGCCGTCCCCTATAGTGTCAGGGTCAATTATTGGATGTTTTACATGCTATCTAGCTTCATTCTGTCACTCTGTCATGGCCATGCTGTTGCCCATAATTTTGGCATAATGGTGCGATTAAGCAGCCTCAGAGGCATCCATGCATGCTGCCCCTGCTGTTTCCTGTCCATTTCCGTGGTGTTTCCATCCTTTTCTGAGGTTCCCAGGTGTTTGGCCAAGCTTCCCTGTGCAGAGCCTTGGTCCCCTTGAAAAATGCTCGAGTCTCCCATTGACTTCAATGGGGCTCGTTATTCGAGACGAGCACTCGAGCATCGGGAAAAGTTTGTCTCGAATAACGAGTACCCGAGCATTTTAGTGCTCGCTCATCTCTACTCTTGATGTTTCTGTCAAAATAGGGGGGATTGTCGCCTTTATCATATGTTAGCACATAAGCGCCCCAATTTTTTTGTTATTTGCAAGAATATGGATGGGAAGTTAATCACACTCTCCTCTTAGCAGGCCAAAGTAGCCCTGACTCTTGCTGCCTTTGTGTTACTGTGCTGAGGCATCACAGGGTTGAAAACAAATCATAGATAAAGTAAAAAAAAGGAACCAAGCTAAAAACATACAAGCGGACCTGTCTGCACATAAGGCTATATTCACACTGCCGTTGCCCGCCCGTACCGTACCGTAGCGGGCCTATCTTTTTCCGGGTACGGAGCGGTACGGTGCCGCACGTGTGCCCATTGCCGTCTATGGAGGATGTATATCGGCCATATATACGTCGGCCGTATATACGTCCTCCATACGGCAGTGTGAATGTAACCTTAGTATGATAAAAACTAGTCCAGCGTCAGATAGAGAATAAGGTGCAGGTAGCATCAATGGAAACTCCTGTTTTTACCAAACGTTGTCATTCAAAGAATGTATCTTCAGTTTTGGATCCTCAATTTTTGGCTAAAGCAGAGAGTTGTTACAGAGAGCATCTCTCTCAAAGAAGGTCCTGTCCAATAGAACACTCCATATATATTTTTATCAAATACAGTCCAATGCTTTATTTCTCTGAAGGAAAGGTGAACGCATATTTCTCAAAATTACAGCTGATTCATAAGTGTGGAACCGTCTAACAAATTCTATAAGATTTACAGTATTTTTTGGACTATAAGGCGCACCGGAGTATAAGGTTCACCATCAATAAATGCCTGCTAAAATGTCTAGGTTCATATATAAGGCACACTGGACTATAAGGCGCACCTGATTATAAGGATGTATGCCCTGCAGTTGGCAGACCTGTGCACAGTTCAAGGCAGCTGTTGTCTGTCAGTATGGTTCATATATAAGGCGCACTGGTCTATAAGGCGCACCTTTGATTTCTGAGAAAATCAACAGATTTTTTTGCCTTTTTTTGCCTTATAGTCCGAAAAATACGGTACCCAAAATTGTCATACTGTGTCATCGAACAAACCAAAGTGTTATATTTTTTTCTGTGGTCACTCCCCAAACAGAAACTTTTCCAAAAGGAAAAATATCTTCTCTGGTGGTAGTTTCATTCCAGAGGATAGTTACCTGTTTCTTTCAGGCTGTGGTTACCTTCTATACAATCTTTCTATATGGGAATGTCAATCATAGTGTATAGGCAGGGTGCGTGGAAGTGGCCCTGCAATGTCAGAGAGCCGGGGCGTGGAGAGAGCAGGGCATGTGTTCTCTCCTAGCTTCTCAGCTGGGTGCAGGAGGTACGGAGGAGGGTGAAAATAAATAAATCCAGCAATGCCAAGAGGTGCCCAGGTGAAGTCACACTGAGCGCCTCCAACTCATTTACTTATTTTTCAGAGTTTTCTTTGCAAACGTAAAAACGGTTCCAAATATTACATAAAGAAACAGGCAGGTAATGCTGGGCATCTGCCATCAGTGAAACTTTCTTTTCTGTAAAGACTTTTTTTTACTTATCCATTTAACATATTTGAATCATTTTGCATGTTCTATATGCTGTATTTTCCTTCAGCTACAAATATACTGTACAATAGGAAATGGGGGCTGTGTTGCGCCTCTGATCCAATTAGCCATAACCTAATGCAAGTCCTTTTCAGAATAATTTTGCTTTCTGAAAACTCTGCGATGCACCTGCTGTGTCAGATAATAGTGTATTATTTCTTTCTGAAGGATTTGGTAACTTTGTATGGACAGGGCAAAATTGTAGACCTGTAATAGTGGAAAACAAAGTGAGATCAATTGGATCTATCAACCCAGTGGTAGCACAGAGGGAACCTTATAATAGCTGTTACAGTGTGCTCAGCAGTATATTTAACACAGGGCAGAACAATAATCTCCAGTCTCCAGTCCCAGACCTTTAAATTGCGGTGTCCTGCAATGAGACAATTTGCTGATACAAACAATACATCATGTTGCTCTATATTTCCTTTGTTGGACTCGCTAAAAGTAGATTGTCAGTTTATTATTGGTTCCAAAATGTAATGAAGTCTAGTGTCTGCTGTAATACCTTACATTCCTTTTACATGACAAACATTTCGGTAGGTAACCCTTAAGTGTCCATTCAGTAGCAAATTAAATAATAAAAAAAAAATATTTAAAAAAATACTTCTAAAATACATATATATATATATATTCATATCCTTTATCTCCTAATTTGGTGAATAGCGCACCCGCACATAGCTCCAAAACCCTTTTGCCTCTTCCATTTATACACAATTACGGTTTCCCCTGGATACCGGTCAGTAGCTGCTTAAGTAACCATTATTGGAGACCCGCAAAAGTGGTGGATATCCTTTTCCCCCCGCCAATTTGTCTGGCTTTCTTATTGCACTTGTACAAGTGCTTATCAGGTGAGCACATTCAATACTTACCTAATTTCTACTACCCCGACGTTATCACGCGAGGCGCCGTCCTCCTTGTTGTCCCTTTTTGTTCTCCCATTTTCACCTCCGATAAAGCTAGCAGACACTGCAGCACCATAGCCTCAGCACGTCAGACCGAGCTTACAGCAGCCTGCGTGTTCATGAGGTAGAGGGGGCGGTCCGAGGCACTGTTTCTTCCCTTGACCACCTCTCCCACGCCATAGGCCGACAGTAACTGCCGCATGAAGCCTGGCTGTAACTGCCAGCCTATGAAATGGGAGGGGCGGTCCAGGGAAAAAGCAGTGCCATGGACCGCCCCCCTCATGAATACGCCAGACTGCTGTGAGCTCATTCCGGGGTTCTGAGGCTATGGCGCCTCAGCATCTGCTATTTTTATCAGAGGGATAAAGGGGTTCCTAAGGTTCCTCTGTGCTGGGCAGGAATGACCACTCTCCATTCAAGTCTGTGGGAGTTACCACAATAGTGGGGTAAATAGACTTTTGTATTTTCTATACTTCCATTGCCCTGAATAGTGACTGACCACGCATACCCGGCAAAGTCTGCATTTTGCAAGTTCGTGGGAGTGGGGCATGTTTGTCACCCAGCATTCATCAAGTTTTTATAAAATATCCTGTGGATAAAAGTTATGTGATTTAGGTTTAGATTTAGAGTATTCATTTTTATCATAGACAAACCTTATCTCCCAGGCTTCCAATCCCAATGCCCAATGATAGGTAATTCCTGACTGACCATAACAATCACAGGGTAAACTTTCACTAGTTTCCAAAAGTCAGTCCAAAAGTCGAATAAGCTGGTTGTTTGACCATGAATTTACTTCCTCAGTGCTAAGATCTTTTCTGGCAACCGAGAGGAGCATTCATCCCATAAAGTGGAATCATTTATGAGAAAATAGCATTTTGGCTTGTATTCTTCTTCCATAAAATATCAAATGCACCCTTTTGTTTAAAAGTCTTTTTATATTGTCCGTGATTATTCAGCATTGTTACATCATAGAAATCTCATTTTTAAGAGTTTCATTTATGAAAGAAATAAAAATAATGGACGGCAATATAACCCAATTGCGTCTCTGTAGAATTCCTGTAGTTAACATTTGAAATGAATACAAAATGCAGAAAATGCCTGGAAGCTAGTATTGCCTTTTGCCTGCTGTTTATTCCATAGAAGTGAGGAGATTAAATCTGATGCACTTTTGGTAAGTCCACATGGGTCACTAATGCATTGACTGATTGACTTTATCTCTCCCCCGAGGATGAATGTATCAGTTCTCTTGGCAAAAAGCCCAGGCTGCAATTTTGTCCTTGAATTTTCAAGCGCATCAATAGCCACTGACCAGACAGCATCAGTCAGCATCTTGTTCAAGCCACTCTGACCTAGAATCCAATGCCTCATCACTTGTTGACAGGGCGCTCAGTTACGCCGCGAGTACGTTGCGAGACTGCGGTGTCACGTATAATGATAGATCATTGTTTGGTATTGGAATGAAAAGGCTGAAAGAAGTAAAGTATTACTTTTATGTTCAAGGCAGGTCATCGCAGAATGAGGTCAGCCTAATCTATATCGTCCCCCAGACGAAGGCTCACTCCGAGCCGAAACGTACGTCGGGGACGCGGACCCTCCCGGTCAGTGGCAAAGACACCTCACATCTCCCATTATCGGGTAAGAGCTGATAGCAGTATAATTCTTTCCTTGCTGTAGCCATAGGTTGTTTCACCCAGGCACAGGAAATATACCCTTCACATACCGTATGTTTCAGAGTGGTCGGGACAATACCACCACTCTGCCTATAGAAATTAAGAAATTTCGCAGCTCAACTGCCAATGCGTTGGCGCTTTTTGTTCAGTTTCTTACCCGATAAGAGTTACTCCTTTACAACTTTGCCCTGTCCGGGTCGGCCCGGCTCTCTCTTTCTGTATCCCACCACTTGTATTTTTAATGCATTTTAACTTTGAGCATTGTTGTCACAAATAAAGATTTTGTTATCGTTTAACTTGCATCTCTTTAGTCGATCCTTCTTTTTCCTCTCAGATGAGAGGTACTTGTTGTTTTCAATATGTTTATTGTGGATCAACACTGACTAAATGTGGTACATTTAGGGTGACCGAATACATAGCCATATATTAGGCCTCGGTTTAAATTAGGGGTATGGTACTCAACCTCCCCATCACCCAATTTCCTGTATCCACCTGTTTATCTAATCTATATCAAAGTAGAGAGTCTGTCTGATATTTATTCTATAGTATACACTGCAAATCTAGATAATACAGTATGCGGTGTGTACCAAATGATTAAAAAATTTAGCTTGAGAACAAGAAAAATAGACATAAAACAATGAATTGTGCATGATCCTCAATACCAGACATGATCTATTACCTTGGGTAGAGTTGTTTCTGGTGGAACAATATAAAAAACTTGCCATTGATTAATTTCTATCATGTATTAATACCACAAATACTTGTATCGTTGTTCTATCATGTATTGTAAGGGGCAGCTTATTTTTTTTACCGAACTCACTTCCAATATTCTTGTAGTGTTTACATTTCCCCTTAAAGGGGTTTCCCACGAGCAATAGTTAGGCCCTATAACTTGCTGATCCGTGGGGGTCTCACAGATCACTAAAACGAGGGGTCTGATGGGGTCCCATGTACCTAATTCGGACTCGTCGTCGCTCCATCCGACCACTGAACGCGGCAATTTCTGACAGCTCCATAGAGATTAATGAAGCAGAACGGTCATGCGCAGCCGTCTGCTTCATTAGTCTGACGGAGCGACGAGGGGTCTGACGAGGTACGTGGGACCCTATTTGACCCCTCCTTTTCGTGATCTATGGGGTCTCAGCACTGAGACCCCCACTGATCAACAAGTTAGGTCCTGTCCTGTAGATGGGACCTAACTTTTGTTTGTGGGAAAACCCCTTTAAAGTGAATCGGTCACCAGGAATGTAATATTTAGCTACTGACAGGTTCCAGTAGCCTTTGCTGTTCTGATTTTAAAAATGCCTTTGTCAGCATTCTGAACTATTTCCATACTTTATATTAGTTTAATTCACATTACCTGACTCCCAGGGGAGGAGGGGGACGTTTACGAGTTTGCAATTTGCAGATGGATATATATATACATCCCCATAGATGGCTATGACTCCCAGCTGCAGTAGACTGCACGCACACCTTTCCGTGCACTGGATAAAGATGACTCAATCATAGTATCATAGTTTATATGGTTGAAAAAAGACACATGACCATCAAGTTCAACCAAGGTAGTTCAACCAAGACAACCAAGGTTATCTTTGCCTTTGTTTACAGCCGGGTGCCTGGTCTCACTATGGAGAGGGGAGGGGTGAGCAGCACTATTGCTGGCCGAGCCTACAGCTGTGTTAAAGCAGCCTAAAGCCCAGTTCACACGTCCGTCAGGGGTTTTGGCTATACTCTCCATTTTAGGATGGATGAATATATGGAAGTTTGTCTTTTGCTACAATTCAATTAACATAGGGTCTGTTGTGCTATTTTTTGGGCTATTTCACAACGAAAGAGGGAAAGGAACCTGTCGAGCTCAAGTGAACTGAGCCTGATGGACAGAGAGTAAAAATTAGTTAGTCAAATTGCAAACTTTCTCATCACTAATAATTTCCATTTATATGTGGACAGGGCTACATGTTCGCCTCCAGGGGCGCTTTGAATATGTTTAATGTATGAAAAATTACATATTGCAGATATCTTAATATTAAAGGTACTTCAGTTCCTTCAGATTTCCTGAATCACTGAATTATAAGGTAATGAATTATTAAGATGGTTTTTACATTACATTGTATATTTCTAGGCAATAAGATGTTTTCTTCAGCACAGTGGATAGGAAACTAATGTCTTGAGGTTAGAGTTATGAAAGATGGTCATATAAAGCCTCTCCTCCTATGTTACACTTGGATGAATGCCCAGACTAGATTACCCACAGAAGCCTCTTCAGGACACATTAGGGTCACAGCTATGAAACATTCATTAAGATTAAGTTGTTTGCTCTGAGCACTGCATACATCTACAATGCAATGGCACATGTCATCTCTCTGCAGCCATGATGGAACTTTTTTTATAAATAGAGGGAAAAGAATATCATTTCCCGATTGTACGAGGGGGGGGGGGGGGGTTATCGCTGTATCCATTACGTAATTCAGCCAGTGCCCTACATGAACTTCAGATCTGTTCAGTCTTGCCAAGACACAACTTCTGAGATAATTACACAAAATTATGTTTTTTTATTCAACAACTTCAGGCGCAATGCACACGTCTTCATGGTAACAGCCCATGTTGCGGCTAGCTCACAGCTGCCATAGACATGCATTGCATGCGGTCACGGTGCGCTGGGTGGTCCCAGGCTATTAGTTCTAACCCAGGACGCTTACCAGACCATACTAGAGTCAATACAAGCATTGATTATTTCTGGGAATGTTGGGGGTTAGATAAAACAAGCACATATAGGGCAGCACTTTGGCTCAGTGGTTAGCACTGCAGCACTGGGGTCCTGAGTTCAAGTCCCATCCAGGTCAACATCTGCAAAGAGTTTGTATGTTCTCTCTGTGTTGGTGTGGGTTTCCTCTGGGTCCACCGGTTTCCTCCCATACTCCAAAAACTTACTGGTAGGTTGATTAAATTTTGAGCCCCATTGAGGTATAGGGACTAATATGGCAAGCTCTGTCTAGCGCTGCGTAATCTGTAGGTGCTATATAAATATAGGAATCATTATAATAACATTAACCAGAATCAGTAGAGCAGAACCTATTGAAGTAAGAAAAGAGATGACATTGGTGGAAATAGTGTGCAAGCTACTCGGATGTGCAAAACTGTACATAAGAACCTTTATAAAATACTATGTGGGTGTTCCTAAGGGATGTGACCTATACTGTATAGCACACATATAAGGAGATCACAGCATGTACTTACATGATATCTGTATTTCTGACCACAACAAATCTTCCATCATGCATTGCCCTAGAATACAAGTGGGAGCGAAATAAAATAGAATTTATTCAGAGACGCCATGGGAATAAATTCTTTGAGCGGAGGATCTGACATTGGCATGAAAATCCCTTGAGGCTGTGCATGTGAAGCTTAGCGTTTATCTCTGAGTGGCTTCTCCTTCAGACAACACGCATGAGAATATTTTATACCAGCCTCACTATTTTATAGTAGAATACTGCAAGTATCTTGTACATTACCATCTCCATCACTATCAAGACAGATCTGGAATGTGGAATTATCTCTGGGCTCAATGTATTAGGACTGTCAAAGGCAAATCCACAATATTAAAGTATTGATTGGTTCTCTATGTGAGAAGTGAAGATGTCACATTTAATGTGATTATAATGATTAGATAGCAAAAAAACAAATGTATCATTCCCGTCAATGTTTTCCAACATTTCAGCAACACAATAATAAAAATGGAGTTTGAAAAACAAATTAATGTGTTTATGGCGGAAACAGATTTATGACGTTTGTACTCAAATAATTCCTTTATTTATATAGCACACACAGATTACACAGCGCTGCACAGAGTTCACCAAATCTGTCTCTGTCCCGATGAAGCTCACAATCTAATCAACCTATCAGTATGTTTTGGAGTGTGGGAGGAAACCGGAGGACCCGGAGAAAACCCATGCAAACACAGAGAAAAGATACAAACTCTTTGTAGATGTTGACCCTGGGGCTTGAACCTAGCTCCCCAGAGCTGCAAGGCTGCATTGCTAACCGCTAAGCCACTGTGCTCTGTTAGGTAGTATATTATTTGTATATGTACTCTATTATTTGCTATGATGATGGCGCAATATAAATACAAAAATATTTTATTATTATTGATTAATCTTTTTGCAAAAGAATTCTGTCAAAAATGCTCTGCTTCACATTTATTAAGGGTTTTAGTCAGTTTTTACACATTTTTCAGACATTAATGGATGTGTTATGCATTCTCTTTTCTCTGCGCATTTTCTCTGTGCCATTAAGTAAAAAGCAATTACAGTTTATTTCTTTAATGTATTATTGCTTATAACACTGGAGGTAGTAAACACCTAAAACCCACCTGAACTGCAGGGATTATGCAGAAATGGGAAATCTGAACAAGGATTCAGTCAGGTTGTTATGTGAATGCCAATTGTCAACACTCTGAAAACTGCTGTAAGAGATAGAAGGGCAGGGTAATATTACATTATTCTAGGCCAGTGATGGCTAACCTATGGCACTGGTGCCAGAGGTGGCACTCAGAGCCCTTTCTGTGGGCACTCAGGCCATCACCAAAGATGACTCCAGGTATCTTCCTGCAGTCCCAGACAGCCCAGGACTTGCTGTGCACAGAGCTATTTTAAAGTGACAGCTCAACATGGGACTATTTTCTGCTTTATTGGTGTCCTCAGGGTGCTGGTATCAATGAAAACTGTGACAGAGAAGCGAGTATAAATTACAAATTAAATTTCTGTGTTGGCACTTTGCGATAAATAAGCGGGTCTTTGTCGTAGTTTGGGCACTCGTCCTCTAAAAGGTTTGCCATCACTGTTCTAGGCCATGCATCCTCCTAATACACTGCAGAGCCGGAGTCTTGCTATCAATACACTTACAGATCTAAGCATTTCACCGTAGCAATGCATATTGAAAATTGCAGGAAAATAACTTGTGTATATTCACTCGTAGCATAAACTTGTCAAATATCCAGAAAGCCCTATCATTAAATTGAAATATGTTTTATGAGATATAAAGTAAAGACACAGGGATACAGTCAGTGACAAGCTCTGCTACATTTGTAAATCACACAAAAATCAATATACAAATTTCCTTTTTTTAAAAAAAAGAAATCTTTAGATTTTTTTGAGCTAATGACGAGCTTCGTGCAGCGTTTCTGTCACACGTGCGTCAGCCTCTTCCTTGATCCGCTCTAATAGGTTGAGGACACGTTGAGTTTTTCTGTTCATTTGTCTGACAGTCTGAACTGAGCTCTAGTGGCGGCTGATCTGATTTCTGCCACACCTTCTCTCTGCTTTTCCCAAGCAAGGGTTACCTTAGTATATCTGTGATTTCCTGCTCTATTCACCAGGGGCTGGGACTATCCTCTCTATAAGTATTTACCACTTACTCCATAGGCTACTGGTAAGCATTCTGACCCACACCATGTTCTGTACATTTTTCTGATTCTCTACTGGTAACTGACCTACTGCTTAAACTTCTTACTACTCATTAGATCTCCATCTTATTGTGTTTTTTTTTGTCTTGTTCCATGCATAGAGACCTATGGAGGGATTGTCTTCTAGTTGCGGCTTCTCATTAGGAAGCACCAAGCCAATAGGCAGGTGTTAGCTTTGATAGGTTCTGATTATAGCTCACTGTCCTGTTTGTCTTCCCAAGTCTACATATATAAAATATATAAAGCTGAGTGTATGTGTGTGTTTGTATGTATGTATGTATGTCCGCTAGAGGAATCTGAACTGTCACGTTTGCAATCACCAAATTTTGCGGAGCCACTCTATGCGACTCAGGGAACGTTATAAACTAGGTTTTGAGCTGAAATCTTCACCCCGCGCTTTCCAAAATATACTTACTAAGAACCATATACAGAAGCCATTTTCTGCTGTTGCTGTGGTAGTTGGAAGCTGAGCTGTGATTGGTTGCTATTCTGCCACAGGTCATTAATATGAGCTCTGAGCTTTCATTGGTTACTATAGGCAATTAGTATAAGACAGCTTATGTGTGAGGTAAGATGGATAGAGATACAGAGATAGAGGGAGATTCATCACAAATGTCTGAGCTAAAACTGTTCCAGTTGCCCATGGAAACCAATCAGAGATCAGATGTAATTTTATTACATTTTATGGGCAGAGTGCCTATGCCAGCACTGCCAGAAAGCCTCCAGGAGTCACAATGGATACCGAGTGTGGGCTATGCTGGGCATTTTATTATTGAATGGGTCCATCCTGTGCATTTTATTACTGAGTGGGGCTCTGCTGGGCATTTTATTACTTAGTGGGGGTTCTGCTGGAAATATTATTACTGACCAGGACTCTGCTGGACATTTTATTGAAGAGGGGGTTCTGCTGGACAATTTATTACATTTTATTTTTATTTTATTTTTATTACAAGTCAATAGGTTTTTACAGTTTTTTGAGGTGAAAGAAGAGGCATCAGCTTATACTCGGGTCAGCTTATACTCAAGTTTACCAGGCACATTTATTTTCTAAAAAACAATATAAAATATAACAAAAACTGGTGCCTGGTCATGCACAGGAGAGAGACAAGTCGTAATATAGCGGTATCACTGTCAATATGAATGAACAGGTGACAGTGGGCCTTTATACCAAACCCAACTGTCCCTTCTCTATTGCATGAGTGCAACAGAGATAGCAACGCAGTACAGAAATCACAACACTAATATACAAGAATGAAATTGCAGTAGTCTACCAGGGGAAACAAACACCAGTAAACCAATTGGTTATGCAAGGGACGGGGGGGGGGGGGGTGCAGACCCAACAGACCCAACCTCTTGGATATGAGGTGTTCCTTATGTACAGATGCAGCACTGGTAAACATAACAGGCTTAAGCCATTAACCAGACATGACTACAATTAACCCATAATTTTCAGTGATAACTAATTGTGGTAACACAATTTCAGTACTATTAACCAAGTCCTGCATCTGTACAAAGTCTGATAGATAACAGCAATAAGCCCTTTGGAGGTAAAACGTTGCAGGCAGATACGCCCAAAAGGTGTCAAACTGGGGACAGTAGAGGAACCCAATACAGACTTACAAAATCTAAATATCTGAATATTTTGAAGCTGCCAAGATAAAGTTCTCTCAGAATGACCTCTAGCTGGCGATAGTTAAAACCTTGTTTTTGTACTCAATTTTAATTGTAAAAGTTTAAATATGTTTTTTTTTTACATTCAAGAAGTTTAGAAGTATTACCCTAAATCAGCCAATTTAATCGCACTTGCCACTTCATGCTGCAAATTTCAACATATCACTATATACAGTATATCAATATATATATTTTAAATGTATTACTGTTTTTTTACTTTATTTTTACTTCATGATCCCTCCACTGTTTCTATGCCGAGGCAGTTATGCGTAGGTGAAAACTGAACTTCGATAGTGACAAATGGGCTGTGATGGATCTGGAAAGGCGCAGGAGCAGTCTCTTAGCACTGGTATTCTGGACTTGCTGGTGAGCTGCCTCTATTCTCTTGACAGTGCTTGATGGAGCACACTGGGGCACATTCACTAAGGGTCCTGAGGCCGCGATTCCGTCAGGGGCATGGCAGTCAGACAACCCGACGAATTCGGACAAACCGCAGAATTTAAAAAAAGAATTGTGTCGCAAGATCAGCACTTACATGCACCAGGGGGAAGGCGGACCTTGGCGCAGAAGCGACACCTGCTGGAAATTAGGCGCACGACCTTTCGGCAGACCCGAATCCTCGTTGGACAACGCGCCACGGGATTGCGACAGGACCGGATAAGTAAATGTGCCCCACTGTATGAGAAAAAGAGTAGATAAAAACAGTAAATAAAGCTTCTGCAGCTACTAATTGCAAGGTTCCCAATATTTGTCTGCCTTAGGGCTCATGTACACTAACATGTGCCTGCCCGGCAGTAGCCGTACGGGCACACATCAGGCGCACTGAAGAAGAGGAGAAGCGAGTGCTGCTCGCCCCTCTTCTCTCTATAGCAAGCCCGGGCGCCATAGACAACTCTGGAGGACACATATGTGTGCATGGACCCTTAAAGCTTCCTAAAGCTCATGTCGTAAATATACAGTGGGCACACCAGAACAAGTTAATGATATATTTTCTGTCCCTTTTACCCCATCTGCCTTATAAAAAAACGAATACACTTTTAATGCATTATATTTACCCTACATATTGGCGGTCCCCGATTTAAGGACACCCGACGTACAGACAGACCTTTCTGCCACTCTGATCTCTGCTGAAGCTCTCTGGATGTTTTACTTTAGTCTCAGGCTGCAATGATCAGCTGTAAGGTTTCTGTAATGACAAAATCCCCCCCCCAAAAAAAATTGTCTGAAGCTACAATTCTGAAATTTACCAGTTCCGACTTATATACAAATTCAATTAGAGACACAAAACACCATAACCCAGGGATTGACTGTATATTAAATCTGCAAAAAGCAAACTTCTTATGAATACTTTCAGGAAAAAAAAGATCTTTGTGTGTAATGATGAAAAAATGGCTGTTTTCGTAGAACTAAAAGTAGTTGCCAACTTTAAGGGTCAAATTGTAAAACCAGCCGACTCTGCCTTTGCTTTCTAAACTTTCTTAGCTTTCCATCTCTGTTTTCTATTCTCCTCTTAGAGACTAAAATCTTTCGGCACAATGTAAATGATTGCATTGTACGTGCAGTATTATAGTTACAAGGTTTCATTTACAGCTGCAGGGCTTTGTGTTTCCTGAGGCTCTGCAGATATTCACAAGATTAGAACGGCTGTGAATATTATATAGCAAAAGCAACACAATTAGAAATGAAAAATAATCACGAGCTATTTACTCATAATAATGGAGAAACACTAAGTAATGGAGCATTACTAATAATGACAATGTATATTCAGAATGCATTAGCTGTGTACCTTGTGACTAAAGACATCCATTAGGAAAATATTGCAAACCCTTTCCTATAAAATAGTACCATAAGGTGCCCATGTACAACACAATGCACATAAAATGTATCTTGTAGTACCGAAGGAAGAAATGCACATGGTGGGGCAGTTTTACTTACCCAGTCCTGTCGCGATCCCCGATCCGGACAGCCCAACAAAGATGAAGTCCGGCGCGATTCACCAAGATGCGCCTGAGGTCCTGCATGTGTCGCTTCCCTGCTCAGGTCTGCCGGAGTTCACCTTCTTCTTCCCGGTGTATGTGAGTGCGTGTCTTGTGACACAATTTGAGATGTTAAATCCCGTGCATTGTCTGAATCCGCCGGATCGTCCGACAGCCCCCCCCCCCATTTATGTCGCTCAAAATCCAGCTCCGATGCGCCAAAATCCGTTCACGCGTGCCAAAAGCCCCAATTAAATGCGGTGCAAAACTGAAAAATTCGGGAAACCCGACGGATATGCGTTCCGCGGACCTTTAGTAAATGTGTCCCGGTATGTACAGTAGTGTGGAAATGAACATTCACCCACAATGGCCCACATTTACTAAAGTGTTAGCGCCTATTTTGTGTCTGTCTTTGCACTAATAAGAACATGCAAACTGCTTACACATGTATTTACAAAGTATCTGCTCCTGTTGTGTGTGGTTGCAAACACCCAAAGGAGTCCGAAAGGAAAAATGTGCACCTGAAGGCGCTGTTACTGCTTAGTTGGAATTTGCACACATTTATTACTGATGTGCGTCACAATTCTGCAGCATGAACAAAGTGCACAAAAAAATTGTGCCCACTTCCCAGGCAGTGCAGGGGGCGCAAGACTTATGAGGACCGTGCACTAGTTTTGATGTATCTGCACACTCCACAGGCAAACTGCACCTAGGACAGACTGCACTGGTTTTGACAAATATAGGCCAATATCTTAATTCATTAAGCAATTTAGTGCTTTCATGATTTTTTATGTGCACTATCCTAATGCATAGTACAGTCTGTGGTCCAATGAATACTGCTCTGCAGTGGTCTAATTAACAGAGAAAACAGCACTAAAATCAATAGTATCCTGATTAAAAACTCAATATGGTGCAAAGAAAAATACTACTATGCAGTGCTAAAAAATAGTTCATACTTTATTCAGAAGAATATATACAATTTCCTTGGACCATTTTACTTGGAGGAAATCTAACATCAAAATCCATCATGATAAACCAGGGACATTTACCCTATATGCACCCAGCAGGTCCGATTCTTGCATCAGATGCTCTGGATTACCTTTAAAAAAAGAAGGTGATTAGGAATAGGAATTATAGTAAATATTTAAAATTAAAATTGCAAATTATTTAATTGCATTCATTTGCAAAACTGTATCTTCTTTGCAGCATTTGAAACCCTTTCTCAGGACACCCTTTTTTGTCAGAAACAAAAGGGCACATTATTTGATTACCTGGCAAGTAATTGGTGAGGAGGTTCTATCTTTAAAGGGGTTAAAGGGGTTCCGGTGCCCTCCGGTATCCAGCGCTGCTGTCGCTCCAGTCCGGCGGCCATGTTTGTTTACAGCGCAGGACTAAGCTTCCGGGCCGGCCGTGGCTGGGCACGCCTATCTGTCCCTATACACAATATTCTGTATGGGGGCCGGAAGGTTGTCGGGTCCGGCCGGAAGCTGAGTCCAGTGCTGCTCCGGCGGCCATGTTTGTTTACACGGTGGCCGGACCAGAGCGACAGCAGCGATGGATACCGGAGGGCACCAGAAGGTAAGTAGGACTTTATTTTTTTAAGCAGCCCTCTCCCGGCCACCGTTAGTTTTTTTTCCAGAACTCGGACAACCCCGTTAAGGCTTTATCAAGAACATGGCCACCGTTATGTAACAAAAGCACATTTACTCTATTGAGCAGTTGGGGCTGGTTCAAATGTTACGAACACAGAAAATCGCACGGCTTTGAGACTGTAGGTTACCATTGTAACTGATTGTCAGCCTCCGATGATGTCACCAGGGTGTCGATCTGCCATCCTAGATGGCTACATCCACTAGAAGCTCTGTTAGGTGCTGCAGTTCGGTTCGGCCACAGCACTTAGATGTTAACTGTTGTGATTGGTGCCATTTAGAGGATGTGCATGGAGAGAGCTTAGCCTGTGAGCTCTCTCTATAACCCCCTGCAGCACCACAACATTACAGTAGATTGTGGTGTGCAAGGGTGAGAGGGTCATAGTCTATGGGGTTATTTATCATAAACCCAGCTCTTTCTGACAGTTTTATATCTGTTTTTGGAAATCTGTTGCCCATGAGATCTATTAAAGTGAATTTGGCCCTTTAATAAATGTTTGTTTGCTCTAATTGCTGTGTGGGATTTTTTTTTCACAGTCCTTACGGAGACTTTGCCAATTAAGGCTGCCTTGCAGGCATGTTGGGACCTATATTTTATATATGGAGGCAAAATCAAACTTTTCGGCCACAATGCAAACAATGGGGGTCATTTACTAAGGGCCCGATTCGCGTTTTCCCGACGTGTTACCCGAATATTTCCGATTTGCGCCGATTGTACCTGAATTGCCCCGGGTTTTTGGCGCACGCGATCGGAATTTGGCGCATCGGCGCCGGTATGCACGCAACGGAAATCGGGGGGCGTGGCCGAACGAAAACCCGACGTATTCGGAAAAACCGCCGCATTTAAAAAAAAATTTGTGTCGCGAAAATTTCACTCACCTTCATCCTGGGTAGGCCGGTGTATTTCGAGGCATTCCAGCGGACTTCAGCGCAGCAGCGCCACCTGGTGGACGTCAGAGGAACTGCTTTGATGAATCCCGGCCGGACCCGAATCCAGTGCAGAGAACGCGCCGCTGGATCGCGAACGGACCGGGTAAGTAAATGTGCCCCAATATGTTTGGCATAAAAGAAACAGAGCTAATAATCATGAACACACCATCCCCACTGTCACATATGGTGGTGGAAGCATCATGGATTTGGCCTGCTTCTTTCAGCATGGACAGGGAAGATATTTAAAATTGATGAGAAGATGGATGGAGCCAAATACAGGACCATTCTGGAAGAAAACCTGTTGGAGTCTGCAAAAGACCTGAGACTGGGACGGAGATTTATCCTCCGACAAGACAATGATCCCAAACCTAAAGCAAAATCTACAATGGAAGGTTCACAAATAAACATCTCCAGGTGTTAGAAGGGCCAAGTCACAGCACAGACCTGAATCCAATCCAGAATCTGTGGAATGAGGTGAAAACTGCTGTTCACAAATGCTCTCCATCCAACCTCACTGAGCTCCAGCTGTTTCCCAAGGAAGAATGGGCAATAAAATCCGTCTTTTGATGTGCAAAATTGATAGAGACCTGATACCCCAAGCGACTTCAACTGTAATCACAGCACAAGGTGGAGCTACAAAGTAGCTTAATGGGGCTGAATAATATTTCACGCTCCACTTTTCAGTTTATTATTTTTTACAAAATTTTAAACCTCCAATATTTCCTTCCACTTCACAATTATGTCCCACTATTTGTTGATTCTTTACCAAAAAAATTACAATTTTATACCTTTATGTTTGAAGCCTTAAATGGCGGAAAAGCTAGAAAAGTCAATGGGGCAGAATACTTTTGCAAGGTATATATATATATATATATATATATATATATATATATATATACAGAAAGAAAAATCTTACTAATCTATCCCTATCTGTATTTTGTATTTGTATACTTTTGCACATGACCTATGTATTTTAAACTATCTGGACCTGACAAAGGGAATGGTACGATCCCAAAACGCGTTGTCCAACCTGTCCAATTTTACTCCAATTACCGCTTATGTGATTCAATATCAAACCTGACATTTTGCCTAAACACACACTTCCTTGGAGATAAGGAGACACTGCAGCTTTACATCAAGTCTGAGAAGTAGGTCACTACTGTAATTTAGGAAATGAGTTTCCTTTACGTCTCCAGGTCCATTAAATCCAAGTGCGCTGTATACCTTTTGTATATAATATTTGTTTAGTGAAGAACCAATGTTTACCTTGTCACCAACCTATAACTCTATGGTCTTGGTGTGGGAACATCTATGGATAATGATTACAACTAAGTGACTTTACATTGAGAGTTATTGGACAAAATCAGTATATATTAAAGCAAATATTTATATCCTTTGTCACCAAAAAGACTTCCCACCAATGGTGAAATATTCTTTAGTTGTATACCATTAGAACTTCCATCTTCTTGCTTGTTATACATCATACAAACCCCTAGCTATCCACGCTTGAGCTATTCCTTTAGACTCAAAACAACAGGTTGATATATAAATAGCTTAAGACTTCCAAAATGAAATCTAGTCACTTTATTCACCTGGAGATGTAAAATGTCAGACTAGACTTAGATTTATTGGAGACAACACTAAGCATCTGTTCCCTATAATTGACAGAGACAAAGATTGCAACTAGCTAGAAGTAGCAAGTGACAAATGGAATCATGTATCTGAAAAGTTGATAATGAAAAGAACAGCAGAGGTAGATCAAAAAATGTGATACCAAATTTCGCCTAAACCTCAGACAAAAGGTTATATGCCCCTCCGAGAGGGAATAGTGGTTGGAACTCACTGACTATATTTCTACTTTTAATTAAGATGATGAGACCTGGAGTATACTGGAGCACTTTATTTTTAATTGTCATATGGACAATTTTACTAAATGGAAATGTTCCCAAAGTATTAACTAAACACATTAAATAAAATGCCTGAAACAGAAAAGTAACAATAGAGTGAAACATTAAATAGCTCAGGTTGGTTAAACTCAATTGCCTTGTTTTCTGTAAAAAAAAAAGCCATTTTCTGCTATTCTGTATTAAGCATTTCACAAAAAAACATCTTTATAAATTACAGAGCGCTGCACCATTTAATAAAAACATTTCATTCCTTGATCGAGCTATACAAATCTGTTTGACATCATTGAAAATAATTCCTCTGTATAAACACATCCAAGCAGACTTACCATTATCTCTTTACATAGCAGTGAATTTGAATACATAAAAACTCCATAGGAGAAAGTGGCATCTAGTAGTCCCTATTACTTTGTAAAAATTCTTTTTGTATAAAAGTACAGGTAGTCCCCCGATTACATACAAGATACGTTCTGTAGGTTTGTTCTTTTTTTTTTATTTAAAGGGGTATTCCGGGAATATGAACGTCTGACACAAAAACCCATGATGATATAAATAAATAAATACAACAATACTCAATGACATTAGTAACAAAACGGAGCTTAAATAATTTGATTTTATGATTTACAAAATGTATGGCCTCTCTAAAGTAGGTGGAGTTATCACTAAGATGGCCGCCACTGGAAACTACAAGTTCCATGATCCTTTAGTTCTCAGTAACTCCTCCTCCTCCCTCTTATGCTCTGCTCCCAGTGATGATGTAACAGGTTTTCTTGCTCTGTTACCATAGTAATGATGTGTAACTGCCATCATCACAACACCGGCCATACTGGATGCACTGCAACCAACCGACTACAGCCAAACTTAGTGGTGATCACATGATCCTGCCCAGGCAGGTGCAGGACATGTGATGTGGACATGTGACCAGCGGCCATCTTCTGTCCTGCCACGGACCGCGCGGAGGAAATTAACGGACTGATTAAAGGGCCAGTAGCATTTTAATTCTTCATTACAGTCTATGTCATCAGCATTTTCTGCTAAGGGGAGCAAAATTTTAAATAACAACTAATTACACATTAGCTTATATTTTGAGTGCCCACTTGTATATGAATTATGCTGATTCCTGGAATACCCCTTTAACTGTATTTTTATTTTAAACATATTAAAGATACAAACATTTACAGGTTATGTAACATTTCTAATCTGTAACATTCAAATACAATAATGAGTGCAATACAGACATTTGAGCAATGAAAGGATTGAACTAGTCCCTTTTTTAAACATTGAAGAGTTTACAAGCAACTGTTTTGGGGCTTACTGCCTAAAATCAGACATAAAACATCACAAGCACAAAACAGACACATCGTGGAAGGAATAGGGGGTGGGAGGGGTAGTGGTCTCAGATAATAGAAGTCTATCAAAACTTCCGTGCCCGGGGACAAAGGTATTGTTCCTATAGGTTCATCGCCCAATACAAGTCCCAAGGACTCCACACTTTAGCAAAGAGATCCGCTTGGTTATTCATGGAGGCCGTCATAGTCTCCATACTTCTGACTTCTCTCACCCTTGCTAATAGGTTGGTATGAGTTGGAGGACTTTGTTTTTTCCAGTGCTGTGCAATCAAACAGCGAGCAGCGGTGAGAATGTGCAGACAAAGCTTTCTGGTAGCTTTAGCCACTGGGAAGTCAGTAACATTCAGCAAATAAAACAGCGGATTCAGGGGGACCTCTATTGCAAGGACATCCTTAATCAGCTTTCCTACACCTTCCCAGAATGGCTGTATAAGAGTGCATGTCCAGAAAATGTGCTGTAGGGTACCCCTCTCTAGCCCACATCTCCAACATCTATCTGAAACATTTGGGAATATTTGGTGTAAAATATTTGGGTGTGGTACCAATGGAGTGAGAAGGAGGAACTTCCGGGTCAGGATGCAGAAACAGCAAGTATATTGCAGATATTAATCCTGCCGTATGGGTTGATGTTTTGCATATATACTCAAATTCTGTGGGTTTGGAGACCCTATCTGACTTACTCACAATTTGTAAATAGTGGCGTATTTGTAGATAATGATAGTGGGAGGATTCCGGGATATTATACTTTTCCCGGAGTGTTTCAAAGGGTAGAATTTTTAGGGTCATGTGATCCACTATATCTGCAAAGCGGAACAGGCCCTTTTCATGCCACGGTTTCACTGCCGCCCCTGTCATAAACTCTTCGGTTGCTGGAGTGTGGAGAAAGGATTGCAATGAAGAGGCCTGCGACGCAAGCGGAAATTTGGCTTTACAGATATTCCATATGCTGAGCGTATATGCAATAGGGCCTAACATCGGTGTGGAGGGTGGCGAGAGCTTCTGAGACCACAGGAGTGAGTTAGGGTGGTAAGGGGCCAACCATAATTTTTCAATCTCCATCCACTTTGAGTAAGCCCAGAGCTGTGACCATGCTGGGATATGCCTCAGATGAGCCGCCCAATAATATTTGATCAAGTCAGGCATGGACAATTCTCCCTTAGATTTATGAGAAAGCAGGATGGATTTAGCCACGCGATGTCGCTTCTGTGCCCACACAAAGCGGATGAGAGAGGCTTGTAGCGATTTGAGAACACTCATGGGTACTGGGATTGGGAGAACTTGGGAGTACCAAAGAGGTACATTAGTTTGGGTAGTATTGTCATTTTGACAGAAGCTATTCTGCCAAAAAGAGATGGAGGTAAATTATTCCACCTGTTTAGCAACTCTCGGATCTCCCGAATCAGCTTCGGGAAATTCTGTTCATACAGTGTTTTATAGGATGGGGTGAGATTTATTCCCAGGTATTTTAACGTGGCTGTTTTCCACGAGTATTTGTAGTTAGATTTCAGCAACTTTACTGTGTCCTCGGGTATGTTGATGGGCAGAGCTTCCGTTTTGGACTGATTTACCTTGTATCCTGAAAGAATACCAAAGTGCCGCAATCTGGCTGATAGGTTAGGTAGGGATATCAATGGCCTTGTCAGAGTTAGGAGAATATCGTCCGCAAACAATGACAATTTGAATTCTTTGTTTTTAATGTGAATGCCCTGTATGTCTGGATCTTGACGAATTATGGCAGCTAACGGCTCTATACATAAGACAAAAAGGAGGGGGGATAGGAGACAACAATGTCGCGTCCCATTCCTAATTTGCATGGGTAAGGAAGAGGCGTGTGGTAATTTTATGGATGCCGATGGGTTCGTGTATAGTCCTTGTATAGCCTGCAGATAGGACCCTCGCATTCCCACATGCTTTAAGACCTGTAACATAAAGGACCAATTAAGCCTGTCAAAGGCCTTTTCTGCATCTAGGCTCAATAGTAAGGCCTGCTGATCCATCCTATTCACCGCGTCTATGAGGTCAATTGCTCTCCTTGTGTTGTCCCCCCCTTGACGGCCCGGTATGAACCCCACTTGATCCTTATGGATCAGTTGTGGGAGCCACTGTATCAATCTGTTGGCTAAAATTTTCGTATAAATCTTAAGGTCAGCATTAAGGAGAGCAATAGGCCTATAACTCGCACAGTCTATCGGATCTTTACCCGGTTTTGGGATCAGGGTGATAAATGAGTGGGTCGCGGATTGTGAAGGGGTCTCATCTGTCATATAGGCGTTGAATACCTTTGACATATGGGGCAGTAGGATTTGTAAAAATGCCTGATAATAAAGGTATGCCATTGGGTAGGTCCGTCACTACCCCCTCAATTTCCTCCGTCGTGATTGGGGCATTTAGTAATTTGACAGCTTCTGCTGATAATCGGGGCAGAGAGCAAGAGTCAAGGAAATCATTTAAAAGTTCCTCCCTTTCTGTACTAGTTTGAGGTAGGGTGTCTGGTAGGGAGTACAGATTAGAGAAAAATTTGTGGAATTGCCCTGCTATTTCCATTGGGTCATGTAAGGGGGTTCCTGAACTGTTTCGGATGACATGGGGGGTCTGATGAGTTCTCCTGTCTTGTAATTGTCGTGCTAGGAGTGTATGGGCTTTGTTACCCCTTTCATAAAATCGCTGCCTGGAAAAGGTCAGCAATTTTTCCACCTGCTTAAGTTGGACTTCCCTAAGCAACTCCCGTTGCTCTATCAATCTTCTCAGTTTCCTAGTAGAGGGCCTCGCAAACATATCAGCCTCCGCTGCTATTATGTCCTTCCTTAGTTCCAACTCCTGTTTCATCCTATCTTTTTTAGTCTTAGCCTCCTGCTCTATAAAATGTCCCCTTATCACTGCCTTGTGTGCTTCCCACAGGGTCGATTGTAAATGCACCGAGTCTACATTAAAACGAAAGTATTCTGTAAGCGCTAAGGTCAAGGCTTCCTTAATGTGTGGGGCTTTCAGTAGTGCTTCATTGAGTCTCCAATGACAGGTGCGTGTATGATGAAAGTCGTCTCTCAGTTTCAGTGTCACCGGCGCATGGTCTGACCACGAAATGGAGCCCACCTCCGCATCCTGTAGTGAGCGTAAAATCTGGGTATCCCCGAAGAAATAATCTATGCGGGTGTGGGTGCCATGAGGCGGTGAGAAGAAAGTGTATGCCTTATCCCTAGGTCTACACACCCGCCATAAATCATACAACGCAAAGCGTCTTATCACTTTACGGAATGCATTAGCCAGACCCTTTTGAGATCTACTTGGGGGAGCATTTGTTAGCGCTAGTCTGTCCATATTCTCAGAAAAAATGAGGTTGAAGTCTCCCCCTATCAGTAAAGGTGCTGGTGGCAGTTTAGAAATTTTGTGCAGAACCTTATTGAGAAATTGAGTTTGGGAGGAATTTGGAGCATACACGTTGCATAGATGGATGGGGTTTCCATTGAGCGTACCTCTCAGAACAATATATCTACCCATAGGGTCTATCACGGCCGAAACCCCCTGTATCGGGCATGTTGTGGATAGAAGGATCGCCACCCCCGCTTTCTTGCTATCGTGTGAGGCTACATACGATACAGAATATAAATGGCTGGCAAAGGCGAATGTGCCTTTAGAATCAAAATGGGTTTCCTGCAGGAATACTACGTCTGCTTTATGTACCTTAAGTTCCTTGAGCAGTAGTCTTCGCTTTGCAGGGGAGTTCAGGCCCTTTACATTGAGTGTGAGAAGGTTAACCATATTGCAGGGAGTAATAGAACCTAGTCCCAAGTGTAAAATCTACTGATGCTACCTGATTCCGGTTCTAGCAGTAAACGGACCTTGTCTACTCGTGGAGTAGAGGAATGAAGTCGGTCGCAGGGTCGGTTAACTCTCTCCTTAGGTAGTTGCAATGTAGTTGAAAGAAATATGTCTAGTCTTCCTCTGCGATGTCCTAAATAATCTTTTGGAAAAAAGGATGAAAGAAAAAGGAAGAAAAAGGAAAAAAAAGGGGGGGGGAGAGGGAGGGGGGGGGGATCACAAGACAAATTTAACACTTACTACAGTACTAACCAAGTATCTATACTCAGGGGTAGGGACTAACTTCCCTCCCCTGGTTAGGGTCCTGTACCAACCGCCTCTCCTGCTTCTGCGAAGGAGTGTAGCCGGCTGGCCCAGGCCTCTCTGTGTTAATCAGGGAGACCTAGGTATGGCCCTTAATATGGGGGAGTACGCAACCACAGCCCCGCTCTATAAATTCTATAACACTTTTAACAATTTCAAAACCAATTCTGTCACAAATCAAAATTCGTATTAAACATGTCAAAACCCTGATCCCTCGCACCATTAACGTGCGTAATAATAGCACCATTAAGTAGCGGCAGTCTCCAGCTGAACTAATTTGTAAAGGATACCGCTATGTTAACAAGGCCTTTTCAGGTCGGTGGACTTCTTTGTGAGCCCCCTGAGGGCCTTCTCCTTTTCTTTTTCTGAACTGTGTTCCAGACCGGCGGCAGAATGGGAGGTGGGTAGGCGATTTCCCAGTCGCTGATGTCTGCTATCGGAATGTCCCAAGTGCTGCAGAAGGATTCCAAATCGTAGTAGGAACGTAGGGTGGCTGATCTGCCGTCCTTTGTTGCTGTAAGGGCAAATGGAAAACCCCACTTGTACAATATGCCGTGTTGTCTCAAAATATCCAGTAGAGGGCGCAGGTGTCTCCTTTTTTGTAGAGTTGTCCAGGACAGGTCTTGAAATAATTGTATCTTTGCTCCTTGAAAACCCACCTCTCGGTGCTTCCAATCAGCAAACATTATACGTTCCTTGAGCTCAAAGTCCTGCAGACAGCATATGATATCCCTAGGATAAGCAGATGACGATTTTGGTCGTAATGCCCTATGGGCTCTTTCAAACTTAATCTGTATCGCATCATCCTCCAGCACTGTAGTGAACAGAGATGTCAGGGTGGCTTTCACATCTTCTTTTCCATTTACTTCCGGGATTCCCCGTACTCTTATATTGTTTCGTCTGCCCTGGTTATCTAAGTCTTCCAAGTGTCTAGTAATATCTCTCAGGACATCAGTGTGGGATGCTACTGTCATCTGAACTTGCGACATGGTACGCCTGTTATCATCTGTTGTTGTTTCTACGACTTCTATACGGCCCGCCATGTGCTGTAGGTCTTGCCTTATCTCAGTGATCTCAGATTTAAAAGCATCTTTTACCTCCGTAAGAAGCATCTTAAAATCCTCTTTGGTAGGGAGGTTCTGCAAATATGTTTGTAAGGACGTCACCTCTTGTAATGAGGAAAGTTTCCCTTCTGATCCTGTATGTGATTCAGGGGATGAGGCCCATACTGGGGATGGCTCTTGATATCTGGTGAAAGATGGGGTAGCCCCTATATCTTCCTCCTGCATGTCTTCTGAGTCCCACTGCGGGAGATCCCGGGAATGGGGAACTTTCTGTTCTCTCTGAGGCTTTGGTAGGTGAGGGGATGTTGGGTGAGTCATCTGTGGGTGCCCTGCACGTGCTGCTGCACTGTATGTCTTCCCTTCTTTAACAGGGTGCAGCTTGGGAGGTGGTTCAAAGGGGCTTTTGCTTCCCTTTTTGGATGCCATGGAGTGTAGGCTCTCCTGCACCTTGCCTTCTGAGGTGCTTTGGGGTCTGGAGGGAATCATGGCTGTCTGGGCCTTAGCCCGCACATCGGGGGCTGCCTGTCCACCTGTCTCCCCTGTGCCCCTTGCATGTTGCGGCGGTGACGCCGACTCACCCTTCCCCTGCAGCGGTGGTGGTTTAGTGGTGCCGGGGCATCTGCTTGGCGCTGTTGGCGACATATTCGTCGCGATGTGGGACTCTCCACCGACCGCGGTCCTCTCTGCCCCTCCGTGTACTGCGGAAGATGGCGGCTGCACGTGTTCCCGCCGTTCAGCCGGCGGGGTGATCAGCTTTAGGTAGCGGTCCAGGGGCTGAGTTATACCCCGGGATCGCCTCGGCTGGGTAGCGGAGGGCTTCTGCTCCCTGTCGGATCGCTGACGGAGCTTCGGTGCCAGCGTGCTCCTCTGTATTCAGGCGGAATCGGCACCAGGGATCAGGAGCTCTCGATTCACGCGGCCATCTTGGATGGTGGTTAGCCACGCCCCTACCTGTAGGTTTGTTCTTAAGTTTAATTTGTACCTAAGTCAGAACTGTATATTTTATAATTGTAACCCCAGCCAAAAATGTTTTGCTCTCTGTAACAATTGAATTTTAAAAGTTTTGGGTTGTCATAAGAACCAGAATTAACAATAAATCGTCATTGCAGACTGCTTCGATAACTCTTTCAGAATTCTGGGACCAAATTACAGTAAGTTTCAAATATCCAGAGGTCGTCTGTAAGTTGGGTGTAAAGGGACTGCCTGTAGTTAAGTTTAAAGGAAGTTTAAAGGAACAAATTGTACAGCTTTTACATCTATGGGTCAGGTGTAAAAGTCCTCATGACTCAGTTCCCTGTCCACAAACAGCAACCAACCTGTTATCCAGGACAGTGACTGGATTTCAATGATTTACTTATTTTCTGTTACACTGGAAAATAACCTTAAATATTGCATTCAAATTACCTGTAAAAAGATGGGTGAGGAATAGTTATGCTGTCACATCCACTCCTTGCTTCATTTATGTCCCATAGACCAGATATATTATAGCAAGTCAACCAATGGGAAGCAGCTTTATAAAGGTTACATCATTCATATGATTGAAAAAAGACACATGCCCATCAATTTCAACCAAGGAAATGAAGGGATTGGATGAGGGAGCAATTTAAGGGAACTCTGGGGTACACCAATTATAACTGGTGACCATTCCGAGTAGGAATCATTGACCACAACTCTGGATACGATCCTTCAGCCAGTTTTCAATCCAATTGCAAATGTATAACTAATATACCTTATTTTACCCATCGGTTATCTATGGGGGACAGTGTTGAATGCCAAGAACACAATATCCACAGCACCTCGTTCATCCAGGCATCTGCTCACCTCTTCATAGAAGTAGATAAGGTTAGTTTGACAACTTCTATCCTTAGTAAACCCATGCTGGCTGTCACTTATTATACTATTTGATGTCACATACTCCTGTATTTAGTCTTTTAGTAACTCTTACAATATTTTTAAGACAGCCAGGGAAGGAATAAAGCATAAAACAAAGGAATAAAGCGTAAAACTCCATAAAACACCAGAAATGTTAGAACTGTCTGGTCTAATTGTGCACTTTGAGAAACTTGACAAATCTGCCCCAAGCTTTTGGCTTTCCAAAATAAATATTAAATTTTAATCATGTTATTTTTTTAGGTTATTCAGTCACTGGAGCTACATGGCTATCACAGCCCTCCAGGCAATTATAACCCTCAGGCAAACAGGATTTATGGGAAGTGGGGTTTTTTTTGCTTGTTTGGTGATTTTCGTAGATTCAGACACTACAATAACCATTGCCTTAAACTAAATATATCTTTCCAACCTACATTAAAGATGGGCTTCTTTGAAGTTGTGGGTCTCATGAAAGCTTGCAGATTCAATGTTTTTTGCACAATAATATAGCTATAAAAGAGAACAAAGAGTATAGCAACAAAATGATAAAAAGTGAATAAATATACACACTCTTGTAGTATAAAATATCCTGCGCATTGCAGTTTATAGCCAGTCTACAGTTGACAGAAAACGGGAATGTAATGAAAATGAATGACTGAAGGAGGGATGTTTTGTTCATGGTAATTGCAAAAAAATCAGCAGCCTAAGAAGCCTTAACAAAAAAGTAATGCATCTTGCCACATTTGTTGTATTGACTATTGCAATTGTTTCTGTTATTTAACTTCTTATAAGGATTTTTTCAGGATGGTAATTATTATATAAGGCCCTAGTGGTGTAAAAACAACAACAAACTTTTATTTGATGGTAACCTCTGGTCCAGCTTGGTGCCTCCTATTACCGCCGGTCTCTGTTGCTATACAAAGTCTTAGTGGTGATCAGCAGTGTGTACCTGCCACAGCCAGATAAAGGCCCCGGCTGCTATATAAGGTGTGGAGTCTTTACCAACAAAGGCCAGAAGTGATGGACCAGAGGTAAAGAATGAGGTAAGTAAAAATTGTCTGTAATTTGTATAAACAAATGGTATTGTTTTGTAATCTCAACTTCCCCTACCCAAACCACAAAACACCCTAAAATAAAAAAAAATCATTCCAACGGTGTGGAGTACCCCAAAAACCCCATAATAAGGCCCTATGCAAAAATTGTGGTCTTATCATGGCCGCCATACACGTCTATGGCACCCATTTGTGGTGTGTATCACCACACCATGACCAAGTTGGGCAGCCACGTCACAAGATATCGGACGTGTCCTGTAATTTGGCATTTTGCCTCTCAGTTTTCAATGGAGAGGTAACGGTTGAGGAATGCTCACTCCCCCTTTCTTCTTCACCTGCCCATGTGATACGGCCCGGGTTGGCACAAGGCCTTAGTATGACAAAATTATGAAAAACTGAAGCAAAAAAGGAAACAACCACACACTAGAAAATCAAACGGAAAGGTTAATAGGTCAGTCCCAGGTGGAATTTCACATCTTTCCAATACAGCTATCTGCTACTGCAGAATATCCTCACTAACAAGGGAAAACCTCTACATCAGACTTAGAACATGGAAAGGTCTGGAGATATTTTGGGAAAACATCATTTCTTTTTTTCTTTGATTGTACATGTGTCCATCCTTTACTTCCATCTAAAGGTTAACCCCTTTCTCTTGAAACCAAATTGAATACAATATCTAGCTATACTATAATTACTTTGGAAAGATGTATTTAACAACAATGTGGGGTAAATACACATATCTGTCCATGTACATCTGTGCATTTATTAGTTATTGTATTATTTAGTTATTACTCTCTTAGTATACATATAACGCTTTATAGTGAAGTCAAATAGTAAAATTGAGAGCTCAGAGACTTTTATCATTTTTATGTTTCATAATTATTAAAACACCTTTTTACTTTTACCTTTTCTCTGTTCTATAGTCCCAGTTGTATATTTGCCTTACAGCATCACTGCAGTTCATTGACTTTACATTGCTGCTTTGTAGCTCTTGGCTGCCAGGGCTCCGGCTCTGGGCCAACCTTTGCCATTCTGCCACTTTATACTTGATTGCTCCTTCCCCAGCTGCATTTAAGGTCACAGATCTGGGCAGCAGGGCACCATTTATAATTTGGACTCTGTGTTGTTATGAGTGTTAGTGGTGTTCGGTGACTGTCAGCGACTAAACGGAACAAGCATTCAGAATAAGTTGTGTGAGTTGAAGGTGCACTGCAGGTATATTTGTAATACTCTGATTTGTGTAGCGCAGTATCTGATGGGATAGTGCACAATATTGTTTATTATTTTAATATCTACCAGAAGTGCTTTGGGTTGTTACAAAAAGTTTCCAACAACGATTGATAAGCCATCTGAAAAATTGCATTAACCAGTCACACTGCCTGATGCAATTCACAATACTTATATAGATAATCATAAAACAAGTATTAATGCTTCCAAATAGAAGAAATATAATTTAAAAAAAACTTTATTAAAAATATAAAATACATAAAAAAGGAAAAATTGAATAGTCAATTGATTGTGAGTCTTTAGTCATGTCAGTTATTTGGCGGAGGAGGTTTGTATTAAGCCCCAGTTTTTGTGCTTTTTCACTCCAGATGCCACGTTGGGTGTGACAGGGTGAAGAGCTGGGCAGGAAGGGGGCTGGCAGGAGAAGGGTGAACACCCTGGCTCACTTTATTTACTATAGTCTCTGTCAGAAAACCAATAGAGTCTATAGCTTATATCTCTGCAAGGGCAGACCTGGTTTAAACAGTTCCGACCTGGTGAAGATCCCTTATGGATCCCTTCGGGAGCTGTGAGTCGGCAGGGGGTAATATTGAGTGGCTCGCAAAATGCTGGTTTCAATTATGCATACTCAGACTTGCCTACAGGTGAACAAGTTGATCCACCGGGGGGCCCCTGAACTAGAAAGGCCCCCAAGACCTGCATTAGTAGTGCTCACGTTTCCTCATACAGATATTCAGCATACTGCCATCCTATGTATTCATATACTTTAATGGATAGATTATCAACAAACTGTACATGCAGCTGTACAATGGTGGGCCCCAAGATCAAATGTTAATGGTGGGCCCTAGGAATGCCAGTCCTACTCTATAATCAGCGATGAGTGGACCTGTCCAGGTCCTGATAGTACCTGAATGTACACATATGCTTACCTATAGCTGGTCACGCCAGCCATCAGTGCTGGCACCAAACGTGGGTGTTACCTCTTAAAGGGCATTTAAATACCTGAGATGCGTATACACCATCATTTTCTAGAGTAACTTGGGCCGTACATGCTTTTCTGTCATTTAAATTGTGGTAACAGCTTTGCCGTTGACATTTAAAGAGCCAGCACCTGCCATTTAAACCAATCAAGGGTGTTGCCTGCGGGGGTCAGTCTAAACGCTGAAAAAAAACTTCTGGCTGGAGTGCCGGGACCCCTACTCACAGTATACGTAATGAGGGGATATTTTCAGGTCCTCTCATCAATAGGTTGAATATATTCTTCTTGTTACAAAAATATACAACCAGGGGGCATAAATGGTTATAATATCTTATTTTTATGTGTGTTTAACTATGTATCCTAGATTTTTACTTGAGAAGAGGTCAAACTTGATGAGTTGTCTGTTTGGTTTATCAAAGAAGCTCCTTGCGTCTGGCAATGCATCTCATACCCATCAACCAGTGCAAGGGAGGTAGAAGTCATTTGCTAATGGTGGGTCCTGTCCATGGTCCTGAAGGTGATGATCTTCTCAGCACTTAAAGAGAACCTACCACCACGAATCTACCTATAAAGGTAGATCGGGTGGTAGGTGGATGTAAGGGACGTGAGGAGAGCTCTTTTTAGAGCTAATCCTCACATCCCCGCTAACTTTTGGGAAACTTTATTAACCTAATATGTAAATTTAGTTATGGGGCTACTGGGGCGTGGAGTAGCCGGCACGAGGCTACACAGCGCGGCTACTCCACGCCCCAGTAGCCACATTACTCCTCCTACCCTGTTGTGTCCGGCGCGCAGCTCCTCGTAGCTGCGCGCCCTCGTCCGATATGATGGCGTTCTGCGCATGCGCAGAATGCCGGCTGAGCAGTCCCAGCTCCGAGGCCGGCATGCGCAGTAGCCGGCTTGTCAGACGAGGGCGCGCAGCTACGAGGGTAGGAGGAGTAATGTGGCTACCGGGGCGTGGAGTAGCCGCGCTGTGTAGCCTTGTGCCGGCTACTCCACGCCCCAGTAGCCGCATAACTAAATTTACATATTAGGTTAATAAAGTTTCCCAAAAGTTAGCGGGGACGTGAGGATTAGCTCTAAAAAGAGCTCTCCTCACGTCCCTTACATCCACCTACCACCCGATCTACCTTTATAGGTAGATTCGTGGTGGTAGGTTCCCTTTAAATCTGTGCTGTAAATGCATTCTTTTATGTCATACAACACTTGTCCTATATTCTTTGAACAGGGAAAACTTACCCTTGTAGCAAAACAAAAAGGATAAAAACATGGAATGCCCAAACAAAGAATTTTACATAGTTTAGTAATCAGATCTGTGAGAAGTTTGAAAAAACATGTCATTTACTGAGCTGCCAATATCTATATCAAAGTCCATTATTGTGCAGTAACATTATACTGTAGATTTTATTAGAAAAATAATAAGATATGAAAACTTTCAGATTAGTTGTGCTCACCAATTTCTGACTCTACCTTAGTATTGAATGGAGTTGCAGGAGGCAAGCTCAACCTGCCACTTCATTCAATAAGTGAGAATGAAGACTCTGTCCTCCTGATAGGTCAGGGTCCTGGCAGTTGATAACGCACCCAGCCGACCAATCCACTGGATAAAATCCTTTTAATAATATCTTTCAGTGTTAAAGGAGATCTACCACCAGGATAAAGGATTGTACACTAACATACTGGTGTGTGCCCCCTCTGCCAGGATCTGCTGTTCTGGTTTTTACAATACAATGATTTTAAAATTATCCAAATGAGCCTGAGGTTCTCTAGGCTCCATAGGTTTTAAACCGGGAGCGCCTTGGACTCATTTGCATAATTTTAAAGCCATTTACTCGTAAAAACAAGGCTATAAGAATCTTTAAAAAAGTGGATCCTACTAAAGGTGACATACTCCAGTATGTCAGTGTACTCAGTTCACAATGCTTCATCCTGGTGGTAGATTTCCATTAAAAATGTTCACCGAGGGTTTATTTCTTTATTCATGGATTTTTCTTATTCTTATGGTAAATATTCTTAGTAGAGATAGTTATCCTCCACAGGGAATGTTTAAAGTACATCTACCATAAGACTTAAAGATTGTGAACCAAATACTCTGGCATGGTCTGCTCTTCTTTTATCTTACAATGCTCTTGTTTTTAAAAAATTACAAATTACGCAACTAGGTTTGAGGAACTCCAGGCTCCATTGACTGGAGCCCCTCAGGCTCGTTTTCATCATTTTTAAAACCCTTTTTTCATTAAAACAAGGACATCACATAATAATGAATCACATATTTGTTCAGCCATACTTTAGCTTGACTTGAATTTGGCTCCTTAATTTTCACAGAATGAATCTGTAACAATACAGCTACATCATAGCTAAATAATACTATAAATGGGCTCATAGATGTACATATGTTGAACATGTTTGGCATAATGGGGCACATTTACTTACCCGCTCCTGTCGCGATCCCCCGGTGCGTTGTCCGGCGAGGATTCGGGTCTGCTGCGATTCACTAAGCTCGTGCGCCCGATATCCAGCAGGTGTCGCTTCCGCGCTGAGGTCCGCCAGAGTTTACCTTCTTCTTCCCGGTGCATGTGAGTGCTTAATCTTGCGACACAAATCCTTTTTTAAATTCCGCGGTTTGTCCGAATCCATCGGGTTGTCCGACGGCCCGCCCCCCCGATTTCTGTCACATGCAAGCCGGCGTCAATGTGCCAAAATCTGATCCTGTGCTCCAAAATCCCAGGGTAATTCGGCGCAAAACGGAAATCGTTGGGAAACCCGACCAAAATGCGCTTGACGGACCCTTAGTAAATGAGCCCCAATATTGTGAAATCCGGCTATTTGGTGGTGATTACAACATTACAAAACTTTAACAGAAATATATGAATTTGCTGTCCATTTTGTGCGTACATACTAATATTCTACAAAGATTGAACGCAGCTGCTTCTCATACCTGGTATAAATTCTTTTGAAACCAAAATATCTGCAAAAACACTTAAATAAAATGAAACATAAGACAGCGCAAGAGAAAAATGGGAAAAAAGTCCAAACTCCCACCAAGTCCAAAACAGTAAGACATAAAATTTTTCTCTGCTTCCATGGCCTTCCACTGTCTGTAGAGTGCAAGACAATCAATAAAGCAGTAACTTTCCAATCCCAAATTTATACACGGGTAGAGGCAAAATCCTATTGTGTGCTTACTTCCCTGGTGTGGCGTTCAGTCGTCTGGGATTGCTTGTTGGTCTCGAGGTTGGTTCCGGTGCAAGTATCCGGTCTTCTGACTCAGAAACTGCACTTTTATTCATTTACTGCCTCCTATCCCTCACCCATACCCCTTCTGTAGGATGAGTATATGCAATACTTATGCAGTCCTGCTCTACTTCTCATGTGCTTCTCATCTTGAGCAGGGAGACTCTGCATGTGATTTTTTAAATTTACTCTTTTCAATATTTACTGTTTTCGAAAGAGCCTATCACCAGGTTTTTAATTCCCTTTTTTAGGCGAAATTTCACCCATTTACCTATAAAAACTATCTCCCAAAGTCAGACAAATAGTGATCGCAGGGGTAGTGTCACTTCAGAAATATTCTGTTCTATAGTACTTGTAAAAACAAAACATGTAAAAAAATGCTACTGGTGTCATTTTAAAGATACAGATCTCATCTTTTAGATCACATTATGGCTTTGTGAAATACAGAACAAGAAATACAGTTAGCTCAAGACAAAGTTGGAAATGTAAGCCGCAGATACAGATTCAGTTCTAGCCTAATATTTAAATGTTTGCATGTCCAGTTCTGTAGCCCACAGAGCCATATATGATCCTTATCTTTAATATGACACTAGTAGCGTGTTTCTAGATACTATCGAACCAAAGATAGCCGCTTCTGAAGCAACACTACCCCTGCAACCACAAAAGTTGATTAATCTCATATGAAAATGGGATGAGAAGAGTCATATTTGCCAGACTTTGCAGGGATTTATTTCATAGGTAAAAAGAGGAGATTTTGCATAAAAGAGAAAAAAAGAAAGAAAATTTCATACCCTACATGAGGAGAAAAGTCGTTTAGTGGAGTAAAACCTGGTGACAGGTTCCTTTTAAGCAGAAAATATGTCACGTTTTTAAAAAATATTGGGGCTTACTTACTAAGGCTAAATTCACACTGCCGTGAGCCCGCCGCACCGTAGCACGGCGGGCACACGGCAGCGCGGGGAGAGGAGGAGGAGGTGAGCGCAGCTCACCCCCGCCCCTCTCCATAGGAATTAATGGCGCACGGTGCCGTAATACGGGGAAAGATAGGACACATCCTATCTTTCCCTGGGCTATGGAGTGGTACGGTGCCGCATGTGTGAATGTAGCCTAAGGGTCCCGCGGCCGCATTTTCGGATTAAGCGCAGGATTTAACATTTAAATTTGTGTTGCAAGCCAAGCATTTTCATGTATGGGAAAGAAGAAAGTGAACTCCGGCGGACATGAGCAGGGAAGCCACAGATGCAGGATATCGGGCGCAGGATCTTCATGAATCGGGACTGATGTGCATTCCAGCGGACACTCTGGATCGGGGATTGCGCAGGACTGGGTAAGCAAATGTGGCCCATTGTGCCAGAAACTAAGTCAACCTGTAGATGATGTAAGCTTTGACGGTGTAACACAACAGCAGATGTATCCTCCATTATCTGCCACTGTGATAAGTTTGTGCACTAAAAAACTGACTGGCCTAAATCTATACAAATAGATTTGAAGTAATTGATTGTTGTCTTCAATTTTCCAATAAAAGCTTCATGTACATAATATATAATGCATTGTGTAATTGCGGAGGTTTCCTCCTGGCCCTCCGGTTTCCTCCCACACTCCAAAAACATAATGGTAGGTCGATTAAATTGTGAGGCCCATTGGGGACAGAGACTTATTTGGCAAGCTCTGTGTAGCGCTGTGTAATCTGTGTGCGCTATATAAATAAAGGAATTATTATTAATATATTTGAGTAGCCTTGTCTTACTGTCTTGTAGCTGTACATGTAACCTTCAATTTGGATAATTTTGTTGACAGAGGAGGTGACACTAAAACAATCAGTCATAGAGTTGGAAATGAGGTAATCTGGTCACCTATAAAGTGTAGAGGAGATTCGATTCCGTATTCATTTGGCATGTGAGGCTGTAATGTTATTCCATGATAGACCCTCAAAGGATCGGAGTGCGCTCATTATATCCTACCTTCCCGCTGGCTCTTTATTAGGTGCCCGCTTTGTAAACTTCTAACAATTTAATGCATTGTGAATTCTACATGTGTCCACTTAGAAATTCATATGGATACAAACTCGTCTCTTACACCAATGGAATTCTGAGTGGGTTAAATTCTGTACAATGTTAATTCTATTATTCTGCAACGAATGTACTTGCAGTAGCTTCTCTCTGAATATAGGAGAGGCAGAAAAAAATGGAAGCATATACTCATCCTATATTCTTAATTAATATGGTTTGTTATGAATAACATAACTCACAAGTACCTGATGTATAATGTCATAAGGACCTTTTTTATTTGCTGGTTGTTAGTTGAGTGGAACAGAAAAAAAATATTAAGCACTGATCCAATGTGATATATTGGTGTTTAGCATTGCTCCTTGCAAAAATGGTAGAGCTTACTGCCAATGGACACAGGGTGCACATGGAGGATAGGTTAACAGAACGATTTACAAAACATTTTATGGGTATAAATCTTTTTATTGGTTTTATTGATTTTTCAAACTAACAAACATACATTAGCTGATATTTCATAAATGATTGTTATTAATAAATTAGACGTTAGGGGCAGAGGTTCGGGGGGGGGAGATTAGGTTTGGGGGGAATTATGAAGGGGGTACGTTTAACAGTAAGTGGAAAAGAGGGAGGGGAAAGGGGAGGTAGAAGGTAGATGCAGTTGAAAAGACTTAATAACATGTCACAAATTAGACTGCATTGGAACCACTAAACAAGGGTCTCAATAGGATTAACTAAGGTGTGTGTGTGTGTGTGTGTGGGGGGGGTGGAGGTCCAGTGCTGCTTGGGATAATATCCTAAATAGCCAATGTAAACAGTTTGGGGCAGAGGATGATGTTCCCCTAGGCAGCTTCAGTAGGTAATCTGGTGTGGGTAGAGACATCAGAGGCCTGGCTTGTAAAATATTCAGGGCAGTCTGTTGGTTTCTTTTTGGGATACTCATGGTGCCCAAAGAAGTTTAAATCTGTTGTGTTTCCTCACTTCACAGCTCACTTACTCTTATATTCTGTTGATGTGGTCAACTCAATTGTATCAGTTCGAAATAACTAGCAGATGATTTTGTAGCCATCTGGGGCATATAGTTAGACTGGCTTCTTGGATTAAGTGTGTGATTAGGTTATTTTTGGAGGGTTTCCAGGTTTTGGGAGAGAGCCATAATAGCACTGATTCAAATGTTAAGCATAACACTTGTTTCCAGAATGGTTTGAACAATGGACAGTGCCAACATATGCATCACAGAGTGCCGCCACTTCCTACATCTCGAAAAATTTATCAGATGGGGTTACACCCTTAGTATGTAAGTCTGAGGGAGTATTGTACCATAGGGTCATTCATTTATAAGAGTTCTTCTGAATACAGTTGTATTTTATCTAACCAGATTTAACCCAATAAGTCTGACCCGGTGGGTTAAGAATGGGGATAATGGGGGAGCAGAGGTAGACTCAAAGACTCTAAACTTTATGAAATATCAGAGTATAATCTTTTGAATTTGGACAACACATACCTACAGTTAAAATCTGACCCCATAGTAACAAATTATGAGTCAAGGTGATTAGGACAATCCTTTACCAAGTGAAATCATTATTTTTAGGTTTTTATAGCCGTTTAGGTTTTTATAGGTGTTTATGATTTTTGTCATTCCTTTTATTAGTGTCCTAGGTAAAAGTGGGATGATTTGAAGTCCTGAGGGAGGATCTATTACAGACTGTTCTAGGATATCCCTAGGAGCTTTGAACAGATCTTATCTAATATGGCAGCATGCATGCGCATGCAAAGTTTAACATCCATATCTACGCCAATTCATTTGCGGGTGATTGTATATGTTATATAATACCGAAGTCACCCAGTCAATGAGCCTCCTTCATACAACCTTAACAACGCTGCATCATAATATGACTGAGAGTAAATTCACTCAATGGGAACTATGACTATACTTATGCAGTAGCAGCTGCAGGCAAATAATTATACGTATGTTCCGGAAACCTGGAGCAGAGTCATAGTTAACTAAGATTCGTGTCCACATTGATTTTCATGTCCTTGTCATGATGAAGATCTGCAGGATTAAAGATGACTTTCACCTCTCCTGACATGCCTGTTAATAAATTCTTACATTCAATACTGAATCATATTTTCTTTTAACATAACAACGCATTTAAAGCAGCACTGTGTGAATATATGAAACCTACCATAGTGGCAGAATACACAGTAACCAGACTTCCTTGTTATAAACTGGTCAAGAATAAAAAATAGCATCCGGAACTACAACTTCTGTCATTCATCACATGGGGGGACAACAAGGAAAATATTAAAAGAAAAAAAAAGAAAAAAAAGAAAAAATTATGAAATGATATACCGTATTTTCCTGATGATAAGGCACACCGGACTATAAGGCGCATTATGAATAAAGGCCGGGTACCAGGAATAATTTCATATATAAGGCGCACCGGACTATAAGGCGCAGGGTTAGGAGGAGGTCCGGGAGCGTGGTTTGAAAGCCGAGCAGAGAGGTCGCAACCAGCGACTCTACCCAGACCCGGCAAGAGGTGAGCGGTCACACGGGGAGATGGGGAAAGGGGTCCGTTCAGGTGGAGGAGGGCAGCTGACCCTACTTACTTAGGTCCCCGCTACCGGAGACAGCAGATCTCCAGCGGGAACTGCAGACCACGCGGCAGAAGTTGGTTCGCGCTATGGAGTCTGTTGTTCGTGCCGCATGGTGTGCAGTTCCCGCTGGAGATCTGCTGTCTCCGATCTCCGGTAGCGGGGACCTATGTAAGTAGGGTCCGCTGCCCTCCTCCAGTCACTGCCAGTCACTGCCCTCCTCCATATATAAGGCGCACCGGACTATAAGGCACACTTTGGATTTCTAAGGAAATCTTAGGTTTTTATGTGCGCCTTATAGTCCAGAAAAAACTCTTTATGAAAATCAGTGTTTAAGAGGACTAGATGGGGTTTTATAGCAATCTTCAAGACAAGTGAGGCAACATTGGTATGGATCAAATTTATTTGGACTTAAACCAAATGTTTTAAAAAATTTGTTAAAGCTTTATATTATTTTTGGTGAAAACTTCTCATATTGTTATGTAATGCTGCTGCCTGGAAATGGACAATGTGATTGAAAGGAAAGAACAGACAAGGACAGCGATCCCTAAAGCTAGACCAAAACCATCTGTCCCTATCTACTTACCTATCTCACCCTAGACTGGAGGTGACAACTGGTCTACTTTCTCTTTGTGCGCCAAAGTGGAAAATATGGAGACAAATAACAGGACAAACAATCACAGAAGAATAGTCATCCAAATACAGGTCAAAACCCCAAATATGTATTACAGGCATAATTTACAAATGGATGGTCACAAGACTGGAAAGAGTCAAAAGATTAAAGAATATGGAAGTCCAGAATATGCTAGAATATTCCAAAGAAGATTTATATCAAGCACTAGGAAGTGGCCTGGCAATCCTCTTATGAGATATCAGAGAAGAATGTGACTGGATGAGGCGTCTGTCTATCACAGCTAGCTTAACCGTCTGCAACAAAGTCAAAAGGAGATAAATGATACAAGTGAAAAAAGGCTTTTTTTGTAATTTATACTACCATACATACTCGTGTATAAGCTGACCCGAGTATAAACCAAGGCCCCTAATTTTACTACCAAAAACTGGGAAAACCTATTGACTTGAGTATGTGGGCAATGCATTGGTCACCGCCTCCAAGTATATAGCCAGCCAGTCCCCAGTAGTATGTAGCCAGCCAGTCCCAGTAGTATATAGCCAGCCCCCAGTAGTATAAAGCCAGCCAGCTTCCAGTAGTATATAGTCAGCCAGCCCCCAGTAGTAAATAGCCAGCCAGCCCCCAGTAGTATATAGCCAGCCCCTTTAGTATACAGCCAGCCAGCCTCCTTTAGTATATAGCCAGCCCCCTTAAGTTTATAGCCAGCCGCGTCTAGTATATAGCCAGCCCCCAGTAGTATATAGCTAGCCAGCCCCCAGTAGTATATAGCCAGCCCCCAGTAGTATATAGCCAGCCAGCCCCCAGTAGTATATAGCCAACCAGCCTCCAGTAGTATATAGCCAGCCATCCCCCTTAGAATACAGCCAGCCCCCTTAGTATACAGCAAGCCAGTCCCCTTAGTATACAGCCAGCCCCCTTAGTATACAGCCATGCAGCCCCCTTAGTATACATCCAACCAGTCCCCTTAGTATACATCCAACCAGTCCCCTTAGTATACAGCTAGCCACCCCCTTAGTATACAGCCAGCCAGACCCTTGTTTGCCAAGCACATTACAAAAAACAAACTTCCATTCTCCCCTTTGGGTGATCCCGATGCTCGGTGTGGCTCCCCAAAGCTCCGGTTCCCACGGCTGGTCTTCTCTCTGTTGTAACAGCCGGCAAAGATGCGTCCATGTGATATACCGGCCAGCACACACTATGAGGTCATCGGTGGCGACACCGCTGCATCATAGTGTGCACCAGCAGAACAGATGGTCGTGTCTCTGCCGGCTGTTACAGCAGAAGACAGAAGAAGAGTCGCACTGAGGATCGGGAGCCTCTCCGCGCCGGAGGGTGAGTATGTAAGTTTTTTTTAATTGACTTGTGTATAAGCTGAGGGGAGGTTTTTCAGCACATATTTTGTGCTGAAAAACTTGGCTTATACATGAGTATATGCGGTACTTTTTAAAATTTTCAAATTAACTCAAAATGAATGTTATTAATGAATTCCCTATTTTGTTTTGGTCATTTTGATATATAATATTTACAGTCTCAGGCAAACGAGGCAACTATAGCGATGCTTTTTGTAGTATAGCAGGGATTTTTTTTCATTATATATGAAATGTGAATGTATTTTTATTAATATCTATTAATATTTTTTTGTGTGTGTTTTTACTTTATATGTCCCCATGAGGTCATAAAAGACATTTTCACTTTTTTGACTTAATTTTATTATTTTATTATTTTTTTTCTTTTACAAGTTTTCCCCTGTAACTGAGGCATCTGTAAGAGCCTCAGTTATAGGGGACACCACCAAGTGTGACTGGGGATTCTGATGAGAGCTGTACTGGGTCTAATTAGACCCAGCAGCTCTTTTTAACCCCTATGGACCCGGTGGTCAGGTAACCTCCGAGTCTATGGAGTCGGCAGCTGCACCGGCTCCGCTCCTCTATGCATCACACTCATTCAATGTGATGATATGATGAGCGGAGAAGGGGGAAGCATTAACGAACCACATCTCCCTATGGTCTCCGGGTGCCTCTGACACCTGGTGACTGGAAAAAAAAGTATTAAGTCTAAAGTCTAAAGAAAAAGTCATCGCTGCAGACTCCGGAATTGCACCTTCTGACATCTAAAGTTACATTACCAACTCTTTGTACCATATATACCCAAATATAATCCAAGCTACCTCATTTTAACACAAAATATTGGCAAAAAAATCTTTTGACTCGTGAATAATTAGTAAATAGCCTGCCAGGCCCTGCTCCCCAGTATATAGCCTGCCAGCACCTGCAGTGTATAGTCAATGCATCCTCCTCAGTATACAGCTGACCAGTCCCTGCCCCAAGTATGCCAAGCCTTTAATAAAAACAATTAACACTGTACTAATCTTTCCGATACCCCCCGCAGGTCCTCTTCTTTCTTCGGATGCTCCAGTGCCTCTTTGGGTCCTTCGGCTCCTCTATGGGTCATATGACGTCAGCCGCTTTCCGAAGTCATTGTTTGTTCACCCCCAGCATTGCGCAGGGGCACCCAAAAAGGAGCCGAAGGACTTATAGAGGAGCCGGTAGAAGAGCCAAAGGACCCGAAGAGGACCCGAAGAGGCACCAGGGCATCCGAAGCAAGAATAGGATCTGCAGGGGGCGTCGGAAAGGTGAGTACAGTGTTAATTCTTGTATAGACTCAAGTATAAGCCGAGTTGGGTTTTTTAGCACAATTTTTGTGCTGAAAAACTCGGCTTATACTTGATTACACACAGTGTTTTTTTTTTCAGTTTAATCATTAGCATTTGACATAAGAATTTGATGTTTATACACATACTTACCTGACATGGATTCATTGTATTTTCTGTTTGTTTATAACTCTAGTGAATATTTATCAAAATGTAAATTAATATTGTCTAAACCTATTCAAGCCAATTTGTTTATTGCGCTGAGTCTTTGATGATAATGAAAAGATTACAAATACTGATACATATTCCTAATAGAATTACTGCCATACGGAGGCTTCAATAACAGCAGGATAATTATCTGACATGTTAGTGACCGGCAGATGCAGCAGAGCAACTTATTATTTCTTTAGCCCAAATCCCCGGAGCCTGTGTGACAATAAACAATGCTTGGTGTTATCATGAAGAGGCAGGATATAACAAGCTAGATTGGAGGCACACATCCCACATTTGTTAACACTTGGCTCCCAGGGGTTTTATTGCAGGAAGCTTGACAAATGTCCACTAAGGGATTAAAAGCCTTCATAAATCCCCTCCATCTATTCATTTTTGTTTTGATGCATTGCTGAGTAATTTCTTTGACTGCTGGTATTTTATGTTACCGGTCCCCTGAGCATTAACTCTTTTCCAACCAGGGCTAAAAGCAACAGATGAAATTGTGTACTGTAGCTCTGTACTTTATATGGTGATGCAGTTTGCAGAGTATATGATTTTTCTATATGTCAGAGGGTGACTATGGTATATTTTGGATGTGTTTAAGGGAATAGTTCAAGGACACTCTGGAAAATGACACATCTGAATACCCCATCGATATGGGTGAGGGCGCCTATATTTTTGGCTATGTATGGAACATGACGGCCACCTTGATAGCCGCCATATTGGATCAAGGGTAATCTTTTTCAGTAGTAGGGTGGTCATTGCGATAGATTATGGTTCAAAAGATTCTCTTCATTATTGGATCTAGCACCTTCAGCTCTGTGTTCAGCACCTTTGTGTCAAATAGTGCCTCATAGGAATCAGTCCTGGATGTTGTTGCAACTTTCTATTTTGAACTTTTGGACTGCAAAAGATAATTCTTCATTGATGATCTACATGGCCTTCTCTCATTTGCATCTGAAAAATCTACCCTTTCTTTATAATGGTGCCTCTGTTTTCCACACATAGCCTAAAGAAAAGCCTTTTAAAAAATATGTAAACTAGCCGAAGGTCTCTCGGCATGACTGGCTTTTAGTTTTTGTACGCCCCGCACTGCTTATCCTACCTGCTGCCACCTGAGGAGCTGAGAGCCCGCCGGTGACGTCAGAGAGCCCGTCGGTGACGTCAAAGAGCCGGGGCTTAGGAGAGAGTGGGGCGGGAGCTCTCTCCTAGCTACTCAGTCGGGAGCAGGTGGTACAATTACAGTGCGGGTCGTGCATAAATTCAAAGTCGCTATGCCAAGAGGCGCTCACGTAAAATCAGCCTGAGCTGATTAGCTGCGGCTAATATACCTATTGTTAAAAACCCTTTTTCTTTGTAAGTGTGCCGCATCTTTATTATAAAAAACACTTACATAGAGCAGCATGGTGGCTTACTGGTTAGCACTACAGCCTTGCAGCACTGGGGACCTGGGTTCAAGTCTCATCCAGGTCAACATCTGCAAAAGTTTGTATGTTTTCTCCATGTTTGCATGGGTTTCCTCCGGGGCCTCTGGTTTCCTCCCACACTCCTAAACATACTGGTAGGTTTATTAGATTTTGAGCCCCATTGGGGATAGGGACTGATTTGGTAAGCTTTCTGCAGCGCTGCTTAACCTATAGGCACTATATAAATAAAGGAATTATTATTATTATTACACTTAGTGCATAAAGAAACGGGGCATGTAAGTGCTACACATCTACCATCAGTGATACTGATTTAAAACATAATAAATATATACATGGTGTCATTAATATACGAGTTTTGATGAGATCAATCATTGGAACAGAGTTAATTTATATTCACTACTTTTGCACTAGTTTATGTTATAGGAACAAATTTTATCAAAGGATTATGTTTTAATCAACACTAAACTATATTAAAGGAATAATAGAGAGAGAAGTTGTGCTGCAAATAAGGCACATAAAGGTTATTTACACAGGACCTACAGAGTAAGGATAGAAGAACTCTGTAACCGGTGGAAAAACACAGTCCAAGTCGGTACAGAGTCTCCACAAAACCATAATGCATACACATTGCAGGAGAAAGTAAAGCAGCAGGGTTTTGAGGCAAATGGAATTGTACAGTAATGGAAACATTAATGCAAGACAGAGCAGTACAATGCACATTCGGCAGACCATCACCCGGGCCACAGCTACAATAAGGGCGACTGACTCAAAGGGAACCACCTAATAAACTACTATCAGTATATTGTCTAACAGCGTAATAACTTATAGTTATTGTTTCTTTCAGTGTGATGTCATCAACCTGAAAATTAACTTTGAAGTGAGATGTAAATTGTTTGTATAAAGTGAAGGATGCAGAGAATTTAACACTAAAGTCAAGATAAGGAGCTCTGAACGCCTCCTCCTCTGTGATTGCACTGCACAAATTTTGTTGTCGAACCCAAATTTCGACCAAACTGCTCATGTCTATTCGTGGATGCTTTTTTTAAGCTTAGCTCCATTATAGCAGTCTCTAAGAGGGCAGGGAAATAACTAGTATTCATGTGAAAACGTAGATGAAACTCCCCACTACAATGGGACACTTTCACCAATACATTTCAAATTATCAGTACTGGGAAGTTGCCATAAAAAGGTAGTAAAAACAGTGATGTCACAGTGCATGGATAATACCTATAGTGATGTCACAGTGCATGGATAATACCTATAGTTATGTCACAGTGCATGGATAATACCTATAGTGATGTCACAGTGCATGGATAATACCTATAGTTATGTCACAGTCTGGGATAAAATAAACAGTGATTTCACAGTACAGGGATAATACACTGATGTCATAGTATAAGGGATTATACACACAGCGATGTCTCAGCAATGGAAAAATACATAGTTATGTTACAGTACAAAGACAATGGGGCTCATCTACTAAGGGTCCGAATAGAGCAATTCCGTCGGGTATCCCGACGATTTCCGATTTGCGACAAATTCCGCCGGGAATTTGGCGCATGCGATCGGATTTCGGCCCCGGGTTGCATGTGACGGAAATCGGGGGGCGTAGCTGTTAGTAAACCCGACAGTTTCGGAAAAAACGCAGTATTTTTTTTTAAAAAAAGTGACGCTTACTGCGACACGACTTACCTGCACCAAAAAATAGAAGGTGAACTCCAGCGGATCTCGGTGCAGCAGCGACACCTAGTAGATATCGGCACACGGATCTTAGTGAATCCCCGCCGGACCCGAATCGGTGTCGGAGAACCCGCCGCTGGATCGCGACTGGACCAGGTAAGTAAAAGTGCCCCAACGTATTGAGTAATGTCACAATACAGGGATGATACACACAGTGAAGTCACAGTACAGGATAATACACAGTGATGTCACAGTGCAGAGGTAATACACACAGGGATGTCATAGGGAAGAGATAAAACACACAGTGATGTCACAGTACAGGATAATGCACACAGGGGCTCATTTGCTGCTCATTTTCATCAGACTTTGCACCTTTTTTGGGGATTGCACTGCTCGGACGGGTATTTAACAGGTATTTGCGCTGGGATTTTGGTGCACCCGACACAAATTGGGGGGCGGGCCATCGTATGATCCAACTGATTCAGACTGAGCGCGGGATTTAACTTTCATATTGCGTCACAAGCCCAAGCACCACTAAAAAGATGGTGAACTCTGTCGGACCTGAGCGGGGAAGCAACACATTCATGATATCACTGCATGATCTTAGTGAATTCTTGGTGAGCTCCATTGGCTAGGTAAGTAAATGTGACCCACAGTGTTGTCACAGTACAGGGATAGTGCACATATTGATGTCACAATGCAAGGATAACACACACAGAGTGTATAACACCATACAGGAAGGAAGCACACAGTGATGTCACAGTACAGAGATAATACACACAGTGATGTCACAGTACAGGGATAATACACACAGTGATGTCCTAATACAGGGATAATATACACAGTGATGTCACAGTACAGAAATAATATACACAGTGATGTCACAGTACAGAGATAATTCACACAGTGATGTCACAGTACAGGGATAATACACGCAGAGATATCACAGTACAGGGATAATACACACAGTGATGTCACAGTACAGGAATAATACACACAGTGATGTCACAGTACAGGAATAATATACACAGTGATGTCACAGTACAGAGATAATTCACACAGTGATGTCACAGTACAGGGATAATACACGCAGAGATATCACAGTACAGGGATAATACACACAGTGATGTCACAGTGCAGGGATAATACACACAGTGATGTCACAGTACAGAGATAATACAAAGAGTGATTTCACAGTACAGAGATAATACAAAGAGTTATTTCACAGTACAGGGATAATACATACAGTGATGTCACAGTACAGGGATAATACACACAGATGTCCCAGTACAGAGATAATACACACAGTGATGTCACAGTACAGGGATAATACATACAGTGATGTCACAGTACAGGGATAATACACACAGTGATATCACAGTACAGGCATAATACACACAGTGATGTCACAGTACAGGCATAATACACACAGTGATATCACAGTACAGGGATAATAAACGCAGAGATAGCACAGTACAGGGGTAATACACACAGTGATGTCACAGTACAGGAATAATACACACAGTGATGTCACATTACAGGAATAATATACAGTGATGTCAAAGTACAGAGATAATACACACAGTGATGTCACAGTACAGAGATAACACACAGTGATGTTGCAGTACAGTATAATGCACACAATGGGGCAGATTTACTTACCCGGTGATGTCGCGATCCAGTGGTGCGTTCTCCGTTGAGGATTCGGGACTTCCGGCGATTCACTAAGGTAGTGCACCCGATGTCCACCAGGTGTCGCTGCTGCGCCGAGGTCCGCCGGAGTTCACCATTCTCTTCCTGTTGCAGGTAAGCGCGTGTCAAGCGACACATTTTTTTTTTTAAATACCGCGTTTTTTTCCGAATCCGTTGGGTTTTTTCCGATGGCCACGCCCCCGATTTCCGTCGCATGTATGCCGGTGGCGATGCGCCACAATCTGATTGCGTGCGCCAAAAACCTGGGGCAATTCAGCGCAAACCGGTAATTTTCTGGAAACCCGACAAAAAAGAGCAATTTGGGCCCTTAGTAAATGACCCCCAGTGTTGTCAAAGTGCAGGGATAATGCACACAGTGATAACACCATACAGGAATGATGCACACAGAGATGTCACAATACAGATATAATAAACACTGTTTTTTGTCATAGTACAGGGATAATATACACAGTGGTGTCACAGTACAGGATAATACACACATTGATGTCACATTACTAGGATAATACACACAGTGATGTCACATACAGGGATAATACACACAGTGATGTCACAGTACAGGGATCATATACACAGTGGTGTCACAGTACAGGATAATACACACATTGATGTCACATTACTAGGATAATACACACAGTGATGTCACATACAGGGATAATACACACATTGGGGCACATTTACTTACTCGTCCCGTCGCGATCCCCGAGGTGCGTTGTCCGACGAGGATTCAGAGCTGACGCAATGCACTAAAATCATGCGTCCAATTTCCTGCATGTGTCGCTTCCCCGCACACACTTTGAATTTTAAATCCAGCGCTCAGTCTGAATCATTCGGGTTGTCCGACAGCCACACCCCCGATTTGTGCCACATGAAATTTGGCACGATTGTGCCAAAACCCGATCGCGTGCGCAAAAAACACCTGTTAAATGCGGCGCAAATCGGAAAATCGGAAACCCGATGGAAATGCGCTCCAGGGACCCTTAGTAAATGTGCCCCACTGATGTCACAGTACAGGGACAATACATGCAGCAATGCAACAGTACAGTGAAAATTAGAAAAAGTCATAGTACAATATTCTCATGATATAGCTCTGGAATGAGACTTAAATGCTGTATCCCTGTATAACTCCAAGCTTCTTAATAAAGTTCTTCACTTTGGACATCACTTTTTGTTAGTTGTTCATCTCAGAATCTGCTTTGTGATCTCTGGAGAAATCTGGCACAGATTGAGCAGTTCTCCTGCATATCCATCACAGGGGAGATAAATCATTACACTGTGTTCTGCGAGTTCAGTTATCTTTCCTCTGGAGACACCATTTTGTCAGTGAACACACTGCCTAATACAGATGTACAGGAGACCCTAGCTATAGTATTTATTAGGCCTAACAGGGCGTGTGAATGTTTAGTTTGCTTAAAGCTGTTGTTCAGCTATTATATCTAAATCAGACTAAAAATGCCATAAAAACAGGTTTTGTTGCATTTTTCTCTTCTTCAGGACCACTAACTGCAAATTTATGGCAGGTGGTCCAAGTCACGCCTCGGAAACCCTGTTGGTTGTCCATTGTGCGCTGAGTCCCTTGGAACAATAGGTAGCAGCAGTAAAATTTGTGACTACGGGCTGACCTTTGTGCATTGCCTCTCTCTTGCATTTTCTGCTGCCTGACTGGGACTTCCTGACCTCCAGCTCTTCATCTAAAGCATAACTGCCTTTTGGGTCTAGGACTTCATCATCACCACTGGCATCTATTGCCACTAAGCCTACACCTCTGTCCTCCTTCTCTGTCTGTACATTGCTGAAACAGTTGGCAGTTGGGTTCCATTGTCATAGTAAATATCTTGTGATGGTCTGCCGTCCACAATCTCACCCACCAACACAAGTTCTTTGGAATCTTGAAACTCTATGGAGGGATTTATCACAGCTTGTACACCTGAAAAGAGGACACCTATTATTAGTAGCAATTACAGAGAGTCGAAAATTGTCAGTACCCCACCCTCTTTGCCAGTTGGGTGTGTAGGGGGCAACGCCCAGTGCTTGCACCCTTGCTTTGGTCTTCATCAGGTTCAGGAACAGGCTAAAGCACAGCTCTATGCCAGGCCAGGCCTGTGCATCATGCATATGTGCCCATTCTCCAGAGATCTATCAGTAGGTGGCAGTCTAGTTACCCTAGTTTATTATGTGCCAGCATAAGATACTTTACCCCCTATATCTGCAACTAGAACACAGGCAGGTGGATGGGCCACAGTATCCCAGCTAGGAGAGTCATCATACAGCATGAGTGTCTGTTTTGAAGAGGATGGATGGATGGCTAAGGACTTTTAAAGACATTACTGAAAGATAATCCCATGGAAGTTTAGACATTGGGGGTCATTTACTAAGGGCCCGATTCACGGTTTCCCGACGTGTTACCCGAATATTTCCGATTTGCGCCAATTTTCCCTGTATTGCCCCAGGATTTTGGCGCACGCGATCGGATTGTGGCGCATCGGCGCTGGCATGCACGCGACGGAAATCGAGAGGCGTGGCCGAACGAAAATCCGACGGATTCGGAAAAACCACCGCATTTAAAAAATAAAAAAGTGTTGCAGGACTCGTGCTTACCTTCACTAGGAATAGACTGGTGTACTTCAGTGCATTCCGGCGGGCCTCGGGGAACTTCAGCGCAGCAGCGCTATCTGGTGGACGTCGGAGGAACTGTCTTAGTGAATCCCGGCCGGACCCGAATCCACCGCAAAGAACGCGCCGCTGGATCGCGAATGGACCGGGTAAGTAAATCTGCCCCACTGTCTGCCATGTAATTTACCAATGCTTCAACTTTGTGTGGCCTATTGGAGCCAAAAAGTATATGCTGTATTCAATGTACACCTTGGTGCATGTTTTGCAGGTATTTTAACAGTTATAGGGGGTTATGTTTTCCATTTAATACATTTATATGGAGCATTATTTTGTGCCTATTTTGAAAAACAATCAGTTTTAAATATGGCTTCAAAGGCAAGAAATCTCTTTAGTTTTGTATGGGGATCTCTATTTCTTCTTTTGGAAAAAAAACGCTTTCATTGATGACATTTTTATATTTGTTGAGTAACATCAGTATAACAAAAACAAGAAATACTTGTCGGAACATGTTGTGCATGTTGTACTTTGAAGAAAAGCCTCTATTTAGGAATAACTGCTGTTTTCAATCAGTGCTTTTCTATTGAAGTCTTAGAGCCTGCTGGTAGTGACTCCACGTTACAAAATTACAAAAGATAAGAGAGCCTTGGCATCGAGGTACATATTCACTTTCTTTTAATTCCTCATCTATATTTCAAAATGGTGAATATTACATGTGTGTCTCATTTCATTTTTTATGTATGGGCATTAATCCAGTATTCAATACTCGGCTTTAGATCTGGCATAAAACCATGTTTCATGCATTCTCCCAGCTCAAAAGATAACACACTGTATATAATTATTCCTACAACAACTGGAACATGCTCAAAACGTTTTTCCTACATATTATTTTTATTTCATTTATTATAAGTAATGCTAATATTGCTTTATGTATTTTTTAACACTGGCATGTTAATTGCTTGATCAATGACGTCACTTTGTTGTGATTATATATATCTGGATGTGTATCTGGATCTGGATTATAGCTGAAACGTTGCAGAAGGTGGAATAAACACCATTGTTTAGCAGTATTGGTGTGCTGCCATTTTTCTCTCTGGATATTATAAATACTAGCTACTTTAAAAGGACTTTTTCATTCTTTAATTTTTACCCTAATCGGAGTCTTCAAAGCTTTTTAGATTTAGAATATGTATTGTACAACAGAGTTTGACAATGAATTATTCAGACTCAGTCAGAAGTATATAATGAGAATTGTTCTTATAAATGCCCTGTAAGAACTCACTGTATTTCTCTGTAAGGGATCAGTTTGAAGGTTTTTGGCTTGAAAACCACACCCAGGTTGCCTTTGATTCACAGCTCCCTTTCAGGATTTTTTTCTTCAGGAAACTGGGAATGAGTTTGAGTTTGTTTTATGTGCAGCTGTGGCTTGAGTGATGGAAGGCTGAACCAGTGTGTTGCTTGGGGCGACATCCATTACTTCCCTCATATTTCCTCCCTAGGTTCATCGGAGGTTGCTGATTATTACCGTCCTACTTTTTGTCTTTGCTTTTGCTATATATTTGTTTTTTTGTGTATCCATTTCAGCTATGTTTGACCATTCTTTTGCTACACGATTCTGTGCCTAGATGCCATCTTGGATTTGACTCATTTTTGTCTGACTTTGCTATTATCAGTTGTTTGTACCTCTGTGCATTGTCTCTTGCAGTGTGACACCTATTTCCCTGACTCAGACTGTGTTTGTTTTTGCTTGACGTTTTTCTGTGTATTTGTGTGGACACTGGTATCTCTGGCTTCATCTTACCCATCTGCTCCACCATCCAAAAGCTGTCAGACAAAATAGGTTCTCCCTTTCAACTTGCAGGGTCTCTCAGGGTTTCTCGGTGTCTGTTAGCAGGTTCCTGATAGCGGGTTTATCCTTATCAGGGTGGCATATCTGCTTTAAGCAGCTCTAGCCTGCAGGGAATTGCAGGGTGAGTTTGCCATCACTTACTCAGTCTGACAGCTAGTGCCTAGTCTGGTTGTGATTGTGCTGTTAGATGGACAGGTATCTGACATGCCCTTAATGGATAGGGCATTTAGGAGATGGACACTTTAGAGAAAGTTTTCTATTTAGAAATTACAAAGGAAATGAGATGAAGGAAGTCTAGTTGCCCCAGATTTTAGACAAAATAATCAGCCTGCTTAGCAATGAATAGGATAATGGATAGGAGACATAGATAGTACACTTGATGATAAGTATTTATCAAAAACAGAGACTTTAAAGAGTCTCCTACTTTGGTACAACTATTCTATGCAGCAACGAGGTATGCCAGAAGATTAGAACCAAATATGACTTCAAACAGAAGTTTCCAAAAAGTTTGTAGAGGTTAAATTTATTTCGGGTGTGGCATATGTGCACCAACATTTTGGAGTGAAATGTCACTCCCCATGACATTATATGGGAGCACAAATCTTTCTCAAAAGGCCAGAGGCTTTGCCAACAGCATTTAAGTAGATAACTACCGTGACCAGTGCCAGTACCAATCAATGAGCCGGACCTTGACATAAACTGACTGAAGTTTGTATCCACGTTTGGGGCCTGAACTCACAAAGTTCAGTATGACCCGCTTAACACTAGTTGACATGTGTAGTCTAATGTTTCATTTCGCCTTAAAGGCTGCTTTGTAAGATAAGAAAACTTAAAAGTCCAAGATGCTTACTTGGGAAATGAAGTAACAATCCAAGACATCAGCTTTCCTCACATCTGGCCTTCATCTGGCCATTTCTCTTGATAGTCCATACTTTCGCCAGTCATGCAAAGCAATTGTGGTTGCAAATGGATGAACTTAATTGAAATTCAGACAGTTGTGTTTATTCAGGTGCTATTTATTTCATACAAAGTAAAAAATATCATGACCATCATTTTTAATAGCCCCTGCTAAAATGTGATCTTTAGAATATTATTCTCTTATTGAGCGCTACATAAAAAAAAAACCCTGTGACATTTTGGAGATTGAAAGCTCCATCGCCATTTTTTCACTAGCTATAAATCCAGCTATGAGAACTGAGGATTGTTTAAAAAGCCATGAAATTCCATAATGCAAACTCCTAAATAACTGCAGTAAAATGCAACAGAGCGATATCGAATACTCAACACATTTGTATTACTTAACGCAAAGGCAATCAGCAGCTGAAAGAACCCATAGAAACAGTGAAAGTCCTGATTCAATGAAATGCTCATTAAGCTGACTCCGATTGATAGCGCTTCTCAGATAATTTGACTATCTTTCCCTGACTGATTCTTCGCTGTACTGTAGTTCCTTGAGTTGTAAATTTGCGAGAACCCATTAAAAATTAACTAAACAAGATGACCTGAACAAGGGCCCTTAATGGTGAAGTGACCAATGAAATTTGAGCATCTTATCTCCGCCTGCAAAGTTCTACCAAATATTCCAAGTTATTAAATTGATTTTTCATTTAGTATTTCATTCTTGTATATATTGTATATTTATTTAATATTATATTTTAGTCTACGAACAATTTGATTTTCCTTCTCCTTACTTGATCTGCAACGGAGATCACTAGAACCAAACCTAATATCACTCAATCGGCAGTTGTTTTTATGCCCAGGTATTTATATATTTTTTTTTCAATAATATTTTTTTTATTTCTGTGCAAATCACAGCAGTTGAACCACATTAGTCTTGTCCTTAAAGGGGATTTCCATGAATATGTATAGCCCTATGGATATCCCCCTGGGAAGGAAAAAAGAACACTTGCTAAACTGACTCCTGATCCAGTACATTTGATTTTTTGGAAGAATCCAAATGTTCCAGATGGGCACCCAATGAGTGCTGTAGAAGACGTGCAGAACTTCTTCAATCCATTTCCGGTATGTCACATCGTCTTGCCGGTCCCCCTGTTACTCCGGGCCTTGTAGCAGCTGCTATGGCTGCCACAATGGTTGTTACACAACTGAATCTGTTCCCACTGCAATCCTTTAATTAAAATACTATTTCCCTAATAAAATACTAGTAAATAAGTATTTAATTGAACCTCAACTATAAAAATTTTCCTGCACAAGTGTATCTTTTTTTACAATGACCATAATTTTATAATAACAAGACTTCCAACAATATACCTGCTATTATATCATTCCAAACTATCACATTTTTTTAAAACTTTTGTTTCGTTCTATATACAGTTTAGATACAAAAGGCAGAACCAGCGCATTGTATATCGTCAACAGATGAAAAGCTTTTGACTCCTATTAATATTTATATTCTTATTTAAAAGTGTCTAATGCCTTATTAATAAAGCATTGTTCTGTTGACTGTCGCTAAGCTTCTTCAACTTGTTTATGTGCAAACGGACTCAGGACATTAAATATTCATTTGCCATATCAGTATTTTATAGCTTTGCATTTTACAGTACTATACACATTAACTTAATTTTATATGCTATTAAAAGTGTTCCTTGCATCTCCCTTGGCATTAAAACACATAAATAGTTATATAGCTATTAAAAATGACCTATGCTTGCATTGCGCTGCATTCCAGCAATAAGTGGACCTTTATTATTAATAACACAGCTAAGGGATCTTAACAGTTCTTTATGTCTCAATGTTAAGAATTATGCATTCTGAACATTATGCAAACAATATTATATAATTTTACCAAAATGTAAGCATGGCTCTCCCATAAAGCAGTAACTACAGTAGGACGCAAAACTAATTCTACACAATATATGCAGCATGTAATAGTAATATACCCATTGCCCTGTACTATGTGGATCAGGTTACAAACTTCAGTTAATTAAGTTCAAAGCTTTTGTCATCGTTTCTGCATTTCTTTGGTCCTTGGGATGCTGATTGGCTGATGTATGTACATAGGAAATGTCAATTCTCTCTCCAGACAGATATACAAAGGTTCATCTCCTGAATACACTGGATTCCGGGGGCGTAACAATCGCGGTCGCTGGGTGTGCGACCGTGATCGGGTCCACCTTGGTAAGGGCCTGCAACTGCCATTGGGAGCAGAGTTGGCAATAACGGCTCTGCATACTCACAGGTAGACTTTTCCCGACCCAGGAGTAGCACTGTACCCAGCTCACTGAGCAATTCTGGTGTAGCAGGACAGAAGTTCCTGCTGTGACATCAAATCTCTATATGATGCTTATTGGTGCTACAGTGATACAGTGCAGGGTCCTAGCTCCTGCTCACTGTCTCCTCTGGTTGCCGCCACTATCGGTGAGGGAAATGCGCTGTGGTACTTACTGGCCAGGAGTTATAGGGTAAGCGATTTCTATATCTCCCTGGTGTGCAATACATTTTTAGTACTGTATTGTAATGTGAGGGTATATATTATGATGTGCACCTATATTTGAGTTACTTATGTTCTTATATATGGTGTTAGTGTATTTGTATGTGTAGCATACATAATTTTATATATATATATATATGTATATATTATACGGTGCTGTGTTTATGTGTGTTATGCATATGTAATGTATGTGTGCTAATGTTGGTGGAGTGTATTTACGGGATATGGGGTCCACTTGGGTCTTGTTACGCCGCTGCTGGACTCATAGGTGTACTAAAAACTATTAAAGGAAATCTACTATTTGTTTTCATGCATTGAGAACCACACATACCTTGAGAATGCTGTAGCGAGACTGATGCAGAAACATATCTTGTTTAATCCCTGATCCAAGTGGTTTTGCTCAAAAAACTATCATACAATTCAGGACCTTTGGAAAGCTGGTTTTCATGCAGTCTGCCATTCAAAAATACATTACACAGAGCTTTCTGAACTGTCCATACAGGACTAATCAACCTGAGCTGGATGACTCATATACAGCAGCTCGGGGATGGTGCAGAGATTGATTACTTAGGCCTGTCAGGGACAACACATTGATTACATCATTCTCTGGTGCAGTCCATAAGTAGGGTAAGAAGAGATGTGGCGAGCCAGCCACAGGAGTGACAGTGCCTCATTATCATAATAGTATAATTGTTTTTTCAGCAAAACTACTCAATTCAGTGATTAAACAAGATATGTTTTAGCATCAGTGTAGCTACAGCACTCTCAAGGTATGTTTGCTTTATAATGCATAAAATTAAATGGTAGATTTCCTTTAATATCCAAAGCACCTATAGTGTACACGTTACTTTTGCTGTATTGTGCTTCCCTGATAAAGGGCTTCACTACCAGCCTAAGCCTCTTGATGTCTCCGGCTCAACAAAGGGAGGCATGGTAGGAGCGATAAATCTCCCTCTGTTTCTTTGTGTTTGCACGTTGGTGCAGGAAGGAAATGGTGACCAGTTGGGTTTGCTGGACAATTAGGTAGGTACCGCTGTGAAGGAAATTAAGCTTCTGTCTTTTTCTGTCCTTCCAGTTCATCCTAGCCTTGCCCTCACTACATAACATTTGAGACAAAATGTGCCATTTTCTGGCTTTCTGCTTAAAACAGAGTGACCCCACACAATTCATCTCAATCTTATCCTATCCTTTTTCGAGTGAAGAAAGCATGGTTTCATGATTTATGACTTTTTACAGCTCATTTTATGCCAAAAGCTGTCGTAAAAAGCAAAATACACAGAAGCCTAAGTGCTGTAGATGAATCAAACAAGTGTGATTGCAAAGTTTTCCCAACATCATATCTTTCAAAGTTTGTACATCTCATAAGGAATTTGATTGATACCTTAATGGCATCCAAGTGCCAAAGGTTATCAAATCCTGTCACTGTAGCCACTTAAGTACATACTGTGCACTGAATGACATCTTTCTGACCTGCTCGCAATGCTCTATTATTGAAATGGTTGTCTCAAACTGTTAAAATAGAGCACTGCCGGCCCTTATGCTTCAGTATCACAAAGGAACAGGGAATCTGGAGTTTATTGCACAATTTTCCTCATCGATGGTACAGCAGCCTTCTTGAATAAAAGCAATTACAGAGAAGTGCCCTTGGTGAGTGTTTACAGTGAAGTACAGCTCGAAATCAATGTTCTAATATATAGACCAGCCTACCAAAGGCTGCAAGGCAATTTTTGTTCGCTAAGGAGGATATCACTTTTCAGTACTATTTGAGTTTCTAACTACTATATCACTGCATCAAAGGAGAGTTCTTAGCTCTTCAGAAACCCTTTGTAAATGATGATGATCTATAACACCCTTAAAGGGGTTAAAAGGACAACTCATTTATTTTTTAACAGCTTATATTTTTATAAAATAGAATGGGGTTAAGGTTCACTGGTGGTGTAATCCCCTTTAAATGGCTCATTTTAAAGGAAATCTACCAAGATCTAGAATTGTAAACCAAGCACACTTACATGCCGGTGTGTGCCCCCTCTGGATCTGCTTTTCTCTTAGCTTCTTATGCCCAGGTTTTGTACAAAAAATAGGCAATACAATTATGCAAATGCGCCTGTGGGGCTCCAGGCTCCATAGCTACTGATTCAGCCTAAAGCCCCTTAAGCTCATTTGCATAATTTGTAATCCTTTTTTGTAAAAACAAGGGCATAAGAAGCTAAAAGCAGAGCAGATCCCTCCACATTGGGCATACACCAGTATGTCAGTCAGTGTGCTTGGTTTACATTCCTTGATCCTCACGGTAGATTTCCTTTAATTAGACAGTTCACGTGGTGGTCTTTTTAGACTGGTTTTATTGAGATTAAGTAAACAACATAAAACAGGGTACAGAAAACAAAACTATACTATGTACCATGGCATATCAGCATGTATAAGGACATCCAATATACAGGTGGTAAGTAAAGGTTTATTTCAAAGCATTAAAAAACAGGCCTCATGCTGAATCATTGAACTCCCACAACACACCACCCATCACTATGACCATTCAGAGTCCAAAACATTGGGCCTGGGTAGTATAAGAATTAACAGTAAATAAGGTTACATGAGAATCACACCAAATTCCCCTCATTTTCTGAAAATTACCAGTGCAGCCTCCACATTTATACACCGAAGAAGTGTATGGGAGGCCGTAGCTTCATCCTTGTGCTGATGCTATTTGATTGTAGTTGGGGACCTCAAAGGACCACAGACCGAATCGATCACCTAACAATAGAGTGACTCATGGATTTACTGTCAGTTTTACTTATACTGCCAGTTTAGCCACAATTTTTGCCCTGTGTTTTAAAAGCAATTTGTCAATTGCATTTGAAAGTCTCCCACGGGAGCTAAAATATAGTTTCAAGATAGTTGAAAATAAATACATACATTTTTAAAAAAAAACATCGCTTCCAATATTTTTTAGATATAAAAATAATTTATATACATATATTCATCATTTGTTTTTACTCAAAATATGCAATCAATTAAAAATCAATTTCATCAATCATCATCATCAATTCATCATCAATCATCAATTAAAAAAATCAAAAATACTTCCTCCCCAAAACAGTACCAACAAAAATAGAAAGTCTTACTCCAAAAACAAGCCCTGTCTCAATATATGTGGCAGAAAAATAAAAACACTACAGGTTTGTTCCAGAGAGCATATGTAGCATGTTATATAAAAGTAGCCTGCCACTAGGCAAATCAATATGAAACCAAAATAAGTACCTTGTAGAGCTGGTTGCCTGTGTTCCGGACATGTCTTTATAAATTGAAACCACTGCCTGCAGCCGGAAAAATTACTTATATTCATGGTCCTCTTCCAGTCAGGGGGTTGGGGTAGAGTATAGCAGTCAAGGAGGCGCAGCATCTTTACATTACCGTGCCTCCTTATCTTGCTGCAATCTCCGTCTTGTCTCAATTCTTGGGCTGGTCATCTCCGCTCCGACCCCGCACTGAGGGAGAAAGGCGCAATGCATGTGCTCGCGAATTGAGACAATACTGCGGAAGGCCAAGGAGAGGACAAGAATCCAGAAGGCAGGACCTGCTGCAGGTACGAGGAGATAAGGAGGTGCGGTCATGTAACAATGCGGCCGTGAGGGCTGACGTTTCCTTGACTGATGTGCTGTAACCCCAACCTCCTGACTTGAAGCGACCATGAATATAAGTAAATTTTTCTGGCTGCAGGCAGTGGTCTCACTGTATAAAGACAAGTCTAGAACACAGGCAACTGACCTTACAAGGTACTTATTATGGATTCATATTGATTTGCTAGGTAACAGGTTATCTTTAAAGGGGTATTCCCATTTCAACAAATACAAGTTATTGTTTGAATAATGAAAAGTTAAACAATTTTCCAATATACTTTCTGTATATTCATCACGGTTTTCTAGATCTCTGCTTGCTGTCATTCTATAGAAAGCTTCTGTGTTTACTTCCAGTGGATAGAAATTTGTCCATGCTGACACAGGTGCGGGGCTTGTTATAAATCACAGCTCTAATTACTCTCTATGATACTTATCAGATGTGCACCTGTGTGACCATGGTCAGATTTCTGTCCAGTAGAAGGAAACATAGAAGCTTTCTAAAGAATGACAGTAAGAAGATATATAGGAAACCGTGAGAAATTGATACATATTGGGAAATTAAATAACTATTCATTATACAAACAATAACATTAATTTGCTGAAATGGGAACACCCCTTTAAGCCACTTGGTAAATTCTTAAAAAAATGTAAAAAGGCAAAGGGTTAAAATATTTTTTTTTCCTTTTCCTGCCAAGAGAGAGAGTTTTGAATGTAAGATGTATAAACCCCAAAACACTATAAATTGTCCCACAAAACAAGTCCTCATATAGCTACAGGAACATGAACATTTTTTGTGAAATTATTGCACCTAGTGCTTACTAAAGCACTAAGGCCACGTGCACAAGAATGAGTGCAATCGAGATGCAAACATGAGCATCAAGAGGACCTGCTCTATGGTTCTGACTAATACACAGGACCTTGGAAAGCATAACCATGTGAGTCCATAAAAGCAAACATATGGGTGTGTGCCAGCTGTTGCATGAGCCCTAACGAAGAGCCGCTCGAGCTCTGAACCAAAATTGGAAGAGTAAAACCAAAACAAGGTTGGTGGTAAAAGATTCTCTTTAAATCTTAAACTTTCAGGAGCTTGATCCTCAAGATCCTCTGATCACATTGGTCAGCTTCATTTGATTTGAGTCGTCAGTTTTCCGACCCCATTTACTTTGTGTGTTTGGATTTAATATTTATATAGACTGGTTGCATAAGATGTTATTGGCTTTAACCCAAGTTCATTCAACACAATGTACTTAGAACTGACAAGATATGTATAACAATATATAATATGTCTTAGTGAATATGTATTTCTATTAAAACTTTAATAAAAAATGTTTGTTAATTGTTTCGTCTTACCTTTTCTAACAGTAAACACTTCGAACTAGACTTTTCGACAACGATCTCACACCTTAAAGTGTCCATTTGCTAAATTTTTCGCCCTTTTATTCAGCAGTGCTTTCCAGATCTGATGTGCAGCAAATTAGACCTGAATGCTGTTGCATTATTAAAGGCCAGTCTAACTCAGTTTATCATAGGAGTTATCAAGTTTGCTGACAATGTAGTTGGAAACCCTTTTATTAATCAAGGTCAATTTAGGACATCTACAATGACTGCAGAATTAGACAGACATTAATTCTGATCTGTATTTTTCCACCATGGCTTTAATCCTTTTATTTTCCAGACAACACAAATCAATGAATGCTTCATTCTGACTTGAATAAATGACTTGAGCAGATGGGTTTTAGTATAGCATTATAAAAGCAATTAATCATTTTTATAAGGATTCGGTTAGAACAACTTCCATAGAATAGAGCATCCTGGCTGCATCAGAAGTCATTAAAATTGGTGCTGATAAATGACTTGCTGTTGTTTCTGCTGACTTGATGCTCTGAAGAGTTGACTGGCGGACGGTTGCTTACACCTTCTCTGTGATCAGCAATTTTATACCAATCCATTCTGCATCTGCTAACAGTTTCTGAAGCTTTAGAACACAATGGCTGGAGTACGTCTGCATTACCTTATCATTTGACATTTTGCATCGCTTTTATTATGCTTGGAGGCGTCTTGAATGACATTGATTTCCTGATTCTTACATGAATAGCACTTTATTAACAGTAATATTCTTATCAATAGTAATACAGAGTAAGGAACAATACTGTGACAGTGATGCTAAACTAGGTATTATGTGTCAAATAGGTTCTGTAAGTGTATATGTTAGAAAAAATCCTCTTAGCCCTCGCCTTGCAGAAAATTTCCTTTGTGTTAGGCCTCATGTAAATGAATGTGGGCTTGCCCGGGCTATAACCTGGGAAAGCACGAGACCGGGTGCAGAAGAGAGGAGGGGTGAGTACTCTTCACCCCTCCTCTCTCAATAGAAGCTGAGAGGCCGCTGGCTGGATCAGTCATGGTGCAGTGAGACAAAGTATTCTCCCTGCACCATTTACTTATGATATATGTCACCATTGAAGTATCTGTTTTGTGTCCTCAAATTGTCGACTTTTTTGGTGACTTTTTGACAACCCACTATTTATTTCAGACAATCTAAACCATTTTTATCACGTGAATTCAGAGTTGGTAGGTAGAACAATGAAGAGTTAGATTAAGGCACAAATCCGCTCCTTTAACTCAGTTGGGTATGAAAAATTTAGGAATAGTGATGGGTGGACCGAAACCACAAAGTTCAGGTACCTGAGCACCTATTGTGGGCTTTGCCACCATCAAAGTCCCCAGTGGCAATTAAATTCATGCTGTACACCGACATTTTGGAGAGGATTGGCACTTCCCAATTACGTCACATTATCCACATCGGCACATTAGTCACATAAATTTTAATACTGCAATTGACTTAGCCGGCAGCATCTAAACAGTTAACACTCAAAATCAGTTCCTGCACCGATCTTGGGTGTTACTGGGGGTGTAGTTCGCGTCCAGGTTTAGGTACCAAACCTGAACTCAGACTTGTACAAGATTTCAACTTCTATGGGTTCGCTCATCACTACTAAGGAAATACTTGCTCCAAATTTGTTACCTTTGTGCAACTTTTCTGCATCTACCACAGACGTTTCATGTTTCACATTTATCAAGCTTTCTTAGCCACTTTATCAAAGTTGTACAAAAGATAACTAAAGTGCACCTGGAAAATTCTGCCTAATAAAGAATAAAGATAAATCTGCCCCAATGTATGTCCAAGATGTCTAGTAAATTGCTACAAAAAGAGAAAACAAGGAGAAAACACCTCAAATGTGGGTTGAGGTAAGTGTGAACTATTTGAGGTTTTGAATAGAACTACTATTCAAATACATGAACAGAAGAAAACAAAAAAAATATATACACAAAAGATACATAAAATTAATTGAAGGACATGAAGGACAAAAAGGCCTCTGTCCCAAGCCAACTGTTGAATGATTACTCAAAGAAGTTTTCCCATGAACAAAAGTTAGGCGGGATAGGGCCTAACTTACTGATCACTGGGGGTCTCAGTGCTGAAAACGAGGAGACCGATGGGGTTCTATGTACCTCTGTTGGACCCTTCGTCGCTCCGTCAGACTAATAGAGCAGGCGGCCGCGCATAACCATTCTGCTCCATTAATCTCAATGGAGCTGACAGAGATCGGTGAGCACAGCGCTTGGCAATTTCCATCAGCTCCATAGAGATTTATGGATTAGAACAGTGACGTGCGGCCATCTGCTCCATTAGTTTGACGGAGCGACGAGGGGTCCGATGGAGGTATGTGGAAACCCATCGGACCACATCAGACCACTCGTTTTCGTGATCTGTGGGGGTCTTAGCACTGAGACCCCCACCGATAAGCAAGTTAGGTCCTCACATGGATCGGGCCTAACTTTTGTTTTCGGGAAAACCCCTTTAATAAAAACAGATACCAGACCTTTGAATCAGACATCCATTGATATGTATGTATTACTGATCTGAATGTACTACTTTACTTAAAGGGATATTCCATTCATAGTCTTTGTGAGAAGTGCCATGGTAGAGTAACAGAAACACACAGCTATTGTATAGTTTCCATATTTCTGATAGAGATAAACTGAAGTTATTGAACTAAGGTAGATGAGTCAATATGCTGTTTCCTTAGCTTTGAGAGTTACAGAAAGATGTTTCTGTAGCTCTAACCACTTCAGCATAGCCAAGACAAGGCTCAGCAAAGCCAACTTGTAAATGGCTGAGGCTGCGCTCACACATGGCATTTACATTGCATTTTGAAACATTTTGAGATGTCTTATCTTTTATTTTGTTCCTCTGTGTCTTGTTATCTTTTCTGTGCACTCATTCAATGTAGGGATTGTCGACCAGAAGTCCATTAAAGTTTGTGAGGCTTGTTAGCTAGGCGACAGGGGATGTGAGTGAATACAGGGTAAGATATCTTACTTGAAAAACATATCTCTATTTTTGTCAGTGCATTTTCACTTCCAACCATAACTGCACTTCTTTGTCACTACTCTGTCTCTTCTCAGTTAAATCTATAATGATCTTTCAAAGGGAACTTTAAATCTCATGGAAACATCAGATTACATGTCTATAAAAGTTTATGCAGACAAATGGGGAAGGGAGGAGGAGCCTAGTGAGAGAAAAGCAGAAAGACCAATAGACACAAATGATGGTAAAGCTAAGAGGAGTTTTGGAAATACAGTACTTTATTCCCATACTGCTAAGTTACTTTAGTTTCCTTTTCTGTGACAATTAGTGGGGCACATTTACTAAGGGTCTTGAACACCACATTTCTGTCGGGCTTCCCGACTTTTTACAATTTGTTCCGCATTTAACAGGGTTTTTTGGCCAGCGCGATCAGATTTTGCCGCTATCGCGCCACTTTCATGCGACACAAATCGGGGAGCATGGGGGCGTCGGACGACTCGACTGATTCGGACTAAGCGTGGGATTTAAAATTCAAATTGTGTCACTAGACATGCACTCACATACACCAGGAAGAAGAAGGTGAACTCCTGCGGACCTCAGCGGGGAAGCGACACATGCAGGATATCGGGCACACAATCTTAGTAAATCAAGCCAGACTTCATCCTCGCCGGACAACTCCATTGGAGATTGCGACAGGACCGGGTAAATAAATGCTACCCCAAAATATGACTTGTCTAGTGCAAGAAAATTATCAGAATCCCTTAATCATAGCATACTTTTATAATAATTTCCTTTATCAAAACGGGTCAGCTTTTGGGGGTAGCAATACCCTTTGTACGTCATATTTAAGATGTAACCAATTAAAGAAGTTATCATTTTATTTTTCCGCATAATTGCTCAATGCATAATAATATAATGGAACTCTAATAATAACGCTATGCGTTGACTTCATTTTCCCACGAACAAAAGTTAGGCCCTATGCAGGGGACAGGGGAGATTAATGGAGCAGAACGGTCATCTGCGACCATCTGCTCTATCAGTCTGATGTGGCGACTAGGGGTCCTATGGAGGTAGATGGGGTCCCATGGACCCATAGTTTGGGGTTTGTGGCGGTCTAATCACTGAGACCCCCACTGATCAGCAAGTTAGGCCCTATTCCATAGATAGGACCTAACTTTTGTTTCTGGGAAAACCCCTTTAAGGTTCCCTGAACTTTATTTTATAACATGTTATAATATATTTTATATAAATATATCTATTAGTTATGTAAATACTAGCTCATTTAGTTGACTCATTATAGCTTTCATATTATTTGCTTTTGTGAAAAATGAAAAGTAACACAAAATGTCACAAAAATCTAGAATAAACTTGCCGAAAACACAAGGTCTTCTAAAACTGTCTATGAGGATATAGTTCTCTCCGAACACTTACTCTATGTACTTTGACAAGTCTAAAACATTCCCTCTAGGTGTGCACACAATGAATGCTGATTCTGGAGAGACTTAGCTGGATCATTATGTATTTTAGTCCTAACAATCAGCAAGTTAGTTTGTGGCAGTTGATAAAATGCAGAGGCAAGGGAAAAGCCAATTTATTATGAACCATAATGTTCCTACTTATCCAATATATAGACTTAGTCAAGGTGGACATGATTTTGCATAATTTTGCATAATTCACAAATGTTGCTGTGCATTATCATCCAGTCCATGCATCTGCTCACCCATTTTATCCTTTTACAAAGCTACGGGTTGCGATAAATAAAGACGTAAATAATGAAAATCGCTCTTTAATGGAATTCAGTTTTTTTCCTCCTTTTTACCGAATGGTGTCGCTTCTTGTATGAGAAAGATGGTTTGCATTCTGTTTCTGGATAGACCCCACACATATAGTCAGATGGTGTTTTTTAATGTTATTATCAGATAATTAACAAGTTGATACCAATAAAGAATTAGGAGTTTGAAACACATTAATGAATTCCCTTCAGGGCTCTTTCTCTTTCATTGGTTCAGTGATTTTCCCAGATTTTTTACAAAGCCAGAGATTTCTATGGCTGTTTTAACATTGGCTTGTCACTGATCTGTTGTCTGCTGTAAAAAATTATGAAACTTGTCCTATTATTTTGCAATATAAGTCTATTGGTCCAACAGATGTTTTGTTTTAAAAACAATGTTAAACCATCAGGTTTTTTTTAATGGATAAGGAGACAAAATGAAAGAAAAAGTGAGAAACAACAGAGACAAAACGCAACAACTGAAGCTGAGCATCTACGCTAACGTGAAAGAGCCCTCACAGGGGGCCATTTATTATGACCTTTCAAACTGAAAATTGGCTGTGTTTTTTTCCCTCTCTGCACTCTGAATGTATGACGCTTTGACGGCACAATATTGGTGTTTTCCGACATTCTCGATTTGTTTATTTTTGGGCGCAAAATTTTGGCACCGCTCGTGCATACACCATTTTTCTGGTGCTTCTATTATTTCAACACATTTTTTGGTGCATTTTGTGGTGCAATAAGAGTGCATCTAAAAGCAAGCCTAGGGAGTTCTAGACCTTTTAGTAAGTGTTCCAATTCATTAATTTCTTGCACCACAAACTTACATCCCACTGAAAAATACAGCACAATTCCAGCACCACCTTGTGCCAAAATTAATAAACACCCCTCATAGTTTCTAATAAACTCTGCAATGCAGATTCATGTACCCCAAAATCATCTTCTATACCTATACTTACACTCAGACTCCATCCACCATTTAAAAAAATCTGCAATCATAAACACTTATGTGAGGATCCTATAATAGAATTTGTTGGGTGTATGTGGGGCCTTGACAATGAGCAGTGGTCCATGCCCTTGGTTGCAGGGGTGAGCTGGAGTGAGAGTTTGGCCAGGCTGTTCCCTGCTGATTACGATGACGCACATGTCACATGTCCTATCTTTCCCCGTGTTGCAGCCCGTACACCATGCATTACTATGGAGAGGGGAGGGTTCACCCCTCCTCCTCTCCATGGTGCCGGATGTATGCTCGCCCGGCTACGGCCTGGTGGGCATACATTTGTGTGCAGGCAGCCAAAAGAGTGAAAACCAAATGACAACACTGACAGCACCAGTATTAGCACCCAAAGGAAACATATATAGGGGGAGATTTACTTACCCGCTCCAGGGAGGTCCGCGATTCACTAAGATTGTGCGCCTGATATCCTGCATGTGTCGCTTCCGGCTCAGGTCCGACAGAGTTCACCTTCTTCTTCCTGGTGCATGTAAGTGCTTGGGCTTGCGACACAATTTGAAAGTCAAATCCAACGTTCAGTCTGAATCCGTTGGATTGTCTGATGGCCCACCCCCGATTTCTGTCGCATGGAAGCCAGTGCAGCTGTGCCAAAATCCCATCGCATGCTTTACAATCCCAGCGCAGATACCTGTTAAACACAGCAGCGCAAAACTCAAAAACGCCACAAAGCCCGAAGATAGCGCAGTGTGCAAAACTTAGTAAATAAGCCCCATAGACTGTAGGTCTATACCAGGTGTTTTACAGGTAGATTACGTCACCTATATAAAATCTCGGTACCTCAGATGTTGAACTTCAATTTCCAATCCATGTATGTCGTAGAGCAAAGGGAGCCTTATGAAAAGAAAACATTTCAGATTGATTCCAAAACATTGTAGTCTTCTCAGACTGTCTCATAATTACTTCTGAGCTGGCATCCCTCAAGATATCCATAATGCAGTAAGTGAATAATTGGTACAATTAAAACAAATGTCACAAATCTCCCCAGGGAAGAGATGAATTTATGGCAAATCCATCTCCGTCAGGAGAAATCTGTTGTTGTATACAGTGACATTAAAAAAGCAAAGTACAAAAAACTAGGAAAAAAGAATTTTATGAAATGTGTTTAAATAAAATAATTTTTACATATGTATCATAAGCAAGGCAGTAAAAGCACTGTACGGTATATTTAAAGACTGCACAAGAAATATGCCTGCCCATATAGAAGTTATACAGAAGCTGGTGGGTATAATGTTATTGAGATACAGAATGTGGACACACATATGAGATGTTCCCTGTATCAGTGGCAGAGATACACGTGCAACTACAAAACATTGTGTACTGTAGATACAAAGGGGGGGGGGCATTTATTAATTTGGATGCAGTGTGGCGCTGGAAGTGTACTATACTTTTAAAGAAAATCTACCATTTTCTTTTATGCATTATGAACCAAACATACCTTGAGAATACTGTAGCTACACTGATGTAGAAAAATATCTTGTTTCATACCTGAACTGAGTGGTTTTGTTGAAAAAGCAATTATAAACTTATGAAAATGAGGCTCTGTCAATCCCTTGGCTGACCCTCTTACCCTAATTATACACTGCTCCAGCCTTGTCCTGCCCAGCACAAGTTGAGAATACGTCATCACTGCGTTGTCCCTGACAGGCAGAAGTAAACAATCGCTGCACCATCCCCCAGCTGCTGTGTATGAGTCATCCAGCTGAGGTTGATTAGTCCTGTTTGGATACTTAAGGAAGCTCTTTGTATTTTATGTTTATGTAGGCACCCAGCTATCCCAAGGTCCTGAATGTTGTAATTGTTTTTCGAGAAAAAACAGATTACAAAAGATATGTTTCTGCATCAGTGTAGCTACAGCATTCTCAAGGTATGTTTGGTTCACAATTCATAATAACAAATGCTAGATTTCCTTTAAGTGTGGTTTAAGTTTGTGGCACATGGGATTAATGATTTGGCACACTAACAAAAAGGATAAGAACTTTCTCGACATTCATAAAGGTGAAATAGAACTCCCTAGACCAGTTTTTAGCTTAATTCTTTTTGTACCGCAAATTGCGCCACAAAACCAGTCAGAAAAATAGAAGCGCCAGAAAATTATTGGATTCACAAGCGACGACACAATTTTGTACCCCAAAACAGTTGTGAGTGTCGGTAAACACCTTCATAATTAAGGCACAAGAAGCGCAGCAAGGGGAAAAAAAAAATGCCAGTTTTCCTATTGAAAGATTGAAAGTCAATAATAAATGTCCCCGAAAACATCTCTTTCTCTTGAGAATGTTTAAGCCTTATACTTAGCAGTGTCTTAGCTCCAAGAGAATGACTTGGGTATTATGGTTACAAGTAGAGATGAGCGAGCACTAAAATGCTCGGGTACTCATTATTCGAGACAAACTTTTCCCAATGCTCGAGTGCTCGTCTTGAATAACGAGCCCCATTGAAGTCAATGGGAGACTCGAGCATTTTTCAAGGGGACCAAGGCTCTGCACAGGGAAGCTTGGCCAAACACCTGGGAACCTCAGAAAAGCATGGGGAACAGCATGGCCATGACAGAGTGACCGAATGAGGCTAGATAGCATCTAAAACATGCAATAATTGACCCTGACACTATAGGGGACGGCATGCAGAGGCAGCGGCAGCAGTGGCAGGCTAGAGAGTCTCATGGCGACATACCCTAAATGGACTCAGGTTTCACCAAAGGAGGTGAAATGATTTCCTATGTGAACAAAAGGTTGACGGTATATTTAGTCGATAACACAGCATGGTGGCGACATAGTGACCAAGTTCCATAACGTATCTGGTGAAACACCCGAAAAATGAGCCTGACACAGCTCTTTTGATAAGGGGACGACATGTGGAGGCAGCCATGGAGACGACTTCCATGATTAAGAGCGACAGTATGGGGCATTCATATTGCGCTGCTATGATTGCAACTTCAGGTCTCCAGCATGGCGGCGACAGATGGGCCGAGTTCCACTATGTATCTGGTGAAACACCTGAAAATTCTGCCTGACACAGCTCGTTTGATAAGGGGATGATGTGCTGCATATCCTCTCGTGCTCCAGCGTCTGGGGTATAGAGATTTGAAATGAGACATTGGTGGACGCTGTGGAGGATCGTGGAGGCAAAATGGACAGGAAACAGCAGGGGCAGCATGCATGGATGCCTCTGAGGCTGCCTAATCTTGGGATGGAGCTGGCGGTCCACTGCCAGACGAGCTTGTCCAAGCCCCTGTCTCTCGGCTCCTCCCCACCCAAAATGGGCCTGGGGGCCAGAAGCGTTTACTTTGAAAAAATTATAATTTTCAAAGCAGGCCGGGTCGTTTGAATATTTCACCTAGGAATAATGGAATAGCATAGTGGTTCTATTTTTAATTGTTTTTACGGAAATGGTTCCATGATTAAGAGCGACAGTATGGGGCATCCATATTGCGCTGCTATGATTGCAACTTCAGGTCTCCAGCATGGCGGCGACAGATTCCACTATGTATCTGGTGAAACACCTGAAAATTCTGCCTGACACAGCTCGTTTGATAAGGGGACAATGTATGGAGGCAGTGAACTAGTAGTAGATTAAAGGTGCTGCAGTTAAAACTATGTTAGTTGGATCTTGAGATGGAGCTGGCGCTCCGCAGCCAGGCGAGCTTTTGCCAATCCAAGCCCCTGTCTCTAGGCTACTCCCCAAACAGCACTTCTAAGAACCTTTTGTATAAGATCAAGTGTAGTAGCGTTCTTATAAGTTTAGGATATGGCGGGTGAGGGGAATGTAAACAGATGCGCAAGAAGCGCTGAAATAATATTGGTAAATGATAAAAGTTTGCCAGCATATTTTGTGGATTACACAGCAGGGTGGCGACAAAGTTAACAAGTTTGATGTGGAATCCATGAAAACAACCCAAAATTCTGCCTGACACAGTTCGTTTGATAAGGAGACCATGTATGGAGGCAGCTATATAGACGACTTTTGGAGGCAGCAATGGAGACAACGTGTGGAGCCAGCTAAAAAGATGACATGTGGAGGCTGCTATGGAGACAATTTAATTTGGATAGTGCCTGTATGTGGCAGTCCAAAAAAGTTTTCAAACCAGAGGAGCAGGTAGGTGGTCCTCCAGAAAAATTAAATAAATTGAGTGCCTGTATGTGGCAGTCCAAAAAAGTTTTCAAACCAGAGGAGCAGGTAGGTGGTCCTCCAGAAAAATTAAATAGATTTAGTGCCTGTATGTGGCACTCCCAAAAATTGCTTAAAACAGAGGACCGGGTAGGTGGCCGTCCAGAAAATTAAATACATAGAGTACTATAGCTAGAGCCAGTTGGCCCTGGCAAAAAATAGCCAGTTTCCTATGCTTTAGTGTATAAAGAGGAGGAGAAAGAGGACAATGAGGTGGAGGAGTGCATACATTATTCAGGTTGAGCTTCTTTCACCTGGTGGAGAATGAAAATCCGGAGAAATCCAGGCTTTATTCATCTTGATAAGCGTCAGCCTGTCAGCGCTGTCAGTCGACAGGCGTGTACGCTTATCGGTGATGGTGCCACCAGCTGCACTGAAAACCCGCTCAGACAACACGCTAGTGGCAGGGCAGGCAAGAACCTCCAAGGCGTACAGCGCCAGTTCGTGCCACATGTCCAGCTTTGAAACCCAGTAGTTGTAGGGAGCTGTGTGATCATTTAGGACGATGGTATGGTCAGCTAAGTACTCCCTCACCATCTTTCTGTAAAGATCAGCCCTACTCTGCCGAGACTGGGGACAGGTGACAGTGTCTTGCTGGGGTGACATAAAACTGGCAAAGGCCTTGTAAAGCGTACCCCTGCCAGTGCTGGACAATTTGCCTGCTCGCCTGCTCTCCCTCGCTACTTGTCCCGCAGAAGTACGCCCTCTGCCGCTAGCGCTGTCAGAAGGGAAATACTGTTTCAGATTGTGCACCAGGGCCTGCTGGTATTCATGCATTCTCACACTCCTTTCCTCTCCAGAGATGAGAGTGGAAAGATTTTGCTTGTACCGTGGGTCCAGGAGAGTGAATACCCAGTAATCGGTGCTGGAATAAATTCTTTGAACGCGAGGGTCACGGGATAGGCAGCCTAGCATGAAATCTGCCATATGTGCCAGAGTCCCAATGCGCAAGAATTCACTCCCCTCACTGGCCTGACTGCCCATTTCCTCCTCCTCCAACTCCTCTTCTTCTGCCCATACACGCTGAACAGTGAAGGACTGAACAATGGTCCCCTCTTCTGTCTCGCCAACATTCTCCTCCTCTTCCTCCTCATCCTCCTCCACCTCCTCCGATATGCGCTGAGAAACAGATCTAAGGGTGCTTTGGCTATCAACAAGGGAATCTTCTTCTCCCGTCTCTTGTGACGAGCGCAAAGCTTCCGACTTCATGCTGACCAGATAGTTTTTCAACAGGCCAAGCAGCGGGATGGTGAGGCTGATGGAGGCGGCATCGCCACTGACCATCTGTGTTGACTCCTCAAAGTTACTCAGCACCTGACAGGTATCAGACATCCACGTCCACTCCTCATTGTAGACTTGAGGAAGCTGACTGACCTGACTACCAGTTCTGGTGGAAGTTGACATCTGACAGTCTACAATCGCTCTGCGCTGCTGGTAAACTCTGGATAACATGATTAATGTTGAATTCCACCTCGTGGGCACGTCGCACAACAGTCGGTGAGCGGGCAGTTGGAGGCGGCGCTGCGCTGCCCTGAGAGTGGCAGCATCTGTGCTGGACTTCCTGAAATGCGCACAGATGCGGCGCACCTTCGTGAGCAAATCAGACAGATTGGGGTATGTCTTGAGGAAACGCTGAACTATGAGATTTAACACATGGGCCAGGCATGGCACATGTGTCAGTCTGCTGAGTTGCAGAGCCGCCACCAGGTTACGGCCATTGTCACACACAACCATGCCTGGCTTCAGGTTCAGCGGTGCCAGCCACAGATCAGTCTGCGCCATGATGCCCTGTAATAGCTCTTGGGCGGTGTGCCTTTTATCGCCTAGGCTCAGCAGTTTGAGCACCGCCTGCTGTCGCTTAGCAATGGCACTGCTGCTGTGCCTAGAGCTACCGACTGATGGCGCCATGCCCACGGATGGTAATTCGGAGGAGGTGGAGGAGGGGTGGGAGGAGGAGGAGGCATAGTAGGCCTTTGAGACCTGGACCGAGGTAGGCCCCGCAATCCTCGGCGTCGGCAGTATATGAGCAGCCCCAGGGTCAGACTCGGTCCCAGCCTCCACCAAGTTAACCCAATGTGCCGTCAGCGATATATAGTGGCCCTGCCCGGCAGCACTCGTCCACGTGTCCGTGGTCAGGTGGACCTTGTCAGAAACGGCGTTGGTCAGGGCACGGATGATGTTCTCTGACGTGCTTGTGCAGGGCTGGGACGGCACATCTGGAAAAGTAGTGGCGGCTGGGGACCGAATACCGAGGGGCGGCCGCCGCCATGAGGTTTCAAAAGGCCTCGGTCTCTACCAGCCTATAGGGCAGCATCTCCAGGCTAAGCAACTTGGAGATGTGGACGTTGAGGGCTTGGGCGTGTGGGTGGGTTGCGCTATACTTCCTTTTGCGCTCCAGCATCTGGGGTATGGAGAGCTGAACGCTGGTGGATGCTGTGGAGGATCGTGGAGGCGAAGATGGGGTTTTCGCACGGGAGGTGTTTGGGCCATGGTCCTGGGCAGGGGGCTGACTAGCAGATGACACAGGGGAAGGAGCAGTGGTGTGCCCGGCCGGAGGTGAACGGCTTGGTGCCATTGAGTGGGGTGTTTAGCATTCATATGCCTGCACATACTGGTGGTAGTTAAGCTAGTAGTGGTGGAACCCCTGCTGATCCTGGTTTGGCAAAGGTTGCACACCACAGTCCGTCGGTCATCCGGTGTTTCTTTAAAGAACCTCCAGACTTCTGAAAATCTAGCCCTCGCCACGGGAGCTTGACTACGGGCAACATTTGGCGCTGATGCACTAGCTCTGGCCCTGCCTCTCCGTCTGGCCCATCTATGAATAGTGCCCTATAAATCAACCATTTGAAACCATTTTTTTGTTTCAACAAGTTTTACTTCTTTCAAATATATACATATATTTACATCAATTCATTTTCATTTTCTTAAATCTTCTTATATATTACAACATTTTTTCGGCTAGTGTACGTACGTCCTAGTGAGTGTGCTATCACATGAATTTTAGAGATATAAAGAAATTCACCTCATTTGGCGTTCTAGTAGTTTTTTTCTTTGCAACACTCACATGTTTGGAGGCCCCAGGGCTGAGACTGCCTTGTCTCTGACTGTTGGACAGAGTGGTATCGTCCACCTGCTGTGACGTTTCGAGGGACACGCCCCCTTCCTCAGACGACTGGCCCCACCACTGCCTCTTCCAACCTGTTCTGCTATAGGATTCGCCTCCGTCTCAGAAGCACTGTGTTCACCCGGCCTATCAACCCAGCTTGGGTCTGTCACCTCATCATCCTCCGATCCCTCAGTCTGCTCCCCCCTCGGACTTCCTGCCCTGACAACAACTTCACCACTGTCTGACAACCGTGTCTCCTCATCGTCCGACACCTCTTTACACACTTCTTCCACTACGTCAATAATGTCATCATCACCCACAGACTGCGACTGGTGGAAAACCTGGGCATCGGAAAATTGCTCAGCAGCAACCGGACAAGTGGTTTGTGAATGTGGGAAGGGTCCAGAAAACAGTTCCTCAGAGTATGCCGGTTCAAATGCCAAATTTTGCTGGGAGGGGGCAGACTGGGGGGAAGGAGGCTGAGGTGGAGGAGCCGGAGGAGTGCTGATTTCGGTGACATGGGTGGACTGCGTGGAAGACTGACTGGTGGACAAATGGCTAGAAGCATTGTCCGCAATCCACGACATCACCTCTTCGCACTGTTCTGGCCTCAACAGTGCTCTACCACGAGTCCCAGCAACTTGAGACATGATGAACCTAGGGAGTGTATCTCTGCGGCATTCCCCTGCTCCCCCATCAGCAGGTGGTGTCTCACCCCACCCAGGACCACGGCCTCTGACCCCTGCAGTAGTTGGACGCCCACGTCCACGCCCTCGTCCTCTACCCCTAGCTCTCGGGTTAAACATTTTACAAATTAAAGTGTAAACTTTTAATTTTTTTTTTTTTTTAACAAAACGATGCTATCCTATTGCTATGGCTAGTTTCTAACCTACATTGACAGCACACAACTGGATTTTGTGCTGTGCCTGATGAGTTTGAGCTATAAAATGAAATAAAGGTAAAAAAAAAAAATAAATCAGCAGACTCTGCCTAATTCTAATCAAACCCCTAATAAATTGTCCCACTTCGGTGTTTGAGGTGGATATGCGTGTCACTAAAAGCTAAACACAACGGTCGCAGGTCTCCCAGCAAATTCCTCACAATATGGTACTAGCTGCACTACTAATGCCAGCAAGAGCAGCCACAAGCAAACAAAAAAAAATTAAAATATAACGCTATTGTAGGCCTAAGTAAGCCGTTGGGGTTCTCCTATGGCTATTTTGTAGCCTACCCTGAAAGCACACTGCTTTGCAAGATGAGTTTGAGCTATAAAATGAAATAAAGGTAAAAAAAAATAAATAAATCAGCAGACTCTGCCTAAATCTAATCAAACCCCTAATAAATTGTCCCACTTTGGTGTTTGAGGTGGATATGTGTGTCACTAAGAGCTAAACACAACGGTAGCAAGTCCCCCTGCAAATTCCTCACAATATGGTACTAGCTGCACTACTAGTGCCAGCAAGCCCAGCCACAAGCAAAAAAAAAAAAAAAAAGTATAACGTTATTGTAGCCCTAAGAAGGGCTGTTGGGTTCTTGTAGAATCACTCCTGCCTAACAGTAAGCTAATAGAACACCCTAACGCTTTCCCTGACCAGCAGCAGCTCTCTCCCTAGCGGCATCCAGACACAGAATGATCCGAGCAGCGCGGGCAGGGGCTAGTCTATTCCAGGGTCACCAGATCTGGCCAGCCAACCACTGCTATCGACGTGTAAGGGTACCACGTCATGCTGGGTGGAGTGCAGAGTCTCCTGGCTTGTGATTGGCTCTGTTTCTGGCCGCCAAAAAGCAAAACGGCGGGAGATGCCATTTTCTCGAGCGGACGAAGTATTCGTCCGAGCAACGAGCAGTTTCGAGTACGCTAATGCTCGAACGAGCATCAAGCTCGGACGAGTATGTTCGCTCATCTCTAGTTACAAGCAATCTAAACTGCAATACTCAATGTTACGCTGCAACTGCAAAAGAAAATAAAATTAAAGGATGTGCTAACTGGGAGCCTTATAGACATCTGCCATCAGATTACCTAAGATGTAGATGATTACTACTCACTTTCGCATCCTGTCCCCATTTGCTGTAATCTTTTTTCAGTATAACTTTGAACATACGCATTTAGTAGAAATATAGTTTTATAAAATATTCAAACGAGCCTAAGTTGCTCCACCCCTTTGTAATTTATTCATGCCCCCGGACCGACTGGCCCCGCCTACATAGGGGCAGATTTATCAAGCTGTCTGAAAGTCAGAATATTTCTAGTTGCCCACGGCAACCAATCACAGCTCATTTTTCATTTTCATTTCATTTTAGGGAGCTGTGATTGGTTGCCATGGGCAACTAGAAATATTCTGACTTTGAGACGGCTTGATAAATCTGCCCCATAGTGTTCAGAGAGCCGGTGACATTACAGGCTCTGCACATCCGCAGATGGTGTTATTCTCACGCATGAGCAAGATTTTCAGAGTGCCAGTGATGTCACCAGCTTTCTGAACACTATATAGGCGGCGCCAGTCAGGCGGGGGGCATGAATTAATTACATAGGCTCATTAGAATATTTTATAAACCTATACTAAATGCGGCCTTCCAAAGTTATAGTGAAAGAAGATTACAGCAAATGGAGACGAGATGGAGAGGTGGATAGTATCATAGTATCATAGTATATAAGGCTGGAAGGAGACGCAAGTCCATCAAGTCCAACCTTCAAGAATTAAATAAATGTTTTATCCCCATAACCCGTGATATTTTTTCTCTCCAGAAAGTCATCCAGGCCTCTCTTGAACATGTACATAGAGTCGGCCATTACAACCTTCTGCGGCAGAGAGTTCCATAGTCTCACTGCTCGTACAGTAAAGAACCTTTGTCTATGGTGATGGTAGAATCGCCTCTCCTCTAGGCGTAGAGGATGCCCCCTTGTCCTGGTCACAGGCCGAGGTATAAAAAGATCTTTGGAGAGATCCTTGTACTGTCCGTTCAGGTATTTGTACATTGTAATGAGGTCTCCCCTCAGTCGTCTTTTTTCTAAACTGAATAATCCCAAATTTTGTAATCTGTCATTGTATTCTAGTCCCCCCATTCCCCTAATAATCCTGGTTGCTCTCCTCTGCACCCGTTCCAGCTCTACTATATCCTTTTTATATACTGGTGCCCAAAACTGTACACAATATTCCATGTGTGGTCTGACCAGGGATTTGTATAAGGGCAGAACTATGTCTTTATCATGAGAATCTATTCCTCTCTTGATACATCCCATTATTTTATTTGCTTTAGCAGCAGCCGTCTGGCTCTGGTCACTAAAATTAAGTTTACCATCCACCAATACGCCCAAGTCCTTTTCAGCTTCAGTTTTACTAAGTAATTGACCGTTTAGAACATAATTATACTTTTTGTTTCCATGGCCCAAGTGCATAACTTTACATTTATCTACATTAAACCTCATCAACCATTTCTCTGCCCATCCCTCAAGCTTCCACAAATCCCTCTGTAATGCTAAACTATCGACCTCAGTATTTATTACTTTACACAGCTTAGTATCATCTGCAAATATTGAAACTTGACTGTGTAAACCCACTACAAGGTCATTAATAAAAATATTAAAAAGAAGTGGCCCCAATACTGACCCCTGTGGCACTCCACTGGTAACATCAACCCAATCTGAGAATGTGCCATTAATGACCACCCTCTGTTTTCTATCACTAAGCCAATTACTTACCCAGATACACAGATTTTCTCCTATTCCCAGCAGTCTCATTTTATATACCAACCTTTCATGTGGCACGGTGTCAAATGCCTTTGAAAAGTCCAGATAAACAACATCCAAAGCGTCCCCCAGATCCAGTCTTGAACTTACCTCCTCGTAGAAACCAATCAGATTAGTCTGACAGGACCGATCTCTCATAAACCCATGCTGACGCTGGGTTATAAGGTTGTGCACAGTGAGATACTCCAGGATAGCATCTCTAATAAACCCCTCAAATATTTTCCCCACCACAGTAGTTAGACTTACGGGTCTGTAGTTTCCAGGATCGCTATTTGATCCTTTTTTGTATATTGGTACCACATTTGCTATGCGCCATTCCTGTGGAACATAACCAGTCCTCAGTGAATCTTCAAATATTAAAAATAACGGTCTGTCTATCACCGTACATAATTCATGCAGAACCCGGGGGTGTATGCCATCTGGCCCAGGTGATTTATCTATCTTAGTGGTTGCGAGGCGGCGCCATACCTCTTCCTGGGTTAAACTGTTGACATTATAAAAAGAATTTACATTATTACTCATTGTGTCTTCCACCAGGGGATTTTCCTGGGTAAAGACAGTTGAGAAGACGACATTCAGTAGATTGGCCCTTTCCTCATCTCCTTCCACCATGACCCCCATGTTATTTCTAAGGGGACCCACGCTCTCTGTTTTTAGTTTCTTATCATTTATATACTTGAAAAATAATTTGGGATTATTTTTGCTCTCCCTGGCAATATTTCTTTCAGTCTCTATTTTTGCGGCCTTTATCTGTTTTTTACAGGATTTATTTTTCTCTCTATAATCCTGTAATGCCTCATCGCTACCTTCACGTTTTAGCACCTTAAACGCTTTATCTTTCTCGCTTATTGCTTTCCTTACAAGACTAGTTAGCCACATAGGCTTTTTCTTGTTCCTTTTATGCTTTTTCCCATAAGGTATGTGTTTCTCACAGGACTTTTTCAGAATATATGAGAAAAAGTCCCATTTTTGGGGGGGGCTTTTGTCTTTGAGAGCATTATCCCAGTCTATGCCTTTAAGGCCTTCCCTTAGTTGATGAAAATTTGCCCTCCTGAAGTTTAGAGTGTTGGTTGCCCCTTCACTAACGTGCTTAGTAAAGCGTAATACAAAATCAATGATATTATGATCACTATTCCCCAGGTTCCCCCCAACCTGTAGTTTTGATACCCTATCAGGTCTGTTGGTAAGGATAAGGTCCAGCAGTGCCCCCCCTCTTGTTGGCTCCAGGACTAGTTGCGACAGGTAATTGTCTTTTGTTGTTGACAAGAACCTGCTACCTTTGAAGGACCTGCAGGTTTCTGCCCCCCAGTCAATATCTGGGTAATTGAAGTCCCCCATGATAAGTACTTCACCATGCTTTGAAGCCGCATCCATTTCACTTATCAGCATTTCCTCTGCTGTCTCCATTATATTTGGAGCCTTATAACAAACCCCTAGTAATATTTTATTTTTATTTTTCCCTCCTCTTATCTCCACCCATAGGGACTCCACATTTGCGTTACTGATGTCATCTCGCAAGACGGGCTTGAGGCAAGAATTCACATATAAACAAACCCCTCCCCCTTTTTTATTTATACGATCCTTTCTAAAAAGACTATAACCATCTAAAGTAACAGCCCAGTCGTAGCTACTGTCCAGCCATGTTTCGCTGATACCCACTATATCATATTTCCGTTCCAACATCAAGAGTTCCAGTTCCTCCATTTTGTTTGTGAGGCTTCTGGCATTTGTGTACATACACTTTATATGGTTTTCCCTGTCCGTATTCCTTTTGTCCTTATTCCCCAATCTCATTCCAGCCCCCCTCCTCCCCCATGGACTATGGCTCTTCCCAGCTCTCTATGTACACCGTCTATTTGCCCTGCACAAGTGTAGTTGCCCTCCCCCCAGGTCTCTAGTTTAAACACTCCTCCAACCTTCTAGCCATTTTTTCCCCTAAAACAGCAGCCCCCTCCCCATTGAGGTGCAGCCCATCCCTACTGTAGAGCCTGTAGCCCACAGAAAAGTCAGCCCAGTTCTCCATGAACCCAAACCCCTCCTTCCTACACCAACTTTTGAGCCACTTATTTACCTCCTTGATCTCCCGCTGCCTTTCTGGTGTGGCACGTGGTACAGGCAGTATTTCGGAGAAAATTACCTTTGAGGTCCTTGCCCTGAGCTTATGGCCTAAATCTCTGAAATCATTTTTAAGGACCTTCCACCTACCTGTTACTTTGTCATTAGTGCCAATGTGGACCATGACCGCTGGTTCCTCACCAGCCCCTCCCAGTAATCCATCAACCCGATCCGCAACATGCCGAACCCGAGCACCCGGCAAACAACACACTGTTCGGTATGCACGGTCTTTGTGACAGATTGCCCTGTGTGTTCCCCTAATAATCGAATCTCCCACTACCAGCACCTGTCTGACCTTGCCTGTGCTCCCATTACCCTTCTTACTGGAGCACACATTCCCCTGGTTGCTAGCGGCCACATCTTTCTGCAGCATTGCTACCCCAGAGCTGATATCCCCCTCATCCGCCAGCCTGGCAAACTTATTGGGGTGCACCAGATCAGGACTAGACTCTCTACAACTCTTCCCTCAACCCCGCCTTCTACATGTTACCCAACTAGCTGCCCCCTCACTCTGCACCTCCATACTTCCCTCCCCACAACCATCTTCCCCAGAGAGTTTGTGCTCCAGGAGCAGCAAACTTCGTTCCATATTATCAATTGCCCGTAGCCTTGAAACTTGCTCATTTAGATCCAGAATCTGGGCTTCCAGATGAGCAATTTTCACACACCCCACACAGCAGTATTCCCCCTCGAACGGCTGTTCAAGGAAAGCATACATGGCACAGGATGTACACCGTGTAGCAATTCCACTTATGGAGTCCATTATTCTAATGGGGATTACAATAGAATTATGCACAGAAAGAAGAATTTACAGTCAAAGTAACACAGAACACAGAAGTTACCTGCTAAAGCCCCTCAAACTTAAGTCCCTTAAACGTAAGTCACACTTAAGACACTGCACACACTTCAGATCAATGCACACTCGCCACCAAGCTCATACACTCGCTTTGCTAATGCTTTTTTAAAAGTTATCTGCCGCAAAAATCTGCAGAGCTCACTGCACAAGATCTGGCTGCAAACCACCAAACAAACTGACCACAGAAGTATATAAAGGCTGCTAATTAGATAGCCACACCCCACTATTTATTAGGCAGCACCTGTGACTATACTGTCTAGATAAGCAAGGTGAATGCCTCCCTATACCCCCCACACAATATACAGATTATGCAAGTAAAATACCTTCAGATCTACTTGGTTGCAATAAAAATCACACAATGAATATCAGGAAATAAAAAATGTAGATGCACTTATCTATTTGTTGCTGGATCCAAAAAGTACTCCTTCCCTTAAACGTAAGTCACACTTAAGACACTGCACACACTTCAGATCAATGCACACTCGCCACCAAGCTCATACACTCGCTTTGCTAATGCTTTTTTAAAAGTTATCTGCCGCAAAAATCTGCAGAGCTCACTGCACAAGATCTGGCTGCAAACCACCAAACAAACTGACCACAGAAGTATATAAAGGCTGCTAATTAGATAGCCACACCCCACTATTTATTAGGAAGCACCTGTGACTATACTGTCTAGATAAGCAAGGTGAATGCCTCCCTATACCCCCCACACAATATACAGATTATGCAAGTAAAATACCTTCAGATATACTTGGTTGCAATAAAAATCACACAATGAATATCAGGAAATAAAAAATGTAGATGCACTTATCTATTTGTTGCTGGATCCAAAAAGTACTCCTTCCCTTAAACGTAAGTCACACTTAAGACACTGCACACACTTCAGATCAATGCACACTCGCCGGCAAGCTCATACACTCGCTTTGCTAATGCTTTTTTAAAAGTTATCTGCCACAAAAATCTGCAGAGCTCACTGCACAAGATCTGGCTGCAAACCCTAATAATTAATTATCTCCAATCAGGTAATCCGTCCTTTAAAATTCTCATGTAAGACCTTACCTAGAGTATGGGATTCTGTTATGAGCTTTGCATCCCTAAAAGTTTAGAGGGGAGAAAAGGTGTTCAACGATGAGCAACCTGGTTAATTACTGGAATAGAACATTTGTCTCAAAATGAAAGGCCAAGAAAATTTTGAAAAGGAATATTTGAGATAATTGGCATTTTCCTGGCAATATACGACCCCCTTCTTCTGGATAAACATTTGCAATAAGAGATTAGACTTGAAGGACCTGTATCTTTTTAAAAGGTGGTTGCATCAACTAGCAAGGAATCAATGAGAAAAGAAAGAATGAAAAGCATTGACTTGTTGTAACATTATGAATATGAAATCTTTATGTATTCTCCATAGCTGTCACTTTATTTCACGTCTCTATTCTAATTCAGTCCCTGCTGTCCCTGGCCGTCAAATAGTTACTAAGCTTGTGAATAGAATAATGAACTGGATTCTCAGAATTATAACACTCCTTCGAGCATTGAGCAAGTATTTCTATTTTGTAGAACATGGACAAAATGAAGTGAATTGGCAGAATAAACCTTTAGCAGGAGAATAGGAGTAAAGCATCTCTGGCTTTAGGATAATAATTTTGCAAAGAGCAAGTTAAAAAAAAAGAGAAGAAAGGTGAAAATGTTATTTAGCATTGTGACTTTTGCAAATAGCCTTTCATTAAATCCAGTACAGTCTGTGTGGCTATTAACTGTGCCCGAAAGTCAAGACAACATTGTGACTTCAGAAGTCAAGATTTGCAGTACGCCATTTACAAAAGAAATAGAATTTAAAAAATACAAAGGCGAAATAAACCTGGCAAGCATGAAATACAAAATCCAACATTCCTTTCCTGTGATTATCTTCCGGTAGTTCAGACTCATTTTGCACGGTAACTCTGAGTGGTGGAGATAAAAACCAAGCTCCCGCTGCATTCCCGGTCCTATTTTACACAAAGATTTACATAAATCTTATACTATTCTGTTTTATATCTAGCTTTTTTTCATCCATAGCTTTGCTGGATGTGAACAAAGACATCAGAGACTTAACCCCTGTCCTTAAAATCTATTCTCAGGGACCAAACTGCAGCAGTGCATGTATTATAAAGCCTGTCTTCATATCTTTCTGTACTATCTAATAGAACTCCTTTATAGCATATATTACTTACTATTATAAGTGCAGAGGTAGACACATGCTTCACCTGTTCCACCTCTTTAAGAAATTGTACATTTCTTATTTGGAGTATATATTGATTGAAGAATAAAGTGTCCCATTACTTCGAAAGGGAAAACTTGACTACCGTAAATCTGTTACTGTATTGAATATTGCGTGCAGCATGGCCTGGGGTTTAGGGAAACTTATGCTAGGGGTAAGATCAATGGCAAATGAGATTTCAATCTTTCTCTAAAAGGAAACAATAATAGCTGTTGATGTGCAATTGTTTTCGTATTGTGAGTGAAAATCGATTTTCTTATCTCCATACTTTACATCCATAATCAATTGTCCTCTTACGATGTTGAAATTATTGTGACACTAAGTAACGAGCTACAAAGTATTTAACTTCTGAATTTCTATGCACATTCGCTTTTCAAAAAATGAAACATATTATATAGAGTAATTACAAACAGAGTGAACTCTTTCTAGTGTGATGATTATGGCTAAAAGCAAAGGAAAATCCAAAAGTCATTGGCCCAAATATTAAAAAATGAGTGCAAACTACCTTAGGCCTCATGCACACGACCATCAGGGACACATATATCCGGCCGCAAATTAATATTTAAAAAAAATAGAATATTATTTAAGATTAACTTATAAATGAAAGATTATAAAATGTTTTGAACAGAAATGTTTTGGCCAAATGAAAAGCATGTACAGTAAATGCACCTAATACTGGGTCGGGCTCCTTTTGCATGAATGACTGCATCAATGTGTTGTGGTAAGGAGGTGATCAGCTGATGGCGCTGCAGAGTTGTTATGGAAGCCCAGGTTGTGTGATAGCAGCCTTCAGCTCATCTGCATTGTTTGGTCTGGTGTATCTCATCCTCCTCTTGATGATACTTGATAAGGTCAGGAGAGTTTAATGGCCAATCAAGCACAGTGATACTGTGATTATTTAACCAGGTATTTGGTACATTTGGCAGTGTGGACAGGTGATAGGTTCTGCTAGAAAATGAAACTTCCATCTCCAAAAAGCTTTTTGACAGATGGAAGCAAGAAGTGCTCTAAAATTTCCTGGTAGACGGCTGCACTCACTTTGGACTTGATAAAACACACTGGATCTACACCAGCAGAAAGCATGGCTCCCCAAACCATCACTGATTGTGAAAGCTACACACTAGACCTCAAGCAGCTTAGATTGAGCCTCTCCATCCTTCCTCCAGACTCTGGGACCTTACTTTCCAAATGAACTGCAAAATTTACTTTCATCTGAAAACACCTTTGACCATTGAGCAACAGTCCATTCCTTTTTCTCCAGGTAAGCTGCTTCGGGCGTTGTCTATTGGTCATAATTGTGTTCACACAGAGAATGCAACATTTGTAGGCTATATCCTGGGCATGTCTGTGTGTGTGGTGGCTCTTGAAGCACTGACTCCTACAGCATTCCACTCCTTGTGAATCTTCCTCAAATTTTGGAATGGCCTTTTCTTAACAATCCTATCAGGGCAGCAGTTTTCCCAGTTGCTTGTGCACCTTTTTCTATCACACTTTTTTCTTCCACTCAACTCTTTATTGTAATTCTTTCTTAAAGAACTCATCCAGCTTCTTTAGCAGTGACATTTTGTGGCTTCATTAAAATATACAAAAGCCAAACACTATCTCTCCCTAGACATGAAAATGTTTTAATACCCATGAAAAATATTGCACATGGGTAGGCAGTACTACTAACAAGAATACATTTTTTTTTGGAGTATCAATACACAATAGAAATACATTGTAAAGGGTGCTCCCGCGACCCGAGGGCCCCGGTGCCCCAGTGCCCCTTCGTTCTGTCTTACCTCTCCCTGTTCCTGATTCCTATCCTGCAGGCGAGCATGTGTCGGCTTCAGAAGATATGAAAGGTCAGCGCAACGCAAATTTTTTCAGGAAATGGATAAAGGCTAGCGTCTCCCAGCATTCCCTGCCGGATCTTTGCGCTATGTGTTGACCTTCTGTTGTGACCCCAGACCTGTTCCTGACCTTGCTCCTTTGCTGCCAGCACTGAGATCTTGCTCTGTACCTGACCTTGAACCATTACCGCTTGCCTTGACCACCTGTCTGTCCCTGACTATGAGATTGCCTGCTGATTCTGTACCTCGACCTTGGCTACCATCACGGACAATTTGCACCTGTGGAATGACCTGGTGGCACCATTCCCCAGCAAGACCAACCAGCTTTGCGGCGGGCTCTGGTGAAGACCGGATGCCATTTAGATTCCGGTCCAGGTGTCAGCTTGTGTCATCGTCCACGGTGGTTCAGGGGGTCTACTTCCCCAGAAGCCTGACAAACATATCATGAATATCACAAAAAAAGGGGAAGAAATATAAAAATATATTTAAAAAAATAGTGTTTTATTGTTTTTTATTTTTATGTTTTTTATGTTTTTGCTATTTTTTGATGTTTTTTTTATTGTGTATTGATACTGAAAATTTTTGTTTATTCTTGTTAGTAGTGCTGCTACCCATGTGTAACATTTTTTCATTGGTATTAAAACATTTTCATGTCTAGTTAGAGATAGTGCTCAGTCTTTGTATATTTCAATTTTGTCATTATCTTTAGTATAGGACAGACACCTATACACCACTGTATAGGTAGCACCTCCACTATTGTACAATATATGTTGTAGACAGGGAAGTGCGGACTAGTGCTGAGACATCCCAAAAACATTTTGTGGCTTATCTTCCTTGTGGAGTGTGTCAATGACTGCCTTCTGGACATCTGTCAAGTCAGCAGTCTTTCCCATGACTCTGTCAGTATAAGGAAACAGACAAAGGGACCCTTTAAATTGTTTAGGAAGCCTTTGCAGGTGTTTTGTGAGATGATGACTTTTGGGTTTTCTTTGGCTCTAAGCGATAATCATCAACATTTACATAAATAAACACTTGAAAAAGGCAACTTTGTTTGTAATGATCCTATGTAATATACGAGTTTCACTTTTCAAGTTGAATTACTGGAAAAAAAACCTTTCTGCCGATCAGACAAATAAGACATTTCAGATTTTACGGAACAGTCTGGAAAAAAGTTTGTTCCATATTTTAGCTCATGCTGCAGAATTGGCAGATTTTCTGTAAATTCTCTTTTGCAAGGATTCTATATAAATCTGTGCATCCCTGACCATGCGCTGTATCACACCAAAAAGAAAATGAATTTTTAAGGTTGTTGTTCCATTGTTTTACTTATTTATCATTACCCACCCCCCTTTTGATAGATCTGTCCCTACAACATAATATAAAACTTTGATCACATAATTAATAAATTTAACCCCTTAAGGACGGAGGGTTTTTCGCCTCATTTCTCGCTCTCCAACTTCAAAAATCCATAACTTTTTCATTTTTCCGTGTACAGACCTGTGTGAGGGCTTATTTTGTGCGTAACAAATTTTACTTTCCCGTAATGTTATTTATTTTAACATGCCGTGTACTGCGATGCTAAAAAAAAATTCCAAATGTGGAAAAATTGAAAAAAAACCGCACGTGCGTCACGTTCTTGTGGGCTCAGTTTTTACGACTTTCACTCTTCGCTCCAAATAACACGCCTACTTTATTCTTTGGTTCGGTGCGATCGCGGTGATACCAAATTTATACAGGTTTTATTGTGTTTTAATACATTTTCAAAAATTAAACGAATGTGTACAAAAAAGAAAAAAAATTTTTTGCCATCTTCTGACGCTAATAACTTTTTCATACTTTGGCGCACGGAGATGTGTGAGGGGTCATTTTTTGCGAAATGAGGCGACGTTTTCATTGCTACCATTTTGAGGTCTGTGCGACATTTTGATCATTTTTTATTTCATTTTTTATGTTATGTAAAAAGGTGTAAAAGTCGCATTTCGGACATTTGGGCGCCATTTCCCGCCTCGGAGGTCACCGCCGGCCGTAACCGTTTTTATATTTTGATAGATCGGGCATTTTGGGACGCGGCGATACCTAATATGTCTGTGATTTTTACTGTTTATTATGTTTTATATCCGTTCTAGGGAAAGGGGGGTGATTTGAACTTTTAATATTTTATTAATTTTTTTTATTTTTTAAACTTTTTTTTTTCTTTTTTTTTTCACTATCTTTTAGACCATCTAGGGTACATTAACCCTAGATGGTCAGATCGCTGCTACCATATACTGCAATACTTCTGTATTGCAATATATGGCATTTTTGCAGCACATTCATTACAATGAGCCACTGGCTCATTGTAACGAATATGCAGCTGCCAGATAGCCTCGTGTCAAAAGAAGACACGAGGCTACCATGGCAACTGATCGCCGCCCCCCGATGACGTTCGGGGGCGTGGCGATCGAAAAAAAGATGGCGGCGCCCACGCGCCGCCGTCTTTTAAACGCCGCCGGCGACTTTGCCGGCGGCGTTTAGGGGGTTAATAGCCGCGATCGGTGCTAGCACCGACCGCGGTTATTAGCGGTGGGGGTTTTGTGCAAAATGCAAAAACCCCCACCTCTGTATGAAGAGGACTCAGCCCGTGAGCCCTCTTCATACATCCCTTATACCTCTGCGCCGTAGAGCTACGGCGCAGAGCGTTAAGGGGTTAAAGTTACTTAAGATCTCTGCAGAATGTCTGTGTGAAAATTTTCTCTACAAATGTTCATATAAATAAATTATATTGTGCAATTTGATTTGGAGCCATACTGCGGAGGAAATAAAGCTACAGGTGTTTGCTATAACTGCATAATTCTTTCCCTATAAGAAAAATGAAAAAATATAATAACAAATACTGTGACATAAAATACATAACATTGAAAAAAAAAAGAAAAAAATGAAAAAAAGTTCAGCATTAAAAGAAAAAACTCAAATATAAAGACACTCCTTGACGTAAGGACACCAGCTTACAGACAAACCCTAGATACAGACGGACCTCTCTGCCTACTGCAACTTCTCTGACTGATTGGACTAAACTTTAGTCCAAGTTTGCAAGGATCAACTGCAAAGTGTCTGCAATGAATCTATATTGTACATCCTTATTTCCTTGTCAACCCAATATTTTTAGATTCCTAATTTCACAGCGAACAACAAATAATTTGACTGGGGTTTCAATTACTAAATATAGCTGTTCCAACTTATAGTTCAATTTAAGAACAAACCTACAGAATCTACAGTGGGTATGGAAACTATTCAGACCCCTTTAGATTGTGCTTAGTATACCGTATAAATTGATCCAAAAACACGATAGTGTCTTTCCAACATCCAAGAAAGAGGTTTGCATATGAGGGGGCAGGAGTCGCCCCCATCCCAGGACCCCTAACTTGATGGTAATACACTCCCTCAAAAAGAGAGTAATTCCTTTTGAATACAAAATTGAGCAGATTGATCAGAAAATCATTATGCTCTCTATATTAAACCCCTATTGTGTAATTAAAATGTCTAATTCCCTTCAAACCTAAGTGATGCATAATGTTACTGTAGAGTGACTCTACATCTAAACTTGCAATCTTGAATTGTTCAGTGACTACCATATCTGCCAGTTTGGAAATCACGTCTTTTATATCCCTAATGTATGAGGGCAAAGTCTGTACAAAAGGTTGTAATAGATGATCCAAGTAAGTGCTACTAGCTTGTGTCAGGTTGTTACACCCAGACACAAGTGGTTTTCTGAGTATCGGCCTCTTTTGTTTGTGTAAGAAGCCTGATGATTAGAGGTGGGCGAATCGATTCTAACGATTCTAAGTTCGTTTAGAATTTCAGGAAAACTTTACAGTTTACAGTGAATCGTGAGAAAAAGTTTCGAATTGGGCCAGAGAGCTCTGGGAAGAAGAAAGGAACATGGCGTTAGTGTCCCTCACTGTATGGGTGTAGTGTTCCTCACTATATGGTGACAGTGTTCCTCACTGTATGGGGGTAGTGTTCCTCAAGGTATGGCAGTAGTGTTCCTCACTGTATGGCGGTAGTGTTCCTCACTGTATGGGGGTAGTGTTCCTCACTGTATGGCGGTAGTGTTCCTCAATGTATTGCGGTAGTGTTTCTCGCTGTATGTCAGTAGTGTTCCTCATTGTATGGCGGGAGTATTCCTCACTGTATGGCCATAGTTTTACTCACTGTATTGGGGGTAGTATTCCTCACTGAATGGCGGTAGTGTTCCTCACTGTATGGCGGTAGTGTTCCTCACTGTATGGCGGTAGTGTTCCTCACTGTATGGCGGTAATGTTCCTCACTGTATGGGGGAAGTGTTCCTCACTGTATGGGTGTAGTGTTCCTCACTGTATGGCGGTAGTATTACTCACTGTATGGCTGTAGTTTTCCTCACTGTATGGGGGTAGTGTTCCTCACTGTATGGGGGTAGTGTTCCTCACTGTATGGCAGTAGTGTTCCTCACTGTATGGCGTTAGTGTTCCTCACTGTATGGCGGTAGTGTTCCTCAGTGTATGGCAGTAGTGTTCCTCACTGTATGGGGGTAGTATTCCTCACTGTATGGCGGTAGTGTTCCTCACTGTATGGGACACATGGAAGAGACCATAGATCAGTTTTTTATTGAGACTTACCTGGATCTGATCTAGAGCATGTCCAAAACGATTAAGGCTCTGTTGATAGACCAAGGTGGATTTACAAAATGCCAACCAAAGAGTAAAAAATACAGTTTAGATTTTTAGAAGCAAAACAGTAGCAATGCAATTATATATGTTAAATAGTTACATGTCAAATTTACATATAAGAATTTAGTGAAACATTTAATACATACCGTCAGGCTTCATACACATATTGGGCCCCCCATAGAAGTCTATGGCACCTGGTCACAATGTGATGAGCACACAGTTTCTAAGCAGACAATTCATGATCCCTGTTGTGCTGTGATACACTGTGTACTGACAATGTGCTTAGATTATCAGGGTGCAGGTTTATTTATCTTTTATTTAGCTTCAGAACATTCTACTAATATCTGACACATAGAAAAAATAGAGATGAGACAGATGAGAGATGATGAGATCCATGAGATGTATATTATACACAATTACACAAGTTGGCTCTGCTACATCTGAGGTATAACAAACACTCTGGTCATTTGAGCTATAACGCAAACACAGATTGCCCCTCCTGGATAAAGACCTTGTCTTGCCTGTAGCTTGTAGTTTAAGTCCATATAGCTGCTTGCCAGCAGGAAGTGTCTGTGTGTGAACTTGTTTTGTAATGAAGAGGAGGGGCAAAGATCACACTACACAGAGCAGACAGTAGAAACTGCCCAAGATCTGTAACTGTGGTCATCTTCTTAATTTTGTTATCCATGGCCTCCCTCCTTCTAAAATCAACTTTGAAAATTATGCTAATGCATCAGAAAAACTGAGCCTGAGGGGTTACTGTAATCTATACTGTAGATTCACAGGCTGTTAAAGTGTGCAAAAAGCATTTACCCCACACACTATATGCCGAAACTACTTCTGCCGCAGTGAGATTGCATCAGGTAGCGGAAGGGGGGGAGCCAAGCACGAGCAGAAGGGAAGACAGACTAACAGGCTGTTATATGTGGGCTCTTAAGGCTCCTTAGTATAATTTAAAAGTTGATTTTAGAAGGAAGGAGCCCATGGATAACAAACATAAGAAGGTTACCACAGTCATAGTGCCAGGATCTTTGAGTAATTGTCCCTTATTTATCATCCTTGATTTTGATGTTAGATTTTTTTTTCAAATAGTGTGTACAGTTTTTTCAAACAAGGGATGAACAGCCAATCCAAACTAAGGAATGCCACTAGTAATATACACACACACACAATATATATATGAAACTTCAATACAAAAAATGCACATGCTTAAAAATGTTCCTATTTATTATTGGTTGCCCTTTATTAAAAACACCAGACTACATACAATCATGTACATTTTTTAGGAGAAGACTGCATCTTCAGTTCAATGATCAAATCATTGTATTTAGATCAAATCTTCAATGTTTTTCTATTCCTGTGCGTCAAAATAAGTTGCATTGACACGACAGCTCATAAAATAAGAAAATCCTTTTAATTCTAAGTTTTTAATTGGGTCACATCTTCCTAAAATGAAGTCCAATTATTCAAATAAAAAATAAGCCAGTGCCTGCTAAGTGTTTATTTCTAATAAACTATAATAATTGTAACATAAAAACACATTACGAGGGAATTTAATGGATTCCATTTTATTCATTTTCACTAATATCTTGAGGGTTCATTAGAGTACAATGAACACGAGATCTGTAAGTGTTGTGTATCCTGCAGTATTAGAACAACTTGTAATGAACCAATACATAATTTACTGCGTGCCCTACAGAATAAAGTAGATGCAAATGAACTTATCTTACCGATCCTCTCGTCTTTTTCCGCATTGATTCATGTTTTATTTAAAAGTATCTCTTATGCCTAATTGAGCTTGAAAATTACATCTCTAATTTCACTATTTTCATGGCCGCAGTAGTCAAAGAGGCCTATATGGGACTTGCCTGAAATTCATTATCTAGACCTGGGAGGCTTCTACTATTTAAAGCTGCCTTGGGCCTATAAGTGACATTTACGCTTTTCAGACCATAAAATGAAATTATTAGGGATCGATTCCAATATTTTCCAGTGACTTTCTACATGTCTGAACAAATAAAACTAATGATTTGCCTTCCTTCTAAGACTGACCCAATACCAAACTAATCTTGGAGGATCAATACTCGCCCAGCGCACTTAGGAAGAGAACCTAATATTTGAACTTCAATCTTCCGCATTTTTAATCAGGAGCACAATATTAGGTGTTTATATAAATCCTGGGTATATGACATCTGTGGCTTATAAGTTGGTAAATATGTGAGGGCATAATATTTTTAGAGCTAATGAGTAATTATAGAGAAAAAACTTCTAGAAACTGAAAAAATTATATGACCAGGTCATAACAGGCTCTATATTGCTTCCATTTGAAACTGAATTGCCTACCCATGTATCCAGTCCTCAAAGGGTTAACTGGTTTCATAAGTTTCTTTTCAACTAGTGGCCTTAGGAGGTGGTTAAGGAATACAGACTTCATGCTTATCTCTTTCCGTGCTTCTTCATTCTGGAGCCCTCAAACTTTGTTTGTATACAGAGTATAGGGATAGAGTATAGGTATACAAAGTATCCAGGTATACTGTAGTCAACAACATGCATCCACAAAAGTGTAATACGCAACAAGATTGTAGCTGGAGAACATTGCTGATATGTCATCACTAGAGATGAGCGAACACACTCGTCTGAGCTTGATGCTCGTTCGAGCATTAGCGTACTCATAACTGCTCGTTGCTTGGACGAATACTTTGCCAGCTCGAGAAAATGGCAACTCCCGCCGTTTTGATTTTTGGCGGCCAGAAACAGAGCCAATCACAAGCCAGGAGACTCTGCACTCCACCCAGCATGACGTGGTACCCTTACACGTCGATAGCAGTGGTTGGCTGGCCTGATCAGGTGACCCTGGAATAGACTAGCCCCTGCCCGCACTGCTCGGATCATTCTCTGTCTGGATGCCGTTAGAGAGAGAGCTGCTGCTGCAGGGATAGCGTTAGGGTGTTATATTAGCTTACTGTTAGGCAGGAGTGAGTCTACAAGAACCCAACAGCCCTTGCTAGGGCTAGAATAGTGTTATATATTTTTTTTTTGTTTGCTTGTGGCTGGGCTTGCAGGCACTAGTAGTGCAGCTAGTACCATATTGTGAGGTATTTGCAGGGAGACTTGCGAGCGTTATATTTAGCTCTTAGTGACACACATATCCATATCCCATATCCAAGTGGGACAATTTATTAGGGGTTTGATTGAATTAGGCACAGTCTGACGATTTTTTTTTTTTTTTTCAAAACTTAAAGTGACTTAAAATCCAGTTGTTGTGTGCTGTCAGTGTAGGTTAGAAACTAGGCATACAAGAACCCAACCGGCTTTCTTAGGCCTACAATAGCCTTATATATATATCTATATATTGTGTTGATTTGCTTGTGGCTGGCCTTGCTGGCACTAGTAGTGTAGCTAGTACCATATTGTGGCGAATTTGCAGGGAGACTTGCGAATGTTATATTCAGCTCTTAGTGACACACATATCAATCTCAAACACCTAAGCGGGACAATTTATTAGGGGTTTGATTGAATTAGGCACAGTCTGACAATTTTTTTTTTTTTTCAAAACTGGGACCCGTGGTAGAGCACTGTTGAGGCCAGAACAGTGCGAACAGGTGATGTCGTGGATTGCGGACAATGCTTGTAGCCATTTGTCCACCAGTCAGTCTCCCACGCAGTCCACCCATGTCACCAAAATCAGCACTCCTCCACCTCACCCTCCTTCCCCCCAGTCTGCCCCCTTCCAGTAAAATTTGGCATTTGAACAGGCATACTCTGAGGAACTGTTTTCTGGACCCTTCCCAGAGTCACAGACCACTTGCCCGGTTGCTGCTGAGCTCTTTTCCGATGCCCAGGTTTTCCACCGGTTGCAGTCTGTGGGTGATGATGACATTATTGACGTAGTGGAAGAAGTGTGTAAAGAGGTGTCGGACGATGAGGAGACACGGTTGTCAGACAGTGGTGAAGTTGTTGTCAGGGCAGGAAGTCCGAGGGGGGAGCAGACTGAGGGATCAGAGGATGATGAGGTGACAGACCCAAGCTGGGTTGATAGGCCGGGTGAACACAGTGCTTCTGAGAGGGAGGCGAGTCCTCGACGAGAACAGGTTGAAAGAGGCAGTGGTGGGGCCAGAAGGAGAGGCAGGGCCAGATCTGGTGCATCAGCGGCAAATGTTTCACGTAGTGAAGCTCCCGTGGCGAGGGCTAGATTTTCGGAAGTCTGGAGGTTCTTTAAAGAAACACCGGATGACCGACGGACTGTGGTGTGCAACCTGTGCCACACCAGGATCAGCAGGGGTTCCACCACTACCAGCTTAACCACCACCAGTATGCGCAGGCATATGAATGCTAAACACCCCACTCAATGGAACCAAGGCCGTTCACCTCGGGCTAGGCACACCACTGCTCCTTCCCCTGTGTCACCTGCTTCCTCTGCTAGTCAGCCCCCTGCACAGGACCCCGGCCCAAACACCTCCCGTGCGAAAACCACACCTTCGCCTCCACGATCCTCCACAGCATCCACCAATGTCTCCACCAATGTCTCCAGCTCTCCATACCCCAGACGCTGGAGCACAAGAGGAAGTACAGTGCAACCCACCCACACACCCAAGCCCTCAACGTCCACATCTCCAAACTGCTTAGCCGGGAGATGCTGCCCAGATTTCATTTCATTTCAGATTTCATTCTAGGCTGCCTATCCCGTGACCCTCGCATTCAAAGAATTTATTCCAGCACCGATTACTGGGTATTCACTCTCCTGGACCCACGGTACAAGCAAAATCTTTCCACTCTCATCCCTGGAGAGGAAAGGAGTGTGAGAATGCATGAATACCAGCAGGCCCTGGTGCACAAGCTGAAACAGTATTTCCCTTCTGACAGCGCTAGCGGCAGAGGGCGTACTTCTGCGGGACAAGTAGCGAGGGAGAGTAGGGGAGCAGGCAGCTTGTCCAACACTGGCAGGGGTACGCTTTACAAGGCCTTTGCCAGTTTTATGTCACCCCAGCAAGACACTGTCACCTGTCCCCAGTCTCGGCAGAGTAGGGCTGATCTTTATAGAAAGATGGTGAGGGAGTACGTAGCTGACCATACCATCGTCCTAAATGATCACACAGCTCCCTACAACTACTGGGTTTCAAAGCTGGACATGTGGCACGAACTGTCGCTGTACGCCTTGGAGGTTCTTGCCTGCCCTGCCGCTAGCATGTTGTCTGAGCGGGTTTTCAGTGCAGCTGGTGGCATCATCGCCGATAAGTGTACACGCCTGTCGACTGACAGCGCTGACAGGCTGACGCTTATCAAGATAAATAAAGCCTGGATTTCTCAGGATTTCCATTCTCCACCAGGTGAAGAAGCTCAACCTGAATAATGTATGCACTCCTCCTCCTCATTTTCCTCCTTCTCCTTCTCTTTGTACACTAAAGCAGAGGAAACTGGCTATTTTTTTCCAGGGCCAACTGGCTCTAGCTATAGTACTCTATGTATTTAATTTTTCTGGAGGGCCACCTACCCGGTACTCTGTTTTAAACAATTTTTGGAAGTGCCACATACAGGCACTCAATCTATTTAATTTTTCTGGAGGACCACCTATCTGCTCCTCTGGTTTGAAAACTTTTTTGGACTGCCACATACAGGCACTATCCAAATTTAATTGTCCATAGATGCCTACACACGTTGTCTCCATTGCTACCTCCACACATCATCTCCATAGCTGCCTCCCAAAGTCGTCCATATAGCTGCCTCCATACATCGTCCCCTTAGCAAAACGAGCTATTTCAGGCAGAATTTTGGGTTGTTTTCATGGCTGTTTCCTGTCCATTTCCATGGTGTTTCCATCATTTTCTGAGGTTTCCAGGTGTTTGGCCAAGCTTCCCTGTGCAGACCCTTGGTCCCCTTGAAAAATGCTCGAGTCTCCCATTCACAGACAAGCACTCGAGCATCGGGAAAAGTTTGTCTCGAATAACGAGCACCCGAGCATTTTAGTGCTCACTCATCTCTAGTCATCACCACTAAACCCCTTTATACAAACAGAGACTGGCGGTGATGGGCTGCCCCACATTAGATTGGAGTGCTGTAGGGAGGTATGTATCATAGAATCATAGTAAAAGAAGTTAGAGAAAGACATTAGTCCATCAAGTCCAACCTATATATTATATTGCGTTGATCCAGAAGAAGGCAAAAGAAGCCAATTGGACCAAAGCAGGGAAAAAATTCTTCCTGACCCATAAAATGGTGATCAGAATAAATCCATGGTTCAACAGAAACTACTAACATTAAGCTGTATTCCCATACAATGTGATATTATTTCTCTCCAGAAAGGCATACAGGCCTCTCTTAAACTTGTTCAAATCATCAGCCATTACAACATCTTGGGATAGAGAGTTCCATAGTCTTACTGTTTGCACAGTAAAGAACCTTTGTCTATGACGATAGTAGAACTGCCTCTCCTTTAGGCAAAGGTATTTGGAGAAGTCTCTATAATAACCATTAGGTATTTGTCTATAGTAATGAGGTCTTCCCTTAGTCGTTTTTTCTAAGCTAATGATTATAGTTTTCATTTCCTCGACCCAAGTGTATAACCTTACATTTATCTACATTAAACCTCATCTGCATTTGTCAGGCCTCCAGTTAGCTCAAATCATTCTTTAATATTATACTATCAGCCTAATATATTAATTACTTTACAGAGCTTAGTATTATCTGCAAATATTTAAACTCTACTTTGTAAACCCTCTACAAGGTCATTTATAAAAAGAAATGGCCCGAATACTGACCCCTGTGGCACCCCACTGGTAACTACAATCCAATCTAACACAGTGCCTTTAATGACGACCCTTTGTTTTCGATCAACAGAATGTATGTATTACTTTTTATAGTTTTTTTAGCCCATGGGGTAAAAAGTGTAATTAATTAGAAAAACAATTAATACCTTTAATGGTAAATCTGATAAAAAGTGCACTGTGATGTCATAATATAAAAGTAATTTTCAATGGTAAAAATTAAAGAAAAAGCATAACTGTCATTTTTACATTGTGTTGAGGAGAGCGTTGTTCTGTTACTAATAAACATTATTAGGAAAGTATGCTTAATTGTAAATAAACAGGCTGCGATGCACCCCCCATGGAGATCCATAGTTCCAACCTGCATATTGTCCATGGAGCTGACTACGAGCTTACATCCAATACCCCTTTGTTTGTTTACACAGCTATGAGCAGTGAGGATTAATCCCTTCACTCGCAGCTTGATGTTTTAATATAATGTTCATAGCATGCAACAGCCAGGGAGAGAGCAGGATGCAGCTTGGTAAGATGGATGGCAGAATGCAAACTCCACACTGCACTACATTTGTTGGCCACATTAAAAACTGGATGAAAAGTGAGGAAAGGGGCCTGCACTTCTGCATCTTATCATAGATATATACAGGACATGTTAAATGACCTTCTCAGTTCCTCAATCCTCTTCCAGAGTCCACCAAACAGTGCTAAAAAGTATGAAGTATGAAGGTAGATGTGTGCATCTGTGTTTCAAATTAGACATATATTTTTTGTTGCAGATATTTTGTAGTGTATGGCTTACTAATGGCTTACATTGGAGTACATATGACACAGATTTACCTGCAATATATTTGAGTTTGGCATTTTCTTCTCTGTAAACTCAAAAACAATATAAACACCAACCCAACCCAAGAGCAATATTATTTATAATAAGAAATGACTAGATAACACCTAATCCAACAACATTTGTTTTACTACACCTCTTACCTACAGTATACCTAAGCTATTGGACCTGGACACCTGGACACATTTTACTAATCTATAGCACAAGGAAAACAACTCCCTTTTTTACCCTGAAAAAAATATACAAAAAAATATCTACATTATAATGTCTGATGTTAGAACTTCTCCCCCAGGTGATGTATCCTGGCATATCCTCTCTCACAGCATGACTATGAAATATTCTATTCTGTACAACAAGACCATAATCACTGCCCAAATGCATGTCACAGGTTTGCATTTACCAATTTACTTGCTACTGCTCCAAGAACTATACATGCAAAAAGTAGGGGCATCAAAATATCCCGATAAAGGGGCACATATTGAAATCCAATGAAATGAACAAGAAAAGTTGTAGGAAAAAAATCTCAAAGCAAAATATATACATACATCACCCCTCATAATGCACATAATGATGGGCTCAAAGGTAGTGACAACAGATGAGTTCAAAACAATGCAATAAACCAATACAACCAAACTGAGCTATATTAATGCCACAAAGTTTTAGCTACGAGAGAGGTGCCATATGTTTGAGACATTGGTGATGATCAAGACCCAACGATTACCGCCCTTAAATGGGCTTCCTCATCGGTGAAGAACCTCTTCACTGATTATGCTCAGTAACTCTACAAGATGAGGGTGCATTCACATGACCATGGTGGGGACGTATATCGTGACCCGGCGGTGATACCGTACATGGGGAAAATATAGAGTTTGCTCTATCTTTTCTTGTGTTTGCAACTGTGCAGCGCTCTTTCCGATGGAGAGGCCAGGGGAGAGCAGAACTCATTAGTCCTACTCTGCAGTGCGTCTACTTATGCTCACCCGCCTACGGCCGGGCGAGCACAAGTTCATGTAAATGTAGACTACGCACACTGACACTTATGTCATTTACCTGTCTTCTGTTCCCAGATCTTCTGTGTCCTGGTAGTGGCTCTTCTTTAGGCAGCACCTATCGTTCATGTTCCACCTCTCCTGCATCGGAACCACCAGCACCCTTTTCCTCTTGTTGTGGGCAGGAGGAAGTGTGAGGAGTAGAAATGCTCTGACAGACACCTCCACCACTTCTTCGGTCAGCAGCCACTCCTGCCTCATCCTTCTGATGCATCTTATATAACCTTCCACACACAATTACAAGTGTTTCCTTCAGGCCCATTTCTCGTGAACATTGACAAGTACTTGACTGGTCCGTGGGAGTTTGGGGATCATTAGACTAGAGAACCAAAATACCCTTTCTGAGCCCTCTCTACAACTCACTGATAAGTGATGCAAGAAATACTCTTCTTAAACATTTTGGATTACAAATTTTTCTTTATCTTTGCTCATACTGATAAATTGGAGAAATCCAACAATTACATTTTAGACATAAAAAGTCAGCCTGTGTAAATAAAAAGATCTCTGTGCAATGAATCATTTTATGAATGTGGATATGTGAACTGAATCAATGCGAAAGGATTATTGTGAAAACTTCTAACAGCCTTCCGACTTTTATTGTATTTAATTCAGTCAAAAGTGATGCATTACAAAAATGTGGATTTCATCTTACATGGAATTCGAGGTATGTGAAGAAAATATATCTTTCTCCTGCAATGGCTTACCCAGTATGTCAACGATTTCTAATACATATTTATAGAATGGTGATACAGTTTCCCTGTGTGCTCTAACAGCAAGAATAGCACAATGTAAATTCTTCCTTTTCTCACAAAGTCATTTCAGGTGGTAGACACTGAGATGTTACTGAAGGAACAAACTAAAAGTAACACTTTTCCATTCAATTTTATTTTAGATTTGTCAGAGGAAGATAAGTTAGGTTTCTGTTTCCCCTGCAGACAAACACATTGCAACAATTATATTCCATATGGAATCTTAACCAAACTATTTGATTCAATTAATAATCTCATACATGAGGTATAGTACATGACCATCTTCCCATTGGAAAAATTGGCCTTGATCCTAAACGGCAGCTTTCAAAATGGTGCCATGGTTTGGACATCTCTTAGAAGATAGACCCCCTCACACATTGCCTGCTGGAGTATCAGATCTGTAATTTTTCCATTAGTTTCTGAAATGAAAGGATTTCATTTCGTGCCAAAATGTCCCTCAGTTGGCAGATTAGGTGGCGTTAATTCCTGTTTGTGTTTCCTATGTGTGAACTGCGATTTAGTCTTTGTTGTGTTTTGATTTACTGAGCCCTGAGTTTAGGGTTACTAGTTTGATGGACAGCTGCTGCTGGAGGCGTGTCCAGGATCTGCTATATATGCCGGCTCAGTTCCATCAGACATTGCCGGTTATATTATTATATGTCAGCTCCGTACCATGCTTGGGCTCTCTATTGTATTCTATTGCTTACTCTGTTTTTTATCTCGTCTTTGTTCTATCTAGGACTATCCCTCTCAGACTTCGATTCCGTACTGTACCTGATAACTTGTTGTGACCTGGACTGCTCGTGATTCTTTGTGTTGCTTGTTTGTCAGTCCTGTTTTATGTCTGCACTATGACCTAGTAAGGTAATGGCTCCTAGTCACTGCCCACAACTTAGTTTGGGGCCAGTAAGCAGGTAGTTGACAGCTTGGGGGGCTCATCCTGTGCCCTCTTGCCACCCTCCTTACACTCTGTATATACAGTATATATTTCCATTATACTGGTCACTATATGCAGTTAGCTCCATAAGTATTTGGACAGCGACAACATTGTTCTAATTTTGGTTCTGTACATTAACACAATTAATGTTGAAGTTCAGACTTTCAGCTTTAAATCAATGGGTGACACAAAATGATTTAATAATCAAAATATATTTTTAAAGACAATTGCTTAATACTTGGGCTTAAATGCAGTTGGATAAATAAAAATAATTCTGAATAAAATGTTAATTTCTAATGGATAGGTGAAAAGCTTTTGTTGGCAATGACCACCTGAAGTCTTGAACTCACCAGAAGCTTTGCTTCCTTCTTTCTAATGGTCTGCCAGGCTTTTATTGCAGTGGAACTGCAACTGTAAAGTTCGGGTCCATACCGAATTTGGAGGGTTAGAAAACCACTGACCCGAGGACTGAACAAGCTCTGCTGTTCAAGATCAGGGATTGTTTGGAAAAAAAGTACCAAGCTGCTTGATTGACAGCTGAGCAGCCAATAAAACAGCGTGTAGCCCCTTAGCAATCACAGGCATGTCCTCTGTAGTCACACCTGTGATTGGATATGCTGCACAAGTGACTTTCCCCTTTCAGGGCACTAAGGTATAGAGAGAAAGCTGCTGTTATTAGGGACTGGATAAAATGTTAAATATTTGCCCTTTTTAGGGAAATTTGAAGAACCTCATTAGGCTACTCATTGGCGGCTATGGTGCAGAGATATTCTTACTGCTTCCAGAGAATAACACAGCAATTCCTGGAAATACCAGGCAGGGATATTATCATATACTGTATCATCTAGCAAGATTTTGAAGGTCCTGTTACTGTATAGTTTTCAGCTCCACAAAAATCATAATCACAGGTTCTGCGGTCAGTAAATAGCTCACACCAATACCAATATTGTAAAGATACTCCTGTCAGTGAGTAGCATGCACTAATACAACGATTGCTAAGGGGCTCCTGTCAGTTAATACTGAACACTAATACCTAGATTGTGAGGGTACTCCTGTCAGTGAATATTGCACATTAATACCAAGTTTGTGAAGCTGCTACTTTAGTGATCAATGTGCACTAATATTAAGATTGTAATGGTGCTCATGTCACGGAATAGCCCACACTAATACCTAGATTGTAAAGGTGCTCCTGTTATTGAATAGTGTGCAGTAATACCTAGATTGTAAAGGGGCATTTCTCAGTGAATAGCATGCAGTATGTGGTGCTGTTGATGGTGGTGGTGGTAATAATGCAGAAGACCTGTTGCATCTCTGCCTCCTCCAAGTTCCTGTGGTGCAAGAAGGCACCAGGGTGTGAAGCATTTACCGGTATGCCACACAAAGTTGAGGCAAAGTTGAAGCAGGCGGTGCTTCAACTTCCATTGGATAATCCTTAGATCGAAGTGGAGAACCCCTTTCAAATTAGCAAAGCCATTTCAGCCACAAATCATGGAGCAGTCACTCATGCTGAAGGGTGATGATGAGGTCCTAGACCCAACATGGGTGGAAGGCATTGGAGGACTTGATCAACATATATTTGGTCCTGGCAATACCAGAGTGTACTGCTTGTACACAACAGTATATTTCTTCAAGTACATGGAAATGGAGTTTGGGGGAACAAACAGTATTCCCTCAGGTACATTACTGGGAGCTAGCTGATCATTAGCTATAGACTTGGCTAGGTCATGATGAATGGAAATCACAACACTGGAAGACAGGATTTTTTAGAAACAATCCCTGGGGTATTGCTGGGAAAACTGCAAGAAAGGGAATCAGGGCAATATGTAATGAAAAAAGTTTAAAAAGTAAAGAAAGCGCATAGCGAGCTTGTCTGGGAGAGAGTCGCTGAGATAATTCCCAGTAGATTCTTATGATCTGAAATGACCATTACACAGTGTTTAGCCAACTTCTGTGAAGTGTCTCCATGCCAAGAGTTCAAAATTATCCACATCATACTTGCACTAAGGCCTCTTTCACACTTGCGTTTTTCACAGGCGTCATCTGCGCTAGAAAAACACATTGAAATTGCATTGAAAACACCGAAAAAACATGTTTGAAAAACTGAGACGCTGAACAAATTCTGACTGAAAACTGATTGAACTCTGATGAAAAATGGCACTTTTTCACTGACCAAACCCTGATTGCTCTCTGCTCAGACTCTGACGTGATCTGCAACGCAAGTGTTAAAGAGGCCTAAGAGGGGAACTTCGGTGAGAATAAAATTACTGGATTCAGATTAGTATGAGACAAAATGGTCCGCACTCCCACCTCTGAGAGGTAAACTTCCATAATGAAAGGTTGATACAAATCTGATTGAATTTACACGGTTCTATTCATGAAACATTTCTCAAGCTGTTCAAAAGCTGGTTTAGCCTCAGGAGTCCAATTGGTTACATCAGCATCATTCCTATTCAGAACTGTCAGCCCCATAAATTTACGAGAGTAATTGGAGAAACCTATAAAAAATATTGCAGAGCTGGAGGAATGTAGAACCTCTGCTCCAAGGTGATTGGTGTTTGGAGCAGAGCTCTGTTAGTCACAACAGTCAATTGTTGCTGGACCGGAGAAGACTTCAGGAGGATAAGGGTGTGGTGCAATCAACTCCAAATAGGCCATGTTCACACAGGCAAACACCATGAATAAAGAGACAAAATCTGCGTCCCCTCAGAACATACCAAAGGCCGAGGGTGATGCTAGCACAGATGATAAAGCTAGTATCATTTCAAAATCTTAGGAAACCCTTTAAAAAATTATATATATATAATATATTTTTTTACATTTGAGAAATGACAACTACTTTTCCCAAATCATAAGACTTGTAACATCTACAATCCAAAATACTCCATGGAGGATTTGCAGTGTACAATTGTGAACATTTTTGTCATTTCTCCTGTTATATAAAATAAAGCATTAGGGGAAAAAGGGTGAGCAGACAATAGCTGCAGAGGTTAATGTAAAACATTCACAATGAAAAAGTAAAGGGTTGTTTATAAGGGCACCTGAAAACATTAAAACATACAATTTTCTGTTAATGTTAACATAAGAGCATATGTGTATTAAATGGGCGGGGGTAGTACATTGTGAATGTCCCTGAACAATAACATACGGTACCATCTGTCACCAAGGAAAAGGTCACCTGTGCTCTGTAACAGTAAAAAACATGGTTAAATAGAGAACTTTAAACAAATCACATCAATAGGAAAATATTAGATGACTAAAACCATAAATTCAAATACATATTTTGTAAAAATAAAATAAAGCACCTCTGCCATTTGTTTTGATCTAATATTTTCTATTGTTTCATTTTTACAGTCCCAATCAATCTCCATGGTAACAGACTTGGCAGATAATTTGTTATTTGGATTTCTTTTTACCGGTGACAGTACGCGTCCTAATATACATCCCCATAACGTTTGTGTGCAAGGGGCCTTAATCTGCCCCTGATTGAGCAAGAACAATCTATTATTTTACAAAACATTACATCACTTTCACTCTAAATTAAAAAAAATATGGAACACCTTATAATTTACTAACACTTAAAAGTTCCAAAAATCTGCTGCCTTGGAGTTACCTTAAACTCTGAACTATCCTTCAGATCCCACATCCAACCCTCAAGTTCAGCCTGCAGCCTCCAAACTCCAACTAACAACAACCTCTCGTAACCCATCATCCCTCTATAAAATTCCTAATCCAGGCTCTCATCATCTCCGCCTCGATGTGATATCCTTCTCTGTGGTCTTCCCTCTAACTTCAACACCCCTACAATCTACAGTATCCTCAACTCTGCTGCCCGGATAATCCATCGCGCTCCACATTTTTAGTCCGCTTCTCCTCTCTCTGGCAGTCTCTCCTCTGAATACCCAAAATGATTTCAGTTTAAAATACTAACCATGATTTCCAAAGCTGTCTACAAACTTTTCCACTAGATCTTATGCTATACTTTCCTTCCATCCATTCTTCTTTTAACCGTCTCCAGGGTATCTTCTGTGCATCCTGATACTCTGGATCTCTATCAAAACAAGGTCCTACTGTTCGCCACTTTCCAAACCTTCAAACAAGACACCACTTTATGTTGTCTCTAGTGTTTCCATCAGCCCTAATATACATTCTACTAGTCCTGTTTTTGTACTTATTTTTATTTATGTATGCTACATAGGTGAACCTCTTTAGAATGTATTACACCAAAGGATAAATAGTGTTCTACAAATTAATAGTAATACTGTAAACCAACATAGTAAAAGTTCTACCAGTATGCACCTTTCCCCCATTCCTTGTTAGGCAAAGCTCTAACAACCCCCATGGCCACTGATGGGGGTGATGCTTCTTTATTGTAGTGCATTGTACCCAGGGTGGATGAAGACTGCCATGGGCCCTGGTGTGTATGAATATTATAAACCCAACATCTGTAAAATCACTTCCAACATTTGGTACTAGAATGGAGGAATGGAGATTGTGTCCTTTGGCCTGCATTCAACTACGGTTTCAGGACCATTGGAGGTCCTGAAATGGCTCTTATGTACATGTGTTTTGAGAGCATGAACATGTATATGAGGATTTTATGGGTGAAGGTCCTTATCAGTCTAATATTTGGTGGGTGGCCTTTGTGGCCATGGGCCCCCTGGTTGGCTTAGACCCCAGTCTACTGGCAAAATTGCCTATACTATAATCAACTACTGATTGTACCTGTTATAATAAACACTAAAAACCTTCCTATATAGTGTTTAAGATTATTGGGGATTTAACAATTTGTCTCAGGTTCCGCCAGTCTTTAGCTAGAAAACACTAGTCTTACGCTGCGCCAGATTTATCACTGTGATGATGAATTCTGGTGCAGTATAAAACTGTTGACTCCTACATTAGACCTACTTTTAGTTGGTCTAAACCATTCTGCAGAATTTTGGGCACCCGCATGATTTCCAGCAAGCCATGCCCCTTTCTCATGAGGCCCATCACACAAAGGCCACGTCCCCTTAATCAGACAAGTCGGGAAAGTGCCAAAAAAGGTCTAAAAGCCTTAATAACTGTGGTGCAAGGCATTTTAGACATTTTTTTTGGTGCAAAAGCACCAGAATTGTGGCACAAGAGTGTTTATAAATTCCCCCATCTTAGAATCTTTCTCTCACATCTTTGTACTGTGCTGTTGTTTCTATTAGAAATATATGAATAAATCCAAACTGTCATATGGCTTCCCTTATTGGACACAGACTGTGTTGTGAATATTTTGGGATTAACAGTAAATTATTTTGTCCACGTATGCATGTAGCTGTGGGTGTGTTTCTCTACTTTTTCTGAAAAATTGATGATTCAGCATCCCCACTTACCTGCATGCTACTCTATGGGGTTTTCACACATGGACTATTTATGCCACAACAGAATTTGTCAAAAATGGCTAATAAAAGCAGAACCTATCTTGAGAACAAGATCCACTGAGCCAAACAAAGGTTTACCTAATGCCAGGTGGTGCAATTTGGTACTTTAGAAAACGATACAGGCAAAAAAAGTGGAAGCAAAGAATGGCCTGTATCCTGCAGAGCGGTGCACACAGGCACAGTCTACTGCACACTCTGCCCTTTCAAATCACTTTGCCTTAAAGACGCTGATGTAATTTATTTTTCAAGCAGCACAAACTTGCCAGCCATTGGCAAGTCCCTGCTACTGGCAGCAAAATGCTGTCCTTATAAGGGTTGCGCAGTCTGCCTTCTGAGGGACTTCACCCCGCCTCATGGCAGATGCGGCCCTGGCTGTGATTTCATGTGATGAGATGCATACATGGGGTTAGATGTTAATGTTACTGGGTAATGGACCTTCAGTGACATCACCCTGATTAACATGATATTAAGTGCTTAATAGTAGGGAAGCATGGGGAGGAGTAAATGGGAGGGGCCGACCAAGCAGGACATGCCCCCTCTGCTGCCAGGTTGGTAAACATAAAGTTTAATAGGGATGTGATAGAAACAATGTTTAGCTAAAAAAGGGTAGGATCTAGTTACTATGGGTCGATGGGATCCTAGCTTTATTTGTGAAAAATGCAGTGACAGGTTCCCTTTAATAAACTTAGGTTTTGTGCTCTATACTTTGTGTTTCCTCGCATTGAAGTGTAGCATCTGTACATCACTTGCATAGCTCAAGAGAAGGAAAGGGGGAATATTTAACATAAAGTTTTGCCAGATGTAAAAAGAACGTAGAAAACTGGAATTTTAAGTGAAACCCAGCAGCAGATTTCCGAGCTTTCTCTTTGTCAGTCATTGAGACTGGAGATTTTAGAGCAATGCCAGCTGAATATGAAATGATGGTCTACGTCTGGTAACAGGGACGGAGGGAAGACAGATGCAATGTTCTGTTTATAGATTAATTCCTTCTGTGGTTTCATAAGAACTATTTCCTTGCAGACTCATTTGGAGCAGAGTTATTAAAAATTCTGTAAAGGAATGAAATGGTGGAGACAAATATAATGGGCTTCATAAACTATCACCCTCACTGTTTAATAGAGAAAGACTCAATATACGGATGCGTCCTTCCGTACAGTTTCTGGTATCATCAATATCAAAAATATAAACATTAAAACATTAAAATAAAACATTTCCTAGAATATTACATTCTGGCACAAGGAAGTACATTGTGTCCCACAGATAACATACAGTGCCTACAAGTAGTATTCAACCCCCTGCAGATTTAGCAGGTTTGATAATAAGCAAATAAGTTAGAGCCTTCAAACTTCAAACAAGAGCAGGATTTATTAACAGATGCATAAATCTTACAAACCAAAAAGTTATGTTGCTTAGTTATATTTTATTAAATTTTAAACATAAAAGTGTGGGTCAATTATTATTCAACCCCTAGGTTTAATATTTTGTGGAATAACTCTTGTTTGCAATTACAGCTAATAATTGTCTTTTATAAGACCTGATCAGGCCGGCACAGGTCTCTGGAGTTATCTTGGCCCACTCCTCCATGCAGATCTTCTCCAAGTTATCTAGGTTCTTTGTGTGTCTCATGTGGACTTTAATCTTGAGCTCCTTCCACAAGTTTTCAATTGGGTTAAGGTCAGGAGACTGACTAGGCCACTGCAACACCTTGATTTTTTTCCCTCTTGAACCAGGCCTTGGTTTTCTTGGCTGTGTGCTTTGGGTCGTTGTCTTGTTGGAAGATGAAATGATGACGCATCTTAAGATCCTTGATGGAGGAGCGGAGGTTCTTGGCCAAAATCTTCAAGTAGGCCGTGCTATCCATCTTCCCATGGATGCGGACCAGATGGCCAGGCCCCTTGACCGAGAAGCAGCCCCCCAGCATGATGCTGCCACCACCATGCTTGACTGTAGGGATGGTAGTCTTGGGGTCGTATGCACTGCCATCCAGTCTCCAAATGTCACGTGTGTGGTTGGCACCAAAGATCACGATCTTGGTCTCATCAGATCAGAGAACCTTGAACCAGTCGGTCTCAGAGTCCTCCAAGTGATCATGTGCAAACTGTAAACGAACCTTGACATGACGCTTTGAAAGTAAAAGGTACCTTACATGCTCGTCTGGAACGGAGACCATTGCAGGGGAGTGCGTTACTTATGGTATTGACTGAAACCAATGTGCCCACTGCCATGAGATCTTCCCGGAGCTCCTTCCATGTTGTCCTTGGGTTAGCCTTGACTCTTCGGACAAGCCTGGCCTCGGCACGGGAGGAAACTTTTAAAGGCTGTCCAGGCCGTGGAAGGCTAACAGTAGTTCCATAAGCCTTCCACTTCCGGATGATACTCCCAACAGTGGAGACTGGTAGGCTCAACTCCTTGGAAAGGGTTTTGTACCCCTTGCCAGCCTTGTGACCCTCCACGATCTTGTCTCTAATGGCCTTGGAATGCTCCTTTGTCTTTCCCATGTTGATCATGTATGAGGCTGTTCACAAGTTTGGGGAGGGTCTTAAATAGTCAGAAAAGGCTGTAAAAACAAATAATTAATCCAAACATGTGAAGCTCATTGTTCTTTGTGCCTGAACTACTTCTTAATACTTAGGGGAACCAAATAGAATTCTGGTGGTTTGAGGGGTTGAATAACAATTGACCCACACTTTTATGTTTAAAATTTATTAAAATTTAACTGAGCAACATAACTTTTTGGTTTGTAAGATTTATGCATCTGTTAATAAATCCTGCTCTTGTTTGAAGTTTGAAGGCTCTAACTTATTTGCTTCTTATCAAACCTGCTAAATCTGCAGGGGGTTGAATACTACTTGTAGGCACTGTATGACTTTATAAACTCAAAACTAAACAGTGGGGATTTTTGGAACGTGGGTGTAAAAAAACAGAGAAGGGCTATGGTGTTTAGGGGTTAAAAGGATTTTCCTATACCACCATATTTATGGCCTATCTATAATTAAAGTGATTCATATAAAATAACTTGGGGTCTAATAAAATGTGCCAATAAAATGACATAACATACTCATTTTCAGTTGCTAAAACAATTATTATTTTTTTTTGTAAATCACCATTAAATCTTTGGATCTACTGTATACATTTTTAAGTTCATACACATAAAAGAAGCACTTCTGTCCCAGCACCTGAGCTCGGACAAGGGATGGGTGGCCGTGCCAAGCAGCTGGAAGTTGTCAAAGTGGAGTTGTCCTGCCCCTGTAAACAAATAGGGCCATGGCTCAGACGACCGGCAGCACTGTAGACCGAGAGCACAGGAGGAGGTACGTAAAGCATTTTTTTTAACAGCCCTCCCCAGCCCAGCTCTAAAGCTTGTAATAAAGTCAGACAACACCTTTAAAGGGAACCTGTCATCAGCAATTGGCCTTATAAACAAATAACCAGAATATTGTCAAGCAGTGTAACACCTTCTAGTTATTGTTTTGTTCATGATGCAGTGCGGTGGCATCATCCAAATTAACTTTGAAGTGAGATGTAAATTGGTTGTATAAAGATAAGGAGGAGGAGAGTTTTTCACTGAAGTCAAGGTGGGGAACTATGAATGTCTCCTACTCTGTGATTGGCATCATACATTGGACTTCAGGAGATCAGGTTAGTGATGTCTCTTGATGTAGGACCATCAATTACAGCGAAGGGGACTTTCTGAGGAAGAGAGATCTTGACTTCAGTGTTAAAATTTCCACCTCCTTGACATTATACAACCAGTTAACATCTCACTTCAAAGTTGATTTTCTGTAGGATGTCACCACACTGAGTCATGAAAGAAACAGGATCTGGAAGGTGTACAGATGCTTGGCAACATACTGGTAGTGGTTTATTAGTCAATTTCTGCTGACATGTTCCCTTTAAGGCATTATTTTAATATCTTTACCAACCTGATCTAACTGCTTTGTTGTATAGGGCTATTCCCACACATGTAATTCTGCTTTTGTTTTAATTTTCCAGCTGCTCCTTCCATGTCAAAAGTTAAATTTAGAAATATGCAAATTAGACTGCATTGGGCAGGGGGAAACAATAGCAAAGCAAATCAATAACATTAACAATTACATAACATTAACAATAACATTTCTGTTTGCAAAACTTTCACCGCCCAGTAGATATATCAGCATTTGAAAAACAAGTCATACAAAATGAAAAAATGTTGCAACATATGTAAAAATATAAGAATTGGAACATTTATTTTTCAGAAGATCCATTAGATCAAAAATAAATGTCAGTAGGAATAATGGCTTAAGATGTCAATGGCTGCACCACATATCAGAACTGGTGAAGATCAGACACAGACATATGAAATACTCAGAGGATCTCTTCAGATCAAACATCAATAACCACCAACTCTTTTAATGATAACAAGAGGAAATGTCATTGCAGGAAGATTAACTCAGATTGGCCTGAGGTCATAACCAAATAGGAAGAGGAATGCAATGGAAATCAATGGCGTCTCAATGGAAATAATAAAGACAACTGAGAGAAATACATCAATGTGTTGATAAAATGATGCCTGGAAAATCGTGAAAACTGTTCAAAGGTCAGTGGATAGGAGAGGGCTAGTGTAATCCCCAAATACACATCAGAAAAGTCTAAAAATATTTTAAAAAAAAGCTTTTTTGTTGAAAGCAAGTATTCTTATGATCAATCAAGGCACATACTATAACGAGAGTAACACAAAGCTACAGGGTCTATTTAGGAAAGGTCTAGAGCAGTGATGGCTAACCTATGGCACTGGTGCCAGAGGTGGCACTCAGAGCCCTTTCTGTGGGCACCCAGGCCATCACCAGAGAGGACTCCAGGTATCTTCCTGCAGTCCCAGACAGCCTAGGAGTTGCTGTGCACTGAGCTATTTTAAAGTGACAGCTCCACCTGGGACTATTGGAGGAGTGGAGGGGGGGGGGGGCAGATCTGGATTTATCATTGTAGCTCCTGCTCCAGCCCTGACAATTCTTCCTGTTTATGGGACCTTGGAGGGAAACTACAATGATCATCCAAATTTCTCCTATTTTCTGCTTTAATGATGTCCTCAGGGTGCTGATATGAATGAAAGCTGTGACAGAGCAGGGAGTATAAATCACAAATTAAATTTCTATGTTGGCACTTTGTGATAAATAAGTCGGTCTTAGTTGTAGTTTGGGCACTTGGTCTCTAAAAGGTTCACCATCGCTGGTCTAGAGGATGGAAAATACACACATAGGTGATCAAATACTTCAAAAAATATATGTAACAGTAGATCAGAAGGGTAAGATAAGGGGCATCTGATTATCCTGATGTCCTGATTATCTGATGTCCAATTGCTATAGCATATGCATTCTACTTCTATTCTTCTGACCTGGTTTGCAAGTTTTACTTTGTCTGTCTCTCAGGGCTGCCATCAGGAGGGGTTTGCTGGGCCTCTAGTCATAGGCCCCATTAAGGGGAACGGAGGGGGTCAGCACTAGAGCAGTTAATAGACAGCATCTTCCCTGCATATTATGTGCTCCTTCATCATGTCATCATACCCCCCCCCCCCAGTGTTGGCCACTAACTACTCTAGGTTTAGTGCACCCCTGGCCTCTTTCCCGGTGCTGCCAGCAGCCTATCATACTGTTAATGTGCAGCCTCTCTCCTGTGCTGTAAAGTGATATGGCAGTCAGATGCGCCAGAAGGGGGAAGGGTATCTCCACTGCAGTACAGATCTTGTATAGCCTATCAGGGACTCAGCTTACCATGGAGATGTTTTCTTCTGACACCTTACCTGCAGTGAAGATTAAGGCCCATTTCCTACAAGTGACTTAGATGTGTCCAACTTGTCCAATAAGTTTGTGAGCGCGGAGCCTGATGCAGGTGGGCGGAGAGCGGGCATGACTAGCTGGACTGGGAAGGGGCTATAAACTTGGGTTTGAGCTTATTGGAGGGTGGAAATGCAGTGTGAGGTGATAGGGGGATTAAAACGGGGGGGGTGGAGTTAGTAGGGCTTATAAGGGCTGGCAAGTAGGGCAAGCCTCATTCTGGCCAGAAAAATTTTTGTCCCGCCCACCCTCCCTTAGTTTTGTTTGTATAGGGACGCTTATGCGTTTTTGGGAGTGGGGATACACGTAGTTTAAAAGCTAATTGTTAGGAGGGTTAGGTTAGGAGTAGTTAGGATGTCAATTGTGAGGTGGCGGGTTCTTGGCAATACCCAGTTAGTGCATTTAAATTTCGGTGGTTATGCAATTTAACCACTATAGTAAGGTTGGTGGTTTGAGAACAATAACTAATTTCCCCCGGGAGGGCTTTACCGGGAGGAAGGTGGTGTTCTAGTCTCCAATGGTTGGTCTAGGGCCACACCTTCGTTCGCCACTGAGCTAGGAGGTTGGCGGCAAGTGGAGCTGAGGGTGTGGTTCTCGTGCGCTGAGCGTGCATTTTTGGTTTTAGGAGACTAGAACTTATATTGAATGTTTTTCGTTAGCCGGGAAGGCATGCGATTTTAGTGGTGTTGCCAAGAGCTCAGCCATCATTAATTTTTGATGTTATACATGTTATTTTCATTGAATAATTGTATTTTTCTATTTTTCAGATTGTATTCAACAATTATTAGCTATTAAAGCTGTGACCATTCATCTTTCCAACAGATAACTGTCTCTGTTTTTTTATTAGGTAGATGGGTGGTTAGGCTAGAAGTGTATGGTTTTTTCCCAGCCCTTGATCTCAGTCATCGCCGGGACATGCCCCTGTTCTAACGCAGAAATCACATGGTGAATTGTGTTTTGTAGAGAAATGCAAATGGTGCCCTCTTTCGGGGCAGTTCATTGGGCGCAAGATTTATAAAGAACGTGTACCAGAAATTCTGAATCTGTCGCCCTTTGCACACTACACGTGGGACAATGTATGGGAAGTTTAACCCCTTACAGCCAAGGCCCTTTTTCATTTTTACAAAAATCTACATCTATTATCTATATCTATAAAATCTATAACCTTTTTATTTTTCCATGTAAAAAGCTTGTTTTCTGCGTAACAAATTACACTTCATAGTGACAGTTTTTAATATTCCATGCCATATACTGTGGGTCGGTGCGATTATGGGGATACCAAATTTGCATAGGTTTTATAATATTTTTATACATTTACAAAAACTAGAACCTCCTGTGCTAATAACTTTTTCAGAGCTGTGTACAGAGCTGTGGGTGATGTGACTTTTTGCAACTTTTGATGATGTTTGTACTGCTTCCATTTTTATCACTTTATGGACTTTTGATCACTTTTTATTGAATTTTTTATATTTTTCAAAATGGCAAAATAGGGGTATTTTTGACTTTGAGTGCTATTTTCCATTACGGGGTTAAACGCCAGGAATAACCATTATTATATAATGGTTATATAATAAATTTTGGAAGTGGCGATTCATAACATGATTTTTACTGTTTATTTACATTTAAATCAGTGCTAGGGAAAGGGGGGGACATTTGAATTTTTAGTTTCTTTTAATATAATTTATTTTTACTTTTTGTTATTATTTTTCTTACTATTGTCAGACCCCCTAGGGTACTTTAACCCTAGGTTGTCTGATTGATCCTACCATATACTGTATATCTGCAATATTCAGCAAATGCCCACCTTGTATGTAGAGAGCTCAGCCATAAACCCTCTCTATACACCCACAACCGGGATGTGACGTAATAGTACGTCACATGTCTGTTAGGGGTTAAAGTGAACCTGTCTCAAGTAATTCCAATAGCCTATACTATGCTGATTTAAAATATTTATTTGCCAACATTGTGAATCATTTCAATACTTTATATAAGCTTAATTTAAATTACCTGACATCAGCATATGTTGAGTTCCACAGAAAGGGGTGGCAGCTGCAGCCTGTGTGTGCCTGTGTACCCCTTTGCTTTCTTCCTCTGCTTCACACCATCCACCTCCCTCCCCTGCCACATAATTGGGGAGGGGTGAGGTGCATGAGTGTCCATAAGGAGGCTGACACAGGAACACACAGGCTGCAAATGTCCCTCCTGGGACTCACTATATGATGCTTGCAGGGAGCCAACAAATGTGAATTAAATGTATATAATGTACTGAAATGATTCAGAAAGCTGACCATTTTAGAAAAGACCATACCATAGGCTATTGGAATCTATCACCAGCTAAAAACTACATTCTTGGTGACAGGTTGCTTTAAACATGGGTCACCTGCTTCAAGTGGCAGCCTGTCGTTTGTTGGCTAAATTGACTTTTCCTAAATACAACCATTTGAACAATAATTTTGAATGAAATCATTCATTTTACAATTACATATTTTGAATACAAATTCAGAACAAAACAAGTACATTTATAATAACGCTAAATTTACACTGAATTAGAGATATTTCTGAAAGATGGAAGCATGAAGCCTGCAGGTGGTAAGCAGATGGAGAGGGTAAAGAATCAAATTGGGGGAAAAAAAAGCCTGCTGAGCAAAGTGCAAATTCTAATCACGAAGATAACAAGGAGATGCATTAGGATTCTTTCTCCAGGAAACAAAATCTTCCAAATTAGAAAATTGGCCAACATCCATCATTATGTTGAAAAACCTTTTGACACACAAGTGCGCAAGATGTTCAATATTTCTCCGAAACCGTGAAAGACATAAATACTCTCCATGAGGATGACATTTACATACTCTGCATGGGCCTTATAATTAAATAAAACATTTTGACGCAGTTTTATTTGGAGTATTTCCTACTATGTTATTATTATATCTTTTCACATGGTGATTACATCCTTGCTGTTTATACCTTCAATGCATTGTAATAAACATTGAAATTTCGACTGCAGTAACAAAAGCTGATCCCCAAAGGCTTTTATACTGCCAGTAATTTCCTTGACTAGATGAACTATATAATGACAGCATTGCCCACAAGGAAAAATTTATGATAAGCTATTGTGATTTCCTCCAAGACACATAACGTAGGCGTACAATCTAGACGGGAGCTTCTTTGTTACATCTCTGCTCTTCACAATTCAATTTTTTCACTGCCGAAATCACACGTTGGTTCCTGTTATGGAGACAAGTGCATCTCACAAACATATACATATAAAAAGCCGGCTGCATGCGAGTCACATCCTTTACAATTTGATATTGAATATTGATATTGAACAGAAATGAAATGGCCTTGTACGGGGAGTGTAGGGTAACGTGACAGTGAAAGTAAAGGATGAAAAGTATAAAATACAGTTCTGGAATAAAAAGCAGTAAATATGATTATTTAGAAACCAATTACGCTAATAATTCAAAACATGATAAAAAAAAAAGACATTTAAAGCGTAACTGTCATTTCGGTTCATTTTTTTTATATTGTATCGGGTTGGGGGATGAGTGTAGTGAACCTTTTTCTAATACACTTTATGGAGAAATTCTGCTTAGTTTATTTAAAGAAACAGACTGCATAGTGTCCCTGTTACGATGTTGCTTCTATCTTGCTATGGCAAATTTGGTCTCTCTCTCCTCTCTTCTCCTGTTGTTTACACAGCTGGTATTAAGTGTTGACCCTACCTGTTCTCTCCCTGGCTATAGTATGATATGAGAACTATAAGCAAACATAAAGCTGAAAGAAAGGGGCTAATCCTCTCATCTCAAAGCTAGTTAAACACACACTGCATGGAGATTCATTTTGAGCTCATGCAACTAGGGTCCACTCCAGGTTTCAGTAGGCCCCTGGGCGACAGAGCCTCTTTGGGCCCCTTTGCAGTTAGCTCATGTGGCAGCATTAAGAATTCAGAAACTAAAACAGTCCACTGTTCTATAAATATTCCCTAGTTTATCATACCAAACAGCTTTATGGTTATTTTATATAAACCCCCCTCACCCCCTATGGATTTGATCGATACAGACCCCCTCACCTCGATTGATTCCTTTTGTGCAGCCTTATGTAGGGCCCCCCAGCAGCCCTGGGCCCTGGTACTTGCCCAGGTATGCCTAGTGCTGGAGCCGGACCTGCATGCAGCCTTCATAGACACACACCATACAGCTTGGAATACCTATCTCTACGGGAGGGAGTAGCTGGATTTATTTTACAAACTTATTCACATTTAAAATGTCCATGGTCACGCAGAACATCCACCTGGTTATCAGATTCTTGTTGAAGTCCCAGTATACTTTAAAATCCACATTCTTTATTTATTTTAAGGATGATTTAAAATAAAGTTCAGTATGTGGGCAGACATGTCATGTTGATAATCTAGTAGATAATAGTGTATCTGTGTCACGTTTCGCAGATTCGCTATATATTATCTACTATATTATCACCATGTCTGTTGCTTCTATATCCATCTAGTTACACCATGGGGCACATTTATTTACCTGGTCCCTGCGCGATTCACAAATATCGTGCACCCAATATCCTGCACGTGTTGCTTCCCCGCTCAGGTCCGCCGGAGTTCACCATCTTCTTCCTGGTGCTGTAAGTGCTTGGCTTGCGACACAATTTTAAAGTTTAATCCCGCGGTTTGTACGAATCCGTCTGAACATCCGACGGCTGGTCCCCTGATCTCTGTAGCATGAAAGCTGGTGTGATTGCGCAAAAATCCGATTGCGTGCAACACAATGCCCTTCTAAATCCCTGTCCAGGCCTGGTGTTCCCCGAAAAGTCATAAAACCCAACGGAAATGCGGCCATGGGACCCTTAGTAAATAAGCCCCCATACAGAACTTAATGAATTTTAAGGATGTGTTGGAATAAATAAAGAATGTGAATTTTAAAAGGAACCTTTTTCTGGTTCCCAAATGCCCCCATAGAGAATAGTGTACACGTTGCCAAAGTGCTTTTATAATAACTACCTTTCTCTCTGAAGAGCAGTGTCCTGTGTCCTATGGGAGTGGCTATTGAGGAGTGGCCTCCCCAACACTTGGAAACCACTTCACCATGCATCTGTAATGTCCGTGCCTAAACGTTACTTTATCCGCAGTTGGCAGAATAGATAGCTTTTATTTGTGTGTGAACTGTGGCTTAGTTTTTCAGTTTGGATTAGCTGAGCCACACCCTGCTCCTTGCATTTCAGCCCTGCCCAGCAAGGGTTACTAGCATGATTGACAGTTCCCCCAGTGTGCTGCTGGAGGCGTGTCTGGAAACGGCCTTATATACCTGCCTACTCCCATCAGACCTTGATGGTTATTTTAAGTTTTACCTGTGTATCTAATGCTCTTGCTATCTTGTTTGGTATTCTTTGTTTTGTATCCGATTGCAGTCATCTTGGTTTTGGCCCAGGTTTGTTTGTCTCTGCTTGTCTGCCTGTATCTGGACCTGACCTGTATATATCCCGCTTGATCTTGACTTGACCTGTGTATATCCCACCTGTAGATTTGTGGCCTGTATATAACCCACCTGTATCTGTTGTTTGTCCCTCAGTATTGTTTACCTCCTAGTGTTATCCTACTTTCCCTGTCTCAGACTTGTGTTAGTATTCTGTGCACTAGTGTGAACACTGGTCTATTCCTGTATTCTGGTTACCTGTCCGCTCCACCATCCAGCAGCTTCCAGATGAATTAAGTCTTCCTGTCATCTTGTAGGGTCACTCAGAGACCATCAGTTAGGTTCATGATAGTGGGTTTGCCCTTATCAGGGCGGTTTATCTGCTTTAGGCAGGGCCTTAGCCCGCAGGGACGCCGAAGGGTGAGTTCGCCACCACTTACCTAGTCTGACAGCTAGCACCAAACCTGGTTGTGGTTGCGTGGTTTGCTGGACAGGTACTGACATAATAACCAGCCTTACTTACACTATGGAAGCCATGGAAGCTGTTGCTAGTCAGGTACAGAGTCTGGCTCACATGCTTCAGAACCTGTCTGAACGTATGCAGCAGGGGACATGGGACACTGCTCTGCAGAGAGAAAGGTAAGCTTTCATCTAATTTATTTTTTTATCAGAATATGCCAGTTTTATTATAAAACGACTTTGGCAATTAAGAAAACAATAACCCAGCAAGCAAATATATTTCTAGTCAATATATTGGATCAAAGTCAAGTTTTATCGAATGGAAAGTTGGTCATATAGCATATCAAAATAGACCAGTATTGGCCCGAATTGATTGCCGCAATCAGATTTACATTATATTATTTTGATTCAAAAGTTTTCAACACAGATATTTGCAACATCAACTAGCAGTGTTCATTGTAATGCACAGCTATGTCATCTTCTGTCCATGGTGCTGAATGCAGAGCTAATGGCGCTGAATCCAATAATTATGAACCTTACATGAATCTATAGGGAATCTCTGTGTTGATAACTTTGGCGCTAGCACTGGGCACACCTGGGCAAGTGCCAAGGCCCATAGCTGCTGGGAGGGGGGCACATAAGGCTGTACAAAAGGTATCCATTGGGGTTAGGGGGGCTGTATCTTATGAATCCATAGGGTTTGAGTTGGGCTTATGCAAAATAACCATGAGGGGGCTGTTTTGTTGATAAAATACCGAACAGGAGACTGTTTTGAGTTCATTTCAAAGGGGTCTACTGAAACCTGGAGCCGACCCTATTTGAACCCCAAGATAAATTGCTAATCTGATTGTGCTAATCGCTTTCTGAGACATTTCTGGTCTCACATGACCACATCCCATTAGAAAAAACTTGCCCTAGATACAATATAGGGGTACCAAACACAGCCTATGCCTTCTCACCCATTACTTTCTGTCATACTCAGATATACATTTTATTTTTCTGAAATAAACCAGCTTCCTTTGAATTTTTACTCAATGAATTTTTTTTAAGTGGGAATCACTTTCTTATTATCTTACTAGACAATTCACTTTAGGACCACGAAATATTTTGACTCAAGCTATAGTAATAGTTTTGACGAGAGCTTTTCAGGTCACAAAGTACCTTTGTGCTTTGTACTATAGAGTTTACAAAGTGCCGTAGTCATGTCATGTCCAACTGTCCCGGAGGAAAAGACATAATTAACAAGATGGTTTTGGTATAAGTATGGAACTAAACCATAAACCAATGCTATATTATACACGAGACATGACCATTGCATAACAATCCAGTTTGTCTCAATCTTTGACCCTAAACATTCAATCCCCGACAGCATTTATCTGTTGAATCTCAATTTGATGGAATGAGATTACATTTTGTTTTCTGCAGGCAGGACGCCATCCATCATTTCCCTGCTGGGGCGAGCATAAAAACCTTCTCATCAGCTGTCTTCTATAAAATGCACCTCCATTATAGTTTCGTCTCCAGTTTTGCCATCTCCCTCTGATAAACAGGCTTCAGGTAATGGCATTTTGATAATAAAATGTGATTATAGCACTAAGAGTATTTTAATACAATCCCAAAATATACAAGAGCTTTTATCTCTAAGTATCTGAACACAAAGTCGAGCACATTCTGTTTTCACAACGCTACTGGTGCGGAGAGAAACAAAAGGACTGACAAAGCCTTTAGGTAAAATATTGGCTTATTCTCCAAACATAAAAGAGAAAGGTTTTCATAAACTCTACCTATGTACTTAACTACAGTGTTACAAGCTGAACTCTGAATCCTCCCCAAGCACAAGTAAAAGCTGTACATTGAGTCTATTCTTTTCTACAAAACCTACAATCAAAATTGGTTAAAGTAAACCTACTGATATGGAACTACCTAATAATTTAGATCTGGCGGCAGGTTCTTGTAAAACATGACAGCTGTGTCCTTTTTTTTTTTTATAAAACTTTGAGTGGCCCAGAAATTAATAGGAATCTTGTCTTATATATATTCAAATTTACTTGAGAGGCTGCTGGGGCGTGGTGTGACACCATGCCCTAGTAACCTCTTTCGTTCCCTCTTATGGCTTCTTCTCAGCCCACACAGGTACACTTTTCTCTGAGGTTGGAGTTTTGTGCATGTGCAGTAGCTTCGGCTTCACAGAACAGTGCGCGCAGCTACAACAAAGTGACTCTGAAGCTGAAGCTACTGCGCATGCACAGAACTCCAGCTTCACAGATGAGTGCACACAACTACAGCGATCTGTGCTCTGAGGAGAAGCCATAGGAGAGATCAAGAGAGGCCACAGATTCAACTCTACGGTTACTCCGTGCCCCAGAAGCCTCTCAAATAAGTATGAATATTTATAATACAAAGTTTTTGTTAATTTCTTGGCCACAAAAAATTTATAAAAAAAGTACATGGCTGCCATGTACTACAGGAACCTTCCACCAGATATAAGTTATTAGGTAGACCCATAGGTAGGTTTATTTTAAAGGGAACCAGTGATATATATTTATGCACAGGAGCAGGAAGAGCTAAAATATTATCTGTTGGCAAAATGTTGTAGAGCAGGAAATACAAAGTCTTATAAGTCTTACCTTTAAGCAGCATGCTGTTAAGCAAGCTATTCAGGCAGGTATAAGGAAAACCATGCCTCTTTTAGCTACCTTGTAAGGCAGCTCCCTTAACATCAAGCATGACTTACAAGAGACCTTGTGCGGGATTAAAGTCAAACAAGTATATATATATTCCAGAAGGAACAGACTCCCAACTGTAGACACTACTGTTTTGACCTGATTGGGTCTCCTCAATGCAGCGTAGGGAATTGGTTTGATTGAGTGAGAGACTTCTGACTAGGGTCCGGAAGTAAGAGATCTTCTTATGGAGACTGCCAATTAAGGCAGCCATATAGGTTTGTGGAGTGTTATAGCCATCGATGGTCCACTAGGAGAATTCTGGTAAAATATGCAATGTTTTCCAGGATGGGCAGTTTGTCATAGACAGAAAGAGATCACATGACCCTCCATCTGCCTCCATTTTATGGACAGGAATGTCTGGCTGATGAGGTAACAGACAGGAGGCTTCACTTTACATATCAAAAATGCGGAACAGAACTATTACTAGATGTATAATGGTAAATTACCTAATATCCTGCCCCTCACACTTACACACACATTACAAAAACATGAGCAGAGAAAATGAAAGAACTCCAGCGCATGGTCTTCTAAAATCCAATTCTGTATTAGTGGAACAGCAAACGGGTAAAAGACAGAGTTTATGATCGACACGTTTCAGCGAAATGCCTTAGCCTTGATTGGATTTTAGAAGACCTAAGTACCTGCGCTAGAGTTCTTTCGTTTTCTCTGCTGCTTTAGGCACTCCAAGCGCGACTGGATGGTCTCCAATCAGGTGGGATGAGTTTGAGCTGACTACTGGGAGTTTGAGTTGTTACAAAAAAGTGAGGTTTAGTGGCCAACACCTTTAAGTTTGCAGTTCAACTCCATCTAAAAGGTTGCCAGGATCTGTGGATTTTTTTGTTTTTGCATTTTTTAATATATAGAATTCCAAATTCAGTTACATTTACATATTGCCTTAATCTAACACTCTTATCTTTCTTAAACATTGTTTGGTCATCTTTTTCTGTTGCAGGCTTCACTGCACAGGATGATAATTCTTGAACCCTCTCCATACTGTCCTGTTAAAGCTGAGCCATCCTTTCATGGCACTACTTATGAATGTGTCAATAGGAGATCTATAAGGGTCTACCATCCAGACAAGTAAGTTCTTCACACTTCAATGCTGAAACCATGTAGGGGTAGAAGGTGGTCATGTCAGGATAGTGCAGCTCCGATGCCATTCAACCACCCATGGTAATTACATACAAAACAAAACGTTCTACTCTCAGGTCTTATGCGAGCTCCAGGTGTATCATGAACATTAATCAGTTGTTAGGGATCTCTCATAAGAATAGGTCATCAAAATCAAACCCAACCACAGAACCGGTGGCAGATTAAGACTGCCATGGAAGCTAAATATAAAATCCCCTTACAAGTGTGGAATTCACTACTTGGTACTAGAATCAAGCTTTTTGGAGAATAGAGCTGTCCCTTCTGTCTGCTATCAATCTCTAGTTTCAGGACCTTTGGAGGACATTCAAAGGTCCAAAAATGGCTGTTATGTACAGGTATATTGAGAGCAGGAACAGATGAAAGAGTATTTCATGGGGGAAGGTCCTTCTCAGTATAAAATTGTTTGGGTGGCAATGGGCCCCTGAGAAGGCTTGGGCCCCGGGCTACCACCAAAACCGCCTCTATTATAATCCACTACTATGCCCGACCCCTAGTGCATAGGCCTATGGTGCAATGGCATACTTATTTTAACTGCCGGACAACTCCGTCAAAATTTTCTTGTGATCATATAGTTATACTGTTTCCCTTTAAGAGGATGCAAATGAATGCAATAAAATCCAGTATTCAGCAGAAGCTTAGCTCCACCAGTTGTGCTTCAACTTTAGCTCCTTTCTCTCTGTAGTGTGGAATATGACAGAAGCGCTCAGCTGTGATTTCACAGGGCCATGCATTGGAGAGGAAAAGCATTTTTCATCTCATTCCCATTTTTCATTTACAGCTTCCACAGAGCGACTGAGTCAGCACAAATCACTGACATGAAATAAATAAGCAAGAACAGTACATCTCTCTTGCTTTGGTGAATGTTCTAAACCTCCCCTCTGGATCAAACGTTCCTAGTGAACAAGGAATAAACAGATTGTTGATTGCCTCAGAGAATAAAGAATTAAAACTTTACTTGAACTTTTCTTAAAGAGGAAGATGGATTTTATACATGAAGTTAGGTCTATCCATTGAAAACCAGTACCGCAGTCAAAGAGTAAAAAAAGGTCAATATAACATCTAATATAAAGAGCCACTTATATAGCAACTAAGTCAATCAGCAAATGCCCAATGTAGGTGTCAGGAACCAGGGGTAGTAGACCACTGCGGATGATGACATAAGCTGACATCTGGGGGCGGAGTCTAAGTGGCACTCAGGTTTCCCCAGAGACCGACGCAAAGTGGGTTAGACTTGCTGCAGCGTGGTACCACCAGGTTGCTCCACAGGCGTGACCTTGTCTGCGGGGGTGTCCAAGGCAAGGTACAGAATCAGAAGGCAGGCACAGAGTTGTGGGCAGTCATAAAGTCAGGACAGGCAGCATAAGATCAGAGTCGGGAAAGTAGCAGAAGGTCAGGGCTGGCTGCAAAGGAGCAAAGTCAGGAACGGAGCCACAGGTCACAATGGGATATCACTATAAACACAAGGGACATCAGGAGCAAGCTTTCTCTATGTCACATGTCATGAAGATCCGGCAGGGAACACAGGAAGAGGCCGGGAATTTATCTGGCAAGAACATCTGCCAGCACCAATCATTGGTGTGCTGGCCCTTCAAATCTTAGGCGGCCGGAGCGAGGACATGAGCGTCGGAGCAAGGAGACCATCGCTGGAGCGCGGCGAGGTAAGAGAAACTGCTGAGCTCTGGGGGCTGATTAGAAATAGAAACTGTCAAAATGACCCTAAAAACAGTAGTGAAAAAAGTGTTCTAAATTTTTTTTAATGCTTTTATGATTGTTGACAATGAGACGTGACTTCAGAAAACCTTAACATATATTAAAGGATGCATTTGCTAACAAAATTGCAAAACATCAGAGCATCATGTAAAAGTAATTCTCATAATGACCTTATTTATTCCTTGATCACAAATCATGTTACTATTCTAGCTAAGGATAAAATAATACAATAAATGCTGGTGCCCGATACTGATGCAACAATAAGTTAATTAGTTGTCCTATTAATATTATCAGAGGGGAGGGGACCCCCTTGTAAGGATTCCCTTTTAGAAGGGAGACTAGTACCTCAGCACGGATTAGCTTCTGTTCTGGAGCAATAAACATGAACAAGAAATAGACTACCTCTGCTTCTGAATGTGTACCAGGTGACACTTCAGGTCATAGTGCATAATTCCAAATGAATGGACACTGAGCCCTAATGGTAGAACCACCCAGCTATCCCTACCTGCTTGCCTATCCTACCCTAAAATGTGGCTGAAAACTGGTCAACTTCCCCTTTTAAAGTGAAAATACTGAGACAAAAAAAGACAAACAAACGCAGAAGTATGGATATACAAATATTGGTCAAAAACAGGAGGACAATGCAATACAGACGCAAGAGACTGACAGATGGTTAGAAGACTAGCAATACGGAGGTACAGAGAAGACTTATGAAATGGGAAATGGGCAGACAATCCTCTTTTGAGATATCAGATTCCCAGGCCCCTGACATCCAAACAAACACGACTAGCAGGGGAAGAATGTAAGTGAAGGAGGCATCTCTCCATCCCAACTAACTTAAGTGTCTGCAACCATTGACAAAGTCAACAGGTGACAAATGGGTGTGGTGAAAATCAATACAGATAGTCAGGAGTTAAATAAGGCATATGCCATAATATATGACAGAATGGAAAGGCTGATAGTTTCCTTTGCATCACGCACGCTCTGCATAGTGGCCAGATGCTGGTAATCCTTGCATTGGTTGGCTGAGCTGTCAGCCAGCCTAATCTCAGCCAATCAGGATTAAGTTTTCTCCACCCTGGTCAAAAGCATCACTGTCCTGGGGCAGAGAAGGAGACAGGAAGTCAGTCAGCAGGTGCATGGTGAGTAAAAAGGCTACTGGGGAACCCTGGCTGTGACTATAAAGTCCGGTGTGGGGGCCCTGGCTGTGACTATAAAGACTGGTAAGGGAGCTCAGGCTGTAACTATAATGGCTGGAGTGGGGGCCCTGGCTGTGACTATAAAGGCTTGTGTGGGGGAACTGGCTTCAGTGGGGGCCCTACCTGTGACTTTAAAGACTGGTAAGGAAGCCATGGCTGTAACTATAAAGGCTGGTGTGGGGGCCCTGGCTGTGACTATAAAGACTGGTAAGGGAGCTCTGGCTGTAACTATAATGGCTGGTGTGGGGGCCCTGGCTGTGACTATAAAGGCTTGTGTGGGGGAGCTGGCTGCAGTGGGGGCCCTAGCTGTGACTATATAGATGGTTTGGGTCCCTGCGACAAGGGGGCATAGTTGCAAAACAGACTACATTTGAGCACTGTGATTATATTGGCTACTGTAATTAAATGAGGAACCTTGTGTTGTGGTGACTTCCACAGAGACTTTCTGCCTCAGTACACAGCCATACATGGAGCTGCAACCGCAGTACACAGCCATACATGGAGCTGCAGCCACAGTACTCAGCCATACATGGAGCTACAGCTGCAGTACACAGCCATACATGGAGCTACAGCTGCAGTACACAGCCATACATGGAGCTACAGCTGCAGTACACAGCCATACATGGAGCTACAGCCCCGGTATACAGCTATACATGGAGCTAAAGCCGGAGTATACAGCCATACATGGAGCTGCAGCCGCAGTATATGGCCATGCATGGAGCTACATCAGCAGTACACAGCCATACATGGAGCTACAGCTGCAGTACACAGCCATACATGGAGCTACAGCCCCGGTATACAGCTATACATGGAGCTAAAGCCGGAGTATACAGCCATACATGGAGCTGCAGCCGCAGTATATGGCCATGCATGGAGCTACATCAGCAGTACACAGCCATACATGGAGCTACAGCTGCAGTACACAGCCATACATGGAGCTGCAACCGCAGTACACAGCCATACATGGAGCTGCAGCCACAGTACTCAGCCATACATGGAGCTACAGCTGCAGTACACAGCCATACATGGAGCTACAGCTGCAGTACACAGCCATACATGGAGCTACAGCTGCAGTACACAGCCATACATGGAGCTACAGCCCCGGTATACAGCTATACATGGAGCTAAAGCCGGAGTATACAGCCATACATGGAGCTGCAGCCGCAGTATATGGCCATGCATGGAGCTACATCAGCAGTACACAGCCATACATGGAGTTATAGCAGCAGTACACCATCATACATGGAGCTACAGCTGCAGTACACAACCATACACAGAGCTACAACCACAGTACATAACCATACATGGAGCTACAGCTGCAGTGCACAACTATAAACAGAGCTACAATTAAAGTACATAGCCAAAGATGAAGCTACAGCTGCAGTACACAGCCATACGTGGGGCTACAGTAGCAGTGCACAGCCATAAATGGGGCTAGTGCACTGGAATATGTGCACTACGTATCCAGAGGGGCGGGGACTTCATCATACGCAGGCGCACAATGGGACAGATATACTAACCTGGTCCTGTTGCGATCCCCAAGGTGCGTTCTCCAACGAGGATGAAGTCCGGCGCGATTCTTCAAGATCGTGCGTCCATTTTCCTGCATGTGTCGCTTCCCCGCTGAGGTCTACTGGAGTTCACCTTCTTCTTCCCGGTGTATGTGAGTGCATTGTTTTGCGACAATTTGAATTGTAAATCCCGCACTTAGTCCGAATCAGTCTGGTTGACCTTTGGCCACGAAGCCCCCCCCCCCCCGATTTGTGTCGCATGCAAGTCGGCGCTATTTCGCCAAAATCCAATCACGTGCGCAAAAAAACCCACTTAAATGTGGCGCAAATCAGAAATAGTCGGGAAACCCAACGAAAATGCGCTGTGCGGACCCTTAGTAAATGTGCCCCAATGTGTTGAGCACAGACCTGTGACAAGAGAAATATCAACAATATTTATGCATAAATATAGAGAATTCATAATTTGAAATTAAGGGGAAATTAGAATTGTTACATTATGGGGAAAACAAGTAATTACTGATACATACATGTCGGGAGTGATGTCAGAGCTGTATTCTCTGAAGAGTGAGAATACTATGCAGGACCCCTGTATAGACCTCATATCTAACCACCATATAGTCACTGTTTGTCACTGTTCGTTCCTACGTGCAGCTCTCATTAACCCCATGTTCGATGCATGGGGCTTGTAGAATAGTGATGTTACTAAGCTTGTTTCTGGTGATATATTTATGTTGCTTAATATTTGTATGGAGCTTGTTTCTGGTGTTGTATTTGTATACTGTGCTTAGCTCGGATATCTCAGTTAAATCCTGAACTTGGCAGTGTAGGGGTATTGCTTTAATTGTGTCAAAAGAGCCTCAAATTCATGGCATAAACTAAACCATCTACTAAGAGGTGCAGAATTAGAGTACACACAACATGAGATTTATCACCCAGCATCAGATACTGCAGCACATTTACTAAGGGCCTTGCGCCAGTTTTGTTTTGCGTCTGCACTATTCTTCACACTTCACAAATTTCGCCACAGAAATGGGCGCACAGTTGGACCTATGCCACATATAACATGCAAAGTCCAACAGAAGTGTGTTGCATGCCCCATCTTAAATGTGCACCAAAGAAACTCCAGTCTGCAAATATGTTGAACATACAGGACACACACTAACTGTATTTGCATCTACACGGAGGAGAAACAGGAGTTGAAGCACAAATACGGCGGACAAATTCGGGCAATGATTCTGTTGTTTTCAAACTATGTCCCGTGTGCATGTAGTTGCTGTGTGCTGTCTAATGTCGGATTCTTATGAATTTGCACCAATGTGTTTAAGGATTTGTTCCTACGTTGCATCTGAACTGCATCGTGGCCAGTTTTCATATAGGTTTGGGAGGCATTTACATTTGTGTTTCGAAACACAATGGAAGCACCTGGGGTGGGGCTTGGCCCAATTGTATATGCGTATATATTCTACTGATACACATGCAATCGCTAACAAGCACCAAGGGTTTTGCATTGCTTACATGCAATACACCAGGGGCTGGTTCCCACTCCTGGGTGCTTGCATTGCATTTGTAAGCAGAATGTAAATGACTTGTGTATCAGCAACCAAAACTATATAAAAACTGAATACGATGCAGTTGAGATCACGTTTTAACTGCGTAAGAATGCACCCTCAGTTAGGTATATTCTAATATTCTTTGGACTTGCATGAAGAGTGGGCCCAAGTTACTCCAATCCGACCCTTATCACAGGGAAATACACACTGGGGCACATTTACTAACCCGGTCACTCGGGTTCACTAAAAGTGCATTGTCCGTCTATAAGCAGTTGTGCACCTTTAGCATAGGGTGTGTGACACAATTTGAAAGTTAAATACGACGCTCGGTCCAAATCAGTCGGACCGCCCGACGACACGCATGTGTTTTGCGTGCGACACAATGCCAGCGCAGATACTTCTGTGCAAGCCGTTTTTAGCGACCCTTAGTAAATTTGCCCCATAGTAATGTCACATCATAGGGATAATACACACCGTAATGTCACAGTACAGGGACAAAAAAAAACATTGATGCACTTAGACAATGTACACAGTGATATCACAGTACTAAATATAATGCACAGTGATGTCACAGTATAGAGATAAAGTAATGTTACAGTATAGAGAGTGAGTAGGGTAATGTTACCCTACAGGTTTTTCGCTAACCAGCTTCATAGTAAGATTTAGGAGAGTTGCCTTCTTCTACCGTCCCCTTCTGCTCACTACATCTCAAGTTAAAATGTGCCTCCCCTATGTTAATGGTTGCTTTGCCTTGCCTACAAAACAAAATTGTCACCAAACAATGTATCATGAAATATTATTTTGTATTTCTATGTGTGTGCTCACAGTGGTTGTATTGTGTTTGCAGCGTGTCAAAATTCTAATGATATTGTGTTGGTTAATAAAAACATTTATGATGCCATACAGCCTTGTATTTTGGGGTTATTCTCTGTAAAAGCAGGGCCTCTATGTATTTTGAACAACATACTATAAGAGGCATTCATAGGTAAAGTAGGAATCGATAGACTTTGATTGATGTCCTTTCACGACATATAAGTTTTAATGGTCCCGTTATACTGTACATTTGTGTGTATGACCCTTGATTGTAAAAAGCTCAAACACTGTAAAATTGAAGAATTTTGAGTTAATATTAGCTAATCCTATTCATTGTATGGTTACCAAGTGTTTTTCCCGGCTGCTGTTAGCGCAGTCACTTAGTGGAAAGCTATTCCAGCTTCTGTAGTCTTATTTAAACATTCTCAATTGACTTGGCAGAATGAGCCCTCTTTCCTCCTGGCTTGCGCACAAGTGTGCAGTTCAGCTACAGTACTGACTTTATTAAGTCTCCACCAAGTCAGCGGCCTCCGATGGAACTTGGCAAGCCAGGTCACAGAAAGATCGAAATTTAAATCTACATCCCTTTGTCAACAAAGAAGAAATGTTGTTCTGGGCTGAGACAAACAAGGCTTACCAGAGGTTTTTCTTCATTTTAAAATCATGATTTGTTTTTTTTGCTCGCTTTGAAGTGGAATCTCATTTTCCATTGAAGGGTCCAGGGAATTCCTACTAACCTTAGTAGACACTATGCTTTAATCTATTTTCTTTCTTGGGCCCATCAGAAAAAATCTTTATGGGGGCCCAATCTTCATATAACTAGAAAATGAAGTGTAAACATGAAAATGACATTGCACAGTATTTATAGATATTGGGGCAGATTTATTAGAAGCATCTCACATTAGACAGAACAAAGTCGGAATAGACAGTCTTATGTAGCACTCGTAACTGATGCTGGATATTAAATCTGATGTGGAATAAGTCAATACCAGCAGGGGGGGATGTGCTGCCAGAGACGAGCTATAGAATGGTGACCCCTCCTCCCCATCCAGTAGTAATATATCAGATTATTTTTTTAGTAAGTGGGTTCTCCATGGTGACATCAGGTGTGAAGAGACACTTTTTGTAAGAGTGAGGTCCTGCTTTGTAGTTGACTGCGCCCCTGATGCTGTCCCACATTTGCTGCAGGTGGTACTGCCTGAGGCAAGAGGCTCAACACAAAAAGTGTCTAAAAATTACACTGTCAACCTGATTACATACATACAGAACCAGACCCAAGCACAGTACATAAGTGCAGCACCAGAGCCAGGCCCCATAAAAATACCTACATACATGGACAGAAACAAGCTTTCTCAAAACACAAGTGGCATCACTGTACTGCAAGCCATAAGCAAGGAAAATGGGGTTGGTTGGCCTACCCCGCATTTTAACACTTTGGTGAATACAAGAACAAAATCTAGAGGGGGCTGAAAAAAATGCCCACTTTGTCTAGGTCTGCACAGGAGCATGGAAGACCATATAGAAGGATGCAGCCTGGATCAGATGTAGTCACAGAACAAGAATACAGATCAGAAATCACTCCTGACAAGTAATAATACTAAATCCTATCTTCTCCAAATTGATTGATTAATATTTATTACCAGACTGACAGCTAGGTGTTACTATTTCTTGTGTCACATAAACACTATGGGGGAGACTTATCAGAAGTGTCTGAGGTAAAACTGTTTTAGTTTTACCAATCAGAGCTCAGCTTTCATTTTCCCACAGCTGTATCTAAAATTAAAGCTGATTTCTGATTGGTTTTCATGCGCAGCTAGAGCAGTTTTACCTCAGACACTTCTGATAAATCCCCCTATGACAGTGTCCAATCATCACTAGGAACAAATCCTATTGTCAATACCGTGTTATCATAGTATTGTGTGGGCTAAAAGTTTGTAAATCAAATATCTAAAATTGTAATTTTTGCCAGAAGCCCATGTGTGCCCCGTTTGGAAAAAAAAAAAAAAATCAGCTGAACAATAATCCATGTACAAATTTATGAATCTCTAAATATATTAAAGCCAACAATTGTTGGAGAAAAATCTGTGAATTTCAGATCTTTGCAACAGATGGGAACAAAATCAGATTTTTATGAAATTAAGATAATTACTCTTTAATAAGAATTTTGGAAGTTAAGGCAATGACTTAGCACTTGTTCTTCAGTTTGCCGGAAAAAAAGAGTTTTTGATAAGTTGTTTATTTTAGCTCGGCTGTATGGAGAATTGTTGGGAATTTTCTTCAGCTTTTAATTGAGCTACAGAAGAGTGTAATTAGACGTACCCTTTAAATATGGTGGTTAATTTAATAGTCTAATTACAGCTGCAGCTATATCTGTAAAGCAGGGCAAGGTCGTGAATTGCTGATGGAATGTGGTTCAGAGCTTATATAGAGGAATGTGAGGTTTAATTAAACAGATTCATAGGGTTATTACACATTTAGAGAAGTACGAGATAGGAATAGTGGAAGAGGCTCGAGTATTGGTTTTATTATTTATAGCTAATACATGCGGTATAATCATGTCAGCTCAATATAGCATGGTACAAAAAGACAATGCACGTCTCTAATAGCAAATTGTAATATTTTCCGTTTTATTATCTTAATTAAGAATTTTAATAAAACCAAAGAGGACATGACATTTTTAAAGACATTTTTTTTAAAATTGAATTGTAAGTATTTTTAATTGGTGTTTTGTTATTAGACCAATTCAGTAGATGGTTCTTAAAGGGGATTTTTCAGATCCCAGAAATGGTGGCACTCTTGTCATTTCTCTACCCCCGGGTATGAGAGCACATCTACTCTCCACAATGTTAAAGATTTGTCTATGGATTAAATTAATGTAAAAGGTCAGTAAGACCAGTTAACCATTTAATGTGTATGTAGAAGCACAATCAGAAATGTAACCATTGTGAGGAGAGACCTTATAAGGCAATAGAAATACCCAACAAGAAGTGTTGAACAAACCTGAACTGTAATATTTAGGGAACGTGCGTAACATTGCGGTGATGATCATAAGAGAAATGATGGCACACTCCGATGATGGGTGTTGCCTATAGGTCCAGGGACCAAAATCAAACTTTTGTTCAAGGTTTGGCTGAACCTGACAGACCTGAACCCGAAAACCTTCACTCATCTCTACTTACGAGTAATATTTTGGCTCTCAGAACCTCCTTTAACACATCATGTGTTAATATCTGAATTGGATTTGAGAATTTTTGGTCAAAAGTTGCACACGAGGTTCTAGGAGGGAACTAAAGTAAATTTGTACCTAAATGTGTGCCTTTCTGAGAAGTCACAATCCATCTGCCCTGCACATCAGGATTTACTTTATAAATCTGGTATAAGTAGTCTCAAGTGGAGTAGGTTGCCAAATGTTGCAAGAAAAGGTACAAATTTTGGTGCAAATCGGCAGTCTAGACAATTGTGAGATATTTGTATGCCAGACAATTGATGTAACCACAGTGTTAAGTTTCACCCATTGTGTGATGGTAGAATAATAAGGACTCTCTCTATTTTTCCAAAGACACCAGTAAGGACTTCAAATTTATTCTATGAATAACAACGCTCACCATCTTTTTCTCTGCCATATCCGCCTCTGAGGTGAAGCGCTAGAAATCCCCTGACCATTTCACTTTCAGTAATTCAATATTTTATTGCGGCCTTGCTTGCAATTTCTAATGACTGTGATATCTTAATTAAGAAAAATTAGATTTGTCTCCGAAAAATCTAAGTGTTATATTCCATAGTCCTCCAATTCAGTAACTGATTATGAAGGGGACCATAGTCACCGGCAATCCATACGGTTACTTGTAGTTGGTATATTCTGTATACTGTTTCTCTAGTTATGTCTAGATTAGATATAATGTTGTTCTAAATCAGTAATGGATAGAAAGTTTTTCCCCTTTTTTGTTTTTCATATTATTTTTTTGCAGCACAACTCCTGTGCCTGCAGTGCTCCTATTATATCCTACCAGGTACACATACCAAATAATGATCTCCTGCAGAGGCATATTTCCAAAACATTCAAAGCATTTCCCACATAAGTAAGAAATTATTGTTTTAGTATCAATTTTTCATTATTATTGTATTCACTGTAAATCCTGTATACAAAGATCTTAAGACTTGGAATTGTTGGACTTATTTGTTTTAAGTCAGCAGGATGTCGACATTTATTTGTAGTTCTTTCTCTATGTTTGTGTGTTTTTGTCCCACCATTGGCATCTGAAAGACCTACTAGTTGTTGTTTAAGATGATGTTTCGATAGTGATACATTTTTTTTTTCTGAAGAAGTAGAGGATTCTTATTTTATCATTTTTCTTAACTGTATTTTTTTCCTTCAGAACAAATTTTAGGATTTGAAGCTGAAAAAAAGTGTCATTTTAAAAAATATCTTAGCTATTCTTGTCTGACTTTAATACGGCATTACACTATTTGTTTAAAGGTAAGTGGGTGTCTCATTTGGTAACCTCAGTGACTGTGGGCAATACTTATTTTTGGGGTATATTTTTAATGCATGTTTATTTAAATGTTTTACTTTCTGTCCCTCAAAAGCCCCAATTTTTAAGTTACACTTAAAAATTTACACTTACACTTACACTTTACTTTTCACCTTTGACCTTTCGGTTTAGGCATCCAGCAGCAACATGGCAGTGCTGAAATTCTAGTAATCACTTGTTTGATCACATTATATCCAGGATGCATAAAGGCAGCAAACCTACTGCTCTCCACACCGCTTTATATGAGAACTCTATAAGACAAAAAAGTGTTAGTTACCACTCCGGTCTTCTGTTTAGGGTCCCCTGCAGCTTCCTACAGTGAGGTACCTGACACCTTGCCGCTTGATCGCTCAGGCAGCCTCCTCAAACCCATGTCATAAATACATAATGGCATGGGGTGTAGGGACCAAGACCACCTACCGTAAATCTATAATGGCGGTCAGGAAGCAGTTAATACTATAACTACAGCAATTTTATAACATTTTAATCTTGTTTACATGTAAGATTTCATATGCTGTAGCTTTTAGTGCATAGAAATGAAACCAACATTTTCCAGATGGATTTTTGTTGCTTTTTATTTTGGGAGGCTATGCCAAAGATAAGCCCCATTGAATTACAAAGGGATTAATCCAAATGTTAACCTTCTGTACATACAGCAGCAAATCCTTAGTAAGTCAGTCACAGAAATATCATGCCTAGGAAATGAATGTTAGATTCTATTATGTAAAAAAACACACAAAATAAGCAATTACTATTGCCAAAGAGTATAGCAAGTATCCCCTGGAAGTGTCCGAGGACCTCAACTTCCACCAATATCACTTTAAACAGTTAAACACAGGGTGAAAAAACATAAGAATTAAAACCTAACTTTTAATATACCGGCTGATAAAATTTTATCAGTCGGTATATTAAAAGTTAGGTTTTAATTCTTATGTTTTTTCACCCTGTGTTAAACATTCTATTATGTCACAAGAGATTTTGAAACATCAAACCAGCTAAAAAGCTATTTAGTTGTTTAAGCAAAATGGCCTAAGTTAAAAGTATATTTCCATCACTTTCATTTTCTAAGGAATACAAATAAAATGACCAAAGTACCATGATTGATTAATGTACTAAAAGAATCCAACATAGTCCAGAGAATCCAGCGTAGTCTACCACATTTTTTAAATGTGGTAGACTGAAAAAAGCCAAAAAGGGTTAGTTAAAATATAACAGGACAGTTATTAAACTAACCTCTCCTAGTCAAACTTTGTTATAGAACATTGAAGCTCAGGGTTCTCGTGGGACAGAGTCCAGGTACTTATAATGGTGCTAAAAGTGTCCCTGATGCATTTATTAATTCTGTAATCTTTTTTACAGTGGATACAGAAGGTACATTTTCAGTGCAAAAAGGACATTTGTTTTTAAAAGTATGATTTTATAAATAGATTTGGCTATGATTTTCCTCAGACTCAAATTATCTCAAACGCTAATGTTTGTAGATGAAAATGCAATTTGCAAAAAATGTATAAAAATGTGCTTAAGTTTTCTCAACAACGTTATAGACCTAATTAAAATGAAGCCAATAACTTAGAAAACAGAGAATAAAGCACAGTTTGTAAAGGACAATATTAATTATTTATCCACAATCAGCACTGCAGGCTTCAAGGATGTTAACATGTGAGAGACTGAGATTTCAATCTGCACCATGGCTACCTGATAGAGGATTAGTTCCAGATTTGTAGCCTGGTCAAAACCACAGATATAAAGTGATATGTATGGTTTAATTGGATTTGCCGCTGTGAACCTTACAGAGGTTAATGAGTGAAAAATTGATAGAGCAGAATATGCAAATCAATTCTGCATACTGCGTTCTGCATTTCTGTTTGTAGCTGAAGTGTTTCACACAGGAGCATCAGTGAACCTAGTCACTTAAGGGTTAATAAAACAAATCATGTACAAATAATCAATTATATAATATTTTTAATAAATACTAATCTTTAATAATTATCACCCGCTGCTGTTTTAAACCTGTGTTCGGATCTCCTCTCTGATTGAGACAAAAAGTTCCAGGGAAAAACGGACCACAATCCAGCATTGGTGGAAAACTGTGTTTTGCTTTATTTAGCAAATGTGCTTGTGCAGCATAAACATCCAGACATTCAGTCTACGCATTTCAGGCGGTGCAACCACCCTTAATCATGACCTATTTCATGTGGTGCAGTCCATTCTTTTATACATCATCGAAGCGGAAAAACACCATGTGAAATAGTAATTAAGTCACAGAGTGTCTGATACATTGTAACTAGAGATGAGCTAGCACTAAAATGCTCGGGTGCTCGTTATTCGAGACAAACTTTTCCCGATAGTCGAGTGCTCGTCTCGAATAACGAACCCCATTGAAGTCAATGGGAGACTCGAGCATTTTTCAAGGGGATCAAGGGTCTGCACAGGGAAGCTTGGCCAAACACCTGGGAACCTCAGAAAAGGATGGAAACACCACGGAAATGGACAGGAAACAGCAGGGGCAGCATATATGGATGCCTCTGAGGCTGATTAATCCCACCATTATGCCAAAATTATGGGCAACAGCATGGCCATGACAGAGTAGGCCCCGCAATCCTCGGCGCCGGCAGTATATGACCAGCTGCAGGGTCAGACTCGGTCCCAGCCTCCACCAAGTTAACCCAATGTGCCGTCAGCGATATATAGTGGCCCTGCCCGGCAGCACTCGTCCACGTGTCAGAAACGGCGTTGGTCAGGGAATGGACGATGTTGTCTGACACGTGCTGGTGCAGGGCTGGGACGGCACATCGGGAAAAGTAGTGGTGGCTGGGGACCGAATACCGAGGGGCGGCCGCCGCCATGAGGTTGCGAAAGGCCACGGTCTCTACCAGCCTATAGGGCAGCATCTCCAGGCTAAGTAGTTTGGAGATGTGGACGTTGAGGGCTTGGGCGTGTTGGTTGGTTTGCACTGTACTTTCTCTTGTGCTCCAGCGTCTGGGGTATGGAGAGCTGAACGCTGTGCATGGAGACATTGGTGGATGCTGTGAAGGATCGTCGAGGTGAAGGTGGGGTTTTCGCACGGGAGGTGTTTGGGCCGGGGTCCTGGGCAGGGGGCTGACTAGCAGAGGCAGCAGATGACACAGGGGAAGGAGCAGTGGTGTGCCCGGCCAGAGGTGAACGCCCTTGGTTCCATTGAGTGCGGTGTTTAGCATTCATATGCCTGCGCATACTGGTGGTGGTTAAGCTGGTAGTGGTGGAACCCCTGCTGATCCTGGTGTGACAAAGGTTGCACACCACAGTCCGTCGGTCATCCGGTGTTTCTTTAAAGAACCTCCAGACTTCCGAAAATCTAGCCCTCGCCACGGGAGCTTCACTACGTGAAAGATTTGGTGCTGATGCACCTGCTCTGGCCCTGCCTCTCCGTCTAGCCCCACCACTGCCTCTTCCAACCTGTTCTCGTCGAGGACTCACCTCCGTCTCAGAAGCACTGTGTTCACGCGGCCTATCAACCCAGCTTGGGTCTGTCACCTCATCATCCTCCGATCCCTCAGCCTGCTCCCCCCTCGGACTTCCTGCCCTGACAACAACTTCACCACTGTCTGACAACCGTGTCTCCTCATCGTCCAACACCTCTTTACACACTTCTTCCACTACGTCAACAATGTCATTATCACCCACAGACTGCGACCGGTGAAAAACCTGGGCATCGGAAAAGATCTCAGCAGCAACCGGACAAGTGGTTTGTGACTGTGGGAAGGGCCCAGAAAACAGTTCCTCAGAGTATGCCGGTTCAAATGCCAAATTTTCCTGGGAGGGGGCAGACTGGGTGGAAGGAGGCTGAGGTGGAGGAGCTGGAGGAGTGCTGATTTCGGTGACATGGGTGGACTGCGTGGAAGACTGACTGGTGGACAAATGGCTAGAAGCATTGTCTGCAATCCACGACATCACCTGTTCACATTGTTCTGGCCTCAACAGTGCTCTACCACGAGTCATGAGTAACTTGAGACATGAACCTAGGGAGTGTAGCTCTGTGGCGTTCCCCTGTTCCCTCCTCAGCAGGTGGTGTCTCACCCCGTCCAGGACCACGGCCTCTGACCCCTGCAGTAGTTGGATGCCCACGTCCACGCCCTCGTCCTCTACCCCTAGCCCTCGGGTTCAACATTTTCAAAATTAAAGTGTAAACTGTAAATTTTTGGGGATTTTTTTTTTTGTGTTTTTTGTGTTTTTTTTTTTTTTACAAAACGATGCTATCCTAGTTTCTAACCTACACTGACAGCACACAACTGGATTTTGTGCTGTGCCTGATGACTTTAAATTATAAAAAAAAATAAAAGTAAAAAAAAAAATCAGCAGACTGTAGGCCTAAGAAAGTCGGTTGGGATCTTGTAGGCCTAGTTTCTAACAGCACACAAGAACTGATTTTAAGTCACTTTAAGTTTTGAAAAAAAAAAATCGTCAGACTGTGCCTAATCTAATCAAACCCCTAATAAATTGTCCCACTTAGGTTTTTGAGATGTGTGTGTGTCACTAAGAGCTGAATATAACGTTCGCAAGTCTCCCTGCAAATTCCTCACAATATGGTACTAGCTGCACTACTAGTGCCAGCAAGGCCAGCCACAAGCAAATCAACAAAATATATATATATAACGCTATTGTAGGCCTAAGAAAGTCGGTTGGGTTCTTGTATGCCTAGTTTCTAACAGCACACAAGAACTGGATTTTAAGTCACTTTAAGTTTTGATAGCCGTCTGGCTCCAGCGTTCCCCCTGTACCACACCACATGCTGAATAAAGAAAAATAGTTCCACAAGTTCAGTGAGTGCCGCCTTCTTCTTTCTTATTGTTTACTGTGGACTTGTGTAACTCAGGCTGAGCAACACCGCCACGGACCCTCACAGCATTGGGTAGTACCAATCTGCTCCCAGCCACCACTTCACAACGCTATTGTAGGCCTAAGAAAGTCGGTTGGGTTCTTGTATGCTTAGTTTCTAACAGCACACAACAACTGGATTTTAAGTCACTTTAAGTTTTGAAAAAAAAAAATTGTCAGACTGTGCCTAATTCAATCAAACCCCTAATAAATTGTCCTACTTAGGTGTTTGAGATGTGTGTGTCACTAAGAGCTAAATATAACGTTCGCAAGTCTCCCTGCAAATTCCTCACAATATGGTACTAGCTGCACTACTAGTGCCAGCAAGCCCAGCCACAAGCAAACAAAAAAAAAAATAAAATATAACACTATTCTAGCCCTAACAAGGGCTGTTGGGTTCTTGTAGACTCACTCCTGCCTAACAGTAAGCTAATATAACACCCTAACGCCATCCCTGCAGCAGCAGCAGCTCTCTCCCTAACGACTTCCAGACAGAGAATGATCCGAGCAGCGCGGGCAGGGGCTAGTCTATTCCAGGGTCACCTGATCAGGCCAGCCAACCACTGCTATCGACGTGTAAGGGTACCACGTCATGCTGGGTGGAGTGCAGAGTCTCCTGGCTTGTGATTGGCTCTGTTTCTGGCCGCCAAAAACAAAATGGCGGGAGATGCCATTTTCTCGAGCTGGCGAAGTATTTGTCCGAGCAACGAGCAGTTACGAGTACGCTAATGCTCGAACGAGCATCAAGCTTGGAAGAGTGTGTTCGCTCATCTCTAATTGTAACATATCTTGAAAAAGTACATAGTATATGCATAAAACATGAATAAATATTCATTTACCATAATTGTATACATGTTACTTTTACATGTTTGCCAAATTCTGAATATAAAAAATTCCAGATCAGCTGATTTGACAGGTACTGCGATCATGTGATATTGAAAAACGGAATGTCTGGATGTTTATGCTGAACAAGCACATTTGAAAATAAAGCAAGACACAGTTTTTCACCAATTCTGGATCGTGGTCTGTTTTACCCAGAGACTCCTAACACATGAAAAGTCACTTGCTGCTCTTATTTTTACTCCAAGTAGGGCCTGACGAATACAGCAAGAGGCCGGAGCTGTTAAGATAGCGAGTATGCATTGGTCTCTATTGCCAAAATAATACAATATCAGGCTTGGGTAATTGAAGGGTCTTGCACTTAAAAGGGACACTGGCTGGCATTTTAAAGGGGATGACTGTGACTGACACAAGTTTTGTCACCATTAGTACTAGCTGTAGCTCCCGGAGTTGCCTGGGATAGTAAATAACTGCTCATAGCTATAACAAAATATAATGTGTTAACAAAAAATATTTTATATGTTTATATCTCTCTCCCTGACTGTCTCTCTCTTGCTGACTGTCTCTGACTGTCTCCGACTGTCTAGATGACGGTTTCTGTCTCTGTTTCTTTTGCTGACCGTCACTGTCAGTAAAGGTCTCTGAATGTCTCTGTCTTTGCTGTCTTTGCCTGTCTCTGTGCTTGACTGCCTCTGAATATTTCTGTCTCTGAGTGTCTCCGACTGTCTCTGTCTCTGACTGTCTCTGACCGTTTCTGCCTCTAAGTGTCTCTGACTGTCTGCTTTTTGATTGATTTGATTCACCATCAGAAACAGTGATAAATCTGGTGTGGTATAAGACTGCCTATCCTAACTTTGCATTGGTCTAATGAGCTAAACATCATAAATCTTACCCTTTGTTAAGAGTATAAGAGTACTAGGGTTTTCTTTGTTATTGCTTTGAAATCTTTAACTTCACCAAATAACTTTCTTTAGTTTTCAATAAGTGTGGTTATAAAAAGCAATCATACAAATTATTAAAATTATAAGATATTTTGCTACCTATTAGAAATGTTCATTTTCATGTGTCTATCCACATAAATTAACTCAAGATATTAATTTGCTCAACATCTGACACACAATAGGCCAACATTTTTTATTAATTCACTAGTTGGCCGTTAGCTTTATTGTATAGACTGAGGCATAGTTTGCAGAGGGTGATAGTACTTGTTCACTCCTTGAAAGTATGCAAATCTTTTCATATTTCTTTGACCGTAAACTCCTTTAACTGCTATGTAGAATAATATTTGAACATTTCCCAAGAGTCCCAAAGATTTTTTAGACAGCTAATATAAATTAAATAGAATTAGGATGAAAAAAAATCATAAATGACTACTTTAGAAAGAGTAATTGAGCCAAAGAAAAGTTGATCTGCTTTGTTGGATGAATTTTGTACTGTGGCTAACTTTTCGTTTGACCTTTAAAGTTCTCTTGCTTTATGGCTGGCTTTAATTTAAAAAAACATGCTGATTTTTTTTAACACATCCTGAATGTACTATTGTTAAAACTTTCCCTTGAGAATACAGCAAACAACTGTGTACTACAAGAGCTAGACCGGGTTTGGACTGACTCACCAAAGAATCAATGGAGCCATTGATGAGTTCATGTATTAACAAACATTGGGATTCTGAGTGTCTTCGGATTCGGAAAAACCGCGGAATTTAAAAAAGAATTTTTGTCGCAAGAATATCACTCACATACACCGGAACGAAGCAGGTGAACTCCAGCTGACTTCAGCGCAACAGTGACACCTAGTGGACATCGGGTGCACGACCTTAGTGAATCCCGGCAGAACCCGAATCAGCGGCGGAGAACGCGCCGCTGGATCGCGACTGGAACGGGTAAGTAAATGTGCCCCAATGTTGTCTTCATAAAACAAACATTTTTTGCCTAAATTGACTGTTAAGAAATGTTTAAATATCAGCAGGTTAATAACGCTAATACTGTATGTAGTATCATCAAATTGAGTGTTGCACCTGGATGCATCAGATCCAGTTTTTCAGATTTGAGATTAACATCTAATTACTTTTTAAAAACCTCCATTTAAATGTTCCACAATATGCCAATCTTTGTGCTGTCTATTCACTTCAGTGCACAGCGGATTTGTTCTAGGGCATTAACTCGAATCCACGTGTGTTCTTTATAGAGTTAATAGGTGCATGCAGGTGTCGGGAAGCCTTCAGACTGCACACTTAACTCATTACATACTCCAAATGTCTTGGAAAGAGCAATGGAGGAAGATTCATTTTATATAGATTTAGATCTTTAGCCAATTTTTTTGCAGTAAAATGAGGTCAAAAAGTAAAAAATAAATCAGGAACTATTCAGAGAATTCTTGGAACAAGGCAAAGAGCTACAGGCAATGGCAGGTGAAAATTCAAGGCCAAGGAATGGAGCGATGTATTAAGTATGTGTTGAACAGATTTCAAAACCAGCAATAAACTATAAATTGTAGCTTCAGCAGCAAAAGACTATCTATAATAGATATTATCAGCTCTAACGCAGATTCACTTTTAATTAGAGCAAATTAGAGAAAACATATAATTAAGTGTTTCCACCATCTGCTAGCGCCAGACGTCGGCGGACATTTCCAGTGGCACAAAGTCACCCTAAAGTATGAAGATGTCTTTTTTGACAGTTTTGTGACCCATACTTAACATGAGGGTAAAGTGTAGATGTGAACAGAAAATCTTTCATAATTGTTAGTGTTTTTTATAATGTGGATTCAAGAACTTACTGAATTCTCAGCCAGCTGCTTTTTGCTATACATCTACAGGTCAGTAGTGACATTTTAAAAATGCTAACCAAAATTTTATGTGATAAATACACTGCTCAAAAAAGATAAAGGGAACACTTAAACAACACAATGTAACTCCAAATAAATCAAACTGTGAAGTCAAACTGTCCACTTAGAAAGAAACACTGATTGACAATCAATTTCACAGACAATAAGCAAGACAAGACTCAATAAAGAAGGGGTTCTGCAGGTTCTGCAGGTTCTGGCTGATGTTTGGGTCAATTTTGAATGTTGGTGGTGTTTTAAGGCTCCTGGTAGCATGAGGTGAACTCTACAACCCACACAAGTGGCTCAGGTAGTGCAGACCATCCAGGATGGCACATCAATGCGAGCTGTGGCACAAAGGTTTGCTGTCTCTGTCTGCTTAACGTCCAGAGACTGGAGGCACTACTAGGGGACAGGGAAGTACGGCAGAAGATGTGACGAGGCCGTAGGAGGGCAACAAGCCAGCAGCAGGATGGTTGCCTCCACATTTGTGCAAGAAGAAACAGGAGAAGCACTGACAGAGCCCTGCAAAATGACCTCCAGCAGACGACAAATGTGCATGTGTCTATATGTTCGAAACCGACTCCATGAGGATGGTATGAGGGCCTGACATCCACAGATGTGGGTTGTGCTCACAGTCCAACACCATGCAGGAAAATTGGCATTTGTCAGAGGACATCAGGATTGGCAAATTCGCCACTGGCGTCCTGTGCTTTTCACAGATGAAAGCAGGTTCACACTGAGCACATGTGACAGACCTAACAAAGTCTGAAGATGCCCTGGGAGAAATCTGCTGCATGACAGTTTTGGCAGTGGGTCAGCAATGGTGTGGGGTGACATTTCTTTGGAGGGCCGCAAAGCCCTCCATGTGCTCTCAAGAGGTAGCCTGACTGCCATTAGGTAAAAAGATAAGATGCTCAGATCCCTTGTGAGACCATATACTGGTGTTGTTGGCCCTGGATATCTCCTAATGCAGGACAATGCTAGACCTCATGTTGCTTTAGTGTGCCAGTGATTCCTGCAAGATGAAGGCACAGAAGTTATGGACTGGCTGCTCCTTCCCCAGACCTGACATCATGTCTTGCTCTATCCACCGACATCACATAGCACCACAGACTAGTCCAGGCCTGGTAGGAGATCCCTCGGGAGACCATCCACAGCCTCATTAGGAGAATGCTGAGGCATAGAGCTGTCATACAGGAACGTGGAGGCCACACACAATATTGAGCCTCATTGGGGGTTATTTACTAAGGGCCTGAATCGCGTTTGTACGGCGATTTACCCAAATTTTTCCGTTTTGCGCCAATTTTCCCTGTATTGTTTTTGGCGCACATGATTGGATTGTGGCGCATCGGCGCCACCATGCACGTGACGGAAATCGTGGGGGCGTGCCCATATGAAAACCCGACGGATTCGGAAAAAACGCCGCATTTAAAAAAAAAAAAAAAAGTGTCGCTGGCCCGGCCTGGTGAAGTTCAGTGCATTCCGATGAACTTTAGCGCAGCAGCGACACCTGGTGGACGTTGGAGGAGCTACCTTAGTGAATCACCGGAAGACCCGAATCCACCGCAGAGAACGCGCCACTGGATCGCAAATGGACCGGGTAAGTAAATCTGCCCCAATATGTCTTGTTTTATGGACATTACATCAAAGTTGGATCAGCCTGTAGTGTGTTATTTCCAATTTAATTTTGTGACTTTGGTGATTCCAAATCCAGGGCCCCATTGGTTAATAAATTTGATTTCCATTGATGATTTTTTGTGATCTTGTTGTCAGCTTTCAACTTTGTACAGAATTTAATGAAAATATTTTTATTCAGTTAGATGTAGGATGTGTTATTTGAGTGTTCCCTTTATTTTTTCGTGCAGTGTATAATATTTGTAAGTGTTTGCCCTTCTACACCCTATTACATGCACTGCATTAGCCATTCTATGGGGAGAAAAATGTGTCCTTCCCTACCGTTCCTCTTTGCTGGATGGGTCCTGATCCTAAAAATGGTCTGCCCTGTGTTATGATATATAGCCTGTCAAGGATTCTACTAGCATGTAAAAAATGTACAGATTTGTGTAATCATTCCGCTCCCTAACCCGACCTCCTCAGATTTCTTAAAGTGGACCAAAGACTCTTTAGACAAGAAATGGAATTACAATTTGGCCTTTCAAGTAGCCAATAGTTCGAAAAATATTGTTCTACAAACACAGAATGTCTAAATTGAATCTCTAATTTTCTGGCATAGAAATAAAGGTTTTTGCAACTTTTACATTTTAAAAAAAAAGTTTGGAAGACTTGGCCTCTAGCGAACTATCACAAACATTTTCCAGTGACAGATTTAGATTATGATGGCTTCTTTTATGCAGATCAATTTACCAGTTTGAGGGCATAGACTGACAGAAATTATTCTCTGCCCATTTCACCTTTGGTGAGAAAGAATTTTGTCAAACACTTTCAGTACAGAAAATGCCAGAACTTTGGAAAGAAAAGGGCAAGCAGCACAAACTAGGAATTGTTCTGTTTTAAAGGGGGAATCATATATAATAATTTTGTAAAATCATTATAACTTTACAGTTATAATGGAAATCTACAATCAGACTCAAGCATGATAAAGCAGGGACAGTTACTCATAGATCCAGGCACCGATACTTTTATAACTATGCTAATCACTGCTTCTGGCTGAGTTAAAGGGGTATTCTCGTCTGGGCATTCACATTCAGTTTCACTAATCTCCCATACATAAACATTTCTTCAATTGGATGTTATTTAAAAAAATTTTCCTGTGTGAAGATAATTTCCCATAAACCAACAAAAGAACAAAAGAGAGGATGCGTATGATGGACTAAGGTAATATCAAAAAAACTTTATTAATACATAAACACAGTAACAACAAAACCACATAATAAAAACACTTAAAAAGTGCACCATGCAAGGTGTACTTAACCTCCCAGGACCAGTGTGTCCTGGGCTCCCCAGCCCCAAGCCGACCAAGTCAAAACGACAAATGTGTGATGCAGGACAATGAGGGGAGTACTAAATACAGCTGAATAACATCAAATTGCAACAGGCAATATGTGCATACATAAAGTGACCAGTGCAAAAAATAAATGAACCCAACAGTCCTGTATATAGTAGCCTAAATGCCTGAAGTATACGGTACCTAATGTGGATCCATATGGTAAGGTGAGAGAGGCAGAAAGGCAAGGTCGGAGTGGGGAGGAGGAGGAGAGAGGAGCGAACCCCACGCGTATCGTCACCTGCTCCGGTGACTTCCTCAGGGGTGTGTGGCTCAATACCGTCGTGGTCCTGTTTATATGGGGTCCCCCCGCCCATAGGAACAATCCCCGCCCCCACACAAAAAAACCCTATTACCTGCTAATTTGACAGCTGCAGATGGCATGTGGTGGAATGGATCACGCATATGCGGAAGTGATCTAGATCATGTGACCAGTCAGCTGCAGGAAGTGATCTAGATCATGTGACCAGTCAGCTGCAGGAAGTGATCTAGATCATGTGACCAGTCAGCTGCAGGAAGTGATCTAGATCATGTGACCAGTCACATGATCGGAGTTTACTCAGATGAAAACAAAGACGGATAAATGCACCTGCGCTGAGAAATGGTGTCACTTGCATCGCCGATTCAAGATAAGTATATGATACAGTGAAGCAAGGATCATGTTTTTGCCACAAAGGACCAAGATGTGTATGAGATGTAATAATAGAGTACAGACCAATCACATAGTAAGCGTTTGTTCAAATGAACACAAATACGAATAATACCACCTATATTGCAGATTCTAAATATGTATAAAGAATGATGGTGTAATAACAGAGAACAGAGAAAGTCAGAGTCCTAAAATACAAAAAGTACACTCTTTTTTACGGAAAGAATCGAAAGCGATCACCAGACACCGGTCACATGATCGGGGTCTACTCAGATGAGAACAAGGACGGGTAAATGCGCCTGCGCTGAGAAATGATATCACCTGCATCGCCGATTCTAGGTGAGTATACAGTGGAACAAGGATCATGTTTTCATTAAAAAATAAAAAATAAAAAAATAATTAAAATAAAAAATAATTATTATAAATATATACAATAATGGAATATAGACCAATCACATGGTGAGAGTCGTGAGCGACGCATGATTGCTGAGTGAGACATTATGACCAAATATTACACAAAAAAATTTATATAGACGATGATCATAAACAATAACTATATTCCAACCAAGGGGTACGATGGCCAGTGCATCTGTAACCCTCTTTTTGGGTGATAGAGTCCCAACTCAGTGAAGTTGTGCAATAAACAGGTGATAATGGTACAGATCAAAGCCGTGCCAAACCTATGAACACCAGCAGTTTTATGAAGGTATGGTCTTATAATAGAAGGCCCAAGCAGTATTCCAACAGAGGGGTACGATGGCCAGTGCATCTGTAACCCTCCTTTTAGGCGGCGGAATATCGACTCAGTGAAGTTGTGCAATAAACAGGTGATTATGATATAAATCAAAGCCGTGCCAAATCCGTGTATACCGACAGTTTTATGAAAGTCTGATCCTATAATAGAAAACCCAAACAGTAGAAACGACAAGATATTATGGAATACAGAAGAGCGTGAGTTATCTGCAGGCGGAATGCCCAATGTTATGCAGCCAAGTGGCGAACTTGGGGAAAAAAAATTAATTATATATACATGTCCATAATGAAGGTATCACAGCAGGTAATGTACGAGGATGTAATTATGTCTTAGAGCAGAAAAACAGGTAAGGTGTGGGCGGGGACTACCCCCACGGGCAGGAGGACCACCAAAAACAAAAAAGATACAGTAAAATAGGGTAACAACTCATGCAGACTAACACGTGGGCACAGCCCAACGCTATCCAGGTCGGGGCTCGAAGGGGTCACCGCATGGTAGGGCAAAAGGCTTCCAAGGGTAGAACCTCACGTACTGGTAGGTGATGTCCATGGTTAATGTATCCTGTAAAAACTTCCGGAGGGAGAGGCTTGTGGCAAAACAAAGTTAACAGGAAAAGACAGACTTTGGGCATCGAGGTCCGAAGTGTATAGTTGAGTAGAATCACCTGGTCTGGTGGTCGAGGTATCCAAGGGTAAAACCTCACATCATGGTTGGTGATGACCATGATTAATGTATCCTGTAGAAGCTTCCAGGGAAAGAGGCTTGTGGCAAAACAAAGTCGGCAGAAGAGGACTCTAGACATCGAGGTCCCAGGTGTGCAGATGTAAAGGATCACTTGGTCTGGTGGGCAGACATCTGGCAGATCTTTGTGAGGGAAGGGGTGGTATCCTTAGGGTTTCCAACATTGATAAATGTGTTGAGTACTAGAGGAATAGGGTGAAAAGAACTTTTTTTTTAAATATTATAAAAATATAAATTTACATGAAGAGTACAGAACAAACAAGTGGTGTGAAGTGCACTGATGCAGAGAAAGGTCTTGCTGAGAACCCGGGACACCCAAGGCATGGGCAAGTGACCAAGAAAAATGTGCCAAAGGGAGGGTGGGTCGATAATCGATCCAGGATCCATTTAGAGGGGAAGTGAGGAAAAAGGAAGACCCCAAAAGAAAGTGGTGTGCGGTGCTCAGTAAGAGGTAAGTTGATACCTACCATGGAATACATACGTGGTAAGGCGGGACTTGCCCATCTGCAGGTGTGTCTGTGCTGGTGGCTCCTTTAGGATGTGGAGAGGAAGGGCATGGTGCCCATATGTTGCCAGCTGCCATATATGTGCAGAATAACACATATTCCTGTGGGAAAATAAATAAAGCATAGAACACAAAAGTGCATAGTCATAGTATAATAACCCAGAGAGCAGACAAGTGACCCACATGTAGAGAGGAGAGGGAGTCAATGCGTTGGAACGGCCCGTAGATTCTTGGTTTGTGATATTATAGAGGCCTGTAGAACCCAGTGAAGAGAAGATCCTTATTGAGCCCTCTTGGCGCTTGACTATTGAGCGTATAGATCCAACGGCTTTCACAGCGTAAGAGGGCCGGGGTGTTGTCCCCCCCTCGTTGATTGGGTCGGACATGGTCCAGACCTGTTACTTGGATCCCCAGTGTTTTGCCTTGATGGAATCTTCTGAAATGTTCTGCCACCGTAGATAGAGGTTTGTCTTGCTGGAAATGGAACGTGGCATTTACTATAGTAGACAGGTGTTGTTGCACCCTTTTTCGCAGCTCCTGTGAGGTTTGACCCACATAGACCTTTTTGCAAGGACAAGTTAGTGCATAAATAATGTTCCGGGATCGACAATTAACAAAATTTCTCAAGGTAATCCGGTCTTGATTAAGAGGGTTGATAAATTCCTTTTTTGGTTGTACAAGGGGACAGATCGAACAGGATCCACATGGAAATGAACCCTTTGTCTTTTCTCCTCTCCCTACATGTCGTATCGGTCTTTCGAAATGGCTACGTGATAGGATATCCTTTAAGTTCTTAGCTCGTCGAGCTGTTAGAGGAGGTTTAGCCGGGGTGAAGATCTTAAGACGTTCATCACTTCGTAGGATGTTCCAGTTCGCGGTGAGTAAGGAGCGAATCCTATTCCAATTATCACAGTACGTAGTTACCAATCTCGGATAATCAGTGTTTTGTCTTTGTTGAGATCCCAACAATGCCTTGCGGTCCATATCTCGTGCTCTAATATAGGCCCGTGAAATGTTTTTTTTGGGGTAGCCTCTGTTCCTAAATCTTTGTGACAAATCCAGGGCATGTTTTTTAAAATCCGTTTCCAGGGTGCAGTTACGCTTAGCCCTCAGGAATTGCCCCACCGGAATACCCTGGCGGGTATGAGCTGGATGAAAACTTTTGAAATGCAGTAAGCTATTAGTAGCTGTTTTTTTGCGGAATAAGGACGTCACCAAACGATTATTGACCAATGAGATTTGGAGATCCAGGAATTCAACGGAGGTCCGGGAAACCTGTGAAGTAAGAACAATATTCCATGGATTGTCATTCAGTTCTTGAATGAAATTCAGGCATGTATCTGAGGGGCCGGACCAGAAGAGCAATATACCATCTATATATCGAAATCCCATAAACATAGCCATGTTGTCCCTTAGAAACGAGATAGCTTCCTCGGTTACGACCACCTCACATTTTGTTAGCGGTGGCCACATATGCGCTATTGAGCCCTATCTGACCTCCTGGATTCAGTGATCATTACTACAGGACGGCTGTGGGACATGCAGTAACTCCCGGACATTTCATATGCAAAAAAATGTTGTTTATTTGTGCAATCACTCCAGCAGAGGTGGCCGTAACCGAGGAAGCTATCTCGTTTCTAAGGGACAAAATTGCTACATTTATGAGAAATTATCTTCACACAGGAACATTTTTTTTAATAACATCGAATTGAAGAAATGTTTATATATGACAGATTTATCAAACTGAATTTGAATGCCCAGACGAGAAGACCCCTTTAACTTAGCCTTTTTGTGCTGCAGATTCATAAGCTGCTACAGTGTGCAAGTAGCACTTTGTGATGAAACTTCCTCTTCTATGTGAGATTAAATCAGGAAGAGGATGGGAAGTGTTGAGAAAGCAAAGGGGCAGAAGTGAAACAGCCAGAGGGATTCTGGTAACAACCGTTTTAAAATAGATTTTTGATGGAAGGAGGCCGACTGATTGGATATTTTACTATCCAAGTGACAAGCTTATTGGCTTATGCTTCTGAAATCAGTGAATTTTTGTAGAAATGGCCCTCTAATGGGGTGCAATAACTCAGTTGATGGTGGTTTGTTATATATATATATATATATATATATATATATTCTGCAACCCTAATAATAAAAAAATCACTTTTCATTTGAAATATTTTTACCTAATTCTGTGAAGGAAATACTAAATATCTGATGAAAACGTTCTATTCTCCGTGACACAGTATAGCTTGGCTCTGTGCCATACAATTTCTCTTATCTTTACTTGGACTGTGAAAATGCACATTGATCTGTTTTTAGAGCTAAAATTAGCTTAGTCAGATAAGAGGAAATGTCTTTAAGAATTAATTTACTTGAATATCACAACTTATTCTGTTTTGTGGAGAATCTTAAGAAGACAGAACTGCAGGTACAGCTATTTTCCCAGTTTGACTTGATTCCCTAATGCTTTGGGAAATTATTATTTTATGAACACATTAGTTACATGTTCCCTTTGGTAAATTTATGCTTGGGCTTCTTGGATGTTATGTCCTTATTTGCTTTTATAATTTCTTTTGACAAAGGGTCATTTTTTTGACAGTGGGGGTCATCAGAATGTTCCCGATATTCCTATTTATCTCAATGGGGCATATTTATCCAGTACCTCTGCGCCACATCAGTGGTGTAGAGGCCCTGAAATAATTGCAAATGCTAGATTATTGCTAGCACTTGCGATTATTTGCCCAAACCCCCACCTTCATGCTAGTAGGGAGTGAAGGTGTGTGAAGCGGTGCGCGGCCAGCCGAGCGGAGGGCGCTGCTGGCTGGGAGTGGACCAGCGTGGGGCATTACTATCCCCACATGTGAAAAGCCACCGGCTGTGTAGGGCCTAGCATAGGATAAGCGTTGCGGGGCAGCCTGCTCAATACATCAAGCCTCTTGATGTATCCCGCTGCGGATATGCGGATATGCAGTGTCACACAAGCACCAGCAAATGATAAATGTCCCCCAAATGTGTCCGAAAATACATGCACCCTTAATATCACAGGCTCACAGACTCTCACTACTACTTAGTTTTTGGTACCGAATTTAGCAGACATACCTGTGGATGAGTGAAGTGAGTAATGGTGAGACTATGTGAAAGTAATGACATTATAAATGATGAGGATGGAATGCAAGGCTATATTCCAGAATGTTATATTCTGGAATAATTCTGCTGTGCACTTAAATAGCTGCACTTAGAAAAGATTCACTGGGTAAGAACTCCACTCCTACATCCAGCAGCTGCCAGACAAAGTAAGTTCTCCTATCCACTTGTGTTTGTTATCAGGTTCCAAAAAGTGGGTTTGTCCTCATCAGGGCAATATATATGCTATAGGCAGGGAAATAGCCTGCAAGGACATAGCAGAGTGAGTTCACCACAGCTTACCCAGTCTGACAGCTTGCACAAGTCAATTTGTGGCTGCACTGTCTGCTGGACAGGTGTCTGTGAAGCAAGCTATCCCCTATCCTGTGTATAGGATAAAACTGGTAGTGACCAGACAACCACTTTAAGGCTGCATCAGTGAGTTGCTATGAAAGAACCTAAAATGCAATTTTACAAAAAAAAAATACAAAATACAAAAAGTTTGCCAACATTTTAGTTTTGACCAATCGCACAATGATTTTTGCTCTAATAATGTAAATAATGTTCCTGACTTTTAAAATGATTGCTAAAAGAAAAATAACTATGAGACACGAGGAATGTCTCAGCCAACAGGATGACACTAAGACAAACAAAACAGCAATTAATTCCACCGCTAACTAAATGACTTCTAAGCTTTCCGCCTTCTTTTATCCTGTGTTTTATCTAATTGTCAGTAACTTCTGACATTAATATACTGTACGTGTTCAAAGGATGTTTTCTTACTGTATCTCTGAGAGGAGCTGAGGAATAGCAGACTCTGAGATGTTCTTTGTAGTCAATAATTAGACTCGCATTACAGGTTAAGATGACAAAAGAATGATTCTTGTATAACTAATATGCTAGCACTCAAATGGATACAACAATATCAAACAATGGGGAAGATTTGCATGAACTATACACATATCCTGATATTTTATTCTAAAAAACGAAAACTACAATGGTCGATAAAGACAAATGTGTCACTTGGGAAGGATGGTTGTTCTCATTACATTTGTTAAATAGTCTTAGCAATTTTTGGTTTAGCTATGAGGTGGATAGCATCAATACAGGAAGCAAAATATACTGGGCAATATATGAAAGCTCTGAAGTTAAAGTACGGATGTTTATGTACTTTTCCATTCCGATTACAAATTTTTGGCACTTTATCATGGTGCCTAAAAAAGGCTAAATTATATTTCATGCCCTACATGAGGGGACTGCTAGTTTAGTGGTGTAGAAGCCCATCTAACCCCTTCATGTGGGGGCAGTTAGTTTAGTGATGTAGATGCTTATGACAATGTCTAGAGATGAGCGAACATACTCGTCCGAGCTTGATGCTCGTTCGAGCATTAGCGTACTCGAAACTGCTCGTTGCTCGGACGAATACTTCGCCCGCTCGAGAAAATGGCATCTCCCACCGTTTTGCTTTTTGGCGGCCAGAAACAGAGCCAATCACAAGCAAGGAGACTCTGCACTCCACCCAGCATGACGTGGTACCCTTACACGTCGATAGCAGTGGTTGGCTGGCCAGATCAGGTGACCCTGGAATAGACTAGCCCTTGCCTGCGCTGCTCGGATCATTCTGTGTCTGGATGCCGCTAGGGAGAGAGCTGCTGCTTGTCAGGGAAAGCGTTAGGCTGTTCTATTAGAATAGTGTTAGGCAGGAGTGATTCTACAAGAACCCAACAGCCCTTCTTAGGGCTACAATAACGTTATACTTTTTTTTTTTATTTGCTTGTGGCTGGGCTTGCTGGCACTAGTAGTGCAGCTAGTACCATACTGTGAGGAATTTGCAGGGGCACTTGCTACCGTTGTGTTTAGCTCTTAGTGACACACATATCCACCTCAAACACCAAAGTGGGACAATTTATTAGGGGTTTGAGTAGAATTAGTCTACTGATTTTTTTTTTTTTTTTTTTACCTTTATTTCATTTTATAGCTCAAACTCATCTTGCAAAGCAGTGTGCTTTCATAGTTGGCTAGAAAATAGCCATAGGAGAATCCAAACGGCTTACTTAGGCCTACAATAGCGTTATATATTTTATTTCTGGTTGATCTGCTGGTGGCTGGCCTTGCTGTAGTGCATCTACTACCATATTGTGAGGAATTTGCAGTGAGACTTGCGACCGTTGTGTTTAGCGCTTAGTGACGCACATATCCATCGCAAAGACCGAAGTGGGACAATTTATTAGGGGTTTGATTTAAATTAGGCACAGTCTGCCATTTACTTTTTATTTTACGTTTATTTTTTCATAACTCAGCGTCATCTCATCTGGCATAGCAGTGTGCTTTCACAGTTGGCTAGAAAATAGCCATAGCAATAGGATAGCATCGTTTGGTTTTAAAAACTAAAAAACACAAAAAACCCCCCCCAAAAAAACACAAAAAAAAAGTAAAAAAAAAATTAAAGTTATAACTTTCATTTTCAAAATGTTTAACCCGAGGGCTAGGGGTAGAGGACGAGGGCGGGGACGTGGGCGTCCAACTACTGCAGGGGTCAGAGGCCGTGGTCCTGGGCGGGGTGAGACACCACCTGCTGATGAGGGAGCAGGGGAACGCCGCAGAGCTACACTCCCTAGGTTCATGTCTGAAGTTACTGGGACTTGTGGTAGAGCACTGTTGAGGCCAGAACAGTGCGAACAGGTGATGTCGTGAATTGCCGACAAAGTTTCGAGCAATTTGTCCACCAGTCAGTCTTCCACGCAGTCCACCCATGTCACCGAATTCGGCACTCCTCCAGCTCCTGCACCTCAGCCTCCTCCCCCCCAGTCTGCCCCCTCCCAGGAAAATTTGGCATTTGAACCGGCATACTCTGAGGAACTGTTTTCTGGACCTTTCCCACAGTCACAAACCATGTGGACGAGTGCTGCCGGGCAGGGCCACTATATATCGCTGACGGCACATTGGGTTAACTTGGTGGAGGCTGGGACCGAGTCTGACCCTGCGGGTGGTCATATACTGCCGACGCCGAGGATTGCGGGGCCTACCTCGATCCAGGTCTTTCAGGCCTACTATGCCTCCTCCTCCTCCCACCCCTCCTCCACCTCCTCCTCCGAATTACCATCCGTGGGCATGGCGCCATCAGTCGGTAGCTCTAGGCACAGCAGCAGTGCCGTCGCTAAGCGACAGCAGGCGGTGCTCAAACTGCTGAGCCTAGGCGATAAAAGGCACACCGCCCAAGAGCTATTACAGGGCATTCCACATCAAACTTGTTAACTTTGTCGCCACCCTGCTGTGTAATCCACAAAATATACTGGCAAACTTTTATCATTTACCGATATTATTTCAGCGCTTCTTGCGCATCTGTTTACATTCCCCTCACCCGCCATATCCCAAACTTATAAGAACGCTACTACACTTGATCTTATACAAAAGGTTCTTAGAAGTGCTGTTTGGGGAGTAGCCTAGAGACAGGGGCTTGGATTGGCGAAGGCTCGCCTGGCAGCGGAGCGCCAGCTCCATCCCAAGATCCAACTAACATAGTTTTAACTGCAGCACCTTTAATCTACTACTAGTTCACTGCCTCCATACATGGTCCCCTTATCAAACGAGCTGTGTCAGGCAGAATTTTCAGGTGTTTCACCAGATACATAGTGGAACTCAGCGTGTCTGTCGCCGCCATGCTGGAGACCTGCAGTTGCAATCATAGAAGCACAATATGGATGCCCCATACTGTCACTCTTAATCATGGAAGTCCTCTCCATGGCTGCCTCCAAATGTCGTCCCCTTATCAAACGAGCTGTGTCAGGCTCATTTTTCGGGTGTTTCACCAGATACGTTATGGAACTTGGTCACTATGTCGCCACCATGCTGTGTTATCGACTAAATATACCGTCAACCTTTTGTTCACAGAGGAAATAATTTCAGCGCTTCTTGCTCACCTCCTTTGGTTCCTCTCTGCCACCCATTGGTTTGAAGCCTGAGTCCATTTAGGGTATGTCGCCATGCCACTCTCTAGCCTGCCGCTGCTGCCGCTGCCTCTGCATGCCGTCCCCTATAGTGTCAGGGTCAATTATTGGATGTTTTAGATGCTATCTAGCTTCATTCTGTCACTCTGTCATGGCCATGCTGTTGCCCATAATTTTGGCATAATGGTGCGTTTAAGCAGCCTCAGAGGCATCCATGCATGCTGCCCCTGCTGTTTCCTGTCCATTTCCGTGGTGTTTCCATCCTTTATTGAGGTTTCCAGGTGTTTGGCCAAGCTTCCCTGTGCAGAGCCTTGGTCCCCTTGAAAAATGCTCGAGTCTCCCATTGACTTCAATGGGGCTCGTTATTCGAGACGAGCACTAGAGCATCGGGAAAAGTTCGTCTCGAATAACGAGTACCCGAGCATTTTAGTGCTCGCTCATCTCTAACAATGTCCCTTTAACCCATTCCCGACATTTGATGTTGTGGAATGTCACGGTCAGCAGTGACTTGCCTACCCATGATGTTCTACTACGTCCAGCTTCTGGCACCAGCTCCAGAACAGAGCCATTACCAGAAGCTGCGAGGGCAGGGGCGGTCGTGGGGAAAAGACCCCCCAAAGGCAGGCTAAATTCCGCGGTCGCACTGACCGCGTCATTTAACAAGTTAAACACCCGTGATCGGAGCCCACTCCGACCGCAGGTGTTACACTGGGGTGTCGGCTATCAGTCACAGTGTTTCCCGATGCGGGTTCGGCTTAGATCCTTATCTGAACCGGCATCAGCTCTGCGTCCGATATATTGGACAAAGAGCGTTAAGGGGTTAATGAGCAAAAAAACTGAACTTTTTTGATAAAAAAAATTTACTTTTTGTACCCACTTGTATAGAAACCCCAGTCTATAAAGTACAGCAAATTATTATAGAATAGTAAAAGGTCCTTCAGCCAATCGCAGATGGGTCTTTTCCAACTACCTAAAACTACTATTCCTAGCCCCAAAAATTGGGTGTACAGTGGCAATTGTGTCTCACCATATACTAGATATTGGGGGTCATTTACTAAGGGCCCGATTCACGTTTTCCCGACGTGTTACCCGAATATTTCCAATTTGTGCCGATTTGCTCTGAATTGCCCCGGGATTTTGACGCATGGGATCGGATTGTGGCTCGGATTGTGTCGCATGCACGCAACGGAAATCGGGGGGCGTGGCCGAACGATAATCAGACGGATTCGGAAAAAACGCCGCATTAAAAAACAAACAAACGCACGGGCCATACTCACATGCACAGAATAGAATAGTAAAAGGTCCTTCAGCCAATCGCAGATGGGTCTTTTCCAACTATCTAAAACTACTATTCCTAGCCCCAAAAATTGGGTGTACAGTGGCAATTGTGTCTCACCATATACTAGATATTGGGGGTCATTTACTAAGGGCCCGATTCGCGTTTTCCCGACGTGTTACCCGAATATTTCCGATTTGCGCCGATTTCCCCTGAAATGCCCCGGGATTTCGGCACATGGGATCGGATTGTGGATCGGATTGTGTCGCATGCACGCTACGGAAATCGGGGGGTGTGGCCGAACGATAATCCGACGGATTCGGAAAAAACGCCACATTTAAAAAAAAAATTAGTCGCATGAGCATTACTCACATGCACCACAATGAAGACGATGAACTCCGGGGCACCTCGGCGGATTTCGGCTCAGCAGCGCCACCTGGTGGACATTGGGCGCAGGACCTTCATGAATCGCTGGAAGACCCGAACGCTCGTCAGAGAAGCCGCCGCTGTTATGCGAATGGACCGGGTAAGTAAATGTGCCCCATTATCTTGGATATGCATTGGGAAGATTCTGTGTCCAGTTCAATGACTTTTGTTGACCTATAAAGCACTTAAAAAGGTACCTTGCTTTTAGCAACCAAGGATAATAACAAAGCAACAGCGGAGCTATATCCGTGATAAATATTGTTATTAGATGAACAAAAGGAGTGATTACACTGCCTGCAGTTCAGGGCTCATTTTTTAAGCAAATTGGGATATTTGTGTCGAAGTTTTGTACGCAGGATTGATATCACATCTGTCTTAATGGGAGCTGCAGTAAAAGCAGTTGCATCACAATTACCTGAATGAATGTTCATCATGATTCACACTGGAATACAATATTTAATAGGTCCCTAGAAATTTATTCTGAAGAAATGTTCTGCCAAGGACATAGCCTTACTTGACTTCTTATTTTTGGGTAATTGATAGTAAAAACAGAATACTGAATAATAAGCATGTTGTAGCACCAGTTAGTCAGTATGGTTCCGTTTCAAGGTCAGTGAAAGTGGGTTTTCCATCAACTTCTAAATGACCTATTAACATATTTGTGTACAATGTTTCATAGGTCCTATTTTTATGTGATGGGCTAACAAAATTATGTTTGTGTTTTTTCCCCCATTAAATTATGAAACATGAATTTTTATAATGACTATAGAAATCTTGGTCTGGATCTGAGAGGAGCGAATCTCTTCAGTAGTACGTAGATTAATTACCAATCTTTAGGAGGTAATAAACTTATTTCTAAGACAATTCAAATAATATTAGTTTGGAGCAATTCCATTCAGACCTGAACCAAATCAATTGTTCCTTTCTCTAGATTTGAAGCTTTGAGAAAATTTAAGAGGTATTCCAGGAATATAAATGTCTGCTAAAAAAAAATCTGAATGTCTGCGGGGCCAGGCGACGGGCCATTTCGTGCTAAGTCGCGCTTTCTCAAGAACGGCTTGAGAAAGCGTGACTGGCCCTGCTCTTCCCTTGTACTGCACCTTGTCCGAATAAAGAAAGTTCTTCAAATCGGTGAGTGTACAGACCTGTGTGAGGGCTTATTTTGTGCGTAAAAAATTTTACTTTCCCGTAATGTTATTTATTTTAACATGCCAGGTACTGCGAAGCTGAAAAAAAAATCCAAATGTGGAAAAATTGAAAAAAACGCACGTGCATCACGTTCTTGTGGGCTCAGTTTTTTTTACATTTTGACTGTGCACTCAAAATAACACCTCAGCTTTATTCTTTGGTTCGGTGCGATCACGGTGATAACAAATTTATATAGGTTTTATTGTGTTTTAATACATTTTCAAAAATTAAACGAATGTGTACAAAAAAGAAAAAATATTTTTTGCCATCTTCTGACGCTAATAACTTTTTCATACTTTGGTGCACGGAGATGTGTGAGGTGGCATTTTTTGTGAAATGAGGCGACGTTTTCACTGCTACCATTTTGAGGTCTGTGCTACATTTTGATAATTTTTAATTTCTTTTTTTATGTGATGTAAAAAGGTGTAAAAGTCGCATTTCGGACATTTGGGCGCCATTTCCCGCCTCGAAGGTCACCGCCGGCCGTAACCGTTTTTATATTTTGATAGATCAAGCATTTTGGGACGCGGTGATACCTAATATGTCTGTGATTTTTACTGTTTGTTATGTTTTATATCAGTTCTAGGGAAAGGGGGGTAATTTGAATTTTTAATATTTTATTAATTTTTTATATTTTTTTAAACTTTTTTTTTTTTTTTTTTTCCACTATTTCTTAGACCATCTAGGGTACATTAACCCTAGATGGTCAGATCGCTCCTACCATATATTGCAATACTTCTGTATTGCAATATATGGCATTTTTGCAGGTGGCTCATTGTAACGAATCTCCAGAAGCCATGTAGCCTCGTGTCAAAAGGAGACCCGAGGCTACCATGGCAACCAATCGCCGCCCCCCCCGATGACGTTCGGGGGTGCGGCGATCGTAAAAAAGATGGCGGCGCGCGCGCACCGCCGTCTTTTAAACGCCGCCGGCGACTTTGCCAGTGGCAATGACAGGGTTAATAGCCGCGATCGGTGCTAGCACCGACCGCGGTTATTAGCGGTGGGGGTTTTCTGCAAAATGCAAAAACCCCCACCTTTGTATGAAGAGGACTCAGCCCGTGAGCCCTCTTCATACACTCCTTATGCCTCTGCACGCAGAGCGTTAAGGGGTTAAAGTTTCCCATTCTTCATGGGGAGCCACGGGTCACGTAGATGGACGGAGTTGGGCAATTATAATTGTATGCACATCCTCTCTATCATATCAGTGGTTTAAGTGTCATGTACATACCTCCGACCATCTCCATCTGCTGCAAACCAGCAGAACACAGAACTTTAAAGAAGTCCCTAGTTCTGTTGCCAAGGGCCATATGCCAACCCCTTTAATACTTCTATTGTTTCCTTTTATATTATGCAGTTTTGTAGAAATCTTCTGTTACCATAAAGATACCACATAAAATTAAGCTCTTCCGAGAACATACACATGTATCTTTTTTATGTATGTACTTTCTTAGCTAGACTTGTCCATACTTGTCATGAGATGATTAGTTTTTGAGACAATATTGTCTTGGGATATAGTATCACAAAATGTTATACATATGGGAGGCCAACCAGTCAAAAAACATAAAACGCTTTATTGCCTTTTTTATCCTTTTATGTTATTGTATTTAATTGATTTGTTTATGATATTATATTATATTATTATAACTTATACTTTTATAGTGAGACTAGACTTTTGGGGATGAGTTTGCTGGAAAATGTTGCTATAGTAAATGCAATGAATTCTACTGAATCTACTCAGTCTTTGATATTTCTTTATGTGTAGACATTTCTCCAATCCTTTTGTGTGTAATGCAATTGACATCTGACCATGTACAAATCAGAGGGTGCCATAATCACAGAAATGACTCTTCATTCTTTTGTTGTATGTCTGATGGTAAAACAATACAGAAACTAAGACAAATCTGACATATGATACTGATATATTACATCATATGTTTAACCAAACAAGAGTAAATTTTTTAAATCTCTATTTTTAAATTAATTTCTACATAAATGTGTAATGTCCATATAAAGAAGTCCCTCTATCCGCAGTTGGCAGAATATGTGGTGTTAATATTTGTGTCTCTTGTGTGTGAACTGTGGCTTAGGTTTCTCTGTGTTTGGATTTATTGAGCCACACCCTGCTCTTTGCAGTGCAGCCCTGTCCAGCAAGGGTTATAAGCCTGATGGACAACTGCTGCTGGAAGCTTGTCCACGAACTGCCTTAGATTGTCCACTCGTCTGTCTGTGTTGTTATCTCAGTGTTGTGGATCTTTCGGTAAAATCCCACTTTCCCTGTCTCAGACTTGTGTTAGTTTTCTGTGCATCAGTGTGAACATTGGTCTATCTCAGTATTCCTGTTACCTGTCCCCTCCACCATCTAGTAGCTGCTAGACAAAGTAAGTCTTCCCTGTCACATTGTAGGGTCACTCAGGGACTGTAAGTTAGGTTCCTGAGAGCAGGTTCGCCCTTGTCAGGGCGGCTTATCTGCTGCAGACAGGGTCTTAGCCCATGGACATTGCAGGGTCTCAAAGTTCTACACTAGTTATCCAGTCTGACAGCTAGCACCAAGCCTGGTTGTGGTTGCACTGTTGCTGGACAGGTTCCTTGTAAAAAGGCCTCATTTATCAGGCCAGGCAAACAACAAATTGGCCCATATTTATTAACGCCCCTGCAGCCAGTTTTTTGTTTGACTTTTGGCTGCACTATATCCAGCAAAGGGCTCAAGTTAGGGGCGGCAAACTGGGCATTTGCCCAGGGCCCCCTGCCCTTAAGGGGTCCCAGCATGTGGACTTTTGTGGGCAGAGGATGTTTTGCTTCTTTAATACTCCTTAGTTGAATGCTCCTTAGATGCTTATCTATATATCTTCTATTAACCTATCTATCAAATCTATCTCCTATCTATCCATTTATTAATTGTTCTTCTATCTCTCTTCCACTTTATCTATCTCTCATATCTATTTATCTTCTATCATCCATCTAGCTATATATATATACAGACCAAAAGTTTGGATACACCTTCTCATTCAAAGAGTTTTCTGTATTTTCATGAATATAAACATTGTAGATTCCCAATAAAGGCATCAAAACTACGAATTAACAAATGTGGAGTTATATACTCAACAAAAAGTGAGAAACAACTGAAAATATGTCTTATATTCTAGGTTCTTCAAAGTAGCCACCTTTTGCTGATTACTGCTTTGGACACTCTTGGCATTTTCTTGATGAGCTTCAAGAGGTAGTCACCTGAAATGGTCTTCCAACAGTCTTGAAGGAGTTCTCAGAGATTTTTAGCACTTGTTGGCTTTTTTGCCTTCACTCTGTGGTCTAGCTCACCCCAAACCATCTCGATTGGGTTCAGGTCTGGTCACTGTGGAGGCCAGGTCATTTGGCATAGCCACCCATCACTCTCCTTCTTGGTCAAATAGCCCTTGCACATCCTGGAGGTGAGTTTTGGGCCTTTGCCCTGTTGAAAAATAAATGATGGTCCAACTAAACACAAACCAGATGGAATAGCATGCCGCTGCAAGATGCTATAGTAACCATGCTGGTTCAGTATAACTTCAATTTTGAATAAATGCCCAAGAGAGTCCCCAACAAAGCACCCACACACCATCACATCGCCTCCTCCATGATTCACAGTGGGAACCAGTCATTTAGAGTCCATTTGTTCACCTTTTATGCATTGCACAAAGACATGGTGGTTGGAACCAAAGATCTCAAATTTGGACCAAAGCACAGATTTCCACTAGTGTAATGTCCATGTTCCTTGTGTTTTTTAGCCCAAACAAGTCTCTTCTGCTTGTTGCCTGTCCTTAGCAGTGGTTTCCTAGCAGGTTTTTTTTACCATGAAGGCTGCTGCACACAGTCTCCTCTTACCAGTTGTTGCAGAGCTGTGTCTCCTGCTAGAGCTCTGTGTGGCATTGACCTGGTCTCTAATCTGAGCTGCTGTTAACCCACGATTTCTGAGGCTGGGGACTTGGATGAACTTATCCTCCTCAGAAAACATGACTCTTCATCTTTCTTTCCTCGGGCAGTCCTCATGTGTTGCAGTTTCTTGGTAGTGCTTGATGGTTTTTGAAACTACACTTTCAAAGTTTTCCCAAGTTTTTGGACTGACTGGTCACTCATTTTTCTTTACTAAGCTGCTTTTCTAGCCATAATACAAATTCTTTATTCAGTAGGACTATCAGATGTGTATCCACCTGACTTCTGCACAACACAACTGATGGTTCCAACCCCATTTATAAGGCAAGAAATCCCACTTATTAAACTGGACACAACGCAACAGTGATGTGAAAACCTTTTCTGGTAACTACCTCTTGAAGCTCATCAAGATAATGTCAAGGCTATATATATAATTCTCCTACAGTCCCATTGCATTACCACTTTTAGTTTTGCCCAGGGCCCCTCCTTGTCTTGAACTGTTCCTGCCGACATAACACAAATTTCTGCAGAGAAATGGGTGTAGTCGGACCATGCATTTTCGTGCAGTCTCTGACAGAATTGTGTTGCACGCTCTATGTTAAAGGTGCACCAAATAAAAATTGGTGCCCTATGTCTAAACAGTGCAGGAGGAACCAGATTCATGAAGAACATGCACCAGAAATCATGAATTTGGCGCACCCTACACTATACATAGGCAAATTGCAAGGAGTACAGTCTGCACTGTTTTTGATAAATGTGGGTCAATGCTATCACCATATTTAACCCCACAAAATTACTAAATCTCCTTTCTAGAATTTCTTCTTTTATTTTAAAATTCCCCCCTCTACATATAAAAAGAAAAAGAAATCACCATCAAGTCATATGCATGCAAGTCTGCTGTGAAGAGCTTGAGATCAGTCACTTTTAGAGTTTTGGATGTAATGTCAACTCAAATGCCTCTTTGGTTCTATTTTGACAAATTTTTATATTTTTTTTCACAATAGCTGTGTGAAGTCTTGTTTATTTGGGGGGGTGAAATGCTGTTTTTAATAGCACAATTTTGGGATTCATCTACCTTACTGGAGAACTTTTATCAACTCTTTAAAAAAGATTGCCAATTTGACATGTTGTTCTAATATAAATTTTCTGCCTTTATCATTGACCCTAAATAACATAATGGCCCACATTTATTAAAGAGTTTGCACCTGTTTTGGTGCACTGCAGGGGCGTTGTTAGGGTAGTAAAAGATCTGGGGCACGGGCCCAAATTCTTATGTACCGGATTCTCAGTAGTGTCCGGTCCTGCATCTACCATCATCATACGTGGTTGCATAAAAAAACGTTCTTATGTATGACTACAGAATACCCAGGAGAACATCTATGATGGCCCACATTAATTAAAGCCCCTGCCGCAGTCAGACCAAAAAAGTTGGTGCACTCTGTCAGGGCAGTGCAGGGGGCGCCAGATTCATGAAGAACGTGCGCCCTCTACACAATCTTGAGGAAAACTGCACATAGTACACACTGCATTGTTTTTGATAAATTGTAGTTGTTCTTGTTTCTTATTTTCTCTATTAGGTAAAGACTACCATGTCTCTTCTCCCAGCCACACACAAAAAAAAGTTGGTGCACTCTGTCGGGGCAGAAATCCTTAATCCGGCATCCTCTACAGACTACACAGGACACTGCACAGAGTACAGACTGCACTGTTCTTAATAAATGCGTTGCAGTATGCTCTTCACTTTCACATTGTTCCATACATCCTGGTCCCCTGGTAGTGTTATCCTGCCGCTATCCCCAACACCGCCCCACCAAATACTGCAATGCTGCTACAGAGAGAGCCTCTTGAAAATAGTAGTAACACACACATAATGTTCCCTAGCATAACATGTTGTAACATCCCCCCATTTTAGTCCCCACAATGTAAAATGCTCTTTATCATTCCCTATAAAATTCCTATTGTGGCCCTACACAGTATTCTGTCCTGATTTTAACCCCAAGACTTTGTAATGGCCCCCAAATATAGTACACATATATACTTCCCATTCTGGTTTGTTTATAGTACACTGTTCTGTTTCTGGCTCCCACAATTTATAGTGAACCTGCTAGATAACAGCTCCCACACAGTCAATGGCTCCATACTTTACGTTACACCGTTACAGTGCCACACATCTAATAACTTCTCTAAATGTGGCCTGACATGTATTAATGCCACCCTCCCTTAATGCATACGGCCCCTAATATGGCCTCTACTAATTCCCACTCATCTCCTATGTATGATTAAAAAAAATAAACCCCGATACCCTCTCTCTTCATCTTGCTGTGCAGGTCGAGGTGTGTTTACGTCATTATATGGCATCTTCTGTTCATGGCGGTTATGGGAACTACTTGAAGCAGGAGATGCCATGTATTCAGGTCACTGAGTCTCCTGCAATATGTAGTGGGGCAGGAGATGCCATGTAGTTACATCACCAATGCAAAATCTTATAATGTATATGCGCCACCAGGCAAAACATCTCCAGGTCTTACCCAGTGTACTTCTGCAGGCACCGGCAGCCTCGCCACATGGCGTCAAGGTGGTGTTACCGCAAAAATAATCACGATTTCTTGCACTGTGCAAAAACTTGTTATTTTAGTGCTTCTATAACAGAAACTGCCATAGAAGCGCTGATTAATGTCCCCTATGCATACATGTATGTGTGACATCTCGGGTCACTGATGTGAGGGAGTGGACTGCTGAGCTGTAGGTTACACCTGTGCCTGCTCCTCACTGACCTGGAGTGACTTATTTCATGTAGCTGTGAGCAGGGTGTCTGCCGGCAGACTGCACTCACTAACCTGCTCCTTGTTCTAGGATGGAGGCAGCTCACCCTCACTGCAAACCTGACCTAGAGCAGGACACATTAAGGCCAAGGGAAAGGGGCGGTGCTAAACGGAGGGGTGGGGCCAGCACGCTAAGCGTTCCAATTCACACAGTGTAGCATTGAGAGTGACTAGAGCAGCGCTGTGACGGCCCTGAGCAGTGCACGTGCCAGGGCAAGTACTCTGTTTTCTCAGCCAGCTGTGCCTCTGTGTAGGTGGTGTGCAGTATATTCGGGGCACTGGATAAAAGATCCGGGGCACATGCCCCTGATCTTTTAGCCTAGCGATGCCCCTGGTGCACTCTGCACTAGAAAGAATGTGCCAACTGCTTGTTCATGTATTTAAGAAGTGTTTACACAGGTTTTGTGTCACAGCTGCACTGTCTGATAAGACCGAAAAAATGGGGCATTGCGGTGCACAGTTAAATCGTGCACCATAACTATGTCCGATGTGCGCCACAATTGTGACTGCACCACAATTCTAAAGCATGAAGAAAATGCACCGGTTAAAAAAAAATGGTGCATTCTGCTGGAGAAGTGCAGGGAGCACCAGATTCATAAAGAATGTGTGACATATTGGGGCACACTTAGTAAAAACAGTGCAAACTGTACTATGTTTAGTTTGCCTGTGTAGGGTGCAGGGTGCGCCAGATTCAGAATTTGTGGCACCCATTCTTCATGAGTCTGCCACTCCCTGAACTGCTCCGATAGAGTGCAACACTTTTTTTTGGTGCACCTTTAACATGGTGCATGCAACACATTTCTGTCAGGCTTTGCATGATAAATCTGGTGCATGGTTTGACTAAGCACTAAAACGCCTCCTAATTTGTCGCATGATGCCTAGTGCAGCTTAGACAATTCTTAAATACCTGTGCAAGCAGTCTGCACTAAAAAGAATGTCCAAAGTCTGATAGAAAACTGGTGCAAGGGTCTCAATAAATGTGCCCCATTAAAGGGAACCTGTCACCAGAATACCCATTTTTAGCACTCCCCCAGTCCCCACAGAGCATAGTACATACACTGCCAAAGTGTTTTTGTATTAAAAATTGGTTTTTCAGAAAGAAAATATATGTTATATAGTACCTTTCATTAGCATCTGCTGTGTGACTAGGCAGTTGCCAAATGGGAGGGTCTGGAAAGGAGCATTTCCCCCCCCCCACCCTTGGGGAACAGATACTCCATGTGACCTTTTCAAATATATGAAAACTCCCATCCCTTGGCTTAGCGACGCCCCCTGCTCCTCTACAGCCAATCCTGAGTGTGGGGAGTTATTCATATATTTGAAAAGGTCACATGTTTCCCAAGGGTGGGGGGAAACTGCTCCTTTCCATCCCCTCCCATTAGGCAACTGCCTAGTCACACAGCAGATGCTAATGAAAGGTACAATATAACATATATTTTCTTCTGTAAAACCAATTTTTTATACAAAAACACTTTGGCAGTGTATGTACTATGCTCTGTGGGGACTGGAGGAGTGCTAAAAATGAATCTGTCGCACACTGCGCCCTCTACAGGCAAACTGCAAATAGTTCACCTTGGTCTGCACCTTGTGCAGTGCCTTATGTATCTTTATTTTACAGATGTTCCTTGCAACTTTTCACTTTTCTGCTTATTTTTAAGACTTTTGTAGCACAAATCTGCACCTTGTCCAGGGATGGTGCAAAGGAAAGATTTTTTTCATGAGCCCTATATTAACATATAAATTGGAATTATTTCTCATCATTTCATTTAATTATTAAAACATTTTCACATATACCTGCTGGACATTGAAAGTTTGGGCTGTTTTTTTTTTTAAATTCATACATTCGGCAGGCTATATACTGGGGGGCAGGGGCTGCAACCTATATACTAAGGGGGCAGGGGCTGCGACCTATATACTGGGGGGAGGCAGTGACTTCAGGCTATGTACTGGGGTGCAGGGGCTAGTGGCTATATACTGGGGGCCCAGGTGCTTCAGCCAATATACTGGGGGGGGGGCAGGGGCTGGCAGGCTATATACTACAGGGGGCTGGCAGGCTATAGATTAGAGGGGGCTGGCAGGCTATATACTATGGGGCTGGCAGGCTATATACTATGGGGCTGGCAGGCTATATATTACAGGGGGCTGGCAGGCTATAGATTACAGAGGGCTGGCATGCTATATACTGGGGTGCAGGGGCTAGTGGCTATATACTGGGGGCCCAGGTGCTTCAGCCAATATACTGGGGGGGGGGGCAGGGGCTGGCAGGCTATATACTACAGGGGGCTGGCAGGCTATAGATTAGAGGGGGCTGGCAGGCTATATACTATGGGGCTGGCAGGCTATATACTATGGGGCTGGCAGGCTATATATTACAGGGGGCTGGCAGGCTATAGATTACAGAGGGCTGGCAGGCTATACACTACATGGTGACGGCAGGCTATATTCCAGAGGGCCTGACAAGCTATATACTAGAGGGGCTGGCAGGCTATATACTAGAGGGGCTTGCAGGCTATATATTACAGGGGGCTGGCAGGCTATACACTACATGGTGGTGGCAGGCTATATTCCAGAGGGCCTGACAAGCTATATAGTAGAGGGCCTGACAAGCTATATAGTAGAGGGGCTGGCAGGCTATATACTAAAGGGGCTGGCAGGCTATATACTATGGGGCTGGCAGGCTATATATTACAGGGGGCTGGCAGGCTATATACTAGAGGGCGCTGGCAGGCTATAAAGTAATACTCTAGTATAAATGGTATATTATATGTTACTTTTTATTGTAAATACCTGCTGGTATGTGCTTCCTGGAGACCCCCCATATGCATATGCAGAAATGCAGATCCCTGTCTTTGGTGAGAAACTGCTGTTTCTAGCAATCGGCAGAGACATCTGGTTAAAGGGAGTGGGATGGTATTGGATGTTGTTATCAACTCTTTATGTCACTCTGTTCTATTTTTTATGAAAGTTTTCAGGCAGACAATGCATTAACAACAAAGCAAATTTTTGACAGGTCCCTTTACACAGTCTGTTCAGTTAATTATCGTGGTTGTATTTGCAGACACATATGCAGATTCTATTAGATGTCCTTTCGTGCCTGGCAAAGAGTAACAAGTGTGAAGGCTGTTATGTAAAATCATACACATTTTCGCTTAATTATATTCTGTTGAAATAGATGGACAGTTTTGCTATATCCCGAGTTACAAACCATCAACACTTTGGATAATTATACTTTTAAGTTGGGCTAATTATACTTGTCGTGCTTTTCTAATGACATTGTGTGAAATCATTGCTCGGGTACAGTACCTATTGCACGTAATTGTTCTGCTCAATAAAATACCACTGGAATGGCTGACCTTTCTGAAATCCTGTTTTTTCAAGCAAGTGACATAGAGAAACTACATTAAGTGCAAAATGACTGCAAGTGCAAATTCTGCTTAGCACTACATTTAATGTAATGAACTTGCCGAAAAAATTACATATTAAAAGGTGAACATTCTGAATAACCTACAGAAGTGGCTGTGCGCTTACAATAGGACAGAGAGTAAAGGACACCAATGTTACTGTATTATAGGAAATCTACCATCAAAATCAAGCATGAGAAACCAGGGACTTATAGACCCAGGCATCGTTACTGTGGGAATCTTCTTATATTTGTTATCCATGGCTTCCTTCCTTCTAAAATCAATGTTTAAAATAATGCAAATAAACCTGAAGAGCTCTGGGGGGCATTACCAGAGCCCCTCCATGCTGTAGCTTCACTGGTTGTTGCACTTTTTAGTCCAAAAAAGCAAGGAAAACCACTAAATAGTAAATAATTAGGTTTTACTTTATTCCAAAACAATAATCAAATCACAAAACATAAAAAGTGCTTAGGAAGTTTCATTTGTACCCGGACACTTGCAGCTTGTAGCAATAATGAAATTCATGTAAATAAAGTGCAAGTGCAAAACAATGACAACTTATTGGGGGAGATTTACTTACCCGGTCCATTCGCCATCCAGCGGCGCGTTCTCTATGGTGGATTCGGGTCCGGCCGGGATTCACTGCGCTGAAGACCATCAGAACACACTGAAGTTCACCGAGCCAACGTGGGTGAAGGTAAGTGCGAGTCGAGCGACAAATTTTTTTTCAAATGCGGCGGTTTTTCCGAATCCGTCGGGTTTTTTTATGGCCACGGCCCCCGATTTCCGTCGCGTGCATGCCGGCGCTGATGCGCCACAATCTGATCGCGTGCGCCAAAATCCCGGGGCAACACATGAAAAATCGCCGCAAAACGGAAATATTCGGTTAAACCGTCGCAAAAACGGCCCCCATTATGTATATACATAAGGAAAAAATACACATCAAATTAATCTCAGTACAATATATATATTGTACATGACTTCTAGGACAGAGGCACCAATTAACCCATACAATGTCGTAAGTTCATAAATAGGAATCAGGAATCATACAGTATATCATATAGTGGATATGACTAACTCATAGTCATCTGCAAGTCATCTCCCCAACATACGTTTCAGTATGCACCTTCATCTAGGGGGTGATGTGCAGTGAGCCTGGGAAATCTTTTAAAGAATTGTGTAACCAATCTTAATACAAAGCTACCATGTGAGCAGGATTGCTCATAATCATGCTGTCAGGACGCATGTGTATGCCTGTATCATGAGTCAGAGCGCACTCAGGACAGGTCACACGACCAGGGCAATGCCATCCTAAAATTACTTGATGTATGAGATGTGCAATCACATTAAAAGGTGTGTTGTCATGGACGTGTGATGCCCCCCATGCAGATCCCGGCAGATTGTTTGGGATGTTACACTGCGTAGGAGCACTTCACCCTCCCTGTACCTACTGCAATCTCACCCAGTAGAAGGGGGAAGTACTGAGGGAGAAGAGGTAGGGGAGGCATGCTCCCGCACAGTGTAAAAGGCAGTGAATCCAAGACCCCTGACACCCTCTGGCATCAGTAACATAATTTTAAAAATTGATTTTAAAAGAAAGGAGACCATGGATAACAAATATAGGAAAATTATCACAGTCACGGTGCCTGAATCTATAAGTAAGTGTCCCTGGTTTATCATGATGGATTTTGATGGTAAACTATATATTTAATGGAAATCTATCAGCTCCAAAATAATCAGTGAATAAAAGTACAAACTGCACTTCATAAATTTACCAGATACACCTCTCTTATTTTCCAGCAATATGTTGTTTCATTGAGAATCCCATTTTTATTTTTATCCAATTGAAGTACTGGGTGCACTGGAGGTGGGACCATACCTACAGTTTTTTTATTTCTACAGATTGGCCAACATTTATCAAAAACAGTGCACTCATGTACTGAAGTGGTTCTTCAGGGGTGGGACATTCAAACACTTTTAGATCAACATAAGGGCACTGACACTACTATATCTAGTATATGTATGTGTTACAGCATTTCAACATATTACTGGCTACAGGAGGTGTTGGGATCATTTGAAAACATTACACAAGAAACCTGCAAATGAGTTCTGTAGGTTTGTGATTAAAGGGGTATTCCTACGAAGACAAGTTTCTTAAATATACTCAGGATAAAAAAATAACACACTCTCTAATTCACTGTTAATAACAAAAAATACAGCATTTCACAGATATAAGTCCAAGCTGTCTCTATCAGTCCTGCTGTACACAATTTCAGTTGCCCCTGGTTTCTGACCCTGTAACTCCTGAAGCCATCTTGCCTGACGCAGGGGAGCTGAGGTCTTCTCTGTTCTCTGCTCCCTGCAGCTGCCCCACCCCCCTGCATTCCAGGATGAGCTCACACTGATACACATGGACCCTGACTTCCTGCCAAAAAACAACAGCAGCAAGAGGAGAGGTACAAGCTACTGGCAGATACGTTCTTAATCCGGGGAGGTTCTTTATCTGTTTTCAGCAATCTTCTTTTGCTGTATATCACAACGGCCTATTTTCATCAGAATTAGAGTTTAAAAAATATGCTAATCAGGGCTAGGTGCTCTGCAGAGCACCTCGAGGCTCCGTCAAAAACTAAATTATGCACGCCTTGGTGCCTCCTCACGCTGCCCAAGAACTGTCACCGTCTCTCTCTGTAAATCTTGCGCATTTCCCCTGTTGGAAGCTCGAGGATAGGTATTCTCAAACAAGATTTTAGAGAGAGACAGTGATGTCACATGCTGGGTACGGTTGCATTGAGAGGGCTCAAGGGCTGAGCCCTCTCCATAGCCGGTAAGTCTTTGCTGCATATTAATTACCCGCAGATCACCACCGACAAATCTGTCGGCGGCTTCAAAAAATGGTGCGTATGCTGAGGATTGTTGCTCCCTGTGGTGTCATCATGGATCAGCGATCCGCCGACATGACAGCCGTCGACCCAAGGCTTCCTTGCACATTGTAATGAATGAGGAGGGAAATCCAAATAAACTGCCATACAGTATAGTAGTGCCATGCCATATAGTATTTAGAAATGGTCACACAGGTGCACAGGTCGTTATATCACAGAGAGTAATCTGAGCTGTGTGATATAATGAGCAGTGCACCTGTGTGACATCACATGGCCATGAACAGCCACTGATCCATTGGAAGTAAACTTTCTATAGAATAACAGCAAGCAGAGATCAAGGAAACTGAGGAATTCATACAGAAAGTATATTGGAATATTGTATAATTTTTCATTAAACAATCAATAACATTTATTTACAGAAATGGGTACGTTCCTTTATGAGTCGGGGGTTGTGTGGGTTTTAAAAATGTTTCCCTATTAGCTAGGGCTAATACTTATCTTAACACTTATGCAAAAGTACTTATACTTATCTTTGAGCACAGCCTTAATAGGTATTTGGACGTTGTTGACATGACATCACTTCTTTATACCAACATAGATTGATTGTAACTGGAGGCCCCATTTAGTAAAAACTAAAAATGATTTGACCCATTCACCTCACAGTCAACACCCATGATTGGCTGAAGTCTGGGTTCAGGGACCTGAGCCTGCTGTGTTTGACATGGACCCAAAAGGCACAGTCTGCTTATCTCTGAAAATTTGTGAGAATTCACAAAACAAAAATTTTTGTTAAAAATAATATTGATAGTAAAACTTTTAGAGGACTTGAGTGGCTTTTGTATTAATTTACAGGACAATTATAGAAACATCAGTTGGACCTAAATCAAATCTTATTAAAATATTAGGCAAAGTTTCACCAAGGCAAAACCTGAAGCTCATCTCTAGCTCTACCCTTTAAGTAAGAACCAAAAAAGGTATGATACGTAACACGACTCAATAAACTCCATTGCCTCATAATAGAGAGGTCATTATAGTGTACGTCATTTTACCAGACAAATAGATCTCTACAGAGGCCTAACTAGGAGAGGCAGGGCCTCATAGCAGACTTCAGCATGTGGCCCCCCCTTCCCCTTTAATAAAGTTACATATTTGTATTCTCACGCAGTATATACACACCATATATAAATACATACAGCAAATACACACATACATATAGTACCATATACACATCACATATACACACTGTCAGAGATTTTCATCTAGGGCTCCAACAACCCATCACCATCACAGTTGTAAAGTCACTTCCAAATTCATTGCTATAACCAAAATGGCAACCGCTACCGGGATGAGAGCAGAAACCAAGACACACACTCCAATCTGCAAAAGAAGTCCTGAGAAGAAGACTTCAATGGCTCCTTGGTGAGGCCAACACATAAGATAAGCAGGTGCTGAAGCAAAAATATAGGACAAGAGTCAAGGACAGAACTGTCCCTCAGCAGATAAAACAAAATGATGTTTGAATCATGAGATTAATAGACATTTTACAATATGGCTTGTGAGTGGACAACAAGGCGTCCGAGTGAACAAAATGGAGCATAGAGAAATATGATATCCCTCACCACACAAATACATACAGGGGCACATTTACTAAGGGTCCGCGGACCGCATTTTCGTTGGTTTCCCCGACTTTTTCTGTTTTGCGGTGCATTTAACTGGGGTTTTTGGTGCACGCGATCAGATTTTAGCGCAATCGCCACGACTTTCATGCAACACAAATCAGGGGGTGTGGCCGTCGGACAACTCCACTGATTTGGACTAAGTGCGGGATTTAACATTTAAATTGTGTCACAAGCCAAGCGCTTACATGTACTGGAAAGAAGAAGGTGAACTCCGGTAGACCTAAGCAGGGAAGCGACACTTGCTGGATATTGGGCGCACGATGTTAGTGAATCGCGACAGCTCCGAATCGTCGTCGGACAATGCACCTTGGGGATCGCGATGGGATGGGTAAGTAAATGTGCCCCACAGTATATACACAATACACATACAGCACATTCACACCCAATACCCTAGATGCTAGGACCCCCTGACGCTGCGGGCCCCATAGTGGCTGCTATGGCTGCTACCCCCGTAGTTGCTCACTGGATCTCTACTTTAACCTCTCGAATATGGTGAATATGAGAGAATCTGTGATATGAGGACCTCCAATTCAGATGTAATCATAGCCTTAATCATTACTCTTCATTCACATAAACAACCAGGTAAAATATTAGATTTCCTTCTATTTTACATGTCACCAGAATTATGAATGTAGATTCTGCAGCTTCAATAACTAATGTATTGGGAATCTTCTTGTTTGCTAAGACTGAAACCTGAAGCTGCAAAATGAGCAGAACTGGGGATATTACACCATCACATCGTCCCTGGTCTCCTAGCAACGAGCTGAGAAATCGGATCTGACTAAGTCTTATCACAACGAGCTGGTATGGCAATTAATATTCATTAGCAGTTTCTTCAAGTTTAGACACAAGATGTAGCTGCTAAAATCTATTTGGGAAATACTATTTTATGAATGAAGACAGTGCATACATTACTGCAACCTACATAACAGATCTTTTCTGTACCTAATGGACTCATCGCCCTATATATGTCAGGGGAGATAGTGGTAATACCACCCTAAAGAAATGAGTCACATGCATCACACAAGAAACAAATAAATCATCACTCGTCAAGAGAGATCAACGTATCAATGGCTTATAGGGATTGTGCTATTAAAGAAAATAAAGATGAATCTACGGGATGGGTGGTAACTGGTTAATCATTGGGAGTCTGACCGTTAACAATGCAAAGATATTTCTCTGGAGATCCTATAAAGAGTTAAAATATATGTGTATGGTCTACCAATACATTCATACAAGGTATATACATGTATGGCCTACCAATTCATTCATACAAGGTATATACATCTATGGCCTACCAATGCATTCATACAAGGTATATACATGTATGGCCTACCAATTCATTCATTCAAGGTATATTGCTACCTATTATCAAGGTTGACAAGAGTTCCAGAGGGATCCTACTGATAAGCAAGTTATTATGCTGAATAGGTCATAGCTTGCTTTTGTGGCTCAAGTCTCTCAAAAAATCTTTGTCTAATAAAGCATAAATTACATACTGTTGACTAGGGAGGAGTGAACCCGAATAACAGTGTTTGAGTCAGTTCTGGTTATTGTGGGTTTTGGTCCCTGTAACGTTTTGGCTCCACCCCCACCACTGCTTACTCTGCCATTGCTTCTTCCAACTCCACCTCCCACTGTGCCCGTACTTCAACTCTGTCTGCGACCTCCCAACTTGGAGTTGAATAAGATGATCTATCAGCTCTCTGTATCATCATTGTTCCCCAGTTGCAGCTGTGTGAGGATCTCATCACATCTGCTGGCATCAGGGAAGATAAAAGCTGCTAAGAAATGGGGACAGGTGAGTATCTGATGATGGGGCCCACAGGGGGAGATGATGGGGGTCCACAGGATTTGCAGATGTACCCTGAGGAGTGCAACAGCTAAGCCCAAAACCCTGCTCTGAATCCTGAATGTTTTATTATGCTGTTCTGCTTGTCTGAAAAGAGTATCTATTACTTCTTGTAAGCTGGTACACTCACACAATGTTTCTTTTCTGTTCTTGTATAAAAATGAAAAATTATGAAAAACTTTTAATGAGGAAAACATACAATGAGGTTAAAGGGTCTTACATTTTGCTGTAAGAGTAGATCAAAGGGAGTCTATTGTCTCACCCACAAGTAGAACCAGCATTGTGTAGGATACTTGATATGCGTAAACATATTATTCTTCTCTGTGATCTTATATTTTAGCGGAAATTATGTTTTCATATTTATGCTAATAGATTTGGTTATACAAATTCAAAGTTGTGCCTGCTGGTGCACAGATTATTTTCCTTTTTACGCTGCGGAGCCACAGCGAACGGACCAGCTGGGGCACATCTACAGTATATAACATAAAGCACTAGATGACATGATCAGCTTAGTGCCTTAACCAGATGTGATAAAGCAGGTGGGTGATTGACAGCAAACTCCCCCTTTTGCTGGATAACTAAAATAAGGTAACACACTTTTAGTCATGTTAACCAGTGCTTCATTATTACTTGTACAATGCTGGTTTTAATTTTGGGCAGAGATGAGAAATTCATCCAAGATTCGATTTGTAAAAGCTTTGTCACATTTATCTTAAGATTCTGTTTGGTTCTGATGTTGTTCCACTTGTCCTGGAAATTGGTATATAGCCCCCTCTAGTCCTCTAAAACATAGAATTGTCATAAAAAAGCCTCTACCTTGAATTATTGATTTTATAAAAATGTAATTTTCCCCACTCCCCTACAAGCTCCCTAAGCTCTTGGATGAATGGTGTAACTGTCATTTTAAAAATGTATCTGAAGAGAATAAGAAAAGATTAGAATTTGAATCGGTGGATGTAAATTTCAAGATTTGTACCTAATCTGCAAACCAGCCAATAGATTTCGCTATTCTGAGTGAGTTTGAAAGTCCTTTAGGGGGATTTTCAATTTATTAGCATTAATAACTACTGATGAGTGGACCCAAGCCATCCAAGTCGACCCGACCTAGATTCTGGTTTAGGTAGCAAACAAGGTTGTAAATTTGGGTTTGGCTGAAGCTCAATTTAACAGGTCCTTTCATGACTAATAAGGACCTTTTAGTAGATATTTTGTGCTACATTATGTTATTATTATATTATTACATTGTAAAGACACACTCTTGGCCAGTTGGGACCCCACCAGTCCTCAGCTCACCTCTATAGACGTGTTTTGATGTTTTCCATTAAGATTCAAAGGGTGTCTTGTAGAGATGAGCGAGCACTAAAATGCTCGGGTGCTCGTTACTCGAGCCGAACATTTCCAGATGTTCGAGTGCTCGTTTCGAGTAACGAGCCCCATTGAAATCAATGGGAGACCCGAGCATTTTTCAGTAAAATTATAAACTTAACGAGCACAGTGAAAATACACAGTGCAGAACAGATTGCAGATGTTCGGGAACATCTGCGATCTGTTCCGGAGACACGCGTGCAGAACGGTGTTCTCCGCAATAGTATTTGAAGAACAATATGTGTGAAGAACAACTTGCAGATGTTTGGAAACATCTGCAAGTTGTTCTTCACACATATTGTTCTTCAAATACTATTGCGGAGAACACCGTTCTGCACGCGTGTCTCCGGGACATCTGTGATCTGCTCCGGAGACACGCGTGCAGAACGGTGTTCTCCGCAATAGTATTTGAAGAACAATATGTGTAGAGAACAACTTGCAGATGTTGCCAAACATCTGTAATGTGTTCTTCACACATATTGTTCTTCAAATACTATTGCGGAGAACACCGTTCTGCACGCGTGTCTCCGGAACAGATTGCAGATGTTCCCGAACATCTGCAATCTGTTCTGCACTGTGTTCTTTCACTGTTTTCTTCAATTAAACAATTAAATTAAATGTTTAAATTGTATCTTTTTACTGTTCTTCACTTTTTTTTTTTTAATTAAATGCTCGTTATCGAGCAGGGCAAATACTCGTCCGAGCAACGAGCCGGTCCGAGTATGCTAATACTCGACCGAGCATCAAGCTCGGACGAGTATACTCGCTCATCACTAGTGTCTTGGGATCTCAGTATAATATTAAGAAGTCAGAAATAAATTAGCCCTCAGATTCCATCTTTTACCTTCAAATCTCCTATGTAATACAAAGTCTTAATTTAGATGTGCAACAGCTAAAAACAATGTCTTCTCCTAATGTCTGGATGGCTTATTATGAAATGAATAACTTGGCTGCAAAAAGGATACACATTAATCCACAGGCCTAACAATGTCGAAGTGGAATAATGTTCGCTTCAAAACAGAATTCCTGAATAAATTTATTAAGAGTTAAAGAAGAAGCACATCTATGGATACAATATGCTAATGAGCGTTGGCGGTGAGATGCTAATTAGCTTTCTCTACAATAAGGAAATGCAAATGGGGCCGCTGGAAAGTGATCATTATTTTTCACAACGTTCTCCATCGCCACTGTTTAAATTTGTTCTTTAAATAGATTTTTACCACCCTATTAACTTTTATCAGGGAAGAAAACCCACAACATATAAGTTATTTCCGCCTTTGTGTTCGGTGTTTGAAGAAAAGCCTTCTTCTATCCCTTCACAGCTGGCTGCCTGTGCAATGTATCACTCTCCTTCTACCATCGGAAAATGAATCATGGATGATTACACATAAAACCCCTTCACTTTTTGTTTCTCTCAAAAGGAATACAAATAATTGATACATAATAAAAGAATTTAAAGGGCTATGCTGGTTGTTATGGAAAGCCATCCAGATCCAAGGATGTCCTTATAAGGTGATATTGGACAGATGGATCTGCAAGGATTTAATACTGTAAACTTTACCACCTAAGAAGCCGAGGTGGAACATCCCCGTAAAACAGATTTGGTCAAGGAATGACCTGGAGGTTGAGGTTCACACCCTATGTTGACTTTGTTATGGGATAATGTTTTTGCCTCCTCTTAGAGTGTTTGTCTGGTACCGGTTTTTGTACTCCTTTGTCTCATTCATGACTCCATTCAAATGTTAATAGGGATGAGCACACCCAATAGGGATCAGATTTGGTGCATTCTGCTGTTTGGTTAGGACATCTGGACTCAAACTGAACACGAAAGGAAGGCTAACTTCTGCGATCAGTCCTGCCACCGATTACAGGTGTTAACCTTGCAGGCAAACCCGCAATGTAAGGCATGGATCCAAACACTACTATTTGGTTCCGCTAATCCCTATTTACTACTGCTTCAGCCTCATTGCTGCCAATACATGATTATTCTGAAGATCATATTGCAGAAAAAGCCTTTATGGTCCAAAATTGTTGATAAACTTGCAGACTCTTCATGGTCTGATTACTAAGGTTCTGATGACCATTACATGCATTGGCGGGATAGGAGACCAAAGGCCTGCACAACATGTACCATGCGTAATGAAACTTTCAGGGTGTTCCCTCCTGTGCTCCATTCACTTCAGCAGGATATTTAAGCTCATACCATAGTGGTTTCATACACATCACAACGTTTTCCACAATTCACACCATAACACTCACCACCCATATACATGGATGGAAGAAGACTCCAATAAACTGATTTGTAGGAACCATGTATTCCACCCATGATTCACAGCAGCACTGGAATATGAAGCCCCTAATCTCCATTCTCAAGATGGATCCCTGAACTTGGATCCAAATCTATACAATATTTATTCTATATCCTTTAAACATGCCATAACTGTCTAAAAACCTTTTAGTAAGAATGTTTCCAAAGCTGTTGTTGCTTTACCATAAATCTATTGATTTCAATGGGAACTGCAAACTTTTGACTTGTTAGTGCTGAACCATAACACTTGTTTCCCTGGAGATTTCATCTGATCAACAGGTGGCTTACTAGTGGGACGCCTTGTAATCAGCTTGGGGACTCTTCTAAGCAGATGGGATTGTCCAAAATACAGTACATAATCCTCTTAAATTCTCTTTAAAACAATTTTCTCAAGCTTAATGTTATCAATGGATGTGACAAGTTTTTAAGATTCTCCTAGCAACCATATTTTCACAGTATTACATATTGTATGTTTCAATGCAAATCAGTTTTTCCTCCACCGGAGCTTGTGAATTTTCGATGAACACAATAGACATGCTATTACTCTCTACTAACCTTATAATTGTATACCTAATATCATTACAATTGCCATGTCATCAAGACATCACATTTCACAATAACTAATGATACATCTAGTTAGTTCATAAAATGTCTTGATATTTTCTAGACATTTCACCATCATCTGTGGCACAAGGCATTGTTGTGGATGTGTCGATATGTTACTGAGATGTCGGTAAAAAACGTATTTGGCCTTTGGGCAGCAGTATCAGGTGAAGGGGGGGGTGTTCCCTAACTGAAAGTGTAGCTCAGTGGAATACCTGTGGCGGTGTGAACCAGAACTGGGCCTTGCTGTGTTGGAGGACAGAGAACGTGAACCTAACCCAGTGATGGTCCAAGTAAGGACTGTGTTATATAATTTGGACTGTATTATTTGTTTTGCCGCTGGAGCAAGCAGTTGGTATTTTTTCAGTTTTTTCCCCCTTTTTTATTGTATGCCAAAAGTTTGTTTATCTGAAAACTGCCGCCTGCCGTTTTTCTGAAGGCTACCATTTGAGTTCAACCCCCACAATAAGTAGATAACATCAAGCTACAGAACAGGGTACCAAGGTATTGAAGCACATAGTGCATCAAATCAGCAAATGCGCTACTTATGTAATAACTGCAGAGTTCCAAACCTTCTCTAGTATTAACATCTACATAATAACCATACCCTTGTACTTGGCTATTTGTGTAATGTGTTTCCATGACCACGCAGATTTATGCAAGTCTTATCACCAAGCAGAAAGCCAAGACATGGATGTAGTGGTGCGAAGCACATTGCCAGCACTAGACTCCACAGAGTTGGAAACTTGTTCTGTGGAGTTTGTACTGAACTTTGCCAGTTTGGATCTCCTGGTTTCTTGCACCCAACCCTTTACTTCTCTAGAAGTTTGGGTCCAGGTTTGGGTTCGGCTCAACCCCACCTTCCCTCTCAGTAATTCCTGCAATCGATTCTGGCACCAATTGTGGGCATTAACTCTCGACTTTGGACTCATGGTGGGTTGGGTTATGGGCCATGATTTTATTTTGGATTTTGCTGTCAGGCTCCTGTTTTTTATGTGGATTTTCTAGCAAACTATTCTAATTATACAAGTGGATTGATAAAATAGCTTGAAAATATGTTGTCATCATATATATTAATCTGAAATGGACACCATGTCTCTACCGTAATATCGAATATGAAGTGATAACACTGCAGATTCTCTGTTGGGAAGAAAGGCTAAAGGATTTACTGGATGTTACTTGTGCTTTGAACAGAAAGGCAGCAGCTCATGAATTCCAGATGAGTTTTTTACAGCTCAGTGCAGTAAGTGGATATGACCTTTTTTTTCAAGTAGTTATTCTCTGTATGAAAGCTGGAATTGTAAGCACCTCTAAATTATTGTGCTTGGTCCAATCCTTCAGTGTGTGGGAAGAAAAGTACAGTCCTGTTACAATACCTAAAGTTTCCTGAAGCAACCTCTGCATAATGTTCTTTTAACAGGTTCCCTTGCTAGACATTTTGGTCAAGCTCAACCTCGTTTTAGAAGAAAATTGGAATTTTTTTCAGCTTGCAAGAATTTCTTTTTGAGCAGGTGAACAGGGGCCAAAGCTTTATCAAGTCTTTACTATTTCTTTACTTAATGATATAAAGACTTTGTCTAAGAACATAAAATATTACTTTAAGAATATTTCTCTTCAGATAAGACTAAAAAGCAGACCATGAAAGGATGGAGCATGAAAAAGGTGTACAGGCACATCAATAGAATTCCTGTATCACACACTCATGCTTGGTAAAATAGGGTTTATTGAGTCCTAAATAGGACTTCCAATGCACCAATTAGGATCAACCTCAAACCAAGGAAATCCCCAATTTTCTTGACCATTCCTTTCTTGTGTCGGTGACATGCCCCAATCGTCTGTGAGAATTAGCTGACAGCTGTCCATGCCCTTTGAATATACAATGTAATTTATTTTTTCTTGAGTATTTTTTAACCATTCATGGGCCCACTTAATTACTTTAGCTGAAACACCCAAATTCTGGGGAATCTCAGCCAGCATTCAACACCAGGACTATAATTTGAAGACTCTTCATCTCTGTGACCCGTAATGTATAACGGGTTGTGCTTTAACAACTTGACTTGCACCTAATTATAGGACATCTACCATTTGATTTACTGATGGTAGATGTCCCAAACTTACTTGCACGTCCCATTTGTCAGGGGATGATCTTGCTTTTATGAAGTGGATGCCTGGGATACCTGCATTGTTCTGAAAAGATTTTCAAATGAGTTGGAGTTGCTCAGGGCTTCATCATCCTAGTGCCTCTCAACTCTGCCTCCTTCTAATATATGCACATGGCCACAGATTGTGAAATCAGTGGATCGGTGGGTGGGGCCTGGTGCCATGAACACAGAGTATGCACACATATATTAGTAGGAGGCTGAGCCTAGAGGCACTCGGGTAAATGGCTCTGGCTCTTAGTGTATAGCCAGCCAGCACAAGCACATGCCCTGAGTATGCTCAGCCTATAAAAAATAATAGTCTGCTCTGTGCCCCCAGCATATAGCCAGCCCCTTACCCCCCCCCCAGTATCTAGGAAGCCCATGTCCCCTAGTATATAGCCAACCAGCCAGTCCCTTCTGCAAATATGCCTAGCCTATAAAAAAATAAACTTAGTAACCACCTTTCCTACGCCCCCTGCAGGTACTCTTCTTTCTTCCTGTGTTCTGGTTCCATCTTCCTGAGCGGAGGACGCACACACACAATGACGTCAGCCACTTGCTGACGTCATAGTATGTGCACCACCATCATGCATGGATCTGTCACTGCTGGTGCACACTCTATGATGTCAGCAAGCTGCTGATGTAATAATGTGTGTGCAGCCAACATACAGGGAGCCGGAGCTCAGGAAGAAAGAAGAAGACCTATGGGGGGCGTCAGAATGATGAGTATTGAGTTTAATTATTTAGACATTTTCTGTGCTGAAAAACCTCCATCCTCATGCATAATTATTATTTCAATTTCATTGGTAAAATTTGAAGGTATGAAGTGGTGGCTGCATAGGGAAGTTTACGGGCACGGAGAAGGACCTGTTGATAATAGTAATCTTATATACTACTCTTCTCTTCTGTGCTATAACGTAAAATAGAAATTTTGGAGAAAATTTACAGTGTGGTACTGTAACGTCTGTGCCAAAACGTCCCTCTATCCACAGTTGGCAGAATAAGTGGCGTTAATTTCTGTGTTTCTTGTGTGTGAACTGCAAGGGTCTAGTAGGACACGCCTCTAGTAGGACACGCCTCTAGTAAGGGTATAGTAATGTCTTACTATAATGTCTTCATTTATTTTCTTATTTGTGATCCAGTGAAATACATGGCACACCCAAAAGAAGCAAGTGGTGTCCGAGATCTGCCTTTTATACCTGCCTACTCCCATCAGTCCTTGCTGGTTATTCAGTCTTCACCATCACTTACCCAGTCTGACAGCTAGCGCCAAGCCTGGTTGTGGTTGTGCTGTTGTTGAACAGGTTCCTCACAGGTACTATAATTCTCCACTTGCTTCTTTTGGGTGTGCCATGTATTTCACTGGATTACAAATAAGAAAATAAATGAAGACATTATAGTAAGACATTACATTATTTAATAACACAAAGAATAGGGTTCATCCTGATATTTTCAGATTATAACAAACTTGTTTATTCAATTTTTCTACTTTTCACTTACTGTCACTTGCTGTCACTTTTGTGCCTATTTTTATGGATATTTACCTTCAAGTTCTCAAAAATTCAGGAAATAGCCCTAACAAAATATTTGCTTAGTACATTTGCAATTAGAGGTACAGTTTTCGATATTACTTTGTACAGTACAGGAAGTCCAACGGGTTAGGTTCTGTAGGTTTGTTCCTAAGTTGAACTAGTATGCAAGTCAGAACAGGTATATTTTGTTAGTGTAACTCCAGACAATTTTCTTTGCTGTAATGATTTGCTGTATAAAGTTAAGAAAACAGACTCTGAGGTTGTGGAGCAACTTGTGGTACCACAGTCCATATACACTTGGGCCATTCACACTTACTGGGTGGGCACCTGGGGGCAGAAAAGACCAGGGAACAAATAGAGCGGAGGTTCTTTTGGTCTGGTATCTATAAGGCAATAGAGGACTTCTGCCAGTCTTGCCCAGAGTGTCAAATACACACCCCTAGACCACACATCCGTAGTCCGCTGATCCCGCTACCCATAATTGAAATACCTAGCTATGGATTTGGACGGGGCCCTTCCAAAGTGTGCTAGGGGGCGCCAGCATATTTTGGTCATACTTGACTACGCCACGCGCTATCCCGAGGCCATCCATCTCAAACAAACACCTCTTCTAAAGGAATAGCAAGGGAACTATCCCTAAAGAGATACTAACCGACCAAGGGAAACCGTTTATGTCAAAGGTCACCAAAGAGTTGTGTCATCTCCTAAACATTGCCCAATTCCGTACATCTGTATATCACCCACACACAGATGGTCTGGTTAAAACCTTTGATAGAACCTTTAAAGATACTTGGGAACAGGAACGCACACCACACCATAGCCATATTGAACATGTGGTTGAAATGCAGGAAAGGATGGCCGCCATAATGCCCATTGAGCTAGGGTGTATAATAAGTCCGCAAAAGTCAGGTCCTTTTAACCTGGTGACCGAGTGTTAGTGCTGGTGCCTACGGTTGAAATCAAATTCTTGGCAAAGTGGCAAGGCCCCTATGGGATTCGGGAAAAAATAAGTGTGGTGAACTATAAGGTGTATCAACCAGGGAAAAGAAAGCCCCTCCAAGTTTACTATGTGAACTTGCTTAAGCCTTAGAAAGACAGAGAGGAGCTTGCTGCTGGAAGTTGGCCTGGAGATTCACCTAGTCATGAACGACCAGCAGTCTACATATCAGAAGCCTTTGCTGCAGTACAGGTACAGGAGGTCAAGGAGTTTCTACAGAGAAATAGAGAGACTTTTCATGACCTGCCAGGACAGCTAGGTTTTAAAGATTGAAATACCTTATTTTACAGCCTCAGAAGGAGTATGGATCTGCATATTTAGACAATGGGGCAGATTTATCAAGTGTCTGAAAGTCAGAATATTTCCAGTTGTCCATGGCAACCAATCACAGCTCAGCTTTCATTTTACCAGTGCTCATGAATATTTTAAAGAGGAGCTGTTATTGGTTGCCATTAGCAACTAGAAATATTCTGACTTTCAGACACTTGATAAATCTGCTCCATTGTGGTTATTTTTAGCCCAGGCTGGAAGTCGCATTTAAAAAAGGTCCAAGGGTGTTAGACTCAATTTGAGAGGCAGGCTTGACAGCCAGCCCAAAGAAATGTGCCATAGCCCTGGAGAAAGCCAGATATTTGCGATATAGCATTGGGCGAGGTGTCATCAATCCACAAATGGATAAGGTTAAGGCTATAAGAAATTGGCCTCGACTTGTTTAACAAAGACAGGTAAAGGCTGTCTTAAAATAGCCGGATATTATAGAAGGTTTTTCCCAATCTTTGCCATAATTGCAACACCCCTCACAGACCTTACCAAAGGATCAAAAACTGCTATGGTCAAGTGGGACGAGAAAGCAGACCACTACTGCACAGCATCATTGTCCAGAGCCCTCACCATCTTACAGTTTCCATACAGTTTGTAAATTTCCAGCGAGAATGAATGAATCATTAGTTTTAGCCATAAATATAATAAGTTAGTGAATCATAACATTTCTAGAACAATACGTGGAGTTTTAATCCTATAAAAATAGAATACATACCACATTCAATATATGACAGAACGCGGCACCTGAAACAATAATGAACAAAATTAAATTGTGGCAGCTAAGATAATTGTCACTTAATATATTTACTTATCAGACTTGTGTATTTTTAATTTAACTCCTTTTATTTTAATAATTATCTTTCGCTCCCTTTATTATTCATTGTTGTAATTAATAAGAGTTTTCAACAGTACAAGAAAAGGTAGACAAGCTTCATAGATAATATGCTATAAAACTTCCTTTTACCTTACACTCTGCTTATTAGTATAATCGAATGTGTGCAGGTGGGATTTGGTTTTGATATAGGGGGACAATAACATATGTGCTGCTGAAATTTACATTGTAAAAAATACAATGAAATAACAGTTATCTGGGTAATAAATGGAATGTCTTTGTTATTACGCAGAATATATTTTAGACACTATTATTTAGTTTACTACTGCAGAGCCAGCCAGCCCAAAGAAATGTGCCATAGCCCTGGAGAAAGCCAGATATTTGCGATATAGCATTGGGCGAGGTGTCATCAATCCACAAATGGATAAGGTTAAGGCTATAAGAAATTGGCCTCGACTTGTTTAACAAAGACAGGTAAAGGCTGTCTTAAAATAGCCGGATATTATAGAAGGTTTTTCCCAAACTTTACCATAATTGCAGCACCCCTCACAGACCTTACCAAAGGGTCAAAAACTGCTATGGTCAAGTGGGACGAGAAAGCAGACCAAGCATTCCACCAGTTAAAGGAGATGCAAAAAACTATTATTGATAGTCCCAAATTTTAGTGAAGAATTTGTGATGCAGGCAGATGCCTCTTATGTCGGTTTAGGAGCTGTCCTCTCCCAGATAGTCAACAGAGAAGAACATCCTGTTGTTTATCTGAGTAGGATAATGTCCTTTGCGGGAAAGAATTATGCCATCATTGAGAGGGAATGTCTTGTACTTAAGTGGGCCATTGAGTCCCTAAGATATTACCTACTTGGGAGACAGGGAGTTTGGAGTTCAGGTTGGTGACGGATCATTCCCCCTTAAAATGGATGGCCCATAATAAAGGAAAGAATGCCAGGGTAACCATGTGGTTTTTAGCCCTGCAGGACTTTACCTTCTATGTGGAACACCGCCCAATGCCAAAAGCAAGGCAATGCTGATGCGTTGTCATGTGTCCACTCTCTAGGGGCACAAAGTGCTCCTCTCCACAGGTCTGAGTAGAGGGGGAGGGTATGTAGGACAGCAGCTGGAAAGCTAATATATATATTCCTTTCAGATTACTTCTTTACCTGTGGTAAAGGGTTAACGCTCTGACCAGAGACTACACAGCCCTAGTTACCATGTGCAGCTGGGAAAAGGGATTGCAGCTGGGAAAAGAGCTGCATACTGGGCTGGAGCACTGTGTGAGAGACATTGCTCTGGAAGGCTAGCCAGCCGTGTGTCACTAGCCGCTGTGAGTACGCTGTTTTGCTAGAAAGGGACTTGCTGATGTACAGGTAGTGCTCAGACGAGCCAGCTTCTGCTTTCAGTTTTGTTTGTTGCATTGTTTTGGCTTCTAATAAAAACCGCAAGGAAACCGCATTTCTGCTGTTAAGCCTGTGTCTCTTTACTTTAGTACATTAAAACTGACCCTGCTACAACAGCTGCGGGAAATTAAAAACAAGTAATGATTGTTTGCCATGGACAACTAGAACAGTTTCTCTTCTCAGACACTTTTGATAGATCTCTGTGTGAACATGGTGACTGCCCTACTCATTCGCCCAGTGGTCATGTTGGAATTAAAATACTTGACTGCTAAGATAACAGACTGTCTTTAAGTGTACAATGAATGTGATGTCACCACTTCCAGAGACCATAGAAATTATTTTATTTAGTTTTTTCTTTAAATTGTTTATTATTTTATAAGCGACACTACTGCACAGCATCATTGTCCAGAGCCCTCACCATCTTACAGTTTCCATACAGTTTGTAAATTTCCAGCGAGGATGAATGAATCATTAGTTTTAGCCATAAATATAATAAGTTAGTGAATCATAACATTTCTAGAACAATACGTGGAGTTTTAATCCTATAAAAATAGAATACATACCGCATTCAATATATGACAGAACGCGGCACCTGAAACAATAATGAACAAAATTAAATTGTGGCAGCTAAGATAATTGTCACTTAATATATTTACTTATCAGACTTGTGTATTTTTAATTTAACTCCTTTTATTTTAATAATTATCTTTCGCTCCCTTTATTATTCATTGTTGTAATTAATAAGAGTTTTCAACAGTACAAGAAAAGGTAGACAAGCTTCATAGATAATATGCTATAAAACTTCCTTTTACCTTACACTCTGCTTATTAGTATAATCGAATGTGTGCAGGTGGGATTTGGTTTTGATATAGGGGGACAATAACATTATGTGCTGCTGAAATTTACATTGTAAAAAATACAATGAAATAACAGTTATCTGGGTAATAAATGGAATGTCTTTGTTATTCCGCAGAATATATTTTAGACACTATTATTTAGTTTATTACTGCAGAGCACCAGCAATAAATATGGTATATTTAATTTGGTTATATATTTACTCTATGGACAGAATTGGTTTAATGCCAGTTTTAGCATTCCAATAATTTTACTACATTGAAGATCTCCTTAATAATTTTCCCATTTTTAATTCTGTTTTGCATACCCCAATAAAGGCCATGAAAGACCCTCATGACAATCTAAGTTTTGCTTCAATGAAACAGAAATGTATGTAGAGGGTCTGGGTATCGGGATCATATTATAGACATTGGACCTTTCTCTTAAAATTAATCTCTAACACAACACGACAAATACCAAGAACTCATATTGGTCATGTCTCTTGGTCATGTTCCTCTATAAACTCAGATTTCAGACTACACAAATTTAGAGGGGAATTTTTCAGCAGTTTTCACCATCTAAGACTGAAAACATTGTGGATAGGAGCCCTGTAGTAGTGTTTAAAGATACCTTTGTGAAAATGGATTTGTATGTAAGGATTACAGCTTCTTCAAGTGCATTGGGGTGTGCTCTTGGCACTATGCCTTGTACTTGTGCCACAAACTCTCCCTTCTGTATAATACAACAAGGAACCTGCTAAAGAGCAGATGTGAATTGTGTCAAGAAATCAGGGAATAAATGTGGGCCCTGTGTCCTTCACAACCATTGACTTGCCTACTTGTCAAATCAATGCTAAATCACAGAAAACAACTTGGAAATGATCCCTACCATGAATTCATGCACAGAACAGAAAGACAAACAAACAAGAGAGAGGCAAATAGTTAAGTCAGACAGACCGAAACAAACCCAAGTTGTTGGCGACTAAAACCATACTCAAAGGCAAGAGTGCACAGATCTCCAAGCCTGCAGTCTATCAATAACTACAAACAGATTTCTATAATAATTGATGCTTTAATTTAGATTGATCCTCTTAGAATTTCACTGGTTTCAGATGGTTGGTCATCTGGCACCCTGTACCCATATGCAATATGTGCCAAATTTCTCCAAATTGTACCTGTATTCAACTAGATTATCAATAATTATTAATCATTTTATGGCCATTTCACATCATATATGGCAATTCTGGAACCTTTGTTAACATGAGGATATCAACATGGTTTTATAGGGATGAAGGGACTGTCAGGATGTGATTTTTTAAGATAACTAAGGGAAGTAAAAACAGACATATTCTATGTAGAAAAAGTTCCATTTTGTTCACTTTGTAATGTGCTCTCGAAAAAACCCATCAAAGCTGAGAGATACTTGTTCAGGAAGATTTAATGACAGCATTTATCAAAAACAAAATCTTGAGAGACAGTAGACAAAAACATAAGAGAAATGTGCAGAGTGAGGTTAAATCCCTTCATAGATTAAGGTATCAAGTCCCATGAGACAATATTTTATGTTTCAGAATGCAGGTGCTTGAAAACTGACAGCTCCAAGACTAGATAATAGCACAAACTGGTTACAAACATTTAGTACTTAGACATTAAAGAAAGCAAATTTATACCAACAGAAATTTTAGAACATTTTAAAATCTTTTTACCAAACTTTACTCTTGCCTTATTTTACTTATTTTCATAGCTGAGCGGAAGTATTTTTGCATGTTCACTGCTAGAGATATAACTTAAAAATGTACACAGTGGCTGATTGGAATATGTTGCTCCTGCACTCAACTTCGAGGCCCTACGTTAGAAAAAGTTAGCAAAGTAAGCATTTAAAGGGAACCTGTCATCAGCAATTGGCCTAATAAACCAGTAAAGGAATATTGTCAAGCGGCATAACACCTTCTAGTTTTTGTTTCTTTCATGATCCAGTGTGGTGACATCATCCAGAAAATCAACTTTGAATTGAGATGTAAATTGGTTGTATAAAGTCAAGGAGGAGGAGATTTCAACACTGAAGTCAAGATGAAAAGCTCTAAACGCCTCCTCCTCTGTCATAAAAATCATATTACTGATGTCACTGGATGAAGGATCATCAATAACAGCGAAGGGGGCTTTGTGAGGAAGAGAGAGCTTGGCTTTAGTGTTAAAATCTCCGCCTCTATGACTTTATACAACCAATTTACATCTCACTTCAAAGTGGATTTTCTGGATGAAGCCATCAGACTGAGCCATGAAATAAACAGGATCTGGAAGGTGTTCAGCTGCTTGCCAGCAAACTGGTAGTGGTTTATTAGGTCAATTTCTACTGACAGGTTCCCTTTAAGGAGCACAGTGAGCTTTGCTGTTCCCCGAAATTCTCACATCCTCACTGGCAAATGAAAGGGCTTTTCCTATTTTAACAGTGAACTACTTCCATGGGAAAACCCCTTTGAAGTTCCATAAAGGGTCCCAAAGTGCTTGATGTGGATTACATGTAATTTAAGATACCTCAAATATTTGAGGTTGATAAATGATATATATCATCCCTTCAAACCATTTTTCTAGACCATTAGCTCTTGATCACTATTGGAGTCAATCCATAATTCTGGGTTTTATTAGGGAGTAAAACTGAAAATGACCATCAACCGTGGAAATTTGCAATCCAAAGTTTTTTTCCCAAAATTATAGGGACAATGCACACTTTTGGACACTGGCCATATTGTGTATTTGACTAAAACAAAAAGCTCTTGAGTGGGAGCTACATGTAGACACCTCAAAAATAAGTCTTTTTGACTTATTGGGTTAAATGGAAGTCACCAGATGTTCAGTGATGCAACAGCATGTTAGTACAACAAGGTGTATACTCAGCCAAAGAGAAGAAGAGGACGACACTCACAAAGTTTGATCCAAACATCTTTGTTAGGCAGTTCAAATAGGTAAGACAAGCAGGACTCGGAGGTCCTCAACCGTCCCACTGGTCTTGCCTGTTTTAGGTGCCTAATAAAAAAGGACCGAGCCATATTAGTCCTGCTCTCTCCTTTCTATGGTTGAAATTTCTTATTTTGGTTAAGCATAACATAAATGGAAGAGGGAACTTTGAAGGAAGTGGGTTGAGAAAGCAGGAACATTGTGAGATATCTTAGTGTCATATAAAGGTCTGAAGTGGGTAAGAGATCACAATAAAGAAGTAATGCAAGTTTAAGTCATTTTACGGGCTCAACCTTGATATACTTAGGGGGGGGCATTTATTATTTCCGGTGACAGGTGTTGTCTTTTGGTGCCTTGTTTTAGCAATGTGTTGCACTGTGATTCTTTGATATACTTGGTGCATTGTAAGATAAACAAATGATACAACATTCATGAAGGGATTTTAAAGTTGGTAGATTTGCTTTTTGTTGATCTCAAAATACGCCAAAAAAGTGTTGGGAATCTAGAATTATAGGAAAAGGGTCAGGACTTAAAAGCTGCACCCAAATTGAGAGACAAAAAAATACGCTGTATGCTTGTTGAAAAAAGGATAAAAAATCGGACACAAGTGACACTGAAAAAATCAGAAGTGACTCCGTTGCCAGAAAGACATATAGGACACATAGTAAATGCTAAAATTTATTTTCTATGCATTTTTGTACATCAAAGTATCCACTTGTAGAGCTTTCAAATAATGTGTGTAGATAAAACAGGTATTTCATAATTATTTGAAGAAATACATAGAAGAATGTACATAAAGGTTAAATTAAGGTGGACATAGTGGGGTGCATTTAGTGTCCTTTTAACAACTGCAATTTGGGACCTCATGCAGTTCTACTGAACCAAACTTAGATCACTCTAGGGTTCCATCTTTGTCAGTTTAGTAAAACTGCTGGACGTCTGAATATTGAGGTGGTAATTCGAGCACTAAATGGGCCTTTTGCCTGCAGGAGACTGACCTCATATTACTCACCTAAAGCGAATTCCATCCATGGATCCTCATAAGTTTTTCTGCTAAAGATGCAGCCATAGATGAGTTATGTCATGTAAGAGTTGTTAGAATTAGTGAATTACTTGTATGCCATTAAAAAGGAAAGTGTTTATATAAATACATCAATATTGTAAATGGCAAATGATAATCAAATTATCCTTATGCTACAAGTTATAAAACATCTGAGTGATGTTGATTAATGATTAGCAAAATGTTCTTTTCAAGATCCCAAGATTTTTCACGCTTGCGGTTTATTCTCTCTAAATTAATAACTATTCTTAGAGATGCAGCACACATCTTATTAACTCAGCCGGATTTTGTTACTCTATATATTATTAGTATAAATAATTTAGAAAAGGTTTTGAAGATTTTCATAAAGGAACTAAAAAGAATCTACAGGAGGAGCTCATGTTTTATTTCTTGTGGTCCTTTCTTCATTTCGGCTTGGTTGGTATGTAACTAAAAAAATTGGTGAAGGACCCTTTTGCTATAAGACACTAAAGGTCCAGTGTGTGTGGTGGGGTGCATCTTGCTGTGAAGACCATTTTTTTATAAACTTATTTATCAAAAATGTACATAATAAAGTAAACAAGATAAGAAATAAAGGACATGTAACAATCCAGATGTATTAATATATCAAATACAATTAATGGACCCACCAAATGTGTCCCTATTGCCCCAAAACAAGAAAAAATAAACAGCAGAAAATAAAATTAAACAGAAAGAGAAAACCAAAGAAAACAACTTTATGCCAGGAAGAAACAATGAATTGTTCTTCCTGGGAGTCTAGGAGATCAATTTATAAATTAAATTTCAACTGAAACACCCCACCTCAATGACATCACAGGGAGCGGCAATCTTCACTAAGATAGCGCCGCCCGTGCGATGGATAGGTCAAGACTGATCGCGGGTGATACCGGTAAGTGTTTGCTGCAATATAATAATAATTCATTAATTTATATAGCGCCTACAGATTACATAGCACTGCACAAAGCTTGCCAAATCGGTCTCTGTTCCCACGAGGCTCACAATCTAAACAACCTACCAGTATGTTTTGGAGTGTGGGAGGAAACCCATGCAAACTCGGAGAGAACATACAAACTCTTTGCAGATGTTGACCTAGGTGGGACCTGAACCCAGGACTCCAGGGCTGCAAGGCAGAAGTGCTACTCACTCAGCCACCATGCTGCCCTAAGTATAGAGCAAATACTTACCGGCTATGGAGAGGGCCCATGAGCCCTCTCCATGCACCCACAACTGGCGTGAGCTGTAGTATTACGACGCACCTTGTTAAGGTGTTAATTGATAGATTCCCAATGGTAGGTTTCCTTCAGCAGAGGAAGTGAGATGTGTACTTAGAGTGGACCTAAAGTAATAATAAAGTGATGAGGTTAAGGCCAGTGACCAGGATTAGAGATGAGCGAGTATACTCGCCCGAGCTTGATGCTTGTTCAAGTTTTAGCATACTCGGAATGGCTTATTGTTTGGATGAGTATTTCCCCTGCTCGAGATCGAGCATTTAATTAAGAAAAGACAGTGAAGAATACAATGAAAACAGTGAACACAGTGAACACAGGATCATTTAAGTGAAGAACACATTGAAAGAACACAGATATTTCCATACATCTGCAATGTGTTCTTCACACATATTGGGGCACATTTACTAAGGGTCCGCAGCCGCGAATCCGTCGGGTTTTTCCCGAATATTTCCTCTTTTCACGGAATTGTGGCGCACGCGATCGATTTTTGGCGCAATCGCGCAGTCTTTCGCGCGACAGAAATCGGGGGGCGTGGCCACTGGACAACCCGAAGGATTCGGAAAAACCGCAGAAAAGCCATTTGTGTCGCAAGATCAAGCACTTACATACACCAGAAAAAAGCAGGTGAACTCCGGCGGACCTCGGCGCAGCAGCGACACCTGGTGAATATCGGCGCACGGACCTTAGTGAATCTCGGCAGAACCCGAATCAGCGTCGGAGTACCCGCCGCTGGATCGCGACTGGACCGGGTAAGTAAATGTGCCCCATTGTTCTTCACATACTATTGTGAAAAACACCGTTCTGCATGCGTGTCTTCGCATAAGTTAGCAGATGTACGCGAACATCTGCAATGTGTTCTTCACTGTGTTCTTTCAATGTGTTCTTTCAGTGAAAACATCTGTAAACATCTGCAATGTGTTCTTCAGTGTTCTTCTTTCAATGTGTTCTTTCAGTGAAAAATGCTCCAGTCTCCCATTTACTTCAATGGGGTTCATTATTCGAGACGAGCACTCGAGCATCAGGAAAAGTTTGTCTCGAATCACGAGCACTCGAGCATTTTAGTGCTCACTCATCTCTAAGCAGGATCGAATGGTTGACTGGACTAGTAAATAGTATAAATAGTAAGTACTAAGTTACAGCTCACAGATTTGACATGATTTGTAATATGCGAAGGGCAGAAAAACTTTAAAATTGCTTTCACCTAATTGTTTATGTGACTTTGGATATAACAGCTCCACCATGTCCATAGATAAATGTGCGCTGCAACATCAGAATATCAAAATAGGTTTTCATTACAACTTCAGTTTGCCATAACTACCACTCTCAAGTGCAGCCCTATGTACTCATAACTTTATCCATAACCTATCTTAGGCTTCTCATGAGTGATAGATGCTATTCATGGGCAATTCCATTTATCAAAATTCCAAAGCTCCTGCAATTATACATGTTCCTAATCTTTTATAGAAGATTAACTCTAAAAGGGCAGTAGGGCAGAGCAGGCATTAGAAGATTTTTTCTTGAGTTTCGGTAGGTATAAGTAGAAATATTCTGGACTCTTTTAATGAAAAATTAATCACGGTTGAATAATTATTAAGTCTGATGATGAGTTTAAGGTCAACTTTTAATTTTAAAACTGTGTTAGTGATTTATCCTAATACAGAAAGAATGTCAACATTATACTGTATTTCCATACATTTTTCACCCATTTTATTTCCACAGTAGCCATTTTGTAGCCGGCAACACTTATGATAAACATGTAAAACTAATTGAATGACTTGTTGAGAGGTCAGGACAGAAAGACCTAACAACTCATTAAAATTATACAGTTCGGTTTAATTAGCTCCCAAAGGTTCTCAACCACTTGTCGTAAGATGAAAATCTTTAAAGACAAAATAATGTTTAAAAAGTATGAAAAAAGTAAAGCTGTACATATTCCCAGGCGGGAGACTTCTGTATACCTCCTAAATATGATATTATTTAGGCAATTAATCGAGATGTACTGCTCTTTGCAAACAGTCTACATAAAGGTAATGTTAAGAGTAGGAATTAGACCAATTAATCTGGCATTGAATAAGTGCATTAAGGACTTCCAGCTGCCATCAATTATGGTTTTAGTATATCAGATGCTAAATTAAGGTTGCCCGTACATGATGTGGCTAAGCCGGGGTAATTACTATGCACCCGAGAACCATGTGTTACAACCACATGTGGATTAATGTGAATTATTGTAATTTTATGACAAGTACAGCTGAAGCCCAGTGCTTGTACTTGTTCCCGAACTTCAACAATCTGTAGTAACATGTGTTCGGCATGAAACAAGTAAAATACTTTGGCTCTTTTGTAACATGTGATTCACCACATGTCCCTAAAGAAAGAAGGGGCCATTCCCATCTATGTAACGGTACACCTAATGCATCTGATGTGTCTGTAGAATATGTATGATAAGTACATAAATGTGATTTAGTTGTGCTTAGAATTGGTTTTACAGGCAGTCCCCGGGTTACATACAAGATAGGGTCTGGAGGTTTGTTCTTAAGTTGAATTTGTATGTAAGTCGAAACTGTATATTTTATAATGGAAGTTCTAGACAATTTTTTTTCTTTTGCCCCAGTGACAATTGTCATTACAGACATCTTACAGCTGATATTGCAGTCTGGAACTATAGTAAAGCATCCAGAGAGCTTCACCAGAGGTCACAGTGGGCAGAGGGGTCCGTCTATAACTATGGGTTGTCTGTAAGTCGGGTGTCCTTAAGTAGGGGACCGCCTGTATATGTCTGATACGTTTATGTCTTGTATTTTCTGCACCTTTCTGTTTTGTTAGCTTTTCTTCCATCTATGCTGCTCACAAACTTCATACTATATTTATCTACTATCAAGACAGTTATACTTTTTATAGGGAGAAAAAAGTGAAAAGAAAAGGGAAAATAGCAGGTTAGAAACAAAGGAGAACCAACATCACCAAGGCTTTCTAGGTATTATTACATCTCTAGAACACCATAGCGGCTAGGAGGGAGGGGACAGGGGAGGGTTATGGGAAGAGGAGAAAGCTATGAAATATGTTCTTAATGTACAAGCAATTTTTTTCTCTCCTTTCCTATACAGACACATCTTATTTTTTTCCTCGATGTATCATAATTTGTAAACAAAGTAAACAAAATAATAAAAAAGACAGTTATAGAAATAGATTGTATATTCGTATATATAATCAAGTATAAGCCAAATTTTTCAGCAAAATGTTTGTGCTGAAAATTCCCCACTCGGCTTATACTCGGGTATATAAAAAAAAATTACTCAGTACTCACCATTCCCGATGGCCCGGGCAGCTCCTCTTCCATCTTCATGTTCCTGGCAGTTCCACGACAGCTCTGTCTGCAGCGCCTCTTCTTTCTACCTGCCGGCTGCAGGTCCACTCCATCTCTGTGAGCACGGCCAGGCCGGCACACAACTGTGATGTCAGCCGCTGAGAGAGGTTAATTTCTTTCTTTGTCATTAATCCTTTTGCATTTCATTTTTGAGAAAGGTCACATTGACCAAAATGTCAAATATATGTGGATTGCTACCTAATGTTTTTGTTAAAATATAAAAATAATTTCACTACAAATTTGAGAGCTGAAGCTGTGCTCCTCCATGTGAGATACAAACTGACAGCATATGACAACAGCAGGACAAGAAAAGCTCAGTGCATAAAACAGCTTTGTCTTATTTTACTACAGGACCTTAGCGGCACTATATCCGTTTTTTTCAGATTTTTTTGCACAAAGTTGTCCACAGCCTTTAATAACACTGTCTTGCACATTTTCTTGGTGGCAATCCCAGATATTCTGCAGCTAAATGCTGTTGAATACAGTATCTATGGTATTGCTAAAGACAGCAAATTAAGGAGCAGGGTGTGTGTTCAAACAGTTTGGACAAAAGTTCTTATAATTGGTGTTGGCCCAGCAGTTGAATCCCCTATGATCAGAATGTAAATATCTTTTTAGGTGTTTTTGCTACTAATATAGTACAAAGTAATATGGCAACTATACTGTTTTGCAACTTCTAATGGCTTTTGTTCATTGTCAAACACTGCACGTGCAGGTCATTGATCCTGAGCCTACACTCAGGCAGAAGTTTGGGATCAGCATTTGGGCTCAGTCCACATTGTTAACATCATGAGGGAGTGATGATCAGGGGCGGACTGGCCATACAATCTGCCGGGAAAGTTCCCGGTGGGCCGGTCCCCTCTGGGGCCGAATCACCCACATCGGGCCGGCAGCATGGAAGGGGGAGAAGAGCCCTGCCCCCTGTGCAGAGCTCTCGCTCATTGGTGGTAGAGCAGCAGCAGGGGTCTGTGTTCTTGCTGCTGCTCTCCCCCATAGACCAAAAAAATACTGCAGTAACTTTGAGGGGGCATTCAGCAGCTCTGTGAGGGAGAAGCTGCTCTGCTTTGTGAGAGCAAAGCACAAATACCTTAGTCCTGGCCAGTCGGGATTTGGCTGAGGGGAGGGGAACACAAAAGCAGCAGCAACAGAAGAGTGCCATAATAAAGCAGAGAAAGTCTGGGCTGCTGCCTTTAGTAGTACATATCTAGTTATTGTAACTCTGTCTACTTGTATAACTTCTATCTTCTTTCTTCCTAGCTTTCTATTTATCTATAATCTATCTTTCTTATATCTTTCTCTCTATCTTTAAATCTTAACCAAAAAGCTTGCAGCACTCCAGAGATGGACTGTAAAAATATTGGGGCACATTTACTTACCTGTGCCTTGGAGTTCACAAAAGTGCTAAAAACATGTTAAAACGGTCCAAAAACGCGTCGTGTCGGCATCACCCTTAGGGTGATGCCACACATGGAGTTTTGAAACTGTTTTTGGTCCGTTTTTAAATCAGTCCATCCAAAAACGCATGTGTTTTTTGAAAACGCATCCGTTTTTGACCAGTTTTAATAAAGATAATTGGTAAAACCTGTCAAAAACGCATGCTTATTTAGAACATCATAATAATCACCTCAGATGCTGAAGAACCTCATTATACACATCTCAGCTGCTGTGGATAATCAAATCACACATCTCAGCTGCTGCAGAACCTCATAATACTCACCTAAGCTGCTTTAGAACCTCATAATACACATCTTAGCTGCTGCAGAACCTCATAATACACACCTCAGCTGCTGTAGATCATCATATAACACATCTCAGCTGCTGCAGAACCTCGTAATACTCGACTCAGCTGCTGCAAAACCTCATAATACACTCATCAGCTGCTGCAGAACCTCATAAGACTCACCTCAGATCCTGCAGAACTTCATAATACACTCAGCTGCTGCAGAACCTCATAATACGCACCTCAGCTACTGCAGAACCTCATAATACACACAGCAGCTGCTGTAGATCATCATATAAGACACCTCAGCTGCTGGAGAACCTCATAATACACACCTCAGCTGCTGCAGAATATATTATTTATATCAAAGGAATGTTAGAATTGCTTTTTTGCATAAGCAAACCTTCTACGGACACGGCTGTGGTTCGTATTCTGAACCCACCCCCTTTTGTTGACTCCACCTTCTGAGAATTTGGACCAACCCACAACATGGGGCCACTTTTAAAACTTTTTCCAGGGCCATATTAATTTCCCAGTCCGCCCCTGGTGATGATCCTCCGGAAAAATTACCCTCGGCATTTAAAAGGTAGCACATTTAAATGGTAACAACTGTAAGTAATGCCGGCACCAATTGCAGATGATACCAGTTGGGGTGGGCATTCGGGTGCGGTCCCTAAACCAAATATTAATAGACCCACTCATTCCTCTTCATAATATAGTGTTAAAGTGGCTCAATCTGAAATTGGATATCAGTTTAGTGTTGACACATCAGTTTTTAATTTTTTTTTATACTTTTCTATTCTTTTTACCAACTATAAGTTACTGCATGTATAGTACATTCCTTTCTGTATTTCTAGGCATCTCCCTCTAGTGGTGTACAAAGGTAGAGTCTTTTCACACCTAAGTCAGAGCTTTTGTGGATTCTTTATTTTGTATTCCTATTAGGCATCCATGCAGCTTTCATTATAAAGTAAGACAAAAGATGAAATCTAACTTTTTGAATCATATTAAATACTACGGGAATAAAAAAAAAAACAACAGAAAGCATGTACTTTTCGGTTGAAAACAGAATATTACTTCACTATGAATAAAAAAAAACTTTAACATAACACAAATAAATATCTTGCTACAAAAGCTTCTAATCCAAATATCCTAATCAATATTTATTCCTCGCCTGTAAATCTTACATTATCTTGTCAACACCACGACACATCCCCATCGCAGAAGAAGTTGTCACCGTATCATTAGACTTCACACAACTTTGCTAGCTGTCTTCATTCTTTTTGGGTAATGACAGCTTTAATACATGAAACAAACTCTGTTGCTATGAAACAGAGAGAAATGGCAGACACTGTTCTACCTGCATTAGCGATCATCACAACAGATGGTTGATGTGAAAAGACCAAATAAGTGGAAGACTTTTTTTTATCAAAAAGTAGCAGCAAGCAAAAAAAAAAACTTGAAATAAATAATGTATGAGAAACTAGAAACATTCTTGTTGTACTGGAGATTCCTTTGAGTTGTTGCACATATTTTTTTTTTTACTTTTTCAGAACGCTGGATATTAGTGGGAAAATACACAAGAGTTTTGTTAAGAATTGGCTGCAAAACATAGCACACACTTAATTTATTAAGCATTTTAGACTTTTTTATTAATATATGTAGTAAGTTTTGGGATAAAAAAAAAAATTTGACAATGTACACAAAAATTTTGGCTTCAAATATTGTGTAAGAGTATGCCAGACATCTGCTGTAACAATTTTCTGGTATCTTCAAAAACAAGTATAATATTGGACAGTGAAGTTGTCACGACAGGGGTGAAAAGGTGTCTTGACATACCCACAACTTCTGTCCCTGCCTACTTGCTGAACCTGAGCTAAATTGCATTCAACAACTGGGCGGAATTCCTATTCTACTAGGGGCACAGCAGAGTAGAAAACAGAAAGAGGCAGATATCAAGTAAAGTCATTCAAAAGCCATCAGAACCAGATGGCAATGAGGTAAAAGCCAGAAGAATAGGTCAGTATCACAGTAAGCAAATTAAGAGTATACGGTATAAGGGCGAATGTATGAAAACGGCAGTTACAGTATGGGTTGCATATGTACCCTTGCCTTTAAATTGGTAATACGTCCATCTGTTTTGATGGACATATTGCCCACTGTGCCATACTGAACCAGGGGGGAAAGATCTTTCCCCGAAAGTTTAGGAGTGTTGCACTTCTTCCTATGGAGAGGAGAGGGCTGAGCAGCACTGGGCAAGCAAACATTGTGTGAAACGAGCTTAACAAAGAGCTAGCAATAACAGGAATTAAATGAAGTAACAGTTGAGTTTAAATGGAGTCCATGGACACCACTGCAGCAGCTGATTGGTTTGAATGCCCATCATTCCAACTGGTACCTGATCAGTCAATCACAGTTTCAAGCAGAGCAAAGCCCCAGATGTAGTCAGAAGCCTAGCAACACTGCAGCAAAAATCCATTCAGAGAGCAAAACTAAATTTTCTACCAGTCTTACCTTTTTCTCATTTAAAAGTTCCCGAATTGCCATAAAAAAAATTATGTGTGATGTTCTGAGGTGTTCTTGACCTATAGATGGAACATCATAAAATCAGGCAATTGGGTGGAGTTCAGAGTTTGAGTAACAGTACTGTTAACCCACAAATTAGTCATGTAAAGCTTTGCTACATTTATACTCTCTGTACCAAAAGTAAACCCCTCATGCACCAATTTCTGGTGCACAGGACCTTGTGGCTGATGCACTTTAGTTACATTGGCCGTTTCTGCCTACCTAAGTCTCAAGATGTGCCAGAACTGTGGCATATCTCTGTGCTACTTCTCTGTCCACAGAAGCCCCTGCCAGTATTAATAATGGTACCCAATGTGGTTGCAATCAGCTGCTCAAGTACTATCGGCTGCTCGAGAATTTATTGACCAATCTACAAAAGCTCACAATCCATTCCAGCTAACACCCATTTCGGTAATATCTGAAATCCAAAATCCAAATCCACCTCTAGGATTCAATTCTGCTTGCACAAAGTCAGCTGGACCTTGGCATAACATTTTATCATATGATGAGTTCAGGGTCTGCTCCAGGTTTCAATAGGACCCTGGGCAACAGAGCCTTAGCAGGCTTTTTTGCAGTTAACTCACGTGGCGGCATTAAAAATTCAGAAACTAAAACAGTCTCCTGTTCCCTAATTTATCATACCAAACAGCTCCCTCATGTTTTTTTTAATTTTTTATATATAAGTCTCACTCACCCCCATGGATGCCTTATGTGGGCCCCGGTCCTTGCCTAGGTATACCAAGTGTTGATGCTGGCCCTAGAAGAGTTATTGAATTGTAAAAAAAAATGCTATACACAAATAAAATACTATATTTTTCCCATAGTGGGAATGGCGCTATAAAAAAAATAAATAAAAGTGTGTTACATTAAAATACGTTGAACTTTATTTTATAGGAGTTTGGTCACATGTAATACAACTAAATATATTGTATGAGGCTTATTGTTTCATTTGTCGAATTCAGAGAAGTTTAGAGAAAGACTAATATTTTATACTGTAGAGTTCAAATCCAATTTTTGCCATTATAATCTAGATTATATGTCGATTGAGACTAAATAGACAAAATCAAAAGCGGCTATTACTACATGTTGGCCAGAGAGATGCTCACAGCTGTAAGTTGTAATGGCAGAGAGAAAAAAAGATATCTTGACTGGCCAAATAAATAAATGAACCCAGAAGCTCCAGCCTGGCAGACACAGTCACAAATCAGCACAGAGAGATTTATGGGTATCTCTGCCAGGCTTGGAACATTGCTTATGCTTATTAACATTTCACACAAGCGGGTGAAAGTGCTCTAAATACATTTTATTAATTTATATAGATGCTAAAAATACTGTGATCTCTCAGTATAAAAAATACATCAAATAACTGTGCTATGGCTTATCAAAAAGAATTGCTATGAAGCACCATGTTACCAGCCATTAGATGCTACAATGAAAAAACTGTAACAATCCCCCCCCCCACCACCACATACCAAGAACCCATTATGATACCAGTGTGATTTTTCATTTTATACCAGAAGGAAGCTGGAGGCTCATTTCAGCACCAGGGTCCAAATGAAACTATTTGAAGCATTAAAGGGGTCCACACTGCCAACCTTCTGTGAAATTGATAATCCTTACTTCTTAATCACATACACATCTGACGCGTTTCTCATCCTTCCGATCGATGATCGAGGGATGATCTATGACTAACAGTTTGGAAGGATCAGAAACGCGTCAGATGTGTTTGTGAACTGCGTTTTACTCATGCTGGTTTTATGTATTTCACAGTGATTAACCCCTTAACGCTCTGCGCCGTAGCTCTACGGCGCAGAGGTATAAGGGAAGTATGAAGAGGGCTCACGGGCTGAGTCCTCTTCATACAGAGGTGGGGGTTTTTGCATTTTGCACAAAACCCCCACCGCTAATAACCGCGGTCGGTGCTTGCACCGATCGCGGCTATTAACCCTCTAAACGCCGCCCGCAAAGTCGCGGGCGGCGTTTAAAAGACGGCGGCGCGTGGGCGCCGCCATCTTTTTTTCGATCGCCACGCCCCCGAACGTCATCGGGGGGCGGGGATCGGTTACCATGGTAGCCTCGGGTCTTCTCTTGACACGAGGCTACATGGTTTATGCAGGTTCGTTACAATGAGCCAGTGGCTCATTGTAATGTAAGACCTGCAAAAACGCCATATATTGCAATACTGTAGTATTGCAGTATATGGTAGGAGCGATCTGATCATCTAGGGTTATTGTACCCTAGATGGTCTAAAAAATAGTGAAAAAAAAAAGAAAAAAAAAAGTTTAAAAAATAAAAAAAATTAATAAAATATTAAAAGTTCAAATCACCCCCCTTTCCCTAGAACGGATATAAAACATAACAAACAGTAAAAATCACAGACATATTAGGTATCGCCGCGTCCCAAAATGCCCGATCTATCAAAATATAAAAACGGTTACGGCCGGCGGTGACCTCCGAGGCGGGAAATGGCGCCCAAATGTCCGAAATGCGACTTTTACACCTTTTTACATAACATAAAAAATGAAATAAAAAATGATCAAAATGTCGCACAGACCTCAAAATGGTAGCAATGAAAACGTCGCCTCATTTCGCAAAAAATGACCCCTCACACATTTCCGTGCGCCAAAGTATGAAAAAGTTATTAGCGTCAGAAGATGGCAAAAAATTTTTTTTCTTTTTTGTACACATTCGTTTAATTTTTGAAAATGTATTAAAACACAATAAAACCTATATAAATTTGGTATCACCGCGATCGCACCGAACCAAAGAATAAAGTAGGCGTGTTATTTGGAGCGAAGAGTGAAAGTCGTAAAAACTGAGCCCACAAGAACGTGACGCACGGGCGGTTTTTTTTCAATTTTTCCACATTTGGAATTTTTTTTCAGCTTCGCAGTACACGGCATGTTAAAATAAATAACATTACGGGAAAGTAAAATTTGTTACGCACAAAATAAGCCCTCACACAGGTCTGTACACGTAAAAATGAAAAAGTTATGGATTTTTGAAGTTGGAGAGCGAGAAATGAGCCGGAAAACCCTCCGTCCTTAAGGGGTTAAGAAATAAAGGATTATCAGTTCCTAAGTGGTTGATGACAGGATATGAGTCACATAGACTTGTGATGGGCTGAGGCCTACTAACCTTCTCTAGTGATTTGAGCAGCTAAGATGAGGAAAGCCTGAGACACTAACCATGTGTAACCCTTGTCTGCACTCCTTATCCTTTCCAGTAATGAGATACATCTCCCCTTATACTACAAATTGTATTTTATAATACATTAGATAAAGCCAATAACTTGCTGATTTAATTGAATAATTGTTTTACCTTAAATATATGTACACAAATGCATACATTTATTTATTTCAACCAGAGGTTCAAGTACAACATGTGTTTCTCTAGTTTGCTGAATTTGGGCCCCATGGCGTTGGCCCCTTTTTCCTTTTAGTATTCAGTATGGCTTTTACCACCTAATACATTTAACAAAAAGAAACCACTGTCATAGAAGTTCCCACTGCATGGTAGATACAAGATAAAATGTAGCCGGTTACTCAAATGATAATCTATAGGAAGGACAAGCAAAATGGGTGTATGGGTATTTTTGGTGACAAGAAAAAATTTGTTCAATGTTAGCCAGTTGAAGTAATTCCTGTTGCTTTTAAAAGGCCAAATAAAATAACCTTCCTAAGATTGTGATAAGTGAATTGGCAGATGTTATAAGCAAGTTTTTAGGACTGAAAAGGTCCTATCATCAGGCATGATATAACAGGCGTACTGAAGGTCAGAATGTAAGAGTTCTCCTTACAAAGACTTTGCCACTTAAGGCCACCTTGTAGGCATATGCAGACGTATAGCCATTGCTGCTCCACTAGGGGATTCTGGAAAATATGCAGATAGGTTTTCCAAGATGGGACAAGGAAAATATTTGCCTGGTCATTGGCTTGAGAAAGCGCTACTAAGTGTGAAAGGGCCCCGTAGCTAAGGCCTGCTCCCCCCTGCACGTTTTCTGTTTGAATAAAGGATGCTCCAGTTTTTCGGATTACATGGGTGAGTGCCGTCGCAGGACCTACTGTGTGCGGAAAAAGATGGACCGCTCCACGTGAGGTAGTGCCCGCCATACCTTTCCTTACAATATGGAAAATATTTGCCTGTTTTTGCTATCTTGTAAGGTTTCATCCTTAACATCAAGCATGACTTTTAAGTAGCCAAAGATCATGCTTGATGTTGAGAGGGCTGCCTTACGATGTAGCTCAGAGGCAATGTTTTCCTAAATTTTACAAAATTAACAAAGGTTTTAGACACAAAGGTTCAGAGAAGTGAGAAAAGAGTAAATAAAATAATAACAATGCTAAACTTGTGTTACCTTTCTTTACACCCTGCACACAGAATGCAGTTTGTCAGAGACACTAAAAAGAGAGACCAACAAACCTTTCACACTGCCTAAATAATCTAAATAAGGACCTTATTTCTCAGCTTTGATATCATCATTTTTAAAATTTAGCATCACTTCTCTCAACCATTGTACATAATATCACAGAAAGCCTGTTATACCATGCCTGATGAAGGGTCCCAAATGGTCTTGAAAGCTTGCTTGTAACTTCTTCTTCTAACTTCTTCTCAGTTAGCCTTTCAAGGATATCACAATCTCAAAAAGGTTAGTTTATTTGGCCTTTTAAAAGCTACAGACATTTTTGGTGTCATAAACTTTTTGAAGGACTTTCTGATGGTTCTTGTTTTTCTGTGTGATTTTGATCTATTTTGAAATGGTGATAATGGAATAAAACATTTGAATTACACCATTGCATATTTCTGATTTATCAGCAATTTGATATTGTGCAGCAGTGATATCCTGCTATTCAATCAGACAATCACAGTGTGGCAGATTAAAATTTGCAGACCACTGGGGCTTCTATGGATTCCTCAGTAAAAATGAAAATTGAGGTTTCTCTTATGGCAATGTATTAGAGTATTCAGCCTATGCAGTTGCATAGGCTGACGCACACACTGACAGATCCTGTCTCCTACAATCGGCGTCCCCCAAAACTCGCACAGGGGGGAAATTATTGTGGCGGGGCCAAGTCTAGAAGCCCTATAGATGCTGTAGTAATTTCTGACCGCTTAAATGGTTATACTGCTGGGATCACTGCTAGCACAATCCCAACTGACTGTCACATAAAGCCATCTCCCGTACTGTTGTCACCGTTGACAATTTTCATTGGTAACAGCAATGCAGGGCGTAAATGTCCATGGGCGCAAAGTACCTGCGGTCCTGGACGAGTTTTTACACCGTTAAGGGGTTAATAAATTACTTATTTATTTTATTAATAATAGTGCATAATGCCACATGGTGTATAGTAGTCACTCTTGTTAAAGTACCCCACCTAAAGTATTTCTTGGGCTGTCTTTAGTATACCCTGTAGTGTCGCTTGTAGTCTATGGCCACATGTATCATGTCTTGTACATCTGAAAATAGGTGGACAAGCCATGATTCAGTTGCAAATATTTAGATTCAGTATTTAGTCAATTTCTTGTCATTCAGCTCAACTCTGCATAACATGGAATATTGTAACATGAACTGAATTATGGTCAGGCCATGCAATAGAGTAGATACTTTGGCTTCATGTGTAGTGGGCCAAATAAGTTAGGATTACATTCTCTTCATCATTATAACATCATTTCTAACATCTGTTATAGTTGTTTTGGTGTAAGTTGAGCCACAATTTCGACAGATTTAGCTCATCAAACTTCTATTATGTGCATTTTCTTAAGATTACAAGTATCCACAGTTAGATTTTGTATAAACAGAGAACGGAGCTCTTAGCAACATGAGCGTTTGATGTCAGGATTTTATATCCTTTGTTATTACCATAAAGTCTCATAAGTTCAGAAACCTAATTTCCATAATTCCAGATCTCGAAGTCCCCTCCGTTTCAAGAGATGTGTGTCCAACGCAGGATTAATTTGTCACCCAATCACCCAGCATTGTGTGTTATGGAATACAGCAATCTACTTTACCTGCTGTGATATGTGTGCATTGCAATTAAAGTAATTAACTTTTCATCAAGCTGTAATTATGCACAATAATTAGTTCATGCATATTGCTCATTTTAATTGATGTTTCTTCAAGATGCAAAAGAAGCATATTGCTGTGTTTTCTTATGAATGTTACACCTGTTGGTTTCCTTTCATTCTGCCTTACATATTAAGGCCTGACATGTTGACACTTCCCGAGGCAAAATCTTATCATTTTTGATTCTGATAACAGGGAATGAGAAATACTGCTGAAAGAAGGAAGGAGGGGAAATGGGTGGCTCATGCCCAATAATGGTCTCGATCCAAGAAGTAAATCCGCTTTACAGTGAGGTGACATGCTGCCAGGTGCTTCTTATGTAACTTTAAGGTTCACTAGGTCTTAGTAGATATAATTGGTGGAACGATAAGTAGCTGAAAGAAATTTTAATTCAGCATTATATGTGCCAAGATAAAGACTTATAGTAATTAATGGATGCCCTACAAAGGCTCTAATGGACATTGAATAGCTGTTATAATATTATGTACATAATAAGGTTGTAAAAAGTTCTGGCAGAAGAAACAGGGTGGGTCAATTGATTTCAGATTTTGACATTTAAGATCACAATTTGGCACTTGATGAAAGAGTTATCCTGTATCGTTATACTTTTATAAGAGATGCGCAGAAGATTTATTTTAAAAGAACATGCTAAAAAAGCAAAAGCCACATGACAGCGAGTAGAACAGAAAAGTCAATACTCACTAAGTAGTCCAGTTTGTAATTTGAGAAATATCTAAAAAACGTATATTGAAGGTGGTCAATGGTCATCAGTAGGTCATGGTCAACACCATGAAGGCAATGTTACTAGGATTAAATGTAAAGGAACAAGCCCTGAGCTAAATCAAGATTTAGAAGTCTCGCCCCTCACTTTTGAGCTTGAATCTGCCTACTGTATGCTGATCCTAGCCCAGGGTACCAACAAATCCTAATGTACTCGAGTCATTTCCACTGAGATTGGCAGACACATCATGGATGGTGGAACATTCTACTTTGACTTGATATGGTGGTTTGTGGCAGTTCCTGCATAACATTTTTTTTATTTTTCATCAGTTTATGTCAATTTTTATCAATTATGTAAAATGAAGACACCCAATGGTTGGTCACCCATGATTCCAAAGCCAAACGGCAGCCCCTTAGCAACAACGGGAAAACCATATTTAGCATGGCTGTGGGACATGTGACCCTGCTGTATAAGAAGCAGGGTTACATGGCCCTTAGCCATTACAAAGAGGAAAAAAAAATAGGGAGAGGCTACTAAATAAGGTAGGGTCAGTCAGACAGACAAGGAATTATTACAATTTGAATGATTGCATTTTTCAGGACAATTAAGTAGGGAGAGAAGGCTGCTGTTGTGGGCAGGTTTAATTCCAGAATAATTTCCCTATTTAGGGCACTCTAAAGATGTACATTTTGCTACGCATATACTGCTATAATGCAGGACCAGACTAGTATTTGCTTCATACAGTGTTATGTCATAGTAACAGTCTTAGTATCATTTGCATTTAAGGCATCATAAAGTACTACCATACATTACCAGTCTTAGTACTATGTGCATCATATAGTTCTCTTACTGCATTAGTCTTATTACTATTTGCATCATACAGCTCTGCGTACTAGTCTTAACACTACTTAGATCAAACAGTGTTATTTCTTGTTTCATTTTTTTAAGATTATTAATTATTTTCCCTGGGCCATTATTATCAGGGCAACTGCTCTGTTATTACCACTATTTTCACCTCTTTAAGCCTTACTATGCCCATTTTACAGCCATTGAGGCTCAATGGGGTTCGTGTTCGGAGTCAAGTCTTCATCCCACACTAAATTTTTTCATGATCTTTAATCTTTAAACAAGATTATTGTATGATGTGGGAGGATATAGACAGTCTAGCACTGCAAATTTAGTTGGATCTAGTTAATAATACTGTAAATTGAGGGAACATTCAGATGCCAAGGAAAAACTGGCATGTGCTGTCCGTGTTTTAAACATTCAGCATAGAGCTACACTAGAAGCAATCCAATTTAATGGATCTGTGCCAAGGGCAGTTATTGTAACAGACCATGTCACTGATAACTTAAAAGAATAGGGAATAAAGATTCATTGAGAAGTCACCAGAGATGTATAATGCTCACAGTCAGCCCATTTTACATTTCACTTTTACCTAAATGATTCACATGGCTTAAATATTAAATAGCAGCATGATGTCTCAGCTGAGAAGCGAAGAAAAAAATATATCACCAATTAAATGCTTCTCATGAAGAAATATGCTTTGCATAGATACAGAAGGGATAATCTATGCATAGATAATTTTGTAATTACATAGTATAAAAGATTAGATTGATTGCAATGAAGATTACATAGCAAACTTTTAATTAACTCCTGCTGCATTCCCAAAAATTCTGGGCTAGAGGTACAAGGGCTGACTCTACCAATTTTGCTGACTGAGGCGAAAATTGAAATGCTGCCCCGCCCCCAAGTGGCCTACCACTGAACAACCGGAGGAGAATATGCTGACAACATCAATAGCAATTTATAACATCCTCACACGGGATGCCCCACACATTAGTATCAGTCATTGACACAAACATTAATGACATCTAGTACATTACTATCGATTCCATCAGGAAGAGGACTTCTTTACGATTTTGCCTGGCCATATTTTATCACTGTTGAAATCGCCGCCAAATGTCTTTGCCCCTAAAAAACCCAGTCATATCATAATGATCATAGTATGTACAGCATCCACAACTAATATATATGACTCCTTGAACTTTTCATCATAGAAACAAAAGTTTGGCCCAACATTGCGAAAAAATGTGGTTCAGGACACAGACTTGACCTCAAATTTGACTTGAACATGAACACGACATGAACATGACCCCCATTGAAAACAATGGAAGCCCAAAGTTTAATACCCAAAAACGGCTGTAAAATGAGAGTATTAAGGACGAGAGGACTGTACTCAACACTATTGACAACCAAAGAGTTACGTATTTTAAAACTTATTTGAGCTACATCTTTAAAAATATTGCTCTTAGCAGCAGAGAGAAGGCTCCTAGTGAACAAAATAATACAATGGACTCATAAAAATATTTATGTAATTGGACCATTAGCTACTAAGAGTAAACACCAGAACCTGTAATTTCAGATTTAATGCATAAAGCACTTTGTTTTTCAGCTTTCATCCTAAAAGGTACATTTTTGAGTTGGAACATTGATCCCTGAATTGGGGCAGGTTTGTTCTTTCAACATTGCATTTTGCTCTGTATCTATAAGTTATTGCTGATTCTGTGTTGTATTTTAGCTGATATTTTATTTATCTGTTACCTCTTTCTTGTTCTACGTTTATTCCCCTCACTGACTTGTATAATACAAACAATCTAAAGAGTTGACTGCGCAGAGAAACACATTGCATATATTTGCATTCATACATATAATATAGGACTCTGGTATCTGGGGTGATGGAAATGTATACAGTACACATATCATTTTCTCTAAGCTATTCAATCCCAAAGCACTTAAACAAACATATAAAACAAATCTCATATAGGTGAATATGTGTTTTCTGATACTGTAAAGAGTAATTTTGAGGAAGATTTTAGCAGTTTTGGCAGATGAAAATGAAAATATAAAGATGACATGTAAGCAGTGAAAACGTGCTTACATGTTATATTGTATAGAATTTGCATAATCACTTAATTTTTTATCTGACTTGCTCCATGTTGTCATGGGTGCATTCAGGTGTAGCTGTTATGCTGTTGTAAGGGAATAGACAAGGACAGTGAGACGTAAGGCTAAACTCCCTTGCCAGCAGTCACTACCTAATTTAGATCTCCCAAAATGCAAACATGGAGACAGACCCTGGACAATACAAACATAGAAGAGTAGGTGAAAAATATGCATCAGTACCAAGAAGAAAATACGGTACAGAATCGACAGATGGTTAGAAAATGGGCAAAGGGTCAAGATAAACGCCAGGCAGCTCCAAAAAGAGCATATAGCAAGCACAGGGGAATTTGCAGGCAGATCTTCTATGGTATGTCTGAGTCCTGGTACAAAAGACTATTGGACAAGATTCGTGGCATCCAGACTAGCAGGGGAGGAATGTGAATGGAAGAGGCATCAATCCATTGCAGTTAACTTATCTGTCTGCAGCCTAAGAACAGATTTTACATGATTGGAGTAAAACAGAGTTCACACTAAGTACAAACTAAGTAAAAAATTACAGTCAGCGCACATCTTTTGACATACTTAATGGGAAGAGGATGGCGCTGAAGCCAGTGGTACCAAATAAAATATTCAGGTCTTCTCCATTTCTCCACTCTCTTCCAGTCTGGTTACCCATTGCACAGTGAATTCAATTTAAAACACTAATCATGACATACAAAGCCGGCCAAAACTCTCTACCAAAATGTGTCCGACTGTCCCCTATCTTCCAAACTTTCAAAAGTAATCTGAAAACCCACCTTTTCAGGATTACCTACAATGTGCAATAACTGCACTGCTCTGATCCCTCATCCCGTGTATCTATTACCCTCCAATACAGATTGTGAGCCCTCACCGACAGGGTCCTATTCCACTTGTCTCCTGATCACTGTAGTTTTTGGACTTGCATTTGTTCTAGTCTTAATGTTATGTAAGTGAACACCTTATTGATTGTAGACCACCATGGAATTAATGGATCTGTATACATAAATAAATAATAAAAGTCTATGGTGGACATATTTACATATTGCATGGACATATTTGGTGACGGTCTCAGTTTTAATTAAAGTATTGTGTGCATTTATTTTCCCTACAAAAATGTTTGTCAGATGCTCTGACCTGACATAAGTTATCAACCCTAAGGATAATATCACCAAAAACATTTTACTTTTTACTTTTCCTTTAGAATAAGTATACAAAAGTGTCAGAACAAGTTAGCACAAAGATAAAATAAGTATGCCTTAGAGATTTTCTAATCGTTTGATGAAGTCTGTGACAAGTTGTCTAAAAGTGATGACATTTTAGGTTGTTTGAGAAACAGATCAAAAAATGTACAACTGGCAAAATTATCATGTCTCCTTGTCATGTCTGCATCTCAAATCCTTCCAAGATGTTGCAAAGAAAATGAGGGATGAATTTTCTTTTCAGTCATTGTGACTGCCTAGTGAGGTGTACAAGCCGAGGGATAGGCAGTTTAGATGGGACCCAACTGAGATACTGATTATTATGTCATTGGTTCCATAATATAAAAATGCACCATGGTGCTCTATAGTCACATAAATATGTGTTGTGGGAAAGTGGAAGTAGAAAAGCTAAGGTACAGCAAAGGAAACATTATTTCATTGTTGTACTGAAGAAATTGTGCTACATGTTGTGGAGGCAATGGAAGGCAAATTTAACACAGAACATTTATTCATGAAATAAACCTTTGATAACAAAAATAATCAGAATTGATACAATTTAGAATTGTAAGAAACCACCAAAAACATTGAAATCATACACACAAATTAATTCAGACCTTCTCCTCCTCCTTGACCGCCTCATTGTGTTTATTTTGTTAAAGAATTTTTAATACAACCACAATTTGAAAAAATTGTGACATGCTACTAAATTCAGTCACATATTGAGCTCTAGAAGGGTCCATATGATTTATTTTGGATTCGAAATGTGGCATGAAATGATTACCCAATAATAATAATTCTATATTTATATAGTGCACATAGATTACGCAGCACTGCACAGAGAGGGCTCACAATCTAATCAACCTACCAGTAGATATTTTTTTTTGGTATGTGGGAGGAAACCCACACAAAAATTGAGAGAACATACAAACTCTTTGCAAATGTTGACCCTGGAACTTGAACCCAGGTCCCCAGCTGCCCAATAGTAATTATGTATAATTAGCTAATTATTATTGACATGCTGGTAATCTCAAGTTCAACACCTTTAGCCATCACAGTTCTTCTAATCACCCTGGGCAAATATTCTGTGCTTTCCAAACAAATAATACAGTGACTACATATATACATTAAGTGCTGCACACAGTTGCTCACAGGTGACATCACTGTTCAACATCTTTACAGAAGGGACAAAGCAAATAGCTGGATCACCAAATACCATGACCTCAGAGTTTGCCTCAACCATGACTTCAGAATTGGAGCATCACAAGCAGAGGTCAAAGACATTAAGGCAATAACCATGGTGGATGACATGGGGTTTGGCACCATGTGATGAGTTTATAGCTTGTCTCCAGTAAGATGATGCACTAGGAAGTGCAGCAGCAAAATTGGATAATACATTTCCCTTCCTGGGTATGATCAAAGATTCATACCAGGTCTCCTTAAGTAATGTGTGAAGGCCTAAAAATGTTGTCCAACCCAAACTTTAAATTCTGTTGGTGTCCAGTTTCCAGGGTACCAAACCTGAACTTGAGCCACACCCCCAATATCAGCCACAGTGTTTAAACAGATATGGCACATCGTTATTTTGGAGAGGATCTGCGCTCCCCATGACACTGGTGGCTCCATCCAACAGATTATCCTCTGCAAATTGGCTATTGAGCAGGGCCATAGTAGCAGGCCACCCTTTATTAAGTACCTTTATATATACCTTGACCCAGTGCTTTGTCTGGCTACTCAGCCAGCATACTCTGAGGCTTCGCTGCGCATGCGACTTTCGCAAGGACGCCAGGGTAAAGCTCCAGCTGTCTTGAAGATCTGCCTCAAATGCCTCATCTCAAGGAAAGTATAAAGGTGTTTTTAATCGCAGCCACAGAAAGACTTGGTAAATGGCCCTTCAGAAGAATCTGTGAATGGTTTGGAGTCGAAAATCGCCTTGCCAGGTCCATTTTAAGAGACAAATTTGAATGACAAATACAACCTGTGTAGGGATACATCTAGAAAATTCTAGAAAAATAAAACAACTTTATTGTAGCAAAGTTGTTTAAAAACTGGGCCTAAAACCTCCAAAATTGTTAAAGTGCAGGTACTGGGGATCAAATGGCTGATTCGAGCACCCGGAAGGAGACCACAAAGAGAAAAATGTCTCATGGGTCTCGTCAGTAACATTTTCTTTTTTTGGACTAACAGATACCCCACTTTTGTAATGGACAATGGAAAGGTTCAGATGGATCCACATTTGTTGTAGGTGGTGCAAGTTATTCATTGGTCCCTGGGTCAATGGATTTCTTTGAAAATAATCATAGAAGTTGAGGAATCAGATTTAAATTTTGAGAACTAAATTTTGTGATGTTTTCATTTTATTGCACAGGCTGTTGCGGACATGGGATAACAAATCCTGTATTTGCGGGGTGATTATCACTTTTTAATTATTTTCCCCCTGTTTTATCATTTATTTATTTACTTGTTATCATATTTCTATTTTGTCCCACTATGGTACTTTAACTTGCAAAAGTGATGATGTGTGGAAGTGTATTAGAACTGTCAGCCTATGCACGTGCATGATGCAGTGAGGAAGCCCTATGGACACTTCGGTCATGATAACCACATCATCGCACTGGCTCTGATTCTGAGCCCATGCAATTTCAAAGGACGTCCGGGAACGCCAGAAAGCACTATATTTATGAATTTCTAGATGTTCCTGAATGTCCAAATTCAGGAAGGGGCTAAAGCAACTAGATTCAAGGAACCGTTCATTCAATTAAAGAGCGGTAATTCTAACGTTTCTTAGGATTACCTTTTATATACTTTATTTCTGCATCTTACTTCTTGCAGTACCTAAAAGTTCCTTGATGCTTTCACAGTGACTCTATACAAATTGTGTGACAATTATCTCTGAGGGTTACACTAACTGTATTTTTAGTACAACAATTGTGTGTCAATGGCAGGCACCGAAAGATAAAATGAAATAAATTACTTTCCCTCCAAGGGTTCATCTAGAGCAATAAAATAACATCTGTCTTGGTGCACAAACACTGTACACTTCCTAACTCAACCTATTTAAAGAAATAAAGTCACATACTTTATCTTTATCCACTGAAAAACTTCAAGCCTAAACAGAAAAGAATGAAGATAATCCTCTGTAGATACTAATGTGTAATTACTGTAACGTAGCAGTGATTGGCCTTGGTTTGTCACAGTGAAACCATCAGTCAATTCAATTACTACAACTACACTATGGCTTTTTGGCAAGTTTTCTGGTGGAGAAGGCACATGAATCTCCTCCTCCTCCTCACCAGTGTTCTGGTTTCTCTAACTGGCATGCCACTTTAGACATATTGGGGCAGAGATTTCTAGTTTTTCTACAGGTCCGAATTGGTGAAGTTTGAGCCCATATTTACACAGAAGCCAGAGCCTCTTTGTGGATACAGAAGCCGGAGAGCATTTAAATCACTGCTGGCACTAACATGACCATATCATTGCATGTTGACGTCATTGTGGAGTGACAAACTTCTCCAAAATAGCGCCACCCTGTGTGAACACAACAATTTAAATGCCGCTGGCGATTTTGCCAGCAGTATTTAAAGAGTCCCAGCAGCGATCGTGACCGTTACGTGACATTACATGAGGCTGAGGTTCCCTGCAAACGTAAGTTTTTTCCTACGGCTACAAAAACTGTCTCTAGTGGGTGTTAGGACTGTATGTCAACAGTATTTCCCCCTTGTCTCTGGAAGGTTGTTACTTAGCAACCAACAACAAATACGAATGGGACACAGATGACACACTGGGGCACACTTACCCGGCCAATGGAGTTCACCGTGTCCAACACTATTGTTATATAGTAATTAGAGATGAGCGAACATGCTCGTCCGAGCTTGATGCTCGTTCGAGCATTAGCGTACTCGAAACTGCTCGTTGCTCGGACGAATACTTCGCCCGCTCGAGAAAATGGCAGCTCCCGCCGTTTTGCTTTTTGGCGGCCAGAAACAGAGCCAATCACAAGCCAGGAGACTCTGCACTCCACCCAGCATGACGTGGTACCCTTACACGTCGATAGCAGTGGTTGGCTGGCCAGATCAGGTGACCCTGGGATAGACTAGCCGCTGCCCGCGCTGCTCGGATCATTCTGTGTCTGGATGCCGCTAGGGAGAGAGCTGCTGCTGGTCAGGGAAAGCGTTAGGGTGTTCTATTAGCTTACTGTTAGGCAGGAGTGATTCTCCAAGAACCCAACAGCCCTTCTTAGGGCTACAATAACGTTCTACTTTTTTTTTTTTTTATTTGCATCTAGTACCATTTTGTGAGGAATTAGCAGGGGGACTTGCTACCGTTGTGTTTAGCTCTTAGTGGCACACATATCCACCTCAAACACCAAAGTGGGAAAATTTAGTAGGGGTTGGATTTCAATTAGGCACAGTCTGCCATTTTTCCTTTTTTATTTTACGTTTATTTTGTTTAATAACTCAGTGTCATCTCATCTGGCATAGTAGTGTGCTTTCATACTTGGCTAGAAAATAGCCATAGGAGAATCCAAACGGCTTACGCCTACAGTAGCGTTATATATTTGATTTCTGGTTGATCTGCTGGTGGCTGTACTTGCTGCAGTGCATCTACTAGCCAATTGTCAGCAATTTGTAGTGAGACTTGCGACCGCTGTGTTTTGCGCTTAGTGACGCACATATCCATTGCAAAGACCGAAGTGGGAAAATTTAGTAGGGGTTGGATTTCAATTAGGCACAGTCTGCCATTTGTCCTTTTTTATTTTACGTTTATTTTGTTTAATAACTCAGCGTCATCTCATCTGGCATAGTAGTGTGCTTTCATACTTGGCTAGAAAATAGCCATAGGAGAATCCAAACGGCTTACGCCTACAGTAGCGTTATATATTTGATTTCTGGTTGATCTGCTGGTGGCTGTACTTGCTGCAGTGCATCTACTAGCCAATTGTGAGCAATTTGTAGTGAGACTTGCGACCGCTGTGTTTTGCGCTTAGTGACGCACATATCCATTGCAAAGACCGAAGTGGGAAAATTTAGTAGGGGTTGGATTTCAATTAGGCACAGTCTGCCATTTGTCCTTTTTTATTTTACGTTTATTTTGTTTAATAACTCAGCGTCATCTCATCTGGCATAGTAGTGTGCTTTCATACTTGGCTAGAAAATAGCCATAGGAGAATCCAAACGGCTTACGCCTACAGTAGCGTTATATATTTGATTTCTGGTTGATCTGCTGGTGGCTGTACTTGCTGCAGTGCATCTACTAGCCAATTGTCAGCAATTTGTAGTGAGACTTGCGACCGCTGTGTTTTGCGCTTAGTGACGCACATATCCATTGCAAAGACCGAAGTGGGAAAATTTAGTAGGGGTTGGATTTCAATTAGGCACAGTCTGCCATTTGTCCTTTTTTATTTTACGTTTATTTTGTTTAATAACTCAGCGTCATCTCATCTGGCATAGTAGTGTGCTTTCATACTTGGCTAGAAAATAGCCATAGGAGAATCCAAACGGCTTACGCCTACAGTAGCGTTATATATTTGATTTCTGGTTGATCTGCTGGTGGCTGTACTTGCTGCAGTGCATCTACTAGCCAATTGTGAGCAATTTGTAGTGAGACTTGCGACCGCTGTGTTTTGCGCTTAGTGACGCACATATCCATTGCAAAGACCGAAGTGGGAAAATTTAGTAGGGGTTGGATTTCAATTAGGCACAGTCTGCCATTTGTCCTTTTTTATTTTACGTTTATTTTGTTTAATAACTCGGTGTCATCTCATCTGGCATAGTAGTGTGCTTTCATACTTGGCTAGAAAATAGCCATAGCAATAGGATAGCATTGTTTGGTTTTAAAAACTCAAAAACACAAAAAAAAAAAAAAAACACAAAAAAAAGTTAAAAAAAAATTAAAGCTATAACTCTCATTTTAAAAATGTTTAACCCGAGGGCTAGGGGTAGAGGACGAGGGCGGGGACGTGGGCGTCCAACTACTGCAAGGGTCAGAGGCCGTGGTCCTGGCCGGGGTGAGACACCACCTGCTTATGAGGGAGCAGGGGAACGCCGCAGAGCTACACTCCCTAGGTTCATGTCTGAAGTTACTGGGACTCGTGGTAGAGCACTGTTGAGGCCAGAACAGTGTGAACAGGTGATGTCGTGGATTGCTGACAATGCTTCGAGCAATTTGTCCACCAGTCAGTCTTCCACGCAGTCCACCCATGTCACCGAAATCGCCACTCCTCCAGCTCCTGCACCTCAGCCTCCTCCCCCCCAGTCTGCCCCCTCCCAGGAAAATTTGGCATTTGAACCGGCATACTCTGAGGAACTGTTTTCTGGACCCTTCCCACAGTCACAAACCACTTGTCCGGTTGCTGCTGAGCAATTTTCCGATGCCCAGGTTTTCCACCAGTCACAGTCTGTGGGTGATGATGACCTTCTTGACGTAGTGGAAGTGTGTAAAGAGGTGTCCGACGATGAGGAGACACGGTTGTCAGACAGTGGGGAAGTTGTTGTCAGGGCAGGAAGTCCGAGGGGGGAGCAGACTGAGGGATCGGAGGATGATGAGGTGACAGACCCAAGCTGGGTTGAGAGGCCGGGTGAACACAGTGCTTCTGAGACGGAGGAGAGTCCTCGACCAGAACAGGTTGGAAGAGGCAGTGGTGGGGCCAGACGGAGAGGCAGGGCCAGAGCTGGTGCATCAGCGCCAAATGTGTCAACTAGTGAAGCTCCCGTGGCGAGGGCTCTTGCGGCGAGGGCTAGATCTTCAGAAGTCTGGAGGTTCTTTAAGGAAACACCGGATGACCGACGGACTGTGGTGTGCAACATTTGCCAAACCAGGCTCAGCAGGGGTTCCACCACTACTAGCTTAACTACCACCAGTATGCGCAGGCATATGAATGCTAAACACCCCACTCAGTGGCAACAAGCCCGTTCACCTCCGGCCGTGCACACCACTGCTCCTTCCCCTGTGTCAGCTGATAGTCAGCCCCCTGCCCAGGACCCTGCCACAAAAACCCCATCGTCGCCTCCACGATCCTCCACAGCATCCACCAGCGTTCACCTCTCCATACCCCAGACGCTGGAGCGGAAACGCAAATATAGTGCAACCCACCCGCACGCCCAAGCCCTTTATGTGCACATCTCCAGATTGCTTAGCCTGGAGATGCTGCCCTATAGGCTAGTAGAGACCGAGGCCTTTCGCAACCTCATGGCGGCGGCCGCCCCTCGGTATTCGGTCCCCAGCCGCCACTACTTTTCCCGATGTGCCGTCCCAGCCCTGCACCAGCACGTGTCAGACAACATCACCCGTGCCCTGACCAACGCCGTTTCTGACAAGGTCCACCTGACCACGGACACGTGGACGAGTGCTGCCGGGCAGGGCCACTATATATCGCTGACGGCACATTGGGTTAACTTGGTGGAGGCTGGGACCGAGTCTGACCCTGGGGCTGGTCATATACTGCCGACGCCGAGGATTGCGGGGCCTACCTCGGTCCAGGTGTTTCAGGCCTACTATGCCTCCTCCTCCTCCCACCCCTCCTCCACCTCCTCCTCCGAACTACCATCCGTGGGCACGGCGCCATCAGTCGGTAGCTCTAGGCACAGCAGCAGTGCCGTTGCTAAGCGACAGCAGGCGGTGCTCAAACTGCTGAGCCTAGGCGATAAAAGGCACACCGCCCAAGAGCTATTACAGGGCATCACGGCGCAGACTGATCTGTGGCTGGCACCGCTGAACCTGAAGCCAGGCATGGTTGTGTGTGACAACGGCCGTAACCTGGTGGCGGCTCTGCAACTCGGCAGACTGACACATGTGCCATGCCTGGCCCATGTGTTAAATCTGATAGTTCAGCGTTTCCTCAAGACATACCCCAATCTGTCAGATTTGCTCACGAAGGTGCGCCGCATCTGTGCGCATTTCAGGAAGTCCAGCACAGATGCTGCCACTCTCAGGGCAGCGCAGCGCCGCCTCCAACTGCCCGCTCACCGACTGTTGTGCGACGTGCCCACGAGGTGGAATTCAACATTGACCATGTTATCCAGAGTTTACCAGCAGTGCCGAGCCATTGTAGACTGCCAGATGTCAACTTCCACCAGAACTGGTAGTCAGGTCAGTCAGCTTCCTCAAGTCTACAATGAGGAGTGGACGTGGATGTCTGATATCTGTCAGGTGCTGAGTAACTTTGAGGAGTCAACACAGATGGTCAGTGGCGATGCCGCCATCATCAGCCTCACCATCCCGCTGCTTGGCCTGTTGAAAAACTCTCTGATCAGCATGAAGTCGGAAGCTTTGCGCTCGTCACAAGAGACGGGGGAAGAAGATTCCCTTGTTGATAGCCAAAGCACCCTTAGGTCTGTTTCTCAGCGCATATCGGAGGAGGTGGCGGTGGAGGAGGATGAGGAGGAAGAGGAGGAGAATGTTGGCGAGACACAAGAGGGGACCATTGTTGAGTCCTTTACTGTTCAGCGTGTATGGGCAGAAGAAGAGGAGTTGGAGGAGTTGGAGGAGGAGGAAATGGACAGTCAGGCCAGTGAGGGGAGTGAATTCTTACGCGTTGGTACTCTGGCGCATATGGCAGATTTCATGCTAGGCTGCCTATCCCGTGACCCTCGCGTTCAAAGAATTTATTCCAGCACCGATTACTGGGTGTTCACTCTCCTGGACCCACGGTACAAGCAAAATCTTTCCACTCTCATCCCTGCAGAGGAAAGGAGTGTGAGAATGCATGAATACCAGCAGGCCCTGGTGCACAAGCTGAAACAGTATTTCCCTTCTGACAGCGCTAGCGGCAGGGCAAGGGTACGCTTTACAAGGCTTTTGCCAGCTTTATGTCACCCCAGCAAGACACTGTCACCTGTCCCCAGTCTCGGCAGAGTAGGGCTGATCTTTACAGAAAGATGGTGAGGGAGTACGTAGCTGACCATACCATCGTCCTAAATGATCACACAGCTCCCTACAACTACTGGGTTTCAAAGCTGGACATGTGGCACGAACTGGCGCTGTACGCCTTGGAGGTTCTTGCCTGCCCTGCCGCTAGCGTCTTGTCCGAGCGGGTTTTCAGTGCAGCTGGTGGCATCATCACCGATAAGCGTACACGCCTGTCGACTGACAGCGCTGACAGGCTGACGCTTATTAAGATGAATAAAGCCTGGATTTCTCATAATTTCCAATCTCCACCAGGTGAAGGAAGCTCAACCTGAATAATTGATCCACTCCTCCTCCTCCTCATTTTCCTCCTTCTCCTCCTCTTTGTACAGTAAAGCAGAGGAAACTGGCTATTTTTTGACAGGGCCCACTGGCTCTTGCTATAGTACTTTATGCATTTAATTTTTCTGGAGGGCCACCGACCCGGTCCTCTGTTTTAAACAATTTTTGGGAGTGCCACATACAGGCACTCAATCTATTCAATTTTTCTGGAGGGCCACCGACCCGTTCCTCTGTTTTAAACAATTTTTGGGAGTGCCACATACAGGCACTCAATCTATTCTATTTTTCTGGAGGGCCACCTACCTGCTCCTCTGGTTTGAAAACTTTTTGGGACTGCCACATACAGGCACTCAATCTATTCTATTTTTCTGGAGGGCCACCTACCTGCTCCTCTGGTTTGAAAACTTTTTGGGACTGCCACATACAGGCACTCAATCTATTCAATTTTTCTGGAGGGCCACCTACCTGCTCCTCTGGTTTGAAAACTTTTTGGGACTGCCACATACAGGCACTCAATCTATTCAATTTTTCTGGAGGGCCACCTACCTGCTCCTCTGGTTTGAAAACTTTTTGGGACTGCCACATACAGGCACTCAATCTATTCTATTTTTCTGGAGGGCCACCTACCTGCTCCTCTGGTTTGAAAACTTTTTGGGACTGCCACATACAGGCACTCAATCTATTCTATTTTTCTGGAGGGCCACCTACCTGCTCCTCTGGTTTGAAAACTTTTTGGGACTGCCACATACAGGCACTCAATCTATTCAATTTTTCTGGAGGGCCACCTACCTGCTCCTCTGGTTTGAAAACTTTTTGGGACTGCCACATACAGGCACTCAATCTATTCAATTTTTCTGGAGGGCCACCTACCTGCTCCTCTGGTTTGAAAACTTTTTGGGACTGCCACATACAGGCACTCAATCTATTCAATTTTTCTGGAGGGCCACCTACCTGCTCCTCTGGTTTGAAAACTTTTTGGGACTGCCACATACAGGCACTCAATCTATTCTATTTTTCTGGAGGGCCACCTACCTGCTCCTCTGGTTTGAAAAATTTTTGGGACTGCCACATACAGGCACTATCCAAATTAAATTGTCTCCATAGCAGCCTCCACACGTTGTCTCCATTGCTACCTCCAAAAGTCGTCCATATAGCTGCCTCCATACATCGTCCCTTTATCAAACGAGGTGTGTCAGGCAGAAATTTGGGTTGTTTTCATGGATTCCACATCAAAGTTGTTAACTTTGTCGCCACCCAGCTGTGCTATCCACAAAATATACTAATAAACTTTTATCATTTACCAATATTATTTCAGCGCTTCTTGCGCATCTGTTTACATTCCCCTCACCCGCCATATCCTAAACTTATAAGAACGCTACTACACTTGATCTTATACAAAAGGTTCTTAGAAGTGCTGTTTGGGGAGTAGCCTAGAGACAGGGGCTTGGATTGGCGAAAGCTCGCCTGGCAGCGGAGCGCCAACTCCATGCCAAGATCCAACTAACATAGTTTTAACTGCAGCACCTTTAATCTACTACTAGTTCACTGCCTCCATACATGGTCCCCTTATCAAACGAGCTGTGTCAGGCAGAATTTTGGGTTGTTTTCATGGCTTCCATGTTAACTTTGTCGCCACCCTGCTGTGTAATCCACAAAATATACTGGCAAACTTTTATCATGTACCGATATTATTTGAGTGCTTCTTGCTCACCTCCTTTGGTTCCTCTCTGCCACCCATTGGTTTGAAGCCTGAGTCCATTTAGGGTATGTCGCCATGCCACTCTCTAGCCTGCTGCCGCTGCCTCTGCATGCCGTCCCCTATAGGGTCAGGGTCAATTATTGCATGTTTTAGATGCTATCTAGCTTCATTCTGTCACTCTGTCATGGCCATGCTGTTGCCCATAATTTTGGCATAATGGTGCGATTAAGCAGCCTCAGAGGCATCCATGCATGCTGCCCCTGCTGTTTCCTGTCCATTTCCGTGGTGTTTCCATCCTTTTCTGAGGTTCCCAGGTGTTTGGCCAAGCTTCCCTGTGCAGAGCCTTGGTCCCCTTGAAAAATGCTCGAGTCTCCCATTGACTTCAATGGGGTTCGTTATTCGAGACGAGCACTCGAGCATCGGGAAAAGTTCGTCTCGAATAACGAGTACCCGAGCATTTTAGTGCTCGCTCATCTCTAATAGTAATATACTTTTATTGTCCGACAATAATGCACTGTGCCGCGGTTCACAAAGATTGTGCGCCCGATTTCCTGCATCTGTCACTTCAGGTCCACCAGAGTTTACCAACTTCTTCCCGGTGTATGTAAGTGCATTGGTTGTGACACAATTTGAATATTAAATCCCGCGCTCAGTCGGAATCAGTTAGGTCATCCCATTCCCCGTCCCCGTTTTCTTTCGCAGGAAAGCCGGTGCCGCTGCGCCAAAATCTGATCACGTTCGACACAATCCCCTTCTAAGTAGCTGTCACAGTGGCGCAAATCCCAAAAATGTCCAAAATCTGACAAAAGTGCGCTGCGCGTACCCTTAGTAAATAAGCCCCACTGTGTCTAAAAAAATAACGCTCATGTTCATGAGGCCTATAGGTGGGAGAAGTGCTGAGGGAGCAGAAGGGGAGAGGGAGATAGCCTATTAAGCCACAGAATGGAAGGGCTCTGGTAACACCCTCCACAGCCCTTCTGGCTCATTAGCATAATTTTAAAAGTTAACATCAGAAGGCCATCAATAACAAGTATAAGAAGATATAACCACAGTTACAGTGCCACAGTGTTGTGATACTACTTCACATAAAATAATAATCAAATAATAGTGAACACCATTAGTTTGTGACATGAAATCAAAACTAACTTGATACAATCATTCAGCCATTCCTATTCCAGAAGCAGGCAATCATACTGTACAACAAAACAATAAAGCTGCCAAAACTAACCAGTACGTGCAGTCTACTGAAGGGGTTAGGCCAACTTTGGAAGCTCTCCCCAATCCAGCAGATAGGGGATAACTTTCTAATCGGTGAGGGTCCCAAAGCTCTGACTCCCACTGATCATGAAAACTTGACCCCCAAAAATTAGAAGAACAATTAGAAGGTGTTAGCTGCCAGACTCTAACCAATAAGGAGGACCTTATCCCCTATCCTGTGTATTGGGGAAAACATTCCTCTCAACCCCTTTTATGATATGTTTTGTTAGCCAGGATATAAATTACATTGCACAATGATAAATATGAAACACTAGAAGAGTAGAAGAAATAATTGTTATGAACAATGTGTCATATTGTATTATTTTTTTACTGTATTTATGTTTTATTATATTTCACCACAGTGGCATTTTAAACAAGTTTTCTGTTTGACATCATTTTCCATTAATGCACTTATTGAAAGTGGATTTGTGAGGTTTTTTTTTAATAATCACAGTTCTCTTTATTGTCTCATCCTTAGACCAGCAAAGATTCCTTTTAAATGAATTTCTCTTTTTCTAGCCACAACATGTTTTGTGAGGTCAAAGTTATTTTCTTTAGCTTAGCTATGAGTCACATTGGTTTGCTTTAATATTACTGAACTTCACTGCTAAATTAGCATTTTGTAAAATGCAGTTTATCCAAAATTGTTTCAGCAGCTGAAATATGGATTTTATATGGAGCATTGCAGGATGAATTTCTTAAGGGTGTTGCATTCCCGAGTAGGTGTAAATGGGAGGGAGACATTGGACCAATCTCCGATGATCAATGGGATTCTATCCTTTCCCTAACACCAGTGCTCTCCCTTAGTGAAAGCAAGCAATTCTCACATTTGCTATTATTACACAGAGCTTATAAAACGCCAGTCTTGCTAGCAAAGATTGGGGTCAGGCCACACTCTAACTGTCCAAAGTGTAACATGCCGGATGCACACCTTATGGATTGGTCCCTGGATTGCGACACCAGGTCTCCCCTCTAGGTTTCTAATATCTCCATCTGTCCTCTTGGGATAATCATATTGCATTGTATAAAATACAACTGAAAAGATCAGAATATTCCTGGGTGTGAGTACTGTATGTCTATGGGAAGAATAGAAGGATAAAAAGGAATTCCATGGTATATGTCTGTAAATATCCAATTCTTAAGAAAGACTTATCATTACATTGACATATCGTGAAAAAGTCTTCTGTATTGTTGTACCGAGAAATGGGAGGGATATAGGGGAGGGAAGGTATAGAAAGGGAATGTGTTGTCAAGTTTTATTCTCATTGTTGTAAACGGAAAATGTGTTGGTGTTACTAATAAAAATGATCTGATTTAGAAAAAAAACTAAAAATGAAGGCGAATGTTTATACAGATTAGACTTTTTCAGTTAACGTACTAAAGTTATTTTATAGAAATGTTCCTCGATTCTGTTGAACAACAGGTTTACCAGCTTTTTTGGGGAAAAAAAAAGTTGCTAAAGATGTCTGAAATTTGGAAAAAAGTAAATAATTTGGAAATGTTTTTTTCTTTGGAAATGGCATAATTTTCTTGCAGGCTTTGTATGGTGTTACCGCTGAACCCTTTTAAATGAATGGTGCAGAGCTAAAACTCCACACGTAGGACATGGACACATATGGTGGGGACATGTATTCTAAATTTGACACTCATCTTAGATATCCGGACTGAATGATTACTAGCCTGGAACAACTGTATGAAAGTAAGAATGTCTGTGCTTGTTTCCAGTAGCATTGGATAAAATTATCTGTGGAAAGAAAAATGATTACCAAGAATATTTCTGTTATTAAAACAGAATACAAAATAAGAACTAAATCCCATTTTTAACCCCTTAAGGACGGAGGGTTTTTCGGCTAATTTCTCGCTCTCCAACTTCCAAAATCCATAACTTTTTCATTTTTACGTGTACAGACCTGTGTGAGGGCTTATTTTGTGCGTAACAAATTTTACTTTCCCGTGATGTTATTTATTTTAACATGCCGTGTACTGCGAAGCTGAAAAAAAATTCCAAATGTGGAAAAATTGAAAAAAAAACGCACGTGCATCACGTTCTTGTGGGCTCAGTTTTTACGACTTTCACTCTTCGCTCCAAATAACATGCCTACTTTATTCTTTTGTTCGGTGCGATCGCGGTGATACCAAATTTATATAGGTTTTATTGTGTTTTAATACATTTTCAAAAATTAAACGAATGTGTACAAAAAAGAAAAAAAATTTTTTGCCATCTTCTGACGCTAATAACTTTTTCATACTTTGGCGCACGGAGATGTGTGAGGAGTCATTTTTTGCAAAATGAGGCGACGTTTTCATTGCTACCATTTTGAGGTCTGTGCGACATTTTTATCATTTTTTATTTCATTTTTTATGTTATGTAAAAAGGTGTAAAAGTCGCATTTCGGACATTTGGGCGCCATTTCCCGCCTCGGAGGTCACCGCCGGCCGTAACCGTTTTTATATTTTGATAGATCAGGCATTTTGGGACGCGGCGATACCTAATATGTTAGTGATTTTTACTGTTTGTTATGTTTTATATCCGTTCTAGGGAAAGGGGGGTGATTTGAACTTTTAATATTTTATAAATTTTTTTTATTTTTTAAACTTTTTTTTTTCTTTTTTTTTTCACTATTTTTTAGACCATCTAGGGTACCCTAGATGGTCAGATCGCTCCTACCATATACTGCAATACTACAGTATTGCAATATATGGCATTTTTGCAGGTCATACATTACAATGAGCCGCTGGCTCATTGTAACGAACCTGCATAAACCATGTAGCCTCATGTCAAAAGAAGACCCGAGTCTACCATGGTAACCGATCGCCACCCCCCGATGACGTTCGGGGGCGTGGCGATCGAAAAAAAGATGGCGGCACCCGCGCGCCACCGTCTTTTAAACGCCGCCGGCGACTTTGCCGGCGGCGTTTAGAGGGTTAATAGCCGCGATCGGTGCAAGCATCGACCGCGGTTATTAGCGGTGGGGGTTTTGTGCAAAATGCAAAAACCCCCACCTCTGTATGAAGAGGACTGAGCCCGTGAGCCCTCTTCATACATCCCTTATACCTCTGCGCCGTAGAGCTACGGCGCAGAGCGTTAAGGGGTTAATGACAAAAAAGACCCTTTGAGTTGATGATTTATTAGATAATACCCCATGGCTACAACTACATGGTAATATGTTCTTATTATGAAGCCCCAGTACTTTACAAATTAAATAAATCGATATTTTTCATAAGACAAAAATAATTAAATTGAGTCTTTGTTTTTTATTTTGTCATACGCCAGTGTATAGACCCACCGCCCATAAGGCACAGTCGGATACAGCAAGAGGCTCTGACCTTTTGATCTATCCAGCGGGAGTCTGCACAACATATATTTACTTATAGTTAACTCAAATAAACACAGCCGGAGGCTTTTTACTGCGCCAGCCCACTCCCCAGCCAGTCCCACCCCCTTGGGGGGGTCTAATAAAGGCCCCAGGCTGCTATGACAATAGATCATTGATTCCTAATGACGTAGGGGGCAGTTGCAATCACAGCCAAGATGGTGGCGCAAGTTTGCTTCAGGCTGTTACATGCTGCCAACCACACCCATGATCAGTGCCAGCAATGATCGCTGGTGTTAAAAGTGAAGATTAACAATCAGCCTGTATGTCTCTCCAAGCACCTCTCTGCTGACGTACAATTACATTGTTTTGTGGCAAGGGGTTAATGTAATATATGTGAACCCCTTACTGAATGCCCATCATCATGGAATTAATACTGCTCAATAAATTAATAATCAAATATCTGGATATCTGTCTAAATATGCATTAAAAAAAACATATACTGTGTGTGAAGTCTTTGTATATTATTAGTAGATGCATTACGTGAATAAATTCCCCATGATGTATAAGTGACTAAGTAACAAGCTGCTCTCATATCACAGAAGGTAATTGCTGTTAAAGAGAACCTGTCATCAGAAATTGGCCTAATAAACCACTAGCAGTATGTTTTCAAGCAACTGAGCAGCTTCTAGATGATGATTCTTTCATGGCCCAGTGTGGTGGCATCATCCAAAAAATCAACTTTGAAGTGGGATGTAAAGTGGTTTTATGAAGTCAAGGAGGCGGAGAGTTTAACACTGAAGTCAAAATTCCCCTGCCTTAAAATGCCCCCTTCACTGTAATCGATGGTCCTGCATTCAGGGAAATCATTGAACTTATCTCCTGAAGTCCAGTGAATGAGGAGTAGAGATGAGCGAGTATACTCGTCCGAGCTTGATGCTCGTTCGAGTATTAAGGTACTCGAAACGGCTCGTTGCTCGGACGAGTATTTCCCCTGCTCGAGATCGAGCATTTAATTAAAAAAACACAGTGAAGAACAATGAAGAATAGAATAAAAACAGTGAACACAGTGAACACAGGATCATTTAAGTGAAAAAGACAGTGAAAAACACAGTGAAGAATAGATTACAGATGTTCGGCACATCTGCTTACTTGTCGGAAGATACGCGCGGAACGGCAGCAGGGAGACATCAAGCAGCAGGGAGACATCAAGCAGCACGGGGAGACATCGGGCAGCACGGGGGAGACATCGGCAGCACGGGGGAGACATCGGGCAGCACGGGGGAGACATCGGGCAGCACGGGGGAGACATCGGGCAGCACGGGGGAGACATCGGGCAGCACGGGGGGGACATCGGCCAGCACGGGGGAGACATCGGGCAGCACGGGGGAGACATCGGGCAGCACGGGGGAGACATCGGGCAGCACGGGGGAGACATCGGGCAGCACGGGGAGACATCGGGCAGCACGGGGGAGACATCGGGCAGCACGGGGGAGACATCGGGCAGCGGGGAGACATCGGGCAGCACGGGGGAGACATCGGGCAGCACGGGGAGACATCGGGCAGCACGGGGGAGACATCGGGCAGCACGGGGGAGACATCGGGCAGCACGGGGGTGACATCGGCCAGCACGGGGGAGACATCGGGCAGCACGGGGGAGACATCGGGCAGCGTGGGGAGACATCGGGCAGCACGGGGGAGACATCGGGCAGCACGGGGGAGACATCGGGCAGCACGGGGAGACATCGGGCAGCGCGGGGAGACATCGGGCAGCAGGGAGACATCGGGCAGCACGGGGGAGACATCGGGCAGCGGGGAGACATCGGGCAGCACGGGGGAGACATCGGGCAGCACGGGGGAGACATCGGGCAGCACGGGGGAGACATCGGGCAGCACGGGGAGACATCGGGCAGCACGGGGCAGACATCGGGCAGCACGGGGGAGACATCGGCCAGCACGGGGGAGACAACGGCCAGCACGGGGGAGACATTGGCCAGCACGGGGGAGACATCGGCCAGCACGGGGGAGACATTGGCCAGCATGGGGGAGACATTGGGCAGCACGGGGAGACTTCAGTGGAAGAAGAGGAGCGATCCCGGGACAGCGTATCACCCCGACAAGTAAGCAGATGTGCCAAACATCTGTAATCTATTCTTCACTGTGTTTTTCACTGCGTTTTTCACTTAAATGATCCTGTGTTCACTGTTTTTATTCTATTCTTCACTGTTCTTCACATCTGTTAACTTGTCGGGAGATAATATACGCGCGGAACAGTGAAGAATAGATTGCAGATGTTTGCATACATCTGCTAACTTATCAGAAGACATTCTTTTTCAATTAAATAACACATTTTATTCCTGAACCATGGTCCCTTTGAAAAATGCTCGGGTCTCCCATTGACTTCAATGGGGCTCGTTATTCGAGATGAGCACTCGAGCATCTGGAAAAGTTCGTCTCGAATAACGAGCACCCGAGCATTTTAGTGCTCGCTCATCTCTAATGAGGAGGTGTTCAGAGTCAGGGAGAGCTTGACTTCAGTGGTAAACTCTCCGCCTCCCTAACTTTATACATCTAACTTACATCTCACTTCAAAGTTGATTTTCTGGATGATGTTATTACACTGAGGCATGAGAGAAACATCATCTAGAAGGTGTTCAACTGCTTGACAATATACTGCCTGTGGTGTCTTAGGCCAATTTCTGATGACCGGTTCCCTTTAAATACTGGACAACAGAATGGGCTTCTAGTTGTTATAAAAGTTTAATAAAAGCACACAATTATATTATTTTCATCTCCATGGACATATGTGTCCAGATATTTGGACAGAGCTCCCACACAAAACCAAATTTGAGTATTTTAGTTTAAAAAAAGCCCTGCAAGCAAAAGATAACACTTTTGTCTGTTTGTTGAGTGAATTTACTGTTTTCTGCTCTAAAAGGATTTGGCTTGAAATATTAATTTTCCCGAAACTGCTGAACTAATCCTTGATCAATAGTGTAAACACTAAGACAAATCCAGGATTCAGTGTTATATCTTTGATTACAAGGGGAATGCAGGTTTCTGCTGAATGAAAGTAACAAAATCTTTATCCTTATGTTTTTTGGCAGTAAAAATTGTACAAATGACTGCATAAGGAGTCTCCATGTAATATTTGTAAAGGAAGAATGTGGCAGTCACCATGAAAAAAAAATTGTTATTCAAACCATAGGGAAAAGCGATGAAACATGGGAAACAAAAAAAAACTGACTGCATACTCTCAAGTGGAGCATAAGACCCTGAACACCTGGCTGAGATATATAATCACTCAGAGGTGTCAGAAGTCCCTACCACTTTATCGATCCCTATAACTGATTGAAGTGCTCACTGGTTCAGCAGGGCACAGTAGTGTAGCTGAGTACAGTTGAGCAGCGCCCACCACTTCGGGGTCCTTTCCTGTTGCTCCACTTTGTTTCCTGACTCCTAACAATAGGCACAAGCATCAGGACCCAGACAGAGCAACATTGGAGTAGGAGATGAGAGTGGTGAGAGCTTGCAAGCTGTTCTGTAGCAACTGCACCCAGGTCCTCTGCTGAAGACACTCCTTTGCTCTGGGTTCTCAAATTGGCCCATACAACCAGGAAAAAATAACAGCAAATGGAGAAATATATATGGGCACACCGTCATATAGACTCTCAGCTATCACAGCAATGGATCGACGCCCCCTAATGACATTACAGGAGACGTCAATCCGGACCAAGATGGTGGTCACTGTCCCCGGCGGCTTTTCTGGGGGCATTTAAATGGTTAACACCCGTGATCAGTGGGTGTTTGCTACATTATGCAGAAGAAACCCAATGGGGCTTTTTTAGTAAGGATTGCGGATCGCACTTACGCCGGACTGTTCATGGTTTTCGGGATTGGCGCAGCTTTGACAGGTATTTAAAAGGGGTTTGCACTGGGATTGTGTTGCATGCGATTGAATTGGGGTGAATGAAAGTAACAAAATCTTTATCCTTATGTTATTTGGCAGTAAAAATTGTACAAATGACTGCATAAGGAGTCTCCATGTAATATTTGTAAAGGAAGAATGTGGCAGTCACCATGAAAAAAAAAATTGTTATTCAAATCATAGGGAAAAGCGATGCAACATGGGAAACAAAAAAAAACTGACTGCATACTCTCAAGTGGAGCATTAGACCCTGAACACCTGGCTGAGATATATAATCACTCAGAGGTGTCAGAAGTCCCTACCACTTTATCGATCCCTATAACTGATTGAAGTGCTCACTGGTTCAGCAGGGCACAGTAGTGTAGCTGAGTACAGTTGAGCAGCGCCCACCACTTCGGGGTCCTTTCCTGTTGCTCCACTTTGTTTCCTGACTCCTAACAATAGGCACAAGCATCAGGACCCAGACAGAGCAACATTGGAGTAGGAGATGAGAGTGGTGAGAGCTTGCAAGCTGTTCTGTAGCAACTGCACCCAGGTCCTCTGCTGAAGACACTCCTTTGCTCTGGGTTCTCAAATTGGCCCATACAACCAGGAAAAAATAACAGCAAATGGAGAAATATATATGGGCACACTGTCATATAGACTCTCTGCTATCACAGCAATGGATCGACGCCCCCTAATGACATTACAGGAGACGTCAATCCGGACCAAGATGGTGGTCACTGTCCCCGGCGGCTTTTCTGGGGGCATTTAAATGGTTAACACCCGTGATCAGTGGGTGTTTGCTACATTATGCAGAAGAAACCCAATGGGGCTTTTTTAGTAAGGATTGCGGATCGCACTTACGCCGGACTGTTCATGGTTTTCGGGATTGGCGCAGCTTTGACAGGTATTTAAAAGGGGTTTGCACTGGGATTGTGTTGCATGCGATTGAATTGGGGTGCAGCTGCGCTGGCTTCCATGTGGCAGAAATGGGGGGACATGCCATCGGACGATCCGACTGATTTGGACTGAGCAAGGGATTTAAGATTCAAATTGTATTGCAAGACAATGCACTTACAAGCACCAGGAAGAAGAAGGTGAACTCTGTCGGACCTGAGCGGCAAAGCGGCACATGGACGATATCAGCGCACTATCTTTGTGAATCACGGCAAAGTGAAGGATCATCGGACAATGCACTTTCGTGAACTCTGTGGGACCGGGTAAGTAAATGTGCCCTAATGTGTATGGAGAGGGCTCAGCTCGTGAGACCCTTTCATACGTTTGCTTCCACACCATGATGTTGGGGAGCTTCATGGTGTGGTGAGGGGTTTATGGCCAAAAAGTTAGACTTTAATACAAAGTAAAAATGCAAATGGAAGCAATTTATGAATTTATGTTCAGCTCTACTTTGCCAAGTTTATCAAAATGCAGTCAAAGCATTGTCTAAAGTCTTTTAACAGTCCTTGAAATTATTGTCATCTTTGGGAACGATATACATCCATTATCCCGTTAATGAAAAAACCTTCAGTTAATAGTTGTTCTGAGAGGTCAGACCTCAAGGACTCAATTAGCAAGAATTTAGGGTTCTTGGTCAAAAATATGTCATAAAGAAATACTTCTGTTCTGTTCCATTAAAATGTGATGATTTTAAATATTAGTGACAGTTTCATATCCTCCTGGTAAATTCTTTATTCTTTAATTATCAGCATCTTTTATGAAATAGTGTAAACAGAAAAATATATTTAGAAACATTAAACACTTTGGTTTAAGAAAAATAATTGTTAGCATAAATGTATTCTTCAGCAGGACTATGGAACAAAACATTCAATCAATGCCAATAATAACTGACTTTAGAATTAAAGGGATTTTACCAACTGCCAAATCATCCCACAAGCCAAGATGAAAGGACCGGAACTTCCCATTCAGGGTTTGGGTGCACCTGAACGACCCGGACATATTGCTAGATTGGCTGCCGGACAGCCAATATGACAAATTAATGCTCCTAGCTACCAGCCATAGCTGTGGATGGCCATTTAAAGTCATGTCTAGTTTCATGTCTAATATGCCATGTTGGCTGTTAGGTAGCTAATCCGGAAATATGTCTGGGTTGCACGGTGCACGCTTGAAGCCCAAATCCAAATGAGGAGTTTGGGTGTGCTTAGGTCTCCACACAAGTAAAGGCAGCCCTTTGTACCATACTCTATAATCTTTCCAGACATGCCATTTTTCGATGGCTGCACCAATAGAAATGAACACAGAAAAAACGAGGTAGAGTGGGAAAAACAGCTCACCTGAAATGCTCAATGTCCAAAATTGCTCCACTGCGTAGACAAGCTGAGTCGGGGTCAGTCCGTGTAATAGGAAAAACAAAAGGAAAAAATGTACAGACATGTAAGGTTCCAGGGAAAAAATAAAAAAACTATTTATTTCCAAAAGAGTTAAAAACATCACAATGGCATGACACAGGACGCGTTTCGAATCCTAGTGCAGATTCTTAGTCATAGGTCAATCTATGACTAAGAATCTGTGCTAAGATTCAAAACATGTGCAACACCATATTCAAGAGAAGTTTTCCTATAAATCTCGAGGAAAAAATCCATGCATTCCACTGGAGTACAATGGCTTTAAATTGACACTTGGAATTTGAGAGGCACCATTATAATTATGAATGTATAATGAATTTATGTGCAATATTTTGCAGTGCATCCACCATGATATGATAAGTATACGCTAAGGTAGTAGGAAATAAAACTAGCTCTGCTATATTATCTCTGGAATCGAATGCTGGAGGGGCATGTAGGTCATCTAAGAAAAATATAGAAGAGAGTCCCATCACATCGATACATCTTCTAAAAATCCATATTTATTGTTATAGCAGCAGGTTAAAACCAACCATAGCATAGTTATGATTAGTAGTTAGTTACCATATTTACCATTTATTTTACAACATTTGATTGCCTACTCTGTCTTTTAAATAATATGAATATAATTTTTGTGTCCATGTTATGACTAAGGACAAGGCATACTTCAAAATCTTTTAACTACATAAACCACTGAGTTCATACAACCTTATAACTCCACATCACATATTCAGTTGGTCAACAGGAAGGATGAACCAAATATTAGTAAGGGACTATACATTTATGGCCTAACTTGCTGATTGGTTTCATTGAGGGTCTATTGTATCCCTGTCGTAACTCCAGATGAATAGAGTAGCCATCCACACTTGTGCCGGCTGCTCTATTCATCTCTATGGCATTGACAAAGATTGCAGAGTACGGCACTCGGCAATCTCCGTCAGTGCCATAGAGATAAACATAGCAGCTGGTGAATGCGTGACTGGCTGCTCCGGTCCTCTCCAGCGGAAAAGAGGTACAAAAGACCTCCATTCTGAGACCCCTGCCAATCAGCAAGTTATGCCCTCTACTGTGGATAGGACCTAACTCGCTATGACTGGAGAACCCCTTTAAAGAGAAACTGTCAGGCAAATTAACCCCCTAAACTAAATATATTTTCATAAACTGCCATCAGAAATCATTGCCTTTTTCCCTTCATTGTCCCTCTACATGCCTGTAAACCTAAGCAATGAGGTCCTAAAGCTGTATGCAAATGACCTGTGAAATGTACAATGAGTCATTAGCATATTCAAGCTGTCCAGCTTATTCATCGGAGGCACAACCACACCCCCAGTGCTTGACTAACAGCCTGTATAATGGTGTAATTGCTCCTCCATGTGCTTCCTGGTGCTTGCACCCCCTGCAGCCTGTGTGTGTGTAGGAGAGATACAACAGCTCCAGGCAGCCATGTTATAGCAAAACATGTCAGGTACATGATGTCTGTGTCTCACGATTGTGTATTAGGAGGGAGAGAATGTCAGCAGATAAAGCACAGACACTAGCAATGCTTTACTATACATTGCACACAGACATGAGCAGGGGGGGAGAGCGCAGTGGTAACAGGGGTGACATCACTGCCTCTGACCAGGTGACCAGCCTCATTTACATAATAAAGAAAAGATGATTTTAGAAGGATTAATGTATGAATTGACTAGATACAGGCTGGGATGGAATCCTTGTGAGCTGCTTCAACAGGTAGAGGTGACAGAAATAGTGACAGAGACCTGATGACAGGTGTCCTTTAAGGAAAAGTGTAGGGAACCATGTTTTCCCATCATTATCTAGTGTGTAAGGGTTGTCCAATTTCATGCCATTCAACAATGACATCACTGCTCAAAAATGCAAGCACTACTGATGCCACTTATTGCTCCAGATGTCGTTGGGACATGTGATATGTTGTTACTCCAACATAATAAACAAAAGATTACTTTTAATATTTATTTAATGAGTTGTTTGCACAGTTGTAGCCACCTTCAAATTGATTTTTTTTTCCATTCCAAAGTCCTTTGTTACACGATATCATGGTACAGCATGTTTACAGATTCAATTAAGAATGGCTCCATTTGTATTAGGGGATTATCTCGGTCCCTGGAGATCTAGTCTTGTAGCTACTGTATTAATCTAAGAAACTTGAGACCCTATAGCTCATCCTGATGTTGGTATTACGGCACCCCAATAAGAGTAACCCCAATTAGTCTCATAACTAATCCCTAGAGTAATTATTTTGTTGCTCTTTTCTATTCTTGGAATATGCTTTATATTTATTTATGGATCATTTGTTCCGTTAGGGAATATTCTTTTCTCAATGCATTCAATTATTCATATACATTAGAATGTAGCACAATTTATAAGCCTGAAGAATTACAGTGATAGTAAAAGACATTTCAATATATCTTAGCGTGTCTAAACATAGAGCACCTATGTGTATGAATTAAGTAATGGTATCATATAAGATTATTAGTCATGTCTTATGTTTCGCCCACAACAACAATGCATGTTACAAATCACTGATTTGCCATAAAATGCAAATACTAAATAACAATATAAAATGTCTATATTTCCCTACTTGCTGTAGTTAAAAAACAGATAAATGTTCATTCTTGCTTAATTCTGGGTGACACTTAGTAGTCTGAAGTTGGCTTATATTATATCTGCCTTTGGAACAGATTGTGAATGACTCCGTTGCTCCCATGATCTCAAGAGAAGTATTTTATCATGACGTAGGATTCTGTATGGCAGCAGCAGGGAACATATCGCTCCCAGTATATTCGCAGAAGCTGTCTATGATCTATGATCTGAGCAATGGGTACCAGATGTGGAGAGCCATTACAATATAAAATGTGCATTTCGGGATATGGGGATTGGAAGTCATGGGGTGAAGCTGAGGGCAATTGTTCTTAATGGCTGATCTCTGAACTAGTTCTGAATATCAGCCTATTTGGAGATGGTATCATATCATTGCAAGTTTATCTACCATAAGAGATGTATTAATTGTCGCTTAATTGCATCCACTAATTATAGATGAGCTCATAGAAGGGTTTCAGACCATAGAGCCTCTCCATGTCTAGTGTTCATAAAGCTATCAATCCGAGCCCCCTACTGCGACTCTGTACTCCCCACACAACTGCTTACAGTGCTGGTTCATCGGATCATATAGTTTTTTATTATAACCCTTGATGTGTTCATTATTTGTCTTTCCTATTTCTGTATTTTGAAGTCTTATGCCCATATAAATAAAATCCTTTGGACTGAAGCTTTACCGGCTTTGGTTGCCACTGTGCGGCCATATTCTACTAATGGAATTAAACCATTACGATTAAACCAAAGAAACTACAAATGGGCAGTCAACATCTCTTCTTTACAGCTGCATAGACAACATAAACACAACTTCTTTGAACAATTGCTTTATACATGAAGATTTTTTTAGAAGACTTAAGGAATGACTGATGATATACTGTAAGTTTGTTATTATTTTTACACCAGTTGGACCCATAGAAAAGTGATAATGCTATAGCACCAGTCATACTTCGGTTCAGTGTGGCATCTCCCATCACCATTGTCTTGGTTTACAGAGATTCATGTTATAGGAGGAGAAGACTTTTAATGTGATGTCACATTCAGGGTTATATAAGGTGAAAAGCAACAGGTTATATATTTTCCTTATTGACATATTGAAGCCACACACTGGCATTTGGAATTTTAAATTCCATTTAAAATTTGATGAACTGTACATTGTTTTGGAGGTAACCAACTTGCTTGAACTGCTATTTGCAGCAATCAAAGATCTTCTCTACAGGAGTCATATGGAATTAAGGGACCTGTACGCTCCTACTTATTCTTTGACTTCACCCATTGACTTATATGCAAGATGATTTGGCCCATGATCTTCATTGTGCAAGATAGTGAGGTGTGTGTACTTGTTGTACATGGCTTGACCCTTTGTTATCTATAAATAAGTGTCACCTACAATTATTGTACCTACATTTACTATAGCACAGTGATGGCAAACCTATGGCACTGGTGCCAGAGGTGGCACTCAGAGCCCTTTCTGTGGGCACTCAGGCCATCAGCCCAGGATAGAGTTTACCAAACAGGAACAAATCCATTAAGTCTTCCTGCAGTCCTAGGCAATTTATGAGATGCTGCGCTCAGAACTATTTTACAGCAACACTTCATTGACTGTTTGGAACTGCGGGAAAAGTGAGAAGGTGTTGATAGAACTGCATTGTCTTTTGAGGTCATCCGGCTGGACCCACCATTCTTTCTAAACAGAGAGACCCTGGTGAGAAGCTACAATGATAGTCTGAATTTGTACTCTTTCTTTCAACTGTATTGGTGGCCTCAGGGGCCGATACAATTAAAGAAGTGGAAGAACAGGTAACAGTAAGTTGCTGCTTAAAATGGCACATTGGCACAACAGGGTAATTAAGTGGGTTTTAGTTGTAGTTTGGGCACTCGGTCTCTAAAAGGTTCGCCATCACTGCTATTGCAGGTATGGTGAACCTATGGTACAGGTCTCAGATGAGGCACTCAGAGCCCTCTCTGCGGGCACATGGGCCATTGCCACATCATAGAGTTTGCCAGATAGGACTCCAGGCCTTCTCCTGCCATCCTAGAAAGATAAGGACGTGCCAGACTTAGTGTTGAGCTCCTCTGCATCTGCTGGCTCCACTCAGCACTGGGAGCCACGGTGCCTGTTCACAGGCAGCATGGACAGGTATGGGGGGTGGCTCTGTAGAGTCTACTTAGGTCATGATGTGGCCCTATCCCTGGAGCTCACAGAGGCTACCCCTTTCTCGGAGTAGCCTCTGAAGGTAAGTAGAATAAAAATAAAATTTATGACAGTTTTAAAACAAATAAGGAACATAATAGAAAATAACAAACAAATTGCATGGGGATGAGGGGTATTTGGGTATTCTACTATCAGGATCCACTAAGTAAGTAGATTCCTGATGATAGTTTTCATATAAAGAAGCGTCACTATAGAAAATGTCTTTCCAGTTCACCCAATTGGCCACTTGCTATTTTGTCCTCAGTACTGATGTAAAGTCCTCCAGCAGAACCCAATATATCAAAGAATGGACATTGGGGGTCATTTACTAAGGGCCCGATTCGCGTTTTCCCAACGTGTTACCCGAATATTTCCGATTTGCGCCGATTTCCCCTGAATTGCCCCAGGATTTTGGCGCACGCGATCGGATTATGGCATACACGCAACGGAAATCGGGTGGGGGGGGGGCGTGGCCGAACAAAAACCCGACGGATTCGGAAAAACCGCCACATTTTTAAAAAAAATGTGTCGCGGAGCTTGCACTTCGCTCAGCCCGCCTCGGTGTATTCCAGTGCGTTCCAGGGAACTCAGCGCAGCAGTGCCACCTGGTGGACGTCAGAGGAACTGCCTTAATGAATCCCGGCCGGACCCGAATCCACCACAGAGAACGCGCCCTGGATCGCGAATGGACCGGGTAAGTAAATCTGCCCGATTGTGTCCATTGTACGATTATATGTATACAGGAAAAATCGGAGGCCACCCATATATTTAGCTGCATTGTGATAGTATAGAACTAGTGATAGATATAGTCACTTCTCATAAAAAAGGTGCCTGTGGTTTTTCTGATTGTTTTGTGTGGAACATATGACCATGGCTTACTGGTATAAATATGTGTAATGTGGATAGTGTGACTAGCCATGAGTAAGGGTGTCTATTACACCACAAAAGCGTCATCATTTTACTTGATGTATCTACAAATTGATTAATAAAGGAGCAAGCTGTTTTTATGGAGCTGAATGTTCCAACCCTTTTTCTTTGATGACTATAAAGAAGCCCCTTCTATGTCAGTGGATTGCTGATGTTGTATAATAGATGTGCCCTCCGATATCTATTCTGTCAGTGAAACTTTAACAAAGAGGTAGTTTTCCAAGACATTTTACAAAATCTTACTATACCAGTCATTGGGGGTCATTTATCTTTATTTTCCTTTCTTTTTTTGGGACTTTTTTTTGGCACATTTTTGAGAACTTTTTGAAATGCGCACTGAAGTCCAGCGGACATTTGTTTATTGTCAGTAAGACACATTAATCTTCTATTCCAGGTGTGCTAAATGTCGCAAATGACATTTATCTTTTCAAATTGTCTAAAATTTGCAATATTTTTTGGCGCAAAAAACTCCAGATGAAACCATACTCAAGGAAAACTTAGAAAATGGAAAGAAGTGACTTGAGACATTTGTGTGACATTTTTGAGACATTTGTAATGAATTTCTCAAAAAGAGATATGGAAAAAAAAACAATTAACACAGGAAAAAAGTGAGAATGAGAAATAGTTTTTATCAAGTTTTTACTGAGCTTTAATCCTCATTTGGAAGTGGGACCTTATTCCCCTTTAATTTTCAAAGATGTTGGATTTTTAGAATGAATCAATGAAGAATGATTTTATGTGAGTTGAAGCTAGATCCGTGTTATTTCAAAGGTCAATGGAGGGTCCCATGCTCCTCTACACCCATGCTTTTTTTTTATTACAGTACACAAAATTACATTTGGACACATATAAACACATGAGGTAAATGGATCCCACAAAAAAGTTTAGAAATAAAGGGAAAAAAAAGGATAATTTAAAAAATGCATAACCTACCAGCCACCGAGTGACAACTTTGGTTTTATCTTACAGGCCGCCAGATAATGAAGTCCTTATTTTATCTCTATGGCTAATACTCTATTGCTCAGAAATGCAGCATAAAGAACAGACTTCTACAGGGAGCAATGAAATATTTATCAGATGAACAAGTGTTCTCAATCCATCCCGCCGAGTTGGCTTACTATCTTAACATTATTTTTACTGGTTTTCAGCTGCAGTGACGGCTCCTTTCTTGTATGTTTTATAGCTTAAAAAATTGGTGTGATAATAATATAGATATATGCTTACCATAATAGGAATGTAATATCTTGATTGTAGTCTCTCACATTTGATCTGTGCTTCTGCTGGATCCTACTATTTATCGCTGAGCAAAAAATGCTGGGAATATTTCTTTTAGTCTTGTATCTTTATGTAGAATTGGTTGGAGTTCCTTTGCAATATGACATAGGATCTCCAGTTGTGGGCTGTAAGTGACTACTAGGGGTACTCTGGCCTCCTGATGGATCTCCTTATATATTAGTAAATGGTCGCTGTTGCTGGCTAATGCTTTACTTATTTGGTTGTCAGTCACTTTTGGTCTGTAGCCCAACTGGAGAAATACAGTCCAGAGCTCCAGGAGGTGTTTTCCCAGATCTGTCTTGTTTGAACATGTACGGTTGAAGTGTATAGCCTGGCTGTATATGATGGATTATCTGGTATGTTTGGGGTGGAAGCTGTTATTTTTCAGGTAGGCTTTTCTGTCTGTTGGTTTATGCAGTGCCTCCTGACCTGCAGTCCAGATGATCAGAATGTCATCAATATAACGGAGGTAAATCATGTGGGTTCGGTGAAGAGTTTGTCGGAGGGGGACCAAACCTTCTCATAATTTCTGTTGAAAAGTGTCTGCATAATTGTGAAACTTTAATCGCCGAGTGAGCTGGATAGATTGCCAATGTTAAGAAATCATGGATTTGGCAGCTAGAATCAATTGTTGCCAAAGGGGTTTATTAAATCGCCCAAATACATTGGGGCCTGATGAGGCACAATATCTTTATCACAGATTCCATCACAGCTTTTCTCGCAATCCCACCACAAATGTGGGAATGTGCCTCTTTCTTTCACATCGTCAGCATTGATCGGGTGTAGAGGTATCATAGTGGTGGAGAGAGGAGGGTTTTCTGTACTATCTGCTGACCAACTTGTAGATGGTCTCTTGCAGGGTGATACACCTAGAGATCCCTGAGCAGTTTTGTAATGATCTAGATCTCAGGTTCAGAGAAGATAGTCTGCAGTTCTTTTTCTGAAGCTTGGTTGAAGCTAGGTGGAGATTTGGAGTTCTCTATCAACAGGAATTTGAGGATACCAGTTTTTTAGAGGGTGTCTTACCAACTATTATTTTTGTTTGAGTTCTCTCAAACAATCATCCCTATGTATTAAGGCCTTACTGATAGACAAAAGGTTGGCATAAATGAGAGTATCTTTTGTGATCTTTGATATCTTCATTTCTCCAGACCCTCCTTTCAGGTGTAACCAGACCCCTTACTCTGAGCAGAGGGAAGCTGCTCAGTAAAGGGATCTCACACACCAGTGCTCCAGTCAAACCCTAGTTGTGGAATACACATGCATTTTTCACAGTCCTACTTCCACTAACATAAAAGGACACAGATCTCCAGAACCAATACCTACCACTTGCTGCATCTTCATATGGTCAAAACTATTGGAAGACTTCAACAAGATGATAGGATCTTTTTCACAATTCGAATTTGAAATTTATGTTGTATGTCCTTAGTCAGAAACTTTGAAGAGTGAGATCCGCTCCTACAAAGTTAATGGCAAACTATTTTATCATATTACATAAAGATTCAAGTAAATGAGTAATTTTGTCTAATGATATTATAATGTGTTCACTGTGGTTTTCCAAAGAACTCATGTAAATCTTCTGTATGTAATTACAAATAAGAGCTGTCACATATTCATTTAGTCAAATTGCCTGCATGCAGTATATCTGGCCTGTTACACAGGGCATCATAACCTTTACATAATCCTATTACAGCGGACAAATGTCACAGTGCTGTGAATACCTCACCATCACTTTATAGCCAAAGGGACCAGATCCAAGTCTCGAAATTCACCCTCAGTTTAACAATGTGTGCTGCAATGATTAGGAATTCTCGGTGGGATGTCTGACCTCCGGAGAAGATTACCTTCAGTATGAGTAATCAGATGATGGCTCCAACATTAATCCTCTCTGTGGCAACAGGCAGACAGAGGTCTAGCAGGTTGATTGAGATGATGGATGAAATATTTGCAGAATGATTTTTCTGCCACTTCGTACATTAACATCGGTGCAAATACTCAGGATTATTATATTAGAACGGGTTTGCATCTCTGCACTTTTTCTACAATCAGATCTGCCAAATAGTAAAATACTTATTTGTACTTCAAACTCTTATTGTATCTTTCCATGTATGATGAATTATTATGTCAGCATCGTGAACTTAAAATTTTAGGATTTATTCACATTATTTTATATCCTGAAATATATTGGAAGAGATAAATGATGCCTTCTCCAGGAACTTTCTTTTGGAGAAGGCACATAAATCTCTCCCCATTCACGCCAATTTTCCTGTTTCCCTTTAGGAGTGGCAGGGTATGGAACGGAGCAGGCTATAGTCTCCATCAGAAAACCAGTGGATGCTATAGCTGAAGCCTCCATCAAGTCCTACCTGATATTAGGTATGAACAGGTGTAGATTGTGCCCAATCTGCTAAAACCCTCTTAGTAAATAGGGCTGGTGGGGGAAATTTTAAGACCCACATTTAAAACCCTTACTAAATTTCCTCCCAGTATGTAGTGTATATGAAGTCTGCTGGAGAATACATAGTAAATGCCCCCTGTAGCGTTAAATCATTTTATAACAAAATTATACTGTTGGAGTAATTAACTGATATACTATATACTATATATACTTGAGTATAAACGAAGTTTTTCACTACAAAAAATGTGCTGAAAAACCCTAACTCGGCCTATACTCGAAAAAAACCAAAAAGTGTACTCACCTTCTGATGCCCCCTCTCCCATCCCCGGCAGGTCCTCTTCCATACATTGCGGCCCCGGCATCGGCTCTGTCTCCCAGTCTGGGGCTGGCTATATACTACAGGGGGCTGGTGGCTATATACTATAGGGGGCTGGCAGGTTATATACTACCGGGGCTGGAAGGCTATATGCTAGACGGGGCTGGCAGGCTTTATGCTAGAGGGGGTTGGCAGGCTATATACAAGAGGGGGCTGGCAGGCTATATACTACAGGGGGCTGGCAGGCTATATACTAATGGGGCTGGCAGGCTATATACTCCAGGGGGCTGGCTATATACTACAGGGGCTGGCTACATACTACAGGTGGCTGGCTAGCTATATACTGTGGGGGCTGTGACCAATCAGTAGCTTAGGTTTTTCTAGTTTTTTGTGTTAAAATTAGGGGTCTCAGCTTATACTCGGGTCGGCTTATACTCGAGTATATACGGTAAGTTCTATCTAAAAGGTTCCATAACAAATGTATAGGAATATGATTAAAGTATATTTTTGATGCTTCGTGGTTGCTTTAGTAAGCCTGCTCTGCAAACTACCTTCATCTCTCTACAAGGCTATAGCTGGGGAAAGAAAAAGAGGTAGGATCTGCACAACAGTCTGATATATAAGATGAAGACTAATGACTTCTGTGCTATTACTGTTACTAGTTGTGGTATGTCTCCTCTGTTCTCTTTACTACCCATCCCTCACTGTCCTGGAAAGAGGGGGGGGTGATGGCATCTGCTGAATAGCCTGGCAGACACATACATCTTAGCAGGTAGTATAAATAGTAGTCATAAGGCTATCTTAGAGAATATGTCTAAAGGAGTATATATATATATATATATATATATATATATATATATATGTGGGTGTAATAATTTAAGTGTACAAGTCACTGTAACTGAAGTGCATGTTAGTATGGATGTGAGAATGTAAAAGTGACACTGAATTTATCTGTCAAGTTAGGGTGACATCTGTGTTGTACAGCAGTAACAAAAAAATGATGATTGTGTCTCAATTATCTGGGCTGATAATGCATGAGAGAAGCGCTCAGCCTTTTTTGAGGTGAGGGAAACTGCTCTGGCCTCAGTGCCCTTAGCCGATGTCACAAACAGGAAGTGCTCTCTGACTTCAGTCAAAGCTGGAAAAAATATAACAAAAAAAGGCTGTAAGATATACTGGGATGGATCTAGGGCTAATTTTAGTTTTTTATGTTAAAACATTGAGCTGATGCAAGCCAAATATGCAGATATTACATGTACTTTCATCATTTTATACATTTTGGGCATGCTTGAAGATAAAACATCTGCCTTGAAATATATCTAGAAATCTTGTGGTTGTATTTTATATATTTGCTGATAAATATATTTGCAGGAATCCTTTAGTTGTAGACAAAAAAGAAGCAGATTCTGTACTTCTCCAATTTCCATCGCATTTTATATTAATAGTAGCTTCTGACTGAATGAGGAATCTAATTTCATTTTAATGCCCACTAGTAATCCGAACCACAGACATGCCCTGTTTTTCTGCGTTAGAAGTTGTCTTATTATCCCAGCAGGTGGAGTGCTCTGACCTAGGTTAGAAAATGTTAAGACTGGCAATGCCTCAAGGCCTTTAGCTAAGAGATAATTACAAAAAGCCAAAATGTCAATTCCAGTGCAGTGCGGAGAATTGCTGGATGATACAGCAGCACCCAGAAACATGCAACAAATACTTCTAGGTTTCTGCTTAATTGAGCACAGCTTTGTTTCTCAAGTGACATTGCCGTGTATAACATCTTTGATAAAGGAAATATTAGAGGGATATTTTCAGGCTTAAAAAATTCACTATATTCATAGAATAGATTTTCACAATTTGTACGTAGTCACATTTCAGAGACACATATATAAGCTGTTCTTATCATCTGATACACAGGGAATTAAAAGAAGTGGACTCTGTTCTCAGTGTAGTGCTTAAATCAGGTCACAGTACTTCAGCTCTCTTAAAGGACATCTACCACCAGGATGAAGGATTGTAAACCAAGCACACTGACATACTGGTTTGTGCCCTTCTTGCAAGATCCACTCTTCTTCTAGTTTCATATGCCCTTATTTTTTTTAAAAAAAGGTTTTAAAAATTATGCAAATTAAGGCTGGAGCCCCTATGGTTCGTTTAAATAATTTCTAAAGCCTTTTTTTGTAAAAAAAAAAAAAATAAGGGCATAAGAAGCTAGAGGAGCAGGTCCTGCCAGAGGGGATGCACACTATTATGTCAGTGTGTTGGGTTTACAATTTTTTTTCAATTTTTTTCTTGCTAGATGTCCATTTTTTTGCACAGTTCATTTATTAAACAGCATTAACTGTTTAAATGCTGCTTGCAAAGTCGCAACATCCTTTTAAATTACATGACATCATCTGGGAGTGAAAATCTTCCCCCAAATGCAGACACCTTGCGCCACTAACAATAGGTGCTAGCACCGACTGTGGTAGTTAGCCTGACTCGGCCCCGATTTTCCAATGATCTTTGTTGTTAGGATTCGCTCAACACTAGTTAAGACCCATCTCCACATTTTATGGTTAAATGGGGAGTGGGCCTGACTTACACTTTTTCCATAGCTTTAATTTATCTCAATGATAAATTTAAAAACAACATAGAACAGTAGTATTTAGCTGCTTCTGTAACTTCTAACTTGTGGTCATGAAAAGGAGTCACATATTCCCTTCTTGACCATTTTTGACCCAGATGGCAAGAGCCTCTTTTTGCCCACCTAGTTTTCCATAAGGAATAAGAAGAGATCATTCCTCAAGGATTAAGTCATGAGTCAGCATCCTCTGGGAGCCTAGTTGTGCCCTTGATAAGGTCCCATTTCTGCACATTCCCAATTCCCATAACATTTTTATAAGCCAAAGATGTAGCAAAGCGCTACATGACACTAATTGACAATGATACCATGCTGCACTGTCATATCTTGTCACCGAACAAAAGCCATTGAAAAGCCTTTGAAAGTATCAAGTGCCACAGTGATGTTAACATGTTAGGTGTAGTGTTAAACTTTGCTACATCTACAGTATATAACAAAAAACCCTACATCCCAGACACAACCTACTGGGCCATTGTCAATGAAGAATTGACTATTATGCAATTGCTTGTCTTGCAATAATGACATTTTCCCTTTGCTTTAATAAGCCAAAAAAGCTAATCGCATTATGTCTGCAAAGTCTTCTCTTGGCTGTAGGCCACCTCCATAGAAGACAAGGATTAACTGCTGAATGTGCAGACAGAAGAGGAGATCACTCTTGTGAAGGATATTTTTCTCTAGTTTCACTTTGATATCTTTCCCTTTGTTTGGCAAAGAATGATAGAAACAAGAAATTCTCTGTCTCAGACATGAAGCTTCACAGTAAATCTGTTTGTTTTCTCCATATTGTGTGGCTATTGTTCCTTAGGCTGCTTTAATGCGCTGTCGCCCCATGCAGAAGTAGGCTTGTCAAAAGTATTAAAGACTTGTGCTGAGTTTTAGTAACTACTCAGCAAATTAACTCCCTATATGTCAATCACAGGAGTCTATTTACATACAGCGCTGTGCAAGTGTAAACCCGATGCTTTCTGCAATGCCTTTATTTTATTATTTATTTCTCGATAAAATTGCATTTCTGGAAAGATGACATTTTCTTGACAATGAACCATGTGACAGGAGTACTGACAGTGCTGGATTGATCGGTTACGTTCAGCTTCACTCTACAACATATTTATGTATTATGTATAATAAACTGGCTTTCTAGAGGCTCCGTACCATCATAGTAGTTTGGATCCAGCACCAAACTTTATGGGGCACATTTACTAAGGGTCTACACACCGCATTTCTGTCGGGTTTCCCAACTATTACTGATTTGCGCCACATTTAACAGGGTTTTTTGGTGCACACGATTGGATTTTGGCGCAATCGCGCACACATTCATGCAACCCAAATGGGGGGGCGTGGCCGTCGGACAACCCAACTGATTCGGACTAAGCGCTGGATTTAAAATTCAAATTGTGTCGCAAGATATGCACTCACATACACCGGGAAGAAGAAGGTGAACTCCTGCGGACCTGAGCGGGGAAGCAACACATGTAGGAAATCAGGCACACCATCTTAGTGAATCATGCTGGATTTCATCCTCATCGGACAACGCACCTCAGGGATCGCGGCAAGCACAAGTAAGTAAATGTGCCTCCTTGTCTCAAAATTTTGTAATCTTTATTGAAGTAATTGTAAAATGACAAGTGGAAGCAAACTAATACATTTCAAACTCTAGGCATTTTTACTCATGGCTAAATTTGAAATGACAGTGACAATAAGATATACCAGGGAATCGTGGTCATACTTGTTGTAATCCAAAAACTGGGTATGGATTTCACATGAAAACCTTGTTAGCAACTGGTTTCCAATATAAAACCAAATATATAAGATAAAACTTCCAAAGGATATTAATGATACTTAACACATTTACTACTTCATTACTGTTATTTTTACTCTGTAAAAAAAAAAATCCGTCAGTTGCTTATTTTCTCTACAGTGGCCACTCTTAAAATGAGATCATCCAACTAATATCCTACAATGCATATTTTGCACATGTATAGGCCCATCAATAATTACTTAGAGACCCCTCTGATGTCATTGAATGAGTAACAAGCATTAAAAATGTGTGTTGTAACTGCCTGTAATTCTACAGATACCATTTTGTAATATGAACCCAAGAGACAGATTTATCAATTTTACCACAGAATTCTATTGTACTTTGTACCAGAAAACTATCTGGGTAGAAATCAAAATGTGTATAAATATGGTAAAAAATGAGAATATATTAACAAGGTGACAACCCACCTATACCTGTATGAAAAAAAGCACCAGGAAGTTTTACTTTATCCCCATATATAACACTTATATCAAAAACATAAAAAAAGGGGAAATGAATGAAGACTAAAATACCAGTGGATAGTAGTGAAAAAGTATAAACATTTATTGGTTACATTGTGATTGATAAAAACATATATGAAAAATAAAACGGAAGGATGGCTGCAGGAGACAGAAGTTCATATAGACCAGGAACTCTGAGATACAGGAATTAAATGCTACAGAGTAAAAAGTATGCTGATAGCAAAGCTCAGTAGATAAGTTACAGCGGTATATATGCCCAAATAATTAACAGCAGTGAAATGGCATTAGCATATGCATCATCAGGTGACTAAGCTAGTCATTAACCCTATACATTTAACACAGCTGAGAGTTCCAAGCCTGTACTCATAGTTACCTGGTCGCTGGAGATACCCCAACGCGCGTTTCAACCCGCCGGTCTTTCTCAAGGGGTGATGTTGAACAAAACCAGCCCAGTATTTAAGTGATGACTGACCAATGAAATTTTGATGATAGTGAGAATCACCTGTGAATGCGGCGCATGGCTGTCGGCACTACTATCCACTGGTATTTTAGTCTTCATTCATTTCCCCTTTTTTATGTTTTTGATCTATATCTGGGTAGAATTTCAATTTCAATTCAATAGTGAAAACTGTTTTTTGCTCTCCCGAGGGGGCTCTGCAGTAAAAAGTCTGAGCATTATAGACATTCCTAGAATGTAGGAATTTTGGTTCAGTTTTTCAGGGAGTAAACTGAGTCAACTAATAGGAGGTGCAAAGTATGACTAGACAGGCCTGAGCTATGCCAGATTTATCAACAAGTATCAGCAACTTGATAAATCTGGTTGAACATAAGACTGTGCACTTCTCTTACTTCCTGACCCTAGTCAATAGCCTCTCATTCAGCCAAACCAGTTCCCTAAGCTGTACTAAGACACAATCAGGTTAAAACTGTTCTGTCTACAGTAGGGAACTGTAAAGTTACTGAAAAAAATTGTTTTAGCACAGCTGGGGAGAGCCTTTGATAACTTTTTCTACAATGACTGTATCATACTGCTGGCTTTTTCCTAACCTGAGGTACAACCTGGGATATCTATCTTCCCTTCTTATAAAATCATATACAGCTATTTCTGAAATGGGTGGGCACTTCCTAGTTGTGACATTAGCTAAGGGGCACTGAGGCCAGAGGACAGCATGTTTGTATTTGCATGACCTGAAGCATGTGATGAGCCACACGCTTGTGACATGACTCAAGGTCACATAGCGGGCTGCAGGTTGCACTCCTCTCTTGTTGGCTCTTCCAATGAACTCTGTCCACCCTCCAGCTGTTCTGTATGGATTCCCATGCTTAGAGACAGAAGAAGAGCAGCCTACGGGACAAGATAAAACCTCTGCTGGCAGCCAAATGCCTTCAGATAGCTAACTAGAGTATATTTGAGAATTGCTTATTTTTGCTAAGTGCAGAGTTAGGCAAAAGTTTTTATACTTTAGAGTTGTACTTTTACATTAATGGTAGTTATTTACGTAAATGTTCGTGACTCAACTAATACACTGCTATACTATACATTCTTTTATTCCATGATGGTGTCTGCATTGTATGCCCTGTAGTATGGTAATATATTAGTAGTATAGTCTGTAGACCCAACTCAAAGACCCAAGAACTTCAATCATTCTTTTCCTTCCGTAGGTTCTTATTCCGACTCTAGCAAAGTTTTAAAATGACTTAGAATAATCACAATAAAACTTTCTCCCATAATGCGTCTCAGCTTAACAAATGGGAAATGTATTCATCTATACAGTAAAAATCTTCACAAAGAAGGGGGGAAAAAATCATGAAGTAGAGCCACAAATCTGTTTTGACAGCTTTCATGTAAATGTGAGGAATGATTTCAAATATAACTGAGATTTTCTACAAACAGATGTCACTGCTTGAAGAAGCATTTGATTTTTTGCAATGCTTTTCTTTTAAACTTTTCTCTTCACATTGCAAGATTTAAGCACTTCCACATTATGAGCCACAATGCTGTAATGTCTTTCCGCGCGTAGAAAAAAAATGAAAGTCTCACTCGTAAATGCCTACCTGAAAAAAATATTACCATTATCAGTCCAATATGAGCCATTTATCCCATTATTCATTTTACGTATACATTTAAGTTGCACTTGAAAATACAGAGAATGTTTGATGTTCTGAGCCGTAGGGAATAGCTACAAAAACTAGTGCAAAAGTGGCAGAAGTAGAAGTTAATATATAATTTTTCTTCTTTATAAAAGTTTTAGAATTTACCCACAACTTAAAAATAGATAGTCACCTGAAGGAAGATTTACAAATATTTTGCACTATATACAACACTATTGAATAGATATTGTTTCCACAAATCACTCTTAGGAGCTCGGATGCCTCCAGTTGGTGCCTGCACTGGCTGCCCGCCTCCTACCTAATACTAAATACTAAATAATAACCCTCATCCACAAAGCTCTGCATAATACTGCACATCTCTATCCAGGCCCTGCGCCAGCACCTGGATTACCGGAGTGGAAGGGTTCTTGAGGGGATCAATTGGGCGGCGAAAAAAAATTTCAGCCCCTGGATCAATTGTACCAGTGTCGCTTTAAGAATACTGTACTTCAATCAAGTCCATACACATTATGAACTTGGGTTTGTCCAGGATCACTCTTAAAGGGGGTTCAATGTGGCTGAGCCGAGTTTGGAGGATACTTTTCCAGTCTGCGTCTTCCACTGCCACCAGTAATCTGAAACATCCTTAAGTGCAGCGATATACAGGGGTAAACTGAAGTTTGTCCAAATCGGGCCTCCTAGGTATTTGGTCATAAAGTCCATAATTAGCTAATAATTAGCTAGGATATTCAAATTGGTCCTCCGATTCATAGTGGCATTTATGGTCAGGTTGTCCACAACTTTTCAATTGGTTTCTCCAAACAGTCCAACCAAGCACATAATACTTAAAAAAGGTACTATTGGGGCAAATGTAGGTATTTATTGTATAAAAAATATGGCCTGTTTTTGGGAAAAAAACTTTTAAAAAAAAAAATGGATGTAATGCACAAATTGTTTGAAAAACAGGGCTTTCCCCCCAAAGTACAAATATTCTATAGAATAAATTGCTACCTTTGGTCTAATAGTGCCATTCCAAAACCTTTTTTATCTTTTTAATTTATCACTTCCTTTGGAGAAAGTAGCATGGATGGGTCACATGATACATTTTAAAGGTTGCTATTAGGTGATACAATCATTGGGGAAAAATATATACTTTATGACTAGAGATGAGCGAGTATACTCGTCCGAGCTTGATGCTCGTTCGAGTATTAAGGTACTCGAAACGGCTCGTTGCTCGGACGAGTATTTCCCCTGCTTGAGATCGAGCATTTAATTAAAAAAACACAGTGAAGAACAATGAAGAATAGAATAAAAACAGTGAACACAGTGAACACAGGATCATTTAAGTGAAAAACACAGTGAAAAACACAGTGAAGAATAGATTACAGATGTTCGGCACATCTGCTTACTTGTCGGAAGATACGCACGGAACGGTGCGAACAAAATAGTATGTGAAGAACACATTGAAAAACATGGTGAGCAGGACAGAGACACCGGGGAGCAGCACAGAGACACTGGGGAGCAGCACGGAGACATGGGGCAGCGGCAGCACGGAGACATGGGGCAGCGGCAGCACGGAGACATGGGGCAGCGGCAGCACGGAGACATGGGGCAGCGGCAGCATGGAGACATCGGGCAGCGGCACAGAGCGGCACGGAGACATCGGGGAGGGCACGGAGACATCGGGGCACGGAGACATCGGGGAGCGGCACGGAGAAATCGGGCAGCGGCACGGAGCGGCACGGAGACATCGGGGAGCGGCACGGAGACATCGGGGCACGGATACATCGGGGAGCGGCACGGAGACATCGGGGCACGGAGACATCGGGGCACGGAGACATCGGGGAGCGGCACGGAGACATCGGGGAGCGGCACGGAGACATCGGGGCACGGAGACATCGGGGCACGGAGACATCGGGGAGCGGCACGGAGACATCGGGGAGCGGCACGGAGACATCGGGGAGACTTCAGTGGAAGAAGAGCAGCGGATCCCGGGACAGCGTATCTCCCGACAAGTAAGCAGATGTGCCGAACATCTGCAATCTATTCTTCACTGTGTTTTTCACTTAAATGATCCTGTGTTCACTGTTTTTATTCTATTCTTCACTGTTCTTCACATCTGCTAACTTGTCGGGAGATAATATACACGCGGAACAGTGAAGAATAGATTGCAGATGTTTGCATACATCTGCTAACTTATCAGAAGACATTCTTTTTCAATTAATTAACACATTTTATTCCCGAACCATGGTCCCTTTGAAAAATGCTCGAGTCTCCCATTGACTTCAATGGGGCTCGTTATTCGAGAGGAGCACTCGAGCATCTGGAAAAGTTCGTCTCGAATAACGAGCACTCGAGCATTTTAGTGCTCGCTCAAATCTATTTATGACCAATCACATATTGTGTAGTAGTTGAGATGAAGCATTAGCCCATGTCATGTAGATTATAGTGATGTTGGAATGCAAAGTTCTTAAAATCAACCAAATATGTATTTTGCTAAACATGAAAAAGTTTGGCTAATATTTATTCCTATTAAAACAATATTGATATTATATTAATATTATTATTTTTGTTGTATTTTTAAATATTTAATAACCTCTAAAAGCCTCCATTATTTTTGCTTGTTACTTGGGACACTATTTGATATGTGTCTGAGACCACTCTGTAATAGATGAGTATGTGCCATTGGCATTTACCAAGCAGGTTTATACACTTTGCACTTTCATTCTTGCCTTCCCACATGCTAGCAAACACACAAGAAACTTTCGAAAGCTAAAGTACATGTCCTAAAAGAAATCTGACATTCTGGTCTATATATTGGAATTTTTCAATTTACCAAATGGATGCTTTCAAGTTAGATTAAATAAAATAACTTCTGTCGTTGTGACTCAATTTTCTTCCTGGTGTGACCTCAGAATGACTTCATTTTTTATGCTTATAGATTTTGCTATAACGCTCACCTTGCCCCCAGATCTGCTTCACTATGTACATTAAACCTTATCCCTTAAAAGAACTGAGATGTGAGGGGATTGGGAATGTCATAATCAAATCAGCTCTAAACATGCTGGACTTGCTGGAGGACATTTACTTTTCTGTCTACTTACAATTGTATATATTGAATTGGTTTATGTTTTTTGCTACTAATTTCTCCTTGAACTAATTAATTGTAGAAGACAATGTGAAATATACTGTTCCAAGTCCTAAAGCAAATAAATAGCAAATATTTTAAAGGTATATATGAAATTACCTTTGTATAGATGATTAGTGATAAGCGGACTCATTAAAATTCAGTTTCAGATGAGTTTGGCTTAGCCCCAGTTTTAAGAATCTACCCAGTCCCTTGGTCTGAACCCGAACCCCTACCAGTAACATACGCTGCCATGGTCGCGGGTGCTAACTGTTTAAATGGCACCGACAAAGTCGATAGTGTCATTTAAATTTCTGCAGCCCCGTGGAGGCACTAGCATGCGGACCGCATTACATGCCACCATTTTTATGTCATCAGGGATTGACAATCCTCCCCAAAACATTGGTGCCCTGTGCCACCCACATGTTAGTATTGGCACACACACAACCACAGGCATTTAAATGTTGCTGGTGGCTTTAAATTTACGAATGGTACCAGCAACAATCACAGGCATTAACAGCTGGAGGGATGAGACCCGGATCAGAACTTTTAATGAAGTTCGGGGTTGGGTATGGGGTGATCTGAACTCTCAAATTTTGGTACGAACCCAAACTTTACAGTTTGGTTCCACTCAACACTACAGGTGATCACTGAGGGTCAAGCACTCGATATGCACAGCAATAAATTTAGAGTTTACATCGACTGATTTGGTAGCAGTATTAGAATAGCAGGGGGTTCAATAGATAAGTAATGTTTCTTTTAATATGTTATCTAATTTCTTGCTTTGACTTCCCAGAAACTATCTAAGGATAGGGGTCTTCTGTATTGGAGATGGTCCATCACTCCGTCCATCTGAAACTTTGTAGCACCTTAGCAAAGTTCTCACGCAGTACTGTATACAATGCTTAGTGGCTCTGGATCCTTCTGCTGTGCAGTTCTAATGATTAAGTCTGCCTAGAACGACTGATTAGGGAGGGGGTCTATTCCTAGTTTATCATTATTAAAATCTTCTAAGGATAAACTTTTGCTATTTACAAACTTTTACTATTACAGATCTCCTTAAATGTGAGTATAGATGAGCAAATTGATGAAGTAAAATTTTATATGAATTTAATCAATACAGGCAGTCCCCGGGTTACATACAGGATAGGGTCTGGAGGTTTGTTCTTAAGTTGAATTTGTATGTAAGTCGAAACTGTATATTTTATCATTGAAGTTCTAGACAAATTTTTTTCTTGGGCCCAGTGACAATTGGAGTTTCAAAATTTTTGCTGTAATGGGACCAAAGATTATCAATAAAGCTTCATTACAGACACCTTACAGCTGATCAGTGCAGCCTGGGACTATAGTAAAGCATTCAGAGAGCTTCACCAGAGGTCACAGTGGGCAGAGGGGACCGTCTGTAACTATGAGTTGTCTGTAAGTCGGGTGTCCTTAAGTAGGGGACCGCCTGTATATAATTTTGCAGAAGTTTCCTAAGGATTTGTGGTGATCAATCTCCTGAAACCTTGTCCCAGGACTTTAGCCAATACCAGAAGTCTATCAAAAAGTTTCCGCCCTCCAAGAGCTCTGACATGTCTCTGGTTCATGACCGATAGCACCTCCTCCCCAGTCCAGCTCAAGGCTCGAGGAGCGTGGATGCTATTTGAGAGTACCAGGCCAAGTGAATTAGTTGAATGTCAATTTAGAAGAAATTTGGTAATTTATATTTATGAGCGATCTAGAAAATCAAACCCATGCTAATCAGGAAAGGCTAACATCATACAAATATAACTTTTCTTTTCAGAATAGGAAATTCTCAAGCATATTTTGTCTACTTTATTTATAACTCAAAGAAAGTCAAGTTGTACATGAAATTACACTATATATTACAAAAACTTTAAGGCAAGATAATGGATTTAGAAATTTTTCCACTTACGGATTAACCCCCTCTGAGTGATAACGGTTATGATTATTATAATTACAGTTCGGTTTTTCATCTGACGCTTTGTATAAATTATGTGACTTGACATTTGTATTCATTAGAAAATAATCAACAATGCAAATTGCCTTTGATAACAGCAGGAGTCCAAAAAAAAACATGGTTCGTCTTGGGGATAAGAGTAGATAAAGATGCTACTGTAGAGAAGTATCATTAGGTTTATTTTCATAAAACAATTAAAATGCTTAGATGGCTTAAAGGGAACAGTAATTCCACTAATGTGTTGTAGGCGGCTCATGCTTCAGAGACCATGACATTTTAAGTGAGCGCCGTTGACACTAAAGGATTAATTTAGATTATAAAACAGTCCAAAAAGCAACACAAAACAGCAATCTCTCAAAGAAGTCTAACAAACATCGACAAATTAATTCTATAAATTGTTATTAAATGGAATTGAAAAATCAAAAAAATCTAGAAAGAAAATTCAAAGAGTTATTACTGAACTCTGCACTTACCACTGTTATGTTTTCTCACCAAACTAATTTGCCTAAGGCCTCATATGAATCTATTGTTGCTCCATACAGCCACTAAAGCTACAAATACAGCATCCATACTGTATAGGATCTTATTGTACTGTTATATGCCTGTACTGTAATTTAAGATTTTCCACCATCACAAAATCAAAACCCTAGACATGTTCCGATCTACATAATAATTACAACTTATTGCTAGCAAGAGGCAGATTTATGAAGGGCTGGCTCCATGCCTCAATATATATTGTAATGGTGGCTGTGGAGCGGCAATTCTCCTCCTACTCACTGCTCCAGCTCCAGATCTCGATTTCTGCCAGGCACTGCCCGTTCTGGTCATCTCCACCTTACTCTCCGGCCAGTTGCTCCCAAGCCTTACTCCAGTACAGGATTTCTTGCCTGTATTATCAGTGTTTTCTGAATTTCATTCCAGAGTCTGCAGGACCTGCAATGGCATCACTTCCTTTGAGGTATGTACAACCAATCCTGGTCCTCCAGCAGCTATTTATTAAGTCCTGCCCTCTTCCTCAGTGCCTTAGGTTCAAAGTACCTTGCCTGAAGTGCTCTACTTCCTTTCTTCCTCATTTGTGTCATTTTCCTGTATAGCTTCATCCTCAGGACCTGCACTGCTGTTCCTGAGATCTTGCCCTCCGTACCCGTCTGCACCTCTGGCTTCAGTACTGGTGTCGTTTAGTCTCCCTAGGACTAGCTGTCTTGTGTTTCCAATCTCCTTTGAGGTGCATCTGGTGTCCCCTTATTTTAACAATTTTCTCCATCAGGAGCTCTGTGAAGAACAAGGGGTTTGCTGGAGCATTGCCCTGTAATAAGGTGGGCAGCACACAGAGCCGGATCATCATTGGCGCTATTGGAGCGCTAGCGCCGGGCCCCCGGATCCGGATTTATTGGTTGGGGGCCCCCGGCCTGGCGCTCCAATAGCGCCGATATTCATGCTCCTGCTGGGGCCCCGGCAGGCCCCGACACTCTCCACGGTAGACGGGCAGGGACCTCCGTCCGTCCGGACCGGAAGCTCCTGCCCGTCACTGTATAGTACTCGATGCGGCCGGAAACGGCCGCTCGAGCACTATTACTGGAGCGATGTGCGCCGGGGTTGTCTTCCGGCCACATCGCTCCATGAATTAGGATGCGCGGCCGCGCGATGACGTCATCACGCGGCCGCGCACCCTTTCCTGCCTGGCCGCGGGCTGAAGAAAGAAGATGTGGGAGCCTGAGGTGAGTACGAGTTTTTTTTTTTTTAAATCAAATAGCAGTAAAAATATGGTGGGGGCTTATTAAAACATGGTGGGGGCAGAGCATTATATAATTCATGGTGGGGGAGGAGGCAGCATATTAAATAATTCAGTGTGGAGGGGCAGCATATCATTTTATTCCATTGTGGGGGGGCAGCACATCATTTATTCCATTGTGGGGGGGGGGGGGGCAGCATATCATTTAATTCATTGTGGGGGGGCAGCATATCATTTAATTCATTGTGGGGGGGCAGCATATTATTTAATCCATTGTGGGGGGGCAGCATATCATTTAATTCATTGTGGGGGGGGGGCAGCACATCATTTAATTCATTGTGGGGGCGCAGCACATAATTTATTCCATTGTGGGGGGGCAGCATATCATTTAATCCATTGTGGGGGGCAGCATATTATTTAATCCATTGTGGGGGGGCAGCATATCATTTAATTAATTGTGGGGGGCAGCATATTATTTAATCCATTGTGGGGGGGCAGCATATCATTTAATTCATTGTGGGGGGGGGCAGCACATCATTTAATTCATTGTGGGGGCGCAGCACATAATTTATTCCATTGTGGGGGGGCAGCATATCATTTAATCCATTGTGGGGGGCAGCATATTATTTAATCCATTGTGGGGGGGGGCAGCATATTATTTAATCCATTGTGGGGGGGGCAGCATATCATTTAATTCATTGTGGGGGGCAGCATATTATTTAATCCATTGTGGGGGGCAGCATATTATTTAATCCATTGTGGGGGGGCGGCATATCATTTAATTCATTGTGGGGGGCAGCATATTATTTAATCCATTGTGGGGGGCAGCATATTATTTAATCCATTGTGGGGGGGCGGCATATTATTTAATCCATTGTGGGGGGGCGGCATATCATTTAATTCATTGTGGGGGGCGGCATATCATTTAATTCATTGTGGGGGGCGGCATATCATTTAATTCATTGTGGGGGGCGGCATATCATTTAATTCATTGTGGGGGGGCGGCACATCATTTAATTCATTGTGGGGGGCAGCACATAATTTATTCCATTGTGGGGGGGCAGCATATTATTTAATTCATTGTGGGGGGGCAGCATATCATTTAATCCATTGTGGGGGGCAGCATATTATTTAATTCATTGTGGGGGGGGCAGCATATCATTTAATCCATTGTGGGGGGCAGCATATTATTTAATCCATTGTGGGGGGCAGCATATTATTTAATCCATTGTGGGGGGGCGGCATATCATTTAATTCATTGTGGGGGGCGGCATATTATTTAATCCATTGTGGGGGGCAGCATATTATTTAATCCATTGTGGGGGGGGGCAGCATATCATTTAATTCATTGTGGGGGGGCGGCATATCATTTAATTCATTGTGGGGGGCGGCATATTATTTAATCCATTGTGGGGGGCAGCATATTATTTATTCCATTGTGGGGGGGGCGGCATATCATTTAATTCATTGTGGGAGGGCGGCATATCATTTAATTCATTGTGGGGGGCGGCATATTATTTATTCCATTGTGGGGGGGCAGCATATCATTTAATCCATTGTGGGGGGGCAGCATATTATTTAATCCATTGTGGGGGGCGGCATATCATTTAATTCATTGTGGGGGGCGGCATATCATTTAATTCATTGTGGGGGGCGGCATATTATTTATTCCATTGTGGGGGGGCAGCATATCATTTAATCCATTGTGGGGGGGCAGCATATTATTTAATCCATTGTGGGGGGCGGCATATCATTTAATTCATTGTGGGGGGCGGCATATCATTTATTCCATTGTGGGGGGCAGCATATTATTTAATCCATTGTGGGGGGGGGCAGCATATCATTTAATTCATTGTGGGGGGCGGCATATCATTTAATTCCTTGTGGGGGGGCAGCATATCATTTAATTTATTGTGGGGGGCGGCATATCATATAATTCATTGTGGGGGAGGGGGCGGCATATCATTTTATTCATTGTGGGGGGGCAGCATATCATTTCATTCCTTGTGGGGGGCAGCATATCAAATAATTCATTGTGGGGGGGACATATCATACAATTTATTATTAGTATTCCAATATTCATTCTAGTATATTAAATTCTGAACGCTCCACGCTGTACTATTACGGCATGGAGTTTTTAAGCATTTATCAAGAGGGATCACAGAGCGAGGTCTCGTCATACAGACAGGGGTTTTGCTGCATATTGCTGCAAACACCCACTGCTAACACCCACAAACGGTACAAATATGCGTGTGTTAACCCCTTGATCATAGCTGGCAAAGCCGCCAGTGGTAGTCAAAAGATGAGAGGACGCCCCCTTCTTTGTTTCGATCATTGCTCCCCATGACGTCATTGCATATTATTTAATCCATTGTGGGGGGGGCAGCATATTATTTAATCCATTGTGGGGGGGGCAGCATATCATTTAATTCATTGTGGGGGGCAGCATATTATTTAATCCATTGTGGGGGGGGCGGCATATCATTTAATTCATTGTGGGGGGCGGCATATTATTTAATCCATTGTGGGGCGGCGGCATATTATTTAATCCATTGTGGGGGGGCGGCATATCATTTAATTCATTGTGGGGGGCGGCATATCATTTAATTCATTGTGGGGGGTGGCATATCATTTAATTCATTGTGGGGGGCGGCATATCATTTAATTCATTGTGGGGGGGCGGCACATCATTTAATTCATTGTGGGGGGGCAGCACATAATTTATTCCATTGTGGGGGGGCAGCATATTATTTAATTCATTGTGGGGGGGCAGCATATCATTTAATCCATTGTGGGGGGCAGCATATTATTTAATCCATTGTGGGGGGGGGCAGCATATCATTTAATCCATTATGGGGGGGGCAGCATATCATTTAATTCATTGTGGGGGGCAGCATATTATTTAATCCATTGTGGGGGGCAGCATATTATTTAATCCATTGTGGGGGGGGCGGCATATCATTTAATTCATTGTGGGGGGCGGCATATCATTTAATTCATTGTGGGGGGCGGCATATCATTTAATTCATTGTGGGGGGCGGCATATTATTTAATTCATTGTGGGGGGCGGCATATTATTTAATTCATTGTGGGGGGGGCGGCATATCATTTAATTCATTGTGGGGGGCGGCATATCATTTAATTCATTGTGGGGGGCGGCATATCATTTAACCGGTTAAGGACCGGGCCCTTTCCTGTTTTTTCATGTCCATTTTTCACTCCCCACCTTCAAAAATCTATAACTTTTTTATTTTTACACGTAAAGAGCTGTGTGACGGCTTGTTTTCTGCGTAACAAATTGCACTTCATAATGATGGTATTAAATATTCCATGCCATGTTCTCGGAAGCGGGAAAAAAATTCCAAATGCAATGAAAATGGTGAAAAAACGCATTTGCGCCATTTTCTTGTGGGCTTGGATATTACGTCTTTCACTGAGCGCCCCAAATGACATGTCTACTTTATTCTTTGGGTCGGTACGATTAAGGGGATACCAAATTTGTATAGGTTTTATAATGTTTTCATACATTTACAAAAATTAAAACCTCCTGTACAAAAATAATTTTTTTAATTTTGCCAACTTCTGGCGCTAATAACTTTTTTATACTTTGGTGTACTGAGCTGTGGGTGGTGTCATTTTTTGCGAAATTTGATAATATTTTCAATGATATCATTTTTAGGACTGTACGACCTTTTGATCACTTTTTATAGATTTTTTTAGATTTTTCAAAATGGCAAAAAAGTGCCATTTTCGACTTTGGGCGCTATTTTCCGTTACGGGGTTAAACGCATTGAAAAACCGTTATCATATTTTGATAGATCGGGCATTTTCGGACGCGTTGATACCTAATGTGTTTATGATTTTTACTGTTTATTTATATTTATGTCAGTTCTAGGGAAAGGGGGGTGATTTGAAATTTTAGGTTTTTTTATTATAATTTTTTTTTTTTAAACTTTTTTTTATTTTTATTTATACTATTTTTCAGACTCCCTAGGGTACTTTAACCCTAGGTTGTCTGATTGATCCTATCATATACTGCCATACTACAGTATGGCAGTATATGGGGATTTTCTTCCTCATTCATTACAATGTGCTATCAGCACATTGTAATGAAGGGGTTAAAACGAAATAGCCTCGGGTCTTCGTAAGACCCGAGGCTACCATGGAGACGGATCGCCGCCCCCGATGACGTCACGGGGAGCGGCGATCCCAGGTAAGATGTTTGAGGCTGCCGGCAGCTTTGCCGGCAGCCCACGCTGCAAAAACACCCGTGATCGGTGCTAGCACCGATCGCGGATGTTACCGGTAAGCCTTTGCTGCAATATGCAGCAAAGACTTACCGGCTATGGAGAGGGCTCAGCCCGTGAGCCCTCTCCATGCAGCGCGACGCGACCGCCGCCGTGAATACACGGCGGGCGGTCGCGAACCGGTTAATTCATTGTGGGGGGCGGCATATCATTTAAATCATTGTGGGGGGCGGCATATTATTTATTCCATTGTGGGGGGGCAGCATATCATTTAATCCATTGTGGGGGGGCAGCATATTATTTAATCCATTGTGGGGGGGCAGCATATCATTTAATCCATTGTGGGGGGTGGCATATCATTTAATTCATTGTGGGGGGGCAGCATATCATTTAATTCATTGTGGGGGGCGGCATATCATTTAATTCATTGTGGGGGGCGGCATATCATTTATTCCATTGTGGGGGGCAGCATATTATTTAATCCATTGTGGGGGGGGGCAGCATATCATTTAATTCATTGTGGGGGGCGGCATATCATTTAATTCCTTGTGGGGGGGCAGCATATCATTTAATTTATTGTGGGGGGCGGCATATCATATAATTCATTGTGGGGGAGGGGGCGGCATATCATTTTATTCATTGTGGGGGGGCAGCATATCATTTCATTCCTTGTGGGGGGCAGCATATCAAATAATTCATTGTGGGGGGGACATATTATACAATTTATTATTAGTATTCCAATATTCATTCTAGTATATTAAATTCTGAACGCTCCACGCTGTACTATTACGGCATGGAGTTTTTAAGCATTTATCAAGAGGGATCACAGAGCGAGGTCTCGTCATACAGACAAGGGTTTTGCTGCATATTGCTGCAAACACCCACTGCTAACACCCACAAACGGTACAAATATGCGGGTGTTAACCCCTTGATCATAGCTGGCAAAGCCGCCAGTGGTAGTCAAAAGATGAGAGGACGCCCCCTTCTTTGTTTCGATCATTGCTCCCCATGACGTCATTGGGGAGCAACAATCCATTGCGGTGACAGCCTGGGGTCTTTACAAGGCCCGAAGCTGTTACATTCCTGCTAATTTATTACAATGTACAATTTGCATATTGTAATAGATTATTTGGAAAATCCCCCTATACTGCCATACCGTAGTATGGCAGTATATGATAGGATCAATCAGACAACCTAGGGTTAAAGTACCCTAGTGGGTCTGAAAAGTTGAAAAAAATATATGAAAAAGGGGAAAAAAATAAAACCTAAAAGTTCAAATCACCCTCTTTTCCTAGAACTGATATAAAAGTAAACAAGTAAAATCATAAACGTATTAGCTATCACCTCATTCCAAAATGTTTGATCTATCAAAATATAATAACGGTTATTCACGGTGTTGAACCCCATAACGGATAACAGCACTCAAATGTCTGAAACGCCACTTTTTCACTATTTTGCAACATATAAAAAATTTGACAAAAAATGACCAAAAGGTTGTACAGTCCTGAACAGTGTCCTGCACAGTAACAGTGGTAGCAAAGAAAACGTCCGCTCATCCCGCAAAAATCCTGCAGTATATTACATAATTCATTGATGGGGGCAGTACATTAAGTAAATGGGGGGCCATATATTAAATAATTTCTTGAGGTGACCAGCATCTAAAATGCATGGGGCACCCCAGTATATTTGAGAGGGCTATAAATAGGTTAATTAATTAATTAAAGGGGGCCTTATAAATTAAGGCATCAACTGGGGGGCAACATATATAATTAGGGGTACAGTATTATTTATTCAAGGGCTGTAGTATAGTAATATATTGGGGGTCGCAATGTGTTCTTTGATATATGCAGTATATTTGGGGGGGGGCATTTTTCTGTTATCCAGGTGACATTATACTGTGAGTAACTGTGGTATTTTTAGGTGCACAGTGTGGGGCATGTGCTGCCGGAAGCTGAAGACATCTGCTGCAAAATTCTTCAGCCACAAGTTATGTCGATTCTGACCCTGAAGGAGAAGACATGTCACCTGTGAGGTACTAGAAGCCACTTCTGCAGTATTGTACTCACAGATTAATCTTCTAGTGTTAGACAGCTCTCAGTTTGTACTGTACATGTCCTGATATATTCATAGTGTCCATAGAGAGCCAGCAATGGGGTGTGGGGTTATTGTCATCCGTAATTGTTATGCTTTCTCTTATTGATAACATTGGTGCTGTGACATCACTTTGTGTATTTGCCCCCTGTTCTGTGACATCACTGTGTGTGTTAACCCTCTGTGTTGTGACATAACTGTGTTAGTGTATCAGCCCACTGTGCTGTGACATCACTGTGTGTGTGTATTAACCCCATGTGTTGTGACATCACTGTATGTGTGTATTAACCCCATGTGCTGTGACATCACTGTGTGTGTGTATTAACCCCATGTGTTGTGACATCACTGTGTGTGTATTAACCCCCTGTGCTGTGACATCACTGTGTGTGTATTAACCCTGTGCCTAATAAATTCCTAAGGGGGGCTTACCTAATGATTTATTAAAGGAGAGCCCTGCCTAATAAATTTCTAAGGGAGAGGCCTACCTAATGAAGCTCTATGGGGAACCCTTTGTCTAGCATTATGGGTGCACAGTGTGGACAGTTGTGGTGTGAGGGGATTATATGATATATGTGGGTGCACAGTGTGGACAGTTGTGGTGTGAGGGGTATATATGATATATGTGGGGTACAGTGTGGTCAGTTGTGGTATGAGGGGTATATATGATAAATGTGGGGGCACAATGTGGTCAGTTGTGGTGTGAGGTGTATATAGGATGATGTCAACTATGTTTGTTTTATAAACCTGCACAGATGAGTCATGGATGGAAGAAGTCTACAGGAAGATCAGAAAGAAGGGAAGAGACAACATGAGGGACGTCACCTGTAAGTGATTGGATGACACTGCGGCCTCTGTGCAGGACTGGTATCTACTACTATATGGTCACTATATGGTGGTATATACTGGTCTGTGTGTGTAGGTTATGAGATAGTATTGCAGTATTATCCAGTTATTATGTAGTGGTGATAATCATGATGCAATGATATTATTTGGGCCTGGTAAGAGGTGCTATTAGTGATATTGCCCTCTGCTCGGTGGTGTTTGTATAGTAACAATATGGTGGTAAAGATCATCAGTAAATGGAGTTTCTATGTGGTAAATTATTGGTAATCCTGGTCTGTGTATAGAGTCTTGTGCTCATTATCAGGATGTTGGTATTATCTTTATGTTGTGGTGATGCTGCATTTTGGAGGAATCATTTATAAATAGTTGCGCTAATGTTTGGAATATTGGTCTTATGGTAGTTTTAATTGGTTACAGTATTGTGGTATCATTTTAAAATAGTATGGCGGGAGTATTTTTTGGTTTCTACTATCTCTAGAGCTTTTAAACAGTCTAACTATGTGGTACCTTTTTACTTATATCGTTGCGGGAGGGGGCCCCACATTGGCTGCAGAGCTGGGGGGGCCCCATCCTAAAGGAGGTGCTCCATACCACTGGGACCCTTAATCTGGCCCTGGCAGCACAGTGACTTAGTGGTTAGCATTACAGCCTTGCAGCACTGGGGACCTGGGTTCAAGTCCCAGGGTCATTATCTGCAAAGAGTTTATATGTTCTCTCCGAGGTGGTTATCGTGACACAGTAGGTTCACACCCTTTGCACCCTTACACATATACCAGGTGAGGCAAAGGACCTTTCATAGAAATGTACTTTCGTCTGTATCTGGACTTGACATATAGTATAACTAGTGGGCCGACATGGGGTGTCCACTCTACAGACAAGTGGCATCGGTGGAATTAGTTGCAATTCTCAGCTCTGTGCCAGGAATTGGGACTAAGTCACATCTTGTACGCCAGTGATTAGAACTGTCCTGTCTGCAATAAAACTATGCTGCATGAATGAAAAGTAATTTGCAGTTTCTGTCACAGCTTTTAAGAAATATTCTCCCAAAATGAGCCATGTCCATTCAAAACGGCCTTTTGTATACTTTGCTGTGTTGCTACATTGTGCTGGTAGCTTATGGCCCAAAATACGGTTGTGTGTCCTAATACTAACAAATTATGTATAAAAGAGATATTTTCGTATTTTATCTACATCATATTTTAGGAATCCTGTTTCATATGGTATTATTTACCTTATTCATAAAGCTTTAATGGTGAGAGAGTGATTTGTTCCATTACCACAAATGTTACATACTGTATGGTAATATGGTAGTTCATACAGTCATAGCAGAAGAAAAAACTGAGTTTTGGGCATCCCCACCATGAAATAATGAGACATTTGCAGGTGAGAGAATCTGCATAGATAAGCATGTAATTACATGGTTATCATCTGAGATGTCTTTGATGAATCAGCCGCTTCTATATTTGCTACTGCATAATTCCTGGATGCTGCCTGGGGAATCTTATCCTTCCTACATTAACCGGTTAAGGACCGGGCCCTTTCCTGTTTTTTCATGTCCATTTTTCACTCCCCACCTTCAAAAATCTATAACTTTTTTATTTTTACATGTAAAGAGCTGTGTGACGGCTTGTTTTCTGCGTAACAAATTGCACTTCATAATGATGGTATTAAATATTCCATGCCATGTACTCGGAAGCGGGAAAAAAATTCCAAATACAATGAAAATGGTGAAAAAACGCATTTGCGCCATTTTCTTGTGGGCTTGGATATTACGTCTTTCATTGAGCTCCCCAAATGACATGTCTACTTTATTCTTTGGGTCGGTACGATTAAGGGGATACCAAATTTGTATAGGTTTTATAATGTTTTCATACATTTACAAAAATTAAAACCTCCTGTACAAAAATAATTTTTTTGATTTTGCCAAATTCTGGCGCTAATAATTTTTTTAAACTATGGTGTATGGAGCTGTGGGTGGTGTCATTTTTTGCAAAATTTGATAATATGTTCAATGATATCATTTTTAGGACTGTACGACCTTTTAATCACTTTTTATAGATTTTTTTAGATTTTTCAAAATGGCAAAAAAGTGCCATTTTCGACTTTGGGCGCTATTTTCCGTTACGGGGTCAAACGCATTGAAAAAACGTTATCATTAGAGATGAGCGAGTATACTCGTCCGAGCTTGATGCTCGTTCGAGTATTAGAGTACTCGGAACGGCTCGTTGCTCGGACGAGTATTTCCCCTGCTCGAGATCGAGCATTTAATTAAGAAAAGACAGTGAAGAACAGTGAAGAATACAATTAAAACAGTGAACACAGTGAACACAGGATCATTTAAGTGAAGAACACAGTGAAAAACACAGTGAAGAATAGATTACAGATGTTCCGAACATCTGCTTACTTAGCTGAAGACACGAGCGCAGACGAAGGATCAGGCATGCCGGAGCGGAGGCTGATGTGGAGCGGTGCGGGGCTGGAGTGGGCATCACCGAGCAGGTATGGAGGAGCGGAGCGAGCGGCCATGGAGGATCGGAGCAGGCCTGGAGGAGCGGGCATCACGGAGTGGAGCGGGCATCACGGAATGGAGCGGGGCTGGAGCGGGCATCACGGAGCTGAGCGGGCATCACGGAACTGAGCAGGGCTTGGAGCGGGCGTCATGGAGTGGAGCGGGCATCACGGAAAGCAGCGGGGCTGGAGAAGGCATCAGGGAGAGGAGCGGGGCTGGAGCGGGCATCACGGAGTTGAGCGGGGCTGGAGCGGGGCTGGCGCTGGCATGGAGAATCGGAGCGGGCATCACGGAGCGGAGTGGGCATCACAGAACGGGGCTGGAGCGGACATCAAGTAACGGAGCGGGGATGGAGCAGGCATCACGGAGCAGAGCGGGCATCACGGAATGGAGCGGGGATGGGGCGGGCATCACGGAGTGGAGTGGGGCTGGAGCGGGCATCACGGAGTTGAGCGGGGCTGGCGCTGGCATGGAGAATCGGAGCGGGCATCACGGAGCGGAGTGGGCATCACGGAACGGGGCTGGAGCGGGCATCAAGGAACGGAGCGGGGATGGAGCAGGCATCACGGAGCAGAGCGGGCATCACGGAACGGAGCGGGGATGGGGCGGGCATCATGGAGTTGAGCGGGGCTGGAGCGGAGCGGGGCTGGAGCATGCAGGGAGAATCGGAGCGGGCATGGAGGAGCGGGCATGGAGGAGCGGGCATCGCGGAGCGGGCATCACGGAACGGACCCAGTAACAAGAACAAGTTATGAACAATATGTGTGAAGAACAACTTGCAGATGTTTGGAAACATCTGCAAGTTGTTCTCTACACATATTGTTCTTCAAATACTATTGCGGAGAACACCGATCTGCACGCGTGTCTCCGAGAACAGATCACAGATGTTGATGAACATCTGCAATCTGTTCTGCACTGTGTTCTTTCACTGTGTTCTTTCAGTGGAAACATCTGCACTGAACAGTGCTCGTTCAGTTTGTAATTTTACTGAAAAATGCTCGGGTCTCCCATTGATTTCAATGGGGCTCGTTACTCGAAACGAGCACTCGAGCATCGGGAAATGTTCGGCTCGAGTAACGAGCACCCGAGCATTTTAGTGCTCGCTCATCTCTAGTTATCATATTTTGATAGATCGGGCATTTTCAGACGCGTCGATACCTGATGTGTTTATGATTTTTACTGTTTATTTATATTTATGTCAGTTCTAGGGAAAGGGGGGTGATTTGAAATTTTAGGTTTTTTTTATTATAATTTTTTTTTAACTTTTTTTTATTTTTATTTATACTATTTTTCAGACTCCCTAGGGTACTTTAACCCTAGGTTGTCTGATCGATCCTATCATATACTGCCATACTACAGTATGGCAGAATATGGGGATTTTCTTCCTCATTCATTACAATGTGCTATCAGCACATTGTAATGAAGGGGTTAAAACGAAATAACCTCGGGTCTTCGGAAGACCCGAGGCTACCATGACCCGAGGCTACCATGGATGACGTCACGGGGAGCGGCGATCCCAGGTAAGATGGCGGCGCCCATGCGCCGCTATCTGTTTGAGGCTGCTGGCAGCTTTGCCGGCAGCCCACACTGTGAAAGCACCGATCGCGGTTGTTACCGGTAAGCCTTTGCTGCAATATGCAGCAAAGACTTACCGGCTATGGAGAGGGCTCAGCCCGTGAGCCCTCTCCATGCAGCGGGATGCGACTGCCGCCGTGAATACACGGCGTGCGGTCGCGAACCGGTTAATATGCGAGCCACTGTCTAAAGAATCTCTATTTTTAAAAAATATTATATATATATATATATATATATATATATAAATAATATATTTGTATTTACTGCAAATTCTTCAAAAATCTATATTTTTCTTTTTTATAGTGAATCTGGTCCAGGGATCTTATCACCAGATTCACAAATAAGCCTAATATCAAGTTTCCACAGCATTATACTAACTTGTGACCACACTGTTTTTAGCTAAAAAATGCATAGTTCCCATTCCCAGAAAATGAAATTTGTAAACCTAACTGACACCCTGCTTGAAGGAGCAGGGTGTCCCAAAGGCGTGTGCTATCATGTAAGGGAGTGTTTCTCTCACCTCCTGTCTTCTGGCAAGTCCCTCCTCCCCCTCCCTTCGACTGATGATTCATCCTCTTCTCTGCACTGAAGGAGGGAGGCATAAGGTGAGAAAAACATAAACCTTTTGGACACCCTTCCCATACAAACATGGACCCAGGTAAGTTTACAAACTTCATTTTCTGGGGGTAGGAACAATGCATTTTTGTTAGCTAAAAACAGCGTGGACACAATTAAGAATAGTGCCATGGGAACTTGTTATTAGGCTTTTTTAGTAAAAATATGGTGACAGGTTCTCACTAGAGAAATCTCCTACCACTGAAGGAAGATCCAGATAGACATTCATTTTGTGAGCTGTCGGTTATTTATGTGCAGTTATCTGAACAGTCATCTTTTTAATGCATACATGGGTCTACCAAATGGAGATGTGATGCCTTGACTGCATCTGGTACTAATAGAGTGCACTATGAAAGGTTTACAGCATTTGCCACCTGACTCCTGGTCCTGGCATGTTTAAAAGTTGCTTTTCCAAAAAGCTTATAGTTCTGAGACCTGTGTGTTGTATGGCTACAGTGTTATTCCTCCTGAAGATACATACATGAAATGGGGACTCATGTCACCATGGTAACCACCCCATTCCCCCACCATTCCCAATAATGACACAGGACTCAAAATTAGGTAGAAGTAAAGGCCACAGCAGGCAACTTTTTTTACAATACAGAGAAAAATGGTGGGATCCTAGAAGGCGCTCTCCCAGACTACTTCTCCAAAGTTTCCACTTGCCCACGGCCATTTGTCACATTAACTGTGGGCACCCCCTATTGTAGACTTAAAACCCATCCCGGGGTCCTTGCCCACAGGAATTCTTCCAACCGGCTGGGTGAACTATCCTAGCTTAACTGAAACTTTTAGATTTTGAAAACTGGAATCCCATTTCCTAGTTCGATGCTCTTACGCCTCCCCTTTGAGAGCCCCTCTTACATTGCTGCTGCAACATCAGTAGTACAACATGCAAAGCCACATAAATTCCCTGTGACTCAATTGCCCCCCCTTTTTTTTACAACAAAATGTGATTAAAACCTCCGCTCCACTGTTTAACCAGTAAAAAATAGGGCAGGTGGGCGTAAAAATCTTTCCTTTTCCTTTTACTCCAGCAAATGGTGAGACCCTTATTATGGTTATCCCACTTAACACCTTTGTCCCCAGCTCTCTGTACATACACCACCTGCTCTAACCCCAAAAAAAACCCTCTCGTTTAAACTCTGTTTGACCTTCACTACCATCCTGCTCGTTTACTGCCCCTGTCATGTGCTGATTATGTTACACTTTCAGCTCCACTTCATCACATGCTTAAATTGAGTAATAGGGTCATTCCCTTTGACTAGGTATTGTGTCTTGGACTGGCCAGTTGAAACAATACTCGTATCATCTAGTTGGCGTTTGCTCTTTAATAACTCCTTTAAAAGTGATTAGGAGTTACATATATACAGTAGCACACTGAGCTAAGATGTTTCTGTATCATTCCATATTTGGGACACTCTAATTCACCTCTGTACTTGTCATGTAAAGCTGTCTTTGGCTGTTTCCTTTTAAAGTATGTTAATAAAAAGGGAGGATCTATAGAGGGGAGAGTGGCTACTGCAGGATCCTACAGATACAGCATGTATGTTGTATTAGTGTCTTTGTAGTTTTTAGTATTAGTGTACCTTTGCTACATCTGCTACTGTACTTTGTTACTAATATCAATTGACTAATGGGTGCATCCTTCTAATTCTGATATTGGCCGTCCTAACCATAATTGGATATCTAGCTGTTATTTTACCCATAATGCAAATTTTCAGGTGGAATAAGCTGTGGGGTAAATGTGGTATATATGATGGTATTATTCCTGTGCTGTATTACTAAAAAAATTAAACTGTCAACTGTTTTATTAGCTCTCTATGTGCCTTATCTCTGAACAGTGACATCACTGTGTGCAAAATTCCTGTACTGCAAAATCACTGTATTCAGTTTCTCTGTACTGTGACATAACTGTTTGCTTTATCCCTGTACAGGCGGTCCCCTACTTAAGGACACCCGACTTACAGACAACCCATAGTTACAGACGGACCCCTCTGCCCACTGTGACCTCTGGTGAAGCTCTCTGGATGCTTTACTATAGTCCCAGACTGCAATGATCAGCTGTAAGATGTCTGTAATGAAGCTTTATTGATAATTCTTGGTCCAATTACACCAAAAATTTTGAAACTCCAATTGTCACTGGGGCAAAAGAAAAAAAATTGTCTAGAACTTCCATTATAAAATATACAGTTTCGACTTACATACAAATTCAACTTAAGAACAAACCTCCAGACCCTATCTTGTATGTAACCCGGGGACTGCCTGTACTGTAAAATAACTGTACACAGTATCTACGTATACAGTCATATAGTATGAGTGTGATCAGGTGTCATTTATATTGGGTTTAATTGTTTGGCAATGGTAGTTGTGTATAAGCTCTTCATGTAGCAGAATTCAGTAATCTAATCAACATTTTTGTCATATGCAAAGCTGGACAAGAAATCCGTTGTTGCCCAGGGAACGCGTGCGCTGGGTAGCCGGGACGGGAACAGGAGAGGTGAGTGAGCTAGAACCTCGGCGCTGCCACAGTGAAGGGCACGCGTGTGACTGGGATCCGTAACTGCTGCTAATGAGGTTGGCCAATTTACCTCATGTTTTTGTAATGTGTATATTAATTTGGGTGGCAGGATATTAGGTAATTTACCATTATGTAAAGTGAAGCCTGTCAGGATCTTGATATATACTCATGAATACTATCATAAGGTCCTGGCAGAGCGATTGTTCATGGACAGATAGAGATCACATGACCCTCCATCTGCAGCCGTTTTATGGTCAGGCTTCACTTTACATATCAAGAAAGCAAAAACATGAGGTAAAGTGAGTAATCCCTTTAAGGGATTCGCTCTGAAGCAAAGTTTTTCTTACCTCACCCTGAAAAACAAATTTGCATATTTATTTCTTCCTATTTAATCAGGCATTACAATTCCCCATCGTGGTGGTCCATCCTGTGTACTCCTGTTCATGGTCAGAAGATGGATCTCTTCTCATGGTCACCTGAAGGTTGAACGTGTCATTTTACATGAAACTTGATATTGTTTTTATTTGTTTCCCAATACCCTCCAATCCAACAGGATTCTGCACACAGCCCCGGGCCTACAAATACCCTTTAAAAGAGACTAATTGTTCTATGTCTATAATTTGGATTGTTCTCTTGAGAGCAGCAAAATCTGACTGTATGAGACACATAACAATTTGTGTAGCAACTAATGGCTCATGAGAGTACCTGTCGTCTTTCTTCCCTACCGCTGTATAATTGAAGATTGAAATGAAAAATGGCTCCTTTGAAAACAAGATCAGAAATTGATGTAAAAGCTATTGATGTCCCTTTAGTCTGTATCTCACTGCATACAGAGAAGGGGGGCGAAGCATCCTGAATTTGAAGAGGGCTTGTAATATGATATATCGATGCAGCAAGTCTGCCTCGGACAGCATAATAAAATATCCCAAGTCTAACCTTTGTTTTTGATTATGTACCAAAAACTTTGTGAAACTAAAATTATATATATATACATTTATAAATCATAGAGTGATATACTAAAGGTTACCCTGACATTAAAGTAAGGGGAGGTATATGGAAAAAAGTATAAAATGAAGTAACTATCTAGTCTAGGAAAATATATCACCAGTGCACAGTGTTAAAGAGATTTATTGTGTCTATGTGACATACAGATGCCTCCACTCTTAATGACTTGGATTTAGCTCTCTTGAAACCACTTTAATACTACACTAGGTGCTTGTAAGTGCAATGGACTCCTTCTCTGATGTGATGTGGCTCCAATTTAGTCCAAATTCACATGAATGAGGTGACCCTTACCCTCTCCATAGAGATGCACGGCCGTGCACATGGGGACATCTTTTCCCCTTCTACAGATTTTAAGTGATTCTGTTCTCTGTTAACACTGGCAAATAAAATGGCTTCTACTAGACAACTTCATGTAGGCAGACACTTTAAGGGGTTATTTATAATATTGTGCGCTTGTGAAAGCCCCATCTTGATGTATCTGGTAGCAGGTGCAGGGACAGCCACGCCTGCTGCCTGGCCAGCCGTGCCCCACCTTCACGCCCTTCCATGCCCCACTGGCGGATTATGTGGCGGATTAGGAAAAAATAATTGCTACCTATAAACTATCTGACGTGGTGCAGAAGCCCTGATCTGATATAGCCCAATATCCAAGCATTGGATGATAATATGGGCAGCTTGAGGCTTAAAGAGGTGGAGTTTCTGACTTTCAGAAAGCCATGTAAAGAGACTTTCTGGTTTGGCTCTAGGCTGCAGCTCTAAGACAGGACTAGCAGCCTACTGTAGCTTTTACTTATGCCACTTTGATAAACATGTTTACATGTTTTTTCCCCAGAATGTTTAGCAGAACATACATGGCCTTTAAGATTTGGTACACCTTGAAAGGTATCCTGACCGATACCTATGGTATTTCTCCTAACCCAAACTGTGCTCTTATATTATCTGATGTGAAGCAATTAATTGGAAACAGCATTGCCCTTCCTTGGGTTTTTATCAGATGTGACTTCTTCCAGGCATGGCCCCCAAGAAAGTGTCATCGGGCAAAACCCAAGGTTAGACCATGCTTGCTGTGGCTTGCTGATTTTATGAGTATAGTCAAATAAAATTATTTGTTTTGAACAAACCCTGTTACTGCTTTGAATCCATGTTGGGATCCCAGATCCCACGAGCGGTCTGAACATTACATGTAGAGATTTCAGGTGGATCACAATAGGAACAATGAAAAGTAGAAAATACGGTGTGAGCAGAGAAGTATCTCAAATTAGCAACTTTTTCTAACACTTTAAAAAGTTGAAGACCATCTGAAACTTAATTGGAGCAATGAAGCAGGTTACCCTTCGACATAAAATAAGTACTATATGATTTGGAGTTTTGTGACTTTCACCTCAGGATTGTAGCACCTCCGCTCAGATATTAGAATATTCTGATACAGCACTGCATTAGATTTATTTTTGGCAGAAACTTACTAGTTTGGCTATTATTCAACCACCATGCTATGGACATCTACCACCAAGATGGAGGATCTAAAACCAAGCAGACTAACATACTGGTGTGTGCCCCCTGTGACAGGATACAATTTTCTATTAGCTTCTTATGCCTTTGTTTTTATGAAAAAAAAGTTTAAGAAATTATGCAAACGAGTCTGAGGGACTCCAAACTCCATAGACATCAATAGAACCTGGAGCCCTCAGGCTCATTTGCATAATTTCAAAACCTTTTTTTCATACAAACAAGGCCATAGAAGCTAAAAGAGTGGATCAGTCAGACATTGAGGTTTGGGAGCCACCTTCTTTAAGACACCACTAGAGGCATAGTCGTGGAAAAATAATAATAAAATTTTTATAGGGTGAAATGTATTCTTTAAATTACGTTAAAATTAATGTTATGCAATACACATCCTTCATAAAAGAGACCTACTTTACCTAGTGAGTAAAATTACCTTTTTAAGGTCAGATTTGTTTCTTTCATGAACACTGGCAAAATGTTTGGCAATATTAGATTGTTTTTTTAACCACACCCTATGGGGTGTGGCTTAACACCAAATCTGTGGCGTCTGTAAATGTGTCATGAGATGTACAAAAATTCTTACTCGGAGGCAAACAGTAACTAATAGGGAGAGACATCAACCATTGATCTGATGTAAGACAAAGATATTACAAGCTATTTTGTGCTACTTGCTGAATGCTCTTTTTAGCGGGATGTAATTTGTTATAAAGACCTGTGTTATTACTATAAATCAGCTTTAATTCCACCACGCTTGCAGTTGACCTTATAACTCAGGTTGCCATTAAAATGTGCTATTTTTCAAATAAATGTATGTTAGGCTCTTAAAGATCACGTTGAAATAAAAAGAGCTTTTCTGTAATTCTCTAAATCTCGGGGGATTTTTATCAACAAATTAAAAAGTGTCTGAAAATGAAAAATGTTAGTGTGATGCCGTACAATAGGGGATGAAAGAAAAACTGTGAATGGTAATAAATGCAGATCAGGAAGGTCCCAGGCATTGTCAGGCCATTCTGGCATCTGTCAGCATATTCATTTTATAGAGTGGAACGCGGCCATTCATCATAGAAGAACAATAGTTTCCCCAAATGCAAAGGTTTAAAACAGATGATATGGCTGGTATGGAAAATATGGGTCATAGATTATAAATTGCCAAATTGGATGTTAGGGAAATATATTTAGTTGAGGAGGCAATATTCCAAAATTATATATTGTACTTGACTGTCGTGGCAAAAGAAGCTTTAAAGCAGTGGAGCTAAAGAGTTTAGGGTCAATCTCCATCTCTATTCTGTGCTTGAAAATATGAAGAAATTCCTTACATACATGTACTACGAAGGCTCCATTAGAAAGGCCTTTAAAGGGTCCTCCAAGAATCCTGTGCTAGTGGAGGTACAAAAATATATATCTAGTATACATATCTTATTCCCAGCTACCAGCACTGTGGCCAATAAGTGGTCCTAGTGGGTCCCAATGTCTTTAAAAAGGACCTGTCACCCTTAAGAACAGCACTAGGAGCTGTTTACTAAATTACTACAGTGTTACACTGATAGTGTTATCGGAAACCTCCGATAATGGTAGCAGACACTGCCCCGATGTACACTAGAAACGCCGGTGCTGCCTCTTCCCCAGACCACCCTTACGACTCCATAGACCGGCGGTGACTGCTGAGCGTCATGCGGTGACTGCCGAGCATCATACTGTGACCCTCCGAGCGGTGACTGCCGAGCGACCACCCCTAATCCTACCAACTCATGAATACGCCGGACATCGCGGCAGTGTCTGTTAGCGTTATCAGAGGTTTCCGATAACACTAGCAGTGTAACACTTTTAGGACTGTGACCTGGAGCTGGAAATGAGGTAAGTATGCTCTTTAATTGTACCTCCTTGCTGCAGCCGAAGGTTTGTAAACCCCTTTAATTTCAAATTGGAGGGAGTCTGACAATATTGATTTATCATCTGTCAGTTTATAGATATGGAATATGAAAAGAGACAAGTAGAAGTGCAAATCTACTGTTTGTATAGTTGACATCAGCTTGAATTAGAGCAGAGCTGCAGTTCTCGGACAGGCTAACGTCTTCTAGAATTAGCAAATTAGAATTAGGACCTTGGGAAATTGGGTGCCCTGGCTACCAAGCATAAATACATTAATTCCACATACATAGGAGCTGCCTGAACTGTCCAGACAGTACTAATCAACCTGAGCTGGATGACTCATACACAGCAGCTGGCGGATGGTACAGCAATTGATTACTTCTGCCTGTCAGTGACAACACAGTGATGATGTATTCTAGGTTTATGCTAGGCGAGACAAGGCTGGAGCAGACCATAGTTAGGGTGAGGAGAAGAGCTGGGGCTGCCACAGGAGTGACAGAGCCTCATTATCATAATTTTATAATTGTTTTTTTCAGCAAAACCACTCAGTTCAGAGATTAAACAAGATTTATTTCTGCATCAGCAATCTTAAGGTATGTTTGGTTCATAATGCCTAGAAGCAAATGGTAGATTTCCTTTAAAAGTTAATAAGCTCTAGAATTCTTATTAAGTCAAAAGTGGTGACAGCTCCTCTTCACAAATTCAGGTTGTCTACCAAACCCATAGAAGTTTCATTGAGGTATGCCATTTACTGAATGTTTAATAAAATTCTTTCCTGTGTTGACCATGCTTCAAACCATCTTTCGCCAATCTCTGACATAAAAAAAACATCAGGATACATCGAAATCCTCCAAAATTGGGACAACTGAGTAAAAGCCGCCATACCAAGACATCCTTGAAATTCAATTACTGTGCTGATGTGAGAAGCTTTCATGCTTGAGACAGAGACAGAGGTTAAGATGGTTACACACATCTGTTTCTTGTTGCTTTCTGCTTGACATTTTTTACATCCATTATGATACAGAGCCACATCACAGCCTTTGAAGATATTAAGAAATACAATGCCTGACTCGCCAATGTAAAATGTGGAGATGTGCTTTTGGTCTGCTGTCAGCTCCGCGGATGATTCGCTTTCTTGTGATAGTGTGTAAATGTTGCGCCTTTGTCTGAGCTGTCATTTTGGATTGGACTTCTTTTATGCAGTACTTCATATGCTTTGAAAGGGAAGACTCGACTCTCGAGTGATCGTCTTTTAAGGCAGCTAAAAGATATACCGATGAATTTAATGTGTTTCCGGAGAAATATCCTTGTGTGTTCTCTAAGTCAAAGCTGTAAACAGTAATCAAGGAAACAATTTCCAATTATGATTGAAAACAAATTCAGACAAATGGAACATTTACATAGATGCACCATGTTTGTCCCACATTATGGAAAATATTTACCCACCACTGGCATCAGCATCTATCCCTTGTCATAAATATCAAGGACTATAATATTTATTGAGTTAAAATGAACGGGATGAATAAAATTGGAAAAAATACTGAAAAATAGACTTTTTGTTATAGGTAGTATTCCTCTGTTTGGGCGATTAAGATTGACAACCAGTGACGTAACAACAGGCTAGCAGCCGTAGCAGCTATTACGGGGCCAGCCATGCTCAGGGGTCCGGGATGGCAGAACCAAAATGCCATTATCCTGGGTCATCCCTCTCTGCTGACGCCTACAGCACAGAAGTAACAGGGGCCCCGCCTGCTGTGTCGACCCCAGATCTACCCACCTGTACTGGCTGCAAACTTGCACTTGGCAGCCAAACCACCGCCGGCAGAGCCTCCCTCCCTCCCTCTTTGCCAATGGCGCATCTGGACCACATCCGCAATCATCCGCCCTTCAACCCGCTGGGTCACTGATCCGGCCGGATTTCCCCCTTGCACAGGTGTCCCCTTTCCGACAGCACGGACTTCCAAATGCCCGCAGTCATCACAGCTGCGGCCACCTGAACTCCCCTGACTGCACAGCCTTCTGCCTGCCGGCACCACCCCCCATCTGGACAATCAAAAATGCATACATACAAAAAGTTACTTATGCAAATACGTATGTATGCATTTATACATGTTTAATAAAAATAAGTTTACGTGCAAACTGTTTGACATCCTTCACAGCGGGGAAATAGTCAAATCTGGCTCCCTGTGAAAAGGACAAACCCTTCTGTAAAACATTCTCCTGTTCCTTGGTGAGAAGAACGGGGGACAAATTGATTACCTTTAATGTCTCTTTTATTGTTTCTCCCAGTTGAATGCTCCTCCTGTTTTCCGTTTTACAGCCGGGGTTCTTGGGATGGAAGCCAGAGCCTCTAACATCTCCAGAATCTGTCTAAAAAATGTTCTCCATATCCTTCCTCAGACTGGAGTGAGATACTAGAGATGGACCTAGTGATTGACCTGGGCCTTGATCTTTCTCTTCTAGAACGCCAGCGATAAACTTGGTTATTTTGAAAGTCTGCCAAATCTCTCTTAACCTTCCTGCACTTCAGTTCTTGTATTTCTTTCTCCCACTTATCCCGATCCTCATCCAAAAGCATATTGAACGCCTCGCAATCCTCCTTTCTAAAACTCTGTTGGATCTTAAATTTGAGTTGATCAATTTCTTTTTCTGTCTGCTCCACTGACATTTTATCTACCCCAATCAAAAGCTCCAGAATTGTTCTACAGCATTTGGTCAAAGATTCTTCCCACTTAGTGGTGAAGGTTTGGTCCCCCACTTCAAAGCCAGGGAAAACCTGCACACGCAGGCCCCTAGGGATGATGTTTATTTGTAGATAATTCTCCAATGCAACCTTATTCCACCAAATTTTTGTGCGCTTCCACAACAGATCTTTAATTTTTTGCTTTAAAACCTTAGTGTCATGATTCTCAGTCTCTGTGGTATCAGCTTGTTCCCTGAAGATCTTCCCTAATTGTGTAACCTAGGTTTTATCTTGTTTTTTGTAAGCCATGTACTCAATGACTAAATCTGAAAAAATCAGACCAACAAATATTAACCAACACAACCGAAAAAAGAAAGAACCAGCCCTTCTCTAAAATACAGCAGAAAGAACTCTCAATTAATAACCCATCAGATAATCAACCAAAGTAAAAGAGAGCTGCAAGGCCATCAATAAAAACTCATAATATACTTTATTGTAATGTCAATACATACACTTGAATGTTATATACCATATGCTGGGAGTAAAACAAGGGGAAAAAAAAGTGGCCCCAGATGGAAAAATCGGGCAACTACAGAGTACATAAGCCATCCTGAGCAAAGCCCAAAAAGCAGACAAATATTTAGTATCGTAAAATCAAAAGCTTATCAAGGCAAAGTATCAAATAATAAATAATGCAGACTGGGGGTGAAAAACCTTATATTCAAGATACATGGAGTGAAGAACAGAGGTACCTTCCGGCTTTAACAAATCCACATAAGTAATATACACAAGAGTGTATTAAAGGGGTTATCCGGGTTTAAAAAAATTTTTATGGCCGGGCTGGGGAGGGCTATTTAAACAAAATAAACATGTACTTACCTCCTCCGGTGCTGCCGATGTCGCGCGCCGCGGCCCGTCTTCTCCGTGCGCCGGTTTCAGTACAGGGGCGCACAGGGAGCTTCTGGCCGGCCGGAAGCTCCCATGCGCACCATCTCCCAGCGCTTACAACGCTGAGAGATAGGGACGGATGGGAAGAGCCGTCCACAACGCGGACCGGAAGCTCCCTGTGCGCGGCTTCCGTGCCCCTGTTTGTTTACAGGGACATGGATCGAAGGGACCGTGGCGCGGGACATCGGCAGCACCGGAGGAGGTAAGTCCATGTTTATTAAGTTTAACTAGCCCTCCCCAGCCCGGCCATAAAAATTTTTTTAAACCCGGATAACCCCTTTAATGTGTGTGAATGAGCGTAGAACTGTATATACACATTTATGTAAATGTGTGTATAAATGTTTGTGACTGTATAAACATGTATTAGTGTACATATATGTATAATTTTTAAGAGGAAAAGGGCCCCATGCAGATGTTTGCTATGGGGCCCAGCCTCTCCTAGTTACGCCCCTGGTTGCAATCAATCATCTTGTAATCAACACGGAACACATAACATTCATGATGCTATGGTATGTATAGTACACCAAAAGACCAGCAGCATGCCAGAAATGTCCATAAATAAATGATCAGCCTCATGATCTTACCATCCATATGGCCTTCAAATATGATAGAAACCTTTGTACAAGTCTTGATATAGCGAGAAGTAAGTCCGGTTTTCCACTGTATGAGTGAACTATTGAAAGAGGTTATGTATGACGCTTTATGACGACATCAGCAGTCACTGACTGATTGCATTAAAGGGCATGTCAGGGATAGCACCTTATCTTCTCCCAGTCAAATGCTTCAGAATAAAAAGTATAAAACGTGAGGAATCTCAGTGGCTTGTAGGGTTTTTAATGAATCCCCACTAATGGAAAAAAAGACATTATATGCTAAAATTTCCTCCAAACTGCACTGTTAATAAGTATGAAAATGGTGTGTAATGTTAGGTATGTTGTTTTTGTTGTGTAATTTATGTATTTATAATTTTGAAAATTAAAAAGCACCCACTTTAGTATGTAAGGTAGTTTTTTCATTAGTGGCTGAGCATTAAAAACCCTTTAAGCCACTGAGATTCCTTACGTTTTATACTTCCGAAACATTTGCTTAAGAAAAGATAAGGTGCTAACCCTGACCACACCTTTAATCAGTCAGTGGCTTATGACGTCATCATAAAGCATCATACATAACCACTATAAGTAGTTCACTTAAACAGGACTTACATAGAGACTAACTTCTCGCTATACCAAGACTTGTACAAAGGTCATATTCAGAGGCCATAGGTAGGGTAAGATATAATAGATCTCTGCTTGCTGTCATGCTACAGGAAGCTATATTGTTTACTTCCTGTGGATAAAAATCGGTCCATGATCATGTTATATCACAAAGATTCCCATCTCGTTTTATCACACAGCTCTGATTACCTTCCGTGATTGCTGTCATTCTACAGGAAGTTGCATTGTTTACTTCCTGTGGATAAAAATCGGTTCATGATCATGTGATGTCACAAAGGTTCCTGGCTCGTTTCATCACACAGCTCTGATTACTCTCTGTGATACTAATGATTTCATGAAAGTGGACAACCCATATGCCTACTTTTTTCTTCGTACCCCGTCCAGCCCCACCTAACACCGTCCCTTTGCACAATGATTGACCTCCCTTCTGAAAACCAGGTTCATAAAGCTGAAATAGGATGAACCAGCAAGAACCTTATTTTCAGAAATATAAAATGCAGAATTTATAAAAAAAACAGGAAAAGTATGTCTAGGAAGACGTACCTCTACAGGAAGATCCTTCATCAACAGTGACTAGAAGAAGACTATTGTGTGGTATGTCAGTTCCCACATTTATGTGTCCTTTAGAAATCTCTCCTATGACGGGCAGGTCCATTCCGTCTGCACTGCTATATTGCAGTCCTGCCCTTTGCAGGAGATAAGAAAGGTAATGTTTGCATCAATTACATTTTATGTGGAGATAGGGTATGAACAGCTTGCTTAGTTTTATCCGTGGCAGTTTTAAAATGTCATTGTAAATATGCTGCCAATCTCACGTAGAGGAGCGAGCAGTTGGTGGTCATTTATGAGCGAGGAGCCATTTGTTTGATATCCAGACTTTGCCCGTAACGAGCCGCATTTACATAATGTTTTGTGTAAATAAGATAATACCGTGTCTGAACAGTGTTACCACCGGGGCATTAAGTGTGACACAAATGTGTTTCATGAATAAAATGATAAGTATCAATCAACACTGGAACCTCAGGTACAATAAGGCACAAATGAAGCCAAAAAAGAAGATAAAAGTAACTTAAATAACAATTGTAACCTTTACTTACACCGCTCTAAGGTGTCCCCTAGAGATTTTCAATCTGTTCAAGCAAAATGACAAAGTGATAAAAAATTATAAATATCTACAGGCAACGAATCGAATGTCAGAAAAGATATAGAGCAATTTTCGACAGTTCCTTGGAGTTGGCCATCAACAAATGCTCTATGGTGATCTAAAGACCTTTGACGATAGGAAAACGGGCCAGTGATATTCATGCGCCAAATGTATAAGCCAAAATTTAGATTCATAATACAGAACCCACTGTGGGGAAAGTGTATTAGTCTTTAGACCAGTGCAGAATAAAAGTAGACAGATCTCTGCTGTGCCAGGTTAATCTCTGTGTCTGATCCTGGATGATTAATCTGGTGCAGGAAAAGACTGGTGAATCACACTTTGCCCATCCAATGAGTTAATCTAGGTTTTTGCACCACAATATTGAATGAAAGTGAAAAACCAGCACAAAATCCATTTCTTTATTCTTTAAAAGTTGACATAGCGCATCATATATACAGGTGCCCCATAAGTACAACGATCGATTTGTTTCAGCATATAGCCTTAGTCATGATCATGACTAAGGCTATAAGCCGAAACGCGTTGATGCGTGCTTGAAAAACGACAACAAAAGTCGCAGTGAAATCTCACAAAAACAACAAAAGTGCCAAAAATGAGAGAATTTAACTAGCAGAAAAAAAGATACATGTCACTCTTGGTAAACTTGCTTACATGTACCTTCTGAAGAGCATAGTGGGCTCTAAGACCCCCAAGTGGATGAGAAAGTATGCCATAGAAGGTGGCACTATGATAGATTTGATTACCCGATGGTAGATGACTATTTCCAACCTCCCAGTCCCGTCTCAGTGTATCTCAAGCTTCATTTCTTATATCTATGCATGGTCACATTTCTGTAAAATTAGTTTATAAGGCCCCTTCCACACTTGCGTTGCAGATCACGTCAGAGTCTGATCAGGGTGCGATCAGGGTTTGGTCAGTGAAAAACGCACATTTTGCATCAGAGTGCAATCAGTTTTCAGTCAGAGTTTGTTCAGTGTCTCAGTTTTTCACGTGCGTTTTTGATGCAATTTCAATGCGTTTTTCACGCGCAGAAAATGCGCGTGAAATGGACTCAGGACTGAGCTCTATCTTTTCTATGGCAATTGATGCGTGAAAAACGCATTGCACTTGCATTGCACTTGCAAGTGTCTCAGAGTGCAATGCGTTTTTGATGCATCTCCATAGACTTGTATGGTGCGTTTTTCACGCGCGTGACTTGCAAAAGTAGAGCATGTCGAGATTTAAACGCGCGTTAAAAAAAACGCGCGTGTGTGCGTGAAAAAAAATGCAAGTCTGAAAAGACCCATTGATTACAATGGGTCAGAGTGCAATGCAAGTTCTGCGCGTCAAAAGCACGCGCAGAAAACGCGCGTGAAAAACGCAAGTGTGAAAGGGGCCTTAGACATGCAAATGAACTTATGGTGCTCTGCGGAGCATCATCAGGCTTCACTGTAATATAATTTATGTTTGCCCCAGCGGCGTGCCAGCCGCATTCTCAAAGCCAATGAGATTTGAAAAGAGCCGATGACATCTCCGGCTCTCAGAACGCGGTTGGCATTATATTACAGTGGAGCCTGATGGTGCTCTGCAGAGCACCACAGGCTAATTTGCATATCTTATAAACTAATTTTTTACAGAAATGCGACCATGCAAAGATATAAGAAATGAAGCTTGTGACACTTGGGGACATGACAAGGAGGTATGTAATAGTCATTTACCATCGGGTAATCTGATCGTAGATTTCCTTTAATAATTGGCTCATTGCCTCCTTCTGAGGGGCGACCATTACATTGTTCCCAATAGCCCTTTCTCTAAACTTGCCCCAAATCTGCCTCGTTATAGACAGTAACATGCATATGGCCTGCATTACTGTGGGACACAATAGCAGGAAAGGTTCACTGCTTTTTAACATCTTTGGAGAAGGACTGAATGAATGGATTTAAATTTAAAGTAGATTTTTTTTTGCTTTCAGAAAGTGTCTACGGGATTCTGTACTGCATCCATTCATCGTCCTCACATTTCTACACACTTTTACGGAGTGAAAATTGCATTGGCTATAAACTGCGCCAGTAAATGGTGTGATGCCCCCTCCGTCCGATCTCTCGTTCCATCATGTCTTTTGATGCCCTATAAAGTTGAGGGTAGCGCTGTATTGTTTATTGTGTGCTCAGCCTCCTGTTTATTATCTTCTGTCAGGCTTGGGTAATGTGCACTGACCCACACACGGCACTGAGATCTGTGACACTTAGCTATATATTTCAGAATCCTGTTGAAAGTGAACGGTTTAATGTACGAGCTCCTCTAGTGAATGGATATGACTTACTGGGTCTTCAGAAGTTTCAGAAACTTAGAATTGTGCAGCTTTTTTCTTACTTGCTTCCTGAATTAGCCTTACTATAAGATTTTTATAGAAGCTATAGTGATCACTCTTATACCTTAGCCCGGCATGACCTCCGTGTTACAATTATACATACTGCCCAGAAGGTGAGTTACAGCTCCTGGATCAGTACCAATACTTGTAAAGGAAATCTACCATCAAATCCAGCATGATAAACCAGGGACACTTACTCAAAGATCCGGGCACTGTGACTGGTAATCTTCTTATATTTATTATTCCTTCTAAAATCGATTTTTACAATTATGCTAAAGAGGCAAAAGGCTGTGGGGGGTGTTACCAGAGTCCCTCAGTGCTGTTTTTTCACTGGCTGTTAAATTGTCTCCCACTCACCATGCTTTGTTGGCACATCCCCCTACCTCTGCCTGGTGTAATCTCATAGCAGCAGTGGATGATTCAGCACACAGTGGAAGAGGGAAATGTTCCTACACAACATAACTGCCTGTGAAGCTGCAGCATAGAGGAGATCTGGTAATGCCCCACAGAGCCCTATTGTCCCTGGTTTATCATGCATGATTTTGATTGTTGATTTCTATCGTATGTGGTTGCAACAGAAATTTGTACAGATCTATTAATCTACCATGTAGTAAAGGGTTTGTCCACTTTATACTTGTATAGGGAGTAGGAAGTGATACATGGTTTTAACGATGTTATAAGGAAGAAGTAGCAGCACTCACCAGCTCAAGTGTGAAATACATCTTCAATTCAAAGAGCAGCCATACAGCCATGCAACAGGTTCGTTTCATTATCTTCAACGCTTGAGAAAAAGCCGGTCAGCATGAAACGGCCCCATCACCATGAGTTACACCCTCCCTGAATGATGCACATTGTATTAAAGACATATTTCCCACTTGAACTGGTGAGTGCCGCTATTTCTTCCTTACAGTATGGATACACTGAGAATCTGAGATTCTTGCTGAGCAATACCTGCAGTGTTGGGCTGTGAGCACCATCTTTCTGGATTCCTTGTCATTATTGTCTCGTGAACTTTTAATACAGAGTTTTAAAGTGTTACAGACTTTAGGTTAGTCCTTAGAAAGGCACCACATGGGATGGACTTAAGATGGCATCAACCCACCTCATACATGATGGGGCACATTTACTTACATTGCCGCTGGAGTTCGCATTATGCAACAATAATGCACCGTGCAGCGATTTAATAATAATGGTATATCTAAGTGCTTGGGCGTGCAATACAATTTGAAAGTCAAATCCCGTGCTCAATCCGAATCAGTTGGACTGTCTGGCGGCAGCCCTCCAAAAAAGGATCACATGCGACACAATCCCAGTGCAGACACTTCTTAAATACCTGTCCAAGCCATTCAATCCCCGAAAACAGTGCACAGTCCGACAAAAGTGCTTGTGCAACCCTTAGTAAATGAAAGTCGACAACCCCTTTAATAGCTCAGTGAATGGTCGAACAGAGGTAACAAGGAGTTGAAAAAGGTTAATAACTTTTCTTGATCACATGGAGTTTTCAGAAAACCTAAGAAAAAATCTTTTACAGAGGCTAACCAGGGAATTTAAAGATTTGGCAGTTCACTGCTATCTTTTTTCCCAATTCCTTTCTATAGGGCTGGGATTACAATAAGCAGGGGTGTAACTTGAGGGGATGCAAAGGTTGCGGTCGCACCTGGGCCCAAGAGGTTTAGGGGGCCCTTATGGTGTCACTTTCCCATATGAGAAGACTATTACTATAAACATTATAGTCAGTGGCCTGGACAGACTTTGTACTGGGGCCCACCAGCTTCTAGTTACGCCTCTGACAATAAGTCATTAGGTTTAATGGGAGCAGGAATGAGTGGGGCTGACTTTTGTCAGACTGTACACCTTTTTTGGGAATGCATCGCTTGCACAGATATTAAAGAAGTGTGTGCACTGGGATTTGTGGCGCAAAGTATGGGGTGTGTCGTCTGTCGGTTCGACTGATTCAGACTGAGCGTGAGATTCAACTTCCAAATTGTGTCGCAAGCCTAAGCACTTAGATGCCTCACTAAAAAGATGGTGAGCTCCGACGAACCTGAGCAGCAAAGCCACACATTTATGCTATTGGGCGCACAATCTTAGTAATTGCAGCACAGTGCAATATCGTCAGACAATACACTTTCTGTGAACTCCGGGGACGGGGTTAGTAAATGTGCCCTAGTGTCTTCACACTGCCTTTCAATGACTCTTTGATTTCCTTGAAAGTCATATCGTCATTGCATCATGGGGTCAAGTGCCTGGGGGGCTGGATACTTACTGCTGTGATGAAGATTCAGCTCCTTCAGTCACTGTATCTGCCAGAGGTTTGGAAATACAGGACAGCTTTTTATCTTTGAGGTGGCTGGATATTTTACAGCAGTAGGAATCCAGCACTCAGGTCACATGATGTTCTGCCTCACGAGATGGGGAGACCTGGCAGAATTATTTCAACCCTGGAACACCACACATAGAAAAAAGTTAGTTAGTATTCCCTAGAAATTACTTAAGAATTACAATTAATGCTCTTTCACAATAGAGACATCATTTTCTAAATTCTGATAAAGAGCACATTTGCATTTTAGAAGCTTCTGATAAAATACTACAACTCTCATTTGGAGCAGCAGGGAGGATCTGTAGAGCAATTGAATGCAGAGAGTTAAAAGGACAACATTGCAAGGAGAAATACGTCCAGTGCACTTAGAGAAGCTACAATCCTGTGCTTGAGAAAGCGCCACAGTGCGTGAAACGGCCCCGTTGCCAGAACCTGTCTGTTTACCCCCCTGCATGCTTCCCCACCAATAAAGGACGCTTTTCCTGCTTTTGGAACCGGTGAGTGCCGTCATCTTTCTCTATGTTTATGTATGGATATCCTGTGATATTGTCATGTCTGTGTCAACTTCTTCCCTGTTCCATGCTATTAGGTTCAGGAGACATTATGTTTTTCTGTTTTTTACACTCTAAACTGGGCTCTAGTGGCTGACCTGATTTCAGCTCGGGGCAGGGCTTCATTCACACTTGTTCTGAATGTTTTTCTGATTATCTTCTGGTACCTGACCTCTTGCTTAAACCTGTTACGATCCTTTGGAACTCGATTTTGTCATTGTTTGCTCCCGTAATTGCTGATCCAGTGATTGCTGATCCACACTATGTCGCTGCTGTTGACGTCATCAGCGGCGACACCGCCGCATCATAGTGTGCGCCCACCGGCAGGTCGCATGGACGCGAGAGAAGAGAGAAGAAAGATAAAAGAAGAGGAGCCGCCAGGAATAAACTGAAGATCGGGAGCCTCGCACTGAAGATCGGGACCCGCGCCAGCAATCCGGACACCGAAGGGTGATTATTAATTTATTTATTTTTTACTTGATTCATGTATAAGCCGAGGTGAGTTTTTTCAGCACATTTTTTGTGCTCTAAAACTTGGCTAATACACGAGTATATACGGTCAATAAAAAAAAAGTCAATAAAAAAAAACAACCTAATACTCGCCCGGATCCTAGACTTGGCACTCCTGATGGCTCCTCTTCTATCTTCTATCTTCTCTGGCCGTCAGATTGCATGGACATGACTCTGTCGGCTATTTCAGCAAAGATAAGAAAGAAGAGGAGCCGCCCTGAGGATCGGAAGCCACCCTGAGCATCGGGGGTGAGTATCTCCGGAGGATGAGTATTAAGTTTATGTGATTGGCATACAGGGGGCTGGCTGGCTGTATACTACAGAGAGCTGGCTGGCTGTATACTACAGGGGGCTGGCTGGCAGTGTACTACAGGGGGCTGGCTGCATACTACATGGTGCTGTCTGTATACTACAGGGGGCTGGCTGGCTGTTTACTTCATGGGGCTGGTTGTATGCTACAGGGAGCTGGCTGGCTTTATACTACATGGGGCTGGCTATATACTACAGGGGGCTGGCTGGCTGGATACTACAGAGGGCTGGCTGGCTGGATACTACAGGAGTCTGGCTGGCTGTATGCTACAGGGGGTTGGCTGTGTACTACATGGGGCTGGCTGGCTGTATACTACAGGGGTCTGGCTGCAAACTACATGGTGCTGGCTGTATACTACAGGGGACTTTCTGTATATTACAGGGAGCTGAATGGCTATATACTACATGGGGCTGGCTGGCTTTATACTCCAGGAATCTGGATGTATACTGCAGGGGGCTGGCTGTATACTACAGGGGCCTGGCTGGCTGTATACTGCAGGGGCCTGGCTGGCTGTATACTACAGGGGGCTGGATGGCTGTATACTACATGGGGCTGGTTGTATGCTACAGCGAGCTGCTTGGATGAATACTACAGAGAGCTGGCTGGCTGTGTACAACAGGGGGCTGGCTGTATACTACATGGTGCTGTCTGTATACTACAGGGGGCTGGCTATATTCTACAGGGAGCTAGCTGGCTGTATAATATAGGAGTCTGGCTGGCTGTATGCTACAGGGGGCTGGCAGTGTACTACATGGGGCTGGCTGGCTGTATACTACAGGGGTCTGGCTGCAAACTACATGGTGCTGGCTGTATACTACAGGGGGCTTTCTGTATATTACAGGGAGCTGAATGGCTGTATACTACATGGGGCTGGCTTTATACTCCAGGGAGCTGGCTGTATACTGCAGGGGGCTGGCTGTATACTATAGGGGCCTGGCTGGCTGTATACTGCAGGGGGCTGTCTGTATACTACAGGGGGCTGGATGGCTGTATACTACATGGGGCTGCTTGTATGCTACAGTGAGCTGGTTGGCTGAATACTACAGAGAGCTGGCTGGCTGTATACTACAGGGGCTGGCTGGCTGTGTACAACAGGGGGCTGGCTGTATACTACATGGTGCTGCTGTCTGTATACTACAGGGGGCTGGCTGGCTGTATTCTACAGGGAGCTAGCTGGCTGTATACTACTTGGGGCTGGCTGGCTTTATACTCCAGGGAGCTGGCTGTATACTGCAGGGGGCTGGCTGTATACTACAGGGGCCTGGCTGGCTGTATACTGCAGGGGGCTGTCTGTCTGTATACTACAGGGGGCTGGATGGCTGTATACTACATGGGGCTGGTTGTATGCTACAGCGAGCTGGCTGTATACTACATGGGGCTGGCTGCCTACTATAGAGGGCTGGCTGGCTGAATACTACAGAGAGCTGGCTGGCTGTATACTACAGTGGACTGGCTTTATAATACATGGTGCTGTCTGTATACTACAGGGGGCTGGCTGGCTGTATTCTACAGGGAGCTGGCTGGCTGTATACTACTTGGGGCTGGCTGGCTTTATACTACAGGGAGCTGGATGGATGGATACTACAGGGGTCTGGCTGGCTGTATGCTACAGGGGGCTGGCTGTTTACTACATGGGGCTGGCTGGCTGTATACTACAGGGGTCTGGCTGCAAACTACATGGTGCTGGCTGTATACTACAGCGAGCTGGCTGGCTGTATACTACATGGGGTTTGCTGTATACTACATGGGGCTGGTTATATACTACAGGGGACTGGCTGGCTGCCTACTATAGAGGGCTGGTTGGCTGAATACTACAGAGAGCTGGCTGGCTGTATACTACAGGGGCTGGCTGGCTGTGTACAAAAGGGGGCTGGCTGTATACTACATGGGGCTGGCTGTATACTACAGGGGGCTGGCTGGCTGTATTCTAAAGGGAGCTAGCTGGCTGTATACTACTTGGGGCTGGCTGGATTTATACTACAGGGGGCTGGCTGTATACTGCAGGGGGCAGTCTGTCTTTATACAACTGGGGCTGGCTGGCTGTATACAAATGGGGGCTGGCAGGCTGTATAGTACATGGTTTGGGCTGTATACTACAGGGGGCTTGCAATGTACTGCAGGGTACTGGCTGTTTACTACAGGGGGCTGCTGGCTGTATGCTGCAGGTGGTTGTCTGGCTGTATACTACAGAAGGTGGCTGGCTGTATACTACAGGGGGCTGGCTGTATACTACATGGGGCTGGCTGTATACTACATGGGGGCTGGCTGTATGCTACACCCTCGGCTTATACTCAAGTCACTATGTTTTCCCAGTTTTGGTGGTAAAATTAGGGGTCTCGGGATGGCTTATACTCGAGTATATACGGTATCTATCTATCTATTCCTGAAGTGCTGAAAAGGCAAATAATAATATGAATTGTTTGTTAAACAAAAAAGGATGCAGTCACTTGTCAAAATGACATTATTGGAAGCCAAAATGTTCCCATCATCATTCATCAAACATGAAAGGAGAAAGTTTAAAGATTATACATTAGTCCCTTTGTATGAAAGCTTATTAAATATCAGCCGTGGCCTCTAGCACTGAGCAATATCGATCAGCACAACCGTAAAATAAGAGGTAGGTTGATGTACTCGATTATTAGACTCCTTAGGCTTTCTGAACGTGACGACCAGGAAATGATTAATTACATTTTATGCCAGATAATAGTTGGCGTCAGAATCCGCTTTGTAAAATATACAAATTGTGTATAGGGCATATAAATACAGGCAGATGATCACATACAACCAAAGTTTGTATTTTGTCAATCAGATGTCAAGAGACTTCATTTTACTATATAATGCTAGAGATAGTATAACCTATTCCATATCGTTTGTCATGAGGAGAGTATCTGCTTTTTCCTGCCTGCTGTTCAAAACAAATAATCTCAAGAGGTGGTACATCTTTTGTTGGTCCCTTCTTAAAAGGGTCTTCCCATCTGGGTATTCATATTTGATTAAATTCATTTGCCATATGAAAACATTTTTTCAATTGGATGTTATTAAAAAAAATGTTCCTGTGTGAAGATAGTTTCTCATAAATGTTGCCATGTTGTCGCTTAGAAATGAGATAGCTTCCTCAGATACGACCACCTCACATTTTGGCATTGGTGGCCAGACGTGTGCTATTGAGCCCTGCCTGACCACATGGATTCAGCGTTCATTATTACAGGACATCTGTGGGACCTGGAGTAGCTCCTTGGACATTTAATATGAAGAAACTTTTTGCTTCCTTGTGCAATCACTCCAGCAGAGGTGGCCGTAACCAAGGACACAGTCTTGTTTCTAACTACATTTATGAGAAATTTTCTTCACACATGAACATTTTTTTAAAATAACATGTAATTGAAGAAATGTTTTTATATGGCAGATTAATGAAACTGAATGTGAATGCCCAGACGAGAATACCCCTTTAAGAATTGCTCTTAAAGGAAACCTGTCAGCTGCTCTCTGTCACTTATTCTGACATCACTACAATTTAGAGCACCTCACAAGAATTATATCCCAGCCTTCATCTTTTTGATCCATACATCAACCATTGTAAACTTATCTTTTCTTTATTATGCAAATGAGCTTAAGCTCTTGGAGTGATAAAGTTGAGTCAGGCAAAGACTTCTCTTCTACCCCATGCCCCATCTCTTTCCCCCAAGCTCATTTCTCAGTGTACAGTAAAGTGAAGCATTACATTAGTAGTTATTTAGCTTTATTTGCTGCCTGGGAGAGACACAGATAATACAGCAGCTACACAAAGTACATGAGATGAAGTACTGGCTCCATTGCTCATACAGAGGACTTCATCATGTACTCCTCTTCTCTCAGCGCAACTGAATCTCTGCTTCTCTCAAAACCTGTAAGGGGGCGGGGGGCTGACAGTGACCTTCTGCTCTTCTCACAATGGAGCAGATCATCATGTGGGCTGTCAATCAAGGACTGGGAGGCTTGGCTGTTTTGGAGAGCCAAGATTAAGTCATATTCAGCTTCATGGAAGATCAGCCTCTCCTTATCTCTCAGCATTCAGTTGAAGTTAAGGAGGGAAAGCTGAATGAATAGCATATTTCTTTAATACTGAATATTACAAAGTATTCTTTCTCCACTATTGATTAGGGCAAATAAAGAGTTTGTCAGGGAATAAAAGCTATATATGATTGAAGAAGCTTTTAGAATAATAAACCACTTATACTCACCTCTTTCCATGCTCCTGTTCAGCCACAGCACTGCTGATTAACCCCGGACTAGTGATGTCACTGCTGGCTGCTGTATACAAACAAAGGATGGCGTTAATGAGTGATGTTGCGGCTGAAAGCAAAAATATGAGTGAGTATAAGTTGAGTATAACTGTTTTATTATTTTTAAAGCCCCTCAACTATATATATAGAAATTCTTTTATTCTTGGACATCCCCATTAAGATAAAAATTCTATTACTCTTAGTAGAAATTTTAACTTGCAGTCATATAGATGACGTATCCATAGTATAGGTCATTAATATTAGATTGATGGAGGTCACACATTGTGAATCCCCACCACAAGCTTTCTACACTAACACATATATTGCGTTGTATATTCTGATACTTATGTATTGAGGTGGTATTTTGGCGGCGCCATAGCGGCATCTGTAATATACTTGCACAGATGTGAGAAAAAACGTAAATGTTAATTATAAACAAACAAGGAAAGTGTCCTGAGTATACAAGCAATAGTCTCGTAGGGATCTAAGATTCTCTTCTGTTGTGCCATCTGGTAGGCTCATGCATCTAAGTAAATCTGGGATTGCTTGTAGACAGCTTCTTTTTCCCCAAGACTAATAATGATGTCTGAGTTAATGGACTATTTAATTAAGGCATCCTTCAAACGCTTTTTTGCTCAATACAACAAAAGCAAGTGACTTGCAAAGTAATTAATATTTACAAGATGTAATAGATTGGTTGTTTAAGAAAGTCATGGATGGTGCAACATTCAATGCCCAGAGGATAAAGGTTTACAAGGAGTTCTGTGGATTCCCAAGGGGAAAGAGGAGCAATCCTTAAGTGAGATGTGAATTTAACCTTAAAATGACCATGAATATGTTCAATGGACAGAAATTAAAGGAAATGGGCAGCACGGTGGCTGAGTGGGTAGCACTCCTGCCTTGCAGTTCTGGAGTCCTGGGTGTGAGTCCCACCCAGGTCAACATCTGTAAAGAGTTTGTATGTTCTCTCTGTGTTTGTGTGGGTTTTCTCTGGACCCTCTGGTTTCCTCCCACACACCAAAACATACTGGTAGGTTGTTTAGACTGTGATTTCCTTGGGAACAAGGACCAAATTGGGATGCTTTGTACAGGGAACAGGGACCAAATTGTAGGGGCTATATAAATAAAGAATTATTATTATTATCTACCATCAAAATCCAACATGATAAACCAGGGGCACTTACTCATAGATCTGGGCACTGTGACTGTGGTAATCTTCCTATATGTGTTATCCATATCTTCTTCCTTTTATTATGCTAATGAGCCTGAAGGGCTCTGGGGGGCATTACCGGTACTACTCCATGCTGTAGTTTCTCAGGCTGTTACACTGTGCAGAAACACATCTCTCCTTCCCCTGCTCGATTGGCCATTCCCCTCTCCCACACAAATTGCTTTCACTTACACTTTTGCAAGCCTAGGGGATCAATTATCTTTTTTTCCGTTGATGTTTTTACACCTATTTTGTGCTTTTTTATAATGTTACGCCTCAATTCGCCATATTTGTCATTACATTGTGCCTTTTTACAGATGTAGGTGCATATAGTTGCACAATAACACGGCAATCCTGATCATGCTTAGGAAAGGCAATGGTATGGGTTGGCAACAAATTGGGCCTTTTTAAAATAAGGCACAAACCTGCATTTGACAAAGAGCCAAAATAATAAAGACAAATGTGATGCAAAAGATAGACTCACAACAGGCGCAGAAAGAGCGCAGAGATGGGGGAAATAAGATAAATGACCCCCAAGAGTTAGCTGTGCCTTGTGTACTGAGTGCAATGAAGTCTAGATCCTTCTCATTATGCCCTTGGGATTAGCCCAAAACCAAACTGACCTAATTGGCAAGGTGGTCCATTAACCCTTGTTTGTTATACAATGTCAGGGTAAAATATAGGAAGAAAACACGGAATGGGTCTTATGTTGCCACATGTTGCAACAGGTGATTTTAATGGAACCATTGTTTGTCTTGTAGTTTAATTTCCTTTAATCTTCCTTTCACTTACCTAAGTATTGATTACTTTGAGAAAGTTTTGCATTTTTTACTGTTATCTGTTTAAATGCACAGCTGGAACTTTCATCACAAAATAAAAGTAATTATCAGCTCCAACTGTGTCCAACCTTGGCTTTAAAGCCATGAGAATGCTCCTAACCTCTCACTTCTACAAGTGGGGCTATGTCAATTAAGAGTCTGCTGCTCTGCACATCTGCTCCAGTGCTGTGGATCAGGAATCAATAGTATTAAGAGGCACAATAGAATAATTCATGTTAATCCAGGAGCTGTTAATGTCATCACTAATTACATTTGCAGAACACAACTGGCTGTCAGCTTCTCCCGCAACGTTACTATGTAATTAATAATAATGCTAGTTAATCTTACTAAAAAAAAGAGAAGATTGAAAAACTTTAAAAAGTTCAAGATCTGTGTAACTGTTGCTTACTTAAAGGAAACCTACCATACTTACTTTCGTTAGTGTTATAAACCGCGGTATCGCGGTTTTAACACTTTTTAAACTTTAGAGCAGGAGAGGCTTCAGCGTTGCGCGCGACCGTGCGCGCGCAACATCTCCGCTATTTCCTATGTAGGCGCGTGCACGATCGTGCACACGCAGCGCCGAAGCCTGTTCTGGTCTAGAGTTTAAAAAGTGTTAAAACCGCGATACCGCGGTTTATAACGTTAACGAAAGTAAGTACCGGCACCAGCTCACCCGGAGCTGGAGCTCGGTACTTACAGCTTACCCCTGCCATTCTAAATGGTAGGTTTCCTTTAAAGATGGCTTCTGTAACACAATTTACAGAGTGGGTATTTTACATTCTGATTTTTTATTAATCAAAAGGGATCGAATCCACATGAATTTCATCTTAATTGAAGAGATTTTTGGGGACTATAATATTGATAACGTGACATGTATCGGTTTAGTCTCACAGCTTGGAAAGTTCCGTCCCACTTGGGTGAATTGTTCCCAGCTGTAATTCTAAGCACAACCACTTTTCAGATTTGAAAACTTATGTACTAAACACTACAGAATTTCTCTTAAATAATAACTATTTCGTATTTGATGGTCAATATTTTTTTCCAACTCTTGGATGCTCAATGGGTTCTTGTTTTTCCCCATCATTGGAAAACATATATGTATCCATGTGGGAAGAACATAATATATACAATGCCAATAATCCATACCAAGAATCCATTTCCTGGTATGGTAGGTATATAGATGATCTGATAATAATATGGAAAGGACCTGTACAACAAATAAATATGTTCATTGACTATATTAACAACAATACTTTCAATCTTCAATTTACTCATGCACAGGAAAATAAGATCTCCTCCTGACGGGTCATTCTAGTCTTTTCTACCCCATACAGTACAGATTACTACAAAATAATAATTGGATGGCTGCCAATTCGTAGCTCGAAAAGCCACTTCTATAGGTGACATAATTTTACCTTCTGTGTACCAAAGTCACAGTAATATTCAATCCTGGCTTAATGTCAAGGGCTCATATCCCTGCGGTGGAACTAGATGCAATATCTGCCCATATATTTTACCCACGAAAATTTTTTTCTTCTACACATACTAACAATACATTTGATATTTTATCTATGATAAATTGCAATAGCCGATATGTAAAATATTTGGCCATGTGCACCACTTGCAAAATTCAATATGTTGGCAGTACCATTAGACCTTTAAAAACTTGAATATCTGAACATATTCGAGATGCAACTAAAAATGATGAGATTTCCAGTAGAGCTATGTCCTGTCACTCTAGACATTTTTTGAATATACACCAAGGTAATATTACTAGTCTAAAAATATCAACGATAGAGAAGGTTACGGCCCCTAAAAGAGGAGGAGGCAGAATAGGCAAGCTCCGTAATAGGGAGATGTACTGGATTCTAAAATTGGATACACCTATACCTACAGGTCTAAACAATAGAACAGACACCATGTACTTGTATTGATTATATATAATATGTTTTTATTCTAAACATCTTAATTCCATTAAACCTTACGGTATCTAAACCTTAAGTCACCTGCTTATGAAACACACCTGCATACATTGTGCATGCGTATTCCATGCTTACTCACACCCACAGGATGTTTAAAAGTTCTATTCAGTACAGAAACTTTAGACCATGACTTAGGACGAAAATATGTAACTTCCGAAACGCGTAGGTCCATCTGTGCTTTATTTTTTATTTGTACTACTTCTTTTTTTCAATATGTACTTTTAACCTTAACATGAGTGCTGGATCCTCTACTTGCCTTCTACAAACACTTTATAGTTTATAAACATTAAACCATCTTAAAATAAAAAATGACTTTTGTTTTTATGTAGTACCCCATTCTTTCTCTCTACAATCCCACCCACTGCTGTGACATAATTGGTCATCAGTATAAAATGTTGTATAGTGCGCATGTGCCTGAAACCTCTCTCATATTTTTTAAAAACGGACACACATGAATGGGTACACCTGCAACTACCATTTAGGGAGAGGATATTTCGCACTATTGGTCGAAAAGTGTCTTGGTATGGTTTCGGAATGCAGGAAGGTTAAACAGATTTTATGAACCTTCTCCAGTGGGACTGAAACTCACATTCAACTGAAATTATAACAATACCAAGAAAATTCAAATAGCTCAAAAAGAAAAAAAAATATTCTCGACAGACAACAGAACAATAAGAACCAAACAAATCCCTATAAGCAAATGGAGTTAGTTATATCATTCACTATGTCACCTTAGTTATAGCACATTGGACATAGGACACAATTTCACATGACACTGTCACTTCACACACATTCACCATCACGGTGCACACCATGTTGACATATTTGTCAGGTTTAGCTTATTTATTTTTCACTTCATCTCATTTACATCTGATACCGACGTATATTTTTGTATTTATATTTTTGTTATTATATCATCTTATTACAGACATTACCCGTGATGCTGGATCTCCACTTTAACTTTTCCTCCTTCTTTGGAACCCCCTGAAGGGCCCGGAAGAATTATGAAAACCAGAAATACTTACCCAAGAACTATGTCCTTCATAATACATCTAATCGACCGGATCCAGAGACTAATACCGCAAGATTGCATCATTACCACACTGTCGCACTTACCTGGAGGCGTGGGCCGGCCCCCGTAAGGGGGTGGAATTTTGCGGGTGTGTGCCGGCTGGGCGTGGCCCGTGACGCGTGCGGTGTCCCCACATGGAGGTGGAGGAGTGGGGATGCCGTGCACGCGCGTGGCGCACGCGGCTGGCGCGCATGCGCACAGGCCCAGTCTCATAGCAGACCGGAAGTGACGTCAGACGCCGACAGCAAACCGGAAGTGACGTCAGCCGCCGACAGCAAACCGGAAGTGACGTCAGTCGCCGACAGCAAACCGGAAGTGACGTCAGTCGCCAAGATCACATGAATCATATATATGAGAAAGGATCATTTGGTATCCAGCTACCCCTGAGGAAGCCGCAGGAGCGCGGCGATACGCGTGGGGACGTTTTCTCCTCCTTACACACATGGACTTGGGTGATATTTATCTATAATATTCACATTTCCATTCAGCTAGTATGTTTATCTTCCATTGTTGTATTATTGACCTGTACTATCTGCACTTTGTCCATGTGTTTGCCAGACATTTAGGCATTAGTGAGGAGGATTACTCTGTCTTATTTTTACAGAGATAAGATGGCACATTTTGGGAGTGCCTTTTAGGTGTTTTTAGAGTATACCAATAAATATTTCTATGTTTTATCTGTATTAGTGATTGGTTTTTGGTACATGACACTGACCTAGTAGTTTGTTCAGCATGTTGTGCAATTTCAGTGTTTCTTCCACTTATATTACATACTAGTGGAGAGGCTATCAGCTTTACACACAAATGTTGTATAGTGCGCATGTGCCTGAAACCTCGCTCATATTTTTTAAAAACGGACACACATGAATGGGTACACCTGCAACTACCATTTAGGGAGAGGATATTTCGCACTATTGGTCGAAAGGTGTCTTGGTATGGTTTCGGAATGCAGGAAGGTTAAACAGATTTTATGAACCTTCTCCAGTGGGACTGAAACTCACATTCAACTGAAATTATAACAATACCAAGAAAATTCAAATAGCTCAAAAAGAAAAAAAAATATTCTCGACAGACAACAGAACAATAAGAACCAAACAAATCCCTATAAGCAAATGGAGTAAATCAGAATAAACCTCAGAACCAGCAAGACCCACCAAAAGATAAATCATCTTAATAGCGGATAACAATATTTCACATTTAAGAAACAGAAACTACACAATCTCCAGTAATTAAATTCCTGCCTTGTCCTACCACGCTGAGGACATTTGGTAAAGCAGAGATCTGCACTTCTAGACTCCTGCCATTCACTAAGTTATTATCTGAGCACTGTGTACTGTGGTTTCTGCTCAGTTTTGCCTGGTTCTCCAGGGATTGATGTCAGGCTCAGAGGTAATGGATCCTCCGGACCACCGTGAACCATGACGTAAGCCAACACCTGGGACCGGAATCTAAATGGTACTCGGTTTAAACCAGAGCTTGCCGCAAAGTGGGTTGGACTTTCTACAGCGTGGTACCACCAGGTCGTTCCACAGACACGACTTTGTCCGCGTGGCAGCTAAGGCGTAGTACAAAATCATCAGGCAAACTTGTGGTGGAAGACAGGCAGGAGTTCAGACAGGCAGGGTCGGTATGTAGCATTAGCTCAGGACAGGCAGCACAGAATCGGAGTCAGGAAGGGAATCAAGGTCACAATAGGGAATCAGGATAATCACAAAGGGCATAGAACAAAGCTTAGGCATAGAAGCACAAAGATCAGGCAGGGGACACAGGAAGGGGCAGGAATTTATCTTGGCAGGCGGCCAGCCAGGGCCAATTATCGTCGTGCTGGCCTTTTAAATCTCATAGAGGCGGCGTGCGCCCTAGGGGTCAGGAACGCACATGCCAGACCACTGCTGGAGCTGGGAGGGGTGAGTCTTCATGCAGGCAGGCTGCAGGGGCACAGAAAGGCATTCGGGTCCGCCTGAAATCCTGGATATTGGTCACAGGGGCACCCATGGCCATGACAATTGACACCTCTCTATCCCTTGGTAACAAATTACCTCTTTACTTCCTTCCCCTAGGATTTCTTTCATCCTCCACCTACATTACCAAACATCTTACCCTAAAATACAGAAGAGATTAGATGAAGTGAAATTGAAGAACAAAGGAAAGTTTTACTTTATCACTTTCAATAAAGTGTGAGGCCATATCATCGGTGGTATTAATGTTTCAGGTTGTGTCCCTAAAGTGATGTATTTTTCATCAAAATGCACTCTATATAAAATATGTGCGATTTTTATTTTTTCAAGAGCAGAGTTGAAAAAAGCTCTTCCTTTTATTATCAAAAGTGCGACTGTCATTTTTTCTGATAAAATACATTCCTTTGATTTAATTTCAGAGCTGCAGTGGTGATGAAGAGCTCAGCAATAAGCTCTTAGTGACAGATAAATGATTTCTACATCCAGGTAGAGTGAAATTACAAAGAAGTGCAGCAGCAACTCCTAAATGTTTGGTGTAGGGCAGACGTGTCACAGTTAGCACTGGCTCAAACTTACACAAGTAGATACAATACTATGAATAGTAATCTAATACAAGAAGCCAAAATATGCAGCAAAGTTACCATAGTTTTGAAGATATATACTTTTGTCATATTGAAATTCTTAATATAAGGAGCTGCTTAGACATAGCAGAGAATTTTTTTATATATATTGGAACGACAGGTTTATAGTAGCCTTTAATATTAAAAAGTAAATATAGTTTGAAATAACATTTCATGCAACAGCTATTTTTAATGTAAGGAACATTGTTATTAATCTTATCAGGGAAAAATGTCTCTGTCTTCTGTTATTAGCCCCATCCCTCTTTCTAAACTGCCCAATTCACTGCTCATATCTATGGGGGGAAGACAGAAAGGCCAAGTAGCAGAGATACAGAAATGGGGAAATGCTGCTTTAGAGAACAGCAAAGTTTAAGCTTATTTATAGTAAATTTAGGGGGATATCTAATCAAGGTTTAGAGGTACCTTAAATATAGATGTGACAAAAACTCTGGTGAGACAGATATCTCACATTATCTGTTCCAAAGTCTCTGTATATGTATGCTCCTAACTTATCTTTTCTTTACCTGAAATGGATATGATCAGTAAATCTAGCAGTTTAGCAGGCAGGAAAAGGGTAGATAAGTGGTGGATAAGAGATGCAGGTATTTCCTCTTTTTTGTTATGCAAGGATGGTAACACTTTGCTAGTTACACTTCATTGTGGCTCTGTTTACATAGGATTGTAGCCCTCTAATTTAGGGATATGTTGGGTGGATTCCAAACACATACCTACAACTGAGGGCTAGAAGGTATCACACTGTATGCTCGTGCAGTTGGATATGATCTTATGTTACACTCTTCCCCTCTGAAATCAGGAGGAGGAGTGAACATTGACAGAAGCCAGTGATTAGCCGCTGCCGATGTTCAAGGTGATGTAATTGTTTGTATATGGACATTTACATCATCGCAGATCTCCCCATGCATAGACTAAGTGGAGGCCAGGTATAGATGAAATGTAGTTACAATCCGTTCACCATAGCCTATTATGGCCTCCTCTGAGCATATATGTCACTGAGGAGGAGGAAGCAAAATGAAAAGACGTAGCTTGTTGCCTCTTTCCATCCTGTGTTTTCTGAAGGATGCAACATGTACTGGTCAAAATAAGGCAAAAAGATTGCCTATATCTTCCAGAATATGTCTATGGATATATTCAGCTGGGAGCTGTCCTGGTATATATGCTGATTGCAACCTAAAAATCAAATGTGAATACAGGCGGCTCCCTACTCAAGAACACCCAACTTACAGACGACCCCTAGTTACAAACGGACCTCTGGTAATTAGTAATTTACTGTACTTTAGTCCTAGGCTACAAAAAACAGTTATAACAGTTATCACAGGTTTCTGCAATTAAGATTTATTATTAATCCTGGTTATCATGATAATACAACATTTTTAAAATCCAATTGTCACAGAGACCAAAAAAATTTGTCTGGAATTACAATTATAAAATATACAGTTCCATTACAAGCTACAGAACTTATCTTGTACGTAACCCAGGGACCACCTGTATAGCCCATGGGAAACCATAAAGACAAACCCGGTGCATCTCTGGTATTTCCAACAAGTGATTATAAGCCCTATGAATCTAAGGCCATCTGAAACCTCATTAAGATATAGTTGTTGACTCCTTCATTGATAGATGGCTAATTAGATTTTGCTTGAAAATTTTTAATGTAACCATGGTTGGTGACCTGTGTTTAAGAGTTTGTCAGGAAGAAAGTGCTTGTCAGTGTTAATATCCCACTACCGAATAACCAAATCCTCATGAATTATATTTGTAAACGCTATATGCATAGTTACTAGAGATGAGCGAGCACTAAAATGCTCGGGTACTCGTTATTCGAGACGAACTTTTCCCGATGCTCGAGTGCTCGTTTCGAGTAACGAGCCCCATTGAAGTCAATGTGAGACTCGAGCATTTTTCAAGGGGACCAAGGCTCTGCACAGGGAAGCTTGGCCAAACACCTGGGAACCTCAGAAAAGGATGGAAACACCACGGAAATGGACAGGAAACAGCAGGGGCAGCATGCATGGATGCCTCTGAGGCTGCTTAATCGCACCATTATGCCAAAATTATGGGCAACAGCATGGCCATGACAGAGTGACAGAATGAAGCTAGATAGCATCTAAAACATCCAATAATTGACCCTGACACTATAGGGGACGGCATGCAGAGGCAGCGGCAGCAGGCTAGAGAGTGGCATGGCGACATACCCTAAATGGACTCAGGCTTCAAACCAATGGGTGGCAGAGAGGAACCAAAGGAGGTGAGCAAGAAGCGCTCAAATAATATCGGTACATGATAAAAGTTTGCCAGTATATTTTGTGGATTACACAGCAGGGTGGCGACAAAGTTAACATGGAAGCCATGAAAACAACCCAAAATTCTGCCTGACACAGCTTGTTTGATAAGGGGACCATGTATGGAGGCAGTGAACTAGTAGTAGATTAAAGGTGCTGCAGTTCAAACTATGTTAGTTGGATCTTGGCATGGAGCTGGCGCTCCGCTGCCAGGCGAGCTTTCGCCAATCCAAGCCCCTGTCTCTAGGCTACTCCCCAAACAGCACTTCTAAGAACCTTTTGTATAAGATCAAGTGTAGTAGCGTTCTTATAAGTTTGGAATATGGTGGGTGAGGGGAATGTAAACATCTGCGCAAGAAGCGCTGAAATAATATCCGTAAATGAAAAAAGTTTTCCAGTATATTTTGTGGCTTACACAGCACGGTGGCGACAAAGTTAACAAGTTTGATGTGGAATGCCCTGTAATAGCTCTTGGGCGGTGTGCTTTTTATCACTTAGGCTCAGCAGTTTGAGCACCGCCTGCTGTCGCTTAGCGACGACACTGCTGCTGTGCCTAGAGCTACCGACTGATGGCGCCAGGCCCACGGATGGTAATTCGGAGGAGGAGGAGGTGGAGGAGGGGTGGGAGGAGGAGGAGGCATAGTAGGCCTGAAACACCTGGACCGAGGTAGGCCCCGCAATCCTCTGCGTCGGCAGTATATGACCAGCCCCAGGGTCAGACTCGGTCCCAGCCTGCACCAAGTTAAGTGTAGTAGCGTTCTTATAAGTTTGGAATATGGCGGGTGAGGGGAATGTAAACAGATGCACAAGAAGCGTTGAAATAATATCCGTAAATGGTAAAAGTTTGCCAGTATATTTTGAGGATTACACAGCAGGGTGGCAACAAAGTTAACAAGTTTGTTGTGGAAGCCATGAAAACAACCCAAAATTCTGCCTGACACAGCACGTTTGATAAGGCGGCCATGTATGGAGGCAGTGAACTAGTAGTAGATTAAAGGTGCTGCAGTTAAAACTATGTTAGTTGGTTCTTGGCATGGAGCTGGCGCTCTGCTGCCAGGCGAGCTTTCGCCAATCCAAGCCCCTGTCTCTAGGCTACTCCTCAAACAGCACTTCTAAGAACCTTTTGTATAAGATCAAGTGTAGTAGCGTTCTTATAAGTTTAGGATATGGCGGGTGAGGGGAATGTAAACATCTGCGCAAGAAGCGCTGAAATAATATCCGTAAATGGTAAAAGTTTGCCAGTGTATTTTGTGGATAAAACAGCAGGGTGGCGACAAAGTTAACAACTTTGATGTGGAATCCATGAAAACAACCCAAATTTCGGCCTGACACACCTCGTTTGATAAAGGGACGATGTATGGAGGCAGCTATATGGACGACTTTTGGAGGTAGCAATGGAGACAACGTGTGGAGGCTGCTATGGAGACAATTCAATTTGGATAGTGCCTGTATGTGGCAGTCCAAAAAAGTTTTCAAACCAGAGGAGCAGGTAGGTGGCCCTCCATAAAAATGGAATAGATTGAGTGCCTGTATGTGGCAGTCCAAAAAAGTTTTCAAACCAGAGGAGCAGGTAGGTGGCCCTCCAGAAAAATGGAATAGATTGAGTGCCTGTATGTGGCAGTCCAAAAAAGTTTTCAAACCAGAGGAGCAGGTAGGTGGCCCTCCAGAAAAATTGAATAGATTGAGTGCCTGTATGTGGCACTCCCAAAAATTGTTTAAAACAGAGGACCGGGTCGGTGGCCCTCCATAAAAATTAAATGCATAAAGTACTATAGCTAGAGCCAGTGGGCCCTGTCAAAAAATAGCCAGTTTCCTCTGCTTTACTGTACAAAGAGGAGGAAAAGGAGGAAAATGAGGAGGAGGAGGAGTGGATAAATTATTCAGGTTGAGCTTCCTTCACCTGGTGGAGATTGGAAATTAGGAGAAATCCAGGCTTTATTCATCTTAATAAGCGTCAGCCTGTCAGCGCTGTCAGTCGACAGGCGTGTACGCTTATCGGTGATAAGAGCTACCGACTGATGGCGCCATGCCCACGGATGGTCGTTCGGAGGAGGAGGTGGAGGAGGGGTGGGAGGAGGAGGAGGCATAGTAGGCCTGAAACACCTGGACCGAGGTAGGCCCCGCAATCCTCGGCGTCGGCAGTATATGACCAGCCGCAGGGTCAGACTCGGTCCCAGCCTCCACCAAGTTAACCCAATGTGCCGTCAGCGATATATAGTGGCCCTGCCCGGCAGCACTCGTCCACGTGTCCGTGGTCAGGTGGACCCTGTCAGAAACGGCGTTGGTCAGGGCACGGATTATGTTGTCTGACACGTGCTGGTGCAGGGCTGGGACGGCACATCGGGAAAAGTAGTGGCGGCTGGGGACCGAATACCGAGGGGCGGCCGCCGCCATGAGGCTGCGAAAGGCCTCGGTCTCTACTAGCCTATAGGGCAGCATCTCCAAGCTTAGCAATCTGGAGATGTGCACATTAAGGGCTTGGGCGTGCGGGTGGGTTGCACTATATTTGCGTTTCCGCTCCAGCGTCTGGGGTATGGAGAGCTGAACGCTGGTGGATGCTGTGGAGGATCGTGGAGGCGACGATGGGGTTTTTGTGGCAGGGTCCTGGGCAGGGGGCTGACTATCAGCTGACACAGGGGAAGGAGCAGTGGTGTGCACGGCCGGAGGTGAACGCGCTTGTTGCCACTGAGCGGGGTGTTTAGCATTCATATGCCTGCGCATACTGGTGGTAGTTAAGCTATTAGTGGTGGAACCCCTGCTGATCCTGGTTTGGCAAATGTGGCACACCATAGTCCGTCGGTCATCCGGTGTTTCCTTAAAGAACCTCCAGACTTCTGAAAATCTAGCCCTCGCCGCAGGAGCCCTCGCCACGGGAGCTTCACTAGTTGACACATTTGGCGCTGATGCACCAGCTCTGGCCCTGCCTCTCCGTCTGGCCCCACCACTGCCTCTTCCAACCTGTTCTGGTCGAGGACTCTCCTCCGTCTCAGAAGCACTGTGTTCACCCGGCCTCTCAACCCAGCTTGGGTCTGTCACCTCATCATCCTCCGATCCCTCAGTCTGCTCCCCCCTCGGACTTCCTGCCCTGACAACAACTTCCCCACTGTCTGACAACCGTGTCTCCTCATCGTCGGACAGCTCTTTACACACTTCTTCCGGTACGTCAACAAGGTCATCATCACCCACAGACTGCGACTGGTGGAAAACCTGGGCATCGGAAAATTGCTCATCAGCAACCGGACAAGTGGTTTGTGACTGTGGGAAGGGTCCAGAAAACAGTTCCTCAGAGTATGCCGGTTCAAATGGCAAATTTTGCTGGGAGGGGGCAGACTGGGGGGGAGGAGGCTGAGGTGCAGGAGCTGGAGGAGTGCCGATTTCGGTGACATGGGTGGACTGCGTGGAAGACTGACTGGTGGAAAAATTGCTCGAAGCATTGTCGGCAATCCACGACATCACCTGTTCGCACTGTTCTGGCCTCAACAGTGCTCTACCACGAGTCCCAGTAACTTCAGACATGAACCTAGGGAGTGTAGCTCTGCGGCGTTCCCCTGCTCCCTCATAAGCAGGTGGTGTCTCACCCTGCCCAGGACCACGGCCTCTGACCCCTGCAGTAGTTGGACGCCCACGTCCCCGCCCTCGTCCTCTACCCCTAGCCCTCGGGTTAAACATTTTGAAAATGAGAGGTATAACTTTAATTTTTTTTAAAACTTTTTTTTGTGTTTTTTTTTTTTTTTGTGTGTTTTTTAGTTTTTAAAACCAAACGATGCTATCCTATTGCTATGGCTATTTTCTAGCCAAGTATGAAAGCACACTGCTATGCCAGATGAGATGACACTGAGTTATTAAAAAAATAAACGTAAAATAAAAAAGGAAATGGCAGACTGTGCCTAATTGAAATCCAACCCCGGGCCCTAATAAATTTTCCCACTTCGGTCTTTGCGATGGATATGTGCGTCACTAAGCGCAAAACACAGTGGTCGCAAGTCTCACTCCAAATTGCTCACAATTTGCTAGTAGATGCACTGCAGCAACTACAGCCACCAGCAGATCAACCAGAAATCAAATATATATAACGCTACTGTAGGCGTAAGTAAGCCGTTTGGATTCTCCTATGGCTATTTTCTAGCCAAGTATTAAAGCACACTACTATGCCAGATGAGATGACGCTGAGTTATGAAAAAAATAAACGTAAAATAAAAAAGGAAATGGCAGACTGTGCCTAATTGAAATACAACCCCGGGCCCTAATAAATTTTCCCACTTCGGTCTTTGCGATGGATATGTGCGTCACTAAGCGCAAAACACAGTGGTCGCAAGTCTCACTCCAAATTGCTCACAATTTGCTAGTAGATGCACTGCAGCAACTACAGCCACCAGCAGATCAACCAGAAATCAAATATATATAACGCTACTGTAGGCGTAAGTAAGCCGTTTGGATTCTCCTATGGCTATTTTCTAGCCAAGTATTAAAGCACACTACTATGCCAGATGAGATGACGCTGAGTTATGAAAAAAATAAACGTAAAATAAAAAAGGAAATGGCAGACTGTGCCTAATTGAAATCCAACCCCGGGCCCTAATAAATTTTCCCACTTCGGTCTTTGCGATGGATATGTGCGTCACTAAGCGCAAAACACAGTGGTCGCAAGTCTCACTCCAAATTGCTCACAATTTGCTAGTAGATGCACTGCAGCAACTACAGCCACCAGCAGATCAACCAGAAATCAAATATATATAACGCTACTGTAGGCGTAAGTAAGCTGTTTGGATTCTCCTATGGCTATTTTCTAGCCAAGTATTAAAGCACACTACTATGCCAGATGAGATGACGCTGAGTTATGAAAAAAATAAACGTAAAATAAAAAAGGAAATGGCAGACTGTGCCTAATTGAAATACAACCCCGGGCCCTAATAAATTTTCCCACTTCGGTCTTTGCGATGGATATGTGCGTCACTAAGCGCAAAACACAGTGGTCGCAAGTCTCACTCCAAATTGCTCACAATTTGCTAGTAGATGCACTGCAGCAACTACAGCCACCAGCAGATCAACCAGAAATCAAATATATATAACGCTACTGTAGGCGTAAGTAAGCCGTTTGGATTCTCCTATGGCTATTTTCTAGCCAAGTATTAAAGCACACTACTATGCCAGATGAGATGACGCTGAGTTATGAAAAAAATAAACGTAAAATAAAAAAGGAAATGGCAGACTGTGCCTAATTGAAATACAACCCCGGGCCCTAATAAATTTTCCCACTTCGGTCTTTGCGATGGATATGTGCGTCACTAAGCGCAAAACACAGTGGTCGCAAGTCTCACTCCAAATTGCTCACAATTTGCTAGTAGATGCACTGCAGCAACTGCAGCCACCAGCAGATCAACCAGAAATCAAATATATATAACGCTACTGTAGGCGTAAGTTAGCCGTTTGGATTCTCCTATGGCTATTTTCTAGCCAAGTATTAAAGCACACTACTATGCCAGAAGAGATGACGCTGAGTTATGAAAAAAATAAACGTAAAATAAAAAAGGAAATGGCAGACTGTGCCTAATTGAAATACAACCCCGGGCCCTAATAAATTTTCCCACTTCGGTCTTTGCGATGGATATGTGCGTCACTAAGCGCAAAACACAGTGGTCGCAAGTCTCACTCTAAATTGCTCACAATTTGCTAGTAGATGCACTGCAGCAACTACAGCCACCAGCAGATCAACCAGAAATCAAATATATATAACGCTACTGTAGGCGTAAGTTAGCCGTTTGGATTCTCCTATGGCTATTTTCTAGCCAAGTATTAAAGCACACTACTATGCCAGATGAGATGACGCTGAGTTATGAAAAAAATAAACGTAAAATAAAAAAGGAAATGGCAGACTGTGCCTAATTGAAATACAACCCCGGGCCCTAATAAATTTTCCCACTTCGGTCTTTGCGATGGATATGTGCGTCACTAAGCGCAAAACACAGTGGTCGCAAGTCTCACTCACAATTTGCTAGTAGATGCACTGCAGCAACTACAGCCACCAGCAGATCAACCAGAAATCAAATATATATAACGCTACTGTAGGCGTAAGTAAGCCGTTTGGATTCTCCTATGGCTATTTTCTAGCCAAGTATTAAAGCACACTACTATGCCAGATGAGATGACGCTGAGTTATGAAAAAAATAAACGTAAAATAAAAAAGGAAATGGCAGACTGTGCCTAATTGAAATACAACCCCGGGCCCTAATAAATTTTCCCACTTCGGTCTTTGCGATGGATATGTGCGTCACTAAGCGCAAAACACAGTGGTCGCAAGTCTCACTCACAATTTGCTAGTAGATGCACTGCAGCAACTACAGCCACCAGCAGATCAACCAGAAATCAAATATATATAACGCTACTGTAGGCGTAAGTAAGCCGTTTGGATTCTCCTATGGCTATTTTCTAGCCAAGTATTAAAGCACACTACTATGCAAGATGAGATGACACTGAGTTATTAAAAAAATAAACGTAAAATAAAAAGAAACTGGCAGACTGTGCCTAATTGAAATCAAACCCCTAATAAATTTTCCCACTTTGGTGTTTGAGGTGGATATGTGTGTCACTAAGAGCTAAACACAACGGTAGCAAGTCCCCCTGCAAATTCCTCACAATATGGTACTAGCTGCACTACTAGTGCCAGCAAGCCCAGCCACAAGCAAATAAAAAAAAAAAGTATAACGTTATTGTAGCCCTAAGAAGGGCTGTTGGGTTGTTGTAGAATCACTCCTGCCTAACAGTAAGCTAATAGAACACCCTAACGCTTTCCCTGACCAGCAGCAGCTCTCTCCCTAGCGGCATCCAGACAGAGAATGATCCGAGCAGCGCGGGCAGCGGCTAGTCTATCCCAGGGTCACCTGATCTGGCCAGCCAACCACTGCTATCGACGTGTAAGGGTACCACGTCATGCTGGGTGGAGTGCAGAGTCTCCTGGCTTGTGATTGGCTCTGTTTCTGGCCGGCAAAAAGCAAAACGGCGGGAGCTGCCATTTTCTCGAGCGGGCGAAATACTCGTCCGAGCAACAAGCAGTTACGAGTACGCTAATGCTCGATCGAGCATCAAGCTCGGACGAGTATGTTCGCTCATCTCTAATAGTTACCTCTTATTCTTCCATGTTCCTTCGTTTGTAAGACGAGACATACTCATCTATGATATTGTTTTTACTAAGCACATTAGCATAATCTTAGTATGCTTATGGAGGGATCACATGACCGGAGTAGCAGTCACTTGACCGGGGCCTGATATTGAGCCACAAAGCCCTATGAATCCAATTGGAAAACTTGACTACCATGACAACGGCAATAGCTACGCAAGCGCCGTAGAGCTCTCGGACCTCTGACGATAGGATGGGCCAATTACCTTAACAATACACATGTGTGGGGCCGCGACACACAGAGGTGTTTGTTTATGTCAGTGTGTCTTTTCCTCTTTATTTGATACTATATATACTTTTATGAGGCACTAGATGTTTTAAGATATGTATTGTATACTTTATATTTTTGCTGCGATTTATATATTGTAAACTTGAACACTGATAATGAATTTTATTGGGTGACCACGCTACACAGGAAATGATGTCACTATCACTTTTTTCTATATATGTGTTAACCTTTGTAATGATGCCTATGCTTGAGAAAGATTCAATTGGAATCGAAACGTTGCAATTTTTATGCTTGGATGATGTTACAATAAAGACTTCTTGGAAGTGAACCGTATCGGGTGATGTGGCTCTCTCCATTCCTTATGTCAGTGTTATTTGTCACTGAACCTGAACCTAAAAGCCTTTTTCATTACAAATATCCATTATAATAGTATTCAAGTTTATATAGTGAATACTGTTTTATTTATTTCTATTTTTTGGGTGGGGGGGGGGTTGTTTTAAGCCATCATTGCAGAGTTGTTTGCTGACTTTCCCAACATTTATAGCTATGTTGTGGTCAGCAAGCAGTTAATTATGAGTTCTATTCAGTACATTTTTAATCATTTGGCATCATTACTTTATGACATTGTAAATTTTCCATGAGATATTGCATATTAGCCTTTTCTAATAAATTTGGTTATTATTTTGCAAGTACTTATTTTTTTTTTACTAAATCATCAACCATCTGTTTCTTTGTAAACAACTTTGCTGATGATTTTTCGTCTCTTTTATGTGAAACATAATATTTTATTTATTTTTGTAGAAAATTATAGTTTACTGTTTACGTGGTGGGTATGAGTGACATGACGTGAGTACATTCCGCCTGGGACCTGGCAGATGTGCTGCTTTATTGGAAAGTTTCAAATAGAATAATGTGGATGTTTTATTAGTCAGTCTTTTTATAAGGTATCTACAGTATAAGATGGTCCAAAAGCCTGTGGATAGAGGATGGAACAGAACGGACAGAAAACTGAGGCCCTCTAGACTTTTGAATTAGACTCCCTAAAAACTCCACAGTGCACAATCCATAGGGAAATCATAAAGAAAATCTACACTGAATTAGCATATTATACTGTATGTACAATGCAGAATCACAATAGATTTTATGTAAAGTCTTCTGCAGTTCTTTGATTTAGAATGGAATAATCTGCTGAGGACCTACAGCAAAAAACTGACTGCAGATGTTAATTTCTGTCCATGTTGATTTCTGTGCAGAAACTCTCCATATTATAGCCTTGATATCCAATATGCATGCATCGGCTCTGAATTGTGTTTATGATTGAAAATTTAGGGCAATTTTGGTTGTCCCTGGATACGACTGGAAATCTTCTGACTATGGTCGGATTCTTCTCATGAATAGCTTCTTTTGTCTGCATACTGCAGTGATCTCTGTCTCCTGCCCCTCCCCCCTCCATTACAAGACTGTCTCAGACACAGGCATTTGGTGCCAGCAAGCAGGGTGCATAGACTTACTCTACAAGCTACAGACAGATAAGGTCTTTATATCAGAGCTTACTGTGTATTTTATTGATTAGGTGAAGGCATAGACTTGAGATTGCTATTGCTCATGGATCTCATCATATCTCATCTCAGATCTGTCTCATCTCTCATTTTCTGGGTGTCAGACACTAGGAGACTGTTCAGAAGCTAGATAAAAGTGTAGATAATCCCTGTACCCTGATAATCTAAACACATTGTCAGCACATAGTATCTCATAGCACATAGGAATCATGAAGTGTCTGCTTGGAGAGTCCCACACTTTGGATTCTGACACTGACCATCACTGAGTGATAGGAGCTAAAACAGCAATAAAATTAAATTGTAAAGTAAGGGAATAAAAATGATTATAATTTGAGACCTTTCTTTCATAGGCAAACCCCTTTAATGTTTGTTTTTCACAGCAGATTTGTTTCAGTCAGTCATAGGTTTTCATAAACCTATAGTCTACAAGAAACCCAGTAGAAAAGTAGTTCTGGCAAGGACACATTCTATTTTTAATGGATCACTCACACAGTCTTTATTTTAAAAATAATGGCTTTAGTGCGCCGCATGCCCTCATGTACATCTGCCCTAAAGCTACATGCACACAATGCTTGTTTTTGTCCCAGTGTTACCCATCATTTTAACAAATGGCACACTGACACTTTAGGCCAGATCTATTTTTCTGGTTTCTGTATAAGTTTCCACTAGAACATCTTTGGAGCTTGCACATGTATTTATAAAGTGTCTGCACCAGTTTTGTGTCACGGCTGCAATGTGACTGACAAAACATAAAAAATTTGCACCTAAAGGAGCGTGATAGGGCTTAGTTGGAGTTTACTAATACAGCAACTCAACAGAATTGTGTCACACGTTGTATGTTAAAGATGCACTTAAAAAAGATGGTGCACAATTCTGGAGCAGTGCAGGGTGCACCAGATAATTTTACACCATGTGCCAGTAGTCAGCAATCTGCCAAACCCTGCACATTTGTGAGGCAAATTGCACTTAAGCAGTCGGTCTCACTATGGAAAAATCTGGGCCATTGACTTCAAAGCAGCCATGCACATGAACATGTTTTTCTATGGATACTGTAGAAAACTTCTTGGCCGTGTTGTGGATCAGGGCTTTTCTATGTCAATGTGAAAAGTAAAGATGGCACACTTATTAGGGATGAGTGGACTTGAACCTGCATTGTTTGGATCAGTCCCAAACCCAGACTTCATGCAGTAGTTCAAGTTCTATGTTGGGGCTAGCCCCTGGCAATAAAATCCTGGGCTGGTCACTGATATATTGAACACAAAAAAATTCTAAAGATTGATGGATTATTGGGAAAATTATATATATTTTCTATTACTGAACAGTGTGGTTTTTGGGAGCTCAGAGCATTCCTTTAAAGGGCACCTACCACCACAAATCTACCTATAAAGGTAGATTGGGTGGTAGGTGGATCAATGGGACGTGAGGATAGCCCTTTTAAGGGCTAATCCTCATGTCCCTGCACTTTTTTGATAACTTTAATTTGATATTTATTCAAATTTACTTATGCGGCTACTGGGGCGTGGAGTAGCCGCATATGAGATTACACGAGGCGGCTACTCCACGCCCCGGTAGCCACTTTACCCCTCCTACTCACCCATCTTCGGCGCGCAGCTCCGCGTAGCTGCGCGCCCTCGTCCGGCGATCCTGCCGTCTGCGCATGCGCAGAAGAGCAGGCCCGCGCCTGCGCGGTCACAACTCCGAAACAGGCGCGGGCCTGCTCTTCTGCGCATGCGCAGACGGCAGGATCGGCGGACGAGAGCGCGCAGCTACGCGGAGCTGCGCGCCGAAGATGGGTGAGTAGGAGGGGTAAAGTGGCTACCGGGGCGTGGAGTAGCCGCCTCGTGTAATCTCATATGTGGCTACTCCACGCCCCGGTAGCCGCATAAGTAAATTTGAATAAATATCAAATTAAAGTTATCAAAAAAGTGCAGGGACGTGAGGATTAGCCCTTAAAAGGGCTATCCTCACGTCCCATTGATCCACCTACCACCCAATCTACCTTTATAGGTAGATTTGTGGTGGTAGGTTCCCTTTAATAATCATTTGAGGGGTTGTCTGAGATAATTTGTTTATTTATTGAATTATAGTTAGTGGCTTTTCCGAGAAAAAAGGCAAATTGAACTTACTTATTTATTGGACTGTATCACACAATTTTTTCATACAGCTTCAGAATATACTGTTTCAGGGGTGTAAATAAAATTATGGCTTTGGGCCCATCCCCTTGCCCCAACTGTATACTGTGGTAGCCAAGTGCAGTTACACCTCTCTTAAATTAATGTAACCCCAAATTATAATAAAATCACAGAAATCCAACACTTTAAAACGAAATTCTTTGTATCTGATGGTGAAACATAAAGAAGTTCCTTTTTAAATGCTGATTTTCCTGGATCTTTCTTCACGTGCCATTTTGAAACCGCAGCCAGAGGGTGTATCCTTTTTGGACAAACAAGGGAAGGATCGCTGAACACTTAACATGCCTGAATTAATTTACATTATATAAAAAACCTCTTAGTGGTCCCTCACATGGTAAAATTCCCACCCCTTTTAGCCCAAAATTTTATTTCCCTCCCACCATTTATAATACCACTTTGGAGCTCTCTTTACGTTCTCCCTCTTGCCCCCCCCCCCCCCTCCCGCCCCCCTATCTTCTGTAGCCTCTTATAATCAGGAGGAAGCAGATAGAATTGGGTTTCCTCACCGGGTCCTCCTTAGTGCAGGCCCTTACTTCAGAAGTTTAATTGTAACCAACTTACATTATATATCTACTTGCTATAAACAATTTGGAAGCTATCATATATCTAGACACAACATAAACAGTCATTACAAGCAGTACATATATACAGTACTACAAACAATATCTATATTATAACATTGCTTGGTTACTATTAGGGCAATTATGGCCCTTTTTATATACTTTGATGACTGCTTTACAAATGACATATAGTACATTGAAGTTTATGTTTTGTGCATGTAGTATACTTTTAGATTTTTCTGGAATATTTGCTGATCAAATAGGAAGAATAGAATGCAATCGATATTGTTATTGTTATTACGGTGTTTTTGTAGTGTCCTATGTTTTTTTATTACAATATCCACTGTGAATCATGCAACATGAGCCAAAAATTATCCTGTTCACTTCTTGCTGACTTTCATTTAACCCCTCTAAGTGTAGGCTATTTTTGTTATTTTTGATTCATTCCCATCTTACAATTTGGATTCCAGAGCGGCAGAAAATAATGTACTGTTGATAAGCTACAAGCTTAAAAATATCTGGCCCCTGCTGAGATCAACTACCACAACATCTATTTTGAAACTGGTTTTCACATAATCACATATAGGCTGAGATCTGTCTGGGGATGTGTTGGTTTTACAAAGGGTTTTCATTACACCGGTATCTTCCAAATAACAACATAGGTGGCTGTCGTACAAAAGAACATAGCAGAACCAAAATGTACACAGAAGATTCCACCAATCCCCCAACAACCACTTTCACACAAGATTTTTGTATTGATATTATCAGAAAATGATCATGTATTTTGTTTATTTCTTTTTGGTGACTTCCTCTTGATGATACATGCCAGGCATAACACCAGAGGAATGTTTTAACAGATGTTGGTGAATGGTTTGGCAAAGTATTTCAAAAATATGACTACTACTACAAATACATAATATACTTACTACAGATTCAGAGTTTAATGAGATGCTGGGAAAAAAAGAATAGAAATGTCCAGTGTAAGATACCTTCACATATGGTAATAAGATCTTAGTCTTAAAAGTGTAAAAGAATACAAAGAAGTAAAACTTATTGCCAGACTTTTGACACTAAAATAAGTTTGCACGCAACCGGATTGTGGCGCATCGGCGCCGGAATGCATGCAACAGAAATGGGGGGGGGGGGGGCTCTCACTCCTTGCAACACTGTAACATATTTTCGGAGGGGGAACCTCCTTCCTCAGACGTCTGAGGAAGGAGGTTCCCCCTCCGAAACGTCACGACACACCAGACGTTCGTTGTCTCAGTAAGGAGCCACCGCTGAGAACGTGTGAACTTTTCTATGGACTTTGGCAGCGCACTCCGAAGTTTGGTGATGTACTGATGCCTTTATGTCTTGTTTAATGATGAAAATATAAAGATGGATAGATCTCTTGGATCTATTGAAGCATATTTATCAGGACCTCTGCGCTAGCGCTGTGAATACGCCCCCCTGCGGCCGCTATGCATCGCATAGAGCCAGTAGCGATTGCGCAATACATGCGCTGCTGCCGGCGATTGTTACAGGTCCCTGACTGACAGGGGCGTGGAGGGGGGGTGTCGGCCAGCCCCCTCATGAATACAGCCGACTGCTAGGGAACTTGTACAACGATCCGACCTCTTATTTGATAAGAGGTCGGATTGTTTCAAACTAAGTATAAAAACACAAATTTTAATAAAAATGTATTAAATATAAAGCGGCTGGGGACAGGATAAAGGGGAGCTAATTTGTTGGGGGTATTTTTCCCGGGTGACAGGTCCTCTTTAAACATACCCCAGCATTTGATAAAGCCCTGCCCCCTGCCGTCCCGGTGGATACATCATGAGGCCTAGACCTGCACTGGTGGTCTAACCCAGCATAGTTTTGCGTGAAAGCCTGAGAACATTCAGCTGTGAAAGTTTGCAGGCTTTTAGAGAGTGCACAGGCACGACACCACCTGGAAGCACTAATAATGTTCCCCTTTGTGACCTGTTCAGCTCTGTCTTTTCCATATCATGCAGCCTACAGATAGGATACAACTAAATGTTGTGCCAAACTCCTCTTGCTTTATGCTCTATTGCCAGCAGATAGGACACTATGAACGATGTGCACTGATACTCTTGCTCTATAACATGCCACTTAGATAGAACACAACAATAAATCTGTTCTGCTTCTCCTACTCTGTAGTATGATGGAAATTGGACACTATATAATGTGGTTAATACCTTCTGCTCAATAGAATGCTCCCTGGAGATAGGAAACTACTCGGCTCTTCTTGCTCTTTAACATGCTAGTGTACATAGTACAAACAGTTTAGCTTCTTCTATTCCATCATATGCTATGCATACTGTATGCAGATGGGACTGCTATTTTAGCTGACTTTTAGTTTATGCACTATAAATTATTTAATGACATGTCACATAACTAAATGTCAGAGTTCTGTTAAGGCTGTATAAAGAGGGCTCACACCCTGGTATGTCGTTATGTGGACAGTTACATAATTGGCGACCTCCCTGTGCGTACACTCAGTGGAGAACCTGGTGTGGCTGCAATACTTTGCATCTGTCCCACATTGCCTCCAGTTGCCTCTGCTGAGCATACACATTGATCAGCAAGAGGGAACAGGATGGAAATATGTAGCTTGCTCTGTCTTTTGATCCTGTATTTTCCACAGAATGCAACGTATACTATGTAGACAGAGGCAAAAAGGATGCCTCCGTCTTCCAGTTAAAGTCTATGGGTATGCTGAGCCTAAAAGTTAAAACTTAATTCTAAGCAAGACAGATTCCCTTAAAGGGAACTCATCATCAGGAAAATAAATTTCCACCTAATGACAGTTTCTCAAAGACTTTTAAATACTAGGTCACAATCAGTATTTATAATTAACATTACTGCTTCGACTCACAGTATATAAGATTGTATATTGCTCCGTGCCAGCAAGCTGCATCGTGTCAGAGGGGCATGTGTTACAAGGCTGCAATCATCATCATTATCTGCTCTCTCCTCTGCTAGCTCTTCCTCCCTCCAGCACCCCAGAACTGACAGAGATTTGCTTGTAGCACGGGGTTAGCTAACATCTAATTATAAAATCAGATTGGGAATCAGTACTAGATTTTCACTTTTCATTTGGTCACTTTAAACTTCACTTAGTTTGCACAGACACTTCTTTATTGGGAAGTTACTACAAGTTTAAGAAGAATTGACAATTTTAAAACGATAAAATAGAGAATTAGAAAAAGAAAATTTCTAACCGTTTTCTTCAATGGGTTAGTGCTACCTTTTTTTGCTTAAGGGCATAAAGCTATTTCTAACTTCAACCCCTACCTGCTCGGAAGAGAAAGTCAATTTAAGATTTTTTTTTCCTGCCAGAGGCGCAAACATGCGGCTATTCCATCCAGATTAAATTCCAACTTTCTATAATAGTCAGGACTGACGGGAAAAAAATGGCAAATAAATAAAAATAATCATCATTATAAAAAGGAAAGATTAGCAGCCTGACAAACTCTCTGCTAACAGGTGAGGGCACTGGAGTTTGATTTTTTAAAAAACCTGTTTCCATGGTAACTAGGAGGAAATGGTAAGTCTGTGAAGTGAATGTAGCGCTGCCATAGAACCTGATTTAACTCCCGTTTACTGATGCTGTCTGACATGCATTTTCAAATCCTCTATAGAAGGAATATTCTGCCTTCATGACTCCCAAGACGTAGATTATTTTAAGATCGGTTAGGCAGTTCCCCATACATATGTGTCTTAGGAGAAGGAGACTTCAGCTTTTAATTTTAATGTGCCGGCAATAACCCTTAATATTCATAGCTCTGTCATTTTGAGTTATATTGCTTGATGTTTGGTGCAGACACCATTGCTATATTTCATTATTTCTACTGCATCTCACTCTGAAATGTTTAGATCTGATCATCCGAGACTAAGCTGTAAAATTCTCTTGTCGAATTGCAGAGATAAGGTATAGAAATGCATGGAGGCAGGTAAATACATGCAGCCCAATGCTGTTTTGACCTGACAGCTATGTTGTGTCTACAATATGTGGTCATGGTAATGCATAAAAATGTCATATGCTAAAATAAACGACTTGGGGCTCATGCACATTTAAATTAATTTAAGGCTACAGCTAGTGCATGTCAACATTCACTTCTATGGCTCATGCACGTGGCCATGGATTCCGCGTCCGTGTGCAAGAGACAATTTCCGGAGAGGTAAAGATAGAGCAGGTCCTAACCTGCCTGAGTTTGTGGCTTAGCCAGTCCTTTTCTATTGTCATTGTCACAAACAACACTCCATGGGACCATTATTTGTGTCTCCTACAACTAAACTTAATGGGGGAGTTGTATCAATCTGTCTACACCAAAAAACTGGAGTAATTTGCACTTGAACTGCCAAGTGCCATATTAACTGGAGGATTTAGACCATTTGTAGAAAGCTTTCCAACTCCTACCAAAAAGGGGTGTTTCCTCAGTAAAAGGGGCTGGCTAAGAACATAACCTGTGTGCCAGAAAATTCAGTCTGTACTCCAGAAAATTCAATATTGTGTTGCAGCAAACTAGACCTACTAATAGGAGGTGCAAAGTAGGACTCGACAGCCTTATACTGCACCAGATTAATCATCCAACATCAGACACAATGATAAATCTGGTGCACATAAGACTGTCTAGTCCTACTTTGCACTGGTCTAAAAACAACACATTAATACATCTCACAAATTGTGTGCAACTGCAGTAGCCTAAAGCTTAGTCCAATTAGCAAAGCAACCCACATTTTGATCCCCAATGTAGATAACAGAATGTGACCTTCTATACATTGAAGCTTAGGGAACAGAATGGGAAAAGAAGACCTACTGATAATCTTCAGTGTAACGTTTACTCTATTCTCTTCCTATAAGGAGAGTGCAATAGAAACGCTCAACACAGGTGTAAACTGAACCTAATGGGGCAGATTTACTTACCCGGTCCGTCGCGATACCGCGGTGTGTTGTCCGACGAGGATTCGGGTCCGGCGCGATTCTATGAGGTCGTGCATGTGTTCCTGCATGTGTCACTGCTGCGCCGAGGTCCACCGGAATTCACCTGCTTCTTCCTGGTGTATGTGAGTGCTTGATCTTGCAACACAAAACCTTTTTTAAATTCTGAGGTTTGTCCGAATCCGTCGGGTTGTCCGATGTCCACGTTCACGATTTCTGTTGCGTGCAAGCCGGCACCGAAGCGGCATAATCCGATCATGTGTGCCAAAAACCCAGGTCAATTCGCTACAAAACGGAAATAGTCGGGAAACCCGACGAAAGTGCGCCGTTCCGACTCTTAGTAAATGAGCCCCAATATGTATGTTATGCAATTATTGCATCAAATGCATATTGCCATATTGCCAGATAACAGCTTTTTCATGGTTCCCCCACTTTCCACATTGGTACATAGCTCCAGTATCAGAGGAAAAGAAAAAGAGGAGAACTAGTTTGGTCTTGAAAAAAACGCTCTGTGCATTGGAGAGATTTCTAGGACCAAATCTTGTATTGCTAGAGGGAACTCAGCAACTCCAGGCATTTCCCTCAGGCCAAAATTACTGGTGAGCAACTGGCCTTATGAATGCTTTGATATATCTCGCCATGGACATTGATGTGTACTTCACAGAGAGATCTTTTTAAGTTGCTAATTAGAAAAAATATTCTTAGGACGGTGCTTTATTTCCATATGGTTCCTTTTTTATCAATCTTATTATTTCTTTGACGATACATAGTTATTAACATTTTGAACATGCTTCACTCTGCCCAACAATTGTTTCTCTGCCAAGTTTCTTTCTGCTTCCACCAAGTGACAAAGAGCAATGAAGTGGGTAGAGACTAACAACTTCTTGACTGTGCTCTAAAGTTGAGTCAATTATACACTGCCCTTACTTCTAATGGTGATATGCATTCTCTCATAAAATAACTTGGCAGCAAATTGGGATTCCAACAAGTAAATCCACTAATCACTGTGTAGTCTGTACATACAGCACTATATAGTGACTTACATAACATGGAGGAGCATGAAAAAAATAGTAGAAACCAGCAGTGGAACAGTTGCATGAAGTGTAGCCTGTGTTGTTTGCAAACTTACAATTAACAGCTTCCCTGCCGGGACACACGGCTCTCTTGATAGCTACACAAAACAACATCACATGACCTCCCTCTCCCTCCAGAGTGAGCAAAGAGCATCACCCACTTCCATCTGTGAAACTGTCCTGTATCAATTAAAATGCTAGTCCTATGTGATTTGATTTTTTACCCTTGAAATACATTTCAATAAATTTTTGGAATTTAAAGTTTAAGCAGCCTGCTGATTTCTGCGCCTCCAATCTTCATCAATGTGTTTATTTAAGGATTTTAATATTGTAAGATTTCATTTTAACTAGAGATGAGCGAGTATACTCGTCCGAGCTTGATGCTCGTTCGAGTATTAAGGTACTCGAAACGGCTCGTTGCTCGGACGAGTATTTCCCCTGCTCGAGATCGAGCATTTAATTAAACAAACACAGTGAAGAACAATGAAGAATAGAATAAAAACAGTGAACACAGTGAACACAGGATCATTTAAGTGAAGAACACAGTGAAGAATAGATTACAGATGTTCTGCACATCTGCTTACTTGTCGGAAGATACACGCGGAACGGCAGCAGGGAGACATCGCACAGCAGGGAGACATATGGCGCAGCAGAGACACATCTGGCGCAGCAGAGACACATCTGGCGCAGCTGAGACACATCTGGCGCAGCAGAGACACATCGGGCGCAGCAGGGAGACATCGCGCGCAGCAGGGAGACATCGCGCGCAGCAGGGAGACATCGGGCACCAGGGAGACATCGGGCAGCAGGCAGACATCGGGCACCAGGGAGACATCGGGCAGCAGGGAGACATCGGGCAGCAGGGAGACATCGGGGAGACTTCAGTGGAAGAAGAGGAGCGGATCCCGGGACAGCGTATCTCCTCTCCCGACAAGTAAGCAGATGTGCAGAACATCTGCAATCTATTCTTCACTGTGTTTTTCACTTAAATGATCCTGTGCTCACTGTTTTTATTCTATTCTTCACTGTCCTTCACATCTGATAACTTGTCGGGAGATAATATACGCGCGGAACAGTGAAGAATAGATTGCAGACGTTTGCATACATCTGCTAACTTATCAGAAGACATTCTTTTTCAATTAAATAACACATTTTATTCCCGAACCATGGTCCCTTTGAAAAATGCTCGAGTCTCCCATTGACTTCAATGGGGTTCGTTATTCGAGACGAGCACTCGAGCATCTGGAAAAGTTCGTCTCGAATAACGAGCACCCGAGCATTTTAGTGCTCGCTCATCTCTAATTTTAACCAGTATATTTCGTTCATTTGTATGCATGCATCTACTTTAATGCACCATCTTGCAATTACTTTTCATTTTCAGCTAAATAGAAATAACTTAAAAAGCTGCCAAGTATGTTCGGGTTATTTTTGCTGCCTCAATTATGGTATTAACTGATCTTTTTATGATTATCAACCCATATCTAGCAACGAGTGATTTGATTTAGGTGATTTTCCATTCATAGCAAATCATTCTACAAAACGAGAAGCGATTATCAGCTTAAAATGAAAACATGACTACGAAACATGATGAAACTTTGTTTAGCACTGAATGTGCCATTAAGCTTATGCCCATCAAGTGTAGTAATTGATTGTACATAGTTATTCAGCAAAGCAGCCACATATCCATTTCTGAGTGCATTATTAGACACCATAGAAGATATAAACCCACATTTATTAAAGCGTTTGCGCCAGTTTTGTGTCATGGCTGCACTATGTCTTCTGTGCTACAAAATTCTGCACCTAAAGAGGCGTTTTGGTCCCAATTTGGACAATGTGCCACATTTATTACTGCGACTTGACTCTTGTCTTGCACACTCTATGTTAAAGATGCACGGAAAAAAGTTGGTGCACACTTCCCAAGCAGAGCAGGGCACGGCACTTTACTGAAGATTGTGCAACGATATTCAATAATCTGGCACACTCTGCACCATAGTGAAACAGACTGCACCTAGTGCATTTTGCAATGCTTTTGATAAATGTTGTCTATAGAGTAGAGTACCCAAATTCATATTTCAAGAGTATGGAATCAAGATACTGTACTAACATTTTAACAGTATGTTATTAGTGAGAAGCAAATATAGCAAATTTAGGGTACTGTATTTGCTTCTTTATTAGCTAAAGTCAAGACCTCTGCTAAAATCATCCCCTTCCCCGTACCGATTACAGAAATTTAGTAAGACATATCCTTCTTCCACTAGTCTTGCTATCCTCTCCGTTAAGGATAATCACAACAACTTCACTAAAATCTGGACATCTGTTATTGATGTAGGTAGATCTAATGTGCTTTACCCTTACATTTATGACAGTATTGCAAAATGTTGGACTTTTGTCATGCATTTTGTGCCAGAAATTTTTTTAAGAACATTCTCCCAGTAACTTACACCTAATTTTAACACAAAAAACTGGAAAAACCTATTGACTCGAGTATAAGCCGAGGGTGGGAAATGCATTGGTCACAGCCCCCCCCAGTATATAACCTGCCAGCCCCCTGTAATATATAGCCAGCCAGCCCCTCTAGTATATAGCCTGCCAGTCCCCCATAGTATATAGCCTGGCAGCCCCTTTAGTATACAGCCTGCCAGTCTCCTGTAGTATATAGGCTGCCAGCCCCCTGTAGTGTATAACCACCAGCCCCATGTAGTATATAACCACCAGTCCCCAGAAGTAAATAGCCTGCCAGACCATGTACTATATAGCCTGCCAGACCCTGCTGCATTTAACCTGCCAGCCCCTGTAGTATATAGCCAGACAGCCCCCTGTAGTATATAGCGAGCCAGCCCCCTGTAGTATATAGCTAGCCAACCCCCTGTAGTATATAGCCTGCCAGCCCCCTTTAGTATATAGCCAGCCAGTCCCTCTAGTATATAGCCTACCAGCCCCTGCAGTATTTAGCCTGGCATCCCCTGTAGTATATAGCCAGCCAGCTCCCTGTAGTATATAGCCAGCCAGCCCCTCTAGTATATAGCCTGCCAGCCCCCTGTAGTATATAGCCTGTAATTCCCCTGTATTATATAGCCAGCCAGCCCCAGGTAGTGTATAGTCTGCCAGCCCCCTGTAGTATATAGCCAGCCAGCCCCTCTAGTATATAGCCTGCCAGACCCTGTAGTATATAGCCTGCCAGTCCCTGCAGCAGTTAGCCTGCCAGCCACCTGTAGTACATAGCCAGCCAGCCCCCTGTAGTATAAAGCTACCCAACCCCCTGTAGTATATAGCCTGCCAGCCCCGGCAGTATATAGCCTGCCAGCCCCTGTAGCACATAGACTGCCACCCCCTGTTGTATGTAGACTGCCAGTCCCCTGTAGTATGTAGACTGCCAGTCCCCTGTAGTATGTAGACTGCCAGTCCCCTGTAGTATGTAGACTGCAGCCCCTGCCCCTAATATAATGTCTGTAAGAAAAAAACAAACAGAAATTTTTTTAAAAACATTCTCCCAGTAACTTACACCTAATTTTAACACAAAAAACTGGAAAAACCTATTGACTCGAGTATAAGCCGAGGGTGGGAAATGCATTGGTAACAGCACCCCCAGTATATAACCTGCCAGCCCCCTGTAGTATATAGCCTGCCAACCCCCTTTAGTATATAGCCTGCCAGCCCCCTTTAGTATATAACCAGACAGCCCCTATAGTATATAGCCTGCCAGTCCCCTGTAGTGCTTAGCCTCCCAGCCCCCTGTAGTATATAACCAGACAGCCCCCTGTACTATAGAGCCTGCCAGTCCCCAGGTAGTATATAGCCTGCTAGCTCCCAGTAGTATATAGCCTGCTAGCCCCCTGTAATATATAGCCAGCCAGCCCCTCTAGTATATAGCCTGCCAGTCCCCCATAGTATATATTTAGCCTGGCATCCCCTGTAGTATATAGCCAGCCAGCTCCATGTAGTATATAGCCAGCCAGCCCCTCTAGTATATAGCCTGCCAGCCCCCTGTAGTATATAGCCTGTAATTCCCCTGTATTATATAGCCAGCCAGCCCCAGGTAGTGTATAGTCTGCCAGCCCCCTGTAGTATATAGCCAGCCAGCCCCTCTAGTATATAGCCTGCCAGACCCTGTAGTATATAGCCTGCCAGTCCCTGCAGCAGTTAGCCTGCCAGCCACCTGTAGTACATAGCCAGCCAGCCCCCTGTAGTATAAAGCTAGCCAACCCCCTGTAGTATATAGCCTGACAGCCCCGGCAGTATATAGCCTGCCAGCCCCTGTAGCACATAGACTGCCACCCCCTGTTGTATGTAGACTGCCAGTCCCCTGTAGTATGTAGACTGCCAGTCCCCTGTAGTATGTAGACTGCCAGTCCCCTGTAGTATGTAGACTGCAGCCCCTGCCCCTAATATAATGTCTGTAAGAAAAAAACAAACAGTATATTCACCTTCCGACGCCCCCTTGACAGGTCCTCTTCTATACAGCGCACATAGTAGAATGTCAGCGAGCAGTTGACGTCACAATTCCTGCGACGGATGGTGCGGAGACACAAAGCCGATGCCCAAGCGTCGCTGTCTAGAATAGGAGGGGAATGTTGGAAGGTGAGTACACTGTTTTTTTTTCTTGACTCGAGTATAAGCCGAGATGAGGTTTTTCAGCACATTTTTTGTGCTGAAAAACTCAACATACACTCGAGTATATATGGTTGGATTCAGCTGTATAGCATGCTAAACCAATCCCTTTAAATAAAAACCTTCAGCTCTCCTAGACATCTGCAATGGAATGAAGTATCTTATTTTTAAACTTTTCAGGAAGCCATTTATCCATATTTCCTCTTAAATACTGTATGTATAAAGCCGTTGTGTGCTCCTACCAAGCAATACATTGCTTATGTAATGTATTAAAAAGATTAACCCACATTTCAATGTACAGTATTCATCTATTTACAGGAAGAATAACACTAAAATGGCATATAATCCTCCACAAAACAAAAGTATATCCCAAAACAGACATCAAAGGTTGTCAAGAGATCTGTCATTAGCTCAGGAACTTAAGCATTTGTTTTAGGCAATTTTTAGGCAGTTTTTTATTGAATGTATTGTCTAAGGTATTAGAGTTGACAACTGCAATGGTAAGTTATCTCAATTTATTATTTGAACAAAATTGTTATGATCTTTGTAAGCTGTATGGGGGCTGAAACGGGTGACAATAAAAAGTAAAGTATACCTACTCCCTGTTGCATAGTTTCCATTGGGCTAAAAGTGTAGTAACATGATAATTAGGGACCTTAGAGTTCACGAGAGCAGGGTTGGTTGAGCGTTACCTGTCCCGCTCTTGTGATGGCCAAAGCCATGGATTCTGGTGGTGCTACCTGAGACAAGAGGGTCAGTTGGCCTAATGCTAGATGCATCCCTACTGCCCCATATTCATTTACAGAGACCACAAGAGAAAAAAAATGGAATCACAATATACACAGAAAAGGAATTTATTTTTACATTGTAGGTGACGTTGCACATTAAAGGACATCTACCACCAGATTTAGCTGTGACCCATTTAGTCTGTCACCAAAGCAATGCTCGTTACCTTAGGGGTAAAGGGCCAGTGTTTCTCACATTTTCATGCAGGTCCGCTACACGGAAAAAAGAAAATAATGGTCGGCTCACTCACGTATATCGGCATGCAGAGTTAAACTGTGGTGGAGGGTACACGGAAGAAAAGCACTGTGTCGATCAGCTGTAGAATTCTCTATTCTCTTTAGGAAACGCACGTGAGTTGGGAACATCTCTCAATGCGCATCCCATAATCAATTGAATAGTTTTCACTTGTTGTGTGTCTCTTTGCTTTTAAATGTGTTTGCTACTTTTGTAGTGTTCAGACCATAATTAAGATCTGGATATGACCTACGAAACGCGTAGGTCATTTATTGGTATATGGACCATATGCCTTTTTTTTTTTAATCATATGGAATTTACATTATGTATTTTTAAAGACAAGAAAGATATATTTTTTGGAGTGCTGGATTTGTACATTTTTTCCTTGAACCTTTTGACTCTAACCTTTTGAGACAGAGGCGCTCAGGCCACCGACCGGTTCCTAACTCCGTCCGATAATAAAATTTGTACATCTCTTTCATTATCATCATTATTCCGGCCGTCTGCAAGAGCAAATCTCGCGTGAACATTACACCTTGCGCAGCCGTGCTGGTCTAAGGCTGGTTGTGCGAGATCTAGTGCTCACGCGCATGCATGAGGTTTGCAGACAGCATATTTTTGTATAGTACTTTATTTGTCCCAGCGGACCTGCATGAAACACTAGCCCTTAACCCCTGGGGTAACCAACATTGCTTTGGTGACAGTCCGCCACTACTACATCTTATGGTAGATGTCCTTTAAGACAAATATACATACATAAGCACCCAGTGTAGAATAGATATCCTGCCATTGCATTGAATAAGACCTCCTCTGCAGTGTATGTTTATTGCCCATTATGAAGGAATCTATGCTAAGCTTCCAAAAAATATGATCCTTTGTGATTTTTACTTGTATACTTTTATGAATTCCATTCTGGGTTTATTGAACTACTAAACTGAAGCTTATGTTACAAAGCCACTATGTTGTTTCAATATTATACACCAGCCTTGATGTTCTCAGACTTAATAGCACTTTGTCTTAACCAAACCCATGCAGTGTTTTCATTTTCCTCGGAAATTTGCGGCATCCTTTCCAGAGTAATGTTTATGAGCCTTACTGCGTGTTTAATGTCTGACATACAGACTTGTTTTTAAAGACATCATTTGCATTCTTGTGAACAAATCTAATATAAAGAATAATGAAGCTGAAATTAATGTAATATCATTTTAATGTAATACTCTGCTGGTTTTAATTTTATTTCCTCTGCTTGTTTGAAGCTGATGTTTGTCCTACATAAAAGACGCTCTGGTAATATTCTCTATTAAATGTAGATAAAAGTCCATGAATCTTTGAAACAAGTCAATGCACAATACAAAGAGTCTTGTAGTCAGAGAAGAATAGGCCGTCCATATACTCTGCTAATTGTCTAATATCTATTAAAAATTCACTTCATAACGCCTCTTCGATTCCCAAAATGCTGACATACAGAAAATAAGAATGGCAACGTAAAGTGTCATCACATTGTAGTGAATCAATCATCTTTGTAGAAGAGAGTTTTCTTTTCGAAATCTAAAAGAAATATCCAATATTTTTAGTTTAAACTCCTCCTTTTATTTGAAAATATACTGTCAGAAGTCAGACTCAGTGATGGGGAACCTACACTGTGATCATGTCCCTGATGCGAATTAACCCTCTATCTGGAACCTGCTGACCGGCTTTGGGTGTCCCTGTAAGGGGAAGAGGAAAAGTTACCTGGTAGATGAAGCAGATGGAAAACGATTTGGATTAAAGAGCAGATATAGTGATCAGATTAAGACTGGCATGAGCCCTGGACTGTATGAATATCATAGCCCCTACAAGTCAGGAATCACTCCTTACACATGGTACTAGAATCAGCTTCTTGAGGAATAGATATTGGTTCCCTACAGCTTGCTTTCAATCTTCAGTTTTAGGACCTTTAGAGAACCTGTAAAAATCCTGAAATGTTTTTTGTGTACATGTGTATTGAGAGCAGGAACAGATGTACAAGGATTTCATGGGTGAAGGCCCTTCTCAGTATAAAATTTAGTTGGTGGTTTGGGTGGCCATGGACCTACTAGTAGGCTTGGGCAGGGAGTGACTGCCCAAACCACCTATTTTATAATCCACTACTGAGTGTGGAGTCGTACAGTCCATGGTCAGGCAACAAATCCAAGTCAGGCAAAGAAAATCAACAGACAACACAGTATTAGAGATTGTGCCTTAAGAAAAAAACCTCTGGCAAGGAAGTATAGCACCAGGAGAGGCCGATAGGATAAATAGGTGTTAACTTGACATACTGCTCAAGGTGCTAAAACACACCTACTTCTCAAGCCAGCTATGAAAACAGGGTATGTGACATTTACCATCTGCAATTCATGTGACTGAAACGACTCAATTTTCTGAAAACAGTTAGACTAGAATCACAACTTGATTTACACCTTGCCCATTCAGCCTCTAAGATACCAAACCACCTGCTGTTCACATACTCCATTAAGCGTTCTACAATTCATGAAGATCTCTGATATCTCATAAACTAGATGGAAACCTCCAAAGGTTGATCATCTCATGATCAAATCATGCCAAAAAGGAAATGTACCAAAAAAACTACAACTATAAAAGCCTAAGGATATGGGTTGACTGTGTAAAACAAGAGCTACACTTAACGAAAGCCCCATCCATCCTTGGAGACCAATGGCAGTGCAATTAAGGTTCTGACTGCGACATCATGCACCCTTTGGGTGCCACGCGTGGGTGGGACTACAACCTTTTGCTTTTGTCACACAGTTTGGCTGCAGCATAATAATTATAACAATTATAACGCACTGTTTAACTTCACCTAATGTATCCGACTAACTCTCAATAAAGCACTAATTGAGTCTAACTGCCACCAAGTTAATTAAGAACAGTGCTAATTGTTTACCAGTGTGTTAATTAGAAAGATATTAAATACTTCCAGCAATGTCCAACTGTGGAAATAAGAGGTCAGTTCCGGTATACATTGCATAGCATCACGTCGAAAATTACAGTCTTTTCTCACGATACAATACGCATTAGACAAATCTCTTCGGGAAGAAATAGCCTCTGGCAATAAAAGGTTAAATAATGGATGAAACAAGGCACTTGTTGCCATGGAGGCGCCAGTTTATTTACAAGCCATCCATTTCCAGGACTTAATTAACACCATACCCCATAGAGAATGAATGGAATAAAAGTATTACCCGTGTTAATTAAAATACTTATTCTAGTGGCCTTTTGCTGTAGTGCACATTCAGTGCTAAGTAACATGTTTTAGGCTTTTATTGTGCACTTGCAAACTAGTTAATGGATTTTTATTGATGATATAAAATGACAAGGTAAGAAAATAGGACATTAATAGTGATTAGGAAGTTTGGCAAAATTCAGGTTTGTCAAGTTCATCCTGATATCAGGTAAAAATTTGGTTCAGGACCCAGACATTAACCCGACTGAAGTTAATAGGGCACATGTATCAATTTTTTGGAATACGACTTTCTTTAATTTTTCAGACTTTTCATGGTGCTTGGGTTCATTTGCAACTTTCTTGCGACTTTTTTTCGCCATCGTCTAGTTTTCTGATGTGTTTTTTTTCATACTTTGGTCTTTTTCATAATTCGGTGTATGGAGCTGTATCAGGTCCCATTTGCCAAATGAGCTGACCGCTCATGGTCAGATCGCTCCTACCATATAAAGGACATCAGAAGCTAAAAGAACAGCAGATCCTGCCAGGATGGGTGCACACCAGTATGTCAGTGTGATTGGTTTACAATCCTTGATCTGGTGATAGATGTCCTTTAAGGTTTTTTGTACTCCGTGCTCACACTCTCATTTCCAAATATTGTGAAGTATGGTAAGAGATCATGGTTTTAACCTTTCACTAGAAATGTTAGGCCAGCTGGTTCTACTTCTGGATTCCTGCATGCTATGCACATAATCACATGTCACTTCCAACATTATCCAGCAGAGGTACAAATCTCCCTACCTTGTTCATGCACTTTATAAGCCTTATGTTACTTTATCTTTTAATACCAATAGGTATACCGACTTCTACAGTATATAATTAGAGATGAGCGAACACTAAAATGCTCGGGTACTCGTTATTCGAGATGAACTTTTCCCGATGCTCGAGTGCTCGTCTCGAATAACGAACCCCATTGAAGTCAATGGGAGACTCGAGCATTTTTCAAGGGGACCAAGGCTCTGCACAGGGAAGCTTGGCCAAACACCTGGGAACCTCAGAAAAGGATGGAAACACCACGGAAATGGACAGGAAACAGCAGGGGCAGCATGCATGGATGCCTCTGAGGCTGCCTAATCGCACCATTATGCCAAAATTATGGGCAACAGCATGGCCATGACAGAGTGACAGAATGAAGCTAGATAGCATCTAAAACATCCAATAATTGACCCTGACACTATAGGGGACGGCATGCAGAGGCAGCGGCAGCAGGCTAGAGAGTGTCATGGCGACATACCCTAAATGGACTCAGGCTTCAAACCAATGGGTGGCAGAGAGGAACCAAAGGAGGTGAGCAAGAAGCGCTCAAATAATATCGGTACATGATAAAAGTTTGCCAGTATATTTTGTGGATTACACAGCAGGGTGGCGACAAAGTTAACATGGAAGCCATGAAAACAACCCAAAATTCTGCCTGACACAGCTCGTTTGATAAGGGGACCATGTATGGAGGCAGTGAACTAGTAGTAGATTAAAGGTGCTGCAGTTAAAACTATGTTAGTTGGATCTTGGCATGGAGCTGGCGCTCCGCTGCCAGGCGAGCTTTCGCCAATCCAAGCCCCTGTCTATAGGCTACTCCCCAAACAGCACTTCTAAGAACCTTTTGTATAAGATCAAGTGTAGTAGCGTTCTTATAAGTTTAGGATATGGCGGGTGAGGGGAATGTAAACAGATGCGCAAGAAGCGCTGAAATAATATCCCTAAATGGTAAAAGTTTGCAAGTATATTTTGTGGATTACACAGCAGGGTGGCGACAAAGTTAACAACTTTGATGTGGAATGCCCTGTAATAGCTCTTGGGCGGTGTGCCTTTTATCGCCTAGGCTCAGCAGTTTCAGCACCGCCTGCTGTCGCTTAGCGACGGCACTGCTGCTGTGCCTAGAGCTACCGACTGATGGCGCCATGCCCACGGATGGTAATTCGGAGGAGGAGGAGGTGGAGGAGGGGTGGGAGGAGGTATAGTAGGCCTTTGAGACCTGGACCGAGGTAGGCCCCGCAATTCTCTGCGTCGGCAGTATATGACCAGCCCCAGGGTCAGACTCGGTCCCAGCCTGCACCAAGTTAAGTGTAGTAGCGTTCTTATAAGTTTGGGATATGGCGGGTGAGGGGAATGTAAACAGATGCGCAAGAAGCGCATGATGCGCATGGAGCTGGCGTTCCGCTGCCAGGCGAGCTTTCGCCAATCCAAGCCCCTGTCTCTAGGCTACTCCCCAAACAGCACTTCTAAGAACCTTTTGTATAAGATCAAGTGTAGTAGCGTTCTTATAAGTTTAGGATATGCCGGGTGAGGGGAATGTAAACAGATGCGCAAGAAGCGCTGAAATAATATCCCTAAATGGTAAAAGTTTGCCAGTATATTTTGTGGATAACACAGCAGGGGGGCGACAAAGTTAACAACTTTGATGTGGAATCCATGAAAACAACCCAAATTTCTGCCTGACACACCTCGTTTGATAAAGGGACGATGTATGGAGGCAGCTATATGGACGACTTTTGGAGGTAGCAATGGAGACAACGTGTGGAGGCTGCTATGGAGACAATTTAATTTGGATAGTGCCTGTATGTGGCAGTCCCAAACATTTTTCAAACCAGAGGAGCAGGTAGGTGGCCCTCCAGTAAAATGGGATAGATTGAGTGCCTGTATGTGGCAGTCCCAAAAATGTTTCAAACCAGAGGAGCAGGTAGGTGGCCCTCCAGTAAAATGGAATAGATTGAGTGCCTGTATGTGGCAGTCCCAAAAATTCTTCTAACCAGAGGAGCAGGTAGGTGGCCCTCCAGTAAAATGGAATAGATTGAGTGCCTGTATGTGGCAGTCCCAAAAATTGTTCAAACCAGAGGAGCAGGTAGGTGGCCCTGCAGTAAAATGGAATAGATTGAGTGCCTGTATGTGGCAGTCCCAAAAATTGTTCAAACCAGAGGAGCAGGTAGGTGGCCCTGCAGTAAAATGGAATAGATTGAGTGCCTGTATGTGGCAGTCCCAAAAATGTTTCAAACCAGAGGAGCAGGTAGGTGGCCCTCCAGTAAAATGGAATAGATTGAGTGCCTGTATGTGGCAGTCCCAAAAATTGTTCAAACCAGAGGAGCAGGTAGGTGGCCCTGCAGTAAAATGGAATAGATTGAGTGCCTGTATGTGGCAGTCCCAAAAATGTTTCAAACCAGAGGAGCAGGTAGGTGGCCCTCCAGTAAAATGGAATAGATTGAGTGCCTGTATGTGGCAGTCCCAAAAATTGTTCAAACCAGAGGAGCAGGTAGGTGGCCCTGCAGTAAAATGGAATAGATTGAGTGCCTGTATGTGGCAGTCCCAAAAATGTTTCAAACCAGAGGAGCAGGTAGGTGGCCCTCCAGTAAAATGGAATAGATTGAGTGCCTGTATGTGGCAGTCCCAAAAATTTTTTAAAACAGAGGACCGGGTAGGTGGCCCTCCAGAAAAATGGAATAGATTGAGTGCCTGTATGTGGCACTCACAAAAATTGTTTCAAACAGAGGACCGGGTAGGTGGCCCTCCAGAAAAATTAAATGCATGAAGTACTATAGCAAGAGCCAGTGGGCCCTGTCAAAAAATAGCCATTTTCCTCTGCTTTACTGTACAAAGAGGAGGAGAAGGAGGAAAATGAGGAGGAGGAGGAGGAGTGGATCAATTATTCAGGTTGAGCTTCCTTCACCTGGTGGAGATTGGAAATTCTGAGAAATCCAGCCTTTATTCATTTTAATAAGCGTCAGCCTGTCAGCGCTGTCAGTCGACAGGCGTGTACGCTTATCGGTGATGATGCCACCAGCTGCACTGAAAACCCGCTCGGACAAGACGCTAGCGGCAGGGCAGGCAAGAACCTCCAAGGCGTACAGCGCCAGTTCGTGCCACATGTCCAGCTTTGAAACCCAGTAGTTGTAGGGAGCTGTGTGATCATTTAGGACGATGGTATGGTCAGCTACGTACTCCCTCACCATCTTTCTGTAAAGATCAGCCCTACTCTGCCGAGACTGGGGACAGGTGACAGTGTCTTGCTGGGGTGACATAAAGCTGGCAAAAGCCTTGTAAAGCGTACCCTTGCCAGTGCTGGACAAGCTGCCTGCTCGCCTACTCTCCCTCGCTACTTGTCCCGCAGAACTACGCACTCTGCCGCTAGCGCTGTCAGAAGGGAAATACTGTTTCAGCTTGTGCACCAGGGCCTGCTGGTATTCATGCATTCTCACACTCCTTTCCTCTCCAGGGATGAGAGTGGGAAGATTTTGCTTGTACCGTGGGTCCAGGAGAGTGAACACCCAGTAATCGGTGCTGGAATAAATTCTTTGAACGCGAGGGTCACGGGATAGGCAGCCTAGCATGAAATCTGCCATATGCGCCAGAGTACCAACGCGTAAGAATTCACTCCCCTCACTGGCCTGACTGTCCATTTCCTCCTCCTCCAACTCCTCCAACTCCTCTTCTTCTGCCCATACACGCTGAACAGTGAAGGACTCAACAATGGTCCCCTCTTGTGTCTCGCCAACATTCTCCTCCTCTTCCTCCTCATCCTCCTCCACCTCCACCTCCTCCGATATGCGCTGAGAAACAGACCTCAGGGTGCTTTGGCTATCAACAAGGGAATATTCTTCCCCCGTCTCTTGTGACGAGCGCAAAGCTTCCGACTTCATGCTGACCAGAGAGTTTTTCAACAGGCCAAGCAGCGGGATGGTGAGGCTGATGATGGCGGCATCGCCACTGACCATCTGTGTTGACTCCTCAAAGTTACTCAGCACCTGACAGATATCAGACATCCACGTCCACTCCTCATTGTAGACTTGAGGAAGCTGACTGACCTGACTACCAGTTCTGGTGGAAGTTGACATCTGGCAGTCTACAATCGCTCTGCGCTGCTGGTAAACTCTGGATAACATGGTCAGTGTTGAATTCCACCTCGTGGGCACGTCGCACAACAGTCGGTGAGCGGGCAGTTGGAGGCGGCGCTGCGCTGCCCTGAGAGTGGCAGCATCTGGGCTGGACTTCCTGAAATGCGCACAGATGCGGCGCACCTTCGTGAGCAAATCAGACAGATTGGGGTATGTCTTGAGGAAACGCTGCACTATCAGATTTAACACATGGGCCAGGCATGGCACATGTGTCAGTCTGCCGAGTTGCAGAGCCGCCACCAGGTTACGGCCGTTGTCACACACAACCATTCCCGGCTTGAGGTTCAGCGGTGCCAGCCACAGATCAGTCTGCGCCGTGATGCCCTGTAATAGCTCTTGGGCGGTGTGCCTTTTGTCGCCTAGGCTCAGCAGTTTGAGCACCGCCTGCTGTCGCTTAGCGACGGCACTGCTGCTGTGCCTAGAGCTACCGACTGATGGCGCCGTGCCCACGGATGGTAGTTCGGAGGAGGAGGTGGAGGAGGGGTGGGAGGAGGAGGAGGCATAGTAGGCCTGAAACACCTGGACCGAGGTAGGCCCCGCAATCCTCGGCGTCGGCAGTATATGAGCAGCCCCAGGGTCAGACTCGGTCCCAGCCTCCACCAAGTTAACCCAATGTGCCGTCAGCGATATATAGTGGCCCTGCCCGGCAGCACTCGTCCACGTGTCCGTGGTCAGGTGGACCTTGTCAGAAACGGCGTTGGTCAGGGCACGGATGATGTTGTCTGACACGTGCTGGTGCAGGGCTGGGACGGCACATCGGGAAAAGTAGTGGCGGCTGGGGACCGAATACCGAGGGGCGGCCGCCGCCATGAGGTTGCGAAAGGCCTCGGTCTCTACTAGCCTATAGGGCAGCATCTCCAGGCTAAGCAATCTGGAGATGTGCACATTAAGGGCTTGGGCGTGCGGGTGGGTTGCACTATATTTGCGTTTCCGCTCCAGCGTCTGGGGTATGGAGAGCTGAACGCTGGTGGATGCTGTGGAGGATCGTGGAGGCGACGATGGGGTTTTTGTGCCAGGGTCCTGGGCAGGGGGCTGACTAGCAGCTGACACAGGGGAAGGAGCAGTGGTGTGCACGGCCGGAGGTGAACGGGCTTGTTGCCACTGAGTGGGGTGCTTAGCATTCATATGCCTGCGCATACTGGTGGTAGTTAAGCTAGTAGTGGTGGAACCCCTGCTGAGCCTGGTTTGGCAAATGTTGCACACCACAGTCCGTCGGTCATCCGGTGTTTCCTTAAAGAACCTCCACACTTCTGAAGATCTAGCCCTCGCCGCAAGAGCCCTCACCACGGGAGCTTCACTAGTTGACAGTGGCGCTGATGCACCAGCTCTGGCCCTGCCTCTCCGTCTGGCCCCACCACTGCCTCTTCCAACCTGTTCAGGTCGAGGACTCTCCTCCGTCTCAGAAGCACTGTGTTCACCCGGCCTCTCAACCCAGCTTGGGTCTGTCACCTCATCATCCTCCGATCCCTCAGTCTGCTCCCCCCTCGGACTTCCTGCCCTGACAACAACTTCCCCACTGTCTGACAACCGTGTCTCCTCATCGTCGGACACCTCTTTACACACTTCCACTACGTCAAGAAGGTCATCATCACCCACAGACTGTGACTGGTGGAAAACCTGGGCATCGGAAAATTGCTCAGCAGCAACCGGACAAGTGGTTTGTGACAGTGGGAAGGGTCCAGAAAACAGTTCCTCAGAGTATGCCGGTTCAAATGCCAAATTTTCCTGGGAGGGGGCAGACTGGGGGGGAGGAGGCTGAGGTGCAGGAGCTGGAGGAGTGGGGATTTCAGTGACATGGGTGGACTGCGTGGAAGACTGACTGGTGGTGGACAAATTGCTCGAAGCATTGTCAGCAATCCACGACATCACCTGTTCGCACTGTTCTGGCCTCAACAGTGCTCTACCACGAGTCCCAGTAACTTCAGACATGAACCTAGGGAGTGTAGCTCTGCGGCGTTCCCCTGCTCCCTCATCAGCAGGTGGTGTCTCACCCCGCCCAGGACCACGGCCTCTGACCCCTGCAGTAGTTGGACGCCCACGTCCCCGCCCTCGTCCTCTACCCCTAGCCCTCGGGTTAAACATTTTTAAAATGAGAGTTATAACTTTTTTTTTTTTTTTACTTCTTTTTGTTTTTTTTTGTGTTTTTTTTTTTTTTTTGTGTTTTTTGTTTTTTTTTGAGTTTTTAAAACCAAACAATCCTATCCTATTGCTATGGCTATTTTCTAGCCAAGTATCAAAGGAAGCACACTACTATGCCAGATGAGATGACACTGAGTTAGTGCCTAATAGAAATCCAACCCCTACTGAATTTTGCCACTTCGGCCTTTGCTATGGATATGTGCGCCACTAAGCGCAGAACACAGCGGTCGCAAGTCTCACTACAAATTGCTCAGAATTGGCAAGTACATGCACTGCAGAAACTACAGCCACCAGCAGATCAACCAGAAATCAAATATATAGAACGCTACTGTAGGCTTCAAGAAGCTGTTTGTATTCTCCTATGGCTATTTTCTAGCCAAGTATCAGAGGAAGCACACTACTATGCCAGATGAGATGACACTGAGTTATTGCCTAATAGAAATCCAACCCCTACTGAATTTTGCCACTTCGGCCTTTGCTATGGATATGTGCGCCACTAAGCGCAGAACACAGCGGTCGCAAGTCTCACTACAAATTGCTCAGAATTGGCAAGTACATGCACTGCAGAAACTACAGCCACCAGCAGATCAACCAGAAATCAAATATATAGAACGCTACTGTAGGCTTCAAGAAGCTGTTTGTATTCTCCTATGGCTATTTTCTAGCCAAGTATCAAAGGAAGCACACTACTATGCCAGATGAGATGACACTGAGTTATTGCCTAATAGAAATCCAACCCCTACTGAATTTTGCCACTTCGGCCTTTGCTATGGATATGTGCGCCACTAAGCGCAGAACACAGCGGTCGCAAGTCTCACTACAAATTGCTCAGAATTGGCAAGTACATGCACTGCAGAAACTACAGCCACCAGCAGATCAACCAGAAATCAAATATATAGAACGCTACTGTAGGCTTCAAGAAGCTGTTTGTATTCTCCTATGGCTATTTTCTAGCCAAGTATCAAAGGAAGCACACTACTATGCCAGATGAGATGACACTGAGTTATTGCCTAATAGAAATCCAACCCCTACTGAATTTTGCCACTTCGGCCTTTGCTATGGATATGTGCGCCACTAAGCGCAGAACACAGCGGTCGCAAGTCTCACTACAAATTGCTCAGAATTGGCAAGTACATGCACTGCAGAAACTACAGCCACCAGCAGATCAACCAGAAATCAAATATATAGAACGCTACTGTAGGCTTCAAGAAGCTGTTTGTATTCTCCTATGGCTATTTTCTAGCCAAGTATCAAAGGAAGCACACTACTATGCCAGATGAGATGACACTGAGTTATTGCCTAATAGAAATCCAACCCCTACTGAATTTTGCCACTTCGGCCTTTGCTATGGATATGTGCGCCACTAAGCGCAGAACACAGCGGTCGCAAGTCTCACTACAAATTGCTCAGAATTGGCAAGTACATGCACTGCAGAAACTACAGCCACCAGCAGATCAACCAGAAATCAAATATATAGAACGCTACTGTAGGCTTCAAGAAGCTGTTTGTATTCTCCTATGGCTATTTTCTAGCCAAGTATCAAAGGAAGCACACTACTATGCCAGATGAGATGACACTGAGTTATTGCCTAATAGAAATCCAACCCCTACTGAATTTTGCCACTTCGGCCTTTGCTATGGATATGTGCGCCACTAAGCGCAGAACACAGCGGTCGCAAGTCTCACTACAAATTGCTCAGAATTGGCAAGTACATGCACTGCAGAAACTACAGCCACCAGCAGATCAACCAGAAATCAAATATATAGAACGCTACTGTAGGCTTCAAGAAGCTGTTTGTATTCTCCTATGGCTATTTTCTAGCCAAGTATCAAAGGAAGCACACTACTATGCCAGATGAGATGACACTGAGTTATTGCCTAATAGAAATCCAACCCCTACTGAATTTTCCCACTTCGGTCTTTGCTATGGATATGTGTGCCACTAAGAGCTAAACACAACGGTAGCAAGTCCCCCTGCTAATTCCTCACAAAATGGTAAAAGATGCAAATTAAAATAAAAAAAGTAGAACGTTATTGTAGCCCTAAGAAGGGCTGTTGGGTTCTTTGAGAATAACTCCTGCCTAACAGTAAGCTAATAGAACACCCTAACGCTTTCCCTGACCAGCAGCAGCTCTCTCCCTAGCGGCATCCAGAGACAGAATGATCCGAGCAGCGCGGCCAGCGGCTAGTCTATCCCAGGGTCACCTGATCTGGCCAGCCAACCACTGCTATCGATGTGTAAGGGTACCACGTCATGCTGGGTGGAGTGCAGAGTCTCCTGGCTTGTGATTGGCTCTGTTTCTGGCCGCCAAAAAGCAAAACGGCGGGAGCTGCCATTTTCTCGAGCGGGCGAAGTATTCGTCCGAGTAACGAGCAGTTTCGAGTACCCTAATGCTCGACCGAGCATCAAGCTCGGACGAGCATGTTCGCTCATCTCTATATATAATCCTAATACCATCCAGAACATTAATACCAATACAGTGCACAAGTATATAGGACTGAGTTACCATAAACCAAAATCTTTATTTATGCATAATAAGGCAATCAAACAGGACTAAAACACATAATAAAATCCACAAAAACAAAAAGTGTGGTGGTGGCCCTATCAATCAAATACATATACATCCACTGTAGATATCCGAGTAGACACAGACTAGAGTGTGACACCCCCTAGAGGAAGCAATGGCGAAACGTGCGTCGGAGTGCTGCGTTGGTGGTCAGTTACTTCTTTCTTTAAACCTTTATCTTACCATGCAACGCCCGGGTGGGTAAAGTTACTGTTTACATTGCGTATGCAATTTTTGGTCTGTGTCTACTCGGATATCTACAGAGGATGTATATGTATTTGACTGATAGGGCCACCACCACACTTTTAGTTTTTGTGGATTTTAATACATGTTTTAGTCCTTTTTGATTATGCATAAATAAAGATTGGAATAGTTATTTTACAATACTGGAGTCATTGTTATGGTTTATGTTACTTTATCAGGCTGGTAGAACATCAACTAAGCAAGAAGGTTGAGGATTAAAGGGAAAACTGAACTCAGGGATGAAAGACAAGACACTGAACCCGAAAACTCCAGCCCTAAAACAGCCCTGTCTGCTTGCCTCAAATTATCCTAGGTGATATGGAACAACCACAAGATGTCTCTCCCTGTGCCAAAGTGTGGACACAAAACAAGAAATACAAATAAATAACACAAAAGGAAGTGCAATCGTCTGGATCACAACAGAGATAGCTAACAAGGCACAAAATCGCAGATACAAAGAATAGTTGAAGAATGAGAGACAAAAATTAGAAATATCGAGCCAGAAATAGAAATAGCAAACCAGAAGCACAAACAATAGAGCTGGCAATGAGATTTTAAAATCGGCATTGGCTATAGAACACACAGAATATTTTTGTGAGTATGATGTGTGCACCAGGTGGAAGGTACAGAGCTCTCACCATCAAAGTATGTTAACTATTGCTAGTCCAGAACAAAGATTGGAGATAACTGGGTGTGACAGATTCAATCAGCAGACAAGCCGCTAGAGCACTGTTCAGACTGCTGACTGAAGTGAACCAGATAGAGATTCAATGTCTCCTCATTTTGAAAGTATAAACTGAAGAAGACGCTGGCACAAATGTTACAGGAGCCCACCTAACTTCTCAAAAGAGTAGTTCTGACCCGTGTCTTTATACAACTGCCACAACAATTAGCAATTAAAGTTTATTTTGTTGAAGATGACAAAACTATAAAGACATCATTTAAAGCACATATTATCCCTCATGGATAAGAGATCTAGGCAGAGAAATGTGAAAGCTCTTACCATTTCACCTTAACAATTATTACAATACCTTTAAACAACCCAGCCTTGAGAACTTCCTACCACGAACATAATATGTTGTAATTGTAACTATGCTTCTGGACGTCATCGCTTTTTTGTTTCTCCTTCACTTGAAATTTAACATCTGTCAGTTTGTTTTGTAAGGACTTAACACACTGTGAAAATATAAACTCTAAAAATACAAGCTAAAATACATCCTCACCAAAGACAAAGGCTGAAGCCATTTGCATCCCACTGTGTACATTACGCACAAAGCCATTGTGTAGTGGTGCCATTTTTCACTATCTTCAATGGCAATGTTCTCTTCATATTTTCATATAATAGAAGGAAATGATCATTTTTATTGCTTTACTTTAGTATTAAACTTGACCTAGAAGCTTATGATGGCTATTTCAAAGTGCCTATTTTTTTATTGTATAATGTGTTTTTCTATCTGAAGACGGAACTATAGTATAGTATAGTATAGTATTGTTGCTATCTGCTGCAGTTTTATAAAAAGTGCTGATTGGTTCCAATGTTAACTTCACATTAATTTCCTACTATTTTCACTATTTTTTCTTGGAGTTAGTGAGCAAAGATGGTTTTACCTAGATTCTGGAAACACATTGCATTAGCTTCTAGATCTGCTCATTCAATATTTGTAGTCTAGGATACATTATCTGTACATCACATGTCGGCTGCGGGTGTGTGAAGAGGCCTCACAGGTTGAGCCTTCTCTATACAAGGTGGGTGTTTGTTGCATATTGCAGCAAATACCCAATGGTAACACACGCGAACAGGGCTGGCACCGATCTTGGGTGTTAACCCTTTGATTGCAGTCAGCAAAGTAGCCGCCATTATGGCAAAGATTGTCACTCGTCGACCATCGGGGAGTGACAATCTGTTGCAGAGTAGTTTAACAGCATCCATTACAATGAGCCAGTGGCAGATTGTAATAGATCATATGTAAAATCCCCATATACTACTGTATGGCAGTATATGGTAAGATCAAGCAGACAACCTAGGGTTAAAAAAAGTAACAAAAATTGTAAAAATGTTTTTACAAAGTTAAAAAATATGTATAAACCTAAAACACAGTGAAGAAAACATTGAAGATGTTCCTAACATCTGCTAACTTATCGGAAGACACACGTGCAGAACGATGTTCTTCACAATAGTATGTGAAGAACAATATGTGTCAAGAACACATTGCAGATGTTTCCATACATCTGCTCGCTCCAGCCCCTCACTCCGATCCTCCATGCCCGCTCCATGATGTCCGTTTAGATCCTCCATGCCTGCTCCAGCCCCGGTCCACTCCTCCATGCCCGCTCCACTCCTCCATGCCCACTCCACTCCTCCATGCCCGCTCAAGCCCCGATCCACTCCTCCATGCCCGCTCCAGTCCCCGCTCCGCCCCTGCATGCCTGATCCAGCGTCAGCGCTCGTGTCTTCAGCTAAGTGAGCAGATGTTCGGAACATCTGCAATCTGTTCTTCACTGTGTTCTTTCACTGTGTTATTCACTTAAATGATCCTGTGTTCACTGTGTTCACTATTTTAATTGTATTCTTCACTGTTCTTTACTGTCTTTTCTTAATTAAATGCTCGATCTCGAGCAGGGGAAATACTCGTCCGAGCAACGAGCCGTTCCGAGTACTCTAATACTCGAACGAGCATCAAGCTCGGACGAGTATACTCGCTCATCTCTTCTACCGTCCCATACCTCTGCCTAACTTTACTGAAAGGACTTTAAGGACTCTAACTTTTTCACCACTTAACTGAAGGATATAGGAATTATAGAGACAGTCAACTGTCAGTAAACTAAGGCTATGCATTATGGGATGGGATGTCACTCCACTTGAAGTAGATAGGGTACTCAAGTAGGATAACTAATCTGTACCATTATCATAATAGGCACTCATTTTGTTAAATGTAATGCAGAAATACTTTAATAGATGAAAAGCAATCTAAAAGGCCTATGTAATGTTTCGGAATACACTAAGACCTTCATCAGACACGGATTGCAAGGTGGTAAATGAGTCAAGTAAGTGGAGCTGACTGCTGAAAATGCAGTAGGAGATCAGAGAAAAGAGCTTGTTTCCTCAGGCGGTGTTCACAATCTCCTACTGAATTTTCATCTTTTCAAGGATATCTTAACCTGACCCTTACTTTTCTTACTTTTACTTTTCCTCCTATGCCACCATTAACTTTAACAGATGAGTCTCTACACACAGTTGTAGTTCACATCACAAGCACTAGTGGGTGACATCTCTAGATGGAGTATTACAAAATCAGAATTTTGGTCATCCTGTGCCTTTTAAAGGAAATCTACCATTTGCTTTTATGCATTATGAATCAAACATACCTTGAGAGTGCTGTAGCTACACTGATGCAGAAACATATCTTGTTTAATTCCTGAACTGAGTGGTTTTGCTAAAAAACAATTATAAAATTATGATTATGAGATTCTATCACTCCTGAGGCTGCCCCAGCACTCTCCTCATCCTAATTATGCACTGCTCTAGCCTTGTCCTGCTGAGAATACCTCATCACTGTGTTGTCTCTGACAGGCAGAAGTAATCAATCGCTGCACCAACCGCCAGCTGCTGTGTATGAGTCATCCAGCTCAGGTTGATCAGTCCTGTCTGGACAGTTCCGGCAGCTCCTCTATATGTAGAAGTATTGTGTTTATGTACGGCAGACAGGGCACCCAGCTTTCCCAAGGTCCTGAATTTTATAATAGTTTTTTGAGCAAAAAACTTGCTTAAACTTGAACTTGAGACACATCAAACCAGGTGAAAATATAGGGAAGGCCATAGCTGTGCACGTTATTCATTTTTAGTATAATGTACCATATATACAGTATATTTTAAGTATTATTTAAGTATTTTTTTTCCGATTTCTAGTTGTATTTATGTTCATAAATGTTGTTCAAAGTTTAACAAAGTAGAAAAACGGCACAGTATCAAAGGTGTTAACGAACCGGCAAAGTAAGCCATTAAATAACGGAGATTTTGCCTTTAGTTCCACACAAAAGAAATGATGGACACATACCTATTATGCACATGACTCCGGGCTAAACCGCGGAAGAATAAAATGTCTCTTTAATCATTTTGTCCGACTATTTATCTGTTGTTGGCTTTCTGTGCACCGTTTTCTACTTTGTGCACTGCAATTGTACGGTAATAGATGAAATACATATACCATAATTAGAAGAGAGCAATTCCACGCATTTCTAAACTCTCTACAATGGAAACGCTATTACTTATCCTCGCCTTTCAGACTTCTGCAGCTGTTGCATTAAGCCAGAAAAGATTATCCAGAAGAATACAACATGCAGAGTACGGTCTTTTATCTGTGCCGCACATAAATTGTGCTTTTCTGCTCTTTTTAGCAAGGTAAACAAAATGAATTACCTTCCTAGAATTAAAAGCAAACACAGGAGATAGCGCTAATAATTCATTTGTGCCCTCCACCAACTATAGAATAGACAAAAGGGTCATAGTCAGTGTCACTCAGCAAAGCTTAAACACAAAGAAACACATCGGGCAAGAAGTAACTAATAAAACATTCTAAGAAACAGTATCCTTAAAGGATTATGCCCCCCTTCCAGTAAAAACAAGGACAATAGAGTCGGAAGCAGTTGGATTCCTGTTTGCCTGCATCAGGCAGCTAAAATTACTGTCATCTCCCCCATTCACTTTTTAGGATAGACCAACAATAACTTAAAGAACCTGTCAGCAGAAATTGACCATTAACAGTATGTTGTCAAGCAGAGTAACACCTTCCCGATCATGTTTTTTCAGTGGCTCAATGTGATGGCAACAACCAGAAATTCTATGTTATGGGGGGATGTAAGCTGATTACGTAAAGTCACGGAGGTGTAGAGTTTGGCACTGAAGTCAAGCTCTCCCCTACTCAAAAACCTCTTTCTGCTGTGATTGACATCATGTATCAGGCTTTTGGAGAGTCAGTTATAATGTTCCTTGAAACAAAACTGTCAATCATAGCATTGGGGGCATACTGAGGCAGAGAGAGCTTCACTTCAGTTCTAAACTCCCAGCCTCCATTATGTTATATGCCTCATTTTCTGGATGATGCCCCTACATTGGGCAATGAAAAAAAAACTTGACCTGCAATGTTTTTAGCTGCTTGAGGACATACTGGTAGTGGTTTAATAAGTAAATGCCTACTGCCTGGTTCTCTTTTATGCTGGCCAACACCTTTGAAGATGACAATTTCATTTCTAAAAGTCAGAGGACAATTTCATTTCCTGTATCTATAAGTGATACTTGCCTGTTACCTGCTTCACTTTGCTTTTGCTACCAGCTTGCTTTTTAGAAGAGCTTGTTTAACGGGGTATTCTCGTCTGGGCATTCAATTTCATTACTCTGCCTTGTATAAACATTTCATCCATTAGATGTTATTAAAAATATTTTACCCATGTGAAGATAATTTCTCATAAATGTAGCCATATGGTCCCTTGGAAATAAGACTGTGTTCTTGGATACGACCACCTCTGCTGCAGTGATTGCACAAAGAAACAAAAGGTTTTTGTACATGAAATGTCTGGGAATTACTGCATGTTACTGAATGAACGCTGTAGTCAGGTGGTCAGGCAGGACTCAATAGCATGTCTGACCACTGCTGCCTAAATGTGAGGTGGTCGTAACTGAGGAAGCTATCTCGTTTCTAAGGGACAACATGGCTACATTTCTGAGAAATGATCTTCACATTTTTTTTAAATAACATTTATTTTTATGTACCGTTTTCTATTCCGGTTCTCTTAAGCATCCACGCACAATCCAAATATCACTCAATAACATAAAATTAGAAGGTGCGGCACTCACCGATTAAAAGCAGTCCATTTTATTTCATCCAAGGATAACTAATCTGCCTAACCTCTTTTAGTAAGGTTTTAGTGAAGTAAAATGGACTGCTTTTAATTGGTGAGTGCCGCACCTTCTTTCTTTCTGTGATTAAGTGGAACCGAGCGTCTGATGCTGTTTGGAGTAGAGCACCGTTGTCTTTCCGTTTTTGGTCAGCTTCAGGATTGCCTTGGTATAAAGTGAACAGTAGATGATCTGATAGTGCCCCCCATTCATTCTCTTGGATTGACAATCCAAATATCATATTAAAGAGGAAACTCTCCTGTTTGAAATGACACAAGAATTGCATTTCTAGGTGCAGGGGTTCAGGAGATATAGGCGTTTGAAATGTGCCCCCCTCCAGCCGGTCAGCGGAAGGCAGAATATAGAAGAAGTTGCAAGAGGCTTTCACTTTCACTTTGCAGAAGTACCTGCACCCTCTGCATCTGTAGCTGAACCTGGGATAGGGTTGATGGAATGATGCTGTACATATTTATTACATATTTTGGTAAAAGTTACTACTTATTTAAAAAAAACTTTAATTAGAAAAATGACAAAAAAGCTTATTTTTTCACATTGGCATTCAATAATTGGCAAATTTTATGAAGAAAAAAATATGTAATTATTAAAACTATCCTATCAAGTTAAAGTCTCACATGTCATAAAAAGTTAAAATTTTTATGATATGTAAAGCTTTTTCAGTAATATCGTCATTTATAGAAGCGCATAGCAAAACGTCAAAAATTGATCTGGACATTCAGGCACCAATGACCATCGATCACGAAGGGGTTAAAGGGATTTCCAGGATTTTTTATTGATGCTATTTCCTTTTGACAGGTCATTATTTCTTATAGATGAGTAATTGACATCCGGCCCCTAAACAGAGCACTCTTGATTTTTGTATATCTGTCCCAGAATTCCTTGTAAACTCCTTTAAGTGCAGTATAGTTATTTATATTGCATTTAAGAGCCTTATTCCCATAGTCTCTCCTTTAAATAGTTGACAAGCCAGTGGATTTCAGTGTTAAATTAATTACGTTTCAGACCCATATCTTCACCTGTTTAGACATCCTACCTGAAGTTTACACTTCAAACAACCGCAATCTTTCATTGATTTTAGACTGACTTTGGGAATCCATAGCAACATCTGAAAACGAAGACAACAGAGAAAAGACAGATAATGAAGAAAAGCAGAAGTTATTATTTTCATAATTGACCCGTTCCAGGTGGTAACTAGCAAGCTGCTGCAAATTGCCAGCGTTTCGCAGAAATCATTAGTTCAGCTTGATTTTTTAAAGTAATGAATTGACTTGTAATGAATTTACAAAAACACACAAATTAAGCCAGAAAACAAATTAACCAAATGATTAATATGCAACATAAAAGTCGAGTTGTACATTTTACCAGTTACATCACAATAACATACCGGGGCATTAAATCCAGCCAGGCTAAAATATCTGGTATTTAGTGTTTTAGGTTTGAACCAAAATTCACAGTACAAACATATCTTATACCCATAAATCATAATATTCAATGAGTCCTCTCTTAGTCCTTTGTGTGAAATGTTCAAATATTTGAGCTCATTAGCAAATACAGAAAACACTGTTCTGCTAAATTGTATCTAAGAATGATATGCCCACATTACTATGTTCTGTAAAATGTTTTTTTTTTTTTTCTATTAAAGGACACCTGTCGGCAAAAGTTACCATAGTAAACCACTAGGAGCTTCTTTTCAAGCAAATTTGCAGATTGTGTTTCATTGATGGCCAAAAAAAAATGTGAAAATAAATGCAAGTTTTTCAGAGAAAAAGAGAGGTCAAGGCTGCAGTCGGGCTCTCTTTGTCTAAGAAAGCCCCCTAAAGCAGGGAGAGCTTGACTTCAGTACTGAAATCTCTACCTCTGTAGCTCTACACAACTAATTTGCCTTTCCCATCAAAGTTGATTTTCTGAATGAAGCCACCGTGCTGGACTTATAAATCACCCGGATGGTGCTAATTTTCAATCCCAGAAGTCGTGTTTACAATAGAGCAGCTCAAGGGGTCCATGTAAAAAAATTTTTATGTACAATTCAAATTCTATTGTGTTGATGTCACAATAGTTAAAGGTTTATTTCTATTAATTCTATAGTTTTAGATTTATTTTGTAAATTTATTTTGTAAATCATCTTGTAACAAAAGAAAAAAAAACCTTCATTGACTGTTTTATGATTGTCTATATTTTCAGGTTAAATTGTGAAAATGTCATAATAGGTAAGATTTTTATTCCAAGCCCATTCATAAGTTGCTTTAATTGTACTTTAAATGTGAATATTACCCCCCCCTCCCTTTAACCCTCTAAAATGCAAGTTTTTTTTTAAATAAAATGTTCCTATCTTGTTCAGTACATTTTTTACAAATTTTGGAAATTTCAGTTTTCACTAAAACAATGATAATGGAAGCATTACGAATAGAGATGAGCGAACACTAAAATGCTCGGGTACTCGTTATTCGAGACGAACTTTTCCCGATGCTCGAGTGCTCGTCTCGAATAACGAACCCCATTGAAGTCAATGGGAGACTCGAGCATTTTTCAAGGGGACCAAGGCTCTGCACAGGGAAGCTTGGCCAAACACCTGGGAACCTCAGAAAAGGATGGAAACACCACGGAAATGGACAGGAAACAGCAGGGGCAGCATGCATGGATGCCTCTGAGGCTGCTTAAACGCACCATTATGCCAAAATTATGGGCAACAGCATGGCCATGACAGAGTGACAGAATGAAGCTAGATAGCATCTAAAACATGCAATAATTGACCCTGACACTATAGGGGACGGCATGCAGAGGCAGCGGCAGCAGGCTAGAGAGTGTCATGGCGACATACCCTAAATGGACTCAGGCTTCAAACCAATGGGTGGCAGAGAGGAACCAAAGGAGGTGAGCAAGAAGTGCTCAAATAATATCGGTACATGATAAAAGTTTGCCAGTATATTTTGTGGATTACACAGCAGGGTGGCGACAAAGTTAACATGGAAGCCATGAAAACAACCCAAAATTCTGCCTGACACAGCTCGTTTGATAAGGGGACCATGTATGGAGGCAGTGAACTAGTAGTAGATTAAAGGTGCTGCAGTTAAAACTATGTTAGTTGGATCTTGGCATGGAGCTGGCGCTCCGCTGCCAGGCGAGCTTTCGCCAATCCAAGCCCCTGTCTCTAGGCTACTCCCCAAACAGCACTTCTAAGAACCTTTTGTATAAGATCAAGTGTAGTAGCGTTCTTATAAGTTTAGGATATGCCGGGTGAGGGGAATGTAAACAGATGCGCAAGAAGCGCATGATGCGCATGGAGCTGGCGCTCCGCTGCCAGGCGAGCTTTCGCAAATCCAAGCCCCTGTCTCTAGGCTACTCCCCAAACAGCACTTTTGTATAAGATCAAGTGTAGTAGCGTTCTTATAAGTTTAGGATATGGCGGGTGAGGGGAATGTAAACAGATGCGCAAGAAGCGCTGAAATAATATCCCTAAATGGTAAAAGTTTGCAAGTATATTTTGTGGATTACACAGCAGGGTGGCGACAAAGTTAACAACTTTGATGTGGAATCCATGAAAACAACCCAAATTTCTGCCTGACACACCTCGTTTGATAAAGGGACGATGTATGGAGGCAGCTATATGGACGACTTTTGGAGGTAGGAATGGAGACAACGTGTGGAGGCTGCTATGGAGACAATTTAATTTGGATAGTGCCTGTATGTGGCAGTCCCAAACATTTTTCAAACCAGAGGAGCAGGTAGGTGGCCCTCCAGTAAAATGGGATAGATTGAGTGCCTGTATGTGGCAGTCCCAAAAATTGTTCAAACCAGAGGAGCAGGTAGGTGGCCCTCCAGTAAAATGGAATAGATTGAGTGCCTGTATGTGGCAGTCCCAAAAATTGTTCAAACCAGAGGAGCAGGTAGGTGGCCCTGCAGTAAAATGGAATAGATTGAGTGCCTGTATGTGGCAGTCCCAAAAATGTTTCAAACCAGAGGAGCAGGTAGGTGGCCCTCCAGTAAAATGGGATAGATTGAGTGCCTGTATGTGGCAGTCCCAAAAATGTTTCAAACCAGAGGAGCAGGTAGGTGGCCCTCCAGTAAAATGGGATAGATTGAGTGCCTGTATGTGGCAGTCCCAAAAATGTTTCAAACCAGAGGAGCAGGTAGGTGGCCCTCCAGTAAAATGGAATAGATTGAGTGCCTGTATGTGGCAGTCCCAAAAATTCTTCAAACCAGAGGAGCAGGTAGGTGGCCCTCCAGTAAAATGGGATAGATTGAGTGCCTGTATGTGGCAGTCCCAAAAATGTTTCAAACCAGAGGAGCAGGTAGGTGGCCCTCCAGTAAAATGGAATAGATTGAGTGCCTGTATGTGGCAGTCCCAAAAATTCTTCAAACCAGAGGAGCAGGTAGGTGGCCCTCCAGTAAAATGGAATAGATTGAGTGCCTGTATGTGGCAGTCCCAAAAATTGTTCAAACCAGAGGACCGGGTAGGTGGCCCTCCAGAAAAATGGAATAGATTGAGTGCCTGTATGTGGCACTCACAAAAATTGTTTCAAACAGAGGACCGGGTAGGTGGCCCTCCAGAAAAATTAAATGCATGAAGTATAGCAAGAGCCAGTGGGCCCTGTCAAAAAATAGCCATTTTCCTCTGCTTTACTGTACAAAGAGGAGGAGAAGGAGGAAAATGAGGAGGAGGAGGAGGAGTGGATCAATTATTCAGGTTGAGCTTCCTTCACCTGGTGGAGATTGGAAATTCTGAGAAATCCAGCCTTTATTCATTTTAATAAGCGTCAGCCTGTCAGCGCTGTCAGTCGACAGGCGTGTACGCTTATCGGTGATGATGCCACCAGCTGCACTGAAAACCCGCTCGGACAAGACGCTAGCGGCAGGGCAGGCAAGAACCTCCAAGGCGTACAGCGCCAGTTCGTGCCACATGTCCAGCTTTGAAACCCAGTAGTTGTAGGGAGCTGTGTGATCATTTAGGACGATGGTATGGTCAGCTACGTACTCCCTCACCATCTTTCTGTAAAGATCAGCCCTACTCTGCCGAGACTGGGGACAGGTGACAGTGTCTTGCTGGGGTGACATAAAGCTGGCAAAAGCCTTGTAAAGCGTACCCTTGCCAGTGCTGGACAAGCTGCCTGCTCGCCTACTCTCCCTCGCTACTTGTCCCGCAGAACTACGCACTCTGCCGCTAGCGCTGTCAGAAGGGAAATACTGTTTCAGCTTGTGCACCAGGGCCTGCTGGTATTCATGCATTCTCACACTCCTTTCCTCTGCAGGGATGAGAGTGGCAAGATTTTGCTTGTACCGTGGGTCCAGGAGAGTGAACACCCAGTAATCGGTGCTGGAATAAATTCTTTGAACGCGAGGGTCACGGGATAGGCAGCCTAGCATGAAATCTGCCATATGCGCCAGAGTACCAACGCGTAAGAATTCACTCCCCTCACTGGCCTGACTGTCCATTTCCTCCTCCTCCAACTCCTCCAACTCCTCTTCTTCTGCCCATACACGCTGAACAGTGAAGGACTCAACAATGGTCCCCTCTTGTGTCTCGCCAACATTCTCCTCCTCTTCCTCCTCATCCTCCTCCACCTCCACCTCCTCCGATATGCGCTGAGAAACAGACCTCAGGGTGCTTTGGCTATCAACAAGGGAATATTCTTCCCCCGTCTCTTGTGACGAGCGCAAAGCTTCCGACTTCATGCTGACCAGAGAGTTTTTCAACAGGCCAAGCAGCGGGATGGTGAGGCTGATGATGGCGGCATCGCCACTGACCATCTGTGTTGACTCCTCAAAGTTACTCAGCACCTGACAGATATCAGACATCCACGTCCACTCCTCATTGTAGACTTGAGGAAGCTGACTGACCTGACTACCAGTTCTGGTGGAAGTTGACATCTGGCAGTCTACAATCGCTCTGCGCTGCTGGTAAACTCTGGATAACATGGTCAGTGTTGAATTCCACCTCGTGGGCACGTCGCACAACAGTCGGTGAGCGGGCAGTTGGAGGCGGCGCTGCGCTGCCCTGAGAGTGGCAGCATCTGGGCTGGACTTCCTGAAATGCGCACAGATGCGGCGCACCTTCGTGAGCAAATCAGACAGATTGGGGTATGTCTTGAGGAAACGCTGCACTATCAGATTTAACACATGGGCCAGGCATGGCACATGTGTCAGTCTGCCGAGTTGCAGAGCCGCCACCAGGTTACGGCCGTTGTCACACACAACCATTCCCGGCTTGAGGTTCAGCGGTGCCAGCCACAGATCAGTCTGCGCCGTGATGCCCTGTAATAGCTCTTGGGCGGTGTGCCTTTTGTCGCCTAGGCTCAGCAGTTTGAGCACCGCCTGCTGTCGCTTAGCGACGGCACTGCTGCTGTGCCTAGAGCTACCGACTGATGGCGCCGTGCCCACGGATGGTAGTTCGGAGGAGGAGGTGGAGGAGGGGTGGGAGGAGGAGGAGGCATAGTAGGCCTGAAACACCTGGACCGAGGTAGGCCCCGCAATCCTCGGCGTCGGCAGTATATGAGCAGCCCCAGGGTCAGACTCGGTCCCAGCCTCCACCAAGTTAACCCAATGTGCCGTCAGCGATATATAGTGGCCCTGCCCGGCAGCACTCGTCCACGTGTCCGTGGTCAGGTGGACCTTGTCAGAAACGGCGTTGGTCAGGGCACGGATGATGTTGTCTGACACGTGCTGGTGCAGGGCTGGGACGGCACATCGGGAAAAGTAGTGGCGGCTGGGGACCGAATACCGAGGGGCGGCCGCCGCCATGAGGTTGCGAAAGGCCTCGGTCTCTACTAGCCTATAGGGCAGCATCTCCAGGCTAAGCAATCTGGAGATGTGCACATTAAGGGCTTGGGCGTGCGGGTGGGTTGCACTATATTTGCGTTTCCGCTCCAGCGTCTGGGGTATGGAGAGCTGAACGCTGGTGGATGCTGTGGAGGATCGTGGAGGCGACGATGGGGTTTTTGTGCCAGGGTCCTGGGCAGGGGGCTGACTAGCAGCTGACACAGGGGAAGGAGCAGTGGTGTGCACGGCCGGAGGTGAACGGGCTTGTTGCCACTGAGTGGGGTGCTTAGCATTCATATGCCTGCGCATACTGGTGGTAGTTAAGCTAGTAGTGGTGGAACCCCTGCTGAGCCTGGTTTGGCAAATGTTGCACACCACAGTCCGTCGGTCATCCGGTGTTTCCTTAAAGAACCTCCACACTTCTGAAGATCTAGCCCTCGCCGCAAGAGCCCTCACCACGGGAGCTTCACTAGTTGACAGTGGCGCTGATGCACCAGCTCTGGCCCTGCCTCTCCGTCTGGCCCCACCACTGCCTCTTCCAACCTGTTCAGGTCGAGGACTCTCCTCCGTCTCAGAAGCACTGTGTTCACCCGGCCTCTCAACCCAGCTTGGGTCTGTCACCTCATCATCCTCCGATCCCTCAGTCTGCTCCCCCCTCGGACTTCCTGCCCTGACAACAACTTCCCCACTGTCTGACAACCGTGTCTCCTCATCGTCGGACACCTCTTTACACACTTCCACTACGTCAAGAAGGTCATCATCACCCACAGACTGTGACTGGTGGAAAACCTGGGCATCGGAAAATTGCTCAGCAGCAACCGGACAAGTGGTTTGTGACTGTGGGAAGGGTCCAGAAAACAGTTCCTCAGAGTATGCCGGTTCAAATGCCAAATTTTCCTGGGAGGGGGCAGACTGGGGGGGAGGAGGCTGAGGTGCAGGAGCTGGAGGAGTGGGGATTTCGGTGACATGGGTGGACTGCGTGGAAGACTGACTGGTGGTGGACAAATTGCTCGAAGCATTGTCAGCAATCCACGACATCACCTGTTCGCACTGTTCTGGCCTCAACAGTGCTCTACCACGAGTCCCAGTAACTTCAGACATGAACCTAGGGAGTGTAGCTCTGCGGCGTTCCCCTGCTCCCTCATCAGCAGGTGGTGTCTCACCCCGCCCAGGACCACGGCCTCTGACCCCTGCAGTAGTTGGACGCCCACGTCCCCGCCCTCGTCCTCTACCCCTAGCCCTGGGGTTAAACATTTTTAAAATGAGAGTTATAACTTTTTTTTTTTTTTTTACTTTTTTTTTTTTTTTTTGTGTGTTTTTTTTGTGTTTTTTGTTTTTTTTTGTGTTTTTTGTTTTTTTTTGAGTTTTTAGAACCAAACAATCCTATCCTATTGCTATGGCTATTTTCTAGCCAAGTATCAAAGGAAGCACACTACTATGCCAGATGAGATGACACTGAGTTATTGCCTAATAGAAATCCAACCCCTACTGAATTTTGCCACTTCAGCCTTTGCTATGGATATGTGCGCCACTAAGCGCAGAACACAGCGGTCGCAAGTCTCACTACAAATTGCTCAGAATTGGCAAGTACATGCACTGCAGAAACTACAGCCACCAGCAGATCAACCAGAAATCAAATATATAGAACGCTACTGTAGGCTTCAAGAAGCTATTTGTATTCTCCTATGGCTATTTTCTAGCCAAGTATCAAAGGAAGCACACTACTATGCCAGATGAGATGACACTGAGTTATTGCCTAATAGAAATCCAACCCCTACTGAATTTTGCCACTTCAGCCTTTGCTATGGATATGTGCGCCACTAAGCGCAGAACACAGCGGTCGCAAGTCTCACTACAAATTGCTCAGAATTGGCAAGTACATGCACTGCAGAAACTACAGCCACCAGCAGATCAACCAGAAATCAAATATATAGAACGCTACTGTAGGCTTCAAGAAGCTATTTGTATTCTCCTATGGCTATTTTCTAGCCAAGTATCAAAGGAAGCACACTACTATGCCAGATGAGATGACACTGAGTTATTGCCTAATAGAAATCCAACCCCTACTGAATTTTCCCACTTCAGCCTTTGCTATGGATATGTGCGCCACTAAGCGCAGAACACAGCGGTCGCAAGTCTCACTACAAATTGCTCAGAATTGGCAAGTACATGCACTGCAGAAACTACAGCCACCAGCAGATCAACCAGAAATCAAATATATAGAACGCTACTGTAGGCTTCAAGAAGCTATTTGTATTCTCCTATGGCTATTTTCTAGCCAAGTATCAAAGGAAGCACACTACTATGCCAGATGAGATGACACTGAGTTATTGCCTAATAGAAATCCAACCCCTACTGAATTTTCCCACTTCAGCCTTTGCTATGGATATGTGCGCCACTAAGCGCAGAACACAGCGGTCGCAAGTCTCACTACAAATTGCTCAGAATTGGCAAGTACATGCACTGCAGAAACTACAGCCACCAGCAGATCAACCAGAAATCAAATATATAGAACGCTACTGTAGGCTTCAAGAAGCTATTTGTATTCTCCTATGGCTATTTTCTAGCCAAGTATCAAAGGAAGCACACTACTATGCCAGATGAGATGACACTGAGTTATTGCCTAATAGAAATCCAACCCCTACTGAATTTTCCCACTTCAGCCTTTGCTATGGATATGTGCGCCACTAAGCGCAGAACACAGCGGTCGCAAGTCTCACTACAAATTGCTCAGAATTGGCAAGTACATGCACTGCAGAAACTACAGCCACCAGCAGATCAACCAGAAATCAAATATATAGAACGCTACTGTAGGCTTCAAGAAGCTATTTGTATTCTCCTATGGCTATTTTCTAGCCAAGTATCAAAGGAAGCACACTACTATGCCAGATGAGATGACACTGAGTTATTGCCTAATAGAAATCCAACCCCTACTGAATTTTGCCACTTCAGCCTTTGCTATGGATATGTGCGCCACTAAGCGCAGAACACAGCGGTCGCAAGTCTCACTACAAATTGCTCAGAATTGGCAAGTACATGCACTGCAGAAACTACAGCCACCAGCAGATCAACCAGAAATCAAATATATAGAACGCTACTGTAGGCTTCAAGAAGCTATTTGTATTCTCCTATGGCTATTTTCTAGCCAAGTATCAAAGGAAGCACACTACTATGCCAGATGAGATGACACTGAGTTATTGCCTAATAGAAATCCAACCCCTACTGAATTTTCCCACTTCAGCCTTTGCTATGGATATGTGCGCCACTAAGCGCAGAACACAGCGGTCGCAAGTCTCACTACAAATTGCTCAGAATTGGCAAGTACATGCACTGCAGAAACTACAGCCACCAGCAGATCAACCAGAAATCAAATATATAGAACGCTACTGTAGGCTTCAAGAAGCTATTTGTATTCTCCTATGGCTATTTTCTAGCCAAGTATCAAAGGAAGCACACTACTATGCCAGATGAGATGACACTGAGTTATTGCCTAATAGAAATCCAACCCCTACTGAATTTTCCCACTTCGGTCTTTGCTATGGATATGTGTGCCACTAAGAGCTAAACACAACGGTAGCAAGTCCCCCTGCTAATTCCTCACAAAATGGTAAAAGATGCAAATTAAAATAAAAAAAGTAGAACGTTATTGTAGCCCTAAGAAGGGCTGTTGGGTTCTTTGAGAATCACTCCTGCCTAACAGTAAGCTAATAGAACACCCTAACGCTTTCCCTGACCAGCAGCAGCTCTCTCCCTAGCGGCATCCAGAGACAGAATGATCCGAGCAGCGCGGCCAGCGGCTAGTCTATCCCAGGGTCACCTGATCTGGCCAGCCAACCACTGCTATCGACGTGTAAGGGTACCACGTCATGCTGGGTGGAGTGCAGAGTCTCCTGGCTTGTGATTGGCTCTGTTTCTGGCCGCCAAAAAGCAAAACGGCGGGAGCTGCCATTTTCTCGAGCGGGCAAAGTATTCGTCCGAGCAACGAGCAGTTTCGAGTACCCTAATGCTCGACCGAGCATCAAGCTCGGACGAGCATGTTCGCTCATCTCTAATTACGAAGCAAACAGACAATTATAGAAACCATCAAAAGTTCATTGAAATCCATGGACATTGTAATATTTATGATATTATTATAAATGCTGAAAATATTTGGATTTGATATTGTGCCTGATTCAGTTGGAAGCCATGACAAATAAACAAATAGATTGTGATGATGTCACTATAGAGGTTTTTTTTCTACAATATCATGATGTCACAATATTTTTTTTCTGCACAAAGAAACCAGAACTGCACAACCAGAACTACACAAAAAATTTATAACTGCAACCACTTGGTATTGGACTATTTGGAGCGATTCTGAGTTCATAGAAGGACAACCATGTAAATATATATTAATTTGCTAATCAACATATGATTTTTGAATAATTTAATTAAAATTGATGAACTAACAACAACACTAAGACAGTGTTGATTGGCCCCATGCCCACCAGGCTTATGTTCTGCACATATGGCCAGTCCATATGGGATTCCTATGTCATGTATTCCCGGGCAAGAACTTGCACTGTACATATAACATGTCAATATTGGAATAGGACAGAATTGGGGATATTTATGAATTGTTTCTGTAAGTCAGAAAATCTTTCCTATTTACGGTTTTCAATATTTATTTCCTATGGAACTTGTCATTGTTTTGCAAGTTCACCGAAACCTCATAAACCTTTAAAATTAATAATCTCCCTTTGCAGCCGGTTTGGTATCCAGTTATACTGAGTGATTGTTTTCTCTCTGGTGTGCCTCAAACAGAACTCTTCTTGTCAATCTGCAGAGAAAGATCGACAGGATTGGTAGAAGAAAATGTTCCTATAGGTTTGAATGAATAATCTCCATGCACCTGAGGAATAACAGAAGGTATGTTTGATTTAATGCTTCTGAACCCGGGAGTTGCATGATAACTGCTTCTGTCTGCCAGTGATTAGAAGCCTAGAGCTTTTTTATACAACTGGTGTTGCTCTGTGTTTTGGGTTGACTCTACACTCATGGGAAAAGCTTTATTTCTGAAACTCATTTAAACTGGATGTGAACATAGGGTACTATTTGTAAATAGGGTGTTGTTAGTAAGATAAATTCAATGGTGTCATATGAGGAGAAGTCAGAACAGATATTATTAACATTGGTAGAGGTTTTAACTCTAGGACTTTATATGATTGTCAATGCCCTAGGGATAGTAGCCTGTCAAGGATGACTTAGTGTCCCATACTGGCCGCAGCAAGTGACAGCATCAAGCTATAATAGTTTTTTTTAATCAAAAAGTCAAGTTATAAGTCTTATAAATTGTATCCACATATTCAAATTGATCTCAAAGGGGTATTCCCATGAATACAGGATTCTTATTTACACTCAGGATAACAAAGAAAAATCGTTCTCTAATTCACTGTTATTAACAAAAATACAGCTTTTAGGATCCAGGAGGGAGCTTTCACTGATACACAGACTCTCTTCCTGCCAGCATGTACACAGCGTGAGGAAAGCTACAAGCAACAGGCTGATAAGTTCTTTCTCAGGGGGTGGCACATCAGATCTGATAGCATGTGTAGCTGACATCTAGCAGAGCTGGAGAGTGTCATTGTGTGTAATATGCATCTCAAAGATCCCATCATCTCTGATATGTCTCATCTCTCTCTTTCTATGTGTCAGATACTAGTGAATGTTCATAAGGTAAATGAAAGTGTATGTAATTCTGTACCCTGATAATCTAAGCACATTGTCAGCTCACAGAACTAGATCGATCATAATGTGTCTGCTTAGAGAGTCCACACCCACACTGAGCTATAGGAGCTGAAACAGCAATAAAACTGAGTAAAATTGTAAAGTAAAGGGTTAAAGATTATCTTTATTGTGTAAATATCACTAGGGGATTGAAATTTGAGAATTTTCTTTCATGGGCAAATCCCTATTACTAGTCATGGTTAAGGGAAGCAGCTTCATCTAGTTCACTAATATCTAAATCTCACCTTTGATGTGTGGTTGAAATGTTTCTCACTGTCTGATATCACCATTAGAGATGAGCGAGTATACTCGTCCGAGCTTGATGCTCGTTCGAGTATTAAGGTACTCGAAACGGCTCGTTGCTCGGACGAGTATTTCCCCTGCTCGAGATCGAGCATTTCATTAAAAAAACACAGTGAAGAACAATGAAGAATAGAATAAAAACAGTGAACACTGTGAACACAGGATCATTTAAGTGAAAAACACAGTAAAGAACACAGTGAAGAATAGATTACAGATGTTCGGCACATCTGCTTACTTGTCGGGAGATACGCGCGAAACGGTGCGAACAAAATAGTATGTGAAGAACAATATATATGTGTGAAGAACACATTGAAGAACACGGTGAGCAGGACAGAGACACCGGGGAGCAGCACAGAGACACCGGGGAGCAGCACAGAGACACCGGGGAGCGGCACGGAGACATTGGGCAGTGGCACGGAGACATCGGGCAGCGGCACGGAGCGGCACGGAGACATAGGGGCACGGAGACATAGGGGCACGGAGACATAGGGGCACGGAGACATAGGGGCACGGAGACATCGGGGCACGGAGACATCGGGGCACGGAGACATAGCGGCACGGAGCGGCACGGAGACATAGGGGCACGGAGACATCGGGGCACGGAGACATAGGGGCACGGAGACATAGGGGCACGGAGACATAGGGGCACGGAGACATCGGGGCACGGAGACATCGGGGCACGGAGACATAGCGGCACGGAGCGGCACGGAGACATAGGGGCACGGAGACATCGGGGCACGGAGACATAGGGGCACGGAGACATAGGGGCACGGAGACATCGGGGCACGGAGACATCGGGGCACGGAGACATCGGGGCACGGAGACATAGCGGCACGGAGCGGCACGGAGACATAGGGGCACGGAGACATAGGGGCACGGAGACATCGGGGCACGGAGACATCGGGGCACGGAGACATAGCGGCACGGAGCGGCACGGAGACATAGGGGCACGGAGACATCGGGGCACGGAGACATAGGGGCACGGAGACATAGGGGCACGGAGACATCGGGGCACGGAGACATCGGGGCACGGAGACATCGGGGCACGGAGACAAATCGGGGCACGGAGACATAGCGGCACGGAGCGGCACGGAGACATAGGGGCACGGAGACATCGGGGCACGGAGACAGGGGCACGGAGACATAGGGGCACGGAGACATCGGGGCACGGAGACATCGGGGCACGGAGACATAGCGGCACGGAGACATAGGGGCACGGAGACATCGGGGCACGGAGACATAGGGGCACGGAGACATAGGGGCACGGAGACATAGGGGCACGGAGACATCGGGGCACGGAGACATCGGGGCACGGAGACATAGGGGCACGGAGACATCGGGGCACGGTGACATCGGGGCACGGAGACATCGGGGCACGGAGACATAGGGGCACGGAGACATAGGGGCACGGAGACATCGGGGCACGGAGACATAGGGGCACGGAGACATAGGGGCACGGAGACATAGGGGCACGGAGACATAGGGGTACGGAGACATCGGGGCACGGAGACATCGGGGCACGGAGACATCGGGGAGACTTCAGTGGAAGAAGAGCAGCAGATCCCGGGACAGCGTATCTCCCGACAAGTAAGCAGATGTGCCGAACATCTGCAATCTATTCTTCACTGTGTTTTTCACTTAAATGATCCTGTGTTCACTGTGTTCACTGTTTTTATTCTATTCTTCACTGTTCTTCACATCTGCTAACTTGTCGGGAGATAATATACGCGCAGAACAGTGAAGAATAGATTGCAGATGTTTGCATACATCTGCTAACTTATCAGAAGACATTCTTTTTCAATTAATTAACACATTTTATTCCCGAACCATGGTCCCTTTGAAAAATGCTCGAGTCTCCCATTGACTTCAATGGGGCTCGTTATTCGAGACGAGCACTCGAGCATCAGGAAAAGTTCGTCTCGAATAACGAGCACTCGAGCATTTTAGTGCTCGCTCATCTCTAATCACCATCTTTCTGTACTAAATGTGAGAATTTAAGAATTCATGACTAGTTGAATATGTTCATGATTTCTGTATCTAGTAATGTCAAATTAGAAAGGTTGGTAGGGGGCATCAGTGAAATTACCATTGCTTTATGATGAACATTCTTGGGCCAGTTTGGGGTTGAAAAAAATAATTTGTTAACTTACATATGAAAGTGTGGCAATATGTCCAGCTCACTTTGTTTTAAAAAGGTCCATTCAGTATGTGTTTGGCCGTGCCTGTGGACTAACTACTAAAGTGATAACTAGACTATAACCCTAAAGTAATAGATAAGCTCCACCCAGCATCCATAGTTATTGTGCTGATGATCCCAACTAGAACATACCCCATGAGGTTTCATCTACGCCCCTGATCTTTAATATAAAATCACCATCACTGAGTATCTTCAATTTGATACAAAGCTCAAAGCAGACCCAATAAAATCCATTGGTTGCACAGTCCATACCTATAAATTCCCTTTTTTTGGAATATATCCATTTTCTTTTGCCTAAACGGGTGAGTTATTGTGTTAAGGTGTAATTTTAAAAAAATGTATAATTTGAAAAAAACAAATATGCCTGTATCAAAATTCTTCAATGATGAAATCCATTGTTTTGTTTTTTTTCCAGATTTAGGTTTCTTTAGCTCAGTGATCACGTACATGCCATTCATGAAGAATAAGTAAAAAAGTATGGTCTTAATCATCGCAGGGACTTGACAAATACTTGTTGTGAGCCCAGTGTGAATGTTATTTTGTAGCAGGTGTATGGATGGAGATGACGGATGTTCTCATTCTACCAGCCATTAAACTGCTGACTGACAGATTATAGCTGCCCTAAAGATGAACCCTTCTACTGACTTACTGCACATGCAGGTACATTTCAGGTAGCGTCTATGTCTTAAACGTGGGACAGTTTGTTATTAGATGTTTTTATGAGGAGGGGATTGTTATTTCACATCTTTATCTTCTAAGAGACATTTTTAGATTGTAAATAGTTGTAGGAAAGGATCAACACGAATGTGCTATAAATTATAGCTATCAAATTCTTCTATTATATGAATTTAGGGTAAGCAACATTTTCCAAGTACCGGAGTCCATAAAATGTTACTGTTCCATATAACACCTGTTAGATTATGGCTGGAATTAAAGTAGTAGAGTATGGGAATGAGTTATACAATGTGTCCTTCCTTGCTTCTCCTCTTGGTTGTCCATATATGTGTGCTACAAGATGACCCATAATAACATGATTTCACCATAATCTGTACAGGGTAGTAATCCTATGTGCCTTGGTTTAACTATTCATTTACCATTTTTTGTGTCTTTACAGTGGCTTAGGGATGGACTGTCTTCATGGTTGTCCTGTGCTATCTATAGGGCAAGTAGCCAGGTGACAGCTTTGTGGGGGTTCAGCTTAGGGCTCACTGTCCTGTCTGTCATCCTGCACCCCCTTGCCCCCTCCCCTACATGGCAGACCAAGACAAGAGCAAGACAAAATGAGGAAACCATAGAACAGCCCCTTGTACAACTCACGTCTTTAAATGCTGAAGTGTTTTTTTAATAATAAGGTCTCTATGTTGGTGAAACTTGGCAGTAACTAATGACAAGAATTAAAGGGGTAATCTCATCTGGGCACTCACATTCATTTTCATTAATCTGCCATATATAAACATTTCTTCAATTAGATGTTATTAAAAAAAAATGTTCCTGTGTGAAAATAATTCACCATAAATGTAGTGATATGGTCCCTTAGAAACGAGATGGCTTCCTCGGATACTGCCACCTCTCCTGGATTGAGTGCACAAAGAAACAAAAGTTTATTGTATATAAAATGTCCTGGAGTTACTACATGTCGCACAGTCACCCTGTGGTAATGATTGCTGAATCCTGGTGGTCCGGGAGGACTCTATAGCGCATGTCTGGCCACCGCAGCCAGAGTGTGACGTGGTCGTATCCGAGGAAGCTATCTGGTTTCTAAGGGACAACATGGCAACATTTATGAGAAATTATCTTCACACAGGAACATTTTTATAATTAACATCCAATTGAAGAAATGTTTACAAATGGCAAATTAATTTAATTAAATGTAAATGCCCAGATGGGAATACCCTTTTAACTCTCTCTGGCAAATCATAAAAGAAAGGGGGACAGGTCTACCTGTTCCAAAACATTTTTGCACTCCTAACCATAAAATTGAAGATTTAAGAGTATTTATATATAAAGACAATATCAAATCTCTGAACCAACATCTCCTCTTTTGAGCTGATGACTAAGGGAATTTGCTATGTTTTCCTGCTCTTTCCACTAGCCCTAGGAGTGTGTGCTCACCATCCTGATCTGTGAAATCTGTAGGGACATTGGGGCATATTTACTTACCCGTCCCATTGACGCCGCCAATCCGGAATGTCCTACGAGGATTCGGGTCTGCTGCAATTCACTAAGATTGTGCGTCCGATTTCCTGCATGTGCCGCTTCCCCACTGAGGTCCGCCGGAGTTCACCTTCTTCTTCCCTGTGTATGTCAGTGCTGATCTTGCGACACAACTTTGTTTTCAAATTCTGCTGTTTGTCCGAATTAGTTGGGTTGTCCGATGTCCACTGCCCCGATTTTCGTTGCATGTAAGACTCCGCCGATGCGCCACTGTCCGATCACATGCGCCAGAAACCCAGGGCAATTCAGGGCAAAACGGTAAAAAGTTGGGAAACCTGACTAAAAGGCCATTCATCCATGGGTGAGCTGCCATTCCATTTGGTTCATGGGGTTGGGTTGCCCTGAACCTCCTTTAGAGTTATTACTGCTCCCTCTCTGATTCTCACACCACTTCTTTCCCATTTTCATTCTACTCTTTCTAAGCTTTATCTTTATTAGTTTTTTCCAATGTTTTTATTGTGCCAAGAGCACAGACAGCACTGTGTTGTGATCATTTGTGTATAATGTTTGGGATGAAATTCAGAGGAATAGATGTCTCCGCCACCTGGTGAAAAGAGGGAATCAAAGGGGTGCATGCATAAAACTTTGACTTGCCTGTCTCTTAGTTTTTGAGACTTTTCATGGTGCTTGTTCCCATTTGCGATTTTTTTTGTGCCTAAGACAGACTTTTTATAAAAAGACGCCAAAAAGTTGCAAGTCCTTGCACAAATCCACAGTTGCCTCAGATGAGACGTTCAAATTATCTTTGCGATTGCGACTTTTGGAGACTTTTGCTTTAAAAGTTTGCAACTTTACTAAAGACCAAACACTACATGCATCAGCAAGAAAAAACTACTAAGATACATCTGACTAAAAGCCAATGAAAGTTTCCAAAAAACAGCCGGACAAAGCCAGACTTACCATACATGTGCCCCAAAGACTTTTAATATATTCCACCCACTTCTCTGATTGGCATCACCACTTTTCACCGGTTTCGGAAATCATAAAAAACTAAAGGGTCCTCCCTTTCTACTCCAGTTGTCGTGCATTTTAAATAATCATTTGCCAATACTTTTTTTTTTTTGCTTGTTAGCTATTTTTCCATGTATATAAATTAAAATAAAAATCATTTGTTGAAAATGTGAAATAAATTGCTCCGGATTTATGTAAAGCTGCGATTTGTGGGCACAGCTGGTCAGTTATACATAAATGGATGTACTGTTTAACAAACGGTTCTTTAGAGGTTGCGGAGGCCAGCCTGGCACTTAACTGCTTCAGACGTTCATTAGGTACCTACCTTGTCAACTATGATTGCAAAAATGAAACAGGTTAATGGTTCTGAAACCAAAATGTCTTTGTGCTTTACATCAGTCGAACCCCTAATTGCTTTCTTAGTACATTCTTCATTACAATTATGTAAGAAAGTAAGGCTTTTAAGGGAGAAACAAGTGTTTTTGTTGTCACTAACTCAGAGTGGCAGACAGTTTGAGCAGCGAGAGATTGTGTTAACAGCTTATTATTTTAGAGCTGAGGGAAAAAAAGTCTTTAAGATGTCAATAGGACCTTTAAAGTATTTACCTGGGTTAAAAGAAGCCAATGCAAAGAAAAAAAAGAACACAGAGGGAGGTTGGATAAATCAAAGAAAAAATATATTTTTATTAGCATTCATACGCAATGGGGAGATGAGTTTGCTGGAAAAAAAAGACATTTCTGCATTTATGTAGAATAGAAAATGTATCTACAGTACTGTGCACAACTTTAAGGCACGTGTGTAAAAAGAAATCTGCCAAAAATGTAATAATTAAAGATTATTGTCATCAATTAGCAAAAATGAAAAGAACAAGAGAGAAATTTATTGAATCTAACCAGTTTGTTGTGGCCACCGGTTAACAAGTATCACTTATTTTGGGTACATTTTTGCATTGTTACAAGAGATTCTTTCAGTTTCCACATCTCATGTTCTAGAAATGAAACTCAAGTGCTATGCATTGCAGCATGTTATATGCCTGTAAGGACGGTGGTAAGGGGCACAGGAGTACAGGCAGGACAGTGAGCCCTAACCTGCGCCCCTCAAGCTGTCACCTGCTTACTTACTGGCCCCACCCTAGGCCATGGGCAGTAACTGGGTGTCAATCCCTCCCTAAGTCACAGTGCAGACGTGAAACAATAATGACAAACAAACAACACAGAAAGAGAGAGATTAGGGGTCCGAGCCACAACTTCGAGTCCAAAGGCGGTAGTCGATAGTACAAAGCCAAGATCAGAAAACCACTGGCAAGGTGCCAGTTAATTTTTTTTTAACTAACTAAATAAATTTATAAGCTATTATTTATAAGCTATAAAGACTGAATTGGAAACTCTGAGAAGACATCTGTAGAAACCCGTCTTTAATATGTGGAAACCTGATCACATGTTCCCTTTAAGAAAATCCATAAGCTTCCATGTGCCAATGATGACACTAGTGGCACCTTATGTGCCTTTTTATGATCAAGAGGGATCATTTGAAGCTTATGGACACTAGGACTTTCTGGGACTTTAGTGTTTTGAACCATTTTTTCCAACATAATTCCATAATTTATTGTTAATGTTTGACCTTCTTCTGTAAGGTCCTTCTTCATTGTCTTTTTGATCCCTCATTCCCAATTCCATATTTTTAATTTCACCAATACTTTTTTTTCCATCAAAGACACCAAAAACCAACAAAAGCCTGCAAACTCCATTATAGATTAATAAAATGTATTAAAAGTCACAAAAATGTTTCTTTAAAAACAGGCTCCATTATGTCTAAAAAAACATTTTAATGGGAACAGAACTTTTTTATACAGAACAGTGCAGACGTCTTCGATTTTGCTATGACAAAGTCGTGATTCTTTGTTCTTCTTGTATGCAACTTTTAAGGAAAATTGGTAATAGAAGAAAAAATAAAGAATAAAATCTAGACATAAGTACATTTAAATAATAGTTACTGTGTGTTCTACTCGCTAATGTTGCTTTTACTTGTGCATTTCTAAGAAATAACGATTTCTAAATTTCCTGTAAAATGGGATTTTCAACGAAGTTTAGGCTTTACTAAAATCCATTTGTGGAACATACAAGTCATTCTCTTTTGAGCTGACGACTAAGGGAATAAGCTGTGTTTTCTCATGACTCCACCAGTGCTAGTTTTGAATCCTGATAAGGAAATCTGGAAGTACAATGTGGGGGGATTTATCCGCACTGGCGCATGTTCACCAGCATGTGATAATAATTCTGCACATCCCACCACTCTGGATATATCTAGAGACTCCAGCTTCCTGATATATCCAGCAGCCAGCATGTGGCTGGACAGCTCTATGCCAGGTCCTGTCTGGTGTAGAATTGTGCTATATCCCGTACCAGTTCTTGCCGCAGGCTTTACTTAGTGCGCAGGCTCAGGACAAGAATGCCCCAGACCGGCCTGTTCCACTTCTAGAAACATCCATCTTCTCGCTGATCCACACCATGTATGCATAACGGGGTAAATAGTCCCAATTCCTGGAGCATAAGCTCTGATAAATCTTCCTTCAATGTCTTTCCATCCATTAATCTCTGAGAGTGAGTCACTGCCAGGTTGGTCCTTACAGCTGGATGTACCAGGTCATCCTAGAGAGTTATGTCCAACTGCTCCACCTCCAATTCTTACTCCTATAAATCACACCCTTTTTTAGTTCTTAATCTGATATTTTCAGTTTTCATAGATATCCAAACACTTAACTCTTGTGATAGATATGGGTTTCCTGGCAATTAGCCAACTATCACTAATAAAAGTGTTTAGTCTGGATCAAAAGACAACCCCCTTAAAGAAAATCTACCATTTGATTTGATGCATTATGAAGCAAACATACCTTGAGAATGCTTTAGCTACACTGATGCAGAAACATATCTTGTTTAATCCCTGTGCTTAGTGGTTTTGTCGATAAAACAATTATAAAATTATAATAAAGAAGCTGTGTTGCTCCTTTGCCTGTTTCAGAGCTTTTTCTTTCACATTAGCTATGCACTTCACCAGAGAATGATGTAATCACGTGTTATCACTGAGAGAGAAGTACTCAATCACTGCACCATCCCCCAGCTGCTGTCATCCAGCTCAGGTTGATTAGTCCTGTATACACTCTGTGTAATGTCTTTATCAAAAGCAGGCAGAAGCAACCCAGCTTTCCCAAGGTCTTGAATGTTATAATTTTCAGCCAAACCACTCAGCACAAGGATTAAACAAGATATGTGCCTGTACGAGTGTAGCTACAGCATTCTGAAAGTATGTTTGGTTCATAATGCATGAAATCAAATGGTAGGTTTCCTTTAAGCTGTTAGTAGTGGTGGATATGGTACAGCAATGTAAATGAAATCAAGGCACTGTATTAAAGGAAACTTACCATTCTATTTCATGCATTATGAATCAAACATACCTTGAGAATGCTGTAGATACACTGATGCAGGATCATATCTTGTTTAATCCCTGAGTTGAGTGGTTTTGCTGATAAAACAGATATAACATTATGATAATGAAGCTCTGTGGCTTCTATATCTGCTCTGGCACTTGCTTTGCCGCTTCTCATAGCAGGAGAGTTTCTCTCTGATTGCATCATCATCTCCTGCAGTTCTTTTCCTGACAGACATAATAATCAATTGCTGCACCATCCCCAAGCTGCTATGTATAAGTCATTCAGCTTAGGTTGATTAGTGCTTGACTAGTCATGCATTTGTAATTCCAACCTCCGTAAGTCAGTCTGTCTCAGCTTTCCTAACGTCTTGAATGGTATAATTGTTTCTTCAGCAAAACCACTCAGCTCAGGGACTAACCAAGATATGATGCTGCATCAGTGTAGCAACACCATTCTCAAGGTATGTTTGCTTCATAATGCATCAAATCAAATGCTAGGCTTCCTTTAAATATGGACTTGGTTCTTTACTATGCTGGGGACTCTGTGGGCGAGATGTATTATGTTTCAGTCTTTAGAACAGTACAGAGTAGGCCAGAATTATCACTGTGACTGATGCTGGATGATTGATCGGGTGCAGTATAAGACTGGTGAGTCCTACTTTTCACCTCCTATTAGTTGGTCTAGTTTGCTGCGTCATAATATTGAATATACTGTCCCATTATTTCTGGCGCAGATATACCACCTTTTACAGTAGACACGCCCCTTTTTCGTAGAAGTCAAAAAATTGCTTAAAATTGGTCTAAAACCTGAAGTAAATGTAAAGTAGTGCATTATAGGTGCAGATTCCTCCAGTTTTCAGGCATAGAGAGATTGATAAATCTCCTCCTATATCTTTAACATTCACAGTAATTAATGAAAATATGACGTTCTTGATAAATACAAGTCTTACATTTACCTCTTATATTTGAATACAAATCCATATAACATAATACTGTGAAGACAAACACCTGTGGCTAAGCATCACCTCCCATAAGGTGTTTGTTTGTGTGCTCTATAGTGGGTGCCTAGTTCTTCTTGCTTTAATATCCACATTAATCATTTGCTCCTGCGGAAACCATTATCTTCTCACAGCACCGCCGGTTATTTCAGCCATTCTGCATACGATCAGCATTTTGTTTATCCAGTAAAAGCATTCGCTTACGAAATTATTGTGTGCTAAATGGGAGATAATTGAATATTTATGTCGGAGGCATGTTTTATCTACAACAAATAGCTACCAGCACAATAATACTTGTTTGACTGAAAAAACATAAAAAATCCATAGTTTAAATGGTTTTTAGACAAAACGTACAGGCGGCTGATTGCTATTCCAGTACCTCATGAATACCCTACATACATTCCGCTTAATGACAGCTACAGAGTCGAGAGTTTTGTTTGCTGTATTCTGCACAATAGATTTGTTGGCGTCTAGTTAATTGCTCGTGTTTGTCACTCTCTATAGATGTATATGTTGACATATGGAAGCTAATTACTCTTGGTGCTCAAGCTGCTTTTTGTTATTAGGCTTACAATTAAATACAGTGATTGGCGTCATGTCACTTGCACAAAGTTCACTTTTAACTTTTCGCTAATTTCGCTAAGGACTCTGACTCTGACTCTATACAACCTTGGACGGGGTTTTTCAGGTACAATCTATTGATGACTTTTCAATACAGTAGAGGTTAAGTAGGTTATGAAGTGGCTGTGACACCCTTCACCCCAACCAATCAGCTGTTTGACACTACAAATGGAGTAAGACAGCAGACATTAGGGCAGATTTACTTACCCGGTCCATTCGCAATCCAGCGGCGCATTCTCTGACGCTAATTCGGGTTCTGCCGGGCTCCACTAAGGTCGTGCGCCCGATGTCCACTAGGTGACGCTGCTGCACTGAAGTCCGCTGGAGTTCACCTGCTTCGTTCCGGTGTATGTGAGTGCTATTTTTGCGACACAAATTTTTTTTTTAAATTCTGCGGCTTTTCCGAATCCGGGTTTTCCAACAAGCACGCACCCCAATTTCTGTTGCGTGAAAGCTGGCGCAGATGCGCTACAATCCGATTGCGTGCGCCAAAATCCCGGGGCAATTCAGCGCAGATTGGAAAAATTCTGGAAACCCGGCGTAAAAACGCGATTCGGACCCTTAGTAAATGTGCTCCATTGTAAAAGGGTCACCCGGCTCACTGCAGATATCACTCTCATATTAATTGGTGCATTGCCTGTTGTTATTAGGGAATGTTGCCACACCACGGGCTGCTTCAGGCTCTTGTGTAAGTCAGCTAATCAGGGTGGTGCCTATTGCACCCTTACTTATCAACTTTTGATGATCACAACTTAAATTTGATGTTCCTCCTGCATAAATGTATAAAGTATGACAAAACCGATTAGTTGGCCACATTGTTTATTTCATTGATCTCACTGATCCATAATATAAAATTATTAGTTATGTGTCAATTTGTTGTATCTACAGCATTATACCTTCTTTTCAGTATTCTAGTACCAGACACCCTATTAGAACTTTGCCTAGGAGAGAGTCAAATAAGATGCTACAGGCCACCTAGGAACTTTTTGGCCATGTATAACTGAATCTATATGCTTTGCTTTAGATGCTATGGTCTCTATCAGTCAATAGATGTGGGTAGATGCCGAATTATACTACTTTAAAGAATTCTTAACACATACTGTCAAGTGGTTTTCAGTCATAAATATGAGATTGGTGGGGACCAACACCCAGCACCCCTAATGTGGAGCACTTTAAAGAAGCAGTGCACTGGTGAGAACCCCACCGCTTCACTTGCCTGTGATGTCGCATCCATAGGTCACATAACCCATTTGTAGCTCAGTCCTATTGAAATTATTAGGTTGGAGCCAAAATGTCAGACTACATGTACTGTTATGTGTAACACAAATCGAAATTCAGTAAAAACTAAAACAATATGAAATTTGACACATGTTCTGACCTTGCACTCACAAATCTTAGGAAATGTTCTTTTTCTACAAAACCTTAGCTGTAGCATATCCCTTTCCTCTGAGACAGAAACAGAGACTGTTCATTTTGATTCTCTTGTTTTTCTTCATGATTGAATTGGAGCGGGTTCAACTACTGTACAGGCCAAGGATAGCGAGTGACCTCAGTTGGATCATATCCTTTTGGATCATGATACATAAAATATTCCTTTATTAAGGGGTCAAGCCTTACATATGGCCTACTTCATCCTAAATGCCTTATAGTCTACGGCAAACAATATAAATTGTATAAAATGAAAAATTGGAAAGTGAGAACACAAGTGTTTGGGTGAAAAAAATATAAAACAAATACTGTCAAATTAGAGGAATTAATCAGAAGGATGATGCACACGTGAGGGAGAATGTATATGTCTGTAAGGCATGGTATAGTCATGGCCACTGCCTACTGTATATCCTATGGATTCACTGCAATATTCAGCCTGCCCCGAGTGGCTCAGGACTGAGGTCCCACAAATGCAACATGTGACCTATCCCCCATCTATTCATATATTCTAACAACCTTAAAGTAGCTGTGTAGAGCATTGTACCTCAGTAGCATTCAGATAAACTGAATAAAAAGTCTACAACATCTCTTTAATTGGAGTTCATCAGCTCTCATAAGCAAAATCAGCATTTTAAGGCATACTTTTACTGTTTCATAGCAATCTATCTTGCAAATTGACTTCTTGATACACCAAGAATGGCCTAATCAGTTGGCATATTTTTTTTTCTCTTTTTTTATTGGGAGTTGACAATCACTGTGTATAGGTGCAGTGTTGGCTGTATGATGTATTAAAAAGAAACATGCACCAACCGTACAGAAAAGGTGTAAAATATTGTGCAAAAAAGGAGCTACGATGGGGCGCTAAATGACATAGTATGGTGGAGTTTCAACACCAGACTAATCAGGAAATATGATTCTCCTCACAGTACATAAATAATTAGAGATGAGCGAGCATTAAAATGCTCGGGTACTCGTTATTCGAGACAAACTTTTCCCGATGCTCGAGTGCTCGTCTCGATTAACGAGCCCCATTGAAGTCAATGGGAGACTCGAGCATTTTTCAAGGGGACCAAGGCTCTGCACAGGGTAGCTTGGCCAAACACCTGGAAACCTCAGAAAAGGATGGAAACACCACGGAAATGGACAGGAAACAGCAGGGGCAGCATGCATGGATGCCTCTGAGGCTGCTTAAACGCACCATTATGCCAAAATAATGGGCAACAGCATGGCCATGACAGAGTGACAGAATGAAGCTAGATAGCATCTAAAACATGCAATAATTGACCCTGACACTATAGGGGATGGCATGCAGAGGCAGCGGCAGCAGCGGCAGGCTAGAGAGTGGCATGGCGACATACCCTAAATGGACTCAGGCTTCAAACCAATGGGTGGCAGAGAGGAACCAAAGGAGGTGAGCAAGAAGCGCTGAAATTATTTCCTCTGTGAACAAAAGGTTGACGGTATATTTAGTCGATAACACAGCATGGTGGCGACATAGTGACCAAGTTCCATAACGTATCTGGTGAAACACCCGAAAAATGAGCCTGACATAGCTCGTTTGATAAGGGGACGACATTTGAAGGCAGCCATGGAGAGGACTTCCATGATTAAGAGCGACAGTATGGGGCATCCATATTGCGCTTCTATGATTGCAACTGCAGGTCTCCAGCATGGCAGCGACAGACGCGCCGAGTTCCACTATGTATCTGGTGAACTAGTAGTAGATTAAAGGTGCTGCAGTTAAAACTATGTTAGTTGGATCTTCGGATGGAGCTGGCGCTCCGCTGCCAGGCGAGCTTTCGCCAATCCAAGCCCCTGTCTCTAGGCTACTCCCCAAACAGCACTTCTAAGAACCTTTTGTATAAGATCAAGTGTAGTAGCGTTCTTATAAGTTTGGGATATGGCGGGTGAAGGGAATGTAAACAGATGCGCAAGAAGCGCTGAAATAATATCGGTAAATGATAAAAGTTTGCCAGTATATTTTGTGGATTACACAGCAGGGTGGCGACAAAGTTAACAAGTTTGATGTGGAATGCCCTGTAAAAGCTTTGGGCGGTGTGCCTTTTATCGCCTAGGCTCAGCAGTTTGAGCACCACCTGCTGTCGCTTAGCGACGGCACTGCTGCTGTGCCTAGAGCTACCGACTGATGGCGCCATGCCCACGGATGGTAATTCGGAGGAGGTGGAGGAGGGGTGGGGGGAGGAGGAGGTATAGTAGGCCTTTGAGATCTGGACCGAGGTAGGCCCCGCAATCCTCGGCGTCGGCAGTATATGACCAGCCCCAGGGTCAGACTCGGTCCCAGCCTCCACCAAGTTAAGTGTAGTAGCGTTCTTATAAGTTTGGGATATGGCGGGTGAGGGGAATGTAAACAGATGCGCAAGAAGCGCTGAAATAATATTGGTAAATGGTAAAAGTTTGGCAGTATATTTTGTGGATTACACAGCAGTGTAATCAACAGATGCGCAAGAAGCGCTGTAATTATATCGGTTAATCATAAAAGTTTGCCAGTATATTTTGTGGATAACACAGCAGGGTGGCAACAAAGTTAACAAGTTTGATGTGGAATGCCCTGTAATAGCTCTCGGGCGGTGTACCTTTTATCGCCTAGGCTCAGCAGTTTGAGCACCGCCTGCTGTCGCTTAGCGACGGCACTGCTGCTGTGCCTAGAGCTACCAACTGATGGCACCATGCCCACGGATGGTAATTCGGAGGAGGAGGAGGTGGAGGAGGGGTGGGAGGAGGAGGAGGTATAGTAGGCCTTTGAGACCTGGACCGAGGTAGGCCCCGCAATCCTCGGCGTCGGCAGTATATGACCAGCCCCAGGGTCAGACTCGGTCCCAGCCTCCACCAAGTTAAGTGTAGTAGCGTTCTTATAAGTTTGGGATATGGCGGGTGAGGGGAATGTAAACAGATGCGCAAGAAGCGCTGAAATAATATTGGTAAATGGTAAACGTTTGGCAGTATATTTTGTGGATTACACAGCAGTGTAATCAACAGATGCGTAAGAAGCGCTGTAATTATATTGGTTAATCATAAAAGTTTGCCAGTATATTTTGTGGATAACACAGCAGGGTGGCGACAAAGTTAACAAGTTTGATGTGGAATGCCCTGTAAAAGCTCTTGGGCGGTGTGCCTTTTATCGCCTAGGCTCAGCAGTTTGAGCACCACCTGCTGTCGCTTAGCGACGGCACTGCTGCTGTGCCTAGAGCTACCGACTGATGGCGCCATGCCCACGGATGGTAATTCGGAGGAGGTGGAGGAGGGGTGGGGGGAGGAGGAGGTATAGTAGGCCTTTGAGATCTGGACCGAGGTAGGCCCCGCAATCCTCGGCGTCGGCAGTATATGACCAGCCCCAGGGTCAGACTCGGTCCCAGCCTCCACCAAGTTAAGTGTAGTAGCGTTCTTATAAGTTTGGGATATGGCGGGTGAGGGGAATGTAAACAGATGCGCAAGAAGCGCTGAAATAATATTGGTAAATGGTAAAAGTTTGGCAGTATATTTTGTGGATTACACAGCAGTGTAATCAACAGATGCGCAAGAAGCGCTGTAATTATATCGGTTAATCATAAAAGTTTGCCAGTATATTTTGTGGATAACACAGCAGGGTGGCAACAAAGTTAACAAGTTTGATGTGGAATGCCCTGTAATAGCTCTTGGGCGGTGTACCTTTTATCGCCTAGGCTCAGCAGTTTGAGCACCGCCTGCTGTCGCTTAGCGACGGCACTGCTGCTGTGCCTAGAGCTACCAACTGATGGCACCATGCCCACGGATGGTAATTCGGAGGAGGAGGAGGTGGAGGAGGGGTGGGAGGAGGAGGAGGTATAGTAGGCCTTTGAGACCTGGACCGAGGTAGGCCCCGCAATCCTCGGCGTCGGCAGTATATGACCAGCCCCAGGGTCAGACTCGGTCCCAGCCTCCACCAAGTTAAGTGTAGTAGCGTTCTTATAAGTTTGGGATATGGCGGGTGAGGGGAATGTAAACAGATGCGCAAGAAGCGCTGAAATAATATTGGTAAATGGTAAACGTTTGGCAGTATATTTTGTGGATTACACAGCAGTGTAATCAACAGATGCGTAAGAAGCGCTGTAATTATATTGGTTAATCATAAAAGTTTGCCAGTATATTTTGTGGATAACACAGCAGGGTGGCGACAAAGTTAACAAGTTTGATGTGGAATGCCCTGTAAAAGCTCTTGGGCGGTGTGCCTTTTATCGCCTAGGCTCAGCAGTTTGAGCACCACCTGCTGTCGCTTAGCGACGGCACTGCTGCTGTGCCTAGAGCTACCGACTGATGGCGCCATGCCCACGGATGGTAATTCGGAGGAGGTGGAGGAGGGGTGGGGGGAGGAGGAGGTATAGTAGGCCTTTGAGATCTGGACCGAGGTAGGCCCCGCAATCCTCGGCGTCGGCAGTATATGACCAGCCCCAGGGTCAGACTCGGTCCCAGCCTCCACCAAGTTAAGTGTAGTAGCGTTCTTATAAGTTTGGGATATGGCGGGTGAGGGGAATGTAAACAGATGCGCAAGAAGCGCTGAAATAATATTGGTAAATGGTAAAAGTTTGGCAGTATATTTTGTGGATTACACAGCAGTGTAATCAACAGATGCGCAAGAAGCGCTGTAATTATATCGGTTAATCATAAAAGTTTGCCAGTATATTTTGTGGATAACACAGCAGGGTGGCAACAAAGTTAACAAGTTTGATGTGGAATGCCCTGTAATAGCTCTTGGGCGGTGTACCTTTTATCGCCTAGGCTCAGCAGTTTGAGCACCGCCTGCTGTCGCTTAGCGACGGCACTGCTGCTGTGCCTAGAGCTACCAACTGATGGCACCATGCCCACGGATGGTAATTCGGAGGAGGAGGAGGTGGAGGAGGGGTGGGAGGAGGTATAGTAGGCCTTTGAGACCTGGACCGAGGTAGGCCCCGCAATCCTCGGCGTCGGCAGTATATGACCAGCCCCAGGGTCAGACTCGGTCCCAGCCTCCACCAAGTTAAGTGTAGTAGCGTTCTTATAAGTTTGGGATATGGCGGGTGAGGGGAATGTAAACAGATGCGCAAGAAGCGCTGAAATAATATTGGTAAATGGTAAACGTTTGGCAGTATATTTTGTGGATTACACAGCAGTGTAATCAACAGATGCGTAAGAAGCGCTGTAATTATATTGGTTAATCATAAAAGTTTGCCAGTATATTTTGTGGATAACACAGCAGGGTGGCGACAAAGTTAACAAGTTTGATGTGGAATGCCCTATAATAGCTCTTGGGCGGTGTGCCTTTTATCGCCTAGGCTCAGCAGTTTGAGCACCGCCTGCTGTCGCTTAGCGACGGCACTGCTGCTGTGCCTAGAGCTACCGACTGATGGCGCCATGCCCACGGATGGTAATTCGGAGGAGGAGGAGGTGGAGGAGGGGTGGGAGGAGGAGGAGGTATAGTAGGCCTTTGAGACCTGGACCGAGGTAGGCCCCGCAATCCTCGGCGTCGGCAGTATATGACCAGCCCCAGGGTCAGACTCGGTCCCAGCCTCCACCAAGTTAAGTGTAGTAGCGTTCTTATAAGTTTGGGATATGGCGGGTAAGGGGAATGTAAACAGATGCGCAAGAAGCGCTGAAATAATATCCGTAAATGGTAAAAGTTTGGCAGTATATTTTGTGGATTACACAGCAGTGTAATCAACAGATGCGCAAGAAGCGCTGAAATAATATCGGTTAATCATAAAAGTTTGCCAGTATATTTTGTGGATAACACAGCAGGGTGGCGACAAAGTTAACAACTTTGATGTGGAATCCATGAAAACAACCCAAATTTCTGCCTGACACACTTCGTTTGATAAGGGGACGATGTATGGAGGCAGCTATATGGACGACTTTTGGAGGTAGCAATGGAGACAACGTGTGGAGGCTGCTATGGAGACAATTTAATTTGCATAGTGCAGTCCAAAAAAGTTTTCAAACCAGAGGAGCAGGTAGGTGGCCCTCCAGAAAAATGAAATAGATTGAGTGCCTGTATGTGGCAGTCCAAAAAAGTTTTCAAACCAGAGGAGCAGGTAGGTGGCCCTCCAGAAAAATTGAATAGATTGAGTTCCTGTATGTGGCACTCCCAAAAATTGTTTAAAACAGAGGACCGGGTAGGTGGCCCTCCAGAAAAATTAAATGCATAGAGTACTATAGCTAGAGCCAGTGGGCCCTGTCAAAAAATAGCCAGTTTCCTCTGCTTTAGTGTACAAAGAGGAGGAGAAGGAGGAAAATGAGGAGGAGGAGTGCATAAATTATTCAGGTTGAGCTTCCTTCACCTGGTGGAGATTGGAAATTATGAGAAATCCAGGCTTTATTCATCTTAATAAGCGTCAGCCTGTCAGCGCTGTCAGTCGACAGGCGTGTACGCTTATCGGTGATGATGCCACCAGCTGCACTGAAAACCCGCTCGGACAACACACTAGCGGCAGGGCAGGCAAGAACCTCCAAGGCGTACAGTGCCAGTTCGTGCCACATGTCCAGCTTTGAAACCCAGTAGTTGTAGGGAGCTGTGTGATCATTTAGGACGATAGTATGGTCAGCTACTTACTGCCTCACCATCTTTCTGTAAAGATCAGCCCTACTCTGCCGAGACTGGGGACAGGTGACAGTGTATTGCTGGGGTGACATAAAGCTGGCAAAAGCCTTGTAAAGCGTACCCTTGCCAGTGCTGGACAAGCTGCCTGCTCGCCTACTCTCCCTCGCTACTTGTCCCGCAGAACTACGCACTCTGCCGCTAGCGCTGTCAGAAGGGAAATACTGTTTCAGCTTGTGCACCAGGGCCTGCTGGTATTCATGCATTCTCACACTCCTTTCCTCTCCAGGGATGAGAGTGGAAAGATTTTGCTTGTACCGTGGGTCCAGGAGAGTGAATACCCAGTAATCGGTGCTGGAATAAATTCTTTGAACGCAAGGGTCACGGGATAGGCAGCCTAGCATGAAATCTGCCATATGCGCCAGAGTACCAACGCGCAAGAATTCACTCCCCTCACTGGCCTGACTGTCCATTTCTTCCTCCAACTCCTCCAACTCCTCTTCTTCTGCCCATACACGCTGAACAGTGAAGGTCTGAGCAATGCTCCCCTCTTGTGTCTCGCCAACATTCTCCTCCTCTTCCTCCTCATCCTCCTCCACCTCCTCCGATATGCGCTGAGAAACAGACCTGAGGGTGCTTTGGCTATCAACAAGGGAATCTTCTTCCCCCGTCTCTTGTGACGAGCGCAAAGCTTCCGACTTCATGCTGATCAGAGAGTTTTTCAACAGGCCAAGCAGCGGGATGGTGAGGCTGATGATGGCGGCATCGCCACTGACCATCTGTGTTGACTCCTCAAAGTTACTCAGCACCTGACAGATATCAGACATCCACGTCCACTCCTCATTGTAGACTTGAGGAAGCTGACTGACCTGACTACCAGTTCTGGTGGAAGTTGACATCTGGCAGTCTACAATCGCTCTGTGCTGCTGGTAAACTCTGGATAACATGGTTAATGTTGAATTCCACCTCGTGGGCACGTCGCACAACGGTCGGTGAGCGGGCAGTTGGAGGCGGCCCTGAGAGTGGCAGCATCTGTGCTGGACTTCCTGAAATGCGCACAGATGCGGCGCACCTTCGTGAGCAAATCAGACAGATTGGGGTATGTCTTGAGGAAACGCTGAACTATCAGATTTAACACATGGGCCAGGCATGGCACATGTGTCAGTCTGCCGAGTTGCAGAGCCGCCACCAGGTTACGGCCGTTGTCACACACAACCATGCCTGGCTTCAGGTTCAGCGGTGCCAGCCACAGATCAGTCTGCGCCGTGATGCCCTGTAATAGTTCTTGGGCGGTGTGCCTTTTATCGCCTAGGCTCAGCAGTTTGAGCACCGCCTGCTGTCGCTTAGCGACGGCACTGCTGCTGTGCCTAGAGCTAGCGACTGATGGCGCCATGCCCACGGATGGTAGTTCGGAGGAGGAGGTGGAGGAGGCATAGTAGGCCTGAAAGACCTGGACCGAGGTAGGCCCCGCAATCCTCGGCGTCGGCAGTATATGACCAGCCGCAGGGTCAGACTCGGTCCCAGCCTCCACCAAGTTAATCCAATGTGCCGTCAGCGATATATAGTGGCCCTGCCCGGCAGCACTCGTCCACGTGTCCGTGGTCAGGTGGACCTTGTCAGAAACGGCGTTGTTCAGGGCACGGATGATGTTGTCTGACACGTGCTGGTGCAGGGCTGGGACGGCACATCGGGAAAAGTAGTGGCGGCTAGGGACCGAATACCGAGGGGCGGCCGCCGCCATGAGGTTGCGAAAGGCCTCGGTCTCTACCAGCCTATAGGGCAGCATCTCCAGGCTAAGCAATCTGGAGATGTGGACATTAAGGGCTTGGGCGTGCGGGTGGGTTGCACTATATTTCCTTTTCCGCTCCAGCGTCTGGGGTATGGAGAGCTGAACGCTGGTGGATGCTGTGGGATCATGGAGGCGACGATGGGGTTTTTGGGCCAGGGTCCTGGGCAGGGGGCTGACTATCAGCTGACACAGGGGAAGGAGCAGTGGTGTGCACGGCCGGAGGTGAACGGGCTTGGTGCCACTGAGTGGGGTGTTTAGCATTCATATGCCTGCGCATACTGGTGGTAGTTAAGCTAGTAGTGGTGGATCCTCTGCTGATCCTGGTTTGGCAAAGGTTGCACACCACAGTCCGTCGGTCATCCGATGTTTCCTTAAAGAACCTCGAGACTTCTGAAAATCTAGCCCTCGCTGCGGGAGCCCTCGCCACGGGAGCTTCACTACGTGACACATTTGGCGCTGATGCACCAGCTCTGGCCCTGCCTCTCCGTCTGGCCCCAGCACTGCCTCTTCCAACCTGTTCTGGTCGAGGACTCTCCTCCGTCTCAGAAGCACTGTGTTCACCCGGCCTCTCAACCCAGCTTGGGTCTGTCACCTCATCATCCTCCGATCCCTCAGTCTGCTCCCCCCTCGGACTTCGTGCCCTGACAACAACTTCACCACTGTCTGACAACCGTGTCTCCTCATCGTCGGACACCTCTTTACACACTTCTTCCACTACGTCAAGAAGGTCATCATCACCCACAGACTGCGACTGGTGGAAAACCTGGGCATCGGAAAATTGCTCAGCAGCAACCGGACAAGTGGTTTGTGACTGTGGGAAGGGTCCAGAAAACAGTTCCTCAGAGTATGCCGGTTCAAATGCCAAATTTTCCTGGGAGGGGGCAGACTGGGGGGGAGGAGGCTGAGGTGCAGGAGCTGGAGGAGTGCCGATTTCGGTGACATGGGTGGACTGCGTGGAAGACTGACTGGTGGACAAATTGCTCGAAGCATTGTCGGCAATCCACGACATCACCTGTTCGCACTGTTCTGGCCTTAACAGTGCTCTACCACGAGTCCCAGTAACTTCAGACATGAACCTAGGGAGTGTAGCTCTGCGGCGTTCCCATGCTCCCTCATCAGCAGGTGGTGTCTCACCCCGCCCAGGACCACGGCCTCTGACCCCTGCAGTAGTTGGACGCCCACGTCCCCGCCCTCGTCCTCTACCCCTAGCCCTCCGGTTAAACATTTTGAAAATGAAAGTTATAACTTTAATTTTTTTTTTACTTTTTTTGTGTTTTTTTTTGTTTTTTTTTTGTGTTTTTTAGTTTTTAAAACCAAACGATGCTATCCTATTGCTATGGCTATTTTCTAGCCAAGTATGAAAGCACACTGCTATGCCAGATGAGATGACGCTGAGTTATGAAAAAATAAACGTAAAATAAAAAGTAAATGGCAGACTGTGCCTAATTGAAATCCAACCCCTAATAAATTGTCCCACTTTGGTCTTTGCGATGGATATGTGCGTCACTGAGCGCTAAACACAACGGTCCCAAGTCTCACTGCAAATTCCTCACAATATGGTAGTAGATGCACTACAGCAAGGCCAGCCACCAGCAGATCAACCAGAAATAAAATATATAACGCTATTGTAGGCCTAAGTAAGCCGTTTGGATTCTCCTATGGCTATTTTCTAGCCAACTATGAAAGCACACTGCTATGCCAGATGAGATGACGCTGAGTTATCAAAAAATAAACGTAAAATAAAAACAAACTGGCAGACTGTGCCTAATTGAAATCAAACCCCTAATAAATTGTCCCACTTTGGTGTTTGAGGTGGATATGTGTGTCACTAAGCGCTAAACACAACGGTCCCAAGTCTCACTGCAAATTCCTCACAATATGGTACTAGCTGCAAATAAAAAAAAAAATGTATAACGTTATTGTAGCCCTAAGAAGGGCTGTTGGGTTCTTGTTGAATCACTCCTGCCTAACACTATTCTAATAGAACAGCCTAACGCTTTCCCTGACCAGCAGCAGCTCTCTCCCTAGCGGCATCCAGACACAGAATGATCCGAGCAGCGCAGGCAGGGGCTAGTCTATTCCAGGGTCACCTGATCTGGCCAGCCAACCACTGCTATCGACGTGTAAGGGTACCATGTCATGCTGGGTGGAGTGAAGAGTCTCCTGGCTTGTGATTGGCTCTGTTTCTGACCGCCAAAAAGCAAAACGGCGGGAGATGCCATTTTCTCGAGCGGGCGAAGTATTCGTCCGAGCAACGAGCAGTTTCGAGTACGCTAATGCTCGAACGAGCATCAAGCTCGGACGAGTATGTTCGCTCATCTCTGTAAATAATATTAACTTCATTAATAAAAAGTGACAATAATACAAGTAAAGTACATATGTGGTAACAGCATAAAACTAGATGGCCAAAAGTGACGCGTTTCGGGATATACCCTTCCTCAGACTAAAATTGGGACAAATGGTTTATAGGAATTCATTTACTCTTTCCTCATAACTGAGGCCATCCATAACCCTTATCATTTTTGTGGCTCTGTGTTGAATAATCTCCAGCTCCAGGGCATCCTTTTTATAGACTTGTGGCCAGAACTGGACAGCATATTCCCAGTGAGGCCTTGTACAGTGGTAATATTACATCCCTATTACGAGTGTCCTTACTACTTTTGATACATGACAAGATCCTGCTGGCTTTAGAGGCAGCTGATTGACATTGCATGCTGTTATTTAATCTGTGATCTACTATTATCCCCAGGTCCTTCTCAAAAAAGGACCATCCCAGATTTACTCCCTCTATATCATATGTTACATGTGGGTTATTAGCCCACCGGAGCTTAACATTTACATTTACCAAGGTTGAACCTCATTTGCCAAGTGGACTCCCAAACACTCAGTGTGTCCAAGTCACCCAACAGCCGATGTACATCCTCCATAGACACCTCCATAGGTATATAAAATCTAAGGTTTTAAATATTTCCCTAATGTAGTTGTTAAAGTAAGCCTACCACCTCTACCAACCCCTATCTGCTAGCAACATGTTGTAGAGAAACGCACTGTGATTCCCTATTGCCCTCTTATGCAATTTCCAAGATATTCCCAATTGAATCTGTATGCTAATGAGTTAGTATACCATGGAGTCCTCAACATTGCTATTCCTGCCTAAATCACTTCCCTATTCTCCAATGTTACCCTATGATTCTTAAAAATAATTCCTGCTTATCTGATGGAGATAGAGAGGCCCAGACAGGATAAGCAGTGCCTAGGGTGCTAAGGATATGAACCTGGTGCACCAACTGCCTAATTAGCATATGGATTAAAATAAAGGTATAACAAAGGTATTTTGGAAATTATAGTCCAATTTTCTACATCATGCTGCCAACACATTATAATGCTTGGGCAGGTGCTAGTCTCCCTTTAAAATAGTTTTGGTTTTCTTTTTCAAGTGCACAACCAATCATTATGGTTCTATATCTAAGAACGGATTGTCCAGTACACAACAGTTTTGACCATGCTTGAATTAAAAGGGTATTCTCATCTGGGCATTCATCATAGTATCATAGTATATAAGGCTGGAAGGAGACGCAAGTCCATCAAGTCCAACCTTTAAGAATTAAATAAATGTTTTATCCCCATAACCCGTGATATTTTTTCTCTTCAGAAAGTCATCCAGGCCTCTCTTGAAAATGTACATAGAGTCCGCCATAACAACCTCCTGCGGCAGAGAGTTCCACAGTCTCACTGCTCGTACAGTAAAGAACCTTTGTCTATGTTGATGGTAGAATCGCCTCAGCTCTAGGCGTAGAGGATGCCCCCTTGTCCTGGTCACAGGCCTAGGTATAAAAAGATCTTTGGAGAGATCCTTGTACTGTCCGTTCAGGTATTTGTACATTGTAATGAGGTCTCCCCTCAGTCGTCTTTTTTCTAAACTGAATAATCCCAAATTTTTTAATCTGTCAGTGTATTCTAGTTCCCCCATTCCCCTAATAATCCTGGTTGCTCTCCTCTGCACTCGTTCCAGCTCTACTATATCCTTTTTATACACTGGTGCCCAAAACTGTACACAATATTCCATGTGTGGTCTGACCAGGGATTTGTATAAGGGCAAAACTATGTCTTTATCATGAGAATCTATTCCTCTCTTGATACATCCCATAATTTTATTTGCTTTAGCAGCAGCCGCCTGGCTCTGGTCACTAAAATTAAGTTTACCATCCACCAATACCCCCAAGTAATTGACCATTTAGAACATAATTATACTTTTTGTTTCCATGGCCCAAGTGCATAACTTTACATTTATCTACATTAAGCCTCATCAACCATTTCTCTGCCCATCCCTCAAGCTTCCACAAATCCCTCTGTAATGAAACTTGACTGTGTAAACCCACTACAAGGTCATTAATAAAAATATTAAAAAGAAGTGGCCCCAATACTGACCCCTGTGGCACTCCACTGGTAACATCAACCCAATCTGAGAATGTGCCATTAATGACCACCCTCTGTTTTCTATCACTAAGCCAATTACTTACCCAAATACACAGATTTTCTCCTACTCCCAGCAGTCTCATTTTATATACCAACCTTTTATGTGGCACGGTGTCAAATGCCTTTGAAAAGTCCAGATATACAACATCCACAGCGTCCCCCAGATCCAGTCTTGAACTTACCTCCTCGTAGAAACCAATCAAATTAGTCTGACAGGACCTATCTCTCATAAACCCATGCTGACGCTGGGTTATAAGGTTCTTGAAAAAGAAAACCAAAACTATTTTAAAGGGAGACTAGCACCTGCCCAAGCATTATAATGTGTTGGCAGCATGATGTAGAAAATTGGACTATAATTTCCAAGTGCAGAGATTGATCACAACCAATCATTATGGTCCTATATCTAAGAATGGATTGTCCAGTACACAACAGTTTTGACCATGCTTGAATTAAAGGGGTATTCTCATCTGGGCATTCATGTTCAGTTTCATTAATCTGCTATATATAAACATTTCTTCAATTGGATGTTATTAAAAAAAAATATTCCTGTGTAAAGATAATTTCTCATAAATGTAGCCATGTTGTCCCTTAGAAACTAGATGGCTTCTGCGGTTACGACCACCCCACACTTTGGCAGCAGTGGCCAGACATGGGCTATTGAGTCCTGTCTGACCACATGGATTCAGCGTTTATTACTACAGGATGGCTACAGGATCTGCAGTGACTCCTGGAAATTTCATATACAAAAACTTTTTGTTTATTTGTGAAATCCCTCCAGCAGAGGTGGTCGTATCTGAGGACACAGTCTTGTTTCTAAGGGCCCAAATCACTAAATTTATGAGAAATTATCTTCACATAGGAACATCTAATTGTAGAAATGTTTATATATGGCAGATTAATGAAACTGAATGTGAATTCCCAGACGAGAATACCCTTTTAAGGCTCCAAGAAATCTATCCATTTAGACTTTTTGTAAAAATAAAGTAAAAATAAATACAAAAAATAATACACACTTGATGCTCACCAGTAGTACAAGAACATGTAATATCTGATGATCACTGAGCAAAACAAAATGTGTTGTGACATAAATTTTTATTTCCCAAGAAACAATACAATTTTTTAATTATTATTATTTCCGTATGTATAAACAGCAAGATAATCCAACGACATAGGAGATCTGTAGTTCTTCAGAAGTATGGCCTGCTAGATAATATTTGCTAAGGGAATGTAAGCAGTTAAAATATCTTTGCATAGAGGCAATTATAAGCCGACATTGACTTGAAAATAGACGTTTTTATTCAATGAGTTCCCTTTAACCCCTTAACGCTCTGCGCCGTAGCTCTACGGCGCAGAGGTATAAGGGATGTATGATGAGGGCTCACGGGCTGAGTCCTCTTCATACAAAGGTGGGGGTTTTTGCATAATGCATAAAACCCCCACCGCTAATAACCGCGGTCGGTGCTAGCACCGATCGCGGCTATTAACCCCCCCATCCCAACAGTCCAACTGCAAGGATGCCAATGTTGCATTAACATGTGTTAATTCTTTAGCTAAGAACCCTAAAAGACTCCTATTCATGTGTAATATCATCTATGGGTATGACCAGGCAGCACACTTTGACCTACTGAAGCTTTTCATACGTTCATGACTCTCGGTATTTCTGGATGTCATCCTGCAGAATAGGTCAACAGCTCCCTTGGGGTCTTCACACCTCCAATTAATTTAACTACCAAGTAAGCAGGACCATTTCTTTTTTATAATGGATCCATCTCAGGTTTTTCTGCATCATGAAACAGTTTTGTAGTGATTACCCTACAGATTATGTCCCATTCAATGTTTGGGTACATTTATATGGCCATGTCCCCATAGATGGCTATGGCGGTCCAGGGGCAGTGCGGTGCCACACATGTATACGGAGCATGCTCCATCTTACCCCGTGTGCGGCCATGCACCGCTTTGCTTTATGGAGGGGGAGGGGTCATCTCCTCCTCCTCTCCATGCACAGTGGTATGCCCGTCCCTTTATCTAAAGCAAACACAGCAGTCACACTTGTATTTATGAGGCCACTGTGTGGCAAAGGACATGAGAACAATGCACAATGCACCAGACAACAAGCAAAGGAGGAAAAAATACTGCTACTAAAATATTGCAGGTTAGATTCCTCTACATGCTAAATTTTGTTGAGAATTCAGTGAGGAATTTAATCTTAGCAATTCAATGGGTGAGCTTCTCCCCTCATCACCACTAAATTGCAACTTGAAGAGAGAAATCAGTCAATCCTTGCCTCCCTAAGTTTCTTTTTAAATAATTGGTGATAAATATTCAATTTTTTTTTTTTAAATTGTGCTTTATGAGCTGCTATTGTTTCCTCTCAATTCTGAAGGTCAGTTTTACCTGCTGTGTAATAATTTAACATTTTGGTGGATACTAAAAAATGCCTAAGGAAATTTTTTTTAATGGAAATAATAAGAGGGCAGCATATTGAATGTTAAGCACAATGCTACTGTACAGTTTCTATGGATATGGAAATGAAAACTAGCAGGATACCCAAAGTATTAAATATGATCATTAGCGATAAGCAGAAACAGGCACCAGCTAGACCTAAAGCAATGGATAGAATTATCTGAAATATCTTCATAGACTTTCATGGACTAGTTGCTTCAAACCCATAACCTGGTTTTTTTCATAGGAAAAACTGTTTAGGGACAGTCTAGATCAAATATCTCACTATATTGAGATTAAGGCTCTTTTCCTAGTGTAGTTAAATCTGTTGCCATCCACTAACATCCAGTACAGCTGGCATCCTGTCTCGTTTTTACTCTTTGCTCTACTTCTCATAGAGAACATTTTTTAGATATATAGGGGGTCATTTACTAAGGGACCGAATCGCTCTTTTTCGTCGGGTTTCCCGAAAATTACCGGTTTGTGCCGAATTGCCCCGGGTTTTTGGCGCACGCGATCGGATTGTGGCGCATCGGCGACGGCATGCATCAGACGGAAATCAGGGGGCGTGGCCTACCTGAACCCAGGATAGGATTGTGAACTCCGGCGGACTTCAGCGCAGCAGCGACACCTGGTGGACATCAGGCGCACTACCTTACTGAATCGCCGGAAGACCCGAATCCTCGATGGAGAACGCGCAGCTGGATCGCGACAGGACCGGGTAAGTAAATCTGCCCCATAGTTCTTTGTACTATACATTACTGTAAGTAACATAATAAGGGACATCTAGCACATTTAGAGAGCAATCAAAGCAGCAAATCTCTTCCAGAAGTTAAAAAACGCCCATCTGCTTCCATTTGTTTGGGAGTTTTTGCTCCTCATCAGTGAAAACCCGGGACCACATCCCTGCACACTGCAAAGGCAATCTCCGACCTCTCTTCATAATTATCCTTACTATAAAGGACATCTACCATCGCTGCCCGTTTCTTTATGCAATAAGTGGAACTGTTTTTAGTAATTGAAGATATAAAGGTACAATTACAAGGGGGGGGGGCAGAAAAAAATTTAATCCAGTGATGCAGAGAGGCTTCTGGCTCATTTACATATTTTTTAAGTCATTGGGGCACATTTACTAAGAACAGTACAGTTTGCCTGTGTATAGTGCAGAGTGGGCCAAATTAAGGATCTCTGGTGCACGTTCTTCATGAATCTGGCGACCTCTGCACTGCTCCGATGACGCACGGTACAACTGAGCACCGGAAAGCACAAATGTGGTGCAGACACTTCTTAAATACCTGTGCAAGCAGTTTGGACTAGAAATAAAATGCAAAGTACTACAGAAAACGGGCAACATGGAGTTTAGTAAAGGTGCCCCATTTTCTCTATGCACTAAAAACAGCTCCACTTAGTGCATAAAGAAACAGGCACATAATGCTGGGCATCTTCCATCAGTCAGTTGTAAATACTATACATATAATTATTTACTTTTTTTTTTACATATTACATCTGATGTTTTCCTTTTTGTATGGCTTTAATTTTTTTGTATGGTAATAAAATCTTACAAGACTTAGGACAACGTCCCAGCTTTACTTCATACAGTCACCTTTTACATGCATTATAAATATTTTTTTTTTCCAGAAGACACATTCATACACTATAGGGAATAGTAGAATTGTAGCTTGGCTGTGGCAGCATGGAAGGCAGGTCACTTTGCAGTCATTCATGTTGTCACATTGCACTGCATGTAATATACACCTGTATCTCCGTGCTTAAGACAAATTTCTGAGCTGTTTTTTTCAGACCCTTAGCAAGGCTACAGAATTTCTATGGCAGGAAGGAAATATCTAGGGACATTTGTACAATAATGCAATAAATAAAAGATTATATATAAGAAAAAAATGTTGTCTCTCTTGCACAGGAGGATATAGCAAGTCCTAATCATGTTGCACAAAAATAATGTATAGTAAATTATAGAGTGGCTTTGCTTCCCTGTTTTCACCGCTTTATATCCACCATCACCCAACTTGGATTGCAAAAGGGGGGCCATGGAAGTCCCAATTGTGAGATCCAGATCTGGATGTGTTAATTTTAGCAATACAATGTAACATATTTCATTAAAGGGATCTAAGGAATATATGCAAATTGCTAATCCTCTGTAAACAAAAGTCAGAGACCATGAGTAAGGGCCATATGTAAAGGCCTGAAACGCGTGGATTTCATTTTTGTATCCATATGGATTAAATAAAGGAATTAAGATTTTTTACCATTTTTTTTTGTATGCTGGAGGAGCAAATTTCTAGCCAGGAGGAGAGGTAAAGAAGTATTTATCTGTATTTAACCTCTTAACTGCTTTATTTTGGCTCTTGAGGACACAACACTCCTTGCATAGTTTTTTTTTTCAGTGCTATAAATGATCATCATAGAGAATGATTTGCCATTACTGCAAAACACTATGTTGAAAGTAACATTTTAACTCCTGTATCAAAAGCATTGTATTGCCTTGTAGACGTAAAGGTATTCTTGATTTATCTGGGCATGTTCAAATTTCAAAAATAAAAATGGTCTATTATAACGGTAAAAGAGTAAAGATGCAAATATTGTTGAATAATTGATATAGAATTTTAGAGATAAGTAGGATCATTACACTAGTGAAGATTATTTAATTTTGAACACTATTTTACTTTATTGTACATTATTATTATCCAAGTTCCCTAGGGCACGCATGCACCGGCACTCGCAAATTTGAAGTGCCAGCTTCTTCCATAAAAGCCAGCTTCTCCCAGCATCCCTTGCCGGATCTTTGCCCTATATGCCATTGTAAAAGCTGTTACCTGTGACCAGTGTGTTGACCTCCTGTTGTGACCCTGGACCTGTTCCAGACCTTGCTCCTCTGCTGCCAGCCCTGACCTCCTGCTCCATCCCAGACTCTGAACCATTACCACCTGTCTGTCCTCGATTTTCTACCCCGATCTTGGCTGCCACCACAGACAAGTCGCACCTGTGGAATGACCTGGTGGCACCATGCCACAGGATGACCAACCCGCTTTGCGGCGGGCTCTGGCGAAGACCGGGTACCACTTAGACTCCGATCCCAGGTCTCGGCTTGAGTCATCGTCTACAGTGGTCCCGGGGGTTCACTACCCAAAAAGCCTGCCAATTATAATGAACTAACTGGCTAAATATAAAAAAATACAAAAATACAAATATTCCAATTTGCTTCAAGTATCATTTGTCCTACATGTGCCATTTTTAGTTTTATTATTATTATTATTATTATTAATAATAATATTTTAAGCAGATCTTATAAGTCTACTATGTTCTCATACTATTCTTTAGCATATGATAGTTGAGTTGTATTATTTCAATGAGTTGCCTGCATGTTGGTGCTTCCAACATGCTGGCGCAGTACCCGGATACACCATTAGAGATGAGCGAGCACTAAAATGCTCGGGTACTCGTTATTCGAGACGAACTTTTCCCGATGCTCGAGTGCTCGTCTCGAATAACGAGCCCCATTGAAGTCAATGGGAGACTCGAGCATTTTTCAAGGGGACCAAGGCTCTGCACAGGGAAGCTTGGCCAAACACCTGGGAACCTCAGAAAAGGATGGAAACACCACGGAAATGGACAGGAAACAGCAGGGGCAGCATGCATGGATGCCTCTGAGGCTGCTTAATCGCACCATTATGCCAAAACTATGGGCAACAGCATGGCCATGACAGAGTGACAGAATGAAGCTAGATAGCATGTAAAACATCCAATAATTGACCCTGACACTATAGGGGACGGTATGCAAAGGCAGCGGCAGCAGCGGCAGGCTAGAGAGTGGCATGGCGACATACTCTAAATGGACTCAGGCTTCAAACCAATGGGTGGCAGAGAGGAACCAAAGGAGGTGAGCAAGAAACGCTCAAATAATATCGGTACATGATAAAAGTTTGCCAGTATATTTTGTGGATTGCACAGCAGGGTGGCGACAAAGTTAACATGGAAGCCATGAAAACAACCCAAAATTCTGCCTGACACAGCTCGTTTGATAAGGGGACCATGTATGGAGGCAGTGAACTAGTAGTAGATTAAAGGTGCTGCAGTTAAAACTATGTTAGTTGGATCTTGGCATGGAGCTGGCGCTCCGCTGCCAGGCGAGCTTTCGCCAATCCAAGCCCCTGTCTCTAGGCTACTCCCCAAACAGCACTTCTAAGAACCTTTTGTATAAGATCAAGTGTAGTAGCGTTCTTATAAGTTTGGGATATGGCGGGTGAGGGGAATGTAAACAGATGCGCAAGAAGCGCATGATGCGCATGTAGCTGGCGCTCCGCTGCCAGGTGAGCTTTCGCCAATCCAAGCCCCTGTCTCTAGGCTACTCCCCAAACAGCACTTCTAAGAACCTTTTGTATAAGATCAAGTGTAGTAGCGTTCTTATAAGTTTAGGATATGGCGGGTGAGGGGAATGTAAACAGATGCGCAAGAAGCTCTGAAATAATATCGGTAAATGATAAAAGTTTGCAAGCATATTTTGTGGATTACACAGCAGGGTGGCGACAAAGTTAACAAGTTTGATGTGGAATGCCCTGTAATAGCTCTTGGGCGGTGTGCCTTTTATCGCCTAGGCTCAGCAGTTTGAGCACCGCCTGCTGTCGCTTAGCGACGGCACTGCTGCTGTGCCTAGAGCTACCGACTGATGGCGCCATGGCCACGGATGGTAATTCGGAGGAGGAGGAGGTGGAGGAGGGGTGGGAGGAGGAGGAGGTATACTAGACCTTTGAGACCTGGACCGAGGTAGGCCCCGCAATTCTCTGCGTCGGCAGTATATGACCAGCCCCAGGGTCAGACTCGGTCCCAGCCTGCACCAAGTTAAGTGTAGTAGCGTTCTTATAAGTTTGGGATATGGCGGGTGAGGGGAATGTAAACAGATGCGCAAGAAGCGCATGGAGCTGGCGCTCCGCTGCCAGGCGAGCTTTCGCCAATCCAAGCCCCTGTCTCTAGGCTACTCCCCAAACAGCACTTCTAAGAACCTTTTGTATAAGATCAAGTGTAGTAGCGTTCTTATAAGTTTAGGATATGGCGGGTGAGGGGAATGTAAACAGACGCGCAAGAAGCGCTGAAATAATATTGGTAAATGATAAAAGTTTGCCAGTATATTTTGTGGATAACACAGCAGGGTGGCGACAAAGTTAACAACTTTGATGTGGAATCCATGAAAACAACCCAAATTTCTGCCTGACACACCTCGTTTGATAAGGGGACGATGTATGGAGGCAGCTATATGGACGACTTCTGGAGGTAGCAATGGAGACAACGTGTGGAGGCTGCTATGGAGACAATTTAATTTGGATAGTGCCTGTATGTGGCAGTCCAAAAAACTTTTCAAACCAGAGGAGCAGGTAGGTGGCCCTCCAGTAAAATGGAATAGATTGAGTGCCTGTATGTGGCAGTGCAAAAAAGTTTTCAAACCAGAGGAGCGGGTAGGTGGCCCTCCAGAAAAATTGAATAGATTGAGTGCCTGTATGTGGCAGTCCAAAAAACTTTTCAAACCAGAGGAGCAGGTAGGTGGCCCTCCAGTAAAATGGAATAGATTGAGTGTCTGTATGTGGCAGTCCAAAAAACTTTTCGAACCAGAGGAGCAGGTAGGTTCCAGAAAAATTGAATAGATTGAGTGCCTGTATGTGGCACTCCCAAAAATTGTTTAAAACAGAGGACCGGGTAGGTGGCCCTCCAGAAAAATTGAATAGATTGAGTGCCTGTATGTGGCACTCCCAAAAATTGTTTAAAACAGAGGACCGGGTAGGTGGCCCTCCAGAAAAATTAAATGCATAAAGTACTATAGCTAGAGCCAGTGGGCCCTGTCAAAAAATAGCCAGTTTCCTCGGCTTTACTGTACAAAGAGGAGGAGAAGGGGGAGTGGATAAATTATTCAGGTTGAGCTTCCTTCACCTGGTGGAGATTGGAAATTATGAGAAATCCAGGCTTTATTCATCTTAATAAGCGTCAGCCTGTCAGCGCTGTCAGTCGACAGGCGTGTACGCTTATCGGTGATGATGCCACCAGCTGCACTGAAAACCCGCTCGGACAAGACGCTAGCGGCAGGGCAGGCAAGAACCTCCAAGGCGTACAGCGCCAGTTCGTGCCACATGTCCAGCTTTGAAACCCAGTAGTTGTAGGGAGCTGTGTGATCATTTAGGACGATGGTATGGTCAGCTACTTACTCCCTCACCATCTTTCTGTAAAGATCAGCCCTACTCTGCCGAGACTGGGGACAGGTGACAGTGTCTTGCTGGGGTGACATAAAGCTGGCAAAAGCCTTGTAAAGCGTACCCTTGCCAGTGCTGGACAAGCTGCCTGCTCGCCTACTCTCCCTCGCTACTTGTCCCGCAGAACTACGCACTCTGCCGCTAGCGCTGTCAGAAGGGAAATACTGTTTCAGCTTGTGAACCAGGGCCTGCTGGTATTCATGCATTCTCACACTCCTTTCCTCTCCAGGGATGAGAGTGGAAAGATTTTGCTTGTACCGTGGGTCCAGGAGAGTGAACACCCAGTAATCGGTGCTGGAATAAATTCTTTGAACGCGAGGGTCACGGGATAGGCAGCCTAGCATGAAATCTGCCATATGCGCCAGAGTACCTACGCGTAAGAATTCACTCCCCTCACTGGCCTGACTGTCCATTTCCTCCTCCTCCAACTCCTCCAACTCCTCTTCTTCTGCCCATACACGCTGAACAGTGAAGGACTGAACAATGGTCCCCTCTTGTGTCTCGCCAACATTCTCCTCCTCTTCCTCCTCATCCTCCTCCACCTCCACCTCCTCCGATATGCGCTGAGAAACAGACCTAAGGGTGCTTTGGCTATCAACAAGGGAATCTTCTTCCCCCGTCTCTTGTGACGAGCGCAAAGCTTCCGACTTCATGCTGATCAGAGAGTTTTTCAACAGGCCAAGCAGCGGGATGGTGAGGCTGATGATGGCGGCATCGCCACTGACCATCTGTGTTGACTCCTCAAAGTTACTCAGCACCTGACAGATATCAGACATCCACGTCCACTCCTCATTGTAGACTTGAGGAAGCTGACTGACCTGACAACCAGTTCTGGTGGAAGTTGACATCTGGCAGTCTACAATCGCTCGGCGCTGCTGGTAAACTCTGGATAACATTGTCAGTGTTGAATTCCACCTCGTGGGCACGTCGCACAACAGTCGGTGAGCGGGCAGTTGGAGGCGGCGCTGCGCTGCCCTGAGAGTGGCAGCATCTGTGCTGGACTTCCTGAAATGCGCACAGATGCGGCGCACCTTCGTGAGCAAATCAGACAGATTGGGGTATGTCTTGAGGAAATGCTGAACTATCAGATTTAACACATGGGCCAGGCATGGCACATGTGTCAGTCTGCCGAGTTGCAGAGCCGCCACCAGGTTACGGCCGTTGTCACACACAACCATGCCTGGCTTCAGGTTCAGTGGTGCCAGCCACAGATCAGTCTGCGCCGTGATGCCCTGTAATAGCTCTTGGGCGGTGTGCCTTTTATCGCCTAGGCTCAGCAGTTTCAGCACCGCCTGCTGTCGCTTAGCGACGGCACTGCTGCTGTGCCTAGAGCTACCGACTGATGGCGCCATGCCCACGGATGGTAATTCGGAGGAGGTGGAGGAGGGGTGGGAGGAGGAGGAGGCATAGTAGGCCTGAAACACCTGGACCGAGGTAGGCCCCGCAATCCTCGGCGTCGGCAGTATATGACCAGCCGCTGGGTCAGACTCGGTCCCAGCCCCCACCAAGTTAACCCAATGTGCCGTCAGCAATATATAGTGGCCCTGCCCGGCAGCACTCGTCCACGTGTCCGTGGTCAGGTGGACCTTGTCAGAAACGGCGTTGTTCAGGGCACGGATGATGTTGTCTGACACGTGCTGGTGCAGGGCTGGGACGGCACATCGGGAAAAGTAGTGGCGGCTGGGGACCGAATACCGAGGGGCGGCCGCCGCCATGAGGTTGCGAAAGGCCTCGGTCTCTACTAGCCTATAGGGCAGCATCTCCAGGCTAAGCAATCTGGAGATGTGGACATTAAGGGCTTGGGCGTGCGGGTGGGTTGCACTATATTTGCGTTTCCGCTCCAGCGTCTGGGGTATGGAGAGCTGAACGCTGGTGGATGCTGTGGAGGATCGTGGAGGCGACGATGGGGTTTTTGTGGCAGGGTCCTGGGCAGGGGGCTGACTATCAGCTGACACAGGGGAAGGAGCAGTGGTGTGCACGGCCGGAGGTGAACGGGCTTGTTGCCACTGAGTGGGGTGTTTAGCATTCATATGCCTGCGCATACTGGTGGTAGTTAAGCTAGTAGTGGTGGAACCCCTGCTGATCCTGGTTTGGCAAATGTTGCACACCACAGTCCGTCGGTCATCCGGTGTTTCCTTAAAGAACCTCCAGACTTCTGAAGATCTAGTCCTCGCCGCAAGAGCCCTCGCCACGGGAGCTTCACTAGTTGACACATTTGGCGCTGATGCACCAGCTCTGGCCCTGCCTCTCCGTCTGGCCCCACCACTGCCTCTTCCAACCTGTTCTGGTAGAGGACTCTCCTCTGTTTCAGAAGCACTGTGTTCACCCGGCCTATCAACCCAGCTTGGGTCTGTCACCTCATCATCCTCCGATCCCTCAGTCTGCTCCCCCTTCGGACTTCCTGCCCTGACAACAACTTCACCACTGTCTGACAACCGTGTCTCCTCATCGTCGGACACCTCTTTAGACACTTCTTCCACTACGTCAAGAAGGTCATCATCACCCTCAGACTGCGACTGGTGGAAAACCTGGGCATCGGAAAATTGCTCAGCAGCAACCGGACAAGTGGTTTGTGACTGTGGGAAGGGTCCAGAAAACAGTTCCTCAGAGTATGCCGGTTCAAATGCCAAATTTTCCTTGGAGGGGGCAGACTGGGGGGGAGGAGGCTGAGGTGCAGGAGCTGGAGGAGTGCCGATTTCGGTGACATGGGTGGACTGCGTGGAAGACTGACTGGTGGACAAATTGCTCGAAGCATTGTCGGCAATCCACGACATCACCTGTTCGCACTGTTCTGGCCTCAACAGTGCTCTACCACGAGTCCCAGTAACTTCAGACATGAACCTAGGGAGTGTAGCTCTGCGGCGTTCCCCTGCTCCCTCATAAGCAGGTGGTGTCTCACCCCGCCCAGGACCACGGCCTCTGACCCCTGCAGTAGTTGGACGCCCATGTCCCCGCCCTCGTCCTCTACCCCCAGCCCTCGGGTTAAACATTTTTAAAATGAGAGTTATAACTTTAATTTTTTTTAAACTTTTTTTTGTGTTTTTTTGTTTTTTTTTGTGTTTTTCAGTTTTTAAAACCAAACGATGCTATCCTATTGCTATGGCTATTTTCTAGCCAAGTATGAAAGCACACTACTATGCAAGATGAGATGACGCTGAGTTATTAAACAAAATGAACGTAAAATAAAAAAGGAAATGGCAGACTGTGCCTAATTGAAATCCAACCCCTAATAAATTTTCCCACTTCGGTCTTTGCAATGGATATGTGCGTCACTAAGCGCAAAACACAGCGGTCGCAAGTCTCACTACAAATTGCTCACAATTTGCTAGTAGATGCACTGCAGCAAGTACAGCCACCAGCAGATCAACCAGAAATCAAATATATATAACGCTACTGTAGGCGTAAGTAAGCCGTTTGGATTCTCCTATGGCTATTTTCTAGCCAAGTATGAAAGCACACTACTATGCAAGATGAGATGACACTGAGTTATTAAAAAAATAAACGTAAAATAAAAAAGGAAATGGCAGACTGTGCCTAATTGAAATCCAACCCCTAATAAATTTTCCCACTTCGGTCTTTGCAATGGATATGTGCGTCACTAAGCGCAAAACACAGCGGTCGCAAGTCTCACTACAAATTGCTCACAATTTGCTAGTAGATACACTGCAGCAAGGACAGCCACCAGCAGATCAACCAGAAATCAAATATATATAACGCTACTGTAGGCGAAAGTAAGCCGTTTGGATTCTCCTATGGCTATTTTCTAGCCAAGTATGAAAGCACACTACTATGCCAGATGAGATGACGCTGAGTTATTAAACAAAATAAACGTAAAATAAAAAAGGAAATGGCAGACTGTGCCTAATTGAAATCCAACCCCTACTAAATTTTCCCACTTCGGTCTTTGCAATGGATATGTGCGTCACTAAGCGCAAAACACAGCGGTCGCAAGTCTCACTACAATTTGCTCACAATTTGCTAGTAGATGCACTGCAGCAAGTACAGCCACCAGCAGATCAACCAGAAATCAAATATATATAACGCTACTGTAGGCGTAAGTAAGCCGTTTGGATTCTCCTATGGCTATTTTCTAGCCAAGTATGAAAGCACACTACTATGCAAGATGAGATGACACTGAGTTATTAAAAAAATAAACGTAAAATAAAAAGTAAATGGCAGACTGTGCCTAATTGAAATCAAACCCCTAATAAATTTTCCCACTTTGGTGTTTGAGGTGGATATGTGTGTCACTAAGAGCTAAACACAACGGTAGCAAGTCCCCCTGCAAATTCCTCACAATATGGTACTAGCTGCAAATAAAAAAAAAAAGTATAACGTTATTGTAGCCCTAAAAAGGGCTGTTGGGTTCTTGGAGAATCACTCCTGCCTAACAGTAAGCTAATAGAACACCCTAACGCTTTCCCTGACCAGCAGCAGCTCTCTCCCTAGTGGCATCAAGACACAGAATGATCCGAGCAGCGCGGGCAGCGGCTAGTCTATCCCAGGGTCACCTGATCTGGCCAGCCAACCACTGCTATCGACGTGTAAGGGTACCACGTCATGCTGGGTGGAGTGCAGAGTCTCCTGGCTTGTGATTGGCTCTGTTTCTGGCCGCCAAAAAGCAAAACGGCGGGAGCTGCCATTTTCTCGAGCGGGCGAAGTATTCGTCCGAGCAACGAGCAGTTTCGAGTACGCTAATGCTCGACCGAGCATCAAGCTCGGACGAGCATGTTCTCTCATCTCTATACACCATGACTTGGTAAGTCACCCCTTTCCTTTTGGTAGCCTATGCTCCTGTATTTTCTATTTATTTTTTCTTTAGATGAGGCCTATGAGGAAGCCATATTTGTAGCGATAGATGTGACCTTGTTTGATATCATTGCACAATATTGTGGAATAATATTTTATTGACAAACTGGTTTTCTTTTTAAACAAATACAACACATAAACACAATTAAGTATCAATTTACAAACATATCTGGAGGTTCACCAAATAGGTGACATGTATGCGTTAGGATTAGAGATGAGCGAGTATACTCGTCCGAGCTTGATGCTCGTTCGAGTATTAAGGTACTCGAAACGGCTCGTTGCTCGGACGAGTATTTCCCCTGCTCGAGATCGAGCATTTAATTAAAAAAACACAGTGAAGAACAATGAAGAATAGAATAAAAACAGTGAACACAGTGAACACAGGATCATTTAAGTGAAAAACACAGTGAAAAACACAGTGAAGAATAGATTACAGATGTTCGGCACATCTGCTTACTTGTCAGGAGATACGCGCGGAACGGTGCGAACAAAATAGTATGTGAAGAACAATATATATGTGTGAAGAACACATTGCAGAACACGGTGAGCAGGACAGAGACAACGAGGAGCAGCACAGAGACACCGGGGAGCAGCACAGAGACACCGGGGAGCAGCACGGAGACATGGGGCAGCGGCAGCACGGAGACATGGGGCAGCGGCAGCATGGAGACATCAGGCAGCGGCACGGAGACATCGGGGCACGGAGACATCGGGGCACGGAGACATCGGGGAGCGGCGGGGAGCCGCACGGAGACATCGTTGCACGGAGACATCGGGGAGCGGCACGGAGACATCGGGGCACGGAGACATCGGGGCACGGAGACATCGGGGCACGGAGACATCAGGGCACGGAGACAGCGGGGCACGGAGACATCAGGGCACGGAGACAGCGGGGCACGGAGACAGCGGGGCACGGAGACAGCGGGGCACGGAGACATCGGGGCACGGAGAGAGCGGGGCACGGAGACAGCGGGGCACGGAGACAGCGGGGCACAGAGACAGCGGGGCACGGAGACAGCGGGGCACGGAGACATCGGGGAGCGGCGGGGAGCCGCACGGAGACATCGTTGCACGGAGACATCGGGGAGCGGCACGGAGCGGCACGGAGACATCGGGGCACGGAGACATCGGGGCACGGAGACAGCGGGGCACGGAGACAGCGGGGCACGGAGACATCGGGGCACGGAGACATCGGGGCACGGAGACAGCGGGGCACGGAGACAGCGGGGCACGGAGACAGCGGGGCACGGAGACAGCGGGGCACAGAGACAGCGGGGCACGGAGACAGCGTATCTCCCGACAAGTAAGCAGATGTGCCGAACATCTGCAATCTATTCTTCACTGTGTTTTTCACTGAAATGATCCTGTGTTCAATGTTTTTATTCTATTCTTCACTGTTCTTCACATCTGCTAACTTGTCGGGAGATAATATACGTGCGGAACAGTGAAGAATAGATTGCAGATGTTTGCATACATCTGCTAACTTATCAGAAGACATTCTTTTTCAATTAATTAACACATTTTATTCCCGAACCATGGTCCCTTTGAAAAATGCTCGAGTCTCCCATTGACTTCAATGGGGCTCGTTATTCGAGACGAGCACTCGAGCATCTGGAAAAGTTTGTCTCGAATAACGAGCACTCGAGCATTTTAGTGCTCGCTCATCTCTAGTTAGGATACGTTAGTTAGATAGAAAAGGTCAGTATTCCATGCAGTATGTTAGAATTGTCTGGGATTGTCTGGGAAACAAACATAGGCCCTGTAGTGACGATCATCACTGCAGGAGATCGGGAGAAACGGTTGAGGTGAGTATAAAATGTTTTTTTTATTTCAGAGCACCCCTCTTCCTAGACATATGTACCTTTTTTTTAATCCCACACAATTCCTTTAATATTTTTTAACAAAATTGCAAAGTATTGTGATGACAAGTAAAAACTTTATCAGATTTGTTAAATTGTTTCTTTTAGAAGTTCAGGTTCCATTTAAGCTTCTCGACACATACGAAGTCCATTATTCACTTGTAAATGTGCTGCCATATTTCAATCTTGTACCTCAGGCATTTAACAAGAAGATCGTAATTTTCTTCTATCACTCAATCCATGTTTCACACATCCAAAGCTGTAAATCTTTGTCACCTTTTAACTCACTGCAGTATGACTTTCATATATCTAAGTATTTGTACTTACTCAGGTTAACTTTAAGTACAATTTAAAATGTAATTGGTCATTTACTGAATACTTTTTATTGGATTTTAGGTTAAAATGGGCACTTTAGGGAACGTCACGGTGCGGCAAGGATTCAATATGAGCTCTGGCCATAAGTATAAAACAGCATATGAGTCAGATAATATGTAAAGTAATATGTGAGGTAATACGAGATAATATGATGGAGAGATATAGATAGATATGCATGCAGCTTGATATATATATATATATATATATATATATATGACGTAATATTTGAGGTTGTATGTTATAGATAGAGATATACGAGGAAATATGAGGTAATGTGATGGAGAGATATGAATAGATATACATACAGCTAATGTGTAAGGGTATAGGTGACATAATGGGGCAAATTTACTTACCTGGTCCAGTCGCGATCCCCGATTCGGACAGTCCGATGAAGATGAAGCTTGTGCGCCCGAGTTCCTGCATTCGTCGCTTCCCCACCGAGGTCCACCGGAGTTCACCTTCTTCTTCCCGGTGCTTGTAAGTGCTTGTCTTGCAACACAATTAGAAATGTTAAATCCTGCACGTAGTCCGAATCCGTCGGGTTGTCACGTGCAAGCCGGCACTGATGCGCCAAAATCTGATCGCGTGCGCCAAAATCCCCTGTTAAATGCCGCCCAAAATGTAAATCGTCGGGAAACCCAACGAAAAAGAGCTCCGCTGACCCTTAGTAAATGAGCCTCAATATGTGAGGTAATATAATATTGATAGATAGACATATGTGAGGTAATATGATGGGTATCACACATCACATGACCATGGACTGGTGCTTAACTACAGGAAGTAAAGAATAAAGCTTCATATTGCGTGATAGTAAGCAGAGATTTAGAAAACTGTAAATAATTGATATAGAAAGTATATTAGAAAATTATACAACTTTGCATTAAACAAACAAGATCAATTATTTACTGGAATGTGCTTAAAGTTGACAGCCCCTATAATATAGCGAGTTGAGGTCACCAGACACATACACTAAATTCAGCTAGAACTCCGAGTTCGTGTTTGCCACATAGCCATGCTTTGTAATTGCTGGGGGTACAATTTTTCAGAGGTTCTTGTTACTCCCTGTGATGACAGGGGAAGGTCAACAATTATGTAGGCAAAATATTGCGGTGCCCAAGCAATTACATGACACCGGTGGCTTTGCCTATTGCAGTGATGGCGAACCTTTTGGAGACCGAGTGCCCAAACAACAACCAAAATCTAATTATTTACCGTGAAGTGCCAACGCGACATTTTAAGCAGTAACTTATTGCTACCTGTTCTTCCGCATCTTTCAATCATATCGGCCCCTGTACAGTTGAAAGAACCAATACAGTTGAGAGAAGCCAAATTCAGACTCTCATTGTAGCCTCTCTCCAGGGTCTCATTCTGGAGAGGAAGTATTGTGGGTCCAGCAAGATGACCTCCAAAGATAATGCAGCCCTGTCCACACCTTCTCACTTTTCACACAGCCAATGAAGTGTCGCTTTAAAATAGCGCTGAGAGCAGCATCTCTCTAGTTGCCTGGGACTGCAGGAAGATTCGGTGTATTTGGTCCTATTTGGTGAACTCTGTCCTGGGGTGATGGTCTGAGTGCCCACAGAAATGGCTCTGAGTGCCACCTCTGGCACCCGTGCCATAGGTTCGCCACCACTGGCCTATGGCATGTAAGGGATAACATCCGCAATTGGTATCAGCACCGATTGTGGGTGTTTGTGAACACGTTCAAAGGGTTGACACCTGCAATCAATGCAAGCACCACAGGTGTTCAAATTTAGATTTGGCTAAACCTGCTCAACCCGAATCCCACTGGGTCTGATCATGACTAATTACAGTATATTAGTTATATCCATGTCTATAGACCTCTGCTACTTATCAATGGTCTCAGCAGTAATGCCACAGGACTGTTACCACCAGTGAATGACTGCTGTGGTCACTGGGTAGAAATCACAAAGAAAGAGGGAAATCACTAGAGCTGCAGGAATAAATAGGTGAGTATGATGTTTTTTTTGTTTGTTATTTCAAGCATTCCCTATATAAAACACAGCCAATTACTGAATACCTACTTTGATTGATTTACTTTTAAATCACAGTCATATTTCCCTTGAAATAAATGTAGACATGTTGCTCATTGTCTACCGAATGGTTTGCCCACAAACAGCAATTACTTGGCCATATCTTCAATTTTAGAGAGAAAAATGATCATTTTATACCAAAATCCATCTGCCCCTTCCAGGTCACATATGTTTCTCAGTACATCCCCTCATTTCTCCATCTGTTCTCTCAATCTTGAAAACTGTTATTGTATTTGTCGACTATATCAACATATAATTCACGTCCTGCATTCACAGCCTGCAGCTAATAATCAGGTGTGTGTTTCAAATAAAATGTGATGGTTAAAGAATAAATATCTCTTTATTGTAACAATATATATTTTTTGCATTAAAATCAAGTATTTATTAACTTTAGTCTTTTTATATTGTATTTCTTTAAAGGGGTTTTCCCAATAAAGAAAATTCGCAAATTTTAATCCCCTAGTGATGGTTACACAATATAGATAATAATAAAGATAATTTTAACCCTTTACTGTGCAATTTTACTCATTTTTGTTGCTGTTTTAGCTCATATAACTCCTGAGGCTGGGCAGTGTAAAATTCCAGGGTCTTGGTGGGTACTCTCTAAGCAGACACTTCATGATCCATCTAGTTCTGTGAGCTGAAAAATGTGGTTATATTATCAGGGTACAGGTTTATATACACTTTCATTTACCTTTTGACTATTTTACTAGTATCTGACACATAGAAAGATAGAAGAGACAAACCAGAGATGATGAGATCCATGAGATGCCTATTACACAAAAGGACACAGCTGGCTCTCCTACATCTCTGCTATTCCACAACACACTTCTAGATCTGATGTGCCTTCCTCCCACTCCTCAGATAAATAACTTATCTGTCTGTAGCTTTACACTCCTTACCCTGTTGCCAGCAGGAAGTCAGTGTCTGTGTATGAGCTCTGTCCTGGAATAAAAGGGGAGGGGCTAGAGGCAGAGAGACAGAAAGCCAATATGGCTTACCTGACCCTAAGTCAGAAGTTACAGGGTCGTGTATAGGGGCAACTGAAATTGTGTTCACCAGGACTTATAGAGACAGGTTGGTTGATTTTCTGATTAAAGATTCCCTTTCAGCCATGTTTTACATTGCTACATGTTCTATATTGAACTCTATTTTACTGTGATAATCTAGATATCCACAATATTTAGCCTTGTGTGCTTTTTCTGCACAATGAAATTGAACATGCCATTTTGGCCTTAGATGATGTTGACAAATACTAAAACCATTTTTCTGATAATATTTATATTTCCCACAAATCAATAGCTCTTGTCATGTTGAACAACTGACTTATTTTTATAACCTATGACCTATAGCTCTTTTACAACGCTCAATGTAAACCTTCAAAGTCTGTGATATTTTTATCTCCTCTCTTAGTGCTGATAATGTCTATGAATCCATTGAAGGTCAGGGCAAGTATAATATAACCATATAATTAGGCTCTGTGTAGGAGCAGGAGAGCCCTGTGTCTGTGTAGCCCCGTGGATGCATAAGTCTCCCTCAAGGAATTTTGGAGATTGAAGAGGATCCCCCATTTTACTTCCAGCTCCTCCATCCCGGTTTGTGATCCTGCTCAACTTTCTGTGCCTTTCTCTACAGCTCATACATCACCACATGCTTCTTCACTCTTTACAGCCTCCTCCCCTGTTCATATGCAATACAGGGAAGCTGCAAAGCTTCTAAGGGGGTGCTTACCTAGCCACTGAAATACCCTTAATAAAGGAGTAAGGTCCTCCTAGCAGACAAACCCAATCCTAGCTCCTACTATATGTCTCCTATTTCTACTTTACTTTTAGCTAGCCTCCTGGTATTCAATAGTCCTTTTTGGTTCCAACCCAAAATGTTAAAAGGGTTCCTTGAGAAAAAAAGGATCTCCCACCATGCTCCTTAGAGACCATCTGAGTAATTTCTGGGGAAACCAGCTCCTCCTTAAGGTGCTTCGCTCCATTGGCCCAAGGACTGTCTTGGTTTTCTTTCTATCTCTCCGAGCAAACTTTTAGTGTCGCCTTTTTTGGATCTCTCTTGTCTCCTCTTCCTCTCATTGCCTCAGGAGTCAGCCCTAGGTCCTCTTGTCCTTCCCTTTTACGTTACCCTTGTAGGACAAACCAACAGCAGATTTGTTCATGTCCTCTCTTGAAACGTAATCTTTCCAAAACTTAACTTATTGTCTTTCTATCATCTATTAACCAAGCCATCCCTGACCTCTACATTTCCTTCTTTGGTATCCACATAACAGAGGCAGCCGGCTTACTGTCTTGGGGTTGTGCTGGACTACAATCTCTACTTTGCATGGTATATTTGCACTCTAAAATACTAACGGTCACTCGTATTCACTCTCTTCTAGACATCTAACTCCTTATTAATTGGTCTTCCAACTCATAAAACTCTTTCCTCTACTATCTATTCTTAATGCAGCAGCCAAACATGTCTTTTAGTCCAAACACTGCATGTCTGTGACAGTCATTTCTCCTTTTGAATACGGTTTAAACTAATCCACAAAGCTCATCTCAGTATTGCCCCATTTATTTACTCAGATTTTTCCTAATTCAACATATGATAATCATCCCTTATAGGACTAAAGGCAAAAAAACCTTAGGTATTGCGAAATGAAAAGCAACAAAATTATACTTTGTTTTTTCCACCCTCAGGAAAAGATTTAAACAGCTTAAACACGCTGTAGAATAAGATTTAAAGTTAAAAATGGATAGTTTTTTATAGAAATTTTGCTTAAGGATTTTCCTTTCATCTAGAACATTAAAAGAAGGAAATATGCTCTTTAAAACAACAGCTTTCTAGGACAGATGCATCTAATTTGTAGTGAAAATATATTTACAGTAGTTTTAATTAGATTGTTAATTCAGGTTATTATTTTTTTCGTATTACCCTTTGACTTTTGGTAATGGACTAGATGCAGCCGATACAAATATTTACTTTGTGGACAGGAAGCTTTAAACTGGCAAGAAGTGTTGCCACCTACTGGTGCCCTTTTCTTTGTTAATATTTTAGTCTATGGCCAATCTATCCAGGAACAGGTGACCTCTAAAGATACAATTGTTGGTAAAATGTAATCTACAACTAACTTACTAAAGTGTAAATTTGTAAAAAAGTGTGTAAAGTGTGGTTGATCTAAATGTATCCCCCATTATTTTATGAACAGGGCAGTGGAAATTTGGCTATTACATGCCCCCCATCCCCTGGTAGCACTTCTACCCCATCTCCCTGCTCCTTCTGCTGGAAATCTTGCGGCAGCATAGAGTCTTTGGGGACAGGGAGAGGTGCTCATGTCAAGGGAGCAGGGATGTGGATCACAAGTGCTTCCAAAGTCCATAATAGCCAGAGCCCTGAGGGGGATGCCCCCTGAAGCACTGGTGCTTTTTAACATACAAATAAAGCTCAACTCATAATAAACATATATTTCCAACCATGATACAGGGATCCACTCAGCAGTATTAATAGTTAATAAAGTGACATCTCATGAAAGAGTTCCTTTAAGGTTAAAAAAAAATATGTATTTATACCGGTAGCTATTTAAAAAAAATAAACAAGTAAAATTAGAATCATGAGTTATCCCTGCATCAGAAAGAGCCTCACCTATTAAATTAATAAAATGATGAAACCCATATTGGGAATGTCTTAATAGGAGAAAAACCTTCAAATGTTTATATTGATAAAAAGTGATTCAGTTGTTAATGGAGCCTCTTATTTGGTCCATATAGTGTAAACTTTAATAACAAAACTGCACTATTCCATTTATTTTTATCAATTCCACTGCATTTGGATTTTTGGAGCTTCCCAGCATAATGCATGCACTATGAAATGGTATCACTGAGAAGTTCAATTTGTCCATTAGAAGAAAACATGTTGAAGGGGGTTCTCCAGTGACATACAAGTTAGCCCCTATCCACAGGATGATAGGGGATAACTTTCTAATTGATGGGGGGTCTCTGCATTTGGACCCCTATGGATCACAAGAACGTGGGTCCATTCTACCTCCATAGAACCGCAAGATGAAGAGAGTAGCCGGTCAGCCATATGCCAACTGCTCTATTCGTCTATTCATCTCTCAGTGGATAGGGACTAACTTGTATGTCACTGGAGAACACCTTTACCGAGTTGACATATCCCAATTTTGATAGCACGTTTGTAAAATAAAAAAATCAAAAACAAAAAAACAATCAATATTATTTAGAACTTAAATAATGGTTTTGTTCTTATGGTGGTACTATTAAAAGATTTAAGATTTAAATTCTACTTTAGTAATAATTAGAGATGAGCGAGTATACTCGTCCGAGTATACTGCTCGGTCGAGTATTAGCATACTCGGACCGGCTCGTTACTCGGACGAGTATCTCGCCGGCTCGAGTTCGAGCATTAAATTAATAAAAGACAGTGAAGAACAGTGTTTACACTGTTCTTCAACACATAACACATGTTTCCAGATGTTTTAATTGTAAGAATACATTAATAAAACACTATTCTTCACTTTACAGGTGTTCGCCCGTGTCTCCCGCTAAGTTCGGAGATGTGCGCCGAACATCAGCAATGTAAAGAATAGTGTTATTTGAATGTGTTCTGCAATCTGCACTTAAATGCTTGTGTTTTCACTGTTTTTATTCTATTCTTCACATTGCTGATGTTAGCGCGTATCTCCAAACTTAGCGGGAGACATGCGCGAACATCTGCAAAGTGAAGAATAGAATAAAAACAGTGCAAACTGTGAATACAAGAGCATTTAAGTGCAGAACACATTCAAATAACACTATTCTTCACATTGCTGATGTGCGCGCACATCTCCGACATTATCGGAAGACTTGTGCTAACATCTGCAAAGTGAAGAATAGAATAAAAACAGTTAAAACAGTGAAAACAGTGAATACAGGACCATTTAATTGCAGAACACATTGAAATAACACTATTCTTCACATCCAGATGTTCGACGCACATCTCCGAACTTAGCGGGAGACACGCGCGAACACCTGTAAAGTGAAGAATAGTGTTTTTTTAATGTATTCTTACAATTAAAACATCTGGAAACATGTGGAATGTGTTATTATTTACTGTTCTTTTAATGTGTTGTGTTAGTGAAAAAATGCTCGGGTCTCCCATTGACTTTAATGGGGCTCGTTATTCGGTACGAGCACTCGAGCATCGGGAAAAGTTCGTACCGAATAACGAGCACCCGAGCATTTTAGTGCTCGCTCATCTCTAGTAATAATCTTTCTTTCCACAAACCACACAGTTATAGCTCTGCCCTTTCTTGTGATACACTGTACTGAGATTGTGGCCTCTCTGATTTGCTGCAGGATAGTTAATAGCTATTCTCTATGGAGGATGCAAACTAGCAAAGAGATATGCAGTAGTATTGCCAATAAGAGACAAAGGCTAAGCAATAGAGTCAAAGAAATTATGCCACTAACCTCTTACTCTATAGCACTGACATCATTTCACTGCCTGACCAGAGGGACTGTAATATCTATTAGATGTGACACCATCTAGGCTACGTGCCTTGGCTGCTGTCTGGTGCCGGGGAGGGGTGTGAAAGGGCAATAGTTATGTGTCACCATTAAAAATACTCTAGATGTGTGACCTTCAGGATAGACAGTTCCCGAGGCTGCTAAGCATTCACAGCACCTCTTGTTTGTGACTTTGTGGATACGATAAGTCTAAATGGGTGCAGACAAAAATGATCGTATGAATGTTTGGCTGGGATATGACTGTGCTATTCTTTCCAGGATCCCCAGCTGTGAGAGAATGAGAGGAAACTGGAAAAGTCTATCTTTAGCTACCAGCATTTTTAGTGAGATGCATTTAAAACAGCATAGTGAAATGGATATAATAGTGCGCTACTTTATATCCACAGTATAATAATAATAATAATAATAATAATCTTCATTTATATAGCGCCATCATATTCCGTAGGTTTGCAAATCACAGGGGACATATACAAATATAATATTACATTACAGAGTATAAACATTCTTATGGAATAAAGGAGTGAGGGCCCTGCTCTCAAGAGCTTACAGTCTATGAGGATGAAAGGGGTGACACAAAAGAGTTGCTGTACTAGAAATCACAAGCCATCCCTGAAGCCACATATCGAAAAATGTAAATATACATGTGTAATGCAGACATGGGGAATGGACAGATGAAACAGACAAAGGGCCATAGAACTAAACCCACTTCCCCACTGTCCCTACCTATTGCTCTGCTCCTTTAAGCAGGGGGAAGACAACCAGAAGACATTACCTCCCTACAACAAATTGCAACATGAAACAGGATAGACAACACAAACACATAAGAATGGTAAAAACGCTGGATCAGAACAAAGATAGCAACACAGTTCAAAAATCACAAAATAAGAAGAGTGGTCTGAACAGGAGCCTAGATTGAAAAACCAAAGATACAACAAACAGATTCTCTCACAAGTTAAGGAGCCAGTTAAGGAGCCGATTATGGTAAACTATTAACAGCAGGGAAACCCCTTTTCTAGGCAGTTCTATTAGTTACCAGAATTAACCATTGCTGGACCTGAGCAGACAGCCGGAGGATAAGGGCGAGGTATACTCATCTCATAAACAATATATATCATGGATCTAAGTTGAAGTTGACACAGATGCTATAGATGGGTTATGCTATCAGTGCACATAAGTAGGTTGGGAAAAGTCGCTCAGCTGACGCTTTTGATTTAGAGTAGGGCCAGCAAGTAGACAGGTGCATAGGTTATGGGAAGCACAGGGCTTGAACTTCTTCCATATCTTGACAGCTTCTTAATGGTTGAGTTAAACTTAAATAAACTTAAACTAAAATTTTAGCCAACCCCTTGAAGGTCTAGCTGTTAAGGCTCTAAAAATCACTGCTCTTGCAGGACAAGAAAGGAGCAAAAAAATGAGAGAGAGACAAGCTGTGTTCCTTAATAAAGTATATTGAAAAGTTGCCTATTATCCTTTGCTCTATTCACTTCTGAAATTAATAACTGCTTTCAACATGAATACTAATTTATAAAATTATAAGGTAAAAAAAAACTGCTGATCATAAGCCTGTAGCATTGCTAACAAGTGCCTTTCTCAAAGACCCTGGTCGTTGGGGTTGATAGTGGTCATTGGGGTTAAGGCTACATTTACACGACATTGTGCCCACCGCACCGTAGCATGTCAGCGCCCAGGAGAGAGGAGGAGCACTACTCAACCCCGCCCCTCTCCACAGCGACCTATGGCGCATGGCGACGTATTCCGGAGAAAGATAGGGCAGCTTTTTTCCAGCTATAGAAAGGTATGGTGCCGCACGTGTGCTCCACTAAACCGCTCCCATACGACGTGGTGCACTTATTGCCATCTATGGTCGACGTATATATACAGCATATATATGATGGCCATATATACGTCCCCCATATGGCTGTGGTGATGTAGTTTAAAAGGCTGCATTTTTTTTACTTTCAATTGTCTTCTCACCATTACTTCCATCTAGCTCTGCAGAGAAGCTTGATCCAAGTGGGATACCGAAGGTCAATGGTAAAAGGGGCAAAATGCAATGTTCCAATAAATGTGAAATGAAAGAATAAATCCTGACAACATGTTCAAAGCACATCTAACACTTTGGCAGCAAGAAATAATTTAATCCTGGGTTTAACCTCCCATACACAGTTCTACAGGTTAACTGACAAATGATGGCTGTACATGATCTCTGTGCGGAGATGTAGAGTGAAACAATTGTCTGAGACCGCAGGAGACAGTAAGGCTTTACGTTCCATGGTATAATTAGGATCAGCTACAATCAGCATAAAGCAACAGGGGGCACTTATAGCAAAGCTTGTAAAATCGTATTACATACTGGACCTGGAGCTCTCAAAGTCTATACAGGAGAGGACCTGATTTACTGTGGACCTTATAGTGATGTAAGTTTCATTAAGCAGAAAAGTAGATTCAAATGTCACAGCATAATAAATACATTTGGAATGCACATTTCCATTCATTAGATCAATTGTAACTACAACTCCACCACATAGTACCACTATCACCAAATGAGGGATGCCATGATTTAAAGGGAACCTACCACCATGAATCTACCTATGAAGGTAGATCGGGTGGTAGGTGGATCAATAGAACCCGAGGATGATCCTCACATCCCCGCATTGTTTCGATAACTTTTATTATCTTTATATGTAAATTTTGTTATGCGGCTACTGGTGCATGGAGTAGCCGCGCCATGTAGCCTAAGCTGCAGTCACTGCTCCGAAGCCGGAGCTGCACAGGTGCGGGCCTGCTGTTCTGCACATGCGCAGATGGCAGTTTCGTCGGACGAGGAGCTGCGCGTCGAAGATTGTGGGTAGGAGGGATAAAGAGGCTACTGGGGCATGGAGTAGCCGCGCCATGTAGCTTAAGCTATTGTCACTGCTCCGAAGCCGTAGCTGCACAGGCGCGGGCCTGCTGTTCTGCACATGCGCAGATGGCAGGTTCATCGGACGAGGAGCTGCACGCCGAAGATTGTGGGTAGGAGGGATAAAGAGGCTACTGGGGCGTGGAGTAGCCGCGCCGTGTAGCCTAAGCCACGGCTACTCCAGGCCCCAGTATCCGCATAACAAAATTTACATATAAAGATAATAAAAGTTATCAAAACAGTGCGGGGATGTGAGGATTAGCCTTTAAAAGGGCTATCCTCACGTCCTATTGATCCACCTACCACCCGATCTACCTTTATAGGTAGATTCGTGGTGGTAGGTTCCCTTTAAAGTACAACTGTAAAGTATAAAAACTTTTGCCTAACTCTGCACTGAAAGTGAAAATAATCAATTTATTATAATAGGCTATCTTCAGACATGTGACTGCTAGCAAGGGTTTTACCATCTATCCATCTGTCATGCTTCCTGGTAATCATGGGAATCCGTGCTGAACAGCTGTATAGAAAGGAGGATGGGCAGAGCTTGTTGGGAGGGGCATAATTCCATCTGCAGCCTGCTATGTGCAGGAGAAAAGCAGTCCTCATTGTTTCCAACAGCATAAAAAAGTTATTAGTGTTCTGACACATCACCTTAGCTGATGTCACAACCAGGAAGTCCCGCCCACTTCAGGAGATGCTGAATGTAATTTTATAAAAAGAGATGATAGATTTATGCGGTTTTCTCTAAGGATAGACAGAAGCCAGCAGTATGATACACTATGTGTAATGCCCTGTACTGTGAAATCTTTGTGTATTACCCATGTACTGTGACATCACTATGTGCATTATCCTTGTAGTGTGACATCACTATTTACACTAACCATGTGCATTATTTTGAGCCTGATTCATGCTGAAACTGATTGTGGGTGTTCACCCTTTGATTTCTACCAGCAAAGCTGGTAAACAAGCCCAACCACAGCTGTTTACATGGAAAAATTAAATTTTATAGATTTTTGAAAGTGGAGAGTAAAAAATGGAAACACAGCCCCCTGAGGAAGTGGTGACACAAGAAACATGCTTCGGGGTATCCCACCCCCATTCACAGACATTTCATTGTATGGGTAAGCACGAAGATTACATTTATTTATTTATGATTTCATGAGTGAATTACCCTTATGCATGTAGCAATAACAATCACTTGGACTTGGAGGCACTTGCACTTACACAATATTACTTAAAATTTATGATATTAGGTGGCTACAGTGTATTAATTGATAAAATATGAAATGTTTAAAATAGACTATTTTTAAACTATGTTGTAGCTTACAGATTTGGACTAGTGCACACTCATATGCTTTTATTTGTATCTGAATTATTGATGGAGTGGGTTTGAGTAAAAATAATTCCTTAGATAAGTGATTTCCTTATCACTGTGCTTATAATTTGGTATTTTCAATCTGATGATGATGTAGAGTCAATAGGTGGCATCCTTCACTCAATATCTTCTTCTTAGGAGATCACAAAAACTTGCAGGACAAGTAATTTGACAAGTTTTTGCTTTACCCCCGCTCCCTCCCAGAACTGGGAGAATCCCCAGCAGGTAATGACATGCAGCTGTCCTCAGTTGACTTTAGTCCCTCCAAGTGTAATAGAAGTGTCCTGGTTATCAGATGCAGGCTGTTTATCAAGTAATCTTTATTAGAAGCATTGAAGGCATTTATTGCCTAGTTCTCCTTTTGACCCTCTTTCTCATTGGAGGATATTTATCATGCGACAAAGCTCGTACTCACCACTGCATTTTTGCATTTTTCACATGTGAGAAGTCGGCGGCAGCAGTGAGTACACCAGCGCGGGGACCGTAACTTCCTGGGCCACTCCCGGCCATCGTGCCCTCCTCTTGGCTGGCCATGTCCCCCCTTCACGCCCCTCCACACCCAACTGACATCAAGGTGGCATATTGGGGCAAACAATCGCAAGTGCAAGCATTAGCAATTGACCATACTGGCATTTTGGCATTTGACCGTTAAAGTTTACAATTAGTTTCCTCGAAGATTTGTAAAGATGTTATTTTTTGCCTAATTTTAACATATACATATGATATATATATATATATATATATATATATATATATATATATATATATATACACACACTCACCGGCCACTTTATTAGGTACACCTGTCCAACTGCTCGTTAACACTTAATTTCTAATCAGCCAATCACATGGTGGCAACTCAGTGCATTTAGGCATGTAGACATGGTCAAGACAATCTCCTGCAGTTCAAACCGAGCATCAGTATGGGGAAGAAAGGTGATTTGAGTGCCTTTGAACGTGGCATGGTTGTTGGTGCCAGAAGGGCTGGTCTGAGTATTTCAGAAACTGCTGATCTACTGGGATTTTCACGCACAACCATCTCTAGGGTTTACATAGAATGGTCAAAAAAAGAAAAAACATCCAGTGAGCGGCAGTTCTGTGGGCGGAAATGCCTTGTTGATGACAGAGGTCAGAGGAGAATGGGCAGACTGGTTCGAGCTGATAGAAAGGCAACAGTGACTCAAATCGCCACCCGATACAACCAAGGTAGGCAGAAGAGCATCTCTGAACGCACAGTACGTCGAACTTTTAGGCAGATTGGCTAAAGCAACAGAAGACCACACCGGGTGCCACTCCTTTCAGCTAAGAACAGGAAACTGAGGCTACAATTTGCACAAGCTCATCGAAATTGGACAGTAGAAGATTGGAAAAATGTTGCCTGGTCTGATAAGTCTCGATTTCTGCTGCGACATTCGGATGGTAGGGTCAGAATTTGGCGTCAACAACATGAAAGCATGGATCCATCCTGCCTTGTATCAACAGTTCAGGCTGGTGGTGGTGGTGTCATGGTGTGGGGAATATTTTCTTGGCACTCTTTGGGCCGCTTGGTACCAATTGAGCATCGTTGCAACGCCACAGCCTACCTGAATATTGTTGCTGACCATGACCATCCCTTTATGACCACAATGTACCCAACATCTGATGGCTAGTTTCAGCAGGATAATGCGCCATGTCATAAAGCTGGAATCATCTCAGACTGGTTTCTTGAACATGACAATGAGGTCACTGTACTCAAATGGCCTCCACAGTCACCAGATCTCAATCCAATAGAGCATCTTTGGGATGTGGTGGAACGGGAGATTCGCATCATGGATGTGCAGCCGACAAATCTGCGGCAACTGTGTGATGCCATCATATTTTTTTTTCAATTAAACTATAAAGATTTATTGCAGCGGTTTGTCATTAAGGATATTGCATCACATTATAGCTATAATTATTCTTACAGTAGATTATGATATGTGCATTAAAACTAAAGTCACATCGAAACAAAATCATGTTTTAAAAATTACTGTCTTGTATATGCAACAGTATCTATTTGTTGGTCTCCCTCTAGCATATTGGGACTTTGGTTGCAAAACGACCTAAGTTTGAGATATTTTTTCCGGCACTGTATGAATTTTCAAATATACTTTAATAATAAATCTCAAATTTTCAGGTTCAGAATGTTAATAGGCACTAAACTGTAGGGAAAACCCAGCAGTTTTCCTTAAAATTTAAAAGCAGACTCGCTGAAGCTTCAATGGACCTTTTACGATTAGTACAACAAAAATGGTGTGGTCTGTGAAAAGGGGACATAAAAAAGTCTCAGCACCAAAAATAATGCTAATGTTATGAGCTAAGCCAACAAATGCAAGGTATGACTGGACAGTCTTATACTACATCTGATTTATCATCCAGCATCAGACACAGTAATAGAATTGGTGTAGCATAAGACTCTCTCTTCTAACAAACAAACCTTATGACACTTTTGATAAATCTGCCCCAATGTGTAAATCCTGACAGGTTCATGAACATACAGTAAGTGCGTTTTGGATCTCTACAACCATATATTTTGGATAACAAAGCAAATATTTTATTGAAAAAATGGAGCTCTAAGATTACAAACCTCTAGTTTCATGTTTTGGGCAAACAAGCCAAGTTTAGAGGTGTTGGGTAGAGGTTGACTCTCCTCTATCCTTTCAGAACATAGTCACACTTGTTCTCGAGCTACTGCATTGGCTGCAATATGAGAGGGAGGTCGCAAAAGAACAAATCATAAGAGTTGAAATGTTTTTTTTTTTGGATTAGAGAATTGGTCTCCAGAAACAGTCACTTATGAACATGTGTTAGGATTGGGTAACACTAAAGACAGGCTCGCCCCAACCCCTGTCCCTTCCTATAGCCCCCCCCACGCTAAACCGTGGGGCGACTACTTGAAGACTCAGAATACACTAGTTAAGTGCAAGAAGGGAACAACAAAAACAGACTAAAAAACATAAAACACAAAAGAGTAGTAAACTAGCCGGAGTCACAACGAGAGGGTACGTCAAGAGCAAAATTAGTAAGCAAAAGGGTCAATGTCAAAAACTAGCGGAGATCACAACAATACAGAACAAGAGTAGGTCAAACCCATAAGCAGAGAGCAAGCAATGAAGGGATTTCCAACACTGGCACAGGTGACTAGTGAAGCTGCAATTTATGCAGCCAGAACCCCACCTCCAGAAAATGATAGGAGCTGGACAACTTCTGGGAATCAACCCCTCATGGTGCAAAACGACAAAGCCCAATCGCAGATACCAAGCAGAGGTACAACAACTCCCACCAGTCCATATCACAACCCATAAACAACGAAAGGTCTTAGCAACCGCTGCCAGGAGCACGCACCAGAGACCGCTGGTAGCGGATGAGAGCTGGAGTCTGCATGGAGACGCGCAGGAGGTCAGAGAACGCTGCTAGCACCAGCAGAAGCATGGGAGGAAGGACCAGTAGTTTTCCCCTGCGAACCTGACACATGGAGGCAGATTTACTTACCCGGCCCATTCGCGATCCAGCGGCGCGTTCTCTGCGCTGGATTCGGGTCCGGCCGGGATTTATTAAGGTAGTTCCTCCGCCTTCCCCCAGGTGGCGCTGCTGTGCTGAAGAGCATCAGAACACACTGGAATACACCGAGTGAAGGTAAGTGCAATTTTCGCTACACATTTTTTTCTTTAAATCCGGCGGTTTTTCCGAATCCGTCGGGTTTTCGTTCGGCCATGTCCCCCGATTTCCGTCATGTGCATGCCAGCGCCGACGCGCCACAATCCGATCGCGCGCGACAAAATCCCGGGGCAATTCAGGGGAAATTGGCGCAAATCGGAAATATTCGGGTAACACGTCGGGAAAACGTGAATCGGGCCCTTAGTAAATGACCCCCATGCTCTTGATCTCTAACCACAATGCAGCTCTATGTTTTCTCTGACAATTCCATTACATAAAGTTGGACTGTATGATCTAACTGACCTGGAGACAAAAATTGATCTTCTGGTCACAGATCTATGTTCATCGGCTGAGTTTACTGAATGATACCCCCATGTATATTTGAGTGGAGCTGTGTTGCAATTCCATACTCACAGTAAGCAACCAGCTTTCCAATCTTTGACCCTTAGAATAAGCTTCTTCGAAGATTTGTAAGGAGGTGATTTTTAGCCTATTTTTAACATATATATCTACCTTTGAATACATTCATGGTTTCAATCATTCAAAAAAAGGGGTTGCACCTCTGATAGGCCCGAAGATATTTTCCCTATCTTACAATGTCCGAGTTCTGCATGAACTATGTACGGTGATAGACAGACCGTTATTTTTAATATTTGAAGATTCACTGAGGACTGGTTATGTTCCACAGGACTGGCGCATAGCAAATGTGGCACCAATATTCAAAAAAGGATCAAATAGCGATCCTGGAAACTACAGACCTGTGAGTCTAACTGCTGTGGTGGGGAAAATATTTTAGGGGTTTGTTAGAGATGCTATCCTGGAGTATCTCACTGTGCATAACCTTATAACCCAGCGTCATCAAGGGTTTATGAGAGATCGGTCCTGTCAGACTAATCTGATTGGTTTCTACGAGGAGGTAAGTTCAAGACTAGATCTAGGATACGGTGTGGATGTTGTATATCTGGACTTTTCAAAGGCATTTGACACCGTGCCACATAAAAAGTTGGTATATAAAATGAGACTGCTGGGAATAGGAGAAAATCTGTGTATTTGGGTAAGTAATTAGCTTAGTAATAGAAAACAGAGGGTGGTCATTAATGGCACATTCTCAGATTGGGTTCACGTTACCAGTGGAGTGCCACAGGGGTCAGTATTGGGGCCTCTTCTTTTTAATATTTTTATTAATGACCTTGTAGTGGGTTTACACAGTCAAGTTTCAATATTTGCAGATGATACTAAACTGTGTAAAGTAATAAATACTGAGGTCGATAGTTTAGCATTACAGAGGGATTTGTGGAAGCTTGAGGAGTGGGCAGAGAAATGGTTGATGAGGTTTAATGTAGATAAATGTAAAGTTATGCACTTGGGCCATGGAAACAAAAAGTATAATTATGTTCTAAACGGTCAATTACTTAGTAAAACTGGAGCTGAAAAGGATTTGGGAGTATTGGTGGATGGTAAACTTAATTTTAATGACCAGAGCCAGACGGCTGCTGCTAAAGCAAATACAATTATGGGATGTATCAAGAGAGGAATAGATTCTCATGATAAAGACATGGGGCCACATGTATCACTCGTTTTTTCTGTTGTTTTTGCGTCTTTTCATTCAGGCGCACCGTTTTTGCGCACGCAGCAAAAATAACCAGCTTTCCCTCATCTATCTTACCAATCCAGATGTTTTGCTGCACCTAATGATATTCATCACTTGCAACGTTTGCATTCAGGAGCAAAAACGGGCGCAAAAACACTCCAGCCCGAAGGTGGCGTTAACTGAGAAGAAAGCACTGAGTCCCTTTGCAGAACAGCTCATTTCTAGCAGCAGAGCTCAGCCAGACACTAGTACAGATAATAGACACACTACATAAACTGCAGACAGGAGCTGCAGACTCTATTTCCAGTTCATCACCTTCTATTTACAAAACATTCTGCAAACTCCTGAGCTCAAAGCAAGACAGGACAGAACTTTGCAGAACTTTGCAGAATTTTGCAGAAACTACAGACAAGTGTCCCCCATGTAATTCTGCACAGTATGCAGCAGGTGCAGCAGGAGACCAGCACTGGGGGATCTCCTCCAGGAGAAGCCACTGCTGAGGAGGGCACTGGGTGCTGGGTGTCACACACCTTGGTGCTGCTGTGAGTGTTATCTTCATTCTGGGCTGTGGAAGAAGCAGAGAGGAGCACATGTAAGTGCCTGAATCTAACATTGTGCCTAAACTGCGTCAAAATTGCGCCTAAACTGTGTTAAAGTAAAGTGATTAATAAGAGGCAGGAAATTACCTTATCACAGTTGGTGATAATTCTGGCAAAACAGTGCGCCAGAATTTAGGCGCAACTACTACACTTAGGCGCACAAAAGTGATAAATGTGGCCCATAGTTTTGCCCCTATACAAATCCCTGGTCAGACCACACATGGAATATTGTGTACAGTTTTGGGCACCAGTGTATAAAAAAGGACATAGTAGAACTGCAACGGGTGCAGAGGAGAGCAACCAGGATTATTAGGGGAATGGGGGGATTAGAATACACTGACAGATTACAAAATTTGGGATTATTCAGTTTAGAAAAAAGACGACTGAGGGGAGACCTCGTTACAATGTACAAATACCTGAACGGACAGTACAAAGATCTCTCCAAAGATCTTTTTATACCTCGGCCTGTGACCAGGACAAGGGGGCATCCTCTACGCCTAGAGGAGAGGCGATTTTACCATCAACATAGACAAAGGTTCTTTACTGTAAGAGCAGTGAGACTGTGGAACTCTCTGCCGCAGGAGGTTGTAATGGCTGACTCTATGTACATGTTCAAGAGAGGCCTGGATGCCTTACTGGAGAGAAAAAATATCACGGGTTATGGGGATAAAACATTTATTTAATTCTTAATGGTTGGACTTGATGGACTTTTTCCAGCCTTATATATTATGATACTATGTCTATAGATACTCACATCTTCCAATGACAGCACCCAACAGACCACAGAATGACATCTCTCCAGATTCCTGCCATGCAGTACATTAAAGTAATGGTAAACTGTATTTATTACTCAGATGTACATGATATATTAGGATTTGCTTAACTTGCACAGGACCTTTATTGCAGATTGTGGTGTAATTGCAACATTGTTAAAGTGCAAGTAATTAAAATTACTTCTGAATATGTTGTGTATCCTTAAATCCGTTTTATTTTGGTAACTTTACTTAAAGGGGTTGTTCTCATCTAGGCATTGACATTTAATTGAATTCATCAGCCATATGGATACATTTCCTCAATTGGATGTTATTAAAAAGAATGTATCTGTGTGATGGTAGTTTTAATTAAATGTGGCCATGTTATCCTTTAGAAGCAAGACATCTGTCCTTGGATACGACCACCACTGCTGGAGTCATTGCACGAAGAAACAAATTGGGGGTCATTTACTAAGGGCCCGATTCGCGTTTTCCCGACGTGTTACCCGAATATTTCCGATTTGCGCCGATTGTACCTGAATTGCCCCGGGATTGTGGCGCACGTGAGCGGATTGTGGCGCATCGGCGCCGGCATGCGCGCGGCGGAAATGGGGGGGCGTGGCCGAACGAAAACCCGACGTATTCGGGAAAACCGCCGCATTTAAAAACCGAAAAAGTGTCGCTTGGGGACCGCTTACCTACACCTGATCCGAGGTGGTGCATTCCGGCGTGATGAGATGACTTTCAGCGCAGCAGCGCCACCTGGTGGACGGCGGAAGAACTACCTTCTTAAATCCCGGCCGGACCCGAATCCAGAGCAGAGAACGCGCCGCTGGATCGCGAATGGGCCAGGTAAGTAAATCTGCCCCATTGTGTTTACATATTAAATGTCTGGGAGTTACTGCATGTCCCAGTTGTCCTGTGTTAATGAACATTGAATCCAAGTGGTCAGGTGGGCTTATTAGCGTATGTGGGGCTACCACTGCCACGCTGCGGGGATGGCCATTTTCTTGGAAAAATATCTTGTGTCTAATGGACAACATAGCTAGATTTATGGGAAATTATCTCCCCAATGGTATTTTTTAATGACATACAACTGATGAAATGTATGTATATGGCAGATTAATAAAATTAAATGGTAATGGGATGGGAATACCTCTTTAAATGTTGATCTTTTTGCCTTCAGTTTCACGGTTTTGAGAAATCATCGGCTTCCTGGCACCATTCAGATGAAATAAGTAAAAGCCTCTCACGCCAAAACCTATATTACTTTTTAATATGAGTTACTTTAATAGAAAGACTTTAATGCTTCTTTCCATTGCTATGTCTCAGCAGTTCTGGGGTCATAAATTTCTATCCTACTTGTATGCTATTACCTAGATATCAATTCTTTCTAGTTCTCTGAACACTAAAATTGAAAGAAAACAAGGTTGTAGCTTTATGCATTTTTAATTTAATGAAATTCAGTTTTTGAAGTTATGGGCAGAGGCAAAACAATCATGCTTCATGCTAGCTGAACTCTTCACAATCCCTCAGTAAGTCAGATCAGACTGGGTATACTTTGTATTAAAGCTGCTTCTTCTCAAGTGAATGGAAAAGGAGTTGTCTACATTTATATTATTTCAATATTCCGTTCACATGTCACAATCTGTACCGACCGAGTGACAACGCAGGTCTAATGGACTGATAATCATTTTAGTAACATTACTAAATGGATCACAAAATATGGAATCTACATCATCAGGTTGGATGAATCTTATTCATACTGCATCTTAAAGTTACCCAAATTTGTCCATTTATTAAGCAATTTAACCCCCTAGTGAAGCGGCCTGAAAAGGCTCTAATACCCGGAGATTCGGTCCTGCTCCCGCGGCTAGCATGGGAGCAGTAGAAAACTGCAGTTATGTTTAAAGATGTTGCTGCACATTCTTTTTAGTGCAAACTGCCTGCAAATGTATTTATAACATGTCCGAGACACATTTGTGGTGCACACTACACATTTGTTGTGTGGCTGCACTATTCCCAATGAGACACAATGGGGGTCATTTATTAAGGGCCCGATTCGCGTTTTCCCGACGCGTTACCCGAATATTTCCGATTTGCGCCGATTGTACCTGAATTGCCCCAGGATTTTGGCGCACGTGATCGGATTGTGACGCATCGGCACCGGCATGCATGCGACGGAAATCGGGGGGCGTGGCCGAACGAAATTGTGTCGCGGAGCTTGCACTCACCTTCATCCAGGATAGGATCGTGAACTTCCGTGCATTTCAGGGAACTTCAGCGCAGCAGCGCCACCTGGTGGACGTCGGAGGAACTGCCTTGATGAATCCCGGCCAGACCCGAATCCACCGCAGAGAACGCGCCGCTGGATCGCGAACGGCCCGGGTAAGTAAATCTGCCCCAATATCCTGCACTGAAAGAGGCGTTCCTGTGCACCGTCGGAACATGCAACACATTTATAATGCAGTGTACAAGAGAACTGTGTCACATGCCCTATGTCAAAGGTGCCAGAGATGAGCAGGGGCGACAGATTAATGAAGAACGTGCAACATATTTTAAGAATCCGTCTGCAGACTTTGCAGGAAAACCACAGCTTCTGCGGCCAAACTGCACAGAAATCTGGACCAGAATGTTAATTGTCTACAATGTGGAGTAAAGAAAGATCTTTGCTAAATTTATTTGATTCATTTTCATTTATTTATCTTGAAAGGTTCCACAAAAATATAGAAATGTGGTAGAAATTGTAGTTAACTTAAATAATATGTTAATTCAAAAAAAGGATCCTTGTGGGCTGAACAGTAAACGGAGGTAGACGTGTAGCTCACACAGCCTTAAAGTAGTCTTCCCCAGACTCTCCTGCACCCCAATAACACTTGGAGAATGGCAAAAAGCAGAAAAAGAAGATCTCACTGAAGCTCACAAAGTTTTTGCTGCTGTGGAGGTCACCCAATATAGAGCTGACTTGGGAAGTCAACTGAGTCTCTGTCTAATTTCCCTCCAATTACTGAATTCAATTGTAAAGTTGTATGATAAACAATTGTCTTCCAGAATGGCAGATTTCCTCCAATGAATTGTAGCTATGGACCAGGTCAATTTCTTTAAGCGGCACAAGACAACAAGCAGCACCCTGAGATTTTTTTTAATATAATTTTGTTGCTGAGAGTTTGCCAAACACCTTTTCTGCTACTTACCTTGGCTGCGGAGAAGGTGTTCAATTGGGTCCACTGGGAATATCTATGCCTACCATTGGAAACATTTTGGTTTTAAAGGTGGCTTCCTAAAGCCTAGTATTGGGCTTTTACTTCTCCCGGTCAGTCCAAGTTTATAACTCTGGTGTCCTTTCCTCCCTTATGATAACCAGTAGAAAAACACAAGATGATCAATTTCCACTATTACATATTCATAGTAAATTGTATAGTGAAAAAACAGGGATGTGGGTCTGCCTCCGGGTACATACATTTTTCACTATACAATTTATCCCGGACTTCATTCTGGCTTTCTGCCTGAACACAGGTTTTTCTTTTACTGCATGCGTAAGGTACCACAAGCACATCCCCACATCCATGTGAGCTGGATATAATACAGAGCCCAGTATTCAGCACCATCAATTTTGTTTTTTGGCATCTGCAACCAACAATTCTTTGTAAGCCTTTATAATTATATATTTGCACTTGCGGTGGGGACTTTTGCTTAGGCAATATGCTTGTCATCAAAAGTAGATGGAGTGACCATTGGGGATAAGGAACAATGTTGTTTGCCGATTATGTGGCACCATGGCTAACCCCAAGGGGTCTCTGAGAGGTGTATCAAACATTCTACATTAGTTTAGAAACTTCAGCTACTACAAACATAATGCACCCACATCTCTGATTTTGGATATCAACATTCCCAGTGAGCTTGAACAACACCTAACTAACATATATCCATATGTTATATCAATATAACATATAACATATATGCAGAACCATACTTGAGTATTACACTCGCCTTGAGTATTACACTGGAGCCAGTCTCCATTAACTTTTTGATGCATTCCATAACTCAGGAATTAGAGACTTACTGAAATGTTTCCATCTTGTGGTTAAGAAATCTTTTTACTTTTAATGGAATTTTAATCTGATTGGAAGTGTCCCTAGCAAAAGGAGGATTGGGTCGCCCATTAGCAATGAGCAACACCCATGATTAGTGCTGGCAACGATCGTGAATGTTATTCTTTTTATGGTGCAAGTAAAGCTGCCACCAGCTTGTAATTAACATTTTTCTCTTGCCACTCGACGCTCAAATTCTTACTACTATACCTTTCACAAAGCAATCCCACATCACAAATAGCTTACCAGTAAGGATTGTATTGGCTTTCTCCTACATGACATAAGAATCTGCTTAGCCTACTCTGCACTTGTAAGCCAACACTACCCATTAGATTTCCCCTACTAAGATAGATGGGAATCTGAACTCCAGCAACAATTCACACAGTGGAAAATATCCCTTCAGATTAATGCTAAGTCCTCTAGATGTGTTAACCATCTTGAATCATCAAATAAGATACAGGCAGTATCTTACCCCTTCTAGTTTGATGGAGATGCTCCTTGGAGACTGGGTCCTTATTCCCTTGGGATCCACACATAACTCTATATAGCTCTAGGTTTGCAAGACCTACGAAAAGAGCATAGACTCTTAGTGTTTCACATTCTCACTACTGCTAGGGTTAACATAGCAAGAGGATGGAAATCCATTTATATGACAGCTGAAAATGACAGCTATTAGACCTGAGTGCCCAAATGACTTGACATCATGGGCGTCATGCCACTATCGTCCCTCTCCCTGAGACTGGGTTATACTTTTTTCTAATTGTTCCATCTGTATCTTCCTCATCATTGTGTACTACAAAGACTGTGAATTATGCCTTTCTTCTTTTCACTTCCCTGATTTTGAATTTCAGCTCAGTCACTAACTGAATCAATGATTGGTGTTATTATATGTTTTACTTCCGTCTTGTTTTAATCCCCTTCTTACCCCCATTTTTAAGTTCGATTCTTTGTTATGTAAGTCTTGGTGCCCATACTACCTTAGCATTGCTCCCGGTCATGTCTAACAATTTATGATACAAAATATTCTTTAAGCATCATGTAATATTTATACCTATTTTGTGCAAATGATTTCATCATATATCATCCTAATAGAGCTCCATTCCCTACCACCATGTGTAGTATAACGGCTGACTGTTTTATTATTTTGCTCAAAATGTGAGTCTTCAGTTATCTCATTGACTCCCTCTAGTGGCAACTGTAGATGGCTAGAATTTAATCTATTTAGGAAAATATTAAAGGGTATATGATTGCACTTCTCTCAGTGCCAATCAAACTTCTTTTGTAGGAAGTAGCACTAGCGATCATATATGGTCATTATTTTTAATCATCCATTGTAAATAAACTGAAACTGAGGATAAAAAAAATGTAATCTGATATTATTGAAGATGGGATGGGTTGAGTAATTCCCCAGCGGAGTTCACCTAGATTGTTGAAGAATAGAATCTAACTCGTGGCTGCAACTCTGCAGGAACCTGTTCCTGCATGAAGAAGACCCTGTTACACTACTGGTCAAGGTCCCATATGAATGCTAGTTAAAAAAAGAGAAGTCATGACACTACATGTTTTTCACATGTGGACTCATCAGGGGGACACCAAAAGAACCCAATGGTGTTACTGTGGGGGAATAGAATGTGTATCACAGTGGAGGAGTAGTCAGTGGGCTTGATTATAGCAATCAAATAAAAAAACAAACTTGTTTATTTACACTGAACTGGCAACAAAACTGTATTTTAAAAAAACCAAATATATTGGAATTTGCAAGGGAAATAGAGAAAATTTGCATTTCTAAACTTGCAGTAAATGAAAGCGATACTAGAGGGAGATTATGAAGTGATAACACCATAAATGAACACTCTATCTTCTGTCATGCACATGATGTCTTCCAGGATCTGGAGATACATTAATGTTCTACACTTGAAGTGAAGCAGCTATATTAGAAAACTGTCTTCTGAGAGTGCAAACATAATTAATGATAATTATCAAAATTCTAGCTTGAACGATCATGTGAATATTAGATGTACAGCCATTTTGGTGTTAATATTATGATTAGAATATTCTATATTAATATAAATATATATGTTTAACTCATCCATTTTAACTCATAATATTTTCTTGAAAAGAACCTGGAATATTTTAATTGATATATATTTTGATTTAATAGTATATAATCAGCTCAATGGAAAATTTGTGACCCCCCTCCAACGAAAAAAAAATCATCTTTCATTCATGCTTATAAACATACTTTATAAACATGAACAAAGTTTTCTTTTTCAATATAACAGAATAAAATAATATACTTTTCAGCAAATTACATTGTTTTTCTAATGACAAAGTTTCTTCATCATTCTGGTCATTCTGGTGTGTGGGGAGGGGGTGTTTAAGAATAATTTGAGCTGATGTAAGCTGATGTAAGTGGGGGGAGGGAGCAGAGGAGAGGCTGAGGTAGGGAGAAGGGATGAGTGAGGATGATGGGGGACAATTAACCCATATGGGGATGCATGGAGTGGGCTCACTGACTGAGCCCTCTCCATAGCTGGTAAGTCTTTGCTGCGCATTGCAGCAAAGACTTACGGGAAACACCCACGATTGGTGGTATCATGGACACCTTTTAGCTCCTACTCTTTTAGCTCCTATAATTCAGTGGTGGTCACTGTAAAATTCCAGAGTGTGGGCAGGGACTCTTTAAGCAGACACTTCATGATCCCTCTAGTGCTGTGAGATGGTGTGGGCTGACAATGTGGTTATATTATCAGGGTCCAGGTTTATAAACACTTTTATTTAGCTTCTAAACATTCACTAGTATCTGACAGATAGAGAGAGATATGCATATAACATGACATTCTGAGCTCTGCTATCTCAGCTTTAACATATACTGTCAAAACTGCTGTGCCTCCCTCCCCTGGATAAAGACCTTATCTGCCTGTAGCTAGGAGAGTAAGTCTCCTCACGCTGCTGTTTGTCAGCAGGAAGTATCTGTGTGTGTGTTTGAGCTCATCTTGGAATACACCGGGAGGGGCCGATGCAGAGACTGCAGTGCAAGACAGGAGAACAATCTGCCCTGCTCAACCCTAGACTTCTGATTTATGGTAGAGTCCCAGGGCAACCGAAATTGAATACATCAGGACTCATAGAGACCGGTTGGAATTATGTCTGTAAAATGTTGTAAAATTATTATTTTTGTTATTAAGAGTGAATTAGAGATTGTGTTATGTTGTTATTCATTGTATTTGTAAGAATCTTGTCTTCATGGGAATACCCCTCTAAGTTGAACACATGACTCAAATTGCTTCAATATGCATACCAGCAGTAAGACTGAAATTTGGAGCAAAAGTCATTTAATTTATTTATATACATATATGGATTTTTTTTTTGTGTAATAATTAACTAATAGATGTCTTACCTCTAGATACAGCACCTATTCTAAGAGCAAGGATCCTCCAAAGACTGTGTTGTAGATGCTGTGCACGCAGAGGTTCTGCATCATATCTAAAAAAAGGTCCAAATATTTGTCTTTCTTTCCTTCTTTATCTGCTTTTACCTCTGAAATTATGGGTTTGGTGGCAAGAAGCGAAAGGAGGAAGAATTAAAATATGAGTCATCTGTGTTTATGTTTATCATATTATTATATTATTAATATATATTATTATATTTGTGCCAAGTCTTTAGTTTTTACATTGCATGTACTGTACCTGGATACTCTACTTATTGACCTACCCATTGACCTTCACTCAATCGAAGGGATGCAAATCTAATACTTTTTTAGGGATAAAAATACAAAGAGCAAACTACTGTTTAAATTATTGCCACCTCAGCATGTAGTGTGACCCTTGCTACATCCAGTAATGGATTCGTGCCAGCACTGCACTTTACAACTGAATCAGCCACTTAGCAAATGTTCTTCCTCTACTTATTTATCTTTGTGACTCTAAAACCATCATGGGAGATCATTTCTCTTCATTAGGGTACAGGTTGTTGTCTTTCTTTTTACAAAATTCACAATTATAAATGCATTAAAAGGTTGAAATGTTTGGAGCTAGTACATTAATTTATTTAAAGACTCAGAATGTTGTAAAGTTATATATATTTTATATGTATGTTGAGAGTAAAGTAAAGGTCAAAGAATAATAGTTACAACTGGCGATGTGGGTGATAGATACAATGCATGACACAGACTACCATACAACAAGTTTCTTAAAAAAAGGAAGCATGCTTTTTCATATTGGACAGATTTTTATGTTCAAAGATTCATCCTAATGTTTTTCAATATTCATTAATCTTTGAGCATTGTACATAAGGATTATGTCAGATATCAATCTTTAAGAGCTTCATTCGACAAATCAGAAAAAATGCTGAATGCCTTCTGGTAAATAATACATATACAGCGCGTGAGATAAGGATTGAGCACATTTACAATTATCTAAGTAAATTTATTTTTTAAGGTGCTTTTGAAATCACATTCCTCTCAGATTTGATGACAATCTGCCCAATCAACAATTGCAAAGAAATACAGCCATATTGATGTATATTAAGCTTATGAGTTAATGAGGAATAAAACAGAAAAAAATTGATTGAATACATGAAGAAAGAGAGATGCATGACAGCATGGAAAGTCATGACACCAGCTGAGATCTACCAGTAATTAGAAAGCAAACCTGCCCAAATGAAAGTGTATATGGTTCTGTTTCCATTAGCATGTTTTCATAATGATCTAATTCCAGTATTTTGTAATAGATCCTTACTGATAGATACAGACTGTGCTATCCTTTCCAGGATTAAAAAAAAATACAAATGTTTTCCTTAAAAATAGGACCACACCTGTCTATAGGTTATCTATGGGATTGCAGTTGAGCCATGTTCAATTCTATGGCATTCAGCTGCAATAACACAAGTATTCTTCCATCAAGTGTGATGGTGGTTTTGCAGGCAAACAGCAATATTTTTCTAAATGCCAAAGAACCTCTTTAATGTATATAAGTTGTTTTTTTTTAATTTTCTGTTAGCAAATGATCTTAATAACGAATTTTTAAGCTAAGTTATATAATTAGCATTTGAATCCATCTTAAGACTCTATGGGGCAGATTTACTTACCCGGTTCATTCGCGATCCAGCGGCACATTCTCTGCACTGGATTTGGGTCCGGACGGGATTTATTAAGGTAGTTCCTCCGCCGTCCACCAGGTGGCACTGCTGCGCTGAAAAGCAGAACCGCTGGAGTTCACCGGCTCGGGCTGAGTGAAGGTAAGTGCAAGCTGCGCGACAGATTTTTTGTTTTAAATGCGGCGGTTTTTCCAAATCCGTCGGGTTTTCGTTCGGCCACACCCCCCGATTTCCGTCGCGTGCATTCCAGCGCCGATGCGCCACAATCCGATCGCGTGTGCCGCAATTCAGGGGAAATCGGCACAAATCGGAAATATTCGGGTAACACGTCGGGAAAAACGTGAATCGGATCCTTAGTAAATGTCCCACTATATTTATTAAAAGAAGGGAATTTATCTATAGGTGTTGCATTATTTGCCAATCCTGATTGTCCTCCCACTGGCGCATGTTGCAACAGATATACCAAGAAGCTATGACCTCTTGGTATAGCTGGCATATAATTGGTGCACCAATCTACTCTATAGAGAAGAATTCCACTTTAAACTGTGCCGGTAAGTGCCCTATTCCCTCTCATGCTCATTTGGCATGAGGTTGGCATGGGGGAAATAAAGTTGAAAATCCTTGTTGTGCGTCAGAATTTGTGACTTTTTCATACCTTGTGTGTCAAAAAATATATCAGAGAGTCTAAAAATATCAGTTGTAGTTTACAGTATTTGTTTTTTACAGTTCCTATTTGTAGATTTAGTTTACGCTAGGAAAATGTTTGAAAACCTGCATAGTTTATTTTGCTTAGACCCCTCAATCTCACATATGGCCACACCCTTTTTGTCGTAAAAATTGTAAAAGTGGCTAGAAACTGTCTACCACCCTTGTCCCTTTGATGCAAAGAGTTCGATGCCCACTGTTCATGGAAGAATACATTTGCCCCAATATGTACAGTACATGTGTGGGATGTATGAATTGATTATTACTTCTCTATCCAGAATCCCATCAGGTAACAGTAAACTTAACCAGATATTTCTGATTTAGATACAGAGCACATTACTTATACTGTCAGGAAATAGACAATTGTTGACATCCCAGCTTAATCACATAAAAGGAACTACAGAGCAGCAATCCTTTCCAGATCCATTTTCAAGACAGGCTCTGCAATCTCTAGTGACCTTTTTTTTAATGGTCTAGTTTTCTGCCACTGCCTATTTGCATGTCATTATCCCAAATCCCCCGCTGCCTTGGAAGCAGTGTATGATATGTGATTAAGTAGGAATTCACAATGTTGGATTTGTCTGAAAAATGCAAATGTGCTCATAATTATTCTCTTTTTTGATGCCATTGAGGAAAGCGTGTGACTTATCCACAAGGTGGCATCACCATCTGCAGAACAAGGCTCATGCAATCGGTGCATGGTTTCATAGTCTGTATAAAACTGAAATGTATCTGGAAGAACACATGCATATATTTCAGTATATAAATTGCTAATATAATAAGGTAGTAATGATAAAAATCACAGCTGTGTTCTACAACTTTATGAGCTGCACTGCCTATGAGATGTGAACATAATGCATTTTAACATAAACCTAAGTAAATAAGTACAATTAGATTACTTTTTATGAAATCAAATGACTACCTATGTGATGGTTCAAAGTGCATGTTAAACATACATTTTTTAAGATAGAAAAAGAGGTGCAGGCACTAAGCTCACCTACGGCCCCTGACCCTGCCTATTTACCCAGAGTGTGCTTATGCACAGGGTGCAACTGGACAACCCTCCCCACTGTGAGTATGTTCACAGAACAGATGACAAACAGAAAGATAAATAGACAGGCAAAATTAAACTCAGGTTAACTGCTTCATATACAAGATGGTTGTGAGGTCATAAGGCAAAAAAGTAGTTGCATAACAAAGCAATGATTGGAATACACAACAAACAAAATAGAGACAGTATAAGTAGCAGGAGACTAATATAACCAATCACTAGTCAATAGTGGAGCATGTTTTTGTTGAGTTCTTGGATGCTACTTGACACACACATTGAGCTAGAAGATGAGAGCACCCAGCTCAGCCAAGGGAACTAAACCATGCAGGGAAAGCTGTCAATCACAGCCTCAAACAGGGAATCCCTGGGTGTGGTTCACAGGCTTCGAGCTGTGTAGCAAGACATCTTTTAAAAAGTTCTGACAGAACCACAGTTTTTTCAATAGGTCATTAATTCTGTCTTTTCTTGAGTTTATAGAAAATATTTATGTTGGTTGTTATTGCATAACCATAGACACCTCTCCTCATATACAAGTAATAGAATTACTTTATTCCTGATATTCTTAAAATGTAGTACTGACAAACTGATAAGTTGGTTGTACCATTCACTTTGTCCATGTCCAGTCTACATTGGTAGTATTTAAAAGCTGTGAATAGTCAATAGCATTTTACAAGTGAATACAAAGAGATGTGTGATATATCCTATATGAGCAAAGTGCTTCTTTCTCTTTACCACTGCCTGTCCACTGTAATCTGATTTCAACTCTGATTAAAGAGGTTGTCCAACAGATATAAAAAAATAGTGTACGGGAGAGGGGCAAGATAAAAAAATAAATATACCTACCTCCTTGGTCCCTCCCGGTGTTCCCTCCCGGTCTCCCCATGCGGTGCCCCTGTTTGTTTAGAGGGGCACAAAAGCTGTGCTGAGACAAGCCATGCCCCCCTGTCCACTTGTCCCAGTATGGTATTAGGCTTGGCCAGCCTGTTTTAGCACAGCTTCCTTGCCTCTGTAAACAAACTGGGGCACGGCATGGGGAGACATCAACCTGGGACAGTGGAATGAACCAAGGAGGTGGTTGCATATTTTTTTTTACATCTGTCAGACAACCAATACATCTTATTATGTCTCTCAAACAACCCCTTTAATTCTCACTTCCTAGTAAGATCCACAGAAGTTTGCTACATTATAAGAATACAAAGCAGATCTATGGAGGTTAGGTTAGTAGGTTAGGAGAGGAGTGAATCATAACAGCTAGGTCATCCTAGCAGCTATGGGGGGGCAGCAGTCATCCCCGGACACCCTGCACATCTACTCATCCACACGGTAAGGACTGGTACTCATATGCCCCACATGGCGAGATCTATACTAGGCATGAGCTTTGCTATGCCATTACTAATGTGCATGTACCCATGCCATTCATACACCTGCATTTTTTTGCATACCAGCCCATTTAAATTGTCCAATTTTTTGTGCAACGTGCTGTGTCCGGGTATGACTGTTTTCTTTTTCTGCTGTATGGTCACCCTGTAACTTTGTAACCCTGTCATATAACTCCTTTTACAAAATGTCAAATTTTGGCTATGTGTTTTTAACGTACATATAATAAAATTTTGTTTCTTTTACCAATCTTTATATTGCTTCTTGCCTCATATCTTTTCCCCTCCCTCTGAGGGGTACCATAGGTCCTGTAGATCGCATTAATATATGGGGCACCTATTCTTTGGTGCAATTACTAGTACAGTCTCTATAACCAAGTGTATAGACATCTCTGTACAATCTCTGTTTTCAACTTTTTGTTGTACATTATAAGAATACAAAGCAGATCTATGGAGGTTAGGTTAGTAGGTTAGGAGAGGAGTGAATCATAGCAGCTAGGTCACTTCCCACCAGGACAGAGTGACCAGCAAATCTAGAAATAAAAACAGAGACTGCAGATGAAGGAGCTACTGAAAAATTAAAATTACAAGCCACTTATTGACTGGAAACAGAGTTACTCCCCATGTCCATATTGGACTACTATTGATCTCTCCAAAGTTTGTTGAAAGGTTAGGTATGCTTTAAGAAAATATGTTCTATATTAGGTTTTTAAAAGACAATACTTAAACAGAATAATTATGTAAACTGAAAGGTCCTCTTTAAATAGTTAAAAAAAATATAACAATCAAACCTGACTCCATTGAATTTAAGAAAACTTTACTAATTGGAACAAATAACCCTTGAACCCTTACATTTTCATGAGAAACATGTTACAGGAATCAAATAAACCCAATGCATACAAATGTTTGTATGGCCCTGGCGAGCATCCAGCCCTGTGCAGGAGATAGGAGTGGTGAGCGCTCCTCAACCCTACCCTCTCCATTGAAAGATGAGTGGCTGGCACCGTCATATGGCTAAATATTTCCTATATTTTGTCATGTATGGTTGTGGTGTGTTGAGACAGCATGAGCTATGGGGGCCATGATCCAGGCAGCAAATAGTGCAGCTGGATCAAGCTCCCCCATACGTTGTCAGGAATAGAGTTTAAGCCCCAGAAATCTCTGCATCTAATCTAGCGCTTTCGAACTTTAACTTATTCTTGTTCTTCATACGGAGTTATGACTCATAAGCAAATAACATTGTAACCTTATAATGTAGCCAACACATCTTTTGTGTTATATTAATATTCATTTATTCCTGTCCTCTAAAATAATTAGCCATAAGTGGGAATGCATTAATGTTTCCTCCATTGTGTTGACGGAAACTCTTTATTTTATTGCCCTGACCTCATCATTATTATGTGACTCTGATGAAGGAAGGGGTTAAAATGAGTCAAGATGCAGAAGCATAAGCCTTGAATTTCAATGGGATCACAAGAACTTCTTACAACACAACCCTTCAGCATTATTTCCGGCTAATTGAAGCTGGAGCTCGTTCCTCTTATCACTATAATTGTATTGTATGGGGGAGAGAAACGGGAGCATCCGTCTTACCAAACTGACATTTATCTGCACTTCTCTACTTTTTAACTAGTGTGTTTTCATTTTCTGCATCATCGAGTATAAATATTTAATACAGATGATAATGGGGAGGAAAAAACTCAATTTAATTTGTCTAAACGTCATAAAATGAAATGTGTGTAGACACAGAGTAACAAGGTAAATCACAGAGATTAGCAGTTGTGCGGAACGAAATTGGTTGGATGCATAAGAATTGTCTCATTTCAGATTGCCCACAGGACATATTAGCAATTATCTAAGTTGCTAACTTTCACACTGGGGCAGTGGTATGGTGGGTTAAGTGAGCCAAAGCTGTGATTTTATTTCTGTTTTAGAATCTCAATCTGGATATATCAAGATCCAATAAAAATGGAGAACAGTGAGACTGTTTAGAAGCAGCATAGATACAGAAACTAAATCTTAAGTAGATGCAAAAACTTAACCTTAATTACCATCACCATATTTTCACAAATACAGCTAGTGACAGTTTCCCATAGAGCCCTATTAAGTCACTGAAACCCTCTTTTTAGGTAAAAATTGTTTCCCTTAAATTCCCATAAATAAACTCAATGTTATTTTCCCTGGCTTCAGAGGGGGCATGTCCGGCTCAGCTGGCCCCTTCCATCTATTCCTCCCCCATGTTCCATGCCTATTTTAAGTATTGAGCACTTCATGTCATGTCACCAGGGTGATGTCCTTTAAGGTCCTGTTACATCAGCAATGTATACCCCATGTATGTATCTGATCACATGAAATCATTGCATGACTCCATGAAGTATAAGGAGGAGTAGAAATCCATAGAGACATGCTATATTTAATTTGGTCAGATACATACATTGAGTAGACTTTGCAGATGTAACAGGTCCTTAGAAGACATCAATCTGGTCACATAACTTAAGTGCCCAACACAGCTCGCTCTCAATGTTCCATACAACAGGAACAATGAGGCAGGGCAATACAGTAACAGCTGAATATGCAAGGCCTCATTGGACTCACTGGGGCACATTTACTAAGGGTTCGAATCGCGTTTTTCCACCAGGTTTTCCGAATTTTGATGTTTTGCGCGGAATTGCCCTGGGTTTTTGGCGCAAGTAATCGGGTTGTGACGCATCGGCGCCGGCTTGCATGCGACAAAAAACGGAGGATTTTCAAAACCTGACGGATTTGGAAAAATTGCGCTATTTACATGACACACACTTACATGCACCAGGAATAGGATGGTGAACTCTGGTGGACCTCGGCACAGCAGCGACACCTGGTGGACATCGGCGCACAACCTTAGTGAATCACCGGAAGACCCGAATCCTCGGCGGAGAACGCGCCGCTGGATAGCAACAGGATCGGGTAAATAAATGAGTGTCATGGGACTGACATCGGGTAAGTTGCATATAAGTTCACAAACTGATTTTTTTAATATTGCCACCATGGAAAGGAATCATTTAGGGATAAGGTCAATGCTTTTCAATCATAGTATTTAATGAATTATTCATTTCAATGGCAGGTTTTCATTAAGAAGTTCCTATTTATGAAAATAGAGAAAAGCTATACAATTTTTTTTATAAAATATAGGTAAGTAATCTTTGAGCAGTGGCATTTTAACTGTTCCCCAAAAATATTCTAGACACAGTTATATAATCAATGTCCGAGCCTCAGACCCTAGAAAGAAGAAGAAACTGTTTTATCTCTGAACAATGTTCCCTAATGTTTTTTTATGACGTCATGATGGCAAATAAAGTAACATAAACACACATAATGGGGCACATTTACTTACACGGTCCTGCGTGATCCCGATCCGGAATGTCAGCCGGAATGCACATCTGCCATGATTCAAGAAGATTGTGCGCCCATTTTCTTGTTTGTGTCGCTTCCCCGATCAGGTCCGCCGGAGTTCACCTTTTTCTTCCTGGTTCATGTAAGTGCTTGGCTTGTGACACAAATTTAAATGTTAAATCATGCGCTCAGTCCGACGGCCTGCCCTCCCCCCCCTCCCCGATTTCTGTTGCTTAAAAGCGCCAAAATCCGGTTGTGTGCGACACAATCCCCGGCGCGATCCCAAAAAAATTCAACTGCGGGACCCTTAGTAAATAAACCCCATTATATAAATTATGCATAAATACAAGATATTAATATTTCCCAATATGTTAGTAAGAAATCCTCGACCCACAGTTTGAAAAACATTGCCGTAATTGCCCTGTTTATCCAAGACTATACATATTATATATAACACAATGGATTATACATTTATTGTGCTCATTTAAAGTTAATTAGGCAATCAAAAAAATACTCTACATTACAAAAAAGGCACACTTTTTGTAACTTAAAGGGGCTGGCCATTTTACCTGGCCATTAGCTTTTGTAATATGTAAAGTTAAGCCTCCTGTCTTTTACCTCATCAACCAGACATTCTTGTCCATATAATGGCCACAGATGGAGGGTCATGTGATAGTAGCATGAGTACCCAAATAAAATGACAATAATCAGAGACCTAAAAGTAAGCAACCAAATTAGCATTTTCAAATAGGGACCCCTAACAACCACCAAAGCATCCGGACACCTGTTTCACTGTGAGCTTTCTCTGCCCCAGACTTAAGTCAAATATTCTGCACATGTTGTACCAATTACCAGATCTCATTATGTCTGAGCATGCAAAGAATTAAAAAATCTAAATTTTATTTAGTGTAATGTTAATTTGAATCCCTCCTAGCCTCCTGTCTTCAGCACTTGCACTAATCTGAAAAGCTTGAATTCTGTGCTTCCGTAGTAGCTCAAGCTTCTCAGATGAGGCACTGCGCGGCCCTGGCTCCAAAGCCGGAACTACTAGGCATGCGCAGACGTGTGTGCACAGCTGCTGTGAGCTGCGCACAGAAGACAGGAGGGTAGGGGGGATTCAAGAAGGCTACTGGGGCGTGGAGTAGACGTAGCTCCCACTCCATGGCCCAGTAGAAATTTAATAAGATGTATACATGTGCATCATATAAAAGATTTATCAAGTTCTGGGCCACTACAGTTTTAGCTAAATAAAGCATATACTAGATTAGAGGAACCTGCCACTGGATCTACCTTATTAGGTACATTTGTGATAATAGGTTTTCTTTAATTAGTCTGAACACATTGCCAGGATAAATGTTTATCTATGTGATAATGCTCCTGAAGAAGTAATACTTGTTATGCCAGTATCAGTAATTATGACATAGGATTTTCTCTGACATATGGGGGCAGATTTACTTACCCGGTCCATTCGCGATCCAGCGGCGCATTCTCTGTGGTGGATTTGGGTCTTCCGGCAATTCACTAAGGCAGTTCCTCTGACGTCCACCAGGTGTCGCTGCTGTGCTGAAGTCCGCCGAGGTCTGCCGGAGTGCAAAATCCATACCCGGGTGAAGGTAATTGCGTGTCCAGCGACACTTTTTTTTTTTTAAATGCGCCAGTTTCTCCTTATCCGTCGGGTTTTTGTATGGCCATGCCCCCCGAAATCCCGGGGCAATACAAGGAAAATCGACGCAAAACGGAAAAATTCCGCTAACCCGTCGCGAAAACGGGCCCTTAGTAAATGACCCCCATCATCTTTATAGAAGTGTTCCCCCATTGTTACATTGTTTAGCTGAACTTTCAAATTGAAAACAGTGAATCAAATAGGATTATGTAGTTACTTACTTATAAAGGAACCATGCCCTAACTTTATGGAAACCTGCCAGCAGAAATTCCAGATGATTTTCATTTTATGGCCCAGTGTAGTGGCATCATCCAAAAACAAATAAATAAACTTTTAACTGACAAACAAATTAGGTGTTTAATGTGGAGAGCTCAGCACTGAAGTCAAGCTCTCCACTCCAAAAAATGCCTCTACACTAGGATTGATGTCCCTTTATCCTTCTGGACAGTCAGTGAAAGATAAAAGGAGTATGATCTGGAAATCTACATAATATGATACTGGTAAAGGTTAAAGGGGTTGGCCACTATACTTCAGCTCTTTTGCAATATGAAGGAAAAATGGTATTAGGTAATTTACCTATATGCATATATTTGAACAACTTTAATGAAATGTAAAAAAATGTAAAAAGTTCCCTGTTTCAGAAATTACTTTTACCGCTTCAGTTGCCATTCCTGTACATAATATGGCAGGAGATGGAGGGAGATGTGAGCTGTCCATGGCATTCTCCCTTCCTGGACCTTATGATAGTATTCATGAATACAAGCTTAAGGTCCTGGAAAGTAGATTGGTCAAGGACCTTTAAAGAACACTTGACCCTCCCCCTCAATTTGGTAAAAGACATTTCTGAAACATGGAGATTTACTTTTCCTTTCAAGAAATCAGTACAGAACTGTTAATAGATGTATAAAGGTAAGTTACCTAATATCCTGTATCCAACAGAAAACTTTAAGTGGAAGGTCCCTTTAATATGGTTAATTTCTAACAACTGGTTCCCTTAAACATTTTAGCTAATAATTACTCTGTTCAAACCTTGTTAAGGTCTAACTAGCACATCCCCAACAGGAAGTAATGTCTTTGGATAGTCCAAATGTAGGGATAATAGGGATAGAGTGGGGTGAATTTAGTATGACTTACCAACCCAAATCTGATGTACAGAATGAAAATCCGGAACTTCCTCCTCATTTAATATCGTTGGGTGCCAAAAATAATAATTTTTGGAGCATTTATAGGACTGCTGTGCACCAAATCTATTACCTCTATGCCCCCCATTAGGTTATTATAGCACAGAAGGTGCTTTAATAGATGGTCGGACCACAGTCATGTCCTATGACACAGGTAATACATGTTTTAATGTAGATTTTTTAAAAATCAACCACCAACATTTTTCTAAAGGGTGGAAAAATATTATTGTGTCTATTTTTACTATTTAATTATTTGTGCAAAGTTTGTTGAAAAGTTAGCACCAATTTAACAGAACTTTCCATTTTGTGTTTAGAAACAAACAAGTTTTTGACTATGGATGAAACGGCACTGGCAATAAACATTTAGACAATCACTGATGTGATTTTTATATATTGTATATTGAAAAGGTTTTTTACTTTATTTTTAACTTTGCATACAAAATACAACATACAGCTTTTAGTCATTATGATTTAAAATTTTACATCCACCTATTGTTCTACAAATACATTTATTGCCTCGGCAAGTAAATCGATCGGTGAAATTTATTTTTATCTCGTCGTCTTTAGACTTTAGGATGACAAGACCAGCAGGGAATGGTAAATTAACAGCTATTCTCTTATGAATTTATGGTATTAGCATGATTTTTTTTTACCCTACCTTGCATTGCAGTATTATGCAGAAGCTATGTGATCCAGTTGAAGAAGGTTGGTTTCCTTGGTAACACATTAGCCTTTCAATAACTGTGGAAAGGCTTTACTTTAGCGCTCACCTGAACACAATCAGTTCTCACTTGTTCCTAAAACATTTCCATGGGAAATGTTGAATAATTACATATGACAATGTCAATGAAATGTTCTTACCTGTGATATTTGAAACAGTATGTTATATGCAGGTTGGCAGTTGTCAGGAGGAATCATTCTAGCTTCAGGTGCCAGAATGAAGATATGTAAATCCATAGAGACCATGGGGGCTAAATCAGCACAATATGGAAATTTGGCTTATACACCCATGCTGTTATATCCTACTTTTTACACTAATGTAATCCATTTATATGCCTTTATTTGGTACTTTATGTGTCCTTCCTTACATGATCCCCTTCTTGTGAAACCAGTGCACACATACAGTATTCGTTAGTTACCAAACCTCCATCTCACAATTGTAAATACAAAGACTTTTACTAATTTCAATACGTTACAGCATAAATGTTGCATACTCACTTCACTCACACAACACTCACTTGCGGAGATTAATGTCCAAATAGTTCAATGGAGCACATTTACTTACCCAGTTCAGTCGCAATCCAGCGGCGCGTTCTCCGATGAGAATTCAGGTCTGCCGGGATTCACTAAGGTCCGCTGGAGTTCACCTTCTTCGTGCTGGTGCATGTAAATGCTTATCTTGCAACACAAATTCTTTTTTAAATTCCGTGTTTTTTCCGAATCCGTTGGGTTGTCTGATGGCCACGCCCCCGATTTCTGTCGCCTTAAAGCCAGTGCCGATGCGCCAAAATCTAATCGCGCGCACCAAAATCCCGGGGCAATTCGCCGCAAATCATAAATCGTTGGGAAACCCGACAAAAGTGTGCAACTTGGACCCTTAGTAAATGAGCCCCATTAAGCTTATGGCATAATTCCAGAAGTTGATCCACTTCAGTATGGAAACTGCACAAGGAGGAGGTCTGGGGTACTACACCCCTGTTGTGTTGTTTTGCAGATCTTTTTTCATATATGTGCATCAGAAAGACTATCCTCCATATATGAAAACACAGATAAAATCTTATATCTGACCGGAGCTCCAATTGTTTTCCACTGTACTATTTTTTTTCAAGGATATTTTAACAGTCGTCTTTGCTCATAATTCATTTTTCATACTAGCACAAATCCGTAGATCTTCCGATAAGGGCAGCCCACCATTCAGACCAACATGACTGCAGTTTTGTTCCTCCACTGTTTCCACCGTTCACCACAGCGGACCACTGGAAGAAACACGCACACTAATCGTGCGGTATGTCTTGAAGATTTGAGGTTTAGTAAAAATAACTTCTACTCACAAACACTGTGAGTAGAACTTATTTTTATTAAACTTCAAACCTCTTGGTTGGGTAGGTTGGTGCCGGGCTGTGGAGTGGGCTGGCACAAGGTAGCGATGCACCGTACCTGCCCACCAGCTTAAGCAGGTGTTAGTACAGATAAGGCAGAGCCTCTTGATATATTTAATCTTTTCTTCCACAAGCCAGTTGGGGATTGCGGCTACTTCACCCTCTGCACTGGTTGGGTGAAAAGAGAGTGGTTCTGGGCTATGGAGTGGACAGGAGCAGGGCAGAGATATACTGGCTTACAAGCCAGGTTCAGGCTCTAGTGCAGCACAATGTCCCCATCTCACTGAATACATATTAAAATGACAGAGCTTTTGGTGCAGGACGAGAGGCACGGGGCGCCGGCACTTGATAAATCTGCTCCATTGACTCCACTTTGATTTGTCCAACATACCCAACATACACTTTCCCACAGGAGCATTTCAACATGTATACAACATTCCTTGTTTTACAGGTAAAAAGCCCAAGAATATTAATGTCATATTATTTATCCAGATGTTTAATCTTTCCTTCCTAACATGTCCACATACATATGTCGGCAGCTGTTTGTGATAGATTTCACATAGTGACATGCAAACTATCTTATATGTGTTTAGCTGGGATTTGGGTTGTTATTGCAGCCAATACTTATTTTATTCTTTTGAGTTTCAGTTTTTTGCTCTGCACCATTTATTTGCATTTAATTAGGTTTTATTATACTTTATATATTTTCAAATATTTTAACTGTTTAAAGAAATCTCTTCTTCCACTTTCTGGTGATAATACATTTTTCATATTTTTGTGTGCAGAACTGTGTAAGGTATGATTGTATGTGGGATGAGCTGACATTTTCATTGCTATGATTTTAGGGACTGTACAACCTTATCACTTTGTTTAAACATCTGTACATGTTTCAAAATGGCAATAAAGTAGCAATTTAGACATTTGAATGTTATTTTAGGACACAGGAATACCTTACAAGTTTATGTTAATGCTTATTTGTTTTTTGTTTTTTTCTCGTTTAGGGAAAGAGAGATGATTTGTAAATTTAGTTGTTTTTATTTTCAGCCCTTCTAGAATACCAGCGCTGTGAATAAGCCCTTCTGCGGCCTCTGTCAGCAAAGCGATGCATCGCATAGAGCGGGCAGCGATTGCGCAATACATGCGCTGCTGCTGGCGAGTCTTACAGGCCCCTGACTGACAGGGGCATGGAGGGGGTGTGCCAGCCGGCCACCTCATGAATACGGCCGACTTATTGGTCGGATCGTTTTAAACTAAGTATAAAAACACAAATTTTAATAAAAATTCAATAAATATAAAGGGACTGGGGACAGGATGAGGGAGAGCTAATTTGTTGGGGGTGTTTTTCCCAGGTGACAGGTCCTCTTTAATTTCCTCACTGCCACCATCTATCTTTAAATTAATAGTTAATATTAATAAGGCAAATAGGCACCTGATAACATAAGTCCAAAGTTACAGATTTACAATTATACAGTTATCTACACAATTACTAAAGAATGAAATACTAGTAGTGATATCTCTTCAGAAACTTAGATTCTTTAAGCAGAGGCTTATTAAGTTTAAATGTTTTATACAAAAATACAGTGCAAACATAAAATATACACTTGTCAGATAAAAATGTTGCAAAACAATATGCAGGGAATCAAAACAAATAGCTTCACTAATGGATAGTGACATATATCCACCCTGTGAGACCTGAGCTAGGACTTTTTTGGAGCAGCCTTCCAGGTGTTATTTGGAGTCTCAAGATCTGGGTACACCTATACCAAGATGTGAGCTTGGGAACATATTCCTAGTAATGCCATATCTTCTTCCAGGAGTCTCAAAAGGAAGATGATATTCCAAGCACATTTCCCAGCATGAATTTATTCAACAATACTAAACACCTTTATGAAATGTTGGGCCAATTGTCTAATATCTATTTTGTCTGCTTCCTAACTTCAAAATCCTTGGCGCTTGGTATCCAAGGACCCTGATCATAGATTCATCAACAAGGAGTTTAAATCTATGAATTATGACAAGGCTAGCTTTGAAGTATAGTTTTTCCATAATCCTATTTTAAGGGACATGGCACACACACTCATACAAAGATGGGAAATCTGCATCAACAGGGAAGATTCTCATGCAGACATCTTTTCTGTGTCCAATTTCTACATGTAATTAAGGGACTGGAGGGGCGTCGCTCAATAAATCATGTATCTTAAATGTACTGCTCATCAGAACAGAGCCAAGATGGCAGTCTGCACCATTTAAATGGTTAACACCCACAATTAGTTTTCTGCATAATGCAGCAAAGGCATGAATTGTATAACTTCATGCACCCATAGTAACACTGTGACATTTTGTAAAGGGTAAGCATGTTAGGAAATTGTGTACAATTAATGTAATGATAGATAGTTTACTTACAAGGAGAGAAATAAGTATTAAATAATATCTTACCATTCCAATATAGAGATGGCCCATGGTAAGAAGAAAAGAGGGAGGGAAACTTAACTCTGTGATGTACAGTGAGAGTGTTGCTTTTAACTCCACCTCACCAAAACAAATTTAGGTAACCTTAACACACACAGACTGTCAACTTTTGGGACTGCAAAAAGAAAATAAATTAGTGAATTGAAGTAAAGATATCACAAGCAAAATGTGAATCCTCTACTCTGTGGGGGAAATTTATTATATGCCAGAGCTCATGCACTAGTGTATGAATAAGGCCACGCACTCCACATGTCCCAACAGATACATCAAAAGGTTTAGGCTTCCTGATGTATCTATTTGGTGGTGCAGGTGCCAGGCAAAACTATAGCAGGTCCAACCTGGTTTAGATTTGCATATAAGTCTGTGAGCGAAGGTTTTTAAAAAGTGCACAGGCACGGGAAAGGAATGCCCTGTGCCCATCCATTCCTCTGGCGGCATTGCCCTTCCGCACCCCATCAACGACATGTGGTGTGTAGAGATGAGCGAGCACTAAAATGCTCGGGTACTCGTTACTCGAGCCGAACATTTCCTGATGCTCGAGTGCTCGTTTCGAGTAACGAGCCCCATTGAAATCAATGGGAGACCCGAGCATTTTTTAGTAAAATTAAAAACTGAACGAGCACAGTGAAAGAACACAGTGCAGAACAGATTGCAGATGTTGGAAACATCTGCAAGTTGTTCTTCACACATATTGTTCTTCAAATACTATTGCGGAGAACACCGTTCTGCAAGCGTGTCTCCGGAACATCTCCGATCTGCTCCGGAGACACGGTGTTCTCCGCAATAGTATTCGAAGAACAATATGTGTAGAGAACAACTTGCAGATGTTGTCAAAGATCTGCAAGTTGTTCTTCACACATATTGTTCTTCAAATACTATTGCACCGTGCAAGCGTGTCTCCGGAACATCTGCGATCTGCTCCGGAGACACGCGTGCAGAACGGTGTTCTCCGCAATAGTATTTGAAGAACAATATGTGTGAAGAACAACTTGCAGATGTTTGACAACATCTGCAAGTTGTTCTCTACACATATTGTTCTTCGAATACTATTGCGGAGAACACCGTTCTACACGCGTGTCTCCGGAAGAAGATCGCAGATGTTCGCGAACATCTGCAATCTATTCTGCACTGTGTTCTTTCACTGTGTTCTTCAATTAAATGATTAAATTAAATGTTTTAATTGTATTTTTTTACTGTTCTTTACTTTTTTTTTTTTTTTAATTAAATGCTCGTTATCGAGCAGGGCAAATACTCGTCCGAGCAACGAGCCGGTCCGAGTATGCTAATACTCGACCGAGCATTAAGCTCGGACGAGTATACTCGCTCATCACTAGTGGTGTGCTTGCGATAATAATCTTAAATTCTTGTAGTGCTCAGAAACTGGCTTACAAGCACTGATAAATCTCCCCCGTGAGTTTGAACATTGTAGTTGGCCTGAACACAAAGGTACAGAATGTACCATAGAAGTAGATGTCAGAGCTGCTGTCCAGTTGCAGTGATGCCTTCTATCCAGTGGTTCATCCATATTACTACTGGATGCACAGATTCCAGATTCTTCATTGTTGTAATAGCAAGAAGCCTGAGGCTGGAAACAATCGTGGAAAAACTATCAGACTCTTCCATCTTTAATGGCAAACTCAATGTATTAAAGGGATGTATATTTGGAAGGAAGTATAATTGTGAGCAGTATACACAGGAGAGCACTGGTCGGTCAATAGACTTTATTAGGATGAAGTTGACAAGACTCAGCCCCCATGACACACACTTATCTTTTTCTGTTGTGTGCAGCCACAGTATATAGCCATTGTGACAGTAGAACTCTAAAGGGTTATACAAATCAATTTGTCATGGTCTACCATCTCTAAAAGGGACAAGAAATATCATAAACATCAATACAATGGAGAACCTCTAAAATTGTATTAGTGAAGCAAATAAGCAAAATAAGACAAAATGGTAATTTAGCTGCCACTATTTTATAAAACAAGCCAACCATTCTGTAAATCATAGGACACACATAAATTACATATGAACTATGAAGGTAAGAGAAAGGGAAGCCATTTGTAGGAAGGATTAAAGAAGACAACTAGCCGCGGAATAAAGAGTGTGAAATCTTCTAATCAGGATGACATTTTCTTCTAAGCATTTTTCAGGTCAGTTGATGCCAAAGGTCAAATATTCTCGATGCTTCAGACCCTTTAAAACTGAGGCAGTATACAGGGAATGAGGTGATATTAATGAAGTATATACTCTATCTAGCAACTTGTCAGTACAAGTTATATATCCTATTTTCAGAATCGGTATCTGACAACAATAATAGATTTCATATTTTTTTAAAGGATTTTACATTTTAGGTATAATTTTGTAGTTAGTAGTAGCATAACACATGGAGAAACAAAGCATCAAGGTATAAAAATACAAAAAAAAACTTTTTACATTGTTTACCATCAGTTGACCATAACAGAATAGACCAATGGTCCACGCTAGTGGTGGTTTTCACTTAACTTTAGAGATTTGTTACAATCCTGCTAATTCCTTAAATTCCTACTTATTCTATGCTTCACAGGCATAGGTCTACAGGACCTTTCTGTCAAGATCTCTCATATATGTGATGTAGGTGGTACAACAAATCTTCTATATACGCAAGATTTTTCTAGCTTTGAGGGATGAGTTAATGAATGCATTACCAACCCATTTCCTGATGTTGTGATGGACCTAGGCGGACATATGAAAGTGAAAAGCTTGGTGGTTACAGGGGAAGTGCCAAACCTGATCATTGAAGGTTTACAGCCCTCTGTTTCAACAATACAGTACATCATTGACTTCTCTCTGGCAACATTAACATTATTAAACATAGTAATGAAAGAACAATTGCTATGGATATTTCCTAGTTTTGGTCCAAAGGACATGCTGGTGATGTAGCACACTTGAACTGATGTCCGGTTGCCTTTAATTGTGGGTCCCTAGAAGATGGATAAGATTAGAGCCACTAGCTCCCCTAGCAGACTCTCGAATTCTGGTTTCCTCTCAATATACTGTGCATGAAATGAATGTTCAACCCACAGTAGTGGAAGTGGGTGATCTTTGCAGTACTCTGCAGTGTTTGACTAACATGAGTAGGAAGTATAACTAGTGGGATGGTTGGGAACATCAGGATAGAGGGCATTTAGTAAAATGAGAACACTGAACTCAGGGACAACAGCAGGACAGTGAACCCTAAAACTCCACCCTCCAACAGCCCTGTCTGTTTGCCTCTGAGATCCTAGGTGATATGGAACAACCACGGAAACAGTGCCTCCACATGACAAAGTATGGAAAGTAACAAGACAGACAAACAAATAACACAAAGGGGAGGTTGACAATCCATATCACAACAGAGATAGCAAATAAAGTAGAAAATTGTATCAGAAGAAGGACACAAAAGGGAGCTAGCAAGAAAAACGTTAACCAACAATCAGGATAGTGGACACTAAGAGTTTATTAAAGAAGAGAGTTTGCTCCAGGTGAGAGTGGTAGAGTTCTGAGAATGAGAGTGTTAACCCTTGCTGTTTGAGAGGCCAGCCGTCCAACCATAGAGTACTGATCAGACTACTGACTGAAAAGGACAAGATAGAATTCAGCATCTTCTCAGCCTGATAGTATGAACTGCTTAGACATAACACAAGGTTTGCCTGCTGTATTAAAAGGCGTGTCTGCTGTATTAAAAGGCTGGCACTGATGGCAGTAGAGTTAACTTTTTAATTTCTGTGGTCAGGAATCTTTGACTGGCTTGTGGTCTTCTGGGCCGCCTAGTGGTGGGTGGAGATCAGTTGTTCTCAGAGTCTGCCATTTGCACAATTGCTAGACAGTGTAGGGAGAGCTGGCTGCTTCTATCTGAGGACATCCAGGTCCACTAAATACTCTGCATTCAGTGTTATATGGCTCTGTCCATGTGTCTATGAAGGGGGAAATTACTAGAATAAAACATGTGATATTCATAAATGTAACATTTTGATCTTTTACTTTACATTCCGTTATCACAAATATTCAGCCATTACCCAAATCCATGCAGCTCTTTGACATTTATTAACCAATTGAACTTTATACTTTTACATTTCAAAGGGTTATTTTGTTAAACACCAAATGGGAGCCCAAAGTTCATATCCTTGTTTAGTCAATAATGAAATCATCTTAAAAGATCAATGCAGTGTAGAAGACTGTAATAATAAAATGCAGACAGGCAGAAGAAGACACAAGATCAAATGTAATGAGGAGAGGACTTAATCATCATAAAAACACATCAATCATACCAGGGATTTCACATCACACACTTGGAATTTAGGATACGGAAATATGGATGGTATCAAGTAAATTGGTACAGCTAATTATTTCACATCAGAGCTGTATACATTAAAGCTCTAACTGACATTTTACATAAACATTGTCCTATTCTTCAAAAGGACACTATTTTGAGTAAAGTTATACCAAAAAAAACCCAAATGAACATATAGAAGGGCCCCAACCCTAAAAAAACATTAATGCACTTTGTCAACTGAGATAAAACAAGAAAGTTAAGAATATTAAAACTGTATCAGGAAGAGGTTGATTAGGGACTGTAAAGACTAATACAGGCAGTCCCCGGGTTACGTTCAAGATGGGTTCTTTAAAGAGGACCTGTCACCCCCAAAAAATACCCCCACCAAATATGTTCCCCCTAATCCTCTCCCCAGCCCTTTTATATTTATACAATTTTTATAAAAATTTTTGTGTGCAAATTTTGTTTTAATCGATCCGACCTCTTACCAAATAAGAGGTTGGATCCTCGTACAGGTCCCCTGGCAGTCGGTCGTACTCATGAGGGGGGCGGCCGACAAACCCCTTCCATGCCCCTGTCAGTCAGGGACCTGTAAGAATTGCCGACAGCAGTGCATATATTGGGGATTCGCTGCCGGCTCTCTGCGATGCGGCGCACTGAAATCACTGGCTGCCCAAACTGACAGCGGCTGCGGCTGAACATTCAACCAGCGCTGTGAATAAGAACAGCACGGCGCAGAGAGTCACCAGCGATTGCACAATATATGCGCTGCTGCCGACTATTCTTACAGGTCTCCGACTGACATGGAGGTGGAGGGGTGTGTGTCCTCCGGCCTCCTCATGAAAACGGCCGACTGCCAGGGTCCTGTATGAGGATCAGACCTCCTATTTGGTAAGAGGTTGGATCAATTAAAACAAAGTTTGCACACAAAAATTTTTGGTGGGGGTATTTTTCGGGGGTGACAGGTCCTCTTTAAGTTTGTTCTTAAGTTGAATTTGTATGTAATTTGGAACTGGTATATTTTATAATTATAACTCCAGACATTTTTTTGTTCAAGTGACAATTGGTCCCTAAATATTTTGTGCTGTTATGGGAACAAGGATTATCAACAAAACTTCATTACAGACAATTTACAGCTTATCATTGCAGCCTGGGATTAAAGTAAAGCATCCAGAGATCATCACCAGAGGTCACATTGGGCAGAGAGGTCCATCTGTTACCAGTAGAGATGAGCGAGCATACTCGTCCGAGCTTGATGCTCGTTCGAGTATTAAGGTACTCGAAACGGCTCGTTGCTCGGACGAGTATTTCCCCTGCTCGAGATCGAGCATTTAATTAAAAAAACACAGTGAAGAACAGTGAAGAATAGAATAAAAACAGTGAACACAGGATCATTTAAGTGAAAAACACAGTGAAAAACACAGTGAAGAATAGATTACAGATGTTCGGCACATCTGCTTACTTGTCGGAAGATACGCGCGGAACGGTGCGAACAAAATAGTATGTGAAGAACAAAATATATGTGTGAAGAACACATTGAAGAACACAGGGAGTAGCACAGAGACATTGGGGAACAGGACAGAGACACCGGGGAGCAGCACGGAGACACTGGGGAGCAGCACAGAGACACCGGGGAGCAACACAGAGACACCAGGGAGCAGCAGCATGGAGATACCGGGGAGCAGCAGCACGGAGACACCGGGGAGAAGCAGCATGGAGACACCGGGGAGCAGCAGCATGGAGAGACACCGGGGCGGCAGCACGGAGAGACACCGGGGCAGCAGCGCAGAGAGACATCGGGGCGGCAGCACGGAGTGACATCGGGGCGGCAGCACGGAGAGACATCGGGGCGGCAGCACAGAGTGACATCGGGGCGGCAGCACGCAGAGACATCGGGGTGGCAGCACGGAGAGAAATCGGGGTGGCAGCACGGAGAGACATCGGGGCGGCAGCACGCAGCACAGTGAGACATCGGTGGGGCGGCAGCACGGAGAGACATCGGGGAGCAGCGCAGAGAGATCGGGGACACTTCAGTGGAAGAAGAGGAGCGGATCCCCGACAAGTAAGCAGATGTGCCGAACATCTGCAATCTATTCTTCACTGTGTTTTTCACTGCGTTTTTCACTTAAATGATCCTGTGTTCACTGTGTTCACTGTTTTTATTCTATTCTTCACTGTTCTTCACATCTTAGTGCTCGCTCATCTCTAGTTACCAGGGATTGTATGTATGTCAGGTATTCTTAAGTTTGGGGCCGCCTATACTGCATGTGTTGTAAAATCATTATGATAGGTGTGAATCATTTTAAATGAAATATAACTAAGGAAGTCTTCGAGATCAAATATGACGTGAATTTTCAATCAAAATATGTCATATATTTAACTGAGTGCAAATGTCATCTTCAATATGTTGGAAGAACAGTACAAGTGGTTAAATGCTGTATATATTTGAGTATTAGCCAAATTATTCAACACAAAACTCAAACTCAGATTATGCTTGAATAAAAAAAAAGAAAGTCAGTAATCACCTTTCTAATGCCCCTTCCCCCCTTTTCAGAAAGGTGAGTATTGACTTTCTTTATTTTATGAAATGGGCAAACTGGGGCTGGCTGTATACTTGGGCAGGGGCTGGCTTTATTGGGGGAATGCTGCCTGGCTATATGGGAAGGGGCTGGCTATTTTCAGGGGTAGGTGGCCTATGTAAATGGTAATCTTTTTCTAGCGATTGAACGGTAATTGGTACTTTATGCCAGACAGTTTTGAGTGTGTGCATTCAGCTGGCATGGTTTTGTTGCTCTAGAGATCTTGCAAGTGTATTCTAATTCTCCATACATCTTGGGGCTAATGTATAGCTCCAATTCTTATCCGTTGTGGGACTGGTGAGTTTCTATGGTTAGGTCACACTAAATTGAGACATAGATTGGACGGACATGTGATACTGTCAGGTGATTCTGATCACATGATGACCAGGAGAGAGAATAATAGAGCCATTCAGCCGAGCCCTCTTTATACTAACCGGGTGCTTGCTTCAAAATGAAGCAAACACCTGTCGCTAACACCGCTAACGCCGTCATCTTGGCTCCAGTCATCACTCCCCGTGACGTCATCAGGGAGCGGCATTCCGTTGCCATGACAGCCTCGGGTCACACAAAGATCCGAAGCTATCATGTTTTAGGCTATCTATTACAATGTGCGATTTGTACATTGTAATAGATGGTGTGCAAAATCCCCATATACTGCCATACTATGGTAGGATCACACAGACAACCTAGGGTTAAAATAAAAAATAAAAAATTATATGAAAAAACCTAAAAATTCTAATCACTCCCCTTTCCCTAGAAGTTATATAAATAAACAGTAAAAATCATAAACACATTAGGTATTGCCACGTCCAAAAACGCCCAATCTATCAAAATATAAAAACAGTTTTTCACTGCGTTTAACCCCGTAATGGAAAATAGCACCCAAAGTCGCAGATGGCATTTTTTGCCATTTTGAAAAATATAAAAAATTCTATAAAAAGTGATCAAAAGGTCATACAGTCCTAAAAATAAAAGCATTGAAAACGTCATTAAAATTCCCCAAAAAATGACACCACCATGAAAAAGTTATTAGCGCAAGAAGATGGCAAAATGAAGATTTTTTTTTTGTACAGGAGGTTTTAATTTTTGTAAATGTATGAAAACATTATAAAACCTATAAAAATTTGGTATCCACATGATCGTATTGACCCAATGAATGAAGTAGACCTGTCATTTAGGGCGCAAATGTGCTTTTTCATTATTTTCACTCCATTCAGATTTTTTTTCCCGCTTCCCAGTATACAGAATAGAATATTAAATACCATCACTATGAAGGGCAATTTGTTAAGCAGAAAAAAAGCCATCACACAGCTCTCTACATGGAAAAATAAAAAAGTTCTAGATTTTTGAAGGTGGGGAGTAAAAATAAAGATGCAAAAAAGAAAAAGGGCCTGGTCCTTAAGGGGTTAAAATAATGTTCATGATGCCATGGTTATGTCTTATATGTTTTTATATATTCATATAAATCACAATAATGGGACATCATTTAAAAAACAGGATATGCTACTGACGTCGGGGATTACAAAGGGGATATCCTGCTGATGCAGACAGAAAATGAATTAAAACTCAAGACTTAAGACTTGTATCAGTTCTATTATAGCTTGACAAATTTTCTCGACTGGGCACAAAACGCGTTGCTTGTTTTTAATAATATTATATTTTAAATTATATTATGAAATACATGAAAAAAGGGTGGGTGATATTCAAGTGCAGTTCCAAAGCGCCAAACAACGTCTGAATTTCATCAAACTCAAGTAGAAAACTTGTCTACTTTTTACAACAGCCTATCGATCCAGATTAGGCTGGGACAAGGCGACGGGAACATATATACCAGGTGCCATTGAGAGGTATCAATTCTTCCAAGTTTTCTGGATCTTTGCTTGGTGTCATTCTATAGAAAGCTTTATTGTTTACTTCCAGTGGACAAAAATCTGACCATGGTCACAGAGGTGTAAGGGTTTTTTTCTAGTATTAGAGAGTAATCAGAGCTGTGTGATATAACGAGTAGAGATGAGCGAACATACATGTCCGAGCTTGATGCTCTTTCGAGCATTAGCATACTCGCAACTGCTCGGTGCTCAGACGAGTATTGTGCCCGCTCGAGAAAATGTCATCTCGCGGCGTTTAGATTTTTGGTGGCCAGAAACAGAGCCAATCACAAGCCAGGAGACTCTGCAGTACACCCAGCATCACGTGGTACACTTACATGTCGAAAGCAGTGGTTGGCTGGCCTGATCAGGTGACCCTGGAATAGACTAGCCCTTGCCTGCGCTGCTCGAATCATTCTGTGTCTGGATGCCGTTATGGAGAGAGCTGCTGCTAGTCAGGGATAGTGTTAGGGTGCTAGTAGATTAGTGTTAGGCAGGAGTGATTCAACAAGAACCTTACTGTTAGGAAGGAGTGATTCTCCAAGGAGTGAGTCTCCAAGAACCCAACAGCCCTTGTTAGAGCAATATTAGCGTTTTTCAAAAGTTAAAGTGACACACTCAGTCACAGCACAAAATCCTTTTGTGTGCTGTCAGTGTAGGTTAGAAACTAGCCATAGCAATCATCTTCTGTGGTTGCTGTCTGATTTCTTCTGCACGTTTTGTTCTATAAAAAAAAACCAACCCCCCCCCCCCCAAAAAAAAATTACAGTTTATTTTCCTGTTTTGTCTATATAATAGTTTTTAATTTTGAAAATGTTGAACCCGAGGGCTAGGGGTAGAGGACGAGGGCGTGGGCGTCCAACTACTGCAGGGGTCAGAGGCCGTGGTCCTGGGCGGGGTGAGACACCACCTGCTGATGAGGGAGCAGGGGGACGCCACAGAGCTACACTCCCTAGGTTCATGTCTCAAGTTACTGGGACTCGTGGTAGAGCACTGTTGAGGCGAGAACAGTGCGAACAGGTGATGTCGTGGATTGCGGACAATGCTCCTAGACATTTGTCCACTAGTCAGTCTTCCACGCAGTCCACCCATGTCACCGAAATCAGCACTCCTCCAGCTCCTCCACCTCAGTTTCCTTCCCCCCAGTCTGCCCCCTCCCAGCAAAATTTGGCATTTGAACTGGCATACTCTGAGGAACTGTTTTCTGGACCCTTCCCACAGTCACAAACCACTTGTCCGGTTGCTGCTGAGCTATTTTCCGATGCCCAGGTTTTCCACCGGTCGCAGTCTGTGGGTGATGATGACATTATTGACGTAGTGGAAGAAGTGTGTAAAGAGATGTCGGATGATTAGGAGACACGGTTGTCAGACAGTGGTGAAGTTGTTGTCAGGGCAGGAAGTCCGAGGGGGGAGCAGCCTGAGGGATTGGAGGATGATGAGGTGACAGACCCAAGCTGGGTTGATAGGCCGGGTAAACACAGTGCTTGTGAGGCGGTGGCGAGTCCTATACAAGAACAGGTTGGAAGAGGCAGTGGTGGGTTCAGACGGAGAAGCAGGGCCAGAGCTGATGCATCAGCGCCAAATGTTTCACGTAGTGAAGCTTCCGTGGCGAGGGCTAAATTTTCTGAAGTCTGGAGGTTCTTTAAAGAAACAGCGGATGACCGACGGACTGTGGTGTGCAACCTGTGCCACACCAGGATCAGCAGGGGTTCCACCACTACTAGCTTAACCATCACCTGTATGCCCAGGCATATGAATGCTATACACCCCACTCAATGGAACCTGGGCCGTTCACCTCCGGCCGGGTCCACCACTGCTCCTTCCCCTGTGTCATTTGCTGCCTCTGCTAGTCAGCCCCCTGCCAAGGACCCCGGCACAAACACGATCCTCCACATCATCCACCAATGTCTATACCCCAGACACTGGAGCGCAAGAGGAAATACAGGTGCACCCAGCCACACGCCCAAGCCCTCAACGTCCACATCTCCAAATTACTCAGCCTGGAGATGCTGCCCTATAGGCTGGTAGAGACCGATGTCTTTAACAACCTCATGGCGGCGGCCTCCCCTCGGTACTTGGTTCCCAGCCGCCACTAGTTTTCCCGATGTTCTGTCCCAGCCCCGCAACAGCACGTGTCACACAACATCATCCGTGCCCTGACCAACGCCGTTTCTGACAAGGTCCACCTAACCACGGATACATGGAAGAGTGCTGCAGGGCGGGGCAACTATATATTGCTGACGACACATTGGGGGTCATTTACTAAGGGCCCGATTCACATTTTCCCGACATGTTACCCGAATATTTCCGATTTGCGCCGATTTTCCCTGAATTGCCCCGGGATTTTGGCGCATACGATCGTATTGTGGCGCATCGGCGCTGGCATGCACAGGACGAAAGTCGGGGTGTGCGGTCTAACAATTCGGTAAAACCGCCGCATTTAAAAAAAAAAATTGGTCGCACGTGCCATACTTACATGCACCAGGAAGAGATCAGTGAACTCCGATGCAACTCGGCGGTCCTCGGCACAGCAGCGACACCTGGTGAACATCGAGTGCAGGACCTTCATGAATCGCCGGAAGACCCGAACACTGGAGAAGGCACCGCTGGAATGCGAATGGACCGGGTAAGTAAATGTACCCCACTGGGTGAACTTGGTGGTGGATGGGACTAGTCTGACCCTGGGCCCGCCCATATACTGCCGATGCCGAGGAATGTGGGGCCTACCCCGGTCCAGGTCTCAAAGGCCTACTATGCCTCCTCCTCTTCCCCTCCTCCACTTCCTCCTCCGAATTACCATCCATGGGCATGTCGCCATCAGTCGGTAGCTCTAGGCACAGCAGCAGTGCCGTCGCTAAGCTCAACCTGCTGAGCCTAGGCTATAAAAGGCACACCGCCCAAGAGCTATTACAGGGCATCACGGCACAGACCGATCTGTAACTGGCACTGCTGAACCTGAAGCCAGGCATGGTTGTGTGTGACAACGACCATAACCTGGTGGCGGCTCTGCAACTTGGCAGACTGACAAATGTACCATGCCAGGCCCATGTGTTAAATCTCATAGTTCAGCGGTTCCTCAAGACATGCCCCAATCTGTCTGGTTTGCTCACGCAGGTGCGCCGCATCTGTGCGCATTTCAGGAAGTCCAGCACAGATGCTGCCACTCTCAGGGCAGCGCAGCGCCGCCTCCAACTGCCCGCTCACCGATTGTTGTGCGACGCGCCCACGAGGTGGAATGAAACATTAACCATGTTATCTAGAGTTTACCAGCAGCGCAGAGCGATTGTAGACTGCCAGATGTCAACTTCCACCAGAACTGGTGGTAGTCAGGTCAGTCAGCTTCCTCAAGTCTACAATGAGGAGTGGACGTGGATGTCTGATATCTGTCAGGTGCTGAGTAACTTTGAGGAGTCAACACAGATGGTCAGTGCCGCCATTATCAGCCTCACCATCCCGCTCCTTGGCCTGTTGAAAAACTTTCTGGTCAGCATGAAGTTGGAAGCTTTACGCTGGTCACAAGAAACAGGGAAGAAGATTCCCTTGTCGATAGCCAAAGCACCCTCCGGTCTATTTCTCAGCGTGTATCAGAGGAGTTGGAGGAGGAGGAAATAGATAGTCAGGACAGTGAGGGGAGTGAATTCTTGCGCGTTTGGACTCTGGCGCATATGGCAGATTTCATGCTAGGCTGCCTATCCTGTGACCCTCATGTTCAAAGAATTTATTCCAGCACCGATTACTGGGTATTCACTCTCCTGGACCCACGGTACAAGCAAAATCTTTCCACTCTCATCCCTGGAGAGGAAAGGAGTGTGAGAATGCATGAATACCAGCAGGCCCTGGTGCACAAGGTGAAACAGTATTTCCCTTCTGACAGCGCTAGCGGCAGAGTGCGTAGTTCTGCGGGACAAGTAACGAGGGAGAGTAGGCGAGCAGGCAGCTTGTCCAGCACTGGCAGGGGTACGCTTTACAAGGACTTTGCTAGTTTTATTTCACCCCAGCAAGACACTGTCACCTTTCCCCAGTCTCGGCAGAGTAGGGCTGATCTTTACAGAAAGATGGTGAGGGAGTACATAGCTGACCATACCATTGTCCTAAATGATCACCCAGCTCCCTACAACTAGTGGGTTTCAAAGCTGGACATGTGGCCTGAACTGGCGCTGTACGCCTTGTAGGTTCTTGCCTGCCCTGCCGCTAGCGTGTTATCAGAGCGGGTTTTTAGTGCAGCTGGTTGCATCATCACCGATAAGCGTACACGCCTGTCGACTGACAGCGGTGACAGGCTGACGCTTATCAAGATGAATCAAGCCTGGATTTCTCATGATTTCCATTCTCCACCAGGTGAAAGAAGCTCAACCTGAATAATTCTCATGTATGGACTCCTCCTCCTCATTCTCCTCCTTCTCCTCCTCTTTGTACACTAAAGCAGAGGCAACTGGCTATTTTTTTCCAGGGCTGACTGGCTCTAGCTATAGTACTTAATTTTTCTGGAGGGCCACCTACCCGCTCCTCTGTTTTAAAAAAAAAATTTGGGAGTGCCACATACAGGTACTCTATGTATTTAATTTTTCTGGAGGGCCACCTACCCGCTCCTCTGTTTTGAAAACTTTTTTTGGACTGCCACATACAGGCACTATCCAAATTTAATTGTCTCCATAGCAGCCTCCACACGTCGTCTTTATAGCAGCCTCCACACGTCGTCTTTATAGCTGCCTCCACACGTTGTCTCCATTGCTACCTCCACACGTTGTCTCCATAGCTGCCTCCAAAAGTCGTCCACATAGCTGCCTCCATACATAGTCCCCTTAGCAAATGAGCTGTGTCCGTCAAAATTTTGGGTTGTTTTAACGGCTTCCACATCAAACGTGTAAATTTTGTCGCCACCCTGCTGTGTTATCCACAAAATATACCGCCAAACTTTTATCACTTACCGATATTATTTCAGCGCTACTTTTGCATCAGTTTAAATTCCCCTCCCCTGCCATAACTAGGCCAATAACTTATAAGAACAGTATTACACTTGATCTTTTACAAAAGGTTCTTAGAAAAGCTGTTTGTAGCCCCCGCCTGCTTCGAAAATGATAGCTGCCTCCACATGCCGTCTCCATAGCAGCCTCGACACGTCCTCTCCATAGCCGCCTCCAAAAGTCTTCTCCATAGCTGCCTCCACATGTCGCCCCCTTAGCAAACGAGCTGTGTCAGGCTCATTTTTCAGGTGTTTCACCAGATACATTATGGAACTTGGTCACTCTGTCGCCGCCATGCTGTGTTATCGACTGAATATACCGTCAACCTTTTGTTCACATAGGAAATCATTTCAGCGCTTCTTGCTCACCTCCTTTGGTTCCTCTCTGCCGCCATAACCAGGCCAAATACTGATACGTACAGTGCTACATGTTATCCTCACCAAAAGGAATTTTTAATTGGTTTGAAGTCTGAGTCCATTTGGGGTATGTCGCCATGCCACTCTCTAGCCTGCCGCTGCCTCCGCATGCCGTTCCCTATAGTGTCAGGGTCAATTATTGGGTGTTTTAGATGCTTTCTCGCCTCACTCAGTCACTCTGTCATCGTCAATGCTGTTGCCCATAATTTTGGCATAATGGTGCGATTATGCAGCCTCAGAGGCATCCATGCATGCTGCCCCTGCTGTTTCCTGTCCATTTCCGTGGTGTTTCCATCCTTTTCTGAGGTTTCCAGGTGTTTGGCCAAGCTTCTCTTTGAAGAACCTTGGTCCCCTTGAAAAATGCTTGAGTCTCTCATTGACTTCAATTCGGTTCGTTATTTGAAACGAGCACTCGAGCATCGGAAAAATTTCGACTCGAGTAACGAGCACCCAAGCATTTTAGTGCTTGCTCATCTCTAATAATGAGCGTTGCACCTGTGTGACTATGGTCAGATTTCTGTCCACTGGAAATAAAAAATGAAACTTTCTATAGAATGACAACAAGCAGAGATCCAAGAAACTGGTAGGAATTGATACAGGAAGGATATTGGAAAATTATATAACTTTTCATTATTCATACAATAACATTTATTTGCTGAAATGGGAAAACCCCTTCAAGCACAACAAAAGTTGAACAGCTTTTATGTTTTTGAATAACCAGAGAATGAAAGTATCATACAAAGGAGCGCTTTCTTTGTTAGTTCTCAATGCTATTTCATGATTCTATATGTCTAGACAAGGGCCTGTAGGGTGATCCATGAGTTTAAGGTCGAATTCATACATGCTCTAGAATTTCTGTTATGCCAAGCAGAGTGTAATGAAAATTAAATAGTGAAGGTGAATAGAAGGTCTACCTTCTAGGGCTCCATGCATGGAAGGTTAGCTACCGTCATACATAAAACTGAGTGTATGAAATTCATGAAAATTGGAGGTTTTTGTATATGTGCTGTCCCTGAGACTAAAAGGGATGGCGATTAAGTGAATGAAAGTTTTTATTTAAATCATTTATGATTTAATTTATGATTTAAATAAAAACTTGGTTTCACTTAATCGTCATCCATTTTAGTCTAAGGGACAGCACCTTTGCAATATACTGACGGGCACAGGTTATGCTGCAGCCCCCCCACTTCTGAGAATACCCAACTACATAAATTCTCCTCCACATGAGGTCAAGATCTACCCCTTGGCTCCCTAGGGGGCCACGTGACACTATTTTCTTAGTCATGCATAAAAGAAAGGCATAGCTAAAAAGGAAGAAACTGTTGCCGCTGGGCAGTCTACCACTAAAGGGGGGCTCTGTCGAACATTTTATTAAATTGTAGTGACTGCATTTTCTAGTTCATGTAAGGACTTAAAATGTAGTAGAGAAAAAAATGTTGCTGCTTTTCATTAATTTATGGTCAACATTTACATAGAGACATAAAATATGGAATTGTATACGTCCGCTATTCTTTTCAAGGAAATCTACCACCAGAATCTGAGATTTTAAACCAAACAAACTTACATTGTAGTTAGCCCCCCCCAAAAAAAAATAAATAAATAAATGAGCCACTGTGAACTGTCATCATCCAGCTCCCTGCAATGCCCAAAGCTGCTAAACCTTGTGAAAACAAGGGCACAAGAAACAAGACTGGATCCTGATTGAGGGGGAACAAACTATAATATTTGGTTTACAATTGATGTTTCTGGTGGTAGATTTCCTTTAAGGATAATTTAATTTGCTGTAATCTTGCTATTGACATCAATATTCTAGACTGTAGACATATGACATTCTACATACAATCCAATATAGGTTCCATTTTGTCATCAAGAAATATTAGCTGACAGTGGTTATTTTTTAAATTTTTTTGGCCAAGAAAACGACTGGCAACCTTGTTGCTTCTTAGAGACCCAGTAAATAAATTTAGAATAAATTTAGAAATGACAGGAGGATATGTTCTTCCATTGGATGAAGGAGAACTTCCTCAGACAACCTGGGACCATCTGTAGGACCTGCAGAGAAGTAATAGTCAAAGATCCTATCACCACCCCATAGTTTCTGCTAAAATGCAATGTAGGAGCAAACACCATGGATATGCATATTAGGAAGTTGTACCCTTAAGCTCAATGGTGAACAATTTGTTTACATTAATTAAGCAACATGTGCTCTCTGATTTCCTTCCCAGTAGTTCTGTTGTAGAGCTGTCCCTGGCCACATCACCATAAAACCAACATGGGTCACCAATGTGGGGAGTGTTATGATTAGGGTTGAACTGATTGTTCTACAACAGAACTGAATTACCTCTGGACCATCAAGACATTGTTTAAGAAAGTAATTATAAGTAAGTAATATTTTGGGAACTTATACAAATAAAGTAAGATATTACAGAGCAATGTCATATAAAACAATAGGAGTGAGAGCTTACATTCTATGAGATCTGATAAAACATTCGAACAACCTGTTTTTCACATAATAAGATTGAATTTTTTACAATTATAAAATATACAGTTGCGACTTACATACAAATTCAACTTAAGAACAAACCCACAGAACTTATCTTGTATGTAACCCGGGGACTGCCTGTATATATAGTCTTATGAATGCAGATGCTAAGGGCCAAACATTTGTGAATGTTTTCTATTTTTCAAGTAGAAATCTTGAGAAGTAATAAAATACTATTGGAATATTCAATGGCATTAATAAATCTATAGAAGGTGGGGTAAGTGATACTTTAAGTTGTCGGAGGTAATGCATTTGCAAGCGGCACACTCAATACCTCTACAGGAAGAACGGACATTCGCTTGTGTAAAATAATCTTTGCCTTTTTGTATAACATAAACCAGATTGTATCCATTCTTCCTAAGTGCTCCTTCTAGCCACTAACTGCAGAGCACAAACAAATGTCAAGAACAGGATCTCATCAGATTTAGTGCCAGTCAGAGCACTGATCCTTAAAATTAAAACATCAAAGCTGTGTGCGCAGTGTCCACAATGGCTGCTTTCTTCGCAGCTGAGGATATCTATTCAAACATATGGTTAAGATCTTAGTGAACATTATTTTCTATTATGTGTTGTCAATAGAGGAAGAAAATCCAACAAAAAAGGCTGCTTCATGTCGTACCACGTAAGTACACCGCGCATTGTATTATTTTTTACATTTATTTGCCTTCTGGTGAATAAAGAGGATAATGTATATGAAATCAATACAAGCATTTTCTTTCACATAATGTAACATGTAATAGAGCACTAGATATTGGGTGTTTACTGAGAAGAATTATTTGCTTTAGAAAACCCATTAACAATTACAGATTGCAATTCAGACGTTCTGCGTGAATAGAGGGGGGCTCTCATTTGTGCGGGGTATCTATTCATGAGGGCAAAAAATGATTCTTTTATTTATGGAAGCTCTAGCTATTTTTAACCATAAGGACAACCCATTTATTTTATCGGCACAATCTAACACTCGATTTTCCCTAGGATGGTGCTGCTGGCAAATCAAAGTCTTGGTGCTGTGCTAAGCTAGAAGCATATGAGCATGCTCGGTCTGTGATTCAAGGACCTTGCGCTGTACGGATTTCAAGGACCAATCACAGTGGTAAGGACAGGACTCTAAGAATCATATTGATATATGATGCTAGCAAAGCAAAGAAGGAAATAAATGCACCAAAAAGGCTGTACTACATCAATAAAGCATAAATAATGCCAACTTAATTCATTACCAGACAGAGAGAAAATATGGCACACAATTTAAAAACATCTAAAAGATATAGGGGCTCATTAAATAAGGGTCAGCGGAATTCCCAACCATTTCCGTTTTGCTCCGCATTTAACAGGGGATTTTGGCGCATGCACACTTACAAGCACCAGGTAGAAGAAGCTGAACTCCGGCAGACCTTGACAGGGAAGCAACGGATGCAGGAACTCAGGCGCACAAGCTACGTGAATCGTGCCGGACTTCACCTTCGTCAGACCATCCGAAACAGAGATCACTTAAATAAATTTGCCCCATAATGTACATTCAATGCAACCAGCCACCAAGGTATAGGTCAACTGTGTAACACTTAGTGGAGGAACGCTCATCATTACCTAAGAGTTTGTTATCTATTACCAAATGTAAAATAACCAACAATGAAGGGTACATAAGGGTACATTTACCACATATATGTGGTGAATCCAAAAAGGTGCCAAGAAGTAAGAAATGCCACATTGTGCCAGAAATTACTACATATTTCAAAGGTGCATGTAAATGAGAAGGAGTCATAGTAAACGTCGCCAGTGTCCAGGTATTTCACTAATAGTGCAAATTAGGCATAATAAATACCGTATATACTCGAGTATAAGCCGACCCGAGTATAAGCCGAGACCCCTAATTTCAACACAAAAAAACTGGGAAAACCTATTGACTCAAGTATAAGCCGAGGGTGGGAAATGCATTGGTTACAGCCTCCCAGTATATAGTCTGCCAGCCCCTGTAGCATACAGCCTAAACAACCCCTGTAGCATACAGTCTACCCAGCCCCTGTAGAAGGAAAAAAAAATAACACTGTACTCATCTTTCCGACGTCCCCCATAGGTCCTCTTCTGTCTCAGACTGTCTCAGACAGAAGAGGACCTATGGGTGATGTCAGAAAGGTGAGTTTTGTCTTTATGTTTTTAGTTGACTCGAGTATAGGCCGAGTTAGGGTTTTTGAGCACAAATTTTGTGCTGAAAAACTAGGCTTATACTCGAGTATATAAGGTAACTCCTAAAAGGCTGGCATACAGGCGGGAGGAAAACCAAAAAAGCAGAGGTGGAAGACTTCCTCAGGGGTAAGTAGCCCAGAATTGGGCTACCAAAAAAAAGATTTTTTGGTTTTCCTCCCACCTGTATGCCAGCCTTTTAGGAGTTATTTAGGATTCCTATATTGCACTATTAGCAAAATACCTGGATACTGGCGACTTTTACCATGTGGTGACTATGACTCCTTCTCATTTACACCTATGGTACATGTGGTCATTTCTGGCACGATATGGCATTTCTTGCTTACTTCTTGGCACCTTTTTGGATATATAGAGACCTTTTTTAATGTGCTCTTCATTGTTGGTTATTTTACATTTGGTAATCCATAACAAACTCTCAGTGGAGGAACCCTCATCATTACTGAGTGATCAAACAGGAGGTGTTACACGGTCGATCTATACCTATATATATATATATATATATATATATATATATATATATATATATATATATAAAGGAGATTCAAGGCAGCACAACCTCTGTAGCCGGGTGCAGGATCAACAATCCGTGGCAAAGGATTCTTGATATATTAAAGAAGAAGCAGCAGCACTCCGGTGGTGAATCAAAGCTGGGTGATCTTTATTTCAAGGGTGCAACGTTTTAGTGTGTCCACCTTTTTCAAGCATAAGTTTCGGACACACCGAAACGTTGCACCCTTGAAATAAAGATCACCCAGCTTTGATTCACCACCGGAGTGCAGCTGCTTCTTCTTTTATATATATATATATATATATATTATGTGGCAGATTAGGCCCAGTAGAGACCGTGGTAGCGGGGTGTTGGGATGCAGTTCACCAAGACAGTGACACCAAGGTACAGTCCAAAACAGGTCTCGCCTGCGTTTATTGCAGCAACAAAATAAAACAGCCTTTACATTCAGGCATTAAACAAACAAAATCCTACCCGTCAGGGTGCTAACTAAACAGAGTTTCTCTAACTCACCACTAGTACATAAAATAAGTCGCTGCTCCAGGCACAGAGGTCAGGGCTGTGTGCTCTCCAGCCTCCTTTCAGAGAGACTCTTAGCTCTGCTCAGCCACTTTATGCAGACTGATTAGGCTGCTCCCACCACCTGTGTCCAAGGTGCTGGACAACACAACCTAAGCACTAAGGCCTTGCATAATAGGAAAACCTAGGGGAAACATACCGCCCATCCACAGTTAACCCCTTCAGTGTCTCACAATATATATATATATGATACTGAGAACTGGTTGCTACCAGTCCCTGCTCTTTTTCTGTCAATTAACAGCACTGTCAACACTGTTTGGACCACATCTAACTATATTAGGACACCCCCTCCCCCACTGATAGCACCTATTTTTCAATATGTTGAATTTTTATTAGGCCCAGTTTAGATCACTGCTTCCATGCATCCTCCTGTTCAAACATTATAACTATGGATAAGTGGACCTATTGCAGTTCAGGTTCGGCCAAACTCAAAATTCAGCTCCAGTACCCAAATCCGAATCCCAGCCCACCATCACTGATGGCCAGGGAGTAACAATCCTAGATGGAGGTGCACAATTGTGTGTATGGGGGGGGGGGGAGACGAAACTTAACTGCTGACATAAGTCCAAGTTTGTGTTTGGCGGACCTAAATCCGATATCTTTGACATGGACCTGAACATTGTAACATTGTGGGTTTGGTTCAGCTTATCACTATTTATAATAAGCTGTCAGTTTTGCTGTTATAGTTAAAAAAATAATTGACGGAAGAGTCTTTATGCGGAACTAAAGTTTCCGTTCACCTTCTGTTTATAGTTTCCCATAAGCTCATCTACAATGGAAGAGTCCAACTGAAAATTAAGCTCTGGTAAGAATTTAGCTGTTTATTCTGGGAAATACAATCATCTCCTACAAGAGAAGGTCACAAGAGGTGACACATCTTCTTTAAATATATGAACGTAACTAAGTCAAATGTTTGTAATGTTCTATTCCATTACTTATTAAAGAGATGTCAAAAATGCCAAGCTCGACATAAGGGAAATTCATTAAATTGTAAACTATTGATCCGCTGAGAACTTAGTTCAGTTGAATGTACTGTATCGGGCTAACTTGTCTGATAATTCAATGTGTCTTTGCGGGAGATTAACTAAGATTTACAAAAAGGCAATTTGGCAAGGACATGACAAGCTTGTAATTAAATTGTGTCTATTGAAGGCACAGAAAAATATCTGGGCAACAAATTAACACACAATTTTGTCAGAATAGTATTCAATTCAATGTCGCATGGAAATCGTAAATTTGACAGTAATTAGCTTTCATTAAATGTGTGTCAACTGTGGTAAACTGAATTGACCCCGATGATAAATTGTTTGGAAGTTTCTTAGATAAATTAATGTCTATTCTCTTGCTAAAAAAATAAAAACAGGAATAAACAACTGCGAAATCATAAAGGTTATCAAGGGACGCTTTTTCAAAAAATGTTCTCAGATATGTTTTTTGGCACATTTTTAAATTTATGCCAAAATTTGGAATTTTTCCACTCTCCTAGTAAAGTTAAACATGCAAGAATTTTTAATGCTAAAATTGTAGCGTTAGTAAGCTCTATTCTCAAGCAGGCAAAGGCAAAATTTAAAAAGTCCAAAACCCAGAAAAAGCAAAAATAGACAGGCACAAATGTAATCAAAGGAAAACAAAGGAAATCTACCAGCAGAATCACTGCTGGTAAATCAGTCGCTAGTAGTGTAGGTTTGTATCATGTTAGCCATAAAGAGCAGAAGAGTGAAGAAATCAGGAGAAACATTTTTGAGGTCAAGCTACACCTACCTGTTCTTCCTTGGTCTCTGGATCTGTTCATGCTTCATCATCTTGCGACTTGGCATTCCTAATAAAGTGATATGAAAAATATGATTATACCTGCAGTTCTCATGTATGCATGGTAGTATCCTCATTGTGCGCATGTAATAGGGATACTACCGTGGATGTGCGAGAAATACCGAGTGGTGGCTGATGCCACTGGCTCTCTGGCTCGAGAGGGGACGGAGGATGTGGGGTTGTAACATAAAAGAAAGTGTGCATGATTAAAACACAGCTGAGGAGGCTTTTGAGACATACGCTAGAGCCCCTCAGGCTCATCAACATATTTTTTTTTAGAAAACCAGGCCACCAGAAGATAAGGCATGAAGAGATTTAGACACAGTTGGAATCATCAAAACAATTAGAATTAAAATAATATATTTAATAAAAATAAGATACACATGATTTTGTACAGATGTGACCTTCCCTACCTCTTTATTGACATTAGTGATTAGCTAACCTCTTAAAATTTAAGTTGGGCCAAACACGATTTTAAAATTCAGGTTTGAATTATGAGTATTAACTGTTTAATAGCTGATGGCAAAGTCGTCAACTTGATTTAAACTATTGTGGCCGTAATGTGCGATTCTTCACAAAATAGCAACACCCAGTGCTGCCAGCAGGAAAGTATAGCAGTGTGCGATTGTGGACATTTAAATACAGCTGGCAACTTTACCAATGGCTACCAGGGATAAGTTGAACAGAACCCAACACTTTCTAATTAAGTTCAGGGTTGGCACATTTACTTACCCGGTCCCTGCGTTAACCCTTGACCCGGACTGTCTGATGAGGATGAACTCTGCCGTGGTTCATGAAGATTGTGCGCCCGATATCCTGCAGGTGTCGCTTCCGCGATCAGGTCCGCTGGAGTTCAGCTTCTTCTTCCTGGTGTATGTAACTGCATACGGCTTGTGACACAAGTTTTAAGTGAAATCCCGCGGTTTGTCCGAGTCCGTCGGATTGTCACTCGGCCCCCTCCCCCATTTGTGTCACATGAAAGCTGTGGCGATTGCGCCATAATCGAATTGTGTGTGCCAAAAAACCCTTTTCTCTGCGCCAAAAAACCCATTTAAATCATCAGGATATCCGACGAAAGTGCGGTCTGAGGAGCCGTTAGTAAATGAGCCCCACAGATTATGGTGCATGTGTTATTAAATGTGTCAAAAATGTGGTGTGATCCTATCATAGAAGCAAATTTATTTTTTAATTTTAAGTATTTTTCAAATGTATACATATGCTACAAAATCACAAACACAATCCATATGTAAGGACAATACCCCCTTCCCACCCTCCCATCATATCCTTTCCAAAGAAAATCTAGATCACTACTGTCCACCATTTCTTGTCAAGTCTAATTAAAAAAAAAAAAAAAAAAAGGGGGAGAAGAAAAACAAAACAAAGGACCTCCCCCCCTCCCCTCCATCCCACCCATGTCCCTTAACGGTCGGTCTCTCCCTTGACTTGAAGGTATTATTCTTCAAGCAATCTCTTATAATCTACCGAAGATTGAAACTCAATAAGCTATGTTTGATTAGCTAATGACAATTTGAAATCCCTATCATGCAGACATTTAAGCTTTATCTAACCAAATAATTGTCACATGTTCAGAAGTTGAGCTGTTTCAATGATTACGCTTATGTTGGATTTACTTATCCATTGAATTCCTGTTGTGAAAGAAGTTATATTGTATCAATACTTACCTCCAAAACGGGATGCCAAACAGGAACTCCTGCCATAATGGGTTTCTTGACAACCTAGTGTGCTGGCAGTCTCAGTGGCCCAGCTAGAGTCCACCCTAATGGGTGTATCTTGAGTTGTTTCATTGTTCCCAGTGACATGCTCCTGGTAATTTAGCCCCATCAAGGATGGGCCTGACTGATGAAATTTGCCTCTTGGCTATCCTGAAGCAGGATCAGCAATTGACATCCAATCACTAGTGTCATTTTTCTGAGCCCTGTAAAGCTCCACCCCCAGATATGGGTGCAGCTAATAGTTTAATACCCCAGACATTTTGAGATTGCGGCATGGTCAGCTATAATGCCATGGGGGTAAATGCTGCTGGTGTGATCTGTAACAGAGTGGCATCATACCATAATATTAGCTCCTCTGATGAAACATCCTGAGGATACAAAGGATGCAGAAACGGGTTAGTGTTATATCTGTTGTTGGCTTTTGGACGACTGATTGTCACCACTGCTCTCAATCCAGATTTTTGGCACTATTTAAACTGTTTCCCGACAAACGTTCCCAAGAGTTTGCTAGGCTGATAACTAGGGATATTACACAAAACTTGTTGGTACATATTGTCCCTATCCAGTATTAGTACCTACTCTACAAATTTGACCAATGCCTGTGAATTGCACATTTTAGTGACTAGTTTGGCTATTTTATTGAAATTTAACAAAGATATTTCAATACATTTTTATGTTTTTAATCCAGGCAGGTGTAAGAAAATTGTTTTATGAGAAATGTAAATACCTTCGTCTGATCAGTGTGTTTTTTTACCTTCAACACTACTGGACATGTCCAAATACTAAAATGGTGTCATAAGAAGTTTTAGACTATAGGCAAAAATTTTGTTTGTGTTTAATTGGTTCCTTGCACCAAGATGTGGGAGCTTCCTTCTTCAATACAGTTTTAGCATCAATGGGCATCAAGGTACCCTATGAAGCTATGAATTTAGCTGGGTTGTCCCATAAATTTAACTAATCCCTTAAGAACAGAGAAGGAGGTAAGTTATATAATGCTGGGAGCAACCTGGCAATTGTAGCACTAGAAGTCCCATGAATTGGCATTGTTCACGCCCAATATTCATAGGGGGTCCCATATTCTCGAGATCATTCTCCATTGTGAATATGCTGTCAGGAGTATTCTTGATGACTATTAACTATGGACTGTAAAGTATCCACTGTATAAAATAGAATACGTCCTTTAGTTCAACTCCTCTGCCTATGAAAGCAGGAAAGTGGAAAGAATAATTCAGTTAAACACATTAGCAAATAAAAAAACAGTAAAAGTCAATGTTTTATAGATGTAGAAATATACCCTTTACATTTTTTTTTTTATTTTACCATGAAAGAGTGCAGACAGAGCTTTTCATGGCTACCTTTATATATGTTGTCCATAGCAGTAGGATTTTTGACAATTGATTTATATTTCAGGTTTGTAGCTGGACTTGAAGAATTGGGAGGGTGCCATCACACAATAATGAGATTTCTGCGTAACCACCCCCTCTGCTCTGAGCATACGCTGCAGTAGATCTTTGGTTATTTACTACAGCAGTTACTCAGAGCAGAGTGCAGAGAATATGTAGCAGTTCAGTAGAGCATGACAGTGTGATGAGACTTCCCCAGTGCTTCAAGTCCTGCTACAATCCTAGAATATAAATTCATGCACTGCACAAAAAATACATGGTTACACAGATCTCCAGGGTCAGTATTTAACACTGTCTGCTGCTTTGTATGGTCAAAACTTCTGGTTGACTGTAAATAAGTGACACATAAATTACGCATCCATTCAATAGATTTACATGTAGGGGACAAATATAACAAGGCTTGCCAAGAAGAATTCAAGGTCTCAAACCATGTCACCTGTAAGCTGTCCCTTTAGTCACTCCCTTTAATTCTTTCCAGAAAAGATTTTAATGTAAGTGTTCCGAATGCAGCAGTGAATGAGTTAAGTTTCTGGCACATCATTTTTCTGATGCCACAACTTATATCATACCCATGTTGACATGTCACAGTCTCACAAGCGCAAGTTCATATTTTCCAGGTACATGGCTACCAGCCAATTACATTCTGCGATCAGTCACACACAATCGCTTCCTAGAGCAGGAATCTGAGAAGTCTATTAATCCTTCTCACTGCGGCCCTGCAGTGCATGTTGGAAGCAAATACATCATCTGGGAACTTTTCCAGACAGTCTTTTCGGAAAGAGTCACAAATTTAGCATTATCCTCATCGGGTAATGATGGTTATTTTTCAACACAAATCTCTATCCTGGGGAGTGGAAGATGGCAATGTAGTATAATCTCTTCTTTACGAAAAGGTAGAATTCTGGCGCTATGATATTAACAAAAAATGAATATTAGTTTTCATTGTATATTAGTTCATAGTTTACATGGGTGAAAAAAGACACATGTCCATCATGTCCAACCAAGGAAGGGAAGGGATTGGATGAGGGGGATTATTGGTGATAATTCATTCTATTTGTGATTATTCTCTTCATAAAACTGCTGTGGTCTACAAATGAAATGGCTCTGTCATGTGCACTTTTTGCATTTCTCTCCAGCAATTATGAGGTTAAATATATTTACATATGATATGGTCATGGAATGGAACAAACAAACAAAACCTTATACAGCAAAATGTTATACGTATAGGGGCTCATTTACTAAGGGTCTGAATCGCCACTTTAGGCTTTCACGCGACAGAAATTGGGGGGCATGGCCGTCGGAAAATCCGACGGATTAGGAAAAACCGCGAAATTTTAAAAAAAAATTGTGTCGCAAGAATAGCACTCACATACACCGAGATGGAGAAGGTGAACTCCGGCGGACTTCAGCGCAGCAGCAACACCTAGTGCACATCGGGCGCACGACCTTGGCAGAACCCAAATCGGCGTTGGGGAACGCGCCGCTGGATCGCGACTGGACCAGGTAAGTCAATCTGCCCCATAGAGTTTTACAGCATGATAAACAGAAGCGGGTAAGAAAATGAATAATGCAGTAAAAAATATCATTGAAACTAATAATAAATGTGTTATCAAAAGCATCTCCAGGTACATATATATGTTAACAAGTGTTCTGATTATTTGCATTAGGGGTCAACTTCTTTCTCTAGAAACATAAAAATGTATTCCCTGACCTTTCCACTTTTTCCTCATTTCTAGGGATAAGCAGCCCCCATATCACAATGTTCAACCATAATTTCAGCACTTTGTTTCGGCATTTAGATTCACCGCCTCCGGTTTTAGCACTAAAAATGATGGTGTGCATGTTCTATCTGCATTTAAAAGAAGGTGGCATTTATATGTGGTAGATTGGCTGGTGCTATTTAAAGGGTTAACATCTGAAATCGGTCCCAGCACAGATCTTTGTTTAAAATTCGCCACCCAAAGAATCTGACCTTGTCTGCTCATCACTACTAATTTCCTTACATTTTATAGTCTCCAAGGGCTTTATATGCCTAAGAAGGTATAGTGATAACCCTAGAGCACCCATTTAAATTTAGTTTTCCACTTATCAACTTCATTATGTGGCTCAACAGACTTCTAAGGTTACTGTGGCCCATTGTGACTATTCAAACCCATATAATGTTATTACACACACTCTCCCTTATAACCTCAGTGTCCACTTATAACTTGCGTATCCCCCCCTCCAACATAATCTTGTTGCCCCCAGCTCCACTCTTATTTTAACTTTTTATGACTCTTTGCTCCCATCGAAATATATTGCCCCTGCCCATAACATGAGTGCCCTCTTTTTTTGCCCCTACTCAAAAAGCAATGTGACTCTCCCCTCATCTCTCTCAACTTTAAAAAAAAGAGACCTACCATCAAAATCAAATATGATAAATCAGGACACTTACTTACAGATCCAGGCACTGAAACGGTGGTATTATGCTTTTATTAGTTATCCATGGCCTGCCTTTCTTTGTTCTAAAATCAACTTCTCAAATTATGCTAATGAACCTGAAGGGCTCTTGAGGTGTTACCCGAACCCTTCACTGTTGCTTATTCACGGACTGTTACAATAAGCAGAACACGTTTCACCCAACCCCCTGCTCTCTCCCTCCTGCCTCTACCTCTACTTCTTATTGAGTTTCTCATCATTTTGTAAGAAACCCATTAGGTATTGTTTAAAACTTATTATGCCTCTTGCTTTATAAAAAGTAAAGAAATTCCATATTTGCAACCAGAAATATTAGATTGGTGTGAATTAACACATCTAGTAGATTTATATATTTGGAAGCCATCTGGGATATTTTAAATTAACTTCCAGTTTATTGTCTCTTTTCTGACTTTTGGCTGCATCATAATCTTTTCCAATTTCAAGCGAGGCATCATAGTTTGCATACTAAACACATTTTCTATTTAAGATTTTCTGTGTGGAACTTTATCCTCTTCTTCTAGGCTTGCTTGGATTTATCTTATCAGAGGTATAAAGGTAATAATATTTTCTCTTCTTCATCTCGTAGGCTCCTACAGTGTAAAACCTACACTGGGCTGCACAGCAGTATATGTACTTTGGCAAAACTGGTTAAAAACAGATTTTCATCAGAGGGGAATAAAGCAATTTCTTTGCTGTGTATATACTCTGCTTCACCTTTTCTTTCCACTATGCGTCAGGAAAAGGTGAGACTTACTGAGAGATACAACATGTTGAAAACATAGAGAATTAAAGGAAAACTACCACCAAGATGAAGGATTGTAAACCAAGTACACTAACATACTGGTGAGTGCCCCTTGTTTTTACAAGGAAAATGTTTCACAAAGTATGCAAATGAGTCTCAGGGGCTCCAGACTCTATAGATGTCAATGGAGATTGGAACCCCGAAGGCTCATCTGTATGATTTTTTAAACCTCTTTTTCTTCAAAAACAAAGGCATACGAAGCTACAAGAAGACCAGCTCCTGTCAAAGGGGGCCCACACCACTTTGTGAGTGTGCTTGGTTTACAGTATTGATCATGGGCGACTTTAACTTCCCAAATATTAATTAAAGTCCAGGTCATTTGTGATGTTATTCTTCATCTGTGAAGGGGAGACAATTTATCAACTTGTTGCTGCATAATTTTACGCAATAAGCAGCAACAAAACTATTTCATTGTAACAGTCATAGTTTCGAACAAAACAATGGCCTACAGCATTCAATAAAGCTCAAACACATTCCCAGCAGAATGCTATCAAAGAATATAATAAAACTTAACTTTTAATCAAGCACTTCCAATAAAATTAATACCAAAGTACAATTACATAAAAAATACCTAGTGAAATGGACGCATGTCATATGTCCAATAGGTCAACAGATGCATATTAATCACATTTTTACATGATAGGGTAGCAATATTATATGAGGTAGGAAAGGAAAAAACAGGTTTGATCTCACCAGTCTTCACTCGATCGGTTGGGTGCGCAGGCAATTCAGAAGGGAGATATTAAAACTTTCCCTGTTTTAGCCCTTTCTGCAACCCTAATCCCGCTGTTAGTAGCTCCCAGCCCTTACAAGGGCGGTCCCCAAAAGCTGCCCCTACATGCAGGCTAATGCACCCTAAATTAACACGATTGTTAGTATTCCTAATTCCCAGTATTCCTAATTTCCTACGTGTTTCGTGCACCGTTAGATGCACTCCTCAGGGGAAAAAACAGCGATGAGCTACGGTGTGTCCTAGGTCTTGATCACACCGGCGCTCCTTATTCCTATATTCAGGCGTTGGCCCTATAAGATTATTTATTTTCCTTTTTAGAGTGTGAGCAGTGGCTCCACTCAGCCTAGATCAGGCTGTCTACACACTAGGTTTGTGTCTGGCGTCGGCGCCAAATTCTGCGCGCGTGTGCCTAAAAATAGCCGTGTTAGCCCGCCCACTGACTTCCTGCAGGCCGATCATGTGACTTTGCAGTGATCACGTGGGGTCGTGGGCGGAGTCAGTAACCAAGGGAGCGACAGACTAAGCGTCATCACTCCTCCATCGTCACTGACAGTGTTCCCTCCCCTCACCCAGCGTTTCTCAGATCCAGTCTATTGTTGCTATTGGGTGGGCGGGAATAAGGGAACACTTCTTCTCTAACAGCCCAACCATGTCTATAACCTGCAGCAGAACGTTCAAGGGGCAATTTTTTACACATCTGTCCCTCGGCTGGGCTGTTAAAGGATCCACAAATGGCCATACTTTGGATAATGGCTAAATCATTTTTGACTTCTTAATGTGGTTATGGCGGAGCATTATATGCTTAAACAAATATACACACACAACAAGGTTATTAGAGGTACTACTTATCTTATGGTGATGGAGGGTTCTATGAAAAAATGACAAAATGACGAAATGACATGGGTCACAATGACAAGAATGTGAAAAAGTTATTATTTTACAAAAAAGAAGTAAAGTTCAACAGTTCATTGAGGCCTTTGGGGGCGACCGTATCCAGAAGAAAAATCCATTTCATCTCCCGTTGCAAAATTAATCTGTCCCAGTCACCCCCCTTCACTGGTTTCTGAACTGCTTCAATGCCATGAAATTTAATTTTGCTCACATCCCCATTGTGAACCTGATTAACGTGACGGGCCAGAGGTGTATCTCTTTTATGTGCAATGTCCCCTAAGTGCGCACCTACTCTCCTTCTCAGCTCACAGATGGTCTTCCCAACATATTCTATCTTACAATCGCATACAGCTCGATACACCACCCCTTGTGTTTTACAGTTAATGAACTGTTTGATTTTATAGGTGGTAACCGTCACTGTAGATGTAAAGGAGTCGCATCTTAGCATCTGGGGGCAGGCAACGCAACCACTACACTTATAGTTGCCAGTAGTTCTGGTTGATCCACCAAGCCATGTGTTGTTTTGACTTTGAGTGAAGTGACTATGGACCAGCCTATCCTTTAGTGATCGCCCTTTTCTATAAGTTACCGTTGCATAGGGGCTCACTACTTTCCTTATATCCGGGTCCATTAACAAGATGTCCCAATGTCTCTCCAGTACCCTTTTTGCATCCCTCGCTCCATTATCAAATGTTGTAATTAATCTGATCAGTCTCTCCTCCTTCACCTCTGTTTGTTTTATGAGGAGTTCATGACGATCTTTTAGGAGCGCATTTTGGTATGCTGCCCTTAAGATTTTATCCGGGTATCCCTTTGCTTGAAACCTGAGGCGCAAGTCATTTGCTTGTTTAATGAAGGTATCTGTGTCTGAGCAATTCCTTCTCAGACGCAGATACTGCCCTCTAGGGATGCCACGTTTTAGGGATATCGGGTGACTGCTCTCCCACATCAACAAAGAATTCGTCGAGGTGGTCTTGCGGAAAATCTCTGTTGTCAAGGCTCGATCTTTGTCTATGGTAATGCGTACATCTAAAAACAGTAGGCTCTTATCAGAGCTCTCATAGGTGAAGCGTAGGCCTACTGGCTTGATGTTGAGGCCGTTCACAAACCGCATAAAGTCATCCGGGGGACCCCGCCAGATCACAAAGACGTCGTCTATGAATCTGTGCCATGCCTCGATTTTCGAGGTGTCTGGTGTGTCTTCTTCCCCAAAGACCATAGTTTCCTCCCACCAGCCCAGGAGCAAGTTGGCATAGGTTGGCGCGCAAGGCCAACCCATCGCCGTGCCCCTGAGCTGGTGGTCGCACCCAAAGGCCTCAATGAACTGTTGAACTTTACTTCTTTTTTGTAAAATAATAACTTTTTCACATTCTTGTCATTGTGACCCATGTCATTTCGTCATTTTGTCATTTTTTCATAGAACCCTCCATCACCATAAGATAAGTAGTACCTCTAATAACCTTGTTGTGTGTGTATATTTGTTTAAGCATATAATGCTCCGCCATAACCACATTAAGAAGTCAAAAATGATTTAGCCATTATCCAAAGTATGGCCATTTGTGGATCCTTTAACAGCCCAGCCGAGGGACAGATGTGTAAAAAATTGCCCCTTGAACGTTCTGCTGCAGGTTATAGACATGGTTGGGCTGTTAGAGAAGAAGTGTTCCCTTATTCCCGCCCACCCAATAGCAACAATAGACTGGATCTGAGAAACGCTGGGTGAGGGGAGGGAACACTGTCAGTGACGATGGAGGAGTGATGACGCTTAGTCTGTCGCTCCCTTGGTTACTGACTCCGCCCACGACCCCACGTGATCACTGCAAAGTCACATGATCGGCCTGCAGGAAGTCAGTGGGCGGGCTAACACGGCTATTTTTAGGCACACGCGCGCAGAATTTGGCGCCGACGCCAGACACAAACCTAGTGTGTAGACAGCCTGATCTAGGCTGAGTGGAGCCACTGCTCACACTCTAAAAAGGAAAATAATCTTATAGGGCCAACGCCTGAATATAGGAATAAGGAGCGCCGGTGTGATCAAGACCTAGGACACACCGTAGCTCATTGCTGTTTATTCCCCTGAAGAGTGCATCTAACGGTGCACGAAACGCGTAGGGAATTAGGAATACTGGGAATTAGGAATACTAACAATCGTGTTAATTTAGGGTGCATTAGCCTGCATGTAGGGGCAGCTTTTGGGGTCCGCCCTTGTAAGGGCTGGGAGCTACTAACAGCGGGATTAAGGTTGCAGAAAGGGCTAAAACAGGGAAAGTTTTAATATCTCCCTTCTGAATTGCCTGCGCACCCAACCGATCGAGTGAAGACTGGTGAGATCAAACCTGTTTTTTCCTTTCCTACCTCATATAATATTGCTACCCTATCATGTAAAAATGTGATTAATATGCATCTGTTGACCTATTGGACATATGACATGCGTCCATTTCACTAGGTATTTTTTATGTAATTGTACTTTGGCAGCATAATTTTACGGTACAGCTTGTAGAAGATCCCACAAGAGGTGATGCTTTGTTGGATCTTGTGATTTCAAACAATGTGGAAATTGTTTAAACTGTCAGTGTCCAGAAAACCCTGGGGAATAGTGATTATAACATTATTGTTCTCCTCAACTGTGCAAATACAGGCTGTAAAAGCAAAAACATTAAATTCAATTTTCCGAAATTCAGATAAAATCACAAGATTATACTAATGCTAAATGGGAGACATTAAAATCTATACTCGGCCATCATACTTCTAAATTCATTCCTACAGGTAACAAGTATAGACAGGCTAGATTACACCCCGTTTGGCTAACAGCTGCATTTAATAGCGTAATAAATGATAAAAAGAGGGCATTCAAAAATATAAACCTGACAGGTCACTTGAATCCTTTAATAATTATAAAAAAAACTTATAAGAAGGAAATAAAATCAGCCAAAATACAAAATGGCCAAAGATACCAAAAAAAATCCCAAGAAATTCTTTAAGCACATAAATGTAGAAAAAATAAGTCAGAGAAGGTTGGACCCCCCTATGGAATGAAAATTAGCGATTGGTAAGTAGTGACCATGAAAAGGCAGAGACACTAAACAGGTTTTTTTAGCTCCGTTTATACAATAGAAGAAAAAACTTGTGACGTGGGTAGTGCCAGTGCGGGTGATGGATCCTGTAATGTAATAGGTTAAATGTAGACATGATCCAATATAAGCTCAATAAAATAAATGTCTACAAGGCTCCTGGACCAGATTGGTTCTTAAAGAACTCAGTTTAAAATACTCAGTGATTCCCTAAATACTGGTACAGTGCCGAGGGCAAGGTATATGTGGATCCAATAGTTGAAAAATCAACAGACATGATTAATCCACAGCTAATTAGAAAATATAAATATTCTGATTAGTTTTGGTGCCGGAAAGTTGCCAAATTCATACCGACTCTTTGAATCAATGAATAGATTTGTTCATCTCTAATGTTCACACACATTTCCATTGTAAAGTTATGTTTACTCCACAGTATGTCCAGACAAATGTTATTCCTCGTTAAACTTATTCACACACCATCACATGATTATAAAAGAATAAACTGGTAAACATTCATACTTTTCCCCGTAACAGAAGTCAGAGGGAGGAAAAGGTTCTTTCAACCTATCACAAGTGAAAAACTTGTTACGTGTGGACACTAGGAAGGCTCTGCACACAAGCTAAACATATCCAAAGGCCTCTGATGCACTCAGGGGTCGGAATAAAAACAGTGGGAAACAACTTTGGGAATGAGAAATGTAGTGTAGTACAAAAATATAGTCAATAGAAAATGGAACCTTGCACAGCAGAATACTGCACCAAGTAGAGGTAATAGTCGACACACTCAAAACAAGCAAATCAAGAATCAGAGAAAAAAGTAGTGTGTCTTTGTAGTACAAAAATATGACACCTACTCTAATCGACAATTACAATATTTAAAATGCACTGTATAATACTTAATATATAATCAGTCTTGATGTATCCAAAAGAAATCTCATTTACATTTCCAGATTCATAGCCTTCTAGCCTAGAATTTAAAATAACACAAAAAATCAACTTATACAGTATAGGCAAAGGCTAGGGACATATATTGTGAGCATGGAAGTGACCATGTATGATGTAGTTAGATGAGGTTATAGCAGTTCTTGTTCCTAACATTTCAGTGGTTGCAGCTCAGTGCAGGATATAGCTTATATATACTGTATATGAACAGGCTAGAGTTTAGGAGACCAATTATATTAACTTGTCCTCTGAGGGAGCGACTGATATGTTACCATCTAAAAGCAGTTGTTAGAAATTATATGCATAATGTTTCACTGATAAACCCCTTAATCGTCTTTAAATGGATTTCTCATAACTACCTTAATTGTTTTGGCTCCGTTTACTGGAGTTGGGTCTATCTCAGCATCTGTCTTCAGTTTCCATTATTTTATGCACATTTCCATTATTTCATTCACATTTCTGGTATTTGATACTTGTAGAATGGCTGCATGTTTACCAATAGGCTAAATTTCAAAGCAAATTTCCCAATAAGCCTCCAGGTAGATGGTATAGGAGACAAAAGGTCTATTTTTAAAGGCACACTCTGGGGCTCATTTACTAAGGGTCTGAACGGCGCACTTTCGTTGGGTTTCCTGAATATTTCCAATTTGCGGCGCATTGCCCCGGGATTTTGGAGCAACCGATCGGATTGCAGTGCATCGGCGCTGGTTTTCACGCAACAGAAATCGGGGGACGTGGTCATTGGACAACCCAACGGATTCAGAAAAACTGCAGAATTTAAAAAAGAATTTGTGTCGCAAGATCAGCACTTACATGCACCGGGATGAAGGAGGTGAACTCCGGTGGACCTTGGTGAATCTTGGCAGTCCTGAATCAGCGTTAGACAACACGCCGCAGGATCACGACTGGATCGGGTAAGTAAATGTGCTCCTCTGTTCTCTCACTTTGGGGATACAATAATTGTTTAAAGGACATCTACTACCAGGATGAAGGATTGTAAACCAAGTGCACTGACATACTGGTGTGTGTTTGTAAGGTTGTATAGCAATACATCTGTAGTAGCCAACTTTGGACAGTGGGTGGCAGAAAAGTAACCAACTGCCATAAGTGCACTGCATGTTTTAATGTATGTCAATATAAATATTGTTCTGGGTTATAAAGTCTTATAAAGGAAATTTTTGACTCCTAGAGGACCAGAAGTGCTCTGGGACTACAGTTTTGAAGCCCTTCAGGGAAGATAAAATATTTCATCATCACTTAACAGGAAGTCAGGTGTTAGTGAAGGAGAGTCAGTTAGAAGGATACCGGTTGTTGTGCTGGGCAGGTCCAGAGGGCTGTGTGCTGGATGGAGGTCTGAGCTGAGCTTATTGCAGAAAAAGTCTTCTAGGCTTGAAAGAAAGATCTCAAGGACTTGTCAGTATGACTGGTTGCACCTATGGAGACCACCTAGTGATACACAAGTAACATAGGGAACTCTTACACTGACACCAAATCACTGGAGAAGTTATTCTAAGGAGAAGACAGCAATTCCTGTGGATTACAAATAGTATTGACAATATCTAGGATACACCCCAACGAGGGACCGATCCATAAAAAGATGCTTTCTTAAAGGACTTGTACCACTTCAAGTAACTGTGGGAACTTGGGGTATAATGTATTTTATAATAATCTGTTCAATATTTATCCTTAAATCCTTTCTTTTATACATTGTCGCATATTTCCTCAGGCCTCACTTCCTTTTGTTACTCATTAAATACTGTCCTGAGAATTTAAAGCGTGCACCAGCTGAACCTGTGGGCCCAGCCCTCGACTCGGCACTCTGGCAGGATCTGTTTTTCTTTAAGCTTTCTATGTCCTTATTTTAGCTTTTAAAACTATCTAAATGAGCCTCAGGGCCCCTCAGGCTCCAGGCTCATTTGCATAATTTTAAAAGCATTCAAAAAGAAACCTACATCATAGAAAGCTAAAAGAAGAGCAGATCCTACCAGAGGGGACGCACACCAGCACGTAAATGTGTTTGGTTTACAATCCTTCATCCTTGTTGTAGATGTAGATGTTAATATGACAGAATTGACTATATCACAATATATGTTTCAGAGCAACATCAATTTTAAAGAAAATACATAAGGTAGTGTCCTCCATCTATCAAGGATCATTTAGTCCAAGCCCACAGGAGGAGGAAGAGAAGGGAGAGGTAGCTGACTGAAGTGTGGAGATATTTGGGAACGGCGAGCCCTTGTGCTCTTCATAAGACCCGCTACCCATAGTACCTGCAAAGAAGGTGTGAAGAGCTGAAGCTACATGGACAGGCAAAGGCAACATGGACAGGCAAAGCTGCACTGCCTCATGATCGTTCGTGACACCTCAAGAAACCCCACCACCCCTACCCCACAGCTGCCAGGCAGCTCCTGTGGTCCTCAAGAAGATTCATTTGTAGTCTACTGATCCCTGGGTAAATAGGTTGGGGACTGCTGACCTAAGAGCACATGATATTATTAAAAAATAAGAATGTTCAATCTCGCTATAGCAACTCATGATACACAATAACAAAGCAGCATGAGGCTTAGGGGTTAGCATTACAGCCTTGCAGCGCTGGGGTCCTGGGTTCAAGTCCCATCCAGGTCAACATCTGCAAAGAGTTTGCATGATATCTCTATGTTTGCATGGGTTTCCTCCGAGTACTCCAGTTTCCTCCCACACTCCAAAAACATACTAGTAGGCTGATCAGATTGTGAGCCCCATTGGGGAAAGGGACGGATTTGGCAACCTCTGTGCAGCTCTGTGTAATTTGTGTGCAATATATATATAGGAATTATTATTATTTAAAGTCCCTAAAATGCTCCAAAAATTGCAATGAGCCAAAAAAGAAGAAAAATAAAGATAAATGACCCCTCTGTATAAGCAGCTTAGGTCCTTGGGTGGTGGATCAGGGTTTCACCACAGTTTTTGTTCCTTTTTATTGTTTTTGTTGCGGTGTCTGTATATCAAAAATCTATATTTTTATACAATTGTATTTTTGAATAATGATTTACATTTCCGATTTCATCTGTGCTACTGTTTAAGTAAAGTTAAGAGACAAAACATCTGTTCATGTGCATTCTTATAAATAATAAGGCCATGAGGGTGACAAGTACAGGAGTGAAACACAAGAATAATATAAAATATGTCCCTGCATTCTTCTTAAAGGATGAAAGACCAAATCCACAAACATATCGCTACTCGTCACTCGATGGGATGTGAACAGATATAGGGAGCATTACACATACAGCTAAAATGAGCATAATTAAGAACACTGAATCAGTGGAAGATTCTCACAAAGTGCAATCAATGTCTTTGTTCTTCCTCGCTGCATTTTATCTTTCCTGTTTGACACTAAATGGGTCTTTTCTCCTTGCACATTTTCTTTGGAGGCCTTTTTTTTTATTTTTTATTTTCATGTAGCCTTGGACCATCCCTCTGTGATTGAGAGAATGACTGTGTGCTGTGATGTCTTCTCAAGTCATCAATGGACAAGTGCGTATAGTGGTGTGATTGCTAAAGCAAGGCGTAAAAACCTAATCCAGTTAAAAAGAATAAAAGGGAATGATAATAACTAGAATAAACCTATAGTGATTCTACCAGCTCCCATATCACATCCCAAGTAAAAGCAGCATGGAACAGGGCACTTTAAAGGGTTTGCCCATGAAAAAAAATTCTCAAATTTCAATTCCCTAATGATGTTTACAAAATTTAGATCATTTTTAACACTTTACTTCACAATTTTACTGCTTTTTTACTGCACAGTTTTATTGTTGTTTTAACCGCTTAACGACCTGGCCCTTTTTTGTTAATTTCATTTCGATTTTTCACTCTCGCACCTGATGCGTGCCATACTATTACGTCAGTAAAGGGGGTTAACTGTTATCACTCTCTCAGCAGACACTTCATGATTCCTCTAGTTCTTTAAACTATTATCAGTGTTCAAGGTTTATATACACTTTCATTTATCTTCTGAACATTGTATTAGTATCTGACACATAGAAAAAGAGATGAGACAGATTAGAGTTGATGAGATCAATTAGATGCGTATTACACACAATGACACAGTTAGCTCTCCTACATCTCTGCTCTTCCACAACACACTGACACATTGGATGTACCTCCCCCCTCCCTCTGTGGAGAAAAAGAACTTATGGAGGAATGCAAGGAGGCAGGGAGAAGAGAATTTCTCAGCTCCATGGTGTCAGACTAAAAAACAAGATGGCTCCCCACTGCAAAGTCAGTAGGTTCAGGGTCGGAAACCAGAGGCAACTGAAATTGTAAACATCAGGACTGATAGAGACAGGTTGGGATTATATCTGTGAAATGCTGTATTTGTGTTAAAAACAGTGAATTAGAGAATTTGTTATTTTGTTATCCTGAGTATATTTAAGAAACTTGTCTTTATAGGAGTAGCCCTTAAAAAGGCTTGTTAAACACCACATTACTGATTCACTCAATTTATTCATCTTATATATATATATATCATCTGTTTTATTTTATGCACCAGAGCTTCTTGGTGCAGCAGGGGTAGGGCCATAATTGCTTTTGCATCTATTTTCTTCACTCTATATCATCATTATATAGAATCGAGATTTCACTATATAAAGTGGTAGTTCTGGGAGTTACTAAGCAGTATAGAATGAAGAAAACAGGTTCATTGGCAGATATCCATATAATCCCTTTCCTTCCTTGGTTGAACTTGATGGACATGTGTCTTTTCTCAACCGTATTAACTATGATACTATGATATAGCCCTGCCCATGCTGAACAGATGTGCCTCATTTAAATAAAGATAGCAACCAATTGCTAGAAACAGGAAAGGAGTGTGTGAAAAGCTCATTTGCATACAGTCTTTCATCCTGATGGTAGATGTCCATTAAAGGGAACTTGTCAGCAGAAATTGACCTAATAAACCACTACCAGTATGTTGTCAAGCAGCTGACCACCTTGCAGATCATGTTTCTTACATGGTCCAGTGTGGTGGTATCATATAGAAAATCTACTTTGAAGTAAGATGTAAATTGATTGTCAAGGATATGGAGATTTTAACACTAAAGTCAAGGTGGAGAGCTGTAAACTCCTCCTCTTCTGTGATCTACATCATGAATTGGACTTCAGAAGATCTGGTTAGTGATATATTTGGATGCGGGACCATAAATTACTGTAATGGGGGCTATCTGATGAAAGGAGAGCTTGACTTCAGTGTTAAAACCTCAGTCTCCTTGACTTTAAGCAACTAATTTACATCTCGCTTTCAAGTAGATTTTCTGGATGATGCAACTACATTGGGTTAGGAAAGAAACATTATTTGGAAGGTGGTCAGTTCTTGACAACATACTGGTAGAGGTTTATTAGCCTAATTTCTGCTGATGGGTTCCCTTTAAAACCTGCCTGCACAATACATGTTTAAAATGGAAGTGTTTTCTGCATGCTCGACTGCATGTCTGTTGGGATATCTGCATGCCATTGTATGTTCCCAATATTGCATTATCTGTAGGATGACCCTCCATGGCTTCAGTTTATCCTCTCCATGGACATCCATAGTCATGCACAGTATGTTCCTGAAGGCTTACAACATAGCAGGATAACAAGCAGGGTAAACCAGGGACACTTACTCATAGATCCACTCACTGTGACTGAGGTAATCTTCTTATATTTGTTATAAGAAGCCCCTCTGTGCTGTAGCTTCACAGGCACTTACACTGTACAGGAGCACACACCTCTCCTTCGTGTGCTAAAACGGATCAGGTAGAGGGAGAGGGAAATGCCAAGGTAGCAGGCGAAAAGGAGACACAGTGTAATAGCCTGTGAAGCTACACCACAGAGGGGTTCTGATAACATCCCTAGATCCCTTCTAGCTCATTATCATAAGCATTCAGAACTTAATTTTAGAAAGAAGTTAGCCACAGTAAGCCAAATCTGACCATGGTTACACAGGTGCACGGTTCCTTCGCTGTTATGAAGAGCTGTGCACCTGTGTGACCATGGTCAGATTTCTGACCACTGGAAGTAAAAAAATGAAGCTTTCTATAGCAGGACAGCAAGCAGAGATCTCGAGAACCATGAAGAATTGATCCAGAAAATGTATTAGAAATTTGTATAACTTTTCATTAATTCAAACAATTTCCATTACTTGCTGAAATGGGGATATCTCTTTAACTGTGGCTTCTAACATTTTGGGAAAAAACTGTACTGTGTTCCTAGTTATACGGGTTCTATTCTCCTTGATTTTCTGGCGGACAACTAGGATGCAGATTCATTGCTGTCTTCTTGGATTTCAGTGCTTTGTTAAAGGCGATACGGTGCAACTTTAAGGAATACTAATAACATTAGGCTGTAAACGGGCCAGTGACTTTGTAGTAGAACACGATCGTGTTCAGTTATCTGGTTTTTCAGTTGAGAAGTTTGACAGCGGGTTAATCACAGACTCCGACTGTTTACATGACAATCAGTTCCAACTAACTACAAAAGCCTCCATGCTGCTCCAACGAGCGACAGCAATCACTGCTGTTCACTGAGCTGCGCCTGCCTTCTTTCTTATGCAACCCCATAATAATCCAGAACACTCTGATTTAACTGCTGCAATAAAACTGCACATGTCCTCATTCTCCAATTCCGCAGCCAGAGGGGATTTAATGTTACATTTTACTCCTCCTCATTGTAGAATAGTATTTAGTGTATTACGCGGCATTGCACATTTCATAAATACATCCAGCGGCTGCATAGATCACACTCCCCTCTTCATACCAGCGCTGTTATGGCCACGCATCTCCTTCCTAATGGCCTAGAAGCCCATTTAAAAATCTATAAATATCACACAAATCCTCATTTACAGTATCTAAGTAAAGATTATTCTACTTGAGCAAAGCCGTTCCTTGACCTGACAAACCCATTTTAATAAAAGCCTCTAGACTTGAGGATTTTGGTCGCACTAGTGGTGATATCATTCCAAATATTAATTCCGAAGCTACAGTGTTATGAGGGGTTATTACTGCACTGACATGTCCCCGAGAGAAGCAAACCAGGTCCAAACTAAGGTTTTTACTTTCCATAAGCCTTTCCTTTACTTCAGCCATCGTATACAGGTCACAAATTGTGAGGGCCCACTTATGTATAGAAAATGTGGTCACCATTGTGTACAATTTATGTTGTGTGATATCACTATGCATCCAAGGTTACTGCTCAAATAACTACGGTAAGTCATATACGGTAGTTACATACTAGTAATACAATTTCAGCTTTTTCTATAGAACCCTTAGAAGGAATCATGGAACAAAGCTTCCACAATGACTAGCTGAAGGCCACAGCACTCTGTCTCAGCACCTTGACAAACAGTTGATCTTACAGGATCTTCAATGTGTACAATAATGGCTTAAAGGGTTTTTCTTGGAATCCCGAGGGCCAGAGAAGACGCTGTAAAAAAAAACTAATTGTACTTACCCTCTTCCCCTTCCAGCAACAAGCTCTGTTCCGGTCTTCGACTAAGGGTCATGGGACAACCTTTGTCAAAACAGGGCCACCTTGGACAATGACAGGTCACTTGTGACATAAGATGAATTAAGACCCCCATGGTCCAGGAGGTGATCGATTGGCTAAAGTGGATCCTATGAACTACAGAACTCCCAGCAAAGATGTTAGTGCCAAAGACTGGGAGCCCACTTTACCCCTTTTAGTGCTCTATAAAAGGAACAGTTCTAATAGTCTATCTATTCGGGTTCATAGAGTGGCTCCAGAGTAAAGGAATCCCCTCTATGTAATTAATATGCCTTAGCAGACTGAAACCTAATGAAAATGGATGAAATATCTGGACAAACTATTTTAGCCCCAATGTAAAATGTACATAATGGGTATACTTGCATGCATATTTGGATGTCTGGAAAACTTATCATTGTCCTGCAAAATGCTGGTTCTATATGTTGGGTAATTTTGAAGTTAAAAGATTCCTTTTATGTATTAACTTCCATTCTGTATCATACAATGTCCTTGCAAAGCTATGTATTTCCATGGTAACAGACTGCAGGCAATGACCCTATACAGTTAGTTCACACTCCTTTCCATTTTGTTTTATTGTACTTGTTCATCATAGACATTTAGCATATTATCAAGGAGTAGAGGACACATTGAAGAAAGTGTAACCCTGTACTATGAAGGGTTTGCTTGATGTCTGTCACTGTAGATAATTATTTTTAGGAACTGTAGACACAAAACAATAACAAGTTGAATAAAAAACTCTTCTAAACAATGAACACAAAGCTTTTTCTTGTCTGTCCTCAATCAGCTCAAAGCACAAATCTCATTAAGCTTAGTGGCACGGGTGCTCCCGCGATCCATGTCGCGGATAGTGGGTACACCCGTGCTCCGCTGTCTGCCTGTCCCCGTCCCCCTGCCTGGACTTACCTCTCCTGGCTCCTGTCTGTGCTTTGGGTCCCAGCGTGTAGGCCGCACTCCTCCTACCTTCCAGGCCACGTGCTTCCTCTGCTAAGGAGTGCGCACAAGCCGACTTCTCAGGATTTAAAGTGCCAGCATCCTCCTGATTGGCGATGGCTATTCCGGCTCAGCCCTTATAGTCCGGCACCTCCCTTCCATCCTGGCCGGATCTTCAGCCTTTTAATGGAACTTCCATGGTTTCCACACCTCGCTTCACACAGCGGTTCCTGTTGGAGTGATTGCCCACCAACATTCCCAGACGCTCCTGTCTTCCAGCATTTCTAGACGCCTCTGTGTCTCCTGTCACCAGTGTTCCCATACGCTTCCTGCGGTGCCTTCCAGGATTCCAGTCCAGTGGTGTCTTCAGTCCGTGCCAGCGTTACCAGGGTTCCTCTGTGTTCCGCTGTCATCCCAGGCACGAACTGTTTCCTGCATACACTGTACCTTGGCTGCTACCGCGGGCCGCAAACCATCTCCCGCGGTATTCCAGAGGGTCCACTGGTCCACAGACTTCTCCCTCCAGACTCTTCCCATAGAGACTTTTAGTTCTGTTGTCTGTGTGACCGTTACACTTAGTCCTCCATTACACTGCGCATATTCAATCCCTCTCCTGTTAGTTATATTAGAGGAAAATATAAGGTGTTAAAATGAAAATAACATTTAATTTGTGTTCCAATTTTGTACATTTTGGCTTTATCTGTTAAATGACCTTTTGTATCTTCTCTCAATATTATGGAACATTCTTATTTAATCTCCGCTTCCTAATGTTACTGTCATTAATCTGTAATTTACTTTTGTAGATGTTACAGTTTACCTGTTTATCTGGAAGAAATCATATTTTTATAACACAACATAATTAAATTCTAGTTGGAGGATTTATGACTGAGCAGGAATAATCCCCCATCCACCTGATGTCCCATAGTGCTATTGATTTCTTAAGGACTTGTGGAGAAGTTCCGCTCAGATATTTGTTTCCTGCTAATATTCCCGTAATGTCTTGTTATTTCCTTAGTAATTTGATTCACTTAGTGCAACAGCTTAATTTCAACTGAAAATCATTAATGCTACTTATATTGAAATATATAATTGTATGGTAGATCCAATTATAGTCAAGGCTCAAGAGTTCTTTACAATTAGGAATTCTGAAGATTTTCATAATAAATAACCTTGGTGTTATATACTACAACTTTAGCTAATCTGCTGATTTACATAATTGTTGTCTTATCCAAGAACATGTCAAGGTGATAGTTAAGAGGACTTTATATTTACAAAAGAGAGTTTACAGCAGTGTTGGTAACTATTCTAATGTAGTTATCTTGAAAATAAATTTTCCTTATTTTTTTCAAATTGCTTGTTTGCAGTACTAGTCTAAGAGGAAGGCGAGGGTTAACACCTTGAATGCTATTGTCAGCTGTACCTCAGATATTCCTTCACCCTCCTATAAAAGTTCCCAAGGGTTGTACTTCTGTTATTTTGGCTCATTCACTACTACCGAATTGTTCAGCTATTCTGTTGGTTTTGATTGTAGCTATATAATCTGATTCACAATAGTTTTGTATTTTGATTCTGTACCTCATTTGATTTTCTTCATTCTACCAGCATCCTTCATGCAAAGCAAGTACACCCCTTCCTCTTCCAGGATTATTCAAACTCTACTGACAGGTTCCTATTAGAGGGTTTGCCCTTAGCCTCTGGAGAATAAACTGTTCTTTTTGCCATTTCCAAGATATTCCTAGTTAAATCCATATGCAAATGAGGTAGTTGGAGTACAAAGTTCTTGTTCTCAGCACCCAGTTTTCTGCTATTTACATATAAATCACTTCCCTCTTCCCTCTATCTCCATTTAAATGAATACTCCGCTTATCTGACAGAGAAAGAGGATGAGCCAGAAAGGAATAGCAGAGCTCCAGATTCTGAGAACACACCCAGATTGCACTAACTGTCTAATTAGCATATGCATTCATATGGGAATTTCTCAGAATCTTCATAATGTATAGAAATACTGATATGTTGGAAATCACTAGTAAATTCACTAAGACATAATGCCAGCAGATTTGCATGTTTGGGGAGCTGATAGACGTTGCTAAGTATATTTTTGTGATACAGTTGTATATGGCAGCATATAAGTTACCAATAAATCTATTAGCAGTAGAGATGAGCGAGTATACTCGTCCGAGCTTGATGCTCGTTCGAGTATTAAGGTACTCGAGACGGCTCGTTGCTCGGACGAGTATTTCCCCTGCTCGAGATCGAGCATTTAAATTAAAAAACACAGTGAAGAACAATGAAGAATAGAATAAAAACAGTGAACACAGTGAACACAGTGAACACAGGATCATTTAAGTGAAAAACACAGTGAAAAACACAGTGAAGAATAGATTACAGATGTTCGGCACATCAGCTTACTTGTCGGAAGATACGCGCGAAACGGTGCGAACAAAATAGTATGTGAAGAACACATTGAAGAACACGGTGAGCAGCACAGAGACACCAGGGAGCAGCACAGAGACAACGGGGAGCAGCACAGAGACAATGGGGAGCAGCACAAAGACACCGGGGAGCAGCACAAAGACACCGGGAAGCAGCACATGGAGACACCGGGGAGCAGCACATGGAGACACCAGGGAGCAGCACATGGAGACACCAGGGAGCAGCACATGGAGACACCAGGGAGCAGCACATGGAAACACCGGGACAGCGCACGGAGACATATGGGGCAGCACATGGAGACACTGGGGAGCAGCACATGGAGACACCGGGGAGCCGCAGATGGAGACACCGGGGAGCCGCACATGGAGACTCCGGGGAGCAGCACATGGAAACATCGGGGCAGCACATGGAGACATCGGGGCAGCGCATGGAGACATCGGGGAGCAGCACATGGAGACACCAGCTAGCAGCACATGGAGACACCGGGGAGCAGCACATGGAGACACCGGGGAGCAGCACATGGAGGCATCGGGGCAGTGCATGGAGACATCGGGGCAGCACGGAGACTTGAGTGGAAGAAGAGGAGCGTATCTCCCGACAAGTAAGCAAATATGCAGAACATCTGCAATCTATTCTTCACTGTGTTCTTCACTGCGTTTTTCACTTAAATGATCCTGTGTTCACTGTGTTCACTGTTTTTATTCTATTCTTCACTGTTCTTCACATCTGCTAACTTGTCGGGAGATAATATACGCGCGGAACAGTGAAGAATAGATTGCAGATGTTTGCATACATCTGCTAACTTATCAGACGACATTCTTTTTCAATTAAATAACACATTTTATTCCCGAACCATGGTCCCTTTGAAAAATGCCCGAGTCTCCCATTGACTTCAATGGGGCTCGTTATTCGAGACGAGCACTCGAGCATCAGGAAAAGTTCGTCTCGAATAACGAGCACTCGAGCATTTTAGTGCTCGCTCATCTCTAATTAGCAGTAATAGACATGGCTTCTTTGAGCACTTGATGTACATGGTATTATAATTTGTTAAGGTTTGTGTGATTCAGTGAGATTTCAATATGATCTGAAGGCGTTATCAAAACCCAATGTTAAAATACAGAAAACATTGCTGTATTAATACAGTACATACTCGAGTATAAGCCGACCCAAGAATAAGCCAAGGTACCTAATTTTAACACAGAAAAACTATTGACTCGAATATAAGCCGAGGTTAGGAAATGCATTGGTTCCAGCCCGTCCCCATCATAGAGCCAGCATGCATGCCCCGCAGTATACAACATGAAGCCATTGCACCCAGTTTACAGCCTGTAGCCGCTGCCCCCTAGTATACAGCCTCTACCCCCAGTATACAGCCAGCAGCCTCTGCCACCCAGTACTCAGCCCCTGCCCCCCAGCATACAGCCTGCAGCCAGTGTGCCTAGTATACAGCAAGCAGCTCCCTGTCCCTAATATACAGCCAGCAGCCCCTATCCCTAGTGTACAGCCAGCAGCCCCCACTCCCTAGTATACAGCCTGCAGCCCCCAGTATACAGACTCTGCCCATCCTATAAGAAAAAAAAACTGTACTCACCTTCTGATGCCCCCCTGGGAGGTCCTCCTCTGTCCAACGATGTTTTGTGCGGTGCCATCGCTCGAGCTGTGACGTCAGCGGCTTGCGGACGTTCTTTGAGTGCTGACATACACTGTGAAGTCAGAGATGTTGATGTTACAGCTTGAGCGAGGAGAGAGGGAACCGGACAGAAGAGGACCACCTGGGGCGTGGGAAGGTGAGTACACTTTTTTTTATAGACTCGAGTAAAAGCCAAGTTAGGGTTTTTCAGCACATTTTTTATTATACTCGAGTATATACGGTAGTAATAATAATCATGATAATACAGCACTACTTACCTTTCTTTCTGTTTTCTCTGGAGATCTAGCATGAGCAGAGGAGGTCATACTGTATGTTAACAATCAGTGGTGAAAATTGTATCATTGTTTTTTTTGTCTATGTTTGGTGTTGTTTTGGCGAACTTGTGGTGCGACTTTCCATTGCTCCAAAAGATAATAGGACAGTGCAAAGTCACAATATGACAATTTGGGTTAAATTTTGGGTTAAAATGTTTAGGTACAAGCTCTGGCGCAAATTCACACCAGTCCCCACTCTGGTCTATGTTTTTTTTTCCGACTTTTCATTCGACTGTCAAAAAACACTGCCAGCAGATTTCTCGAGGGCCAAAGCCACTTTAATGAATCTAACTGCAGCGGAGCTCCAAAGACTGACATAGAACTGTTCTAAGGAGTGTAAATTACCCCCAGTGAGTCTTAGGCAACCAAAGGACATTTTTGTAACATCAATTCAGTTTTTTTTTTAATTTTAGCTTTGTAAACATTGGTTAAACGTTTAATACTGAAGAAAAGGCCCCAAATTTCAATGAAAACCCCCTTTACACAATATCAACATTGGATGAAAACAAGAACACAACAGGAATGAACGGCTCCTGTATAAAAATATGCCTGGAAATTCTGGGATAGCAGTTTACAAGATACACATGGCTTTTTATTTCTTCATCGGAACGTGCTGACATTTTGTCTTCTCTCTGGTGATCTGGCCTGGAAGACAAAAGCTTTTTTTCCTAAGATAAGTTGCAATTAAACGTAATGAGTTGCTCTCAGGAATACAACTGTTGCTTTTGTTAATGAATTTCTGTAATTTTGATTTACAAGGGAACAATTTACATAGATTTGGAAAATATAACAAATGTGCCCGTGCTGCTCCGCCTGTCTCTCACTGTATAATGATTGCTATTCCAGTCTCACAGGTGCACTTAGGTGCAGATAGCAATGAATAAATAACCAGCTACATTTCAATATCTGCAACAGCAAGTATTACTGGAGACAGAGTGTGGATTGGGGGCCCTATGTCCAAATAACTCAAAGGATGACAGAAACCAGGCAGAAATGTAATTACCGGTTGGCATCACTTTCACCATGTACAATATTTGACATAATTAGATTAGATTACTTGTCTACTAGGAATTATCTACATTTTATTAACTCCCTGGTGTAAATGTGGGCCCCTTGTTTCTCATACTTAGGTTATAAAATGGACCTCTCAGATTTCTTAATATGAACCGTATATAGTAAATATAATCTATATTGTTGATAATACATTATAATATAATCAATTAGTAAGCTACATTCATATTTTGTTTTCTTCATAAGCTCAGCATTTACTTCAGGAAAGGTCACACCATATACGCTGGGCCAGGAGTGTAACTTGGAGAGGCAGGGTCCCATAGCAGATATGTGAATGGGCCCCCCTTCACCCTCAGAAAATATACATATCTGTATGCTCACACATTTACGTATACACTCTTACATACATACACACATTTATGCACTGAAAAATATGCTGCTCAATGTGCAGCATAATATGTATATAATGCTGAACATCCTCCATTCTTTAATGTGTCAGATCAGATACTGGGGCCTCCTTACACTGTGGGCCCCATAGCAGCTGCTATGGCTGCTACCGCTGTAGTTAAGCCCCTGGGCTGGGCAAATTCATTGACATACGGCAGGTGGAGGGATTTTTTTCCTCTCTCTGCACAGTATACGTTGCATACTATGGGGACATGCGATGGAAAGACTAAGCAAACGATGTCTTTCCATCCTGCTCCCTCCTGCTGATCAACCAATTGCTGTCACTTCTATTTCAGCTTTCAGGGAGTGTGGGGGCAGGATGACTTATCCCAGTATATATGTATACTTACACTTTGTTGTAAGGAATCTTACCAAACTATGGGGGTCATTTACTAAGGGCCCGATTCACGTTTTCCCGACATGTTACCCGAATATTTCCGATTTGCGCCGATTTTCCCTGAATTGCCCCGGGATTTTGGCGCACGCGATCGGATTGTGGCGCATCAGCGCCGGCATGCACGCGGCAGAAATCGGGGAGCGTTACCTTCACTCAGCCCGGCTCGGTGTATTCCAGTGCGTTCCAATGCTCTTCAGTGCAGCAGCGCCACCTGGTGGACGGCAGAGGAACTACCTTAATAAATCCCGGCCGGACCCGAATCCAGCGCAGAGAATGCGCCGCTGAATCACGAATGGACCGGGTAAGTAAATCTGCCCCTATAAGTTTGTATGTTCTCTCCGTGTTTACAGGGGTTTCCTCCAGGGTCCTCCGGTTTCCTCCCACACTCCAAAACATACAGGTAGGTTGATTAGATTGTGAGCCACATTGGGGACAGGGACTGACTCGGCAAGCTCTGTGTAGTGTTGTGTAATCTTTGTGCTCTATATAAATAAGAGAATTATTATTATGGTGCCAATGTTGTTTCTATAAGCAGGTATCCACTGCTGCTATGTAACAAGAATGGGGATTTAGCTATGGGAACCTCATTTATGTGTTGCCTTCAACTTCTATGGTTAAACTATTCTAAGAGTCTATTGTTAATAATTCATCCAAACAGTTATTCTTCTTGTCCTATGTCTTGTCCTATGTCCTACTGATTTGTCAAAATGTTTGTTATATGTACCAGTGGAGCTAATCAATGGCTTCTTATTTGATGTTAATGCTTATAAACAGATCCTTATCCTTATATGGAGTACAGTAGTTGCAATTATCATAAGTTATCTACAAAATATAGAGCCACTTATAAAAACCCTACTTATATAACCCACCATCAGACAAACATTAAAAATTCTACATATTGCTGACCACTTGACTTGTTTTTTTAATGTCTAGAAAAATTCTGCACACTATGACCGATACAGCACAAGCTCCAAGTCTACAGCTGACTTCATGATTAAAATACAAGAAAAAATATATGCAAATATTACAACAAATCTGTTGTCTCCTTTTCCATCTAAACAAAAGCAGAATTAAAACAATAAATTGTTGTGACATCACTTGTCAATGTTAATCAGAGGAAGAATTTATAGTATCACATTCTTGTATCTGCTCCCGAATAATTAGAGGTAATAGAACAAACGCAGTAGCTTCAGCATCCTCCAAAATGTATGCAAGTAATATTAATGTTAACATTAAATATTTACGTTGTGTATGCCGGGATTCGAGGAAACTAGACCTTCAAAGCTGTGCCAGACACATTGTTATTCAACAGTCCCTTTTGGTTGCATAATTTAGAATACTGGAAGAGAGATATTTGCTGTAGCTGAGATACAGATGTATCTACCCTAACCTTTCTGCAAATGATATTAAATACTTCTATTTCTGACAATACAAACAAATATAAAGCTTTTGAGTTCTGTGACTTATTGCATGAGACCTTGGGAACTTGAAAAAGTGCAAATTCATTTAGGTGCATCCTGAGACAGTGTAGATACTTTTCTGCTACCTAGGAGTCCACGCACTATTGTGCACCGGAGCCTCTATATAGGGGCACATTTACTAAGAAAGTCACTAAAAGAAGGCCGGCACGGTGGCTGAGTGAGTAGCGCTCCTGCCTTGCAGCGCTGGGGTCCTGGGTTCAATTCCCACCCATGTAAACATCTGCAAAGAGTTTGTATGTTTTCTCTGTGTTTGTGTGAGTTTTCTTCAGGTACTCCGGTTTCCTCCGGTTAGATTGTTTAGATTGTGAGCCCCATGGGGACAGGGACCAATTTGCCATGCTGTGTGCAGCTCTGCGTAATTTGTGTGCAATATATAAATAAAGAATTATTATTATTATTTCCGTGTATATTGCTTGGTGCGGCGATTCACTAAGATTGTGCCCCAGAAATCATGAATGTGTTGCTTCCCCGCACTGGCCCGAAAGAGTTCACCATCTCTTTTGTGGTGCACCTTTAACATGGGGCATGCAACACAACTTGCAAGGAAAATATGGTGAATGGTCCAAATCAGTCGGACAGACCAATGGCACGGCCCCAAATTTGTGTTCCATGGAGGCCAGCGTAGCTGCACCACAAAAGGGTCGCGTGCGACACAATAGCGGTGCAGACGCTTCTTAAATACCTGTGCAAGCCGTTTTAGCCAAGAAGAACGTGCACAGTCCAACAAAAGTGTGGCACAAAGCTCTTAGTAAATGTATCCCATAATGTCCCCGTTTGTCAGAAATGGTCGGAGCTATTTAAGTTAATTGTCCTACTATTGAAAGTAAGTCAGTGAACTCGAGTTATCCTGGCTAGATTACTAGAGGGAAGTCAGGCTGGACCTAAGAGAGATGGGTTTTAAATAATCACACTTTTTTGGCACTGTAGATTGTTGGCTACTGTTTTTTCTTCTGATACTCAAGAAAATGTCGTAAGGTTAATTACAGAAGATTTAGTCATTCAACAAGATCACATTAAGCCCTTGTCTTATTAATCAGAAAAAAAGGTAAGAAAGGACAGATAAGGTAAAATAGGATAATAGCACTGTGTCATGGTGCAGTACATTACTAGATCCAAGTTAAAGCTTAAAGAGGCCCTGTCGCTTGAAATAAACCCTCTAGCAGCTCGCTAGACCCTACCCTAGTTATAAAAGTATTAAATCGCTAGCTTTATCAGAACATACCGATAAGCTAGGAAACCCTGCAGTACATAGCCCTCCGGACCAAGTTTTCAGCAGTCCAGCGTATTCATGAGGGGGCAGTCCGAGGAGTCAGTGACCGCAACATGGAGCCTGACAGTAACTTCCATCCATACTAACATGCATTTCAGTTACAGTGACTTATACACATAGATTATTACACAGACTGACATATACATGCGCTAATACTATACACAACCCCTTATGTGATAGGGATTACAGAGAACAGAGGAGACATAGCACACACAGAACTAAATAGCCTTCATCCTGTGCATTAGACTGCTGTGCTGGATGATATTCAGAGAACAATATTATTTATTTTAAACTGAGCAGCTGCAGGTGGATGGTGCAATATGTATGGAGACATATAACCAGAGACAGACATGATGGAGCTGCTTCCTGTAATCACTGAACAGAGATGGAGAAGCACACTGTATAACACCATCTTTCTCCCTTTCTTAACCCCCAGGTCTGTAGAGTTTACTCTATGGACTGTCCTCAGCAATCAAAATGCTTGGCAGAAGCTAGAAATTCTAAAATTTCCCAAGTAGAAATAAGCGATCATGGATATTCCTCTCTGAAACTTCGTCAAATCTTTTCATGAGATTTGGTTCAAGTTCAAATCTTTTTGATCTGAACCAGCGTTACTCCAATCGACCTATAAATTGGTAAATAACTCCTCTAGTCTTCTTAGGTACAGATTTTTTAAGGAGAGATCATTATTTGTTTCATAAATTTGCTTATAATATTAGAATTTTCCCTTGGCTATTCTCCTCCCTAAGCTCTGTGATAAATGACAGCAATAGATAGCAGTCATTTTAAAAAATTCATCTTAAGCGCAGCACAAAAGATAACGCTTCAATTCGGTAACTGAAAAATGGCAATCTACAAATCTATTTGTATATCTAGTGCCTAGGTTTTTGGATTCTTGGTTTTTCATTACTGTGTTACCGTATTACTTAAGTTTGTTCTCTGTCTGGTTATTTGAATTTGTGCCTGTCTTGTCTTTTCTGACCTAAACTACTTTGATCTTGAACCTACTTACTCTTATCCACAACCTTTGCCCTGACCTAGCTCCGTTTTTTAACCGCATCTCTACCAGTCACCTTGATTAAGCATATCAGAGTCTCTTCACCTTCCGGAGTCAACTATCACGTTCATGGTGACGATTTCAAGAGGTAGCAACTTGGAGAAATCCCTGCAGCAAAGTCTATACCCATATGTGAGCAGTAAAAGGATGAAAACCAGGGACATCTTTAACAACACCCTAAGTAGTAGCACCAAGCCAAATCTATTAAGTAACACATAAGATCCACATCACATTTCAATAGTCACATATTATTTATGAATGAAACATAAAATATATTAATTGTAATTAATGGCAATTTAATAAATATGTTATTTCTGATGGCCCATCCTCCAAAACCAAACAGTTGTTGTTTTTATCTCTCTTTTCTGTCGGGATTTCAGAATATATAACTTCTTGCACATTGGCCTTTGCATAAATATTTCAACAAGTTATCTCCATTCATTTTTAAAGGTCTATGAAAAATATCAAGAGTAAAATGTTTCGACAGTATCTGACACAAAAGCCTTAAAATGATATAGCCCTAAACTGTAAGCCTTGCTACACACATTTATTATATCATATTTTATAAAACTTACATTTATATAGCAACTTGAAAACTTTTATGGGAAGAGTAAGATGTTTGTAGCCTCTGTATAGCGTGTCTGCATCTTTTATCAGTTGATAGAGCAGTGCTTATGGAAATTGTGTTTTCCGTTAGATAAACTATTTGCCGGTGTGTTTCCTCCTGATAAAGTACATTCTACATGATAAAGGTAAGTAATGTGACTACATTCTCACCCACTCCAGTTGTCATAATGCTAAATTCAACAAAAAAAACTAATATGACTTTGTTTTGCTTGGTAATGGGTCTACCCACAAGGTATTAAATGCAAGATTCTCTTCATAATATAAAATCCAAGAGCGGAATGGATCATTAGTTAAAAGCAGCTTTGTGCACAATATTGAGTAATGAAACAGGCGGAATTATGCTTGGATCAAGATACAAAGCAATAAAACACACTAAGCAAGATCCGGCCCTACATCTTAATACATTGCTCATTACATTTTGCTCTAACATGAAAAAATTAGATATTATTTATCAGATAATCCTCGACCAAATACATGATTGTCGACAGTATTTCCTAGGGTGCATGTACGTAATAAGTTTATTAAAGTTAATAATTAATTATAATTAGAGATGGGCGAATTTCTCAAAAATTCGATTTGCTGAGTTCGCCAAATTTTCAGACAAAATTTGTTTAGACCTAAATCGAATCATGATGAAGAATATTAAAAAAACAGGTATTTCCTGGCTGCAGAGAGCCTGTAGGGTGTTGTAGAACATTGTGCCATGCTTAAATATGCATAGGGAGTGTGGTTTGGTCTTCAAGCAATGCTGTGTTATGACACGCCGTTCTTAGAATTGCATAACTCTTCAATTCCATGTGCACTTACAGGGGGCAACTTCATCAAAGCGGGAACGCAGACTGACAAAGTAATGTCTGTGCCAGCTCAAAAGGACTGCGCTGAGGGCCAATATCCAACTATAAAATCAAAGGGTGCAATCTTTTTACACAGACATCAGATGATTCCATAGATTACGACAGAACCTGTTCTGTGAAACATGGATACATGTCGAAACCCCAGAGAGTGGAGAGGGTGTCGGCAGTAATTTTGCATTGATGTCACTGATCATTTTGCCCTTCTTTTCATCAATTGGTCAATAATCCATCAGTATTGCTAAAGCCAAAAACAAACAGGAGTTGATCCAAAGCAGAGATGGCCAGTAAATGGATATTTGCATGTCCTGTGTGTTCTGTATCCACTCCTACTTTTGGATATCAACCCTGAAGCTTTCATTTCTTCTGACAGATGAAATGAAGGGTAAAACCAAACAAAGTGGCAACGTCATAGAGTGGTTGAGGGTGAAAACAGCATAAGGGAAATCCCAGGGTGTTCCAGGGAGACAGCGGTCAGTTGGCAGCAGCATGAGTAGGCCGCAGAGTGGCACAATGACAAATTATGGTGGTGGCAGCAACATCGTAGGCCACAGAGTGGCAGAATGACAGAGTGTGGAGGTGGCAGCAGCAGCAGCATCATGAGGTCAGAGAGTGGCACAATGACAAATTCTGGAGATGGCAGCAACATGGTAGGCCACAGAGTGGCACAAAGACAGAGTGTGGAGGTGCCGGCAGCAGCAGCAGCAGCAGGAGGTCATAAAGTGGCACAATGACAGAGTGTGGAGGTGGGTGACAACTCCAGTTCCTGGTAAAATGGTGGGAGGTATATGGAGCATCTGGCAGCAGAAGTGTGGCACCAGGCGGGTGTCAGCATCAGAATAGTGTCAGGTAGTTAGAATAGAGACTCATTTCTCAACGTTTGGGCGAGGCGTCATGGCTGATCTAATCTGATGCATAAGGCATTGTTGTGTTGAAATACTGGCCGATCCAAGCCTGATTCATCTTGACAAAGGTCAGTTTTTCCACATTAGGGGGGGACAAGCAGTTTCTCCTTGGGGTAACGATGGTCCCCAGCCCACTGAAAACCTCCTCTGATGCCACACTACTGGCCAGGTAGGACAACTTTTCTACTGCAAACTTCGCAAGTTGCAGCCACAATTCAAGTTTGGCTGCCCAGTAGTCCAGCAGATCCTCTACCTGGGGTGGTAGAGTGCTGTCCAATTAGGACACCACCTGCTCGTGCAGGGTCTGCGCCATGTCCTGCTGCTGCTGGTGGCAGCTACCCTCCTCACTAGGCAGGTGAAGGAAGCTGCTCATTAAGGACTCCAGACTTAAGCTGCTGCTGATGGAGCTGCTACTGCTCCTACCTGTGAAGCGGATTTTGTACTTCTCGACCATTTGGCTCCCATCCTCACACTGCTGCCACCCTAATGACTCCCTGCCACAGTGGCGACTAGCAGCCTGCTTCGATGACTGATGTGCAAGCTGACATCCTCTTCTCCCGATGATGATGATGAAGCCCTTGCTTCACCTGGCTCCCAAGTGCAATCGGCTACATCATCATTGATTTGTGTTTCCCTGTCACTGCTTTTCTCTTCAACGGTCTCAGTATGCACAGCCGGACTAATTGCAAGTGAAACATAACATGTTTGTGCCACTCTCTACAACTCTAGATGTCCTGGCTGTAAAGTGGCGCGGAGCCCAGACCACCTAGCAGACCTCTGGCTGAGGGAAATGAACAGGACAGAGGCTGGTTGAGGACAGGTGAGGGTCACTTACCTGCTCCAGGGCCATGCCAACTAAGGGTTGTATCTGAAGAACCCACGGCTCAGTTGTCAGATGTCATTTGGGAGGAAGTGGATGACCTAGTCAACCAATAGAAAACCTTTGGGTTGTAGATGACACTGGCAGTTCTGGCCTCACAGAGTCGCCCCTGCTGTCACATCCCCTCACTGTGCTGCGACCTGTGTCTGCTCCACCTGCCACCTCTCTGTCTGAAATATTGGTTAATCAATTAGGTTGATTTGGCACAGATCTCTTGCTATCTACTTTGGCAAAAAATAAATTGAAATTTGGGGAAAACAGAAACCCCAAAACTGCCACCCTGGACTTTGAGCAAAAATCACTCCATCAACTGTGTTCATTTGACACGGATTTCTTGATATCATTGTAAGCAGCAAAAAAGAATTGAAATTTGGGGAATACAGAACCCCAAAAACTGCCACCCTTGACTTTGAGAAAAAAATCACTCCACAAACTATTTTGATTTGAAACAGATTTCTTGATATAAACTTTAGCAACAAAAAAGAATTGAAATTTGGGGTATACAGATCCCCCAAAATGGACACCCTGGACTTTGAGCTTATCCATCTATAGAGATATTCTCCATATGATAAGTGGAACAATCAAATGATCATGTCAAGCAACTGGCAGACAAGAGGCTTTATGGGAGGAAAATTGGAACAACAATACCCATAAGTTCTTTGTGGACTTGGATGCTCACATGGTGGCCTGTAGACTTTACCAATCTTCTCCTAAATCCTTGGTTTGCTGGTAAAACAGTGGCGAGGTCAGGGCCGGATTAAGGGTGGTGGGGGTCCCTTGGGCGCAAACTGGTGGGGGACCTTCCAACAATGTTTTTGGAGGTACATAGCCTGCCAGCCCCCTGTAGTATATATCCTGCCAGCCCCCTGCAGTATGTAGCCTGCCAGCCCCCTGTAGTATGTAGCCTGCCAGCCCCTTTAGTATAAAGCCTGCCAGACCCCTTTAGTATACAGCCACCAGCCCGATGTAGACTTTAGCCACCAGTCCCCTGTAGAAAATGGCAATCTCAGCGAATTCCCCCCAGTGAAGGCAGCTGTGTCTCACTGACACAGCTGACATCCTAGACCTGTATGTTTGTTGCGGGCGGCCACGGGCCGCTGCGCATTGCACACAGCTGAGTTGCTGACTGTCGGAAATTGGTGAGGGCCCCTTAAAAAGTGAAAGTGGTGGGGGCCCCGGGGCTCGAGCCCCAGGAGCCCCTCCTTTAATCCGGCCCTGGGCGAGGTGATTACTCACTTCTAGTAAGTGGTATTGTCCCTTGGGGCTCACACTGTATTAGAAGTCCCCGGCTGGTGGTTGATAGGTGTACGATTAAGGGACAGATTCATGTTTACTACAATTAGAAATAAGACCCAGCATTGTTCAGACAGACAGCTTATAACTTTCTCCCAGATGGTAGCTAGGCACAATGCAGTTTTAATTGGGATCTTTTTCTGTGCAAGCCTTCTAAGATAATGATGTCTTAATGCCTGTCTGGAAGTCTACCAATCCAAGGCTGGGGAAGGATTTGAGATGTTATGGTTCCTTAGATTCAGTGAGCGATTTAATAGCATGTCGCCTGACTGCTGGGAAGACTTTTTGAGACAGATGCAACAAAAAAATCTCCTAAAGTAGTACAAGAAACCAGTGACAATTAGCAACACATATACAAGCAGTATCAATACACATAGCAATCCATAGCAAGGGATATTGGGGTGTATGTAATTCAGAGTATATGATCTGGGTAAAAAGTAAAGTGAATCATGACAGTACTTAGGACTCCTAGCAGGAAACAGGCAGTAAGAGTCCCTCTTACCCTGTCAACACGGCCCACATTTATCAAAAACAGTGCATACTGTAATAGGTGGAGTGTGTGGAGGGCACCAGATTCATGAATTGTGGCGCCCATTCTTCATGAACCTGGTGCACCCTGCATTGCTCCGACCAACTTTTTTGGTGCACCTTTAACATAGGGCGTGCAACACAATTCTGTTGAACTTTGCATGATAAGTGGGGCACACGGTCTAGAAATGCCCTTACAGTGCAGAATTTTGTGTTATGTTGGGTATAATGCAGCCGTGATACAAATGTATTTATAAATACATGTGCAAGTCAGACAAAAGAATGGTGCAGGGACTTTAAAGGACACCTGTCATCAGGTCTCTGCCACTAGTCCTGTCACTACTACCTGTTGGAGCAGCTCACAAGGATCCCATCCCAGCCTTTATCTAGTTATTTCATACATTAATCATTATAAAATCATCATTTCTTTATTATGTAAATGAGGCTGGTCACATGGTCAGAGGCAGTGATGTCACCCCTGTTACCCCTCCCCTCTCCTCCCCCTGCTCATGTCTGTCTGTAATGTATAGTAAAGCATGGCTAGTGTGTGTGCTGCATCTGCTGACATGCTGCATCCTCCTAATATACAGGTGAGAGACACAGACATCATCTACACATGAATCTGACATGTTCTGCTGTAACATGGCTGCATCCTGGAGCTGCTGTATCTCTCCTATACACACACACATGCACACACAGGCAGCAGGGGGCGCCAGCACCAGGAAGCACATCATTATACAGCCTCACATCATTATACAGGCTGTCAGTCATGCACTGGGGGTGTGGCTGTGCCTCCCACTCATGAATAGAGTGGACAGCTTGAATATGCTAATGCTTCATTGGACATTTCACAGGTCATTTGCATACAGCTTTAGGACCTCATTGCTTAGGTTTACAGGCATGTAGAGGGACAATGAAGGGATAGAGGCAATGCTCTCTAATGGCAGTTTATGAAAATATATTTAGTTTAGGGGGTTATTTTGCATGACAGGTTCTCTTTAATAAACTTGTGCCACTATGTTTGAGTGTCTTCCATGTTGAAGATTCATAGATAGAGAGCGGTCCATCATTGATTTTCTTACTACTGAAATTTTTCTCCAAAACATGTAAAACTTTCTATCATAACCTTTTGCTTCCACCCTATAGAGTATCCTGATCTTACTAAACCTATCAGAGAAAGGCCAGAATTGAACAAATGATGTTTACAATAAGATCATAATTTTATTAAGACGCATAAATATAAATATGAAAAAAGGGAAGGGGAACAGATGCTTACAGGGCAAGCAACCTGTGCTGGAGGGTCAATACAAAACATCTGGGGCACATGGGGAATGGCAGAATGATGTAGAAAGTTCTATTAGTTGTATTGGCAATGGCTACTGGCTAAATGTATATCATTGGCAATGAGGAACAACATGTGTGGTATCAAAAAAAGCGTACACCTGGGTATAGATTAGCATGCATGCATATGGCATGCCCAAATAAATTAGTATACATACACATTGCACAACCCCGTATTAGTGAAAATAAAATATACAGTAAAGGTTCTAGTGGTTTGCCAGGTCTATATGTGCGATATTAATAATAAATATTATTAATATCGCACATATATAACGATAGTTTACCTGAAGTGAGTGCGCCCAGATGGCTGACACCCCGACATGCATTTTGGCATGCTGCCTTCGTAAACCCCTTGTTATGCAATTCCCTCTAACATGTTGGTGTTCCTTATTTGTTATTGAGCTATCCTGATCCTGACAATTTAAAATTACCAATAGGCGATACTCACACAAAAGAATTTTCTCGACTTTTTGGGGTAAAAAAAAGTGCTAGTGCAACAAAGCCAAATTTATAACGTCACTCTACTCCCTTCCTCCTGTGACTGTATACTCTTCTTGAGATCATTTAAAAAAAAAAAAGACACAGACATGTAGAGGGAGGTGCTGGGCCATGCAAGGCGTTGCTGCCCAACTGCACATTGCCTATACCCTGTGCCTGTTCTGGCGCAGGAAATGATGCAATTCTACACCAAGTCACATCTGTCGTAGAAGAGTTCCTGCATCCTCTGGCCACCAGGATTTATCAGGTGGCCAGATCCTCCTAGTGGATCCGGTGAATGCCGGTTGGGGGGCAGCATTGTACGCTGGCGCATTCAGCACCAGCCTATGATTAATGTGCCCCATAGAACTAGCAGAACGAGGTTGCCTAAAGATCAATCACCCCTACAGAACTATTGCAACAAACCTACCTAATGATAAATAACCCCCACAGAGTTATCCATTAAAGTAATCAGTAGTAAGCTATTAAGAAGATGCTTTCTGGTTGCAAATAAAGAATTTTAGTTTTGGATTAAAATTTTTAGGTTTTAATTATGGTCCTTAGCTCAATCTTTTCTTTATTTGGGCTGATGTATCATCCTCACCATTAACACAGATGTGTTTTACATTCAGTTCTCCAGCTTATAATTAAACATGTGACATATGTAAATTGTATGCTTTAGGTCTGTATGACTTTAGCTGACCAGAAGTTCACCGGCGGCTTTGTTATTTTTCTGTTGTTTCCGTTCTTTGCCAGCTAAAAATAGCGACTATTGATGTCACAGAACACAGCTATTTGCATGCGTATTATAATTACAGTACTTCTTCCCAAACAAAAGCCGTAAAATATGCTTAGCTAAAAAAAAAAAAAAAATGTGACAAACCGGTTGTTGTGGGTGGTTTTGGCAATTGCGTTGACAAAAAGTAAAATACACAAATTATTCGATGTGATTGCATTAAGTAGCAAAGATGAATAACCAGAGAAAACTAAGCACAAATACTGTACATGTCACTTGGTTACCTAAAGCTTAATGCCTCTAAAAGCTGTGCATGATTTCATTTTTAGGACAGGTAGAACAGTTCCACAATATAGCGGCCACTCCAGAGTCCGGTCAGTAATGATATATAATTATAGCACTTATCGGCACTCTCATATCTAAATAGGATACAGAAATATCTGCTTATTGATTCCCGATGTAGCGGGCATACGTTGTAGAGTGCAGAGCTTTCAATTAAAAACATCTGCTTGATGCCATCAAGGCTGGCTCTATGGAACACCCTTAGGACTAATTCCAGGGAGGAAAGAACACAGCCTGCCATTAAATTGCTGCCTTAATTTCCGAGAGTGTTGCCTTTGATATCTAAATGTACCTCAATGGTTACAGTAAAACAGCTCAGTTTCCTTCTAAATGCTTCTCATTGTTAATACACGCACCTTTTATAGCCTCTGATATACAATACCTTAATGTAGCATGAAGGATTTGTACTATTAATTAAGATTACTATGGAACCTGAGATTGAATTTACCTTTTACGCGCACTTGTAAATTGTACGTTAGAAGTAAAAATCCATCATTGGAACCATGTTAAGACTATATTGACTTAATGTATAAGCAGCAATTGTTATAGAATATAATGGAGTTGACTCCCAAGTAGAACAGAGTAAAAGACATACTAAGAGATCCTCCAGCATGTTCCCCATACATTATACAGTCAGTTGAGATAAGTAGCATTCCCTAGTTCAGGGGTCAGGAACCTTTTTGGCTGAGAGACCCATGAACACCACATATTTTAAAGTGTTATTCCGTAAGAGCACTGCAATATGCACATGCCTCTTAGTAGATAGGTAGCCCCAGCACATGCCTCCCAGGAGATAGGTAGCCCCAGCACATGCCTCCCAGGAGATAGGTAGCCCCAGCACATGCCTCCCAGGAGATAGATAGCCCCAGGACATGTCTCCCAGTACATAGGTAGCCCCAGCACATGCTTCCCACTAGATAGGTAGCCCCACAACATACCCCTAGTAGTTCAGTAGCCACAGCACATGCCCCCAAGTAGATAGGTAGCTATAGCACATGCCCCTAAGTAGATAGCTGGCCACAGTACATGCCCCCAAGTAGATAGCTACTGGCTCTTCCCTAGATGATGCTATGTATGACTAACGTCAATTTAAGTCACAAGATGAGTATCCTTAAAGGGGTATATGACAGAATACTGAGTTATGATAAATAGCAGTCTATCTGCTTGAAACGCGTTGATGTGTGGATTTTATTGTAACCTGGATGTTTTAAACATGCACTAATAACGAAGAAAATTACATTTCCCACGAGCTGGACCTGGAATTTGTTTATTTGTATATCACAGAATATGCCTTAAATATCACCTATACCTAGATCAGGTTTCCCATTACCCCTTTTGTGATAAAATGAAGAGGTGGTCATGCATTTAACACTTTCCATTAAATTCTATGGGAGAACCACATTCAGGTGGTCCCCAACCTAAGAACACTCAACTTACAAACCATCCATAGTAACAGTTACTTTAGTTTCAGGCTGAAATTATCAGCTATAATAAATTGTGTGTATAATTCATAGTGTTGCAGGGTCCATGTATTTAGAGTCCACATCGTGCCTCAATTAGCACTGGGTTGTTAACACTGGGGTCGACAGATCATAAATATGTTGCAGGATTTCCCAACAACAACTATGGACTCAAGACCATCAAAAACTGGTGTAAAGAAGAATGGAGCAGGGAATGGTGGTGATATGTGTGTTTATATCATGTTTACCCTGTCCCAAGAGCTTTATCTGGCTCCATGTATTCTGGCTCAGTCCACACCTATTTTAAGATGATTTTTTGTATAATTGGACCAGTTTAAGGTTCCTTGCGCCCACCGTCATCCGAAATTGGGTTGTTTTCTGATGGATCCTTGGAGTTTAGTATTGGGTAAGAGTAAGGGTCCACTGGAGGCTCTTCTGTCACCTTGTTGGGACATTCTGATACTGATTATGACTGTGCAGTTATTTATATACAGTAGGATGTCCTATACTTCAGGTACCTGAAGAAGGTGACACATACCATGGAAAAGTGAATTGTTTCTATTTGTGGATTATATTATATTATATGGATTATATTCCTACCTCATGATTTAAGGGACTGGTGACTGTAGCACTATTTTTTCATTACAACTTTATTGATTAACTTCTTTCACTGTTGTGTGTATATGAAATTTCATGCTCCTTTACAGGTTGGCTACATGCTTCAGTTGCTATGTGCTTCTCCATAGCCCTGTCACTAATTCTATTTACTCCACTCATAATGGCAGAGCAAATATATCTAAAATAATAGGGATGTGGCAATTTTCCCTATTATACCATTTGCCGGTTCAGCTGCACATGATTTTCCGAGTGTACACACAATGACACTGCTCTGAAATAAATCAATTAGGGTCGAGCTGCAGCAGGCCAAGCCTGTAAGCCGCGAAGTGAAGTGTTTAGTGTACCGATCAATAAGGTGGAACATATTCATGAAACTGTGACATGACATGAAGGTCCAGAGGTGATCATGACCGATTAGAATTCACTGTTAATCATTCTCCTTGGTGTCAATGCTTTACACTAGGGCCAATTGTCTGGAAGAAGATGACGTTTGCCAGGGATACAAAGATCTTTAAAAAAATCACTGAGGGAGACCTGAAAGAACTTAAAATGACAGCTCAGTTTTTGAAATTAATGTCCTGTAATAGATGGTTAGGAAGAAGTCATGGTGTTGGATTGTATTTTCACCTTTTCATATTATTAAAATTGAATCATGATGTGGAGTATGGAGTGGAGTTACTGGTGTATAAATCACCACCACTCCCTCACAACCGTTAGTTATGAGTAAGAGCACAGTTGTGCTAGAAACGTGTTGACGCTCAAATCCTCTATACCTGTCCATTTTCCGTTGGATGCCATGTAACAAGAAATAAAGGCGGTTTTACCCTTTGAGAAAAGCTGGATCCGTGAATTGTTTTTATGTTGATGCACTTGATGCACTTATGTTGATGTCCGCTGATCGAGGTGAGCTGGAGGAAGTCTAAAGTTTGGGTCAGAGTACGGAGTGGACCTGATCTGCCAGCCAACTTATCCAACTTCAACAGAAACTGCCAACCATTTGAGGGGCATGGGGGCTTCATCTCCAAAAGATGGGAGGCATAGAATTTCAACAAAGTTTTTTATTTAAAGGTGATAAGATGCTTATATCCAGTACCTTCTTACCCTCCTATCACTAATAATAGATGCCAAACTGTGGAAGCATGTGGTATGGAGAGTTTAGGAGGAATAGCTTTCTCCCAATAAACATTCATTTAACATCAATAGAAGGTATATGAGCAGATTTACACCTTCTAAGTAATGCCCGAGAAAGCAAAACTAGTAGACTAGTAGCTACAATTTGTCATAAACTGCAACCTTCATGAGTTCACAATAATGTATTATTGTTTCACAATTAAATCATGAACTTCTAGGTATGTGAGCGACCAGCCAGGGTTGCTATAGATATAAAAAGTGTTGATTACAAGGTTGAAACTCAAGAATAAGTAATTCGACATCCAAACACAATAATCAACTTCACATTGAGAATAAAATAATCTCAGTCTTTGTGAGCGCAACGCAAGAACGTCCTCGGCGTCAGAATCTCATGAAGCTTCTGGGCCCCATTAGTACGAGCATCCAATCCAGCTGTCAATGATAGCAGGTGCCTCATATATCACAATGCCATGGTGTATAAGATCTTTCAAAACATTGATTTGGCACAGTAAGGAACCTTATTCATCCTAACTACATAATTGTGCGATACGTAGTGAAGCTGCTATAGATTCAATATTTCAACAAGTTCATAGTTTCTCAATTTCTAGACATATTTAAGAAACTTGATACAAATTATTGTGTAGATGGTATCTTGTTTCGAGTAAACTGCATAAAATGTACCCAAGGGTGTTCCTGGTCTGTTGGAGATGCCACTAAAATTATGGCATTTTAAAATATATTTTTTGGAATGTCAAAAGATAAACCATATTTTTGAAAAAAAACAACACAATTTGATTCATTGGGGCAGATTTATCAAGTGTCTGAAAGACAGAATGGCAACCAATCACAGCTCAGCTTTCATTTTACCAGTGCTCATGAATACTTTATAGGGGAGCTGTGATTGGTTGCTATGGGCAACTATAAATATTCTGACTTTCAGACACTTGATAAATCTGCCCCATTGTTTTTCATATCTTGTGTGAATATATATATATATATATATTAAACACCCAAACATAAGGGGAACTCAAGGTTAATAAGTTTAAAAATCTTATAAATTTTTTATTTCATATCGATTAAAACAAACACAAACATTAATTTCAACATGTTAAAAAATGGTCCCAAATTGATGGGGGAGACCTCAGCAATTCATCTCAGATGCATTCATGGTGCTTTTGAACATTGTACTTAGGCAATAAAGTGCATTTTCTAACTGCAGTCAATAGTATGAGGGTTATTACCTTGTACTTAGGCAATAAAGTGCATTTTCTAACTGCAGTCAATAGTATAAGGGTTATTACCTTACTATGGCTGTTTGTCTGCCCCGCGCCCCGACGCGCGTTTCGTTCGCTGCTTCCTCAGAAGGCGTGTTTAACTGAGAGGTACGTCCAGTTATTTAAGGTCTGGGGTATCTGTCAGCAAGAAGCAAGATGAACAAACTGAATTAAATCAAAGATGGAACAACTATGAATACATTACACATCCAACTAAGAAACTCCGAGGGCAAAGAAGGAAATCGTAAGAATAGGAAACGAATCGCTATCTAGGAAGAAATGGCTCATTAAGCATGTGTAGGTAACCCCCACATATGGACTGATACAAATAATTATAAGTTCTTGGCCCTAAGATACTGAATATGTATTTGTCTAAGAAGGACTTTAATACATTAACAAACTTGTACTAAAAGATTGGTTGATATCTGTCATTTTAATAATTTTTACAGTATTCTTTAGAAACATGTGAATTAAGTCTTTAAATCATAAGATGGGACTCTAAATCTCAGACACTTACACCTTTGGCACCCCACCATCACGACACTTTCACCACTGGTGCAATATTCACATATAGCTTATATATGCGATTGCATAGGGTTCAGTTAGCCCAATCGCCATCAATCAATAGAAAACCAGAGAGAATTTTTCTTGACGCCAAACTAGTGGATGAAACGGAGACACCTATACATCTATCCAATTATCACATCACAATAGGAACATTCACCATTAAAACACTCACACTTAAGGACACTAGGAGATAATCCCAATCACCTATTTTACATAACACCTTCACAACATCCCTCAATGCTTTCTTCTGAGTTAACCACTTCCCAATCCACAAGACATCACTGGTCACATCACCTTTTGTATTTGAATAGGACCTTCACATTCACATTAAATGCACACACAACACTAGTTCAGCACTATGCACACTTGATATAATTTTAAAACACTGTTGTGTAGATAATCTTGTAGGTCTTCTGAACAAAAATTTATTTGCACGTTCAGCACACTTCACAACACCAGTAAATTTATAGGACAAATTCACATGGATATAGCAATAATAATTTAAAACCATCCGAACCCGTAGGGAGAGCGGTAATAATATGCACATAGGCTAGAAATAACCTTCTTCCTTGTTATCTATCCCTCTTTTTCCTTATATCCCATATTATTACCTGTGAGCGCATCCCAACCACTGATGCCGCCAGTGACGACTCTTCCGACAAACACTTAGGCGCATGCGCACGCCCAGCCGGGAGAGATGAAATTTCTCCCTGCCTTGGGACTGCGCAGGCGCGGCAGTGGCCGGAAGAGGGTCGTCGCCGTCTTACTACAGGCGGAAGAAGTGGAAAGGTATGCGCCAATTAGCAGGCGATTTTACAAAGCAAATGACTGACAGACATTTCCACCCGTCATAGTCCTTTCACAAATCACATGACAGATACCCCAGACCTTAAATAACTGTACGTACCTCTCAGTTAAACACGCCTCCTGAGGAAGCAGCAAGCGAAACGCGCGTCGGGGCGCGGGGCAGACAAACAGCCATAGTAAGGTAATAACCCTCATACTATTGACTGCAGTTAGAAAATGCACTTTATTGCCTAAGTACAAGGTAATAACCCTCATACTATTGACTGCAGTTAGAAAATGCACTTTATTGCCTAAGTACAATGTTCAAAAGCACCATGAATGCATCTGAGATGAATTGCTGAGGTCTCCCCCATCAATTTGGGACCATTTTTTAACGTGTTGAAATTAATGTTTGTGTTTGTTTTAATCGATATGAAATAAAAAAAATTTATAAGATTTTTAAACTTATTAACCTTGAGTTCCCCTTATGTTTGGGTGTTTAATTGAAGCGCGGGGGGAATTCTTCTGAAATGAGCTAGAGGACATATTCTGTTTGGGGTATATATATATATATATGGCTTTAATTATATGTTACGAATGGGGTATCCAGGAATGCTGTGGGAGAGTGAGTGGGGTTTTTGAATTTTTTTTGTTCCCCACTTTTTTTATTTTGTATTTTCAGTATATAAACTTTGGTCACGAGCAGGTAGTAGAGGAGAGGGAATGGGTCCATGTATTGAATTACCTTTGTTTTTATAAAAGTTTTCAATAAATAGAGAACTTTAAAAAAGAATTTCTATATATTTGCTAAGCAGATTTAATCAATGATCAGGAGCCAATTATAAGATGGTTATCTGAAAAAAAGAAATGAACGAGAAGTTCAAATATTATCTGCACTTTAGTACCTATAGTAAAAATATACATTGTCTATATACTTTCCTTAGTTGTTTGGCAGATGTGATCTGCAACTACAGCTTAGCTACAACTCATATGGGAAGTCTTAGACACACCCCCTCCCTCCTTCCTGCAGGAAGTGCAAAATAAAAAAAAATCATATTAGCAACAATCAGTAGGAAAAAGATGAACCTGGCGGTAAACATTAAGTAGAACAAATTAAAGTTAGTTTATACCAAACTATTGTTAAGCATTAACAATGGGTAGCAAGTTTTTTTTTTAGATATTCAATGTATAAGCTAGGACAGGTCAAGATGAATACCCTGAACATATCCATTGATATACTGGGGCAGATTTACTTACCCGGTCCAGTCACGATCCAGTGGCGGGTTCTCCGCACTGATGCGGGTCAGGCCGGGATTCACTAAGGTCCGTGCGGTGACATATCCACTAGGTGTCGCTGCTGCGCCAAGGTCCGCTGGAGTTCACCTTCTATTTTTTGGTGCAGGTAAGTGCATGTCAAGCGACACTTTTTTAAAAAAAAAATACAGCGGTTTATCCGAATCCATTGGGTTTTCTGGCGGCCAAGCCCCCGATTTCCGTCGCATGCATCCCGGTGACGAAATCTGATTGCGTGCGCCAAAATCCTGGCGGAATTCGGCGCAAATAGGAAATCTTCGGGATACCTGACGGAATTGCGCGATTCGGACCTTTTGTAAATGAGCCTCACTGTGTATTGGCAGAAGGAGACGTCATTTTTGCCTCCATTTGTGCAACATGTGACATCCAATAGGAAAAACTATATGGAAAAAGCAGCAAACTGTGTTTTTTTCCTTTCAGGCCTACACTGAGCATATGCTCTGGAGGACCCCCATGGATGTAACCATCCTATAATGACAAATACATCACTTGGGAGACATACTGAACATCCAGGTGACATAGCCTACAATATAAGCAGATGGTGGGACAGATCCTAGCACTCTCTTATACGGCTACATTAGGAAGCATGCCAATTTACATACAGAATACATGTTGATTGCTAACATACAGGGCACTGAAAATGGACTCATGTATGTTCCCAATGGGTAAGAAACCATTTGGGTGGCAAATTCTAAGCATAAAGGAGGTGTTAAAGTCCTGGTTATAATACAGGCAATAGATGCAAAACACAAGAAATGTCCTTGCTATAAATGTAAAGGGTAACACAGTCAATAACACATAAGCCTTTATTTGTATGGCCTCTCAACCGGGTTTTACCTTATCTTGTCAAATTGGAGCCAGATTGAGGTGTTGGATCTACAGAAACTAGCAGGGGTTTGCTCAGGCTACATGTGTTCCTTGGTATAGTATGGGGGACACATTTTTCATTGAGACCCAGAAACATTGGGTTTCATTTACTAAGTGCCCGAATTATGCACTTTTGTCGGGTTTCCCACTGATTTCTGATTTGCAACGAATTCCCCGGGGATTTTGGCACATCGGCGCTGGCTTTCACGCGACATAAATCGGGGGCAGTGGCCGTCGGACAACCAGACGGATTCGGAAAAAAAAGCGGAATTTTAAAAAGAATTTGTGTCGCAAGATCAACACTTACATGCACCGGGGCGAAGAAGGTGAAATCCGGCGGACCTCGGCACAGCAGCGACACCTGGCGGATATTGGACACACGGACCTTAGTGAATCCCAGCAGACTCGAATCAGCGTCGGACAACGCGCCTCGGGATTGCGACTGGACCGGGTAAGTTAATGTGCCCCATTGAGTCACATGGGATGCTAAATTAAAAAGTAAGAAATTATTTTTTTTAAAAAAGTATTCTCATGGTAAAACTGTAAGGGTGTTACATTGCTAATATGATCTACAGATTGCTATATCTATTTCCTCAATAACACACTGGCATAAACCTTAGCTTTAACACTTCCTTTAAAAACACCTTTAATATTGTGAAAACACAGAGATCCATTGAATGTGGTCTAGTAATAATCATCCATCCCGCTTCCTCTAAACTGGTTTCCATAGCAATTCAGCTTTTCTCTCCTGCAAACATCGGCTTGTAATACAGCACTGTAATTATATCTAGTTATTCCTGTGTAATAATATGCTGCGATATAGAACTGTACATTTCACCTCCATGTTCTTCCCTTCCTGGAAATCTATATAATATCTCAACCCTTATATTTAATAATAATAACTGCATTATGTGATATGGTTTTATATGAAGCTAGATAGGAATAGGACCCCTGCTTATATTGTGTAGGTCCCTTTTGCTACCCATATCACTATAGATAAGCCAAGCAATTCAGACAAAGTGGAATTTGATCTGAACCTGGAGAAAAATTCATTGTTTAACGAAAGTGATACCTCAAAGCTTATCACTGAAAAGCCCAAAAACACTACATCACAAGTGATGAAGTGTGTATCACCAATCAGCAGTCATCCAACCCCAGGGTTATCATGGGGTGTAACAGTCGCCATACTGTGTGATTACTGAAAGAGCAGAATTAGACACTGCTTGCGGGCACAGAGCAGACTGTAGGGACAGTTTTTTTTTTTTAATGGTGCTTAATATATTTTTTGGGGTCACCTTTACCTCAACTAGTGGTGGAGGAGCCTTGACTGCTGGGGAAGGATGCTCTCTGCTGAGACTTTCTGCCTTAGGTTGTACCATTACATTTTTGCCATAGTTTCCCCAAACTATTTGATAGTTTTACAGTATGTATTGAAGCCAATGTTAGAACCTCATTCAGTCCTCAACTTATCGCCACAAATTCTACATATCGTTGATGGAGGGTCCTCCATTGATAAATCATTCACACACTGACAAATGAGGATTTTTACTTACAAAACTCTTTGTGGGGATATCTGTTTGAAGACAGGTAGGCTTTGGCATAAAAGAGGTTATTCTCCAGATACTTTGTATTCCAACTTTGCCACTGTGGGCTACCTCATCCTGCCCTCAACTCTTGATGATGATGACTCAACATTTTGCCTCAGTGCCCATGTGCCAACGGCAACATTATCATCATCAAACAAATGTCTGGTTTTCTATAATGTCATTCTTGTTAGTCTTGTGCCATGTGACTGTCCCCATGTGGCAATCTCCATCAGTAGCTTCTTTTGGAAAGGAGGACGCAGTGGACCTCTCCTCAATAACTGGGGTGGCCTTCTAAATGTCCTCAATCTGCTTGTCCTCACTGTAAAATAGATGAGAGTCAGAAACAGAAATTTCTTGCCTTGTAGAAGGAGCAGCATAACAAATGTTACAAATGCTGTCATGGCAACTGATTGCCACCCCCCCCCCCATAACTTCCAGGGGGAGCAACAATCGGAACCAAGATGATGGCCCCTCAGCAGGGTTATTACTGCTGGTATTTGCGCTGAGTGTTTGTTACATTATGCAGCAAAACCACCTCTGTATGAAGAGGGCTCAGCCCATGAGTCCTCTTCATACAGCCCGCACCTCTGCACTGTACTTATATGGTGCAAAGCGTGAAGGGGTTAATGTAATATGAATTAAACCTTACAATTCATGTTGTACATTTGTTACATATTTTATAAACAACTTTGACAAAAGGAAATAATGCCTTGATCCGTTGTATGTCACAACCAAAAATTTGTGTCTAATAGATCTTCTTGTACTGAGAAATATGTATGGCATAGGGCACCCCACAGTGCACTATACTTCTGCACATAGCATCCCCGTGGTTCTGTTTCCCAAATATCTTCATTTTTTTCAAGCAAAGGTGAAAAAGAATAAAATAAAACATACGTTTGTTGACTGAACTTGAATTACATTCTGTGACATTCTGTGAAACGAAGGTGTCACATAGAATGTCTAAAATGTAAAAGCAATGCATAAAAGACATTACTATGTGAAATGGAATTGCTATATAAACATTCCCATGACAGAAATTGCTTGTTAATTAATTCTCCAAGTGTTTGCCGACAGTATAAAGCTAACAAGCTACCTTCTACACTGTGAAGACTTTGCAGACTGTGGGGCACATTTACTTACCCGGTCCGTTCGCGATCCAGCGGCGCATTCTCTGCACAGAATTCGGGTCCGGCCGGGATTTGTGAAGGTAGTTCCTCCGCCGTCCACCAGGTGGCGCTGCTGCGCTGAAAATCATCTCAACGCGCCGGAATGCACCACCTCGGACCAGGTGAAGGTAAGCGCTTCCCGAGCGACACTTTTTCGGTTTTTAAATGCGGCGGTTTTTCCGAATACGTCGGGTTTTCGTTCGGCCACGCCCCCCGATTTCCGTCGCGCGCATGCCGGCGCCGATGCGCCACAATCCGATCGCGTGCGCCAAAAACCCGGGGCAATTCAGGTACAATCGGCGCAAATCGGAAATATTCGGGTAACACGTCGGGAAAACGCGAATCGGGCCCTTAGTAAATGACCCCCTGTGTCTTAGAGTTTTAGGCTAGAAGCACATAACAATCTATGTAATTCATAGACTATGTGCTAGTTGGATTGCATGGATTGAACAGAATGCCGACAATGGGGCTGTAATAATGAATACAGTGGGAATAGAGGGAGTCCTTGCATTACGTATCACTACAATGATTGGAATCTGCTGCTCTATGTTCAGGTCGTGAAATCCGCCAAACCATGGCTGTGTTTCTAGCCTAAGGTTACCATTTGCTTTTTCTCCTTGCAAGGAAATGTAGACCTTGCTGCAAAGACCCAGGCCGACACAATGGGGCACATTTACTTACCCGTCCCTGACACGTAGTCCGATGTGCATTGTCCGACCGGAATGCACTGTGATTCACTAACATCATGCACCCGATATCCTGCATGTGTCGCTTCCCCGATCAGGTCCGCCAAAGTTCACCATCTTCTTCCTGTTGTATGTAAGTGCTTGTTCTTGATACCCAATTTGAATGTTAAATCCCACGCTCAGTCCGAATCAATCAGATTGTCCGATGGCCCCCCCTCCCCATTTCTGTTGCATGAGAGCCGGCACCGCTGTGTCAAAATCAGATTGCGTGTGACACAATCCTGTCCTAGTGGCACAAATCCTGAAAGCGTTGTAAAGTCCGACGGAAGTGCAATCCGCGGACCCTTAGTAATTAAGACTAGAGATGAGCGAGCACTAAAATGCTCGGGTACTCGTTATTCGAGACGAACTTTTCCCGATGCTCGAGTGCTCGTTTCGAGTAACGAGCCCCATTGAAGTCAATGGGAGACTCGAGCATTTTTCAAGGGGACCAAGGCTCTGCACAGGGAAGCTTGGCCAAACACCTGGGAACCTCAGAAAAGGATGGAAACACCACGGAAATGGACAGGAAACAGCAGGGGTAGCATGCATGGATGCCTCTGAGGCTGCTTAATCGCACCATTATGCCAAAATTATGGGCAACAGCATGGCCATGACAGAGTGACCGAATGAGGCTAGATAGCATCTAAAACATCCAATAATTGACCCTGACACTATAGGGGACGGCATGCAGAGGCAGCGGCAGCAGCGGCAGGCTAGAGAGTGGCATGGCAACATACCCTAAATGGACTCAGGCTTCAAACCAATGGGTGGCAGAGAGGAACCAAAGGAGGTGAGCAAGAAGCGCTCAAATAATATCGGTACATGATAAAAGTTTGCCAGTATATTTTGTGGATTACACAGCAGGGTGGCGACAAAGTTAACATGGAAGCCATGAAAACAATCCAAAATTCTGCCTGACACAGCTCGTTTGATAAGGGGACCATGTATGGAGGCAGTGAACTAGTAGTAGATTAAAGGTGCTGCAGTTAAAACTATGTTAGTTGGATCTCGGCATGGAGCTGGCGCTCCGCTGCCAGGCGAGCTTTTGCCAATCCAAGCCCCTGTCTCTAGGCTACTCCCCAAACAGCACTTCTAAGAACCTTTTGTATAAGATCAAGTGTAGTAGCGTTCTTATAAGTTTGGGATATGGCGGGTGAGGGGAATGTAAACATCTGTGCAAGAAGCGCTGAAATAATATCCGTAAATGAAAAAAGTTTTCCAGTATATTTTGTGGCTTACACAGCAAGGTGGCGACAAAGTTAACAACTTTGATGTGGAATCCATGAAAACAACCCAAATTTCGGCCTGACACACCTCGTTTGATAAAGGGACGATGTATGGAGGCAGCTATATGGACGACTTTTGGAGGTAGCAATGGAGACAACGTGTGGAGGCTGCTATGGAGACAATTCAATTTGGATAGTGCCTGTATGTGGCAGTCCAAAAAAGTTTTCAAACCAGAGGAGCAGGTAGATGGCCCTCCATAAAAATGGAATAGATTGAGTGCCTGTATGTGGCAGTCCAAAAAAGTTTTCAAACCAGAGGAGCAGGTAGGTGGCCCTCCATAAAAATGGAATAGATTGAGTGCCTGTATGTGGCAGTCCAAAAAAGTTTTCAAACCAGAGGAGCAGGTAGGTGGCCCTCCATAAAAATGGAATAGATTGAGTGCCTGTATGTGGCAGTCCAAAAAAGTTTTCAAACCAGAGGAGCAGGTAGGTGGCCCTCCATAAAAATGGAATAGATTGAGTGCCTGTATGTGGCAGTCCAAAAAAGTTTTCAAACCAGAGGAGCAGGTAGGTGGCCCTCCATAAAAATGGAATAGATTGAGTGCCTGTATGTGGCAGTCCAAAAAAGTTTTCAAACCAGAGGAGCAGGTAGGTGGCCCTCCATAAAAATGGAATAGATTGAGTGCCTGTATGTGGCAGTCCAAAAAAGTTTTCAAACCAGAGGAGCAGGTAGGTGGCCCTCCAGAAAAATTGAATAGATTGAGTGCCTGTATGTGGCACTCCCAAAAATTGTTTAAAACAGAGGACCGGGTCGGTGGCCCTCCATAAAAATTAAATGCATAAAGTACTATAGCTAGAGCCAGTGGGCCCTGTAAAAAAATAGCCAGTTTCCTCTGCTTTACTGTACAAAGAGGAGGAGAAGGAGGAAAATGAGGAGGAGGAGGAGTGGATAAATTATTCAGGTTGAGCTTCCTTCACCAGGTGGAGATTGGAAATTAGGAGAAATCCAGGCTTTATTCATCTTGATAAGCGTCAGCCTGTCAGCGCTGTCAGTCGACAGGCGTGTACGCTTATCGGTGATGATGCCACCAGCTGCACTGAAAACCCGCTCGGACAAGACGCTAGCAGCAGGGCAGGCAAGAACCTCCAAGGCGTACAGCGCCAGTTCGTGCCACATGTCCAGCTTTGAAACCCAGTAGTTGTAGGGAGCTGTGTGATCATTTAGGACGATGGTATGGTCAGCTACGTACTCCCTCACCATCTTTCTGTAAAGATCAGCCCTACTCTGCCGAGACTGGGGACAGGTGACAGTGTCTTGCTGGGGTGACATAAAGCTGGCAAAAGCCTTGTAAAGCGTACCCTTGCCAGTGCTGGACAAGCTGCCTGCTCGCCTACTCTCCCTCGCTACTTGTCCCGCAGAACTACGCACTCTGCCGCTAGCGCTGTCAGAAGGGAAATACTGTTTCAGCTTGTGCACCAGGGCCTGCTGGTATTCATGCATTCTCACACTCCTTTCCTCTCCAGGGATGAGAGTGGAAAGATTTTGCTTGTACCGTGGGTCCAGGAGAGTGAACACCCAGTAATCGGTGCTGGAATAAATTCTTTGAACGCGAGGGTCACGGGATAGGCAGCCTAGCATGAAATCTGCCATATGCGCCAGAGTACCAACGCGTAAGAATTCACTCCCCTCACTGGCCTGACTGTCCATTTCCTCCTCCTCCAACTCCTCCAACTCCTCTTCTTCTGCCCATACACGCTCAACAGTGAAGGACTCAACAATGGTCCCCTCTTGTGTCTCGCCAACATTCTCCTCCTCTTCCTCCTCATCCTCCTCCACCTCCTCCAATATGCGCTGAGAAACAGACCTAAGGGTGCTTTGGCTATCAACAAGGGAATCTTCTTCCCCCGTCTCTTGTGAGGAGCGCAAAGCTTCCGACTTCATGCTGACCAGAGAGTTTTTCAACAGGCCAAGCAGCGGGATGGTGAGGCTGATGATGGCGGCATCGCCACTGACCATCTGTGTTGACTCCTCAAAGTTACTCAGCACCTGACAGATATCAGACATCCACGTCCACTCCTCATTGTAGCCTTGAGGAAGCTGACTGACCTGACTACCAGTTCTGGTGGAAGTTGACATCTGGCAGTCTACAATCGCTCGGCGCTGCTGGTAAACTCTGGATAACATGGTCAGTGTTGAATTCCACCTCGTGGGCACGTCGCACAACAGTCGGTGAGCGGGCAGTTGGAGGTGGCGCTGCGCTGCCCTGAGAGTGGCAGCATCTGTGCTGGACTTCCTGAAATGCGCACAGATGCGGCGCACCTTCGTGAGCAAATCAGACAGATTGGGGTATGTCTTGAGGAAACGCTGAACTATCAGATTTAACACATGGGCCAGGCATGGCACATGTGTCAGTCTGCCGAGTTGCAGAGCCGCCACCAGGTTACGGCCGTTGTCACACACAACCATGCCTGGCTTCAGGTTCAGCGGTGCCAGCCACAGATCAGTCTGCGCCGTGATGCCCTGTAATAGTTCTTGGGCGGTGTGCCTTTTATCGCCTAGGCTCAGCAGTTTCAGCACCGCCTGCTGTCGCTTAGCGACGGCACTGCTGCTGTGCCTAGAGCTACCGACTGATGGCGCCATGCCCACGGATGGTCGTTCGGAGGAGGAGGTGGAGGAGGGGTGGGAGGAGGAGGAGGCATAGTAGGCCTCAAACACCTGGACCGAGGTAGGCCCCGCAATCCTCGGCGTCGGCAGTATATGACCAGCCGCAGGGTCACACTCGGTCCCAGCCTCCACCAAGTTAACCCAATGTGCCGTCAGAGATATATAGTGGCCCTGCCCGGCAGCACTCGTCCACGTGTCCGTGGTCAGGTGGACCTTGTCAGAAACGGCGTTGGTCAGGGCACGGATTATGTTGTCTGACACGTGCTGGTGCAGGGCTGGGACGGCACATCGGGAAAAGTAGTGGCGGCTGGGGACCGAATACCGAGGGGCGGACGCCGCCATGAGGCTGCGAAAGGCCTCGGTCTCTACTAGCCTATAGGGCAGCATCTCCAGGCTTAGCAATCTGGAGATGTGCACATTAAGGACTTGGGCGTGCGGGTGGGTTGCACTATATTTGCGTTTCCGCTCCAGCGTCTGGGGTATGGAGAGCTGAACGCTGGTGGATGCTGTGGAGGATCGTGGAGGCGACGATGGGGTTTTTGTGGCAGGGTCCTGGGCAGGGGGCTGACTATCAGCTGACACAGGGGAAGGAGCAGTGGTGTGCACGGCCGGAGGTGAACGCGCTTGTTGCCACTGAGTGGGGTGTTTAGCATTCATATGCCTGCGCATACTGGTGGTAGTTAAGCTAGTAGTGGTGGAACCCCTGCTGATCCTGGTTTGGCAAATGTGGCACACCACAGTCCGTCGGTCATCCGGTGTTTCCTTAAAGAACCTCCAGACTTCTGAAAATCTAGCCCTCGCCGCAGGAGCCCTCGCCACGGGAGCTTCACTAGTTGACACATTTGGCGCTGATGCACCAGCTCTGGCCCTGCCTCTCCGTCTGGCCCCACCACTGCCTCTTCCAACCTGTTCTGGTCGAGGACTCTCCTCCGTCTCAGAAGCACTGTGTTCACCCGGCCTCTCAACCCAGCTTGGGTCTGTCACCTCATCATCCTCCGATCCCTCAGTCTGCTCCCCCCTCGGACTTCCTGCCCTGACAACAACTTCCCCACTGTCTGACAACCGTGTCTCCTCATCGTCGGACACCTCTTTACACACTTCTTCCAGTACGTCAACAAGGTCATCATCACCCACAGACTGCGACTGGTGGAAAACCTGGGCATCGGAAAATTGCTCATCAGCAACCGGACAAGTGGTTTGTGACTGTGGGAAGGGTCCAGAAAACAGTTCCTCAGAGTATGCCGGTTCAAATGGCAAATTTTGCTGGGAGGGGGCAGACTGGGGGGGAGGAGGCTGAGGTGCAGGAGCTGGAGGAGTGCCGATTTCGGTGACATGGGTGGACTGCGTGGAAGACTGACTGGTGGACAAATTGCTCGAAGCATTGTCGGCAATCCACGACATCACCTGTTCGCACTGTTCTGGCCTCAACAGTGCTCTACCACGAGTCCCAGTAACTTCAGACATGAACCTAGGGAGTGTAGCTCTGCGGCGTTCCCCTGCTCCCTCATCAGCAGGTGGTGTCTCACCCCGCCCAGGACCACGGCCTCTGACCCCTGCAGTAGTTGGACGCCCACGTCCCCGCCCTCGTCCTCTACCCCTAGCCCTCGGGTTAAACATTTTGAAAATGAGAGTTATAACTTTAATTTTTTTTTACCTTTTTTTGTGTTTTTTCTTTGTGTGTTTTTTAGTTTTTAAAACCAAACGATGCTATCCTATTGCTATGGCTATTTTCTAGCCAAGTATGAAAGCACACTGCTATGCCAGATGAGATGACGCTGAGTTATGAAAAAAATAAACGTAAAATAAAAAAGGAAATGGCAGACTGTGCCTAATTGAAATCCAACCCCGGGCCCTAATAAATTTTCCCACTTCGGTCTTTGCGATGGATATGTGCGTCACTAAGCGCAAAACACAGTGGTCGCAAGTCTCACTCCAAATTGCTCACAATTTGCTAGTAGATGCACTGCAACAACTACAGCCACCAGCAGATCAACCAGAAATCAAATATATATAACGCTACTGTAGGCGTAAGTAAGCCGTTTGTATTCTCCTATGGCTATTTTCTAGCCAAGTATTAAAGCACACTACTATGCCAGATGAGATGACGCTGAGTTATGAAAAAAATAAACGTAAAATAAAAAAGGAAATGGCAGACTGTGCCTAATTGAAATCCAACCCCGGGCCCTAATAAATTTTCCCACTTCGGTCTTTGCGATGGATATGTGCGTCACTAAGCGCAAAACACAGTGGTCGCAAGTCTCACTCCAAATTGCTCACAATTTGCTAGTAGATGCACTGCAACAACTACAGCCACCAGCAGATCAACCAGAAATCAAATATATATAACGCTACTGTAGGCGTAAGTAAGCCGTTTGTATTCTCCTATGGCTATTTTCTAGCCAAGTATTAAAGCACACTACTATGCCAGATGAGATGACGCTGAGTTATGAAAAAAATAAACGTAAAATAAAAAAGGAAATGGCAGACTGTGCCTAATTGAAATCCAACCCCGGGCCCTAATAAATTTTCCCACTTCGGTCTTTGCGATGGATATGTGCGTCACTAAGCGCAAAACACAGTGGTCGCAAGTCTCACTCCAAATTGCTCACAATTTGCTAGTAGATGCACTGCAACAACTACAGCCACCAGCAGATCAACCAGAAATCAAATATATATAACACTACTGTAGGCGTAAGTAAGCCGTTTGGATTCTCCTATGGCTATTTTCTAGCCAAGTATTAAAGCACACTACTATGCAAGATGAGATGACACTGAGTTATTAAAAAAATAAACGTAAAATAAAAAGAAACTGGCAGACTGTGCCTAATTGAAATCAAACCCCTAATAAATTTTCCCACTTTGGTGTTTGAGGTGGATATGTGTGTCACTAAGAGCTAAACACAACGGTAGCAAGTCCCCCTGCTAATTCCTCACAATATGGTACTAGCTGCACTACTAGTGCCAGCAAGCCCAGCCACAAGCAAATAAAAAAAAAAAGGATAACGTTATTGTAGCCCTAAGAAGGGCTGTTGTAGAATCACTCCTGCCTAACAGTAAGCTAATAGAACACCCTAACGCTTTCCCTGACCAGCAGCAGCTCTCTCCCTAGCGGCATCCAGACAGAGAATGATCCGAGCAGCGCGGGCAGCGGCTAGTCTATCCCAGGGTCACCTGATCTGGCCAGCCAACCACTGCTATCGACGTGTAAGGGTACCACGTCATGCTGGGTGGAGTGCAGAGTCTCCTGGCTTGTGATTGGCTCTGTTTCTGGCCGCCAAAAAGCAAAACGGCGGGAGCTGCCATTTTCTCGAGCGGGCGAAATACTCGTCCGAGCAACGAGCAGTTACGAGTACGCTAATGCTCGATCGAGCATCAAGCTCGGACGAGTATGTTCGCTCATCTCTAATTAAGACCCAATGGGTCTAGAATTGTAAGAGCTACTTGCAGAAAATGGCCAGGACAGTAAAACCAAAACTAGAAGGAGTGGAGATTTTCCCAGGAGAGACAAGGAGAACTGGAAAAGTTAGGGGTTGAGTCAAAGATAAAGAATAATGTAATTATGAGATGGGAAGGTATTGGCATAAACTTAGTGTCACGGTTTACAAGGAAGAAGGATACCATATAAAGAGAGCAGCAAGAACTAGGGAAACAGGGAAGGGAAAAACTGCCCCTTACTCTAAACCAGCTTACCCGAGCTAGTTCCGGACCCAAAAACTTCTCTCTCTCTCTGAACACGAAGACCTTTCCAGATAGTAAAGGAAAAAGGACTAAAGGATATTGGGGTCTGGTGTACCAAATTGCCCCCCCCCCCTTAACAAAATTATTGCAAGAAAAACTTGGCAAACTAGAAATCCCAGCATGCACACAAACACAGACAAAGGGGAACAGACAAGTGGTGAGAGAATACAAGAGAACAGACAAACTTCACAGAATCTCTCACTATAGTCAATGAAACAAGCAACTAGAAAGTAAAGATGTTCCTACAGATTGGTGCCAGGGATAAGCTGTAGTTACAACAATACCTAGCAAATACTGAGTGACAAAAAAGGATCCTGGCCACTTCTGATAGGATAATACAAATAAAAGCTGAGAACTAAAAGCAGCAGCAGGTAATAAAACAATCAAGGAGTATTAATGGCTTTAGGCCTCCAAACACCTACAAGCGACCTTAATTGGTGAAGTCTCTATAAGGAGAACTCTTTCTGAAACTATAGCCTCAAACTATACTGCAATGTCCCTTTTTTTCCCCCTCAAACAATTGTAACTTTCTAAATGTATATCTTTCTTTATATTTCCCAGTACCTTTTCAGCTATGTGTGTCATGAAAAGAACAGATTTTTTTGCTTTGTGCAAATCCATTTGTCCTATCAATTCACTTTGTTATAGCACATTGCAAAAATCTGCCAACTTTGAGACATACTGTAAATCTCTATGTCCAGCCAAGAGGAAAGAGGTTAAAGAATACATAGCTGTTGAAGCTGGTTTGTTAGAATTATTTTCAAGAACACATGGACCTGGGCCATTTAAATTCCATTATGTTGTGCATGTTCATGTCTAGATCAGAAGCGGATAGCAAAGATAAAAAAGAACAGGCTATGATCATTGACTGTAGGGTGTTCCGGGGTAGATTAAGACTGCCAGGGGCCCTGGGCTATATAAATATTATAGCCCCTGGAATCACTTCCTACATATGGTAATAGAATCAGCTTCTTGGGGAATTAAGAATGAGATCCTTCTGCCTGTTTTCAATCTGTGGTTACGGGACCTTGGAGGAGCTTCAAACATCCTGAGATGGCTCTTGTGTACATGTGTATTGAGAGAAGGAACAGGTGTAAGAGGATTTTATGGGTGAAGGTACTTCTCAATATAAAATTTAGTGGTTGGTTTGGGTGGCCTCCTAGAAGGCCTGCACCCTGGGGTACCACCCAACCGCCCATATTATATTCAGGGCCGGCGTCAGCACCTGGCATACCTGGGCAAAAGCCGGGGCCCACTGGAGGCGGAGGAGCTGTGTACTACAGATATAATAATGATGCAGAGAGCAGTCACTCTCTGCATCATCAGTTCCTGTGCAGCGTTTGGCCGGCTGCTGTATTAGGAATTTCACAGAGGAAGACTGGAAGGCTGGACGCAGACAGAGGCAACATGTGCTGAACTTGTCACATCTGTCTGCAAGAATGTATGTTGACCCCCGTGACCCTGTGTAAGGAGGCTTCGGAGTACAGCATGGAAGGAGTCAGGCCACTGTCTGTTCGGTTAACCCTTTGCTATCTTGCCCCTGACAGTCAGGTTCTCATGCCACTGCCTACCTCTTACTTTTGTAGTCCATCCTTGTAGAGTAGTCTAAAACCTGCTGATGTCTGACATGCATTTTCTCCCTCCTACAGTGTAAATTATTGCCCACTTTCTGCCCCCTGCCAATTTACCCCTGTGTCACCTGTTCTACCTCTTTTCCAATGTCTCCCTTCCTGTTGACCCCCTCCTATTCCTTAAAAACAATAACCCTGAAGCTGCGTTCACACATGGGCCACATATATTAAAGCGGTTACGCCAGTTTTCTATCTGAATGTCGAAACTGCTTGTACGTGTATTTATAAAGCGTCTGTACCAGTTTTTTGTGGCAGCTGCTCTGTAGCCGCCACACCACAAAATTCTGCACATAAAGGGGCGTTCCAGTGCATAGTCGGACCCTCCACCACATTTGTTACTGCAACACGACTGAATTGCGTTGCACAGTTAACCGTGCACCAAAAAAGGTTGTTGACACTTCCCGAAAAGTGCAGGGGGCACCAGATTAATGAAGACTGTGCGGCAGTATTCTATAATGTGCTGCATCCTGCACACTCCACAGGCAAACTGCACTTAGTGCACTACTTTTGATAAATGTGGTCCACAAAGTTTTCTGCACACGTTTGTACGTATGCATAACACCACATGTGTTTTCATGTTTTTGGCTACTTAGAAAGAGTTTTCTTTCATTACTAGAAGTGTAAGCATGTGTGAAAATGTAAACACAGCAGATTACGCTTCCATCAATGAAAATGGCTTTAAAAGCAGCAAAACACATGGTAACATGAAAAATGGATGGTGGGGTAACAGGAGGGGGAAAAAGTGGGCCATGGGTCACTCTCTCTGACTCAAATTTGGGAGGCATAGTAAAGGGGCTCACTGAGGCACTTGCGCCATTGGCCTACTTAAACCTGGAGCCGGCCCTTATTATATTCCACCACTGAGGGTGCTTAAACCAGAAAGCAGAAATATTAAGCTGATTCTGGATCCAAAAATAACAGCATGAAAGCTAATTTATTGCTGGTATATAATTAAAAGTCAACATTAATCTTATTAGCCCAAAAGACCAACACACTGTACATACTCCAAGCACCAGCTGTATGATGTATCCAGCATCAAACCAACATGCCCACATACAGCTCATTTACCTGCCCCATCAAATCAGGTCACCTTCTGCTCATGCATCAAATACAGCCAATGTAGTAATGGCAACATATCAGTATAGGCAACATATCAGTATAGGCAATAGAATATTCCTGGACTATAGTATTTGACAAGTTGTGAAGCGTGAAGCGCTGAGCCCTCTCCATAGCCGGTAAGTCTTTGCTGCATATTGCAGCAAAGGCTTACTGGTAACACCCGCGATCGGTGCTATCAAAAGGATGGCGACGTGTGGGCGCCGCCATCTTTTCGAGGATCGCCGCTCCCCGTGACGTCATCGGGGAGCGGCGATCCATCGCCATGGTAACCTCGGGTCTCGCGAAGACCCGAGGCTACTTCGGGTTATGGGTTATTCAATACCATCTCTATGAAGTGCAATTTGTTACGCAGAAAATAAGCCGTCACACAGCTCTGTACATGGAAAAATAAAAAAGTTATGGATTTTTGATAATGGGGAGTAAAAAATTAAAATGAAAAAACAAAAAAGGGCCAGGTCCTGAAAGGGTTAATAATAAATCCTTGTATGTCTGTGACTATTTAGGGAATCTGCTGCCACAATACCCAAATACCTACCGAAACAAACTGCTATGTCAAATAGGGCTATTACCACACATGCCACCATTGTTTTTATTTTCCAGCTGCTCCTTCAATGACAAAAAGTAACTTTAGAAATATGCAAATGAGGCTAACAAAAGTGTTGGTGACATGTGTGAGCAAAGCCCTACATAACCTAGCAGTACGTTCGGATAGATACTGTAAATGGTGGTGATAGATTCCCTTTAAAGAAGGTCTAGCAGCAGTTTTGACCATAATAAGCTGATGACAGTAATAGATAGAAGCCCCAGTAATCTGTGTAATCAATGTTTGTTTGTGTTGTAAGTAGCAGCTCGACTGTGAAAACTGCATTTATATTTTAGTATTGTAGCTGGACTTGGTGCACTCATGTGTGAGATCTCTTCACTAAAGTGCTCTGCTCTGAGTAACTGCTGTAGTAGGCATCTGATTAGATATTACAGCAGATGGGAGAGGTGAATCAAAGAATGGAGATCAAAGAAAGAAGCAGTGTGAAGTTACTCCCCAAGGGGAATAAAGGATGAAAGAATGTGCATGAAAAGGTGAATCAAAGAATGGACCAGTGTGAGGTAATTCCCCCAGTGCATCAAGTCCTGGCACAATCATGGAATATAAATATATTTTTCCTGCAACTGCTACTTACAATACACACACACCGGGCAATAACTTACAGATTTATGGTCAAAATGCTGAACTCCCATTTCTGTAGAAAGAGAAGTAGAAATAGTTGTTTCTTTGTTAAACAGTTTACCAGGTAAAGGTTAAATATATACATCTTATATAGAGGATATTGCCAACCAAAGAAACATTACCCTCATTCACAACTTAGAATAATAGAAGCCCATAACTTGCTACAAATGAAAGGAGTGGAGGCTAATATGCAAAATGGACATTTATAGAGATGTGGTAAGGGTGTTGAAGCAGTAAACATAGTTGTCCAAGGAATTCTCTTTCAATAATTCCTCTTATAAATCTTGGGCTACATGCACACAATGTTGAGTCCGCCGTATCGTAGCATGGTGGGCACACGTCGGCCCCGGGGAGAGGGAGAGAGGGTGAGTGATGTATGGCGCACGCCGCCCTATTCTGGGGAAAGTTAGGACATGTCCTATCTTTCTCACGCCTATGCGACGGTACAGTGCCGCACGTATGGAGCACTGCACCGCTCCCGTACGGCGCCGTGTGCCGATTGCCGTCTTTGTGGGACGTATATACGGCGTATATGTCGCCCATACGGCCGTGTGAATGTAGCCTTATCATTTTACTGGTTGGAAATGTTTTTATGCAATCAGTACAATCATTGATTGGGACCCCTGCTGCTACCTCTCACTGGGTCTCTGCCTGTCCATACACTTAGTCTTTACAGGTCGGGCTGTAGAGGTCATTATTCATCCAGATCTATGCTGGCATAGGGATACACTGTGTCTTGCAATAGGTTTTCCTACTTTCCTGTAGTATAATACGCACATAGGGCATTTCTTCTAATGATAAATTACTCCAACAAGTAACTGTTGTAACTTAATTTTTGTTACGGCTCAACCCTCCCCCGCCAGTGAGTGTTAACTCCATAAATGCCTGCCAGCTCTGTGTGCTCCCCATTTACTCCACGATGACGTCACAGGGAGCAAAAATCCTTGGAAGAGTGGTGAAATGATAGCATCATAAATTATAAAGCTTGCTGCTTTGTGTGTTCCACAAAAAGGATACCTCCATCTGCCAGTATATGGATACGCTCAGAGTATATGACTGGAGCATTCGTGGCGTATACGCAGAGAGCTTCACAAAAATAGGATGTGAAGCTAACATAAGTAGTGAAACTTGAAATCAGATGGTCAGCACTCGCTTGTTCATTCTTTAGTCATAGATCATTTATGACTAAAGACATGTTCAAGGTCTGAAACGCGTCAGAGGGCTTCTACCTTTTTCATGGCTGTATGTTTGTAGCTTTTATCTTGGACCAATAAAGAATTGTAGTTGATTTAAATGAACAAGTGAGTGCCGAGAGGATTGAGCACCTGGAAAACAGCGGGATCTAACCTATGTAACTGCTAACTTCCATAACATCTCCTGGTTCTTTTATACTAATCTTTAAAGCGCCTCTTTCACTTTACTTACTAGTCGTGTCTAGCAAACCTATTTTCATCTGCTAGCAGGAGAGAGTCTTCCACTGCTTGACTATTACCTGATCCTAATAGGTGCTGCAATAATAGAAGCCAATACAGACAACTTATCTCCTACTTTTACTTGTGCATTTTTAGATTGTATATGCAACATATTAATAGAAACATAGTTTAGATCATATTGTGAATATTTAAAGATAAGTTGAGGAGGGCTGGCTTCAACGTATGTTTTCTGTAGCACAATCCCTTTGTCTGAGATTACTGATCCACATTTACACTATAATTTTCTGTATTGTGGAAGTGGAACAACTGCCTACACCTTTGGCACCACATAAATAGAAAAATCCATACTATTACACTCACATAATTGATACATATGTTCTAAAGGCTGCAAGCAGAAGTGTCTGGGACTTTTGCTATTGTATTGAATTAACAGAAGCTGTGGATGTACAGTATATATAATCTAATGGGGTGAACATTGCCTCTAACCCCTTCCAATCCATGTCTAGGCACATAATTGCAAGGTGATGGGTTGGAGATGGCACAGAAATCAAATGGCAACCTATTTTACACAGACAACAAGTGAAGGACAACCCTCATGGATATCCCACTCCTACAATCTTGGTTTGACATCCCAAGTCGGATGACTTCATGGTGGTGGTAATGTAACCAACCACTTGTAACTTATCTGACATGGGAAGGAGTAAATAACTCCTACCTGTCACATGATGTGGGGTCATGATGTCATAGAATGTGGTCCAGTGATGTACTCACAAAACATTACATTATTTAAAAAAAACATACAAGTAGAGAATTTGAGGATTCTGGACAAGTTATATGTAAATAACGTTTCCAGGGAGGAAATGGTTAACATTGCCTCAGTACTCCCTTATATCCCAATATATGATTATCCTTATATCCCAAATATAGATTAAATAAAAGCCAAACCATTCAGTCTTTTCCAAGTGGAAATGGTGCTCGTTTATAGACAGCACAGCTTCACTTGTCATGATCTTTCAGAAAAGGTTTGGATTGACAGGACATGTATTCTGCTATTTTAGTTAACAAATAAAAAATGATACAATTTCAATGTTATCTATCATGCCCCTATCACTGATATAGATAGATCTGCCAACTGTGTTTAAAGGGGCTTTCTCACAAAACAAGTTAGGTCCTATCAACAGCATAGGGCCTAACTTGCTGATCAGTGGGGGTCTCAGTGATGAGACCCCTCAGATCATGAAAACGGATGGGGTCTGATGTACCTCCGTCTGACCCCTTGTCACTCCCCAAGATGAAAGGAGCAGTAGGTCGCACATGTCTGTTCTGCTTCATTCATTCTATGAAGCTGATGGACATTGCAGAGCGTTGTTTGAGTGGTCCGTTGGAGGTACTTCGGACCCCGTTCTCATGATCTGTGGGGGTCTCATCACTGAAACCCCCACTTCTCAGCAAGTTTGTTTCATGGGAAACCCCTTTAAGTGGGGTAAGAAGGACCAATTCCATCATCCTACGGGTTCTGTCAGGATTATTTCCATTTCATTACCCATGAAATCCTGCTCCAAATTGACCTTTTGAGCAGACGTTCCATTATTATTAATTTATTTATATATTTTTGAAACCTTTGAGATGCACTATGTTCTTTTTTTAATGTTTTTGAATGGTCATTATCTTTCTAAAACTGAAGGAAAATAGCATGTGTTTAAGAAACATTTACTTAGGTTATGAGCAGGGTCGGCTCCAAGTTTCAGTGGGCAACAGAGCCTCAATGGGCCCCTTTACAGTGAACATATGCGGCAGCATTAAAAATTCAGAAACTAAAAACAGTCCCCTGTTCCCTAAAATATTCCCCTGTTTAGCATACTAAACAGTCCCCTGTTCCCTAAAATATTCCCCTGTTTAGCATACTAAACAGTCCCCTGTTCCCTAAAATATTCCCCTGTTTAGCATACAGAAATCTAAGAAATACAATTTTTGCCTGGATGCCGGACATAATCCTCCTCTTTATGGGATAGTACACCGACCCCACCTTAGAAGTCTGTGCTTTGGCTTCAGTTTGACATGGAGCAGGTGAGAAGTAATTACACAAAACATTTTTTTCTTCACTTCTTCATTCTGCCAAACTTTATTTTCCATGTTGTCATGTGAACAAAGGCTCATTCAGCTTAACTGGGCAACCAACTTTAAGGATATTTTCTGGGATATTATTTTATTTATGATAACTTCCAAGTCTATAGAGACGTACGGTTCCAGATCCCCACTAATCTGATGAAAAGTGACAAAATACCTCAACAACATTAAAGACTCAACATCCTTTAAAGACTCCCACCAAGCTGATTGTTGAGCTATCCAGAAGTGAAAAGAATATGTCAGTTTAGTGATCTCTGTAATCATCCCTAAGAATTAGAAGCAGGATTCTGAAACGTGGATAAATGTTCCAGGATTGTATCTAGACTTGAAGCACTCTAGTGCCTTGGGTGTAATATCTATTCACTGCACAGCCCTTCCCGCTTAGTAACTGCTGCAGTATTCAACCAGAAGCCTGTTGCTGTTGTGACTCATAACAGAGTGGATTTCAGCTCCAATTCTGGCTACAATCCTGGAATATAAATGCAGTTTTCACATTTCTGTTGAGGCTAACAATACACATAAAGGTATGGCTACACAGATCTCAGGTGAAAATACTAACACTGCCTGCAGCTTTGCATGGTCAAAACATTTAACCAATTCAGCCTACTGCTATTTTTGGACCATGATTCTTGACAACTTGAGACAACGCAGACCACTTTCACACATTCAGTATGTGATCAGTATTTCACATCAGTATTTGAGAGCCAAAATCGCAAGTGGAACATTCACAGTGGAAAGATATTGTAATGGCAGGACACAAACAAGGACAGTGAGCCCTGACACTGAGACCCCCAATCTGTCCCTACCTACTTATTGGGCCCCCCCTAAACGAAGGCCAATAACTGGGCGGTGTTCCCTCCCTGGGTAAGGTGTGAACACGTAACAAAACAGACAAACAAACACAATAAGGTGAGGTAATAAATCCAAGACGGCAACAGCGGGATATCAATAACCAAATCACAATCCAAATAGACTAGTCAATAAACAGGCAAAAAATCAGAATCAAGAAGTCAGAATCAGAAATACAAGAGAGCTAGGCACACAGCAAGATAGCAGTTTGACCAGCAAGGAGTCAAAGCAACACTGGAGACTTACAGGGAACTCAGCCCTGCCACAGGTGGAAGGAGCAACAATTACAGATCACAGTGTTAACTCTTGCAAGACAGACTCAGTGAGGCCAGCGCCACACAGGGCGCTTTGTCTGCGCTTGCAAACGCAAGCCGGTGGGCGCGACTTTGTCTGCGTTTGCGTTTGCAAGCGCAGACAAAGCGCCCTGTGTGGCGCCGGCCTGAGGGGAGTGGCAGAAATCAGGTCAGACAGCATAGGACCTAGTTCACACTGCAGAAAGATGATAAACTCAGTGGGGCACATTTACTTACCCGGTCCAGTCGCGATCCAGCAGCGGGTTCTCCGACGCTGATTCGGGTTCTGCCGGGATTCACTAAGGTCCGTGCGCCGATATTCACCAGGTGTCGCTGCTGCACCGAGGTCCGCTGGAGTTCACCTGCTTTTTTCTGGTGTATGTGAGTGGTTGATCTTGCGATACAAATGGCTTTTTAAATTCTGCGGTTTTTCCGAATCCTTCGGGTTGTCCGGTGGCCACGCCCCCCGATTTCTGTCGCGCGAAATTCGGCGCGATTGCGCCAAAAATCGATCGGGTGCGCCACAATTCCGTGAAATACAGCGCAAAGAGGAAATATTCGGGAAAAACTCGACGGATTTGCGGCTGCGGACCCTTAGTAAATGTGCCCCAGTGTCTCCTAATCCTAATAGCACGGTTAGAGGAGACAGAAGGCGCAGATGTGACAGATATAATGGAAATATCTGCTGGATCTTTGGACTCACTGCTGGTTTAGACTTATAAATACCTGTGCAAAATACTGAACAAATACTGACCATGTGAAAGTGACATTTAGGCCACATTCACGCGACTGTATGGGGGATGTATGTATGGCTGCAAGCTTGTGGCTGTACATAGGCCCCCCCATAGACGGCAATGGCCCCAAGGAGAGACATGTCCTATCTTTCCCATCACCCTTCCTCACCATCGCCCCATATATGCCCGCTTGGCTATGGCCTGATGGGCATACATTTGTGTAAATGTAGCCTAACACACAATGGGGCAGATTTACTTACCTGGACCATTCCCGATCCAGCAGTGCGTTCTCTGCGCTGGATTCGGGTCCGGCCGGGATCCATTAAGGTAGTTCCTCTGCCATCCACCAGGAGGTGCTGCTGCACTGAAAAGCATCGGAACGCGCTGGAGTTCACCGAGCCGGGCTGAGTGAAGGTAAGTGCAAGCTCCGCAACAGATTTTTTGTTTTAAATGGGGCGGTTTTTCCGAATCCGTTGGGTTTTCGTTTGGCCACGCCCCCGATTTCCGTCGCGTGCATGCCAGCGCCAATGCGCCACAATCAAACTGCGTGCGCCAATATCCCGGGGCAATTCAGGGGAAATCGGCGCAAATCGGAAATATTCGGGTAACACGTCGGGAAAACGCGAATGACCCCCAGTGTTTATTGTGGTATTCATGGATATTTGTTGCTATATCTATATATTGTAGTGTGTGAAGCAGGGTATGTATTCTGTACAGCTATAGGTATTATTTTTAGCAGCAGTGCCTGAAAAAAAACTCTCAATGGCTCCTTAATGCAGATAAATTATCACTGGAAATAGTCGCTTGCGCAATAAAACATTGTGTGGGAGTAATGGAGGTACATGGACCCATTGTACAGTGCTGGGGCCTCTCTTTACAAAGCCCAATTTAAAGACTTCCATCAACTTCATCTTTTGTGTCTTAAAGACATAGCAGACAGCAAAACCTTTTATATGCCATCTTCATACAGTAATTGCTTCTCTGCTTGCTACGTGCTCATTTTCTAGAACATTGAGTTGCTGTTTGTCACATTGTATGGCTGACGCTTCATGGCCTGGAATTACTAGGAATATTACTAATTACAGCGTGTTGGAAAGCATCTTGGAAAATAGACAGAGGTTAGATGTTCTTTCACCTTAAAATATTGTACAAGTCGATGATACATATGATACATCTAGATCTGTGCTACCTAGTGAATTATAACAACATGTTTTTGGCTATTATTATTAGTAGTAAATAGTCAAAAATCTAGCAATAATTTCCATTGTTATATTTTTGAAATAGGTGAAGGTATAGTTCAGCCTTGTGAATGTTAACGTTTATTGAGTGTACAATAGGTTTATTCAGGTAACATTAAATCATGAGATTTTGTATTTGTAAACAAATTATTTTTTCAACCAATATTCAAAGGAATTGGGAATCAGTTTTCATCATACTAGAATATTGTTAGTAGTTGTAGTACTGTGAAAAATAGATTTAGATTCCAGGACTGAGGCTTCTCCAAGTTTACTGAGTGTTTGTCCTCACACTATGTGCTCAGCCCTCTGTGTTGAGTCCCCTTTTTAGCCCCTCTACTATACTTTAATTAGTAGTAATGTAGTTTAGTAATGAACCAGATTCTTGGGGAAGTTTTAACCTAGTGGGGCATCAATGGCTATAAGTCTCAACACACCTGCAAGGCAGCCTTAATGGGCAAAATCTCAGTAAGGCCCCTTCCACACTAGCGTTTTTCACGCGCGAGTTCTGCGCGTGCTTTTGACGCGCAGAACTTGCATTGCACTCTGTCCCATTGTTTCCAATGGGCCTTTCCTCATTTGCGTTGTTTTTCACGCGCATGCTTGCGTTTGTTTTGACGCACATCAAAATCGCAGCATGCGGGGGGGCGTGGCTAGCCATGAGCCGGACCAGACGCGTGTGAGAGAAGCTCCGCTCCGGGCCTAGCATTTTAGGACGAAAGCACCTATCTTAATGGGGAGATCGGGACACCGAAGGACTTCTAAACGTGTGCAGGAGGGCACCGCTCCAATCACGCCGATCTCCAACTTCTTTTACCCCCTGCAGCAGCGCTCACCCTCATCGGGAAGCACTTCCCGCGAACTGAGATCGCGGGCGACGCCATCTTGCCGTGCGCCACGAGGAGCGGCCGCAGCAGCATCGCGACCATCGGCAGCTGGCCGCGGGGGATCCGGCAGCAAGCGATCTGGGAGAGCTCTGCAGTCGGAGCGAAAGCGGAGTGAGCTGCTCCCTATACCGCCAACCACCGCGCCGCGGCAAGACATCTCCCCCACCCGAGGCGCATCTGCAGTCTCTCCAAGCCTGCCAGAGACGGAGCCGGAGGGAACAGGGAGAAGCAGCCACTGCAGCAAGGGCACGGTCCAGCCAGCCTCGCAGCTACCTTCACCGGTAAGGACGATTCCAGCCCACTCAGCCCAGACATCACAACGAGTAAACTCCCGGAAAGGATCTATCGGGTCCCACCATAAGCCAGCTGCATTAGCTGAAATGGCTCCCCCACAGAAGACGAGGGTTGCGCAGCTGAGCTCCTCACAAACAAGCCTCACACCTGCACCCCCTAAAGCAGGGGATAAAAATAGACCCACGCACAGTCCACCTTCTAAAAAGTTATTGTACCCACCTGCAATGCCTGTATCCTCAGCCTCATCGGGTGAATCGACCCTTACCAACCAGTCTCCAAGGGCTCAAGGTGCTACTATTCTACAAATAGAACCCACATCTGTGAATGAGAACGCTACTTACCATTCTGACTTACCTGCTCCCGAGGTTGCAGCTCATACTCTTAAGGGTCACCCAGAACTGCAGGCCCTGTTAGCCCTCTTGCCTTCTAAAAGGGATATGGATGTGCTCGCTGCTGACCTAAAGGGTGCTTGGCGCCAAGACCTCCAACAAGTGCAGGAAGAAGTATCTGAGCTGCAGGAGAGAGTGGATGATTTGGAAATGTTTAAATCAGAAATGTCTGCCACAATAACAGATATTCGTGAGCAAGTATCAACAACTATCTCTCAGCAGCGCCAGCTTATGCTCCAGATGGATGACCTGGAAAATCGGAACAGGCGCAATAACATTCGCATTAGGGGCCTACCTGAGGCCACTCAGTCATCAGACATAATTCCGACGCTAACGGGTATATTCAACAGTCTGCTGAACCGTGCTGTGGACATCCCCATTGAAATGGACAGAGCGCATAGAGCGTTGCGAGCTAAAAGCTCGGATCCAACACGTCCAAGAGACATCATATGCAGAATTCACCACTTTAATATTAAAGAGCAGATTATGCAGAAAGCAAGAATGAAAGGCGCATTTGACTTTGATGGTGCCTCGATCACACTATTTCCTGATCTATCTAGGAGGACGCTGAGACAGAGAGCGGCACTGCGTCCTTTGCTATCCCTGTTGCAAAACAGAAATATAGTGTATAGGTGGGGATTCCCATTTGCATTGCATGCTCGCGTAGGCACCAAAACAGTGACTCTTACACAGCATGAGGAACTCCAGTCCTTCCTACAGCAATTGGATCTGCCGGACGTGCGGCTTCCGGATTGGAATGCTCCTCTGCTAGATAACCAAGTACCACAAAAAAGGCAATCGCAATGGAACGTGGATGCAAACCCGTTTGTTGCTTCACCAAGACCACAGAGACAAAGAGCCAGAAGAAACCCATCAGAAGAGCGCCTACAGGAGGACTGATGTTAAAGAGCTGCCCCTTTGAAGCTTAGGTGATATTATTATTAAAATGTCTGTTGTTAACTTTTAGTTTAACATTGCTACCCCCCTTGATGTACACCCAACTCTCTAGCTTGTTCTGATGGCTCACTGAAGCAATGAGACATTCTATATAAGCCTGACTACCACTTGTATACATAGGATTTTAATCAGCAAGGTATACATGTGGTAGTAGGGACCAATCGATCTCCCCTTATAGCTGAACACAAAAGTCCTATTGTGTTGTATACTTTCTCTTTTTTTTTTTTCCATATGGCCCGGATCGTTATTACGAATCCAGGCTATTAGTAGTTGTTGTATCTCTTATCTGGTAAAACCACCTTCCCCCCAATAGGTGGAACTACGATAAGACATCATAGTTCCTTTTTGCTTAGCTGCATTAAAGTTTTCTAGTTAAGCTCCGACCTTTTGACTTTCCCTCAGGTCGGTTAGTTCGTTCCCCTTCACCTCTACTCTCCCCTCCCATCTATCTATACAGAGCAGTCACTCCCTTTTCCCGATATGTCTACCTTGAACATTGCATCCTTTAATGCGAAGGGCCTCAACCTCCCAGAAAAGAGGTCGCAAGTTCTATATACATTTCATAAACGAAAGGTTCATGTGTTGTGTGTACAAGAGACACACTTTAAGAGAGGATATGAACCAAAAATCAATAGCAGGTATTACCCCATCCACTACCACAGCACCAACCCAGACAGTAAATCCAAGGGAGTATCCATTTTTATACACAAAAATATACAATGTAGGATTCTTGATAGTGTTGTGGATCCAGATGCCAGATACATATTCCTGAAATGTGATATACAGGGTTCCATATATACCATAGCCAATGTCTACGCACCAAACTCAGGTCAGACCAATTTCCTGCTCAGAGCACTGGACCACTTATGTTCATTTGCCAGGGGATCTCTGATTTTAAGCGGGGATTTTAATATGGCTCTTAACCCCCTACTTGACTCTTCTTCAAACCGGACCTCCATCCCATACAGCAAAATTAACAGGCTTAGAAAAAGTCTGCACTCCTTGCAATTATGCGATGCATGGAGAACTCAACACCCAGACGATCGTGACTATACATTTTATTCCCCGGTACATAACATGTATAGTAGGATAGACTATATCCTCCTCCAACATGGTCTCCTGTCAACCACTATTCACACCGAGATTGGTCTAATATATCTATCAGACCATGCCCCAGTTTTTTGCTCTCTGGCACTGTCCCCGCCTAAACGGAGTACATTTAATTGGAGGCTAAACGAGTCACTTCTAAGCGACTCCCTCTGTAATGAGGAACTTAAAAGATATGTTCAGGAGTTCAGAACAGATCACCACACAGACTCTACTCCGGAATCCACAAAATGGGAAATGTTAAAGACAAACTTAAGGGGGATTCTCATCAAACATGGTTCTAGAATTAAGAGAGAATCAGGATCCAAAATTACCTCCCTGTTTTCTTCATTGCACTCATTAGAGGCACAGCATAAACAATCTGGGCAGGAGTCTACTCTTAGGCAGCTTACTTCAGTAAGACATGAACTCAATTCTTTATTAGAAGCCAAACAACAAAAGCTGCGGTTATTATGCTCTCGCTCGTTTTACGAGTGGGGTAACAAGCCGGGCAGATTGTTGGCTAGGGCCCTAAGAGACAGACAAGCATCCACTTACATACCCTCCATCAAAAATCATTTGGGGTCAACGGTACACAAAACTGAAGAGATTGCAGAAGCCTTTACGGCATATTATCACTGTCTATATAATCTTCCTGCCCCCTCCACATCCTTCCCTCCCCCTAGACCCATGCAAACTCTGGAACAATATATCTTTGGCACAGCGCTCCCTACCATACCCGATGTAGGAGTGGAGCAACTTGAGGCTCCTTTCTCTGCAGAAGAACTGCAACAGGTGGTAAAATCCCTTCCAGCAGGTAAAAGTCCGGGCCCTGATGGTTTCACAGCAGCCTTCTATAAAACCTTACTGACAGAACTCTCCCCTCCCCTACTGAATGTTTTCAATTCGATATCCTCTTCCACGCCTCTCCCCTCATCATTTCTACATGCGCACATCACAGTACTCCCAAAGGAGGGAAAAGATCCACAATTATGCCCCAGCTACAGACCGATATCCTTAATAAATTCTGATGCCAAGATCTATGCCAAACTAATAGCGTCACGCATCTCTCGACTGGCAGGTTCCCTAGTCCACCCGGATCAGGTTGGGTTTATACCCTCTAGAGAGGCAAGGGACAACACCCTTAAAACGTTTTCGCTGATACATAATGCAAAAAAATCATTTGCGCCTTTCCTGGCACTTTCACTTGACGCTGAAAAGGCGTTTGATCGGGTGGACTGGGGATTCCTTGATGCGACACTAAGGCAGATAGGACTGGGTCCACTAATGATGGCACGCATTAAATCTCTCTACAGTACCCCGAAGGCTCAAGTCAGAGTAAACGGCTCCCTTTCTACCCCCTTCATGATAGCTAACGGAACTAGGCAGGGATGCCCATTATCCCCATTGATATATGCTCTTGTGATAGAACACTTACTCATAGCCATACGCAAAAACCCGAATATCAAAGGGCTAAGAGTCGGGGAAAATACACACAAATGCTCTGCCTTTGCGGACGATGTCCTTCTTTACTTATCTGACCCCAAATCCTCCCTTCCTGCAGTAATGGAGACACTAAACACGTTTGGTTTCTTTAGCAACCATAAAATTAACCTGTCAAAGTGTGTGGCAATGGGGGTTGGACTTGACCCTGTGACCACCCAGACTCTGAGCAGCCAGTACCCATTTACTTGGAGGAAGGAGGCAATACCCTATCTTGGGATTAAGATCCCTTCAGACCTCTCTCAAACGTATCAACTAAACTATGGCCCATTCTTAGAAACGCTCAAAACAGATTTAGCAAAGTGGACTACCAAGAAAATCTCATGGGTGGGTAGGGTGAGCTGTGTCAAAATGACAATACTCCCCCGACTTCTATACTTGTTCCAGACTATCCCTATATCAGTCCCAAAACTCTTTTTCAGTAAGCTCAATAGCACTCTCAACCGCTTTCTCTGGGCGGCCTCTCACCCTCGAATCTCTAGAAATACTCTAATTTGTAGAAAACAGCAAGGGGGTTTGGGATTGCCGGATTTTAAAGGATATTTTCTCGCCTCTTCATTAACGAGAGTACTGGACTGGTTTCACAATAGGAAACATAAGCTCTGGGTCCAAATAGAAAAACAGCTGTCAGAATCCCCCCTCACGACCCTGCCGTGGTCTAGTAAGTACACTACACCTTCAGGCCCTCTGACAAACCTGCCATACATAGCCACACAGGTTATGAGAACACTAAAACGCTCCTTTGGTTCCACAGTACTATTCACACCAGATGGCCCTTTGACCCCGATAACCGGGAACCCAGAGTTCCCGCCAGGGATGTCGACAAGCTATCTAGCCCCATTACGGAATCAGGGTCCACTGCGATTTCAATCTGTCACTGAAAACAATGCAATTAAGCCTTATGAAGAAATATTTCCTAGTGATCAGCGATCTGCACGCCTGTTATGGGAATACAATCAATTGGTACATTTTTATAGAGTGATCAAACATACAACAGGCCTACACAGGGACCTGACTCCGTTCGAGTCCTTATGTACAGCAAAGGACCCGATCCCACATTCAATTTCACAGATATATGGGCTGCTATTGGATAATTGGAGCAAGCGTGATATCCCTTTTGTTAAAGCATGGGAGGGGGAACTTGGTAAGTCCTACCCGCTTGAAGACTGGTCTAAAGCATTCGAACTATGCCATAAATTATCCATTTCCTGTAAATCCCAAGAGACTAACTACAAAATCTTGTCACGTTGGTATTGGGTGCCTTCCAGACTTCGGTCTATATATCCTAATTGCTCAGATCGTTGCTGGAGATGTCTTCAGGCACCAGGCACAATGACGCATATATGGTGGGGGTGTCACCTGCTCCGTCCATTTTGGTCTCAGGTGCGTAAACTAATCAATAAATTGACGGGAATCCAGTTGGAGGACGACCCCTCAGCTCTACTTTTGTCGATTTTTCCCACATCAAACTCCAAAGCCAAAAAATCACTGATGGGATTTATGTTGATAGCAGCCAGAGCTCTCATCCCGAGACTGTGGAAAACCACACGAATCCCCCGAATGTCGGACTGGTTCGGAGAGATCACTCTGCTACATAGCCTAGAAGAACTGACTGCATCAAATCACAACACTCAAGAAACTAACACAACTCTTTGGGGCCCCTGGTTCACTTTTAGACAATCCTCGGAATTTAACACCTTCACTTAAATTGTGACTGTGTATTACCTTCAAATAGACTGCTCTGGTAGATCCCCCCATGCTTCCCATATACTCCCCCCCCTCCTCCCCCCCAACTTACCCAATTAACTTCCCCCATGGATATGTTATTTGGTTCACTAGGTTAACTGCCCTCTAATAATAGGCTATTCCAATGGACTCCGATTCACATATATCACACGGTATGGTCAGCAAATATAGGAGCTTCTATTAAGGCTCTTACTACATAGATGTTTTATGAATCTGATTGAGCTTTTCTGGAGTGTTGTAAAATGTGGGCTTATTGTTTTTTCTTGCACTATTGTAACATTCTGTTGTTCATTTTACATTGTCAGGACCTGCGAGTCCTATATCCTAAATCTATGCTTAGTGCTATTTTGTTACATTCAATTGCTAACATAAAATAAAGAATGATATAAAAAATCGCAGCATGCTCTACTTTTGCGTTTCACGTGCGTTTTTCTCGCCCCATTCAAGTCTATGGAGACGCATCAAAAACGCATTGCACTCGCAAGCATTGCAAGTGCAATGCGAGTGCAATGCGTTTTAAATGGATGGGTTGCTAGGTGACATGAATAATTCCCCTGCTCGCGATCGCGCATTTAATTAAAAAAACACAGTGAAGAACAGTGAAGAATAGAATAAAAACAGTGAACACAGGATCATTTAAGTGAAAAACACAGTAAAGAACACAGTGAAGAATAGATTACAGATGTTCGGCACATCTGCTTACTTGTCGGGAGATACGCGCGGAACGGTGCGCCCAAAATAGCATGTGAAGAACAATATATATGTGTGTGAAGAACACATTGCAGTGTTTGGCCTGGTTATACCAACTATGGCGTTTAGGTTTGGGGTCCCAAACCAACCTTTTTGAAATTTTCACACAGAAAAAAACTTAAATACTTACCTGGATATGAGTCCGATGGGGCACTTATCTGGCAATGAGGGAAGTGAAGACAGTATCCTGGCTTAACTGTGCATGCGCTGTACCCTTTAAATTACGCGGTTCTATTTAAATCAGTTTTTTCATGAAACTTTTATGAAACCCTGTGGCATGACAAGGGATTATAATCAAACCAGTAAGTCTCTTCCAGAAGGAAGAGACCTCTAACTGCAGACAGTGGAGGGACAGTGATGTTCCTCATCACTGCAATGTATGGGACTGGTTTGGCTAAGGGAGGGGATATGGACATGGGTCCAAGAACGGGTCTTTCCTTTACAAACCAAGGAGTTAAGTTTCTTCCCTAACTTTCATACTGGAGGTAAGATATTTCCATGCATGTCTTCCTAGTGTTCCTGATTTTGAATGTATGTGTCAGATACAGTTCCTGAACTACACATGGTATAAAGTTTAACCTGACAATTAACACATTAACAGAGTGCTGTCTTGATTTTTGCAATTCTTTCCAATAGTTTGTTGTGAATGATACATTATTTAAATGCAGAAAGTCACATTGAAGTTTACTAAATTAATAGGCCTGTGTTTGATTTTTCCACTTATTCCCATGGATTTACATTACATAGGCTTCCAGATGTACTTATTTGGCTATTGACCTTGACTTTGTCCCTGACTACCTTACTCTGCTGTTAGTTCTACTTTGCTGCACTTCTGAAACCAACCCAATACATATTTGTGTGACCTAGGGATAGGGATACCCTGCAGTGACATCTAGATCCCTGCATAAGAGTTAAAGGATAAGTAACATAAGTGCTAGAACAAAACAATTAAAGACCCTACTTCAGATTAGCAAGCCCCTATCTAATTCATATTAGATCGGGAGGGGCAAGAAATGGCACTCCACCCAATCAGATGGTTAGAGAATATCCCTTTATATATAAAATAATCACAATGCACAATAAATAACATTTTCCTAAATTTCAAAACATCAAATGATCTATTGATTTCCATAACAATTATTTCCCTAACATGCCTGATAAATATAAGTGATTTTTAATGATCAATGCAAGGCCTAAACCCTAAACCAAAGCATCATTTTCCTACTGTTATCCAAAGTCAAAAATTAATGTAAATAGAATCCTAATCTACAAACAACCCAATTAAAAGTACAGCATATTCTGTGAAAAAAAGATTCTTATTTTAAAGATCGTCTACTACTTGAATAATATTCAAGGTAATTTAGTATGCTTGAATATTTTAGGTTTTTGTACTGTGTTGTTTTCACCATTAGAGACCCTCTCAATGAAAGCTCCAACCTTTTGACTTGTGTTGATATAAAGAGCTTGGAAAAGGCCAAACAATATCCAGAGACATGTTTTTTAAAAAAAAATCTATTGAGCTTTCATATCAAAACTATGGTAAAATAAGCCCTTGAGGTTAGAACAGCTAAGAGCTCTCAAACTGTACTCCACGTATTCTAAATCAGCCTGCTGTGGAAAATCATAGGTCTGCATTAGAGTGTCCGGTATTTTTGTCTGCAATCATCTCTTTCATATAGAAGTGTATCTCACCGTGAATAATAATCTACTTACAGCCACCTGGAGTACATAATACATCAGCAGCAGTCATACACAGTGCTGGCATGTCTCTCATATGTAAATCACAGCAAATACTGCACGGCTAAAATCAACATATTTTATAGGAATATTAACTCGTGTGGTGGGAAAGGCAGAATCTAAAAGGGAAAGTATCACCTAATGTATTGGGGTTTTTTTGCACACTAAAAAAGAAAAACTAAAAGTACATATTTATTTTCAATTTTATTTTTCATTTTCGGATGATTTTTCATTTTTTTTTTGAAACGTGATTGGAGGGGCCTAAGGACTATATGGAGAGGACTGACAGGCTATATGGAGAGGACTGACAGGCTTCTGGTAATACCCAACCATTTTTGAGCTTGAAGATGAACAGTTGTTGAACTGAAGGGGCATATTATGAAACACTGTAAATTGTATATTGTATGAAAGATCCTAAGGAGTTGAGCAAGAAATACAAATAACCTCTTACCTCTTTAACTAGAATCATAAAACATTAAAATATTAAAATCAAATGTGCATTCCTAAATGCCCGATCTATCAAAATAGAAGATAATTACTGTGGGGATACACCCATGTTCAACCGTTCTGGACGAAAGTGGTTGACCTTGTAAAAAAGCTCAATAGCATCCACATGGACAATTCACTAGAAACTTTCCTACTCTCTGTCTGACCCACTTCCATCTCTAAAGCAAAGTGGTTGTTATTAGAAGTTATGCTTATTGCTGTTCACATGATAATCCCCAGGATATAGAAGTCTGATAGAACGACTAGTTTCAGGAGCTTCTGCACCTCCATCAGATGAAGGCACTCCTGTCCAGCTCTTCTCGTAACCCGGACACCTATCATACCTGGGGTCTCTGAATTGAGTTTTCAAATTTTCACTTTTCTTTTTCATTTACTAATGATTTTGTAAACATGTGTTTACACATCTGTTTTATAAACATGATTGAGGGGTCCTTAAGCCTACGTGGAAGGGCCTACAGGTTTCTGTTAGCACCCTTGCACTTGTTAACTTTAAAGGTGCCATGGTTGAATCCAACCATTTATGAGTATGAATAAGGCAAGCAAACACTGCAATATTAATGTAATGAAATATATTGTATGACTGATCTTTGGATATTTGAGCAAAAAAGTAAAGAAATGTAAAAATAAGTCCAAATCACCCCTCCCCTTTCCCTTGAATGCACATAACAATAAAAGCTAATGATATAAATCATTATCTACAGTACCTTTGCATTTCAAAATTACACCACATTGGGCATTGGCCTATTCAAACTCAACCCACCATATAACTTGTTGCACTCTACATTAGGATTCACTCTTGTGCAATTACCAGTGTCATATTGTAATTCCTTTAAATTAAAGCTTTGAATCATAAAAACATAAAATAAACCAGAAAAACCTTAACAAGAATAAATGTTAAAAATGAAAAATCCAACTTTTCACACCTCAGGACACCTAAGTATAAAAAAGTTACGGATGTAAATGATTCAACATAAAAAAATGGCCATATGGAAAAAAATTTTGTTTGAAAATTCGAATTTTTCGGCTTTTAAAAAAACAAGAAAGAAAATTCAGAAATGGAGGCATCCTTAACAGTTTAATAAGTGCTTCTTAATTGATTTATGTTCATTTTTTCTAGTAGGTTTGATAGCTGTCTCTTTTTGAGTCTACATAAGTGGATGTGTCCTATTCTCAGAACAATTTTCAGACACATTTATTGCTTTTCCATTTTGAATATTAAGGCCCATTTACTAACTCAGTCCGGAGGAGTTCCCGAAAGTGCATTGCCTGATGACAATGCACTTTGCCGCCATTCAATAACATTGTGCGCCCTATTTCCTGAATGTGTCCTGCATCCATCGATTCCGCGCCGAGGTCCGCCGGAGCTCACCTTCTTCTTCCCGGTGCTTGTAAGTGCGTGTCTTGCGGCACAATTCTAAATGTTAAATCTTGCGCGTTGTCCGAATCCGTCAGCTTTTCCAACGGCCACGCCCCCCCCGATTTCTGTCATGTGCAAGTCGGCGCCAATGTGCCAAAATCCGATCACGTGCGCCAAAAACCCGGGGAAATTCAGGGCAAGTCGGAAAAAATTAAGAAAACCCAACGGAAATGCGTCCGATGGACCCTCATATATTTTACATTGTGGATACTTGCATGAATCTGATCTGGAGCACCCAGAAGCTGCAATGAAAGCATTCACACTTAAGCAGACCCTTCTAATACAATGGGATTTCCTAAGTAAATAAACCCTTAAAACTTCATTCTCCATTTGTCATAATAACAAACATGGCTTGGAGAGATCAGTGAAGAGTTGATGAATTTTGGAGCTATTAATCTGGAGATTTATTTCCCTCTTTCTATTTGGTTAATTATAGAAAGAGAATTTCACGACAATAGCAATTCTCTTGTGTGCGGACTCCTCAAAGCAGCTTCATACAACCTAATTTTTATATGTATTACACAGTTGCCATGGAAATCATTGAGGTTTCCATATAACACATAAGCATGCTATGTCCTTCAAACTGAGAGATGCTCTTTGCTCCATATGTATAAAGACAACCTCAGCCAGGCTTGCAGCATAGCTGTGAGGGTCAAAGTGGCCTCATGTTCAACCAAAGCTATTAGCCATTGTGGTTCTGAAAGCCTTTTTGAAGCACTTTGAACTTCTTTCATATATGGCATTCTAATTGTTAAATTTCAATCCCCTAGTGATGATAAGACAATAAGATCATTTTTAACCTAACACTTCACAATTTTACTCAGTTTTATTGCAGTTTTAACTCCTATCGCTCAGTAATGGTCAGTGTGGGTGGGGACTCTCTAAGCAGACACATTATGATCCGTCTAGTTCTGTGAGCTGACAATGTGGTTAGATTATCAGGGTACAGGGTTTATATACACTTTAATTTACCTTCTGAACATTGTACTACTATCTGACACATAGCAAGAGAGATGAGACAGATCAGAGATGAGAGATGTTGAGATCCTTGATATGCCTATTGCACACAATGGCACGCTCCAGCTCTGCTACATTTCAGCTACACACACACACTGTTTGCTCTGATGTCCCTCCCTTGATAAAAAAAAAACTTATCCGCCTGTAGCTTGTAGCTCACCATTTGACACGTCTTTGTTTGCCGGCAGGCAGTAAGTGAGTGTGAGCCTCCAGTGGGCCCCTGAACGCTTCCCGAGATGAGCAGAGGAGATGGCCTCTCATGTCTGTTCTGCTCCATTCTTCTCTGTGGAGGTGATGGAGATTATCTTGTGCAGCCGTCTGCTTCACTCATCTCGGGGAGCGACGAGGGGTCCAACGAACCCCCACCGACCAGCAAGTTAAGCACTATCCTGTGGATAGGGCCTAACTTGTTTTTTGGAAAAACCCCTTTAATGTTTGTTGCTAAAAATACTGATTTAAACCTTGGTATTCAATGTCTAAAAACTACTGCCTGGTCTGTATCTAGACCCCAAACAACATGGGATTTCCCAAACTGGTAATATTATTCTGAAGCTGATTTATTTTATTGTGCTGGTTATGATAAATTGGGGAGTTACCATTGTTTTTAAAATGATAAAGGTTGTGATTCTTAGGGGCTCCATTGTCTAGGTGCAAGTAATCCACCTGCTAATAAAGATGTCAAACACTTTACTGTTTGAGCTAAAGAAGATCATGCCCCAATACAAACCACAATTATGGTTTATTTTTGGGGTGCATATCACAAGAGTAAATGATTTCATCAACCATGTGAGAGTGAAACAACAAAATATAAAAATTGGAAAAAAGTTAGGGAGGTTTAGAGTTAAGAACAGCTGTAAGGGTCACAGTATTCTCATTGCACAGATATAAGTAGACCATAATTACTTCTCACTGTGTAAACCTGGTACCCAAACAAAAGCATATACATAAAGCTACTGGGGAAGATTTATCACAAGAGGTAGAATTGTTTTAGTTGTCCATGGAAACCAATCAGAGATCAGCTTTCATTTTCTCACAGCTCTTTATAAAATTATAGCTGATCTCTGATTGGATTCCATGGGCAACTAAAACATACAACCCCAACAAGACATATGAGGAAACAGGAATGGAATAAAAAAGTTATCTTTATTGTTTAATTTGAATACAACATGATAAAACCACTTAAAAATCAAGGGTATCAGGAGAGGTAAAAGTTTCTTCACACCAGGACATGCAATGTACAGGAATTATATACTTGAACATCTAGGGCAAAACAATACCATATGTAATAAATCTGTGTTATATGCGCCCATCCAGTACATAGACATACTAATCAAGAAAAGCATACATAGTATATATAATGGTATACATAAGGTGCTAAATAATGCACAACTGTGCACTGGATGCCTGTATGCATGGTTACCTGGTGGAAGGGAACACCCCAACGCGCGTTTCAACCCGCCGGTCTTTCTCAAGGGGTAACACATAAGGAACTCGCTAGGCTTTTAAATCGTGCCCCATCCAATAGGCATTCCGTGCTTGACAGCTTAGTCAGGGCACCTGTGTTTGCGGCGCATGACCGCTAGACTAGAACAGTTTTACCTCAGACACCTCTGATAAATCTCCCCCACTGTATCTAAGCTGCAATGTTATGAAAGCCTTAGAGAAATGATGACTTTGAGGAGTCAGGAAAGAGCGTGGCTAAACTAACTGATTCAACTAGCTCTATAGAAGTTATATTGACACCTTACATTAGTATAAAGCCTGACACATAAAGACTCCCTGTGTTATAAGAAAAAACATTGTAATAGAGGAAGTCTCAGGATGAAATCTTTGCAATTATACAGCGAAACCTGTCAATGATGTCACCAACACATGCTGGTTAAATTAATGAAACGAAAATGAAAAAAAAATGCAATGAATTTCATATTTCACACATTCTAAAAAAGATATTTTATGTCTTTTTATAAAGAAAATACATTTTTCTACCACAAAGCTATGGAATAATATGATTTAATGCATTCATAGATAATTTACTAATTTGATTCATAATACTTGAGCTTCCACAAGGATTTTTAGTTTAGGAGCTTTAATTGCTCTGAATAACTAAGAGGGAGGGGAACTTTATATATACCTGTATATACTCGAGCATAAGCCGACCCAAGTATAAGCCGAGGCCCCTAATTTTAGCACCAAAACCTGGTAAAACCTATATATTTTTTTACTGGAGTATAAGCCGAGTTTCTGTTTTCAGCACATTTTTTTGTGTTGAAAAATTAGGCTTATACTCGAGTATATATGTATATATAATAAAAATCATTTGTACCCAAACAAATCCAGTGATTTTATGAGAAGTGATTAATCCATCTTGATTCAAATTTAAAGAGGAACTCCCAGACATTCATGCACTGGATTCTATGGGGGGAAATCTTTAAGATTGGATTTTTAATGCTAGTCTTAAAGTTCCCCCTGCTGGTGGTCCGCCACTCATAGCCACTAAGAGGCTCCAGAAAAACTCAGACCTGTAGACCTCCTGCTTTCCAGCCCAACATGGCCATTGGAGAAGCTCGAAAACAGGTGGGGATGGGAAGATTCATATGTTTTCTCCTCCAGAAAACTGGTCAAAAAGGCTTGTTGAATCTTCCCTATGTTTATTGACATACAGTACATTCCAATTTAAACTTCGGGAGAGATATACGGGCGTATGGCAAGGAAATGTGACATCCTCATCCCTTATGCTACCTCCACAGCAAAGAGAGGCTATGGCAAGGTTTAGCGTAGAATTATTTTGCCCGGGGCTTCTTGGTACCGTAAATCCAATGCGACCAAAAGGTTGGGGGAAATTCAAGCGCTTGCACACAATCTGTGCCAGTAGTGGATAAATCCCACTTGCTTTTTGGACAGAATAGCTCTGTATATTGTATATAACTCTGTAAAACTACATATAAAGCTATAGAAGCAGAGGTTCAGTAGATGGTACATGCTCTTCTACAGCAGTTCTAAATAGTCACCAAACATAGGACTATTAAGAGGACTTTAAAATTCCATTGTACATGAGTACCTGTTGTACTTTTGCTGCAAAATTACAATAAGTCCTGATGTGCTGACAAAATTATCAATTAATCATGTAGAATCTGGTGCTTACTAATCCTTGGGGCTTACATATGGGAATATATCTATGTAACACGTGTCCTTCCCTAATGTGCTGTATGTGTGGGATTTCTCCTGGCTCTTCATAATCAATCATGTTTAGGTAAATTGGCTTTCTTCAGAATTGGCACTTTACTGTATATCCTTCTTGTAAGGAAATGAGATTGTGAACCCACTTGGGTCAAGCATTGATGTGATTGCATTTTTGTACAGCACCGGGGAAAATATTGTCATTTATATATACGATGCAATAAATATAATGTTACATCATGAGCTATAATTCTTTTATCAAATTATAGAAGGTCTATGCTCATCTAGAATGGAATGCAACCAATAACAGGGAAATACATTTTAAATATTTACAGTGAATATCAATTTAGGTTCTACAAAATTTTTTCCATATATCTTACTTACTTACATCTTCATTGATCAAATTCAGGGCTCCAAATTCCTTAAATAGCCATGAAGTTATAATATCAATTTCTAGTTTCTGTGGTCACCACTAGGGGCAGCTTAGGAAGTTTTTGAATATTTCTTAATTAATTTAGTTAAATGTAGAACCTATTAATTTCCGTAACTAATCAGTACAGTAAGGAGACACCATATTCCTTTTATTGTGATGATCTGCAGAGTTCATAAAAAAATCAATCCCCACCTATTTAAAATGGATTTCTTATACTGCTGATACCAATGCTAAGGTCCTGGACAGCAATTGTCATAAAAAAGGGATTTAACCTAGCCTTGGTAATGTGACCTTGTAGAAGGTTTCTACAGCATTGATGGGAGTCGTTTACTGTAAGAGGAGAAAGACTATGGAATTCTCTATGATATTATCTATCACACAGTGGGGCAGAATTACTTACTCGGTCCATTCGCGATCCAGCGGCGGGTTCTCCAACGCTGAATCGGGTCTTCCGGCAATTCACTAAGGTAGTGCGCCCGATGTCCACCAGGTGTCGCTGCTGCGCTGAAGTCTGTCGGAGTTCACTGCAGTTCACCGTCCGTTGCAGGGTGCAGGTAAGCGCGTGTCAGACGGCACATTTTTTTTTTAATTCCGCGGTTCTTCCGAATCCCCCGATTTCCGTCGGGTGCATGCCGGAGCCAATGCGGCACAATCCGATCACAATCTGGTAAATTTCGGGAAACCTGACGAAAAAACGCGATTTGGCCCCTTAGTAAATGACCCCCAATGTTGCCATACAGCTAGTTCTTAATTGCATATAGGTTAAATTAAATATATTTCTGGAAATATGTTTTTGATCCATGTGTTTCTGATTTTCTGATATAGGGGGTATTTATCAGGGCCTCTGCACCGTGTAAGCTAGCTTATAGCTAGCAATTACGATTATTTTCGCAAAGGGGCATGAAGGGGGTATAAAGGCCAGGGGGTCTGCGGCAGAAGTGTGGCCAGTGTCCACGCGCCTGAACACTCGCTACAGCTGGCAAATTTTCATATGTGAAAATTTGCTGGCTGCATTTATTTCAGCAGAGGGGCTATCATTGGAGGCATACGAGCATCGGTGTATGATAAATAACTCCCATAGAGTCAGGCAAGAATTTTTAACCTAGCATTCTCGGGATCAACAGGTTATTGATGGTTTGTTATGCCCTGGAAAAAAACTAAAATAAATAGTCCCATTGGTACAGAGTTCCCCCTTTATTAAATCGGATGTAGCCTCAACTTCCTAACTGTTGCTGTTGACGTGGTGCTGCATGATGCTTCGGCGCAATGGTGGAGTCGCCCTTCTTTGAAGCCCTAGGAATTAATGGTAAAGAACTTGTTAGACCTCCTTTCTCTGATTCCTCACCCTATATTGGCTACTTAGAAGGGCCTACTCTGCCATTTGTTTATCAATAACCCATTCTGTGATGCTGCAGCATTGGAAAGCTGCCAAAGCTCCCTCACTTTCTGAAGGGGTTGCTCAAGCCAACATTATTGAGTGTGGAAATTCTCCCCTGACACTCTGTTTGCAATTTTTAATATGGTTTTTTTTGTAGGTTCTCCCCCTTTTCCCACTTGTATTTCTTTTTCTACGCTATGAGAACATATTTATTGTTTCTCAAACTACATACAGAATTTAGGGGGTCATTACTGTCAGGATGTTTTCCATACCCCTGGCCCATTTCTGGGGTACACACTACAATACACACTTTCTAAAGTTCTGATGGCCAATTGACTTTTATTTGGTCTGTACTTATACTCCTTTGATAATTTTGTCTGATTTATGTTATGATGATAAACAATAAAATGCCAAATTTTAATTATGCAATTATATATGTGCAAAAATTACAGGATAACAGGGCGAAGATGGATACATGTTTTAAGTGTTTCAAACTACACTCACCGGCCACTTTATTAGGTACACCTGTCCAACTGCTCGTTAACACTTAATCTCTAATCAGCCAATCACATGGCGGCAACTCAGTGCATTTAGGCATGTAGACATGGTCAAGACAATCTCCTGCAGTTCAAACCGAGCATCAGTATGGGGAAGAAAGGTGATTTGAGTGCCTTTGAATGTGGTATGGTTGTTGGTGGCAGAACGGCTTGTCTGAGTATTTCAGAAACTGCTGATCTACTGGATTTTCACGCACAACCATCTCTAGGGTTTACAGAGAATCGTCCAAAAAAGAAAAAACATCCAGTGAGCGGCATTTCTGTGGGCGGAAATGCCTTGTTGATGCCAGAGGTCAGAGGAGAATGGGCAGACTGGTTCGAGCTGATAGAAAGGCAACAGTGACTCAAATCGCCAACCGTTACAACCAAGGTAGGCAGAAGAGCATCTCTGAACGCACAGTACGTCGAACTTTGAGGCAGATGGGCTACAGCAGCAGAAGACCACACCGGGTGCCACTCTTTTCAGCTAAGAACAGGAAACTGAGGCTACAATTTGCACAAGCTCATCGAAATTGGACAGTAGAAGATTGGAAAAACGTTTCCTGGTCTGATGAGTCTCGATTTCTGCTGCGACATTCGGATGGTAGGGTCAGAATTTGGCGTCAACAACATGAAAGCATGGATCCATCCTGCCTTGTATCAACGGTTCAGGCTGGTGGTGGTGGTGTCATGGTGTGGGGAATATTTTCTTGGCACTCTTTGGGCCCCTTGGTACCAATTGAGCATCGTTGCAACGCCACAGCCGACCTGAGTATTGTTGCTGACCATGTCCATCCCTTTATGACCACAATGTACCCAACATCTGATGGCTACTTTCAGCAGGATAATGCGCCATGTCATAAAGCTGGAATCATCTCAGACTGGTTTCTTGAACATGACAATGAGTTCACTGTACTCAAATGGCCTCCACAGTCACCAGATCTCAATCCAATAGAGCATCTTTGGGATGTGGTGGAACGGGAGATTCGCATCATGGATGTGCAGCCGACAAATCTGCGACAACTGTGTGATGCCATAATGTCAATATGGACCAAAATCTCTGAGGAATGCTTCCAGCACCTTGTTGAATCAATGCCACGAAGAATTGAGGCAGTTCTGAAGGCAAAAGGGGGTCCAACCCGTTACTAGCATGGTGTACCTAATAAAGTGGCCGGTAAGTGTATATCACCATGTTACTATGCAGATTGGACCTGGGGTCTCCTAATTTGATACCTATACATATCCATTTACAAACAGGACAAGAAATCCTGTAAACTCCTGTGTGTCCGTATAAGGTAGGACTAATATTAATGGTTTATTTATTTCTTTTTAATAAAGATTTCATATAAAATGTCAAATTTATTCAAGATGAACTGAATAAAAGATACATAAAAGATAATATGAAAGAGACAGTGGCAGCTGCTGAATACTGAAGTGTTTGATGTTTTTTTTAGATAATGAATAGGAAATTGATATTCATTTATATATAGTCTTAATGTATTATTTAGTGGTATTTTAAGTGTCGTCTTTTGGTTATTTCTTACAAATTATAGTAAATTTATTTCCACTGACATTTTTAGCACTTAAAACAGACATTTGATATCTAGGAGTCAAAAGGGGTAGGCAACATGGAACAATCATTTATTTCATTGAAATGTTAAATGAAACTAAATTAATATTAAACTATTAAAATAAAAAATAAGCAGGTCACATGATGAACTAATGATGAGCTAATGTGTTAATCTTTTTAGTATAATTGAAGTCTTCTAACGTTTCACCACACCACATTACCTAGATTTGCAGGTTCTTCAGTGTGTGATGAACCACAAAGGGATCCATAAAAGAGAGGGTTGTCCAGCTCACCCGTCTCATATAACGATGCATCCCGGAGCACGGAACTTTCCCGAGACTCCAAGGGGCACATGTAAGGTCTAGCACTCGAAGGTTCGATTTAGATCAGTTTGTTGCATTACATTTTCTCTATGTGAGTGTGTTTTTAAAGAATACATTTGGAAAATTTGGACCAATAGACCTATTTTCTTCTTTGCATTATTAAGAATAACTCAAGTTAGAAACGTGGGTGCTGTTTTTTCCATTCGAGTACATACCGTAATAAGCCTTCTGTAGAGTTATTGAAAGAAAAGTAGCTTAGGAAATATTTTTAGATGATGCCTACGTGCTAATAATGTGAAAAATAATGCACAGACTTGCTATCACAAAGTAACAGCATGATTTGAAGTGGCGAACCAAAGGGGGCATTAATTATGGTTTGTAAGCCTGGATATAGGTGTACAAGATGTGACTTTTGGCGTACTTCTCGGCACCTCCCCTTTCGAGTAGAATAGAGCGGTAATTAGTCACAATTCCCAGAACTATGTAAGGAATTGTGACTAATTACCGCTCTATGCTACTTGAAATGGAAAGGGCCGAACAGTGGTGTGGGCCTGGTGGGGACAGTCCGGCTGGGGACTCTTGATGTATCCGTCGTGGCCTGAGGAGTGGGCCAACATCAACCCATGGTGGACGAAGCAGCAATGCTTGATAAATCTGCCCCATTGAGTCTTAGTAAATTGATTTTTTCTTTACCAACTTTTTCACTCCAAGAAAGGATATGTTACACATGGGGGGAGATTTATCATTAGACCTATGCAGCTTCTTGGCGTATAATTGTCGCAAATTTATTTTGCGTTTTTTAAGCAAAAAAAACGCAACTCTAAACGCACTGTGGAAAAAGTATGAAACGCCACATTTATCAACTGAGAATTTTTTTAAAAGAATGCAAATTTAATCACAAAACTACATAGGAGGTGGGGCTTGTGGGTCCATTGCTACTACAAGGCAACAGGTGCATGGAACAGGTGAATGTGCTAAAAAAGAAAGTATTCCAGCGCTCCAAGGATCATCTTCAAAAATAACTCACTCCTTTATTGTGAAAAGCTTAGTGCCACATGTAAGGTAGACTGTACAGGGAGATTGACGCCACTTCAACAATTTATGTCTAAGTCATGATCATGACCAAGACGTAAATTGTCGAAACGCATTGATCTGCTTGTACAGTCTACCTTGAATGTGTTGCTAAGCATTTAACCCTAAAGGATATATTAGAGATATTTTGGAAGCGGATGCTTTTAGTGCTAGATTCCTTTCTTTTGCCTCACATTTTATAGTAGTTTTGCTCTGACACTTTTGATAAATGAGGCGCTTTATGACTACTATGTCCACTGCCCAGCATGGTCCCTTTCTCTTGCCCCTCCCCATGCTCTCTTGGTCTGGAAATGGTGTAAGGAGGAAAATAATTATGATTTCTCTCTGTATGCAAAGAATTGCAGTAAATTCAGGGCTTGTAGACCAGAAAACTTAAACCATAAAAGTCTTAAAGGGAACCTATCACCAGAGGGATATTTTTCACTGGTGACAGGTTCCTAAAGACACTATACAGTAGATGGCATTTCAAATTCTGACATCCACCTGCTCATTTGCATAGTGGATTCACTCCGCACCCTGATCATTGTTATGCACTCAATCCCCTCCCAAACCCACCCTGTCTTGACCTACCCCAATAATGTCAGCTCACCGCACAAGGAAACTTTGTGCTTGTGCGGTGAACCTAGTGTTGCCAACATGCGCAGTGAGCAGTAAGGCGGATCTCCGCACCTCATAGTTGCCTAGGAACCATGTGCAGAAAAACAATGCATGTGCAGTGAGGTGCTGCGAGCCATCTCACTGCTCACTGGGCATGTCCGCATGGGCTGCACAAGTACGAAGTTTCCTTGTGAGGTCAGCCAACATCATTAGGAGTCAAGACAGGGAGGATATGAGTGGAGGTTTGGGTGCATAATGATGAGTGAATCTATTATAAAAATGAGCAGGTGGACGTTAAAATGGGAAACCCCCGGGACTTCACTGCGGGTAGTAGCAGGGAGCCAGGTAAAGTCTGACAATGCATATTTCGCTAACAATGTAAGCCATACATTTGATAAAAAACGCCATTGCTATCTGCAGTCTAGTGTCTGTAGGAAAAACAGATTTCCTTTAAATATTTTAGGGCGTATCTATTTAAAGTGAAAAAATAAACATATAGTACCAGTGCCCTGCACCAGTTCAAAAGCAGGGTTGTGACTAGGAAAGGTAGACCATACGGAGATGCCTTTTTCCCATAATTACAAGTACATGAACTGCATTTTTATCAGCAATCACAAAGTTGATAATAACAGTAGTTGCAGATGCCACAGATTACAGCAATCAGGAGGAATTTAATGTACTGAATAAACATTTCTACCTGAACATTCGTAGGAGAACATTTCAGAGCAGAATGAAAAAGCCGAACGTTTGATTTTAGAAATGGCCGAGCCGGAGCTGATCCCGGTAATAGGTTACACTGCTCTATTTCACAATGGTGGCAGGTAGTAATTATACATCCAGACATAGAACATTTATGAAAACACTTGGGATTACAGCACTTTTATTTAACCGTAATGGTTGACTGCATTAGAATTTTGTGCAAAGGAGATGCAGGCACTTCAATATCCGATGGGTACTGGCAGGTTAATTAGTCTCTCAGCTTTTTCGGAAACACTAAATCTCAATGTTGAAATTTAGGAGTTGTACATAGGTGACAAACCAGAGAATATATATTAGAGGATTTGTCATACAAGGTATATTTTGCAGTTTAATTTATTGACATCTGGTGACAAATGAACCTATAACTTTTCATCCAAAAATTCCAAGTAGGAGACAGGGGGAATGGCACAATTGATGATATAGGAAACAACAATTCCTTCATATGAAGTGCAATAAATGACATTCGTCTATATAATTAAAATAAGATGAAATATCATTACAGGTGTTTCATAAAAATTGAGACACAAAAGTAAGGTCACTCACTGCTGAAATTAATATATCATTTATATTATGACATAATAATATAAATAATAGTAGAAAACTCTCTTGATGTTTTGACGGAATGGATCAGGGAAGAGGGAGTCTGACTGACAATTCATGGACTTGGGTTCTATAAATCCCAATGGCTGAAAGGGAACCCGTCACCAGATTTTTCAGCTGACATTGTTACAGTATGTTTCATGACTATATAGAGCAAGGACGTCTTTGGCTGCAAAGTAAATAAAATAGGAAAAAATGGAAAAGTTACACAATCTGAGGGAGAACAATAACAAGTGAAGATTAGAACGCTCATACTGTGCACTTTTGTGAAACGGGTAGGTTGAGACTAAGGAATCTTTTCTGGATCTGTCAGAAATTTTGTTTATAAAGATCTTCCGAAATGTGGCAGTCCTGGAAATCTGGACATCCAAATGTGTTTTTTTTTAGTAGCAGCAGGACTGTGAAAACTGTATTTAAATTCCAGGATTATGGCTGAATTTGGAGCACTCTGGTACGTGAGATCTCTGCTGTGCTGGGTGAAAGACACAGCAGTCTGCCCCGGTGTTCCAGTTACATTCCTAGAGTATACATTTTTCACAGTCATGCTGCTACTAACACACACAAAAGTATGGCTACACAGATCTGCATTGCCCATAATGTCTTCATCTTTGAATGGGCAAAACTGCTGAAAGATTCCCTTTTAGAGTAAACAGGTAGCATGTTATAGAGCAGGATGAAATACGCTGAATTATATATGAGTTGTTTCAAATGATATAGTAAAATAGTGATTTACATTGGGGCACATTTACTGAGGTCCTTGCACCAGTTTTTTGTTGGACTTTGCACATTCTTTTTAGTGCAAACTGCTTGCACAGGTATTTAAGCAGAGACACATTTGTGGCGCACACAATACAATTGTGGCACACAATGAACTACCGTATTTTTCGGACTATAAGGCGCACTAAAAATCCTTTGATTTTCTCAGAGATCAAAGGTGCACCTTATAGTCCAGTGCACCTTATATATGAACCGTACTTCCAGACAACAGCTGCCTTGAACTGTACAGAGGTCTGCCACCGGCTGGTTATTCATCCTTATAATCAGGTGCGCCTTATAATTCAGTGCGCCTTATATATGAACATTTTAGCAGGCATTTATTGATGGTGCGCCTTATACTCCGGTGCACCTTATAGTCCGAAAAATACTGTATTCTTCATGCTACACAAATTTCTGCAATGAACGGGGCGTCACATTTAACATGCAAAGTTTGACAGAATTGTGTGTATGTTAAAGGAGCACAAAAAAAGGGGTGCAATCTGTTAGGGAGGTGCAGGGGTGCAAGATTCATGAAAAATGTGCGCAACAAATCCTGAATCTGGTGCCCTCTGCACAATACACAGATAAACTGCACATAGTACAGACTGCACTTTCCTTAGTAAGTGTGGTTAACTGGGGGAAATGTATCTTTATTTCTGCTAGTTAAATCGTATCACTTTTGCGACCATCCAAATGTCTAAATTATACACATACACCTTAGATAAAACCTCAGTTTTTATGAAATTCCTCTAAATTCTTAATAATGGTTGTATAGAATATCAGCTTCCCTTCTCTGCTGCACATCATTGGATTGCACTGATATTCCAGAAGGGAAATGAATGTGTCATTGAGATGGAGTGACAGAGACAGCAGGTTAATTCCATGTGAGAGATGCTGGAACATCGTCACCTAGCCGTATCTGCAAAAGAGGCAGCTGTCCATTATCGCATATGAATGTTAGAATGTTTCACTGACTGCAGTTGCTTTCAGCTCGACTTAATCAGTGCCAGCAGCAGGTATCCGGGCAGCGCTACAGACATCATTCTCCATGCCTATCCGAGCATCAGTAATACAGCCAGATAGCCAGTGCCTAATTTAGGTTATATAGTACAATAAAAGACCAGGAAGGTTAAGTAAAATGAATATTTGAGCTTTATAAATATGAAGAAATCCTGTCCCCCAACAGGGAAAGTCGCAATATATGGAGACAATGAAGTAGATTTGCTATTGAAAACCCATCACCCAACTGAAGTACATGCATTACATTGTATTTATTGCACAATCGCTCTTTTTTTTTTCATTATGTTCCGTCATTATTACCTCAATCAGTTACTTGGATTACTTCATATTCTGGTGACCCCCTGTGAATCCCTTTCCTTTCTTTTGTCTTGTGGGGTCTCCATCTCAGATTTAAGACTCAGGCACAGAGTGTACCCAAGAGAATCTTCACAGCCCCAACAATACCAGTTATACTCCCGACACACAGTGATCATGTAAAGATGACAGAAAAGCCCTCCTGACTGTATACTTATTGTTATACATAAAGGTAAAATGCCATACTCCCAGCATGTGGAGATGGGTCAGCACGGTTGCTCAGGGGTTAGCACTACAGCCTTGAAGTGCTGGGGTCCTGGGTTCAAGTCCCTTCCAGGTCAACATCTGCAAAGAGTTTGTATATTTCTCCATGTCTGTATTGGTTTCCTCCAGGTCCTCTGGTTTCCTCCCACACTCTGAAACATACTAGTAGGTTGATTAGATTGTGAGCCCCTTGGGGACAGGGTCTGATTTGGCAAGCTGTGTGTAGCGCTGCATAGTCTGTGAGTGTTATATAAATAAAGGAATTATTATTATGGTAAAGTCTCCAGCTGACCAAGAAATTCTTTGCTGAGGCATTATGGGATTTTAACAGCATGAAGATATACAGATCTAAAAATCAAGGTCTTGTCTTATCAGGCAAGACAGTAGATAACACTGGTGTGAAATGAGTGTCTCCGAGAAAGCAAGTAACAGGAAAAAACAATTCTTCTTCTATTGTTTAAATAATAAAAACAATAAATTAGTGAGAATGTCCTATGTTTTTATAGTGAATCATAAAAGTGTGAAAGGTAGAATGATAATGGATAAATACTAATCAATAAAAAATGTAATGTTTATTTCTGTTTGTAATAGAGTTACTAAACAGTAAGGTCAAATTTCATAAATCAGTAGTTTAGGTAATTGTAGACTGTAATACACCTAAAGTACATCTGTAAAGTATAAAACTTTTGCCTAACTCTGCACTAAGCAAAAATAAGCAATTTTCTAATTTACTCTGCTTTACTATTTAGCTATCTGCTGGTATTTAGCAGCTAGCAGAGGTTTTACCTTGCCCCCCAGGCTAATCTCCATTTGCCATGCAATCTGGTAACCATGGGAAACCGTATAGAATAGCCAGAGACAACAGGAAGCTTTTTAGGAAGGGTTGTAAGACCTTTAGTGATTTCACAAGCGTGTGACTCATCACATGCTTCAGATCATCCAATTACCTCATGTATGCGAGTATAATAAAGTGATGAAAAACCCTAACTCGGCTTACATTTGGGTCTATGAAAAAAACCCTCTGTACTCAAATTTTCCGATGTGCCCCACAGGTCCTCTTCTGCTTTCACCCCCGGCTCGATCTTCATGTTGCCAGGCGCTGCATCACTCACACCATGACATCAGCCTCTGACCGACATAATAGAAGAGGACCTGCAGGGGGAACTGGCTATATAATGTGGGGCAGGAACTAGCTATATACTGGGGGAATGCACTGGCTATATACCGGGGAGCAGACCCTAGGGCTGCTGGCTATATACTGGGGGCAGGGGGCTGCTGGCTATATACAAGGGAGCAGGCATTGGCTATATAAAAGGTGGTTGCTTGCTATAAACTAAGGGGCGGCTGGCTATATATTATGGGGCAGGGGACTGGCCATATACGAGGTGGTAGGGAGCTTGCTATATACTAGGTGCAGGGGGCAGGTTATATACTTTGGGGCTGCTGGCTATATAATGGGGGAAATGGGCTGCTGGCTATATGCTGGTGGCTATTTGGCTATATAATAGGGCGAAGGCACTGGCTATATAGTAGGGGCCAGGGACTGGCTATATACTGGGGGCTGCTGGCTATATATTGGGGAAGCTGCAACCAATGCATATCCCTTTTTTTTGTGTTAAAATTTGTTGCTTCAGCTTATACTTGAGTATATAAGTTACAAATATTCTATCCTGCATCATTTGAAAGTCCTTAGTGCTCTGTCAAAATACCTTCAGTGATGTCACAAGCATATGACTTAGATCGGCCAATTACAAACATGCTGTCCTGTTTTGGCTTCAGTTCCCTTAACTGATGTCACAACCTGGAACTGCCCACCCACATGAGGAATAGCTGAATCTAATTTAATAAGAAATAATGTTAAAGAACATATACCACCAGAAATAAGGATTGTAAACAAAGCACACCGACATACAGGTGTGTGCCTCCATTGGCAGGTTCCACTCTTCCACTCCCTATACCCTTTTTAGGGAGAATAAAGGGCTTTTAAAATTATGCAAAGGAGGCTGAGGGGCTCCAGGTTCCATTAACATCTATGGTATCATTTGCATAATTGTAAAAACCTTTTTTGTAAAAACAAAGACATAAGAAGCTAAGAGACCCCAGCACACACCCGTTTGTCAGTGGGCTTAGTTTACAGTCCTTGATCCTGGTAGTAGATGCCCTTAAAAATATACCAGATATATCTCAGGCTAGGATGAAGCCAGCAGTAGGAATCAGGTATCATTGGAATTGTTATCAAAGGCTCTCGCCTGCTGTGCTAAAACTATTTTTTGTCAGTAAGTTTACAGTTACGCTTTAAAAATAAATGTTCTTCCTAGTCCTTTTTGACCTGTTATTAGGAGTAGTCAGTCTTAATGTGTTCTAGCACCTGTCATAAGAGTAGTTCAGCACAGTATCATTTAGTAGAAAACATTAGGTGAGAAATATTTATACGCCGACTATCAAAAAAATATATAATTGTTCTCTTGGTGTGTCCTTGACACTTTTTTCTTCTAGTGAGCTGTACTTTTAAAAAAATTAAAATTCTGTGAGCAGAGAATTCCCCAATTCAATATTTTTTTTACAATTGGTCTCTAGGCCCTCTGGTTATATAGTAAAGTACATAAATTACCACATGGGTGGCTAAAGAAATTCATTTTTATCCACCAGCTCTTACTCTGTAGTAAAAAAATGGAAATGTCCTCTGTTGGCTCTCTATCTAGGGCTATCATTCATCCGCTACGTTCCTTATGATCATATTATTATAGGTGTCAGCTCATAAGATCATAAACCATTGTAATGGGGCCAGACAATGCGGTATAAGGGAATTCAACATCGTGGTGTCAGACTTGATTCAAGCCTTATCCATATTATCACTGACAACCTTATTTATATCAGTCATTGAGGTCTATTAATATGTTATCAGCGGAGTCAATAATTAAGATGTTTTGCGTGCCGATACAAAGTACGATGCTATTAGTAATGTCACTCATCCAGAAATGTTGAGAGCTGTTAGTTCTTCTGATCTCAGTCATCAGTTGTGACCTTATTAATTTATGACATTCATAATACCGGGAATGTTATGTCTATCCCTGTTGTGAGCTTTGACTTGTGCTAATTGTTCCCGTTTACCGATGTGGTTTGTCAATCTTTGATGTTATACTTTTCCGTAGTTTTTACAGAAAATACTGTAGGAAATAAGATCTAAAAAGGTGTTTTTTATTATACAACACTGTTGGTCCAAATGAACGTAAAACCACTATGCGTTAAAGGAACCGTACGTTTCCTCCCTACAATAAATTTATTCTAATGACTTGCATCAAAGGAATCTTAGCTATTGATGAGCGGATCAGAAACTGGATGCATAGTTAGAAGTTCAGGTTAGAGTTCAATGCCCCTGCCTCACCAGTAACACCCGTGTAAGGTGCGGGCACCAATACTTTCACTGCAGGCAGTGCAAGCTGATGACGTTGCCACCAAATGGTGCCAGAAACGACTGTGCCTGTGATCGGTGAGGGGTCAGGTTCAGTACCCAGACCCAACCTTGAAATGGTTTTGAGGTTTGGATTTGGCCAAAACCTAAAATGTTCAAATTGTGTAGTCAGCCACTGCCATAGCACTTGCCCCATTCAGTGCCCCCTTTCAGTGGTCTCCCCACAATACACCACTTTATTGTATAATCTGCTTCTCATAATAACCTGAAACTCTTACTCCCAGTTTTCTTCATTCCCTAATAGCACCAGCCACTATCAAGATTTCTCCACATCCCAGTTGTGTAGGTCATTATTTGCCCCTTTGGTTGTGTAGTGCCATACAGGCAACTTAAGACGGTGGGGCTCATTTACTAAGGATTGCGCATACACTTTTGTCGCACCTTTTTTGGGGCTAAAAAGGCTTTTACAGGTATTTAAGTGTGTGCACTGGGAATGTGCCGCACGCAACCCTTTTTGTGGCACAGCTGCGTGGCTTCCAAGCAACACAAATTAGGGGGCGTTCCATCGGACGGTCCGACTGATTCAGACTGAGCATGGGATTTAACTTTTAAATTGTGTCGCAAGCACTTAGATGCACCACTAAAACGATCGTGAACTCTGCCGGACCTGAGCGGGGAAGCAACACATTCATGACTTTGGCTGCATGACCTTAGTGAATCGCGGCACAGTGCATTATAGTCGGACAATGCACTTTCTGTGGACTCCGGTGACCCTGTAAGTAAATGGCAACAACATCTATGACCCTGTTCAGAAGATGCTCATATCATAATTTGATCCAGTTCCTCCAGTTATTGTCATACAAAAGTGTTTCAAAAATGGATTTTTAGGGGTAAAAATTTTAATGACATAGGTCATTAAGATACATAGGTCATCAATATCAGTAGCAGTATCAGTAGTTAATAAACAGAGTATAGAACAAAAAGTAGATTGCTCCAGTCTAGTGGTCAGTCCTGGTTACTGCAAATGAGCCATTCCCTAAATCGGAGCTGACTTGCATTTACTAGATTCATCACCTGCACAGAAAACAGAGCTCCCTGCTTCCTAGAGTATTCATTGTGCATTGACTTTGGGGAGTGTGAATGATTTGTCTGGGTGCCAAGTTTTCGACCTCCAACAATCACATATTAATGAGCTATCTAGAAGTCCTCAATATCTCTATCTCTTTTTAACTCTTTGCTGCAGAACACAACTGGTGGCTTAAGAACCTTAGTTTCTCACAATTTAAAGGACTACTTCCATGTAAGATTCCTTCAAAGATCCAAACGAAAAAAAGACCGCCACAGTTGCAAAAATTTTGCTATTGATTATAAAAACATGTGTTTCCTGAGTTGGACTTGGATGTGTTCGGTCTATATGAGGGAATACACTACATCCATAAACTCCCCATGTAGGATCTATCATCGATAAGATCTAATAATCTTTATTATTTATGAAATAATAGAAATAGATACAAATTTGTAAGTATGAAGTGATTTCTATCATTTCTATTCTATTATTTTAGCAATAGATGGAAATATTTTAGTGTCAAGTGATTGTTTGACTTTCCAAATGGTCCGTCTCCTACAGAATCTGTGTGAACCATTATGGAATATTAACACCTGGGCCTGGTATTCCTTGATATTCTGGTGGGGGTAAAATATATGTGAAGAGAGAGAAAGAAAGATGGTGACGCACTTCTTCTAAAAGTTTCCGACTGACACCATTCATGGCTGTATGTATATTTATGTGTTCTTCTTTCTCTTGCTGTTTTTATATATGATACCGTGTATAGTGTATACCTCAACAATTTGATTCAGTGGGAGGGGGGGGCAGTCTGATCCTGTGTTTTTCCAGTGGCTTAGTTGTTAGCATTATAGCCTTGTAGCGCTGGGGACCTGGGTTTAAGTCCCAGGCTCAACATCTGCAAAGGCTTTGTATGTTCTCTCCGTGTTTGCATGGGTTTTCTTCAAGTCCTCCGGTTTCCTCCCACACTCCAAAAAATACTAGTAGGTTGGTTAGATTATGAGCTCCTTTGGGGACAGGGACCGATTTGGCAAAGCTCTGTACAGTGCTGTGTAATCTGTGTGCACTATATAAATAAAGGAATTATTATTATTTATTATTTCGTGCATAAACCCATTGTATGTGCACATTTCTCAAATCTAACACTCACTATACTTTTTATAATCATGAATAATATTATTTTAGGGTTGTTTTGTCATATAACGTATCAATTATTACAATAACACAGACAAAAGTTATTCAGTATATGATCAACTACATAAAGTAAGACTAGTCTCATACACACAAGATATTCTATTAATTCAGCCGATACTTTAATTCCTGCAGAATCGTTCAGTGGTAAGTCGATTCCTTTAGCAGGTAAGCATGATGGACAGTTTGACACGGTTTCAACAGTTCTTGGCAGAATTTATAGATTTGTGTTGATATATGTGTAAATATATACGAGTGCCAGATGCAGTATATCAGTTCAGTATCCTACATGTCAAAACAGTGCGTATGACATGTATTGAAAAATGAGATGTTACAGGCAGAGGCAGCTTAATGTATTCACAACATTGCCTGCTTTATGCATGAAACACTTTTTATCATACATTATTGATAAAGCTCAGTAACTTTTCCAATATAGCTACAAAAACTGGGGAGTTTCTGTGAAAATGAGTCAACATAGCTGCTCTGTATGAGCTGGTATTTTTTTTAAGTAATAGCCCAGTAAATCTAGTCAGGAGAGGAGATATATGTTTTGTGTCTCTTATGAGATTGCAGGTATGTGAAATCATAGATTATGTATGCTCCACTAAGAATTCTGGGAAAGGTTTATGCAAATACATTTCCCGGGATGGTAAAAAGAAGATGGGATTTCCAGTGGCAACTTTCTCTGCAAATGATAAATAAATAAGATCCTCCATAATTTTAATCTATCATATCTGTGTTTAAGGCTTATCTCATGGTGCACCACTTCCCTGGAATGCGTTACCCTGGACAGTAAGAATTTGCCATAGCAACATTATTTCCCTGTAACCCCTAAACTCCATATTTGTATTTACCAGTCGAGGAGCATGTGTCTCTAAATATTTGTTAATCTGTAAATTCTATTTTTATTTGAAAATTTGATTTGAAAACTCCTGAAAATATGTTTGGTCTATATAAATAAAAGTAATTTTTAATTTTGTTAATTTTGTTATTTTTAAAGCGCAACTCTTTTAACAAATCAATAGCTCTCTGGGATATAGAAACATTGGGGCACATTTACTTACCTGTCCCATCGCGATCCCCGAGGTGCGTTGTACGACGAGGATTCGGAGTTGCCTCGATTCACCAAGATTGTACGTCCAATTTCCTGCATGTGTCGCTTCCCCGCTTAGGTCCGTCGGAGTTCACCTTCTTCTTCCCGGTGAGTGCATGGCTTGCGACACAATTTTGAATGTTAAATCCCGCGCTTACTCCGAATCAGTCGGGTTGTCCGACGGCCATGCCCTCGATTTGTGTCGCATGAAATCCGATTGCGTGCCCCCAAAACCCATGTTAAAAGTCAGGAAACCTGATGAAAATGTGGTCCGCGGACCCTTAGTAAATGTGCCCCATTGCCTATTATTTTTTATATCTTCCTCAGTTTATCCTGACTCAGCAGTAACTGCGTCTCCTGGAGGGAGGAGGGAGGGAATGCTGGAAGGATGAAAGGAAGGTTGTGGGGCAGTGCTCTCTGTGTAGCTGTGTAGTCAGTGCTGTAGATGCAAAATTCTTCTACACAGAATTTTAAGGTAAAAGATCTCTTCTCTTCAGTATCAGACCCTCCATCGCAGTCTGTGATTCTGCTGAAATTACTCTGTCTCTCTGCTGCATGCTATGTCATAAATCCTCTGCAGCTTCCTCCTCCACCTTCCAGGCACTACCTGCATAACAGAGAAGTTATTAAACCTTAGTGCTCATACAGCACCAATTATAACCCTCAAGTAACTGTTTAACTTTGTGTTTCTACTACTTATTACATGCTGCATGTTCCTCTATGTGATGAAAGCTGCCAGGTTAGTTACCACATAGATCCTGTATGTACATTGTACTGTTTTCAGTACATTTACTAGTAGTAATTACACTGGATTTACTGCTAAATTACTTAATGAGAGGTATCAAGGGAACTGTGGGCAGACTAAATTTGACTCAGCTGCAGGGCAAAAACTTTAAGATGTGAGCCTCTGCCCACCTCACTGTTGCTGAAAAAGATTTTTACAAGCAGCTTCAAAACAGAAAATACAATAACTTCATAAAGTAAAGGATGAGAAGCAGAATATGGACCTTGTTCTGTTCTGTCTTTTTTGATTAATTACCTTTGAAACCCCAAATTACCATAAAGATGTGCTTATTCATTCTAAGTAAAGTCAAAAAGCAGAAACCCTATTATTTTCTTGTGCTATGCATGGGAGACCTTATAGCAGCTAAACTTCGCTGAGAATTAAGTAAAAAACCAGGAGAGAGAAAAAAATGAAGGATACAAGTCGTGGAATAGTCACCAATAGGGATCACCCTAATGTACACATGATGGATTATTATAAAATCTTTTTATGGTCTCTAACTTATCAACAAACATCAATAGAAGAAGCATCAGATAAATGTTTCCATCTGTCTCTTTTGCTGTGACTCCTTCCCTTCTCAGCTGACTTTCATTCTAAAAATACAGTATCTGCTAAATGTCAGAAACCCTAAAAGGTGTCTTATATCGGTTCAAACTTGATATTTTTAAATGCACAAATTAAGTACAGGCAGTCCCCTACTTAAGAACACCCAACTTACAGATGACTCCTAGTTACAAACGGCCTTCTGGATGTTGGTTATTTACTGTATTTTAGTCCAAGGCTACAAAGATCAGCTGTAACAGTTATCATATGTGTCTGCAATCATGACAATCCAAAAGTTTTAAAATAGTTAATTCCAATTGTCACATAGACCAAAAGATTTTTGACTGGGGTTACAATTATAAAATATCACCATACATGAGTTAAGTTTAGACCACCGTGAAATTTCAAAATACTTTATAGTTTAGGCAGCATAAACAAAGGTACATTTGGCATGAGTACTTCACCCCTCTTCGGTTGTAGCATGCCGTAGTCCAGGTAGAACGTCCACACTTAGTCTTACATGGCTTCCAATGAGACGCTGAACGCCAGGTGAGTCCTGAAGGAGCATGAGTACTTCATGAGTACTTCACCCCTCTTCGGTTGTAGCATGCCATAGTCCAGGTAGAACGTCCACACTTAGTCTTACATGGCTTCCACTGAGACGCTGAACGCTGCTACAACCAAAGAGGGGTGAAGTACTCATGCCAAATGTAATTTTGTTTATGCTGCTTAAACTATAAAGTGTATTACCACAAAACCGGAGTTACAACGTTCTTATAAAATCAATACATATAAACCTTTATTTTAAATACAAGACAACACAGAATTGTATTATCATAACTTGATAAAATAATGTAATTAGTGTTTTTTATTCACAGAGGAAATCCAACACGAAAGGTCCGATGAGACAAGAAACCATATGACTGCATAACAGGGTATATTGCTCAATTCTATAAATCACACATCAACATTAAGTAACAGACAAGTGTCCTACCCATTATACGCCGTCTATGGCTGCCTCCCGGACTCCCCAACGCGCGTTTCCGCCACGCTTCATCAGGGGGTACGAAACTAACGCTGGGAAGCCGGTTTATATGCATCCGGGCGGGTAGCATTGGCGCTCCGATGCTACCCGCCCGGATGCATATAAACCGTCTTCCCAGCGGTTCACAGCTCTGCCACATCCATTCTTTCACACACACAGCTCAGCTATACACACATGAACAGAAATAGGGCTGCTACACACACAGCGAAAGGAACACACTGGGCACCGTTTCATACACAGTGTGGTGCTATATACAGGGAGCACTGCTACATACAATGGGCAGTGCTACATAAAATGGGCACTGCTACATACAATGGGCTCTTCTATGCACATAAACACAGACACACCCTGACTGGGCACACAGAAACAGACAGACACACACACAGAAGAAACACACTGGGCACTGCTATACACAGAAACACACACAGCTTTGCTATAAACGCACACATAAGAAAACAAAGGGTTCTACTATGCACAGAAATACACACACAGCCCTGCTATACACACACAAGGAACACACTGGGAACAGCTATACACAGAAACATACACACAAACCACACCTCTCTTCTTCTTTCCCTGTACCCATTGTAAGTTCTTTGACCCATCCTTGGCATCATGAGCACCTTGAGTGATGTAGGAAGCATGGGATCAGTCACATGCTTCTGACATCACTCCAGGTCTTGAAGGTAAAAACCATTTCGGGACACCCAGGAGAGGAAAAGAGCAGTGCCGCTCTTCTCGCTGGGAGTGTAAGAGAAACACTTTGTCAGTGCTTCAGCCCATCTCCATGACAGTGGTCAGGAGGCTCTGGCAGTGCTAGATCCTCCTAACCTTCAGTCTATAAGACACAGGCACTTTTTATCAAGATATTTCATCCCAAGCTCTTTCTTTACATATAGAATAATCTCCACCCACCAGATCTGGGTCAATTGAGAATGAGAAAAAGAGCCTGTGCCAAAAAACTGAGACAAAACAGACACAGAAAAATTGTCATACCAGGAGGACAATGCAGTAGAGACAAAGTCCAGAAAATGCTAGCAAGCTCCAAAGAAGATGTATAGCAAGTACTGAGATGTGGGCAAGCAATTATTTTATGAAATATCAGAGTCTCGGTCCAGAAAATGATTGTACCGCTTCCCTGACATCCAGACAATCACACTACCAGGGCAGAAATGTGAGTGGAGGAGGAATCTGTTCATTGCAGATAGCGTAACCATCTGAAGCCCAGAACAGTCAACAGGAATCAGACGGGTGTGGTGGAAATCAATTAAGACAACCAGGAGTGAAATAAGGCAATGCTCAGACTAGTGCGGGACAGAATGCAGTACCTTACAAGCAGGAGATGGCACTAAGCCAGAATGGGCACAGGTGTTACAGTAATATTATTTCTGATTTGATGACTATATGTAGAACACTTTACTAAAAATCTATCAGTTCCACAATATTTTAATTGTCATATTTTAATGCAAAGGCTCATTGGTTAAGCCTTAATAGAAACAAAAGAGAACATTAATGATATGTTTATTAAGGCCTGTATTTCCAATCTACATAGAATACAGACAGCAAATGAAATTACAAGATGGGTGGGTGTCCTTCTGATAGCACCATGGGGTAATTGGAACGTATATTTCCTCTTGCTTTCTTTTCCCTACAACTTTCCCCTTTTCTTTTAGGTAAGGTGCTGAGGGTAATAGGGCCAAATACAATGCAAAAATAAAACATATATCACCCCACTTTAAAATTACACTTAGACCCAATCTCAGCTAAGCATTTGTATTTTTGCCAGCAGAGCTCCTCCTAGTGTGAACCCAACCCTACAATATTACCATAACCAGATTGCAAATATCACAGCCTGCAGCACCTGCCAATCAGTAATAAGTGATTACATTTTGGCAGAGGACAGAGATATGATTATACACTGAGTGATTTTCAGCAATTATCAATTCCAAGAAGTTTCAGTACAGTGTTATTCAGAAATACAAAGGATGCAAACCATGCATACTATAAAGTGATTTTGTTCCACACGCCATCACCAACCTCTTATCCAGGACAGGGACAGGATCACAATGAAGTTCTTCTATTTCTGGGAGATTTAAGATTATGCTGAAAAAGAACTTGAATGGTAGTCAATGACAATTGCTTAAGCATACAGTCACAAATCTCTAGGTCATACATTGAGCAAAACATTGTTAGTGATATTTTTTATATCATTTCCTTGTATTGCTGCATTAGGCTTTACATTATATTATATTCACATCTGTTATTGCTTTATTACCTTATTTACTGTGATGTACAAATCACATGTAGTGGGGTATTTATCAAGGCTTTTGCACCACAACACTGGGTCAGAAGCCATGAAATAATCACAAATGCTGGCCTATTGCTAGCACTTGTGATTATTTACCCCGTTCCACCACCTCCATGCCAGGGAGCATGGATGAGCATGAAGGGGGTATGGCCTGAGGGGAAATGGACTGGCACGGGGCATTCCTGTCCCCATACTGGCGGGCTAACTGCAGCATGCGACCTTGCATACATGAAAAGTCTCCGGCTGCGCTTATTCCTGTGCCAGGTAGAACCACCTGCCGGATACATAAAGAGGGTGGAGCTACTTGGTGTGCACGAGCTCCGGCCTATGATAAACACCACCCTAAACTTTATTTTAGGGTTAAAGAAAATCTACCATTTGATTTCATGCATAATGAACATATCAAACATTCCCTGAGACTGCTGTGGCTACACTGATGCTGAATCATATCTAGTTTAATCCCTGAGCTGAGTGGTTTTGCTGAAAATCAATTATAAAATTCAGGACCTTGGGAAAGCTGGATCCACATTACACATATTACACACAAGCTTGCTGAACAGCCAAGACAGGACTAATCAACCTGAGCTGGATCACTGATACAAAGCAGCTGGGGAATGGTGCAGGGATTGATTTTTCTGCCTGGCAGGAAGACCAGTGATTGCATCATCATCTGGTGCAGTGTATAACTAATGTGAAAGAGAAAGTGCTGAGTCCAGGCACAGGAGCGACAGAGCCTCATTATCAGAATTTAATTATTTTTTCAGCAAAACACTCAGTTTAGAAGTCTATATATTTCAATTCTAAATTGGCCAGATGCATCAGACAAAAATCTAACTTCAATGGGGATTATTTATCAAGACTGGGGCAGTGCTTGATGTAAAACCCATGCTTTGGTTCCATTGAATATACTATGAGGCTCCAGCCTCCTATGATATTCGGTTCCTGACTATACATCTGAATTATTCTACATCAGGTTCAGTCTGGTGCAGACTATAGTTACTACACCAGGTCAAAGCATCCACAGCCCACCACTTAGCGTTGAGGTGGCATAAGGGGTAAAATGGTCATAAATCCTGGCTGTACGCAAGTAAAAGTGCTGATTATTCCCCCTCTTTACACTTACAAGCCAGATGTCACTGAAAGAACATTTATAGCGGAACTCCAAAGTCTCCTCCATAAAGTATCTGGCCAAAGCATACTCGGCCTGGAGACGGATTCTTGCTCATCACTTATGATACATCTCTTTTTTGTAACCAACAATAGGTGTTCTTATAAGCCTTCATGTACCGAGCTCATTGAGAGACATTAGTGCAGAGACCTGTTTTACTAATCTGGAGCTCTAAGGTACAGGGGCACTTAATATACTGTCACCCTATGCTACTTCTAGAAGCCACTGTCTTGCTGGTCTGAGGCCTGGATGCACCATCAACAGTTGTGCTTCTGAGACGGTATGGGCTGCAAACAACAAACATCCTAATCATTTTGCAACTTCTGATGCCCACCCAAGTGTTAGTTACAAATTAAAACATATTGTTACCCTCTAGGACCTGAGCTCTTGATGCTGACAGGGTGGCATAGCTGTAGTATTCAACTATTTGAAAAGCTTTAAAACTGAATAGTATTCTGCTCTGTCCCAGAAGGCAGTCCAAGCATGGACTTAAAAGAAAATGCAAAAAAATGGTTGCTTTCTGGGGAGGACTTCTACCCAAAAAAGGGTACAAGGAGTGCTGTAGATGCAGAAGATATAGGCCAAGTTTTATCAAAATAGTGCAGTGTGCACCAGATTCATGCATTGTGGCACACATCAGACAGAACTGTGACGCACGGTCCAACTAAGCACTAACATGCCCCTTTGGGTGCACATTTTTTCTGACGGAAACTGGCCCAAACACTTCAACAAATGTGGGCCATAGTTCTAAATTAGTAGTTGTAGTATTAGTTAGTATTACAATTATATATATTTTTTTTCATTTTAGAGGTATATGCCCATTGAAGACACGTAGACTAGGAGATGTGGCTCCAATCACTGAGGGTCTGAATGCTGGGACCATCATGAAATCCCCCTATTCCCAACAATTGTTCCCCTGTTCTACTGATGAGTGAGGGTTTGAGGTTTGTGGATAAGGAACCAATGTCTTTAGCTAGCAGTCTAATGCCGATCCCTCCAACTTGTTTTCAATGTTTAGTAATTATTTGGAGCTTTACTTAAATTTCTCAATATATTGGGGAACATGTATCATAGTTTTTTTCTCTCTTTGGTGAATTTTTGACATTTAGCAGCTCTTTTTTGCACCTTATGTATGATCCTGTCTTTTTACTTGTGATACATGATCAGTTTTTCCTGTCATGGCGGGCGCATCCGTCCCTCTCCGTGGTCCGGTGGCCGGCTTCACTTACCTCCCCCGGCTCCAGCGGGGTCCTCTGCAGCTCCAGCGGCTCAGTGCGTGTCCCCGACTCCTAGGGCGCGAGCCGGCTTGCTAAGATTTAAGCAGCCAGCGCACCAATAATTGGCGCTGGCCTGATTTAAATTCCATCCTTTCCTGTTACTCTCGCCGGATCTTCAAACTTCCTGAAGAGAAAGCTCCCCTGTGATTCCTGCATTCCTGTGATTCCTGTGTTCCTGTTATTCCTGTGGTCCTGTTATTCCTGTGGTCCTGTGACTCCTGTGTGTCAGTCCGTTCCTGTGTGCCAGTCCGTTCCTGTGGTCCTACGTTCCTGTGTGCCTGCTCCTGCGTTTCCTGATGTGAGTCCTGGTGTGCCTTCCACTGCTATTCTCCTGCCTCCACTCCTGGTACAGACTGTCTCCTGTGTTACTACCTTGGCAGCCACCGCGGGCTAGTCGTACCTGTGGAACGACCTGGTGGTATCCTGCCGCAGCAAGTACCATCTCCCGTGGTGGTCCAGAGGGTCCACAGACTCCCAGTCCTGACAATATGATTGCACTTGTATTTCTATACGTGATAAAAACATCTGACAAACACACATAAAAACCAGATCATGTGAAAATATAATATTTGTGTCATTCTCAATACTTATGGCCATGACTGTAGAATCCATTTGAGTGCAGATATTGTCTTTGATGAGATTATAGTAAAAAATTGTTTGTATTGAAAGACGTAATTAGATTTTATGGTAATGGCAGGTCAGCAATGTCTACCACTCTATTGCTAAGTACAACAACTGGAAGGAAATTACATCGCAAATAAAGGTAATTATTTAGACCTGGGAAGAACTCACCATAAAATTGTTTGTTTCTGCCTTACACCTCTAATAAGAGTGCAGACTTTTTATTCCATAATTATTTTCTCTATGTAATTGGAAATACGTCAGATTGTTGCTTGTTATTGGTAATAAGTGACTTATTTTGCTAGTAACTCTTAAGGGAACACCTTGTTGTATTCTAATTTTATGGTCCTAGTGTTATGATAACGTTCATTAGATTTATTCTTAATTTCTTAATCAAAACTTTTGTAGAATGAAAAGGAATTTTATTATACATACTGCAAGAGTTTTTCCGGGTCTTTAAAATAAAACATGAAGTACTGTAACAACTCAAAGTTTCATAGACTAAAGTAGAAAGAGAAGAAGTATTAAAGGGATATTCTCATGAGATGACATAATGGTCTTTGCGGACGGGGGGGGGGACGGGGGGCACGGCCGGCAAGCAAAACACCAACTACAATGGAGGGGATGGGGGGGGGGTGCCACCTCCACTGGCCACCGCACCCTTCTAGGCCCCTGTCATGCCCACACGGTGTGGAGGTGGCATATTTGCCATTTTAATAGCAAATTCTTGCACTGTGCAAGAATGTGCAATTAATCTACTGCTTCTACTGCCGTAGAAGTAGTGATTCATCTCCCCTATAGTTTATAATGCTGAAAAAAGACACATGTCCATTAAGTTCAACCTGTGAAGCGAAAGGAATAAATGAGGAATGAATTTAGGGGAAACAATTGTATTTAACATAACTGTCAACCCTTCTTGAAGCTCTCTGCTGCCCCTACTGTGACCAGTGTCTGGGGCAGGCTATTCCACAGATTGACAGTTCTAACAGTCAAAAAGCCCTGTCGCCTCTGGTGATTTAAGCTTGTTTTCTCCAGATGCAGACAGTGCCCCCTTGTCCTTTGAGATAACATGGAAAATCTTTCCACCATATATTTGTTTGGAGCATCCATATATTTATATAAATTAATCATGTCCCCTCTTAGTCACCTCTTTTCCAATCTAGTTGTTTTAATCTTTCCTCCATACCCCTTATCATTTTTGTTGCTGTTCGTGTAACCGTCTCCAACTCCAAAGCATCCTTTTTATGGACCGGAGCCCAGAACTTGATGGCATATTCCAGGTGAGGCCAAACCAGTGCCTTGTACAGTGGTAATATTACATCCCTATCCCCAGAGTTCATACTTCTTTAAATAAATGACAAGATCTTGCTGGCTTTAGATGCAGCCATTTGACATTGCATGCTGTTAATTTATGATCTACTAGTATACCCAGGTCCTTGTCAACGAGAATGGTATAACATTATTTAATAAATGGGTTATTCCACTAGCCAGGATCCCAATTGTGAAGGGAAACATGTTGGAGGGACTCTTGAATGGTAGTATCATTGGGGTCCTTGCAGTTGGACCTTCTCTAATCAAAACTCATGCATTATATAAATTGACCCTACTGTATATTTTCATCTGAGCTGTAGATGATCAGACATTTCACATTTTCTATGACACCCTTACAGGTTATTGCAATATGTTGCTTTAGTTGCCTAATTATACCTTCTAGAGCAGTGATAGCAAACACATGGCATGGATGCCAGAGGTGGCACCCAAAATCCTCACTTTGGGTACCCAGGCTGTTTTAAAGCAACTCATCCTTGGTTGCCTGGTGCTGCAGGAGGAGTGAGGAGGTGTAGACATGGCTGGATCAGCATTGAAGCTACTTCTAAGGGTTCCACAATTCCTCCTGTTCAGGTGAACTATGAAGGGTAGCTACAAAGATAAACCAAGCTGATGCAATTGAAAGCTGTGGCAGAGCAGGCGTCGTAATTTACTGCTTAAATTGCTGTGTTGGCATTATAAATAAGTGGGTTTTGGTTGTAGTTTGGGCATTCGGTCTATTAAAGGTTCCCCATTACTGGGCTTGTTTGTTGCTCTTCCAATGACCTAGATTCACAAGAGGTTTGAGCATTCAACCACTTCAGCACAAGGACCTTTCACCCTTTTCAGCATTTGTGTTTCCATTTAACACTACCCGCCTTCTAAAAGCCATACATTTTATATTTTTCCATTTATAAAAACATATGAGGGTTTGTTATCTGTGGGACAAATTGTGCTTCTAAGTGGCAGTATTTTAGATCCTGTGCCATGCACTTGGAAGCCTGCAAAATAATCGGAATCCAAAGGAAATGGCAGTAAAAGACACATTCCACTAAAAAGTGGGTAGACATGAAGCTTCTTAACCGATAACTGACTGATGATCAAGGTAGAAGTAAATAAATGGAGGCAATACCAGACAGTGTTCATCTTTTTATATTTGTTATCCATGACCTCCTTCCTTCTAACATCAACTTTTATAATTATGATAAAGAGCAATAAGGGCTTCTCTGTGCTGTAGCTTCACAGGCTGTTAAACTGTCTCCCCCTGCTCCTTCAGCACTTTCTCCTCCTTTCATAAGCTCATGACAGCATAGGAATTTTCAGCACACAGTGGAAGGGGGAAGTCCTTCCGGATACTATAACAGCCTGTGAAGCTACAAAATTTGGCTCTGGTAACACCCCCATGAGCCCTTCTCGCTCATTGATTTGAGGATAAAGGAGGTCAAAGATAACAAATACAAGAATATTACCACAGTCATGGTGCCAGGATCTTTGAGTAAGTGTCCCTGGTTTATCATGCTTGATTTTAAGGGAGTAAAATACATTATTTAATTTCATAAATGAAAAAAAAAAAGATGGGAAAAAACTTTTAGCTAATATTTGATATGTTAAGATTATCTTTTATGTTTTATCACAATATAATTTATGATAAGATAAAAAAAACTATATTTTTTTTCTTAGTAAAACATAAAATGTCTAATCTGGGGTTAGAATCAACTGACAAGATAGTTTCCACAGCTTACTGGGGGAGAGGACTTAGGTGGTCTGTCTAGGGAAGTATACTATAAAAAGAAAAGCAGTATGCCAGCAAGTCTGAGTACTCCTTTTGTGCCCGTGGCTCTTTCTCAGTGGATTCGAGCTTCCCTAATTAGATTTAGCAGTCTGTTTCTGTAAGAGAACAGCAGTATGGCATATTCTCGGCTCGGCAGTTTGCGGCTGTATGAAGTATTTTAAAGTTTCCAACACTTAAAAGCATGGAAGAGAACAAAAAAAGATCTTCCTTGAGGCAAGTATCCTATATGGAAAAGCTGTAAATGCTTACAAAATTTTAGATTTACTTGATTTAGATGTATATTTAAATGTACATAAATACACATATAGATATTAAATACCTTATATCCTTATATACTCCAGTATAAGCCTAGTTTTTCAGCACAAAAATATGTGCTGAAAACCCAAACTCGGCTTATACTCGAGTAAACAAGATGAAGGTTTTAACAGGTTTTTGTGGTAAAATTAGGGGCCTCGGCTTATACTTGGGTCGGCTCATACTCGAGTATATACGGTAACTGGCAGACTTGTGTGCCCTCTTTTTCAATGGGAAATTGAAAAATTAGGCACCTTTTTCATGGAATTATGATATATTAGAAGTCATTCCTTAATAAATCATTGAATACTCATCAAGTTTTCACAATATAGTGATGGGAGTTGCTAAAGGGCGTATCGGGGTTAGAAAAAAACTGAACACATACCTACCCTGTTCTGGTTTTATTTTATGAGAGACGGGGGCCAGGGGTGGATTAAAACTGCCACGGGCCATGGGCTGTATTAATATTATAGCCTCTACAAATCTGGAGTGAGTTCCTACATATGGGAGTAGAATCAAGCTTCTTGGGTAATGGAGGATACATCCATTCGGTGGACCTACAAAGGTCCTGAACAGATGTACAAGGATTTGTGGGTGAACTTCTCCTAGATTCAATATTTGGTAGGTGGTTTGGCCGGCCATGGGCCCTCTATAAGTCTTAAGCCCAGGGCTGCCGCCCAAGCCACATAAAATCACCTCTAATATATTCCACTACTGACAGGAGCTTATAGAATTTTCAGAAATGTCAGAGTAGATACATTTATATTTTATATTTTTTAAGTAAAGTGTTATGGAGGGTAGAAAGACTTGCAATCTTTAGCTGTCTTGAGCTTATCAAAAAAGGAAAAAAAACAGTAATCTAGTTTCATTATTGTAGAAGTACCACCACCAATGATTTTCTTTTAGGCGATATATAAAGCAGAAGGAATGCTACATATGGTAGTTTACTGTACTAAACAGAAAGTTTACAGCCCATTTCATCCCCTTCAACCTCCCTCCTAAAAGTTTGATAAATTAGAAAATTGAAAACAGTAACATATTTGGCACTGATGAACCCAACTGGATGCATTTATCATAACTATAAAGGCGTTTATCCAACAATCAATGGGGGTAAGTTATCATTAGACTGGCTGACTGCAACAGTTCTATGGGGCATATTTATCAGGGCCTGTGCGCCACATCAGTGACGTAGAAGCCCTAAAATAATCGCCAATGCTAGCTTATTGCTAGCACTTGCAATTATTTAGCCCTCTCCACCACCTTCACGGCAGTGAAAACGTGCGCCTAAATGGCAATTTGCGCCAAATCGCAAATGATCAATTCAGTTGTATTGTGAAAACTAGTATATGAAAATAATGAAATTGGTGCGGGCAGGGTCTATTTTAAAAGAGACTTTGCATTGTTCTATGTACATTTGGTGCAATGGAAAGAAGCAAATCAGCATTTGTACCACAACTGTGCCCAAACAACGCGAAACATGGACAAAAACCCCATTGATAAATTACCCCCACTGTTTTAGTTCATCGACAAAAGTGTTCAGTTGTTTTTTTTTTACTTAAAATTGCACAAATAAAAACTATTTACCTTATAGGAATAACCATTCAAACCAATTGGCAGGAAAATAAAAAGTTTGGGGGTCTTGGAAGTAATTTTTTTTTTTTTTTTAATTTCAGAAGTAGTGATTTATGATTTAGTGTTTGCTATGGTATTTTTATTCTTATAAGATAAATATAACACAAATAAAATAATTAAAAAACTGTGGCAGATTTAGCAGAAGAGCTTTAGAAAAGGAAATTAGTAAGATATTTATGTCCCTAAGTTGAACCATTAAGAACTACTACTATTTGTCCAGCAATAAACTAGCCCCAATATAGCTACTGTGAGCACCTGTCCAGCAACCGCGCAACCACAACCAGGCTTGGCCCTAGCTGTCAGACTAGGTAAGTGGTGGAACTCACCCTGCAATGTCCTTGCGGCCTAAGGCACTGCCTGCATCAGATAAACTGCCCTGACAAGAGCAAACCCACAATCTGGAGCCTAACTAAGGGTTCCTGAGTGACCCTACAAGATGACAGGGAAAACTTACTTTGTCTGACAGCTGCTGGATAGTGGAGCGGACAGATAACTGGAATACAAATATAGGCCAGTGTTCACACTGGTACACAGAAACCGACACAAGACTGAGACAGGAAGGTGGGGTCATACTAGGAGATAAAGGATACTGAGGAACACACAACAGATAAGACAGACAAGTGGAGTCAAACAAACCGGGTCAAAACCAAGATGGCGGCAAAGGTACACAATCGTATAGCAAATAGAATGGTCAGTAGGCAAAGCAGAAGTCAAAACACAGAATAGCAAACAAGATAGCATGAGCACTAGATACAAAGGGAATAACCAGCACGGTATAATGGGAGTAGGCAGGTATATAAGGCAGTTGCTGGACACGCCTCCAGCAGCACACTGGGGGAACTGTCCTTCAAGCTAGTAACCCTTGCGGGGCAAGCTGAAATGCAGGGAGCAGGGTGTGGCTCAGTTAAAACACAAACACTAAGCCACAGTTCACACACAAATTAACGACACCTATTCTGCCAGCTGCGGATAGTGCAACATTTTGGCATGGACATTACAGCTACACTGCCAGAAAAATAAAAAGATAGATACAAATGGTTGAAGAGGAAGGGCTAAAAATATCAAGCATATTAAATAACTTAATCATTGAATGTTGCACTTTTCATTGGCTTTATTTTTTGACTATTAGTACACTAAGTAACCCTCCTACTATTTCACTAAATGGGAAGTTAAAATAATAATTTGAAAGTCTTCTCAGAAGCTGTGTAAACCATTGTTATGTTCTCCAGGAAGCACTTTTCTTCCTTAATATATTAACATATCACTTCTAATGAGATGAAAACATTTCTAGTAAGACGATCGATGGAGCCTGTCATGCAAAGACGACGACAACATCAGAGAAACAACATCAAAGAGAAATCTCTTTACCTGTTTAAAGTTTCTCTTTATTGCTTCCCGCTAATGTGGCAAAGTCCCCAATGCCAAATCCTTCCGAACCAGACACTGTAGGCAGCAGATTTATAATCATTAGGAAGCTGTATCATCTCGATGACTGAATCCCATCTGTTTAGACAATCCTCCATCGGAGAAATCGGCGTGACTAAATGTTGACAAGCCAATCAGCAGCTAAAGTAGAAGGTGAAAAAAACTTACTACTGTCCACAAAGAGACAGATAAGAAAATTTTATGTGAATATTATAAGGATGCAGGGATTTGCATCAAACATACCTATAGGCATACATCAGTAATTAGTTTTATTTGTTTTTTTTGTGATGATTATGGGGCGAGGGACGACAGTCTCATCCAAGATGGCAACATGTGGATATGACACTTCCACCTCTAGCAGTGGCATTAAAATACCTGGGTTCAGCCTTCACGGCGTTATAGCGAACATTGATCGCAGTTAGTTTTCTTTTTTCTTGTTTCTTGTTTTTAAAATGTTTTTTTTTCTTTTTTGGTCTTATTCATCATAAAGTTTTTTTTTTACTGTGTTACATCTGTCAATTCACTTTTCTGTTCCCACTTTTCATTTGGCGTTTGTTTTTTGTGCATTTTTTACACCTTACATGAAAGAAACTTGCTAACGTCAAAGTTTTGCACCTTTTTTTGGCAGAAATTGGCTGAAAAAAGATGCAAATCAATAAAGTATATCTTCGTTCCTTAGAAAAAAAAGCAAACCTGAGGCAGCCAAAAATTCCCTGATTTTAAAGGAAAACTACAAGTACGCTTAACAAAATGCAAACTACACACATTCACCTATGCTCCTCTTTATCCAGATTAAAACGTTGTTCTTTTTTAATCTTAATCTCAAACTTGGATTGCCTGGAAATCAGGATTGTTTGGAAAATAGATTTATATTTAGCATGCCAGAGCCTATGCCAGAGCCTAGGACCAGGATATCCGGCACTTGGGCTGCTAATTATTCCCACTTTTCACACCTTCCTCTCCTTACTCTTCCTGCATGATAGATACCTACATAGGGAGGTGACATTATACAGGAGGCATGAAAAGTTAGCAGCCCGGTGCGCCGGACTTCTTGTCCCTGCACTCTGGTCTGCTAATTATAAGTCTTTTTTTAGGCGATCCTGGCATTCCAATCCTGGGATTGGAATAAGTTGTAGTTAGTTTTTTTGTTAAACTGACTGCTAGTTTTTCTTTAAACAAACTATGTTATAGCCACCTTACCGCCACATTTATTATTGTTCATCTTATATTTTTTATTAATGGTTTTAAAAAGTTATTTGTTAACTTATTTAGTGGTTCATAATCAATTGAACATGTAAATGTATTCAAAGGTTTTTTCTATTACTTATATATCCCCCTGAAACGAAACAGTAACAGAATGGGGCAGATTTATCGAGTGTCTGAAAGTCAGAATATTTCTAGTTGCCCATGGCAACCAATCAGTTTACTTAGCAACTAAATACGGGTATTTGAATGACATATGTGAGGTATCCTGTAGACACATGAGGTTTTGATGGGTTTTCAGTTCATTATCAATAAGTTTCAGATTCACAAATTCCATACTAAAAATTTTCACAACATCTATGGAACCCATGTTTTTATAAAATAAGGTTTCTACATTCTTAGTCTGAGTCCAAGGGATCCTCACTTTCTCCCTCTCGTTAACATTTACATATATATTAGGACAGCTGGTGGCAGCAATACAAGATCAGGAGTGGAATATGATATATGTCAGAATTATGGGCACCAGTCATGGAATTAGAAACATGAATAGGCTAGAGCATTCAGATTATGTTTTAGTAGTACATGAAGATTTTCACAGCCCAGAAAACTAAAATAATGCCAAAAACATCAAGCTCAGACCAAATATCTTAAAAACATAAATCTTGTTGAAAGGCATATTGTTATGATAGCTCATTGGGAGCTAATTAATATGTTCTTTTACTTTTCTATTCTTTTTAATTTTCTATAGTATACAGGTGGTCCCCTACTTAAGGACACCTGACTTACAGAAGACCCCTAGTTATATACAGACCTCTCTGCCCCCTGTGACCTCTGGTCAAGCTCTCTGAATGATTTACTTTAGTTTATTATTATTATTCTTTTTTCCCATTACAGCAAAAAAATTTTAAAAAAATTAAATCTAATTGTTACTGGGACAAAAAAACTTTTGTCTGGAGCTACAATTATAAAATATACAGTTCCGACTTACATACAAATTAAACTTAATGGTCAACACATGAGTAATGTTAAGAAAACTAAAAATGCCAAAAACATCAAAATCAGAACTGACTTGACTTAAAACAAGAATTAACTATAAATATACAGGAATAAGGAATAGAATGGTCAGAACTGGAATATTTCAAGTGAAACTCCAAGGTATTTATTGGTCCCTGTGATAATTAGATTTTAAAAATTTTGTGATTACATGGAAACAATAATCAACAATAACACTTCATAGCAGACTCCTTACAGTTGACCATTAAAGCCTGAGACTAAAATTCTGTAAATTTCCTGCACTTAGAGCTCTTCACCAGAGGTCACAGTAGGCAGAGAGGTCCATTTCTAACTAGGATTGTCTGTAAGTTGGATGTTTTTAAGTTGGGGCTTGCCTGTACTTTCAACAAGGTTGTGTTAAGTAGGCTCCACATGAATATTGGGAAGATAGGACTATATCTGGAACTGTTCTATGAACCGTAGACTGACAGGCAAATACATGAAATAACTGACTGAGATTATTCTGTACACTACAGCAGTCCTGCTACTTACTTTAGTGATGTCTACAAATTGTCCATGGACCTTTATTTACATGTACTGAGCACTGATGAATAGGAGGAGCTGAAGCAGGAAAGTTATGATGGACTGAAAGAAAAGTATATTCAATGCAATACATATATATATATATATATATATATATATATACACTCACCGGCCACTTTATTAGGTACACCATGCTAGTAACGGGTTGGACCCCCTTTTGCCTTCAGAACTGCCTCAATTCTTCGTGGCATTCAACAAGGTGCTGGAAGCATTCCTCAGAGATTTTGGTCCATAATGACATGATGGCATCACACAGTTGCCGCAGATTTGTCGGCTGCACATCCATGATGCGAATCTCCCGTTCCACCACATCCCAAAGATGCTCTATTGGATTGAGATCTGGTGACTGTGGAGGCCATTTGAGTACAGTGAACTCATTGTCATGTTCAAGAAACCAGTCTGAGATGATTCCAGCTTTATGACATGGCGCATTATCCTGATGAAAGTAGCCATTAGATGTTGGGTACATTGTGGTGATAAAGGGATGGACATGGACAGCAGCAATACTCAGGTAGGCTGTGGCGTTGCAACAATGCTCAATTGGTACCTAGGGGCCCAAAGAGTGCCAAGAAAATATTCCCCACACCATGACACCACCACCACCAGCCTGAACCGTTTATACAAGGCAGGATGGATCCATGCTTTCAAATTCTGACCCTACCATCCGAATGTCGCAGCAGAAATCGAGACTCATCAGACCAGGCAACGTTTTTCCAATCTTCTACTGTCCAATTTCCATGAGCTTGTGCAAATTGTAGCCTCAGTTTCCTGTTCTTAGCTGAAAGGAGTGGCACCCGGTGTGGTCTTCTGCTGCTGTAGCCCATCTGCCTCAAAGTTCGACGTATTGTGCGTTCAGAGATGCTGTTCTGCCTACCTTGGTTGTAACGGGTGGCGATTTGAGTCACTGTTGCCTTTCTATCAGCTCGAACCATTCTGCCCATTCTCCTCTGACCTCTGGCATCAACAAGGCATTTTCGCCCACAGAACTGCCGCTCACTGGATGTTTTTTCTTTTTCGGACCATTCTCTGTAAACCCTTGAGATGGTTGTGGGTGAAAATCCCAGTAGATCAGCAGTTTCTGAAATACTCAGACCAGCCCTTCTGGCACCAACAACCATGCCACGTTCATAGGCACTCAAATTACCTTTCTTCCCCATACTGATGCTCGGTTTGAACTGCAGGAGATTGTCTTAACCATGTCTACATGCCTAAATGCACTGAGTTGCCGCCATGTGATTGGCTGATTAGAAATTAAGTGTTAACGAGCAGTTGGACAGGTGTACCTAATAAAGTGGTCGGTGAGTGTATATATATATAGTAAACCCATAGTTAAACATGTTACCATTATCTTTATATGACATTTTATACCAACTTTATGATCAATTCATCTGTTTATTTGGGTTTTCCATAAAATATAGTTTTCATGCAAATTATTTCATATGAGTGGATCACAAATCACACCTACAATCAAAACAAAATATATATTTTTGGCATCTTATTTGATAAAATCTGAATTACCTTCAATCTTCATTGGAGAGGAAACAGAAGGTTGTAATTTATGATTTTATTAATGTTATTCTCATTGATTGGGTGCCAAGTAGTGATGGTTTTTGTATGTGTGTATATGTATTATAAATGTTCTTATTTACAATTTGCTTTTCCTTCTTCTTATGAATATTCATATTCCACACTTTGGAGCTAGTGTAAAAGACAGATCTAGACAGATGCTTCTCAAATTATGTTTGCTTTTATCTAATTTTTGCAAGTCTCCAACAGAGTTCCAGGAGCATGTGTCATATTGTATTTCTCCCTACTACCTGGTTATAGTGTTATATATTAAAATAGCAGCACATCCCTGATCCCTGCAGATTGGCAAGAACATGGCAGCCATCTGTCACTGAAGCAGTGCTGCTAAGCTACTAAGAACTGTATCAAATCTGAAGGTTGACTTTCACTAGACTTGTTTGGGGAAAGTTTGCTAAAACTTTCATGTACCAGTCTAATGGTGAAAGTCAATTAAGTAAAATGTTCCAAATTTATTTCACAACTCATAGTCCCAAATAAACTTGATGCATCATTTGGTTTGGCATGTGTCGGAAAAGTACCACTAATTGGTCAAGTCAACATGTTGGTGGAGCCTCAAATGTAACCCATGACTGAAGAAAATACAGAAGTGTCCACTTTTACCTGAGCTCAAATTCTACAAGTGTCATGTATTACTTCCAATGGAGGAGCATTACCAGAAGAAACATATAGGTGGGTCAATCTACATATTGATCGAAATTGATCTAATAAAGCACTTCCAGTATGTCTTCAAGCAGCTGAGCACCTTCTAGATCATATCTATTTCATGGCCCAGCGTGGTGGCATCATCAAGAAAATCTACTTTGAAGTGACATGTAATTTGGTCATATAAAGTCAATGAGGCGGAGAGTTTAACACTGAAGTCAAGCTTTCCTTACTTCAGAATGCCCCCTTTACTGTAATTGATGGTGCTACATCCAGACACATCACTAACCAGATCTCCTTCATTCTGAGGTGAGATGAGCTTGGCTGCAATGCTAAGCTCTCTGCCTCCATGTCTTTAAATAACCAATTTACCTCTCACTTCAAAGTAGATTTTAATGATGCCACCACACTGGGCCATGAAAAAAACATGATCTGGAGGCTGTTTATCTGCTTATCGACATACTGGTAATGGTTAATTAGGTCAATTTCTGATGATAGGTTCCCTTTAATGTCAACTATAGTAACTGTAACTTAGACAAATGTACACAAATGTAAAAAAAACCCTCTGCTTTAGCATTTTTGGAGGGTGATGCTAAATTTGGAGGGTGACGTAAAAGTATGTAACATGCGAGTGCATGGAGAGGGCTCAAGGACTGAGCCTTTTCCATAGCCCATAAGTCTTTGCTTCATATTGCAGCAAACACTAACTGGTAACACCCGCGATTGGTTATTGGCGCTGTCATCTTGGTGAGGATCATCACTCCCAGTGCCATCATCAGGGGGCGGTGTTCAGTCGCAATGACAGATCTAGTCTTCCAAAGACCCGTGGCTGTCTCCTTCTAGCCCTTTCATTACAATGTGCGATTAGCATAGTGTAATGAATAAGAAGGAAAATCCACTGTAGTATGGCAGTATACGGTAGGATCGATATGACAACCTAGGGTTAAAGTACCCTAGGAGGTCTGAAAAATAGTAAAAATAAAAAATTATAAAATAAACTAAAATAAAATAAACTAAAAATCCCCCCCCCCCTTTCCTAGAAGTCATATAAATAAACTGTAAAAATCATAAACACATTAGGTATCGCTGCGTCTGAAAATCGCTGAATATGAAAATATAGTAATGGCGTTTCACTGTGTTTAATCGGAAAATAGCGCCCAAAGTCGAAAATGGCACTTTTTTGCCATTTTGAAAAAAATCTATAAAAAGTGATCAAAAGGTTGTACAGTCCTAAAAATGGTAGCATTGAAAATGTAATCAAAAGTTGCAAAAAATTACCCACAGCTCTGTACAACGAAATATTAAAAGTTATTAGTGCCAGAAATGGCAAAAGTATCCATGTAATTGGAAAAACCCAAAGAATAAAGTCGACATTTCATTTGGGGCATAAAGTGAAATTCATAAAATCCAAGCCCACAAGAAAATGGCGCAAATGTGTTTTTTCACCAATTTCACTGCATTTAGAATATTTTTACCCGCTTCCCAGTGCATGGCATGGAAGAATAAATACCACCATTTTGAAGTGCCCTCACACAGAAAAACGATAATGGGCTGCGACAGGAAGGGGTTAAAAAAGTAAAACTTGTTGACCTGCATGTGGTAATTTAGCTCATTACGAGCTACTGAACTTTTGCGAAAAGGAAGGTCTGGGGGTTTGGGGGTAAATCTGGGGATTATTCATATGCTCTTGTATTGTAATATTTTATAGTATACATGCAAAATAAAGGACTTTTCTAAAATTATCGACGTCACAGCATTAAATAATGCACAACACATCAAACTAATTGAAATCAATTGGCACACTTGCTTCACAGAAATAACTCTTATGTTATGTTTCAAATTTAAAAGGATTGGCCACTTATACCAGAATTTAAAAATTTGAGTATAATACCTTAATAGGGTCACCCATAATATACTTACCCTGTGAATGTTTGGGAACCCCAGGCTGTAGAACTATAATATGGGTAACCCTGTTTGTGTCTCATACTTACTGGGGGTCATTTACTAAGGGCCCGAATCGCGTTTTCCCGACGTGTTACCCGAATATTTCCGATTTGCGCCGATTGTACCTGAATTGCCCCGGGATTGTGTCGCACGCGATCGGATTGTGGCGCATCGGCGCCGGCATGCGCGCGACGGAAATCGGGGGGCGTGGCCGAACGAAAACCCGACGTATTCGGAAAAACCGCCGCATTTAAAAACCGAAAAAGTGTCGCTTGGGGACCGCTTACCTTCACCTGGTCCGAGGTGGTGCATTCCGGCGCGTGGAGATGATTTTCAGCGCAGCAGCGCCACCTGGTGGACGGCGGAGGAACTACCTTCATGAATCCCGGCCGGACCCGAATCCAGAGCAGAGAACGCGCCGCTGGATCGCGAATGGGCCGGGTAAGTAAATTTGCCCCACTGTGTTGAATATTGGTTTAGGTGACCAACCCCTTTGATACAATTGGCCCCAATGCTTTTAATTGCATTATTCATCTTGATTCTTTTTGCAGGTGGATCTGAGGTTTAAGCCCCAGTCCTTTGGGACTGGCAACTATTTAATAACTGAATATTTTGAATCTGGGGTTAACCCTGTGTGCTTCTTTTACATGGTCTATTAGAGCAATGCCACTCACAACTTTGTTAATCAGTGACTGATATGTAAAACTGTATGCAACTTTGCTTAGTCAAAACTGTCGATAGGTTCACTTTCAAGGGGCTAATTTGCTGATCCATGGAGGTCTCAGTGATGAGGCTCCTACAGATCACCAGAGCAGGGCAGCCAGGTTACCTTCTTCAGACCCCTAATCGGGGATGAGTGGAGCAGACAGCCCCACATGTCAGGCTCTGTCCCCAGTGAGTGACATGTAAAACTGTATGCAACTTTGCATGGTCAAAACTTTTGCTGGAATTTATTTAACCCCTAAACTTCTTGACTTTGGGTGCTATTTTCTGTTACGGGGTTAGTAGCAGTGAAAAAACCTTACTATATTTTGATAGATTGAGCATTTTCAGACAATGTGATTACTAATGTGATATTTACTGTTTATTTATATAAGTTATATCAGGGGGGGGTTCAGTAATATGCAGCAAAGACTTACCGGCTATGGAGAGGGTTCAGCTCGTGAGCCCTCTCCATGTATCAGCACCTGACACGCCGTGTACTATTACAGAATGCGTTGTTAATGCGTTAAAAGGGTTTTCCCACCAAACTAGCTATCCACAGGATACGCACATGTCTGTTCTGCTCCATTAATCCCTATGAAGCTGACGGAGATAGCCATTGGACCCCAATTGGACCCCCATCACTGAGACCCCCACTGATCAGCAAGTTAGGCTCTATCCTGTGGATAGGACCTAACTCATTTGATGGGAAAAACCCTTTAAGTAAATTCCAGCAAAAGTTAGAGCAGGATGTAGCTGTAAGACTTTTATCTGTGAGTTACAAGCCTAATTTTACAACTACACTAAACTTGTTACTGTATAATTAGAAGACAGAAATAGTCATAATAATCATCACGGCTGGTCATAGCAAACAAAAGTTCTGCAATGTATCATTTTCATCAAGTTAAATAAATCTGCGATTTGAGCCTGAAAACCTGAAAATCCATGTATTAATTATCATAATACCGCAGCTCATTTTCTTGATCTCCTCGCTACTCCCTAGAATTGCATTAGATATCATTCTCATCAGAATGTGCAGAGAAACAAATAAACATTATGACTTCGTCTTTGTTTCTTCTGTATTCATTAGTTTGCTTTTTTTCACAAGCTGAATTTTCAATCACACACATTTCATTTTTATCTCTTTTGGTAGTGACATTAACTTATTAGTCAGGCACAATTCCCTGTTTATTTGTTTGATGTCCTGATTTAATCAGGGACGCCCTTGTTTGGATAAATAGATTCTGATCAGGCACAAATGAAAATATAGAAATGAAGCAGTCTTCATACCGAGACAAGCAAATGAATGCTGCACCTCCTGCTGGGACAGAAAAGCCAAAATAAATTACAACAAAGGAAATAACAAGGGTACGGCCCTTCAATCAGCATATTACTCCATTAATTAGCATTTGTTTTCAGGAATGAAGGAAACTCCTCATGACAAATGATGGAGGTTCATTATCGTACCGTGTGAAAGCTTGTCAGCTTGTTGCCGCTTAAAGGAAGAGTCTAGGCCGCACTTTTCTGTATAAACTACTTATAAACTACTCCTTGAGACAATTTAGCTAATTTTCTCTAGTTTTGTTAAAGCTTTGAAACTATGTATTTATTATAAATTGTGCAAGGGAAAATAATAGACATTGCAAAAACAAAGTCATGAAAAGTCATGACACTAGCTGAAATCTATCAATAATTAGAAAGCAATCTTGCCACTTGTTTGCCTGGTTTCATGTAAATATGAGACATGAGACATGTCATGAGACATCATATGGGTAAAACCAATGAGCTTTCAAAGACCTTTGCAAATAAAGTTTTGCAAAACATACCGATGGCATTGGTTACAGAAGAATGCCCATAAAGGTTTTAGTGAACACTGGCCATAATCTGTAAGTGGGAAGGACATCATTTCTTCACTGTCCATGGCCAAGAGCTTCCTGCAAGATTTCAGATAAAAGAGTTAATCAAAGTGTCAGAGGAATTGCCCAAAAGCTAATGATCATCTGCTGAGAGCTACAGAAAGAACTGAAAGACCTAGAATCCTAGACACCTTCAGCAGATCAGCATGCCTTCAAAATTAACATAGTGGAATAGGTGTCTTTTATCACCAATGGTATGCACTGGTTGTTGGGGGACAACCTTGATGTGAGAGCACTTGCCCTGTAAAAATCAGGAACTGATTACCACTTTAAGACCCTGGAACTGATGTTCAGGAGCAGGGTGATGTGTAAGGGCCACAGCACGACGAGGAGCATGGCAAGTAGCAGCAAAAGCAACTGGACAGTGGCTATTGCAGTGGGCAAGACTGCTATAATAACAGTGTGACTTACTATAAGTCATATAAAGTAGTTACCGAAAGTATTCAGATCCTTTTACATTTTTCACTCATTGTTTGAAGCCAATTGGTTATATTTTTTGCACATTAATGTACACTCTGCCCCCCCCCCCCCATCTTGACAGAAAAACAGAAAATGTAAATAAGTTTAATAATTTATTAAACAAGAAAAACTGAAACATCACATGTTGATAAGTATTCAGACCATTTGCTGTGACACTCATATTTACCTCACAAGCTGACCATTTCCTTCTAAACTGTTTTTGAGATGGTTCTACTAATTCATTGGTGTCTAGCTGTGTTTAATTAAACTGATTGGACTTAATTAGGAAAAACACACTTATCTATATAGGACCTCAAAGATCACAGTGCATGTCAGAGCACATGAGATTCATGAGGTCTAAGGTACTGCCCAAGGAGCTCAGAGACAGAATTGTGGCAAGGTACAGATTTGGTCAAGGTCACAAAAGAATTTCTTTGGGACTTAAGGTTCCAAAGAGCAGTGGCCTCTTTATTGCTTAACCTGGCCCTTTTTTTGTTTTTTCATTTTCATTTTTCACTCCCCACCATCAAAAAAATTACGTTTGCACCCTTTTCTTGTGGGCTTGGAATTCACGTCTTTCACTGTGTGCTCGAAGTAACAACAGGTAAATTTCTAGGGTAATTATTAGAATTTTTAGTTTTTTTAAATATAGAAAGGTAAAGAAGATCCCCAAGATCACTGTGGCTAATCTCTAGAGATGCATTAGGGAGAATAGAGAAAGTTCCACTATCACCGCAGCCCTCCATCAGCCGTGGCTTTAGGGCAGAGTCTGCCAACAGAAGCCTTGCCTCAGTGCAAGACATATGAAAGTTGGATACTGTGTGCAAAATAACACATGAAGGCTTCCCAGACTATGACAAATAAGATTCTCTAGTCTGATGAAACAAAGATTGAACTTTTTGTTGTTAATTCTAAGTGCTATGTGTGGAGAAAACCAGGTGCTGCTCATCACCTCCCAAATGCAATCCCAACAGTGACACATGGTGGTGGCAGCATCATGCTATGGGGGCAGGGACAGGACAATTATTTGCAATTGAAGGAAAGAGTAATGCGGACAAATACAGAGATATCCTGCATGAAAACTTCTTCCAGAGAGTTCTAGGCCATAAGTTCACCTTCCAAAAAGACAATAACCACATAGCTAAAATAGCAAAGCAGTGACTTCAGAACAATTCTGTGACCATTCTTGATTGACCGAGCCAGAACCCTAATCTAGTGGAGAAGGTACTTTTTATCCTCATTGGTGTGCACTTTTTGTTGGGGGACAAAGTTTTAGGTGAGAGCACTTACCCTGTAAATATCTGATGCACACTTTAGGACCCTGGATGTTCAGGAGCAGGATGTGTGTGAGGACCAGAGCATGAAGAGGAGCATGGCAACTGGACGGTGGCTATTGCAGGTAACAAAACTACAGGCATGGCTATTATAATAACAAAGTGATTTATTATCAGTCATATTTGTGTGGGTAAACCAAGTGTGTGGGTAAACCAATACACATAGTAAAGTCCTAATTGGAACATTAAAAGGGTTTTCCAACCAATAAGGATAGGGCCTAACTTGCTGATTGCTGGGAGTCTCAGTGGTCAGACCATCACAGATCGCGAGAACGGGCCCCATCCATGGGACCTCTTATTGCTCCCAGCGATGAATGGAGCAGACGACCGCGCATGTCCATCCTGCTCCATTAATCTCTATGGAACTGACGGAGATTGTCAAGCGCCACGTTCGGCGATCGCCACCAGCACCATAGTGTTGAATGGAGCAGAACGGACATGCGCTGTTCTAGAGCAGAAGAATAGGGCCTAACTTGATTGGTGGGAAAACCCATTTTAAGTTATCCCAGGAGACCTTCATCAGATACCCAGCTACAGTATAAAGGCATTGACACCTTACATAACATTCACAAGGTTGTCTATAAGAGAAAAACTATTACGATGTCACAGTCTCTCATGACCTTGGCATTAAAAGAGTTACGTATGTTCCCAAGTTTAAAAGTTTTACTATCAACCAGCTGATCATTAACTTTAGCCAACAAGAGACATCTACTGTCAGGTTCCTGTACACGTGCCATAAAAAAGACACATGGGCAACTTAAAAAAGCCTTAGTCAATTAAAAAAGAAAATAATAGTTGGGATTTAATGAGGATAAGGCAGGATAAATATCATACATATGTCTTAAAGTCACTCTAATTAATTTCTGAAGAGTCGACTAGTGACTTCTGTGGTTAGAACAATGTATTCCACATGTCTGGCTTGTAACTGCGATGTTTATTTTTCTATGCTCTGCTGGAGTTTTTTTTTTTTTAGCTAAGTCTATAATTTTCTCCATTGTGAGGTTTCTATTTAAGGTTGAAGGCTTTCTTGTATTTGGATCATAAAAAGGTCCATTTTATAACTAAAAGTGTTCTTTAACTCTTTCAAAAAGGAATATGAAGCATTTGGGAACTCAAGGTGATCAACAGGTGACTGAGAAAAATATATCATTTATCATAGAGATATAGGGGGTCATTTATCATATGCTGGAGCATAATGCCTGGTGTAGAAATGCACAGACATTGGGGTAGTAACACCAACATGTGTGTTCCCCTTCACACCCCTCCTGCACACCCTCTGGGCAATTAGCTGATGTAAGGGTGGAAATAATCACAATTCCTGACAATTCCTGTAATTGCGATTATTTCATGGCTTGTACATGAGAAAATCCACCATAGAGAGAATAGAGGAGAAAGCTTTCATTGGAAAAGTTAAAAAGAATCCCCTGTTTCCTATCCTGATCTCTGGCTAGTGAAGGCAATGTTTATTTGATTCTGAGGCACTTTGAAGGTGAATATTAGCCGGGTAGTATCCATTGGATTTATCTATATGGTAGTAGATTTTATGATTATTTAGTCCATTTTATAAACAGGACTCTTTGGAGTCGATGTATTGGCATAAATAGTAAAAAATTCCAGGCACACACATCTTTAAAAATAATGGGGTGGGCATCAATGTGGGCCAGGGTAGGGAAGCCCTCAAATTTACTATAACCTGCAAGAAAAAGTGGCACAGATTGTAACTACCTGTAGTAGATCTTAATTTTGGTGATTGAAAGGCACATTGTAATTACTAAGAGATCAGAACCTCTTAGTAATTCCAGCATGTTGCACACTGGATGCACCAGTCTTAAAACATCAGCCCCAATGGCTATAATTCTTAAGTATCAGTGAAAAGGATATCACATGGAAGTATCTCAGATATTTCAGATATATAGATTGTAAGTAATATTTGTCTTATGAGACAGGATCATAATATCGGGTAATATGTAACCCAGGATCCACCAGGGACAATAAGTGACAGCTTATCTCCACCTCTGCATTGATCGCGCAGCAGGCCTACAACACTATTTCATTGAAATCAATGGCAAGGATTACAAAACACAAAATACGTTTCAAATACATAAAAATAAGATACCTTGGATGAAGGAATGGTGACCTGGTGGAATTGTATAGGGAACAAAACACCTTGAAGAGTCTTATAATTGTAGACAAGTGTCCTTTTCTTAACAACCTACCTACGCAAGTGCAGGGTCTCACATAATACAATTCAGCACTGGTCACTAAGGTTACCAATAACATCATTACTGAGATGCTCTAATTGTCGAATCATTTTTATACATTGTTTAGTTATCAGACTTGTAAAGTTGATATTGAGTAAAAGCTTAACAATTATTGGAAAATAAATTAACCAGTTGCCAACTAATGACGGCGCAAAAAGGAAAAAAAAATGGAATGGGGGTCCCGTATTCCTTATGATAAAAAACAAGTCTCTAAGATTTTCCTCTGCATCAATGTCATTTGGAAACAAAAGGCATATATAGATGCATGAATATATCCAATATTCAATGTAGACAGGACCTTAAGTCAGGTGAGGATGAGATAAATAAACAAATGGATAAAATCTCAGTGTGTCTCGCCCGGAAAATACCTATCTTTCCACCAAAACTGTGGTGCCCTATTCTTCTCGTATTTCTTCCCATACGGACCACCGCGGACCAAAGCGGAACCGAAAGAGCGGAGGTGCAGTTCCCTAGTCGGAAGGACAGGAGGTCTGCACAGCCGCCCACTACACACCGCAAGTGGAGCTACGAGACCCACGAGAACGCCGCACAGAAGGAAAACACTGAGATTTTATCCATTCGTTTATTTATCTCATCCTCACCTGACTTAAGGTCCTGTCTACATTGAATATTGGATATATTCATGCATCTATATATGCCTTTTGTTTCCAAATGACGTTGATGCAGAGGAAAATCTTAGAGACTTGATTTTGAGTAAAGTTGCTATGGAGTGGTTACAATGTAGTCAGGGGGTTTGCACACCGTACTATTATCAGAGGAAGTCCTCAGTCCTTACATGACCCAACAGTTCCAGCTGCTTTACACAAACTTCACCAGGGTACGTCCTATATGGGTGACCCCACTAGCCTCTTGTACTAACCCTACTAAAGATTTTTTAAAAGTGGCCAACCCCTTAATTTTTATTAATTCATTGTATATTTAAAGGGAACCTGTCATCAGAAAATGGCCTAATAAACTATTACCAGTATGTTGTCAACACCCAAAGAGCTTCTAGATCATGTTACTTTCATGGCCAAGTGTGGTGACGTCACCCAGAAAATCAACTTTGAAGTGAGATGTAAATTAGTTCAGTTTAACACTTAAATCAAGCTTTCCCCACCTTTCTCGCCTTTTTCAGTGTGATATCATTTGTCAGAATTCAGGAGATCTGGTTAGTAATGTCTATGAAGCAGGAGTATTATTTACAATGAATGGGCAGTTCTGGGATGAGGAGAGCTTGACTTCCGTATTAAACCATCTGCCTCCTTGACTTTTTACAACCAATTTATATTTCACTTTAAAGTAGATTTTCTTGATGATGCCACCACACTGGACCATGAAAGAAACAGGTTCTGGAAGGTTTTCAGCTGCTTCACAACATACTAGTGGTTTATTAGACCAATTTCTTATGACAGGTTCCTTTAACCAATCTTTGCTATTCACTTTTGACCCCATTCACGAATGTTTTTTAGCGGCTTTTTTCCCATAGCAACCAATCACAGCAAGGCTGTGGCATGATTGCAGTTTCATGAGAAAAAATGAAGTGGTAAGAAGGAAAAAAGCATTTTTCTTTGCCTTCCAATGGAATTTTATGTTGAAACTATAAATATACTTTAACACTTAGTAGATCCTGCACCGGCTTTTTCCCTACTCTTTAAATGACTTTTTTTTGTTTTCTTTTGATATTGCTTTTTTATATTTTGAGGTTGTATGTATAAAATATATGGGTGCAGTATACTAGAAACATGAAATATAAATCAGAAACAGAACAGAATTTTAAAGGATCATAGGTTTTGGCTGTAAAAATATAAGGCACAACTCTTATAAATGAGTGGTTAATAGGAGGGGGGGTTCTGCCATCTAAAGAGGTCTTTTTAACTCAATTGACTGGTTGACTGTGGTTTTCTTCTTATATTTGTTATCCATGGTCTCTATCCTTCTAAAATAAACTTTAGAATAAACCTTCTAAAATTATGTTAATGAATCAGATGGCTTTTGGGGGTATATCCAGAGCCCATCAGCAGCTCCATAGCCTGTTACATTGTTTCCCCCGTCTGTTCCAAAATTTCCCCCTCCCTCTGCCAGATGTCGTCTCAAAGAAGCAGAGGAAATTTCAGCACACAGTTGTAGAGGGAAGGTTTCCTTGCACAGTGCAACAGCCTGTGAAGCTGCAGCACAAATGGGATAACACCCCAGGAGTCTTTCAGGCTCATTACCATACTTTAAAAAGTTGATTTTAGGAGAACATTGATTACAAATATAAGATGATTACCACAGTCACAGTACCTGGATCTATGAGTAATTGTCTATGATCTATTATTTTTTATGGTACAGTGAACATTCAGGAAAAAACTGCTAAAAACCATAAGCAAGAATTAATGATTTTTTTTAACCACCACCAAGAAAGAGTTAATAAAATCTAAATATTAGCTATTGACCCACCGGAAGTTTTGTAAAAAAATAATCCCCCATACGTCCAAATTACAAAAAAATAACCATTTTATAGCCTGTAAGATATAGCCTATGACAATGCAGATCTGCTCTGAATGACACTCCTTCCCTTCTTTGCCCGGCCATGTGCCCATACAGCAGTCACCACCACTTGGGAAATCCTCAAACTCGGGAGAAATTGGGTATCAAACTTTAAGGAGTTTCTTTTGTCTTTTAACACTTTGTGACAGTTTAATTTTTGGCCAAAATTAATGTATTGTCTTAAAAAAAGAAACAGCTTGTAAATTATACCTTCATTTTGTTTTAACCCCTGTGAAACATTTAAAGGGTTAACACACTTCTTAAAGTTGAGTTTTCACACATTGAGGGGTGTAGTTTCTAAAATGCCATAATTTACTGGGTTTTACTTAAAGATGAGCAGGTGCCTTTAATGAAGGGTATTGGTGATTTTCATAAAAATGAGAAATATTGCACCCCAAATTCTGAACCTCCTCACAACCCAAAAAAGAGAAAGGATGCATAAAAAGCCATGCTGATATAAAGCAGACAATTGGGAAATGTTAGTTATGTCATGACTATCTGTCTGAAAAATAGAAAATTTTGAATTTTTATAATGAATATTATTTAGACATTTTTGCCATTTCCATTTTTTTACATAACGAAACACAAAAGATATCATCAAAATTTATCTCAATAGGGTTTAGGTTCAGACTGTGGCTGGGCCAGTCAAGTATGATCATAGAGTTGTATTGAAGGCACTGCTTTGTTATTTTAGCTGTGTGTTTAGGGTCATTGTCTTATTGTAGGGTGAACCTTTAGGTCAGTCTTAAGTCCAGAACTGGGAGAGGTTTTCATGCTGGATATCTCTGTATTTGGCCGCATCCAACTTTCCTTCAATTGCAACCAGTCGTCCTGTCCCTGCCCCCCATAACATGATGCTGTCACCACCATGTTTCACTCTTAGGATTGTATTTGGCATGTGATGAGCAGTACCTGATTTTTTTTACCACACATACCACTTAACAATAAAAAGTTAAATCTTGGTCTCATCAGACCATAGAATCTTATTTATTATAGTCTAGGAGTCCTTTTAGTGTATTCTTGCAAACTGATGCACCTTTCATATGTCTTGCACTAAGGAGAGGCTTCCCTTGGAAGACTCTGACATAAAGCTCAGACTATTGGAGGGCTGCAGTGATAGTTGACTCTATGGAGCTTTCTCCCATTTTGCTACTACATCTCTGGAGCTCAGTCAAATTAATCATGGGGTTCTTTTTTATTTTCACACCAAGGTTCTTTTCCCACTATTATTTAGTTTTGCTGGACAGCCTTGCCTTGCCACAGTTCTGTCTCTGAGCTCCCTAGGCAGTTCCTTTGACCTCATGATTCTCATGTGCTTTGACATGCACTGTGACCTCTGAGGTCTTATAATGACAGGTGTTGGCCTTTCCTAATCAAATTGAATCAGTTTAATTAAACACATCTGGACTCCAATGAAGGAGTAGAACCATTTCAAGGTGGATCCGAAGGAAATAGAAGGCAATTGAGTTCAATATGAGTGTCACAGCAGTTTGAATACTTATCACCATGTGATATTTCAATTTTTGTTATGTAACAAACATTATTACATATTTGTCAAAATGGGGTGCAAAGTGTACATTAATGAGGAAAAATTGAACTTTTTTCATCTTACCAATCGGCTACAAAGAAATAAAGAGTGAGACATTTAAAGAGGTCTGAATACTTCCCATACCCTTTGTTTGTGGTATTTAAGTTTTTGAAGAAAGAAATCATACATCACATGCTTCAAAAGCAATTGCTATTTTAATCATACACGCAACATTAAAGGGGACCTACCACCACGATTCTACCTCTAAAGGTAGAACGGGTGGTAGGTGGATGAATGGGACGTAAGGATAGCCCTTTTTGGGCTAATCCTTACGTCCCGGCTATCCTTTTGTAAACTTTAATCAGTTGATATGCTAATTTATTTAAGCGGCTACTGGGGCGTGGAGTAGCCGGACATGAGGTTACTAGTCGCGGCTACTCCACGCCCCAGTAGCCTTGTTCCTCCGCCTACCATGTAATCTTCGTCGCGCAGCACCTCGTAGCTGCGCGCCCTCGTCGGAGCACCCGGCGTCTGCGCATGCGCAGTAGCGCCCGCCTAGGAGCTATGGCCGCGCACCCGTAAGCCTGCGCATGCGCAGAACGCAGGATATTCGCACGAGGGCGCGCAGCTACGAGGAGCTGCGCGCCGAAGATTACCCGGTAGGCGGAGGAACAAGGCTACTGGGGCGCGGAGTAGCCGCGACTAGTAGCCTCATGTCCGGCTACTCCACGCCCCAGTAGCCGCTTAAATAAATTAGCATATCAACTGATTAAAGTTTACAAAAGGATAGCCGGGACGTAAGGATTAGCCCGAAAAGGGCTATCCTTACGTCCCATTTATCCACCTACCACCCGTTCTACCTTTATAGGTAGAATCGTGGTGGTAGGTCCCCTTTAAGATTTGCAAAAATTTCAAAATAAACATTGTGTTGGTTTTTTTTACGTGGCATTTCAAAACAGCTTGAGATCCAGTTCTATTTTAATCCATACCAGTAACATTGTTATGTATGACACCCAGGAAATTGTTGGCGGTACACAGAAAGAAAGAAAACCTAAAATGAGTCTTAGATTTACTCCTAGGGTGAAACACATTATCAAGAAAGTGTAAAGAAAATCCACAAATAACAAGCATAGTTTATCACAAATTATTTCCAAGTCAATTGGTGTTTTTGTAAGTTTCTTCCAATACTTTCTGCCTAGATACCGGGTGAATTGCATTCACGTTGCTGTCTAGTTAAATGGAACAGCTTGACACCCACATTTCTTTGGTCTTGCAAAATTGGCTGAGTTCCTGAGCAATAAAATAGACACAAAACAGCAAGGATATTCCACCTGCTGGGACATAAGTGCAGTAAATACTGCATTTTTTACCTTGTATAAACCCAACAATGAGACAGGTGGATATTTGAGAAAAAGAGCATAAAATCAAACAGGTGGATTGTTTTAAGAAATCCACTGTGAGACATTGCTTTACAAACCCCCAATTATTATGTTCCATGCTACTCTACCTGTTTCACACACCCGAAGCAATTTACAGTAAGCACCACACTCTTTTTGTATTGTTCACATGTTGATATTCAAATATTAACCCCGAATTACCATATATACTCAAGTATAAGCCGACCCAAGTATAAGCCGATGCCCCTAATTTTACCACAAAAACCTGAGAAAACCTATTGACTCCAGTATTAGCCGAGGGTGGGAAATGCATTGTTCACAGCCTCCCCATTATATAGCCTCCCGGACCCTGCCCCACAGTATATAGCCAGCACCTGCCCCCCAGTATTTTTTTTTACTCGAGTATAAGCCGAGTTTGGGTTTTCAGCACATTTTTTGTGCTGAAAAACTAGGCTTATACTCGAGTATATATGCACCCACAAAACTTTTTTGTCATCATAGCTTTATTGGCTATACTTTTTTTTTTCAACTTACATTTTATTGAATAGTTTAAAGTTTTACAGAGGTTACAAATAATACAACAAAGTCATGTGGTCATGGAAAGTGAACATTACAACCATATTGTTTTTTTTTTTTTTTTAGTTGTACTCGTTTTGCTCAGTAAAAAGTTGTTACTTTTGGTTGTTACCTTAAAAATCATAACTTATTTAATTTTCTGTCAATGAAGTTGTATTTGAACCTATAGTTTCCATTTTGGACTATCTTTTTATGACTTTAAATTCTTTAGTTTTTTCTTTTGATAAATAAAAAATAAAGGCAATCAATAAATTGTAGCCGATGGAGACTGGCACATTGTAATTCTTAATGAACGGCACAGATTGCCAGGGACATGCATACATTTCTAAGAGTTTCTGACTAGTGATAATGAACTGGAATCACAAAGTTCGGGTTTGTATCAAAATTAGTGGGTTCAGGTCTTCCAGACTCAACCCTGAACTTCATGAGTCATTGGTGTGAGCATTTAAATGGCTAAACCTGGCACAAAGGCACTAGAATGCCATCGACACAGGGGGCTGCCATTTTAGGGATGGGTTTTAAAACCTAGTTTGGACCCAATCATTGGTGTTAACTGTTAACTGCAACTGGCAAAGATGGCTGCTGCATAAATTAATGCCATATTGGGGTGGAATGATGATCCCCCCCAAAACGGACAACCCCTTTAAAGCTATGTTACCTGGAAGTGAAGCACACAAAAACGCTAAACACAAGAGGCACAAATTTTTTGCTTGGAATATGCATGACAATTGTCAAATCTTTGACAGAACAATTTTAAAGAGTTTGTCCAGCAAAGAAAAGATTCAAATGGCTCTTCCACTGATTAAATAATGCTGATAGCAGCGACTTAACTGGATCAATGGAAATACAAGTGTTCCTTACTGTTCACTCCATTATCTTGTATTTTCAACACAATGGGGCAGATTAATCAAAATGATTCCTACAAAATTCTGTTGTTATTTGAGCCAAAAATGTTTCTATAATGCAATATGCTGCATGTACTTACCTCCCGGTGCCCTCCCGTATCCAGCTTCCGGCCGGCCGTGGCCGGGCACGCCTATCCGTCCCTATACACAGCATTGTGTATGGGGACCGGAAGGTTGTCAGGTCCGGCCGGAACTGAGTCCAGGGCTGCTCCGGCGGCCATGTTTGTTTACATGGCGCCCGGACCGGAGCGACAGCGGCGCTGGATACGGGAGGGCACCGGGAGGTAAGTACATCTTTATTTTTTTTAAGCAGCCCTGTTCCGGCCACTTTTAGCTTTTTTTTAAGAACTCAGACAACCCCTTTAAGAAGTATCCCAGTCCTTGAGTAGTTTGTGGGGAAACATGCTCTAGTCCAGTATAGATATAGGGCCACATTTATCACTTTTGTGCGCCTAAGTGTAGTAGTTGCGCCTAAATTCGGGCGCACTGTTTTGCCAGAATTATCACAAGCTACAACCATCTGTGATAAGTATATTTTCTGCCTCTTATAATCACTTTACTTTAACACAGTTTAGGCGCAGTTTAGGCGCAGTTTAGGCGCAATGTTAGATTCGGGCACTTACATGTGATCCTGCTACAAGCTCCTCTCTGCTTCTCCCACAGCCCAGAATGAAGATAACACTCACAGCAGCACCCAGGTGTGTGACACCCTGCACACAGTGACCTCCGCAGCATTGGCTTCTCCTGGAGGGGATCCCCCAGTGCTGATCCCCCTGCTGCACCCCTGTAATTCTGCACAATATCCCCCTCAGACACTGTGCAGAATTACATGGGGGACACTTGTATGTAGTATCTGCAAAATTCTGCAAGCTTCTGCAAACTTGTGCAAACTTCTCTTCTCTCCTGTCTTGCTGTGAGCTCAGCGTTTTGCAGAATATTTTGTAAATAGAAGGTGTTGAACTGTAAATAGAGTCTGCAGCTCCTGTCTGCAGAGTATCTAATGTATCTATTATATGTTCTAGTGTCTGTAATGTATCTAATTGTATCTATTATATGTTCCAGTGTCTGGCTAAGCTTTGCTGCTAGAAATTAGCTCTTCTGCAAAGGGGCTCAGTGCTTTCTTCTCAGATAACACCACCTTCGGGCTGGAGTGTTTTTGCGCCCGTTTTTGCGCCTAAATGCAAAAGTCGCACGTGATGAATATCATTAGGCGCAGCAAAACATCTGGAATTGAATGATAGATAAGGGAAAGCTGGTTATTTTAGCTGCGCGGCTAATTTGACGTTTAATCGCAAAAATGGCGCAAAAACGGTGCGCCTAAACGAAAAGGCATAAAAACAACAGAAAAAACAAGTGATAAATGTGGCCCATAGACTTTAATTTTTGTCTAGTTTGTTCCCTTATCTGATTTTATTTGCGGGTGAATGCTCTATGAGCACGGTGGGCAACCATGACCTTGTCTGAAGGGCAAGAACAGCTGCAGAATGGGTGCCCATTGAGGCCTGAATTTGTAGGCAGTATAGGAAGCCAGAGTGACCACTCATTTTTGTGGAAAGTGCGAGTAACGCACAAGAAAGGTCAAGGATAACCAACAGATTCATGTCACAGATGATGTTCTTGTACCACACATAAGAGAAAGCACTAAATAATGAGTAGTAATTGATCTGGTACATAAGATTCCTGCAGTACTCCCCATAAAGAATACGTTTTTCTGGTTCGATTCATGTGGTCTGGCCAAAAAATGTGTCCAGCACATGGACTGATTTGTTGGACTGAACATAGTCCTGTTAAACTGGCCATAAGGATTAGAATACACATAAAAAAATCCTTAGGTAGTATCAAAGGGGGTGGAACAGAGGGTTTGCACTACTGCTCTATCATGAAGAATAGTGATCCATGAGGAACCCCTGACTGGGGCTGACGGATTGCTGGCACCCTATAAAAATATCAGTCTTTCTTTGACCTTGGGTATGCTGTCTACTATTTCTGGATGAACAATACTGCAAATATTTCTCTGCGTTTAGAAAATATTGCCTAAAATATAGCATTTTCATACTGTTCTCTCCCATCCATGATACAAGACAAGTAGAAATCCATATTGAGGTCAGAGTGGAAAGACAGTGAAATGTGAAACAGCCGGATCTATAGAAAATAATAACAACATAAAGCTTATCATTACATAGGGCAACCAATTCATATGTACTATGCTGCTACAATAAACAGGGGTCAATGGCTTCAGTAAATATTCTATGGACTGCAATAAGAAGGCCACAGTGTCATTTTCTAGGTGGGAAGCATGAGGTTAATAGTCTGATTACTGTAAGGTTTGGAGCGCAGCTGTTGCTGCCCCCATGGGTGGCTGTAACGAGGACAACTGAGATGTCTGTTGCTAAGAAGGGGACCGTTCTTGAAAAGCAGCAATCAAGAAGTACTTGCTATTTCTGATGTTCTTGCGTCATCTGCATACACAACAAATGATTCCATCTCCAAGGGTTACTGCTGCCGGTGGCTCCATTATCTACACATGTATATGCCTCACTGACTATCACTATGCTGCTAACCGATGACAGAGCTGTGGCTTAGAAAATAGATGTGTTTCTTCATGTGTCTCAATGGGAGAACCCTTGAAATGCTAGAACTTGTCAAGTCTTACTACTTCTTCTATAATTTGTACTGATAGATAGATGGATACAGTAGATACAAATGAAGCACTGGCTTAACCCATTAACCAGGCATGATGACACACATCTGTAGTGTGAGTGAATACAGGGAACTGACCATTTTCTATGATAACACACCTCCAGTCATGTTAACCAGTACTACATCTCTAATAGATAGATAGATAGATAGATAGATAGATAGATAGATAGATAATGAGCAGCACTCCAGACATCACAAATGATGAAAAAAAGGTGTAGCAGTAACAACGGTTCAGCTCGTATAGAGCCTTTTTCAAGCCTGTTTCTGTTTGAAAAAGGCTCTATACGAGCCAAAACTTTGCTACTGCTACACCTGGAATAAAAGAAACCACTTTTTTTCACCATATCTGACTTTTTTTCACCATATTTTTCAAGCAGAAACAGGCTTGAAAAAGGCTCTATACAAGCTGAACCATCGCTACTGCTACACCTGGAATAAAATAAATCACTTTTTTTCATCATTTGTGATGTCTGGAGTGCTGCTCATTTTCTGCTTTTTGTCTATGGAGGATCTCTGACCCAGTCCTACACAGCTTGCACCCATTGCTGCCTGGACTTTCTGTTTGTAGATAGATATGCAACACCCTCGCCGATGCAATGGCGAAGGAGTGCTTGCGAATAAGCCCCACAGCATGTCATCACATCACACAGGGGACATTGCAGTGGTTAATCCTGCCTGGCAAGGCAGAAGTTAATCTGAGTATGATGTAAGAGTCCATTATCCAATGATCTGTGTTACATCCTGTCTCTGTGAGCTGAGAGGTAATTGGAGGAGCAGCCACCACCTGACCAAGGGGAGATAATAAAACCCCTGACCAAGAATATTCTAGAGAGCAGTGAGCTGAGCAGTAGCTCAGAAGGAGACTGGAGTCTCTCCAGTACAGACTCTTCGGAGTCTGTACAGCTAGCACACCAGACCAGAGCAGGAAGAGCCTAGCCCCTGCCTGAAGTGGAACTAATAGCTAGGTAGTGAGGAAAGGGGTATCATCCTACCTTCAAGGGTGATACCTGAAGATATCCAGGATCAAGCTGAAGCTTCCTATTAGGACACAGCTGCCTTCCAGCCTGCCATCTGCATCCAGGCTGGCGATCTACCTCCTGTGGCTTCCTCCAAATACCTCTCCAGTACTCCACCATCTTGTTAAAGGCACGTTGCTGATGTTCCTGTCGGTTCCAATAAAGAACTGTAAGTGTTTCTGTTCAACCTCTGCCTCCGTCTGGTCCCTGCTACTACAACTGTCACCATCACGGGCACCCTGTCCACCACACAGAGACTCATACTCTAGACACCAAAGGGTTGCCCCAGGGAGATCTGCTATAGCAGCCTCTCCCTCATCATTTCTTGCCAACACCACCCTACTGGAGACCTGCCAGGCTGTAGGACAGCCCTCCGGTTCCCCATACCAAGCACCGTGACACAAGCGTGCTTAGGCCGCTACCACCAGCCACTCAGGTACTGCGGGCCCAGGCTGTCTCCAGGCCCCAAGAAAAGGCTAGGCCCCGGTGGGGGATGTTGCAAGTGGCGTCACGAACAGGATATATACTTCTGTGCCTTATCCTGGCACTAAGGACTGTACTTTATTAAGAAACGATTGTACTGCCTAACCCTGCTGCCATTCGGGTATAGGCCCAAGTGACTTTGTGTGTTTCACATTGAACTGTATTACTGCTGCCACGTGCTGTCGAGCTCCGCTCCAGCACTCAAGAGGTTAAACCCTGCAAAGAACTTTGTCAGCTCTGCTACATCCGGCGCTGCTGCGCCTGAAGCATTTACCTCAGAGACGTGTGGCGCAGCAAGTAATTCCAGCCCCCCCAAACCTTCACGGGCGGGGAAACCCAGAGACATCGCTAAGCTCCGCCCCCTGCGCTTATGGCGCGAATCCTGCCTCAGCGCGCTGTGGCGCAGCAGAAAATTCAGCCCGCCACAGCTCCTGGCGGGAAAGACTCAAGCTCCGCCCTCTGGCGCGAAACTCTCCCGCGCTGCAACGCCAGTGAGAGCCCACGAGGTACCTCAGAGTCAGCGCAGCCGCCATCCAGCATCAGAGAGGTTAATCGGCCATCTTGGATTTCTCCACGTGCTGTCTCCTGTCCTGCCGACATGTCGCACAGCCTCCGAAATGAAGAACCTCGGGCACCCCCCTCTGCTGCACCGCTTACTGCTGTCTCCCGTACGCAGTCTTCAACGGCGGATTCTCCACAGCGGCTGCCTCCTCCGATTCCGGACCTCCTGAGGACCACCGCGGATGTGAGTACCATGGCCCCCAGGGCCTATATTACAGTGACTGTCACTATATCTCCCTTAGCCCCGGCTGGGGTACAGTCCGGCCTCCCTGCAGAGGGCCAACATCTCCCCATAGGAGGCCCGGCTACAAAAGGGACTCTCTTAAAGGGGCCTGACCCCTTATCTACTGCTGCTGACCGTCCTGCGGAGTATCCAGGACCACCTGCTAAGAGGCCCAGGCTGTCCGGTGAGAACGTCCTGCCAGCTACAGAGGTTACCACCGCCAGCGCAACAGCGCCCCCAAGAGCTACAGGTCAGTCCAGGAACAACAATCCTTCAACTGTCAGCAATGAAGAAGTTACAGCTCCTGCGGTCATCATCATGCGCTCCACAGTGCCCCCAGCTACAGAAGGTCAGCCAGAGAAGTGCCTGCTTTCTTCCTTTGCTGAGATGCCTGCTGCCGCAGATGACCTCCCTGCTGTTCCAGCTCCAGCTTCTGGGTGCTTCATGTCAGCAGTTCCAGTTTCTACCACCAGATGTCTTCAGGTGACAGATCTCAACACTGCTTTCTTCACCCAGGCTGATGATGTCCATGCTGCAGTTCCTGCTCCCATGCCTGCAGCCATTGCTCTTGAGCAGCAAGATTAACCCCTGAAGGACTGAAAGCCTTCTTCAGGTACTGTACTTATTGTAAATATGCTTATTTATTACTGCTATCCCCTTTGGGCTGAGCGCCCGCTATCCCACAAGAGCCAGAGACTTTCCTGGGACTCTCACCCTTATTTATTTCAGTCAAGAGACATTCCTTGAACTGCCCATTGTAATGTGCTATGATAGCACCCCTTCCTCTGCCACAGCAGAGATTCCTACAAAGGACTCGGTCCCTCTACACAAAGAGGAGACCCTTTGCATCTTTCTTGCACTTTTCCCCACATCAAGGGCTGTGCCCAGAAGATGGACTTTGCCATTAAAGACCTTCTGTGAGACTTTTGGCCAACTCCAAGGAAAAGTTGCTATTGCTATTTGACTACTTATTATTTTGCACTTAATGCCTTCCTTTTTGGTATGGACATTCTGCTTGCACTTTTATGCCTTTTCCTTTTCAGGTAAAGAGACATTTTATCCTGCTACCCTGAGTAGCCTACCTATGTAACGTTTGTAACGTTCAAGATGTGTACCCATTGGGCTCCTAAGCCAATGTGAATTTACCTACTGTTTGCACACTGTCAAGATATATGCCAGTAGTCTGCATTAACCCTTTCATAGGCTTTACAGGTTGTAGTGTGGCTGTGTCGGACCGTCTTTTTGTAAAACACTGACCGCTACCTTATTCCCCAAACCGAGGTTTGCACATGGGGGTAGTCCGTAAACTGCGGGTCCTTCGGAGACCGGGGGTGTTACAGAGTTAGCACCTGGATGTCACTCATACTATGGGTAAGGATGCCAGTCAGGAGGTACTCGTGTCGCATATGCTAATGCAATGCAGATATACACATTATATATTTGTCGCCAGGGAAGAAGTGTTTACATAACAAATATACAGGCCTTGGTGCAAGGAGTGGATTACAGGACATGACACCACACCTTTCCTACTGTACAGTTCGGTTTAATGGCGTCAGCGACCAACTGTCAAGCACTTACATGTTTTGTCTTAGTCCGACACCAACCCAGGTGCCTGTCTCCAGGACCATGGGCGGTTTGTCCCTACACCTCACATAGCCTGCACTTCCCAGAAGTGCCCCTATCCACCTCTGCGCCCCCCAAACCATCTGTAGTCGAGCCGAGGGCGGCTCTTTCAATTGCCCCGGGGGTATGCAACACCCTCGCCGATGCAATGGCGAAGGAGTGCTTGCGAATAAGCCCCACAGCATGTCATCACATCACACAGGGGACATTGCAGTGGTTAATCCTGCCTGGCAAGGCAGAAGTTAATCTGAGTATGATGTAAGAGTCCATTATCCAATGATCTGTGTTACATCCTGTCTCTGTGAGCTGAGAGGTAATTGGAGGAGCAGCCACCACCTGACCAAGGGGAGATAATAAAACCCCTGACCAAGAATATTCTAGAGAGCAGTGAGCTGAGCAGTAGCTCAGAAGGAGACTGGAGTCTCTCCAGTACAGACTCTTCGGAGTCTGTACAGCTAGCACACCAGACCAGAGCAGGAAGAGCCTAGCCCCTGCCTGAAGTGGAACTCATAGCTAGGTAGTGAGGAAAGGGGTATCATCCTACCTTCAAGGGTGATACCTGAAGATATCCAGAATCAAGCTGAAGCTTCCTATTAGGACACAGCTGCCTCCCAGCCTGCCATCTGCATCCAGGCTGGCGATCTACCTCCTGTGGCTTCCTCCAAATACCTCTCCAGTACTCCACCATCTTGTTAAAGGCACGTTGCTGATGTTCCTGTCGGTTCCAATAAAGAACTGTAAGTGTTTCTGTTCAACCTCTGCCTCCGTCTGGTCCCTGCTACTACAACTGTCACCATCACGGGCACCCTGTCCACCACACAGAGACTCATACTCTAGACACCAAAGGGTTGCCCCAGGGAGATCTGCTATAGCAGCCTCTCCCTCATCATTTCTTGCCAACACCACCCTACTGGAGACCTGCCAGGCTGTAGGACAGCCCTCCGGTTCCCCATACCAAGCACCGTGACACAAGCGTGCTTAGGCCGCAACCACCAGCCACTCAGGTACTGCGGGCCCAGGCTGTCTCCAGGCCCCAAGAAAAGGCTAGGCCCCGGTGGGGGATGTTGCAGATAGATAGATAGATAGATAGATATCATGCAGCTGCATAGTTTGCAAAGAACTAATATTGGACCAGATGTATCACCGTTGTGGCGCACTACTTCAGTTTTTACACCTAAATGAGGTGCATTGTTGCGCTAGAATTATCGCCTCTATGATGAGTTGAGTTCCTGCCTCTTTTAAATATTGTGTAAGTCTCGGCATGATTTTGCAACTGCAATTTATTTTAGGTGCAATATAGGCGTAATCTTTGATTCAGGCACTTACATATAGGCCTCCTACAAGTTTCACTTGGCTTCTCTCCCACAACCCAAATGACACTCACAGCAGAGCCCAGGTGTGTGACAAACTGCACCCAACGATCTTCCTCAGAAGTGGCTTCTCCTGAGTGGGATCCTCCGGTGCTGATCTTCTTCTGCACTCCTGTAATTCTGGCCAGTATCCTCTCCAGGCACCTGTGTGTTCATCCTGCTACAAGTGGACACTTTTCTGTCCTGTACGTGACCTCCTTCTATCCTGCTTTGAGCTGCTGCTTTTGCAGAATATTTGTAAACAGAAGCTTATGACTATAAACAGTGGCTGCATGTAATGTAAACACTGGCTGAGCTCTTCTGCTGTAATGAACGGGCGCTACACTGATCTGCAGAGGAGCTCAAGGCTTTGTCGACACCAATTTTGGGGAGTATTTTTGTACCAAAATTGTGGGTAAATCAAAAAGTCACTAATGATGATTTATTAGAAATTCACAGCAAAACATTTGAATTTAGGGGAAAATGAGGAAGACATGATTATTTTAGATACATGGCTAATTTGGTGTTAAGTTGCAAAAGTTAAAAAAAAAAATTGTGAATAAATGAAAAGTTGCTAAAACAAAAATAAAACAAGTGATACATCTGACCCATCATGTCCTTGAAGAGTCAAATGATGAACTGATATATTTGGAGATAATTATCAATCATTACTTGACATTACCCCCACCAGCGTACAACATGGCTCATATACTTAGAGGATCCAAGTCAGTCTGCTCCTGGTGTAGAATACAGATAAAACCTGCAGTTTTTTTGGCTGGTCAACACCCCCCCCCCCCATAGGGGGAAAAATAATGTCCATGAATGTACTCCATGAATTGTGACTTTTACTTATATTGTATGCCAAAAAATAGGCATACAAGGCATGATAAATACCCCACTTGAGTCGCAAGTGGTGAATGCATGAGTATCCATAGGTGTAGTTCTGTTATACATGACAAATTGCATCTGAATTGCATTTACAGACAAGCAACAAATATTCCTCTTAGGAGCTGTTTCTTCACAGGTAATGAGGGAGACTTCAAAAGATGCTGCTAGGTACCAAGATTCATACCGTATCCTGCTGCCCGTCCGTGTGTGCTCTGTCACACGAATAGAAAAGTTTAATTGATGTAGACACTGTGACTCCAAGTCCCATGTGTGTGTATTCCATGTCTTTATAACTATATAAGCCAGCCTGTCCATAACTCATATTTCAATTTCCTGTCCATGAAACTATGATCAGGATCCTTAGATACCTTTGGGGCGTCAAGCACCAAGGATTTCACGGTTGGGTAGCCAAATAAATAGTTGTTAGGTAATTGGCTAAATACTGCATAGTGTGGTTTGGTATTGCTAAATACATCTTAGGAAATGTCCTGGGCTTATCGTCTTTTAAGAAGACCCCTTGACGATATGACATAATTAGGATTATGTCTCCAATCTCACACCTTTGTACAGGTATAGCCATGCCCCTCTCACATCACAGAGGGGACAGAATTATGTAGGGATTTCAAAAGAGCATTTTTACCAGACAAGTGTAGATTTTATTTGTGCACTGGCCTTTGTGTATCTTACATTTTAAAACTTAATAAGTCTCTGCTTGTTGCCTTAGAGAATCTAAGTTTCTGAAGAAATTTTATGTAGCCAAGTTTTCATAGAATAGAATATTTAGTTATTGTATGTCCTGTGTGATTTACCAGCCTGAGGTTCCTACGGCCTTCTAACTATAAGTCAATTATGGGTGGTAGAAGCTTTTGTGTGGTGCTGAGAGTGCTAGTGAGTAGATTTAGTGTAAATACGCCATTTTGGATAGTTGGGCGGGATTAATGTTGTAAATTGAAGGCTCCCTAGTATAAGTGTAGCCCATGACTCGAGAGTGGGTGTTCATCATAACAGTTTATGGCATACATTACATATTGTACACTATGTTTCGAGTTCTGCTGGATAATTTAAGAAAGTGGTGTGGAAGAAGCAAATACACTCAAAAGTCCAACTATTACTTTTTTTCCAAAATTCCCACATTACAAGGCAATATATTTTACATGCCATTGATAAATGCCCAATCTGTTTTCTATGGTACAGATTAAGGGTTCATACTGCACTTTTAAATCAGATGTATCAAACCATAACTTGATATTTAACACATTACATGCCATTAAAATTAATGGCATAAACGGAAAATGTCAAGATAAAGTTTGCGATTATTTATATTTTTCTTCGAAATATATTCTACATGTTAGGTTCCTGAATATGTTCCTGGCACAACATGTTTTAAGGGAAGAAGTTGTGTTTTGTACATTCATCATGACATTCATGAAATACTTGACTTGTTCCCATCATCTATTGTCAGTTGTTGATCCTGTGTTATCTAGCTCAAATGTTATAATAGGATCTAGATAGGTTTCCCTATTTACCATCAAATTAATATTGAGAAATTATATTTTATGTATTTTGTGTAAATAATAAAAATCCACATTGAGTCTACGACTCAGATGGCACAGTTGACATGAGTACATCAGCGCGCTGTCAAGAAGTCATCTTCCATTGTCACAATCGTTTTATGGCATTTACAAGGATTCAATCTATTTAACCCCTGACTATTTTATAAATTCAGCTTGCTCAGCCATATATAAACTTTAGCAATTTCACTGTGTCTATAACCAGAATTTTCTCCCTGTGGTATTGACCCCTTCTCACCTTTGGCACAAGAGTAATTATTATGGGTTGGGGGCAAATAAAATTGGAAGAGAATTTCAATTAACCCTTTCACGTAGCAAACATTTTTGGTCAGCATGTTCTTGAGAAAACTGTTGTTTATCTTTAATATATTTTGAGCTTAAATATCATTTACACAAAAGTGAACCCTGTCTCTAATGTTGTGTTTCATAATTTCAGATTTCATAATTTGTGGGATTTATAAAAATATTTATGTTTAACGGGTGGAGGGAAATAGTCAGATCACTGGGGATCGGGAGAATGGGAGACCTTCTGAATACTGCCTGTGGGGCACATTTACTAAGGGTCAGAACGGCGCATTTCCGTCAGGTTTCGCAAATTTTTCTGTTTTGCGCTGAATTGCCCCGGGTTTTTGGTGCACGTGATCAGATTGGGTCGCATCGGAGCCGGCTTGCATGCGTCACAAATTTGGGGGGCCTTGATTTGGACAACCGCAGAATTTAAAAAGCAAATTGTGTTACAAGATCAGCACTCACATGCACAGGGAAGAAGATGGTTAACTCTGGCGGACCTCAGCGGGAGAAGCGACACATGCAGGAAATTGGGCAAATGATCTTAGTGAATCGCGGAAGACGCGAATCCTCATCGGACATTCCGGATCGGCGGCGTCAACGGGTCGTGTAAGTAAATGTGCCCCATAGAGCACTGTTCAACCATGTGAGGTCTTTATTTTTGGAAGACACTTATTCTTTACCTTTTACCATAAAAAGACTTTTTCTATTCTGTTACCAGCTATGTATTGTAGCTACACCTTGAATGATAAAAATTAAAAACAAAAAGCGTGACAATAGACCACTTAAAGATCCACATACCATGCTTATTCTTTCTGTTCTGTATAAATTACTTAATTACATTTTTATCATCAGGATTACAATGAACTAGAGATGAGCGAGCACTAAAATGCTCGAGTGCTCGTTATTCGAGACGAACTTTTCCAGATGCTCGAGTGCTCGTCTCGAATAACGAGCCCCATTGAAGTCAATGGGAGACTCGAGCATTTTTCAAAGGGACCATGGTTCGGGAATAAAATGTGTTAATTAATTGAAAAAGAATGTCTTCTGATAAGTTAGCAGATGTATGCAAACATCTGCAATCTATTCTTCACTGTTCCGCGCGTATATTATCTCCCGACAAGTTAACAGATGTGAAGAACAGTGAGGAATAGAATAAAAACAGTGAACACAAGATCATTTAAGTGAAAAACACAGTGAAGAATAGATTACAGATGTTCTGCACATCTGCTTACTTGTCGGGAGATACGCTGTCCCGTGCCCCGCTGCTCTCCGTGCCCCGCTGCTCTCCGTGCCCCGCTGCTCTCCGTGCCCCACTGCTCTCCGTGCCCATGTCTCCGTGCCCCATGTCTCCGTGCCCCATGTCTCCGTGCCCCATGTCTCCGTGCCCCGCTGCTCTCCGTGCCCCGCTGCTCTCCGTGCCCCGCTGCTCTCCGTGCCCCGCTGCTCTCCGTGCCCATGTCTCCGTGCCCCATGTCTCCGTGCCCCGCTGCTCTCCGTGCCCATGTCTCCGTGCCCCATGTCTCCGTGCCCCATGTCTCCGTGCCCCGCTGCTCTCCGTGCCCCGCTGCTCTCCGTGTCCATGTCTCCGTGCCCCATGTCTCCGTGCCCCGCTGCTCTCCGTGCCCATGTCTCCGTGCCCCATGTCTCCGTGCCCCGCTGCTCTCCGTGCCCCGCTGCTCTCCGTGCCCCATGTCTCCGTGCCCCATGTCTCCGTGCCCCGCTGCTCTCCGTGCCCCGCTGCTCTCCGTGCCCATGTCTCCGTGCCCCGCTGCTCTCCGTGCCCATGTCTCCGTGCCCCGCTGCTCTCCGTGCCCATGTCTCCGTGCCCCGCTGCTCTCCGTGCCCATGTCTCCGTGCCCCATGTCTCCGTGCCCCGCTGCTCTCCATGCCCATGTCTCCGTGCCCCATGTCTCCGTGCCCCATGTCTCCGTGCTGCCGCTGCCCCATGTCTCCGTGCTGCCGCTGCCCCATGTCTCCGTGCTGCCGCTGCCCCATGTCTCTGTGCTGCCGCTGCCCGATGTCTCCGTGCTGCTCCCCGGTGTCTCTGTGCTGCTCCCCGGTGTCTCTGTGCTGCTCCCCGTTGTCTCTGTCCTGCTCACCGTGTTCTTCAATGTGTTCTTCACACATATATATTGTTCTTCACATACTATTTTGTTCGCACCGTTCCGCGCGTATCTTCCGACAAGTAAGCAGATGTGCCGAACATCTGTAATCTATTCTTCACTGTGTTCTTCACTGTGTTTTTCACTTAAATGATCCTGTGTTCACTGTGTTCACTGTTTTTATTCTATTCTTCATTGTTCTTCACTGTGTTTTTTTAATTAAATGCTCGATCTCGAGCAGGGGAAATACTCGTCCGAGCAACGAGCCGTCTCGAGTACCTTAATACTCGAACGAGCATCAAGCTCGGACGAGCATGTTCGCTCATCTCTACAATGAACCTAAATGCATACATAAAGAACATATAACACAGAACTCATCAGTGCCATTGGTAAAGGAGTCAAAGAGCATACTTGAAAACATTAATGTCTCATATACATATATGATGAATAAATCCAAACTATTGTGTCTGTAATAGATATGGATATTTATAATATGAGAAATTCTAGTCTTTGCCTTCCAACTAAAGCTCCCACGGAGGTTCATAGCAGCACAATCGACATAACAACTGTATGTAGCTCAAATTGTCCCAAAAGGGATGAAAAACTATGCCAGGGAGTGTTAACTCTTTTTGTAACTTTTTGGATGGCTGTTGCTGTCTTCTGAGACAAGATATTACGGAGCATTTGTTTATGTGAGTGTGTTTGACTTGTCCCTGTTAGCCCATCCTCCAGGCATGGCTAAAAAATAGCCACACAATAAATAAGCATGGAGTGATTTATTTATGTTAACTTTTTTTTCACTGTAGTCCATTCTGTCAATACAACAATAATACATCCATTCGTAGCATCTGCTGCAGTGAGTATGGAAATTATTCATAACCCTTTATATTTTTCACTCTTTGATACATTACAACCAATTGAAAAATTCTAAATAGTTCTTTTTTTTGCTCATTTATGTACACTCTGCACCCCATCGTGACAGAAAAAAACTGAAATCTAGATGTATTTGTTAAACAAGAAATATCCGATGGTCACAAGTATTTAGACCCTTTCAGACCCTTTGCTGTGACACTCATATTTAACTCATATGCTGTCCATTTCCTTCTGATCCTCCTTGAGATGATTCTACTCAATTGTCTATATAATTCCTCACAGCTCACAGTGCATGTCAGAGCACATGAGAAACATGAGGTCTAAGGAACTGCCAAGGAGCTCCCTTGTTGAAAGTCATAGATCTGGCTAAGGTTACGAAAGAATATCTGCAGCACTTAGGGTTTCTAAGAACACAGTGTCCTCAATAATCCTTAAATAAAAGAAGTTTGGGATGACCACAACTCTTCCCCAACCTGACTGTCCAGCTAAATTAAGCAATCATGGGAGAAGAACCTTGGTGAGGGAAGTAAATAAGAACCCCAATATCCATGGGGCTGAACTCCAGAGATGCAGTAGAGAGATGGGAGAAAGTTCTACAGAAAGTTAACTATCACTTCAGCCTCCACCAGTTGGGGCTTAATGACTGATTCAAGAATGCTAATGGAAGTCTATCCTCAGGGAAAGACATATGAAAGTTGCATACAGTTTGTAAAAAATATATATGAGATGAAGAGTGAACTTTTTTTTGTTAATTCTAAGTGGTATGAGTTGAGAAAGCCATGCACTGCTCATAACCTGCCAAATACAATCCCAACAGTGACACATGGTGGTGGCAGCATCATGCTATGGGGTTGTTCTTCAGCTGCAGGGGCAGGACAACTGATTGTGATTGAAGGATAGATGAATATGGCCAAATACAATTCCAGTCTAGCTGCATAACCCAAGACCCGGGTAACAGATGTTACTACTTTATCAACACAATTAACTGAAGTTCTCATTGTACCCAAACACATACAAAATTGGATGAAAACCTCTTGCAGAGTGCTGTGGACATCAGGCTGGGCCAAAGGTTCACCTTTCAACAAGACAATGACCCTAAGCACACAGCTAAAATCAGTAACTCATGTTTCCAATGTATATTTTACAGTAAAATCACATGTGTAACCAATTAACAATTCCAGTCTAGTTGCATAACCCAAGACAAATCCACCAATCTACAGCCTACTTGGTTGACTGCCTCACCGGGTAACAGATGTTACTACTTTATCGACACAATTAACTGAAGTTTCCATTGTACCCAAACACATACAAAATTGAAAGCCAATTGGACTAACTTTGTGTACATCCATGTACTAAATAGTTCTTTACCCCCAACCTGCTGTCCTTTAAATGGTCAGATCACCAAATAATATTTATAGCAAAAAGGATTACATAATATCACAGACATTCGCTTCACAAAGATATAGCTACATTTTTCCCTTCTCGTTTCATATATCATTTCTAGCACATTGACAGCACCTTCCCATGTATAGTGCCAAACAACACGATTGCTGATGAAAAGGCTTGCTATGGAAATGATTTCATGTGTCACTGTAACCTTAGGCAGCTGTCCATCCCAGATCCTTTTTCCTTTTTTATCACAGTGGGTAGTAATCAGTTGACATTTAGCTCAGATAGAGCCTTCAGTGATGTATAGTTAGCATCATGCTGTTTAACATGACTTCTCCGAACAAAGCTTGAAAGTCTAAGGACTGTATCCTAGGAAATGTAGCAGATCTACGTGAGCCATACCGTAGTTATTCTGTTGCAAATTCCAGTACGGCCAAAATTTGCTATTTTTACATAGGCTCCATGAATATAAATATGGATGTCAAATCTGGGACATATCTACCGGTATGACCCGTTCCAATTGTTTTAAATTGAAGAAAATATAAAGGCAGATAGATCTGGTTGATAATATGCAGCTGCTTTTGGCAAAGTATTTACTCTTTAATAGATATCATTGGCTGAGGCTTCAAAATGTTGAAAATCATCCAAACTGTACAAACATACACAAAAAGTTTTATTAAGAATTCTTGGCAGGCTTACAGGAACACAAAGACCTATTTTTCCTTCACTTCCATATGTCCAATTAAAAGTCTGAAAAAACGAAGTGCTCAGAGACTTGGATAATCTAAGAGATAGAAAGAGGTCAAATATGTTCCTATAAATTCAAAGACTGCTATAAAAAATATGGAAATGTATTTTTATTCATCATTTTCATCTATTTCATTTTTTTTATTTTTTTTTTTACTGCTGAACCTCTCTTTGATTTATTATGGTGCTCCTTTGTTCTCCAGTTCACTTTTGTGGGAAAATACCCACCTGGAATGTATCCCAAAACGTACATTAGGTATTATCCTTATAAATTTTACTACAGGTCAGACCTCTTACGCATTAATGTATGCCCGGGTGAGCATACAGCCGTGCCGCGGGCTGAGGAGTATTTATGGGGAAAGATAGAACAAGTTCTATCTTTTTCCTGTGCATGGTAAGGTATGCTGGGCAATAAGTCCATTCAAATGGATGGACCGCTTCCCATAAAATGGCCATTGCCCGTTGAAATGCATGTGACGTGAGATGTGGTATGGGTAGCATACAACTGAAATAAACATTAGTGTGAAAGAGAACTTCAGAGGTTTCTGAATTTCATCTATGAATATGAGCAGCATTGGTTCTTCTGGTATTTTCTTATGTGTTCTGTGCTTCACACCATGCTCCATTAATATATAAAAAAAAACAAGATATTTTGTTTTCAGCTCACCAATAGTTGTCCACTGGCTATGCGAGTCGCTTACTCTAGGACTACGAGACCAAAACCAGAACAAAAGAAGATCGTGGTCCGCACCAAACGTGGATTAAAACATGTTGTCTTTATTTGGAAATCCATAACATGATTATATTCCATGGCAGTGCATCCTGAACAACACTGGGGTTAGGTGTAGCAATAAAACCTATGCATTTCGGGCGTACAAAACGCCCTTACTCATGTGCCACTGGGGCGTGGAGTAGCCGGATGCGTTTCGGGTGTACAAAACGCCCTTACTCACATAAGTAAGGGCGTTTTGTACGCCTGAAATGCGTAGGTTTTTTTGCTACCCCTAACCCCAGTGTTGTTCAGGATACACTGCCATGGAATATAATCTTGTTATGGATTGTAATGGATTTACAAATAAAGACAACATGTTTTAATCCACATTTGGTGCGGAGCGCGATCTTCTTTTGTTCCATTGATATATAAATGTTACCTTCACTGTGTAGAATTTTCTGTTCAAACCTCAAACAAAAAGTCAGAATGAAAAAAACATATAGAAAACAGTAGTTTATCTTCTGCTGATCTTCTCAATTTTCAGCTATTGACTGGCTGATAGGAAGGCTTAGTCAAGAGAACAAGGCTTAATAATATAATGTCCCGCTGTAGGCAGGGTAAGGATAAATGGTGGTGCTACATTTTTACATTTAAGTGTTCCTTTAATTTATATTTTTTGTACTATAGGTATATTTGCCATTGTGTACACCAAGGGGCAGATTTACTTACCGGGCCCATTCGCGATCCAGCGGCGCGTTCTCTGCGCTGGATTTGGGTCCAGCCGGGATTTATGATGGTAGTTCCTCCGCCGTCCACCAGATGTCGCTGCTGCGCTGAAGTCCGCTGGAATGCCTCAAAATACACCGGCCTATCCTGGATGAAGGTGAGTGAAATTTTCGCAACACAATTTTTTTTTTAAATGCGGCGGTTTTTCTGAATCCGTCGGGTTTTCGTTCGGCCACGCCCCCCGATTTCCATCACGTGCATGCCGGCGCTGATGCGCCACAATCCGATCGCGTGCGCCAAAATCCCGGGGCAATTCAGGTACAATCGACGCAAATCGGAAATATTCGGGTAACACATCGGGAAAACACGAATCGGGCCCTTAGTAAATGACCCCCCAAATGTGTAATTGTAAACATTAAAGTAAGAGCCTCAAAAACCTAAGGATAAAAGCTATTGTTGGGACCCCTTGGGTGTAATTTTTTAGTCTGAATGAGAATCATGCACTTGGATTTAGAAAAAAAATTAGTGCTTTATATCATTATTCACATTTTTATTAGAAAAATCATGGAGCTGGATGACATTCTGAAGGTCAGCATCACCCGGATGGTGAGAGTATATACTGAAAATAATTGTTTTCCTTTTTTGTTTATTTTATATCAAGACGTCTAAACACCCTAAATACTGTGGTATTGCTAATCATGTCAAATGTTTTGGCCAAGACCTTGCACCATTTCCAACTTTCCCATATATTGGAGTAGTGGGGGGGAAGGGTTTCAACGCATTGCCCTGTTTCTTCTACTACTACAGGCACTCCTCGGTTACGTGCAGGATAGGTTCTGTAGGTTTGTTCTTAAGTGGAATTTATATGTAAGTTGGAACTGTATATTTTATAATTGTAGCCCTAGACAAACACCTTTGATTACTGTTATAGCAGTTTATTGTAGCCTAGGGCTAAAGTACAGACTAAAGTACTAGGGCAAAAGTAACTAGGGGTTTGTGAAGTCGGGGACCGCCTGTATTTGAGACTTTTTTGTCTCAACTGAGACAAAAAAATCTTTGATTTTTGATATTTGATCTTTCTTCCAGCCCAACCATTTCCTAATTCCAGATACTACAAAAAAAGACATGAGCAACCTTGGCATTTGATGCAACATTTACGAACAATCAGTAGGCTTCCTTTTATACTTTATGCCTTCTTTTATACTTTATATAACGCAATATAGTGGAATAAAATCATAAAAAGTTGAATAATACCAAGTTCAGAATTTTCCTAGGCCATAACAATTGCAGTATCTTAGAAACAGCAGTAAAGCAAGAACTCCTAAGTATCAAGTAGCCAGAACAAGCCATTAATTAAAGAGAATCATTCATCAAAGGCTTTGATTTCATTAAGCATCCTTGGGAACTTCTGTGTAGATGTGTGCTTCTTTACTGTGTATAGTGGAAAGCCATTTATTTATGCATTAAAGCAGATTGGTAATCCCCATATAAGACCGCACTGATTTGTTTAGAACATCAAACATAGATTTGTCTACTTAGCGCTGTGCAAAACTGAAGACAGTGGAAATGAAATAGCTTATGCAATCATTCTACTTTGTATTCTTCTTCAAACAATTTAATTAACAGTAAGTCTTGATGTCGGCCTGGAGAAGAACAAAGACGTTGCAGTTGTGGCGACACAACGAAAGTTCAAAGCTTTTTCTTATATTTCACAGTGAGTCATCAGTACATAATAATTATTGTGTTTTTATCTGTATGGAACTTTACTGCCATAATGACCATCATCTAATTTAAATGGGACTCTATCTTACACCAATAGCCAAAAAACACAAGTGTGGTTGTTTCTATCAGCAAAAAATGTTTAAATAAATTACTCCTATATATTATTTTCACTTATCAATGGCTCTTGTGATGTCAGACAGTATTGCCTATTACTTTCATTACCCATGCCCAACAGATATGTTAGTGCTCACACAAGACAGACTATACACATGCACCTCACAATACGTAGTTTCCTTTTACTTTTTATTTCATGGTCCTCCATGTGAAGAAAGCTATCAGACTACAGACAGTCTCCGGGTTACGTACAGGTTAGATTCTGTAGGTTCGTTCTTAAGTTGAATTTGTACATAAGTGGGAACTGTATATTTTATAATTGTAACCCCAGCCAAAAATGTTTTGTTTATGTGACAATTGGATTTGAAATTTTTTTGGTTTTCATAAGGACCAGGAATAACAATAAATCTTCATTGCAGACTGCTTTGATGACTGTTACAGCTGATCATTGTAGACTAGGGCTAAAGTAGAGTAACTTACCAACATCCGGAGGTCCGTCTGTAACTAGGGGTCATCTGTAAGTCAGGTGTTCTTATGTCGGGGTCCGCCTGTACTCACTATACAATTTCTACATGTATAGACTAGGCAGAGGTCAGTGGACTTACAGCCAGTGCCAGTTTGTGCCAGTTTTCTTTCTGACATTGCACTGAAAAGAACATGCAAACTGCCTGCACGTGTATTTGTAAAGCGTCTGCGTCAGTATTGTGTCACAATAACCCACACACCCCACTGTGCCTTTGCATGTGTGAGGGTTATATCTACCTCCTTCCCCTGCCTACTCACTGCTAAATTTACCATACAGTGAGGGGACAGCATTCTGCAAAGTATACTTCTTGTCCACTCAGGCTGAGATCTGAAGAGACATAGTGCTGTCAATCAAAAGAAGGAGGTGTGGTTCTGTGGCAGTGTGGAGAAAGCTGACTCTTTTCTTCAGAATTGACTCTTTGTCTTCTCATTTGAATATCAGAAAAATGCATTACAATGGTAGTTAAGGTCCAGTGCCTGAGTGGCAGATAATTCTAGGTGATATTGGGAAGGACTTTTAACCCATTACCAGAAGGTATTACTGGTGTGAGGAGTAAAATTCTGGTGACAGGTCTTCTATAATGCACTGCCAGGTTTCCTGGAGTTACTGATGAGAAGCAAGCAACAAAACTCTTGGTTGTAGACGTGTCATAAACAGAAAAAAATTGTGCTTCTGTCACAATAAAAGGGCTTTTCTGAAAATAAAATGTTATTAATCTATTTTTAGAATGTTTTAAATCGTCAATTCTAGAGCAGAGTTACTGTACAGCTCCAGTGAACACTGCTTCCACATTAAAGATCTTGAAAGACTCCAATAAAAATCTTCCCCTGGTATTGTAATGGTAAAATCATGTGAAACATATGTAAGAAGACACATTTGATCCAATATCTTTGTAAAATATGAAATAATAAAAACAATTAAAAGAGAATCAGTTAAAAGAAAAAATAACATAATTGATATTCAACAAACTGAAAAATATACCCATCTATTTATTAGTTTGTTTAATATGAATTCTAAACATTTTTATTTTAATTGATTCTCTTTTAATTACCGTATATACTCGAGTATAAGCCGACCCGAGTATAAGCCGAAACCCCTAATTTCAACACAAAAAAACTGGGAAAACCTATTGACTCAAGTGTAAGCCGAGGGTGGGAAATGCATTGGTTACAGCCTCCCAGTGTATAGTCGACCAGCCCCTGTAGCATACAGCCTGCCCAGCCCCTGTAGCATACAGCCTGCCCAGCCCCTGTAGCATACAGCCTGCCCAGCCCCTGCAGCATACAGCCTGCCCAGCCCCTGTAGCATACAGCCTGCCCAGCCCCTGTAGCATACAGCCTGCCCAGCCCCTGTAGCATACAGCCTGCCCAGCCCCTGTAGCATACAGCCTGCCCAGCCCCTGTAGCATACAGCCTGCCCAGCCCCTGCAGCATACAGCCTGCCCAGCCCCTGTAGCATACAGCCTGCCCAGCCCCTGTAGCATACAGCCTGCCCAGCCCCTGTAGCATACAGCCTGCCCAGCCCCTGTAGCATACAGCCTGCCCAGCCCCTGTAGCATACAGCCTGCCCAGCCCCTGTAGCATACAGCCTGCCCAGCCCCTGTAGTAGGAAAAAAATAACACTGTACTCATCTTTCCGACGTCCCCCATAGGTCCTCTTCTGTCTCAGACTGTCTCAGACAAAAGAGGACCTATGATGTCAGATGATGTCAGAAAGGTGAGTTTTGGCTTTATTTTTTTAGTTGACTCGAGTATAAGCCGAGTTAGGGTTTTTGAGCACAAATTTTGTGTTGAAAAACTAGGCTTATACTTGAGTATATAAGGTACCTTAATTATTTGATATTTTATAAAACTACGAATCACTCTGTATTGAAAACTGTAATGTCACAGATTTATCTTACATTTGTTTCACATTTTATAGTTTAAAATAGTTGCAATTTAACAATAGATTTTTCTCTTTTGTAATTCAATCATCAATTCAGTCCTTATCATCAGAGTTTGAGCCACTAGTATTGGCAGGATGTTTACTTTAATTAACGTCTATTGAGTTATATGCTGCTATAACCTAGAAATACATTGCAATAACAAACAAAACTACTGCGTCACAGGTAGTCATTGACCCCACATGGATCATAATGAGAAATAGGTCTATGGCTCTTGCTGAAAAAGCAAATTAACAATCCACAAAGCAGTGTTTGAGAGGTTTCCAGAGGCAAACACTATCAATCTTACAAAAGATATGACTACTCTGCGGCTGTATAAATGCTTGACCTTGAAGCTATTAAAGAAGTCATCAAATTTCAGTCAAAACTTACACAACACTATACAATGCTTTAACTTACCTTACGTCTTGTTTTCTAAGGTAGGATGTTGGTTCAAGTTTCATGACATTGGTGAAAGGCTGGAATAATTTTCCAACTGTAAAAATATTAACTGATTCAAGGTTTACAGATGAAGGAACAATTAAAGAAAAACTGTAAAGTATTTTTATTTGCTGGTCCATTAAATGGTTGCAAATTGCAGTAAAAGTAATCCTACCACTTGCTGTGTGAATTTGTTCCTGCTCCTTATTTGTGTCAGTGCCTAGTATGTGGACAAGAAGTTTTTTTCATATCAATTCCTACCAGAGTCATAGTCAAAGGAATGAATTAAAAAATAGCTTTCTGTCCTTTCTAAAGATTCTGGGGCACATTTACTTACCTGTCCAGTCGCGATCCCCGCTGTGCGTTGTCCGACCTGGGTTTGGAGCTGTGGCGATTCACTAAGATCGTGCGTCCAATTTCCTGCATGTGTAGCTTCCCCGCTGAGGTCCAGCGGAGTTCACCATCTTCTTCCCGGTGCATGTGCGTGCTGATCTTGTGACACAATTTGATTTTTATATCCCGCAGTTTGTCCGAATCAGTCGGGTTGTCCGACGGCCCGCCCCCCGATTTGTGTCGCATGAAAGCCGTTGCCAATGCGCCACAATCCGATCGTGTATGCCAGAAACCCGGGGTAATTCAGCGCAAAATGGAAAAATTTGGGAAACCCAACAGAATCGCGGTCCTCTGACCCTGCGTAAATGTGCCCCTCTGTGTCATTTGGAGAGTCAAATTTCTGGTTACTTGGCACAGCTGAGAGCCACAAGCGAAAGTATAACTTACAAATACAGCCATCTACAGTTTTAGTCAAGACAAGGAAGAGGTGCAGGTCCTAAGCTTTACCAAGAACCTCTGTCCCTGTCTACATCCTAAGCCCTGCACTAAACTACAAGCAGCAACTGGACAATAGTCCCTACTCTGGGTATATGGACAGAGTATGTGAAAAGCAAACAGAGGTACAGACAGACAAAAGGGTAGTGAGGCAGATTAGGTCAAACAAAAATGGCAACAAGGTACAGAATTGTGAGGAAAAGAATAGTCAATAACAAAGGCCAGAGTACACAGCAATAAGCAGAATACAAAAAGTAGGAATAGGCCAGTACAACCAGCCCTGACTGGATAAGGAATGGGTATAAATTGACTTCTGCCTTGCAACAACGCCATGTCTACTCATCACTCAAACAAAACCTAAAACACATATCCAGCAAGGTAAATACAAAGCAGGGCAACAACCTGGGTGTCACAAGAAGTACTACAGAGCTGTACTTGCCCACATATTACATTCTGGAATAAAATTTTATAAAAGTGGTAAGTTTATGGAGATGTATGAGAAAGGCACCTACTAGCAAATAAATATGTCTTTTCAGAAATACTGGACCTAAGCACATGCAACCTTCAAAAACCTTTAAGCATAATGAATAACATTTAATAATAACAATTTATATAACATATTATCCTTTTATATGGTCATTTTAATATTTAGAACCACATGAGGACCAATTTGTATATTTACAGGAACACTGTAAAAGTAAGTGAAATGCGACCAAACACACACGCCTATATATACTTCAATGAACTGAAAATTTTGGTCTTAAAGTAAAATTCTACTTCAATAAAAAGGATAAAATGGTGCAGTACATTTACTTTTGCTCTATACATACCATTTAAATCTCAACACAAAATTATGGACTAAGAGGTAGATATTGATTTGTCAATGGAAATTCCCAGAATGGAAAGACCGGAGCACTATATGAAATATCTCATATAGTCAGAAAATATGACATGCCATAATCATACATACAACATGCACAGTAAAAGTCTTAAGTGCTCACTTGTTACTAATGTTTTCTATAAGAAATAAAATAGTAATAAAACCTATAACCAATCCAAGCATCGGTGTGGACCGCTAACACCCAAGGGAATCTTTCCGAATGATTTACTACATCCTTAAGGTATTTTTGATATATACTTGATGTAGCATTGGTGGTTTTATAATTGTATCACTTTTAGTCTCTACATGAGCTTAACTACATGACTTCAGAGCTTAACCCACAATTTAAAGCTATTTATTTTCATGGCATTAATAGCTGTAAGGAAAATGTGAGCTGTGATGTTAGCTCACCCCCTGGGCCCATTTATCCAGTTATTTACAACGCACCTCTACCGGTTCCCTACTGTACACTTACATGTATTCATCCCTAGACCACAATGTATATTGTAATTTCCCAAGCATCCCTTAGTAATTGAATGTAATACCAATATGCTGATACAATAGAGGACACAACTGGAAATTCAAATAGATCTGCATGTTAAAACAAAAAGTTTCTGGGATATAAGATTTCAGCAAGTTTGGCCAAAATTCAATAAAAAGTCTGGTTTGGTACCAGGACTTGACCTTGAACTCGAAGCACATTGAAATCAATGGGGTCCAATCTTTAACACCCAAAAATCTCGAATTGGTATAGTAAAGGGTAAAGAGCTGCATAATGGGGAAAATAACATAGCATTCACCCTGTCAAAAATTGGCAATAGAAATTACTTTAAATAATAGAAAAATGTATTAAAACCAAATAAAATGCTGTTAATGTCACTACATTGGCATTATTGGTGTAAAGCTATTCTCACGATTCATTAAGATGCACTTACAGTGACAACAGTATGAGACCATATGACATAAGACTGCAGTGACTACGTGTAAGACCCTTTGAGATTACACATGCTGTGACTGCAGTATGAGACCATTTAACACTAGACATGCAGAACTTTTGATGTTAGACGTGCAGTCACTGGCAATGCACTCTACCTCAGGATCAGTATACAGATACAATTTCTAGCTATCCCTGCTTATATAAGCCTCCTCTTAGATGCCCTGAAAAGGGTAATCATTAAATCCTTAATTAAAGTAGCAGTTTTTCCCTCTGGAAACGGGGGTATTCCAGCACTCGATATCTTCTTAAAAGTTTCAAATTTTTATTGTATAAATATTAAAAGTTGCAAGGTCACATCTTAGCATAACATCAAAGAGATCTACGCGTTTCGGACTTATGTGCTTACGTCCTTATTCATGATCTGAATGACATCATGAATAAGGACGTAAGCACATTAGTCCGAAACACGTAGATCTATTTGATGTTATGCTAAGATGTGACCTTGCAACTTTTAATATTTATACAATAAAAATTTGAAACTTTTAAGAAGATATCGAGTGCTGGAATACCTCCGTTTCCATTTGTGCATTTTCCAGTCATCCGGCAGGACTGCTATTTCCGTGCACCAGGAGCTAGAGTGGAGTTGGACCTCGTCTACATTAAGAATGCAGCACAAGTGAGTGAGCGGCGACTTTTTGTTCTATTAGTTTTTCCCTCTGTCTCCACTCTGTAATGGTTCCAGGACATCTGACTCTACCTCTTATACAACAGGGTGACATGTCCTGCCTGGCCAATCACAGCCATTTTCAGTATGGGAATGCCCATGGTTGCAAGGAGTTACAAGATGGCAGGGTGTACAGGATATTAAAACATGCATGCCTTGGAAAGGCAATCTCCATAGGAAGTTGAAGGATACCTGGTTGAGCTCTCTACAGCTTTATAATATAGGTGGATGGGGAGATTGAAAGTTGTTTTATAACAATATGCATAAACAATGAGATGTTGCATTTGAAACAAATAATGAGCTGAAAAAAGGACCTGGTGGTAATTATATACACATAGGGGGGCACTAAGGCATTGTGCCGCTTTGCAGCGCACTTTCTTCAGTGTATCAAGTAGCGCGTGTGTTGCAATTGTGTCACATGCCTTCCGATGATCCAACTGATTCAGACTGAGCACAGGATTTGACTCCAGTGACGGGGTAAGTAAATGAGCCCCATAGTGTTGCTAACATGTTTCTGCCTGATCCATAGGATGTTACTGGAATAAATGGCTTAAACTGGCATTGAGGTCATAAACAGCTCAATGACTTTTCTTTTTTACCCTCGTCTTACCCCCTTTAATTAATCTGCCCTAATGTCCTGTAGCTCATCCACCGCTGAACTGGAGAGCCCATAGTTTTGGCCATATGACTGAAGAAAAAGTAAAAGACTGAAGAAAAAATCAATGTGCCTTAACTCTACAAATGTCTTCACTACATATCAATAAAACAGTACAGTGCATATCATTAGAAAATCCATTCCTGTATTTTTCACCAATTGATTTTTTCTGGTCTGAAGTAAGCATGGCAGAATTTGTGAGATGAATGATTACTCTTCCTCCAAGCAAAAATGTATTTTTGGTTCCTTAAAATCATGAAGTGTTTTGCCCAAGGTTACACAGATCTTTTACTGAAAGGTTATGTTGTAATTAACTTTAACTGCAGAACCTTCCACCACACAGTGGTGCGCAGTCTTAAAATAGTGCCTCCATAACTGCAATGGATCAGCGCGTTGTGACCCAGCTCCTGATCTTGTGCAGTCGAGACACATTCTGTCCTTGTCTAACAAGAGCTGGATTTGATTAGTCTTATAATTTTCATCCATCTCTTTCACCTCTAGCATCTTTCAGGCTGATCTAGTTAAAACTAACAAGCAGGAATACTGCAAGCAACAAACATCATCTGGAAACAAAATAAATTCATAATAGGGCAACGAAGAAAGAGACACTGTAATATTTCTTCATCAGAAAACATGTTGTTCTCAGTTAATGACCTGGAACATGTTACTGTCAATCGAAATGTCAAATAAATAGATAAGGACAGCAGACAATAAGCCAAGTCTCACATTTCCTTTGCTTCTTTCAAAAATACAATTTATACAATGTATTGCAAAATTGAGGACGTTTAGGATGTAATGGAAGAAGCGATGTGAGTGTATAATCTGCAATGGGGAACAAACTTTGGACCCCTGGGCTGTAACACACAAGCAATAATATACATGTAATATTTGTGCTGCTATCATCCTTAGTCAAAGTGCGCCTGATGATGTGCTGGTTTACACTGTTCTCTCTGAACACTGGTCTATTTCTTCCTAGCAGGATTAATTAACTATTCACCACACTCAGTAGTCTTCTTTCTGTTTTACTAACAGTTAACTTTCTGCAATGGACATGATCATTGTCCTATCAGCTTTGAAAGCAGGATTCTTACATCACATAAAGGTCCTGGTAACCAATTCTCAGATATAGTTCACACTTGGTCAAGCTTGCAAGTTTTCTTTCTGCTTAAATCTGGCATATTCTGAACCCTTGGCTTGTCTTTCTGGTAATTCCTTTTGTCTATCGATTTGGTACTTTGTTGTCATTTAGGATTTTAACTTGCCCCTGGTTGCTTTACTTTTTCATGTGTTCATATATGTCTTCTGTCCTTACCTGTTGTTATAACATAGAATTCAGCAGGGACAGTCACCCAGTTTTTGGGGAACCACCTAAGGTGGTTTCGAGTCAGTAAGTAGGAAAGTTTAGTGGGTCCAGTTTAAGGAGTCTGTGTATATTTCTGTTCCCAGTCTCCCCCTGACAGCACCTCCAATCTATTTTTTACTTTCATTCCATTTCAGGATACAGTTTTGGCCAATCTATATCTATTGAATAAGCAGCCTCACATTTAACTCTAAAATACTCAGTGTCTTAGTTATTGTGGCTTCAAAACAGAAGCCCAAATAATAACCCCCTACCCCGAAACTATTCTTACAGTTTATATGAGGTGTTTGTGCTGATCCATTTGGTATGATTTAATCTCATTGGTCCAAAGGAAATGGTTCCAGAATTCTTGAGGTTTGTTCAGATGAAATTTGCAAGCACATTATGCTGACATGTTCTTTTTCAAAATGTTTCGTCCGACCAACCTTCAAAACGAACCATAATGCTAATTCCTTTATACTGAATTTGGACATTTAACATGCTAACTGAGGTTTGTAGAGTCTGAGGTGAAGAGGAAAGGGTAAGAATCAAAGCAAATTACAGTAGGGAATACGGGTCACCAATGGCCATAAGACTTGTTTAACAAGCATTTAGATTTAGAATAGAGTTGGAACTGAGACACTGAGTTAGAAAAGAGAGCCTGGACGCTGCCTGAGAAGGTAACTTATTTGGCTGTCTATCACTCCAACTGGCACTTGTCACTCACCGCTCAACTCAAACAGCTGAATCAGAACCCGCAGGAACTCTGACATTTAGAATGATAAAGTGTAATTGTTTGGAAATGGCCTATGTAGAGTGATGGACAGCAACAACTACATCCTACATCATTTCTGATGTCTATCCTAAAGATTAATTAACATAATTTTATACGTAGCACCTGGATGCTATTTATTCATTTATATAGTAGAAGTGTATTTTTTCACAATTTTTTGTCAGTATCATTATTAAATATGTACTAATAAAGTAGAAATGTTTTTGCATCCAGTGTAAGCTCTGAGTATTTCTCAACTTTCTTTGCTATAGCTATGGCTGTCTGTGGGGTAAACTGATGACTGCATGAGATGTCTAGATTGTGTACCTAGTTTTTCACATACTAGTTTTTAGTTGATGAAAAAGTCATTGTAGAATTTGCATTTACTAACCATATAATTATAAGACATTCTAATGAACGGATGTTTTCAAAATGTCCTGATATGTTGAACCCCATAATTCAAATATAAAGTTATAAAGGGTCCTATCTGCAAGCAGCATGTAATAGAGCAGGATGGAGTGAGTATATTATTTTCTATTTACAGGCAGGATGTTATAGAGCAAATGCAGCTGAAAAATTTTACACAGTGTCCTATGTGTAGGCACACTGTTATGAAACAGGAAGCGACCCAGCTCCTTGGCCCTTCCTGTGTCCCCTGCTGGATCTTAGTGCCTTGTACCTGAGAGAAAACTTTATCCCTATGCCTTGTGATTGTCTACTGAATTTCCAGAGGGGATTTGGGCCGGAGGAGAGGTCTTGGAAACCTGAGGACAACATCCTGGATTGTGGTCTTTTGCAGAGGTTCCTCCAGACTAAGTAGAGGGGGAGGCCGAAGGAGGGTACTGTCACGGGTGCCTCTGTGAGCCATGTTCCGAGTCGCAGGTGCACCCGTGTGCCTCCTTGTGCCCCCTAAGTAAGTTTCACTTACCTCGGCAGCTTCACGTCACTTAGACTCCGCTTCCAGGTATCGCGTTACATCATTATCCAGGGTGGTAAAGTAGGTCCCCTACCCCTATTCCTGACAGCAGATTTGATTGCCAACTAGAATAATAATTAGCAGATATTAAACAAATTTATAAAATACTAATTATACTAGATTTTTCCACAAAATATTAATCTATTGAGTTCCTCCAGCTCTATAACATAGGAGCCATCATGATGAATATTTTAGGTTCAAGTTATTGTGTGCTAAGATTTACACGAAGAAGCCAGACAATCCAAGTCTTTAGGTCTTAAGATATAAATCCAGCAAAAATACTGTCTTATACTTCTAATATGATAAGGTCACAGAGTCAGATCTTTTTACTTAGAGTATCAGGTAACACAATCTGGCCTGCATGATGTCAATCTAGATAGGCTATTTCCTTGTATGCTGATTCCCCTGTAGAGAGTTGACATTCAGATCACAATATATAACAATGAGAACTAATTGCAGATTGTAAAACTAAATCTCAGTCTCGGCTTAACAAAATTACCTTAATTACACTTGCAATAGACTAATGTTAGCTTGAACAATTTCTTTGTCTGACAACCCACGGGAATCTCAAATAGGTCTGCACAGCACTGCCAAATCAAGATGTGGTGTGCCCTCCAACCTTTTTTCCCTTGTAGACATATGCCCACATATACCATCCATACCCTTGTGTTCAGCTACTCAACCCACATGTGTCAACCTACATTCGTCAAAAACAGGGCAAACTGCACAAGGTGCAGTTTTCCTGAGGAGTGTGAGGGTGCGCCATATTCATGAATTGTGGTGCAGGTTCTTCATGAATCTGTTACCCTATGCACTGCTCTGATGGAGTGCTCCAACTTTGTTGGTCCACCTTAAACATAGAGCATGTGACACAATTCTATAGATCTCTGCATGATAAATGTGGGGCACGATCCAACTGTGCACCGGAACGCCCCTTTCAGTTAAGAATTTTGTATTTCGTCAGGAATAAAATTGTGGAGCGGACACTATGTAAATACATGTACAAGCAGTTTGCGCTGAAAAGAATGCACAGATAAAAAACTGGTGCAGGGGCTTTGTAAGCCATACTGTTAGAGTAATTCTCAACAGGTAGATTAGGTTATAAAAAACCCATAACAAAGACAAATTGTTTGCTGTATCAAAGGAGATCTGAAAGACCCTACCCATATATCTTTATTAATTATTTGAGTATTATAGTATCATAATATATAAAGCTGGAACAAGACGCAAGTCCATCAAGTCCAACTTTCAGAATTAAATAAATGTATTTTTCCCATAACTTGTGATATTTTTGCTCTCCAGAAAGGGATCTAGGCCTCTCCATAACAACCTTCTGCGGCAGAGCGTTCCATAGTCTCACCGATCTAACAGTAAAGAACCTTTGTCTATGTTGATGGTAGAATCGACTCTCCTCTAGACGCAAAGGGTGCCCCCTTGTCCTGGTCCTTGTTCCTAGATATAAAAAGATCTTTGGAGAGATCCTTGTACTGTCCGTTTAGGTATTTGTACATTGTAATGAGGTCTCCCCTTAGCCATCTTTTTTCTAAGCTAAATAAACCCAAATTTTGTAATCTGTATTCCAGTCCCCACATTCCCTTAATAATTTTGGATGAACACCGCTAAACTTTCATGTTGTTTGCTAAAGAAATGTGTTATTATCTTTTCAGAATGTTGCACTATTTTCCTAGCCTCAGAATTCACGTAGAAGGTCATTTGTTAGTGTGTTTGGACACCATGATAGGCATGATAAGACATTTCATGATGTAATTAAAAGAAATCTACCACATGGAGTCACTATTTTACAGAAGCATACTTACACACAGGAGTGTGTCCCCTGAAACCGGATCCTCTCTTCCCTAAATAGCCTAATGTCGGAGAAATGTGTATTTTAAAATTATGCAAATTATCAGTTAGGGCTCCTGTCTATGTCACAGAAGCCCCTTCTGGCTGTGTTGTCTGGTAATTATGCATGCCTCTATTCAACATTACTGCCCGTCTCCCCCCAGTCCTTCCCATCCAGAGAGACTGTTATGTCATAATTAACAGATGATGGAGCCAAAAGAGGCTTTTGTGATGTAGACCAGAGCCCCTTAGACCTCATTTGCATTAATTTAAAAGAAGATTTTCTTCAAAACGAGTCCAATCGAAGAACGGATCATGTATACGTAGAAGATGGCAGTGTGTAAGTGTGCTCCACGTACAATACTACATCCGTGTGGTAGATTTCCTTTAATTAGATTACCGTTTGGGGACATTTATTGAAAAATTTTCTACATTGTGAATGTGATAAAATAAGATCAAAGTCCCATGTGGCAAACTTACATTGTGGCTTCACTCTATGAAACACCAGAAGAAGATGAAAAGATATAAGAAATTGTCTCTGCAAGACTTGATAATACAATTTTCCCATCCTCCTGAGCAGGGAATCTATAGTTGGGCGCCTGAAATTATATAAGGGAATATAATCTTTTAACTATATGGGCTATCACTGTCAGTGGTGTCCAGAGTTTATTGTTTTATGTGACTTTTTGATTCATGTTGTCATTAGTTTTTTCTTTTTTTACAAACCATAACATTGTGGTGATAATGATGATTCCATTGTTTAGATATGTTGTATTTTATGATCACCTATAAATGTAAGAACGCTACTAATATCATTTCATAGAAACACACTGAATAGCCTTCACCCCACTAATTCAGTTAAAGATCTTCACCAGGACCCATCATTCCATGAGAAATAAATTATTTTTTGCTACCTTGTAACACCCCTTAACACCAAGCACGACTTTCAGGAAATCTAGCAATGTGATATGGGATTGTAGACAAACCAGTATATCTTTTCCAGAAGGAACAGAGTCTGAACTGTAGACAGACTGTTTTGACCTGGTTAGGTCTCTTCAGTACAGTGTAGGGAACTGGTATAGTAGTGTGAGCGGCTTTTGATTAGGGTTGGGAAGTAAGAGTTCTCCTTACGGAGACTTCGTCATTTAAAGGGTATTCCAATGAACGCAGGTTAGGCTCTATCCACGGGATAGAGCCTCACTTGCTGATCAGTGTGGGTCAGTGTTGAGATCCCCACAGATCCTCTGCCAGCCCCTCATCGCTCCGTCAGACTAATGGAGCAGACAGTCGCGCATGACTGTTCGGCTCCATTAATCTCTATGGAGCTGAAGGAGATCACTTTGGGGGGGGGGGAACCCCTTAAAAGCCACCTTGTTCCATCAGTGAATTCTGGGATATATGTAAATAAGTTTTCCAGGATGGAACAAGGATAACATTGCCTCTTTGCTACCTTGTAAGATAGCCCCCTTAATATAAAGCTAGACTTTTAGGAAGCCTAATGACATGACGTGGAATTATAGGCATGTATAGCTATTCCAGAAGGAACAGATTCGACATTAATTGTCATCCTTTTTTTATACTGCATATGTTAATTAAATGGCGCTACATAAATAAAGATGATTATTATTATTATTATTATAGGTGGGGATGGTTGGACAGGTGAAGGCATCCCAGGACCACCCACCAGACAGTAGAGGTGCCTGATTAGCATATCTGGTGCTGAATCTAATGGCACTGGTGGCTTGTGAATGGTAGGGGATAGAGAGAAGACTCTAACTCAGTGATACCTATAAGCCCCTCCTATAATACATCCAAAATGTTTATTTTTCCATTTCCATCTCTATCTTGAAAAACCATTAATTTTTACAGAGATCAGCAGAACTCGAAGAAATTAATTTCTTTCTAGTGTCCGAAATATTCATGATATCAATTTAATATAGGCTTGTTGTGTTTATATAAATACAACACAGGAAGTGAAGTCATCTGAATAATGGAAGTAACATCTTATGGCTGAAGAGGGACCTATAACCCCTGCCGAACTTCTCAGGTCAGACCAAAAAATGGGAACTAGGAGTTGTAGTTAGGTACATTTGCCTTCTTTTTTTTTCACCCTGGTCTCGGCACACTGGAGATTTTCCATGTTCATGGACACTACCATTAAAGTTAAAATTAAATATAGAATGTATATTTCAATGCAATCTTAGATGGTCAGAAAGATAGGCCCTGAATGCGGCGCAGCAGAAATCCCTTGATTAGTGGTACTCCCAGGTTGGTAATTTATGCCGCAAGAATATAACCAATATAAGTACAAAGGGGCAGAGCATTGATTTGAAGAGACACAGAGCTGTCAGTCAAAATAATGGAACGTGGTTCACTGGCAGCCCAGGAGAGAGAAGAGTCAGAGCCAGGAGATATGAGTCAAAAAGTTAATTGCATCTGTAATTAAAGTACAGTGCCTTACTGGCAGCTAATTTTAGGTGATATGGGGAAGACTTGTAGCCCTTTATCAGCAGGCACTGTTAGTCAGGGTGGTAAAGCTTTGGTGACATAGTTACAACCTCACGTGTGCACCCTACCAGAACGGATTCACTCATTATAATTTGCACCATATTTTTATAGATATTCAGAAGGGGGAATGGGGAGTGCCGCTCCTTTCTGTCACTGGATACTGTGATGGCCTTCGACATGGTGGAGTGGCACTTCTTAGGGGCAGTCTTGAAAAGATCTGGATTTGATAGTACCAATAAAGAAAAAAATTGAGCAATGTAATACTAAAAGTACAAAATTTATGGAGATTACTTAAAAAAAAGAACATATAAACAAACAGGGTAGTTACATGGCAAAACCATATGGGTGCCGGGCAGCGAGCACAAAAGGCTTACAATACATTGGGATTATAAAGTGCTAACTGCACAGCCAAGAGTGCAATACATCGTGGGGGGGTCACAATAAATAGACAAATAAATAAGTATGTAAAACTCACATAGGATGTAAAGTGACAAAGTATGCCTGGTAATAAAGTGTAGTAGGGCACATGGAAAGAGACGCTGCCCAGCACCTCCCCGACACGTGTTTCATCCAGCAGGACTGTGTATTGCACTCTTGGCTGTGCACTTAGCACTTTATAATCCCTATGTATTGTAAGCCTTTTGTTTTTGCTGCCCGCCACCCATGTGGTTTTGCCATGTAACTACCCTGTTTGTTTATATGTTCTATTTTTAAGTAATCTCAATAAATTTTGTATTTTCAGTATTACATTGCTCATTTTTTTCTTTATTGGTACTATTTGATTCCTGAGCTTAACTTATATTGGCTGTGCCCTATTTTATCTAAGCATTATAAGCTTTTAAACTTGTGTACCTCTTGATCCATTGGACTAATTAGGTTTTGTGTTGAAGATTTGGATTTGGCCCAGGGTTTATTGAAGGGGTTAGGGCAATGTATCGGTCTTTAAAAGCCAGGGTTAGAGTAGGGACAAATAGCTTGCCTCCCTCTTTACTGACCAGAGATATGTCCCCTCTCCCTGCTTCTCTATGCATATTTTGTATTGAGGCATCTGCCAGCAAATTCAACAGTCCTGGGTGAGGGAAGATGTAATGATGTTGTCTTCCTAATGGATTAGATTGTCACCTGTGAGGTACTAGATGTCTGTGTCCCTGACTGACTATTAGCTTCTAGCATGTGTGGTGTCACATAAGGCCAGTTACTAATTTTAAGTAATGTTGGCAGCATTTTTTTAGCAGGTTGTAAATGCTTTTTAAAAATGTGGAAATTCATGGGGCCAAACATATCCTGGAAGCAGGGGAGGTCTTGTGTTGGGGGGGGGGGGCATTTAAATTTTCACCTCAGGCAGCAAATACCCTAGAATCGGCCCTGAAAGAAATGGATACAATTCATGTAGGGGTCTAGGAAGGGAAAGGGGGGGGAGGGAAAAAAGAAGATTGAAAGGTTTTATAACATCAACTTTTTATTGAAGATTAATAATATAAAAGTACCAACGTACACTGACCAGGGGTAGGTAAACCCAGGCACGGGATACCCACCCTGTAAAATAGTAAAGCATTTACAGGTTAAAGGGTACATTCAGATATTAGCTCAAGAAAAAAAAAAACTAGAATAACAGACTAACATAGTAATTAACCAACAATTACAGGCCGTGCGGTACCAGAAATGGACTTTACACAAGTTAGCAATTGTACAATGATAGAGTAGTCACTATAGGCTAAGATATTTGCAGCATAAAAAAAAAAAAAAAAGTGGTCTGTTAGTGAACGGTGGCATTTAATGTGAGGTACGTGCTTTCCTCCTAACTTACAGGCATTTGGAGTAATGTATAGACCCTAGTCAGAGCTGCGGCTACAGAAGTCCTTCCACTTAGACCATACGTGGGTGAAGCGGGACATAGAGTGCGTACGATGGGCAATGAGTTCCTCCATTACACAATTGTGATTTATTTCTCTCCTAATAACTTTAATAACAGGAATTTCCTGAGATTTTCAGAGCCTCGCAATGTGTAATCTTACAGTGGTTATAATGTTATGCATCAGGAGCCTATCTGAGGTTTTTAATTGGTCGAGCCCCAAGCCAAGAAGAGCAACCTGAGGTCCCCAAGGGGGCGGGAAACATAGGACTGCGGTAATCAGTTTGAACACCCGTGCCCATAGAGGGGCAATGCTTGAGCAAGACCACCAGATATGAAGAAGAGACCCCTTAGAATTGGCGCATCTCCAGCATAGTGGTGAGGAGTTAGGGAACATTTTGGATAGTCTATAGGGGGTGAAGTACCATCTATAAAGCATTTTCCTGGAATTTTCCAGGTGGTTAGCACACCTAGACGCTTTGTTGCTGATCGCTACGGCCTTACACCATTGATCATTTGTAAAATGCTCCTGGAGCTCTAACTCCCATTTCTCCTTATAGGGGGTATTATCAAGCTTATGACAGCCCACTAGAGTAGAGTAAGCTGCTGAGATACCCTTTTTCTGGGGGTTTGATGAAGTTAAAAATCTTTCATATTTGGAGGGGATATATGTTTCCATGGATTTCTGGTTGGCCAGGAAGTGACGTAATTGTAGATATTTGTAAAATTCCCCTTTGGTGAGATGGTATTGCAATGCTATTTGATCGAAGGGGCGAATTCCATTCCCTTCCATAATGTCTCCCACTGTCCTGATCCCATTGGCGACCCACAGATCAAAGTTTGTGTTGGATATAATGCAATTAAGCACTGAGAACGGGAGATCCTGAATCTTTAATGATATGACTCTCGGGTCTAAAAAGGCTTCCTTGAGAAACGTTATTGCTGCTTTCATGGTAGGGGAGATTATAGGGAGTTTAACTTGAGAATACCTAATAGCCCATACCAACGAATTTAAAGATGGGAATCCTGATAGACTTCTTTCTAATTCAATCCACCTTTTGTCTACCTCATCCGACCACCAAGCTTTTATCTGGTCTGCAACTGCCGCTTTATAGTACTCTACTACTGATGGGCATCCCAGACCCCCATCTGCCGTTGACATTATTAGAGTATTCAAAGGTACTCTTGCTTTTTGGCCCTTCCATATGAAGGCAGTCAGTAGTTTTTGGATGTTTTTTAGGGAGGAAATATGTAAGGGGATAGGTAAGTTCCTGAAATAATATAAAATTTTGGGGAGGACCATCATTTTAACTGAGGCAATTCTGCCTGTCCATGAAATAGGAAGGTTGGCGAAAGCGCGTAAATCCTTTGTGATGGTTTGAGCTAAAGAGTTGATATTGACTTGGGCCATTTGATTAGTAGGGACAGTGAGAGTGATTCCTAAATAATTAACAGAGTTCTTAGTCCATTCAAATGGGTACTCGTTCTTTAACTTATGCTGGAGCTCAGGGGGGATATTTACACTTAATACTGTTGATTTGGTGGCATTCAATTTATAATAACTGAGTGTACTAAACTTTTGGAGTATGGAAAAAGCTTACCTTAACGATGCTTCTGGTTCTGATAAGCACAATATAACATCGTCAGCAAATAAGCCAATACGATGCTCCGCCTCCCCAACTTGCACTCCCTTAATGAACGGGGCCAAGCAAATTGCTTGCGCCAGTGGTTCCATTACAAGTGCGAAAATAATTGGGGAGAGAGGGCACCCCTGACGCGTGCCATTGGTGATTTTAAATGGTTGTGATAAAATGCCCGATGTATATACCCTAGCAGACGGTTTGGTATACAGGGCCATAATAGCTTTTAGGATAGGACCCGACAGACCAAAGGTAATCAGGACCTGTCGGAGGTAGCCCCAGTGAACTCGATCGAACGCCTTCTCCGCATCCAAGGTAAGGAGCAGAGAAGGCGTTCGCCGAGCCTCCATTAGATACAGCAGATTAGTAATTCTTCTGGTGCCATCCACTGTCTGACGTCCCTTGACAAACCCCACTTGATCTGACATTATGACACCCGGGAGGGCGTCTGCTAATCTAGCTGCTATCAATTTAGCATACAGTTTCAGATCTGAGTTAAGTAATGAGATAGGACGAAAATTGGGTGGGGATGTCGTGGACTTACCTGGTTTGGGGAACGTGATGACTAGTGCTTGTAACATCTCTGGGGGAATAAAACCCGACTCCATAAAGGAATTAAAAGTTCTAACAATATATGGCGCTAATATATGTTTGTGGAATTTGAGGTACTCATTAGAAAAGCCATCCGGCCCAGGTGCTTTGTTCATTTTAAGGGACGAGATGGATTTAATAACTTCCTGCTCTGTGAAAGGGGCAGAAAAGGCAGAAACTGCTTCCAGGGAGAATTGGGGAAGGTTAAGGGAACTTAAAAATTGGTGTATATTCGCTTCTACAGGCTGACACTCTGAGAGGCACTCCTCCAGGTTATATAAGTTCCCATAATATTCTGCGAAAGCATTTGCTATGCCTAGGGGATCCATCACTCTAGAGTTGTCCTGTTTAATAATAAAGGGGATACGGGCCCTCGCCTCCTTTGCTCTGAGACACTTTGCTAATAGGGAGCTAGGTCTATTCCCCATCCAATAATGCAACATTTTTAGGCGCTGCAAGGCATAATCCTGCTTGTGGGCATTTAGAGTTTTAAGTTGGGCCGTCAGATCAACTATTTCCTCTGCTCTTGCAGAGTCGTGTGAAATTTTATTAAGTCTATGTAAAGTGGCAAGCTCCTCCAACAAGCGGTTTTCATGGAAAGTGTGGATGGCCTTAGCGTGGAACGCTTGGCCGATCAGATGACCTCTTATCGTAGCCTTATGGGCACACCATAGTGTTGGATCGTCCACTTCCCCTGAGTCATTAATATGGAAGTATTCCTTTAAGGCCTGGGTTGTAGCCGGGGCATATTTATCGTGCTGTAGGATATAGTTATTAATTCGCCAGACTGAGTTGCCTGGGTTATTGAATTCTTCCCTTAAGGAGAGGGTGATAGGGGCATGGTTGGACCAAGATATAGTACCTATAGTGGAGTCTATTGTTTGATACAGAAGGGATTTATCTATAAGGAAATAATCTATCCTCGTGTAGATTTTATGGCAGTTGGAGTAGAACGAGTAATCTCGTTCCGTCGGATGACGTATTCGCCAAATGTCAAATAACCCATAGTGCGATATGGTGGAAGAGTAGGGTGTTCTGGTGAAGTACGAGTGTTTGAAGTGTCTATGGAAGGCCATATTGCTTGGTTAAGATCCCCCATTACAACTAAATGGCCCTTTTTTATTGACATTACTTTCTTAAGAACCTTCTTGAGGAAGCGATGCTGTTTTGTATTTGGACTATACACAACCACCAGTGTGTATTGCTCGTTGTTTATGCAGCACACTAAAATAATATATCTCCCTCCTTCGTCAATACAAATAAAGTCCTGTGCAAATGCGACAGTATCCCTTATGGCCAGAGATACTCCGCACCTCTTTCCTGTTGCAGGGGCGTGAAATATGTGTGGGAACTTCTTATTTTTAAATCTAAAAGTGTCAGCAGCATTTAAGTGTGTTTCCTGGACACCAATAATATCCGCATGGGCTCTCATGGCTTCTTGCCACACAGAAGATCTTTTACACGGAGAGTTTAGACCTTTAGAATTAATTGAAAGTAATTTAATTACCATTGTGACTTATGATTAGAACACTCATATATGGTACGCTTGTGGGGCACAGAAAGAGGTACGGAGCTCCCCATACTAAGCCCCCCCTCCAATACACATAGCACCATCTATCATTGTGAATTCTTCCAGCAAATGCACGACCAGCTAAACAAGGGTTATAACAAAACAACAAAAACAAACAATTAAAAATTGAAACAAAAGTGTATGCGCACTTTGGGAGCAGGTCGGTGTCCAACCTAAACAGGCGTGCCCAAAGTGGTCATTCACACTCAGCACAGGTAAGTTACCATCATAGATGAATAGGTGACATCAGGCAAAGTCCCGGTCTGAATGTCCCACCCAATCAAGATGAAAAGAATGGGACCCTTGTCACGGGCTATAATAAACTTCAAGTGGTACGTCTCTTGTTATGGCGCACCGTTGTCCATTCCTCCTCCAATCTTGACGGAGAGAAGCGTTTTTGGGGTAAGTTCGCCAACTCTAAATCCTGGAGGCCCCATTCTTTGCACAGCTGTAGACCCTCTTCTGGCGACGCTGCAGTGAACTTGGAGCCATTCTTCGTAATGATGATTCTAATAGGAAAGCCCCATCTGTATTGGATACTATTCGCTCTTAGTAAGGATGTGCAACGAGAAAAAGCCCTGCGCTTAGCTAAGGAAGCTGCGGATAAATCAGAGTATACTGATATGGATGAAAATCGTGCTGGAAGTTGTGGCGGTGTTCTAGCAGCTTTTGTTAATTTCTCCTTTTATGTGAAAGAAGTGGATGCGCGCAATTATATCCCTTGGCACTTCCGAGGGCAGATGTTTAGGCTTTGGTAGCCTATGTGCTCTGTCAATTATTAGATCTGTTTGTGATGCCTCAGGGAGCAAGCAAGCGAAATAGTCCAGCAGGAATTCAGACACGGCATCTGGCTTTACGGATTCAGGAATTCCTCTGAAGCGGAGGTTATTCCTCCTATTCCGGTCCTCCATGTCTGCCACTTTTGCTTTTAGAGCTTCTATCTCTTCTTCCAGAGTGGTGGTAACATCCACCATGTCATTTTGGGCCGCTGTGAGCTCAGCCATGTTGCCTTCTGTGTGGGACGTGCGCTCCCCCAAAGCATCCACTTGCGACTTAAGAGCTTGGAAGGAGCTTTGGAATTCCTTTGTTATATTTGCTTGGAGCTCAGATAATAAAGCTTTCATGGAGGCCATGGTTATAGGCGATTGAGCCATTCTAGGTGTGTTAGTCTCATAGGCCAGTATGGGTGATGCAGCTGGGTAGGCCCAGGAGCTTGCATGTGGGTTAACAGTGATCTGTGATGTGCTTAACAGCGGGAGGGAAGGAGTGGACGGTACCTCAATATCCAGCACTGTATCCTGTTGACCCTCAGAAGCGGGGCTGCTCGGTGATGAGTCCAATGCCAGTAGAGGCTCCGATAGGAGTAAATCACTTTCCCGTGGTCGCGGGGAGTCTGGATGGACGAGCTCCTGCCCATGCTGGGCCTCTGCCATGCGGCCTCCGCCATCTTGCGTCGTCTCCGCCGCTGGAAAAAACTGGGTGAGTTTCAGCGGGCTCTTCTTTTTCCGTCCCTTCGCCATTCTCCCGGTGTCCCCTCACTCTTAGTGCACTGGAGGGTGAAAATTCTTAGTTGTGCACGCCACTTTGTGCCGCTAAAGACCACTAGACAGCGGAGCCCGCGCTTCACACGTCCAGCTCCATGCGTCGCTAGCCACGCCCCCCCCGAGATTGAAAGGTTTTAATTGGGTTCCTAGAGCAACAAGAGATAAAAGTACTTTCATATGATGTGGTGATATGATATGTGTTGAATGCAATATTTGTCTCCTTTTTGCATAATAATATTTTGTAAGAAAGATACTGAAATGAAAGAAATAGAAAAATGAAAATATGCTATTTTCTTTCTCAACAAAACCATAAACCATAAGACTTCTTATAATTTACCCCAAATTGCAATAGAACATTACATATTTAATGACCCAGTCCCAAACACAGATATGGGACAGGAGCAGGTTGCTGGAGGTGACAGTTCAAAATTGAGATAGTAGTAAAGGAAATCTACCATCAGGATGAAGGATTGTCTATGACATGCACTGACATACTGGCGTGTGCCCCCTCTGCCAGGATCTGTTCTTCTTTTAGTTTATTATGTCCTGGTCTTTTCAAAAAATGATTTTAAAATTATGCAAATGGGCATGAGGGGCTCTGGGCTCCATTGGAGTAGCCCCTCAGGCTCATTTGCATAATGTTTAAAGCCTTTTTTTTCTTAAAAACAAGAGCATAAGAACCTTAAAGAAGAGCAGATCCTGCCGGAGGGGGCACACAACAATGTCTCAGTGTACGTCATCCTGATGGTAGATGTCCTTTAAGTCCTATAAATAGTTGCTGGATCACTCCACTTATTTTTTTTACACATAATTTATACTTTGTGCTGAAAGTCTCACTATTTCTAACTATCCACATATATTTGAATTATTATATATAAATGATGCTTTGAAGATATTTATGATTTCATGTCAATCATCATTCATTCTTTTTTACATTGTCTTTTCTTTTTGACCCTAATGGTCCTCTGGGCCTATCCCCCATTGATGCACCTTTCTCACCTTACTTTTCTTCTGTATTCCTTCTTTGGTCCTGATACTTCCCTTAATACTTCACCTTTTCTTCACCTTTTCTCTTACACATCTAGGCCAGTAGATGATTAATTAGTTCTGGTCATGGCCCGCTCTACACTTTTGATGTCATGGCAATAAACTCTTGAAATCTTCAAAATTCAAACTTTATCTTTTAAACTTTGGAGAACTATTAGAATAACTAAAATTATTTTGCTGCATTTAGGGCCCACTGATAAAAGTAAAAAAAAAATATAATATCCTGTTCATAACCATCTATTTGTGTCACAAGAGTATCAGCTTTCCAAGACAATTGGGTGAATTGTGTGGTATTGTACATTAATGTAATGTATTCTGTATGGGTCTATGCGTAGTCAGTCAGTGGTTGTGTCAGTAGGGGGGTTTTGCTAACATTTTATGATATTGTATTTGTAAAAGTCTTGAAAAATTGTGGGATTTAATCCAATTCCAATTAAAGCACGTCTATTAGCTCCTTATTATTTATACGCTTTTTTAATATTTTTATTCTTGTACAAATTACTGAAAATTACAAATAACATTAAACAATATAAAATAACATAAAATTATATGTAATTATTCACTACTTATATTATCTTACGCTTTGAAGATGCATTCAAGGTGCTACTCACAAGATCTTGCATAGTATATGGACCACCATGTTGTCGAGATGTCAGAAATAGTGGATTTTCAAAAACTCTGAACATCACATAAAATGTCTCAAAACCTAGTGCCCTCTACATTTATTTGGCCAGAAAGCACTCCGTAAATGTAAATTTTGCACATAAAAGTGTAATAAGTAGAGATGAGAGAACTTGACGTAAAGGTTCGGGTTTGGCCACTTGACCCGGACGTATTTTGTTGGATTGAAGGCTGAACAGCCAATCTGGTAAATGAACGCCCCTAACAATTACTTCCCCTGGTCAATCCTAGCTATGGTTAGGTGCTAGGGGCGTTCATACGTCGAATTGGTTGTTCGGCCACCAATCAAGCAATACGTCCCAGTCGGGCAGCCAAACCTGGAAATCGGGGTCCACTCATCTTTAATAAGTACATCTCCTAATAGTGCCCTTGTAATAAGCCTACAAACATGTTCTCGATTGCCTATGCTCTTGGCTTGACTTTTCTTTGAAGATAAGTTTGTTATAAATTAAATCAAATGGTTTTGTTCTTAATGAAGTTTATTCAGTACACTCTCACACTCTCACAACTGATCCTCAGCCCAGCATGGATGTATGAGGGACTTGAGTCCTATAGCTGTCAGAACAATGAGTTTTTTCAGGTAATGAAGGTGTTTGGGTTGTAAGTCTATCTTTGAAGATGTTGGTTGGACTAAGTTTCTTCAATAACAAAGATGAAGAGGGTCAATCTACTGTTTGCATTACTTTGCCACCCCTATCGATCATAAAAAAGCACTAATACACCCATTGAGCATCCATCATACTAAGGCTTTTAGCCAAGTACAATTTTACCTTGGTTTCTTAGAACAGCTGAGGAAATATGCAGTCTGCCTGCTATACCAGAATATTCATTGTGAGTTTCTTTTTCTTTATACTCCTTTGATGGGGATATTCATCATCTTTATATACAATCTTTCCTCCAAAATTTAAGGTTCTGGAATATACTTCACCCTCAAGAAGTCTAGAGTGTCTGTAAATTTGCAGAGTGAGACAATGGGTCTGAGCGGGCATTAAATCAGAGGATTTCCAACATCATTCGCACCCCTCAAACTGCATTAAAAGCGGTTTTAAAAAGCAGTTACATTTTATGGCTAATTTCAGGCGACATTGTGTGAGCTCAAAGGCATTTAATAATTCTGGCAACACGCTACAAGTTAGGTATACAGAATTTCACCGTTTATGTCAAACTTATAGCAAATTATCACTATAAACTCTTACCTCAAAATTTAAGACCAAAATATAGTTGAAGAAACAACTACTGTACATATATTAGACTACCTGACAATTTCTGCCTTTATTCTACAGTGCTACATAATATGTGAGTATTATAAGTATTTGTAAATTATGTATATCATGCGATCTACAAATGTGGGTACTGTATGTACATATGTATATTGTGTATGCTGTTTGTATACTGTATGCTGTGTTTCCGTATGTACATATGCATGTTGTGTGTAATTTTTGTATGCTGCATGCTGTGTGTGCTGTATGTACATACATATATTGTGTATACTGTTTGTATACTGTATGCTGTGTGTACTGGATGTACTATATATGTTGTGTGTGATTGTTGTGTACTGCTGCATGCTGTGTGTGCTGTTTGTACATATGTATATTGTGTATACTGTTTGTATACTGTATACTGTTTGTCTGTATGTATAGTGTATGTTGTATATGATTTTTTGTGTACTGCATGCTGTGTGTGCTGTATGTACATATGTGCAGTATATTAAATGTGGTAGTGCCTGTAAACATGTGAAATGTATGTTTATACACCTGAAAAATGTATAATAATTAGTTGTTTGCAATTTCAATAAAGAAGTTAAAGGGATATTCCCATCTGGGCATTTACATTTCATTTCATTCATTTGTCATATGTAAACATTTCTTCAATTGGATGTTATTAAAAAAAATGTTCCTGTGTGAAGATAATTTCTCATAAATTTAGTGATGTTGCCCCTTAGAAACAAGATAGCTTCCTCAGATATGACCACCTCACATTTAGGCAGCAGTGGCCAGACATGCACTATGGAGTCCTGTCTGACCATCTGGGTTCAGCGTTCTTTACTACAGGACGGCTGTGGGACCTGCAGTAACTCCCAGACATTTCATATACAAAAACTTTTTGTTTCTTTGTGCAATCCCTCCAGCAGAGGTGGTCGTATCCGAGGAGTTAGTCTTGTTTCTAAGGGACCTTAAGACTACATTTATGAGAAATTATCTTCACACAGGAACTTTTTTTTTAATAACATCTAATTGCAGAAATGTTTATATATGGCAGATTAATGAATCTGAATGTCCAAACGAGAATACCCCTTTAAGATGGTAGTCACTGGCATAGAAACCCTGAAATAACCCCCTACATGCCAGCTCCATGCCAGGGCGGCCCGAAGGGCGAGAAGAGGAGCTCAGCCAATGGGGAATTGTGCTAGAGAAGGGAGTTCCTGTCCCCACGTCAACACACTCGCTGCGACTTTTCAGCCAGCAACTTTTCAGACGTGAGAAGTCACTCTGCGCCTATGTCTAAAATAAAATATGGTGCAGCCATATGATGTCGGAAGTTGTTGTAAATGATAGACTAAATTTACAATTGCCTCAGGATTGTGAGAATTCGTAACTTTACTATGCATCAATTTTTTTAAATTTAGAGAGAGCACATATTGACCAAAACTGGTGAAAAAAGCAAACAACAATTGATCCTACACATTTCAGGAATATAATACGCCCTTACTCATGGCTAATTTATGTAGGACTAACATGTTCACATATATTCCCATCTCATCTTATAGTACACCTGCATGTAACAAGAGGAGGTGGGGTTTATACCGTCACAAAATTTTTACATGACAATCATGTTAAAAAAACATTAATAAAAACATTTACATTCACATTCTGTTTCATTAATCTGCCATATATACACATTTCATCAATAAGATGTTGTTTAAAAAATGTACCTGTGTGAAGATAATTTCTCATAAATGTAGTCATAAGGTCCCTTGGGAACATGACTGTGTCCTTGGATACGACCACCGCTGCTGGAGTGATTGTACATAGAAACAAAAGGTTTTTGTATATGTAATGTCTGAGAGATACTGCATATCCCACAGCTGTCTTGTGGTAATGATAGCTAAAGCCATGTGGTCAGGCAGAGCTCAATAGCGCATGTCTGGCCACCGCTGCCAGAGTGCGGGGTGGTCGTATCCGAGGAAGCTATCTTGTTTCTAAAGGACAACATGACTGCATTTATGAGAAATTATCTTCACACAGGAACATTTTTTTTACAACATCCAATTGAAGAATTATTTACATATGGCAAATTAATTAAATTAAATGTAATGCCCAGATGGGAATACCCCTTTAAGTGAACATATACAATACAAGGGTTACCTAGATTAGAAAAAAAAGAGAGAATTTGTAAACCCAATGCACTCCAGTAAACATAGATCGCTTCCCCCTTCAATTGGTACACAAAAGGCACACATGCGGAAATCCGGGAACAACTGTGGCTGCGCATGCGTCAAATCTTGAGCTCAGGATGCAGCCTCGTCAGATGGGACTGCATGTGCGCAGGCACATTTCACCTTCTGTCAGCAGCATTGGGTAGCAATGTAACAACAAAGAAACCCAGGATAGAGGTAAAAACAAATACGAATACGCTATAAGACCGGCCTCCTAACTGCTCATAAATTTCCTGGATACCGTATTTAATTGTTTATAATACATACCGATATACAGGCTGTCCTGTAAGAACACCCAACTTACAGATGACCCCTAATTACAAACGGACCCCTGGATGTTGGTAATTTACTGTACTTTAGTATTAGGCTACAATAATCAGCTGTAACAGTTATCACAGGTGTCTGCAATGAAGCTTTAGTGTTAATCCTGGTTCTTATGATAATCCAACATTTTTAAAATCCAATTGTCACAGAGACCAAAAATTTTTTTTATGGGGTTACAATTATAAAATATACAGTTCCGACTTACATACAAACTCAACTTAAGAACAAACCTACAGAACCAATTGTGTACATAACCCAGGGACTGCCTGTAAGCCGATTTGTGTGAAGAGAGGCTATAAATAAAGAAACATGAACTCCTTTCTATAATTCATACCCATCGGAAATCTGCAATTCAAGATAAAAATTCAGTAGGCTTCACGATCATGTAAAATCTTCTGTCTGTCTCCCCCTCACAGGTAAATGTACCTGCTCAAAAGTAATGTTTCCAGTGAAGTCACCTGAATAAAGTGTTGTGCTGCCCCAAATAAAGACTTCTTCTTATCTACCGGCTGCATCGAATTTCGTTTAGACCGATTATGAATATCCCTGATATGTTCTAAAAACCGCTGTTTGAACCTTCTGACTGTATATCCAACATAAGTTTTAGAACACCTGATAATATATATTACAAAATCGCTATCGCAATTTAAATAGCCTTTGATGTTGAATGTACAGGTATTATCTGCATTCGTAAAAAAACCTTTGTTAATTTCGCAAAAGTACATGTTTTACATGGATAGGAACCACATCTAAGAAAACCCTATGGTGCAGACATGTCCATCTGTTCCTCTCTTTAGATCTAAAATAACTATGTGAAACACAATTACCTATAGTAAGAGACTTTCTAGCTACAACATTAACACCCTAAGACAAAATTTGTGCCAAGCTTTCATCTTCTCGGAGACTCGGCAGGTATATATGAATCATTTTTCTAATATCGTGAACATGATTAGAAAACTGTAAAGTTACACATGAGATATTGGTAAATTCCCTATTAACAAAACTAGGACTCTTTCTACTAAGCGTGTCATTCCGGTCCCTCCGAGAGACTATGGGGCACATTTACTAAGGGCTTTGTGCCAGTTTTCGGTCTTACTTTGCAGGTTCTTTCTAGTGTAAACTGCATGCACAGGTATTTAAGAACTGTCCGCGCCATATTTGTGTCTCACGCGACCGTTTTGTGGTGTAGCTGCACTGGGCATCATGTGACACGAATTTGGGGGTTTCCGGTGCTCAGTTGGACCTTGCGCCTGATTTATCATGCAAAATCTGTTGCACGCCCTACAGTGTGTGACAGACTTGGTGAACTCTGTCGGGCCAGTGCAGGGAAGAACCAGATTCATGATTTCTGGTGCATGTTCTTAATGAATCTGGCGCACCGAGCGTTATACACAGCCAGAGCACTTCTAGTGCAGTTTCCTACATTCTTAGTAAATGTGCACCTAACTGTTCTGCTCAATTCAGCATCCAATTTGGATATTTCCTTCTAAACAATCTCTTTTTATTGCCAGTGAGTTGTGTCTACAATTCCTCTTTGTTCTATTCATCCAATGGTTATGGCTCCAATGACATGTTTATGATGTAGGCTAGAAGTATGCAAAATTGACTTCCCTGCTGTTCTCTTCCAACTAACACAGGTAGAAATAATGCCAAGGCATTGTCGGTTAACTGAAAAGTATTTTTTTCTTAATTTTACACAATTCTGTATGTTTATGTGTGACATTTTCATACGTACAATCACCCCAGAACCATGGTTCTAGGTACTATAAAGCCCAAGATAGGAGAGTTTAAAGTGATTCTACTCCACCAGCCTCTCAACGAGTCTCAGCTTATTTGCATATGACCTTGATCAAGATTTTTTTTAGATATTTTAGATTTGTGGTGTAGAGGCCGTTGACAGATAGGGGGTCATTTACTAAGGGCCCGATTTGTGTTTTCCCGACGTGTTACCCGAATATTTCTGATTTGCGCTGATTTTCCCTGTATTGCCCCGGGATTTTGGCACATGCGATCGGATTGTGCCAGATCGGCACACAACGGAAATTGGGGGGTGTAGCCGAATGAAAACCCGACGGATTCGGAGAAACCGTAGCATTTTAAAAAAAAAAAGTGTTGCGGGACTCCCGCTTACCTTCACCAGGTATAGGCCTGTGAACTTCAGTGCATTCCTGCGGGCCTCGGCGGACTTGAGCGCAGCAGCGCCACCTGGTGGACGTCGGAGGAACTACCTTAGTGAATCCCGGCTGGACCCTTAATCCACCGCAGAGAAAGCGCCGCTGGATACCGAATGGGCCGGGTAAGTAAATCTGCCCCATAGTATCAATAGTATCATTAAAATAAAAGAAAAATCAAGGGATTTTTAACTAAAAATTAGACCTCCTGACCTTCTCCTACAGGTAATGATATCAACAATATTGCTCAAATTTATTCATATAATATATTATCCAATACTGTACCAAAAAATGAGTGTTCTTGAATTGTAGGGCCGTAAAGTCTAAACAAAGTATTGCAAACCATGTTCTTTTTTTAATGAATCATCTTACCCCACATATGGGGTTCGTTCAAACAAAATAAAGTAAGCAATGAAATACTGTGGGGGAGATCTATCAGAAGTGTCTGAGAACACAACTGTTCTAGTTGTTCATGGCAACCAATCAGAGCTCAGCTTTCATTTTCTCAAAGCTGTTTATAAAATTAGAGCTGAGCTCTGATTGGTTGGCTTAGGCAACTAGAACAGTTTTACCTCGACAATTATGATAAATCTCCCTCTTTATGTGTATTCTTTCCTATATGCATTGCTAGGGCACCTGTAAGGTCCATAAGCTGACTTTAGGGGCGCAAGCACAGAAAGTTATTCATAAAAATTCTGTATGATTGTTTATAGGTTGATGGTATGTCGTTCCTCTAGTATGATGGCTAAAAATGTACTAATAACTTGCTAGTAGGGTGTTATCAATCGGGAAGGGGTGTCTGATTCTATCGGTAATGATTTATTGGTATCAGATTATGACACATTCCCAAACGGGAACACCCAATTCGAAAATTACTACTATGTTTCTTGAAAGAAAAAACACAGAAAATCACATCAAAAAGTTCAAGATCCAGAATTTTTATTTCATGACAAAATAAAAGTATTTACTAAAAAAAAGAAAGAGATGCTGATAGATCCTCTTATAAATCTTACAATACATCCAACTTCTTAGATCAATTAAAATACTTTTATTTTATCCCCCCCCCTACCCATGTAGTCATTCAAAGCTTCTGCATTTCAGTGTCTAATTGACCTTTTAGTGAGCTGAATATAATGGCATCTTATGGTGTTTCTTTCAAAGAACTTTAAGGAACTGCTTTGACCACTTATATTTCACCTGATTAACTGCATGCCACGGCTGGATCCCTTCCAACTGTCCAATTCGTAAGTCACTAAATTACTTTTTCATTACTTTTGGCTACAGAGTTTTACAATAGGGAATTATATTTAATAGTTCATGATGCTTAGCTCATCAGATCGCTTTGTACGAGCATGCACAAATAGGAACATTTCATCATCTCCAGTCAAAAACATGGCTACTACTGAAAAGTAGTAGAAAAACCTCTAGTGCCCGCTTTTTCTAAATATTATCAGGGAAGGCCCCTACAAAAAAAAGAAAAAATATGTTTACAGGCGGTTCCAGACTTAAAGACACCTAACTTTCAGACTACCCCTAGTTATAGGCGACCTCTCTGCCCACCTCTGGTGAATCTCTCTGGTTGTTACTTTAGTCCCAGGCTGCAATGATCAGCTTTAAGGTGTGTGTAATGAAGCTTTATTGGTAATCCTTGTTCCCATGACAGCACAAAATGATGAAAATCCAATTGTCACAGGGGCAAAGAAAAAATGTTGTCTGGAGTTACAACTATAAAATATACCATTTCCGACTTACATACAACTTCAACTTAAGAACCTACCTCTTGTATGTAACCTGGGGACTACCTGTATTTCTACAGTTATCGAAAAAAAATAAAGGTCATCCTTTTTGATTTTATGTATTAGACTGTAATAAGACGTTATTTCTGAAAACCAAAATGGAATAGCCATGTGTGCAAAATAATTAACCTCTGTGAATCAAAAGCTTTACAGGAAAAAGGTACGGTAGTCATTTCTTTGTCAACTTTTCACCTCATTGTGGATTAATTTTTCTTGTCTGTCTAAAACATCACTTTAACAATGTTTTTCCATAACATCCACTTAGTTCCTTTAACCTTTGAAAGTATCTTGAAGACCTAGCAGTATTTAAATTGGATTAAAGGTAACCTGCCACTTAGAACACCACATTTTATACCAAAGACACTTACATTTAGCTGAGGGAACCCCGATGCTGGCGCTTCTCTTTTGTTTCTGTAAAACCTTGGCGATTCTACACAAATTGCCTTTAAATTTTATAAAAATTAGCACATAACACAGGTCTCTCATGATAATCTGATAATCATGTATTCACACCTCTGCTGCGGTTCTATTCCTTAAAGGTCTGGCTATGGACTGTTGTAGATGTAATGCCGTCGTTGGGATCATAGTCCTACAACATGGCTTAATTTTGGAAAAACTTTACTTGTTGTATGAAGAACCATACATTTAACTCTAGAATACATTGGTATACCAGGCAGTTTATGGTAAGCCTTCCACCTTAACCGTAAGAAAATCTCTGTAATGGACCTCAAGAGCATACATTACAGTCATACAGTCTTCAGAATTGCTAGTCCATGACCTTATCATCATGCGCTTGGACTACTGCAGTATTCAGCTCTGCTGCTTGACTAATCCATATTTCTTTTTGCTTCTCCTCTGCCTTTCCTCTCTCACAGTTTCTCTATTAGTGATTGATTGCACAACAAATCCAACTTCAAATATTAACCATGACTAACAAAGCTGTCCACAACCTGTCCTCTGCATATATTGCTGAATTATCCAGATGACTTACTATCTGTTCCCCACATGATCTTCTGCTTAACTTTCTTGCCATCATTTTGCCTCCAGGTGTTCATCCTCCATACAATGGAACTTTCAGACTGCCCCCCACTGTCCAAACTTTCAAATGAAACCTGACAACTCATCTGAGGGTGCAATATACCCACAGATGTGCTCCAAAACTTTGTGTCTCCAACTACCCTCCCATATACATTGTGAGCCCTTACGGGTAGGGTCATCCTTCCACTTGTTCCACTTTGCGTCTTTTGGACTTGCATTTGTTTTCGTCTTAAAGTGGTTGTCCCGGTTTAAACAAAAATATATAATTGGCCAGGGGAGTTAGGAACACAAAAAATAACTTATACTTACCTTTACTTCCCATCAGTGCCGTGCCTCTATATGTTTACAGGGAACGGCATATCATTCCAGTAACTTCCGGTCACCCGCTACAGCATTAAATCTAATGCTGTGTCAGTGGTCAGGTGGTCGTGCCTTGCCTCTGTATATAAAGACTAAGACGGTGCGGAACTGTGGGAGCACCGGTTAAGGTAAGTATAAGTTCTTTTTTTGTGTTCTAAGCCCAACCCCCCCCAAACCCCTTCCAGTTAAATATTTTTGTTTAAACCCAGGCAAATTTAGGTTTTAAGGAAGAAGAACTTTTTATTTGGTTGTTTTCTAATTGTACTGTCATAAACTTCAACATGCTGACATAGACCTGTGCAGTCTGAGATGCAGCTGTCATGTAGCATTGCATGTCCTGGCCCTGAGGTGACGCCAACTATTGGGAAGATTGTCTTGAATGTTTACAATTTGTGAATATCCCTTCTTACCGATCTTTGTATCTCAAATGAGTCTACTTGGAATAAACCTTATAGCTCCTTCCAGGTAGATAGGCATCACAAACTGCTTCTCCAAGAACATTACTCATGTCTTTCTTACATGGCATTGCATTAGTACATAAACTGTCTGCTTTTATATAGGTGACCACACATGCTGATCATCAATTATTCGACGCCATTGGATTAGAAGAACAGAGAAAAATTTTTGCCTTGTTTAAACGAGGATCTGCCTCCATAAATAACATATTTTTAAAGTTTTATAGTAAAACATAGTTTTAATAATTCTATTTTAATTATTTTTTACCATTCCACTGTTTATATTTAAGATAATGTACTATATCCTGCAATATCCAGCACCTCTATAGAAAACATCATTGCCTGCACTAATGACAACAGATGATATCAGAGCTTTATATCTCCATAAAAAGCTGTCCATGGACCTCTTTACAGGGGTTGGCCACTTTACCTCATGTTTTTGCAATGTGTAAGTGTTGGGGGCAGAATATTAGGTATTTTATCAATAGTAAAGCCTCCTCTCTTTTACCTCATCAGCCAGACATTTCTATACATAAAATGGCTGCAGATGGAGGGTCATGTGATCTCTATCTGTCCATGAACAATCGCCCTGCCAGGACCTTAGGATAGTATTCATGAATATAAGATTAAGGTCCTGGCAGCCCTGGCAGGGATAGATAGAGATCACATGATCCTCCATCAATGACCATTTTATGGCAAGAATGTCGGGCTGATGAGGTAAAAGACAGGAGGCTTCATTTTACATATCAAGAAACTGGTAAATAGAGTTTAATAGATGTATATTGGTAAATTACCTAATATCCTGCTCCCCACACTTACACACACATAAAAAAAACATGAGGTAAAGTGACCAATCCCTTTAAGTCGCCTCCAGACAATTTCTGCCCATGGATTTAAAGCTGCTGTAAAGCATATCACTAAATGCTGTCACAAGATCTCAGACAATATGGCCACCCACATTATCGTGTGCAAATAAAATAATGAAATAGAAGAAATGAATCTGCAATCAAAAAAAAAATCATGTTAGATGATAAATAAAATATTTTCATATATAGTATTATTTGGTTTTAATGTGTCAAAACAAAAATAGCAACACATTCACTTTAAGACCTTCTAAGAAACATTTGGGGGTTTTGATGTTATATTTTATATCCCGAAACAAAAACCTTAAAATTCAATGATGGTTTTACTTTCTTATGTTCCATTTTTTTCACAATAACAGAGATGATTACATGAAGAGATTCAATAAGTTGCATGTGGTGATGCTCATCTTCCCATGAACTGCTGGGTTGTATCTTCTCTTTATTAAAACACATAATACATTGTAAAGTTCAGATTTGTTCCGTGTTCCCTGGTGAATCTTTGGAAGCTCTGATTGTGCCAGCACAGTGACAATGTGATAAACAGAACATTAGCTCTCTGCCTTCATGCTTTCCAAAATATTAAATCCACAGTTCTCTGAATTTCAGCCTATTCAGATAATGAAGCCTGACTCATCCATAGCTTCATACAGGATATTGATGCATGAAGTTCATGTTCAGGTTAAAAATAAATATCCATGATTGGTCTGGTATCTAGGCTATATACAATGACTATATATTGTCAGGTTCCAGGGGTAGTAGACCCATTGGACCACCGCGGACGATGATGAAACCCGACACCTGGGACTGGAATCGAAGTGGTACCCCGTTGTCACCAGAGTCCGACGCAAAGCAGGTTGGACTTGCTGTGGCGTGGTACCACCAGGTCGTTCCACAGGTGCGAATTTGTCCGCGGTGGCAGTCAACGCGTAGTACAAAGTGGTGAGGCAGAAGCATGGTCGGGAATAGGCAGGAGGTCAAGAAGGGCAGAATGGGATCGGAGTCAGGGACATAGCAATAGGTCAAGGCCGGTAGCAGATGAGCATATCAGGGACAAAATCGGGGTCATAACAGAAAATCACAATAACAGCACAGGGCATGAGTCAAAGCTTTCCTTAAGGCACAAAGTGCAAAAATACGGAAGGGAACACATGGAGGGTCTGGGAATTTAACGGAATTGGCAGCCAACCAGCACCAATTATCAGCGCGCTGGCCCTTTAAATCTCCGGAAGCCCTAGGAGATGGGGACACGAGCGCAGGCCTACCGGCGCTGGATCATGGAGAGGAGAGAGCCGTGGCTGGGGACCGGGGGCAAATAGAGGAGCATGGGTGCATCTGCGACCAGAGTCGTGGGTCGCAGGAGAACCCATGGCAAATACAATGGGGAACATTTACTTACCCGTGCTGACGCTTCCCCGAAAGTGCATTGTCCAACCGGAATGCAATGTGCCACGATTCACTAAGATCGTGCGCACGATATATTGCATGTGTTGCTTACCCGCTTAGGTCCGCCAGAGTTCACCTTCTTCTTCCTGGTGCATGTAAGTGCTTGATTTTGCGACATAATTTGAAAGTTAAATCCTGTGCTCAGTCTGAATCAAGTCGGATCTTCCACCGGCACGTCCCCTGATTTCTGTCGCATGAAAGCCAGCGCAGCCTCACCACAATCCGATCGCGTGCATCACATTCCTCAGTTAAATACCTGTCACAGAGGCGATAATCCCGAAAACGTTGGAAAATCCAACTAAAGTGCGGCAACGGACCCTTAGTAAATAAGCCCCAATGACTGTATACAATGAGACTGTACATTGATTGTATACAGTGGGGCTCATTTACTAAGGGTCCGAATCACGCATTTTCATTGAGTTTCCCGAATTTTTCTGATTTGCGCCGAATTACCCCGGGATTTTGGCGCACTCGACCGGATTGTGGCTCATAGGCGGCGGCTTTCACATGACAGAAATCGGGCGGCGTGGCCATCGGAAAACCCAACGGATTCGGAAAAAAACGCGGAATTTAAAAAAAATTTGTGTCGCAAGAATAGCGCTCACATACACAGAGACAGAGAAGGTGAACTCCGGCGAACCTCAGCGCAGCAGCGACATCTAGTGGACATCGGGCGCATGACCTTAGTGAATCCTGGTAGAACCTGAATCAGCGTCGGAGAACGCGCCGCTGGATCACAACTGGACCGGGTAAGTAAATCTGCCCCAATGTATACAATCAGTGCTAAAAATTAAATTCAAAATATATAGATACAACTGAAGTCCTTATGGAACCTCTCATTTGTCTCCAGTTTGGCACAGATTTTGTGTGAGAATCTATAGTATGGGGCACATGTGTCATAAGTCTGGCTGTGTCCATCTGTTTTTTGGTACTTTTTTTGGCTTTTCTGCTGGTTCGATGTAACTTAGCGGTTTTTCCTTGTTGGTACATGTGGGGTTTGGTCTTTGTAACTTTTTAAAACAAAATTAGCAAAAAGTCTTCAAAAGTCGCAATAATTTCTAAGCTAATTTCTATGCCTGGTCAGCGGCAGCCTCAACTTTTACATCTAGATTCAGATAATAACTCAAGGAACATTGCAGAAAACTAGACAATGGCGAACTTTGAGAGGAGACAGTTTTAGATGAAAAAAGGCGCAAATTAGCACATGTACCATGAAAGTCACAAAAATTAAAGAAAAAGGCAAGACAAAAGTTTGATAATTGTGCCTCTCTGAGCAGTAGTGGGGGCACTCATTGGCCTTAGTGAAAATGTTCAGCTTGGATCTATGTACTTCCTTCTTCACCCCCAGCTGATGTCCATCTCTTTTGTGGCATCACTTGATCCATGGATTCAGCACTAGCAACCATGTTCACCACTTGGGGTAGTAAAAGGCCCTATTGTCAGGTTCGCTGGAGAGAATGCTGGTACTTCTGGTTCTTCTGGTGGTGCTAGCAGCGTTCTCCAACCTCCGGCGGTATCCGCGCAAACTCCTCCTCTCGTCCCGTGCAGCAGCTGCTAAGATCTTGCGCTGTCTAGGAGTTGTGTTCTGAACTGCTGAGACTTGTGGTACCTCTGCATGGTGCCTGCTATTGTGCTTGGTTATTCTGCACCATGAGGGGTTAATTCTCAGTAGTTGTCCAGCTCCTATCAAGTTCTGGAGGTGGGGTTCTGGCTGCATAAATTGCAGCTTCACTAGTCACCTGTGCCAGTGTTTGAAATCCCTTCATCACTCGCTCGCTGCATTAGGTTGTCTTGCTCTGTATCTGTATCGTTGTGACCTCGGCTAGTTTTTTGACATTGACTCTTTGCTTACTGATTTTGCTCTTGACGTACCTTCTCGTTTGACTCCGGCTAGTTTACCATTCTTTTGTGTTTTATGTTTGTCAGTCTGTTTGTGTTTCCCTTCCCGCACTTATCTAGTGTATTTCGAGTCTTCAGTAGTCACTGTTAAGCGTGGGGGGGGGGGGGGGGCTATAGGAAGGGACAGAGGTTGGGGCAAGCTCAGGGCACACTATCCCCTGTCTTCTGTGTTACCCAACCCTAACACCTATACTGTAGACAGACAAATAGAAAGATTAATTGCCATATTTGTAGATCTCAAGATAAGTAGCACAATAAGTCATTGAAAAAAAAACATGAACTGTTGTTATATGCTATATATTACTAATATTGCAAGGCTATATTAGAATGTGAGGTAGTGTATTGATTTTGTATAGTGAGAAATTAGAAAAGGAGTACAACTAGTGATTTGTAGGAATATTTGTATACATTTATTTACAAAGATTTACAAAGAAACGTGAAGTTGAATCTTTGCTGTGGAGATGTGGAGTTCCTCGGCATGGATCACCAATCTACAAGTGGAGAAGATAAATAGGAGTGTGAGAGTGAGCCGGAGGTGTCCTCAGCTGTATAGATAATTATTAAAGCAGTAGAGGGCTCACCTCAATATCTTTGTTCTAGAACTGCTACAATTTTCCCTGACGCACAACTTCTTCACCTTCGGCGGCGCAGTATAACACCAGCTCAGGAGCACGGCAATGGGAAGCCCGTGTGCACCCACCTACGCCAACTTGTTCCTGGGCTGGTGGGAACACTGCTGCGTCTTTGGTGAAACTGACTTCAGATACATCGGTATGGCGAGCCTTTGGGATCGCTATATCGATGATATCTTCATAACATGGGATTACTCTGCTGACCAATTTAGGCAGCTAGTCCAGGACCTCAGTGAGAACACTATGGGGCTTAGATTTACATACGAAATTCAGACGTCCTGCATCCCCTTCTTGGACGTCAAGATACAAAAAAATTGACTCTTTATGCACACTGGAGTACCAGCATTCTGGACACCATTTCCGGAGGAGTGACACAAATGCCCCTACTGGGAGTTTTGAGCTGTACATAACTCCTGAGGTGAGCCCTCTACTGTTTTAATAATTATATATACAGCTGAGGACACCTCAGGCTCACTCTCGCACTCCTATTTATCTTCTCCACTTGTAGACTGGTTATCCATGCCGAGGAACACCACATCTCCACAGCAAAGATTCAACTTCACGTTTCTTTGTAAATCTTTGTAAATAAATGTATACATATATTCTTACAAATCACTAGTTGTACTCCTTTTTGCAATTTCTTAAGTAATTTTCTAGGGATATCTCAGCAGCTACCCTGAGTCCCTCCCACCCTTAGTTCTTCTTGTAGTGAGAAATTAGAGTCTTAAAGGGAACCTGTCACCGCTGTTCCAAAAAAATGAAACTAAGACAGGTTCCCATAGAGCCCTTTAGTCCTAAGTGCACCCATTTATCAACTCACACCGGCAATGCATAGAAAAGCAAAAAAATCACATTTTATTCTGTACCTGGTAACCAGGGAGAACCCAGTGGGTCCACGTGGGAGGATCACCGCGGCTCGAGTCCTCACCCTCCTCTGTGCACATCAGCCAGCGCACGCCCCCTGTATGATTTTTCCTACATCGCACAGCCGAATTCCGCGCATGCGCACTGGCTGCTCTCAGCTGTGTCAATGCTTATCAGCGAGCAGGAAGCCAGGGAGCCGCGTGACGTAGGAAAGATAGAGGCGTGCGCTGGCTGATGTGCACAGAGGAGGGCGAGAACTCGAGCCGCGGTGATCCTCCCACGTGGACTCGCTGGGTTCTCCCTGGTTACCAGGTACAGAATAAAATGTGATTTTTTTGCTTTCCTGTGCATCGCTAGTGTTAGTTGATAAATGGGTGCCCTTAGGACTAAAGGGCTCTATGGGAACCTGTCTTAGTTTCATTTTTTTGGAACAGCGGTGACAGGTTCCCTTTAATGAAAGTCAAGCATGATAAACCAGGGACATTACTCATAGATCCAAACACTGTGACTGTGATAAGGGTTGTCTTATCAAAGTTACTTATAATGTCTAGAAGTTTAAATGCTGGGTCTACTGTGATCAGGTCAACAGCTCGGGCAACCAACATCCCCATCATTTCTATGGGGTAGCCAGGTATTCACTTAGAATTGGGCTCTGCTCACCTAGAAGTGAACAGAGTTCTGATCATACATGAGACACTTTTGGCCTCAGGTATCCTGATCCCTGGGGGTCCAAGTCTTCCAGCCACCAATGACCAACCACTTATACCCTAGCCTTGAAAAGTTGAAAATTACATCACAACCTGCAATAGGCCACACATATGGGATAGATAGCAACAAATCAAATTGTATTAGTATATTGTGATAAGATATCATGACAAACATATCTGGACATGTTCAGCCAAGAGTTATAGCAATGGAAGACACATCTGTATGATCCAAGTTCTAGCCCTTCCCTCCCCAGAAGCCAAAAGGAGCCACCATGCACAAAGTCCTCCACTATTCCCATCAACACAATCGTCTACGTTTCATCACTCCGCCTGCACATGCTTCTGGCTTTCTTGGATGAATAAGTATCCCCTGATCCAGCTGAAGGGTCCATTTGTATTTCAAGCATCGAGACTACTCAGAGATTCAGAGCAGATCGTAATCCCTAGACTTGGCAGCGGCAGAGTGCGGCACTGTAAGACAATAGCATGCAGCTGTTCTCTCTCTGATTTCACAGGCAGCGAAAAAGAGAGCATCTCAAAACTGACACATTATTGTAAGAGCAAGGCAAAGATACGCAAAGATGTTCGTATTTGCATACAAAACATGGAGATCGCGAGCAAGTCAAATTAGAGGCATAAATCAGCCTTCTCATGGTTTAGTCATGAGAGCTTGCTCCCGCACAATGCTCCTTAAAAGCAGCAAGGGCTTTCATAGCGACAGTGCTGGAGAACTGATCAGCCGGGAGAATGAGGACACTTCTGACTCAGCACATTCGTTCGCAATTGACTCTTCCTCCCCGAATCTAGTCCTTACTGTAATGTTCTATATGATTAGAGAGCTTGTTTCTTATTAGACAAAATAGCTAATGCATTGTAACACTCCCATCCGTAAATGACACTAGCCCGACATGGAAGCGTTGCTAGAAGTAGTCTTAAAAAATTGCTTTCATTTCATTTGAGCGACTGCAGTCTTCATGTTGGCCACAAGATGTCAACACAAGAGATCACACTTTATAGAATTTCTCTTTAAAGGAAATCTACCATTTGCTTTTATTCATGATGAAACAAACAGACCTTGAGAGTGCTGTAGCTACACTGATGCAGAAACATATCTTGTTTGATCCTGAATTGAGTAGTTTTGCTGAAATAACAATTATAGAATTATGCTAATGAGGCGCTGTCGCTCCTGTGGCTGCTCTGCGCTTCTCCTCTTACCCTAATTTTGCACTGATTCAGATAGTGATGTAATATCTGACAGGCAGAAGTAATCAATCACTGCACCATCCCCCAGCTAATGTGTATCAGTCATCCAGCTCAGTATGATTAGTCCTGTCTGGACAGTTAAGAAATCTCCTTTGATTGCCATGTGTCTGTAAAAACCTTTTGCCTTAGAATAGACATTCTACAGCTTTGTGAATGGCAGCTGTAGCTGGACTCTTCATGACACTTCCCCCCACTAGACTATCTTTATTATTAACTTTTCGTAAAGGACTTATGTGGCATCATGTGTAGTCTTATGTCTTCCGTCATGTGTTCTTAGATTGTGAGGGGCAGTCCGAGGATTTCACTGTAAATTATAAATATAATTGAATGCTCTGGGGGATGGAATTAGATGGAGAACTAAGCAACACGTGTCATCTGTGTTTCTGTCTCTACCCCCACCATCTCCCCTAAGGGGGGATGGTTCTATTCTATCAGTTTGTCTTATTTTCACACCCACAGATAACTGGACATGAACAGCAGACTGCATGCAACCCAGCTTTCCCAAGGTCCTGAATCGTATCAATATTTTTTGAGCAAAACCACTCAGATCAAGGATTAAATACTATGGGGCATTTACTTACCCGGTCCAGTCGCGATTCAACGGTTTTCGACGCTGATTCGGATCCGGACGGGATTCACTAAGGTCCGTGCGCCAATATCCACTAGCTGTCACTGCTGCGCCGAGGTCCGCTGGAGTTCACCGGAGTTCACTTTCTATTTCTTGGTGCAGGTAAGTGCGTGTAAAGCGACACTTTTTTTTTTTAAATAGCTGCGATTTTTCCGAATCGGGATTTCGGATGATCACGCCCCCCGATTTCCATCGCATGCATGCCAGCGCCGGGGCACAACAAACCAATCGCGTGCGCCAAAAACCCGGGGCAATTCAGTGCAAATCAGAAAAACTTTGGGAAACCCGACAACCCTGGCGTATTAGGGACAGTGTCCGGTTGGGTGGCAGCTGTATAGGGTGCGGCTTTGAGGTGAGGCAAGCAGGGTATACAGTGAGAATGAAAGTATTTAGTCTCCCACTTAACTTAAAAAGATGAGAGAGACGTGTAATTGACATCATAGATAGACCTTAACTATAAGAGACAAAATGTGAAAAACAAATCCAGAAAATCACATTGACTTACCCGGTCCTGTCGCAATCCAGCGGTGCGTTCTCCGCTGAGGATTCGGGTCTTCCAGCGATCCACTAAGGTCATGCGCCCGATGTCCACCAGGTATTGCTGCTGCGCCGTGGTCCACCAAGGTCCGCTGGAGTTCACCTGGTTCTTCTCGGTGCATGTAAGTGCTTGATTTTGCGACACACTTTGTTTTTTAAATTCCGCGTTTTTTCCAAATCCGTCAGGTTTTCCGACGGAATTCGGCGCAAATCGGAAAAAGTCGGGAAACCCGACGAAAGTTCGGCCGCAGAGCCCTTAGTAAATGAGCCCCATTGTCTGCTTTTTAAAGAATTTATTAGCTAATTATGGTGGAAATTAAGTATTTAGACAATAATAAAAGTTAATTTCAATACTTCGCTATACATCCTTTGTTGGCAATGTTGGTCAAACGGTCTCAGTAAGTCTTCACAAGGTTGGCACAAGCTATTGATGGTATTTTGGCCATTCCTCCATGCAGATCTCCTGTAGAGCAGTGTTGTTTTGGGGCTGTCCCTAAGCAACATGGACTTTCATCTCCCTCAAAAGGTTTTCTATGGGTCTGAGATCTGGAGACTGGCTAGTCCACACCAGGACCTTGAAATGCTTCTTACAAAGCCACTCCATCATTGCCCTGGCGGTGCGCTTGGAATCATTGTCATGCTGAAAGACCCAGCCCCATCTTCAATACCCTTGCTGATGGAAGGGGATTTGCAATTAAAAATCTACGATACATGGCCCCATTCATTATTTCATATACAGGTATCAGTCGTCCTGGTCACTTTGCAAATAAACAGCTACCAGTCATGATGCTGCCACCCCCATATTTGGATGCAACTGAGCATTCACTTTCCTCCAAACACAACGAGTTATGTTTCTACCAAACACTGTTTCCACTTTGGTTTCATCTGACCATATGACATTCTCCCAATACTTTCTAATTATTGCTTGCACAGTTGATTTCTTCACAGCAAACTGCTTGCCTATTGTAGATTCAGTCTTTCCGGCCTGGTGCAGGTCTACAATTTTGTTTCTGGCGTCCTTCTTTAGTCTTCACCATAGTGGAGTTTGGAGTGTGACTGTTTGAGGTTGCGGACAGGGGTCTATTATACTGATATTTTAAACTAGTACAGGTGATGAGTAGAGGAGAGAGGAGCCTCTTAAAGAAGAAGTTTCATGTCTGTGAGAACCAGAAATCTTACTTGTTTTATAGATGACAAAATGCTTAATTTCCACTATAATTTGCAAATACATTCTTTAAAAATCAGACAATGTGATGTTCTCGTCTTGTTTTCTCCTTTTGTCTCTCATAGTTGAGGTCTACCTATGATGTCAATTACATGTCTCTCTTATCTTTTTTAAGTGAGAGAACTAGCAAAATTGGTGGTAGACTAAAATTCCCCCCCATGTTAAAAGTTGTTGCTTAAAGATCTACTAGGGTCTACTACTTTACAAGAATTTTACTGTGTACATATTGGGGGTCATTTACTTAGGGCCCGAATCACTCTTTCTCGCCAGGTTTCCCGAATATTTGCGATTTGCGTCGTCTTTCCCTGAATAGCCCAAGGTTTTTGGCACACACGATTGGATTTTGGCTCATCGGCGCCAGCATGCAAGCGATGGAAATCGGGGGGCGTGGGTTTGGAAAACCCAATGGATTCGGAAAAACCGCTGTATCTTTTATTTTTTTTTAAATGTGTCGCTTGACATGCGCTTACCTGCACCCAGGATAGGATGGTGTACTCTGGGAACTCCAGTGGACTTCAGCGCAGCAGAGACACCTAATGGACATCGGGCGCACTACCTTAGTGAATCGCCGGAAGACCTGAATCCTCGACTGAGAACGCACTGCTGGATTGCGACAGGACCGGGTAAGTAAATGTGCCCCATTGTCTTTTTGTTGATGCTTTGAAGTCTGGTCTATCATCTAACCTCATTTACTAAGGGTCATTTAATTTCGTCGGACTGTGAGACGTTTTTGGGGATTGCATGGTTTTGACAGGTATTTAGCAAGTGTCTGCACACGAGTTAGATTTTTGGCGCCGCTGCACTGGCTTCTATGAGACACAAATCGGGGGACGTGCCGTCGGACGATCTGACTGATTCGGACTGTGCGCAAGATTTAAAATTCAAATTGTGTCACAAGACAAGCACTTACATACACCAGTAAAAAGATGGTGAACTCCGGCGGACCTGAGCAGGGAAGTGACACATGCAGGATATCGGGCGCACGATCTTAGTGAATCACGGCACAGTGCATTATCGTCGGACAATGCACTTTCGGTAAACTCTAGCAGATGGCTAAGTAAATGAGTCCCATTGTTTTAACTGTTTAGGCAGTGACATGTTCTAATAACTGGGATTTTCCCTGCTTCACTTATCTCATATTTTAGACCTGAAAGAATATTAAAAGCTATATGTTTTTGGCTCCAAGTACCATTTGGATTTTCTCTTTTATAGAGGTTATTTTAGCTTGGGGTCAAGTCAACCCATCTATTTTGTACTTTAGTATTTCAGAACCAAGAACTAACTGCTTAAACTTACACCATTCCCATAGGTAAATAACATTTCTATTCCCTATTCTTTTTCTGTACTGCTCTGAAACTCTGTTGGGTCTCTCTTTGTGGTATCCTGAATTCAGCTATAGCTTTACAATAGGGTGCGCACCGTAGCACAATGAGCTATATAATCAGTATATATAATCAGCTATATACGTTTCCTGTGTACTGTATCTCCATTAGCAATTGGACTGTTCTTATTTTTAATACTGGCTATTTGTATATTTTAGTTGGATGAAAATAAAATAATTTATACTTTTAATAGATATATTTTCTGTTATAATTAAATCTCTGTTTGGATTAGGTGATTCGAACATCTATCTTAAAATGTAATATAAACTGTAAAAGGGAAATACAGGGAAATTAATTGTCACTTTTACCGATGACAAACAGTCCAATCTTCTATAAGTTTGTTATAGAACAGCTAGAGCTAAGCAGTACATGTTGTCCTATCTGCAGACAGCATGTTATAGAGTAGGAGGAGCTGAGAAGATTGTACACAGTGTATTATCTGCAGGCATCATGTTATAGAGCAGGAGGAGCTTTGCAGATTGTACATAGTGTTCTCTATGTAGACATCATGTTATAGAGCAGGAGGAGCTTTGCAGATTGTACATAGTGTTCTCTATGTAGGCAGCATGTTATAGAGCAGGAGGAGCTTTGCAGATTGTACATAGTGTCCTATCTGCAGTCAGTATGTAATTGAGCAGGAACAGCTGAGCAGATTATACATAAAGGGGGTCATTTACTAAGGGCCCGATTCGCGTTTTTCCGACGTGTTACCCGAATATTTATGATTTGCGCCGATTTTCCCTGTATTGCCCTGGGATTTTGGCGCATGCGATCGGATTGTGGCGCATCAGCGCCAGCATGCACGCGACGGAAATCGGGGGCGTGGCTGAACGATAACCCGACGGATTCGGATTTAAGAAAAAAAAATGGTGCGGGACACGCGCTTACCTTCACCAGGTATAGGATGGTGCATTCCGGCGGACCTCTGGGAACTTCAGCGCAGAAGCGTCATCTGGTGGACGTCGGAGGAACTGCCTTAGTGAATTGCCGGAAGACCCGAATCCACCTAACACGCCGCTGGATCGCAAATGGGCCGGGTAGGTAAATCTGCCCCAATGTCCCATCTGCAGTCATTGGGGCAGATTTATCAAGCAGTCTGAAAGTCAGAATATTTCTAGTTGCCCATGGAAACCATTCACAGCTCCCCTTTAAAATATTCATGAGCACTGGTAAAATAAAAGCTGAGCTGTGATTGGTTGCCATGGGCAACTGGAAATATTCTGACTTTCAGACTGATTGATAAATCTGCTCCATTATGTTATAGAGCAGGAGAAGCTTTGCAGATTGGGGCTCATTTACTTACCCGGTCCATTTGCGATCCAGCAACGCGTTCTCTGTGGAGGATTCGGGTCTTCCGGCGATTCACTAAGGTAGTGGGCTTGATGTCCACTAGATTTCGCTGCTGCGCTGAATTCCGTCGGAGTCACTGAAGTTCACCAAGCCAGGCCGGGTGCAGGTAAGTGCGTGTCAAGCGACACATTTCTTTTTTAAATACGGCGGTTTCTCCGAATCCGACAGGTTTTCCGACGGCCATGTACCCCGATACCCCGATTAACGTCACGTGCATGCTGGCGCCGATGTGCCACAATCCGATCGCGTGCGCCAAAAACACGGGGAAATTCAGGGAAAATCGGCGCAAAATGGTAATATTCGTGTAACCCGTCGGAAAAACGCGTTTCGGGCCCTAAGTAAATAACCCCCATTTTCCTATTTGCAGGCAGTATGTTATAGAGCAGAAGGAGCTTCGCAGCTCCTGGTCAGCCCGGCTTTGCTTGCAAATATTCCCCGTATGTATGTGGTGTTTGTATTCACTGATAAGACCACCCATTGGACCACCCATTAAGCATAAAAGGAGCAGATGTTTTTACTAGCAATGAGCAACAAATTAAATTGAATCTTTTCCACAAAACAATATCATTCCACAGCTCCTCCTGCTACTATATTTCTAGCATTTTCATGGTGATGGGTTCCCCAGATCGTAGTAGACCAAAACATTTATGTATGAAACATAGCCACATGCCTTGAAATGTTCCTGTGTGAATTAACACCGACTCCTGAGGTGCCCTGCTTGGCGTTTGATCCAGCTCACAGCTAGAGGTGACATTTATCAAAGACATATTTCCTTTTTTTTGATGTAGGATATCAGAAATGTCATTGTAACCACTGCTGGTGCCTACTGTTTTCTGCGTAGACCTAAAGCTCAGTCATACATTGGTCATATTAAGGCTTGATATTTATTTCCCACTGTATTATTTGAGCCGTCAGCGCTACGGTACATGTTGCATTATTTATAAAATGCATTTTAAAATTTTTAAACTATGACTTCTAGTAGAGTGATCATGCTAGGATAATCTCTCAGGATGAAAGCCTATAACGGACCAGCAATCCCATGTGTACGTAAAGAGGCACATTTATAAAAAAATATACATAAAGGAGATTAAATATAAAAAAAAATTGCAAAAACAACATCAATAATTCAAAGGCTGCATTCCATGGAAAGCCAAAAAAGTTAAGTGAGCAGCATGTAATTCTCCATGTGTCCTGGGGAGGAGCTGCAGGAAAATTAAACTGATTACTGTAAATCATGTGATGTTATTTTTTTATTTGTGGAAACCACACATAACTTCCAGCATCTTGAGACACAATTTGGTTTGTAAATTCTGCGGTTTGTCCGAATCAGTTGTGTTGTCTGACGTCCACGCCCCAGATTTGTGCCACATGCAAGCCGGCGCTGATGCACCACAATCTGATCGCGTGTACCACAAACCCGGGGCAATTCGGAAAAAATTGCGAAACCTGACTGAAATGCATCCGATGGACCCTTAGTAAATGTTCCCCTGTGCCTGTAGTAATCTTCTTATATTTGTTATCCGTGGCCCCTTCCTTCTAAAATCAACTTTTATAATTATGCTTAAAAGTCGGAAGGGCTCTGGCAGGCATGTGCTGCAGCTTATCTCACTGAAGAACATCTGAAAATCCTAAAACCTAACCTTTATTGGTATTGTGTGTAGCATTTTACTGTATACATTACAGATAAGGAACATCTCTTCATAAAAACATTGGTACCAGGCAATTGTGTGTTATCAATGTACAAAATTTCTATTCACTGACCCTGATTATATCCTATTGACTAGAATTGGCATTTTTTGTACATTGATAACACACAATGCCTGGTAGCAATGTTTTTATGAAGAACACAGATGGATATTCCTTATTTGTAATACATAAAGTAAAATTTTATAGACAATACCTATATAGGTTATGTTTAAGCTGTTTCATATGTTCTTCAGTGAGATATAGTTTTTTGGAGAAACACATACCTTGTATCCCTTTATTCGGTGTTAAGTTTTGCTTCACTGACTGTTCCTCTGCGCAGGAGCACTTCCACCTCCTACTGTGTGCTAAAGAAGCAGGGGGGGGGGACATGCTCCTTCACAGTGTTATAGCCTGTTAAGCTTCAGCACGGCAGCATGGTACTCAGGTAGCACCCCAGGAGCCCTTCTAACCCATTAACATAATTTTAAAAGTTGATTTTAGAAGGAGGATACCATGGATAACAAATATAATAAGATTACCACAGTTACTGTGCTTGGATCAATAAAGTATCCCTGGTTTATCATGATTTTTTGATGGTAGATTTTTAAAAAATATATATTTAAACTTACACTTAGCTCCGAAATTACAATGTACAAATACCTGAACGGACAGTACAAGGATCTCTCCAAAAATCTTTTTATACCTAGGCCTGTGACCAGGACAAGGGGGCATCCTACACGCCTACAGGAGAGGCGATTCTACCATCACCATAGACAAAGGTTCTTTACTGTAAGAGCAGTGAGACTATGGAACTCTCTGCCGCAGGAGGTTGTTATGGCGGACTCTGTACATGTTCAAGAGAGGCCTGGATGCCTTTCTGGAGAGAAAAAATATCACGGGTTATGGGGAAAACATTTATTTAATTCTTAAAGGTTGGACTTGATGGACTTGCGTCTCCTTCCAGCCTTATATACTATGATACTATGATAATATGAAATCAAGCACAAAGACATAGATATCAATTGTTGAGAAATCAGGTTGCCATGAAAAGATGTTGATCTTGTGGTGCACATGTCCAGCCATGGCGAGGCATGGAAGAAGCTAAAAGAGAGGAGCTTAACCCTAAAGTAATCATAGACTCCTGGTTATAGTTTCATGTGAAGTTATGGATGCACATTTGTGAGAAAAAAAACTTAAATGATTCTTGCAGGAAGAAATTCTAACTTTTTCTTTTCACCCCGTTTCATCCACTTAGCCAAACACATTCCACCACATATTGCCAAAGAAATGACATTAAAAAGTTTGGTTCTTCTCAAATCGACAAATCGACAAATCCACGATAAGAGCTGTGGACAAGACACCCAACTCTTCACCCAAGCAGTGTGTTCTTCATCTATTGCAGATCCTTTTCTACAATATTGTCATCATCAAGGCTTTCTGTTCACTTAAAGGACACCTGTCATCAGGTCTCTGCCACTAGTCCTGTCACCTCTACCTGTTGGAGCAGCTCACAAGGATCCCATCCCAGCCGTAATCTAGTTATTTCATACATTATTCATTGTAAAATCATCTATTCTTTATCATGTAAATGAGGCTGGTCACATGGTCAGAGGCAGTGATGTCACACCTGTTACCCCTCCCCTCTCCTCCTCCTGCTCATGTCTGTGTGTAATGTATAGGAAAGCATGGCTAGTGTGTGTTGCATCTGCTGACATGCTGCATCCTCCTAATACACAGAGACACAGACATCAGCTACACATGAATCTGACATGTTCTGCTGTAACATGGCTGTCTGGAGCTGCTGTATCTCTCCTATACACACACACAGACTGCAGGGGGCGTGGCCACCAGCACCAGGAAGCACATCATTATACAGCCTCACATCATTATACAGGCTGTCAGTCATGCACTGGGGGTGTGGCTGTGCCTCCCACTCATGAATAGAGTGGACAGCTTGAATATGCTAATGCTTCATTGGACATTTCACAGGTCATTTGCATACAGCTTTAGGACCACATTGCTTAGGTTTAAAGGCATGTAGAGGGACAATGAAGGGATAGAGGCAATGCTCTCTAATGGCAGTTTATGAAAATATATTTAGTTTAGGGGGGTTATTTTGCATGACGGGTTCTCTTTAAGTTGGTCATACAGAAGTCAAATAATAGCACCAACAGCAATTATATTAAGACAAATATTTGGGCTGTTAGATCTCAGCATCCCCAGTCATTTTATTTTCTTAGGGGTAAGGTCCTAGAAGTGCTACCACCCTGGCTAAGAGTGCCCTGGAGATAACTTCCAGATCAATGAACAGATGAATATATGTGTTTAATAATTGCATCGTTTTCAGCTTATTGGAGCTTTGCCCTTTCACAATTATGAGCTCCAACAATACACCAGAAGGCAGATCAGAAAACATTGATGTCCACAGTGTCTCCAGAATGACGTAAGAGTCCTATATAAACAGTAACGTCACTGGGGACATCCCAGAGCATAAGCTCAGCAGATGCCAGGGACAGATGCCCTACAACTGCATCCGCCCTCCCTAACTTATTATGGCCTCGTGTGAGCATATAAGTTGCACTGCAGTAGGAAACAGGATGGAAAAGTTAACTTGCTGCATTTCTCATCCTAGTATTTTGTGCTATATATAATATATACAGGGCTTACAGAGGCATGCCTGTACATGTCTATGGATACATAACTGGGGCTCTCCTGGTATATACACTGAACATATCCAAAAACCAGATATGAATGTAAACTTAGCTTGTTGATGTTGTCCGAGGAGAACCCATGGAACTGATTACTCTACCGTTTATTTCTACTAGTGAAAGATGAAAACTCATATCCATGGATAGTGATATGGCATCAACCAACACCAAGTGGGGGCCAATATTTCATCCATTTGTCGCATAGCAGTCTAGCCTTATATATGTGATTTTCATGAGTTCTAGCTATGGACAAGATCCTTTAAAGCCTGTTTGCCTAATATTTGGATATTGAATCTTCCCGACACATTCTCCTCTTTCATTCTAGTGTTTCCTGTAGCAATGTTTAATGTAATTATTCTTCTGAAATTGGTTTGAATACTTTTTCTGCAGTTGATTTTTGCTGTATTAACAATCTGTGAAAGCTGGATGTAGACATCAGGCTTAAGTGCAGAATATTAAATTATTCTCTATTTTAATTTACTGGTGTAGTGTTACCAGGAGAATTAATTCTGTTCTTTTCACAAAATTAACTTTCACACATTTCAGTATGTCTGTAGTGATTGGTTACATTATCTTGTAATGTCTTCGCAGAATGGCACAGTCACACAAGACGTCAACTAGAGAAGCTCAGGATGATTTATACAGTGTAGGGTGTTATAGGGTTAAATGTTCTCCAAATAAGAGAGCAGATGGTGTAAATTGTAAGTACCCTACCCAGTTATACAGGATGATAAAAGATGAGTGACCACTAGACTGAAGACTCCCTCAGGTCCATCCGTGTGCTCCAAAGGTGGGTTTGGAAGATACTTACATTTTTGTGTAAAGTGCAAAACAAAGCTAAAAGCTAAACAAATAAAAATCTTTGAAATAGTTATTTTTAATATATGTTCCTTTTACAGATTAAAGATGTAAAAGTCTGTGATAAGCTGATCTTAAAAATGTCTTTGTCAGCATTCTGAATCATTTTAGTAGTTTATGTAAATTGTATCCACACTATCTGGCTCCCTGCCAGCAGCATGTGGTGAGTCCCAGAGAGAAGCAGAAGCTGCAGCCTTTGTGTGCCTGAGTCAATCTCATCTTCTCCACAGTGCAGCTCCCTCCCTCCTCTTCCTGTCATGTGTATGGTGCAGACAGGCAAGGGGGGGATGGTGGGGAGAAGAAGAATAATACATGAGGAGACACAGGAACATACAGGCTGCCACTGTCCCCCCCACTCCCCCACACAAACACCTCTCCACCAGGATTCACCACATGCTCCTGGCAAGGAGCCAGATAATATAAGTCAAACTATTATAAACTACTAAAATGATTCAGAATGATAACAATGGAATTTTTCACCAGCTACAACTCACATTTCTGGTGACAGCTTCATTTTAATTATTTTATCTGAATTTGCAAACTAATGGTCAAATGCAAAGCTTGTCAAAAGGCACTAGATTCCACCAATTTCAGGTCTCGTGATAGATTTGCAGGGGTTTCCCCCATGAAATTTTCTTGATGACTTAAGATTAAGTTTCCAGATTCTAATTGCTATTCAATCACTAATTTCTATTCCAAAGAATAGCTCCTGACATTGACCATAATTCCTAACTAGGCTCCCCCCTGCCTGCTTCTTATAGTAATATATGTTCACAATCACAATCTAAACAACCTACCAGTATGTTTTGAAGTGTGGAAGAAAACCGGAAGGACCCGGAGGAAACCCATGCATATACAGAGAGAACATACAAACTCTTTGCCGATGTTGACCATGGCGGGACTCGAACTCAGGAATCCAGTGCTGCAAGGCAGAAGTGCTATCCACTCCTTGAACTCCTGTGTGTTAAACTCTCTCCTAATGTTTGGGGGATATATCATAACACACCCCTAACGCTGCACTAAATCTCTCAGTAGGCTTCAGTCTCCAGATAAATACAGTGGCCTCCAGTGGTTTCAGGCAATTTTATGGCAGGACCTATCTAGCATAGAATTGCTCTATAGCCCACACCAGTTCCTGGCCACCAACAGGCATGGCCCCCATCAAGCCCCTGCATGACCACTTGCCATGGAAGTATATAAGGGTGTATATACACTCAACGGCCACTTTATTAGGTACACCATGCTAGTAACGGGTTGGACCCCCTTTTGCCTTCAGAACTGCCTCAATTCTTCGTGGCATAGATTCAACAAAGTGCTGGAAGCATTCCTCAGAGATTTTGGTCCATAATGACACGATGGCATCACACATTTGCCGCAGATTTGTCGGCTGCACATCCATGATGCGAATCTCCCGTTCCACCACATCCCAAAGATGCTCTATTGGATTGAGATCTGGTGACTGTGGAGGCCATTTGAGTACAGTGACCTCACTGTCATGTTCAAGAAACCAGTCTGAGATGATTCCAGCTTTATGACATGGTGCATTATCCTGCTGAAAGTAGCCATCAGATGTTGGGTACATTGTGGTCATAAAGGGATGGACATGGTCAGCAACAATACTCAGGTAGGCTGTGTCGTTGCAACGATGCTCAATTTGTACCAAGGGGCCCAAAGAGTGCCAAGAAAATATTCCCCACACCATGACACCACCACCACCAGCCTGAACCGTTGATACAAGGCAGGATGGATACATGTTTTCATGTTGTTGACGCCAAATTCTGACCCTACCATCCGAATGTCGCAGCAGAAATCGAGACTCATCAGACCAGGCAACGTTTTTCCAATCTTCTACTGTCCAATTTCGATGAGCAAATTGTGGCCTCAGTTTCCTGTTCTTAGCTGAAAGGAGTGGCACCCGGTGTGGTCTTCTGCTGCTGTAGCCCATCTGCCTCAAAGTTCGACGTACTGTGCGTTCAGAGATGCTCTTCTGCCTACCTTGGTTGTATCGATTTGAGTCACTGTTGCCTTTCTATCAGCTCAAACCAGTCTGCCCATTCTCCTCTGACCTCTGGCATCAACAAGGCATTTCCGCCCACAGAACTGCCGCTCACTGGATGTTTTTTTCTTTTTCGGACCATTCTTTGTAAACCCTAGAGATGGTTGTGCGTGAAAATCCCAGTAGATCAGCAGTTTCTGAAATACTTAGACCAGCCCTTATGGCACCAACAACCATGCCACGTTCAAAGGCACTCAAATCACCTTTCTTCCCCATACTTATGCTCGGTTTGAACTGCAGGAGATTGTCTTGATTATCTTGAGTTGCCGCAATGTGATTGGCTGATTAGAAATTAAGTGTTAACGAGCAGTTGGACAGGTGTACCTGAGTGTAGTCACATTACCATGCCATGCATCAGGAATTGCAACTATTTTGGCTTGTAGACCAGTTTTCTGGAGTGCAAGCCCTGATAAATATTTACCTTTGTCTATTCCTAATTTTTTCCTAATTTCAAAAGTGCTACCGGTGCTATCTGTCACTTTTTCACAAACCACAACTTTGGAATCTTTCTTCAGCTAAATTTTCCACTACTTGCCTCTTAGACATCTCGTTTCTGGATGCAAAAGTTATTGCAGCTTATTTATGAAGGGTCCACGGCCGCACTTTCTGCAGTTTTTCCGACATTCTCAGGATTTGCCCCACTGGTACAGGTATTTAACTGGGGATTGTGGTGTGGCTGTGCTGGTTTTCATGAGGCAGAAATTGGGGTACATGCTGGACGATCTGATTGATTTGAACTGAGCGCAGGATTTAACTTTCAAATTGTGTCGCAAGATCAAGCATTTACATGCACCAGAAAAAAGAAGGTGAACTCCTGCGGACCTGAGCGGGGAAGAGACACATGCAGAATATCGGACGCACGATCTTAGTGAATCCTCGGACCGGGTAAGTAAATGAGCCCCATTGTATTTTTTATCAAATTACATTTTTTCAATTTAATCAGAACTTCATGTAAAAATTTTAATAACATATTCTTTTAGATTTAAATGAAATAGCTGAATTAACTGAGCATAAAACTAGTTGAATTTTATGTTATTTTCTGAGGAATAGAACTGAATTTAAAGCTTTATGTCCTGAAGCTTCAGGTTGTTGATTCTCCCACGTAGCTTGTGTTCAACGTTACAGTATAATTTGTATTATTCTTTGATTTAAAAGTACAATTCCAATTGATTTTGTTTGCTTGACAGGCAGCTTTTGACTCCATAATTTAATTTTCTCTTGGCTTTTGTGCCTAATGTTTTGCTGCTTTACCATTATCTGATACAGATGTACATACCACAAAATAAATGTTGGAAAGATTTAACAGCTCTGCCCCTTCTACCTCTGTATGGAACATAAAAAATAAATTAATCAGCTTGCTGTGTGCATAAATTGTAAACCACTGAGGTATGATATTTTAAGAATAAATAACGACAGAAAAATTATGACCCATACACCTGCTACTGAACTCCATAAGGGGGTATAATATTCTATATAATTTGCAGGGTGACATTAAACATAAAAAATAATTTGTATGCTATGGTAATAATTAAGTGATTTTCATTCTATATAATATAATACTGCTTATAGGGAATGCAGTAAGGGAAAAAGTAAGGGAAGACAATGAGGCAGATTTACTTACCCGGTCCATTCGCGATCCAGCGGCACGTTCTCTGCAGAGGATTCGGGTCTTCCAGCGATTCACTAAGGCAGTTCCTCCGATGTCCACCAAGTGTCGCTGCTGCGCTGAAGTCCGCCGAGGTCCGCCGGAGTTCACGATCCTATTCCTGGTGAAGGTAAGTGCGTGTCCAGCGACACTTTTTTTTTTTTTTTAATGCGACGGTTTCTCCAAATCCATCAGGTTTTCATGTAGCCAGGCCCCCCCGATTTCTGCTGTGTGCATGCCGGCACCGATGTGCCACAATCGGATCACGTGAGCCAAAAACCTGGGGCAATTCAGGGAAAATCGGCGCAACTGATACTCCACGTGTTAGTCAATGGGAAGAAAATGGTACAAGAAGAGAATACTGTATAAGGTGTGGTTAGAAGGGAAAGAAGAGAGAAGAAAATGAGGGGAGAAGGAATGAAGGTTGAATGCTATGTCAACAAAAACACAAGAAAAAGAGTGCATTCAAATGGCTCAAGGGGTATTGCAGAAACATCAAATTTTATTAGTACAAAAACAAACAATCAGCGACTTAATAAAAACATTTAAAATACAAAAATGTACATACCAAAACAATGTCCAGTGACATGGTGTAGGTACACCATGACTACCTGCTGTCAATCACTCAGTAGTGATATTGTACCTCCCCAAAGAACAACCCTCAGCCTGATCATTGCACACAAAATATATATAAAGTGCTAGAAGTGCTAAGTAAAAAAATGAGAGAATATATGCTGGTGACGATACAGAGGTAAGCGCGACAATGATCAAGGGGAAGAAAAGTTCAGAGGATGAAAAATTACCACATAAAGGTCCGCATGCTGTCAAGGGAGGTAAGCAAAGACAGAGGCACTGGGCTCCCCACACGTTTCGTCGCTACAAAGGGCAACTTCCTCAGGGGTGTCTTTTGTATTACATACGGTTGAATGCTATGTGGGGTCAAATGGACAACATTAACACAATTGTCAATGTCTAGTGGTCTGAAATCTAATAAAGTAAGCATTGTCTCTGGAGAACCAAGGTTGTCTCTCCTTGGTCAGTACCTGGTTTAAAGTTGTATAAAGTGGACTACTGACGATTCATTAAACATATAATTTCATATCAGACATCTATCACAACAAGAACCAGAGGATCTTCTGGTGGTCCCAGGCTCTAACCCAATTCGGCAACCTAGAAGTATGCAAAGGAGAACCCAATATGAAGGCTGTTATGGTCTGTTTTCTAGGGGTTGGTAAAGTGTGTGCCCACTAAAAAATATTATCTAGAAGGTCCAAGGAACCACAGTTCAACACTGTTATAACCCTCCTTGATTCCTGCTGGATGTGCATAAAGCCTTCCCTAAATGAACATCTGAAAATAACACGCCAGTCAATGATTAGAACTGTCCAATCAATTATTGGGACTACCCACTGGACTTAAAGGAGATCTATCAATAGATCAAGGATTGTAAACCAAGCACACCAACATACTGGTGTGCACCCCCTCTGACAGGAGCTGCTCTTATTTTGCCCTGGTTTTTATGAACAAAAGGCTCTTAAAATTATGCAAATGAGACTGAGGGAGCTAAAGGAGCCTGGAGCCCCTCAGGCTCATTTGCATACTTGTTAAAGCCCCTTTCTCTTAAAAACAGGGACAAAATGCTAACATTCTGTGCGTAGGTGTGGGGATCCACGGATGTGCACCAATATTGCCAGAAGGAGAGAGGAGACAAAAGTGCGAGAGATTCAAGTGTATTCTACTGGGAGTGAGATATGTATAAAAGAGTGACTCTCACCTTATCCAGTAGAGAACGGAGCATGTCATAAGTCAATTAAAGAAGAGTAGCTGCTGCCGACGGGACTCCTGGTCTGGGCATCTAGCAATGACGGACTTGGCCTTTTAGTGAAGATTCACAAGGTACTCGAGGTACTGTCCCGCTCCTGTGGGCGCTGCTACACTCAGTGAGTAGATAGACTCTGATCATAAAATATTTTATTTTATTTTAATTGGAAACACAGTGTTTCCTATTAAAATATTTTATGATCACAAGAGTCTATCTACTCATTGAGTGTAGCAGCGCCCACAGGAGCGGGACAGTACCTCGAGTACCTCGTGGATCTTCACTCTTAAAAACAGGGGCATAAGAATCTAAAAGAAGAGCAGATCCTGCCAGAGGGAGCACACACCAGTATGTCTGTATGTTTGTTTTACAATCCTTGAGCTGGTGATAGATGTCCTTTAAGCCCAAGAACATCTCAGTTTAAAATGAATAAAATAATATTTAGACAGAACCTTTTCCTGCACAACTTTATACAAGTCAGCTTAGATCCCCTTGTTTGGTAACATGATGCTAGCAGATGGGGCTGTGCATAACCCTACTATACCTATAGTACGGTTGTGAATTTACTATGTAGTACACAGTGGTTCTGTACATGTACTTTTATTATGTAAGATGATATGTTTTTTTTTTATAATTGATGATCTGGAGTCATATTTGGATCGGTGCTGTTAGCTGCTTATATGCGAAGTTCTACTGTGTAACTTTGCGTTACAATGTCATAAATCAATAAATTAACCTGATTTGCTATGGAATAATAGAAAAATAGTATATATTTAAATATAATTTTCATTATATATAGTATGAATCATTCAATGTTACTTTTGAGATTTCATGGCTTCTCTAAACAAAGAACGTATCATAAAATCTGTAGTAGAACAGGCAGCTTTTACTATTACAGTACAATTATAGCCGCCGCCATTGTATGCGGGAATTACAGCTTTCATAGTTCTTGTCTTTAGACATAACATAACAAGGTTTAAATAAGCTGGTGAGTGCAAGAAGCTAGAATAAAATGTCCTCCCTCTTTGTTGCTTTTGGATAGCCTCTTGATGCATGTAAAGACCTTGACTGTGTTTTAGGTTATTCTATCACTGACTAGCAATTTTCCACTTCCATAGCTACTTTTTCTAAACATAACCTTCTGGTGACATAGACATCACAATCATGGCCGGAGAATAAACACGTTTTGTCTGCTTTCCTGTGTTTACATAGCATTTCTCTTTATTTTCACCCACTCGGTGGTCTAAGGAAGACTAGAAATTCCAGGGGGATATAATAAACACAGTAATGTAAAACATCTTACGAGCTAGAAGGGGAAAGACAACTGTGGACAGTAAAAAGTCATATCTAGGGCTCATTGACAGAGCAAGCAGGTCGAAAGCACAGTTTTGTGATGTCTTTAGAGAGAATCGGTCCTCTGGAATTGACCTACATATTGTTAGAATTAGGTTTTTATAATAAACATGGTTTTTAGGAATCTTGAGTGATGTTTATTTCATTTTTCATGTCATTATCTCTTTTTGAAAAAATATAGACATTTTCACTAACCACACAGAAGATTTCAGAAGAATTAGATGCAATCTTTTGTATCAAAATCTGCTTCAAAATGCTTCTTGTATGGGTCAAATCTTTTTTAATGGGAGACAGAGACAGACTCCGTAGACAGTGCAGTTTCTGTATCATAACCCTATTGTAGGAAGCTAATCTGAATGCAAACCCAAGGTAGTTTGTTTGGAGTCAGAAGAATCCTTCCAAAAAAGCCAGTGGCGTCTATGTATTAAAACCAATTCATTAAGTGCCAGTTTTAATCATCAGCACACCTTGCCGCTTCGTCGGAGGTTCCAACCTCTTAGTAATTCAGACACCAGAACTCCAACCAGGCATCGATTTCAGATATAGCCAGTGATAGTTTTTGGCTCAAGTTACAGTAGATTTGGCTGGCCAAGTTGTCTTAGCTCTGGCACCCCTTGTTCACCACCTTACTGTGCCCCCTTTATTTAAAGTGGCGTGGCAGCTAAAAAAGGGCAAAGTGTCACAAATTCCATGGTGCGGAAGTTGGGACTTCAAGCCTTGTGCCCCAATGTGAAAACACAGCCTTAACCTAGAAATATGGGACAATATTGGAAAACCATCTGATGTATAGTATTTAAACATGTACTGGAGTCAAAGAAGACTGGGTTAGTGGCATACAGTTTGTGCCCTTTTCTATATGCCTTGGAGAGGTTCTTAGAGTCCTATGAAATGCAGAAAACTGAATAATGATGCAGAAACCAACTATGACAAAATGGTGCCAGGATTCTTCTTCACATTGTTTTTCCAAAAATATACAGTACCCCCAAATCTGCAAAAGGATAAACACTATATTTTCTCTAAACTGACTGATCAACAAGAATGGTATGCCCAAAAAGCAGTTTTTTACCTATGGGCTTATTTGGAAGCTGGTACACACCCTTTCAAGGCCTGTCCTTGACTACAATGCCATACCCGTCCATTGGTTGCACCTCAAATTGCAAATCAATACCATTCAAATAAATGGAGCCTAACCGCTATACCCCTGGAGAAACCCTTTAAAATGTTATAAAAATAGGGAATAGTGATGAGCTGACCCAAACAGCAAAGTGCCCAATTTTGCGATTTCAGAATCCATTTGCACAGAGACTGCCCAAGCGCTGCTGTTTGGGATCAGGAATAGTGTGCACTAATATGTAGATCATAAAGGTGCTGTTGTCAGTGAATAGCTCTACCTTCTCCAAAATCCATCTGAGGTAACATCAACTTTCATACACTGATACATTTTACTTTTATTTTGATCCTTCTACCCATTCATTAATTTATTCATTTATTATTAACTATCTATTATTTTTTTATTATATATTTATCTATTTATTGATTTATGGACACATTTTTCATTTCTCTATTCGGTTACTGATCTGTTTATCACTCCTACTCCTTACACATGCTTCTACCAATACAAATATGCATTTTAACAATAACATTAGCTACTCAATTATTTCATTATTTATTTATTTTTTTAAAGTTTTATTTAATTGTGTAATTAATAATCTAGTCATTCAATGTACTCATTTTTATATCTCACTATAAAACTAAAAAATAAATTGACCTTGTTATATATTTTATCTGATTGTAATTAACTTTTATTTTACTTATTTATTTATATATATTTACATTCATTTCATGTTTGCTTTATTTTTATTTTAATTTCTATTTTTGTATAGTTGCAGATTTATATTGGTCGTCTGACGAAGATGCCGATCCGGCGTTGAAAAGCCTTACTCCAATAATTTAATAAAATCCCTGTTTGTCCCCCACCAATTCTCATTCTTATTTGGTGTTGAGCGCATCAAACTTTGTGCCCTCCCATTTTTATCTCCACTACCTCTTAAGTAAGCAACAGGATTAACTAAGATGAACCAGACATCAACTTGGTTTTGCCAGTGCCTGAATAAGATCCGAATTCCTGAAACGTAATTTTTTAAAAACTTTTTCCGTATATTCAACTTAAAATGTATCAATTCTGAATTCCCCGAACTTCAGCTTCAAAATTAAAATTTTGACTTCCCTGAACTTGAAATTTTGACTTTTTCACATTACCAAAATTTAAAAACACAGTGGGGCACATATACTAAGAAGAGTGTATAGTGCAGAGTGTGCCAGATTTAGGAATTTCCAGCTCCCGTTGTGCATGGATCTGGCGCTCCCTGTACTGTTCCAAAAGAGTGCATCACTTTTTTGGTGCACCTTTAACACAGGGCGTGCAACACAATTCTGTTAGACTTTGCAAGTTAAATCTGGAACACGGTCCGACTGAGCACCAGAATGCCCCCTTTAGTCACACAAAACATTGGGGGTCATTTACTAAGGGCCCGATTCGCGTTTTCCCGACGTTTTACTCGGAAATCAGGGGGCATGGCCGAACGAAAACCCGACGGATTCGGAAAAAAACCCGCATTTTTTAAAAAAATGTGTCGCGGGACTCGCGCTTACCATCTCCAGGTATAGGCCTGTGAATTTCAGGGCATTCCGGCGGGCCTCGGGGGAACTTCAGCGCAGCAGCGACATCTGGTGGACAGCGAAGGAACTACCTTAGTGAATTGCCGGAAGACCCGAATCCACCTCATGGAACAAGCCGCTGGATCGCGAATGTACCGGGTAAATAAATCTGCCCCACTATGTGCAACACATATGTGACACTTCTTAAATACCTGTGCAAGCAGTTTGCACCTAAAAGAACGTGAAAACTGGCACAACTGTTCTTTTATTCTATGTTATTATTTTAAGTACTTTCCTTAGCCCATTGTTATTCCCACCATTTTTCAGCCCTCTAGCCCTTAATAATATTTTACAGGCATTTTGGGGTGTTAAAATGTGGGTACCTATTGACTTCCCTTGGTTTGTGTTCAGGTCAAAGTTTGACCCAAAGTCTCAAATTAAATTTCGTTGTGAAATTCGGACAAACCTGTCGAACCAGAATTTCAACCAACCCTCTAATTTCTGGTTGGGATTCATCATGTGACATGAGATACTGAGGCATATAACTAGTAATTTTCTAGTCTTGTCCTTCACTTTTTATTTCATGTAAATTAAACCTTCCCCTTTGTGACTCTTTTTTTCACAATACAGGCAGTCCCCGGGTTATGTACAAGATCGGTTCTGTAGGTTAGTTCTTAAGTTGAATTTGTATGTAAGTCGGAACTGTATATTTTATAATTGTAACCCCGGACAAAATTTTTTTGGCATCTGTGACAATTGGATTTTAAAATTGAAAAAAAATAATTTTTTAAGACTGTCATTAGAACCAGGATTAACAATAAAGCTTAATTGCAGACACCCTTTGATAACTGTTGTAGCTGTTTATTGTAGCCTAAGGCTAAAGTTCAGTAAATTACCAATATCTAGAGGTCCGTCTGTAACTAGGGGTTGTCCATAAGTCAGGTGTCCTTAAGTAGGACACCGCCTGTACTTTAACCTACTTAAAATATATATTTTTTTAATTTCATTTATGATTTTCTTTTTTCATCCAAATATTCCCACAATAAATTCTTATTTCTAATGTAAATAACAATTTGGAGTATCTTACAAGAAAGTAGATCGTTTCGCAGGCCACAACCTAAACCAATTACCGTATATACTCGAGTATAAGCCGACCCGAGTATATGCCGAGACCCCTAACTGGAAAAACCTACTGACTCGAGTATAAGCCGAGGGTGCGAAATGCATTGGTCACAGCCCCCCGGTATATAGCCTACCAACCCCCTGGAGTATATAGCCTGCCAGTCCCCTGTAGTATATAGCCTGCCAGCCCCCTCAAGTATATAGCCTGCCAACCCCCTGGAGTATATAGCCTGCCTGCCAGCCCCCTGGAGTATATAGGCTGCCTGCCTGCCCCCTCAAGTATATAGCCCGCCTGCCTGCCTCCTCGAGTATATAGCCTGCCTGCCCCCTCGAGTATATAGCCTGCCAGCCCCTCCCGGTCCGTCGCAGGCACCATGACGTCAGCCGCAAGCTGACTTCATAGTTTGTGCCGATGCGGCTGACATCACAAAGACTGTGACGGTCCAGGACCCAATGTCGGAGCCGCAATGGATGCCGGGGAGCGTCAGAAGGTGAGTTCACTTTTTGTTTTTTTCCTTGACTCGAGTATAAGCCGAGTTAGGGGTTTTCAGCACATTTTTTGTGCTGAAAAACTAGGCTTATACTCGAGTATATATGGTATGTTTAGGGCCTCTTCATTCAATAAGTGGTAATTACATTTATTGAATTATTGGCTAATAGTTTTTAAGTGTAAAATTACTGCATTTCTAAAATTGCCTATTTTTGGCAGTGTTTTCCCAAAAACCTATTGTACAGAATACACATTTCTTCCTTTTTTCTTTTTAACCAATCTACCTACAGTTCAGGCTTTGCTTATCAGTTCCTAGGTGTCTGTTAGAATATATTACTCTGCAACCAATTTCCGTCAGTAATATCAATCCCAGTGACTAGTATTTAAGGCTTGTAGCTACTGCAGTGGCCTTTAGTAAATGGAAAAGATAACCAGTCTTGTACATTCAAAGATACATTGGAAATGGATTGTTATTTTAAGGCCTAGCATTTGAGGAACAGCAAGAAAATAGACTTGGGTTAATTAAATTACATGATCCTTTCTTTATTAAGCCATTCTTTATGGACAGCAGGACAATGAGGGACATGTATCATAGTTTTTTTATTTCCTGTGGTGAACTTTTGAGACATTTGGCAGCTTTGTTTTGCGCCTCATGTATGATCCTGTCTTTTTACTTGTGATACATGTTAAGTTTTTCCTGTCGTGGAAGGCGCAAATTTTGGCTTCTTTTTGAGACTTTTTCTTGCAAATGTCTCAAATCCACATGGGACAATTGACTAGCAGAAATAAAGATACATGTCCTCCAATGACTACCTTGTGACAATACATACCTAACACTAGCGCCTTAACCCCTTCCCCACATTTGATGTAATAGTACTGCATGGCGACAGGTGTGTACCCACATTATGCAGTAATATTATGTCATGCCTCTGGCGCTGGCTCCTTAACGGAGCCGGCGCCAGAAGCTGCGGGTGTTGGCAGTATTTTATAGCCGACACCCGCCTCTAACACCTGCGATCAGAGAATACATCTGTATTACACTGTATTAGGTGAAGAATAGCTCAAGTGATCAGAGGATCTGCTGTAAAAACAAACCCCGAAAAACTTGCCAAAAATTTACATTTTTCATAAAATCCCTTCACAAAAACGTACCAAAAAGGGATCAAAAAAAGTTAAGTTCACCAAAATGGTACCACTAAAAAGGACAACTCAACACGTAAAAAATAAGCCCTAAACCAGCTCTGTCAACCAAAAAATATTAAAGTTATATCTCCGAAAAGATGGTGATGCAAAAACAAATGAGATTTTCTTTATATTTGTTTTTTTCCAGTAAAATTGTAAAAATGTATTTAAAAAAACTATATACATGAGTTATCACCGTAATTGTAGTGATCTATAGAATATAGATAATAGAATATTTTTAGTGTACGACCCCCAAAAGATACAAAAAAAGAAAAACTAAATTGACAATTTTATTTCCTCCATACATTAAAGAGTTAATAAAATCTCATCAAAAAGCTACAGACCCACTAAAATGAAGTATTTGTAAAGTGCATCTCATGTCGCAAAAAATAAGCCCTTATATGTCCAAATTGCCAAAAAAATAAAGATTGTATAGCAAATTAAAAGCGATAATGAATAATCTGTTTTGAATGGTGCAGCTTCCCTTCAAAGCCCAAACAGCAGGTTACCACCACATATGGGGAATTGTTATATGCGGGAGGAATTGGATATCAAACTTAGTGGACAGTTTTGGTATTTTATCCACTGAGAATTTGTACATTTTATGAAAAACACATTCATTTAGCCAAAAAAATGTTAATTTCGAAATTGCATCCGATTTTGTTTTAACCCCTGTAAAACAATTAAAGGGTTAACAAACTTCATAAAAGTTGTTTTACATACGTTGAGCGGTGTAGTTTCTATAACATGGTAATTTATGGGGTTTTACTTTTATTTAGGCCTCTCGAAGGGACTTGAAACCTGAGCAGGTCCCTCAATAGCAGGATTTTGCACCTAAAGTTCAAAGCCCCATAAGAAAAATGAGAGTATGCATAAAATGGCATAAAGAAGACATTCGGTGAATGTTAGTTATTACGTTTTTTGACTATGTGTGGAAAAGTAGAACATTTTGAACTTTGGAAATTGAGAATGTTTCCAAATTTTCACCAAATATCTGATTTTCTCATAAATAAATGCAAAACATACCACCAAAATGTTTTAACTAACATGAAGTACAATGTGTCACAAGAAAACAATTTCAAAATCACTTGGATATGTTAAAGCGTTCCGAAGTTATAACCACTTATAGTGACACAGGGCAGATTTGAAAAAAAATGGGCTGTGTCAGGAAGGTGAAAAGTGGCTTCGGCGTTAAGGGGTTAAAAACACAGACAAGTTACAAAACGGGGGCATTATAGAGCTGTATACTGTTACATGCTGCCATTTCTGTATATCCCTATCCCTTTGTATGGTGCATGCTCTATTGGAATTGGTATGTACTAAGGTTTTTCATCCTAAGACCTACCTTTTGGCTAAATGAGATATCACATTGGAGATATTATTAGTAGTTGTGACTTGTAATCATTATTTGCCTGAAGCTCTTCTTGCAATACATTATGAGCTGGTTGGAGAAGAATTTGCCGCTGTGACTCCCTGTAACCAAGATGGAAACTGTTTATGTATAATAATAATGAAAGACTTAACACAAAAAATAGTAAAAAGGTTGATTAATACTGAGCTTCAGTTGGTAAAATCAGATCAAAGTCCTAGGGAGTCCCGCCTACTGCGCCTTAAGATAGTTCCACCTTAAGGGGGAGATTTATAATAAGTCCCTTAGAACAGATCTGTTCTAGTTGCCCATGACAACCGATCAGAGCTCAACCAGAAGCTGTTTATAAAAAGAAAGCTGAGCTCTGATTGGTCTCTATGGGCCAATAGAACAGTCTTACCTCAGAAACTCAGGATAAATCTCCCCCTTTGCGTCTAAAGATACATCTCATGGCCTAGGTTAAAGGATCAACTTGGATGTAAAGCTCTCAGTCTCCTGCGCCAAAAGAGACTGGTTGATGCCAGAAGCCATAGTGGTTCTTATAACCCATTACTAGCTGACGGGACTTTCAGGACTGAGATCTGTGAATGACGATACATGGAAGTGCTAAGTATACACAAAGATGACTAGAAGTGAAGGCAGATGGTACAAGGGAAAGTGGGGGCTTAGCATGGGGAGGGTGTCATCCATGACCAAGATATAGACAATAAATAGAACATGGGTAGAGAGAGGACTGACCACCTTTCTTGCAATTCGTCTTACAATACAAGGTGTTCACATAAAGATAGGCTTTACAAATGTCAGCAAAGCCGCTAAATGACAGCAGGACGCTGTGTAGAATCTGTACAGCTTCTCCTGCTCTATAAAATGCTGCCTGCAGATAGGACACTATGTAGAATCTGTACAGCTTTTCCTGCTCTATAACATGCTACCTCCAGATAGGAAACTTTGTTCAATTTGCTCAGCTTTTCCAGCTCTATAACATGCTGCCTGCAGATAGGACACTATGTAGAATCTGTACCGCTCCTCCTAGTCTATAACATGCTACCTGCAGATAGGACACTATGTAGAATCTGTACGGCTCCTCCTGCTCTATAACATGCTGCCTGCAGATAGGACACAATGTACAATCTTCTCAGCTCCTCCTGCTCTATAACCTGCTGCCTGCAGATAGGACACGATGTAAAATCTGCTAATCTTCTACTGTATAACATGCTGCCTACAGAGAGAATTATTCTGCAGACAGGAAACAGTGTGCAATCTTCTCAGCTCCTCCTGCTCTATAACATGCTGCCTACAGATAGGACACTATGCACAACATGCTCAGCTCTGCTAACTGCTCTATAATATGATACCTGTAGATAGGACTCTGTATACAATCTGCATATCTCTGTCTCCTCCGTAAAATGCTACATGCAAATAAGACCCTACGTACAACCTTCTCACCTCCCACTACTCTATATTATGCTGTTTGCAGATAGGGCACCACATACAATCTTCTCAACTCTGGTTGATGCTGTCAAATATAGGACAGTATGTACAATCTGCTCTACTCTTTTGCTCTATAACTTGCTGCTTTCAGATAGGAAGTGTATAATCTGCTCAGCTCCTCCTGCTCTATAACAACCTGTCTGCTACTAGGACACCTTATACACTTGGCTCTGTGCCTCCTGCTTTATGACGTGCTGCCTGAAGATAGCGTATTTTGTTTAATCTGCTTATCTCTTAGATGCACCAAGGCAAAGATTTCCCCAGTGTATTGTTCATAGATTTTTACTGCTCTTTTTATATCTACTTTACAGATTTTGTTTCCACTGACCTATTGTTTTTGCGCTCAACAAATTTTATTTCTCCTACAGAATCTGAAATGAAACACTTAAAATTATGGGAGAAATATGAAGAAATGGAATAGACGGGGCACGGAGTTTCTCTTCCCTTAAATGCGTTTTCCCCAGTGAAATAACTTGTTTTGTGAAGCTTAATAGAAGTTCCTGGAGTAGCACGACTTCTTGACTGCATACAAGTTCCATGGGAACACATCTATCATATGTTGGATATCAGTTCTTCAAGTGATAAGAAGTAGAAGTCTCTCTCTACCCTACTTCCAGCAGTAAAGATAAGAGCAGAGACCTTTAACTTCAGAGAGGTTGCCTCTTTTATGCACCATAACCTAAATCTATATTTAAAAAATCCACAGTTCATCTTTAAGCCGAGATCAACCTGAACTGTAAAATATTTTTTATTGGTCCACTGCTTCCATAACCTTTTTACCAGAAAAGATTTATTTCCGATGTAAAACTTGAATGTTCGTCATTTTCATTTTTTTTTTTAAAGTACTAAATTGCAAGTCATGAAAAATATCATTTTAAGAGAAATTTCAAAGGAAATCATGATAAATCAGGGACACTTCTGATATTTGTTATACTACTTACTTCCTTCAAAAATAAACATTTACAATTATGCTAATGAGTCTGAAGGGCTCTGGAGGGTGTTACCAGAGCCCCTACATGATTCAAAGGCTAATACACTGGGGCAGATTTACTTACCCGGCCCATTCGCAATCCAGCGGCGCGTTCTCTGCGCTGGATTCGGGTCCGGACGGGATTTATTAAGGTAGTTCCTCCGCCGTCCACCAGGTGGCGCTGCTGCGCTGAAAAGCATCGGAACGCACTGGAGTTCACCGGGCCGGGCTGAGTGAAGGTAAGCGCAAGCTCCACGACAGATTATTTTTTTTAATGCGGCGGTTTTTAAGAATCCGTCGGGTTTTCGTTCGGCAATGCCCCCCGATTTCCGTCGTGTGCATGCCGGCGCCGATGCGCCACAATCCGATTGCATGCGCCAAAATCCCGGGGCAATTCAGGGGAAAACGGCGCAAATCGGAAATATTCGGGTAGCACGTCGGGAAAACGCGAATCGGGCCCTTAGTAAATGAACCCCACTGTCTCCCCCTCCCCCTGCTCCATAGGCACTTTTGTTTGCTGTCTGTTGCAAACACATACATTGGGAGGGAACAGTGCATCTGAGCAGTGTAACAGCATTTGAAGCTACAGCACAAAGGGGCTCTGGTAATGCCCTCCAGAGGCCTTCTAGGGCAATTTTTATTATTAACAGAAAAGCGACAAATGAATAATTCGAAATGTTACTTTAAATCTGTGATATGAATGAAAACTTCAACAAAGTTATAGACTTTTTCTTTTTAAAGTAGAAAACTACATACATTTAGTATCTTACCGGTCATATTAAATCAACGGATGTGTTATTTGGACTGCAAAGCGAAAGGTGTAAAAACAAGTCCCCTAGAAAATGGTGCAAATGTACTTTTTTTTGTCAATTCCGCTGCGTTTGGATTTTTTCCACATTTCCAGTAGATTGCAGGGAATAATAAATGGTGCTTCTAAAAAGTCTGATCGGTGCCGCAAGATAACAAGCCATCGTTTGGCTCTGTAAATGGAAAAATAAAAATTTGTGAAATGCATTAATTGTAAAAAAAAAAAAAAAAAAGAATAAGACCTGGTCCTAAAGACTTCAGGAGATCTGGCTACTTATAACCCTGGATGCAGAGCCATCAAACACAATGGGGCTCATTTACTTACCCGGTCCATTCGCGTTCTCGCGACGCGTTGTCCGATGTTGATTCGGAGCTTGCCGGGATTCACTAAGGTCGTGCACCCTATATCCAGCAGGTGTCGCTGCTGCGCTGAAGTCCACCAGACTTCTTCATCCCGGTGTATGTGAGTGCTATTCTTGCGACACAATTTTTAAATTCCGTGGTTTTTCCGAATCCGTCGGGTTTACTGACGGCCATGCCCCCAGATTTCTGTTGCGTGAAAGCCTGCGCCGATGCGCCAGAATCCGATTGCATGTGCCAAAATCCCAGGGCAATTTGGCGCAAATCGGAAATATTTGGGAAACCCGACGAAAATGCGCGATTCGGACCCTTAGTAAATAAGCCCCAATGAACGGGGCCTTCTTGGGTAGGGAGAGCTTGAATTTGGTGCTGAGCTCTCCAGCCCCTTGCCTTTATACAACCAATTTTGATCTTCCTTCATAGTTTATTTTTGTATGATGACACCGTGTTAATAAAGAAAAATGAGCTGACATGTCTTCCAGGCACATTATACAGGAAATAATTGTATATGTGACAATTATTCTGCCCATGTACTCAAGTAAATACGTTACGGTTATGTTGCCTTTTGCAGCACAGATCCCTGTTAACAATCTAGTTGAGGACCACTTTCTTTTTGCATTTGCTATTCAGTATTTAAAGGGGTTATCCGGGTGTTTAAAATTGTCCTTCCCTGCGGTCCGTCTCCTCTGTGCACCGGTTTGTTTACAGGGGCGCACAGGGGGCTTCCGGCTGGCCGGAAGCTCCCTTCCAACACCATCTCCCAGCGCTTACAATGCTGAAAGATAGGGACGGATGGGAGGAGCTCCCCGTGCGCTGCTTCTGTGCCCCTGTAAACAAACAGGGGCATGGATCGAAAGGGTCGCGGCGCGGGACATCAGCGGCGCCGGAGGAGGTAAGTACATGTTTATTATTTTTAAATAGCCCGCCCCAGCTTGGCCCTAAGTAATTTTTAACACCTGGATAACCCCTTTAAGAAAAGCTAGCTTCACCCCTCAGTATAAATTAACACTTTTGGAATTCTGGAAAGATTAGTGAAACCTGGACAGAGACAACCAAAAAATAAGGAAAGCCCATTTACCCCAATTCACTACTCAATTCCTATGTTGCTTCGGTAATTCTGATCAGTGCCTCTGCCCTACAGGAAGCTCCAGTGAGTCAGCCAATGAGTGGCTCCTCAGACCATGGCACACCATGGCACACCTCTACATCACAAGTGATGTCTCATAGTCGAGGGGGAGGGACAACTAATTTTTTTGTCACATCTGCCCTGACCGCCCCCCACTTTTTTTAGAATTCCTCTAGTCAAGGTCCTACAGGGGGAAAACCCTTTTAACATAGCTGAGGTCATAGCAGCGTTACATCTGTAATAACAAACCATATTCAAGAAACTATCTCGAAATATTTACAGTTGTTAATCAGCCGCATACATCCATTAACGTTTCACTGTGTTTCGGGATTGGCTTCAATAATTCAACTGAGCATTGGGATGAAAACCATTAGAATGAGATTAGCTTGTCATTTTCTAAAAGTCAATACAAGTAAAATTATTATGGGGTGAAGTGAGAAATAACAGAGATCTCTAAGCAATGATACATTTCATGGAGGAAGAAAAAGATTGTGTATCAGTAAAATTTGTGAAAAGTGAAGACGCTGCCGGCATCTGTAACATTAATTGTCTAAAAGTAGCTCCGTGTGCCATCTACTTTATGATTAAATCAATGCCCGCATTCAAGTCCCGGCTGAATTCTCATCTTTTCAGTGGTTTGTATTTTGTTATCATTTTTTTTTTCTTTTGCTGATGAACATCTTTCTTCTCCTTGGAAATGAATATATTCTTCAGAGAAATGTGTTCTTTCACAGTGCACAGACTCATCTATTCTGCGCTGTTCGGGATGACCTTCCTTCATGTGCGCCACCTCTTCCTGTACTGTTAGACATAAACTTGATTGAATTAGAAAACCTCTAATGTGTCATGGGGAAATCAAATACAAGAATAGGAGCTCTCCAGCTCGGCGTGATAGTCACAGATCTGCAGAATTGTTTTTATTTTGGCAAACACGGCACAAAAACAAATAGAAATATACTTCCTGTGAATTCATTGTAAACAATATATAGAGGGCTTAGTTTTCGTGAACTTCAAAGGATGGAGGTCCATGTTGAGCAAATGCTCATGGAAATGGATTAACTTATAAAAAAAAATAGATAATTAAAGGAAATCTACCACTAAGATAAAGGATTGAAAAGAAAAGAAAGATTGTTTCCAGCTCACCAGGTGACGACAGGCTCTGTAATGATGAAACTCCTGCTGCACGGAAGGGAGTTGGGCCGTTCCAAGTAAAGGCAAAATGTTCCTGCGCAGGACTTGAAAAAAGAGGTTGAAACCAAAAAACTTTCCATGAAAGAAGAAAAGATAGAGCACGTCTATCTAGAGAGTTCTACGATTAAGAGCTAAAAGTTCAAAACATATCAACAGACGTGCTCTATCTTTTCCTTTTTCATGTGCACATGCAGCTTTTAAACAAGATGGATTCAAGTTTTTTGGTATTTAATTCTTTTTTCAAGTCCTGCACTGGAACATTGCTGTTTTTACAAAATAAGGATTGCAAACCAAGCACACTTACATCACTGACGCATGCCGCCTATACCAGGATTTACTCTTCTATTAGTTCCTTATACCCTAATTTTTTTTCAAAAAATGCTTTAAAAATAATGCAAATAATAGTGAATGAGAAAGATATACTTCAAATCGATGTCTATAGGAAAACCATATGTGTTAATGCCCTGTTGCATACCTCCTCGGCCAACCCTCAAGGCCATCCCGGTTGGTCAGTTCTTAAGATTGAGCTGGATCTAAGGATGAGTTTTATAAAAAAAACAAGAAGATGATCTTGGGGACATATGCTCTGAGAGGTTATATAGTCATCGGAATCTGATGAATGGTATGGTGAGGCACTGTAATTACAGACCTTTTTCGGATATGAAAATTAGCTTTGGTGACTCATGTCTGGTGTTTGTGACTCTTCTCTCTCTCAGCCTGGCAGTTAACCACGCCCCATTATTCTTACTGACAGCTCTGTGTGTCTTCGAATCACTGCTCTACCTCCTCATACTTAGGGACCGTCTCCTAATATTCTACTGGAGGCATCTAGAGCTCTATGTACAGATGGGAAATATGGGGGCAGATTTATCAAGCTGTCTGAAAGTCAGAATATTTCTAGTTGCCCATGGCAACCAATGACATCTACCGTTTAAAATATTCATGAGCACTGGTAAAATGAAAGCTGAGCTGTGATTGGTTGCCATGGGCAACTAGAAATATTCTGACTTTCAGACAGCTTGATAAATCTGCCCCATTGTGTCAATTTTTTTACACGGTTATTACATTTATGACATGTTACCAGTGACATCATTGCAGGTCCTTTAGCCTTCTAAAAATAGCAAACTGTACACCATATTTGTGATTACATAATATCAAAGCAGCCTCCATGGAGGATGGAGAGGAGTAGAAGTCCATGGAGGCAGCTGTGACTTCATGTGGTCAGATACATGCATGGGGTACAGTTTGCTATTATTAAGAGGCTAAAGTACCTGAGGTGATGTCCCTCTGGTCACATGACATTAACTGTGACCAGTAAGAAGGCATAAGGCAAGGGGAGGATTAGATGGGAGGGGCAGGCCGAGCAGGACAAGCCCCCTCTGATGCCAGGTAATATAAGATAAAAGGTGATTTACGTGGATGTAAGCGAAACATTTTTTAGCTAAAATAAGTGTGTCAGTCAGTTAATAGAACTCTATAGGAACCTGTCACTGGCTGTATATATGCAAATGTGGTGACAGGTTCCCTTTATGTTTTTGATATGCACTTGATTGGATGATGGTGGAGGCCCTACAGATGTGTGGGTGAAGGTGGACCTAAGGAAAATTCAAAGAATAACAAGAAAATAAATTAAATTTATGGATTTACTGTAAGCAATCAAGAATGAACTAAATGACGAGCACTGGGATTATTTTGTGATAATGATCTTCCTTAGTATGATACTAAAACATTATTATAAATGATGACGTGATGAATTGTAAAATGGATACTTAACATCACTTTAATACAAAGGTTAAACTGTAAGATTGTTATATGGTTAATATGGCACTTACTGCACTTTATATGTTATTGTGTTGCAATTACATACCCCAGTCACTTTAGTATATGGTTTGGTTTCCTTATGGTATTTACGTTTATTGGTAATAATAATAATACCATAATAATAATTATGTCAATTATATAACTGTGTTTTTATTTCTGTACATATTTACTTTTGTTCATATAATATATTATGATGTAGGTATTTATTTAGTCAAATTTAAATATTGGGGTAATAGCAAATAGAATGTATATGTTCCAATTATTTTACTGGAGGTATTAATTAAGGAAATCATTGCAATTCGAATAAACTATGAACTATTGGACCTTGTGCTATCCTCTCTCATGTTCTCAATTTATATACCTTATAATTTCTGGAACGCCAACAGGGGCGGGGCTTCCGCACTCCAGTTCGACATGATGATCACGCATGGGATTGGGTCCTCATAGGCATGGTTGATTCATGCCCGTGCTGCAGTGCCATGTACTAGAGGAAGTGTTCTTTCTCCACTTCCGTTGGTGTTTGTAGATGCAGTACCATGCACTGGTATAAGGCGCGTTTATACAGTACAATGCGACATGACTCTGACACCACTGTCTGATCTCAGACGCTGTGGACTATTGGACTTCCCAACAGCCCAACCAATCATTCACTAGGGCGGTATTTTCAGATCACAATCCAGCCTACTATGTAATATAATAATATGATATTAGTTTATACATTGCTTACATTCTGAACTCTACTACTCATTACTTTGAATAGACATACTGTAGGTATAGAACAAAATGATATTCAGTAAAGTTCATCAGGTTTTAAAAACTTATGGATACCTGTAAGTAATCCTGGGTTAAATGAACAGACAAATCATTTCAAATCAAATTTGTAAAATACTTTGTGTAATTTATCTAAAGTACAGTTTCCTACAATCTCCATCATTGCAGAAGTCTGAAGGAGAGCTCTGGGGAAATAATTTTATTAATTAAAGACTTTTTAGTTTGAGCAGTGAGGCACATACAATAAACTGTAGCTCTTACACTGAAAACTAATATTATTGTTAATTAAACTGCTGTGGAATAAAGTATGTGCCCCCTTCCACATGTGCAATTCTAGAATGGGAGAATCAGCTCCATTGTGCAAGATGTAATGAAACATGCTACAGTGCTCTGGGTAAACCCCACATTAAATGATGGTAGAAGGGGCACGGCTTCATTGGAAGTGACCATGGCCTAGGTGTAAGGGTTTACACGAAATGTTGTGAGGGCTGGGGTAGAGGTGCCAAATAAAAAAGAAAGTAAATGGGGTTTTGGATATTTAGCCAAATGTCCAATCTGGACATTCATTTTTTATTTAATTCATGAAGCCCTATCTTTATTTGCAATATGGTGCCTTTACACTAAATTCTACAACATTAGCCCTGGCACTCATTGGGGCACATTTACTAAGGGTTCTGCGGCCGCGATTCTGTCGGGTTTTCCTGAATATTTCAATTTGGGCCGTTTCACGCTGAATTGCCCTGGCTTATGGCACACACGTTCGGATTGTGGCGCATCGGCGCCGTAACAGAAATTGGGGGGCATGGCCATCAGATAACCCAACGGATTTGGACAAACCGTGGAATTTTTTAAAAGAATTGTGTCGCAAGATCAGCACTTACATGCACCGGGAAGAAGAAGGTGAACTCGGACGGACCTCGGCGCAGCAGCGACACCTGGTGGATATCGGGCGCACAACTTTAGTGAACCCCGAATCCCGAATCCTCGTCGGATCGCGACTGGACCGGGCTAGTAAATGTGCCCCACTCTCTTTAACTGCTGCCTTCTATACTTTTCTTTTTCATGTATAATTAGAAGGCAAATTGGCGACTGTCTACATAAATCCCTCAACAATTTAGAAACCCATATCACAGATTACACAATTAGCTATACAATTCCTTAAAATTTATATCGGCAACTATTATATTCAAAAATTAAAACATATAGATAAAATAAAATGGTTACAAGAACATACATACCATACATACATAAACGTTTATGAAATAAAAAGGAATAAAAATGAATAGCTCTACTAGTGAATAGTCGAAAGTCACTCACTGCTGTGAGGCCCAGATTAGGAATGTTTGGGCAGCCTTCCAGGAGGTAACGGAGTCTTAATATAACTGACCAAGGGGGTTTCTTGGGTCCGCAAATTTTAGGATGTTAACTGTTGGCTACAATGAAACAAAGATTGAAACATTTAAAGAGGACTGAATACCTTTCATGTCCAGAAAACACATCTGTGCCTTAACTTCACAAACAACATTAAAGGACATCAGAATACCTGATGGTAGATGCATATACTCACCCCCCCATCCCGTGCTGATCTGCAGTAATCTTTCAATATGTACTGTATAAGAGGTGCAGCGTTCATGACAAATAAGGGTTTTAAAAATATGTAAATTAGCCTGAGGAGGAGCCTGAGCGATTTTTGGCTCCTCCCTTTATTAAGTATGCATAAGCTAAGATAAGATAAAATAATCCTTTATTAGTCCCACAGTGGGGAAATTCACAATGGCACTCGCACCGGCTGGCCCCGCCCACACAGCGGTCCGAGAGGTTGTGTGACGTCTCCAGCTCTCCCTCTGCAGTTCTTGTTCAATACGCAACCAAAGCAGAGTGTATAGATGTAATGCTGCACCACTGCACCACTTATACAGTACATACTAAAAGAAGATTACTGCACATCGGCAGGAGATGGGGAGGTGTTCTATAAGATGTTCTTTTATAAAAGCCGGAATGGGTCTGATGTCACCAACCATCTACAACAAAAATAGTCAATAAATAGACCTGTAAAAACCCAAAGAGGCTAAATGGGATAAAGCAGATCTATAGTGCATGGTGAAAAGTCCTGGCAAAATCCAGGCAACCAGGAGATCTACACAGCGTGAAAAGGGTCAAAGGAGGCAAGATTGAAGCGGATTTGGTCCTTAACTGACTTATTTTGTTACAAAAGTCTAGTGATATTGAACCCATTCTGATCTTTTATTACTGTTCTTCATGGAGTTAGATAGGACACTGTGTACAATCTTCTCAGCTCCTCCTGCTCTATAAAATACTGCATGCAGGAAGGAGGTAGGTAGGTATGCTGCCAATATTGTCAACCCTATAATTTTATAAGGTTTAATTATCCATTGTCCAAATAAACAAAACAACTAGAATACGTAAAAGTATATTCTGCATGTAAAATTGCTGGTTGTTTGCCAGGGCTTGATCCATAATGCTATTTATCAGCTAAATAACCCACCACTATATTTCTATACTATAAAATTATAATTCTAAATATGCTCAAGGCTAATAGCGGTCCTATTATATCTTCCATAGAAAGGTTGCACCTGGCTTTGGCAGATTAGCTTCCTATAACCATGAATAGGAATTAGAAAATGAGTTCTGCTCAGTTCCAAAAGAATATTAATTGATTAATGCAGAAAACTATCTTTGGAGACACAATCTGCCAGATTATGGATTTATTGAAATGATAGGGAGCTCTTTCCTACATTGTTATAATTTGTATGGAAAATCTGATGCAGTGGGAAATGTTGATTTAGAAAACATATAGAAGTCAACATATAGAGAAAAAAATGTGGCTATATATAATAACAAAAGCCTTGGGTGGCTATAATTTATACCTTCTACTCAACCCCACAGATAAAAAGGACTAGTTAGTGAGTGGCAGGCTTTCCAGTTTATGACGTGATCGTCAACCACTGAGTTAGACCACCAACGGTACTCTTAAATATGTTGTCGGGGTCTGTTGATGTGAGAACACAATTGGAACTGGACTTACCTTTCTTCCTTACCCCAATCTAGCTCTGTGCCTGCCGTCATCACTTGTCTACCTATGAATAGAAGGTCAGCAGTGATGACAATAATATTCCTCTGCTCCCGGTCCTGGTGGCGGCCTGCACAGGGCTTACAGTCGCCGCAGGCAGAGGCCGGACATAAAAGGGTTTCACAAGATGATCTCCTTCTTAAGTCAATTTTGCTCAATAATACTATATATCATTACATCACAAATTAATATTCTATGTGTGTCCATCTCATAGTTTCACCAATTACTGCCACACTAATGCTGGGGGTGTGGTAACAATTGGTGTATATTATTCTGTCCCTTATTGCTGTCTAGCTTCAAGGAATTTATTGAATTCCAAACATTTGCAGCAGGTCTACATCATGATATGTTGCCATGTGATCTGCATGTCGCTCAACCGTAGAATGTGGTCTACACTAAAGCCTACAGATATGTTGCAGTCATTAGGTTTGCCTCTCAAGTATCTGCCTAGGTTTATACACTTTATTCGATAAATATACAAATGATTGCATAACATAACATGGACAACATAAATCGACAGGAAAAAACTGTATCCAATAGCAGCTATCAAAAAAGGTTCAAGAGTTGGAGAGGAACAACCACAGCCATTACATTCTTACTTTTGTCCGTGAATTTAATTGAGAGCTTTTTCCAATGCCTTTAAGGTTTTATGAAACTAATCCACAATGGTATATGTGACCTGAGAATTCTCTTTTGTATAAGCTGCATCTTCTACAAGTGATGTTCCTCTGGAGAATCTTCTAGAATGTTTGTAAGATGCCACAAATCATAAAATCTCTGAGTATTTAGAAACAAGCCAGTGACAGTATAATGAGGATGAATAATGGTGTGTGTGAAAATAAGATCGGTGAAGCTAAACTAATGATAAAAAATGACTGAAAAAATATAACTAACAGGGAATGATAACGTCCCTCTAATATTTAAGGGAGAAAGGCACACATGTTCATGGACAGAGGTGAAAGGATATAGTTTGCTCAAAGGTGACCTTCAAACTCAGGCTGCAGGAGTTTTACTGGAATTTAAGGGTAATGGCGGGGATGCCAAAAAAAGGTACTCACCTTTTTCCAGTTTCCGTCATTGCCAGAAGTTAAGGAGGGGAGATGCCCATGGCCAATCAGTTGTCTCATTCGGAGATCCCTTGTGGCGTCAGAGTAAATGACATACTCTGATTGAAACAGACCCCATAAATCCCCCATACTTCTGTGCGAGCAGAGGTGTCAAAGTCCAGAAGTGAAACAAAGTGTTCCAGAATTCCTGGAAAACCCCTTAAAAACCTTAGAAATAGAGTTTTACAATTTTGCAACCCGAGGCCTACAATTAACAACATGACAACTGAATATCGTAAAATTATAAGAATCTCAACTTTCGGATTTCATGTAGCTTGTCTTATTGGGAGCTACAGAATCTGAGATCCAGACAGTTAAGGAGAAAGGATTTTTATCTACAGCTTATTTGTATATTACTTTGGAGAATATTTTTAATAAGTAAATGAAAAGATTTCACATTAAAAAGGCAATGCTAGAAAGGAAATGTTATACGATACCAGAAAGGGATTTAGTTTGATGGGTAAAAGCTGGTGACAGGTTTCCTTAAGATCGCCTGATTTTCATCACTTTTAATTTGTAGAACACACATTTTCTTTACACTTCACAACCACAAATAATAATAATAACAATAATAATGATGATAATGATAATAATAATAATAGTTTGTGACTGTAATGTTTAAAAATGTCCAATTTCAAATGTCCAAAAATGTCCTTTGAGGAGAACTTGGAACTTTTTGGAGTGCTGGTTCTATAAAGGATTTTTATCTTCCCGTGGATTTTTCAAATTATTAAGTATTATTAAAAATCACAACTTCTGTCAGAGGATATACGATACTAATGGAAAAATGTATGGGTGCTTGTTTTATAATCCTCTACAGAAATGATCTCTGGGGAGTAATAATAATCTTAAGATATTGTGCCACGAAGTCCACCTCTTATTGGTACATGTGATAAGAATATGAAAAATAGTCATGATTTTTGAGTGAAGCCCCCTCCATTTCTGCAGTTTCATTTACATTCCTAATGAGAGGCAGCCTATTACACTGTTGTGCATTTACCCATTATACATCAAAGCCTCATTTGCAAATGTTAACTATATTTAGAATATGAGTAGACACCAAATGTCTATACCTTCGGCTTATTCATTAGACCTACACCACAGGGTGGGAAGCAAAATATCTCTATAGACCTCTTGTCTTGTTACAGGGATCAAAGGAACAAGGTTGACTCAGGTCTGACCAAATATACTTCTATTTGGTTTGACATGGTGCTCCCTGGTGCTGCTCTACTCTTCCTCCTAAATCTAGACAGAGACAAGGAGCATAGCAGCACTGGTAACACACTGGTGTCACATGAGGGAGGGTGTGGGCCTTCATATTGCTGATTTCCCCAATCTGCTGTAAATTTTAACATTAGTTCCTGTATATTTGCATACACTGTGTGATGCTCCCTGGTCCACGGGGCTTAATGTGGTGGTTGCATAGGTTGGGTTTTAATGATATTAGCACTGAGGTTCTGAGTTCAAGTTCCATGCAGGTCAACATCTGCAAAGACTTTGGTTAAGTTTCCTCCATGTCCTCCGGTTGCCTCCTAAACTCCAAAACATACTGGTAGGTTGATTAGATTGTGAGCCCCATGGGGACTTGGACTGATTTGGCAAGCTCTGTATAATTTGTGTGCACTATATAAATAAAAGTATTATTATTATTATTATTATTATTACTATTACTATTTTTTTTATTTTTATTATAACTTGTATTAGAACAATCTGAGTTATTTTTTCTATCTTAGCCCTATCTATCTTAAAAGTTCTGTCAGTTATCAATGAAAACTGTTGATCAGGTATTTTTGCATTCATAGTCAAGGAAAATATGCTCTTCTTTTCCCATAAATATTACACGTCATAGAGGGTTTTGCCTTCCTTTGGTTTAACACTTTGGTGCATCTTGGGTGAGAAACTGAATCTATATTGATTACGAGCCGATGTGCAATGTACACAACTTTCCAAGAATTGTGAGCTACACCAGTCGTTGGCCATTTTGTTGGGAAGGAGATTGATACAGGAACTCTGAGATATACGTAAGTGTGGGTATCATTAGCTTACTCAAAAGTTTTCATCTAGAAAATCCCTGCTGGAGCATTAAGACTATATTAGGAAAAGGTCAGGCTACATTTTTAAGCTTCCCCCATTACAACACCTAATGTATGAAAGGTTTACTTAGCCACTTACTGGGTTCATAAAATTTCCTGACTTGATTGTCCTAAAGTGTTTAACTCATAAGCTCCATTAAACTTTTCTGCCTTCAGCTTCCTAGGAGGTGTATCAAGTATTGGTAGGATATTAACGGTGCAATTTGTTAATCTGCCAACACTAGCATTAAACACCCTTTTGTATGCTGACACCAGATTAATGAGAAGTCAAATCCCATCTACTGTTTTCCTACTGAAGCTAAGAAATTTTGTGTATAATTCGTTTACCCGTGTAATGGAAACTTAATGGCATATGAAAAGCAGAAAATAGCATTTGCTGTAATGTCTTCTTTATGTCTTAAAGGTGTAGGGCTGCCTGAGACCTACTAGATGTTTTTGAGGTTGGTCAGACTTTTATTCATTGTTATAATCTTTATTGGAGAGATTTTTACATTACAAACCATAGAATATATTTTTTATTAATACATACGGTAAAGGACACTTAGGTAACTATAATTTTTATGTAATAAAAAAAATTTAAATTTATATTTGATGAACAAAAACTTTTGCAGGATTCCTAGTAGGAGTCCTGATTACTCCACATACTGTTCACACATTGATACACGGAGAGCTGTCAATCAATGTGTGTGGACGGGGTAATAAGGACCCTCACTGTCAATCACTTTGTGTGGGTGGAGACATCAGGATTCCTACTGTCAATTACTAAGTGATGCATGCAGGACTTCCAATGTCACTCCAGGGATCACACTATATTGTGCAGACCGGAGAAGCTATTCATGAGAAGAATATGCCCTGCCTGACCATAGAAGATAGAAGATTTACAGTTGGATCATATGGAAACTAAAGCTGTGTTCACTATGACTGATAGAGACAGATTGTAATTATATCTGTGAAATGCTGCATTTTTTTAATAACAGTAAATTAGGGAATGTGTTATTTTGTTATTCTGAGTATATTTAAGAATGTTGTCTTCAAGGGAATACCCCTTTAAGTTTAATTGTGTTTGAAAATATAGACCATTCTGGAAACAAATTGAAGCTAACATCAGTGCTTAAGTTCCTTACCATGAATTTGTATAAATGCGTTGTGGCACCTAAAATCTTAATTTCCTCTTTTAATGTGACATGTACTGTATGTCACAAGTTTGTGTAGGAAGTAACGGTTCTACTCACGGAGTCTTCCAATTAAGGTGGTAGTGACGACATTTGTGTAGGCATTTGGTGTTTTATAGCCATGGATGTTCCACTAGGGGATTCTGGGAAAATATGCAATATGGGAAACCTTATCCCATTCTGGAAAACTTTTCATATTTTTACAGGTTTGTTTAAGCATTTCAGAGATTTACTTAAAATAGTTTTTTTTAGGCAAAATAGTTTTTTGTGTGAACCATCTTTGATGGCACTTAACAGCTAGATGTCAACCATATTATACATTACTGGATGGTAATAAAAATTAGTTGGTATAGACAACTTCTTTACATGGAATCTCTGCTCACAGCAGTAATAGCAAGGAATGTGTTGTGCTGGAGACAACTATCGATTTTACTCATATTTCTATAAAGCACTTCCAGATGCCTACTCACCCCTCCCCCCTGAAATCTGTATATATTACAATTAGTAGGACACCTGCATAGAAATAAGATGGTTGGCCAGTTCTAACAATATTTAATGTGTATAGACACCATCAGTGTCGTATGAGGACAAGAAAAGAACACAATATCAGATATATGTGTACAGAGGGAAATGGAGCGGGCCTCTCTCGGCAGACGTTCCATTTCCTTATCTGAGCGTTTAAAACTAGTTCTTATGACTGACAAACTCCTTAAAATGTGTTCATATTCAGGCAGTTAAATCTGGGTCCACATAAAGATGGTACAATTGGAATTAAGACAAAGATTGGGGTCACTTATAAATAAGAGTAATGATATAAGGCTGGAGCAATGGGTGAAACGGTGGCAGGTTTATCGCTGTAGGAAATGATGATCTCAGTATAAATTCAATTTGCAGTAATCATATTATAACTCGTATATAACATCCCATGTCTAATAGTAATTCACTGTGTCAAATGAAACATAAATTAATTTTGAGATTCCTTCATTTATAGATTTCAAACACTTGTTTCAACCAAGAAATGTCTGTGGAATCTGTCAACATTTTTCCTTTAGATGTAGTATTAAAATTCTTTGTGCAACACTTCATAATTCGGAATATTGTCATGGATAAATTTAAAGTTGTCATCTCTTTAAATCCCTTCCATCTTTACCATTACAACAATTATATATGATTGTATTTATTTTGTAACCTATACTTCACGGTGGAAGCAGTGCAGTATTAGCCAATAAAGAATTGCTTATTTTGCCAATGGAATGATAATAATAATAACATCTGCTGCAGGCACCCTTACCTGTCTGCGTCCCCACAATGTCTCCTACGGCATGGCTGATTGGCGCCAGCCACCCCGTTAATTTAATAAATAGTCGGCCCTTTCCTACATGCTCCACTGGATCTTTGTGTTATTACTCTATACTTCGCCACCGCGAGCAAAGTCGCGCCTGTGGAGCAACCTGGTGGTATCCCAGCAAGACCAAACCGCTTGCGTCGGGCTCTTGTTAACCCTGGTGCCCCTTAGATTCCGCTCCCAGCTGTTGGCTTATGTCATCGCTCGCGGTGGTACAGTGGGTCCATTTCCACTTATCCTGACATACGGGACTTTGATATCTGATAGAAGGATTGTGTACCCACTTCCCAGTGCTTGCTATTAATCTTCTGTGGAGCTTGGTAGCATTATCTGGACCATTTTTTTGTCTCATCTGTTTGTTTGTCCTGTTTTGGTCTCTAGGTTCTCAATTTTGCACAATAAGGAAATGTTGGTCAGGTGTTATCTACTGTATGGTGTAGGATAGGTAAGCAGTTAGGGACAGCTGGGTCTAGCTTTCGGGCTCACTGGCAGTCTGTAATTCCCTTTTTCATCCTAATGTCCATTTCCAAATGGCAGCATTACAATTTTTACATAATAAAGCTAATATAGTTCTTTAAATTTTACTGACATGGAGCTTTTTAGTGGAACAAAACTCAATTGTAACTTTAAAGTGACTTATCTCCTACAATATGCAAGATATTATTACAAGTTCAGATATTTTCTTAATTCTTTTCGCAGCACATCCACATGTCTGTGTAAAAGGTACATGAATCTTCTGGACTGCTCTCATTCCCTAATCATCTCATAAACAGCTCCATCCACCCTATAAAATAGGTATCTATAATAATCACATTGCCGGGCAAGGCAACAAATGTTACGGGTTATTACAGCTATTTTCAGACATGAAGCGTTATAAAAGGACTTCCTCAAAACATTTCATCAACAGCACCTATGTACAGCATCCACATAAATAATAGAAATGAAACACAACCGCAGCTATAAATTGGTAGAAGGTAAACAGGATATAATAGATGGAGCCCGTCGTAAGCGGATAATCATAAGTCATCGTGAGAGTGCGGCTGACACACTATAAAATATCACTGCGCAGCTCAAACACTTTATGAACAGTGACGATTTGGCTCGTAGGGAAAGTCCTGGATATTTAATCACATCAAAATGTGGTCATTGGAAACTGTTTCGGGAAGGCAAAAATGTGAGATGTATTGTTGTTATTTCCCGATCCTGTGTTGTATAATGTACATGATATTTATAACATTCACACTACTGTCCAGTTAACAACAATGACAAATCTGTGAAACAAGGTCATCCTTGAAAAGTTTATATATGGCTGGGGGGTGTATCAAACCAATAAACATCTTATACTTACTTCTTTCCGTGCTCCCGTTCTCCCGCGGTGATGGCTGTTGCCAGCTTCTGTTCATAGACAAAGTCCGGCGGTGATGTGGTTTTAGTGCATGCGCCAGCTACAGACTGAAGCGCATGCACTGTACACGTGACTTCATTGCTAGCCTCTGTATACAAATAGTATCAAATTTCTATTGCTTTAATACACCTCCCAGACATATTTAAACTTTTTATGATCCCGGTCAAATTAGATTTAAAGGATTAATGCCCTAGGTTCTCTGGTGACCCCTCAGGAGTAGATTTGTTAGATCTTGTAGCAAGTCATGCATCCCTTTGATAAATTATATCCTATATGGAAGGTATCAAAGAGGGCAATACACGTGTATTCCCATTTTCGGGACCAGAAATTGCCCTTTTATATTAGAATATAAAATTCATATTAATATCTAATTAATATTAGAACTTTCCTGTCCTTTGTATTATGGCCAGGAATGCATGAATGTTTGGCCACAGGTATATGTGTCTGTGAAATTTTTATTATATGACGAAGGAACTTTAGAAATAGAGATGCTATGGATGCAACTGAACCCCAGACCTGAACTAAAAGATTGGACTTGCTTATCTCTATTTATTAAGCCTTTGGGTTTTTTTCCTGCTTCTCCAACTAACTGACCCCCACAGGACATTTTGTGCATAAAATCAGTTAAACTACATTAACAGTGGAACATGAAAACGGGGCCAGAACATCATATTCCTGTACTGGGGAATGAAATCCACACTGTGGTTAAAATCTGAAGACAGGTTTTTAATCTCCTGACCTTTCGGGGGAAGTTTCCTTTTTGTATGTCGGATGGTAGGGATCAGCTCATCATAATATATCTCAGATTTGGGGGTTATCTGTACCATAGGAAAGGAGGGTCTGGAAACATTGCCCTTAGGCTGTTGCCTTTAAGGAAAATGTTGTTGCGTTGTCTTGAGGTTGTACTTTGTATTTTCAACTATGGATTATAAGTCCCAACTAGTTGTTTACAAATTGTTCTTTACCTTTTTTTTTTTTTTTAAGAAAATGGCTTCTGGATATCCCAGTGGCTCTGATGATTTAATTACCAATTAGCATAGAATGAAATCCCTGATTTAAGAACGTCTTTATGAGATTGTTTAGATGTGTGTCCTTGTCTGTTGAATTGGAGCAGATACAATGGGGGTCATTTACTAAGGGCCCGATTCGCGTTTTCCCGATGTGTTACCCGAATATATCCAATTTGCGCCGATTTCCCCTGAATTGCCCCAGGATTTTGGCGCACGCGATCGGATTGTGGCGCATCGGCGCTGGAATTTAACGCACTGGAAATCGGGGGGCGTGGCCAAATGAAAACCCGACGGATTCGGAAAAACCACCGCATTTAAAACTAAAAATGTGTCGCGGAGCTAGCACTTACCTTCACTCAGCCCGGCTCAGTGTATTCCAGTGCGTTCCGATGCTCTTCAGCGCAGCAGCGCCACCTGGTGGACGTCGGAGGAACTGCCTTAATGAATCCAGGCCGGACCCGAATCCAGCGCAGAGAACGCGCCGCTGGATCCCGAATCGACCGGGTAAGTAAATCTGCCCCAATATCTTTTGGCTTTGCTATAGATTAGAGATTTTTGGATATGTTTAGGATAAATGCTATCCTATCTCAAGTATGTAGGCTGATCACTTGGGTTTTGAAATATGGGCGTGTCCAAGAAGTTGATTTCAGCATAAGAAAAGTTCATTGCAGGTTTATTGTAGGAAAAAATGTATTGAATTTGTCATAAAATTTAATTACCTGTTTATTATTGAAAAGTCATCAATATAGAGTTAGTAAGCCAAGGATTTTATGGCCGGATTCTAATAAGACACTTTCTTGTTTTGCCATGAAGAGCTTGGCATACTGTTGTGCCATTAGCAGTTGTGGTGCTCTATAAGTACATTCGTTTGCCAAACTAAAAACATTATGTGCATAAGAATGAATTTGTTAAGCTGTAGTATGGGTTCTGAGGCAATGCAATTAGTCATGCAGTTTAGCTGATGAATTTCTCATTAATGGTTAAAGTTAAATGGTTAATGGCTAATAAATAATGATATGACCTGAGGATCCTAGTAGCATACAAGCCCCTAGTAGTATACAGCCGCCCCTAGTAGTATACAGCGGCCCCTAGTAGTATACAGCAGCCCCTAGTAGTATACAGACAGCCTGCCCCCACGGCCCTTAAAAAAATAAACTTATATACTCACCCTCCAATGTCAGCGCGGCTCCCCGATGTCGGCGCGACTCACCGATGTCCCCGATGTCAGTGCGTCCCGTCTTCTTTCTTTTCACCGCGGCTCCTCTTCTCTCTTCTATCTTCCGGTATGGACGTGGCCATGTTTTCTTCTAGCGGGCGCATACTATGACGCGGCCGCTGCTGACGTCATAGTATGCGCGGCCACTAAGAAAACATGGCCGCGTCAATGCCGGAAGAAAGAAGAGAGAAAAGGAGCCGTGGAGAAGAAAGAAGACGGGATGCGCTGACATCGGGGACATTGGTAAGCCGTGCCGACATCGGGGAGCCGCGCTGACATCGGAGGGTGAGTATTTAAGTTTATTTTTTTTAAGTGGGTAATTTTTTTTGTTATAGACTCGTGTATAAGCCGAGGGGACGTTTTTCAGCACATTTTTTGTGCTGAAAAACTCGGCTTATACACGAGTATATACAGTACATTAAGAGGTACACTTTCTTTTCGCTTATTTGCTTTATACCCCACAGCTCCATTAGGTGGTGGCAACAGGAAGTCAGAATGAATAAACTGAAACATTTGTAGAAGATTTGGTGCTTTTTTAGAGAAAAGAACAGACTTTGAGAAGTCTTCAAATGCATTACCATTTTCATTAAATAAGGAAACTTATAGACATACAATTTATTTACTGGGAAAATCAATTCTGTATTTTCATTTGTGACAACGAAAGAAGTTGAGGTGAAAAGAAGAGACATGACAAGATACTTTCATGTATATTCATAGATAGACTAGTGATGTAACTTTGTGATAAGACATATCTGTGCCTCCATTAGTGAGTATGAGGCAATGCATTTAAAAAGTCTCATTCACACTCTTAGTATTTAAATGTGAGTTGGGTTTGATGTCTCCAGATGCCACTCGTAATATGTTGGAGCAATTCAGGACTGTAGAATGAAACTCATTGGCTTAGATTATTCAAGAATACTTGTCATGTGCATCTTCTCTTGTCATCAGTAGGGTCTTTTGACGTATGACAGAGGCTTCAGATAAATAGTCCTCACCCACTCCCTAGGGCCTAGATCATTGTCCTGCTGCCAGCCACAACAAGGAAAAGTCTAAGCCCCAAAATTTACCTTCACATTTCCATTCAATTTAAAGTATATATGATTAATGAAGACATATTTAATGGGGTTGTTAAGGAATAACTTTGATAGGTATGTTGTATACACAGGTCAATAGGTTGTTCAGGAATAAAGTCTATAGGAATGATGAACACACAGGTAAAGGGGTTATTCAGGAATTAAGTCAATAGAAATGTTCAACACACATGTAAAGGGGTTATCAAGGAATATAGTCTATAGCATTGGTGGCGAACCTATGGCACGGGTGCCAGAGGTGGCACTCAAAGCCCTTTCTGTGGGCACCCAGGTCTTTACCCCAGCACAGATTTTGCCAGACAGGACTCAAGGCTCCTGTGGTCCAAGACGGCCCAGGACGTGCCATGCTCAGTGCTATTTTAAAGGGAAATCCTTGGCTGCCAGGACTACAGGAGGAGCGAGAAGGTGTGGATAGAGATGGTTTGTCATTGGAGCTCCTGCTCTGGGTCCCCTAATTTTGTCTCTTCAGGAGACCCTAAAAGGAAGCTATAATCCAAATTTCTCCATCTTCTTGTTATTGTATTGATGTCCTCCGGATGCAAATCCGATTGAAACCTGTGATACAGGAAGAATCAATAAGTTACTGCTTAAATTATCATGTCGGCACTATGCGACATATAAGTGGGTTTTGGTTGTAGTTTGGGACTCTGTCTCTAAAAGGTTCACCATCACTTGTCTATAGGAATGATTAACACACAGGTAAAGGGGTTATTCCGAATAAAGGTTTTTGAAATTATGATGTCACAGGTAAAGGGCTGTCTAAGAATAAAGTCTAAAGGAATGATGATGACTAGGGCAGACCTGATGTTTGGGGTTCGGGTTTGGCCGCACGACCAGACATATTGCTGGATTGCTGGCTGAACAGCCAATCCGACAAATTGATGCCCCTAGCAACTAGCCATGGCTATGATTGGCCAGAGGTGTCCAAGTCGAATGGCTGAATGTTAACATTTACAATGGTAACACAGCCACATGGCTGGAGTAATCCAGCTCACCCCTTCAAGCCTTGAATCCTCATTCCTCGTGTTGCACGGTGCAAGCTAAATCCCCCAGGCAACATACTTGAAATAGTAGAAACTCCAGTGATACAAAAGAAGTCTTTGGATTAAAATAAAGCCTTTATATGAGCTTTTGCGTCCATACAGGTCAACGCGTTTCAAAGACTGAGCATCTTAGTCATGACTTAACATATGTACAAACAATACAAACATTTTAACTGCCCGCCAAGTGTACACATCAGTGGGTGTCTCTACACAAGCCCAATCACATGATCAACCTGACGTGTCAACTAGAACTTATACTGGTATGGATAAAACTATCCATACTAAGGAGCTGACACATTTCGGGCAAAATTAAAATCACATGCCCTTAAGGACACCCAACTTACAGAAGACACCTAGTTGCAGATGGACCTCTCCGGCCACTGTGACCTCTGGTGAAGCTCTCTGGCTGCTTTACTGTAGTCCCAGGCTGTGATGAACAGCTGTACGGTGTTTGTAATAAAGGTTCATTAATAATCCTTGTTCCTATGACAGCACATAGTTTTGAAAATCCAATTAAAAAATTGCTGCAGCTACAAAAGTAAAATATACCTGTCCCAACTTACATATAAATTCAGATAAAGTACAAAGCTAAAGAATAATAAAAATAATAATCCCTTTATTGATATAGCACACACTGATTACTCAGCGCTACACAAAGCTTGCCAAATTGCTCCCTGTCCCAATGGGGCTCACAATCTAATTAACCTACCAGTATTTTTTGTTGTGTGGGAGGAAATTGGAGGACTTGGAGGAAACTCACACAAACACGGAGTGAACATACAAACTCTTTGCAGATGTTGATCTGGGTTGGACTTGACCCCAGGACCACATGACTGCAAGGCAGAAGTGCTACTCACTGAGCCACCGTGCTGCACTAAAGAACCTATCTTGCACCTAACCTGGGAACTGCGGGTAAATATAGAGTGTGGATTGGGATACTTTTGTCAAGTTTTTGACAAATATTTTAAGTAGTGTAGATTTACATTCCCAACTTTGCCAACAAAATGGCCCTTCACATGACCATGCAGAGATATGTCATATATGCTACCACGTCTTCCATATTGAAGAAACGGGAAAATCAATTTCTGTATTTACTGCTTCCAATACTATTGTAAGATATAATTTTAGCTCATGTAGTTCTTGAATAAAGAAAATATTTGTTGGAAAGAATTTCTGCAGTGTGAAAACCCATTCCACAATACATGCATCTAATCTTATCTGCTTACAAATTCACTTACTCAGCCCTTACTAAGCAAAGCATAGACCATTGAGTGAAATGTAAGTGCTGAATTCTCATTTACGTTACGATAATATTATGCTCTTTTTGATATGCTGCTTTGACCCACACAGAACATTACAAGCAATGTAAATCAAGCAGAACAATGAACTGGATTGCATTCCCTCGCTACTGTATGTTCATTCAGCGGGAATTAGGAAATCAGGAATTCCTAGGAGCAGAACAGGTTTCGTGGAAAGTAATCACATTCAGCAACTTCATATGAGGCTCCTCCATCAGTGCTGAATATTCAATTCACGGGGCATTCACTATATTTTATATGGTAATACCATTACCAAAGGTCCATAGTAAAGAAATATTATTTGCAGTGGCATAAATGGGCAAGTATGACAACAGAAAAATGGGAAAATTCACTTCATTAAAGGAATTCTACTCATAAAACTAAAATCGCACACATTTTGTAGTTCCACATTTGTTCCAAGCCAAGCTAAAAAGCTATAATAGTATTTGTCCAGTACAACAGAAAATAGAGGGAAAACAATGTCCAGGATGACATTTTTTAATCATTAATCAAAAAAAAATCAAATATCAAATGTGATCAAAAAGCTTTAGCAAATAAATACAATAGGCCTTTACACAAAGAAAAAGCTCTCACACAGCCACATTCACAAAAATGTCTACAATGTCTACAGTTATGGCACCCAAAAAGGATTTCATTGTGGAAATGAAGGTAATTTAAAAAGAAATACCCTATACATTCGGTATGGCTGTATGCATATTCACCCAGGGGAAAAAAAAGTTTTTGTAATTTAGATTCCACAATAAATGCTGAAATTTTTTATGTCAATTTGTGTTATTTTTTTAATATATTGCACAGAAAGGATTAATAAAACAACTAATTAAAAACTGGATTTTGTCCCAAAAATAACAAGACCTCATACATCTATAGTAACCGGAAATAAAAAGTTCTAACTTGTAGAAGGTGTTGACAAAAAATAACAAAAAAATTGCATCTGCTGAAAAAGGCCAGATGGAAAAATGTAGCAAGCTAATATCGTACTGATCCCTCCTGCTGAGCGACATATATGCTCGGCCGAAGTAATACCAGCATATAGGGAGTAGATAACTCCCTATTTTATTGATTATTGCATCCCTCCTCTAGCCTAGCTGAGCGACTACATCTCTCAGCAGGAAGGGGGGCCCGGTGACCTGACTGTCCATTTAGGGCGAGTGAGATCATTGGGGTAACACCGCATACATAGGCATCAGACGTTTGTTGGCTGCTGCCATTCTGCGATCCTCCCCCCGAAAGAGTATGTATATAAATTTATAACAGGAAAAACTGTTTGTATTTTTTAAAATGAAGGGAGGAGCAAAACTGCAACACTTTTCAACAAAATTTGCAAAAATCAGTGGACCAGTCAGCGTATATGAGAAGTTAGACTTCTTTTCTGTGGCATTACGTGATATGTATTCTTCCATTCTAGCCGTTCTTATCCCTACAGTTTATATCTCTAGTTATGGAGTCCTTTCTGTGCTGGTGAGTGAAGATCTAGCTCATGTGACTCACTGATCCCTCTCTCTCTCTCCTCTCCATAGTGAACTTCTGTCCATGTTGTTTGCTAGATGCAATTCAGTAGAGATATATTACGTTCATTGTATTTACTAGTAATATTGATTGATGCTCAATGTTTAAAAAAATTGTGATCATTAAGTTCATAGATGAATCTCCTAGAAACTTCCAAGCAAAGATTATACAGTGGGGAATTAATTATTTAGTCAGCCGCCAAAGTTCTCCTACTTAAAAAGATAAGAGAGGCATGTAATTGATATCATAGGTAGCTCTCAACTATGAGAGACAAAATGAGAAAAACAAATCTAGAAAATCACGTTGTCTGATTTTTTAAGAATGTATTAGCAAATCACGGTGGGAAATAATTATTTGGTCAATTACAAAATAATACCTTGTTAAATATCTTTTGTTGGCAATAACAGGGGCCAAATATTTTCTCTGCAAGTCTTCACAAGGTTGGCACACACTGTTGTTGGTACGTTGGCCCATTCCTCCATGCAGATCTCCTCTAGAGCAGTGATGTTGCTGGGCAACACAGGCTTTCAACTCCCTCCAAAGGTTTTCTATGGGGTTGAGATCTGAAGACTAGGTAGGCCACTCCAGGATCTTACAAAGCCACTCCTTCATTGCCCTTTTGGTGTCCTTGGAATCATCGTCATACTGAAAGTCCCAGCCATGTTTCATCTTCAATGCCCTTCAATGCCCTTAAAATAACACGTTACATGTTCTTTCATGTACGAGGATCATTCGTCCTGGTGCCTTTGCAGAGAAACATCCACAAAGCATGATGTTGCCATCCTCATGCTTCACAGTAGGTAAGGTGTTCTTTCAGTCTTCCCAGCCCAGTGCAGGTCAACAATTTTGTTTCTGGTGTCCTTTGACAGCTCTTTGGTCTTCACCATCGTTGAGTTTGGAGTGTGACTGTTTGAAGGTTGTGGATAGGCATTTTTTATTCTGATAAAAAACTGGAGCTATTACCATGGGTAATGAGTGGAGGACAGAGGAGCCTATTAAAGAAGAAGTTACAGGTCTGTGAGCGCCAGAAATCTTGTTTGTTTTTAGGTCACCAAATTCTTATTTTCCACCATAAATTGAAAAGAAATTCTTTAAAAAAAACAGACAGTGTGAATTTCTCTATTTGTTTTCACACTTTGTCTACAGTTTTATCTATTTTTGTTGTCAATTACAGGACTCTCTCTTTTTTTTAAGTAGGAGAAACTGTAGAACTGTTGGCTGACTAAATACTTTTTACCCCACTATACATAAAAGAAACATTGTATTTCCACCTTTTCCAAAACAGTGTATATATCAGGTCTTCCTGTACTCTACCTGTGGTGTTGTATCCTGTTTGGGCTGTGCCGAGAATGCAAATCCCTATGCAAAGATAAGAGATAACTTTTCAATCGCTTATCTGTTAATCATACTGTGGGAGCATACAGATGCTATTAGCATTTCTTACTTTGCCCTCTACTGTTCCCAAGGACTGTGTTTCTCAGTATATTAAGAATGGCTGATGAGATATGATACGATTCAATAAAACTAACAGCAGAAACAGATCTAATGTTTTCCTTTACTCAAGAAAATCATCTGAGCTACAAGGTGAGGATGAGTCACGGCATAAATTTTCAACTCCAGATCAATCTTTGACAAAGTTTATTAAGATTGTCACCAAATAGAATGGAATTTACACAAAGAGATTGAAATTAATTAAAATCAAGTAGAGGTATTTTAGGACTTCAACTAGTATTACATTTGTTTAACATGTGTGAAATTTGAGCTGCATAATTTACATCGTGATAACGTTGCTGTCAGTTGGAAAGTATATTTTGTGCGAGAAGTGCAGCGGAAAGGATTTAAAGGATGTTTTATTAAAAATATTTCATTTCCTAAAGGAAGGTGGTCTTGTCATTTTATTTGACTTGGGATTTTTGGTAATCATATTTAATGGGGCTTCCCATCTAACCCCTAAAAAAAACAACAAATCTGCAATCACCCAATACATACCAAGCCATTCTAATCCCAGGTTATGCATCCCAAAACAGTTGAAAGAAAACGGGGAGACTTATGGGCGCTTTTATCCACATCTGAAAAGCTTTAATTGGGAAGCACCTCAATGATTAAACAGTTTTTTTTCCAAATAAAATGTCATGGTTTGGGGATTTCTGACTTCTTTCCTAGAGTGCCACTTTGTTTCGGGAGACTGGCACAGAAAGTCAATGCATGCTATTCCTTATGTAACACATGTATTATCATATAAGGCATTGCTCCTGTTTGGATTCCCCATGGTTCTATGGTGATCTATATTGGTCCATATGCAAAAATCAACTGGCCTCCAGGTGAACACCGTCCCTTTCTCTGAGGGTTTTACAAGGTGATTATCGGCCACTGTGTTGCCAAATTCCTCCAGCCTTGAGTCTTCAATATTAGTGGCACTGGCTGATGATCTGATGCATATGGGTATCTTCTGACCAACATTCACCCCAACAACGACTGGAAAATTGCAACATGACCCTTCTTTTATTTTATTCTAAATGATCTGTTGCTTTAGGGTTCTGACAGTATCATATTCTATTCTGCCCAAGCAGAATTTCTTGGCCACATAAGTCTGTAATGACTCTGGGCAGCTTACTAAAGCTTATAGAAATACACTTTTTCCTCAGTCCTTATGCACACAAGCAAATTTTTCACATGTGTGCTAGCTGTTGTTTTTGCAGTTAGCTTGTGTCCCCTTGTATTTCCATTGGCGCATACACACAGGTGTGGTTTCCTCAGTCCAATGTATGAGCCAAGTGCCCCTGAGGAAAAACCTCTGAGTAGGTTATGTTTGTGGCCCTACCTTCCTATAGCTCTATAGGAATGTGAACAAAACAGAAGCAACACAGGTGTCAGCCATGTGCCATCTGTTGGCAGATCAGTTGCAAGGTAGAACAATCGTGTGACACTCCAAAGGGCTGGAACAAAATACAGATGTCCCGGTAAATGGACAAGAGACCTCCCACAGAAGAAAAAGCAATTGTCTGCAGGTAGCAATATTTGCATACTTTTACCAGGCAAGGTTACCAGTTAGACACAGTATGACATGTGTCATGGCAGTGTCCTTGATGGGTACATTTTACTTGAGAATACTTTGTTTTTGTGTGAAATCCCAAGTAATATTTCAAAGCTCTTTATTGTGTCCATTGACATGGAGGGTAGTTGCCTTTATAATGCATAATCTCTTATTTTCTGATGTCCAGACAAGTACACAAGTCCCTCAACAAGGTAGGAACTAGAGATGAGCGAGTATACTCGTCCGAGCTTGATGCTCGTTCGAGTATTAAGGTACTTGAAACGGCTCGTTGCTTGGACGAGTATTTCCCCTGCTCGAGATCGAGCATTTAATTAAAAAAACACAGTGAAGACCAATGAAGAATAGAATAAAAACAGTGAACACAGTGAACACAGGATCATTTAAGTGAAAAAGACAGTGAAGAACACAGTGAAGAATAGATTACAGATGTTCGGCACATCTGCTTACTTGTCGGAAGATACGCGCGGAACGGCAGCAGAGAGACATCAAGCAGCAGGGAGACATCAAGCAGCACGGGGAGACATCGGGCAGCACGGGGGAGACATCGGGCAGCACGGGGGAGACATCGGGCAGCACGGGGGAGACATCGGGCAGCACGGGGGAGACATCGGGCAGCACGGGGAGACATCGGGCAGCACGGGGGAGACATCGGGCAGCGCGGGGAGACATCGGGCAGCGCGGGGAGACATCGGGAAGCACGGGGGAGACATCGGGCAGCACGGGGGAGACATCGGGCAGCACGGGGGAGACATCGGGCAGCACGGGGGAGACATCGGGCAGCACGGGGAGACATCGGGCAGCACGGGGAGACATCGGGCAGCACGGGGGAGACATCGGGCAGCACGGGGAGACATCAGGCAGCACGGGGGAGACATCGGGCAGCACGGGGGAGACATCGGGCAGCACGGGGAGACATCGGTCAGCACGGGGGAGACATCGGGCAGCACGGGGAGAAATCGGGCAGCACGGGGAGACTTCAGTGGAAGAAGAGGAGCGGATCCCGGGACAGCGTATCACCCCGACAAGTAAGCAGATGTGCCGAACATCTGTAATCTATTCTTCACTGTGTTTTTCACTGCGTTTTTCACTTAAATGATCCTGTGTTCACTATTTTTATTCTATTCTTCACTGTTCTTCACATCTGTTAACTTGTCGGGAGATAATATACGCGCGGAACAGTGAAGAATAGATTGCAGATGTTTGCATACATCTGCTAACTTATCAGAAGACATTCTTTTTCAATTAAATAACACATTTTATTCCTGAACCATGGTCCCTTTGAAAAATGCTCGGGTCTCCCATTGACTTCAATGGGGCTCGTTATTCGAGACGAGCACTCGAGCATCTGGAAAAGTTTGTCTCGAATAACGAGCACCCGAGCATTTTAGTGCTCGCTCATCTCAAGTAGGAACCAAAATTAGAGATTTAAAAACGATTCTCCATACAATTAAAGATGAATCCTAGTAGACCAGCTCCTTAGAAATGTACATTCTCCAAGTCTACAAGCATAAACCTATTAAGTTTTAAAATTTAATATACAAAACGTACAGTGAATAAATCAAAAACATACAATTGTCAAGTAAAAAGGTAATAAGCAGTATACATTTAATACATACAAAAACAATTGCAAAATAAAAAGGGAATAAAACAAATAACCTTACTAATAGTAGCAGTATCTGTCGCTTTGAGCTCCAGCTAAGAATTGCTTTGAGCAGCCTTTTAAGTGTTATGTTGCAGTCTCAATATGACTGACAATGTCCATTACTACAGGTTCATAATTTTTAGATGGTGGGTCTTCCTCCCACTCTCAGCTTTTGATGTCACTGAGAATGGGATGCCCACATGCTAATAGAATATGCCGCCCCACCTCAGTGAGACATAGGGGGTCATTTACTAAGGGCCCGAATCGCTATTTTTCGTCGGGTTTCCCGAATATTACCGATTTGCGCAATTTTTCCCTGAATTGCCCCGGGTTTTTGGCGCACGCGATCTAATTGTGGGGCACCGGCATGCATGTGACGGAAATTGGGGCGATGTGGCCGTCGGAAAACCCGTCGGATTCAGAAAAAACGCAAAATTAAAAAAAAGAGTCGCTTTACACACTCTTACCTGTACCCATAATAGGATAGTGAACTCCGGCGGACCTTGGCGGACTTCAGCGCAGCAGCGACACCTGGTGGACATCGGGCGCACTACCTTAGTGAATCACTGGAAGACCCGAATCCTCTACGGAGAACACGCCGCTGGATCGCGACAGGGCCAGATAAGTAAATATGCCCCATTTCGTTCATATGAATTGTTAAGAAAACTTATAATTTCTTCCAGAAAATGATTATAATGAAGCAACTATCTTCAATTAACTGGGTGCCTTATCCTATATCACCCCATACCAAGCATAGGGTGACTAGGCCTAAGATGAGGGGTGTAATTTGCCTCAAGTCGCTAAAGTTCTGGAATTTACAAGGAAGCTCTACACTGTTAATGGGGCCTCATAACTACCTATTATGTCCAAGTTATTTATCAGACATGATTTTCCATTGTTTAACTTTGAAGGTAACAAAACCATAGTCAGGCTTGACAGCATCACTTCTAGTCAAACAAGCCAAAACCAGTGTGGTATTGTGACTAAAGTACATTTAACAGTACATTTTATTCCATCAACATTAAAACCAACACCAGTGATGAGGTGCTACCATATTAACATCCAAAACCTTTATAACAGAAAACTTAATTCTTAAAATTTGCTTTCAAATAACTAGCATGGCCAGATCAAAAACAACACAACAATTTCTGATACTCTAAATCCATCTAGAGGTAAAAAGTCTTTGAAATTCAGATGGTTTTGTTTGGGACCACGGGGTGGGCCCACCAGGGCTTTGCACTGTATGGGTTGTAATTATCTGTCCATCTGTGTCCCACCCTTACAAGGGCATTACAACTTGTGGTTTATGCCCCTTACACACCTCATTGATGTGCTTTGTCCTTCTTAGGGCTTTTCAGAGAGGGACTGGTGATTTTGGCACATGGCTGTAAATGAGATACCAGTCAAGTTAACCCCACTGTGACATTTGAAATGCAGCCCTTAGGTACAAGTATTTTATATTGGTGACTTTGAGTGTGTCTTTGAGTGTGTATTAGGCATAGTTGACCTATTTAGCAACTTCTCACACCTCTGCCCTTCAAAGCAAGATTCTTTTAAAACCAGTTTGCCTCTGATGAGTCCTAAGCTGGACAAAATGCTTGACGGAGGCTTGTGGAGGACACAAAGGTCAGCAGCTATTGTGCTTATAATGGCAGGAAATAATACAATACAATACAATAGTACTTTAATAGGGGGGGATTGTTTTGTACATAATGAGGCTTATTTACTAAAGGTCCCGCGGACGCATTTCCATTGGGTTTTCTGACCTTTTTGGGGATTGCTCCGCTGGGACAGGCATTTAAAAGGGGTTTGTGTCACACGTAATTGGATTTTTCCGTATCGGCTCCTTCTTTCATGCTTCAGAAATCGGGGTGCGGGCCATGGGACAATCCGACTGATTCGGACTGAGCACGGGATTAAACATTTAAATTGTGTCACAAGATCTAGCAGTTACATACACTGGGAAGAGTTAGGTGAACTCCGGTCCACCTGATCGGGAATGCAACACATGCAGGAAATCGGACGCATGATCTTCTTAAATCGCAGCAGATGTGCATTCTGGTTGGACAGTGCACTTTGGGGATTGCGCAGGACAGGTAAGTAAATGTGCCCCAATGTTCTGGTAGTTGTTACACTTAGAGGCAGGCACTTAACATTACAGTGACATACATACACTACGAGAGGTACATTCTTGCATGTTGCTAGTTCTTGAGAAACCTTAGGTCTGCAATTCATACACAAGTTGTAATGATCGTCAATGATAGACAGACGATGCCGTGCATAACCCCAGTGGCCGCGCCCCATGGCCATGAACAAAACCATGTGAATCATGGTAAAATTAAATATTCTTTACCTCTTACTGGATTTAGTATATCAGCAATTGGTTTGGAGTTCTTGATCTAGCCATGTTAGTTATCTGAGAGTAAATTTTAAGAGTTTTCTTTTGTAAAGATTTTGTATATTTTAACATGGTAGCACCTTATCACAGTATTGTAGCTTGGTGTTGTTTTTAAAGTTGACAGAAAGAAATGTAATGTTTTTAGGCACAACACCACCCTTTTTTGACTTGTCTTATGTCAAACCAAAGAACAGAATTTAGGTTTAGGTAGGCTTGAAGATATAACTTTTCTTGGAGCACCTTAAATACCAAATCCGCCCCTGAACACTATGTATTTGTGAAATTAATTTAGGTTACGTCTATGATAAATATGAAACATAAAGTGGCATTTAAAGGTTGATGTACTCTGTTAGTCTTCACTTACTTGAATGGCAGCAATAAATCTCGGGACTGGGATCACTCTTACAGAATGACATGGAGCTTAGACGGCTGTAGAGAATTGTGAAATATTATACAGTGAAATGGAATATAAATGAAAGGAAGGGTTATAAAAGACTTGATCTGTGAACAGTAAATTAAAATAATTATCAGTGCTACAACTACTGCCAGTCAGGTACTCATAGTATACATGGCTTCACAAAAGGCACTTTCAATTTTTTTTGTGCGGGTCACTTGCTTTGCAACTCAAATCGACAATGATGAGGTCAAACTCAACCAAGTTTTGAAAAGCATTTGTTCAATGATGGTCAGGCGCGGTCATGTTCTTATCTCCCCCTCTCCAAAATCTAATTGTAAACCAGTGGAGCAGGTGGTTTGAAACCTCTCATCGATGACCAAAGCCCACATTATTCTGAGGAAATGGACTGAGGTCACAGCTTAATTGAATCTCTCATCAATGTAGACTGTATCGTCAGTCATTAGATGAAATATAAGATTTTAATCAAATCCCATTTAAAAGCTACATGATGTAATTACTAATGTCACAATAATATTACGTTAAAGCAAGGTGCTCTTGCCTCCTGACATTTCAGAATGTTACTTCTTAAATGGGCATTTTAACCGTAAACCAAACACTACCAGGAATTGCGAGCCAAGAAAAGTGTTGTTGTCGAGCAGCAAGTGAAGATGAAATAATGCTCTATCCCAGGTGATATGGACCCATAATTTAATCATTGCTAATGCATGTCAGAATATGAGAACATCTCAGGGCTTAAAATCTTTATACCACTTATCCATATACTTGAGTGATCAAATTACACTATGATGGAAACGAATATGTAACCTTTTTAAAGATCGCCAATAAATATTGGAAATTATGAGATTTTTAGGATTTTATGCCTCTCAGACATTAATTATACATCAATTTGTGGTGGGAGATATATAAATAATGAAAAATTTACAATGCACCACAGATGTCTTCATGCTATGTCTCACATTACAGCTTTATGAAAGTGAATGGGAGTAAGAAATAATGCCACAGATTATATGCTTGGATAACAGGTAGCACCTGGAGGAAAATCTGAACCAAAATCCACCTTGTGAACATGCCTAAGGCCTCATGCACGTGACTTTTGCATTTTCCGGTTTTGTTTTTGTGGACAGTTTCCGGCTACAAAATCGTATGCCATGTGCCAGCTGCATATAGCCAATATAAACAAGCTGTATCCACAAAAAGTTATAGTGGGCTGACAATCATGTGGCTTGGAAAAAATACAAACAAAGAGAGGTTGAGCTCCCATAGAGTAGCAAGTAGAGTCAAATCAGGTGGACTATCCCACAGGTGTCCCTGAGATAGTCTAGATGGTGCACCTATAGTGGTAATGGCTGCACACTGTCCTGTAACCTGAATACTACTATCCAGTAGGGCTTGATGAAATTCAGAAAACAAAAATCGGACTCCGAGGAGCCACTTCCACATAGAAAGAATATTTTATTTATTAATATAAGGATGACGCATTTCGAGGGCGGACATCCCTCTTCATCAGATCCTATATGATCAAATAGTAGTCATATCTAAAAGGAGTATGAAACATGTTGTACACAATGGGGCAGATTTATCAAGCTTTCTGAAAGTCAGAATATTTCTAGTTGCCCATGGCAACCAATCACAGCTCAGCTTTCATTTTACCAGTGCTCATGAATATTTTAAAGGGGAGCTGTGATTGGTTGCCATGGACTACTAGAAATATTCTGATTTTCAGACACTTGATAAATCTGCCCCAATGTAATAAAAGCAATAAAAATGCATTGTTACAGTACACATATGTAAAAAACAAGAAGAGATGTATATACATACATTAAGGTATAACATAGATCTAAAATTAGACCAAAATTCCTAAATTCATTCATAGATAAAAGAATTCATATAATTATAAAGTAATGGACAATAAATAGGATAGCATATGGTGAGAGGATGGGGACAGTACATGAATGAGTAATGTAAATAAGGGGAAATAAGTATACATAGGAGCTATAAGTATAGAAGTATAGAAGATTTGGGATCTGTGTGAATTGTAAGCTTGATAGAGATATAAATGAAAATATTAGAATGGTATCAATTTATATGCAGAGAGCATAGTACTATCTCCAACCAAAATACAGGACTTACCAAGGAGGCTGGTAGCAGGATTTAGGCTTAAGAAAGTCACAAACAAGCAGCTGGAGGCATGTGTAAATAAATATTCTGATTGTGGCCGTAGTGATAGACAAATACATTAATCAAAAAGAATGGAGACAGGTGGAAAGAAAATTAAAAACTCACCAAATTGACTGGCACTAAGCGTATGAAGTGTGCTGCAGGCAAAATGGTGGAACTGTTTGGAACCTCTTTAGAGCCTTTTTTGAAAAAAAAACAAGAATGCAAACTAGAGGGGTTTTTGTTTTGTTTTGTATATAGCCATAATAAAAAAAAAAAAACAACAACAACAAACTAGAGTACAAGGCTAGATTCAACATTTTAGGAGTAGACAGGGAATAAAATGCCGAGGGAGAATAGGTTATGTGAAAATTAAAATTAACGTATATTTTCCAGAGTTTCATTGAGACCATAGGGGCATAAGCTTTGAAACTTATATATACAAAAAAAACTCCCTTACTTTTAGGGTTGAAAACCGGTTTCTGGTGTTAACTGGAATTTGTTCCAGCTGGCAAATCTTAATATTCGAGAAATTTTTCCCATGTTTTACAGTAAGATGTTTAGAAACGCTGTGTTGTATATAAACTATTCTTGTATTGTGTCTGGGTTTATTTATCCTCTGTCTAAGGGATTGCATTGAAGGCCAAATTTACATTCAAGTAGGTATATAACGAAAGTAGATGCACAATCCATTGCGTCTTGCACAGAGAAGACTTGATAGGTGACATTGCTTTTAAGGGAGTTTACAAGGTAAAGGATTTTCAAACAACAGACATTGTTTGGATTGGCATTTATATATTCCCGGTGGTTTAGAACAGAAGGGCAACAACCCATGTGGCTTGGCCTCTTGGGCAACCCACAGCAAAAATGGGCCATATACAATGAACAACACCGTATGCAGCCTTTTTTTGCACTCCCATGGACTTCTATGAAGAGACCAGGTCACGGTGAGAAATATGTATCAGATACATAGTTGTATTTCATATTAAAGTCAATAGGGTCGTTTTTTAGACACAAAAACCCCAAAAAGTGGTAGCCTATTTTAAGTATTGAAAAAACTGGTGTGTGCCTGAGACCTAAGAACTATATTTGAAACAACGTGGAACCGGCACGGCAACGAAACACTCCACAGGGGTAATATGCCAAATTCTTCTTCTTTATTGAATAAAATTCAAACAACATGAGGAGACAACAACGGTTGACGCGTTTCGACGGTTACCCGTCTTAATCTTAACCTGTCTGCTGTATGGAAATACGCTCACCTTTATAGTACTCTGTTGGGTGAGTGAGAGAGGGGAAACGCCCTACTTCCTGTGTGGTTGCTAGCATGTGTATTTCCTGTATTAGACAGTAGCAATTTTTATAGATGTTCCCTTTTTTTAGAATCATTTACTTACCTATGAACCTTGATCCCGGGTAGTGCTCCCGATTGCGCAGACCCATTGATAGTGGTTCGCAATTAATTGGAGGCACGGCCCGTTTGTCTGATCTTTACACAATAGTTTGGTTGTCCCGTTGCTAGGCTACGTTTCCGGTCGGGTGGCCTGGTCATGTGACCGTGGAGGCGGCACCTTTTCGGTCATGTGGCTGGGTCATATGACCGCAAGACGCGGCCCGGTTTCCGAGCAACCACACAGGAAGTAGGGCGTTTCCCCTCTCTCACTCACCCAACAGAGTACTATAAAGGTGAGCGTATTTCCATACAGCAGACAGGTTAAGATTAAGACGGGTAACCGTCGAAACGCGTCAACCGTTGTTGTCTCCTCATGTTGTTTGAATTTTATTCAATAAAGAAGAAGAATTTGGCATATTACCCCTGTGGAGTGTTTCGTTGCCGTGCCGGTTCCACGTTGTTTCACTTATGCTACATGGCTATGGTTCGCCTTTTCCGAGCACCAGGACATTGCCACAGTGAGAGTACGGCCAAGACGGTCTGAAGGTTGGGTGAGCCGGCTTTATTTTTGTTACCTTTTACTATTTATAGTGGAGGTGAATCCTATTTTTATAAGAACTATATTTGTTATAATTATTATTACGCCATTAGTTGTATGTAGAAGTGCAGTCTGCTTCAATTCTTATGGTGCCTGAAACATAGTTTTTTATAATTTGACCCCCTATGACGCTTGCTCTCTATACAGAATGGGCAATCTTTGATTTATATTTATTTTCCTCCATAAATAAATGCCAATGCGTCCTTCCTTACCCTTTTGCATTACTCGCAATGTCTGTTTTCATCAAAAAAGGTTTAGTACTTAGTGTTTAGTACTCAGTGTAAGACTATCCTTGAAGTAGGGACTGGCTTCTCCCTTTTTTATTTATCTACATATTTTAATATTTTGTTGACTCACATTGTCAGTAGATCAGTTCCCAATGATACAGTAGACCATCATCTGGCTACATTTACATTATATACATTTAATAAACCCAATATGACAGCTAGATCTTAGTTAATAGTAATCAGATGTGTAATATCCTTTTTTATGTTTATATACTGACTTGAGCTCATGAGTTCTGACGTTCTGACTTGACTTCCTGTTCTTTCAGTGTTTTGCAGTTTAAGAGGTGGCTGAAATAAATTTTACCACCCAGATTTTATTTTTAGACATCATAAGAAAGTAAAATAAGTGTTTACCGGGAGAAAACTCAAGAAAAACTTGATTGGTTAATATGATGTTGGAAAGATGTGATGCATTTTGTGTGATGTGATTTTTTTCCTTTAGACATACCTACAAGCAGTCCATCTCTTTTCTACTATAATAGATTGTGTTCAAAGACTCAGTTCATCTGAGTACAAGGTTTACAACTTCATATTTTTAAAAAATGACCTTTTTTGCTTTCTTTAAAGTTAAGAAACAGAAATTATCAGAAGAACCGGGCTCACAATAGCCCACAGGTAACAGGTGAATCCTCTGGTGGGCCCCTGATCTTGGGAAATTTTTCCGACTTGAGTTCTACAGAACCCTCACAGTACCTCATACAGATATTATTCTGCATACAGCATTTCAACTTCCCTGTGATAATAAAAGTAGATTATCTATCCTGAGTACCATAAGAGCTCATAAGCATGTATTATCTCTAGGCATTGTTTGCCCGTAATACATGAAGCTATAAACCTTAATGCAAACCTGAAAGATCTCTGGAGATTTAGCCGTTTTCCAATTCTTGGTTATACATTGCCTAGCAGCTGACAAGATGTAAGCTATTGGCCATCTCCTATTACAAGGAAGATCTGCTAAATCAATATATAAAAGTGGTAAGGTAGTGCTAGGAATAACCCGCCCATCTACAGTCTTGGAAAAAATTTCAATGACCTTCTCCCAAAGGACCTTCACCTTAATACACAATCAACATGTTTGCCCTAAATCTCCATTATACATACACCCTTGCCAACATTGGACATCAGATTCACCTTCTTTACCTCTAGCCAATATTTTGGGGCTGAGATACCATCTCAAATATATTTAAGTGATATTTAAGTGATTCATACAGGATGAACATTGTGCACTCCATTTAAAGGCCTTAATCTTAAATGTTAGATTAAGGCATTGTTTAAATCATATCTTATCATATTATCATATGATAATGCCCACATGGGACATAGACCATAGAATTAGCACTACTGGGTGGGTTCCTGCTTAGAACCATATGCAAAAATTAATATACAAAAATTTTAAACAAAATTGGTATTGGTAATACCTATAGATTCCTAGAATAATATATTCAAAACGAGTCATTACAAAGCTATTTTACTTCTTACCTACTGTCCCATAGCCATGTAATGATTCATTTTGACTATTTTGACTAATTAGTACCTAGTAGTGGTAATTCTATGGTCTATGTCCTATGTGGCCTTGATATTTCATTGTTTGATAAGAATTTTTTGATGTATTCTTCGAATGGATTAATAAAGATTTACTATTTTTATTAATCTTCTTTTTATCTATATCAGTGCTTTTTTTTTTTGCTTGTGGTTTAATTGGGAATACTTGATTTGTCCATTCATGTGTATTTGTGTACTTGACGTGTTTATGTATTCCTGATTTTTGGTTACCAGGCGTAGAAATAGGCTCAGCCAGTGCGCCGTGTGGGGACAGGAGTGCCTTGCGCTGGACCACTCCCCTGCCGACCGAACCTTGTGGGGGGGCATTGAGGGGCGTGAAGGAGAAAATAGTCACAAATTATTTCAGGGCATCTGCACTAGTGTTCTGGCAAAAGAAGCCCTTATTTCTAACTCTTTTAACACTTACAGTAGATTTTAAATATTAACATTTGTATGCCTATGTAAAGCAAAAATAGAACAGATGTACAAAGTATCTCTCATGCGATTATGATGTGTTAGAATAACACATCTCACCTTATGTGTGAATGAAGCCTAGCTGTATTACAGGAGAAGAAGTGCACTGTGATTTTAGCTCTTGTTCTCTTGTTCTAGAAGGAAGATGTTGCGGCTGGTATTGGCATTTAACAGTGGGTATCATCTCAAATGGCATGTGTCTATGTAATCAGTGAATGTATGCCTTGAGTGTTTGCTTTCAGCACAGAAATCAATATGTTTCTGCTTAAATCATGCACTAAACCCCATTGTCTCTCGAGAAGACCTATGACAAATAACCATCTGCCATCTGTATAAGCCACTAAAGAACTCTCCGAGTGAGTAAAGAGTCCCAATAATCCCATGTGGTAAATGTAAACTGCAAGAAGTACAGACTTTTCCCAGAATCATTTTAGCCTCTTGGTCCTGATTCATCCTTTTAAAGACTTTACGCTCACAGGTTTCCTCTGCGGAAATCTTCGGAATCCATATCAGAAGCACATTTTTCATCTGACTGTTTAATTTCATTGAGACAGTAGATAAGCTAAGCACTTAATATCTAATTTATTAGTGGATTGTCAATTTTTCTCTTTAGACAGAGTTTACTACTAAAGAAAGAAACTATGGTGGTTATCTACAGATGCCAAAATGTATCTAGAATGTACAATGTAGTATTTGGGATGGAGTGCCTAATCTTCACCAACAAAAGTCATCACATTCTCAAATGTTAGCAATTTGCTGACGTACTCCTGCAAAGGCTGCATAACACAAAGAAACTACAGTGCAAAGTATGACTAGACACACTTAGGCCTCATGCACATGACAATGTTACAATTTTACGGCCAAATCATAGCCCCCATAGAGCATTCAGGAGCACATTTACTTACCCGTCCCTGCGAGGTGCGATCCCTGAGGAGAATGCACAGCTACCGCGATTCACTTACAAAGTGCGCCCAACATCCTGCATGTGTCGCTTCACGGAGTTCACCATCTTCTTCTTGGTGTATGTAAGTGCATTATATGTAATACAATTTTAAAGTTAAATACCGCGGTTTGTCTGAATCCATCGGATGGTCCAAAGGCCCGCCAACTGAATTGTGTCACATGAAAGCCGGTGCGATTGCTACACAATCCGAGCGCGTATGACAAAAACCCTTCTTAAATGCGGTGCAAAGTTGAAATCATCAGGAGATCCAACAGAAATGCGGTCCGCGGACCCTTAGTAAATGTGCCCCACAGTATCCAACCACACCATGACCTGGCCGGGCCACTGCTATGCAGTGTATTATCTACTTAATTATTTTTTTTATCCATGAGATTCTTTACACAGACAATGATAATCTTTTGAAGCAGAGTCTATCTTGTCTGTTCTAGTACACTGTGAATAGTTTTGATAAGTCTACTCCAATGGGGCTCATGTACTAAGGGTTGCGCCTTTTTGGGGATTACACAGCTTGCACAGGTATTTAACTAGTGTCTGCGCTGGGATTTTGCTGCACACGATTTTTGGTGCACCTGTATTGGCTTCTATGCGACACAAATTGGGGGACGTGCCGTCAGACTATCCATTATTGTCAGACAATGCACTTTTGGTGAACTCCGAGGACGTCTAAGAGGTGCCCCCATGTGCGCACAGTAGAGAGGGAATCATCAAAGATTTAATTTATAGAAACTTTTTAAATTTTTCTTGATGTTTTGTTCAGGTTTGAATTATTTTCATCTGCACGATCCATTGCCGGGTGAAGGTAAGCGCGTGTCCAGCGACACTTTTTTTTAAAAAATGCGGCGGTTTCTCTGAATCCGTTTTTCATACGGCCACGCCCCCCTATTTCAGTCGCGTGCATGCCGGCGCCGATGCGCCACAATCCGATCACGTGTGCCAAAATCCCGGGGCAATACAGGGAAAATCGGCGTAAAACGGAAAAATTTGGTTAACCCGTCGCAAAAACGCGAATCGGGACCTTAGTAAATGACTCCCTTTGAGTTGTGCTTCCACCAAACAGATTTTCTTTGGTTTCATCTGATTATATGAGCAATACTCTTCTGGAGCATCCAAATGATCTCAAGCACACTTCAGACAAGCCTCATAATATGTACTGGCTAAAGTAGGGGGTCATTTCTGGCACTACAGGATCTGAGTCCCTGGTGGCGTAAAGTGTTACTGACGGTAGCCTTTGTCACGTTGGTCGCATCTTTCTGCAGGTTACTCACTACATCTCCCCATGTGGTTCTGGGACTTCTGCTCACCGATCTTGTTATCATTTTGACCCCGCAGGGTGAGATCTTGCATGGAGCTCCTGATCAAGGGAGATTATCAGTGATCTTGTATGTCTTCCATTTTCTAATTATTGCTCCGATACTTGATTTCATCACACCAAGCTGCTTGCCTATTGCAGATTTATTCTTCCCGGCCTGGTGCAAGTCTACAATTTTGTTTCTGGTGTCCTTAGACAATTATTTGGTCTTCACCATAGTGGAGTTTGGAGTGTGACTGTTTGAGGTTGTGGATAGTTGTATTTTATACTGATAAGTTCAAAAAGGTGCCACTAATACAGTTAATAAGCGAAGGATAGAGGAACCTCTTAAAGAAAAAGTTACAGGTCTGTGAGAGTCAGAAATCTAACTTGTTTGTTGCTGAAAAATACTTATTTTTCACCATAATTTGCAAATAATTTGTTTACAAGAACAGCCAATGTGATTATCTGGATATTTTTTTCACATATTGGGGCACATGTACTTACCTGGTCCAGTCGCGATCCCGCGGTGCGTTGTCCAATGCTGATTCGGGTTCTGCAAGGATTCACTAAGGTTCATGCGCCCAATATCCAGAAGGTGTCACCGCCGGAGTTCACCTTCTTCGTCACTTTGTGCATGCTGATCTTGTGACACAAATTCTTTTTTAAATTCCGTGTTTTTTCTGAATCAGTTGGGTTGTCCGATGGCCACACCCCCGATTTCTGTCGCGTGAAAGCCGGCGCCGATGCAACACAATCTGATTGCGTGCGCCAAAATCCCGGGGCAATTCGGAGCAAATCGGAAATATTCAGAAAACCCCACGGAAGTGCAACGTTCGGACCCTTAGTAAATGAGCCCCATTGTCTCTCCTAGTTGAGGTTTTCCTATGATGTCAGTTAAAGGCCTCTCTCATCTTTTTTAAGTCGGAGAGCTTGCACAATTGGTGGCTGACCAAATACTTTTTTCCCAACTGTATATTAGGTTATTATATCATAAACCTATATCATAACCTATTGCCTATTATATTATCATGGATGTTGCTGAAGTCTTGCAGTCTTCTATAGTGGTAGTGGTAGTGTAGTTAAAGCTTTCCCACTACACTAAAGACTATAATCATGTTTTTAATATTAGACCGTAGTCCCGCTGGGAGGTAGTTAGTGTTGTGATGCTGTGATAACGGATCCAGGCCAGAGCTGAGTGCAAGAAATTGAGCCAACATGCATTCTATATTTCATGGACTGAATATGCTTGTCAACTTTTTTAAAAAATTTTTTTATTATTTTTCTTTTCAATTTATAACACCAAAAAAAATTACTAGACAAAAACAAAGAAAACAAATTAGTATCCTATCGCAATACAAGTAGCAACTGCAAAGCATCGGGAGGGAATGAGAAAACTGAGTGCAAGGGATAATTAAAGCGAGCTCAGGGGACCTGCCAGAGGAGTTTTCGCTTTTTTTCATAAAGAGCAAATACCTTTAGTCGTCTTTAGTCAAATCTGGAGGGATTGAGGCTTTCCACTTGGAGGCAATACATTGCCTTGCTGCAATTATGACGGAGGGAATTTACCTTTAAGGGATATTCTTCTGGACATATACGTAAAAGAGCTATAGGTGAGTTAGGATGAATTTGTATCTTAGCTACTTTATAAGGGCTAAATGTTGTGGTATATAAGGGCATGCCCACAAAATTTGGACTAGGGGAGTTATTAATCATTAGACCTGCTCCGTGGGACAGTTTTATGTCTGCCCATGGAGCTTCGATGGCCGTCAGATTTATTGTGAAAGTGGCTTTGGCTCCTTTATAAATATTCTTATGACTCACTTTTGTCTGGGATTTTTTTTTCACAAAGTCGTAAAAAGTTGCAGCACATATAACAACAGAGAACTGGTGTGGCTATGCAAGTTTTTATACAGTAACACATCATGAATCTGGCTTTGCACGACCTTGCCCTAGCAGTCGTTCTACGTTAACGCCACATATAACAACAGAGAACTGGTGCGGCTATGCAAGTTTTTATACAGTAACACATCATGAATCTGGCTTTGCACGACCTTGCCCTAGCAGTCGTTCTACGTTAACGCCAGTATAGCGAAGTGGTGGAAATAGTCCTGTGCAAATTTTCAGTAATGAAAAGTTGCAAAAAACTTCTATACAACTTTTTGAGACTTTTTTACAACACAAAAGCCCAGGAAAATCTCTCAGTTGCAACCTTACCAACATGGTGGGGAAAAAAACCCTAATTTACCTTTATTAAGTCTTTTGGGTATAAGGTACCGTCTCAAATGAATTTTTTTTTTTATTTTAGATGGTTACAGGGCATCTACCATCAGATTCTATGATGGTAGATGATAACTACCCAATTCCTCGTCCTATCTCCCTTTGCAATAATCTTATTTTGATATAGATAGGAACAGCTGCATTTAGCAGAAAAATAAGTTTTTATAACATTCAAATATTCTGGGCTCCACTGGGAAGTAATTTATTCATGACCCTGCATTGTTGACTGGGGATTTGGAGAAGCGCTCTGAATGCTCTGTAGGCTGTGCAAATCAGGAAGGGGCGTGAATGAATTGGATCGAGGATGAGCTCAGAGGTGTTCTGCGTAGCACTTCAGGATCATTTGATGGGGTGGGATAGGGAGGTGACTAATAAAATCTGCTATTGGATGTCCTTTAATACAAGGTGAGTTACCTCCTTATTGTTTTTTCCCACTGTATTATGTCAGCTACTATATTCAAATCCTGCTCCCATTTAGTCATGTATGGCAATTACCAGACCAAGGTGGGGCATTAAATACCGTATATGCTACTGGTATTTCTCTCATCCTGCAGCAGGACTTTCTTCCAGCAGCCTTTTCTTCCATTAATAAAATAGCCCTTATTTGAAGATATTTAAAAACATCTTGGTTTGTGAGTTCATTTTCTTTTTAAATCTCTTTTTATTGCATATGTCTAATATTTAACATTTAGAAAAAACTGAAACTTCCAAGCTGAAAAAAAATGTAATACCTAAGTACACAAAGTCACAGTTCCTTTATGACTAAAGGGTTCAGGTGGAAATGTAAAAACAAATTAATATCTCAGTGAAATTCTCAATATATCACAATACTGTATGTAAATATGTTTGTGAAATCGGGTTATTTGTTTCAGGATAATTGGATTTAATTTGTTTAAAGGTTTTGAGGTGTTGAGCTCTAAGGCCATCTTTAGGACAATAGAAGCCAAATTGAATAATTTTGTATGTTTTTTGGTAACAATATAGAAATAGAACATGTAGCTAAAAATGACACTGGGGAATACTCAACTGGAACAGTTTTTAGTATGCTTGGGGCCTTGATTCTGGAAATGATACCCGTTTTCCCGTTTCAGCTCTAGTTTTGGAGATCTGGCATTGCCTCCTTACGGAGTATTAGCAGCTTAAATGCATCGTCCCTCAATATTCTTCTAAAGAAATTTTGCAAATGAATGTCAACTACTGTATGTACTTGAATATAAGCTGACCCGCATATAAGTTGAGGCACCTAATTTTACTATGAAAAACTGGGAAAACTTACTATAAGCCCAAGGTGGGAAATGCAGCCGCTACTCTCTAATAAAATGTCCAGTATTTACCCTCATCAATAAAATGTCCAGTAGTCTCCCCTCATCAATAAAATGTCCAGTAGTCTCCCCTCATCAATAAAATGTCCAGTAGTCTCCCCTCATGAATGAAATGTTGACAACAGCCCCCATGAATAAAGAGTGCCTCCATAAATATAATGTCCAGGAAAGTGGTAGGAGAAAACTCAATTTATATTACATTTTAGCTACATATTTACCTACAAAACGATCAACCAGTTACATTAATACCTCTTTTGCTCCAATAATATCTCCTTCCAAAATAGGCTTAGTTCAAAGATATAAGGTAAAATTCATCATATGAAATTTAAGGTATTTCAGCTAAAAATAAGAAAAGAAAATCCAGGTCAGCATTCCATTGGCGGAACAAATATGATGCATATCCCTAGAGCAGAGCAACGTGTGTGCAATGTGTGTGCAAACAAAGCCGTTAATATTTATGAGCCGCATTAGAAAGTATTATGAAGTCATATATTTCAGCCTTTCTATTATTAGCTATAGATGCAGGGTTGTTGTGTAGATCTGGAGATCTCAAATCTGCTTCTTCAAGCTTTGGTTGAATTTACTTATCACCCACTGATCTCTCACAGATAAAACATTAGATTTTTCTCCATGAAATAATTATGACATTTAAACTCCAAGAGTTTTCTAGAGATAAAATATGTCCGATGCTTTAGGAAATAAAGGCCTTTACCCACCCATACAAACAGGTAGCAGACAGCTCTTTTCTCTACGTTGTGGCCAAGGCAAGTAATTGCAGATTAGCTTCTAGACTGTAGTAACATTCTTATATTTGTCATCTATGGTCTCTTTCCTTCTAAAATCAACTTTTAAAATTTTGCTGATGAGCTAGACGGGTTCTGGGCAGCATTACCAGAGCCCACATATGCTTTAGCTTCACAGGCTATCACACTATCTCCCCCTTCCCTCTTCTCCTTCCCCTCTGCCGGCTATATTCTCACTGCAGTACAGAAAGTTTCAGCACACAGTGGGACGGGGAAAATACTTTTGCAGAAGAACAGCAAGTTACATCCACAGCAGGGAAGGTCTCTGTTAATATCCCCGACTGGCGCCAGCACCTGGCATACCTGTGCAAGTGCCGGGGTCTATAGCTGCCAGGAGGCCTACTCCTTGATAGTTGGGAGATAGCAGGGCCAGCTTACTTGATGTACAGTCTTGCCAAATGCTGACAAGACCATCAATTGTGGCTGCCTTTCTCGCAATTGACATTCAAGGTGGTGTGTCATGGTGCTGTCAGAAGAGCCGGATAAAGAGGAGAATGGGAGTCCTGGACCTGAGGTGAGTATTACTTTCCTTATGTTTTTTACTGGCCAAAATTATCATCTACATTTGCAGGTTGTTTGTGGGAAATCTGCATAGAAAGGGACTGTATGTAATAAATCCACGGGGGAAGGGGCTGTGTACAATTAATCCACGAGGAGCTGTAGATTATTAATACATGAGGAGGCTATATTTAATGTATCCATGGGGGGCAATATATGTAAATAATCCATGGGGGGTGGGCTGTATGTAATTAATCTATGAGGGCCCTGTATATAATAACTCCATGAAAAGGCTGTACATGATGAATCTATGGGGGAGGCTGTATATAATAAATCCATGGGGGGGCTATATATAATGAACCCATGAAGGGACTGTAGTACATGAATCCATGGGGGGTTTATATAATTAGTCCAGGAAGGGGCTGTAAATAATGAATTCATGGGGTGGGGCGCTTTATATAATTAATCCATTAAGGGACTCTAGATAATGAATCCATGAGGAGGGGAGCTGTTTATAATGAATCAATGGGGGACTGTATGTAATTAGTCCATGAGAGGCCTGTATATAATGACTCCATGAAGGGGCTGTAGATAATGAATACATGGGAGGCTGTATATAATATAACTATTAGGGGGCTGTATTTAATGGCACTACAGGAGATCACCGCAAAGGGGTCCATTGTGGATCTGTCACCCAAGGGTCTACAGAAATCTGAAGCTGACCCCGTCCCCAGAGCCCTTCGACATAAGGAGGCTATAGATAACGTATATAAGAAGAGTACCACAGTCAATAAGTAAGGGTCTCTGATTTATCATGCTTGGTTTTGATGGTAGATTAGGAAATCAACAAACTAAAAACAGGCTACAAACACTCACCCCCGCTCCTCTTCACCTAGCTGGGAGCATGGAAGAGGGAGGTGCAGGGGAGTGCATAATTAGCAGCTCAGAACACTAGGCGCCTTTTTTAGTTGTTTTTTTTAGTGGATGATTTCCTTTAAGAACTCTTTATCATCAAACCTTAAAGGGTTATCTATAGAGATGAGCGAGCACTAAAATGCTCGGGTACTCGTTATTCGAGACGAACTTTTCCCGATGGGGACCAAGGCTCTGCACAGGGAAGCTTGGCCAAACACCTGGGAACCTCAGAAAAGGATGGAAACACCACGGAAATGGACAGGAAACAGCAGGGGCAGCATGCATGGATGCCTCTGAGGCTGCTTAATTGCACCATTATGCCAAAATTATGGGCAACAGCATGGCCATGACAGAGTGACAGAATGAAGCTAGATAGCATCTAAAACATCCAATAATTGACCCTGACACTATAGGGGACGGCATGCAGAGGCAGCGGCAGCAGCAGCAGGCTAGAGAGTGGTATGGCGACATACCCTAAATGGACTCAGGCTTCAAACCAATGGGTGGCAGAGAGGAACCAAAGGAGGTGAGCAAGAAGCGCTCAAATAATATCGGTACATGATAAAAGTTTGCCAGTATATTTTGTGGATTACACAGCAGGGTGGCGACAAAGTTAACATGGAAGCCATGAAAACAACCCAAAATTCTGCCTGACACAGCTCGTTTGATAAGCGGACCATGTATGGAGGCAGTGAACTAGTAGTAGATTAAAGGTGCTGCAGTTAAAACTATGTTAGTTGGATCTTGGCATGGAGCTGGCGCTCCGCTGCCAGGCGAGCTTTCGCCAATCCAAGCCCCTTTCTCTAGGCTACTCCCCAAACAGCACTTCTAAGAACCTTTTGTATAAGATCAAGTGTAATAGCGTTCTTATAAGTTTAGGATATGGCGGGTGAGGGGAATGGAAACAGATGCGCAAGAAGCGCTGAAATAATATTGGTAAATGATAAAAGTTTGCCAGTATATTTTGTGGATTACACAGCAGGGTGGCGACAAAGTTAACAAGTTTGTTGTGGAAGCCATGAAAACAACCCAAAATTCTGCCTGACACAGCTCGTTTGATAAGGGGACCATGTATGCCTACAGTTCATGCCAGTCGCATCTCTGGCTGCCAGTCTCCTTTCGAATACAGTTTAAAATAATAACCCTCATCCATAAAGCTCTGTATAATGCTGCACCCCCCTACCTCTCCTCTCTTATCTCAGTCTATCGCCCAACCCGTGCTCTTAGATCCGCCAGTGATCTTAGATCAACCTCTACCCTAGTGCGGACCTCCCACTCGCGTCTCCAAGACTTCTCTAGAGCTGCACCAATTCTATGGAATGCTCTGCCCCGGACTATCAGACTAATACCTAACCTCCAAAGTTTCAAACGTGCTCTTAAAACCCATTTCTTTAGGCAAGCCTATAACACTCATTAACTGCATGAAGTTTTAACTCTTCTACTAACCCGTCCTGTGTCGTCCTCCCATCTGTTATCCAGCAACCAACAGGCACCAGACTTCTATGCAGTCCCATTCACCCTGGACCTGGTGACGGCTGAGTGGTTTTCAAACCAGAGGAGCAGGTAGGTGGCCCTCCAGAAAAATTGAATAGATTGAGTGCCTGTATGTGGCACTCCCAAAAATTGTTTAAAACAGAGGACCGGGTCGGTGGCCCTCCAGAAAAATTAAATGCATAAAGTACTATAGCTAGAGCCAGTGGGCCCTGTCAAAAAATAGCCAGTTTCCTATGCTTTACTGTACAAAGAGGAGGAGAAGGAGGAAAATGAGGAGGAGGAGGAGTGGATAAATTATTCAGGTTGAGCTTCCTTCACCTGGTGGAGATTGGAAATTATGAGAAATCCAGGCTTTATTCATCTTAATAAGCGTCAGCCTGTCAGCGCTGTCAGTCGACAGGCGTGTACGCTTATCGGTGATGATGCCACCAGCTGCACTGAAAACCCGCTCGGACAAGACGCTAGCGGCAGGGCAGGCAAGAACCTCCAAGGCGTACAGTGCCAGTTCGTGCCACATGTCCAGCTTTGAAACCCAGTAGTTGTAGGGAGCTGTGTGATCATTTAGGACGATGGTATGGTCAGCTACGTACTCCCTCACCATCTTTCTGTAAAGATCAGCCCTACTCTGCCGAGACTGGGGACAGGTGACAGTGTCTTGCTGGGGTGACATAAAGCTGGCAAAAGCCTTGTAAAGCGTACCCTTGCCAGTGCTGGACAAGCTGCCTGCTCGCCTACTCTCCCTCGCTACTTGTCCCGCAGAACTACGCACTCTGCCGCTAGCGCTGTCAGAAGGGAAATACTGTTTCAGCTTGTGCACCAGGGCCTGCTGGTATTCATGCATTCTCACACTCCTTTCCTCTCCAGGGATGAGAGTGGAAAGATTTTGCTTGTACCGTGGGTCCAGGAGAGTGAACACCCAGTAATCGGTGCTGGAATAAATTCTTTGAACGCGAGGGTCACGGGATAGGCAGCCTAGCATGAAATCTGCCATATGCGCCAGAGTACCAACGCGTAAGAATTCACTCCCCTCACTGGCCTGACTGTCCATTTCCTCCTCCTCCAACTCCTCCAACTCCTATTCTTCTGCCCATACACGCTGAACAGTGAAGGACTCAACAATGGTCCCCTCTTGTGTCTCGCCAACATTCTCCTCCTCATCCTCCTCCACCTCCACCTCCTCCGATATGCGCTGAGAAACAGACCTAAGGGTGCTTTGGCTATCAACAAGGGAATCTTCTTCCCCCGTCTCTTGTGACGAGCGCAAAGCTTCCGACTTCATGCTGATCAGAGAGTTTTTCAACAGGCCAAGCAGCGGGATGGTGAGGCTGATGATGGCGGCATCGCCACTGACCATCTGTGTTGACTCCTCAAAGTTACTCAGCACCTGACAGATATCAGACATCCACGTCCACTCCTCATTGTAGACTTGAGAAAGCTGACTGACCTGACTACCAGTTCTGGTGGAAGTTGACATCTGGCAGTCTACAATCGCTCGGCGCTGCTGGTAAACTCTGGATAACATGGTCAGTGTTGAATTCCACCTCGTGGGCACGTCGCACAACAGTCGGTGAGCGGGCAGTTGGAGGCGGCGCTGCGCTGCCCTGAGAGTGGCAGCATCTGTGCTGGACTTCCTGAAATGCGCACAGATGCGGCGCACCTTCGTGAGCAAATCAGACAGATTGGGGTATGTCTTGAGGAAACGCTGAACTATCAGATTTAACACATGGGCCAGGCATGGCACATGTGTCAGTCTGCCGAGTTGCAGAGCCGCCACCAGGTTAGGGCCGTTGTCACACACAACCATGCCTGGCTTCAGGTTCAGCGGTGCCAGCCACAGATCAGTCTGCGCCGTGATGCCCTGTAATAGTTCTTGGGCGGTGTGCCTTTTATCGCCTAGGCTCAGCAGTTTGAGCACCGCCTGCTGTCGCTTAGCGACGGCACTGCTGCTGTGCCTAGAGCTACCGACTGATGGCGCCATGCCCACGGATGGTAGTTCGGAGGAGGAGGTGGAGGAGGGGTGGGAGGAGGAGGAGGCCTAGTAGGCCTGAAACACCTGGACCGAGGTAGGCCCCGCAATCCTCGGCGTCGGCAGTATATGACCAGCCGCAGGGTCAGACTCGGTCCCAGCCTCCACCAAGTTAACCCAATGTGCCGTCAGCGATATATAGTGGCCCTGCCCGGCAGCACTCGTCCACGTGTCCGTGGTCAGGTGGACCTTGTCAGAAACGGCGTTGGTCAGGGCACGGATGATGTTGTCTGACACGTGCTGGTGCAGGGCTGGGACGGCACATCGGGAAAAGTAGTGGCGGCTGGGGACCGAATACCGAGGGGCGGCCGCCGCCATGAGGTTGCGAAAGGCCTCGGTCTCTACTAGCCTATAGGGCAGCATCTCCAGGCTTAGCAATCTGGAGATGTGGACATTAAGGGCTTGGGCGTGCGGGTGGGTTGCACTATATTTGCGTTTCCGCTCCAGCGTCTGGGGTATGGAGAGCTGAACGCTGGTGGATGCTGTGGAGGATCGTGGAGGCGACAATGGGGTTTTTGTGGCAGGGTCCTGGGCAGGGGGCTGACTATCAGCTGACACAGGGGAAGGAGCAGTGGTGTGCACGGCCGGAGGTGAACGGGCTTGTTGCCACTGAGTGGGGTGTTTAGCATTCATATGCCTGCGCATACTGGTGGTAGTTAAGCTATTAGTGGTGCAACCCCTGCTGATCCTGGTTTGGCAAATGTGGCACACCACAGTCCGTCGGTCATCCGGTGTTTCCTTAAAGAACCTCCAGACTTCTGAATATCTAGCCCTCGCCGCAGGAGCCCTCGCCACGGGAGCTTCACTAGTTGACACATTTGGCGCTGATGCACCAGGTCTGGCCCTTCCTCTTCGTCTGGCCCCACCACTGCCTCTTCCAACCTGTTCTGGTCGAGGACTCTCCTCCGTCTCAGAAGCACTGTGTTCACCCGGCCTATCAACCCAGCTTGGGTCTGTCACCTCATCATCCTCCGATCCCTCAGTCTGCTCCCCCCTCGGACTTCCTGCCCTGACAACAACTTCCCCACTGTCTGACAACCGTGTCTCCTCATCGTTGGACACCTCTTTACACACTTCTTCCACTACGTCAAGAAGGTCATCATCACCCACAGACTGCGACTGGTGGAAAACCTGGGCATCGGAAAATTGCTCAGCAGCAACCGGACAAGTGGTTTGTGACTGTGGGAAGGGTCCAGAAAACAGTTCCTCAGAGTATGCCGGTTCAAATGCCAAATTTTCCTGGGAGGGGGCAGACTGGGGGGGAGGAGGCTGAGGTGCAGGAGCTGGAGGAGTGCCGATTTCGGTGACATGGGTGGACTGCGTGGAAGACTGACTGGTGGACAAATTGCTCGAAGCATTGTCGGCAATCCACGACATCACCTGTTCGCACTGTTCTGGCCTCAACAGAGCTCTACCACGAGTCCCAGTAACTTCAGACATGAACCTAGGGAGTGTAGCTCTGCGGCGTTCCCCTGCTCCCTCATAAGCAGGTGGTGTCTCACCCCGCCCAGGACCACGGCCTCTGACCCCTGCAGTAGTTGGACGCCCACGTCCCCGCCCTCGTCCTCTACCCCTAGCCCTCGGGTTAAACATTTTGAAAATGAGAGTTATAACTTTAATTTTTTTTTAACTTTTTTTTGTGTTTTTTGTTTTTTTTTGTGTTTTTTAGTTTTTAAAACCAAACGATGCTATCCTATTGCTATGGCTATTTTCTAGCCAAGTATGAAAGCACACTGCTATGCCAGATGAGATGACGCTGAGTTATTAAAAAAATAAACGTAAAATAAAAAAGGAAATGGCAGACTGTGCCTAATTGAAATCCAACCCCTAATAAATTTTCCCACTTCGGTCTTTGCGATGAATATGTGCGTCACTAAGCGCAAAACACAGCGGTCGCAAGTCTCACTACAAATTGCTCACAATTTGCTAGTAGATGCACTGCAGCAAGTACAGCCACCAGCAGATCAACCAGAAATCAAATATATATAACGCTACTGTAGGCGTAAGTAAGCCGTTTGGATTCTCCTATGGCTATTTTCTAGCCAAGTATGAAAGCACACTGCTATGCCAGATGAGATGACGCTGAGTTATTAAAAAAATAAACGTAAAATAAAAAAGGAAATGGCAGACTGTGCCTAATTGAAATCCAACCCCTAATAAATTTTCCCACTTCGGTCTTTGCGATGAATATGTGCGTCACTAAGCGCAAAACACAGCGGTCGCAAGTCTCACTACAAATTGCTCACAATTTGCTAGTAGATGCACTGCAGCAAGTACAGCCACCAGCAGATCAACCAGAAATCAAATATATATAACGCTACTGTAGGCGTAAGTAAGCCGTTTGGATTCTCCTATGGCTATTTTCTAGCCAAGTATGAAAGCACACTGCTATGCCAGATGAGATGACGCTGAGTTATTAAAAAAATAAACGTAAAATAAAAAAGGAAATGGCAGACTGTGCCTAATTGAAATCCAACCCCTAATAAATTTTCCCACTTCGGTCTTTGCGATGGATATGTGCGTCACTAAGCGCAAAACACAGCGGTCGCAAGTCTCACTACAAATTGCTCACAATTTGCTAGTAGATGCACTGCAACAACTACAGCCACCAGCAGATCAACCAGAAATCAAATATATATAACGCTACTATAGGCGTAAGTAAGCCGTTTGGATTCTCCTATGGCTATTTTCTAGCCAAGTATGAAAGCACACTGCTATGCCAGATGAGATGACGCTGAGTTATTAAAAAAATAAACGTAAAATAAAAAAGGAAATGGCAGACTGTGCCTAATTGAAATCCAACCCCTAATAAATTTTCCCACTTCGGTTTTTGCGATGGATATGTGCGTCACTAAGCGCAAAACACAGCGGTCGCAACTCTCACTACAAATTGCTCACAATTTGCTAGTAGATGCACTGCAGCAAGGACAGCCACCAGCAGATCAACCAGAAATCAAATATATATAACGCTACTGTAGGCGTAAGTTAGCCGTTTGGATTCTCCTATGGCTATTTTCTAGCCAAGTATGAAAGCACACTGCTATGCCAGATGAGATGACGCTGAGTTATTTAAAAAATTACACGTAAAATAAAAAAGGAAATGGCAGACTGTGCCTAATTGAAATCCAACCCCTAATAAATTTTCCCACTTCGGTCTTTGCGATGGATATGTGCGTCACTAAGCGCAAAACACAGCGGTCGCAAGTCTCACTACAAATTGCTCACAATTTGCTAGTAGATGCACTGCAGCAAGTACAGCCACCAGCAGATCAACCAGAAATCAAATATATATAACGCTACTGTAGGCGTAAGTAAGCCGTTTGGATTCTCCTATGGCTATTTTCTAGCCAAGTATGAAAGCACACTGCTATGCCAGATGAGATGACGCTGAGTTATTAAAAAAATAAACGTAAAATAAAAAAGGAAATGGCAGACTGTGCCTAATTTAAATCCAACCCCTAATAAATTTTCCCACCGGTCTTTGCGATGGATATGTGCGTCACTAAGCGCAAAACACAGCGGTCGCAACTCTCACTACAAATTGCTCACAATTTGCTAGTAGATGCACTGCAGCAAGGACAGCCACCAGCAGATCAACCAGAAATCAAATATATATAACGCTACTGTAGGCGTAAGTAAGCCGTTTGGATTCTCCTATGGCTATTTTCTAGCCAAGTATGAAAGCACACTGATGAGATGACGCTGAGTTATGAAAAAATAAACGTAAAATAAAAAGTAAATGGCAGACTGTGCCTAATTGAAATCAAACCCCTAATAAATTTTCCCACTTTGGTGTTTGAGGTGGATATGTGTGTCACTAAGAGCTAAACACAACGGTAGCAAGTCCCCCTGCAAATTCCTCACAATATGGTACTAGCTGCACTACTAGTGCCAGCAAGCCCAGCCACAAGCAAACAAAAGAAAAAAAGGATAACGTTATTGTAGCCCTAAGAAGGGCTGTTGGGTTCTTGTTGAATCACTCCTGCCTAACACTATTCTAATAGAACACAGCTTTCCCTGACCAGCAGCAGCTCTCTCCCTAGCGGCATCCAGACACAGAATGATCCGAGCAGCGCGGGCAGCGGCTAGTCTATCCCAGGGTCACCTGATCTGGCCAGCCAACCACTGCTATCGACGTGTAAGGGTACCACGTCATGCTGGGTGGAGTGCAGAGTCTCCTGGCTTGTGATTGGCTCTGTTTCTGGCCGCCAAAAAGCAAAACGGCGGGAGCTGCCATTTTCTCGAGCGGGCGAAGTATTCGCAACGAGCAGTTTCGAGTACGCTAATGGTCGAACGAGCTTCAAGCTCGGACGAGTATGTTCGCTGATCTCTAGTTATCTACTGTTGTTCTGCACTTTTGTCTTAATTAAAAATGTTTCTTTCAATATTTAATTAACAAAAAAAAAGAATATTCAAGATATAATCATAAGAGTGTATAATTAATTTATAGTGGTACACAATGCATGCCTAATATCACATGTAGATAATATTTGTTAATTTCCTCCTTTTGACCTCAATGAAGGAGACCATGGCATTGCTATGAGTCTGATAAGCAGCATACGGGCTGGAGATAAGACCATCTTTAGTTTTGTGTCCATCTGCCCAAAGGTGGCATATCTCTGTTTTCGCATCTTCCTCTGTTTAATCACTACATACTTTTAATTAGCAGAACACATTTGGTTAATTGAACTGTTTATTCTTCCTTTCGTGTCTGAATATTGATTAACCTCAGAATGCAGAAAAATCGTGAGCGCTCCGCTTATGGGTTTATATGTGGCGAGAGGGCTCTTAGAACAAGAAACAATTTTTATCTTACCAAACTTTTAAAGATTATAAATGGAAGTCAAACATTGATGAGGTCAAGTAATGTAACGAAAAATGTAATGTAAGAAATAATGATGAAAACCATAGTCTGCTCTGTGCTGTCCCTTTTAGGTTTTTTATAGTAAACTTTTAGGCATTGGCCATTGCAAAACAAATCTTAATATGTGTAGTGTTACAGTTGTGTCCTCCTTTACTTTTCCTTATGACTTAGTATATCCTGAGATCATAGTATCATAGTAAAAGAGGTTAGAAAAAGACATCAGTCCATTAAATCCAACCTATACATTATATTGCATTGATCCAGAAGAAGGCAAGACCCCTGCAAGGCTGAATCCAATTGGCCCGAAGCAGGGGAAATTCCTTCCTGACCCCTATTATGGCAGTCAGAATAACTCCCTGAATCAACAGAAACTACTAACAAAAAGTTCTAATCTCATACAATGTTACATTATTCCTCCTTAGAAAGACATTCAGGCCTATTGTGAACATGTACATAGAGTCGGCCATAACAACCTCCTGCGGCAGAGAGTTCCACAGTCTCCCTGCTCTTACAGTAAAGAACCTTTGTCTATGGTGATGGTAGAATCGCCTCTCCTCTAGGCGTAGAGGATGCCCCCTTGTCCTGGTCACAGGCCTTGGTATAAAAAGGTCTTTGGAGAGATCCTTGTACTGTCCGTTCAGGTATTTGAACATTGTAATGAGGTCTCCCCTCAGCCGTCTTTTTTTCTGAACTGAATAACACTAAATTTTGTAATCTGTCATTGTATACTAGTCCCCCCATTACAGGCTAGCTCACTGTCAAAATAAACACCTGTGTGCATGAGGTCTTATAATGAAGTAATACTTACATCTCTATAGTGCTGGACCACCTGTCACCACTGGGCTCTGTTTGTATACAGAGGCACAATTAATACATTGTACAGTGCCCAGGTGTAACACCTTATTGATGGATTTTCCAGTTTAATAAATTTTTCCAAAGTTGGCCCAAAAGTATTAATGAAGTAATGCTTAGCTCTGTCTGGTGCTTGGGTCACCGTCGGTCTCTGTTAATATACACAGGCTCAGCAATGACTTTATGTTGGAAGAGCGTTCCGAACCGAAGCCTCTAGCGGCAGCCTGTATGAAGCTTTGGCTGTTGTGCACTGTCAATGTGATGTCGACACTGAGACTCTGAATAGAAAAAAAATCCTGGGGTGATGTGAGGTACCGGACTGGACAGGAGAGACTAAAGTATTGCTATTTTATTATTTTAACACCACCTGGGGCCATAGTATAAAAATTAACTAATATAGAAAATGATCTGCTACCATGCCATGTGACTGATGGAAGTGAAGTCAAGTAATCTGATCTAAATTGATCATGAGTAAGATGCTTGGCGTTCAAAGGCGTTGATCCTTGGCATCTGCTTTGCTTGTGTAGCATGAACTTTTAAAGAAAAAGCTTGGATCCTATTTCTGTGTGAGTCGAGTGCTAGATACCTATTTGTCTCTTTCTGTTGACTCCAGTATAAAGTGCTGTGCACGGATCTGTGGGTAGGGGTAGTAGTGGAGACAACTTGAAACAAAAATGGCAGCATACGGCAGCATCCGACCGCAAAAACTCTCTCCCCGGTGGCGTCCGGTACGGGTCTTGGCAGGTAAGGTTTGCCTTGTTGCACGGTTACCCGAGTGGTGGTGCTCAGCTAGAGCAGTAAGAGTTCATAAATCAAGTAAGCAGAATACAGCGGCACTCTCCAGCTTTGTGCGAAGGAATCTTTATTGAGCTGTGTACATAGGCAGAGCGGGGCCTGGCGATGGGCCGTTTCGCGCTAGTCAATGACCATTTGGCTTGATGATGCGCTAGACCAGCGCGAAATGGCCCGTCGCCAGGCCCTGCTCTGCCTATGTACACACCTCAATAAAGATTCCTTCTCACGAAACTGGTGAGTGCTGCTGTATTCTGCTCACTTGATAAATTAAAAATAACATGGTGTTGCCACTAGCGGTACTTGGTCTGATGCGTTTCGGACAATTCACGGCCTTAGTCATAGCCTGGGGATAGGTGATCAAAACAATATAAGGTGTGATAAGCTGAGGCTGAGCTAGTGGGGCTCTGTTTCAGATCCATGTAGAAACAACACCTGAAATTCATGGCATATTTTCAGCTTATAGAAATAATTTACCATATTAAGAAGTACAAACATATTAAATATGTGAATAAACACATCCTAATGTATAATCAGCTTGTGTCCTGCTGCCTGTAATACAAAAGAGCTTATTTCTTCTTATACACAGCTCTCCACCCACAATCTAAGACCGCCATTTACTGTACCTGCATGTGCCTTTCCTTCTAAACCTCCTCCCACACATTTCATCTGGACCCTGTAATCTAAAATGCTTATCTGATTAAGGATGGCATTTTATCCATCTGCTAATTCCAGATCATATGCTAGAAACTAACACTTTGGGAGCATTAAAAGCCCCAAAGTATTGTTGTGGCGTGCCGCTAATGTGCACAATGGTTCCCACCTACAGGAAAGTTACAGGCCTAGAATTTTGGTAATTGTTCAATGTCATTGTTATGCAGATGTGAATTCAGATCTCAATGTCACGTCAAATACAGCATCTGCAATGTCCCTGTTTGATTCTGTACAATTAGGTTGTCTTTTTTTTAATAGAAACCTGCTCATGAGTCGTAGATTTCGAATTAATATGGAAATTAATTCATTATAAATCTCTGTACTTTGGTCATAGTGCCGTCTGAAGTATCCAGGTCATTATTTCTACCTAATAACACATCCTGCCCGTTTGTAATGAAACATAAAACAATTATTCTTTCAGGTCTTTCCAAAATTTAGCATTTTGTATTCTGTTCTCTTTCCATGTGCGGCTTTAGCTGCATATAAATCTTTTCACAGCTTTTGCTCTTTTCCAATATAATGGGGCAAATATTTATTGAGACTAGGGTTGAGGGGATCTGTGGAAGTTTGGGTTCAGCCAAGTTTGAGCCCCATAAATGTGTTTGGGTTTCAGGTAACAAAACCAAACCCCCTATGAGTAACACCACAACTCGGTGCTGCCGGGGGGGGGGGGGTAGACTTTCCTCAACTCAAAACCAAATTTCAGTCTGCTTATTAAGTTTCACATCTGACAAGACAAGAGACCAAGCACTCTGTACCGAAATTGAAATTTATGCCATCCCCTGGCCCCTATTTTCTGGCAAGAGGAGACTACCTGCTTTCTTCCTTATATTGAGCATCTTTCCTCAGACAGCACCACCTTACAGCAAGATGGGGAGCAGTATCTGGGGCACAGTCACCTGCTGTAAAGCTGTACTTGACGCCTAAAAATAGTGTCTTTAAACACCTGATGTCAGACTGTATGTGAGACACATCATGGAGAATCGACATACTTAAAAAAAACAAAACAAATCTGCATTATCATTACTGGATGGGTTTGACAGGGGAGCCCTACTATAGCTCGCCTCAGGCATTGCACAAAGAGCTCTATCATGTTTAATGGTGACCTATTAGAAAAATAATCTAATATCTCACATCAAAATGTATAACTGTGCAAAGCTATTTGGGTACAAAACAGACAAATACAATACATTAAATATAAAACAAGTAAACACTCCAATAGTGGATTGTTGGGAAATCTAGGAGAGATGCTATATGTACAGGTCCACATTTATCAAAAGTAGTGCAAAAGGTGGCTATAGGGGCGGCACGGTGGCTTAGTGGTTAGCATTACAGCCTTGCGGTGCTGGGGTCCTGGGTTTAAGTCCCAGGGTCAACATCTGCAAAGAGTTTGTATGTTCTCTCCATGTTTGTGTGGGTTTCCCCTTGGTCCTCCAGTTTCCTCCCACACTCCAAGAAAACTAAAGAATTATTAATATTATTTATTATAACAGTCTGTACTATATGTGGTTTGCCTCACTAATGTGCAGAGGACACCAAATTACTGAATACTGGCTGCCAGTCTTCACAAATCTTGCACCCCTTGCACTGCTCGAAAGTGTCCACCATCTTTTTTTGGTGCACCTTTAACATAGAGCATGCAGCACAATTCTGTCGAGTTGTTGCCATATATGTGGCACACGGTCCTAAAGGGAAGCCTTTAAGTGCAGCATTTCGTGGTGCAGTGGACACAGTGCAGCCTCTACACAAAACTGGTGCATACAACACTGTATAAAAACATGTGCAAGAAGTTTGCACATTCTTTTCAGTACAAAGTACAAATGTGGGCCACTGTCCTTACTCAGGGTCACACCACTAAAAATCTTTAGGATCACAGATATATACCTAGGGACTCTGCAATGTGCTCAACTTGTTCCAATTTTAAGAATGTAAGTAATATAGTGAGTATATGACAATATAATGAGAGAAGACAAGGTATCATGAGATCTGTGGGCAGAGTGAGTTAAACTCAGCTTCAGGGTAGATACAGGAAGACATTAGTCTCTACCCACCTCTGGTGAGAAAGATTTCCATCACTCACTTGCACAACAGAAAATACCATAACACAGTGCAGCCTCTAATCCTGGTGCCCTGACCTGTGGTTGGACAATCCAGGATCATGTGAAGTAATATGGCATATCAGTCTTTTCCGCATACGTGTTGATGTGCTATGAGGTGTTGCAGGGCTTCTATTTGTATTTTTATGCTAAATAGCCTGAAATATATTGGATCTGTCCTTGATTTCAGCATACTCCACTGTAGTGTTGTATTTGCCTAGTTTTTACAATGCAAAATGTACTCCTCCCATTCCTTTTCATTGGAGCTGTCCAGTTATTTGTTGCTAAATATGAGCAGCTTTTCCAACTAACATGTCTTTGTCATAATCTGTCATGTCTGTTACTGACCACCCAATGGATGTGTTGGTTACTTTGGTTAAACATGAAAAACAGAAGTTCTTAATGCACAACTCCAAAGTTATAATGGTTTTACCAAATTGTCACATCTGATTTCCCCTTTAAAAACAAACAATGCTGTCTTTTCTTTTCAGAGTTATGGTATTTTCTGTTGTGCAAGTGAGTGACGGAAATCTTTCTCACCAGAGGTGAAGTGGGTAGAGACTAATGTCTTCCTGTATCTACCCTGAAGCTGAGTTTAACTCACTCTGCCCACAGATCTCATGATACCTTGTCTTCTCTCATTCAGTAATTAGCAGAAACCCAGTGAGATTCCTACAAATAAATCCACTGAACAATGAAAAGTGCACATAGAGGATGCATATGGTGACAGCATGCCAGCTTCCATCATATGGAAGAGCATGGAACATGTAATAAGTGGTAGAAATCAGAAGTAAAAAAGTTACACAAAGTGCAGAGTACAAGGTGGGGGAGAGGGTGCAGCATGAGAGAGAGGCATTTCTGCAGAATCATAGAATGGGATAGTGTAACTGATAGGGAACAGGAAGATCTTATACCTCACTATTCTGTGTAGGAAACATCTGAATTCATAGCAATGAACACACCCATCTCTGCTAAACACACAGAAGGAACACAGTCATACGACCTCCCCCTCCTTCCTCCTCTGTGAGCAGGAAGCAACAGTTGATTGGGAGTCGCTTCCTGTTAGTGAGCCGATGGCTCACTTAACCCTGCCCCTAATCGGACTTCCCATCACCAAGCAGCAGCCCCTTCCTGTTTACGACAAATTTTTACAGGGTTTGACATATATACATATTCCATAACCCTATTCAATCACTGTATTGGAAATCAAAGCCAGCCACACATTTCTCATAAGATTATGTAGCTTTTAATATGACATATTTCTATATAATAAAATGTAGCCACTGGTTTCAATGATTCCTTCCCTCCAGGTAACCACAAATATCTATTCTGCTGCAGGTAACATTGCTTCTTGCCTGCCTGATATCTTCTATTTCTCCATCTTTATCTCGACATAGAGAGAAATATGCTGGAGGGTCTTTAGGAAGGGAGCAAAAGTATCTTAGCGAGCCATCGGTGTCTTGAACTGTTGGCTAATTAAACATGAGTATACCAAGCACAGGTTCAGAGAACCAAGAGTCACTCGTCCCTCAGGCTATGTCCTCTGCTGCCGCTGTAATTGGGAGAGACAGAGCCAGATTTGTAGACAGAAGATAGAAAAGTATGGCAGTATACACAAAGGTAACCTCAGGAGATATTTAGGACATGCTATAAAACTCCCTAGGGAAATGTTTAAAGTTGTGCCTAGGATATCATGAAGTCACTGGCAATCATCTGACTTCTCCACAACAGAGAAAAGCGACACTGATATTTTAGATCATTATTTTGTTCTACCTTTTTGTACCTAATTCTAAACAGCGAGTATGTGGTGTGTGCAAGCGTAGCATATAAATAGTGCATGTGTTTGTACCAACCATGATTAAGAGCGCAGTGCGGAGCTCGAAATGCGTTGGATTTCGTGCTGGTGTGGTAGGTGAGTGCTGGATCATTTCTTTGTTTTGTAGCAAACTGCCTCGGGATCAAAGTGGAAGGTCCTGGTGGTCGGTGAGCTAATTAAGCGTTTTTTATTTCTCTATTGTAGAATATATACAATGCGCTTGTATATATACAATATGTGTGTGATGTGTATAGATACAATGGGTGACATTTACATAAAGTGTTGGTGTCTGCACTGGCTTGGCTACCGACATGTTCTCGGAAAGGAAATACATATTAACCCCTTAAGGACGCAGGGTTTTTCGGCTCATTTCTCGCTCTCCAACTTCAAAAATCCATAACTTTTTCATATTTATGTGTACAGACCTGTGTGAGGGCTTATTTTGTGCGTAACAAATTTTACTTTCCTGTAATGTTATTTATTTTAACATGCCGTGTACTGCAAAGCTGAAATTAAATTCCAAATGTGGAAAAATTGAAAAAAAAACGCACGTGCGTCACGTTCTTATGGGCTCAGTTTTTACGACTTTCACTCCTCGCTCCAAATAACATGCCTACATTATTCTTTGGTTCGGTGCGATCACGGTGATATCAAATTTATATAGGTTTTATTGTGTTTTAATACATTTTCAAAAATTAAACGAATGTGTACAAAAAAGCAAAAACATTTTTTGCCATCTTCTGACGCTAATAACTTTTTTATACTTTGGCGCACGGAGATGTGTGAGGGGTAATTTTTTGCGAAATGTGGCGAAGTTTTCATTGCTACCATTTTGAGGTCTGTGTGACATTTTGATCATTTTTTATTTTATTTTTTATGTTATGTAAAAAGGTGTAAAAGTCGCATTTCGGACATTTGGGTGCCATTTCCCGTCTCAGAGGTCACCGCCGGATGTAACCGTTTTTATATTTTGATAGATCGGGCATTTTGGGACGTGGCGATACCTAATATGTTTGTGATTTTTACTGTTTATTATGTTTTATATCCGTTCTAGGGAAAGGGGGGTGATTTGAACTTTTAATATTTTATTAATTTTTTTTATTTTTTAAACTTCTTTTTTTTATTTTTTTTTCCACTATTTTTTAGACCATCTAGGATACATTAACCCTAGATAGTCAGATCGCTCCTACCATATACTGCAATACTTCTGTATTGCAATATATGGCATTTTTGCAGCACATTCATTACAATGAGCCACTGGCTCATTGTAACGAATCTGCAGATGCCAGATAGTCTCAAGTCAAACGAAGACCCAAGGCTACCATGGCAGCCGATCGCCGGCCCCCGATGACGTTCGGGGGCGCGGCGATCGAAATAAAGATGGCAGCGCCCGCGCGCCGCCGTCTTTTAAACGCCGCCGGCGACTTTGCCGGCGGCGTTGAAAGGGTTAATAGCCGCGATCGGTGCAAGCACCGACTGCGGTTATTAGTGGTGGGGGTTTGCTGCAATATGCAACAACCCCCACCTCTGTAAGAAGAGGACTCAGCCCGTGAGCCCTCTTCATACATCCCTTATACCTCTGCGCCGTAGAGCTACGGAGCAGAGCGTTAAGGGGTTAAATAATGGGGCAGATTTACTTACCCGGTCCAGTCACGATCCAGCGGCGGGTTCTCTGATGCTGATTGGGGTCCGGCCGGGATTCACTAAGGTCCATGCGGCGATATCCGGAGTTGACCTTCTATTTCTGGGTGCAGGTAAGTGCGTGTCAAGCAACACTTTTAAAAAAAATTTTATACCGTTTTTTTTTTCGAATCCGTTGGGTTCGGCCAAGCCCCCCGATTTCCGTCGCATGCAACCCGGCTCCGAAATCCGCCATCCCCGAAAATCCCGAATTCCCGGTGGAATTCGGCGCAAAAGCGAAATCGTCGGGATACCCGACGGAATCGTACGATTCGGACCCTTTGTAAATGAGCCCCATTGTTAATCAGTTCTTCATCTGTGTATATATTTGGCAATATATATATTCAGGGTCATTTACTAGGGCTTAGAGGGTGGGCTCAGCTAATGGGGAGTAGGCCACTGCTGTGATGTCCCCTACCAGATAGATCAAGAGGCTGTAGCCTCTTGATGTATCTGGCTGCACAGCAGTAGCGGCAGAGCTATCATACACTGCGGCACCAGTGCTGGCATATGATAAATGACCCCCATTGTATGTATATATTGTAGTATATTTGTGTATTCTGAAGTATAATGTGTAGGATGCAGACAGTGGTGAGATTCAGGTATGCGGAGACCCAACCCTCTGATGGATTCTTGTTACGTCACTGGTGTCTTGCCCATGTAATCACCATGATAACCTTCATCAAAAATGGTAAGCCTGATACCTTCAAATGATGATAGATTACTCCCTTGTCCCATTGATGTTCCACAGGATGGATTAGATCATAGCTGCTCAGTGCACGCACGGTGAAGCAAAGAGTTCTGGATTCATCTTTATGGGTCCACTAGATAAGCCTAGAGACGGCTTGTGACGTATGCCTGTGGGATGTCAATCAAGTTAGAAGGGGTGTGGCTCAGTGTGACTCTTTAGGAGATTGGGGCCACCCACATGACTCTTCACACGTAACTTATGCTATTTTGCTAATTTTTTCCTCTTTGGCCTGTATATAGGGAGTCTAATTACAACAAGTTTCCCTATATATCAGAGAACAAGGAAATATTCATCAATACTAGTAATGTAGCACAAGGACGGAGTTCAACAATCTGCAGTTACTTGACATCAGCTATGGATATAAAGCAGTATCTAAGCAGAACTTCCGTCTTATAACTAGATCATATTATCATTCAAATGAACATCTGGATTTCTTATATACATTTGATTTTATAAGATTTGAAGTAACTATAGTCAGGACCTCATTATGGGTAGAACATACAGAACCAACGTGAATAATGTAGGAACATTGCAACCTAGATGGCCATATTCTACAGCAAAATGACAAACAGTTTTATCCAGAGGCATGCTGTGTGCAAATTGAAGCCTCATTTAAGAGCGTATTGCATGATTATACCGCGAGAAAAGTTATAAAGTTTACCAAAGTGTAAAATCTAAGTTTTAATGATTTTAGTTCCGGCAGCTTTACAGAACAGGCTATGGAAGCAAATAAGAATATTGAGAATATATAAGATTCGGTCTACTACAATAAAAGCGTAATGGGCCATACCCGCTTGCTTTAGAAAAGCCCTACCTACCTCCACAAATACTGTTAGTTCCAGCACAGGTGTAACAATGAATGTACTGCTCATTGTATGTATCAATATGTTTAGTTGGCCTTTGATCTCAGGACCTGTAAATTATGGTAATTTTCAGTTTAAAGGGGTTGGTCACTTTACTTCATGTATTTTGTATGTATTTTGTATGTAGTTTGTGTGTGTAGGTGGCAGGATATTAGGTTCTAATACGCATCAATTAAAAGTTCTGCACCGTTTCCTTGATATGTAAAGTGAACCTGTCCATAAAATGGCCGCAGGTGGAGGGTCATGTGATCTCCAACTGTCCATGAGCAATCGCCCTTCCAGGACCTTGTTCCGAATCAGAAAGCTTAGTGACACCATGCTACCACACAGAGATGCAAGGATTGGTGGAGTGGTGCATTAGGAGTGAAAGCAATGCCCCATGTGCACCAGCTTTCTAATTTACATGAAATAAAATATATAGTAAAAAAAGGAATGCTGGGTACGGTAGCCTAGCCACACTGACTCAAACGTGATTGAAACACCTGCAGTACACCCAGAATCTATTGTTTCCATGGGTTTCCTCCAAGTCCTCCGGTTTCCTCCCACACTCCAAAGCATCTACACACTGGTAGGTTGATTAGATTGTGAGCCCCACTAGGGACTGATTTGGCAAGCTCTATGTAGCACTGCATAATCTGTGTGCACTATATAGATAAAGGAGTTATTATTATTATTATTATTTTTATTATTATTATCTATGCTTAACCCTTAACCCAAGACCCCACAATGGTTAAGGGCCACATGTGGCTTGTGACCCCCTTCACTTTTGCAGGGTCAATGTTTTTAATGTTTTAATGTTACTCACAGCTAAAAATAAACTAAAGTTTCCAACTATCGGAAGCAAAGGTTACACCGGTACACGAGGGGTATACATAATTCATGATGTTTGAACATCAAGGAGCTACATAAATTGAATTGTTTAGTTCTATATTAGTCTGCGTTTTGTGCCAACCACTTTTTTACTGTCTGTGTTCTGGCAGTAGTTGTAGGACACATTGCTCCCTGAAGAGCTGAGGCCAAGTACTTGCATCTGATTAGTTGGCTGAGGCTACTAAACAGGCAAGCAATGGAAGCAGCCTGCCATCCCCCTGGAGACTTCATTTCTGCTCAGTTTAAAATGCAAAATCTTGAAGAGAATTTAGAAGATTTAATATTTGACTGCATATGTGTCTTTCCTTACTTTATTTTTTCGGCTTTGCATGCTATGAGATTACCAGCAATAAAAAAACACATGTTGTCGATCTATGCCAGAATATCCAGATGTTACAAAGTTAACCTTGAGGCTGATAAGTTGCCATAATTTAAAGGAGTCGTCAAGGTTAAAAAATTTGATAACTGCTCCATTCTTTTTGGTAGAATGGATTCAGTGAAACCTAGCTCCAGATAGCTCCACCACACAGGAAATGGAGCTATCTGCATCCTGTCTATTCTATGTCTCTCAGTTACCAAGAACAGCATATCCATAGGTGTGCTTAGTATTGCACCTCCACTACTTGAGGACCTATTACTTGAATAAACCTGAATTCCAGGCTATACCTGTATTTTATAAGCTGCACCAATACAGATGAGACCCAACAATAAGTGCCTGACTCACACAATCAGATTACACCGGCTACAGATACCTTTATGTTTTTTGTAACAGTGAATTTAATGCGTGAAATGTCAAGTTAAAGAAAATCTACCATTTGTTTTTATGTATAATGAACCAAGCAATATAGCTACATTGATGCAGAAACATATCTTGCTTAATCCCTGAACTGAGTGGTTTTGTTTAAAAATTATGATAATGAGGCTCAGACGCTCCTGTGGCTGCCCCAGCGCTTCTCCTCATACCCTAATTATGCACTGCTCCCGTCTTATCTGACCTAGCATAAGCGGAGAATATGTCATCACTGTTTTTTTCCCTGACAGGCAGAAGTAATCTATTGATGCACCAACCCCCAACTGCTTTGCATGAGTCACGGATTTATCCTCCAAGGAGCTATGAAGGGTGTATGAAGAGGGCTCATGGGCTGAGCCCTCTTCATACAGAGATGGGCTTTGCTGCATATCGCAGCAAAGACCTATCGCTAACACCCGTGGTCGGTGCCGCATTGTAATATATAGTGTGCAGAAATGCCATATACTGCTATACAGTTGTATTGTAGTATATGGTAGGAATGATCGGACCAGCTAGGATTAATGTACCTTAGAGGGTCTAAGAAATAGTTAAAAAAAAAAAGAAATAAAGTTTAAAAAATGTAAAAAAATTTATGAAATGTTAAAAGTTCAAATCACCCCCCTTTCCCTAGAACCACTCGGTTCAGGGATCAAACAAGGTATGTTTCTGCATAAGTGTTGTTACATCATTCTCAAGGTATGTTTGGTTCACAATACAGAAAAACAAATGGTAGATTTCCTTTAAAGTTTCCTGCATCTGTATAGGTTGCTGTATGTTAGTCTGTGTGCAGCAATCCACACATCCATAAATGGATTTTTTAGGTTATTGATACTGATGAGCAATCCTTAGCTCGGTAGCACTGCATCTATTCTCTTAGATGAGAACTGAGCTGCGGTTACATCATCTAAGAATGGTTCATCAATATTAATAACCCGGAAAATCTCCTTAACAAAACTAGCAGAAAAGTTAGGAAGTTTTTCAGGCCTAAAAATATTGTTGATCAATTCTTAGAACGGTTTGAATTCCCTTCCAGTTGACATCATTTCCTTTGTTTTCTTATCCCCATCTTTTACTTCTCTCTACACACTTACACCCCTTATCTTATTGGCTTGATTTGATTAACTGTATAAAATGTGATGTGGATAAAATGAATTGCCGTGGTCTTTAACTACATGAATAGGCTACTATACATTCCATGGAACAATCAGCTTCCAGCTACATCCAATATATCGGTTAAGGGACTAAGAGGCTGCTTGAGCTTCTCATCACTGCAAGGATCCAGGTATCAAGTTCTCACATATTACTATACTGTACATGTATAGATCATCCAAAAATCATTAACCAATGGAAATATATTAACGGGAACCTGTTACCAGCCATCCCCCCACAAACCAGACACGGTGCTTTTCAGATATCTTTATACATGATCACTGTATTCATGCGATTAAGGTCAGACAGTAGGTGATCTCCTTATAGAGGGATTGCCAATTAAGGCCACCTTAAAGGCGTGTGGAGACTTAAAGCCATAGATGCTCCACTAGGGAATTCTGGGAAGTATGCAAATACGTCTTCCAAGGTGTTAAATGGAAAGCAATGTGCAACACCCTCGCCGATGCAAGGCAGAGCTGTGTTTGCGAATACGTCCCACCATGTAGCTTGCAGCCTGTGTAGGGTCTGATCAGCCCCACAGCATGTCACTACATAACACTAGATAACACAGATGAGTACTGCAGTGGTAGATCCTGCCTGGCAAGGCAGGAGTTAATTCTTTGATGTGATGTAAGATGTGAGCTGGGATGTAATTGGAGGAGTAACCACCACATGACCAAGAGCTGAGAAAAAGTGACGGTTGGAGATTTCCAACAGTCAGTTCAGTCAGAGAAGTGAGTCTGACAGGATTCAGTCAGAAAGACTAGCCAGTCAGACCAAGCAGTAAGATAGTAGAGTGTAGTGAGTTAGACAGAGAGAGGAAAGGGGTATCATCCTACCTTCCAGGGTGATACCTGAAGCAACCCAGGACAAGCTGAAGCAGCCTTTTAGGACACAGCTATCTCCCAGCCTGCCATTGCATCCAGGCTGATGATCCCTCCTGTGGCTCCCTCCAACTGCATCTCAGCACTCCACCATTTTGTTAAGGCACGTTGCTGCGGTTCCTGTCGGTTCCAATAAAGAACTGTAAGTTGTTTTTGTTCAACCTCTGCCTCCGTCTGGACCCTGCTACTATGGCTGCCATAATCACAGGCACCCTGTCCACTACACAGAGACTTATACTCTAGACACCAAAGGGTTGCCCCAGGGAGAACCGCTATAGCAGACTCTCCCTCATCATTTCTTGCCAAAACCACCCTGCTGGAGACCTGCCAGGCTGTAGGACAGCCCTCTGGTTCCCCATACCAAGAACCGTGACACTAGCGTGCCTAGGACGCAACCGCCAGCCACTCAGGTACTGCGGGCCCCGGGTGACTCCAGGCCCCAAGAAAAGGCTAGGCCCCGGTGGGGGATGTTGCAAGTGGGGTCACGAACAGGATACACCCCGTATTATCTGATGTTCGGGAGACACGGCCATCTCTCTGCTGATATGACCTGGAACATGGAGTCCCCTGATTCCCAGTCTTTACTCCCCCAGACTGACTGGGTTCACGAACACCAGAGGCGCCTGGCGGATGCCAGAGAAGTTGTGGATCTACGGTTGGAAGAGGCCCGAGAGAAACAAAAAAGGGACTTCGATCGTAATGCCTGTGCTGAGCCTCTTGCCCCAGGAGATCGAGTGTGGCTGCGCAACAAACATCCCACCAGTAAGCTAGATGGGCGTTGGGAGCGTGAGCCATACCTAGTTAGGGACAGTCTCTCCCCTGAAGTCTACGAGATTTCAAGAGGAGACCGTCCACTACTCCGGGTACATAGGAACCAGCTGAAGAGATGTCTTCGTCCTTTTGCCCCTATGTCCACACCTCTCACCTCGACCCCAAACTTACAGACCTCCTTGTGTTCACCTACCCCCAGTTTCTTAGAACTTGTGACTGTGCCTCAACTCTGTTTTGTTACTTCCACTCCAGTAAGAGGTACCTCGGAGAGACCATTATCCCCACCGCAGTCTCCAATACTGCTGCCTGTGGAGGATGATCCGGCTCCAGAGTCTGCAGCCCCTGAGGCATCAGAGGCAACTGAGACTCCGACTCCAGCGCCTGACTCAGAGGAGGACGATGAGGAGGTTGTTATCTTCTCCCAGCCGGAACTTCGGTGGTCTCAAAGGGAGACAAAAGGTAAAGCTCCTGCGTACCTGCAGGAGTATCAACTGGTGTCGCACAGAAGGAGGAGGCAGGTACGCTTTTCTGACACCGAAGTACTCACCACCGAAGGAGGTACTGAGTAACCCCTGATGGGCTGTAGCCCTCTTCAGGTACTGTGTATATTGTACATAGACTTATTTCTGCTATCCCAGTTGGGCTGAATACACACCTATCCTATAGAGCCAGAGACTTTCCTGGGACTCTCACCCTTATTTATCTCAGTCAAGAGACTTTCCTTGAACTGCCCACTGTCATGTGCTATGATAGCACCCCTTCCTCTGCCACAGCAGAGATTCCTACCAAAGGACTCTGTCCCTCTACACAAAGAGGAGACCCTTTGCTTCTTTTATTGCACTTTTCCCCACTTCAAGGGCTGTACCCAGAAGATGGACTTTGCTATTAAAGACCTTTTGAGAGACTTTTGCCAACCTCAAGGAAAAGTTGCTACTTTATTTATTTTTACATGCACTTTTATGCCTTTCCTTTTCAGGTAAAGAGACATTCTATGCTGCTACCCTGAGTAGCCTATCAATCTGTAATGTTTGTAATGTTATAAGATGTGTACCCATTGGGCTCCTAAGCCAATGTGAGTTTACAAAATGTTTGCACACTGTCAATTTATGCCAGTAGTTTGCACTAACCTTTTATAGGCTTTTCAGATTGTAGTGTGGCTGTGTCGGACCGTCCAATATGTAAACCCTGACCGCTATCTTATGCCTCAAACCGAAGTTTGTAAGTGGGGGTAGTCCGTAAACTACGGGTCCTTAGGGGACCGGGGGTGTTACAGAGATAGCACCTGGATGCCACTCATACAAGGGTAAGAATGTCAGTCGGCAGGCACTTATACATTTGTATAATGTCTCATTGTGTCACATATGCCAATGTAATGCATGTATATACACTATATATTTGTCGCCAGGGAAGAAGTGTTTATATAACAAATATACAGGCCCTGGTGCAAGGAGTGGATTACAGTACATGACACCACACCTTTCCTACTGTACAGTTTGGTTTAATGGCATTAGCGACCAACTGTCATAATTTTACATGTCCTTGTCTTAGTCCGACACCAACCCAGGTGCCTGTCTCAAGGACCATGGGCGGTTTGTCCCTACAGATCATGTAGCCTGCACTCCACAGAAGTGCCCCTATCTACCTCTTCGCCCCAATCAGTCTGTAGTCCAGCCGAGGGCGGCTCTTTCAATTGCCCCGGGGGTATGCAACACCCTCGCCGATGCAAGGCAGAGCTGTGTTTGCGAATACGTCCCACCATGTAGCTTGCAGCCTGTGTAGGGTCTGATCAGCCCCACAGCATGTCACTACATAACACTAGATAACACAGATGAGTACTGCAGTGGTAGATCCTGCCTGGCAAGGCAGGAGTTAATTCTTTGATGTGATGTAAGATGTGTCATCCAATCACATGTGTTATCCTAATGTATTGTAAGCTGGGATGTAATTGGAGGAGTAACCACCACATGACCAAGAGCTGAGAAAAAGTGACGGTTGGAGATTTCCAACAGTCAGTTCAGTCAGAGAAGTGAGTCTGACAGGATTCAGTCAGAAAGACTAGCCAGTCAGACCAAGCAGTGAGACAGTAGAGTGTAGTGAGTTAGACAGAGAGAGGAAAGGGGTATCATCCTACCTTCCAGGGTGATACCTGAAGCAACCCAGGACAAGCTGAAGCAGCCTTTTAGGACACAGCTATCTCCCAGCCTGCCATTGTATCCAGGCTGATGATCCCTCCTGTGGCTCCCTCCAACTGCATTTCAGCACTCCACCATTTTGTTAAGGCACGTTGCTGCGGTTCCTGTCGGTTCCAATAAAGAACTGTAAGTTGTTTTTGTTCAACCTCTGCCTCCGTCTGGACCCTGCTACTACGGCTGCCATCATCACAGGCACCCTGTCCACTACACAGAGACTTATACTCTAGACACCAAAGGGTTGCCCCAGGGAGAACCGCTATAGCAGCCTCTCCCTCATCATTTCTTGCCAACACCACCCTGCTGGAGACCTGCCAGGCTGTAGGACAGCCCTCCGGTTCCCCATACCAAGCACCGTGACACTAGTGTGCCTAGGCCGCAACCGCCAGCCACTCAGGTACTGCGGGCCCCGGCTGACTCCAGGCCCCAAGAAAAGGCTAGGCCCCGGTGGGGGATGTTGCAAATGCTTCCTTAATCCCATATGTTTTTGGACTTCTTGTAGGTCATACTTGGTGTTAAGGGGGCTACCCTTCAAGGTAGCAAATGGAGCCGTTGTTTTCCATTCATGCAATTAAAGCCACCATTCTTCTAAAAAAGACTTTTATTGATGCCCTCCATTATGAAAAATCCAGCCTTGGAGGGGGGAGCTCTGACATACAGTCAAGTTTTCCTACCTCCTAACTTCAGCTGAAACTGCTTACCCGGCCCCCCTCAGGAATAAGGGAGTTAAGAGATATGTTGGGGCTTCTTTACTAAGGGTCCACAGATTGCACTTTCATTGCCGCTGTGACAGGTATTTAACTGGGGATTGTGTCACATGGGATCAAATTTTGGTGCAGCTGCGCTGGCTTTCATGGGACAGAAATCGGGGGGGGGGGGGGGGGCCATTGAAAGATCGGACTGATTTGGACTGAGCACAGGATTTAAGATTCAAATTTTGTCATAGGACAATGCACTTACATGCACCAGGAAGAAGAAGGTGGACTCTGGCGGACTTGAACAGGGAAGCGACACATGCAGGTTATTGGTCGCACGATCTTAGTGAATCGCGCCAGAGTGCATTATCGTCAGACACTCCATAATTTGTGCCCCATTGTCTGTGTGACTGAGAGAATTCCTGAGGTAGTGGGGAAAAAGAGAATTGAGATAAATACAGGCTTTCTGTTACATGCTGAAGAATTATCAGCTACCTCATTCACCACTTCCACAGTAATTCTCTTCAGTGAGTCACACAAAGCCAGAGGCTATCTATCTCAGGTCACTCATTTTCCCAACCTGCAGGAATTCTCTTCAGGGAGTCACACACAGCCAACATCTCTCTCACCGCTCTCATTTCACCCTGCCTCTTTCCTGAAGGGTTACCAGTGTCAGCGGCAGTTAGGATACAGAGTAGGTAAATTTTATGCTAGCACTCCCCCGCCTCCATGACAAGATCAATAGCAACAGAGGACATCAATAAAAGTATTTTTTAGATAGATTTGGTGGCTGTAATGCATAAAGGCATCAGTAAAACATCTGTAAAGACATCTCCCATTTGTGGGAGAGTCGCTGATGACAGGTTCCTTTAAAGGAAACCTACCACTTGAAGTGGCAGGTATAAGAAGGACATACCGAGCATCAGCTCAGGGTGAGCTGGTGCCGGAGCTTATTTTTGTTAGTGTTTTAAACCGCGGTATCGCGGTTTAAAACACTTTTTAAACTTTATAGCCGGCGCAGGGAGGTACGCGCTCGGCGCTTACCATGCGCGCGACCGTTCGCGCGGCTACATAGGAAGTGAAGGAGAGCCGCGCGCATGGTAAGCGCCGAGCACGTACCTCCCTGCGCCGGCTATAAAGTTTAAAAAGTGTTTTAAACCGCGATACCGTGGTTTAAAACACTAACAAAAATAAGCTCCGGCACCAGCTCACCCTGAGCTGGTGCTCGGTATTTCCATCAGAAACCTGCCACTTCAAGTGGTAGGTTTCCTTTAAGTGCTTTCTCTAGTGGTTGCACCTGGCCACCACCACAGTAGAGCACCAGAAGACATGGATATGGGAAGACTTCATGTAGCCAGAATAGGACTTCTCACCATTCTGCAATCTCTACAATCCTGAAGAAAGGTCATTAATATGAAAAAAGCCCTTCAGGATTGATAACCTTTTCAAAATTGTTCTGTATTATTCTAATAATGAGCAGTATTTGGTACTTCAGCGTCTATTAGACCCTATTGAAGATGGATGAAAAGAAAATTGCTAAATTTCCAAATATATTTCCAAGTTTTTCCTTAGAGACCCATAGATTTTTTTAAAGATGTTTTTACATTTGATTTGAAATCTGTTAATGGGATGTTTAGAAGCATCTCATTAGTAAGAATTGTAGTCCCTATCCGGCCTCTCTGTGTATTCAATATGTTAAATATCTTCAATAATTGAACCAACATTAGGCTCTTGCTTTTAGATCCAGGGATGTATCCCCCAGTTAAGTTCCTCTATGGACCTCATTTACTTGCGAGGCTTTCTGTGCTATAGAAGTTGCATAACAAATGAATAGATTTTGTGTAATTAGAGCCAAATGTGAGAATCCTTATAAATGTGGTACTATTTGTGTGATGTTCGTCAATGACCCATTTATCAAACTGCTTGCTTCAACCAACCAATGATGATATATTTGGCCAGACTTTATGATCATTCCCTATGGAGATGTCTCTGCAAAGGCCAAATCCACATAGTAATTCAGAAAGACAGAAAGCAGAGGAAAGGAGGAATAGATTTTGCTATATTCTCCCATGTCCTAGCCAAATATGTAGAATACCAAGTAAATAACTTTGAAGTTCAATTCAATGCTCATATATAATTTACTGCAACAAACCTAATCAAAGGATTAAAAACAGCTCAAATACCATAAAAAATATCACAGAGAAACATGTATGTGTGTGAAGGTTATAAAAGTGCAATACATAATGAAAGATGGGATGTGGCACCGTCTGGTACTTCATCGCGATTGCAAGGAGGCAATGGTCTTTATGACATCAAGGGACCCCCAAGACTACAATGAACCATGAATTGTGTCTATTACACCATGTTAGAGGCAAGTTCCAAGAGATTTACAATTATTCTAAAAAACGATAATGCTTTATTATACTGTGTATAACAACATATTACATGAAATAATTTGCCATACATTGAATGATCAGATGTTAGAGGTAATTTAAACCTTTTCCTGACAAGGATGTGATATATATATATGTATATATATATCTCAGATTCGTTGCCCGGAATGTTAAAAAACTGCTCTTAGCTATAAGAAAATAGCATGGGTTAACAAAGAATATTTTATATCTATCTATCTCTCTCCATGACTGTCTCTGATTGTCTCCAGCTGTCTCTGTCTCCGACTGTCTTTGTCTGTTTAACTCTGACTGTCTCTGACCCCAGTTTTCTTTGACTGTCTCTTTGACTTTATATGTCTCTGTCTGTCTCTGAATATCTCTCTTATTGTTTTTGACTATCTCTGTCTCCAACTGTCTCTGACTTTCTCTGTCTTTGTCTGTCTCAGAATGTTTCTGTCTCCGACTGTCTTTGACTATCTCCGTCTCTGGGGCACATTTACTTACCCGGTCCAGTCGCGATCCAGCGGCGCGTTCTCTGCTCTGCATTCGGGTCCGGCCGGGATTTATGAATGTAGTTCTTCCGCCGTCCACCAGCGCTGAAAGTCATCTCATCGCGCCGGAATTCACCACCTCGGACCAAGTGAAGGTAAGCGCTCCCCAAGCAACACTTTTTCGGTTTTTAAATGCGGCGGTTTTTCCGAATACGTCGGGTTTTAGTTCGGCCACGCCCCCCGATTTCCGTCGCGCGCATGCCGGCGCCGATGCGCCACAATCCGATCGCGTGCGCCACAATCCCGGGGCAATTCAGGTACAATCGGCGCAAATCGGAAATATTTGCGTAACACGTCGGGAAAACGCGAATCGGGCCTTTAGTAAATGACCCCCTCTGACTTTCTTTGTCTGTCTCTGGTTTTCTCTGTATCCCACTATCTCTGGATTTGTCTCTGACTGTCATTTTGTCTGTGTCGAGATTTATCAGAAGTGTCTGAGAATAGAATTGTCCTAGTTGCTCATGGAAGAGCTCAAAGCTGTTTATAAAATTACAGCTGCACAACTTAAATAGTTTTAGCAACCAATCATGGCTCAACTGCCACACCAAGCAGCAGACAATGGCTCCTGTATATGGTGGTTATAAAGTGTGGCTCAAAACCCAGTCTATGATATCCCCTGAGTTCCCGAGAGCAGCTGTGCAAAATTTGTTGATTGTGAATGTGATGGTGGAGATTCCTTTAGCGGACATACATACACTTATTTTTATATATATCCCTCCCTATCACTCCCGAATATGACTCCTGGTTCCTTGGCACCTAAAAACACAGTACTAGATTTTAGGTGCCAGGGATCTAAAGTTGTAGCCATCTGAAGTGCCATTTGTGATATTCCAGTACCTTGTAGGGTAGGTATGGCACAGGTAGTGTGATAAAGTTGTCCACACAACCTCTCGTATGGCACAACAATCTCCCACAAGTGAAACAGAGCCTTATTAGTGCAGTAGGCTGCCACCAATTCTCATTTTATAAAAGCCCGCTCTGTCACAGGATTTTATCAGGTCAGAAGTCAACCTAAGAGTATATTTATAACCGAGACACAGACTTAAGTTACCGTTTGCGAGTCAACAGAGAATGAAATAGAGCATTGGCAGGAAGGGGTTAAATACAAAGGGGCTCATTTACTTACGTGGCCGCTGGAGTTCACCAAAAGTGCATTGTGCGATGATAATGCACTTTGCCGTGATTCACTAAGATCATGCAGCCAATATAGTGCATGTGTTTCTTCCCTGCTCAGGTTCGACGAAGTTTACCTTCTTCTTCCTGGTGCATGTAAGTGCTTGGGCTTGCGACACAATTTGACAGTTAAATCCCGCGCTCAGTCCGAATCAGTCGTATCGTTTGACGGTACGCCCCCCACCCCCGATTTGTGTCTCAAGGAAGCCAGCGCAAATGCACCGCAATCCGATCGTGTGTGACACCATCCCAGTGCAGACACCTGTTAAATACCTGTCCGAGCCGCACAATCCCTGAAAATGGCGAACAGTCCGACGAAAGTGCGATCAGTGGCCCTTAGTAAATGAGCCCCAAAGAGTAAAACTGCTATACTATATCATACAGCCAAATAGTTCTCACTATGTAGTACTGCTGTAAATTTCTAAAACCAACAGGTTTTGGTGTCCTGCTCAGGATTCACTTACCATAACCCATTTTTTGACACAAGTGTCGGCCCAGAAAAAAAAACTAGTATGAAAATTGGTCCAAAAATTCCAAAACTTTTATGGATAATTTATGTTAGATGTAAATTAGACAAGCTAGGAATCAACCAGCGCGGCTAGAAAGTTGCATAAAATTATAAGGCATTGTTATCCCAGGCACGAATCATTTAAAGGTGCTTTATAAGTGCTGCGTTTCCTGCAGACTCCCAAAGCAAATACCACAGACGCTTTGAAAAGCCATAAAAGTAAAAAATGGATTTCAATAAAAAACTGTGTAAAAACAAACTCATGAAAAAGAAAAAAAAAATATGCAAGTGAGTGAAAAAGAAAGTAAATGAGATAAAGATACAACATACGGCTCTCATTAGGTTTCCAACAGATTTACCTATAGCAGCTGTAAGCAATCAACCACGGTGTGCACACTTTACCCTTTCTCTACCAGTGATGGAAATATCTGCAAATAATATGTATACCAGACATTAATTTAATGGATTAAAGGTTTTTGTCATATTTAGGGCAATCAAGCAGAGAACTAACAAAGTACAGTAGGTAAGATAAGCCCATAAATTAGACAGATCACTGGTTTTAATGAGATAGTGCCCACTTAAAAACCACCAAACACGCAACCCCCTCATGTAGGGTGTGAAATCTCCTTTCTAGAATTTCCTCTTTTATGTTAGATCTCACCAACTCACCTCTAAAAAAAGTCATGTTAAATGTCATGTGAAAATGAACAAAGAAGAGTCACTTTTAGCCGGAGTGAGAGGCTGAGGGAAGTGTCACTTCAGATACCACTATTTTTGGCTCAGAATTATGCTTTTATCATATTAAAGGTAAGAATCTCTTCTTTCAAATGACATCAGGCTTATGGTTCTGTGTGCTACAGAACTAGAGATAGTTAAAGGAAACCTACCACTTTAAAATGGTAGTTATAACCCTCAAATACCTTGCACCAGCTCAGGGTGAGCTGGTGCCGGAGCATATCTTCATTATTTGCAGAAACCGCTGTATAGCTTTTTAAACTGTTTTATTCTTTATATTCCAAGCATGCTTCGGCGCTCCATGATATGTGCTCGGCACACCATGTGCGCCGCCATGCGTGCACCTGATTAGGAAGTGCCGGAGAGCCGGGCACACTCGCGCCGGCGCAACTTCAAATTTTTATCCTGGCCGGCTTCGCACGTGAGCGAAAGTGTACCCAGCTCGGTGAAGTCACCAACTCTCCAGCGGCTCCTAATCAGCCGCACGCATGGTCGCGCGCATGGTGCGCCCAGCACATATCATGGTGCCCCGAAGCATGCTTGGAATATAAAGAATAAAACTGCATAAAAAGCAATACAGCGCTTTCTGGAAATAATGGGGCAGATTTACTTACTTGGTCCATTCGCGATCCAGCGGCGCGTTCTCTGCGGTGAATTCAGGTCTTCCGGCGATTCACAAAGGTAGTTCCTCCGCCGTCCACCAGATGTCGCTGCTGCACTGAAGTTCCCTGAGGTCCGCCGGAATGCACGGGCCTATACCTGGTGAAGGTAAGCGCGAGACCAGCGACACTTTTTTTTTAAAATGCGGCGGGTTTTCCGAATCTGTTGGGTTTTTGTTTGACCACGCCCCCCGATTTCCATCACGTGCATGCCAGCGCCGATGCGCCACAATCCGATCGCGTGCGCCAAAATCCCGGGGCAATTCAGGGAAAATCGGCGCAAATCGGAAATATTCGGGTGACACGTTGGGAAAGCGCGAATCGGCCCCTTAGTAAATGACCCCCAATGAAGCTATGCTCCGGCACCAGCTCAGGGTGAGCTCAAGGAATTTGAGGGTTATAACTACCATTTTAAAGTGGAAGGTTTCCTTTAAAGACATAGGCAGGAATTAGATTTTTAAATTTTCTTCGCATTCTCAGTCTTTAACTGTCTGCATCTTTCTACACTGGAGATCAAAATTAGAGAACAATTTATTAAAAATAGTGCTGTTTGCCTGTAGTGTGCAACAGATTCATGAAATTTTTTGCTTGGTCTTCATGAATCTGGCGCCCCCTGTACTGCTCCAACAGAATGCACCATTTTTTAAGGTGCACTTTGTACAATTGTCTTGCACGTCGTATAGAATTGTGGAGCACTTCGTATAGAATTGTAGCACATGGTCCGACTAAGCAGTTACAGCCCCTTTAGGTGCACATTTGATTTTTTTCAGAAATAATGTAATCTCCATTGATTAACATTTGATGGATACCATGTCACACTCTTTTACAAAATCACCATTGTATACCTTGAGGGGACACACTGGAAGACACACAACACTGATAGACAAAGAACAGATACACGAATCAGGTCAAAACCAAGATGGTGGCAAACACACAGAATCAAATCAGTAGTGAAAGGTTGAGTAACGTAGCAGAGGTTGGAAACAAACATGAATAACTATCTGTAATAGGGAAATGCACATGGAGACTAGTAGAACCAGCAAGTCCTAATGAGACTGGGCAGATATATAAAGGAGTTCCTGAATGAGGCCCCAAGCAGCTGACTTGATCAGCTGTCGCTCACTCTAGTAAACCGTGCTGGTCAGGGCTGGGCTGCAGAGAACAGGGTGTAGCTCAATCACAATACATCAGCAGCAGCAGCCTAAGCTACAGTTCAGACACACAAAACACAATGCCACCTAAACCACACCCTGTGGACAGAGGAGGACTTGGCACGGATGTAACCATGACACATTCCTTCTAAGACATATTATGCATAAATAAAATATTAAATCTTTATTTACTGTACATACCAGCATCTTATTCTTCAGCACTTTACAGATCATGGGATACATATACACATAAAATAAGACATTACTGAGTACAAGGAGTGAGGGCCTTGCTCACAAGAACTTACAATCTATGAAGAGAAAGGGGTAACACAGGAGGTATGAGATCTTGTATAGCAGTCCAGGCACTTTTTATGAGGAAACGGAATAAGAATAATTTAATATGAACCAGTCATCAGCTGCTGTCTTGTATATAGAGTCCAGGGTGAATTGGACTGCAGATAAGCCTGTTGATTGGTATCTAGGCAAGGGGTTAGGGAAAAAAGAGTTGAAGCTTCATGCAGTTAGGGAATGTAATAGACATTCCTAAAGAGTTGGGTATTAGAAGCATGTTTGATACTTTTGTGATTGCATATTTGTCTGATAGTCTAGGGTAGGACACTCCATAGAATCGCTGCAGCTCGGGAGAAGTCTAAGAGATGTAAGTGGGAAGTGTAAATTAAAGAAGAAAAAGATCTAAGATCACTGGCTAATTAAAGAGCACAAGATGGGCAATAGACTTAGAGGAGAGGAGAGGGAGGAGAGTTAGGGAGGAGCTGTACTGCATAAATTATTGTGGAGGAGGGTGATTTGTTTCAATTGTATATGGAAGGCGATGGGCAACCATTGCAGGGACTGTATTGGAGACATCTGTGTAGCATGTAGCATGTACATTGGAAATACACATAATGGGGGACATTTACTTACACATCCGAGTCGTGATCCCTGATCCAGAATGTCTGCCAGAATGCACATCTGCCGCGATCCACATAGATCCTGCACCCGATATCCTGCATGTGTCGCTCCCGCTCATGTCCGCCAAAGTTCAAACTCTTTCTTCCCGACGCATGTAAGTGCTTGGCTTGCGACACAAGTTTGAATGTTAAATCCCACGCTTAGTCCGTATCCGTCGGATGTCCGATGGCGCGCCCCCTGATTTGTGTCACGTGAAAGCTCGTGCGATTGCAAGACAATCTGATTGTGTGCAACACAATCCCCGCAATCCCCTAAAAGTTGGAAAACCCGACGAAAATGCAGCTGTGGGACCCTCCGTAAATAAGCCCCCTCCCACTCCTTCCAGTATAAGTAGAAACTTTCTTATTTCACAGCTGATAAAAATCCTATTACAGGGTCGAAACATATCTGATCGATAAACATATCGACAGTAAAATTTCAACAGTACCTTTATTTCTTCACATATTTGTGCCATTACAAAACATGTTGCCTTCTTTATTAGCCCTTATTACATCATTCCACCAGGCAATCCATTTAGTAAATTGATGAATATCTGGTACAGCAATCAGGACGAGGCAACGTAACTTCTTCTCATTGGTCAGTTTGAAAATGTACATTCTATAGTGAACAGGAGTCTCCAACGTTCCTAAATAAACTGAACCTATTGCTTGTGATTGATGGGGTCTACAATACTGTGCAGCTAACCATTTCAATCATGCAAAAAGTTCAGATTTTTTTGGTGTTTGGTGAATGATCCTCAATAGGATCCCACATAATTCATTGTATGGAACACATTTCCTGTACGGAGAGAAGAATCCAATAGTTTGTTTTAGCTTACCATGTAAGTGTGGAGCTCTGCATATGCGAAATAAGGGAGATGATACTGTAAGTGTCATCTATTTCCAGAGAAGGATGGTTTTTTTTTACTAGCTTGCATACAATTTATGAAATACCCCTATTTTGTATAGCTAGGTATGAATTACACTTCACGTGGTTCTTACACCTCTAAGTATTGCCTACTCCATCACTCCATCCAATTTCCAAAGTTGCAATTTGAAATTCATCCTCAGAAATAACGTAGCGTTCTGTGCGTGTTTGTATGTGTGGGCCTAGTACAGTGTCAATGGATGACTGATTTCCTTAATTTCCCAAAGTGAATAGCAGCCCATTTCAGTATGAATACGGCGCATAATGAACCTTGTTATGAATGATTGTCGAGCCTGAGAGCGGAGCAACTGGCTACGATGGCAATATACAGCAATGTGACATGACGGAGGCCCTTTTTTTTCTTCTAGCAGTAATGAATAGTTGCCTGCCTGCCTGCCTCAGACAGACTTTCTCTGGTTTACGTAAATCCTGTATTCGTTGTTTCTTTAATGGAAAAGCAAAGCATGCAAGAAATACGGTGTCCTCTAAAATCTCCCGATAATGATAAACCAATCTCCATCAATGTCAATGTATTCTGGGAGCAGTTGACAGGTAGATAATCACAGCTAACTATCAGCAATAAGTTTAACAAGAAGCTTTTTTAACTTACTACAGAGAATGTAGTTAAGGTTACATTACTTGTCAGACACACCAAGAATGAATTTGTGAAGTATACACTGAGCAGGGCACTCTTGGGATTAAAGCCGCTAGACCGCCGCACCGCCGCCTCTTCATGTGCATTCCAAGTTTGGTGATCACATGGATAAAGGCGAAAGCACAATTCACACTGGATAATTATACTTTCATTGCTTCTCACTCATTTCATTTGAAATAAAATGTAACCCAGGATGTCAAAAATGATTGTAATATTGTACATTTTTGAAATCTAAATAAAGTTTCATTTGTATAGTTAAACAAAGTCAGGTCTCTCTGTATTGTACATCTTGGACCTTCTCAATATTTTTAATATTTCCGCTTGCTGACAGGGAATGGAAATCTTCCTGACGTCATTAAAGGGGTCTATTGCCCTCAAGGACAAGAAATAACAAAAGTGAAATAAATACACAACAAAAATTCACACCATACCCAACAAAATTCGGGTATGGTGTGCACACCAATCCTAAAAAGATTTGTATATGAGAGATGATGGCAAAGGCACTGTAACGTATACCGGGTGAAAGTTGCAGGTGGTGCTCAGCCAATTGAGACGTGCATATCAATGTAGAAAGGAAGACAAAAGATGCGGCACGCAAGAACCCAATAGCTCTTCTTTATATGTGAATCATAGGACAGGGAGGTGTGGCAAGGCATGATCGTCAGCGAAGGACCGTTTCACGCACACTCCTGCTCTTAGTCTAGCTGTAACCATGCTTTGCCGCACCACCCTTTCCTATGATTCACATTAAATAAAGAAGAAGAACTATTGGGTGAGTGTCGCATCTTTTGTCTTCCTTTTTACATTGAAATATATAACCCTTTCCCCTTTGCTTCAGTAGTGGCTCTTGTACTTGCCTATAGACCTTGCAGACCACATGTGCTGACATAACTTTAAGTCTAGAAGTGACCAATGAGCCAATTCCTGACGTTAGCGGTCCTGGGACGTGTGATCTGGAGTGACAGCAGAGGCAATGGATTAGCTTAGCCACCAATCGCCATTGGCTGTTCCAGTCTAACAAGCCCAATAACAACATAAACTGTGCAACTGGGATTGAGGGTCTCCAGAGAAGTTTTATTCATTTTATTTATTTTCCAAATTTTTGCAAATCTCAGGAGTTTATTCAAAAAACCCTTACATTTTTAAGAAGACATGTTGTCTCTCCTAACGTATATCTTTTTTCAAAAATAGTCATATAACCTTAGAATAACAGGACTGGAATATATTTTTTCTTAGAATTGTGTCTTGTCCCTTATTTATTGGGAGTGAGCGTGTATTCACATGTTCAGTTTTTTAGATGCAGATTTTGAAGCCAAAAGCAGGTGTGGATCGAAATAGTTGAGAACATATCATTGAGAGAAGCTGTTTCTGGTTTTTTTAAACCCTACTCCTGGTTTGGATATCAAAAACTCCATCTGAAAAACTGTGAATGCACCCTTACCATTCTACTTTTAGTAGGGGTGTTACCGCACCATTTGACAACCTAAGCATTTCTTGAAAAAGGTTGGAATAAAAAATCCTTAGACTGTGTTCACCATTGTGTCATGAGGAAGGTCTGGTATACCCCAAAACAGCATAAATAAGAAATTCATCTAGCTATGTTTTTATTGATTTTTATACACATCTTATTACTTTGTTTTATGTGGAAAACCTTAACTGTATAATGCCCAGGTTTTCTGTCAGTTACAGGACAAATCATTTCATTTAGTTTTTAAACTTTGCAGTCTACACCTTATTAATATTTATTTATACACTAAATGTGGACTTAGGTTTTGCTTGTCAATTTATAGTTTTCAATGACAACATTTTTAGGTACATAAAATGTATTCATAAGCTTTAACTCATTTGTTTAAGAAATGAAAAACTTTATTCCAAGAGTATAAATATATTGCTAATTAATATGTATAAATTTGTATGTTTTTTTTTTAATTCTTGTGCTTTTGCATACTGAGATGAGACAAACTATGAGAGCATATTTATAGTGGTACACCCATCGATATTTGGGTCAAGTGGTTTTGTGGACCCAGACCCGAACACCTATGATTGGTGCTTGCACTCGTTGTGGGTGTTAACCCTTTAAATAGGTCTGCTCCAAGTTTAGTAACTGTGTAAACCCATTTGCCATTAGTCTTGCCAATTCTTATTTATTTGATGCCAGTAAGTGAGTGTCAAATCTGATATCTCATGGCGCCGCAGCATTGTTCTCCAGATGCTTTTTCAGTTAAAAACTTATGTGAATAAACCAACATTTTCCCTTGGCTCTCTTTATGTTCCTTTTAAACAGTGTAAGTGCTTTCTTATTGTCCGGACCTTTCTACTGCTTACTAGGTGCATATAGACAAAGAGACTTTTTTTTATCCCACACTGTGCAGGAAGGGTCCGGCCAAACATAAAGTAGTAAAAAGAGTTGTAGTTTCATTGTGACATCATTCAAGTGTAATGCTCTGGCAAGACGGTACCAAGATATTTAACTATAAGCAAAATCTCCATACATAAAAATCCATTCTTTAAAATAGCATCAGGCATGTGGTTCTGCGATCTAAAGAACCGGAGATATGGGCAGGTAAAATCATAGTTGCAAGCTGTAAATCTATGGCGTAACAACAGCGGTAGCACGAGTCCGGCGGAACATTTATTAGTGCCATTCTCTCGCGCCTTTCCACTTTTTCTGATAAATAAAGAGTAAAAATCATAAACATGTTAGGTATTGTCGTCTCCAAAAAAAGATTATTAATAGAAAATCGCACTCAAATACCAGAATTGCCACTTTTTCGTCATTTTTCCATCCACGAATAGTTGAATAAAAAAATGATCGAACAGTCACATAAGTCCCAAATTTATATATGTCAAAACACAAGTATGTACCGCAAAAATGACACCTTACACAGGTCTGTACACCAAAGTGCGAAAAAGTTATTGGCCACAGAATTTGGTTAAATAGTGGCAAATACTTTTTTTGTACAAAAGATTTACTTTTTTTTTAATCTAATAAAATCGGAAGAAGTTTGCAGGACCTAGTTCCCTTTTTGTGCCAGTACCGAGCTGTGTTACAAGAGTAAATGATCTCATGTCAGTGTCACCTTGTGACAAAAAAAAAAAAAAAAGTAAAAAAAAAATTACCCAATCCTTCAACAAAATAATAAAATCTTCTGAATATTGTACTTCCATACCTGTTACAACCCAGGCTACCCTGGATATTATTTATTCCAAATAACAAAAAACTTTAAAAAAATAAATGATACACAAAAAATTATATTAAACAAGATCAAAAAACTTGAACCCCAAGTGAGTACCAATAAAATCTAAAATGCTTTCACAAAAAGTAAGCCCTCAGACAGCTTAATTGAAAAAGTTATAAAGCTCGGAAAGGGGCTATGCAAAAAGATTTTTTCGCCCATAATTATTTCATCATGCCAATGAAGATAATTTAAAAGAAAAAAAAAAATGTTGGTATTGCTGTATGTGTATTGACCTGGAGAAATTGTTTTGGGTTCGATGATAAAGGCAAAATTTTTTCAATTCAGATGTTAATTCTTTTTTTAAATATGCTGTAAAATAAAAGTTCACCAAAGTATTAAACCCCAAATTGTGCTATTGAAAACTTTATTTTGTCCCAAAAAACAAGACCCCATATAATTATGATGACAAAAAAAATTGTTTGTAGAAGGTTTTGAAGGAAAAAAAACAGGTGTGAAATTTGTGGTTAAATCATTCTTACTGTTCGTCATTTTTTCTACACCTGCCTAATACCTGCACAACTGTATATTTTTTTGGTATAAAAGCTTAATTGACTCGTTTTACACACAGAGTATAACTCATTGGGCATTATCCACATCTTAGTTACAGTCTAGAGTTGCCACCTCTTGTTCTATTAGGCAGCCAGGCAGCTTCTTGGCTCATATTTCAATCTCTCCTGCTCTGTTTTACATTTAATTACCCAAGCCTCATTAGATACTGGCTCACCTATCCCATCTCTAGAAGCCAGCGACATTTTCAGTTCTGCTTCACATTGAGCATTAATTTCCTTCAGCACTTGCCCTATTAATCATGATAACAATCAGATTAGTACAATTATTTTAATGAGCTAATGAGATGTAAAGAGCAGATGATACACTTTTATACCTTCCCATGCTGGCGCCCTTTGAAAAATGCCACCCATGTCAATAAAGCGCGAGCAGTAAATGTGCTCTTTCAGGTCGGTTTCATGTGATAAAAGGGTTTGAGACTGACAATTTTAACCATAGTTCTCTCAATCTACTAAATAGAGTGAGTCACGGGAAAGAACGTAATTTTGGTTGTGTATCATAATTGATCCAAATAAATTAAAATTTGATCAGAGACTTACAAAAGTTACCACTCTTTACACTACATTCAGAGGGGAAGTCATTAATTTTGGCACAGGGTGGCTCTAATACTATATTTTTCGGTGGGATATAAGGATTAATGAATTGGCGCATGGACTAAAAGGCTTAGAACTCACAAGACCAGCTATAATCTGGTCTCTTTTGGCGCCACAAGGAGTGCCATAAAAACTGTCGTAAAAAATAGAATTGCCAGACAACTGGTGGATTCACAAGCAACCCCAAAATTTTGCACCCAAAAATAGAAACGGTCAAGAGTGTTGGAAAATACCAATATTATGGCACCGACACTTCAAAAATTTAGGTGCAAGAAGTGCAGAAAGGATAAAAAAAAAAAACTTTAGTTTTCCGTTTAGAAGGCCATATTAAATGCCCCCCCCCCTTAGTCTCTTGCTAAACCTTTGTATAAGAGAAGAGAACTTGACCCATGAAAACAGCTTTCCCCTAGTTATTATTCCCCCCCCCCCCCCCGTTAGTTTTTTTCTGCAAACTGACTTCAGTCCCCCCCACTCCCCAGTCTATGTGCTGCGACTTTTCATTTTTTTGGTGACTTTTTATGCGAGTGTCACAAAAACAACCCCCATAACATAAGTTTCTACCCATGGATAAAGTTTATTGGGCCAATCAGGAGCATTCACACTTCACTCATTTTCACACGTCAGTAGGACAACTAAATATAAGAAATTTGTAAAATATTATTTCTGTGCTATCTTGACTCCGTTAATGATTTCTCCCTTCATGAAAAGCTTCCTCTAAATTCTGTCTTGCTAGTTACAGTCAGAAGCTCACTGAGGTTACATAGATTTATGGAGAGGGGAGGGGGGGGGGACATTAAATAAGTAAATGGGTGAGATTTCACAAAAAGGAACAAATTCTAAAAAAGATATTTCATACCCTTCAAGTCATTGTCAGTGGAAAGAGGGCAGAAAGCTGATTAACACAAACTGCTTAAATAAGGAAGAAAGGCAGAGGAAAAAGAAGGGCACATGAACAAATTTACTTCATATAGCCTATTAAGAAGTTTATTATTATGGTCTTAACAAGTAATTTATGCAATAATGTTGAAAGTTTAGTTACACTTTAAGTGCTTGGCAGAATTAGTTATAGTTATTTAATTTAGTTATCCTAGTTGTGTCCATGCTATCTAAATTGTTGAGAGGACGCAATAACCATTGTGGTCTTACAAATATGTTCGCACATTAGTTGATGAATCTAAGCTTGTCGTTCCTTCCCAGTTTCTAAACAGTGTACAGATCTTTGACCATTCCAGGACAGTCCAATGGTTGCACATGGACATTGGTAGTGGCAAAAGTTGGACCCCTGCCAATCTTATATTTGTAATCTGTGAATAATTTACTCTTTAACAATGCAATATATAAAAGAGGATAGAATTCAATATCACATTGACCCTGTCCTAACCCCTGCTATCCAAATGTATTTAATACCAGCACAGCTGAGTGACAATGGCTTTGTAAATCCTCAGAATAGTAGAACTTGTCAAAGGGTTCTGCTTTTTTTTGGTTTTCAGAATCATTCCCACTTCCAGTCAAGGAGAAGCTTTTTCTGTGATAATACAATCAAAACCATCAAACCGTTCCGAAAAATCAGAGACACTTGTCGACTGCACAGAACATGTCATATAAAGCGGAGACAGATGTGCCAGTCTGATTGATAAGAGCACGTTACAGTATAGTACATCCTTATTACTGTCTTTATTATGTTGATTATTGGGTGAAATCCAGGTCTTTTAAAGTAATGTAAATTATATAGCATAGGAGAAACAATGGAACTGTCATACAGGCATCTAAAAGAACTACACTTATCCCTTTATGGAATTTAGCTGACTCCTTTCATGTATAGATGACACAATATATTGCACCTATATAGGGTGTCATAAGATGGTGATTTTGAGGCCCTCAAGGAAGGAAAGGGATTGGATGAGGAAGGGATTTGGGGGAAACAATTCTATATAACATAACAGTCAATGTTATTTAGGTGGAAAAAGATCCTTCTTGAAGCTCTCTGCCGTCCCTACTGTGACCTGCGCCTGAGGCAGGCTGTTCCACAGATTGACAGTTCTCATAGTAAAAAATCCAAGTCACCTCTCGGGATTAAACCTTGTTTTCTCCAGATGCAGACAGTGCCCCCTGGTCTTTTGATTTGATTTAATCTAGAATAACTTTCCACCATATATTTTGTATGGACCATTGTTTTACTTTTTCTCTGAGACTCTCCATACCCCTAATCATTTTTGTGGGTCGTGGTATCCTCTCCAGCTCCATGACATCCTTACTATGGTCTGGTGCCCAGAACTGGATGGCATATTCCAGGTGAGGCTAAACCAGTGGTAAAATTACATCCCTATCCCGAGAGCCCATACCACTTTTGATACATGAAAAGATCTTGCTGGCTTATGAGGCAGCTGATTAACATTGCATGCTGTTTTAATTATTACTAATTATTTCTTTGTATAGCTGGAAGTATAATTGAACTTTTCTTCATAAAGATTCATATAGCCACTAACCACAATAATGCTGTGTAAATATAGATGTAGTGAACTCCCCCTGGTGTTGAAAACCAATTCATCACTCTGTATATTGTAGTAAATATTCTTTCAAATGAAACATATATAGAAGTAAATGGAAAATTAAATGTAATACTGTTGTGTGAATATACAAACATATCCTCTGGGAACAATTTGGAAAGATCTATAACAGTGTGCAGAAGGCACACTGTTATAGATTCCTAGAAGATTCTTTAGTATCCCTAGATCCCTAGCAATCCTGTAGTTGTCACAGGTGCTCCTGCGACTCACATCTCAGGTCACAGGTGCACCCATGTCCCCCGTATGGCGGCACCCCATTGTGGCAGTTGCATCGGTACTCACCTATCTGCACTCCAGCGATGGCTCTTGTGGTCCGTTTTGCGCTAATTGGCATGTGCGCTAATTGGCGGGGGGCGATTGCTGCCTTGATATATAGCCTGCCTCTTCCTATGAACCCTGACGGATCTTCGTGCCCTTTTGCCTGAGAGAAAGTGTATATTGAGACTATTGTGATTTATCTGTTGTGACCTCTGCTTTGTTTCTTGATTCTATGCTACCTGTCTTGACCTTCTGCAATGCCCCGACTCCGACCCTGTGCCTCCTGTCCTCACCTCATCCCTGAATACGACTCTAATTCTGCCTGTTGTTCCTGTACCTTGCCTTGGCCACTACCACAAGCAAGTCGTGATTATGGAGTGACCTGGTGGAATGGACTTCCTGCCGTGGGCTGTGGGGAATACCAGGTGCCTACGCTCTCAGCAGTCATCTTATGTCATTGCTCATCGTGGTTCAGTTGGTCCACCACCTCGGATCCTGTTTCCTGTTAGTCCAACTCCAATCCTGACAGATAGTATTGTAGTATGTGGTAGGAAGGATCTGACCCCCCCCCCCCAAGGGTAAAGTACCCTTGGGGGTCTAAAAATATTCAAATCTACCCCTTTCCCTAGAATTGTTATATAAATGTCAATGTTTATTCACCATACTATAAGCGCATACTTCTGGCTGTATTAACCTGATGGTAATAGGTGATCATGGGGTCCCTGTGCTGAAGATTACTTGTATTCTGGATGCTGGTACTCACCGTTATCAAACATTTATACTGTAATTCTCCTCTTTTCCATGCACATAGGGGAATATTTATCACGCTGTCAAGTAAGAATGATCTTAGTTGCCCATGCCAGCCAATTTCTCCTCCCCTTTAAAATATTAATGAACACAGGTAAAATGAAAGCTGAGCTGTAATTGGTTGCCATGGGTTACTAAGAACATTCTTACTTTTAGACAGCTTGATAAATCTGCCCCATATCATTCAATATCACAAGTCTGTTCCATACCAATAAGTTTTTTTTAAATATATCCAGGATTCAAATAGTAAACTTTACGATTGCTTACATTTTTAAATCTACATTTTCCAGAAACATTGAAGAACTCTCGGGTTATTAAATCCTAGGGATATCTAGTGCCACATAAACCTGATCTAAACTTCCGTCCTCCTCTCTGTAAATGTCAGGATGATTTTGTGGTATTAAGAAGCAGCTGTAGTTAGTGGTCAGAATGACTTTTCAGGGAATGGCACTTTTCCATCCGGTGCCCAGTGATATAAAGCTTTCTTGCCAGTTGAAAGCGACATTGCACTATTTTTAAAATGTAACATTCTTGTCATAAATTCGCTAGAGTGCCTGTCATCACCACCGCTGCAATCTCACCGGACAGAAGGAGAAAGACATCTAAAATCTGCCTCTTATTGACGCAGATCTTGGCGGAAGCTTTGTCCTCTAGTTACAAGGTGTCATGATTGATCGGGAAATTTGTTTTTTTTCACAAATTTCTGGAGCTGAAACATCTACTGCAGAATGTCCTTCCTTTTTGGCATACTTGTAAGCAAATAATCAATTGTCTTCTAAAATAAACTTGCATATTTATTATTTAGAGGCGTTGTTAAGATATAGGATCCAGAATACATCCATCATGGCCACTGCCTTATTGCTTAGTGAAAAGCAGAATCCAAGAGTAGCTGCTGTAGCTATACTGTCAAAAGGTTATAAATGATTATTCCGAGATTGCAGCATATCACCTTTCCAAAGAGTAGGTTAAAATTTCCCAATTGCGGAGGATCTGACCGGGAGGAGTGGCTTTTAAGTGTTTGCCTACATTAAAGTGGAGAAGCAGTCAAGTATTCCCACTGCTGCTTCAAGTCTAAGGAACTGATAAAGGGACTCAGCATGTGGAAACCTCTGGCACTCTTTTAGACTTTTAACCCCTTCATGCCCATGCCCTTTTTCAGTTTTTGTGTTTCCATTGTGTCACGTTGCATTTCCTTTTCTCCCCTTTGGAGATTTTCAACTACAGCTTATGCCAGGAAATAGTCCTGGATACTGTCATGTGTAAGACCACTGAAGAAAACAAAAAAAACTGACAAGGACTTTGCACTCACATCCCATGTAATAAAGTTATTTGAAAGAATACTGCTGTCCCACATGAGGGAGGCTGTAATGGTGAGACTCAACCCATTAAAATTTGCATAAAATGGGTGTAGACGATGCAGTGTTGCACATGCCACACTGGACCTACTCACACTTGAAACAATTTCTTGAGAATAACCTTCTTTGACTTCTTCAGCACCTTAGATCCGGTGCTCATACGAGATAAATGCCCAACCTCAACTTACAGCCATCTGTTGTTAACTGGATACATGACTAATCTAATGATCTCCCTCTCACCTGCACACTAGCTAAATCCCGCACATGTTGTGGGGCAATTCTATGCCAAGTTCATCCTGGCATAGAATTGTGTTACAAAATGTACAGGCAGATATCCACTGGGTATATCTGGAAGCTTGACTGGAGGGGCAGGGAAACATTACATACTGGAGCAACATTGTGGGGCATACCTGCCTCCTGTCTGCGCACTAGCTAAAGCCTGCACGAGTTTCTGAATATTTCTATGACATGATGAACCTGGCATAGAATTGTCCCTCAATGTACCTATCCACCAGGTATATCTGAAAGCTCGATTGGATGAGCCGGAGAACATTACATGCTGGTGCACCATAGTGGGGTATACCTGCCTCCCGTCGGCGCACAAGCTAGAACCTGCACAGTTTGTTGCACAATTCTATGACAGGATAAACCTGGCGTAGAATAGTCAATTTTTATTGGTAAAAACCAGGGGTAGTGTGAAAGCCAAGGGTAACGCGTTTCGAGGGAGGACCTCCCTTTCCTTCAGACCCAGACTTCAGAACTGAGAGTCAAAACGCGTTACCCTTGTATTTTAACCCTGGTTTTTACCAATAAAAATACTAAATCTACCTATTGGATTGGCCCTTCTCATCCGTTTTTTTGTTCTTCACTGATGGTCACTACACTGGACATTACGTGTTCCAGAATCTAGAACGCTATGCTGCCTCCATTACTACAGGCTTTAATTAAGCCTACCTCAGGTAACCTCCTTATCTCAGGGGATGATACTAGTTGGCCATCTTATATTTACTGTGAAATTACTACTCTGTACCCTCCATATGTAAGAATTATGTCCATATCCTAGAAGATTTAAGTAAAGTTAAAGCCTTCTCCTATATTTCTGTTGCCTCCATGAAGTCCATACATACTACACTCAAGCAAATTCTCTACATCCTCCTTCCACCACATCTTCAGTATAGTTGAAGCCTCCAGGTCCATGTTAAATAGATGGAACGTTATGACTGATACATATTTGTATTTTTCATTCCGTATTGCTGGTTATTTGTATTGTATAAGATATTCTATCCTGGCAGTTGGCATATTTTTCTCAGTGACTTGATCCTGTCACAGTTATTCCCAATATTCAGAGTTTTTGCTTCATTATGTTTGCAGAAGTTGCAACATCGCTGCTCCGACACAGTCTATGAATTCAGGATGGAAAAGACAAAGGAATCAACAGACCTTCTAGTGAAACTTAGTGGAAGAAACTGACGCCTTCCTATAAATGACTGTTATCTTTAAGCATTGAGCACCATGTTTTTATGCTAGGACACTCAATATTCATGAACAAAATTACAGAGCGTGTAGGACTTAGGAAACTACTGACTTGGATAAAGAATCCCATTTCATACCCTGTGTTTTAGCCAGGCAAATTACAAAAAAAAAAAAAAATGATTAAACACTATAAATCCACTTATACTAGTGAGGGTTGTATGGTGAATGAGATATACCTTGTATTCCTTGTCTACTTATATGGATAAGTAATGTGCGGCCTTTTATGACCATGGTTATCACCTAAAAGAAGATGAAAGTAACCAAGTACAGGTAAGTTTTTTTTGTAACTTTAGATTGATGTTCACTTTGAAGAGTGCCGTGTCACTGACTTATCACACTGCCGAGGACAGAACTGTATATGCTGCACAAAATTCCTGTTTCCTCGATATGCAGCAGAGCCGACACTGTAAACGTTACTACTGGTCACATTATATTAAATAAAATAGTGGGGAGGCTGTATGCACTAAGTCAGATTCATGGTGTTCAGCTCCCACCACATGAGAACGCTGTGTCGAGAGAGCACGGATCCTCAATCCAGATGAGAAACATTCACAATTGTTGTATGAACTAAGACTGGGGGGTGCTACATAAACTAAGGGTTGGGGTGAGGGGGAGGCTATATAAACTAAGAGTGGGGAGGAGGCTATATATACTAAGAGTAGGGATAAGGGAGAGGCTGCATATAGTAAGTGTGAGGAGCAGGCTGTATTTATCAAAAGGGAGGATGGGAGGCTGTATATATTAAGAGTGGGGATGAGGGGGGAGGCTGTATATACTAGGAGTGGGGATGAGTGTGGAGGCTGTATTTATACTGAGAGTGGGGATGATGTGGGAGACTGTATATATACTGAGAGGGGGATGTGGTGAGGCTGTATATACTAATAGGGAGGATGGGGATAGGCTGTATATACTAATAGTGGGTATTGGGGGGAGGATGTGTATGGCGGCATTTTAATCTTTCCCTCGGGCAGCAAAATGTCCATAATCGGCCTTGACTGTCCTAAAAGGGTTGTTTAGGATTGCAAAAATGTATGCATGTTTCAGGAGCCCCCTAAAATAATAAACTCCCCTTTCTCTGCATTCTCGTTCTGCCGCCCCACCACCACCCGTTACTGCTGGACTCTATTTGAGACTGGCAGTGATGCCGTGGTTACAGTCACCCGCCTGCTACTGGAAGACTTACAGGCCGTGGCTGAACAGGAGTAAGTAGAGAGGTGAGTATAAGGTCTTTATTATTTTTAAAAAAATATTTTTTAAAAAATAAAAAAATTGTGTTCCTGTACATCACCTTAAATGTACTAAGAAGAATATGGTAACTTTCCTCCAATGTATATAGCGAAAAAAATCTGCCGAAAAGTCTGAACATCAAAGAAAAACATGGTCGCATTTTGTAACAGGATTAGAACAAGGGTTTTAAGCCCCATAAGTAAACCAGGTTGACTGTATTTACGGATCAAAAGAGACAAAAACATCTTCTAATTACATTTCTATTTCTGAGAAATTACCCCATTCAGATACTTTGTGTGACCACTCTGGTACTCGTGTAACTGATGATGGTGCATGCCGGCCAGAGTAAATGTTTTGCTAAGTCTTCATCATAAACACAAGATGAGGACAAACCATTATAGTAATTGCCCTTCTCTTTTTATACCTGCAGAATATTGGTCATTGGAGGTTCATTTATATGTTAAATAAGTGATCTTAGTAAAGGGCCATAAAAATAGTGCGTGTCCTGAGGCACATTAATGAACTTTCTTGTATAATTACATTGGTGTTTTCATGAATATTAATTTTGATACACTTGATATTGTAAAAGATAACTTGTTACAACAACTGCCTGATGTTTCCCATGACACCCACAAGGACAAGGCATAGAAGTCCCCTTATGGCCATTGAGAAGAAGAATAGAAAACAATAGTTGACCTTACGGCTCTCCTCCACTATACTATACCTACTGATGGAGCACGGGTTAATATGATCTATTACATTATTCAGTTAATGCACTCATCTCTTTTATTAACTTAAAGTACTAAGTTTTCACTACTGGAGAACCAGTACCAGTCATGGTTACCAATGCTCCACCTGTAACAAAAAAGGGACTTCATACAGTTTGTATACAAACCAATTATAAGGATTCCAATGGAAGGCACAGATAAGAGCATTACATATTGATCCGAACCTTTCAGTGAATTCTTAGGCACATTTGAGAGTCGGACAACCAGTGTGTCAATTGCTGTGTGTGGGATGGGTAATCAGTACTCTCCCTGTCAATCATTGTGTGTGGGTGGGGTAATCAGGACTGTTACTGTCAGTTATGTGTGTAGGTAGGGTAATCAGGACTCTCACTGTTAATCACTGTGTGCGGGATAGGTAATCAGGACTTTCACTGTCAATTACCGTGTGTGGGTGGGATAATCACGATTCTCACTGTCAATCAGTGTGTGCGAGAGGGGTAATCAAAACTCTCACTGTCAATCACTGTATGTGGGGTATTCCGCACTCTCACTATCATTACTGTGTGGGGGGGGGGGGGGTAGTTAGGAATCTCAATGTCAATCACTGTGTGTGGGCGGAATAATCAGGACTCCCACTGTCAATCACTGGGGCAGATTTACTTACCCAGTCCATTCGCGATCCAGCGGCGCGTTCTCTGCGGTGGATTCGGGTCCGGACGGGATTCACTAAGGCAGTTCCTCCGACGTCCACCAGGTGGCGCTGCTGCGCTGCAGAGCATCGGAACACGCTCAAGTTCACCGGCCTATTCCTAGTGAAGGTAAGTGCAAGCTCCACGACACTTTTTTTTGTTTTAAATGCGGCGGTGTTTCCGTCAGGTTTTCGTTTGGCCAAGCCCCCCGATTTCCGTCGCGTGCATGCCAGCGCCGATGTGCCACAATCCGATCGCATGCGCCAAAATCCCGGGGCAATTCAGGGGAAATCGCCGCAAATCGGAAATATTCGGGTAACACGTCTGGAAAACGTAAATCGGGCCCTTAGTAAATGACCCCCCCATGTGTGTGGTGGGGGTAATCAGGACTCTCACTGTCAATCACTGTGTGTGGGCGGGATATCAGGACTCTCACTGTCAATCACTGTGTGTGGGTGGGGTAATCAAGACTCTCGCTGTCAATCACTGTGTGTGGGCGGGATAATCAGGACTCTCACTGTCAATCACTGTATGAGGAATTGGTAATCAGGACTCTTGCTGTCTCTTCTGTCAGTGTTAACCAGCTTTTTACTTCTATCCATGGGTGTGCGAAGTGTTGTTATTTGTTTAAAAAAAATAAAAAAGGAAGGAGATTTTTGTTGAATTTGGACAACATTTTCATAATTCATCAATGCTAGAACCCATAAAGTTATCCTGAGCAAATGGCCATGGATATAGAGTGATCACAATATTATTAATATATTATCAAGTAGTTTATACATAAAAGCTCTTTTACGCAATAAAGAAGGACCTGTATGCATTTCATTGTTAGGAGAGATGCACAGATGTCTCATACAGTATATCTTCTTGTTATGTGACACTTTATGATGAGCTTTTTGGAAAATATAATCTTTCAATTAAATATTTCTTTGTTTTGTTACAAGAAATTGAATTCCTCCACCAAGTTCTAGTGTTAAAACATACAAAACTGGCCTCAAGAACATTCTCCCAGAAGATGTGTGTGTATTACACAGACATCCCATTGATTTTAATGGAAACTGTGTAAGAGTTTATTTCTCTTGTGCTGGAGCTATAGCAAGCAGTTTGAAAACTTGCTGCCACGGTCCCCCTTAAATTAAAGTTGATTGTTGAGGGTCCCAGCAGGAGGAGACACCTTGGAATCAGCTTATTGTCAGGATACCCCTCTTGCCAAAAGCTAAACACAGCAAAGACATTTACAGCAAAGTAGCTCAGAACTTCTAAGATTTAGTTACAGGAAGTTTGATAATTAGGATTCTATTGTTTATTTTGTTTTTAAGAGGAAATCAGTACAATAAACTCTCTGAAATCAGATCATCTTTAGGATGAAGTGTAGACTTTTAGGACAGATACATTGCTTCTGAAATTTCACATTGGATACGTAAAACTACAATAGAGATGGCGTCATGACAGGATGGAAAAGGGAAAGTGAGCTCCTGCACAGAACCGAGCAAAATGTCCCTGCCTATTTCATGACCACCCTAAGTGACAGCCTCCAACTTCCCTACACTAAGTAAGGTGCAGAGAATGGGGAAAGGGGTGCTGTAAGAGTCACCTAGCACAGATTAGAAACAAGATTCAACGTGAAAAACAGAATCACTAGACAAAGGACTAATCAGGACCCCATTAAGTGTCACCACAATAGGTATATGAATCAGCAGTCCAAAAGAATAGTCAAATCTCACCAAAGATCCAAAGAAAGATAAACACAGAGCTAACACAGGTGAATTCAATTTTCTAATACTGTACAAGAAATAAAGTTTCCGTCAATAATTTCAAAATCAGAGAATTACAAAATCTTCCTAATCAACTGCAATAAACACAACATTTAAAGGGAACCTACCACCACAGATCTACCTATAAAGGTAGATCGGGAGGTAGGTGCATCTATAGGATGTGAGGATAGCCCTTTTAAGGGCTAATCCTCATGTCCCTGCAATCTTTTGATAACTTTTATTTTGCTAATATGTAAATTTTCTAAAGAGGCTACTGGGGAGTGGAGTAGCCGGAGCTGAGGCTACACGGTGCGGCCCCGGTAGCCTCTTTGATCCTCCTAATAGATAACTTCGGCATGCGCAGAACAGCAGGCCCACAGCTGTGCGGTTACTGCTCCAAAGCCAGAGCCAGTGCATGCGCAGATGGCAGGCTTCGCGGACGGAGGATCTGCTCCCCTAAGTTATGTACAAAAAGGGGTGTTATGTACTGATTTGGACTATGTGCCACTTTAATTAAAGTGACTCAATGGAATTGTGTCGCACACTCTATGTTAAAGGTGCACCAAAAAAAGTTTGAACCATAACTGATTTAATGAGCCATTCGCAGTTTCACTGTAAAGTATAGTGACAGTATAGGCGGGTGACAGGGGCTCTATCAGGGTTTTCTAAAATGAGGGAGGAATGGAAGGTAGTTGTCCACCAAACGTTTTCCAGGGAACTGGGTATTAATGGCATGACGGAGTATGATGCACAAAACACAGATGGGGCGTGCACAACTAGAGTGCCATCTGGTCCGCACACCAATAATTTAACATGACAGAGTATGATAGATGAAAGAAGTTGGATAAATGAATATGCAGATTTTCGAAAATAAGACCAGAGACTCTAATAAGACATACAGGATTTTCATTAAAAGGGTCATCATAATCAAGTACACTCAGACATTGAGGAAAAGATGCTGCTTTGACCATGCCCCAGCACATTGGCACACCAAAGCCAAGCCATTTAGCAACTAGTAAGCAATAACAGAACATGTGACAAAGACTTCCAGATAATTGATCTCCGAGGTGACTTGAAGGGGCAGGGCGACAGCTACAGAATATTTGATTTGGACTAGTTGATCCTAAGCCCTGACTGAAGGCCAAATTCTGTAATCAATCCTCAGCAATATGCTCAGTGATTGTCCCCAAAACAGTAAGGTGTTGTCAGTGTACAGGCTGACTGTCTATGCTACCCCTCCAAGGCAAAAATCATCTGACACCAGGTGAACGTCCAAATTTCTTGGCAAGTGACTCCACAATTATAGCATACAGGAGGGGATAAAAGGGATAGCACTGCCAAGTACCTCTTGTTGATGAGAAATGTCTGGAGGGGAACCCATTGACCATAATAGAAGCCACAGAGGAGTTATTTTAGAGGCAAATCCAAGTTATGAATTCCCTACGAAACCCACATTTCTCTAGCAGCAACCACAGATAGGGCCACTCAACAGATTCAAAAGCCTTTCAGTAGCTTGGGGAAAACTACAATGCATGCCTCATCCATAGAGCAAGGCAGGGTCCCCACCTCAAATGCCTCCCTATAGAGTCTGCCTTAAATGGTAGTCAGGACCTTAGTGTGCTAGTTATTAAACATGGCCAGCAAGCCATCAGTTCCAGAGGAATTTCAGTTAAAAAGAGCTGCAATAGCATCCACAATTTCCAGCTCACTTACAGGGGTAACCAGGGATGCACTGTCCACAGGGGAGAAGGTGGGAAGGAAAAGAGATGTCAAGTAGTCAATTGTCTTGCCAGGTGTCATAGGGTAGGTGTAGGAGTATAGAGAACTGTAAAAGTCCACAAAGGCACTCGCTACCCCCCTGGGGTCATCAAGTAGTATGTTAACATTTGCATGGTCACAAACCTCTGAAAGGACTGTGGGGGCATAGCCAGATGAGCAAGCAGTTTCCCAAGTTTCCCACACCAGTCTCCATATTGATTTATGATATTTAAACAGAATACTGCATCCAAGGTGTTCAGCAGATAAAATGGCAACGTTGTCAGGGTCTTCAGGGTCAGCTTGTTCAGATTAACAGGAGGTAGGCCCTGTGACTCCTTGCTGCATTTGCAGGAGGTTGAAGCTGGAGCAGTCCACCGATCCACCATCTGCGGTGATTGCCAGGATTTAAGCAGCAGTCACTTCCTCCTTGTACCACCCCCTCATGAATACACCAAACCGCTGTAAGCTTGGTCCGGTTTTTGCAATTCTATGTAGTGCAGTGTTTGCTAGCTTCATCAGAAGGTTCCATTAAAGCTGACAGTTTAACACTGCTACATCTGGGGTAGGGTTAGAGAGCTGCTTACTTAAGTAAGTAGCTCCTAGAGGGCTTATAGAGGGTGACTGGTGCTCTTTAAGTGTCTCTGTCGCTATGCTCAGTCACTAAGCAAATGGTTGAAAACGTGCAATGACAGGCAGGGTGCAATGACATCACAGGGGGTAGGTAGATGCTGATTGGCAAGTTGTAATGTGTGATGTAGTGTTCCCAGGCTTTTCATTTCCACATTCACCCTCCTCTTAGACACTTAGACACAGTTTCAGGGAAAACCTGTTTCCACATTCACTGAAACAAAAAAATTTCTTTATTATCTTCAGCAAAGAACTACATTATTAAGTGTACATTATTAGCACCAGAAGACTGGTCAAATTGACAATCGTGGTTCAGATTCTTAGAAGCTAATTGCGAATATAGAATTAAGACTGCAAATCTTGCAAAAGATTACGTCTCATGTGAAAATTAGGATTTCAGAATCAAGACGCACATGGAACCGGTCCGGAACCGGTTAAAGGACATCATATTGGATGGTTCGCGTTATTTGAGCCCTATTGCCTTCATAGCCAGCTCACAGAAAAATATGACTCAGCATTGAACAACGTAGTGTCCACCATCAAATGTGTTGTATATGCTTTCATTTTTTTATTGGGGTTTATATTTAATTTTCTACTGTATTTGATTTCAGTAGTGAAGGGTCATTGAGAGATCCAAACCAAAAAGAGAAGCAAACAACATGCATAAAAGTATCAAAATAGGTTTGTAGTTTTAAATGAGGTATGGCGAGAAGTTTTAAATGAGGTATGGCGAGAAGTTTTAAATGAGGTATGGCGAGATACACATTATCGTATAATCCACAGAGCTATTTATGGGTTTAACTTACCACCCTCTCCATTACACCCGGATAGGATAATCAATTGTCTAAAGTGTAAAGAACCGGGCACAGATCTATGTCACGGTCTATGGACGTGCCCGAAAATAGTAGAATTGTGGGAACAGATTAAAAGATTATGCACCTCATTGTGGGGGTGGGTAATACCACTGCACCCTCTGGTATATATATTTCATTTTAGAGATGAAACAATGGGAGCTAACCCCCTCTATTTACCTAAACTGTTTCATGTGATCTGTCTGGTGACAAAAAGATGTATATTACAACATTGGCTACAGGAAACAATGCCAGCGACCACACTGATTATTGACCAGATGAATAAGCTTTTACATATAGAAAGGATGGAAACGGAACGAAATAAAAGCAAACTGGAAAAAAATTTCTTTAAGAAGTGGCGAATGTTTATTGCACATTGTATGTCTCAAGAGGAAAGGGTCCAAATAATGCAACCGTTCACACTGACAGAATGGTACTTGACTGAGAGTTTGAGGGGCACATTAGGTCCGTTACAAATATAAAGAAAATGGAACCGGGTGGAATTTGCAAGTCTTCTCCCATTGGATGTGATCACGGAGGGGTCTCGGGCAGACACTTCATACTTCCAGATGTACTGTGTTAGGGAGGGAAAATCAATAACTTAAAACAAAAGATCTTTTAAAACAGTTTTTTCACCTTCAGAGACATACTGATGTTTTATTGTTTGAAGGGGGGAGGAGGGGGGGGGTTATTTTAAAGGGTCTGCGTACCCAAGTATTGTATATTATGTTTGTATAAAATCGAATAAAACATAAATAATAAAAAAAATAGGTTTGTATTCAACACATATGCAATAAATATACAAGGAATAAACAGATAAAAACACTTAAAGTGGTAAAAAACCAAAACCAAGTACCTGCAGCAGTATATGAACAATATGTGGCTAATAAAATGTCAGGAAAAAAAAGCTATCACTGAAACCGACCAAACAATACTGTCAATACAAACAAGTAGTCAGTGCTATGGGTAAGATGTAAGTTGGAGGCTGACCCCATCTCGTGTGACTTCCTCGGGGGTAAGTAAAGAAAATGTGCCTAGTTTTATAGGATTCCTTAATAGTTGCCTTAGTGCCTATAGAGTGACATGAACCATAACTGTATCGGCAAACCAGTGTCAGCACATCACTCTTAGTAGTCCCCCATTTTCTATGCTACAGGGACACTCACTTTAGGCCCATGTGAAAAGAGTTACGAAATTGAAGATTAAGCATGAAATATACAAGTAGGACGACAATCCATATAATAAGAAATAAGTTTAGGTTGTTGATAGCATTTGGCCTCAAATCTAATAAACATATTTGTGGGCTATAAGACACAACTTACTATCAGATTAGCACTGCTACAGTAATTCATTCTCTCACACACAAATACAGCTCTTCTTCAAACACAATCCCAGCCAAAACACAAAACTCAGAGCTTCTCTAGCCTCATCCTCTGACAGAATGAATGGATTTTAGGACCTAAGAGTGATGAAGGAAGCATGTGATCAGTCACATGCTTCTGACATCACTCTAGCTCCTGAAGTAATACTCATTTTGGGGAGAGAGCAGTGCAGAGGCTCAGTGATCTGAGTGTTGTTGGTGCTTCACCCCATCTCCAGGACGGTCAAGGGGGACTGGCAGTTCTAGATCCTCCTGATCCTAGGACAATAAGACGCAGGCACTTTTAAGCAAAATTTTCTCTTGCTAAAAAATTGCATCTTATACAGTAAACATTTTTTACATTTTTTTAATATACCAAATTTATATTAGTAAATGTTACTTGGGTGAAGTTTGTGACCTTAGACCACCATTGGTTTATTGAAATCGTTGGCTTTAAGAAAAACTAAAACATTTACTAATAATTACAGATTTACTAATAAAAACGCTTCACATTTATTTCCTGCTTGGCTAGGGTATATACATTAAGTACAGGCAGTCCCCTACTTAAGAAAGCCTGACTTACATACGACCCCTAGTTACAAAAGGACCTCTGGATTTTGGTAATTTACTGTACTTTAGTCCTAGGCTACAATAAACAGCTATAACAGTTATCAATGGTGTCTGTTATTAAGATTTATTGTTTATCCTGGTTCTTATGACAATCCAACATTTTTAAAATCCAATTGTCACAGAGACAAAAAATTTTTTGACTGGGGTTACAATGATAAAGTATACGGTTCTGACTTACATACAAACTCAACTTAAGAACAAACCTACAGAACCTATCTTGTATGTAACCTGGGGACTGCCTGTATATCTAGTTTTCTAAATTTTAGATACTATGGAAAAAATTATCCTATACTTTTTGACTTATGCCCTATCCCCAAGAAAATAAGTTGCCATCAGAGATGTCTGGGTGTGGTGTACTGTGCACGCTCATACAAGATGATTATACATGTGCATGGGGGACATGGCTAGAACAGGTAGTTAGAATTTTTGAAGGAATATGATCTCTTTGCCAGACAGTTTAATTGATATCTATTGTGTAGTCTGGTAGTGTTAATCCTATGCTGTCATTTACACATGTTATTTTTAATATGAAATCTTATTGTTGTAAGGATCAGTATAGAAATTCATATTTAAAGGATATGTAAAAAGTAACATCTCTTACAAGGAAAAAATAATTGGTTTGAACTAAAGTAGATATTTTAGAGCCTAAATTGAAGAGGAAGTATATTAGTTCTAATATATCCAACAAACAAAAGTTTGGGAGTAGCACCGCGTGAAGAAAAGGAGAAAAACTCGGGTGCAGGTCTTCACATCGGGGTCCACTCAGGGCCCGTGTATGTAGGAGAAGAAAAGATACTGAAGCAGCACTCCGTAAAAGTGATTTATTCCACCTTCAAGATGCGACGTTTCGTCCATTCAATCAGGACATTCTCAAGCATAGTGAGGTATCCGCCCGCCGCCTTTAAATAGCGGACAGGTGATTGCCAACACATGTGTACATAGATTTAACCAGTGTATCCATAAAACTGTGTAATAATCATATAAGTATCATATAACATATTCTTAATAGCAAATAAAGTGCATTGCTTATGAAGTATTGTAATTATAAAGTGAGGCTAAGAGGTAACTCACGCTCCCCTAATGGTTGTCATGGTTACCAATAAAGCTTACAGACATAATCACGGACTATTCGTCCGGAAGAACAACAAAGTGCAGAAGTGCCAAAAAAGTGCAATGTGTACAAATAGAGGATATAATAGAGCTCTATACCTAATACATTTAGAAATATATAACAAATATTAGTCATACGGATCTTATGTAAAAACCCCCGTCCGGAGGAAAAAGTTCACGCATGCGTAGAATAGGCTTGTGCGTCAGTGATAGCCATCACGAATGTAGAAACCCGTGCACAATGGACAGTTAGGAGACCCTGGGAAAACCAGGACGGAACCTCGAGGGACGTCACGGGAAGGTGCTCGGTGGTCCAGTGGTGAGCAATTTTCAGCAAGGTAAGAACACCAACATGATGCCGAACAGCCAGAGGATGTCATGCCTGCTATAAGTCCCGTCCGGGTGCACTGCTCCCTTATATGGATCCACCGGCCCCAATGTATCCCAATCGTCACATCGTCGCCATCCCCAAATGGAAATCCACAGGGTCCCAATTTTTACGTCCGATAAATGCTACGGGATAGAAGAGAGAGAGGAAGAATGTTAGCACATATGACTGCACAAACCAGTATCAAATATAAGGTATAGATATAAATAACATATCCTCAACATAAATGAACTGTATAACATTGAGTTTAGTTATTAGAGAAGATACTCATATACAGAGAGGGTAGACAGATCTTGGGGCTCATTACGGAGGTGCCCTTTACAAAAATACATTCAGGGGGAAATCCTTATTTAGACCACGGGGACTAAGTGACCCTAGTTTGTGGATCCATTGGACTTCTTTACGTTTCAATAAGAGTTCCCTATTGCCACCTCGAGTTAGCGGAGGAATCCTATCAATAATCATGAACCTGAGTTCATCAAGTGAATGACCAGCTTCAGAAAAATGGCATGGGACCGGTAAATCAAGCTTATTGGTACGTATGCTAGATTTATGATTATTTAACCGTAATCTGCACTCAGTAGTCGTTTCACCGACATATAGCATCTTGCATGGACACTGGAGGACATATATCACATAGTCACTTCTGCATGTAAGTGAAAAATTTATCTTATATTTTTTACCAGATACCGGGTGGCAAAACATATCGCCTTTCAACAGCAGAGAGCAATTGTCACAGGCCATACATGGATAGCATCCTTTACGAGAGGCCTTGTCCTTTCTTAGGACTACATCAGTTTTAACCAACATGTCTCTTAAGTTTTTATTCCGTTTATAGGAGATCAGTGGAGGTAGCTGAAAAAATGGTGAGCTTTTATAGAACGTTTTTAAAATGCACCAATTATCACGTATAATGGTGGCAATCTGTTGGCTGTGTGAAGTATATGTAGTGACCAACGGTATGCGGGTGTTGGACTTAGTCACCCGTTTAGAAGAGAGTAGGGATTGGCGATCTAGTCTTTGAACTTTTTGTATATGTCCACTCACAAGTGATTTGGGGTATCCCCTTTTAACAAATTTTTTTCCCACCTTAAATAATTCAGATTGTTGAGTATCAGCATCATCCACAATCCTTTTGACCCTCAACAACTGACTATAGGGTAAAGAACGTACCATACTTCTGGGGTGTTGACTTTCATATCTAAGGAGTGTGTTACAATCTGTTTTTTTTACATGAAGGTTAGTTCTTAAATGGTTATCAACAATAAAGACATTGGTATCCAAAAATTGTAAATTAGACTCAGACATAACCATGGTAAATTTTATGTGGGGATCCACACTATTGAGAAATTCAAGAAAAGTGTCTAGTGAGGGGCGATCTCCCACCCAAATGGAGAAGACGTCGTCGATATAACGCCACCACAACAGTACTTGACTGAAGTGGTGGGACACATAAACATACGTCTCCTCCAGGTCGGCCATCACAATGTTGGCATAGGCTGGGGCCACATTGGACCCCATCGCCGTGCCGCGTAACTGTACAAAAAATTCCTCATTAAATCTAAAATAGTTACACGTGAGAATCATCTCCAAGAGTCCGAGAATAAACTCTTTCCCCTCATTCGAGTATTGAGAATTAAGTAAAATTTTGGCCACACTGGTTAAGCCACGGTCATGGTTAATAGACGTATAAAGACTTGTAACGTCAAAAGATACCAGATACGCCCCTGTAGGTACAAAAATGGTAGAAATTTTGTTCAAAAAATCAGTAGTGTCCCTCACATATGATTTAGCATTGATCGCATATATTCTCAGAATTTTGTCAAGAAATATAGCTGCTGGGCTGAAGAGTGAATCCCGCCCAGACACGATCGGTCTGCCAGGAGGGGGAGACAGACCCTTATGTATTTTGGGCAGACAATACAGTAGTGGTATTTTAGGGAATTTAGGAATCAAAAATTCATACAGTTCTTTATCAATGACATCAATAGCAAACGCATGATCAACCAAAATCCTAAGTCTCTTAGAAAACATTAATGTAGGGTCTGTATCAACTTTTTTGTATACCTCCACATCACCCAACTGCCTATAAATCTCATTCATGTATACGGTACGATCCATAACGACAATCCCTCCCCCCTTATCAGCGGGTTTAATTACCAGATTGTCGTTATGGATCAAACACTCAAGAGAACGTTTCTCATTCATAGATAGATTGTGCTTAATGGACATAGTGTCAGAAGCCTGTTTATATGTCTCAATGTCTCTCACTACCGTGGTAATGTAAGACTCAACTGCAGGAGAAGTGGTAGGTGGACAAAACCTGCTCTTCAAATATAAATCACAATCCTTCAATTTGAAATCCTGCACCATATTTTCCCTCACCACATCAATATCACTAGACGGAATTTTACTCATAAACCACGTTTTTAGCTTAATAGATCTAAAAAAGGCATTCAGCTCTATGTCTAAATTGAGCCAATCCATTGTGGTCACTGGACAATATGATAGTCCCTTGCTCAGGACTTGTAGTTCGTCAGGGGTTAAGGTATATGTAGATATATTTACCACAGGATGTCTGTTTATTTCCTCTTGGCAGTCTGTGTCAGCGTCTTCGAAGATTTGCCACTTCTGGTTCTTAAGTTGTCGGTGATACTTGCGTCCTCCCCTTCGTCTCTTATGTCTGTGGTTGCCCGTTGGTCCACTGTTAGTGGTCCTAAAAAATCGTCATTTCTTGGGGTGTTGTCTGGTTTTTGAGCAGGGCGTCTCTTTTGTGTGTCCCGTTTATTTCTTTTAAATTGTTGCGATTCATCTTGTCTCCATGTGTAAATTTTTCCCAAGGTATAATCATCCCTATCCCTGGTCCACTTATGTCTCTTCATCTCTTCCTGTTCGCTTTTAAACTTCAACAAAATCGTTTTAGTTTTTTCTTTGTAGATATTAAAATCCGGATCACCCAGAAGACCATTTAGTTCTGTTTCAAGTTCGCAGAGTTTCTGTTGTCCCAATGTCAATTCAGACTGTATGAACTCTATGTTTAGCAGGATAATGTCCAGAGCATATTTATTCGATAGTCCTTCGAATCTGTTACAAAATTCCACATTTGTTGGAAAAAGATTTGGTCTCAAATGGGATCTTAATCCTCTCGGGATAATCTTATGTTTATAGTATTGGCTTAAAAGAGATAAGTGCAATTGAAAATTAATCTGTCTTCTAGACCAGTATTCATACTTGCGTTTCAGGTCAACTTTGGCTGGAATTTCCAAAAACGTGCCGTCACCCAAAGAGCCACCAAGGATTCTGTTTATATCATCCTCTGTATATGAAAATAAATTAGGTGGTGAAGTAGTAGATTCCATGATAGAGCAAACCGCGTGCTAAAGCTCCCAGTCAAGTAGCGAGATCCAACAAACAAAAGTTTGGGAGCAGCACCGCGTGAAGAAAAGGAGAAAAACTCGGGTGCAGGTCTTCACATCGGGGTCCACTCAGGGCCCGTGTATGTAGGAGAAGAAAAGATACTGAAGCAGCACTCCGTAAAAGTGATTTATTCCACCTTCAAGATGCGACGTTTCGTCCATTCAATCAGGACATTCTCAAGCATAGTGAGGTATCCGCCCGCCGCCTTTAAATAGCGGACAGGTGATTGCCAACACATGTGTACATAGATTTAACCAGTGTATCCATAAAACTGTGTAATAATCATATAAGTATCATATAACATATTCTTAATAGCAAATAAAGTGCATTGCTTATGAAGTATTGTAATTATAAAGTGAGGCTAAGAGGTAACTCACGCTCCCCTAATGGTTGTCATGGTTACCAATAAAGCTTACAGACATAATCACGGACTATTCGTCCGGAAGAACAACAAAGTGCAGAAGTGCCAAAAAAGTGCAATGTGTACAAATAGAGGATATAATAGAGCTCTATACCTAATACATTTAGAAATATATAACAAATATTAGTCATACGGATCTTATGTAAAAACCCCCGTCCGGAGGAAAAAGTTCACGCATGCGTAGAATAGGCTTGTGCGTCAGTGATAGCCATCACGAATGTAGAAACCCGTGCACAATGGACAGTTAGGAGACCCTGGGAAAACCAGGACGGAACCTCGAGGGACGTCACGGGAAGGTGCTCGGTGGTCCAGTGGTGAGCAATTTTCAGCAAGGTAAGAACACCAACATGATGCCGAACAGCCAGAGGATGTCATGCCTGCTATAAGTCCCGTCCGGGTGCACTGCTCCCTTATATGGATCCACCGGCCCCAATGTATCCCAATCGTCACATCGTCGCCATCCCCAAATGGAAATCCACAGGGTCCCAATTTTTACGTCCGATAAATGCTACGGGATAGAAGAGAGAGAGGAAGAATGTTAGCACATATGACTGCACAAACCAGTATCAAATATAAGGTATAGATATAAATAACATATCCTCAACATAAATGAACTGTATAACATTGAGTTTAGTTATTAGAGAAGATACTCATATACAGAGAGGGTAGACAGATCTTGGGGCTCAAGATCTGTCTACGGCGGGCGGATACCTCACTATGCTTGAGAATGTCCTGATTGAATGGACGAAACGTCGCATCTTGAAGGTGGAATAAATCACTTTTACGGAGTGCTGCTTCAGTATCTTTTCTTCTCTTAGTTCTAATATATGGTATTATATATCCATGTCCTTAACGATATTGAGAACAATTTATAATATCATGGCCAATTACTTACTATAGGAAGAAGCATGTCACTGGACACTTGTCAGCAATTAATTAGCATTATAGACAACACTGCATGAAAATAATGGGCCCATCTATAATGAGTGTTTTAAGGGTTTGTGTTGCCTATAGAAACCAAATTATATACTCCACCTGCAATTTGCTAAATAAAATGATATGGACAATGGATTTATGCATAAGAGCCATTGGGGGACATGTATCATTATTTCTGCTAGTCAAATTGTCTCATTTTTGCCACTTTTTTGCGACTTTTCACCTGTCGTTTTTTTAAGTACGCCTTGGTCTGCACCTTGTGCAGTGCGTCTTATGTATCTTAGTTTTCCAGATGTTCCGTGTGACTTTTCACTTATGTATCACTTTTTTTGCTTATTTTTGCCACTTTTTAGGCACAAATCTGCCACTTGTCCAAGGCAGGTGCAAAGGAAGTTTTTTTTTTCATGGACCCGATTTTAACATGTAAATTGGAATTATTTCACATGCTTTCACTGTTTAACATTTTGCACAGTAACCTCTTTTGTCAAAATTTGTACTTTTTTTTTTTTAATTGGTTACTTCTAAGGGTGAGGTCACACATAGCGGTTTAATTGCGTTTTTAATGTATTTTGAAACTAATTACAACAGCTGAGGAGAAGTGATTTGCCTTATTTCATTACTGTTAACATTTGTGTTTACAAAACACAATATAAATGCCGCATTAACGCATGTGTTGACATTGCGTTTACTATGCGTTTTCTAAATTTAAATGTTAAAAGTAATGAAATAAGGCAAATCACCTCCTCAGCTGTTGTAAGTAGTTTCATAATGCATTAAAAATGCAACCTGTTAAATCCCAAATTAACAGTAGTGTCCTCTCCTGTATATAACCCCTCACGTGGCTTGTGTCCTCTCCTGTATATAACCCCTCACGTGGCTTTTGTCCTCTCCTGTATATAACCCCTCACGTGGCTTTTGTCCTCTCCTGTATATAACCCCTCACATGGCTTGTGTCCATGTGGATTTGAGACATTTGCAACAAAAAGTCTCAAAAAGAAGCCAAAATTTTGTACCTGCCAGGATAGGAAAAACTTAACATGTATCACAAGTAAAAAGATAGGATCATACATAAGGCGCAAAAACTAACCGCCAAAAGTCTCTAAAATTCACCTCAGAGAGACCAAACTATGATACATGTGGCCATTGTGTTTTAGATTCTTTTTGCTATACAGTATTGTATGCATTATTTATCACTTTCTCCCACCATCCAAAATATTAATTTCTCTATGGAATTTACATCAGGAAAACCCTCTGCTCACAGTTTACAAAAACTACTGTACTTCTTTACCTAATTAAGGGAACCTCAAAAATGTTACTGACCCCCCACCCCACTGTGCCTTTTTTGAAAAGTGCCTCCTCCCACCAGTAAATTCATTTTCCAAACTTTTTCGGCCTTTATCCATGTTGGCTCCGCCCACGGCAGCTTAGCTCCGCTCATCAAGGGGCGTGTGAAATGGTGATAAGATGCGCAGATTTGCACACAGTACTGCTAAATTCACCATAAAAGTGAAAGGGACAAAATTCTGGCAAAGACTAGAAGTGGACAAGGAGAGCCTCTTGTCTGCTCAGGCTGAGATTTGAATAGATACAAAGCTGTCAATCAAAAGAATGAAGGGCAATTTACTGGAACAGAAAATATGTACCTTCTTTTCAAAAATTGACTCTTGTCTACTCATTTGCATATTAGAAAAATGCCTGAAATTAAGGTTCAGTGCAAGGACTTTTAAACCTATACCAGCAGGTAATACTGGTGACAGGTCTTCTTTAAGGGCTTGTAACTAGGGCATCCAGTTACAGAGGGGTGTCCCCATGAATGTTATTTATGAATTCTTTTTTTATTTACTTTTTTTTATTCTATTCCAGACTGTTCTTATAATCTGAGAGTGTGCCATAAACTATAGTAGTGAAAGTCCAGTGGGTTATGGTCTTTAAATAAGTTGAGGCATCTGTATTGGCATTTCCCTCTGTCCATGGTATGGGGCTGAGGAGGTGCTGACTGTTTCCGGCTGTTTTTCTTGAATGCTGTAGTGTGAACATGGGTTGAAGCTTTCTTAAATTAAAGCTGTGTGGATTGAATAGCACCACACCGTCTTTTTCCTGAAGCTTAGCTTTGGTGCTTCAATAGTTAACCTACTGTTGACTTTCTTCTTAGTTAGCTCCATACCATTCCTGTGGTTCTGATCTTTGTTTTCCTGGTATCCTGACTTCTGGCTTGTGTTTGGACTATTCTACTGTCTTGTGATTTTGTACTGCAATAACCCTCTATTTTGTGACCGGGCTCTGGTAACTATTTTTATATGTTGAAAAAGAAAATGGCAAACCGGCACTGCACGAAGGACGTCACAGGGGTGCACTATCAATATCGCTTCTTTTATTAGATAAAATGTCACATACACGTGGATGCAGGCTGGTTAACGCGTTTCAACGGAAACCGTCTTAATCATAACCTACCTAACCTAACATTGCACTCGCCTTTTAAACTAATCAGCTGGGTAATGTGGAGGAGGAGACTCCCTCATTTACCCTACGTCACATGGGTCGGGCCGCACCTCCGGTATCACATGACCAACTCCTCCCCCTAAGGTCACGCTCGGAACTGTGCGTTTCTGGTAAACAAACAATCCTTAAAATGTCTTTATATGTAAAAAATATACACATTACTGTTACTATGTACAGCAACTGCATTAGTTAGACAAAAAAGAAATGTACTTTGGGAACAGAAAATATACAAAAATACTTGTTGGCAGAATATAAAAAAATTGCAAAATACACAAAGTGGACCTTATAAACTAAGACTTTTAGCACTCGGTTATAGCCTAAATATAGGTAAATATGTTTTGAGAATTTTTATACTTAAAGGATATATAACACTGCATATAGCTCCGAATGGAGGAGGAAATCACGAAAAAGAAATAAATACAGAGAGTCGGAAATAAAGAAGGGGAGGGGAGAAAGGAGGGCAAAAAAGGAAGAGAAAAAGATTATTATGCGCATGTTGTTAAAGGTATGTACCGGACCTCAATATGTTAATATGATGTCCTGCCTTTTGTTCATGCCCTGTGGTATTCTACTTTCCATCACAAAAATCCAATAACTCTCCCTATTTAATAATTTCCTTTTTACTTTTATTTTTATATGTTTGTACGGTCTTGTCTTTGACTTCGTATTTTTCATTTTGGCACAAGGCGGGATCATCTTCTAGCTGTCTACTTAATCAGGGTTGGGCAATATAAAGGGATAGCTGGAAATAGTCTCAGGGCCCACTGTCTCTTTCTGTGTATTCCGTCTGTTCAGACCCAGCATAATAACATAAGTTATGGGATTCATAATGCATAAAATGAAAAAAAAAAACTGAACCATTGTAGAAGGGCACTCCAGCTCACCAATCTTGGTGAATGCCTAGGGATTCAATCATCCTTGGAGACACGGAGTAACACCGATCCGGTTAATCAGTATGCACAGGAAAAGGAAATAGGGAAAATCCCACAGCATCTGAAAATCTAAAGCTTATTTTATAATGTTAAAATTATGATCCACCAAAACAAACACAAATAACATGGCTACCTTCCCCCTATGCGGTTCAGTACAGAGAACTACCATGGCGATCTGTACCATGAGTAAGGTTGTTAGCATGCGAAATGCGTAAGTTGGAGGTAGCAATATCATTTTTATCTGTTTTGGTTGTTCTAAGTTGTTACTTTTAACATTATGGAATAAGCTTTGGATTTTTTTAACAAAAGTTGGAGAATTTTCCCTATTTCCTTTTCCATGGGATCTATGATACATATGGTAGTAAATAATATAGTGTGGGGAAGGGGATATTATTTGGATTTGAGGATAGAATTAATTTGTTGGAAGTAGGGGCGAAGGAGTTTCTATAATTTGTAATACTTATTATTCAGTTACAGACTTTGGGATCAAAAGGATACCAATCAATATAAAACTGGGCAGAGGTAGAGGCGAAAGAAAGGGCTAGGTCTAGAAGAAGAGCAAATAGTACTAATAACATGAATGCTATGTACGTAGCTTCAAGTTCTACTTCTGGATCCACACTTACATTTATCATGGTCCGGCCTGTCCATATTCTTCACATTTAGCACAAACGTGTGTCACCAATGGTTGGAACATTTTTCTCATTAATGAAAGATGGAACAATCTTTTACCAACTAAAAACCTAAACTATTCCCATGTGATAGGGAGGAAAATACAAAAATTCATCTTATAGATTAAAGGGGTAATCCAGGAATCAGCATAATTTATATACAAATGGGTCCTTAAAATATAATATATCATCACTGGGAACAGAGCATAAGAGGGAGGAGGAGTTACTGAGAACTAAAGGATCTTGGGACTTGTAGTTTCCAGTGGCGGCGATCTTGGTGATAACTTAAGAAAGGCCATAAAATTTTGTGAATCATAAAATCAAACGATTTAAGCTCCATTTTGTGACTAATGACATAAACTTTTGTTACATTCATTTATTTATTGCATTATGGATTTTTGTATCAGACGTTCATATTCCCGGAATACCCCTTTAAGCAGTCTTTATTTGCTACATGTTTATAATAAAATGAGTTTTGGGACATTTTTATTATATTTTAACAATACATACCACTACTAAAGGGGGAATTCTCTTTTCATTGAGGGTACAGGAGGAGCTATAGAAACAGATTAGAAACACCAAACACCCATTTTGTTACCGGTGGCCTTAACTGCCATTAATTGATGCTGTGCGGCGATGTGAAGCTGTGCTGTTATGTGCCAGAGAATATGACAGCGTGCAAGCCTGCTGATGAAAGGCGCTGTCACAAGCTGCAGAACAAATAAGGATGTCTGTACTACAGCTAGTATAGATAACAAATGATGTATGAAAAACACACAGAAGCCTGGGACATAGATGCCAGCTTGCAGATCCCAAGTGACAGCGTCTGCTCGCCGCACAGGACAAGCCGGACATGTTGTTTGATTAATCTCTGTGCAGGGTATCTCCACTATGGGAAAGCGGCTTTCTATAGGTTCATGTTACGGTTCTGCTAAAGGCTCAATTACTGCACAAAGCTACAATACATATCTCCCCATGCTAATAGCCGCTAATGAATAAAGACGTTCTACCTGTGTGCAGGAGGTTCTAAATACATAATGGTGTAACTAGGATACAGTTAAGTGGTAATTAATTGAGACTAGTTTATATAAAGATGGATGATTCTGTCTATATAATGATAAATCTCTCCGGTTTATGAGATGTAAAGGTTGCTAAGTAATTATAATGCTTCGAGGGAAGTTATACACAAGGGCCAGGGTCGGCTCCAGGTATCAGTAGGCCTCTGGACAACACAGCCTTCCCAACGCATTTCCAGTGCCACAAACAGTGGAACCTTTATCAGGGGAAAAAAATGTCAGTTTGTAGACGTGCTTCAGGGAAACCGACAGTGGTCAGCAGTATGGATTAGCAATGGCCTAGTCCATTCCTGTAGCCCTTCAAAATGGCCTATTCAGGAAAACCATCTACTGGTGGCCACAAACAGTATCTCTGAAAAACCTGGCACGTTTCTGCATCACACACCTTTTTTACTGATCATATTTTCAGCGTTAATAAAATACTCTGTGGGGGCAGTTCAGGGAAACTAAACAGGGGTTTCTCAGTTGCAAAAAACATTGTGATCTAAGTTTTACTATATTTTACTATTACAAAAGATACATACTTCTATTTTTATCTCTTGTATACTATTCAGATTCTTTTATAGCTATTAAATGAGTAAAGCAAGTAAAAAAGTAGAAAACATTACAAGGATTGCTCTTTTAAAAAATAAAAAAACATACTGGAGATCTATAACCTTTTTGGACGGTGCTCTCTCATACATGTTATATAGACTGCACAGATTGATAAAAAAAAACTGTGACCGTTTTTACTTGCTATCATATCTCCTTTCCTAAATTGAAATATTGAAATATTTATTTCCTAAATTGAATATTACTATTACAATGCTCCCAGGTATTTTATTGTATCAATTTAAAAACAGAAATTAGATTTTTAAAACATTTAGAAAATCTACTTGCTATATACAGTATATATATATATATATAATACACGAGAATTGAGCAGCACTCCAGGGCGTCAATAGATAGGTGAAGAAAGTGAAAATGCTTTATTCCATGGCTCCTTGAAAAAGGCTCCTTGAAGCCGAAACGTTGCTGCTGTACCTTGTTGTACTTCTGAACATGGAATAAAGCATTTTCACTTTCTTCACCTAACTATTGATGCCATGGAGTTCTGCTTAATTCTTGTATTATATATATATATATATATATATATATATATATATATATATATATATATATATTGTGAGACACTGAAGGGGTTAACTGTGGATGGGCGGTATGTTTCCCCTAGGTTTTGCTTCTATGCAAGGCCTTAGTGCTGAGGTGGGTTTGTCCAGCACCTTGGACACAGGTGATGGGAACAGCCTAATCAGCCTGGATATAATCACTCAGCAGATCTGAAGTGGTTGTCTCTCTCTGGCAGGAGGCTGGAGGGCACGCAGCCTTGTTCTCTGGGCCTGGAGCAACAAAAGTGTTTTTGTTAGCGGTGAGTTAGAGAACCAATGTTTAGTTAGCACCCTGACGGGTAGGATATTATTTTGTTTTGGTGCCTGAATGTAAAGGCTGTTTTGTTTTTCCTGCTGCAATAAACGCAGGCTAGACCTGTTTTGGACTGTATCTTGGTGTCACTGTCTTGAACTGCATCACAGCACCCCGCTACCACAGTCTCTACTGGGCCAAATCCCCACATATGGTGCTTCGGATTGCGGGCAGTTCAAAAGACACACACCTGAAAGGCTTGCTACATCCTGCAACAGTGCATGGCCTGGGTGAAAGCAGCAGGCAAATTGCAGGATAAAGCCAAGATGGAGAACTTTATTAAATACCTGCAAGAAGAGTCCCAGGCTAATCGGCAGCAGCAGCAAGCCATGCTCCAGCAGCAGCAGGAAGAGTCCCAGGCTAACCGACAGCTGCAGCAAGCCATGTTCCAGCAGCAGGAGGAGAGGTCCCGCCAGCAGCAAGCCATGCTCCAGCAGCAGGAGGAGAGGTCCCGCCAGCAGCAAGCCATGTTCCAGCAGCAGGAGGAGAGGTCCCGCCAGCAGCAGGAGGAGAGGTCCCGTCAGCAGCAAGCCATGTTCCAGCAGCAGGAGGAGAGGTCCCGCCAGCAGCAGGAAGAGTCCCGAGCCATGTTTCAGCTGATGATGGAGAAGTTTTCTGGCATGATGGCAGCACCGCAAGCGACGACTACTGAGGGGTCCCATACTGGTCTGCAAGGGTACCCGGTTGTCCAGCATTCCGCACGGGCTGCAGTACAAAAGGCTTTACAAAAAATGGCGACGACCGACGACGTGGAGGCGTATCTCACTGTGTTCGAGCGAGTAGCTGAGCGAGAGGAGTTACCGGCTGAGCAGTGGGCAGATGTCCTGGCACCGTTCCTGACCGGCGAGTCGCAGAAGGCTTACTACGACCTGAGTGAAACGGAGGCCCGTGAGTACCCCCAGCTAAAGGCGGAGATTCTGGCTCGTCTTGGGGTCACCGTTCAAGTTCGCTCCAGCCGGGTCCACCAGTGGGCTTACTCAGACAAATTACCCCCACGCTCCCAAATGCATGACCTGATCCATCTTGTCCGGAAGTGGCTACAACCAGAGGACTGCACCCCAGCACAGATGGTAGAGAGAGTGGTCCTCGACAAGTTCACCCGTTCTCTGCCCTCTCGGCTCCAGCGGTGGGTTGGACAGGCCGGTCCCACAAAAGCTGAGGAGCTTGTGTCCCTTGTAGAGAGGTATCGGGCTACGGAGGACCTTCTACTTACCTCTCCCACACGAAGCAGTGCCAGTGACAGGGTCACCAAACCAGCTGGTAAGACTGCTACTGCGGAAAAGGGGAGACATGTCAGGTTGGGAGGGGGTTCATTGGGGGGCGTGGATACCCAGAAACCCAGTGAGGCTCGTGACAAAGGGCATGGCCGTATCCAGTGCTGGCGGTGCCATGAAATGGGCCATATTGCTGCCAACTGTCCACTGTCAGTGGAGCCAATGGACTGCAACCAGACCCGGCGAGTGTCACTGTTTGCCCGGCCAGTTCTGGCGGCTGAGTCAGTCACGGATGCACAACCCCAAGTGTGTATGGTCACAATCGGTGGTCACACGGTGGAAGCCTTGCTAGACTCAGGGAGTCTGGTCACACTGGTGCGGGGAACTTTGGTTGATCCTGGACTGTACAGTGGGCGGAAAGTGGGAGTGCTATGTATACATGGGGACACTCGCGAATATCCCACTGCCGTCATCAACCTACATACACCTTGTGGTACTGTCACCCATGAAGTGGGGGTGGTGGGGACCCTGTTTCATGAGGCTATTATCGGCAGAGACTTACCGGTGTTTTGGGACCTCTGGAGACGAAGACCCACCTCAGGTGCTGTTGCAGAAAATGGACATCAGGTATGTCCGGCCTTGGCCCCTGAACCCTTTGAGGCCGATGTACCCACACCAGCAGTAGGGGTGACCCCATGTGATGAATTCTCTCCCCTAGAGGTTCTAGCTGGTGAGGTCGAGGGCCACGAGGAGATGGCCGACATGCCGGACCTTGAGATTTCCCGTGAAAATTTTGGGGCTGCACAGCTACAGGACCCTACCTTGGTTAAAGCACGGGAGAATGTTAAGGTGATAAATGGGGTACTCCAAATACCAGGGGCTGATAAAATATACCCCCGAATGGTGATTGTTGGGGAACTGTTGTACCGGGTCGACCAGATACGGGGTGAGGAGGTTGAGCAACTTGTAGTACCCCAATCTCACCGTAGGCTGGTGCTAGAGTTGGCACACAAACATGTGCTGGGAGGGCATTTAGGTGCTGAGAAGACCCGAGAGAGGATCCTGCAGAGATTTTTCTGGCCCGGGGTGTGGGAGGAGGTAAACCGGTATTGTAGCTCCTGCCCTGAGTGTCAACTTACTGCCCCGGTGTCCCACTTCAGGAGTCCTTTGGTCCCACTACCAATCATAGAGGTGCCATTTGAGCGGATTGCAATGGATCTGGTTGGCCCCATAGTCAAATCCTCAAGGGGGCACCAATACATCCTGGTTATCCTGGACTACGCTACGCGGTATCCCGAGGCGATTCCATTAAGGAACACCTCCTCCAAAAATATTGCTAGGGAGCTGTTCCAGGTATTCTCACGCACCGGCCTCCCCAAGGAAATCTTGACTGACCAGGGTACCCCATTCATGTCTAGGGTAATGAAGGAGATGTGCAAGTTACTACAGGTAAAACAGCTCCGCACCTCTGTGTATCATCCTCAGACAGATGGCCTGGTCGAGAGGTTTAATAAGACCTTGAAGGGGATGCTTAAGAGGGTGGTCAGCAAAGATGGGAAGGACTGGGATTGTTTGTTGCCCTATTTGATGTTTGCCATACGGGAAGTTCCCCAGTCCTCCACGGGTTTCTCACCCTTTGAGCTGTTATATGGCCGTTCCCCACGTGGGCTGTTGGATGTAGCCAAGGAGACCTGGGAACAGGAGAGGACCCCCCACCGTAGTATGATAGAACACGTCTCCCTTATGCAGGACCGCATAGCGGCGGTAATGCCCCTTGTAAAGGAGCACATGACAAGGGCACAAGAGGCCCAGTCTAGGGTCTACAATAGGTCAGCCAGACTCAGGACCTTTAACCCAGGCGACAAAGTGCTAGTTCTGGTGCCCACCGTGGAGAGCAAGTTCTTGGCCAAATGGCAAGGACCATATGAGGTCATGGAGAGAGCGGGGAAGGTAACCTACAGGGTATCTCAGCCGGGGAGGAGGAAACCCGAACAGATATACCACGTGAACCTCCTAAAGCCATGGAGGGAAAGAGAGTCCCTGATGGCCATGGGAGTAGAGGAGGCGTCTGTCCCCAAGAAGGGGACCCCGGAGGTAGGTGTACCCGATGCCAAGGTGCCTGAAGTACGGATCTCGGAGTCCCTCTCCAGGGCCCAGATTCAGGAAGCGAAGGAGTTTGTGCTCCGAAATGTGGATGTGTTCTCTAAATTACCGGGACGTACTTCAGTCATCAAGCATGACATCATAACCGAACCCCACATCCGGGTACACCAAAAACCCTACCGGGTCCCTGAAGCGCGCCGGCTTGCCATATCCGAAGAAGTCAGGCAGATGTTAGACCTGGGGGTTATCGAGGAATCTAAAAGTGACTGGTCGAGTCCTATTGTGTTGATTCCCAAACCGGATGGTTCCCTACGGTTCTGCAATGATTTTAGGAAGTTGAACGAGGTGTCCAAATTTGACTCCTATCCCATGCCCAGGGTTGACGAGTTGATAGAACGACTTGGACAGGCTAGATTCTTCTCCACCCTTGACCTGACGAAAGGGTATTGGCAGGTACCCCTGACTGACAGGGCTAAAGAGAAGACCGCTTTTGTTACCCCTGATGGGCTTTTTCAGTACGTGGTACTCCCCTTTGGGCTACATGGGGCTCCCGCCACATTCCAGAGGTTAATGGATCTCGTGCTAAAACCTCACCGGAGTTATGCCTCGGCCTACTTAGATGACATCATAGTCTATAGTAACGACTGGGAGAGTCATCTAGCCAAAGTACAAGCAGTGGTAGACTCCCTGAGGGCAGCAGGGCTGACAGCGAACCCCCAAAAGTGTGCACTGGGTCTGGAAGAGGCCCGTTACCTGGGGTACCGTATTGGGCGAGGGGTCATCAAACCCCAAGTAAATAAAGTAGAGGCGATCCAGCAGTGGCCACGACCTTTGAGCAAGAAGCAAGTGAGGGCTTTTCTGGGCATAGTGGGCTATTATCGCCGATTTATCCCCGATTTTGCGACAATAGCGGCACCCCTGACTGACCTGACCAAGGGTAGCAGGGCGGTGATGGTAAAGTGGAGTGAAGAGGCTGAGGGGGCGTTTCAGGGCCTTAAGACGGTTTTGTGTGAGGGACCGATACTGATCACCCCTAACTTCACCAAGACCTTTATTGTGCAGACTGACGCTTCTGACGTGGGCTTGGGGGCTGTCCTGTCCCAAGTAGTGGAGGGTGAGGAACATCCTGTAACATTCCTGAGCCGCAAGCTCACACCTCCTGAAAAGAACTATAGTATAGTTGAGAGGGAGTGCTTGGCGATCAAATGGGCTCTGGAATCCCTGAGGTATTATCTGGTAGGGCGGCAGTTTACACTAGTGACTGATCACTCTCCCCTAACCTGGATGAGTCAGGCCAAGGAGAGGAACGCCAGGGTCACAAGGTGGTTCCTAATGCTCCAGAATTTTAAATTCACGGTGGAACATCGAGCAGGAAAGCTGCATGGGAATGCCGATGCCCTATCCCGTACCCACTGTCTGATGGCCAAAAGTGTTCGTCCCCACAGGGTCAAACAGAGGGGGAGGGTATGTGAGACACTGAAGGGGTTAACTGTGGATGGGCGGTATGTTTCCCCTAGGTTTTGCTTCTATGCAAGGCCTTAGTGCTGAGGTGGGTTTGTCCAGCACCTTGGACACAGGTGATGGGAACAGCCTAATCAGCCTGGATATAATCACTCAGCAGATCTGAAGTGGTTGTCTCTCTCTGGCAGGAGGCTGGAGGGCACGCAGCCTTGTTCTCTGGGCCTGGAGCAACAAAAGTGTTTTTGTTAGCGGTGAGTTAGAGAACCAATGTTTAGTTAGCACCCTGACGGGTAGGATATTATTTTGTTTTGGTGCCTGAATGTAAAGGCTGTTTTGTTTTTCCTGCTGCAATAAACGCAGGCTAGACCTGTTTTGGACTGTATCTTGGTGTCACTGTCTTGAACTGCATCACAGCACCCCGCTACCACAGTCTCTACTGGGCCAAATCCCCACAATATATATATTTATTAACCTACAATATTAACCCTACTCAAGGACACCCGACTTACAAACGACCCCTACTTAAAGATGGACCCCTCTGCTCACTGTGACCTCTGGTGAAGCTCTCTGGATGCTTAACTATAGTCCCTTCAATGATCAGTTATATGATCAGTTAAATGTCTGCAGTGAAGCTTTATTGATAATCCTTGTTCTCATTAGAGCAAAAATATTTGATACTCCAATTGTCACTGGGGAAAAAAATTGTCTGGAACGACAATTATAAAATATACAGTTTCAACTTACATGTAACCGGGGACTGCCTATATATATAAATATATAATAAATATATATACTGTATATACTCGAGTATAAGCTGACCCAAGTATAAGCCGAGGCCCCTAATTTTACCACAAAACCCGGTAAAACATATATTTGTTTTACTCGAGTATAAGCCGAGTTTGGGTTTTCAGCACATTTTTTTGTGCTGAAAAACTAGGCTTATAGTCGTATCTATGGTATAAATTATATATATATATATATATATATATATATATATATATATTGCAGCATTTGGGACAACCAGGAGAAAGAAATGAAAATGGCCTCAATCGGCTTGCCACTAGCTGAGCTGTGATTGTTGGTTATTCTTCGGCTTTTGCCCTCTAGTCTTTTCCTATAGATTTACAATGGAAAGGTAAATAACTGTCAGAGGAAGAGTTAAGGTCAATATCCAAAAGTAGCAAGACCAAGGATGTGGCAATTATTAGATACAAAAATTTTCACCTCGCTCACCAAAAGTATGATAAGGTCCATGCTGTAGATTCCTCCTGGCCAGTGCAAGCTCTGATATCTTTGATTAGATCATAATTGTTGACATTAGACAACCGTAATACTTGTACACAGAGTCATGTGAAATCGAGATATTTATTTGCAATTGGGGGTCTTTATTTATTTAACAACATATTGCATCTTTAGCAAATCATTATAGTTTTTATTCAATATGAAGGAAAAATTCACTCCTTAACTTGTACATACTGTTTCAGCAGGCGCACCAATCAAGGATATATATGGAAACGTTAAAAAATAACTTCCATGATTAAAAACGCATAGGGGGTGATTTACTAAGGGCCCGAATCGCGTTTTTTCCGTCGGGCTACCCGAATATTACCGTTTTGCGACAATTTTCCCTGAATTGCCCCAGGTTTTTGGCGCACACGATTGGATTGTGGCGCATCAGAGCCGGAAATCGGTGGCCGTGGCTGTAAGAAAACCTGACGGATTTGGAAAAATGCCGTATTTTTTTCAAAAAAGCGTTGCTTGACATGCGCTTACCTACACCCACGATAGCTTGGTGAACTCCAGTGAACTCCGATGGATTTCAGCGCAGCAGCGACACCTGGTGGACATCTGGCGCACTAAGACGCCAGAAGACCCAAATCCTCCACAGAGAACGCGCCGCTGGATCGCGACAGGACCGGGTAAGTAAATCTGCCCCATAGTGTGTTTGAAACACCACACTGGAAATTCCTAGCTGTTGTTAATCCTATAAGACTTTATGAAGTCAAAATAAAGCTGCAGCAGCTTTAACTAAGATTTGTTGGGTGTCGGATGCTGGATCAAAGATTAACTGCAAAGTTACTAACAAAAAATAGTGTTGGCTCAGCTGGGGAGAGGCTTTGACAACAATTCCAATGATAACTGTATCATGCTGCTGGCTTCTTTGTAGCCTTAGATACAACCTGGTATTTCTATCAGCCCTTCTTATAAAATAAAATTCTGCTTCTCCTGAAGTGGGCAGCACTCCCTGGTTGTGACAACAGCTAAGGGCACTGAGGCCAGAGCACTGAGGGTATTCATGAATCAGGATTCATGAATCAATATGTTTTTAATTGGCCGACCTGTTGCATGTGATGAGTCACATGCTTGTGACATCCCTAAAGGTCCTATTTTCTTGCATCCCTCTCCTACAGCCCCTACCAACAAGCCACCTCTTTTCTTTAGCTGTCCTATATGGTTTCCCATGGTAACCGGGAAGCATGGCACATCCGGATTAGCCTGGGTGGAGGGTGTAAATTAGAGAATTGCTTATTTTTGTAAGTGCAGAGTTAGGCAAAGTTTTTATACTTACAGCTGTACTTTAAGTGTGAAAATTATTAGACAATTTTTAGACAATCTAGCATACAGATGTGTCTACAATAACTTTAGCTCATATTTAAAAAGAAGTGTACACCAAGAAAAAGTACAAATCTCTACAAATGTATTGGATATACTAAAGGTTCAAACATCTATTACCAGTCAGCATCTGCCCTTGTGGTCTGATTTCATCAAGTAAGGATCAAGGTACCAATTGTGACTGTAAGTTGGGTCTGGCACCTTTCACACTGGAGAGCTACAGGGGAAATATAATCAATAATGTGTCACCATCCCGAGTGTCAATCAACAAGAATCCCATTTGTAAGCAGAGAGGGGAACCAGTTAGTGACAATGAAAAAATCAAAGACACTTGTGCATAGAGAGGTAGGTAAAAGGATTTAGTTATGTTTTTTTTTCTTAATAATTTTAACAAACTTGATCAAACTCCACATGTGTATAGAACTGAACTAAGATCACCATAAGATTCTAAAATGAGCAATTTCTGCTCCGGTTAAACCAACTGGAAGACACATGCTGCTTTCATGATGAGGATGTCATGTCTGGTCTTATCATGACAATAGGGAACCGTCCTAAACAAATGATAGATATTCTCTAGACTTAATTGCCAGGGCCATCTTGCTTGGGGGCCAAGCAAGATGTTGAAAAGTAAGATTAGATTATTTCTCTCCAACTTATTAGTCATCGACCATAGGGCCAAGTCAACCTGATTATTCTTTATGATGCAGTTGGGTAAACGTGATGACCTGTACCTGAAAATTGGCTAAATAGTGGACTGATAATGAGTGAAGGCTCTACACCAGGCAGTAGTGTAACTAGTTAAGGTTGGTTCCCATAGAGAAAGTGTGGTTGAGCACTGTCCAATTATGCATAATTAGTATGGGACAATAAGCTTGTGCTGTGGGCACCATAGCATCCACCTTAGTTGCTATAGTGGTAGTTACGCCCTTGACTTCAAGTCCTATTAGTTCATCATCCATCAATATGTTGGGGCACATTTCCTTACCCGATCCTGTCGCAATCTCCGATCCGGATGGTCCGACGAGGAGAAGTCCAGCGCGATTCACCAAGATCATGATCCCGATCGCTTCCCTGCTTAGGTCCACTGGGGTTCACCATCTTCTTCCCGGTGTATGAGTGCATTTCTTGCGACACAATTTGAATTTTAAATTTCGCACTTAGTCCGAATCAGCATGGTTGTCCGACGGCCATGCTCCCCGATTTGTGTCGCATGAGAGTCGGCACGATTGTGCCAAAAATCTGATCGCCTGCGCCCAAAACCCCTGTTAAATGCATCGCAAATCAGAAATAGTTGGGAAACCCGCCAGAAATGCGGTTCACGGACACTTAGTAAATGTGCCACATTATGTTTTCGCGCCAGTGCTCCACAGAGGATCCACTGGTTCTCCAGTAGGCCATTCGGACATTGCACATAAAGTTTTGTTTTTTCCGGTTGGCCATCACAGTCAAAAACCCAAATAGAAATATTTTTTAATTTGATAAATAAGCAGAGAACATTGCATTTCTATTTAGTTGAAGAACGTTGACAAGTGTTTGATATTTTGGCTGTAACACTTTGTTTTTTAACAGAAAGAGAATGTTGCCTGAAGAATTGAGCTATATTCAGAACATCCTGAGGAACTATAGCCGTTTATGTCTGGCGGTAATGAAACAAAATGAGCATTGTCACAATGGAACATCTTCCATATTCATGACATATTATGGGCTCCGATTTTGACGACTACTTAACCATGTTTAAATGAGCGAAGTAAGTAAAGCATGAAAATAAGTACACTAAATGAGAAGATAAAGAAAGGGAAATGGGATTACAAGAGAGGAACACTATTTCCAATTACTTACACTCTAGTTATTAGGCAGGTCTACAATAATGATCTATTGAATTAAGAGGGTATTAGAAGTTTTATAGTAAGAAGACCTATGGGAGACTTGGACCTTAACTAGAACGCAAAACCACTGATGCGTTCCGAAGGTTTTGTGTAAAGCATGGCTAATGTATTGCCATGTCACATATACATTACTGTATGTGTTAAGTTACTTGGTTTCTTAAAATTATTGGAAAGAATTTTTTTTTGGTGGAAAAGATTAAATCAGTGAGTCACCTTTTCATATAAACGGAGAGATCCAATACCGGAATTTAGGCCCCACACTTCACATGAATTTCATGCAATAAATTTATTAGAGAGTCTTTCCACTTCAAATATATTGAAAATATTGCCATAGATTGTTGTGTGTCCAGAACACAGAGGCCCCACTGATCAGATGCTGTTAGTAACTGATAAATGGAAGCTTAAAGGGGTTGGCAGCTCCTCTACATAAATTGCCATCTGCCTTTTGGATTATCTCTGATTGTTCATCAAGTGATTCATCAAGTCCTGCTAATACTTTTACACTGTGTATAGACTCTCCCTGCTTCAGTTCTGCTGAATAGGAGATGCTGTAGCAGGAGAGGTTTGAATCATCCTGCTTCCTCCAGCTCCTGTTTGTCAGTGTGAACGGACTTCGAGAAGTGAGATGTATATGCAGAGGACAACATGGTAAGAATGGGGAAAGGGTGATGTTTTCAAAGGAGGCAAATACACAGGTACATATACACGAAGAGAGATGATGATAATAATAATTATTTATTTATATAATGCAGCCCTGCACAGAGCTTTTCAAAACAGTCCATGTCCCCAATGGGGCTCACAATCTAAGCAACCTAACAGTATGTTTTGGAGTGTGGGAGGAAACCGGAGGACCCAGAGGAAACCCACACAAACACGGAGAGAACATACAAACTCTTTGCAGATGTTGACCCTGGGACTTGAATCCAGGTCCCCAGCACTGCAAGTCTAATGGAAGAGATTTATTGAAACGTGACCAATCCCTTTAATCGATTATGTAAAAAAAATTAAATAAAAACATCTAGGTCAGTGGTGGCGAACCTATGGCACGGGTGCCAGAGGTGGCACTCAGAGCCATTTCTGTGGGCACTCAGGTTATCACCCCAGGACAGAGTTCACCAAATAGGACCAAATCCACTTAATCTTCCTGCAGTCCCAGGCAACTTAAGAGATGCTGCTCTCGGCACTGTTTTAAAGCTACAGCTGACTGTTTGGAACTGCGGGAAAAGTGAAAAGGTTTTGACAGAACTGCAATATCTTTGGAGGTCCTCATTCTGGACCCACCATTCTTCCTCTACAGAGAGACCCTCGAGAGAAGCTACAACAAGAGTCTGAATTTGCCCTCCTTCTTTCAACTGTATTGGTTGCCTCAGGGGGCCAATAGGATTGAAAGATGTGGTAGAACAGCAATAAGTTACTGCTTAAAATTCCATGTTGGCACTTCATGGTAAATAAGTGGACTTTGGTTGTAGTTTGGGCACTCGGTCTCTAAAAGGTTCGCCATCACTGATCTAGGTAGATGCTACTATTTACTTCCTGGATCTTCCTCTCAACATAAAGAAAATAACTAATTAACGATTCCTAGGTATGAAGATAAAACAGATAACTACCTGAGATGGAACAGGATTTGCTTTTTTTGATTTGATTAGATTTTTTTTTATTTTACCCATTCTAAACATGTGCCAAATAGATTTTTCCAGGTGGAAATTCCCCATTAAAAAATGTTTATTCAATCTTACATCTGTCCTCTCCTTGAGGGTACAGATAAAAGTAACATAAGATGGTAGGATCAGGCTGCATAATGTTTACTTGTACTGTAGTGTGCTACCATGGAGATGTAAAAACCTACATAGACACTGTAGATATTTTGCATTTGTAAAGTTGTTTAGTTTTCTTTAATATTTTTATTTTTTGGATTTAAAAACTTAATTTTAACAATTTGTGTAATTTGCTAATTTTAAAGATTATTTCTAAAAAGATAAAAGGTTTGATTAGTAGCTCATAGATTCATAACCCGGAGTAATAACCTATAAACCTACTATACATGAGATACTTTACATAAGTAAATAAGGCAGAAAAACTAAGAAATTTTGTTTACTAAAGAGCAACTAATAACAATTGTTTTTGTCCTTGTCAGGTAAAGAGGAGAGCTTCATTAACACATGGCACTAAATTTAAGAAAAAGTTTGCTGCTGATTTAATAATAAGGGAAAAGGGAAATAACTAGGAGAAGCAGGGCCCCACAGCAGATTTCTAAATGGGCCTCCCTTCACGCTTTAAAATATGCATGTTACACTCACATATATACACACACATTTATATACCTGTATACATAAACATAAGGTTCTTCACTCATACACACACATTTATACACTCTTACACACATACACACATATCACAAATACACACACATACAGTACCATATACAAAGGTACCACATATATACACACCATATACCATATACACATAATGGGGCACATTTACTGAGAATCTTGCAAACTGCACTAAATTTGGTTTGCCCGTGTGTAATGCTCGGTACGCCAAATCCATGAAGAACAAGCGCCATAAATCATGAATCTGGCGCTCCCTGCACTGGCCTGACAGAGTTTCATAGTTTCATAGTTTATACGGTTGAAAAAAGACACATGTCCATCAAGTTCAACCAAGGAAGGGTAGGGATTGGATGAGGAAGGGATTTAGGGGAAACAATCCTATATAGCAGTGGTGGCGAACCTATGGCACTGGTGCCAGAGGCGGCACTCGGAGCCCTTTCTGTGGGCACCCGGCCATCGCCCCAGCATGAAGTTCACCAGACAGGACTCAAAGAATCTTCCTACAATGATAGGCGAATTTGCCCTCCTCCTTTCAACTGCGTTGGTGTCTTTAGGAGGCTGAACGATTGAAAGTTGTCAAAGAACAAGGAGAAATAAATTACTGCTTAAATTGCTGTAATGGCACTTTGCTATAAATAAGTGGCTTTTGGTTGAATTTTTGGCACTCAGGCTCCAAAAGGTTCACCATCACTGCTATATAGCATAACAATCAATGTTATTTAGGTGTAAAAAAGCATATAGACCTTTCTTGAAGCTCTCCGCTGTCCCTGCTGTGACCAGCACCTGAGGCAGGCTATTCCACAGATTGACAGTTCTCATAGTAAAAAAGCCCTGTCACCTCCGGTGATTAAACCTTGGTTTCTCCAAACGGAGACAGTGCCCCCTCATCTTTTGACTTGATTTAATCTGAAACAACTTACCACCATATTTTTTTGTATGGACCATTCATATATTTATATAAATTAATCATGTCCCCTCTTAGTCGTCTCTTTTCCAAACTAAATAAATCTAGTTGTTTTAATCTTTCCTCATAACTAAGACCCTCCATACTTCCTTATCATTTTTGTGGCTCTACGTTGAACCCTCTCCAGCTCCAGGGCATCCTTTTTATGGACCGTTGCCCAGAACTGGACAGCATATTCCAGGTGTGGCCGAACCAGTGCCTTGTATAGTGGTAATATTACATCCCTATCACGAGAGTCCATACCACTTTTGATACATGACAAGATCCTACTAGCTTTGGAGGCAGCTGATTGACATTGCATGCTGTTATTCAATTTATGATCTACTAGTACCCCCAGGTCCTTCTCAACAAGGGACTCTCCCAGATTTACTCCCCCAAGGACATATTTTGCCTTTGGATTATTGGCCCCCAGGTGCATAACCTTACATTTATCCTCATTAAACCTCATTTGCCAAGTGGATGACCAAACATTCAGTTTGTCCAAGTCTCCCTGCAGCCTATGAACATCCTCCATAGACTGTATTACACTACACAGCTTGGTGTCATCTGCAAAAATAGACACAGTGCTATTAATTCCTACCTCTATATCATTAATAAATATATTAAATAGTAGTGGGCCAAGCACAGAACCCTGGGGTACACCACTCATAACTGGTGACCATTCCGAGTAGGAATCATTGACCACAACTCTCTGGATACGATCCTTCTGCCAGTTTTCAATCCAATTGCAAATGATTTCTGCCAAACCAATAGACCTTATTTTACCCATCAGGCGTCTATGAGGAACAGTGTCAAATGCCTTTGCAAAGTCCAAGAATACAATATCCACAGCAGCTCCTCCATCCAGGCATCTGCTCACCTCTTCATAGAAGCAGATAAGGTTAGTTTGACAACTTCTATTCTTAGTAACCCTTCGCTGCCTGTCACTTATTATTCTATTTGATGTCACATACTTCAGTATGTAGTCTTTTACTAACCCTTCCAATACTTTCCCCACAATGGAAGTTAAGCTTACAGGGCTGTAATTGCCTGGCGAAGTTCTAGAGCCCTTTTTATATATTGGCACCACATTTGCCTTGCGCCAGTCACTTGGCACCACACCAGACATTACGGAATCCCTGAAGATTTTAGACAGTGGTACAGCAATAACAGAACTGCGCTCTTTAAGAACTCTGGGGTGTAACCCATCTGGTCCAGGAGCTTTGTACACATTGATTTTATTGAGCTTAGATTGGATAATGCATTCAGGCAGTCTACTATATTACAGGGTGCATGACCCGCACTGGCACCACCCAAGTCAGAAGTTCTCTTTTCTATTGTATAAATGGAGCTAAAAAACCTATTAAGTATCTCCGCCTTCTCTTGGTCTCCAGTCACCGATGCCCCATTTTCAGAATAAATAGGTCCAACCTATTCTGAACCATTTTTTTTTGCATTAATATACCTAAAAAATTTCTTGGGATTTGTTTTGCTATCTTTAGCCACCTGTCTTTCATTTTGTATTTTGACTGATTTGATTTCCTTTTTACAGATTTTGGTAAGTGTTTTGAAAGTATTGAAAGCCTCTGGTGACCCGTCAGATTTATATTTTTTTAAATGCCCTCTTTTTCTCATTAATTGCCCTTTTAACTGTAATAAATTTAGAAGTATAAAAACCCAGGATAGATTTGAATTTCTCCCATTTAACATTAGTATCACCATTTGACAGAATCTGATCCCAGACTATATCCTGTATTGCAGCCCTGAATTTTTGGAAATTAGCCCTCTTAAAATTCAAAGTTTTCGATTTTCCCACCTGTTTCTGCTTTTTAAAGTTTAAGAGGAAAATAATTACATTATGATCGCTGTTCCCAAGGGGTTCCCGGACACTGACGTAGTTCACAAACTTTTTTTTGGTGCACCTTTAAAATAGGGCTTGCAACAGACTTATATCAGACTTTGTATGATAAATCTGCAAAGATTTAAATAAATAAGTCAGAATGAGCACCGGAACGCCCCCTTATTTGTGTTGCATTGGGTATAGTGCAGCTGTGCCACGTGTGACACAAAAGTGTCACAGACACTTCTTAAATACAAATGCAAGCAGTGTGCACTGGAAAGAAAGTGCAAATTCTGAAAGAAAACTGGCGCAAGGGCCTTAGTAAATGTGCCCACATATGTATATAATGAGGCACATCCTCCATTCTTTAGTGTCAGGTTGGATGACAGGGCCCCCTGACACTGCAGGCCCCATATTGGCTGGTATGGCTGCAACCACTGTAGTTACGCCTCCTGTAAGGGAATATACTGTTAGCTGCTGGAGGTGGAAGCTGATAGCTCAAATAGCTCAAATTGGTAGCAATGTTTACCAGCAGCGCTAATGAGAACACATGGAATCAATAAAAATAAATGAAAAAATATTGAAGTGATTGTTGAAGTAATTTCTTTAAGGACTTTTGTGCTTGCAGTGCCTTAGTGTAAAGCATAGGCTCTCAAGATACAAAAAAGATCTTATTTTTTTTTGCATTCTCTAAAGCAAGTCAGATATCAAAACATTATCAAATAATAACAAATGGCACTTCCCGCTTGTAGTGCATATTTTCATGCCAAGCTTTTATATTTGGCTTTGAATGAGACACTTTTACATTAATAACATGACTATAGTAAGCGGAAGGAGATGTGATTTGCCATAAACATACACAAATAGACAGTATAAGTATGATATCAAATCACAGAACTGTGACATAAATAGTCTTTATCCATTAACATAAAATAAGCTCTTCAATATTAAACCAGCAAAGTGTTTAAGCATATCCTTCCAGTTTTCTTGTAAGATTCATTTCACAAGATTCACTCGCTGCCTCAATATTTGAGTTCATGTCAGCTGCTGTTATAGATGGGTCGCAAGAGATGTTTAGATCCAGAGTCCAGGCATGGACGTATATGGAGCCCACTCTGCTGACAATAATCAATTGTGTACTGACCAGAGCACATTACTTGACTATTATCTGCACTGTAGTTTATCCCTACTCCAGCCAGGGGCGTAACTACAGTGATAGCAGCCATAGCAGCTGCTATGGGGCCCACAGTGTCAGGGGGCCCCGTCATCCTACCTGCCATACTAAAGAGTGGAGGATGTGCACCAATATATACATAACATGCTGCACATTGTACAGAATAACATGTATATACCATATATGTGATGTATATGTGATCTATATGTGTGTATAAATGTGTGATTGTAACTTGTATGTGTAAGTATACAAATATGTACATTTATTAAGTGAGAAGGGGGGCCCCATGCATAAGCCTGCTATGGGGCCCTGCTTCTCCTGGCTATGCCACTGACTCCAGCTATAGTGCCAGAAACAGTAGAACACACCCTTTTTTATTATGTGGTCATCCTCTGCCTCTGTAGATCCTAGAAGTAAGATTCTTACACTAAAGTGGGTGTTAGAACCCAGAGTTACAACATTTTTACATCTATCTATGTTCTAATATTACACAGAAAGTAAATAGATAGTATATATAATTTACAAAGTTTTCCAAGGAATCTGAAGAAGAAGAAAACATACTTACTCTGTTCTGTTTCTTGCATCACTCCAGTGTTATTGATTGGACTCATAGGACCATTGGACAAAAGTGAAAGTGAACTACCATGCTGAACGGAAGTGATTATCCATGGTCTGAGGAAACAGGGAGCAAAAACTGGGTAAGTATGCATGATTTTTTGGAACTGGGTAACTTTGAGTAACTGGGTAAGTATGCAGGATATTCACAACACTCTGAATGGAGTCTTGCTAAGGTGTTGTGGGATTGGGACCACACCTAGGGATTTGGTCTGCCTGTGATCAACAGCTTGTTGCCTCTGTGGGTTGAGGTTGTGTCATAGGTGCCTTTTAGAGTGACAGATGGCCAAACCACTCAGCGGCAAGGGTGGCATCCAGGCACTCTGGAAAAACTCACCAGTCTTATTCCACAGGCTTTGCTACTTTGCTGACTATTTCTGGTTTCTTTGACCTTTGTTCCCTGAAACATCTCTTGCCTCCATATTTGACCCGGTTTTATTGACCTTGCTTTGTTATCTATCTGGTTTTGTTTGTTGTCTGTACCTGTTTTTCTCTTATATAATAAAACAGGGTTGAGACCGCCTCCAAGTTGTCGCCTGTTATTTAGCACTGAGCCTGCAAGTAGGCAAGGACAGAGTTTGTGGAAAGCTCAGGGCTCACACTCTTTCTTCCTTTGTCATGACCGTTGGGTTGCATAAATAAATACAAATATGGTGTATCTGGGATTGAAAGAATATACATACAGTATACTAAATAAGGAGAATTTGTACTGTGTATGCAAATGTGTACGTGGCACATTCTGTCTCTCTGGATACCATGATTTTATGCTAAAGGACATAATAAAAAAAATCTAGTCTTAAAACGAGGTAAATAAAAATTAGCACAACTGATTCCACCAGGTTATTATAGAGTCACCAAAATTCTGACAAAATAGAAATTCCATGTGTTAAAACTAAGTAATATTTTCTTACTAGAGGTTTAGTAACTTGCTTGATTCACTCTCTTACTTTGGGTGTCTGTGACAAACTTCTCTTTGTAAAGTAGAAATCAGAGAAGGTAGAGTTGCAAGGCAGAAAAACATACCAGCAGTCTCTTCATAGCCTCTGCCCAGCCACGTGACGATGATGTATGCCACGGATGATGACACATGCCGACACCTGGGAGAGGAGACTAAGTGGTACCCGGCTTTCGCCAAAGCCAGTTGGACTTGCTACGGCATGGTACCACCAGGTCTCTCCACAGTCGCGACTTTGTCCATGGTGTCGTCAGGCAGAATCGTGAATGGAAACAAGCAGGAGGTTGCAGGGTCACAACAGGAAATCAGACTAGACGCAGGAGATATTGGAAAAAGCTTTCTCAAATGCATAGAAGCACAAAGATCCGTCAGGGGAGACAGGTAGGGGCCGGAAATTTAACAGAATGGGCAGCCGGCTAGCTCCAATTATTGGCGTGCTGGCCTTTTAAATCTCTGGAAGCAGGCACATGCGTGTGCCCTAGGAGGTGGAGAAGTGCGGGCCAGGCTACCAAAGCCATCACTGGATCACAGCAAGGTAAGACAGACAGAAGCGGTGGTTCGGGGGAACAGAGAGGGGCACAAATGCGTCTATGACCTGGGGCATGGGTCGCAGGAGCACCCGTGCACACTTTCCTGATATACTAGGGACCTTTACTGCCCATTGGAGTAGTATAGGATTGCTACATGTTTGCATGTTCCAGACATATATAATGTAATGTTTATCTTAACCCATCTGGTGTTACTTGTATTGCAGTTGGGATGTTTCTTTATTAATGTACATCTATCGGTTTCAACATGGACCTTATTTTACTTGTGTAGCCCAGTGAAAACAGAGGTATCATCATCTCTAGATCCCTGCCTCACAAACACAGCTAAACTGTGCACATACACATATGTATCTGCAACACCCTCGCCGATGCAATGGCGAGGGAGGGTTTGCGAATACGTCCCACCTGCATATAACCACATTACACTACATGGTCCTGATAGGACATAGGGGTATTGCAGTGGTGAATCCTGCCTGGCAAGGCAGGAGTTAAGTGTTTTGGATGATGCAAGATGCTATTGTCCAATGATCTGTGTTACATCCTGACTTTGTAAGCTGAGATGTGATTGGAGGAGCAGCCACCACCTGACCAAAGGGAGGTAATAAAACTCCCTGGCCAGGAATGTTCTGGAGAAGTCTCTCCCAGATGAGAAGAGGAGAAGAGATCTTCTTTCAGAGAGATTCTAGTGTAGGAGAATCCTAGAGTGAGTGAGCAATCTCAGTCTAGCCCATACCAGAGCAGGAAGAGCCTAGCCCCTGCCTCTGAAGAGTGGAGCAAGAAGACTAGAGTTAGTATAGTGAGGAAAGGGGTATCATCTTACCTTTAAAGGTGATACCTGAAGCCCTACAGGACAAGCTGAAGCTTCCTATCAGGACACAGCTGCCTCCCAGCCTTCCCTCTACATCCAGGCTGGTGAACTATCTCCTGAGACTCCCTCCAAAAGCATCTCAGCACTCCATCTACCTGTTAAAGGCACGTTTGCTGCGGTTCCTGCCGGTTCAAATAAAGAACTGTGAGTTGTTTTCTTCAACTTCTGTCTCCGTCTGGTCCCTGCTAATACGGCTGCCTTCATCACCGGCACCCTGTCCATCACCCAGAGACTCACACTCGGGACATTAAGGGGTTGCCCCAGGGAGATCCGCTATAGCAGCCTCTCCCTCATCATTTCTTGCCAACACCACGCTGCTGGAGACCTGCCAGGCTGTAGGACAGCCCTCCGGTTCCCCCGTTCCAAGCACCGTGACAATAGCGTGCTTAGGCCGCAACCGCCAGCCACTCCGGTACCGCGGGCCCCGGCTGTCTCCTGGCCTCACCTCAAGGGCTAGGCCCCGGTGGGGGATGTTGCATATCACATTACTACACAGCAACTATAGAGTTAACTAAACAAAGCTGCTGTAGTGACATGACACAATATTGTTACATTTTGCAGAGACCAGTGCAGACCAGGCCTAGTGGCTGGGTTGTTGTAGTGCAGAGCAGGTCCAGTGTCTGGGTCAGTGCAGACCAGTTCTAGTGTCTGAGTTGTTGTAATGCAGAGCAGGTCCATAGTCTGGGGTGGTAGTGCAGCAACTTGTAGCAGCAGAAGACACCTCAGCAAAGCTGGGAAGAGATTGCACATTAGTTGCACATTAGAAAGAGCTGGAAGCACAAGATATTTCTGTACAGGACAGTGAGAATGAATATATGTAACTGCAGAAGCTACAGAGGATCCAGAGACATGTGCAGAGGGAGGACACTGGAGCACAGAGACACCTCAGCCTCATACATCAGGTACTGAAGTCACTGCCCCGGCCCCTAGAACTTGTCTTGGATTATTATTACTGTGATTGCTGACTGAAGTGTTCATACTCCTGAGAATAAACTGTTCAAAGAGACTGTGGAACATGTGCTTATCTATCTGGGCCTAATATCCCCTAAACTACACACCCTCAGAATCCTAAAAGAACTCGCCCCTGCTAGCCCATCGTGGTCTGGCGTGTGTGGCTGTTACACTTGGACCCCATGTTCTCTTGTGCCCTTGTCTTGTTTTACAGCCAGTTACTCAGTAACTAGTTGCCAGTGGCATTTAAGTCAATGGAGCGCGAGCAGCAATAACATGCCGGTGGCAAGGTGAGCATCCATTTTGGAGAGGGTTGACTCTCCTGATGATGTCATACTTTGTTAGTGCCGATACACTCATACTCAATTGATTTTAATACCACCGGCATCTTTCTCAGCGCCATTTAAAGGGTCACCGTTGGAGGAACCCGAACCGGAAAAGTTTGGTACAAACCCGAACTTTGCAATTTGGGTCTGCTCAACACTATTGGTAATCATTCAGTGTAGATATTGAATCACATTTCATTATTGAGGTTGTGCCTGGTTGGTTCCTAATAATATACTTAGTATAAGGTTTGGATACAGGATACTAGACTCCTCATATCTTTCTTTGAACACCCAAAACAGCTTAAAATTTAATCTACAATACATCTTCCCTGGTGTGCAACGTTCCTAGTATATAATAAGCCATTTATTACGAGAAACCACTGAGCATAGCTTTGGTCTGGTAAATCTGTCCAAGTGCTATAATGAATATATAAATGTGACCACATAAGAATAAGCAGCATTCTGCGGAAGGCTGGTAGATCTATCATCTGCTCTGCGGGCTCCATGCATATGTCTGGCACAGACAAGATGGAGAGGAATGAGAATATCTACTGTATATACCCCCGCTGTTTGTACAGTCTATACATACAGATGTGTACGGCTGCAAGGAAACCACAAGATAATAGTGTTCACTCCAGCTCTGGAGGACCAAGAACATCTTGACCTTCTTCCCCGAGCTGCATGCGTAATGCTTCTACAAAGGCTCAACATGTCATGGCTCCTGCGGGGAGGTCAGAGGTCTGATAAAAATAGGAGTCTAAAGCTTATTCATTTAAAGCTGCAGAAAAAATGAACACATAGCAGATATTTAATACTTGAGAGCTAATAAGTCATGTGAATGATCAGAAAATTAAGCATTATGTAAAACATGATTCCAGCTCTGACGTCTAAATAACTAATATAATGCTTTTTGATATACACTTAAACAGTTATTAATAAGGGATAAAACATATTTTCAATGTGATCCCCCCAAGTTCTTTCTTGTACAGATACACACACATATCCCTGCACTGTGACATCACTGAGTGTATTATCCCTGTACTGTGACATCACTGTGTGTATTATCCCTGTACTGTGACATCCCTGTGTGTATTATCCCTGTACTGTGACATCCCTGTGTGTATTATCCCTGTACTGTGACATCCCTGTGTGTATTATCCCTGTACTGTGACATCACTGTATGTATTATCCCTGTACTGTAACATAACTGTGTGTATTATCCCTGTACTGTGACATCACTGTGTGTATTACCCCTGTACTGTGACATCACTGTGTGTATTATCCCTGTACTGTGACATCACTGTGTGTATTATCCCTGTACAGTGACATCCCTGTGTGTATTATCCCTGTACTGTGACATCACTGTGTGTATTATCCCTGTACTGTGACATCACTGTATGTATTATCCCTGTACTGTAACATAACTGTGTGTATTATCCCTGTACTGTGACATCACTGTGTGTATTACCCCTGTACTGTGACATCACTGTGTGTATTATCCCTGTACTGTGACATCACTGTGTGTATTATCCCTGTACTGTGACATCACTGTGTGTATTATCTCTGTACTGTGACATCACTGTGTGTATTATCCCTGTACTGTGACATCACTGTGTGTATTATTCCTGTTTTGTGACATCACTGTGTGTATTATCCCTGTACTATGACATCACTGTGTGTATTACCCCTGTACTATGACATCACTGTGTGTATTACCCCTGTACTATGACATCACTGTGTGTATTACCCCTGTACTGTGACATCGCTGTGTGTATTATTCCTGTATTGTGACATCACTGTGTGTATTATCCCTGTACTGTGACATCGCTGTGTATATTATTCCTGTGCTGTGACATTACTGTGTGTATTATCCCTGTACTATGACATCACTGTGTGTATTACCCTTGTACTGTGACATCACTGTGTGTATTAATCCTGTATTGTGACATCACTGTGTGTATTATCCCTGTACTGTGACATTACTGTGTGTATTATCCCTGTACTGTGACATCACTGTGTGTATTACCCCTGTACTGTGACATGACTGTGTGTATTATCCCTGTACTGTGACATCACTTTGTGTTTTGTCCCTGTACTGTGACATCACATTAATGTGGCATCACATATAATGGGGGTCATTTACTAAGGGCCCGATTCGCGTTTTCCCGACGTGTTACCCGAATATTTCCAATTTGCCCTGGGATTTTGGCGCACACGATCGGATTGTGGCGCATCGCCGCTGGCATGCGCGCGACGGAAATCGGGGGGCGTGGTTGAACGAAAACCCGACGGATTCGGAAAAACCGGCGCATTTTTAAAAAAAATGTGTTGCGGAGCTTGCACTTACCTTCACTAGGCCGGTGAACTTGAGTGCATTCCAATGCTCTTCAGCGCAGCAGTGCCATCTGGTGGACGTCGGAGGCACTGCCTTAATGAATCCCGGCCGGACCCGAATCCACCACAGAGAACGCACCGCTGGATCGCGAATAGACCGATTGGGGCAGATTTACTTACCCGGTCCATTTGCAATCGAGCGGCGCGTTCTCTGCGGTGGATTCGGGTCCGGCCGGGATTCATTAAGGCAGTTCCTCTGACGTCCACCAGGTGGCGCTGCTGCGCTGAAGAGCATCGGAACGCAAGTTCACCAGCCTATTCCTAGTGAAGGTAAGTGCAAGCTCCGCGACACTTTTTTTGTTTTAAATGCGGCGGTTTTTCCGAATCCATCAGGTTTTTGTTCGGCCACGCCCCCCGATTTCCATCACGTGCATGCCAGCGCCGATGCGCCACAATCTGATCGTGTGCGGCAAAATCCCGGGGCAGTTTTACTTACCCGGCCCATTCGCGATCCAGCGGCGCGTTCTCTGCGCGGTCCGGCCGGGATTCACTAAGGTAGTTCCGCCGCCGTCCACCAGGTGGCGCTGCTGCGCTGAAGAGCATCGGAACGCACTGTAATACACCGAGCCGGGCTGAGTGAAGGTAAAAGCAATTTTCGCCACAATCCAATCGTGTGCGCCAAAATCCCGGGGCAATTCAGGGGAAATCGACGCAAATTGGAAATATTCGTGTAAGAGGTCGGGAAAACGTGAATAGGACCCTTAGTAAATGACCCCCAATGTGTTTAATCTCTGTACTGTGGCATCACTGTGTGTATAGTGTGAAATAACTGTCACATGCTATTCCCCATATCACTGTGAATATTATCCCTGTACTGTGACATCACTGTGTTTATAATCTTAGTACTATCCCTTCACTGTTTGTATTATTCCTGTACGATGACACTACTGTGTGAATTATCCCTGTACTATGACATTACTGTGCAGATTATGATAGCGGCGTGAGGTGGAGATCGCTAAACCACTAAGACGGAATCTTCAGCATCCTGAGTGCGACACTCTCATGGCGCCGTCCACTGGGAACTCACTTCAGCAGCGAGGTATGGCCTCAATCTTATGGGACTACGTGCCGAATTTTATCCATTACTGAAGCAGACTCGTATATTAATGCGTTCAGTGTTACCGGTTGCTACCCAATCAGTGGACATGCGTGCTAGATATGTTTACAAACATCGATCATCAGGCATAGTGTGGTGATTGTAATTTGTTATGTATATCACATATTCACTTAGATTGTCCTTTTTGCACATGTTATGATTAGGACATTTGTATTGTTATATATACCATTTGTTAATATGCAAAATACCTTGTAAATCTGATTATTCACTGCTGCTGATGTCACATCCTGTGGGGGATTTAAACCCGCCTTGTAACACTGTTCACATTGCTTGAGAATGTCTACAATGAGTTGGCGGAAACGTTGCATTTCCACTAGTGAATAGGAAAAAGAAAAGCGTGGAGCGGCACCGTGCAAGCTTGGAGGGTGCAGGTCTTCGTCGGGGGTCCGACAAACCCTGTTAGTCGTAGCAAAAAGTCACAGGTGAAGCAGCACTCTGTATGGATAAAGTGAGAACAGTTTTTCATTCCACCATGGATAAGGATGCAATGTTGCATCCTTATCCATGGTGGAATAAAAAACTGTTTTCACTTTATCCATACGGAGTGCTGCTTCACCTGTGACTTTTTGCTTCCACTTGTGAATAAATATTCCACTCCACGGAGTGCTGCTCGTGTCTGTGTTTTATTTGGATTTCTGGGATCGTGAGCCGGACCCCTACGAGCCTGCACCCACCCCTGGATGTTAGTCCGTTCTTCACTGTGTCGCCCTTTACCTTCTATATTACTGTGTATATTATGTCTGTTCCGTAACATCATTGTGTGTATTATGTCTGAACAGTGACATCACTGTGTACATCCCAGTAATGTGGCATCACGTATGAAGTGTATAATCTCTGCACTGTGGCATCACTGTGTTTAGAGTGTGAAATCACTGGCACTGCTGTTTTTCCCATATCTTTTGTAATCATATCTTCATCTCTCAGTAGAGGAGCTGTTCTAATATTGAAAGAGCGAGAGTGGGTTTTGTGGCTTGTTTTCAGCTCAGACAATGGGGGTCATTTACTAAGGGCCCGATACGCGTTTTCCTGACGTGTTACCCGAATATTTCCGATTTGCGCCGATTTTTCCTGTATTGCCCCGGGTTTTTGGCGCACACGATCGGATTGTGGCGCATCGGCGCTGGGATGCACACGACGGAAATCGGGGGGCGTGGCCGAACGAAAACCCGACCGATTCGGAAAAACCGCCGCATTTTAAAAAAAAATGTGTTGCGAAAATTGCACTTACCTTCACCAAGTATAGGCCGGTGAATTTCAGGGCATTCCAGCGGACTTCAGTGCAGCAGCGACATCTGGTGGACGGCGGAGGAACTTAATAAATCCCGGCCGGACCCGAATCCAGCGCAGAGAACGCGCCGCTGGATCGCGAATGGACGAGGTAAGTAAATCTGCCCCAGTGCGTTATTTAGTGATAGGGGCTTTTCTACACTGATGACTCCTCCACAATAGGGAGATGCTCCCTCATGACTCCAGGTGCCGCATTACATCACAAAAACCTTAAACCCCATAAGGCTCTCAGTTATCCTAGCACATTCCTTAGATAGAGGGGTATATATGATCTGGTACAAGGTCACTGATTTATGTGCTAGGCTAATGGATTGAACAGTATGTTGCTCTTTCGTTAATCCCTGGCCATACATGTTCAGTCTGTCAGTGGGTTTCACAAAAGAACTCAACGTCCTTTGTAAACCATAGAAAATCCGCAATGATTTACTTTATACATTCCATCCGATACATCAACACCAGCAAAAGGAAAAAACAAACCACGCTAAAGGATTTTACCATAAGAAAATAAACCGTGGAGACATCATTTTACGGACGACATCCAGGAGAATGCAGTATTGAATCCAGATGTAATATTCCTTAACATAAAGAGATATTGTGCATCGGGGAGACGGCTGCCACGGACTACAGGGAATTTCAACTGCATTAAAATAATATTTTATGTGTTCCCTGTCAGAGCAATACAGAAATGACTTTTCTGGGATTTTGGCGCTATCAGTGCCTTGTTATACAACTTCAGACCATGTGGAAGTACAATGGGCATTTGTAGAGGGATTTATACAGATATATCTTCTTTGTTGTGTTAAAATATTCCCGTTATTATAAGAAGAACACGCTGAATGGCGAAACCTTACATTTACCCCACGAAAATAGCAGAATATTATTTCCATATGAGTGAGAACTGAAGAGATTGAATCAGAGTCAAATCCACCCAAATTAGTTTTGTTTTTGGACTTTACATTAAAGCATCGGAAATACCTGATACAAACAAAGACAACAGCTTGAATATGTATATTGTCTACAAAAAACAATAAAAAGATTTATATTAAAATCCACCCAAGTTTAGATTCATTATGTTCCCCAACATACTGTTACACTCGGGGAACAAGAGGTTGATAGAGGTGTCGGTATTAAAATGAACATGTGAGATGGAAACACCATAGTTGTCTTCACTGTTAACCAGTCATCCACATTTTATCATTGATCGCAAAATAAACAGTCTTAGGCTACATTCACACGGACATATGCCCACCGCCATACATTCACCACTCTGGAGAGCAGGAGTGGTGACCCCCTCCCCGCTCCATAGCGAAGCATGGTGCACGGAGCCGTAACAGGGGGAGAGATAGGACACGTCCTATATTTTCACCATGTACACCGCAGTACGGTGCCTAATATCCAAACTTTGCTGATCACCGGTTGATCTGCAGTCAAGAGTCAAGATCCTTTTGTCCTACTGTACACAAGCTATAGCAGGAAGGCTCCCGCTCCAGGCAGTTGTCTTACAGCATCAGAACAGTGATGATTCCCATGGAATAGACAAAGTCTGGGAAAAAAGACATACAGAGTACACAAAACAACAATGGCAAAGAAATCAAAGTCAATGTTATAATAAACATAATGGGGCACATTTACTAAGGGTCCGCAGCCGCGAATCCGTCAGGTTTTTCCCGAATATTTCCTCTTTGCGCTGTATTTCACGGAATTGTGGCGCACGCGATCGATTTTTGGCGCAATCGCGCCGACTTTCGCGCGACAGAAATCGGGGGGCGTGGTCACCGGACAACCCGAAGGATTCGGAAAAACCGCAGAATTTAAAAAGCCATTTGTGTCGCAAGATCAAGCACTCACATACACCAGAAAAAAGCAGGTGAACTCCAGCGGACCTCGGCGCAGCAGCGACAGCTGGTGAATATCGGCGCACGGACCTTAGTGAATCCCAGCAGAACCCGAATCAGCGTCGGAGAACCCGCCGCTGGATCGCGACTGGACCGGGTAAGTAAATGTGCCCCATAATGTGGTTATCCACCGCTGGGTGCACAATATTCAAAGACATTGAATTGCGCCAAATTGGGCCAAAAATTGCGCCAAAATTGCGCCAAAAATCGATCGCGTGCGCCACAATCCCGTGAAATACAGCGCAAAGAGGAAATATTCGGGAAAAACCCGACGGATTCGCGGCTGCGGACCCTTAGTAAATCTGCCCCATTGATGTCAACCTAAAAAGATGATAGGGAGATTTATACTGCACCTGGGGAATAGAGTCTGTGGCCAGCACATCATCCCAACAAGCATTTCAGATTCCTCCTTCAAAGGAGCGAGAGACATTTTATGTCTTGTACAATGGACCTTCCAATTCGCCCAGATTTTCCCAATTAAAAAAATGTTAATTTTAACTTTAATGCAATTAATCCTCAGTAAATTTACATGTGTCGCTAATACATTCCATGATATTTATTATATATATATATATATATATATATATATATATATATATATATATACATATTTATATATATACTTATATTATTACCTGCAGCAGTATGGAACATAGTGATATTCCAGGAAACGCATCAAAAGGGAAACAACATACGGTATTTCTAAGAAAGATTTTTTTTTTTTAATTAAAGCATAATTTATGTCCCTACAAAGAAGAGACACCACCAGAAAAGCTATAATAGGCTCATATTCAGTTATTTTTCAACTTTGCTGTACAGAATACGACAGAATTTGCAGAATCATCTTGTGCAGAATGCCTCTATATTTCTGGATGCAAACACTGGGCCAGATAACACTAGACAGTCTTATTCTGCACCAGATTCATATACCGTAAGTACATGGTGCTGGATGATAAATCTGGTGCCGAATAAGACTATCGTACTCTGTCCTACTCCTATTAGTTGGCCTACTTTACACCAGAAAATTAGGACAAAATTCTGTCGGGTGAAGAGTATTTTTGCTGCACTGACCTTTTTGGCGTGAGACCACACCTACTTTTCACAGGCCACATCCCTTTTGTCAAACTAGTCTTAGGAGAGACAGAAAACTGTCTAAAACCTTTTTACAAATATGGTGCAGACACCTTTTTTAGTGAAAACTACAACAGAATTCAGTCATATACAGATTCATTAATCTCCCCACTATATACAGGCAGTCCCCGGGTTACATACAAGATAGGGTCTGTAGCTTTGTTCTTAAGTTGAGTTTGTATGTAAGTCAGAACTGTATATTTTATAATTGTAGCCCCAGCCAGAATTTTTGTTGTCTCTGTGACAATTGAATTTAAAAAATGTTGGGTTGTCATAAGAACCAGGATTAACAATAAATCTTCATTGCAGACACGTTTAATACCTGTAATAGCTGTTTATTGTAGCCTAGAGCTAAAGTACAGTAAATTGCTAATATCCAGTGGTCCGTTTGTAACTAGGAGTTGTCTGTAAGTTGAGTGTTCTTAAGTAGGGGACCGCCTGTACACAAATTCCTCCATTACTACTTGCTCCTTCACCTACATGTCATCACTTTAAATCAGATGTTAATCATTTATTATGTAAATCAGATAGGAGTGCAGGTCCAATAGGGCTTACCCGAAAAATAAGGCAGATACAAAAGATTTTTAAGCTCAATGCACTTAAATTCTAGCATAAAGTACCTCAAAAACTGTAGTATACATGCTTTATACCATATTTATTATGTGTTTTGGACACTTTTTGCAATTGATTGCTGAAAATTACGGTAGTTGCGGTTTAATCGGAAAGGGTGTGGTTTTAGATATGCACCAACATTTGTCAATATTTATTTTATCATTATTTTGTTTTAAAGTTGACCAACCAACCAATGGTGCGAAGCTGAACAAACGCCCTAAAATTTATCAAATTTATATTCATTTATTTCTTTAGTCCGATGATCAGACAATATTATTTAAATATGCCCTAAAATGTATTTCATACAAGAATCTATTCAATGCATGCTTTATATTGATTTCCCACACTCCCTAATTATATAAATGTACACGGGATGTATCCAGGAGGACCAGATATTCTATCTATGTATATTACTGGCCTCATGGCCTCAGAGGAACTCTTTTGAAGCCTTACTTTTCATAGAAGGCATTGATGGCATCTGTCATTTTATAATTACTACAATAATTATAATCAATATGCTAGCATCAGACTGTGAAATATCATACCGGGTACACTTCATTACAGTAATTATGAACAATGCTGCATGCTGAAAATAAATGGGTAAATTTAGATCATAGCTCACATTTCTCATGGTTTATCCTGGATTTAATTACATCAACAAGAAACAGTAGCTCGTGCGGATAGATGATATCATAAATGAGCCTCCGACACCGGCAACCACCCCTTCTTCTCCCTGCATTGCATTAGTTTGCTTATATCAGGGTCTGTTCTTGTAGAGACTGACGTTACACTGCTCTCACTACCTTGAAATATGAAACCGATTCAGAAAATAAATTACAATAAGGGAACTTTCTTTCCCGGACTGTGATGCTCCATTAAGCAAATGAAATAAAGGCTTTCGTAGTATCTCAATTTTTCCCCTCCACGGTGATTAAGTACGTCATAAAAAAGATATTAAGTGGGGATAAATTTCTCAAAATTCTGTCTAAGCCACAACAAAAAACAAGGTTCATGCATTCTAGAAGACGGAAAGAACTTAATGTAAGGATTGTTTATAGCCGTGATGAATATCGTCCTTTATGCATCGGAGAATTATCAAGAAACCGGTAGCCCTACTGTCACTTACCTCTCTTCTGTCCCATCGTCATAGCCTATTGCATTTAAATGTCTTGTTCCTGAATGACCAGTACTTACTATCCAAATGTCTATTCCTACCTCCTAATCATTAGAAATACTAAAGATAGTAAATTTACATTCCAAACTTATTGTCAAAATGCTGCCTGACTAGAACATTGCAAAATAAACTTAATTGTTATGAAAATTGAGACCAAGAGAAGGCGGAGATACTAAATGGCTTTTTTAGTTCCGTTTATATGATAGAAGAGAGAACTTCTGATGTGGGTGATGCCAGTGCGGGTCATGCATCCTGTAATATACCAGACTGGCTGAATGTAGACATGATCCAATCTAAGATCAATAAAATCAATGTGTACAAGGCTCCTGGACCAGATAGTTTACACCCCAGAGTACTTAAAGAAAGTTCTGTTATTGCTGTACCACTGTCTAAAATCTTCAGGGATTCCATAATGTGGTGCTGGTGCAAGCCAAATATTGTTCCAATAATTAAAATAGGATTTAGAACTTTGTCAGGCAATTACAGGCCTGTAAGTTTAACTTCCATTGTTGGGAAAATACTGAAAGGGTTAGTAAAAGACTATATACTAAAATATGTAACATCCAATAGTATAATAAGTGACAGCCAGCATGGGTTTACTAAGGATAGAAGTTAAACTAACCTGATCTGCTTCTATGAAGAGGTGAGCAGATCCCTGGATGGAGGAGCTGCAGTGGATATTGGGGCAGATTTATCAAGCTGTCTGAAAGTCAGAATATTTCTAGTTGTCCATGGCAACCAATCGTAGCTCAGCTTTCATTTTACCAGTGCTCATGAATATTTTAAAGGGGAGCTGTGATTGGTTGCCATGGGCAACTAGAAATATTCTGACTTTCAGACAGCTTAATAAATCTGCCCCATTGTGTTCTTAGAATTTGCAAATGCATTTGACATTGTCCCTCATAAACACTTGATGGGTAAAATAAGGTCTATTGGTTTGGTCTATTGCTAGGTCAATGATTCCTACTCAGAATGGTCACCAGTTATGAGTGGTGTACCCCAGGGTTCTGTGGTTGGCTCACTACTATTAAACATATTTATTAATGATATATAGGAAGGAATTAATACCACTGTGTCAATTTTAGCAGATTACACCAAGCTGTGTAGTGTAATACAGTCTATGGAGGACTGCAGGGTGACTTGGAACAACTGAATGTTTGGTCATCCACTTGGCAAATGAGGTTCAATGTGGATAAATGTAAGGTTATGCACCTGGGGGCTAATAATCCACAAGCAACATGTGTCCTTGGGGGAGTAGACCTGGGGTTAATAGTAAATTATACATTAAATAACAACACAATGTCAATCAGCTGCCTCTAAAGCCAGCAAGATCTTGTCATATATCAAAAGTGGTCAGGACTCACAAGATAGGGATGTGATATTACCACTGTACAAGGCATTGGTTCGGCCTCACCTGGAATATGCTGTCCAGTTCTGGGCACCGGTCCATAAAAAGGAGGCCCTGGAGCTGGAGGGGGTTCAACGTAGAGCCACAAAAATGATAAGGGGTATGGAGGGTCTTAGTTATGAGGAAAGATTAAAACAACTAGATTTATTTAGTCTGGAAAAGAGATGACTAAGAGTGGACATGATTAAGTTATATAAATATATGAATGGTCCATACAAAAAATATGGTGGTAAGTTGTTTCAGATTCAATCAAATCAAAAGACGAGGGGGCACTGTCTCCGTTTGGAGAAACCAAGGTTTAATCACCGGAGGTGACAGGGCTTTTTTACTGTGAGAACTGTCAATCTGTGGAGTAGCCTGCCTCAGGCGCTGGTCACAGCAGGGAGAGCAGAGAGCTTCAAGAAGGGTCTAGATGCCTTTTTATATCTAAATAACATTGATGGTTATGTTATATCGAATTTTTCCTTTCCCTTCCCTTTCTTGGTTGTACTTGATGGACATGTGTCTTTTTTCAACCTTATAAACTATGATACAATGATGATATTCATTAATACTCTCATAAGGTCCTGGCGGGGGATTGCTCATGGACAGATACGATCACATGACCCTCCATCTGCGGCCATTTTATGGACAGGAATGTCTGGCTGATGAGTTATAAGACAGGAGGCTTCACTGTACATATCAAGAAAGTGGAGCAGAACCTTTAATAGATGTATATTACCTAATATCCTGCCACCTACACCTACACACAGCTTACAAAAAACATAAGGTAAGGTGGACAATCCCTTTAAGTTATTAATAAAGCTATTAATTTTCTGATTGATGCCACTGCGCTTGGCAGAAAGGAATGAAAGCAGCCAATCCGTCTGATTAGGTGGTGGTTGTGGTTTATTAGTTTTATTTCCACTGACAGGTTCCCATTAAGAGATGTCAGAAAGTTGAAAAAAATATATATTTACACTCATTTTATAAGCTGTCACTTCCATCCTCTCTGCTCTCATCTCCCCTGGAGTGATAGATCAATCACCCATATCACTGCTGCAGCCAGACATGTGTATCAGAGGTACAGTATATGACACATCTTTGCTGCAGCCAAGTAAACAATGCTTATCATTTAAGTACCATGTAGGTTCATTTGTAATATCATTTGTAATATTGGTGAAACCCCCCAAAAAACAAATTATGGGACAATGCAGGACGCTTCCTCTACCAAATAGTTTATATTAACATCAGCACCCAATTAACATTAGCACCAGATTCAGGATTTCTGCCGCCCATTCTTCACTAATCTTGCACCCCCACACACAGCTTCGACAGAGTTCACAACTTTTTTTTTTTTGGTGCAACTTTAAAGGAATTCTACCACCAGGGTGAAGGATTTTACACCAAGCACACTGACATACAGGTGTGTGCCCCCTCTGGAAGGATCCACTCTTCTTTTAGCTTTTCATGTCCTTATTTTTTTTACAAAAAAGGCTTTAAAAACTACTCAAATGAGTGGCTCCACCTTTAGCACCTATAGTACCTGGAGCCCGTTAGGCTCATTTGCATAATTTTAAAAGCCTATTTTTGTTAAAATTCAGGACATATGAAGCTTAAAGAAGAGCAGATCCTGCCAAAAGGGGTACACTCCAGTATGTATGTGTGCTTGGTGTACAGTCCTTGATCCTGGTGGTAGATGTCCTTTAACATGGGGCGTGCAACACAATTCTGTTGGACTTTGCATGCTAAATCTGGTGCACGGTCTGACTGAGCACCAGAACGTCTCCTAATTTGTGTCGCACGGTGCCTAGTGCAGCTACGCTACAAAAGGGTTGTGTACAACACAAATGTGGTGGGAACACTTCTTAAATACCTGTGCAAACAGCTTGCACTAGAATGAACGTGCAAAGTCCGACAGAAAACTGGTGCAATGCCCTTAGTAAATGTGCCCCAATATTCCGATAAAAAGTCAATGTACATGTCACACATGTCATGTGAGATACAACTGCAGGGCCTGACGTGTGGGGCATCCGTCGCTCTCTAGCGCTCCTGTCGAGATAATATCCCGTGTGATAACAAATTTGTCATTGTCTTCTATCTAATGATTTAATGTGGTGTAAAATATTTAGCTTGTTTGCTGGGAATGCACCTGCATGTTATGTCTATGCTAATAAAGCCACATAGATAAATACACAACCAGACATAAATATTTATGTACATTGTTCCAGATCTCCTGCCGGCATGATCATTGCAAGCGCAGCACAATGTAGACATGAGCCTGTCGCGATGGGCAGCAGCACTACCGGTAAGGGCTTATTTACTAGTACACTGCCAGGTATAATGGCCTTTTTCTCCATTGTACCTGATAGACATTCAGTGTATCTCGGCTGAGAATTTGGCTGTCAGCTGCACTGTAATTAGATACATTGGCCTTTGTTGGGAAACTATAGCTATTTCTGCAAGGGGAGAAATAATAGGAATTACCAGCAAAAGAAAATGGTATAAAATATATATTTTTATAGGAGTTCCTTTAATACACAAAACAGAGGGGTAATAGGTAGGGGTAATAGGGGGTAAACTATAGGGAAATACATTTCAGGTCTTATAGATAAAAATAGAGCATAAAATAAAAAAAAGCATAATAAAGCACCCACCACACTTAAAGAAATACAGGTGAGAGCTAATGGGGCCCATTTAGTAAGAGTCCGAACGCCGCACTTTCATCGGGTTTCCCGAATATTTCCGGCTTTGCCCTGTGACAGAAATGGGGGGGGGGTCATTCATCATACAAACCCCACGGATTCTGAAAAAATGGGGAATTTAAAAAACCATTTGTGTCACAAGATCAAGCACTTACATGCACCAGGAAGAGGAAGCTGAACTCTGGCAGACCAAGGGGGAGCAGCGGCATCTGCCGGATATCGGGTGCACGACCATATTGAATCCCGGCAGATCTGAATCCTCGTCGGACAACGCACCGCGGGATTGTGACTGGACCGTGTAAGTAAATCTTCCCCAATGAGATTCATGAGATGGATATAACACACAATGACACTCACAGCTCCACTACCTTAGCTATTACACACATAGTCAGCTGTGCTACATGCCTCCTTCCCCTGCTATAAAGATCTTATTTTACCTGTAGCTTGTAGAGTAAGTGTGTTCATGTTGCTTGCTGGCCAAAGTGTCTTTTTGTGTCTATGTGTCGGCTTGTAATGGAGGGGGAGGGGCAGAGATCACACGACATGGAGCAGACAGGAGAAGCAATTAATGAGAAAAAGCTGTCCTGCCGATCAAAAAAATCATAAGATTTATGTTCGCATCACAGGGTAACCGAAATTGTATATACCAGGACTGATTTTATTTCCATTTTCAATAAACATAACAAAGGCATTGATATATCACATCAAAAAATGACAGCAGCGGCGCGTCATACTAGGCGCCGGCCGGGAGAGAGCAATGGTGGCTCCCAGCTATCAATCCTGAAGCTTTTCATCCTTCTGACAGATGAAATGAAGGGGAAAACCAAACATAGTGGCAACGTCACAGAGTGATGGAGGGTGAAAACAGCATTATGGAAATCACAAGGTGTTCCAGGGAGACAGCGGTCAGTTGGCAGCAGCATGAGTAGGCTGCAGAGTGGCACAATGAAAAATTATGGAGGTGGCGGCAGCAAAAGCAGCAGCAGGAGCCCACACGTGGCAGCAACATGGTGGCAGAAACAGGGATAGCCACAGAGTGGCACAATGATTTAGTGTGGAGGTGGCATCAGCAGCAGGATCCCACAGGTGGCAGCAAGATGGTGGCAGTAACAGGGAAAGCCACAGAGTGGCACAATTATAAGAGTGTGGAGGTGGCGACAGAAGAAGCAGCAGCAGGAGTCCACAGGTGTCAACAACATGGTGGCAGCAACAAGGAAAGCCACAGAGTGGCACAATGATATAGTGTGAAGGTGGCATCAGAAGCAGCAGGTGCCTACAGAGTGGAACAATGATATAGTGTGAAGGTGGCATCAGAAGTAGCAGGAGCCTGCAGAGTGGCACAATGATATAGTGCGTTGATGGCATTAGTAGCAGCAGCAGCAGCAGGAGCCCGCAGAGTGGCACAATGATATAGTGTGAAGGTGGCATCAGTAGCAGCAGCAGGAGGAGCCCACAGAGTGGCACAATGATATAGTGTGATGGTGGCATCAAAAGCAGCAGCAGCAGGAGCCAGCAGAGTGGCACAATGATATAGTGTGAAGGTGGCATTAGTAGCAGCAGCAGCAGGAGCCTGCAGAGTGGCACAATGATATAGTGTGAAGGTGGCATTGTCTGTCACCGTGGTTCCGATTTTTAGTTGCCGCGGAGAAAGCCACACATTGATTTCTTCTAGCATGACGCGGAGCAGTTCCTCCCCCGTGTGACTTCGTTCGCCCAGGCAAACCAAGTGTAGAACTGCGTGACACCGCTGTGTCCTGCACATGTGGTATGATGGAGCAGTGGGCCGTAAAGGACATATACTGGCCCTGACCATAATTACAGCTCCACACGTCCGCGCTGCCTAGCACCTTGAATAAGCTCAAGGACTGGCCCACCTTCTTTTGTACATATTGGTGAAGGGCTGGCACAGCCTTTTTGAAAAAAGAATTGCGGCTTGGAACTCTCCACCTCGGTTCGGAAAAAGCCATTAGTTATCTGAAGGGTGCAGAGTCCACGACTTGGAAAGGAAGAGACTGCAGGACGAACAACTTCGACAAGAGCACGGTCAGCTTCTGCGCCTTAGGATGGTTGGACACATAGGGGGTCATTTACTAAGGGGCCGATTCGCGTTTTCCCGACGTATTACCGGAATATTTCCGATTTGCGCCGATTTTCCCTGAATTTCCCCGGGATTTTGGCGCACGCGATCGGATTGTGGCTCATCGGTGCTGGCATGCACGCGATGGAAATCGGAGGGTGTGGCTGAACGGTAACCCGACGGATTCGGAAAAACCGCCGCATTTAAAAAAAAAAAATTGGTCACACGGGCCATACTCTAACCTCGGCGGACTTCGGCTCAGCAGCGCCACCTGGTGGACATCGGGCGCAGGACCTTCATGAATCGCCGGAAGACTCAAACGCTCGTCAGAGAAGCCGCCGCTGGAATGCGAATGGACCGGGTAAGTAAATGTGCCCCATAGAGTTGTCGCTCAGCGACTGCTGGCGCCGTGCATAGCGAGGAGCAGGAGCATCTGGACCGGGAGATGATGTCAAAGACAAACAGCTCCCTTCGGCACAGGTGCTGGAGCCTTGACTTGGTGAAACAGCATGTGTGCCACTAGGTGCTGCTGCTGTTGCTGCGCCTGCAGGATGGACCGCATCTGACACCCGTTTCTCCCAGGCCATTGGATGTTGATGCTGCATGTGTTGGCGCAGGGCCGTGGTGCCAAGGTTAGCTCCCTGGCCAAACTTCACTTTCTGCATGCAGATACGACATATACCCACGCTCGGCTCCTCTGGTGTCTTTACAAAAAACTGCCACACCGCTGAGGTGGTAATTTTACTGCCAACACTCTGCACTGAGCGACTACTACCACCACTGCCTCGCAGAGCCCCTGTGCCACTGCTTATTTGGGTCTGCGAATCGGGATTTGTACCCCGCGGGACAACCAGGGATTGGTCCACCAATCGCTACTGCAGATGCATGAAAGTCAAACAGATTTCTTCCTATTCGATTTTGTCACTAAATAGAACCACTATTTGGGGTATACAGATCCCATTTAAAGAACAACCAGGGATTGGTCCACCAATCGCTACTGCAGATGCATGAAAGTCAAACAGATTTCTTCCTATTCGATTTTGTCACTAAATAGAACTGCTATTTGGGGTATATAGACCCCCTTAGAGAACAGCGAGGGATTGCAGCAAGAATCGCACAGTACAATAGCAGCAGCTGGACGCTACAACATGAAGTGTGAAGTGCTGAGATAGAAAATGGCTGGTTTTATAGGGCTGTGTGACATCACATAAGCCTGCCGGTCGCTGATTGGCTTACAGGTCTGCAGATGTCATCGGGGGTGTTCCTTTCTCCTTCCCAGAGTTCTCTGCCCCATGTAACACGTTGTTCTCGCGCCCATTTAGCAGAAACACGAGGGGAAAAAAACAACTTTGTTCCCGCGAATCAGCATAAATTTCAGCTTCGTGGCGAATCAAATTTTTCCTGAAATTCTAACCGAAGTTAGAATCATTAGAATTGATTCGCCCATCTCTACTCAGGAGCCTTTAAGGTGCCCATAAGGTGTTTCTTCTCACTACTGTAAACTACATACAAAGAGGGGGCAGTATAGATTTTGCATGGGGGCAAGTGTTTCTGAGTCCCGTTACATCTCTGCTCAGTGCTACAGCTTTTACGCTAAAGTCTGCCAGGTTCTAGCTGCACCCCCAATCATCATACAACACAAAAGCATTTCATTTGAGGACAATAATCCTGAACTGTGGTCCGTACTGGGCTGTGTTGACGGCAGGACAATATCTCGGTTGAGAAATGTAATTTTTTATGATTAAGCAGCAGGACATATGCGTTGCTCTTCTCAGCGCCGTTTGAGCACATACAGCACTTAAGCCAAAAAGGCTTTTTGGTTGAAGGAAACAGATTGCGAGCTGATTTATTTTCATTTCCCAACAGAGCACGCCGCATAAAAAAATCATTTTGTTCTTTTTTCTCTTTCTCTCTCAGGTAATAGGGAATTTTTTGACAAGGAGGAGACCCTTATGTTTTCAGCATGACGTTCCCCATTTAACATTTACCACTCAAGAGCGAGCAAAGCAGCTGGAAAAAAACTCGGCAAATTGATGCAGAAATGATCTACTGTGTCAAAAAGTGTTCTGCTTTAGAACGAGCATCTGTCTTTGTGATTCCGGAGTAAGCTTCTGAACCTGTAGGGAAATGAAGGCAGTTATAATATTTCAATGTGACTGAGAGGTTGGAATCGAACACAGAGGAAACAATCAGGGTTTATGCAGAATTATCTGGATACCATCGGAAATATATCCGCAGTGTCTATCACGTCCCCCTTCGAAGGATCTAGACTTCCATTTATATAATAATCCTCTGTAACAATGTTCCCCTGATGCATAATGCAAATTACCCATTGACACAGTGGTGAATCTAGTATTTAGCTTTATGGGATATAAGATATTGCAACACGAACACTGAATGATAAGCTCAGCTCATTTACGCCAATATTAATGGTATGCAACTAAACTATCTGTTTTGTGGGTTTTACCATCAGAAGTATCAGAAGTGAATATCTGCTATGGGTTAATTTGCGTACTAATCTTCAATTAAAGGGGTATGCCCATGACAGAAAGTACTCAAATTTTAATCCAGTACTGATTTTTACACAATAAAGATAATTTTTAACCCATTACTTTACAATTTTACTCAGTTTTATTGCTTTTTTAGCTCCTGTAACCCAGTGTAAAATTCCAGAGTGTGTTGGCAAGGACTCACTAAGCAGACACTTCAATATTCCTCTTTTCTATGAGATGCTGTGTGCTGACAATGTGGTTAGATTATCAGGAAACAGGTTTATCTACACTTTTATTTAGCTTCTGAACATTCACTAGTATTTGACATATAGAAAAAGAGAGATCCATGAGATGGGTATATAACACAATGACACTCTCATTTCTGCTAACTCACCTATAACACACACGGAGTCAGCTCTGCTATATGCCTCCCTCCCCTGGATAAAGACCTAATACGATCAGGAGGCTTGTTGTAGTAAAACGTTTTATTTGGTATCTCAGGAAGACAACACGTTTCAGAGTCAAATGCAACTCCTTTATCAATTGAAAAGAGACTGCAGCGTAGGTGAGGGGTTAACTACCTGTGACTTCCTGTTAGAGCTGGTCTTTTAATGCAGCGAGGCAGGAGGCAGAGAAGAGGGCTTATCCATTAAGCCTCACATCCAGGCCCTTAGTACAACCTGTTGCCTCCATCTCAAGAACACAATTCACATCCAACCACTCCAAATCCTAGAGTCTACAAAACCGCTCTACCTGTCTCTCCACTAAATACCAATTACACAGTGAAATAAGTTTAAAAACAGTTAACAGTTTAAACCAGGAAGAAGTACCTCACTGCCTAACAACTACTAACCTAGACAAATTACTGGGCCCATATGGTATACAATCCTCGGGTACAGCATGAACTATGTACCATGATAAACAGACATTGTTTTTAATATTTGAAGACTCCTCAATGACTGTTCTGTTCTAAAGGACTGGACTGTGTTGCCAATATACAAAAAAGGATCAAAAAGTGACCCTGGAAACTATAGACCTGTGAGTCTGACTTCTGTTGTGGTAATAATATTTAAGGGGTTTGTTAGAGATGTTATCTTGGAGTTGGCAAACAGAGGGTAGTCATTAAGGGCACATTATCAAATCGGGATGACGTTACCAGTTGAGTGCCACAAGGGTCAGTACTGGGCCCTCTTCTTTTTAATATTTTTATTAATGACCTTGTAATGGGTTCACACTATCAATTTTCAATATTTGCAGGTGATTCTAAGCTGTGTAAAGTAATTAATTTTGAGGCAGACAGTATAGCATTACAGAGGGATCTGTCAAAGCTTGAGGAGTGGACAAGGAAATGGTTGGTGAGGTTTAATGTAGATAAATGCCTTGTTATACACTTAGTGTCAGAACTCGCAAATTGTACTGATGGGATCAGTACCCAGAGCTGCCTGTAATTGACAGCTCCATCTCTGATCCTGGGAAAGCTGGGTGTGTCTCTGTAATCGTTTTGCCTACTGCTGCGGTTTGAGTGATGGACGGCTGAGCCAGTCAGTGCTGGAGGTAGTGTCCATTTCTGCCTTAAATTCTGCCCAGCCCTTCATCTGGTGCTGGTTATTGCAGTCTATCTGTGTATCTAGTGTTCTTGCCATTGCGTTTCTTGCTATTTTGTGTATTGACTTCTGCTTTGCCTACTGACCATTCTATTTGCTATACGTATATGTACATTTGCCTCCATCTTGACCCGGTCTGTTGTTGTCCCTCAGTATCGTTTATCTCCTAGTGTTACCCCACCTTCCTGTCTGTCTTGTGTTGGTTTCTGTTACCAGTGTGAACACTGGTCTATACCTGTAATCTGGTTACTTGTCCGCTCCAACATCCAGCAGCTGCCAGACGAAGTAGGTTTTCCTGTCACTTTGTAGGGTCACTCAGGGACCGTCAGTTAGATTCCTGATAGTGGATTCGCCCTTTCCAGGGCAGTTCATCTGCTTTAGGCAGGGCCTTAGCCTCCAGGGACATCACAGGGTTAGTTCACCACCTCCTACCTATTCTGATAGCTGGCACCAAGCCTGGTTGTGGTTGCGCAGTTGCTGGACAGGCACAGACCCTTGGGCTATGGAAACCAGAGACCAGAGCCTGACAGCTGCTGCTAAAGCAAATGATTTGCCCTTAAAAAATCCCTGGTCAGATTACACATGGAAAACATGGAATATTGTGTACAGTTTTATGCACCAGTGTATAAAAAGGACATTGTAGAACTGGAACGGGTGCAGAGGAGAGCAACCAAGATTATTAGGGGAATGGGGGGACTAGAACACAATGATAGATTACTAAACTTCAGGATATTCAGTTTAGATAAAAGATGACTGAGGGGAGACCTCATTACAATGTACAAATACCTGAACGGACAGTACAAGGATCTCTCCAAAGATCTTTTTATACCAAGGCATGTGGGAGTTCTACCATCGCCATAGATAAGTTTCTTTACTGTAAGAGCAGTGAGACTGTGGAACTCTCTGCCGCAGGAGGTTGTTATGGCGGACTCTATGTACATGTTCAAGAGAGGCCTGGATGCCTTCCTGGATACCAAAAATATCACAGGTTATGGGGAAAAACATTTGTTTATTTTTTTTAAAGGTTGGACTTGATGGACTTGTGTCTTTTTCTAGCCTTTGATACTATAATACTATGAAATATTGACCATGACTTACAAAGCCATCCTTAACCTATCCCCTTCATCTAACTCTAAACTAATTGGCCAATATCGTCCGACACATAATCTCCAATCCTCACTGGACTTTCTGTTTGAATTTATTACCATACACTCTTCTCATAAGTGTCTCCAGGATTTCCCCCGTATACCTCCCATACTCTGGAACTCTTTAACAAAATGTGTCTGAGTGTCCCCTACTTTCCAAACCCTCAAATGTAATCTTAAAACCCATCTGTTTTCCCACAATATGTAATAGCTGCACGGCTCTATTAGCCTCCAATTTAGATTGTGAGCCCTCACGGCCAGGGTCCTCCTTCTTGTTTCTGAGCACTGTAGATTTTTTTGTTTTGTACTTGTATTTATTCCTGTCTTTATGTAATGTATGCGAACCCCCTTATTGATTGTACTGCACCATGGAATTAATGGCGATATGTAAATAAATTATAATAATAATTTGTTGTGCCGCACAATAATGGCGCCATTCAGCACAATAGAATGTATACGGAAGGCCTTACATAAGTAATAAAGCCAATGCTGATTGGATGAAAATATTTTATGTTTTGTCTTAGCTCCAAACTAGCAACTTTTTGGGAAGTGATGCTTCTGCATCCTCCACTTTAGCTTTATTTAAATGGCTTGGCAGTGTCCACATATAAACCTCCATAAATATAACACTTTTAGCCATAGCTAATGTTCTCATCCTCTTAATATGCTGCCTATTTCTCTAGATACTCCCTAGTAATGGATTGCCTAGTTGTGACTTAGTGGGCAGGACATCCCTCTCTTCTATCAATATCCCAATGAGGCTTCCACATTATGCACAGTTTCCCCATTTGACTATTGATTATCTGTTTGTTAACAATAGACCTGTTTTTGTTTAAGTAAATTAGTAAATATTTTGTTAAATATACAGCCCAGGGCGTCCATTATGTTTCTAAGTGCATCCATTTATATCGGGTGACCTTGTACTGATGTAAACCTGACACTAAATCCTGATGGATAAATGATCTGTTGTAATGGATTCTGACCATTGCCAATGACTCTACAATTAGATGGATGATGTGGATGGAGAGGCCATCAGGGAGGGAGGTAGCTGTCTTTGGAAGGCCGTGGTTCAAACAAACTGACATATTTTCTGTTAGTACTAGATGGGGAGCACTGCAGAAAACTAGACAATGACGAACTATGAAGGGATACAGTTTTAGGCTTAAAAAAAAGTCACAGATGAGCACAAGCACCATGAAAAGTCTCAAAAATTGGAGAAAAAGGCAAGCCAAACGTTTCATACATGTCCCCCAGTGTCTTACAGATCCATAATGAAGTACAGGATTTCAGACAACACTGTCCTTCAGTTTTTCAATTTGTGATCAAATTGTGATGTGAAATATTAAATATTGTATCAAGTACTATTGACCTAATACCAGGGATGGGATTAAAAATTTTAACAAGCGAGAAGTCCCTCCGGTCACCTGTACAAGAAAAAATGCTGGCCTCTCTACTTAACTATTCCAATATTTAAAATGCGCTTTATATTATACACTATTTAAATCAACTTTTTAGTGTCTAAAATGATTTAAAGGAAACCTACCACCATGGATCTACCAAAAAAGGTTGATCGGGTGGTAGGTGCATCTATAAGACGGTTAAATTAACCCTGCAATCTTTTAATAACGTTTAATTCCCTAATATGCAGATTTTCTAAAGAGGCTACTGGGACGTGGAGTAGCCGGAGCTGAGGCTACACGGCGCGGCTCCTCCCCTTCCCGTAGCCTCTTTGATCCTCCTATCAGATATCTTCGGTGCCCAGCTACGAGGAGCTGCATGCCCTTGTCCGCGAAGCCTGACACCTGCGCGTGTGCAGAACAGCAGACCCGTAGCTGCACGGTCACTGCTCCTCGTAGCTGCACGCCGAAGATATCTGGTAGGATATCTTATGTATGATTATGTTATTTTACTTGTGATACAGTTTCCGTTTTTGCTTTCATAGCAGGCGCAAATTTTGGCCTCTTTTTGAGCCTTTTTATTGAAAATGTCTCAAATCCACATTGGCTTAATTTGGGATTTGAAGCCGTGTCCTAGTCACACCTAAGGGAGATGAAGACATATGAGGCTGCGGTCACACGTGGTGTTAAGGGTGCGGTCACACATTGGGGCAGATTTACTTACCTGTCCATTCGCGATCCAGCCTTAGTCGGACGCGCCCTCTGCGGTGGATTCGGGTCTGGCCGGGATTCACTAAGGCATTTCCTCCGACATCCACCAGGTGTCGCTGCTGTGCTGAAGAGCATCGGAACGCACTGGAGTTCACCGAGCCATCCTGGATGAAGGTAAGCGCGTCGAGCGACACTTTTTTTTTTTTTTAAATGCGGTGGTTTTTCTGAATCCGTCGGTTTTCTCAGGCCACGCCCCCCGATTTCTGTCGCGTGCATGCTGGCGCCGATGCGCCACAATCTGATCCCATGCGCCGAAATCCTGGGGCAATACAGGGAAAATTGGCGCAAAACTGAAAAATTCAGGTAACCCGTCGCAAAAACGCTAATCGGGCCCTTAGTAAATGACCCCCATTGCATTGGTGATTTGCCTAATTATATTGCTGTTAACATTTGCATTTACAAAACGCATAGTAAACGCGATATAAACACATGCGTTAACGCTGCATTTATATTGCGTTTTGTAAATGTAAATTTTAACAGTAATGTCATAAGGCAAATCACCTCTCCTCAGCTGTTGTAATTGGTTTCAAAACGCAATTAAAACGCCACATGTGAACTCATCCTTAGATGTAACCAATACATTTTTAAAAAATGCTAAAATTTCAAAATTCAGGTTACTGTGCAAAATTATAACATTTAAAGCATGTGAAATAATTCCAATTTACATGTTAAAATAGGGTCCATGAAAAAAATCCTTCCCTTGTACCTGCCCTGGACCAGGTGCAGATTTGCGCCTAAAAGTTGCAAAAATAAGCCAAAAAAGTGATACATAAGTGAAAAGTCATACGGAACATCTGGGAAACAATGATGCATAAGCCACTGCACAAATTGCAGACCAAGGCGTATTTGAAAAACAACAGCGTAAAAAGTCGCAAATAAAACAAAAGTCGCAAAAATGAGAATTTGCCTGATACCTGTGCCCCATAGAGTAGCAATGCAGCTGACCTGGGATATAAAGGAAAGTTAGATTCCTGATTGAGTGTGGGCCAATAGCAAGACACCTGAGTTACTGGGACCAATGTGATGATCAGTCCTATCTGGGTCTTCTTCCATGAACGTCAATTTAGTAATGGCCTAATACAACCATAACATAATCACTAACTTTGCTACCTCATAGTGACTGAATAGTAATGCCTACCTCTAAGAAAAACTTACCTTTGATATATGAAGGTTTCTGCTCTGCTATAGGTTTCAACTGTATATCTATCCTCAGACTTGTATTCGCTCAATGTAAAGGCACCCATCCAGGGATCCATAGGTTCATAGTATATAAGGCTGGAAGGAGACGCAAGTCCATCAAGTCCAACCTTCAAGAATTAAATAAATGTTTTATCCCCATAACCCGTGATATTTTTTCTCTCCAGAAAGGCATCCAGGCCTCTCTTGAACATGTACATAGAGTCGGCCATAACAACCTCCTGCGGCAGAGAGTTCCATAGTCTCACTGCTCTTACAGTAAAGAACCTTTGTCTATGGTGATGGTAAAATCGCCTCTCCTCTAGGCGTAGAGGATGCCCCCTTGTCCTGGTCACAGCCCTAGGTATAAAAAGATCTTTGGAGAGGTCCTTGTACTGTCCGTTCAGGTATTTGTACATTGTAATGAGGTCTCCCCTCAGTCGTCTTTTTTCTAAACTGAATAATCCCAAATTTTGTAATCTGTCAGTGTATTCTAATCCCCCCATTCCCCTAATAATCCTGGTTGCTCTCCTCTGCACCCGTTCCAGCTCTATTATATCCTTTTTATACACTGGTGCCCAAAACTGTACACAATATTCCATGTGTGGTCTGACCAGGGATTTGTATAAGGGCAAAACTATGTCTTTATCATGAGAATCTATTCCTCTCTTGATACATCCCATTATTTTATTTGCTTTAGCAGCAGCCGCCTGGCTCTGGTCACTAAAATTAAGTTTACCATCCACCAATACGCCCAGGTCCTTTTCAGCTTCAGTTTTACTAAGTAATTGACCGTTTAGAACATAATTATACTTTTTGTTTCCATGGCCCAAGTGCATAACTTTACATTTATCTACATTAAACCTCATCAACCATTTCTCTGCCCATCCCTCAAGCTTCCACAAATCCCTCTGTAATGCTAAACTATCGACCTCAGTATTTATTACTTTACACAGCTTAGTATCATCTGCAAATATTGAAACTTGACTGTGTAAACCCACTACAAGGTCATTAATAAAAATATTAAAAAGAAGTGGCCCCAATACTGACCCCTGTGGCACTCCACTGGTAACATCAACCCAATCTGAGAATGTGCCATTAATGACCACCCTCTGTTTTCTATCACTAAGCCAATTACTTACCCAGATACACAGATTTTCTCCTATTCCCAGCAGTCTCATTTTATATACCAACCTTTTATGTGGCACGGTGTCAAATGCCTTTGAGAAGTCCAGATATACAACATCCACAGCGTCCCCCAGATCCAGTCTTGAACTTACCTCCTCAAAAAATAGTATAGCAAGCATACCCCTACCTCTCCAGCACCGGCTCTGGGTGGCACACAGATAATTCTTTATATCATTCTGCTTGCTCTGCTAGATCTTCATGAACACCGAGGTAATATAGTGGTCACTAAATGTGTAGAGAGGAATGATAGAGACCTAAATCTCTATTTATTTTGTGTTTAATGCTATAATATAAACCACACTTCGAACCTCACATTTCAGGATCTTTCCATTGATATTAATGGCAGTGGAAATATAGATCCTACCGAAGATAACAGTGAATTTTGCTGAACCGCAGTAATTAAGACCAGAAGTTAAGGTCCGAACACAAAAATTCTCCATATTACACCAGGGAAAGAGCTCGGTCTCCCTGCAGTTTATTAAGCTCATTAAATGAACTCCTAACATTTTACTATGTTTCACAACTAAGTTAAAGCTTTATAAATACAGCTCCGAGAATATTCCAAATGCCATAAACTCATTGGAGAAGCCACAGATTTGATATAGCCTTTGGTTTGTGCCGAGCTGAATATGTTATATCTAAAAGTGCTGAGATTGTTATTTGGGTCAACTTATCATTATATTATAAGGTGTTATTTGAGGATAGCCATCGAAATACAATTTATAACTACAGTTCTCCCAACCAGTTGTCTGGAAGATAAAGCTGATGAACATGGTTCTTCTATGCCAGTGATGGCGAGCCTTTTAGACACCGAGTGCCCAAACTACAACCAAACCCACTTATTTAAACGCAAATTGCCAACATTGCAATTCAAGCAGTAACATTTTGCTACCTGTTTTGTCTCGTGTTTAATTGTATCGGTGTCCTGAGGACACCAATACAGTTAAAAGAAAGAGGAGAAATTCAGATTAACATTGTAGCTTCCTCCCAGGGTCCCCTGAATAGGAAGAACTGTGGGGCCCAGAGCAGGAGCTCCAATAATAATGCAGCCTTGTCTGGACCTCTTAGCTCAGTGATGGCAAACCTTTTAGAGACCAAATGCCCAAACTACAACCAAAATCCACTTATTTACCATGAAGTGCCAACATCAGTTGAAAAAAGGTGTGCAAATTCAGACTATCATGGTAGATTCTCTCCAGGAAGAATGGTGGGTCCAGCGGGAGGACCTCCAAAGACAATGCAGTTCTGTCCACTGACCTTCTCACTTTTCCCGCAGTTCAAACAGGCAATGAAATGTCAATTTAAAATAGCTCTCAGAGCAGTTTTTTGGGACTGCAGGAAGATTTGGTGGATTTGGTCCTGTATAGTTGAATTGGGACAATGGCCTGAGTGCCCACAGAAAGAGCTCTGAGTGCCACCTCTGGCATCGTGCCATAGGTTCGCCACCACTGTCCTAGCTCCTCCTGTAGTCCCAGGCAGCTAAAGATGTGTAGCTTTAAAATAGCCCTGATCACAGTACATCCTGGGTGGCCAGGGACTTCAGGAGGAGGTTTTGAGTCCTGTCTGGAAACTCTGTGCTAGGGTAATGGCGTGGGTGCCCACAGTGAGTGCTCTGAGTGCCACCTCTGGCACCCGTGCCATAGGTTTGCCAACACTGTTCTTTGCTGTTCCATAAACCCCATAAAGTTAAACACCTTAGAACAGTTGTGCTTGGTTTTTCCTGTAACTACTGACAACCTCCATGAAGCAAGAATCAGTTTATTCACAATGAAAATAACCCTTTAAGGACTGCTATCATTGTCCAGAGGATATGTATTCTAATATTCAGCAAAATAAACAAAACATATTTACTTACCAATAAAATTTTATCCATTACGAGACAATTACTATAATTTACAGTGTGAAGATTAGGCAGAGCTAAGGACTATAGGCAGCAATGGCAGCTGGACATGGCACATGGGAAGCCAGCAGGACATGGGATGTCACAGGAAGTCCTGAGTCCTGCACCATGGGTCACGTGACCCATGGTGAATGTTGGCGAACAGAAAACTTTAACAGGGTACATATAATATGGGTGATCCTCTTCCTATTAGGGTCTTATACTTACCCTGGTAAAGTTTGCTATAAGTGGCCACCTCTTGATTTTCTCTGTTGACAAAGGAGCATTCGGGGGACTTGTTTTCTGTGGAACAATTTTTTCGTTTTTTATAACTTTTTTTTTTACACGAGTATATGGAGATGTTTAAAATTTTATTTATGTGGGATGAAGTACACATTGGCAACTGTATGACCTTTATTCAAGTTTTTATGGGTAAAGTTCCATAAAACCCATCTATTTGGATTTTTTTTCTTGAGCAGGCATTTTGGGATTTGGGGATGCCTAACTTGCTTATGATTTTGTTGAAATTAATTTTTTTGAACAGGTTATTTTGTAAGGCAATTTGTAAGGCAAGGTCTTACAGCTCCGCCTCCACCTTCTAGTTAGGCAAGGGACTGCTTTCTTTTCAGCCAAGTGAAATTGGCACCACAACACACCATATCATTCACCCTTCCCTCAGGAATGAGAGAGACGCTGCGTGTGACTGACTCGCTGAAGAGAAATCAGCTCACCTTTCCCTAAAGAATTCTCGACACTGAGTTTAACACACGTGGGCACATTTACTAAGGGTCCGCAGGGCACATTTTTGTTGGGTTCCGTGACTATTTCCGATTTTCTCTGCATTTAAGTGGGGTTTTTGGTGCACGCAATCAGATATTGGTGCCGACTAAGCACAGGATTTACAATTTAAGTTGTGTCGCAAGACACTGCACTCACATGCACTGGGAAGAAGAAGGTGAACTCCGGTGGACCTCAGCGGGGATGTGGTAAAATTCTTATATTTTTCACCCATGGTCTCTTTCCTTCTAAAATCAGTGCGGTACAGTGCCACACATGTGCTACACCTTATGGCTCCGTGCACCCATTGCCGGCCTATGGGAGACATACATATATACATATATATACGTCCCCTTACAGTCATGTGAATGCAGCCTTAATATAATAAAGGAACCAGTTACTTTCCTATTAAATATTATACATAAACACTACACAGAATTCTCCTTACCCATCTTAATATTCTGATCCAGTTCTTTATAAAATTGTAGTGTCCACACCAAAACTGATTGACACGTTGACTACATCTATCACAACGATTGTACATGGAACCTCAATTACAATTATTCCCTACAAAAGAGACCATGAAGACCTGACAAGCCAAAGAAAGGCAGATCAAGGAGCAGATTTCCCGCAGTGTATAGATCACCGGGTCTGGTATAACAAGTCCGCTTTACGACCTTGGCAAGGTCCATTATCACACAGCTCCACTGCAGCTCCTGTAATTAGAAGGTCTCTCTATTGTACTCCACAGTGAAGCCATAACTCCATACACCATTAGACACATGTAAAACAATTGATTTTTAAGCAAGAAAAGCAATTAGCAGTTCATGTAGTATTAAGGGAGCCAAGTTTTATGATCACCAGCGGTGTTACATGGGGGGGATAATTTAGACCTGCTACAAAGTAGAAGTAAAGGTCTAGTGTTACGTAGTGGCTTGTTAATAGGGTAGTGACTGAGTATATGCAGAAGATATGGATGCAAAGCAGTAAATTCTTCCTGTCTGCTTGTAAGTGATGACTCTCAGCACAGAGCAATGCGGAATAACATAGGATCTGTAATGTGATACTAAGGACCAAGCCACGGGAACAGAATCATCGCTACTCTACAACTTAAAACTAGAAAGGGCATACAGTATATTGTAACAATCAAAATACGAGGAATCTTTTCTCATTTACAATATATATGTATTGTATAAATCTGCTCAGTCGATCCTGCTCTATAACATGCTACCTGCAGATAAGACACTATGGGGCAGATTTACTTACCCGGTCCGTTCGCGATCCAGCGGCGCGTTCTCTGCGCTGGATTCGGGTCCGGCCGGGATTCATCAAGGTAGTTCCTCCGCCGTCCACCAAGTGGCGCTGCTGCGCTGAAAAGCATCTGAACGTGCTGGAGTTCACCGGCTCGGGCTAAGTATCATAGTATCATAGTATCATAGTATATAAGGCTGGAAGGAGACGCAAGTCCATCAAGTCCAACCTTCAAGAATTAAATAAATGTTTTATCCCCATAACCCGTGATATTTTTTCTCTCCAGAAAGTCATCCAGGCCTCTCTTGAACATGTACATAGAGTCGGCCATAACAACCTCCTGCGGCAGAGAGTTCCACAGTCTCACTGCTCTTACAGTAAAGAACCTTTGTCTATGGTGATGGTAAAATCGCCTCTCCTCTAGGCGTAGAGGATGCCCCCTTGTCCTGGTCACAGGCCGAGGTATAAAAAGATCTTTGGAGAGATCCTTGTACTGTCCGTTCAGGTATTTGTACATTGTAATGAGGTCTCCCCTCAGTCGTCTTTTTTCTAAACTGAATAATCCCAAATTTTGTAATCTGTCAGTGTATTCTAATCCCCCCATTCCCCTAATAATCCTGGTTGCTCTCCTCTGCACCTGTTCCAGCTCTTCTATATCCTTTTTATACACTGGTGCCCAAAACTGTACACAATATTCCATGTGTGGTCTGACCAGGTATTTGTACAAGGGCAAAACTATGTCTTTATCATGAGAATCTATTCCTCTCTTGATACATCCCATTATTTTATTTGCTTTAGCAGCAGCCGCCTGGCTCTGGTCACTAAAATTAAGTTTACCATCCACCAATACACCCAAGTCCTTTTCAGCTTCAGTTTTACTAAGTAATTGACCGTTTAGAACATAATTATACTTTTTGTTTCCATGGCCCAAGTGCATAACTTTACATTTATCTACATTAAACCTCATCAACCATTTCTCTGCCCATCCCTCAAGCTTCCACAAATCCCTCTGTAATGCTAAACTATCGACCTCAGTATTTATTACTTTACACAGCTAAGTATCATCTGCAAATATTGAAACTTGACTGTGTAAACCCACTACAAGGTCATTAATAAAAATATTAAAAAGAAGTGGCCCCAATACTGACCCCTGTGGCACTCCACTGGTAACATCAACCCAATCTGAGAATGTGCCATTAATGGCCACCCTCTGTTTTCTATCACTAAGCCAATTACTTACCCAGATACACAGATTTTCTCCTATTCCCAGCAGTCTCATTTTATATACCAACCTTTTATGTGGCACGGTGTCAAATGCCTTTGAGAAGTCCAGATATACAACATCCACAGCGTCCCCCAGATCCAGTCTTGAACTTACCTCCTCGTAGAAACCAATCAGATTAGTCTGACAGGACCGATCTCTCATAAACCCATGCTGACGCTGGGTTATAAGGTTGTGCACAGTGAGATACTCCAGGATAGCATCTCTAATAAACCCCTCAAATATTTTCCCCACCACAGCAGTTAGACTTACGGGTCTGTAGTTTCCAGGATCGCTATTTGATCCTTTTTTGTATATTGGTACCACATTTGCTATGCGCCATTCCTGTGGAACATAACCAGTCCTCAGTGAATCTTCAAATACTAAAAATAACGGTCTGTCTATCACCGTACATAATTCATGCAGAACCCGGGGGTGTATGCCATCTGGCCCCGGTGATTTATCTATCTTAGTGGTTGCGAGGCGGCGCCGTACCTCTTCCTGGGTTAAACTGTTGACATTATAAAAAGAATTAACATTATTCCTCATTGTGTCTTCCACCAGGGGATTTTCCTGGGTAAAGACAGTTGAGAAGGCGACATTCAGTAGATTGGCCCTTTCCTCGTCTCCTTCCACCATGACCCCCATGTTATTTCTAAGGGGACCCACACTCTCTGTTTTTAGTTTCTTATCATTTATATACTTGAAAAATAATTTGGGATTATTTTTGCTCTCCCTGGCAATATTTCTCTCAGTCTCTATTTTTGCGGCCTTTATCTGCTTTTTACAGGATTTATTTTTCTCTCTATAATCCTGTAATGCCTCATCGCTACCTTCACGTTTTAGCACCTTAAACGCTTTATCTTTCTCGCTTATTGCTTTCCTTACAAGACTAGTTAGCCACATAGGGTTTTTCTTGTTCCTTTTATACTTTTTCGCATAAGGTATGTGTTTCTCACAGGACTTTTTCAGAATATATGAGAAAAAGTCCCATTTGTTGGGGGGGCTTTTGTCCTTGAGAGCATTATCCCAGTCTATGCCTTTAAGGTCTTCCCTTAGTTGCTGAAAATTTGCCCTCCTGAAGTTTAGAGTTTTGGTTGCCCCTTCACTAACGTTCTTAGTAAAGCGTAATACAAAATAAATGATATTATGATCACTATTCCCCAGGTTCCCCCCAACCTGTAGTTTTGATATCCTATCAGGTCTGTTGGTAAGGATAAGGTCCAGCAGTGCCCCCCCTCTTGTTGGCTCCAGGACTAGTTGCGACAGGTAATTGTCTTTTGTTGTTGACAAGAACCTGCTACCTTTGAAGGACCTGCAGGTTTCTGCCCCCCAGTCAATATCTGGGTAATTGAAGTCCCCCATGATAAGTACTTCACCATGCTTTGAAGCCGCATCCATTTCACTTATCAGCGTTTCCTCTGCTGCCTCCATTATATTTGGAGCCTTATAACAAACCCCTAGTAATATTTTATTTTTATTTTTCCCTCCTCTTATCTCCACCCATAGGGACTCCACATTTGCGTTACTGATGTCATCTCGCAGGACGGGCTTGAGGCAAGAATTCACATATAAACAAACCCCTCCCCCTTTTTTATTTATACGATCCTTTCTAAAAAGACTATAACCATCTATAGTAACAGCCCAGTCATAGGTACTGTCCAGCCATGTCTCGCTGATACCCACTATATCATATTTCCGTTCCAACATCAAGAGTTCCAGTTCCTCCATTTTGTTTGTGAGGCTTCTGGCATTTGTGTACATACACTTTATATGGTTTTCCCTGTCCGTATTCCTTTTGTCCTTATTCCCCAATCTCATTCCAGCCCCCCTTCCTCCCCCATGGACTATGACCCTTCCCAGCTCTCTATGTACACCGTCTATTTGCCCTGCACAAGTGTAATTGCCCTCCCCCCAGGTCTCTAGTTTAAACACTCCTCCAACCTTCTAGCCATTTTTTCCCCTAAAACAGCGGCCCCCTCCCCATTGAGGTGCAGCCCATCCCTACTGTAGAGCCTGTAGCCGTCAGAAAAGTCAGCCCAGTTCTCCATGAACCCAAACCCCTCCTTCCTACACCAACTTTTGAGCCACTTATTTACCTCCTTGATCTCCCGCTGCCTTTCTGGTGTGGCACGTGGTACAGGCAGTATTTCGGAGAAAATTACCTTTGAGGTCCTTGCCCTGAGCTTATGGCCTAAATCTCTGAAATCATTTTTAAGGACCTTCCACCTACCTGTTACTTTGTCATTAGTGCCAATGTGGACCATGACCGCTGGTTCCTCACCAGCCCCTCCCAGTAATCCGTCAACCCGATCCGCAACATGCCGAACCCGAGCACCCGGCAAACAACACACTGTTCGGTATGCACGGTCTTTGTGACAGATTGCCCTGTGTGTTCCCCTAATAATGGAATCTCCCACTACCAGCACCTGTCTGACCTTGCCTGTGCTCCCATTACCCGTTTTACTGGAGCAGACATTCCCCTGGTTGCTAGAGGCCATGTCTTTCTGCAGCCTTGCTACCCCAGAGCTGATATCCCCCTCATCCACCAGCCTGGCAAACTTATTGGGGTGCACCAGATCAGGACTAGACTCTCTACAACTCTTCCCTCTACCCCGCCTTCTACATGTTACCCAACTAGCTGCCCCCTCCCTCTGCACCTCCATACTTCCCTCCCCACAATCATCTTCCCCAGAGAGTTTGTGCTCCAGGAGCAGCAAACTTCATTCCATATTATCAATTGCCCGCAGCCTTGAAACTTGCTCATTTAGATCCAGAATCTGGGCTTCCAGATGAGCAATTTTCACACACCCCACACAGCAGTATTCCCCCTCGAACGGCTGTTCAGGAAAGCATACATGGCACAGGATGTACACTGTGTAGCAATGCCACTTATGGAGTCCATAATTCTAATGGGGATTACAATATAAATATGCACAGAAAGAATTTACAGTCAAAGTAACACAAAACACAGCAGTTACCTGCTAAAGCCCCTCAAACTTAAGTCCCTTAAACCTAAGTCACACTTATGACACTGCACACACTTGGGATCAATGCACACTCGCTTTGCTAATGCTTTTTTTTAAAGTTATCGGCCACAAAAATCTGCAGAGCTCACTGCACAAGATCTGGCTGCAAACCACCAAACAAACTGACCACAGAAGTATATAAAGGCTGCTAATTAGATAGCCACACCCCACTATTAATTAGGCAGCACCTGTGACTATACTGTCTAGATAAGCAAGGTGAATGCCTCCCTATACCCCCCACACAATATACAGATTATGCAAGTAAAATACCTTTAGATCTACTTGGTTGCAATAAACAACACACAATGAATATCAGGAAATAAAAATGTAGATGCACTTATCTATTTGTTGCAGGATCCAAAACGTACTCCTTCCCTTAAACCTAAGTCACACTTATGACACTGCACACACTTGGGATCAGTGCACACTCGCTGCCAAGCTCATACACTCGCTTTGCTAATGCTTTTTTTAAAGTTATCGGCCACAAAAATCTGCAGAGCTCACTGCACAAGATCTGGCTGCAAAGGTGAAGGTAAGCGCGTCCCAAGGGACACATTTCTTTTTTTAAATGCGGCGGTTTTTCCAAATCTGTCGGGTTTTCGCTCGGCCACGCCCCCCCATTTCTGTTGCGCGCATGCCGGCGCTGATGCGCCACAATCCGATCGCGTGCGCCAAAATCCCGGGGCAATACAGGGGAAATTGGCGCAAATCGGAAATATTCGGGTAACACGTCGGGAAAACACGAATCGGGCCCTTAGTAAATGACCCCCTATGGGGGGGTTGCTTTAGTCTGTGCCTTCTCTATTTTTTTTTATCAGGGATTGTTGTAAATAGTATCCCATCTACTCAGCTCCTCCTGCTGTATAATATGCTTCCTGCAGATAGGACTCAATGGGGGTCATTTAATAAATTGCGTTTTTTCCGTCTCGTTATCCGAATATTTCCGCTTTGCAGCGTATTTCCATGAATTGCCCCGGGATTTTGGCGCACGTGATCGGATTGTGGCGCATCGGCGCCGGCATGCACACAACGAAAATTGGGGGGCGTGGCCGTAAGAAAACCCGACGGATTCGGAAAAACCACCATATTAAAAAAAAAAAAAAAGTGCCGCTTCACACGTGCTTACCTGCACCCAGGGTAGGACGGTGAACTTCAGTGAACTCCGACGGAATTCAGCGCAGCAGCGACACTTAGTGGACATTGGGCGCACTACCTTAGTGAATCTCGGGAAGACCCGAATCCTTCAATGAGAATGCGCCGCTGGATCGCGACAGACCAGGTAAGTAAATCTGCCCCTATGTATATTATATTCATCTCATCCTGCTCTATAATATGTCTGTAGATAAAACACTGGCCAATGTTTACTAAAGTCCTTGCACCAGTTTTCTGTCAGACTTTGCACGTTCTTTTAGGTGCAAACTGCTTTCACAGATATTGAGGAAGGGTCGGCGCTACATTTGTGTGACACGTGACCTCTTTGTGGCACGGCTGCACTGTTCTTCATACAACACAAATTTCTGCCCTGAAGGGGGCGTTCTGGTGCTTAGTCAGTAATGCGCAACATTTATCATGCAAAGTCTGACAGAATTGTTTTGCGTGCCCCATGTTAAGGGTGCACCAAAAAAAGTTGGTACACTCTGTCAGAGCAGTTTGCACTGTTTTTAGTAAATGTGGGCCACTATGTGCAATTTTCATAGCTCCTTCTGCTCTATAACATGCTGACTGCAGATAGAAAACTATGTACAATCTGCTCAGCTCCTCCTGCTCTAAAACACATTGGGGCTTATTTACTAAGGGTCCCTTTGGTTGGTCTATTCGCGGTTTTCGGGATTTGCGCAGCTTTGAATTCGACTGATTTAACTTTCAAATTGTGTCACAAGACAATGCACTTACATACACCAGGAAGAAGAAGGTGAACTCTGTTGGACCTGAGCAGGGAAGCGGCACATGCAGGATATCGGGCGCACGATCTTAGTGAATCGGGGCAGAGTACATTATCGTAGGACAATGCACTTTAGTCAACTCCGCGGGATCGGTTATGTGAATGTGCCCCACTGCCTGCAGCTTGGATGCTATTTACATTCTATTAAGCCAATTCTGCATTATAACACACTGGGGCACATTTACTTACCCGTCCCGTCATGATCCCTGCTGTGCGTTGTCCGACGAGGATTCGGGTCTTCCGCTATTCACTTAGATTGTCGCTTCCCCGCTGAGGTCCCCCGGAGTTCACCTTCTTCTTACTAGTGCATGTAAGTTTGTTCTAATCAGTTGGGTTGTCTGACGTCCATGCCCTAGATTTGTGTCGCATGCAAGCCGGCGCCGACGCACCAGAATCCGATGGCGTGTAGCAAAAACGCAGGGCAATTCAGCGCAAAACGGAAAAAAAATGCGAAACCCTGCGAAAATGTGTCCAACAGACCCTTAGTAAATGTGCCCCACTGACTTCAGATAGAGCACTATGTACAGTCTTCTCAGCTCCTCCTTCTCTATAACATGTTGCATACAGATAGGACACTATTTACAATCTACTCAGCTCCTCCTGCTCTATAACATGCTGCCTGCAGATAGGACACTATGTACAATCTACTCAGCTCCTCCTGCTCTATAACATACTGCCTGCAGATAGGACACTATGTACAATCTACTCAGCTCCTCCTGCTCTATAACATGTTGCATACTGGTAGGACACTATGTACAATCTGCTCAGTTCCTCTTGTTCTTTAATATGCTGCCTGCAGATAGGACACGAAATTCAGTCTGTTCAGCACCTCCTGCTCTATAACATGATGCCTGCAGATAGGACACTGCCTACAGTCTTATTATCAACCTCTGTGGACTAAAATAAAAGCCTAACATTTAAGTTTTTTTTCCTTGTATTTTACTCTACTAGGAATTCTGGGTAAGGAATATGCAAATACTCTCAGACTGGGAAAGGGAACACTATGGCTCTTGTACCACCTTATAGCAGAGAGGTCCTTATCAATACCAACCCTTTCATATTCCATACCCAGATTTCTTAGTGGCCTTTAAGACCCTGTAAACCTTTAAAGGGGGGCTATATTCCCATCCATGGCCTTGTATCTCTGCAATTGTAATACGAATCGTCAGCAATGGAAGAAAGTTTGACAATTTGTCTCTTACTGTCAGTCATTCACAGGAAAACTACTATATCAGAGAATGGAAAGCATTAGCCAAATTGTCCTCTATTGGAGTCTAATCATTTGAAAAGCATCATGAATACATCCCGCACGATATTATTATTGTCATCTGGGCTATTATCTCTTATTTGTAACGTTCCATCATATTTCTGTGCTCCGAGGATTGAAGACAGATAAAAAAATATATAATAACAATTACTTAGCGACGAAAGACAACAATCTGATAAATCATATGATATGTATTATAATAGTCTCCAGTCATGATAAGATCTGTTGTCATGACTACAGCCGAGATTCAGCTGAGATGCTGTTAACAATCAAAGTCACAAAAAAAGAAAAAAAAAATAGTTAAAGGGATTGACCACCTTTGGGAGAGGATCTTATAGGGTCAAACATTTCATATTTAGCCTGTCAAACCTTCATGGAAGTCACTGAGATCCTTCAGGAGCAGGACGTGCCGGATAGTAGATTGTGGGACTTCCTGTGATGCCCAATATCATCTATATTATACTTACCCTGTTCCACCTTCTTTGGAAGTCTCCGGAAGCGACAGGCGAACCCCCCGGCCAAAAGAGCAGGGACTTCCTGTTACGTCCCATCTCTTCCTGGCTTCTAGCAGATGGTGGAGATGTGAGGTCAATAATGTCTGAACACCCCCTCGGTCATAACCACTTCCCTATGTACCAAGGACATCCACAAGACCCTCCAACCACTTATAGGGGAGTGAGAGGCTTGCTGATGTTATTGACTTGACAGCTCCTCCATCCACCAAGAGCCAGAAGAGAAGGACCTAACAGGACGTCTTTCCTAAAGTTGGTCAACTCCTTCAACTTCAGGCATTTTTGGAAATTATGGACAGCCACAGTTTCTCTGTCCCCCCTCCCGATCTGGTAGGTTAACCATAGACACATGACCATCGAGTCAAACCTATAGTCCAATCATATTGATCTAAGTGAAGGCCAATTTCACCATATTAGGTAAAGACAATCCTTTCTGACTCCAACTAAATCAAGTAATGTCCCATTCTCTTGTCTCATTCTCAAAAATATTCATAACTCATTCCTGTTTTTTCAAAAATGGGACTAGGCTTCTCTTAAATTATTACAATGAATAAACTTGCAAAATATTTTACTAGTCTTACTACTTTTACAGTAAAGAATCCCTCTATGTTCAGTTAAAGGAAATCCACCATCAAAATGCATCATGTAAACCAGGGCCACTTATTCATAGATGCAGGCACAATGCATGTGGTAATCTTCTTATATTTATTAACCATGGCCTCCTTCATCTAGAGCCTGAAGGGCTCCTGGATGCGTTACCTAAGCACTTCCTGGTATCTTATACAGTGGGAGGGGGGAAGGGCTTGTTGCGCAGCTTAAGCTACAGCACAGATGGGCTCTGCTATGGAACTTCATTAATCATATATCAATATGGTGCTCAATGTCCAGTCCCAATTATTAGTTTCAGTCCCTGAAGCAGGTGTCAACACTTGTCAAGTGTGATGCCACCCTAAGTCATATGTTAATGAAAAGAGTCACTTTTTGTCTGAGATGAGTTGCATTTAGAGGCTGGAGGGCTAGCATCACTTCAGATGCCCTGTTCTTGGTTTCTATATAGATATGATACCTATGTATCAAAATGAAGATGAGAATCTCAACTTTCAAACAATATCAGGACTGGGGTATTTCTAGCAATAGAAGTGAGATACAATGCATCATGGTAAACTTACCATGATTTACTTACCCGGTCCTGTCGCGATCCCATGGTGCGTTGTCTGACGAGGATTCAAGTCTGCCGCGATTCACTAAGATCGTGCATCCGTCGCTTCTGTGCCAAGTTCACCTTCTTCTTCCCGGTGTATGTGCATGTCTTGCGACACAATTCTAAATGTTAAATCCCGCGCGTTGTCCAAATCCGTTGGGTTGTCCGACAGCCCGTCCCCCGATTTCTGTCGCATACAAGCCGGAAACTGATGCAAGCTGATGCGCCAAAATCAGGTCGCATTTGTGAAATCCTGGGGCAATTTGGCGCAAAACGGAAATCGTCAGGAAACCCGACAAAAATGCGCTCCGTGGACCTTTAGTATATGAGCCCCGATAAGTTGAAGACAAAATCTAGAAATTGTACTTCTAGCTGCAGATCACATTACTGTCTTGTTTGTATCTCTGGTTCTGTAGCTTAGAGAGTGAAAAAGTTAATGCAATTTGAAAGTTGAGAATGTAATCTTTAACAAGACACCAGAAGCGTCGTTCTAGGAGCTGGGCTACTCCTATTTTTAAAAGTGACTTATCTCAGGAATAATGTGACTTTTCACAGCTTATTTGCATATGACTTTAGAGGCGATTTATTTATAAGGAAACTAGTGAATTATAACAAAAGAGGGAATTCTACAATGGGAATTGCATTCTCTATGTGATGAGGCTGTTAGTCTAGTAGAGTACAAATGGTGGCAGTGCCCCTTTAAGGTGCTGAAAGCTCCTCTCCCCAATTTCGGCAAGTGTCATACAGCAATGAGTGATTGATAATTGTTTGCCTACATCTTTTAGTTGTGTCTTTGTATATGGCTTTTGTGTGTTTGGCAGCTCTAGGTGCAGGTAATATATACTACATCTCTGCTAGTGCAGTTTATACATCTAATGCTATCCAGATGTACAGAGTTTACAGTCCAATAAGTTATTATTAGAAAATCCATTTTGCATTTTTCTGTGAAAGTAGGTCCAGGAGAGAGGTGTGATGTGTCTCCAAGCAGGGGGAACACATGTTGAGCTCTGATACACTATGACAGGAGCCTGGCCATTACATACTCAGTGTAGGAGAATCTGCTCTCCGCTCACTCCTAAAAACTAGTATTCAGGCAATGTCAAGACCTTTATCGTACAGCGACGCTTAACAAAACTCCTTCATACAGGGTCAGAACTAGGAGCCGGCAGGTACAGAACCAATAGTACATACACCAGGACAATGCCTGATGCTGGTTGTACTTTCCTCCATAATCTGTGCACCCCACAACAGGTTCCCACGCGTTTTACACTCTGTATTATACTATTATACGAGGCTTGTTTTACGTCCCACCTTTTCACTGCCAATTACTTCTCTCTCTTCCATTTTTAATAGTCATTTTTCGCCCCATTATTATTATTTCACCATTTTAATGGCCATCTGTTATTTTTCCTGAGAACCTTCAGCTTCTTAATGAAGGTGCAGATGCCCCTTATAAAGTGAAGGAACCTCATACATCAACCTTTTCCCCAACATATAAAGTCCATGAAATCCATAGCCAAGTCTTCTGGCCGCTCTCCAGAACGTTCCTGAGCTATGTCTTATATCATTAGAGAGACATGTAAAACACCTCGTTGTAAATTCTGCCAAAAAAACAAGAAGAAAATTTTTAAAAACCCTAAACTAGGGGCTCCACATAGCGGCGCGTAATTGCGACCTGCTGTAAGGATAAACAAGACTGTATGAAAGCGCAGAGCGAGTGGGGAAATGCTTGTTATTCTGCCTGTTTGGAGAGAAGCCAGAATGGAGAAACTCGGGCACGTACAACGCGGACTGGCAGCGTCATCAGCCGCCTGGCATTACAGGAAAAAATGGAAGCATCTACATTATGGGCTAGTGATCATTTTTACACCTTCATTGATTTAAATGGCTCTTTAGGAATGGGAAAAGATATTAAGGGCTGTGAAGGGACCTCCAGCGCTCATTTACAGGCAGCATTGGCGTTCAAGGATTTGAGATGTCGTTAACCCCTTTGGTGCTAGATTTATAAAGGGATTATTGGTGGATAAGACCTTGGAGGAGATGATAAGTGACTGGACTGATAAGTAATATCAGTGCAGGTGCATTAACCCTATAATCGCGTTTTTATGTTTTTTCATTGTCGCTCTTTGAAAGCCATCGCTTTTTATGTTTCCATCAACACAGCAGATTTAATGCTTGTTTGAGGGTGTAAATTTTATAAAAATGTACACAGTGATGTCACAGTACAGAGCTTATTCACACAGCTATGCCACAGCAGTGTGGCAGTGCAGAGATAATACACACAGCAATGTCACAGTACAGGGATAATACACACAGTGATGTCACATACAGGGATAATACACACAGTGATGTCACAGTACAGAGATAATACACACAGTGATGTCACAGTACAGGGATAATACACACAGAGATGTCACAGTACAGGGATAATACACACAGTGATGTCAAAGTACAGGGATAATACACACAGTGATGTCACAGTAAAGGGATTGTACACACAGTGATGTCACAGTACAGGGATAATATACACAGAGATGTCACAGTACAGGGATAATACACACAGTGATGTCACAGTACAGGGATAATACACAGAGTGATGTCACAGTACAGGGATAATACACAGAGTGATGTCACAGTACAGGGATAATACACACAGTGATGTCACAGTACAGGGATAATACACACAGTGATGTCACAGTACAGAGATAATACACACAGTGATGTCACAGTACAGGGATAATAAACACAGTGATGTCACAGTACATGGATAATACACAAAGTGATGTCACAGAACAGGGATAATATACACAGTGATGTCACAGTACAGGGATAATACACACAGTGATGTCACAGTACAGGGATAATAAACACAGTGATGTCACAGTACATGGATAATACACACAGTGATGTCACAGAACAGGGATAATATACACAGTGATGTCACAGCACAGGGATAATATACACACTGATGTCACAGCACAGGGATAATATACACAGTGATGTCACAGCACAGGGATAATATACACAGTCATATCACAGTACAGGAAAAGCCATCACTTTTTAAAATTTGCCCATTAATACTTCTGTTTCAAGGCTTGCTTGGAATTGTAATTTCATAATAATAGAGATGAGCGAACATACTCGAAACTGCTCGTTGCTCGGACGAATACTTCGCCCGCTCGAGAAAATGGCAGCTCCCGCCGTTTTGCTTTTTGGCGGCCAGAAACAGAGCCAATCACAAGCCAGGAGACTCTGCACTCCACCCAGCATGACGTGGTACCCTTACATGTCGATAGCAGTGGTTGGCTGACCAGATCAGGTGACCCTGGGATAGACTAGCCGCTGCCCACGCTGCTCGGATCAATCTGTGTCTGGATGCCGCTAGGGAGAGAGCTGCTGCTGGTCAGGGAAAGCGTTAGGGTGTTCTATTAGAATAGTGGTAGGCAGGAGTGATTCAACAAGAACCCAACAGCCCTTCTTAGGGCTACAATAACGTTATACTTTTTTTTTTTTTATTTGCAGCTAGTACCATATTGTGAGGAATTTGCAGGGGGACTTGCTACCGTTGTGTTTAGCTCTTAGTGACACACATATCCACCTCAAACACCAAAGTGGGAAAATTTATTAGGGGTTTGATTTCAATTAGGCACAGTCTGGCAGTTTCTTTTTATTTTACGTTTATTTTATCATAACTCAGCGTCATCTCATCAGTGTGCTTTCATACTTGGCTAGAAAATAGCCAAAGGAGAATCCAAACGGCTTACTTACGCCTACAATAGCGTTATATATATTTTATTTCTGGTTGATCTGCTGGTGGCTGTCCTTGCTGCAGTGCATATACTAGCCAATTGTCAGGAATTTGGAGTGAGACTTGCGACCGCTGTGTTTAGCGCTTAGTGACGCACATATCCATCGCAAAGACCGAAGTGGGAAAATTTATTAGGGGTTGGATTTCAATTAGGCACAGTCTGCCATTTCCTTTTTATTTTACGTTTATTTTTTCATAACTCAGCGTCATCTCATCTGGCATAGCAGTGTGCTTTCATACTTGGCTAGAAAATAGCCAAAGGAGAATCCAAACGGCTTACTTAGGCCTACAATAGCGTTATATATATTTTATTTCTGGTTGATCTGCTGGTGGCTGTCCTTGCTGCAGTGCATATACTAGCCAATTGTCAGGAATTTGGAGTGAGACTTGCGACCGCTGTGTTTAGCGCTTAGTGACACACATATCCATCGCAAAGACCGAAGTGGTAAAATTTATTAGGGGTTGGATTTCAATTAGGCACAGTCTGGCAGTTTCTTTTTATTTTACGTTTATTTTATCATAACTCAGCGTCATCTCATCAGTGTGCTTTCCTACTTGGCTAGAAAATAGCCAAAGGAGAATCCAAACGGCTTACTTACGCCTACAATAGCGTTATATATATTTTATTTCTGGTTGATCTGCTGGTGGCTGTCCTTGCTGCAGTGCATATACTAGCCAATTGTCAGGAATTTGGAGTGAGACTTGCGACCGCTGTGTTTAGCGCTTAGTGACGCACATATCCATTGCAAAGACCGAAGTGGGAAAATTTATTAGGGGTTGGATTTCAATTAGGCACAGTCTGCCATTTCCTTTTTATTTTACGTTCATTTTTTCATAACTCAGCGTCATCTCATCTGGCATAGCAGTGTGCTTTCATACTTGGCTAGAAAATAGCCAAAGCAATAAGATAGCATTGTTTGGCTTTAAAAACTAAAAAACACAAAAAAAAACTAAAAAACACAAAAAAACACAAAAAAAAGTTAAAAAAAAATTAAAGTTATAACTTTCATTTTCAAAATGTTTAACCCAAGGGCTAGGGGTAGAGGACGAGGGCGGGGACGTGGGCGTCCAACTACTGCAGGGGTCAGAGGCCGTGGTCCTGGGCGGGGTGAGACACCACCTGCTGATGAGGGAGCAGGGGAACGCCGCAGAGCTACACTCCCTAGGTTCATGTCTGAAGTTACTGGGACTCGTGGTAGAGCACTGTTGAGGCCAGAACAGTGCGAACAGGTGATGTCGTGGATTGGCGACAATGCTTCGAGCAATTTGTCCACCAGTCAGTCTTCCACGCAGTCCACCCATGTCACCGAAATCGGCACTCCTCCAGCTCCTGCACCTCAGCCTCCTCCCCCCCAGTCTGCCCCCTCCCAGGAAAATTTGGCATTTGAACCGGCATACTCTGCGGAACTGTTTTCTGGACCCTTCCCACCGTCACAAACCACTTGTCCGGTTGCTGCTGAGCAATTTTCCGATGCCCAGGTTTTCCACCAGTCGCAGTCTGTGGGTGATGATGACCTTCTTGACGTAGTGGAAGAAGTGTGTAAAGAGGTGTGGGACGATGAGGAGACACGGTTGTCAGACAGTGGTGAAGTTGTTGTCAGGGCAGGAAGTCCGAGGGGGGAGCAGACTGAGGGATCGGAGGATGATGAGGTGACAGACCCAAGCTGGGTTGAGAGGCCGGGTGAACACAGTGCTTCTGAGACGGAGGAGAGTCCTCGACCAGAACAGGTTGGAAGAGGCAGTGGTGGGGCCAGACGGAGAGGCAGGGCCAGAGCAGGTGCATCAGCGCCAAATGTGTCACGTAGTGAAGCTCCCGTGGCGAGGGCTCCCGCGGCGAGGGCTAGATTTTCAGAAGTCTGGAGGTTCTTTAAGGAAACACCGGATGACCGACGGACTGTGGTGTGCAACCTTTGCCAAACCAGGATCAGCAGGGGTTCCACCACTACTAGCTTAACTACCACCAGTATGCGCAGGCATATGAATGCTAAACACCCCACTCAGTGGCACCAAGCCCGTTCACCTCCGGCCGTGCACACCACTGCTCCTTCCCCTGTGTCAGCTGATAGTCAGCCCCCTGCCCAGGACCCTGGCACAAAAACCCCATCGTCGCCTCCACGATCCTCCACAGCATCCACCAGCGTTCAGCTCTCCATACCCCAGACGCTGGAGCGGAAACGGAAATATAGTGCAACCCACCCGCACGCCCAAGCCCTTAATGTCCACATCTCCAGATTGCTTAGCCTGGAGATGCTGCCCTATAGGCTAGTAGAGAGGCGGCCGCCCCTCGGTATTCGGTCCCCAGCCGCCGCTACTTTTCCCGATGTGCCGTCCCAGCTCTGCACCAGCACGTGTCAGACAACATCATCCGTGCCCTGACCAACGCCGTTTCTGACAAGGTCCACCTGACCACAGACACGTGGACGAGTGCTGCCGGGCAGGGCCACTATATATCGCTGACGGCACATTGGGTTAACTTGGTGGAGGCTGGGACCGAGTCTGACCCTGCGGCTGGTCATATACTGCCAAAGCCGAGGATTGCGGGGCCTACCTCGGTCCAGGTCTTTCAGGCCTACTATGCCTCCTCCTCCTCCCACCCCTCCTCCACCTCCTCCTCCGAACTATCATCCGTGGGCATGCCGCCATCAGTCGGTAGCTCTAGGCACAGCAGCAGTGCCGTCGCTAAGCGACAGCAGGCGGTGCTCAAACTGCTGAGCCTAGGCGATAAAAGGCACACCGCCCAAGAGCTATTACAGGGCATCACGGCGCAGACTGATCTGTGGCTGGCACCGCTGAACCTGAAGCCAGGCATGGTTGTGTGTGACAATGGCCGTAACCTGGTGGCGGCTCTGCAACTCGGCAGACTGACACATGTGCCATGCCTGGCCCATGTGTTAAATCTGATAGTTCAGCGTTTCCTCAAGACATACCCCAATCTGTCTGATTTGCTCACGAAGGTGCGCCGCATCTGTGCGCATTTCAGGAAGTCCAGCACAGATGCTGCCACTCTCAGGGCAGCGCAGCGCCGCCTCCAACTGCCCGCTCACCGACTGTTGTGCGACGTGCCCACGAGGTGGAATTCAACACTGACCATGTTATCCAGAGTTTACCAGCAGCGCCGAGCGATTGTAGAATGCCAGATGTCAACTTCCACCAGAACTGGTAGTCAGGTCAGTCAGCTTCCTCAAGTCTACAATGAGGAGTGGACGTGGATGTCTGATATCTGTCAGGTGCTGAGTAACTTTGAGGAGTCAACACAGATGGTCAGTGGCGATGCCACCATCATCAGCCTCACCATCCCGCTGCTTGGCCTGTTGAAAAACTCTCTGATCAGCATGAAGTCGGAAGCTTTGCGCTCGTCACAAGAGACGGGGGAAGAAGATTCCCTTGTTGATAGCCAAAGCACCCTTAGGTCTGTTTCTCAGCGCATATCGGAGGAGGTGGAGGTGGAGGAGGATGAGGAGGAAGAGGAGGAGAATGTTGGCGAGACACAAGAGGGGACCATTGTTGAGTCCTTCACTGTTCAGCGTGTATGGGCAGAAGAAGAGGAGTTGGAGGAGTTGGAGTAGGAGGAAATGGACAGTCAGGCCAGTGAGGGGAGTGAATTCTTACGCGTTGGTACTCTGGCGCATATGGCAGATTTCATGCTAGGCTGCCTATCCCGTGACCCTCGCGTTCAAAGAATTTATTCCAGCACCGATTACTGGGTATTCACTCTCCTGGACCCATGATACAAGCAAAATCTTTCCACTCTCATTCCTGGAGAGGAAAGGAGTGTGAGAATGCATGAATACCAGCAGGCCCTGGTGCACAAGCTGAAACACTATTTCCCTTCTGACAGCGCTAGCGGCAGAGTGCGTAGTTCTGCGGGACAAGTAGCGAGGGAGAGTAGGCGAGCAGGCAGCTTGTCCAGCACTGGCAAGGGTACGCTTTACAAGGCTTTTGCAAGCTTTATGTCACCCCAGCAAGACACTGTCACCTGTCCCCAGTCTCGGCAGAGTAGGGCTGATCTTTACAGAAAGATGGTGAGGGAGTACGTAGCTGACCATACCATCGTCCTAAATGATCACACAGCTCCCTACAACTACTGGGTTTCAAAGCTGGACATGTGGCACGAACTGGCGCTGTACGCCTTGGAGGTTCTTGCCTGCCCTGCCGCTAGCGTCTTGTCAGAGCGGGTTTTCAGTGCAGCTGGTGGCATCATCACCGATAAGCGTACACGCCTGTCGACTGACAGCGCTGACAGGCTGACGCTTATTAAGATGAATAAAGCCTGGATTTCTCATAATTTCCAATCTCCACCAGGTGAAGGAAGCTCAACCTGAATAATTTATCCACTCCTCCTCCTCCTCATTTTCCTCCTTCTCCTCCTCTTTGTACACTAAAGCAGAGGAAACTGGCTATTTTTTGACAGGGCCCACTGGCTCTAGCTATAGTACTTTATGCATTTAATTTTTCTGGAGGGCCACCTACCCGGTCCTCTGTTTTAAACAATTTTTCTGGAGGCCCACCTACCTGCTCCTCTGGTTTGAAAACTTTTTTGGACTGCCACATACAGGCACTCAATCTATTTCATTTTTCTGGAGGGCCACCTACCTGCTCCTCTGGTTTGAAAACTTTTTTGGACTGCCACATACAGGCACTCAATCTATTTCATTTTTCTGGAGGGCCACCTACCTGCTCCTCTGGTTTGAAAACTTTTTTGGACTGCCACATACAGGCACTCAATCTATTTCATTTTTCTGGAGGGCCACCTACCTGCTCCTCTGGTTTGAAGACTTTTTTGGACTGCCACATACAGGCACTCAATCTATTTCATTTTTCTGGAGGGCCACCTACCTGCTCCTCTGGTTTGAAAACTTTTTTGGACTGCCACATACAGGCACTATCCAAATTAAATTGTCTCCATAGCAGCCTCCACACGTTGTCTCCATTGCTACCTCCAAAAGTCGTCCATATAGCTGCCTCCATACATCGTCCCCTTATCAAACGAGGTGTGTCAGGCAGAAATTTGGGTTGTTTTCATGGATTCCACATCAAAGTTGTTAACTTTGTCGCCACCCTGCTGTGTTATCCACAAAATATACTGGCAAACTTTTATCATTTACCAATATTATTTCAGCGCTTCTTGCGCATCTGTTTACATTCCCCTCACCCGCCATATCCTAAACTTATAAGAACGCTACTACACTTGATCTTATATAAAAGGTTCTTTGAAGTGCTGTTTGGGGAGTAGCCTAAAGACAGGGGCTTGGATTGGCGAAAGCTCGCCTGGCAGCGGAGCGCCAGCTCCATGCGCATCATGCGCTTCTTGCGCATCTGTTTACATTCCCCTCACCCGCCATATCCCAAACTTATAAGAACGCTACTACACTTAACTTGGTGCAGGCTGGGACCGAGTCTGACCCTGGGGCTGGTCATATACTGCCGACGCAGAGGATTGCGGGGCCTACCTCGGTCCAGGTCTCAAAGGCCTAGTATGCCTCCTCCTCCTCCCACCCCTCCTCCACCTCCTCCTCCTCCGAATTACCATCCGTGGCCATGGCGCCATCAGTCGGTAGCTCTAGGCACAGCAGCAGTGCCGTCGCTAAGCGACAGCAGGCGGTGCTCAAACTGCTGAGCCTAGGCGATAAAAGGCACACCGCCCAAGAGCTATTACAGGGCATTCCACATCAAACTTGTTAACTTTGTCGCCACCCTGCTGTGTAATCCACAAAATATACTGGCAAACTTTTATCATTTACCGATATTATTTCAGCGCTTCTTGCGCATCTGTTTACATTCCCCTCAACCGCCATATCCCAAACTTATAAGAACGCTACTACACTTGATCTTATACAAAAGGTTCTTAGAAGTGCTGTTTGGGGAGTAGCCTAGAGACAGGGGCTTGGATTGGCGAAAGCTCGCCTGGCAGCGGAGCGCCAGCTCCATGCGCATCATGCGCTTCTTGCGCATCTGTTTACATTCCCCTCACCCGCCATATCCTAAACTTATAAGAACGCTACTACACTTGATCTTATACAAAAGGTTCTTAGAAGTGCTGTTTGGGGAGTAGCCTAGAGACAGGGGCTTGGATTGGCGAAAGCTCGCCTGGCAGCGGAGCGCCAGCTCCATGCACATCATGCGCTTCTTGCGCATCTGTTTACATTCCCCTCACCTGCCATATCCCAAACTTATAAGAACGCTACTACACTTGATCTTATACAAAAGGTTCTTAGAAGTGCTGTTTGGGGAGTAGCCTAGAGACAGGGGCTTGGATTGGCGAAAGCTCGCCTGGCAGCGGAGCGCCAGCTCCATGCCAAGATCCAACTAACATAGTTTTAACTGCAGCACCTTTAATCTACTACTAGTTCACTGCCTCCATACATGGTCCCCTTATCAAACGAGCTGTGTCAGGCAGAATTTTGGGTTGTTTTCATGGCTTCCATGTTAACTTTGTCGCCACCCTGCTGTGTAATCCACAAAATATACTGGCAAACTTTTATCATGTACCGATATTATTTGAGCGCTTCTTGCTCACCTCCTTTGGTTCCTCTCTGCCACCCATTGGTTTGAAGCCTGAGTCCATTTAGGGTATGTCGCCATGCCACTCTCTAGCCTGCCGCTGCTGCCGCTGCCTCTGCATGCCGTTCCCTATAGTGTCAGGGTCAATTATTGGATGTTTTAGATGCTATCTAGCTTCATTCTGTCACTCTGTCATGGCCATGCTGTTGCCCATAATTTTGGCATAATGGTGCGATTAACCCCTTAACGACTTGGCCTTTTTTAGTTTTTTCACTTCCATTTTTCACACCCCACCTTCAATAATCTATAACTTTTTTATTTTTCCACATAAAGAGCTCTGTTATGGCTTATTTTCTGCGTAACAAATTGCACTTCGTAGTGATGGTATTTAATGTTCCATGGCTCGTACTGGGAAGCGGGAAAAAAATTCCAAATGCAGTGAAAATGGTGAAAAAACACATTTGCGACGTTTTCTTGTGGGCTTGGATTTTACAGCTTTCACTGTGTGCCCCAAATGACATGTCTACTTTATTCTTTGGGTTGCTACGATCACAGGGATACCACAGTTGTACAGGTTTTATAATGTTTTCATACATTTAAAAAAATTAAAACCTCCTGTACAAAATTTTTTTTTTTGATTTTGTCATCTTCTGGCGCTAATAACTTTTTCATGCTTTGGTGTACGAAGCTGTGGGTGGTGTCATTTTTTGCGACTTTTGATGGCGTTTTCATTGCTATCATTGTTAGGACTGTGCTACCTTTTGATCACTTTTTATTAATTTTTTTATATTTTCCAAAATGGCAAAAAAATGTCATTTTTGACTTTGGACGCTATTTTCCGTTACGGGGTTAAACGCAGTGAAAAAACGTTATTATATTTTGATAGATCGGACATTTTCGGACGCGATGATACCTAATGTGTTTATGATTTTTACTGTTTATTAATATTAATATCAGCTCTAGGGAAAGGGGGGTGATTTGAATTTTTAGGTTTTTTTAATATAATTTTTTTTTTTTAAACTTTTTTTTACTTTTACTTTAACTATTTTTCAGACTCCCTAGGGTACTTTAACCTTAGGTTGTCTGATCGATCCTACCATATACTGCTATACTGCAATATGGCAGTATATGGGGATTTTACTCCTCATTCATTACAATGTGCTGATAGCACATTGTAATGAATAGGTTAAAACGAGACAGCTTCGGGCCTTCGTGAGGCCCGATGCTGTCATGGCAACGGATCACCGCTCCCCGTGACGTCATCGGGGAGCGAAGATCCGCGCCAAGATGGCGGCGCCCATGCGGCGCCATCTTTTTGAAGCCTCCGGCAGCATTGCCGGAGGTGATCGCGGTGAAAGCACCCGCGATCGGTGCTAGCACCGATCGCGGGTGTTACCGGTAAGCCTTTGCTGCAATATGCAGCAAAGACTTACCGGCTATGGAGAGGGCTCGGCCCGCGAGCCCTCTCCATGCACCGGGACCCGGCGCGCGCCGTACTGGAAGGGGTTAAGCAGCCTCAGAGGCATCCATGCATGCTGCCCCTGCTGTTTCCTGTCCATTTCCGTGGTGTTTCCATCCTTTTCTGAGGTTCCCAGGTGTTTGGCCAAGCTTCCCTGTGCAGAGCCTTGGTCCCCTTGAAAAATGCTCGAGTCTCCCATTGACTTCAATGGGGCTCGTTATTCGAGACGAGCACTCGAGCATCGGGAAAAGTTCGTCTCGAATAACGAGTACCCGAGCATTTTAGTGCTCGCTCATCTCTACATAATAATGCACACAGCAATGTCACCGTTTTTCTATAGGGGAAGTTATATATAAATGGAAGACAAGGGGCTGCAGATTATTAAACAATTGTCACCAACCTCTAGCAGTACAACTTTATTTTGGCACTGATGGTTTTCAAGTCTCCTTCCTGGTATCCTACCTACACCTGTTCTGACTCCCAATCCTAGAGCCAATTAATGGCCTCAATAGTGACCTACCGCAGCTACTGATTGACTCTAAGGATGGTATTGTGAATGGGAACCCCTAACCATTTCATATAGATTGTCATATAGAGTCCTCACCTTCAGATTCCTCCTTTATGGCAGGGTTGTCTAGTTTTGTATCTGTTCGATTCATTTGTTCTTACACGGAATCAATGGTGCTCTATAAATAGTACAAACTTTATTGGTAAAGCTTTTTACTTTTTAATAATGTGCAACCCCTCCCCCCCTCCCCCCATTTGATATTACTGAAAATTCCCAAAAAGAGACATTATTATACAGAGTCTATTCCTTACTTAATCAACTTGTTTTATGGGACAAAAAAGCAATAAATACTGCACCATGTGAACAGGTCTAAGTTCTACGTAGTCTCAGAGACTGAGACTGAGCAAGTAGATGCCATTACCATCTGAATGCCATTACCCTATAAGGCTGTCCGTGACCCTCCAATGTTTGTCTGGTAGTGCCGACGTTCCTTTGGATAGTGTGAACACCACTTTTGGACTTTGTTGTTTGAGATGGCAGTGATACTGCCAGTACAAAAAAATAAATTGCATAAGCCCAATATCCTCTTTGTGGTCACCTCAATGTATACATACATTGCACCTAGCAGAAAAACATCATTGTATAGTGTGCGGATGTGCCATCCAGATGTTTTTTCCCTATGTGTTGCTTCAGATTTTAGATTTGTGTTTTCATTGCTTTGTACATTTTTTTACACAAGAGAAACCCTAGTTTGGGAACAACAGTACTTTCATGGGTAAGATTTATTCTTCTTTGGTTTTATTCTAGTAGTTGAATCGACCAGATGATTACTTTTTATTCCATTATTATTTCTGGTCATTGACCACAGAATCTAAGGGGTTAATTGCCTCAACTATCTCTAAGCTTGGCCCCTATAGCACAGTGTCATAACCACCAAGGCCACAAGACATGACCATGTGGCCAAAACATCTGGTGTCCTGCCTCTAAGTGGGAGTTTTAGGCTTAAAACCTACGAGCAACTAACTTGCATCAAACTCGCATCGTGTACTTGCCGGAATGTTCTGCCCAAGTGCTCAGAGATTGGAATGGAACTAAAAGTTAAGTTTGGTCTCTCTGAGTACTTCGAGCCGGACATTCTGATATCACACAATGCTAGTTCCATGTGAGTAACTCGCATCAGACTTGCTTGTGTGTTTTAGGCCTAAGGATTTTAATGCTATACTTATTGTACGTATTGTACTAGCAGAACGAGCAGAACTGTCCTAGTTGACCATTGCAACCAATCAGAGCTCAGCTTCTTTTATAAAATTAAATCTGAGCTTTGATTGGTTGCCTTGTGCAACTAGAACAATTCTGCTCTTAGACGATTCTGATAAATCTCCCCCAAAGTTTTATATTCTGGCTGATGCTGTGGGATGGACAACTTGTTGTTCAATTTATATTGTCTCTAGTCTCTAAGTCATTCCATGTACCAGAAAATAGTGATGAGCTGACCTGAACCACAATATTCAGGTCCGTGCCGAGTATTGCTGGCTTGAGTCCCTGGATATAAACATGGACTTCAGCTAGAAGTGTTCAAGTTCAGCCACTGGCATCATATGTGGATGTTATCTCTTACATGCTCAGGCAAAGCCAACATCAGCATGTCACGTGCTGCCATTTTTCCTAGGCAAAATGGCAGAGTGCATGCACCGTTGACAACTACATTGTCTGCAGCATATAAAGCATAACGTGATCAGTGCCAGCAATGATGTTAATGAAGCAATTGAAAAAATTGATGGCTAGATTGCCGGTGACATATAGAGAGCTATCGGGCGTTCAGATTTGGGTCCAGGTACAGAAACCAAGACCTTTGGTCCAAATTTGGCTGAACCCTGTCAGACACGGATCTCCCTGGCCCTACCTAGAATTCCATAGTACCATGTTCTACACCTACCTATTCTACATTTGTCGGAACTGCGTACATAGAGCGGGAACAGATTTACTTAAAAAAATTCCACCATACCTGTTCTATAAATCATCTACAGATATGTTTTCTATTCTTTCAACTCTCCCACAAGCAAGTTGTACCTCCTATTCTCAGTGTCACATTCCATGGGTAAGAATTCAGGGATTTAACCCCCCCACAGATAATAAGACAACCTTTTCTTCTTAAAATCTTGTAATCCACAAGGTGTCGTCCCGATCTAATAGGCGCTGCTTCAGTATAAGAATGGTTTTATTTTATTTTTTTAAGAGGCACAACGCGCTTCGGCTCCTGGCGGGAGCCTTCGTCAGGTGAAGTTACTTACAATGAAAGTAACTGCACCTGATGAAGGCTCCCGCCCGGAGCCGAAACCCGTTGTGCCTATTAACAATAAAACTATTCTTATGGACAAATATTTATGAGTGAAGCAGCATCGATTAGATCGGGACCACACCTCGTGGATAACTGTTTTACCGCCGGGTCTGTCACTCTGGATGAACGGACTGCTCCGTCCCATGGGCAGCAGATCCTCGACCTTACATATATGATATGCTTTTTATACAGCTACACCAGGTGAAAATCTCAGTTGAGTTCACTACGCTTTCTATCTCGTTCCTCTATATTGGCTCTGTTGTCGTATGTCCGCGGAATCCACGGTCCTCTACCCAGCGCCAGTCCCTCTGCATTGTTAAAATCTTGAAAAACCATGTTATCATCTCAGCTAAAGATCTTGTTTAATACAAACTATGTTTTAAGATTCCAGCAACTTTATCCATATTGGGGGAAACATCCAACGCCAGCAAAGGGCATACCTGGGCAAGTAGTAGGGCCCATGGCTGCCGGGGGCCCCACAAAAAACTGTATCTAATAAATTCATAGTGGGTGAGGGGGGCTTTATATAAAATAACCACAAGGGGACAATATTGAGGGGACTGTTTTAGTCTCTGAATTTTTAATTCAGCCGTGTGAGTTCAATTTAAAGGGGCTTTTTGAGGCTCTGCCGCCCAGGGGCCTACTGAAACCTGGAGCTGAACCTGGAAACATCAATGAATAAATGATTCAAAATGGCACAATACTTTATAGAAACAGGATGGTATAGGCATGGTCTGCAATGCTAAGTGTTCAATCATGTGCTGTGTGCAGAGGACTGATTTTATTCTATGCGTTGTGTCGCCGCTGATGTTGGAGCGCCATACTCTATGACAGCTAGACAGCCTTCCTGAGCACAGTATGAGCACCTATCCAAAAGACAATAGTCTGACAGTGATATATCACTGTAATTACATTCAGGAGCACCACTGAACACGCCAGGCCAAACGTCTGGCGAAGCAAAAACAATTATGGGCAAGCATTGTCTTGTTAGTCAACTAGAAATATGTTGGTAGAATTGGGAATTGCTTTTATGATAAAATGATTCGGTATCTGGAAAGCATAGTTATTTCATAGGCTGGATCCGGTATCGAAATGTAAGGATGAACGGGAGGCAAAATGGTGTGAAATTCAAGCTGTCAAATCATCAGGTATAAGCAGCATTGTATAGGGCACTTTATATGCATTGCCCATTTATATGATAGAAAAAAGGAGTAGAAATAGAACAATGGGTGCACAAGCAGGTGTGACCACACCCCCAGTGCACCAAGAAACTCATTTGCAAGAAGACAAATACTGAAGATCCCAATAAAAATGACAAACAGCAAAAGTAAGTTAGGAAATAATGGGGCTAATTTACTAAGGGTTCGCGCTCTGCATTATCGTCAGAATACCTGACGATTTCCAATGTGCGCCACATTTAGAAAGGGTTTTTAGCTCACCCGATCGGATTTTGGCACATCGGCGCCGGCTTTCACGCGACACAAATCGTAGGACGGGATTCGAACAACGCACTTACAAGCATCAAGAAGAAGAAGGTGAACTCCGGCAGACCTCAGCGGGGGAAGCGACAGAAAATTTGCCCCAATGTGACCTACAAAATCCTGCTTTTACTTCTTGAGTACAGAAATTCTGTGGAAAATACTGCATCTCAACCTGAAACGTGTATCAACTAACCTCTGTATGAAAACCTACATCACTGATTAGACCTCCCGAGTCCCAGTTGTCTTCTACGGCCACTTGCCCACAAGTGAGTTCAGCCCGATACCCGTTCCGTTGACTCTTCCCAGACGGAACCTGTTATCAATGGACTAAACTCAGCATGTTAGTTTAGCCCAGTGGAAGTAGAAGTTCAGTCCAGCAAATGTCTCCAGAGCATAGAGTGAGTTTCATGGGCTTCCCTAGCTAGTGGGCAACCGGGCTAAACCCACTGGGAGGTAAGTAGGTCAATATATCAATAGGACACTATTTACAGAGGGCACATACTTGATGTCATGCTGTCTGCAGATTACAGGACACTAATAAGAGAAGAGGGAGTCATAAAAGATTCGATGAGTAGAATTTTTGCCGAATTTTTCAATAGATTTGGTTCAGGTCCAAATCTAATCAAATAATATGCCAGATTCGTATCGAGCCTTCAAACCAACCAATAGATTCACTCATCTCAAGATACTGGGGCTTATTTATCTTAGGGTCCGCAGCCGCACTTTAGTCGCGCCACTGTGACAAGTATTTAACTGTGGATTGTGGCACACGCGATCGGATTGTGGTACAGCGCCGCCGGCTTTCATGCAACAGAATTTGGGGGCGTGCCATTGGACAATCCGACTCATTCGGACGGAGCGAGGGATCTACCTTTCAATTTGTGTCGCAAGACAACACACAACGACTACGATTTCGGTCAGACAATGCACTTTTGGGGATCTCGCAGGACGGGAAATAAATGTGCCCCACTATGTGCAATTTGGCAAGATCCTGCTCTATAACATGCTGCCTGCAGATAGGATACTGTGTGCAATGTGCTCAATTCCTCCTGTTTTATAACATGGATAGGACATTACGTACAATATACTCAACTCCTCCTGCTCTATAACATGCTGCCTACAGATAGTACACTATGTACAATCTCCTCAACTCCTGCTCTATAACATACAACCTGCAGATAGGACACTATGTACAATCTGCTCAGCTCCTCCTGCTCTATAACATGCTGCCTGTAGAGAGTACACTATGTACAATCTACTCAACTCCACCTGTTCTATAACATGCTGCCTGCAGATAGGACACTATGTACAATCTGCTCAGCTCTTCCTCCTCTATAACATGCTGCCTGATGATAGGACACTATGCAAAATCTGCTCAACTCCTCCTGCTCTATAACATGCTGCCTGCAGATAGGAGACTATGTACAATCTACTCAACTCCTCCTGCTCTATAACATGCTGCATGCAGATAGAACACTGCGTACAATTTGCTCAGCTCCTTCTGCTCTATAACATGCTGCCTGCAGATAGGACACTATGTACAATCTGCTCAGCTCCTTCTGCTCTATAACATGATGGCTTTAGATAGGGCACTATGTAAAATCTGGTCAGCTCCTCCTGCTCTATAACATGTTCCTTACAGATAAAACACCATTTGCAATCTCTACCCCTTATCTTGCATTTTAGATCAATCATTCCAAAGTTTAAGATAGACTGTATAAATTACAAAAGAAACAGCTGTTTTTTTTCCATAAACAGCGCCTCTACATTCTAATGGCTGCATGTGGTAGTGCAGTTCAGCTTCATTAAGCAGCAAAGAATTTCCTCTACCTAAAAATAAGGTATAGATATCATTTTTTGTCATATTTTATTTTTATCTGCTCATTATGGAATCATTAACATGAAGCTTTGGGAATAAATCCAGGCAGCTAATATATTTACTCACCTTGGTGATGGAAGAATTAATATAACGGGGGACAAATCTCCGATGTGATTTGTTAAACAGGCTGCTTTAGAGCGCGGATTGTCAAACAAGTCAGGCAGCAAAATAATATGCTTCCTCTGTTTGCATTTTTTGCTTGAATAAAGCAGAAATTATTATAATTGAGCCTTTTGAAGCTTGTTCTGCGCTTACCATAGCTGGAAAATTAAAAGGCAGCGCTCCGCGGTGTTACAGCACTTTGTTTTAAAAGCCATAGCTGTGGCTGGAGCTCAGTGGAAATGTGATGGCTGTCTTTGAAGTGGCTATGCTTTGCTCGAATCCCAGATTCTGCCATTCCGGTTGCTAGTCTGTAAACATCAGAGGTGCCTCAGGCACCAAAATTAAATTATAATCCCCGTGTAAGGGGACAGCATTGTTTGCTTGGCTCTTAGGAAAAGTATGAATACATAAACAGAAGTAATGGCATCTGGAGAAATTTGTGATTTTCTTTCTCTGGACATTTAAACATGTATTACCGTGCATATTGACAGTCACAAGGCTTCTGCAGGAAGTTAAAGGGGTATTCCCACAAAGACAAGATTCTCAAATGTACACCGGATAACAAAATAACACATTCTCTAATTCACTGTTATTAACAAAAATGCAGATATTTCACAGATATAATACTAACCTGTCTCTATCAGTACTGGTTTATACAATTTTGATTGCCCTGGGATCCTACCATCAATCAGAAGCCTAGGGTTCAGCAGGGCAGATACTTCTCCTGTCTGACTCTGCAGTAAGCCCCTCCCCCTGCATTCCAAGACCAGCTCACACACACACACAGACTTCCTGCCAGCAAGCAACAGTGTGAGGAAACTTACTCTACATGCAAGATACTGGGGCACATTTACTAAGGGTCCGTACACCGTACTTCTGCCAGGTTTCCCGACTATTTCCGATTTGTGCCGCTTTTAACAGGGGTTTTTGGCGCACGCAATTGGACAAACCGACTGATTCGGACTAAGCGTGGGATTTAAAATTCAAATTGTGTCGCAAGACATGCACTTACATACACCGGGAAGAAGAAGGTGTACTCCTGCGGACCTCAGCGGGGAAGCGACACATGCAGGATATTGGGCGTACTATCTTAGTGAATCGTGCCGGACTTCATCCTCGTTGGACAGCGCACCTCGGGGATCGCGACAGGACTGGGTAAGTAAATGTGCCCCACTGTCTTTATCCAGGGGAGCAAGGCACAGTAGAGCTGACAGTGTATGTTATGGCTGAGATAGCAGAGCTGAGAATGTCATTGTGTTTTATATGAATTTGATGGATCTCAACATCTCTCATCTCTGATCTATCTCATCTCTCTTTCTATGTGTACATACTAGCAGAATGTTCAGAAGCTATATGAAGGTGTATAAAAACCCAGACACTGATTGTCAGCACATAACATCTCACTGCACTAGATGGATCAATTTGCCTGCTTAGAGAGTACCTGCCCACACTCTGGAATTTTGCACTGACCAGCCTAGGGAGTGATAGGAGCTAAAACAGCAATAAAACTGAGTAAAATTGTAAAGTGAAGCGTTAAAAATTATCTTTATTTTGTAAAAATTATCTTTATTTTTGCAAGAGATATAGTACTGCAACTAAAAAAAACACACACAAGGTAAGTTTTACATGTTTGAGACCCATGTGAAAGGGAACTTTTCAGCAGTTTCGACCATACAGAGCTGCAGACAGTGTTATGTACCGGCCCTGGAGATTGGTGTACTCATAACTTTGTGTATGTTGTTTTTGTTTATATGTATTGGTGCACATGAGGTATTCTGAGTTGGGTGCTTGTCAGATTAGGGATGCAACCCCTTACAGTATGAAAAATTTAATCCAAGCACATCAGTATGCGATTTAAGGATTTTAATTAGACATATGGTCAGTTTCACATGAAAGTTTTCGGCTGACGTCAGCCAAAAACGTTCATGTGTAACTGGCTGTATGTCTAATCAAAATCCTTAAAGGGGTTTTCCCACAAAGACAATTTAGGCCTTATCCACGGGATAGAGCCTAACTTGCTGAGCAGTGGTGGTCTCAGTGCCCCCAGAGATCATGAAAACGAGGGGTCCAATGGGTTTCGACGTACCTTCCACGACGAACACTTCATTTTCGCGATCTTTGGGGGTCTCAGCATTGGATGGATAGTGCATCCTATCCTATGGATAGTGCCTAACTTTTCTTTGTGGGAAAACCCCTTTAAATCACATACTGGTGTGCATGGATTATATGGATTATATGTATGTAATTATTAGCAGCAGGACTGAAAAACGGGTTGTAGCTTGACATGGACTTCTATGGTGCACTGGTGTGCCCTTTCTCTTCACTGAGTTCAGCACAGCCTCCCCCCCTTCCTGACTAAAACAGTTAAAATGTTAGTGCTCACTACCAATCTCCAGGGGATGCAGTCTAGAGCAGTCTTTCCCTACCAATTCCGTTTTTTTCATCAGTAAAAAAGGATTATATTCTAAAGGATTATGTTTGCACTCCAATACTTATAATCTGGTACTGCAACCTCCGATATTCCAGTACCACTGCTGAGATAGATTCACTTCCATGTCTGAGATCCTAGTTATGATTGGACAAAGATCTAGTGCAAATCTTTCAGATAAAGGGTAAAAACCAATGTATTTATCTACTCACAACCTTAACAATCACCGATCACAGTTGTTAAAGGGGTTGGGCACTTTATCTCTATTTTTTTGTGTAATGTGTGTGTAAGTGTGGGGGGCAGGATATTAGGTAATTTACCAACATACCATCAAAGAAGCAGGGTACAAAACTTAACTTTTACTTACTTTTATTTATATTTTAAAAGAAAATTAGTTCATTTACCACAAAAAGAAATCATTATTATATTACATACAAAAATGTAATATTTTTCCTTTTAGGGCTTTCTGGCACACATGTTGAGGGACTACATGGGTACTGATCTTGTCAGGACCGGAGTTTGATGGGATGGCAGGGACATCTGTAGTATCAGGGCTAGATGTCAACATAGAACCTCACATGGTTCCCAAATACACCCTCAAAGCCTGTAATTCTACACCTGACTCTGTAAGACTGTTCCCTTTTTTATCTAATCTATTTTGTATATAATATAATAATGATTTATATATGTGTTAAATAAAATAACATTTTTTAAATGTAAATAGAAAAAGTTAAAGAGGACCTGTCATCCCCCCAAAAAGACCACCACCAAATCCTCTACCCAGCAACATTTTATTAAAAAATTTATGTTGCGAAAGTTTGTTTAAAACAATACGACCTATTACCAAATAAGAGGTCAGATCTTCGTATCTTGTGAGCAGCAGTCCATCGTTTTTATGATGGGGCCGGCTGACACCCCCCCTCCACGCTTATTCACAGGGGCTTATTCACAGCACCGGCCGAATGTGAATAAGCCCCTGTGCGGCCGCATCTCAGAGAGCCGGCAGCGATTGTGCAATATATGCGCTGCTACCGGCTATTCTACCAGGTCCTAGCTGACAGGGGCATGGAGGGGGTGTGTCGGCCGGCCCCCTCATAAATACGTCCGACTGCTGCTCACAAGATATGAGGATCTGACCTCTTATTTGGTAAGAGGTCATATCGTTTTAAACAAACTTTCGCAACATAAAAATTGTATCCCAAGGTCCTGGCAGGGCGATTGCTCATGGACAGTTAGAGGTCACAGGACCCTCCATCTGCAGCCATATTATGGTCAGGGATGTCTGGCTGATGAGGTAAAAGACAGGAGGCTTCACTTCACATATCAAGAAAGCAGGGCAGAACCTCTAATAGATGTATATTGGTAAATCACCTCATATCCTGCCCCCTACACTTACACACTCATTAAAAAAAGCATGTGGTAAAGTTGCCAACCACTTGATTGGCCACCCCTTAAATTCCACTGTCAAAGTCACCAGCTACATTTAAACCACTATTTGAGGGAGTGCAATCCTCCCTAAAATGTCAATGCCCTGCGATTCTGGGATATGTTAGTACACAACTCATGTGATCCATCAATTTGCCGGTGACATTTTACCTGTAAACCCCCACATTCGGTGCCAGCACTGATCAGGGTGTTATTGGTGGGGGGTTCAGCCAAACCTTGACCCGAACTTCTAATGAAGTTGGGGTTCTGAACCAGCATATTATTCTACAAACCCAAACGCAGGTCCACACAACATTACTCAAGGCTTATGTGTAGGGTAGCACACATACCGCCAAAGTGAGGTCAGAAGAACACCCCTTTATCTGGTGCCTATGGTAAATATAACATATGCTCGTAAATGGAAACTGCAAATGCAGTGAGAAACGACCCTCATTCTTATCTATATATATTGTTCACCCCAAATGACCGGTTGCTTAGCAGATTATACATACAATTCTTGGATTCCTTTCTAGAAGTGTCTATAATACTGGAAAACACGTTCAAGGATCTTGGCATAGACACAAAAAGCAGAATAAACACACGGTTCTTCCATCAGTCACAGAAGTGATGAGGTTCTCAGGGGTAAAAATGAGACGAAATGACAAGTATAATGCGAATAAAATGGAGAATTGGCGATGTTACGGGGAGTTGCATCTATTTTAATATTAAACAACCAAATAAAAGAACAAATGTGTTTGTTTCCCGTCTCCTAATTCTGTGCATTATGAAAACTGCCTTCGCTGTGGTTGGAAGAACAAAGGAAACATTTCCTGCTCTCAAAAGACTAATAAAGTCCAATCAGCAACTTTCATTGTGCTCCTCCATAAAAACACTGACCTACATTTCAATGCCTGGGTGCGCGTTTTGTGTTAATGCCTCACTTCTGCCTATCCTCGTAGAAGATGGGTTTCATTTAGTCGTCCCCTCAGATGCTCTTTTTTTCAAGTCTTAAATGGAAGCAGAGAAATAATTTTGATTTTCCACAATATAATACTAATTATTCCACTGCCTCTTATTGCCTGGGGATGTAACGTGAAGAGCTACTGTATAACTTATTTAAGCCATATTCTGCGGTATAATGGAGCCATCAGCTTAATGAGGTGACGGTATAATGTGCAATCTGTGGTAGAGTCAGACTCATGGAGCATACAGGATCAACAACGGAAGGTGAAGTTCTCAAATTCATGCAGAGCCAAATCTATTAGTACAGGACTGTGGTGTACTTGCTGCAAAGATAGAGCATGCAGATACATGCTCTAATAGGATGCCCCTGTTATTTACATGCAGTCACCACTAGGGGGCAACATTGCATGAATATTTATCCAGCTCACACTGGGGCACATTTACTTACCCGGTCCGAGGAGTTCAACGAAAGTGCATTGTCCGACGATAATGCACAGTGCTGTGATTCACTAAGATCGTGTCCCCGATATCCTACATGTGCCGCTCCCCTGCTCAGGTCCGATTGAGTTCACCTTCTTCTTCCTGGTGCATGTAAGTGCATTGTCTTGTGACACAATTGGAAACTTAAATCCCGCTCTCAGTCCGAATCAGTCGGATTGTTCAACGGCACACCTCCTGATTTCGGTCGCATGGAAGCCAGTGCAGCTGCGCCAAAATCCAACCATGTGCAACACAATCCCAACGCTGACACCTGTTAAACACCTGTCAAAGCTGCGCAAATCCTGGAAACAGCGAACAGACCGGCGAAAGTGTGATCTGCAACCCTTAGTAAATAAGCCCCAGTGAATTTATATTGTGATACTGGGATAGCTCCCTCTAGTGGTGGTCACTTACTAACTGGAATTATTTCACTTTATGTACAAAATTTATCTTCACAGAGTTGTAGCTGCACAACAAAACATTTTATGTGACACTATAATTCTTAAAATATATGTCAGAGCTCACATAATGGTTCTTGATGCACAGTTCTGGGCTTGTAAACCACATCCAGGGCTGCTTTTCTTTCATTAACAGCTTTCCCTGGGTTTAGTTCCTGGGTACCTTGGAGCCTATTGTGTTTGTCAAATGTGGGCTAAGCGGACGCTTCCAGGTCAAGTGAGATATTGGGTCAGGTCACGTCACACAGGTGCACGTCTTGTTAGTATCACAGAGAGGAGTCGGAGTTGTGTGTTAGGCATGTCATAGTCCTTGACCATTGCCATACACCCTGAGTTGTTGGGGAACTCATGACCACTGTGGGGGTAATTTATCACTACTACAATGTCAGAAATTGTGATTATTTTTGCGTCTATGCCACCTTTGCACCATGTGGGTACCAGGGAAGTGGGTTGGCACTGGTTATTCCTGCTCCGTGCCTGCGTACTTTGGATTTTTACGGAATGCTAAGCTAGGTCAGGCCTGACATAGTTTTGCCCGGCGGATACATCAAGAGGCTTATGAGTGCCAGCATACGGTATAATAAATTCCCCCTGTGTATTTTTCCTACTGCCTGTTTATTTTCAGTTCGGACCCAATGTAAGATATGAGACATGTCCTATTCTTGGACATGTTTTTGTCAGGTCCAGTCCTATTGAAATAAATTGAAATCCATATTTATGAGTCCATTTTTTGTTCTGTTTCTCGGAAACATCATGTGACCTGAGGCCTACATTTTGCCAATTACATCATTGACTGGCTTGGTTGTGGTCTAGCTGCAGAAGTCGGGGCCTGGGCCGATTGGTGCCGGTAGGGAGTGGCCACATGGTGACAAGGTTCCCCTGGGGCTCTCCCAGTGTAGGTAATAATGATTCCTGGCTTAAGTTACAGGAGATGCCAGTGACATGTGTAGAAACAAAGATGACGCAAAAATAGAACAGCAGCAGTAACAGGCTGAGCTAATTTCCACTCTTGATGGCATGCAATGGCTATTCAGTGGCCGGTTATGTTCAGATTATTTACCCTTTTTTCTTCCGGGGGTTGACACTTATGATCAGCTCATCATCAGTGTTATTCAGTGCCAAGGAAAATCTATTGGAAACTGTATTAGCTCTGCTGCATTAACAACACAAATCCGTGGTGTGTCTCTAAGCCTATTCTTATAATGGGACATTACTATGCGAGAAAAATGGCGTACAAGCCCTGAAATAATCGCAATGTTTCGCAAACTGCCAGCCATTACAATAATTATCCCCTTTTATGTCAACTTCCCTCCAATAGAGTGAGGAGAGTCTTGAAGGGGGGCGCGGCCGTTGGTGCACAATTGTATGCCATGTAGGATCCATTTAGAAACATATATGCCACAAAACTGAAACGTCCAAACATTCAGGAGGTCTAAGCACATAAATATATAATAATAGATGATAAGTCTCTCCCATACAGTTTATGACTAAGCCACTGGAAAGTTCCAGGGGACCAACCAATGAAAAAGCCTGTATTAGCACCAGGTGTCTTTCGGCATAAACATCATTAGAATGCATAATTCATTACATAGCACACATTATTTAACCACTAGAACCACAACGTGATGCTTTCACATTATACAGCTTATAGGGCATCTACCACCAGGATGATAGAATGTATGCAAATGAGCCTGAGGGCCTCAAGACTACATAGGCGTTTTGCATACAGTCTTTCATCCTGGTGGTAGATGTCCTTGCTAGAGATGTCTTTGAAAAGCAGGGTCATACTCTCTAGAAAGCTGGGTCTATGAGTTATGGATCTAAGCAGGGTGATCAGTCCTGCTGGCTCCACACCAGCCTGATCACCAGAAGTGTATATACCGTATATACTCGAGTATAAGCCGAGACCCCTAATTTTACCACCCAAAACTGTGAAAAACTATGGACTCGAGTATAAGCCAAGGGTGGGAAATGTATTGGTCACAGCCCCCCCACAGTATGCGTCTTCTAGCAGGCGTCATAGCATGCGTCTGCTGGAAGAAAACATGGCCGCGTCCATGACAGAAGACAGAAGAAAGAAGAAGAGGGGACGCGCCGACATCGTAATAGGCTCGTGTATAAGCCCATTTTTTGTGCTGAAAAACTCTGCTTATACACGAGTATATATATATATATATATATATATATATATATATATATATATTAATGCTTTATTAGTAAACTTTTTTTTAAACCACACTCATAACAGTATAGCAATCAATATCAAAACTCCCCTCCCAATCCCACCTCCCTAATCACCCACCTCCCAAACCACCCCACAAATTACCCCCATCACATGGGCATTATACAGGTATATAGTAAAAGAGACAATTGACGATGTGGAGACAGATCCTCTGTAGGCATTAGCAATTAGTAGTGACTAATGATATCTACAAAGTGACTTTCCTCTGGATCCTGTCATTTTATCAACCTATTTTTTCTGCTGTATTGTCTCAGTGTCTAGAAGTCATGTCCCCACTGGAATGCAAGTAAGACCTCACTGGTCTAAAACAAACAGAGATCAATTGAAATAGAACTTTGGCCAAGCGACATACCCATCTATTTGACGTTGCCATGGAGATTGGAACTCACAAGGACTCAAGGTCTGTGTGATTTCCATTACTAACCCTGTATGTAGTGAGATTGCAATTGATTTGTAACCCCCAGAGATCCAGCCTTTGTGATGCGATTATACGCTGTACTCCATGTTTTTCTGTTTAGATATGATACTCACTTAGCAGAATGTAGCAAAATCTCCCAAAAAATACTACGTTAACTCCATATCTTAAAAAGTAACAATTCATAGGAATACTGTGCTGTATCTCTCATATGGTGTCTATGCAAAAGCTTCTAAATGATCCTGCCACTTAATATCACGCTATCCGCACTAGTAGTAAATGGTTACAGCAGGAAAGCAGGCTGGCTTCGCCTCCATGGCAAACAATATCATTTCAATGCTGAATTACTGAGATCATAATGTGTTCATTATATTTGCTGGCACCATAGTTTATAATACCACCGTGAAATACAATAGCTCGCCAACAACTGCTAAGCAATGTAATTGATTAATAGTCCACAATCAGGTTCTTTTGTGACCCTATTGTTTCTAATTTGAAATGTGTAAAAACCTGTCTTTGTATCCAAGAAGAAAACAGAAATAATAAAAAGCTATTATATTACAACCTATTTCCTTACTAAATTAAAGGCAAACCCCAGCATTGTAGCTTGAATGCATTTAAACAACCCACAATAGACATTTCCACCTGTCCACGGGAAAAAGTTTTGGGGATTGGGGAGCAACTTTTAAGACCATTACTGATAAGGATGTAAGAAGTGGTCCTGCCAGGGTCTTAGCAAGACACCAGTGGACACCGGTGCTTATCTAAACTCTCACTGCTGAACCCATCCAACACATTACACTTAAGCAGCAGCACCCTCCCATTGATATACAGTCCAGCAGCCTCCCTTCAATTATGAAATGTTAAGCAGTTTCCCCTCATTCATGCCCAACAGCACACTCCCCTTTATAATGGAGCAAGGTTTGGCAGTTCTCCACCTGTGTCTGATTTTCTGGAGGTGGCTTCTGGATTTACAGCCTCTCTATGCCTGTGCCTTTTATTCACTTGATCTAATGACACCCTTGGAATATTTTTTATATATTCTGCTGTAATACTAACCTGTTTGGCTGTACCTTGACTATCCTTCTGCCGTACAATTTTGTGCCTCACTGCAATCTTGCTTTTTATTCAGTTTGTCTGTTTGTCTTTCAGTACTGTACACTTATTCAAGGGTTGGACAGCCGCCCATTTATCGGCTTGGCACGACAGAGGATGTACTAAGCGCAGAGCTCACACGTCCACAGAGTCTATATTCCACAGAGCTTTATAAAGGAGGTTATTGATTAATTTTAGAACATTGAGATCTGTTGGCGAACACCTCCACTAGTCCACTAGCATTAAATTTCATTGTTTGTGTGGAGGCCAAGCAGGGTAGCTGCAGTCTAGCTCTAACTGAAGTCAATGGAAACGTATCTTCAGTAACCACTACAGCTCAGTTTCTGTCTTATATCCTTTCTGGTGGCACCTTTCTAGCATTATGTACTTCGTAGCTTTAAACAATGCAGTGAAATTGATGAAAAAGAGCAGTTATGCCAATTTCTTACAAGTTTGGTTGGTTTTCACAGCTTTTGCTGTGCAGTACAAATGATACTTTTGTTTAATCTTAGGGGCTGTTCAGTCACAAAAATACCAACTTTATAGAGTTTTACTGTGTTTTAATACCTTGTAAAATACTTTGTAATCTTTACGTACACAAAATATTATACACTTTAAGGCTTTATACACACTATTGTGTGTCCACCGTACCATAACACAGTGTGCACACATCGGCGCCGGGAGAGGAGGAGGGGATGAGCGCCGTTTACCCCGCCCCTCTCCATAGAGAAATATGGGGCACGGCACCATTTTCCGGGGAAAGATAGGGCATGTCCTATCTTTCTCCTGGCTATGGAATGGTACTGTGCCACAAGTGTGCTGCACCGTACTGCTCCATTATGGATCCGTGCGTCTATGGGGAACATATATATGCTGTATATACGTTGGCCGTATATACGTTCCCCATAAGGCAGTGTGAATGTAGCTTTACATACAGAGCTTAGTAAGGTGTTGTGTGAAGTTTTCATTGAAACCCATTTAGCACCCGTACATCTTTTTGATCAATTTTTGTGTGTCAAAATTGTTAAAAAAACACATATTGAAAATATTTATTTTGTATTTAAACTTTGTTTTTAGACCTCCTAAGGTGCTTGACCCTAGGGAGTCTGATGGCTGATGCAATATACTGCTTTACAATTATATATACTGTCTCCAGTAGCCTGGTTTTGGGGTGTGGTGTCCTTTGCAGCCTGTGAGCCTCCCATATACATGGTTACCTACAATTCACCATACGTGTAGGTGCATGTAAGATTAAAGGTAATTATAAAAAAAAAACAAATCTTTAATTTTAAAAGTTCTACTGGGCTAAACAGAGTAGAGATTGAACCAGTGGATCCAAACTGTACTGTCATAATCTCACAGTAAAATGCTTACTTAATGTATACTTACTTGTGAGTAATTAAAGTCTACTTAATTGGCTACTATCTGCTGCCTAAGTGTAAATTTACTTGTCTATAATTTTACTTATATATTATTATGTCTAAATATTTCCTTTCTATTTATATTTTATTTCCTTCTAAATTCCATTTCCTAACAGTGAAAACTGCTGAAAATGCAATCTCCACAGGAGCAGAAACGTCTTACAATAATTTTTGAAATGCAACATAAATCTTAGAACAAAATCACTGTGTATATATAAGGAAGAACATTGGTATACACTCTCCGAAACAGCGGGAAAATCACGATGAGTAACCACCTAGAGAGAAAATCTTAAAACCCCATTCATAAACTCTAACTTTCGGAAACCACAAGCCAGAGATATGTTTAATTGGTGGTAGCAGAAGAACACTGTAATTTTACATAATAAACATGGCTCAGCAGAGTAAAAATAGCAACCTTCTATTATAGCAATGGGGAGGGGAAGATCTCTTAACCATCTGGGACTTGAAAATTACTTTGAAAAAGAATTTAAGGCAACAGGCGAGGCTTAAGTGAGGCTTAAATATAGTAACTGCAGAACAATACAGTAAAGTTTCTTCTAGGGTCACAATCAGTGGGTATGTCCATGTTGTTTGATAGAATCTACAATTAAGAATATGGCAAATCCATTTTTGTTACGTTGGGGGTCATTTACTAAGGGCCCGATTCGCGTTTTCCTGACGTGTTACCCGAATATTTCCGATTTGCGCCAACTTTCCCTGTATTGCCCGGGGATTTTGCCGCACGCGATCAGATTGTGGCGCATCGGCGCTGGCATGCACGCGACGGAAATCGGGGGGCGTGGCAGAACGAAAACCCGACGGATTCGGAAAAACCACCGCATTTAAAAAACAAAAAGTGTCACAGAGCTTGCACTTACCTTCACCAGGAATAGGCCGGTGTACTTGAGTGCATTTCAGTGGACTTCATCGCAGCAGCGCCACCTGGTGGACGTCGGAGGAACTACCTTAGTGAATTCCGGCCGGACCCGAATCCACTGCAGAGAACACGCCGCTGGATCGCGAATGGACCGGGTAAGTAAATCTGCCCCATTGTGTTTGACTATTGTGAATATCAATGTTTTCATTTATTTTTTGGGGGGGACTTAAACTATTCATATAAAGCTGAAAATCTAGTTTGGCCAAATTCTTGCTGACATCTATGGTGTATCAAGGTGTCCCAACTTTATCCTGAGATAACTTGGTACTCCTTATAGGTCAAAAATTGAGGAAAATCTATTTAATCCAGAATAAACAGTATAGCTATCCAACAAAAATTATTATTTTGCAACGTTTCGGTCTTGTAAAATCAGACCTTCGTCAGGCATGGATTGCAAGGTATAAGTAGAAATGGAGATGAGATGTGGTGCTATGACCGCTGGAGCGCAGGTGGAAAGGAGGAAAAGCGGGTGCTCCCGCTGGAGAAACGAGCGCTTACTAACTCTAGGACCAAACATCGGTCAATAAAACTTTGCAAAAAACAAAGAGGAGTATTAAATTTTAACATAACTACCCAAGTTCAGACCTGGATATAGATAAAAATTTAGAGGGTTTACCTTATGGGGCCTACACACTATGCCTTTACAATTGGTCACATTAGGAACAATTTCCCAGGAACAGTGGGCAACAACTACCAAAAGGCAATTTTTTTTTCCAGCCTACAAGATTTCAATTATTTTTTTTTTCTGGGTGACATTAAAGGTGGAGAAAGTCTTCTTTATAGTTCTATATATTTTATATCTTTGGACTCTAAGACTGAAACAATGAAATACATGTCTTGGAACAATCAACCACAATCAGGCTTGGATTGGAGGTTCCTCCAGAGAGCTCACAGTAATAATCCTATGAGGGTCAACATAGACCATCTTAATGTTATTCTTCTACAATCTATGACCCCTAAATAGTGATATGAGTTATGTGCACAGTGGTAATGGTTATATATAACTAGGCAAGGATTATGAATAAAGCTTCATTACAGACACCTTACAGCTGATCATTGCAGCCTGGGACTAAAGTAAAGCACGCAGGGAGTTTCACCAGAGGTCACAGTGGGCAGAGACCTCGTTTTTAAGACCTCTGTAAGTCGGGTGTCCTCAAGTGGGGGAACGCTTGTAGAGAAAAGACATAATATAGTCAGATTGCCTCAGCGTTGCCCGGTTTAACACCAACTATATTGCCATGAATCTTTCAATTATGTTGCATATTCCTACATTTCTGTTCCCCTCTCTCCATTTGACCAGAATGTCAAAGTTTTCTTCAATGCTCCTTTTCCCTGGGACTGGATTGCCCTTCCCTTTACCATTGGACTTTTTCCTAAATATTATTAAATATGCAGTTCTGATTCATGATCTTACTGACTCACAGATGTGTACTTCCATAAGTTCCTACTTGGCTTAACATGCCTGTAGATAAGCAATGTATTGTCACGGGTGCTCCTGCGTTCCCTATCTCGGATTGCAGGTGCACCTGTGTCCCTCCATGTGACCCGCTCCGGCCGCTGCTTCGGACTTACCTGTCCTGGCTCCTGCTCCCCAGCGGAATGCCGAGCGTGATCCTAGGGTTTGTGCAATGACGGTAGGAAATTTAAAGGGCCAGGGCACCGGTGCAGTGGCCGAACACCTTCTCCTTATAATCTGGCACCTCCCATCCTGCCTCGCCAGATCTTTGTGTGCCCAAGGCCATTATGAAAGCTCCCCTGCGATATTCCTGCATTCCTGTGTATTCCTGAGTCCCCCCCGTGTTTTTGCATTACCAGAGTCCCTCCATGTTCCTGTGTTACCAGAGTCCCTCCGTTTTGCTGTGTTCCTGCGTTGCTGGGTTCCTGTGTCCTGTGTGCCTGTGCTCCCGTTGCTGACCCCGGATTTCGACTTGACCTTTCATCTCTGCCACCGGCCCAGACCTTCTGCCCGGATCTGACCACAAGGTACCTCTAAGGTACCGCTACCTTGACTGTCACTGTGGGCTAATCGCACCTGTGGAACAACCTGGGGGTACCCTGCTTAAGCAAGTCCATTCCGCTTTGTGGCGGGCTCTGGTGAAGACCAGGTGTCACTTAGACACCTGTCCCAGGTGTCGGCTAGTGCCATCTCCTGCGGTGGTCCAGTGGATACACGCATGCCGAATCCTGACATGTACGATAAAAACATCTTTGTGTACTCAAGAATTTTACTCCATTCTTTTTACTCATGTTTGCAGGTATCAGATAATAGGATACACTGGAGGAGACATACATTTAGGTCCATAAATATTTGGACAGAGACACCAATTTTTCTAATTTTGGTTCTGTACATGACCATAAGGAATTGTACACACAACAATTCAAGTGCAGTTGAATTTCAGACTTTAAGATTTAATTCAGTATTAATTTAATTCAAAATGACTGCATAGAAATGTGAGGGGCTTACGCTTTTTTAAACACAATCCCTTCATTTCAGAGGTACAAAAGGAATTGGACCAATTACATACTTTCATGCAGTCTCTTCTCTTTATGGGAGATTGGGATACACCTACGTCCCTGTCCTGTTCTCAGGATCTACCACACTGTAGATTTTGTTACTTCCAATATTGTAACAGCTCACATGTGTTTTTTTCTATTTTAAGGATGTCTTGTTTTTATCTGCATGGAGAGCTACAAAGTCTTCGAAATGCAAGCACCACACCTCACATCTGCACCAGGTCTTTGATCTGCTTAATTTAGAATGTCCATGGAACATGGGGGCTCTGTTTGTTTTTGCTAGTTTTTGCCTGTCTTTTTCCATTTACTACTTTGTTAAATTTATAAATCTCACTTTTTCCTTGTGTTAAATGTTTTTTTATCAGATCTCTTTTTGCGACCTTTGTTACAAATGTCTCAAAAATGTCACAAAAATGTATCAAGTCACTTCTTTTCATTTTCCTTAAGTATGGTTTCATCTGGAGTTTTTTGGTGCCAAAAAAGTATATAATTTTAGACAATTTGTCTTACTGACTTCAGTGCACATTTAAAAAGGTCACCAAAAAGTTGCAAAAATAGCAATGCGCCACAAAAAGTCTCAAAAAAGATAAAAGAGATAAATGACCCCCATTGAGTCAATTGTCCAGTTACTTGTGATCCCAAGATGGCACATATTAAGGAGTCAAAACCCTCAATTCCTGCATCCAATATTAATGAGGCTACACTCAAAGGAAAGGAAAGTCTGGATTTATGTACATATCTATTATATAACTATCGTTTGAATATTTGCTACTACCACCAAGATCTGCACCCGCGGCGGCTACGTCCGGGCCCTCGCCCTGGGCTTCCGCGCTCACCGCGGCGGCCCTCCTACTCATTGCGGCGTGGGGTCTCCAAAACTCCGGTGTATGGGCCCGATGCTCCAGCGCCATCCATTTTCAGGGCTAGTTGATTCGGCAGGTGATTATTATATATAACTATAGATAACTAGTTTCAGTAAACTGGTAAAGTAAAAAGTTGTGTCAATGTCCAAATGTTTATAGACCTAACTGTAAATAGTTTTTTGTAATACTTAAAGGGGTATTCCGGGAATCAGCATAATTTATATACAAATGGGTTCGTAAAATATAATCTAATATTTAATTAGTTGTTTCTTAAAAATTTGCTCCCCTAAGCAGAAAAATGCTATGGACATACCCTATAATGAAGAATTAAAATGCTACTGGCCCTTAACCCTTTGACTTTCTCCGTGTGGAGCACTGGACAGCAGATGGCCGCTGGTCTCATCTCCACATCACATGTCCAGCACCTGCCTAGGCAGGTCATGTGATGATCATTATGTTTGGCTGTAGTCGTATGGTTGCAGTGCATCCAGTAAGGCCGGTGTTGTGTTGAGACGTCATCTCACTGAGGTAATGTGCAGTGATGGCAGTTACACATCATTACTATGGTAACAGCTCAGGACAGTCTGTTACATCATTACTAGGAGCAGAGCATAAGAGGGAGGAGGAGTTAGGAGGAGATCTAAAGGATCATGGGACTTGTAGTTTCCAGTGGCGGCCATCTTGGTGATAACTCTGCCTACTTTAGAATTCCCATAACATTTTGTGAATCATAAAATGAAACTATTTAAGCTTCATTTTGTGACTTATGACATTAATATGTGTTATTTTATTTATTTATAGCATTATGGGTTTTTGTATTAGACATTCATATTCCAGGATTATTCCTTTAATCTTTGGATAAGATACAGGAGACGGATGAAGCCAATTTCTGTCACAATACATTCACAAAGACCCAATTCCAGACTCTTTGATTTGTATGTAAAATCCCATAAATAAGTTGTTATAGTCCATATATAACAGACTATTAGCTTTAGTTGTCATGTTGATTGGAATTTTGTGTATGTTTGTGCAATGTTATTGCACCTATTCAGACATTAGGAGAAGCAGACAAATCACTGATGTTACATGCCAATATTTATCCAAGTGAGTTACATTTTCCTAGTGCCTGGCAACGCTGATCTTCTTGCTCTGTCAGCAGTGTTTGCATTCCGTTCCTATGTGATTATTGATGGCGATTTATAGTCTATATACACTTATGTAACACTTATAGCGAAATGTCATAGTAGGGTCATCTAGAGACACATAGGAAGAGAATAACAAATAATAAGTAGAATAAATTGGTTTGTAGTAAATACATTTATTAATAAGAGTCCGAACGTTTCTTGCTCACGTTGAGGCTGATGCATTAGACACTCGGTTATATGGCATACTGCCATGGACCCTCCAGCAACCCCTCGGAAATAGACCCTGGTAGTCTTCTAATTAGGATGTCTTTTGCTGGGTTTCTGGGATTTGTTATTAAATTATAGCCTGATCCCAGTCTAGTGACCCAGGTAACAAGCAGCTTTTGGTGTCCAAAGGAAAGGTCCAGACAATGGGAGATTAGGCTACAGATCAGGAATATTCTAATACCCAGACTGTTCCTATAACATTGTGCTGTTCTGTACATTGTGCTGTTCCTATAACATTGTGCAGTTATGTACATTGTGCTGATGTGGATATTGTGATATTCTGTACATTGTGATATTCTGTACATTGTACTGTTCTGTACATTGTGCTGTTCATTTGTCTTTTATGTAAAGAGAAGGTGATATCCCTTTTTTTGCTTTCTTGATATCAGGAAACCTACCATCACAGATCTACCTATTAATGTAAATCCGGTGGCAGTTTTATCTAATGTATAGTAGGGAAGCCCTTTTTATGGCTAATCCTTTAGACACCTGTAACCTTTATAGTATTTTATTACCCTAATATGCAAATTTCTGAAAGAGGCTACTGTTGAAGCTGAAGCTACACGGTGTGGCTACTCCACGCCCCAGTAGCCTCTTTCGATCCTCCTACCAAGACATCTTCAGCAGGTAGTTCCTCGTAGCTGTGCACACTCGTCTGTGAAGCCAGAGTTCTGCATATGCGCAGTGGCTTCGGTGTTGTGTATGTACATCCGCCGTTTCTGCATAGTTAGTCTACGCAGAGCGCTAACGAGTGTGCGCAGCTACAAGGAGCTGCATGCAGAAGATTGGAACATAAAACCCTTAAGCAGAGTCTTAATCAGTTCACATACAGAACTAAACTTAAAAAGTATTTCCCTCTAAACATCCATCATTTTTCTCTAATAATCCTTTAACAGCTGAGAAACTTTAATATTTCGGCGGTGAATTCTGAATACAGCATTTGAATAAGAGGACTTAAATAATTCCCATCTCCTAGCTTGGCTCCAGACACACTTGACCTCCTTGACTTGTACTTTCAATAGATGTTTCTTTATGTCCATTATGTATATACTGCGCTCTAAACTTTGCATCATCCCTTTTAGCTGCGAGTGTCCTTTGGCTTATGACACTAATTACTTGCTTGGATTCCTCTTGGCAGATGTGAGTGTTTTAAGTTATTTTATTGCTTTTCTTTTAAAGTAAACAAATTGTATCAAACATTGTATAAGCAAAGCTTATAGGAAAGGATAAGAAGACTTTAACCGCTTAGGAACCAAGGTAGGACCCCCTGCTCACTAGAGTACTACATGTTAGGCAAAATGTGTACTGTAGTTCTGCTGTGTAATACTATACCTCAGATGTCATGACCTGATTTTTTGGGTCTTGAGGACTGAAGAATATATAACATTTTTCCTCTGGCTGTCTTAAAGCTTTATTTTGCTTTGGAGTCAATGAAGCAAGCAACACTAAATAAATAAACCCAAAACATTTTCATCAAGCAACTTTTATAATTATGTTAATGGGTCTGCAAAGAGTTTGTATGTTCTCTCCGTGTTTGCGTGGGTTTCCTCCAGGTCCTCCTGTTTCCTCCCACACTCCAAAAACATACTGGTAGGGTGATTAGATTGTTAGCCCCATTGAGGACAGGGACTGATTTGGCAAGCTCTGTGCAGCGCTGCGTAATCTGTGTGTGCTATATAAATAAAGGAATTATTATTATCTATCATAATCTGAAGGGCTCTGGATGTGTTACCAGACCCCCTCCATGCTTTGTCTTCATAGGCTGTTTCACTCCCCCTCCCACTGCCTAATGTAATCTTACTGCAGCAGAGGAAGTGTCAGCACACAGTGGGAGGGTGAGGCGTGCTCCTGCACAGTGTAACAGCCCTTGAAACTGCAGCACAGATGGGCTCTGTTAACGCTCCCCCTAGGAGCAGTACGGGGTGCACATGTGCTGTACCATATCGTTCCTTGCACGCATTGCTGGCGCACACTTGCGGCTGTACATATGTCCCCTTACGGTCGTGTGCATGGGGCCTTAAAGTTACAGTAGGGAATATAATATTTATAAACTTCCCCCACTCCCACTGTAACTTTAACTGTGGATAACAATGTGATGATATCATGAGGATTGTGCATTTTACGTACCACAGCCTTTCAGCTGTAGGCAGAATGGAGAAGGAGGAGGGAGCTGCAGGGAAGAAGGAGCAGGTACAATTGCTACAAACAGCTACATGTACAAGATGTGCTCATAAAAGTAAACTGTCATTGCCCAACATGAGACATTGGGCCAATGATTCTAAAGGCGGTCACAAAAAATTTGCAAAGGAAATCAGAGTTTGGAGAGTTTTGATGATGTTTCAGATGATAAAGACATGATTATGTTTGTATAAATGTCCTCATTGGTTGCTGTTTGTAGGCGCAGCGTTCATGCTTCTTACTTGTCCCTGTTCCAGTTCCCAGTCCCCTGGCCGTGTGTGCGCGCCCCCGTCTCCTCCCCGTCTTCAGAAAATTTAAAGGACCAGCGCATTGTTAATTGTTGCTGGCCATTTCCCAGATTTCTATATAAACCAGCCTCTCCCTGCACACCCGGCCGGATCTTTGTGCTTTGTGCCTTAGAGAAAGCTTTGTCTCATGCCCAGTGCTGATATTGTGATTTCCCATTGTGAACCCGCTTCCGTTCCTGACTACTCTCCTCTGCCGCCTGCCCTGACCTATTTCTACGTCCCCGACTCTGATTCTGTGCTGCCCATCCTGACCCCCTGGCTGAAAGTACTTTTTTTTTTAAAAAAAAGTCGCAAAAAAGTCACAACATTTGGCACAAATCTACAGCTGCCACTGACCAGATGTAGAAATTAGCTTCGAACTGATTGCAACTTTTTGCAACTTTTGTTTAAAAAAATTAAAAAATTCACTAAAGACCAAACTCCACAAACGCTAAGATACATCTTACCAGAAGAAACGCCAAGAAAAGTCCCAAACAGATGGACAGAGCTAGACTTATGATACATGTGGCCTCCACATTCATCAAAGTGGATTTGGCCCTTAAAATGTTCTTAATGTCTACTTGCATAAAAAATGCATAAAAAGTCCCTGCCTGCAAGTCATGAATCTGGCTTTGCATGTGTTTTACTAGCAGTAGTTCTGTTTCCGCAAGATTAATGAAGAGGTGGAAATAGTCCAGTGAGACTCTTTAGCAGTGAAAAAATGTAAATGCCACTTTTTTTGAAACTTTTGCTCCCAAAAAAGCCCCAGAAAACCAATGATAAATAATAATAATAATAGTAATAAAAATCTTTAGTCATATAGCATCATCAAATTCCTTAGCACTTCAAAAATCCACCATAGTCTCTTCCTTCAAGATTAATGAAATAAACTAAGCGCTTTACAATACAGGGAGCCCCGGGTTACATACAGGATAGGTTCTGTAGGTTTGTTCCTAAGTTGAATTTGTATGTAAGTAGGAACTGTGGGGAACATTTACTTACCTGGTCCAGTAGCGATCCCGCGGCGCGTTGTCCGACAAGGATTCGGGTCTGCCGGGATTCACTAAGGTCTGTGCGCCCGATATCCAGCAGGTGTCACTGCTGCGCCGAGGTCCACCGGAATTCACATTTTTCGTCCTGGTGCATGTGAGTGCTGATCTTGCGACACAAGTTTTTATTTAAATTCCGCTGCTTTTCCGAATCCTTCGGGTTGTCCGACGGCTACGCCCCCCGATTTCTGTCACGTGAAAGCCGGTGCTGATGCACCACAATCCGATCGCGTGTGCCAAAATCCTGGGGCAATTCGGCGCAAATCGGAAATATTCGGGAAACCCGACGAAAGTGCGGCGTTCGGAACCTTAGTAAATTAGCCCCTGTATATTTCATAATTGTAACTCCAGCCAAAATGTTTTTGTTCTCTGTGACAATTGGATTTTTAAAATGTTGGGTTGTCATAAGAACCAGGAATAACAATAAAGCTTCATTACAGACACATTTGATAACTGATATAGCAGTTTATTGTAGCCTAAGGATAAAGTACAGTAAATTACCAATTACCAGAGGTCCGTTTGTAACTAGGGGTCGTCTGTAAGTCTGGTGTAGGGGACTGCCTGCATCTACTAAGTATCTTACCTGTAACATTTTATAGGAAAATACATCAATGAAACATAATAGCAATTACTCTAGATCGGGCTACATCATATTGCGGGGCTATAGAGTTGTTAACCTGAAGGTAAACATCCATCTGTTAGGATCTCTTTTTTATTTCATGTTGTAAATTCATTGAACATATTAAGGATTCATTTTAATGGGCAAATTATCAAATGAAATAGCATGACGGAGTGGGAGGCAGTGCTGGGCTTTGCCTATCACACAGCAATGCACTGGGCTAGCACAGCATGTGTTTGGTGAAGCATGTTATGGTCTGAGTCATAAAACATTCATTAAGCTGGATACCTGCCTCTAGATAATTCACTGAAATGTGTTTGCCAAGACGGAGCTGAAGGGATTTAAGCAGCGCTGATATTTATAGGTGTCTTTAAATGAGCAAACAAGAAATATGTTGACATTACGTGAAGCCGTCTCAGCTAATCATTTCATTTCTACCTTTATTCTTCAACAGTAGAATCAAAGGAAAGGGTCCACCTATGAATAATATTTGAAGTTTTAGATGTATATTAATTACAAATGTTCTCTAACAAAGCTCCCAATACCATGGATACAGAGCTGAAAATATAAAATGCACAAAGAAGCATCTAAATTCAAGTTTCAAATGTAGAACTGAAAATCAGTATAAAACGAACCTGTCTCTAGGAAGGTAATTTTTAGGTGGTAACTGGTTCGAATAGCCTATGCATGCAATGAAAATGCCTTTGTCAGCATTCTGAATCATTTCAGTACTTTATAAAACTTTATTTCACATCACCTGGCTCCCTGGCGGAAGCTTGTGATGATTCTCAGGGGAAGGAGAGAGCAGCTACAGCAGCCTGTATTTCAGTCTCCTCTTACATTATGCCTGTACAATTACAAATGTTTTCAAACAAAGCTCCAATTACTATGGATACAGAGCTGAAAATATAGAATGCACAGGTAAGCATCTAAATTCAAGTTCCAAATGTAGAATTGGACCTGTCACTAGGGATGTAATTAGCTCATGACAGGTTCCAATAGCCTCTGCTATGCTGATTTTAAAAATGCATTTGTCAGCATTCAGTCATTTCAGTACTTTATAAAACTTTATTTCACATCTTCTGGCTCCTCAGCTGCTTGTGGGAAATGAGAGAGCTGCTGCATCAGCCTGTGTCTCAGTCTCCTTATACATTCTTCTTATACTCCACACCATCAGCCTCTCTCCACAGCCTGCTCAATGCACATGACTGAAAATGGGGACCTAGCTGCATGAAACACAGGCACACAGGCTGCTGCAGCTGCCCCTAATCCTCCACACACACACCCAACTAAGACTCACCACACAATACTGGCAGGGAGCCAGATAATGTGACATAAGGTTGTATAAAATACTGAAATGATTTATAATGCTGACCAAGGCATTTTTAAAATCTATAAAGCATAGGCTATTGGAACCTGTCTCCATCTAAAGATTAAATTACCTGTAAACTATGCAGTACCTGAAGCAGACCGAAAGAGAAAAAATAATGGGGGTCATTTACTAAGGGCCCCATTTGCGTTTTCCCGACGTGTTACCCGAATATTTCCGTTTTGTGCTGATTTTCCCTGAATTGCCCCGGGATTTTGGTGCATGCGATCGGTTTGTGGCACATCGGCGCTGGCATGCACGCGACGGAAATCGGGGGCCGTGGCCGAACGGTAACCCGACGGATTCGGAAAAACCGCCGCATTTAAAAAAAAAAATTGGTCGCACAGGCCATACTCACATGCACCACGATGAAGACAATGAACTCCGGGGCACCTCGGCGGACTTCGGCGCAGCAGCGCCACCTGGTGGACATCGGGCGCAGGACCTTCATGAATCGCCGGAAGACCCGAACGCTCGTCAGAGAAGCCGCCGCTGGAACGCGAATGGACCTGGTAAGTAAATGTGCCCCAATGGATGTGACTGGAGAAGGTTGCATCCCATGGCTAACTATTGAACACCCTTTCCCCATAACTATTAAGACAAGTACATATGTACATCTGTCACGTGTGCTCAATGCAAACTTGCTCTTAACTGATCTTGGTTCGCTGGCAAAGACCGATCACCCTGCTCGGTGTTGGACTATTAGCACAACAGTGACTTGTGATCAGGCCCTAATACCACTATCATGGAGTCTGTTTCTGACCGTTTGAAGGATATTAGTGGCCTGCTGGAGGTCATTTTACAGGGCCCTGGCATTGCTCTTCCTGTTCCTCCATGCACACATGAGGAGGTAGCGGTACTAGTTATGAGTTGTTGTCCTCCCACTGGTCTACTGGGGTGTCTCCTGGTAAGCCCCCTACACAGCTAACCGTCTTGCCACAGTTCACAATTATCTGCCATCCTTGATGAGATTGACTACCTATGAATCTTCTGTGGGTTGCAGACACTGCCTCATACTAAAAATACAGAGGATTATCAGAACTCGGTAATGTCATAATTCATCTCTATGTTATGTCAATAATACTGGTTTGGTTTTAATCCCTCATCATGTCATTAGGCTTCCTGAAGGTCGTGCTTGATGTCAAGGGAGCTGCCTTACAAGGTAGCCAAAAGAGTCGTGGTTTTCCTTATCCCATCTTGGAAAACTTATTTGCAGAATCCCAGAATCCCCTAGTGGTGCACCAATGGCTATAAGTCTTTGCACACCTACAAGGCAGCCTTAATTGGCAAAGTCTCTGTAAAGAGAACTCTTACTTCCCGACCCTATGCAGCATATACACTTACTCTGAGCAGTCAATGTTATTTGTAACTTCCTGCAATGTTTGAATATTTGCCTAGAGAAAAATAATCCTCAAATTCTGAGGTCACAGAAAATTTACAGTGTTTTTTCCCCGCTATGTACAATATATGTAACCTGTGAAGAAGAAGGAATAAAAACATATGTTTAACCACCATATGGGAAAGTCGTTAAGAAGCAGACGGATGTTTTCATTGGAATTTTACCTGCCTCTATGTAATACTGAGACGCCATTATAACAAGGTTTTACCAGCTCTGACTGTGATAAACCATCTGTCCTGAGAAAATGTCACTGTGTGATACCTGCTCCCAAATACTCACTTCTGGTTTTAATAGTCCATTGTGCTGCTCTGAAGTTTCATACACACATACAATAAAGATTAAAAAAAAACGAGTGAAGTAAAAAGTTATTGCAGGAAAATAACTATTTTTTTTAATAAAAGATACAAAAATAATTTGAAGTTAGAGAACTTCAGAGCACAGTCCATCATAAAGTACTGGCATATTTCAATTCTGCAAATAATAATAGTTTGCCACAGTTCCTGTACATTCCATGGAAACAAACTGAAAAGAGACCTGACCCCATTCTGTCAGACTCCAAAAGTTAATGGAAGGGAGCATAATTGTGGAATCAGACTACACAACTTTGTTTGTAGTCTGTAACCATAGAAACAAAGTTTAGCTTTGGAGCTGTATGCAGAAAGTGGCAGTAGATTTAAATGAAGTCTAGCAGCAAATTTGGCCAAACAAAGCTTCAGACAGTGTTAGTTATCATCCCTGAAGATATATAGAATCATAACTTTTGTGTGTAGTGTTAGTAGCAGCATTACTTTGAAAATGCATTTATGTTCTGGGATTGTAACTGGACTTGGAGAGCTGGAAGCACTCATGTGTTAGATTTCTTCGCTGAACAGAGAACAGCTCCATCCTTCTGCTTTGAGAAAGGCCCCTCTCAAATGGACGTTATGGGGTCATATATCCTCCCGCAAATATGTCCCTATAGAGAGCTATGGCCATAGTATGGTAAACACATACGTGTTCCACTGTATCATACCATGTACAGGAAAAAGATAGAGCCTGCTCTATCTTTTCCGTGTGCACAGCCCGGCACCATGCCTCAATACGGAGAGAGGAGAAGTCAGCATCGCTAATCTCTCCACCTTTCCTGAAAGAGGCCTAAGAGCTTCAGCTGACTTCTAGCTAGATGTCACAGCAGAAAGAGGCTCCTCAGGGGCTATTTAAATGCAAATGATTTAAAAATAAAGCAGTTTGAGGAGCCTTCCCTAGTGCTTCAAGTACAGCTACAATCCTGGAATATACATTTTTCACAGTCCTGCTGCTACTTAAAAAGCACACGATGATTATACAGAATTTCAGGGCTGCTACTTAACACCGAGTGCAGCTTTACATGGTCAAAACCTCTGGTAGAGTCTTAATCTTTAGAAAAGTGAACAGCACATCCAGTTGCAGTAGAGCTTTTTGTTACCATAATTAGATAACAACATTGTGGCACATCATTTTAACTTGGTCCTATACAGTATACACACCATACACCATATACACATACAACATATATACATATTGGGGCAGATTTACTTACCTGGCCCATTCGCGATCCTGCGGCGCGTTCTCTGCGGTGGATTCGGGTCTTCCGGCGATTCACTAAGGCAGTTCCTCCGACGTCCACCAGGTGGCGCTGCTGCGCTGAAGTTCCCCGGAATGCACTGATCTTCACCAAGCCGGACCAAGTGAAGGTAATCGCGAGTACCGCAACACTTTTTTAAATGCAGCGTTTTTTCCGAATCCGTCGGGTTTTCGCTCGGCCACGCCCCCGATTTCCGTCGCGTGCATGCTGGCGCCGATGCGCCAAAATCCGATCTCGTGCGGCAAAATCCCGGGCCAATACAGGGAAAATTGACGCAAATCGGAAATATTCGGGTAACACGTTGGGAAAACAGGAATCAGGCCCTTAGTAAATGACCCCCATTATGCTGTACAATGTGCAGCTTATTATGTATATAATGGTACACATCCTCCACTCTTTAGGGTGTCAGGTCAGATGATGGGGCCCCCTGACACTGTGGGCCCCATAGCAGCTGCTATGGCTGTTACCACTGTATTTACGCCTCAGAGCAGTAGCCAATCGATGGCTTCTGCTGATGTTCCCTTCTCAGTGTGGAGGGGTAGAACAGTAGGACATACAGTGGGATACGTCCTTGCCCTCCATGTGTATCCGTGTGTGTTCTATTAAGAAATCATGAAATGCAGAATGACACCAGGAGAAAGTGCATGCTGTTAGCGGTGGACACCAATTTGTTCTTGTCGAATATTTTCCCTAAGGATAAGATTCTCTGAAGTGACACTAACGTCTTCCCTGTGCAGCCCCCCCCCCCTCCCCCATTGACTCCCCTTCCATCCATGGCTAATGAGATGTAATCTAAGTAATAATCCATCGTCCACCCCGGGCTCCAGAAATATTGCCTAATCCCTTTCACCTAGACATATTGTTCTAGCTGTAAGATGTCACTGTAATAGCCTTAAATCTTAGTGGCTGCTAAAAGCTGTATGTTTATGGATGCTGTTTTGTGAACAGGTACGGAAATGGGGAAGTGATTTGCCATTAGTTGCCTGCTTTGAAGTTGATATATATGTGACACAGTGCTATTGATTGGCTATGCGGCGGTGATTTATTATACAGCTCCAAACACAGAGGTCAACTCCAGACTGAGTAAGCTCGTTGTCGAGAATTTATGAGATTCTCTAAGAGAGGTTATTCAAGAAGAGATCCTGTTTCTTTAATGACACGTGTATGATTACATCACCCTCCTTTCACCTTCCCCATGGGTCACCTTTTCAACAACACTTATAGAAATGAAAACGAAAGATATACTGCCGGCAACTGGATGACACCTGAGAATAATAAAATGTATTCGCAGGAATTCAGGAGTGAGTAACAACTTCCTTATGTTCCCATAAGACAAGGACTTGATACACCTAGGCGAGAACAAAAATTCCAGAAGTCCATTAAAGGGGATGGACATGGGCTAATTTACCAATATATCGTATATACCCGAGGTCCCTAATTTTAACACAAAAAACACTGGAAAAACCTATTGACTCGAGTATAAGCCAAGGGTGGGAAATGCATTGGTCACAGCCCCCCCCCCAGTATATAGTCTAACAGCCCCCTGTAGTATATGGCCAGCTAGCCCCCTGTAGTATACAGCCAGGCAGCCCCTGTAGTATATAACCTGCCAGACCCTGTAGTATATAGCCTGCCAGCCCCCTGTAGTATATAGCCTGCCAGCCCCCTGTAATATATAGCCTGCCAGCCCCCTGTAGTATATAGCTTGCCAGCCCCCTGTAGTATATAGCCTGCCGAGCCGAAACGCGCGTCAGGGCGGCAGTCATCCCGGACATCGTGACCACCATCACCTCCACTCGGTAAGGGCGGTGCTCTAATACTGCTGAATTGTTCTCAAAACTTTTTTTCACTAACATTTGGCCATAAACCACTGATATGTACATTGATGGACCAATACTGCTATTTGCCTTATGTTTGTTGAGACCAGTCCCCCCCCCCCTTTTTTTGGTTACACTACACTGTCCCCATGTCCGGGTATGTCTGCCTTCTTCCGCTGTATACCATCTGACAACCCTATCATATACAATACAATCATTTTTTAATTCTTTAATTGCATATTCTTTGTTATTTGAATGCAAAAATAAAGTTTATTTAACTATCACCTCCTTTTGGACGTATTTTTGCCTCACTTCTTCCTCTCAATTTGAGAGGTACATTAGGTAGTTCATGCTTTGTATTTTCTTTGTGAGGCATTTGCTTAGGTGTGACAACCTTTACTGGACCTATAATTGAATATAGATACTCTTTTCAATACTTATATACTGGTCCTCTCATTTATCCTGTCTTCAATATTGGCTCTATATAGCCTGCCATCATAGTGTGTGCCGATGCCGGCACATGTAGTACAATGTCAGTGATCGGCTGATGTCACGATGCCTGAGCATCACTGTATAGAAGAGCCATGCAGGGGGGGAAGGGGGGCGTCGGAAGGTGAGTACACCGTTTGTTTTTTTCTTGACTCGAGTATAAGCCGAGGTTTTTAAGCTCATTTTTTGTGCTGAAAAACTTGTTTTATACTTGAGTACATACAGTAAATCTATATGACCAGACCCTGATCAGTTTTTTGCTCCCCACCTTCAAAAATCCATAATGTTTTAAATTTTCCATTTAGATGAAAGGCTTGTTTTCACTGTAACAAATTGTACTTCCTAGTGTCAGTATTTAATATTGCATGACATTTACTGGTAAGCGGGAAAAAAAAAATCCAAATACGTTGAAACTGACAAAAAAAACATTGATTTGTGGGCTCTTTTTTTTATGGCTCTCACTGTGTTTCAAATGAAACCTTTGCTCTATTCTCTGGGTTGATACGATCACATGGATACCACATTCATATGGGTTTAATTGAATTTCAATAGACTTAAAAAAAAAAATTTAATTTAAATTTAATTTAAAATTACATTTTTTGCTACCATTTTCGTGCAACCTTTGATCACTTTTTATTCAATTTTTTATGTGTTGAAAAATGTGATGTTTTGGATATTTGGGTGCTATCTTTTGTTATGCCACCATTTTTTTTTAAAGATCAAGCATTTTGGGACACAGTGTTAATAATATACAATAATATTCTTTATTTATATAGCACCATCATATTCCGTAACGCTGTCATAGCGGACATATACAAATATAATATTGCATTACAGAGCACAAACATAGTCAATAGGAGTGAGGGCCCTCTCTATGAGGATGAGGGGGTAACGCAGGAGCTTACAGTCTATGAGGATGAGGGGGTAACGCAGGAGCTTACAGTCTATGAGGATGAGGGGGTAACGCAGGAGCTTACAGTCTATGAGGATGCAGTGGTGACACAAGAGCTTACAGTCTATAAGGATGCGGTGGTGACACAAGAGCTTACAGTCTATGAGGATGAAGGGGTGACACAAGAGTCTATCAAGATGTCTATCAAGATGAGGGGGTGGCACAAGAGCTTATAGTCTATGAGGATAAGGGGGTGACACAAGAGCTTACAGTCTATGAGGATAAGGGGGTGATACAAGAGCTTACAGTCTATGAGGATGAGGGAGTGACACAAGAGCTTACAGTCTATGAGGATATGGGGTGACACAAGAGCTTACAGTCTATGAGGATAAGGGGGTGATACAAGAGCTTACAGTCTATGAGGATGATGGGGTGACACAAGAGCTTACAGTCTGATGATGAGGGGGTGACACAAGAGCTTACAGTCTATGAGGATGAGGGGCTGACACAAGAGCTTACAGTCTATGAGGACTAGGAGTGACACAAGAGCTTACAGTCTATGAGGACTAGGAGTGACACAAGAGCTTACAGTCTATGAGGACTAGGAGTGACACAAGAGCTTACAGTCTGATGATGAGGGGCTGACACAAGAGCTTACAGTCTATGAGGACTAGGAGTGACACAAGAGCTTACAGTCTATGAGGACTAGGAGTGACACAAGAGCTTACAGTCTATGAGGACTAGGAGTGACACTAGAGGTATGACAGCTTGTATAATTGTCCAGCCTTTCTTTATAAGGGAACAATATAAAATAATTTATGTTATAGAAACGCAATCCAAAGGCTCCACTTGTGATAACATATTTTGGTAACATTGTGTTTCCAAGACGTTAACTGAATGCAAAGGAAATGCAATCTTACCTCAACAAATGATTGCAGGTGGAACACGTCATGGCACCTGAAAACTTTTCTGCCCTACAAAAGCTCAATGTCTCCTTCCCATCCGCACAGTCCATGTGCCCTTACAGCAGGTTACATCCACAAGGGGTGTCCTCTTACTCAGAAGAAACTGCCCAATATATTCCTAGATGCATTTCATACTTTTGTTCAGTTTTTGTGGGTAAACTTTAGGGCTAAAGTTTATTCTAAAATTTTCTTGAAAATTTAAGAGAAATTTAAGAGAATGCTGTCTGATTTGTGATCACAAAGCTGAGATGTGGTAAATGTTAGACTTACTACCCAAATTAGTTACCAACTATCAGTTTGAAAAACATAACATTTAGAAGTTTGAAAAGAGCACATATTTTAAAAATGTTTACCGAACAAATAAATGCTAACTATATAAGCCAAAATTTCCCTCTAACTTGAAGTACAAAATGTCATGGAAAAAAAAACTCAAAAGTATTTAAGTAAGTTAAAGCTTTCTAAAGTTATAATCGGAAAAATTCACACGCAAGTCCATCAAGTCCAACCTTTAAGAATTAAATAAATGTTTTATCCCCATAACCCGTGATATTTTTTCTCTCCATAAAGGCATCCAGGCCTCTCTTGAACATGTACATAGAGTCCGCCATAACAACCTCCTGCGGCAGAGAGTTCCACAGTCTCCCTGCTCGTACAGTAAAGAACCTTTGTCTATGGTGATGGTAGAACCTCCTCTAGGCGGAGAAATCCAAGAGATCTTTTTCTAAACTGAATAATCCCATATTTTGTAATCTGTCATTGTATTCTAGTCCCCCCATTCCCCTAATAATCCTGGTTGCTCTCCTCTGCACCAGTTCCAGCTCTACTATATCCTTTTTATACACTGGTGCCCAAAACTGTACACAATATTCCATGTGTGGTCTGAACAGGGATTTATAAAAGCGCAAAACTATGTCTTTATCATGAGAATCTATTCCTCTCTTGATACATCCAGTATTGCTTTTTGATCCCTTTTTGTATATTGGGACCACATTTGCTATGTGCCAATCCTGTGGAACATAACCAGTCCTCAGTGAATCTTCAAATATTAAAAATAACGGTCTGTCTATCACTGTACATAGTTCGTGCAGAATTCGGGGGTGTACGTCATCTGGCCCCAGTGGTTTTGAAAAATAAGCCTTAGTCATCTTGACACAAATGAGCTTTGTCACTAAGGGGTTAGTTTTCGTGGGAATACCCCTTTAGGTCAAATTAGTATTCATTGTTTGCTAGTATAAATTATGAAGAATACCTGTAAAATGCAACTTATCACCTACAAGTGCAAACAGTTCTCCAAGTCCAGCTACAAGTTGGAATATAAATGCTTTTCACAGTTCTGCTGCTACTTACACAAAGTATTGTTACACTGTCCTTGTGCACCCATTTAAGCGGTGGTTTCTGAAACTCCACTCCACTTTCAGAAATGGTTAAGGCCTGTACTTGGTAAATGCTAAGAAGTATTGTTGTTGGTGGAAGAATATATATTTGCTTTTCACCTCCACTTTTACAGCATATTTATGTAAGACATTGGGGGTCATTTACTAAGGGGCCGATTCGCGTTTTCCCGACGTGTTACCCGAATATTTCCGATTTGCACCGATTGTACCTGAATTGCCCCGGCTTTTTGGCGCACGCGATCGAATTGTGGCACATCGGCGCCGGCATGCGCGCGACAGAAATCGGGGGGCGTGGCCGAACGAAAACCCGACGTATTCGGACAAACCACCGCATTTAAAAAAAAAATTGTGTCGCGAAAATTTCACTCACCTTCATCCTGGATAGGCCGGTGTATTTCGAGGCATTCCAGCGGACTCCAGCGCAGCAGCGCCACCTAGTGGATGGCGGAGGAACTGCTTTGATGAATCCCGGCCGGACCCGAATCCAGTGCAGAGAAAGCACCGCTGGATCGCGAACGGACCGGGTAAGTAAATCTGCCCCATTATTTCCAAATGCATAGCTCTCTGTAGAGGGAGTTGTCAAATGTCAACATTGATGCTTCTCACCCGACGAGAACTAATTTCCTCCCAACCAATAGTCAGTCCATCTAGAAATGACCTTGCTGCATGACTTCTCAAATGTCTATTCATCAGAGGCTTTAAAAATCTTCCAATTCAAAGGGATGTAAAATCATCCTCCAGGGTTGGAAATTGTAGCCTAAACTCATGGACAAAAGTGATGATGTTAGATATTAACTGTAAACCCTTAATGTACAACTTGTGGTTGAAACAAAGAAGAAGGCTTGTTCCCACCCCAGTATGTGCCTGTCTGCCTCATAATGACCTGCATCTCCCTGCAGAACATTAGATCAGATCTGAAATAATTTAGAGAAATACAAGTCCTGACACTCGTTGTCTTTAAATGCAAGCGAATTTATTTAGCGCATCAGAATAGCCGCACATATGGGGAAGCAATTAAGGTATGAAAATGTACCAGTCACAATAACAAATGACACATACTAGACAGACATGTGTAGGGGATACTGCTTGAGGAGTGTCGCTGACAGTGTTGTGGTTAACTAGTGGGGTGCTGATGCTAATGGTGTTGGTTTTGCAGAAGAGGCACTGCCCGTAGCTCCACTTATGCCAAGTACCAACGCTTAAGCTGCCTGGTTCTGGATGCCACTGGAGCCTTGGTGCAGCGTCCTCCTGACTTGTGGTAAGGCATTTCAGGTGCTCTTATGAAGCAGCTACTGGGGTTCTTGGTTGCCAGGATCCATTTCCAGCAATCTGTTGCCACCAGTTATGCAACATGGAGCCCCTGCTGCTGATGATCCGCTTAGTGGGGAGTTATAGAGTGAGAAGCCAAGTTGGTGCCACAGGATGGGATCGGCAGGGAGGGGGGGTCAAAAGCCAAGCTGGAGCCAATGCACACCAGTATCAGGGCACCATCTTGGAAATGCATCTCTTCTAAGTGCCACCACGAGTCCACAAGATTCGGAGTGGGAAGGCAATGGAGGAAAGGGGTTATTGTGCTTTTCAGATAACATTTTGAAAGACAAGAGTTAAGCATGTTCTAACAGATAATGTCCCTTTGTTTCCTTCTGGTTCTGCTTAGCTTCTTCAACTAAATTTCCCATATTACGCTTACAATGCACAATGATGATGTTAGGTTCGTCCTCAAGGGGGACCAGTCAGTATATTGGAGAGGAGAAAAATTCAATGGAAGTTGAGCTCAGGAGCGACAGATCTTTCAAGCCTTCATGAATCATATTGTCCACAAAGTTACATAAAACACCCTCACTGTGCTAAATCATTGCAAGTGACCTAAAATTTTCATACAAGAAGAAAATATGTTATCTATCTCTATCAGTTATATTTGGAGAAATTCTGAAAAGTCTAGTGCAGGTGAATGGAATCGCAGGAATCCAAATAAATGGCCTTCCTTCTGGGCCAAATATGGACACCTCCATTTGTTTCATTCTTTCGACTTTCAATTTAGTTCCTTATATCTTTACATTGTGACCCTGTCAGTACGCAGCTATAACCCAGTTTGTCATGTGTGAAATCTTCAACTTACCCTGCTAATGTAGGAATCATTGTATCCAAGGACAAGGACTTCACAAACCTCCATCTTTCACAGCATTAAGACATAGGAAAGTCTTTGTAACTATACATGTCCTCAAGGACATGATATTATGGGTCTAACTTATCAAACATACAAAAACACTTAGACACAATGGGGCAGATTTATCAAGCAGTCTGAAAGTCAGAATATTTCCAATTGCCCATGGCAACCAATCACAGCTCCCCTTTAAAATATTCATGAGCACTGGTGAAATGAAAGCTGAGCTGTGATTGGTTGCCATGGGCAACTGGAAATATTCTGACTTTCAGACTGCTTGATAAATCTGCCCCTATAACTTGGATGCTTTATTCTTCTCAGATACACATATATGGTGGGAATATGATGAAAGCTATTAAAAAGACTCACACATGGAGCAGGACCTAGTGCTGTTATACAAGGTCATTATAAATCTATTAGTTACATCACACATAATGGGGCAGATTTACTTACCCGTCCTTGCGCGATCCCCAAGGTGCGTTCCCCGATTCCAATACACAGCTGCCACGATTCACTAAGAGTATGTGTCCGATATCCTGTATCTGTCACTTCCCCACTGAGGTCCGCCGGAATTCACCTTCTTCTTCCCGGTGCATGTAAGTGCTTGATCTTGTGACACAAATTCAAAGTTAAATCCCCAGTATATGTATTTATTAAATAGCCATACCTGAATAGTTAGCAGCCCCTCCCTACTAAGTCTTCCCATATAATAAGACTGGCAAACTCTTATCCTCAATACAAGATTTAGGGTAGCTTTTACAATTCCTTGCAGTCTGTAACCCATGTAGCATTATATTCTTAGAACGGCTGTTGTCTAGATTATTGAAAGAGATGTTAGCAGCGAGTCGTATGTTTTATTGTCTACGTCAAGTAGTCTGAATTGAAAACAGGTGTAAGGTCACTGCGCTGGCACAGATGCAGGCTGTAAATTAGTGAGTACATCTCATCCAGAGTATTCTGTGGTTTGTGTTGTAGTTCTTTCCACTAAAGAGAATCAGGAAAGGCGTGTCGAGTTGTAATCAGGTAAATGAGGCATTATGTGTATGCGGAAAAGAACATTTGTATTAAAAGACCTGGTGAATTTTACCCTTGTGTTTACCTTGAAATTAATTCTCTGGCTTGAAAGGAAATCTACCATTGAAATCCATCAGACAAACTAGGGACACTTACTCATAGATCCAGGCACCGTGACTGTGGTAATCATATTATATTTGATATCCATTGCCTCCTCCCTTCTAAAATAAACTTTTAAAATTATGCTAATGAGCCTGAGGAGCTCTGATGCCCAAAGCCCCATCAGTGCTGCAGTGCCACAGGCTGCTACAAGGAGCAGAACATGTCTTCCCCCCCCCCTGATCTTCCTCCTCCCTCTGCGTGGTAATCTAGTAGCAGCAGCAAATACAAGGGGTGGAGAGACCTTCTTCACTCGTTGTAACAAGGAGTAAAAAGACATCACTAAGGGGCTCTGAAAACATCCCCCAGAGCCCCTCAGGTTCATTACCATTATTTTAAAAGTTTATTTTAGAAGGAAGGAGTCCACAGATAACACATATAAGAAGATTACCACGGTCACAGTGCCTGGTTTATCTTGATTTTGATGGTAGATTTTCTTATAGGGTCTTTATTCGTATTGATCCAAATTCATCAACCTGCTGTAAGAACATATTTGCCGCCATGTATCTACAGTTCTGTTTGTATTAATTGGCATGAATAATATATTAATTATTTATATTTAAAGCATACATATTTTTTAGGATAATTTACGTGAAGAATAACAATGTTTTTGGGCATTATCTTACTTCCTTTGACAGGCTCTATCTTGACTTCTTAGATGTCTGTGCTGGTTGTTGGTGACTACTTTCTGTGATGTCTAATGTATACTGCAAACAGGCAATAGAGGAGAATCCGATCTTGAACTCTTTCCTTGAGAAATAAAACATTATTCAAAAACAAAGATGTAAGTTTAAAGCAAACCTGTCCCCGTCCCTCCCCTTCCTGTTGAATGCACATGACAGGAAGTGGGGAGGGTGAGGGAGCTGCATGAGTGTGGAGGAGAGGAGACTGATACAGGCACAACTACCCCCTACCCAGGGACTCACCACATACTTCTGGTACGGAGCCAGAATACTTTACCAGTTAAAATTGCAATATTAATTTATTCAAATAGCTTCTTTTGTATAATATCATGGCACAGCATGTAATTAATAATAATCATAATGATGAATAAATCTTTACATAGCGCCATTATATTTTAGATGGGTTACATATACAGACAAAAAGATAAATTACATAGCATTAAAATGATCAGATTAAATAATAGGAGTGAAGAAATATGAATTCAAAGGAAAACATAAAAAACACCAAACAGGAGCTACAACATTAATGCCAAGTCCTATAGCATAAAAAGTCTAAACAGTAAAACTTGGAAGAAGCTGATGGTCAGGAGATTGCTCCCTGGCTGTTTTATATGAAAAACTTTTAAAGGAACCGTGTGTGACCTGCCCCATCCATTCCACCTGTGATTAGGCTACCGAGGATACTGAGAAGGAAAACACGTTTGTGATCTTGCAACAGTGTGAAGACAGAAAAAAGAAGCTGGTTCCATAGATATTTTAAGAAGGTGTTTCTCGACAATGAGACGTGTGGTGAGACCATTGCCTTTAATTGTGGTTTAAATATATTTAAGGTCGAAGCGTGACCAACACTCAATTTTTACAATAGGAATGAAGGCCCTGCTCACATGAGTCATATTCAAGCTAAAAATGGCAACTTTGGTTCTTATTTAGAATTAGCTGTAGCTCCCGGCATTGCCCGGCATAGTAAATAACTGCCCTTAGCTACAACAAAATAAAATAGGTAAAATAATATGTTATATGCATCTATATACTGTGTCAGTCTGTCACTGACTTTCCCTTTTTAATAAACTTTTTTGATAGTATAATTCCAGTGATTGTTTGTCTCTGACACTCTCATTCCGGCGACTGTCTGTCTCAGACACTCTCATTCCAGCGACTGTCTGTGTCTGACACTCTCATTCCAGTGACTGTCTGTCTTTGACACTCTCATTCCAGTGACTGTCTGTCTCTGACACTCTTATTCCAGCGACTGTCTGTCTCTGACACTCACATTCCAGCAGCTGTCTGTCTCTGACACTCTCATTCCAGTGACTGTCTCTGTCTCTGACACTCTCATTCCAGTGACTGTCTCTGTCTCCGACTGTCACTTTGTCTATGGGGAGATTTATCAGAAGTGTCTGAGAGCAGAACTGCCATGCCAACCAATCAGAGCTCAAGTTTGCTTTTTTCACAGCTGTTTATAAAATGACAGCTGATCTCTGATTGGTTTCCATGGGCAACTAGAACAGTTTTACCTCAGACATTTCTCATAAATCCCTATCCATCTTACCTCACACATGAGTATCTTATATTCATTGCCTCTAGTAACCAATCAAAGCTCAGAGCTCATATTAATAACCCGTGTCAAAACACCAGCCAATCGCAGTTCAGCTTCTGTCACAAGAGCAGCAGCAGACAATGGCTCCTGTATATGGTGGGTAATAAGTGGATTTTGGAAAGTGCAGGGTGAAAATGTTGGCTCAAAACGGAGTCACAGGCAGCAACTGTGCAAAATTTGGTGATTGTAAATGCGATGGTACAGATTCCTTTAGGGGACATAAATACATACACAGACATACATCCAGCTTTATATATTAGATTATTGAGTTATCAAAGTGAGAAAGTGAAAAATCTATGAAAATGATATTGAGGAAAGAGCCCAATTATTCTCTAATAAGATACATGTCTTACAGAAATGTACCCTGCTCCAGAACGCAGTTCCAGCATCAGTGCTGGTTTTGGCATCACAATAATCTCCCATTCCCAATGCTGGAACAAGGAGTCAGATTTGGAAAAGTACCTTTTTTGGGTTACTTCTGCCCTATAATTCATGGAAAATAACCAAGTAGAGTCCAATTTTTCATTAACTACATTTTATAAAGAGTAAGTGAATATTTCCAAAAAAAATCATATAAATCCAATATTTGAATATTATCATATTTGGATGTTTTACATTCCATGAAGTAAATGATAAAATTGTTACTTCAGAATATAAAAGGGAAAGTATGATGTATAGAGATGAGCGAGCACTAAAATGCTCGGGTACTCGTTATTCGAGACGAACTTTTCCCGATGCTCGAGTGCTCGTTTCGAGTAACGAGCCCCATTGAAGTCAATGGGAGACTCGAGCATTTTTCAAGGGGACCAAGGCTCTGCACAGGGAAGCTTGGCCAAACACCTGGGAACCTCAGAAAAGGATGGAAACACCACGGAAATGGACAGGAAACAGCAGGGGCAGCATGCATGGATGCCTCTGAGGCTGCTTAATCGCACCATTATGCCAAAATTATGGGCAACAGCATGGCCATGACAGAGTGACAGAATGAAGCTAGATAGCATCTAAAACATCCAATAATTGACCCTGACACTATAGGGGACGGCATGCAGAGGCAGCGGCAGCAGCGGAAGGCTAGAGAGTGGCATGGCGACATACCCTAAATGGACTCAGGCTTCAAACCAATGGGTAGCAGAGAGGAACCAAAGAAGGTGAGCAAGAAGCGCTCAAATAATATTGGTACATGATAAAAGTTTGCCAGTATATTTTGTGGATTACACAGCAGGGTGGCGACAAAGTTAACATGGAAGCCATGAAAACAATCCAAAATTCTGCCTGACACAGCTCGTTTGATAAGGGGACGATGTATGGAGGCAGTGAACTAGTAGTAGATTAAAGGTACTGCAGTTAAAACTATGTTAGTTGGTTCTTGGCATGGAGCTGGCGCTCCGCTGCCAGGCGAGCTTTCGCCAATCCAAGCCCCTGTCTCTAGGCTACTCCCCAAACAGCACTTCTAAGAACCTTTCGGATAAGATCAAGTGTAGTAGCGTTCTTATAAGTTTGGGATATGGCGGGTGAGGGGAATGTAAACATCTGCGCAAGAAGCGCTGAAATAATATCCGTAAATGAAAAAAGTTTTCCAGTATATTTTGTGGCTTACACAGCAGGGTGGCGACAAAGTTAACAAGTTTGATGTGGAATGCCCTGCAATAGCTCTTGGGCGGTGTGCCTTTTATCACCTAGGCTCAGCAGTTTGAGCACCGCCTGCTGTCGCTTAGCAACGGCACTGCTGCTGTGCCTAGAGCTACCGACTGATGGCGCCATGCCCACGGATGGTAATTCGGAGGAGGAGGAGGTGGAGGAGGGGTGGGAGGATTTGGAGGATTTGGAGGATGTCTGAGGAAGAGGGCGTGTCCCTCGAAACGTCACATACCAACATGGAGTTCACCTGCTTGGCGTGCAAGTGAGGTAGAGTCTCTGCCCTAGGGATCGTATTTATGTGAGTCTTTTCTATTATCGTATAATTCATGTACCGTATACCGGACTTAAAAAAGAAAAGTGAATATTTGCAATGTGAATTGGCTCACTAGACCCCAAGATATCTATAGGTCTTGCAAGCAAATACTAACAAGAATGTATTGACTTCTATGTATAACTATGGAATGAAATAAGAAGTACTGAAAAGTATTATATGGCTATGAATTTACAAAGTAAAAGTAACATTTTGTGAAAGAATATTCGTTTTGTTTGGTCAATCTTTTGGACATTGTTCATTGAATGCGATTTTTCAGGAGAATTGGAGAGTCTCCCGTCCTAGACCATAACATAAAGAGAAACTCCACATACTGTGTGCTATATTTTATGAATAGGATTTGGAGGTATAGTAGGCCTTTGAGACCTGGACCGAGGTAGGCCCCGCAATCCTCTGCGTCGGCAGTATATGACCAGCCCCAGGGTCAGACTCGGTCCCAGCCTGCACCAAGTTAAGTGTAGTAGCGTTCTTATAAGTTTGGGATATGGCGGGTGAGGGGAATGTAAACAGATGCGCAAGAAGCGCATGATGCGCATGGAGCTGGCGCTCCGCTGCTAGGCGAGCTTTCGCCAATCCAAGCCCCTGTCTCTAGGCTACTCCCCAAACAGCACTTCTAAGAACCTTTTGTATAAGATCAAGTGTAGTAGCGTTCTTATAAGTTTAGGATATGGCGGGTGAGGGGAATGTAAACAGATGCGCAAGAAGCGCATGATGCGCATGGAGCTGGCGCTCCGCTGCTAGGCGAGCTTTCGCCAATCCAAGCCCCTGTCTCTAGGCTACTCCCCAAACAGCACTTCTAAGAACCTTTTGTATAAGATCAAGTGTAGTAGCGTTCTTATAAGTTTAGGATATGGCGGGTGAGGGGAATGTAAACAGATGCGCAAGAAGCGCATGATGCGCATGGAGCTGGCGCTCCGCTGCTAGGCGAGCTTTCGCCAATCCAAGCCCCTGTCTCTAGGCTACTCCCCAAACAGCACTTCTAAGAACCTTTTGTATAAGATCAAGTGTAGTAGCGTTCTTATAAGTTTAGGATATGGCGGGTGAGGGGAATGTAAACAGATGCGCAAGAAGCGCTGAAATAATATCCGTAAATGGTAAAAGTTTGCCAGTGTATTTTGTGGATAACACAGCAGGGTGGCGACAAAGTTAACAACTTTGATGTGGAATCCATGAAAACAACCCAAATTTCGGCCTGACAAACCTCGTTTGATAAAGGGACGATGTATGGAGGCAGCTATATGGACGACTTTTGGAGGTAGCAATGGAGACAACGTGTGGAGGCTGCTATGGAGACAATTCAATTTGGATAGTGCCTGTATGTGGCAGTCCAAAAAATTTTTCAAACCAGAGGAGCAGGTAGGTGGCCCTCCAGAAAAATGGAATAGATTGAGTGCCTGTATGTGGCAGTCCAAAAAATTTTTCAAACCAGAGGAGCAGGTAGGTGGCCCTCCAGAAAAATGGAATAGATTGAGTGCCTGTATGTGGCACTCCCAAAAATTGTTTAAAACAGAGGACCGTGTCGGTGGCCCTCCAGAAAAATTAAATGCATAAAGTACTATACCTAGAGCCAGTGGGCCCTGTCAAAAAACAGCCAGTTTCCTCTGCTTTACTGTAGAAAGAGGAGGAGAAGGAGGAAAATGAGGAGGAGGAGGAGTGGATAAATTATTCAGGTTGAGCTTCCTTCACCTGCTGGAGATTTGAAATTAGGAGAAATCCATGCTTTATTCATCTTGATAAGCGTCAGCCTGTCAGCGCTGTCAGTCGACAGGCGTGTACGCTTATCAGTGATGATGCCACCAGCTGCACTGAAAACCCGCTCTGACAAGACGCTAGCGGCAGGGCAGGCAAGAACCTCCAAGGCGTAGAGCGCCAGTTCGTGCCACATGTCCAGCTTTGAAACCCAGTAGTTGTAGGGAGCTGTGTGATCATTTAGGACGATGGTATGGTCAGCTACGTACTCCCTCACCATCTTTCTGTAAAGATCAGCCCTACTCTGCCGAGACTGGGGACAGGTGACAGTGTCTTGCTGGGGTGACATAAAACTGGCAAAAGCCTTGTAAAGCGTACCCTTGCCAGTGCTGGACAAGCTGCCTGCTCGCCTACTCTCCCTCGCTACTTGTCCCGCAGAACTACGCACTCTGCCGCTAGCGCTGTCAGAAGGGAAATACTGTTTCAGCTTGTGCACCAGGGCCTGCTGGTATTCATGCATTCTCACACTCCTTTCCTCTCCAGGGATGAGAGTGGAAAGATTTTGCTTGTACCGTGGGTCCAGGAGAGTGAACACCCAGTAATCGGTGCTGGAATAAATTCTTTGAACGCGAGGGTCACGGGATAGGCAGCCTAGCATGAAATCTGCCATATGCGCCAGAGTACCAACGCGTAAGAATTCACTCCCCTCACTGGCCTGACTGTCCATTTCCTCCTCCTCCAACTCCTCCAACTCCTCTTCTTCTGCCCATACACGCTCAACAGTGTAGGACTCAACAATGGTCCCCTCTTGTGTCTCGCCAACATTCTCCTCCTCTTCCTCTTCCTCCTCATCCTCCTCCACCTCCACCTCCTCCGATATGCGCTGAGAAACAGACCTAAGGGTGCTTTGGCTATCAACAAGGGAATCTTCTTCCCCTGTCTCTTGTGAGGAGCGCAAAGCTTCCGACTTCATGCTGACCAGAGAGTTTTTCAACAGGCCAAGCAGCGGGATGGTGAGGCTGACCATCTGTGTTGACTCCTCAAAGTTACTCAGCACCTGACAGATATCAGACATCCACGTCCACTCCTCATTGTAGACTTGAGGAAGCTGACTGACCTGACTACCAGTTCTGGTGGAAGTTGACATCTGGCAGTCTACAATCGCTCGGCGCTGCTGGTAAACTCTGGATAACATGGTCAGTGTTGAATTCCACCTCGTGGGCACGTCGCACAACAGTCGGTGAGCGGGCAGTTGGAGGCGGCGCTACCCTGCCCTGAGAGTGGCAGCATCTGTGCTGGACTTCCTGAAATGCGCACAGATGCGGCGCACCTTCGTGAGCAAATCAGACAGATTGGGGTATGTCTTGAGGAAACGCTGAACTATCAGATTTAACACATGGGCCAGGCATGGCACATGTGTCAGTCTGCCGAGTTGCAGAGCCGCCACCAGGTTACGGCCGTTGTCACACACAACCATGCCTGGCTTCAGGTTCAGCGGTGCCAGCCACAGATCAGTCTGCGCCGTGATGCCCTGTAATAGTTCTTGGGCGGTGTGCCTTTTATCGCCTAGGCTCAGCAGTTTGAGCACCGCCTGCTGTCGCTTAGCGACGGCACTGCTGCTGTGCCTAGAGCTACCGACTGATGGCGCCATGCCCACGGATGGTCGTTCGGAGGAGGAGGTGGAGGAGGGGTGGGAGGAGGAGGAGGCATAGTAGGCCTCAAACACCTGGACCGAGGTAGGCCCCGCAATCCTCGGCGTCGGCAGTATATGACCAGCCGCAGGGTCACACTCGGTCCCAGCCTCCACCAAGTTAACCCAATGTGCCGTCAGAGATATATAGTGGCCCTGCCCGGCAGCACTCGTCCACGTGTCCGTGGTCAGGTGGACCTTGTCAGAAACGGCGTTGGTCAGGGCACGGATTATGTTGTCTGACACGTGCTGGTGCAGGGCTGGGACGGCACATCGGGAAAAGTAGTGGCGGCTGGGGACCGAATACCGAGGGGCGGCCGCCGCCATGAGGCTGCGAAAGGCCTCGGTCTCTACTAGCCTATAGGGCAGCATCTCCAGGCTTAGCAATCTGGAAATGTGCACATTAAGGGCTTGGGCGTGCGGGTGGGTTGCACTATATTTGCGTTTCCGCTCCAGCGTCTGGGGTATGGAGAGCTGAACGCTGGTGGATGCTGTGGAGGATCGTGGAGGTGACGATGGGGTTTTTGTGGCAGGGTCCTGGGCAGGGGGCTGACTATCAGCTGACACAGGGGAAGGAGCAGTGGTGTGCACGGCCGGAGGTGAACGCGCTTGTTGCCACTGAGTGGGGTGTTTAGCATTTATATGCCTGCGCATACTGGTGGTAGTTAAGCTAGTAGTGGTGGAACCCCTGCTGATCCTGGTTTGGCAAATGTGGCACACCACAGTCCGTCGGTCATCCGGTGTTTCCTTAAAGAACCTCCAGACTTCTGAAAATCTAGCCCTCGCCGCAGGAGCCCTCGCCACGGGAGCTTCACTAGTTGACACATTTGGCGCTGATGCACCAGCTCTGGCCCTGCCTCTCCGTCTGGCCCCACCACTGCCTCTTCCAACCTGTTCTGGTCGAGGACTCTCCTCCGTCTCAGAAGCACTGTGTTCACCCGGCCTCTCAACCCAGCTTGGGTCTGTCACCTCATCATCCTCCGATCCCTCAGTCTGCTCCCCCCTCGGACTTCCTGCCCTGACAACAACTTCCCCACTGTCTGACAACCGTGTCTCCTCATCGTCGGACACCTCTTTACACACTTCTTCCACTACGTCAACAAGGTCATCATCACCCACAGACTGCGACTGGTGGAAAACCTGGGCATCAGAAAATTGCTCATCAGCAACCGGACAAGTGGTTTGTGACTGTGGGAAGGGTCCAGAAAACAGTTCCTCAGAGTATGCCGGTTCAAATGGCAAATTTTGCTGGGAGGGGGCAGACTGGGGGGGAGGAGGCTGAGGTGCAGGAGCTGGAGGAGTGCCGATTTCGGTGACATGGGTGGACTGCGTGGAAGACTGACTGGTGGACAAATTGCTCGAAGCATTGTCGGCAATCCACGACATCACCTGTTCGCACTGTTCTGGCCTCAACAGTGCTCTACCACGAGTCCCAGTAACTTCAGACATGAACCTAGGGAGTGTAGCTCTGCGGCGTTCCCCTGCTCCCTCATAAGCAGGTGGTGTCTCACCCCGCCCAGGACCACGGCCTCTGACCCCTGCAGTAGTTGGACGCCCACGTCCCCGCCCTCGTCCTCTACCCCTAGCCCTCGGGTTAAACATTTTGAAAATGAGAGTTATAACTTGCATTTTTTTTTTAACTTTTTTTTTTTTTTTTTTTTTTTTGTGTTTTTTAGTTTTTAAAACCAAACGATGCTATCCTATTGCTATGGCTATTTTCTAGCCAAGTATTACAGCACACTACTATGCCAGATGAGATGACGCTGAGTTATGAAAAAAATAAACGTAAAATAAAAAAGGAAATGGCAGACTGTGCCTAGTTGAAATACAACCCCGGGCCCTAATAAATTTTCCCACTTCGGTCTTTGCGATGGATATGTGCGTCACTAAAACACAGTGGTCGCAAGTCTGACTCCAAATTGCTCCCAATTTGATAGTAGATGCACTGCAGCAAGTACAGCCACCAGCAGATCAACCAGAAATCAAATATATATAACGCTACTGTAGGCGTAATTAAGACGTTTGTATTCTCCTATGGCTATTTTCTAGCCAAGTATTACAGCACACTACTATGCCAGATGAGATGACGCTGAGTTATGAAAAAAATAAACGTAAAATAAAAAGAAACTGGCAGACTGTGCCTAATTGAAATACAACCCCGGGCCCTAATAAATTTTCCTCTTCGGTCTTTGCGATGGATATGTGCGTCACTAAAACACAGTGGTCGCAAGTCTGACTCCAAATTGCTCCCAATTTGATAGTAGATGCACTGCAGCAAGTACAGCCACCAGCAGATCAACCAGAAATCAAATATATATAACGCTACTGTAGGCGTAATTAAGACGTTTGTATTCTCCTATGGCTATTTTCTAGCCAAGTATAACAGCACACTACTATGCCAGATGAGATGACGCTGAGTTATGAAAAAAATAAACGTAAAATAAAAAGAAACTGGCAGACTGTGCCTAATTGAAATACAACCCCGGGCCCTAATAAATTTTCCCACTTCGGTCTTTGCGATGGATATGTGCGTCACTAAAACACAGTGGTCGCAAGTCTGACTCCAAATTGCTCCCAATTTGATAGTAGATGCACTGCAGCAAGTACAGCCACCAGCAGATCAACCAGAAATCAAATATATATAACGCTACTGCAGGCGTAATTAAGACGTTTGTATTCTCCTATGGCTATTTTCTAGCCAAGTATTACAGCACACTACTATGCCAGATGAGATGACGCTGAGTTATGAAAAAAATAAACGTAAAATAAAAAGAAACTGGCAGACTGTGCCTAATTCTACTCAAACCCCTAATAAATTTTCCCACTTTGGTGTTTGAGGTGGATATGTGTGTCACTAAGAGCTAAACACAACGGTAGCAAGTCCCCCTGCTAATTCCTCACAATATGGTACTAGCTGCAAATAAAAAAAAAAAAAAATTATAACGTTATTGTAGCCCTAAGAAGGGCTGTTGGGTTCTTTAAGAATCACTCCTGCCTAACAGTAAGCTAATAGAACACCCTAACGCTTTCCCTGAGCAGCAGCAGCTCTCTCCCTAGCGGCATCCAGACAGAGAATGATCCGAGCAGCGCGGGCAGCGGCTAGTCTATCCCAGGGTCACCTGATCTGGCCAGCCAACCACTGCTATCTACGTGTAAGGGTACCACGTCATGCTGGGTGGAGTGCAGAGTCTCCTGGCTTGTGATTGGCTCTGTTTCTGGCCGCCAAAAAGCAAAACGGCGGGAGCTGCCATTTTCTCGAGCGGGCGAAATACTCGTCCGAGCAACGAGCAGTTACGAGTACGCTAATGCTCGATCGAGCATCAAGCTCGGACGAGTATGTTCGCTCATCTCTAATGATGTATAATAAAGATTTAAAAGAAATAGAGAAACTTGTCACCAATTTGTATTGACAAAATGACAATAAAAAACCGTGGCTTCATTGATCCATTTCCCCTCCATTTCTTGCTCCTTTTATCAGTGTATCTGAATCAGCTTCAATTCTCTGACAGCTGATAGATAAGGAGAAGATGAAAAAGTGTGATAAGTGTTAAATACTTAATCTATAACTTTCTGTCCGTATCCACCTGCTGTGTATGGACTTTAGAAAGCTTAAAGACATATTGCTCTCTACAGGAGAAAAAAGGAGCAAAACGTGAGACAGAGAAAATTTTGAACTATTTTTCAAAGTTTACTATTATCTCCTGCTCTCTTTTCTTCTGAAATAAAAAAAAACTTCTAGGGTTTAGTTACACATTAATCATAAGGAATTAAGGGAGAATGCATTTTTCATCGCAATACTTCTTGGAGTCATACACACTGTAATCTATACAATGCCTACATTTTTATTGTACAAAGCAGGAACCTTTTTTCTCATTGGTGTGAAGGCCACTTATATCAAAGATTGCAAATACTTACTGATTCTTGTTAGAACTGTGCATAACTAGAGGAATAAAGAAATACAATGCTCCTCAAGGTACTGTCATATTATCCATAATACTCAATAACTTTACACTATTATAATGTAAAGCAGAGCTGTCAACGGTGGCCACATTAGCCTTGTGGTTGTCTTAAAAGGGCCAAATGTCATTTTATTACTTAATAAATGTATCTATTCTAACGGTTAAGTCGTTTCATTTATACAGCATAACCATTACAATCAGCACTTTGAGGGTAGCCCTAAAGCTGTACATATTGTTAAATAACCATTGACACCAGCATGGCCAGCATGTGCTGCTACAGTAAGTAGTCACAGTGCCCCCATACACCACCAAATATTCACAATGTCCTCCACAGAGTAGCAATTGTGTGAGTAGCTTAATATTTACAATGCCAGCAAAGTAGCCAATAGTCACAGTGCCCCCTCATCAATCAATAGTCACTGTTCCCCCACAGTAGCCAAAGTCACAGTCACATAAAAGGGGGCACTATACTGTCATGTTTATTATTATTGGCACCCATGAAGTTGAACATGCAGTTCAATGCAAATACATACTTCCTGTCCTTTCAGGTTTCTAACTGCAGTGCCAGGTAACTACATCCCTCCAACCTATAAAATGCTGCCCCATGTAAATACACTTGTCTTGTCCATTCAGCCCCAATAAATTACATCACTATTGTCCTTTCCCCTGGCATATAGAGTCCTGTCCTTCTCCCATGATTGTTTAGTTTCATTGGAAAGTCAGGTTGATGAAGAGTGATCCCAGACTTCTTCCATTTAAGGAGTATGGAAGCCACTGTGCTCCTAGGAACCTGAAGTGCTGCAGAATTTTTTTATAACCCTGGCCAGATCTGTGTCTTGCCACAATTTTGTCTCTGAGCTCCTTGCACGGTTCCTTAGACCTCAAGAATCTCAAGTGCTCTGACATGCACTGTAACCTCTTAGAAAACAGGTGTGTGCATTTCCTAATCATCTACAATAATTTTTATTAAACACAACTGGAAGGCGTATAACCATCGCAAGGAGCTTCAGTAGAGAATGAACAGCATGTGAATGTCACAGCAAAGAGTCTAAATACTTATGACCATGTGATATTTCTTTTCTAATGAATTAGCAAAACTATCTACATTTCTGGCTTTTTTCTGTCAAATTGGAGTGCAGAGTGTACATTGATCTTACCATTTGGCTGCAATGAAAAAAAGAGTGAAAAATTTAAAGGGGTCTGTATACGTTCCATAACCACTGTATATGGAAGTAATCACATGATCATATAGTCAGGGGCCCCATACATGTAGCATTACACTTTTCTCCAAACTAATGACCCCATTCAGGTTTGGTACTCCCACATCACAGGCATCAAATGCACCTCTGTAATTCCACATCATGGTCATCTCTTATCTCTTTTGAATCCCATTTTATGTTACCAGGAACAAGTTTTACCTATGCAACAGGAAAAAGTGTAAAAGTATTTGTGCTTCGCTTAGTGATAACACGGTTACCCATTCCAACAGATTTGACAATTGCTCATCTGACAGCTGGTCTTGCTCCTTCATTTAGCCTGTATAAATGGAAATAAATTTCCTCTGTATCTTCTGTGGCAACTAATGCATCAACGAGTACATAGTTACATATAGTCAGGGCTGAATCCCAACCCTGAATTTAAAGGGCATGACACAATTGAAGGTACACATAGAAATAATTGTGTGGGAGGCCAATCAGCTCCTACAATTATCAAGTATTCTCCTCATAAACTGTCTGATGGGTTAAATGATGAGCACTGTAATGCTACTAACCAGGGGCGTAACTACAGGGGTAGCAGCCATAGCAGCTTCTATGGGGCCACAGTGTCAGGGGGCCCCAACATTAGGGACATTGGGCATGTATATGCTATATGTGTGTATTTGTGATGTGCATATGCTCTACATGTATTTGCATATGTTATGTGCATATGATTCATGGGAGTATATGGTAGTGCATGTATGCGTGTATGTGTTGTGTATACTGTATGTATATTTTTAAGGGGTAAGTGGTGCCCTATTCAGAAGTCTGCTATGGGGCCCTGCCTCTCCTAATTATGCCATTGGTGCCGACCGTCCCAAATGGCCGATCTGGTGTGATCTTCCATGAACATAAGAACCAAACTTAACATACAATCGTTTTTAAACATAAACATCCAAAAAAAATTCCCTCTCGCCTCTTTCTCTAAATAAGATTTCCATCATGGACTCTGGAGTCACAGATCATGAAAACATCCCTCCGCTGTCACATCTCTTTCAGCGCTCACTGTCAGGGGTTGAAATGCTAATGTGATGCCGCAGTATAGAAACTATATGAAGACTCATCCAAGCAGATCTGTTCTGTGGAAGACGCCTCCTGCTAACGCATTATGGAAGAAAACACATAAAAGAGCGGGAAAAAATATTCCATTAAGCTTGAATCTATGACTTGTATAATTACTAAAAAAAAAATGATCGGCCTCGTAATACACGGAGAGTAAAAAAGGAAAAATAATTGATGGTTTGTGGGATAGAATACAATGTATGTAGACTCCACTTATAAATACACAGTTTGGCAAAGAAAAGCCATTAATTTTCATGATTCCTCCTACCATGCGACAGGAAAGTAATAGCTCAAACGGCGTCTGATGAAATCTAATGTTGTGGTATCATTTTTTTTCCTCATCGATTGCCTTAGGAGCTATCTACTTTGATTTATGAGGGGACCAAGGAGGGAGATCAGAGGACAAATCTCCCGGCAAGCAACAAGCTGCGGATGGCTTTAGGCCCGTTAAGAAGTCGGGATAACATGAGTCACTGATCCGGATTTATCTATTGCTATCTTTTATCGGGACTTCTTTGGAGGTGTAATTTTCTGACCAAAGAGATTAGAGTAAACCTGTTTACAAGAAAACAGGCACTTTGTATAAGTGTGGCGTGCTATCCTTTTAATGGAACGTGAATATGGATTTCAGATCTTTTGGAAACTGATGCAGAGGAATGAGATGCAGAGATGTACGTGTGCTGATCATAAAGGATGCGTGCACAGTGACAACCATTTTTATAGGACCAATTTGTCTAAAATATTAATTATCGTATTTTTTGCACAAAAAAACCTTTGGTTTTCTCAGAAAAAAAGGTGCGCCTTAGAGTCCAGTGTGCCTTATACAGTCAGTCCCCGGGTTACATACAAGATAGGGTCTGGAGGTTTGTTCTTAAGTTGAATTTGTATGCAAGTCGAAACTGTATATTTTATAATTGAAGTTCTAGACAGATTTTTTTCTTTTGCCCCAGTGACAATTGGAGTTTCAAAATTTTTGGTGTAATTGGACCAAGAATTATCAATAAAGCTTCATTACAGACACCTTACAGCTGATCATTGCCGTCTGGGACTATAGTAAAGCATCCAGAGAGCTGCACCAGAGGTCACAGTGGGCAGAGGGGTCCGTCTGTAACTATGGGTTGTCTGTAAGTCGGGTGTCCTTAAGTAGGGGACCGCCTGTATATGAACCGTACTTACAGACAACAGCTGCCTTGAATGGTGCACATTTCTGCCACCTGTTGGTCATTTATCCTTATAATCAGGTGCGCCTTATATTCCGGTGCGCCTTATATATGAACCTAGAGGTTTTAGCAGACATTTATTGATGGTGCACCTTATAATCTGGTGCACCATATGGTCCTAAAGATACGGTAAGCTTTTCAGATCTGTTCAGCTCCTATGTAAATCTATCTATCTTTGTCTTGGCTTGTTTTATTCTTCTGTTCTTGAAACATATTGTGGCACATGTGCCATCAGGGGCCGTCTTAATTTTGGGGAAAAATTTGTGACTTTTTTAAAAAGTCGCAACTTGTACAACTGGAGTCAAGCGATAACTCAGAGAACACTGCAGAAAACTAGACAATGGTGAACTTTGAAGGGAGGAACAAAAAATATTGCAGATAGGCACATGTGCCATGAAAAGTCTCAAAAATTAAAGAGAAAGAAAAGCTAAAAGTTTGATACATGTGTCCCAGCATAAAAAAGACCAGCATAAAAGTAAAAAAAAAGAAAAAAGCCGGCACAAAGACATGTCTCTGTGGTAATCGACAACAGGTTTGAGAGTTAATCTTAATTTGAGCATACCATAAAGTGGACCTGTCATGTCATGTGGGACACTAAACCCCCACCAAGGCCTACTGGCTAGGTGCTCTAGTGTCCAGAATTGCTCATCACTGTACATGTTCTGGGGTCCCCAATAAAGAAACGTTTGGTCTGTTGCTCTCTGTGCAGTAACTCAGTGAAGTAGACTATGGCTTCACTGTGCCTGCACCGTAAGTCAATAATGTACTACACCATATGTATTGAGACGACACCCAAGCACTAAGACTACTTTGGGTGGTTTTGTTTCTCAAATCACCCTAAAAAGATTCTCTTAATGAATTAGGTTCTTAGCCTCTCTCATGCCTCATAGCTGGATTAAACTGCCCATAGCTAGTCCCGAATAAGCAACAAATAGCATTATTCTGTGTGCCAATTATACTGACTGGAGAGGAACTATCATCTTCTCTTTTGCTTGACTCTACAAGTCAGTAATCACCTGGTTTCTGATTTTCCTGCAGGTAAACACATACAGGAGTTCTGAGAAAATCAGAGTGCTGGATCTCTGAATTTGGTGGACAAATTAAATGAAATAAAATTTGGTCAACCCATAATTGTATAAACCTTCCATGGTGTGACATCTATGTCAGGGTAGTCTTGATGGTCCATTGAGACATTGGGGCTCATTTACAAAGGGTCTGAACGCCACACTTTTGTCGGGTTTCCTGAATATTTCCGATTTGTGCCAAATTTGTGCAGGGATTTTGGCGCACGTGATCAGATTGTTTCGCATCAGCGCCAGCTTTCGCACGACAGAAATCGGGGGCGTGGCCGTCGGACAACCCAACGGATTCGGAAAACCAGCGGAATTTAAAAAAAGAATTGTGTCGCAAGATCAGCACTTACATGCACTGGGAAGAAGCAGGTGAACTCCGGCGGACTTCGGCGCAGCAGCGACACCTGCTGGATATCAGGTGCACGACATTAGTGAATCCCGGCAGACCCGAATCAGCGTCGGACAACGCGCCGTGGGATCGCGATTGGACCAGGTAGGTAAATGTGCCCCATTGATTCATGTGTAAAGTGTCAAAACACGGATACCATACAACCATGAGGTAGTGGATTATCAAGTAATCAAAAAGAAACGAGGTCCTGTAAAGAAGACTATAGTGTTACCTCTCCTTAAATCAATTTGGTTATGGAGCAATTTCTCTTGAACTATTATTTTAAATTTTTTAAAATGCTAAAAAAAACCTCCAGCTGGTTCCACCTCAAGACACAAGCATTGGAGGACCACATATGGACAGACTTAGGATGTAACTTGGTGAAAAGCTTATTATCTAACAACACACTTCCAATAAGTCTAATTTGTAAGGCTTAGTCTATGGACCTAAGAGTCACAGAATATTCTTCAAACCAGCTTCTCTAGTGGTCACCAGGTAAAAACATTTTAAGATAACACATTTTTCTAACATTTACTTGAATTTTCACAGAAAGCAAATTAGAAAGTACTTTGTGTCCAGACATACTTCTTGCAGACATATTACCCAAATGATATAGAATTTATTAGCATACACATGAGGAATAGTCAATTTCCCTTAAGCTGCACATTACAAAATACTATATAATCCTCCTCCATTACTGTAAGGGATTGACAGGAACAGTAAAGTATTATATCTGTATATCTTAATTCCCTTTTTCCTTTCCTATTCCTGTGTGAATTTCTTTATGTCTGTAATATATATGCTTTCCTAATGGTAAGACTAAGTTTTCAATGAAGCTTACTTACCGGACTTTCTAATCCCCCCACTCCTAAAAAAATGTATGCTTTACAGGCGGTCCCCAGGTAACGTATGGGATAGGTTCTTTAGGTTTGTACTTAAAGGAAACCTACCATCATTGATCCATTCACAGCTTACTGTGTTGTGTAGCCTAATGCTTTTTGTAATAAAACTCTTTGTGCCCAAAAAGTCAATTTTATATATGCAACTATTGTGGTGTGGAGTAGCCGTGTCGTGATGGGGGAGCTATGGCTACTCCACGCCCCAGTAGCCTCTTAAGATAATTGTACATCAGATTAAAGTTTTATTAAGTTCTGGGGCAAAAAAAAGTTTAATTACAAAAAGCATTAGGCCACCTTCCACTGGATCTACCTTAGAGGGTAGGTTTCTTTTAAGTTGAATTTCTGTGTAAGCCATATTTATAGCTGTGGCTCCAGACAAAAAATTTTTTTACCAGAGACAATTTGATTTTCAAAGTTTTTGCTGTCATTGGATCAAGGATTATTTATAAAACTTTATTACAGACACCCTACAGCTGATATATACGCTTGTATATAGATGTCCTTAATAGTTTATGTTACATATTAAGGTGAACCTGTCAGCAACCAGGTTACATGTAAACTAAACATATAACATTGTGGGAGAAGTGTCCTGCAGTATAAGCACGCCATTCATTCCAAAAATATGTTTTCTGAAATCATAGAAATCTCCACAAAAAAACAAAAACAACATTTCTGTGCGCCGTGGGTGAGGCCATGTGGTGCAGTACAACCTCTTCAGTTTAACTCTTATTTTTCTCAGGGTAAACCCCAAGAAAGTCAGACGTGAAATGGGACATTTGCCCGAAAAACTGATCAGAGGTCACTTAGAGACAGACTTTGCACATTTGCTGAGATTGGAGGAAGCTGGAGTTTAGTCAAAACCAGCAAAGTGTTTCACACTACCCCGTAACACTTAAAGAAACAATGGGCCCGATTCGCGTTTTTGCCGACGTGTTACCCGAAAATTTCCGCGATCGGATTGTGGCGCATCAGCGCCGGCATGCACGCGACGGAAATCGGGGGCGTGACTGAACGAAAACCCGACGTATTCGGAAAAACCGCCGCATATAAAAACGGAAAATGTGTCGCTCGGGATGCGCTTATCTTCACTCAGTCGGCCTCTGTGAATTCCGGCGCGTTCAGATGCTTTTCAGCGCAGCAGCGCCACCTGGTGGACGGCAGAGGAACTACCTTATTAAATCCCGGCCGGACCCGCGCCGCTGGATCGCGAATGGACCGGGTAAGTAAATCTGCCCCAATATCTATTAGTTTTCTGCAGTATTTAAATGACACAGTATTTTCCCCTCTTTATGATGTCCCAGGCTCCCACAGCAACCATCCACTGCCTGGGGTTACCATACCAAACAGTCACTGGGGAATTACATCACGTTCATTGTAAATATGACATCTTGGTCAATCCCTAGCTTTATGATTGAGGCCAGAAATTGGCCCAGACAACTCATATGCAAAAGAAGCAATAAGAGGGAAATGTATATAATTTGCTTAAATGTCAATTGGTCAGTTTACTGCAAAAATACTCTAACATCAGTGATATGGGGATGGGTGGATGTGGCCGGCCACCTCGACAAGCCAGAAGCAGAACTCCATTACCTTGTAAACAAACAGTGGTGCCTCCGGGAGAAAAATAAGTAAATGTTTAATTTTTTAAACAGCCCCATCCCAGCCACATATTAATTTTTTTCAAGCCTCGGACAACCCCTTTAAATATGTGTGTGAGGATCATAAATTTTCTCTGACATTCCAGCATGATCTTGGCTCTATGCCCCCTTTCTGCTAATCTCTGTATAGGGATTGCCACATACTGTACAACACATTTGTCATTGTCCACTCATTTCTCTATGGTGAAGATCTTGTCTGCAGAGATCTCACATGCACAAAACAGAGGTCATTAATTTGAAACAGGAATTGGAGTTATTTGTTTTGTACAAGCCATTTCCATATCCACATTAAAGCATATTAAAGTAATAAATGATAATGTCATATTAACATTGTCTCTATTTATTAGCCAACAGAACCAATAATCTTCTTCAGGCTTCATGCACAAGGACATGTCCGATTTCTGTGCAGGGACAGGACCTGGTCTAAAATTTGCAGCCTTGGTGAGGAACTGTATATCAACTGTGTCTCATTGCACCATTACTGTGCACAACAGAAGCCATTTATGTAGGTAGCTCATGGCCTCTTCAAATGATCATGTGCATGAGGTCCAAGGAGAACTTCTGGCTTCCATGCTCAGTAGGAATACCTCAATAAATCAAGAGTTTAGGTTCTTATGTCCATCATGAAGACCATCAAAGCGGGTAGGGCTTGCTGCAGCGTGGTACCACCAGGACGCTCCACAGGCACAACTTTGTCTGCAATAGCGGCCAAGGCGTAGTAGAGAGTAAGATCGTGGTCTGGGACAGACAGGAGCTCGAGACAGGCAGCACAGGATCAGAGTCAGGGTCATAGCGGTAGGTCAAGACAGGTAGGTCGAGATCGGTGTCAATAATGGAATCGGAGTCACAATGGGAAATTGCAGAGTACACAGAGGGCATCAGGAACAAGCTTTCTCAATAGCTGTAAGGCACAAAGATCCGACGGGGTGTGCAGGGAGAGGCTGGGTCATAAAGGATTCTGGGAATGCACCAATCAACAGTGCGCTGGTCCTTTGAAATCTTCGGGAGTCGCCACGTGAGAGCCCTAGGAGACGGGCACGTGCATGCACGACCGCCGGAGCCAGAACAGGAATGGGAACAGTTTAGGGAGAAGCTTCGGGAGCACTGGAGCATGGGTGAGCCCGCGACCTGAGACATGGTTCGCGGAAGCACCTGTGATAGATATTCTCAAACTTTTTTCCTTATGTTTCATTTCTTTATCTAAACTTTTTGAATCACCAGTGGGTGTCTGAGACCAGCTGGCCAATATGATTTACAGTTGGTAGAACCAAAAATGTTTCTTAATTGCAACTTTAATTTGTTTCCTACGGCAATTTTAAAGCGTCTGTCCAGCTCGAGAGCTGTTATATTTTTCTCAGGCATATTTACAATGTTTCTTTATGTAAATTGAGTTCTGTTCGAATTTGCAAGTTCACATTTTCCCAGCATGGCTTTTTCATTCCATTTCAGCAAAACATTCCACTCTCCAGAGCTCCTGGAAATTGTTTTCTGGGCAGTTAATTTCTCTCACTTGTTGGCCCATCAGGATAACCTTTTAAACATAATGGTGATAAGAAGCGATCTTTGAATTCAGGTTGGCTGTAAAAAAAAATACAGCCTCATTTAGATGATAAAAAAAATGTACAAATTGCCTTTCCGTTCCCTTTCTACGGTCGGAACGCGCTGTTACATTCGACAGCTATTTTCCGTTTTGGCAAAAAATATATTGACATGAGAGCGTAATAGAGTTTTGTATGTTCACTGAACTATAAACAGCACTTAGAGAGGATTTATTCCACAATACTCATTTCAGTTCTGCAGAAATATTTTTGCCATTATAATACAAGTATATATAAGCAGGTTAATGTGGGTGTACAATTAATGAAGAGCTATTGTAGATAACACTGAACACTACCTATCAATTACACGGAGACAGGTGATTGATGGCTGCTGTGAGTATGACGGATGTCTAGCTTATGTTTAAAGTGAAGATCCACACTGATTTTGCCAAAGAAAGCTCTAAATAATTGCATAGATAACAATTCCAGGAAAGGCATTGCAATTTTTCAATGATTTCCATTGCTGAGATGAATCAATTAGTCTGGTGCGTCGCTATTTTCCCTAGGAACATTCCTTCAAGATGACGAGGAGTGACAGCAGCTTTAAAAGTGTGGACATACACAATGGGGCAGATTTACTTACCCGGTCCATTCGCGATCCAGCAGCGCGTTCTCTGTGGAGGAGTAGGGTCTTCCAGTGATTCACTAAGGTAGTGCGCCCTATGTCCACTAGGTGTCGCTGCTGCGCTGAAGTCTGTTGGAGTTCACTGGAGTTCACCAAGCTATCATGGGTGCAGGTAAGTGCCCTGCACCCATGATACCCTACGGTGGTTTTTCCGAATCTGTTGGGTTTTCTTACGTTCACGCCCGCGAATTTCCATCGCGTGCATGCCGGCGCCGATGCACCACAATCCGATCGCGTGCCTCAAAAACCCAGGGCAATTCAGGGAAAAACAGCGCAAAACGGTAAAATTCGGGTAACCCGACGGAGAAACGCGATTCAGGCCCTTAGTAAATGACCCCCAATATGTGCAAGCCTCAATCGAGGGTGTTACCGATGGGAGTTTACATTCAGGTACCCCAAACAAACTTTTGTTCAAAATCCGCCCGAGCTCAATGACTCCAAAACTGAAGGGTCTGCTCATCACTACTACTAATATACCTGCCTAGGAAATAGTTGTCTAGTAGTGCAGGTGCCGAACGCTTTAAACAGAGGAAGTCCCATCCAGGTCAACATCTGCAAAGAGTTGGTATGTTCTCTCTGTGCTTGTGTGGGTTTCCTCTGGGTCCCCCGGTTTCCTCCCACACTCCAAAACATACTGGTAGGTTGATTAGATTGTGAGCCCCATGGGGACAGGGACTGATTTGGCAAGCTGTGTGCAGTGCTACGTAATTATAATTATTATAATTATTATTATTATTAATTCAAGTTGAGGATGTCACTGTAAAATCCTATATGTAGACAGGAGTTCACTACATGCATTAAGAAATGACATCTAGGACCAAACCTCCAACATCTTGACTTCCGATCATTCAGTGCAAAAATTTACCTGAAGAAGGGGCCGTGGTGCATTAATGTGCAGCGTTTGGTCAGATGGTAACATTTTATGGTTTTCTATATAGTTCAGCAACAATGTAATGTAATCCCCATGGGTTACTGTGACATTTATTCCAGCCTTACTCTGCCTTCCCTAGATGTATAGAAATTCAGCATAAATCTGATCTGATCTTGTAGCATTTGCATTCAGCCACAATATATGTTTGTGGCAGGATGCTGGTTATAAAAGAGATATACATCAATCTTCTCCAAACGACTTGCATGCTGCCTTAATATGTATTATTAAATTGTCTTTCAGCACAGGATGAAAAGACGTATCTATCAGTTAAGAGATTAAAAGTGAAATACTGTATGTCAGTGTTTAACTCTTGCTCCACTCCAGCGGATTATGTTTTTGTAACTGAGCCCATACATTATGTATTATTAGCATCTTTAAAGGGGAGTTTTACTAAGATACGGATGCACTCAGCTTGTATAGACTTGGATATTTTTGGGGCTCTCATAGACCTGAATGGAGTGTGACCATAGGAAACTCTCGGAACTGCCAAGATACAGAATGGGGGGTCAGCAGACACTTATTCTTGAGATAGATGAGGACCCCAGAGATGGGACCCATATCCATGATGTTTTTATGAAATATCCTGTGTATATTTCATAACACCTACACCCATATGCGTGAACTGATAAGTGTTAGGATAAGTGACAGAGTACAGTGATATCATTACATATCATTGGGGAATGGAAAAAGAGCGGATAGCTTACACAAAATGAATGTTTGACAATCCATTACAAAAAAATGGAAGTCTTTGAGATTCACTTCACTCCTGACCAAAAAACATCTGCATTTGTGCCAGCTCTATGGGATTGTCCTGTATAAGGCTACTCTCCAGCAGCTTCATAGACACACATGGAGGGGGGTGTCCAAGTACAACCTCAACTTGAATCAATGGATGAACCCTAAACTCCAGTTTTTGAATGAACTGAAGGTCAGACCATAATTGACTATGAGGATTCTGTGTTTAACATACCACAGTTCCTGTACAATACAATATTCCTGTAAAATCTGTGGGATAGAAGAAAGTCCAACCTCATGAATTGCAGAGAACCTATTTTGCAGATGTCATTAGGAGACTATTACGCTTTCTAATTACCCATTTATAATTGATACTCATTTTATCTGCTTTTAATGATGAAAGGCTGTAACATAAAGGCATTTAAACAAGTCACCTTGAAGTCAGAGGTACAGGCCTTGATTCTCTATGGGTTACGATAGTTTGAATACATGAACTATAAGAATTAAATATAGATTACTGTCTCCGCAGCTACAAGGAACAACTCATTCTTTATAGACAAACTGCCAGTTGATTTTGCTTTCGTACATGAGGGCAGAACAGGATAGAAATGTTTTCCTAGGAGTCCTGACAAGAATGACTCCATGTTTTATTCAGAAATTCTGCTTGAATTCACAAAAACTCATACTCACACTTTATCATAGAGCTCAATATCAATCCCTGAATGTCTGGTATAATCCTACTCCTTACAACCTGTTGCTTGAATGCATATAACCAATACATGGAATAAACAGTGGTTAAAGTTGTAACTGGGCCACAGGACAACAAAAGGGCCATAAGCTGTTATTCAACACTTTGATCTCCTTTGCTATTGTGCAATTAAAGTATCATAGAAACTTCATCTCTGTGCACTTACATTTTTGATGCAAGTTTCTAAATATTTCAACCTCTCCCCTTAGGAGATCATTAAGTGGTTAGTGTCAGAAGTAGCAATAGGTCGGTACATAGTAATTGAGGCTATTGAGAAATATGCAGCCACAAGGGTAACAGTGTTCACCTTTTCCTCCATTCTCACTACATTAAAAGAATGCATCAAAGGTTGTAACTGTGTAATTACTTCTCACTGTATAACTATGTATCCACATCTCCCAAAGGAAAGTGGGACAAACACCAAGGCGTAAATATTGTGCCATAAAAAACATTTAATGGCCTTAAGGTACTAATGTGAATGAGCAAATGTTGTTTTGGGATCCCAAGCTAAACTTCTGCTTTATGATACATGAGATTATTGTTCCACCACTGTCTTTACTGCAATCGTCCCTATACATGTTATAAATAGGACCTAATAAAAGTCAAATATATACTATAGTAAAAGTACTGCCCCTCCTCCCCCTCTCACATCCTCTGCTTGCACGAAGAAGCTGGAGGGAGAGATTGCCTGCACTAAGCTGACACATCACAACACGGGGAGGAGGGGCAGGAGCCAGGAGCAACAAGCAAAGCAGTGAATATATTACAGAGCAGACAGTTGTCATTTGAAATTTTCCACTCACTCTGGGACTCAGGCTGAGGCATCTGGCAGGGAGCTAGTTAAAGTTTCACATACTTTATTTTAAACACCATATAACACAGACATTTTTTAAAAACATATTTGCCATATACAGTACTTTGCCTGTGCAACCTGCTCTCTGATAAAAATAGTACTCTGGTGGTAGGTTCCCTTTAAGGTAAATTTGTATGTAAGTAATTTTTTTTCCAGCCAAATATTTCATATGTCCCTGTGACTTTTGGATGTTGAAAATTTCAAATTGTCAAAAGAAAAAGAATTAACAATAAAGCTTTATTGCAGTTGACCTGGAATGAATCTTGGAGCCGGAGTTCAGTAAGTCACAGTTGGTAGAGAGGTCCATTGTCGGAGAGTGTCCTTAAGTTGGCGACGGCTTGTATATAGCAGTGTATTACTGTATATAACCAATTCATAATATTTTAAACCTCAGATTATTTTAGTTCATGGGGCACAATACCCCATATCAGTTTACCAGCAATAGGTATTGGGACCGAAATATTAACCACCACCACAGAATCCCAGACCATGGGCTTTTACCCCAATCATATTCTGCTTCTTTTCAATATGATTTCAAATCTTTTTTTTAGAAATAAAAGTACCATTTCCCGTCAGATGCCATATTTTATACCTATATTCTATATTAAAGAATGGGAACAGCCATGATATAAACTGTATGCCTCTGGTTTCTAGTTTTCCCAATAATCCTGTGTCAGGTAAATGGGGCTGAACTGCAGTACCCTGCGGAGCCTCAAGTCAAGAATGGTGCCATGTCTAAAAAAAGCAGCCATTTTTTATGTCAGATTACCCCTTTAACTATAAAATTATAATTAACATAAAAACTAGGAGCAGTGAAATAATCACAATTCATAGAAAGTAAATGAATGTTTTGTGAATGACTGGAGACATCACCTGCTGAACTGGCTCTACTCATTATATATCGTAAGCTTTGCCAGATGTCATCCCCAAAGAGGCTGCTGACTTGTTGAAGTTAAAGTACATGTCCCAAGATACCACTTTTTAGGTTGATATTAAACTTAGTGTCACATTTGTCAAATTTGTGTGACAATTTTCATATTCCTAAATAACTTCCTGAACATTGTTGACTGTCCCTTAATACATTATCACATGAACATCGAGGCAGATTTATGAAAATGGATTAAAACAAAAATGGTGCAGCAACAGAATACAGAATGAAAGCTGTGATGTAAATGGTTGCTATTGGCAACTAAAAATGCTGTTTTGTTTTTGAGGTACTGGGTATGAGCAAAAACATAGTTTTAGTTTGGGTTTGGCTGAACAGCCAATCCGGCAAATGGAAGCACCTTGCTTCTAGCCATGGCCATGATTGGCCAAGGGGTGGTGGCAAAATTTCCCTGCCAAATTTATTGTTATTTGTACATGTGGTCTAGTATCCCAAATCGCCCTTCATCATATTTGTCTGTGGCTATAACAATAAAATAAAAGGTTTAAAAACGTATTAAGCCAAACTGGACTCATTTCCGGTGCATTGAGGGAACAGAAATTGGAGCTTATTTACTAAGGGTCTTGCGGCCGCTAGACATGCACTCACATGCACCGGGAAGAAGAAAGTGAACTCCGGCGGACATGAGCGGGGAAGCGACACATGTGTCAATGTAGTATACCCTGGCTCTAGTACACATGGTGTGGACCCATGGAATACTAAGATGTGCTACACCAGCATTACTGAATGACTGCACAGGTGTCAGGAGCTATGGACCAAAGTGTGGTAAGTATAAGGTTTTTTATTGCGGCCCGGACAGGGGTGACATAGGGCCATATGGAAAACTAAACAACTGTCCCATAAGTATCTGTGGGTGGTTTAGCTTTCTAAATAGCCCTGACATGTTTCCTTTAAATGGTTTTAAAGTGTTTGTCAGGATAAATATATTGAGGCATTTATAATTGACAGATTATTTTGTGGGTGAGTAATTTCTTGGCCTCGCACGGGGATTGACAAGTTTCCAACATGTGTGATTCGTAGTAGTCTATTGTTATTTTCACAATAGTCTTTTCAGTACAATAGTGACACCAACAATTACCATTGACCTGGAGATGTACTTTTTTCAATCTATTTTATTTTCTATCATTTACCCCTTTATTTAATTGTGAGAATTCAATGTAATTGTCACGGAGTAGTCAGGATGCAGATGCTGGGGTCTGAGTGTCACGGAGTTCAGGAGGAGTCTGTGGACCCTCTGGACCACCGCGGGAGATGTTAATCGATGACACCTGGGACCGGAGTCTAAATGGCACCTGGTCTTCACCAGAGCCCACCGCAAAGCTGGATGGTTTTGCTGCGGCTGGGTGCCACTAGTTCGTTCCATGGGTGCGACTAGCCCGCGGTGGCAGCTAAGGTAGTGGAGAAGCAGAGACAGTCCGAACCTGGGATGACAGCAGGAGAACAGCATTGGGGAATACACTGGAACACCAACAAGTAAATCAATCCAAGCACTCCTTTAGGTTTGTAGATGCCAGAAAAGTGAAATTTATTTACAGAAAAGTGATCAGTTGGTGATGTTTCTGCCTGTCACAGGCCTGGCTGAAACGTCACCAACTGATCACTTTTCTGTAAATAAATATAACATTTCTGGCATCTACAAACCAAAAGGAGTGCTTGGATTGATTTACTTGTTGATTCAATTGGGGTGGGAACCCTAATCCTTATTAGCACCCAGTGTCGATGTGCGACCGCACAAATCAGACAAACACTGGAACACCAGGCAGGACACAGGAGCTGGCACATGGTACAGACTGGCACATGGAACAGGAAAGCAGAAGAGTAACCATGGGAACACAGCAGACATGGGAAACACAGGAACACACAAATACTGGAATCACAGGAACACGGAGGAACACTGGAAACGCAGGAACACTGGAGGGCTTTCACTTCACTGGAAAATAGCTAAAGATCTGGCAAGGCAGGGAGGGAGGTGCCGGATTATAAAGCGCAGCCGGATTAACCAGCGCCAATCACGAGAAGGCTGACCCTTTAAATCCTGAAGAGCCGGCCCAGTCGGATATGTAGCAGGAGCGCGGAGAGTTGAGTCCGGGCCTAGGAACAGGGCTGCGGGGACCGTGCCACAAAGAGGGGCACGGGTGTGCCTGTGATCTGTCACATGGGTCGCTGGGGCACCCGTGACAGTAATATTGTAACAGTAAAATAAATTAGTTTAACACTTAACACATGAATATAAAGTTATCCTATGTGTTTTATAATATGTACATTTTTTAAACGTTTTAATCTTTAATCTTAATTCTGAAAGGTAGGGTTAAAGGAGTTGTCCGCTTTCCGCAAATAATTGATATTGTTTGTTTCATGAAAAGTTATACAATTTTCTAATATACTTTCTGTGTTAATTCCTTTCTGTGTTCTAGATCTCTGCTTGCTGTCATGCTATGGAAAGCCTTTGAGTTTCTTCCAGTGGATAGAATCTGTCCAGGTCATGTTATGTCACACAGGTGCACAAACCGTTATTATCACACAGCTCTGTTACTCTCTCTGATAATAACTGCGTGTGCAACTGTGTGACATCACATAACCATGGACAGATTTCTATCCATTGGAAGTAAACATAGAAGCTTTTTATAGAATGACAGCAAGCAGAGATCTAGAAATATAGAATATAATTTCTAACTTTTCCTTACATAAACCATATCAATTATTTACGGAAAGTGCAAAAAACCCCTAAAAGTTTAGCCATTTATTACAAACTTTGCGTTTACATTACATAAGTTGAAAAAAGAAATGTCCCTTGAGTTCATCCTTTCACAATCAATTATTCAAAATTATATCCTAAGACTAATAATAGTAATAATGAATGGTCAATTAATAAATCATACCCTAAGACTTTAGTCCTCAACAGCATTTGTTATTAATGGTATGAATGTAATTCTGTGGTTCTAAAGAGTAGTAATGGAAACGTGTATGTTCAAGTGCTATAGTGGAAGTAAGAAATAATTAAAGGAAATCTACCACTGGCCCCAGGTAGTTCTTAGGTAATCACACTTACATGCTGGCAGTACCATCCTGATCTAGCATCTTAGCTTCAGTAACAATTAAAATCTGCAAATCCAGACAAAACTGATTTATAAATACAGTGGGGCAGATTTACTTACACGGTCCTGTCGCAATCCAGCAACGCGTTCTCCGTCGGGGATTCAAGTCTTCCGGCGTTTCACTAAAGTAGTCTCTGCTGCACTGAAGTCCGCTGGAGTTCACTGGAGTTCACCATCCGTTGCTGGGTGCGGGGAAGCGCGTGTCAAGCGACACTTTTTTAAAGAAACATTCTGAGGTTTTTCCGAATCCATTGGGTTTTCCGACGGCCGCGCCTCCTGATTTCCGTTGCGTAGATGCGTAAATTCGCGTAAATTCAGGGAAAAACGACGCAAATTGGAAAAATACGGGAAAACCGACGAAAAAAATCGATATCGGCCCTTAGTAAATGACCCCCAGTATATACAAATTAAGCTTGGGTGCTACTGTGAGCTACTCCAAGCTGCTTTGTGCTCGGTAGGCTTATAATTATTCACTCCTCTGCTGGCTTCCATGACATCACCGGATCTCAGGAAGGAACATGGCAGGAAGAGGAACTGCTCGCTGCTCAGTTGGCTTATAATTATTCACGCCACTGCTCGTGCTTGTTCCCTCGTCCTTCCTGACATCACCGGATCTTACGCATGGGAATGAGAGGGAGGAGGGGTGTATAATTATAAGCCGACCGAACGCCGGGAAGTTCCTCTTCCTGCCATGCTCCTGCTCGAGACCTGGTGACCTCATGGAGGAGGAGGGAACAAGCACCAGCAGAGGCGTGAATAATTATAAGCCGATCGAGCACCGAGCACTTGGTTAACGCTCTCAGGAGCACCCCAGCTTAATATGCATATTTTATAAATCAATTTTCTTTGGATTTGCACATTATAAACGTTAATGAAGATAAGATGCTGGATCAGGATGGTAGCGCCGGCTTGTAAGTGTGATTACCTAAGAACTACTTGAGGACAGTGGTAGATTTCCTTTAAGTGTTTTCTAATAATGAAAACCATATAATGATCACCACGTTGAAAGCGATTATTACAAGTTTGTTTATAATATTAATAATAATAAAAATTATTATTTATTATGATTATAAAATTTGGGATAACCCCTGTACAATGAACAGAAATGAAAAAGGTTTACAGGAGTATTTTTTTTCTCTCACCTCCGAATGAATTAATTAAAAATGCATCCAATGAGTCATAGGGGGTCTACCTGTTTTTTCTATCTTATTTGAGACTTTTTTTGGAGCATTGCAATTTTTGCACCATTTGGGGACATTTTGAAATGACATTTTGGAACAAATTGACATTTGGGTCATTAAGACACATCTTTCTCATATCTTCTTTTCCAGATGTGCTAAATGTCGCAGATGATTGCTTGTTCATGTCCCATGGTGGAAATAGTAAAAAAAAAAGTTTTTCAATAAAAAAATAAAGTAATTAATCAATAAAAATGTCCATAATCCCCATAATATCTAAAGATATATATAATGCTAAAAAAGTCTAAATCATAACACAAAGCCCACATATATAGTACCGTATCACCGTGTCCGTAACAATCTGTAGAATAACAGTAAATCATTATTGAACCCATACGATAAACGCCGTAAAAAAACTTTAAAAACCCCCCAAAAATTATGATTTTTACCTATTGAGTCCCACAAAAAATGCAATAAAAAGTGATCAAAAAATCATATGTACTCCAGAATGATACTGTTGCAAAGTACAACATGTCCCATAAAAATTATGCAACCAGCTCTGTACCCAAAAAAGTAAAAATGTTATGTCACTTGGAAGACGGCAATGCAAAAATGATAGATTTTTCCCCACATTAAGGTTTTATTTGGCAAATTTAGTAAAACATAAGAAAAAATATTCATGTCTGGTATCTCCCTAATTGAATCGACCGATAGAATAAAGTTAAGATGATTATTAGGCTTTATGGTGAACAAGAAAAAAAAAGTAAAAAATCCAGTACAGAATTGATGCTTTTTTACTCCTAACCCCCCAAAAAGTTCCTAAATTTTCAACAATAGGGTATAACAGTGGAAAAAACATCTTGTCCCACAAAAAAAAATGCCTTCACATGGCCCCAATAACGAAAAAGCGAATATTTTATAGCCTGCAAATGGGCCCAATGAGGAAACTAAAATCCTGGCAGCTGCAGGGTGCTTCTTCCTTTCTGCGCCTCGCTGTGCGCCCATAAAACAAGTCACGGCCACATATGGGGGTTCTCTGTACTTGGGAGAAATTGCATAACAAATGGTAAGATAAGTTTTCTCTTTTTATCTTTTGGAAATGTGTACATTTTAGGGTTAAATGAACGTATAGCCGACAAAATTTGACCATTCTAAATTTCACCTCCATTTTGATTCAATTACTACGAAGATCTTAAGGAGATAACAATCTTCCTAAAAACTGTTTCTGATAGCTTGAGGGATGCAGATTTGAAAATGGATTGATTATATAGGGGTTTTTGATGCTAAATATGTAAAATTTCATTCAAAACTGTATTTATCCCCAAAATTGTCAATTCTTAAAATACGGAAAGTCGATAATCTATTTGTAAGCCGCGTGACATCAAAATAAATTATCCAGACATTTCAAAAATGATGAAAACATAAAGTAGACATATGGGAAAGGTTATTCAGCAACTTATTTACGTGGTAAATCTATCTGCCTGAAAACGCGATGATTTTGAATTTCGAAAATGGCTACATTTTCAAAAAATTCATCATTTTTTCTTTTTTTTTTTGTAAATAAACTCAAAACTTATTAGCCAACATTTACCACTAAAATGAAGTAAAACGTGGGGAAATCTCAGAATCGCTTTGTTAAATAACAGGGTACAAAAGTTATAACCATATAAAGTGACGCGAGTCAGAATCCAAAAAATGGGGCTGAGCCTTAAGCTACAAAATGGCTGCGTCCTTAAGGGGTTAGAAATAATGTTATAATATAATATTAGTAGCAGTAGAACTGTAAAGATGCACACACTCCTGCTGCTGTTGCTCATATGGCTACACATGACTGATACCTGTCTGCAAATTCATTTTGGTTAAAACTAAGGATTGACTACCTTTAGGGGAAGTATAGGCTGTAAGGGGTTACACCGGTCTATGAAGTGACCCGATCTGTATAAATATATCAGAATGCATTGCAGCCCAAGTTTCATCCAGAAGCAGATAAGAGCTGCACATCTGTATTATATACATTTTGTTCATTTATCCAAGGCCTCACATAAACCTCTCCGGCATTTTTGTGCCTCAGCAGTCTCCATACATCACAGTGACAGTATCTTAAAACCATAAGTGCCCAGTTTATATGGGTATAATAGTGTAACGTGAGCACTGACAACATTAGCTGTTGTACCGGAATACTTTTAAAGGTAGTATTTTTATGTTTGTATTGGAAGAAACTGAGGAAACATATCTGGAATGTCAATACTGGAATACATGCAACTAAACCTCACTGGGCCCTATTAAGAATGGGCAAATGTCAATATATATCCCTTAAAATCTCAGTTCCTGCAAGCTTATCCTGTTTTCTATAGAAAGAAAATATAGATTTTTTTTTTTTTTTACAAATAAGCAACAATAGATATGCCAGGTATTGAGTCAATACAGGATTTAGGCCCATATAATATCACCCTAAAAAGCACTGTCATTAGAATTATTTAAAGGGGTGGTCCACTTGTAGCAAAAAATTGATATTGTTTTCTGTACTGAAAAGTTATACAATTCCCCATTCTCCTTTGTGTACTACTTTCTGTGGATAAAAACTGGTGCTCATTATATGACAGAGTGATAGGTGAGGACTTGTGTGACATCAGATGAGTGTAAAATTGAGGTATATGGTGGGAGTTAAAATACCCTAAGATAATAAATTAATAAAAATAAAATATGAAATCACCCTCCTTCCCCTAGAACTGATATGGCCCGGGTGAGCATACATTCATATGCAAGGAGCCTTAAAGGGGTTTAGTCTTGTCTTATGCATTTTGCAGGACAAGAGGTATTGCCATATCTTCAACGCTCCATTTTCTGTATCCCTGAGATTGGGGTCAGGGTACCCCAGTTTTTATATATTTACAGGCCCCATTGATGTCATATCCTACAGAAATGCTGTCAATACATGGGATGGGGCGTTTTTAGAGAATATACTTGCTCGTTCTCATTTCTGTGAGGTAATATTTCTATGTTTCCATTCAAAAGTCCTCCCTCTGTAGTGTCCTTTCCTAGAAGTGTTTTAGCTTTCCTTTTTTCCTGTAGTGACCATCCAAGTCAGCCTCATCATGTCATTAGCGTTGTGCCAGTGGTCTGTATACCACATACCCCTTAAAGGAGTTGGCCACTTTACTTTATGTTTTTATAATGTGTGTAAGTGTAGGGGGCAGGATATTAGGTAATTTACCATTATACATCTATTAATAGTTCTGCTCCACTTTCTTGATATGTTGATATGTGAAGTGAAGCCTCCTGTCTTTTACCTCATATGCCAAATATTTCTGACCATAAAATGGCCTCAGATGGATCTCTATCTGTCCATGAACAATCGCCCTGCTAGGACCTTAAGATAATATTCATGAATACTATCATAAGGTCCTGGCAGGGTGATGAACAGTTAGAGATCACATGACCCTCCATCTGCGGCCATTTTATGGTCAGGAATGTCTGGCTGATGAGGTAAAAGATAGGAGGCAGAGCAGAACTTGTATTTTGGTAAATTATCTAATATCCTGCCCCCCACACTTACACGCACATTAAAAAAATCATGAGGTAACGTGGCCAAACCCTTTATACGTTCGAAGCTTTGGAATGAGGCCTACTTATCTGTACTCATCTTTTTTACCTCCTACAATCTGTAGCTCATCATTGCCCGAAACATCATTAACCTGTTGATTGCTCTTTTACTTAACTTAAATCAATATATAATTCTTTGCTATTGAAACACAAAGTTATTATTTCCACATCTCTAAGCAGAGAAGGTAAAAGTATGAAAAAGTAATAAGCAGAAATGACAAATTTTCAAGAAAAAATTCCTATGATGCTTTCCAAAGTAATGACTAACACTCCAAAAGTTTACAAATTGTTCCTATATGAAACACAAATGATGAATATGTTATTATATCTTTTAATTTCTTCACATAATAATGTGTGGGAGGAGATGTGGTTTGTCCCAGTGAGTGAGAATAACACACTGGGCCTTTAACCTCTATTGCCCTCATGGTCTTTACAGCTGACATTACAGAAGTGATTTGTACATTGCTGGAGATATTATTCAGGAATAATTAGTAGTCTTATTATCAGGCTCAGATGATGAGAGGCAATGAAGACCTTATGTTGGAGGTCTGACCTTGACAGCGCGCAGATGTGCCATACGGTACATTCACACATCAGCAGTTGTGTGCCTGCTTACTGTTCAGTCATTGTCCTGACAGGAAAATAGATTATAATTAATGTAATAACATCATTTAGATGATATTGACGTAGTACAGTAACTGCAAATACATGGACCTACTAGATCATTAACTAAAGGTCTAAGGGATCGTGAGTTCTTTATCCTTTGTCCCCTTAAGAACTGATGAACTGGAGAAATGAAATCTCCACATCCCTTCCCCCAATATCATCTCTGTTAGCAACAGGTTTCATGTATTAGGACTGTGGACATGAAACCAAATATCATGGCAGTGGGCTGGAATTGTAGCTTGGTTATATATGGTAAAAAAAATGCAAAGGTCAGGAAAGGGAGTGAACAAAATTCCTGGTCAAGAATTTATGTATTCAAGAGAAAAAGAAACTTTATTGCAAGCTTTACGGGTCAGATTTTTTAGGTTGTTCTGGTGGATGAATGCTTATTTTGCACCTAGTCCTTGTTCAGTAGTTGGAGTAGAGTGGGCCTCCTAGGGATACTGGGGCCAACCCTAGGTTAGAAAGGTACTATACTATAAGATCACAGTGAGCCTAGATAGCTTCCTACTATTGACTAATGGCCCATCCATTAGAAGATAATTGAGTATACAACACTTCTGTCAACACTAGAGTCTCCTCTAAACTCCCATTCAAAGAAATATGCAAATATTGTTTTACATTTCCCACCTTGGAAAAAATACCTCCTTTTGCTACCTTGAACGGTATCCCCCTTAACACCAAGCATGACCTACAAGTCTAATTACATGGTGTGGGATTAAGCCAAACCAGTATATCTATTTCACAAGGAACAGACTCCTAACTGTAGACAGCAGTGTTTTGACCTGGTCGGGTCTCCTCACTACAGGGTAGGGAACTGGTTTGGCAGAGTGAGATGCTATTGACTAGGGTCAGGAAGTAGGAGTTCTCCTTATGTAGAGGCTTACGGAGAACATGCCTGTTTGATGCCTGTATTACATGTCATTTCCAACCAATGCAGCCGATGCCACTTAGAACTCCAAGGCTGACCTCTGGTTATATTTGGAGCGGCTTGCGTACGGGAGCAGGGCTTTTTCTTCTGTGATTGCTATTGATTCCCTTATGGAGAGATTGCCAATTAAGGCGTCCTTATCGGTATGTGGAGTCTCTACACACCTATAAGGTGGTCTTATTGGATGTTCGGTGGTTGGCTGGAGGTGAGATGGACTTTGTATTATTGCCACCACTCATTCTGGCAGTCATAGGCAGTGGGGGAAATGTTAGCCCTCCTATTATTTTTCAGGACTCCCATAGAGTTTTCAAACCCCCTTGCTGTCCTCCTAAGTAATTAATGCACAGTTCAAGACACCCCCCCCCCCTTGTAAGTACTGCAGATTTCAGCAGCCACTCCCTTATTAAGCCCCAATTAATGCAGAGTTCATTTAAAATTTTAAAAAATATATAAACTTAGTACTTACCACCCACGCTCAGGCACTCCCACTCCTTCTGCCTTCTACCCGGGCTTCTTTTACATTCATCTTAAAGTGAGCACAGACAGAGGACACAGATGGGTCTTTGCCTGCGCCACTCGCATAATCAGTTGTATGTGTGTTTCAAACACAAACATACAATTGATTCTCTCATCCTGCTTGTGGACCATAAGTCCGAGTCCCAATCCAAATTATTTCAAGATGTTCAGCTCAACCCTTTTAACAAAAATTTCTACAGATCCACTAATCACAAGTGGTAAACCCTTCATAACAGGAACACAAAACATCTGCAATTCACTGGACTCAAAATTGAAATAGTCAAATTACGCATTTGCTGGATTCTAAAATTGTCAAATAATACAGTAACTGGATTTAAACCCATTGCTTCTTTTCGTGCTAACTGGGTCTGAGCACCCAGGTCCCGTCTAACTGCACTGAGAGGAAGGGTGTGTAGCTTTCCCATTGTTTCTTCAATGTGCTATGTGAATAGCTGGTTCTGAAGACCCATAGCACATTTAACCTCAATGACGTAAACATTTTTTTATTATTATTATTTATTTGCTTATTTAAGTTTTTCTAGGTTATGGTATTATTTTTCTAGCCCTTTTTGTGTCAGGGCAGCTTCCCTGCTATTACCACCATTTCCAGCATTACACCCCTAACTTCCTCCATTTTACAGCCATTTTTGGGTGTCAAAATTCGGGAACCCACTGACTTCATTGGGCTTTGTGCTGGGTGTCAAGTTTGGGGTCCTGAACCATATTTTTAACAATGTTTGGCCGAACCCATGGAACCCAATTTTGGACATTACTATAGGTATCCACTATTGGTATCCACTTCATACCAGGAACACTGAACGTTTGCCATTGTGTAGATGCTCTGGCTTAATTGTCGAGAAGTAAAATCTTGGTCATTTTAGAGTTTCTCAGCTTAGGGTTCGGTTTTCCCACATTTCTGTTTCATTTCACTTTTTTTGCAAAATTCATTGTAAAGTACATAGTTCTCCTGTAATTTCACAGTAAATTGGCAAAACCCATAGTGTGGAACCAAAGCCTAAACGTTATGGCTGGTGCGTGAGAAATATATGTTTTTCCCTATTTTGTATCCTCGATTTGTACCCTGCTTTTTTTTTATACATTGATTTTTTTTTCCTCCTTCTGTAAAGAACGTAATCAACTACAATATCCCTCCAGCCTCACTTCTGCATACACCATGATATATAAGGTGCAATCTTAAGCCCATGTGTAAATGTGAACTTTCATCTATTAAAAATCTTAAATGTCAGTCCTAGGAAACTGACATTTATAAAACCTGACAGCCATCTTCAAGCAGAATCATTTTATCCTTGTTACTTTTCCACCTCTGGAGTCTGCGGAACATTAGAAGTAACGTGGCTGTATTCTCAGCCGCCAATATCACGGGCTGATTCATTTACATGCAGCACATTGGTATTGTATGCAAACGTGGCTCATACATATGCATAGGATGGATGCTGAGAGGCGGCTCTGTTTGAGTTCCTCAGACCAGATCTGGACACCTGTCCTGATCATAAATGTTCATTGTCAGATAATGAATCAACAGTAAATTCTCCAGTGGTGAGGTCTCCATCGGGTGGCAGAAAATGCACTAATCTGCGGATAATATAGAAGTATCAGTCAGAATATCACTGTATACTTTACATCACTACACACTTACGCACAGGAAAATTGTGATAAAGACAAAACGTTTAGCTGCTGGACCCCAATTGATCATTTATACAGGGCCCCCAAAAAATGTATTATATCTATACCAGGTCATGGGAAGAAGATTGGTGTAAATTTGGGAGCATGATGTTTTCAACCATATCCCCCATTAGTGGAACTTTGTAGAAAACTAAATTCAAGGGTTTGGTCACTTTACTTCATGTTTTTTGTAATGTATGTGTAGCTGTGGGGGGTAGGATATTATCCTTCGACCATTATATGGACAGAAATGTCTAATTAGATAAAAGGAGGTTTCATTTTACTCAATAAAAGAGTAAATCTAATCAAGAAAGCAGTGCTGAATTTTAATTAGATGTATATTGGTAAATTACCTAAAATCCTGTCCCCTACATTTATGCACACATTACAAAAAACATGAGGTAAAGTGACTAATCTCTTTAAATCATTGCATAGTAATGGTGTAGTTTTGAACTCTGTGCATGAATTGTAGCCATTCCAAATTCAGCGGGACAGTCACGTTTTTTTGGCGCTGTTCCACCGTTCTAGGCAGTTGGAAGAGTGTCCAGGGCTGCCCCTGACTTCCAGAGGTTCTCCTGATTCCTGGTCCCTGCTCCGACACATTAGAGCTGTAGAGTATAGACAAGGGTGCGAGGATCTGCTCCTTCTGCCTCCACATATCTCTGCTTTATAGCAATTCAAAAAGAAAAGAGACTGCACTCCAAACGGATGGGTGCTTTATTAGCCCAAGTGCAACATTTCAGACCCTATTCAGGATCTTTTTTCAAGGCTTGACTTCAACCCCTGAGGAAGTCTCCATTTGGGGACGGAACGCGTGGGGAGCCCTCCCTTTCCAATCCACCGACTGAACCACCCTGACTGTGGACAGCATGGGACTTTGTCCCACACAGCCTCCTGACCTGTCTTACTGACTTGTAATGTATGGACACTTCATATATACGCTCTTTCTGACTTACCTCTAGATACAATAGGGATAGCACATTGCTTTTTAGACCATTGTGATATTTCTACTACTGTATTATCTATATTAGAGCTTGTATTGTGTGCCTACTTAGATATTATATCAAGGGTGGTTCCTATATCTCCTTTTTGTCGGTGGAGGAAATGGTTTGTTGGACTGCCTTACCTGGCAGTACCAACTATATGGTTTGATATGTACTTGGTACATTTTTTAAAGTTTTTATGTTTTCTATCATCCCTATGCCGGGAGATTTGCTTTGTTTTGTATTTGAATAAAGGTTTACTCTTGTATTGTCATACGGCACATTCCTCTTACTAGTTCATATAGGAGGCCACTATATAAGAGGGATTGAGGTCAGTAGGCCACTATATGCGAAGAATGGAAGACAGGATGCCACTCTATAAGAGGGATGGAGGACAGGAGGCCACTATATGAGAGGGGTGGAGAAGGGTAGGAGGCCACTTTATAAAAGAGATGGAGGTCAAGAGGCCACTAAATAAGATGGATGTAGGACAGGAGGCCACTACATAACGGATAGAGGTCAGGGGGGTCACTATATAATAGGGACGGAGGACAAGGGGCCACAACATGAATGAGATGAAGGACAGAAGTAAAGGGAGGATAAAATTAAAGAGGGGTTTTAAATGTCTCTGAGTTACATTAGGGAATATTATATGGGTCCATAGTGGGGTTAGCCACAGGACGGGGGGCATTATACTATGTTGGGGGCATTAAGTTCAACATTATACTTTGCGTTGGGGTGGGACAAGGGGCTGGGAAATGGGCATGGTTTTTGAAAAAGGGAAGGGATTTATGTCCCTATTTTCCTAGCCCAAAAGTTGGGAGGTTTGCTCTATGTACAGCATCAGTAGAACTTAGCAGCTAGTGTATGATGCACAATGTTAGTAACAAAAGGAGGGAGTTTGCCTTGTAAAGTTTCTGTAAAGGGTTTGTGATTTCTCACCATACTGCATATAGGTATAATAAGGAATTATAAAAACCTGCTTGTCATACAGTTACTGAACAGATTTATCCTGCTGACACTAAACATGGTCATCTCACACACTAGAAGGTTAGTCAGTGACCACACTACTGATCAGACATGGGCAGAAGTGGTAAAAACTAACTGGTGATGTTCTCATTCACCTCATTATAAATTATAATACATTCACTGAATTCTTCTTGAAATCTGTTAGGCACAGCGTGATGAATTAATAACATAGTCCCCCCAATTAATTACAAACTATAGTTTCTCAACCAAAATTTAATATATTATATACAGTGCCTCCCCCAGATGAATAAAAATTATGCAGCGGGTTAATTATATCCAGCACTCCCATAAATGAATTGTATTAAATATTACCTCATTATAATTAATGAGGGGGGTCTATGTATAGAATTAATTAATTAACGTTGAATTTATAGAATTGTGTATTAAATGAATTCAGGTGGGTGCTTTTTACAATTGCAGTTATTGAGTTGTCTGTATAACATGTAATAAATCACTGCTTGCTTCTCTGTATAATATCATAAATTAGAGGAAGTGCTGTATAGTAAGTGATTGATTCTAATATATTAAACGCTCCCCGAAAAATTAATTTTAATGCATAGAGTAGTGCCCCCATATTAAAATGTACACAGGGCTGCCCAAATGAGATATACCACCCCCATCAATGATATACAGTGTCCGCTAGTTTTATTAGATACAGTGAAGAACTTTCCTGTTCAGCATCAATCAATTGCAAACAGTATTCAGCAATAACAATAAAATAATTATCATAAATACTTGTGTATAAGTCGAGTTTTTCAGCACAAAAAATCTGCTGAAAAACGTCACCTCGGCTTATACGCGAGTCAATATCAGCTATAAAGAGTAAAAAAAACTTAAATAATAAACTTATATACTCACCCTCCGGTGGCCCCGATGTGCAGCGCTGCTCCCCCGATGTCCGCGCCGCTTGTCTTCAGGCTTCCGTGCCGCTTGTCTTCAGGCTTCCGTGCCCTTCTTCTTTCTTCTGCTGGGCGCCGCCATTGCTCTCTCCCGGCCATGTCTTTCCCCCGGGCGGCGCCTAGTATGACGTCAGCAGCGGCGCGTCATACTAGGCACCGGCCAGGAGAGAGCAATGGCGGCGCCCAGCAGAAGGAAGAAGACGGGCGCGGAAGCCTGAAGACAAGCGGCACGGAAGCCTGAAGACAAGTGGCACGGACATCGGGGGAGCAGCGCTGCACATCGGGGCCACCGGAGGGTGAGTATATAAGTTTATTTTTTTTTTATGTTGGGGGCTAGCTGTATACCACTGGGGGCAAGCTGAATACCACTGGGGGCAAGCTGTATACCACTGGGGGCAGGCTGTATACCACTGGGGGCAGGCTGTATACCACTGGGGCAGGCTGTATACTACTGGGGGAAAGCTGTATACTACTGGGGGCAGGCTGTATACTACTGGGGGCAGGCTGTATACTACTGGGGGCAGGCTGTATACTCCTGGGGGCAGGCTGTATATTACTTGGGGCAGGCTGTATACTACTCGGGGCAGGCAGTATTCTACTAAGGGCAGGCTGTATACTACTGGGGGCAAGCTGTATACTACTGGGGGCTGGTTGGCTATATATTGGGGGGGGGCTGTGACCAATGCCTTTCCCACCCTCGGCTTATACTCGAGTCAGTAGTTTTTCCCAGTTTTTGGTGGTAAAATTAGGGGTCTCGGCTTATACTCCGGTCGGCTTATACTCAAGTATATACGGTAACTAACTTAAGTGCATGGCTCCATCAATTTCTATCTTCTCTGTAGCACTACATTGTCATTGTTTGCTTGTGCCCGGGAGGTTAGCACAAGCAGAAGTAAGATAATAGTAACAGGTAATCAATTGTAACCATGTCTCAAAGACACAGATACAATTTTTCTTGTCAGCAGCATATCAGTACTTTAGTGGCCTTTACTATCTGCACTAAGTACTACTTACAAGAGTGGTCAGAGGCCTCTGTGAGGAAGAGGGCCCCGGGAAGCTGCCCAGTTTGCATTCCCCAATGATGACCCTGCACAGTACATTTACACTTTGTTGTCAAAATTTTTGCTGACATTGTAACCTTGTATTGTATTTAAATATTGTCCAGTCAAGACTTTTAGATCTGTAGGAGACAAGAAAAAGAAAATGCAAAAATAAAAAATAAGATTATATGAAGTCATTGGGGGGCATTAATCATAGTGTTTCGCCTATTTTTGTACCTGGTTTGTTCTTTTTTTTGGCATGTGATTTATGGTTAATGAAGTTTTGCCTTATTAAAAGAGTTTTTATTATAATGTACAGGAAATAGAGTCTGACAACATTTTCAGATCTGCACATTAAGATTGAGAATTATCCCACTCAGAAATATGATCTCCACAGAAAATGATGAAGTAGAAGTATGAAGACCTTTGTTTTAAGTAATGAAAAGGGTCTTTTCAAGTGCACCTGTTCAGAGTAGGTGTATTTTTGCACCTTTTTTTACACCTTTTAGGCGCAAAATAGTGATATATGCTGTGCAAACAGCTACAGAAGAGCCATTTTCGTCAGGTTTCCCAAAAATTACCAGTTTGCGCTGTTTTGCCCCGGGTTTTGGCGCACCCGATCAGATTGTGTCGCATTAATGCCGGGTTGCATGCAACGATAATCGTGGGGTGTTGCCATCGGAGAACCCGACGGTTTCGGAAAAACCGCGGTATTTTTTTTTTTTAAATGTGCCGTTTCACACGCACTTATATGCACCAGGAAGAGGATGGTGAACTCCAGTGGACCTCGACGCAGCAGCGACACCTAGTCGATATTGGGCACAGGGCCTTAGTGAATCCCGGCAAGCTCAGAATCAACGTCGGACAATGCGCCGCTGGATCGCGAATTGACCAGGTAAGTAAATGATCCCTACTATGTCATATAAGGTGCAGAGACTCAAAACTACTAGGTGCCGAACTTTTGTTTGGACCAAAAAAAGTCGCAAATTTGAGACAAATTTACTAACTGCGCCAAAAAATTGCGCAGAAAACAGCAAAAACTGTCTAAAAAACTGTGATCGATGTCCCCCATTGGGCATTAAACATTGCACAACCCTGTTCATAAATGTCAAATAAAAATATAACAAATTCGCAGTACAGAATAACTATCTTGGTGAAGAAGAATTGTGAATTACAAAAATAATAGATGAAAAAGCCTAACATGGAGTCATTTCACGTAACACCTGGCGCTTTTCACCGCACACCTCTGCTCTTTGCTGACATTTCACTGTACTTATTTAAGCAATAAGATATTACACGTATGATTGAAGGGTGCGTTAAGGTCAAGCAGCTCCTATCTTCCTTGTTACCAGGCTCTTTTTCCCCCTGAAGGAAAGCACATGTTTCACCTCACTATAACAGCACATAACTTTCTTATTGGGGTTATTTCAGAGAGGACAACATTTTTGCACATTCATGATAAATCAGAACATATTTACTGTAAAAGGTCCAGCCAGCTTAACAATTTCTAAAATAACATCCAAAAGTCTTAAAGGATGGAAGAGGAGCCAAATACCTTATAACAAAGACTGCAAGACAATATGTAATGCAATGTGTGTTTTGTTTTGTAGCATGTATATGAATCCAAAGTCTTGTCCAATGTTTGAGAACAAATCAGAACAATGTGTAACAATATCCAATATAACAAGCAGTATAAAATCAAAGCCTTTAAAGAGAACCTGTCAGGTCAATAGGGACCATAAAATCATCTACAGATCTATATGGACCTGTGGTTTAGGGTCCCAAATCGACCTCTATAAGATCTATCAGTAGCCTCCATTAAAAAAAAAAAAAACATGTGTACTCACTTAGATGTGAGTCAGATTAGGCACATTGAACTTACATCTGAAGATCCAGCGCTAGTGCTTCCTATCGCGTTACAGGGGGATACAGGGGGATTTAGGACACTAAACTACCAGTCCGTAAAGACCTGTTACTGGTTTAGTGTCCCATTCTCCTGCCCCAGAACCTTCTCTTCATGAAGCCACTTCTGGGTTCACTTACTGTAGTGATGGCGACCTTTTAGAGAACGAGAGCCCAAACTACAACCAAGACCCACTTCTTTATCGATGAGTGGCAACACAAAAATGTAATTAGTTATTTGTACTCCCTGCTCTGTCACATCTTTCATTGATACCAGCATCCTGAGAACACGAATAAAGCAGACTGACCGTATTAATGGTTAACCCAAAAAACCTCTGCCTGCCCTCGTCACCCACCCAAAAAACAACATAAGACACCACCTGGATGAAAAAAAGTAGAGGTCGGCCACAGCTTTATTAATAACAATGTCTACATTTAAACTGACCTGTGGGAAAACCGGACCCTTTCCCAAACATTTCACCTCACATGCCTGGCCCCGCCTCCATGGGGGCATGTTCTGGTTGGTCTGTCAGGTGATTTCTCTACAAGCCGAGAGGGTCCAGATTCCACCACAGGCCAAGCTGTGACTTCCAAACCAACAGGAAAAAACACAACTAAAATTACATAAATCAACATACAATCAAATCGAGAGCACATGCATAGGAATAACAAAAATTTTACCTAAGGGAGAGCGGGTGGGAATCTCTTGAGCGCAGAGCAGTCCAAAAGAGGCCAGACTAGCTCCGCAGTCAAGGCTAAATAGCCCAGGCTAGCGCCATCAAGTGGCCAGCTAGTTTAGCTGGCCACATGACCCGGCAGGCAGGGGGGGGGGGCGAGGTAGAAGAAATAAGGGAGGCAGGATGGGCCAAAAACTTGTACACACGGCCAGTCCTGCAGCCCCCAGGCTTAAGCAGCCTGCGGGCTGAGCAGAAAATAGAGGAAATTTGGATGATCGTTGTAGCTTCCCTCCAGGGTCCCATAAACAGGAAGAATTGTTAGGGCCGGAGAAGGAGCTACAACGATAATCCAGATCCGTCCACACATTCCCACTCCTCCAGTAGTCCCAGATAGCACTGTCACTTTAAAATAGCTCTGTGCACAGCAAGTCCTGGGCTCTCTGGGACTGCAGGAAGATACCTGGATTACTCTCTTGTGATGGCCTGGGTGCCCACAGAGAGGGCTCTGAGCGCCACCTCTGGCACCCGTGCCAAAGGTTCACCACCACTGACTGTGAACTTCTGTGGATGAACAAGATTTCCGCAAGAGCCGGACGGCATCACTAGCTCCAGAGGTCCTGAAACCACATATTGCAAGCAGGTCAAAAGTACACATCCTCCATTCCCCAAGCAGCTCTAGTACCATATGTAGGAAGTGATATCTAGACGTGTAGGGGCTAAAATAAGCACACAGTCCAGGGCCTCTGGAAGTATTATCCACCCCTATCTATTGACATTCTGCCATGCTCATTTATCTGCCCCATGTATCTTTCATTGGGTTTCTTCCAAGCATTATACTGCAGCTTGTCATGTGATCATTAAATGGGTATTCTGGGAATATGATGAACATCTGATACAAAAACCCATGATGCTATAGTTAAATGAATATAATAAAACTCAATGTCATTAGTCACAAAATGGAGCATAAATAGTTTGATTTTATGATTCACAACATTTAATGGCCTCTCTAAAGTAGGTCGAGTTATCACAAAGATGGCCGCCATGGAAACTACAAGTCCCATGATCCTTTAGTTCTCAGTAACAGCTCCTCCCTCTTATGCCTTGCTCCCTGTGATGATGTAACAGACTTTCTTGCTCTGTTACTATAGTAATGATGTGTAACTGCCATCCCTGCACATCATTACAAAACTGTCCATACTGGATGCACTGCAACCAACCAACTACAGCCAAACTTAGTGCCCAGGCAGGTACAGGCCATGTGATGTGGACATTTGACCAGTGGCCATCTTCTGTCCTGTGTCCTGCTCAGCGTGGAGGAAATCAACGGACTGATTAAAGGGCCAGTAGCATCTTAATACTTGATTGCATTGTATGTCCACAGCATATTAGCTTATATTTTGAGTACCCATTTGTATATGAATTATGCATATTCCTGGAATACCCCTTTAAAAGCAAGGCAGAATATGTTGCCATTACGTGGATAAATAGTTATGTTAGGGAATTAGTACTGCCATATAATAATATGAATGGACCCAGGCAGGAGTTTAGTATTCTGGCTATTTACTCAAAGGTAAAGCCTTGTCTCCATTCACTTCACTGTTTATAACTTGCGCATGCCGAAAATTCATGGGCTGTTGCTTACTACTTTATATTTCTACCATGCAGGATTTATATACTGCAGCATAGTAAAACTGATGAGCTGAGAGTCGGAGAGAGGCTTCATTTCCTCTCTTCACCATTTCATCCTTTATTATTGATATTACTCTGCCTTTAACAAGACACGTTATCACCTCTATAGTTCTATTTCTATACACTCATATAGTATTTCTACAGGTTGGACTGCTGTGTACTAAATTGTGGGTTAATTTTGTATGTCAGCAGTCACTTTACATCACTGAGTTGTCATTTATCCCTTGGATGTCACTTTTTGTTGGGATCAGACAGGGAAATTTTATATTAAGTTTATCTTTTATGTGGTTTTATATATAAAATGCAGAACCAGCAAAAGTTATATATACTTTTAATATAACGGGAAAATATGAACAATAGATAGATATAAGATAGATAGAGGGATAAAGGAATTTTGCAACATGTTGCAGACTCACGGGCTGGTTCTCCTCTATACAGCAGCTTGAATCTATCCCCAATGGTTGCTATCCAGGAGATACTATACCGTAAGTAACTGTGATAGTTTTAGCAGCGCAGTGTGGAGATGTGAGGCAAGAAGTTGGAGACACCTGACTGGCAATTCCTGTGGTGATGGTCAGGAGAATTCATTTTATTTCATGGGAAATTGTCACCTGTGAGGAGTCCACCAGGAAGTACTCCAGGATGGACCAGTTTCGAACAGCCCAAGAAGGCAGCAGATGCAACTGACTTCATCAGTAAGTGGTGTCTATCTCCGCTATATGTATCTCATCCCTTGCAGAGTTGATAGTGAAGTGTAGGTTACCACATTAGATATTGCGCTGCTTATTAAAAACAAGTTATACTTATTAGAACAAATAATGCTTATAGAAAGATCCATGCTTATTAATAAAAAACACATTTATTTGACAATTTTTGTGTTCAGATTAGGCAGATGTATTGGGACGACACATTTCTGGGAGGATTTACCCTTCTTCAGGTCCAAAATATTGTTCGTGGAGAGAAGATACCTGGAGAGTGGTGACAGACGGATATCCCCATGTCAGACCACCGAGGAGTAAGCACAAACAAGGGAGCAACCCTAGTGTAGTATTGCTGAATAAGGGTGACAAAAAGATGTATCTGTGCGGTAAATCCCTCACCTGGTTCCAGGCTTGAGAGAAAGTAAACAATGGCAGCCAATCTGACCTTTCAGCCTTGTGTTGAATGGGTCTAGGAAATCCCTTATAAAGATTCAGTGTATCCCCTCTTCTCCTCCTCCACCCGTAACCCCTTTTAAATGTGCCCTATGGAACACCCGCTCTGTGTGTAATAAACTAGAAGCAGTTCATGACCTTTTTGTTTCTAAGTCTTTTGACAAGCTTGCCATCACGGAAACATGGATCCAGCACGATGACCATACCTCGGTTGCGGCATTGTCGTATGGTGGTTTACACTTTTCTCACTGTTCCAGACTGAGAATAGGCAGGGAGGTGGGGTAGGCATACTCCTCTCCCCACAATGCAGCTTCCAGGTCATTCCTCCTGTACCCTCTCTTACTTTCCCATCTTTTGAGTTTCATACCCTCAGACTGTTCTGCCCATTCTCAGTCTATCGCCCTTCTCATGCTCTTTGATCTGCCAGTGATGTTAGATTTATCTCTACCTTAACTCGAACCTCTCATGCAAGTCTCCAGGACTTCTCCCGAGTTGCTCCAATTCTCTAGAATGCCCTTCCCCGGGCTCTCGGACTAATACCCACCCTCCAAAGCTTCAAACATGCTCTTAAAACCCATCTCTTTAGGCAAGCCTATAACACTCACTAACTGCATGAAATGTCAACTCTCCCTTTACTAATCCATCCTATGTCCTATCTCCCGTCTGTTATCCGGCAAACAGCTGATATTTACCAAGTTACAGGCTTCTCTGCAGTCTTTTTCACCTTGGACCCTGTAAATAAGATGGAGGCTGATGGCTGGTTCAAGCAGCAAAATTTTTAATTTATTTATTTATTAATTTATTTTATATTTTTCTCTTATAAAGAATGGCTGGACCATTATACAATCTCTTTTATCTCTTGTGTCACCCCTCATCCTCATAGACTGTAAGCTCTTGTGTCACCCCTTCATCCTCATAGACTGTAAGCACGTGTCACCCTTCATCCTCATAGACTGTAAGCTCTTGTGTCACCCTTCATCCTCATACACTGTAAGCTCTTGTGTCACCTGCTCATCCTCATAGACTGTAAGCTCTTGTGTCACTTCCTCATCCTCATAGTTGGTAAGCTCTTGTGTCACCTCCTCATCCTCATAGACTGTAAGCTCTTGTGTCACTCCCTCATCCTCATAGACTGTAAGCTCTTGTGTCACTCCCTCATCCTCATAGACTGTAAGCTCTTGTGTCACCCTCTCATCCTCATAGACTGTAAGCTCTTGTGTCACCTCCTCATCCTCATAGACTGTAAGCACTTGTGTCACCTCCTTCATCCTCATAGACTGTAAGCTCTTGTGTCACCCCTCATCCTCATACACTGTAAGCTCTTGTGTCACCCCTTCATCCTCATAGACTGTAAGCTCGTGTCACCCTTCATCCTCATAGACTGTAAGCTCTTGTGTCACCCCCTCATCCTCATAGACTGTAAGCTCTTGTGTCATCCCCCTTATCCTCATAGACAATCCACCTTGATTCTGGCATAAAGAATCCCCCCACCACATTAAAAATATTAAAGTTATGCATTTATCTATGGATTATAGTGTATGCAGCACTATCCCACTATGCTTGCTCCCACCGAATTAATTTTAACAGTGCCCCCCTTTGATTAAAATGTAGATAGATAGGTAGATAGATACCTGAAGGAAGGCCAAGCAGCACAAACCTTGACTAAAAAATAATGGGTGCAGGCATCCCAGGACTGGGCCACAAGTCCTCTAGCTAAAGTATGAAGAAAGCGGGCAGCACTCCAATTTGGATAAAAAATACAAAAGTGACTTTATTCCATGGTGAGTAACAGTAACAGCGACGTTTCGGCCCTGTAAGAGCCTTTTTCAAGCCATTTACACAGTGAAAATGGTGGATGTATATACATACAACAAGTGGTCACATGACCGATTGAAACACGCCCACCATTTTTACATATTTGTGATACAATACATATTATTTAACAAAATAGATTTAGTAAACAATAGACATAATGCACATTAAGGCCCCTTCTACACTAGCGAGTGTGATGCGATGAACTCGCATCACACTTGCAACGCAAGCTGCCGGGAACGCACGGCCCGAACCCTGCACCGCGGGAGTGAACTGACATGCTGAGTTCACTCCCGCGGTGCAGCGTTCGGGCCGTGCGTTCCCGGCAGCTTGCGTTGCGAGTGTGATGCGAGTTCATCGCATCACACTCGCTAGTGTAGAAGGGGCCTAATACTACATTTATATATATATGCTTGATGTTAAAATATAACATATACAACAATCCCCGTTGTTGGTGACATTATTTGGATTTACAACACTGACCGCGTCTGTGAGAAAGTGCTCAAGTGCTTATGTGCCAAGAGACAAAGAATGCGTTTCCCAGGTGTTCCCCCATGACGGCCGTCAACCCTGATCGGTTAAACTTGTATCCGAAACAGACAAAGGGAAAAACTGTGGTGGAACGCACGGTGGAACGCACACTCTAAGCGTTGTTGTGCACATGCGCAGTGTGTACCGGCAAGCGCGTCTGGTGCCATGGCAACATGGAAAGAAACAAAGTTACCGCTTATCGTTTGTTGATCTAACAACAGGACACTAGTAAGTAGCACTGGTAGATTGAAGCGGCAAACAATAAAAATACCATATCCACTGTGTGAGGCAGAAGTGTCAGCCATAGAGAAGGACCAATAGGCTGTAATATTGTTATTGCATAATGTTATTAATGTCTCTTGGCACATAAGCACTTGAGCTCTTTCTCACAGACGCGGTCAGTGTTGTAAATCCAAATAATGTCACCAACAACGGGGATTGTTGTATATGTTATATTTTAACATCAAGCATATGTATATAAATGTATTATTAATGTGCACTATGTCTATTGTTTACTAAATCTATTTTGTTAAATAATATGTATTGTATCACAAATATGTAAAAATGGTGGGCGTGTTTCAATCGGTCACGTGATCACTTGTTGTATGTATATACATCCACCATTTTCACTGTTTAAATGGCTTGAAAAAGGCTCTTACAGGGCCGATAACGTCCCTGTTACTGTTACTCACCATGGAATAAAGTCCCTTTTGTAATTTTTATCCACATTGGAGTGCTGCCCGCTTTCTTCATACGATGGATAGATAGATAGATAGATAGGTAAAGAATTGTGAGTAAAGATTATGTTAGGCTTCAGTCTCAGACCTGGTACGTTGCTGGTTGGATGTTCGGTGCCAGACATGAGCGTACTGCAGAGAGGTGAAGTCAGCCCCAAGGGAGCAGAATGAGTCTAAGTACTAATCTATAAGCAGATGTTGCACTTGAGTCATCATGACCTCTCCATCTGCCCTGGGTATCAATAGTATTTATTGCTGTCACATCTATTTCAAACTCTATTACCAAATGTTCATCTTCACCCCAACTCAAGTCATCATTATTATAAAAGCTGCAACATATAATCATATCATGGTCTATTATTATGTACAGTTATATGATGGTGCAGCTACACTAATGTGTAATAATATTATGGTGCAGATTTAATAATATTATAGTGCAGCTACACTAATGTATAATAATATTATAGTGCAGCTACACTAATGTATAATAATATTATAGTGCAGCTACACTAATGTATAATAATATTTTGGTACAGCTACACCAATGCAGCATAATTTCTACTTTCTAGATGTCTGACACTGAGATGGCACCCATGATAAGTCTTTAGGTTTTGCTGGTCACCCTATGATGATCCCACAGCTTGGGTGACAGAAACCATGTTACAGATAAGAGCATGGCCTTAATATAACAAAGTGATGTAGCTAGAGCAGTTTATTAGGGTATCGTAGCCTATATAATAATACATAATAATAGAAACTACAGTGAATAACACATTTTCTTTGGCCGATCAACTTAGGTTTTTTATTCATGGCACTGAATTGGCTTCATTCGGGTAAGTGGGTCGGGCAGTGTAATTGAATAGGCAAATAATTAACTATTTGATTTGCTGGCTGTGACATATGGATTTTTTTAAGTGCTCTTCCATCTCCAGCCAAATTGTGCTAATGGGTCAGACAGTTTATAGGTTATAATAACACAAAAGTCTTTTACTCTCAGAGACGATTTTATGGTCATTCTCTGCTGGGACTAAATTCCAGAACTTTAATGAGTGACCTATTTAATGACGGGGACATTGCTATGCTAAAACAAAATATTAGGGGGTATTATAGACCCGCCCCACATATGGTGTATTTGGAAACAGTAAGAAGCTGCGGCTGGCTGTGCAACATTTTATTTCTGTATTTCTTATTTTATCATTTGAGAAGTTGCACATTTAAGTGAATGTGCTGATGCGGGTACAGGAATACCACATGCGGTCCCCCACCAAAGTGCCCAACAGTCTACAATGGGGTCTGTTTGGCTTTCTCTTTCCAGGACTTCTTCATCATGTAACTTTTAACGGAACATGGGTCAGAGGCTCCTAACAGAGCATTCTACCTATATAGAAGGCCTATGCCAAACCCTTTGATAGATGTCACATACACAGATTGTGGGTAGATCTCTTCTGTGTTCTAAAGAACCTGTAGGTAGCTGTCTGAATGTTAGCACAAGGTCTAGAATAGAGATGAGCGAAGCTTCACCAGATGTTTCATGAGATTCTATTCAGATCTGAACATATTTTACTTTCGTTGTTCAGGATAGTGCTACATAATTTGTCACATACTGTATCTTCCGCTGTCGTAGTTTGCAACTTAGGATGCTTTTTAACTTGACTTTTCATAGTGTGAACTACTCTTTATGTTGCTGGTTGCATTGAGACTAATTGTAGCACACCCAGATTCTCCGCAGCTCTGCTCTGCTCCAGCAATAGTGAAGTTGCTGTGATGGGTAGGCCTATGCAATAGTCAGCTCTGGCCACCTCTATAGATCTCTAGTTCACACCCAGTTTTCTGCTGGTTGCACCATATTATATTCTCTTGCTGCTCTTCTGTATTTCTGGTTATCCGATATTAGCTTACGCTTTTTGATTATCCCTTTGTGTTTAGATTTTGTGCATTATCTTCTCTCTCTCATGTAACTTGTATCTCTGACCTTTCTTTTGTTCTATTTGGTTGTTTCATGCTCCCACCTTGGCATAGGGAGGGATTATCTTAACACCTAGGATACGCAGAGGCAAGCAGACGTTGACTGCTTTCGGGGATCAGTTAAGGGTTCCAGTCTCTTCATTACATAATTCATTTCTAGTCCTCTAAACAGCTTTGTTTTTACTTATTTTTATTTTATTATCATTTTTTAAATTTTCAGTTTTTTACTAGAGATGAGCGAACATGCTCGTCCGAGCTTGATGCTCGGTCGAGCATTAGGGTACTCGAAACTGCTCGTTACTCGGACGAATACTTCGCCCGCTCGAGAAAATGGCAGCTCCCGCCGTTTTGCTTTTTGGCGGCCAGAAACAGAGCCAATCACAAGCCAGGAGACTCTGCACTCCACCCAGCATGACGTGGTACCCTTACACGTCGATAGCAGTGGTTGGCTGGCCAGATCAGGTGACCCTGGGATAGACTAGCCGCTGGCCGCGCTGCTCGGATCATTCTGTCTCTGGATGCCGCTAGGGAGAGAGCTGCTGCTGCTCAGGGAAAGCGTTAGGGTGTTCTATTAGCTTACTGTTAGGCAGGAGTGATTCTCAAAGAACCCAACAGCCCTTCTTAGGGCTACAATAACGTTCTACTTTTTTTATTTTAATTTGCATCTTTTACCATTTTGTGAGGAATTAGCAGGGGGACTTGCTACCGTTGTGTTTAGCTCTTAGTGGCACACATATCCATAGCAAAGACCGAAGTGGGAAAATTCAGTAGGGGTTGGATTTCTATTAGGCAATAACTCAGTGTCATCTCATCTGGCATAGTACTGTGCTTCCTTTGATACTTGGCTAGAAAATAGCCATAGGAGAATACAAACAGCTTCTTGAAGCCTACAGTAGCGTTCTATATATTTGATTTCTGGTTGATCTGCTGGTGGCTGTAGTTTCTGCAGTGCATGTACTTGCCAATTCTGAGCAATTTGTAGTGAGACTTGCGACCGCTGTGTTCTGCGCTTAGTGGCGCACATATCCATAGCAAAGGCTGAAGTGGCAAAATTCAGTAGGGGTTGGATTTCTATTAGGCAATAACTCAGTGTCATCTCATCTGGCATAGTACTGTGCTTCCTTTGATACTTGGCTAGAAAATAGCCATAGGAGAATACAAACAGCTTCTTGAAGCCTACAGTAGCGTTCTATATATTTGATTTCTGGTTGATCTGCTGGTGGCTGTAGTTTCTGCAGTGCATGTACTTGCCAATTCTGAGCAATTTGTAGTGAGACTTGCGACCGCTGTGTTCTGCGCTTAGTGGCGCACATATCCATAGCAAAGGCTGAAGTGGCAAAATTCAGTAGGGGTTGGATTTCTATTAGGCAATAACTCAGTGTCATCTCATCTGGCATAGTACTGTGCTTCCTTTGATACTTGGCTAGAAAATAGCCATAGGAGAATACAAACAGCTTCTTGAAGCCTACAGTAGCGTTCTATATATTTGATTTCTGGTTGATCTGCTGGTGGCTGTAGTTTCTGCAGTGCATGTACTTGCCAATTCTGAGCAATTTGTAGTGAGACTTGCGACCGCTGTGTTCTGCGCTTAGTGGCGCACATATCCATAGCAAAGGCTGAAGTGGCAAAATTCAGTAGGGGTTGGATTTCTATTAGGCAATAACTCAGTGTCATCTCATCTGGCATAGTACTGTGCTTCCTTTGATACTTGGCTAGAAAATAGCCATAGGAGAATACAAACAGCTTCTTGAAGCCTACAGTAGCGTTCTATATATTTGATTTCTGGTTGATCTGCTGGTGGCTGTAGTTTCTGCAGTGCATGTACTTGCCAATTCTGAGCAATTTGTAGTGGGACTTGCGACCGCTGTGTTCTGCGCTTAGTGGCGCACATATCCATAGCAAAGGCTGAAGTGGCAAAATTCAGTAGGGGTTGGATTTCTATTAGGCAATAACTCAGTGTCATCTCATCCGGCATAGTACTGTGCTTCCTTTGATACTTGGCTAGAAAATAGCCATAGGAGAATACAAACAGCTTCTTGATCTTGAAGCCTACAGTAGCGTTCTATATATTTGATTTCTGGTTGATCTGCTGGTGGCTGTAGTTTCTGCAGTGCATGTACTTGCCAATTCTGAGCAATTTGTAGTGGGACTTGCGACCGCTGTGTTCTGCGCTTAGTGGCGCACATATCCATAGCAAAGGCCGAAGTGGCAAAATTCAGTAGGGGTTGGATTTCTATTAGGCAATAACTCAGTGTCATCTCATCCGGCATAGTACTGTGCTTCCTTTGATACTTGGCTAGAAAATAGCCATAGGAGAATACAAACAGCTTCTTGAAGCCTACAGTAGCGTTCTATATATTTGATTTCTGGTTGATCTGCTGGTGGCTGTAGTTTCTGCAGTGCATGTACTTGCCAATTCTGAGCAATTTGTAGTGAGACTTGCGACCGCTGTGTTCTGCGCTTAGTGGCGCACATATCCATAGCAAAGGCTGAAGTGGCAAAATTCAGTAGGGGTTGGATTTCTATTAGGCAATAACTCAGTGTCATCTCATCCGGCATAGTACTGTGCTTCCTTTGATACTTGGCTAGAAAATAGCCATAGGAGAATACAAACAGCTTCTTGATCTTGAAGCCTACAGTAGCGTTCTATATATTTGATTTCTGGTTGATCTGCTGGTGGCTGTAGTTTCTGCAGTGCATGTACTTGCCAATTCTGAGCAATTTGTAGTGGGACTTGCGACCGCTGTGTTCTGCGCTTAGTGGCGCACATATCCATAGCAAAGGCCGAAGTGGCAAAATTCAGTAGGGGTTGGATTTCTATTAGGCAATAACTCAGTGTCATCTCATCCGGCATAGTACTGTGCTTCCTTTGATACTTGGCTAGAAAATAGCCATAGGAGAATACAAACAGCTTCTTGAAGCCTACAGTAGCGTTCTATATATTTGATTTCTGGTTGATCTGCTGGTGGCTGTAGTTTCTGCAGTGCATGTACTTGCCAATTCTGAGCAATTTGTAGTGAGACTTGCGACCGCTGTGTTCTGCGCTTAGTGGCGCACATATCCATAGCAAAGGCTGAAGTGGCAAAATTCAGTAGGGGTTGGATTTCTATTAGGCAATAACTCAGTGTCATCTCATCCGGCATAGTACTGTGCTTCCTTTGATACTTGGCTAGAAAATAGCCATAGGAGAATACAAACAGCTTCTTGATCTTGAAGCCTACAGTAGCGTTCTATATATTTGATTTCTGGTTGATCTGCTGGTGGCTGTAGTTTCTGCAGTGCATGTACTTGCCAATTCTGAGCAATTTGTAGTGGGACTTGCGACCGCTGTGTTCTGCGCTTAGTGGCGCACATATCCATAGCAAAGGCCGAAGTGGCAAAATTCAGTAGGGGTTGGATTTCTATTAGGCAATAACTCAGTGTCATCTCATCCGGCATAGTACTGTGCTTCCTTTGATACTTGGCTAGAAAATAGCCATAGGAGAATACAAACAGCTTCTTGATCTTGAAGCCTACAGTAGCGTTCTATATATTTGATTTCTGGTTGATCTGCTGGTGGCTGTAGTTTCTGCAGTGCATGTACTTGCCAATTCTGAGCAATTTGTAGTGGGACTTGCGACCGCTGTGTTCTGCGCTTAGTGGCGCACATATCCATAGCAAAGGCCGAAGTGGCAAAATTCAGTAGGGGTTGGATTTCTATTAGGCAATAACTCAGTGTCATCTCATCTGGCATAGTACTGTGCTTCCTTTGATACTTGGCTAGAAAATAGCCATAGCAATAGGATAGCATTGTTTGGTTTTAAAAACTCAAAAAAAAGCAAAAAACACAAAAAAAAAAAAAAAAACACAAAAAAAAACAAAAAAAAGTAAAAAAAAAAATAAAGTTATAACTCTCATTTTAAAAATGTTTAACCCGAGGGCTAGGGGTAGAGGACGAGGGCGGGGACGTGGGCGTCCAACTACTGCAGGGGTCAGAGGCCGTGGTCCTGGGCGGGGTGAGACACCACCTGCTGATGAGGGAGCAGGGGAACGCCGCAGAGCTACACTCCCTAGGTTCATGTCTGAAGTTACTGGGACTCGTGGTAGAGCACTGTTGAGGCCAGAACAGTGCGAACAGGTGATGTCGTGGATTGCTGACAATGCTTCGAGCAATTTGTCCACCACCAGTCAGTCTTCCACGCAGTCCACCCATGTCACCGAAATCGCCACTCCTCCAGCTCCTGCACCTCAGCCTCCTCCCCCCCAGTCTGCCCCCTCCCAGGAAAATTTGGCATTTGAACCGGCATACTCTGAGGAACTGTTTTCTGGACCCTTCCCACAGTCACAAACCACTTGTCCGGTTGCTGCTGAGCAATTTTCCGATGCCCAGGTTTTCCACCAGTCACAGTCTGTGGGTGATGATGACCTTCTTGACGTAGTGGAAGTGTGTAAAGAGGTGTCCGACGATGAGGAGACACGGTTGTCAGACAGTGGGGAAGTTGTTGTCAGGGCAGGAAGTCCGAGGGGGGAGCAGACTGAGGGATCGGAGGATGATGAGGTGACAGACCCAAGCTGGGTTGAGAGGCCGGGTGAACACAGTGCTTCTGAGACGGAGGAGAGTCCTCGACCTGAACAGGTTGGAAGAGGCAGTGGTGGGGCCAGACGGAGAGGCAGGGCCAGAGCTGGTGCATCAGCGCCACTGTCAACTAGTGAAGCTCCCGTGGTGAGGGCTCTTGCGGCGAGGGCTAGATCTTCAGAAGTGTGGAGGTTCTTTAAGGAAACACCGGATGACCGACGGACTGTGGTGTGCAACATTTGCCAAACCAGGCTCAGCAGGGGTTCCACCACTACTAGCTTAACTACCACCAGTATGCGCAGGCATATGAATGCTAAGCACCCCACTCAGTGGCAACAAGCCCGTTCACCTCCGGCCGTGCACACCACTGCTCCTTCCCCTGTGTCAGCTGCTAGTCAGCCCCCTGCCCAGGACCCTGGCACAAAAACCCCATCGTCGCCTCCACGATCCTCCACAGCATCCACCAGCGTTCAGCTCTCCATACCCCAGACGCTGGAGCGGAAACGCAAATATAGTGCAACCCACCCGCACGCCCAAGCCCTTAATGTGCACATCTCCAGATTGCTTAGCCTGGAGATGCTGCCTTATAGGCTAGTAGAGACCGAGGCCTTTCGCAACCTCATGGCGGCGGCCGCCCCTCGGTATTCGGTCCCCAGCCGCCACTACTTTTCCCGATGTGCCGTCCCAGCCCTGCACCAGCACGTGTCAGACAACATCATCCGTGCCCTGACCAACGCCGTTTCTGACAAGGTCCACCTGACCACGGACACGTGGACGAGTGCTGCCGGGCAGGGCCACTATATATCGCTGACGGCACATTGGGTTAACTTGGTGGAGGCTGGGACCGAGTCTGACCCTGGGGCTGCTCATATACTGCCGACGCCGAGGATTGCGGGGCCTACCTCGGTCCAGGTGTTTCAGGCCTACTATGCCTCCTCCTCCTCCCACCCCTCCTCCACCTCCTCCTCCGAACTACCATCCGTGGGCACGGCGCCATCAGTCGGTAGCTCTAGGCACAGCAGCAGTGCCGTCGCTAAGCGACAGCAGGCGGTGCTCAAACTGCTGAGCCTAGGCGACAAAAGGCACACCGCCCAAGAGCTATTACAGGGCATCACGGCGCAGACTGATCTGTGGCTGGCACCGCTGAACCTCAAGCCGGGAATGGTTGTGTGTGACAACGGCCGTAACCTGGTGGCGGCTCTGCAACTCGGCAGACTGACACATGTGCCATGCCTGGCCCATGTGTTAAATCTGATAGTGCAGCGTTTCCTCAAGACATACCCCAATCTGTCTGATTTGCTCACGAAGGTGCGCCGCATCTGTGCGCATTTCAGGAAGTCCAGCCCAGATGCTGCCACTCTCAGGGCAGCGCAGCGCCGCCTCCAACTGCCCGCTCACCGACTGTTGTGCGACGTGCCCACGAGGTGGAATTCAACACTGACCATGTTATCCAGAGTTTACCAGCAGCGCAGAGCGATTGTAGACTGCCAGATGTCAACTTCCACCAGAACTGGTAGTCAGGTCAGTCAGCTTCCTCAAGTCTACAATGAGGAGTGGACGTGGATGTCTGATATCTGTCAGGTGCTGAGTAACTTTGAGGAGTCAACACAGATGGTCAGTGGCGATGCCGCCATCATCAGCCTCACCATCCCGCTGCTTGGCCTGTTGAAAAACTCTCTGGTCAGCATGAAGTCGGAAGCTTTGCGCTCGTCACAAGAGACGGGGGAAGAATATTCCCTTGTTGATAGCCAAAGCACCCTGAGGTCTGTTTCTCAGCGCATATCGGAGGAGGTGGAGGTGGAGGAGGATGAGGAGGAAGAGGAGGAGAATGTTGGCGAGACACAAGAGGGGACCATTGTTGAGTCCTTCACTGTTCAGCGTGTATGGGCAGAAGAAGAGGAGTTGGAGGAGTTGGAGGAGGAGGAAATGGACAGTCAGGCCAGTGAGGGGAGTGAATTCTTACGCGTTGGTACTCTGGCGCATATGGCAGATTTCATGCTAGGCTGCCTATCCCGTGACCCTCGCGTTCAAAGAATTTATTCCAGCACCGATTACTGGGTGTTCACTCTCCTGGACCCACGGTACAAGCAAAATCTTCCCACTCTCATCCCTGGAGAGGAAAGGAGTGTGAGAATGCATGAATACCAGCAGGCCCTGGTGCACAAGCTGAAACAGTATTTCCCTTCTGACAGCGCTAGCGGCAGAGTGCGTAGTTCTGCGGGACAAGTAGCGAGGGAGAGTAGGCGAGCAGGCAGCTTGTCCAGCACTGGCAAGGGTACGCTTTACAAGGCTTTTGCCAGCTTTATGTCACCCCAGCAAGACACTGTCACCTGTCCCCAGTCTCGGCAGAGTAGGGCTGATCTTTACAGAAAGATGGTGAGGGAGTACGTAGCTGACCATACCATCGTCCTAAATGATCACACAGCTCCCTACAACTACTGGGTTTCAAAGCTGGACATGTGGCACGAACTGGCGCTGTACGCCTTGGAGGTTCTTGCCTGCCCTGCCGCTAGCGTCTTGTCCGAGCGGGTTTTCAGTGCAGCTGGTGGCATCATCACCGATAAGCGTACACGCCTGTCGACTGACAGCGCTGACAGGCTGACGCTTATTAAAATGAATAAAGGCTGGATTTCTCAGAATTTCCAATCTCCACCAGGTGAAGGAAGCTCAACCTGAATAATTGATCCACTCCTCCTCCTCCTCCTCATTTTCCTCCTTCTCCTCCTCTTTGTACAGTAAAGCAGAGGAAAATGGCTATTTTTTGACAGGGCCCACTGGCTCTTGCTATAGTACTTCATGCATTTAATTTTTCTGGAGGGCCACCTACCCGGTCCTCTGTTTGAAACAATTTTTGTGAGTGCCACATACAGGCACTCAATCTATTCCATTTTTCTGGAGGGCCACCTACCCGGTCCTCTGTTTTAAAAAATTTTTGGGACTGCCACATACAGGCACTCAATCTATTCCATTTTACTGCAGGGCCACCTACCTGCTCCTCTGGTTTGAACAATTTTTGGGACTGCCACATACAGGCACTCAATCTATTCCATTTTACTGGAGGGCCACCTACCTGCTCCTCTGGTTTGAAACATTTTTGGGACTGCCACATACAGGCACTCAATCTATTCCATTTTACTGCAGGGCCACCTACCTGCTCCTCTGGTTTGAACAATTTTTGGGACTGCCACATACAGGCACTCAATCTATTCCATTTTACTGGAGGGCCACCTACCTGCTCCTCTGGTTTGAAACATTTTTGGGACTGCCACATACAGGCACTCAATCTATTCCATTTTACTGCAGGGCCACCTACCTGCTCCTCTGGTTTGAACAATTTTTGGGACTGCCACATACAGGCACTCAATCTATTCCATTTTACTGCAGGGCCACCTACCTGCTCCTCTGGTTTGAACAATTTTTGGGACTGCCACATACAGGCACTCAATCTATTCCATTTTACTGGAGGGCCACCTACCTGCTCCTCTGGTTTGAAACATTTTTGGGACTGCCACATACAGGCACTCAATCTATTCCATTTTACTGCAGGGCCACCTACCTGCTCCTCTGGTTTGAACAATTTTTGGGACTGCCACATACAGGCACTCAATCTATTCCATTTTACTGCAGGGCCACCTACCTGCTCCTCTGGTTTGAACAATTTTTGGGACTGCCACATACAGGCACTCAATCTATTCCATTTTACTGCAGGGCCACCTACCTGCTCCTCTGGTTTGAACAATTTTTGGGACTGCCACATACAGGCACTCAATCTATTCCATTTTACTGCAGGGCCACCTACCTGCTCCTCTGGTTTGAACAATTTTTGGGACTGCCACATACAGGCACTCAATCTATTCCATTTTACTGCAGGGCCACCTACCTGCTCCTCTGGTTTGAACAATTTTTGGGACTGCCACATACAGGCACTCAATCTATTCCATTTTACTGGAGGGCCACCTACCTGCTCCTCTGGTTTGAAACATTTTTGGGACTGCCACATACAGGCACTCAATCTATCCCATTTTACTGGAGGGCCACCTACCTGCTCCTCTGGTTTGAAAAATGTTTGGGACTGCCACATACAGGCACTATCCAAATTAAATTGTCTCCATAGCAGCCTCCACACGTTGTCTCCATTGCTACCTCCAAAAGTCGTCCATATAGCTGCCTCCATACATCGTCCCTTTATCAAACGAGGTGTGTCAGGCAGAAATTTGGGTTGTTTTCATGGATTCCACATCAAAGTTGTTAACTTTGTCACCACCCTGCTGTGTAATCCCCAAAATATACTGGCAAACTTTTACCATTTAGGGATATTATTTCAGCGCTTCTTGCGCATCTGTTTACATTCCCCTCACCCGGCATATCCTAAACTTATAAGAACGCTACTACACTTGATCTTATACAAAAGGTTCTTAGAAGTGCTGTTTGGGGAGTAGCCTAGAGACAGGGGCTTGGATTGGCGAAAGCTCGCCTGGCAGCGGAACGCCAGCTCCATGCGCATCATGCGCTTCTTGCGCATCTGTTTACATTCCCCTCACCCGCCATATCCCAAACTTATAAGAACGCTACTACACTTAACTTGGTGCAGGCTGGGACCGAGTCTGACCCTGGGGCTGGTCATATACTGCCGACGCAGAGAATTGCGGGGCCTACCTCGGTCCAGGTCTCAAAGGCCTACTATACCTCCTCCCACCCCTCCTCCACCTCCTCCTCCTCCGAATTACCATCCGTGGGCATGGCGCCATCAGTCGGTAGCTCTAGGCACAGCAGCAGTGCCGTCGCTAAGCGACAGCAGGCGGTGCTGAAACTGCTGAGCCTAGGCGATAAAAGGCACACCGCCCAAGAGCTATTACAGGGCATTCCACATCAAAGTTGTTAACTTTGTCGCCACCCTGCTGTGTAATCCCCAAAATATACTTGCAAACTTTTACCATTTAGGGATATTATTTCAGCGCTTCTTGCGCATCTGTTTACATTCCCCTCACCCGGCATATCCTAAACTTATAAGAACGCTACTACACTTGATCTTATACAAAAGGTTCTTAGAAGTGCTGTTTGGGGAGTAGCCTAGAGACAGGGGCTTGGATTGGCGAAAGCTCGCCTGGCAGCGGAGCGCCAGCTCCATGCCAAGATCCAACTAACATAGTTTTAACTGCAGCACCTTTAATCTACTACTAGTTCACTGCCTCCATACATGGTCCCCTTATCAAACGAGCTGTGTCAGGCAGAATTTTGGGTTGTTTTCATGGCTTCCATGTTAACTTTGTCGCCACCCTGCTGTGTAATCCACAAAATATACTGGCAAACTTTTATCATGTACCGATATTATTTGAGCGCTTCTTGCTCACCTCCTTTGGTTCCTCTCTGCCACCCATTGGTTTGAAGCCTGAGTCCATTTAGGGTATGTCTCCATGACACTCTCTAGCCTGCTGCCGCTGCCTCTGCATGCCGTCCCCTATAGTGTCAGGGTCAATTATTGGATGTTTTAGATGCTATCTAGCTTCATTCTGTCACTCTGTCATGGCCATGCTGTTGCCCATAATTTTGGCATAATGGTGCGATTATGCAGCCTCAGAGGCATCCATGCATGCTGCCCCTGCTGTTTCCTGTCCATTTCCGTGGTGTTTCCATCCTTTTCTGAGGTTCCCAGGTGTTTGGCCAAGCTTCCCTGTGCAGAGCCTTGGTCCCCTTGAAAAATGCTCGAGTCTCCCATTGACTTCAATGGGGTTCGTTATTCGAGACGAGCACTCGAGCATCGGGAAAAGTTCGTCTCGAATAACGAGTACCCGAGCATTTTAGTGTTCGCTCATCTCTATTTTTTACTAAACCAATAAGAATGGAAACCAATCAGAAATGCTGCAAACAGACACTGAAGGAAACCATTAAAATTCCATTACAGTCAATGCAATCTTTTATGTATTCCTTAAACTTCTGCTTTTATCATACGTTACAGATTTGTTTTGGATTCCACTCAGTGAATGAACGTTGAAAGATTCATACAGAATTCCCTGGTCTCTAATATGAAATAAGGAATTCAGAATAAAAATGTAATAAGGAAATCTACCATCAAAATCCATCAGGATAAACCAGGGACACTTACTGACAGATCTGGGCCTCCTTTTAATCTTGTGCTAATGACCGAGAAGGGCAGAGCTCTTCCATGTTCTCTTTTCACAGGCTGTCACACTGTCTCCCTCCTATGGTAACATGAACTACTAGAGAAAACTCCAAATTACCGTGTTTTTCGGACTATAAGGCGTACCGGATTATAAGGCGCTCCATCTATAATTGCCTGCTAAAACATCTAGGTTCATATATTAGGCGCACCAGATTATAAGGATGAATGACCAGCAGGTGGCAAACCTGTGCACAGTTCAAGGCAGCAGTGTAACAGTGTAAGTATGGTTCATATATGAGGCGCACTAGACTATAAGGCGCACCTTTGAAAATCAAAGGATTTTTTGTGTGCCGTATACTCCGAAAAATACTGTAAGTTTAATGGATCTCGTAACTTTCCATTAGTGAAGCAATAAAGGCCCATAAACATTACACACAAGATTATCCAAACCAGCGCTGTACAACTATGATTTTGTCAAGTCTATCTGGAAGAAAGAAGGATTTTACTTGTTGAGGTTATCTACTTAGGCCGGATAAGTCTGACAGCATCTTATTCCACTTGGACAAACCAATAGCCCATGACTAGATGGCTGAACAGCTGAATGTGTGTGCCAGCATTAAAGTAATTGTGTATTGGTTCATCATGAACTGTTGATTTTCAGATTTGCGGAAACACATTGGGGCTCATTTACTAAGGTTCTGCGGACCACACAACATTGGATATTCCAACGATTACCGTTTTGCACCGCATTTAAAAGGGGATTGTGGCACACACCATTAGATTTTGACCGGCTTTCATGCGACACAAATTGGGGGGCGGGTCGTCGGTCGATCCAACGGATTCGGACTGAGCACGGGATTTAACATTTGAATTTGTCGCAAGCTCTACCACTTAAATGCACCAGGAAGAAGAAGGTGAACTCCAGGGGACCTGAGTGGGGAAGCGACACAAGCAGGATATCGAGCGCACAATCTTAGTGAATCGCACTGGAGTCCATGATCGTCGGACAATGCACAGCGTGGATCGCGCAAGGGACAGGTAAGTAAAAGTGCCCCATTGTTTTCTAGAAGCACCTCTACTCACTTTTAAGCCGCAGTAGCCAGATCAGAGATGGCTGCTGTTTAGATGCATATTTCAGTCTTAAATTGGGAGAAAATAGCAGCTCTTGTTATTGTGTGAATAAAATGGCCAAAGCAATCATTATTCATCCCCATGAGAACAATTGTGTCTGAGCAATAAAAGTTCATTTACAATATCAGTGGCAAGCAGCAAGTATCAATCTCAAGGTCTCAAGCAGTGTCAGCAGCAGCAGAAGAAAGCGCTGTCATACACAAGCTATGCTGGAAGCTGGGAATTGTGAGGACAAGATGTACTTGCAGAACATAGAGGTACATCAAAAATACTAAGCAAAAAAACAACATATATTGGGGGGGACTTCTCACACATTGACACCATGATGGTGACCCCACCGGCGACACATACAAGATAGTTTCTGGAGGTTTGTTCTTAAGTTGAATTGGTATTTAAGTCGGAACTGCATACTTTATCATTGTAACCCCCGGGTCAAAATTTTTTTGGTCTCTGTGCTAATAGGATTTTAAAAATGTTGGGTTGTCAAAAGAACTCTAGGATTACCAATAAAGCTTAATTGCAGACACATTTGGTAACTGGTACTGCTGATCATTGTAACCTAGGGCTTAAGTAAAGTAAATTAACAAAATCCAAAGGTCTGTTTATAACTAGGGGTTGTCTATAAGTCGAGTGTTCTTATGTAGGGGACCGCATCTGCACTGCCAGACAAATAGACACCAAGTCCTGCCTGGCACAGAAGTGCGCTATAGCTTGTTCCAATTCTGGGCATAGGCTATATGTAGTACTCCACTGTATGGCCCTCTTTACACCCCTCCACATTCACTTGGCGTGGAGGTGGAGTAAGAGGCGAAAATAGGGCCAACATCTGCAAAGAATTTGTATATTCTGTCCGTGTTTGCGTGAGTTTCCTCCAGTTTCCTCCCACACTCCAAAACATACTGATAGATTGTGAACCCCATTGGGGACAGGGACGGACTTGGCAAGCTCTGTGTAGCGCTGCGTAATCTGTGTGCACTATATAAATGAAGGAATTATTACTATAACAGTGGGTCCATTATGAAGTCCCAATATCAGACCTAATATATAAGCTAATAAAAAAGAAAAAATCGCACCAAGCACCAGTCCACACTGATAATCGGAAATGTATAAATACACATATGTTTATTAACTGTTATTTAAAACAAGATAAATGTCATATTTAAGACAAAATAGATTGTACATCAAATAAATGATACATCAGATAAAAGAATATACAATAATATGGTATGCATACCAGGATGTAACACCTTATTAGATCTCAGGCTGGGCTAAAAAAGGGGCACAAATGGCACTATAAGGGCCCAAGTGCACATCTGTGCCTTTCACAATAAAAATGAGTGAGAGTGTAGTTATGAGCCTTGGGTTATGCCATATCCTATACATTAACTCTGCCCAGTTTTGTGGTCACTCGTGAACAGTGTCACACTGTTTCCTGTAACATTGATGCGTTCTCCTTAGGATCGGATGCCGCGTCTCGGATGGAAACCGTCTTGGCGTTCTTGGAGTGAGTGTGCACATGCGCAAGTCCACTGCACTCTGTCTGATTGTCCCAGCTGCCGGTCTCTGGTTGCAGTTTGACCAGGTGAAAGAAGGGATCGGGGGATGTGTGAAAGTTCCTATTATCTTAGCGGTAATAGTGTTGATAGTTCTGTTGAGCACTAACAGACGATCAATATCGTCTCCACGGTGTCTGTTGTAGTTAAATTTCACTAGACGCGTTTCAGAGCTCTGCTCGGCTCTTTCTTCAGTAGCTTGGTAACCAACTATGCAACTATTTGAGAAAATTGTACAAGCTTTGATAAGTCTCCATAGTATTTTCACACTCATTTACTAAGGGTTACACGCACTTTTGTCAGATTGTGTGCCATTTTCGGGGCTAAAATGGCTTGCACAGGTATTTAAACAGCGAGTGTGTTGCAATTGTGCTGCATGCAACCCTTTTTTTGGCTCAGCTGCGCTAGTTTCCATGCGACACAATTTAGGGGGCGTGCCGTCGGACGATCCAACTGATTCGGACTGAGCGCAGAATTTAACATTCAAATTGTGTCAAAAGCTCTAGCCCTAGCATGCACCACTAAAAACATGGTGAACTCTGTCGGACCTGAGCATGAAAGCGACACATTTGTGATATTGGGCGCAGAATTTTAGTGAATTAGTGCATTGGAGTCAGACAATGAACTTTCTGGGGTAAGTAATATAAGGAACGGGGTAAGTAAATATGCCCAAATGAGTCAATTTAAAAAATAGTCACTTATTTTGATGATCAATTTGGATGACTTGTCCAATATTCTGTATATAACACCCAGTTCTACGATTTGTGTCAACATGATAAGGATACAACAGAAATATTGGTTGGTTCAAGTGTTCATTGAGAATGTGTACATTTAAAGACAGTTTTTATACACATCCACGAGTCATGATAATAAGAGGACAATATACAAATTGCCTTTATTGACTATTTTGAGGTCTATTTGTTGTATCACTTAACATTACTGTGATGAGACAGATCAGCCTTCGCACCAAAATGCTTGATTCTGTTCATATTGCAGGTCTCCAGCATACTTTGAGTTAATGCAATAATTTATTATGGACTTTTAGTGACCCCATCTGATTAGCATCCTCTGCTCTTAAATGTGCTATACACATGTGCTATCGTCAGAATGATCCATCTGGCTGAATTAGGTAGGACGCCATCGTCAATAAATCTTTTCCAGCACCAACATGGTGGAGAGGACAAACATTGAGGAGTAAAAGTAAATTATGGTTAATATATCTGTCTTGAAGGGAAGAGAGCGCAGCTGTGTTTCTGCTCCGATGTCTAGACGATGGTCTAATTAACCTTTCATATCCTCCTCTAAAAATAAAGTCCTATCCCTTTCCTTAAATTTGTATTTTGAATTAAAGTGATTAAAAGGCGCTTAGAAAAAAAAACTAAAATTTTAAATGTATCTAATCATATTGATCATTTCTATATATTTTTTAGATTGTTTTGAAGACTTGCTAGATAAATTCTATCAAATGGCTTTTGACAAATACATTGGTCATAAACATCTAACAAATGTAGAAATTTGATATTTAGAAATCTTATGAGATGTCAGGGATGTGTTTGACAGAATTATTTAAAATTGTTTATATAATTCATTTTAAAGAATATCTCCTTTTTGTCATCTGTATTTGTAAGGATATACCCTTCAAATGGTGATGAATCACTCACCTCATCATCTGTAAGAATCCTAAAAACAAGTTTTTATATTTCCTGCAGCCCAAACACAAGGAAAATATGACTGTACTGCCACTTCTGGGAATGGACAGGTGATACACAATGGGACCTGAAATTTGACCCACTTCCAGCTGTCCCTTCCAACGCACCCTTCCTCCGCCAAAGTGCAAAACTCAGAGGGGAAGACAATACAAACTGCGAAGAATGGTCAACTGAACTGGGTCAGAACCAAGAGGACAAATGCAGTACAAAATCACAAGGCAAAAGGATACTAAGAAAGGTGAAAGGAGAGCCCACAGAGAGCTCATAAAGTATTATTATTCAAGATAAACAAATGGAGTTTTGGTAAGACAGTAAGAATGAGGCCCACCAGATGGTTTATGCTGAGTCCAGAAACAACTCTAGTAGTAAACTTTGAGGGAGACCAGTTGGTGCTGCCTATAGACAGAATCATCAGAACGCAGTTTCCACACCGGTCTGGATCAGACATGGATTACAGGGAGGTAGTTGATGCGGTGCACACAGGTATTCAATTGAATTCGGAGTATTCGGAAGCTCAGGTGGTTTATAGACGTCCCAGGGCTGTCGAAAGGATAGTCAGAGTACAAGCAAAGGGTCAGTACACCAGATCTATAAAGTGCCAACTACAACATTTTGGGTTCTCCAGAGATTGTAAATAACTATAGATAAAATTCTGACTTATTGAAATTGTTTTTGATTGAGTAAATCAAGGTCCCTCTTCCATCCTTGTACAACAATGAGCCAAGAAAATATGATCCAAACCAATTTACCATATACACTCGAGTATAAGCCTAGTTTTTCAGCACAAAATTTGTGCTCAAAAACCCTAACTCGGCTTAAACTCGAGTCAACTAAAAAAATTAAGTCAAAACTCACCTTTCTGATATCACTCGTAGGTCCTCTTCTGTCTCCGATGCTCAGACGCCACCTTGGGTCCTTTGGATCCTCTTCGGGTTCTTCTGCTCCTCTTTGGCTCCACTTTGGGAAGTTCCGCTCCTCTTTGCGTCCCCTGGTGATGCCAGCGGCTCACAAACAATGATGTTGGCAAGCGGCTGACGTCATTCTGTGTGCCAGCCAAGTACAGAGACCCGAAGAGAAGCTGAAGATGAGTGGAAGAATCTGAAGAGGACTGTAGGGTCAGAAAGGTGAGTACAGAGTTATTTTTTTTTTCCTACTACAGGGGCAGGGCAGGCTGTATACTATAGGGGCTGGGCAGGCTGTAGACTACAGGGGCTGGGGAGGCTTTATACTACAGGGGCTGGGCAGGCTGTATACTACAGAGGCTGGGAAGGCTGTATACTACAGGTGTTGGGAAGGCTGTATACTACAGGGGCTGGGCAGGATATATTCAACAGGGGCTGGCAGACTATATAATACAGGGGGCTGGCAAACTATATACTGGGAAGCTGTGACCAATGCATTTCCCACCCTCGGTATATATATTTAGGGTAGTTGTTTTTTATCTACCTTTACACTATTAAAGAGCAATATCTTTTATCTTTATATAACTTATAGGTTGGTGTCCTTATGTTTTTCATTTTCGTCAGTCCCCTTCCTCACAATGGAGCTTCTGCATGTTTAGATCTCGAGGGGTAGATAGATAGATAGATAGATAGATAGTGCTGGAATAAGATAATACAGGGCAAGTAAGCTAGACTCATGACGACTTATTCTGCTAATCGCGAGGGAGTGGGTGGCGGAGGGCAGAGTGCAGTTGTGTCATGTTTACTAAATAGCTCAAATACAAAACAAATGTATGTAACATGTACATAACTCTTAACGAAAAAATAAAATATAAAATGGAAGATTGTTTTTCCCTTAGTATTCTAAGTAGTAATGCAACCATTTGTTTTGTATGTTTGCAAACTTTTTACAATAACCTAAATGACTTATGACTTGTGGTAGGATATATAGATGGTGGGAAGAGCGGAGCTTTGTTGTGCGGATGCATAACTTGAGCTTAATGAAATCTCTCTAAATAAAAATAGTCCAGTAACTTGCGTGCTCCTTCTGGTTCTATGTAAAAACATATATTACTTTTTGTGATTATGTGTGAAAATTCCATTAGATTCAGTAACATTTTTATATGTCATTAATCTACATATACATATTTTATAGGGTACACAATACAACCAAATTATATAGGGAACGAAGTCGAGTTACATTTATTTCATTACCTGCAGGCTGGCTTCATCAGGATTTGTTATTCCTTGGAAACAATAATGTTGCTCTTTCTCCCCAATCCTGTGGTTTGTTATCTACACCTGCCCTTTCTGTTTTTACAATGTATGGATTACGTACAATGCACCAATATAAAGTGAATACCTATACAATGTAGAAGATAAAAAGCCATACAGGAATGGGGTGAATTAATAGATAGATATAATGGTATCCAAGAGATGAAACAGCACCCCAAAAACAGGAAAATGTTTTAAAGGGAACCCGTCATCAGCAATTGGCCTAAATAACCACTACCAGTATATTGTCAAACTGTGCAAGACCATCTAATTTTTTATTCTTTCATGGTCCAGTGTGGTGGCCTTACCCAAAAAAATCAACTTTGAATCAACAATGTAGGATATAGATAGATAGATAGATAGATAGATAGATAGATAGATAGATAGATAGATAGATTGATAGATAGATAGCTCCACTCGGCTTCTCTCCCACACCCCAGCAGGAGCATGATCCTCACAGCAGAGCTCAGGTGTGTGACACACTGCACCCACTGATCTCCTCAGTAGTGGCTTATCCTGGAGGGGATCCCTGTAATTCTGGCCAGTATCTCTCCTCAGACACCAGTGTGGTTATCCTGCTACACGGGACACTTCTCTGTAGTATCTGCAAGCTCCTACACACTTCTCTTCTATCCTGCATTGAGCTGCTGCTTTTGCAGATTGTTTGTAAATAGAAGGTCATGAATTGTAAACAGAGGCTGCAGGTAGCGTCTGTAGTGTCAGTTCTGCTTCTCAGTTAAATGAATAAGTTGCTAATGACGAGTGAATATTAGGTGCAACAAAACATCTGGATTGGTAGGATAAATGAGGAAAACATGGTTATTTTTGCTGTGCAAAAATAGTGCATATGAAAAAGTGCAAAAACAACAGAAAAAACAAGTCATACATCTGGCCCATACAGTGCAGTAGATAGATACTCAATACTCAACTGTGAATGGTAAATATAGCTCTCAATCTGACTTCAGTTTAATGCTAAGTATGAATTTTAGTCTGGGGTCCAGCCATGTGGAAACTTACAATTATATTGGGTCATTGAAAAACAAATTCAACAATCTGATTCATGAGAACAGGCATGCATAGTGCGAGCTCATTCCCCATGTAGGTCCAATAATCTACTCATTCCTCAGGGCTTTTTAAATGTGTGGAAACCAATAGGGCACTGGACCATTTAAAACTCATCACAGCGCTCTAACTTCACACCCTCAGGCCAAACACTCATCATCCGCCAAGGGAACAGATTTACACATTGTTTTTAAAGGAAACTATGAAAAGAAGAGGTTTGAACTGGCAGTAACAAAGTCACATTCTTTCAGGAAGGGGGGATTTTGGAAGGCAATTAGAATTATCAGTTAGAAGTCAATGCCCCTTAAAGAGAACCCATCACGTGAGGCACATGCTTGGGTATAGTACAGTTACTAGAGGCAGCAGGCAAGAACATTGGGGTTAGCTATTATGGCTTTTATTATATCTAAATTATAAAAATTATATCTCTATTCATGTTTATTTTAAAGGGAACCTGTCATCAAGATCACATAATTTCACAATTGACGTGTTCCTATAGCCTTTTTAATACTATTTATCAATCTGCTTTTTTTTAATGGTACTACGTACTTTTCAAAATATATTAACGTATACATGGGCACCTGCCAGCCAATTGGATTACATCACAGGGGCATTTGCGTCCCTGTGTCATCATCATTATCTCCTCTCAGCTCTCATTCCTCCTCCCTCTCTCCTGCTGACATGATATGACCTCCTACTGCAAGCAAATCTTTGTCAGCTGACATCAGCAGGAGGAAGGAAGGGGGACATATTTAGACCAAGTATACTCAATAATTGATTGTGATCCTTTTTCATTCCCAGAATGCCATTTCTTATAAAGTCTTCTCTTAAGATAGTTAAGATATATCTGAATCCGACATACAGATATTTAGTTGAAATAAAGTATTTTCATCAAGTAAAAGTCCAAAACATCAAAAGGATTATACAAATGTGATGTCTTTAGAAATTAGATAAAAGAAAATAGAAGTTATTGGGGGTCATTTACTAAGGGCCCGATTCGCGTTTTCCCGACGTGTTACCCGAATATTTCCGATTTGCGCTGATTGTACCTGAATTGCCCCGGGACTGTGGCGCACGCGATCGGATTGTGGTGCATCGGCGCTGGCATTCGCGCGACGGAAATCGGGGGGCGTGGCCAAACGAAAACCCGACGTATTCGGAACAACCGTCGCATTTAAAAACCGAAAAAGTGTCGCTTGGGGAGCACTTACCTTCACCTGGTCCGAGGTGGTGCATTCCGGCGCGATGAGATGACTTTCAGCGCAGCAGCGCCACCTGGTGGACGGCGGAAGAACTACATTCATAAATCCCGGCCGGACCCGAATCCAGAGCAGAGAACGCGCCGCTGGATCGCGACTGGACCGGGTAAGTAAATGTGCCCCATTGTGTTATTTTTACCGCATGGTGAAAATCTTAAATGTTCCTAGTGCCCTCCCTAAAAGGGATTTGTAAATTAATTCTGTATACCCCCAGATGGTGGGTTGCAAACAACAAGTCCTCTTCTGGTTATAATGATGGAAAATCCTTTTTGGGCCTTGGTCCAGGACCATGCCAGGACCCTGTGGCCAGTAACACCACTGGACACAGGTGTTAACTGTTTAAAGAAAATCTACCACATGGATACTGTAATTATACACCAAACACACTTACACACTGGTGTGTGTCCTCTGAAACAGTAACCACTAGAGATGAGCGAACATACTCGTCCGAGCTTGATGCTCGTTCGAGCATTAGCGTACTCGAAACTGCTCGTTGCTCGGACGAATACTTCGCCCGCTCGAGAAAATGGCAGCTCCCGCCGTTTAGCTTTTTGGCGTCCAGAAACAGAGCCAATCGCAAGCCAGGAGACTCTGCACTCCACCCAGCATGACGTGGTACCCTTACACGTCGATAGCAGTGGTTGGCTGGCCAGATCAGGTGACCCTGGAATAGACGAGCCCCTGCCTGCGCTGCTCGGATCATTCTGTGTCTGGATGCCGCTAGGGAGAGAGCTGCTGCTGGTCAGGGAAAGCGTTAGGGTGTTCTATTAGCTTACTGTTAGGCAGGAGTGATTCTACAAGAACCCAACAGCCCTTCTTAGGGCTACAATAACGTTATACTTTTTTTTTTTTTTTTGCAGCTAGTACCATATTGTGAGGAATTTGCAGGGGGACTTGCTACCGTTGTGTTTAGCTCTTAGTGACACACATATCCACCTCAAACACAGTGGGAAAATTTATTAGGGGTTTGATTTCAAATAGGCACAGTCTGCCATTTACTTTTTATTTTACGTTTATTTTTTCATAACTCAGCGTCATCTCATCTGGCATAGCAGTGTGCTTTCATACTTGGCTAGAAAATAGCCATAGCAATAGGATAGCATCGTTTGGTTTTAAAAACTAAAAAACACAAAAAAAAAAAACACAAAAAAAAGGTTAAAAAAAATTAAAGTTATAACTTTCATTTTCAAAATGTTTAACCCAAGGGCTAGGGGTAGAGGACGAGGGCGGGGACGTGGGCGTCCAACTACTGCAGGGGTCAGAGGCCGTGGTCCTGGGCGGGGTGAGACACCACCTGCTGATGAGGGAGCAGGGGAACGCCGCAGAGCTACACTCCCTAGGTTCATGTCTGAAGTTACTGGGACTCGTGGTAGAGCACTGTTGAGGCCAGAACAGTGCGAACAGGTGATGTCGTGGATTGCCGACAATGCTTCGAGCAATTTGTCCACCAGTCAGTCTTCCACGCAGTCCACCCATGTCACCGAAATCGGCACTCCTCCAGCTCCTGCACCTCAGCCTCCTCCCCCCCCAGTCTGCCCCCTCCCAGGAAAATTTGGCATTTGAACCGGCATACTCTGAGGAACTGTTTTCTGGACCCTTCCCACAGTCACAAACCACTTGTCCGGTTGCTGCTGAGCAATTTTCCGATGCCCAGGTTTTCCACCAGTCGCAGTCTGTGGGTGATGATGACCTTCTTGACGTAGTGGAAGAAGTGTGTAAAGAGGTGTCCGACGATGAGGAGACACGGTTGTCAGACAGTGGTGAAGTTGTTGTCAGGGCAGGAAGTCCGAGGGGGGAGCAGACTGAGGGATCGGAGGATGATGAGGTGACAGACCCAAGCTGAGTTGAGAGGCCGGGTGAACACAGTGCTTCTGAGACGGAGGAGAGTCCTTGACCAGAACAGGTTGGAAGAGGCAGTGGTGGGGCCAGACGGAGAGGCAGGCCCAGAGCAGGTGCATCAGCGCCAAATGTGTCACGTAGTGAAGCTCCCGTGGAGAGGGCTACCGCGGCGAGGGCTAGATTTTCAGAAGTCTGGAGGTTCTTTAAGGAAACACCGGATGACCGACGGACTGTGGTGTGCAACCTTTGCCAAACCAGGATCAGCAGGGGTTCCACCACTCCTAGCTTAACTACCACCAGTATGCGCAGGCATATGAATGCTAAACACCTTACTCAGTGGCACCAAGCCTGTTCACCTCCGGCCGTGCACACCACTGCTCCTTCCCCTGTGTCAGCTGATAGTCAGCCCCCTGCCCAGGACCCTGCCACAAAAACCCCATCGTCGCCTCCACGATCCTCCACAGCATCCACCAGCGTTCAGCTCTCCATACCCCAGACGCTGGAGCGGAAACGCAAATATAGTGCAACCCACCCGCACGCCCAAGCCCTTAATGTCCACATCTCCAGGTTGCTTAGCCTGGAGATGCTGCCCTATAGGCTAGTAGAGACCGAGGCCTTTCACAACCTCATGGCGGCGGCCGCCCCTCGGTATTCGGTCCCCAGCCGCCACTACTTTTCCCGATGTGCCGTCCCAGCCCTGCACCAGCACGTGTCAAACAACATCATCCGTGCCCTGACCAACGCCGTTTCTGACAAGGTCCACCTGACCACGGACACGTGGACGAGTGCTGCCGGGCAGGGCCACTATATATCGCTGACGGCACATTGGGTTAACTTGGTGGAGGCTGGGACCGAGTCTGACCCTGCGGCTGGTCATATAATGCCGACGCCGAGGATTGCAGGACCTACCTCGGTCCAGGTCTTTCAGGCCTACTATGCCTCCTCCTCCTCCCACCCCTCCTCCACCTCTTCCTCCGAACTACCATCCGTGGGCATGGCGCCATCAGTCGCTAGCTCTAGGCACAGCAGCAGTGCTGTCGCTAAGCAACAGCAGGCGGTGCTCAAACTGCTGAGCCTAGGCGATAAAAGGCACACCGCCCAAGAACTATTACAGGGCATCATGGCGCAGACTGATCTGTGGCTGGCACTGCTGAACCTGAAGCCAGGCATGGTTGTGTGTGACAACGGCCGTAACCTGGTGGCGGCTCTGCAACTCGGCAGACTGACACATGTGCCATGCCTGGCCCATGTGTTAAATCTTATAGTTCAGCGTTTCCTCAAGACATACCCCAATCTGTCTGATTTGCTCACGAAGGTGCGCCGCATCTGTGCGCATTTCAGGAAGTCCAGCACAGATGCTGCCACTCTCAGGGCAGCGCAGCGCCGCCTCCAACTGCCCGCTCACCGACTGTTGTGCGACGTGCCCACGAGGTGGAATTCAACATTAACCATGTTATCCAGAGTTTACCAGCAGCGCAGAGCGATTGTAGACTGCCAGATGTCAACTTCCACCAGAACTGGTAGTCAGGTCAGTCAGCTTCCTCAAGTCTACAATGAGGAGTGGACGTGGATGTCTGATATCTGTCAGGTGCTGAGTAACTTCGAGGAGTCAACACAGATGGTCAGTGGCGATGCCGCCATCATCAGCCTCACCATCCCGCTGCTTGGCCTGTTGAAAAACTCTCTGATCAGCATGAAGTCGGAAGCTTTGCGCTCGTCACAAGAGACGGGGGAAGAAGATTCCCTTGTTGATAGCCAAAGCACCCTTAGGTCTGTTTCTCAGCGCATATCGGAGGAGGTGGAGGTGGAGGAGGATGAGGAGGAAGAGGAGGAGAATGTTGGCGAGACACAAGAGGGGACCATTGTTCAGTCCTTCACTGTTCAGCGTGTATGGGCAGAAGAAGAGGAGGAGGAAATGGACAGTCAGGCCAGTGAGGGGAGTGAATTCTTGCGCGTTGGTACTCTGGTGCATATGGCAGATTTCATGCTAGGCTGCCTATCCCGTGACCCTCGTGTTCAAAGAATTTATTCCAGCACCGATTACTGGGTATTCACTCTCCTGGACCCACGGTACAAGCAAAATCTTTCCACTCTCATCCCTGGAGAGGAAAGGAGTGTGAGAATGCATGAATACCAGCAGGCCCTGGTGCACAAGCTGAAACAGTATTTCCCTTCTGACAGCGCTAGCGGCAGAGTGCGTAGTTCTGCGGGACAAGTAGCGAGGGAGAGTAGGCGAGCAGGCAGCTTGTCCAGCACTGGCAAGGGTACGCTTTACAAGGCTTTTGCCAGCTTTATGTCACCCCAGCAAGACACTGTCACCTGTCCCCAGTCTCGGCAGAGTAGGGCTGATCTTTACAGAAAGATGGTGAGGGAGTACGTAGCTGACCATACCATCGTCCTAAATGATCACACAGCTCCCTACAACTACTGGGTTTCAAAGCTGGACATGTGGCACGAACTGGCGCTGTACGCCTTGGAGGTTCTTGCCTGCCCTGCCGCTAGCGTCTTGTCCGAGCGGGTTTTCAGTGCAGCTGGTGGCATCATCCTGATCAACCTGAATAATTTATGCACTCCTCCTCCTCATTTTCCTCCTTCTCCTCCTCTTTGTACACTAAAGCAGAGGAAACTGGCTATTTTTTGACAGGGCCCACTGGCTCTAGCTATAGTACTTTATGCATTTAATTTTTCTGGAGGGCCACCTACCCGGTCCTCTGTTTTAAACAATTTTTGGGACTGCCACATACAGGCACTCAATCTATTCAATCTTTCTGGAGGGCCACCTACCTGCTCCTCTGGTTTGAAAACTTTTTTGGACTGCCACATACAGGCACTCAATCTATTTCATTTTTCTGGAGGGCCACCTACCTGCTCCTCTGGTTTGAAAACTTTTTTGGACTGCCACATACAGGCACTCAATCTATTCAATTTTTCTGGAGGGCCACCTACCTGCTCCTCTGGTTTGAAAACTTTTTTGGACTGCCACATACAGGCACTCAATCTATTTCATTTTTCTGGAGGGCCACCTACCTGCTCCTCTGGTTTGAAAACTTTTTTGGACTGCCACATACAGGCACTATCCAAATTAAATTGTCTCCATAGCAGCCTCCACACGTTGTCTCCATTGCTACCTCCAAAAGTCATCCATATAGCTGCCTCCATACATCGTCCCCTTATCAAACGAGGTGTGTCAGGCAGAAATTTGGGTTGTTTTCATGGATTCCACATCAAAGTTGTTAACTTTGTCGCCACCCTGCTGTGTAATCCACAAAATATACTGGCAAACTTTTACCATTTACGGATATTATTTCAGCGCTTCTTGCGCATCTGTTTACATTCCCCTCACCCGCCATATCCCAAACTTATAAGAACGCTACTACACTTAACTTGGTGGAGGCTGGGTCTCAAAGGCCTACTATGCCTCCTCCTCCTCCCACCCCTCCTCCACCTCCTCCGAATTACCATCCGTGGGCATGGCGCCATCAGTCGGTAGCTCTAGGTACAGAAGCAGTGCCGTCGCTAAGCGACAGCAGGCAGTGCTCAAACTGCTGAGCCTAGGCGATAAAAGGCACACCGCCCAAGAGCTATTACAGGGCATTCCACATCAAACTTGTTAACTTTGTCGCCACCCTGCTGTGTAATCCACAAAATATACTGGCAAACTTTTATCATTTACCGATATTATTTCAGCGCTTCTTGCGCATCTGTTTACATTCCCCTCACCCGCCATATCCCAAACTTATAAGTACGCTACTACACTTGATCTTATACAAAAGGTTCTTAGAAGTGCTGTTTGGGGAGTAGCCTAGAGACAGGGGCTTGGATTGGCGAAAGCTCGCCTGGCAGCGGAGCGCCAGCTCCATCCCAAGATCCAACTAACATAGTTTTAACTGCAGCACCTTTAATCTACTACTAGTTCACTGCCTCCATAATAATAATAATAATAATCTTTATTTATATAGCGCCATCATATTCCGTAGCGCTTTACAAATCATAGGAAACAAATACAAATGTAATGTAACAGAGCACAACATTTGTATGGAACAACAGGAGTGAGGTCCCTGCTCGCCAGAGCTTACGGTTTATGAAGATGATGGGGTAACACGAGGTAAAAGAATATTTAATGGTCAAGCCATTCTTCTTAGGGTCGGGAATAGAACAAAATATAATAAATGGAATTGCTGTCGCTTGAACCACTCAGCCGTCATCTTATATACCAGGTCCAGGGTGAATGGGACTGCAGAGAAGTCTGGTGCCTGTTGGTTGATGGATAACAGATGGAAGGACGACACAGGACGGGTTAGTAGAAGAGTTAAAACTTCATGCAGTTAATGAGTGTTATAGGCTTGCCTAAAGAAATGGGTTTTAAGAGCACGTTTGAAACTTTGGAGGTTAGGTATTAGTCTGATAGTCCGGGGCAGAGCATTCCATAGAATTGGTGCAGCTCTAGAGAAGTCTTGGAGACGCGAGTGGGAGGTCCGCACTAGGGTAGAGGTTAATCTAAGATCACTGGCGGATCTAAGAGCACGGGTTGGGCGATAGACTGAGATAAGAGAGGAGAGGTAGGGGGGTGCAGCATTATACAGAGCTTTATGGATGAGGGTTATTATTTTAAACTGTATTCGAAAGGAGACTGGCAGCCAGTGCAGCGGCTGGCATGAACTGTAGGCATACATGGTCCCCTTATCAAACGAGCTGTGTCAGGCAGAATTTTGGGTTGTTTTCATGGCTTTCACAACAAACTTGTTAACTTTGTCGCCACCCTGCTGTGTAATCCACAAAATATACTGGCAAACTTTTATCATTTACCGATATTATTTCAGCGCTTCTTGCGCATCTGTTTACATTCCCCTCACCCGCCATATCCTAAACTTATAAGAACGCTACTACACTTGATCTTATACAAAAGGTTCTTAGAAGTGCTGTTTGGGGAGTAGCCTAGAGACAGGGGCTTGGATTGGCGAAAGCTCGCCTGGCAGCGGAGCGCCAGCTCCATGACAAAATCCAACTAACATAGTTTTAACTGCAGCACCTTTAATCTACTACTAGTTCACTGCCTCCATACATGGTCCCCTTATCAAACGAGCTGTGTCAGGCAGAATTTTGGATTGTTTTCATGGCTTCCATGTTAACTTTGTCGCCACCCTGCTGTGTAATCCACAAAATATACTGGCAAACTTTTATCATGTACCGATATTATTTGAGCGCTTCTTGCTCACCTCCTTTGGTTCCTCTCTGCCACCCATTGGTTTGAAGCCTGAGTCCATTTAGGGTATGTCGCCATGCCACTCTCTAGCCTGCCGCTGCTGCCGTTGCCTCTGCATGCTGTCCCCTATAGTGTCAGGGTCAATTATTGGATGTTTTAGATGCTATCTAGCTTCATTCTGTCACTCTGTCATGGCCATGCTGTTGCCCATAATTTTGGCATAATGGTGCGATTAAGCAGCCTCAGAGGCATCCATGCATGCTGCCCCTGCTGTTTCCTGTCCATTTCCGTGGTGTTTCCATCCTTTTCTGAGGTTTCCAGGTGTTTGGCCAAGCTTCCCTGTGCAGAGCCTTGGTCCCCTTGAAAAATGCTCGAGTCTCCCATTGACTTCAATGGGGCTCGTTATTCGAGACGATCACTCGAGCATCGGGAAAAGTTTGTCTCGAATAACGAGTACCCGAGCATTTTAGTGCTCGCTCATCTCTAGTAACCACTCTTCTTTTATCTTCTATCTTGTTTTGGAGAAAATCTCCTTTTAACGTTATGCCAAAGAGTCTCAGGGGCTCCTGTTTACATCACAGAATCCCATTCTGGCTCCGTCAACTGCTAACTATGTACGCCCCTAAGTACGACATTGCCGCCAGGTCATCTTAGCTCATCTTAGCTCATCTTTAGATAAGATAATTAAGAATGGATCATCTTTCAGGGTACACACATCAGCATGTAAGTGTGCATGGTGTACAATACTGCATCCGTGGGGTAGATTTCCATTAAATGCTTCCGGCAAAGTCAGTCAATTTTACCTAAGATGGCAGCACGCGGCTATAGTAAACACTGTAGATAATTTGAAATGTCACCAGCATTTAAAGCATTAACGGCACTTATCACAGGTTTTACCGGCAGCGCTTTTCGGCTGGACTTGAACTACTGATGAAGTCGAAGCAAAGATCAGGTACGTTTGTGTCCGCTCATCCCTACTTACCATATTTCTGTGGAAAATTCTTACTTTTACCATCATGTCTCCATAATCTAGTGAGTTCTAGTAAGTGGGCTCTGAGCTTAACATCCATGGTCTGGAAACTGTTTTGAATATGTGGATCCACCATGTTCAAGACTGATCAAGCAATGGCAAACTATGGTGTTATCTGCTATGTACCTGTAGTTGTGAGCTCTAAAATTCTTTAGCTCGGTCACTTACATGGAAACCGATTCCCAGTAGGGCGCTGCTTTTTGTAGGGCTTTGGGCCCCTTTCGTGATGGTAAAAAAATTGCACATATGACGTTGGTCATAGAGCTGTTTGAGCTGTCATTAAAGCTTCTAAACACAGATCGAGCCCAAAATCAGAAATATTTTTTATATCAATGCACTCCCCGCAATCAGCATGAAATAAATAGCATCGAATCATCTTAAAGCTTCAGCTCTGCTCCTGTAATCTCAAACGTATTAGATGGGATAACATAATCCCTACAGAACATGTATTGAAGACTTATTTCCCAGTGACTGTATTATCTACAATGGGGACTACTTATCCCGTATTATACTATGATCATGCTATTAAAGGTGATTATTATTATTTAGGTTTTTTTTTCCATAAAGGGGATTGACACGTATGAATTTTAAATAGTACAATAAAGGGTAAGAAAATGTGAATATAACCCTCCAAATTCTGGAATTATTCGACCATTATTATAAATGACATCCCAGATGAGAAATTCGAGATTTCCGTAGACCTCCTGAAACGACCTAACGCTATCTCTTTTAAAGTAATAATTTTTATTATGTATAATTTTACATTTTACTTCATCACAGCAGAAATATAGTTTGCAGTATCTGATTTCATTATGTGCTCATTCATAGAAATGTGCACCCTGGAGAGATATAGGGACTATTAGACAGTAAGCTACAGATATAGACATTGCTTCCTGCCAGAAGTAATTACATAACTGAATTATTAAACCACTTCACCTGATACCCATCATTCAATGGAATATAAAGGGATACTGTCATAATGATGGCGTTATGTATTGCAGTAACATAATGCTAAAATGACTGCAAGGGTTACAGTGTACCCACAAAAGTGACAAAGGATACTGGGGAGGGCACTTTTAGATACAATAATGAGCCCCTAAAATACAATCCCAACTATAGTGAATGATGCTCCATAAAGTATGGGCGCTGTGATACATAGGGGACTAGTTCTGCATTAAAGGAAATCAACCTATTAGAAAAAGCTATAAATACTCACCTCCGCTCCTCTTCATCTTGATCCTGTCACTGTACGTCGGTAGTTTTGCCACACTGGGATCACCTACAAGATGTCCGGTGCTCCGGGCTACTAGTTGTACTTTCCATGCTCCCAGCATGGGAGAGGGAGGTGAGGTCACATGGGAGGCCTGCATAATTAGCAGCCCAGAGCGTCAAATACTGTATCTTGTCCCTGTGCTCCGTGCTACTAATTATAACTTTATTTTCTAGGTAATCCTGGCATATCAAGACTAGCGACGAACAGCACCAAGATCAAGAGTCTTGAGAGGAGGAGCAGATGTACAAGGATTTCATGGGTAATGGTTCTTCTCAGTATAAAATTTGGTGGATGGTTTGGGTGGTCATGGCCACCTAGAAGGCTTGGACCCAAGACTATGCCCAAACCGTCTATATTATAATCCTCTACTGATAATAATAGATTTTGCAAGGTATCCACTGTCTTGGTACTAGAAATTAAATTACATATCTGCTATGGACCATGTTTCTTACACTATGGGGCTAATTTACTAAGGGTACGTGGACCCTTTCCGATTTGGGTAGCATTTAAATGGGGTTTTCGGCACACGTGATCGGATTTTGGCGCAATCTCGCTGGCTTTCATGCGACGGCAATCTGGGGGCATGGTCCTCCGACGATCTGACTGATTTGGACTAAGCGCGGGATTTAACATTTAAATTTGCCAAGCAGTGCCAAGCACTTACATGCAACGGGAAGAAGAAGGTGAACTCCGGCGGACCTGAATGGGGAAGCAACACATGCAGGATATCAGGCGCACGATCTTAGTGAATCGCGCTGGAGTCCATGATCGTCGGACAATGCACAGCGGTGATGGCGCAAGGGACTGGTAAGTATGTGCCCCTATATGTTTGTCACTCTCTTTATAAACCCTATCCGTTTGCCTTTAATGGTAAAGTTTGTGATTTCCAGGATTCGGCACTGCTGTAGGCTGATTCCTAAGTCCTTTAAGAGTCAATACAGCAAAGTATATACAGTTTGGTATTAATATTTTGCTCCGATTACTTCTGAGGGCCTTCAGGATTGGATAACAGACAAGCCAAAACCCGAAAGTCCTGTGCTATAGAGCAAAAAAAGGATCTGTGATCTATTGATCTGTGGGGTTCAAAAGCCAAGACCACCCAGAATCATATATGTATTTTGCATTAAAATGAGCAGAAGAAAAGAACACATACTTTCTGCACTACTGCTCCACATTCCTGCATTTCTCCCAGACTTGAGGTTTTGGGCCTGGGCTCCATAGAGTTCTAGGAGCATCACAAGACCTACTTCAACCAATAATTGGCCTCCACAGAATTAAATCCTATATGTGGGAAGTCCCATGACACCCTCGGAAATTTCAGTGGGAAAAAAGCAAGAAACTGTAAGTACCCGAGCAATTTTGTGAACCTGGGAGTTGGGGCGGGGTAAGTATGTCTGTTTTTTTCTGACACCATCCCCTTTCATGAGACAAACACTTAGGGAATGCAAATATTTACCAAAAAAGCCATGTCAGGAGAGGTGACAGCACACATTTAGAGTCTGCTATGAAACTTGAGTAACCTCCAATCTTCATGAAATATAATTGGGTGTAACACTCAGACCCTGGTATGCCCCTCTTGAGAATTTTGTGGTTTACAGTATATGACTAATAGTTTTGCGTGAGTACAGGACACCAGAATTCACAATTTATGAAACAGCAAGATATGTTACAGCTGTCTCACTCATTCACGGTGTCCGTCAGACTGTCTCTAGTATATTTACAGGAACCAAACCTACAAATCTAAAGCAGATCGGAACGTAAGTGACTTTTTATCAGGAACATTTGCACTTGGCGAACTTTTCATATGCTATTTCAGGAGAGAACAATCGCATTTTAACTGTGTACATATGTATGTTTTATTATCTCCAGAACCCAACTTCTATAAAATAATGCAGCCATACAGAGTGGATGGGAAATCAGCCAGGTTATCTATCACTGGAGCAGTATTTAACCTGGCTTAACTGTTTGTTGGCAGCCAACGCAGTCAAACCCACACCACGAGCCAAAAAACCTTATTATGAGTGTGTTAAGGTATTTGATTAGAAGACCAGGGGAAACCGAGTCCAAAATCTATGAGTCTTTCTAAAGCATCAGGCAACCCAAGATTTCTTTTAACTCTTTCATTGCATAAGAATTGTTGGATGACTACTTTACAAGCCAATGTTACACACACTGGGGCTCATTTACTAAGGGTCTGCCGAGCGCATTGTCGATGGGTTTCCACATGTAACAGGGGATTTTGGCGCATGCGATCGGATTTTGGCGAATCGGCGCCGGCTTGCACATGACACAAATCGGGAGGCGGGCAACGTCAGACAACCCGACGGATTCGGACTGCGCGCGGGATTTAACATTTCGAATTGTGTCACAAGACATGCACTTACAAGCAACAGGCAGAAGTAGGTGAAGCAAAGGATGCAGGAACTTGGGATTGCTTCGTGAATTGCGCCGGACTTCATCTTCGTTGGACCGTCCGAATCAGGACCCTCCGATCGCGACATGACCAGGTAAGTAAATTGGCCCCACTATCGTTGCAATATTAGGGACATCACTTTTGGTACCAAGTTGACTGCAGTATTTCAACAATATTTCTTTTGGTTTTAAAAATGATCAAGTACAACATTATAAAAAAATTTATATATTTTTTGTTTATTTAGAAAAAAATATATAACACTTCGAGATCTAGTTACTATTTAATGTCAATAGTAATGAGAAATTTGATACTAGCGTGCCATGAATGCATACATATTGGCCCAGATATATTAAAGCCCTTGCGCAAGTTTTCTGTACGACTTTGCACATTCTTTTCAGTGCAAACTGCTTGCACATGTATTTAAGAAGTGACTGAGACACATTTGTCACATACGGGACACATATATGGGCTTTCCAGTGCTCAGCACCAAAAAAAAGTCAGAGTAGTGCATAGGGCACTGGATTCATGAAGAAATCCAGAAATCCTGAATCTGGGCAGATAGTGTATGTTATGGCTGTTATAGAAGAGCAGAGAATGTAATATGCATCTCATGGATCTCATAATCTCATGTCTGATCTGACTCATCTCTCTTTCTATGTGTCAGACACTAGTGAATGTTCAGAATGTAAATGAAAGTATATATAAACCTGGGCTCTGATAATATAAGCACTTTGTCAGCCCACATCATCTCACAGCACTAGAGGAATCATGAAGTGTCTGCTTAGAGAGTCCCGGCTCACACTCAGGAATCTTAAATTGACCACCACTGAGTGATAGGAGCTAAACAGCAATAAAACTGAGTAAAGTAAGGGGTTAAAAATCATCTTTATTGTGTAAACATCACTGGGTATTGAAATTTGAGAATGTTATTTCATGGGCAAACCCCTTTAATTTTAATCTACCTTGAAGATTATAAATCATAAAAATACTGTATTGTTTTCATAAATAATTGTGCACACTGGGATCTGTTGTGACTTACACTTTGATCTTCTTAAAGTTCAACTGTCTTTCATGTAGCCATCGCAGACAGATGACTTGTCATCCTATATACACATTTGGTTAAAATGCAGAAAACTAAAGGACTGATGGCAATAGCATATCACATATACATACAGCCAGAACATCTGAAGTGATGAAAGCATGACACACTTTTGTTACCATGAATTTTGGTAGGAAACCTCCCGACTTGATAGTCGGCCCCAAATCTTAAAAAAATCTAAAGCTAAACTCTGCCTAGTTTAAAGGCTTTAGTCTTAATCTGCCTCTAGCCTGCACTCCCTCTTCTATACTTGTGTATTCTGCCTCTACTCTGCTCATCTTAAAAAAATAATGTGCCCCTCCTTTCTCATTTCTTATTCTAGAGCTGTTATAGTAATATTATAGTAGTATTGTAATAGGGGAAGTGGGGAAGATGCTGCATCCAATGGAGAAACCTACAGGCAGCCGCTTGTGCCAAGAGCCCAGGACCCCGTATCCATCTGAGCCTATGAGCACAGGACAATGCTGATAGCTTTCCCACTTATTGGCACATTTGGACACCGAGTCATTTCGGTATTGTAGGACCATGCACTGCTGCTTGTTTCCAGCTTGCAACTGTTTGGGAAACCATATTTTTTGGGATGGAATTGGCAATGTCAGTCTTTACCAGGACATTAAGACCAAGCATTTTAACTTGGTTTCCTGCCACTTATTTTAAAATTCTGCCCATGCACTTTCCACTAGACCAGTTGTGGTGAGTCTATAGCACCAGTCCCAGAGGTGGCACTCAGAGACATCTCTCTGGGCAATCAGGCCATCACTCCAATACAGAGTCTGCCAGACAGGTTGAGGGACTCAAGGCCTCCTCCTGCAGTCCTCGTAGCCCAGGATGTGCTGCGTCCAGCATTGTGTTAAAGCAACTTCCTGTGACTGCAGAAGAAGCAAGGAGGTGTGGAGAAGGCTGTATTATCATTGGTGCTGCCAGTAGAGAAGCTAAAATGATACTCCTAATTTTTCCTCCTTCTTTGAATGGTATTGAAGTCCTCAAGACTGTGGCAGAGCAGAAAGCAAAAAGCTGCTGATTAAATTGCTGTGTCAGCACTTGTGGTAAATACGTGGGTTTATAGCTGGAGTTTGAGCACTCGGCCTCTAAAAGGTTCACCATCACTGCACAGGATTCCCCTCTCTAATTATGATGTATTTTTGGGGAGTGAGTAAAGTCTGGTACAATATTTCTCTATGCTGTGGTAAGATAACAGACCAGAATTGATGTTTTTCTTTTCAAATACATCTTAGAAACTTTGTAATCTGCCTCAGTGGTAGATACATTCATGTCTTCTTTTTCTCCCCAAAAACAGTAATGTGGTAATTTCCACTTTTTACACATACAGTCATGGAAAACAGTATATTTTGCTCTGCAAAATTACAGAATTTTCCCTCCAGTGGCCACTACAGGCGAAATCTAGTATTACATGTTTTCCATGTCCTGCAAGGACAACAGGATTCCCAAAGCCTTACAGAGGGTCTCTTTGTTCTGGCCTGTACAAGAAGGCTCTAATTGAGGAGCTAACCTCTAAGACGGGCATTTGGAAATCATCTCTCTGCATATGAGAACCCAATACCTGTAGAGATCATTTTAACTCAATTTTTTTTCTTTATCGACGTCTTTTCATTCCGACAAATTATTCCAGTCTGTATTCACGTTTACATCACAGGACAGGTTTTATCATCTGTTTCATAACAAGACATTATTTTCTATTGAAATTGTAAAAATAATTGTATAGACATGTTGTACAAGAGACATTTCGGTCATGTTGTCAACCTTAAAATAAAGTAGGGTACTTTAGAGGGAATGTATTGTCAGTCAGTACTGCGACCGTGCCTCCAATTCACTCTTGACATTTACGGGAAAGTTACATTAAATCTCTCAACTGGCGCCTAAAAGATTTCTACATTTTACGTTTTCCTTTATTTTATAGGTGACAGACATGGCAGGCTGCTTTGTTATTGCGTTGCATTTACTATTGCACTTACAGGGGTGCTATATTGTGGACAATTGCTGCTTGTGAGCAGGAAAGCATGTCCACGTGCAGGAACACCAGCTCCTACCCGTACTCTGTGAAGGAACTTGGCAGTAAATGTTCAATACACCCCCACAACTGAAATACAGCATCAATGGTCTGGTTGTACATGGCCAAAAGTCGCAGGGTTCAGAAATCCAAAGGAAAATGAGATAACTATATACTACAGCAAGTAATGGGTGAGGGAAGTAATTTGGCGACGTCTGTAATATGGCAGCCATCTTGAAAGCAGCCATTTTGAACAAAATGCAAGTTTTTCCAATGGGAGATGGTCATGTAGCATATCAAAGAAGAATTGTCTCAAACATTGCAAGACATTTGCAATATTTCTTGTGGTTTAAAAGTTATCAACACAAGTCTCCATAGATTCTCATGTGGGTGCATAAGGATTGGACCTAGCGCCTTTAAAAATCATCTATTATGGCTGTAGTCAGATCCTTGATATCATATCATCCCACGTAGGATGATGGAGTTTTTATGGTTAGTATAATATTAGGGGATGACAAGAAAGTTACACTTTTTGGCAGAGGAGCTTGGTCTCTAAATATGGTGACATAACATACAACTTTAATCAATAGTTGCCCATAGCAGTGATACCACTTACATTAAACAAGCCCAAAGTAGTACATTTCTGTGTAGCTAACCTGAGCATATTCTATATCCCTCACTAGGCTTAAAGGGAGTCTACCAAGCTTACTATCTGCTATGGTATTAGGAATATACCTTCATTATTTTTATCTATTATGCCATTTCCACGAAATTCCCATTTTAATCCTTATTCTAATGAGGCAGTAGGTGAACCCTGGGCGTGCACTAAAAACTTAGAGCAGTTATTCCTACTTATACCTTAAAGCATTTTCTGGGTACACCAACTACCTCATTAGCATTCAGATTTAAACAGGAATTTCTTGTAAGTGAATCAGCAGGCAGAACTAATATAGATATATTGGATTTAAAGGAAACCTACCATTTCAAAATGGTCATTTTGACCTAAACATACCTTTATCTTGGGGTATGTAAGTTGATGCTGGAGGTGGTCCTGGTGCGCCGAATGGGGTAATTTGATTACTGTAAAAATAATTTTTTTTGTGAAACTGCGGATTTATCTGACCACCTCCAACATCAGCTTACATACCCCAAGGTAAAGATATGTTTAGGTCAAAATGACCATTTTGAAATGGTAGGTTTCCTTTAAGTGCGTTTTACAGGCTTCATTTGAGAGTAGGCCCTGCACTTGGCAATTAGGAGCTTCTCCACAGTTTGGCATTTCTGGAAAAATTACTTCTTATGGTGTGCGAGAAAGCTGGTGACTTTCTGGGTAGAATTTACACATTGATTTTCTGCATCACTTTCCCATCATCTTTACATTCATCACCTTATGACTACTATGCGATCAGATAGTCATTGTGCTCTGACAAAATCATTTATTAATAAGCTAAAGCCAGCATTTAGGTCTGATTCCACATACTTTACACGTTTATGGGCAGCCATTAATACTGTGCATTTACTTGTAGGGTGCACCCAAAACCTGGTGTCCTACAAAGCATAGGCCTGTGATTCACAGGGTCAGGTAAGTAGAGAAAGTATAAAGATGAAAATATTTAAGAAATTGGGAGGACCCAAAGGCCATTTCAAATATGTAACAGAAAAAAATGAATGTTTTAGATATTACTTTTTTTAATTTCTCACTTAAAGGGAACATGTCACCAGATTTGACTCCACAAAACTACTAGTCCTCTCAGGGTATAAAATGTCCATTCTATAATTCCCTTTTATGTGAATTCTCACCCGTTTCCCAATAATAATATCTTCTCTAAAGTCATATGAAAATGATCAGGGAATAGTCATAATTTGGCTGTGATGAGTTAAGTTTCGACGCCACATGGGGGGGGGGGGGTGTTGGAAGGGTCAATTCAAAATGCCCTTATCTTTGGTTGTATACTATGCAGAACCAGTGATACAGGGAGTTAGTTGTAAAAATGCAAGCTGCCAATAAAAACCCAATTCCCAACTTTTTAAACTGTATATGACACCATGGGGTTCTTTTTATCTTTTCTCTGATCAGCTGTGTTTTAGGAGTTTTGCGTTTTTACTTTAGAAGAAATAATGGTCAAGTGATTTTGCGACTTTTTGAACAAAAGTCGAAAAAAAAAGGTGCAAAGAAAAGTCATGTACGCCATAAAGAGTTGCAACAAAAGAAGAAAAAGCCAAGCTAAAACAAAAGTACATGTACTCCTATGACACTTCTCTTCTTGTTTTTGTAAGTAAATAAGTGACATTTCACAGAAACGAGGGAATTCTAGAAAGGATATTTCATACCAAACCTGAGAAGGTTGGTAGTTTAATGGGGTTATATCTGGTGACAGGTTCTCTTTAATATTTCTTTCTAGTTGGCCACAGGATTCTACAATATATGGGCAGTCCTGTATATCTGACGCATGGACACCCGACTTACAGATGACCCCTAGTTACAGACGGACCGTTACTCTTTCTCTGTGACAAAACAACAAGATGGTGCCGGTCTGCCTGCTAAACTCGCTGACTCTTTGAAGCTTTACTAGCTAGTAGCCATGTGTTGATATTAGATAAGTTCTATACCTGTCAACAATAACAAAATAGCAAATACACATTGGAACTTATTTACTAAGGGTCCACGGATCGCATTTCCGTAGGACTTCTCGACTTTTTCGGGATTTGCGCTGATGTGACAGGGATTAAGCAGGGGATTGTGTTGCACGCAATCAGATTTTGGAGCAGCAGCGCTGGCTTTCATGTGATAGAAATCGGGGTTGAGCTGTCGGACAATCTGACTGATTCGGACTGTGCGCGGAATTAAAAATTAAAATTGTGTCACAACCAATGCACTTACATGTACCGGGAAGAAGAAAGGTGAACTCGTCGGACAATGCACTTTCTGGAACTCCGCAGGACCGGGTAAGTAAATGTGCCCCATTATGTAAAGTATGCAAAAGGACATGTCCTATCTTTTCCTGGGTATGGAACGGTACGGTGCTGCACATGTGCAGCTCCGTACCGCTCTGTGCACCCATTGCAGCCCTATGGGGAACATATATACGGCAGTCATACATACGTCCCCCAGCGGTCATGTCAATGTAGCCTTATCTTGTGATGAGCTCTGTTTGAATTTGTTGCCTACAAAGGCAACTACATACAGGCAGTCCCCAGGTTAAGTACAAGATAGGTTCTATAGGTTTGTTCTAAAGTTGAATATGTATGCAAGTCCAAACTGTATATTTTATAATTGTGTTTTACCAAGGATTATCAATAAAGCTTCATTAAACAAAATTTGCACTCTGGAACTATAGTAAAGCTTCCAGAGAGCTTCACCAGATGTCACAGTGGGCAGAGGGGTACCTCTTTAACTAGGGGTCATCTGTAAGTCGGGTGTCCTTAAATAGGGAACCCCTTGTATTCATTTTACTCTTTCTTCATTGATTGGTTCAATAAATTCTTTTTGAACTGAAAAAATTGAATCTAGAGAAATGTTATTCTAGGTTTTAAGATCTGCACATCACAGTCTTTCTTTATCTTTACAAGTCCGAGCGATGACGCTTATGTCAGTAATCCACATGTACGCCTCGCTCAGTCTGACTACCCTATTATTTCAAGTTTTCCTTAATTCACACATAGAAAAAAAAAACACTCAACCCACCAACACCAAATCAACTATTCCACTTGGGTTCTGATTAGCCCCACTCTAGTGGAACCATACTGGCCAATTAAAACCCTCTTCACAGCAGAAGTCCGGCTTACCAATCAATAGTAGGTTAATACAAGGATCAGGGTAAAATGAATGTACAACGGCCTATTCACTCTGGGGATGGAGCACAAGGTAAAGCTAATCAGCAAAGCTATAAGTCAATCATTCGACTCCTCTTTGTTCATCCAGCATATGCAGAAATTTTACAGATTCCCCAAGGCGGCTTACAATGAAATTAATATTTTTCGGAGAAATAAAATAGCAGCATCTCGTCAGAACAGTATCAATGAAAATAGAATGCAGACACGTTTAAGAACATGAACTCAGAATCCCTCTCTGTAGGTCAGAACAGTTTATCGTGGAGTTATTTCTTTCTTCTACTTCTCACATTCTTTCGAGAGTCGAAGGGGTGTCCGTCTTACATTATGCAGCTGCAAGGACCAGCTACAATGTGATCATAGCAGATTCTCTTGTTAGGTTTCTACTCTGGGGATTTTAATTGTCCTTGAAGCTGCACTTCCTGTGACCTTGAGAGACGAAATTTTAAAAAGTTTTAAATTACTTGCACAATTTAACTGGGGTTTCACAATTTACATTGTCCGCCAGTGATTTCTGGAGCACTGATGCTTTTGCGTTAAGTGTCAAAATGTCTTGATGTATGGAGATTACTAAGGCAAGAAAATATAGATAATGCTAAGAAGGTACAAATTATTTTGCATTTACCACCAAAATAGGGAAAGTTCACCATTTATCCCTGTTATCCTACTTCTATGCTACATTATATCCATGGGCTGAGATATCGGAATGTGTCGCTTTCTTGGCTGCTCTGCTACCTGGCTGTGACATGAGAAAATTGTAGTCAACAGCAATCTTCCTTCTCTGAGTAAGACAAATGTGTCTCTTCTAAATAGATGAGTCAAATGGATTCTTTTTTACCCTGCAGCGTTGCTACTTTGTTAGTCAGAGAAAGAAAATCACAGGTTACTACCATCTCTCATCTACACCACCGATAGGCTTAAAGTCGATGTTTTTTACTTAATCGTATTCATCTTATTCTGTGCTGATTCATTTCTTGATCTTCTGTATCCTTAGAGCTGTTGGTGTCCTTATTGTCTGTTATAGAGATCCTAATAATCTTTATAGAGTAAGGCCTCTTGCCTAGTGAATGTGATGCTTCCAACTCTTCTAACAATCGTAGCGTGTGCTTGCTGGAACGTCCGGTCCCACCATTAAAAAACGGATTTGAACTGGAATGCTGAGTTCAGTTTTGGTTGCTCAACGTTCCTGCTAGACGTTCTCGTCAGGACTGCGAGAGTGATGTGAGTTGGACCCATCACACTCATAAGTGTGCTAAAGTGGTATTTAGCAAATTAATATTTTTTTGATAAGAAGTTAAACAATTTGGTTTTCTAGATCTCTGCTAGTTGCCATTCTGTAGAAAGCTTCCATGTTGACTTCCAGTGGACTGAAATCTGAAATGGTCACATAGGTGCACAGCTCGTTAGTATCATAGAGAGTAATCAGAGCTGTGTGATATAACGAGCCGTGCACCCGTGTGACCATGGTCAGATTTGTGTCCACTGGAAGTAACAATAGAAGCTTTCTACAAAAAGACAGCAAGTGGAGATTTAGAAAACCAAATGGAATTGATACAGAAAGTATATTGCAAAATTGTCTAACAATTCAGGAGTTTGCAGGAGAAACACAGGATACATATTTTATTATTATTTTGGTCTGTATTTTTACTTTTAACCCCTTTCCGCAGCAGGCTGTAACAGTGTGTCATAGTGCGGCAGAGGGTGTACGAAAAGGGCTCATGGGCTTTGCCTTCTTCATTCACACTGGGTATTTGATGGATAATGCAGCAAACATCCACCACAAGAACATCTTTGACATACCCCAAGATCTATGCAGGAAGTTCTGTAATAAAAGTGCTAGAACTTCTTTTAATTGTTGAAATCCCATTGGGACTTAAGGGCTTGCTTTTTTACAGGATAAGTTTCTCCAGATCATTTATTTCATTGACCATCATCATACACAAAATAGGTGAAAGAGAGCAATAGGCATCAGGGATTGTGGTTTTCCTAGCCATTCAGATCATCAAACAATAGAAGGTCACATGCTTGTATATGAAAGATAGTTTAATTCAGAACAAATGGCAACTTGTTTTGACACCGTATCCACATCTTCATCAGACCAAAGTACTGGTGAACATAAGACAAAAAAGTTACACATAAATTAAAAAGCGTGAGTGCAGGGACAATGGTAATGGCGACTTACAAAAATGTATATAAAATATTATATAAAAATAGTATATTGCATAAAAGAAATAGAGTTCACATCTATTTACATCAGATTACATAGAAGTAGTAAGTTGGTTACAATTAGATCTTTAATTTGTTTAGGTAAATGAGTCATATAAAAAACTAAGGTCAGTTATTTGACTCATTTACTCTTCGCTTAGAGGTTCTGACCTTTTGGTAAGTTCAGAGCTATAGCATGCCCTGGCTAGGTTTAATTCCAAGTCATCTCCAACCTGCACCATAATTTTTTTTTTAAAGTGCTGCTTGTGCTGTGAAGGCCACAAATGGGCAAAAACCAAGAACTCTTGCAAACTGGGGCATAATGCATGATGCATAAGCCACATTGACTTGATTTTGTGTACCTCAAATTAATTTATTTTTAAATATTCCTTCCAACCCCCCAAACTTAGCATAGTTAGCTTGGCCCCCCGCATAATCTGAACCTGTGTGAGGTGGTACACAACAGACAACATAAGCAGCTTTCTTATCTTTTACTACAAATATGCCTCCCTTGGCAAATATGTTTTCTCTGTTTAATCAAGTGCCATTGGAGCAACCATAACCTGTCATCTTGTGAGATATCAGATGCAGAAATTACAAATTGTTGGACAGAAAAACACAGACAGGTTTGTTAATAGTTTACAGTAAACCTGGAGGATTCTATCAATCTTATTCGGAGAGATGTATTACGAAATATCAGGCGCCTCTGGAATAGGGCTCCTATTTATCTTTTGTTTATGGCAGGAATGAAAAGTCGAGAGGAATGGTTGGTACGGTAGATAGGGCAGGATAGCCAGTGTTTATAAGCATTAAATTAAAATTAATTGAAATTAAAAGGGGGTTTCCAAGTTCAAGTAGAATGATGACTAAGTTCTGAGGATGGATCATCAACATGAGATTTATTGGGTTTGATATACTACTTTAATTGCAATAAAGCTGTGAGCTCTTTGCTGTTGACATGTATGGCATCATACCATCAAAAGATCAAAGTGTGTCCTCTTCTGTAGTTCTTCTACTGTAGATCTAGTTCAGTGTTGGTGAACATATGGCACAGGAGCCCTCATGCACAGAATCCCCCAGGTAGGACTGAAGTGTCTTCCTAGTTCCTAGGCCACATGCCGTGGCACATCCTTGGCTACACCTAACTGCATGGAGAATGCAAAGTCACAGACAGGGTCAGTTTATCAAGGGTCTTGCTGTTCAGGTAGAAGGGGAACTACAATGAAATTCCCCGCCCTCTCTCAATGGTGTCAGGGTGGTAATGTTTTCTGGATATTGTTGTTTTTACATAGACCATTTTACATCACACATATATGTTACTACATACCAGTCTCCGTAAGGAGAACTTTTACACCCTGAGCCCAGACTTCAAAGTGACACATGGACATCTCCCCCACACCTATCATTCCTCCAAAAGGACTTGGAGGCAAGGACACTTTTGAAATTTTCTTGGACTCATCCCTTAATTAACACTTTCACCAATCATGAAGAACACTTTTGACTCCTTAATCAATGGGTGGTTCTGAAACCTGAACCAAATAAAGAAAGTATAAAACAATGTGATATACAGGTAGACAATGTTCACCTGGTGGAGGCAGCCTTGTCTGAAAGTGTTCCATGTTTCTCCTACCTCCAAGGATATCAGAATTCATCACCAAGTTTCAAGTTTCTTTTGTTTTCCTCAATTTTTATTTTCTTTACAGTTTTGCTGTGTTGTGTGTAATTTTTTGTTGTATCATTTTTATATCTTCTTATAAGCACTGAACCCCTTTTTGTAATAAATCTTTTACTTAAATGTTGGCCCCATTATGCTCTGCAAATCCATAATAATAATAATAATTCTTTATATAACGCACACAGATTATGCAGCGCTGCACAGAGATTGTCAAATTGGTCCCTGTTCCCAATGGGGCTCACAATCTAAACAACCTACCAGTATGTTTTGGAGTGTGGGAGAACACCGGAGGAATCCCCCACAAACACGGAGAGAACATACAGACTCTTTGCAGATGTTGAACCTGTGTGGGAATTAAACCCAGGATCCCTGCGCTGCAAGGCAGAAGCGTTACTCACTCAGCCACCGTGCCGCCTAATCCATAAATCCATTGCCCTGTAAAGTGTGGTTAGCAGGGTGCTAGAGTGTATGTCTAGCTGTATAACAAGGTGACTGTTTCAGAGGCAAGACCAGATGTTAAGTGGAATACCTATTGGTCCCAGAATGCAATAGGTGGTAGCAACGTGTGTGAGGACTGTCTGTGGAAGGTGAGCGCAAGATTGAACGAGTTAAATAAATTAGCTCCTTACACAAGCACCCAAGTCATGTTACACACAGGTATTCCTTCTCAATCTGATCACTTATATTCCATGTCACACCTTACTTTAATGTACATCAAGATGTGAGAAGGGGTTAATATGTCTATGTTTCCATTTTTTTCAAATATATTTTTGATTTACTCATACTTTTTTTATACTTTGATTACTATATGCAGATTTTTTTTTATGTGTGTATTAGTGTACCTACAATTTTGTATTGTAGGACAGACAAAGCTATAGATATAAGAGCACTATATACAATAAAAATTGTTGCCATGAAGATATCAAAGACCAAATACACTCTTGGATCCTTAAGAGAAGATGCGTCATTTCTGTATTCTGCTATGTGACACTTTAGGGTTAAACAAATGTCGGAAGTTGATTTAGACCTTGGGGCATGGTCTGTTGCCCTTGTGGTCAGGTTTCTGCTGGTTCTGTGTGAACGATGTGGATGTATTGAAGAGAGCTTACGTCTTCATTCAGGAGGCTCTGCAGGGTGCGATGGAATGACTCATGTAACACTGGGGGGTGTAGGAGGCAACAGGCAAAACACTTTTGATGAATCACTTTGTCTACTTCCTTATACACGAGTGCTGGACATCTGTGTTTTTTCCTCTATTATACAACGGTGGTTAGTCATACATACTATGTAGATAGTAGTATTTCTGAACACATCCACACATATTACACCTATGGAATTCAACCATCATGTAAAAAAATCTAAGAGCCCGGTTCTTATCTCTCCTAACATCTGTCATTGATGGAGAGTAATAAAACCCTATATGCATTACATGGTTGAACAGTCCAGCTGAAATCATCAATTTTCCCCAACATATCTAATGTATATGGCTTTCTAAGAAATATTGCACATGTGTGGCATGTTTGACATGCAATGGAGTGGATTTATCAAGAACTGTGATTTCTACGCTTGCTTTCCTGGAGCACCAGAAGATATATGGACATTATGATAAAGCACAAACTTTGTCATAAATCAAGCACATCCCCTTTGTAGTGATTGCACCTCGAAGGAAACATTTGCTGAAGATAGACTAGATTTTGATATTACAGGTTTTATTAAAGGCAACAGAAGCAATTAATGTAAATCTGTATGTAGGGGTTTATGGTTCCACGCAAACTCCCCTTCATGTAGAGTGTGTAAAAATAGTACTTGTAAAAATGTTTTGAATTCGTTTTTATATCAATTTTTTTGGCACAATGTGATGACTGCTCTGTGAGTTATTGCAAATAAGTCAACACAATGAGGGGTCATTTACTAAGGGCCAGCGGGTTACCCGAATTTTTCCGTTTTGCACCGATTTTCCCTCAATTTCCCGGGGTTTTTGGTGCACGCGATCGGATTGTGGTGCATCGGCGCCGGCGTGCACGTGACGGAAATCGGAGGCGTGGCCATACGAAAATCCGACAGATTCGGAAAACACGCGCTACCCTGCACCCGGTCTGGCTTGTTGAACTTCAGTGCACTACGATGGAATTCAGCGCAGCAGTGACACCTGGTGGACATCGGGGGAACTACCTTAGTGAATCGCCAGAAGACCCGAATCTTCCACACAGAACGCGCTACTGGATCGCGACAGGACCAGGTAAGTAAATCTGCCCCATAGAGTATAGAGTTTACAGGAGAAACACAGGATTCATATTTTATTATTATTTTGGTCTGTATAATGTTATCTTTTTGTGCATCTGGACTGAAATAAAATGCATGCATGTTCAACCAAACCAAGCAAGTCGTGTATGAAAAATGTATAATGAAATGTTTGTCTACCCAACTAAAGATTTAGAAAAATGTTGTAATTTTATAAGTCTCAATGAAATAAATATCTTTATCTTAGGCATACATGAATTTTCAAAGCAAAAATGAAAATTGCTCCAACACTTTTGATTACATACCTAAAGAAGAAACAATATCTGAAAATAGGAAGTGATACCAGGAAATTAGAACTGTGTTCTCACCCCCTTACAATGTGGTCACAGAGAGGACAGGACGCTTGGTAAACTGAATGCAGGATTGTCCTTGTGAGTGGAAGCGCCAGACTTAAAGAAAACCTCAATTAGTTTTAATTAGGGATAAACAATAGGACCCTATGGACAGTGACAGTTGGCAAAGCTGACCCAGCAGTAATTACCGCAATGCTCCATTGTAATAGTAGAATAGTGGAAGCCAAAAGCACTGGATCGCAGGACGCATCAGACAAGGATTCTTCTGAAAATATCACAGCATTCCCAGCTTGTGATTCTCATAATATCTGACAACTGGTATACTCACCACTTGGCACACTCTTTGGGAAGGCCTTCCAAAAATAAGGACATATTCTTCTTATTTCAGTAGCACAAAATTTCCAGTCGTAGTGTCTTCAATTCACCATGTTGTTTCAGACATTTGACTTTTATAATAAATTCTACAAAACCCTGCACTTCTTCTTACTAACAAGAGACAAACTGTAAAGGGTGCTCCACCGACCCATATCGCGGGTCGCGGGCTCACTTGTGCCACTCCGTGTCAGCCTGCGCAGTGCCCACGCGTCTCACCTGTCCTCGTTCCTGCTTCCGGTCCGTCAGCTGTGTGTGCATCGCCAGCTCGTTTACCATGACCCTTGCGATTCGTGTGACTTCCCGTTGTGACCTCTGACCTGTTCCCGTTTACGCTGCTCCGCTGCCAGCCCTGACCTTCTGCTCTGCCTCTGACCCTAAACCTTTGCCGCCTGTCCTGACCTCCTGTCTGTCCTCGACCACAAATCTGCCTTCCGTTTCTGTACCTCGCCTTGGCAGCTGCCGAGGACAAACTCGCACCTGTGGAATGACCTGGGAGTACCACGCCGCAGCAGGTCCAACCAGTTTACAATACATTCCCTGGTGAAAACATATGAACATAACCAACAAAAACAATTATGAGTATGAGAAAGCATTACTTGTAAAATATCAAAGGAATAAAGAGAACACAAGAGGAATTCATTTGCATATTAAAAAGGAAATATCATCATTTCTGATGTGACTGGTTTAGAAAGTAGCGGTATTCCCCGTGATATAACAATTCTGGGGCACACTTTATGTGATGTTCTTTTGTTATTCCATTTATAACTCCATGTTATAGGTAATCTTGTCAAAGGGGAGTGTCCCTACAACGTACACATATGGTATACAATATGAGACTCTGCAGCAGCTGAGGTGTTTATTATGTGGCTCTGCAGCAGCTGAGGTGTGTATTATGAGGCTCCGCAGCAGTTGAGGTGTGTATTATGAGGCTCCACAGCAGCTGAGGTATGTATTATGAGACTCTGCATTAGCTGGAAGTGTATTATGAGGCTCAGCAGCAGTTGAGGTGTGTATTATGAGGCTCTGCAGAGGCTGAGGTGTGTATTATAAGACTCTGCAGAGGCTGAGTTGTGTATTATGAGGCTCTGCTGCAGCTGAGGTTTGTATTATGAGACTCTGCAACAGCTGGAAGTGTATTATGAGGTTCTACAGCAGTTGAAGTGTGTATTATGAGACTCTGCAGAGGGTGAGGAGTGTATTATGAGGCTTTGCAGCAGCTGAGGTTTGTATGATGAGACTCTGCAGCAGCTGGAAGTGTTTTATGAGGTTCTGCAGCAGTTGAGGTGTGTATTATTAGACTCTTCAGAGGCTGAGGCGTGTATTATGAGACTCTGCAGAGGCTGAGATGTGTATTATGAGGCTCTGCAGCAGCTGAGGTTTGTAGTATGAAACTCTGCAGCAGCTGAGGGGTGTATTATGAGACTCCACAGCCTCTTAGGTGTGTATTATAAGTCTCGGCAGCAGATGAGGTGTGTATTATGAGACTCTGCAGAGGATGAGGAGTGTATTATGAGGCTCTGCAGCAGCTGAGGTTTGTATGATGAGACTCTGCAACAGCTGGAAGTGTATTATGAGGTTCTGCAGCAGTTGAGGTGTGTATTATGAGACTCTTCAGAGGCTGAGGTGTGTATTATGAGACTCTGCAGAGGCTGAGGTGTGTATTATGAGGCTCCGCAGCAGCTGAGGTTTGTAGTATGAGACTCTGCAGCAGCTGAGGGGTGTATTATGAGACTCCGCAGCCTCTTAGGTGTGTATTATAAGTCTCGGCAGTAGATGAGGTGTGTATTATGAGACTCTGCAGAGGCTGAGGAGTGTATTATGAGGCTCTGCAGCAGCTGAGGTTTGTATAATGAGACTCTGCAACAGCTGGAAGTGTATTATGAGGTTCTGCAGCAGGTGAGGTGTGTATTATGAGACTCTTCAGAGGCTGAGGTGTGTATTATGAGACTCTGCAGAGGCTGAGGTGTGTATTATGAGGCTCCGCAGCAGCTGAGGTTTGTAGTATGAGACTCTGCAGCAGCTGAGGGGTGTATTATGAGACACCACAGCTGCTTAGGTGTGTATTATAAGTCTTTGCAGCAGATGAGGTGTGTATTATGAGGCTCTGCATCAACTGAAGTGTATATGATGAGGCTTCCAGCAGCTGAAGTGTGTGCTATGAGGTTCTGCAACAGATTTCAACATTATTTTACAAGTCTTGAATTAGTCCCTATTTCCACACTTATGCCACATCCATGCCAAATGGGTGTGGATAGCATGAGGGGGGCAGGGCCAATGGTGGAGTGGACAGGTGCCGGACAGGAATGCTAAGAAGCTTTTGGCTGCGCCTGGTTAGGCACAGGCTATGGCACAATCCTATGCAAGGCCAAAGCCATGTTTTTGTACAAAATACTATTTTAATTAAGTTTTTGTTGACAAACGTGCAAAAGAGTGACGAGATGAAGAAGAATCCTGCTGTATGTTGTACTGTTTGTCTCTGTGTATATCAACTCATCATTGGAAGTGTGACCTACTCATTAAAAACAGAATTTAAGTTATTTGCTAACAAGAAAGCGAGAATTAAGCATCACCTCAATTATACATTTCTGCTTGCGTACCTTTATAAAAAGGTGAGAAGCTTGTGCTTATTCAGATTACACAAATACTGTAATAGATATAATGCTACATGTCAATCCTATCTAAGCTGCCTTTTCTGCTTTTTTGTTTTAGGTTTATGTTTTATATTTATTTGTGCTGTAAATCCCATATAGTCCACTCTTCATGCAGTTTAATTACTAAAGGATAATCTATAATATATGAACTGTATAAAGAAACATGTATACTTTCTTTCTACATTTTCACCAAAAATATCGGTATATTCTTTATTGTTTTTGTCTCCTATACTTTGTCATCCAAATTAACCCACAAAAATAAGTACTTCATTAAAAACTATGATTAAAAATAATTTTAATTATTCCTAAATGGTCCATGACTGCAATGTTAACAAATCAGTTTGTCATTCACATATTCAATTTTACTTGCATTGCCATGCACTCTTGTTCCTGATTGACAGGTCTCAGAGCTATCATATTCTGCTGCATGGAAAACTGAGAGATAGCTCTGTTACATAATTAGGCACTTAAAGTCATGTGACCAGGGGGAGGTCATCTAAGGTCCTGTTAAATCTGCGACGTCTACCCCATGTATGTGTCTGATCACATGAAATCACAGAAGTCTCAATGGAGAATGATATCCATAGAGGCTGATGTGATTTCATGTGATTAGATATATACATGGTGTAGACATTTCAAATATAACAGGATGTTAGATGATGTCACCCTGGTCCCATAACATGCTCTGAAGCGGCATGGGACATGAGGGGGGTGTAAATGTGAGGGGCCGGCTGAGCAACACTTTGATACCAGGTAACATAAGATAAAGTTGATTTATGGGGATGTAAACTATTTTTAGCTAATGTCAGTTAGTTAATGGGGCTCCATGGGAACCTGTCACTAGCTGTATTTGTGAAAATGTAGAGACAGGTTCCCTTTAAAGGAATTCTAGAATGGATAAACCAAGGACACTTACACATAGATCCAGGCACTGTGTCGGTGGTACTCTTGTTATATATGTTATCCTTGGCCACCTTTTTTCTTTTAAAATTATGCTACTGAGCCTATGGGGGTGTTTTCAGAGCCCCTCAAAAAACGTGGCATCCCAGGCTCTACCTGTATAATCTAGCAGCAGCAGGAAATGCTAGGGGAGGGACCTAATCTGCGCATTGTAACAACTTGTGAAGTTGCTGCACTGGGGGGCTCTGGAAACACCCAACAGAGCCCCTTAAACTCAGGGCTCGTTTATACAGCGGTTCATGATTTTATTTGTTTGGCCTACTGTGGGGGAGACCCCTAGTTGACATTTTTTTATTACAAGTTTTCAACTATAACTGGGGTATTTATTAGTGATCCAATTACTAGAGGAAACAACCCCCTCTGGGGGTAAATGTCATGAGATGAACTGTACTGGGTCTGATATTCACTACATAACATTTGTTCATCACTATTTAGTGAAGAAAGTAGAAGACAGAAGCTGTAACAACCTACTCCTGCCTTCTCTCCAACCTACTGTGACAGCCAGAGAGTGAGACCCATCTTGCTACTGCCGCTCCATCCTGGAACAGGAGAAAACGACAGTGACTCCAAAAAGACGTGTCCATGTGCATTTGGCCATGAGCATGTCTTATTCTTTTGGCTCTTTGCAACCTGGGCAGTCACTTCCACATCGTTGGTATGGACCCGCCAATGTCAGATGGGCTGCAAACAACGACCAAAGGCCCCTTGCAAAATGCATTCATTGGGGGACATTTATCAGGGCTTCTAAGCCAGTTTTCTAAAGTACAAGCCCTAAAATAATTGCAATGCCCCAGGTATAGAAATTATTTTCCTCTTTATGCCATCTCCTCACCAAGTGGGCATGGAGTGGCGTAAAGGTTGGCACAGCCAGTGGCTGTGTTTGCCAGTGAGAAGCGTTCCTGCCCCAAGCTATAGCCTATTATTTTTCAAGGTTGAACGGTCCATGGTCCTAGCACAATTCTGTGCCAGAGTTGTACGGTAGCATAGCCAGCTGCCGGATACATGGCGAGGCCGGAGACTAGGGATGTATCAGGCAGTACCAGAGGAGCGTGCTTTCATCATATGTCAAAGCCAAAAGCACCAGTGTATGATAAATGCCCCACATAGGGGCACATTTACTAAAGGTTCGTGGACCGCATTTCCGTCGGGTTTCCGTCGGGATCGCGCATGCGATCGGATTTCAGCGCTGACTTCCATGCGACACAAAATGGGGCTTAGCCAATGGACAACCCGACTGATTCGGACTAAGCTCGAGATTTAAAATTCAAATTGTGATGCAGGAAAGGCACTCACATACACAGGGAAGAAGAAGGTGAACTCCGGCAGACCTAAGCGGGGAAGCGACACATGCAGGATATCGGGCGCACGATCTTGATGAATCTCGCCGGACCTCATCCTCTTTGGACAGTCCGGATCAGGGATTGTGACAGGACCGGGTAGGTAAATGTGCCCCATTGTGTGCATGAGCCTTTAGTAAATGCACCACCTGTCGCCTAAGTGTATCTTGAGCTGGCCCTCTTTCCATATTTTACAATTGGCCCCATTGATTATTTGTTACTCCCCTACTAACCATCCTCATAACAGTGCCTTTTATTTAGTGCAATATACATACTCTAATAGACAGCCGACCTTTACCCTTGAGGACATTTTTTGAGATGTATACCCAGCTAAAAAAAATCTTTTAAAAAGTCACATATATAATAAATCTATAATGGTAGAGAAGTACACTGACCTTAGATTACACGTGGAGAAATCATGTGCATGTGCAGTCGAATTAAGCTTTTTTTTGTTACATTGGCAGCCCTAACTGTTGATGGGTTTTAATTATAGGGGAAACTATTAAACCCTTCAGGCTTGAAATAAACATTTTTCAGCGCTTAGCAAAACTAAGCACAGCATTAAGTCTCTGTTCCCAGCTGATTACAATGTTAAATTTTCCCTTTAGCGTTGCTGCTTTCCTATACTTTGCGCGATTACGTGGCTAATGTCCCTGAGGATGTCAGATGGGTCCTGGTATAATCTAATGTTTTGTACCTCCGAGGAGTTAAGGCGACAATTTGGATTTTGCAATTTGAGTCTGTTTGATGTGTTACATGACACAAGTTGGGAATGACATACATACATTCTGCGAGGAAAGAAATGTTTAATTAAACTCCATTCATCTTTAGACAAGCGGTGACAATAAGTTGAGCGCCGGTGCTGCTCGTATATGGACATGGCTTACTTGAGGGGGTTAAGCTGAATTGCTAACATCTACTTTACGTGTCCAAAGTATTAATGGCTATACGTTTTCACAAACCTACAAGGCAGCCTTAACTGGCAAAGTCTCCATAACTGCTGACCCTAGTCAAAAGCCAATCACTCAGCGGAACCAGTCTCATACACAATACCTAAGAGACACAACCACGTTGAAACAGCGTTGTCTACAGTTGGGAGTCTGTTCCTTATACTGGTTTAATTTTAATCTCACATCATGTCATTAGGCTTCCAGAAAGTCATACTGATAAGGCGGCTGCCTTACAAGGTAGCAAAGAAGGTGTGGTTATCCTTGTCACATCCTTCAAATGTTATTTACATATTTTAAAGAATTAAGGTCATTTGCTAGATGTTGTGAACCAAAATTGGAAAACTAAAGGCACATTTACTGTCATTTGGCAATTAAGACAGGGTTACAGCCTTATTGTCACAAGGTTAAAGGGAGTCTGTCTGGTCCAAAATGCCTCCCAAACCTGTGCCCAATGTAAAGGCTAAACAACTTTTCAGCTCAACTGAATAGTTGGAGGAACAAGAAAAACATAGGGTTGCCTGATCTTCCTGGAGCCATTGAATGTTCACATTCTTGTAAGATGGCAGTTTCCTGCCAAATACATTGGGATAACCAATAGAAGAACAACTTAGCCATGCATCCATAGGGCAGCACGGTGGTTTAGTGGTAAGTATTACAGCCTTGCAGCGCTGGGGACCTGGGTTCATGTCCCAGGGTCAATAACTGCTAAGAGTTTGTATATTCTCTCCATTTTTGCACAGGTTTCCTCCAGGTCCTCCGGTTTCCTCACAGACTCCAAAACATACTGGTAGGTTGATTAGACTGTGAGCCCCATTGGGGACAGGGACTGATTTGGCAAGCTCTGTGCAGCACTGCGTAATCTGTGTGTAAAAGTAGATTATATTTTATAGATTAGATTGTATAATGTCAAAACAAGAAAATCCAGGGAAAAGGCAAGAATACCGGCACTTCAGGAAGGACGTCACAGGGTGCGGTAACAAAGTATTTTCTTTATTGTTTAAAACGCCATAACACGAGGACTAATGGGATAACCTATTAGTCCTCGTGTTATGGCGTTTTAAACAATAAAGAAAATACTTTGTTACCGCACCCTGTGACGTCCTTCCTGAAGTGCCGGTATTCTTGCCTTTTCCCTGGATTTTCTACTTGACTATGACTAGTTATCCGAGCACCAGAGGACCCCCACGGAGTGTGGACAACTAGGACGGTCTAATGGTTGGGTGAACCGGCTTATTTTTCTACTTTCTTTTGAAAGTGTTATGTTTTTTCTGTCAAAACAAGAAGTAACACCATTTACTAGTTTTTTCATTCTCATTTATGAAGCTTTAGTATTTTTGTTAGGTGACTGAAACTCAATGGGGGTCATTCACCAAGGGTCCGATTCGCGCATTTTCGTCGGGTTTCTCGTATTTTTCTGATTTGCGCCGGTTTTCCCTGAATTGCCCGAGGATTTTGACGCACGCGATCGGATTGTGGTGCATCGGCGCCGGCTTTCACACGACGGAAATCGGGGGGCGTGGCCGTCAGAAAACCCGACGGATTTGGAAAAACTGCGGAATTAAAAAAAAAAAAAAAAAAAGTGCTTACCTGCAATGTGACAGGGTTACTGTTCTTATATTTTTTATCCATGGCCTCCTTCCTTCTGAAGTCAACTGAGCTGGAAGAGCTCTGGGGACTTTTGTGCTGCAGCTTCACTGGCCATTACACTACACACATCCCCCCCCCCCACTGTTTGCTGAAACATACTCTGCTGCAGTGAAATTACATCGGGCAGAAGGTAAACTGCTGAGGGAGCATGGAGAGGTGCAGCAACAGCCCTGTGGCCTTCTGGTAAAGCCCCCTTGGCCCTTCTAGCTCACTAGCATAATTAAAACAATTGATATTAGAAGGAAGTATAACAAATATAACAACAAACATAACATATAACAACCATGGATAACAAATATAAGAAGATTGCCACAGTCACAGTGTCTGGAAATATGAGCAAATGTCCCTGGTTTCTGGCTTGATTTTGTTTTTAATAAGCACCCCCTCCCCCATTATGTTGTTACTTGTAACATTGTTGTTTTTTGAGTTACATGAATCATTTTAAAGGGGTAGTCTGAGACCTATAAAAAACAGATATGTGGTTGGGGGGCTGCCTAAAAAAATACTTGTACTTACCTCCGCAGTCGCTACAGGTGTCCAGCACTGCCGTCTCTCCGGGTTTGTTAACAGGGGAATGGAAGCTGCGTTCAGATCAGTGACCATGCAAGCCGCCAAATCCCAATTTCTCAGCACTTGATACAGCACCGAGAATGGTGTAAGATGGGTATGGCCGTCCACCTCGCTTAGCCGGAAGCTGGTCTGAGCAAAGCTTCCATTCCCCTGTAAAAAAATATCGGCAAAGACTGGAGAAACGGCGGCATGGGACACTGGAAGGGACGGCAGAGGTAAGTACAAGTTTATTTATTTAGGCAGCCCCCATGACCGCATATTTGTTTTTCACAGGTCTCTGACAACCCCTTTAATTACTTTTCCAGTTTGATTATTTTTTTATCACACACTTGATGCCTATACTAGCCTCATGTCATGGTAACTATTTTAAGGTTTGGAATGTAACACACTTGTGCAGATTTATCAAAAGTAACTAGAAGTAAGACAATGTACAGTTTGACAAATCTGGTACTGTATACGACGGTATTGTGCGTAATGATGAAGGATACATCTGGTGTAGAATAAGATGCCTTGTCTAACTTTTTACCTCTTATTAGTTGGCCAGAAAAAATGCACCAAAATTCACATTTTTCATATCCTACAAAAAATTATTGGTGAAGGCAATTAGGGCACCTGGACGTCAAATTACCTTTATTAAAGCCATACATTGGAGAGGTAACACTGCCTTTATACAACAAACCCCTTTGCCGACATTAATAGGTATGGAGATGACACATTTTCCTAAAATATTTAGTGACTGCCAGGAAAATGTCTACTCAAAGCTGATGGGCTGGATTAGAAAACTGGGTTGGGCAGGTATGGTGGGCAATGGAGATGCCCAAGGTCCTCGTGTTGGTAGCAACAGTCTGTAATGCTCAGGTACATGAATAGGCAGAGCTAAACAAAGCCTTTCAAGTACATAAAGGTAATTTATTTTTCAGCACAAAAACAATAAAAGCAGCAGAAACTACTAATTACTGATATTGTTTGCCTGCAAGGAAAACGCACAAAGCTCAGTAATAATACTGTAATGTGGCTGTACTACTTGTCTGAAATAATTAGTATGTATTTTCTTCGCTCTAATTGAATTGTTTATTTAGAGACTTCCTTAGGATTGATAGGTGGATGCCATTTTCCAAATTAATTAATAACAAAAGTGAAATAAACTGAAGGGAAAAGAGCATTTCATACACTCAGCCTCTTATCCTACCTGAGCAGTAGCTAAGCATTTCCATTATATGACCTCTTATAATTCTCTTTTTTCCAAAGTAATACAAATAATCTTAATAATTTACAGAGAAATTACAAATTACGTTCTAATGTTTACTTTTTGTTTCAGTTAGTTACTGCATTTTGGCAGGAATTTATGGTATCCTTAAAGGACATCTACCACCAGGATGAAGGATTGTAAATTAAGCACACTGACATACGGGTGTGTCTGCTCTTCTCTTCCTTAATCCCTGGGTTTTTTTAATTTAATGATGGAAATGAGTCTGAGGGGCTTCAGGTTTCATAGCTTTTAATGGAGCCTGGAGCCCCTCATAATTTATAAAGTGCTTTATTCTTAAAAAAATGGACATAAGAAGCTTAAAAAAAAGTGGATCCTACTAGAGGGGGCACACACCAGTATGTTAGTGTGTTTGGTTTACAATGCGTCATCATAGTGGTAGATGTCCTTTAACACCGAGAAATACAACCTGATACTTATCCATTATGTAAAACCATAGGATACTTGCCCAAATAATATAAGGCCCTTATGTACAGTACCATGTGCAGAGGCAATGAGCACAAATGGCCCCATAGCCTTCTATTAGGCACATTCATGGTGCAGAACAAGAACCAGGACAAACCACCCCACAAATGATAAAGCAGGTCCTATTCCTGTCCATTTATTATACAGGGGATAATGTCGTACGCGATCGGATTGTGGTGCGCCTGTGCTGGCTTTGCAAAAGAAACCGGGGGCATGGCCGTCAGACGATCCGACGGATTCGGACTGAGCGTGGGATTTGACTTTCAAATTGTGCACTTACATGCACCAGGAAGAAGAAGGTGAACTCTGGCGGACCTAAGCGGGGAAGCAACAAATGCAGGATATCGGGCGCACGATCTTAGTGAATCGCGGCACAGTGCATGATCGTCAGACAATGCACTTTCGGTGAATTCCTCCGCATGGGTAAATAACTGACACAGACCTCTAATCAAAGTAAAGAAGAACAAGAAGATTTATGAAAAGTGTTGGAGAACAGAGCAGTGTACAGTTAGACTATACAGTTGTGTTCTGTGCCAGATAAATAGTTCACAACTGTGGAGTCGTACTTTAGAATAGCTATTAGTTGGTGCACTATACGAAGTGCGCAGTTCTCCAAACCTGACACTTTCCTGCTCTTCTAGTTTCCTGAAAGTGATACCACAGGAAGGGGTTATCCTGCATAAAGAACTTAGGGTCATGGTAGATGCTAGGCTAAGCCATCTGGGACTGTTCTTCTAAGGACAGGGTCGGGAAGTTCTCCTTACGAAGACTGGAAAACTTTGCATTTTTATGGGGACTAGGGCTACGAGCTATATGGACTTATAGGCATCGAGACCGGCCAATGCGAGTTCCCTCCCTAAGTCCACCATCTTGATCATCTGGAATCGGTGAGTTCTTTCTAATCTGTTTAATTTATGTGATTTTTAGCTCCTGTGAAATGAAAATGTATGCTACACACAGCCACTGTTATTTATGATGACTATGATACTTATCTTAGTACATCAATCATATTGATGGTTGTGTGTTTTCAATATACTCATACCTTCATCTCATACCTTCATCTTCATTTACTATTATCAGTAAAGTGTCACCTAGGAGAAACTTTAACGATGTGAATGATTGATGTAAATTGTGGTGTTTTTTGTGGTGTTTTTGCTCCTATTCAACCTCGTATTATGGTTGGTGCTTATAAATCAATGAGTTTTTAACTATTTTAAAGTAGAAGTTACATTTTATGATTTTTTGCCCACTCTGCTTTAGTATAGATTTGTTCACTAGGTGGTTAGGAACGGTCGATTTTTTTGGCTAATGTAGGATTTTCGTTGAGATCTGATTGAACACATTTGCCATATCTCATCTATTTAGTTAGAGTGAGGATTAAGTGTGAGACCATATTGCTTTGTATATACCCCAAGCTACAGCACATCTGTTGTCTAGGGACCAATGTTCCTCCACTCCTCATTACACCTAAACCTGCGGGTGGCGCTCAGTCATACCCTTGTGAATAGCTGCATTATTTTTTGCATATAGGAATTTAAACGTGACTTTGTTAATAAAGAGAAATGTTGTTTTTTTCCAGTTTTTAATGATTATGCCAAAGCCGTCAGCACCGCAGTAATTAGCCTATCTGCTCGTAACTAAGCAGACATAGTCCTTAACCATAGATTCTGTTTCATGTAAAATGATTAGCTGTTGGCATGTGCCTACGGCATCGGAATAGATTTTCACATACATTACCCACAATCCTTTGATGCTACATCATACGGCAGCCTCCGTTTAACGCTACTTCTGGGTGTCATTCCTGCTTCTTATACAGCTCTGAACTAAGCAGAAGATTTTGCTTCAAAGATACCATGTGACCAGAATTAAGTTGAAGCATCTTTCCTGGATTTTTTTTTTGTTTTGTTTCAATGCAATTTTTTTTTTTGCCTCGTTCTGTGCGGAGAGGAGAGAAAAGATTGTGACAGACAGGGCCCTCTGGATGACACACTTTACTACAGCAAAAAACACTAAGAAGAAAATTGATTGCATGCCAGTTGTTTCATAACACTCTCAAGCTGTCAGCTCAGATTTAATTCACCGCACAAAAAGAATAGCCATAAGAAAGAAACAGACCGCGGAAAGATAATAATGCTTTTTTTTTTAACAGATTTTTTTTTCCTCTCCTTTTTTCAGTACTACGATTTCACAACTTTCTCAACGATTTCTTTTTTTTAACAAATGCTAATTATTTAGTAAAAATATGTCTATCATATGGATAGTATTTACATCACAGACATTTCAATATTTTAAAAGATGTGCTCTAGTGGAATTTTTTATGGCATATATTATTATTATGTCTTGGAACAACAGGAGTATATTTTCCCACGAACGAAAGGTAGGCCCTATCCAGGTCATCTCACTGATAGGGTTGGAGTATCTGTCCCTCTCCCCAACACGTGCTTCATCAAAAACTATCTTTAGGAGATGAAAGAGTAGATGAGTCATACTCTGCTGCTGCAGCTCCACCTATTCAGCAGAGCTCAGAGATATAAAGGAAGAAGTGTGGAGAATATACTGTAAAGGTAGTAAAGGCACATGAGCAACTTATATAAGACTTATGTTGTATACTTATACTTAACTTATACAAAACCTTTAAAACTGAGGATGATCCCCATAAACCGAGGTTTTATAAGTAAGAAGAGAAATCAAGAAGAATGCCTGTGGGGGACATCAGAAAGGTGAGTATTGACTTTATATTTCTAACTGCTGGGCATACTGGGTGCATTCTATATGCTGGGGGATGGCTACTTACTAAGGGATGCCTGGCCGGCTATATACTGAGGCTGGCTGGCCATATACTAGGTCTGGCTGGCTAAAAACTTGGGGAAAGTTGGCTATATACAAGGGGCTGGCTGGCTATATACTGGAGGCAGAGGGCTGGATAAATACTAAAAGTTGGTTGGCTATATACTGAAGGTCATGGTCTGGCTATATATTGGTGGCTAGCTGGCTTTATACTGACGGGCAGGGGCTAGCTATATACTAGTGGCTGGCTCGCTATATACTGGGGGTTGGCTATATACTGTCAATTTTTTGTGGTAAAATTAGGTATCCGCTTATATTCGAGTCAGCTTATTCTCAAGTCTATATGGTAGCCTATGATTTGTGACTTTGTGACTAAGGGAAAAAAAACAACTTTATTTTTGTCAACCAATTTGCATATATACTTCTTAATTTACATTCACTCTGCATCTTTTGTGCTTCACAAGAATTACCTAAGGAAAGAAGTAAAAGCAGAAGGATAAAAGCTGATAATAATAGTTCTGCCTTTATGCTTCAAAAAATTCCGTCCATCACTTATAGCCATTCACTCTTTCAGTATGTGCTATTTACATTTATTTTTATAGTCCAGAATTACTATTATTTCAGTGATGCTAAGCAACAGCTTTTCTACAAAACTTCTGTAGGGTTTTGTCAAGTAAAACTTTTGAAATCAGGATTTACTTGAGTTAAACAAAAACAAGGTATAAAAGGACTCATATTTTAATTTTCTCAGAGTAAACACTAACACCAATGGTAACAAGCAGTCATTATACTATGGCTAATTTTATTGTATTTTCCCATAAACTGCAATACAGTTGCAGCATATTCTGTGGTATGAGCAATCTAAGAGTTGCATGTTCAATCCCCAAGAAGGGGCCAAAAAATATTTTCAAAAAAGCTAAGATAAAAAATGGCAATACGATATTAATTAAAATTTCTTTGAAAAAAGAAGTAATTTTTACAAAGTTATAGACGTCAAATAGGGATTGAGAAAAACAATTCAGGTTTGTCAACCGATTTTGGTTAGTCGAAATTCAGGTACAACAAGTTCATCCAAATATCTGGACTTGATCCCGAACAAATCTACATTGAAGTCAATATTTTTAGCACCCAAAAATGCCTGTAAAATGGAGATGTGAGAGGTACAGGCTGAAAAATTGGGGTTATAACAGGGCAGTTGTGCTGACAAAAATGGGCTAGGAAAAGTACCGTATATACTTGTGTATAAGCCGAGATTTACAGCTCAATTTTTGAGCTGAAAAATCCCAACTCGGCTTATACACGAGTCAGTCTTTGCCACCCAAACACCCTTAGACTACACAAAGAACAAACAGGGGCTGCCCGATGGTATGTGTGTGCGGCAGCCCCTGTCAGACACGCGGCAACCGACACCACAGAACTAACCTGGTACACAATGTATGCGATGCGCAGCGCATCTTATCTCTTACCAGCACCCCCAGGTTTGCGGGGGCAGAATGGAGGGAGCATTCTGCGGCTGCATACTTTATGGATGAAGTATGCAGCCGCAGCTCCTGGGTGGGAGAGAGGTTCGGGGGCTGTCAGTCCCGCGGCTGCATACTGTATGGATGCACCGCGGGCTTGGAGGAGTTGGAGACTATCGCACTTCACACGGCTGCATACTGTATAGGTAAAATATGTACCGTGTGGGAGGGGGGCTAGCAGTGTGACCATGGAGTGCTTGGTTGAGGTGTTTAATGTCCTGCTACTGCATCAATCTGCAAAGTAAATATAATTCCTATATATATATATATATATATATATATATATATATATATATATATATATATTCTGTCTGTGACAGTCTAGGAAAGCTGATCTATTAGATGAGAAAGGGGAATATATTCATTATGCAGAGTGATGCAGAATGAGGACATAAAATCACTGCTGTTGCCATAAAACACCTCCACCAGACACCAGTAGCTGTGGCATTTCCAACCCTCGGCTTATACTCGAGTCAATATGTTTTCCCAGTTTTTTGTGGTAAAAGTGGGTACCTCGGCTTATATTCAGGTCGGCTTATACTCGAGTATATACAGTACCTAAAATAGTAATATAACATTAAAATAAATGTAAAAATGTAAAAATTATAATATGCTGTTTATGTCATTGAGGTAAAAGGTGTTCTGGGTATTCAGATCCAGTTATTATCATAGCATTAAAAGAAGCAATGGGAAAACCACAAACCCTTCCTCTCACTGGAGTTACAGGCACTCTGTGTGTTCAGACCCAGTTATTCTCACAGCATATTAAAGAAAGAATGGAAAACCCACAATCCCTTCCTAGCACTACTGTTTAGAAAAAAATTTAGGAATAAATGGATTAGGAAAGAGTAACACTGCTATTTTGAAATAAACATATACAGTGATACAGATTCTGAAATTTAGGAATATATGGATTTAGCAAACTGTAGTACTGCTATTTTGAAAGAAACGGACACAGTGACTAAGCAATGTAGGGACTAGTGAACCAAGAGTGCTGCCATGTCTCTAATTGATGATGATGATGGTGCAATAAGGTCAAATCAGACTTTTACATGCAGTTATTTCTATTTTTCCTGTGCAACCTACCCTCCCTATCTGCCCTGGAAAGGGCAATTGTGAAATGACTTAAGCTCTTTTCTTTACATCTACAATTACAGTCGGGAGAGACTGGATGAATGATACTGGGACATGTGACCTGTGACATGTGGGTCTGCACCCCTTGGTTCCAAAGCCGTGGCTATTGCACATGCGCAGACCCATCAGCTTCTTTGATGAGTGGAGCTGCATGCTGAAGAAACGGTAGGAGGGCTACAAGGAGGCTAGTCGGGTGTAGATTTCTGCTCCACGGTGCGGCTACTCCCAAGAAGCCTCTTCATGTAATTTGCATATTCAAGATAAACTATTTATCAAGATATCGACCACTCAAGATTTTGAAATAAAAGTATAAGACTTATTAGGTAGGTCCATGTTGGTCGGTTTCCTTTAAGGTATCAATACAAAGCGAATCCTAAGTAAATGTGCTGTTTTTACTGCATAATAAACGGTGTAAAAAAAATATGAAAATGGTACATTTACAGGGCTCTTTTATATTAATTGGTATGTTATGAATTAGAGTTTGTGCACAGAAAACAAACCCTCATAGGTCTTTGCATCTCAATATTAAGCATCTAAATGTATTACTGTTCTCAAAAATAACATATCTTTTATTGTCATAATAACCCTGCACAAAGGGCTCACATGGAAAGGATGAACAAACATCAAGTCCTCAGAATACAGATCAGACCGACTGAGAAAAAGTTCCAGTAGATCGAGAAAGTAGTGATGGGGTGAGATTATAAACATGTCTGACTTTACAGTAAACATTTGAAAACCTGTAAACTCTGGTGACATGAGGAATAGAGATCCAATGAATAAACGCGGCACAGCATAAAAGCCTGGACATAAAACATATCACAACTGAGGAGACTTCACAATACAGAACATGATACAGGAGATTCTCTGTGGTCCAGTAAGTCATGGAAGGCTCAGAGAAGGGAGAGCCTTCTAACTACAGAATACATTGTACATTGTAGCATTAGGTTTGGGTCAATTAATTCAATATCATTTTCCTTAAATGAATTTGCAGATTGAGCTTGAGCTTGAGCGGGACTCCCACCTCCACTATCTATAACTATTCCTGCTGATTTACAGACCACCACAATGTGAAATGTATGACTTACTTTCCTGTTGACCTACTGCTCTCCTGATACCAGTTGAACAAATGATTTGCAACTACTTTCATGTGTAGTAATCGCTAACTAAATATTTATATTTTACCTACATCCCTATATTTTATCTATACTTATGTTGTGTTTCAGAAAAGTGCTTGGAACCAGAGGCATGAAGTAGCTGTATAGTTTTACCACATTCTCTATGGCTGGGCGGGTGAGCTGTATCCTCATGTACTGCATTAAAGGACACCTGTCATCAAGTCTGTGTCACTTGTCCTGTCACTACTACCTGTTGGAGCAGCTCACAAGGATCCATCCCAGCCTTTATCTAGTAATTTCATATATTAATCATTATAAAATCATCATTTCTTTATTATGTAAATTTGGCTGGTCACCTGGTCTGAGGCAGTGATGTCACCCCTATTACCCCTCCCCTCTCCTCCCCCTGCTCATGTCTGTGTGTAATGTATAGTAAAGCATTGCTAGTGTCTGTGCTGTATCTGCTGACATGCTCTCCCTCCTAATACACATGTGTGAGACACAGATATCAGCTACACAAGTACCTGACATGTTCTGCTATAACATGGCTGCCTGGAGCTGTTGTATCTCTCCTATACACACACAGGCTGCAGGAGGCGTGGCCACCAGCAAGCACATGGAGCTGCCATTACATGGAGCAGCTGTCAGTCAAGCACTGGGGGTGTGGCTGTACCTCCCACTCATGAATAAGCTGGACAGCTTGAATATGCTAATGACTCATGTCCGGATGTCTGACGAAAGTGTGCTCCGCAGGGCCCTTAGTAAATGAGCCCCTTTATGTAATAGTACTTGAAAGAAAACCTGTCACTAGAAATGTGCCTCCCAGCAGCATGTGGTAAGTCTCTGTGGGGGGGAGCAGCTGCAGCCTGTGTGTTCCTGTGTCTCCTCATGCATTCTTCCTCTCCTCCGTACCATCCTGTGTGAGTTTGGAGGAGAGAAGACACACACTGACACAGACACACACAGGCTGCAGCTGTTTCCACCTCCGCCACTCCAGGATGCTGGCAGGGAGGCAGGTGATGTGAATTAAACTTATATAAAGCACTGAAATGATTCAGAATGCTAACAAAGACATTTTTCTAATGAGCTTAGCACAGACTATTGGAACCTGTCGCCAGCTGAAAATCACATTCCAGGTATACCTTTCAATTTTCACAAAAACATAGAGCAAAGCAGAACTCTGATGAAAAGGTAATTGTTCCACCATACATAACAGGTAATGTTTGGCCTTCTCTATAAAGCCAGTACTTGCCGGTTATATATGATGTTAAAAAGGAAATAATTTTTTTCTGAAATGCTTCGCTCTGTCATTTTTTGAAAATTTTACCCTGGTGTGGTCAGCCTTCTGAAGACCTGCACCCACGGGGATTTTTTTAACAAGTTGTGCTCCAATCCCCTAATACTCTACATTATCTTTCATTTTGTTATGGAGGTACTGTGTTGTGTTGTGTTTTTCTTTTTGTAAGCACAGTGGGACGCATTTATTTACCTGTCTGAGTCGCGATTCCCGAGGTGCGTAGATCCACGTAGATCCTCCGCCCAATATCCTGCATGTGTCGCTTCCCCGCTCAGGTCCGCCAAAGTTCACCTTCTTCTTCCCGGTGCATGTAAGTGCTTGGCTTGCGACACAAATTTGAATGTTAAATCCAGCGTTTAGTCCGAATCTGTCAGATCATCTGACGGTCCGCCCCTTGATTTGTGTCTTGTGAATGCTGGCGCGATTGAGACACAATCCGATCGCGTGCGACACAATCCCTGACGCGATCCGCGAAAAGTCAAGAAACACACCGAAAATGCTGCCAGGGGATCCTTAGTAAATAAGCCCCAGTAAGTACAGTGCATTCTTTGATATATGTAGGGGCACACATACAGTAGTGTTGTGAGGGATATAAAATATTTAGGAGCACAGTGTTGTTGCAGAGAACACTATACTGCAACTGTGGTATTACCAGGTGCACAGTGTGGAGATGAGCTTCAAAACCAATGGGCAAAAAACGTATGGACCAGGAGATTGAATCATGAGAAATTAATCAATGTCTAATTAACTACTGGAGTCACTGAATAACTTTTTAGTCTGTGAAACAACTCTCAACATGTGTAGTGTAATAAGAGTGTATCATTGAGCCATATCTGTCTTCTGCATGCAGGAAGGGAGTGCCAGGGTAGAAACAGGGATTGGGATCCAACCTGAACCTGCACAAGGACCAATGAACTTTAAGCAATTATTTAATGATGACTGTTGTGGAAGCACATCCCCAATATACTGAAAGGAGCCTTCTGCTTATGTCTGGGGTGTTCGCCACTTATTGGATACCGATCCCTCATCTTAAGGAAAGGTCATAAGTATCAAAGTAGGATTAGGAACCATGCATCTTTGTTTAAGAGGACAGTCTTGCTCTTCCTCAGCCGATAGTTGGGACACTTTACTTGCATGGGGTGTGTGTAAATTGTCTACATTTCATGCCTCAAGAAAGCCAACAAATCCCTTTCATGACTAATAACGTCTTGTATGCTGGCTTGCTAGACAGAGAAGTAGAAAACACTCACCAAGTGAAAGGCAATTTAGCGCAGACAGTGGTGATGGCATTGTAAAACCCATTCCCTCCACTTCATTTCAGTGGAATACAGCTATCCTGAGATAAGCATTGTGCTTCAGGCTTGGACATTGTCTCCATTTCTGACACAGCAGTGCTGCACTTAATATGCTGTCAAGTCTGACCTGAGCTCTGTCGAAAAACAATATTTTGTAGAAAGCAGTTATATCCAGCTTAGAAATGCAGACAGTGTAATTATACAGAAGACTGCACGTGAATCTGTCCTTCTCCAGAAACAGCAGGACCAGTAACTAATGGAAAAGCCTATATGCTCTCATTCCCAATGTGATCGGATGTTTGTTGCCGAGAATTTCCAATAGAGAAGAAAAAACACTCTTTTTGGGTATATTTCCCTTTCTTCTACTGGATTTCCAAATAAACAAAATCTGTTGTTATCCTTTGTAGCACATTGGATATAGTATCACTTTGTTATAGGAGTCTGATTATCTCAATCACTCATTATCTACATATCAGGTATATTAGTCCTATTTTTTCATAGGCTGATATTATCCTAAGCTTTAGCCAATGCTCTTCTGTATAACAGCTATCCTATAATGTACTGGAGCACATTTACTTACCCAGTCCCTGTGCAATCCCCGATCCGGACTGTCCTATAAGGATGAACTCTGCCGTGATTCATGAAGGTCATGTGCCCGATATCCTGCATGTGTTACTTTAACGATCACGTCCATCGGAGTTCACCTTCTTCTTCCCGGTGTATGTAAGTGCATGGCTTGCGACACAATTTTTAAAGGAAACCTACCACATTAAAATGGTAGTTATAACCCTCAAATACCTTGACCAGCTCAGGGTTTGGTGGTGACGGAGCAAATGTTTATTATTTGCAGAAAATTCTGTATTGCTTGTAAAGCTGTTTTATTCTGTATATTTCAAGCACGCTTCAGCGCATCATGATATGTGTTCAGCGGACCATGCACACGAGCGTGCATGCGCCTGATCAAGAAGTGGCGGAGAGCCAGTGACGTCACCGCGTGCAAAGCCGTCCGGGAACTCAGTGACGTCACAGGCTCTCCGGCACTTCCTAATCAGGCGCTTGCACGCTCGCGAAACATGCTTGAAATATAAAGAATAAAACAGTTTTACAAGCAATACAGCAGTTTCTGCAAATAATGAAGATATGCTCCGGCACCAGCTCACCCTGAGCTGGTCAAGGTATTTGAGGGTTATAACTACCATTTTAAAGTGGTAGGTTTCCTTTTAGTTAAATCCCGCGGTTTGTCCGAATCCGTCGGACCGTCCGCCAGCCCGCCCCCAATTTGTGTTGAACGAAAGCCGGCGCCAATGTGCCAAAATCTGATCGCGTGCACCAATAAACCCTTTCAAATTCCTTGTTCCAGCAGCGCAAAATGGAAATGAGCCCCATTGTATGCACTTCTAATTCAGCCGAGGTAAATCATTTCCTAAATTGGGAGTGTGAATAAGTTCCACAAGACATCTCTGAGCTTATTTCCCACAAATTATATTGAAATCATTTATATATACATTTTCCTGACACATATGTTTGGGTTCTTTTCACTGATGATGGATCCAGTCTGCTTGCGAAACACATCTTAGTGCTTTTTATATTAATTATTTTTAGGAAAAAAAAAAAAACAAAAGAATTCAACAAGTTGTTTTGACCACAGTCAAGTGCAGGAACTTTTTTCGATCTTCTGTCAATTCCAACAAAGAACAAATGGATAGAGCGAACAAATGGATAGAGCGCCTTGACACCCAACAGTTTGCACCTTCCTATACATTTAACACCATACATTAAAAGGTCATATGGTCTGACCAACATGTGTCAGTTACATTTCCTGCCTTGTATACCTAGTTAAAGCCATACACCTAGTTAAAGCCAAGTTAAAGCCAAAATAATGAATTATTGAGGAAACATATACAGAAATACATATAAAAAAATTGCTGTAAAAGTTTACTCTTCTGGGGAACCAAGAAAATCCTTTAGGATTGGGTCAGGTAAAAGTAAAAAATAAATCTTACTCCTCCTGCCCAGCTTAACTTCAAGGTGCAAGCAATCAGAGTATAACCACTAGGGTCAGTGACTAATAGCTCTTGTTATTGAGACTTTGCCAATTAAGCCCACCCTACAGGTGTGTGTAGCCTTGTAGCCATTGAGGCTCTACTTTGGGATTATGGAAAATATGTAAATATGTTTTCCAGGGTGGGGCAGGGAAAATCAGGCTTCTTGTGCTACTTGAAAGGCAGCTCCCTTAAAATGAAGCATGACTATCATGAAGCCTAATGACATGATATAGAATTAAAGTCAAAACAGTATGACTGCTAATCACTGTCTGGGTGAATGTATTTTATGTCCCAAATGTCATACATAAACTGATAAAGCCTGTGGCGTTTGTCACTTCGATGACATTAAGGGAGCAACGATCATAGATTGTGGGTGTCTCCGGTGGGAGTGCACCTGAACGCCAAACTTCTGGCTGAGAACATTGCGGTTCGTCTCCACAATGTTCTCAACCCTATTAACTTGACTGTAAAAATGAAAACAAAATTAGTCAATCCCAACACTTTTGGATGTGTGTCAACTCAGTCATGTTATACTGTATTTTACACAACCAAAATTCTTTCTCCCCATGCTGATCATGTTTTTGAATGGATAAATCAGGATCCAGCTCTAGTTTTATCCTTAGCTCCACTCACTTAAAACCTGACATCCTTGGCCACATATTGTGAGATATGGAGACAAAAAGCACTTACATTTCTCTATTTCAAGTAGCACTATCCATAGAGGTGAGCTTCACAGGTACCGGTCTACCAGCTATTCTGCACACTTTCACCTCTTTATTTCTTTTAATAGCGATGATTTTTCAAAACATATTTTCCTCTCTGTGACAGAAGTGCCATTATATCAAGCCAAGAGCCCTAGCAGTAGAGCAGCATTGAATGAAAATACTCTATAGTTTATATTCTGTATGTTATGATCACTACAATGTAACCACCCGGCTCTTATAAAATAGAGGTTTGCACTGCATTATGCAATCCCACATGGGGTTATATTATGGCAAATTTACACATATTGTTCTATGTTTGTAGGTTACTGCATAGTAAGATATTAACAAAACTCAAAGGAGAATATGACTACAGGAACCGGTAAATTTGGGCCAAAGCAATGAGTTGCAATGGTCACAGTTGGCAACAGACAGATAACTAGGATACCCACAAACCACTAACAATGAATTGTTGTTTCTGGGGAAAAACATTTATTAATGAGAGACTACAGTCCTAACCCCATTATTTTCAGACCTTTTGCTGAAAGGAGCAGTGCAGTTAAATCAGTATGTAGTTAAAGAAGGTTGTGAAGAATAATCGCTTCTCACAGTGTATAGCTGGTATCAAATCTGTTTTATAGTTTGAATCTTCTGTGTTTTTGACTTTGGCTTGTTCCCTGATTCCTGCATCTGGAAAAAGTGCAGACTACTCAATTTTAGATCTCCCAGTCTCTGTCAACCATTTCCTAATTATGTGACCTAGATGAGCTGGCAAATGATCATCCATGGATGAATTTAGGCCTGTGTTGTTCATGGCATATGCAAAAAGTAAGGAAAAGTAAGTCAATAGCTGCACATGTGTATTCAAAAGTGTAGAGAGGGTCATATTCAGTTCAACTGTAAAGGTTACAGTACATTTTCGGTTCATCCTCGATTTTCACTAGGAAGCCAAATATCTCCAACTATAGGTATAGGTCTCTTGCACCAAGGCCTATGAACTTTTAGCAACACCCCAGGCCACAGGATATCATTATCTTGATAGGTGGGAAACCTAAAACAAAGGGTGTTGGATACAACCAAGTGGCAATTTGTACAAAGTTACTTTTTTATCACAATTTTATTCCATGTTAGGGAAACTATGCCATCTTATTGGAACGTATTGTGAAATTATATTGGCTCCCCCCTTGTAATGTGCTCAAGAAAGAATAGCTCACACAAAGTCTTTGTAATATTTTACAATGGTACTTCCATTTCTCTTCCTATATATTTAGGGCTACATGAAGGTATACAGATGGAGGATCTACCGGTTCTCACCAGTCCCTGTTTACAAAAATCATGGGATATATACATCTAACCAGTAAAGTAGAGTCGATTATAGAGTCTTCTCACTATTTTATCACGTTCCTTGCCCAAATTTTTGTAGGTTGCAGAAACCTCTTGAAGGATGAAAATATATCTTGCCCATTGCTGAACAAAGCTGTCTACAAATAAACTTTGTCTAGCAGGATTAAAAGGAGTCAATAGTACGTAGTTTATTTAGAAACCGGAACATTGCCGCAGGTTCTGGAGTAATGAAAAGTACCATCAAGGTGTTTTTTCCTTACTTACTTTCCACTTCAACAAATGTAAAGGATGGGAAAAGCATAAGCTATGCACAATTCAAATCAATCTGCTACTCCAAGGACCTCTCACAGCTCCCAAAGCTTGGTCCATAGGATCATAATGATGTGGATGTTGAAAAAGCAAAATTCAGGACTTATTGAACGCACGCCTCATCAGCATCAAAGATCACTTACATCATCAAGAATCCCAGACTGGGAAAAAAAAAATTATTGTGTAAAGCAAAAAAGTTTTTTAGGGTGAAAATGAAAGAAAATCTATAAGGATCTTGTGTTTCTAATAACTTAGAATGTAAAATTGTGCTTCCAATAACTTAGAACATAAAGAAATTGGCAAGATATCTTTATAAAATGCAAACCATCTACAACTAGTGTAAAAAAACAAACTAAGATAGCAATTGGTCAGGGACATTGAGGAATGTTCTCAATACATCTGTAAAAACATCTGAATATGGTCTATTTTCCTTGAAGGAGTTTTTCTTGAATATGTAAACCAGCAGGGGACCAATGTGAGAAAATAAAGAACACTTATACAAATCCTGATTGTGGCTCCAGTGTCTATCTGGCTTCTACCCTGTGCCCAACCTTACATTCTGGCAGGGTCCTGGGACCCATACATACCAAGGAAAAAGTGAAGTCCCCTGGAGGCCAGTCAATTGATTAAGTGGGTTTAGTGGGTCCCCCCGCTAAACCAAAAGTCATATTATATATGAAGAAAAAAAATAAGGACGCTTTCTCACCATCCACATTGTTACAATCCAATGGACTAAGCTTTGGAGCTGTGAGATGTCTAATGTATGGCTTCTTGAGCCATCCTTGGAGTAGTAGATTGTATTTGAATTATGTATATCTTCTGCTTTTCCATCCTTTACATTTGTTGAAGTGGAAAGAGAGCAAAAACACAGTCATAGTATATAAAGTTGGAAAAAGTCCATCAAGTCCAACCTTTAAAACTCAAACAAATGTATTTTCCCCATATCTAATGATATTCTTGCTCTCAAGAAGTCATCCATGCCTCTCTTAAACATGTTCATAGAGTCCACCATAACAGCCTTCTGCGGCAGAGAGTTCCACAGTCTCACTGCTCTTACAGTAAAGAAACTTTATCTATGGGGATGGTAGAACCGCCTCTCCTAGGCGTAGAGGATGCCCCATCTATATGGGGATGGTAGAACTGCCTCTCCTCTAGGCGTAGAGGATGCTCCCTCTATATGGGGATGGTAGAACCGCCTCTCCTCTAGGCGTAGAGGATGCCCCATCTATATGGAGATGGTAGAACCGCCTCTCCTAGGCATAGAGGATGCCCCCTTGTCTGGTCTCAGGCCTAGATAAAAAAAAGTATTTGGAGAGATTCTTGTACTGTCCGTTCAGGTATTTGTACATTGTAATGAGGTTTTCCCTCAGCCGTCTTTTTCTAAACTGAATTTCAGTAATCTATCATTATATTCTAATCCTCCCATTCACCTAATAATCTTGGTCACTCTCCTCTGCAGCAGTTCTACTGTGTCCTTTTATACACTAGTGCAGTGATGGCAAACCTTTTAGATATCGAGTGCCCAAACTAAATCCAAAACCCACATATTTTTCGCAATGTGCCGATGCGACAATTTAAACAGTAACCTATTACTCCCTGCTCTGTCACATGTTTAAATTGTGTAGGCACCTAAGGACACCAATACAGTAGAAAGAAGGAGAAGAAGTTTGGATTATCATTGTGGCTTCCTTCTAGGGTCCTGGGTTGCCTGGGACTGCAAGAGGCCTTGAGTCCTGTCTGGTGAACTTTGCACTCAAGTGATGGCGCGGGTGCCCATAGAGAGGGCTCTGAGTGCCACCTCTGGCACCCGGGCCATAGGTTCGCCACCACTGCACTAGTGTATAAAACTGTATTTACTATATTCACAATATTCCAGATGGGCAAAACTATATCCTTTTCATGAGAATCTATTCCTCTCTTGATACATCCAATAATTTTATTTGCTTTTAGCAGCAGCCGCCTGGTTTTGGTCACTAAAATTACGTTTACCTTCCACCAGTACACCCAAATCGGTTTTACCAAGTAATTTACTGTTTAGAACATAATTGTACTTTTGTTTTCATGGCCCAAGTGCATGTGTCAGAACCTGTCCAGCAACTGTGCAACCACAATAAGACTCGATGTCAGACTAGATAAGTCGTGGTGAACTCAGCCTGTGATGTCCCTGAGGGCTAAGGCGCTGCCTGCAACAGATTTGCCGCCCTGACAAGGGCAAACCCACTGTCAGGAAACTAACTTAGGGTCCCTGACGTACCCTACAAGGTAAAAGGGAAGACTAACTTTGTCTGGCAGCTGCTGGATGGTGAAGTGGACAGGTAATAGCATTACTGAGATAGACAAGTGTTCACACTGGTACACAGAAACCAACATAAGCCTGAGACAGGGAAAGTGGGGTTACACTGGGAGATTAATGACACTGAGGGACAAAGAACAAATAAAGACAGACAAGCTGAATCAAACATACTAGGTCAACACCAAGATGGCAGAAAAGAGAACACGGGAAACTGAATGACCAGCACCCAATGAAAGGGTTGGGCAGAATATAAGGCAATAATGAAACCCAAAATCACTGAGTGGCTCAGCAGTCTATCACTCAAACCGCAGCTGCAGACAAAACTAGTTCAAAGACACACCCAGCTTCCCAAAGATCAGAAAGGGAACTGTCAATCACAGGCAGCTCTGGGTGTGGTTTTCAGGCATAGAAGCCTGAAACCTGATTTGTGAACTACAAGTGGAGCAGGTACTACTGATATTGTGTGTAGAAAAAGCATTGCGATCGATTTTTCATCATTCTTGTCTATTAGCAGTGCCGAACCATGTCATTTCATACTGGTCAGTGGCGCCGACTTATATTATCCAGCTTTGGTTATATAGAAGCATATAACACATTGTGACTCTATGCATTAACAGCGCCGAACTATGTAATTTGTTGCCTGCTTTCCACGCCAATATAGATATATATTTATTTAACATATTATTTTTTGTATTATATATTCTTTCATACTCATCTATTTACTATTAGGTGTGAATGCGTAGCAATTCTATACTCTGTAGTGCCTGCTTTGCCTTTTGTCGTTTGCGCCCGATCATGTGACATATTTGTTTTGGAGGAAACACCATCCTCTTCAGTCCAATCACGTGACCATTTCACGTGACCGGACCATTTCCGCTCATGTGCGGTTCGCCAGCGTTACCAACCATGGGCTAGTGCTGAAGGTATGTGCCTTGGACCAATCAGTGTTATCCATTTCATTTTTTGTTTTGTGGGCGGGGACCACACGCTGGGTATTTAAACAGGACACTCCAATGATTTAGTCACTTACCCCTGAGGAAGTCACCGGTCAGGTGACGATATGCGTGGGGTCTGCTCCATATCCCTCTCCGTCTGACTTTGCCTGCCTGCTTAATTGAAGTTCACCTCGTCTGGACTGGTATCATTCATGCATTTTGAGCATCAGAGGTCTCTTTGTACTGAGCACTTTGTTATACCTTTTACACATGTATTTTTACATTTAGCTATTTAATACCTGGTCTCTTTATCAATGTAGATACTCTTTTGACAACTGTTTGCATTGTCAGTACGTGTGAGGGATTTCAGGGCTCACCTGTCCCTGGCAGTCACATACACCCTTTGGGTGTATTTTTTAAATGTTTTTATAGTCCTTTGTTTTCCTGTGTATATTTGTTTTTGATATTGAATTAATAAATTTGGGTCTTATTGTCTAGTCCTGTGTACGCATCCCATCTTTATTTTGTGTGTTGTAGCAGCCTGAAACCTGATCCCATCAGAACAATTTGCGAGTTCTGACAGCATGACTTTACATTTATCTACATTAAACCTCATCAGCCATTTCTCTGCCCATTCCTCCAGCTTCCACAAATCCCTCTGTAATGTTATACTATCCGCCAGTGTATTAATTACTTTACACAGCATTGTATCATATGCAAATATTGAAACTCAATAGCAAAGAGGGCATCGCAATGGCAAATATCATAAAACCAGAATGTGTTCAGATACTGTGTGTTGGGTACTTCAGAATCAAGAAGAACAAAGGTAAAAAAAAAAGTAAATATCATCACCAGTGGGTCTCTACTACTCTATGAGGGACATGTATCTTTATTTTGGCTTGCCGAATTGTCTTATTTTTCAACTTTTTGCATTTTTGCGACTTTTGTTGGGGATTTTCAAGTGCACCTCGTGCAGTGTGCCATATGTATAATTTCTTTCCAGATGTTCCGTGTGACTTTGCACTTGTATCACTTATTTTGCTTGTTTTTGCAACTTTTTAGGCGCAAATCTGCACCTGGTCCAGAGCAGGTGCAAAGGAAGGATTTTTTTTCAAGGATCCTATTTTAACATGTAAATTGGAAACATTTTACATGCTTTAAATGTTTAAAATTTTGTACAGTAACCTGTTTTTTGAAAATTCCTAAATATTTGCATTTTCTTTTTTAATTTATTTATTGGTTACTTCTAAGGGTGCACACATAGCATTTTGATTGCGTTTTCAAACATACTACAACAGCATGTCTTAACATTGCGTTTACTATGCGTTTTTTAAATGCAAATATTAACAGTAATGTAATTAGGCAAGTCACCTCTCCTCAGCTATTGTAGTAGATTCAAAACGCAATCAAAACGCAACGTGTGACCACAGCCTCATATGTTGTCATCTCCCTGGGGTGTGACTAGAGCACTTAAAAATGCAGGACACAGCCTCAAATCCCAAATTAACAGTAGTGTCCACTCCTGCATATAACCCCCTCACATGGCTCGTGTCCTCTCCCGTATATAACCCCCTCACATGACTTGTGACCATGTGGATTTGAGGCATTTGCAACAAAAAGTATCAAAAAGAAGGCAAAATTTGTGCCTGCTAGGATAGAAAAAAATGAACATCTATCACAAGTAAAAAGACATGATCATACATACAAAAGGCGCAAAAAAAGAGCTGCCCAATGTCTCAAAAGTTCACTAACGAAAAAAAAACTATGCTACATGTCCCCCTATATCACAGATATTGCATACACAAAGTCAATAGATCTAAAATGGTGAATTTTCAAGTGTATATACAAAAATATTGGGGTTTTTTGGGAGCATCTGGTTTTTTCCCCCTTTAAGTCCCATCATTATGACTCTGACAATCCCTTTTCAGTCTTAAAATTCAACATCCATCGGTAGATGAGTGCTCACACAGATCATATCCCCAGAGTATCACACAGCTGATTGGAGAAGGGAGGGGAAGGGAGTACTCCTCACCCTTCCATTGCCCATTGAAAGCCGAGAAAGCCAAGAGACCTGCTCTATACTTTGTGGCATGGCCACCTGGCTCAGTCGATGCGGTGAGACACTGGGGCACATTTACTTACCCGATCCTGTCCGATCCTCGCTGTGTGTTGTCCGACGATAATGCTTTCTGCCGCGATTCACAACGATTGTGTGCCCGATATCCTACATGTGTTGCTTCCCCGCTCAGGTCCGCCGGAGTTCACCATCTTCTTCCCGCTGTATGTAAGTGTATGTCGTTTGACACAATTTTGAATTTAAATCCTGAATCCGTCAGATTGTCTGACGGCCCGTCCCCCTGATTTGAAATCGCATGTAAGCCGGTGCGATTGTGGCAAAATCTGATCGTGTGCCACACAATTGCCTGCTAAATACCTGTCCCAGTGGCACAATCCCCAAAAACATCAGAAAACCCGACGGAAATGCGATCCAGGGACCCTTAGTAAATAAGCCCCACTGTGTGCTCATTGCACTGTGACAGGGTGCCATATATGTCATTATCTGGCTGGAAATCTAGGGCACTTACAAGATAGATAAGCTTTATACCAGGCTTGTTTTGGGAAGGAATGTACAGATGAATGGAACAGTAGCTCTCATGCTTGACTTCATTGATTTGGAGGGCACAGAAATCCCTGGTTCTTATGATCCGTGCGATTCCCCGGTGTCAGAACCCAAAGGATCAGACACACGTATCTAGTGGATAGTTGATATGTCTAGATATAACCCCTACAAGTCATTGGAGAAATGGTAACACTGTTTCTAAACTTTTTTTATTATTTTATTTTGGATACTTCTAATACATCCTTGTGACTCATCACTAGGTTGGGTGTGATTTCATTGCTTTAATGTCCCTTGTGCATATAAATTGCATTTTCTGAAGGATTAGGACACAATGAGTGAGCAATTATTTCCTAGCAACAGTATATGTGCGTGAGAGGAGTAACATGATCGGTTTTATCTTCCTATCACAGTCATCTTAATCTGAGCACTTCTTAAAATAAAGCCAGTGGACTGAGATCTTCTATGATTGATGCCATCTTCTATTTGTAGATATTCCTGTTTCACACGCTTTGCCATATCTTCCTAATCCCTGGGGTGGAAGCTTGTGTTATTTCAGTGGCAGCAGCTGGTATATAATACAGTCTGATCTGCATATCACTTCAGTTGGAACCACAATAAACCCATCTTACCAGCTCACAAATCTAGGTTATTTACAAAGCATCGCAGATGCCCATTTGGAACGTGAAAGAGAAGCAGAGACCAGAATAAATCCTGCTACATTGTGTGAATGATGCATGGCCTCTACCTGGTGCAGGCTACACACTGGCGCTACATCACTGGCATGCCGAAAGCATCTCATTCATTTATTTATAAGCCAAGGGAATATGCAAGAATTTGTTTCCTTATTTCTGCATGTCTGCATTTTTACAAAGACACATTCATTCTCCTGTTTCCAAACTCTTAAAGGGAGAATGTCAAAAGATTTCTGTCTGCTAATACTCACAGCGCTGGGTAGAAGACTAAAGGCCCATACACATTAGTGTAATGCAGACTGAACTTATTGATTTTGGTTGGACAAGCGGACTGAAATTTGTGTCTCTATGTGAACCAAACAAAAACCTTCAGATCAATCCAGATCAATAAGGTGTTTCCCATAAATTCATAAGTCAATAGTAACACCAATTATACAGTGTGTCTAGTAGAGCGTGCTGCCGGTAGCACTCAGTATGTGGGCGGCATTAAATGTCCTTTAATACCCAGACTGTGGGACCATATATTAGAATCAACAATGACACATGACTATTGAGCCTGTCTCAATATTTTTTGTCTGTTCATGCAGTGGATAAGGGGGTCTCAAAGTTATAGCTACTTAGAAGCTGACCACAACTAAGATAGAAGGTGACGTGGTCTGTGGAAGGAGATCCAAAACATGTGACCCAAGTTATACTGTTAAGGGTAATGGTAACGAATACTAATGAAATGTATGTAAACTTTTGACTTTGCAGAAAATAATAAAAATGGCTTTAAAAAAAATTATCTCTCTCATTATTTTGGCATTTGGCAAATAATAATAATTTTGGTAATTGACCTAAAACTGGTAGGTTTATTCTGATTTCATGTCAGATAGTGAGAAAAACATCATATGTGTCGTTTCATATAGTGTATGTAAACTTCTGGTTTGGAATGTACCTTAGTACACTCCCTTAATTGCGTTGTGCGCAAGGCATGCACATTCATGTTCCGGGCTGATTCATTTTATGCCATTAAGTGCTGCAGGAACCTTTACTTCTATTTGAATTTTAAAGGGGTCTATCGTAAGATTCGTAGCTCACATTATTCTCTGGTTTCCACCTTTTAACCCTCATACAGTTATCTGGATTTTCTAGCAGGCCACCAGATGGCCATTTCTTAAAGATGTTCCAGTGCAGTTGACAGCTCAACTACAGGCAAGAGATATTAGTATTAAGCAGGTATCAAGTATAGTAGAGAATTTAAAGACAAGGGTTATGTTTGGCTGGGTATACAATAGTGTGTAGCGGCCATATATGAAGTAAAATAAGATCACAACTGTCCCTAGGAGGATCCCAGGGAACACAGCAGGAGTTTGCATGTAATTTCATGGTTGTGGTGTAGAACTGTAAGGAACATGGAGAAAAAGTTGTGGCACTCACCAGTAGATGTGCAAAAAGTTACTCTTTATTCTTTGTGACACATGCAGGGAGGGTACAAGCTACAACAACGTGGCTGTTTCGTCCTCGCAGGCGCTTTCTCAAACCTATGATAGAGCTGTAGGGACTTTATATGCTGTCCATACTAAAGTCAGAATTGCATTAAGACTAAGGGTACACTAAGAGGGGGAGGGATGAGCAGTGATAGAGCTGCTCAGTCATGGTCAGGAGGTGGTGAGACAACAAGAGCTCACCGCACTGTGACCAGGTACCATTGACGTCAATGGATACCGATATGCGTCCACAAATGGTGCGGCCGCATATCGGTTTTCATTACGGGAATGTGTCCTATGGCTAAATGCACACACAGTGGGGCACATTTACTTAGGCCTTTGTGCCAGTTTTCTGTCGACCTTTGCACATTTTTTAGGTGCAAGCTGCTTGCACATGCATTTAAGAAGTGTCTGCACCACAATCATTCGCACATGACCCTTTTGTGGCAGAGCTGCACTAGGCATCGTGCAACACAAATTAGGGGGCTTTCCGGTGCTCAGTCGGTTCGTGCACCAGATTTTTCATTCAAAGTCTGACAGAATTGTGTTGCAAACCCTATGTTAAAGGTACACCAAAAAAATTTGGTGAACTCTGTCGGGGCATTGCAGGGGGTGCAAGATTCATGAAGAAGGGGTGCCAGAAATCCTGAATCTGGTGCTTCGTGCACACAGGCAAACGGCACATAGTACAGACTGCACTGTCCTTAGTATATCTGCCCAAGTGTGTTCAATGCACCATGACCATGTATAATGCCAGTGAATGGCCAGTTCATGGAGACGAACATCCAAAAGGAAATCCAGCACAATTACGGGGGATGCATTAAAAATCCTATTTCTTTTTTCCATCTTTATTTAAAATTCAAAGCAACACATACACGAACACATGGACAGCATTACACCGGCCTACGCGTTTCGTCTTATCGACTTTGTCATGGTCTATGGCATTGTGAGATGGCAGTGACGTTATTTTTTGAATAGCCAGTTCATGGTCACCAAAAATGGTCACGTGCACTAGATCTAACAGTTGTACTGTAAAACAGTACATAGGTGCATATGTGGACAGTTGCACTACAGTCTGGACCTGGAGAGATGTCACGTGCCAGCATATAGACTCCATGATCATGGCTCTTCTGTAAGCTGCAATTCAAGGTGACCTTACGAAAGATACAGGCATGTGAGTTACTGACAATCACAGAGTTACAAAGAGTAGTATGAGAAAGAATATGAAGGAGTTCTACTAAGAATAACAGCTGTTCCAGTAAACTTGCAAAAATACATTTGATGAATGAGATAGGAAGATGAATGGGAGACATTGGAAGAGTAAGATAGAGACAAGGAAGGTGAGAAGTGGAATATGATTAACATAAAAAGGAACAAAAAATAGATCGAGCAGCATAGGGAGGAGACTGGGAAGACCTGGCGAGCTGGAGAGGAAAGATGGAACATGATAGAAGACAATGTCTAAGGGGAAGGTGTTAACCAGCAATGGAGAAGAATTGGATGATATATGTATCATTTCCTTCGAAAAGACAGCCTTGTTTTATGGCTGAATCTGTTTACCTCGATTTATTCTGTCTCCGTCCCTCTGTTCTCCTTCCTCTTTGCCAGGCAATGTTGTTTTGACAAGATTGATTTTATCTTCAATGTTGCTCCACTCAATAAATCAACATTGTCAATTTTCCTCTTAGTGGCGGAAGAATAGCCGGCTTGATAAACACATTTCCACCGTAAATTGAAACATTTAAAAAACATTTTTTTCGTGTCCACATTATTTTATGTTATTAAATGAACACACCGCTTTGGATTTTCTGCAGAATTAGATTGCCTTTGAATGTAACCTTTAAACGGCATTTCCTATGAAAGGAATACAAGCAGTGATGAGAGATTCTAACAAAATTCTCTTCATCGTTGAGTTTGCAACTTAATTCATTGTGAATTTTGAACCTGGAGAGTTAATTCTTACAATTCTATAGACAATTGTTAGGAAGTATGTCTTCTACAATTTCTAAATAAGTCATAAGTTTGTATTGAATTTCATACTCGGGCAGCACGGTGGCTCAGTGGTCAGCACTAGAGCCTTGCAGTCCAGGTCAACATCTGCAAAGAGTTTGTATGTTCTCTCCGTGTTTGTATGGGTTTCCTCCAGGTCCTCCGGTTTCCTCCCGCACTCCAAAAATATACTGGTAAGTTGATTAGGTTGGGATCCTCATTGGGGACAGGGAATCATTTGGCAATCTATTTGCAGCGCTTTGTATAAATAAATATAAATTAATGAATTATTATTATTAACCCCTTAACGCTCTGCGCCGTAGCTCTACGGTGCAGAGGTTTAAGGAGTGTATGAAGAGGGCTCACGGGCTGAGTCCTCTTCATACAAGTGTGGGGGTTTTTGCATATTGCAGAAAACCCCCACTGCTAATAACCGCGGCCGGTGCTTGCACCGATCGCGGCTATTAACCTTTTCACTGCCGCCGGCAAAGTCGCCGGCGGCGTTTAAAAGACGGCGGCGCACGGGCGCTGCCATCTTTATTACGATCGCCGCGCCCCCGAACGTTATTGGGGGGCGGCGATTGGTTGCCATGGTAGCCTCGGGTCTTCGTTTGACACGAGGCTACATGGCTTCTGGAGATTCGTTACAATGAGCCAGTGGCTGAGCCCACAAGAACGTGACGCATGTGCGTTTTTTTTTTCCAATTTTTCCACATTTGGAATTTTTTTTCAGCTTCGCAGTACACGGCATGTTAAAATAAATAACAGTACGGGAAAGTAAAATTTGTTACGCACAAAATAAGCCCTCACACAGGTCTGTACACGTAAAAATGAAAAAGTTATGGATTTTTGAAGTTGGAGAGCGAGAAATGAGCGGAAAAACCCTGCCTCCTTAAGGGGTTAATACTAAGAAGATAGGGTTTACCAATGATCCCCATATGAAAGCTGCTCTTGCTGTATCTTTCTACGTAAGTTCAATAATTAGCCAACTACTACTGATCCATTCAGTTGTAATTGAAAATCTAGAAATAAATAAAGGGAATGAAAACAATGAATAATCCTGGAACTGCTTGTGGAAGAAGAACAATAGATTGAATGGATGGAGAATTGTTTTCCATCCACAAAAAAAAAAAAAAAAATGATCAACTACAGGCAGGGTTACGTACAAGGTAGGATTCATAGGTTTGTTCTTAAGTTGAATTTGTATGTAAGTCAAAACTGTATATTTCACAATTGAAGTTCCAGACAAAACATTTTTTTTGCCCCAGTGACAAAAAAAGTTTCAAAATGTAAAAAAAGTTTCAAAATTTCATAAATTCTAAATTTTTTACTGTACTGGGACCAAGGATTATCAATAAAGCTTCATTATAGACACCTTACAGCTGATCATTGCAATCTGGGACTATAGTAAAGCATCACATTGAGCAGAGGGGTCCGTCTTTAACTAACGGTCATCTGTAAGTTGGGTGTCCTGAAATAGGGGACCGTCCGTATTCACAGAATAGGTAATAAGTATATGGTTGATGGGAATTTAAATTCTATGACCCTTTACCATTATGATAATAGGTGTAATGGACACCCCACATTTATTTCCTATTCGATAATTCTTAACTCTTAAGGCCTACTTTCTGTCCTTTTTATCTGTGTTTTTGAATTTCTAATTTTGACTCCATATAAAATCAATGCAGATGCCTCCAACCAGAAAACACAACTAAAAGCCAAAAAAGATTATTGTCTCACTTGGACATCTAGTCTGTTTGGCTGTTATGGGTATACACTGAAGCCATTCATCATCTAAGCATTAATTCATTGTAAAACACTATAAACGAAATGTTGTATTTATTGTTCATTTTTTTCTTATTATTTTGTTAGTTATTTTGTTGTCGTTGTGCTTTCTCGTGTGCATCAAATTGTAGAAAACCGACAGTGAAATAGTTTTACTAACCAAAGAATTACAGAGGCACATATGGCCAGAGTTAGACATTTCTTTGGCCGTCATCATGCAACTGGACTGTGTGCCGATATTCACTTTACAGGGTTCATTGAAACATCTGATTAGACCATCTGTGACTCTATTACATGGAAATTGCCCTGCACTTACTTAGTGTTTTTTAACTGTTGACACCCTATAAGAATTTCTAGGTGGTTATGGACCTTATCATAAATATTTAAAGGGGTATTCTGTGAATATGAACGTCTGATACAAAAAAACATGATGTTATGAATAAATAAATGTAACAAAACTCAATGTCATTAGTCACAAAATGGAGCATTAATAGTTTGATTTTACGATTCACAAAATTGTATGGCCTCTCTAAAGTAGGTGGAGTTATCACCAAGATGGCTGACACTGGAAACTGCAATTCCCAAGATCCTTTAGTTCTCAGTAACTCCTCCTCCCTCTTACGCTGTGTTCCCACTGATGACGTAACAGGTTTTCTTGATCTGTTACCAAAGTAATGATGTGTTCCATCACCAAAACACCGGCCATACTGGATGCACTGCAACCAACCCACTACAGCCAAACCTGGGCAGGTGCAGGACATGTGATGTGGACATGTGACCAGCGGCCATCTTCTGTCCTGTGTATGCTCTGCAACGGACCGCGCGGAGGAAATTAACGGACTGATTAAAGGGCCAGTAGCATTTTAATTTTTCATTACAGTCTACGTCAGCAGCATTGTTCTGCTAAGGGGAGCAAAGTTTTAAATAACAACAAATTACATATTAGCTTATAATATAAGGAGCCATTTGTATATGAATTATGCTGATTCCTGGAATACCCCTTTAAGGTTTATGTAATTTCATACAATGGAGATAATGATAAAAGTAAGGATGGCTGGGGTAATATCAATGAAGAAGGGATTGGTAACATTTAAAAGACGTGACGAGGAATCTCATAATGATCAAAAGATGTTGTATATACATTTATGATGCCAACGAAGAGGATGATGGTGGAGAAGATTAACCCCTTAAGGACCAGGCCCTTTTTCGTTTTTGCGTTTTTATTTTTCACTCCCCACCTTCAAAAATCTATAACTTTTTTATTTTTCCATGTACAGAGCTGTGTGATGGCTTATTTTCTGCGTAACAAATTGCACTTCGTAGTGATGGTATTAAATATTCCATGCCGTGCACTGGGAAGCGGGAAAAAAATTCTAAATGCAGTGAAAATGATGAAAAAACACATTTGCGCCATTTCTTGTGGGCTTGGTTTTTACAGCTTTCACTGTGCACCCCAAATGACATGTCTATTTCATTCATTGGGTCAATACGATCACGGGGATACCAAATTTGTATAGGTTTTATAATGTTTTCATACATTTACAAAAATTAAAACCTCCTGTACAGAAAAAAAATTCTTCATTTTGCCGTGTTCTTGCGCTAATAACTTTTTCATACTTTGGTGTATGGAGCTGTGGGTGGTGTCATTTTTTGCGACTTCTGATGACGTTTTCAATGCTTCTATTTTTAGGACTGTTCGACATTTTGATCACTTTTTATAGAATTTTTTCTATTTTTCAAAATGGCAAAAAAATGCCATTTGCGACTTCGGGCGCTATTTTCCGCTACGGGGTTTAACGCAGTGAAAAACGGTTATTATATTTTGATAGATCGGGCATTTTCGGACACGGCGATACCTATTGTGTTTATGATTTTTACTGTTTATTTATATTTATATCAGTTCTAGGAAAAGGGGGGTGATTTGAATTTTTATGTTTTTTTAATATAATTTTTTTTTTTTTACTTTTTTTTATTTATTTTTTTTACTATTTTACAGACTCCCTAGGGTACTTTAACCCTAGGTTGTCTGATTGATCCTACCATATACTGCCATACTACAGTATGGCAGTATATGGGGATTTTGCATACCATCTATTATAATGTGCAGATCGCACATTATAATAGATAGCCTCGATCATGACAGCCTGGGATCTTTGTGTGATCCCAGGCTGTCATGGCAACGGATCGCCGCTCCCCGGTGACGTCACGGGGAGTGACGATCGAAGCCAAGATGGCGGCGCCCACGCGCCGCCGGCTCTTTAATGACGCCGGCAGCTTTGCCGGCGGCAATCAAAGGGTTAACACCCGCGCTCGGTGCAAGCACCGATCGCGGGTGTTAGCGACGGGCGTTTGCTTCATTATGAAGCAAATGCCCGGTGAGTATGAAGAGGGCTCAGCCCGTGAGCCCTCTTCATACTCCCCCATGCGCAGTAAGACGTAAGGGTACGTCTTATTGCGCTATGGGGTTAAGATACATGATTAATAATGACCAGGAACATCAACAATAATAAAAGTTCTAAAGATAAGGGGGATAGTAATAATTACAGCCATAATGATGATCTTGATAAATGCTAGTCCACTTATAGTACAATAGGTTCTATGAGACAATTCACCTACAATTAAACTGAAAAGTGGTATTTTCTGTGATGGATTTCTCAAAAAAAAGATGACTAAACTACATGTATGATATGATATTAAATCTAAAATAGCACTCGCCATGTCAAAATAGTAATGTGGAGATATTTATATTTCCTTCTTCACAAAACAAAGGGAGGGAGGATGTATAGGAGAAAAGAGACAGAGGCAAATTATCATTTGGGGCTTCTTCTTGTCTCAGAGAAAGTGATCTCACAAACCCACCATGATCACTTTTGATCACATAGGATCACATAGATATATGTATCTATGTATAAATGTATGTATACTTCTTTTCCTGCACCCCTTTTTTAGACTTCTTAAATGTTTCATGTCTTCATACAATTTTCAAGTAAATCGATCCTCTTCAAGAAGGTCTTTAGGTTCTTCTGTATGCTGTTCACTTCATATGACATCTGGCCATGAATCATGGTATACTGTACTTTAATAGATGCTCCTAAGCCAAGAGTACTTCCATTATAAAAGGCTGTAAAGACATACCATGATGACCCTGTGTACATCCATATAACATCCAACACACAGCATGTAAACAGCCGGGGACTTTCAATCATAGATCCAAAATTTTAAATTAACTTTAAAAATTATGCTAAGGAGCCAAAAGGGTTTTACTAGAGCCCCTCTGTGCTGCAGAGCCCCTGGCAGGAGCACTTCCCCCTCCCACTCAGGCAGAGACAGGAAGGACGGATGGTCTCTGGTAACACCACAGGGAGCCCTTATATTTGTTTAACAAATATAAGAAGATTATCACAGTCACGGTGCTGTATCTATGAGTAAGTGTTCCTGGTTTATCATGCTGGATTTTTATAGTGGATTTCCTTCCTAATGTTTCATCTAACCAGCCATTTTTTTCAGCCATGACCTGGCCAAACTACAACCAGTTCATTATTCCCACAGACCTATATTGTTGCCATCTCACCACAGTGGGACTGTGCTGGACAGCTGTTCTGCAAAATATAGTGCACATCTTATTTTACCAATGCTCATTACCTATGGACATCGGTGGGGAGTGCAGTGCCCCCTGACAATATCCACTGGCTGAAAAAGGCCTAAAACAAGGCATGTTTGTGGCCCATTGTGCACACACGGCCGTTTGCAGACAGACTAACTGTGGGATTTTCCTGTCCACCAAATAACATAGTTAAGATATTAAAGGGAATGACTACTTTCAGTAAATAATTGATATTTTTTGTGTAATGAAAAGTTATACAATTTTTCTCGAGAATAAGCCGAGGGTGGGAAATGCATTGGTCACGGCCTCCCAGTATATAGCCAGTAGCCTGTAGTATATAGACTGCCAGCCCCTGTAGTATATAGCCTGCCAGCCCCCTGTAGTATATAGCCTGCCAGCCCCCTGTAGTACATAGCCTGCCAGCCCCTTGTTGTATACAACCTGTCAGCCCCTGTACTATATAGTCTGCCAGCCACCCCTGTACTATATAGCCTGCCAGCCCCCTGTAGTATACAGCCTGCCTAGCCCACTATAGTATATAGCCTGCCAGCCCCCTGAAGTATACAGCCTTACCAGCCCCTGTCCGCAATATAATTGCTGTAGGAAAAAAAAACAAACACTGTACTCACCTTCCAAAACCCATCCGGCAGGTCCTCTTTTATACTGCGATGCTCCGCATTGGCTCCGTGTCCCTGTGCGGTCTGTCGCAGGGATCGTGACTTCAGCAGCTCGCTGACATCATAGTGTGTTTCGTGCTGCTGATGTCACAATCCCTGCAACGGAGAGCACGGGGACATGGATCCGATGCCGGATCATTGCGGTATAGAAGAGGACCTGCCTGGGGGGGGGGGAAGGTGAGTGTTTGTTTTTTCTCATTACTTAAGTACAAGTTTTTTGTGCTGAAAAACTTGGCTTATACTGAGTATATACTTTCTGTATCAATTCCTCTGAGATTAATCAGAACTGTGTGATAATAACGGCTCGTACACCTGCATGTTCAGCAATAGTTGACCCAGGTAAGTCGAGAGGCACCACCAAATGACAAGCCAAAGTCAGGACAGTGTATGCCGCTGAGGTCAGCTGGCTGACAGGTGGCGCTGAGTACCTTCATGCAAGTGTTATATGGCCAAAGAAAGGAGCATATTGGAATACAGTGGTACTGTCTAAATTTGACGGTATTTGTCATTTCTGAATATATATCTTGTTTTTGATAGCAGGCTGGCTTTGTACTTTATGTTGGTGTTCCCTCCTTTTCTTCTGTCTGACCCTAGCAGTAGCCCCTCACTCAGCCAAACCAGTATCCTACACTATACTGAAGAGGCGTAACCACGTCACAACAGAGCTGTCTACAGTTGGGAATCTGCTCCTTCTGTAATAGATATACAGATTTGTTTTTTACCACGCATTATGTCATTAGGCTTCCTGAGGGTCTTGCTTGAGAGTAATGAGGCTACCTTACAAGGTAGCAAAAGTGGAGTTTTCGAAAATGTATTCGAATATTTCCCAGAATCCCCTTATGGAGCACCAATGGCTATAAGTCTTCACGTCACGTCACGTCTACACGGTGTGTTTATTTGGCAAAGTCTCCGTAAAGAGAACTTTATATAATTTAGACAGAAGATGTGAATCTCAGCTAAAAACTGGACTATGAATTGGCTAATTCCTGAGGGGAAGGGGTCTTATTAGGAGAGAAAGTTGCAAGTTTAGGTCCTTCAAAACTTGATTAGGGGCACATAAGTGACACTGATCCATACATATCAGATCACAATGTAATTTAAAACATTATTAATTTTATTAAAGAATAAATGTACCCCAAAGTGCGTTTCGCTTGTCTCGCTCCTTCAGGGGTCCAGTTAGGGTCCTTATTGCTCAGGCACCTTTTCCTAAAATAAGGTGCTTTAAATAAGAAGATGTGTGTGATTTGAGCTGATTTTACTCAGAACACATGCTCCAGCCTTGAAAAAAAAAATCAGTCATAGCGTGGAAATCCTTGTAACATAACTAGCACTAGGACCTAGCATCTGCTGGATCTGCAGTGCAGAAGAAGTAATTCAAGAGAAGTCATGGTGGAGAGAGTAAGCATTCTGGTGACTAGGAAAGCAGTGATGCAGGCAATCATCAGGTGTTACAACAATAGGTATAAAAACTAGTGAATCTAAAAATTGATCTCAAGAGAGCTAGTCCGAATGAAGGTGGTAGGTTTCTTAAAGAGGCAGTCTTCTGGAAAGGTTTACTGTAAATATATGCAATGTTTTCAGGACTCCGGCAGCACAAGTGATTCTGTCTGAAATTTCCTGTAGTGTTTTCCATCAGCAATGCACTCTCTGTTGTAACCTTGAAAGACATACGTAGGCGGCATAACTAGGGTCCAGCCTCCGTGGGGAAAGGCAGGTGAAATGGAGCGAAGGAGCTATTGCTGAGGTATTTATAGTCACAGATCAGAGCGCTGTTCGGAAAGCACCTAAAAATATGCAGAAATATAACTGCCTGGAAAACACAAATAGCAAAAAATATCCTCAGATTATCCCAATTTAAGATAAGGAACAATAGAAAAAAGTTCCCAACTGTGATGTAGATGTTTACAATCTCACACATGTTAAGTGTGAATATAACATTGCCTTCAATACATAAGCAATTAAAATAAGCTATATTTAGGTAGCTTTTTATGTTGTGGGATATCATGCTAACATTTTAACTGGTACATAAATGCATCTCTTATGCTCCGCAACACATAAAGCAGGGGTAAACCAATGACAATAGAGGACAGCAGTGCATATAATTTACCTCTGTGATAGGCATAAAAAAATAAAATCAAAAGCCCACCAAAATTTTGGATTTTAGCTGACTTGTCCCAAACAAAATGCAAAAAAAGTTATAGAAAAAAGGATCTATACAAACATGGTACTGTTGTAAAGAACAACACGTCCCACAAAAAACAAGCTATATAGAACATAAATTTGAAGAGTGATGACACTTGGAAAATGGCAATTAAAAAGTTATTGATTTTTTTCCTCGTCTTATTTACAAAGTTAGTCAAACGTAAGCAAAAATATAGAAATTTGGTATCTCTGTACTCATACAAACCCTTAGAATAAAGATAACATGTTATATGTTAAATAAGTATACGATGAACACTAAAAAAAGTCAAAAATCTATTACAAAAAATGCATCGTATCTTTTAAAAAAAATATGCCCTCATATCACAACATTAACGGAAAAAAAAATATTTTTTAGCTCACAAAAGTGTGCACATGAACCAACTAAAAGCCATTTATCATATTTTTCCGACTATAAGATGCACCCCAGATTTAGTCTTCTAAAAAATGAAAAATATGTTTTACACCAATTAAAATCTCCCTGTTGGATGCACAAAAGCACAGCACACACAGCTCTGCTACATCCATACATTTACACAAACAGCTCTGCTACATCCACACATTTACACACACAGCTTATCTATACACACATACACACACAAACAGAAATAGGAACACACTCATCACTGCTATACATAGATATATAGGAACACACTGGCACTTCTATCTACACTATGCACTGCTATACACAGAGGGCACTGCTGCATATACAAATACACACATAAGGAACACACTGGGCACTAATATACACATAAATACACACAGCTCTGCTCTACACATATAAGGGACACAGTGGGCACTACTATACACATAAACACACACACAGAACCCCCACACCCATCCGCCCCTCCTCTTCTTCTTTCCCTTGTCCCTGCGGAGCCTGTTCCTATCCTCGGCAGCATGAGGACCATCAGTGATGTTAAAAGCATGTGATTAGCACATGCTTCTGACATCACCACAGGTCGTGGAGGTGATATCTAGGTCGGGATACCAGGGAGTGAGCAGTGTAGAGGTTTTCCTCTCTGGGAGATTGTATGAAGCGCTATGTCAGCACCTCACCCGATCTCCATTACAGTGGAGAGTTTGGCAGTGCTGGGTCCTCCTGACCTTCAGACTATAAGAACCAGTCAAGATTTTTTCTTTCTTAAAAGTGTGTCTTGTAGTCCGAAAAATATGGTTATTCTGTAGGGAAAAACTGGCTAATGCATGACCCTCCTACCCTTCTGCTCCTCACTGTGCGCCCATACAATATATAACGTCCACACTTGGGGTGTCTCCATACTAGGGAGAAATTGCATAATAAATGGCTTTTCTTTTTTTATCTTTTGTGAATAAGTAAATTTTAAAGAACACCTGTCATCAAGTCTCTGTCACTATTTCTGTCACAGCAGCTCACAAGGATCCCATCACAGCCTTTATCTAGTCACCTCATACATTAATCTTTATAAAATCATCTTTTCTTTATTATGTAAATGAGGCTGTTCGCATGGTCAGAGGCAGTGATGTCTCTCCTGTTCCCCCTCCCCTCTCCTTCCCCTGCTCAGGTCTGTGTGTAATGTATAGTAAAGCATTGCTAGTGTCTGTGCTTTATCTGCTGACATGCTGCATCCTCCTAATACACAGAGACACAGACATCAGCTACACAAGTACCTGACATGTTCTGCTATAACATGGCTGCCTTGAGCTGTTGTATCTCTCCTATACACACACAGGCTGCAGGGGGCGCCAGCACCAGCACATGGAGGAGCATTATAGTGCTTAGCGTCTCAACTGTCCCTATTCTATACTTGTTTAAGCATACACTTACTGGACAAACTCCCACCTCTTTGCATGCACATTGAAGTTGAGGTGTTCTAAATAAATAACTGGAAGACATCTTGGGGTGTAATAGTGATTAAAAGATGAAACACAGACAGAACAGCTTAGTGAGGAAAAGACAGACTAAATCCCTGGTTCAGGATAGATGATTGGTTTATTGTTCCTTTCAATGTGGCCATACACAATAAACTTTCAAGTATGTTGGCCAAACCAGATGATTTTGACATTAACTACTTACCGTCTAAAAGTATGAGGGCCATGTTGCGTCAGGAGCTACCCATTCCTCGGCCTGTGTTGACAAACATATTAACACCAGACACCTCCCAGTCCACCTTCCAGAGGACACAGCAGTCTGTCAAACGCACACCTTTGATGACTATTTCAGTTTTGAAGCACCAGCACCAAGTATTTTCCAGGTGAGCAGTTATATTATCTACATCGGCTCCCTAAAAATCAATAGTATTACACCAGGGGCACCATGTTCGTGTTCTTTTTCTCTTCCATTCCTCGGCCTGGCATGGCCTTCTCCGCACCCTCCCTGCCCACGTGCCAAGAAGGCTGTATAAGGGGAGAAAACTCACAATTCCTTGTCTAGTGCAAGGAATTGCAAATTTTTGAGGCTTGTACTCCAGTCAAATCCCCGATCTGACTGCCAGTTTACCACAGGATGATCTGATGGCTCCACTAGTCTGATTCAATATCAAACCATTTGGACTTGACAACATAGCCAAATACTTTTTTCAAGAAATTGGAGTTAAATAATGCAGTATGTTCCCACATCTGAAAAAATGCATGAATGTAACAAAAGAAAAAAAGCTGATGTGATAAAAGAAGAAATCAAATTTTATTAGATACAAAGAGATTTAAAAACGATTAAAAAACCTCACAATAACAGAGGGGAGTGCTACACACAAGTACTGTAATAGTGGTATAACCAGACATCAGTAAACGCAAAAGATATAAGTGTAGCTGTGGTCGATGCATATAGCAGAAATCACATTAAATAGATGACAGAAAGTAAAGTGACTTAGAAAAAAATATACACTCACCGGCCACTTTATTAGGTACACCATGCTAGTAACGGGTTGGACCCCCTTTTGCCTTCAGAACTGCCTCAATTCTTCATGGCATAGATTCAACAAGGTGCTGGAAGCATTCCTCAGAGATTTTGGTCCATATTGACATGATGGCATCACACAGTTGCCGCAGATTTGTCGGCTGCACATCCATGATGCGAATCTCCCGTTCCACCACATCCCAAAGATGCTCTATTGGATTGAGATCTGGTGACTGTGGAGGCCATTTGAGTACAGTGAACTCATTGTCAGGTTCAAGAAACCAGTCTGAGATGATTCCAGCTTTATGACATGGCGCATTATCCTGCTGAAAGTAGCCATCAGATGCTGGGTGCATTGTGGTCATAAAGGGATGAACATGGTCAGCAACAATACTCAGGTAGGCTGTGGCGTTGCAATGATGCTCAATTGGTACCAAGGGGCCCAAAGAGTGCCAAGAAAATATTCCCCACACCATGACACCACCACCAGCCTGAACCGTTGATACAAGGAGATTGTCTTGACCATGTCTACATGCCTAAATGCATGTAGTTGCCGCCATGTGATTGGCTGATTAGAAATTAAGTGTTAACGAGCAGTTGGACAGGTGTACCTAATAAAGTGGCCGGTGAGTGTATGTCACCAGTTATAACTCGATAAAGAGTAAACACAGTCCCAGGGTTTTAAGAAGTCACATAAAGCGCAATGTGCAGTGATATAGATAGTAAATAAATAAATAAATATAAAAAAGAATTTACAAATACATGATATTACCAGATGTATCCAAGTGGAAGGGAGAAAGACCGAGAATGCCCCATGCGTATCACCTGGTATACAGGCTTCCTCAGGGGATACCCACGTGTGTCAAGAGTGTGCCTTTTATTGTTTCTGTGGCCAGGGAGGAGAGGCTGGAGGCATAATCACATCCGGGTACCGGACACCCATATATGGGCAACAGTGTTGGACTGGCCCACCAGAGTACCAGAGGATCCTCTGGTGGGCCCAAACTCTAACCTTATACTGGACACCAAATATCCAGCTGAAGAGGCTGTATAGAGGCTGGTAGGGTCTATTTCATGGGGGATGATAAAAACCGGGCCCAAGAAACCTCAGTCTGACATTGACATTATAAATTTAAACTTTCGAATATCACATTGACATTTCGTCTTATATTCTCTATATTAGTTGGATTAAAGAGAAAACATACTTCTTAAATTTTTTTCTTCAGTCACCTCCGATCTCTCAGGAATAGTGATTAATCGCCTATCCCATCAAACTGTTTGAAGGAGATTAACCACCTGAAGCTTCAGCAAGGAGATTACATTGTAACAATGAGAAATGGAAAGAGACCATCACATTACCCAGCAATTAAAAAATGGCTTGTATAGTACAGATCACCAGCGACGGAAGACGAGCCATCACTATTATAAAGTCAATCCAAACATCACACATGAAGTGCAGCCCTTACACTGCATGATCTGTCATTACTACATTCAAATAAGTATTAGTTAAAGTAAGCCAAACCCCAAGGAACATTTATGATTAATAAGTAATAACTAGAGATGAGCGAACATACTCGTCCGAGCTTGATGCTCGATCGAGCATTAGTGTACTCGTAACTGCTCGTTGCTCGGACGAGTATTTCGCCCGCTCGAGAAAATGGCAGCTCCCGCCGTTTTGCTTTTTGGCGGCCAGAAACAGAGCCAATCACAAGCCAGGAGACTCTGCACTCCACCCAGCATGACGTGGTACCCTTACACGTAGATAGCAGTGGTTGGCTGGCCAGATCAGGTGACCCTGGGATAGACTAGCCGCTGCCCGCGCTGCTCGGATCATTCTCTGTCTGGATGCCGCTAGGGAGAGAGCTGCTGCTGGTCAGGGAAAGCGTTAGGCTGTTCTATTAGCTTACTGTTAGGCAGGAGTGATTCTCCAACAAGAACCCAACAGCCCTTCTTAGGGCTACAATAACGTTATACTTTTTTTTTTTTTTTATTTGCAGCTAGTACCATATTGTGAGGAATTAGCAGGGGGACTTGCTACCGTTGTGTTTAGCTCTTAGTGACACACATATCCACCTCAAACACCAAAGTGGGAAAATTTATTAGGGGTTTGATTTCAATTAGGCACAGTCTGCCAGTTTCTTTTTATTTTAGGTTTATTTTTTTAATAACTCAGTGTCATCTCATCTTGCATAGTAGTGTGCTTTCATACTAGGCTAGAAAATAGCCATAGGAGAATCCAAACGTCTTACTTCCGCCTACAGTAGCGTTATATATATTTGATTTCTGGTTGATCTGCTGGTGGCTGTAGTTGCTGCAGTGCATCTACTAGCAAATTGTGAGCAATTTGTAGTGAGACTTGCGACCACTGTGTTTTGCGCTTAGTGACGCACATATCCATCGCAAAGACCGAAGTGGGAAAATTTATTAGGGCCCGGGGTTGTATTTCAATTAGGCACAGTCTGCCATTTCCTTTTTTATTTTACGTTTTTTTTTTTCATTACTCAGCGTCATCTCATCTGGCATAGTAGTGTGCTTTAATACTTGGCTAGAAAATAGCCATAGGAGAATCCAAACGTCTTACTTACGCCTACAGTAGCGTTATATATATTTGATTTCTGGTGGATCTGCTGGTGGCTGTAGTTGCTGCAGTGCATCTACTAGCAAATTGTGAGCAATTTGTAGTGAGACTTGCGACCACTGTGTTTTGCGCTTAGTGACGCACATATCCATCGCAAAGACCGAAGTGGGAAAATTTATTAGGGCCCGGGGTTGTATTTCAATTAGGCACAGTCTGCCATTTCCTTTTTTATTTTACCTTTATTTTTTTCATTACTCAGCGTCATCTCATCTGGCATAGTAGTGTGCTTTAATACTTGGCTAGAAAATAGCCATAGGAGAATCCAAACGTCTTACTTACGCCTACAGTAGCGTTATATATATTTGATTTCTGGTTGATCTGCTGGTGGCTGTAGTTGCTGCAGTGCATCTACTAGCAAATTGTGAGCAATTTGTAGTGAGACTTGCGACCACTGTGTTTTGCGCTTAGTGACGCACATATCCATCGCAAAGACCGAAGTGGGAAAATTTATTAGGGCCCGGGGTTGTATTTCAATTAGGCACAGTCTGCCATTTCCTTTTTTATTTTACCTTTATTTTTTTCATTACTCAGCGTCATCTCATCTGGCATAGTAGTGTGCTTTAATACTTGGCTAGAAAATAGCCATAGGAGAATCCAAACATCTTACTTCCGCCTACAGTAGCGTTATATATATTTGATTTCTGGTTGATCTGCTGGTGGCTGTAATTGCTGCAGTGCATCTACTAGCAAATTGTGAGCAATTTGTAGTGAGACTTGCGACCACTGTGTTTTGCGCTTAGTGACGCACATATCCATCGCAAAGACCGAAGTGGGAAAATTTATTAGGGCCCGGGGTTGTATTTCAATTAGGCACAGTCTGCCATTTCCTTTTTTATTTTACCTTTATTTTTTTCATTACTCAGCGTCATCTCATCTGGCATAGTAGTGTGCTTTAATACTTGGCTAGAAAATAGCCATAGGAGAATCCAAACGTCTTACTTACGCCTACAGTAGCGTTATATATATTTGATTTCTGGTTGATCTGCTGGTGGCTGTAGTTGCTGCAGTGCATCTACTAGCAAATTGTGAGCAATTTGTAGTGAGACTTGCGACCACTGTGTTTTGCGCTTAGTGACGCACATATCCATCGCAAAGACCGAAGTGGGAAAATTTATTAGGGCCCGGGGTTGTATTTCAATTAGGCACAGTCTGCCATTTCCTTTTTTATTTTACGTTTTTTTTTTTCATTACTCAGCGTCATCTCATCTGGCATAGTAGTGTGCTTTAATACTTGGCTAGAAAATAGCCATAGGAGAATCCAAACGTCTTACTTACGCCTACAGTAGCGTTATATATATTTGATTTCTGGTTGATCTGCTGGTGGCTGTAGTTGCTGCAGTGCATCTACTAGCAAATTGTGAGCAATTTGTAGTGAGACTTGCGACCACTGTGTCTTGCGCTTAGTGACGCACATATCCATCGCAAAGACCGAAGTGGGAAAATTTATTAGGGCCCGGGGTTGTATTTCAATTAGGCATAGTCTGCCATTTCCTTTTTTATTTTACGTTTATTTTTTTCATTACTCAGCGTCATCTCATCTGGCATAGTAGTGTGCTTTAATACTTGGCTAGAAAATAGCCATAGGAGAATCCAAACGTCTTACTTCCGCCTACAGTAGCGTTATATATATTTGATTTCTGGTTGATCTGCTGGTGGCTGTAGTTGCTGCAGTGCATCTACTAGCAAATTGTGAGCAATTTGTAGTGAGACTTGCGACCACTGTGTTTTGCGCTTAGTGACGCACATATCCATCGCAAAGACCGAAGTGGGAAAATTTATTAGGGCCCGGGGTTGTATTTCAATTAGGCACAGTCTGCCATTTCCTTTTTTATTTTACCTTTATTTTTTTCATTACTCAGCGTCATCTCATCTGGCATAGTAGTGTGCTTTAATACTTGGCTAGAAAATAGCCATAGGAGAATCCAAACGTCTTACTTACGCCTACAGTAGCGTTATATATATTTGATTTCTGGTTGATCTGCTGGTGGCTGTAGTTGCTGCAGTGCATCTACTAGCAAATTGTGAGCAATTTGTAGTGAGACTTGCGACCACTGTGTCTTGCGCTTAGTGACGCACATATCCATCGCAAAGACCGAAGTGGGAAAATTTATTAGGGCCCGGGGTTGTATTTCAATTAGGCACAGTCTGCCATTTCCTTTTTTATTTTACCTTTATTTTTTTCATTACTCAGCGTCATCTCATCTGGCATAGTAGTGTGCTTTAATACTTGGCTAGAAAATAGCCATAGGAGAATCCAAACGGCTTACTTACGCCTACAGTAGCGTTATATATATTTGATTTCTGGTTGATCTGCTGGTGGCTGTAGTTGCTGCAGTGCATCTACTAGCAAATTGTGAGCAATTTGTAGTGAGACTTGCGACCACTGTGTTTTGCGCTTAGTGACGCACATATCCATCGCAAAGACCGAAGTGGGAAAATTTATTAGGGCCCGGGGTTGTATTTCAATTAGGCACAGTCTGCCATTTCCTTTTTTATTTTACCTTTATTTTTTTCATTACTCAGCGTCATCTCATCTGGCATAGTAGTGTGCTTTAATACTTGGCTAGAAAATAGCCATAGGAGAATCCAAACGTCTTACTTACGCCTACAGTAGCGTTATATATATTTGATTTCTGGTTGATCTGCTGGTGGCTGTAGTTGCTGCAGTGCATCTACTAGAAAATTGTGAGCAATTTGTAGTGAGACTTGCGACCACTGTGTTTTGCGCTTAGTGACGCACATATCCATCGCAAAGACCGAAGTGGGAAAATTTATTAGGGCCCGGGGTTGTATTTCAATTAGGCACAGTCTGCCATTTCCTTTTTTATTTTACCTTTATTTTTTTCATTACTCAGCGTCATCTCATCTGGCATAGCAGTGTGCTTTCATACTTGGCTAGAAAATAGCCATAGCAATAGGATAGCATCGTTTGGTTTTAAAAACTAAAAAACACAAAAAAACAAAAAACAAAAAAAAAAAGTTAAAAAAAAAAAAAAAGTTATAACTCTCATTTTCAAAATGTTTAACCCGAGGGCTAGGGGTAGAGGACGAGGGCGGGGACGTGGGCATCCAACTACTGCAGGGGTCAGAGGCCGTGGTCCTGGGCGGGGTGAGACACCACCTGCTTATGAGGGAGCAGGGGAACGCCGCAGAGCTACACTCCCTAGGTTCATGTCTGAAGTTACTGGGACTCGTGGTAGAGCACTGTTGAGGCCAGAACAGTGCGAACAGGTGATGTCGTGGATTGCCGACAATGCTTCGAGCAATTTGTCCACCAGTCAGTCTTCCACGCAGTCCACCCATGTCACCGAAATCGGCACTCCTCCAGCTCCTGCACCTCAGCCTCCTCCCCCCCAGTCTGCCCCCTCCCAGCAAAATTTGCCATTTGAACCGGCATACTCTGAGGAACTGTTTTCTGGACCCTTCCCACAGTCACAAACCACTTGTCCGGTTGCTGATGAGCAATTTTCCGATGCCCAGGTTTTCCACCAGTCGCAGTCTGTGGGTGATGATGACCTTGTTGACGTACTGGAAGAAGTGTGTAAAGAGGTGTCCGACGATGAGGAGACACGGTTGTCAGACAGTGGGGAAGTTGTTGTCAGGGCAGGAAGTCCGAGGGGGGAGCAGACTGAGGGATCGGAGGATGATGAGGTGACAGACCCAAGCTGGGTTGAGAGGCCGGGTGAACACAGTGCTTCTGAGACGGAGGAGAGTCCTCGACCAGAACAGGTTGGAAGAGGCAGTGGTGGGGCCAGACGGAGAGGCAGGGCCAGAGCTGGTGCATCAGCGCCAAATGTGTCAACTAGTGAAGCTCCCGTGGCGAGGGCTCCTGCGGCGAGGGCTAGATTTTCAGAAGTCTGGAGGTTCTTTAAGGAAACACCGGATGACCGACGGACTGTGGTGTGCCACATTTGCCAAACCAGGATCAGCAGGGGTTCCACCACTAATAGCTTAACTACCACCAGTATGCGCAGGCATATGAATGCTAAACACCCCACTCAGTGGCAACAAGCGCGTTCACCTCCGGCCGTGCACACCACTGCTCCTTCCCCTGTGTCAGCCCCCTGCCCAGGACCCTGCCACAAAAACCCCATCGTCGCCTCCACGATCCTCCACAGCATCCACCAGCGTTCAGCTCTCCATACCCCAGACGCTGGAGCGGAAACGCAAATATAGTGCAACCCACCCGCACGCCCAAGACCTTAATGTGCACATCTCCAGATTGCTAAGCCTGGAGATGCTGCCCTATAGGCTAGTAGAGACCGAGGCCTTTCGCAGCCTCATGGCGGCGGCCGCCCCTCGGTATTCGGTCCCCAGCCGCCACTACTTTTCCCGATGTGCCGTCCCAGCCCTGCACCAGCACGTGTCAGACAACATAATCCGTGCCCTGACCAACGCCGTTTCTGACAAGGTCCACCTGACCACGGACACGTGGACGAGTGCTGCCGGGCAGGGCCACTATATATCGCTGACGGCACATTGGGTTAACTTGGTGGAGGCTGGGACCGAGTCTGACCCTGCGGCTGGTCATATACTGCCAACGCCGAGGATTGCGGGGCCTACCTCGGTCCAGGTGTTTCAGGCCTACTATGCCTCCTCCTCCTCCCACCCCTCCTCCACCTCCTCCTCCGAACGACCATCCGTGGGCATGGCGCCATCAGTCGGTAGCTCTAGGCACAGCAGCAGTGCCGTCGCTAAGCGACAGCAGGTGGTGCTCAAACTGATGAGCCTAGGCGATAAAAGGCACACCGCCCAAGAACTATTACAGGGCATCACGGCGCAGACTGATCTGTGGCTGGCACCGCTGAACCTGAAGCCAGGCATGGTTGTGTGTGACAACGGCCGTAACCTGGTGGCGGCTCTGCAACTCGGCAGACTGACACATGTGCCATGCCTGGCCCATGTGTTAAATCTGATAGTTCAGCGTTTCCTCAAGACATACCCCAATCTGTCTGATTTGCTCACGAAGGTGCGCCGCATCTGTGCGCATTTCAGGAAGTCCAGCACAGATGCTGCCACTCTCAGGGCAGCGCAGCGCCGCCTCCAACTGCCCGCTCACCGACTGTTGTGCGACGTGCCCACGAGGTGGAATTCAACACTGACCATGTTATCCAGAGTTTACCAGCAGCGCCGAGCGATTGTAGACTGCCAGATGTCAACTTCCACCAGAACTGGTAGTCAGGTCAGTCAGCTTCCTCAAGTCTACAATGAGGAGTGGACGTGGATGTCTGATATCTGTCAGGTGCTGAGTAACTTTGAGGAGTCAACACAGATGGTCAGTGGCGATGCCGCCATCATCAGCCTCACCATCCCGCTGCTTGGCCTGTTGAAAAACTCTCTGGTCAACATGAAGTCGGAAGCTTTGCGCTCCTCACAAGAGACGGGGGAAGAAGATTCCCTTGTTGATAGCCAAAGCACCCTTAGGTCTGTTTCTCAGCGCATATCGGAGGAGGTGGAGGTGGAGGAGGATGAGGAGGAAGAGGAGGAGAATGTTGGCGAGACACAAGAGGGGACCATTGTTGAGTCCTTCACTGTTGAGCGTGTATGGGCAGAAGAAGAGGAATTGGAGGAGTTGGAGGAGGAGGAAATGGACAGTCAGGCCAGTGAGGGGAGCGAATTCTTACGCGTTGGTACTCTGGCGCATATGGCAGATTTCATGCTAGGCTGCCTATCCCGTGACCCTCGCGTTCAAAGAATTTATTCCAGCACCGATTACTGGGTGTTCACTCTCCTGGACCCACGGTACAAGCAAAATCTTTCCACTCTCATCCCTGGAGAGGAAAGGAGTGTGAGAATGCATGAATACCAGCAGGCCCTGGTGCACAAGCTGAAACAGTATTTCCCTTCTGACAGCGCTAGCGGCAGAGTGCGTAGTTCTGCGGGACAAGTAGCGAGGGAGAGTAGGCGAGCAGGCAGCTTGTCCAGCACTGGCAAGGGTACGCTTTACAAGGCTTTTGCCAGCTTTATGTCACCCCAGCAAGACACTGTCACCTGTCCCCAGTCTCGGCAGAGTAGGGCTGATCTTTACAGAAAGATGGTGAGGGAGTACGTAGCTGACCATACCATCGTCCTAAATGATCACACAGCTCCCTACAACTACTGGGTTTCAAAGCTGGACATGTGGCACGAACTGGCGCTGTACGCCTTGGAGGTTCTTGCCTGCCCTGCCGCTAGCGTCTTGTCCGAGCGGGTTTTCAGTGCAGCTGGTGGCATCATCACCGATAAGCGTACACGCCTGTCGACTGACAGCGCTGACAGGCTGACGCTTATCAAGATGAATAAAGCATGGATTTCTCCTAATTTCCAATCTCCAGCAGGTGAAGGAAGCTCAACCTGAATAATTTATCCACTCCTCCTCCTCCTCATTTTCCTCCCTCTCCTGCTCTTTGTACAGTAAAGCAGAGGAAACTGGCTATTTTTTGACAGGGCCCACTGGCTCTAGCTATAGTACTTTATGCATTTAATTTTTCTGGAAGGCCACCGACCCGGTCCTCTGTTTTAAACAATTTTTAGGACTGCCACATACAGGCACTCAATCTATTCAATTTTTCTGGAGCTCCACCTACCTGCTCCTCTGGTTTGAAAAATTTTTTGGACTGCCACATACAGGCACTCAATCTATTCCATTTTTCTGGAGGGCCACCTACCTGCTCCTCTGGTTTGAAAACTTTTTTGGACTGCCACATACAGGCACTCAATCTATTCAATTTTTCTGGAGGGCCACCTACCTGCTCCTCTGGTTTAAAAACTTTTTTGGACTGACACATACAGGCACTCAATCTATTCCATTTTTCTGGAGGGCCACCTACCTGCTCCTCTGGTTTAAAAACTTTTTTGGACTGCCACATACAGGCACTCAATCTATTCCATTTTTCTGGAGGGCCACCTACCTGCTCCTCTGGTTTAAAAACTTTTTTGGACTGCCACATACAGGCACTCAATCTATTCCAATTTTCTGGAGGGCCACCTACCTGCTCCTCTGGTTTGAAAATTTTTTTGGACTGCCACATACAGGCACTATCCAAATTGAATTGTCTCCATAGCAGCCTCCACACGTTGCCTCCATTGCTACCTCCAAAAGTCGTCCATATAGCTGCCTCCATACATCGTCCCTTTATCAAACGAGGTTTGTCAGGCCGAAATTTGGGTTGTTTTCATGGATTCCACATCAAAGTTGTTAACTTTGTCGCCACCCTGCTGTGTTATCCACAAAATACACTGGCAAACTTTTACCATTTACGGATATTATTTCAGCGCTTCTTGCGCATCTGTTTACATTCCCCTCACCCGCCATATCCCAAACTTATAAGAACGCTACTACACTTGATCTTATACAAAAGGTTCTTAGAAGTGCTGTTTGGGGAGTAGCCTAGAGACAGGGGCTTGGATTGGCGAAAGCTCGCCTGGCAGCGGAGCGCCAGCTCCATGCCAAGATCCAACTAACATAGTTTTAACTGCAGCACCTTTAATCTACTACTAGTTCACTGCCTCCATACATGCCCGCCTTATCAAACGTGCTGTGTCAGGCAGAATTTTGGGTTGTTTTCATGGCTTCCACAACAAACTTGTTAACTTTGTCGCCACCCTGCTGTGTAATCCACAAAATATACTGGCAAACTTTTACCATTTACGGATATTATTTCAGCGCTTCTTGCGCATCTGTTTACATTCCCCTCACCCGCCATATCCCAAACTTATAAGAACGCTACTACACTTAACTTGGTGCAGGCTGGGACCGAGTCTGACCCTGGGGCTGGTCATATACTGCCGACGCAGAGGATTGCGGGGCCTACCTCGGTCCAGGTCTCAAAGGCCTACTATACCTCCAAATCCTCCCACCCCTCCTCCACCTCCTCCTCCTCCGAATTACCATCTGTGGGCATGGCGCCATCAGTCGGTAGCTCTAGGCACAGCAGCAGTGCCGTCGCTAAGCGACAGCAGGCGGTGCTCAAACTGCTGAGCCTAGGCGATAAAAGGCACACCGCCCAAGAACTATTACAGGGCATCACGGCGCAGACTGATCTGTGGCTGGCACCGCTGAACCTGAAGCCAGGCATGGTTGTGTGTGACAACGGCCGTAACCTGGTGGCGGCTCTGCAACTCGGCAGACTGACACATGTGCCATGCCTGGCCCATGTGTTAAATCTGATAGTTCAGCGTTTCCTCAAGACATACCCCAATCTGTCTGATTTGCTCACGAAGGTGCGCCGCATCTGTGCGCATTTCAGGAAGTCCAGCACAGATGCTGCCACTCTCAGGGCAGCGCAGCGCCGCCTCCAACTGCCCGCTCACCGACTGTTGTGCGACGTGCCCACGAGGTGGAATTCAACACTGACCATGTTATCCAGAGTTTACCAGCAGCGCCGAGCGATTGTAGACTGCCAGATGTCAACTTCCACCAGAACTGGTAGTCAGGTCAGTCAGCTTCCTCAAGTCTACAATGAGGAGTGGACGTGGATGTCTGATATCTGTCAGGTGCTGAGTAACTTTGAGGAGTCAACACAGATGATCAGTGGCGATGCCGCCATCATCAGCCTCACCATCCCGCTGCTTGGCCTGTTGAAAAACTCTCTGGTCAGCATGAAGTCGGAAGCTTTGCGCTCCTCACAAGAGACGGGGGAAGAAGATTCCCTTGTTGATAGCCAAAGCACCCTTAGGTCTGTTTCTCAGCGCATATCGGAGGAGGTGGAGGTGGAGGAGGATGAGGAGGAAGAGGAGGAGAATGTTGGCGAGACACAAGAGGGGACCATTGTTGAGTCCTTCACTGTTGAGCGTGTATGGGCAGAAGAAGAGGAATTGGAGGAGTTGGAGGAGGAGGAAATGGACAGTCAGGCCAGTGAGGGGAGCGAATTCTTACGCGTTGGTACTCTGGCGCATATGGCAGATTTCATGCTAGGCTGCCTATCCCGTGACCCTCGCGTTCAAAGAATTTATTCCAGCACCGATTACTGGGTGTTCACTCTCCTGGACCCACGGTACAAGCAAAATCTTTCCACTCTCATCCCTGGAGAGGAAAGGAGTGTGAGAATGCATGAATACCAGCAGGCCCTGGTGCACAAGCTGAAACAGTATTTCCCTTCTGACAGCGCTAGCGGCAGAGTGCGTAGTTCTGCGGGACAAGTAGCGAGGGAGAGTAGGCGAGCAGGCAGCTTGTCCAGCACTGGCAAGGGTACGCTTTACAAGGCTTTTGCCAGCTTTATGTCACCCCAGCAAGACACTGTCACCTGTCCCCAGTCTCGGCAGAGTAGGGCTGATCTTTACAGAAAGATGGTGAGGGAGTACGTAGCTGACCATACCATCGTCCTAAATGATCACACAGCTCCCTACAACTACTGGGTTTCAAAGCTGGACATTTGGCACAAACTGGCGCTGTACGCCTTGGAGGTTCTTGCCTGCCCTGCCGCTAGCGTCTTGTCCGAGCGGGTTTTCAGTGCAGCTGGTGGCATCATCACCGATAAGCGTACACGCCTGTCGACTGACAGCGCTGACAGGCTGACGCTTATCAAGATGAATAAAGCATGGATTTCTCCTAATTTCCAATCTCCAGCAGGTGAAGGAAGCTCAACCTGAATAATTTATCCACTCCTCCTCCTCCTCCTCATTTTCCTCCTTCTCCTGCTCTTTGTACAGTAAAGCAGAGAAAACTGGCTATTTTTTGACAGGGCCCACTGGCTCTAGCTATAGTACTTTATGCATTTAATTTTTCTGGAGGGCCACCGACCCGGTCCTCTGTTTTAAACAATTTTTGGGAGTGCCACATACAGGCACTCAATCTATTCCATTTTTCTGGAGGGCCACCTACCTGCTCCTCTGGTTTAAAAACTTTTTTGGACTGCCACATACAGGCACTCAATCTATTCCATTTTTCTGGAGGGCCACCTACCTGCTCCTCTGGTTTAAAAACTTTTTTGGACTGCCACATACAGGCACTCAATCTATTCCATTTTTCTGGAGGGCCACCTACCTGCTCCTCTGGTTTAAAAACTTTTTTGGACTGCCACATACAGGCACTCAATCTATTCCATTTTTCTGGAGGGCCACCTACCTGCTCCTCTGGTTTGAAAAATGTTTTGGACTGCCACATACAGGCACTATCCAAATTGAATTGTCTCCATAGCAGCCTCCACACGTTGTCTCCATTGCTACCTCCAAAAGTCGTCCATATAGCTGCCTCCATACATCGTCCCTTTATCAAACGAGGTTTGTCAGGCCGAAATTTGGGTTGTTTTCATGGATTCCACATCAAAGTTGTTAACTTTGTCGCCACCCTGCTGTGTTATCCACAAAATACACTGGCAAACTTTTACCATTTACGGATATTATTTCAGCGCTTCTTGCGCATCTGTTTACATTCCCCTCACCCGCCATATCCCAAACTTATAAGAACGCTACTACACTTGATCTTATACAAAAGGTTCTTAGAAGTGCTGTTTGGGGAGTAGCCTAGAGACAGGGGCTTGGATTGGCGAAAGCTCGCCTGGCAGCGGAGCGCCAGCTCCATGCCAAGATCCAACTAACATAGTTTTAACTGCAGCACCTTTAATCTACTACTAGTTCACTGCCTCCATACATGCCCGCCTTATCAAACGTGCTGTGTCAGGCAGAATTTTGGGTTGTTTTCATGGCTTCCACAACAAACTTGTTAACTTTGTCGCCACCCTGCTGTGTAATCCACAAAATATACTGGCAAACTTTTACCATTTACGGATATTATTTCAGCGCTTCTTGCGCATCTGTTTACATTCCCCTCACCCGCCATATCCCAAACTTATAAGAACGCTACTACACTTAACTTGGTGCAGGCTGGGACCGAGTCTGACCCTGGGGCTGGTCATATACTGCCGACGCAGAGGATTGCGGGGCCTACCTCGGTCCAGGTCTCAAAGGCCTACTATACCTCCAAATCCTCCCACCCCTCCTCCACCTCCTCCTCCTCCGAATTACCATCCGTGGGCATGGCGCCATCAGTCGGTAGCTCTAGGCACAGCAGCAGTGCCGTCGCTAAGCGACAGCAGGCGGTGCTCAAACTGCTGAGCCTAGGTGATAAAAGGCACACCGCCCAAGAGCTATTGCAGGGCATTCCACATCAAACTTGTTAACTTTGTCGCCACCCTGCTGTGTAAGCCACAAAATATACTGGAAAACTTTTTTCATTTACGGATATTATTTCAGCGCTTCTTGCGCAGATGTTTACATTCCCCTCACCCGCCATATCCCAAACTTATAAGAACGCTACTACACTTGATCTTATCCGAAAGGTTCTTAGAAGTGCTGTTTGGGGAGTAGCCTAGAGACAGGGGCTTGGATTGGCGAAAGCTCGCCTGGCAGCGGAGCGCCAGCTCCATGCCAAGAAACAACTAACATAGTTTTAACTGCAGTACCTTTAATCTACTACTAGGTCACTGCCTCCATACATGGTCCCCTTATCAAACGAGCTGTGTCAGGCAGAATTTTGGATTGTTTTCATGGCTTCCATGTTAACTTTGTCGCCACCCTGCTGTGTAATCCACAAAATATACTGGCAAACTTTTATCATGTACCGATATTATTTGAGCGCTTCTTGCTCACCTCCTTTGGTTCCTCTCTGCTACCCATTGGTTTGAAGCCTGAGTCCATTTAGGGTATGTCGCCATGCCACTCTCTAGCCTTCCGCTGCTGCCGCTGCCTCTGCATGCCATCCCCTATAGTGTCAGGGTCAATTATTGGATGTTTTAGATGCTATCTAGCTTCATTCTGTCACTCTGTCATGGCCATGCTGTTGCCCATAATTTTGGCATAATGGTGCATTTAAGCAGCCTCAGAGGCATCCATGCATGCTGCCCCTGCTGTTTCCTGTCCATTTCCGTGGTGTTTCCATCCTTTTCTGAGGTTCCCAGGTGTTTGGCCAAGCTTCCCTGTGCAGAGCCTTGGTCCCCTTGAAAAATGCTCGAGTCTCCCATTGACTTCAATGGGGCTCGTTACTCGAAACGAGCACTCGAGCATCGGGAAAAGTTCGTCTCGAATAACGAGTACCCGAGCATTTTAGTGCTCGCTCATCTCTAGTAATAACCATACCTAAAAGGTATTCAATTTAAGTCCTCTGGAGCCAGTTTAAAATAAAGCCTGAACTAGACTATTTGTATGTTATACTGTTGAGGCCCAAGCCATGAGCTGATCTAATACTAGGTTGTAAAAGTTTAATTTTTTTCCTAAGAAAAAATACTTAAAGAGGACCAGTCACCCTAATAATCTATCTAGGAGTTGCTTAATAAAGTAAGCAGCTTCCAATCCCTACGCCATATGTAGCAAGGTTAAATTGCTAGCTTTATGGGGACCTTCCAGTAAAGTTAGCAAACATTGTACTACATAGCTGCAAATGATAGACCAACTTACAACTGTCCGGCGTATTCATGAGGAGACGGTCCAAGGTGCTCCCTTCTCCTCTGCTTTTTTCTTGGACCGCTCCTCCCACACCATAGGCCGGTGGTGAGCAGCAGTCACCATGTCCTTGGACCGCCCCCTCATGAATACGCCGGACCGCTGTAAGCTTGGTCCTGCAATGTGAGGGCAACAAAGTGCAATGTCTGATAGCTTTATAGGTAGGTTTCGATAAAGCTAGCAATTTAACACTGCTACACTTGGGGTTAGCTATGAAGATGCTTACTTTAGTATGCAGCTCCTAGATAGATTATTGGGGTATTAGGTCCTCTTTAGAATAGTAGGTTTGGGAGTGAATGTTCATTAGTGATTTTCAACAGTGCAACCTCCCTAACACAACACTGTAAATTGTCTGCATCCTGTTAACATATCTTCATATCAGTAAATATCGCCTTCTCAATTTCTACAATACAGGCAATCAAGATGGGTTTACTAGGTTCATTCTTAAGATGAATTTGAATGTAAGTCAGAAAAAGTACATTTTATAATAAAACATTTTAAAAAGCATGCCCCAGAATAAGTCTGAAGTGGCTAAACTTGGATTAGACAAGGTGCTTTGGGTGCTGGGAGTTGTGGTACCTCTGCATGGTGCCTGTGATTGTGCTTTGTTGTTCCGCACCATGAGGGGTTAATTCCCAGAAGTTGTCCAGCTACTATCAGGTTCGGGAAGTGCCAGTGTTTGAAATCCCTTCATCGCTTGCTCTCTGCTTATAGATTTGACCTGCTCTTGTTCTGTATTGTTGTGATCTCGGCTAGTTTTTGACGTTGACCCTTTTGCTTACTGATTTTGCTCTTGATGTACCCTCTCGTTGTGTCTCCAGCTAGTTTATTACTCTTTTGTGTTTTATGTTTGTTAGCCTCTTCGTGTTGTTCCCTTCCCGCACTTATCTAGTGTATTCCAAGTCTTCAAGTAGTTGCCCCACAATTTAGCGTGGGGGAGCTATAGGAAGGGACAGAGGTTGGGGCGAGCTCAGGGCACACTATCCCCTGTCTTCAGTGTTACCCAACTCTAACAGCCGCATACAGTTTGCAAAAAAACACGACGGACTCCCAGACTTTGAGAAATAAGATATTCTGGTCTGATGAGACGATTTTGGTGGTCTGATTAAACTTTTTGGTGTTCATTCTAAGCGGTATGTGTGGAGAAAACTATGCACTGCTCATCACCAGCCAAATGCATACCTGACAATGACACATGGTGGTGGCAGCATCATGCTATGGGGGCAGGGACAGGACAACTGGTTTGAAATGAAGAAAAGATGAATGCGGCCAAGTACAAAGATATCCTGGATGAAAACTTCTTCCACAATGCTTTGGACCTCAGACTGGACCGAAGGCTTATCTTCAAACAAGACAATGACCCTAAGCACACAGCTAAACTAACAAAGCAGCGGCTTCAGAAACACTCTGTGACCATTCTTGACTGGCCCATCCAGGGCCCTGACCTAGATCCAATTGAGCATCTCTGGAAAGACTTGGCTAACCACCAACGTTCACCATCCAACCTGAGGGAATGGTAGAGGATCCCCAAATCCAAAATTTGCTTCTACTCAATAGTAAAGAGGTTGAATACCATAACCATGTGATAGTTCAGTTTTTCTTTTTTAATAAAATAGCAGAAATATCAACATTGGGTTTTTTTTTCTGTCATGATGGGGGGCAGAGTGTACCTTAATGAGTAAAGGAAAAAACTTTTTTGATCTTACCAATTGGCTGCAATGGAACAAAGAGTTAAAAATTGAAAGGGGTCTGAATACTTTCTCTACCCACTGTATAGATATAAGAAGTGCCTGTGCAACATCTTTGTTGCACCCAACCGTTTTGTGGCACGGCTGCACTATTCTTCATGCAACGCAAATTTCTGTTCCGGTACTTTCTGTTTCCATTCCGGTTTCTGTTCTGTTCCGGTACTCAGTAGGACTATGCGCCACATTTATCAGGCAAAGTCTGACAGAATTGTGTTGCAAGCGCTATATTAAAGGTGCACGAATAAAAAGTTGGTGCACTCTGTCGGGGCAGTGCAGTGAGCGCCAGATTTATGAATATGTCCCAGAAATTCTAAATCTGGCGCCCCCTGCACATTATACTGGCAAACTGCACAGTTTTTTAGTAAATGTTTTTAGTAAATGTGGACCAATGTGTTATACCAGCCCTTAATGCAAATCCAGGAACTCACACATGACGTCTTTGGTTGGAGGAATTCTCTTTCATCTTCAATCATTAGGATATGGCAGCTTCTACCAGCCAGAAACCTGCTCTGAAGATTTAGCAACCCAAAACAGAACCCCTTTTACATAATCTCCTCCGCCTTCTTATGACCATTTTACTAGTGTTCTGTTATTCAAATAGAGATCAGAGTTATGTCCTTACAGTCACAACAGTCAATGTGCCTGCCCCACATAGCCATTAGCCACTGTGCCTGCACCAGTAGCCAATCATCATAGTCACAATGCTTCCCCCAGTAGTCACAGGGCTGCCCCTATTAGTCTCAGGGCTACCCCTAATAGTGCCAGTGCTGTTTCCAGTAGTCAATGCTGCCCCCAGTAGTCACATTTCTGCTCACAGTTTTGTCCCCGTAGCCATTGCTGCCCCAGTAGTCACAACGCTTCCCCCACTAGCCACTTCTGCCCCCAGTAGTCACAGTGCTGCCCTAAGTGATCACAGTGCTACCCACAGTAGTCAATGTTGCTCCCAGTATCCTGTGTTGCCTCCAGTAGCCAGTGCTTCAACCAGTAGTCACAGTATTACCCCCAGTAGCCAGTGCTGCCCTTAGTAGCTAGTTCTTTCCCTAGTAGCCTGTGCTGTTGCTAGTAGCCCTTGCTGCCCTTAATAGTCCGTGCTGCTCCCAGTAGTCAGTGCTGCCATCAGAAGCCACTGCTAACTCAAAGTAGCCTGTGCTGCCCATTTATAGCCAGTGCCGCCCTCTGTTGCCAGTGCTACCCCCCAGTAGCCAGTGCTGCAGTCAAGTAGTCAGCTTTCAGCACAGGCAACGTATAATGATGTCAGCCTGCACTGGGTCGGTTTTGTTTATAGACCTTTGACCCGGTGCAAGCTGATGTCATAACACGTTGCCTGTGCCACAACTACAATCACATAGACCGCTGGCCCTGTGAGAGATGTTGGCTCCTATGTTTCGCTCCCTCAGCCATATCTCAGCCCCCAGAGTTGTTTGCGGAACAGACGTGCCTGGTGCCTGCTACACCAACGCAAGCTGACCCCACATCTCCACTATTTGGAAAGGTGGAAAATAACACGTTGGGATGAATAAATCATCTTGAGTTCCTCATGCTAAATGTGTAAGTTACAGTAGTTACCATTGAGTTGACATATCCATCAAAACTTTGTTTACAATAGTGTAGATGTCCTACATATGTAATATTTTATACAAACATTCTTCTGCTATAGATTTATTTTATTGTCATCGAGTATGCCGGAGACTGTTCTCGTTGGGGTATTTTCAGGTTATGCTTTTGTGAGTTGTAGAAGCTGTGTTCTATTCACAAGCAATAGGAATGTTACATTTATAAAACAAGTGTAAAACCAGAAAACCTAACATTATGCATAGAGCACAGAGGAACATAAACAAGGTTTGTTTTCAGATATCATCTTTTATCAAACAATGTTCCTCGGTAGGCTATAACGCCATTTTTCCATCTGTCCATATAGTTTGTTGTTATCCAGCATATCTTGTTAATGAATTTCAGACCAAGGGCAGGTGCTAGGTCTTCTAAAGATCAGTTCACTTGATGGTTTTTCCCAACAATTTTCCAACTGGAAAATCTTTCTCCAGTGGTGTAACTTGAAGCTGTCGGACCCTGATGCTGAATGTGTGCCAGACCCCCAATCATGATGTATTGTAATAGTCTTACCCCTATAATATAATGTAATAGTCTTCTCATATAGGGAAGGTACAACATATGGGTCCCCTAGACCTATTGGGTCCGATTGCGACTGCACCCTCTGCACCGCCTCAAGTTACTCCCTTGTCTTTCTCCCATTGAAATTATTTGGGAGGTGTCACAATTTATTTTCTGCAAGAAACATGCTTTATAAATTGGGTGGAATCCAGTTAAAAATAAAATGGATGTGAGTCACCATCCATGATGTTTCCCCAGTATTTGATATTAAATAGGGTATTAATCTGTGACATTTATGGTGAATGTTGACCTCAAGAATGGGGGCACCACAGCCCATGTTATATTGTTGCAGTGAGTGTAGAGGTAGAGTCACTTATTCTTAGATATGCAGATAGGGGTATGGAGACCTCTTCCCTTACTGTGAGAGGGAAGGGGTCAGGGGATCCCTGTTCTATATATAAATGCTGGTCCGAGGTGGGGGTGCCACATTTATATGACATTAATAACAATTCCCTACAATGTAAAAGAAAGTTCTTGAATAGTTTTTTTCAAGCACACTAAAAAAATGTTGATTTAATGAGAAAAGTTTGTGTTGGGAGACACCAAGAAGTAGAGAATTGAGGTCAACAAGGTAGAACCAGAGTGGCAGGTGATAGGGAGAGGTAAGTAATGCACTGCAAAAGACATTGGGGCACATTTACTAAGGCCTTTGCGCCAGTCTTTTGTCAGACTCTGCACATTCTTTTTAGTGCAAACTGCTTGCACAGGTATTTAAGAAGTGTCTGCACCACCATTGTGTCACACACGACCCTTTTGTTGCACAGCTGCACTAGTCTAAATGCAACACAAATCATGGTGCCTTTCGGTAGTCGATTGAACCATGCGCCAGATTTAACAATCAAAGTCTGACAGAATTGTGTCGTATGCCCCATGTTTAAGGTGCACCAAAAAAAAAAGTGGTGCACTCTGTCGGAGCAGTGCAAGGGGGCGCCTGATTCATGAAGAACATGCGCCGGAAATCCTGAATCTGGCACACCCTGCACACTACACAGGCAAACTGCATTTAGAGCAGTTTACACTGTTGTTAGTAAGTGTGCCCCACTATTCAGTCTCTATTCACTTAATAAAGTATTTTAATATAGAATTCTATTTTCAGTGTGACAGGTTTCCTTTAATTCCCTTTTTTTTAAAAATAAATTTAAGTCTCTATGTATTCCACAAAGTAGACCATAAATGTTTTTTATTATAACACTATATCATAAAGTGTAATATAGTATTTATTAAAGCTATACTTTCTGCACAGATTATTTCCATTTTAATGAATCTGCATTCAAACAAGAAAATCATAAACTGAAATACAATATGATGTTAACCATGCAAAAATACAATATATTAGTGTGACTCCGTATCCTCAATTACCATCTAACAAAAACCATAAAGTGCAATGTTGCATGTCCATTGCCTGCCACAAGTGGTGACAAGAACTTAAAGATTTTCACTGACTTAAACATGATGGTTCAATGTCAGAAAAATGGTATGCGGTGATTGAATAGTACAGGAGACAATACAGCTCTCAATCTAAAAGCTTTTGTTTTACCATCTGAATCATTCAGGAACAGCTGTTTCCATTTCACACCCCATACTGTATTACTTAAGAAATGATTACGGCACACACGGAAAATGTAGGGGGCTGAAAATGAAAACAAATACAGAACAAAGAGTCAGTTCCGAAACTTCATACAGAATGAAAATTCCACTATGTCTTCACCTGTTAAGTCAGAACGAGTGCTGATCTATGGCGTCGCCACATGTCTCGGAGTATAACGAGACGGCACCCTACGGGCAAGGAGCCTTTTCAGAGTGAATCGGCATTTGTGGCTCATATTACCTATGTCTCTATTTGGGATAAATGTAGAATTATAAATATTAGAAAATATTTCCATATTTCTTTTAATGTAATGAATATAAGCATCTGTGGTATTTTGGTATCACAAGAGAAATACTAATCATTTTCATCTAACTTGTATATCAAAGAGCAAGGAAGCAACTTGAGGAGAAGGACACTGGGGCTCATTTACTTACCCAGTCCCGCAGAGTTCATGAAAGTGAATTGTCCGACGATAATGCACTGTGCCGCTTTTCACCAAGATTGTGCACCCGATATCATAAATGTGTTGCTTCCCTGCTCAGGTCCGACAGAGTTCACCATCTTCTTCCTGGTGCATGTAAGCACATTGGGGCACATTTACTTACCCGGTCCTGTCGCGATCCAGCGGCGCGTTCTCAGTCGAGGATTCGGTAGTGCGCCCGATATCCACCAGGTGTCGCTGCTGCGCTGAAGTTCGCCGGAGTTCACTGGAGTTCACCATCAGTTGCTGGGTGCAGGTAAGTGCGTGTCAAGCGACACTTTTTTGAAAAAAAATCAGCGTTTTTTCCGAATCCGTCAGGTTTTCCAACGGCCACGCCCCCCGATTTCCGTGCTGGCGCCGATGCGCCACAATTCGATCGTGTGTGCCAAAAACCCGGTACAGATCTTAATTTGGATCCAGAACCTGTAAATGACCACTCTTTAAAGAACAAATGTAATGAGAGTAAACTGGATGCCTCTATGATTTCACCAAATTGTTAAGCTAGAAATGCCCATTATATGAGGACAGTTTCAGGTATTGTTAAAACTGGCAACTGGGATTTAACTCTACCTTTCTATAGACTACCAGGAATAAGAACAAGAACAGCCCATTTACTTTCTTAAGGGGCACAGATACCTTTAAAGGCTAAAACACAGCTCACCATGAGAAAGGTTTCCTTTTCAGTTCCATATCCAGTGCTGAATTAGAGAAGTGCAACAGGATGGCCTACCGGACCCGAGGAAATGTTGAGAAGAAATATAAAGACATGCCTATGCAAGCCCATTTGAAATGCATAGGCACAGTGTTTAACACCGCTGTATGATGATGATAAAAAGTTTTATTCTGGATTTTTTGATGGTGCTGGGATCCATTTTTGTTTTGCAAAACCTTTAAAGGATTTAGACTAAATCCATTTACTGGTCAGTCTTTTTTTCTGGAGTCCGGAACACATCTTGATAAGGCCTGAACACCTGTATTCTGCAAAAAATAGATTTTTGTAAAAGATGCTAATTAGCTCCAGGTGCTCCTTTGGACGTCACACAGTTGGCCCAGCACAAATTATGAATGCCTACTGCGTGCTATCATATCCACCTACTCCAATACCTTTGCCTGGGAGCTGGAGCTTGAGCAGGCTGCTGGCCGCATCACAGAGATGCCACTTGTGTGATGGGCCACTTGTGTGATGTCCACAGGAGCGCATAGTACTAATTAGAATATTTATAAAAACATATTTTTTTAGCGGAATACAAGAGTTTTAGTCCTAATCAAGATATGTTCCAGAGGGCAGGTAAAAAGGCCAACCTGTAAGTGTATTTAGTTTGAATTTGGGGGCTCTGGCTGTGATGACATTAAAAAAAAAACATTTATACTCTACATGGTTTACAGTTCTCAATACCTGCACTCAGCCTCACTGTGCAACTGCTGTAGGTAAAGCGCTTGTGCAATGAAGAGTTGGTATTATCCTGGGTTCATTAAAGCAATGCATCAGGACAAGGCTGTGCCGAGAGATGCAGATGTGCCTCATCGCACTAACATGTAAAGTAGGTGAGTATAAATTCTAGTTTTTTTATATTGAACAGAACTCATATAAGGGCAATTTGGGACCCTAAAACACAGGTCCATAATAACCTGTATTTGGTTTAGTATCCCAAATCTACCTGATGGGTCATCTTTATTGGCTGTTGGCTAGTCAATATTTTAGCTGAGGTTAACATTGCCATAACTGATTTAGAAGATGCGCAAAATGTGATGAAAACGGAAATGTGAACATTAAAAACTAGGTGTGAAGAGCCAAAAAAGAAAATTATTGATTTGGAGAATCGCTCTCGTCAAGCAAATCTTAGATGTCTGGGATTCCCGGAAGGGGTAGAAGGGGAAGACCCTATTAAATTTATGCAACATTGGTTTAACGAGGTACTAGGAGAGGGTTTTGCCACCTTCCCCTCATTTATTGAAAGGGCCCATAGGGTACCCGGGACAGTCCCAGTGGTGGGGGGTTACCCCCGTCCAATACTATTGAAGTTGATAGTCTCAAAAGATAGGGACCTTATTTTGTGAAAATTAAGGAAGATAGAGAAACTGGAGTTTAAGTGTCACCTGGTAAAAATCTTTCCGGACTACGCTAGTGAGAAAGGGCTTCATGGAGGTAAAAAACAAACTAAGACAGAAGAACATAGTATACTCCGTGTTATTTCCAGCTAGACTCCGAATCATATGGAAAGAGAAGACGTTATTCTAAGGCAGTGATGGCTAACCTATGGCACTGGTGCCAGAGGTGGCACTCAGAGCCCTTTCTGTGGGCACTCAGGCCATCACCAGAGATGACTCCAGGTATCTTCCTGCAGTCCCAGACAGCCCAGGACTTGCTGTGCACAGAGCTATTTTAAAGTGACAGCTCTACCTGGGACTATTTTCTGCTTTATTAGTGTCCTCAGGAGGCTGGTATCAATGAAAACTGTGACAGAGAAGGGAGTATAAATCACAAATTAAATTTCTGTGTTGGCACTTTGCGATAAATAAGCGGGTCTTTGTTGTAGTTTGGGCACTCAGCCTCTAAAAGGTTCGCCATCACTGTTCTAAGGGATGCTTAGGTCGAGAGTCTCAGCTTTGCCCTGGTCCTTAGGGAACAGAAGGTAGAGGAGATGGATTGTAGGGTATGGGGGGGGGGTCGTAGGTGTATTAAGGGGTTTTTTTTTTTTTTTTTTTTTTGTCTCTCTCTCCTCCCTTTCGCTGGTAAGTCCCCATTCATTCTCCTGTGCGGGATGGCCTCACTTTTCTTTAGGGCTTTCATTGCCGATATAACCTGGCTTCACTGTTTTCCTAATTCTCCTGCTTTAAGCTGGTATGATCCACGGACGAAGAAACCAAGAAAACGACGAAGAAAACATAATAACTAAATTTTACACTTTTTGCTCTGCATGGGAGGATCCACTTATTTTGATGATAGGGGATTTTAACACTGTTTTGAATTATCACTTAGATACATTTCAGGTCACACAAGGACCCAAGTCCTCACATAGGAATTCAACACTGGCTGGGATGGTAGAAAATTTTAAATGGATTGAGGCTTGGAGGGCACATAATCCTAATAAACTCTATTCTTGGATCACACATAGTTTTTTCATGGTTGGATATGGCTTTTTTTAATAGTAAGGCTGCACAGCTAGTTAAGAAGGTGGTGTATGGGAAAAGGGGGGTCTCAGACCATTCACCCCTAGTTATTACACTAGAGAAAAATAAACCACGAAGTTCTAGGGCTATTAGGATTTCACCATTTTGGTTAAATTTATTAGGGAAACAAGACCGGTTTGTGAATGAAATAAATAGGTTTTTTGCTCTAACAAGGATACAGCTGCGGAGGAAATGATATGGGATTTGGCTAAGGCTTTTTTAAGAGGAGAATATAAATCCCAGGTGTGCTCTTATAAAATGAAGGAGAACAAGGGGATGCGGGAGTTGGAAGCCCAGGTTGAAAGACTGGAAAATGTATTTATTAGTAACCCCTCTGATGAGAATAGGCGGGCTTTGGAAGAAGCCCAGATGTGTTATGTGGACCTGACTAAGCTACAGGCGGATCAAAGGTTTTCTGCACAGGCCAGATGAGGGTACCTCGAAGCTAATGTCTCGGGTAAAATGCTGGCTAAATTAGTTAAAGCGGATAAGGAAAAAGAACTTATTACCATCATTGAAAGATCTGATGGGAGTATGACGGACGACCCAGCACAGATCTTGGAAAATTTTACAAAGTATTATGAAGAATTGTACACCTCAAAAAATAGCAATTCAAGGGCGAAATTGGAGAGTCATTTTGGGGATACCATAATTCCCAAGATCTCAGAGACAGGGAAAGGTCTATTGGACCAGGAAATATTGCGGATAGAGGTATTGGAGGTATTATCTCGAGCGGCAGGGGGCAGTGTACCAGGGTTGGATGGGATACCGTTTGAGTTCTACATGTTGTACAAGGACGAGTTGTTAGATCACTCGATTGAGATCTGGAATCATTCTCTTCAAAGTGGATCTCTTCTTCCATCTATGAGGGAGGCATTGATAGTTTTAATTTAAAAAACCAGATAAGGATAAGCAGAAAGTGGACTCATATCGTCCCATCTCGTTAATTAATGTAGATAACAAACTGCTCGCCAAGGTGTTGGCAGAAAGACTTAAAAAATAATTAGAGAGATTATACACCCGGACCAAAAAGGCTTTATGCACGGAGGTTCGACATTTGATAATATACGGAGGTTATTCCTAAACATGCAGATAGAACCATTCAATCCTGGTCATAGGTCCCTGTTGCTCTTAGATGCTTCCCGTGCTTTTGATACCCTTGAATGGTCCTTTCTCTGGTACACATTGGAGAAAATGGGCTGTGGGGCCCAATTTATCACATGGGTAAAACTTCTGTATGAGGAGCCATTGGCACGGGTTTTAGTGAATGGGGAGATCTCAAGGACATTTAAGCTTGGAAGAGGCTCTAGGCAGGGGTGCCCGTTATCCCCCCTTTTATTTGCTATCGCTATGGAACCATTAGCTTGTAAGATCAGACAGAATCAGAATATTATCGGCTTTAGGTTGGGGGATATCCAAGAAAAAATTTCATTGTATGCGGATGACGTCCTTCTTTACCTGGGAACTCACTGCTCAATTGATAGAGTATTTAGGATATTTGAGGAGGATGGCCTGTGCATAAATTGGCATAAATCCGCCTGGCTTCCTATTGACCATACAGGTTCTTTTGCTCCAAAGAATGTGGTAGTTATCGGCAAGGGGGAAAGTACTAGGCACCTCGGGATTAATATTTCAGAGGACATTATGGAATTTATAAATAAAAATATCATCCCTATTATAGGTGAGATGAGGAAAAAAGTTCAGTTGTGGAAAAAGCCTCCGATTAACATGCTAGGGAGAATCGCTCTCATCAACATGATATTACTTCGGAAGTTACTTTATGTTTTAACAGCATCTCCAATAATAGTCCCAGACAAGATCTTTAAAATTATAGAAAGTCTGTTTGCAGAGGGGGAAGCAACCATGCTTAAAGATGAAAAGAATGATGACACCCATAGGAAAAGGGGGATTCGGAATTCCCAGATATGTGGACTCATTTTATAATTGCTCAAGCCAAATATCTTTCTATCTGGGATTGCAACCCGCAAAGTTTAGTGGGTAAAAAGGTCCATCCTTACCTCAACTACGATATCTGTGAAATTCTAGAGGTCGGAATATTGGGAACTACCTAAAAGGGGCCCCGCTAAGTATACTTTTCAATTAATGCTTCAAGTCTGAAGGGAGCTCCAGAAGATAACAAACATGAAGGGGTACAATCAGTATACTCCTTAGTGGGAAAATAGGAAATGGGGGTCCCGGTGGTTAATTACGCAAAATGGATAGACATAGGTACTAAATATATGCACCAGATTTTGGATAGTGGTTTATTAAAATCATTTAGCAGTATACAGCAGCAATATGGGTTAGATGAATCATGCCTTCATACGTATTTACAAATCTTTCACTGGTGGCAAACAGTGGAGAAGTCGCAAAAAGCTATGCAGCCACTCCCACCATTACTAATAGCGATGAAGACAATTATGGGGATTAAGTTTAAGAGTAAAAAGTTTTGGCCAATATCGGAAAAAAAGACAATTGAAAAAGAATCATGAATAAGAGGACGGCAGTGGTGGGGGTACTGAGAGAATCTCAATGGAATGTAATGATAAGTTACTCAAGATACCCGCCCAACGGTTATCCCATATATTTATACTACATAGACTCTATTACACCCCTAAAATATTATCCAAGTTTGGTTCAAAGGTGTATAGCTGCAATAAGTGTGGTATGCAAGAAACCGATGATATCCATATTTTGTGGTTCTGCACACAGACATATAAGTTCTGGGGTTCTGTTATTGATGAAATTAATAAGTATGCGGAGGTAGATCTACCATTTTCTTTCCATGGGTGTATCTTGGGTTTTTTGGAAAGTGCACCACTACATAACAAGGGATACGTTATAAAGAAATTGTTATCTTTGGCAAGATTCTGTATAATTAAAAAATGGATGTCAAAAGGCCCTGGTGAAATTGAAGGGAAGTAAAAGAGGATATGAAAGGTTTAAGTTCACCTGCAAATTTTTGGACTAATAAAAACTTTAGCAGGGAGGAAAGTGTAATACTAAGATGACATCGATGTTAAAGGGGGGTCAAGGAACAGGGAGGGAGAGGGGAGGAGATAAATTAATCTTAAATTTTTTTATTTATTTTTTTTTTTTGTTGTTGTTTTGTTTTGCGGGTTAGGGGAAGGGGGGGGATATGGAAATGTCATTTCATCTATGATATATGCTTATAAGGTAATTTTAAGAAATTGTTTGATTCAAGTGTTGTCTGGAATGTACTGATAAAATCTATAAACACTGTTTGACTTTCTACAATTATTAGGCCTATGATGTGGTGTCTACTAATGATTATGTTATGTTATGTAATAATATTGTTATTTTAGGAAAAAAACATTTTTTTTGTATGGATTGTTACTGTGGTTATAACGTGTAAACTAATAAATTCTTTGTAAAAAAAAAAAAAAAAAACATTGCCATAACTGAAACAATATTTTTTTTAAATGTTCTCAAAGGTGTTGTATCTTAAAAGCGGACGTGTCTACAAATCCAAAATCATAAAGTACATGAATATGATGTTTATCTTTTAAAAAGTTTGCCCCCTCATGACCTGACCTCTTCAAACAGCTCATTGTTGAGGAAGTGTTGGGCTCCTACTGATCCACTGTATATTGAACATCTATCCCAATCAATAAAATTAAAATCCCAGAATACCTTTAAAACACATATTTGCATAATCCATTAACATAGTCTCTCAAATCTAAAATGAATGTCGTTCTTATCATGGCTATAACATCAGCGGTTGCCTTCATACGAGTGATAATGAGGACCATGTGCAGGTGTATTATGGAGTATTGCATCACTGTAATTATTTTTAATCATTCATTCACCATCACTGAATGACCATCAAGATGTTGTAATTGTAATTGACTCTAAAATGTAATTGACTTGAAAATATACTGCAGTCACCTTCCCATGACCGAATGTTGGCTTGTGCATTATCAGATGTATCTCTCGTCGCAGATCTTGCCGAGATAAGACGATTGCTTCTGGGGTTGGTGAGTTATTAGCAGTTGGCTGAGATTTCCCTTGCTGTCTGAGATGATGTGGCTGCTCCTTTACATAATAGAAGTCATTTAGCTGAATCCAGGAATCTTTCATATTCTCAGCGCTACAGTTCACTATAAACACCTAAACTGTGTAGTTCAATAAAACCTAACATATTCATGCATAAAGTTAATTATAGCAAATTTCAGACAACTTGTTAATTGTGCATTAAATAAAGCTCTTCAATATTGACTGCAATACCTTTTATGCTAGATCACCGGTCTTCTCTTCTACTCAATATTTAGTCTGCCATTTAAAGGGAGCCTAACACCCACAATAAGTGTTTTACTCCAATGGCAAAATGTTGTAGAGAAATGCACTATGATTTCCAGTATACTGTATTATTTCTGTGCATTATGCCCTTTCCAAGATATTTCCATATTAATATGGATGCTAAGGAGTCAGCAGGTGCACCAAGGTCAAGTCCTTAGCACCCAGGGCTCTGCTATTCCGACCCACCCATTTATTGCAGAGAATTTTTAGGAGGAAAGATGGGAGGAAGGCTATATACAGCTCTTATGACAACATGTCACCCCCTACTGGTAACAGCACCCAGCCCCTTTCCAAGATCAGTATATATGTACCCAATTGTACCTCACAAAGAGGAAAAAAGGCCGGAGTAAGATTATGATGGAATTGGAAACAATGAACTTTATTATAGCAAACAATTATTAAAAGATTTTTTTTTCTCAATATGGAATACTGTATGGTAACAGAAAATGCAGTACAAGGGTAGTGATCCACAGACAGAAAGAGTCATTCCCTGACATTGGGGAGAACATAAAAAAGAGAGACATATAGGAGACTGGTAGCAAAAATGGTTAAAAAGAGAGCCCTCACAAAGATGACTGGGTATTTGTACTGAGTACAGCATGTAAGTAATCCAGTAAATGAATAGTGAGGCAACCAAACATGAAAGAAGACTCCTTACCAAGGTAACAGTGTATTAGGCTCCAATTTCCGGGATGACTGCTGCCCCGACATGTGTTTCGGCTCGCACTGAGCCTTTGTCACCCCCAGACGATCTAAGGTCTATCAGGGATATTTACCATTCACCGGCACTCGTGTCTAGCCGAGCTTGCCACTCAGCCAGATGCCCTACCTGGCATAGAAAAAAAAAAGCAGATGGCAAATTTTCCCGTATGAAAATCGGTGGCTGCAGCAAGTGCACCGGTGTGGGGACACACTGGCCCACTCCCCAACAGCTCCACTGGCGTGACACAGCCCTTATAAATACCCCTTTATAGCTCTATGATAGGGCAAATAGTGAAGGGCAATGGGGTTTTTTTTCTTCAGTTACGTTTGTATTATAGCTTAAGCTATGTAACACAATGAGCATCACTGACATATTAATAATACTAATAGCTAATGTAAACTTAGGCCAGACATGTACCAGTATTATCATAATGGCTAATTGTTGGATGATCGATCCAACACAGACACAACATCAAAACACACTACTATACCAACATTACAGAAAAAACATATGGCTCGCACAGCCAGGTTACATATTAATCTATGGCTGCTAGCAAAAAATATACTTATGATTATGAACTTATGGTTCACTAGGCCCCTACTTGTTTCGTTGTTGTACTTAAAAGCTGCTGACACCACTGCAACACTGTGGAAAATACGCTGTTGTGAGTTATCACATGAGCTGTGGTCGGGCTAGAAAAGGGACACACGGGGGGATATTTATCAGGAACTCTGCGCAACGCCAGTGGCACAGAGGCCCTGAAATCAGGGCCGCATCTGCCATGAGGCGAGATGAAATCTCGCTTCAGGCGGCAGAATGCAGGTCCCTGTAAAGGGCGGCGAAATTTGCCGCTCTAAAGTGGGCGATTCGGGCGTCCATTAACGCCCGAATCGCCCACCAGCTAAATAAATCGCGCCTGTGTCTTAAAGAGCCTTTCCGGCTGCTGCTCACAGGAGAGCCGCATGAAGACGAGAACCGCGCGCCGAGAGAGCAGCCGCCTGCGGGTGAGTATGATTTTATTATTTTTCATGTACTTTAATTAATTAAATCTCGCTAATAAGTGTGTGGGGAGGTGTCATGTTATACTGGGACGGGTGGTACTGTATGTCTTATATGGGACTAGAAAACGTTTAATACTGAGGGGGGGGGCGATATAAATCATATGGGGCCATAATTATTTTATACTAGGGGGTACTGTATATTTTATTTGGGGCTATAATTATTTTATACTAGGGGGGTGCTGTATTTATTATATGGGGCCAGAATTATTTTATACTGGGGGGGGGGATTCAGTATTTATTATATGGGGCCAGAATTATTTTATACTGGGGGGGGGGGAGGGTGCTATATATATTATTTGGGGCCAAAATTATTTTATACTGGGGGGATTCAGTATATATTATATAGGGCCAGAATCATTTTATACTGGTGGGTGCTGTATATATTATATATTACTAAGCTGGGGGGCTGTATATGGGATACAGTATATTACTAAGCTGTGGGGCTGTATATGGGGTACTGTATATTACTAAGCTGGGGCTGTATATGGGATACAGTATATTACTAAGCTGGGGGGGGCTGTATATGGGATACAGTATATTACTAAGCTGGGGGGCTGTAAAGTTTAAGGATTTACTTAACAGGGAGTGGTCAGGAGTGGGGGGGGGCAGCATTTTAATATTCGCCTTAGGCAGCAAATAAGCTAGAATCGGCCCTGCCTGAAATAATCGCAAATGCTAGCTTATTGCTATCTTTTGCGATTATTTTCCCCGATCCGCCACCTTCACGCCAGTGGGGCGTGAAGGGGGGCGCGGCCGCACAGGAGTGGGCCGGCGCGGGACATTCCTGTCCCTGCGTCTGCGCACTTGCTGCTGCCGGCGCCTTTTCATACGTGATGTATCGGGCTGCGAATTTGCAGCGGCGGGGCTATCATACTCTGGCGCACGAGCGTATGATAAATATCCCCCATGGACTTTATTTTTTTGGCCCAGTTGCTTCCTGCAGAAAATCAATTAAATTTCACAAATTGCATGTAAATTTTGTAGCAACTTTGACTTAAATTGACACTCATTAATCCATGCCCCTTCCTCTTTAAGTCAACCCAAGTAAAAGGGGCACAATTCATGGATAAATTTTATCCATATTCCTAATCTTTTTGTATTCATAAATCTCCCCAATTATTAAGAATAGTTAAACCTTTCTGATACATATATTAATAACAAAATCCATATTACAGCCACAGGCCTGCTAATTTTAGAAAGACTAAATTTAATATGCTAAGTGCATCTCGAGCACAAGTACTTGTACACTGGCGAGCAGGCTTGTCAGGCAAAACCACAGAACATAAATTGACAGTTTTTAAAATGCTGTTAAAAATACACTTGTCATCCTGTACCACTGGGGATAATTACGAGAGAAACAAACAGAATGTCAGCGAGAGCAAATAAAACCCACACAATAAAACATGTAGGTAACACAGATACTAACAGTGTGTTTTGTGCCTGGGAGATGTATCCAATACACAATTCACAGTACATATATCCCATATACATGGAGTTGGGTGCTGTCAAGACCTCCATGAATACTGGTCAGCGTTTCTGTACCCCCTCCTCATTTGCAAAGAGTGCAAAGTCACTCTCCATTAGGTAAGGACCCACAATGACTTGTAGCCTCGCATCACTAGAAAACAAAGTTGTCTTAATACAGCACAACTTATGTGATTGTGTTTTGTGACCCACTTGGATTGTTTAAAGAACTTCTCCAGAAACGTCTTATTGTGTAACAATATTAAGAATCAAGAACAACTGTTTAAGATTATTCTGTTTATAACAGAAGAAATAAAATATCTCTGCCATCCACCGGATTCCATTGGTTATCAAACCTGAACATAGGTAAAGGTAAATATATGGATAATGAGAATATCCCTTTACGGGGTCCGCTGAAGTTTTAATGAGGTCTGTCATTATTCTAAATCCTTTCTCTAGCAGCCATCATTCTGGAGAAATCAGTGCCTTTAGTTTCTGCAACTAATGTAAACTCAGCTTTCTTCTATTAGGTGGGTGGTCCTGTACTGGGGGAGGAAGACTGGTGCACCTTCTTGACACTAGAGAGCCTAATTAGTATATTCAATTCCATTTTTTTTAATAAGAATAATATCTGCCTGGGAAGGGAGGGTTTACATGTTAACCAATTATAACTGTTGTTTCTCATGACAATCCTGTTCTGCCCTGAGGTTCCTGATTGGTGGATGACTGGAACTCTGGCCAGAAGGGACGTTTTACTTAAACTCCCTCTGGCTGAAAGTTTCAGAACAGTCTGAGACTCTAAAGAGTCTGAGATCTTCACATGAGAGGACAGAGGGTCTGCAGAAAGCAGCCTGCTTCTGTCTCCTACCTGGGGATAATTTCCCTACATCAGGCCTGCTGCAGAGGTTGACCTAAGCTTGCTACCAAAGCAGCTTCTATCTTCTCCAGCACCAAGTTCCTTAATCTGGGCTGTGAGTTCCCTATATTAGACTGCATCTAACCAGCTACCTTGAAATTGGCAGATAGGACCTCTACCTTGGCCTCTTATGTTTGCTGCATTAAAATCTTGGAATAAAGAGACTGTAGGTTGGTGGTCTAAATCCTCTTTCCACTTGTGATTCCTGGCTGCCGCTAAAATAACAGGCCTCCTCTCTACCTTCTACTTGGGGAACCCTACCTCACACATACAACGGGAGTGCCCCAGGGGCACATACTGCAGCCTCCCCCTCTTCTTGCAATCCTTTGCTGGCCCTGCCCAACATGGACGAGGCCTGTTCCACCTGTATTAAGCAATGGTGACCAGTCTATTGCTAGGCTGCGCTAAAGCCAGCAACTCAGGTACCAACACCCTTAACTTTAGAAAGACAAGGGTTGGAACAGCATCCATAATTGCCCGATAAGGGCCTGCATACATCATGGTGGGTGCCAGCAACAAGATGATCCTAGTTGCCTGGATCCAATAAGGTACAATAGTGGAAGAAGAAGCAGCAATCCATTGTAGTTCAGTTAAACAAGTGTTTCCTTTATTCACTGACTAGAATGGGGTGCTGCTGCTTTCCCATTATCACAACCTTAACTTCCATGCTCTCCTACATTACGTTATATTCAGGGTAAGCTCCAGGTTTTAGTAGGTCCCTGGGCGACAGAGCCTCAGTAGACGCCTGTCTAAAATATTCCCTAGTTTATACCATTGAGCCCCCTTATTGTTATTTTGTATACAGCTCCCTCATGATTATTTTATATAAAGTCCCCTTATTCCCTATGGATTCATTAGAGACAGCCCCCCTCAACCCTATGGATTCCTCATGTACAGCCTTATGTGGGCCCCCCCTCCAGCTCTGGGCCCACGGCACTTGCCCGAGTATGCCCAATGCTGGTGCCGGCCCTGGCTATATTGCAGTCTCCACAAGCTTTAGCTCACCAGTACCATTGTAACATCTCTCCTGAACACAACCCCTTTCAATATAACAGTCCCCTGCTTCAATCAATTACATTCATTTTAAGAAATTAGAAAACAATAGTCATCTTGTCTGGGAAGTGATGCAAAGCTATATTCAAAACAGCAAAACAGTCATTAAGCTCTTAACTTTTCATCCTGACATCTATTTTATGTGTCATTGTGCTTCATAATCTTCTAGTTTGCCCTTAAGTGATGGAACACTTTGATTTTCTTTCTGTATCTCTCCTGATAACGCCGGCATAGATAAATTCTGCTTGTTTAGCCCGTTTACCAATGAGTGACTTTGCTTCTTTTTAATGGAAATAAATAGATTAATTATAGAATATTTAGATAGCAATCTCCCTAGAAAAATACGCATTTGTCTCCCACTTACAGCTAAGTGGTATCCGCAATTTGAATAATTAGCTGTATAGATCCCTACTGGGAACAGAAAGCCTTTCAAGATATCTGCTTCATTATATGTAAAAACAAAGAAAAATAATTCCTGGCAGCGGACATACAAACATCATTATGGAATGAATATGCGTTGATGAAATATAATGAAGCTGATGTAAGCAGAACATACGTATTGCACAACTTTGTAGTGGATTATATTGGATTATAGGTGCAGCATAAATGGGGGTCAAACTGTTTCTGGAGAACCACTATATACACATCAAAATATCAACTGGTTGAGCCAACTTTAATTTTGTGTATATGGATAGCTATGAAGACCTGAACCCCCCTTTAACAATCACATAGACAATTTTATGGTGTTTAGAGCTGTACCTTGACTTTAAGCACCATAGTCCTTGGGAACACCCCTGGGGTGATCAGGTAGGGGAAGATAAAAATAAATTAGCCTATTGTTGCCAAGGATTGGCTTCCAAACTCTTTGTAAACACTACAGGGCAGTACAAGAAGGGTCGGAAAAACCAGACTGGTCCCATTAGTATTTTCGCTCCAGTAAACATATGAAAACGCCTATAAAATCATTTTGTAAAAGTAAACAATTGGTTCTTAAAAATTCCTTTTCAATAAGGGTATAGTTTTTTGTGTTTTTAAGGCTTATTAATGCTCCATACATACAATGCATCGGCCCCCAAAACCTACCATCCACTATTTCTATGCTGTGAACTGTTTTCAAGGCAGTTACACAAAAATTTTTACAGAAAATCTATGTTCAGTCAGTTATCCAACCAGCCACATACTCAAGCTTCCGATAACCCTGCTTAAAATTCAGCTCCGCAAACCTGTTTGTAAAGTTTCAGTGGTTTTTAATTTATGTGTTTTGTGTTCTGCTTGTTGTAAACATTGAGCCTCAGGATAGGCGCCTCTCATGTTCTGAGCTGGTAAAGTAATCATGATAAGAACATTAATTTAACAGATAAATATCAAGTCTATGTTAAGCAGAAAACCAATGGACCTTAAAATATGATCTTTCCATGGGATATAAGTAAGTATAATTGTTTCTATAACAAGGCAAAAATCAGTAACGAGGAACTAATCAAATTGCCGCCAAATGATGTTGATGTTTGTTTTCTCATATATCACTTCCTACCGGGGGTGGTAGAACTTGTGAAGATGAGGGTTTTTTTCTCAATTCACTTTAGGCTTGAATCACGCAGCAAAAATTAGTTGGGCGAAGTTTCACACACAAATACAGACTGTTGACTATGACTGTCGAAATAGTAGCAAGAAAGGGTAAATATTCTTTGTATCTATTGTTTACTATCAAATGAGATCCAAATTTTGTCCCTGATGCCGATTGTGTGTAGATATGTGACCTGTTTGGAAAACCTACAACTTTTTATTTTTAGACCTTAGAGAGGGGAGATATTAAAGGGGTTCTTCCCGAGGTTGAAAACATTGCAGTTTTTTTCCAAAAACAGGGCCACACCTGAACATGGGTAGTGTGTGGTATTGCAACTAAGCTCCACTCATTTCTAGCTGAGCTGAAATATCTTCACAAACCATGGTCAGATGTGGCGCTGTTTTTGGAAGAAGGCAGCCATGTTTTTCAACCTTGGGAGAAGCTCTTTTAGTATTATTTCTGTCTCTTGGTCTTATAAGGAATACCTATCCTATCTAACTATCTCTAGTATAGCTGTTATTCCACAATGGTACATTGAACTGTTATTTTTTGTAACTGCAACATGGGGTACCAAGTGTGTGATAGTTATCTAGTTGGAGACTTGGGTGTTAGTGATTAATAAGCGAGTGCTTGGCAGGTTCAATAAAATTGTCAGGGACTCGAGAAACCCGAATTATGACATAATAGTTGGTCAGCAAAGTGTATTTAGAGGTAGATATAATCAATGGATGTGCAAAACGGAAAGAATGAAGAACAGTTTTGTCCCATTCTCTATTAGATTGGATATTAATAATTCCTTTATTTATATAGCGTACATAGATTAGGTAGCGCTGTACAGAGCTTGCCAAATCAGTCCCTTTCCCCAACGGGGCTCAAAATCGAATTAACATACCAATATGTTTCGGAGTGTAGGAGGAAACCAGTGGAAAACCATTCAAACACAGAGAGAACATACAAACTCTTTGCAGATGTTGAACCTGGGACTTGAACCCAGGTCCCCAGCGCTGCAAGGCTGTATTGCTAACCACCGAGCCACCGTGCTGATGGTAAAACCTGTAGGTAGTATTTGCCTTATGTATATTATTGAATGAATTATTATGCAGATTATGTTTTAGGAGATAATTTAGTTTATGTTTTTACTAGACTGAGATGTATATGTATTAATGTTTGTCTTATTTATTGTATTGTTCTTTTATGGACTAGTGTGCAATAACTGTATTTCCTCTTTTGAGGACAATAACGTGATTATTATTATTGTTATTATTATTATTATTATTAGTGTTACAGTGATTTTGCTGATTTAGGCAGCTCATCAAAATTCAAGCTCCACAGGTCCCACCCAACAAGTTTCGCCATATACCAACATCATCGGGGGTATAGTATACTCTGCAGAGGACACAGCAGGAAGTATGGTGGAATGTGAAGGAGGGTGGAACATCATGGCTGGCAAAAAAATTGTCGTATCAGGGGGAACTCGCGCAGGAGTTAACAATTCCTATCTAGACGGTGCATATGTGTGTCACCCCTGAATAGTGTAAAACCTACAGCCTGCTGCAGCCCTCTCCCGCCCCCAACATATAACAGCACAAATTGCAGGTGGTATCGGCAGGGCAGTGGAACTGAACCTGGACCTAAACTTCTGACTAAAATTTGGGTGCAAGTTTGTAGACCTGAACCCAAATTTCATGAACCCGATCAACGCTCATCACCATTTTTTAAGTGAGATTTAAAATAATAGTAGCCAAGGTGACGTTACCCCTTCATACCCTAGGTGGGACTGCTATATCCACCAGGTGGTTGCTCTTTTCTTTGATTTTTTGTGATTGCAAATTCTGCCATATCTTATTGTTTTTGACTATATCTCACAAGAATTATTTATCATTTCCTATGATAAAGTAACATACAGCTTAAGTTAAAATTAGGTTACGCTCACACATATTAGTTGTGTTGAAGTTTCTAAAGAATGAAAGAAAGTACCTTGAACCATCCACCATTTCCAATGATTGCTAGTACAAAGCAAGGGCATCTTCTATCCTTAAAGCACTATTATATAACCGAGCAGTCACTATTTATATACATGTCAACAATTCTGAAGGAGAAGAAGCATTTTTATGTTAATTTATCAGTGAAAAATGTATTTAAATACATTTTAATCCAATGACATCTCCAAGGCCAGAGTCACCCTGAATGCAACATTTCCGTCAATAAATTTGAAGTAAGAGGAAAGTGCTGTGATGATTCTATCTCTTCAGCATAGGGTAATTTAACAGAGCCATTTATCAATAGCTTGGAGTAGAAAACTTATTATGAAAATCCTTACCAAATTATTAAGCAAAGACGACCCCAGGTGTAACACTTGTACCTACTAAGGGTTGGATAAAAGTGACAGGTTGTTTACATAGGGAACATACTGGGATCAATAATTGACCAAATAACTAAGGTCATTACAAAATTATTAATCAATATGATTAAGCAAAAGAATAATAATAGTATAATAATTTACTGAATATCTCTATTTGAAAATGAATGAATCTGTTATTTAATTTTTTTGTTAATGATACAGAGGTCCCAATAAATAGCACTGAGTCTATTTTTGCAGATGACACCAAGCTGCGTAGTGTAATACAGTCTATGGAGCATGTTCATAGGCTGCAGGGAGACTTGGACAAACTGAGAGTTTGGTCATCCACTTGGCAGATGAGATTCAATGTGGATAAACGTAATGTTAGGCACCTGCAACATATGGGGGCTAATAATCCACAGGCAACATTTCTCCCTGATAGAGTAAATCTAGGAGAGTGCCTCATAGAGAAGGACCTGGGGGTACTAGTAGATCATAGTTTAAATAACAGCATGCAATGTCAGTCAGCTGCCTCAAAAGTCAGCACAAGTAGTATGGACTCTCGGGATAGGGATGTAATATTTCCACTGCCTATGGCATTGGTTTGGCTTCACCTGGAATATGCAGTTCAGTTATGAGTACCAGTCCATAAAAAATAATTTCCTGGAGATGGGAAGAGGGAACAACGAAGAACCACAGTTTTGAGGAAAGATTAAAAGATCTACTTAGTCTCAATGAGACGACTAAAGGGGGGATGATTAATTTATATTAATATAAATGGTCCTAATAAATAATAAATTATATTAGGTTAAATTATATTAAAACACAAGGGGGCACTGTCTTCTTCTGGAGAAAACAAAGTTTAATCACCAGGGGAGACAAGGCTTCTTTACTGTATGAATTGTAAATAGGTGGAATAGCCACGCTAAGGAGCTGGTCATAGTAGGGACAGCAGAGAGCTTCAAAAGGAGTATGGATGCCTTTTTACATCAAAATAACATTGATGATTGTATTATAATATAGAATAGTGTTCTTTTCCTCATCCCATCTGTGATATTGGAAATATTGGAATATACATGCACAAGTGGGGGGTCACATGTCAGGTTTTGTCTTGTTCATCGGTGCATCAATATCCTTCACTTCGCCCTATCCTTATCTTGAATAACTAATAAAATCTCTGGAAAGCCACAATTCAAAGACTGAAGAGGGTCTCTGTCTCTGTAAGGAGTAGCTATCAACTAACACCTCCGTAACCTTGGTGACTCCACACTGCCCTCAGAGTTCCCTCCACTTTTAGACAAAGGATAGTAAAAATTCATGTGCTTGTATGACCAATAGGTCAGTTATGGACAGTTAATAATAATAATAATAATAATAATAATAATAATCTTTATTTATATAGCGCCATCAAATTCCGTAGCGCTTTACAAATCATAGGGGACATATACAACTATATTACATTACAAAGAACAAACAGTCATATGGAACAATATGAGTGAGGGCCTGCTCACAAGAGCTTACAGACTATGAGGATGAGGGGGTGACACAAGAGGTTGTATAATGGTCCAGCCATTCTTTATAAGGGAACAATATAAAATAATTTAATAAATAATTTACTAAACAACGATGTTGTTGCTTGAACCAGCCATCAGCCGCCATCTTATTTACAGGGTCCTAGGTGAAAAAGACTGCAGAGAAGCCTGGAGCTTGGTATATATCTGCTGTTTGCCCGATAACAGATAGGATAGTACATAGGATGGATTAGTAAAGGGAGAGTTGACATTTCATGCAGTTAGCGAGTGTGATAGGCTTGCCTAAAGAGATGGGTTTTAAGAGCACGTTTGAAGCTTTGGAGGGTGGGTATTAGTCTCAGAGTCTGGGGAAGGGCATTCCAGAGAATTGGTGCAACTCGGGAGAAGTCCTGGAGACGTGCATGAGAGGTTCGAATTAAGGTAGAGATTAATCTAATGTCACTGGCAGATCGAAGAGCATGGGAAGGGCGATAGACTGAGATGAGAGAAGAGAGATAGGGAGGTGCAGCATTATTCAGAGCTTTGTGGATGAGGGTTATTATTTTAAAGTGAATACGGAAGGAGACAGGTAGCCAGTGCAGTGATTGGCACAAACTGGAGGCATCTGTGTAGCGTTTGGCCTGAAAGACGAGCCTGGCTGCTGCATTAAGAATAGATTGAAGAGGAGAGAGTTTAGAGAGTGGAAGACCAATTAGTAGAGAGTTACAGTAGTCTAGTCGAGAGTGAATAAGTGCAACAATTAGCATTTTAGAAGTTTCAAATGTCAGAAACGGACGGATTCTGGAGATGTTTCTGAGATGCATCCGGCAAGAGCGAGCAAGAGATTGAATATATGGTAAAAAGGAGAGGTCAGAGTCCAGCACAACCCCAAGACAGCGGGCCTGCTGCCTCGGTGCTATAGTGATCCCACAGACCGAGATGGAGAGATCAGGGGTGGTTAGGTTAGTAGATGGTGGAAAGACAAGAAGTTCAGTCTTAGAAAGATTAAGTTTCAAGAAGAGAGAGGACATGATGTTAGAGACAGCAGAGAGACAGTCACTAGTGTTCTGGATTAAGGCAGGGGTGATGTTACGTGCAGAAGTATATAGCTGGGTGTCATCAGCATAAAGATGATACTGGAAACCAAATCTGCTGATGGTTTGTCCAATGGGGGCAGTATAGAGAGAGAAGAGAAGAGGACCTAGGACTGATCCCTGAGGAACCCCGACACTGAGAGGAAGATGAGAAGAGAAAGATCCAGAAAAGGAGACACTGAAAGTGCGGTCAGAGAGATAGGAAGAAAACCAAGAGAGTGCAGTGTCCTTTAGGCCAATGGAGTGAAGCATCCTAAGGAGGAGCTGGTGGTCCACAGTATCGAACGCTGCCGATAGATCCAGGAGAATGAGGAGAGAATAGTCACCTTTGGATTTTGCAGTGAGGAGATCATTGGAGACTTTAGAAAGAGCAGTTTCAGTGGAATACATAGAGCGGAAACCAGATTGTAGGGGGTCAAGGAGGGAGTTAGCTGAGAGATAGCGGGTTAGTCGAAAATAGACCAAGCGTTCCAGGAGTTTGGAGATGAAAGGGAGGTTAGAAACTGGTCGGTAGTTAGTAGCATTGGATGGGTCCAGTGAAGGTTTCTTTAGTAAAGGGGTAACAATAGCATGCTTGAAAGAAGAGGGGACAACACCAGAAGAGAGAGAGAGATTGAAAATTTTAGTTAGGTGAGAAGTGACTGCTGGGGAGAGAGACTGTACCAGATGTGAGGGGATGGGGTCACTGATGCAGGTAGTGGGCCGAGCAGAGGAAAGGAGCCGGGACACTTCTTCCTCTGTGACTGGCTCAAAGGAAGAGAGTGAACAAGATAAGGTATGGGAGGGAAGGGGATTGGAGGGGTGAGTGGATTGAGCAATTATTTCCTGGCGGATACAATCAATTTTATCCTTAAAATAGGCGGCCAGATCTTCAGCCCCAAGGTCTGTGACAGGTGGCTGCACCTTTGGTGTTAGTAAGGAGTGAAGGGTATCAAAGAGCCTTTTGGGGTTGTTAGAGAGAGAGGATATGAGATTAGTAAAATAGACCTGTTTAGCAAGGTGAAGGGCAGAGTTATAAGTTTTTAGCATAAATTTGAAGTGTAGAAAGTCTGCAGATGTGCGCGATTTTCTCCACAGACGTTCAGCAATCCTGGAGCACTGCCGAAGGAAACGAGTTTGTTCAGTGTGCCAAGGTTGCCTGCGTGTGTGTTGAAAATTTCGCATAGTGAGTGGTGCCATCTCATCTAGGGCGCTTCTGACAGTGTGATTATAGTGGTTAGTAGCCAGGTTTGGACAGGTGAAAGAGGAGATGGGGGACAGTGTAGACTGTAAGTTTTCTGTGAGTTGATGAGTATCTATTGCACGTGGGTTCCGGTATGAGTGATGGGTGGAAGGATTCTGAGAATGAGAAGGATTATTGAGAGTAAAAGAAAGGAGATTATGGTCTGAAAGTGGAAAGGAGGAATTGGTAAAATCAGATATTGAAGATGGTCGAGAGAAGACCAAATCGAGGATGTTTCCCTCACTATGAGTGGGGGAATCGCAGAGTTGTGAAAGACCTAGAGAAGTAGTTAGTGCTAAGAGCTGAGAGGCAGGAGGGGAAATGGGAGTGTTAACAGGGATGTTGAAGTCTCCCATGATGATGGTTGGAATGTCACAGGATAAAAAGTGAGAGAGCCAAGAGGCAAAGTGGTCAAGAAACTGATAGGGTGAGCCAGGAGGACGGTATACTACAGCCACACGAAGAGAGAATGGGCGGAAAAGTCTGAGGGTGTGGACCTCAAAAGTTGGGAAAGTAAGGGAAGGTACAGGAAGAATGACCTGGAAAGTGCATTGTGGAGAGAGGAGTATGCCTACCCCACCTCCCTGCCTATTCTCAGGTCTGGAACAGTGCGAAAAGTGTAAACCGCCATAAGACAATGCTGCAACGGAGGCGGAGTCATCCTGCTGGATCCATGTTTCCGTAATGGCAAGCATGTCAAAAGACTTTGAAAGAAAGAGGTCATGAACTGATTCTAGTTTATTACACACAGAGCGGGCGTTCCATAGGGCACATTTAAAAGGGGTTACGGGTGGAGAAGGAGAAGAGGGGATACACTGAATCTTTATAAGGTTAGCAGGGTTTCTGTGTGAAGTGTTAAAATAAGCAGAAGGTGGACCTGGGTTAGGAGAGACGTCCCCTGCAGCAAGCAGAAGGAGAAAGAAAAGAGACAAAAGATGCTGCAGAGATTTATAAGAAGTTATTTCTTGCTTCACGGCAGAAGACTGTGATAAGTTAGTCTGGTTACATAACGTATAGAGTGTGTGAGTGGTAAAGAAAGGTGAGTGAAGAAGGGAGGCATTGATATGGATAGTTGGTACTGGTGGAATAGATGGACGGTAGGCAAGTAAAACGACCATGGCAAACAGGGAGAAAATGGAAAACATTTTGAGACAAACATAATTGTTCATTTTTCTCTGCCATCTTACCTGTCTCCCTGCAATGTCAAACTGCAGTTTCATACTTCTCAGAATATTATTATACTTAGCAGAATATTATGCTAAGCAAACAAAGAATGCAAGCAACCTGGAATGCAAGCATCCTATACTATCACTAAATTTATACCAAGAGAAGACAAGAGACCAGGCCCTCATTTAGCTCGTAAAACAATAAATCTAGGACACTTAACACATGTGGATCAAGTTCTGAACAGAGAAAAACAAACTCATTGAGGGGCATAGATGAACATTAAATCAGGCAGGACAGAAAAGGGTCAAATGTTACAGAAAGAAACAGACACATGCAATAGTAAGGCAATTAACAGATATATACCATTGCAGAGAGTGAGACTGGATTTAAAGACACAGTCGATGGGTGAAAAATGATTCAGCAATCAGAGATATATACCTGTGGAAGAGAAGATGGACTTATGATCATTCCATCCGAAGGAAAATGCATATTTGTTATCTGAGTAGCAGGGGTAACACATCCCAATTTGATCTAGCATCCTTGGACACAGAGATGTAAATAATTCTCAATGGGAGCTTTTTAAGTGGATCATGTTTAGACTCAATGTAGGGAAAGTTTTGTGCTCACACATCCATTCCCTTTCCATCCCTGGTTGAACTTGATAGACATATTTCTTTTTCCAGCTGTACTATGTAACTAACACAGAGGGGAATGTATGACAAGCTTTCCACATACTTAAATACCTGTTCTAGGTGAACTGGCTGCATCCCACTACTTTGTGGGTCCCTCTGATGTTTGAAGCCTCAAGCAATAGTATAGGTTGATTTTTGAGTAAATCTGATTCCTAAACATGAGAATACCCTAATAAAAAAATTCTGAAAAAAGTAAAGTGTAGACACATTTAAGCCACCATTTGGTCATACAGTGAAATAGATCAGAGTCTTCTTTTTGGAGCATCCCAACCTAAAGGGTGACATGTTCTGGCACAGGTTATGCCATATATAAACATCATTGATATGATTTATACGAATTCATTGATCATCTCCAGTTTTAAGAATGATAGGTCCCAATATTGTAGTTGTTCAGAAATTATATGAACTTGTGTTTCATAACCCCTAAGTAAAACTGTATAGAAGTTTATTTTATATATCTCATCTCACCTTGTTCAAGCTAAGAATTAAATGATATAATTAGAATGCAAACCATTGACTCAACCATTTCAGTTCGAGCTGAAACTTATTGGTCTTAGCTGGCAAACTTTAACATTTTATCTCATGGCCTTGTCACATTGCTGCTGGAGTTTAAGCATGGCTTCTTTCATTTCAGCCTCCACTGCTTTCTCACTAGCTGATTGCCTCTTAATTTTTTATATTTATTACACTTTTCATTTAGGAGAAAGCTGGCCAAAAATGCAAGGAAACATTTGCCAATTACATTTTGGAGAGGAATAAATAATAAACTTCTTGACATCAGTAAATGTCAGATTACTCCCTCAGATCGATGCCCAGACAAGACAAAAAAGCATTTTGTTGCTATAAATGATGTTGGGTTCTGCAAATCATGACTGTAATCACATATTTACAAGCTTGTAACTTGGTGGTAATTTTCAAAAAACTGTGATGGTAAAAAAAAGTCTAATAATATTCAGAATTCATTTTAATTGGTATTACTTATATGTTAGAAATGGATTTAGAAGCACTGTCCAGAGGAAGCCAGAAACCTATTAGTAAAGTATATCAACTAGTAACGCATAAAATAGGGTTAAAAACTATTTATTATAAAAATTATATCAAAGGCCAAAAGAGTTTCTCTTCCTTAGAAGAGTGGCAGTAAGTGGGGAGCTGGATATAGAAGGAACATGTGATGTATTTCTACGATGTGTTCATACCCATTAGATCAAAGTTGCACAATGTAACGAAGGGACTTAAATCGGTAGGACAAACAAGACAATGGGGTACATTTACTTACCCAGTCCGGAGGAGATCTTTGAAAGTGCATTGTCCAACGACAATGCACTGTGTCACAATTCAAGAAGATCATGCGCCCGACTTGCTGAATGTATCGCTTCCCCGCTCAGGTCCGCCGGAGATCACCTTATTCTTCCCGGTGCACGGCTTGTGACAATTTTGCAGTTAAATTCTGCAGTTTGTCCGAATCCGTTGGATCATTCAACGGCCCACCCCCCCGATTTGTGGTTGCATAAAAGCTGGCACAATTTCGCCAAAATCCGATCCTGTGCGCCAAAAACCCTTTTTAACCCTTAACGCCGAAGCCACTTTTCACCTTCCTGACACGGTCCATTTTTTCAAATCTGCCCTGTGTCACTATAAGTGGTTATAACTTCGGAGCGATTTAACATATCCAAATGATTTTAAAATTGTTTTATTGTGACACTTTGTACTTCATGTTAGCTGAAAAATTTTGGTGGTATGTTTTGCATTTATTTATGAGAAAATCAGATATTTGGTGAAAATTTGGAAAAATTCTTGATTTTCAAACTTCAAAATGTTCTACTTTTTCTATACATAGTCATAACCGCAAAAATACTTAATAACTAACATTCAGCGAATGTCTACTTTATGTGGATATGGTTTTTTATACATACTATCATTTTTGTAGGATGTTCTGGGCCTTTGAACGTTAGGTGTGATTTTTCACATTTTCATAAAAAAACGCAAAATCCTGCTATTGAGGGACCTGTGCTGGTATCAAATAACTTTGAGAGACCTAAATAAAAGTAAAACCCCATAAATTACCCCATTATAGAAACTACACCCCTCAACGTACGTAAAACAACTTTTATGAAGTTTGTTAACCCTTTAATTGTTTTACAGGGGTTAAAACAAAATCAGATGCAATTTTGAAATTAAAATTTTTATGGCTAAATGAATGTTATTTTTAAAAAAATTTACAAATTTTCAGTGGATTAAATACCAAAAAGTTCCACAAAATTTGATACCCAATCCCTCCCGCGTCTAACAATACCCCATAAGTGGGGGTAACCTGCTGTATGGGCACACGCCAGGGCATGGAAGGGAAGCTGCGCCATTCAGAGCAGATTATGCATTGTCACTTTTTATTGGCTATACAATCTTTATTTTTTTGGCAATTTGGACATATAAGGACTTATTTTTTGTGACATGAGATGCACTTTACAAATACTTCATATTAGTGGGTCATTAGCTTATTGATGAGATTTTATTAACTCTTAAATGTATGGGTGAAAAGAAAATTGTCAATTTTGGTTTACTTTCTTTTCATATTTTTTGGGAGTCGTACACTATACACTAAAAATAGTATATAATCTTTATTTTACAGATCACTACGATTATGTTGATACCTCATTTATAAAGTTTTTCATTTATTTTTACAATTTTACTGGATAAAAACTAATATAGAGTAAATCTCATTTGTTTTTGCATCGCCATCTTTTCAGAGACTTAACTTTAATATTTTTTAGTTGACAGAGCTAGTTTAGGGCTTATTTTTTACCTGTTGAGTTGTTCTTTTCAGTGGTACCATTTTGGTACACATAGCTTTTTTTGATCACTTTTTAGAACATTTTTGTGTAGAGATTTTATGAAAAATTTACATTTTTGGCGTGTTTTTCGGGTTTTGTTTTTACAGCGTTCACCGAGCAGGTCCAATAATGTTTACGAGTTATTGTACGGATTGTTACGGACGCGGCGATACCAAATATGTGGGGTTTTTTGGCGATTTTGTGTTTTTTTCACTATATTGCATGTGTATAGGGATTATTTGTGTTTAGGGGACTTTAACTTTATTTAATTAATTCTTTTTATTAAAAAATGTTTTTATGTAATGGTTTTAACCTTTTTTTATTTACTTTTACAGGTTAGCTTGAACAAGCGATCCACTGATCACTGAATACGGCTCAAAATTGGAATACAAAGAGACACTCAAAATATGTAAACCAATATAATATATCCAGACATATAGAAGAATAGTAAGAATAGCACATTCCAAAGAGCTAGCAGAAAATATAACCAGCACTTGCTAGCTGTAAGCAGAATACATATAGTTAGTATAGTTGTCAAATACAGCAGTTAAACACTGCTGGACCAGAGCAGATCTGCACCGAGACTGGGTGTGAAACAATTAGTCAAAAACACAGTCAGCAGCATTAACCACAGTTCACACTATAAAACTAGCCAATACAGCTAGTTTAAAGGGAACCTGTCAGCAGAAATATACTTAATAAACCACTTCTGGTATGTTGTCAATCAACTGAACAGCTTCCTAATTGTGTTTCTTTCATGGTCCTAGGTGGTGGGATCATCCAGAAAATCAACTTTGAAGAGAGATGTAAATTTGTTGCATAAAGTCAAGGTGCAGAGAGTTTAATACTGAATTCAAGCTTTTCCTGTTTTGCAAAGCCCCCTTCACTGTAATTGATGGTCCTGCACCATAATCACTAGCCAGATCTCCTGAAATCTGGTGCATGGTATAAGTCATAGGAGGAGGTGTTCAGAGGCTGGGAGAGCTTGACTTTACTGTTAAACTCTCCGCCTCCCTGACTTTATACACCCAGTTTTCATTTCACTTCAAAGTTGATTTTGTGGGTGATGGAAACAAGCTGGGCTTTGAAATAAACAAGATCTAGAAGGGGTAAAGCTGCTAGACAACATACTGGCAGTAGGCCAGTTTCTGATGACAGTTTCCCTTTAACTATAGACTGCAGAACAAACAGGAGACACACAGATGTGGTGCAAATCAATAAAGCCAATCCAACGTGAAATATGGCAGTGTTTTGACTATCTTAGGCCAGAATGGGGTGTGTTGTCCAGCTCTTGGTATGGTATTCCTGTATCCCTATATGTTCTTTAGTATGCTTCAGTTGTATATGTTAACATTGTATCTATAATTGGAGTGGCTAATGCACTTTATCTATTATGTGTAAATTGCTGCATATTAGATCATAGGACATATTTTACCAACCTTAAGGCATTGTTTGCTATACGAATTTACACAATTTTTTGTTCTGTCTTTTTTACTAGATTGCTACATTGTAATTTTTATTTATGCATTAAGAAATACATAAAGATTCATATTTATCATTGCCATGTGGAGATTGAATTGTTGGTCAAGATTTGAGTGATTTGTAACTGTAAAGCTGTTACATTATTTATGCCCATACCACTTAGTTCCATAATTTTGGATACTTATCGCTGGTCAGAATTCAAACTAAGGAATAAAACACAACCAGCAGCATATCTTCTGCCATACTTTACAGGCACAATAGTTTGTGGAATCAGGGTCGGCTCCAGGTTTCAGCAGACCCCTGGGCGACAGAGCATCAGTAGGCCCTTTTTCAGTGAACTCATGTGGAGGCATTCAAAATTCAGAAACTAAAATAGTCTCCTGCTCCCTAGTTTATCATACCAAACAGCCTCCTCATAGCTATTTTATATAAAGCACCCTCACCCCCTATGGATTCATTAGGTACAGCCCCCTTACACTCATGAATTACATATGTGTAATTCTGGGCCCCGGCATTTGCCCATGTTTGCTCAGTGCTGGCACTGGCCCTGGTTGGAATAAGCACAGATCGGTCCATTGTTTTCACTGGTAAAAAAAAAAGAGGTTTAGAAAAAGCAATATATACGTGATCATTGGGAGCATAGAGATGTTTAGAGGCATAACTTTCATTAAAAAATACATCATGGGGCACATTTACTTACCCGGCCACAAAGTGCATTGTCCAATAATAATGTACTGTGTGCCGCAATTCACTAAGATTGTGCTCCCGATATCCTGCATGTGTCACTTCCCCGCTCAGGTCTGCAAAGTTCACCTTTTTAGTGGTGCCTGTAAGTGCATTGTCTTGGGACACAATTTGAAAGTTAAATCCAGCGCTCAGTCCAAATCAGTCTGATCTTCCACCGGCACGTCCCGCAATTTGCGCTGCGTGGAAGCCAAAAATCGTGACCCTGAGTAAATTAGCCCCGATATATTATCGTGGAAATTGAAGGTATGGCCAACTTAAGAATAGAACAACGTTATGTAAATGTATAGAATTAAAGTTATCCTCTCGGACCCCCACTGATTAATTGAGATCCCTTGTACATTATGTTAACAATGTTGTATTAGACAATTTCTGGCAGCCCCACATAAATAAAGTACTAAAACTGTTGCACACCTGTCTTTTTTTCAGACAGGGGACACTTTGATTTATGGGCAAAGCCCTCTAAGGGTAGATTGGTCCAAACCTTACAGTGTTTTCCTTCCTCTGCATCAAAGGACGGTAACATTACTAAGGTCTACATGTAAGCCTTCTTTTCCATTTGTCCACATCTTCAAGGACATCTATTTTTAAACCAAAGTAACCATATAAATATGTGATTTTGAATTGTGAGCAAATCAGATAACCCAGAAAAAAACCCTTCCCATAAGGGAAAGATATATTACCCGTATTTTCCAGGCCATTAGGCGCACCGGACTATAAGGCGCATTAGTAGAAAACGTCTTATATATGGAAAAATTCCATATATAAGGCGCACCGGACTATAAGGCGCAGGGTGGCCGGGGGCGTGGCGGAGGTCCGGGGGCGTGGCAGAAAATGGAGCGGAGGTGAGAGCGGCAAGAGGTGAGCGGTCTCCGGGGAAGGGGGTCCGTTCAGGTGGAGGAGGGCAGCGGACCCTACTTACATAGATCCCCGGCACCGGAGACAGCAGATCTCCAGCGGGAACTGCAGACCGACGCGGCAGAAGTTGTTTGTGCCGTGTGGTCTGCAGTTCCCGCTGGAGATCTGCTGTCTCCGGTCTCCGGTAGCGGGGACCTATGTAAGTAGGGTCCGCTGCCCTCCTCCATACATAGGGCGCACCGGAATATAAGGCACACTTTGGATTTCTAAGGAAATCCTAGGCTTTTATGTGTGCCTTATAGTCCGGAAAATACGGTATGTAGATGTTTTATCTCTTCTATCGCTTCTTTCACAAATGTCTAAACCTACAGCTGCTCATCATGCAACCTTCCATCTGACACTTAATCCATTTTATCTCAGGACTAAAGATAAAAGTATGTTTATTTAAAAAAAAACACAATGGTGAACCTATAAAACAAAATTAAGTTGGAATGAAAATTAACTTGCTTCCATGGATACCTTACGCTCTGGTTTTTGGATGTTGATCGACCATAATGATCGCTATGGCACGGCTACATGAAGTGAAGTATTTATCAGATGATTGTTTGAAAACCTTTTAACTTTGAGAACATTTTCCCAAAAATAATAAAAAAGTCTTTTGTCAAGTTTCAATTGTGGTAGTTATTTTTCTGTCTCCAAAAAAGGATTGCTACCATTAACTGCTATTACATTCCCCATTAGAGTTGTCACTTAGTATTTTAGTATCCTGAAAAGCAAATACTAAAGCATTCATAACTTATTTACTATATGGATGAGTGACTGCTCTGTTGGACCTGTAATAGAGTCTGTAATGGTTTCAACATGATGTTCTTTAAAAAAATATTTGAACTGTAGAGCGACTGTTCATTGATCATTTTGGGACTTACATACTTAATTTAATATATATTCTTTTTAACCTGGGCAGCTAGCCAAGACCAGGGGCATCCTGTACACCTAGAGGAGAGGCGTTTATATCATCACCATAGACAGGGATTCTTTATTGTAAGAGCAGTGACTGTGGAACTCTACCACAGGATATTATGATGGCTAATAATTTCTACATCTTTAAAAGGGACCAGGATGCCTTTCGTGAAAGCAAAAATTTCAAAGCTTATGGGAACAATATATTTTGTACATTTGATGTACAACAGTTGATGTTGAGGTAAACGGACTCCCACAGGGGGGTCGGAAACTAACATTTCTCTACCAAGGACATTTGGCATCAGGGCTTTTTTTTACCTCTGAATCAACCCTGTAGGATTTTTTCAGCCTTCTCTACCATGAAAACACTATTGTTTTCCTTGTGACTTTGTTCAGCGGGTAACTTGGAAGTTGTTAGAACTGCCATTGGTTTCTGTCTCCAGTGAAGTTCCCTCAAGCTATCGGGTTTGGCAAAGTATTTATATAAAGAGCTAAAAACACATTCCCCCATTCAAAAAAGCCCAGCCACAATTCTGTTACTTGGATTTTATTATAATACATGTCACTCCAACATGTGGAACTGAGAGAAGTAGGTGCATGAGTAGGGAAGCAACCATTTGCAAACTTCAATAAATATATAACGCAGCACTCCAAAATGCAAGTAAAGAATGTTCTGAATTAAAACACTGAATCACAATCCACAATCATTTCAAAACAAGACCTTCTTCAGAAACGGATTGATGGTGGGAATAAAGCATGAAAACTTAAAGGGGTTATCCGTGAGTATAAAAAACCCATTGGTGGCCGGGATGGGGTCGATTTAAAAAAAGCATGTTCTTGGTGCCCTCCCCACCTCCACTGCTTCTAACCTCTCCAGTCCGTGCCCCATGTAAACAAACAGGTCAAGGTGGCCGGCCAAGCACACAACATGTTTTTTTTAATCAGCCCATCCCAACAACCCAAGGGCTCCCCCCCCCCCCAGATAACCCCTTTAAAAGAAAAAGGCTAGGCTGTGGGTGAAGAAGTCAGTGTATGTGAGGCAATGTGGTACACAGCCTGCCCAGGAACCACACCCAAAGAGATTAGCATGGCAGCTGGCTAACAGAAAATGATAAAGGAAGATGACGGCTCCATTTTTTTGTTAAGTGGTCAAACCAGGTTACTGCAGATAACTTATATACCAAATAAATAGAATTTAATAAATTGAAAATGTAATAAATTTTTTGGTTCTTGTTCAACCCTCTCTGTCAGTTGCTGTGAACAGCTGATCTGTGGGAGTGCTGCATGTTTGACCCCACCAAGCTGATATCGAAGAACAATCAATACAATAGGTCATCAAAATTTTCAACCCTTTAACCTTACATTTAATTCTGTTTGATTGCAACATAAAGACAGATAAGGTAAGTTAAAGGCCACATACAACTATTATGACTCATCTTCAGATACCAGTTGGCACATAAGCTTTAAATCTACTTAACATAGTTTTTATCTTTTTATAACAGAGAACTGAAAAGTACTCCAACACAACCACTCATCCAAGCCATGAGCCAATTCCTAATCAAGCCATGAAGGTAATCTAAATTCCCGAAAATGAATCGGTTTACTCCTGTCGATTGCCAATAATCTGTCTCACGTTTTTAACTCTCATGGCTTAGATCAGTGGAGGAATCAACTGAGGCATATAGATATCTGAGGAACTGCCTGGTTACCCTTATTAGTATGGGCAAAAAGTAGCATTAATCATTCTATCTTGAACACTAAGGAATTATTGTAAACAGGAGCTCCGTGTCCAGCGAGAGGGAAAAACAGTCTCTCAATGCCAAAAAGATAATTAGTTTGGTAGATTTACAAAATGTGAATTGATTGTTACATAACACACTCAGAAGTTCTTTACATATATCCTAATGAAAGCTATGAAAGACAGAATGAAGCCGACGTCCCCGGAGTAAATCCCTGTCAGTCTAGAGAACAATAACATCACGACAAATTAGATATATATTTTAGTTTGATCAATATTTTATCTCAGTAGAGAGAATACAATTAAACACGCTTATTGGTTCAACATAAAAAGATTTGGCCGTGAAGCCAAACATTCTGGATGGAGCTGGGAATCCTGATAAAATGCCCATATTGCCAAGAACTGTATTACTATGAAGTGCTAGAGTAAACTGCCCTTTGGGGAGTTTACGAAAGACACATTTATTGGGCTCTCGAAATGCCCTGGTCAACTATTCTCTATTTACTGTGGCAAAATATCTTGCAGCATTATACATAAAATGCATATTGCTCTAATGAAACAAGGGCACCTATTCTATCATCCATATACTAAAATAGAATTAAAAAAAGAAATGCATTAATGGTGCAAGTCAAATTGAAAAAGGTGGGTAGGAGATGGCTTATGGTTTGCTTATGTAGTGGTGGCAATGGAGATGGCTTATGGTGTACTCATGTAGTGGTGGCAATGGAGATGGCTTATGGTGTACTCATGTAGTGGTGGCTAAGGAGATGGCTTATGGTGTGCTTATGTACCGGTGGCAATGGAGATGGCTTATGGTGTGCACATGTAGTGGTGTCAATGGAGATGGCTTATGGTGTGCTGATGTAGTGGTGGCAATGGAGATGGCTTATGGTGTGCACATGTAGTGGTGGTAATGGAGATGGCTTATGGTGTGTTGATGTAGTGGTGGCAATGGAGATGGCTTATGGTGTGCTCATGTAGTGGTGGCAATGGAGATGGCTTATGGTGTGCTCATGTAGTGGTGGCGATGGAGATGGCTTATGGTGTGTTCATGTAGTGGTGGCGATGGAGATGGCTTATGGTGTGCTTATGTAGTGGTGGCAATGGAGGTGGCTTATGGTGTGATCATGCAGTGGTGGCAATGGAGATGGCTTATGGTGTGCTCATGTAGTGGTGGCGATGGAGATGGCTTATGGTGTGTTCATGTAGTGGTGGTAATGGAGATGGCTCATGGTGTGCTCATGTAGTGGTGGCAATGGAGGTGGCTTATGGAGTGATCATGCAGTGGTGGCAATGGAGATGGCTTATGGTGTGCTCATGTAGTGGTGGCTAAGGAGATGGCTTATGGTGTGCTTATGTACCGGTGGCAATGGAGATGGCTTATGGTGTGCACATGTAGTGGTGTCAATGGAGATGGCTTATGGTGTTCTGATGTAGTGGTGGCAATGGAGATGGCTTATGGTGTGCACATGTAGTGGTGTCAATGGAGATGGCTTATGGTGTGCTGATGTAGTGGTGGCAATGGAGATGGCTTATGGTGTGCACATGTAGTGGTGTCAATGGAGATGGCTTATGGTGTGCTTATGTAGTGGTGGCAATGGAGATGGCTTATGGTGTGCTTATGTAGTGGTGGCAATGGAGATGGCTTATGGTGTACTCATGTAGTGGTGGCAATGGAGATGGCTTATGGTGTACTCATGTGGTGGTGGTTATAGAGATGGCTTATGGTGTGCACATGTAGTGGTGGCAATGGAGATGGCTTATGGTGTGCACATGTAGTGGTGGCAATGGAGATGGCTTACGGTGTGCTGATGTAATGGTGGCAATGGAGATGGCTTATGGTGTGCTCATGTAGTGGTGGCAATGAAGATGGCTTATGGTGTGCTCATTTAGTGGTGGAAATGGAGATGGCTTATGGTGTGCACTTGTAGTCGTGGTAATGGAGATGGCTTATGGTGTGCACATGTAGTGGTGGTAATGGAGATGGCTTATGGTGTGCTCATGTAGTGGTGGTAATGGAGATGGTTTATTGTGCTCATGCAGTGGTGGCAATGGAGATGGCTTATGGTGTGCTCATGTAGTGGTGGTAATGGAGATGGCTTATGGTGTGCTCATGCAGTGGTGGCAATGGAGATGGCTTGTGGTGTGCTCATGTAGTGGTGGAAATGGAGATGGCTTATGGTGTGCTCATGTAGTGGTGGTAATGGAGATGGCTTATGGTGTGCTCATGTAGTGGTGGTAATGGAGATGGCTTATCGTGTGCTCATGCAGTGGTGGCAATGGAGATGGCTTATGGTGTGCTCATGTAGTGGTGGTAATGGAGATGGCTTATGGTGTGCTCATGTAGTGGTGGTAATGGAGATGGCTTATGGTGTGCTCATGTAGTGGTGGTAATGGAGATGGCTTATGGTGTGCTCATGCAGTGGTGGCAATGGAGATGGCTTATGGTGTGCTCATGTAGTGGTGGTAATGGAGATGGCTTATGGTGTGCTCATGTAGTGGTGGTAATGGAGATGGCTTATGGTGTGCTCATGTAGTGGTGGTAATGGAGATGGCTTATGGTGTGCTCATGCAGTGGTGGCAATGGAGATGGCTTATGGTGTGCTCATGTAGTGTTGGCAATGGAGATGGCTTATGGTGTGCTCATGTAGTGGTGGTAATGGAGATGGCTTATGGTGTGCTCATGTAGTGGTGGTAATGGAGATGGCTTATGGTGTGCTCATGCAGTGGTGGCAATGGAGATGGATTATGGTGTGCTCATGTAGTGGTGGTAATGGAGATGGCTTATGGTGTGCTCATGTAGTGGTGATAATGGAGATGGCTTATGGTGTGCTCATGTAGTGGTGGTAATGGAGATGGCTTATGGTGTGCTCATGCAGTGGTGGCAATGGAGATGGCTTATGGTGTGCTCATGTAGTGGTGGCAATGGAGATGGCTTATGGTGTGCTCATGTAGTGGTGGTAATGGAGATGGCTTATGGTGTGCTCATGTAGTGGTGGTAATGGAGATGGCTTATGGTGTGCTCATGCAGTGGTGGCAATGGAGATGGCTTATGGTGTGCTCATGTAGTGGTGGTAATGGAGATGGCTTATGGTGTGCTCATGTAGTGGTGGTAATGGAGATGGCTTATGGTGTGCTCATGTAGTGGTGGTAATGGAGATGGCTTATGGTGTGCTCATGTAGTGGTGGTAATGGAGATGGCTTATGGTGTGCTCATGTAGTGGTGGTAATGGAGATGGCTTATGGTGTGCTCATGTAGTGGTGGTAATGGAGATGGCTTATGGTGTGCTCATGTAGTGGTGGTAATGGAGATGGCTTATGGTGTGCTCATGCAGTGGTGGCAATGGAGATGGCTTATGGTGTGCTCATGTAGTGGTGGTAATGGAGATGGCTTATGGTGTGCTCATGTTGTGGTGGTAATGGAATGGCAATGAAAAATAGTTGTCCTTTCGGCTTGCTGCCACCTTTCTAGGCTGGACATTGTGATTGCTGTCCAAAGATATGTAAATAGTAAGTAGAAAAGGGTGTCAGGGTGTTAGTCCGCCACCATCAGAGGGTATCAAATAAGGTACAAGGTAAGTACCAATACTATAAGGAAACTACTTGGTCCTTATAAGACAGCATGTTTTAACATAGGACTGGCCTCTTCTTCAGGCCAAAATACTAAAAAGGAAGCCAGCTGACCTACGCATGTGTTTGGAGGAAATTTGAGTACATGAGAGAAAGATGAAGAAGAAAATAATGGGGCACATTTACATACACCTCCGCTGGAGTTCACAGAAAGTGCTTTGTCCAACGATAATACACTGTGCCGCGATTCACTAAGATCGTATGCCAGATATCCTGCATCTGTCACTTCCCTGCTCAGGTCCGACAGAGCTCACCATCTTTTTAGTGGTTCATCTAGGGGCTTGGGCTTGTGACACAATTTAAAGTTAAATCCCGCGCTCAGTTGGATCGTCTGACTGCACGTTCCCTAAATTGTGTCTTATGGAAGCCAGCACAGCTGCACCAAAAAGGGATTGCGTGTGCCAGCAAAGACACTTGTTAAATACCTGTGCAAGCTGTGTAATCCCCAAAAAAGGTGCACAGTACAATGAAAGTCAGCCTTGTGACCCTCAGTAAATGAGCCCCAGACTTTTCCCAATTCTTTTTTTTGGTTCTGTATATGTATCTTTCCATCCATTTAACATACTTCATAGGAGACATGGTTGATGAAAGATGCAGTTCCAACTTATATCATGTGGTGGAACAACATTTTAATCATTTTTATTTTGTGTTATTTACCTTTTTTTAAAAAAAAAGTTCAGCACACATTACAGATATTTCTATTTTATTTACATTTCAATATAAAATAAGCAATTATCAATTTTAAAATATATTTTTTACCCATTACTAAAGAATGGGATGTTGTTCACCCTGTAAATGTAATGAGAGTGACATATATAATTTAGAATCATTTGTCCAGTTCAATATATTTCGGTTAACATCTCCGCCTTTCCCTTCAGTCAGCCATGCACTTACTCCTTTTATACAGACTTGTCCTATAAATGATCGAGACAAATATTTGTCATGTTTCATGCAGACAGAATATTGAATAACTGTCCAGTTAGACAAAATTGCTCCAGTCTGGAAACACAGTATGTGTTACTTGGCCTGTAACCTTTCGGAGTACAGCAGTAATAAGAGGAAAATATGTGTTAACATGTCCTGGAAGCTACAGCCAAGGTAGAGAGGTAACTAGGTCATTGGATCATTTTTGTTGACTTAATTTGTATTGTAAAGACAAATCAGAAAAACCTGAGGTCACTTCCAATCCCATTTCTTCTAATCTAAGCCAACTAAAATAGAATACATAAATAATTCACCAGTAAACTTTCCCAACTAAGCCCAATACTAAATGCTTAAAAGGGGTTTCCATAGTTCTAAAAAATGGTGGTGGCTTATCTTCCTTGAAACCAAAAAGATTGGACATTTCATTTTAACAAATAATAATAATAATAATAATAATAATAATAATAATGGGATGAATCTAAAATCTCTTCTGCCTGAAGCAATAATAATAATTCCTTTATTTATATAGCACTCACAGATTATGCAGCGCTGCACAGAGCCAAATCATTCTCTGTCCCCATGGGGCTCCCAATCTAATCAACCACTAGTATGTTTTGGAGGAAACCCAAGGACCCGGAGAGAACATACAAACTCTTTGCAGATGTTGACCTTGATGAGACTTGAACCCTGGACCACAGCGCTGCAAGGCTGTAGTGCTAACCACTGAGCCACCATGCTAGCTAAAAAATGGCACCCCTTCTGCCTCATGCAGAAGTAATATATCAGGTGGCATCAGGTGTGAAGAAACACTACTTTTAGGTGCCGGGTCCTACTTTATAGCACGTGACTGTACCCATGATGCTGCCCCCATCTTGCTGCAGGTGGTGCTACATGAGACACAAGGCTCAATTCGCCCCACCTGCCCTATAAAACTAATATAGATGTCTAGACTCACTATATTTGGTGAGTAAAGCAGCCATAGGACTCTGTTTGTAGTATATTGAAAAAAATGACCTCCTAGTTTACATTTACAGTTTTGTCCTTCTGTGTGGAAGTATGAATTCTACTAAACTTGTTTGTTTGGGAAAAGTCTCTACCTGCCACTTAGGGATTATAGTGGGGCTGAACTGATGGGAGCTTTTGGGGGCTCTCCTAGCACTCTGGATTCCCCCTTAGCATACAGCAATAACAGTCTGTTTCTGGTAACAACTCCAATATCTGTACATCTGGACTCTGCATGAACCCAATATTCCTTGTGAGGAATCTAGAAGTGAAGGAATGCATATGGTAGGGAGTATGTGGTGGTGTTTTGTGTTTGGTACAGTGATTGGAACTATAATAATAATAATTCTTTATTTATATAGCGCACACAGAGCTTGCCAGATCAGTCCCTGTCCCCATAGGGCTCAAAATCTAATCAACCTACTAGTATGTTTTTGAAGTGTGGGAGGAAACCGGAGGACCAACAAGCAAACACAGAGAGAACATACAAACTCTTTTCAGATGTTGACCTGGGTTGGACTTGAACCTAGGACCCCAGCACTACAAGGCTGTAGTCCTACCCATTGAGCCGCCAGCGCGTTCTCTGAGCTGGATTCGGGTCCGGCCGGGATTTAATAAGGTAGTTCCTCCGCCGTCCAGTAGGTGGCGCTGCTGCGCTGAAAAGCATTCTAACGCGCCGGAATTCACCGGCTCGGGCTGAGTGAAGGTAAGTGCGTCCCGAGCGACACATTTTCCGTTCTTAAATGTGGCGGTTTTTCCGAATCCGTTGGGTTTTCGTTCGGCCACGCCCCCCCCCCATTTCTGTCTCGCGCATGCCGGCGCTGATGCGCCACAATCCGATCGCGTGCGCCAAAATCCTGGGGAAATTCAGGTACAATCGGCGCAAATCGGAAATATTCGGGTAACACGCCGGGAAAACACGAATTGGGCCCTTAGTAAATGACCCCCATGGTGTACTCATGGTGTATGGAGCCAAGGAGCAAGCAAGACTGTTGGCACCCTATATCATTACACCCAAATCTTTAATATCTGCAATTGCCACTAAATTTGGAAGTCTTACTAAGAGAAGCTGAATTTATATGATTATTAACTAAGCTTATTAAAGAATGGCACCTTTAAAAACAATTGATGAAAATGAATGAGTGGCATTACATTCAGCAATCTAATGTGTTTTGCTCTAGATTGATTTGTGTAGTGCTTATTCAAGGTAGGGCATGAATTATAATAAATCTGCCATTGAATCAAATAAAAATTCTGATTTAGAGGCCACACATGGTTGGACACAAATGTATAGGGTTTCCATGAGAAAACATTGTAGGTATCCTTTAAGACAGTAAAGTGCCTATACACAATGCATCTTGTGGAGGTAAACATGTATTACTGCTCATTGCCAGGCTCTACCTACCTTGTGGCTATTGTAGATAGTGTGGCTTATGGCAACGTGTATGGGCACCTCAAGGCTACTACAATGTGTATTTCACTATGTGAGGTTTGTGCCAATGTGGGGGGTTCTCATCCCCAACTAAGGGGCCCTAAAGGGGCTACAAATAAGTTACACCCCCTGCATTATGGTAATGCAGAGGGTAGCCAGATCAGGAAGTCTGTGAGATGTATTTCTACGCATAGGTGCAGAGCAGGAATTGGGTGTTGTTTTGTTAAAGGGGTATTCCAGGAATAAGCATAGTTCATATACTATTGGGTCCTCAAAATATAAGCTAATATGTAATTAGTTGTTATTTAAAATGTTTCTCCCCTCAGCAGAAAATGATGTGGACATACACTGTAATGGAGAATTAAAATGCTACTGGCCCTATAATCAGTGCATTAATTTCCTCTGCACGGAGCAGACACAGGACAGAAGATGTCCGCTGGTCACATGACCCCATCACATGTCCTGCACCTGCCTGGGCAGGTCATGTGATCACCACTTTCTTTGGCTGGAGTCGTTGGTTGCAGTGCATCCAGTTTGGCCGGTGCTATGGTGAGACGTCATCTCAGTGATACAATGGGGCTCATTTATTAAGGGTCCGAACCGCACATTTTCTTCAGGTTTCCCGAATATTTGGGCCGCATTGCCCCGGGATTTTGGCGCACACGATCGGATTGTGGTGCATCAGCGCCGGCTTTCACGTGACATAAATAGGGAGGCGTGGCCGTCGGAAAAAACGCGGAATTAAGAAAAAAAATTGTGTCGCAAGATCAGCACTCACATACACCGGGACGAAGAAGGTGAACTCCGGCGGACTTCAATGCAGCAGTGACACCTGGTGGATATCGGGCGCATGGACCTTAGTGAATACCGGCAGAACCCGAATCCTCGTCGGACAACGCGCCGCGGGATCGCTACTGGACCGGGTAAGTAAATGTGCCCCAATGTGTGGTGATGGCAGTTACACATCATTACTATGCAAACAGCTCAGGACAGTCTGTTATATCATCAAAGGGAGCAGAGCATAAGAGGGATGAGGAGTTACTGAGTACTAAAACATCATGGGACTTGTAGTTTCCACTGGCGGCCATCTTGGTGATAACTCTGCATACTTTGGAGAGGCCCTAAATTTTGTTAATCATAAAGTCAAACTTTTTATGCTCCATTTTGTGACTAAGTTTGTGCAGTTTGTTCTTAAGCTGAGTTTGTATATATTGAAAGTTAGAACTAATATATTATTGTAACTCCATTTTTTATCCCAGTTTTCAGATTTTGGGCTGTCATGGGCACAAGGATAAACAATAAAGCATAACTGCGGACATCTTTGATAACTCTTAGCATTGTCCATTGTAGCCTTGGGCTAACATTCAGTAAATTACCTGCATCCAGAAAGCATCACCAGAGGCCACCGTGGGAAAAGAGGTCCGATTGTAACTAGGAGTCGTCTGTAAGTCGGGTATTCTCAAGTTGGGGGATGCCTGTACTAACATACACCATTTTCTAACTTCCTTGTGTAGGTGTAAGGATAGTTCAGGGTTTGCAGTTTGCATTATAATACAAGTCCACAAACATCTCCAAAATGATGTTATTTAGTAAGATACTTCTCTTTTAGTACTAAATGGGGAAACCTTCTAAACCAAAAGATTTATTTTTTCAAAATAGATTAAGAAATTTTTGTATGCTTAAAAATTAAATTTCACAAACAAGATTTATATCATAACGTAATATTTGTGTCTTTTTTTTAACAATATTTCATCATTTTCCCCAGCCTCAAGGAGTTAACAAATATCTATAACACATTTGCTTCTATGGGGGGTTCTCAGTCTCCTGCTGTGCCTTCAAAAAAGAAATATCAAGGGTAGAGATGGATAGATACAGTAATTACAAGGCGAACAAGTGATGGGAAGGCTGCAGACATTGTGATCATTCATCTATATATAACACCGGAGCCAACAAAGCTATTGGGGAAATAGAAACCACATTAGATTACAGATCATGTGTCTCGGCTGCAACAAGGAGGTAACCTTGTAAGATACTGATGGGAATAGCTCACCAATCACAAATTTAATAAAGCTCTGGCTTCATTACTTGACACTTATTAACAATTATATGTAAAGGGAACTTGGAATTTTACACTGTATTTTGCTTGGTCAGGCAATGATGTGGGTGAGTGTCAATCTAATTTTCCTTGCCAGAGTTATGTGGAAAATGAAATATATTGATGGCAACTACGTACTAAGCACATTCTCTAATTCAATGATATTAACAAAAATACAACATTTCACAGATATAATTCCAACCTGTCTCTATCAGTCTTGGTGTATACAATTTTGTTGCTCCTGGATATGGCCGGATTCTTTTTATGAATAGCTTTTCATGTCTGCACACTGCAGTGCTCTCTGCCTCCTGCCCCTCCCCCTGCGTTACAAGACCAGCTCAGACACAGGCACTTCCTGTCGGCAAGCAGCAGCATGCAGAGACTTACTCTACAAGCTTCAGGCAAGATAAGGTCTTTATCCAGGAGTGAGGCATAAAGCAGAGCTGTGTGAGTTAGCAGAGAGTGCCATTGTGTTTTATATCCACCTTATGGAACTCATCATCTTTTTTTTCCATGTCAGATTCTAGTAGAATTTTCAGAAGCTAAATAAAAGTGTAGATAAACCCTGAACCCTGATAATCTAAGCACATTATCAGCACACATTATCTCATAACACAGAGGGATCATGAAGAATCTGCTCCATGAGTCCCCACCCACACTCTGGAACTTTACACTGACAATTACTGAGTAATATAAGCAACAAAACTGAGTAAAATTGTAAAATAAGGGGGTTAAAAATGATCTTTATTGTGTAAACATGAATAGAGGATTAAAATTTGAGAACTTTCTTTCATGGGAAAACCCCTTTAAAATAAATCCGAGGTAGGGAGAGATGAGGAGGGGGTCACATGCTTAGCTCATTATCTCTTCACTTTGATAGTACAGAATAAAGTAACAATGAGTACCCATAATCCCATAGCATTAGAGTACTTTGCACTAATAAAATGGCAATAGATTATTAAGGGAACTAGGAATAATTTCTTAAAAAATATTAACCTCTTAATGAATCAGAATAGTTTGAATCAAAATATAAACAGATATAAACATAATGATAAATCTGGCCCAGTGTGTACATTTGCACATTTGTTAGGGGTCTGGCTGCTGAAGACATCAGGTAGCCTCGGCAGACCTCACGCTGCCCTGAAGAGGATCGGATCCCCTGATCAGTAGCCCTAGGGGGGGGCGTCTTACACGCTGTGGTCCCTTAACACCCAGCTCTGATCACAGTTGTTAAGCTGGGCAGCACAGAGGCTCAGTGATTAGCTTTACAGTCTTGCAGCACTGGAGACCTGGGTTCAAGTCCTCGGGTCAACATCTGCAAAGAGTTTGTATGTTCTCTCCATGTTTACATGGGTTTCCTCCAGGTCCTCTGTTTTCCTCCCACACTACAAAACATACTGGTAGGTTGATTAGATTATGAGCCCCATTGGGACTGATTTGCAATTTCTCTGTAGAGTTGCATAATCTGTGTGCACTATATAAATGAATTATTATTACAGCAGAAACACAGCTGGCCCCCAAAGTTTCTGGTACTGGCTCTGGTTTTTTCTGTATCAATTCCTCACCATTTTCTAGATCTCTGCTTGCTGTCATTCAATCGAAAGCTTCTATGTTTATTTCCTTTGGATAGAAATCTGACCATGGTCACACAGGTGCGCAGCTCATTATATCACACAGCTCTGATTACTCTCTATCATACTAACGAGCCCTGCACCTGTGTGACCATGGTCAGATTTCTGTCCACTGGAAGTAAACATAGAAGCTTTCTATAGAATGACAGCAAGCAGAGATCTAGAATTCTATGAGGAATTGAAACAGAAAATATATTTTCCACAGTCAAATACCTAACACTGTCCGCAACTTTGTAAGGGAAAACACTGTTGGTTGACTCATTTATATCTTGCTTGTTATTTTTATAAAATGGTTATACATTTCTCTAATACAGGTCAGATCACATCATTAATGAACCATTTGTTTACTCCAGACATGAACCTCTTAGGCCAAATTCACATGACCGTATGGTTGACATCAGGGACGTAACTACAGTGGTAGCGGCCATAGCAGCTGCTATGGGGCCCACAGTGTCAAGGGGCCCCGTCATCCAACCTGACAATAAAGATTAAAGGATATGTACCATTATATATACATGCTGTACATTTGTATATGGCACTGAATGTGTGTATATGTGATTTGTATGTGTGTAAGAGGGTATAAATGTGTGTGTATGAACTGTATGTTTATGTATATAGGTATATAAATGTGTGTCTTTATAAGTGAGTGTAATATGCAAAATTTAAAACGGGAAGGGGGCCCCATGCAGAAGTCTGCTATGGGGCCCTGTCTATCCTAGTTACGCCCCTGATGGACTTATGTACAGCTGCAAGCCTGCAGCTGTATATACGTCCCCCATAGACGGGAGTGGACCTAGGGAGTGATCTCTATGAAGAGGGGAGGGGTTTACGTTTGTGTGAATTCGGCCTTACATTGGAACTTCAGGAACAGGACATGTTATGAATATTATTTCAGAACCATGATCTCAGACTGTGACTTGGTTTCCAAAGACAAAATATGGTTAAAACAATAAAAACTAATCCAGTAGTGTTTTTTGATGGCTCCTGAGTTTGTCAGAGCTAAATGAGACCAACCTGAAAAATGACAGAGAACATGAATGAAAGATCACACTTAAAACAGTTTCCATAATATTTTACTTGCTGAGATCAAGTGAAACTACAAGACCAAAGCCTGATGTTCCTCTCCTTAGGGAATTTGATGACAACGTGTCCCCTTCCAATTACTGTCAGGTGCACTTTTGTCATGGAGATCTTATATGGATCCAGATCATCAAACACAATGCTACCTCCTTACTGCACATGGCCTGAATCATTGCAATTACATATGTATTAAAGGGGAAAAGTCCATTTGGTAAGCAAACTCTACACAAGGTCTTCATGAGAACGTTGTACCTGAGCGAAAGCAATACATGAAACATTGTCATTAGATTTTGGGTATCCAATTTCAAAATAAATTGAATTTGGTCTCTAGTTCCAACCTATTTTCAGATATATCAGCAGGTTTTTCTCTTATGTGACTAATATTTTATTGTGTGCTCTCTGCAGGAAACATGCAAACAATTTCCAGACATCTATTGAAACCTCATTGTCTTCACCATTAGCAAAACAAGAATGATGGAAAATTCACATCACTCCACGCCCCCTCGTTGGAGAACTGGCATAAAGGGGGAAACAATCGCGAGTACTAGTAGGTTGTTAGTATTTGTGATTATTTCGGAGGGGTTTTACACAAGTTTTCTTGTGTAGAAGCCCTGATAAATAACCCTGAATGGGGCACATTTACTAAGGGTCCGCTTACCGCGATTCTGTCGGGTTTCCTGAATATTCCCTTTCTGCGAAATTGTTTTTGGCACATGCAATCGGAATGTGGCGCATCGCCGCCGCCTTGCATGCAACAGAAATCAAGGGGCGTGCCGTCGGACAACCCGACTGATTCGGACAAACCGTGTAATTTAAAAACTAAATTGCGTCGCAAGATCAGCTCTCACATGCACCAGGAAGAAGAAGGTGAACTCCGGCGGACCTCAGCGGGGAAGCGACACATAAAGGAAATTGGACGCACGACCTTAGTGAATTGCGGCAGCTCCGAATCCTCGTCAGACAACGCACAGCAGGGATCGCAACAGGCCCGGGTAAGTAAATGTGCCCCAATGTGCCATTTGGACCCCACACTGAAAGCAATAAAAAAGAGCTTGCAAACAAATGTCACAATTGCATATTTTTGTCAGTTTCATCGCATTTTGGAATTTTTTTTACAGCTTTTCACTACATGGCAAAGGATATTAAATGGGATATTAAATGAATACAGGCAATCGTAGGGAAACATAGTTGGAAAAATAAGAATGTTATAGAATGTGGAAAGTGAAAAGCAAAAATGGAAAAACAGAAAAGGGCCTGATCCTGAAGGGGATGATCATACTGTAGCTCTACATTATCTTATTCTCAATTCTATATAACCTATGGGGCTGTAGCCATAGCCATATGGGATCCCTTTGGATGCCATTAGAATTTTGTTATGCCTTGTCTATATTGATAAGTTAAAAAAAAGCACATTCTAGTAGAAAAATCCTAGAACTACTGCTCCCAGCAACGATTCTGGCACCATCCTGCTTTTTTGAGTAATTAGATTCCTAGCAAAGATTAGAACACATATGCACTTGTCATCCCGCGCCCAGCAGTCGAACTACTGCCTTCAGTCGAGATTCCGACAACCCAGTGCACTTGCACCCAAAGCTGGCGACATACTCGCTTAGAGGTAGTGAGTGCCTCAACCGAACCAATATTTATAATTGGATTATACGTCATCTTTCCAATTATATATATTCTGTGGATAATACTACAACCCTTTTACAAATCGTGGATCGCACTTTTGTCGGATTTTCCACCGCTGTGACAGGTATTTAACTGGGGATTGTGCCGCACACGATCGGATTGTGGCGCGGCTTCGCCGGGTTTCATGCGTCGGTATCCGACTGATTCAGACTGAGAGTGGATTTAACTTTCCAAATTGTGTCGCAAGACATTGCACTTGCAGAAGATTAATTCCGGCGGATCTGAGCGGGGGAAGCAACACATGCAGGATATCGGGCCCACATTTTATTTTTAATTATAACCTAAAGTATACACATTTTATATAAGTTTTAGATAAAAATGAAAACACAAAGTTACAATTGGTTACACAGCCACTTTGTATGGTTTAGGAATTCATTTCCTTACCGTGTGTATGTAGATGAATTCCTTTTTAAATATTTCATTTGATCATTATGTTAAAGTTTTATCAAATAAATGCTAATATTTTTTCAAACACTTCTGGACCCTCTGCTGCTTTATATTTGTTTTGTTTAGTTACCCATTTTTCAGCAAAAAACAAGAAATAAATAAACCACATATACTGAAGGTAATAAACTGACAGATCTAAAAAGTCCACAAAACTCTGATATTTACAAGGTGAATACTTCAGTCTCATTATTCAGAATTTACCGGAATTTACTTGTTGACATAAATGGAACTTTGCAGATAAGGATAAGGCATATTTTACCTCTTTGAAGGGAAAATTATCTGGTTAGAACCTAACACTAATAGGGAGGTCTGGCAAAGGTCCATATCCAAAGTCAGCGTTGGCCAAGATGGTTATGGTCGTTCATGAAGCTCTGAAATCTGAGTACGATATAATCCCTAGATGTGTGAGTTTCCTAGTTTAAACAAGTATTCATAAAAAACTATATTATGAGCATACATCACATTTCTCAGTTCTGTAAAAAATGTATAATGGGAAAATAGAATTTTAAATCATGAAAAACCATCAATAGGCAAGTTTATGAATATTAGATACCTGTGGGAGTCCAACAGAGCCAGGATTAAACCTCAAACTATCACCCGTCCAGCACCCTCTGGGTCATAGAGGCTCAGACCCACAAAAATAATTTATTGAGGAACATTTATTTATAAGTTATCATAGCAGGCAAAAAATTGGTTAAACATGTATCATCCTTTTATGAAATATCCATAGCTGCATAGTTAAATTGTTTTACTTGGACACATTCTACAACATTCAATCTATACTCACATCTAAAAGTCATAAGTTCTGCTGAATAAATTAACAAAATCTGCTCAACAACAAGTTAGACCAAGAATGATTTCTATGTAAAATCTAAACTTGAAACAACGGAACTCATATTGCTATTTTTCATATAAATGTAACTAATTTATAGTAAAAACATTGTGGTGCCACTAGAGGTACTTGGTCTGACCAGTTTGAACGATTTGCATCCTTAGTCTATGGCGCCTTTCACTCTGCATGTATGGGTACAAATATCCGATACGTCCGCATAGATGGCTAAAGGCGCCCGGTACACACGCGTGGCACCTTACCGCACTGGAAAAGCTCTATCTTTTCCCATAATTATGGCTGTGCAGTGCTGTTTCCTTTAGAGAGGGGAGGGGTGAGCAACGCTCATCACTCCTCCTCTCCAGGGCTCTGGCGTGTACTCGCCCCGACTACAGCTCGGCAAGCACCCGTTAGTGTGAATTTTAGCCTTAGCTATTTAAAGTTTGTAACACACCACTGAAAGACATATCCCTCAAAGTCATATGTGTGCTCTTATATAAACAGTTACATCACTGGAAACGGCCCAGTGGAGGCTGGGGATGGATGCCATACAGTTGCATCCATCTTCCATAAACGATTATGAATGCAACTGATCATAATTTGGAAATCATGTTGATCACTCTGTAGCAGGAAGCTGGATTGAAAATTTCCAACTTGGTTCGTTTTCCCATCCAGTGTTTCTTGCTAGATTTGATGTTTACTGTGTAGAAGGAGGCCTAAAAGGATTCCAGTTTAGTCTACAGATATGTTCAGTGTATAAAGTGATTTTAGATGTAAATGTAGAAGAACACAAAACAATTATAAAAGCTCCCTTGTCACTTCCAAGCCTTCCTGATGATGAGGTAAGTTGGTCTTGAGTAGATCGCCAAGAGATTTGTAGCGACAAGTTCTTCTTCTGCAATTCTTGTTAGCAATAAGTTGTTTGTACTGTCTAATAATGTGATCCAAACATGTGACTTCAGAGGCTGTAATTCTACCTAGGACCTGGCCCCTCCACTGTATAAGAAGACACTTAAGGGACATCTACCACCAGATTACTTGTGGTAAAGTGTCCTTTAAATGTCTTGTAATGTCTAGGGGATGGGGGGGGGGGGGGACAGTGATTTACATGTAATTTGCCATTTTTGTGGCTGAAGTAATAACTTTGCAAAAGTACCAGAGACACTCAGACTCACAGAACCAGAGCACCTCTTGGCTTCCCGGAATTTTAATATATTCACTCTACACCACTTTAAGCCTTCTCCTGCTGCTGGCTGGGGAATAACCATCCGGCCGGTGACGTCAGAGAGCCGGGGGATGTGCTCTCTCAGGCAGCAGGAGGAGGCTTGCATAGGGGAGGCGTGAATATATTAATCCGGTGGTAGATGTCCTATAATAATGGCAGATATTAGGTGAGGGGCACAGGTAATATGCCTCCATTTCGAACAAGAGTCTATCATTTGCACCTAAAAATGCCACAACAGGCATCATGTTCAATTTAAAAAAAAAATAAATTTATGTCTGGGGCTTTGTAATATGGTGCCAATAACTGCACATCGCTGGGGCTGATAGGACGCCCCCTTTACATGTATGCCATTGAGTACCTGAGCTTCTCTACATCAATTTTGTTCATCATTTTGTTTTTAGAAAATGTCTCCAAGCGTCACTAAATCTTTTATTGCCTGAATGTTACCTATACCTGATTTCCGTGCAACTGTTGCAGACAATCTGTGCGTCTCCAGCTGTCATTAAACTACATAACCCAGCATGCTCTGCCAGATGCTGTGAATTCAAGTCCAACTCCACCTAGAAAGCGGCAGGTTACATATCTCTGTTCTAGAAGAATTATGGCTCAGCAATTAAAGGTGGAATCTGAAACTCGGCTTTGAAGCGAGACAGTAAGCTTGCTGTTTTGCAATTATCTGCACAATAGTTGAATGGCTCTGAATGTCTGGGAACAATTTGATATCCCCTGCGCTTCCATTTCTAAAATACACCAGTTTTGATTGAAAAAAATTGGTAAAAATGTAGATAAGTATCAAAAGTAAAATCAGATGAATAACTTGGCACTTCAGGTCACAAATGTAATCTCCTAATCGGAGCTGTGACACAGATGGTCATGTCAGGAGGTTCAATATTATTGACCCACTCTTTGTAACGTAATTGTGTCTGGAATATACATTCATAGCAGTGGGCCCCGCAAGTCGCAGCATTGCCACTTAGCAGCATATGCTGGGGCTAGCAATGAGAGTGTGTGCAGTCAGCCATATAACGCCGTCTGGATATATCTTTACTGCTTGTCTGCTCTGTACTCTAAACTGGAGCTCTACAAATAGGAAAGTGAAACCCAGGCTGAGCCTAGCATTAGATTACTAGTGAAACCCATTTTTTTCTTAATAATACGGTTCTACCTTTTCCATTTTCAGCTTTGGTAATGGTGAGGTCAGGAAAGTGAAGCACAATTTATCGGTCACAAATACTGCAATGGAAGACACAGAGAAGAAACAGAGAAGATAATCTCGGTCCTTCTCTGGTAGTGTTCGCCCATTGGTTTTCTATTGCAAATAACTTCATAAAATTTATGTTCCCGAAACAATAAATAAAACAGCCATATGGGAATATGATACTGGTGTCAGGACTACAGAATAATCAGGTAAACCACTATATACAATTTCTCAAAGTAAATTGGGGGCATATATAATTTACAACTCTTTATTCCTGTGTTTTATTCTTGTTTCACTCATTCTATAGCTCTTTTGGTGTTTTTTTTATCAAAAAGGTAAAATTGTGTAAATATTTACAAATGCATGGGCACCAAAACACCTTTCACACATTTTTGTCAGCTTGTTTTACATAGTATCATAGTATATATATCAGATCCAGTATATATCAAATCCAATTTATAATATTTGAATCTATTAGGCTTTTTTCTATTTTTGTTCTCAAGAACATGTAGAAAGTATCAACCATAACAACCTCCAGTGGCAAAGAGTACCACAGTCTCACTGCTCTTACAGTAAAGAATACCTTTCTATGGTGATGGTAGAATCGCCTCTCCTCTAGGCGTAGAGGATGCACTTTGGAGAGATCCTTGTACTCCCCATTCAGGGAGTCTCATTTTATGCATTAAACTTTTATGTAGTGTGGTATCAAATGCCTTGGAAAAGCCCAGATATAAAACATCCACAACTACCCCCAAGTACAGTCTAGCACTTACCTTTTCATAGAAGCCAATCAGATTAGTCTGACAGGACCAATCCCTGATAAACCGATCCTTCTTTGGTGTATTGGCACCACATTTGCTATGCACCAGGGCTGTGGAACAGAACCTGTCCTTAACTTGTTCCTTATAGACACTTTCCATTTTTGTGCTTCTGTCTTTTACTTCCTTCTTAAAGGTTTTGTGTTTACATCTTTTCATGTACAGTCCAAATAACATCTCCCTTTAAGGGGGGTGATTTGAATTTCAATGGAGAGGGGTAGGGTGAGAAGCGCTTACTCCTCTTCCCTCTTCCTCCTGACTGTATCCTCACCCGATGTACGACCCAGACAAGCCTACGATATATACAGGGAAGGAAACGGATGCAGCTCATCTGTTATAGATGATCAGATAAACGGATGCATATCAATAGTTAATGTCCCTTTTTTCATGTCTCAAAATGTGCTTTGAAATCTAGCCCTATACTAAACTAATCCGATCCTAGGCCAATGTTTTTGAGGTGAGAACAGGTAGGTGTTCCTTATGAAGGTCGCTCTAATGTAATATGGTTGAGTCCATTTTTTCCAACAGATATGGTGTAACTCAAAGAGCCAAGCAAAAGCCATCATTATAGACTAAACAGTTGTGTATATGTACAGTAACTAAGTAGTTACATTAGTGTTTTATCATAACGTCTCTCAAACATAAGCAGTTTATTGAGAAAAATGATACCAAGTAATCCACCCGAGCCTCACGTCAGACACTTTTCCCACTCTTGACTATTTTAGATCTGTATTGTGTTTGTATGCAGTCCGCTTCACAGAAGACACTATGAATGATAAACATGTGACCATGCCTGACCTGACAATCCCCAGCCTTGTTCTTGGCTATGTGATTACTTTGTGAGACGCTGGCAGCTCATGATATAACATATCCCACTATTTCCATCTGACACCATGGTAAAGTGTGATATTGGTCTACAAGGCACAGTCCATGTCTTACGAAGCTCAGCAGAGAGAGAAGATTTGTACTCTTGCTGGTATTATCTTTTATTTCTTTACACATTTTGCAGTTGTGAGAATGACCAATGACATATATGTAACAAATGTAACAAGACAATGTACAGAACAGCAGAATGGAAAGTGAGATAAAAGGCCGCATTTACACAGTAATAAATCCTGGAGAAGATCGTCTAAGGGCAGCCCGGCATTAGCTTATCCAATATACACAATGAAGCAGGTAGGTGATATTAGTACATATATTAGTAAATATCTCGAAACAAATTTCAGCTACAAATTTTTTTCTTCAAGAAAAGTGACCTGACACACTCAGGTTCCCACACACATAAGTATAAATATCATGCCAGTAGAAGGGGTTTTCCCACAAAGAAAAGTTTGGTGCTGAGACCCCCACAGATCACAAAAACGAGGGGTCCATGGAGCAGACGGCCGCGTATGACCGTTCTGCTCCATTATTTCTATGGAGCTGACGAAAATTGCTGAGCGCTGTGCTCACCGTAGCTCTGCGGACCCCTCGTTTTTGTGATCTGTCGGGGTCTCACTTATCCCATGAGGCTTAGAACTTTAGGTGCAATTCTTCACATTTTCATTAAAAACGCAACATCATACTTTTAAGGGACCTGCTCAGCTTTCAGGTCACTTTGAGAGGCCTAAATAATAGTAAAACCCTATCAATTACAACAGTTTGGGGATACAGGAAGTCCCCGGGTTACATACAAGATAGGGTCTGTAGGTTTGTTCTTAAGTTGAATTTGTATGTAAGTCGGAACTGTAGATTTTGTAATTGTAACTCCAACCCAATTTTTGGGGGGCTCTGTGACAATTGGATTTTAAAAATGTTGGATTGTCATAAGAACCAGGATTAACAATAAAGCTTCATTACAGACACCTGTGATAACTGTTACAGCCGATTATTGTAGCCTAAGGCTAAAGTACAATAGGTTACCAACATCCAGGGGTCCGTTTTGTAAGTCGGGTGTTCTTAAGTAGGGGACCGCCTGTATTCTATTATTTGTCTTTGGGGGAGGTTTACAAAGGGTATCTTGTGACAGGTTTCCTTTAATTATTAAAACAGATTGGGAAATATTAAAAAGACAATAAGAACCTATCATTAGGTGAACATGTGTGTCCAGATGACATGTTCCCTCTAAGAACTTAGATCACAGAACCCTGTAAGCAGGAAATAACAATTTATGTACAGCCATACATTTATAAAGCAGGAAGCTGCAGGATAGGTAAGTATCAGAGAGCAATCCGTTCACCAGTTATGAGGTCAGGGCCTGTTACTGTGTAATCATTATTTCATTAAGTGCCCGTAATATTAGTGGTGGTGGGGGAGGGTGGGGGGGCCTCAGATTTTCTGTTAGGCATTGCAAACAGTGGATTTTATTATAAAGAACTGGAGAAATAACTCCCAATTAGTTGTACAGACTTTTAAATGGACACCCAAAACTGTGGTCTTCTGGAGTGGTCTTCTCATAGAATATGGCCAGTATGCATCATATAATATAGAACCTAAAATCTGACACAGGAAACAGGGGGTCATACCTAGAGGTTTCCCTGTATAAATCTGCTACGTAAAATCCAGATGCTCTCAAGCACCAACCTCACTGCTATAACTCATCTTGGTCATACCATATACAGTATTCCTATATCCCAGGGTAGTGTGAATGATTATTTTTTCCGTATCTATAACCTAGGTCACATACCCATTCACACTCTCTTCAGTTCTGAGCACTGTCAAAGACCAAATTAACACAAAGGCACTAAAGAGATTATTTGATGGATTCTCATGAGATGTGTAAGATTACTGCAGGAGTAAAATATAGTACATTGACTCCCTGCCTTTATGTCATCTAGAAGACACATACACAACATAAACACATGGAGGGTTAATTATCATTAGAGAGCTCTACTGCCGTCAGATTTATTAAAATGGCTTTGGCCTTTTAATAAACGTTCTTATGCTCTACATGCGGTGTGAGATTTTTTTTCACAAAAAAAGTTGGAAAGTCCCAGCACATATTCCAAGCTGGAGCAACTGTGTGACTTTTTTAGACTTTTGTATGGCAAAAAAAACCTGTAAAACCAATTATAACCCCCACTATGTAGAGATGCACCTGTTACCTACAGTGGGTACAGAAAGTATTATGGTCCCCTTCAATTTTTGACTCTTTGTTTCATTGCCAATAAGATCACATTAATGTACTCTGTACCCCATTTTGACAGAAAAAAAGCTGAAGGTCATAAGTATTCAGACCCTTTGCAGAGATACTCATATTTTACTTACATGCTGTCTATTTTCTTCTGATCCTCCTTCAGTTCTACTCCTTCATTGGAGTCCAGCTGTGTTTAATTAAACTGATTGGACATGATTAGGAAAGACACACACTTGTCTATATAAGACCTCACAGCTCACAGTGCATGTAAGAGCACATGAGCATCATAAGGTCTAATCAACTGCCCAAGAAGTTCAGAGACAGAATTGTGGTAAGGCACAGATCTGGCCATGGTTACAAAAGAATTTTTGCAGCACTCAAGGTTCCCAAGAACATAGTGGCCTCCATAACACATAAATGGTAGAAGTTTGGGACAACCACGAGTCTTCCTCAACTTGGCCATCCAGCCAAACTAAGCAATCGTGGTAGAAGAGCCTTGGTGGGAGAGGTAAATAAGAACCCCAAGATCACTGTGCCTGAGCTCTATAGATGCAGTAGGGAGATGTGAGAAAATTCCACAAAGTCAACTATTCATGCAGCCTCCACCAATGGAAGCCAACAGAAACCTCTTCTCAGTGCAAGACGTATGAACGCCACATACACTTAACAAAAAACACATGATGTATTCCCAAACTATGAAAAATAGGATTTCTAAAGATTGACTTTTTTGGTGTTAATTCTAATCGGTATGTGTGGAAAAAACTAGGCACTGCTTATCACCTGCCAAATACAATCTCAACAGTGACACATGGTGGTGGCAACATCATGCTGTGTTTTTCAGCTGCAGGGTCAGGATGACTGAATTTAAACATATACTGGAAGAAAACTTCTTCCAGTGCTTTGGACCTCAGATTCACCTTCCAACAAGACAATAACCCTAAGCACACAGCTAAAATAACAAAGCAGAGGCTTCAGAACATCTCTGTGACCATTCCTGAGTGCCCCAGCCAGAGCCCTGACCTAAACCCAATTGAACATCTCTGGAGAGACTTGAAAATGGCTTTCACCAACGTTCACCGTCTAACCTGAGGAAACTGGAGAGGATCTTGAGAGGATCTGCAAAAGAGAATGTCAGAGGATCCCCAAATCCAGGTGTGAAAAACTTGTTGCATTATTTTCAAGAAGACTAAACTAACTCAAAACTGCCTCAACTCAATACTTAGCAAAGAGTTCATGTGATAGTTCAGTTTTTCTTGTTTAATAAATTGAAAAAATATCTACTTTTCAAGATGCAGTGCAAAGTGTATTTAAATATTTTGATCTTACTAATTGACTGCAATAAAACATTAAAAAAGGGTCTCAATAATTCCAGTGCCCGTTATATGTAACTCCTAATCCCTTTTAATAGCCTAATAGCCTTAAAGAAATCAGGAGCAACTGGTGACAAGCACCTGATGACAAGGTACATCTACTACCGTATATACTCGTGTATAAGCCGAGTTTTTCAGCACAAAAAATGTGCTGAAAAACGTCCCCTCGGCTTATACACGAGTCTATAACAAAAAAATTTACCCACTTAAAAAAAAATAAACTTAAATACTCACCCTCTGATGTCAGCACGGCTCCCCGATGTCGGCGCGGCTTACCGATGTCCCCGATGTCAGCGCGTCCCGTCTTCTTTCTTCTCCATGGCTCCTCTTCTCTCTTCTATCTTCCGTCATGGACGCGGCCATGTCTTCTTGGTGGCCACGCATACTATGACGTCAGCAGCGGCCGCTTCATAGTATGCGCATGCTAGAAGAAAACATGGCCGCGTCCATCCCGGAAGAGAGAAGAGGATCCGCGGAGAAGAAAGAAGACGGGACGCACTGACATCGGGGACAGCGGTGAGTCGCGCCGACATCAGGGAGCCGCGCTGACATCGGTAGGTGAGTATATAAGTTTATTTTTTTAAGGGCCGTGGGGGCAGGCTGGCTGTATACTACTAGAGGCTGCTGTATACTACTAGGGGCTTGCTGTATACTCCATGGGGGCTGCTGTATACTACTGGGGGCTGCTGCATACTACTGGGGGCTGCTGTATACTACTAGGGGCTTACTGTATACTACTAGGGGCTTGCTGTATACTACTAGGGTCTGCTGTATACTACTAGGGGCTGCTGTATACTACTGGGGGCTTCTGTATACTACTGGGGGCTGCTGTATACTACTAGGGGCTGCTGTATACTACTAGGGGCTTGCTGTATACTACTAGGGGGCGTGCTGTATACTACTAGGGGGCTTGCTGTATACTACTAGGGGGCTGCTGTTTACTATTAGGGGGCTGCTGTATACTACTAGGGGGCTGCTGTATACTACTAGGGGCTGCTTTATACAACTAGGGGTTGCTAAATACTACATGGGGGCTGGCAGGCTGTATTCTTCTGGGGGCTGGCAGGCTGTATACTACTGGGGGCTGGCAGGCTGTATACAACTGGGGGCTGGCAGGCTGTATACTACTGGGGGCTGGCAGGCTGTATACTACTGGGGGCTGGCAGGCTGTATACTACTGGGGGGGTTTGACCAATGCATTTCCCACCCTCGGCTTATACTTGAGTCAATAGTTTTTCCCAGTTTTTGGTGGTAAAATTAGGGGTCTCGGCTTATACTCGGGTCGGCTTATACTCGAGTATATATGGTAAGTCTTTCTATGGCAGTTTTTCTCTCCATAGAGTACGGCTGGGGATGCACTGATCCAGGGTTATTATGTTCACTCTGACACTGCTAGTGTGAACAGTGCTTTATGTTTGTTAAATATTTCTCTTCGGCCTGGATGTCAGAACTCTGGTCAATCCATTCCGGGGGCATCAGATAATTCATCTGCTCATATTTAGTTCTGTGTCTGCTGTAGACCCAGTGTGGAGCAAGCTTCTAGTAATTTGATATCCTGTTATTGCTGAACTCAGTGTAGTGGTATTTTGACCTTCTTCCTGTATTCAGACTAATCTGCCTTGTGATTTTGTAATGTGTTCGTACACTTGGTTTTGACCCAGCTCTGTAGACTACTCTCCCATGTTTGTATTGTCTTGTCTTCATCTCCATGTTTTTCACTTTGAAGGGCACAAGAAGGGCACGTTGACTAGTTGTCCCTTACCGCCTAGGGTAAAGGGAAGCAATCAGGCAGAGACAGTTTTGGGGCACCCTGTCTCTGTCTCCTGTCCGTTCAGAGAGCCTGCATTACAGCAGCATTTTATTGTAGTTAATTAGTTTAAAAACATTTGCACAAATACTGTGTTTTTTAGGTGCTTCGTCATCTAACCATCTTTGAAGGTTGGTTTTTACTAGTCCAAATTAATATCAAAAACAATTATCAATTCTGTCTCTATCCTCAGTGGGGGACATTTTTTAGGGCTTTTTTAGGTCATAGAAGCCCTGAAATAATTGCATTTTCAAGATAACTGCCAAAAAATGTGATGATTATCCCTTTTATGCCATCTTCACGCCAAGGGGGCATGGAGAAGTGAGAAGGGGGCATGGCTGATAGGGAGTGGGTCGGCATGGGGCGTTCCTGGCCCACACCTGTGTAACAACTGAAGCCAGAAAACTTTCATAAGTGAATATCCGCATTGTCCTCATATTTCTACATCAGGCAGGATCTGCCCTAGAAATATATGAGCTTTGGGGCTGCCCACCGGATACATACATGTTTTTTTGTGGCTCAGATGGTGTTTATAAATTTTGATATACCACAGAGTGGTAATATTGTGCAATTTGGATTCATAGTTTCATATTGTATGAACCTAGAAAATATTAAGAAAATTATACTTCCCATCCCCATTCTCCTAACATTACAAATCATTTTCTTGTGACTGCAGCATTAATAGAAATGATAAGTGCGAAATTTGTGTACAAAAAGTAACATGAGAAAACATCATTAATTATTGTAATATTAGGCTATTTTTCACACTAGTTACATGGTGGCTTTTATTACCTGCCACTGTTTATTGATGACTTTTTTAATTGGATTATTTGCATACTGTGATATATTTTACATAAATATCAGCATTACAACAAAGCAAATGAAGGCAAGAGGAAAAGAAATTGTTCTAATGTTCGTTAACTTATTTGTTGCTGGTTGCCATTGTATTATTACATGATGTTACATACATGAAAATATATATTGAGTAAGACCTCCTGTGCACTGCTGGATTTTGTATATTTTTACATAAAATAAGTGGCATATGCAGTAACATTATGGTTCAGTTTTTTATTGGGTGTAGATGATGGCAATTGAGGCTGTATAGATATGTAGCAGTAGTATGAATTGATCCTCAAGGGGAACCTGTCATCAGGAGCCCTCATAGAGAATAAAGTGCACATTGCCAAACATTTTTTAAGCAAAACTGTCTTTTTCTGAAAAAAAGATAAATTAGATGAAAGTTTACCTTTCTGTATCCAGAGCTGTGTCCCTAGTCCTATGGGAGGGGCCAGTGAGGAGTGCTCCCACAACCTCAGGAAACTACTCCATCATACATTGATTCTAATTTTAAAAAACCCTCCCATGTCCCCCATATCATCATACATGTCTGCCCCATTCCTCACTGACCACTACCATTGAACTAGTGACAGAGCTCTGCATACAGAATGGTAGATTGTACATCTACCTTATCTTAACAGTGCTCATGAATATTTTAAAGGGGAGCTGTGATTGGTTGCCATAGGCAACTAGAAATATTCTGACTTTCAGACAGCTTGATAAATCTGCCCCTATATGTTATGGCTGAGATAACAGAGCTGAGAGTGTTATTGTGTGTTATATGCATCTCATGGATTTCATCATCTCTCATCTCTGATCTATCACATCTCTCGTTCTATGTGTCAGATACTACTGAATGTTCATAAGCTAAATGAAGGTATAGATAAACCTGGACCCTGATAATCTAAGCACATGGTCAGCTCATAGTGTCTCATTGCATAGAGGAATAATTAAATTTCTGCTTAGAGAGTCCCCGTCCACAGTCTGGAATCTTACATCAACCATAGGAATTAAAACAGCAATAAAACAGAGTAAAATTGTAAAGTAAGGGGGGTAAAAATTATTTTATTATCTAGGGGATTGAAATTTAAGATTTTTTTTCATGGGCAAACCCCTTTAACAGATGGGTTCAATTTTTTTCAGGTGCATTAATAAAAGCAGAGAAATTTTGAGATTGTATTCTAGCAATCAACCATTCTTCACAGATATCATCCAAGCACCATCTGGAGCACGGTCTACATGAATGTGGCGCACGTTGCATGTTACCAAATAGCATAAATTAAGTGCACTATTTTTTTTCTGGTGCACTCAGTTTAAGGGGTGTAAGCCACATTTTTGTCGGACTTCCGATATAAATGAGGTGCATGGTGCGAATACGTCCTGGATCGCCCCCTTTCTGTACACAGTATTATGTCCCGCCTGCGACACAGTACTGGTGCAGTCCCTTCATAAAGACATGTGCAACCAGTTTGCACAGTCTATGCCGGAATTCTGGTTTAGATTGCCTTAAAATTCTGGCCATTGACTTTAACTGTACACATGGGTCAGTGCAAACGGTTTAGACTAGGACTATTTTACAGAACAGACACATGGGGAGAGATTTATCATAAGTCTCTTAGAGCAGAAGTGTTGTACTTGCCCATGGAAACCAATGAGAGCTCAGCATTCATTTTCCCACAGCTGCTTATAAAATGAAAGCTGAGCTCTCATTGGTTTCCATGGGCAACTTGACCAGTTTTACCTCAGAAACTTGATGATAAATCTCCCCTGTGGTCCATTAAAAAAAATTGACAGACATCCATATTTAATTGGCTTGATTCCTATCCTAATTTTTATACTAATCTTAGAAATCAGACACAAGCTTTTAATAAATTATGAAATGATGGGTGGACGTCTTCCTTTGGTTATAGAGGGTCTAAAAGTCATCTGAGGGCGCATTCACATGATGCGTTTCGTTGCATTGTGCATTGCGTTTCTGATGCATTCCAGTGGCTTCAGCCTTGATCACATGCTGAGGTTACATTGGGGCACATTTACTTACCCGGTCCATTCGCGTTCCAGCGGCGGCTTCTCTGACAAGCGTTCGGGTCTTCCGGCGATTCATGAGGGTCCTGCGCCCGATGTCCACCAGGTGGCGCTGCTGCACCGAAGTCCGCCGAGGTGCCCCGGAGTTCATCGTCTTCATCGTGGTGCATGTGAGTATGGCCCGTCTGATACAGGGAAAATCGGCGCAAAACGGAAATATTCGGGTAACACGTTGGGAAAACGCGAATCGGGCCCTTAGTAAATGACCCCCATTGTGTTTTGGCAGATGCAGTGGAAACACAATGTAACCTTAGCATGTGATCAAAGCTGAAGCTAGTGGAATGCGTCAAAAATGCAACGCACAACATGACCCAACACATCGTGTGAATGCGCCCTCAGGAATCCTGTTTTTCTCTCCAGTTTTCTGCCTGTGACCTGATATTCCCTTTGACACCACAGGAGTTAATTAGCTTCAATTTGCACGTGAAACCACCTGATCATTGTGCTCAGCAATCTGTCACCTGAGGTGTAAGCGGCGCCTGCATCCCCAGCACCATCCTCCATCCTATTCCACCTCCCTAGTGTTTTGTACATTACCGAGCAGAATCCTAGCAACTACACTACGTACATCAGCAGCAGGTAGCATCTACTACAGTTCTTTGTTCTCTCACATGGATGAAATTGAAATCTGTACAAACAATACTGTGTTTCATTTTCCTATACAAAACCAAATCTACTTATGTCCGAACACAGTATTACAGAGCTGTGCAAGGAGACTGGATGTTCCCCTCGTAAGCCTCACATAGACCTCACATAAGTCTCTCCAGCCACATACTGCTGAGAAATACCTGATTTTGGAAACTTTATAAGCTGTAGAAATGTTCCTATCTATTCCAAATCTCCAGAGAAATACCCTAATTTCTAAGCATGTCATGCCAGACTCCCAGTTGTATAAACACGAAATTTAGAGAAATAGACAAGATTGCAAACAAGTCATCAAAAATACATTCCTTTTACCAAACTAAAGATTAGACTGGACTGAAATTTTGTTCTGTGGACAAGTTCAATGTGTATGGCAGGAAAGTTCATGGACATAAAGGGGGGTATTTATCAGGGGTTCTGCGCCATCCGTTGAAATAATCGCAAATGCCGGCTTTTGCTAGGACTTGCAATTATTTTCCCCTTTCCACCACCTCCTTACCAGAGGGGCATGGAGGGGCGTGAAAAGGGGCGGCGGCGGCCATTGGATGGGCGCGGCTGGTGGGGAGTAAGTCCGTGTGGGTTGTTCCTGTGCAACCTGCAAATTTTCATACCTGAAAATGCTGTGGCTGTGCAGGATTCTCAGCGGGGCTAACATATCATCATATTCCCAGGTGCAAGCGCCAGCGTATAATAAATAACCCCCATACTATCAGACTGAGAACAAAAGAGTCTCCTTTTGGACTTCACCTGGTTACTATAAATAGGTATGTTGCTTGAAATACACAATGGAGAAGAATATCATCCTGTTGGCTGCTGTAAAACAAAGGTATCTGATTTACAGACACAATAATAGACTATAGTAGATGGCTTCAGCGGAAGCTACACATAGTCATACAGAGAAATAACTCAGCACAGATAGAGAAGAGCAGCCACCAATGTGTTGAGTAGTGATGCACATTTACGGATGTATTTTAGTATATATTGGCACATCTTAAAGGGGTTGTGTGAGAGTTCGAAAGAATTAGGAGCCAGGATGGGACGGGCTTTTTTTAAAAAAAACAACTTACCTCCTCCGTCGCTTCTGATGTCACACTCAGGAAAAGCATTAACATCAATCTGGTTATTGTAATATCACTCCGACAGTATGTCAGGTCAGTTGAGGGGTAAGGGTAAGTGAGCACTAGCTATCCTTGCTTTGTTGGCCGTCCCAGGTGACAGCCCCCAACTGGGAAACATTTCCTACACTGAATAACATGAAGGATGAGGAGAAAGGAGACAAAACCACAACAGTACCAGTCAAAACTGTGTAGGTATGTCATAACAAAATGGAGCACCACAGAAAAGGCATGAACTGAAGTCACAACAAATGACACTGCAGTACAGAATCAGGAGTCAAGGCCAGGAAACAAAGCTGAAGGCAAGTCAACTGAAATCCAAGTCACACAGAATAGAAAGCATAGGCAAACCAAAATCAGTGGTAGAGACATTCAGCTCTAAATAAAGCTTTGTAGCTGGCAAATGAGATAACTGAAATCTAGTTAAGAAAACCACTCTAGGTTTTAATCCTTACTTACCTGTGCACACAGTGTTCTTGACTGTATGAAGATTCCAAGGATGCCGGAACACTCTTTTTATTGTATGGACCTAATGAATGGAGCTGTTCGCCCCCGAAACGTATTGTAAACTCATTCCTATCTTAAAAAAATAAACAATTCAAAATTGAGAAACACATCCCAGATTCTGTTTTTTTTTCTTTGGTGACCAATCCTTTCTTCCGGTACGTTCTACTTTGGACACCAGGATACGCTGCAATCTCATGATCTATTAATACTTATTGGATATCACTGTAACTTTTAGTTTGAAGTACCGTCCGTATATGTTTAATAGAGCGGCACGGTGGCAGAGTGGGTAGCACTACAGCCTTGCAGCGCTGGGGTCCTGGGTTCAAATCCCAGCCAGGTCAACATCTACAAAGAATTTGTATGTTCTCTCCGTGTTTGTGTGGGTTTCCTCTGGGTACTCCGGTTTCCTCCCACACTACAAAACATACTGTTTTGTTGTTTAGATTGTGAGCCCCATGGGCACAGGGACCAATTTGACAAGCTTTGTGCAGCGCTGCATAATCTGTGTGCGCTATATACAGTCCCCAAGTTCTGGTAGCAGTTAGATCTGTCAATCAGGACTAGGGAGGCAGGGCATATGCAGGACTCCATTATCGACATTGGTCTCACCTCAGGTGAGTTCTATATACTTTTATATATTTTTTTTTTTTACATAGCAGCCATGGAAAGGAACTATTTAATTCTTTTTAATCATAGTTTTTTATATAGTATCTATTTTGGGTGGGTTAATTTGAATGGAAGGTTCCCTTTAAATTAGTAAAAATCTATTTTAGTGAAATGGCCCCCGAGTTATTATCCTGCATTGTTTATGCCATTATTCCACGTACAGTGAGTAGTGATAATGTATTTAATAAACAATTAAAAACCTTACTTTCTTACCTCCCTAAAAAGCCACATCAAACCAGCAATTAATTAAATTCACTTCGGTTTACATGCCTTCTCATCATATTAAACGCTGAAAAAGGCACATAAGGAACTTGAAGAGATTTTAATTAATTGCAGCCTTTAGAGCAGCTTTGGGGGAGTATGGAGGCCTCCGTTATAATTGTGTGATTTCTCTTGTCTTTGATCTCTTACAAGTTGTATTCTTTTGAACATAAAGAGGGCAGGCCTTCTCCGGAGGAAAGCTCTTGTAATGTCAGATGTCTTTTGCTACTGGACATGCCCTGTTCTGTATTTCAAAGTCATTACAACAAATCAATTAAAATAGGGACACGATACCCATCAAAGTTATAAAAGTTGATTAAGTGCCTATTAAAGGGATTGTACCACTGAATCTTTTTTTTCCCTAAATGAAACTTAAAGGGGTTGCACCAGCCATAGCAGCTGCTATGGGGCTCACAGTGTCAGGGGGCCCCGTCATCCTACCTGCCATACTAAAGAGTGGAGGATGTGCACCAATATATACATAACATGCTGCACATTGTACAGCATAACATGTATATACCATATATGTGATGTATATGTGCTCTATATGTGTGTATAAATGTGTGATTGCAACTTGTATATGCGAGTATACAAATATGTACATTTATTAAGTGAGAAGGGGGGCCCCATTCAGAAGCCGGCTATGGGGCCCTGCTTCTCCTGGCTATGCCACTGGTACCAAATAATAATCAGATGGAGATCTGACCGCTGATGGAGCAGGACGTAGCTCCATTCACTTGTATGGGAGCGTCAGAAATGTAAATTACTGGACACAGCGCTCAGTTATCTCCATTCTATGAGAGTAAAAGAGGCAGTCGAGTGCTGTGCTCAGCAACTTCTATTCCCAAAGATACAGAATGGCCCCTGAAAAATGATGATGTTAAAATTAGCAAGATTTCCTCCACATAAGTTTTTATTCAGAAAAAATGGAAATAAATAAGTTACGGTATATACTCAAGTATAAGCCGACCTGAGTATAAGCCGAGAACCCTAATTTTAACACAAAAAACTGGAAAAACCTATTGACTCCATTTCCCCCTGTAGTGTATAGCCTGCCAGCCCCCTGTAGTGTATAGCCTGCTAGCCCCCTCTAGTATATAGCCTGCCAGCCCCTGTAGTATATAGCATGCCCAGCCCCTGTAGTATACAGCCTCCTCAGCCCCCTGTGGTATATAGCCTGCTCAGCCCCCTCTAGTATATAACCTGCCAGCCCCCTGTAGTAAGTATACAGCCTGCCCAACCCCCTGTAGTATACAGCCTGCCCCGCCCCCTGTATTATACAGCCTGTCCAGCCCCCTGTAGTTTGCAGCCTGCCCAGCCCCTGTAGTATACAGCCTGCCCAGCCCCTGCCGCAATATAATTCACTATAAGTCACAATCCCTGCAACGGAGAGTGTGGGGACATGGAGCCTATGCCGGAGCATCGGGGTATAGAAGAGGACCTGCCGGGGGGGTGTTGGAAGGTGAGTACAGTGTTTGTTTTTCTCATGACTCGAGTATAAGCCGATGTGCTGAAAAACTCGGCTTATAGTTGAGTATATACAGTAACTATATAAATGAGCTATTGTCGTAATCGTGGTGACTCAGAATAAAAATAACATTATTTTCATGGTATGGTGATTAGCCAAAAAAAAAAAGCTAAAATGTATTAACAAAAATTGATGATTTTCATTTCTTCCACCAAAAAAGTCTTTTAGCTAAAGATGCCCCGAAATGATAAAGCTGAAAAGTGCATCTCACATGGCAAAAAATAAGCCCCCATATGTCCACATAAAAAAATGTATAGCCTTTACAATGTAACAATGAAAATCTGTTGTGAATGTTGCTCATTCCACTCTATGCCTTGCCGTGTCCCCATAAAGCAGTTTACAACCATAAATGGGATATCGGCAAACCCAGCAGAAATTGAGTATCAAACTTTGTTGAACTTTTTGTCATTTAATCAATTGTGAATGTTTAAATAATGTATGCCCAAAAAATGTAACTTTTTAAATCGCATCTCCAATTTTTTTACCCCTATAAATAAACCAAAAGGGTTATCAAACTTCTTAAAATTGGTTTTAAATACATTGGGGCAAATTTACCCGGTCCTGTCGCGATCCCCGATCAGGACAGTCTGACGAAGATGAAGTCCGGCGTGATTCACGAAGCTTGTGCACCCGAGTTCCTGCATCCAACGCTTTCCCGCCGAGGTCCACCGGAGTTCAACTTCTTCTTCCCGGTGCTTGTAAGTGCGTGTCTTGCGCCACAATTCAAAATGTTAAATCCCGCGCGTAGTCCGAATCCGTCGGGTTGTCCTACAGCCCGCCACCCAATTTGTGTCGCGTGCAAGCCGGTCGCGATGCACCAAAATCCCTTTGCATGCGCCAAAATCCCGCGGACCCTTAGTAAATGAGCCCCATTGAGGGCTGTAGTTTCCATAATTTATGGGGTTTTACTATTTTGTAGGCATCTTAGTCACTTGAAAGCAGAGCAGGTGCCTCTAAATAAAGGTTTTAGCGATTTTTCCAAAAAAAGTCAAAAATCACACAACAAAATTCTAAGACTCAAAAAATTCTAGAAAAATGAGTGGATACCTAAAAAACATTGCAGCATAAAGGAGACATTAACAAGGTTAATTGAATACGCTCTGGCTCTTAGTATGTGTTTTTCATTGAAAAAGTACATTAATTCTTTTACACCAAAACCTTTTAGGGTCCCATTCAAGTCTTTGCTTTTCTTCCACCTTTGTGGTACTCTACAATATATGTTGTACCTTGTTTTCTCTCTGTGCCGGAATGTACAATACTGACCCTATTCCTAATGTACATCCATCTAGCTAATAGCAAATCCCAACTTAAAATTCAACACTCAAAAGAAACACATTATTTAAATGAGCACATCCAAATACAAAGACACTTGACCTTGATGACTTATTTTTCAATCACAGTCAGCATAACTCGGCTCTTTTTACTCGAGTACATCTCTTGGTGGCCTTTCCTGCACAGCTGGTTAAAGCTTTTGACATGCAATGTATTCTGCATGAAGACAACAAAACAAAATGTGAGTCACTTAGTGTAGGAGGGAACAGTCAAGGAAAAAATAATAATGTCGAAAGGGTTTTAACTAGAATTTTTTGAAATTTTTGCATCTTCTTAATATAAAAAGTGGAATTTTCTGTTTTTCCGTCTGTAAAGATTTTATATTACATATAGCCACAGAGTTATAGCCATGGAGGATGTAATAGTACCAGTCTCATACAAGGCCTGTGGACTGTGGTTACCATATACTCTTAGACACATTGGGGCACATTTAATTACCCGGTCCAGTCGCAATACCGCGGCGCGCTGTCCGACGAGGATTCGGTTCTGCCGGGATTCACTAAGTTTGTGCGCCCGATATCCAGCAGGTGTCGCTGCTGTGCCGAGGTCCGCCAGAGTTCACCTTCTTCTTCCGGGGGCATGTAAGTGCTGATTTTGCGACACTAATTCTTTTTTAAATTACGTGTTTTTTCCGAATCCGTCCGGTTGTCTGATGGCCGCCCCCCCCAATTTCTGTCGCGTTAAAGCTGGTGCCGATGCGCCAAAATCCGATTGCGTGCACAAAAATCCCGGTGCAATGCAGGGCAAATCGGAAATTGTCGGGAAACCCGACGAAAGTGTACGATTCTGACCCTTAGTAAATGAGCCCCAATAAGAAGATACAAGTATTGTAAATACTGGGCAGGGGACATAGATTCCTTAAAGATGGGCAATCCTGAAATAGTCAAAGCAAAATACTAATGAGGTTAGCTACAGCAAATACACATATTTAAGCCTTTTTATAGTAGTACTTTTTATTCCTCATTTGAAGAGTAAATGGTTTGTAAATAGTTTTTATCTCTACCATTGCCAAGTGCATAAACTTTTTTAATTTTACATTATTGGGTCTTGTTTTTTTTGTGAAGACAATCCAAGGTGTGGATCATATTGTGAGTGAACTCTCTAATGCACCTACCAAAGCCCAACACTCAGGGCAACTATGAGAATGGTTTCCATTGAGTAGTGGGAGACATACGTTGGAAAACTGTCCATTTAAAAGTTTACATCAAGTTTTCTGTATGGGGTTAGTATAATTTAATAGACAATATAGTATAGATAACATAGTATAGATAGTGGGGCTTATTGACTAAGGGTCCGCGGATTGCACTTTCATCAGATTTTCGAAGCTTTCGGGATTTGCTCCGCTGTGACATGTATTTAACCGGGGATTGTGTCTCGCATGATCGGATTGTGGCGCAGCTGCGCTGGCTTTTATGCGACAGAAATTGGGGGGGGGGGCGGCCATCAGACGATCCGACTGATTCAGACTGAGCGCGGGATTTAACTTTAAAATTTTGTGGCAAGACAATGCACTTCCATGCACCAGGAAGAAGAAGGTGAACTCCGGCGGACCTGAGCAGGGAAGCGACACATGCAGGATATCAGGTACACGATCTTAGTGAATCGTGGCAGATGTGCATTCCGGTCGGACAATGCACTTTCGGGGAACGAACAGTAAATGTGCCCCAATATGTATTTTAAAAATATACATCCACTAAATGTTCTACACAATTTTACTGAAATGTAAAGTAAAACCCCTGGTTCAGAAATGTCACTCATCATTTATAAAACGGCTATAGATGGAGGGTCATGTGATCTCTAACTGTCCTATGACCATTCACCTTTCCAGGACCTTATGATACCTACATGAATTCAAATGAAACTTACAATCACTGATCTGCCTATTAAGGTATTTCCGATTACAGGTTCTTGTATTATACTCCAGCCCTATCATTTTTTTGTTTAAATTTTAACTTTAGCAGAACCTTGTAAAAATGTTATCTTTTACATATGCAAATTTTTCTAGAGGCTACTGAGGTGTGGTGTAGCTACGGCTACTTCACGACCCCTGTTGCTTCTTTTGATCCCTCCTACTGGCTGCTCTTCAGCACGTAGTTCACTGTAGCTGCAGGCACTAATCTTCTACTCCACACCCCAGTAGCCTCTACAGAAAATGTGCATGTATAAAAGATAGCATTTTACAAGGTTCTGCTAATGCAAAAATGTAAACAAAAAGAGGATAGGACTGGGACAGAGTACAGGAACCTGCCATCAGATCTACCTTATTAGGTAGATCCTAGATGGTAGGTTTCCAAGGTACTTGAAGGTAAATGGACAGTGCATCTTATTGTTTCTTATTTGGTGTAAATTTTACACTATTTCTTCTATATTCTTTTGCAAAATTATTTTTGAATAATTAGTTTATGATCTAGGACTAGGTTCACAACACTGTTAGTGGTGTCTGTTTCTGAATTTAATTTTGGAAGAGAATAATGGAAACCAAATAATGCCACCATTTACCATTCATTCCTATTTTCCTTCTGTTATTTACAAAGGCAAAAAAGTGTTACCGTATATACTCGAGTATAAGCCGACCCAAGTATAAGCCGAGGCCCCTAATTTCACCACAAAAACCTTGTAAAACCTATATATTTTTTACTCGAGTATAAGCCGAGTTTGGGTTTTCAAGCACATATTTTTGTGCTGAAAAACTAGGCTTATACTCGAGTATATAAGGTAGTTTTCCTATTATAAATTACAGGATTTAATAACAGAAACCGCTAACAGTAAGGTCAGATAAGCAGTACTAAATGTACTAAACTAACTAAAAGTAAGTAATATACTAAAGGGGTGCTATTTATGGGTTAAAAAAAAAAGGAAAAAAATAAATCAGACTTTTCACCGTCCTGACACGGCCCATTTTTTTAAATCACTATAAGAGTATATATAGAGTGTCTATACTATACTATATATAGAGTGTCACTATAAGTGGTTATAACTTTGGAATGCTTCAACATATCAAAGTGATTTTGAAACTAATTTCTCGTGACACTTTGTACTTTGTGTTCGTTGAAACATTTCGGTGGTATGTTTTACATTTATTTATGAAAAAAAATGGTATTTGGTGAAAATGTGGACAAATTCTCAATTTTTTTAATTCAAAATGTTCTACTTGATCCTTACACAGTCATAACAGCAAAACTACTTGATAACTGGCATACGGCCAGGCATGAAAGGGAAGGTGTGCCATTCAGGGCAGATGTGCATTGTCACTTTTTAATGGCTATACAATCTTTATTGTTTTGGCAATTTGGCCACAAATTGCCCGATTAGATGCACTTCACAAATACTTCATTTTAGTGGATCATTGGCTTATTGATGAGAATTTACTAACTCTTGAATGTATGGAGGAAAAGTAAATTGTGAAATCTGGTTTTCTTTGGTTTTGTATTTTTTGGGGGCCGTACAAAAATAACATTTTTATTATTAGTATTATTATTATTATTCTATAGATCACTACGATTACAGTGATACCTCATTTATATAGGTTTTTTTTAAATAATTTTACTAAAGAAAAACTAGTATAGCAAAAATCTCATCTTTTCGGAGACATAACTTTAATATTCTTGACAGAGCTGGTTTAGGGCTTATTATTTATTTGTTGAGTTGTCCTTTTCAGTGGTACCATTTTGGTGCACATAAATTTTTTCAATCACTTTTTGAACCATTTTTTTGAAAGGATTTTATAAAAATGTTTTATTTTCTGGCAAGTTTTTTCGGGTTGTGTTTTTACTGCGCCCGTGAGTCGGCTCCAATCACCCACGGCCGACATGTCACGTAGTAATATGTCACGCCTTTAGGAGCCAGGGCCAGAAGCTTGACGTAATAGTACTGCATAATGCAGGAACTTACCGCCCACCATGCAGTACTATTACATCAAATGTCGGGAAGGGGGATAAGGACCTGTATGTGGTTTCCCTTATGATTTGCACCAAGAGGGATTGTCCAGCCGTTGAGCCTGTAAGTTGCCCAAAAGCAGATGGATTTTATATTCAATCTCAAAAAAGATGAAATCTTTCATCCTATTTGCTGCCCTGCATATGTTATCTTCTGCAGCAGTCCTACATCTGTGCATATTGCAGCAAATGACCCCCGTTTACAGCAGATACGTTTCCATAATTGATACGTTACTGAAATGCTGTTGAAGTTAGAATTCCCATTCTTACAATGCAGCAAGCCATTGTATGCCCCCTTTCCAAATCCTGAATATTTCATGTTGCAAACAACAGATTACCATTCCATATCACAAGTCTTACAAAAGAACGCAGCCTTGTGATCACACACCCTCCTCTCTTAAGAATATAAATATTTAACTATTGCCTTTCATGTGGTGCAGTCCCCCCCCCCCTGTGCCAAGATGAACAGACAAGCAAAGCGCTGGACAAACTTCACATTGTGCGAATGATTACCAAAGGAAGCAACCACTTTTGATCGTAAATCCCTTTCTTTGCTTTGTTTTTATTCTCTGTTATTGTTTGATTTTAACTGATATTTGATATAGATGCTTAGACAGATATCCATCCAGCTAAATGCTAAAGTATCTAACGGATTTATCTATGGCTTACCATAAGGGGAACTGTCCAAAAGATGCCCTAGATGCCGATTCCAGCAACAAGCAATCTCACTTATCTAGAAGCAGCTTCATCCAAAAATACATGGCACCTCTTGGTCTATTAGACTGGAAGCATTGTAAATTAACCTGGCACTGCAAAAGTACCATGTGAAACAATCCCAAGTGAGTGATTTTGCCTTTCCATTATTAACTTTACTCTTACTTTTTTATTTTTCCATTTACAGAGTTGTATGAGGGCTTGTTTTTTTGTGGAATAATTTTTATGTCTTAGTGGCACCATTTAAATTCCCCTGAAACATACTGGTAAGCTAGAAAATAAATTCTAAATGTGGCCATTTCCTTCCAGCAGGGGCGTTGTTAGGGTAGTAAAATATCTGGGGCACGGGCCCAAATTCTTATGTACCGGATTCTCCGTAGTGACCGGTCCTGCAACTGTCACCATCATACGTGGTTGCATAAAAAACTGTTCTTATGTACGACTACAGAATACCCAGGAGAACATCTAATGACTGCTTTATGATGGCCCACATTAATTAAAGCCCCTGCCGCAGTCAGACCGTACACCACATTTATAGATCAGATTCTGTCAGAATTGAATTGCACTCCCCATGTTAAAGGCCCAACAAAAAAAGTTGGTGCACTCTGTCGGGGCAGAAACCCTTAATCCGGCATCCTCTACAGACTACACAGGACACTGCACAGAGTACAGACTGCACTGTTCTTAATAAATGTGCTGCAGTATGCTCTTCACTTTCACATTGTTCCATATATCCTGATCCCCTAGTAGTGTTATCCTGCTGCTATCCCCAACACCGCCCCACCAAATACTGCAATGCTGCTACAGAGAGAGCCTTGAAAATAGTAGTAACACACAAATAATGTTCCCTAGCATAACATGTTGTAACATCCCCCCCATTTTAGTCCCCACAATCTAAAATGCTCTTTATCATTCCTTCCCTATATAATGCCTGTTGTGGCCCTACACAGTATTCTGTCCTGATTTTAACCCCAAGACTTTGTAATGGCCCCCAAATATAGTACACATATATACTTCCCATTCTGGTTTGTTTATAGTACACTGTTCTGTTTCTGGCCCCCACAATTTATAGTGAATCTGCTAGATAACTGCTCCCACACAGCCAATGGCCCCATACTTTACATTACACCATTATAGTGCCACACATCTAATAACTTCTCTAAATGTGGCCTGACATGTATTAATGCCACCCACCCTTAATGCATACAGCCCCTAATATGGCCTCTACTAATTTCCACTCATACCCTATGTATGATTAAAAAACCCAATCCCCCCTCTCTTCATCTTGCTGTGCAGGTCGAGGTGTGTTGACGTCATTATATGGCATCTTCTGTTCATGGCAATTATGGGGAACTACTTGAAGCAGGAGATGCCATGTAGTCAGGTCACTGAGTCTCCTGTCATATGTAGCTATGTAGTCACATCACCAATGTAAAATCCTATAATGTATATGCGCCACCAGGCAAAAGATCTCTTCTACAGGTGCAACATCCCCCACCGGGGCCTAGCCCTTGAGGTGAGGCCTGGAGTCAGCCGGGGCCCGCAGTACCGGAGTGGCTGGCGGTTGCGGCCTAAGCACGCTATTGTCACGGTGCTTGGCACGGGGGAACCGGAGGGCTGTCCTACAGCCTGGCAGGTCTCCAGCAGGGAGGTGTTGGCAAGAAATGATGAGGGAGAGGCTGCTATAGTGGATCTCCCTGGGGCAACCCCTTAATGTCCCGAGTGTCAGTCTCTGGGAGATGGACAGGGTGCCGGTGATGAAGGCAGCCGTATTAGCAGGGACCAGACGGAGACAGAAGTTGAAGAAAACAACTTACAGTTCTTTATTTGAACCGCAGGAACCGCAGCAAACGTGCCTTTAACAGGTAGGTAGGGTGCTGAGATGTGAGTTGGAGGGAGCCTCAGGAGATAGTTCACCAGCCTGGAAGTAGAGGGCAGGCTGGGAGGCAGCTGTGTCCTGGTAGGAAGCTTCAGCTTGTCCTGTAGGGCTTCAGGTATCACCTTCAAAGGTAAGATGATACCCCTTTTCCTCACTACACTAACTCTAATCTGCTTCTCCCCTCTTCAGAGGCAGGGGCTAGGCTCTTCCTGCTCTGGTATGGGCTAGACAGAGATTACTCACTCACTCACTGATTCTCCTAGGATTCCACACTAGAATAATCCTCCAGAACATTCCTGGCCAGAGGTTTTATTACCTCCCTTTGGTCAGGTGGTGGCTGCTCCTCCAATCACATCTCAGCTTACAGAGCACAGGATGTAATACATATCATTGGATAACAGCATCTTGCATTATACAAAATACTTAACCTCTGCCTTGCCAGGCAGGATTCACCACTGCAATATCCCTATGTCCTATCAGAACCATGTTGTGTAATGGGATTACATGCAGGTGGGACGTATTCGCAAACCCTACCTCGCCATTGCATCGGCGAGGGTGTTGCATACCCCGGGGGCAATTGAAAGAGCCGCCCTCGGCTCGACTACAGATGTTTTGGGGCACAGAGGGGGCTAAGGGCACTTCTAGGAAGTGCAGGCTATGTGAGGTGTAGGGACAAACCGCCCATGGTCCTGGAGACAGGCACCTGGGTTGGTGTCGGACTAAGACAAAACATGTAGCTGTATGACAGTTGGTCGCTGACGCCATTAAACCGAACTGTACAGTAGGAAAGGTGTGGTGTCATGTCCTGTAATCCACTCCTTGCACCAAGGCCTGTATATTTGTTTTATCAACACTTCTTCCCTGGCGGCAATTATATAAGGTGTCTATATGCATTGCGTTAGCATATGCGACACAAGTACCTCCTGACTGGCATCCTTACCCATGTATGGGTGGCATCCAGGTGCTAACTGTGTAACACCCCCGGTCCCCGTAGGACCCGCAGTTTACAGACTACCCCCATGTGCAAACCTCAGTTTGAGGGATCAGGTAGCGGTCAGTGTTTTACATAAAAAGACGGTCCGACACAGCCACACTACAACCTGAAAAGCCTATGAAAGGGTTAATGCAGACTACTGGCATATCTTCTGACAGTGTGCAAACAGGTTAATTCACATTGGCTTAGGAGCCCAATGGGTACACATCTTGAACGTTACAGACGTTACAGAAGTAGATAGGCTACTCAGGGTAGCAGAATCAAATGTCTCTTTTCCTGCAAAGAAAAGGCATAAAAAGTGCAAGCAGAATGTCCATACCTAAAAAAGGAAGGCATTAAGTGCAAAATAATAGTCAATAGCAACTTTTCCCTGGAGTATCTGGCAAAAGTCTCACAGAAGGTCTCTAATGACAAAGTCCATCTTCTGGGTACAGCCCTTGATGTGGGGGAAAAGTGCAATGAAGAAGCAAAGGGTCTCCTCTATGTGTAGAGAGGGACAGAGTCCTTTGAAGAAATCTCTGCTGTGGCAGAGGAAGGGTGCTATCATAGCACAGGCCAATAATCAGTTCAAGGTATGTCTCTTGACTGAGATAAATAAGGGTGAGAGTCTCAGGAAAGTCTCTGGCTCTTTAGGGTAAGGACAGAAATAAATATTTACAATGGACAAAGCACCTGGAGAGGGCTACAGCCCTTCAGGGGTTAGTCTGATGCACCTTCGCTGGGTTCAGCAGGGACAGGATCCAAAGTCAGCAGGGAATCCTGTGCATCCTCAGCGGGAGTAGGTGCCGGCTGGGGACACCCGGTGGCAGTAGTGGGTACTGCAGGTGCAGCAACATCCTCCGGACCTTCAGGGGGAGGAGCACTGTCGCCCGGGGTGTCGGCTGTTCCAGCCGGGGCTCAACTGAGCCAGGGACCACGGAGGGGTCCAGAAAGAAATAAACTGGGACCTGCGGCAGCGCCGCAGCTCCCTCCAGCTCCGGTTCTTCCGGGGCCGGGTCATCACCCCATTGGAAACCGGCAAGGGGAGATGTGGGCCTAGACGGAACCTCCGGACAAGGTTCGCTAGCCGGGATGTCTTCTCCCACAGAAGAGCCGCGGGACCTGGCAATACTCCCGGCAGGGGAGACGGTGGGGGTGGCGCCCTGGATCATGCCCGGCCCATGGATGGCAATGGGACCCATAGTCACGATTACCGTGGATGGGGCGTTCACGTGGGTCACCGCCCGGGGACTTGCAGCCGAGGAAGAAGAGGTGTTCGGAGACTCCGGCCACTCGTCGTCCTCATACCAGTCGTCCTGCGGGAAGTAACGGTCCTCATCGGAGTCGGGGATCCGGATCACACCAGCCGCCCAAGGTCCTCGAGGTCCTTCCTGCAGGGAGAACTCGATACACTCTCCCGGCTTCAGGTTGTGCAGGCTCTCGGGCAGATCAGGCCTCTTGACTGACCGGCGGGGAATAAATACCTCCCGTCCGGTGTAGTCCTGGGTGGCGAAGCCATAGCCCTTCCGCTTGTCAAAGAACCGGACCATGCCGGTGGTGCGGTTCTTCTCGACCCAAGCTCCCGCTGTGGATCTGCCGGCCATATACCGCTGGGCCTCCTTCTCTCGGCGTCGCTGGTCTGAGACAGCGTCTCGGAGTCGCCGGCGGGCGGCCTCACCTCGGCCTTGAGGCTGCGGAGGTTTCGGTGCTGGGGATCGTGGCTCCGGTTCAGGCTCGGATCTCCTTGGGCGACAGGTAGGTGCCGGAACAGGAGCAGGAACCACCGGAGGATCAGGAACCACCACCGCGGGGCTAGCAGGCCGCGCAGCAGGAGTAGTAGGCCTCGGAGCAGGTGGAGTGGCAACACTAGGCCCAGGCGTTGGCTCGACAGGAGTCGGGGCCTCCCCACGTGGCGCCCCCACGTGAGCCCGCGGTACCGGGATGGTAGCCGGGATAGGGACGAGGAACCGCCCGGGTGGGATTTGGTACTGCGTCACCGTTTGGTAACAAGTCCTGGTGACGAAGGCCCGAGTCAATCCTCGGTGCAGCCGATGTCCAGCGGAGGGTCTTCGGACGGGCTGCGCAGAGACCACCACCATAGTCTCTAGGACCTCGTAAAATTCCGGACGCTCCACAGGAGGGAAGGGCGGAGGACCCCACATAGTGTTGTCCTCACTGTCCAAAGTCCACTCGAGTTCTGGCGCTTCTCTGAGGCAGGGCAGGAAGTCCGCCTCTAGCCAGTGGGAGGAGTCCAAGTCCTTCCCGCCAAGAGCTGTGGCGGGCTCTAATTTTTCCTGCGCCACAGGAGGCGGGGTTCGCGCCCTTCGCGTGTGGGTGGAGCTTGATGCGTCATCTGGGTTTCCCGCCAGTGAAGGTTTTGGCGGGCTTGAATTATTTGCTGCGCCACAGTTTCTGAGGTAAAAATCTTCAGGCGCGGCAGCGCCGGATGTAGCAGAGCTGGTACAGTTCTTGCCAGGATTAACCTCTGGAGTGCGGGAGCGGCGCTCGACAGCACGTGGCAGCAGCATAACACAGTTCATTCCAGAAACACACAAGTCCTTGGGCCTAAACCCGGATGGCAGCAGGGTTAGGCAGCACAGTCTTTTCAATAAAGGAAAGTCTTTAATGCCGTAATAAGGCACAGAAGTCTATATCCTGTTCGTGACGCCACTTGCAACATCCCCCACCGGGGCCTAGCCCTTGAGGTGAGGCCTGGAGTCAGCCGGGGCCCGCAGTACCGGAGTGGCTGGCGGTTGCGGCCTAAGCACGCTATTGTCACGGTGCTTGGTACGGGGGAACCGGAGGGCTGTCCTACAGCCTGGCAGGTCTCCAGCAGGGAGGTGTTGGCAAGAAATGATGAGGGAGAGGCTGCTATAGCGGATCTCCCTGGGGCAACCCCTTAATGTCCCGAGTGTGAGTCTCTGGGTGATGGACAGGGTGCCGGTGATGAAGGCAGCCGTATTAGCAGGGACCAGACGGAGACAGAAGTTGAAGAAAACAACTTACAGTTCTTTATTTGAACCGCAGGAACCGCAGCAAACGTGCCTTTAACAGGTAGGTAGGGTGCTGAGATGTGAGTTGGAGGGAGCCTCAGGAGATAGTTCACCAGCCTGGAAGTAGAGGGCAGGCTGGGAGGCAGCTGTGTCCTGGTAGGAAGCTTCAGCTTGTCCTGTAGGGCTTCAGGTATCACCTTCAAAGGTAAGATGATACCCCTTTTCCTCACTACACTAACTCTAGTCTGCTTCTCCCCTCTTCAGAGGCAGGGGCTAGGCTCTTCCTGCTCTGGTATGGGCTAGACAGAGATTACTCACTCACTCACTGATTCTCCTAGGATTCCACACTAGAATAATCCTCCAGAACATTCCTGGCCAGAGGTTTTATTACCTCCCTTTGGTCAGGTGGTGGCTGCTCCTCCAATCACATCTCAGCTTACAGAGCACAGGATGTAACACATATCATTGGATAACAGCATCTTGCATTATACAAAATACTTAACCTCTGCCTTGCCAGGCAGGATTCACCACTGCAATATCCCTATGTCCTATCAGAACCATGTTGTGTAATGGGATTACATGCAGGTGGGACGTATTCGCAAACCCTACCTCGCCATTGCATCGGCGAGGGTGTTGCACAGGCACAGGGAGCATTGCCCCTTACCTGCCCACTCTGCCGGCAGCCTCGCCACATGGCGACAAGGTGGTGTTACCGCAAAAATAATCACGATTTCTTGCACTGTGCAAAAACTTGTTATTTTAGTGCTTCTATAACAGAAACTGCCATAGAAGCGCTGATTAATGTCCCCTATGCATACATGTATGTGTGACATCTCGGGTCACTGATGTGAGGGAGTGGAGTGCTGAGCTGTAGGTTACACCTGTGCCTGCTCCTCACTGACCTGGAGTGACTTATTTCATGTAGCTGTGAGCAGGGTGTCTGCCGGCAGACTGCACTCACTAACCTGCTCCTTGTTCTAGGATGGAGGCAGCTCACCCTCACTGCAAACCTGACCAAGAGCAGGACACATTCAGGTCGAGGAAAAAAGACGGGTGGAGCTAAACGTAGGGGCGGGGCCAGCACGCTAAGCGTCCCAATTCACACAGTGTAGGGCATAAGCACTGAGTGACTAAAGCAGCGCTGCCAGGGCAAGTTCTCTGCTTCCTCAGCCAGCTGTGCCTCTGTGTAGTTGGTGTTCAGTATATTCGGGGCACTAGATAAAAGATTCGGGGCACGTGCTCCACAGGCAGTCTCCTGCATGGTTATAGATAGAAGGTACAGGCAGACCTGAGATACCTCAATGGCCCCAACTGCGATACAATGCCATCACACTCGCACAATCACTAGTGTGGGGTGCCATTGGTGGCACAGGATGTCCCCCCCTCTGAAGCCTTTTAGACATAGCTGTCTTTGTATGACAATGGTGTCTAAAGGTTTTAACACCCAAGATCACAGCCTTTCTGATCCTAGGTGTTATTGCAAATGTTGGGCTGTTATAACACAGACAAACATTGGCTGCAGCAGGGGCCAATGTCCTGTAAGTGGGGAGGAGTGAGTAAGCTGCATGGGTGTGGAGGAGAGGAGACTGACACAGGCACACACAGGCTGCAGCTGCTCGGCCCACCCACCTTCCCGAACCTCACCACATTCTGCTGGCAGGGAGCCATGTAATGCGAATTAAACTTAAAGTAACATAAACCACTTGTCACGGTTTGGCTGGGCGAACCGTCAGAGAGTCTCTGTAGAAAGAGTCTATGGACCCACTGGACCACCGCGAGGGTTGCTAGTATGCTCATGGTGGCAGCCAAGGTAGCAAGCAGGAACCGTCCGAGCCTGGGATGACAGCAGGAGTGCAACGTTGGTACACAGGATGGCACAGGACTTCTGAGACGGATCACTGTTGTAGGAATCACAAAGACGGACCACTGGAGGTGGAAACAGGAACAGACCTCAGGTGGCAGGACCCTCAGGAGGGCAGCAGTGACACAACTTGCAATAAAATAATAATATCAATCTTTATTAACACAAAATATTGCAATCAAGGCAAATTATTAAGAAACTGCAATAACAATTCCACAAAAACACAAAGAAATATGGTGGTGGTCCTAAGTTAACCAATGTGTATACATCTCCAATAACATGTACAGATGTGCAATTCATATTACCCACCCGGGGGTGACATCATACAAAATTTCAGGAGAGAGACCACCAACCCGACGCATGTTTCGCCGTCGCTTCTTCCTGGGGGTGCTGTGGTAGTGGTCTCTCTCCTGAAATTTTGTATGATGTCACCCCCGGGTGGGTAATATGAAATTGCATAATTTTGGTCATGTCTATCTGTACATGAGATGTATACACATTGGTTTACTTAGGACCACCACCACATTTCTTGTGTTTTTGTGGAATTTTTATTGCAGTTTTTTAATAATTTGTCTTGATTGCTATATTTTGTGTTAATAAAGATTTATATTATTATTTTTTATTCCAAGTTGTGTCATAGTTTCTGGTCTATGACTATTGGGTGACTCTTGTCCTATATACCTATATTGGTAATGTTGTCATTTTGGTGATAGGATTCATACTGGAATCGGGTTTTCTTATTGGTATTCATCATCCTCAGGATGGCAGGACCTTGGCAGGGCCTCGGCAGGATGGCAGGACCTCGGCAGGATTGAAGGACGTCAGGAAGACCACTGGGATATAGGAGCGCCTCAGGAATGCAGGAGCGCCACAGGAATGCAGTAGCGCCACAGGAATGCAGGACCGCCACAGGATTGCAGGACCGCCACAGGGATACAGGAACACCACAGGGATACAGAAACACCACAGAAATACAGGAATGCCACAGGAATACAGGAAATACAGGAACAAGGAGGAACACTGGAGTACAGACACACAGAGGAATCCTGGAAATGCTGGAACACAGAGGAACACTTGGAAACACAGGAGGGCTTTCACTTCAGGGATAATGACTTGAAGATCCAGCGGAGAGTGAAGGGAGGTGCCAGATTATAAGGGCGAAGTGGATTAGCCAGCGCCAATCCGAAGGATACTGACTTTTGAAGGCAGGATGAACCGGCACGTGCACGCCCTAGCAGCGGGAGCAGTCGGCCTAGTCAGAGGAAGCGTGCGGCCTGGACGGGACCACAGCCTGGAGCCTGGAGAGTTACGATCGGGAACGGGGACACCGCGCCACACAGGAGGGCATGGGTGTACCCGCGATCCGTACCGAGGATCGCGGGTACGGCCGTGACAGTACTGAAAAGATTCAGAATGCTGACAAAGGCGTTTTTAAAATCAGGGTAGTATAGGCTATTGGAACCTGTTAGCAGCTAAAAATTACATTGCTGGTTACTAGTTCCTATTAAGGGGTTAATTATCTTTGATCCACCAATTTGTCATACCCCCAGTTGGGGTGACCGTTTGCTTTGGGTTTCATTGTACAGTATTTACATCCATTATTTATTTATCATATAAAACATTTATCATTTTTTGTGAAATACATAAGTGCAGCATAAAAAACGAAATGGCTTCTCCCAGGATTTTCGGTCCGGACATAATTTATCATACAAATGTCAATCAAATCATTTCACTTTGGAACAAGTTGTATGATTTATTGAAAAGGTCTGCAAAGGAAATGAATAACATCACTATAACTTACAATTTACAGTAGAATTTTAGGTAGAGGAGATTGAAGTTCTCGATATTCTTTTGATGTCTGTTGATAGACCTGAGATTACAATGTATTATAATGCGAACACAGGGAATACTCTGTTCAGAGGAAATTGATTGCATCCCCATTACATTCGATAGAATATTCTACATAGATGTCATGTCCAATTGCCGATAAACTGAGGAGTACAAATTGTCAACTAAATATGTAATTCACATCAAATAAAATCAAATGAAAAAACTAAAGAGCTTCGTGAGTTTATGTAGAGAACAATGTGGTGAATGAAGTCCTATAATGTCGAGTGATGGAGAACCTTTTAGAGACCAAGTGCCCAAACTGTAAACCAAAGTCCATGTAATAAGTGCCAACACACTATTTAGCCTAAAACTGCCAAAAATCCCCCTGTGTAAGGGACATTTAGTACTGCGGCATGATGACCACTACCAGTACAACAAGATAAATACCACCATACAGATAATAAACAGACCACTATAGCAAGAACAACATCACCAATTATATCACTAGGCAGGAGCAAATACAGTGAGGAACACAACCGCCATCCAGTGAGGTATATTGCCTACATATAATGATGAATACTGCCACCATACAGTGAATCATTTTCTGCTATATAGTAATTATTACCTCCACACCCTGATTAATCTTATACCAATACAGTGACAATATCCTGAGCCAGGGGGCGGGGGTGGGGAGCAATAATGAGTAGAACAGTACACATAAGGAAGTAGAAGGGACAGAACAGGAGTATAATGGATGAGAAGGTGGACCCTGAGGTGCTGCTGTTTGTCTAAGGCAGCACTAGTCAAAACAGAGCAGTCTGGTCAGAACAGAGCAGCCAGTCAGGTGCAGCCTAAGGTGAGATCGATCACTGGAGCTCTCGGCAGCTTTTTCTACCTGGCCGTAGTGCCAATGATAAATATAGAGACGGCAGGGGAGATGGAGAGCATACCCACAAAGAGAGCTCTGCGTGCCCTCTATGGTACGCGTGCAATAGGTTCCTCACTACTGTTCTAGTTCTTAACAATCAAAGTTGCAGATATCAATACCACATGTAAATTTTTGGAACTTTTTAGTGAATCAGTGCCCACAGACATTATTTTAACAAATCTGTTAAAATAGAGCATATCCTAGTCACAACCGTTTTAAGGATCACTTAGAGACTATAGTTTATGAAGATGAAAAACAAATTCTAGACTTGTTAGTATCCATTTTTCTTAGATTGATCACTGGGCAGCCATCTCTGATGTTTTAAATCCCTGCCTCCCTATGGGATACCAGTCCTGTCTGAAAAACATGATTACTCTACAGGACAATGGTTCTGCGGGAACTTAGTGAACTACAACATCATAGTCAATTAGAATGTTGAGAGTTCAAGCCCCAACAAATATTCAGTCCAGAAAATATGGCTGAAAAAATCTTGTGCATAATTGCCTGAAAATGGACATTATGGGGCTCATTTACTTGCCCCGGTCCTGTTGCGATCCCGCAGCGCGTTGTCTGATGAGGATTCGGGTCTGCCGGCATTCACTAAGGTCGTGCTCCCGATATCCAGCAAGTGTCGCTGTTGCGCAGAGATCTGCCAGAGTTCACCTTCTTTTTTCCTGGTACATGAAAGCCGCTGCCGATGTGCCAAAATCTAGGGGCGATTTGGCGCAAAACAAAAAAATTCGGGAAACCCGACGAAAGTGCAGCCGCGGAGCCCTTAGTAAATGAGCCCTATTCACACAATACTTGTGAAATAATGCTGTGTGCAACAGTTTGAAGAATTTACCCCCCTATGGAACCAGTCCCAGAGGTGTCACTCAAAGCCCTCTTGGAGGGCTCCTAGGCCATTACCCTAGCAAAGAGTTCACCAGACATGACTCAAGATCCCATCTTGCAGACCCAGGACACCCAGGATGTGCTGTGATCAGAGCTACTTTAAAGTGATACATCCTCAGCTACATGGGACTGCGGGAGGAGTGAGATGGTGTGGACAGAGTTGATTTTCATCAGGGCTCCTGCTGTGGGCCCCACAATGGTTACTGTTCAGGGGACCATAGAGGGAATCTACAATAATAATCAGAATTACCCCTCCTTTTCTCTACTCTATTGGTGTTGTCAGGATGCCGATTCGATTGAAAGCTGTGACAAAGCAAGTAGCAATAAGGTACTGCTTAAATTGTTGGCACTTTGCGATAAATAAGTGGGTTTTTGTTGTAGTTTGAGCACTTGGTCTCTAAAAGGTTCATCATCACTGTCCTAGAGGGATAACTTGGGATTTCCTGTGGATGGAGGGAGCCATGCAATCATTACTGTCTACACACCCCTCCCTCAAAACCACTCCCATATCAGTGGTTAGAGGGGCTTTCATCCAAAATCAATGCCACACCTGACCGTAGCTGGATGTAAATTGAACTTAGTTGCAATACCACAAACTACCCAAGGTCAGTTGTGGAGCTGTATTTGAAAGTAAGCAGTCATGATTTTGAAAACCCAGACAGCCCCTTTAAGGGCTCACACAAATAAGACATAAGTTGTCCAAACCTAAAGGATTAGACCAGGCAGCTCCCTATACCTGGGCAGCAGTTGTTGAGGGAAGGGAGGATAGAGCATCTATATTTCAACACCTAATGCTTTTGATCTGACAATGGCTCATTCTCCTCTCCCCAATGATAGTACATGCATCCTTGGCCGAACCATTACACCTTGCTCACTAAAGACACTACAAACAAAAAGAACAAAACAGCTTGTTAATATAATATGCTGCAACATGTAAAGACTGGCAGCTTGAAGAGCACATTCAATAACCTGGGTCCTTTTACGACTCGTTCTGGTGCTTTAGAGCAACTCAATAAAGCAATGCCTGTAGCCCAGATAACCTCTGTGGTGAGCAGAATGCTTTCTATTCTGTGATAGATGGGTAAAAACCCTCTACAGGCCTGATAACCTGTCAAAGGAGGATGCTCTTAACTTACCATGGCTGAATACATATAGCTGTAGACTATAGGTCTAGTATCAAATAGCCGCAGGATATTTCTCTACGGGGTTAAAATGTTACTGGCATTGCTGTGGCTGGGTGAAATACAAAGTGCTTAAATCTTGTAAATTTATTTCCATACTATTTATACAATATAGCTTACAGCTAATATGTTTTACCCATCCCAGAGAATGCACAGTATCTCCCATGACACATTATAAGGTGGACTGGATGTCATTCAGAAGTCAATGGTTAAGATGCCAGAGGCCAAAAACCTTGACAAGGCATACTCACATGAGTTAAAGGGGCACTGGTATTTTCAATAACTTTCCATAAATCAATAGTACGCATCAAGTTAAGAAACTTTGTAATATATCTTTTCAGAGAATAATTCTCCTTTCTATGTTTATTAGCCACTTCCATCATGTCCAACCTAAAAGTTATAGGGAGTTATCAGAAGTGTCTCAGAACAAAACAGTTTTAGTTGCTCAGGGCAACCAATCAGAGCTCAGCTTTCATTTTAGAATCTGTTTGGGAAAATGAAAGCTGTGCTCTGATTGGTTGTTATGATCCATTAGAACATTTAGGCTCTCATACACTTCTCATAAAGGCAAAAAAAAAACGTATACGGCTGATGCCACATGGTCCAAAGTAGGGAAAAATTCCTTCAAAATCCAATTATGGAAGAATGATTCCCAGGATCTACACAAAATTAAGAAAATGTTTGGGACTGTAAAATCTATCCTGAGAGAGTCAAAGATGATATAGAATTTATAGTTATGTCGAGGAATAAGGTTAAAACTAAAAGTCTATAAAGAGGTAGAGTAGTAGGAAACAGAGCTATTCTAGATCCAGTTTCAATTCACTGCTGCTATATAATGTCCTCCTTGTTACTACTTACCTCGTGTGAGATATGAAAAACAGAAGCAGGATGTAATCTTCTTTATCTGTAGAGCAGATTGTAGAAATCATCACCAACTCAGAGACAATTACCAATTAGAAAAATTAGAAATGTAGATCCAAGTGTAGAGCTATTTACACAATTAGCTAAAGCTAATTCTAAAACGTCTGCAAAGATTAGTAGATTTAAATAAGGTGCAAGGGAAACCACAAAGCAACTACAAAACTGATCATATTGTCAAATAACCTGAGACACCAGCATGGCGAATATGTGCCCCTCACAGAAGCCAATAGTCTCAGTGCCCCATAAAGTAGCCAAGTCACAGTGACCCCTTTTAGTCAATAGTCACAGTCAACACTTTAAGCCAATGGTCATAATGTCCTGCAGTAGCTAATAGTCACAGTGCCAGCCCAACAATAGCCAACAGTCACATTCCCTGCTCCACAGTAGCAAACAGTCACAGTGCCTGCCCCACAGTAACCAATAGTCACAGCATCCTCAATAGACAATAGTTATACTGTCCCACAGTAGCCAATTGTCACAGTCTTTTCTGTAGCCCCCTCCTTATTGGCCTGTAGCCCCATTCTTATAAGGACAGGCCGCAGAAAAGGAGGAATTAGAAGGTGTAGGTTACAGAAAAAGGGACATTAGCCCCATCACTAATAATGGTCCATATCTGTAGCTCCTTGATGTATTATCTGGCCATTCAAATCAATGCCCACCTTACTCTTTCTTTAACAAAAAAAAACATGATCACCCTTTCCCGTTTCCCCGAAGCACTGCTCTTCTCCTCCTATGTGTGGCGGCTGTACACGGCTCTGAATCTGGCAGATGCAATGATCGCATTAGATCTGCCATCTTCAGAGACGTATATATATGCCACACAGTATAGAAGTGAGGAAGACTACTGCTGCTTCAGGGGAGTGGGGAAAGGTGAGTATTGAAGTATTAATAGGGAGACCACAGGGACCACAGGCACAAGACTGCGGGCCTTGTATTTGCCACCCCTGCATTATAGCATATTACAGAACATGTAGCAAAAGAAACTCCTACTTTTACTTTAACAAAACTAAACAGAGTATTCTACAAATATGCCATCCTAAAACCTTTTCTTATGCCTATGGCAAAACATCTGGGTCAGATATTGGGCACCTCGGGCTCTCCACTTATTATAGAAGACAACTCCCAGACTTCAGCTGTCAGGGTGCACCTTTAACAGTGGAAGAGCCGCAGGTTGCAGACCTGTGCTCTAGATGTACTACCCTTCACAAGTTGAAGCTGTTTTGATCTTCAGGCACTTCTCAAAAAGCTTTTATGTAGGTTTTAGGTCATTTTTTAGTTTCAGGTTTTATGAATCCTTCTCCAAACCATAGAATACTGTATATCAGGTCTCTGAAGATTGGAGTGGTAGTTTTTGGAAAGCTTATAGTTATGTTTTTAAATTTCAATGTGAATTTTTCCTCAAGAAGACCCAATTTACAGAAGACTGTGTAATATGTTTCTAAAGAGAGAATTAGTATTTCTTCAACCCATGAAGAAACAATACATCACAGGCTGTGTAGCATTCACTTGAAGTCACTAGATAACTAGACCAGGTAGCCATATTTCTATAAAGGCTTCCGCCTCTCTAAGCTCTACATACCGATTCTCTTGTTATAGATTTCTTAAGGCAGGAGGACTTACAGCCAGTCCCCGGGTTACGTACAAGATAGGTTCCATAGGTTTGTTCTTAATTTGAATTTGTATGTAAGTCGAAACTGTATATATTATAATTGTAGTTCTATACAATTTTTTTTACCCCAGTGACAATTGAAGTTTCAACATTTTTTGCTCTAATGGGACCAAGGATTATCAATAAAGTTTCATTCCTCCCACACTCCAAAAACAAACTGTTAGGTTGTTTTAGATTGTGAGCCTCATGGGGACAGGGACCAATTTGTAACGCTTTGTGCAGCGCTGAGTAATCAGTAGGCGCTTTATTAATAATAAATTATTATCATTATTATTACAGACACCTTACAGCTGATTATTGCAATCTTGGACCATATTGACATCCAGAGAGCTTCACCAGAGGTCACAGGGGGCAGAGGGGTTCGTCTTTAACTAGAAGTCATCTGTAAGTCGGGTGTCCTTAAGTAGGTGACTGCCTGTAATTGGCAGTCTCCATAAAGAGAACTCTTACTGTATTTTTCAGACTAAGGCGCACAAAAAATCCTTTTATTTTCTCAAAAATCAAAGGTGCGCTTATAGTCCAGTGCGCCTTACGGTACTTCCTGACATTAGGGAGGTGGTAACTCAAATTTGTAATGAAGCTGAAAAGGGACCTTTTCTGTGGATACAGTTTCCTTGAGAAAACAAAGGGTAGAGGAAATGAACCTGGCGAGTGGGAAAAGAGGCATTTTTCTCTTATAACTTGTGTTGCATAACTTCTTCTCTGTGAGCATGCATTAAGCTGTTCATAATTCAAGATCGATTTTAAAGGGGTCCATCCACAAGAAGGATAGTGGGGCCCCCATAGATAATGAGAACAGGGGTCTGTTGTAGTGTTAAAGAATGCAGCAGCAGGTAAGACATTCACTGTCTACACCCCTGATGGAAATATCTGTGTCAGATCTCTTGAGATAGAGTAGCAGGTACATATGTGACCAGTTGCTCTGTTCATTTGGGGTACAATGGTCCCCCATTCTTATGGTCCATGAACACTGGGACTCCCACCAATAGCTACCTGTGGATAGGGACAAACTAGATGTGGATGGACAACCCATTAGAGGCAATGGGGGTCATTTACTAAGGGGCCGATTCGAGTTTTCCCGACGTGTTACCCGAATATTTCCGATTTTCCCTGAATTGCCCCGGGATTTTGGCGCACGCGATCGGATTGTGGCGCATCGCCGCTGGCATGCACACGACAGAAATCGGGGGTGTGGCCGAACGAAAACCCGACGGATTCGGAAAAACCGCCGCATTTAAAACAAAAAATCTGTCGCGGAGCTTGCACTTACCTTCACTCAGCCCGAACCGGTGAACTCCAGCGCGTTCCTATGCTTTTCAGCGCAGCAGCGCCACCTGGTGGACGGCGGAGGGACTGCCTTAATAAATCCCGGCCGGACCCGAATCCAGCGCAGAGAACGCGCCGCTGGATCGCGAATGGACCAGGTAAGTAAATCTGCCCCAATCTGTCTATTGTGTCTTAGGCTTCTGGACCTGACTGTATTTTCAAAACCTCAGCACTTCAGCATCCAAAAAAACGATTATGTAACTGATGAATGTAGAATTACATGATGTAATCAGAGAAGAGCGTCCAACACCAGTACATTTTAAATGGTCTCTAGATACGTTTCAAATTCCATATCCCTGGTGACCACATGGAGCATATGGTGACAGATACAGATCATATAGTCACTAGTGACTACAATCTAATCTGATTCTGGCTTGTAAAGGCTAAAAAAAACAACATCCATCTAAAGTCTTAATATATCATGTAGCCAGGACGGGCTTTCAAATAACGTGATTTATTTTATCCGGTTAGTAAAGATGTTGTGAAAACTGTGATAAAAGAAAATATTTCTAACGCTGATAAAAAGGTTTTCAAGGATCTGATTTACAAAACTGGTCCTGAAATAGAGAGAGAAGTTCCTTGAGACTTACGATATCCGAGAATTACATGATAACACCATTTAATTCAATGTGTATTATGTATTGCTTCATCCCTCCTATAGTCACACAGCAATAACATCTGGGGTACTGCTATAGTTATGGCTGATGGCTGGGGGTGCATGTAGCAGGACAACTACAGCAGGACAAGCTTATGTATAGGGAAACTAACTAACAAAAACGATTAGTTAACACTGAAGGCCAACGGCAACCCAATGTTCATGATTGACAGGACGATCAGCAACAGATGCAGAATAGAGAACAAGAACAAACTGATCCCATACTAAAGCGAAGTCTCCTCTCCTGATTATATGAAAATATGTTTTCCAGAATGGGACAAGGAAAACCTTGGAAGGTAACTCATTTAACGATTTTAAAGCCAAACCAGTATATCTATTCCAGAAGGAACAGATTCCCAGCTCAAGACAACACTGTTTCCGTGTGGTTGTGTCTCTTCAGTACAGTGTAGGGAACTGGTATGATGGGTGAGTATAAGGCTATTGAATAGGGTCAGGAACTAAGAGCTCTCCTTCTTTGCCTACCCATAGACTTTGAATGTAACAGCAGAATGCATGTTCCGGCTGCCATGAAAATGGAGGTTATGTGATCTTGTGGATAGAGGACGAGCTTCAATCTTGAGCAAACCTTAATCCCCTTAACCATTAATCCTTGGAAACCTATAAACATGTAATATGAACATTGATATCAAATACATCTTTACATACTATATTACACCTTTTAACACATGGTGGGGCACATTTACATACGCGATCCACGGAGTTCCCCGAAAGTGCATTGTCTGAATGGAATGCACTCTGCCATGATTCACTAAGATCATTTGCCCGATATCCTGTATGTGCCGCTTCCCGTCTCAGGTCCGCCAGAGGTCACCTTCTTCTTCCTGGTGCATGGAAGTGTTTGATCTTCGGACACAATTTGAAAGTTAAATCCTGCGCTCAATCCGAATCAGTCGAATTGTCCGACGACCCGCCCCCCCCCCCATTTCTGTTGCATGAAAACCAGTGCAGCTGCACCAAAATCTGAACGTGTGCAACACAATTCCCAGTAAAATACATGTCCAAGCAGCGCAAATCACCAAAACGTCTGAAAAACCGACAAAAGTGCCATTATATTTTGTATTCTCTATTTTTCATATATATTTTTATATTTTATACTCTTTTATTATTGCTGTGTTTGCTCCAGATACAAAAAAATGAATGTAATTTCCTATGAGCAGCACATGTTATAAAGACCTTTCCATCACTTGAACCTTATTACCAGCAGCATCTTCTTCTCAGATAGATTAAAATATGGCACATGCTACCACCGAGTATGAACTCCTCTTCCACACGTAGTCAGGATTATATAGCAGCGAAAAACAAGAAATATATAATAGCAATATATCCTCAGAGGATGCACTCAGTCTGCGAGTATCTGGATGTGGACAATACCCTGAATGCTAATTTGACTGATTTTGCTGTTATCATAACAGAAATAGATTTCAGTGTGAAACAAAATTACATTTTATCAAATAACAGCTTTCTTGGAAAAAAAAAAAGACAAATTATCTGTAGCACCTCTCAGTGCATAAAGTAGTGTTTATATGACTGTAATGTCCAGTGTGCTTCTACTTAATGGAGATGAGCGAGATAACAAGGCCATTGTTATTCTCCATTTAATTTGCTCTGCCTACAGTCTTGTATTATCAGCCTCAGATGTAGAGCAGGGCAGGGATTGTAGGATTGTTTCCCCTTCTATTACCAATATTTCACTCCTTCTGCATTCATACAGAGAGAGACTTATCCCTTCGACCTAATATGAATAGCAGCTGCTGGGTTACATGTGTCATCTGAAAATATATCCTTGTTTGTTGGCTAATCCTGTTATCAAGGCATCCAGATAAAGAGCAGTGTCCCAAAAGGTCTGTTCTATCTTGATAATATGGTTTTTCAATCCATTCAGGAAACCAGATGTAATTATCCTGGACAGCTAAAAACTGACTAAATCTACAACCATGGGAATAATGCAAGGAACGCCATACACAAAAATACTAGTAAGGAATATAAAAGTATCTCGAGGTGGCACATTACAAGAGGGTAAAACTTTAATTGTATGCATAAGGTTGATTAAAGGGGATATAAAAATTTACTGAGGGCCGGGCTGGGGTGGGCTATATAAAAATAATAAACGTGTACTTACCTCGTCCGGCGCTGCTGATGTCCTGCACCACGGTCCATGTCATCTGTGCGCCATTTTGGTTACAAGGGCCCACATGGAGCTTCCTGCCGGCCGGGACCTCCCATCCGACACCATCTCCCAGGGACGGATGGGAGGAGCCGGCCACATCGCCGGCCGGAAGCTCCCTGTGCGCGGCTTCTGTGCCCCTGTAAACAAACAGGGGCACAGATAAAATGGACCGCGGGACATCGGCAGTGGCGGAGGAGGTAAGTACATGTTTATTATTTTTAAATAGGCCGCCCCAGCCAGGTCATAAGTAACTTTTTATGACCAGATAACCCCTTTAACCATTCATGTTTTGCACAATTCTGCTATATAGGGCTTTTGCGTTTTTACTTGTTTTGGGAGTCACTCCAATTTTGCTAAATTTTGCATGCTAACACCGTGCATTCCAGTGTTTAAAAGAGGATAAGAAAGTGGCCATGGTTACCCAGTGCAAAGAGACACAAAGGAGCACCAGATTTATGAAACAGTTCATAAATTTAGCAAATCTTTAATACAATGGGGCCCATTTGCTAAGGGCTTTGCGCCGCACTTTTGTCGGACTTGTTGGGGAATACAGATTACCCAGGTATTTAAGAAGAGTCTGCACTGAGATTGTGGTGCATGTGACCCTTTTGTGGTACAGCTGCTTCTATGCAAAACAAATTAGGGGGTGTGCCGGTAGTCAGTCCGACTGATTCGGACCGAGTGCCGTATTTAACATGCAAATTGTGTTACATGTTTTATGTTAAAGGTGCACCATAAAAAAGATGGTGAACTCTGTTGGGCCAGTGCAGGGAAGTGACACATTCATGATTTCCGGTGCATGTTTTTAATGAGTCGGTCACACATAGCATTAAACACGGAAAGAGAAATTTTAGATAAGTTTCAGACTTTCTAAGTAAATGTGCCCCAATAGGTGTAATTTATCACTAGGAGGCACCTTAGGACAGTTCTGTGTCTGTTATTGACACAGAACTGTCATCAGATCCATGAAAGTGGCTTTGGCCCTAAATCTTCTTATGCTGTAACTTCTTTGATTTCTCAAAAAGTCACTAAAAAGTCACACAATGCATAAAAAGTCCCAACACATACACAAGCAGAGGACTAGAGCAACTGAAACTCTTATGAGACTTTTGCAAAATTCTCAAGTCATGAGACACCAAATTAAAGAAGTGGTGGAAATAATCATGTGAGACTTTTTAGCAGTGAAAAGTCCCAACCAACCTCAATGCGTCTTTTGTGAGACTTTTTTATGCCAAAAAGAGCAGTAAAACCAATGATAAATAAGCCCCAATGTAGTCTTTAGCTAACATGATTGTAATTTCTCCACCAATGATTTTGACGGTGACACTTTATGTAACTAAAGATCCCGGAGCTGAAATTTAAAACAATATTCAATGGAAGACAATGGAGTTGTATTGCAACCTTAAAGGGAACCTGTCAGCAGAAGTTACCATAATAAACCACTGCCAGTATGTTGTGAAGTAGATCAACACTTAAGCCCCTTCTACACTGGCGTTTTTCACGCGCGAGTTCTGCGCGTGCATTTGACGTGCAGAACTTGCATTGCACTCTGTCCCATTGTATTCAATGGCTCTTTCTTCATTAGCGTTGTTTTTCACGCGCGTGCTTGCGTTCGTTTGCACGCACGTCAAAATCGCAGCATGCTCTATTTTTGCGTTTCACGCGCATTTTTCACGCCCCATTCAAGTCTATGGGGACGTATCAAAAACGCATTGCACTCGCGAACATTGCAAGTGCAATGCGAGTGCAATGCGTTTTAAACGTAAGGGTTGCTAGGTGACCAGAATAACAGTATTTCCCCTGCTCGCGAACGATCATTTAATTAAAAAAACACAATGAAGAACAGTGAAGAATAGAATAAAAACAGTGAACACAGTGAACACAGGATCATTTAAGAGAAAAACACAGTGCAGAACACAGTGAAGAATAGAATAAAAACAGTGAACACAGTGAACACAGGATCATTTAAGAGAAAAACTCAGTGCAGAACACAGTGCAGAATAGATTACAGATGTTCGGCACATCTGCTTACTTGTCGGGAGATACGCGCGGAGCGGTGCGAACAAAATAGCATGTGAAGAACAATATATATGTGTGAAGAACACATTGCAGATGTATTTAAACATCTGCAATTTGTTCTTCACACACATATATATTGTTCTTCACATGCTATTTTGGGCGCACCGTTCCGCGCGTATCTCCCGACAAGTAAGCAGATGTGCCGAACATCTGTAATCTATTCTGCACTGTGTTCTGCACTGAGTTTTTCTCTTAAATGATCCTGTGTTCACTGTGTTCACTGTTTTCACTGTTTTTATTCTATTCTTCACTGTTCTTCACATCTGCTAACTTGTCGGGAGATAATATACACGGGGAACAGTGAAGAATAGATCGCAGATGTTTGCAACTTATCAGAAGACATTATTTTTCAATTAAATAACCCATTTTAATCCCAAACCATGGTCCCTTTGAAAAATGCTCGATTCTCCCATTGACTCGCGCGTGAAAAATGCGCCGAAAACGCGAAAAAAACGCTAACAACACGCGCGTGAAAAACGCAAAAACGCTAATTACTCCAAGGAAAAATGGAACAAAAACGCAGCCAAAAACGTCAGTTTTTCACGCATTGCACCCTGACGTGAAACGCAACGCTAGTGTGGAAGAGGCCTTACCAGATCTTGTATCTTTCATGGCCCAGCGTGATGGCATCATGCAGAAAATCAACTATGAAGTAAGATGTGAATGGTTACATAAACTCATGGAGGCGGAGAGGTTAGCACTGAAGACAAGCTCTACCCACCTCAGAATGGGATCTCTGCTGTGATTGACATCATAAACCAGAATTTATGACATCTAATTGGTGAGGTCCCTGGACACAGAACCATCAATAACAGTGAATGAGGAGAACTTTAGTGCTAAATTCTGCACCTACTTGACTTTACACAATCACATTACATCTCGTTTCAAGGTTGATTTTCCAGATAATGACACCACACTGGACCATGAGAGGGACATTATCTAGAAGGTGTTCATATGTTTCACAACAGTCTAGTAGTGGTTTATAGGGTCAATTTCAGCTGACAGGTTCCCTTTTAAGATTGCTGTGGTCAGACATGAGAGAGAAAATCTACCAGTAGTTTTGACCATACAGTAGTGTTAGGTAGAATCCTTCGAGATCTGTGTAACCATACTTTTGTCTGTGTAGTTAGTTGTAGTGGAACTGTAAAAAAAAAAGGGTTAATATTTTAGAATTGTATCTGGACATGAAGCACTGGGCGAGTCCCTGCACTTCTGTGCTGTGCAATCTCTGAATTACACTGCTCCACAGCCCCTCTGCTGTAATGTCTAATTGGAAGTCTACAGCAGATGGGAGAGGAGTGCAACACTGCACATTAAATCCAGCTACAATCCTGGAATACAAATCAAAATTTTACAGTCCTACTGCTACTAACAGCACATACAAAGCTTCTCCGAAACTGTTATCTGTTTAGTACAGCAATATCAGAATACAAATCCATAGTAAACATATCAGCTCTACAGAATTCTACGGAAAAAAAAAGAATGATGAGCAGTGGGAGAACATGATTGATTATTGTAAACCTAGTCGATCTAAATATAGAAACAATGTTATTTATTCTGTTCATGCTTCACTTAATTCTTTTCCATCAGGTTTTTCATTGCTCTTGCATTATAGTATAGTGTAGAATACTGCGTTATGCTAACCCTTACTGAAAATGGATATTCAAAAGGCCTCTTATAAGTCAATGGGATCGATACCAGTGGACATGTCCATGTTATCTTGAAAATTTGTAACCTATATTGTTACCTTTTCATAGTATCATAGCAGCATAGATTATAATTTAGAAAAAAGACACTTGTCCTTCAAGTTCAACCAAGGAAGGGAAGGGATTGGTTGAGGAAGGGATTTAGGGGAAAGAATTCTATAAAATATAGCCATCAACGTTATTTAGGTGTAAAAAGGCATCTAGACCCTTCTTGAAGATCTCTGCTGTCCCTGCTGTGGCCAGCGCCTGAGGCAGGCTATTCCACTGATTGACAATTCTGATAGTAAAAAAGCCCTGTCGCCTCTGGTGATCAAACCTTGTTTTCTCCAGATGGAGACAGTGCCCCCTCGTCTTTTGATTTGATTTGATCTGAAACAACTTTCCACCATATTTTTTGTATGGACCATTTGTATATATATATAAATTAATTCTCTTTTCCAGACTAAATAAAGCTAGTTGTTTGTAATCTTTCCTTATAACTGAGACCCTCCATAAATTTGTGCCAATTATCTTGGATTAAAAAAAAATAAAAAATAAAAAAACGTATTGACAGATGGGGCAGATTTACTTACCCGTCCCGTTGAGATCCCGCTGTGCGCTGTCCGATGTGGATTCGGGTACGGCGCAATCAACTATAGAGCGTCCGAGTTCCTTCCTGTGCCGCTGCTGCGCCGAAGTCCACCAGAGTTCACCTGATTCTTCCCGATTGCATGATCTTGCAACACAAATCCTTTTTTAAATTCCACGGTTTGTCCGAATCTGTCAGGTTGTCCCATGTCCACGCCCTCCGATTTCTGTCATGCGCAAGCCGGCGCCGATGCGCCAAAATCCGATCGTGTGCGCCAAAATCTCGGGGCAATTCAGCACAAAACAGAAATACTCGGGAAACCCAGAGAAAGTGCGGCATTTGGACCCTTAGTAAATGAGCCCCATTAAGAAAAAAGATGACGCAAAGCATCTGTCACATGCTCATTAGTAGTAGACTCCAGCCATTGTTATTGACTCCCAATCCAAGGAAAAAAAACATATATAAAAGTGTAAATTGTTTTTAATGAATATATATTGATGCTATTCTCCTTATGGACCGCTGCATACAAGTGGGCTATCTGTGGAATCCACTGTTGCATAACTTTACATAATGTTTGCAGAAGAATCATTTTAATGTATATTTATATTGTTATGATCAGAATATGATTGTTTTAATTAGCACATTGATTATTCCATATCCTGTTTCCCAAATAACAGTTGAAGCCTCATCCTCCGTGGGAGATGTCAGGATAGTATATCGCTCTCTCCGATTGCCTATTAATGAAACACTGAAGGCCTGTGATTCTGCAACTTAATGAAAATTACAAGCCATTATCTTTGGCAAGGGAAGTGAATTGTTTCCTGTGAATGTGGAGCTGATTTCGCATGATACATGTCCATAATGGAATAAATTGCTAATGAAGTGCTGAATTGCTGGAAGGATTCCTGTTACTTATTAGACATTTTAGATAATTAGAAGTTTTGAAAAGAAGAATTTGGGGAGGCGGGAATTCATTGTAGCTCATCAAAATAAGGTCAAGAAGATGTAACAAGGCTAGTTAAACTTTACGTGAAAACTCCAAGGGTTTCATCACGATGACATTTCGAAAAAACTATGTAGGATATGTAAAGTGAGCAGAAAAACTTTCTTAATATAAGGTCACTGGTCAAGAGCATGTAGCTTTTTCTTTTTTAGTTTGCAGCTTCTTTTCTTTTTTTCAAATTCTACTTACTGAAACATTATGGAGGAAATGTATTAAAACTGTCATTTTACACACCAGTCTTATATTCCTCGGTGCTTAACACATACTACAGGACCCCAATACTCTGTCACATATACCAATTTTACAGTAATACCAGGCAATATATAACCATTTAGGTGAAAAAATGCTAGTACAAACGATACAATAGTTTATCCCATAAGTATGGTGTACAAAACATTAATATATAGAAAATGGTACAGCCAAAGTTTACCTACCTAATCGCGGTGTCAGGTATTGGGTATTGGGGCCAATAGTCCCCATGCGTTTCGCCTGTAACCACAAGCTTCCTCAGGAGTGTTTTTAACATTCTGGATGAATTAATAAAGATGTAATATGAATTTGCACCTTTGTGGACATCCGCTTTCTTTTGTTTTATATTTAATGTCAATTTGGGTGTCTATTTCTGACTCTAGACCTTTTCAAAAAATACAGTCTTATATTCCTCCCGCCACCACCTCCAGCATGCCGGATCTAGTAAGAGGCTCCAACTTCTTAGTAGATCCAACCATTATTTCCGCCAAGTCTGACTTGGCGGAGACTATAGTACATACAACAGGCCGGGGCATTTAACCCCTTTTTGCCCCACTCTCTGCCCTATACTGTGCCCAAAGAGGCAGGCAGGGTAATATAATAATAATTCCTTTCTATAGCACACACAGATTCCACCATGCTGCACAGAGCTTGCCAAATCAGTCCTTGTCCCCATGGGGCTCACAATATAAACAACCTAACAGTATGTTTTGGAGTGTGGGAGGAAACTGCAGGATCCAGAGGAAACCCCCACAATCATGGAGAAAACATACAAACTCTTTGCAGATGTTGACCTGGGTGGGACTTGAACCCAGGACCCAGCACTGCAAAGCTGTAGTGCTAACCACTGAGCCACCGTGCAGGGTGGAAAAACTTAAAAAAAATGGAGATTTATATATTCCCTTCTTACATTCCCTTTCCACCAGAAAACTGACAAAGAAGGCATAATAGATCTGCTTCTATACTCACCGGCCACTTTATTAGGTACACCTGTCCAACTGCTCGTTAACACTTAATTTCTAATCAGCCAATCACATGGCGGCAACTCAGTGCATTTAGGCATGTAGACATGGTCAAGACAATCTCCTGCAGTTCAAACCGAGCATCAGTATGGGGAAGAAAGGTGATTTGAGGCCTTTGAACGTGGCATGGTTGTTGGTGCCAGAAGGGCTGGTCTGAGTATTTCAGAAACTGCTGATCTACTGGGATTTTCACGCACAACCATCTCTAGGGTTTACAGAGAATGGTCCGAAAAAGAAAAAACATCCATTGAGCGGCTGTTCTGTGGGCGGAAATGCCTTATTGATGCCAGAGGTCAGAGGAGAATGGGCAGACTGGTTCGAGCTGATAGAAAGGCAACAGTGACTCAAATCGCCACCCGTTACAACCAAGGTAGGCAGAAGAGCATCTCTGAACGCACAGTACATCGAACTTTGAGGCAGATGGGCTACAGCAGCAGAAGACCACACCGGGTGCCACTCCTTTCAGCTAAGAACAGGAAACTGAGGCTACAATTTGCACAAGCTCATCAAAATTGGACAGTAGAAGACTGGAAAAACGTTGCCTGGTCTGATGAGTCTCAATTTCTGCTGCGACATTCGGATGGTAGGGTCAGAATTTGGCGTCAACAACATGAAAGCATGGATCCATCCTGCCTTGTATGAACGGTTCAGGCTTGTGGTGGTGGTGTCATGGTGTGGGGAATATTTTCTTGGCACTCTTTGGGCCCTTTGGTACCAATTGAGCATCGTTGTAACGCCACAGCCTACCTGAGTATTGTTGCTGACCATGTCCATCCCTTTATGACCACAATGTACCCAACATCTGATGGCTACTTTCAGCAGGATAATGCGCCATGTCATAAAGCTGGAATCATCTCAGACTGGTTTCTTGAACATGACAATGAGTTCATTGTACTCAAATGGCCTCCACAGTCACCAGATCTAAATCCAATAGAGCATCTTTGGGATGTGGTGAAACGGGAGATTCACATCATGGATGTGCAGCCGACAAATCTGCGACAACTGTGTGATGCCATCATGTCAATATGGACCAAAATCTCTGAGGAATGCTTCCAGCACCTTGTTGAATCTATGCCGCGAAGAATTGAGGCAGTTCTGAAGGCAAAAGGGGGTCCAACCCGTTACTAGCATGGTGTACCTAATAAAGTGGCCGGTGAGTATATATTATTTCTTTTCTCTATGTTAGCTTTGTCCCTTTATTTAGATTTCATCATTTTCAGTCTTGAAAAATATGAGATCGGAGATTTTCAGTGTATGAGATGTTCATAATATGATATATAAGTATCCCATAAAAATTACTTGCCAAACCTAAATTAAATTATGAGGATACCACTACATTAACCGTCTTGGTGGTTAATGCATCATATACTCAAGTTACCTGGCTTCCTCAGAGAGATGGGGCTTATTTATCAAGATTGAAATGTTAATACATCGCTAGCACATGCGATTATTTTCCACTTTCTGTTGCTGCAACTCCACGGGAGCATGGAGGGGAGTGAAGGGGAGTGCCGCTGGCATGGGAGTGGGATGTTCCTGGGACGTTCCTGTTCCTGCGCTGGCGCATTCAGAAGACATGTTGTAATGTTGTATTATTGTAACTGGCTGCGCAGTAGCAGCAGCGGGGCTATCATAGATTCAGGAATATGCACTGCAGGAAAAAATGCTGAAGGAATAAAAAAATGTTACAGGTTACAGGACCTAATTGTGTGTAATGAACTCTACATCAGCTACAGTCTAAGAAAGAAATGGCTGCCTCTTTGAAAATCCAAAAGTTATCCATCAAGAGCGAAGGAAACCACAATTTAAATGTAGTGTTGCGTTTCAGGTGAAACAACCAAAACTTAGTTATTGGTCTGAAACGCATTGGGGCTTATTTACTGAGGGTCCTGCGGCCGCATTTCCGTCAGGTTTCCCAACTTTTCCAGGATCGTGCCCCTGGGACAGTCATTTAGAAGGGGATTGTGTCGCACACAATTGGATTTTGGCGCATCGGCGCTGGCTTTCATGCAACAGAAATTGGGGGGCGGGCAGGTGGATGATCCGATGGATTTGGACTGAGCGCAGGATTTAACATTTAAATTGTGTCGCACTTACATGCACCAGGAAGAAGAAGGTCAACTCCGGTGGGACTGAGCAGGGAGTGACACATGCAGGAAAGCGGGCACACGATCTTAGTGAATCGCACCGGAGTCCATGATCATCGGACAATGCACAGCGGGGATCGCGACAGGACCGGGTAAGTAAATATGTCCCATTGTGTATTCAATAAATTTACCTTACTTGGAAGTAACGTGGTGCCTCTGTATGTTCTTAGTCTATATACACTTTGCCATTTCTCACATAAATGCTACATCGCAGTTCTACTGAGATCACTCAACCATATCATGTGTTTGAGAGCCTCTTGTGTCTTTTGATAGATGATGGGAAAGTGCCTGAGCAAAAGGTTCCTAAGTCACCAGTGTTTAAGCAAAAGTATCCAAACCTGTTATACCTGTCCTCTGCCTAGATGACTGTTTAGGACTTTATCCACAATGCTAAGCTGTGGCTAAAGTGAGTTCACTTCTAAGGCAGTGGTGTCCCGCAGACATGTCTAGATCCTTGTATGGGGTTAAAGTGTAGATGTCAGGGGTCCCAAAGGACTACTCCATTCAATCTAGCGATACAATGAAGCTCATCTGTATTACACCATTGTCATTATGCAGGAAATCACCATGGATTTCTAACAGACTCCATTAAAATTCAATGACACTATAAAATTCCATAAGACACTATTTGGTTTGGATTCTTTGAGGAACCCATCTACCAGAGTTATGACTTTTGTAACAGCGGGTACAACAGAAAAAAAAATAGAAGTGGTCGAAAACATAAATTTTTTTGCATTCCTTATCCTAAACAGTATGTTCAGCCCATTCATTTTAATGAGAATATTGTTATGCCTCATTTGTCCTGTGGAGGCACTGCAGTGGACTGTAACACTTGTCTACCATGTGACTTCCATGGGTTACAACAACAGAACGGCCACGATCAGGGGAGCCTTCATTTCTATTAATGACAGCAACTTAATAGCCTGTTGTGTCCATACTGAAGGCATACGCTAACGGCAATGTATCTGTCTTCTCATCTTGTCACTCCAGATTTCTTCAATTAAATATTCGGAACTGCTTATTTACACATGATTAATTTTTGGAATGTCAAGAGGACAAAAATAAACATTCCATAATACACAAATTACTCTTGTATATTATTACAGCAGAAACATCCCTGATTTATTTCCTCTCTGCTGGTGCACGTGGACCTCTCCCATCTCCAATTGTAAATAATTCAGGGAGAGGTGTTAATAAAAATGTTCAGGCAGAGGAAATCATAGCATGTGTTTTTCTTGTGCACAAAATCATTCTGTTTGCTTTCTGCCCTTGAGTTTTAATGAATAATACATAGAGAGTAGGATGAAGTGTTATTTCCTCGCTATGTCCTATTGTGGAGTGTTACAATTGCATTTAAAGAGGCAGCTGCCTTTCACATGTCTGTGCCCTAATGGTAGTGTCATATTTCAGGCTTTTGTGAAAATCTGATTAATTGCAGGTTATGTTAAAAAGATCAATTATTTCTGGAAACAACATATTTCTTATCACCATGGGGAATCATATACAACTATACAGGGCAAGACAGTGCAAATCCTGACATCTCCCCTCCTGTGACCCCACATGTATGAACATACTTTACAACCAGCCTCCTTGTTTGAACACCTTTTTACTAGTTTATAAAGTTTAGGTCAGCTTTTAAGAAGGTGTAAAGTATGGTCCCTGCCCAACTAGTGTGATTGCAAAGAATATTTTATAATTGTAACTACAGACAAATTTTTTTTAGTCTCTGTGACAATTTAATTTTAAAAATGTTGGGTTGTCAGAAGAACCAGGATTAACAATAAAGATTCATTGCAGAGACCTTTACTAACTGTTACAGCTGTTTATTGTAGCCGAGGGCTAAAGTACAGTAAATTACCAATTACCAGAGGTCCTTTTGTAACTACTGGCCGTCTGTAAGTCGGGTGTTCTTAAATAGGGGACCGCCTGTAACCTATGTTGTACAAGGTGTAAAAGTCTCCAAAAATTGTCTAAAACCTTTGTTAAAGAAAGCGCAACTTGCAAAAATTACAAGAGATTTCAGTTTCAACGGAAAGTACGAGTAAATATGTTTATATGTACTGTTAAAGGGGATTTCAATGAAGACATACTTGCCCAGCTCTGGTTCCTGATTCATGCATCACATTGTTACTTCTAATTTTGGGCCTGTGCCCGATTAGAAGTGTCATGGGACCCACTGTTCGGACTAGGGGGCAACACAGAAAGAGGATTCCCCCGGAAAACAGAAGTAATGTCAAAGGAGGTCCTCAGAATTTGAGATGGCACAGGACCAAAAACTGGAAGCACCAAAGCAAAGCATGGACTGGGAGCTGGCGCAGGGAATGTATGTGTTCTTTGTTTTTTTTCTGAACTGGCCCTTATCCCTTGGGGTTTTCTATTTTCACAGAAAACTGTGATACTTCCTATTATTTGCACTCATTTTATTAAACAATACATATGTGATTACATATCAGCTGGACAAACCCATCAAAGAGTAAGAGAATCCTCAGGAGGGTTTAAACTCTTATACAATATGGAGCCACAGTAAATATAATTACACTGAGTAAGCAAAACCCCATGAAGAAATAGCACATTCAATGTGCAACACCCCTGCCAATGCATAAGCAAGGTGGTTGTTGCGAATTGTGCCCTCTCCTGGTCAGGAGCTATCTGGTGAGACTGAGCAACTCATCCACAGCTACCTCTAGGAGAACTTAGCGATTGCAGCGGTAGCAACTGCCTGTTAACACTGTATTATGTGACTGTCCAATTATACTGTTGTAATACAAGCTGGTTGGAGAGGTGCTACCACCTGACCAGGGAGTATATAAACTCCTGCTGGGCAGAAGCACATTGTCCTTTTTGTTAGAGTCTGCAGAAAGAACCAGACCTCATGGTCTGTCTGCCACAGCCACTGTCCAAATTTGAGATCCACCACCTAGCCTAGCATCAGCCCAGCCTGAACCTAGTACCAGGCTGCGTGCAACCAGGCTCTCCATGACTCATTTGGCCATTGCCTGTTGTTCAATAAAGAACTGTAAGTTGATTTGCACAATGTCGCCTCCGTCTGGATCCGGCTGTTTACCACCATCACCCAGGGATTCATCCTACGGACATTCAGGGGTTGCCCCAGGGAGAAACCAGTACATCAGCCTCTCCCTCCATATTTCTTGCACACACCACCTGCTGGAGACCTGCCAGGCTGTAGGTCAGCCCTCTGGTCCCCATACCAAGCACCATGACCACAGCGTGCCCTAGACCACATTAGTCAGCCACTCCGGTATTCTGGGCCCCGGCTGCCTCCAGGCCCACAAGAAAAGGCTAGGCCCCGGTGAGGGATGTTGCAAATGTCCAGTATAAAGTGCCATTATACCTTAATTCAAGTGAGCAGGCAAGTGATATATTTTTCTATTTAATTATTATGAAGTTGCTTGTATGTAAATGATTGTTTCTACAAAAAAATGCCAAAATTTATGATTATTTGAAAATCTTCCAGCAATTGTCATCTGGTGAGACTGAGCAACTCATCCACAGCTACCTCTAGGAGAACTTAGCGATTGCAGCGGTAGCAACTGCCTGTTAACACTGTATTATGTGACTGTCCAATTATACTGTTGTAATACAAGCTGGTTGGAGAGGTGCTACCACCTGACCAGGGAGTATATAAACTCCTGCTGGGCAGAAGCACATTGTCCTTTTTGTTAGAGTCTGCAGAAAGAACCAGACCTCATGGTCTGTCTGCCACAGCCACTGTCCAAATTTGAGATCCACCACCTAGCCTAGCATCAGCCCAGCCTGAACCTAGTACCAGGCTGCGTGCAACCAGGCTCTCCATGACTCATTTGGCCATTGCCTGTTGTTCAATAAAGAACTGTAAGTTGATTTGCACAATGTTGCCTCCGTCTGGATCCGGCTGTTTACCACCATCACCCAGGGATTCATCCTACGGACATTCAGGGGTTGCCCCAGGGAGAAACCAGTACATCAGCCTCTCCCTCCATATTTCTTGCACACACCACCTGCTGGAGACCTGCCAGGCTGTAGGTCAGCCCTCTGGTCCCCATACCAAGCACCATGACCACAGCGTGCCCTAGACCACATTAGTCAGCCACTCCGGTATTCTGGGCCCCGGCTGCCTCCAGGCCCACAAGAAAAGGCTAGGCCCCGGTGAGGGATGTTGCAAATGTCCAGTATAAAGTGCCATTATACCTTAATTCAAGTGAGCAGGCAAGTGATATATTTTTCTATTTAATTATTATGAAGTTGCTTGTATGTAAATGATTGTTTCTACAAAAAAATGCCAAAATTTATGATTATTTGAAAATCTTCCAGCAATTGTCATCCATAAAAGCACCATATGTTCACGTTTTCATGGTTAAACCTAAGCGCACATGGAACGGGTTGTTGATTTACAAGCCTTGCAAACTGATTCTGTGTTTTGACTACATAAGTCAGCACTCACGGACTGCTGCTTAAGAGCATTGGCTATTAAACAGCATTGCTTGGAGTATTGTTACACTGTGCTTCCTTATTTTATGCTTTCTTGCCAAATTTTTTTAAAAATATTTTGGTTTGTTGTTAAGCATCACAATAAAAAAAAAAACATCATTTTCCCCTAGGCTCTATGGACCCTGTTCTAGGATAGGGCTGACAATGTGTAAAGTAAAACACCACTACATACATCTCTACAGCCACAAACATATATCCTTATAATTACATTGATCACCCTGGGTCCTGGTGATTGTAGATTTTTAATATTTCATTGTTTGTAGTGTTACTCACATTATACTTTTAAAGAGAGCAAAGATAAATGTTTTATATACACCTTGGCTAATGCGTCTTAGCGAGGCCATATCTAGGCCTTTTTTGCAAAATGACCCACCATTAAAATAAAAAACAATAATACTTACCTTGTTCCGGTCTTCCCTGTGCCTGCACATTCGCACAGTGACGCCAGCGTACAACACCCCGACTTCACTGTGCATGCACTGTGGTAATGATATAGGGTGTACAGTTTAGGATTAGAGATGAGCGAGTATACTCGTCCGAACTTGATGCTCGTTCGAGTATTACCGTACTCGAAACGGCTCGTTGCTCGGACGAGTATTTCGCCTGCTCAATAACGAGCTTTCACTTAACGAAACACAGTGAAGAACAGTGAAGAACACAGTGAAAACAGTGAGCACAGTGAACACAGGATCATTTAAGTAAAGAACACAGTGAAGAACAGTTTGCTGATTTTTCCGTACATCTGCTAACTTGTCAGAAGACATTGGGGCAGATTTACTTACCCGGTCCATTCGCGATCCAGTGGCGCATTCTCTGCGATGTATTCGGGTCTTCCGGCGATTCACTAAGGCAGTTCCTCCAACGTCCACCAGGTGTCGCTGCTACGCTGAACTCCGCCGAGGTCCGCCGGAGTTCACAATCCATTGCTGGGTGCAGGTAAGCACGTGTCCAGTGACACTTTTTTCTTTTAAATGTGGCGGTTTTTCCGAATCCATTGGGTTTTCGTTCGGCCACACACCCCCGATTTCCGTCATGTGGACGCTAGCGCCGATGCGCCGCAGTCTGATCGTGTGCGCCAAAAACCCGGGGCAATTCAGGGAAAATCGCTGCAAAACGGAAAAATTCGGGAAACCCGCCGTAAAAACGCGATTCGGGCCCTTAGTAAATGACCCCCATTATTTCTCAATAAAATGACACATTGAAAAATGCTTAAGTCTCCCATTGACTTCAATGGGGCTCGTTATTCGAGACGAGCACTCGAGCATCGGCAAAAGTTTGTCTCGAATAACGAGCACTCGAGCATTTTAGTGCTCGCTCATCTCTACTTAGGATCCATTGAAGAACTTTGCAGGCACAGGGTGTACAAGAGATGGGTCCGATGTGCCTCATGTTTTGACCATTTCCTGTAATATTCTCTACAGATTGAAGTTATTAGAAATTCCACATGTCCATTAAAAAGAGCAACATATTTACGGATTAGACAATGGAATAATGAACACTTGTTTCACAAAAAGTGAAATTTAGCTCTGGTCACAAAGATCCAAACCACCTTATTCATGAAATGATTTTATGAATTCATGAAGTTTTACATTAATTGTATGTCTAATTGTAAGCTTTTGCGGCTTTACAAAAGTGCTGTCCAGGCAAAGAATTGGTCATCCATATGTATGTAGTTTTGTCTACTACTGCAGCGTATACCTTCTAGGGACCCACTTTAATTCTACTATATCAGAACTAAAAAAAAGATGGAAGAGGGAAGGATATACACTGACAGTGATTCCTAAATTTAGACCTACCTACTTGCTAATCCTACCCTAGACTGTAGGTGACAACTGGTCAATATTCCCTTCCTTCACAAGAGTGAAAACACTGTGATAAAACACTACAGAGAAGAATGATGGTATAAATATGGGTCAAGAGACAAACAGATGGTCAGAAGACAAGCAAGGGTCAGAAGATCAAAAACCAGATCCAGAAGACCTCCAAAGCTCCAAAGAAGACTTATAGCAAACACTGGGAAGAGATCACAGTCCAGGTCCAGAGAGTGATTGGAACAGACCCTGGACATCCAGACATCTATTCATCACATGGTGCTTAACTGTATGTGGTCCAGAACAAAATCAGCAGAAGACAAATGAGTGTGGTGCAAATTAATGAAGACGTCCGGGTATGAAATAAAGCAGTGTTCAGACTAGTGCAGGACATCATGCAAACTTAGTTTAAAATCACAGACAGTAATACATCTTCTGGCAGAGGATGGTGCTGAAGCATGAATGGGCACAGATGTTACATCCACAACTTTTGCCATTCAGAAATGGTGGGCAATAAGAAATTAGTTTTTCAAAATCACTAAATGATCCAATTTTTGCTTTTATCCATTTAAAATTTTTGATGTTGAAATCTTCAATTCTCTTCCAATCTTCAGCAAATCAGGAGGCCAAAGTGCATAACAAAATTCAGCACTTTTGAAATGCAGAGACATTTTTATCTAAGGGTTTAATTCTTTGACTTTTCTATTCTATTGCTTCATGGCTAAAGTTCTGAAACATGTGTAAAAGTAGTATGTAATAACCAGTTATACATCAAGATCATCCAGCTGTCTTTCATCTACTGTCACATCCATAGGCACCAGCCATTGTATAGTTTGGTAGGGAGATGGGAGGGGGGTACAACTATTCCGTGCTCTAAACTATTCCCTAGTGATATTCTCTTATCTTTGATGAGTGACAAAGGCTTCATCCCACCAGATTGTAGATATTTTAGGAAGAAGACTCAACAAATAGATTAAACAGTCAAAAGAAAAGTTAAAATTAGACTATAAAACATACTGTAACCGTATAATACATTTCAAAAATATATTGTCTTAGATAAACAAACTTGGAATTTTAGTCCTTTTAGTTCTTTTATTTTCTTTTTCTGCTCAGTTATACAAGAAGAAGAATATTTTTTTTTAAGTAAATGAAAGAAGTCGCTTTCAAAGAACAACAATGTTTTCATGTAACATGTCCCAGGGACTGGCATTGCCGATGAAAGGAGAGAACATGGCAAAGTTTATGGAGGACACACTGTGTGGAGAAGAAGCGTGTTTCATACATTGTTTGAAGTAGTTTTTAGCTTTATCTTTCTAACATTATTGTCAACTTTAAAGTTAGCAGATGTATAATGAGGAATATAGAACCTGTCTCGTCACCAGCATTATACGGCAGAAGATACTAGGGCTCTAGAGCAGCAATAGAATATAATCAGCGCAGTGCATTGTGCACAGTATGAACTGGGTGCTATGGCGGGCAGAGAGGCAAAGTAGTCAATATGTTATGACTCAATGCTCAAATATTCAATTTCATGGCTACTTAGATGTCTGTTACAATTTATTGATTATTGATTGTGTTGTTGTGTAGATACTAAACATGACACCTCATTTTGCAAACTATTGCAAAGAATTGGCCTAATTTACAGTAGTTTGGTAATAAGTATGGCCATATTACCATATCCCACAGTGATGCCTATATTGTTCTTTGTGTAAGGCTCCATGCACACTGACATTTGCCTGACTGTAACTGGGCAATCATACAGGTGCGGCACGCTGGAGAGGAGAAGGGATGAACGCTGCACACCCCTCCCCTCTCCACACAGTCATTCTTAGAGCCATAAATAGAGCAGGCTCAATTTTTGGGGTGTGCACGGAATGCTGAGCACACATTGGGGCAGATTTATCAAGCAGTCTGAAAGTCAGAATATTTCCAGTTCCCATGGCAACCAATCACAGCTCAGCTTTCATTTCACCAGTGCTCATGAATATTTTAAAGGGGAGCTGTGATTGGTTGCCATGGGCAACTGGAAATATTCTGACTTTCAGACTGCTTGATAAATCTGCCCCATTGTGTTCACCGTACCAAGCCCTGGGGAGGTATTTAAAATACTAAGCCCAGGAGAGGTGCTGGAGAGGTAAAACCAAAGCTGTACTTACCTCCTCCGTCTCTCCCGGTGTTCCATGCCCCTGTTTGTTTGCTTCCGGTCAGCTGACGTGGTTGGCCATGCCCACCTGTTACCATATCTCAGCCCATGTAACGGGAATAAGGAAGGGTGGGTGTGGCCTGACACATTGGATGGCCAGGCGCCAAACTCAGCTGAGCTTCCGTGCCTCTGTAAATAAACAGGGGCACAGAACACCGGGAGAGACAGAGGAGGTGAGTACAGCTTTGTTTTTGTTTTTTTAAATACCTTCACACCCGTCTGCAGGGTTTTCAAAAGAGTCGGACAACCCCTTTGACTACTACTCATTAGTCGTGATGGAACCCAAAAAACACCAGGTAAGGATAATAAATCCTCACCTATGACATATGACGTTACATGCCAGTGGGCAAAGGGGTTAACATAGGCAATCAGGACATAGAACAGGGCATAGTAGTGGCCATATTAACTTCTTTTGCTGCCATACTACAGATCTGTAAAAACCTAGTGATCCCCTTTCCCAATAGATCTCAATAGGCGAACATCTTTGTACCCTATGAAGTGAAGTGGAGTCACAAGTCCCCTGTTCTCCTGAGGGGGTCAGTGTCTCAGAGGTAGGACCTGCACATATTAAGCATTTACAAGGTTAGAAGTCTGAAATGTCAGCAATCCATGGAGCCGATGTGTTATTCTCATCTTTATTAATCAGTGTTATACAATTAGCAACCTTAATCTAATATTTGTTTGTAGACTTCAGTGTAAGCTGTTTAGTAAAAAATGAGCAAGAAATAAGAGATTTGGTTAAGTTAAAATTCTCATTCAACCGCTCACAAAATCATCTCACTTCCCATACATGTGTAGATTAGATACATACTGTATCCACATATACACATACTGTGCAGTGATTGTTTTCACATATCGAATGTCCTGGAGTAACTTCATGTCCCACAGCCGTCCTGAGTGTTGAATCCAGGTGATTGGGTAGGACCTTCAAAGTGTGAACCTATCCTAGGACAGATATCTTGTTTCTAAAGGACAACATGGCTACACTATCATATTCACTATGGTATATTTTTAATAACACCCCAATGAAGAAATGTATGTACACGGTAGATGATTTAACTGGTTAAGGACCAGGACTGGGGGGGTGGAATATAGGGTTATATATTAGATAGATTTTTTATTATTTTTTGGGTATGAATTTTAATTTAAAGGAAATCTACCATCAAAATCAAGCAAGATAAACCAGGGACACTTACTCATAGATCCAGGCATCATGATTGTGGCAAACTTCTTATATTTGCTTCTTCCTTCTAAAAACAACTTTTAAAGTTATGCTAATGAGCCTGAAAGGTTCCTGGGGGTATTACCAGAGCCCCTCACAGGCTGCTACAGTGTATGAGGAGCACTTCCCCTCCCATTGTGTGATGACACTTCCACAGGGAGACAGTGAAACAACCTGTGAAGCTACAGCATGGAGGGGCTCTGGTAACACCCCCCAGAGCCCTTCAGGCTCACTAGCATACGTTTTTCTAATTGATTTTAGAAGGAAGGAGGCATGGATAACACATATAAGAAGATTATCACAATGTCTGGATCTAAGAGTAAATGCCCCTGGTTTTTCATGCCTGATTTTGATTTCCTTTAAACAAAATTTTAGGCTTACAAGTTGAAAATTTAAAAAAAATAATAATGTTTCTATATTTTAACTATTTTATTTTTCTGACTATAATACCACAATATGAGTTCTGTCTTTCAGGAATGGGTCCCCTTCAGCTGTCTGTAACACGGGATCAGACATTTGGCTGCCTGATTGCAACGCCTAAAGCTAGCAACGAAAATATTCAATGGTCTTGGTTTCAGGTTCCCGGACTGCCTGCCGTAGTTATAAAGTGGCCAGTCTGGAAGCAGTTAAAGGCCATAACTTGCTTTTGATGAATCTTCATAAATAAAATCAATTTCAGCATCTTTTCTCCTTACACACAAGGCTGGATTATTTTTACTTTTAGTTTTATTTGGGGTTAAGAATACAAAAAAAAGCTATTCCATAATGCATAGTACTTTGTTTTTGAATTCTTAATTGAATTCTTAATAAATTAACTCCCTATTGTGTTAGGGTCAAATTTCAATATATATTATAAACAAGGTGTCTACAGTGATGGTTAACATTTATTATTATTTATTGTGAAATAGGAAAATGTGTTAGGATCAGGGGTAGTGGACCCACTGGACCACCGTGAGCAATGACGGTAGCCAACACCTGGGAGCGGAATGTAAGTGGCACCCGGTTTTCACCAGAGCCCGCCTCAAAGTGGGTTGGACTTGCTGCAGCGTGGTACCACCAGGTCACTCCACAGGCGTGTCTTTGCTTGTGGTGGTGGCCAAGGCGAGGCACAGAATTATAAGGCTGAGATGGAGTCATGGACAGGCTAGAGGTCAGGACAGGCGGCTCAGGATCAAAGTCAGGAACAAGGTAGAAGGTCCAGACTGGCAGCAGAGGAGAGAAGTATCCATCAGGGGACACAGGAAGAGGCCAGCAATTTCACAGGGAAGGCGGGCGGCCGGTGCCAATCATCTGCACGCTGGTCTTTTACATCTTAGAGAGTAGGAGTGGGCACGCCCAAATAGGCGGGGACGCGTGCGCCAGAGTGCGGAGACCACCACTGGAGCAAGTGAAGGTAAGCAGGGGATATTATTTATTTATATACAATGTGTGTTTGTTTTTATACTTTATATGTTACCCATAGGTCATAATGGACCCCTGAGGGACATTTTCACAGGTTTTTTTAACCAGCGATCAGTGTCTATAAGAGGAAGAGGCACTGCTGCTGCCTCTATTCACTACAGCTTGTTCAGTGCTATGTGGTGAAGCAAAGAGAAGACACTAGGGTCCTGCTCCTGTGAAGGAGCAGGAAAAACTGCAGAGATATCAAACACATTGCTGTAGACCTAGGACCACCTAGCACCACCAATGGTCTGAAGATAGTGGGTGGTCGTAAAGGAGTTAGTTTTGAACATCATAGTGATCACAAGTTTTAGCTGATGAGCAATTTGAGGTGCTCGATCTCCTATGGTGGTGATCTTCGTGGCATTGGGGCGGACCTTGTGGGCATCCCGATGACACGCGATCATATGACCGGAGGTCGGTTCCGGCCCCTGGCCTCCCATTGGACCATCCATCTTTGACGCATTCGGGGTGGGCCCAGTGCGGAGGGGTATGACTCCCCGGCCCGTTCCCATTGGTTGACGGCCACCCTGTGACGACAGAGGAGGGGGTGGTGTTAGCTTTATATACCCAGTGTTCCCCGCGGGTGCTTGCCGCTGTCATCAATGCGGGGACATGTTGTACCAGTGTTAAAATAGACTCGACCTAAAATTAATCTTTTAGTCTAGTCAATTATCAGTTATGTGCATTATGATCCCTGAAGAATGTGTTCAGGAAACACGTCGGATCAATATAATAAAATAATCTTGTATGAGAGCTAGTGGGGGATAGTTAGTAATTTAGGGCTGCGCAGAACAGTCTATATGTGAATACAGCAATGGACTGATAGTGTGGCAGCACACTCTATCCTTACATCCCAGAGGTATATAGCCTCCTCTGCACATCCACTGATCCCGGCCTTTGTCAGTGATCATCTATCTGCAGTCTGGGGTCACAGATTCACTTATATTTTACACTCATCGGTGTAGGGTCTACACTGTAGTTATCACAGTTTGGGCAACATGTATCACTCGTTATTTCTGTTGTTTTTGCGCCTTTTCATTCATTTCATTTAGCGCCATTTTTGCGACTAAATGCCAAACTAGCCGTGCAGCAAAAATAGCCAGCTTTCCCTCATCTATCTTACCAATCCAGATGTTTTGCTGCGCCTAATGATATTCATCACATGCAACGTTTTCATTTAGGCGCAAAAACAGGCGCAAAAACACTCCAGCCTGAAGGTGGCGTTAACTGAGAAGAAAGCACTGAGCCCCATTGCAGAAGAGCTCATTTCTAGCAGCAGAGCTCAGACAGACCCTGCAGACACTAGAACATATAAGGGCACATTCACATGGCCGTCTGCGGGGACGTACATGCGGCCGCAAATTTGCGGCCGCATGTACGTCCCCATAGACGGCAATAGCGGCGCGGCGCATGCTCTATCTTTTGGCGTGTGTGCGGCCGTGCGCCGCTATTCTCTATGGAGGGAGGAGGGGCTGCCTCCTCCTCCTCTCCAGCACACGGCGGTATGCCCGCACGGCGGGTATACCGCTGTGTGAATGTACCCTAATACAGACATGAGATGCTCTGCAGACAGGAGCTGCAGACTCTATTTACAGTTCATCACCTTCTATTTACAAAACATTCTGCAGAATCCTGAGCTCACAGCAAGAGAGAAGAGAACTTTGCAGAATGCTTGCAGAAGTTTGCAGAATGTTGCAGACACTACATACAAGTGTCCCCCATGTAATTCTGCACAGAATCACCAGTGTGTCTGAGGGGGATACTGTGCAGAATTACAGGGGTGCAGCAGGAGACCAGCACTGGGGGATCCCCTCCAGGAGAAGCCCCTGCTGAGGAGGTCACTGGGTGCAGGGTGTCACACACCTGGGTGCTGCTCTGAGTGTTATCTTCATTCTGGGATGTGGGAGAAGCAGAGAGGAGCTTGTAGCAGGATTACATGTAAGTGCCTGAATCTAACATTGCGCATAAACTGTGCCAAAATTGCACCTAAACTGTGTTAAAGTAAAGCGATTAATAAGAGGCAGGAAATTACCTTATCACAGTTGCTGTTAATTCTGGCAAAACAGTGCGCCAGAAATTAGGCGCAACTACTACACTTAGGCGCACAAAAGTGATAAATGTGGCCCTTTATGTATTATTTTGGAAATTTTAACAATTTATTAAAAGTTAAGTTTTAACCAATCTATACTCTCTTTAATTCTCCTCAGTGAACCGAGGTGCTCCATACAGCATGGACTTTTAATATGACCTATAAAAATGTACAAAACACAGACCGTTCCTTCACAAACACAATGTCAAGTTTTGTCAAAGGCAGCCCTACACAATTAACACAATGGGGCACATTTACTTACCCGGTCCGTTCGCGATCCAGCGGCGCGTTCTCTGCACTGGATTCGGGTCCGGCCGGGATTCATCAAAGCAGTTCCTCCGACGTCCACCAGGTGGCGCTGCTGCGCTGAAGTCCGCTGGAATGCCTCGAAATACACCGGCCTATCCAGGATGAAGGTGAGTGAAATTTTCGCGACACAATTTTTTTTTTTAAATGCGGCGGTTTTTCCGAATACGTCGGGTTTTCGTTCGGCCACGCCCCCCGATTTCCGTCGCGTGCATACCGGCGCCAATGCGCCAAATTCCGATCGCGTGCGCCAAAAACCCGGGGCAATTCAGGTACAATCGGCGCAAATCGGAAATATTCGGGTAACACGTCGGGAAAACGCGAATCGGGCCCTTAGTAAATGACCCCCATTGTCTAATTTTCAGTTGTTTTCATTTTTATTTATAGAGCAGAAAACACTAAAATGATGAAAGGCAACAAATTAAAAAAACAGCAATTTACCACTTTACGTAAAATGTAAAAGCATGTTGTTAAGTAAACTCTAATGTTTCTTGCAGGGTTATTGTTGCAGACACCATGGGGAACCGAACTGCCCAACTCTTGCTCCTAGAGTACTACAGGGTTTAATGCATTTATGATCTTTGTTTTGGCTCAAATGAACAGAACTGCAATTACAGAATCAAATACAACCAGACCTAAAGGAGAATTACATTTACATTACTTGAAATTAAATTTCTCCGAGTGATATTTGTAAATCGTGCGTGCATGGAAATGTATTAAACTTGAGCCATGCATACATTTATACACATTACAGACACAGTCATTTCAGGTTGCATTATAAAGTAATGGATTTTAATGTAAGGAGAGCATAATGAGCCAGTTTGAAGATAATCAGTATGTATGGTGCCAGGGGGCAAGATAAGATCTATTGACATCCTAAATGTTACTATTCATTGATTTCAATGGCGATCATAATAGTTTAATTAATGTATTCATGATTGTAGTTGTCAAAGCTGGAACTGCTAATTAAAAGCCATAATACAATCATTCACTTTGCTACAATTATGTCTCATATGTCAAAGGCTGTGACATATCTATACGTTTATTACCCTTGTTCTTGTACCCTTCAACACTGTCTCATGACTGTGCTATAATAATATATTGTGATGTTTTTTATTCTTGGACTATGCATTCGTTACTGTGACATATAGTAATAGTGATGATTTATCAATGTATTAGAATATTCTTTATTATAATTATTATTAATTCATCACTATTTTTAATCCATGTGGTGTGACATCATTTTTACATTGATTACAAGCCCAAAATACAAAATTAATTTTTGAATGTCATTTTTAAGACCCCTTAGGTCAGAATGGCGCACCCAGGGATTTGGCGCATTTAACCACTTGGTTGCCATCGCATCTATAAGGTTTGCATTCTTCCTCTAAAGTTACAATGGGGCCCCATAATGTAATCACTGACTCACAACAAACCAAAGTAAAATATTAATATCATTAAAATGACTTTAGCATAGGGTGAGACCATATGATTACACATATATGATATTCTGTTATTCTTAAAGTATTCATGTAGGATAAATATTATTCCAGAATACACAAATATAAATACATGATAGTATTATGTTGTTATTATTATATGAGTAGTAGAATGTAGGTTTATGTATAATATATTGATATGCTTTTTAGTGGGAATCGTAGACATAATGGGGCTCATTTACAAACGGTCTGCAGACCGCACAAACGTTGGATGTTCTGACGATTACTGATTTGTGCCGTATCTAAAAGGCTATTGTGGCGCACGTGATCGGAAGGATTTAACTTTCAAATTGTGTCGCAAGCCAAGCACTTACATGCACCAGGAAGAAGAAGAAGAACTCCGGCGGACCTGAGCGGGGAAGCGACACATGCAGGAAATCGGGCGCACGATCTTAGTGAATCTCGCTGGAGTCCAAGATCATCTGAGAACTCACAGTGGGGATCGAGACAGGACTGGGTAAGTAAATGTGCCCCAGTGAATGAGATAAGTTGGGTATATTCCATTGTACTTAAAGGTAGATGGTATATGGTCAGTTGCCGTTAGTTAACTCCTATGGTAGCCCCTGTAAGTGATAACATTCAACACACCAACATTTTTTGTTAAACTATTCTACAATTTTAAAAAATGTCCCACATAGCCCTGTCAACATACAAAATAAAAACGTTAAGGCATTACTTAAACAATTTTTTTTTTTTATAAAAAGGGTCCTTAATATACCGATTAAAATACTTGTATCTACATTGTCCATAAAAAATGATAGATTTAAGTTAATACCCAAATATGCGCTTATCAAAAGTGTTATCCATCCCGCAAAGAAACAAGCCCTCTGCCAGTTATGTCAAGAAAAAATCTAAAACTGCAAAAAAGCTATTGCTATATGAAGGTGAAGTCTAAAGCTAGAAAAGGGTCTCGGTTAGAAATGAGCAAGCACTAAAATGCTCGAATGCTCGTTACTCGGGTCAAACTTTTCCCGATGCTCGAGTGCTCGTATCAAATAACGAACCCCATTGAAGTCAATGGGAGACTCGAGCATTTTTCACTGAAAGAACACATTGAAAGAACACTGAAGGACACATTATAGATGTTTACAGATGTTTTCACTGAAAGAACACATTGAAAGAACACAGTGAAGAACACATTGCAGATGTTCCGAACATCTGCTAACTTATCGGAAGACATGCGTGCAGAACGATGTTCTTCACAATAGTATATGAAGAACAGTATGTGTGAAGAATAAATTGCAGATGTTTCCATACATCTGCATTGTGTTCTTCACACATGACATGATTTTACACTTTGTACATTATACAACATCAAAATTTATAGAAGGCTAGTGATGCTCAGGAAAATCCCTCATGTTTCACCCTTCCACTTCTAGAAACCTATAGAACAATGTTTACATACGGATCACAGGCAGTAGTGGATTGTAATACAGGTAGACCCCAGGTTACGTACAAGATCAGTTCTTTGTGTTTGTTCTTAAGTTTAATTTTGTATGTAAGTTGGAATTGTATATTTTATAATTGTAGCTTTAGACCAAAAATTTTTTTGCCCCAGTCCCCAGAACAATAATTATCAATAAATTTTCATTACAGACACCTTTCAGCTGATCATTGCAGCCTGGGACTAAAGTAACAGTGGTCAGAGAGGTCTATCTGAAACTAGGGGTGGACTGTAAGTCAGGTGTCCTTAAGTAGGAGACTGCCTGTAAAGGTAGTTTGGGAGGCAGGGTGGGGGCCAAACTTTCTAGGCGACCCATGGCCACCCAAACCACCCACCAAATTGTATACTGAGAAAGACCTACACCAATGAAATTCTCGTACTTCTGTTCCGGCTCTCAATACACATGTACAAATTAAGCATTTGAAGACTTGAATGTCCTCCAAAGGTCGTGAAACCACAGACCGAATCCTCCTTACTCCAAGTTCCCTGATTTTAGAACCATATAGTATGTAGGAAGTAATACCAGACTTGTAGACGCTATAATATTCATACAGCCCAGGGCCCATGGCAGTCCTAATCCGCCCCTGATCAGAGGCCATTGTGGTTTGTAGCTCAAATTTGATTCTTTGCCTTTCAACTTTAGTTACTCTTATTATTTGCCATATTATCATGTGTATCTTGCGATCGTGATACCTTTCACAGAAATTGATCTGTTTTATTAATATGACCATTTCTAAATGTACACAGGATAAAGTTGTTGGCCACATTCAATGCCACAAATTTGACACAGGCAAGTACAAAAAAACGAATGGGGTCACTCATTTTGAAGTTACCCTAGAAAACTTACCCCCCTAGAAGCAGCAGGTCTTGTTACCTGACAGCAGCTGCTTTAGGAACATCCTGTGATATGAAGACTTCTGTGTGCTTAATAGTGAATGCACTCTCCTCCAACCAGTGACATGGGAGTAGTGTTGAGAGAGGGGTGTATATACTTACAAGACATGGGATGCCACAGGAAGTCCTGAAAGCAACTGCCATCAGGTCAATTGACCCACTGCTCCTCCAGACAAAAGGGGAAAGTTTACAGGAGAAAGTACAGTATGGCTGACCCTATTAGGGTATTGTACTTAACCACATCAAAAGTCTTATATGCCGCCAACCCCTAACAGGGGTAAAACCTCTTAGACCCCCAGCAATCCCTATACATATATTTCCACGTTATATTAAAAGACTGAATTGTGGTTTCCAGATGGTGTCCTGTACAGGCAAAATCTTGAAAGGTTTTTTACAAATATGTTTCGGTAGAGCAACTCAACCCTCAATATAATCTTTCATCTGTGTGGTTGTGCTCTAGTTATTGAAAAGGACTTAAGCATGAAACTAGAACTGCAAACATTTCAGTTTTTAATTTATTTTTGCAGTCAACTATCTCTCCCGACTCCCTCATACACATTCACAATTGGCTCGGTCAATATATATGCAGTAAATGGAGAAAGGCCCTGTCAAAAACATCTAGCAGTGACTTATCTCCGGAGAACAAAAGGACTAAGGCTGTCAAATTCCAACTCTACAGATCCTTATCTACCCCTATATCCAGGGACGGATTATAGGGAGGGCTTGAGGGGCGCGTGCCTTAGGGCCCCCACCACTTTACTTATAAGGGGATCCCCACCAACAATATCTGACATGGCTACATTGAGTGGGAGCCCCCACCAGATTTTGTGCCCATTTACCTTGATCTGCCTCTGTCATCGGGGAACAAACAAGAGTTGGAGAGCACACCACACATTAGATATTCTGACAAACTAGCTACAATCCGAAGATTTGTCTGATCTGGCTTCATTTTTTTGTAAAATGGATTTATAAAATTTTATTTTCTAGTGATTCGTTGATCCTATCCTTCATATGGTTTTAAAGTTTCCCCCCCTCTTGTAGACTTTTTTTATTACTACTGGTAAAGGAAACACCCATCAACCTTGTAATAATTGTTGCATTCTTCTACACCTTCCAGAAACATCACGGCAGCCAAGGAGAAGATAAGATAAGGTTAATTCCTTGACCCGACATTTTGAATGATAGCACTTAAAATTGTTTTGCAAAGAATGAGATAGTAAAAGTAAAGAATGCATTTTGTATGTGTGAGCCAATACATTCATGGACTTTATATTCCGATCTCATGAGTTGCTTCTCAAGGACACATTTTTGTCACAGCTTAGTGGCTGTATATAAACATATTTATACAGAGACTTCATTTATCTGAAATGTGAAACTGTATTTAGATCTGTGTGGGTCTGTCTGCATGGAGCGATCTCAGTAGGCATCCAGTATGAGTCACTGAGGTAGAAACAATATTAAGGAACTGGAATGCCTCAGGGCTTATTGCTCGATTTTTGGTGCTATGCTCTAATTTCATACTTGTCCTTGTCAAAAGAATCCCCATGTCCTTTATTTAGAGCCTAAAAGCCAAACATTGCATTTATTCATTTGTGAGTAGTACTGTCATTCTTCTTGGTTTGAGAGGATTCTGTGTCTATATAAACAACAACAGGTTTCCAGATTTTTCTATCCCTTTAAAATTTAAAGGAAAATACTCCGTGGTCAGTTGATGAAACATTACCACTGTGGCCAGATATGGACTGGAATGGCTACATGTGTAACATTAACATCTGTGTCCACCACTAGGTTACCCTGCCCACTTGGCACAGCCGCATGCGGTCAACTTTTACCTCCAGCTCCCTGCGGCGTGACCTTGATAGCAGATGAAGCGTGGCTGAAAAAACACCTACAGTCAGAAAAGATGTCACTTGTGAGACTAATAATAATAATTCTTTATTTATATAGCGCCTACAGATTACGCAGCGCTACACAGAGCTCACCAAATCGGTCCCTGCCCCCACTGGGTCTCACAATCTAATCTAGATTAAATTGCTGTATACATTAGGCCGGCAGCTGGGTTTGACCAGTGCATTTGGAGCCACAGTTTCTGCTTCTACTCACTAAACAGGGTATGGAGTCAACTTCATCAACTGTGAAGCTTCTATCTCTGTGGTCTAAGGATTATGCCAGACCACAAAACTAATAGACAAGGATAAGCCATCAGTATAAATTCCTGGTCAACCCCTTTTAAAGGGGTTGTCCACTTTTAGCAAATAGTTAGACAATTTTCCAATATACTTTCTGTATCAATACCTAACGGATCTTTTCTAGATCTGGACTTTCTGTATTAATTTCTCGTGGTTTTCTAGATCTCTGCTTGCTGTCCTTCTATAGAAAGCTTCTATGTTTACTTCCAGTGGTTAGAAATCCGTCCATGTGATGTGATGGAAGTGCACCAGACGTTCCTATCACACACCTCCTATTACTCTGTGATAATAACGGCTTGTGCACCTGCATGTCCATCACATCACTTGGACTGATTTGTACCCACTGGAAGTAAACATAGAAGCTTCATATAGAATGACAGCAAGCAGAGATTTAGAAAACCATGAGAAATTAATACAGAAAGTCCATTGGAAAACTGGATAACTTGTCCTTACATAAACCATATCAATTATTTGCCGAAAGTGAACAACCCCTTTAAGGGAACGTGCCACCAGGTTTTACCCCGCTAAACCACTAATCCCTTCAGGTAGGGTATGAAATATCTTTTCTAGAATGCCTTTGCTCATTTACCTAAAAATCTCTCCCAAAGTCAGGCAAATATGACTCTTCTCATCCAATTTTCACGAGATGAATAGTTTAGTAGTTGCAGAGGTAGTTTCACTTCAGAACCCCTTATATTCCGTTCTATAGCACCTAGAGACATGGTTTTTGTGTCATATTAATGATAAGAATTTCATCTTTTAGCTACAAAACTGGTCATACAGCCAGTTAAAAATTAAGTGGGAACCGGATCTTTACCTGCAGCTTGCATTTCTAACCATGTCTTCTTCCAGTCCTTTAGCTCAGGGAGCCATAAGCCTCATGTGATCTGAACATTGAGATCTGTATCTTTTCTATGACATAAAGCATGTTTCTAAGTGCTACGGAACAAAAGATAGGGGCATCTGAAGTGACACTACCCCTGCAGCCACTAAACTTTACTACCCCTGCAGCCACTAAACTTTCTCATGTAAAAATTGGATCAGAAGAGTCATATTTGCCTTTATTATCGGTAAATAGATGAGATTTCACATAAAAGAGGGAATTCTAATATATATTTCATACCCTACCTGTGGGGGCTGGTAGTTTAGTGGGGCAATACCTGGTGACAGGTCCTCATTCAGCTTTGCTTTCTCTCTAATAACAACTGCCTCATATTCATACACAGAATACAGTACCGTAGATCCTTGGATTTCTTGAAAAAGTGCATCCTGATATCAGAGGACTTGTTAAACTTACACAAACAACCCAAGAAAAATTATACTGTATATACTCGAGTATAAGCCGACCCAAGAATAATCCAAGGCCCCTAATTTTACCACAAAAACCTGGTAAAACCTATATTTTTTTTTTACTCGAGTATAAGCCAAGGTTGGGTTTTCAGCACATTTTTTGTGCTGAAAAACTAGGCTTATACTCGAGTATATATGGTAATTTTTTCTAAGCTATTCTATGTATTCCAATATGCTATAGATTACTATGATCACCATCAATGTGATTACTGTGTGCCAATGCTTAGATAATGCGACCGTCTTCTCTTTCATAAGACTGAGACTCTTTCTGTAAAACCTTAATACGTTCTTTCAGGATTTCACATTACGACGACAATCACATTTATAAATCATCAAGTCCCTGCCATTTCAGGAAACAATAAAAAAGACCAATTTCCATAAAAGTTAAGAATATCCTGATGCATGTAGGAAATCTTTGCCAAAAAAATTCTCATAGTAACTTTCAAAAGTAAGAAAGAAGAAAAACACTGTATTTTCAATCAAGCGCAGAACCTAAATAGAAATCTAGAAATCCTATTAAAAGGAAGCAATGTTGACAGGTGAATTAATGTAAATGTCTATCAAGACTCCTTAAGCAGGGTATAGACACCGGCCCAGAAATACCAAATGTTCATATACATAGACAATTTCAATCCCCTCATTCTGCCGCCTGATGAATGATTATGGAGAATAAAGTGGTAATGTAGATTTCGTCTAATCGCTTTCCTCCTGCTGTCGGAATTTTAATGTATGAGAGCGCTCAGGAGTTCTAGTACCTAAACTTCTTACAAGACCACACTAAAAAAGTCTTGAGTAATAGAGCACACAGTTCTGCCTGGAGCATACAACTCACACACATTTAGGTTTTTTTTTTCTTCTTTTTTATGTTTAATGCTTTATTTTTATAGTTTACTATTGTCATTTATTATTTACTATTGGAGGCCAGGAGCTGTAACTCAGCATCTCAAGTGTTATGTCTTCCACAAAATGCCATATCAAATACAAGTGACAGTAAAATAAAGATTCTGTGTGCCGGTACCTCAAATGACGAGACTAAAAGTGACGCTTATCGTTGTTCTCATCGTTACTGGGTGGTGCTGGAGTTTCTAGAACACTGGGACTCATTTACTAAGGGTTGTGAATCACACTTTTGTCGAACTGTTTGACTGTTTCATGGATTACACGGCTTGGACAGGTATTTGACAAGTGTCTGCTCTGGGATTTTGGTGCACGCAATTGGATTTTGGCACAGTTGCGCTGGCTTCCATGGGACACAAATTGGGGTTGTGCCATCGGATGATTGGACTGATTCAGACTGAGCGCGGAATTTAACTTTCAAATTGTGTTGCAAGCCCAAGCACTTACATGCACCACTAAAACGTTGGTAAGCTCTGTTGGACCTGACCAGGGAAGCGACACATGCAGGATTTACGGTGCATGATCTTAGTGAATTGTCAGATAATGCACTTTCGGGTAACTCCGGGGACGGGGTAAGTAAATGTGCCCTAATGTTATAGATATCCCAGATGAAGCAGGTGCAGAGCAGGCATTGTGGTGCTGGGCAGAGTGGTTGCTATGACTATTTACTGTTTGGAATGGAACTGATGTGTATTAGAGGTTTACAGCATGAGAGACACTTGTGCCATTGTGCCATTTTTTTCCTAAACACATACAGATAACACATCACCTGAGCTTTTTAAACAAAAATATGTAACATTTCTGCCCATAAATATATCATAATATACGATGCTGGCTGTTATTTTATCAATTTATTTCTACCACACACGTCTGTCTCCTGTTGACTTTGTTCTGGACTGCAGATGGTTAAGCTAGTAATGATGGACACAGAGTTTTCTGGACTTCCCCATTTTGGATTTTTTTTGCCTTTCTTCTGATCATATGTTTGTCTTTTGATACTGTACTGCATTGTCCTCTTGGCTTCAACCCTTGTTTGTATAGCTATGTGTTTGTTTTGCCCAGATTTTGTTTCTTTATTTTGTTCCCATGACCCAAGTCTCAGGTCACAGGCCCACCCATGATCCACTGTGTGCCTCAGTGCTTACCTGTCCCCATTTTTGCCTCCCTTTGGTGACCGTGCGCGTGTGTCCCTGTCTCCTTGGGCATGCGCACACCAGCTTCAGAAGGTTTAAAGGGCTAGCGCACTACTGACTGGTGCTGGCCATTTTCAGGAAATGCTTAAAACCCAGCTTCTCCCATAATCCCTTGCCAGATCTTCATGCTCAATGCCATCGGAAAAGCTTGTTTCCTTGCCTTGCATCAGTGTATTGACTTCCCGCTGTGACCCTGGACCTGTTTCCATTTACACTTCTCCGCTGCCAGCCCTGACCTTCTGCTCTACCTCCGACCCTGAACATTTGCTGCCTGTCTTGCCCTTCTGCCTGTCCCTGACCACGTTTCTGTACCTAGCCTTCCTGTTGAATGACCTGGTGGTAGCATGCCGCAGCAAATCCAAACCGGGCAAATTTACAGCAGGCTCTGGTGGTCCAGTGGGTCCAGTGGGTCCACTACCACTGGTGCCTGACAATGCCCACCAAATGTCACCTACCATTTAGAGTAGGGTGGGCAATTAGGTAGGGACAAGTAGGGTGGTCTAGCTTTGTGTCTGTACTACATTTTCACCTCTATTCTCTAACAGCAGAGTTACAAAATATGTCTTTTTTGTGTGTTTTTCCTAGGAAATGTTGTGGTATGGATTATTGTCTTTGTTAATACAAGGGTCCATTGTTTTTGGTTATTCTGTAATTTATTGGAAACCTTGCATATATAACTTTAGCATACGAGCAAGTTGTACAGGTATTGTCAAAACAAAAGAAAACACTACATAGGAACCTAAACCTATATAAGCTATAAAGGCTGAAAACCCTGAAAGAAACTCACACAGTGATGGGGGGACATGTTCTGGTTGATGAGGCTGCATGGTTACCCAAGGCATGGTGTCTGTACACCACTGATAATGGTATCATCCAAGCACCAATTCAATTTGTTGTCAAAGTCTGAAGTGTTGACAGTAATACACCTGTAGATTTCTGGGAATGGTAATTTTATTATTTCAAAAGAATTGATTACTGTAAGTTTGAAAATGAAAAAAGTAGGAGGAGTAGGAAGATCAAGTCCAGCTACAATCCTAGAATAGAAATGCATTTTCACAGTCCTGCTGCTGCTAACATCACACACAAGGGTAGGGATACACAGTTTTTTTTAGAAGAAACAGTTTCTTCCGCATTATTTTGTAAAACGCTATGTAATATGATGGCGCCATATAAATAAAGATTATTATTATTATTACTGCAATGTCTGTTTGTTGTGTGGTTCCAACCATCAGACCAATATGCACAAATACCACAACACTCAATTTCAATTGCTTTGTTAAAAATGATGCTCGGTTTTATTTACAGAAAATGCTAATTTGCTGGCAGGATTTCACACATCTTATTTTTCTTCCTGCCTTTCATTATTATATTATTATTTATATAAAATGTAATATTCATAATTCGTAAAGTAAAGCTATTTATAATAACAGTATCAGCAATTTCTTTATTAATAAATCTGCACTAAAATGTTTTCCCTTTGGGTACATCATGTAGCACAGAATGAAGACCAATGATATAGAATAATGGCTGCTCTTACTCGTAACTAATATTCTACAGATTTATACAATCTTCCCATTCCCTATAGACCGTGCATTATGCCAAATTGCTCATGGTTAATCCATTGCCAATTCCTGTCACCTTCACTTCAGAACATCCATCTTATCTCTCCCCACCCAACTACTCACCCTGCTAAACCACTAATCCAGGTCCTCATCATTCCCACTTATGGGTATTCCACTAAACAGAGTCGCTCCACAATAACTCGTCATGAGCGCTGTAGTCAGGCTGAAACAATGGGGGTCATTTACTAAGGGCCCGTCGGGTTTTTCCGTCGGGTTACCTGTATATTACAGTTTTGCGCCGATTTTCCCTGAATTGCCCTGGGTTTTTGGCGCACGTGATTGGATTGTGCTGCATCGGCGCTGGCATGCATGCGACTGAAATCGGGGGCGTGGCCGTAAGAAAACCCGACGGATTCGGAAAAAACGTCGTATTTTTTTTAAAAAAGTGTCGCTTGACACGCGCTTACCTGCACCCAGGGTAGGACGGTGAACTTTAGTGAACTCCGACAGACTTCAGCGCAGCAGCGACACCTGATGGACATCGGGCACACAACCTTAGTGAATCGCCGGAAGACCTGAATCCAGTGCAGAGAACGCGCCGCTGGATCGCGAATGGACCGGGTAAGTAAATCTGCCCCAATGCATTGTATCCACATTTGAATAACTACTTGAATTGGACTCCAGTGCTGCTTTCCCTCATTGAATTTCTTCATACCTGTGGGGCCTGAGTGAGACCCTTGTAAACCTGCACCCACTTTGGATGTAATCCATTTTCAAGTGCTGCCATTTCTCTTGTTTTTCCCGGCAGTGCCCGGGTAAGAGAAGGAGAGCGCTGCTCACCCCTGCCCCTCTCCATATGAACATATGACGCACGACGCAGCATTCCGAAGAAAGAACGAGAGTGCTGCATGGCTGTAGTGCTAACCACTGAGCCACCGTGCTGCCATTTTGTGTCACTGAAATCATTCTAATTATTCACCAGTAACATTGCAAAGAAATCCATACTTTATTTCTTTATGACATATAATAATAATACGGTAATAATAATAACATAATTCTGTATTGTCTTAATTCATTGGCATCTATCTAGTATTTAGACAACTGACAATCCTTTTCAAGTCTACATTGCATTACATTCATTATTGGCTTACAGTTTCTAAATGTGGTTCAGCCATTACATTCATGTATTCAATGGTATATTAACAATAGAAGGATTAAGAGGAAATATGATTATAAAGTTAAAGAAGTGAAATTTATGGAACCTATGGAGTCAATTTAAAGAGAGACTGCTAGCTCCCGAATCAACCCCTAAGTAAATCGCCATTGTATAGGACACTCTATAATGTGTTCAGATAGTTTTCTTATTTCTCTGTGTTCCATTGTAAAGGTGCTGACAGAGGGTGTACAACCAAGGGTAAAAGTAAAATGCAGACTGTGAGACCTAACATTACACCCACCCAATTGTTCCCACCTACTTACCGACCTTAACCAAGGTGACAACTGGGTGACAATCCCTTCCTCTGTGAAACACAGTGACAAAAATAGGACAAAACAAAACACAGGAGGAAGTTTGTACCCAGGGCCGGTGCCAGCAGTGGGCATACCACAAATCCAGGTTCTCATCATTCCCATTTATGTGTATTCCACTAAACAGAGTCGCTCCACAATAACTCGTCATGAGCGCTGTAGTCAGGCTGAAACAATGGGGGTCATTTACTAAGGGCCCGAATCACGTTTTTCCGTCGGGTTACTTGTATTTTACAGTTTTGCGCCGATTTTCCCTGAATTGCCCTGGGTTTGCAATTGTAAGCAATTGTTCCCACCTACTTACCGACCTTAACCAAGGTGACAACTGGGTGACAATCCCTTCCTCTGTGAAACACAGTGACAAAAATAGGACAAAACCAAACACAGGAGGAAGTTTGTACCCAGGGCCGGTGCCAGCATGAGGGGGCTGTTTGGGATGATTAACTAGGAAATATTTTTTATGTTTTAGTTTCTGAATTTTTAATGCTGCCACTTAAGTTCACAGCAAAGGTGCCCGCAGAGGCTCTGTCACCCAGGGGCCTACTAAAACCTGGAGCCAACCCTGCTTGTACTAATATGGGTGAAAACAAAAAGGACTTTTGGAGGAACAGAACAGAAAAAGAGACAAATGGAACAGAAAAGGAGATAAATGGAAGGTAAGGGGGTGAGCAGAGAACAGAAAAACCAAAATAAAGTCATACAGAATGGGCTACAAAGTTCCAGAAAAGACTTATTGCAAGTACCAGGAAGAACCTCTTATGGAATGTCAGAGTTTTTTTTTCGGGTTTTCAGACTTGCTTCATTTATCTTAGAGGGTAATATGTAAGATGTGTGTCACGGTTCGTAAGGGATGAACCATCTGAGACTCTCTTTGGGAAGAGTCTGCAGACCCTCTGGACCACCATGAGGATGGTATGAGACCCGCGGTGGCAGCTAAGGTAATAAGTGCAGGAAAAAGTCACAACCTGAGATGACAGCAGGAATGCAGAGGAGCACTGGTGCAGCAGGAATGCAGAGGAGCACTGGTGCAGCAGGAATGCAGAGGAGCACTGGTGCAGCAGGAATGCAGAGGAGCACTGGTACGCTGGTACGGAGTGAAGACACTGTTGGGCTGGGACCTTGGAAGGCATGGCAGAAGCACAGGAAGAGAGGAGGTGACCACTTGGCTGGAACCCTAGACGGCACAGCATGAGCACAGTCGTACGGACATGGACCATAGGATACGGACCACCAGACCCGGACAACAGGATACAGACCAGCGGGCACGGACCACAGGATACGGACCACAGGATACGGACAGGAAAGGGACCTCGGGATACATACAGGACCTCGGGATACACACAGGAGGATTTCACTTCAGTAGGGAAGACTTGAAGATCCGGCAGGGAGTGAAGGTGACAGCCGGGTTATTTAGGAAACCCAGAAGTGACCAGCGCCAATGGAAAGGACCTTTAACCCCATAGCGCAATAAGACGTACCCTTACGTCTTGCTGCGCATGGGGGAATATGAAGAGGGCTCACGGGCTGAGCCCTCTTCATACTCACCGGGCATTTGCTTCATGATGAAGCAAATGCCCGTCGCTAACACCCGCGATCGGTGCTTAACCCTTTGATTGCCGCCGGCATTAAAGAGCCGGCGGCGCATGGGCGCCGCCATCTTGGCTCCGATCGTCGCTCCCCGTGACGTCACCGGGGAGCGGCGATCTGTTGTCATGACAGCCTCGGATCACATAAAGATCCGGGGCTATCATGATCTCGGCTATCTATTACAATGTGCGATCTGCACATTGTAATAGATGGTATGCAAAATCCCCATATCCTGCCATACTGTAGTATGGCAATATATGATAGGATCAATCAGACAACCTAGGGTTAAAGTACCCTAGGGAGTCTGAAAAATAGTAAAAAAAAAAAAAATTAAAAAAAGTTTAAAAAAAAAATTATATTAAAAAAACATAAAAATTGAAATCACCCCCCTTTCCCTAGAACTGATATAAATATAAATAAACAGTAAAAATCCTAAACACATTAGGTATCGCCGCGTCCGAAAATGCCCGATCTATCAAAATATAATAACCGTTTTTCACTGCGTTTTACCCCGTAGCGGAAAATAGCGCCCGAAGTCGCAAATTGCATTTTTTTGCCATTTTGAAAAATAGAAAAAATTCTATAAAAAGTGATCAAAAGGTCGCACAGTCCTAAAAATAAAAGCGTTGAAAACGACATCAGAAGTTGCAAAAAATGACACCACCCACAGCTCTGTACACTAAAGTATGAAAAAGTTATTAGCGCAAGAACACTGTAAAATGAAGAATTTTTTTTCTTTACAGGAGGTTTTAATTTTTGTAAATGTATGAAAACATTATAAAACCTATACAAATTTGGTATCCCCATGATCGTATTGACCCAATGAATGAAGTAGACATGTCATTTGGGGTGCACAGTGAAAGCTGTACAAACCAAGCCTACAAGAAATGGCGCAAATGTGTTTTTTCATCATTTTCACTGCATTTAGAATTTTTTTTCCGCTTCCCAGTACATGGCATGGAATATTTAATACCATCACTACGAAGTGCAATTTGTTACGCAGAAAATAAGACATCACACAGCTCTGTACATGGAAAAATAAAAAAGTTATAGATTTTTGAAGGTGGGGAGTGAAAAATAAAAACGCAAAAACGAAAAAGGGCCTGGTCCTTAAGGGGTTAAGTTATGAGGAGTCAGCGTGCACGCCCTAGGAGTGGGAGCGCGCAGCCTGGAAGGCAAGAGACAAGCGGCCTGAACGCCAGTGACCAGGAGCTAAGATAGGTATGGGGCAGCAGGGCCGATTCAAGCCTTTTTGCTGCCTGAGGCGAAATTTTAAAATGCTGCCCCCCCCCCCGAAATAACCCCCGTTTACGTTCCCACGCAGCCCCATAGCATATTTATCATTTATATACATTTATATAAAGTTCACACTTTACAGTACATACACACATACAGTATAAACACAATGGGGGTCATTTACTAAGGGCCCGATTCGCGTTTTCCCGACGTGTTACCCGAATATTTCCGATTTGCGCCGCTTGTACATGAATTGCCCCGGGTTTTTGGCGCACGCGATCGGATTGTGGCGCATCGGGGCCGGCATGCGCGCGACAGAAATCGGGGGGGCGTGGCCGAACGAAAACCCGACGTATTCGGAAAAACCGCCGCATTTAAAAACCGAAAATGTGTCGCTTGGGGAGCGCTCACCTTCACCTTCTATGGGATGGTGCATTCCGGGGCGTTAAGATTATTTTCGGCGCTGCAGCGCCACCTGGTGGACGGCGGAGGAACTACCATCTTAAATCCCAGCCGGACCCGAATCCTGTGCAGAGAACGCGCCGCTGGATCGCGAATGGGCCGGGTAAGTAAATGTGCCCCAATATATACACACATACTGCATATACATACTGTATTATATGCACATACATACAGTATATAGCAGTGATGGCTAACCTATGGCACTGGTGCCAGAGGTGGCACTCGGAGCCCTTTCTGTGGGCACTCAGGCAATCACCAGAGATGACTCCAGGTATCTTCCTGCAGTCCCAGACAGCCCAGGACTTGCTGTGCACAGAGCTATTTTAAAGTGACAGAGCTACCTGGGACTATTTTCTGCTTTATTGGTGTCCTCAGGGTGCTGGTATCAATGAAAACTGTGACCGAGAAGGGAGTATAAACCACAAATTAAATTTCTGTGTTGGCACTTTGCAATAAATAAGCGGGTCTATGTTGTAGTTTGGGCACTCGGTCTTTAAAAGGTTTGCCATCACTGGTATATAGACATCATACATACAGTATATATATATCCCATGCATCATATACACACACAGTTTATACATAGCATATACACTCACAAACAGCATATACACACACATACTCACAAACATACATACCATAAACACACACACATATATAGACACATTATATACATACATCAGCTCCTCCTATTGTGTCCCCAAGATGAATGTGTGGCTAGGGCTGCTGCTGTTCCAGATTGTGCAGAGGACCCGATGTGGGCTGCTTCTGCGTGAGCATCGTGGGGATCCGATGGTGCCGGTACCCTGAGCAGGAGGAGCAGCAGTTGTGAGCGTTCGGGGCTGACACGGACCGCCATTAACATCTACGGCCCTGGGCAGCTGGTGAGCTACCCGGTGCACGATCTGACCCTCCTCCGACGCTCTCTGGGAGTCTGGAGGGGTTTGTTATCTGATGCTGCCGCGGGCAGCGTGGAGACCCGTGACTGCACGCAGCCGCTGCCATTTCCTCTGCTTCCCCCGAAAGACCTGTGCGGGGAAGCAGGCGGCATGACAACATCACATGCCGCCTGGGTTCTCCAGTGCAACAGAGCGTCCAAACAGGCCTGCGCCGCGCTGTATATTAATCGTGTCTGTGTTCTTAAAGAAACAGACGCAATTAATTTCATGATGGGTGATTCGGGTGGCAATGGGCACCCGAATCATCCTCATTTTATTCACCAAAGATGCCGCTCTCAACAGGGCTCGGACATCTACCGCCTGAGGCGAGATTTTTTATCTCGCCTCATGGCAGGTGCGGCCCTGTGGGGCAGAGACGCCACCACAGAGAGGAACCCTCGGACACCTGTGACAACGTGTGTCTTTTGAGAGTTTTTTGCTCCAAAATTGTGGCATTTTATCACAAATTCTGCCAAAAATCTAAACAGGCGCGACACAAAAAAATTCTTCCACCAAAATCAACTTTGCCAGGTAAATGGAAAAATTTAAATCGAGTAACAAAAAAGTTACTAATATATGAGAAAAAAAATAAAAGCCTAAGATAAATGGCCCCCTTTAAGTCTTTCATTAGAATATCAGGAGTAATCCACTAGCTATGTATTGATGGTTATTGTCCATTCCCCTATGCACCTTGACAAAGGTGCCCTCACACCATAAGGGTTAATGAGCATTGATCTGTTGACTTTGTCAGGATGTAGTTTTTGATTCTATCTTTATCATTGGACGGTCTGACATAAATAATATTTATCATACATCCTATTGCTCGCACAATGTTCTGCACATCTGCTTAATGCTTCTTTTATTGGCTCGGCAGATGAATTAATCAGCTATTCTGTGGCAATATATTCAAAGGTTGTAATAGGAAAATATGACATCTCAAAAAAAGTAGAAAAAAAAAGCAAACTCTCGAGGGGAGGCTATTCTTTTTGTAGATGCCAAAACACAAATCATAAAACAGCTAACGGCAGGTGTCCTAAACAACGAATCCTTTACTGGGCTAAAACAGGGAGTGCAAGCGAGACGTCCACAGAGAAGCAGAAATATTCAGCCTCTCTAGAATGAAAGTTATTTTGAACTTTGATCCTACAATATAAAGTAATAGTAGAGCTAGTAATGAATCATATGTGAACAGTGACAGGGGCGTAACTTGAGGGGTTGCAGAGGGTGCGGTCCTAAGAGGCTTAGGGGGTCCATAAGGTGTCCCTTTCCCATATGAGAAGACTAGTACTATAAACCATACATTACAGTCGGGGGGGAGGGGGGGCTGGCATAGACTTCGCACCAGGGCCTATCAGCTTCAAGTTACCCAACTGAACAGTCACCATTGTGCTTGTCATTCTGTGAGGTTTTCTGAATGTCCTTTTAAACCATCCTGAAGAATCCTGGGGACACATGTGGCATTTTTGTTGTTTTTTTTGGTGCGACAACTTATCGACCCCCCCCGATGAAGATTTGACCAAATTAGAAATGTACATCTGAGAGAGTAAAGTGAGTAAACCTGCTTTCTAAAAAACGCATACCACATGCTCTTTTATACCGCACCAGCCAATGTGACAGTACCCAGGGAACGTAGCAGCCCACTTAATTTTATGCAAGTACTATCCAAGCAGGGGCGCCATACCTGTATCCATACACCCACGGATGCATGCAGACTGCTCTATAACATGCGGCCTGCAGATTACAATGCCATTTCATTGTATCAGGTTTTTCTTAAATGACATCTACCACCAGGATGAAAGACTATATGCAAATTAGACTGAGGGGCTCCAGGGTCCATTAACTCCCATTGAGCCTAGAACCCGTCAGTCTCATTTGCATTCAGTCCTTCATCCTGGTGGTAGATGCCCTTTAAAGCCAACATTGTGAACTTTTACATTTTCTCATCTATCTTTCCATAGGTTACTTCTTTTTTATGAAGATATTTTGTGAAGATATAGGTCATCGAGGGTGTGTGATACCTAGTACCCCTACGATTAACTGAGTGGAGCAGAGCCACTACACTAGAAACTTCATCTATACAGTAGCATCTGTGGAGTTACTCAATCACAACTGATCATATGAAGGAAAGGTCATCAATAGATTTGGTCTGGGGGATTTCCATAATCATATATTGGGGCACATTTACTTACCCGGTACTGTCGCGATCCCCAAGGTGCGTTGTCCGACAAGGATGAAGTCTGGCACAATTCACAAAGATCGTGCACCCGATATCCTGCTTGTGTTGCTTCCCCGCTGAGGTCCGCCGGAGTTCACCATCTTCTTCCCGGTGTATGTAAGTGCATGGCTTGCAAGACAACTTGAATTTTTTTTTTCTCAATGTATCTTTTATTTTTTCAATGTATCTTTTATTTTTTCTTCCATATACAAAAAATAAAAACATACATGTCTAGAGTTAAGACAACTTGAATTTTAAATCCCGAATCAGTAGGGTTGTCCGACGGCCATGCCCTCCAATTTGTGTTGCACAAAAGTCGGCGTGATTGCACCGCAAATTGGAAATAGTCGGGAAACCCGATGGAAATCTCTAGCCACTACTAGGGAAAGTTCTACCATACATCATAGTATTTTATCATTAAATGTAATGTATAAACCGTATGCCATTTGCCCCCCTCCTAGTGGTTGCTGTAGATATCTATGCTTTAGCAATTACCGTACTTCTAAGTCTATACAGGAAATTTGGAGCTCGGCAATGCGCTAATTAAAAGAAACATAGATTTTTTGGGTGAGCGTACCAAAAAATATTCTCACTTCTAATAGTAAGAAAACAAAGTAAGTGTTTTCTTTACAATACATGTGTACTCTCAGCATCCTGAATGCCAGAAGTGCAACTCGCAGAAAGTATTTATCTTGAAGCAAATAAATAAAGTAAACCCGTCACAGAGAATTAACATTCTCTCATTTGATTGTACATAAACCCACTTGTATCTCATGGTAGCTATTTGTTCTACAGATGTGGACTCTTTATGGCTATTTATCTTTACATTTGGTGCCTCCTCTTCTTGCTGCTGGTTCTCCTTATACGACTGGTTCTCCGGGTTAATAAGGAGACGCTCTAGAGCTATTAAACAATTGTAATGTGACTGGTGACCAGCGCTATGTGAACATTGTCTAATGGGTGGATAATTTCTATTATTGTTATTTAAGTAAATGTTATTTATTTCTGTTACTGGCCTGTAACTTTTTGGGTTTATTCTTAGTAGGATAGACATGATTTCTTTTAGAGCAGATTTGCCATCTGCTATAAGGAGAAATCCCATTGGATGGTGAGTCATTAAGGTGTATGAATTCTTCTCTTCTAATAGTCAGGCAGCAGCATCAGGTGCTGTACTCAATCTAGTCCACATTATATTTTAATCCGTACAGTACCTAGGAAGACATGTGACCATAAGACCATATAATACTTGGTAGTGCAATAAAACTCTCATACCAGTGGCACCAGTTATCCACAGTTGCCCCCTGTCTGTAGACGATGCTTTGTTCTAAGTAGCCATATTGTCTCTCCAATCTGCAATATTGCAATCATGCAGGGTAAGAAGACTTTGTTTTTTTCTTGCAACCTATTCCTTAATTATGTGAAAAAAAACCCTTTAAGTACTGAGGCAAGGCTCAAATATCTTATAACTGCACACTTGTAATCCACAAGCAAACAGGACAATTTTCCATCTGAAAAAATAGGGAAGGGGCCTTTTATTCTCCCTGTAGGAGGCAACATCCATATAAAGATCATATCCTAGGCATATGCCATATATTCTTCTACCTTTAAGATAAATAGATTATAAAAAAAATATAGGCAGCACTACAACTTTGAAAAGTGAAAACTGGTAGATAGCAACAAGAGAACAGTAGTGGATAATAATACAGGTTTTGGGTGGTTGCCCGGGCCCAAGCCTTCTAGGGGGCTCATGGCCACCCACACCAGCAACCAAATTTTATACTGAGAAGGACCTTCACCCATGAAACCCTTGTGCATCTGTTCCTGCTCTCAATACTTATGTACATTAGAGCCATTTCAGGACCTTTGAAGGGCATCCAAAGGTCCTGAAATCGCGCATTGAAAGCAGGCAGAATGGACACCTCCTCCATTCCCCAAGAATCTGATTGTAGTACCAGATGTAGGAAGTGATTCCAGACTTGTAGGGGCTATAATATTCATACAGCCCAGGACCCATGGCAGTTTTCTTCCATCCCTGAAAGAGAAAGGTTGTACTGTTCAACAGAAGTGCAACACCCTTGCCAACGCATAAGCAAGGTGGTAATTGCAAATAGCGCCCTGTCCATGTTAGGAGCTGTTAGAGAGACTGATCACCAACTTTGTAGTTGTAGCTGTAGCTGTAGCCATTGCCTGGTAAGGCAAGAGTTAACAATGCCAAATGTTATTGTCCAATGATGTTTCTTGTGATACTGTGAGGCAAGCTGGAAGCTGATTGGAGGGTGCTACCATATAACCGGGCATGAGGCTACACGGCGTGGCTACTCCACGCCCCAGTAGCCACGTTACTCCTCCTACTCTGTTGTGTGCGGCGCGCAGCTCCTCGTAGCTGCGCGCCCTCGTCTGACAAGCCGGCTACTGCACATGCGCAGTAGCTCCGGCCTAGGAGCTGTGGCTGCTCAGCCGCGGGCCTGCGTTCTGCGAATGTGCAGAACGCCGGCTTGTCGGACGAGGGCACGCAGCTACGAGGAGCTGCGCGCTGCACACAACAGGGTAGGAGGAGTAACATGGCTACTGGGGAGTGGAGTAGCCGAGCCATGTAGCCTCGTGCCCGGCTACTCCACGCCCCAGTAGCCGCATAACAAAATTTACATATTAGTTGAATAAAGTTTACCAAAAGTTAGCGGGGACGTGAGGATCAGCTCTAAAAAGAGCTATCCTCACATCCCTTACATCCACGTGCCACCCGTTCTACCTTTATAGGTAGAATCGTGGTGGTAGGTTCCCTTTAAGCCCCAGAGCAGAGATCCCCATCTGGACTCAGCTCCATCTCTACCAGCCCAGCTTGAAGCTACTACCAGGCTACGTGTAACCTTCCTGTGGACCAGCTCTCCATGACTCTTTCAGCCTGCAAATCTGCTACTATCGTTTGGCCGTTGCCTGCTGTTGAATAAAGAACTGTAAGTTGATTTGCACAACGGTGCTTCTGTGTAATCCCTGGATAAGGCTGCTTACCACCACGGGCTTCCCCATCTATCACCCAGGGATTCATTCTACAGACAGTCAGGGGTTGCCTCAGGGAGAATCCATTGCATCAGCCTCTCCATCCATATTTCTTGCACACACCACCTGCTGGAGACCTGCCAGGCTGTAGGTCAGCCCTCTGGTTCCCATACCAAGCATCATGACCACAGCATGCCCAAGGTCACACTAGCCAGCCACTCTGGTGTTCTGGGCCCCGGCTGGTTCCAGGCCTCCGAGGAAAGGCTAGGCCCCGATGGGGGATGTCGTAGAAGCGTCTCTATATGGGTGAATAAACCTACCAGTTTTCACTTTTCATAGTTTCAGCGCTGCTTATTACAAGTGGGCTTTTTGTATAGTTTATTGGTGTAGCACCCATCATATCTATAACTGTGCTGCGTTTTGCGTTTTACCATTTTTTAGATTGTTAGATACATAGATATATAGATAGATAATAGATACAACTCGGGCTTTAATTTCTCCTCTATTGTACAAATAGTGTGCCGAGAAGTCTCAGACAGTCTGTGCTGAGATATCAGTAATGAAATATATCATAATAAAACAAATGAATATTGTACCTATATTTGCTGCCTTTCCATCGCCTGTATACATTATTCCAGAGCAGCATCACAATGAGTTGCCAACCTCTGCTCTCTGCCGTGATGAACCTGCCTCTGTTATGTCTGTACTAGTTGAAGTCAGTTACTGAAGGGTGGAAAATATGTCACTATATATTTATTATTCTATAGGGTTTCGGTGCGGTAAATGATTTTCTATGGCATTGTGATATCTCTTCCATTGTAACAGCCCAGAATTCCCTCTGTATGGATTCTGTAGGCTGGGAAACTATGTGCAGAGGCCTCTGGAACTCGCCATTCATGTCACATCAACTCATCTTCTGTAGGAATGATTCATTTGTCTGGCTGGTTTTATTTAAAGAAGATAATTGATCCCTTTAAATAACTCCCCGCTGCTGGCAGATATTTGTGCAAGAGAAATAATCAACACCCACTGTGGTAGACATTCATTTATTTTAATTACATTTTCTGATCTTGGAGATGGTGATGATTATATGAATGTGTTTGTTTTAGCATATTACACATATGTTATGGATCTCCAGCAATACTACTTTTATGACATTTGTTTTACCAGAGTTGTAATTAGAACAAGACTTACTACTGCAATGGATGGGAAAAGGGAATATTTACTACATAGCAATGTGCAAGATTTGCAAGGAGACTGAAAAATATAGGGATATACAGATTTTATCCATAGGAAATGGATTAGAATTTAATTTCTTTGTATCCATCTCAGTTACGATCATCTTTAATTTATATATATACAATAATATATGGCTGTGTTGAGAATATATATATATATACACTCACCGGCCACTTTATTAGGTACAACTGTCCAACTGCTCGTTAACACTTAATTTCTAATCAGCCAATCCCATGGCGGCAACTCAGCGCATTTAGGCATGTAGACATGGTCAAGACAGTCTCCTGCAGTTCAAACCGAGCATCAGTATGGGGAAGAAAGGTGATGAACGTGGCATGGTTGTTGGTGCCATAAGGGCTGGTCTGAGTATTTCAGAAACTGCTGATCTACTGGGATTTTCACGCACAACCATCTCTAGGGTTTACAGAGAATGGTCCGAAAAAGAAAAAACATCCAGTGAGCGGCAGGTCTGTGGGCAGAAATGCCTTGTTGATGCCAGAGGTCAGAGGAGAATGGGCAGACTGGTTCGAGCTGATAGAAAGGCAACAGTGACTCAAATCGCCACCCGTTACAACCAAGTTAGGCAGAAGAGCGTCTCTGAACGCACAGCACGTCGAACAGTACGTTCTTGGCACTCTTTGGGCCCCTTGGTACCAATTGAGCATCGTTGCAACGCCACAGCCTACCTGAGTATTGTTGCTGACCATGTCCATCCCTTTATGACCACAATGTACCCAACATCTGATGGCTACTTTCAGCAGGATAGTGCGCCATGTCATAAAGCTGGAATCATCTCAGACTGGTTTCTTGAACATGACAATGAGGTCCCTGTACTCAAATGGCCTCCACAGTCACCAGATCTCAATCCAATAGAGCATCTTTGGGATGTGGTGGAACGGGAGATTCGCATCATGGATGTGCAGCCGACATATCTGCGGCAACTGTGTGATGCCATCATGTCAATATGGACCAAAATCTCTGAGGAATGCTTCCAGCACCTTGTTGAATCTATGCCACGAAGAATTGAGGCACTTCTGAAGGCAAAAGGGGGTCCAACCCGTTACTAGCATGGTGTACCTAATAAAGTGGCCGGTGCGTGCATATATATATATATATATATATATATATATATATATATATATATATATATGCTCAGCACAGCCACTTATTTGTGGTACAATCTATAGCCCATGACCCTAAGAGTATTAAAGAAGCACAGAATCTAAGACAACAATTACTTGATGCACACTTCTTCCTTAAAGGAAACCTACCATTTGATTTGATGCATTATGAAGCAAACATACCTTGAGACTGTTGTAGCAACACTGATGCAGGATCATATCTTGGTTAATCCCTGAGCTGAGTGGTCACAACAGGACTTTGAAACATTATCTAATATCCCAGAATTGTAGCTGGACTTGGAGCTCTGGGGGAGTTTCCTCACACTGCTGTGTTTTTTTTAATCTCATTTAAGGGCTGTGATCTGTTTCCCTGAAACCCACAAGTCTCTCAGAGGCTTTCCTAACTTTCATAACATAACTTCTTAATAACCGCTATATCGGGATTCTAAATCGATCATTAAAGGGGTATTCCGGAAATATGAACGTCTGACACAAAAACCCATGATGATATAAATAAATGAATACAACAATACTCAATGTCATTAGTCACAAAATGGAGCTTAAATAGTTAGATTTTTATGATTTACAAAATGTATGGCCTCTCTAAAGTAGGTGGAGTTATCACTAAGATGTCCGCCACTGGAAACTACAAGTCCCAAGATCTTTTAGTCCTCAGTAACTCCTCCTGCCTCATAAGCTCTGCTCCTGGTGATGATGTAACAGACTGTCCTGAGCTGTTACCATAGTAATAATATGTATCTGCCAACACTGCACACCACCACAACACTGGCCATACTGGATGCACTGCAACAAACCCACTACAGCCAAATGTAGTGGTGATCACATGGCCTGCCCAGGCAGGTGAAGGACATGTGATGTGGACATGTGACCAGCGGCCTTCTTGTGTCCTGGGTCTGCTCCGCAACGGACCACGTGGAAGAAATTAACAGACTGATTAAAGAGCCAGTAGTATATTAATTCTTCATTACAGTGTATGTCAGTAGCATTTTTCTGCCAAGAAGAGCAAAATTTTAAATAACAACAAATTATACATTGGCATATATTATGAGTACTCATTTGTATGTGAATTATGCTGATTCCTGGAATACCCCTTTAAGGCTACTTCTTTTGATGCATTGGCCTCGGCACTAACAACCGAGATCGGAAAAGCTCTAATCCCAAGTGATTAACCCCTTAGAGACCGTGGTCAAACATGGACTGTCCTGTCTAAGCGGGCACAATCTGTGCGGAGGCAATGTTGCATAGTAGCCCATAGTCCAGTGAAGGACCCCAGGGGTTCCTGTGTTGACCAGATGCCTGACCTAATAGAATGCCTGTTTGGGAAAATATAATATGCAAAAGATCAAATTATCTCATGCTAGTGTCCCCTTGGGAGACAAAGTGATTTTTTAAAAATTTGGAAAAAAATACATTTAATATTAAAAAAAAGTCTAAAAATAAGTTGGAAAAAAAATCAAACGATGACCAAAGAAAAACTTTATAAATCCCTGGTGTATACAAATAAAATCTACAGATCTTTTTCACAAAAATAAGCCCTCACAAAAGATTTCAAAAGGTGGCATTACAAAAAGTTTTATCCCTTATAGTTTTAATTTTGGAAGGGAATGTTTACATTTAGGGTTTAAACATTAAAAAATTACCCAATACATTTGGTATCACTATGGCAGTAGAGAAAATAGTTATCATGTTATTTAGGTTCGACGATAAAGGCAGAAAAATTTATTAGAAAAAACTGTGTCACATTTGCATTTTTTTAATAAACTGCAAAGAAAGAGCTAATAAAAGTTCAGTAGTAGGACATCAGAAACTCAAAATTGTACTAATAAAATGTCATTTTGTCTGAAAGGTATGATACAGCTATAGTGACTATGGGACAAAAAATAACTCCACCCCCCATGTTTATTTCCAATAATAAATAAACATGATCATAAACATGTTAGGAAAATACAAAAATTAGTAAGGGAAAAAAATATCTAAATCTGAATATCTGAAACATTTTACCTTTCTCTACACATAAAAATTGCAATAAAATTTGTTCAAAAAGTTGTGCAGCCCCAGAAATAGTAACAAAGAAAATGTCAACTTGTCGCATAATAAACAACACCTAACTTAACTCCACCCACCATTGTATGAAAAACGTATTGATGTCAGGATATGATGATACAGAAAAAGATTTTAATTTGTAAGGGCATTAAAACATAACAAAAGTCCATATAAATGATGTATCTTAGTGATCGGACTTGATGTGTCATTCGGACCGTACAGTGAAAGGTCTACTGTCAATTGTGCTACCAGTATACCAGTACACGGCACGGAATATTAAATCCTGATACTAAGTACGGTAGTGCAATTCACCCTCATACAGCTCTGTAGACAGAATAATGAAAAGGTTTTGGCTTATGGACGGTGGGGAGCGAAAAAAAGTAACGCAAAATCTAAAAAAACTCTGTAGTGTTAAGTAAAGGGTTAAGTAAATTAACATTTTTACAAGAAGATACTACATACATGGAACATTGTTTGGTCAACTTGTTTTCATTAAAAAGTACTTAGAGGAATTTTCCAGGTTTAACAAATTGATCCCATACCCTTGTTCACCAGATCAGGGTGGGCACAACATAATACCGTCAGGTGCTGGGAGAGATAACAGCCATTATCGCACTGCTTCATCTCCATAGGCCAATGACATGTACATTTATAACATGGCCTACACGTAGCTCAGCCACATTCAAACAAATACCAAGCACCTGGTGTAATATAGGACATGTACTTGTCAGAAAGTGAAGAGAACGCAGCTCTACAGCTCGATACAACTTTACTTACCAATCCCATAGGGACTGAGACAATGACTGATACAAGTGGATGATTATTAATGTTTTTAATATTATTCTGTAGAAATCCATTATCTGTGAGAGCAAAAAAAATCCACTGCAATGTATGAATAGAACATAAAAGACGTGAAACTATTTTCCAGAAACACACAATGAGGGAAGGAGCCAAATTTTTTACTAGGCACATTCTCAAATTTCAATCCCCTAGTGATATTTACGCAATAAAGATCATTTGTAACCCTTTACTTTACAATTTTACTCAGTTTTATTGCTGTTTTAGCTCCCATCACTCCCTAGGCTGCTCAGGGCAAAATTCCAGGATGTGGGCAAGGACTCTCTAAGCAGACACCTTGGGGCACATTTACTTACAAATTCGGACAGTTCACTAAAATTGCAATGATCCAGCTATAATGCAGCGCACGGCGATTCCCTAAGATCGTGCGCCAGAAATCATGAATGTGTCGCTTCCCAGCACTGGTCCAGCAGAGTTCACCATTCACCATTCACCTTCCTCCTGGTGCATGTAACTACATGGCTTGCAACACAATTTTTAAGCTAAATCCAGTGGTTTGTCCGAATCCGTCGGCTTGTCGCAAATCCAAAATCGTCGCAATATCCAACGTTTGTGCAGTCCGAGGACCCTTGGTAAATGAGCGCCAAAATGTCTACCAGTCTCTAGATCCAGGTCACCCAAAATTGTGTATGCCAAGACTGATAGAGACAGGTAGGAAATGTGAAATTCTGTATTTTTATTAATAACAATGAATTATAGAATATGCTATTTTGTTATCCTGAGTATGGTCTTGTCTTCGCGGAAATACTTATTTAAGCTCAGTTGTTGTACTCATCAATATATTGGTGACCAAGAGCTCTGTTTTTTTAAGGTCACAGCTCCCTATACCCCAAAAATAACCTGAGAAAAGGATTTAATGGTTAGAAGTAGAGATGAGCGAGTATACTCGTCCGAGCTTGATGCTCGTTCGAGTATTAAGGTACCCGAAACGGCTCGTTGCTCGGACGAGTATTTCCCCTGCTCGAGATCGAGCATTTAATTTAAAAAACACAGTGAAGAACAATGAAGAATAGAATAAAAACAGTGAACACAGTGAACACAGGATCATTTAAGTGAAAAACACAGTGAAAAACACAGTGAAGAATAGATTACAGATGTTCGGCACATCTGCTTACTTGTCGGAAGATACGGCGGAACGGTGCGAACAAAATAGCATGTGAAGAACACATTGAAGAACACGGTGAGCAGGACAGAGACACCAGGGAGCAGCACCGAGACATCGGGCAGCGGCAGGCACGGAGACATCGGGCAGCGGCAGGCACGGAGACATCGGGCAGCGGCAGGCACGGAGACATCGGGCAGCGGCAGGCACGGAGACATCGGGCAGCGGCAGGCACGGAGACACTGGGGCAGCGGCAGGCACGGAGACATCGGGCAGCGGCAGGCACCGAGACACCGGGGCAGCGGCACGCACGGAGGCACCGGCACACATGGAGGCACCGGGGCAGCGACACGTACGGAGACATTGGGGTAGCGGCGCAGAGACATCGGGAAGGGCAGAGAGACAGAGAGATCGGGGAGACTTCAGTGGAAGAAGAGGAGCGGATCCCGGGACAGCGTATCTCCCGACAAGTAAGCAGATGTGCCGAACATCTGCAATCTATTCTTCACTGTGTTTTTCACTGCGTTTTTCACTTAATTGATCCTGTGTTCACTGTTTTTATTCTATTCTTCACTGTTCTTCACATCTGATAACTTGTCGGGAGATAATATACGCACGGAACAGTGAAGAATAGATTGCAGATGTTTGCATACATCTGCTAACTTATCAGAAGACATTCTTTTTCAGTTAATTAACACATTTTATTCCCGAACCATGGTCCCTTTGAAAAATGCTCGAGTCTCCCATTGACTTCAATGGGGCTCGTTATTCGAGACGAGCACTCGAGCATCTGGAAAAGTTCGTCTCGAACAACGAGCACCCGAGCATTTTAGTGCTCGCTCATCTCTAGTTAGAAGGTATCTATATGATTGTATTCAACCTGTAGGATTCAATGAAGATCTCTTTAAATATGTACGAGAACTCTCAATTGTGAAAACTTCTATTGATTCTTTTGTTCACCACATAATCCCTTTATCTTCTCCCAGAGTTCAGTTAAACTTTTAGAGGCATGAAAGTCCCCCCGCAAAACAATAACTATGTGTGGTAATCTCCTCACAATGCAATTGCTTGAGATGTGACCTGCTGTCAATCATTGTCTTCAGTGTTGGGGTGACCTTGACATCAAGTAGCTCCACTATGGAAAAACCTATAAAATTGAAAGCTCACATGGCCCTTTAATATACAATAAACTTTGTAAAGGGGTTTAATAGGATTGCATACCCCATAGATTTATTTGTTAGTGTCCCATTAATAACTACTACCTTCTAAATGCAGCAGAATGCTGCAAGGAACATGGGACACACAAGTTGTTACCTAAGTGGTACGCCCATCTAAAACCCATCACTACAGTCAGGAGGATAATGTTGCACCATTTCAGAACATCTCATAGTACTACAGAGTCTGCAGGTAAAGTTTTAACTTAAAAAAATCTCTGGAAAGATTTGTTTAAAATTTCAGGAAAACTTCAGTTCAGCACGAATCTGAGGTTTACGGTGATTCGTGGGAACAATCCCCCCCCCCTTTATTAGCAAAATGGCCGTGAGCACAACGAGTTACATGGGGCAGAGAACTCTGGGAAGAAGAAAGGTACACCCTCCATCACAAGTGCAGACAAGTATGCCAATCACGCACCGGCAGTCTTATGTGATGTCACAGCCCTATAAAAATGGATGGCCATTTGCAATCCGGTCATTTCATGCTAAAGTTGATTTCAAGAAATTTGTGTCAAATTAACATAGTTGCTGTAGTGATTTTTTTCTCATAGTCAGGGTGTCAGTTTTTGGGGTTCTGTATTCCCCACATTTCAATTCTTTTTGCTGCTAAAGTAGATATCAATAAATCCGTGTCAAATCCACATAGTTTGTGGAGTTTATTTTTTTCTCAAAGTCCAGGGTGTCAGTTTTTGGGGTTCTGTTTTCGCCAAATTTCAATTCTTTTTTGTTGCTAAAGTAAATATCAAGAAAGTAAATATCAAGATATCAAGGGAGGAACAACTGGCGTACTACAGAGAAATACTGTGCAGACAGTTGGCCGCTGCCTATGTACGCCATTGTCCATCCTCTGTCAGGTCTGACTGGGGGATTCCTGGCAGTCATCGCTCAGCAGCTCCATCAGCAGCAGGTTGAGTCTGGAGTCCATAATGAGCAACTTCCTTCACCTGTCTAGTGAGGAGGGTAGCTGCCACCACCAGCAGCAGAAGGACATGGAGCAGACCCTGCACCAGCAGGTGGTGGCCTACTTGGACAGCCCTCTCAAACACCCCAGGTAGAGGATCCCCTGGACTACTGGGCATCCAAACTTGATGTGTGGCCACAACTTGTGGAGTTTGCAGTAGAGAAGCTGTCCTGCCTGGTCAGTAGTGTGGCATCAGAGCGGATGTTCAGTGCAGCGGGGGCCATCGTTACCCCAAGGAGAACCCGCTTGTCCACCCGTAATGTGGAGAGACTGACCTTTGTCAAGATCAGGCTTGGATCAGCCAGGATTTCAACTTGCCAATGCCTAATGCATCAGATTAGCTCAGCCTCCCCCAAACGTTAAGAAAGGAGTCTGGATTCTAACTACCTGCCTCAGCCACTATTCTGATGCTGCTACCTGCCTGATGGCACACATCTGCTGCCAGTTGCTACATCTGCCTCCTACCATCTTTACCAGGGACTGTCACCCACCTCCACACTCTGTCATTTTGCCACTTTCTGACCTCCTGCTGCTGCAAGCACCTCCACACTCTGTCATTGTGCCACACTGTGGCCTACCATGTTGCTGCCACCACCAGAATTTGTCATTGTGCCACTCTCTGGCCTCATGCTGCGGCTACTGCTGCAGCCCACCTACAAACACTGTGATTGTGCCACTCTCTGACCTCCTGCTGCTACTGCTACCGCCACCTCCACACTTTGTCATTGTGCCACTCTGTGGCTTACCATGTTGCTGCCACCACCAGAATTTGTGGAATAGTCACCCACCTCCACACTCTTTCATTGTGCCACTTTCTGACCTCCTGCTGCTGCTGCCGGCACCTCCACACTTTGACCTCCTGCTGCTGCTGTCGGTACCTCCACATTCTGTCATTGTGCCACACTGTGGCCTACCATGTTGTTACCACCACTATAATTTGTCATTATACCACTCTGTGGCCTCATGCTGCTGTTACTGCTGCACACTGTGGCCTACCATGTTGCTTCCATCACCAGAATTTGTCATTGTGCCACTCTCGGACCTCATCCTGCTGTCGCCACCTCCACACTCTATCATTGTGCCACACTGTGGCCTGCCAGCTCCGGGAATTTGTCATTGTGCCACTCTTTGACCTCATGGAGCTGCTGCCGCCACCTCCACACTCTGTCATTGTGCCACTCTGTGGCCTAAGATGTTGCTGCCACCTCCATAATTCGTCATTGTGCCACTCTGCGGCCTACTCATGCTGCTGACAACTGACCACTGTCTCCCTGGAACACCCTGTGATTTCCATAATGCTATTTTCACCCTCCACCATGTTGCCACTATGTTTGGTTTTCCCCTTCATTTCATCTTTCAGTAGGAATGAAAAGCTTCAGGATTGGTAGCCAAAAGCAGGGGTGGATACAGAACACAGAGGACATGCAAATATCCCATTTGCTGCTCATCTCTGTTCTGGATCAACTCCTATTTGTTTTTTGCTTTAGCAATACTGATAGATTATTTACCGATTGAAAGAGGACACTCACGGATGAAAAGAAGAGCAAAATAATCAGTGACTAGAGATGAGCGAGCACTAAAATGCTCGGGTACTCGTTATTCGATACGAACTTTCCCGATGCTCGAGTGCTCGTCTCGAATAACGAGCCCCATTGAAGTAAATGGGAGACTCGAGAATTTTTCAAGGGGACCAAGGCTCTGCACAGGGAAGCTTGGCCAAACACCTGGGAACCTCAGAAAAGGATGGAAACACCACGGAAATGGACAGGAAACAGCAGGGGCAGCATGCATGGATGCCTCTGAGGCTGCTTAATCGCACCATTATGCCAAAATTATGGGCAACAGCATGGCCATGACAGAGTGACCGAATGAGGCTAGATAGCATCTAAAACATCCAATAATTGACCCTGACACTATAGGTGACGGCATGCAGAGGCAGCGGCAGCAGTGGCAGGCTAGAGAGTCTCATGGCGACATACCCTAAATGGACTCAGGTTTCACCAAAGGAGGTGAAATGATTTCCTATGTGAACAAAAGGTTGACGGTATATTTAGTCGATAACACAGCATGGTGGCGACATAGTGACCAAGTTCCATAACGTATCTGGTGAAACACCCGAAAAATGAGCCTGACACAGCTCTTTTGATAAGGGGACGACATGTGGAGGCAGCCATGGAGACGACTTCCATGATTAAGAGCGACAGTATGGGGCATTCATATTGCACTGCTATGATTGCAACTTCAGGTCTCCAGCATGGCGGCGACAGATGGGCCGAGTTCCACTATGTATCTGGTGAAACACCTGAAAATTCTGCCTGACACAGCTCGTTTGATAAGGGGATGATGTGCTGCATATCCTCTCGTGCTCCAGCGTCTGGGGTATAGAGAGTTGAAATGAGACATTGGTGGACGCTGTGGAGGATCGTGGAGGCAAAATGGACAGGAAACAGCAGGGGCAGCATGCATGGATGCCTCTGAGGCTGCCTAATCTTGGGATGGAGCTGGCAGTCCACTGCCAGGCGAGCTTTCGCCTGTCCAAGCTCCTGTCTCTCGGCTCCTCCCCACCCAAAATGGGCCTGGGGGCCAGAAGCGTTTACTTTGAAAAAATTATAATTTTCAAATCAGGCCGGGTCGTTTGAATATTTCACCTACGAATAATGGAATAGCATAGTGGTTCTATTTTTAATTGTTTTTATGGAAATGGTTGCATGATTAAGAGCGACAGTATGGGGCATCCATATTGCGCTGCTATGATTGCAACTTCAGGTCTCCAGCATGGCGGCGACAGATGGGCCGAGTTCCACTATGTATCTGGTGAAACACCTGAAAATTCTGCCTGACACAGCTCGTTTGATAAGGGGATGATGTGCTGCATATCCTCTCGTGCTCCAGCGTCTGGGGTATAGAGAGTTGAAATGAGACATTGGTGGACGCTGTGGAGGATCGTGGAGGCAAAATGGACAGGAAACAGCAGGGGCAGCATGCATGGATGCCTCTGAGGCTGCCTAATCTTGGGATGGAGCTGGCAGTCCACTGCCAGGCGAGCTTTCGCCTGTCCAAGCTCCTGTCTCTCGGCTCCTCCCCACCCAAATTGGGCCTGGGGGCCAGAAGCGTTTACTTTGAAAAAATTATAATTTTCAAATCAGGCCGGGTCGTTTGAATATTTCACCTACGAATAATGGAATAGCATAGTGGTTCTATTTTTAATTGTTTTTATGGAAATGGTTGCATGATTAAGAGCGACAGTATGGGGCATCCATATTGCGCTGCTATGATTGCAACTTCAGGTCTCCAGCATGGCGGCGAAAGATGGGCCGAGTTCCACTATGTATCTGGTGAAACACCTGAAAATTCTGCCTGACACAGCTCGTTTGATAAGGGGACGATGTATGGAGGCAGTGAACTAGTAGTAGATTAAAGGTGCTGCAGTTAAAACTATGTTAGTTGGATCTTGAGATGGAGCTGGCGCTCCGCTGCCAGGCGAGCTTTCGCCAATCCAAGCCCCTGTCTCTAGGCTACTCCCCAAACAGCACTTCTAAGAACCTTTTGTATAAGATCAAGTGTAGTAGCGTTCTTATAAGTTTAGGATATGGCGGGTGAGGGGAATGTAAACAGATGCGCAAGAAGCGCTGAAATAATATTGGTAAATGATAAAAGTTTGCCAGTATATTTTGTGGATTACACAGCAGGGTGGCGACAAAGTTAACAAGTTTGATGTGGAAGCCATGAAAACAACCCAAAATTCTTCCCGACACAGCTCGTTTGATAAGGGGACGATGTATGGAGGCAGTGAACTAGTAGTAGATTAAAGGTGCTGCAGTTAAAACTGTGTTAGTTGGATCTTGAGATGGAGCTGGCGCTCCGCTGCCAGGCGAGCTTTCGCCAATCCAAGCCCCTGTCTCTAGGCTACTCCCCCAACAGCACTTCTAAGAACCTTTTGTATAAGATCAAGTGTAGTAGCGTTCTTATAAGTTTGGGATATGGCGGGTGAGGGGAATGTAAACAGATGCGCAAGAAGCGCTGAAATAATATCGGTAAATGATAAAAGTTTGCCAGTATATTTTGTGGATTACACAGCATGGTGGCGACAAAGTTAACAAGTTTGATGTGGAAGCCATGCAAACAACCCAAAATTCTGCCCGACACAGCTCGTTTGATAAGGGGACGATGTATGGAGGCAGTGAACTAGTAGTAGATTAAAGGTGCTGCAGTTAAAACTATGTTAGTTGGATCTTGAGATGGAGCTGGCACTCCGCTGCCAGGCGAGCTTTCGCCAATCCAAGCCCCTGTCTCTAGGCTACTCCCCAAACAGCACTTCTAAGAACCTTTTGTATAAGATCAAGTGTAGTAGCGTTCTTATAAGTTTGGGATATGGCGGGTGAGGGGAATGTAAACAGATGCGCAAGAAGCGCTGAAATAATATCGGTAAATGATAAAAGTTTGCCAGTATATTTTGTGGATTACACAGCAGGGTGGCGACAAAGTTAACAAGTTTGATGTGGAAGCCATGAAAACAACCCAAAATTCTGCCCGACACAGCTCGTTTGATAAGGGGACGATGTATGGAGGCAGTGAACTAGTAGTAGATTAAAGGTGCTGCAGTTAAAACTATGTTAGTTGGATCTTGAGATGGAGCTGGCACTCCGCTGCCAGGCGAGCTTTCGCCAACCCAAGCCCCTGTCTCTAGGCTACTCCCCAAACAGCACTTCTAAGAACCTTTTGTATAAGATCAAGTGTAGTAGCGTTCTTATAACTTTGGGATATGGCGGGTGAAGGGAATGTAAACAGATGCGCAAGAAGCGCTGAAATAATATCGGTAAATGATAAAAGTTTGCCAGTATATTTTGTGGATTACACAGCAGGGTGGCGACAAAGTTAACAAGTTTGATGTGGAAGCCATGAAAACAACCCAAAATTCTGCCCGACACAGCTCGTTTGATAAGGGGACGATGTATGGAGGCAGTGAACTAGTAGTAGATTAAAGGTGCTGCAGTTAAAACTATGTTAGTTGGATCTTGAGATGGAGCTGGCGCTCCGCTGCCAGGCGAGCTTTCGCCAATCCAAGCCCCTGTCTCTAGGCTACTCCCCAAACAGCACTTCTAAGAACCTTTGTATAAGATCAAGTGTAGTAGCGTTCTTATAAGTTTGGGATATGGCGGGTGAGGGGAATGTAAACAGATGCGCAAGAAGCGCTGAAATAATATCGGTAAATGATAAAAGTTTGCCAGTATATTTTGTGGATTACACAGCAGGGTGGCGACAAAGTTAACAAGTTTGATGTGGAATCCATGAAAACAACCCAAAGTTCTGTCTGACACAGTTCGTTTGATAAGGAGACAATGTATGGAGGCAGTTATATGGACGACTTTTGAAGGCAGCTATGGCGATGACGTGTGGAGGTAGCAATGGAGACAACGTGTGGAGCCAGCTAAAAAGACGACATGTGGAGGCTGCTATGGAGACAATTTAATTTGGATAGTGCCTGTATGTGGCAGTCCAAAAAAGTTTTCAAACCAGAGGAGCAGGTAGGTGGTCCTCCAGAAAAATTAAATAAATTGAGTGCCTGTATGTGGCAGTCCAAAAAAGTTTTCAAACCAGAGGAGCAGGTAGATGGTCCTCCAGAAAAATTAAATAGATTGAGTGCCTGTATGTGGCACTCCCAAAAATTGCTTAAAACAGAGGACCGGGTAGGTGGCCCTCCATAAAAATTAAATACATAGAGTACTATAGCTATAGCCAGTTGGCCCTGGCAAAAAATAGCCAGTTTCCTATGCTTTAGTGTACAAAGAGGAGGAGAAGGAGGACAATGAGGAGGAGGAGTGCATACATTATTCAGGTTGAGCTTCTTTCACCTGGTGGAGAATGAAAATCCGGAGAAATCCAGACTTTATTCATCTTGATATGCGTCAGCCTGTCAGTGCTGTCAGTCGACAGGCGTGTACGCTTATCGGTGATGATGCCACCAGCTGCACTGAAAACCCGCTCGGACAACACGCTAGCGGCAGGGCAGGCAACCTCCAAGGCGTACAGCGCCAGTTCGTGCCACATGTCCAGCTTTGAAACCCAGTAGTTGTAGGGAGCTGTGTGATCATTTAGGACGATGGTATGGTCAGCTACGTACTCCCTCACCATCTTTCTGTAAAGATCAGCCCTACTCTGCCGAGACTGGGGACAGGTGACAGTGTCTTGCTGGGGTGACATAAAACTTGCAAAGGCCTTGTAAAGCGTACCCCTGCCAGTGCTGGAAAAGCTGCCTGCTCGCCTACTCTCCCTCGCTACTTGTCCCGCAGAAGTACGCCCTCTGCCGCTAGCGCTGTCAGAAGGGAAATACTGTTTCAGCTTGTGCACCAGGGCCTGCTGGTATTCATGCATTCTCACACTCCTTTCCTCTCCAGGGATGAAAGTGGAAAGATTTTGCTTGTACCGTGGGTCCAGGAGAGTGAATACCCAGTAATCGGTGCTGGAATAAATTCTTTGAATGCGAGGGTCACGGGATAGGCAGCCTAGCATGAAATCTGCCATATGTGCCAGAGTCCGAACGCGCAAGAATTTACTCCCCTCACTGGCCTGACTGCCCATTTCCTCCTCCTCCAACTCCTCCAACTCCTCTTCTTCTGCCCATACACGCTGAACAGTGAAGGACTGAACAATGGTCCCCTCTTCTGTCTCGCCAACATTCTCCTCCTCTTCCTCCTCATCCTCCTCCACCTCCTCCGATATGCGCTGAGAAACAGACCTAAGGGTGCTTTGGCTATCAACAAGGGAATCTTCTTCCCCCGTCTCTTGTGACGAGCGCAAAGCTTCCGACTTCATGCTGACCAGAGAGTTTTTCAACAGGCCAAGCAGCGGGATGGTGAGGCTGATGATGGCGGCATCGCCACTGACCATCTGTGTTGACTCCTCAAAGTTACTCAGCACCTGACAGATATCAGACATCCACGTCCACTCCTCATTGTAGACTTGAGGAAGCTGACTGACCTGACTACCAGTTCTGGTGGAAGTTGACATCTGGCAGTCTACAATCGCTCTGCGCTGCTGGTAAACTCTGGATAACATGGTTAATGTTGAATTCCACCTCGTGGGCACGTCGCACAACAGTCGGTGAGCGGGCAGTTGGAGGCGGCGCTGCGCTGCCCTGAGAGTGGCAGCATCTGTGCTGGACTTCCTGAAATGCACACAGATGCGGCGCAGCTTCGTGAGCAAATCAGACAGATTGGGGTATGTCTTGAGGAAACGCTGAACTATGAGATTTAACACATGGGCCAGGCATGGCACATGTGTCAGTCTGCCGAGTTGCAGAGCCGCCACCAGGTTACGGCCGTTGTCACACACAACCATGCCTGGCTTCAGGTTCAGCGGTGCCAGCCACAGATCAGTCTGCGCCGTGATGCCCTGTAATAGCTCTTGGGCAGTGTGCCTTTTATCGCCTAGGCTCAGCAGTTTGAGCACCGCCTGCTGTCGCTTAGCGATGGCACTGCTGCTGTGCCTAGAGCTACCGACTGATGGCGCCATGCCCACGGATGGTAATTCGGAGGAGGAGGAGGAGGGGTGGGAGGAGGAGGAGGCATAGTAGGCCTTTGAGACCTGGACCGAGCTTGTGCAGGGCTGGGGCGGCACATCGGGAAAAATAGTGGCGGCTGGGGACCGAATACCGAGGGGCGGCCGCCGCCATGAGGTCTCGAAAGGCCTCGGTCTCTACCAGCCTATAGGGCAGCATCTCCAGGCTAAGCAACTTGGAGATGTGGACGTTGAGGGCTTTGGCGTGTGGGTGGGTTGCGCTATGCTTCCTTTTGCGTTCCAGCGTCTGGGGTATGGAGAGCTGAACGCTGGTGGATGCTGTGGAGGATCGTGGAGGCGAAGATGGGGTTTTCGCACGGGAGGTGTTTGGGCCGTGGTCCTGGGCAGGGGGCTGACTAGCAGATGACACAGGGGAAGGAGCAGTGGTGTGCCCGGCCGGAGGTGAACGGGCTTGGTGCAATTGAGTGTTTACCATTCATATGCCTGCGCATACTGGTGGTAGTTTAGCTAGTAGTGGTGGAACCCCTGCTGATCCTGGTTTGGCAAAGGTTGCACACCACAGTCCGTCGGTCATCCGGTGTTTCTTTAAAGAACCTCCAGACTTCTGAAAATCTAGCCCTCGCCACGGGAGCTTGACTACGGGTAACATTTGGCGCTGATGCACCAGCTCTGGCCCTGCCTCTCCGTCTGGCCCCACCACTGCCTCTTCCAACCTGTTCTGGTATAGGACTCGCCTCCGTCTCAGAAGCACTGTGTTCACCCGGCCTATCAACCCAGCTTGGGTCTGTCACCTCATCATCCTCCGATCCCTCAGTCTGCTCCCCCCTCGGACTTCCTGCCCTGACAACAACTTCACCACTGTCTGACAACCGTGTCTCCTCATCGTCCGACGCCTCTTTACACACTTCTTCCACTACGTCAATAATGTCATCATCACCCACAGACTGCGACTGGTGGAAAACCTGGGCATCGGAAAATTGCTCAGCAGCAACCGGACAAGTGGTTTGTGACTGTGGGAAGGGTCCAGAAAACAGTTCCGGTTCAAATGCCAAATTTTTCTGGGAGGGGGCAGACTGGGGGGAAGGAGGCTGAGGTGGAGGAGCTGGAGGAGTGCTGATTTCGGTGACATGGGTGGACTGCGTGGAAGACTGACTGGTGGACAAATGGCTAGAAGCATTGTCCGCAATCAACGACATCACCTCTTCGCACTGTTCTGGCCTCAACAGTGCTCTACCACGAGTCCCAGTAACTTGAGACATGATGAACCTAGGGAGTGTAGCTCTGCGGCGTTCCCCTGCTCCCTCATCAGCAGGTGGTGTCTCACCCCGCCCAGGACCACGGCCTCTGACCCCTGCAGTAGTTGGACGCCCACGTCCACGCCCTCATCGTCTACCCCTAGCCCTCGGGTTAAACATTTTCCAAATTAAAGTGTAAACTTTTAAGTTTTTTTTTTTTGTGTTTATTTTTTTTTATTTTTATTTTTTTTTTAACAAAACGATGCTATCCTATTGCTATGGCTAGTTTCTAACCTACACTGACAGCACACGACTGGATTTTGTGCTGTGCCTGATGAGTTTGAGCTATAAAATGAAATAAAGGTAAAAAAAAAATAAATCAGCAGACTCTGCCTAATTCTAATCAAACCCCTAATAAATTGTCCCACTTCGGTGTTTGAGGTGGATATGCGTGTCACTAAGAGCTAAACACAACGGTCGCAGGTCTCCCAGCAAATTCCTCACAATATGGTACTAGCCGCACTACTAATGCCAGCAAGCCCAGCCACAAGCAAACAAAAAAAAGGAAAATATAACGCTATTGTAGGCCTAAGTAAGCCGTTGGGGTTCTCCTATGGCTATTTTGTTGCCCACAATGAAAGCACACTGCTTTGCAAGATGAGTTTGAGCTATAAAAGGAAATAAAGGTAAAAAAAAAATAAATCAGCAGACTGTGCCTAATTCTAATCAAACCCCTAATAAATTGTCCCACTTCGGTGTTTGAGGTGGATATGCGTGTCACTAAGAGCTAAACACAACGGTCGCAGGTCTCCCAGCAAATTCCTCACAATATGGTACTAGCTGCACTGCTAATGCCAGCAAGCCCAGCCACAAGCAAACAAAAAAAAGGAAAATATAACGCTATTGTAGGCCTAAGTAAGCCGTTGGGGTTCTCCTATGGCTATTTTGTAGCCTACAATGAAAGCACACTGCTTTGCAAGATGAGTTTGAGCTATAAAATGAAATAAAGGTAAAAAAAAAAAAAAACAGCAGACTCTGCCTAATTCTACTCAAACCCCTAATAAATTGTCCCACTTCGGTGTTTGAGGTGGATATGCGTGTCACTAAGAGCTAAACACAACGGTCGCAGGTCTCCCAGCAAATTCCTCACAATATGGTACTAGCTGCACTACTAATTGCACTTCGTAGTGACGGTATTTAATATTCCATGGCGCGTACTGGGAAGCAGGAAAAAAATTCCAAATGCAGTGAAAATGGTAAAAAAAAAACACATTTGCAACGTTTTCTTGTGGGCTTGGATTTTACAGCTTTCACTGTGTGCCCCAAATGACATGTCAACTTTATTCTTTGGGTTGCTACGATTACGTGGATACCAAATTTGTATAGGTTTTATAATGTTTTCATACACCTCCTGTACAAATTAATTTTCTGGCAGCAATAACTTTTTCATACTTTGGTGTACGGAGCTGTGGGTGGTGTCATTTTTTGCGACTTTTGATGGTGTTTTCATTGCTATCATTTTTAGGACTGTGCGACCTTTTGATCACTTTTTATTAATTTTTTTATATTTTCCAAAATGGCAAAAAAATGGCATTTTTGACTTTGGACGCTATTTTCCGTTACGGGGTTAAACGCAGTGAAAAAACGTTATTATATTTTGATAGATCGGACATTTTCGGACGCGGTGATAATTAATGTGTTTATGATTTTTACTGTTTATTAATATTAATATCAGTTCTAGGGAAAGGGGGGTGATTTGAATTTTTAGGTTATTCTATTATAATTTTTTTTTTTAACTTTTTTTACTTTTACTTTTACTATTTTTCAGACTCCCTAGGGTACTTTAACCCTAGGTTGTCTGATCGATCCTACCATATACTGCCATACTGCAATATGGCAGTATATGGGGATTTTACTCGTCATTCATTACAATGTGCTGATAGCACATTGTAATGAATGGGTTAAAACGAGACAGCTTCGGGCCTTCGTGAGACCCGAAGCTGTCATGGCAACGGATCACCGCTCCCCGTGACGTCATCGGGGAGCGGCGATCCGCGGCAAGATGGCGGCGGCGCCATCTTTTTGCAGCCTCCGGCAGCATTGCCGGCGGCGATCGCCGTGAAAGCACCTGCGATCGGTGCTAGCACCAATCGCGGGTGTTACCGTTAAGCCTTTGCTGCCATATGCAGCAAAGACTTACCGGCTATGGAGAGGGCTCGGCCCACTTAGCCCTTGAGCCCCCTCTATACTACCGCAGCCGACGTGTAACACACCAATAGGTCACACATTGGTAAGGGGTTAAAGGACCAAAGCCACTTAAATCTAACGGGCAGACAGTCTTAGAACTGTGCCAAGGAGCCACCTAATGATAAATAACCCCACTTGTTCCCGTATCTACCGACTTGTTTGTATATTGTTTTGTTTTATTTCTATAGTAAACATAAGCTTGTTTGTATAGAGCTTTGTGGCCTCTTCAATAAAGTTTCTATTTTTTTACACTAAAAAAGTATATTAAGTCAATTTTGGATTACAGATCCCCCAATCATAGTATCATAGTATATAAGGCTGGAAGGAGACGCAAGTCCATCAAGTCCAACCTTTAAGAATTAAATAAATGTTTTATCCCCATAACCCGTGATATTTTTTCTCTCCAGAAAGTCATCCAGGCCTCTCTTGAACATGTACATAGAGTCCGCCATTACAACCTCCTGCGGCAGAGAGTTCCATAGTCTCACTGCTCTTACAGTAAAGAACCTTTGTCTATGGTGATGGTAAAATTGCCTCTTCTCTAGGCGTAGAGGATGCCCCCTTGTCCTGGTCACAGGCCTAGGTATAAAAAGATCTTTGGAGAGATCCTTGTACTGTCCGTTCAGGTATTTGTACATTGTAATGAGGTCTCCCCTCAGTCGTCTTTTTTCTAAACTGAATAATCCCAAATTTTTTAATCTGTCAGTGTATTCTAGTTCCCCCATTCCCCTAATAATCCTGGTTGCTCTCCTCTGCACCCGTTCCTGCTCTACTATATCCTTTTTATACACTGGTGCCCAAAACTGTACACAATATTCCATGTGTGGTCTGACCAGGGATTTGTATAAGGGCAAAACTATGTCTTTATCATGAGAATCTATTCCTCTCTTGATACATCCCATTATTTTATTTGCTTTAGCAGCAGCCGCCTGGCTCTGGTCACTAAAATTAAGTTTACCATCCACCAATACCCCCAAGTCCTTTTCAGCTTCAGTTTTACTAAGTAATTGACCGTTTAGAACATAATTATACTTTTTGCTTCCATGGCCCAAGTGCATAACTTTACATTTATCTACATTAAACCTCATCAACCATTTCTCTGCCCATCCCTCAAGCTTCCACAAATCCCTCTGTAATGCTAAACTATCGACCTCAGTATTTATTACTTTACACAGCTTAGTATCATCTGCAAATATTGAAACTTGACTGTGTAAACCCACTACAAGGTCATTAATAAAAATATTAAAAAGAAGTGGCCCCAATACTGACCCCTGTGCCACTCCACTGGTAACATCAACCCAATCTGAGAATGTGCCATTAATGACCACCCTCTGTTTTCTATCACTAAGCCAATTACTTACCCAAATACACAGATTTTCTCCTATTCCCAGCAGTCTCATTTTATATACCAACCTTTTATGTGGCACCGTGTCAAATGCCTTTGAAAAGTCCAAATATACAACATCCACAGCGTCCCCCAGATCCAGTCTTGAACTTACCTCCTCGTAGAAATTAGTCTGACAGGACCGATCTCTCATAAACCCATGCTGACGCTGGGTTATAAGGTTGTGCACAGTGAGATACTCCAGGATAGCATCTCTAATAAACCCCTCAAATATTTTCCCCACCACAGCAGTTAGACTCACGGGTCTGTAGTTTCCAGGATCACTATTTGATCCTTTTTTGTATATTGGTACCACATTTGCTATGCGCCATTCCTGTGGAACATAACCAGTCCTTCAAATATTAAAAATAACGGTTTGTCTATCACCGTACATAATTCATGCAGAACCCGGGGGTGTATGCCATCTGGCCCAGGTGATTTATCTATCTTAGTGGTTGCGAGGCGCCGCCGTACCTCTTCCTGGGTTAAACTGTTGACATTATAAAAAGAATTTACATTATTCCTCATTGTGTCTTCCACCAGGGGATTTTCCTGGGTAAAGACAGTTGAGAAGGCGACATTCAGTAGATTGGCCCTTTCCTCATCTCCTTCCACCATGACCCCCATGTTATTTCTAAGGGGACCCACACTCTCTGTTTTTAGTTTCTTATCATTTATATACTTGAAAAATGATTTGGGATTATTTTTGCTCTCCCTGGCAATATTTCTCTCAGTCTCTATTTTGAGGCCTTTATCTGCTTTTTACAGGATTTATTTTTCTCTCTATATCCTGTAATGCCTCATCGCTACCTTCACGTTTTAGCACCTTAAACGCTTTATCTTTCTCGCTTATTGCTTTCCTTACAAGACTATTTAGCCACATAGGGTTTTTCTTGTTCCTTTTATGCTTTTTCCCATAAGGTATGTGTTTCTCACAGGACTTTTTCAGAATATATGAGAAAAGTCCCAATTTTTTTTTGGGGGGGGGCTTTTGTCTTTGAGAACATTATCCCAGTCTATGCCTTTAAGGTCTTCCCTTAGTTGCTGAAAATTTGCCCTCCTGAAGTTTAGAGTGTTGGTTGCCCTTTCACTAACGCTCTTAGTAAAGCATAATACAAAATCAATGATATTATGATCACTATTCCCCAGGTTCCCCCCAACCTGTAGTTTGATACCCTATCAGGTCTGTTGGTCAGGATAAGGTCCAGCAGTGCCCCCCCTCTTGTTGGCTCCAGGACTAGTTGCGACAGGTAATTGTCTTTTGTTGTTGACAAGAACCTGCTGCCTTTGAAGGACCTGCATGTTTCTGCCCCCCAGTCAATATCTGGGTAATTGAAGTCTCCCATGATAAGTACTTCACCTTGCTTTGAAGCCGCATCCATTTCACTTATCAGCATTTCCTCTGCTGCCTCCATTATATTTGGAGCCTTATAACAAGCCCCTAGTAATATTTTATTATTCTTTTTCCCTCCCCTTATCTCCACCCATAGGGACTCCACATTTGCGTTACTGATGTCATCTCGCAGGACGGGCTTGAGGCAAGAATTCACATATAAACAAACCCCTCCACCTTTTTTATTTATACGATCCTTTCTAAAAAGACTATAACCATCTAAAGTAACAGCCCAGTCATAGCTACTGTCCAGCCATGTCTCGCTGATACCCACTATATCATATTTCCGCTCCAACATCAAGAGTTCCAGTTCCTCCATTTTGTTTGTGAGGCTTCTGGCATTTGTGTACATACACTTCATATGGTTTTCCCTGTCCGTATTCCGTTTGTCCTTATTCCCCAATCTCATTCCAGCCCCCCTTCCTCCCCCATGGACTATGACTCTTCCCAGCTCTCTATGTACACTGTCTATTTGCCCTGCACAAGTGTAGTTGCCCTCCCCCCAGGTCTCTAGTTTAAACACTCCTCCAACCTTCTAGCCATTTTTTCCCCTAAAACAGCGGCCCCCTCCCCATTGAGGTGCAGCCCATCCCTACTGTAGAGCCTGTAGCCGACAGAAAAGTCAGTCCAGTTCTCCATGAACCCAAAACCCTCCTTCCTACACCAACTTTTGAGCCACTTATTTACCTCCTTGATCTCCCGCTGCCTTTCTGGTGTGGCACGTGGTACAGGCAGTATTTCGGAGAAAATTACCTTTGAGGTCCTTGCCCTGAGCTTATGGCCTAAATCTCTGAAATCATTTTTAAGGACCTTCCACCTACCTCTTACTTTGTCATTAGTGCCAATGTGGACCATGACCGCTGGTTCCTCACCAGCCCCTCCCAGTAATCCGCAAAACCCGATCCGAAAAAATGCCAAACCCGAGCACCCGGCAAACAACACACTGTTCGGTACGCACGGTCTTTATGACAGATTGCCCTGTGTGTTCCCCTAATAATCGAATCTCCCACTACCAGCACCTGTCTGACCTTGCCTGTGCTCCCATTACCCTTCTTACTGGAGCAGACATTCCCCTGGTTGCTAGCAGCCACGTCTTGCTGCAGCATTGCTACCCCAGAGCTGATATCCCCCTCATCCGCCAGCCTGGCAAACTCATTGGGGTGCACCAGATCAGGACTAGACTCCCTACAACTCTTCCCTCTTCCCCGCGTTCTACATGTTACCCAACTAGCTGCCCCCTCACTCAGCACCTCCATACTTCCCTCCCCACACCCATCTTCCCCAGAGAGTTTGTGCTCCAGGAGCAGCAAACTTCGTTCCATATTATCAATTGCCCGCAGCCCTCAAACCTGCCCATTTAGATCCAGAATCTGGGCTTCCAGATGAGCAATTTTCACACATCCCACACAGCAGTATTCCCCCTCGAACGGCTGTTCAAGGAAAGCATACATGGCACAGGAGGTACACCGTGTAGCAATGCCACTTATGGAGTCCATTATTCTAATGGGGATTACAATAGAAATATGCACAGAAAGAAGAATCTACAGTCAGAGTAACACAAAACACAGCAGTTACCTGCTAAAGCCCCTCAAACTTAAGTCCCTTAAACCTAAGTCACACTTAAGACACTGCACACACTTAGGATCAATGCACACTCGCCGCCAAGCTCCCACACTCGCTTTTCTGATGCTTTTTTTTAAAGGTTATCTGCCTCAAAAACCTGCAGAGCTCAGTGCAACAGCATCTGGCTGCAGTTCTGTCACTTTAAGCCTTAACTTTTTAATTTTTTTTAATTAATTTTTTTATTTAGGAAACATTTTGGAGGCATTTTTTGAGCTCGTTTTTATTATATTATCAGTTAGAAATAAGGCATTCTGCTAGGTGCTTAAAGAACTTAAAGAACTAAATGTAAGTTCTGAAAGTTATTAAATTTTGCAATACACTTTCTGTATCAATTTTTCACCCAGTTCTAGATCGCAATAATACTATGAATACAATAATATTATTGTATGATATTTATTTCCACTTGCGAGCATGAAAGTATCATAATTTGAATCTTTTCAATCTCTGCTGTCATTGGTTGCTTATTTTCATAGCTCTGATTACAGTATTTTTCGAACTGTAAGGCGCTCCCGATTATAAGCCGCACCTTCAATAAATACCTGCTAAAACATCTAGTTTCATATATAAGGCGCACTGGACTATAAGGCACATCTTTGATGTCAGAGAAAATCAACGGATTTTTTTGTGCACCTTATAGTCCGAAAAATACAGGACTGTATTGTGGTTGACTAAAGAACTGTGCATCAGCATGGCATCAATGTGACATCACATGACCATGGACTGATTTTTTGTATATTTTGTATATATAAGCAATGAATAACAGCAAGCAGAGATCTAAGATAGTATAAGAAATAAAAAGATACCTTATATACTCGAGTATAAGCCTAGTTTTTCAGCACAAAAAAATGTGCTGAAAACCCCAAACTCGGCTTATACTCGAGTCAAAAAAATAAATATATCTAAACTCACCTTTCCGGCGGCCCCTGTATATCTTCTGTGCGATCTGTCCGGCAGCGGCGGCAGGCTATATACACTGGGGCAGGGTCTGGCAGGCTATATACACTGGGGCAGGGTCTGGCAGGCTATATACACTGGGGCAGGGGCTGGCTGGCTATATACACTGGGGCAGGGTCTGGCTGGCTATATACACTGGGGCAGGGTCTGGCAGGCTATATACACTGGGGCAGGGTCTGGCTGGCTATATACACTGGGGCAGGGTCTGGCAGGCTATATACACTGGGGCAGGGTCTGGCAGGCTATATACACTGGGGCAGGGGCTGGCTGGCTATATACACTGGGGCAGGGGCTGGCAGGCTATATACACTGGGGCAGGGGCTGGCAGGCTATATACTGGGGAGGCTGTGACCAATGCATTTCCCACCCTCGGCTTATACTCGAGTCAATAGGTTTTCCCAGTATTTTGTGGTAAAATTAGGGGCCTCGGCTTATACTCGGGTCGGCTTATACTCGAGTATATACGGTAACTTAAACTAGCAATTAAAATTTTTTTCTTCTTATAAATAACAACTTTCATTTGCAAAATGTGAACAAGCCCTTTAATTATTTGCTTCTGTTGATATGTAAATTTATAGGCTACAACCCAGCATTGCCTCTGCTCCAGCGCCCCCAGTATTTTTCATCTGCACTGTGGTAGACCGATGTTATTAGAGGAATACTATGAGAATCTAAATCATCATCAACATGGATGGGAATAAATACACATAGTGGATGATGTGAACAATACAATGCATGGCGACATAAGCCTCTTATATAAACCACAAACCACAAAGACCATATGCTGAGTACTACAAAGTCTCTATGGTTTTGTATTACAGTGTGAAATCACCGAGTGTCCCAGAAGCGTCACCACATCATATGGCATTCAGTAAAACATTTGGTTTTCCTTACTAATTGCATATAAAAGGTGTCCATGGGCCGCACATTACAGGTTAGCGATAAAAGACACATTAATATAGTATCTACCATGGTGAATACTTGATATTTTAATTAGGCGAACGTCTTTTTTGCTACATAGAATTAAGTGCACAGTGAAAATCAATCCCGGATTTCAAATGCATTAAAATTACAATTCACTTGACTGCTTTTTAAAGATTTGTCTTTTGCTAAACTATTGCACAATGAATTATTCATATATTTTTGCATACATACTGGATATACAGTTTAATATAGGGTTAATGTACCTATTAATATTGAGAATGTATGGCCTGTGTATTGGGAAGCTACCTGGACCCATCTCTGGCCACAGTTCACTGACAATTCTGCACAAAGCAAAGATTATGTGCACAGTCTCTGTACTGTGACATCTATTATTAGTTATATGACATCACTGTGTCCATTATTACCGTTCAATAACAATGGTCATTACTGCACCATGACATCACTGCATCCATTACTGTACTGTGACATTACATTGATCCTTCATAAGGGGAACACAAGGAAAAGTTCCGCTGACCACACATGACCCCAAAACAACATAGTCACTCATAGGAAAAGATCCTGGAATACTTAGGCTTTCAGGTCATGATTAAGATGAACTGCGTCGAAACGCGTAAACCGGACTGGTGCTGCTAACTGCATGTGACTAGTTGCTGTTTTTATGGAAGAACTTTTGATCTAATAAAGAAAAAATTATTTTATCTCCAATCCCGAGTGATTATTGGATTGCGCTGGACAAATTTTTGAAGTTTTGGCATTTCTACCCGTTGGCTGCGGTGTGTCCATGTACGCAATACCATCATGGGACTGTGAGCATTTAGGAGTTTGGTGAGCTGAACTACATTTCGTTTTTTCACATATACTTTCTGATATATTTCCCATGGAAGCCACCTTCCCAGGGTCTACAGTTCTGAGTTCCTTGACCACCAACTTCTCCATCCAAAGAATGAAGTGGAGCTCTTGAATCCAGACCACTGTAGAGGAAGCTTGGGAGCTCTTCTAAATTCTCATTATAACCGTAAAGGCCACCAACAAGAAATGAAGGAGTAAAGCTTTTCTGATGGAGGAGATGGATCCAAGTATAACTAAGTTTTGATTTTACCAGTCACCAGAATATAGGTATTGAAGACCAAATCCTAAAAGGACAGAATGACTGGGAAACTCCTCCTCCATGCCTCCAATAGACACTTCAGGGTATATTTTATGTGTATGAGTATGAGAGGACACTAATACGCTTGAGATAGCAGTTTGTATTCTTCTCCTGGGTGCTATATGGTAAGGGCGTTTTGTGAGAGAAGAGGAACGCCTCGGAAAGAATAGTCTGCATCTCAAACTCCCAAGCCCCAAGAACCTCTGGCTGCCCAGTGTAAGCTATATAAAAGGTAAAGAGCATGATCAGGGCAAGATAGAAATAGGGCAAGATGTGGAATCTGGTTCAACTGCTGCAAAAGAGGCCAACTACTCCAGCCATGACATATGGGTGTCAGAGTTAGCAGCGCATAGAGACTCTAAGGACGGTAGAGTCTTGTTGTTCATGAATTGTCCAAGCCTAACTTCCGATGAATCATCCCATCCTGAGGGAAACATTGGATTATATAACAATGGGGTAAGAAGGCCCCCCGATCTAACCAGTGTGCCCTCGTGACTAGTCCATCCTAGACTGAGAAGAGGTAAGAAGAGAATATATCCGTTATATTAGCACATGGACTTTCTACAATCACTTTGTCTATGATTATACTGTAACATCAGGGTGTACTTTATTACCATGCTTCACATTATTGTTTTTTCTTTATTCCAGAACTTTGGCATCATACAGTTTGTATGTTCTATAATATTGTCTAATTATCTCTTTCTTTAACATCCTTGTATGCATTATATAATTACAAAAATACTTTGTATACCGTATTTGCACTGTATGTATCTTCACTGTGTGTAATGTCTCTATAAAGAATATTTACTGTTTGTATTCCCAGTATTGTGTGCTGTAATATGTACAGATAGGGGTTCATTTACTAAGGGCTCCTCGGCCGCGCTTTCGTCGGGTTTGCCGACTTTTTCCATTTTGCGTCGAATTCCGCCGGGATTTTGGTGCACGCGATCGGATTTCAACGCAATTGCGCCGGCTTTCATGCAACAGAAACGGAAAACCCGACGTATTCTGAAAAACCACGTGATTTAAAAAACTGCAAAATGCACCTGGAAGAAGATGTTAAACTCCGGCGGACCCTGGTGCAGCAGCGACACCTGCAGGAAGTCGGACACATGAGCTTGCTGAATTGCCGGAAGACCCGAATCCTCATCGGAGAACGTGCCGATGGAACGTGACAGGACCTGGTATGTAAATGAGCCCCATAATGTATATTAGCTGTGTATATATCTCTGTGTGCATGTTCTTTGGGTTGCCCTAGAAAAAAACAGTTATTGCTTCCTGCACTGCCATATTGTAGGCCACATGCACATGACGTGAGTTCTTTGCTGGCCCTATCTATTGCAGTCAGGTCATGCAGCTCGTGAACAAGGCCATGAAATGCAAGGAAAGGTGTGTTAGAGTAATGGGGTCATGTGCTAGCCACTGAAAAACTGCTACAACTAGGCATCAAATCATGTTTGTGTGCACAAGGCTTTAAACTGTACCTGTGTCTTGTGGAAGTCAATACATTTTAACTGAAACAAGCCTATTTTTTTATATTTCCATACACAGTCGTATGAGAGCTTGTTTTTATTGCAGGATACATTGTAATTCATAGCTCACTATTTAATACCCCATGAACTGAAAAAGCTGAAATAAAAGATTCATAAAGATTCCAGCAGTTTCTTGTGGTCTTTGTTTTTGGAGCTGTATTGTCTACATGACACATCCGCCTATATTCCTTAAGTCAGTGCAATCAAGGAGGTAACAAATTTATACACTTGAAAAAATGTATATATAGCTGAGGTGGGGGGCTGTAAAGCAATATAATAGACCATATACTCACCTCCTCCCGTGATCCCGGTCTTCCGCAGATTCCTCCCTGACTACTTCATCGCACCTGCTGCAGCTTTAGTTTCAGTATGTAGTGGGTGTGCAGAAGTAGTCAAGAAGGAAGCTGCAGGAGACGGGGAGCATGGGAGGAGGTGAATAAGTGACGTTTATTGTTTTATATCCACCCATATATTTAACTCCCGGACAACCCATTTAATACCAGAGAACTGCATAACCATTTGGTCACTTTTCATTTAAATATTTATGGCTCTCAAAATAGCTAAAAAGCATCGATTTGGCCATTTTTTTCTCTGTTATGGAAAACAATGACTCTGGCACTGATGACATCATTATTCTGCTGTTAAAGTGTTGTGGTGGGCTCCACTGTTGTAATCTAGCACCAATCACAACATATATACACTCACCGGCCACTTTATTAGGTACACCTGTCCAACTGTTCGTTAACACATAAATTCTAATCAGCCAATCACATGGCAGCAACTCAGTGCATTTAGGCATGTAGACATGGTCAAGACAATCTCCTGCAGTTCAAACCGAGCATCAGTATGGGGAAGAAAGGTGATTTGACTGCCTTTGAACGTGGCATGGTTGTTGGTGCCAGAAGGGCTGGTCTGAGTATTTCAGAAACTGCTGATCTACTGGGATTTTCACGCACAACCATCTCTAGAGTTTACAGAGAATGGTCCAAAAAAGAAAAAACATCCAGTGAGCGACAGTTCTGTGGGCGGAAATGCCTTGTTGATGCCAGAGGTCAGAGGAGAATGGGCAGACTGGTTCGAGCTGATAGAAAGGCAACAGTGACTCAAATCGCCACCCGTTACAACCAAGGTAGGCAGAAGAGCATCTCTGAACGCACAGTACATCGAACTTTGAGGCAGATGGGCTACAGCAGCAGAAAACCACACCGGGTGCCACTCCTTTCAGCTAAGAACAGGAAACTGAGGCTGCAATTTGCACAAGCTCATCGAAATTGGACAGTAGAAGATTGGAAAAAACGTTGCCTGGTCTGATGAGTCTCAATTTCTGCTGCGACATTCGGATGGTAGGGTCAGAATTTGGCGTCAACAACATGAAAGCATGGATCCATCCTGCCTTGTATCAAGGGTTCAGGCTGGTGGTGGTGGTGTCATGGTGTGGGGAATATTTTCTTGGCACTCTTTGGGCTTCTTGGTACCAATTGAGCATCGTTGCAACGCCACAGCCTACCTGAGTATTGTTGCTGACCATGTCCATCCCTGTATGACCACAATGTACCCAACATCTGATGGCTACTTTCAGCAGGATAATGCGCCATGTCATAAAGCTGGAATCATCTCAGACTGGTTTCTTGAACATGACAAGGAGTTCACTGTACTCAAATGGCCTCCACAGTCACCAGATCTCAATCCAATAGAGCATCTTTGGGATGTGGTGGAACGGGAGATTCGCATCATGGATGTGCAGCCGACAAATCTGCGGCAACTGTGTGATGCCATCATGTCAATATGGACCAAAATCTCTGAGGAATGCTTCCAGCACCTTGTTGAATCTATGCCACAAAGAATTGAGACAGTTCTGAAGGCAAAAGGGGGTCTAACCCGTTACTAGCATGGTGTACCTAATAAAGTGGCCAGTGAGTGTAGTACAGCAGACACCTGCCCTGTATGGAGACAGCTCAGTCTATGAGCCTCTCTCCATACTTCCATGATCACCCCATGACTTACGGATAGAAGTTTTTTAACAATGCAATTTTTATTGAAATAGTTAAGGTTAAGAATTGAATCATAAAGTACGAATACCATCAGGTGAAACATTATGGCAAAGGGATGGGTTATACTCACACTAAATAACAAGATAATCAGCAACATTACATAATCTTCATTACAAGGTTGTCTAATGAAAAACCAAAAGAAAGTGCCAACATACAAGGTACAAGAGAAGCCATGTGTGTGTAGCAATGACTCACAACTGTCACAGCACATCAGGTGACATCACAATGTGAATTCATCTACTGCCGTGACATCAACCATTCCCAAATTAATTATCTGAGAGTCATTTCAGAATCCAAACCTGAACTTCATTGTGGCAATGGGCATTAACATCACTTGTGTTGATTTATCAATTTTATGTGACATCCCTGAGTGCATTTCCCCTATGACATCATCTTTTTTGTAATCTAGATTGTTATTTTTATCATCTCTGTGTACTATACACAGCCTAATAACAAATCCGGAAATCAGGCCGCATGTCTAGAGGAATCATTCCCAGGCCAGCTCCTGCTCTCCTGCTGGGCTGTCGGAAGGAAGTCTGTCTGGTTGAAGCCATAATACATAAACATTGCTTGGTATTCTCTCTCCAAACCTTGCTACATGTAATGCAGAGCAATGTCACTGTGTGTATTATGTCTATCAAGTGTTTTTATACGGTGTGTCATTTTTCTATAATTTACTGTGTGCATGTCTCTATAATGGGGCTCATTTATTAAGGGTTGCGCTGCACATTTTCGTCGGACTGTGCACCTTTTTCGGGTTTTGCACCACTTGCACAGGTATTTAGCAAGTGTCTGCGCTGGGATTTTGTCACACGCAATCCTTTTTGGTGCAGCTGCACTTTGCTTCCACGTGACACAATTTTAGGGGCGTGCCGTGGGACAATCCGACTGATTCGGAATGAGTGCGGGATGCAACTTTCAAATTGTGTCACAAGCCCAAGCACTTACATGCACCACTGAAAAGATGGTGAACTCTGTCGGACTTGAGCGGGGAAGCGACACATTCATGATATCGGGATAACTTAGTGAATCAGCGCACTGGTGCACATTTACTTACCTCGTCCCTGAGGTTCACAGAAAGTGCATTGGGGCACATTTACTTACCCGGTCCTGTTGCGATCCCCGAGGTGCATTGTCCGACGAGATATCCTGCATGTGTCGCTTCCCCGCTGAGGTCCGCCGGAGTTCACCTTCTTCTTCCCGGTATATGTGAGTGCATGACTTGCGACACAATTTGAGTTTTAAATCCCGCGCTTAGTCCGAATTTGTGTCGCATGAAAGTCGGCGCGATTAACCCCTGTTAAATGTGGCGCTAATCGGAAATAGTCGGGAAACCTGACGGAAATGCGGTGTGCAGACCCTTAGTAAATGTGCCCCATTGTCTGACTCAAAGTGCCTCGATTGTGCGCAAGATATTATGAATGTGTCGCTTCCCCGCTCAGGTCCAACGGAGTTCACCATCTTTTTCGTGGTGCATGTAAGTGCTAGGGATTGCCACTTAATTTGAAACTTAGATCCCGCGCTCAATCCAAATAAGTTGCCGCCGCACGGAAATCAGCGCAGCTGCGCCAAAAAAGGGCTGTGTGCGCCACAATCCCAGCTAAATATCAGTGCAAGCAACGTAATTCCGAAAAAGGTGAACAGTCCGAGGAAAATGAGCAACGTGACCCTTAGTAAATGAGCCCCACTGTGCATTGGAGTCAGACAATGCACTTTCGGTGAACTCTGGGGAAGAGGTAAGTAAATGTGCCCAAATGTGTATTAACTCTGCGTGTGAATGTCATTTTTGATGTGTGAATGCCACATTTTCTCCCTTCAACAAGGTGTAAGATTAATGTAGTACAATGTAAAGTTCCTGCTTTCTTACAATCCTTTTTCTTATGTGTAGATTTACCACTAGATGTTTTTTCGTCTCTTTGTCTCACTCACTCCCCGCTCTCGAGCATAGATGGATAGGGTGCGCCACTAATGCCACGTTACATACTACAAGGGTAAATACCCCATACTGAGAAAAAGCTCTGGACTGCACATTATACCATGATACTATTGCTGCTTGCCTAAATTAATGACCTCATATTAGTTGGACCCTAGATTGAAAAGTGCAGCATCATATCCGCCACCACAACTTGCTTTTGTTTCCCATCAGTTTTAGTTGGACGTTTTTCTATCCTTTGTTCAAACTAGGACATCAGGAACTAGGTCCAAATATAACAAACACATAAATGTTAAATACTACAACAGCAGTATGCGGAGGGCATGTGTCCATTAACAGTAAAAGTGTGTCCATTAAAAGCATTCATTTTAGGTATTCACGTAGAGACTCAAAATGAACAGGTTTATTCTCATCTAAATGAACTCATATGGAATTTCTGCAACTATAAAAATGACAGTTTCATATATACAGCACATACAGTGGTGTATCTAGAAGAGGCAGAGCCCCATAGAGGAATTCTGCATGCTCTCTATTTACTCACACCCATATACAGTATACACACATTCATACACTCTTACTCATGCATACAATGTACACACATTCATACAGTATATATACATCCACACTAAACAGACATATTGGGGGTCATTTACTAAGGGCCCGAATCGCGTTTTCCCGACATATTACCCGAATATTTCCAATTTGCGCCAATTTCCCCTGAATTGCCCCGGGATTTTGGTGCACGCAATCAGATTGTGGAGCATCGGCGCTGGCATGCACATGACGGAAATCGGGGGGGGGGGGGGGGGGCCGTACGAAAACCCGATGGATTCGGAAAAACCGCCGCATTTAAAACAAAAAAAGTGTCGCGGAGCTTGCACTTACCTTCACTAGGAATAGGCCGGTGCGTTCCGATGCTCTGCAGCGCAGCAGTGCCACCTGGTGGACGTCGGAGGAACTGCCTTAATGAAACCCAGCCGGACCCGAATCCACCGCAGAGAACGCGCCGCTGGATTGCGAATGGACCGGGTAAGTAAATCTGCCCCATTGTATAAACACACCTTTGCACTATATACTTATCAAATAGACATACATACAGTATATACACAGCATATACACATACGTCATATACTCACCATATATACACCATTTATACCATAATAGCCATATACATATATATATATATATATATATATATATATATATATATATTTATATAGTATATACATACCAAATGTAGCACTCAGGGCATCGATGGAGGAGGTCTGTAGCACGTGATGTCTGAGTAAACAAAGGAGGAGGAGAGGGGGAACACAGGACAATACATGTGCTGCTCTACCTTCATCCTGTGCCCCTCCCCCGCTTTATCTGCTCCAACAGCTCCAAGAAGCAGTGGCAGAACTTTTGCCGGAAGAGGAGTAGATTGCCAGATATAGGATACAGTAACACTACCCATACTACCCTCACTTGACACTACCAAAGGGGACTGGTAGTTTAGTGTTGAATGGTTCTAGATACCATAGATCTCAAGATAGGGGCATCTAAAGTGTCTACCCTTCAGCCTTAAGTGAGATGAGATGATCTTTTGGGGGGTAAACAGGCTACATGTAACATAAAAGAAGGAAAGCAAATATTGATAATTTATACCCTGAGAGTGCTGGTAGCTAAGGGGAGAAAATTACATTCCCTACAATATGGTGGCTGAAACTACCAAACCAAAGGGTTCCAAATAAAAAAACACCAGTATTATAAAAGTAACCTGGTAGACAGGGGCTCTGTTACATTTCATTCTTTGTACTGAAGGGATACACATACAATAGTTGGAATGGAACCTGACAGCATAATCATACCTGCCCCATAGTATATAGCCGGCACCTGTCCCCCAGTATATAGCCTGCCAGCCCATATCTCCCAGTATACAGCCGGCCCCATTATATAGCCAGCAGCGGGGGAAGCCGAAAAAGTGAGTTTTGATATATTTTTTTACTCGGGTATAACTAGAAGTCATCAGATCCCATCGCCTCCATTCATTCTTGCGTTTATTGGCCTATGTCGATACATTTGCCCCCTCATTTAATTTAATTACTATTTTCTACATGCACCATCACGTGTGTTCACTTTTGCACTGGGTTTGCACTTTTATTTTTTTGCACCGTATTCACTTCACCCATTAACCAATATGATATACTAAATGTAATATGCGTTGTCCTGTTTATTTTCACATTATAAACTACCATGTTTTATTATGTTCACGCTTGGACCCCCGTCCTTTTTGTCCATGTTCTTATCATGTACATTTAATATAATTGTATTTTTGAACATCACTTTTGCATATATTATCTTTATATTTTATAATTTTTTATGTATTATGATATTGTATTTATATTTATATTAGGGGCTTACGTGCAATATGTATTAGGTATTCTGATTATACTTACCAGTATGTCTATATCTCTTTGCGCGTGCGCATTAGCCATCTCTATCGGCACCGCCGCCGCTAGTTTCGCGCGTGCGCACAAGCCATTTCGGCCGGGACCGCCGCTGTGGGATTCGTGGCGGCCCTCACGATAACTTGCTATTCCCGCGCATGCGCACTGCGCCGCCGGACCGCTGCTGGCGGTTCATAGGGGCGGTGTGATAAACGCTGCTATACTAAGGTGATCCAGGTGGTAATTATTCACAGTTATTTTCTATTGGTCCGCTGTTCCTTATATTCTAGACACCCTCAAACAACTAGCACTCCCCTTGAGAAAGCCTAAGCGGCGAAACACGTGTCGGGGTTTGTGGCGTGTGTCCCTCAGTGGTATGGTATCAGTACAACCCGTTTATATGTGTCACATTGGTTTATGTTTATTATGTTTCTCATGCCTTCCTTGTGCTCTAAATGCATTTACCGTATATACTCGAGTATAAGCCGACCCGAGTATAAGCCGAGACCCCTAATTTTACCACAAAAAAATGGGAAAACCTATTGACTCGAGTATAAGCCTAGTATAAGCTAGCCCCCTGTAGTATACAGCCTGTCCCAAGTAGTATACAGCCTGCCCCCAAAAAGTATACAGCCTGCCCCCAAAAAGTATACAGCCTGCCCCAAAAAGTATACAGCCTGCCCCCAAAAAGTATACAGCCTGCCCCCAAAAAGTATACAGCCTGCCCCCAAAGAGTACAGCCTGCCCCAAAAAGTATACAGCCTGCCCCAAAAAGTATACAGCCTGCCCTCAGTATGCCTAGCGAATAATAAAAAAATAAACTTAATACTCACCCTTCGACGATACTCACCTTTGGTGCTAAGTGGCGGCTCCCGGTCCTCGGCGGCGGCTCCTGGTCCTCGGCGGCGGCTCCCGGTCCTCGGCGGCGGCTCCTGGTCCTCGGCGGCAGCTCCCGATCCTCTGCGGCGGCTTCTCTCTTCTATCTTCACGTGCCGGCAGTCGCGTCCATGCGACTTGCCGGCGGACACACAGTGCGATGCGGCGGTGTCGCCGCTGATGACGTCATCAGCAGCGACACCGCTACATCATATTGTGCGCCCGCCGGCAAGTAGCATGGACGTGACTGCCGGCACGTGAAGATAGAAGAGAGAAGCCGCCGCAGAGGATCGGGAGCTGCTGCCGAGGACCGGGAGCCGACGCCGAGGACCGGGAGCCGGAGGGTGAGTATTAATTTTTTTTTTTATTAACTCGTGTATTTTTTTTTTATTAACTCGTGTATAAGCCGAGATTAGGTTTTTCAGCACATTTTTTGTGCTGAAAAACTCGGCTTATACACGAGTATATACGGTAACTTGGATTGTATAACCTACTCCTATGCCTTGTTTGGCTATTTACTTTGCACAGCCACTTTTTATCATTGTTTTATTTTTTGGTCCACTCATTACTGATATTCTATGTATCTAATTTTTGTTATTAAAAATTTTTTGCTACTAATAAAATATAAATTTAATATATGAATTTGGTGATTGTTGTTGTTTTGATCAATTTTTTGGTGTTCTCGGGTATAACTAGGCTTATACTTGAGTATATATGGTAAATTCTAAAAAAAAAATTAAGAAACTAAAAACAGAATGAATTGATGTGATGCCTTTAGGTCCAGTCAGTGACCGGAAATTATTGTCCTATCCAAATTGTACAACATAAATATTTTTATTTCGCAGAATTTTAATACAAATGATTTCCTTAGTTTTCTTTTCTGAAAATCTCTAGCATATCCTACATATAAATCTATTTAATAGCCAGTTTAATGGTCCTTTAAATTGGGAACTTAGAGGATGATTGGATACATTAATGTCATAAATAAAACTCTGAGATTTGGTGTAAAATCTATCTTATACTCCTGAATAGTAATTCAGGTGGTGATAGAGTAGGGCCATGTAACTTACCACTGTTGTCAGTGTCCCTCATGGAACTTCATATGTTCCATTTTCCAAGTCACAAAGGCACCGAGTGAGATCTTCATCTGAACAACTAGAACGCACCAAACTGATATTGCCCAGCCAATGGTTAAACAACTTCTTTTTACTAACCTTGCTTTTCAACAAAGGTGAAGCAATGACAGGTTTAGACTCCTATGGAAGGTAAAGAGGTGATTTTTGTCCCTGTATTGGATTCATTTTGGCTATGTTTACATGACATCTCTAGTACTGCCATCAGGGGCATAGCCATGCAAATAGAAACAAAAAGATACAGTGGCTCAGTGGTTAGCACTAGAGCCTTGCAGCGCTGGGGTCCTGGGTTCAAGTCCCATTCAGGTCAACATCTGCAAAGAGTTTGTATGTTCTCTCCGTGTTTGTGTAGATTGTGTAGAACATACTGATAGGATGATTAGCTTGTGAGTCCCATGGGGACAGGAATCAGGCTCTTTGCAACGCTGCAGAATCTGTAGACGCTATATGAATAAAGAATTGTTATTATTATGAAGATCATTCAGTGCTGCCCTTACCGCCAGTATCTAAAAATGTGTGAGTACACAATGGACTTACGTTCAGTACCAGGACCTAGTGATTAGGGTGATAGCTACAGTCTATGGGCGTGTGACATTAATGTGACATCACCACCAGCCTCTGTATACAAACAGTGGTCAGTGATGATGGGTGCCCGTTGCTTATTATTTTAAACGATTTTTGCTCTGGACCTCCCTTTAATTCCTAATACATTTGAGAAATGTTATGGTTATTTCTTAGTACAGGCGGTCCCCTACTTAAGGACACCCGACTTACAGACAACCCATAGTTACAGACAGACCCCTCTGACCTCTGGTGAAGCTCTCTAGATGTTACTATACTCCCAGACTGCAATGATCAGCTGTAAGGTGTTTGTAATGAAGATTTATTGATAATCCTTGGTTACATTACAGCAAAAAATGTTTAAACTCCAATTGTCACTGGGGCAAACATTTTTTTTTGTCTGGATCTACAATTATAAAATATACAGTTTCGACTTACATACAAATTCAACTTAAGAACAAACCTCTGGACCCTATCTTGTAGGTAACCCGGGGACTGCCTGTATATGTCTTATGCTTTGTTAAGCTTTTACTTTTCGACTCTTTACCTCATCCCGGCCCTGGGACCAGATGGGTTTTATTTTTTAATTTCCCCAAATGTAAAACCATACAACCTTCTTGAAAGATGCATTGGCCCACATATGGGTTGTCATCCAGCTTTTTAGGACATTAACCGGAGAAAAAATAAGAGTTTACATAAGTACCAATTTATAAAACAGGAATATGTTCATATATGAGATACAACATTCTGCTGAAATCACATCGCTTTTCCAAAGGTACAGGGCATTTCACTATTATGTAATAATTTCAACACTTGACCCAGTCAAATCATAATGAATCTGCCAAAGTATATGCCAGAAATTACGATCCAGTCAGTTTGAGAAAGATAAATTACTACTGAGAGAACAGTTTTCTTTCAGATTGCTATTTTCCTTGAGGCAGCAGGTCACCCAGACACGAGTCCAACCTGAATTAAAGAAGATACAACTCTAAGTCCTAGTAGGTGTACGACTGAGCTACAGAATGACATTATGATAACATTTACAGGTAACACAAGCATAATACAAAGCTAAAATAATGTCGTCTTAGTTTAACGAGAAACATGTACAAGATTCATCAAGTGCGATTACGGAAAAAAAGGTGTAAGATGTAGGGAAATGAGTAATTATAGCCTTGCCAAAAGTATCTGCAACATCCCCCACTGGGGCCTGACCTTTTTCGAGGTGGCTGGAGGAGCCAGTGATGATCACGGGGTTCGGTATCAGGAGCGAAGACCTCGTCCACAGCCTGGGAGGTCTCCAAGAGGTGGTGTGCGCAAGAAAATGGAGGGAGAGGCTGACAGAGTAGGTTTGTAGAAAGAATCCCTGTTGATGGAGGATGGGGAAACCCAGGTTGTAAACAGCCTAAACCAGGGATCACTCTCTGATGTTGTTGAAGAATAACTTACAGTTCTTTATTCACCAAACAGCAGGCAATGGCCTTAAACATCAGCAGACTGCAGGTGGTGAGAGGTAGATGGTTGGAGCAGGTCTGCAGGAAGGTGTTTGCTTACTGCCTGGTAAAGTATCTTCAGGCTGGGCTGGTGTGGACCTCTGTTCAGTCTGGTGTCATGCTTGCCTCCGACACTGCTTTTTCCTGGGCTGACTTCCTGTGCTGACTGACTATGTCAGCAGAATCACCGCTGCGTCTGGACCACTCTGACCAAGACTGGCCCATAAGACTTAGCAAGCACTTTGTCCAACTTTCTTGCATTCTACACACACACATATATATATATATATATATATATATATATATATATATATGACAGTATAGTTAACTCTTCCTAACTCATAGGAAGAATCGTATAGCTGCAACTACACCAGGTAGCTATTGACATGGAGAGGGACGACACTTTTGCAACACCTACCTATCCCATGCATTGGCAGGGGTGTTGCATATAATTTCAGTGTGTAATGTTAGGGAAAGTAACAGGTTGCAAAAAAATACTGCAAAAATGTCTGTGTGGAAATTCTGCAACATTTAAATCAAGTGAATTTAGGGCGCATTCACACAGTGCAGTAAAAGCTGCATCAATATTGTTAAGAACTGCAGTAAGTTTTTTATAATTCCCCTTGCTGCAGTTTTTGTTTCTACCTGTGAGGATTGTTAGACACTTCTTTACCACCAAATACTATATACATTGGTCCACATTTATCAAAAGTAATGCAGTCTGTACTAAGTGCAGAGGGCGCCAGATTAATCAAAACTGGGACACAGCCTTCATGAATCTGCACTGCACCGGAAGTCGCCACCATTTTGTTTTTGGTGCATTTTGTTCATCCTGCAGAATTATGGCGCAGACAGTTGTAAAAAAGAGAGATTGAATTCAGTGTTAAAATCTCTGCCTCCTTGACATTATACAACTTATCTACCCACACTGGACCATGAAAGAAACATGATCTAGAAAGTTTTTAGCTGCTTGACAACATACTGGAAGGGGTTTATTAGGTCAATTTCTGCTGTTGACGGGTTCTCTTTGACAGGGTTGGTTTTTGACAAAGTGGGGTCCTGGGCAAAACTAAAAGTGGGGCCCCAAAGTAAAACTATTTTACTCTGTCCAGAGAGGGAGCTGCTCCGCCAAGTGCTCTGTATTTTCAGGTTTTTAGGTGATTGAATCCGGGCCAGGTTTTTGGAACATCCCAAATATGGATATAAAACAAAGAGGAAGGAGGTTTTACAAAAGCTACTGAGAAAGGAGCATCCCGCTTTGAAATGCATCTAGCCACAATTATAGGATTGAACCCTATCCATCAACCACTCACACAGTTACAGACAGTAGTATGGTAGGTATCTGTAATATATAGGTTATACATAAATAGCAAGATAGATTATAGAAGATAGATAGAGAGATAGATAGATAGATGATAGATAGATAGATAGATAGATAGATAGATAGATAGATAGATAGATAGATAGAGTAGAAGAAAGATAGAAAACCAATTGTTGGGTAGATAGCTAGATAGGACAAGTTACACAAGGAGGCTATGCAAAACTTAGCAAATGCGATGCTACAGATACCTTTAGCAGACATACACATATACACACAGCTCCATGTATTAGATGTGCACAAAAATATATACACTAATAGGGGGTCATTTATCATACGGTGGCGTATGACAGCCCCCCGCTGCTTGAGCTCCTTGAAGAGGATACATACTTGATGTATCCGGCAGAGGCCCTCTTCCATTGGAGACTATAGTTAATACAGCAGATCTGGTGTTCACGTCCCCGTCAGCCTCTTGAATAGAAAAGCACCAAATATGGTGGAGTTGGGGCTTTGTAAATGTGGAGTCGCGACGTGGGGTCGCCGTGCCATGGAGCAGAACTCCATACCCCAGTGGCCTCTTTGTAGCCCTCCTACCCTATCCTTAGAGGGAAGCTCCACTCGCCCGAGAAGCCGTTGGGTCTGCGCATGAGCAGAAGTCACACTTAAGGCTCCAAAGTCGGGGCTACAGAGCATACGCAGACCCATCAGCTTCTCAGACGATTGAAGATTGGATAGGAGGGCTACATAGAGGCTACTGGGTGATGGAGTTCTACTCCACAGTGCGACTACTCTACACCCCAGAAGCCTCTTCATGTAATTTGCATAGATACAAGATAAACTTTTTATCAAGATATTGACCACTCAAGATTTTTAAATAAAAAGTATAGGACTTGTTCTTAGTAAAGGAACCTGCCATCGGGTCCACCTTATTAGCCGTGATGGTAGGTTTAATTAAAAAAGAAATAATAAATAGATCCCTCGTACATTTTTTTCTCCCAAAAAGAATTAATAGACAAAGGTTTCCGAGTGTATAGCTCAAGTTTCAAAAAATCCCGTTCATGCCCAATTCTGGATTTTTAAACTTTTTAAATTGATATTTAAAAACAAGTAAAAAAGAATTAGTAAAAATTTTACAATAAGTTGAATATACCCCCCCAAAACTCAATTCTTTCCACAAAAAAAAAAAAATCTCAACTATGGTTACTTTGATGGTAAAATAAAAAGTGATGGCTCTTGGAATGCAGGAACATAAAAAGACATAATGGGGCTTATTTACTTAGTGTCCACGGATGCACTTTAGTCAGCTTTTCTGACATTAGCGGGGATTGCGTGGCTGTGACAGGTATTTAGCAGGGGATTGTGTCGCATGTGATCGGATTTTGGCACAGCTGCGCTGTGAGACAGAAGTCTGGGGATGTGCCTTTGGACGATCCGACTGATACGGACTGAGCGTGGGATTTAACATTCAAATTGTGTCGCAATCCAATGCACTTACATGCACCAGGAAGAAGAAGGTGAACACCGGGGGACCTGAGCGGGAAAGCGACACATGCAGGATATAGGGAGCACAATCTTAGGGAATCGCGGCACAGTTCTTATTGGCGGACAATGCATCTTTGTTAACTCCTCCTGACGGGTGAGTAAATGTGCGATCATTAAGATCCACAAAAATTCTAGCCCGTAGGAGGCTAATGCTTAGTACTACCTACCAAGCACTCGCGCCATTGTGGAGCAAGCATAAAATAAGCATTGAGATATTTATTCTCCAGCTTTGCATTTCACATACATTAGTGCATCATTTCGAATTACACTTAAAGTCAAAATACTTTGGCCAGGAATGTTCTCTAACAAGGTGATAACGTTGTTCTTAAGTGAGCAATAAAAATGAACATGATGTTTCCTAACTAATTAGCTGTCTATGTAAATTGTTTGGAGGATGCATGGTGAATACCTGAAAGGAAATTACTTTAATACATGTTATGCTATAAATAAAACTACACTGGAAGAAGCCGATCAGGTAGTCAGGTAGTGAGGAGTCACTGGGGGACATGTATCATAGTTTTTTTTTTCTTTGAGGTATAACTGAGACATTTGGCAGCATTTTTTTGTGCTTTATGTATGATCCTGTCCTTTTACTTGTGATACATGATCAGTTTTTTCCTATCCTGGCAGGCACAAATTTTGACTTCTTTTTGAGACTTTTTGTTGCACAAAAAGACACAAGCCACGTGAGGGGGTTATATGCAGGAGAGGATACAAGCCATGTGAGGGGGTTATATACAGGAGAGGACACAAGCCATGTGAGGGGGTTATATACAGGAGAGGACACAAGCCCTGTGAGGGGGTTATATACAGGAGAGGATACAAGCCATGTGAGGGGGTTATATGCAAGAGAGGACACAAGCCATGTGAGGGGTTATATACAGGACAGGACACAAGCCATGTGAGGGGGTTATATGCAGGAGAAGATACAAGCCATTTGAGGGGGTTATATACAGGAGAGGATACAAGCCATGTGAGGGGGTTATATACAGGAGAGGATACAAGCGATGTGAGGGGGTTATATACAGGAGAGGATACAAGCCATGTGAGGGGTTATATACAGGAGAGGACACAAGCCATGTGAGGAGGTTATATACAGGAGAGGACACAAGCCATGTGAGGGGGTTATATACAGGTGAGGACACAAACCATGTGAGGAGGTTATATAAAGGAGAGGACACAAGCCATGTGAGGGGGTTATATACAGGAGAGGATACAAGCCATGTGAGGGGGTTATATGCAGGAGAGAATACAAGCCATTTGAGGGGGTTATATACAGGAGAGGATACAAGACATGTGAGGGGGTTATATATAGGAGAGGACACAAGCAATGTGAGGGGTTATATACAGGAGAGGATACAAGCCATGTGAGGGGGTTATATACAAGAGAGGACACAAGCCATGTGAGGGGTTATATACAGGAGAGGATACAAGCCATGTGAGGGGTTATATACAGGAGAGGATACAAGCCATGTGAGGGGGTTATATGCAGGAGAGAATACAAGCCATTTGAGGGGGTTATATACAGGAGAGGATACAAGACATGTGAGGGGGTAATATACAGGAGAGGACACAAGCCATGTGAGGGGTTATATACAGGAGAGGATACAAGCCATGTGAGGGGTTATATACAGGAGATGATACAAGCCATGTGAGGGGGTTATATACAGGAGAGGATACAAGCCATGTGAGGGGTTATATACAGGAGAGGATACAAGACATGTAAGGGGGTTATATGCAGGAGAGGACACAAGCCATGTGAGGGGGTTATATACAGGAGAGGATACAAGCCATGTGAGGGGGTTATATGCAGGAGAGGATACAAGCCATGTGAGGGGGTTATATACAGGAGAGGATACAAGCCATGTGAGGGGGTTATATACAAGAGGGGATACAAGCCATGTGAGGGGGTTATATACAGGAGGGGATACAAGCCATGTGAGATGGTTATATACAGGAGAGGATACAAGCCATGTGAGGGGGTTATATACAGGAGAGGATACAAGCCATGTGAGGGGTTATATACAGGAGAGGACACAAGCCATGTGAGGAGGTTATATACAGGAGAGGACACAAGCCATGTGAGGGGGTTATATACAGGTGAGCAGGGCCGGATTATAGGCAGGGCTCGCGGGGCTAGAGCCCCGGGGCCCCCACCATCTTGCCCCCCCTAGGGGCCCCCACCAGACCGCACCCCCGCTCCTCCCGCACACACTCTCCTGAGCCGCCCGCCGCCCCTAGACATAGGTGATCGCCGCCCCGCCCATCTTTCTGCATAGGTGACCGCCTCCCAGCTCGCCCATCCCCCTGCATGGCCTCCCCGCCCGTCCATAACGCTTCATGGCGGAGCCGCCCGCTGCCCGCCCATCGCCTCCCACCCCGCACGGCACAGGTGACTCCGCCTCCGCAAGCGCGCTCCCCCCACCACAGGTAACTGTTTCCCAGCTCGCCCATCCCCCTGCATGGCCTCCCCGGCATTACAAACCACAGCATGGCGCAGCCTCCCCTCCCCCCCCCGACACAGGTAACCGGCTCCTGGCCCCCCATCCCCCGCTATGGTCGAGTCATCCAACAATGCCCCCCCCCCCGTTGTGTATATGTGTATATATGTATATACTGTGTATATAGGCATCTACTGTGTATATGTGTATATATGCATCTATTGTGTATATATGTATCTACTGTGTATATGAGTATATATGCATCTACTGTGTATAGGTGTATATATGTATATACTGTGTATAGGTGTATATACTGTGTATAGGTGTAAATACTGTGGGGATATGCATCTACCGTATTTATACACACATATATTTACATAAGCATATATATGTGCACATTTATATATATATGAATGATGTGGTTTTTGTATATGCTGTGTAGATGGTGTTAGGATCAGTGGATCCTCTGGACCACCGCGGGAGATGTAACTAGCCAACACCCGGAACCGGAGCCTAGCGGCACCTGGTATTCACCAGAGCCCGCCGCAAAGCGGGTTGGACTTGCTGCGGCAGGATACCACTAGGTCGTTCCCAGGTGTGACTAGCCCACGGTGGCAGCCGAGGTCGAGGTACCTTAGCGGATGACAATCTCGTAGACAGGTCCAGGCACAGGGTCAGGGCAGGCGGCAGAGATGCAACGTCAGGTCCAAGTCCGGGGTCAGCAACAGGAGGTCCAGGCAGGTGGGAACGGGAACACAGGCACACGGAACACAGCAACACGGAGGAACTCAGGTAACACGGCAACACAGGACTCAGGAGCGGGAACACACAGGAATACACAGGAACGCAGGAATACACAGGAACGCAGGAATACACAGGAACGCAGGAATAATCGCTAGTAAGCTTTCTCTAAGGCTATGAGGCACAAAGATCCGGCAAGGAACACAGGAAGAGGCAGATTCTTAAAGGTGAGGTGTTCAGCCAGTGCACCAATTAGCGGTGCGCTGGCCCTTTAAATTTTCGGCCGGAGCCGCGCGCGCGCCCTAGGAGGCGGGGACGCGCGCGCACGGCAGTCCGAGGAAGCGCAGGAGCCGGGAGAGGTAAGAGACACCGGGCAGTAGCGGGGGCACATGCAGGAGCACGGATGCGCCCGCGATCCGTGACAGGGATCGCGGGAGCACCCGTGACAGTACCCCCCCCCTTCGGCCTCCCTCTCTTCTTGGGCCTGAGAAAACGTTGGAGCAGGCTCTTGTCCAGAATGTTATCCTCTGGCTCCCAGGATCTCTCCTCAGGACCAAATCCTTTCCAGTCTACCAGAAACAACCGTCTACCTCTCACAGTCTTAGTATCCAGGATCTCTTTCACCTCGAAGACATCGGTGGAATCAGCTTGTGGTGCCGGAGGAGGAGTAATTTGTCGGTTGAAGCGGTTGAAGATAACTGGCTTAAGGAGAGAAACGTGGAAAGAATTAGGAATGCGCATGCTGGGAGGCAGACGCAACTTGTAAGCCACCGGGTTGATGCGGCCGAGAATTTCAAATGGACCCAAGAACCGAGGTCCCAATTTATAGCTCGGGATCTTCAGCCGAACATACTTGGCGGACAGCCAAACCTTGTCACCAGGAGCTAAAACAGGGAATGGTCGGCGTCTTTTGTCTGCTTGACGCTTGGTCTGGGCTGTAGCTCGGAGCAATGAGGTGTGGACTTGCTCCCAGATGGCTTTCAGATCACGTACCAGGTCCTCCACAGCAGGAACATCTGCAGACGTAGGTAACGGAAGAGGAGGCCGAGGATGCAGTCCATAGTTAATAAAAAAGGGAGCAGAACCGGCAGAAGTGGAGTCCAGGGAATTGTAAGAGAACTCCGCCCATGGTAGAAGAGATGCCCAGTCGTCCTGTCGGGCAGAGACGAAATGGCGGAGATAGCAACCTAGAGTCTGATTCACCCTCTCCACTTGGCCGTTAGTCTGTGGGTGATAGGCAGAAGAGAAGTCCAAATTCACCTGCAACTGGTTGCACAAAGATCTCCAGAATTTGGACACAAACTGAACTCCTCGATCTGAGACGATGTGCTGAGGGAGACCATGAAGCCGGAAAATATGCTGGAAGAAGAGGCTGGCGAGACGTGGAGCAGAAGGCAAACCTGGTAGAGGGACAAAGTGAGACATCTTCGAAAAGCGGTCAGTCACCACCCAGATAACGGTGTTGCCAGAAGATGGCGGTAGATCCGTAACAAAGTCCATAGCCACATGAGACCATGGGCTGGTAGGCACGGGTAACGGCAACAGAAGACCAGCAGGTTTAAGTCGTGAAGGCTTGTTGCGGGCACAAGAGGCACAGGAACCCACAAAATCCCGAACGTCCTTGACCAAATCAGGCCACCAGTAGAATCGGGAAATTAAGGCCACAGAGCGCTGCACCCCAGGGTGCCCAGCCACACGAGAAGAATGTCCCCAGGTCAGAATCCTCTTTCGGAGACCAGGTCGCACATAAGTCTTGCCGGGAGGCAGCTGCCGGAGGTCCACCGGCGCGGCAAGCACAAGTCTCTCTGGAGGAACAATATGCCTAGGAGCAGAGTCCTCCCCCATAACATCAGAAGCACGGGACAAGGCGTCAGCCTTGATGTTTTTCTCTGCAGGGCGAAAATGGATTCGGAAGTCAAAGCGAGAAAAGAAGAGGGACCACCGGGCTTGACGAGGATTCAAACGCTGAGCCGTCTGAAGGTACTGAAGGTTTTTGTGGTCCGTGAAAATGCTGACTGGAAATCGGGCTCCCTCCAGCAGATGACGCCACTCTTCCAAAGCCAGCTTGATGGCTAGAAGCTCCCGATCTCCAATGGAATAATTTCTCTCCGCGGAGGAGAAGGTTTTGGAGAAGAAACCACAAGTGAGTGTTCGTCCCCTGGGACCCTTCTGGGTAAGGACTGCCCCAGCACCCACGGAGGAGGCATCAACCTCCACCAGGAACGGCTTTTCAGTATCCGGTCGGGTAAGGACTGAAGCGGAGGAAAAAGCAGTTTTTAATTTCGTGAAGGCTTCTTCTGCTGCTGGTGGCCAGACACGGGGATTAGCACCTTTTTTCGTAAGCGCCACCATCGGCGCGACCAGAGATGAGAAGTGTGGGATAAATTGCCTATAATAATTAGCAAAGCCCAGAAATCTTTGTATAGCTCGCAGTCCCACTGGACGTGGCCACTGAAGAACCGCAGATAACTTGGCAGGATCCATTTGCAAACCCCTATCAGAAATTATGTAGCCGAGGAATGGAAGGCTCCTCTGATGAAAGTGGCACTTCTCCAGCTTGGCATAGAGGTGGTTTGTCCTGAGGTGGCTGAGAACCTCCCGTACATGAGACTGGTGGGACTCCAGATTGGCAGAATACACAAGGATGTCGTCCAGGTACACCACGACACAACTGTACAATAAGTCCCGGAAAATATCATTTACAAACTCCTGGAAAACTGCTGGCGCATTACAAAGTCCGAAGGGCATAACTAGGTATTCAAAATGCCCATCACGGGTGTTAAAGGCGGTCTTCCACTCGTCACCCTTTCTGATGCGGATAAGGTTGTAGGCCCCACGAAGATCCAATTTGGAAAAAATTCTTGCACCCCGCAGACGATCAAATAGCTCCGTGATAAGCGGCAAAGGATAGCGGTTCTTAACGGTGACCTTGTTAAGACCGCGATAGTCTATACAGGGGCGGAGAGAGCCATCTTTCTTTGTGACAAAAAAGAAACCAGCGCCAGCTGGTGAGGAGGATTTGCGGATGAAACCTCTTTGCAGGTTTTCTTTAACATATTCCGACATAGCGGCAGTCTCAGGAACCGAGAGCGGATACACACGACCCCGTGGTGGAGAAGATCCAGGCAGCAGATCAATGGGGCAATCATAGGGACGATGTGGAGGAAGGATCTCGGCTTGTTTTTTAGAAAACACATCTGCAAAGTCCCGGTACGGAGCTGGAAGTCCCTCCAGGGGCTTGGGAGACAAGGTAGCAGTCCTGACAGGAAGCGGATGTGGAACCGTCATGCAGCGTGAGGGGCAATCCGGACCCCAACGGAGAATCTCTCCAGAAGACCAGTCCAGAACAGGGGCATGATGCTGCAACCAGGGGAGACCCAGCAGGAGAGTGGAAGTGCACTTTGGCAGCACAAAAAAGGAGAGTCTCTCTTTATGCAATGCACCAACTTGAAGGAGCAGGGGTTCAGTGCGAAACCAGATAGGCACGGAGAGAATCTGGCCACTGACTGAGGCAATGGACAAGGGCTTCTCAAGACGAACCACCGGGAAGTGATGCAGGGCGACCAGTGCAGCATCTACAAAGTTCGCTGTGGAGCCCGAATCCAGGAAAGCAGAAACCTGGACCGGAGTGCCGGTGCCAATGCTGAGGAGTACAGGGAGAATCAAGCGTGGAGAAGCTTTATTCACACCTAGGGACGCTTCTCCTGAGAAGCCTAGGTGCTGGCGTTTCCCGGGCGTTGGGGACGTACAGGGCAAGCCCCGACGAAGTGCTGTGGGCTGGCACAATACATGCACAGGTTCTCCTGACGTCGTCTGGAACGCTCTTGTAGAGTGAGCCGGGTTCGGTCAACCTGCATGGGTTCCTCAACAGAAGATTCAGGCGGGACCTGGAGCGGCCTTTGGAAGACTGGCGCCAGGCGAGGGATGCGTCTAACACGGCCTTGGGGATACTCAGATCGTAGTTCCTCAGCTCGCTCCTTAAACCGGACATCAATTTGAGTGGCCAAGGTGATGAGGTCACTCAGAGTAGATGGAAGATCCCGAGCTGCCAGTGCGTCCTTGACCTGCGCAGAGAGCCCTTTCTTAAATGTAGCGATGAGGGCTGCATCGTTCCAAGCCAGTTCTGAAGCCAGGGTGCAGAATTGAACTGCGTACTCTCCCACCGATGAGTTGCCCTGACGCAAGTTCAACAATGCAGACTCTGCAGAGGAGGCTCGTGCTGGTTCCTCGAAGACAGACCGGAACTCTGACAGAAACGCAGTGAGGCTAGACACAACCGGGTCATCTCTGTCCCAAAGCGGAGTAGCCCAGGCCAGGGCTTTCCCAGAAAGAAGGCTGAGGACAAATGCCACCTTGGACCGCTCTGTGGCAAATTGCGACGGCATGAGTTCTATGTGCAAGGAGCACTGGGTGATGAAGCCCCTGCACATCTTAGGATCTCCATCATACTTGCCGGGCAAAGAGAGGCGTAGCCTGGGTTCAGCAGCAGGATGATAAGCCGGGGAAGCAGGGGTCGCAGCGGCCGCTTCTGGAGACTGTTGCTGATGTTGGGTAGCAAGTAGTTGTCGTAGCATGGCGGTGACTTGCTCTAGCTGATTCCGCTGTGCTGCAATCTGCCGGGACTGGTGGATCACGATGGTGGCGAGATCAGGCTGACTGGGAGGAGAAGCCTCGGCGGGATCCATGGCCGGATCTTACTGTTAGGATCAGTGGATCCTCTGGACCACCGCGGGAGATGTAACTAGCCAACACCCGGAACCGGAGCCTAGCGGCACCTGGTATTCACCAGAGCCCGCCGCAAAGCGGGTTGGACTTGCTGCGGCAGGATACCACTAGGTCGTTCCCAGGTGTGACTAGCCCACGGTGGCAGCCGAGGTCGAGGTACCTTAGCGGATGACAATCTCGTAGACAGGTCCAGGCACAGGGTCAGGGCAGGCGGCAGAGATGCAACGTCAGGTCCAAGTCCGGGGTCAGCAACAGGAGGTCCAGGCAGGTGGGAACGGGAACACAGGCACACGGAACACAGCAACACGGAGGAACTCAGGTAACACGGCAACACAGGACTCAGGAGCGGGAACACACAGGAATACACAGGAACGCAGGAATACACAGGAACGCAGGAATACACAGGAACGCAGGAATAATCGCTAGTAAGCTTTCTCTAAGGCTATGAGGCACAAAGATCCGGCAAGGAACACAGGAAGAGGCAGATTCTTAAAGGTGAGGTGTTCAGCCAGTGCACCAATTAGCGGTGCGCTGGCCCTTTAAATTTTCGGCCAGAGCCGCGCGCGCGCCCTAGGAGGCGGGGACGCGCGCGCACGGCAGTCCGAGGAAGCGCAGGAGCCGGGAGAGGTAAGAGACACCGGGCAGTAGCGGGGGCACATGCAGGAGCACGGATGCGCCCGCGATCCGTGACAGGGATCGCGGGAGCACCCGTGACAGATGGTATGTATTTATAAGCTCTATATACTGAATGTGTGTAAGTGTATACTTGTGTGTATATATATGGGTGCAAGTATACGTGTGTAGAACTTTATTTGTGTGCATCTAAGTATATAATGGTGTGTATATATCAGTGTGTAATTGTATAAACATGTCTGTATAAGGGTACATTCACAAGAACGTATGGAGGGCGTATATCTGGCTGCAAATTTGTTACCGGATATACTTCCTTCATAGGCATCTATAGCGCCTGGGCTCGGTACGGTGAGCACAACGAGTACTCACTGTTTTGTGCTGTGGCCGCAAAAGAGAGAGAGCGTGCTCTATCTATGGCCGTAAGAACGACCATGCAGCTCTATTCTCTATTGAGAGGGGAGGGGTGAGCCGCGATCACCTCTCCTCCTCTCCACAACGCCCAACATGTGCCTGCCAGGCGATAGTCTGGCCACCACACGTTTATGTGAATGCAACCGACATATGTTTATATTTTTTTAAGGGGAAGGGGGGCCCCATGCAGAAATCTGCTATGGGGCCCAATCTCTCCTATTTACACCACTGCTTGGGACTGCATGGCTGTGTGGGCTGAGGTGTATGTTATGTGGGGCTGTATATCTGGTACGGGTGAAGGATGTAAAGATGTTTGACTGGGGGTGAGGAGGCTGTATTTAGCTGTGTTACTGGGGGTGAGGCGGCTGTATGTAGCTGTGTTACTGGGGGTGAGGCGGCTGTATGTAGCTGTGTTACTGGGGGCGAGACGGCTGTATGTAGCTGTGTTACTGGGGGCGAGACGGCTGTATGTAGCTGTGTTACTGGGGGCGAGACGGCTGTATGTAGCTGTGTTACTGGGGGTGAGGCGGCTGTATGTAGCTGTGTTACTGGGGGCGAGGCGGCTGTATGTAGCTGTGTTACTGGGGGCGAGACGGCTGTATGTAGCTGTGTTACTGGGGGCGAGGCGGCTGTATGTAGCTGTGTTACTGGGGGCGAGGTGGCTGTATGTAGCGGTGTTACTGGGGGTGAGGCGGCTGTATGTAGCTGTGTTACTGGGGGCGAGGCGGCTGTATGTAGCTGTGTTACTGGGGGTGAGGGGGCTGTATGTAGCTGTGTTACTGGGGGCAAGGCGGCTGTATGTAGCTGTGTTACTGGGGGCGAGACGGCTGTATGTAGCTGTGTTACTGGGGGCGAGACGGCTGTATGTAGCTGTGTTACTGGGGGCGAGACGGCTGTATGTAGCTGTGTTACTGGGGGTGAGGCGGCTGTATGTAGCTGTGTTACTGGGGGCGAGACGGCTGTATGTAGCTGTGTTACTGGGGGCGAGACGGCTGTATGTAGCTGTGTTACTGGGGGCGAGACAGCTGTATGTAGCTGTGTTACTGGGGGTGAGGCGGCTGTATGTAGCTGTGTTACTGGGGGCGAGGCGGCTGTATGTAGCGGTGTTACTGGGGGTGAGGTGGCTGTATGTAGCTGTGTTACTGGGGGACGAGGCGGCTGTATGTAGCTGTGTTACTGTAGGTGAGGCGGCTGTATGTAGCTGTGTTACTGGGGGCGAGACGGCTGTTTGTAACTGTGTTACTGGGGGCGAGGGGGCTGTATGTAGCTGTGCTACTGGGGGTGAGGGGGCTGTATGTAGCTGTGTTACTGGGGGTGAGGCGGCTGTATGTAGCTGTGTTACTGGGGGCGAGGCGGCTGTATGTAGCGGTGTTACTGGGGGTGAGGTGGCTGTATGTAGCTGTGTTACTGGGGGACGAGGCGGCTGTATGTAGCTGTGTTACTGGGGGTGAGGCGGCTGTATGTAGCTGTGTTACTGGGGGCGAGACGGCTGTTTGTAGCTGTGTTACTGGGGGCGAGGGGGCTGTATGTAGCTGTGCTACTGGGGGTGAGGGGGCTGTATGTAGCTGTGTTACTGGGGGCGAGGCAGCTGTATGTAGTGGTGTTACTCTTTGGATAGTGGAAAGGAAGCAGGAGGACGTATGTGTACGCTACACTCAGTGGGGGCCTCCACCAGATTTTGCGCCCAGGGGCCCCCACCAACCTTAATCCGGCCCTGCAGGTGAGGACACAAACCATGTGAGGAGGTTATATACAGGAGAGGACACAAGCCATGTAAGGGGGTTATATACAGGAGAGGACACAAACCATGTGAGGGGGTTATATACAGGAGAGGATACAAGCCATGTGAGGGGGTTATATGCAGGAGAGAATACAAGCCATTTGAGGGGGTTATATACAGGAGAGGATAAAAGACATGTGAGGGGGTTATATACAGGAGAGGACACAAGCCACGTGAGGGGTTATATACAGGAGAGGATACATGCCATGTGAGGGGGTTATATACAAGAGAGGACACAAGCCATGTGAGGGGGTTATATACAGGAGAGGATACAAGCCATGTGAGGGGTTATATACAGGAGAGGATACAAGCCATGTGAGGGGGTTATATACAGGAGAGGATACAAGCCATGTGAGGGGTTATATACAGGAGAGGATACAAGCCATGTGAGGGGATATATACAGGAGAGGATACAAGCCATGTGAGGTGGTTATATACAGGAGAGGATACAAGCCATGTAAGGGGGTGTTATACAGGAGAGGACACAAGCCATGTGAGGGGTTATACACAGGAGAGGACATAAGCCATGTGAGGGGTGATATACAGGTGAGGACACAAGCCATGTGAGGGGGTTATGTACAGGAGTGGACACAAGCCATGTAAGGGGGTGTTATACAGGAGAGGACACAAGCCATGTGAGGGGTTATATACAGGAGAGGACACGAACCATGTGAGGGGGTTATATACAGGAGAGGATACAAACCATGTAAGGGGGTGTTATACAGGAGAGGACACAAGCCATGTGAGGGGTTATACACAGAAGAGGACATAAGTAGAGATGAGCGAACACTAAAATGCTCGGGTACTCGTTATTCGAGACGAACTTTTCCCGATGCTCGAGTGCTCGTCTCGAATAACGAACCCCATTGAAGTCAATGGGAGACTCGAGCATTTTTCAAGGGGACCAAGGCTCTGCACAGGGAAGCTTGGCCAAACACCTGGGAACCTCAGAAAAGGATGGAAACACCACGGAAATGGACAGGAAACAGCAGGGGCAGCATGCATGGATGCCTCTGAGGCTGCTTAAACGCACCATTATGCCAAAATTATGGGCAACAGCATGGCCATGACAGAGTGACAGAATGAAGCTAGATAGTATCTAAAACATGCAATAATTGACCCTGACACTATAGGGGACGGCATGCAGAGGCAGCGGCAGCAGCGGCAGGCTAGAGAGTGTCATGGCGACATACCCTAAATGGACTCAGGCTTCAAACCAATGGGTGGCAGAGAGGAACCAAAGGAGGTGAGCAAGAAGTGCTCAAATAATATCGGTACATGATAAAAGTTTGCCAGTATATTTTGTGGATTACACAGCAGGGTGGCGACAAAGTTAACATGGAAGCCATGAAAACAACCCAAAATTCTGCCTGACACAGCTCGTTTGATAAGGGGACCATGTATGGAGGCAGTGAACTAGTAGTAGATTAAAGGTGCTGCAGTTAAAACTATGTTAGTTGGATCTTGGCATGGAGCTGGCGCTCCGCTGCCAGACGAGCTTTCGCCAATCCAAGCCCCTGTCTCTAGGCTACTCCCCAAACAGCACTTTTGTATAAGATCAAGTGTAGTAGCGTTCTTATAAGTTTAGGATATGCCGGGTGAGGGGAATGTAAACAGATGCGCAAGAAGCGCATGATGCGCATGGAGCTGGCGCTCCGCTGCCAGGCGAGCTTTCGCAAATCCAAGCCCCTGTCTCTAGGCTACTCCCCAAACAGCACTTTTGTATAAGATCAAGTGTAGTAGCGTTCTTATAAGTTTAGGATATGGCGGGTGAGGGGAATGTAAACAGATGCGCAAGAAGCGCTGAAATAATATCCCTAAATGGTAAAAGTTTGCAAGTATATTTTGTGGATTACACAGCAGGGTGGCGACAAAGTTAACAACTTTGATGTGGAATGCCCTGTAATAGCTCTTGGGCGGTGTGCCTTTTATCGCCTAGGCTCAGCAGTTTCAGCACCGCCTGCTGTCGCTTAGCGACGGCACTGCTGCTGTGCCTAGAGCTACCGACTGATGGCGCCATGCCCACGGATGGTAATTCGGAGGAGGAGGAGGTGGAGGAGGGGTGGGAGGAGGTATAGTAGGCCTTTGAGACCTGGACCGAGGTAGGCCCCGCAATTCTCTGCGTCGGCAGTATATGACCAGCCCCAGGGTCAGACTCGGTCCCAGCCTGCACCAAGTTAAGTGTAGTAGCGTTCTTATAAGTTTGGGATATGGCGGGTTAGGGGAATGTAAACAGATGCGCAAGAAGCGCATGATGCGCATGGAGCTGGCGTTCCGCTGCCAGGCGAGCTTTCGCCAATCCAAGCCCCTGTCTCTAGGCTACTCCCCAAACAGCACTTCTAAGAACCTTTTGTATAAGATCAAGTGTAGTAGCGTTCTTATAAGTTTAGGATATGCCGGGTGAGGGGAATGTAAACAGATGCGCAAGAAGCGCTGAAATAATATCCCTAAATGGTAAAAGTTTGCCAGTATATTTTGTGGATAACACAGCAGGGTGGCGACAAAGTTAACAACTTTGATGTGGAATCCATGAAAACAACCCAAATTTCTGCCTGACACACCTCGTTTGATAAAGGGACGATGTATGGAGGCAGCTATATGGACGACTTTTGGAGGTAGCAATGGAGACAACGTGTGGAGGCTGCTATGGAGACAATTTAATTTGGATAGTGCCTGTATGTGGCAGTCCCAAACATTTTTCAAACCAGAGGAGCAGGTAGGTGGCCCTCCAGTAAAATGGAATAGATTGAGTGCCTGTATGTGGCAGTCCCAAAAATTCTTCAAACCAGAGGAGCAGGTAGGTGGCCCTCCAGTAAAATGGAATAGATTGAGTGCCTGTATGTGGCAGTCCCAAAAATTGTTCAAACCAGAGGAGCAGGTAGGTGGCCCTCCAGTAAAATGGAATAGATTGAGTGCCTGTATGTGGCAGTCCCAAAAATTCTTCAAACCAGAGGAGCAGGTAGGTGGCCCTCCAGTAAAATGGAATAGATTGAGTGCCTGTATGTGGCAGTCCCAAAAATTCTTCAAACCAGAGGAGCAGGTAGGTGGCCCTCCAGTAAAATGGAATAGATTGAGTGCCTGTATGTGGCAGTCCCAAAAATTGTTCAAACCAGAGGACCGGGTAGGTGGCCCTCCAGAAAAATGGAATAGATTGAGTGCCTGTATGTGGCACTCACAAAAATTGTTTCAAACAGAGGACCGGGTAGGTGGCCCTCCAGAAAAATTAAATGCATGAAGTATAGCAAGAGCCAGTGGGCCCTGTCAAAAAATAGCCATTTTCCTCTGCTTTACTGTACAAAGAGGAGGAGAAGGAGGAAAATGAGGAGGAGGAGGAGGAGTGGATCAATTATTCAGGTTGAGCTTCCTTCACCTGGTGGAGATTGGAAATTCTGAGAAATCCAGCCTTTATTCATTTTAATAAGCGTCAGCCTGTCAGCGCTGTCAGTCGACAGGCGTGTACGCTTATCGGTGATGATGCCACCAGCTGCACTGAAAACCCGCTCGGACAAGACGCTAGCGGCAGGGCAGGCAAGAACCTCCAAGGCGTACAGCGCCAGTTCGTGCCACATGTCCAGCTTTGAAACCCAGTAGTTGTAGGGAGCTGTGTGATCATTTAGGACGATGGTATGGTCAGCTACGTACTCCCTCACCATCTTTCTGTAAAGATCAGCCCTACTCTGCCGAGACTGGGGACAGGTGACAGTGTCTTGCTGGGGTGACATAAAGCTGGCAAAAGCCTTGTAAAGCGTACCCTTGCCAGTGCTGGACAAGCTGCCTGCTCGCCTACTCTCCCTCGCTACTTGTCCCGCAGAACTACGCACTCTGCCGCTAGCGCTGTCAGAAGGGAAATACTGTTTCAGCTTGTGCACCAGGGCCTGCTGGTATTCATGCATTCTCACACTCCTTTCCTCTGCAGGGATGAGAGTGGCAAGATTTTGCTTGTACCGTGGGTCCAGGAGAGTGAACACCCAGTAATCGGTGCTGGAATAAATTCTTTGAACGCGAGGGTCACGGGATAGGCAGCCTAGCATGAAATCTGCCATATGCGCCAGAGTACCAACGCGTAAGAATTCACTCCCCTCACTGGCCTGACTGTCCATTTCCTCCTCCTCCAACTCCTCCAACTCCTCTTCTTCTGCCCATACACGCTGAACAGTGAAGGACTCAACAATGGTCCCCTCTTGTGTCTCGCCAACATTCTCCTCCTCTTCCTCCTCATCCTCCTCCACCTCCACCTCCTCCGATATGCGCTGAGAAACAGACCTCAGGGTGCTTTGGCTATCAACAAGGGAATATTCTTCCCCCGTCTCTTGTGACGAGCGCAAAGCTTCCGACTTCATGCTGACCAGAGAGTTTTTCAACAGGCCAAGCAGCGGGATGGTGAGGCTGATGATGGCGGCATCGCCACTGACCATCTGTGTTGACTCCTCAAAGTTACTCAGCACCTGACAGATATCAGACATCCACGTCCACTCCTCATTGTAGACTTGAGGAAGCTGACTGACCTGACTACCAGTTCTGGTGGAAGTTGACATCTGGCAGTCTACAATCGCTCTGCGCTGCTGGTAAACTCTGGATAACATGGTCAGTGTTGAATTCCACCTCGTGGGCACGTCGCACAACAGTCGGTGAGCGGGCAGTTGGAGGCGGCGCTGCGCTGCCCTGAGAGTGGCAGCATCTGGGCTGGACTTCCTGAAATGCGCACAGATGCGGCGCACCTTCGTGAGCAAATCAGACAGATTGGGGTATGTCTTGAGGAAACGCTGCACTATCAGATTTAACACATGGGCCAGGCATGGCACATGTGTCAGTCTGCCGAGTTGCAGAGCCGCCACCAGGTTACGGCCGTTGTCACACACAACCATTCCCGGCTTGAGGTTCAGCGGTGCCAGCCACAGATCAGTCTGCGCCGTGATGCCCTGTAATAGCTCTTGGGCGGTGTGCCTTTTGTCGCCTAGGCTCAGCAGTTTGAGCACCGCCTGCTGTCGCTTAGCGACGGCACTGCTGCTGTGCCTAGAGCTACCGACTGATGGCGCCGTGCCCACGGATGGTAGTTCGGAGGAGGAGGTGGAGGAGGGGTGGGAGGAGGAGGAGGCATAGTAGGCCTGAAACACCTGGACCGAGGTAGGCCCCGCAATCCTCGGCGTCGGCAGTATATGAGCAGCCCCAGGGTCAGTCTCGGTCCCAGCCTCCACCAAGTTAACCCAATGTGCCGTCAGCGATATATAGTGGCCCTGCCCGGCAGCACTCGTCCACGTGTCCGTGGTCAGGTGGACCTTGTCAGAAACGGCGTTGGTCAGGGCACGGATGATGTTGTCTGACACGTGCTGGTGCAGGGCTGGGACGGCACATCGGGAAAAGTAGTGGCGGCTGGGGACCGAATACCGAGGGGCGGCCGCCGCCATGAGGTTGCGAAAGGCCTCGGTCTCTACTAGCCTATAGGGCAGCATCTCCAGGCTAAGCAATCTGGAGATGTGCACATTAAGGGCTTGGGCGTGCGGGTGGGTTGCACTATATTTGCGTTTCCGCTCCAGCGTCTGGGGTATGGAGAGCTGAACGCTGGTGGATGCTGTGGAGGATCGTGGAGGCGACGATGGGGTGTTTGTGCCAGGGTCCTGGGCAGGGGGCTGACTAGCAGCTGACACAGGGGAAGGAGCAGTGGTGTGCACGGCCGGAGGTGAACGGGCTTGTTGCCACTGAGTGGGGTGCTTAGCATTCATATGCCTGCGCATACTGGTGGTAGTTAAGCTAGTAGTGGTGGAACCCCTGCTGAGCCTGGTTTGGCAAATGTTGCACACCACAGTCCGTCGGTCATCCGGTGTTTCCTTAAAGAACCTCCACACTTCTGAAGATCTAGCCCTCGCCGCAAGAGCCCTCACCACGGGAGCTTCACTAGTTGACAGTGGCGCTGATGCACCAGCTCTGGCCCTGCCTCTCCGTCTGGCCCCACCACTGCCTCTTCCAACCTGTTCAGGTCGAGGACTCTCCTCCGTCTCAGAAGCACTGTGTTCACCCGGCCTCTCAACCCAGCTTGGGTCTGTCACCTCATCATCCTCCGATCCCTCAGTCTGCTCCCCCCTCGGACTTCCTGCCCTGACAACAACTTCCCCACTGTCTGACAACCGTGTCTCCTCATCGTCGGACACCTCTTTACACACTTCCACTACGTCAAGAAGGTCATCATCACCCACAGACTGTGACTGGTGGAAAACCTGGGCATCGGAAAATTGCTCAGCAGCAACCGGACAAGTGGTTTGTGACTGTGGGAAGGGTCCAGAAAACAGTTCCTCAGAGTATGCCGGTTCAAATGGCAAATTTTCCTGGGAGGGGGCAGACTGGGGGGGAGGAGGCTGAGGTGCAGGAGCTGGAGGAGTGGGGATTTCGGTGACATGGGTGGACTGCGTGGAAGACTGACTGGTGGTGGACAAATTGCTCGAAGCATTGTCAGCAATCCACGACATCACCTGTTCGCACTGTTCTGGCCTCAACAGTGCTCTACCACGAGTCCCAGTAACTTCAGACATGAACCTAGGGAGTGTAGCTCTGCGGCGTTCCCCTGCTCCCTCATCAGCAGGTGGTGTCTCACCCCGCCCAGGACCACGGCCTCTGACCCCTGCAGTAGTTGGACGCCCACGTCCCCGCCCTCGTCCTCTACCCCTAGCCCTGGGGTTAAACATTTTTAAAATGAGAGTTATAACTTTTTTTTTTTTTTTACTTTTTTTTGTTTTTTTTTGTGTTTTTTTGTGTTTTTTGTTTTTTTTTGTGTTTTTTGTTTTTTTTTGAGTTTTTAGAACCAAACAATCCTATCCTATTGCTATGGCTATTTTCTAGCCAAGTATCAAAGGAAGCACACTACTATGCCAGATGAGATGACACTGAGTTAGTGCCTAATAGAAATCCAACCCCTACTGAATTTTCCCACTTCAGCCTTTGCTATGGATATGTGCGCCACTAAGCGCAGAACACAGCGGTCGCAAGTCTCACTACAAATTGCTCAGAATTGGCAAGTACATGCACTGCAGAAACTACAGCCACCAGCAGATCAACCAGAAATCAAATATATAGAACGCTACTGTAGGCTTCAAGAAGCTATTTGTATTCTCCTATGGCTATTTTCTAGCCAAGTATCAAAGGAAGCACACTACTATGCCAGATGAGATGACACTGAGTTAGTGCCTAATAGAAATCCAACCCCTACTGAATTTTCCCACTTCAGCCTTTGCTATGGATATGTGCGCCACTAAGCGCAGAACACAGCGGTCGCAAGTCTCACTACAAATTGCTCAGAATTGGCAAGTACATGCACTGCAGAAACTAAAGCCACCAGCAGATCAACCAGAAATCAAATATATAGAACGCTACTGTAGGCTTCAAGAAGCTGTTTGTACTCTCCTATGGCTATTTTCTAGCCAAGTATCAAAGGAAGCACACTACTATGCCAGATGAGATGACACTGAGTTAGTGCCTAATAGAAATCCAACCCCTACTGAATTTTCCCACTTCAGCCTTTGCTATGGATATGTGCGCCACTAAGCGCAGAACACAGCGGTCGCAAGTCTCACTACAAATTGCTCAGAATTGGCAAATACATGCACTGCAGAAACTAAAGCCACCAGCAGATCAACCAGAAATCAAATATATAGAACGCTACTGTAGGCTTCAAGAAGCTGTTTGTATTCTCCTATGGCTATTTTCTAGCCAAGTATCAAAGGAAGCACACTACTATGCCAGATGAGATGACACTGAGTTATTGCCTAATAGAAATCCAACCCCTACTGAATTTTGCCACTTCAGCCTTTGCTATGGATATGTGCGCCACTAAGCGCAGAACACAGCGGTCGCAAGTCTCACTACAAATTGCTCAGAATTGGCAAGTACATGCACTGCAGAAACTAAAGCCACCAGCAGATCAACCAGAAATCAAATATATAGAACGCTACTGTAGGCTTCAAGAAGCTGTTTGTATTCTCCTATGGCTATTTTCTAGCCAAGTATCAAAGGAAGCACACTACTATGCCAGATGAGATGACACTGAGTTAGTGCCTAATAGAAATCCAACCCCTACTGAATTTTCCCACTTCAGCCTTTGCTATGGATATGTGCGCCACTAAGCGCAGAACACAGCGGTCGCAAGTCTCACTACAAATTGCTCAGAATTGGCAAGTACATGCACTGCAGAAACTAAAGCCACCAGCAGATCAACCAGAAATCAAATATATAGAACGCTACTGTAGGCTTCAAGAAGCTGTTTGTATTCTCCTATGGCTATTTTCTAGCCAAGTATCAAAGGAAGCACACTACTATGCCAGATGAGATGACACTGAGTTAGTGCCTAATAGAAATCCAACCCCTACTGAATTTTCCCACTTCAGCCTTTGCTATGGATATGTGCGCCACTAAGCGCAGAACACAGCGGTCGCAAGTCTCACTACAAATTGCTCAGAATTGGCAAGTACATGCACTGCAGAAACTAAAGCCACCAGCAGATCAACCAGAAATCAAATATATAGAACGCTACTGTAGGCTTCAAGAAGCTGTTTGTATTCTCCTATGGCTATTTTCTAGCCAAGTATCAAAGGAAGCACACTACTATGCCAGATGAGATGACACTGAGTTATTGCCTAATAGAAATCCAACCCCTACTGAATTTTCCCACTTCGGTCTTTGCTATGGATATGTGTGCCACTAAGAGCTAAACACAACGGTAGCAAGTCCCCCTGCTAATTCCTCACAAAATGGTAAAAGATGCAAATTAAAATAAAAAAAGTAGAACGTTATTGTAGCCCTAAGAAGGGCTGTTGGGTTCTTTGAGAATCACTCCTGCCTAACAGTAAGCTAATAGAACACCCTAACGCTTTCCCTGACCAGCAGCAGCTCTCTCCCTAGCGGCATCCAGAGACAGAATGATCCGAGCAGCGCGGCCAGCGGCTAGTCTATCCCAGGGTCACCTGATCTGGCCAGCCAACCACTGCTATCGACGTGTAAGGGTACCACGTCATGCTGGGTGGAGTGCAGAGTCTCCTGGCTTGTGATTGGCTCTGTTTCTGGCCGCCAAAAAGCAAAACGGCGGGAGCTGCCATTTTCTCGAGCGGGCGAAGTATTCGTCCGAGTAACGAGCAGTTTCGAGTACCCTAATGCTCGACCGAGCATCAAGCTCGGACGAGCATGTTCGCTCATCTCTAGACATAAGCCATGTGAGGGGTGATATACAGGTGAGGACACAAGCCATGTGAGGGGGTTATGTACAGGAGTGGACACAAGCCATGTAAGGTGGTGTTATACAGGAGAGGACACAAGCCATGTGAGGGGTTATATAAAGGAGAGGACACAAACCATGTGAGGGGGTTATATACAGGAGAGGATACAAGCCATGTGAGGGGGTTATATGCAGGAGAGGACACAAGCCATGTGAGGGGGTTATATACAGGAGAGGATACAAGCCATGTGAGGGGGTTATATGCAGGAGAGGATACAAGCCATGTGAGGGGGTTATATACAGGAGAGGATACAAGCCATGTGAGGGGTTATATACAGGAGAGGACACAAGCCATGTGAGGAGGTTATATACAGGAGAGGACACAAGCCATGTGAGGGGGTTATATACAGGTGAGGACACAAACCATGTGAGGAGGTTATATACAGGAGAGGATACAAGCCATGTGAGGGGGTTATATACAGGAGAGGATACAAGCCATGTGAGGGGGTTATATGCAGGAGAGAATACAAGCCATTTGAGGGGGTTATATACAGGAGAGGATACAAGACATGTGAGGGGGTTATATACAGGAGAGGACACAAGCCATGTGAGGGGTTATATACAGGAGAGGATACAAGCCATGTGAGGGGGATATATACAAGAGAGGACAAAAGCCATGTGAGGGGGTTATATACAGGAGAGGATACAAGCCATGTGAGGGGTTATATACAGGAGAGGATACAAGCCATGTGAGGGGGTTATATACAGGAGAGGATACAAGCCATGTGAGGGGGTTATATACAGGAGAGGATACAAGCCATGTAAAGGGGTGTTATACAGGAGAGGACACAAGCCATGTGAGGGGTTATATACAGGAGAGGACACAAGCCATGTGAGGGGTTATATACAGGAGAGGACACAAGCCATGTGAGGGGTTATATACAGGTGAGGACACAAGCCATGTGAGGGGGTTATGTACAGGAGTGGACACAAGCCATGTAAGGGGGTGTTATACAGGAGAGGACACAAGCCATGTGAGGGGTTATATACAGGAGAGGACACAAGCCATGTGAGGGGTTATATATACAGGTGAGGACACAAGCCATGTGAGGGGGTTATATACAGGAGAGGATACAAGCCATGTTAGGGGTTATATACAGGAGAGGATACAAGCCATGTGAGGGGTTATATGCAGTAAAGGATACAAGCCATGTGAGGGGGTTATATACAGGAGTGGATACAAGCCATGTGAGGGGTTATATACAGGAGTGGACACAAGCCATGTAAGGGGGTGTTATACAGGAGAGGACACAAGCCATGTGAGGGGTTATATACAGGAGAGGACACAAGCCATGTGAGGGGTTATATATACAGGTGAGGACACAAGCCATGTGAGGGGGTTATATACAGGAGAGGATACAAGCCATGTGAGGGGTTATATACAGGAGAGGATACAAGCCATGTGAGGGGTTATATGCAGTAAAGGATACAAGCCATGTGAGGGGTTATATACAGGAGAGGACACAAGCCATGTGAGGGGGTTATATACAGGAGAGGACACAAGCCATGTGAGGGGGTTATATACAGGAGTGGATACAAGCCATGTGAGGGGTTATATACAGGAGTGGACACAAGCCATGTAAGGGGGTGTTATACAGGAGAGGATACAAGCCATGTGAGGGGTTATATACAGGAGAGGACACAAGCCATGTGAGGGGTTATATACAGGAGAGGATACAAGCCATGTGAGGGGTTATATACAGGAGAGGATACAAGCCATGTGAGGGGTTATATGCAGGAGAGGATACAAGCCATGTGAGGGGTTATATACAGGAGAGGATACAAGCCATGTGACGGGTTATATACAGGAGAGGATACAAGCCATGTGAGGGGTTATATGCAGGAGAGGATACAAGCCATGTGAGGGGGTTATATGCAGGAGTGGACACAAGCCATGTGAGGGGTTATATACAGGAGAGGATACAAGCCATGCCAGGGGGTTATATACAGCTGAGGACACAAGACATGTGAGGGGGTTATACACAGGAGAGAACACAAGCCCTCTGGTAACACCCCCGGGAGATGACGACATATGAGGCTGCGGTCACACGTGGTGGTAAGGATGAGGTCCCACGTTGCATTTTGATTGCGTTTTAATTGCGTTTGCAACACATTACAACAGCTGAGGAGAGGTGATTTGCCTAATTACATTACAGTTAACATTTTCTTTGCAAAACGAAGAGTAAATGTAATGGTAATGCATGCATGTTTATACTGTGTTTTGTAAACGCAAATGTTAACAGTAATGTAATTAGGCAAACCACCAAAAATGTCTACATTTTCAAAAAACAGGTTACTGTGCCATATTTGAAACATTTAAAGCGTGTGAAATAATTCCAATTTACATGTTAAAATAAGGTCCATGAAAATAATCCTTCTTTGCACTGCCCTGGACCAGGTGCAGATTTGCGCCTAAAAAGTAAAAAAAGTGATGCATAAGTAAAAAATTGCACAGAACATCTGAAAAACAAAGATACATAAGGCACTACACAGGGTGCAGACCAAGGCGTACTTGAAAAATGTGTTACACTATGATCGTCACTTTTCACTTTTGATTGAGATCAAACTTGTGGACCAACCTCCTGAACCAATGTCTGTTCCTGGAGGACCTCCGCAAATACGCTGCACCTGTGCATGCAGGAAGAAACTGGAAGCTGAAACTGACTACAAGGAGTCGCTGACTTAGGACACCCAACTTACAGATGACCCCTAGTTACAGTCGAACCTCTCTGCCCCCTGTGACCTCTGGTGAACTCTCTGGATGCTATTACTGTAATCCGAAGCTTTATTGATAATCCTTGTTCCCATGACAGCATAAAATTTTGAAAATCCAATTGTCACAGGGTCAATAATTTATTTTGTCCTGAGCCATAATACAAAATATGCCTGTTCTGACTTACATACAAATTCAACTTAAGAACAAACATGAAGAACCTATCTTGTATGTAACCTGGGGAAGTACCTGAATAGAGAAGTATACCGATATGTTTTTTTTTAATTAAAATCTCTGTTCCGGGTTCGAGGGGTAACGAATAAGTGGTACTGGATTACCCATTTAGTATGTTGTACTAACATTATTATTGAATGTATTTTTCATCTTTTTTGAAAACAGCCCCTCAAGTTCCTCCTTAGAAACCCTCTTAGAAACACCCTAAGAGGCTCTTGCCTGTTACTAGATCCATAAGCAATCTCCGCCAGGTCAGACCTCTATAGACCTGCTCCCACCTGGTGGAGATTTCAGCTATAATTTCTGCCCCGCTCCACTTTGGGTGTGACGGTCTGTCCTATCTATCCCCAGAATATGGCGCCATGTGCCATACATCGCCAGGGGTCAGCGGCTTCTCGGACGTGTGCCCGCCATGCTATGGTACGGCAGGCACACGTTTGTGTGAATATAGCCAAAGACATATTACAAAAAGAAGATTGCAAGTCACATATTAACCAAAAACAGTGTCACTCCTCATCTGCACACACTGGTCTCCATATTTATGCAAAGTTTATTAAAAGGTGATTCACATTACCTACAGGATTTTACATTTTGAGCTAATGACAGGTTCCCATTGGCTTTTCAATACTTTATCTTCTTTTATAATTAACATTCTTGGTTCCATACTTGGCAGAAAAGAGGATCGAGATATGGAGTATCTGGTATAATCCTGTGTCATCACAGCTTTAAGAGCTCTCCACACCCTCCTTCCTGCTCTCTCCTCCCACCTCTTTCAATTAGATGTGAGATGATCCGTGCTGTCAGAAAATCTCAGTTAGCTCACATCTGTGGAAGGGTAGTAGAAAGGTGGAAGAGGAGATAATGATGATGAAAAAGGGACTCAAACACCCCTGTGGCTCAACACAGTTTGCTGGCAGGGAGCCAGGTATACTTTTATATACTTTAAAATCTGAATGTAACAAAGAATTTTAAGTATGATTGGGAATTATTATTATAAAGCCCATGGGAAGCTGTTATAAGGGCATAAGGTTGTGAAATCCTATTTACCATATTTTTGGACTATAAGGTGCACAAAAAATCCTTTGATTTTCTCAGAAATCAAAGGTGCGTCTTATAGTCCAGTGCGCCTTATATATGAATCATACTTACAGACAACAGCTGCCTTGAACTTTGCACAGGTCTGCCACCTGCTGGTCATTCATCCTTATAATCAGGTGCGCCTTATAATCCAGTGCGCCTTATATACGAACCTAGACTTTATTGATGGTGCGGCTTATAATCTGGTGTGCATTATAGCCCGAAAAATACGGTATATATTTTGAATTTGTATTTCGCTACATACATAATGTAGTTTGTAACTTTTGGTAACAAAGAACAAGAAACCATAAGTAATGTCATATGTAGAGATGAGCGAGCACTAAAATGCTCGGGTGCTCGTTATTCGAGACGAACTTTTCCAGATGCTCGAGTGCTCGTCTCGAATAACGAGCCCCATTGAAGTCAATGGGAGACCCGAGCATTTTTCAAAGGGACCATGGCTCAGGAATAAAATGTGTTATTTAATTGAAAAAGAATGTCTTCTGATAAGTGATCAGATGTATGCAAACATCTGCAATCTATTCTTCACTGTTCCGTGCGTATATTATCTCCCGACAAGTTAACAGATGTGAAGAACAGTGAAGAATAGAATAAAAACAGTGAACACAGGATGATTTAAGTGAAAAACGCAGTGAAAAACACAGTGAAGAATAGATTACAGATGTTCGGCACATCTGCTTACTTGTCGGGGTGATACGCTGTCCCGGGATCCGCTCCTCTTCTTCCACTGAAGTCTCCCCGTGCTGCCCGATGTCTGTCTCCCCCGTGCTGCCCGATGTCTGTCTCCCCCGTGCTGCCCGATGTCTGTCTCCCCCGTGCTGCCCGATGTCTGTCTCCCCCGTGCTGCCCGATGTCTGTCTCCCCCGTGCTGCCCAATGTCTGTCTCCCCCGTGCTGCCCGATGTCTGTCTCCCCCGTGCTGCCCGATGTCTGTCTCCCCCGTGCTGCCCGATGTCTGTCTCCCCCGTGCTGCCCGATGTCTGTCTCCCCCGTGCTGCCCGATGTCTGTCTCCCCCGTGCTGCCCGATGTCTCCCTGCTGCTTGATGTCTCCCCGCTGCCCGATGTCTCCCTGCTGCCTGATGTCTCCCTGCTGCTTGATGTCTCCCTGCTGCCGTTCTGCGCGTATCTTCCGACAAGTAAGCAGATGTGCCGAACATCTGTACTCTATTCTTCACTGTGTTCTTCACTTCCTGTGTTCACTGTTTTTATTCTATTCTTCATTGTTCTTCACTGTGTTTTTTTTAATTAAATGCTCGATCTCGAGCAGGGGAAATACTCGTCCGAGCAACGAGCCGTTTCGAGTACCTTAATACTCGATCGAGCATCAAGCTCGGACGAGTATACTCGCTCATCTCTAGTCATATGGCAATGATGACACAGACACATGTAACACCTGCTTAGGTGATTATGTCTATAAACTTTATTGTGCTCTTTTTACATGGTCTTGTTTTACAAGCTTAGAAACATGAGATCCTATAAATATATCGCCATAGTAAGAGCTTTTGAATTGGTCAACAAATAAAACAGATGCAGGTATTGGAAGTCACAGTTTAGGTTAGGGGTAGAGTGGAGCGGACCAAACCTCAAACCTCTTTAGAAGTTTTGGTCCAGGTTCAGCTCACCTTTCCCCCTTCACTGCTAACGACTATGATTGGTGCAGTTATCTCTTTAAATGCCACTGTCAAAGTTGTTAACAGCATTTTAAATGCTGAGGCCGCATGCGCCAGCACTAGCAAGAGCGACAACCTTCATCCAAATGACGATGCACAGACTGCGGGTGAAATAGTACCGGCACGCTCCATCGATTTAAATGCAGATGTTGATTTTGCCAGCAGTTAACACTAGCCAAACCTGAATTTTAACGAATCTGTTCCGTTTACTAGTTAGGAGGATATATCACATCCTGTATGTCCCATAAGAAAACAGAAGATCTTGCTAGATAAACAATGGGGGAGATTTATGAAACCTTCGCACATTAGAACTTTCCAGAGCTGGGCTTGACATTCTTCTATTATAAGGGCAGAGCGGGAAATAATGGATAGTATAATAAAGGAGAGTATTATGGCTCCTTGGCAGTATATTTTAAGGGGGGGGGGGATAATGGCTACTGGACAATATATCATAAGGGGGTGGGGAATAACGGCTCCTAGACAGTATATTATAAGGGGGGAAGGAATAATGGTTCCTGGACAGTATATTATACGGGGTGGGGGGAATAATTGCTCCTGGACATTATATTATATTACGGGGGAGGGGGGAATAATGAGTCCTGGACAGTATATAATGGAGGTGGATAATGGCTTATGGACTATATATTATAAAGGGGGGTTATTACAAGTGGGGAATAATGGCTCCTGGACAATATATTAAAGGGAGGAATAATGACTACTCGACTGTATATTATAAGGACAGGGGGGAATAACGGCTCCTTGACAGTATATTATAAGGGGGGAAGGAATAATGGCTGCTGGACAGTATATTATAAGGGGGAGGGAATAATGGTTCCTGGGCAGTATATTATACGGGGTGGGAGGAAATAATGGCCCTTGGCCAGAAACTTATTAGGGGTGGGGGGAATAGTTGCTCCTGAACATTATATTATATTACGGGGGAGGGGGGAATAATTGCTCCTGGACATTATATTATACGGGGTAGGGGGGAATAATGACTCCTGGACAGTATATAATGGGGGTAGATAATGGCTTATGGACTATATATTATAAAGGGGAGTTATTATAAGGGGGGAATAATGGCTCCTGGATAATATATTAAATGGGGGAATAATGACTACTCGACTGTATATTTTAAGGACAGGGGGGAATAATGGCTCCCGGAAAATGTTCACTTACTCAGCTCCTACTGCCTCTTGGTTGTCTGACAGTAGAAGTCTGTGGACACATGAAGTGTGCACTTCAGGGAATTTTGTGATGTAGACATTGTACTTTTTAATTGTGTCGCCCTAAGATGCACAACAAAAGGATGGTGAACTCTGTGGGACCTTAGCAGGGAAGCGACACATTCATGATTTCTGGTGCACAATCTTAGGAATCACCTAGAAAAGGAACTAATTAGTATCACAGAGGGCAAGGACAAGATGTCCGGAGCTCAGGGCTGCTAATTTTGCACGCCCTCTCCCCCTCCCTCTACCATGCAGAGAATATGTAAGAGGGTGGTGACATCACATTAATTCAGGCCTCTCGTGTGACGTCACCCCCATCTCCCAGCATGGGAGAAGGAGGTGCATGCATAATTAGCAGCCCAGGGTTCCGGACATCTTGCCTCCGTGCACGTGCTGCTAATCCCAGCATGGCAAGCTTAGCAAAGACAAGCGCTGGGATCAAGATGAAGAGGAGTGCAGGTGAGTATCCTTAGGTGTATTTTTGTTTTTTTAAGTATTTGATGGTTTTAAAATGTATGTACAACACAGTCTACTGAAAATACTTTTAGAAAGACTTTGTAAATCTGCTCCAAAGTCTTACAGACAACCAGAATTGTACCAAATTCCAGGCTTCTCTGCAGTCACTTTCACCTTGGACCTTGTAAAGTAGATGGCGGCTGATGACTGGTTCAGGCAGCAGAATTTTTATTTATTAAATTATTTATTAAACAATTTTATATTGTTCCCTTATAAAGAATGGCTGTACCATTATACAAGCTCTTTACCTCTTGTGTCAACCCCTTCATCCTCATAGACTGTAAGCTCATGCGTCACCTCCTCATCCTCATAGACTGTAAGCTCTTGTGTCATCCCCTCATCCTCATAGTCTGTAAGCTCTTGTGTCACCCCCTCATCCTCATAGACTGTTAGTTCTTGTGTAACCCCACATCCTCATAGACAGTAAGCTCTTGTGTCACCCCCTCATCCTCATAGACTGTAAGCTATTGTGTCACCCCTTCATCCTCATAGACTGTAAGCTCATGCGTCACCTCCTCATCCTCATAGACTGTAAGCTCATGCGTCACCTCCTCATCCTCATAGACTGTAAGCTCTTGTGTCATCCCCTCATCCTCATAGTCTGTAAGATCTTGTGTCACCCCTTCATCCTCATAGACTGTAAGCTCTTGTGTCAACCCCTCATGCTCATAGACTGTAAGCTCTTGGTCACCCCCTCATCCTCATAGACCAGTGGTGGTGAACCTATGGCACGGGTGCCAGAGGCGGCACTCAGACCCCTTTTTGTGGGCACCCGGGCCATTGCCCCAGGACACCAGACAAGACTCGAAGAATCTTCCTGCAGTTCCCAGCAACATAAAAGATGCTGATTTCAGTCATTTATGATACCTACTTCACTACTTAGAACTGTAGGAAGAGGGGGATTGAGTAAACAGGGCTGAATTATCTTTGGAGGACCTCCTGCTGGCCCCATGATTCTCTGTGTACAGAGGGACACTGGAAAGAAGCTAAAATGATTCAAATTTTCCATCTTGTCCTCAGGAGGCCAATATGATTGAAAGTGTTTGAAGAAGAGGGAGCAATAATAAGTTAATGCTTTAATTTTTTGTTGGCACCTCGCGATAAATAAGGGTTGCAGTTTGGGCACTCGGCCACCAAAAGGTTCGCCATCACTGTCATAGACTGTAAGCTCTTGTGTCACCTCCTCATCCTCATAGACTGTAAGCTCTTCTGTCACCCCCTCATCCTCGTAGACTGTAAGCTCTTGTGTCACCCCCTCATCCTCGTAGACGGTAAGCTCTTGTGTCACCTCCTCATCCTCATAGACTGTAAGCTCTTGTGTCACCCCCTCATCCTCATAGACTGTAAGCTCTTGTGTCACCTCCTCATCCTCATAGACTGTAAGCTCTTGTGTCACCTCCTCATCCTCATAGACTGTAAGCTCTTGTGTCACCCCCTCATCCTCATAGTCTGTAAGCTCTTGTGTCACCCTCTCATCCTCATAGACTGTAAGCTCTTGTGTCACCCCTCATCCTCATAGACTGTAAGCTCTTGTGTCACCCCCTCATCCTCATAGACTGTAAGCTCTTGTGAGCAGGGCCCTCACTCCTATTGTTCCATATGACTGTTTGTTCTCTGTAATGTAATATTATAGTTGTAGATGTCCCCTATGATTTGTAAAGCACTGCGGAATTTGATGGCGCTATATAAATAAAGATTATTATTATTATTATTATTATTATTACAAACAAAGGTAAAAACGATCCTAAAGCCAATTGTTACAACTCAACCACTTTTCTGGCTCCTTATGTAGGTAATAAAAGGAATCAATCCGTTTAAGTATCTGGCCTTCAAGCAAGTCACAGGTCATATGTTCCTATAAATCCAGTCCTCATAAAACATGACGGCCCTCCACTACAGGTGCAGGGTCCTAACCCCAATTGATGGCTCTTTTCTAAAAACACAACTTAAGTTAATAGCTCCTTAGCAAGTGCCCATTTTATTTTTTATTCCTGAGGTTAGAGATTTCTTAATTTAAACCATTAAGTCATTTCATCTGAGAGTTTAAAATGTGTTAATAATGAATAGTTAAAGTGTGCAAATCATATTTCTCCCTGGGAAAGACCAACATAAATCTGTTCTCACCTCTAAGCACACAGATGTTTACTAAGCCCACAATGCATTAATGCAACTTAACAGTTCACTTACTAAACATCTTCAGAAGGGGTGAAAATAAAAAAACTCCACATTGTATCAATCTGAACCGTGAAGTTAAGTTTTGTTAGTAACTTAATTTTTGTTACATTTTACTTCCAAACTCTTAAGGGAAATCTACCATCACAATCAAGCATGATAAACCAGAGATTCATAGATCCAGGCACCGTGATTGTGTTAATCGTCTTATACTTTTTTATCCATGGCCTCCTTCCTTCCATAATCAACGTTTAGGTAGCATTTGCAGAACTTATACCTACGAAGGTTTTTACTTCTACCCAGAGCAACTGACATCAATTGCGAACGCTCACCGCAGCCTAATACAGGCAACACCCCCATGGTGTACTGGGTGCACGGTGTCAACACAACATTATTCTTGAGCATAATGTAGAATAAAGAAACATAGGACCAGCACTACTATTGTTGAGCTTAACAACAATAGGTCATGGCAGTGATCTAAAAGCCCCACTGGACCATATATAAGGTCCAAGGTAACTATTCCAGCCCCGGCCAAAAAGATTAGAAAATGACTAGTGATCTCAGACAACCCCTGGAAGACAAGATTCTTAAATATACTCAGGATAACAAAATAACACATTCTTAAATTCACTGTTATAATCAAAAATACAGCATTTCACAGATATAAGTCCAACCTGTCTCTATCAGTCCTGATGTATACAAGGGTCGGGCAGGACAGATTGTTCTGCTGTCTGACACTGCAGTGAGCTCCTCTCTGCCTCCTCCCTTGCATCAAAAGATGAGCTCACACACAAAGAGAATTCCTGCTGGAAAACTGCAGCGAGGATAGTAAATGTACAAGCTACAGGGTGATAAGGTCTTTATCCAGGGGAGGGAAGCACAGCTGAGCTGTTATTGCTGAGACAACAGAACTGAAAATGTCATTGTGTGTTATATGCATCTCATCATCTTTCTCATCTATCTCAATATATGTCAGATACCAGTAATTTATTTATTTATAAGCTGAATGATAGTGTATATGAACCTTGTACCCTGATAATCTAATCACATTGTCAGCACACAGAATTTCATAGCACAGAGGAATCATGAAGTGTCTGGTTAGAGAGTCCCTGCCAACACTTTAGAATCTTACACTGACCATCACGGAGTTATTGAAGCTAAAACAGCAATAAAACTGAGTAAAATTGTAAAATAAGTGGTTAAAAATTATCTTTATTGTGTAAAGATCCTTAGGGGATTGAAATTTGAGAATTTTCTTTTGTTGGCAGAGTTACCAAAATACCTAAGTATCTGATGCTAAGTGGTAAATTGGGTGTGGTTTAGAGATGAGCGAGTATACTCGTCCGAGCTTGATGCTCATTCGAGTATTAAGGTACTCGAAACGGCTCGTTGCTCGGACGAGTATTTCCCCTGCTCGAGATCGAGCATTTAATTAAACAAACACAGTGAAGAACAATGAAGAATAGAATAAAAACAGTGAACACAGGATCATTTAAGTGAAAAAGACAGTGAAGAACACAGTGAAGAATAGATTACAGATGTTCGGCACATCTGCTTACTTGTCGGAAGATACACGCGGAACGGCAGCAGGGAGACATCGCGCACCAGGGAGACATCGGGCGCAGCAGGGAGACATCGAGCGCAGCAGAGACGCATCGGGCGCAGCAGAGACACATCGGGCGCAGCAGAGACACATCAGGCGCAGCAGAGACACATCGGGCGCAGCAGGGAGACATCGGGCGCAGCAGGAAGACATCGCGCGCAGCAGGGAGACATCGCGCGCAGCAGGGAGACATCGCGCGCAGCAGGAAGACATCGCGCGCAGCAGGGAGACATCGGGCAGCAGGGAGACATCGGGCAGCAGGGAGACATCGGGGAGACTTCAGTGGAAGAAGAGGAGCGGATCCCGGGACAGCGTATCTCCCGACAAGTAAGCAGATGTGCCGAACATCTGCAATCTATTCTTCACTGTGTTTTTCACTTAAATGATCCTATGTTCACTGTTTTTATTCTATTCTTCACTGTTCTTCACATCTGCTAACTTGTCGGGAGATAATAGACGCGCGGAGCAGTGAAGAATAGATTGCAGATGTTTGCATACATCTGCTAACTTATCAGAAGACATTCTTTTTCAATTAAATAACACATTTTATTCCCGAACCATGGTCCCTTTGAAAAATGCTCGAGTCTCCCATTGACTTCAATGGGGCTCGTTATTCGAGACGAGCACTCGAGCATCTGGAAAAGTTTGTCTCGAATAACGAGCACCCGAGCATTTTAGTGCTCGCTCATCTCTAGTGTGGTTTAAGACTGTGTAGTCATATTTTGCTTCTTCTTTGTTTAGTTAACATTACACAAATATGCAAAATTTCTTAGAGCAACTTCTGTTGCACCTCCTGTTTGCAAGGTCACACCTGTTTTGGTATAGAAATTGTAGTGTGGCTACAAAACAACTACACCCTTGATGATTATGGGAAACATTATTTGTGTATTTTCATGGAATCCCATAGTGGAGCCTCCATGGTTATAAGTCTTCACGTGCCTACAAGGCTGCCTTATTGGCAAAGTCTATGTAAGGAAAACTCTTACTTCCTGACTCTAGTCAAAGCCTCTGATTCAGCCTAACCAGTTCCCTACACTGTACTGAAGAGATGCAACCAGGTCGAAACAGTGCTGTCTACAGTTGGGAGTCTGTTCCTTCTGGAATACATATACTGGTTTGGTGTTAATCCTGCATCATGTCATAAGGCCTTTTGTAAGTCATGCTTGATGTCAAGGGAGCTGCCTTACAAGGTAGCTAAAAGAGGCGTGGTTTTCCTTATTCCATCCTGGAAAACTTATTTGCAAACTTTCCCAGATGTTTGTGCAAAACAGGTTGATGGATCTAACCAAATGCATTGTTTAATTGCAGTCGGTATATGGTACATCCATGCTAAAATGCATTTTTTGTTATTTTGTGACTTGTGTTATGTTTTTGTAAGTCATATCAGTTGTTTGATATCTTTTTTATACTTCAATAGACATATATATGGAATATATGGAGAGACGTCAGGTATCCTATTGATATCCTATAACAATGTTTTTGCTGAATTGTAAGCAATATGTGTGAATGACAGAATCTCCTTAACAAGGTCAGAATTTGTGGATCTAAGGCCCCTTTCACACTTGTGATTTTCATGCGCGTTTTCTGCGTGTGCTTTTGACGCACAGAACTTGCATTGCACTCTGACCCATTGTACTCAATGGGCTTTTTCAGACTTGCATTTTTTTCACACACACAGGTTTTTTTTAACGCGTGTTTAAATCTCAGCATGCTCTACTTTTGCAAGTCACGCGCATGAAAAACGCACCATACAAGTCTATGGAGATGCATCAAAAACGCATTGCACTCCGTTTTTCACGCATCAATTGCCATAGAAAAGATAGAGCTCAGTCCTGAGTCCATTTCACGCGCATTTTCTGTGTGTGAAAAACGCATTGAAATTGCATCAAAAACGCGCGTGAAAAACTGAGACACTGAACAAACTCTGACTGAAAACTGATTGCACTCTGATGCAAAATGTGCGTTTTTCACTGACCAAACCCTGATCGCACCCTGATCAAACTCTGACGTGATCTGCAACGCAAGGGTGGAAGGGGCCTAAAGTTTGTAGCATTGTTTTCACTGTTGATAAGGGAAACTTAGAGAAACCTCTATTCCTTAAAGAGACACTGTGCTCAGCTAAAATTAACAGCACCTTCAGGTAGGGTGTAGAATATCCTTTCTAGCTTTTTTTGTCTTTTACCTACAAAATAAAAAGTGCCTCTAAAGTAATATGCAAATGAGCTGAAAAGAGTCACTTAAGTGACATAAGTCACTTTAGGAGGATGGAGATTGAGCGTCATATCAGATGCCCATATCTTGGGCGTTATAACAGCTAGTTCCATATCTCATGTTCCAAATCACGCAGGATGTGGTTTTGTAAACTACATAACTAGCGATGAACTAGTTAAAGGAGATTTACCATCAAAATCAAGCATGATAAAGTGGGACACTCACTCATAGATACAGATGGCATGGCTGTGGTAATCTTTATATATTTGTTATCTATGTCTTTATCCCTTCTAAAATCAGCGCACGCCAGCGACCGGCACGCCTGATACGGCCGGGTCAGCAGGAGGATATGGCCACTGCCATTCTACTCCATGGTCCTCCCCTATACCTAGGGGCAGTGCTTCTAAGCCACAGGCATTGCAAACCTCTGCTTTTTTGTTTTTCTGCTCTCCCTGAACCCCAAAGGAAGTGGGGGGAAACGCTTTGGATGGGATCCAATATGCTCCTGTGCCCTATGGACATCTAGGGACAGTATAGCCACTAGGGCAAGTGTGAGACCATCCTTGTTAGGGCGGGAGCACTTATATCAGGCAACAGGTGTAGCTATACTACGGATGTTGTAGGCATTGGGGCAACAGTTTCCCAGGCTATCGTATCGCAGCAACTGAACTAAGACCAAGCGCACTGCAGGATTTGATGAGATTGTTCCAATTTTCCTCTTTTATGTGCCGTGTTTATCAATATTAATGACTGTCTTTATTATATGAATGTTACACGTGCAAACTATCTGTATATCCATATACCCTTTATTGTCATACATTCACACTGTTTGCAAACACCCTTGTGCGTATTATATTATATTGACTAACACTAACTTTATGGCTGTACGGCGTCATTCAGTTACTATATAAATATGGATTTTAGGACTCTTTTTATACATGAATTATTAAAAGTTATGTTTTAATATAGCCACATTTGTTTGTTTATACCTTCTAAAATCAACTTTTAAAATCATGCTAATGTGCCCCTAGGTGCTGCAGCTTCACATGCTGCTTAACTGTCTCCCCCTCCTCCTCTGCTCTCTCTCAGCGATTCCGCCCTCCCTCTGCTTGCTGCAATCTCACATAGTGGGGGAGGGAGGCACTACTGCCCAGTGTAACAGCCAGGGGGCTCTAGTAACGCCCAAGAGCCCTTCTAGCTCATTAGCATAATCTTAAATTTAATTGAAGGAGGCCATGAACAAAAAATATAAGACGAGAGCCTCGTAGCTGCGCACCGAAGATCTCAGGGTAGGAGGATCAAAAAGACTACTGGGGCGTGGAGTAGCCGCGACGTGTAGCCTCATGTCCCGCTACTCCCGTCCCACTAGCCACTTTACAAAATTTACATATTAGGGCAATAAAGATTTAAAAGAGATAGCGGAGACGTGAGGATAAGCTCTAAAAAGGGCTATCCTCATGTCCCATACATGCACCTACCACCCATTCTGCCTTTATAGGTAGATTCATGGTGGTAGGTTCCCTTTAAATGCATTTACATCCTTTATATGGTTTTATAATGAAGCTACTTAGGAAAGGAGGGGGGGTTATATATATATATATATATATATATATAGAGAGAGAGAGAGAGAGAGAGAGAGAGAGAGAGAAACGGAGAGTTTCTTGGCTGGAGATCTTCTCTTTATTATCTCTACAGGGCAGTATAAAACTTGAAAGTTGGTCCAGGTGGTCATGGGCCCCCTTAAAGAAATGGACCCTGGGTGGCTGCCCAAACACCTATTTTACAATCCACTACTATCACTCAGCACGTGTAACTTTAACAATATGGGAATAACTAACATCCAACAGCATCTGATCACATTTGACAATACATATACATCGCATACAGGAAGTAAATGTCCTAGCAGAGTTGTGATGAAGATAAGGTCCTAGTAGAGGTCATATAATTACCTAAACATAGTGGAAAAACAGCAGCAATCAGTATATACTGTTTAGAATATGTTGCAGGTGATGGTTGCACCTCTATCCACAAAATGTGAATAATTACTGGCACCCTGATATACACACTCAAGATAAAGAACAGACTATGGAAGATATAGCGACTGCACAGATAAATATAGACCCATGCAACCCTTGCCAAATCAATGCAGTATCAAGTTGAATTGCTTCCTTTTATATACCCATGGAAACAAAAAGAAAACTACAATCTGTTCTAGAAACATGTTTACTTACAGTTCGTTGTTGTGCAGTTCCTCTATTAATCATATTAGAAATGAAGGGATATATGCAACCTTGTGAGAAAGGGGGGCTCATTTACTAGGATTACACGGCTTGCACAGGTATTTACCAAGTGTCTGGGATTTTGGCGCATGTGATCCTTTTTTTTGGCGCAGCTGCGCTGTCTTTTATGTGACACAATTTAGGGGGCATGTCGTCAGTTGATCCAACTAATTCAGACTGAGTGCGGGATTTAAATATCAAATTGGGGCTCATTTACTAAGGGTCCGGGATGCGCATTTTCGTCGGGTTTCCTGAGTTGCGTCGCATTTAACAGGGGCTTTTGGCGCACATGATCGGATTTTGACGCATCGGCGTCGGCACAAATCGGGACACAAATCGAGGGGGGGGGCCATCAAACGATCCAACGGATTGGGACAACGCGCGGGATTTAACATCGGAAATTGTGTCACAAGGCATGCACTTACAAGCACAGTGAAGAAGAAGGTGAACTCCAGCAGACAACGGCGGGGAAGCGACGGATGCAGGAAATCAGGCGCAGGAGCTACGTGAATCGTGCTGGACTTCATCTTCGGCGGACCGTCCAGATCGGGGATAGCGACAGGATCGGGTAAGTAAATTTGACCCATTGTGTTGCAAGACATGCACTTACATGCACCACTAAAAAGATGGTGAACTCTGTCGGACCTGAGCGGGAAAGCGACACATGCAGGTTATCGGGCGCACCATCTTAGTGAATCGCAGCACAGTGCATTATCGTCAGACACTGCACTTTCTGTGAACTCCATTGGATGGGTAAGTAAATGTGCCCCATTGGGTATTGTAATATCCAGCTAATTTGTTACTATTTCTACAAGGGATAACACAGTATACTGCTAAAGTCTAAGAAAATTTGCAGATACAACCATTTATTAAAAAAAAGAAATGTCAGAAGAGCTGACAGATCCTCTATAATTATATTGATGCCACAATAAAAATCCTCCTTTCATTGTATTTAGCTCCATAAATAATTATCTTGCAGAACATTCTGCTTCTTCTTGAGTTCAGTGGTAATTTAACAATCTACTATCACCATAATCCTTTTATTAGTATATACACTATTCTTGTATTGCAGTACATAGCCTAATACATGATACAATGGGGGTCATTTACTAAGGGCCCGATTCGCGTTTTCCCAACGTGTTACCCGAATATTTCCGATTTGCGACGATTTTCCCTGAATTGCCCCGGGATTTTGGCGCACGCGATCGGATTGTGGCGCATCAGCGCTGGCATGCACATGACGGAAATCGGGGGGCGTGGCCGAACAAAAATCCGACGGATTCAGAAAAAACGCCGCATTTAAAACAAAAAATTTGTCGCGAAAATTACACTTACCTTCACTAGGTGAATTTCAGGGCATTCCAGCGCGCCTCCAGGGAACTTCAGCGCAGCAGCACCACCTGGTGGACGGCGGAGGAACTACCTTAGTGAATCCCGGCCGGACCCGAATCCACCGCAGAGAATGTGCCGCTGGATCGCGAACGGACCGGGTAAGTAACTCTGCCCCAATGTGGTTGGATGTAATGGCTGGTGAGCATTGCCTGTATAGGGCTGCACACATTACTATAGGGACCCACTAGAACAAGGTCACCAAGAAGTGGGCTGCTGACTTGTACAATTTGATTAAAATAAATACTAAGAAATTTGTGAAAAAAAGAATATTAATAAAATGTTAATCGGATAAGAGCTCAATATCAGATTATTGGGGTCCAACAACCAGCTCCACAGATCAGCTGCCAGTCTTTTGGTGGTTAAAGGAAATGTCAAGGATTAAAATGTTTTTATGTATGGCTCAGAGGGGTTTATAAAAAATATAGAACTTACGTGTTCCCGTTCAGCCTTGTCACAGCTGGCTCCTGTTTGTATACAGAGACTAGTGGTGATGTCACGTCCACAGTGCACAGACGGCAACAGAAGTAGTCACAGGCTGTAGATGGAGTGTCATCAGAGATGGGGGTGTCACCAAAGCCCATTCTTGCTGCAGCTTCACAGGCTGTTACACTGTGCAGGAGACCTTTCCCAAAAAATCAGCTTTTATATGTGGTGCATAGACACCAGAAATGCTCCAAAGGAGGAAATAAAGAAATAAAAAAAGAATAAATCACATACAGGATTGTCTGGTTTGGGTAATATGAGTAGAACTATGCACACCCAGCACACAATTTTGTGCAGTCAGCTACTCTATACAGCCAGATAACAAAAAAAATTCAGAAATGCAAGTGTCCGAATCTTGCACTTTCTTCGGGTTTCCTGATGATTTCCAATTTGCGCCGAATTGCCCCGGGATTTTGTTGCACGCGATCGGATTTTGGCGCATCACCGCCGGCTTTCACGTGACAGAAATCAGGGGGCTTGGCCGTCGGACAAACCGCAGAATAAAAAAAAAATTGTCTCAAGATCAAGCACTCACATGCACCGGGACAAACAAGGTGAACTCCGGCAGACCTCGGCGCAGCAGCGACACCTGCTGGATATCGGGTGCACGGACCTGGCAGACCCGAATCCTTGTCGGAGAACGCGCCGCTGGATCGCGACTGGACCGGGTAAGTAAATCTGCCCCATTAAGATGGGTTGCAAAACAAGCCAAAGTGGATTAATCATCAGTTCTGTAAAATCATGGACAAAGAACTCGGGCCTTATACAGAGTATAAACTGTACTGCCACCATCTTCATAAATCAGACGCCATTGTTTGCCTGTAGGAGCCCATGGACGGGGTGCAGATTTCTAAACGTTTTGTTGCAAAACAATCACAATTGGAAAGTTCAAATGCAATTTAGAGTAGACAGGATCTGATAACAGCCAGCAATATGTGGCCTCAGTACAGGTTTCTACTTCCCCCAATCCCTCTTGTGCAGCTTTCTAGTTCACCCTTCCACAACTAAGCCCTCCCTTATCCCACTACACACTTAACCCTTTTCTTCCCCACCCAATCTACAACATTGCAGTCCTATAAACTTATTGGTCCTTAAAGGGTGTTCCCATTTCACCAAATAAATGTTCTTTTTGAATAATGAAAAGTTCAAAACTTTTCCAATATATTTTCTGTATCAATTCCTCATGTTTTTCTAGATCTCTGCTATCCGTCCTGCTATAAAAAGCTTCATTGTTTATTTCCAGTGGAGAGAAACCTGACCATGGTCACACAGATGCACGGCTTGTTTTATCACACGGCTCTGATTAGTCTCTGTGATACTAACGAGCCATGCACCTGTGTGACCATGGTCAGATTTCTATCCATGGGAAATAACCAATGAAGTTTTCTGTAGAAGGACAGCAAGCAGAGATCTAGAAAACTGTTAGGAAATGAAACAGAAAGTCTACTGGAAAATTGTATAATTTTTCATCATACAAACAATAACATTAATTTGCCAAAATGTGACAACCCCTTTAACGCTTTACCCCTCTGGGTCCTGGACTGGAGCAGTAGACTTAGGCCAAAAACTGCAACTTTGTATAACTCTACAAATTGCCTTTTACAATTCAGTTACACCATCAGCATTGTTGTATGTATCTTGTGGCTGATGGCCAACACTCAATTACCCTGCAAAAGGGACAGTCCTTATTAGGATTCAAAATAGAAGAATTTTACAAATCTCATAAACTTTTATGGAACATTAATGTTGCAAAATCTATTATCTAATATATCATTTATAGAGAACTGAAGTATCTATCAATCTATTATTTAATTATCTAACTGTTACATTTATCTACCAATCAACTCAATCTAGCTCATGTCTAGTAAGCTATATGTATCTTACCGATATATACTGTATATATATATATATATAATTTTTTTTCATTACTATTTTTTGTTGTTGATGTATTAGCTTTTAGACAATGGAATATCGGAACTGTATATTTTATAATTGTAACCCCAGTCAAATAATTTTTTTGTTTCTATGAAAGTTGGATTTTAAAAATGTTTGATTGTCATAAAAATGAAGCTTAATTGCAGACACCTGTGATAACTGTTATAGATCTTTATTGTATCCTAAGGCTAAAGTAGAGTAAGTTACCAACATCCAGAGGTCCGTTTGTAACTATGGGTCATCTGTAAGTCAGGTGTCCTTAAGTAGGGGACCGCCTGTATTCATTTGATATTTTTGTGACCATTCTAAGTGAAGAGAAGGGCCTTGTAGACTGCAAAGTGAAAGCCACAAAAAATGCCCATTACCAAATGGCACAACCGTGTTGCAAATTTCACCACTTATGGAGTTGTCTTCCAGGTTTCCTGTATATTGCACAAAATATTACATAATGCAAGTCACCTTTGCCTTATAACAAGAGACCAGTACAACTTTGTAACTCAAGATCCCTGCCCATGTAGCAATTGGGCCCCATATGTATAGTGCTCCAGCTCATTGTATTAAATGTCCCTAATCAGTTAGCAGGCTCCCTACCCCTAGCAATAAAGTAACCCAGTTATGTAAGTATCTCCTCCCCTTGGCGGCTTGCTCCTACTTGTAAATTACCCACATCATATAACTGCCCTAATTATATAGACACAACTTGTATCATAATTAAAGCCCCCCCCCCCCACCATAAAAAATTGTCCTAGGCAAATTGCACATCTTCAGTATCCCATAACTGTAAAAACATTTGTCCTATCACTAGGCAGCATGTTATAGAGCAGAAGGAGCTAATCAGAATATATGCAGTGTCATATTTTCAAGCAGCATGTTATAGAGCAGGAGGTTGTACAGGTTATACAGGTTGTACATAGTGTCCTATCTCCAGGCAGCATGTTATAGAGCAGGAAGAGCTAAGTAGATTGTACATAGTGTCCTATCTACAGACAGCTTGTTATAGAGCAGGAGGAGCTGAGTAGATTGTATATAGTGCCCTTTCTGCAGGCAGCATGTTATAGAGCAGGATGAGCTGAGTAGATTGTATATTGTGTCCTTCCTGCAGGCAACATTTTATAGAGCATGAGATACTAATCAGGTTGTACATAGTGTCCTATCTGCAGGCAGCATGTTATAGAGCAGGAGGAGCTTATTATAGGAGAAGCTTGTTGAAATGAATCAGCAAGTCCACAGGGATGAATCCAACAAAACTTTTTCTTTATTTCTTCTTCATAAAACCAGTAACAGACAAATTGGCAACATCAGAGAGCAGTAGATCCACACATGTTACATGTTTCGAGTCGTTGCGATTCTTAATCATATGGTCTATGATTAAGAGTTGCAAGGACTCGAAACGCGTAACATGTGTGGATTTACTACTCTCTGATGTTGCCAATGAATGCACCCTCAGACTTAATGAAACGAAAGTAGTTGGCTCTCGCCATCCGTGTTGAAAGTCACCACATGTGTTCTCAGTTTTTTTCACAGACCATTCTCTTCAATGTGTAATTCCTTCTGTCACATGAGCCCGTCAAACCGTTCCACAAAATAAAAAGTTATTATTAATATATTATTAGATAAATTACTAATATTAGTGCACACTATGGGGCACATTAACTAAGGGCTTTGCGCCAGTTTTCTATCAGACTTTGCACATTCTTTCTAGTGTAAACTGCTTGCACTCCGCGCCACTATTGGGCATTCCGGTGCTCAGTCGGACCGTGCGCCAGATTTATCATGCAAAGTCTGTCACACTCCCTGGCAAACCAAGCATTGTACATAGGCAGAGCACTTTTAGTGCAGTTTCCCACATTCTTAGTAAATATGCCCCAATATATTTTTAAAAACATGGACGGAAAACAATGCCTGTGCATTGAGGCTGAGTATGTAAGAAGAATCCTCTGTATGAAATCATGGGCTCACCATGACACATTGGGAACGGTGTATCATGCTTTGTGTGGAATTTTTTTGGCACTCAAGGCATTAAAAACCTGCAATTCCTCGAACACTCACACTGAAAATGTGAGTTTTTGTTGCTTTTCCGTTCTTCATGATATCTTCTAAAAAGTAGGCGTGGCAGGGAACATGAAGGGCCAGGGCAGGGACACCTTTATCATCCAAATTTACTATAACCTGCTCAGGTTATAGCACAGAGCTGTAAATATGCGAGGTCAGACCTGGTGTACATTTCAATTCTAGTGGACTAATGCTGCGCTGGAATTACTAAGAGGTCGGAACCTCTTCCGGAGTTCCGAACACCGGGTACAGCAATGATTATAGGAAATCTACCATCAAAATCAAGTATGATAAACCAGGGACACTTACACATAAATTGTGGTAATGTTCTTATATTTGTTATCCATGGCCTCCTTCCTTCTACAATCAACTTTTAAAATGATGCTAAATTATGCTGGGGGTGTTACCAGAGCCCCTCTATCCTTCAGCTTCACAAGCTGTTACCCTGTTTCCCCTGCTCCCTCAGCACTTCCCCTCTATCTGCCTGATGTAATCTCACTGCAGCAGAGGAAGGAAGGAGTGGGAAGTGCTCCTTGCACACTGTAACATCCTTTGAATTTGCAGGACAGAGGGGCTCTGGTAACATCCCTTGGAGCCCATTAGGCCAATTAGCATAATTATAAAAGTTGATTTTAGAAGGAAAGAGGTAATGGATAAAAAATATAAGAAGATTACCCCAGTCACGGTGCCTGTGTCTATCAGTTAGTGTCCCTGGTTTATCCATGCTTGATTTTGATGATAGACAAGCCAGTCTTAGTACAGTGTATACTGAAACAAACAATTTTGTTTGGAATTTAGAAATAATTCCAAACAATTCCTTTACACACACACACACACACAGACATTCTAATTTGCAAACACACAACTGTCTAAAGATGCTCCTAAATTTATGAAGAACAGCTGCAAGGAATTCAATTTCCTGGAGCATCTTTATCTTCATTCCATAATATTCCAGTTTTTTTTCTTTGCTGGCTGCAAAACATCATTAACATATAGTGCCAAAGTATGCAAAAAAAATCAATGCACCCCTTTCCAAGCAACCCCACTTTATCACAAGTGCAACAAAATAAACATCCATTTGAATCAGATCAAAAAAAATGTCTGTATCACTTCTGCAGCTCCTCTAGTAAGCTGCGTACTAATAGTAGTAAGGCAATCCATGCCATCTTTTGCAGGCAGCTGCTCCCTTATCTCTGCCCCTCTCTCTCTCCTTGTGCCTGGCGGATGCTCAGTGATATTTGTACAGAGGCTGCGGAGGGATACTGCTGTTGGTCTCTTTCTCTTGCATCCAGACACCAAGTTGGAGTTTCTGGCTGGGCGCATTGATCAGGTCTGCTTTACTGGGGGTTGTGCTGAGGCTCAGACTGTCACTCATTCTCTGATCAGTGCCTGCACACAGCTTACACAGCAGCTGGCAATCCACTACAGAAAAAAAAGGAAGAAAATCCTTGCAAAAATCCTCAAGCAAAAAAAAAAAGCATCAAGACCCCATCTTTTTACCATTGCACTATTACAACAAGGAGAAGTGGGGGATCTTAAAACGCCTATGTTCATCTTTGGACCCGTTGTAACGCATAGGAGCAGCAGGAGAAATTCCTCTGTCTGCAGGTTTACAATGTTGCAAACTAAGGATCTCATCTGGACTTTATTTTTCCTGGGAGCTGCAGGTATTTTATAATATTTTTGTTATTATGTTTTGCTGTTTGTTATTTTTTTTTTACATTCATTCCAGGAGATGCGCTTTGTCTTTGTGCATTGTATTGTATAGCAGTCGTTCTGTATTCTGTCTCAGAGATCTGGGATAAGCTGCAGAGGGGGGGGGATTTTAGAGCTAAGAGAAGCCCCCTTTTGTTTTAGCCCACATCTGACATGAAGAAGCTGATGATCTATGCAGCACACATCGTGCACATTGCAGCCTCCATACATGTGGATAGTCTAGGTGCATAGACATGGCAGGGAACATTGTGCTGCTAGATAGTGATGAATTTATCTTACTGTGTAGTGAGAGGGGATGGGGTCATTACTGTCCTAAAAAAATGTAAGGAAGTCTCTTATTTTTTCGAGTGCACTGGCTTTTCCATATGCATCCCTTTCTTGTTCAGCTTCTCTGTGTGATGTGGTTTAGAAATGACAGATTAGCAATGGCTAAAGGAGGGAATGTCTTTTTGCGGCTCCCACAACTTCATTCCTGGTGTGTTTTTTTTTTGTATTATTTCTGGGCTACTGCAAGTTTGTGGTAATGGTACCCAGTGCTGAAAAGAAAGAGCTATTGAGATGGGTGAACTCCCCTCCCTCATCTCATAAGATTTGTTTGCAACCAGATTTGATGATGGTTGCAGCTTCCATTTCGTGTGGATGTGCCAGGGTCTTGGATGGTAGATACCCCCCACCCACCCTCCTCCCAGGGTTTATAATATACAATGTAGGATGCAAAATGGTGATGCCCTCCATTTACATTGGCACTTGTTTATGCCATGGCCATTTTCTATAATGAAGGGACTTGCCAAAACACATTGCAACAGTGCAGTGCCGTGGTAAGGAGTGGACACACACCGGCTATTATGTTTTCCTGTTTATTTACTCAAGAGCCCTGTGTAAAATGGAGGAGGAGGACGATATCTGCCAATTATGACCCATAGATAGATCTGTTGCGTTGTGACAAATACCAAATTTTGTCGCAAATTGAACCTGAGAGGGCACCCCCCCACTATCCGTTCTTGTACATGTACGCCATGTCTAAGCTCGGCACACACACAGTCGTAATGGCATGTACATATGTTGTCACATAGCCAGGGCTCAGCCACTCCCCTGGAGGATAAATATGTCGCACCAATGTTGTGGTGTTATGTCGCACATACGTTGAGACATGATTCATACATTGTTTTATTCATTCGGTGTGGGGAAAAAGTGGTTGTTTATTCACATTATAGAGCGTTTTATGTGTGTTGCCTTCACATAGCCGCGTCCAGAGCTGATTATGAGGTAAAGCTGCACGTCTCAGAATGAATGGGGAGCGTGTCCTTCTCTGAGTGCACGGCCATTGTGCTCGAGCATCGTATAGTACAGATGTTATCTGAGCTATGACTATTTTATTGGATGTGTATTGCCCGTTATGTGCCGCTCAGGGTCGCCACACGACAGCAGAGGGGGTGAGGGAGACACCCAGTTCTGCGGTGTGAGGACGACGCTGTCGGTGCACGGAGCTTTCTGCATTGTGGTGAGGAGGAGGGTTTTTTTTGATTGAAAAGAGCTTTATTCTGAATTCACACAGAAGAATCTCACATACAGCGTGTGCCATGACGCAGCAAGGGCTATGTACAAAAGCACACAATGAATTAAGGTTCACTTGTAGCATTGTAGACACCAAGATTTTAACATCCTAACTCTATGTCAGAACACAATACTACTCTAGCAAACAAGCTCAAAAAAGACAAGTGCATTCAACAACGGTGACAGAAAATTGGGAGAGAATGGGCAGGAAAATGGGGTGCAGGGTGTTTTATTCACAGGCCCAAAGCTTTATTGAAAAACACTTCAACGAAATGGAATATAAGGAGGATTGTGGGAGAAGGAGAGGGTTGTGGTGAGGAGAATGCTGCTGCTACTGCTGGGATGAGCACGGTGCGTGCCCTCAGGGTGGAGGCTGTGCGCATGTGCCCAATGTTCCCAGCCAATCAGAGGTGACCTCAATGGGCGGGAAAATGCTTTTCTCTGGAAAATGTTTTCCACTGTCTTCTCCACCTCATCGAAGGTCTCTTCTGTTATCCACCTCACGTCATGTTCTGTACATGGTGAGTGGAGACAACCTGACCCCGGCTCATGTACTACACTCACCCAAACCACATAAATCTCTCTTCTGGTCAGAAATAATATGATACCAGGTGGGGAAATAGTAGAAAAAGCCATGATAAAGCCTTTATTAGGTACACCATGCTAGTAACGGGTTGGACCCCCTTTTGCCTTCAGAACTGTCTCAACTCTTCGTGGCATAGATTCAACAAGGTGCTGGAAGCATTCCTCAGAGATTTTGGTCCATATTGACATGATGGCATCACACAGTTGCCGCAGATTTGTCGGCTGCACATCCATGATGCGAATCTCCCGTTCCACCACATCCCAAAGATGCTCTATTGGATTGGGATCTGGTGACTGTGGAGGCCATTTGAGTACAGTGAACTCATTGTCATGTTCAAGAAACCAGTCTGAGATGATTCCAGCTTTATGACATGGCGCATTATCCTGCTGAAAGTAGCCATCAGATGTTGGGTACATTGTGGTCATAAAGGGATGGACATGGTCAGCAACAATACTCAGGTAGGCTGTGGCGTTGCAACGATGCTCAATTGGTACCAAGGGGCCCAAAGAGTGCCAAGAAAATATTCCCCACACCATGACACCACCACCACCAGCCTGAACCGTTGATACAAGGCAGGATGGATGCATGCTTTCATGTTGTTGATACCAAATTCTGACCCTACCATCCGAATGTCGCAGCAGAAATCGAGACTCATCAGACCAGGCAACGTTTTTTCAATCTTCTACTGTCCAATTTCGATGAGCTTGTGCAAATTGTAGCCTCGGTTTCCTGTTCTTAGCTGAAAGGAGTGGCACCCGGTGTGGTCTTCTGCTGCTGTAGCCCATCTGCCTCAAAGTTCGACGTACTGTGCGTTCAGAGATGCTCTTCTGCCTACCTTGGTTGTAAGTCACTGTTGCCTTTCTATCAGCTCAAACCAGTCTGCCCATTCTCCTCTGACCTCTGGCATCAACAAGGCATTTCCGCCCACAGGACTGCCGCTCATTGGATGTTTTTTTTTTTTCGGACCATTCTCTGTAAACCCTAGAGATGGTTGTGCGTGAAAATCCCAGTAGATCAGCAGTTTCTGAAATACTCAGACCAGCCCTTCTGGCACCAACAACCATGCCACGTTCAAAGGCACTCAAATCACCTTTCTTCCCCATACTGATGCTCGGTTTGAACTGCAGGAGATTGTCTTGACCATGTCTACATGCCTAAATGCACTGAGTTGCCGCCATGTGATTGGCTGATTAGAAATTAAGTTTTAACGAGCAGTTGGACAGGTGTACCTATTAAAGTGGCCGGTGAGTGTATATATATATATATATATATATATATTATATAATATATTTATGTCTGTAAAATGACAACTGATCCCTCTAAATGTTTTTACGTTTACACCTGTAAAAAATGTTTAGGTCTCATTAAAGTAAACCAACCACTGAAAAACACAAAAAATCCTATAAATACTCACCTTCAATCCTCTTCATTTTGATTCCGACAGTGTCCTTCTCTATTCTTCACATACCAGGATCACCTCGAAAATAAAGTCAGAATTATCAACAGGGAGCGTGGGGACAAGATGTCCAGCGCTCTGGGCTGCTAATTATGCACACTCCAGCACCTCTCTTTCCCATGATGGGAGCGCAAAATAATGTCACATAAGAGGTGTGAATTACCAACTTTCGCTTGACGTTGCCTACCTCTCCCATTTTGGGGGGGGTGTGCATAATTAGCAGCCCAGAGCGCCAGACATCTTGTCCCCATGCTCCGTGCTGCTAGGTATTTATTTCTTTTCTAGGTGATTCCAGTGTGTCAATACTAGTGACGGACAGCACCAGGATCAAGATGAAAAGGAACGGAGGTGAGTATTTCTAGGTTTTTTGTGTTTCTTCAGTGGTTGATTTACAAAAAACACAGAAATCATTCTGGAGGGAGGTCTCTCATAAGTGATTGTAATGGACACTGTTGACCATAGTGCTTTTTGAAGGTTTGTCTTATGTGGTCTGCCATATTGACTGATGAACAAAGAGCTTGCAGGACTTTTATATTTGTAATAAAAGTGCGTTTGATACATATAACTAAAGATAACGTTGTATACATCCATTTCTAATCACTGGTTGAAAAATACTATATTGAATTCCATATGAAGACTGCCATATTTATGAAGGCTTTGCACCGCTTTACTTAACAAATAAGTTTCCAAGAATAGTGACTCAAGAGTTCTGCCTCATTAGGGGGAATTTTTCCCCTATAAAAAGTAGAAAATCGGCTACCCTCATTTCTTTCAAAATATTGGTGGGAAAAAGGTGGGTTATTGGCCTCCACCAGATTTAATGTGGCATGAAAGCTGGCATAGATTGGTGGGCGCCCTGCACCCCATCATAGATTAGGTGTATGCTCCGCTTGGGTAAGGGTGTGTCAAGAAAAACTTCAATCTTGAGGCTTAAGGTAGCTGTACATAAATTGCAAATAATGATGCTATTAAAACGAACCGGAGTGGGGGAGGTCCACCCCAAAAATGGAGTCTCCACTGTTGATGTTAAATGAAACCTGTTATGTTGATTTGAGGCACTAAACCACCCAAAAGTCCTTATGGACCGGTGATTTTTTTTAACTGGGTGTATAAAAAAAAAGTTATGCTCACCTGCTCCCTTTTCCTTTTTTGATGGCTGTGCATTGTGGCAAGTGAAGCCAGTGTAGTACAACCCGGGGTCAGTAGACAAGCACTGTAGGTATGGCGCATATGCAATAAAGTCGGATCATTATCATGGCTTCACTTCTCGCATCACAAGAGGAGGCGCTAGGGGTGCGATCTTCAGATATAAGTCTAATGTGCCTCATCAGACTCACATCTAGGTAAGTATAAAAATGTAGTTATTTTTGAATTCTCTCCATGTACCACCCTTATACAGGTTGGTTTAGGACCCTAATCCACAGGTCCATACTAATTTTAGGGTCCCAAATCGACCTGACAGGTCCTTTTTAATTACCATCCATAGTCTTGTCGGTTCACTACGATTTGTTTAGCCCTACATATGTCAATAAAAATAGACAAAACCATTATGAATATATATCAGATGAAGCTTGGCCAAGTCAGAAGTATACAGTGGGGAGTTACAGAAAAAGATAAATGTGGCTGTTGTAAAGTAAATTAAAGCTGTGGAAACAGTGTAGCAGAGTGTGTTTCTGTAACTTCTGGAGTTACAGAAACAGCATTGATCATTGTGCTATGCTGTCAGCTGAACGAACAGTGCCATTTTGTGTAGTGGCCGCGTTGCCTTACTGTAGCTGGCTCCTCTTTACTTGAAATGGAATGAGGATAGGCCTACCGTCTTGTAGTCAACCGTAAAGTAATCTGATTTGGTAGATGAAAAATGGCAAATTCATATTTAACCAATTAATTAATAAAATTTGTTCATCTCTACGCCAACTTGATCCCTTACTAAAATCCAGTGATGTCCAGACACGGTCCTTTAACCACCGCAGCCAATCAAGGCCTTAAAGTGGTGACCTCTTAGCAGAAGTGGATTATAAATAGGCGGTTTGGGAGGTTTCTCATAACCCAAGCCTTTTAGGGGGTCCACCTGAACCACCCACCAAATTTTATACTGAAAAGGACCTTTACTTATGAAATGCTTGTACATCTGTTCCTGCTCTCAATATAAATGTACAAAAGAACCATTTCATTGTGTCTTGGATGTGTTTTTATTGGCTTTTGAGACGCATTGCAAACACTTCCATGCATCTGTGCCGCGATCCACGTAGACCCTGCGCCCGATATCCTGCATGTGTCGCTCCCCGCTCAGGTCCACAGGAGTTGACCTCCTTCTTCCCGATGTATGTATGTGCTTGGCTTGCGACACAAATTTAAATGTTAAATCCTGCGCTTATCTGAATCCGTCAGATCATCCGACAGCACGCCCCCTGATTTGTGTCGCGTGAAAGCGACACAATCTGATCGCGTGCAACACAATCCCCGAAAAGTCAGGAAACCCGATGAAAATGCAGCTTAGTAAAAAAAAGCCCCATTGTGTGACCGTTGGTAAAAAGAACATTTTTTTCCACCATAGCTGTTTCTTGGCCTATAAGGCATGACAACATTACAGGTCCTGGAGAATGGATAAAATTTACGACCTTACCCACCCTACCACACCCTCAGGGTGGGAACCCATGGCCATAGCCATTTACTATAACCTATGTAGGTAATGGCTGAATTCATCTGGATGCAACATGCGACGGTGAGGGGAATATCAAGACTGGCACAAGATGCACCAGCTTCTAAACTACTAAATTGTGCAACTAACTGGTGTAACTAAGCACCGCTACAGTATGAGTAAGCCTCACCCTTCAATGAGTGTGAACAGATAGCTGTTAGGCAGGAGAGTCAATGGCTGTCTATATACCTACATATTGTCAAAAGGATTTCTCTTTAGGTTATTGTAACACATTTGAGCAGCTTTTAGCAGGGCTGGACTAGAATAATAGGGAGTAAAAAAGGGGGTTGTGCATAATGGTTTTGAATGTATTGTATCCTACAACAGTTTTGACCTTTTGCTCCCTCCCTACAAGTAGGTGCCCTTGCATAACAATGGCTTCATTTACCCTTGTGTTTATTACAATTGGTTCGGACTTCTCGGAGCTGATTTATAGGGCAAGCAGATGGCTTTTTTTTTCCTTTCCCTTAAATCCCACTGTGTTTTAGGGAAAAGGGCATCTGTGCAAAAATAGGGCTATGCCGATTATAAAATAAAGAAAGATGAGGTATACACCATGTAGATCTCAGCCGAGCATCTGGATCTAGTGTTGAGTGAATATCTATATATTTGCTCCAACAACTGTTATCCTTACTATAGATCAGAATTTACGCCCAATATTTTAAGCAATTCTACGCCATAATTTTCATTCTGTGTGCATAGAAATTGATTTGCAAGAAGATTTCACAAATTAAAAATAAAAGGTTTGGAGGGTTTGTTTAGGGCAGGAGAGAGAAGCTGAAGCAATTGATTGGGGAGAGGAGGTGGGGGGTTGTTACTCGCAGCACCTGCTGCAATCTGTCCGCAGGGAGTTGGTAAAAAAAATGAGCTTCAGACACAGCAAACCCTTTCCCTTGTGGATTGTGTTAAAGAAAACAAGTCAGTGTATGATGAAAGGATTTATTTATTTTGCCATGTTTTCTCCAAATATTTCAAATGACCCTTTAGTTGTAAATATTTTAGGCACACAGAGCATTCATAGAGAGTTCCTTTTTTTTTTAGGTAGAATAGAAGTGTTTTGACTGAAGTGAGGTTGACAACTTTCACATGTAAATCCAGTTTACTTTCGGTGTTGATCCAGAAAAGGCTTACTGGTAGGAGGGAGTTGACAGGCGCCTTAGGGCGTGTTCATACTATGTGCTAGAATTGCATTTTGAAACGCATTTCAAGCTCATCAGGAGTGAATTCTCCCTTAACTCTTGTGCTTTTAGACTTCAGAGTGCCGTCACACGTGGCGTTGCATTTGTAATCCTAGCACCACGTGTTCCGCACTCTAAATATTTGTGGCTGGTAAGTTGCAACATATTTTAACCCGTTAACAAGACAAAATGTGTGTTGCAACCAAATGCAAGTGTTTAGCTCTAAATGCATATGTGTCCAGGAAGGAACAGCTCCTTATGTCCTTGAAATGCGCTTCAAGCCCGCATTTCAAAGGCTCGTTCAGATCTGTGTATCTACCAAATGATGAATTCCGTTTGGGGCCGATGAACTCCATTGATTAGTTCATTAAGGTTTTGGTCACAATAATGTTGCAACTTCACTGACATACAGCAAATGTGTCAGGGAGCATTAACTCCCAAGGTTCTTGAAATTTGTTTCAAAATGCAATTGTAGCACATAGTGTGAACACAGCCGCAAAGACTTATTCAGTTTGATGTGTCAACCAAATGGTGGACTCGATGATCCCCAATGATAAGGTCCTTCAGGTTATGGTCACAATAATATAGTCTATCATCAAAAACATCTGAAGTCGATGTTGGAAATAAATGGATGCGTTCACATGACCATTGAGTTCATACATTGAGTTTTAATTGTGCTTTGAATTACAATTCAAGTGCGACGAGGAGGGACTACTTTGGAACACAGATGCTTTTAGAACTAGCAACATGTGATCTGCGTTGTTTACCAGAACAAATATGACGCTATTTTACTAATGCAAGTATTTAGGTCTTTAGGTCTTGAATGAAAGCTAGAGGACCTGTCACCTATACAAAAGGGCACTAGGAGCGGTTCACTAAAGTAAGCAGCTCCTAGCACTAGCCCATTTTTAGCCATGATAAACTGCTAGCTTTATCAGAACCGCTAGCAGACACTGCCGTGCAGTACAATTCGGTACGCCGGACTGCACTCAAAGCGATCCAGTGTATTCATGAGGGGGCAAGACTAGGAGGCGGTGACTGCCAGCCTATGAAGTGGGAGGGGCAGTCCGAAGGGTTCCGATAAAGTTAGCAGTTTATCACTGCTAAAAATGGGGTAGTGTTAGGAGCTGCTTACTAAAGTAAGCAACTCCTAGTGGCTTTTTTATGGGTGACAGCTCCTCTTTAAAGCGCAATTTAAGCTCAACATGTGAACAATGTGTATTGTAAAACAAGTAGAGGCTTCTTCAGCGTTAAGTGGCATTAGATAGGCGTAAGGGAATGCTTACACCGGTGCACAGGAGGGATTTGGCACACAACACGACATGTTTCCATTGTGTGGGCAGACTCTGCTTCCTAAATATAAAATTCAGATGTTCACGCCTCACAGTTAATTAGAAAACACATTATAAGCACCAGGATAATCATGTTCTTCAAAATCTAAATATTTCATACTTCAGATCAGGTTGTACTAATGAAATGTTTTATTTTTGAGGAACTGGAATATCTCTGTGCTGGTGCTGTGTCCTTGGATTGTGAGAAGTACAAACCTACATTTTTATTCATGTTAAGATGTTTGGACCATCTTCTGAGGTTTTGAAACCCATTAGTGCGAATCTTGGTTCCTAAGAATTTGTTTTTTCTTTTGCCAGATTAACCAGCCTCCTGTTTGGCTTCGTTTTAATTGTACTTCATAGCAACCCTTTCTTACTCAGGACTAATTTTTTTAAAGATAATATAATATTGGCATATTAAGATTCTTTGGGGTGTGGTTGTGGTATTTATTGATGAAATACATTTATTTAACATGTTTTCCTCCAAAATTTAAACCTGCAATAAAATGACTCTCTCATTAATTATATTAATGTGCTTGGGTAGAGAAAATCATCTAAAATCAATCACGATTTTATTGTAAATGGCTCTTAAAGCTCTAATCGAGATTTTTTTTTTTTGAGATTTTGAACTTGAACTCCTCCTGTGATCTATAATGACAGTTTATCCGTAGTTCCTGAGTGCCTGTTCTTCTGATTGGCTGCTGTGCATAAACATGATCAACAGGAAGTCAGTGATCAGAGAGCAGATTTATAGTACAACAAGTTCAAATATGCAGAAAGCGCAGATTACTAAACTATCAGTGAAAAAAAGATCAAAGTTGGTTAACTTTTTAGCAGGGCAACTCACGTTATGAGGCACATTTGCTTACCCGGTCCCTGCGTTATCCCCGATCCGGACTGTCCAACGAGGATGAACTCTGCGATTTATGAAGATTGTTCGCCTGATATCCTGCATGTGTCGCTTCTCCGATCAGGTCCGCCGGAGTTCACCATCTTCCTCCCGGTGCATGTAAGTGCATGGCTAGCGACACAATTTTTAAGTTAAATCCCACGGCTTGTCCTAATCCGTCGGATCATCCGATGGCCTACCCCCCCATTTGTGTTGCATGAAAGCTGGTGCAAAACCCCTTTTAAATACCTGTCTCAGCGGCGCAAAACAGAAATCTTCGGGATGTCTGATGTTTGTGCGGTCCGCTGACCCTTAGTAAATGAGCCCCATTATGTCTTGCCAAACGCAAGTGTTTTGGTAAAAATTTACATGTGTTTGCTTTTACACAACACAATTCTGTAGCACTGTTAAGGAAGACCTGTCAGTTTGATTTGGGACCCTAAAGAAAACACATTTTTGCCTTGGATCTACACAGTGTTCAGTCGCTTGTCTGTGTACCACGCTACGGACTGCTGTCCTTGCAGCTATATGGGATTTAGGACTCTGAACCAACTACCTTTTTGAATTATGTAGATGAAGAAAAATGAAAAACTTTTATACTGACCAACTGTGAGTCTGAGGAGGCACATCGGACTCACATCAATTGATCCTGCACCTCATCTCGTGATGCAACAAGTGTTGCCGGGATAATGCCCCAGCTTCATTGCACATGGGCCATACCTTGGGTAGTGAAGCCGGGGTGTAAGACGATGGCTTCATTCCCTGGAATATGCAGATGCCGAGGGAATGAGGGACGAGGTGAGTATAATGTTTTTTTTCGTCCCCCGAATGCTTAAAAATCATACACTAAACCACCGGTCCATAAAGACCTATGGGCGGTTTGCAGTCCCAAATTGCCATTAAAAGTCCCCTTTTACTTATTCTGAAGGTCTGTAAACGCATTATAAATACAATTCAAAAACTACGCGTGAACCTGGTTTCAGAGCCTTATTTTTGCCTGGTAGTCTGGACATTTGCACATGGCTAGGGATAAGCGGACCAGAATATTCATTTAGAAGTCCAGCTACAAGTTTGGTTCTGCTTGACTTTAAAAAAGTCCACTCATCACTACACGTGGCAGTTACATCGCATTTTGAAACACCATAAAACAGCCGTGGAGAGGAGATCTTAACGTAACATAAACATATCGAGGGGAATTCAATATGGCTTATCATCGATTCTGACATAAACACTGACAATCCGGACCAATTATTTATTTTTCTGTGCACCACATTAATGTATTACAGTGTAGAAGCTGACAGCTAGTGGAAACACCACCGTCATAAACAGCTAATAAATCCCCCTCATTGCGTTAACATAGGGCTCAGCTGTTGTACTGCGCTCTAAAAAGCAATGTAAATGGCACGTGTGAACAGAGCCTGAGGGTCTGTACATGGAAATCCAACCTAAAGAACTAGATAAAGTTATAGATGACTTTACTTTCAATAGCGACTTGTCACCAGTGTAACAGAATTGCTACAGCACTGATATTTTGTATGTTTAAAGGAATATTTTTTTAATTTAGATAAAACCTTTATTGTGATGAAGACTGTTTAGTCACACCTGCGCCTAGGTGTAAAGACACCGAGCGCTGGGAATTAATGTGCGACTGGATGTGTTAGCCTGGAATATGCTTCCCGTTAAGAAGATTGGCCTGATACAGGTATATAGATATATATCGCCTCCAGCTATATAACTACAAACAGACTGTATGGTCTACGTACCATCTTCTTCATAAAGCATAAGCATAGGTTCCTAGCATGTGGGGACAGAAATAGATATTACCTCATGAGTATTACAGCGTAAGTTAAAAGGAGTGAATTCCTGAGTGGCATCAAGTGGAAAAACAATAATTGGTTTAAGTTAATGAGGGCAGAACTTCCACAAATGATGGCCACGGCAATAAAGTGGTGAGAGCAGTGCCGGATGTCATGTTCCCCATGGTTGAGGCAAAACCATTTGCTCAGTTCATCATCTCTGGTAAAAGCTATGTTGGTACTATCGATAAATGAACCTAGGGTAGGTCGTTGACGTACCCCCAAGGAGTGTAAAATGGACGTATTAGAAGTCGTGCTGATCCAAAATATTTCCAAAATGGTGTCCGTTTATTGGAAAGATAAAAATGCCGCACAACAAAGACTACGCATTTCGCACTTCAAGATGAGTGCTTCTTCAGTTCAGTGTATACTCTGGAGCTGAACTAAAATCAGCCTGATCTCAGGTCCAGTGCTAGGTAGCGCTATTTTTGAGCATACTCCTGATATTGGTACTATATGAGAAAGGCATTATGATTTGTAAAGCGCTACGGAATTTGATGGCGCTATATAAACAAAGATTATTATTATTATTAAAGGCCGGTTATTATGACTTTCATTATAATTTTAGATGAGTCATGTGATTATATTAAAAGTTCAGTGCAAGGCCGTCCATTTGTCCTTTCATCTTCTGATATGTCCACAGGTAATCTCCGATCCTCACAAGACTGCCTGCAACCATTCATTCACACAAACATAAGGGGAGATTTACCAGGGGTTTTACATCAGTTTTCTGGGGTACAATCCTTGAAAGAATCAACAAACTAACAAACCACCAGTAATTGTAATTATTTCCCCCTTCACTCCATCTCCACTCCAAGGTGGAGTGGAGGAACGACAGACGGCTGAGTGAGATGGCCCTGGGCAGGAACTCCTGCAAACTTTCATGACTTAAAGTCAGAGAAGAGCAGTATTGCTCGTTAATGGACATCTTCCACCAGGATATCTGTGTGTGCCCCCTCTGGTAGGATCCGCTCTTTTTGTAGCTTTCATGTTTTTACAAAAAAAAAAGACTTTTAAAATTATGCAATTATGCATTATGTAAATGGCCTGGAGCCTAACCCTACCAAGGGCATAAGAAGCCTAAGGCGTGGGTCCTGCAAAAGAGGGCACACACCAATATGTCAGTGGCTAATCCTTGATCCTGGTGGCAGATGTCCTTTAAGTTTGGGTCCGGGGTTCGGGTGCATCCCCTGCAACCAGGACATATTGCTGGATTGGCGTCCGTCCAGTCAATCCGGGAAAATGACAACCTTACCTACTAACCATAGCTTTGATTGGCCAGGGGGTCCGTTCATCTCTACTCCTGATGTATCCAAAAGGGATATGGATTTTATCATACGCCAACATATGAGTGCGAATAGTTTTTTGTCCATGTCATCTCTGTCGATTCAACATAATCAATTTTTGTCAACACAAACACAGCAAATAGGTGAGTTGAGCCTCTGGCCTCACGCTGCACCACTTGCAGCAAGATGGCGGGGAACATCAGGGGCACAGTCATCTGCTACAAAACAATACTGGGCACTTAAAATTAGTTTCCCTTCATATTTGATGCCAGCATCAGTGACGCTGTTATAAAAAAAAATAACTGGATATATTACTACCGATGGGGGGAGAGGGAGTCATTTTATAGTTTGCCTCACGCAGCACAGAGTTGAGGTTCACGCCTTGACCCACATGTGAACTAATTGTCAGGGCGGCAAAACCGAGAGCAAGTCTTGTTGCTTTCCATGTTTTAGGCAAAAACAGTCTTTATTGCTATCGCCAGCGCTTCCATTGCTGTTGTCCGTTCACGTTTATTCTGCCCCCTATATAACCAAAAGTGCTGCTTCTAATTCCCCATACTCTGTGCTACCAATAAGGCCATTGGGAAGAGTAATCAAAACGCTTGCGTTTGGCAGCCAACAACACGTGTTTTGTCTTGTTAACTGGTCTACACGCATCTTCCTTACTCCTCCCCAATGTGCTTAAACTGCAGTTCACAATCTATCTATAAATCTGAAACCGCCCAAATTTTCGGAAAGATTTTACTTCAGATTGGGTGTGAGCCCAGGGTATGACATGTAGACCATCTTGCTATTAGTAGATACAGCTTTATGTCCTTTCATGTTTAATAGTTATACAATGTAGCTTGTGAAATAACAGATGACACCAATGTATTATAACTTATGTTGTGTAGACATCTGTTATGCAAAATTACTTCAAGCCCCTCCTCGAAAAAGCCTAGAATAACCCTAATGCCATTTTCTACCCTTCCCAATTTTCTACCATTCCCTTGCCGTCGCTTTCTCAATTTTCTTGTATGCCGCAAGCCCTCACGACTAAGTTTTTCCTTTCGTCTGCACTAATTTTTTTACTCCCTTCTTGTTTTTTGTGCTTGTTTTTTTTATACAATTAGACCCTTATTATATGTACATTACCCTGGAATTTATGGCACTCGGTATGGTACAACAATATTAATAATATGAAGTCATTTATTTTCAGGCCTGGGGTATTTGACACAGACTTGCGTGTCGTCACTTGCCTTAATTTCTAGGCTAGAAAGTTTTTGTGTTCTTTCTATACAATGTAACAAAGTGTTTATTGTCCTCATTAACATTTTCTGTGGTTGTCGTATTTATCGTGCCAAAAATGTCAACATTTCATCAGTGATTTTACTCTTTGTATTATAATGATCTTCGTGTAAAAATATTTAGAGCTATTTGTTACGTTGGTTTGTGGTTGCAAGAAGAGAAAAGCAGTATGTGGTGAGCTTGGCGTGATGCCTTTCTAGCCTGGCTGAATCTGCTCCTATGCAAAGACATGAATAACTAACTCAAATAAAACTTATTTTGACATATAATAAATATATAACATACCATATTTTTAGGACTATAAAGCGCACCAGAGTATAAGGCACACCATCAATAAATGCCTAGGTTCATATATAAGGCACAGCAGTTTATAAGGTGCACCTGATTATAAGGATGAATGACCAGCAGGTCGCAGACCTGTTCACAGTTCAAGGCAGCTGTTGTCTGTAAATAAGATTCATATATAAGGTGCACTGGACTATAAGGCGCACCTTTGAATTGTGTAAAAATCAAAGGATTTTTACTTATACGGTAATTAGTAATAATATATTAATTTCAGTTGTATACAATTTTGAAGTTTTTGAATTATGGTTCAGTTAAGGAGTACTTGACATTGAAATTTGAATAGACATATGATCACTGCGGCCAATCACTGACCCCAACAGTGGTGTCTGCGATGTACGGCATAGGATACCTTCAGGATCATTTTATATTCTCTAAAAAAACTCTTTAACCCCTTAACGACCTGGCCTTTTTTTTTGTTTTTTTCATTTCCATTTTGCCCGGATCGGTCACGGTGCGATAAGGTAGTGTGCCCTCAGCACATCGTGATGGAGTGCTATAGATGTCTTTGGGGGCCGTGTTGCAGCTTCAAATTGTGCGGCCATATTAAATGGTCTCATATGCTCCTGTGCATGAGGCCTAAATACAACCCGAACTCATGTACTGTTGAGAAACATGCTGTATGCTAATTAAAAAATGCCTCTTGGCCTAATAAGATGAAACGTGGGAACAGGTGTGACTCGTCTCAGCACTCATGTGTAGGGTATGGTTGCGAATACCACCTCGATCAAGAGTTATTACTTATGAAAAGCATACAATGCATGTCTTTGTGTGGATGTGTATACAGGCAGTCCCCGGGTTACGTACAAGATAGGGTCCGGAGGTTTGTTCTTAAGTTGAATTTGTATGTAAGTCGAAACTGTATATTTTATAATTGTAGATCCAGACAAAAAAAATTTGGCCCCAGTGACAATTGGAGTTTAAACATTTTATGCTGTAATGGGACCAAGAATTATCAATAAAGCTTCATTACAGACACCTTACAGCTGATTATTGCAGCCTGGGACTATAGTAAAGCATTCAGAAAGCTTCACCAGAGGTCAGAGGGGTCTGTCTGTAACTATGGGTTGTCTGTAAGTCGGGTGTCCTTAAGTAGGGGACCGCCTGTATAAAAGTGACAGATTACCTTGAGAGATGTCCTATCAGCTCTCCTGACACGTCTGTTTTAGTAAACACTTATATTTTTGCATATTTTTGAATACATTGATAGGCCTCTGAGATTTTTGACACACTTCTTACGCTGACCTCCTTTCCTGTTACGGTTTCTTTCTTCACGGGCTCTAGTGTATGGAAAAAAATGGCACACATATTGTGATAACAAGTCGTCAATAAAAATTTGATCAATTTTGTTCTGGATTTTTAGTAGCAGTAATACATTGGAAGACGCATCTTCCCATCCCCCCCCCCCCATGTTGTAATACAAAAGGCCTTTATCCAGCGAAGTAGCCTTTTGTGATGCAAGTATAATGAGAAAAAATGTCAAAAGGTCCTTGTTTATTTGTTATGTAGATTGGGGTTAGAGCTCCTTTGTGAAGCTTTGTGTCTCTGTAAAATTGTGTCTTTCCTGCAATATGACTACTTGACACAAAATAGAATTGTTATTACCAAATTACATTTGACAACAGACTGGGACAATGGGCACAAGGCTCTTCACAATTAGTAGAGGGTGGAATTCTATAGCTTTTTTTACTCATTCATTCCTTCGTTAATGGATGTTATAGTATCGCAAGTCAACATACTCTGGATAGGAAAGTAATAAGCGATAATAATATGTTAGCAAAGCAGTCTTTATGTTTATATGGATCGAAGAAAAATCCTCGAAAAACAAGTTGACTTCTTTCCATGTAATGACTGTGTATCACCACTAACAACAATCGTTGGTTGTTACGTTTCACCTGGTGAATATTTGGTATGTCTAGATCAGTGGTGGCTAACCTATGGCAGGGGTCCCAGAGGTGGCACACAGAGCCCTCTCTATGGGCACCCGTGCCATCATCCCACCGCAGACTCTGCCAGACAGGACTCAAGGCCTCTTGCAGTCCCAGGCAGCCCAGGACCCTAGAAGGATACAATGATAACCAAAGCTTTTTCTCCTTTCTACTGTATTGGTGTCCTCAGGTGCCTGTACAATTTAAACATGTGACAGAGAAGGGAGTAATAAGTTACTGTTTAAATTGTCGTATCGGCACTTTGAGAAAAATATGTGGGTTTTGGATGTAGTTTGGGCACTCGGCTCTAAAAGGTTTGCCATCACTGGTCTAGATCATCCATGTTCATCCAATGTGATGACACCTTAAAGCCAAGTTCAGAATCCAAGGCTGAATTGGTGGATGAGATTCCCGATTGTGGCCACTCTTTCTGCTTCCCATGGAGATTCTGCCAGTGAACCACCAACAAGGTAGGTCTTGATGCTACAAAAAGTGGTCATCTCTTCCACTCATTTACATAAAGGTTTGCGTTGATATGTAACGTTGAGCAGCCACATTTTTCGTCTCTTTAGCTTTCATAAATATGAACCCCTGACATCTCACACATGCATTTAGGAAAATGTGCCATGTTTGTGCCATGTGGGTCGGCACATGACATGCAGAGACACAAACAAAATAGTTTTTACATTTTCACTGGATTTGATGATGAGTTTGATGTCTCCTAGGAGTGTAGCAAGTGGCTGTAGATTTCTGAAGCAGATACCGTAGGCTCTCAAAGTAGTGCATTATGCATTAACCGCAGAAGCATTAGATGAAATCTCCGCTGAATGAGTGACAGATGATGATTAGACAATCCGCATCCTGTTTTTTTGTTGGGGGGAAAAAAAACTTTAATGATCTCATCACAATAAACCAGATCATGAGTAGATATTTGTTGGAAATTGACAGCAACCATTGGTCTCCAGAGACCATTGGTCTCAAGCCTTCTTACCACTTCACCGAAAGGGAAATGCACTAGGCTGTGATTTAACATAGAAGTAGCATAAAATGTATGGCCAATTATATATCGGCTATGTAGGATTTATCATGTTTCCAAATAATGAATGGCAGATTGTACTATACTGTAACATACCTTATCAATGCGCTGGTATTCTACGTTGAACTCTAAGTTTCCCAGTCTTCATCTTCTCATGCTCTAAATGTTAAAGACTTCTTGTGTCAGTAACTATGCATAGGGATTACTTATGCCAAACTGAAGTAGAAACATGTGCAAAGCACTGTTTTTTGTCTTTGTTCTTATCCATTTGCAGGGCCGACGCTAGGACTAGGCATACCTGGGCAAGTGCTGGGGCCCAGTGCTGCTGGGGGGCCCACATAAGGCTGTACATAAGGAATCCATGAAGGTGGCGGGGATGTATCTAATAATTCCATAGGGGGTGAGGGACGCTTTATGTAAAATAACCACGAGGGGGCTGTTAGGCATGAATAACTAGGGAATTTTGAATGCCGCCATGTTCACTGCAAAGAGGCCTACTGAGGCTCTGTCGCCCAGGGGCTTACTATCCATTTGCACAAAAAATTTTGGTAAATGGAGTTCTTTTTGCTGCCCAAACAGTGGGGTGTGGAGGGGCAGTGAAAAGGCGAAGCCTAATTTAGAAACTTTCACTCCATTGTGAACAGTAAAAGCTGACTTTCAATGTTCCTAGCTTAAAGGTCACTACAGTTGACTCCAATAGCCTTCCAGAAGTAGTAGAGGTCTGCCCCTTCTTGTCTATAAGCATGTGCTACACAGTGGTAAGAGAATATAATGGCCGGCATTGTAACAGGGACCGCTCCAATTGAGTGGCGCAAGTAACAGTATTATTAGTGTGATAGAAACTCCGATTGCTAAGTTTTTCATGGTTACTGGCATTGGGAACTGGGAATTACGAAATTAATTTCCTAGAACGAGTACTGTGGATGCACTAAGCTAAACAGAATTAGTAGGATTAGGCTAACTTAATTAGTTCTAGATTTTCACAAGAAAGAATGAGATGTGTAATGAACTGCACACAATATGTACCAGAAGTTAATTTGGAACGTTATGGAGTTTTGTTAACTCTGTTAAAAGGCTGGAGATGTACTCATTTGGTTAGGATTATTTAGTTATCTAGAACAGGGTTGGATGACCTATGCTAGCCCTGACTAAGGTAATTTCAACGCTAAACAATCACATTTATGTATAGAAAAAGTAACCCCCCATTTATTTTAGTTGACTCTCAACTGCACAGTTACAGCAGTAACGGGAGTCTGGGTGCAGTTGCATGTTGACATTTGCCTCTTGGCTATATCATTTACATACATTTTTGCAGTGACCTATTACTATCTTCATTAGGATGGCCCTTTACTTTTAATAGTTTAATAGTAATTATATTACTAATTCCTTTATTTATATACCACACACAGATACCGCACACAGTTTGCCAAATCAGTCCCTGTCCCCAATGGGGGATCACAATTTAATCAAGTTACCAGTTTTTGGAGTGTGGGAGGAAACCGGAGGAGCCGGTGGAAACCCACACAAACACGGAGAGAACATACAAACTCTTTGCAACATACAAATTCTCCCACGCACATGCATTTGTCCCCAACCAGACTTGTTTTTTTTTATTTAAGCCAAAATGTTGGGTTTTTAGCCATAGCCATGACATATCCTTAAAATACTTCCCCACTGAATGTCTATACGGTAGGACATATTGTGATTCTCTGCCTCAGGTATCTGTTAACAGGTTATTTAAGTAATTTCAGTTATTTAAGTAATTTCTTTACATAGTTTAACAAAAACGAATAACTTACCAATGAACTAATATCTTGACAGTAAATATTTGGACTTGTAGTAAAATTCCCTTCTCTGCTCTTGTACAATCCCCTTTTTGATGGCCCTTCAAACCCTTGTAAATGGGAAGCGGCCATTGCATATTAATTAGTGTGTGAAAGTGGTTTTCCTGTTTTGCATTGTGTGTGCACTGAGGGGACCTATAGTGCGCCTGAGAAAAAAATAGAGAAGAACAGGGGGGAATTGCAATTGTTGATATGAAAGGAGGTTTTTTTGTAATTCTATTCAAGTGGAAAAAGCTGAATGCTAGAGAATTAGTGCAGTGTCCGTTCAAGGGAAGAGTAAATCCCGTTGGCTCGCTGCGTTCCTGGCCAGTGTTTCTTGTTTCTATATGATCACGGCAGGCGAGTTCCTGGAGGAGGATTCTATTCCGCATTACATCAGCTGGACAGTGACGTCTCCTGATTGATCAGCATTGCTTATTTACATATGAAAAAATCCTGTTTTATTGACGTTGCAAATGCTAGTGATGATCTGTAACTTCCCCCATGGGGAATGATTTGTTGTCATGGGATTTTGTTGTGACCATTATAGGTCTCCTGTATATCCCTCATACATCAAACCAGTATTAAAAAACTTGATCAAATCAATAGTAATGGTAATATGCAATAGCTAACCATCTAATGTGGAGAATTAGGTTAGATTTTCTTAAAGTGGCCTAATTTGGTGATCAGTGGGGGTCTCAGTTCTGAGACCCCCATAGATCACAAAAACGAGGGGTCCATTGGATCACTCATCTCTCCCTCAGACTAATGGAGCAAAGGGCCGCGCATGACCGTTCTGCTCCATTAGTCTGACGGAGTGACGATGGGTCAGATGGAGATACGTAGGACCCCATCGGACCCCTTGTTTTCGTGATCTGTAGGGGTCTCATCATTGAGACCCCACTGATCAGCAAGTTAGGCCCTATCCCATGCATAGGGCCTAACTTGCGTTTGTGGGAAAAACCCTTTTATGCACTCAGCGTATATGCTGTAAAAGTGACAGGGTAAGGAGCATGGATTCAAAAATAGGGGCTTGGGCTATTGGCTCATCTTGTGGCATAAACTACTAGGAGGTGAAAAGTTAGACTAGGCTGTATTTAACTTTACCAATTTTTCTTTATCCAGGATGAGACAATTTCATAATCTGACACAGTTGAATAGTTTCTTATATAACTTTGTAACTTCTAATAATGTTGGTTTTAGACAGTGTTAGTTTATTTCCCCCAATTTTCCATTTGTTAAGGAATGTATTACCAATTTTTATTTTGCCATATTTAAACCAGGTGATCAGCCCCCCCTCCCACCCCCATGATTGTGCTTGAGCTATAGTAACAGCACTTAGTGATATAGTTTACAGCAGCCTAACGGGCATCCACAGAAATGTTCCGGAGACAACTTTTTGGGGCCTGCTATATGCCAGTGATGGTGAACCAAAATCCACTTATTTACCGGGAAGTGTCAACATGGCGCTTTAAGCAGTAACTCATTGCTACCTGTTCTTCCACATTTTTCAATCGTAGTGGCCCCCTGAAACCACCAATACAGTAGAAAGAAGGAGGGCAAATTCAGACCATCATTTAGCTTCTTTCCAGGGTCTCTCTGTACAGGAAGAATGGTGGGTCCAGCAGTAGGACCTCCAAAGATAATGCAGTTCAGTCCACAACTTCTAATTTTACCTGCAGTTCCAAAGAGCCATTGAAGTGTTGCTTATTTTTATAAAAAAATGTAATTTGGTTAAAAATAATTCATTTTCTGGTGACACATTTCCTTTTAGGAGCATTTACTACCACTAATTCTTTGCATCATGTCCACTGGCTAGCTCCCAAATGCTAATTAGGTTCTTTACTGGTGGGTGGTGCTACTGGTGGGCTATGCAAATCATAACCAATAGCTGTGGAAAAGGAATGGCTAGAGAGTATATTACAACGGTGCTACAATCAGAAGCCTGGAATCTTTTATAAGATACAAATAGTTGGAGGTGGTGAAAGTCTCTTCAATATTTTAATGATTTTGACCCAATAATGTCCTTTGTACCAGCCAACAAATTGACCCTCTTAGCTACCTCTTTGGAAAACTATTACTTGAAGCCTGTTGGACTTTATCCAAGATTTGAACATTTCTCTCCCTGTCAGCTTCTTGCTGAAAAAGCACTAAATAATAAAAGATTATTTGGCAAAAATCCACACCACAAAGGAAACGATCCGTTTCACCCGCTCTTCATGCTAATTATCCCTGATTATCAATTTTCAACAATACAAAGTTGGTAATTTTCATTCTAGCTGAGCCTATTCAGAAGTTCTTCTTTACTGTCTCTTAAGATGCTAATTATTTTCACCCAAAATTGACCTGTATCAAGTTTTCTGTGACTTAAAACTTTACTTCTTATTGGTCAGCCGTTGATGTTTCAGTGGAAGGTCTGAAACTTGAGACCTCCATTGTTTTGGAGGTTTTATCCAATAACGTCCAGACCTGTTTGGGCTTTAAGGACCACTGTAGGACTATATGAGGGCTTGTTTTCCTGCAAGATTAGTATTTTAGTTTTTTATTTATTATTAATATTAGTATAATTTTTTAATAATGTCATGCCATGATAACATGCTGAGTTTGAATAAGGTTTAGAAACGCAATTCAAACACAGTAAGGAGATGTTTCTCTGAATCGCAGAAGGGGGTTATTCCTAAAAGCAACCTTATAGGTCTTTACAAATCTGTGTTCAGGAGATACTTCTCCCTGCAGTGCTTGAATTTGAAACACAATTCAAACTCAGCGTGTGAACATAGCCTTAGGGTACACATCATTTATTGATTAATGCTTTTTTCTGGCTTCAAGATATTGATGATTTATTCTTTATGAGTTTGTGGGTAACAGACCGGTAAAGAGTCAACATTTGACACCCTCATTGCCGCAGCCTTGCTCCAGGAGTAACATGGGGGAGATATATCATCTAAGTCTCTTAGAGCAAAATTATTCTGACTGCCCATGGAAACCAATCAGAGCTCAGCTTTCATTTTCCCACAGCTGTTTATAAAATTGATGCTGAATTCTGGTTGGTTTCCGTTAGCAACTAGAACAGTTTTACCTCAGAAACTTGATGATAGATCTCCCCCCATGTGTGGATACTGGACTAATGCAGCTTAGCACTAACACAAGAATGGAGCATGTCAGTGTCTTAATTTATTTTACCTTTTGCAATGTAAAGAATTCCACAGAGAATGTGTAACACATTTTTTTCCACAGCTTTTCAACTTCCTTCTTGGACATGACCTAAGACTTATTGACCTAAGATATTGTGCCTTTTGGTTCTGGCCATTTGGTAATGGCCATTGACATGAGTGAGAATTTGGCACCAAAAGAGGATGACATTGCGGAGGCCGGTTCAGGAGTGGAAGGGGACGAAAGGAGTAGGGGTAGCTTGACTTTATGAATGGGGTTAATAAAAGTGCATTTTGTATGAATGGCAAAATTAAATTACTATATAAAGCCACCAATCAGGGGTTTTGGGGATCTGGCTGGTGACAGGTTCACTTCCCTTAATCTTAAAAGCTTTAAAACTTACCTGACTGCTCTGTTTATGGATCATTGGCGGTCCATTACCAGCTCATGGGATGTCATTCAGGTCAAACGACCTGCCACTGTAGCCAACCAGAAGCCTCAGCAATGACCTCCATGCCAATGGCACAAAATTGCTGAAGCCAGTGACTGCAGTAGTTAACACTGAGCCCTCCGCTCCTATTATGAAAGGAGCAGATAACTTTATTTTTGTTACTTAAATATCTTTGTTCCAGATATGGACCGACACTTCAACAGCGGAATGCGATGGCACCTGTTTTTGTAAAAAAAAAAAAAAATCCATGGCTTTGTTTAATAATTTATTCTCATAGTACTATATGCAAGTGACTTACTCTGTGACACTTTTTGATATTTTTACATCCAACCCAATTTCTCATCATCGTTTTCTACCCGGCACCTGCCACATGAAAGCCTGGAAAGTGCCAGTAATGCAGCTCATGGCTTTCCACATTAATTAGAGTGGTACGGAAAATGGTAGAAGCGCTTTATGCACAAATATGACCCGCTGTGTCTCCAGATAGAAGCACCTAATTATTATCCTCCTATAGACACTTTCAGCCATAAAACGCACGCTTGTAAGCGCCAGGTGATTACAGCATATTGACATCTGTAAACATAAATAATTATGGAGACCAGGATGAGTTATTTTCTAGTACTTCAAACTTATCTGGAAATGTCTTTGAGCCTAAACCCATCTGTTATTTATTATATAATTGGGCGCCTCGCCAGCAATAGCAAGCAACCGGCATGTGGAACAAAAAAATGCTTTCTTATCTGAAATTAAAGCTTTATCTTATCCGTGACATTTTTGTAGTGAACACAAGGATCTGGTTTGTGTGTAGACTCCAGGCAGTGCTACTGGTAGTTTTAGAATTCAGTCCTTTAAATGGATTACAGCTAAGTATAGCTTTATCAGGCAGCTCTTGATCATGACGTATCTCGAAATGCATGCTTGAGAGAAATGCTTCTGGTACCCTTGAACAATCCACAATAAACCAAACTATACACATTATACATGTTGGGCAAACCTGTTAAATTTGGTGGGATTCACCAAACATTTAATGTGTATTGAAAGTTCTTCACTCTTCGTTCTCCTGGAGCAGAGACTGGAAGGGAAATATGTTGGTGTATGAGTGAGTATTAAGTAAGAACTATCTAACACTTGCACCATTTCTTGTTGCCTTATGTCAGGATATGTGAACAACATATATGGGATCTCCTGCTAACACAATGCCAGTATGGTTCATTGTGATCAAGGTCCAAGATGACATGGACAACATAAAAATTGAGTGAGGCTCAGTTTTAGCTTCACAAATTAACATTGTATAGTAGTGTAGATTTGTACTGTGTTAGCTAAGGAGAGCAGAAGAAGACTGAAGAAATCAGGCAATACCTTTTTGAGACTAACTACCGTATATACTCGAGTATAAGCCGACCTGAGTATAAGCCGAGGCCCCTAATTTTACCACAAAATACTGGAAAAACCTGTTGACTCGAGTATAAGCCGAGGGTGGGAAATGCATTGGTCCCAGCCCCCTCCAGTATATAGCCAGCCAGCCCCTGCCCCAGTGTATATAGCCAGCCAGCCCCTGCCCCAGTGTATATAGCCAGCCAGCCCCTTCCCCAGTGTATATAGCCTGCCAGCCCCTGCCCCAGTGTATATAGCCTGCCGCCGCTGCCGGAAAGATAGCACAGAAGATATACAGGGGTCGCCGGAAAGGTGAGTTTAGATATATTTATTTTTTTGACTCGAGTATAAGCCGAGCTTGGATTTTTCAGCACATTCTTTGTGCTGAAAAACTAGGCTTATACTCGAGTATATAAGGTAAGTATATTTGATGGTGAGCTCTCGTGAATACTAGTTCTATTCGTCAAGAGAACATCATGTCTGACGAAGAGAACTAGTATTCTCGAATGCTTGCCATAAAATATACTTAGTTAGCCTCAAAAAGGTATTGCCTAAGTATATTTGATGGTGAGCTCTTGAGAATACTAGTTCTCTTCGTCAAGAGAACATCATGTCTGACGAAGAGAACTAGTATTCTCGAAAACTTAGCCTCAAAACGGTATCGCCTGATTTCATCACTCTTCTTCTTAGAATTGTATAGGGCATTTTTGTGTTGTCAAAACATCCTAGACTTGTCCAGAAAAAAAATTTCTTTGAGCAGTCCCAGTCTCAAAGCCGATCCGTCTACTTTTTCTGGTTGGTACCAACCACTTCATGCTTGGAACACCCTAAAAGACCTTCTGTTTCTTAGAGAAACTTTATCCTAGTTATCTAACCATCACAATTTGGGTCTTCTCAAAGTTGCCTATACTTCCATCTTGAAACTTTGCAAACTTCCAAAAGATTATCAGTGTAAATTACTTTAACTTTAATGACTGACTGATTTATAACTAGCTGCTAAAAAATCCTATATTTCTCCTATGCACATTTACATTGCTGAGTCATATATAACTATCAGGTATGGCGCTGATTTATTATGTGTTAGCCCTGGGCAACAACAAGTAGGTGTCAAAACGAATCAAGTGTGTAACACATTAGTCCTCCTGAATGACTATTTCTGTGAAGGTAATGTGTAGGTGCTGCACATATGTCAATGCTATTAATTTTCTGTGATAATTAAAAATGATGACCATCATTGCATTCTCCATATATGCCACTTGAGGCTGGACTTTTTGTGATATGTATTGCTCCAATTTTTTCCAAGTAGTGCCAATGTGAATGGCATGGCATCTATTATGTTCAAGCCCATACACTTAACTATTCACTATGATGTATTCCACGCAGAACCATTCCCATCCAGATGTATAGGAGAAATTTACTATTTACTATAATCTAGTATACTACTACAAACCTAACCAATAATGCAACTCACTCTATGCCAAGATACAAATGGTGGCTCTTCCATTGATTTGTGACCGATAGATTGAATTACTCCCTTGTGAAACTATAACAAAGTATTTTTTTTCCCTCCAAGATACTTTTTTGTTTCCCATACAATGGAATTTTAGAAGCTTCAGCAAAGAATAAAGTATTTATATCGAATAGACCATGACAATTAATTGTTGAACAATTATTCTACATTACTTATCTTTTCTGGGATAGTTGCCAGAAATGTAGAGCAAAAGCTGTATTAAGCAGATTCTATATCAGTTACTGGAAATGAAGAAAGTTGGGAAAATAATCCGGTAGGGATACAAAGTCTCAGTATGATCCATTAATGAATCTTCATAGCAAGAAGAACCCAAAAACTCAAAAATAAGCACTAGGAACTGACAGTCTTCTACTTTGAGTTTCCAGTAGTGCTTTTTGGCATATATTGCTATGCCTTAGGGCTCATGCACACCAACATCAAAAAGAAAACAACAAAGGAGAACGACGCCTCGTGTGGCAACGTTTGGATAATGGGTCAGGCGAGTAGCAGAAAATGATCACCTGATGATCACTTGTATGATTGCGACAAACAATGGGGTGATGTTCCTTCGAGGGTCTACCACTGTGGTAGACACAGCAGCTCCCAAGCACTCCGAGACCAGTGTCCAATGGAACCGTAAGAAACGTATAGAGTAGAAGACAAAATGGGGCTGAGCTAGTGACCAACTTGTTAGACAGAAGACTTGATGCGGTGTAGATAGAACAACTAATATTTCTTTATTTGGAGATAAACAATTGGATGTTTTATCTGCAAATATAGAAATATTAGTCGTTCTATCAAGTCTTCTGTCAAACAAGTTGGTCACTAGCACCCAGTTAAGCCCAATTTTGTCTTCTACTCTATATGCACACCAACATATAATGGGGCTGTGTGCTTGCCGACTCTTTATGGCTAACAGCAGTGATTTTATATTGACATCGCCTGTTCGCGCAGTGTACAACCAAAAATATTGCAAACATTTACATATGCTACATGTTTCGGCCTAGAATGTGCACACACATACCTGGGCATACACATTTGTCAAAGGTATCCATATATCCAATGTTTGTTGAGCTTACTGATTGGCATGGCTAATCGAGCATTCAATTTTTGACTTGAAGATGCTTAGCAAAAAATGCTGGGTATGTCCAACCTCAGTGGACAGTCATTTTTTATTTTGGTTTCTTGTATTCTCTTCTTCTTTCGACAACATATTTTGGGGACGCAAATGAAAAGGTGGAGTTCGGAGGCATAGCTGTTTGTAGAACAAATAAACGTTCTTCTTCCGAAATCCTGGTCCTGGGATGTGGAAATTTCTTTTTTTAACTGTAGGTCCAGACAAAGTATAATGTCAGAATAATTCTGTGCTCCGTATAAATAAATGCTATACCTGATAGTTCTTCTAATTGTTAAAGAGCCACAAGTGATTGTGGTCCGGGTAGAGCAACCACTTCCATTACCTAGATGCATCTACATGTTGTGGTATCGGTATAGCTATATCACAGAAAACATTAACTAGTTGTATTAATGCAGTCAATACATTTATGGTTTCACATTGATCTTGACATCGTTATGATTCCCTCGACTGCAGTGAGAAAAAACAGTGACATCTTGCACTAATCAAATGCTCACAAATCCAGTAGATGGCAGCAATTAGTTCTATACTCCACGCCATGGAGAACAATAACAGTAATGATAATGTTAAAAAGAATTTTAAAAAATTCCTGTTATTGCAGATATTGACCATCTGTGTCTGTAATAAATACTACTAGGAGACAAATGAAAAAGACTGAGCATTCCAAGGAACAGTTGTTGTTTAGATGCTATATTTAGGGACCAAAATGTTTTAGAGTAAATGAGCCTCGGTGACACATTTCTAGAAGAAAATACCCTTAGGTTGATATTTTTTGGTTCCACATGATAGCCTTAGCATCTGTATTAGCCATACCAGACATCAAAGGCTGGAACAATATTCCCCCAGCCACTGTTTATGGTCTTATCTTTGGGTTCACTAAAAGGTGATCTGTCTCCTTCTCCCTGTCTAATGCTTAACACTGAGTAAACAGCAACAAACTCAAGTGCCATCATTTTCTGTATATAAATTCCAAAAAAGATTGTTTTTCATGCAGTCACAAAAATGTTTAGCATTGCCATGGGTAGAGGGTAAGGGGTGAAAATGGAGGTAACCACTGATAATCATAAGTTTGCAGTTAAGGCTTTGAATTTCTACACTTAGATAACTCTTATTATTTAGCTTCTGTACAGTAGTTGTCTACTCATTGGGGACATTTATCATAACCCGGCGATCATACAGGAGCGTATGATGAAGGTCCCGTCCCTCTGACGACGCAGCAGCATCAGGAGGTTTCGGCCTCCTTGTACGCCATAAATATGGAGTACAAGGCTGATGAATCTCTCCGATGTGTGGTGTCTAGATGAGCGGTTTAGGTCGGTGGCCACCAATTTTTTTTTAAACTAGGTAATGAAAATCTTTGTGGGAACCAGTTACATGATGCCAAAAAAATCAAGTTCATGAGCCTTAGTGTACACAGCAGCAGCATAGGCTCAAGGGTGAAGCGGTCCATCTGTCATTCTCAAATGCTGATTAGAAGAAGGCAGCCTGGGCAGTCGGCATGTGCACAAGGCTGTGCATCCATGGGCATGAGCAAGATATGGGTATGTGTGCTAGACACTGAAAAAATAGCTAGTACGTGGCCCATAACAACAGTTGTGGGCATGAGGCCTTAGTGTCAAATGACCCAGGCTTGGCCCTCGGCCCAACTTTTGGGGATTGCTAAGTTACAGCGTCTACGTAACTACAGGACTGATGGGGAGATACCAATGTAGCTGTTGGCACCTACCAAACATGGTCCCAGGAACGACAACCATTGAATTGGTAAAACACATACGATTTTTGATGCTCGGTTAGCTCATATAGTCCAATTGTAATTAACAGCTACTCTACCACAAATTGGTGAAAAAGTGAATGCTTGATATCTTCCGAGGTTTCTGCACAAAGGAGACTTACATTTGAGATATAAAATAACTTACGAATAGATACTATGGACAAAGAAGTCTTATCTTCCCAAGACCGTGTTACCTCTGATCGACCTTGGTTATTTCTGTATATTGAAATAATTGATCATGAAAGTCCACAGATTTTGATGGGACCTAGAGTGCAGATAAAATCAATAGTTTTTCATGGCGTCTCCAAGCTGATTTGATTACTGCAAAAAGATTTCACTCTGTAAATGTAATAAAGGAGAAGTAATCACTGTAAAAGATGGACCTTCTATAGTGTTCCCAACAAGTGCACCAGGGGAGGAAGGAAGATAAGAGCGCAACCTTCACAACGCCTTCACCTACCTTTATGAGAGCAGTGGATGTTTACTTGCAATAATTAAACTAAATTAGAGCAATTTGCTTTTATTAATCTTGTATCTGTAATTGCCTGAGAGAGAATAAGGATTTTATTGAGTTTAAAGCTAATGCATTTGCCTATTCAACCATTTTTCTATGCTATTGAAGTTTTGTGTTCTCTCTATTTTTGCTGTAATCTTCAGTGGGTTGCTCTGCCTTTGGCTGACTGAAGTTATTAAGAAAGCTTGAGTGAAGCTGCTAATGGGATTGAATATTCAAGCTAGAAAACAAAGAAATCATGCTTTTATTTTATTCCCAGAAGAAAATTTTGTTGACAGTGCAAGAACTATACGTGCTGTGAATCGCATTTACATGCATTCTGCCTTCTGACAGCTGGCACCGCTCTTAGTATCAAAATGTATTTTTAGGAGTTTAAAAAATAGAGCAAAATACAATAATAGGAATAATGATCATGGTAATAATCAATTTAGGTAGTAATTATCAGAGGTTGCGGTCGCACCCGGGCCCAAGATGTTTAAGGGCCCTTATGGTGTCACTTTCCCATATGAGAAGACTATTAATATAAACCATACATTATAGTCGGGGGCCTGGCAAAAACTTTGCATTGGGGCCCATCAGCTTCTAGTTACGCCACTGGTAATTATTGATAAAGATAACTGGTAAATGACAAGACAAAAGTCTCCCACCTGATTGTTGGTCTGTTCTCACTAATAGACAAAGAAGTAGGTGAAGCTCTATCCACTATTTAAGGTTGTGCACAGCACTCACCTATCTCTGGTCATCTAATACACAGTGAATTTGAGTCTAGAAGATACCATTGGTGTGCTCGTTTATTTCCAGCACTCACTTTGACAGTGAATTTAGTGGCAGGATGGATGAAGGCTCGACCTGTTGCTCCATCACGGGACCCAATTCTCTTGATTGATGGTGGTCTTGGTTGTTGAACTTTCAACCGATTGTTATGCCCTATTTTTTGGCATGTAAGGCTTGGAGTGTGTAGAGGATCTCCTGGTGATGGTCTTAGTGGTCGAACTCCCCACCCCCATGATCAGATTGTTATCCCCTATCCTTAAACATGTAATGCTTGGTGTATGTAGAGAATCTCCTATAGGTCTCTTGATGGTCTGAGTTGTTGTAAACCCCTCGCGTAACCATGATCAGATTGTTATCCCCTATCCTTTAACATGTAATGCTTGGTGTATGTAGAGAATCTCCTATAGGTCTCTTGATGGTCTGAGTTGTTCTAAACCCCTCGTGTCCCCATGATCAGATTGTTATCCTCTATCCTTTAACATGTAATGATTGGTGTGTGTGGAGAATCTCCTATTGGTCTCCTGATGGTCTGAGTTGTTGTAAACCCCTCATGTCCCCATGATCAGATTGTTATCCCCTATTTTAACATGTAATGCTTGGTGTATATAGAGAATCTCCTATAGGTCTCTTCATGGTCTCAGTTGTTGTAAACCCCTCACATCCCCATGATCAGATTGTTATCCCTTATGCTTTGACATGTAAGCCTTGATGCACATGGAGGATCTCCTGGTGATGGTCTCAGTGGTCAAACCCTCTTGCCCCAATGGTCAAATTGTTATCCCCTTTCCTTTGTCACGTAAACCTTGGTGTGTGGAGAATTTCCTGGAGATGGCATTCGCCATCTTTGGCAGGTTATGGTGTTAGTGGTCCAACCACCCCTTCCCCCCATGATCAGATTGTTGTCCCCTATCCTTTGACATGTCAACAAGGTGCATCGGTGGGTCAATTTTGAAGAAAAATATGTTAATACTTTAATAATAATAATAATAATAATAAAAATAATAATTCCTTTATATATAAATCGCACAGAGCTTGCCAAACTTCAGTATAAGAAATTAAGAAAACTAATAGCGTGAAAAAAATGTAGGGATAATTTTAAGGCTTATCTACCAAATATCAAAGCTTCTGCTACACTGCATCATAATAGTGAGTAGTCGACTTACATTGGACATATACATTATACATTATTGAGTTATTTTAAGCAGCATTTAGGATTTTTCCTGCCTCAGCTAGCACACAATAGGTTAACGTTGACCAGACTAATTTTATTTGCAAAGATTAGCTGATGGAATCAGTAACCGGGTCATAGATGACTGAGTATCCTCCACGCCAGACAGGACGATAAAGCCTAAGCTGCATCCGTCTGGACACAACGAAAATTTTAATAACCCCCCTGTGAGTCCTGTCTACTCTGAGAGGGACCTGCGCTCTGCCTGGATGTTCCACCAAGACGTTTAGTCACAACTGGCAGTGGGGAGAGGTGACAGATGCCAGGTCTGTTGTGAGAGAACAAGAGCTGGAAAACCAATTTGATACCTCTAAAATTCCTGCGAGGCAGATGGGGAGCAATATGCTCACCCGGCCCTTAAAAACACGCGTGCCTAGTCATTCACAGGCAAAATGTGAACTGACTGATGTGGTTTATTGGACTTTATGGCTACACTTGGCATTGTGCTTACAAATTCTATCTATCTATCTATCTATCTATCTATCTATCTATCTATCATCTATCTATCTATCATCTATATATTTTTTATCATCTATCCATCTATATCCTATCTATTATCTATCATCTATCTATCTATCTATCTATCTATCTATCTATCTATCTATCTATCTATCCCATATCTATCTATCTATCTATCTATCTATCTATCTATCTCTCTATCTAGGTTCAGTGAAGAGGCAGCACTCCTTGCAGTGGTGAAAGGGGTGAAGCTTTATTCCATAAAAAGCGACGTTTCGGTGTACCGTTACACCTCTATCTATCGTCGCTTTTTATGGAATAAAGCTTCACCCCTTTCACCACTACAAGGAGTGCTGCTCTGGATCTTCTACTTTTTATCTATCTATCTATCTATCTATCTATCATATATCTATTTGATTTATATCTGTATATCTATCTCATGTCATCTGTATATCATTAGCATTATTGACATTCCACCCATACATGTATTTCCCATAGATTTGTATAACTTATTATAATATAATGAATAGAGATGAGCGAGCACTAAAATGCTCGAGTGCTCGTTATTCGAGACGAACTTTTCCTGATGCTCGAGTGATTGTCTCGAATAACGAGCCCCATTGAAGTCAATGGGAGACCCGAGCATTTTTCAAAGGGACCATGGTTCGGGAATAAAATCTGTTAATTAATTGAAAAAGAATTTCTTCTGATAAGTTAGCAGATGTATGCAAACATCTGCAATCTATTCTTCACTGTTCCGCGCGTATATTATCTCCCGACAAGTTAGCAGATGTGAAGAACAGTGAAGAATAGAATAAAAACAGTGAACACAGTGAACACAGGATCATTTAAGTGAAAAACACAGTGAAGAATAGATTGCAGATGTTCGGCACATCTGCTTACTTGTCGGGAGATACGCTGTCCCGGGATCCGCTGCTCTTCTTCCTTTGAAGTCTCCCCGATGTCTCCGTGCCGCTGCCCGATGTCTCCGTGCCCCGATGTCACCGTGCCCCGATGTCTCCGTGCCCCGATGTTCCGTGCCCCGATGTCTCCGTGCCCCTATGTCTCCGTGCCCCGATGTCTCCGTGCCCCGATGTCTCCGTGCCCCGATGTCTCCGTGCCCCGATGTTCCGTGCCCCGATGTTCCGTGCCCCTATGTCTCCATGCCCTGATGTCTCCGTGCCCCTATGTCTCCGTGCCCCGATGTCACCGTGCCCCTATGTCTCCGTGCCGCTGCCCGATGTCTCCGTGCCGCTCCCCGGTGTCTCTGTGCTGCTCCCTGGTGTCTCTGTCCTGCTCACCGTGTTCTTCAATGTGTTCTTCACACATATATATTGTTCTTCACATACTATTTTGTTCGCACCGTTCCGCGCGTATCTTCCGACAAGTAAGCAGATGTGCCGAACATCTGTAATCTATTCTTCACTGTGTTCTTTACTGTGTTTTTCACTTAAATGATCCTGTGTTCACTGTGTTCACTGTTTTTATTCTATTCTTCATTGTTCTTCACTGTGTTTTTTTAATTAAATGCTCGATCTCGAGCAGGGGAAATACTCGTCCGAGCAACGAGCCGTTTCGAGTACCTTAATACTCGAACGAGCATCAAGCTCGGACGAGTATACTCGCTCATCTCTAATAATGAACTTTGGGTAGTAACCCTAATGGTTAGTAAATGCTCATGGGTTGAACAGATGTTGCCATAGACTTGAATTGTTCTCAATTTTTCTGTTTAATTTCTCTTTAAATGAAGGATATTTTCTCATTCTGTTTAGCTACAAGTTTGCATCGAACCGTTGCAGCATATGCTTGTTTGCGCCTAATTGCAAGCAATTCACACTCAGTATAGCTAAAAAATAACATGAATATGGCTAATGAGAATTCCTCAGTGTATGTGCTAATGTGTGTGTTACAGAAAGAATGGGGATATTACAAATGTTTAATGAAATACACACAAGGGGCATCATTTAAAGGGAATTTATCCATTTAGAAATCAGGCAGTATGATGTAGAACAGGGGGAGCTGAGTAGATTGTACATAGTGTCCTATCTGCAGGCAGCATGTTATAGAGCAGGAGGAGCTGAGCAGATTGTACATAGTATTATATCTGCAAGCAGCATTCAGTAGAGCAGGAGGAGCTGAGCCGATTGTACATAGGGCCACATTTATCACTTTTGTGCGCCTAAGTGTAGTAGTTGCGCCTAAATTCTGGCGCACTGTTTTGCCAGAATTATCACAAGCTACAACCATCTGTGATAAGTATATTTTCTGCCTCTTATTAATCACTTTACTTTAAAACAGTTTAGGCGCAATTTTGGCGCAGTTTAGGCGCAATGTTAGATTCGGGCACTTACATGTGATCCTGCTACAAGCTCCTCTCTGCTTCTCCCACAGCCCAGCATGAAGATAATACTCACAGCAGCACCCAGGTGTGTGACACCCAGCACCCAGTGACCTCCTCAGCAGGGGCTTCTCCTGGAGGGGATCCCCCAGTGCTGGTCTCCTGCTGCACCCCTTTAATTCTGCACAGTATCCCCCTCAGATACACTGGTGATACTGTGCAGAATTACATGGGGGACACTTGTTTGTAGTATCTGCAAACTTCTGCAAGCTTCTGCAAACTTGTGCAACCTTCTCTTGCTCTTGCTGTGAGCTCAGCGTTTTGCAGAATATTTTGTAAATAGAAGGTGATGAACTGTAAATAGAGTCTGCAGCTCCTGTCTGCAATGTATGTAATGTATCTATTATATGTTCCAGTGTCTGGCTGAGCTTTGCTGCTAGAAATGGGCTCTTCTGCAAAGGGGCTCAGTGCTTTCTTCTCAGATAACGCCACCTTCGGGCTGGAGTGTTTTTGCGCCTAAATGAAAACGTTGCAAGTGATGAATATCATTAGGCGCAGCAAAACATCTGGATTGGTAAGACAGATGAGGGAAAGCTGGTTATTTTTGCTGGGCGGCTAGTTTGGCGTTTAATCGCAAAAATGACGCAAAAGCGGTGCGCCTGAATGAAAAGGCGCAAAAAAAACAGAAAAAACGAGTGATAAATGTGGCACATAGTGTCTTATCTGCAGGCAGCATGTTATAGAGCAGGAGGAGCAGAGCAGATTATACATAATGTCCTATCTGCAGGCAGCATGTTATAGAACAGGAGTAGCTGAGCAGTTTGTACATAGTGTCCTATCAGCAGGCAGCATGTTATAGAGTAGGAGGAGCTGAGAAGATTGTACAGTGTTATATCTGCAGGCAGCATGTTATAAAGCAGGAGGAGCTGAGCAGATGTACATAGTGTCTTTTCTGCACGTAGCATGTTATAGAGCAGGTAAGTAGATTGCACAGTGTCACATCTGCAGTGAGAATGTTATGAATCAGAAGCGGCTGATCAGATTGTACATAGAGTCCTATCTGCAGGCTCTTCAGAGCAGGAGAAGCGGAGCAGATTGTAAATGCTATCCTATCTGCAGACAATTTGTTATAGAGCAGGAGGAGCTGAGTATATTGTACAGTGTCTTATCTGCTAGCAGCATGTTATAAAGTACGAAGACATGAGAAGACATTACATAGTGTCCTATCTCTAGGTAGCATACTATAGACCAGGAAGAGCTGAACAGATTTTATATACTGCCCTATCTGCAGGTAGCATGTTATAGAGCATGAGTAGCTGAGCAGATTAAACCTAGATTCCTATTGACCTATAGTTGGGCCAAATTAGCAAGTTGTCTCCTTCCCACATGGTGATAACTTCCATATGACCTCCATATTGTATGAGCTTCCATGTTTTGCCTCTCCATTCATCTATCTATAATACTGCCAAAGCTAAGAGAGCACCACACTTGGCTTTACTGGGAGTTTTATATTTTTTCCGGAAACATGGAGTTTTTCTAGTCAAATGCCCAGCAATAGAACATTTGATGTGACTCTCAGTTTCTTCTATAAAGCTTCGTTTGGCCTTAAATATCTTCTAAAACAAGATTCTTCCAATTCCTTGCAATTCCTGTTTTATTACCTGTTATGTATTTACTGATATTTCCATATTCTAAATCCAAGGTTACTCTAGTGTTGTGGTTACTTTGTACCTTTGTTACACAATGTAATTGTAATGAGTGTCTTTGTTTCCATAAATCAAATGAGATGGAAAAATCTTCCCCCAGTCTTTGTTTCTAGTGGATTAAGGGTTATTACTGGAGCCTGTTATTAGGTGAAGAGTCATCGGGCTGTTAGTCATATATACAATATATATATATACACACCTCTGGTATAACGTAATATTGGGTTACTGGGAGATGTTGGACCTTAGTGTATTACACCAGATTTGGATGGCGCCAGGGTTGTTTACTCCAGGATGTTGTTCATTACGGAATAGTCTTGAATGCAGTCAATGAAAGCAGCAATTTTTCTAGAAGCCATGGGGACGACCTCAGCTGCTTTGACTTAATTTGCAGTCTCTCGAGTGCTCTTATGATTTTTTATATTGAAATCAATGGCTATCCCTTTCTGTTGTAATATTGCATGGGTGCAGAGTAATACACAGGAAAACCTTATGTCATCAACTTAGTCTCCGATAGCGATTTTTATTCCCGCTTAATCTTACTTAGGACCTTTTCTGGGATGGGAGTAACGATTCATCTCCATAGGGAGATCATTGGGGGTCCTACTGTTATCTACTGCTCACAACCCAACGGAGGTGTATGTGGAGCTTCTGTTTGGGTTAAATTGTGTGCCATGTCAGAGAATTATAATCCATGTGTTTGATGAAAGAATCACATAAATGGGGGGAGGTTATCACTGCTTCTATGCCAGTTTTGTCCTCAAAACTATGCCAGGTCAGTTTTGCTTGCCGGATGCGCTGTCTGCTAGATACACCAGGAGCCTCTTGATGTATCAGTCAAGATAAGGGGGGGGGGCATGCTATCAGCCGCCGGCGTATGATAAATCACCCCCACGGTCTCTATTTAAGAATCTCTAAATTATTATTGAACAAGTATTTATCTAGCATAAGAGGGAGTAGTCCTCCTAGATACTATGCTTGATTGTGATTGGCTTATTTTCATTTGGTAAAAACTTCCAAAGTTGTGCAGAAGGTATAAATACTAAATAACACTACTAATGATACTATATTACATGGTGGTAGACATAGAAAGTATAAGAGGTGCTTCTTCAGGGTCAAGGTCTTTCTCGGAGGTCAAAGTTAACTCCTTGACTAACTTCAATAGTAAGTTATGTCATATCCAGAACGCTTCATGAGCCAAGCATTGACCATATTGGAGTATCTGTTGCTAAAGATGAACACAAGGGTGCAAGCATATGGAAAAAGTTGTCTACCGTTAGGTGTCTCTACCCTTTAGAGGCATCTGTGGTTTATTTATTTATTTTTTTTGTTATAGGCAAGAAAACCTTTGCATGCTTATCTCTCGTAAAACCTTACCTGTAACTAAGTCTGCAGACAACAGCAGGCTTTTTACAATGAGAGCCAGTTACCCTCCTGAGATGAGTAGGGTGAAAATATGCTTTGTCTGTCTTATTAGGCTGGGTTATTTGTGATGTCTACCATAATTAAGTTATTTATGGAAAACCCCAAGGGGGCTGGGGTAAGGCAAACAAAACCTCTTACTTGGTTGCTCCAGGATTGTCCTCGGTGACCTGCAGGAATCTGTGCCCCAACCAGAAGTGTCCAGGGGTGCTTCGTCCAAAGAATAGCCTTCTTGGGCTAGGGTACAACATAGGAAGTGAAGTTACCTGGAAAATGGAAGTGGTGTCCGATGTCTGAGGTGCCCACACTTTGGGTGAAGCTCTCCAGAACGTTTGGGTACAGGATAAATGTTCTTGTATTTTGTTTCCATATTCATAGTTGGCATTTTTATATCAACATGGTTGGCATTGATCAAGCCATACGAGCTTTTTCTTATCTAAGGTGTCCTTATATTTGTTCACTTACATGTACCCGTATATACTCAAGTATAAGCCGACTCAAGTATAAGCCGAGGCCCCTAATTTTACCACAAAACCTTTTTTTTACTCGAGTATAAACCGAGTTTGGGGTTTCAGCACGTTTTTTTTTTGTGCTGAAAAACTAGGCTTATACTCGAGTATATATGGTAAATTCCATCAGCAGTTTGATTATTGTTTCCCACAATCATTACTCCGGACTTTTTATGGCCCAGTACATTTCATATCCTTAAAAAAAAAACAAAGGAAAGAAATTGTTAGGAAGCTCTTATGGTGTTGTATGGCTTACGCCTGTGTTGATGCCAGTTAATGAACCCCATTCATCTAGATGACAGCGGCACTTAATACAGATTTATCTTCTGACAGAAGTTTGAAAATTGCCTAGACTATCGTGGTAAATTGATAAATTTAGAAGAGCAGCGTCACATGTTTTGCACATTAACTTACAAGGGACAATTGCTTTCATTTAGATACATGAATAGAATAGCAAAGGAGTAAATTATCTGCAAACTTTCATACTTTCTCAAGGTCATTAATTGACACGAAGGTCGAGTTACTACTACTTACATAAAAATTGAGTTTTTTTTTTTAAAGATACCTATCTTTGGAATCATTTTTCCTTTCTCAAATTCACTTTCTGTGTCATATTATAGGTGTATACCAGGATTTTTTTTCCCCTTAAAGAGAACCCGTCATGCAAAATAACCCCCTAAACTAAATATATTTTCATAAACTGCCATTAGAGAGCATTGCCTCTATCCCTTCATTGTCCCCCTACATGCCTGTAAACCTAAGCAATGAGGTCCTAAAGCTGTATGCAAATGACCTGTGAAATGTCCAATGAAGCATTAGCATATTCAAGCTGTCCACTCTATTCATGAGTGGGAGGCACAGCCACACCCCCAGTGCTTGACTGACAGCCTGTATAATGATGTGAGGCTGTATAATGATGTGCTTCCTGGTGCTGGTGGCCACGCCCCCTGCAGCCTGTGTGTGCATGTGTGTGTGTATATAGGAGAGATACAACAGCTCCAGGCAGCCATGTTATAGCAGAACATGTCAGATTCATGTGTAGCTGATGTCTGTGTATTAGGAGGATGCAGCATGTCAGCAGATGCAGCACACACACTAGCCATGCTTTACTATACATTACACACAGACATGAGCAGGGGGAGGAGAGGGGAGGGGTAACAGGGGTGACATCACTGCCTCTGACCATGTGACCAGCCTCATTTACATGATAAAGAATAGATGATTTTACAATGAATAATGTATGAAATGACTAGATAAAGGCTGGGATGGGATCCTTGTGAGCTGCTCCAACAGGTAGAGGTGACAGGACAAGTGACACAGACCTGATGACAGGTGTCCTTTAAGATGGGTCATGGATTTCAAAATAAAGGGAGGCTGACACCTGGCACCAATGATGTAACTTCTGTCATGTTTATAGTTCTGTCACATTCAAGTAAGCTGCAATACCAAGCCCCACCACTGTACAATATTTGACAATGTGCTTGGTAGGTTGTGAAGAAGCCCCAAAATTCATCTGAATGCTACAGTTTCTTCTTACAGCCGATAGGGGTCACGGGTGCCATGTACAGGCTCCTCGACATTGGTGCTACCCTATTAAGTATAGAGCGATAAGGCTCATTAGCATAGTGTAAACTGCACCCTCTGCAGTCCTTTAAGATGAGCCCTGTTATATTTATACACACACATATAATGTATTCCTTCCCGGTTAGCCGCTCATTATATAGCATCTCTGTAGATGCGGTTATCAGATTACCCTTTGTATCAGACTACATCCTGAACACATTACAGACCCGGCATTAATGTCATACAATAGCCTCCTGGAAGAGCCGTGTTAGATGTAAGAAATGTTCATTTTTTTCCCCTCCTTATGTGATTTCAAGACTCTGTTAATTTAATTGAGATAACTTTCCTGGATGTGTCTGCCCTTTAAAAACCATTTGCTGTAAAAGGTGCAGCTCGAGCCTATTACCGAGGGGTAGTCTATAATGCATTATTTCCATTAGACACTAGACGATTAATTAGAGCAGCGCTGTAATGATTTATGACATAACCAGGCCTCTCAAGAAATCCCTCATTGCTTGATCCAGTTTAGGAGACAAAGCATCCGCTTATTAATGATAATCATATTTGTGCTTATTTCGAGAGATCTGCTCACTAACTGCCCAATATCATGGCATCTGCGGTGGCAGCAGGGTCCAGGATTACTTGATTTTCTGATTGCTTACACCTAAATCTGGGCAGAATATGCAACATGCTAACACGACATCCAGGGTGTGCTCTCATTGGAGTGGGAAAGCAGATTGTTACCTGTGGAATGAAATCTACCATCAAAATCCATCATGATAAACATTCGTAGATCCGTGGTAATTGTCTTATGTTTGTCATCCATGGCTTCCTTCCTTCTAAAATCAACTTTTAAAATGAAGCACTCTGGGAGCATTACCAGAGCCCCTGCAGGTTCAAAGGCTGTTACACTGTGCAGAAGCACTTCTTGCCCCCCCCCATTCCCTTGGCACTTCTCCCTATGCCTGCTGTAGTCTCACACATTGGCAAATGGGAACGGATCCTGAACAGTATTACAGCCTGTGAAGCTACAGCATGGATAGGCTCTGGTAAAGACCCCTGAGAACGCTTCTGGTTCATTTGCATCATTTTAGAAGGAAGGAGGCCATGGATAGCAAATATAAGAAGATTACCACAGCCACAGTGCCTGGATCTATGATTAAGTGTCCCTTCTTTATCATACCTAATTTTGATGGTTGATTTCCTTTTAAGGGGTTATTTGGGATATATAATAATTTGGCCTCAGGGATCACAAAATTTCAATCACCTCTTTCTTGGGGGCTACAGTCCAGCATGACCCTGCTCGAGTGTCACCTCTGGTCTCTCTATACTGGCTCAGTGGAGAACGGTGCTCCCGGTACGGACGGATACCAGTCACGCCTGCGCAGGAATGGTCATGACACCTTTGTTGAGGATCTGTATACAAACAGATACTGGTGGTTAAGAGTGGCACCTTACTGCACCCAAGGTATCTTGAACCACTTGTGGTCCAACCAAGGGCAACCTTTGTATTTCTTGTAGGGCTTCCCTAGGGTTTATCTGGGTTCTTATAGCATCTACATTGAAGCTCATTAGGATATGTTGCTGTTAGGGTATGAAAACAGAGGAGTAAACAAAAATGTAATGCATGGATGTATATAGCTTACAAAATAAAAATAATAATAGCTCTTGTTGCCTAGCAAGGAGGATAGATCCGACACATATCATGGATGCCACCATATTATAATGTGGGGAGCTGCCATTGTGTATCCGGTGGTGCCTAATGAGGTGGATCTCCTGTACCTCCGCTTTTCAGTGAAGAACAAAGAGGAAGGAAGTCTTTTTCTTGACAACCTTAGGAGACCTTGTTCTGCCTACATGATAATGTTATTATATTATTGAGGTATGCGGAGTACTTAGCTAGGACCAGATGCTTGTCTGTGGGGGAGGAGCACAGGAGCGCGGCAGACACATTACGCCGCGCGCCTGCTCCGCTGACCCCTCCGATTTTCAATAACCCGCACACCTGCTCAAGGTCAGCAGCAGGTTATAGAACAGTTGGAATAAAATCACAGAGGTTGCAGGACGCAGGAAGAACAGATGCCACAGACAATTTCTAAGGAAAACATAGGACTGGAGAAAATTGTTAAGAAAAATATATACACTGCGTTTTGTTTGTTTTTTGAACAGATTGCTGATTGATTACATAATGTTAGTCTTCATTCATCATTGTCAGTTTGGAAGGATGTAGTTGGGGTCACCGGTATGCTATGCTAGGGTATTCGTTAGATAATTTACTATTACCATGTCTTTAAGTTATTTGCTTGTCTATTATTCTATTATTCATTTAGTTTGAAGAGATAATCAAGAAGCTAAGTAACAATTGCTAAATTTCATAAAACCTGAAATGTGATGGACCTCAGGTTCAATAAGCAGTGAGTGTGGGTGAGCATGCATGTGTTTTCAAGGGGTAAAAAGGAACTTGCATCTCTGTCAGTTTGTGTTGAAATCTATTAACGGGGTTGGCCACTTAACCCCATGTTTTTGTAATGTGTGTGTTAGGGTGGGGGTGGGGGGCTAGAATATTAGGTAATTTACCACTATACACCTATTAGAAGTTTTGCTCTGCTCTCTTCATATGTAAAGTGAAGCCTCCACCTCATCAGCCAGACATTCCTGTACATAAAATGGCCGCAGATAGAGGGTCATGTGATCTCTGTCTTTCAATGAGCAATCGCCCTGCCAGGACCTTAGGATAGTATTTATGGGGGGAGATTTATCATTACTTCTATGCCACATTTTTTGGTGTAGAAGCAGGGGAATAATCACAAATTCTTGCACAGTGCAAGAATTTGCGATTAAAATCGAGAATATTCCACCTCTGCGCCATGTGGGTGTGGAGGGGGCATAGCGGGGCGCGGCATCCGAGTATACTCGAGTATAAGCCAAGTTTTTCAGCACAAAGAATGTTGGCTTATACTCGAGTCAAGAAAAAAAAACAACATTTGTACTCACCTTCCGACGCCCCCCGGCAGGTCCTCTTCCATACTTCTCAGCCCCGGTATCGGCTCAGTGTCCAATTTTATATTGTAACATGACCGTAAATGTTATTAAGATGTAAAAAGGCATCTCCTCCCTACTGTGACTAGCACCTGAGGCAGGCTATTCCACAGATTTACAGTTCTCACAGTAACAAAGCCTTGTCGCCGGTGGTTGGATGATCAAGTGGTCAAAGCCATTTTCCAGTAGTACCTGAATAGTAGAAATATCTGATGTTCTTAACAATGGAAATTCTGAGCATTCACAAATACTTATAGGATGCTGTTCACATTTGCATTGGGGACATTATTGGAGACAGATAAATAATGCCAACCATCACATAACCCTGACAGATCCCATTAACGAAAATAGGGTTGCACACTAACATTGTCCATCATCTCAAAGACAAGACAACACAGGGCCTAAATGTTGTATGTAGATATAGTTATAAAAAAATTGTGAAAATGTGGAATAATATACTGTATACTGTATCTAGCCTGAAAACAGCTGTTTAGGCTTTAGTCGGTGGAATAATAGATAAGATGTTCAACATTTCTGTCACTTTCATTATTTTCTCCTTCTTTTGTTACTCCCACCCCCCAGAGTATGCGCCTGCTGCCTTCCCTCCACTCCGCATAAGTGGCTCCCATCCGGGGTATGTCTAATTCATTATGGAGCTGTGCTTTAGAATTACAGTGTTATGTTATACATCATGTTGTCATCTTCAGCTAATAGGATTCAGCCCCGTCCTCTGTCTGTTTCCCAGGAGAGCGGAGATACAACAGGCGACTGTGCTGTGCGCCATGCCTAGGTGGCTAGGTTCAAAGATCAAACACCAAGGTTTTTGAAGCCTGTGACATCTTGAGATCCAATCAGCCACAAAAATATACTGCATCCAATTTATTCCTCCGCATTGTCTGCAGTAAATCCCTTTGGAGCAAGGTGCAGTCGCCTTTGTCTTTACGTTGGTCGGGACTTACTAGTTACATGAAATCATTGAAAAGAGAAGTTGGCTTATACAGTATTTTTTCCTATCTTTTTTATTTTTTGGGGGGAATTGTAATTATATTTTAAAGAACATTAGAACTAATTTTTAATACAGATTCAAGGAGGTTCATTTAGTCTTATGTTCTAGGATTTTTGGCACTTTTTTTTTTTTTGGTTTGCAGTAAATTCTTGTAATTTTTACATTTTAATAATTAAATTTTAAGTGACCAGTGTTTTACAGTGGTCAACTGAAAGGCATTAGGTTAGACTTACAGCTAAAGCCATGCTTTATGCAGTGATCTTATCTACGCCTGGCATTTGCACCTGCTCTAAAAACTGGATCAGGGGAAGTTCCAATTCTGAATTTTTAATCCTTAACATACTTGTATCAATGTTTATTTTGGCATTCTGATGATGGGGAAGGAAGGGGTGTCCTTTTCGCACCCTATACGCCCCTCCTTTAGATGAGCAGGTCCAGTTAGATCATTAAGAGTGTATAATACACTGCAATACAGAATCATTTGTGGTGTCCTGCACAATGGGGCACATTCACTTACCCGTTCCATCATGATCCCCGCCGTGCTTTGTCCGATGAGGATTCGGATCTGCCGCGATTCACTAAGATCGTGCGTCCAATTTCCTGCATGTGTCACTTCCCCCGCTGAGGTCCGCCAGAGTTCACCTTCTTCTTCCCGGTGCATGTGAGTGCTGATCTTGCTTTTTAAATTCTGCGGTTTGTCCGACTCAGCCGGGTTGTTCGACGTCCACGCCCCCCGATTTGTGTCGCATGCAAGCTGGAGCCGCTGTGCCACAATCCGATAGCAGTTGCGCCAAACACCCGGGGCAATTCAGGGCAAAACTAAAACAAATTGCGAAACCCGACGAAAATCGGGAGTTCGAACCCTTAGTAAATGTGCCCCAATATATAAAGCTGTCCCATTCAGTGAGATTTAGAAATAAGTTCTTAAAAAATTTATAGAAAAAAATGTGTATTTTTCTGTATTCACATAAGATGACTTCTGCTCTAGTAGAGAAGGTGCATCCAAGCATATTTGACTAGCTTCTGTATATAAAAATAGATGACCCCTTTAAATAAGGCCATCCCCTGATATTTAAAATAAATTGTTATAATATACCAATACTAGAAAGTGTTGTTTTTTTGGGGGGATTTTCCTTTTTTTCTCTTATATTTGCAACTCTTTTTGGCACATTTGTAAATTGGCTCCTAAATTTGTGAATTTTCCCACGTGTCTGACTTTTTCTTTAATATTCGCCACGGCACGATTACAATACATGGCGATTTGGGAAATTGAACCACTGGTCCAATGTCCCAAATTGCCCTGCCGGTTTTAATTAAAACATGCAAGTAAGTACAGGCGGTCCCCTACTTAAGGACACCCGACTTACAGACAACCCATAGTTACAGACAGACCCCTCTGCCCACTGTGAACTCTGGTGAAGCTCTCTGGATGCTTTAAAATAGTCCCAGACTGCAATGATCAGCTTAAAATTGTCTGCAATGAAGCTTTATTGATAATTCTTGGTCCTATTACAGCAAAAAAATTTGAAACTCTAATTGTCACTGGGGCAAAAAAAAAAAATTGTCGGGAACTACAATGATAAAATATACAGTTTCGACTTACATACAAATTCAACTTAAGAACAAACCTACAGTCCCTATCTTGTATGTAATCCGGGGACTGCCTGTAGTGGTGATTGGTTCTCTTTGAAGTGGTTTCCTTGGATTTATATATTTTTTTTCACCTCACATGTTGAAAAAACCATAAAGAAGCAAAATCTTGGTTCTTAGCAGTGACGTCTCTTTGATAATGACCCACTTTAGACCGGAACATCCCAGAAAACCCCTTTAAAGTTGTAACTTTAAATTTTATCTGCATTTATAACAAAATATTACAGTATAAACAGACTGTTGTGCTTCATCATAGCAGGTGATACGCACCATTGGCGATCATTTGCCTTTGGACCAAAATATTGCTGCCTGGAGACAGGCACAATGTCACTTTACAGCTATATCTAATGGATAACATTGAGCCAGCTGTTCCCAGTGTCACATATATTTTAATTGGATCTTATCGTACATTATCAAAGCACAGAAAGCCATCTCACAGGAATAGCACAGATGCAGGAAGGAGGCACAGAAATGTATATTCCGGGAATAGTGGGGATAATTTGGTTTAGCCCAAATGCACTGGTATATACTGGTCTCGGGCCGTTCATGTTGTAAATGTTACCCTGGAGAAATATTCTGTGAATTGTTTTGGTAAGAGAAATTAAGAACATGCATTTTTGAAGGTTAAAGGGGTTGTCCTACGTAGCAAGTCTGGCCCTATGCGCATATCTGCTGATCGGTGATTGGACAATCACAAGAACGGGTGTCCGATATACCCCCGTCACACCCTGAGATGACCGGACCAGCCGGTTGTGCATGAGCAGGCTTGAGAGTTCATCTCTTTGGAGCTGAGTTTGCCGAGATCCCCCTTAAGATGGATGTTGATCATTTTGATGCACTTTCGGTTCCGAAATCTACACCTCCCCCACCTGCTACAAGAGTCAGATTAGAACAATTTTTTAACTATTTTCTAAAAAGTCACAATTTATAAACTTGATGTATAGCTAAATGGATAACCTTAGTCACATGGGTAGCTGCTCATAGTTGCAGAGTTTGCATCTAATCCCCAATATAAAACACATAAATACACTTTTTTTTTTCCTGGGAGTTTGTCCAAGCATCATAGTTATATTAGTCAGATTTTATATGAATGGGACTGGCCACTTTACCTTATGTTTCTGTAATATGTGTAAGTGTGTGTGTGTGGGGGGGGGGCAGGATATTAATAATTTACCAATATACATCTATTAAAAGTTCTTATGTGTAAAGTGAAGCCTCCTGTATTTTACCTTCATCAGCCAGAGATTCCTGTCTATAATATGGCTGCGGAGGATCATGTGATCGTAATTTGTCACTGAATAATCGCCCTGCCAGGACTAAAAGATGGTATTCATTAATATAAGGGCTCATTCCCACAAATGTAATGGGAACCGACAATAGTGTGGCCACATATCAGTCTACATTGATGTCTTTGGCGCCTGGTCACGGTGTGGTGAGACCACATTGTCTCACCGTACTGTTCACGGCGAAATATAGGATACGTCCTATATGTCGCTGTATGACAGTGCCGGCCCTGCGCTGCTCTATGGATAGGGAAGGGGTGAGCAGCGCTCATTCCCCCTCCTCTCCAGCGCACTGACGTGTGAAGGTACCATAAGATCAAGGTCCTGGAAGGGCGATTGCTCATGGACAGATGTAGATCACTTGACCCCCTATCTTATGGCCAGGAATGTCTGACTGATAAGGTAAAAGAAAGGAGGCTTCACTTTACAAGCAGAACTTTTAATAGATGTATATTGGTAAATTATCTAATATCCTGTCCCTCACACTTACACACTATACAAAAGTGGCCCACCCCTTTAATTTTCATGTTTGTTGTGTATTTAATGTTTAAGAGTTCCTCAAAATACAAAGTTGTTGCTACTAATTTAGTAGCTTCTTGATGCCAGTGAAATGTCAGTACCAGGGTGAGAGTAGACACTTATACACTACTCGGCAGCTACCACTAGCCTTGGGGCGCTTTGCACTTTTATGTGTATTTTTAGCCACACCTGTGAATTTAAAGGCCATCTGCCACCAGGATAAAGGATTGTAAACCAAGCACACTGACATACTGGTGTGTGCACCTTCTGACAGGATGTGCTCTTCTTTTATCTTCTTATGCCCTGTTTTTTAAGAAAAAAGCTTTCAAAATTATGCAAATGAGCCTTAGGGGCTCCAGGCTCCATTAACACCTATGGGGCCTGTAGCTCATTAGTACCATTTGCATAATTTTAAAGGCCCCAGAGAATAAGAAGCTAGAAGAAGAGCAGATGCTGCCAGAGGGGGCACACACTAGTATGTCAGTGTGCTTGGTTTACAATCCATCATCCTGGTGGTAGCTAGCTAATTTTGGGGCTCATTGTAAATTAATTTTACTTTGCATAATTTGAACCCCACATTACAGGCACAATGTGGGGAACGCTAATAAAATCATGTATCTACTTGTGTGGATGCATCATGCGTTTCTCTTCAGCAATGATGTCAGCGTGAATTGAGCATTAGACGTGTTGGTTTATTTTGGGGATGCATGTGTAATGTCTAGGAAATGTGTTATACTCACTCTCCCTGTGCACAGGGGTAAAATCATTATAAGTTCTCTGCTTGTTATCTCTTCACAAGTAGGTGAAAAGTTTCCTGGGTGCAGCTGTTGGTAACATGGAATGACCTTACAGTCTGTCTCTTCACTCTGCTTCACCTAGGGAACATTCTGCTAATGAGCTTAATGAAGCTCTGTCCAGTGAACTGAGCCACTAATAACCTTTCCTGGCGGGTTTAACCCTTTCTAGGTAAGGTGGATGCTGAACAGATTTAGTACAAGTGACATTGTCTTCACGGATGTATCAGGGAATTATTATTTCCCACCTATACAGTAGCTCCAGTACTTCAAATGGTTGTTAGTATAATGCATGGATCATTGCGCTTGGATTATATGGAGAATTCGTTTAGCATGGCGCAAAATAGCTGTGGTTTAGCCATTACAAAAAGGCAAGTTCAACAAAGGCGCCAGGAGAGGTAAGGATCGAATACTTGGAAAACAGGCCAGGATAGTCAAAATAGTCAGTTGTGGTGTACAGGTTTGACCATCTTCCCTGGACATTTTGTTGGATTGGCGGCCAAATAGCCAATCCAGCAAATCGACGCAACCAGCTATGGCTATGATTGGCCACCAAATCGGCAATATGTCCGGGTCAGACAGCCAAACCTAGATGCCAAACTCGTCCTTTGGGTGCGCTCATCTCTACTCCTGTCCTCCGTGGAATCGGACTAACATATGGGTCCATTTCCTTAGCCTTGTCTTTACGGACAGATCTCTGAAGACCGTTATGAAATGACCATCATGAGACCTTATTTGGGTCCTATTGGATCAATTATTGGGATCATTTTTCACACACTTCCACTATTTGTAAATATGATCAACTTTACCCCCACAAAAATATTGCCCCTGCTTTATCTCCTCCCTTTGACAAATTCTCATCTCACATCATTTGATGTGTAAAGTAGATGTATGAGGTTCTACTGAGATCGGCCTCATAGCATTGTGAATCCTGATTAACCCAATGGACCTTAAATTGGGTCTTTTAGGTTTTTAACACAGCAAAATGAGTTTTTTAGATTTCCTTTTTTTCTCCTTTAGAAATACCAGCATCACTGATGGAAACAACGTAAAGCAGAGTCGTCTAGAGCAGCCACTGATGTGTACAAAGCGAAATGCTAATAGTCCTCTAGCTTGGGAATGTTTGTGTAGCCAAGGACATGATGAGCAGTTCAGGAAACAAGAAGAATGAAAGCAGCCAAACCGTGTGCAACTAGGAAGTAGGGGGAGATTAAACATATTTAGTGGTAAATAATAAGAAAAAACAGAGTATGTCATATAGTCAAGATATGGGGTAAAATAAAAATGATTAGTAATGAGATCAGTGTCAGACTGGGTTTCCTTAGGCCCATCAGAGAAAATCAATTTGGGGCCCCAATCTTCATTATTCCCCAGGAAATATACTCTAGCAGTCTCCAAATCTGGGGTTCAGTATTGGGTTGAGCCAGGGCCCACCGGAGGATCCTCTGGTACTCTGGTGGGCCAGTCCGACACTGAATGAGATGAATTCCCAGCCGCACCAGTCCCATCGATCTGGGGGCACCTGCCGATCCTGCGCTGATGGCATCACGTAGATCATTCATGTGACAGTTGCAGCCAATCACTGGCTTCAGGGTCACCTGATGCAATTGCAAGTATTACCACTCCATTTACTTGATGTGTGATCGCTGCAGGACCAGAATTTTATTAGCTTCATCTATGTCTTAGACAATTGAATCGAAGCCTTATCTGAATTTAAGATACATCTAATAAAAGAAAGATTGTGGAAGGACATTCACTTTAAGTAGTATTATCCGCAGCCCTTTGAGATTCCTCAGATAGCACAATGGCCCAGGGACAAATCCAGCTTTTTGCATTGACAAATTTAATTCTGATCCATCTGTACCTTCTATTTCCAGTCTAGAGCTGGTAATTGTATTGGTTCTTCTGAACCTGCTAAGTCATTTTTCTTTTTGTATGAAGGGCCACCGGCAAATGTTACAAGGATAGAACTGGCCAATGCGTGTGTATTCATTGTGCCACCAGAATAAAGACAATAAAGATAATTGTAATTTCTCGTAAAATACAGTCATCAAATTTATCTTCATAAGGAAATGAGTTGGATGATGGGGCCCATGGAATTCTGCAACAATTGGGAGGAGGGAAAGGTTGTCAGCCGAATTGAAGGCTGTGATTTGAGTTTAGAATGATTCCAAGTAATGGAGCGACTGACTTGTGTATCTGTACTATAAGCACTAGGGCAGTGGTGGCGAACCTATGGCACTGGTGCCAGAGGCAGCACTCGGAGCCCTCTCTGTGGGCACCCAGGCCATCACCCCAACATGAAGTTCACCAGACAGGACTCAAAGAATCTTCCTACAATTATAGGCGAATTTGCCCTCCTCCTTTCAACTGCATTGGTGTCTTTAGGAGGCTGAACGATTGAAAGTTGTCAAGAACAAGGAGAAATAAATTACTGCTTAAATTGCTGTGCCGGCACTTTGCAATAAATAAGTGGCTTTTGGTTAAAGTTTGAGCACTCAGGCTCTAAAAGGTTCGCCATCACTGCACTAGGGTCTTATTTCTCATTTATTTGAACTGCATATTGTAGATACATACTGTAGAACAATCTTTTTCTTAACCAGATATATCCCTTTTGACATGTAAAAAAATTGACATTTACCTCCAAAGAATTACCTCCAAATTCATTAGAGGTGGAGCGTCACTTCTGATGCAGATATCTTGAGCTCTTTAGCTTCTAGTGTCATTTTAAAGAATTTCATCCTTTTAGAATACGACAGAATTGTTTATCTTTGTGCTGTGGAGCATAAGATGAAGGGTATGCCATATCCTTTTTAACATTCCTCTCGGCCATTTACCTACAAACAAAAAGTAATTGGTGGTGGAGTGTCACTTCTGATGATTATATATTGGACTCTTGTAGCTTCTGGTGTAATATTAAAGAATGTCAGCCTCATGTACCAGAATTGCTGTTCTCTACTGTATATCCGGTGATATGGCTAGTTAAAGACAAAATGGGAAATTAGATCCTTATTTACAGCTTTAGGGGGTTTAGAGCCCAAGATAGTAGTGTTTATAGTGACACCTCCCTACATCTGCTCAGCGTGACTCATGAAGGGCCGAATATGATTAGTTTCAGAATGTTTCAACATATAACAAATTTTGTATGTAAATGGATGATTTTTGGCATTAAATAGAGAATGATAGAAGGGATATCACATACCTGACCTGAGGGTATAAGTTAAATGCTGATGGCAACCACCCTCTAATAAACAGATGGAGCTGAGGAGTAAAACTAATTGTTGCCATAATCATATATTTGGTATTTATCTCTATACAGACGGTCCCTTACTTGAGGACACCCGACTTACAGACTACCCCTAGTTAAAGACTGACCCCTCTGCCCACTGTGACTGTCCCAGACTTGTTATGATCAGCTGTGAAGTGTCTGTAATGAAGTTTTAGTGATAATCATTAGTCCAATTACAGCAAAAAATTGTATAACTACAATTTTCACTGGGGCAAAAAAAAATATTCTGTCTGGATCTACAATTATAAAATGTACTGATCAAATTCAACTTAAGAACAAACTTAAGGACACCTATATGTATGTATGTATGTAACCCGGGGACTGCCTGTACATGTTCAGAGGGAAAGTAGGAAGACCTACTGGACTACTAACACCCAACAAGGAGGAATTGGGATCTTCGCACATATAATCTTAGCTCCTGATGCTCTATAACAGTGGTGGCGAACCTACGGCACGGGTGCCAGAGGTGGCACTCTGAGCTCTCTCAGTGGGCACTCAGGCACAGAATTCAGTGGGCACAGTGTTTCCCCAGCACATAATTCACCAGACAGGACTTGAAGGATCCTCCTGGGTCTACCTGAGACTACAGGAAGAGAAGGTGAGGACATGGTCAGATTATCATTGGAGCCATTGAAGCTCCTGCTCTTGGCCCCACAATTTTTCATGTTCAGGAAAGCTTCAATGGGAATCTGAATTTTCCCATCTTCTGTCAACGATATTGGTGTCCTCAGGACCGTTGAAAGCTGTGGTATAGTAAGGAGCAAGAAGATTGCAATAAGTAAATGCTAGAATTGCTGTGTTGGCACTTTGCAATAAATAAGTGGGTCTGGTTTGCATTTTGGGACTCGGTCTCTAAAAGGTTCGCCATCACTGCTCTATAACATGCTGGCCGCAGATTGCATTATATTCTATTGTATGATGGTCTAATTTTAAGTTACCATGTCATATGTATTATACCCAATACCTGTTTTATTGTTTGGGGAAGTGAATCTATGTATGAAATATATAGTAAAACCAGATACTTGACAGCCTTGTGACGTTTTGCTAGACAGCTTTGATTTTACTCTACACAACAGATGGTGATAATACTGAGCGTTACTCACTTGGGAAGCAGCTACTTATATCCCCGATTTATCCAATCTCCAAGTCTTGTCTCTGGGGTCTTGTTTATTATCTGGGACATTACTCCCAGCGACAAATCCCAGGCACTACTCCCAACTTCCAGATATGGATCAGACCTTATTGAAAACTCGTTACACATATCGCATAGCATCAAAAATATTTTATTGTCATTTTACCTTTTTACTGTTTTTGTGACTTTGACATTTGTCATGATTTTACGTGGGGGGTTATAACTTTTGACTACTCGTTTTCATCTCTGCCTTTCACACCTGCTCTGCCTCCAGGTCTTTTATGCAATTTACAATAACCCTGGTGACCATAACTGGTTTATCCCAATTACCCCTTGACACTAACCCCAGCTGATATGTTGTGACATGGCCGTACCCTTTCCAGATCGTTTGGGATTGCTGGGACTCGTGCGTGGAATCTCACATTGATAGGGCATATTCACTCATGGCATCATTATGGCTTAGTGAGTACGCAGAGAGGATATAATAAATATACGGCCGGTAATTGTCATGAAGCTGGGTTATATTTCTTCATCATGGATTCCTGGCCAGCATCAACATAATTTATTCTGCTGCCGTCTAAATTCCCTGCCAAGGAAATGACTGACATCCTTTTATCTACTGATGAGTTCCACTAAAGATGAAAGAAGCTTCTACCTGGAAAGAGAAGCAAAACCACTGGCACTAATTACCTATATACCTTCATTAATTTTTTTCCTTAACCTCTTCACAGCTGACATATGACTATATACGTCCTAAGTGCACAAACCCCCTGCAGATATCATGTGTATAATGGTCACAGCAGTGGCACACTTCCAAAGCTTCTGAACTTTGGCACCTAGAAACACAGTCCTGGTGTCATATTAAAGAAGATAATCTCTTTGTTACTAATTACTTGCACCATGATTGTGTTTCTAGATGCCACAGACCCAAGTATAAGCCGAGGCCCCTAATTTTACCACAAAACCTGTGAAAACTTATTGACTCAAGTATAAGCCGAGGGTGGGAAATGCATTGGTCACAGCCTCCCAATTATATAGCCTGCCGGACCTTGCCACATAGTATATAGCCAGCCCCCCGTCCCAGTATATAGCCAGCAGCGGGGGAAGCCGGAAAGGTAAGTTTTGATTGTTTTTTTACTCGAGTATAAGCCGAGTTTGGGTTTTCAGCACATTTTTTTTGTGCTGAAAAACTAGGCTTATACTCGAGTATATATGGTACTTCTCCCCATTCCCAACTGTTGGTTTTAGAAGGAAAGAGGCCATGGATAACAAATATTAGATTGTTACCACAGTCTGGTTCTATGAGTAATTGTCCCTGGTTTATCATGGTGGATTTATTTGGCACCAGAGAAGGATACAATTATGATATTTAGCTGTTTTTATACCCTTTTATATGTTGGTTAGATGCAGCGGATGACCCACCGTATACAATAAAGTACAAGGCGAGCAGATGAAAGTTGTGTTGTGCTTTGCAGGTATTGTCAGACGAGACAGGATGCGGGTAGACATTGTTGCACACACTATACCACCCTCCGTCCTATCAATGGCGATGAATTGTGTTAGACATAAAAGATGAAGCTGACAGGATGAGTCATCCCCCATAACAAAGAACTTACATCTCACACCTACAGTTTTCTGTCACTGGAGCCAAATTAAGAATTTCTATTTCCACATTAACTCATGTTGCTCCTTTGATGTTGAAAATTGAAATGATTAAGGGCATTCGTTTCCATTATTTCAGATGGGAAAAGTCAAGACAGTACATCATGCTAAATTTACAAACCTTCACTCTGACTCTTTCCCCATGGAATAGGATATTTGAAAAGGATTTGGAATACTAATAATTATCAGAATGGAAGCTCAACGCAGTCTGTATTCACAGCCAGTGGAAAATTTGTGATTTGGTGCCGGGCTGTATGGTTATTTTTTTTATCACTATCATTGGTGGATCTTCATAGAGACAGGGCCTTTGGCTTCCCAGGGCCCATATATGGGCAGGCGCCTGGGGCCCTATATGAAGATCACTGCGTCTTCAGGTAAAAAAAAAATGCTATACTCACCATCTGCTTCTTCTCCCTGCGGCTCTGTCTTCTCCTGTCGCGGCGGCGTGAGGTCATAGTGTTGTGTGCGGGCCGGAAGAGGAGGGCTCTGCTGTGGCCATTTCTTTAAAGGGGGGGCTTTGGAGTGGCCATTACATTAAAGGAGGGCTCTGCTGTGTCCATTTTTTTTAAAGGGGGGGCCCCCACTGTGGACATTTCTTTAAAGGGGTGCTTTGCTGTAGATATTTAATTAAAGGGGGGCCAGTATGGGCTGCGGTGGTGTTATTAGGCGGAGGAGATTAGACCTCGGGGCACGAGGTTGGTTTGGACGCTAGAAGGGCCCTAGTCGTGTGAACATCCCAGTTCACACTTAATCCGCCACTGATTACTATGTTCGGTTTACTATTGGATAGTATGGTGATAGATTGCACTATGACATCCATTAGAGGCATCCACTTTACATGTATGTTGCGAATGGCCCCAAGTCATGTAAAAATAATAAAGAATTTATACTCTTATACAATGGCCAATAGTCCAAAGATTTGGATCCTGGACAACCAATGAACCATTTTTTGCTTGGATCTGTTGTTTGTGGCCTCTGTGCCATTGGCCTGTGAGGTCCATTCTCACACCGACGACTGTAGATAAGACTGCCTGAGCCACAACTATCGGTAGGAATAGGACCAGATCTGAGTTTTGGAGCTTGGGCAGCCTTCTCATACACAGGGCTGTGGAAACCACTGCAGTATATGGGTCCATTAAAATGAATTTGCCAGTGTGCTATGGATAATACAGACAAGTATTAACACTATTATAACAAATAATTATTCACTCCCTAATCTAGTCTCACCTATTATCACTGGAATGGCCTTTTTTTAAAAAGGGTATATTCATACACCGGAAATTTCCGTGACTCCTCCCCCTGCCTGTGATGTTACCAAAATTTATGTACATGCGAAGACTGATCACGTGTAAATATAATTTTAAGATGCTTACACACCACCTTTAGTAGTTGTAAACTTAAAGGGAACACATCAGGGACACTTAACCACCCACAGGCCATGTTCGATTCCTATATGTGACCGCATTAAAAACCACAAATGTTTATGCTGGTCCATAGTTGTTGGTGCCCCACAATCCAGCAAGTGATGCCGGCGTAGCACATCATGGTTTCAGGGAACAGCGCATGTGCAATGGAGCTGGGGTGGAGGGGATGTAAGCTTCATTACAGCAACGGGAGAGTAGGCGATGTGACATTATTGGGGGAATATGTTCATACCTGACTTTTCGGGTTGTGGAAGCACTATGTACGTATGCCAGGGTATGGCTCTATGTATGTGATCCTTTATTAAGTAAGTCAGTGCTGTAATTAAAAACAGGCCTGTGTTTCTAGAACAAGTGGTATAAAAAGTAGACAGATAATCAGAGCCAGTATCGACGCCAATGCTAGTTTTTGCAAAAACAATCCAACCCACGTAACCCCTCCAGATGAGGGAATGTGCCAAAAACTTATTTGGCAGCTTTTATCTTTTATTTAATGAACAGAACTTTCAGTAAAAAAGAAATAAAACTTTAAATAATAAATCCCATTGTGTTAATTCCTTCTTCTCAATCTACATACTCTTGGGAGGTCTTCTTCATGTCTCGTTATGTATAGTATTATATATGTAGTATAGCACTTCAGCAAGGGTTTGGGTACCTGTGACAATCCAACATCTGCCCAAGAATAAAGGGTTCAAAGACCCTAATGTCCAAGAGTCTATTAAAACACTTTGCACTTTTATATTAATGTAAATCTGTCTTGGTACCGGCACGTATTTATGGCAGTCTATTATATTTACAGTGTTAGTTTATTAAAGCTGTAGCAAAAGTTCTCATGCCTCAGCGAATATGTAAAGGATACTCCATAATGAGTCATTTTATGAAAAGAAAATGAGCAGCATGCTTTGTCAGAGCGTTGGAAGGCTTACGAGCCCATTGGGGTACTTACCAGAGACTCTGCCTATATTAAGCCGCTTAATGGACACTTGTACAGTGGCCTAGTTTCAGGATGGATTTCGCTCCATAGGGGGATAGGATTTGACAGTAGGATCTGCATCGCTCTGATACCCTTCTGTAAAAGAGCAAAAACAACTACATCCATTATTGTTCTTTACTGGTGGAGAAGCTAACGCATGAAAATGTGATTTCTAGGCGGCCATTGTTGGTCGTGATGGAAGGTAGAATGTCAATATCTCAGGTTAAAACTACTTTGATCTCACAGCTGTATTTTTATTTCAAAATTTATTGTCTTGATACTTTATGAGATTCAAACTGTTTTAGCTCTTTTATCCCTTCTATATTCTTTATGTATAAATATTTATGTATTTATACATTTTTTGCTTCGTATATACATTTTTATTTCCATAGCACCATCATATTCCATGGCACTTTACAAATCATGGGGGGACATATACGAATAAACATTACAGAGATTTCAAATAAAATAATAGGATTGAGGACCCTGATTGTAAAAGCTTACAATCTTAAGGGTACTACTAAGTCTAACACATTTCAGCCTTTAATAGGTACCACTCCACCATTTCCAAGCATTCATTACGGAGGAGGTGGGTATAAGTAGTTTCTTGTTTTTTTAAGATATCCAAAAAGTTCAACAAGCCATCTCTATGTATTTAGACGCAAAGTTTGCCCCAAATGAGTGACATTCCTGATTGGTTCACTGTAAAGTGTTCACGAAGGCAGAGCTTTGTTTAAAAATCTAGAAGGAAAGAAACTATACATATGGCTTTCGTCCTCTCCAATGCGTCATCCATATGTTGACGAGTATCTTTCAATGTGTTAAGTAAACTGTCTAGTCATAATGCGAAATTGAATTTGTACTAATGTCAGGATTCTGGTTAACATGTACATGGCGGGCTATAGCTATACATATGGCGGGATTATATATACATTGTAGTACATTTGTGCTTATGGTGGGTGCAGAATTTCAAGATTTTCTAGAAGAACTGGATAGTAGATGAGCCTGTAACGTGGTAATACAGCATTATGTACTCTAATCACAGATATTTTCTCTGCTCGCTGACACACACTTGTTAAAGATGATTTTCCTCTCTGGAATAAATTGACCTACCGAGGATCATTTTGCCATTAAAATAACAATGTTAATAGTTTTGAGCAAATAAGCCAAATGCCTCATGTTTGGCTGAACGCTCCGATCTGTATTCTAGGTGTAAAAATGACTTCTTTGGGAAGTCTCTGTACCATAATTGAAAATCTGATGTATGTCTGCACGGCTAAATTGTTTGTAATTAAGCAGCGGCTGAATGGTCTTTTAGTTAGAATTAGCGATACGGGACAAGCAGTCTGCTAAGTACAGGAGGAGAAATATTTTGGTAGGAGAATTACCTGGTGTTACTTAGTGTTGTTTAATCAAACATTTATATGCTGTAAAGGTTAATTCCAAAACACATAAGTACTTGCTTAAAGGAGTTTTTTTTCATGAAAGAAAGTTCACAAATTTTAATCCCCTAATGAAGTTTACACAGTATTGATCATTTTTAACTGTTACTTGCAATTTCATTCAGTTTTATTGCTGTTTTAGCTCCTATCACTCAGTGATGGTCAGTGTAAGACTCCAGAGTGTGGGCAGGGACTCCCTAACCAGACACTTCATGATCCCTCTAGTGCTGTGATATGCTGTGTGCTGACAATGTGCTTAGATGATCAGGGTCCAGGGTTTATCTACACTTTTATTAAGCTTCTGAACATTCTACTAGCATCTGACTCAGAGAGAGATAAGACAAATCAGAGACAAGAGATGATGAGATCCATGAAATGGATATAAAACACAATGACACACTCAACTCTGCTGACTCCCTTGTCAATAAAGCAAAAGAAAATATTACATAGCGCTTTACAAATCATAGGAGACATATACAAATAAAATAAAACATCACAGAGTACAAACATTCCTATGGAACAAAAGGCCCTGCTCGTAAGAGCTTGCAGTCTATGATTCAGCTGATGTGAATGAAGAGTCGCTCTAGATGGTCTATAGTGATAGAGGATGCATTTTTGGATTCCCGGATCATGTAATCTTATCTGCAAGACCCACACAAAGCCACATGGACATGATGATGGAATTGCTCGGGATAGATACCCTTCTATATGCAAGACCAGATTACCACTATCAACAGCACCCACCCATCCATTTTCAGTATTCATTTCAATAGCTGGTACATAAAACACTACAATGTGGAACTACTGACACAAGAGGGAGTGCTAAAAAGCTTTGAAGGGTAACAAAGTAAAGGAAACCTTTAACCATGATTGGGCTTATACATTTTTTATTATTGAGAAAGCAGATAGAAACAGAAGAAAAAGAGTGCTTTTGTGTAAATGGTTAATCTTCTGTTCCTTATCATATACATTGTATATAGTACATTCCAGTGAATTCCACAGCGTCAGTGTATATTAATATAGGTCAATCATAAAAGACGTTCATCATGGTGAGAGTAGTCAGTGCATGGTGTTTATGATGCTGGAGCGAAGAGGAGAATACAATGGAAGGGTTTGTTTGGCAGAGTCTTCACCCCGAGTGGAAGTACAACTTCCTAAACGTAGGGGTCTTTTGGATGCCAGGGACTGATGATTAACATGCACAAAGGGTCCTTTCTTTGGCACAGAAATTAATTTGGGGAGGGGACGGAGCAGTTATGAAACACAAAGACATGAAAACGCTTGTTACTGAGGCTATTCCTGGGCACAGCGAAAACAGATTAATGGGGTCATTTGTAGACTGGAAATCTGGGTTAAGTCACTTAAAAGAGATGGAAAATGAGCATTAAGTGAGACTATGTTATTCAGATAGAAAGCAGGATAACAACAGGATGGAGATTTAAGTTTTTTGTGAGGAGGAAATTCAATATAGCAGTAAACACTGAAGGTGATTACCTGATATTAAAAATTGTTGGAACAATTTAATAAAGTTTCTTCTAATTCAACAAAGAACGACACTCTAGGCGGTAGGCCATGTCTGGTACAGCTGCTTAAGCCCTAAAGGGTCCATCTCAGCCCATAAAAAGATAGCAAATATTGTTTTGTATAGGAAATGAGTGGTGTAACTTTACACCCTCAACTTTACAAACAGTTGTCAATTGATGCTACTTTGGGCATGAGGTTTGGCAGGGGCGTAAACACCCACCCTGCCAGATTTACTGTACCAGTATTGGTCTTGGTTCGGGGAGAATTTTAAGACTGGTGTTCAAAATTGCATTTTTAATAAATCCCCCTCCATAGTCTATTTAATTTGAAGTGATCATCTCATTAAGGAGTTTTGGTGATATGGATGCCATAAAATGGCTTGACATATCTATGAGTAGAGATGAACGACTTGATTCATTGGTTCGTATTTTCAGTACAAATTTGCCATTTTTCAGCCACCAAATCAAAACCGAATCTTTTCTGATCAGCTTTGGAAGAACCTTTCAAAATGGCAGCTTATAATAATGTATCATCCCAGAGTTTAGGGAAGGCGGAAGAGGAAAATGTAAAAGAATTTGTAAAAAAATTGATGAAACATGATAGCAGCTTCTTATGAAAATTCTGTGTTTCTAGGACAATTAGAGCAATCCCAAATGGAATCTTTAGAAAAATATGATGAAGCTTCTACAAAGCGGATTTTGGATGGTTTGCTCATCTCAATCGATGGGACAATTCCTACACTAAATCCATCCATGTGAATTACTTGTGTTTCCCTTGTAGTGACCAGTGGTATTGTAGAACTTAGACCCACTGGTAGGCTTCTAGAGACCCTTACCGATTTGTGCTTGCCATAGCTCACCAACACTTGCTTGCAATCTTTTTTATGCAACTTGCAAGACTATTGTATATTTTTTTCCTACAAAAAATACATGTAAGATGTGGAACTCTATATAAATATGACACTTTGTCTCATTGTCATTGTTTGGGCAAAAAATCCATACACACTTCTTACATAATCCATACATAAACTACACATTGTCTCTGAAGTCTAATCTGAGAAAGGCCGAATGTCCTAATATTATGTGACATTTAGGACATTGCTCTTGGTTTACTACGGCTGATTTAAAATATATGAGGCATGTAGCGTTCCTAGTGTACAGCTGATTCTTCATTGGCGCCTGCAGAAGGCATGTAATAGGTTGCAGACATGGTCTCCAAACAATGCACCCAAGCTTGAAGATTTGCTGTGCCCCGTTCCTTGCGCCTCGGGCATCAGGAGCCTTTACAATTCTTATTTTATTTTTTACTTTAACATAGAAGAAATTGAAAATTACCACCAGGCCAGGAAAATGAACTTATTAGCCATGCCAAGTATTGATTATTTCAATTGATTTCCACAATGATATGTTATTTACCGAATTCTAAGTCATATAGAAATCACAAAATTGAAATTGTAAAATTGTAATTTGTGCAAATTTTTTTCGTAAACATAAGAACCGATTCCCCTAATAAGTAACATTACAGGCTTTGGGTTATTACTTTCCATTAAGGACCTTTGGAGGGTAAAGTTTTCTTGATCATCAGATGAAGCTCAGCATCCTCACCACCTCATGGTCTGTGACCTGAAGAGGACAATTACAGAGCTTCTTATGGTTTCCTTTAAGGGAGTGACTCTGTATGAATTACCCATTTTTAACCTCAATCTTTAAACACTTTTGTGGGTTCAGTCTCTGAAGCTACCTGAATTTTAACCTCTGTTTTTCAAGGTCGATTTGCCTCAGCCTGTTTTTTAATGGATCCTTACATACCATAATCTTTGAGTGAACTGTTAAAAAACGGTTCTCATTATGACATGCTTTACTTCTTAATCCATTAAGATAACTGCCTTGAGCATTGATCTATTAAAAAGTATTTCATTTTTTGTGACCCTGTGCCACGTGCACACTACCGTGGACCAGTTGCCATAGAACAAGTTTTTTTCCCAACAAACTCTCTGTGCGTGTGGGGGAAACCAAATTTGGAACTGTTGAAATGTACCCAACATATCATTTCAGTTCTAGGTCTGGTAATTCCCACGTATTCACAAAATAGATTTGTCAGGATGAACTCGGTTGTTGGCAATCGTCGACCCAACACCTGCAGGTTTTGCAGCTGTTTATTTTCTCTGCAGTGGCCACTGCTGGGTAAATGTGGAATTACATGATGTCCGTTTGAATGTATTGATGACCATTACATTGAGCTTCTCTAGAGGTGGAGTGCTTTTTAGCACCAGTTCTCTTCTCTGGGTCATGCAGTGGGATTTTTTTTTATCACAGGAATGTTCAGTCTCGAATTCTTCATGATAAATGCTGTTAGCCATTTTTAATAGTCAATGTAAATAAGATGTGTTTATGTCATTGACATAATAGGGCAGATTTATCAAGCTGTCTAAAAGTAAGAATGTTCTTAGTTGCCCCTTGGCAACTAACAGCTTTAATTTTACCAGTGCTCATGAATATTTTAAAGGGGAGCAGTAATTGGTTGCCATGGCCAACTAAGAACATTCTTACTTTTAGACAGCTTGATCCATTTGCCCCAATGTCTATAGTTTTGCAAAGCGACTTCTTGGATGCAGATATATACAGGACATATAGGGTATAGGACTGTTCTTGTGATTATTGGGATGATCTGTACTTCATCATGTTTATCTCCAAAATCTCATAATTTCCTATGTCTTGTAATAAAAATCGGTGTATTGTAGATTGTTTAGTACAAATCTGATCTTGTCTCCTCTTTCTCTTCCCCTCCCCTCTTGTCTTTTCAATCCAAAATTTCGCTGTGCGTTCTCCGCTGGTCTGACTTCTGGTATTAATCACTGAAAAAGGTAAGATGATTTTTATTTCCAAGTTCTGGTTTCCATTACATTTTCAAAGCCCAAGTCTATAGGGACTTGGAAAAATGTTCGCAGAGCAGAGTCTGGTCCTGGAGGAATGTAACATTGGGTAGTAAATGACCTCCTGATGTTCCCTCGAATGAACCTGCAGCCAAACGCTACCTCATTGCTGTGGAACAAGGGTTATAGTAAGGAGCAGCTGCAGGGGGAGCTGAATCATTGTGGGAACCAAGGCAAATCATGTGGGTTGTAATTTGCATTGATGCATTGTGTGTCATGCTTGGTGAAATGTGCCAGGATATCCAGTTTGTTTATAAGAATGGGTACAGTATGTGCTTATTATTATAGCAATGTATTGGCTATATGGTTCCAATCCAAGGAATGCCATCCAAAAGTTTGTGATGGAAAAGTTTCATCTATCTATATGACTTAAAGGAAACCTACCACCACAAATCTACCTATAAAGGTAGATCGGGTGGTAGGTGAATCAATGGGACGTGAGGATAGCCCTTTTAAGGGCTAATCCTCACGTCCCCGCACTGTTTTATAAACTTTTATTACATTAATATGTTAATTTACTTATGCGGCTACTTGGGCGTGGAGTAGCCGCATCTGAGGTTACACGAGGCGGCTACTCCACGCCCCGGTAGCCACATTACCCCTCCTACTCACCATGTTCGGCGCGCAGCTGCTCGTAGCTGCGCGCCCTCGTCCGCCGATCCTGCCGTCTGCGCATGCGCAGAACAGCAGGCCCGCGCCTGCGCAGCCCCGGCTTCAGAGCAGTGACCGCGCAGGCGCGGGCCTGCTGTTCTGCGCATGCGCAGACGTCAGGATCGGCGGACGAGGGCGCGCAGCTACGAGCAGCTGCGCGCCGAACATGGTGAGTAGGAGGGGTAATGTGGCTACCGGGGCGTGGAGTAGCCGCCTCGTGTAACCTCAGATGCGGCTACTCCACGCCCCAGTAGCCGCATAAGTAAATTAACATATTAATGTAATAAAAGTTTATAAAACAGTGCGGGGACGTGAGGATTAGCCCTTAAAAGGGCTATCCTCACGTCCCATTGATTCACCTACCACCCGATCTACCTTTATAGGTAGATTTGTGGTGGTAGGTGCCCTTTAAAGGAATCATTCATAAGGAGTTGTAAGATGCCTGTTATTCGGTGTTACGTTCAGTGTTCACATTACAATAGAACTATTATGACAAAAAAGTATGTGTAACTTTAAGGGTACATTCACAACAACAATGTGAGCGTATATATATGGACATGTGCTGGCAGATAGAAGCATCCTCTCTGTCTCCGTCTGCCCAGCAAGTTATGTCTTCCCATCCCGATCCCTCATGATGAGTGGCCTGTACGATCAGCAGAGGCTATCGGAGGCATTGGGGGATGAATGCACAGGTATTGTATCCATCCCCAACCTCCAAGGAGCAAATGCTTCGGGATGTCCCCAGTGATGTCACTGTCCATATAAGGACAGTGACCTCCATAGGGGAAACACCTTGAAAGTGGGAGAAAGGAACATCGGCAATAGCCAGTTATTGGCTGCTGAGTGGGTGGAACTGAACAACGTATCCAAATGTATATGCATACAGTGGGATACGTCTTAGTCCTCATTATGGATATGTTGGGAAACCTCCTGACGTATCCTTACAACAGACTGCAGAAATGCGATTTGAATGCAGCCTAATGATACCTATACACTAGCTATATTTTCTGAAGCTAGCATACGTCCCGATTTTCTTCTATGGGCTCATGGACATGGCCAAGAAACAACTGCCGAAGACGCAAAAGATAGAACAGTTCCTATTCATACTTGTTTTTGCATCCTGGAAAGTAATTCTCACGGATGACACGTGGGATGCACCCAAAGGTCCATGGGACGCCTCCCACATAACTGTACCTATTGCGTGCAGGTAGCTTAACAATGATTTTTTGCTACAAATTTGGTGTAAAATACAGGACTAATATAAATTAAGATGAGGAGTAAGTAAGAGTGGACCCTTATATGTCTCCAGAATGATCTAATCCGAATGCCAGATACAATTTGGCAAATGACAACAAAAAATCAATCATTTATCTGATCTCTGTATGTTTTGGCTGTTTTTTGCTTGAAGTTTTTTCGTCTGCTTCTTTGGTAATTTATCAACCTGAATTTTTTCTCCTGTTAAATGATTTTTTTTTTTTCAGATCTCTTTTTGAGACATTTGTTACAAATGTCGCAAAAATGGCGCATAAATGTCTCAAGTCATTTCTTTCCATTTTCTAAGTTTTCCTTGAGTATGGTTTGGTCTGGAGTTTTTTGCACCCAAAAATGTTGCCAATTTTAGACAATTTGAAATGATAAATGTCATTTGCAACATTTAGCAGATAAATGCGTCTTACTGACGAAAAACATACGTCTGGCGGACATTTCAAAATGCCCCCAAAAAGGCGCAAAAATTGCAATGCGCCAAAAAAGGTCTAAAAAAAAGACAGAAAAAGAGAAAGAAAAATAAAGATAAATGACCCCCTTGGGGTTTTAAACAAGTCACCCCTTATTTCTTCCATCAGAATCAACAATTGTAAACCAAGCTGAAGACAATAAAACAAAATAAAAATTTCTGTTTGCAACAACCTTACTTCCACAGCAGTGTTTACGGTTTACCCGGCCAATCATCATGGGTCACTGCTCTTACTGTGTGTGGCAACGCATCACTATTGGCAAATATAACAAGAAGGTGTGGACTGAGATTGATTATTGGAGCTTCTGCTCCCTTGAGAGCTACAATGATAATCAAAATTTCTTTCTCTTTTTTTTACTATGTTGCTGTCCTCAGGATGCTCAAATGATAGAAAGTGATAGAGCAGGGATCAATAAGTTACTATTTACATTGTCATCAAATCAAAAGACCAGGGGGCACTGTCTCCGTCTGGAGAAATCAAGGTTTAATCACCGGGGACGACAGGGGATGACAGGTCAGAGCAGGGACAGCAGAGATCTTCAAGAAGCGTCTAGATGCCATTTTACACCTAAATAACACTGAAGGTTATGTTATATAGCATTGTTTCTACTAAATCTCTTCCTCATCCCTTCCCTTTCCTTACCATGATGTTGGCACTTTGTGCCAGATGAGTGCATTTTGCTTATATCTTGGTCACCCAGTCTCTAAAAGGTTCACCATGACTCCTCTAAAGGATCCAATGACCTTTTTATACTCTCTATATATACTTGTTAAAGAGTCTTCACTTCAGAAGAGACTTTATGGATTACACTTCAGCAGGCCTAGAACAAGTTTTTATGGTGACATTACCTCCACTCAAGCAGCTTTCATATAGGACATATTTGTAGGCGACTTGCAAGGAGAACTCCCAACAAAACATCTTGCCCTATCAGAATTCTCACAGTCATCACATGACCAGTTGTTGTAATGGCTGCAGCTTAGGGTGCCATGTGTGCCGGATACCTTCTGGGTGAGCTCCATTAAAGTATTATTTTCTACATAACACATGATACGCGCATCACCCAGATATATCATACATTACCCGTGCGTGACATAGAAAATAAAACACACAGCTTACATTGTCCATAGAGATTTACACATTATCGTTGGACGACTTTGTCTTACAACTATTTGAAATCCTACGTCCTGAGCATGTGCCTTGGCGAGTACAGTAAGAAGTAGATTAGTAATATTGGACCTAGACAATGACTTCCTTACAAGGAGAAGAGGAAGGTTGGTTTTGGCTTACATTGTATGTAGAGTAATGCATTTGGTTTTATTTCCAGGCACCGGGAGGACATGGCTATGACCTCATCTAGTGTTAGATTAGCAGTCTGGAAGGAACTGTTTTGTAAGACATCCTCTGGTTAAAACATTAGGTCAGAGAACTGAAATAACCATTCACTTGGCGTTTACAAGAAAATGCTAATTACCACACGAGTAAAACGAACGAGTTTTCATTCTGTTCTCTTTTAGCTTCGTTCAGTAAAGATACAGCTGACATTTATGAAGTGTGAAAAATCGGCAAAAATATAATAGTTAGTAAAAATATAAATCTGGAACTAAAGTATTTGGAAGAAACATTGTATCCTTTTTATTTTTGTTCCAATAAATAAATGCTACTGTAAGCAGCCCTGTTACATCGGGGAGAGGCGATAACATTCTTCAGTGGGATTACTCATAAGATGTAGGTGTAGAGGGCCTTATGTACGGAAAAATAATTGACCTGCCCTAACATTTAGATACTGGTCTAAGATATTAAGTGAAGACATGTACAATTTAGGAGTCATTTCTTGTCCCAGAAAATGTCAGTTCCCATACAGAATAGATTAGTCTAAACCGCCTAATCTTGATGGGACTGATCTACTATCTATGTATTAGGCCCTTCCAGCTCACTGCAAAATACACGGGGGCATTGCTTGGAGAGGCAGGGCCCCATAGCAGACTTCTGAATGGCCTCTCCTTCCCACCTAAAAATATACATATTACACTCATATATACACACATTTCTTTCTTTTTTTTTTAACTGTATTTATTGAATAATCCATTTTTATGAAAAAAAAAACCAGAACCCCAACATAGGGACACACACTCATTTCTATACCTATATACATAAACATACGGTTTGTCACTCATGCATAAAATATTACACACATACACACACATATACAGCATATACACACACATACAGTGCCATATTCAGACGTAGAGCATATATACACCCAAACAGTATATACACATCATATACACAAACCATGCATACACATCACAGATACACACACAGGTACAACATACATACATCACATATATGTTATATGCATATGCTGCATAATGTGCAGCTAAGTATATATAATATAGTGCACATCCTCCATTCTCTAGTTTCGGGTGGGATGGTGGGACCCACTGACACTGCGGGCCCCTTATCTGTTGCTACAGCAGCTACCACTGTGATCACGCCCCTAAGGGTATAGTAGGATTGAAATAATTACTATGATAATCTGATGCAATGTGGTTGTATTGCAGTATATGAGCTTCCCATGGGGCCTTAAAAAGATATAAAATATAAAAAATGAAATAATAAATCCCCTTCTTTAAAGGAAGCCTAAAAACGTAGATCCAAAGGCAGGTTCCTTTAAAAGGAGGAAGTTCTATACTTTTTATTTCAAAATCTAGAGTGGCCGATATTTTGATAAAAAGTTTATCTTGTATATATGCAAATTACATAAAGAGGCTAATGGGGCATGGAGTAGCTGCGTGCACTCGTCCGAGGAGCCGATTGGTCTGCGTATGCTCAGTAGTCCCGGTTTTGGAGCCGAGGGTGCGCAGCCTTGAACATGCGCAGAGCAATTCACAATCTTTTATGCATATTAAAAACTATATCATTTTTTTTTATTGTGACTGAATGAAATATTAAATTCTGCCACCGGGAAGTTCAAAAGTTAAAAGGAAAAATAAAAAAAGTACCATATATACTCAAGTATAAGCCTAGTTTTTCAGCACAAAAAAATGTGCTGAAAACCCAAACTCGGCTTATACTCCAGTAATAAAATATAGGTTTTACCAGGTTTTTGTGGTAAAGTTAGGGGCCTCGGCTTATACTTGGGCCGGCTTATACTCGAGTATATACGGTATATTGTGTCTGGTACTGAAGCTCATCTCTCAGGGAATGGGGCTGCACTGCAATACACAATGGACCCTCGTGACGTTCTTAACGGCGAGCAGATTACTTATTGTAATCCAGAATATTCCGCCACAAGATACTTCAAAATTTGCATCTCTCTAAATTCTTATTAGTCGAATCCTACATTCTCCCTTGATTGAATGACTATACATATTGTTGCATGTTAGAAGTGACTTCTGAAACATTAGGGGGTAAGAATAAAATCGGCACTTTTGGACTATATAATATGAGTACTCTGCCTCGACACATTGTGGATGATTTCCCCTTCGTAGGAAAACAGCGGTTTCATTGGTAAAATGGCAGCGAAAGTACCTTGGCATTTGTTGAAAATGCGTCGGCAATTGAAGTGATTGGTCCGTGTGTAATCTTCTAGTATTACTTAAATCGAGCTCCCCTACAGCGCTCACTGGGGGATGATGTTAGGCCTTCACCTAGTTAAACATCTTATATTATGGGTTATTTGCCACATCCGTATAAGACAAGAGGTTTCTCAATGATTACTGAATAGCCTCTACATTTGGATGTACATTTTAATAATGGCAGCATTTTCCTTGCAGTTTTTGCTTTTTAACTAATAACTGTATTTTATGCCTAGAAAAAAGCAAATGCTTTACATCATTGACATTAATTCATATGTATAATGTCACACGTAGGGGCCCACAAGGGAGTGAGGGCTGTATGATGTTCAGGGTATGGTTCATAGAAATTTTTTTACATGAATTTATATAAATATGGCTTTTTGTATGAAATAGAAAAAAACTTGTGTACAAGATAGGCTCCGGAGGTTTGTTCTTAAGTTGAATTTGTATGTAAGTCGAAACCGTATATTTTATAATTGTAGATCCAGACAAAAAAAATTTTGGCCCCAGTGACAATTGGAGTTTAAACATTTTTTGCTGTAGTGGGACCAAGGATTATCAATAAATCTTCTTTACATACATATTACAGATGATTATTGCAGTCTGGGACTATAGTAAAGCATTCAGAAAGCTTTACCAGAGGTCAGAGGAGTCTGTCTGTAACTATGGGTTGTCTGTAAGTCGGGTGTCCTTAAGTAGGGGACCGCCTGTATATATATATATATATATATATATATATATATATATATATATATATATACAGTTTATACAATACCCACACTAAACCCACACTAAATAAACCTATTTTTGAAAGCTGTTTTTATACAGCAGCACAGCTATCCCTATATTGTTCCTCCCCATGCCTTTAGAATTCCACAGCCCGTTCCTAAAGTTGACTCCCCATCTATGAATTTATGTTGTTCCAGCTCAGCTGCTCCTCCAACTTCCTGATTGACAAGGGGCTCCCACTGGAATGTCTGTGTGTGACTTGACAAAAAGACATCAGTTCTCTCATTCCCCCCTCTCATATTAGGGAGGGGGCAATGAGGTAGCTGAACCAAGTCACAAGCTGAAGAGAAAAAACACTCCTTGTAAAACTGAAAGCTGGAGGTGTGACTGAGCTGGAACAACATGAATATGATGGACTCCCTTCAAAGGAAAGACAATGATCAGTCTCACATTAGGGAATTTGCTTACATTTTAAGTCAACTGTGTAACTGTATAACTTTATAGTCGTCCTGCTATATAATAGCAGTTTGTAAAGATGTGTTTAGTTAGTGTGGGTTAATTAAACTGACAGGTTTACTTTTCGAAAATTCAGAAATGTGATAGTCAAGCCACCACTAGAGGGAGCTTTAGCCCTTATTGCATACTGGAATTGTATTAAATTTAATGTGCAGTCAATACACAGTTCCTCCCTTCATTTGTGGCAGAATTTTATAAATGGGTTGGTCCAGAGAATTATAAAGGTGTTTTTTTTTGGTTGTCCAAATGACTCTGACTCCAAATTATTTTGAATACTCTATTACAGACCCTAACTAATGGTCCAAGCACTTACACTTTAAGGTCCATTCCATTATGGCAGAACGCTGTGAAATAAGATATTTTCGTGCGCTGCGGTGTATTTCCAATGTGAAACATTCAGATGAGGATTTTATATCAATGTAACAGAATATTTCACGGTTACATTGTGTTCCGAGCCTTCAAACCCATCTTCAAAACATAAATAAGTTATACATTAGCAATTTAAAGCAAAAAAGTTTTCCTGAAGGAAGATGAATTGTGCGTAGGCAATTCTGCTTTTAGTAATTAATGGATTTTGGAACAATTCAGAATAAAGAGTAGATTATGCATGTGGAGTGTGCGGGTACGGAGGGTATGGAGAATACTTAAGCACTATATTGTACCGGAGGCTTCATCAAGAAAGAGGCCACTGGTGACCTTTCATTGGGTCGTCCTCTGGATGCCTGTTAGGTAAAGAAGTGGAGACAGGTCTCTCACCACAAGGGAAATTAATGTGCACATAGATTGCTTCAAGGCATGCAGTGTTTCCACATTTGCATTGGTAATGATATTGGAACTTCATGAATTTTACATTAAAACCTCAATATTGCTAAGAAATGCATAGAAAAATAATGTGATTCTTCTTTGTGCTGCGAAAGTCGAGCTCATGGCACTTATCATATCCCCTTGATATTTTGTAAACCCCCCAGAAATTATGCAGGTTTCTACAGTGGGGAGAATACAATGGGACTGTGTCTTGTTTTTTGACATAATGTTAGGGGATGATGACTGCCGTACATGCAGTGTACCAGAGGTTTGTTCTGTGGATACTGAAGCTCTTCTTGTCAGGAATTGTATGGGGTAAGCAAAAATAATAATAATAATAATAATAATAATAATAATAATAATAATTCTGTTATTTATATAGCGCACACAGATTATGCAGCGCTGCACAGAGTTTGCCAAATCAGTCCCCAATGGGGCTCACAATCTAATCAATCTACCAGGATGTTTTGGTGTGTGGGAGGAAAACGAGGGACCCGGAGGAAACCCATGTAAAACATGGAGAGAACATACAAAATCTTTACAGATGGTGACCCTGGGACTTGAACCCAGGACCCCAGCGCTGCAAGGCTGTAATGCTAACCATTAAGAAAAAATAAAAGATACTTACTATAGTTCTTCAGCAGGGCTGGAAGCATCTATCACTACATCATTACATTATGATTTGTAAAGCGCTAAGGAATATGATGGCGCTATATAAACAAAGATTATTATAATTATTATTATTATGATTATATCAATGTGCCCAATCTCTTCCGCTTTTTATCATGCTGTCTGCATAGAATCTTCTCAGCTCCTCCTGCTCTATAACATGCTGCCTGTAGATATAACACTACTTATGATCTACCCAGCTCCTTCTACTCGGCTCCTTTTGCTCTATAACAAAATAATTGTATGTAGGGCACTATTTAAAATCTACTTATTGTCCGTTTTTTTTTTGGGGGGGGGGGGATTTTTCTTGGCTTTTCTGCTGGTCAGTTGTATCTTGGCAGTTTTTCCTTGATACATGTGGTGTTTGTTCTTTGTGACTTTTTAAACTAAAAGTCTCCAAAAATCTCAATCAGCTCTAAGGCAATTTTTTCACCTGGTCAGGGGCAGTTGTAGATTTTGCGACAAAAAGCAACTTTCACTTTGTACAGCTCCTCCTGCTCTATAACATGCTACTTGCAGATAGGACAATATGTACAATCTGCTTAGTTCCTCCTGCTCTATAACATGCTACCTGCAGATAGGACAATATGTTCAATTGTACAATCTGCTCAGCTCCTCCTGCTCTATATTATGTTGCCTGTATATAGGACAGCATAGAGAAACTGCACAGCTCCTCCTGCTCTATAACATGCTGCCTAGAGATAGGACAATATGTACGATTGTACAATCTGTTCAGCTCCTCCTGCTCTATATTATGTTGCCTGTTTATAGGACAGCATAGAGAATCTGCACAGCTCCTCCTGCTCTATAACATGCTGCCTACAGATAGGACAATATGTACGATTGTACAATCTGTTCAGCTCCTCCTGCTCTATATCATGTTGCCTGTATATAGGACACCATAAAGATCTGCACAGCTCCTCCTGCTTTATAACAAGTTTGTAGATTGTACACCATCGGACGGGTCAGAGTGGAGCTTTTTTATTTAATGCTGGTTAAAATAAATTATATTTGGTGGTAATTTACTATTTCCCTAGGTTAGTGGATTTTGGTAAATCCTATAGTACCAATGAGACGTTGTTCAAATTGATGTGTAAGAGGAGAAATCTATGACAGTTCTTGTGCGGGAGATGTATACAGGTCCTGAGATCATCATTATGTTTTGATGCAGAGATTTAGGACCCTCTCAGGGGTTTAGATTTTGTAGCTGGGCCTGGAGTGAGGCAGTGACATGGAACTTGTACTCCCTCCATGGAATATCACAGTATGAGGAAGGTTATGTGTTATCTGCTGTAGAAGAACAAATGGTCTTCAGCCTGCGAGACTAAAATATTTAAAGCAGCTGCCGTGGACACAGCGTGTAAAGTGTTGCCTCACACACACCAACGCTTCCCCAAATTATGAGGCCAGCGTCTGGGAGATGCATTGCATCTGTTATTGGCAGATTAATTCGCTTGGCATTCTTGGTATCATTGGAGTACACGGATTATTGCTGACGCTGTTACTGACCCATTTAATGGGATCAAGAACAATATATTTTCGGCAGAGACAAGCGCTTCATCTTGTCGCAATAAAGCTTATCATAGAATATATAAAGACCTCTCTTGAAGGTATACATATCACATGCATCTCATTCTACAGATATCTTTAGTAGCTGCTTTACTATTAGTGTCCATTGTTTCATATATCACACTTCTTAATGAATAGTTTGTTCCTTACACATTGGCACGGATATGTTGGCAGCCTGGCAACAACACTAAATCTCCATGGCATTTTACATTTTCACTAATGTGACAATCTGATGGCATGTATTCATATGCCTTGTCAACACTTTTGTTCTCAGCTGTTGGGTGGGAGGAGAGAGTCTTCATATTTAAGGGGGCTAGCCGCTTTAACAAACTGGTTTTCAGAGAGTTTTCATTCTCTCATTGGTGTTTTTAGGCTGTGTTCACATCTGTGTCGAAACCAAATGGAGAATAGTTAAAGATGATGAACAAAGTAACGCAGAATGCGGCTTTATTTTCTTCTATACATCTATATATATCTCTATTGACATCATGTTGAGCAACTGTAGGAACCCATTATAGTCATAATGGTCCATCTGGTGCCTTTGGTATCTGTCATAAATGGATCTATTCCAGGTTGCATATTATTTTTGTGTTCCTATAAAAATGGAAATCCCAACACAAATATAAACTCTAATCTTAGAGTAGATAGATGCTAAAATGGGAGAACTCAACCCAACCCAACCCAACGATGCGTTAGGCAGATGTATTATTTTTGATAAATACAATGTAATACCCATTTACCCTATGGGGGTGCTGCAGGAAAATCAAAAACTCTCTCTGATGCCCCCTGTAGTGATGCTTTATGATAAATCATTAATAAAGTTGCATTAAACTATTACTATAAAGGAGGTTAGCAGATCCCATCCAACAATATAAGAAGAGATGACACTCACCAATAAAATCGACTGTATCTTTATTGAAAGAAGATGCCAAACATGCAGGGGAGATGCATTCTGCGGCAAGGGATCGGCCGTTTCCCACAAGAGGCTCCAGAAAGCTCTCTTTCGCAAAGTGGTCCATCACCTTGCGGCACCGTGCATCTCACTTGCATATTCGACTTCATCGGTGAGTGCCATCTCTTCTTATATTGTTGGATTTGCACATTCTGTCACTCCATGTGCACCCCTTTAGTCAACTTTATAAACCTGCCTCCATGAATGCCGTTGTGTCCTGGATGGTCCTCCATTGTGAGATTGGAGAGGGTAGTGCCGGTAGCTTGTGACCTATTTTTCTGGACTGTGATTAGCAGATCCCATTCTCGAGATAGATGCAGGTCCCAGAGGCGGAACCTGTAGCTTTCATATATTAATGACATATCATGTGGAATTATTAACTAATATTAAGCATGAGAATACCCCTTCAACCTTTTTAAAGGCCTCATAAACATTTTTATCAATGGAGAATCCGATCAATCAAGTGCTTTGTTGATTGTAATGGACAAGCGTCTATGCCTTCAGCTTCCATTTCTAGACTTCATTTCCATTCCTAGATTATTCTATTTCCTCCAGGTTTTCAGCCTTCACTATTTTAATCTAAGATCATATAGACGCAAAATGCGGATATTAGTGTTAAAACGAACATTCCACTTCATGTCTAACAACCTGTCAACCGTGGAACAAGGTCTATTACTATGTATGCATTAAGGGTAATTGTAATTGTCCTCGGAATGGTGCAGTAATCCATGTCACCCCCTCATTTCCTTGAAAACACTTTATTGAAAATGCCATCCTTGACAGTCATATTTGTTTGAGCAATAAAATGTATCATCAAATGTTTCATCAATCAGTGAATGGCAGTCATCTTTTATTGCATGAATGTACCGGTACTTCTACTTATGAGATGAATATCAGAAATGAACTAATGTGGACATAGTGTAGATGTTTTTGCGTATTGTAAATTGTTATGGTAAATAATCTGGTAACATTGTTATTTCTTCTCGACTTAATTCCTTGTATAAATTCTCTCCCGTGTAAAATGTTGCATCTCTTGGAAAATACGTTTACCTACTTAAGACCAGTAATCTCTTTACCATGAAAGGAATCCTGGGAGTTCCAAAGATAAATGCTTAAGAAGATGAATGGAGGTTCAGGGTGTTGGGAAACTGCCCAGTTTCTAGAATGGGGGTCTTCACCCTCATGTTTGTCTTTACTGTATGACTGTAGTGAAAAAGGATTAAAATAATGCACAAAGCATGGATACAGGCACTACTGTACGTATGATTTTTTAATTCTCATAGGGCGAGATTCATTATGGCTTCTCTGACAGTTTTTTGGTGGAAAATGCACATCAATCTCTCTGATCCTACCCAATTTGGAGTTTCTCCGATGGGCAGTTTTAAGACTTTTGTTTTTTAAGAAAAAAGGACTCCGCTACAGCATCCTGCTAACATTTGGTACTTCTGTTTTTGAGCCTGCATTTGACAGAGGGAAGGAGTAAAACCGAATCCACTTCATTCAATTGGTGACCCCATTAGACCAGGGGACAACACTGGAAGTGAAGCCCCCTGGAAAACAAAAGTGACATCCCGTGCCTGAGGAAGTCAAATATTATATAAAGTGGGTACTGTGAGTACCCTGAACTTCCGGTCAGACATGGAACTTCTTTCAGTGAGTGAAGCCCCCTAGAAAACTAGATGTAAGGTTTTGTGTCAGAGGAGGCCACTCATTGGGTAAAGTGAGTATTGTGACTCCCATGAAGTTCCGGTAAGACACAGGACTTCATCCACTGAGTGATGTTTTGACACAGGATGTCAATTACGTTTTCAAGGTGGATTCACTTCCGATGTTGTCCCCTGGTCTAAGGAGGCAATTTATAGGATGAAGTGGGTCTCACAGGCCCAAAACCTTCACTATCGGGGTGACGCAAGAACTTTAATTTTTAATTTTTTAAGAAATCATCATAATTGTTCTACATAGTGTACATGTATTCAAGTCATGACCCTTGATGGGTATGATGTCAGTGTTTGAAGGACATTGCTTTGTTGATGTTTCTTAGAAGAACCCATCTTGCAGTGCCTTTATAATATCTAAATTGTGTTGTTACAAACTTGTTACAAACTTAAACAATATTTCATTGTACATTCAGTTTCTTCCGAACCAGGTCAAACTGTATGTATTGTGTAGCTTCTAGTGTAGTATGACATAACAGGGCCCAGCAGAATATGTTCCACTCTGATCAGCGTCACCAAGTTAGCTATGAACAGTTGAGTTATTGTACTCAGGGTGGCCTCTGTTGGCTGTTGCTCTGGTCAAGGCCACATTTTCCTCATAACTCAAGCCAAAGCCAAGATATATACCAAAAATAATTGAAAATAAAGTTGAGGAAAATTTTATACAGTCAGGTTTTAGGCAGTAATGAATCCACCATTTTGGACTAAGATAACCAATGGGCCTAACAATTTACTGACTATAAATTTACTGTCAGCAATGTTGTACCCCATGAACAAATATCCAATTCAGGGCAGAAGAGCCAGAGACTCCCTTAATAGATATCTTTTCCACTCTGACTTCAGAGACACGTGTAGCCGAAATGTTGACCATTTTCACAACCAAATGAATGAACACTAAGTTTTATGGTAGTCTTTAGGGCTTTTTCATATTTCCTATTATAAATCTGCAGCTGATACTCAACATTTAGGTTCTTTTTGTGTCTATGAATCTTCCATGTTTGGATAGTTCTAATAGACCCAAATATCTTCACTATTCCCGTGAGCTACCAGCAATGCAGGTACAATAATGGGCTATGTGACACATTTACTTTATGTTCTGCCCCTAAAATCTCACATTCAACCCTAAAATGTTCCATGTACTAGTCTGTGTCCCCAATGTAGATATCTCATCATTGGTTGTCCATTCTGGGCCACAATTTTATTTGTTTGCATTTTTATGTAAACCTATGACGTATCCATCCAAATGGACAACCACCCATAACCCGCCATAAATGGTTCAGAAGATGGCTTTCTGAAATCCCTAATGTACATCCGGTTTTAGACATTGCAATGATTTTGTAATAGCAGGGAAAAAAAATTCTTTCGGTCAATAGGGTTTTGGATGAATCATAGAACAGAATAAATAAGTTAACCAAACACAGTTACTTTACATTCACGGAGTCGTCCTCTACCTTCAGCTCCAAGCATTTTTCTTCTGGAACAATTTGTTCTACTAGAGTCTGTACTTTGTATTTGGCTTTTTCATTTTTTTGAATTTGCAGCTTTTACGCTTTGTGTTTCTTGGGTGCTTATCATTTTTTACATTTTTTTTTAAGTACGTGTGACATATTTCAGGAGCCACTGGAAGAATACATTGCTCGCCTAGCCTTTACAGAAAGCCTTGCTCTAAATTATATATTATAAACAACACTTTTTAAGTGACTTCTGAGTTTTTAAATGGTCTTCATATCATTATGTTAAGATTTGGGATATAGGAACATTTCCTTTTTTTTTGCACAAATCCATGTTCTGAACAAATGGATCCTCGTACGGTAATTATTTTCAGCAAACGATTTTCTACTAAGATCAATGAAAATTATGAAACTCTACAAATGCTATTATTTTGGTAAGAAAGGGGATGTTGTCAGTGCTTTTTTTAACTGGCAGGATTTAACTGACCCTTAGTAGCACACCAAGGGTCTAAATAAAGTGAGACAGATGTTTTGAGTGAGTCAAATCATATTCTTAAAAGGAACCTGTCATTAGGTGAATGCTAAATGATCCATGGGTATCCCAATACTGATATAGGGCGTCCTAAGACAGAGGTACAGACCTTTTTTGTGTCCTTTCCTTGCCTTTTTGGCATAATTGACCGGTCTTTCTTTCAGTAAATAGAAAGATATCCGGGCATTGGACTGCATTCTTTCAGTTTGTGTACAGCCTTTAAATAGACCAATGTATCTCCATGGCAACAGACTACAACTAAAGTGTGTATTGGTTAGTTTGCCAATAGAAAGGAGTATGACTGTGTCATATGTCTATACAGGTTCTATTTGTCGTCTGTCACAGACAAAATGCGGCATAGTTACAAATATTTGGTGTAGACGAAAACCATAGCAACTTTTAAATCCAGACTATTTGCAAATTTGTTTTGTCTTCATTTATAGATGAAAATAAAATTATTGTAGAGATGGACGTAGCCTTGTGATAGGATCTAACACATGTATTGGCAAAATTCTTATTTACTGTCAATATATTGTCTGATATTTGTGCCAGATCCTTGTGATAACCCCTTAGCTACTTTCCTTCCGAAATGTATATTGTATGTATAAGAGTCCTCTACTTGGAAAAACAGAGCGGAGACAATGAGGCCGCTCTGCCCTGACAATTTCATCTGTTACCCAAGACACAAAAAGGCTAGCCTCAGGGCAAGTCTATTACTTAGCAACAACATTTAGAATGTGACATGGTTTGCAAACAGGCCGAGATATTAACTCTCCACTGCTCCCTTTTGTAAAGCTTGTTAGATTTTATTTCTGGACAACAAAACTGTGATTCCTTATACAGGCGGTCCCCTACTTATACAGGCGGTCCCCTATTTTTCTGGAACTACAGTTATAAAATATACAGTTTTGACATACATACAAATTCAACTTAAGAACAAACTTATGGAACCTATCTTGTACATAACCCGGAGACTGTAATGGAACAGTGGTAATAATATAGTCTGATGATACCAAATTGTGTCATTACTATATATTATTGTCCATTCCCCGGAAGATTTTAAAAACCTGTTTACAAGTACTCCGCTTACCACCTACCACTCCACTTCTGAGACAGAGGACATGTGATCTCTGCATCAGTGATGTCCACATACTAGTGATACAGCCAGTGATTGGCTGTGGAGGTTACCTGTCCTGTAAATATCAAATATCATATACTAATTTAAATAATTTATCCCATATTCATTTTAGAGGTGATGCACATATAGCAGGAATGTACAGTCAAAGGGAAAATGAGTTGATGCAAAACCTACCAATTTTAAAATGTTTGGGGCTCATAAAAATGGCATTGTTTAATAAATCCTGTGTTGTTCCCTAATGATGTATTTAGAGATTCACTTTACTGTAGATTAATTAGCTACTAACATAAAAAAGAATCAACTAGGAATGGGGTCAATTCTCATGGATGGGCTGAGCTTAATTACAAAAATGCTAAACGCTAACTTAGTCAGACCAACACCTTTGTCCTATGTGGTCCTTTCAAAAAGAAAAAAAAAACCTCCAGAAACCTGGTCAAAATATCTTATTGTTATAAATGTCTCCTAGGGTTCTTATCTTTGTAGTCTTTATGTCATGCAATAGAAGTGACCATGTCGAATGTTCTACAAGTTAGCTTCACGTATAGAAATTTTAACATGGTAAGATAAGAATGTGGTCTGCCTTTTATGTAACCAGTTGCTGATGATAAGAATGTTCTCATGATGTTGTCATCTAGGTTATTCCAGATCTGTACAGCTGTGCGGCATGGCTTTCCCAACCACCAGGCAAATGAGGCGTGTACAGGGATACATATAGTATCTGAAGAGCATTTATGGTGGAACAGTTGCTGTCGAAGCGGAAACTCACTTGTGTTTCTCTTGTTGGCTGATAAAACATCGGATTACTTATTATATAGCTAGCCATTCTTCAGATCACGAGTCACAATCTATGGACCTAAGCTCCATGGTTACATATTGGTGTGTTGTATAGTTGGAATAAAGAATTGGTATTATAACTAATTTCACTAGAATCTATGTAAGATATAAGATTATCAAACGACGGTGGGTCCTGTGGTGGGGTATGATATAAGCCTCACCCTTACACTTTACGTTCAGCTGCACTAGAATTCTATTCTAGCATTGCATAGAAATATGCTATAACCTGTGACCCTTCATGTCTCAACTATTATAGCAAAATTTCCCCTTCCAAGAGGGAGGGGGAAAGTATTTTGGGCCCCGTTAGTATATATTCCTATGGTGGCTGGGTAATTAAATTACTTAATTCAAACTTCAAAAAGTCGCACGGCCAGCGACCAATAATACCCTTTAGCCACCAAAGTGGGTAATAAAACTCAACTTTTATTAGATATTAAATTAAGACATCATAGAAAACGAAAACTCATTTAAAATTTGCAGACAGGCGATAGTGGGACAGATCGATAGGGTGGAATGCTACTAGGATGCTTCATTAAACTGAGATGTATAAGTACTACTAGGACACTTCCTTAAACTGAGGTACAAAGTATGTCAGTTTCCTAGAGGGAGATGGATCAGTTCTCACTCAAGGGTATTGTATGTCACTGTTGAGTGTTCATAGAAGCCAACTTTATGATTCCTATATAATCGATTGCCCCATTCAGGGCATTGAAATTCCTCTAGTTAACCCTCACTAGACTATATAACAGTAGATTGACCTGTGCCAATATACTGACTGCTGCTGAATTAAAACTTAGACGTGCCGCTCAACCAAGCCCACCCGACATGTTTCGCCGAACTGGCGACAGTTCGGCGAAACATGTCGGGTGGGCTTGGTTGAGCGGCACGTCTAAGTTTTAATTCAGCAGCAGTCAGTATATTGGCACAGGTCAATCTACTGTTATATAGTCTAGTGAGGGTTAACTAGAGGAATTTCAATGCCCTGAATGGGGCAATCGATTATATAGGAATCATAAAGTTGGCTTCTATGAACACTCAACAGTGACATACAATACCCTTGAGTGAGAACTGATCCATCTCCCTCTAGGAAACTGACATACTTTGTACCTCAGTTTAAGGAAGTGTCCTAGTAGTACTTATACATCTCAGTTTAATGAAGCATCCTAGTAGCATTCCACCCTATCGATCTGTCCCACTATCGCCTGTCTGCAAATTTTAAATGAGTTTTCGTTTTCTATGATGTCTTAATTTAATATCTAATAAAAGTTGAGTTTTATTACCCACTTTGGTGGCTAAAGGGTATTATTGGTCGCTGGCCGTGCGACTTTTTGAAGTTTGTCCTTCATGTCTCAACGGCACAGACTATAGCGGAGGCGCAAGCCACTCCCCCGTCAGACCCATCTCTAGTGCTCCCTATGCCCGTACTCTACTGTAATGAACCAGTAGAGTAGTACTGCAGTGAAGTCAGGGTGTAGAACGTCGGATTCACTGTGGGTTTCACCGGAACAAGTTAAGTATAAAGATTTTTATTTTGCTAGTGAGCACAAAAGGACTTGATAAAGGGAAATTTGGGACACCAAACCATCGGTCCATAAGGAGCTGTGGGTGTTTTAGTGTCCCAAAACACCCTTACAGGTCCTCTTACTTTGGAGTGGCCAACAGATGCTGTTTGATCACCCATTTGTCAATAGCCAACCAAACATTTACCACCAACCGATTTCAAAAATAGCTTGAAGCAAAAATAAGATACGTCTGTATATGTCAACTAGATTGTTTTTCCATTATTTTACTTCAATATAATCTGTAGAACAATAGTAGGTTTCTTAGATCCATTCTTAAACATCCAACATTTTCAAATGTTTCTTTCTTCTCTCTACAAATGCTGATATACCACCCAAGGAGATAATAATTCAGAACTGCAGGACAGAAATAGGTAATATGTTCAATATCCTACTCAATGTTCAAGCTCTTGGAGTGTGTACATTAAGAAATAGGTAAATAAGCAAATCCCAAAGTGTGATTAACGTCAAGGAGAGGCGTGAGTCATAGCGGAGTCCGGGGGTTACACGGGGTTATTGTAGCTGTTAACATCACAAAGGTTACATAAATCTGACGAGATAGAAATTGAAAGAGAAAGAAGTGTGCTACAATGGACCAAAAAATATCGTACAATACAATCTTTATTAATTCGAACTGTGTTGTCTTTTCATCTTACTTTCGCTGCCGATATAATCTAAACTCAATGTACATTTTGCAGCTACAGCAGCTGAGGTAGGACATTTTCACATTAAACCTTATCCCACATTAGAGTGAGGGGACTTGCTGTCAGTGCCTTGTATGCTCAGTGTACACGCTGCTGTACCATGTTTTTCTCCATGGTCCTTTCTGACGCAGGTCTTTTCTATCCCTAAGGCATTAATTATTGATATTTCCTCCTTTGGGTCAGTTTCCTTGTAATGGCTGGAATGAGGTAACGCTCAGGAAGTTGGGTAATATTTATAATGACAGTCTAAATTACTCATAGAGGACAATAGGGGAAGGGATATCTTACTGATGGATACCCCAGTTGCATTATTGGTTTAGATGCACCATAATTTTTGGAAAGTTCTGGAGTCTGGAAGTTCTGCATTTTCAGCTAGATTTACCTGGTTGCTTCTTATTGTTTATCTGTGAACACGGTAATCAAATAAGCTTGTAAATATATTTAGTTAGACAATAAATGCATGCTTCTAATGCCTTACACTCAAACCCTTCTCCACTGACTGAATAGTGATATTCTGGACTAAGTTTTAGAATGTGAAAAACCTCTAGATTATTTGACCCATAGCTCCTGAATTCAACTTTTTTGGTTTGGGGGGGTCACATCCCTCATCTTTATAATGTTGTCTCCATATTCCATTGAATTCTTCAACTTTGTTCGGACAAAGGACTTCCTGGTTGCTTTATCATATACAGGTAGTCCCGGATTACGTACAAGATAGGTTCCTTGGATTTGTACTTAACTTGCATTTGTATGTAAGTTAGAACTGTATATTTTATTATTGCGGCTCAAGACAATTTTTTTTTTAATCCCAGTGACAATTGGATTTTTAACATTTTTCGCTGTAATGGGATTATTAATAAAATCTAATTACATACACCTTACAGCTGATCATTGCAGCCTGGAGGTAAAGTAAAGTATCCAGAGAGCTTCTCCAGAGGTCACAGTGGGGAGAGGGGTCCGTCTGTAACTAGGAGTCGTCTATAAGTCGGGTGTTCTTAAGTAGGGGATCGTCTGTATAGTTAAGAGTAGACTGGTGCACCAAAACTAGAGACAATTGTCACATTTCTGGCATGTGTTCCAGTGCTGGGGAGGCTCCAAAATTTTCCTTCTCCTTTGCCCAATGTGGGTACAGCGCTAAAAAAAAACTATTAAAAATTTGCCACATATGGTGGATATTTAACATAATGTCCTTACCCTTAAACCCATGAACACATCCCCATCTTTGTCGTTATAATATAACATTGCATACTAAAATTAAACTCTATAATCTTAGAATTTTATAAGTTTCTCACCCCACCTCCTGCTACTGTGTCTTATGTCACAATGGCAAACTGTAGATAGAGTAGACTGGGCAAAAAATAGAGACAACTGTCTTTTACATTTCAATATATAAAGTTAAAAAGTTGGCATATCTTCTTCTCCTGATACTTTGTTAGGGCTGTTTCAGAAAACCATGAATTGTATTTTGCAATTTCTGGAATTTACAGCCCGACCACATTCCCTAGGACAGAACTCTGAGTATCATAGTGATACATGATACAAGGAGTCCCTTCTTCCCTTCAGAACAGCAGGTCTTAGCTTTAATCTTGTATTAATCTTGACTTTTTTGTGACTCTTATTATTGTTTTTCCAACCATATTATGTTACCACTAGCTATCCTCACTTTCACTTGTATGTTTTGTGTTATATGTGTTGTTTTTGCCTCTTCATTATTGTTCTCCACCTTATTGGAATACAAAAGAGCACATGGCATATTGCTTTTAGCAGATAATAATACGACAATTATTGCTTCAGTCTCTCCTAAGTTCTTGCTTTTGAATGCTTACAAATGGAAGGTTTTACTCCCACACTTCAACCATTGTCAGTGACTACCTGTATGCTCCCAGGATATATACTGTAAAACAAAGAAGGAGCTGTCTATGTTTTTTCTGGATATATCTAGAGCTGCGCTGCTATACAGACACGCGGATGTAACTGAGGTGTTTACACATTCTAGGCTATGGATCAGGTATGGATATGTAAAATACACCCAAGCCGTTATCTATTTTGAGAAGTGGGTAATAGGATTGCATCCAAAAGTTCTTATATTGCTATAATTAAGGCAATGCTGTTGAATATGTGCCACGTTTACCATATAGAAATCTTTTCACAGACTTTCTTTGACTCTTAATGGTTCTCTTCCATCTTTTGCTGCCCTTTTAGTATTTTTGGTAAACAGAGCTATTCCCTTGCTTTTACTATACAACTAGTGGTAATGTGGCCGAGGTGCCAATCTCTGCTCAGCACTTAGATTGAAAGTTTGATGTGCAGAGACCTTGACCTCATCAATCTCTTGTCCCTGTTGTAGGACCTTCAGGACCAGCAAGTGACGGAAATGATTGGCTGCTATTGATTTACTGCCTCTTGCTTTTCCCATAAATTACATTTATAGTCTACTCTATAGGAGGGGTGATAATTGTTTTATTACAAAGGCGGCTCTTCTAAGAACTCAGTTACCAAAACATGGATCCTGAACCCTAAGTTCTCCTCCATTGTACAACTGTAGTGGGGAACTTTGACTGGAGCATCGGTCGAGCATGCATGGTGCTATTCCATGGATCAATGGAGATCGTTGTACACAGAGCTGGGATCTTTCCTTCAGCCGTGTAGACTTGGGAGCAGGAGCACATAGGTTTTACCTACTCATTGGTGGGAATACAAGGAGGAATGTGCTGGCCACAATGTCGGGAGTTATGGAAGCAGCCGAGTAGGCTTTGCTGTACTGATAAAGTAAGGTTACATGCACATGAACTTAGTTTTTGTCATTTTGGTTCAACGGATTGCACACACACTCATTTTTATGGGCTCATGTACACTCCCATGGTTTCAACAGATTCTAGTGTGAGCCATCTGTCCGAGTTTTCTACTTCAGAATACAGGGGGTCACAAACAACGGGCCGTATATCTATTGTAACTCAGAGCTATTGAACATTGTAGTTCAATGTGGTACACTATATCTGGAACACCCCAAATACTTTGAAGGGAAAAAGTGTAGCACAGCCTGCTTGACTGTTTACGCACCTTACATTCACCATGTTTGTGGTAACAACTCCAACATGGTACATCTATACACATAAGAACTTTCTGCTAATTTGACCCAAAGTGCCATAGTGAAAGGAAAAAGGCTCCTTAAACAGTGGCTTAACTCTTGTGAACAAAAGGTTCGGGCAGTTGGGTTCCAACTCATCCTAATCTTATCTATACCGATCCTCTGTCGGTAGTGAGTCAAGAAGTTTGTGGAGAGGCTCTAATGTAAACCTATCAAATATCTATACAATTTGATAATAATAAACACTAATGTTTTGTATTTTAGAAATCAATATCTGAAAACAAATTAAATCACAAGACTTTAACCCTTGCTTTTCCCTCACCGGTATAGGTGTGACCTTTCCAATAGCGCCTGCAAACCATTATGTCCGTAGTTGCATTAGGATATTATCTGCTCAATCCCAAACATTTTGCTGACCGCGTTACCTATGTAAGCAGACTGTAATTAACATGCAACTAGATTTCTTTCACGGGCTGATGCTTGGATTAGAGAGCGGATAGAATGTGCATAGCTGTATAGGAATCTCTCATTAATTTCACGGTTACATTGCTTAAGGTTCTGCACGAATTGTTTTCCTGCAATTTCTCCCGTGCACGGTGTTGAACAGTATGCGCCTGGCTTTGGGTGGGAATAATTAGCTGAACGCTCACTGAAGAGCACATCGGGCTTTATTGATCTAGCATCAGATGCAGGTAGCATATGTTCTCTATCAGTGGTGAAAAATAGATTTGCCTAAATCTGCCTGGAAACGCCTTTGTTTTTCTGTTTACACACGAAAATGGATTCCAGATTTGACCTCGGGCAGAATTTGGGGTTTTCACAGTGATGATAAGCCGCGTCTACATGTTTGTGCTGCAGGGTGAAATCCAGAGTCTCTGTGCCTCTAATGTAACAACCTTACGGTCTGATTTGATGTAAAGAATTAGACAATTTAGAATTATAATCCTTGGGGATCATCAAATTATGATTAAAATAAATTTAATAAAAAATGTGCTTGGGTGAATATGGCATTAAAGAGGCTAACCTAACCTTAGGATTAGAAATGATTGGGGTGCCAGATGCCCCCACAATCTCCTATGCATACCCTTACCTAAGGATAGACTACCCATGGCTGCGACACTTATTGCAGTCACATGATGACACATTTATCAGTAACAGGTCTTCAGTCCCATTCAAATAAAGGTGGCTGAGCTGCAATACAAAGCACGACCACCATGCTATGTACAGCAGTATGGTTGTTAGAAGTAAACTATAGAATCTGCATATGTAGCCCATTCAGATCTTTCCTCCTCTCGATCAAGAAGCTGTTGAAGCATCCACATTTTATGTCTTCGCTCAATTCATAACCATCTAAAGTGTTTGGCCAGCTTTAGTGTCAGACCCGTTGTCTTATGGAACCATTCTATAGATAAAGTGACATAACAAGGATTATTTACTGTAAGAACTGAGAATCTGTGGAATAGCCTGCCTCAGGTGCTGGTCACAGTAGAAACAGCAGAGAGCTTCAAGAAGGGTCTAGATGCCTGGTTTACATCAAAATAACATTAAGTGTTACAATGTAGAATTCTTTCCCTTTCCTCCCTTCCTTACCCCTCCCTTCCCTTCTTTGGTTGAACTTGATGGACATATGTTTTTTTTTAACCATATAAACTATGCATCTATGTACCGTAAGTACAAAAAAAGATTCCTACATTTTTAGTCAATGTTTGATTATTGCAGAAGTAAACAAAAGAATGGGAATGGCTGGCATGTGTTCCAGTGCTGGGTGCTAATTGGATGGGCTCCAAAATGTTCCCACTCCTTTGGCCAATGTGGGTTCAGTGCCCCAAAAAGCTGGTTAGTCAACATAATGCCCTAATTTCAACCCATGAACATATCTCCATCTTTGTTGTTATAATATAACCTTGCATGCTAAAATGAAACACTATTATCTTAGAATTTTATCACCTCCTGCTATTGGGTCTTATACAAGAGGTATCACAATGGCAAACTCCTTTCTTTCACTGTGCTGCAAATGAGATGCAATTAGGCCTGAGAACAATTATGTAACACACTAGCTGATACTTTTTCATGTTTTTTTTTGTCCGTGTCTAGAATTATTCATGTGAAAAGTTTCTTGAATTATTTGAAAGCAGATAATTCCTGTAGGTGAACCTTAAATATAGTCACCCAACACCACATCCAATTCCTCATAATGGAAAATTCTGCTTGAAGATCTCCCAGTCCTAAATATCATTTATCACCCTCAAACACAATGGGGGCAGACTGGCGTATTGTGCACCAATCTTAATGTTTGTATTACCTGGCACGCAACATGAGAGAATTAAAATCTGTGCCAGGTCCAGGCTGATGTAGATTTTAACTACAAGCTGTATGTAGCCTTGTTTGTATGCAGGGGTTGGAAAGTAAGATCTCTCCTTATGGAGACTTTGCCATTTAGGCAGCCTTGCAGATGTGTGGAGACTTACAGCCATTGATGCTCCACTGGGGGATTTTGACAAATATGCAAATATGTTTTTCAGGATGGGATAAGGAAAACATTGCCTCATAGCTACCTTGTAAAGCAGCCCCCTTTACATCAAGAATGACTTTCAGAAAGTCTCATGACATGATGTGGGTTTAAAGCATAACCAGTATACATAGCTGCCTTAAAAGGTAGCTAAAAGAGGCAGTGGTTTACTTATCCCATCCTGAAAAACTAATTTGCATATTGTTCATATGCAGGTATACTTAAAGGGAACCTGTAACTAGATTTTACCCCATTAAACTACCAACCCCCTCTGTTAGTGGATGAAATGTCCTTTCTAGAATTCCCTCTTATATGTGAAATATTTCTACCTATATTTTTACCTATAAAAGAAAATCCTTCAAGGTCATGTGAAAATGACCATAGAGTCATATTTTACCTAAGATGAGTCAAGTTTAAAAGCTACATTTCAGTGTCACTTTTTATCTTCCCCTTTTGTCAGTTCTATAGGACCTAGAAACATGATTGTTGGTATCAAATTAAAAGTAAGAATCTAATCTTTCACATCACATCAGACTTATGGTTATGTGATCTACCAAACCTGAGATATGGGCAGTTTGAAAAAGCAGGAATTTGATTTTTATCAACAGCTAACATTTCCAAATGTCTTTAACTGCCTGTATCTCATAACCAAAAGCCTGATTCCGATATGAAATATAAAATTCTTATTTCTTATTTTCTTAATTCTTATTCTTTTCCCACCCTACTTAAGGGGGCTGCTAGTTTCATAGTAGTTTCATAATATGTATAAGGATGGAAAAAGTCCATCAAGTCCGACCTTTAAGAATTAAACTTTTTTTAAACTTTTTTTTCCCCTATAACCCGTAATATTTTTACTTGAGTCCTCCATAACAACCTCCTGCGACAGAGAGCTCCATAGTCTCACTGCTCTTACAGTAAAGAACTTTTGTCTATGGCCGTTTTAATGGGGTAAAATCTAGTGAAAGCTTCCCTTTAAGGCAAAAAGTCCATGATATAAACCCGATCTTCAATTTTTCAGAGAATAGGGTAGTTAGGAAAGGGTCTAAAAGTAGTACTTTATTTTAAACCCATTGTAACCTATCACAGCCCAGTTTTCATATCAAATACTTAAGAACACCCGACTTACATACAACCCCTAGTTACAAACGGACCTCTGGATGTTGGTAATTTACTGTACTTTAGTCCTAGGCTACAATAAACAGCTACAAAAGTTATTAAAGGTGTCTACAATGAAGCTTTATTGTTAATCCTGGTTCTGGTGACAACCCAACATTTTTAAAATCCAATTGTCACAGAGACCAAAAAAAAAAAATTGCCTGGAGCTGCAATTATAAAATATACAGTTCCGACTTACATACAAACTCAACTTAAGAACAAACCTACAGAACCTATCTTGTACGTAACCTGGGGACTGCCTGTACTGATCTTGGAATTCTGATTGGTTGCGATGGCCAAAAAATTTTATTTTTTGTTCCGGGAATTGCCACTTACATGCACCTAATGTCAGAAGGCTCAACTCTTATATTGTTCCTAATGTAGCATGGATCTCCAATGGTCTTCCATTTTTAAACTGTTGGAAGTAGTGATGAATTTGAGTCACATCCGTACTCCTGCCAACTTTCCAGGGATACAGGGATACAATGCACTTTAAGCGGTGCCATGGTCATTTACTGAATTTAATTACATTTAGTGGGGTTCATTTTCGTGCAGTTTTTAAGCTGCAGAGATCAATAACTGGCTGGCAGCTGTAAATGGCAGCTCTCCTGTCTGCTACACGCGTTCTGTGTTATTCCTGAGGGGCGGCTCGGATGAACAGCAGTTATAGGAGTCTTGCAAGCGCCCATCCACTTCTCTAACATTTACGTCACATGTGGATCAATAACTTTTTTTTTTTTTTGTAAAGCAAGCCATTTAGCAGGAAGAAATGCCGAGAAGAAATGAGAAATTGTAGTTCTTTTCTAACACGTAAATCCTGATGCACGGAGCTCGTGAGGTGACATCGCACACCCTACAATTTGTTAAACTGCTGGTTTATTTTTCCTTACACTGTAAAATGGCTCTTCCTTGCACAATGATCAGACATTGTTGTTCCAGAAGTTCATATTTTTATGCTTTATAATATACTGGATGTTCAGCCAAGCACTATAACCTTAGAATGATGTTTTATGGTCATCGTAGTCCAGACAAATCGGGAACAAAATGTCTGTGCACTATATACCCCCCCCATTGGGTTCCGTTCTCTTGAAGGGAACCTATTAACCTTTTTGACTTATCTAAACTGCTATTGTAAAAGAAGGAACAACACAGGTACCAAAATAGAAGACGTAAATTATATTGTAAGTCACGGTACAATGTCACAGGCTTGACCCTAATATAATATTATACACCAGCCCAATGATACAGCCTCACCGGAGTTATAACAAAGAGGTCCAATGCTTGACCGTCACAAATTCTGCACAGTCGCATATAAGCACTCATCATTGGTGATTGCATTTTGTAGAATTGGTGAAACTTACCTGTGTTGCATTTACTTTGTAGGCTTGACCTGAGCTTCATGCTACAATCTCCGTTTAAAGAGAGTGTAACAGAAACTAAAAATGGTCTTCCATTCACTCTCCGTTCCCCATATAATTTAATTGACTTTGCGTTATCTTTAGTTATGCATCCGTTTTTAATACCAGGGAGAAAAGATGTAGGGTTGTTCAAGAGATAGAAAAACCATTGATGTGGCCGGAGAGGGGCTGCTTTAAAAAATAAACATGTACTTGCCTACATGGTCCCCCCGGCAGCTGTTCTTAGACAGCTTAAGGGTTCATTCACACGGCCATCTGCGGGGACGTAGATGCGGCCACAAATTTGCGGCCGCATCTACGTCCCCATAGACGGCAATAGCGGCACGGCGGCGATATGGTGCGCACTCCAGAAAAAGATAGAAATGCTTTTCCCTGGTGGGCGGCCCTGGTGGACTGTTTCCTATGGACGGAGGAGGGATCACCTCCAGGAGGGGGGGTCCACTCCAGCACACGACGGGCATACTGCGTGTGAATGTACCCTAAACACGCACACCCGTCACCATATCCCAGGATCTGATATAGTCCTGGGACAGGGGACGGGTGGGTGTGCCCGGCCGGTTGGAAGCTGTATGAGAGCAGCTTCCATGTCCCTGTAAGTAAACAGTGGCACGGCAAAGAGTGACTGTGGTGCGAGACACCGGGAGGGACCGAGGAGGTATTTTTTTAAGCAGCCCCAGTCCACATTGATGGTTTTTTAAAATATTTCGCGGAAAACCCCTATAATAACAGATTGTGCAACGTAACCTGCTGATGTGGAGGTGTGAACTTAGCTTTGGGCTCTGCAAAAATACTGATTATTACTGATTATACAGCTCAGCACAGAGACATTGGGGGTTATTTAACATACGCCCGCACAGCCCCTTCTGCACAGCCCGGTACATCAAGAGGCTCCAGCCTCTTGACATATCGTGTGGATGGCATTGCAGCGTTTATTTCTACGTCAGGTCAAACCTGGTGTAGAAATATTTAACGGCATGCAAACGTTCACATTTTAAATTTCTCCACCTGCAGCTTGTGCGCAGACATGGGGCAGAAATGCCTCGCACACCCCCCACCTTGCCACCGACTTTTATTGGCATGAGTTGCAAACTTATCCCAAGTTATCCCAAGGCATTTAGGGTTGCCAGAACTTCGATTTTTTGGGGCTCTTTACTGTGTCATCTGCTTATGGAATGTGTGTGTGCAGGATATTAGGTCATTTACCTATATACAGAGGTTTTGCTCTGCTTTCTTGATAAGTAAAGTGAAGCCTCCTGTCTTTTACCTCATCAGCCAGACATTCCTGTCCATAAAATGGCCTCAGATGGAGGTTCGTGTGATCTTATCTGTCCAAAAATAAGATCAAGATTCTGGCAGGGTGATTGTTCATGGAAAGATAAGAATACATGATCTTTCATCTGCGGCCATTTTATGGTCAGGAATGTCTGACTTTTAGGTAAAAGTCCGGAGCAGAACTCTATGAAAGTGGAGCAGAACTTATCATAGATGTGTCTCAGTAAATTACCTAACATCCCCCCCACACACTTATACATGCATTACAGAATACAAGAAGTAAAGTGGCTAATCCCTTTAAGTTGTTGGAAACTTTTTCCTTGATCACTTTGGCCTCTTAATCTTTTGTCTTGCCTTAGTGGTCCAGCAAACATCGGGGCTTGCACATGTTTGTACCAGCTATGGTGGTTGGCTAAGTTTCTTTACATCCCCAAAACACAGGTCAACTGCCACTACTATGAGATATATGTACGGTAATAAATATCTGTCCTATCTGGGTGGCAGCATCCACTACAGAATGTAGCAGGCAATCAGCTTGATTTCTAGAGCTAAGCACATCTTGAAGTAGATTAATATTATATAAGAGTCAAGGATTTCCTCTCTTTCGGAGAGGATTAGGAAGCTGTGAGGATAATATTTGAACATTTTGCCTGCTAACACATAGGCCTTGGAAGTGCACCGCGCACTATGTACAGGACAATGAACGGGATTGATCTTTCTATAGTATCGGCTGTAATCTCTGCTCACCACCAAGAATGAAATGCTAAATAGGACAGTGCCAACTGGAACATCTGCTGATCAGTTGTCGACTCCAGAGGCAATGGGGAAAAAATCATTGGGATTTAAACTGTTGGAAGTAGTGATGAATCAGATTTACTTACCCGGTGCGTTCGCAATCCAACGGCACGTTCTCTGCGCTGGATTCGGGTCTGGCCGGGATTCATCAAGGTAGTTCCTCTGCCGTCCACCAGGTGGCGCTGCTGCGCTGAAAAGCATCTGAACGCGCTGGAGTTCACCGGGCCGGACCAAGTGAAGGTAAGCGCGTCCCAAGCGACACATTTCTTTTTTAAAATGCGGCGGTTTTTCCGAATCTGTCTGGTTTTCGCTCGGCCACGCCCCCCCATTTCCGTCGCGTGCATGCCAGCGCCGATGCGCCACAATCCGATCGCGTGCGCCAAAATCCCAGGGCAATTCAGGGAAAATCGGCGCAAATCGGAAATATTCGGGTAACACGTCGTGAAAACGTGAATCGGGCCCTTAGTAAATGACCCCCATAATCTTTATAATCCAAATGAACTATTATGAAAAAATTTGGTGACCAGTTATAGAATATTTTGGCAGTATAGCATATATTATTACAATCATTGATATTAGTTTTTTGCTTTTTGCTCGATTTGGTCAATGGAGCTCATTATGACGACTTCTGTGTAAACCTGTCATTAGGCTTAATAATGATAACCTGATAAGTTTCCTCTTAATAAATCTTAGAAAAGGTAAGTTTTTTTTTCAAAAAATAAAACTCATCTTATCAACCGCCTGTTGATAAGATGAGTTGGTCTGCTATCGGTCTCTGTTGATATGGGTTTTCTTGACTTTTAAGGAATTTCCAGGTAGACTTTTGTTCTTAAAATACTGAGGGTTTAAGGTTAATTGAACACTTATTAGTTAAATTGCAGTATAAATAAGAGCCACAATGATGTTTTTTTTTATTCTTCAAACTAATACCCTATGGGGCACATTTACTTACCCATCGGCGGAGTTCACGAAAGTGCATTCACTAAGATTGTACATGTGTTGTGCATGTATGTGCATGTCTCGTTCATGTATCGCTTCCCCGCTCAGGTCCAACGGAGTTCACCTTCTACTTCCTGGTGCATGTAAGTGTATTGTCTTGCGACACAATTGGAAAGTTAAATCCCGCGCTCAGTCCAAATCAGTTGGATCGTCCGACAGCACACCCCCAATTTTTGTTGCATGAAAGCCAGCCCAGCTGCGCCACAATCCGATCGCGTGCAACACAAAACCCTGTTAAATACCTGTCAAAGCTGCTCAAATCCCGAAAACCGCGAACAGTCCGACAAAAGTGCGATATGCGACCCTTAGTAAAGAAGCCTCTATGCGTCAGGTTATGTCAGCGTACCATAGTTCGTTCCCATAGAAATCTTCCTTGGCAGATATCGGTAGTCACACCTTCCATGCCTCAGAATACTGTATTTTGATTAATTCTAATTTTAGATCCTAATAATACATGGAGTTAATCCCACTAAATTTAATACGTTTCTGAAATTCCGAGTTGTATGATATGAACTAAAAATTAATTCTGCTGCCCTTTTATATGAGAAACAGTGGATGAATTAAATAAGGTTGAGGGCTAATCTTTCAAGGTTTAGTGATATCCTTTCTATGAGGCTTATTAGACTTCACAACTACATTATATATTTAAGCTTTCGCTTCCTATATGCCAAGTATAGCCAAGCTGAAGTTTTATGTAATTTTATTATGTAAAATACCATATATACTCGGGTATAAGCCTAGTTTTTCAGCACAAAAAAATGTGCTGAAACCCCAAACTCGGCTTATACTCGAGTTAAAAAAAATATATGTTTTATCAGGTTTTTATGGTAAAATAAGGGGCCTCGGCTTATACTTGGGTCGGCTTATACTCGAGTATATATGGGGTAGTATAGATATATTATAGGATTGAATGAAATCCAAAGGTAATTTTTTTTGCCAATATTATACAAGTTCAATTTTTTGCTGTGTGCTAAACTACGTTTCTCTCTGTATCTTACCGGTGGGTCTCAATACCCTTCCTGATGCTGAAACTGCATGGACTGTGCTACACTTTAGGTTGGAGTTGCTGATGATGATTAAACACCCATTAATAATGATGGAGATGACAATTCTACCTTCTAATTGTCTACTTTAAGATCTCTTCGATTTTGTATGCATGTAGTCCCATGTTGGGTTTATGCACTTTTTAGATGGTATAGATTTTTGGAGAGATGATTCACGATGAAGAGGCCAGTAGTACCCTAACAACTTTACTGGAAATTACATATCCACATCAAACTGCCTCCAGAGCTCCAGAGCTCATTACCAGGGCCCCAGGCTGTTACACAGGAGCACTTCCCACTCCCACTATGTGAAATTAGAGCAGATAGAGGGATGGTGGAAGTGCAAAGGGGAGGTTAAAATAGTCTGTGAAAATGCAGCATGGAGGGGCACTGGTAACACCGCCTATAACCCTTCAAGCTTATTACCTCAGGCTCAATTTTTAAAAGTTTATTTTATAAGGAAGGAGGCCGTGGATAACAAATATAAGAAGATTCCTAGAATATTCACTTTCACTTTGGAGAGTAAAGGTGAGATTAGTAACTAGGTCTTTAAATGGAGCTGGCCTTTAATCCTTGACTGCTACATAAGGCCATTTTTTAATTTTTGTTCACTTTGAAAGTCAAATACTCTTGAATTCCCTGTTCACTTGAGGACATAAGGAAAGCTCTTAGTGCTAACCATGGAGACGATTTAAAGTGCTCTCCTGACATGTCCGTTTCAGGAATACCAGAGCACAACACAGAGTTACAAGAAAAAGCTAAAAGCTAAAATGAGAGAGAGAGAAACATAGGATGAGTCTTGCGATGGTACTGAATGCTTCACTAGGTAGCAATGTGTCTGAATAGTCACAAGTATCATTGTTATGTAAATCTAAAATAGCGCCAAAAACTACTTGAAAAAACCCCCATTAGGGTGCGACCAAGTGTCAAATACATTGGGGCACATTTACTAAGGGTCTTTCGGACGCATTTCTGTCAGGTTTTGCCGAATATTTCCGATTTGCCCTCAATTGCACAGGGGTTTTTGGCGCATCGGCACCGGCTTTCATGCAACACAAATCGGGGGGGCGTGGCTGTTGGACAACCCAACTGATTCGGACAAACCGCGGAATTTAAAATTCAAATTGTGTCGCTAGACATGCACTCACATACACCAGGAAGAAGAAGGTGAACTCCGGAGGACCTCAGCGGGGAAGCAACACATGCAGGAAATTGGACACACAATCTTAGTGAATCGCGGCAGCTCCGAATCCTCGTCGGACAACGCACCTCGGAGATCGCAATGGGACGTGTAAGTAAATGTGCCCCATTGGGTTATGATGAGCGTGGTCAACATTGACGTTTCTTGAGATGTTATTGTGGGCTTCTGGACATTTTATGGTTTTGTTTGGTAAGCTAGAATAAGACTATGCTAGAGGAACATAATCCATCATATTTTTGTAGGCCTCTGAGGGAAGTAATATACAAAGGTGGAAAATTATATTGAGGCTAAATTTTTAGAACAGAAAATTCAACTCTCAAAACAGACTGCATAGTGGTCCACAAGGTTATGTATATCACTCCCTGCGAAGGACTGAAGAATATTCTCATATATCTATTATTTTATTGGTAGGTTACCTCTTATGACATCCCTATTAGTATACAACCATATTATTCCTGCATATCTTATGAAGGTAAGGATTGGCTGTCGCCTTGGAAAAGCTCAATTATGCATTTCCATGGGACCCAAAATCTATTTATAGTCATATCTGTATCCACTAGTGACAGCTGTTTTATAGAAGGAGAACCTGACTTATTGTCTATGAAACAATACAAATTACCATTACAAAGCTAAAGTAACCACTTTCTATGTAACCTTGGAGAAAGTCACCGGAGATAATTATTAGAGCTGGTCCCGTTCTATACTTGTGGTTATCTAATTGCTCATTAGATTCTAACAATGAGTATAATTGGTCTTTACATGGAATTCATATGTGTGCAATGATATTATATTGGATATTATGACTTGTGTAAAGGTGCAGTACGTTGGCTCTCGGTAATAGGGGGGGGGGGCTGTGCACAATGTAAAGCGCCATTTCCCTGCAAAGTCGTTAAAATAACTCAGCTGCAATAATCAGGCAATTATAAAAAAAACGCCGTTAAAACCAAAAGACCTTCTAATGAAGACGCTCCTAGGTCTCGGTCCTCCCCCGCTGCTTTTATGATGCAGCCGCTTTATGGCTGAGACCTCGTTTTTTTCTCTGATGGGAGGATGCTGGAGAGTTGCCATGGCAACAAGAAAGCCGCAGAGGCCTGGTGAATAACAATGGGCAGGCTGGTGGTTGAGCGAAACAAAAGGAAAGCTGTTTGTGTATCCCCAGGACGCGCACAGGGTGTTTATTGTCTACACTTTGCATCTGTGAGGTTCACCACTGTTTTCAGATGCTAATTCAACCCAGAAAGAGAAGAGCCAGGTGCATGACTGAAAGGAAAAGTTAAGGAAAAGATAAAATAAAAAAAAATACACATACAACGCTTCCGGTTTTCACTAATAAAGAAATTGGACGAGTGAATAGGTCTCGTCAAGCGGTCATTTTGTCCATGACAACACAAGCATGCTAACTTGGGTGGGTAACTGCATCTAAGGGTGTTTTTGCATCAATTTTTGACATTCTTAGGAAAGCTGTATGATCCGATCCCACACAGAAATATGATGCAAGGACTCCCTGCCTACACCGGTACACCAAATGCATATTTACTATAAATATGTGTATTTATTAGTTTCTCGTTTCACTATTCTCCCATGTAGTTTAACAGGAGACGTCAATGGAGGCTATATATTTATAGATCTAGAATAGATTGTAAGCTTTTTGGACTATAAGACACATTGGATTATAAGGCGCACCATCAATAAATGCCTGCTAAAACGTCTAGGTTCATATATAAGGCGCACCGGATTATAAGGCGCACCTGATTGTAAGGATGAATGACCAGCAGGTGGCAGACCTGTTCACAGTACAAGGCAGCTGTTGTCTGTAAGTACGGTTCATATATAAGGTGCACTGGACTATAAGGCGCACCTTTGATTTCTGAGAAAATCAAAGGATTTTTTGTGCACCTTATACTCCGAAAAATACAGTATTCAGGCAGGATGCTCTGCTATCACAAGTACCGTAGATGTTTGACATCTTTTACACTACTTACGTTCTCAAATTCCTGCAGATTTTTCAGGTATCCAATGTTTGACATCTACATACATTTTGCACATGTTTTGTTGGTGTTCCCATTCAGGTCACGTTCCAACTTAGTCATCACTGATTTATATGATGGGATCCTTTAGGATATCCAATTTTATGTATTTGCAATAACATTTGATGTCTCCTCATCAGAGGAAGCCGCAGTGCGTGATGATGTGCGATTGTCTCTTTGGTCATGGAGCTGCTATTACAGTATTGATTGATGGCTTCATCTCCATTTCTGTCTCCCCACTGAACTTTCACAAAGGAAGGAACAAAGGGCCAAAGCCAAATGCAATCAATGTGCCCTGGCAATGACATTGTGAGGGAATCTTCTTAATCATTTACTAAATCATAGATGGTCACAATGGAAAACACATGCTTGGCAATACAACATACACTACAAGATGTACTTGTACTAGAAAATACTAGAAAATTAGCTTCCTTTGTACAATGTCCTTCCAGTGCCCAGACGCTGGAGAGATGCCCACTGGCACCTAGAGATCACTCCCTGTCTTATAAAGCAAAACACTTGTATTAGGCTACATTCACACGAATGTATGGGGGACGTATATATGGCCAACGTATATACAGCGTATATACGTCCCCCATACACTTCTATAGGCTCACGGTGCTGTACGGTGCTGTACCGCTCTGTAGCCTGTAGAAAGATAGGACATGTCCAAACTTTTTACATGATACAGTGTATATGCCTATGGAGAGGGGCGGGGGTGAGCTGCCCTCATCCCCTGCTCCTCTCCGCAGCGCCGATGTATTCTCACCGTACTACAGTACAGCGGGCGTACATCGTCTGAAAGTAGCCTTAGATGTAGTGTTACTGCTACAGACTCTTTGTTATACTTTAATTGTGATTATGATTATTACGTATGTTCATTATGACCCCCAAACAAATAAAATAAAAATGTTTTTGCCATCCACACACTGATAAATCCCTGATTTCAAAGATTTCACAGACAACTACAGACATAGTTGATTTAGAGCCCCAAATTCAGCTGACAGGTCTTTTTTAAAGGGGGATGTAGCATCGCAGTTACATCAGTTTTCAGTCATCAAAATGACTCAAAAATGTCTCCCAAATTTTCCGATTTGCATCACTTTTTGTGAGTAGTGGACGAACCCCCTTTGCTTTTCAGACAGCTTACTCCACATTTATCATTTGAATTCGGATGTGGTAGGAAGATTTATGAAGTGCAACTCTTCATAAAGTTAGCGCGCAAAGCACCCCAGTAAATTGCTGCACCAAATTTGGGACTTTTTAGCAAAAAAGTCACAAATCCACTTCAAACATTAAAAAGGGTGGTCCACTATCACAAAACATTACCAGGGTAAGTACAAGACCCTAATAGGGTCACCAATATACTACTCACCCTTGTAACTTTTTTATAAAGCCACCAGGATCAGAAGGTTGCATGAACCACCGGCAGCAGGACTGTATGCATGCCCCTACTGTCATAATCACCCCATAGCAGTGGTTGGAGGAGTGTCCCAAGGACATCTGCACACCCACCAACCATTGCTATGGGAGTGGTTATGACAGGAAGTAACAGGAAGTCCTGAATCTTCCTGCCGTCAGTTCACGTAATGGTCCCGGTAGCTTCACAGAAACGTTATCAGGGTAAGTACTATATGGTTGATCCTCTCACTATACTTGTATACCACAGTTGTCATGCTGTCTTAGCCACTGTTTTAAGTCTAATGTGCGAAACACATCCATAGAGCTTACAAGACACTGGAAGGAGATGCATCCCTTTAGACAACTAAACTATGTGCAAAATTGTCAATTTAAATACCTGTATACCAGTAGCCAATAGTATAGTTAACACTAAAAAAAAGTATGGTAAATAATATACAGCCTAAGGCTACATTCACATGAACTTATGGGGGGCATATATACACCCCACATACATCGCAATGGCCTCACGGCGCTGTACGGGAGTGGTACGGTGCAGCACACGTGCGGCACCGTACCACTCCGTACCCAATTGAAAGGTAGGACATTTCATATCTTTCAACGGAATGTGGTGCCGGGTTCTATGTTAGGCTACGGAGAGGGGCAGGGATGAGGGGCGCTCTCCCCCTCCTCCTCTCCCTGGTGCTGATGTATGCCAGTCGTACTACATTGTGTGAATGCAGCTTAACACAGATCCTGGACTGTGTGAACAGATAAAACCTCTAAAAAACAACATGTGTTTTCCCTCTGGGGGAGTCACAAACTGATATAGCAATGCTGAGATAATAATCATTTATAAATATGCAAATTAGCCTTGCATAACTGATTTGGCAGTTTTGCCTTTAGGCAGCCACAAGTGCTCCATTTTTCTGGACATCAGTACCAGCCTTTAGCCACAATTGACATTTTTAGCGCCTGCATCACAGCTGAGATATCATAAAACAACAATTTTCAAAACTGCTGCACGTGTTCACAGGACCTAATATACAGGGCAGTATCAGTGCACTGGTTTCATGCTTATTACTTTTGGATTCAGTTATAAATTCGGTATATGGAAGTGCTATGTTACATGTCACCATCTTGAAGTATTTATATAATATGCATTACACTTATAGGAACTCTGCATTTTTTGAATCCCCCTAATGTTTGGATATGTGCCATTGGACCGACATTCGGTAGTTCCTTTAATATACTTTATTTATTTGCCCTACTGCCGGAGAACATTTTGACATTTGATTTTAATAAGTTAAATTGAAAGATACAGTATGGCAGCAATAACACAGCAGGATTTCCATTTCTGACTTGTCTGGCCGTGTACTTCACTCTAGTCTGAATTTCTCTAACAGACCAAATTGACTTGGCTCTTGGCGTAGCACACTCTGATCTCTCCTACATCATCCGCACAGTGCCGCTGCATTACAGACTATAAATGGATTTCATATAGAAACAAAGTTATAAGCTGTAGGAACCTATTGCTAAGTTATATTGCAACCACATGCCCCTTCCCTAAATCCAGAATGGATTTGCTGGAAATGGATGTAATTCTACCTTTAGGACAAAGGCCATCCATTCCTGATGTGATAGACCTCAAGACCAGATCACAGATTTTTTATCCAGAACCTATTATAAACTTAAAGTTTTATGCATTCCAGTACAGACAGTCCCCGGGTTACATACAAGATAGGGTCCATAGGTTTGTTCTTAAGTTGAATTTGTATGTAAGTCGGAAATGTATATTTTATAATTGTATAAATTATATAATTTATTTTTTTTGCCCCAGAGATAGAGTTTCAAAATTTTTTGTTGTTATGGGACCAAGGATTATCAATAAAGCTTCATTACAGGCACCTTACAGCTGATCATTGCAGTCTGGGACTATAGTAACATCCAGAGAGCTTCACCAGAGGTCACAATGGGCAGAGGGGTCCATCTTTAACTAGGGGTCATCTGTAAGTCTGGTGTCCTTAAGTAGGCAACCACCTGTATATATCAGTTAAATTTGGTTGGTCATATACTTTACATGCATATTCCCTGTTCCCTATTCATTTCTTGTTAAGAACCACTATTAACAAACAAGTAATAGTTATTTCATAATATAATATAATATATGTAATATTTCTAAACTTATTTTACAAATGTTGGTAAGTATTTGATCAAACTGCTGATAGAGATTGGAAACAGGGTCCGCAGTGGTAGCATAATGAAAATATATATACGGTATATTATTATATTTCATTTTGTCAAGTGTCTGGTAGACGTTGGTCAAGACAGGAAAGGTCCTGATGTTTCCATATAAACTAGTATACAATATACAATAGTATATTGTTAGTCAGCATAACACTTTCTAGTTATTGTTTCTTTCATGTTCCAGTGTGTCCTTTTCCAGAAAATTAACTTTGAAGTGAGAGGTAAATTGGTTGTATAAAGTCAAAGGAGGAGGAGAGTTTACCCTGGAGTGAAGGTGGGGAGCTCCGAATGCCTCCTCCTCTGTGATTGACATTGTGCATCTGACTGTAGGAGATCTGGTTAGTGATGTCTCTGGATGTAGGACCATTAATTACAGTGAAGGAAGAAAGAGCTTGACTTCAGTGCTAAAATCCCCGCCTCCTTGACTTTATACAACCAATTTGCATCTCACTTCAAAGTTGATTTTCTGGATGATGCCACCACACTGGGTCATAAAAGAAACAGGATCTAGAAGGTGGTCAGCTGCTTGGCAACATACTGGTTGTTGTTTAGTAGACCAATTTCTGATGACAGCTTCCCTTAATGCATTTTTTATTCACTTTACACTTTCTAATTTACTGAAAGCACCAGGGATATTGCCAAAATGTTTCCTATTGTTGTGTGCTTCCTCTTATCTTGATTGACGGCTTTAGCATTATCTTAGGTCAGTCAATGAAGGACAGACATGTCTGCTGTGGGTAGCGGCATAATTCTACCGCTCTCACCAATCATACTGCACTTGAGAATAGGAACGGTAGGAACAGCCAGTGGACACTTGCCGATACAACTTTGATTCCTGTAGTATACTGGGGCAGATTTACTTACCCGGTCCATTCGCGATCCTGCGGCGGGTTCTCCAACACTGATTCTGGTCTTACGGCGATTCACTATGGTTGTGCGCCCGAAGTCCACCAAGTGTCGCTCCACCAATCCGTCGGGTTTTCCGACGGCCACACTCCCGATTTCCATTGCGTGCATGCCAGCACCGATGCGCCACAATCCGATCGCGTGCACCAAAAACAATTCGGCGCAAATCTGTAATTTTCGGGAAACCCGACGAAAAAAAGCGATTCGGGCACTTAGTAAAAGACCCCCACTGTGTCTATACTTTTACTGCACATCTTCTGGCGCAGATAGGGTAAAGTATGCTGACAGAAATCATTCAAGACTAACAAGACATTCATCGTATATGAAGATGGATAAGGTTTTTTTTATATCTATACAGAAATTATGATGGATTTGACTTTTCTTTCAGGTTTTATTTAGGAGTAAAAAAAGAAAATGAGCTGTGCCGGGGCATTCATCTTAATTTAGAGATAGTTTTGGAGTGCCAAATCTAATGTTCCTCCACAGGGAATTTTTATAGATGAATGCATAAAGATGCATTGCATTATATTTTCTTGAATATGCAACATTTTTGCATAATTTTTAATCGGTAATGTGCCTATAAAGGCATTGTATTTGCAATGATATCCTGGTTAATTTAATTTATTAAATTCATTATAAGGAGGGACCAGGGTGCTGAGATAAGGGAAGTTGTTTGGGCTAATCTTCTAGACTGGTCCTCTAAGATGCAAGAATAGTTGTCTTAGGGGACTTATCCCATTGTCCTATTATCTTAAGTATTATATGTTATGGAAAGTGTTTTGACACAACAGAATTCTGTTAAAGCCTGTGAGCATTAGTTATTCAGTGCAAAGATGCTGGGATTTGTAGTAGGATATTTTATTGACACTTCAATCACGTCTTACTTTCATTTTATGTCATTTTCGTAGCTGGCTCTGGTCCAATCTGATGTCTAATGCTACAAAATTGACCTTGAGTAGCCCAGGCACGGTCCTCCTCCCGACCTGTCCATCCATCTCTATCCTCATGCCTCTGTTATCTGGCTCAAGAGTCGAGCAGAATAATTTATTATTAGGTTGTGTGATTGCGTTTTAGGTAAAATGATGTTTGGAATAAATGGTAGAGAAAAACCAAATCCTATCCGTCATTAAATCACACTCTGCTCAGAAATCGTTGGCTGTCAATGTCAGGCCCTTTTCTATTATGCATTATTGAGCAGAGCAGATAGGCGGCTGGTCACACAGCATAGTATTCTTAGAATGAATCATACCCTTGCTCCAGTTATCCAGGTCATCCTGGAAAAATCAATTCAAAGTGGAGAATGGTGATAAAATGTACATGCTTGTGCAACTTGAGAGCAAGTTTTCATAGGTTGCTGCTGTTCCTCTGTTATTCCCTCTAAAACATTTTCGGATAAATTGGATCTATTCCAACTTCAGCACTATCCAATGTTGCTAGGGGCAGACTGTTTAGTGACCCATCCCTTTGACCAGGGGACTAATAACTCCAAGTTGATAATTTACTTTAGGATGAAATAGCTCTAAGTAAAAATGCTTCAGAATTGCCATCCATTGAAGTATTTACCAAGTCCAGGAATAGAGGACATCTCCTGCAGGTCCAATTCAAAAACAGCTACTGCAGTGGTGGCCCCTATGCAACTCCAATGCCATGTGTTCTATAGACAGCCCTGGCTTTAAATGGCCACAATGTACAATGTTACGAGAGAAGAGTTTCTAGTTGGTAATGGAACAGAAGTTTTTGTGAGAAACAGAGATTACCTGTGGGACGGTTGGCTGATTAGTTAAGAGATATTTGCAGGTGTTAGAGATTTTTATCTGGGGCTCAAAACCCCCATTGCATGGTGACTTTCAAATGAAATCTTTCATGGCTCCCGGTATCAGTGAGGAGAGAACAAACCCAAGACGCAGACACGGTCTTCAGATGCACTCTGTTTATTTCCAAAAACCACACTGTATATCAAAACAGAAAAATCAGCGTTAAAAGGAGATATGAATACTGTAATGCTATTGGCCATAATGAATTTACCAGCGCATTCTCGGAAAAGGTTAATAGGCCTTGTTTTCAGACATGTTTATATTAATTTCCCTGAGAAGAAGGAGATAAGCTGGTGCTAGAACCAAAATATAACAAAAGATGAAGGACAGACTGGCGTCTCATTAAATGTCAAGGGAATTAGTTGGCAGGTGAGCAAACAGGTTACAAAAAAATGAAGTTTGAATCATGACCTTAGCTGGATAGTGCTTGACCCCCGGCATGATCCCCCGACTAATACTTAAAATGGCTTCTGTTTTGTTCTCTTGCTCAAAGATGGCCGCCTTAGAGGAATATATCATTAACACAGGGGAATAGGTTGTGTACACATTTTTAAGTCTTTCTTTTATTATGAATTGTGTTACCAGAGAGGAGAGGCAGAGGAGAAATGTGGAGAGAGGTGAGTTAAGTATGAATTGGAGGGTTCTTAGAGTTAGCTGGAAGACTCATAAGCTACTTTTTATGTTTATATGTGTTTTTATTCATATATTGTAACTGGTTAGGACCTTTAATGACTGTGCTAGTAGAGACCTTTGAGGACTTTCAATGCATTGTATTGCTTTACTAACCTTTGTTCCTACATAATGTATGTTTTTATAACTCGTAATACTACGTGTAGTCTACTTGTTTGCCTTCCAATACTTGCAGCTGTTTGGGGTATAATTTATCCTGGCGACAGCTGTGGGCTTTCATGGGTCCTACTGTACTAGTGCAAAAGGAATGCTTTGGAGCTGGAGCCTCCTCGCTGGATATCCGTAAAGTGTTATAGTAATTTAAAAAATAATAGATCTAGCCGCCAAGCTGTCAGATTTTAATAACTTTCTGTAATATTACTTTTGTGGTCAAAGTAGATGCATTCTGCTCTTATGAGTATCACTAAGTGTCGATTGCTCTGAGCGAATCTGCGGAGTCTGGATTAGAATTTTCCTTGGTAACATTCCATTACTACAGCTGTTCCATGTTCCGGGAGCCCACAGGCAATAATCAGAAAGCTTGTAATTAGAGGAAGGACCAGCAGGAACCTAGATTAATAGACTGGCCATGTGATCAGCCCAAGCCTTCACAGAAATAAACACATGCTAATTTTATGGGGTGCAGACATCTGTCCCCGTCCCTCCAGTTCAGATACCGAGAACATAGTCAGCATATTAAACACAGAGGAATGGAGGATCTTCACGTATCCCCTATAAATTATTGTTTTTTCAATGTGTTCTCTACTGTGTATCATTCTTCCACGCTTCATTAAGAGCATCTCTTTCCCAAGGTGGCAACTCTAGAAGAGGAAATGAGTGCCTTGGTGTCAGGCTGACCTTTGAGTCAGGATTTAGTGTTTTTAGACTGATATACTGGTGTGTAGACCCAGTGGACTGGACAGAAGCAATTATTTCCGCGTAGGAGTTTGTTGTGAACTTGCTTTTACTATATAGGTTCAGCGGCTCAGTTGGCATACATTTTTTTTTTTTTGATCTTTGATAAATTAGCTGTGTCATCGAGAAGTGGGTTACATTTAATATAACCCGTTTAGTGCCAAGTCAGCACTCGACATCATTAATCTCAGATTTTGTCACACAGACATATAGGAGACGCTAAGGAAACAACTTAGCGGAAGAGTAATTAGTTAACCCATCCAAGTGGAATGGTTAAAAGGCTGTAAATAATAAGAATAGGCAACCACCTTAATCATTAGAATATAAATCTTGTATCATAAAAAAATAATTAAAAACTACTATTAGTTTATGGAATTAAGTACAGGAAAAATGTTCCACATTTACCTGGTTTTGTGGGGGCACATAATCGTTACAGCCGTGGTGAAGTGACAATTTTTGTGTTGCGCTTTAGGTTTAAAGTATAATTAAAGTAAATTTATAATTGAAAAATTAAAATAATGGCAAAGACTGTTGTACCTATGAGATGGGGAGAATGGGGTTTAAAGTTTCTGCGTATGTACACCATAAACTGATGTACCGTATATACTCGAGTATAAGCCGACCCAAGTATAAGCCGAGGCCCCTAATTTTACCACAAAAACCTGGGAAAACCTATTGACTCGATTAAAAGCCGAGGGTGGGAAATGCATCGGTCACAGCCTCCCCATTTATACAGCCTGCCGGTCCCTGCCCCATATTATATAGCCAGCACCTGCCCCCAGTATATAGCCAGCTCTCTGCCCCACTATATAGTCAGCCCCCTGCCCCAGTATATAGCCAGCCCCTGCCCCAGTATAAAGCCAGCAGCGGGGGATGCCGGAAAGGTGAGTTTTGATATATTTTTTTTACTCGAGTATAAGCCAAGTTTGGGTTTTCAGCAAATTTTTTTGTGCTGAAAAACTAAGCTTATACTCGAGTATATATGGTAACTTAATGGCATATAGGTTTCATATTGTAACCATTTTGACTACATATTTCTTTTGAGAAATGTCATAAAAACTAGTGAAATGGAAAACCAAAGAAGCTGCCCAAAGCTATAATTTTCTGAAATGATTGCTGAAATCTCTTTGGGGTTCTGCTCTTTTTTTAAAATCCTCCGAAATAACTGAAGATCTAGGTTTTGTTGGACTAAACATCCAACTCTCTGACATCCGACCTTGACTATTTCACAAATGTTTTTGAAAGGGTCTTATGGGGTTGTACAAAATCGAATAAGTAATTATCGAAGAATTGGGTAAATGAATGCAATAGAATATTAATGATATATCAGATTTGATATTTTATGTAAAATTTTTATGTTGGAGTCAGTATATTTTACCCAAATCTAACTCTGACTCCTGGGTAACTGATTATCTTTATATAACTGTTGAATGATAAACTGTTGACTGTTTCTGGTTTCACTGAAATAATGTTTGTGGTTGTTTTATGAACATACCCTTTAAATTTTAGGAAAACCTCAATAAAAATGTTGTACTGTAGTATAAACATCACGACAAGTTACTGTTCATAGCTAACAATGACTTTTTTTTCTTTCTCTCCCTCTCTCTTCCGCATATTCTCCTGCCTTCTCCTGTGTGTGGAAAATATTTTTAACAAAAATAAGGTAAGAAATGTATCATTCATTTTTTATTTTATTATATTTTTGGCTTACTTTTAGTTAGTGTAGCCCTAAAATAAATATGTAATATAGAAGCAGCACAGGTAGCTCACGGTATGTGTGCAGTATATTGGTATTATATCCTGGCGGAGTGTTTCTACTTGTTTCTCCTGGTAGATATATAACTGCAATTAAAGTTGTGATCCCTTCCAGCAGTGAGGAGAAGTCATATTTTTAGAACAGCTCCCAAGTATATGTTATAAGCTGCAATTCATCTTGGAGGAACACGTAGACTAGAAAGAATTCACTTTATCTGCATTGCTTATTATATATCATTTATTTAGAAGTGTGTGATTATGTTTTGGAGGGGGAGGTGGAGGGGGCTTTGTTCTGCAAATAAATTATATTTTTATAAAAAATTTAACACCGTGAGGATTGTGCACAAATTAGGTAATGGGAAAAGGTTATAAGGAGGCAAGTACCTCAACATAAAACCTGTGTGATATGAATAGCCAGATGTTAGATGTTCTTCAACCAGGTCTGAAAAAATATCTAATATTATAAGTAGGATTTTGACAACTGGGATCTTGACTGGTTGTCAGGATGAAGAGTGAGTGGTGAAGTTGGATCCCTATTGACTGTAAAGTGATTGTACATTATTATAAACTAGAGGTGTGCGGACCCATTCGGGTTCACCAAGTTTAGCTCTACCTCAGACAAAAGTAAATGCCATCAGTGCGTTTGCTGGGGGCAAACTAATTGCCGGTGTTACCAGCAGGGTGAGCCTGAACTTTTGAAGTTCATGTTCGGCGCGGACCAGTACATTGTAATTTGGGTCCACTAATCCGTAACTATAATGGTATTCTATAAGGGATCTTTCACACAAGTCCAGAACAATCTGTTTCAAAGACATTGTCCTATAGAAATAAATGGGAGGGTTTGAAAAATAAATAAAAAATAAAAATAATATAGGGAATCCTGGTCAAAATCTGCATTGAAAAGTTAGTATTTCTGGGAAAAAATCCAGTGCAAATACAGTTTTGTGAACTGCCTCTTAAGGGGTGGTCCAAGATAGTGATATTGATGACCTATGTTACAAAGTATGAGATTGTTGAGAGTCTGACCGATTAGATGATCGTCGAGTAGCAGAATTACTATGGAGAGCTATATAATATAGAGAGATATAGCTTGCCAATTGCCGCTACACATAGTCTTTAGTTAGTCCAGCGCTGAAGTTTTGTGGAACCAACTGAACATTAGGTGTCCCAAGTGTTGGACGCCCCACAATCTATAATTATTAAACTATCCTATGAATAACTCCTCAATCAGCATCCTAAAACAGCCTCCTTAAAAGGGACTAATTAGTAGGTTTGGGGCCCCTAAATTTTCAACATGCCTTTATGCAGCTGGGGTTGAGGGTCCTAAACCTTTTTACCCTTTTCTGCATTCCTGAGATTCCGGAGGAAAAGGGCAGTGGTGGTGCCTGAAGTTCACTTGGGTCCCTGCCCCATGAGTACTGGGCACAAAGAAGTGGTGGTCAGTATACCTCACTTCAATGTGCCTGTGCCCAATGTTCAGTGAAGCAAAGGTGCCATACCAGACATTAAAAGGGTGGCACGGTTTCTTATTTTATACAGCCGTTTGAAATCAAACAAATAAATAATAAAATTCAATGAATAGATAGAGCAGGTGACGTAAGTTCATGCAATTCTACACAGTAACAGGAGGATTTAATAGAACTGTGCCTAAAAATAAAGCTGTAGCAATATTCACGTCATATAATGCGTATCTGCTTGTGAGCCCAACCTCGGCCTATAGTCTGTAAAAGTAATTTATATTCCCTTGGCTGCTCTGTATTCACATCACTCCTGCTGCTGCTAATGGAAGTGATTCATTTGATAACATGTTTCGGATTTGCTGTTAATGCAGTTCCTTCATCTTCCCTATGAGGCGTTCCGGCGGTGCATGCTGTAGATTGTATGTGCCCTCCATGTGCAGAGAGCTGGCAGCAAACCACTGACCTATATAAGACTCTCGATGCCTCTTTTTCCGCAAAATGGTTTAACCCACTTACACCACAGCCTTCATCACTGGAGAGAAGTGGAACGTGTGACTGGAGAGAAGCGAAACGTGTATGAGCTCTCGCAGCCGACGTAGTGACCCATTTATATGTCATGATTGACAGGATAGAATAAACTGTTCCCCACCGTGTAATTTTCCTGGAAAAGGAACAAAAGCTGTGTGAGAGGCACCCTATGCTTTTCATATATACATATATTTATATTAATGCCTGTCACCGGTAAACTAGGAAGTCATCGCTGCACTTCCATAATGGAGAGTAATGGATCGGTATTAAATGTAATTTATATGACAGAAAAATGGTCTACCCTAAGTAAATAATTGATTAATCATCTTGCGTTAAGCTAAGCCAGTTATGAAGACATGACGCATTAGAACTGAATATTTTATGCAGCTGATCTTGCTTCTCTACCATAATTAAACCATTCAGGTAGCTATCACATGTGTTTTCAGGAGAAAAATGTTATCTGGTGGTAGATAATATTGAGTTTCCACTGTAGGTTTATCATCTACTGCAATTCGTGGTCTAGAATTCAACCATTACAATACAGAGTCTGAGTTACGTCCTCTGTGGCATAAAATGCATCAGAAATCAGACTATTTTGACTTAAAGGGAATCTTCCACCAGGTTCAAGGATTATAAACCAAGCACACTTGGCAAGATCTGCTCTTCTTTTGGATTCTTATGGATTGTTTTTACAAAAAAATGGCTTGAAAAATTGTGTAAATCAACCTGAGGGGCTTCGGGCTCCATAGCTGTTAATGAAGCCTGGAGTCCCTCAGGTTTATTTACATAATTTTCAAACTTTTTTTGTAAAAACAAGGGCATGAGAAGCTAAGAGAGGAGTGGACTCTGTTGGAGGGAACACACACCAGCTTGTGAATGTGCTTGGTTTACAATCCTTGATCCTACTGGTAGATGGCCTTTAATTCTGATGGCTGCGGACTGGTGTGGAATTACTGCTGGAGTAATAGCCACTATGCTACCTCTGCAAATAGCCCATCAATTTTGAATAATATATTTTTCCTTGACTTGATATTGTCCTGTTCATATGTGATTCCAAATAAAGAATTTCTGTATAAATTGACTGCGGGGTATTACCAGTCCCCATAGTAAAGGGTTGTGTTCCTAAACATTCTGACTGCACCGATTGGACAATGTCAAGGCATGCAGAGACACGCCTGCTAACTAAGAAGACCTATTTGTCAATTAGACCCAGTTCATATCTTTATTTGGACCTTCCCTAACTTTTCATATTGCGAGTCTAATGGATCTGTTAAAATGTCCAGTTATTTCAATACACTTTTAATGGCTTCCGTTAAGCGTCCGTTAACAACGCATCCAATAATGCTTTTAGATGGAAACAATAGTTTAGCAGTTTCTGTCTTGTGAGTAAATAGGTCTGAACACAGGGATGAACTGGGCCTTAATCATAGATTTCTAGTACAAATACCAAGTAACACAACACAGAGTTATAAGAAAAGAGCTCTAGAAATTCCTAAATATGTTCTTTGTCTCTGACCTCGAGGTTAGAGCTTTATTTATCATCTGCTCTCTGACTTCAGAGATGAAAACTCGACTCTCCCAATTGTAAGAAAAGAATATCATGTGATTGTCTAGACGGTGAATTGAAAGTTTTTGTGTTACTAGTTTATTCATTGTTAAACAGATTTAAGTGTGTCCCTGAAACTACACAGTAACAGTACAAGTAATATAAATACAATGGGAGACATTTATCATACGCCGGTGCATATTGATGTCTCCTGATGTACCATTTGGGGCCACCAGCCACGCCTCTTGGAGTGGAAGTGACATAAATGGGAAAATAATCACAATTCCTGGCAGTTCACAATTCCTGCGATTACTTCAGGGCTTGTACACCAGAAAACTGTCATAAAAACCCTGATAAATTTCCCCCAATAAGTCAAACATAATTGCAATAAAGGTGACAGAATTCAAAACAATTGGCCTCTAGATGTACATTTGGGGGGTTATTTATCATTAGGCGGCTCCATGGGACAGTTCTATGTCTATTTTTGGAGCTCTGTTGCCCATGAGCTTCATTAAACTTTCACAAAGTCCCCCAAAAGTCTACAAATGCATAAAAAAACTTTTGAAAAAGTCCCAATTCATGAATCTGGCTTTGCACGGTGTTGCACTAGCAGTAGTTCTATTTTTATGCCAGATTATTGAAGAGGTGGAAATAGTCCCCAAAAAACTGAATGGGGGAGTTTTATCATTGGTTTTGCTGGGCTTTTTGGGCGCCAAAAAGTTGCATAGAGGATTTTTTCAAAGGAAAGTTGCACTGGACAATTTCCGCCACTTCACTATACTAGCGTAGACATAGAACTACTGCTAGAGCAATGCCATACAAAGCCAGATTCATGACTTGACTTTTTATGCATTTTGAGACTTTTTGAAAAAAAATCCCAGACATATATTGAGCAGAAGAACATTTATCAACAGGCCAAAACCACTCTATTGAATCTTACGGGCAACAAAGCTTCAAAGACAAACATAGGGGGATATTTATCAGGACCTGAAAGCCTTCAAATAATCGCAAATGGTAGCTTATTGTTAGCACTTGCAATTATTTTACCCAATCCGCCACTTTCACACCAACGGGGCGTGAAGGGGAGTGAGGGGTGGGCACGGCCAACCGAGAGAGGGCACAGGCATCCAGAAGTGGGCCGGCACGGGGCTGCAGCCGGCAAATTTTCACATGTGAAAAGTCTCTGGGTGTGTTTATTTCTATGCCAGGCAGGGTCTGGTGTAGGGATAAACGCTGTGCCGGACCCCGCCGGATATATCATGAGGCAGAAGCACCAGTGTATGATAAAAACCCCCATAGAACTGTCCCAAGGAGCCAGTCTAATGATAAATTCCCACATTGACATACAGAAAAGGTATGAAAAAACAGCAGGGAAAAACCCACTGGGGGATCCTGTTTTTATGGGGGATGAAACTACTCATGGTCAATGGGTGATGTGTATCTTTTTTTTTTTGGGGGGGGGGGAGGGGGAGTCTTTTTTTGTGCTTTATTTATGATCATGGCTCTTTTCTTGTGATACATATATAGTTTCTCCTATCCTGGCAGGCACAACTTTTGACTTTGTTTTTAACTTTTTGTTGCTAATGTCTCAAATAAACCTGTACACCAGCCATGTGAGGGGGTTATATGCAGGAGTGGACACTGCTGTAAATTTGGGATTTGAGGCTATGGCCTGCATTTTTAAGCACTCTAGTCACACCCGAGGGAGATCACATCATATGAGGGTGTGGTCATATGTGGCATTTTTCAAAGCAGCGCAAAACGCATGGGTTTTACATGTTACCATGCGTTTGGTTGGTTTGACAGCGTTTCTTTTCATTGTTGGAAGTGTAAGCAGCTTTGCTAACATACACTTTCAACAATGAAGAAAAAACACTTTCTAACCAGCCAAACGCATGGTAAAATGAACTTCGCTTCTTCAATGCATTTAAAACAGAATGTGAACGCAGCCTTAAAGAATATCAACTAATTAAATAAAACTAATCTGAAAGCAGGGTCCAAGAAAAAAAATCCTTCCTCTGCACCTACAGTAAGTAAATCAAAGTGATACATAAGTGAAAAGCCGCACAAAACTTCTGGAAAATAATGATGCGTAAGGCAGGCACTTATGGCACAAGGTGCAGACCAACGTGTTCTAGAAAAACTACAGCACTTTTCACAGTGAAAAGTCGCAAAAACACAAAAAAGAAAGAAAAAAAAAAGCAAAAAGAAAGATGCATGTCCCCCAATGTTTAATATTTCCTTTTAAAAAAGGGTTTGCCTCCCAAAAATATAATTCTAAAATGTAATTTAAAAAAAAAAACCACTAGAAAAGTTATAGCTTTTATAAAAACGTGGTATGAAAGCCTGTAAGAGAGCAGCAGTGAAGAGAATTTACAGCATGTGCTGGGAACAATAAGATTAGGTTCTGATTAATCTGAAATCTTGGAGGTAATCGTCACTTTAAGCCACCACCGTTGAGCTGTAATATACTGCATCATCACATTTCCCCGAGGTATTGATAGAATGGTGCTTGAGATCATTTTACGGAAAATGGAAAAAAAATAATCCCCTATCCTTTATTTTATTTAGTATTTTTTTTTTAAATCAAACCCAGAGAGTTCGGTTTTCCACAGTTTCCATAATGCCATCATATCTTAGAATGCCGCACATTAGTCACCGGACTGACTTTATGGCGTTTGCAAACTGACTCATTGATAGACCCGGATATTTGTAGTGCACAGATTGCTCATTTGTTATGTTTTATGACCTCACCTGATTGCCTGTAACTGCTTTTTATGAAGCCAAATCTACACTATACAGAAAGCAGGGCATATTCCTAACACAGATGGTTTACCTAGCAATCATCATATCTCACTAAAGTGTCTGGATTGCTGCTCCTGAATCCATTCCTCCGCAACGCTGCCAGTGTAATATAATAAGAGGACAATTGAGCTTCCTGCTTGGCAAGGCGTTGCGACACACAAAGACAGTAGCCGTGCAAGCTTACTAAAGCAGAAGAGGAAAACGATGGGGTCGCATCTCATGTATTCATATATGATGTCCCAGAAATATGTATTTAAGCGCGAGCCCTGTTATGTCTATACAATGTCACTGTAGGTCAAAAATATCTTTTAACACATTCATTTCTATGTTTTTCTCGTACGTGGTTCCAGATAAACCACATGGACACGTTGGTTGTCCATTGCACCCAGTAGGGGAGCTAAGGAGCCTATTACATACCTCAAAACTCAATTTTGATGATGGATGAAATATCTAAAGCTCTTCTCTGACAAGCCCCCCTTACGATGTCACCACACAATTAAGAGGTCTTTTCTTCTGATCTCCACAGGCTTTTCATGCTGCCATGTGCAATAAGAGGATCTCACTGCAATCACTTAATTGTTGGCGAGGGGTGCACAGTGGCAAGATTATGTCTGCTCAGGTTGCTAAGGACCATGACAGATGAGATCTTTTCATGTGAGAGCTTTTCATAGTAATCTGTGGAGAGCCGATGGGAGGGGACTCATAAGCCAGAAAATGTCTTAGATATGCAATGGTTAGGTCTTACAAGAAGCCGTAAAGACCACTGAGTAAAAAAAAATTTGAGCATGAGAGGTTCTCATGTGATATCAGCTAATGGATGTCTGACTCAACAACTGGTCATCACATTTTTGGCCGTATGGGTTAACCTCAAGGACCAGTTCACAAGCCTCTTCAGAACAAAGTGGTACAAATTCCAGTAACCAGTTAGTTGATTAAGGTACGCAAGAGAACGGTCTACTGTGGTGTTCTTCCATGATGGTAAACTATCTGCTACCATCTATATCATGCCAAATTTTTATTTCCAATGTTGAGTTGACCTCTTGGAATATTTCACTGATTACTTTAGGATCCAGTGCTTTTACTTCATTAGAGAGCAGACCATTATTGGAGACGTTTTCCTTACAAGATATTCTTTTAGCAAGTACTCAGCTTCTAGGGCTCTATAGTGATTTCCAATTCTCTGTTCCAACAAATAATGGAAGCCTGGACTTTTACTTAACTTCCTTGAATCTGAGGAACTTTTACTACTGACATTTAACGCCACATAGTGTAATATCTAACCAATATGCAAACAGCTCTATCAATAACATGCAAATTATAAATTTCATATTCTTATTTCAGACTGTAAGGCTTCATAGGACTGTAGGTTTTGGCTTTTGAATATAGACATTGTTTTACAAATTTTCAAAAAGTCTTTGAATGAGGCGGAAAATGAGCCACAGACAGGCATGGGACATTGCCTAATAGTGGATGACCCCCTTTAGAAGATCAGTATCTTCTTTTGATTCAGCATCTGGAATACTTAATGGGACTTTGCTGGCACAACAATAACATATAAACCATACATATGCTCAGGGACGTAACTTGAGGGGGTGCATAGGGTGCGGTCGCAATCGGGCTCTAGAGGCTTTGGGGGCCCATAAGGTCTCACTTTCCCATATGAGAATACTATTACTATAATCCATACATTATAGTCGGGGCCCTGGCACAAACTTTGCACTGGGGCCCATCAGCTTCAAGTTACGTCACTGCATATGCTCTTATAGTTATCGCATCCTCCATCATAATAAACATGCCTTTCTTGGAAGGATTCATGGCCTGAATATAGAGGGATCTTCTGTTTTTCTTAAATTAGAATTTAGCGTTAGCCAGGCATTGTCATTTTTTCTGATCCGGTGGTGCTTGCAGTTGTTTTGCCCCTACGTCCTTTGTGTTTGTGAGGTGTATGGAGGTAGCTGGCCGACTAGAGGTAAGAGATGTTCTCCTTTCCATCATGGTTGTTAAAGCGATAGAGAAGGGAAAGGCACTATAGAATTGCCCCCTTTATCATTTACCCACTTTGGTTTGGTGATATCTGTTATCTAATAGGTTCATTAGGACATTGTAACTTAACATAGGGCAGGCCTTTATTTGTAACCTTAATTGCCTACTGTACGTAGGACAGAGAGAGGCTACAGGGATAGTCAATTTTATTTGCCCTCAATGTGAACCCCAATGTGATGGCCTAAATGTAATACATTTGATGTGGAACTGAACATTAGACCGATTAATGTAAATAAAGATGCTACCTAATATGGAATTAAATCCATAACACCCCCCCAGTCACCCACTTGAGTGACATATGGACATAATGATAAGCCTTTTAGAGGGCTTCACTTAGGCCAGCTATGTACACAGCACCTTTAATCTGGCAGATGCACAATAGATTCCCAAATAAATGAAAAACCAGAACCTTCTCTGAGAATCGATCTCCATGCTACGCACTAACATGATCCTATGGTTGGAAGGCATTTTGAAGCCTTTATAACACTCTAACAATTCTTTGGCTCCATCAAAGACCTCATTGATTTATTTGTTGATTTCTTCAGTGTACTTGGGATTTGTGCATTAAAGCAGAAATATTGCTTTTTATCCAACTAGTTATTGTCTCACGAGACAGTCGAGCTGCTGTTAGGAAGAGGCTTCAGACATCATTAAATTTATTATATCAATGTTTAATCTGCTTATGACAATAATGTAGGCAATAATGACAACATTGTGAGCCCCCCCCCCACTATTGTTCACATTATATAAACCTAAGCTGTATCACTCAGATAGGTCAAATAAAGTATTCCTACAGTGTTCTTGATTGAACTGTGAAGAGCTATAAGAGTATGCAAATCAGCTCACCTCCAGAAAGAAGAAACCCTCCATATAGGTCCATACAAACACTGCACCAGATTAAGGAAGACCATGCACAAGTTTTGATAAATTTGGTGCAGTCTAGACACTCCACAAGCTAACTGCACATAGTACAGACTACACAAGTATTTATAAATGTGGCCCGACTTCCGACCCAAGGTTAAGGATATGAAGGATAGTTAAGAAGGTTCATTTTTACTGTAGTGTGTCTTACTTGATGGACATAGCCAAATCTGGTAGATCTTAATGAGAACATATTGAGCAGTCAATAAATGGGCGTGGAGGAGAATGTGGCTTAATTAAAGGCAATGTTGAAGAGTGCACTAGATGGGTCTTATCCTTATTGATTTAAGATTGTATACCTTCACTGGGACCACTACTTTCTTGCCTAAATGCTGTGGGAATTGACCTATGAACTTCCATTACTCTAATAAGGAATGAGATGAGAATACAGAATCTTATAAGAGTGTGTTGGAGAGATTGCTTTATGTCAGAGAGAATTACGTTGGATCAAGTCTAAATTGGTTGATACCAAGCTAAATGATACCAGACATTAAGTGCAACAACATTTTTTTTTCATTACCCCAAGTATAAACTCGTGTTATGGGGCCACCACTTTGCCAATCAAAAATGGGACTTAAACAGAAGTAAACAAAGGCCATGTACTTTTGATTTTGTCCAATTTTTGACACTAGAAGTGTACAAGGCTTGCATGTCGTTATAACATCAGATTTTTTATTCTTTATTATTTTCACATAGAAAAACCTCCTGAGAAAGTTCAGGGGATATGTGGCAGATCTTTTTTGTGTGTTTGAATACACTTACAGTATTTTTCGGACTATAAGGCGCACCGGAGTATAAGGCGCACCATAAATAAATGCTTGCTAAAACGTCTAGGGTCATATATAAGGCGCACCGGATTATAAGGCGCACCTGATAATAAGGATGAATGGCCAGCAGGTGGCAGACCTGTGCACAGTACAAGGCAGCTGTTGTCTGTAAGTATGGTTCATATATAAGGTGCACTGGACTATAAGGCGCACCTTTGATTTCTGAGAAAATCAAAGGATTTTTTGTGTGCCTTATAGTCTTATATTTACTTTTCCTGATTATGGACTAGTGAATATGGGCAAGTATTTCCACTGGTGGATTGCATCTCCATTTTCATTCCTTGTTTTCAGCTCCATAATAAGAATACAAGCTAAAACAGTTCAGACTCTCTAACATAGTATAATTTTGGTCAAGAAACCTACTATCAAAATCCATCATGATAAACCAGGGGCACTAACTCAAAGATGCAGACTCAATGACTCAGTGACTATGGTAATCTTCTTATATTTGTTATCAATAGCCTCCTCTGGGGAGAAAAACCACGGTGCTGTAGCTTCACTGGCTGTAGTACTGCACAGGACACTCTCCCTCCTGTGTGAGGGAGGGGGAAGTGCTGAGGGAGCAGGGGGAGGGAGAGATGGTGTAACAGCCTGTGAAAGTAGAACATAGAGGGGCTTTGATGTAATCAGGTATTCCGTGCACAGGATTGTTGGGTGTTGTCTGGTGTACCTGAAAAGTAAATCAGACAGTTTTGGACTTGGTCATAGAATTTCATCTTATGATTTACACGTTTTTCATATTTTTTTTTTTGCAACTGATAACATTTCCTTTAAATGCTCACATAAGAAGAACAGCACTGTGAATATAAAAGACTGCATTTTACCTCTCTATTTCCCCCCCTGTGTCCACTCTTTGGCTCCCTGGAGATAGCTGTAGTGTTTCTATGAGAACAGAACGACAATATGGTGTAAATAGCCCTCAATAAACATCCGCATCATCCATACGGCTTTTGGAAAAGTGGAGCTTTTCACAGTCTACTCTCCCTGCAAATCAATCTTTTTTCCCCTCCTATCCTGAAACATCAATATTCCTTTTTTCTGAAATGATTGATTTCTTTTTTGCCTGTTTTTCAGAAAGCTTTAAGCACATGTTCAAATTAGTAGCTTTTACTGAACAAGCTCAAACATTGGAGGAAAATATCTGGAGACGCGGAGATGAGAACACTGGGATATCACATTTATCACACACACATATTTGAGATTTTTTCATATATTTAATATGTAGAGAAAAATGATATTGGCCTGTGCTTTTTACTCATCGTACTCTGCTCTGAGTACTTTACTTTTAAAAGGTCCCTTGCACATGAACTCGCCCAGGTGCAGGAGAGTGGAGGGGTAAGTGCTCCTCACCCCTCCCCTCTCAATAGAAAGCATTAGTTATGGCCAGGTCAGGGTGTGATGAGACATTTACTAAGGTCCTTGTGCCATTGTTTCATGTGCAAACTGCTTGCACTTGTATTAAAGATGTGTCCACACCATATATGTGTCGCACGCGACCCTTTTGTGTCACAGCTGGACTATTCTTCATGGGACCCAAATTTTGTCACCGAATGAGTGCATAAGCAGTTTGCACTGTTTTTAGTTAAGTGCCTCCCTTGTTTGGTTACCGCACCATGACTAGGTTCCATAGACCTCTATGGTGGCCGTGATCTATCACAAATTTGGCAGCCAGATCACAGCCCCCATAACGATCTACGGAAGCACTTGAAAATAATATTCATTCAGAATATTGCAGCTGATTGCGGGGTGTGTGACACATTTGCACACGGGACAGCTCAATTATAAAATAACAAATACTATACTCACCCCTCTCCAGCACTCTGGTTCAATGCGGTTACAGTAGTCACTGCCGGCCTCTGTTTGTATACAGATGCTCAGAACTGGCTTCATTGCTAAGCCTGGGCATGAAAACAGAGGCCAGCAGTGACCGGTTGCACTTCCGTAAACTGGAGCGCCATAGAGGGGTGAGTAAGCAATTTTTTTTTAATCTACCATCAAAATCAAGCATGATACACCAGGGACACTTACTCATGGATCCAGGCACAGTGCGGCACTTTTACTAAGGGATGTGTGCCAGTTTACTGATAGACTTTGAACATTCTTTCTAGTGTAAACTGCTTGCACATGTATTTAAGAAGTGTCCGCGCCACATATGTGTCACACCCGACCGTTTTGTGGTCTTCATTCGACACAAAATCATGCAGAACGTACACCTGAAGCCTGAAAGCCTTACTCCGGCACTCTCTGCACACTACACTGTCAAACTGCATGTAGCGCAGTTTGCACTATTCTTAGTAAATGTGCCCCAGTTACTGGTAATCTTCTTACATTTGTTATCCATGGACTCTTTACTTCTAAAATCAACTTATAAAATGATGCCCCACCATTCTGTAGCTTCACAGGCTGTTACACTGTGCCGCAACCCTTCCACCTCCTGCTGTGTTCTGAAACTTCCTGCTGCTGTGAGATTACAGCAGGCAGAGGGAGGGGTGAAGTGCTGAGGGAGCAGGGGGAAGACAGTGAAGCCTGTGAGCCACAGAGGGGCCCTGATAACTCCCCCAGAGACCTTCTGGTTCATTAGCAGAATTATAAACGACTTTAGAAGTAGGGAGGTCATGGATAACAAATATAAGGAAATTACCACAGTCACAGTACCTGGATCTATGAGTAAGTGTCCCTGGTTAATTATGTTTATCACCACATTATTATAAGGCAGTATTATTATTGGTTTCTAATTAGCATTGGCATCTTTTTTGTATGTTTTATTCCTTGCAGCCATTTGTCAATGATACAATTATCTTGGGTTATTTTGTAAAATAAAATACAAAGGTATTTGCACTGATTGTCAAACCTTCACCCAAAAGAATAGTGAAACTGATGGCAGGACTCCCACACATTCCTTTCCTGGAAGTGATTTAACAAAAACACTGAAAAAACCCCAATTACGAGGCCCAGTCTGTGGCTCATTTAGTAATCAAACAAATTATTTTTATAATGGTTCTTGTCTTTGAGTTGAATGGTGCGCACGTTATGGTACACATGTATTACTTCTGGAGCTGGTGGGAATAGTTCCGCTTTTCTTACATTTTTTTTACATTTCTATATATACGCAATAGTTTGTTAGATAAGCAAAGATGATTTTAACCAAAAAGTCTTAATGCATAAAATCAATTGCCGTCACAGTTAATATACAGCTTTGTATATTGCTATTAGACAAGATCATAGCCGGTAACTATTGCATCATATAAGCCACTTTTTGTACATGGTTGGGGAGCAAGGCAGAACGGGGATGTCCTGACCGACCAAATTTATTATAGCCAGGCACAGATTATATCCGAAATGGATTTCAATTCCGGCACAGCACTCATTGGTCCCAATGACTTTAGGACTCCAGAAGTCCAAGGTATTTCGATAAATGCCACTTTTTTGGATCTTTACTGTCAGATGGGCAGAGCCAGGCTGATTGCTTTAGGACCAACCATCTGACATAATTAGCATAGTTTCATGTTAGTTCTATGCTAATTAGGCTGTATAACGTAAAATTGATAATCTTGTGCTGGAGCACACCTCCATGTACTGTCTATCTGACTATAGAGACAGAAAAACAAAGACATTGGGGCAGATTTACTTACCTGGTCCGTTCGCGATCCAGCCGCGCGTTCTCTGCGGTGGATTCGGGTCCGGCCGGGATTCACTAAGGTAGTTCCTCCGCCGTCCACCAGGTGGCGCTGCTGCGCTGAAGTTCCCCGGGGGCGCGCTGGAATGCCCTGAAATTCACCGGCCTATACCTGGTGAAGGTAAGTGTAATTTTCGTGACACATTTTTGTCTTAAATGCAGCGGTTTTTCCGAATCCGTTGGGTTTTCGTTCGGCCACGCCCCCCGATTTCCGTTGCGTGCATGCCGGTGCCGATGCGCCACAACCCGATCGCGTGCGCCAAAATCCCGGGGCAATTGAGGAACAATCGCCGCAAATTGGAAATATTCGGGTAACACGTCGGGAAAACGCGAATCGGGCCCTTAGTAAATGACCCCCATTGGGGCAGATTTACTTACCCGGTCCCGTCGCGATCCCGTGGTGCATTGTCCAACGAGGACTCAGGTCCGGCACATCCGTCGCTTCCCAGACGAGGTCCGCCGGAGTTCACCTACTTCTTCCCGGTGCATGTGAGTGCTTGATCTTGCGACACAATCGCGTTTTTAAATTCCGTGGTTTGTCCGAATCCATCGGGTTGTCCGATGGCCACACCCTCCGATTTCTGTCGTGTGCAGGCCGGCGCCGATGCGCCAAAATCCGATCGCGTGCGCCTAAATCCCTAAATCCTGGGGAAATTCGGCGCAAAACGGAAATATTCAGGAAACCCGACGAAAGTGCGGCGTTCAGAACCTTATTACATGAGCCCCATTGTTTATTCCAACTCTGTTGACCAAAAGATTGGCAATTACTAATCCAGTTGTGTGAACATTTCTTCCCCCAACATGTGATTCTTCAGAAGAGGCTCAGAAACACATTAAATGGATAAGTAGTCATTCTAAAATCGGAAACACTAGTTCCCACCCAGATCTCCAGTAGTCTAGAATATGCAGGTCACATAGATACTGCTTAGAAATCAGAGGTTGTTACTTTGCTCTTGCTGTGCTCTTTAAATCACCCGAGGACTAAACTGCTTAGTATTTTCATGTAGGTTTCATAGTTGCACTTGTCAAAAATGTGATAAGGGTAAGTCGGTAGTTGTGTTATAGGGCTGATGGGTAAGCTTCTTATCACTCCAATGAACACCATGTCTTCGCAGGTTAGATTACATTAATGTCTTACTTTTGTTTGCCACCTTCAGGCAACTTTGTCTAGGTCTTTTTCTGGCACAGAAAACTCGATTCACCTCTGCATAATTATTTGGATTATGGTGTACCTTAGTAGTAGTGCAAAATGCGGAAGAAGAAACTGTAAATTTTAGAAGTTTTTGTACTAAACAGTTTAGAATGGCTGTATCGGTGTTTATTGGATGCAAATGTCAATCAAAAGGAAGTTAATTCAAGTTTTCTCCAAAAATACTCCTGTAAAAAATCTGGAGAGGCAAATGGAAATCAAATATCAGGGTCAGGAGCGATATTGCAATATTGGGATCGGAAAGGAAATTTTTCCCTACTTTGAGCATAACCCCTTTAGGAATTTTTTGCCTTCCTCTGAATCAACACTCTATAACTTGAAGACTAATGCATTAGTCGATACAAATGCCATAGGGGTGGATCTTTATGGCAAAACACAATCCAAAAAAAGTAGATGTGGCAAAAGGGTCAGTTATAAAAATGGTTCTTCACTGGTTAATCGTTGTACAAAGCAACATTTTGACCTGTACTGTAGAGGTTTCAGAATGTCCATTTTATTGTATTATGTTGTTGGAAGAGTAATGAATCTACAAGTGTTAGAGTCGGATTCGGATCAGGGTGCGATAAGGGTTTGGTCAGTGAAAAACTGACATTTTTCATCAGAGTTCAATCAGTTTTCAGTCAGTTTGTTCAGTGTCTCAGTTTTTCGTGCAGGTTTTTTTGGTGTTCCCATTTGCAATGTGTTTTTCATGCGCCCCAGTAGCCACGTTACTCCGCCTACCAGGTAATCTTCGGTGCGCAGCTCCTGGTAGCTGCGCGCCCTCGTCCGGGTCCCCTGCGTTCAGTAGCCAGGAGCTGCGCGCCGAAGATTACCTGGTAGGCGGAGTAACGTGGCTACTGGAGCGGGAAGTAGCCGCGACTAGTAGCCTCATGTCCGGCTACTCCACACCCAGTAGCCGCATAAAAAAAATTGCATATACCTGCTATAAAGTTTTCTAAAAGACACCCGGGACGTGAGGATTAGCCCAAAAAAGGGCTATCCTCACATCCCATTCATCCACCTACCACCCCTTCTACCTTTTATAGGTAGAATCAGGGTGGTAGGTGCCCTTTAATGTTGTCACATCTGCTCTTAAACTAGAAGCAGGACAACTGCAGATGTGCATCCAGTTGTAAAATTAAGCAAACTGGAATGATTAGTTTGGCTTTAGCGCCTGTCTGGTAAACACATTGGGGCTCATTTACCTGGTCCAGTTGCGATCCAGCGGTGCGTTCTCCAACGAGGATTCGGGTCTGCCGGGATTCACTAAGGTCGTGCGCCCGATGTCCACCAGGTGTCACTGCTGCGCCGAGGTCCGCCGGAGTTCACCTTCTTCTCTTTGGTGCATGTAAGTGCGTGTCAGGCGGCATAAATTCTTTTTTAAATACGGTACCTATTTTTTACGAATTCGTCGGGTTTTCTGACGGCCACGCCTCCGATTTCCGTCACTTGCAAGCCGGCACCGATTCGACACAATCCGATCGCGTACGCCAAAAACCCGGGGCAATTCAGGGAAAAACACCGCAAATCGATAATATTCGGGAAACCCGGCGATTCGGCCCCTTAGTAAATGAGCCCCATTAGATATGAAAATATGAACATATAGGGGGATATTTATCATGGCCAGTGGCATAGAGGCCCTGAAATAATCGCAAATTATAGCTTATTGCTAGTGGGGTGTGAAGTGGGGGAGCGGTGAGGCGAGTGGTGAGTGCGGCCGTTGGGGAATGGGCTGGAGCTGGGTGTTACTGTCCCCACCCTGTGCATTCCCTGCAGCCGCCGAATTTTCACATGTGAAAAGTCACTGGCTGCGTCTATTTTTAAACCAGGCAGGGCTAACATAGAGATAAGTGCTGTGCAGGACCCTGCCAGATAAATCATGAGGCTGGAGCCTCTTGGTGTATCGGGCTGCGCCACAGCCGGGGCACAAGCGCCGGCGTGTGATAAATGACCCCCATATTCTAGGTGTATGGCCTATGACGTGTCCTGTATTATAAGAATATCTTTTTCTTTTGTGGGTTTGTATACAAAGAAAGCTCTTTTTTTTTACTTATATGCAAATAAGCATTTTAGTGCACGAGGGGCCTGTGAGATTTAGTGTACCTTTGTTTAAAACAGAATTACATGAGAGCAGATCATTATCAATTCGGGCTGAGTGTTATGTGTTTTGTGATGAAATTTGCCTTTTGCGACCGCACCCATGATGCACCAAAATGTTTATTGTACATCAATAATGATGAATCTTTCTATATATTTCTATATTTCTCTCTTTATACACAGTGGGGGAGATTTATCAGAAGTCTCTGCGAGCAGAACCATTCTAGTTACCCATGACAACCAATCAGAGCTCAGCTTCCATTCATAACTGTTTATGAAATGAAAACTGAGCTCTGATTGGTTGCAATTAGAACATGGTTGTTCTCAGACACTTTTGATAAATCTACCCACATGTTTTGCATCATTCTCCAGTCTAACACACCGGACCTCATTAGCTGCCGCTATGTATCTGTATGAGCAGTTACCAGTTAACACCATTTTGTAGAAAGCTGCAAAGCATAATGTAAAAACGAGAGAGGAATTAGCAAATGCTTTTCCCTTAGGGCCTCCCAAACTAAATGAATGTTGAGAGACTTCTATGTGATGGCTGAAAGTTACTGTACATTCGAGTACTGAGAGCGATTGACCCATTTATACAGTGACATGCAGCTGTGGGAAGCAGAACTGGGAAAATCCGCAGCTGAACATTTACCCCAATGTATATGATCATTCAGACACAAAGAGGAGTCGAGAATCTCTGGACATTAATTTCTGCACAGTCCTAACAAAGAAATGACATTTTTTTAAAATATTTTTTTAATATATTTTTGCTTCTATTTCGCTGATTCGCACAGCAGAGGAGCTGTATTACTGCAGTTGTCTTCTAGCCTCTGCCTGGTCAGACAACACAAGATTTACATGCTACAATACTGCCCTCTGGTGGAAATGCAAGGAAAAACAGCTGCAGTAAAAAAAAAAAAAAAATCCTAGGGAAACCAAGTTGCGTGTTGCAGTGGAAGGGATGAAGGATTTATGAAACAATATTAATGATAGATTGTGTCTATTATTTCATTTTTTGTTTTATTAATTTAACATCGATCGTTAAAGCAGACAGAGAATGGATTTGTATAAAATAGTTTATTATATTATCTTTCATACAACTGTATATACAGTAAATTATGGGATGGTCCACAAAACCTCTCCATATTGTAGCGTCACAGGCTGTCTCACCCTCCCCCAGGTTTCTTTCCAATGTAAAAAAAACATCAGTTTGTAAACTTATGTAAATGTTGGTTAACATGACTTAAAGGGAGTTTACTCATTTAGTTATAACAGAAAATGGGCGGTTCCTTCCATTCCATTACACTACAGACTGAGTCTGGTTAACAAGTTAATCCAGTCATGTTATCTAGTGCTGCATCTGTATATGCAACTTAACTCATGTCCAATGCCCCATGATAGTAATGGGGTGCGGGATATGCAGTGTTCTCTGTACAGCACTGCCTCCTTGTTCCTGATTGGCAGGTCTCACTGCTAGGACATGCTGCTGCTATGGAACTAGTATGTATGGACTGCCAATATTCAACTACTGACATATACAGCTCCTTTTACTTTCACTTTCAGGGGCAGTAGAAAGTTGTACACGAACCCTTGCTGGAATGTTGTAAGAGTGAGAAACAGATGGTGGTTGTGTGACTCAGCACTGCAATATCATAAACCACTCCCTTTGAAAGGTGGGGGCTGAGAGAGACATGTGTGTGTATGAAGAGAAATCTGCATCATGCTGCCCTCAGGCATTAATAACAATAATTCCTTTATTTATATAGTGCACACAGATTACGTAGCGCTGCACATAGCTTGCCAAATCAGTCCCTGTCCCCATGCGGCTCACAATCTGATCAACCTACCAGTATGTCTTGGAGTGTGGGAGGAAACCGGAGGAAACCCATGCAAACATGGAGAGAACATACAAACTCTTTGCAGATGTTGACCCTGGGACTTGAACCCAGGTCCCTAGCGCTGCAAGGCTGTATTGCTCACCACTAAGGCACAGGGCATCGATTCTGCAGTAATAACCTCACCCCTTCTACACTACTACCACGTACTCCCTAGTGCCGAGATATGGAACCGGAGCCCTGAGCTGCTCTGCTGAAGCACTTCACGTCTCATTTGCATATCTCTTTGGTGAAATTTTGCCATAGACAGAACAGCTCTTAAACAAATAAACAATAAAAGGAAAGGTATGGCTGGCATGTGTGGGCACAGCCCTACACGACGTAGCAGTTAGTTTGGGTAGATAAAACGCTGTGACCAGCTCCCTTTCCGGATTCATAGCTGCTTTCCAGCTACTATGTTTATCGAGTGAATGTCCTCATTGCGTATTCAGCAGAGGTAGATTTCATTATCCTATGTCTCAACAGGCAGTAGAAGGACAGAAAATATCTTTCAGAAAAATATGATCAGTGGAAGGATAATGGTTGGCATGGTAATGAGTGAAAGTTGTAGAGCAATTACAATGTTAGAATGGCTGAAAGTGACCCTAAATCTGCGTGCGTGCTATTCCACGTATACAGTATCATTTCTGATTCGTGCAGCGTAATCGAAACCGTAATTACGGTATATCGGAGCAATATCATGTATAAAGAAGAGTGGATCACCTGATCATTTATAACTACCACTCTCATCCTGGTCCATGCTCACCATCTCCTGTACCTGAGATATTTCATTGTGAAATGCCCCACCTATTCTTATGTATATTGTTTTACCCTGAAGTCACGATGCTCGATTTATTCCTTTCCCAGACATCTGCACCCAGAGGTCACGGATGTAATGATCTCATTTGCAGGTCGCTTGCCCGCACACAAAGCCCTGTCACTTCCACCTATAAATCTTTGGCATGTTGGAATTAGGAAGGAAGAATCCTCTCCCTTCAGATAATGGAATAACATTTTGGCCCATCTTCTGGATATCGTAGGTCCTAGAAACCAGCACTGAGAGTTATACTGAAGAAAGAAATATTTGCATACTGAACTATTAGAAGGGGTCTTATGGGATTTTAGAACAGACATATTCTAATACAGAGAGATAGGATTCAATTTTGTGTGAAATCTCCCCACCTAAGGTCTTTTGCAGTCGAACGTAAGTGGAACCATGATCAGGTCACACAATTTGTTGCCAGTTCACGTCCCCCATAGACGTCTATGAAAGGGTGTTGTGGTGCGGTGAGCACATGCTGTCTCAATGCAAAGTGACCGAGCACGGAAAAATAAAGGACATGTCCTATAATTTGCCGTATTACAACGCTGTCCACTTGGCTTTTAATGGAGAAGGGAGGGGTGAGGAGCCCCCTTCCTCCTGCACCAGATGGATACTTTCCAGGCATAAATCAGGCATAATACACATAGATCAAGACACTGTGACTGTGGTATCTTCTTATATCTGTATTAGTGGCCTCCTTATATCCAAAATGAACTTTTTAAATTAGCCAGATGGGCTCTGGGGGCGTTACAACAGCCCCTCTATGCTGCAGCTTCACATGCTGTTACTCTGTGCTGGAGCTGTCGCACTCTTCTACTGTGTGCTGAATCTTCCTCTGCTTCAGCGAGATTACATCAGAGGGAGGAGGGAGTGCTGAGAGAGCAGAGGGGGAGACAAGGTAACAGCCTTGTAAAGATGGTGGGGCTTTGATTATGTCTCCAGAGCACTTCTGGCTCATTAGCATAATTTTATGCATTTTTTTTAGAAGGAAGGAGGCCATGGGTAACAAATATAAGAAGATTACCCCAGTGACAATCTACTGCAGGTTTGGGAACTGGTTGGAATCAATTCCTGGACCAGTTCCTGATGTGTTACAAGTCTACCCTCTTTTCTCTTTTTTTCTTAGGAATTTTCTTATGTGTACATGCTGTTATCATGGGCGCTTTATTAGATGTGGTGAAGTGCTTGTGATATTCATGGGGATGGTTTTAAATGATGCTGTTGTTTGGTCTGAGCCTATGGCTGGACCATTTTATTTTAATATTGATGATGATAAATGAAAGTTTAAGTTGAAGTTAAAGCTGTGGTTATATTTCAGTTCATTTATTCATGATTTAGCGAAGAAAGTCGTCCCCAATTCACCTTTACTTAACTTCTTGTCTTTCAGTCTTTATATATTCAGTCAATGTATAAAAAAATCCTAGTTTACATTAGGAACTATGGCTTAAATTCTGAGAGTAATAAAACTGAAGGCCATCAATATATTATGTGTTGAGAAATCGACTTCTGTACACAATAAGTGTTTAAAAGTATTACATTGTCAGTTGACCCTTAGTCTCTAAAATATAATATGTATATTTCATATATATTAAATTTTAGATTTAGATTTAAACCAAATGATCTGCAAACGCCTAAATTTAAAAGTTATCATTTGGCTACCATCATCCACCACTAGAGGGAGATAATGGGCTTCATGCATACAGTCTATGCAGTACAATGTACAATAACTTCTAAGCTCCTTCATAACTATGAACATATAGAACCTTATGTCCGTAATGTATCTGTGCAGCAGAATTGGAATGCAAAAAACTTACAATAAATCGGTGTTGGTTGACGTTCCACCACTTATCAACTATGATAGCCTAAGATAGCCCATCAATAATTCCTTGGAAACAATATTATGAGTGCATATATTTGTAGTATATGTTTTTTTATTCCTCAATGCCCTTAGAAGAAGAGTTTACTGTGGGATAATTAAGTCAGGAGCATCACAAATGATCCGCATGTGTTTTTGGAGACTTGTCTCAAGTAACTCATTAACTAATCAATCACATTGCTGAAGAGATTTGACCCATTGTCCTGGCATCGATCGCCTTTCTACAGGTTGCTTTTTTAGTAAGAGAAAGGCAAAGCAACTTTCAAATTAGTCCATGCTCCACGGGATTGCCTGCCCGATCTTATCAGCTTTAATTGTCCTTCGGTCAAGAACTTACTTTTAACAGAAAAATAGCTGAATAATTGAATACTCTTCCCTTTTCCCAGTACTTCAATTAAATGCTTACAGAAGCCTTTTTAAAGACTGATATGGAGTGGATGTCCCCGAACGCACAATAGATTGGATGTCTAACATGACCATGCAATGATTAGAATAGAATAGTGATTGATTAGAAAACATGGTGGCCACACACATACTGAAGCAGTGATGAACCTGGACCAAGAAGCTCATGGCTTATCTTATTGGACAGATGCCACAATAAGTTCTCATCTTTCACTATGGGGGAAATTTATCAATGCTACTATGTCAGTTTTTGGAGTAAAAAAAGTGTTGACAACTCCAAGCCATGTGAGTGGGGCGGTGAGGAGTGCGGCTGCAGGGGGGGTGGGCAGGCATGGGGCATGTCTGCTTACTTTTGAAAAACTTGCAAAATTTGCTATGAGATATTGTGTACTGACAATGTGCTTAGATTATCAGGGTACAGGGTTTATCTACGCTTTTATTTAGCTTGTGAATATTCTACTAGTACTAGTACTAGAGATCAGAATTATGAGATGGAAAAAAGACACAGTGACACACTCAGCCCTGCTACCTCACCCATAAAAAATACAATCAGCACTGCTATGCCCCACTCCTCTTGGATCCAGTGTTCATCTTGTTTGTAGAGTCTCTCATGTCTCCTCTGCACACTACTGCCCCTCCCCCTGCCCCTGCAATACAAGAGAAGCTAGAGGAATCTTCCTGACCATAGTCAGGAGATTATGGTCGTATCCAGGGACAACAAAAATTAAAAAAACAGAACTGATAGAGACAGGTTGGAATTACTGTATATATGTGAAATGCTGTGTTATTGTGAAAAACATTGAATTAAAGAATGAGTTATTTTGTGACCCTGAGTATATTTAAGAATCTTGTCTTCGTGGGAATACCCCTTTAAAAGGAATTGTCCCAAGACTTAATGCAGCTCCCTGATTATAGGAATAGGCGTTCTATCCCCCTGAATGAATGGAGGTACAGGCTGAGCAGCACATTGCTGCAACATTTATTCACTGTGATACGGTTCTTGGCTAGTCCTAGAACGAGTGATTCAAAGAAAGTGAATGGAGTGACAGGGTAACTTCAAGTGGATGAGGGTAAGATTAAATATTCCAGTACAGGTTCTATACTTTGAATGTGCTGTAAGTCAAAGGCTCTGTCCACTATGTAGGGACTGTACTACCACATCACAGCTTCTGCTTATAAGTTAATTGGGAAAAACCCTAAAACTGGTTTATATATATATTGGATTAATTTTTACTAAAATTCATGATTTCAATGGGACCGACTGACCATAGAGTATGTATGGGGGTGTCCCACTTCTCACCTAGTAGCACATGTCAGGGGAGACCGGTATCAGGTACTGTGTTTGGATTTAAAGACACCACATTGGGGGTCATTTACTAAGGGCCCGATTCGCGTTTTCCCGACGTGTTACCCGAATATTTCCGATTTGCTCGGATTTTCCCTGAATTGCCCCGGGATTTTGACGCACACGTCTCATGGCCGAGCGAAAACCTGACGGATTCGAAAAAAAACGCTGCATTAAAAACAATAAAAGTGTCGCCTGGGACGCGCTTACCTTCACTTGGTCCGGCTCGGTGAAGTTGAGTGCGTTCAGATGCTTTTCAGCGCAGCAGCGCCACCTGGTGGACGGCGGAGGAACTACCTTGATGAATCCTGGCCGGACCCGAATCCACCGCAGAGAACGCGCCGCTGGATCGCGAACGGACCGGGTATGTAAATCTGCCCCATTGTTTTGATTTTAGAGGGGATAAGCTGGATCTAAAGTTGTCTCCCCTTATCACAACATATGAACGATGATATCTTAAACAAGTCTTTAACTTTAAGCTATGAGAGTTGTATGGTCATCTTTAATCATAAAAATAGGAGCTGAGCTGCAATACCCAGAACAGCCATTACATACTGGATGGAGCTATCTGCTTCCAGCTCTACACATTGTACATATCCTGTACCGAATGCAGACTTGTGTTGCCCAAGGTGGGATCTCAACCAATCTGATATTGAAAATCATCTGTCTGCAGCCCTTGCGGCTGGTCTTTCTAAAGGGAATATCAATGAGGGGGCGTGAATAAATTATCTTCCAACTGAGCCAGAATTCACTTGGCTTACGGAGCTGTGAGTGCCTACAGTTCATTTCCATAAAGTTATAAAGTGGATATTTTGGGGTAGCAGGCATCCCGGAAAGTGCCAAGAGAACTCCCAATTAACTCCTGAGGTAACAAGCACCTAAATGTGGTGTGTAGATGTCCTTTAAAAGCAGGCAGAAGGGACACATTCTCCATACCCCAAGAAGCTGATTCTAGTCCCATATGTAGGAAGTGACTCCAGACTTGTAGGGGCTATAATATTCATACAGCCCAGGGCCCACGGCAGACCTAATCCAATCCTGACTCTGCTCCGGCTTGTATATTACTAGCATGAAATAGATAATATATTTATCATTTCAAGCACACGCCACAAGCAGTTAATAACTTGCCTTGACATGTCATTAAATTGACTTGTCGCTATCAGACTCCTGCACTAGATTCCTCCCTTTCCACTATAATTAAATCTACCTGCGCTCATCTATCTAATCTGATAACTACAGATAATTTTGCTCCTACAAGTTTATCACAGGCTTGAATAGAGATAACGATAATATCATTTCTTGTGTCTCCAGCCCAGCTGTTGCATTTCTGTTTAAATCCTGAAGGAGGGGGTTCACGTTGAATTTAAGAATAGGAAATCGGGGGATAAGGGAGTCATCTGCAACATATAATGTCTACTCCTGCAATGATCTGAGGGCCCAGGAGCCGTGTTTGTGTGATATTGTCATTTTGGCAGCATCCCACAGGGTACAACCTTAATTACTTTCAGTCGGCTCGAGATGAGATCAGAGAGGCAGAGCAGACACAGAACCTTTAACTCAATGTTCCATCACCATGGTGATCCCCATTATTCCGACCTAAGGGGGAGCCTCACCGGCTGACTCTGCGTTCATAGAGCTCTGCACTTCCAAATCCTTTCCCTTCTAGTTAGATCTTACTGATGAGTCATTTTGTGTCGCAGCGACCTTTTTTCTTCCACCACCTGCTGTAACAGCTATCTCGTGTCTATTTAGTTCAGAGGTCTTGTGGTTGAATTTGTCCCTGCAAAGTCTACCTTATTTCATTTTTTCACCTTCGCAAGAAAAATGAAAATGTCAAAGCTGACATTTATGTGGATTTCCTAAAGCGATGGGAAATTTCATCTGTATGCCAATGTCAGCTAGAATACTGTTTCTAAGAGAGCTCATGATTTGCAATTGACCTACCCGGTTATTTTGGCAATTGTGTTGGACTCTAAAATTAGTCTAGAGTATACAAGTAGTTTATGAGCGGAGTCTTTTGTCAACAAAAGACACCTGAAACAGATGATTCATGTTGGGTCTGGGTGCTAAACACCCACCAATCACATAATAAGGTAGATCCAATGGCAGGTTAAAATGCTCCCCAATAGTTTTTTTTAATATAATCATTCAATTCAGTATAAAACCATAAAACCTTTACCTTTGATTTATGTTAATGATTGGCAGAGGCTACTAAGGCGTGGAGTAGCCTATCCGTGAAACGGAAATAAAGGTTACTCCATGTCCAAGTAGCCCGTGTTGATGCCACCTACCAGCTCTCCTTCCTGTAGTTGCATGCTCTTTTCTGTAGCTGCCCTCATTTGCTCAAGCGTAGCTCTGCACTTGCGTGGCCTCGGGTCCACATCAAAAGCAGAAGATCCAGCTTTGGAGCCGAGGCTCAGCTGCTATGCCCATGTGCTCTGCATGGACTAACTATGCAGAGCCGTGGATGCACCGATGAGGGTGGATGACGGCTTTGCAGCTACAGGAAGAAGTTCTGGTAGGTGGCACTGACACATGCTACTGGGCACAGGAAGTAGCCATTACTCCTGCTCCACGGAGAGGCTACTTCATGACCCAGTAGCCTCTACTGATAATTAGCATAAATCAAAGATAACAATTTTATGGGATTGTACTGAAAACTATGGGGGTGCATATTATAGCAGCAACCTACCATCGGAGTAAAACGGAGCACAGAATAAGACAGCCATAATGGTATATAATGGCAGCCAAGGTGCTATGACTTGCTTGCTCGCTGACCCAAATGGGAACTGTGGGACTCCATTAACATCAGTGAGGTGTATGGGATTCTAATAATTTTGAATCCAAAGAATTCTGTTTTAAAAAAAATATTATTTCTGAAAAATTCTTCTCCCTTCAATGGAGACTTTTGACTACTTTTGTTTGTTATGTCAGACCTAGAACTTGGAAAATTAATTCTAACTCATCGCAATTGCATTAGGCTTTGTTGTATGATTTACTGTGATATAGAGTCTGGAGATGATATTCAAGGATGTAGTTCACAGTATTGTGTGTGTAGTAAATAGGAAAATTATAGAGGACGAATAAGTGGAGTTACTGCCTCTATTGGTTATGCTTCTGCTAAATATTATTCTATATTGCTTTTATCTTCAAATAAATGTAAAAATCGGAAAGAATACAAATGCCACTGAATTAAACCTTTTCCATTTTCTCTTACAAACCACAATGTGCGCTAATAGAAAAATGCCTTTGTAATGGTAGTTGGTAACACTTTCACCTCACTGTAGTATGAAGGACAGGAAGAAGTACACTTTCATTAAAGTAGATACAGACGAGTCACAAAAGGTGACCCAGCTCAGAGTCATTTCTACAAAATGACTTTCTGTGAGCCATTTAAATCATTTTGATTTTCCAATTTGCTTTTTTTTGCTCACAGTCTTTTATTGTTAAGGGGATTCTTGATCACTTAGCTAAAATTCATAGAGTCGGATCATTTACAACAGGCAGCAGCCATTAATCAAATATAGTGGTGTATCTATAAGGATAATAAGGTCACTATGGTCGTGATGTAAATATGAAAGAAGGTTGGTCTGTGCTCCCTACTTTTTGTAAAGTAGGATGATCATATATAAAGAGTAGATGAATTGCCTGTATACTTAATATAGTAAGGAATCAGTACCTGACGAGAAAGATTAAAGCACTACCAAACCTTTGATGCATTTTTTATTTACAGTATTTCAGATTTGAATAGAGCAGGAGGTAATAATAAACTTTGTAATATGCTTCATTAAAGGGTATCTACCATCAGGATGAAGGACTGTATACAAATGAGCCTGAAGGGCTCCAGGGTGCATAGGTTTTAATAGAGACTGGAGCCCATTGGGCTCATTTGCATAAAGTCCTTTACCTTGGCGGTAGATGTCCTCTAAGTAAAACAGTTACTTTGTGCCTATTTTTTCTGCTTTTTCTCCTGCAGTGAGCAATGCATCTAAAAGGTTTTTGAGGTCCTTCCACTTCAGACAGATTAACAGCCTAATGATTCTTTCTTATCATAGAGAATATTTCACATGATGATTCAACTCTGTAAGGAAATTAGACTTCTAGAGACTGCCTGTAAGGATTTGAGTCACTTGATCAGGTTCCTTTATCTCTCTACTGTCAGCGGAGTATTGGGGACAAGAAAGCTGTTGACCAAAAACCGGGCATCCTATTTGGCATCAAGCTGCTCTTGAACATTTTGGTATCTTTGCTACTAATCCTGCAGAATGTAATTGACAATTGAGGGAATTGAAGAATTCTGTAGCTGAAATCTAATTTGTGTGGCCTTTATAGGATTAGCACTAAATTGGAAACACTACTGTGTGACACTTGACATATTTCTAAAGATCTAACATTTGGAGATATTGATGCTGACTTCTGTGTGAATGTACCAGTTTTATTTAGCCTTGTATGATGATATTTTAACAATATTTTTTAATTATTTCCGAACAAAGTGCGATAATATTATTTTCTCACTGTTTCTATTTACAGCAGCTCTAGAAGTTACCATTGTTCCTGATCATGGAGAAATAGGCCTCGGGGAATCCAAATTCTTCTTATGTCAAGGTAAATATGTCATTAAATGTAGAACGGAGTAAATATAGAAGTGTTGTATTGTAGCAAAGTCTTATAAATAGGTTGGCTCAAAATTCCACAAATCAGCTCATTTAAATTTTTGAATTGTACTTTATCGAAAAAGAACCTACTGGGAAGTATTTGGGTTTGTAATGGAGTGGATAAAACTATGCAGTCACACTATTCCAGAGAGATACACAATTTTTGTAAATTGTTTACATATTTTAGCTTTGCTTAATTACTATTTTTTTTTGCATCTCAGTAATTGGTGAAGCAAGTGAGATCTACTGGGAATCTCCAACCGGTGAAAAATTAACCAACCAACAACAGATTTCAGTAGCAAGAAATGATGATTATTCATCAACTCTTACTATATACAATGCCAGCATTCAAGATGCCGGAACTTACAAATGCATCGCCACCAATCCTGAAGAAGGGCGATCAGAAGGCACTGTCTCACTCCAGATTTATCGTAAGTTTTCTTGGTTCTCCCGAGAAATAGAATAGAATATGATAGATAATGTTATAATGGGTTTTTCAGTTTAGAAAATCAATTTTTATGTAGGCTTCTTATAGCGGATGCTGATTTCTTTGAATCTCTTGGCAAGAGGCTTGTGTGATTACAACTTTTGGTCTACATCTATGATGTCCTACATTACAAAGTCATTTGAATGGGCAATGTTTAATGATAGATTTGTCCTCTGGTGGTGCTTTAATGAGGTACAAATCACCCAAAATACAATTTGCTGCATTTTATTTTTGTTTTGGGTCCAAATCTATTCGGTTCAAATTGTTGCTCCAACTGTCCTTGAAACTGATCTATTACTTCTTCTAGTCAAAAAACATGTGCTCTTTGACTAGCCTAGTCGCCCCCTGGGCGGGGCTGAAGAGGAGCAGTTTCCTCCCAACCCTTGGGAAACCGCTCCTCCGTGTGTGATTTTCAAAAGACTAATCCCGCCCCTCACCCGCCCTTCTCCGTCATTTTTACACCCCTGGCTTGCCCCTCCAGCAGACGTCACCCATCCATGTCGACTGTCTGGAACTCTCACTGACCTTGTCGGGCATTTTCGCGCCTGTGTGGTCAGCATCTCTCGTAATGTGCGCACGGACATGTACAGATGAATCGATGCCGGCCGCAAGGTCTCCGCATACTAGCTACGTAGTTTGCATAGCTCCTGTTGCCTCACTGTTTACTGTCTACATAACTAGCCCCCTGCCCCTCAGTGCATAGCCAGACAACCCAACTGCCCCTCAGCATATAGCCAGCCCATGCTGCCCAGTATATAGCCATCTAGTCAGGCCATGCTCCTCAGTATATAGCCAGCCAGCCCCTGGTATATAACCAGCCAGCCCCAGTTTACAGCCAGCCCATGTCCCCAGTATATAAGTATATAGCCAGTCCATGCTTCCACTATATATCCAGTCCATTCCCCCAGTATATAGCCAGCCCCTGCCACAGTAAATAGCCAGCCCCTGCTCCAGTATACAGCCACCCAGCACAAAACAAAATAAACTGAATACGCACCTTTCTGACGCCCTCCACAGGTCCTCTTCTTGCTTGCGGCAGGGTGCGCACACACTTTGATGTCAGCTGCTTGCTGACATCGTAGTGTGTGCGCCGACAGTGACCAGTCCTGCGCTGCCTGTGCACACACTATAATGTCAGCGGCGACTAATGCCATAGAGAGTGTGGGGCCAGCAAGCTAAGGACCTCGAGTATAAGCCAAGTTTGGGTTTTTCAGCACATTTTTTGCTGACTTTGCCAGTGGAAGTTGACATTGTTATTCCATGGAAAGACACAAGTATTTACTAAACTAGATTTGTCATGTGTCTAGTGCATTCAAGTAAAATCATGTACAATTATATAGTGCAAGAAACCCCCACCAGGCAGGTCACATAAGTTACATTGGCCACTCATGATTGTCTGAACAGGTTCCTGGCACAAGTTTCGATCTACGCTGTTTTGTTTTTAACAGAGAAACTGACCTTTAAGAATGCGCCCACCCCGCAGGAGTTCACAGAAGGGACAGACGCTGTTATCATTTGTGATGTCTCGAGCTCGATGCCCTCGGTCATTATCTGGAAGCACAAAGGCAGAGATGTGCAATTCAAAAAGGATGGTAAGAAATTGGCTCATGGATTGTGACATGCATATTTTTTTTTGGATCAAATATGACATATCATATATAAATATGTAAATAATTACAAACAAGAAAAATTTGTAAAAACTATAACTAATGAAGTTATTATTAATGAATTGCTGGGGTCTCACGCCCGACCCTTCATCAATTAGTTGTTCTGGCTGCCTCCGGACGGGGCAGCTGGTCATATATGTACCAGTTGAGTATTGATCTTCATGGTGCTGAACGTGATTGCCAACTTCAATACTTCCACTAGGGCCAATAAAGTGGCAGTACGCATGTCTCACCTACGACATTCATCAGAGCAACAAAAGCTGTTCGTTGACATGATCCATTAACGTCCTACCACTGGGAGAGTACTTTGGCGCGGCCACTTTCCTAACTTTCTGCTTTCACCTCTGCATAGCAAAAAAATTCTGTATAGTTTCACACAATTGTATAATGTTTCACACAATTGTTTAATTGTTTTCCTTGACTTTGGGAAAATTGAAGCCAAAATTTTTCTATAAACTATTTATGGTAAATACTACGAAAGAGAGAATTATGAAGCAATATTTCTTCACTGTTTTCATCTCTTTCCTCCACAGTTCGCTTTGTTATGCTGTCCAATAATTATTTGCAAATCCGAAGCATCAAGAGAACTGATGAAGGGACTTACCGATGTGAGGGCCGAATCCTAGCACGAGGAGAGATAAACTTCAAGGATATTCAAGTCGTAGTCAATGGTGAGACAACTAAGAATAACTTTTTTTGTTTTCAAACGAATGTTTAAAGTTTTAAATTTCACCCACAATTTCAACCTTATACATTTACTATATTGAAAATGTCCTCTTATGCCTTCCTCTTTTCTATAGTTCCACCTACTGTGCGGGCCAGACAAACAACCGTCAATGCCACCGCCAGTATGGGAGAGTCTGTGACATTAAGCTGTGAGGCTGATGGTTTTCCTGAGCCTGAAATTAGTTGGACAAGGTAAGTGTAGACTGAATCTTATTCCGTAATGATGACATATGTCAGGAATAGGGACGTAACAATAAAGCTCCTGGAACTCAGAAATTTACTTCCTACATATAGTTCTAGATCAGTAACGGGCAACCTTTTGAGCTTGGTGTGTCAAAATTCGCCAAAAAACCGAGCATAACTCGGGTGGTGTGTCACCTTGACAAAAAAACATAATTTTGTTAGATTTATAGTTTAAATAACTATATGTATGTAATATGTATAATTACTTAACTTCTAGGGTTCTTTAACCCTAGGTTGTCTGATTGATCCTACCATGTACTGCCATACTACAGTATGGCAGTATATGGGGATTTTCCACATCATCTATTTATTACAATGTGCAAATCGCACATTGTAATAGATCGGTTCCAATCAGACAGGTGTGGAAATGCTTAGTAACCTGCAAAATTTCAGTCATGAAAGTTCACAGGTTATAGCGAGGGCGCAGGCACCGCTGTCCATATCTCCTTCATGAGGAGCAAAATAATCGCAATGTCTGGCGATTTGCAAGGCGTTGTGATTATTTCAGGGCTTGTACATCACAAAACTGACACACAAGCCCTGTTGACTGTCTTTCATCATACAGTACACTGACATTACTCACTGTATGATGGGAGTTGTTGTCCTCCCTCATCCCTGCTGTGGAGATGGTCAGTGTAGAGGTGGCAGAGGTACAGTGAGGTACACTGACAGAGGTGGCAGAGGTACAGTGAAGTACACTGACAGAGGTGGCAGAGGTACAGTGAGGTACACTGACAGAGGTGGCAGAGGTACAGTGAGGTACACTGGCAGAGGTGGTAGAGGTACAGTGAGGTACACTGGCAGAGGTGGCAGAGGTACAATGAGGTACACTGACATTACTCACTGTATTGATGGGAGTAGTTGTCCTCACTGGTCCCTGCTCTGGAGCTGGTCAGTGTAGAGGTGGCAGCTGCTGGGACATCACACATGGCAGCAGCAGTGTAGACTGTCTGTGCTGCAACCCTCCCCCCTCCACAACACAACTAGGAGCTGCAGGGGAGTCTCCTATGGCCGGGTCACCTCTCCTGCTGTGCCCCGGGATGACACACGGGGGGGGAAGAAGAGGAGGAGGGGAAACAACTAGGAGCTGCAGAGGAGTCTGCTATGGCCGGGTCACCTCTCCTGCTGTGCCCCGTTCTGATACCTGGAGACACGAGGCACAGCTCACACAGGGGGGAGGGGCCGACCCGGGGGAGGAGGAGGAGGGGGGAGTGCTGACAGTCTCTCAGCCTCCGCTACTGCACCGCTTCTCAGCTGTGTAGGAGCCGAGGATGAAACTCCCGGGCGACCGCGTGTCAGTGACAATGGCTACGCACTGACACGCGTGTCATAGGTTCGCCATCACTGTTCTAGATGCATCCCTTCAGCCTCTTTTCAATCTGTGGTTTCAGGACCTTTGGTGGACCTTTATGTATATTGAGAACATGTTTATTGAGACCAGGAACGGTTATACAAGGATTTCATGGTAGAAGGTCCTTCTGAATATGAAATTTGGTGGGTTATTTGGGTGGCCATGGACATGGTCAAAGGCATGACTCCTCATTACACCAACTGACCTTACTGTATGCCAAGCTCGAGGAAGTTGCAGGGGTATCTGCTTTATGTATTGGGTTGTATAAGGATTACATGGTCTTAATTCTGGGAATTATTAACTCCTTAAGTAGCATCTATTTTCTAGATAATAGGCACAAATTTGACCAAATAAAAATGTATGAAATGCTCCAAAATATATCATACCTGCAATCCTGGTCAGGTTGCAACTATTTGTAATTGCTTTTGTGAATTTATTATTAAAAGCCCTCTATTTTGTGTCTGCAGCACTGATGCAGGTCATTGTGCTTTCATAGTTACAGATTTCAGACTACAAACACACCCTGTCCTATATCTTATTTATTTTTTTTATCTTATACATTGTTTTATTTATTTTTATCTTAAAAACCCAGAATTTTTGAATTTCATATGATTTAATAGACAATCTCTATGATGTACCTTGCACATTTAGAATGTAAACAGAGATTAATGTATGTCAAAAAATACACATTAGTAACATAATTTGATAAGCATCATTTGCAATAACTTGTTTTCTTTTCCTGTTGCAGAAGAGGAGAAACTATTGAGGATGAAGAAGACAAATTCTCCTATAGCGATGATGGATCAGAGATGACCATTCATAATATTGAAAAAGACGATGAGGCCGAATATAACTGCATTGCCGAAAATAAAGCTGGTGACAGTGAAGCCACCATTCTTCTGAAGGTCTACGGTGAGGGCACATTTAAAAATTCATCATTCATCATTCAATCATTCTGAAACAGGGGCGTAACTTGAGGGGGTGCAGAGGGTGCGGTTGGAACCGGGTCCAAGAAGCTTAGGGGGCCCATACTTTCTCATAGAAGTAGACTAGAAGTATAAACCATACATTATAGTCTGGGGCCTGGCACAGACCTTGCACTGGGGCCCTTCAACTTCAAGTTACAGCACTGTTCTGAAATATTGTTGGCTACAATCTTTGGTTGATAAATATTCATTTGGTCCTGATATTTTTATTGTATGTAATAAAGAACATCAAAGGAAAGTTCCTTCTTTAACCTTCAGTTTTTGCGGAGAAGACTTTTGCAGCAGGATCTGGTTCTTTCACCCCGGGGCATAACAAAGGGAGGCAGACAGACTTCTGAATGGGGCCCCCCTTACCCCTTAAAAGATATACATATTTGTTTACTTAAACATGTGTTACAATCAAACACAGTATATACAAACCATATAGACATACATAAAGCATGTAAAGCTATGAATCATATACACAGAAATACAGCATATACACATCACATATGCACACACATACAGCACATACACGCATGAATACAATACCATATACAGTATATACACAGCCAAAACCCCAGAGGCTGGGGCCCTCTGACACTGTGAGCCCCATAGCAGCTGCTATGACTGCTACCGCTGTAGTTACGCCCCTGCTTGCACCTCTTTTAGTGTACACATGGCAGTTACCCCAGAATGGTATAGTTGGATTAATTCCAATCTTCTCTCTTACTTCTAGCAAAACCTAAGATCACCTATGTTGAAAACAAGACTGCTGTGGAACTGGATAATGAGATCACCTTGACCTGTGAAGCATCAGGAGATCCTCTGCCTAGCATCACTTGGAGAACAGCCACACGTAACATCAGTGAAGAGGACAAGGTACGGTTATATTTATAATTTCCCATGGGGCGCTGATTTGTGATGTCACTGGACTTCTGGCTTATGATGTCACTGGATGACAACTGGTTTGAAAAGTAAAGCGAGCGTGTAATTATTAAGGACTTGAATTGGATTTTCATACTACAGCCTCTGGAATGTTTGGGTGCTAACACTCTTATTTTGGTGTATTTTATTAATTCTCAGTATTAATCATAGACCCTGTGAGTCTTCTGTCCTCCGCCCACACTCTGATGACGGATAGTTTGCTGTGTATTCACATTTGTACCTAAAATCTGTCATTCAGAGTTTGTGGGTGGAGAAAGCAGGACTCGTAGGATCTTTGATATTAGGTTAAGTCCTGGCAGCATTTTTACATCAGACCATAGAATACTGTCTACCTCCTTTATGAAAACCTTTACCAACACACATACACTGGATATTTGACTTTTTCTTATTTCAGAGTTTATTTGGAAACTAAAGTGCTACTGTTCTTTTTAAGTATTAATTGTTCCAAAGTCCATTGGGTTGGGTGGTCATTGGGAGTAGGAGCTACTCACTTCGAAAGCTTTCCATTGTCCTCTTACTTAAGAGAGGAAGGAGTTTATTCCTTTGTGTAGTAGTAAAGTCACCCAAATCAAAATGCGCTAGAATTTTACTGTGACACATGTTATACCTTCCTGAGGCTTAGATCTTGTAACAATTACCAATGACAGTAAGGCAGCGTGCAGTGACATCATATCTGGGTCTGTCCAATGACATTAAATCAGTGTACAGTGACATCATCACTGGGTCTTAGGAGGGGAAAGCTGGTGTCTGAACGCTGGACTGAGAATGGAGCGATATGAGCTTGGTGTCCTTCAATGGCCGCCATTTGTTTGCGCAAACAAATGTAAGTATACACTGAAAGCACCACAGCAGTTGTGTGCGGATGGATTGTCACTGTGACAAAGGCAAAAATAATCAGTAGTTTTGATGTAGCTTCATGTATAAAGCAGGTCTAATTCTCTCTCTGCCCCGTACTTCCCTGTAGATCTTATTTATGGCCTCCTTATACCTGTCACATAGGCAGGAGTCAATGACTGTACGGCCTTATATGTACCAAGAGAAGAAGAAGAAGAGGTTCAGGTCTAGTAGATTGACTTCCTATAGGCACTGACTTATTCTCCAAACCATATTAAAGTGGCATGGCACTTGCTTTACAACAGCCCACTTTTAAGGGGAACTCTACCTTCAGAGGATTCCTTCACCTTGGAAGAATGGTTTTTCTAAAATATGGATAAATCAGATTTTTACAAAATATATCTAGCTGTGCATGAGACCAATTTTGTCCTGCCGGCCCTGACGAATTCCCTGATAGTAGGATTCCCTTTTAAATTGTGCTATGCATCACAGTGGACATGAAGTGAATTTTTTAGGAGAATAAAATCTGGAAGATTTCAGATTCCATGCAAATCTGCAAAACTGCTGACTATTTTTGAATCTCTCACCTCTCCTGTCTGGCGTTGTTTTCCTGACAACATGTCAGGTGTAATTGTGGGGCAGAAAGCTGTTCCTACAAGATTTATATATTACAGTGCTTGTTGCTCTGTGTTCTGCTTGAGTTACTGTCTTTGGTCTTTCACTTTACAGTCCCTTGTGTTTTAGCTCACACGTTTATATAGACTTTTAAGATATCTTTTCTTTGATATCATATACTTAGAGATTTCAGAGGCATTTTATATATATAATGGCCATACTTTGTACTTACTATAAGGCCGACTAAAATTTCATTGCGGAGGAGTAATTTGCTAACGCAGATAAGTTCAGACCTAAACTTTTGCGGCAAAACATGTTTTTTCAAACACAATCATTAAGGTCAGAACATATCTGTGTATAGAAGTTACTCCTCCATGATTTTAATATGCAATGCAAGTGCCACATGTGAATGAGGCCTAAGGGGAATCTTTGTTGCTATTGGAGAGGCAAAGAGATAGAACATTCAGGGCTTAGTAATATACATCCTAATATCCTAATGGATAGGCTACAGTACTGTGGTTTCTAATGGATCCTAAATAAGTGATATAAATTCAGAAATAATAATATTTACTCAATCTAACCCCAACTGTGATATAACCGGAGATGCTGTTGTACAGATTCCTTACGTAAAGTTTGTATTCCAAGTTACAAGTCTAACTCCAATGACTTATAAAGGATTAACAACAATACAGATTACAAAATATTTTTGGTAGATTAAAAACTATATCTAGCAAAATTCCAAACATAACTTAATTTTTTAATATGTACAAGGTGATAACCAATGAGAAGCTACTTGGCAACTGCTATTCTGGCTTTTCAGGCCAGATTTAGTAGTTATCAGAGTTTGCCAAACCACAAAGAAAAGGTAGTGTGTCGGCCTAAAAAATGCACATCTTTATTGAATCACAATACATATGAATTCATGAGACACAAGTAAAAACAATTAAAAACAGATCAGTATCACAGTAGTGAGAACCTGATGCGGTCACTCATCCTGAATTGAATATAGTAATCAACAATGCCTGCTACAATATACAATTTATGAAATAAGAATGGTATATAATACAAGACCAAGTGGTCTGTTCAATTTCCAAAGTCCTACATACAAAAACAACTGGTAATGAGGTGTATTCGATAAATATATGACAAACACAGGTAGGGATCAAACCTATGAAGAATCATGAGATGATTATTGGAGATTAGATAAGGGGTGCGGTGAGCAAAGGTCCAAAACGGAAGGTGGAAGGTTATCATAGTTTGTTATTGCAATAGAGGTTCATTGGAAAGTAGGCTTCACTACCAATGTATTTATTGTCTATTGAGTGGAGGAAGCTAGATAAGCATTGGGCTGACAATAGAAGATGCGAAAGTAAACGGAGAGATTCTAAAAATATTCTAATAGCAGCATTCCTTGGTCTAAAAGACAAATACCCTAAGGAGATTTTTTTTGGCAATTCTGTCTGCAGCATCCTCAGAAGGACAGGGCTATCAAAACTACTTAAAAACTGTTCCTAAAACTCATAGAGGTGAGCAAGTGAACTGCACTGTTTCTGTAGCTCCTATTTACTGTACAACTCACTATTCCTACATTTCGAGGCACCGAAGACCTTGGCACACAGATAGCTATTGCCTTTTGACCCGTGAACATGTGAGAACACGTGAGGAGTCCATTGGTTTGGCAACTCCTCTTTCAATTGCTTTATAATGGGATTTTAAGTAGCCCTTTTTATAGTGTGTCTTAATCAGGACCTCAATTAATCAGCTACAGGAGAGAGTTACAGAAAGCGGCTTTTGCCTAGAGGACCAAGTTGGAGGGCAATTAAACTAAAAGTAGTAAACATCTGTGCAAATCATGTATTATGTGATTTCAGTGAATTGCCTATTCCCCATGCCTTAAGAGCTCTCCAATGATGGGGGAGATTTAATAAAGTGTTGGTGAAAAGACCAGAGTCAGACTCTTAAGTCATATTCTGCACCAGATAAATCATGTTGGGAGATGTATCAGGAGTAGTTTAGAACTGTGGAGTTGTGCTTTAGACCAGCTTTTAGTTGGTGTAGTTATGTCCGAATTTTCTGAAACCTGGGCTAGGACACGCCCCTTTCCCAAGGCCACGCTAACTTTTGGAGAAGTTGGAAAACTGCCAGAAAATAGTCTGAAACCTTCAATAAATTCAGCGCAGGGAATTTCAGGTGGGAATAACTAAATAATTCTGGCATATACTGATAATAATTGATATCAGTTATATGTCACTGGTAAACTTTCATTTTGGATTCAGCCTGTTTAAATAACTCTATAAAATAAGAAATGTAGTTTTTTTATAGGTTTTTTTTTCTGTGTTCTCTATATCTGGACATGTCTGTGATTATGATGGTTACTAGAAAGTCCAAATGTATTCATAGTCATTTCCCAAGACAATAACAGAGCTGAGCAAAAAGGGAAATGTTTTAATTGATTTAAGGCTTCTTTTCTTAGATGTTTCAATCTTTTCAAAAGTCTTCTGTAGGTTATCCGTGTGGGTTAAACTGACCCCATTTTAAGACAAAGTCCTTTTGTATTTAGATGAAGAGGCTTTTAAATATCAGATAAAACCCTGTATGGAGTAGAGACATTGTTGCATCTCAACCTCCACTAAGACTACATGTTGATGAATTCCCAAGGCAGTGATCAGGCCTTATGTGTTAGAAGGCAACCCCCACTACTATGTATCACCTCTGGATATCAGCTTTAGGGAAAATGTAAATCAAGAATGTTCCAGTTTGAACAGAGACAATTTTGAAGAGAACAATTCCATCCTAACACACTTTCCCCCATGTGGCCTGATTAGATATTTTATTTTGTTGTGTGGACATGGCCAGATTAGTAGTATCCTTTATAGAAGCTTTATAGTATTTATGGCACAACTATATTTCTCTAAAACCAAGAATTGCTACACAAATACTTATTGCTCATATAAATGTATATACTTGTATGATACCAAGTAAACCGAAGACAATGTGATGGCTCATTACATTGAGAAAATCAGTGGGGATTATAAGTTATGGTTTTTGGCTTGTATTTATAGTGTCTTGAAAAGTTGGATAAAAACTTATTGGCATTGGAGAATTTATATACTGTATATAGAAAATATTACTGTTGTCCCATCTCGGGACAGCCATAATTTAACATACATTTGTAAGATTTTATTATTTTGGGTCTAGTTGCTACTTCTCTGTCTCAGTGCAGTATCCGTGTTTGGTTGTCTCGTTGCGTACTGTGTTTTCTGAGTGCCTGTCCCATCAAACATGTCAACCCGTAACTGCACGTGTCTAATATTTGCTAATCACTTTGACGTACCATTTAGCTGAACTCTACAAAAAGAAGATGGATCTGGGGACAAAGAAGACCTCATTCTATTTCCCAATACTCCATGCCATTTTCTAAGCTCCCGTTGGAAGATTAAACCAGAGGTTTGCAAAGAATGAGATCTGTCAAATGACTGGTCAAGATTCTTAGAGTGCACCCTATGTAGCATGTCCAGAAACAAACTGAAATTGTATTGATATTATGAATAAAGAGCAAATCTAATATGAACTCTGTATTTGGGTGACCTAAAAATGCAAATGAAAAACAAAGAAATTAGAAAAAACAACATTTTTAAAAAATCATTACTAGATAATGAAATTTATATTTATATATATTTTGACACACCTCTTAACATCTTACAAAGACTTGGCTTCAAAAAGGAAACATGCTTTAAAATTTTAAGGATTTAGAATTTTCAATCCTGAAAATGTTTGCATTGTGTGATGTAGAATAAAATCTAATATTAAGGAGGCAAAAGCAATGTGACAAAGCAAATATTAAAAAATGTAATATTCTTCAACAAAAATTTCTGCGTTATAAATTTGAGATGATTCATATATTTTTTTTCTTGCAATTTATGTAACTTTATTGCAAAGTTCTCGATCAGTCATCGACAGAGTCATTTTTTTCAAGCTTTTAGTTTGAATTCAACGAGAGTTGCTTTTTTTTTATTCTTCCGATTGCCATTGGATACTTTGGTAAAAAGGTGTCCAAAAAACCATATCTTGTTCTAAAACTAAAATATCTCATTCTTAACTATTTATGCTTATCTAGTATTGGTACTGTTTTATAAAACATTTTTTAATTTCATTTTTAATTTAACCGTTATCTATATAAAATTTCAAGTAAAATAAAAAAAATAAATAAATGAACATTTTTGGAAGCTTTCAATGGCATTCGTCACAGCATAAGTATTCATCTTCATATTCTTGTATCGGTCTTCCACATTACAGCATTTCAGTAAAATGCCTCAAGTACCATGGCCCTAAAAAGAACAAAGCCTTGTTTTTATCAGCCACCGTCCCCTAAAAATTACAGCAGAATTATAATTAGTTGTCATGAACTTAAGTTAAATAGAAGCTATTGTACTACTGGTATCTATTAAGAGCCTTCATGCTGAAAAAAAGACCTTTTCTTAAGGATGGAGATTAGTTCCTGTTTTTGCAGTGAAAATCAGAATACTGAATAATGTTTCAGAGAGTGGACAGAAGAATATTTAGGAAGTAAAATATCATTATATGAGTGGTGTTTTAAGGATTTTTACCTGGAACCAGTTGTGGTTCCATTTATTAACTATGCCCTCCAAGGATGGAACCATTTCATAGGCTTGACAAGGAGCAACAGTGATCCTATTGTGGATAGGAGTTAATGTAATATGCAGTGGTCACACAAGGTTCTGTAGGCTAGTTTAGTGCTTGAAATCTTGTCTTAAAAACATAACTTGAGATAGAAGAGTGTTTTATATTTTTTATCTATGTTATATAGAGCTACCTTTATGGCACAAGGCAAAGTAACGGATTTGTGCCTGGGGCATTCTAATTTTTTAAGTAAAAAAATTCTCTGCGTTATATCAAGGTGCAGATATGGAATGTTGTCTTGTGGCCAGAGCCCTGATGCTTAATTACCATTAAAATAAAGTAATCTACAGGAGCAGAGATCCTTATAAACATGTAGGTCTCTTTGAAGCAGCGTTAATAGTTAATACTCATGGAAAGCTGTGCCACTCATCCAGATCTCTTGAGGAAGTACATATCTGTTCATAGAAATTCTGATAGTTTAACATATATAGTATATTGTAACATCAGATAACAGTTTGAGCAGTTGATTTCTCTCTTTTGAAACTAATATTTTGGTAGAGGTAACGGAATAGGTAAACTTGCAGCACATTGTTTTGGTATCTTAGATGCAGGAAGAGATGTCCACTATTTGCAACCATTTGTTGAGTGCTATAGACTAGTATTTTGTTTTGGTTTCTAAAGAAGGATGTTACATGTAAAGATTCCAAAATAATATGTATTAGGCCTCTCTTAAAGGGAACCTGTCACCAGGAGACACATTTTTACCACTCCCCCAGTCCCCACAGAGCATAGTACATACACTGCCAAAGTGTTTTTGTATAAAAAAAATTGGTTTTACAAAAAAAAATATATGTTATATTGTACCTTTTTTATTAGCATCTGCTGTGTGACTAGGCAGTTGCACAATAGGAGGGGCTGGAAAGGAGCAGCCTCCCCCCCCCACCCTTGGGAAACATGTGACCTTTTCAAATATATGAATAACTCCCCACACTCAGGATTGGCTGTAGAGGAGCAGGGGGCGTCGCTAAGCCAAGTGATGGGTGTTTTCATATATTTGAAAAGGTCACATGGAGTAGCTGTTCCCCAAGGGTGGGCGGGGGAACTTCTCCTTTCCAGCGCCTCCCATTTGGCAACTGCCTAGTCACATAGCAGATTCTAATGAAAGGTACAATATAACATCTTTTTTTCTTTAAAACCAATTTTTAATACAAAAACACTTTGGCAGCGTATGTACTATGCTCTGTGGGGACTGGGGTAGTGCTAAAAATGGGTCTCCTGGTGACAGGTTCCCTTTTAGTATCCATCAATGAAAGATCTGATGAGTAGATATGAGCAGACTCAACGGTCGAGTTAGTCATTAGGGTTCAGCAGTAGTTGACAAGGGCATATTGCCAGTTTGGCTGTTGGCTGACTCGGCAATAGGTCCGGTTCAGGTGGCCGTACGCTGAACCCAACCATTGGTTTTGCTCATCTCTAGTGATGAGACACTAGAATTTGCAGCTTTGCATTTCAACATATCTGATCCTTACATAAGTATGAATTCTCAGCCTTGCAAGCGTACAAGTTTGTTGTGGAGTTGGCTTTCTAATGTTCATAGTCATCTTAGCTTTTCTTTGGTTGGAATTTGCTTTATAGATTAGTAAAAGTACAGTAGTTGCTCTATAGCAAGAAAAAAAACTATTTACTTTTTCTAGCCATTTTATCCCTAAGGAACATTTCGAAACATTATGGAAAGTAGGAAAAATCTCATCTAAGGATAAGATATTTAAAAATAATAAAGCTAGACTATTGTTCTGTTAATAATCTGCTTAATACCTGCACAAAGGCAGCCACTAAGAGTCTCATAAGAAAGCTGATGGCCATATCCAAGCAATCCATAAGGGTAGGCAAGCTGTACATCTTGAGGAAATCTTGTGTGTTTTAGGCCTTACTTGAGCATACGATTTTTACATTTTGCTTCATACTTTGTACATATTGTCCTATTATATCTGCTGAGAGCTTCTGCCTACCCTATTAAACTACTCGTAGAATTAACTTGGTTGGATTTTTCTTTTTTTTTAGGCAGTAATGACAATCCATTGCATTTCCTGCATGTAATGTGGAATGACATGACATCATTGTGTACATTGAACCTCACTGTGTGCATGTAACCTGTAACTGCTTGGGTGTGCATGTTCAAATGTAAATTTTGTCTGAACTCATTAAGGCTACCACTATTTGAATTATATGATCTTTGCAATCTTAACCCATTCACTGTTGCATAGTAGTGAATGGATTAAGTCAAGCAACAGATGAAGTAGCAGTACTGACATTTTCAAGACAAAAAAATCTGAAATGTGAGTTTTTTTTAAATTTTAGAAAGTCCTAACTAGGAGCACATTTAAAGGCCTTTAAAGCAATTTTTATTATTTGCCATTCTAAGAACTAAACTAAACTAAGAACAGAAATGTTATCCCTTACACCAAATCCAAGGATTATTTGAAGCCTTTGCTGCTTGAAGGCTTAAAGGAAATATACCATCAAAATCCATCTTGGTAAACCAGGGGCACTTACTTGTAATCGTCTTCTAACTTGTGGTGATCTTCTTATATTTGTTAGCCACGGCCTCCTTCCTTCTAAAATCAATTTTTAAGATTATGCTAATGAGTCAGAAGAACTCTGCGAAGCATTAGCAGGGCCCCTTTACGTGCTGCGGTTACACAGCACTCTCCACTCCCACTGTGTGATGAAACCAACTGTATGATGCTGCCTAGGATTACCACACAATGAAGCTACAGCTTGGAGAGGCTTTTTTAACACCCCCAGAGCCCTTCTTACTTAGCACAATTTTTGAAAGTAAGATTTCACAAAGAAAGAGGCCAGGGAAACAAATATAAGAAGATTACCACAGTCCTGGTGCCTGGATCCATGAGTAGATGCCCCAGGTTTTTTTTTATTGATTTTGATGGTAGATTTCCTTAAAGCACATTAGTCCTGAATACAATGTTAAAATTAGGTTGATATACCAAACCAACAATAATGAATCTCTAAATTAACTTAATACATATCTCCCTGTTATATGATTTTGCATCACAACATTTTCCTGACCTTCAACCTGTTTTAGACTTAAAACTCTTAAGTTAGTCGTATGCAACAGATGCATGTCAATTGAATGAACCAGGGTCCCCATAATTCCTACTAATGATTGACTATTTCAATTTTATGGAACCCTATGCTTTTATTTGTAGTAAAAAAGTAAGGGGTGGGGTTTAAGGAATAAATCTCAATCAAATAGTCTGGCCAACAGACTGTAACCAAAGTCTAACCTTCTGTTCTGGAGGACTGTGGGTACCAGTTGACTTAAATTCTTACATTTAATGCATAATTTGTGGAAGCGATATGTCACAATTTCATGGGAGTTACATCAGATTATAATACACTCCAGTAAAAACCAGGAAATGTGAAAAAAAATGGATAAGCGTTGAAATATTTCCCAAATAAAGCCACATAGATTGAGGTCATGCTTTCTTGACTTTACCATAACAGGTTACCTGGAACAGTAGGCAGCTCGCTATTTTCCAAGGAAAGATCTGTTTTTGGATAATCGACCTACTTTAGTATAGTCAAGACTACAGTTACCCCTTTAATTCTCTAAAGTACTGCTGCTTTAATTGTACAATAATAAAATGGTGTGTTCTTCATTCATGTGAGATTTACTAATTGTTGTGTTGAGAAAATGTGTCTTACCTTTAAACCAGTTGTCGGCATCCTGGGGCCTTCCTGCAGCTGCTTAACATCATATCCCAGCATGCCCGATTCTTTACTATTTTGTGTTACATGCTGGAATTGTGTCCGGCTGTCTGCCTGGAGGGCGCCAGGTTGCAGAAGACTCACCCAAGCTATTCACGTAACTGCATGCACTGCACGGACAGCTGACTTTAGTTTACTTCAGCAAATTCAATAACCAGAAAAAAAAAATGTTTTATTGCTTTCTGTGTTTGTTGTGTTTTTATATCTGTTCTCTCCAGGCTTCATGGACTCGGCCCCAGAAACAAGAGGTATAAAACCAAATAGCTGTGAAATGCTGTACTCAGAGAACGAGATACCTAACCCTTAGTTGTTCTCCAGAACCACAATGCCTAACGTAACCATGTCTAGGATAGTTGTAGATGACCCGTAGAGATTATGATATACATTAACACTCAAACAAGCTCGGTTGGTTTTACAACTTTAAGTGTTTCTTATAAAATTGTTCAGAATCTATATTATGTCAATTGCACCCATAAGCAGGGATCATTTTGAGTTTTTGTCTATTGTTATGTAAAATTGAGTTCCCAATGAATTCACTAGATTCCTACTACATAGGGACCATGGTTCCTCAGGATTACATTAGTTATTAGTGAATTGGTAGCCTTATTTTTAGACCACACATGGGTTGACCTCATATTATTGTTGACACACTGATTTGGTTAAGAATTTTTATTTTAGGTGTTTATCAGGAGCAATGTAAGCAGAGAATTTTTTTTTAAATTGGAAAAAATCTTGTTGATTGTTTATCTGATCTTTTCCTCGTTTTTTGTATATTAGAGGTGGTTTTGGACAACCCTATAGAGGATAAGGAGTGATAGTATATACAATGATATACCCAACTATATGACTATATGGCCCGTGCACAGAGAACTATTATAAGAGTATGGTAGAGGAGCTCTCTACTATAATGGGAGCCTCCGATCCCCATCCCACTAGGTGTGGCCACCAGATTTTGCTTCCAGATAAAGGATAAATGTAATGAAGTTTGGCTGTTTTTAGGATTCTCATAGACTAAGTTGTGGATGTGTATAGTAAGTTCCTCATTATTTCTCCATCTGGATGTGGTTGGACCCACCTCTACTAGATATTGATAGCATCCCATTAATGTAATCGACTTCAAAGATTGTATATATTCACTAATATAATCTGGTTGCTGTAAGTTTAGTTCTAAATTCCATCTTGGATCCAACTATTAAACAACAATAAAACAGTATGTTGGAGATAAAAGAAGCTCAATACTGCTTATGGAGACCTACTGCTGGATTTGAAGTATGTTAGAAGTCAAGATGCTTCATCCTTAGTTCTTCTGGGAGATATGTTGCTACCAGTAGAGTTATTCTCCTTGTCACAAGTAAAATAAATATCTATAATCATCCAAGCTGAGCATGTATGTCTGTAAGAATAAAATGTAAGTTGAATGCACTTTTGGCAGTCATAAAATGGACCCCTAAAGGGTTTTTTTTTAGTATCATACACTTTTTGGTAACTTTGTTCAAAATTAAGGCATATTTGTGCTACCATTGTCATGTCATTGTAAGCAGGTCCAGTACTCATGAGGTAGCATTTTATGATATGGATAGAAATTTGGAGCACAAAAAGTAACCCAATGAACATTAGCAATCAGACCAAAGTGTAATAAAGTAGTTGTGCTATAAAACATGCTGTAATGAAATTGTCTTGTAATGCGAGTCAGTTCTTATCTCAGTCTTCCAGCCCTCTGACGATTGCACAAATTAGTACCAGATTTATAGAGGTGCTGCATTATGGGAAACATGTCTTTTCCTGTTGATATATTCTGTATAACATTGATCCTCTTGCTGATTACTTCTATCAATATAATGCTGTAAATCTCTACTAACTGTACACAGTTTACGTCTGGTTCACAGATGTCTTGCAGTTGTAAGGGCCGAACCAGGTCATTGTTTGTATTTTTAATGTAAGTTTTATACCTTCCTACACTATTCAATCAGAATAAAAGTCATCTCAGCATGTGAGCTAGACTTCATAAATAACCATTTATGGGATATCCACCCTATTTATGGTCATTTAAAAAAAAATATATCATACGACATGCATCAAAGTCCTTTTTGACTGAGCTTCCCTAAGGTCACCCTGAGCCAAGAGCAGTTATACAATACCAATATTACTCTATATTATTTCATGGTTATGTTCCTCTATGCAAAAGCCTCTTATTTAGTTAAGCATGATAAAAGTAATGATGGCTAGGGGCAGAGGGAGGACAGATAGGGGAGTAAGCCCTAAACTGAGCCCTCAAAAACTGTCACCTGCTTACTTGCATCCTAAGGTGATACAGGACAACCATGAAGATGGTTCCTAAGCCACAGTGCAGACACAACTATAACTGAACAGAGCAGACTACAAAATGATAAGGTTATGTTGCAATTGACTCCAAATCAACCAACAAGTTAAGTGTGTGTTCACACAGGAAACTGACAAGTGAAACACAAAGACAATATTAGCACCACCTAAGTCACAGTCTATGGACAGAGGAAGACTTTGGTTTGGATGTTACACATGACCTAAAAGCCATCTGAGAAATCAAAGCAGACTAACCATCCTCAAGAACCTTCACATTTTATAATGTATTTCAAGTTACCACCAAACAATGAAAGAACTGGGCAGGCTCTGCTGAAAAATCATTGGGCGGAATTAATAATTGTCAATTTTTTGTCTATGTTTGGTGTCGTTTTGGTGCAGTTGTGAAACAAATGCTGTTTTGCGACTTTTCACTGCACCAAATGAACAGATGACAGTGCAAAGTCACTTTGTCTTTGCGCCAAATTCATTATTTGCATAGACTAGTTTTCACAATACGAGTGATAAATATCCCCTTATGTCTGTCTTTGGAGTTCTGCTGCACTCACATTCATTACAGTGGCTTTGGCCCTTGATAAATCTGCTTAAGCTCCATGGGTTGTTTGCGACTGTCGCATGAAAATTTGCCAAAAGTCGCAATATAGAAAAGGGTGTGGACTGCTTTAATTTTCGTCAAAATTTGCACCTAAATGGACATTTGCGCCAAATGAGAAAATAATGAAGTCAGTTATATAGTGAAAACCAGTCCATGAAAATAATGAATTTGGCGCAAACTTAAAGTGACTTTGCACTGTCTTATGTTCAATTAGCGCAATGGAAAGTCGCAAAACACCATTTGTTCCACAACTGCACCAAAACAACGCCAAACATAGACCAAAAAGACAATGATGAATTCCCCCGAATGAGTTTCTTCTCTATAGCACTCCTGGTCAGTGGACACTCTTCAAATAAATTATAGGTCTAGGTCTTCAGTCTGGTCAATGATGTAGCTGTTCATTGTCTTGTTGATGGGTCACTATGTGGCAATATGGCATCCTGCCAGGGGAATAAATCATTACGTAGCTTGGGGATGAACTTGTCATTACCCCCACAGCCATAAAAGGCACAATAATCCTGTAAGTGCTGCCATTGGGGCACTTTCAGACATGTATTTGTTGAGCATTGTTGTCCTCGAGCAATGAAACTAGTTGTAAATTGACTATATGGATTAAAGGCGAGTTGCTGAAAAAGCATCTTTCACTGTTATTCCTTACTGCACTAATATCTGTAAGGAGGTCTTGCAAAAGCAATAAGTATCACTATATAAACCATGTATTTGATGAAGGGTTAAAAAAATGACAGACCTCACAACATCCTAGAGAAAGATAAAAGCCCTAAGAAACCTGCCTGTTCACATTCACACCCGGTAGATGATAACAACCTTTTAATAAATATTGAGCCTTTTAAAATAGATTGACTTCATAAAACGGTGGCCCAGTTATCCCACAGCACACACATAAAAACCTCCCTCGATGTTGTCGGGTTTATGATTTTTTAAATAGGTTTGTTCAGCTTACATAATTCATAGCACTCAGCAGGACATTTATGAGACTTTTTGAATTATTGAAACGTCCATTATTCTCTGAGGGTTTTCTTCTTGTTTCTTTTAGAATCATAGAACTGTATAGGTATATATTAGTTATAATATCTGTTTTACAGATACAAAAAATCTGAGCTATTGAACACAACCAATTAATAAATAGGATTCGGTGCATATTATAAGTCTACACCTGAAGCCAGTGTACCGTAAATGATTAGCGTGTACATAACCGCCATAATGTTACCCTATGAAACACCACATTGTTTAAGTACATTTTTAGATGAGCTATTTCATAGATGAGAATCCATCTGTACTCTATGGGAAGCAATGGAGTATGGATGGTATCCATAGCTTTAGATCCATGAAAAATAGATTAATAGTTTTGATCAATTTTATGAGGAAGTTAGTTCAAATATTTCTATTTTAGGTGTCATGCTCAAAAATGTTGGTTTTGATGGTGTACATGGTGGTCCCATGTATTTTAGTGGACTGGAAAGTAAGACCTCTCCTTGTGGAGACCTAATGCCAGCTTGCAAGCATGTACAGATTTACAGCCATTGATTTCACTCTAGGGGATTCTGGGAAAAATGGCAATATAATTTCCCGGACGGGATAAGGGAAACATTTCCTCATGCTACCTTGCAAGGCAGTGCCCTTAACATCAGGCATTTCTTTTTGGAATGCTAATGATATGATGTAGGCTAAAAGAGAGACCAGTATATCTATTTCAAAAGTTGTGATAAAGTCTGGCATTATTAAGAACGACATTCTAGAAAATTGGTGCAGCTTGGCAGAAGTTATTGAGAGATGATTGGAAGGTTTGATTAAAGAAGAGTCATTGACAAACCAGTTAGGTGACAGAATAAGATAATTGGATAATTTGTGGGGTTAGGATGAGAGGCTACTTAGGCCTGGTTGTTATTCTATTTTTTCTTGGAACTTCATTTTCAAAGGACTTGCACTTTTAGCTAACAACTACTGAAATGAATCAAATCCCATGGAGCTGCCAAATTTGCATTTTGGACAATTACATCAAATCTAGCACTGAAAAGGGAATAAAACATTGGTCCTTTTTGTGCATAATGTTATTGAGTTTCCATTTCTTAATGTTTCTTCGGATTTAAAACTGGGAAAAGATTACTAGAACATTGGGGCAGATTTACTTACCCAGTCCTGTGGCGATCCAGTGGCGCGTTCTCCATCGAGGATTCGGGTCTTCCAGCGATTCACTAAAGTAGTGCGCCCGATGTCCACCAGGTGTCGCTGCTGTGCTGAAGTTCGCCGGAGTTCACCTTCCTATCGTGGGTGCAGGTAAGCATGTGTCAAGCGACACATTTTTTTAAAAAAATTCAGCGGTTTTTCCAAATCCGTCGGGCCCCCCCCCCCATTTCCGTCGCATGTATGCCGGCGCCGATGCGCCACAATCCGATCGCATGCTATTGGACTTTAGTTCACAATCTGTAACTGCCACCATTAATAATACTGGTGTCATTCTATGTAGAATTCATCACCTTGTACTTCTGTACACCCTATAGCTATACGATTGTTTTTTATGCTTAGATGGAATTTTACAGTACGTTTTAGCTTTACAATATCTATAATGTATGAATTTTGCTTTAGATGTTTGTTTCCTAGATTTTAGCTTTCTTCATGTTGTATACTTTGTTGATGGATGTGTTACCATAGGAATATGGTAAACTACTTAAAGGGAACCTTTCACCACATTTTTCACAAATACAGTGATAGTGTCCTAGTAACTATCTGACACTTCTTTTAGCTAAAAATTGCTTCCCTGACATCCCCATAAAATCAGAGTTATAAACTTGGGGGCGTGACATAATGTCATGTGATCATGGTGACATCATCACAGGTTCTTTAGTCTTCCAACATTAGCAAACTGTACCACATGCACATATCTGACCAAATGAAATCACAGAAGCCTGCATAGACGTCTACTCCTCCCCGTGCCTCCATGCAGGCTGCTGTGATTTCATAATGTTCTGTGATTTCATGAGATGTAATGGGCTGCTGGATTCAGCCCAAGGATGCCTTGCTTACCTTGACTCAGTTGAATATATGGGAATCTAAGGGGAACAATTTTTAGCTTAAGAAGAGTGTCAGTTATTTAATAGGGCTCTATAGGAACCTGCAACTAGCTGTATGCGTGAAAAATGTGTTGACAGGTTCCCTTTAAACTCTGTTGTAAAAGGAATTTATTGATAGTGGAAAAATGGTACATTACAGATAGAATAACTCCATTATTTTACGTGAACCTGTCACCTCGAAAAGGAAGCCCTGTCTTTGGGAATGTTATAGAGCATGATGAGTTGAGTAGGTGTACATATCATTTTGTGGAAAAATATTCAGCATAACCTGTTATTTCTCGTTTTTCCTTGTTCATATTCTGCTGACGAGTCCAGTGGGAAATCCATTACTGCACTCCTAGGCTTCAGTTGAGCTCTATCAGTAAAATATACATTATGCTGAACATTTCTTATAAAATTCTATATAAATCTGCTCAGCGTCCCTGCTCTCAAATGCTTTAAGGGGATGCTTAGAACACCTGCATATACAGTACTTGTGAATTTTATTTATGTTGGCATTTCATAAATTTAATTAATAGTATGTAATTTCTAGCATATGCTTTGTTACTATCAAATGTTAAATATTTTTAGTCATTAACCAAACTTGCACCAACCCAGCTTGTTTCATCTAATTATAAATTGTAACCTATTACCACATACTAGTATCTAATTGCTGCAAATCTAGCACCCCCCCCTCACATCCATTGTTTAGTACTAGGCTTAAACTCCCTATGTCATGTAATGGCCTGGGTAGATTCCCTTTTGGAGACTCTTTGTCAGTATATCTAGTAAATTACTACCTTTTACATAATATAATTCTACTAGCTGAATTGCTTCCTTGGGTATGTTTTGGGCACTAGTGTAGAGTAGCAATGGGGAAGTCAGTGTTGGAGGGGAGCTCCTGTGTCCACTCATGTAGTCATAGGGCTTTATAGCGTAAGAAAAGTCGTTTTGGGACTGTCGGGAAAGAAGATCAGCATTTTGGATTCCTATGTGCTAATAATGATTTGGTGCCATAGGTAAATCTTACCATTGAATTATTGGTAAAGGGAGCAATTCGGGTAGTAGAAGTATATTAGGAAATCGCTGATAATCCAATTCTTAAGACAAAGTCTCAAAATAAGATCCACAAAAAGTTAGCAGAACCACAGATAAGTACTTCAGTTTCTACCACCAGCTGTAGGGCACAGTGACAACTCTTCTTTGTCTTCCATTTTCTAAAATATTTTCAGAGGAATCTGGAATCTTATTTTTTTCTTCCTTCTACTGGCAATGCTAATGTTTCGGGATGACAAAAATGAAATTTCTATGTCATCAGTTTCCATTCCTGTAGACGGATTTGTACACTATTTAGAATCACAATAATAATAATTGAGTATGATGTGAAAAAGATTGGGATTCTATAAAAAACCATTAGGGATTGTCTCAGCAGCTGGATAATTTTCATAAAATAACTATTTCTTGACAATCCAGATGGATGTGCAGGTAAGTACATTTACATAATGCACAGATACGAATTATGTTCACACATTCGACACTTAGACATTCGACACTTAGACCAGAACTTAATATCTGACAAGTATCTTCCTAGTTAGAAATCCATTAACATGTAAACTGTCCAGTAGAGGCAATATTACGTGTTTACTGCCAAGCCATGGTAGTAGTGTTTTTTCTATAGTTGTAGATATATAAAAAAAAATAACTAAATCTCGATTTGCACACTTATTTAAACCTAACTCGAGTATCCCGTAAATCTAAGGCTATAGTTTTCCGGTAGTAAAAAGTATTCCATAGCCTAGTACAGTGGTGGCAAACCTTTTAGATGCTAAGTGCCCAAACTATAACCAAAACCCACATATTTTTCACAAAGTACAAATGTAACAATTTAAGCAGTAACTTATTACTCCCTGCTCTTTCACGGGTTTAAATTGTGTAGGCACCTGAGGACACCAATACAGTAGAAAGAAGGAGAAGAAGTTTGGTTATCATTGTAGCTTCCTTCTGGGGTCCAGGGCTGCCTGGGACTGCAAGAGACCATGAGTCCTGTTTGGTGAACCCTGCCCTGGGGTGATGGCAAGGGTGCCCATTTAGAGGGCTCTGAGTGCCACCTCTGGCACCCGTGCCATAGGTTCGCCACCACTGGCCTAGGAGATCATCCATGTTTGTGAAAGTTATGGAGATTGAAGAACAAAAGTTTTCTAAAGATCCTTGATACATATCTTTGGTGTGAGCCAGATCTTGGGGTGTTCATTAAGTCTGGTTTAAGGCATTGTCACTATATTTATGGAATAAGCTAATTTTATCAAAATTTCTGGTAATCGTGGCAAAAACACAGAGTATTAATCCGAATTTACTGACTCAATCCAGTCCCTAGTAAGATACATTTGCAAGTACTTATGGACCTATTACAGATCAAGCTTTTGGGTTTCTTCTATGTTCTTAACTACGCCTGGTTTCTAGTAGAACAATTTACAGTTTTCTATGTTTTATCTAACATAAAGCTACATACACAACAACACAATAAGTTGGTTTTGATAATGTCAAAGAATCCAAATAAAGAGTATTGAGCAAGAAATTTAAACCATTTAGTACCGCCATTAACTTGGCGGTACTGATGTGTATGGAAGTACAACAGAAAAGACAGTAAAATAAAACCTGTACTGTAAAAAATAATACCTGTGATATCCATTCCACTTTGAAGGTACAATATGTCTGTCCGGCCCTATAGCCATTAAGTCAATGATGTAGCTATAGGGCACTATAGCGTAAATTGAAATTGGTTTCTACTTTCATGGTCATCTGAGAATAGATTGTTAGAACACAATTTTTCACACCATTCAGAACTATGAGTATTAGTTAGTGCCCTTCACCTTTTATGATCCTTCAGTAATGCAGTGGAGTCACCTAACTAGGCCCATAGCATGGTTAAATAATGTGGCACTGCTGGTATCATGACTTCCATTTATAATACATCCCATGAGTCTTTGAACTGTTTTCGAAACAGTAGCCAATGTACTCGGTGTTAAATTCATGATTGATCCATTGCTTTTCGTCATGATTTCCTTGGATTTCTCTGTTAAGAATTTGTTGATGGCAAGAAAAGACCTAGTACAAGAAGCACCCTAAGCTTCCTGAACTTCACCCTCCCATACCTACAGCATGTAGACAGTGGATTTATTGCTGCAGAAATGCACCCAGTTATTGAGGTTATAAATCTGGGACTTGTACATTCAGTGACATTGTTTTCCAAGATCTGCTTTGCTTTTATTATAAGCTCAGTAGACACTTAAAAGAAGCAGAACATATGACTGTCAATTACTCCCCAATTCAGGAGCACATAAAAATGTAATTTGCAATTGCTTTCCATTTCAGAATGGTTTCAGTACATTAGTTTAAGGTATAATTAGATTAAATTGTTAAATTGTTTACAGTCATTTGCCTGTTGACGGCACCTTTATAGCATCAGGATGTTGTAATTAGAATTGGTTAGAGGCAAAGCAGGTTGACCAGTCAGAAGCACAAAATATCATTCCACATCTTAATTAGAGAAGATTACTGCCTTATGTGCCCTGTCTCCATGTGGCCTTCAAATATTACAGCCTGTAGTAATACTCTATAAATAAACCTTGGTACCAGGGTAAAGTATCGGTCCTTTCAAAGTTGGTCTCAGTTCATTTTATGAAAATGCATATTTACTGGAAAGTGGCCATCAAATTTGTTTACTTAAGTATTTCCAGACTAGGGGTAGAGGACCCAACTTGTGGCATGATAATTTAAAGACCACTTTTACGCTTGAAAAGTTGACCTTACCTTTTGTGTAATGTCCAGAGCCCCCCCCCCCAACTATATTCTTCATCAGTTAAGTTATATTATGCTGACAAAACAGCGTAAAAGGACAGTTTCATGAAGATTTCTTAGCAAACAGAGAACTATAAAATGATAAGCTGCTGTTTCATATGCTTTAGTAGAGTCATCAAAAACTTTGTAGTATAGAAAATCTACATAGGACTAAGGCTCCATGTACACGTCCGCATGAACAGACATGTGTCTGTCGTGAGCCACAAGCCAGCTGTAGAAGGAGGGCTGTTCACCACTCCCCTCTCAATAGAGAGCTAAGCGGCCATGCCACAAATCCATGGAGGAATAGGACCTGCCCTACCTTTTTGAAGTGTGGCTGCCCATGCACAATGAATGTCTATGGTGGCCGTGAGCTATCTTACGTTTTTGCAGCTAGCTTACGGACACAATTTGTGGACAAGTGCACAGAGCCTCAGCCTAAGGCCTTATACACATAACCATTTTTAGGGGTTGTGAGCTAGTCACAAAATGGCAGATAATTAACCTGGGGACTGCCTGTAAAGTGACATTGGGTAAAATATTTGTGAGATACACAGTACAGGCAGTATATGGACATAGGGAGAATTGTAGTCTCTGAACAATTACAACAGTGTAGAGCTTCAGGTTTCAGTCCTAAAACTTCTGAAATTATCTTCACTAAACCTAGACAATCATTATACCATAATAATAGACCATAAATGATGAAGCCCATGAACATACTCTGTTATATAGTAATTCATATCAATTAAGTATTCCTTCTATGATTTAGTATATTTCCTGAATGCTAGGTTAGATACCACCTAACATAGTACAAATTACAGTTGTTGATAAAGTCTTTCAGTAGATCTTGGGCAATACAATATGTGAAAATTCTGTGGTGTACTGATATAGATTTTCTCCTTTTTGTAGACTTTGGATGGACGTATCGAGGTTCAGGGGCACATCAGGATGTCTTCTCTTACCCTAAAGGACATCCAATACACAGACGCTGGAGAATATGTCTGCGTTGCCAGCAACACTATCGGCCAGGACACAAAAGCAATGTTCTTCGAAGTTCAATGTAAGACCTCTTGATGTTTGCTGCCTTTTCAATTTATGAAACTCCAGAATATTAAGAGTTGCAATAGATCTAGATTAAAAAGTCACCACCATTCCTCTCTTTGGGTTGTGTCTGGTATTTTATCGTATCCCTTTTAAAGACTGCGTGTACCAGAAACATTCTTCTGGTGCGGATCTTAGACCGGATGACGAGGAGTGAGTTTGTTTCGCCCAACTCGTCACCTTTGTCTGCCAGATTTACTGGTCGTAATGTAAAACAGATAGACATGCTGGGTTCAGTTCAGCTTTTCCACATTCCAAATCTTTCAGAACAAACATGCTTGTGTGCAACCAGTCTTATGCAATTTTTCCCCCCAGTCACAGTGTGAATATGAATGCAAAATATGGCCGGTTCTCCTGCTGATGAAATCATGGAAGTAAAACCTAAAGTCATTACAGCGCAGATACGCCCACCCATACCAGTCCAAATTTGCTTAAGGAATCCAGTTTTGTATTAACCAGCACCGTACAGAGAAAGGGCTTCTGATTCTGATTAGACTTTGTAGAGGGATGATGGAAATTTTGCTGAGCGTGAATATGCATTGAAAACAATAGGTCTAATTTTTTATGTACACTCATGCTGTGTGTGCACTCTGTACTTTCTGCTCTACTGAACATTCCTTTTGCTTCACGCAGCTGCTAAAAAATTAGTTTGTAGCTAAATGAAATATAGGAAGAATAAGAGAAGAATGCAAGTGTTATATCGCATTTTTAATGGCAGAATTCAATGGGAGCAATGTGTCACATCCGTGATGTCTTCTAGCCATGTCTTGAGGCATGCTGCCCATTTATATTACCAAACCAATCAAATGATAAAACCATGTGGATGCCCAGATATTACTTGTTTTATGCCAAGAATTTCATGTATGTCCTGTTTGGTCACTGTACTATTCAGAGCACTGCTTTGCTTCAGTTACTTTTGTTTGATTTGCACAACAAATTGGAAACATTGCATGATTTTTAAATATAGTGTTTTGCTCAGACAATCCTTTAAAGAGGCACTCAAAACTGCACCACCAACCTGACTACATCACAGTGGTGGTGGCTATAGAAAACTATCATAACTCCATTGAAATTATTATAGTGGAACATATTAAAAGTTTGTGGATGTGGTGAAAGGTCACATTTAAACTTAGAAATATCCACCTACTAGCCTTTCATGAAGTCCGGGAGCTTGGTAAAAATGGCTATTTCTGTAAATCGCTTAATTATTTGTTTGGGATTTTTATTTGTAATACTGTACTTACCTTTTTTAGATGCCCCCAAGATAAAAGGCCCAGTGGTTATTTATACCTGGGAGGGGAATCCAGTTAACATTACCTGTGAAGTCCTCGCTTATCCTACTGCAAAGGTGTCCTGGCTGAGGGATGGACAACTTCTTCCCAGCTCTAACTCCTCCAACATCAAGATCTACAGTAGCCCATTTGCCAGCAGCCTTGAGGTATGGACTATGACATAATCCATAGCTGGATCAAAATGTGTGTTTATGATATTATATGAAAAGTATATGAAATATTTTCATGGGGGATGTTGTTTTAATATATTTTACTATGACCGTCATCAACAGATCAACCCCGACTCTGAAAGCGATTTTGGAAACTACAATTGCACTGCAGTCAACAGCGTTGGACAGGAATCTTCTGAGTTCATTCTTGTACAAGCAGGTATGTACCCATCAGCAATCAATCGCTCCTCAAGTAGACTGGTAACCAACAATGGAGGAACCACTTAAATTGTGATGCCATGGAAAAGATGAAGTCAAGTTTAGAGCTTCCTTTAATGTCCTTGAAGCTCTCCAGTAATAACCTGAAAAGTTATAGAAAAGTCCTCTTCTCTTCTTAGTAACCTCTTGTTGTTTTATTTTGGCAGAAACTCCCTCATCACCTAACATCATCAGGGTGGAGTCTTACTCAAGCACTGCTATGGTTGAATTTGAAGAACCAGATTCTACTGGTGGTGTACCAATCCTAAAATACAAGGCTGAATGGAGAAATACACAAGCAGAGACGTGGCAAACCTCTAACTTCAGTGCCCGTGATGGTAATTTACAATACCTTCTTATTTGTATTGTCAAAAATGATTGTTACATTTTGCCTACAAAATAGACTGGTACATTATAAACTTTATACTTTAACAGTCACTTACCTTTCCACAAAGTTTTAAGATCTCTCATGAGAGAAAGGGTCAACTTTCTCCATTTGCTAGCAAGATGAACAGAACCTTAATGGGATGTCAGATAATATTAGATGTTCTATGGAGAGCAGAGACAGAGTAGTGAGTCACAGCTGCTGGGTCTGCACCTAGTAGCAAAATAAATGGTGCTACAAAATTATGACCACAAACTGTGTTTGTACTTGTGTACACAATGGGCTACTGTTTTTTGTAAATGTTTTTCCACATTTAAGTCGTATTCAGCTTTTTGTTGTGAACATTTTAAGAGTCAATTGATCATGTACAAATACCAAAATTTAAAATCGACATTACGGAAAGGATGGTGGATCACTTGACTTGAGTCCACAATGAAGAAAGTAACTATATCCAAAAATATTTGTAAATTCCAGGGCTCATTGATCATCGACACAACAATTACCTCTTTCGGCTTGGGTTCATTCCAGGCAATGACCAGGCACCAGACACAACTCTAAGCGGTGAATGACAGGGTTGATCTACAAGAGATACATCTAAGTTCTTAATGAAAAATTGCCTGGTGTGTGATTACTGGGATTCCAATTAAGTTACACGAACAAGGGCACTATGCCATATGTAGCCATCAATATCAAATTTAGATAACCCCTTACATCTCATTTTTGCTATAATGATGCCCTTGAATAAAAGAGATAGTTGTCACTTTTTATTGTTCAAACCCTTCTTTTGTTGTCTGTTTGCAGAAAGTTCAGAGAGCACAATCACAATTGGAGGTCTTAGGCCTGAAACATCCTATGTTGTAAGACTATCTGCTATCAATGGAAAGGGGATCGGAGAGGCATCCTTACCTTTTGAGTTTGTGACCCAGCCAGTCCGTAAGTAAATTCTGAGGTTTTTTTTTTAAAGTAATATTCTACAATATGTAGTATTCCCATGGTCCATGTATAGATGTTGTCAATACTATGTACTGTGTTGCGATGGACTGCCACCAATCACGACAACAAGGGTCTCATACTCACCAATTGATGGAATTGCAAGTCAGACATGCAAGCTGGCAATCTATTCTATGGGAGTGCCAAAGTATTGCTGAGCACAGAGCTTGGTATCTCTGCCATTCTCATCTGCTAAGTTATCCGCTATATTCACAAATTTCCGGTACTCCCATAGACAGTAAGGAGTGGCATTCGCTGGCCCCGCTGGCCCCGCTCTTCTCTGTACTGCACCTCGCTTCAATAAAGAAAGTTTGCCACGTTGGTGAGTGCCACCTTGTTTCTTCCTTGAATTAGAATTTAAGGAGTGGCATTCATTATTGTGACTGGGACACTTTTCTTTTGATCTCGACAGCACAACCAATTAAATACTAATGGTTAAAATAAAAGAAATTTATAATAACATACAATATATATATCATTTATTCAGTCCATATATTGGAATAGAAACGGTTTAGTTGAGGTGAAATTTCTATTATGCTTCATTATTGACATTATTGACTATTTGCATCTTGCGTCAAATTATGGTAGAATTGGTATCTTTCACATTTGGGTTTTGGATTTATTCTAGAACCTTTTAATGTTGTGGTTCATGAAATAAATTAGTTGATAGTGCACAAAAAAGCATTCTATAACTTGAAGAGTCAGAGTCTTTTACACACTTTTTCAGGAAAAAGGTTTTATATAGTTTGGTTAATTTTTTAGGAACCTTTTCATTGCCTTTCTAGTGATTATTGGTCACCACTACCTTTATGCCACCTTTATGCCACTTCAATTAGGGCTCATTATAGGAAATCTTGGTTGAAGACCCAATAACCAGCGGTGCCCAATGGACACCCAGTTGTATAGCCAATTCTTACATGAAAAACAGTTACTACTGTGACCCACTATTCAAGGTCTTTGTCTATGCCCTATGTACGTTCATAGAATAAAGTAGGCTATAAAGTAGGCTCTGTTGCATTGGGCAATGCATCATTGATTTACCTATTTACTTAATGCCGTTTTCCTGAAGATTTAATGATAATAAATTTTTCACAATTTACGCAAACTTATGGAAACAAGTCACTGTCAGATAAGTAATTTGGATAGTAAAGAAACTAATTGCAGAGGATTTTGTGTGATGCTATTTCTAAAAAATAGAAAATCAGTCGTTCTGATGGATGCATTCGCTGTTGGGATAACGTAATGTTGATATTTCATGGGTTTCATTTCCATTGGATTTCATTACTTTGTATGTGTTCACATATTTGCTTTAAGTTCATCCTTTCTTTTCTTGTCTCTTTGGCTCCATCTCACTTGCGTTCTCTTTTATTTCGAACCATCTCTCTCCTCTTTCCATCTGTCTGCCATCCTTTGGAAAACTACAGATTTTTCATATCCACGTAAGTGCCTCTTTGCAATCTCTCTCTCTTCCCATGACATCCATTGCATCACTGATTCTTACTATTCCTGTTGCAAATATGCTTCCAGGGTTTTGTTCTACAGACACAAAACACATCAGGATGGAAATTGAGGGGGACTACCGTGTGTGTACAGACAGGTGATATATAGGTGACATCTCTTGTATATACAGTAGGTGACCCTCTGTCACGCAGGGTCCATTAAGTATCCAATCTACACTTTATGTTGAAAGGGGTTTTCCAACGAAACAAGTTAGACCTTATCCGCAGGATAATAATTGATCTAAGGAAGGAAAATGGTGTGGTGGAGTGGGATTGTCTAGTCGAATCTAACTGATTAAATATTGTAGTCCAGTTTGCTGAAAAGTTTCAACTGGTACGTCTTCCAAGGTCTTTTGAAGTTCTTGCAGTAGACATGTAAGCGCTGCACAATATAGGAATTTTTGAAACTAGGAAATTTAGGTAATATTACAAACAAGTTATAAAAAAACTTTCATACTCTACAAATTTAAAAAAAATCAAGAGTCAGTATTAATATAATGACCCTAAAATACTGAAACTCCTACAAGGCCGTGCAAGGGCAGCATTCACTGTAGAAGTGGCTGGTGTGTGTAACAGTCTTTGAAGTTTTGCCTTTCATCTATTAGAAAAGAAAATTCTTCTCCTGCCACAGGGGTAGTCTCTACAGGAGGTTTCTGGCTTAAGGATTTCCAAAGCAAAGAAGCCATTGATTATAAACAAGAAAGGTGTAGACGTATATCCTGTCAGGGCCTCTGCAAGTTCTGTTCTGTGAACAATATGGCTGCATCCAAACACCACAGAAAGAATAAAAAGCCTCCTGCCGCGAACTGAGATTTATGGTGTCTCACTCCGGTAAACAAGTTAAGATGACTTGAGTCAGGCTGGTTTGAGTCAAAGGCTTTTCGTCTTCCTTCTCCAGATCACGGCACATATAAACCGTGTTATATTCCCTCATGTTTTAGGACTTTGTCAGCTTTATAGATGAGACTAGAAGCCTGATTTATAGATAATAAGCAGACAGTGATAGGTGAACGATGGTTATAGACACCAGCCTGGGATTCTTTATTTGCTTCACTACAAAAATAGAAAGCTTTATTGCACACACTTAATGTTGATAAGTTTATGACTGCTTAGTCTCGTGAAACATGACAGATCACAGTATATAGAACTTAGCAACCCCCAAACGGTGACTTGTAATTTGGGTCATGAGTTGATACAGTACTTACTCTGGATATTTTGGCAACCAATGCACCATACAAGGACGGCAAGAAGTACAACCCAGCAGACTAATGGCGCTACCAAAACGGCCATGTGGCTCAAGTTAACATGCCACATGACCCTGACCATTGAAAAGTCATTTATAGCAATTTTTCTCTGTCTATAAAACTTGTACACACCCTTAAATATATGTGCTTAATAACTATGCAGTAAGGTGGTATGATTTTTTATGACATGCTGCACAGGGGATAAAATAATACAAATGCATGGTACAAAGAAGAAAAAGAAGAAAGTCCGTAGCGCTGACTTACAAAGCAGCAGGTTACCTTTATTCTCCCATATCATTGCAGGTGTATAAATGAGAGACAAGTCCACAGCAGGCAGCTTGCGGGCATTTTGTACCACTATGCCTTTTTCTCAGGGCAACCTGCTGTGGATATGCCTTAAGTCTGTATACTGTACGAATAAAATAATGCATGCTGTTCAATGGGGGATCGTTGAGGAATTTCTTCCGATTCCTTACTTGCAGATAATGATACCACATCGAGGGCTAAATAACAAAACCTGCTCTGTAACATGTCATAATCTTATTGAGGGTACAGTGCATCGAATGTTTGTGACATTGCCCTTACGAGCAGTGCCACCTTATCTACGCCCTTATCTCCTGGTGTGTGACTGCCAAGAAGAAGGGAATGTGTTCAGCATCGGCGCAGATCAAGTACAATGCGGCAAATTCAATGGGGTTGAAGACTTTTATTATTTTCTAGGGACAGTACCACCTGCCAGTACAACTGAACATCCCAGTGAGTAGAGGGTCATGACGATTTGCTGTTTGCTGTGTGCATGTCACAATATTATCCTATAGCTTTCCAATGAATTGCCTATTGAAAACATAGAAGAAATCTTCATAGTAAATGGGAGTAGTAATTGTATTGCACTTTAGTGCGAATGTGCCTAATACAAGGGAAAATAAATATGGCGCATAGTATGATTTCTAGCTCCTGCACTACAATACAACATGTAACAGAGCCCTATTATATAAAGAAGAAACATATTAGGGTGGTGGTAGGGTTGTTGGGCAGATACAACCTCAATGCCCCTAGTTATATACATATGAATGGGCAACGCAAATGTTGGCATACAGTAGGTGCTTGGTAGATCTTTGCCAACTTTCACTTGTATAGAAAAAATATGTATAATAAATCTAGTTGGGAATTTATATAGATGGTGAGGTTAACACAGTTGATTTTTGTTGCTGTGCTGCATGCCTGAATTAACTATCTGCAAGCTTTACCTCGAAAAATAATAACAATATAAAACGAAATGTTATAAACGGCACATAAAGCACCTTCAGCATGACGCCTCCATTATGAGTTGCCGATACTCTCGTCATGCTAGTTCCACTGGTTTGTCATCTCTATTATTTAATGGGTCATTAGGACTTTATGAATTGTAGATTCAATAATGAGCCTGGAGCACTGCATGGAGTGTGATGCATAGGGCGTTCTGTGCAGCCTTGCTGTGAAAATATAGAGAGGACAACTCCAGTATATTGTGATCCTGGCGGCATGAAGGTGAGGAGATGGTCCCTCATAACTGCAAATCAAATCATATCATTTACTGCTTTCTGAAGCAGCAATATATCAAAAGCCATAAATATATATACTTGATTTATATATACTTGATTCTCTCATAAGAGTAAAATAAAATAAAAAGTTGACGTGCAGTATTGATGCATAATGCATGACGTTTGGGTAAGAGGAGAGTAGATATAAAGTTCTACACATACTGGATAGGAACCAAGCTCAACGAACATAAATGTATTTTACCTTTAAAAGAGGATGGTTAAACTACCATACCCAGTGCCCATATGTGTATCATCCCAATGAAGGACTAATCACCCAAAATGTTGTTACAGTTACTGTGTTTATAATGTGGTTTCAGAAAATTTCCATAATTTGCTTTGGTCTTGAGTGCTAAGCATCCTGTGTGTTTTCTGTTAATTTACACTATGCTGCACTCAAGATTTCCTTAAAAGGATCCTCCCCCAGCCATATACAGCTACCTCCACCATGTAGTAGATGCCTCTAGATATCTTCCAATCATAACTTTTGTTGGAAGACAGTCCCAAAAGTAATAGGAAAATGAAATTTAAAGATGTTTAGAAATGAGCAAGTTTATGCACCCAGGATATTGACCAAACTCCTGTAGTAACACTCCGATACCTTTCCCCTCCTCTAACTATTCGGCACTGCCATACCCTTTCACAGAGCTCCATGCCTCTATAGCTCCCACCATCCCTGAGCAATTAACTGCCATAAGTTTCCGCACCCAACATTTTACCAGGATCTTTATTGTCTGTACAGTAAAGCGGTATCTGTCCGCTTCAGCCAAGTCCAGTCCACCTTATTATCATTTTCGGTATCAAAAGTATTAGTAGTGATAATTTTTGTAGTAAGAATTCAGCAGTGCTTGAATTTTGTACGGTAGCCCCTCAGACTCATTAGCGTATTCTTTAATAATGTACATTTTTAAAGATTACTATAGTTATAGTGTCTGGATCTATGAGAATGTGCCCTTGGTTTATCAATCCTGATCTTGATGGCAGATGAGCGTTTCAGAAATAAATTAAGTAATAAGGATGTAAAAGTAATGGCTTGTCCCACTGAATACTCTGGGCAATGTTTACAGATCATGACATGGATTATTATTTTCTTAACTTCTGCATCACATTTCTCTGTCTTCACATCTTCAAACATCACTTCATTTTATCACTCCATCAACAAGCAAAGCAGAAAACTTGACATTGTCTTGGGCCCGAGAAAAACCATCTCGAGTAACACGTTTCCTTTCCTTAGGCAAGCTCTGCCGGTGTGGAGAAACATCTCATTTTTTACATTTCTCTGTGATTTCATTGCAGCTTACTTGTTTTTAGCTCATACCTGTGTCCTGCGGAATGGAAGCTCCAGTTTTTGCTACCATTACTGGTCCAAAGAGTTTACAACTAATCTTTTCTTCTACAGGTTTAATCTTTTACCTCAAGGCTAACCACTCTTGGTAACAATCCCCTCTCCTCTCCCTTAGCCGTTTTTAACATGTTTTATCTTTCAGCTTTGTCGCCAAGTTGGGCCTCTTATGTGTGTCAGCAGAAATAATCATGTCCTACTGTGATCGTAATTAACGTAATAATGCATTTTTTCCTGCCAAATGTTCCAAAAAATGAACCGCTTACCATTTCCAGCTGTAATTTTGTTTTATATGTTTCCAGCTTTTTGTCACCTAATGTTTTATGTTACCTTCCCTTTATTTAGCCCTTAAATGTTTCTCCACTTCTCTCATCGTTTACGTTCTTTTTATATTTTTCATGTGACCTCCCTCCACTTTCCTTTCAACCAATCATGTGCGTGCTATCATGTGAATTGTCATGTGACTTGCATGGTGCTGCTGATGTCCTCCTCGCTGGTGAACAGAAGGTAAAATTCTTTGTTCTGGTTGGTTTTGCGGCATAGTCTGGAGCACATTTCTTTCTAGGACATAGATGACATATTTTTAGGCTGCTTCCCATTTTAAGCATAGGTAGGAGAAATAGAATTTTAATTCTGGTATAAATTATTGCTTTGCACTGAATAAATCATCCAGTGTGAGGGTGTAATATAATAGGTACAAAATAATACACAGCAATCAATCCAGTCTGAAACTAACTCACCATGCTACGGTATGAAATATTTCAAAAGAATAAAATGGACATTTTTTTGTATTACTCATGGTTATTGAAAATTTACATAGAAAATGTCCATCTAATAGTTCAGTTCACTGATATTTGAAATCTTTGCTAGATTATGTATTTGTTTAACCTTTACTGAAATGTGCAGAAGCAGTGCACTACTACGACATACTATATTTCCCCAAAACACTGTTTTGTTGTAGTATGAAGTAGAAATATGACACTGCATTTCTATTTCCTATTACATGATTTTACGCTAATAAAAAGCAACGTAAAACACATAATAATCGTAAAAATGTCCATAACATTCCAGAAAATTATAAATGCATCCTCTCATTATCGTTACAAAGGAGATAGATTGTTGCACTTACTGCATTGCAATGAAAAGAAAATCAGGGATTAGTTTGGACCCCATTGCGGTTCCTAAAATTTTTCACTTGATCAAAATATGTTAAATTCATGGTACAAATATTTTAAACATATAGTAATGAGTAAAATTGAAAACTTTAGGCTTTTGAGGCACAGTATTTCTGATAGAACATTGCACAAACAGCAGCCATTCTCCCTAATTTCACACTAATCCTAATAATGATCCAGTACTACTAACATGTACATTGAAAATGTTCATCCCCATGTCGCAGAGACATTGAGAGAACAAAGAAACCACCTACTCTGTTTGATTTGTCTCCTTTGTTTTTAGCTGAGTTATGCTAGTCCAGTGCTTACAGCCCATATAATAGTAGTCCAACCATCATGGTTTGTTTTTTAATTTACAGCTAGATGTCCCCAAAATATTTGACATTTTGTAAAAAAAAAAACATGAATTAATCTCCTTCCTTAAAGACTTGAATAATGATGCAGGTGTTTTCTTATATGACCACCATTTACAAATTTCCAATAATAATTCTTGGAGTACAGGCGGTCCCCTACTTAAGAACACTAAACTTACATACGACCCCTAGTTACAAACGGACCTCTGGATATTGGTAATTTATTCTACTTTAGTCCTAGGCTACTTTGATCAGCTATAACAGTTATCACAGGTGTCTGTAATGAAGCTTTAGTGTTAATATTGATTCTTATGGCAACCCAACATTTTTAAAACCCAATTGTCACAGAGACCAAAAAAGTTCTGGCTGGGATTACAATGATAAAATATACAGTTCCGACTTACATACAAACTCAACTTAAGAACAAACCTACAGACCCTATCTTGTATGTAACCCAGGGACTGCCTGTACCTACCACCATTATCAGCGATTCTCAAATTATGTTATGTTATATGAACAATCTAAACAACTGAAGAACCTATTTTCTGTTAGCACTTGTAGTAAGTATGGGCTGAAAGTGACCTCAATTTTGAGGTGTAGATTCTCTTTAAATCACTTCTAAATCAACATAGTTAATAGTAAGGGTTGGGAAACTATTACAATTGAGAGGAAGTACAGATGTTGCCTTTCGCAGTAACCTAAGTTTTATTAATCTGTAAACTTGGTCCATATTAGACTGAGCATGATAGACTCCAGTACCAGCCTTCATTGCAGATTTCATTATATTTGACAGGAAAATACAATGAATACCACAGCAAAAATTCTACAGACCTTATAATTTAGAGTCTGTTGAGGACATTTGTGTGCATAACATGGCCTATCCTAAAATCCATATTTTTTTTAAAAAAACTATACTAGAGCTCCACCTCAGGCTACTGCTTGGCAAACTCGATGTAAATTTAATAAAAAGCCGCACTTTGCTCCAAATAAATATTTAATAGACATCTAATCTGGAGAGGACTACAATTAGTCTGCGTTTGCCTTCATTCAACTTGTATAAAAATGTAGTTATTTTGATATTTCCAGGAATGCTTTCTATAATTTTTGGTATTAAAGAACTAGCATGTTGATATAAGTACTAACTGAATTGATTATATTATATAATATATAGAAGTAGAAAATAAAAAGGGATAAGAAAATTGTACACTTTATTAAAGTTGCATGAAGGCGCAAACAAGAAGTTTATTTGAATGTAAAAAACAAACAAACACCGAACTGGGATGATGAAAGCCATGTTGTTTTATTCCTTTTCTCCTATTGCATGATGCATGAAGTTGCATGTCACCCACCTTTCAGTGCTAATCGGTGCTCGCCTGTAAAACCTGGGTGCATGTTTTGACACCATTTATTTTCAGTCAAAGATATTGTCACCAGAATTTCACAACAGCCTGTCAGATCCATCTCCTTCACTTAACCACGTCTTCTGTAACGATTTTCTTTTCCTCAGTGACTATGCCAGATGTATTTTCAAGTGACTAATCTTCCACTCTCTCCTCACTAATCCTCTTTTCTTATTAGCTGCATTCATCACTAACCCCTGCATTTCTAGTATGCTATTTCTGTTTACAGATCAGCCATTTATTTCTTTATGCTCCCTTTGTTTTAGTGTCATATTTTTTTTTTCATTTTGTTTTTTAAAATTGGCAGGTCCCGTTCGTTGAGTTATCTCCAAGTAAAGGGCAGTGTTTTTTTCCCCTCTCTATAATAAAATATACACTCTTCTTCGGTCCCCGATAATGGAACGCTAAAGTACCTCTGCGACCACTTAGGAAATTGGAGTTTATAAGAATTATGAGTTTAATCCGCTGAGAAACTGTGGATTATCCACTAAGGCTCTTATCAATATTTAAGGGCAATTTAGCTGCTTTTTGTACTCAACAAAGTAAACGCTTCAAAAGAGTAACATTTATAAGAATCTATTAAGGAAGTATGCTCAGTTATACATATGGTGCATAAGAATACATCCAAATTCAAGCAGAATTTTGAATATTGGAGCTGTATTTTAGAATTACAGGGACATTTTAGAAATTAATCTGGAAATTATGCTTCACTTATACATGAGATATCAGTATATATGTTTTATTTAATACCATACTTAGGATACAGTCAGCATTAACAGAAAATACTAAGCAGGGAACTGATATAGACAATCATTTCATGTCCTAATCGCTGAATGTCTTCAATAATGAGACTATATTTATGTTGTACTATATTATTGACTCACTATAATTTAATTTTAAAAACCTGCTCAGATATATTTGCTTGTGGTACATCAAGTTCAGAGCTTAGTGGGCGAACCTTGAGGACCAAAAATGGAAACATGTAGAATTGTAAACAGATGTGATCCTCCTTCTCTCTTGTCTTAATATATCCTTATAGGAGTGGCACAATATGACCAGCAAAAACTGTTTTGCGTTACTTTGCCAGATATTGTTAATGCTATGTTTATGTATGTGTGCAAGAAATTATCAAATTCTTATTTGTGGAAAGGTTAGGCTGGGCAAAGATTTATTGAATTTAATAACTATATAAAGATTTGTGTTTGATTTGTAGAGTTTATACTATTCATATGTTATTTAGTGTATGTGATTGTCTATATCAGTTCTTATTTTTTTAACTTAATTGTATATTCTTTTCTATTTGAATACCAAAATTCATACTCCTATCTTATGTTCCATGATGTGAAGTTCAATAATATCTAACATATAATAGTACTGCTAATAGTACATCTAAAAAGATGAAATGGTCTTGTAAAACAGTAAAAATGTAGTATATCACAATCCAAGTTAAATGGGCACTTATCCTAATATTGTATATTGAGTAATATTAATATTGTCCATTGTGTTAAGCAATGCGTAACTATGCATATTATCTGGAGAAAACCAAAAATATTTACTGCATTTTTATATTGATATATTTAGTTGGCTCGATTTGATCCTGTGAGCTACTGAGTATAAAAGCTATAGAAGTCCTTTCCCCTATTGTCACTTTGTATAAAGCTACCACTTCTATCAACAGTCATTTAATAATGAGAAATAATGATTATTTCCAGGAGAACCAAGTGCACCAAAGCTTACAGGCCGTGTTGGAGATGATGGAAATTCATTCAAGGTTGTCCTCATCAAGCAAGATGATGGTGGATCTCCAATCCGCCACTACCTGGTCCGCTACAGAGCTGTAAGTATACTGCCTGTTCTTAGTTATTGCTTTGGCTCTCATTTTTTATTTATAGTTTTAATTATATGTTTTTTTTTTACTTTCTGAGCAATCGGAGTAGAAAAAAATCATCTTATCTCTGATCTACACATTTCCACTTCCCAACGCCATCTCAAGTCTTGCATAGCAAAGATTTCTACTAAGAATTGGGGTTTTATGTGCAGAACCACTTACAAACTAAATATTTGTTGCCTAAGAAAGTATCTCCAACCTTTTAAAATATGATTTGGACCTTTGTGTCTGTGTCCATCTTAAAGGGAACATGTTAGGCAATTTAGGACACTAAAACATCCACAGATCCTTATGGACTGGCGGTTTAGTGCCCCAAATCACCTTATATTATCCTGCAATTAAAAAAAACAAAAAAATGATCATAATTAACTCGGTATGGAGCTCTGAGCACCTGTGTGGCCTTTTAGTGAAGTCCACATAGGTTCAATGCATGCACAATGAAGCCAGGGTGGTAGTTAACTGGCTGCATTGAAGTAACACACAGGTTTCTGGACCAGCAAAGATTTTTTTTTTCGCAGGAGTTGTTATAGTAGTCCTTTTATTGGTTTTAAATGCTTCACACCCTCAGTGTCACTGGGATCTATTTACAATCTGGTAACCTCATTCTTTACGATTCAATGATTGGTCTATGTTTACCCCCTAGAAAAATTCTGCAGACTGGAAACCTGAGATGAAGATTGCATCAGACAGTGACCACATTATGCTCCGTTCACTAGACTGGAATGCGGAATACGAGGTGGTGGTTGTAGCTGAGAACCAACAAGGGAAGTCAAAGGCTGCATTTTTCAACTTTAAAACCACCACAAAGCCCACCGTCATTCCAGGTACTCAATTTATATCTTACTGCCACTCCTTTTCTGCTTAACCATTAATGCAAGTTTGCTGCTTCCTAGCTAACGTGCTTGAACATGCCCCTGACCAGCTGCTTGCTTATAACCAATCACCGTAACTGGTCTTGCATGCACAGCTTGTGTTGTGCCTGGACCGTGTGTTGATGCAGTAGGCTGAACGTAATTATGTTGCAAACTACTGAGTGACAATAAGTTGCTTGTGGGTTCTATTGATGTTTTTGTTAATGTCTTTAAAGAATTCTTTAAGACCGCTTAGTTTTTTTAATCACACTGTGTTGTTACAAACAAAGTTATACTGTAGTCAAACTTAGCGATGTTATATCGGTAGATGATACCATCATAAACTTTCGAAAGAGGAACTCTAAGCTCTCCGGGCATGTCCGTTTTAGTAAATACACAAATATTAATGTTGTGGGGAAACAGTAGATGAGATAGATACATTAGCAAACTACAGTGTATTTATGTAGGAGTAAAGACACGCCCCTGCCATTATGCCGTCCCCTGAGGGACAACTTGCGGCACATGTTCTAAAAAGTTGTATTTATAAAGCATTAATTTATTGAAACAGAAACCTGCTGTCCATGTCCAGGTGTCCAATGCATGGCTAAAAAGTTGTTGTTGAGATATTTGGTTAGATCATTGTATTATGCTTACTAGACAATGTTGGTTGGCTGGTATGTAATCAAATTGACTCATAAAAACATTGAGATATCTATTAAAGGCTTTGTAGTGTTAAATGTTTATTTGCTCTTAGTTATGTTCTTTAGTGCTTTCGTAATGTCATGCATGTCAGATGAACTAACAATTGTTAAGTATATGAAGCTTGCATTTTCGAAAAGGGAAACTCTGCATGCTGTTTACTTTCCCTTAAGTCTATACAGTATAGGGGTTAATTCCACATGAAAGCAAAAGAGAATAAATGACGTGTAAATGTGATAGTGCAGTATACAAAAGCAAATATATAGCTTGATTGGCTAGGAAAGTAGTCTGGTCCCTTCTGTCACCTTGAGGTCGGGCCTGGTTGGTACCTAATCTTTCAATCAATAGTATTTGTACATTAGAAGTTACACTATTTTTGGCTATTGTTTGACTTGTTTATGTTTTCAAAAAGACAAAGATCCCACTGCTGGAGTACTTCGAATAAACCCATACTCTTTATTAAGTTCTTAAAATCTTTGCAGGCAACAGATAACAGGAATATACATGTGGCTAAAAATCTAGGCAAAGCCTTCGTATCTTAACATGGTCTTACTCATGGTCAATGGCTATTTTATGACTTGTAGTTTATATTTCTAGAGTTCAGTTCCCCCTGATCTGGGGGTGAAGACCCTACTGCTGTGACTGACTGCTCCTCCTCCCCTCTACATTGAGCTGCCATATAATCTGAGACCTCGCTGTCATTCTTGCTAGAGTGAAATTAATATTGAGGGAGCATGGGCAAATCTTATATGGAGAAGGAAGCATTTTTCTCCTAATAAGATTCTTACAGTCTTTGGTCCAACTTATTTATGCTAAACTAGTTAAAATGTTAGTGCTGGAACATTATCATGTCACAAAGGATAGCAGAAGTAACCCTTAGATCTTATAGGCTATTGTGGTTTTTACCAGCCTAGGCCCAGTAACACATCATGCTCATGGTGAGAGGGCTAGGCTTTTGTGGGATGGTCACTAGTATATTTGTTATCCCGTCTATATGTTTCTCGGATTCTTTTTTTTTGGTTGTGTTTTCTTTCTATTGTGCACTGTTTTCTTTTATATGCATAAGAGGCAGTTGACATATACCGGTTACCGCTACTTTAAGTTGTCTTTGTATTTGTTGTTTGACATAACATTAAGGGCACAGTTCATATATTGTCAGTTTTAATTAGATTTTTTAGTGTAGAATATTGTGTTAACCCTTTGTTTAAGTTACTGTTGAGTGGCTATTGCTATGGATGCCTCAATTGTAGTTAATTGTTCTGTAATTTCATTTCCTAGAGCTTGTTAGTAACTGGAAGAACAGTATGTTTCTTGTTGTAGTTCTTGTTTTGGAAAGAGCTTTGTTGATTTTCAGCGGTAGAATTCCCCTTGATATTTTGTTAGTAGAGATATTCATTGCTTCATTGTAGATGTTAGCAGTAGTGCTATGCACATTACCAAAAGGGAGAAAGACTAGTACTTGAATACCGGCAGAAGTAAATGTTAAACAAGCCGTCTAGGCGATTACTCTTTAGCTAACACCTAACATATTTGCTTCAATTACTATCTCACAGATTTATGTTGGCTGTAGCTTCCTTAATTTGTTTGTATTAATATGAAAGGGTTTCTCTGGGAATACATAGATAAGGGGAAAATAAATGAACAATATTCACTGTTTAATTCCCTCAGATAAACTCCATTAAAATTGATTTCCCAAATGCCGATCCTGGAAACTAAAGCTTCCAGTATATGCTAGCTTCTTATCCAAATAGACAAGGTAGAAATATAAAACATAACCCTTATCCATGAATGATATAGATGTAAAATGGCAAGTCCTCCTCAGCTGAAACCATGTTATGGATTATAAATACTGGAATCTAAAAATTGGTTAAAACTGAAGCAATACTCATCCCTCCTTCTGCCTTCACACTACATGTCCAGCTTTAATTCCTGCTCCCATCTTGGCGAACAGGAAATGCTTAGTTGACCAATCATTGCCTGAGGTGAACTGTCATTTCCTGTTCCCGCGGGACCAGGAAATACTTATTAAAAGGGAACCTGTCAAAAAGTGAGCATTCGCGGACCAGTACAGGGCCCCAAAATTCTGCTTTATTTTGTTTTTTTACCCATATCCCATGACTGATTTTACTTCAAAATGGTGGTGTAATCTTATTTTTAATATAAAATATTTTTCTGCAACCACCACCAATCAATAATAATTTTTGCAATAGTTCCTGTTTGATGTGTCCATCAAGCTATTTGATGTGGAAGAAAGGAATGAGTGTGAGAAATCTGTCAGGTCTTCTAGTAGATAATGAATGAGGGTCCTGAACACTTTAGCCTCCTGTAATTATTCAGAATTGACTAACTAAAAATTGATTTTTTTTTTTAACCAAACAACCTCATTAAGACCAGATTTTTAGCAGGAAATGTATATAGAAGCTTGAGCACTATATGTTTATTGATCAAGAAGCACTTTAAAAAAAGGGTACTCTAATGCATCGATCTCGGCATAGCATTGTAACCGTGACTAGTGAACTGACCAAGATTAAAGCCTTGAATATTATTAAAAAACACACCGATAAATGTAATACTATCTTCTAAAACATGTCCATATATAGGACAGTGTATACCAATGATGACAAACCTTTTAGAGACTGAGTGCCCAAACTATAACCAAAATCCACTTATTTACCGCAATGCCAATATTGCATTTTAAGCAGTGTTCTTCAACATCTTTCAATTGTATCGACCCCCTTTGGCCACTAATATAGTTGAAAGAGGGAGGGCACATTCAGACTCTCATTGTAGCTTCTCACCAGCGTCTCTCTGTACATGAAGGATGTTGGGTCCAGCAGGACGACCTACAAAGATAATGCAGTTCTATCAACACCTTCTCACTTTTCCTGCAGTTCCAAACAGCCAACGAAGTGTCATTTTAAATCAGCGCTGAGAGCAGCATCTCTTAAATTGCTTGGGACTGCAGGAAGATTTGGTGAATTTTGTCCTGTTTGGCGCACTCTGTCTTGGGGTCAATGGCCTGGGTACCCACAGAAAGGGCTCTGAGTGCCACCTGTGCCATAGGTTCACCACCACTGATATATACAATCTGTTCAGCTCCTCCTACTCTACAAAATCCTGCCTGCAGATAAGACACCACCTGCTCTACAGTATACTACCTGCAGAAAGGTCATTGTACAATATGCTAAAAGTGGTATTCTCGTCTGGGTATCACATTCAATTTTATTAATCTGCCATACATATATAATGTATATATATACATTTCTTCAATAAGAAGTTAAGATATTTTTTCTCATAAATGTAGCCATGTTGTTCCATAAAAACAAGTCCTTTTTTATAACATCCAATTGAAGAAATGTTTACATATGGCAAATTAATTATATGTGAATTCCTAGATGGGAATACCCCTTTAACTCATCCAGCTGTATAACATGTTGCCTGCATATAGTACACAATCTGTTCATCTCCTTCTGCTCTATAACATGCTGCCTGTAGATAGATCACCATGTTCAACCAGATAGGTCCCCATTAATTAAAAGTTTTCTTTGGGTTTGGTTTCTCATATCTTTCCTGCTAACATAATTATTACCTATATATTTCTTGCTCTGATGTCTTGCGCTTGTTTCCTGTGTGAGCTCTAATATGCTGCTTCTGCTTTTTGGCCTGCCTCAGTAACTTAGCAATCCCTTTAACAGCCACCATTTTATTTTCCTTGTTTGGCTGCGCTGAGTTTTGCTACATTTTCTTTCTCTGTATTTGTGACCTGTTCATTTTCTTATCTGTTTTCTCTTTCTTTTTTCCTTCCTCTCTCTCCTATGATTTCTCCCACCTCCTTCCTCTGTCCCTGAATTCTCCCTTGTCTGTTATATGTCACTTCAACTACCCCTGGACATCCATCCTTCTACATGCACCAATTATTCTCGCCAACAACTTCTTTCCTTGGAATCATTACATCAGCAGCCAATATCGGGAATTATACTGTGTCATCCACCTCCGCAGCTTTGCTCGCCTTATTTGTGACTGTACTTTTCTCTTAAACTACTTTCTACTTTGCTCTTGTAGATGTTTCTCTCATCTGGAGAGAAGCTACCATTCAAGCAACCCCATGTCATGTGTCTAAAGTTTTATTTTATACTTATTATTTTCTTTTTTTTAAGCTTAGGAAATATTGGGAATAAACTTGTTTATAATTCAAAACCTCCACCAAAAAAATGTTGTCACCTGTGAAATGAGGGGTGGCTTTCTAAGGTGGAGTAATGGTGTATGTGATCAGAGATGTATTTTTGCAAATGGGCATCACAAAAATGAATGGTTATGGGAATTTTAGGCACCTTTATTGTATATAAAAAAAACTAAATTGGGTCACAAGTGGGGGACATGTCAAGTTGGGAACAAATCAAAAACTGCATCCATTTTAAGGTGTTTTACAGATGTACATCCCAATTAGCATGGGGGTCCTTTTGAACATAAAAAATGTACATTTATTAAAAAAATAATTGAAAAGAAAGCTCAATTCTCTATGCAGTGTTCATTAAGCTTATCTCCCATTCAAATGACTGCAGCAACCTGATTTTTCTATTACACAGGAAACAGAGTTGTCTGCTTCCTGTTCCATTCCCCGTTTATCAGTTGCTGAAAACTGTGGGGGTACTGAATGTCAGTCCTCCATGATTATTAAAATGAAGTCAGTATTTTATCTCAGAAATCACCTTCAAATTTTTTTACCGACACTATTACGTAATTCTAGTATTTCATAGGGTAAGTTCAAAGTATAAGCACACATCAAAGTGTTATCATGGCCAACGAAAGTCCAAAATAAAGAAGAGATAAAGAAAAAAAAACCTGTTGAGCAGAGACCAATGCAAGATTGTGGAATAGTTCTCAGAAAGTTATCACCACATACTTGTTACAGAACCATTGAGTGGAAAATGAGTCCCCAATTTAACAATGTGCTCACATTAGAAACCGTGTTTTGTGGGCTGAGCTATTAACCTTGAAAATGTAGCCATTCCCATGGAAGACCAATCCTACATCATAGCAGATACATGTCATATCATCCATATTAATAGCACCCGGTAGATTGATTAGATTAGATGCTAAAACATTCAAATATAATTGTCTGTGTGATTTTATGAGAAATCTCCACCACTGAATGACAAGGAATATGCAGCCTAATATGAAAGGGACATAGAAAAGGAGCAAATAAAATGATCGATATATAGATTTGTGAAAAAAAATGTTTAAAAAATTATATTTTATACTTGTTTTTATACATTAGTGATGATTCTGTGCTTAGGAGTCCAGCCAGTGATCCTACTCCAGGGACGGCTGTCAATTATTGAGTAGAACAACTCACAATACACATGTAGATTGAACTGTATTTTAATGTGAAAATGTGAAAAATCCTCTATTTTATTTTGTTCAGCCACTATTAACAAGGGGAGACGAGAAGGTTCAGAAAAGCGTTCTAATTATTTCAATTTTTGGCGATTCTTCTTGACATAATTTACCTGTTTTAAAATAAGCCATTGCGTAGGCTGCAACACTAATCATCAAAATACAGTTTGTGAATTTCTTAGGAACCAGCTCAATTTCTGAGCCATGATAACCCGAATATTTATGAATAATGTACCGCTAGTGCCTGATGACTCACAAGTGTTACTGGTTCCTACTTCATGTGCTCTCACAAAGTTATCTCAGTAAAATTTATGTTATAGAAAAGTTATCTACCATCATAAGTACAATAGGCCATGGGTTAAACATAACTTCAAATTGGCGTTAGATTTCGGCCTACGCTAAGAGCACCTACTCCCTGCCCACACTGTGCCAACTATCACACTCCTACTGTAGGGTAATAGAAGAATGTTATAATAAAAAGCAACAATTACAGAAATGAAATAAACCATTGTTTTTTGTAAAATGTATGATGATCCTGAATAATTATGTTGATTATTTTTCAATTATTTACTCATCTCTGACATTTCTGTACGTTACCATCTGTATTCAACACTGCAATAAAAATTTTAAGAAATTGATGTGAAAGTATACAAAAAATATAGCTTTTACTGTATATTTACCGCCAGTACTATAAAGCCAACTGTTCTGTTGTCAGACTCTGTTATCATGCTGACCACAGGACCATTGTCCTTCAATGGGAAAGAGCTGTAGCACCAGTTATTGATAAGGGTATTGTGTCTTGGTAAACAATTAGCATACCGAAACGCAGCGCAGTGGTGTAACTAGAAGCTGATGGGCCCCGACTATAATGTATGGTTTATAGTAATAGTCTTCTCATATGGAAATGTGACACCATAAGGGCCACCTAAACCTCTTGGGCCCAGGTGCGATTGCAACCTCTGCACCCCCTAAAGTTACGCTCCTGCCGAAACAGAGTCCGTGTGGACTCTGGAACTATCCTCTCTAGGTTCCATTCTAGCTACCATGTCCTTTTAGTGATTATTATCCATTAAATTTGCTTCCAGCATGTCAGCCTTAATTTCACTTGTGCAACACTTGTAAGTAGAGATAATCAGACCCGAACTTTAAGTTCTGGTTTGGTACATCCCGCATAACTCCCTACAAATTGTCAGCTGAACAGCCAATTCAGCAAATTGACGCCCCTGGCTAATTAGCTGTAATTGGCGATTGAGCTGTGATTGGTGAGAGGGACACCTCTAGCCCTCTAATTAATGATAGCCACGGCTAGTTGGCCAGCAGCGTCAATTTGTGATGATTTGAAGTCAAACAGAGATGCACAAAGGACATCCGAACACTGGCTCTTCTCTGCTTGCTAGACATGTCCATCATATCAGGATTTTAAAAAGGATAGGTTGAAGTGGACTTAAACCACCACCTATTCCATGCAATGGATCAAAGGTCCATACTTTTTCCTACCTTGTAAACAGCGCATAATTTTGTGTACTAGTCAAGAAACACATTCATCTAAAAATAAATTTGACAGACTGTTACGAAACCATCAAAATTGGCAATCTGGGTTAGAATAGGTCTCTAGTCTTGAAAAAGTTGGCTGTAGTTCACTTCTCCTGTTGCTGGCCACCAGGATGAGTGTGATGCAACATGTTGTTTCTGTGCCTAGCCATGGAGACTACTGTTGAACAGCATGTTATTTGCAAAGACTCCTGAATATAAACGTGATATAGTAATAAAAAGTTTCAAGATAATTAAATACAAGTATTATAATCCTTTAAAAAAAAATGCCCTGGACTTTTTCTCCATTTACTAAATATTATTTTCCGTGTGTTTGAAAAGCACATTTTTTAATTATCATGTTTACTTTTTTTTACTTTTCATGCATCCTAAGGAGAAATTAGTGTTATTGGAGACCAAAGTAAAACAAAAAGGCATTCATATGATGCCAAAATTGAACAAGAAATTATAATTGTACATTTTGTAGTAGCAGCCATATAACTTATCTTTATCAGGGTTTCTTAAAGGGACACTTAACCGTGGCATAAATGATAAAAAAGTAGACACAAATGATAATTTGCCTGAATGTTTGTCAGTCTGCTGCATTTGTATACTCCTGGTGCTTACAGGAGACAGCAGAAAGGCTCTTGCTACAGCCAATTGTCAAGGCACAAGACAGTGAGCTAAGAAACCTGGAAAAGTTTTAATTTAAAAATTTGGCAGAATAGGATCAATGGAAAGTAGACTAAGACCACGTTCACATCACCATTCATGGTTTCCTTTGCTAAATTCCGGGTTTTTTTATGGCAGAAATGAGGAACTGATGGCTAACTGAAGGTGAACGGGAGTTATTGGGGACCGAGTATAAACAGAAGGACTTCCATTTATCAACCGTTTAAAGTGACAGTTATTCTATTCTATGACTAAACGGTCGCAGCTAGTGGTGGTGTGAACTTAATAAATGGGAGAAAGGGTTGATTTTTTTTTTTTTTCTCTATAAATGCTCAAAAACACTTGATTTTTTGATTTTTTTTTTGTTACCTTTTGTAACAAGCCCACCAGTCATAAACACAAACTTAAAGGAAACCTACCACTTGAAGTGGCAGGTTTCAGATGGAAATACCGCGACCGTGCGCGCGGCTACATAGGAAGTGAAGGAGAGCCGCGCGCATGGTAACGCCGAGCGCGTACCTCCCTGCGCCGGCGATACCGCGGTTTAAAACACTAACAAAAATAAGCTCCGGCACCAGCTCACCCTGAGCTGGTGCCCGGTATTTCCATCTGAAACCTGCCACTTCAAGTGGTAGGTTTCCTTTAAGGTGACCGATTACATTTAACTCCCTATATAAATAAAATTTTGGGAATGTTGACAGAAAGTCATGGTTCCATAATTTTGTTGGAACTTATCATGAAAAACATATCAACCCTTGTATTTTTCTATGTGAAATGTCGAATTTGTTGTTTATACATACTGTATCTCTCAATGATATGGTCATTGGAAGGGATGGACCTTGTAGTTTACTCTGCTTTGCATATAACGCTCCCAGCTTCACCACGCCTCAGCTTCTTCTCTGTGTCTTGGCTTGTCCATTCCACAGCTTGCTGAAAGGATTTGTCTACGAGTGATATTTTTTTTTAAAAGGAATGGATGGAGCATATATGTTAAAAAACCACTGAACAAAGCCAAAAGCCATATATACTTGTATCTCTTGTACAGTTAATTTAATTGGTGGAGAATTTACTATTAATAAAGTTCTAGAAAAGTAAAAAGTGTGGAACTTTTTGTTATTGTTTTCTTTAGCAGTTTGGATACAGTGTTTGTCTGTAGAACCCCCCTCTGTTGTTCCATAGCCTACAATTTCCAATTTTCAGCTCGGGTGAAAGTTGCAGGTTTGAGAGATTGCATGGAGAAGTGCTTCCTGCTATCTTCTTTATTTCAGATGAAGAGGTTACCAACTGTATGCCAGTAATGATGTATGTACACAGTGAAGGACATGAGCCTGTTAATAGAAAATATTGTTCCACACTTTAAGCAGGGCCTGTGTCATCATTAGGCAGATACTGGGACCAGATATCTGCTTTATGCTTTTTTTTTACCTAGATGCCCCAATTTAGGGTACAAGATGAAATTGTTGCTACATTTTTGTTTAAAATTAGAAAACATTTGTTTTTTTCCCATTTTGAAAATTTGGTAATGCTTTTTTTTCTTTTGACCGTGCTTGAAACTATACAGTGTTACAATCATATTTCCAAAGCTGAAGTACACCATAGTAATATGCCTTTGGGTTTCCAGTCTTTTGGTATATTTTTGTTATTACTCTATATAGGGTTTCATTGTTTGTTTTAAAGCAAAAAACTCAGTTCTCTATGCTATATTTCATTAAAATATCAAACAATAAAGCAAAATTGAAATCAACATTGAAAGCAATGACATCCCATAGATCTCTCATTTAAAAAAAAAAAATTATGATACATGCAAATGAAATGAGCACCCGGTTTCTTCTTTCTGTGCTGTCTATCACCACTCGTTTCCTTAGTTATTGACATCCTCATAGAATTTAGTTATAGAAAGAATTAGAACCAACTGTGTCCTTTTTCATGGTAACCTTAGGAACTAATTAGCACAAATATTAAAACTGTATTTTCTTTAGAATGAAAGGTAGCTGGAAAATTTAAAATGTTAGCATGAAAAGCTCTTTAAGTACTGTACACAATGTTGTTATTATTCATTGATTGATCTTGGATCTCTTAACGATGTTGAGATGACCTTGTACATCACACAGGAACACTTTTTTCTTACATTGAAGCTTGTGTGGCAACCCGTGTACAGTTACTACCATTACTTGTTTATTTGCTGTATAGTTAAAAAATTCAATAGGAATAAATTAGAATTTTGGGTGGAAACTGTAAACATGTCAAGTTGATGATGGTTTGTCACTGGTCACAGTTAAGCCATTTTTAAATTTCAGACAATAATTGTATCTAATATTGCTCACAGGATAGGCAATCTATATCTGGTAGTGGGGTAATGACATATGGCCCGTTAACCAAAGGGCTATTTGGGTCTAGCTTTCCTGAGGTGGACCGGCATCTTTTTGGTTCCACCTATAAGGAGATGTTACCTATATTTTTTAGTTAAGTAACAAAATGCAAAACAAAATAGTTTTATGAAGTTTGACATTTTTCACATCAGACACAAAAATTGCAGTGATGTCCCTTTAGTCTCAGTCATCAGCATCGGCTCCACATATTGTTATAGGAGATGTAATGAAGCAGTTGTATATGACATATCAATTAATTTACTGTAATGTTTGTTGAATGTTGGTTATATTCCCTTGAGTAGACATATCTAACTCTGCTCTCCATTTTTTCTTCCTAAAGCTACCACAAGTACCAGCTCCGGTTTGGGCACAGGTGCCATTGTAGGCATCCTCGTTGTCGTCTTTGTTCTTCTGTTGGTGGCTGTGGATGTAACTTGCTATTTCCTCAACAAATGTGGTCTTCTCATGTGTATCGCGGTCAATTTCTGTGGAAAGGCTGGGCCAGGAGCTAAGGGCAAGGACATTGAAGAAGGAAAAGCAGCATTTTCGTAAGTATACTTTATGGTCATACTAAATTTGTGGTTGTAGCAGAAAACATTAAAGCCATCTCACCACTCCAGTCCACAATCACCCCGGTGCACGGTGAAAGATACAGAAACCCTCTCGATACAGCAGACAAAGATGCAAGTACGTTCACGGGAGATGTAGTGGACCATGATTAAGTCCTCTGGACGAAACATCTCTTTTCATTATGTCTGTGCCTATATAAGATGCCTATGATGTGATCCTGAGTAAAGAGAAGTTTTATTACATCACCCTTGAATGTGCTCGAGTATTTGCATCAAATGTGTGCTTGCAGTATTGAGTTATGATTGCTCAGGGACAAGACATATTGTTCTACATAAACTGAAATAAATTAAGTAACCCTTATTTACCTGACCCTTTCTGGAGTCTTTCAATCCAGTACATTAATTGGGTATGAGAGAATTAGTTTCTATGAACCATAAAAAATAGAGCAACGTTTGTGTGTATAGAACCTAAAGGATGGTAAGACTTGGACCTCTTTAACATCAACATATAATCACCCAGGCCCTAGCATACAGCTGCATACTGGAGAGCGGAGGGATGAGCAGCGCTCTCCATTTTTTATCCCATGTATTGTAAGGAGGGCAAAACGTTCATTCAAATGGACATGTTTCCCATTGAAATCACATGTAAATGACTGAATTACAAAATGAGATGATATCAAGAATATTAGATTTGGTTTTCTGTTTTTTGAGTTAACAATGTACTGTGTATGTGCTCTCTCTACAGAAAAGATGAGTCTAAAGAACCCATTGTGGAAGTACGAACAGAGGAAGAGAGAACACCAAACCATGATGGAAGCAACCAGACAGAACCGAATGAGACCACTCCACTAACAGGACCTGAGTATGTGGCAACATTCACAACCTCGAGACAAAATGAAACCATATAACTATACACTTGTACTGTATATACGACCTGTATGGCACCTAATGCAGGCAAAAGTGGGACGTTGATCATGGCAACCAATCTGCTTTCTTTCCATAAAGGACTTCTTAAAAATGAGCAGTGAAACCTTACTGGTTGCTATGGACAACTGGTCAAATTTTCATCCACACTAATTCCAATAAACCTTGATGAATTTTATGGTAATTTTACACAGCCCCTTTTAATGGGCCATCTGGTAGCTCTTTACAGAAAATTTCTGTTCCAGCTCGCTTTGGAATGGCTGTAGTAAAGCATTTGCAAACTGGATACTCAGTCCATTCAAAGGATGTGTATAATTCCAGAAGCAACACTATTTCCATGAGTTGTATCTGGTATTGCCACTCAGATTTTTTTGTTGCAGACACTGACATCATGTAGTGTGCTGTCAATAAAAATAATTTAGTGACTTTAATAAAAAAATGAAATAAATTTAGCTCCAATACTTCCTGGATTTCTTTCCTCCACTTCCAGCTAGTTCTTAAAGCACAGGAAGGTACTGCTTTGCCAACCACTGACCCCAACCCATCTCAGTCATAATTGGTCAGAGGCTATATGGGGGGAGATAAACCCAAGAAGTTCTGGAACTGGATTAACGGGGTATCAGCAAGGTAAACATTAGTTAAAGTGTCCCCTACTCAAAGAGATTGTTTAAATAAGTAGCACCCAATCTACTCTAAAATTTAGTGAGTCGCATTTTTACAGTGGAATACCCACAGAAAACTTGCATACAAATGTTTCTGGGAACCCTCAAAGACGCCAGCTAACCTGAGCTAATAGTTTTCTTCTGTCTTTTTCCATCTTGCTTTTCTTCAGATATGGCTATTAACAGTGCTTACCTGTCTCAATCCAGTACTTACTTGATTGTTACTGTACCTCTGTCTGTAAAGTAAAGTGCATGTGTTTGTGTGATTTACTTTCTAGTGTATCCGTCACTTGTTTTCTTCATTGTCTACTTTCTCTCTTTCTCTTTCTGCTCCTATGCTTCTCACAGGCATCCAGCCGATACAACAGCTACTGTTGAGGATATGCTGCCATCTGTTACTACAGTCACTACTAATTCTGATACTATCACTGAAACCTTTGCCACTGCTCAAAATAGCCCAACAAGTGAAACCACTACCCTCACTTCTAGCACTGCCCCTCCACCAACTTCTGCTCCTGAATCAAACTCTGCACAGTCTGCTCAGCCAACTCCCACCAAAAAAGAAGCACCTAAAGCTCCCTCACCAGCTCCTGCTGCTTCTCCTAAGGTTGCCCCTCTGGTAGATCTAAGTGATACCCCATCTACTAACAACTCAGCTAATGTGGAAGCCAGTCAGGGGGCAGTCTTGAATCCCAGCTCTGCCACCACTGCTGCTGAGGCTCCAAAAGCTACGTCTAAGTCTCAAGCGCCAGTTCCACCCAGCGCCACCAGCCCCCCAGCTACTCCTGAACAAGTGAAGCAGGCAGTTTCAGCCGCCAAAAGCCCAGAAAAGGAAGCATTACAAGCCAGCACAGTGAAAAGTCCAACGGAGGCTACCAAGAATGAGACAGCTTCCGCCAGCAACACAAAACCCGCCCAGGGTGAGGACTTTCAAATTGATGGGGGTACCTTCAAGACTCCAGACATTGACCTTGCAAAGGATGTTTTTGCAGCTCTTGGAACTTCTTCTTCTACCACTGTGGCTAGTGGGAAAGCTCCTGAGCTGGCTTCTTCCACTACAGACACCTCTGTACCGCCTGCTTCATCCAACACCGAGTATGGCCTCTCTTAATCCTCTTTGTTTGTTATGTCTTGTGTCGTCTGTTTGCTGTGTTGTTTTCTAAGTTGTGCTTGTCTTTACTAATATTACTATTGCTTTTGTGCAGTCAACTCATGCAGTGTTTACTTTATTGGTCCAATCAAATTTATGTTATAGATTAAGTAATTTATGAATTGGGCAAATTGAACAGTGTAATATAGTGCAGGGATGAACAGGCTACTGATAACTTTTAATAAAAATTTGAATTAAAATTTTTAATAGAAATTTAAGATCATCCAGTTTTATTATTTATTGGGAACACAATTTTTGATACAACAAAAAGGGAGCTGACAGGTTCTTTGCAAACAAAAAATTAGCAGGATGATGAGTAGGTGGATATCATACATCTTTATACCAAAATCCCATTGATTTCTAATGGAGATATGACTTTCTTCTTGGCTTAATGTATCCCAAGGTTTGATGGGAAAGATGACCAAGCATTTTAGTTTTGAAGCAAACACAAATACTTTGTTAAGGATTGATTGAACTATTATCTTTCTAATGGGTAGATACCCACCCATAATGTATTAATTATATTATATTTTCCACCAGCAGTTTCCCTTCCCTTGTGGCTTATGAAAGATCCCTCCTTTGAGATATCTAGCTCACAGGAAGCATTTAGGGCAACACTACTTCAGAAGGAAATATTATTAGTGGCTCCACCTGGAGTAAATCTTTTGTGGATTATTTTCAAAGAGATCATCGAACCCTACATTTTTTTGCATCATCTGCCAAATAATTGATAAACATATAATAAACATATAATAGCTTAGCGCCCCAACACTGAGACCGCCGTGATCGCTTGAATCAGGGTTTGGTTTTCTCAATTGTGATCAAGTATAAATGGTGTTGTGGTCATAGACACACACTGCAACGTCACAATCTGTACAAAACCTTAAAGGTAAATCCCAGGAATCAGACAAAGTGAGATAACCCCTTTAGATTAAAGTTTACTTACTATGAGTGTTTTGTGTTTTGACCTTCTTTAACCTCTTGTCCTTTCACCACTATCCTTACCTTAACACTACGGATCTAATGTAGAAAGTCAAAGAAACTGTTTTTTTCAGTGACATTTTACAAGTTAAACTGTACTGTTATTGGTATCCTCCATTCCCCTTTCAAGCATTTGCTGCAGTGGTAGACAGAACTGCAGAAGATAATGGAAGAACAAGTCAATGATGAGCACAGGTCAAGGTTTTGGGGTGTGCTTTCTGATTGCTGATACGGACAGGAATTATTATGGAGAACCACTATGATTCCAAATTAAAATCTCGGATTTTGGACCATTAAAGAATATTATGTGGATATGCAGCTTATTAGTCATGACATTGAATACATGAAACAGCAGTGCTCTTATGTATTGGCTACATCTGGTATTGCAATGTTGTCCTGTTCATACAAATAGAGTTGGGTTGCAATACCAGCTACCACTCTTTGATAAGAGTGTTGCTGTTTCCATGAAATTTGTTGAAATGCAATATCTTTTGACTTATGTTACTATATTAATGAGGCTGTACGTGAAACTATATAAATGAGATGTTTGTTTTGTGCTGCTGATCTCACCATATTGTTTTTTTCTCCGGTCCATAGGAAGGCCCCTGTAGAAGAAAATTCTAAGCCAGAGGAATCAGACAGCAAGAGCACCCCTGCAGAAGTGAAAACAGTTCCTAATGAAGCCACTCAAACAAATGCAAGCGAGAGTAAAGCATGATTCCTCCGAGAGGGTGCGGGTGTGTTACATGGGAAGGGGAAAGTGGATACTAAAAATAATGTTTGAAGAGCCTCATGCTAGCCATTTACAGAGTGAGGTTCATACACACAAACACGTCATCATTCCTCTCAAATCTTGGCCTTTGTTGTTATAATTATTATTATTTTTGTTTTTTCAGTTAATTATTTTTCTTTAAAAAAAAAAAAACCTGTTTGTTTTTGTGAGACTGTAGAAAAGGTTCATCTCTTATGTATACACTCTTTATGATCAAAGGCTGGTGGGAACATTTTCAATGCGATTTCCCATGCAATGTCCTAAAATAAAGTTACCATTCCCCAATTATTTATCATGCGGGAAGGAAAATGTTAAGAGAGTTAAGACCAATGCATGTAGTTGGGTTAAGTAAGACCGTTATCAACTTGGGTTGTCCATGTCAAGGTCTAACGACCCTTAAGAGCCTAGTTCTGTTCTTACGTTATACACTATGTGAAAAGTCTTTGTATGTTTTGCCCTGAAAAATTTGGTCTTTTGAGTTGTAGAAGCCAGTTCTACTTGCACGACTGGCAGTGAGAAGGTATACATGTTGGCTGTCACATTCTACCACTGTATAGGAAAATAAAATCGGAGACGATGGAAAGTAATCTGTATGTGTCTTAGAGTCTTTCACCCTATTTAATTGCCTGTATAGAACACGGTTGAAACAAAACTGCTTGATGGCTTGTGTTTGGTAAATTCTTTGTATCATTTCTTGTCCCTCATATTGTTTCGATCCGTTTCGAATTGTCATAATTTGAGCTTTATCCAATAGAAAGCATAAATGCCTTATTCTTGGTTATAGTAAATGAAAGTAGCCATGTTCTAAGAAGTCCAAGGAAGGATTGATGTCCAGCATGTTGGGCATCAGGAATTGGTACATTATTTGGGAATGATCAAGGTAGTCATAAAATAAAGGGGCTAATGATATATTGTACATAGAATGGGTAGTTTATACATGACAGAGCCTAGATTAGTTCACTGGTTATCAGTCCAGTTGAAAGGGTAGAGTAGTCACAGGAGAAAGTTGGAACCCTTTCGTCCTTACTTTGTAGCCCAGGTCAGAAAGACGTCCTCAAAATTCAATGATGTAATCAGGATTTGCAGTGTACAGAATGGATGATGGACAGTTTATGTTGTTGTGGTCATAGACCCAAAACAATGTATTCCAATATATTTTTTTGTGTATGGTCTTACCAGTGAAGGAAGGTCATAAAGTCTGGTATAAACTTGCCAGTCTTTGCTCTTCATACTTCTGTAAGGTCTGAATGTGTCTCTAACGGATGTATGTATGTCAAATGTTGGGGTTGAAATGTTTTATTGTGTTGATACATCCCAGTAACAATATATCTCACATGCAAACTGTTTGTGTATGCACTCTAGCACCAATATTGTTGCTGTAGTAGATATGACTGCTTCAAAATGTGCTTTCTCCATATAGACATATACTATAGCACTGTAGTGGCTCCATAGGATATTTCTAAAGCAGTATTTCAAAACATCAAAAAGGCAGTCATTGTGTTGGCTGAAACGACTATCCTGAAATTGATTATGGATTCACCAATGGTACTACCACGGCAAGATGCCCCCTTCATCTATGACATCATTAGCTCGTAATCAACAATGGACAACTGTAAAGGGACATTACTTCCTTCAAAACAACAAGCTTATCTCAATCACAGGTCTACTATGATTTTTTTAGCTTCAGTTGGTGAAGTTATTGTGCTTTGATGTATTATTGGATGAGTAAAATTTAGAAACATACTTTAATTAAGCTGGTGAAAGCCTTTCTGTGGTATTGAAACCTTTAGGTAAAGTGAAATTTAGCATTTCTATGGTTAATTAATCTAAACTCAGCTTAACTTTACAATGGCCATTGAAATCCTTAAGATACTCCATTAACGAAAATGTAAGATTCTTCACTCGAATGGTACAACTGTGTCCACCATTACCTTGGCTTAAATTTCCATAAACAACTCAAATTTTCTGATCCAAAATCTCTTCATTTGTATATGTCAACAAAAATACTCTAAATGCTAAAAATAGCGGATACAAAATCAATCTTGTAGCTCACCGCTTTGAATATGTTGAAGGCCAAGTTATGGGAGGACACATCTTTTATCATGAATAGAGTGCACCACGTCAGGGTGGAAATTTGAAAAATGATGGTGTCAGTCTTTTGTTAATGAAGTGCCTTATGAAGAATTGTGTCCATCACAATCAATACTGTTCAAGGGAATTATTGTTTAACCTTAGAGATGAAGCCATTTTGTCATCTCAGTCAAAGTTTCGAGGTACTATGTTCCTATAACCCACTGTCATAGTTGGTGACAGTTTAGGCATAATGTACCTTAACAATGTCCTTGTTTTTGATGACTCTGCTTTATTAATCCAATGGCTCATTGAAAGATAAGTCTTTGTAATCGTTTGCCAATGGTCACAATATTTTTGTACAAATATGATCTTTGGATCATATAAAAGTACATGACATTGAGTTGTTTTGGGTCTATTTTTAGCACATACAATACATTTTATTTCATGTTACATGCTATAAGACAGTCTCTTCAATTACAGTGATAGTATCCTATCGGTCTGTATGATCATCTATTGTATAGAGAATTCGAAAACTTCTACAACCGTCAAGAGAATAAACTTTACTTAAGAATAGTGGTGGGTATGTTGTGTGCAAAACAAAAATTTTTTTATACTGAAAGATCAAACAGACATGGCAACATCATTGAGACCTTCATCGATGTTGGGCCTGTGGTAGACTATAAATGGAACTGCTTCCATCGCTGGGCAATTATACCACTGGAAGTCAAGAAACGATGGAGATAAAATACTGCCCAACAATTTTCCTTTGGGGGGTTTAGCTTGCAAAGGTTTTCTATTCTGTGAACGTGAACCCTTTGGTCACATCTTCTTTCCATCTCAGCATCGCATAGAATCATTTCTGGATTTGTATATTTTCTGTTTCCTTACGTAGGATGCCAAATGTATATTTTTGCTTTTACGTTATATTTCAATTTGCAGTATTGACATGCACATTTTGTTAGGTTATCTTTTTATATTTTGTGCTCCATGTTTACATTTTATTGTTTTTCTCATCCTTTTACATTTCAACATTCGATTTTGTTGAGGGTTTGTGTAACTGCATTTTTTAAAAAAAAAATAGACATGGTATATATAAATATATATTAGATTATTAGCATGCGTGCTTTGCTATGAGATGTTACAAGGGGAAAATGGATGTTTACAATAGACTTGGTCCTGTCTAATTTCACTAATGGAAAGTCAAAATCATCACACAGTTCTACACAATTATTGTATGTTTAAGTCCAGGCAAGGTTCTGTTAACACTTCTGTTAGAGAATGTATCATATTTGTAGGAAGAATAGCATTGGATGCAGTGCTGTTCATTTCATGAAAATAATAATCATTTAAAAGATCCAGCTGTTCTGATTCTCTAATGAACATAATTAATAAGTTTTAGAAGTGCGAACACAATCTTATTTCACCATATTAAAATGAACTGAAATGCAAGAAAGTTCCAACGTCTCTAGCACAGGTTATCCCTGTTCTCTTTTCCAATGGGCCAATGTAGGGCCCATAGGAGGAGATAGACAGAAAAGTTGGACACTTCCAAGAATCGGGCCCTAGTGTCTTGGATTGTTATCCTATTTGTATTTGAAAGCCCCTCCTAAATAGAACAGGTTGGGCTGCACCATAGACTTTGAATAACTTATTAACAAGATCAGTAGAATACAGTGCAGATCGTCACCATACATCAAGACATCTGTCTATGTCCAGCTCACTTACATCATAAGCAAGCAAGATAATCCTGAAGAGGTACATGGTCACCTTGAATATGACCCTTCCATAAAGACATCCTTTATGGTATTTAAAAAGTATGAATAAAACTCTTAAGAAAATAATCGTTGTAGTAACAAATACTGGAAATTGAAATGTTAACTAGCTTGTAGACATAGGCCAAGTGGCAAGAACTCAACTTATTTCATCCTTAAGTAAAAAAAATACCAATGGTTTCTTGCTGTTCATATAACCAGAACGGTACGGTGAATGTTGAATTCTGCATTAGCTGTAGAACAGTACTACAGAAGAAATTATAGGGTACAACAACCCCTTTGCTATTAGGATATTAGGACAACTTATTGAGGTGTCCACCACTTGGTGGCCTTGCTTACTAGTGGTGGCTCTCGCTCAAACCATCCAGTTCATGTAATAATCCGTGGTGAGAAGTTACCTTTAATTATTGTGTATACTTGCTTAAAGTGAGTGCAGACAATTCTTGTGTTTGTTCTACGAGACTTGCTTGCATGGATTTGTTGTATATGAGAAGTGTGTGAGAAAAGTGGGGAGGTCTTATTTTCTAATCTAAATGAAGACTATCACCCCATCTATTCATGACAATTCAAAGGCCACTATTTTACACATCTGCCAAAATCCTTTTTATTTTGTGCCAGTTCACACGTGTAGTCCTACGAACTTGAATATATTATTTTTCTTTACCTTACTTTTACCAGGTAGCTGAAACCATTCAAAATACACCTCTTTTAATACTATAAACAATTTGAGTATGTTTGATTGCTACTATGTGCTTTCATTTTGTTTCAAATTATCTTTGGTAAGGAAAAAAAATGAAAAAAAAATATCAAAAAACAAAAATTTGTATTGAAATAATTACGAGGAACACCCTTTCCCCCATTTTGCTGTCAGCTTGTGCACAGTAAACGCGTGAATATTAGTGTGAAATGTGTTTTCGTCATAGTATCAGAATTGAAAAACAAAAAAAAAATAATTAAAAGCATCAAAAACATCTAGTTCTGGTGGTGGAACAATAGTTGGTGGAAATTACGGCCTAGAAGACTTTTAAGGTCACGAATCCTGGTGAACCGTTCTTGTGGTTCCTCAGATTATGTCAAGATGACAAAGTTCTGCTTCAGTGTGTTTCCATGCTTTTAACAGTGAATGAACATTTATTTTGTTAAAATGGACAAGTCATTAAAATAATTTTTTCATTTTTTTCTTTTCTTTCATGTTTGCATCTGGAAAGTGAACAATGCTAAAGTAAATTTAAACTGTGAAAAAAGGTCTTGTCGCAACGCTACATGTTTATTATGTTTTTATTCTCTCTCTTTATTTTTTTGTTTTCGATAAAGCCAATAGGGATGAAAATGGAGGGATTTGCGTAACACTCAATACCAAGTGCTGTCTAAAGGATTATATAATACACCCCTTATGTTCTCATAGGGTATTTACCCATATGTTCTTCAAGATTGCAATGACGTAGGCACTAATCTAGACCCAAAATTCCAATTTACCATGATGGAACCGCTGTGAATATTTCTCTATTTTACCCTGTACATATGAGATATAACTTGTGCAAAATGGCTTTTGTGTGTACAATTAACGCAAACAATCATGGTTGACCTAAACTACTTGTTTATGGCATGACCAGCTAAATCATCACTTGCCACCAATCACCATTAGTCTCATTTTTTATTGGTGAGACCATTTGTACGAACTATCCCATGGATGATTGAATGACCACATTGTGGCTAAAAATGATCTTATGTGTATGGCTAGCTCTTGCTATGGCATTCTTCTAGGGATTTAAAGGAATATGAGTAGTATTATAAAATCCTGGTTAGGAAACACTGCTTTAGGCACAAAGCATGTAATAATAAAAAGGGTCCAGGTGCCTCATATCTCAATGCTGTCATTAGTTCTTACTGTACTGTTTTGAAAAATAACTAGTAGAACACTAATTGCTTTAAGTATGTATGTAGCTCATAAAATATACTGGGGGTGTGAAGTTCAGCGACTGGTGGTGTGTTATAATTTGCCTGCCATTTAACTAGAGAAAAAAGTAACACAGAAGACATTGGAGATTCACGTCCATCAAAAGATCTCAAAAGGCTTAACATTTTCTAAAAGTACATTTTTTTTTTAAGACCAAAACCATGGGACATTGAGGGGATTATTTATCACTAGGCAGACTCCTTGAGACAGTTCTATGTCTGTTATCAGAGTTCTGCTGCCCAACAGATTGATTAATGTTGCTTTGGCCCTTTGATAAATGTTTGTTTGCTCTAATTGCTGTGTGGGATTTTTTTTTTCAAAAAGTCTAAAAATGCATAAAAAGGGTACTGGAGTTACAATGAGACTTTTTATGGGACTTTTTGCAAAAGTCCCAAGTCATGAATCTGGCTTTCCATGGTGTTAAACTATGTTTAAGCCAGATTAATGAAGTGGTAGAAATGTGAGACTTTTCAGCAGTGAAAGTCCCAAAAAACCTCAATGCAACTTTTTAAAGACTTTTTTACGCCAAAAAATCCCAGCCGAAACCAATGATAAATAACCCCCTTAATGTTGCCTTTGGTCTTAATACCATAGCACTATTATTGGAATCTTGACACTGTATCTAGGGACCAATAAAATGTACGCACTTGTCATGTAAGAGTACCCTTGTATTACCCTAATGTTAGCACTGTATATTTATCTGCAGAGGAGAGCAAGCTTGCATTGCATCCTTTGGAAAGTAAGTTGTTTTTCTGTGACGATAAAATGTGTATGCTCATTGCTGGTTGAATTCAGTTGAAACGTTTTGTATGTGACACCTGGATTGGGCCCATATTTTGTGCTGGGCCGACTGTTCACAGCTCAAATGCCTCCATTCCCATCCCTACCCGATATTCCCTACTTCTGGGGCCTTCTCTCTTGTTAAAGAAAAAAACTTTTTACCAAGTGAATCATTGACTACCAACTTTATTCCCATTCTCACTGCTGTAAATACTGAGTACTAACGGAGAACTTTGCATTCTGTCAAAATACTTGTGTTCAATAAAAGTTACAAAACATGTTGAAGTACTTGTGGTTCTTTATTCGGCATACAAGCCTTGATGAAGTTGCAGTTCCCAGTTGCATAACCGGTATTGAAGTTAGATTCCCCCTCATGTCACCCTCTCGCTTAATGGGCGTGTAGAGGGGCATGCGGAGCCACAGACTGGGCCAGGGACACCCCATGACATTGCACTAGCAGGTTATAGTAGTCGTATAATTCTAATCCAGGTCCTGCGAGCTCAGGCACAAGATATTTTAATATCTGGTACCAAGGTTGGACTGGTGGATGAATATATTGTTTAACATGTTAGTGGTACAATGATACACTTAGATATCATACTAGACGACTGTATATACAGTTTGGTCCACTTGAAAATATGAAAGTCATTTCAAGGCTTCTACTGGCATACAAGCTGTTGTCAGTTTGTTTGGTGGTTTGCAGCCAGATCTTGTTGCAGTGAGCTCTGCAGAGTTTTGTGGCACATTACCTTTAAAAAAGCATCAGAAAAGTGAGTGTGGGAGCTTGGTGGCGAGTGTGCATTGATCCGAAGTGTGTGCAGAGCCCTAAGTGTGACTTAGGTTTAAGGGACTTAAGTTTGAGGGACTTTAACAGGTAACTGCTGTATTTTGTGTTACTTTGACTGTAAATTCTTCTTTCCTTCTTTCCGTGCATATTTCTATTGTAATCCCCATTAGAACAATGGACTCCATAAGTGGCATTGCTACACAGTGTACATCCTGTGCCATGTATGCTTTCCTTGAACAGCCGTTCGAGGGGGAATACTGCTGTGTGGGATGTGTGAAAATTGCTCATCTGTAAGCCCAGATTCTGGATCTAAATGAGCAAGTTTCAAGGCTGCGGGCAATTGACAATATGGAGCGAAGTTTGCTGCTCCTGGAGCACAAACTCTATGGGGAAGGTGGGTGTGGGGAGGGAAGTATGGAGGTGTAGAGTGAGGGGGCAGCTAGTTGGGTAACATGTAGAAGGCGGGGTAGAGGGAAGAGTTGTAGGGAGTCTAGTCCTGATCTGGTGCACCCCAATAAGTTTGCCAGGCTGGCGGATGAGGGGGATATCAGCTCTGGGGTAGCAATGCTGCAGCAAGACGTGGCCTCTAGCAACCAGTGGACTGTCTGCTCCGGTAAGAAGGGTAATGGGAGCACAGGCAAGGTCAGACAGGTGCTGGTAGTGGGAGATTCGATTATTAGGGGAACAGACAGGGCAATCTGTCACAAAGACCGTGCATACCGAACAGTGTGTTGTTTGCCGGGTGCTCGGGTTCGGCATGTTGCGGATCGGGTTGACGGATTACTGGGAGGGGCTGGTGAGGAACCAGCGGTCATGGTCCACATTGGCACTAATGACAAAGTAACAGGTAGATGGAAGGTCCTTAAAAATGATTTCAGGGATTTAGGCCATAAGCTCAGGGCAAGGACCTCAAAGGTAGTTTTCTCCGAAATACTGCCTGTACCACGTGCCACACCAGAAATACAGCGGGAGATCAGGGAGGTAAATAAGTGGCTCAAAAGTTGGTGTAGGAAGGAGGGTTTTGGGTTCATGGAGAACTGCGCTGACTTTTCTGTCGGCTACAGGCTCTACAGTAGGGATGGGCTGCACCTCAATGGGGAGGGTGCAGCTGTTTTGGGGGAAAAAATGGCTAGAAGGTTGGAGGAGTGTTTAAACTAGAGACCTGGGGGGAGGGCAACTACACTTGTGCAGGGCAAATAGACAGTGTAGATAGAGAGCTGGGAAGAGTCATAGTCCATGGGGGAGGAAGGGGGGCTGGAATGAGATTGGGGAATAAGAACAAAAGGAATACGGACAGGGAAAACCATATAAAGTGTATGTACACAAATGCCAGAAGCCTCACAAACAAAATGGAGGAACTGGAACTCTTGATGTTGGAGCGGAAATATGATATAGTGGGTATCAGCGAGACATGGCTGGACAGTAGCTATGACTGGGCTGTTACTATAGATGGTTATAGTCTTTTTAGAAAGGATCGTATAAATAACAAAGGGGAGGGGTTTGTTTATATGTGAATTCTTGCCTCAAGCCCATCCTGCGAGATGAAATCGGTGACGCAAATGCAAATGTGGAGTCCCTATGGGTGGAGATAAGGGGAGGGAAAAAGAATAATATAATATTACTAGGGGTTTGTTATAAGGCTCCAAATATAATGGAGGCAGCAGAGGAAATGCTGATAAGTGAAATGGATGCGGCTTCAAAGCCTGGTGAAGTACTTATCATTGGGGACTTCAATTACCCAGATATTGACTGGGGGGCAGAAACATGCAGGTCCTTCAAAGGTAGCAGGTTCTTGTCAACAACAAAAGACAATTACCTGTCACAAATAGTCCTGGAGCCAACAAGAGGGGGGGCACTGCTGGACCTTATCCTAACCAACAGACCTGATAGGGTATCAAAACTACAGGTTGGGGGGAACCTGGGCAATAGTGATCATAATATCATTGATTTTGTACTACGGCAACCAACACTCTAAACTTCAGGAGGGCAAATTTTCAGCAACTAAGGGAAGACCTTAAAGGAAACCTACCACTTGAAGTGGCAGGTTTCAGAAAAAAATACAGAGCACCAGCTCAGAGTGAGCTGGTGCCAGAGCTTATTTTTGTTAGTGTTTTAAACCGCAGTATCGCGGTTTAAAACACTTTTTAAACTTTATAGCCGGCGCCGGGAGGTACGCGCTCGGCGCTTACCATGCGCGCGGCTCTCCTTCACTTCCTATGTAGCCGCGCGCACGGTCGCGCGCATGATAAGCGCCGGGCGCGTACCTCCCTGCGCCGGCTATAAAGTTTAAAAAGTGTTTTAAACCGCAATACAGCGGTTTAAAACACTAGCAAAAATAAGCTCCGGCACCAGCTCACCCTGAGCTGGTGCTCGGCATTTCCATCTGAAACCTGCCACTTCAAGTGGTAGGTTTCCTTTAAAGGCATAGACTGGGATAATGTTCTCAAAGACAAAAGCCCCCCCACAAAATGGGAATTTTTCTCAAATATTCTGAAAAAGTCCTGTGAGAAACACATACCTTATGGGAAAAAGCATAAGAGGAACAAGAAACGGCCAATGTGGCTAACTAGTCTTGTAAGGAAAGCAATAAGCGGGAAAGATAAGGCGTTTAAGGTGCTAAAACATGAAGGTAGCGATGAGGCATTACAGGATTATAGAGAGAAAAATAAATCCTGTAAAAAGCAGATAAAGGCTGCAAAAATAGAGACTGAGAGAAAAATTGCCAGAGAGAGCAAAAATAATCCCAAATTATTTTTCAAGTATATAAATGATAAGAAACTAAAAACAGAGAGTGTGGGTCCCCTTAGAAATAACATGGGGGTCATGGTGGAAGGAGATGAGGAAAGGGCCAGTCTACTGAATGTCGCCTTCTCAACTGTCTTTACCCAGGAAAATCCCCTGGTGGAAGACACAATGAGGAATAATGTAAATTCTTTTTGGAATGTCAACAGTTTAACCCAGGAAGAGGTACGGCGCCGCCTCGTAAGCACTAAGATAGATAAATCACCGGGGCCAGATGGCATACACCCCCGGGTTCTGCATGAACTATGTACCGTGATAGACAGACCGTTATTTTTAATATTTGAAGATTCACTGAGGACTGGTTATGTTCCACAGGACTGGCACATAGCAAATGTGGTACCAATATACAAAAAAGGATCAAATAGCGATCCTGGAAACTACAGACCCGTGAGTCTAACTGCTGTGATGGGGAAAATATTTGAGGGGTTTGTTAGAGATGCTATCCTGGAGTATCTCACTGTGCACAACCTTATAACCCAGCGTCAGCATGGGTTTATGAGAGATCGGTCCTGTCAGACTAATCTGATTGGTTTCTACGAGGAGGTGAGTTCAAGACTGGATCTGGGGGACGCTGTGGATGTTGTATATCTGGACTTTTCAAAGGCATTTGACACCGTGCCACATAAAAGGTTGGTATATAAAATGAGACTGCTGGGAATAGGAGATAATCTGTGTATTTGGGTAAGTAATTGGCTTAGTGATAGAAAACAGAGGGTCGTCATTAATGGCACATTCTCAGATTGGGTTGAGGTTACTAGTGGAGTGCCACAGGGGTCAGTATTGGGGCCACTTTTTTTAAATATTTTTATTAATGACCTTGTAGTGGGTTTACACAGTCAAGTTCAAATATTTGCAGATGATACTAAGCTGTGTAAAGTAATAAATACTGAAGTCGATAGTTTAGCATTACAGAGGGATTTGTGGAAGCTTGAGGAGTGGGCAGAGAAATGGTTGATGAGATTTAATGTAGATAAATGTAAAGTTATGCACTTGGGCCATGGAAACAAAAAGTATAATTATGTTCTAAACGGTCAATTACTTGGTAAAACTGGAGCTGGAAAGGACTTGGGGGTATTGGTGGATGGTAAACTTAATTTTAGTGACCAGAGCCAGGCAGCTGCGGCCAAAGCAAATAAAATTATTGGATGTATCAAGGGAGGAATAGATTCTCACGATAAAGACATAGTTTTGCCCTTATACAAATCGCTGGTCAGACCACACATGGAATATTGTGTACAGTTTTGGGCACCAGTGTATAAAAAGGATATAGTAGAGCTGGAACGGGTGCAGAGGAGAGCAATCAGGATTATTAGGGGAATGGGGGGATTAAAATACAATCACAGATTACAAAATTTGGGATTATTCAGTTTAGAAAAAAGACGACTGAGGGGAGACCTCATTACAATGTACAAATACCTGAACGGACAGTACAAGGATCTCTCCAAAGATCTTTTTATACCTAGGCCTGTGACCAGGACAAGGGGGCATCCTCTACGCCTAGAGGAGAGGCGATTTTACCATCAACATAGACAAAGGTTCTTTACTGTAAGAGCATTGAGACTATGGAGCTCTCTGCCGCAGGAGGTTGTTATGGCGGACTCTATGTACATGTTCAAGAGAGGCCTGGATGCCTTTCTGGAGAGCAAAAATATCACGGTTATGGGGATAAAACATTTATTTAATTCTTAAAGGTTGGACTTGATGGACTTGCGTCTTTTTCCAGCCTTAAATACTATGATACTATGAAGCCTTGATTAAGTTGCAGTTCCCGGTTGCATAGCCAGTATTGAAACTAGATTCCCCCTCATGTAACCCACTTGTTTAATGGGCGTGTAGAGGGGCATGCAGAGACACAGACTGGGCCAGGGACACCCCATGACATTGCACTAGCAGGTTATAGTACTAGTATTATTCTAATCCCGGTCCTGCAAGGTCGGGCACCAGATATTTTAACATCTTAGTGGTACAATGATAGACTAAGATATCATACTAGACGACTGTATATACAGTTTGGTCCGCTTGAAAATATGAAAGTCATTTGGAGGATTTGTCAAGGCTTCTACTGGCATACAAGCCTTGAAGAAGTTGCAGTTCCTGGTTGCATAGCCAGTATTGAAACTAGGTTCCCCCTCATACCACCCGCTCGCTTAATAGGGGGCATGCAGAGCCACAGAGTGGTCCAGGGGCACCCTATGACATTGAACTAGCAGGTAATAGTAGTAGTATAATTATAATCCAGGTCCTGCAAGGTCAGGCACCAGATATTTTAAGAGGCTGGAGCCTCCTTGTATATCTGGAGTGATCTGCAGTGGGATATTGGCTGAATAAACACCCATAGACTAGAGTCCTCTGCTCAGGATGCCCCTTATAAGCCAAATGTCATAGAAAGGCAGGGGAAATGTCTTCATGAGACCGACTTTTAATAGAAGAAACTAGAACAAATTCTTCTTTAGTAATTGGAATCTTGGAACATTACAACAATTGTATCTGAAGTTGGTTTTAGAAAATATACTAATTCAGTAACAAAATCAGAAATACAGAACTGTAGAAATGCTTAAATTGGTTAAGAAGGTAATGAATGGAAAAAAAATGAAATGTGCAGATTTGGAATAAATAATTAAAATTTATATGAATATATAAGCAAATGACAAAGAAGCCTAATGAAAGGTAAATGTGATAAAACAGAACAAAAACAGCAACTGTATATCTTAATCATTTTTAAAGAAATGGAAATACTACAATAAAACATATTTTCCCATTTTTTTTTAATTTTGTGTAGAGGTGTTCCTGAGTGATTGATGCTGCAGCTGCCACATCAATGGTGCTTCAGTGCTGCATTTTCACTATACGTTGCACCAAAAATACCCTTTTGTCTCTGGTTCGGTGGAGATCCCACTAGCCAGACATCCGCCAAGTGGCATGTCATTAAACAGAATGCTCTTCTACAAAACTAACAGTGACGTCTACAATTATTTTTAATATTTTTATGGAAGATCGTTAATTCCATAGTACTGTACATTCAATTCTTCATATTTCTCTGAACAGTAAATGCATTTATTTTTAGTAAGCCGTCTGGACCAACCAGGAGTTGGATAATATAAAAAACTTAACTTGAACTTCACGGCTTATGTCATCAGTGAGACAATGAATGAATGTTGGATCACCTTGAGCACACCACTGAAAATGTTTTCAGGCCCCACTCTTCATCTATACTAGCAATTTGCATGTGGTGTGGCATGAATCATCATGAGGTTGTAAAAAAATATAATAATTGTTAAGTATCCTGTAAGAAATATTCATAGTTTAAGGTTAGTGTACCAGTCAAGCCACCTCTAAATGGGTTAGGTAGCCTATTGTTGAATGTTTTAAATCATATTATATTTCAGAGCCTGGTCTTAGGGCCTATTAAGACTTAAAATTGAACCTGTCAGCAGAAATGGACCTAATAAACCACTACCAGTATTTTACCCAGTGGCCAAATACCTTGTACATAATGGGGGTCATTTACTAAGGGCCCGATTCACGGTTTCCCGATGTGTTACCAGAATATTTCCGATTTGTGTCGATTTCCTCTGAATTGCCCGGGATTTTGGCGCACGCGATCGGATTGTGGTGCATCGGCGCTGGCATGCACGCGACGGAAATCGGGGGGGGGGGCGTGGCGGAAATCGGGGGGGGGGCGTGGCGGAAATCGGGGGGGGGCGTGGCGGAACGAAAACCCGACGGATTCGGAAAAACCGCCGCATTTAAAACAAAAAATGTGTCGCGGAGCTTGCACTTACCTTCACTCAGCCTGGCTCGGTGTATTCCAGTGCGTCGGAGGAACTGCCTTAAAAAAACCCAGCCGGACCCAAATCCAGCGCAGAGAACGCGCCGCTGGATCGCCAATGGACCGGGTAAGTAAATCTGCCCCAATGTATTTTTCATAGCTCACCATGGTGGTATCATCCAAAAAATCAACTTTGAAATGAGATGTCAAATAAGGGTATGAAGTCATGAAGTCGAAGTGCTCATCCATGAAGTCACACTTGCTCCTCAAAAAGCACTTTCACTATAATTGACATTCATGCATCCATTCATGCTCTACAAAAGCCTGAGTGAATTATGGCAACCACAGCAGGTTGAAAGGAAGAGATCTTGACTCCGGTACTAACTAATCCGCCTTCATATAATCAATTAACATCTAATTTCTAGTGGATTTTCTAGATGATGCCATCATGATGTTCCATGAAAAAATGGGATCTGGGAAGTGTTAAAGGAAATCTACCATTTTAAAATGGTCAAACTGTAAACATACCGTTACACAGCGCTAGTTATGCCGATATTGGAGGTGGTCGTGATAAGGCACAGAAATCCGCAGTTTAGATGAAAAATTGATTTATCATTAGGCATATGACCCCATTCGGTGCCCTTGGGCCCCTGACACAGGGCACGTGGCGCTCGGTCACAATCATAACAATGCATGCACCTTGCATGCTTGAAACTTTTCCCCCCTCGCAGAGACGCTGATGTCACCGAGCTCTTGGGAGCATTGGCACATGCGCTGTGTCTTCATTATGAGCTGGCAGTGCTTCCGAGAGCTTGGTGACGTCACCGACTCTTGGGATAGAGCAAGGGAGGGTAGGGGGTGAAGGGAGGGTAGGGGTTAAAGGCTCAAACACGAAAGGCGTGTGCACTGTTATGATCGGGACCAAGCGCCAAGCACCCTGTGTCAAAGGCCCAGGAGCACCGAATGGGGTCATAAGCCTATTGATAAATTGATTTTTCATTGAAACTGCGGATTTCCGTACCTTATCACGACCACCTCTAGCATCAGCTTACTTAGCACTGTGTAACGATATGCTTAGGTCAGAATGACCATTTTAAAATGGTAGAGTTCCTTTAATTTACTTGACAACATACGGTACGGAAAGTATTCAGACCCCTTTTGCTCACTAATGTGCACTCTGAACTGCATCTTAAAAGAAAAAACTGAAATGTAGATATTTTTGTTAATTTATTAGACAAGAAAAACTGAATTATGTGGTTGGTAGCTTATTGGTGAGTTGGTTCTTTTTGTAATATAATTGGGGAGAGGGGTCTGTTTTGGTGGAGACCTGGCCCACATGCAGTGTTGTTTTTTGGTGATTATTTGGGTTTTAATGTTCTAATATGCCAGATAGTGGTACCAACCTTATGGGCAAGGCTTTACAAAGAATTCAGTAAGAAAGTAACTTGTTTATTGGCTTCTTCACCATGTCTCCCTTGGCTATCATGTTCAAATGTACATTCTTCCTCAACTCTCTAGTGGCATATTAACCTCTTTAAGGGTCTTTTAGATGGCCTCATAATCAGGACAATGATCAAGTGTAAGTGTTCCTAGAACATTCATTCCCAATGCCTTTTCTAATTGAATTGCTTATCAGCTAACCAACAAGCAAAGACTCAACGGGTGGTTATTTGCATCTTCTGTGTAGTATAATGGAAGCAGAATTCTTACCAGAACCTTGTGCTATAGAAGCATAGATATAGTGCTGTGAATGAGTGCAGCTAAATGGCAGATGAACAATAGATATAGTTATCATACCCCCACCACTACCTGTAAATAGAATGCCAATGGCCATATTTGTTGTGCACACATCCTCAGACAAATGACTGTTTTTATGAAGCCAAGAGTATTACTATCAGGATTGTCTTTTTTCAAAGATCCTCCTGTTTCACACTTCTGGTTATTACTTTTGTCATCTCTGTATTTTTACATTAAGAATTATTTAAGAAATAGGCATCCTCAAAACATGGATCTATAGGGACAGTGTATTGCCATGCTAGGCTAAGAGGTGGGCAAGGTTGAAAACCTTGAGTGAAAGCTTTCTTCAGGCCCGGGAGTTTTCCCACCAGTCATTAGTTCTCTTGCTGTGAGTATATCTCGGACTTGACTTCTCTGGTTAGTGATTTTGCCCTTGAGCGCTCTGGTTCTGACTTGTCTTGCTAACTAAGATTTGTTCTTCTGCTTAATTATCCATCACCAGATTTAGTTCAGGGAACGTCACCAAATTAACGGATAACATTATAACTGTCACCATATTTTTCACAAATACAGCTAGAGGCAGGTTCCATAGAGCCCTATCAACTAATTGACACCTTTCTTTTAGCTAAAATTGTTTCCCTCAGATTACCATATAATCAACTTTCTAATTTTACCTGGTATCCAGGGATTGAGGGGGAGAGTGGCCTTGGGCTGACATCATCACAGGTCCTTCAGTCTCTTAACATTAGCAACTGTACCCCATGCATATATATCTGATCAATGAAATCACGGCATTCCCGCGTGGAGGCATCAAGAGAAGTAGAAGTCTATGCAGGCATGCTGTCATTTCATTGATCAGATATATGCATTGGGTGCAGTTTGCTTATGTTAAGAGGCTAAAGGACCTGTGATGATGTCACCCTGGTCGCATGACATAAGTGCTGAATGCTGAGTAAGGGATGAGCTGCTGGATTCAGCCTGAGGAGGCTAAAGGACCTGTGATGATGTCACCCTGGTCACATGACATTAGTGAAAGAGGTCAGCTGCTGGACTCAGCCCGAGGAGGCTAAAGGGCCTGTGATGATATTAGCCTGAGGAGGCCACACTGACCTCAACTCGCTATAGATATCCCTGAATACCAGGTAAAATTATAAAGTTGATTATATGGAGATCTGAGGGAAACAATTTTTAGCTAAAAGAAGGGTGCCAGTTACTAGGGTTCAATGGGAACCTAACACTAGCTGTATTTTGAAAAATGTGGTAAGAGGTTCCCTTTATGGGTGTAGGCAGAGATAATTGGTAAGAGGGGGGGGGGTGACAGATTTAGTTAGACCTGACCTTTGTGTTTCATGGTGTGTGTCCATATTGAAACTACTTTAGCCAGTGACTAGTATAGGTTTCAGTTTTCTTGTGCTAGATATGTTAAATCTTTTGGGTAGAGATGTCCCCCATTTAGTTTGCCTTCATCCCTACTCTGCTCATCCTACTCTTTTTTTAAAAAGTGTTAGGTGGGGGTAAATAATTACATTTTTATGGCTTGTGTCAAAGATTACAACCGTATGCATGCAACTATTTATTAATATACTCTGTATATATCCAGTATATATATTTCAATGTCTCATGCCTGTGTATGTTGGATTTAGCATCCTATGGATCACACATAGCTGGAACACTCCTGAAAATGATCTTTTATTGAGAGCCAGTCATCTTAACTTGCTCATCTTGGGGATATTAACACATGTATATGTTATCACTTTCATGGAATATTATTCCAGAAATCCGGATTACAGCCAAGGCGAATATACTGTAATTTTGATATCACAAAAGCATTTGAAAGCCTTTACATTATGCCAGAAAATAAGAAAATTCTTAAAGTATTCTTCCTACATTAGCCAACCTGCTAATGATGCTTAATGACAACCAGAATAAATTAGTCCATATCAATATTTTAGGGCGCTTAGTTAATATTAGAAGATAAACTGTGACAGAAATATATGAAGTCATTACTTTGCCCCTTAATTAAAACCATATCTTCGTGATTTGATGCAGGGCTATAAAGTGTTTCATATTAAGCTTGTTCTTGTCAGGATGTTACCTTCATTGCCTCTCCTGTTAATTCAACCAGCCCGTTAATCACTAATATTAGCAAGATTACACAGAAGGACAAACTTCTGCAAAGTAAAACTAATAATACAAAGTTTCACTGATGAGAACTACGTGAGAAACACAGAAGAAACAAGGTTACTGCTAAGACAGTAGATTTTGCTGCAGGATTAAAGAGAACCTGTCATTCAAATGAACCCAAATAAATACATAATTAATGACTTTGCCCTGTTCCCTAAATGGTTCCTTTCCATGGCTGCAATGTTACAAAAAAAATCAGTTTGTAAACTTATAGTCCAATCACACTATATGAGTCCAATGAGGCTCTGTATATTCAGTGGTTATGACATTGCCCAGCCCCCTTATTCCTGATTGACAGGTCCTACTGCTACAGAACATGCTGCTATGTGTAACATTGAGAGAGAGCTCTGTTACATTATTGGCCAATTCATTACATGTGACCAGGGTGAAAATGCAACTGGGTACGATACGGTACCTTGAAAAAGTGACTGACTAAAGAAACTTAGATGCCATAACCCTGGTCACACGATATGCTGAGAAGAGGTTTGGGACATGGGGAGGTGTAGATGGGAGGAGCCGTTTGAACAGGAAATGCTCCGTCTGATGCCAGGTAGCATAAAATAAAATTGGTTTATGGGGAAGTAAGATAAAGAATTTTCAAATAAAAGAAGGGTGTTAGTTTGGTACTAGGGAACCTGTCACTAGCTGTATTTGTGAAAATGTGGTGACAGGTTCCCTTTAAATCTATATAGAATGTTCTATTTTTACCTAAAAATTCTCCTCAGGTTAGGCTTGTGTCTCCAAAGTGGTGAAGAAAATAAATGAGGTTGACTAAATCTAAGATCAGGTCTTGGAAAGTTCCTAATCGTAATTTTGGCTTTATTTTTATATAATCAAATGTAATAGATTATTAATCATTTTTTAAGACATAAACTCCTGAAATAGGGGTCCAATAGAATGATTAATTTTCTACACCTCGACTTACTGGGGGATCATTTGAAGGTCACCTGAAAAACATATAGACTTGATGTGATAGGAACTGGGGGCTTTCAATTATAGCAGCTTATCAATAATATGTTTCATATTGCAAAGTAGGGATAGTCGGTTAAGGAACAATACTGTCATTATAACATAGGTGCCAGAGTCGCTGGGGGAGGTTTATTAACCTGTCTATGCCAGAATTCTGGAGTAATATGTGCTTGAAATGTTGTGCACCACATTTATTGAGGGTTTTAGACTACTTTCAGACTATTTCGGGCACCAGAAAATACAGAAATCAACTAGACAAACTCCGGATACATCATCCAGCAGACTAAGACTATGGAGTCTGACTCTACACTGGTTTATTGACCAAAACTTTTTATATACATCCCTCTCTATGTGGTCTACAAAGCAGACTATAGCCAAATAGTCGTAAGAGAGGTTAGAAGTTGTAACCACAATGATGGGACTTACAGATATGTTCAAATTCAACTTGATCTCCAGTTTTCTTAACTAATTCAATTTTTCATGAAACCAATTCTTCACAATTTTTTAATATGTTAATTAAAGTATTCTCTAAAGACTGCAATTCACACCTACCCCTGAAAGGTTAGCATACCATGTTGTGTTGTGCTGTCACAAGATCTTGTTGCTTTAAAAAAAAATTGTGGAGTAGAGCTGCTTCGCCCCTGTATACAAACAGCGGAACGGCCCTGACGGACTCCAGCGCAGGATACCAGGAGCACCAGAGGTGCTGAGTAAAGGTTTATTTTATTTTTTTTAAAAGCCTTGCCCAGTCCACCTGCTAAATTTTCTAATAGTCGGACTATCCCTTTAAAGCTTTATTTCTCTTGTGTAGATGGATTATCTAATATTTCCCTGTGTAACTTTAATCATTCGTCTCCTAAGTGGTTTGGAGCATTCATTGATGTTGAAGTGAGTTTTCTAAATGAGTGTATCCAACCATTTATATACATATTGAGAAAGGCTGCTTCTCTGAATGTGAGAACTTTCATTTACGGAGTTGGCGGGGGCGGTCGAGGAAAAGGCAGCGCGCTGGAAGCGGTCCGGCGTTTCTAGTGTAGTATTGTACACTAGAAACTGAGGTTTCCAATAACACTAGCAGTGTAACACTGCTGGGACTGTTGTAGCACTAGGAGCTGCTTACTTTAGTCAATGATGTATACCATCCAGATTTACCAAGCCCAGAGGCAGCAGTCCGTGCCCTACAGGGTCACCCTGAATTACAAGCCCTGCTTGCACTACTCCCATCTAAGGGGGATATGGACACACTAGCATCTGAACTTAAAGGGGCCTGGCGCCATGATTTACAACAGGTTCAAGCGAAGGTAGACATTATTCAAGATAAAGTCGATGCCCTCGAATCTTTTAAGGCGGAAGTCACGACTGCCATCTCAAAAATACAAGAAAAAGCTGAAACCCAATCTTTGCAGGTGAAACAGCTTGTATCCCACCTGGACGACTTGGAAAACAGAAATCGACGTAATAATATTAGGATAAGGAGCCTCCCAGAGGCAACTCATGCGTCTGACCTAATCCCTACCCTGACGGGCATATTCAATATGCTGCTGGACCGCCCGGTAGACACTCGTATAGAAATCGACAGGGCCCATAGAGCACTCCGGGCGCGCAGTGCCGACCCGACACGACCACGAGACGTCATATGCAGAATCCATTATTACTCCATAAAGGATCAGATAATGCAGAAAGCTAGACAAAAGGGCGATCTCGACTTCGATGGAGCACGAATCTCCTTGTTTCCCGATCTATCTAGGCGCACGCTCAGACAAAGAGCCATTATGCGCCCATTGCTCCAAGTGCTACAAGATAAAAACATATCATACAGATGGGGCTTTCCATTCGCCCTCCACGCACGCTCCAGCAATGGCCAAGCGTCCCTGACACATCCAGAGGAGCTCCCTTCCTTTTTGCGCGCCCTGGACCTCCCATCCATGACTCTTCCTGACTGGGACCTGCCTTCAATTGAGCGATTCTCTCAACCTGGCGACCCGTCTCTTAATGGTCCGGAACAGGGACTGAGAGCTACATCACCCCGCCCACAGCGCCAGAGAAACAGGGGGCGCCCCCCCTTTTGATCAATAATAACGAAGCCGACATCTATATGCTACCAAAATCTCATCTCATTGAAGACTCCTCCACCATGTGCAGCCATAGACCTCTGCAATTTTCGCACGAAGCCTTGTCCACTTGCACAGAGGTTTCATAATACATTTGCCACACAAGAGCTTAGGATTTGAAGAGATGGGACAGTTATCGTATATTGAGGTTTCCCCATGTACACTCACTATGTCTGATAACCCCTAATGTTTATGCATTATTTAGGTTTATATGTTATCTAACGGCCTGCACGGACTAGGCTTTTGTTTTGTTCCTTAATTGCTAACCACCTTTGTTTACTTCGCAACCATCCACCCCCATAGGAGTGGCTGTAGTAAGACACTACGGTTGTAATTTGTGCCCACGCACTACCTTACTTAGCACCTACCCCGGGCTTGTTTTGTGTCCGAGGTTTTTCTTTGTTCACGTATTCTCCTTCACACTACCCCATCCCCCCATTTTTACCTAATACCTCTCCTCCCCCTTTTATTCCTTCCCCCCCTATCTGAATTCAGTAGAGAGCCCCCTGATACTCAAATTTATATATATAGTATAACCCTCAGTAGCTGGGAGGACCTCCCCTATAAGAAAGATAATGGCTGCACCGACAGCTTTGCCACTTAAAATAGCAACATTTAACGCCAAAGGTCTGAACGTCCCGGAAAAGCGCTCCCAGGTCCTTTATTCATTTCACAAACAGAGGGCCCAAATCTTATGTGTACAAGAAACTCATTTTATGACAGACCGCATGCCAGTGCTCAAAAACAGACACTACCCTACACAGCTACATTGCACTAACCCAGAGAGCAGATCCAGAGGGGTATCAGTATTTGTGTACAAGTCTGCGCCGTGTACTGTTATTGAAACAAAACTAGACACCGAGGCTAGGTACATCTTTGTGAAGTGTGACATTCAGGGTTCTATATATACTATAGCTAATATATATACCCCGAATATTGACCAGACGAACTTCTTGACCAAAACACTAGAAGATTTGACTGTGTTTACGACTGGCTCCCTCATTCTCTGTGGGGATTTTAACCTCGCCATCAATCCCTTACTAGACACATCCTCCGGTAAATCCTCTGTGTCATACTGCAAGCTCAATCGCCTGCGTAGACTTCTTCACTCTATGCAGCTTTGCGATGTATGGAAGTTACATCACCCTGAGGAGAGGGATTATTCGTTCTACTCCCAGGTACATAACTCATATAGTAGAATTGACTATATATATGTTCAGCACAATCTTCTCTCATCTGCCCTCAGCTCCGAGGTCGGTTTGATCATCATCTCAGATCATGCCCCAGTCACTTGCACCCTCTCTCTTTTACCAGGAAGACGCTCTCCCTTTAACTGGCGACTTAACGAATCCCTTCTACAAGACCAACTCTGCCTCTCTGAACTAAAAGAGGTTACCAACAAATTCCACTCTGACCACCAACATGATATCACACTCCCAGCATATAAATGGGAAATCCTAAAGCGTAACTTAAGAGGAATTCTCATAAAACATGGGTCACGCCTGAAAAGGGCTGCCAGCGCCAAACTTGCATCCCTCTTATCCACTCTCCATGAACTTGAAGCCAAACACAAAAAAAATCTGTTACTTGAGACCCTAAGGGAACTTACCGCGACGCGACACGAAGTTAACACCATCCTCGAAGCCAAACAAAAAAGATACAGTCACCTATGTTCTCGCTCATTTTATGAGTGGGGAAATAAGCCAGGACGTCTACTAGCCAAGGCCCTTCGAGATAAGAGAGCATCGACATACATAGCCTCGGTCAGATCGGCTGCAGGTACACCTGTCCATACCACCGAAGATATCGCGGAAGCCTTTTGCTCCTATTATCACTCTCTATACAACCTCCCCCCACCCTCATCTGCATTTACCTCACCACACCCCCAGGTATCTCTGTCACAATATATACAAAACACGGCCCTACCCACCCTGACCGGGGAAGACTCCGAGCTGCTTGAGCAACCCTTCTCCCTTGAGGAACTTCAGGCGGTTATTAAATCCCTACCAACAGGTAAAAGCCCAGGCCCTGATGGATACACGGCGGCCTTTTACAAAACCATGCTCCAAGAAATCTCCCCAAGTCTATTGGCCACCTTCAATGCTGTCACTCCCTCTAACCCTCTCCCGCCTACATTTCTCCATGCACATATAACTGTTATTCCTAAAGAAGGTAAGGACCCCCAGCTCTGCCCTAGCTATAGACCTATTTCGCTCATCAATACTGATACTAAAATATACGCCAAAATAATAGTCTGCCGACTTGCGCGTCTCCTGGGAGGATTGGTGCACCCCGATCAGGTGGGATTCATACCCTCAAGAGAAGCCCGGGACAATACCCTGAAATCTTTCTCCCTGATACATCAAACAACACAAACGAGAGTTCCAACACTCATTCTCTCGCTCGACGCCGAAAAGGCGTTTGATCGGGTGGACTGGGATTTCCTGGAGGGGACTCTTTCCCAAATTGGACTAGGCCCGGCAATAAGAGCAAAAATTAAGACCCTATACAGCACTCCACAGGCGCAAGTTAAAGTCAACGGCTCATTGTCACCCCCCTTTGCCATAAAGAATGGCACTAGGCAGGGATGCCCGCTATCCCCTCTTTTGTATGCCTTAGTAATAGAACACCTTCTCATTGCAATACGAGCACACCCCGACATCACAGGTATCAAAATTAAAGACCGTGACTATAAATGCTCAGCTTTTGCGGACGATGTCCTCCTCTACCTCTCAAACCCAGCTTCTGCATTGCCCCCTCTTATGGAAGTCCTCGAAACATTTGCCCACTTCAGCAACCATATAATCAATATGTCCAAAAGTGTTGCGATGGGCCTGGGGATCTCGGAATCTGAAACACGGGAATTGCGCTCGAAATACCCATTCTCTTGGCAACACAAAGCCATTACCTACCTGGGAATCCAGATTCCCTCAGACCTCAATTCCACTTATGCTCTAAATTATGACACTTTTCTGCAACGCACCAAAAGAGAACTCGCAAATTGGGCCTCCAAACAGATCTCCTGGGTGGGGAGAGTTAATTGAATAAAGATGACCTTGCTACCAAGACTTTTATACCTCTTCCAGACGATCCCACTAGCTTTGCCCAAACTGTTCTTCCAGAAACTAACATGCCTACTCAACAGGTTCCTTTGGGCCTCGTCCCCCCCTAGAATAGCGAAGGCTACACTGATATTAAGGAAACTGCAAGGGGGTTTGGGACTCCCTGATTGTAGAAACTACTTCCTCGCTGCATCGTATGCGAGGATCCTAGACTGGTACCATAATAGGAAGAACAAACTATGGGTACAATTGGAAGAAAGTCTCTCACCAGCCCCCCTCACCACAATTCCCTGGTCCCACTCATATGCCTCACTCGAACATAGGCAGGCCTCTCTCCCCTACGTGACTCACCAAGTCTTAAAAACACTAAAAAAACTGGACATGCCTACACGCTTGTTTGATCCAGACGGCCCTATGGTCCCAATCACTGACAACCCAGACTTCCCCCCTGGCACTCATGCGGAGTTCCTAGCCCCCCTCAGAACTACATCCCCGCTCATATTTAAAGATCTCCTAGAAGACTCCTCACTACGCCCATTGAATGGCTTCCCTAGCTCTAACACTTACACCCCGCGTACAACCTGGGAATACACTCAACTGCAACACTTTCATAACAAGCATAAGGCACATCTCAACCTCCACAGAGAACTCCGCTCCTTTGAACATCTATGCCTCTCCTCCACTGCCATTCCTCATCCAATTTCAGTGCTATACGGACCCTTCCAGGACGAGTGGGCCAAAACCTCCCCTCCCTATGTAAGGGCCTGGGAGGAGGAACTAGGGCGGACATTTTCTCCAGATGATTGGTCCAAGGCCTATGAATTGTGCCATAAATTGTCCATTTCCGGCAAGGCCCAGGAAACAAACTTTAAAATTCTTTCTAGGTGGTACTGGACCCCCGCCAAGTTACACTCGATCTACCCCTCATGTCCCGCTGAATGCTGGAGATGCCGACAAACCATTGGTAACATGACACATATCTGGTGGGAGTGCCCGGTTTTACAGCCCTTTTGGATAAGGGTTGTGGACTTGATAAATAAACTGACTGGGCATACACTAAACAATAACCCAGCTCAACTGCTATTGTCCATACTTCCAATGTCCCTCCCCAAGACTAAAAGATCTCTGACAGGTTTCCTACTGATTGCAGCACGGTCACTAATCCCGAGACTGTGGAAGTCCACTCGGGTTCCGTCCATGTCTGAGTGGTTCGCAGAAATCCTCTACCTGCAGAGAATGGAGGAACTATCTGCGGAACTACACCGATCGGGAGAAATTCACACTCAGACATGGGGGCCCTGGATAGACTTTATGCGTTCCCCGACCTATACCACACTTGCAGATTAAGTCCTTTTTGCCCATACCTCCCCTCCCTCTCTTTCCTACCTCTCTCACCCTCCCCATACCCAAACTTGAGTTTGATTCTGTTCTAATCATATTTGTTTAGTTATACGATTGAAGATAATGCTATTGTGACACCCGCTAAAATGTACCCTCTCTACAGCTGTTACGCCTTAAATTTCTGTAGATACAAGCTATTTTCGCATAAAGTGAAGACTTTGTAACTGTATGCCAAACATGCTTTGATCTCATGTATGTACATTAATTAGCGCTTAATAAAGGAATTTGAAAAAAAAAAAAAATGCAAAAAAAAAGGCTACAAATTCTCACCTCCGCTCCTCTTCACCTTGATACTGGCACTGTCCGTCGCAAATCTTGACGCGCTGGGATCACCTAGAGAACAAACTTATAATTAGCAGCACGGAGTACGGGGACGGGATGGAGGCAGCTAATTATGCTCGCCACCGCTATCTCCTTCCCCTCTCACGTGACCTCACCTCTCTTCCAACTTGGGAAAGCGAGGTATCGAGGGCGTGCATAATAAACAGCCCAGAAAGCTGCTAATAATAAGTTTGTTTTCTAGGTGATCCCGGCGTGTCAAGCTTAACGATTGACAGCGCCGGGATCAAGATGAAGAGGAGCGGAGGTGAGTATTTGTAGGCTTTTTTTTTATTTTTTAGTGATTGATTTCCTTTAAGCATTGTATACCCTCTGCTCATCTAGATTTGTCTACTTCCCTTTAGCCCCTGTCAAAAAATGTTTTTAATAGATGTTTTGGACATTGGCTAACCCCTGAACTACTGTGTCTAACTTAAAAAGAAATAAAAAAATTCAATTAGGGATTCAAAATCATGTACAGTTCTTTTTTTTTAATTAAATCATGCTCTTACCATTCTGGTGAGAAAATCTTCTGCAAGCCAATTTTTTTAGCCATATGATTTCTGTTGTAGTGAGTTGCTAAATAGACACAGGGGGAGATTTACTTACCCGGTCCTGTTGCGATCCTGTGGTGCGTTGTCCGACGAGGATTCGATCCGGTGCGATTCACGTAGATCGTGCGCCTGAGTTCCTGCATGTGTCGCTTCTGCGCCGAGGTCCGCCGGAGTTCACCTGCTTCTTCCCGGTGCTTTTAAGTTTGTGTCTTGCGACACAATTCAAATTGTTAAATCCTGCACGTCGTCCAAATCCGTCCGATTGCCCGACAGCCCGCCCCCTGATTTCTGTCGCGTGCAAGCCAGTGCCGATGCCCCAAAATCCCGGGGCAATTAGGCACAAAACGGAAATCGTCAGGAAACCCGACAAAAATGCGTCCGACAGACCCTTAGTAAATGAGCCCCAGAGAGTTGCAAGAATATTCATTCCCCCTTGAACTTTTTATTATATTTAAAATCACAACTAGAAAATGTAATTTATTTTATCGATATTATATGTAATAGAGCAATAAAAGATATCAAGTCTGTAAAGTGGAAAGAAAATGATACGTGCTTTTCCACATTTTATTACATTAAAATAACAACACTTGTGGTGTGCTTATCAATTCAGCCCCTTGTACATTATAAATACAAGGGAAGACACCAGACAAGGATAAAGTTGTTGACAAGACTATTTTAGGTTTAGATTTTAGAAAATAGCTCAAGCTCTAAACATCTCTCGGAGTACTGTTCAATCCATCAGCCTGAAAAGGATGTAATTGTATGGTACAACTGTTTACCTTCCAAGACATGACTGTACACCATCCACTGACACCCCAGAGAAGCTCAAGGTTACTCTAAAGGAGCCACTGAGATGCGGAGCTCAGGTGGGAAAATCTGTCATCAGGAAAACTATTAGTCATTTTCTCCACGTATCCGGACTTTATGGAAGAGTGGCAGGAAGGAAGACAATTTTGAAAGAAAGACAGAAGAAGTCCTGCTTACAGTTTGCACATATTTAACCACTTAATGCTCCATGAGGTATTTGAATGTCATAGGCCTAATATGGATGTGCCCTCTTCATAAGGACAAGGGCGCTTGTTTATTATACACTGACACTTGTGCACTGGCGTATGATAATGTTGTAGTCCTCTCTGCGCAGCCCAATACGTTAAGAGGCTCTCATTGGGGGTCATTTACTAAGGGCCCGATTCACGTTTTCCCGACGTGTCACCCGAATCTTTCCGATTTGCGGCAATTTTCCCTGTATTGCCCCGGGATTTTGCCGCACGCGATCGCATTGTGGTGCATCGGCGCCGGCATGCGCACGACGGAAATCGGGGGGTGTCGCCGAACGGAAATCCGACGTATTCGGAAAAACAGCCGCATTTAAAAATGGAAAATGTGTCGCTTGGGACGCACTTACCTTCACTCAGCCGGCCTCGGTGAATTCCGGTGCGTTCAGATGCGCCGCTGGATCGCGAATGGACCGGGTAAGTAAATCTGCCCCAATGTGTCTAGTGGCCGGCTGTGCAGCTTTTATTTCTACACCAGGTCCTACTAGGCCCACTCCATCACCGGCCTCGACCCCCACTTCACTCTCCTTCACACCACCTTGGCGGAGAGTTGGCATAAATGGAGAAATAATTGCAAGTGCTGGCTGATCACTGCTGTTTCAGGGCTTTTACGTAATTTTTTTTTTGGCGTAGGAGCCCTAATAAATGTCCTCCAAGGTGTTTACTGCATTATGTAGTAAACACCCAGAGATAACATCCATGATCAGTGTCGGCAAAGCCTTTATTGCAGTATATAGTACAAATGATCGTTAGGGTTCAAGTACTCAAAGGATTCTTTATATACAGTAAAAATAATTGGAAAAAAAAAAAAATCTAATGATCCCCCTTTCCTTAGAAAACAAACCCTCATAAAGCTCTGCATACAGAAAAATAAAAAAAGTTATGGATTTTTGAAGCTGGGGAGTGAGAAAATCTTCCATCTAAATCAAGCATGGATAACCCTGAGACACTTACTCATAGATCCCGGCACCATGATTGTGGTAATCTTCTTATATTTGTTATACATGGCCTCCTACAATCAGCTTTTAAAAGTATGCTAATGAGCCAAAAGTGCTATTTGGGGTGTTACCAGAGCCCCTTTGTGCTGTAACTTCGTGAGCATTAGAGTGACGTTTGGTTGACTGTTGCCAAGTGATTTCTGCAGCCTTATTTTTCTCCTTCAAACAACTTTTTCCAGTGTAACTAATTCTTCTAGATTGACCATTTTGGAACATTTTTTAGTAAAATGGGTTCTAAATGACTTGTTTTGTTTAATGTATTGTATCATGATGTAGTAACATAAAGATTATAATTATTATTATCATCTCTAGATTCATAGTTGACCTACAGTGTGACTTCCAGATGAAGTCCATTACTGTTAAATACATAATTTGAATCTATGAAAAAAAACTTCTTGTTGTTTTTAAATTTTTAAAATATATCTCAAATTAAAAACTAATATGTATTTCACATAACTAAACCGTTGTATTTTAGGAAGACTATAGATAATTTCTTTAGCAAATGTTGCCACGTAATAATGAAATGTCTCCACAAGATGGCGCCATTGTTTAGTCCGTGATGCATCTACTCAGATTGATCTGTTCTTACATCAGAGATGTAGCAGTACTGAGTTTATCATACCGCATGCACAAAATATCTGTTACACCCTGTGCGGATCTTGTAGAAGTGGTTCCTTTATTCTTGTCAGTGCACATGGTCACCTTCTGGTAGCAGGCAAATTACTCTATAAACGAGTTTCCACCTTCCAGAACATAATAAAAATCAGGCTTAATTCTTTATATATTAAAAGAGGCTCATAGCATTCAGTATATCCCCGTAACAAGCAGCATTAGATTGGTCCACCGAAGAATCAGAGGAACCTCTAATGGGCTCTACCTCTAAATTTATATTTTTACCTAGAGGACCAGCAGAAAACCAGAGTTGCAGGCTACTATGTTCTACTTCCAAGGAGATAAGGGAGGGAAGTCCCCAGAATAATTCTATCCGCAGGCACAAGAAACCCCAGGTTACAAATAACATGTTTTAAGTGTTTCCACTCTTTGTCTACTATGTACCTCTTACAGGGAATAAATGATCACAACAGCACGATGTCTGAGTGAGTAGCACTTCTGTCTTGCAGCGCTGGGGTCCTGGGTTCGAATCTCACCCAGGTCAACATCTGCAAGGAGTTTGTATGTTCTCTCCGTGTTTGCGTGGGTTTCCTCTGGGGACTCTGATTTTCTCCAACACTCCAAAACATACTGTTAGATTGTGAGCCCCATGGGGACAGGGACCATGCTTTGTGCAGCACTGCGTAATCTGTGTGCGCTATATAAATAAAGAATTATTATATTATTATTATGTTAATATTATCCATAATTCTTAAGGGTTTTCTGGGCTTTTAAAACAAAGAAAACTTCAACTCAAAATGTGACAACAAAAGTCCATAGACACCTGTTTAACCATTATGCTCCCCTGTCAGTTGTCCCCCGCCGGCTGCGGCTCAGTGGGCAGACCAGGATGTGGGTCGTGAGGCTGCTCCCGCCCTATTGGTCAGGTCCCATATTCGATCATCTGCTTCTCTAGTCAGTGATGGGCAGATGGCAAACTTCAGATTCTGTATTATAGACCTATTTATCAGATAGATATTTACATAGGATATTCTGTATATATCTGGTGCCCCAGAAATATTTCAGATATAACCAATTATGAGGCAGATTGGCCTCCACATTGATATTGTGGTGCCTACAAGTCACAATTCAGTTGCACAGTTATGTTGATTGTGATCAGTCTTTCCCAATATCCCAGTTTTCCAGTACAGTTGATCACAACTTACTGACAAGATAAGTTCTTTAGGTTTGTTCTTAAAGGGAACCTGACATGAAAAAATGGTCTAATAAACCACTGCCAGTATGGTGTCAAGCACCCGAACAGCTTCCAGATCATGTCTCTCCTGTCATCCAGGAAATCACCTGCCAGCAAAGGGAGCCACACACTTCAGGTATAGTGGTGCTCAACATAGGATTCTCAACCCAGTTTCATCAATTCCGAAAACATGGAGAATTGAAAACATGTCCGTCTCATCTGTGTGCCGGTTTATATACAGGAGCTCCCATCCGACACCATCTACGAGCACTTACAACGCTGAGAGATAGGGACGGATGGGAGGAGCCGGCCACATTGCAGACCAGAAGTTCCCTGTGCGCGGCTTCTTTGCCCCTGTAAAGTAACAGGGGCACGGAGCAAATGGACCGCGGTGCGGGACATCAGCGGTGCTGGAGGAAGTAAGTACACGTTTATTATTTTTAAATAGCTCGCCCCAGCCCAGCTTTAAGCAACTTTTTATACCCGGATAACCCCTTTAAACTGAAATGAAAGGGTCTGGGTCTGTAAGTTGGGTGTCCTTAAGTCAGAGTCCACCTGTGTAAAAATGTTTGCATCATCATGACCCTAAATGAGTTTTATCATGAAAGTAACTTATCCCAGGTGGACCCCCAGCATTTGGGGAAGAGATCTAAAAGATGTAAATTGTAAATGAAGCACCATTACAATCTCCATACATGTAAACCCTATAAATGGCAATAGAGCGCCAGTCATGCCCGCAATTGAGTTGGTGTTAGGAAAACTCACATCTGGAATACTGTACACAAAACTACCACATTGTCTGAGTGCAGGCTGACAGAACAGAGCAAAAGGGAGAACTAACCCTGTGCTGTTCTACCAATTAGACCCTACCAAGGCAGAAACCCCCTTGAAGGTAGGGAGCCTCTGCCACAGGAACCTTCTAACTACCCTGCAAGGCCCTGGAAGGGGAGAAGAACCCAAATAGGTCTGCCAGCAGCAGTGAGGTGATACGGACAGAAAAACTGCAGTGTGGGAGTTAGGGCAGTATTCAGACAGGGGGAAAAATCAGGACAAACAAGGATGAAACAAGTGGGGTACAAGACAGCATAAGAAACCAAAGCAGACACGAGGATAGAGAACTAAAGATGTAAAGACACTGAACATAAAAGGGTAAGCAAAACCGCCGAGTCACACCAGAGGGTACGTCAAGGTCAAACCACTAGACAAGGGAGCGTAACCTAACTGGTGAACATAATACTAGGGTGAAGCCAACAATGCTACAGGAGACCAGGAATCCAGCTAGTCTGTGAGTTCCAGAAGGACAAACACTGGCACAGGTGGAAGGTCCAGATCCAATTTATGCAGCCTGAGATCCGCCCCCAGAATCCCATAGGAGCAGGATCCAGGCTGATTCAGAAGACAGACAGCTTTAATTTCACTAAAGTGCACACGTCCTGGATGCCCGCTGCCCCGCGCGTGCAGCAGGGTTAACTCGCTGCGGACCGGGGGCGGAGCCAGCGCGGAGATGCGCAGAAACTCGGGGAGGACCACTAGCATTGTCAGCATGGAGGTTGGAGGACCAGCAGATGCAGTGTCCCTTCCAGCGGATCTGACAGTTGGTTTAATTAAATATAAGAGGTCTGTGAAAGATGAGTGTTCAGATTGGCATTGCCTCATTGGGAAAGGACAATCACAACACATAGTTGGCTCAGTGGATTTTATTGAAAAAACATATGGCTGGCGCTTGAGCCAATCTTAATAACCTCTGCACCCGGCACTCTACGCACCAGAATTACTAGCAGGTTACAAGCTCTTAAACTGAGCCAGTATTTTGCCAAAGGTTATAGTAAATTTGTGCACATCGTTCCAATGGTGCAGCGTGTTCTTCAACTGAGAAACCTAATTGTGTTGTGGAGGAACTCCAGACTCCTGTCATTGGAAGGTGGTTGAGACATTGGGGCTTATTTACTGAGGGTCGCGGATTGCATGGCTAGGACAGGTATTTAACAGATGTCTGCGCTTGGATTGTGTCGCACACGATCGGATTGTGGCACAGCTGTGCTGGCTTCTTTACGACAGAAATCGGGGGGCCGTGCCGTTGGACGATACGACTGATACGGACTGAGCAAGGGATATAACTTAAAAATTGTGTCACAAGACAATGCACTTACATGCACCAGGAAGAAGAAGGTGAACTCTGTCGGATCTGAGTGGGGAAGTGACACATGCAGGATATCGGACACACAGGGGCAAATTTACTTACCCGGTCCATTCGCGTTCCAGCGGCGGCTTCTCCGCTCTGGATTCGGGTCCGGCCGGGATTTAATAAGGTAGTTCTTCCGCCGTCCACCAGGTGGCGCTGCTGCGCTGAAAGTAAACTCATCGCGCCGGAATGCACCGAGCTGGACCAGGTGAAGGTAAGCGGTCCTTATGCGACACATTTTCGGTTTTTAAATGCGGCGGTTTTTCCGAATACGTCGGGTTTTCGTTCGGCCACGCCCCCCGATTTCCGTCGCGCGCATGCCAGCGCCGATGCGCCACAATCCGATCGCGTGCGCCAAAATCCCGGGGCAATTTAAGTACAAGCGGCGCAAAACGGAAATATTCGGGTAACACGTCGGGAAAACGCGAATCGGGCCCTTAATAAATGACCCCCACAATCTTAGTGAATCGCGGCACAGTGCATTATCATCGGACAATGCACTTTCTGTGAACTCCAGCGGACGGGTAAGTAAATGTGCCCCAATTAGGGAAGAGTGGAAAAGGTATAGAATTAGGGAGGGGGATACAACCAAGGAACATACATAGCAATGCTCAGCAACTCAATACCCCACCTATTCCCCAAGCCAAAGCCAAGCGCGCGGCCATACTCAGCACCCCAAGGCTTGATCATTATAGACGACCAGTGAGATTGTAGGGTGTGTTCCAGCGCCAACTCCCAACATTAATACCATAGATAATTAGCAGACCAATTCTTCCTCCATCGCTGGGTTTTGTGCCACCTGCCATTCCTGCTAATAATACACTTGCTTTGTCCCTTTGCATAGGATCTGGCAGGAGGGCTATCAAGTCCCCCCATGGATTCAACGCTTTCCTGGCTCAAGGAGTCCTACATTCACTACATTGTCTTGATGAACAATAGTTTCTCAAGGAACAATCTGATTGTGGGGTGCAATGGCACGAATCCAGGACTGGAGGAGGCTCTTCCATCTACAACTCATTATTACAGATAACAATCTAAAATGAGCCATATGGTCCCATTAATATTACTGTACAGCAGTGTTGCAGATTGCCAGTTGGCTGTAGATTTACTGAAAGAGCGTTTTGTGTTTGTAGCCCGGGGGACTATTCATCAACTTATGATTTGCTCAGCTGGCGCACCTTTCCTCATAAGATAATATTCTAAACTGTGTCAAGTAGTGATAAGAAGAAAAATAACCCACAGGAGTTAAATGCAGCAGAAAATGCAGTCATCAGCGGATTCAACTAAACCTGAATAGCTAATAATACACTGCTGGTTATTGTATTGTACAGATACATAATGGCCACAAGGTGGAGACATTGTACAATATATACGTGCAATATCCTAGATCAGTGATGGCAAACCCTTTAGATGCTGAGTGCCCAAACTACATCCAAAACCCACATATTTTTCGCAAAGTGCCGATTCGACAATTTAAACATTAACTTATTACTCCCTGCTCTGTCACATGTTTAAATTGTATAGGCACCTGAGGACACCAATACAGTAGAAAGAAGGAGAAAAAGCTTTGGTTATCATTGTAGCTTCCTTCTATTGTCCTGGCCTGCCTGGCACTGCAAGAGGCCTTGAGTCCTGTCTGGCAGAGTCTGCGGTGGGGTGATGGCACCCGTGCCATAGGTTTGCCACCACTGTCCTAGATCATGGGGATCTGATGCCACATATACATCAGAAAGTAACATCACAAGTGCCATTCACCAATGGAATGATAATACAGATACAGGCGGTCCCCTACTTAAGGACCCCTGACTTACTGACGACCCCTAGTTAAAGATGGACCCCTCTGCCCACTGTGACCTGTGGTGAAGCTCTCTGAATGCTTTCCTATAATCCCAGACTGCAATGATCAGCTGTAAGGTGTCTGTAATGAAGCTTTATTGATAATCCTTTGTCCCATTACAGCAAAACTCCAATTGTCACTGGGGCAAAACATTTTTTTGTCTGGATCTACAATTATAAAGTATACAGTTTCGACTTACATACAAATTCAACTTAAGAACAAACCTACGGAACCTATCTTGTACGTTACGCGGGGACTGCCTGTATAATATTCATGGTTCACTAAATAATGTTTAATACAACAAAATAAAGATAATGGATCTTAGGGAAAGTGACACAGAAACAGCACAACATAGAGCAACAAGATAAAATTCTGCAGAATCCTTATTTCATGTGGAATACAAATATTTATAGGGTTTTTTTAATTCGCCATAAACAGAAGGATTTTGTCGGCTGATTTTACCATTTCCCATCATACAGAGATTATACAGAATCCACAGAATCTACTTTCATCTGGGTGATAATTATTAACCAGGAGATAAGCGGATACAGAGCTGTCCAGCTGCTGCTTATCCCAGGGCTGTGTATCACATCTGAGTCACTTGTCATACATGGAACAAACTACTACAGATGATATTTCAAGGCAAAACTTCATTTCAATTACATATATATTTAAAAGTATATATTCAGTATATATGTGCAAAGTTTCTCCATATCATAAAATCCATCCACTCCAGGACAAAGCAGGCCGAAACAAACAGACGGATCTGCTCTGTATCTTCAGCCTGCTATGCCCAAGAGCTAAAGTTTAGAGGCTGCATGGGGCGTTTTATCAAGGCAACCCTATCTTCACTTCTAAAGTACATAGAAACATGCAGGTATCATATTAAAGGTAATAATCTCATCTTTTAAATGGCATCAGACTTGTAGTTCTGTGATCTACAGAACTGAAGATAAAGAAAGTAAAACGCATAGTTAGAAATGTGAGCCTATTGTGATCTGAAAGATGAGATCCTTACCTTTCATATGACAGGAAGAGCATGTTTCTAGGTGCTATAGAACATAAGTGATACTCTCCCTGTAGCTTCTAAACTTGACTCTTCTTTGTCTCATTTTCACAAGACTTTGAAGGACTTCTTTTTATAGGTAAACAATGAGATGTCCCCTAAAAAAGGGAATTCTAGCAAGGACATTTCTTATCCAATCTGAGGGGGATGGTATTTTCATGGGGTAAATCCTGGTGATAGGTTCTTTTTAAAAGGGGATTCAGAAAACCTCCTGATAGGGGGGTTGGTCTCTGACATCCTCTTCCTGTAAGCCTGAGCTATAGTATTTCATTATCAGGGGTGAAGTCCAGAACTATACACAGGCAGTCCCCGGGTTACATACAAGATGGGTTATATAGGTTTGTTTTTAAGTTGAATTTGTATGTAAGTCAGAACTGTATATTTTATAATTGTAACTCCAGCCAATTTTTTTTGGTTTCTGTGACAATTGGATTTGAAAAATGTTGGAGTCTCATAAGAACCGGGACTAACAATAAAGCTTCACAGCAAACACCTTTGATAACTGTTACAGCTGTTTATTATAGCTTAAGTCTAAAGTACAGTAAATTAGCAACATCCAGAGGTCCGTTTGTAACTAGAGGTCGTCTGTATGTCGGGTGTTCTTAAGTAGGGGACCACCTGTACTTTACTTTTGCATGAGGTTCTAAACAGATAAAACACACCAAAGCAACACAGAAGTGATAATAAAGTCCAGTAAGTGTCCCATTGCTATGTGACTGCACCACCTCCACTGCTGCTGCGTGTGCTGCGGGGTGGGCAGAGTTATTATATTTCTCAATGACTCTTTCTATACCTGCTCATTATTTCCTATAACATCCGTCATAGGGAGTAATCGCTCATTCTCACATGCCGCACACGCAAACCTCAACAAGCTCCTTCCATTCATAATGCAAATGAAATTAGCACTCGCATCAAACGAGGGAAACGTCAGGGCGGCTGCGGCACATAAATATAACCAGCATCCGCCAGTCATGAATATTCTATTACCTGTTGCAGAGTCCGCATGTTACATATTACAGTCTAATAGAAAGGAAAAAAGAATGTTTAGAATTTTTATTTTCAGGGACCATTTTGGTGCGTCATTATTTAGCATTTTATTTCACTTAAAAAAGCCTCCATTTCTATAAATTATGGCTGCTCCAGCTTAATATGTGCTCAAGATTGTCTTATTCACATTAAAGGATATCTACAAAATCCATCGAGATAAACCAGAGACACTTACTCATAGTCCAGGCACCATGACTGTGGTAATCTTCTTGTATTTGTTATCCCTGGCCTCCTTTCCTTCTCAAATCAACTTTTAAAATTATGCTTAAGAGCCTGAGGAGCTATAAGGGGCTCATATGATTATGAGCCCCTCTATGATCTGGCTTTACAGGCTGTTACACTGTCTCACCCTCCTCCCAGCACTGAGAACTGAGATTACAGCCCCCTAGTCCAGCAGGAGGCGTGCCGCCTCAGGCAAAGTTCTCAACTTGCCTCATGGCAGGTGTGCCTCCGGAGACAGTGTAACAGTCTGTAAACAGCACAGCCAATGTCTATATTCAGTGCAAGGAAGTTGTCCTCAAAGTGATATGGAGCCCACAGATTTCTAATCTCAACATCATCCAATCTCTCTGGGATAACATGATGAGAGAGAAGGTCTGAGTAGCCTACATCTACACACGTGCTTAGTTTTTCAAGATGCTTGGAACGACCTTTATGCTGAGTTCCTTCCTGTGAAAGCCACATGTGGACACATAAAATGCTAATTTGATTTAGATTTCTCTTTGTTTTATTTACTTTTCATAGTTTGACAAGAAAATATAATATATTTTTGTCATTTTAATGGTATTCTTACCATTAACTATATTACGAAACCTGCCCAAAACTTTTGCACAATACTGTATTTTTGAAAGGCATCTACCTCCTTCCAAAACACCCCAGAAGTACAAACAGCATTGTGTAGGGCACTGTATAAGCTACTGGGAAATAGCTCTTCTGTTCTCAAGTGATCTGTCATTTTAGAGAAAATGTTATTCTTATCTCCATGAAAATGCTCCATGTGGTGCAGGGTTATGCTGGCTGCATCATCCATCCTCCATTTCTAATACCTTATTTAGATGAGATGTTTAATATCATGTTAACAGATACAGGTGCTAGTAGCGATGGACAATATGGAAAGAAGAAAACATTACCTACCTTGCTCCGGCCCACACCAGCACTTCTGGGGGGAGGTTTTACAAGACGCACTTCAGCCAATGAGTGACCTCCTTGAAACACGGAAAGGCACCAGTGTGACCCAACAACCAGGACACGGAGCAGAGAAAGGCTACATTTACATTTCTTTTCTGTTTTTTTGTATGCTCAGCATATACACCAGGAAAGCTCCCAGAGTATAATTAATAATAATAATAATTCCTTTATTTATATAGCGCACACAGATTACACAGCGCAACATAGAGCTTGCCAAGTCAGTCCCTGTCCCCAATGGGACTCACAATCTAATCAACCAGTATGTTTTGGAGTGTGGAAGGAAACCCGGAGGACCCGGAGGAAAACCACACAAACATAGAGAGAACATACAAACTCTTTGCAGATGTTGACCTGGATGGGACTTGAACCCAGGACCCAGCACTGCATTATTTTGGCCACCATGCTGCCCACCTATAATCTGAGCATTCCCATAGCAATACATCCTTTATGCCTCTGTCTGACCGGTATACATTGGATACTGTGGGAAATACAGGATAGAAAGACGTAGCATCTTTCCACTTCTCCTAAGAGAGATTGTATAACACCCTTCCCCTGCCTCCGCTGAACGTACGGTCAGGGCGATCCCCTGTGATTTAACTGTCCATATAAGACCCTGAATATCATCAGCACTGGCTGCTGACATGTTCACTTCTCCTACTGCTTACCTTGGGGAGTAACAGAACACCATTAAACAGTGGGGCTCATTTACTAAGGGTCCGAATGCCGCACTTTCGTCGGGTTTCTCAAATATTTCCGTTTTGAGCCAAATTGCCCCAGGATTTTGGTGCACGTGATCGGATTTTGGCACATCGGTGCCGACATGCAAGCAATAGAAATTGGGGGAGGGCCGTCTGACAGCCCGACGGATTCTGACAAGCCGCGGAATTAAAAAAAGGATTTGTGTCGCAAGATCAACACTCACATGCACCAGGAAGAAGCAGATGAACTCCGGTGGACCTCGGCACAGCAGCGACACATGCAGGAACTCGAGCAAACGATCTTAGTGAATCGCACCGGACCCGAATCCTCGTTGGACAACACACCGCGGGATCGCGACGGGACCGGGTAAGTAAATCTGCCCCAGTATGTGCAAACAGTAGGATACATCCTAGCCCTTTGTTGTAAGGACATGTCTGGAATCCTACCTACATTGTATCCTTACAAGACAGGGATAAATACAGTGCAGTGTGGATGCAGCCTAAGTACACTTAGTTTTTTACTGTTTTTAACTCCTAACGATCCCCAATGGGAATTCCAGAATTCCTGAAAATCCTCCTTTTTAAAGATATGCATTTCACAACTAAATTCCCACTATGATATATTAGATATAATCGGTGTATTTATATTTCATATTCTATTATTTATATATTTTTAGTAATATCAGCATCATCAGAAATGCAACCTCAGCAACCGCTAAACATCCATTATCAAGACAGAACATAACCAATATCTTAGAAATCTGTACCGAGAGTGAAAATGAGCCAGATGAAAGCTACATCTATCCTGATTCATTTACATTTCTCTTCTTGTATACACATCAGAATGATGAGACCACCGCTCCATAAATCTGCAATATCTGCCCATTGTATAACAGGATTATGCAGAGAACTGCAAATTGCTAAAGAAAACTCAAGCGGAATAACAATCCTGAGGTACAAGAATTTCTAAAGTTGATGAGAAAATAATGTTATGTTGTGTAGATGTGCGGCTCCCCCCAACTCTTGGGTACACTAATACACATAAACTTGTAGGAAAGGGAAACATAAAATATAACATAAAGCTGTAGTAGTAAAAGGGAGGGTTATGTAGCCCTGCAGTATGTTTCATGGTTTAAAGGAAATCTGCATCAACTGATGTTTGGTTGTGGGGTGATATTGAAAGATCCAGGTGTTAACTTTTCTAAAAAATATCTGATCATTATGCAAAAAGTGTCAAAAAGTCATTTTGAACTATTTCTTTATCTTTTGGGTATGGGTGGACATATTTGCTGTTCTTTAAAGGGAGCCTGTCACCAGGAGACCAATTTTAGCACTCCCCCAGTCCCCACAGAGCATGGTACATACACTGCCAAAGTGTTTTTGTATTAAAAATTGGTTTTACAGAAAAAATTATATGTTATATTGTACCTTTCATTAGCATCTGCTGTGTGGCTAGGCAGTTGCCTATTGGGAGGGGCTGGAAAGGAGCAGTCCCCCCCCCCACCCTTGGGGAACAGCTCCTCCATGTGACCTTTTCAAATATATGAAAACACCCATCACTTGGCTTAGCGACGCCCCCTGCTCCTCTACAGCCAATCCTGAGTGTGGGGAGTTATTCATATATTTGAAAAGGTCACATGTTTCCCAAGGGTGGGGGGGCTGCTCCTTTCCAGCTCCTCCCATTAGGCAACTGCCTAGTCACACAGCAGATACTAATGAAAGGTACAATATAACATATCTTTATTTCTGTAAAACCTATTTTTTATACAAAAACACTTTGGCAGTGTATGTACTATGCTCTGTGGGGACTGGGGGAGTGCTAAAAATGGGTCTCCTGTTGACAGGTTCCTTTTAAAGGAGTAAGTTAGGCCCTATCAGCCTAACTTGATGATTGGGCCCCCATTCACATTATCTGTGGGGGGTCCCATCACTAAGACCCCCACCGATCAGCAAGTTAGAACCTATCCTGTGGATAGGGCCTAACTTACTTTGTGGGAAAACCCCTTTAGCCTCAATATTCTCTTGACCTTTCCTTATTCTTCTATCCTAGTCCAACATACCTACAACATACATGCAATTTTCCCTATGTACTGTGCAGGGCTCAGAGATATACAGCTTTCTTGCATTTAGAGTATTGGTAAAAAGGATTTTTATTAGAAATAATATCTATATACAGACACAGCTGTGACCTTATGTCCCCTGCACCCTCCTGATAACTGCTGTTTTATAGATGCCATAAAGGTCAGGATGTCTCATGCCAGAGAGAATAAATCTTCATACCCCTATAATGGAGATAACTTGTCTCTTTAATGAATCCTCTTCCCTTCCATGACCTGGTTGTTAGAGATTAAATGCTCCAGAATCTATAGCACTTGGACTGGTGGGATGTAAAGATATACAATTATTTAGATCTATATTAGTTTTGCTTATTTAGGATGACTTCTACAGTTATCTAACTTTTTGTCACATCTCATATTTGCATTGAATAAGAATGGGACAGACAAGACGTCTGCACTCGGCAAATGCTGGGGACATTGCCCTCCAGGAGGTTGTTGGTGTCATACCATAAATATATCATTTGTGGGGAAACCACTTTATGATCTGTCTCCTGTTTTTTCTCTGTGAGGAATCTGTGACAAAAAACCATGTGGATCATCTTTGTAAAAGGCAAACCAAAGACATTCAATGCACATTTCAAAGCTTTACGCATATGGCTGCAGAATTAAAGGGGTTGGCCACTCTTTTGCATAAGTTACCATGTGCATTTACTGCATTGTGGATAATCCTTCGATGTTCATTAAGTGATTCAGCAGCCCTGCAACTTACTGGTGGGCTGAATTGGAGGAGCTGTAGCAGGAGAGTTATGACCTATGCTGCCCCTCCCCTCCCCCCTCTTCCAGTCTCTGCCAGTGAGGATGGACAGTAAAAAGAGACACAGAGAGGCACTTTGAGAGACACTATGAGAATGGACTGGAGCATTCTGAGAGAGGAAGCTGTGTACCATATATAATCACTAGAGATTCTTCAGTGAAGAACACATTGCAGATGTTCCCGTACATCTGCTAACATATCAGAAGACATTAGTGCAGAAAGGTGTTTTTCACAATAGTATGTGAAGAACAATGTGGGGGTCATTTACTAAGGGCCCGATCCGCGTTTTCCTGACGTGTTACCCGAATATTTCCGATTTGCGCCGATTTTACCTGTATTGCCCCAGGATTTTGGCGCACGCAATTGGATTTTGGCGCATCGGTGCTGGCATGCACGCGACAGAAATCGGGGGGCGTGGCTGAACGAAAAACCCGACGGATTCGGAAAAACCGCCGCATTCAAAAAACAAAAAGTGTCGCGAAGCTTGTACTTACCTTCACCAGGGATAGGCCGGTGTACTTGAGTGCATCTCAGCGGACTTCAGCGCAGCAGCGCCACCTGGTGGACGTTGGAGGAACTACCTTAGTGAATCCCGGCTTGACCCGAATCCACCGCAGAGAACGCGCCGCTGGATCGCGAATGGACCGGGTAAGTAAATCTGCACCTATGTGTGAAGAACACATTGCAGATGTTTAACACGGGTCATTCTCCTTTCTGAAGTTCCACGAAAATTCCATTGAATAAAAAAAACGAAGAAACAGGACTGACTTCCAAATTTCTCAATAAAATTACACATTTTATTGCAGAGCCTTGGTCCCCTTGAAAAATGCTCGAGTCTCCCATTGACTTCAATGAGGTTTGTTATTCGATACGAGCACTCGAGCATCGGGAAAAGTTCGACTCGAGTAACGAGTACCCGAGCATTTTAGTGTTCGCTCATCTCTAATAATTACGTTAAAGCCGTTAATTGAATGGAGGAATGGGTTGGGCATGTCTCCACTGATGGAGAGGTATGGATAATGGAGAGTAACTGAAGGAGAGGTATGGATGATGGAGAGTGACTGATGGAGAGGTATGCATGATGGGGAGGTATGGATGATGGGGAGGTATGGATGATGGAGAGTGACTGATGGAGAGGTATGGATAATGGAGAGGTATGGATGATGGAGAGTGCCTGATAGAGAGTGACTGATGGAGAGGTGTGGATGATGGAGAGGTATGGATGATAGAGAGGTATGGATGATGGAGAGTGACTGAAGGAGAAGGCCTAGTAGCTTGGCTCAGATGTTGCAATTGGGGACATTTTTTGATGGAGTCTCTCAAGAATTCTTTTCACTAATGGTTTGTCTAAACTATCGTCCCACTATCCAAATTGCATGAGACATGTATACTGTGCTACATATGAGAAGATCCAGTAATTGTCCTTGCCAGGGATCTGCAGTGAAGTCATTTGCCGTTGACATGTTTATCCAAAACCCTCAAGTAATAAAAATCCAGATGAAAGTGCTGAGCCTGCTAAAAGTTCTCACCCTACTTTAATAAGACATTTAGAGGATTGAGTGCACTTGGATTTGTAAATGACTTCCTACAACTGTACATTCAGAGAAGTAATAAGAAATAACAGAAAGGATCTGGACGTGTATTCTGTAGATATCACTTTAATGGGGGCTTTTATGTGGACACCATCACAATTACTCACCTCAATCATTTCTTTTTCAATAGAGTTTGCCGTTAAAAGGCACTTTATTGTGCATATAGGTCACAGAATTATTCAGCCATTGCTATTAGAAAAAACCTTTAAGAGACCTCACAATAGAGTGTACAGAGTAGAAGCGTAATGTCGCCCTTTCATGGCAATCGGCATCATCTCTCTGTCTGGTTCACTGATCCTATTGGATGTGAGGTCTGTGTGCAGTCCTTGCATATAGCGTGTCCTTTAAGAAACTCTAAGCCTTGCGGTCTGCTCTCAGACAATTCCCCGCACCTGGAGGCTATATAAGATGGCTTCTCCCATAGGAAGCCACCTGAGCAGAGCTTTCCAGCAGGCTACCGCTTTCCCAACTTAAATTTAAACCTTGTTCTGTTCTGCATGTGCAACACCCTCGCCGATGCAATGGCGAGGTAGGGTTTGCGAATACGTCCCACCTGCATGTAATCCCATTACACAACATGGTTCTGATAGGACATAGGGATATTGCAGTGGTTAATCCTGCCTGGCAAGGCAGAGGTTAAGTATTTTGTATAATGCAAGATGCTGTTATCCAATGATATGTGTTACATCCTGTGCTCTGTAAGCTGAGATGTGATTGGAGGAGCAGCCACCACCTGACCAAAGGGAGGTAATAAAACCTCTGGCCAGGAATGTTCTGGATGATTATTCTAGTGTGGAATCCTAGGAGAATCAGTGAGTGAGTGAGAAATCTCTGTCTAGCCCATACCAGAGCAGGAAGAGCTTAGCCCCTGCCTCTGAAGAGTGGAGCATCAGACTAGAGTTAGTGTAGTGAGGAAAGGGGTATCATCTTACCTTTGAAGGTGATACTTGAAGCCCTACAGGACAAGCTGAAGCTTCCTACCAGGACACAGCTGCCTCCCAGCCTGCCCTCTACATCCAGGCTGGTGAACTATCTCCTGAGGCTCCCTCCAACTCACATCTCGGCACCCTACCTACCTGTTAAAGGCACGTTTGCTGCAGTTCCTGCGGTTCAAATAAAGAACTGTAAGTTGTTTTCTTCAACTTCTGTCTCCGTCTGGTCCCTGCTAATACGGCTGCCTTCATCACCGGCACCCTGTCCATCGCCCAGAGACTCACACTCGGGACACTAAGGGGTTGCCCCAGGGAGATCCGCTATAGCAGCCTCTCCCTCATCATTTCTTGCCAACACCACCCTGCTGGAGACCCGCCAGGCTGTAGGACAGCCCTCCGGTTCCCCCGTACCGAGCACCGTGACAATAGCATGCTTAGGCCGCAACCGCCAGCCACTCCGGTACCGCGGGCCCCGGCTGTCTCCAGGCCTCACCTCAAGGGCTAGGCCCCGGTGGGGGATGTTGCAAGAAATGATGAGGGAGAGGCTGCTATAGCGGATCTCCCTGGGGCAACCCCTTAGTGTCCCGAGTGTGAGTCTCTGGGCGATGGACAGGGTGCCGGTGATGAAGACCTGCCCATTCTAGCCGCCAGGAGCCTAGTCACTGTATCCCGAGGACAAGTACCCATTCGATTACTAAATGTGAAAGACTTCAGCCAGATGGTGGAGGTGGTCTTCATAAGTCTTGGAGTAGATGATGATGTCATCCAAATATAGCAGGACGGTCTCTCAAATCCTGACCCGACATGGGTTGAAGGTCAAGCCATCCAAGTGCCACCTGCTACAACCTAGCGTCAAGTACCTGGGACATGTGGTGAGCGCTCATGGAATTGAGCCAGATCCAGAGAAGATTACAGCTGTCTACGACTGGCCTACCCCATCCACCGTACGGGACATCAAAAGCTTCCTGGGATTTGCCAGTTATTACAGGCGTTTCATCCCGAAGTTTGCCCAGCTGGCGGCTCCCCTGCAAGAGCTTCTAAGGGGCCTGCCAAAAGAGAGCCAACGTTCCCGAGTATCCATTGAGTGGACGGCCGAACGAGAAGCTGCCTTCCAGATGCTCAAGCAACGGCTGACTGAACCTCCGGTGTTGGGATATCCAGACTATAGTCTGCCTTTCACCCTATACACTGATGCCAGCAAGCAAGGTCTAGGGGCGGTATTATCCCAGCTCCAAAACGGAACTGAAAGGGTCATAGCCTACGCCAGCCGTTCCCTCCGAGAACCGGAGCAAAACGACCAGAACTATAGTTCCTTCAAGTTGGAGTTTCTGGCGTTAGTCTGGGCTGTGACCGAAAAGTTCAAGGACTATCTAGCTGCATCATCTTTCACTGTCTTCACAGACAATAATCCTTTGGCGCATCTGAACACCGCACGTCTTGGAGCACTGGAACAACGGTGGGCCTCCAGACTTGCCAATTTCAACTTTACCATCAAGTACCGGGCTGGTAAGACCAATGACAACGCCGACGCTCTGTCCCGTCTCCCTGACCAGTGGGAGGGACCCTCCACGGATGCTCAGTGGGAAGATGTCGAGATGCCAGCATTCTATGCCCGGTTTGTGCGTCAAGATGCCCAGAGAGTTTACTCCCTACCGACAGAGGCAGCGCCAGCTACTCCTCAAGAAGAGTCAGAGCCCCCTGCGGAAAAGGACCTCTGGATGAGTCTTCAGGCTGATAGCCGTGCCATAGGAGAAGTAATGGACTATCTCTCTAGTGGGCGAGTGACTGAAAGAATCCGGCGCAGAAGAGCTGATGGAGAACTGTCTCAATTGTGGCGCCAGAGAAAGACTCTGAGCATGCACCAGGGTCTGCTAAAGAGAAGAACTCTGGACCCTATCACTTATGATCGGATATACCAGATTCTGATTCCCAGGAGGGACGCCAAGATAGTACTGGAAATGTACCATGACCAGTCTGGACACTTTGGCGCTCAGAAGACTGAAGCCACCCTCCGAAGGCGATTCTTCTGGGTCAACATGAAGTCCGACATTGAAGCCTGGTGTCGAGAATGCCCGGCCTGCGCCATCGCTCGAGGAGAGCGACACAACCAAAGGGCCCCTCTCCGTCCCATTGTGAGCCAACGGCCCTTGGAGATCCTGGCATTGGACCACGTGAAGTTGGAGCCCAGCAGATCCGGTCACAGTTATGCTCTTACGATCATCGACCACTATACCAAATTTGTGGTTGCAGTACCTGTCAGAGATCTGTCTGCAAGGACTACCGCAGCGGCCCTGTGGAAGAGCTTCATCCTCCCCTATGGCTGTCCGGACCAGATCCTTACAGACCAAGGAACAGCATTTGAGTCCCAAGTCTTCCAGGAGCTGTGCACTCTATATGGCTGCAAGAAGCTGAGGACCACAGCTTATCATCCCCAAGGCAACGGGCTGTGTGAAAAGATGAATCAGACTCTAATCAATATGCTGAGGACTCTGACCCCTGCAAAAAGGGCTGACTGGCCAAAACTATTGCCCGAATTAGTGTACCTGTACTCATTGCTCCACAGGATACACCCCGTATTATCTGATGTTCGGGAGACACGGCCATCTCCCTGCTGATATGACCTGGGACATGGAGTCCCCTGATTCCCAGTCTTTACTCCCTCAGACTGACTGGGTTCACGAACACCAGAGGCGCCTGGCGGATGCCAGAGAAGTTGTGGATCTGCGGTTGGAAGAGGCCCGAGAGAAACAAAAAAGGGACTTCGATCGTAATGCCTGTGCTGAGCCTTTTGCCCCAGGAGATCGAGTGTGGCTGCGCAACAACCATCCTACCAGTAAGCTAGATGGGCGTTGGGAGCGTGAGCCATACCTAGTTAGGGACAGTCTCTCCCCTGAAGTCTACGAGATTTCAAGAGGAGACCGTCCACCACTCCGGGTACATAGGAACCGGCTGAAGAGATGTCTTCGTCCTTTTGCCCCTATGTCCACACCTCTCACCTCGACTCCCAACTTACAGACCTCCTTGTGTTCGCCTACCCCCAGTTTCTTGGAACTTGTGACTGTGCCTCAATTCTGTTTTGTTTCCACTCCAGTAAAAGGTACCCCAGAGAGACCATCATCCCCACCGCAGTCTCCAATACTGCTGCCTGTGGAGGATGATCCGGCTCCAGTGTCTGCAACCCCTGAAGCATCAGAGGCAGCTGAGAATCTGACTCCAGCGCCTGACTCAGAGGAGGACGATGAGGAGGTTGTTATCTTCTCCAGGCCGGAACTTCGAAGGTCTCAAAGGGAGACAAAAGGAAAAGCTCCTGCGTACCTGCAGGAGTACCAGCTGGTGACACGCAGAAGCAGGAGGCAGGTACGCTTTTCTGACACCGAAGTACTTACCACCGAAGAAGATGCAGAGTAACCCCTGAAGGGCTGTAGCCCACTTCAGGTACTGTACTATGTACATATTGTATTTATCTCCATTTTCCCTAAAGAGCCAGAGACTTTCCTGAGACTCTCATCCCTATTTATCTCAGTCAAGAGACTTTCCTTGAACTGATTACTGTCATGTGCTATGATAGCACCCCTTCCTCGGCCACCGCAGAGATTTCTTCAAAGGACTCTGTCTCTCTACACATAGAGGAGACCCTTTGCTTCTCAGTGCACTTTTCCCCACATCAAGGGCTGTACCCAGAAGATGGACTTTGTTATTAGAGACCTTCTGTGAGACTTTTGCCAGATACTACAAGGGAAAAGTGGCCATTGACTACTATTTTGCACTTAATGCCTTCCTTTTAGGTACGGACATTCTGTTTGCACTTTTTATGCTTTTCCTTTTCAGGTAAAGAGACATTCTATTCTGCTACCCTGAGTAGTCTACCTATGTAACGTTTAAGATGTGTACCCATTGAGCTCCTAAATCAATGTGAGTTTACAAAATGTTTGCACACTGTCAATTATGTCAGTAGTCTGCATTAACCCTTTCATAGGCTTTTCAGGTTGTAGTGTGGCTGTGTCGGACCGTCTTTCTTGTAAAACACTGACCGCTACCTGATCCCTCAAACTGAGGTTTGCACATGGGGGTAGTCCGTAAACTGCGGGTCTTTAGGGGACCGGGGGTGTTACAGAGATAGCACCTGGATGCCACCCATACATGGTTAAGGATGCCAGTCAGGAGGTACTCGTGTCGCATATGCTAACGCAATGCATATACACACACTATATAATTGCCGCCAGGGAAGAAGTGTTTACATAACAAATATACAGGCCTTGGTGCAAGGAGTGGATTACAGGACATGACACCACACCTTTCCTACTGTACAGTTCGGTTTAACGGCGTCAGCGACCAACTGTCATACAGCTACATATTTTTGTCTTAGTCCGACACCAACCCAGGTGCCTGTCTCCAGGACCATGGGCGGTTTGTCCCTACACCTCACATAGCCTGCACTTCCTCGAAGTGCCCTTAGCCCCCTCTGTGCCCCAAACCATCTGTAGTCGAGCCGAGGGCGGCTCTTTCAATTGCCCCCGGGGTATGCAACACCCTCGCCGATGCAATGGCGAGGTAGGGTTTGCGAATACGACCCACCTGCATGTAATCCCATTACACAACATGGTTCTGATAGGACATAGGGATATTGCAGTGGTTAATCCTGCCTGGCAAGGCAGAGGTTAAGTATTTTGTATAATGCAAGATGCTGTTATCCAATGATATGTGTTACATCCTGTGCTCTGTAAGCTGAGATGTGATTGGAGGAGCAGCCACCACCTGACCAAAGGGAGGTAATAAAACCTCTGGCCAGGAATGTTCTGGATGATTATTCTAGTGTGGAATCCTAGGAGAATCAGTGAGTGAGTGAGAAATCTCTGTCTAGCCCATACCAGAGCAGGAAGAGCTTAGCCCCTGCCTCTGAAGAGTGGAGCATCAGACTAGAGTTAGTGTAGTGAGGAAAGGGGTATCATCTTACCTTTGAAGGTGATACTTGAAGCCCTACAGGACAAGCTGAAGCTTCCTACCAGGACACAGCTGCCTCCCAGCCTGCCCTCTACATCCAGGCTGGTGAACTATCTCCTGAGGCTCCCTCCAACTCACATCTCGGCACCCTACCTACCTGTTAAAGGCACGTTTGCTGCAGTTCCTGCAGTTCAAATAAAGAACTGTAAGTTGTTTTCTTCAACTTCTGTCTCCGTCTGGTCCCTGCTAATACGGCTGCCTTCATCACCGGCACCCTGTCCATCGCCCAGAGACTCACACTCGGGACACTAAGGGGTTGCCCCAGGGAGATCCGCTATAGCAGCCTCTCCCTCATCATTTCTTGCCAACACCACCCTGCTGGAGACCCGCCAGGCTGTAGGACAGCCCTCCGGTTCCCCCGTACCGAGCACCGTGACAATAGCATGCTTAGGCCGCAACCGCCAGCCACTCCGGTACCGCGGGCCCCGGCTGTCTCCAGGCCTCACCTCAAGGGCTAGGCCCCGGTGGGGGATGTTGCAAGAAATGATGAGGGAGAGGCTGCTATAGCGGATCTCCCTGGGGCAACCCCTTAGTGTCCCGAGTGTGAGTCTCTGGGCGATGGACAGGGTGCCGGTGATGAAGACCTGCCCATTCTAGCCGCCAGGAGCCTAGTCACTGTATCCCGAGGACAAGTACCCATTCGATTACTAAATGTGAAAGACTTCAGCCAGATGGTGGAGGTGGTCTTCATAAGTCTTGGAGTAGATGATGATGTCATCCAAATATAGCAGGACGGTCTCTCAAATCCTGACCCGACATGGGTTGAAGGTCAAGCCATCCAAGTGCCACCTGCTACAACCTAGCGTCAAGTACCTGGGACATGTGGTGAGCGCTCATGGAATTGAGCCAGATCCAGAGAAGATTACAGCTGTCTACGACTGGCCTACCCCATCCACCGTACGGGACATCAAAAGCTTCCTGGGATTTGCCAGTTATTACAGGCGTTTCATCCCGAAGTTTGCCCAGCTGGCGGCTCCCCTGCAAGAGCTTCTAAGGGGCCTGCCAAAAGAGAGCCAACGTTCCCGAGTATCCATTGAGTGGACGGCCGAACGAGAAGCTGCCTTCCAGATGCTCAAGCAACGGCTGACTGAACCTCCGGTGTTGGGATATCCAGACTATAGTCTGCCTTTCACCCTATACACTGATGCCAGCAAGCAAGGTCTAGGGGCGGTATTATCCCAGCTCCAAAACGGAACTGAAAGGGTCATAGCCTACGCCAGCCGTTCCCTCCGAGAACCGGAGCAAAACGACCAGAACTATAGTTCCTTCAAGTTGGAGTTTCTGGCGTTAGTCTGGGCTGTGACCGAAAAGTTCAAGGACTATCTAGCTGCATCATCTTTCACTGTCTTCACAGACAATAATCCTTTGGCGCATCTGAACACCGCACGTCTTGGAGCACTGGAACAACGGTGGGCCTCCAGACTTGCCAATTTCAACTTTACCATCAAGTACCGGGCTGGTAAGACCAATGACAACGCCGACGCTCTGTCCCGTCTCCCTGACCAGTGGGAGGGACCCTCCACGGATGCTCAGTGGGAAGATGTCGAGATGCCAGCATTCTATGCCCGGTTTGTGCGTCAAGATGCCCAGAGAGTTTACTCCCTACCGACAGAGGCAGCGCCAGCTACTCCTCAAGAAGAGTCAGAGCCCCCTGCGGAAAAGGACCTCTGGATGAGTCTTCAGGCTGATAGCCGTGCCATAGGAGAAGTAATGGACTATCTCTCTAGTGGGCGAGTGACTGAAAGAATCCGGCGCAGAAGAGCTGATGGAGAACTGTCTCAATTGTGGCGCCAGAGAAAGACTCTGAGCATGCACCAGGGTCTGCTAAAGAGAAGAACTCTGGACCCTATCACTTATGATCGGATATACCAGATTCTGATTCCCAGGAGGGACGCCAAGATAGTACTGGAAATGTACCATGACCAGTCTGGACACTTTGGCGCTCAGAAGACTGAAGCCACCCTCCGAAGGCGATTCTTCTGGGTCAACATGAAGTCCGACATTGAAGCCTGGTGTCGAGAATGCCCGGCCTGCGCCATCGCTCGAGGAGAGCGACACAACCAAAGGGCCCCTCTCCGTCCCATTGTGAGCCAACGGCCCTTGGAGATCCTGGCATTGGACCACGTGAAGTTGGAGCCCAGCAGATCCGGTCACAGTTATGCTCTTACGATCATCGACCACTATACCAAATTTGTGGTTGCAGTACCTGTCAGAGATCTGTCTGCAAGGACTACCGCAGCGGCCCTGTGGAAGAGCTTCATCCTCCCCTATGGCTGTCCGGACCAGATCCTTACAGACCAAGGAACAGCATTTGAGTCCCAAGTCTTCCAGGAGCTGTGCACTCTATATGGCTGCAAGAAGCTGAGGACCACAGCTTATCATCCCCAAGGCAACGGGCTGTGTGAAAAGATGAATCAGACTCTAATCAATATGCTGAGGACTCTGACCCCTGCAAAAAGGGCTGACTGGCCAAAACTATTGCCCGAATTAGTGTACCTGTACTCATTGCTCCACAGGATACACCCCGTATTATCTGATGTTCGGGAGACACGGCCATCTCCCTGCTGATATGACCTGGGACATGGAGTCCCCTGATTCCCAGTCTTTACTCCCTCAGACTGACTGGGTTCACGAACACCAGAGGCGCCTGGCGGATGCCAGAGAAGTTGTGGATCTGCGGTTGGAAGAGGCCCGAGAGAAACAAAAAAGGGACTTCGATCGTAATGCCTGTGCTGAGCCTTTTGCCCCAGGAGATCGAGTGTGGCTGCGCAACAACCATCCTACCAGTAAGCTAGATGGGCGTTGGGAGCGTGAGCCATACCTAGTTAGGGACAGTCTCTCCCCTGAAGTCTACGAGATTTCAAGAGGAGACCGTCCACCACTCCGGGTACATAGGAACCGGCTGAAGAGATGTCTTCGTCCTTTTGCCCCTATGTCCACACCTCTCACCTCGACTCCCAACTTACAGACCTCCTTGTGTTCGCCTACCCCCAGTTTCTTGGAACTTGTGACTGTGCCTCAATTCTGTTTTGTTTCCACTCCAGTAAAAGGTACCCCAGAGAGACCATCATCCCCACCGCAGTCTCCAATACTGCTGCCTGTGGAGGATGATCCGGCTCCAGTGTCTGCAACCCCTGAAGCATCAGAGGCAGCTGAGAATCTGACTCCAGCGCCTGACTCAGAGGAGGACGATGAGGAGGTTGTTATCTTCTCCAGGCCGGAACTTCGAAGGTCTCAAAGGGAGACAAAAGGAAAAGCTCCTGCGTACCTGCAGGAGTACCAGCTGGTGACACGCAGAAGCAGGAGGCAGGTACGCTTTTCTGACACCGAAGTACTTACCACCGAAGAAGATGCAGAGTAACCCCTGAAGGGCTGTAGCCCACTTCAGGTACTGTACTATGTACATATTGTATTTATCTCCATTTTCCCTAAAGAGCCAGAGACTTTCCTGAGACTCTCATCCCTATTTATCTCAGTCAAGAGACTTTCCTTGAACTGATTACTGTCATGTGCTATGATAGCACCCCTTCCTCGGCCACCGCAGAGATTTCTTCAAAGGACTCTGTCTCTCTACACATAGAGGAGACCCTTTGCTTCTCAGTGCACTTTTCCCCACATCAAGGGCTGTACCCAGAAGATGGACTTTGTTATTAGAGACCTTCTGTGAGACTTTTGCCAGATACTACAAGGGAAAAGTGGCCATTGACTACTATTTTGCACTTAATGCCTTCCTTTTAGGTACGGACATTCTGTTTGCACTTTTTATGCTTTTCCTTTTCAGGTAAAGAGACATTCTATTCTGCTACCCTGAGTAGTCTACCTATGTAACGTTTAAGATGTGTACCCATTGAGCTCCTAAATCAATGTGAGTTTACAAAATGTTTGCACACTGTCAATTATGTCAGTAGTCTGCATTAACCCTTTCATAGGCTTTTCAGGTTGTAGTGTGGCTGTGTCGGACCGTCTTTCTTGTAAAACACTGACCGCTACCTGATCCCTCAAACTGAGGTTTGCACATGGGGGTAGTCCGTAAACTGCGGGTCTTTAGGGGACCGGGGGTGTTACAGAGATAGCACCTGGATGCCACCCATACATGGTTAAGGATGCCAGTCAGGAGGTACTCGTGTCGCATATGCTAACGCAATGCATATACACACACTATATAATTGCCGCCAGGGAAGAAGTGTTTACATAACAAATATACAGGCCTTGGTGCAAGGAGTGGATTACAGGACATGACACCACACCTTTCCTACTGTACAGTTCGGTTTAACGGCGTCAGCGACCAACTGTCATACAGCTACATATTTTTGTCTTAGTCCGACACCAACCCAGGTGCCTGTCTCCAGGACCATGGGCGGTTTGTCCCTACACCTCACATAGCCTGCACTTCCTCGAAGTGCCCTTAGCCCCCTCTGTGCCCCAAACCATCTGTAGTCGAGCCGAGGGCGGCTCTTTCAATTGCCCCCGGGGTATGCAACACCCTCGCCGATGCAATGGCGAGGTAGGGTTTGCGAATACGACCCACCTGCATGTAATCCCATTACACAACATGGTTCTGATAGGACATAGGGATATTGCAGTGGTTAATCCTGCCTGGCAAGGCAGAGGTTAAGTATTTTGTATAATGCAAGATGCTGTTATCCAATGATATGTGTTACATCCTGTGCTCTGTAAGCTGAGATGTGATTGGAGGAGCAGCCACCACCTGACCAAAGGGAGGTAATAAAACCTCTGGCCAGGAATGTTCTGGATGATTATTCTAGTGTGGAATCCTAGGAGAATCAGTGAGTGAGTGAGAAATCTCTGTCTAGCCCATACCAGAGCAGGAAGAGCTTAGCCCCTGCCTCTGAAGAGTGGAGCATCAGACTAGAGTTAGTGTAGTGAGGAAAGGGGTATCATCTTACCTTTGAAGGTGATACTTGAAGCCCTACAGGACAAGCTGAAGCTTCCTACCAGGACACAGCTGCCTCCCAGCCTGCCCTCTACATCCAGGCTGGTGAACTATCTCCTGAGGCTCCCTCCAACTCACATCTCGGCACCCTACCTACCTGTTAAAGGCACGTTTGCTGCAGTTCCTGCAGTTCAAATAAAGAACTGTAAGTTGTTTTCTTCAACTTCTGTCTCCGTCTGGTCCCTGCTAATACGGCTGCCTTCATCACCGGCACCCTGTCCATCGCCCAGAGACTCACACTCGGGACACTAAGGGGTTGCCCCAGGGAGATCCGCTATAGCAGCCTCTCCCTCATCATTTCTTGCCAACACCACCCTGCTGGAGACCCGCCAGGCTGTAGGACAGCCCTCCGGTTCCCCCGTACCGAGCACCGTGACAATAGCATGCTTAGGCCGCAACCGCCAGCCACTCCGGTACCGCGGGCCCCGGCTGTCTCCAGGCCTCACCTCAAGGGCTAGGCCCCGGTGGGGGATGTTGCAAGAAATGATGAGGGAGAGGCTGCTATAGCGGATCTCCCTGGGGCAACCCCTTAGTGTCCCGAGTGTGAGTCTCTGGGCGATGGACAGGGTGCCGGTGATGAAGACCTGCCCATTCTAGCCGCCAGGAGCCTAGTCACTGTATCCCGAGGACAAGTACCCATTCGATTACTAAATGTGAAAGACTTCAGCCAGATGGTGGAGGTGGTCTTCATAAGTCTTGGAGTAGATGATGATGTCATCCAAATATAGCAGGACGGTCTCTCAAATCCTGACCCGACATGGGTTGAAGGTCAAGCCATCCAAGTGCCACCTGCTACAACCTAGCGTCAAGTACCTGGGACATGTGGTGAGCGCTCATGGAATTGAGCCAGATCCAGAGAAGATTACAGCTGTCTACGACTGGCCTACCCCATCCACCGTACGGGACATCAAAAGCTTCCTGGGATTTGCCAGTTATTACAGGCGTTTCATCCCGAAGTTTGCCCAGCTGGCGGCTCCCCTGCAAGAGCTTCTAAGGGGCCTGCCAAAAGAGAGCCAACGTTCCCGAGTATCCATTGAGTGGACGGCCGAACGAGAAGCTGCCTTCCAGATGCTCAAGCAACGGCTGACTGAACCTCCGGTGTTGGGATATCCAGACTATAGTCTGCCTTTCACCCTATACACTGATGCCAGCAAGCAAGGTCTAGGGGCGGTATTATCCCAGCTCCAAAACGGAACTGAAAGGGTCATAGCCTATGCCAGCCGTTCCCTCCGAGAACCGGAGCAAAACGACCAGAACTATAGTTCCTTCAAGTTGGAGTTTCTGGCGTTAGTCTGGGCTGTGACCGAAAAGTTCAAGGACTATCTAGCTGCATCATCTTTCACTGTCTTCACAGACAATAATCCTTTGGCGCATCTGAACACCGCACGTCTTGGAGCACTGGAACAACGGTGGGCCTCCAGACTTGCCAATTTCAACTTTACCATCAAGTACCGGGCTGGTAAGACCAATGACAACGCCGACGCTCTGTCCCGTCTCCCTGACCAGTGGGAGGGACCCTCCACGGATGCTCAGTGGGAAGATGTCGAGATGCCAGCATTCTATGCCCGGTTTGTGCGTCAAGATGCCCAGAGAGTTTACTCCCTACCGACAGAGGCAGCGCCAGCTACTCCTCAAGAAGAGTCAGAGCCCCCTGCGGAAAAGGACCTCTGGATGAGTCTTCAGGCTGATAGCCGTGCCATAGGAGAAGTAATGGACTATCTCTCTAGTGGGCGAGTGCCTGAAAGAATCCGGCGCAGAAGAGCTGATGGAGAACTGTCTCAATTGTGGCGCCAGAGAAAGACTCTGAGCATGCACCAGGGTCTGCTAAAGAGAAGAACTCTGGACCCTATCACTTATGATCGGATATACCAGATTCTGATTCCCAGGAGGGACGCCAAGATAGTACTGGAAATGTACCATGACCAGTCTGGACACTTTGGCGCTCAGAAGACTGAAGCCACCCTCCGAAGGCGATTCTTCTGGGTCAACATGAAGTCCGACATTGAAGCCTGGTGTCGAGAATGCCCGGCCTGCGCCATCGCTCGAGGAGAGCGACACAACCAAAGGGCCCCTCTCCGTCCCATTGTGAGCCAACGGCCCTTGGAGATCCTGGCATTGGACCACGTGAAGTTGGAGCCCAGCAGATCCGGTCACAGTTATGCTCTTACGATCATCGACCACTATACCAAATTTGTGGTTGCAGTACCTGTCAGAGATCTGTCTGCAAGGACTACCGCAGCGGCCCTGTGGAAGAGCTTCATCCTCCCCTATGGCTGTCCGGACCAGATCCTTACAGACCAAGGAACAGCATTTGAGTCCCAAGTCTTCCAGGAGCTGTGCACTCTATATGGCTGCAAGAAGCTGAGGACCACAGCTTATCATCCCCAAGGCAACGGGCTGTGTGAAAAGATGAATCAGACTCTAATCAATATGCTGAGGACTCTGACCCCTGCAAAAAGGGCTGACTGGCCAAAACTATTGCCCGAATTAGTGTACCTGTACTCATTGCTCCACAGGATACACCCCGTATTATCTGATGTTCGGGAGACACGGCCATCTCCCTGCTGATATGACCTGGGACATGGAGTCCCCTGATTCCCAGTCTTTACTCCCTCAGACTGACTGGGTTCACGAACACCAGAGGCGCCTGGCGGATGCCAGAGAAGTTGTGGATCTGCGGTTGGAAGAGGCCCGAGAGAAACAAAAAAGGGACTTCGATCGTAATGCCTGTGCTGAGCCTTTTGCCCCAGGAGATCGAGTGTGGCTGCGCAACAACCATCCTACCAGTAAGCTAGATGGGCGTTGGGAGCGTGAGCCATACCTAGTTAGGGACAGTCTCTCCCCTGAAGTCTATGAGATTTCAAGAGGAGACCGTCCACCACTCTGGGTACATAGGAACCGGCTGAAGAGATGTCTTCGTCCTTTTGCCCCTATGTCCACACCTCTCACCTTGACTCCCAACTTACAGACCTCCTTGTGTTCGCCTACCCCCAGTTTCTTGGAACTTGTGACTGTGCCTCAATTCTGTTTTGTTTCCACTCCAGTAAAAGGTACCCCAGAGAGACCATCATCCCCACCGCAGTCTCCAATACTGCTGCCTGTGGAGGATGATCCGGCTCCAGTGTCTGCAACCCCTGAAGCATCAGAGGCAGCTGAGAATCTGACTCCAGCGCCTGACTCAGAGGAGGACGATGAGGAGGTTGTTATCTTCTCCAGGCCGGAACTTCGAAGGTCTCAAAGGGAGACAAAAGGAAAAGCTCCTGCGTACCTGCAGGAGTACCAGCTGGTGACACGCAGAAGCAGGAGGCAGGTACGCTTTTCTGACACCGAAGTACTTACCACCGAAGAAGATGCAGAGTAACCCCTGAAGGGCTGTAGCCCACTTCAGGTACTGTACTATGTACATATTGTATTTATCTCCATTTTCCCTAAAGAGCCAGAGACTTTCCTGAGACTCTCATCCCTATTTATCTCAGTCAAGAGACTTTCCTTGAACTGATTACTGTCATGTGCTATGATAGCACCCCTTCCTCGGCCACCGCAGAGATTTCTTCAAAGGACTCTGTCTCTCTACACATAGAGGAGACCCTTTGCTTCTCAGTGCACTTTTCCCCACATCAAGGGCTGTACCCAGAAGATGGACTTTGTTATTAGAGACCTTCTGTGAGACTTTTGCCAGATACTACAAGGGAAAAGTGGCCATTGACTACTATTTTGCACTTAATGCCTTCCTTTTAGGTACGGACATTCTGTTTGCACTTTTTATGCTTTTCCTTTTCAGGTAAAGAGACATTCTATTCTGCTACCCTGAGTAGTCTACCTATGTAACGTTTAAGATGTGTACCCATTGAGCTCCTAAATCAATGTGAGTTTACAAAATGTTTGCACACTGTCAATTATGTCAGTAGTCTGCATTAACCCTTTCATAGGCTTTTCAGGTTGTAGTGTGGCTGTGTCGGACCGTCTTTCTTGTAAAACACTGACCGCTACCTGATCCCTCAAACTGAGGTTTGCACATGGGGGTAGTCCGTAAACTGCGGGTCTTTAGGGGACCGGGGGTGTTACAGAGATAGCACCTGGATGCCACCCATACATGGGTAAGGATGCCAGTCAGGAGGTACTCGTGTCGCATATGCTAACGCAATGCATATACAGACACTATATAATTGCCGCCAGGGAAGAAGTGTTTACATAACAAATATACAGGCCTTGGTGCAAGGAGTGGATTACAGGACATGACACCACACCTTTCCTACTGTACAGTTCGGTTTAACGGCGTCAGCGACCAACTGTCATACAGCTACATATTTTTGTCTTAGTCCGACACCAACCCAGGTGCCTGTCTCCAGGACCATGGGCGGTTTGTCCCTACACCTCACATAGCCTGCACTTCCTCGAAGTGCCCTTAGCCCCCTCTGTGCCCCAAACCATCTGTAGTCGAGCCGAGGGCGGCTCTTTCAATTGCCCCCGGGGTATGCAACACCCTCGCCGATGCAATGGCGAGGTAGGGTTTGCGAATACGTCCCACCTGCATGTAATCCCATTACACAACATGGTTCTGATAGGACATAGGGATATTGCAGTGGTTAATCCTGCCTGGCAAGGCAGAGGTTAAGTATTTTGTATAATGCTATCCAATGCTGTTATCCAATGATATGTGTTACATCCTGTGCTCTGTAAGCTGAGATGTGATTGGAGGAGCAGCCACCACCTGACCAAAGGGAGGTAATAAAACCTCTGGCCAGGAATGTTCTGGATGATTATTCTAGTGTGGAATCCTAGGAGAATCAGTGAGTGAGTGAGAAATCTCTGTCTAGCCCATACCAGAGCAGGAAGAGCTTAGCCCCTGCCTCTGAAGAGTGGAGCATCAGACTAGAGTTAGTGTAGTGAGGAAAGGGGTATCATCTTACCTTTGAAGGTGATACTTGAAGCCCTACAGGACAAGCTGAAGCTTCCTACCAGGACACAGCTGCCTCCCAGCCTGCCCTCTACATCCAGGCTGGTGAACTATCTCCTGAGGCTCCCTCCAACTCACATCTCGGCACCCTACCTACCTGTTAAAGGCACGTTTGCTGCAGTTCCTGCGGTTCAAATAAAGAACTGTAAGTTGTTTTCTTCAACTTCTGTCTCCGTCTGGTCCCTGCTAATACGGCTGCCTTCATCACCGGCACCCTGTCCATCGCCCAGAGACTCACACTCGGGACACTAAGGGGTTGCCCCAGGGAGATCCGCTATAGCAGCCTCTCCCTCATCATTTCTTGCCAACACCACCCTGCTGGAGACCCGCCAGGCTGTAGGACAGCCCTCCGGTTCCCCCGTACCGAGCACCGTGACAATAGCATGCTTAGGCCGCAACCGCCAGCCACTCCGGTACCGCGGGCCCCGGCTGTCTCCAGGCCTCACCTCAAGGGCTAGGCCCCGGTGGGGGATGTTGCACATGTATCTCACTTTCTATAGCTCACAGTACCACAGTCCTGATACAGTTTGAAAGATGAGATTCACTTATTTAGGCTATATTCACACTGTGTTACCCGAATTCTTCCGTTTTGCGCCGATTTTCCCTGTATTGCCCCGGGTTTTTGGCGCACGTGATCGTATTGTGGCGCATCGGCGCCTGCATGCAGTCGACGGAAATCGGGGGGCCTGACCGAACGATAACCCGACGGATTCGGAGAAACCGCCGCATTTAAAAAAAAAAAGTGTTGCTGGACACGCGCTTACCTTCACTCAGGCAGGCTCGGTGAACTCCAGTGCGTACCGATGCTCTTCAGAGCAGCAGCGACACCTGGTGGACATCGGAGGAACTGCCTTAGTGAATCCCCGGAAGACCGAATCCACCGCAGAGAATGCGACGCTGGATCGCTAATGGGCCAGGTAAGTAAATCTGCCCCAATATGTTCTAACTTTCTTCATGTGGCCGGCCGTGCACAATGAATTCCAATGGAGAGGGAGGGGGAGCGAAAAACTTACACCTCCTCCTCTCCAGCGTGCATGTGCAGGTAGCCATAATGTGATAGCAGAAACATGGTTCTACGTACCCATGAACCCCTTCAATCTCTTAGCCTGACTCTCAGGAGAAGATGAGTCAGTTTCAAAGGCTGTAGTGGGAGGGTCAATTTAAATGTACTAACCTTATTTTGTGGGTTCTATGGTAATACTCTAAAACTCTGGTATCACATTAAATAAGAGAATCTCATCTTTTAAATTGCATTGTATTGTGTTTCTGTGAACTACCGAACTAAAGATAAATGTAGTTAAATAAAAAGGCAGGAATTGTATATTTATGTGCAGTGTACATTCCCAACTTTACCTGAATTTATCTGCCTGTATCTCTGGTTCTGTAGAGCCACAAGCTTGATACAGTATGAAAGATAAGCTTATTGTAATGGGGACATTAGAACCAGGGACAACAGACGAGACAGTGAATCCTTAAACTCCAGCCCTCCAACAGCCCTGCCTGCTTGCCTTTGTGTATCCTAGGTGATACAGGACAACCACGGAGATGGTTCCTTACTGTGCAAAAATGTGGACATGTAACATATAAGACAGACAAACAAATAACACAAAGGGGAGGTCAACAACATGTCCTGTAATGCTCCCTACCTGTACTACATATACTGTACTGCTCCCTACCTGTACTACATGTACTGTACTGCTCTCTGCCTGTACTACATGTCCTGTACTGCTCCCTACTTGTACTACATGTACTGTCCTCTACCTGCACTACATGTAATGTACTGCCCTCTACCTGTACTGTACTGCCCTCTACCTGTACTACATGTACTGTACTGCCCTCTACCTGTACTGTACTGCTCTCTACATGTACTACATGTACTGTACTGCTCTCTACCTGTACTACATGTCCTGTACTGCTCCCTGTCTGTACTACATGTCCTGTACTGCTCTCTACCTGTACTACATGTCCTGTACTGCTCTCTACATGTACTACATGTACTGTACTGCTCTCTACCTGTACTACATGTACTATACTGCCCTCTACCTGTACTACATGTACTGTACTGCTCTCTGCCTGTAACATGTGCATTGTACTATTCTCTACCTGTCTACATTTCCTGTACTGCTAAAGTATCATTATTCGCTCACACAATTCCCAAAAAATCATGTATGAACAGACAAAATTTTGTAATTCAGAACATCTTTTAAGAAATTGCACATAAATAAATTCTTAAACACTAAGAATGTATGAGTATACTGTGAGTACTGCTCTCTACCTGTACTACATGTACTATACTGCCCTCTACCTGTACTACACGTACTGTACTGCCCTCTACCTGTACTGTACTGCTCTCTACATGTACTACATGTACTATACTGCTCTCTACCTGTACTACATGTACTATACTGCCCTCTACCTGTACTACACGTACTGTACTGCCCTCTACCTGTACTGTACTGCCCTCTACCTGTACTACATGTACTGTACTGCTCTCTACCTGTACTACATGTACTGTACTGCCCTCTACCTGTACTACATGTACTGTACTGCTCTCTACCTGTACTACATGTACTGTACTGCTCTCTACCTGTAATACATGTCCTGTACTGCTCCCTCCCAAAAGTACATGTCCTGTACTGCCCTCTACCTGTACTACATGTCCTGTACTGCCCTCTACATGTACTACATGTACTGTACTGCCCTCTACCTGTACTACATGTACTGTACTGCCCTCTACCTGTACTACATGTATTGTACTGTCCTCTACTTGTACTACATGTGCTGTACTGCCCTCTACCTGTACGACATGTATTGTGTTGTCCTCTACCTGTACTGCATGTACTGTACTGCTCTCTACCTGTACTACATGTACTGCACTGCTCCCTGTCTGTATAACATGTACTGTACTGCTCTCTACATGTACTACATGTCCTGTACTACCCTCTACCTGTGCTACATGTCCTCTACTGCCCTCTACCTGTACTACATGTGCTGTACTGCTCCCTACCTGTGCTACATGTACTGTACTGCTCCCTGTCTGTACTACATGTACTGTACTGCTCTCTAACTGTACTACATGTACTGTACTGCTCTCTAACTGTACTACATATACTGTATTGTCCTCTACCTGTACTACATGTACTGTACTGCTCCCTACCTGTACTACATGTACTATACTGCTCTCTACCTGTACTACATGTCCTGTACTGCCCTCTACCTGTACTACATATACTGTACTGCCCTCTACCTGTACTACATGTACTGTACTGCTCTCTACCTGTACTACATGTACTATACTGCCCTCTACCTGTACTACATGTACTGTACTGCTCTCTGCCTGTAACATGTGCATTGTACTATTCTCTACCTGTCTACATTTCCTGTACTGCTAAAGTATCATTATTCGCTCACACAATTCCCAAAAAATCATGTATGAACAGACAAAATTTTGTAATTCAGAACATCGTTTAAGAAATTGCACATAAATAAATTCTTAAACACTAAGAATGTATGAGTATACTGTGAGTACTATTCTGGGTCATGAAGAATCTCCTGTGCGTCATGACATTAAGTGATTTCCAGCTTGTCAGTAGCTTCATATTGCAATCTTTCCAGTTACAATAGTCTTCTCAGAACATATTAATATTGAAGCATGAGGGAGCAGTGTATCCTCCTCTACTGAGTCTTTGTAGCTTTATAAGTAAGCCATCTTGCTGTTTCATTGTGTGTCGGAGAAGTAATTTATTTCCAGGGGACATAATAAGCAGGTAGAAACGGTCGTGTTCTGGTGTCTTCTTCAAGACAAATTAGTTCCTCAGTGGTGGTAAGATCATACTTTACAGGAATTGAAGAAAGAAGAAGTAATATGCTAGTAATGGCATTCCAAAAACCTAAAGACGAATCTAAGCATGAATGTATAATTGACACCCTTTGTATTGTTATAAGCAGAAATCACTGAAGGTAAAAGAAAAAAACCATGATGCTGCACTGTGAGAAATTATTAGATAATGTAAGAAACACATAAACTGTTGGAGATAAATTGTGCAGTGTGAGCCCTATCGCTGTGAGTTTGGTTTAAATGAAATCTACCATTTAAAAAAAAACTAAAAAACATTTACAGATACTCACCTACGCTCCACTTTATCTTGATTCCGGCGCTTGTCTTTGCTAATCTTGAAGAGGACCTTTTACCACCCCAAACTTATTAAATCTAACATACCAGCATGTAGGGGCTTGTACACTCATTCAGGGGCAATTAGAATTTTTCTTCTAGCGCCCTCTGTTCCTGAGATATGAGCCTCGGTATCTGACTATTCAATCTTCAGTATGATCAGAGAGGAGGAGCTGAAGCATGGCTGGGCGTGTGTCAATATGCTAATTTTCTCTTTCCCCATCCAATTAGTTGCGGACGTTGTCAGAGAACACTCTTCCCGCTGAGGGCTCCTGGCATAATCGCTCGGCACTGCCGGGTGCCCACAGCTGCTCTGCTCAGCACATGGAACACAGCATGATCTCGCAAGTATGTTATGTTCGATTTGATAAGTTTGGGGTGGTGCCGGGCCCTCTTTAACAGGCTGGGATCACCTACAAAAAAAGATGAGATGTGCAGCGCTCCTGGCTGCTTAGTATGCATGCCTCTGCAACTCCCTCTCCCAGCATGGGAGGAAGGCGCAAAAGGCGTGAATTCACACCTCCTGCGTGATAGATGTTTCCCTCTCTAATGATAGAGAGGTTGGTGATGTCATGAAGGGGGCGTGTGTAATAAGCTGCCCGGAGCTAAAAACACTTAAAATACCCCATGAGTATACACAGAGTATAAGCCATCAAAACACCAACACCCGTGCAGGGCTGTTGTCCAAATAGTAATTCATAATACAAATATTGCAAAATACATTGCAATGTTCCTATGACACAAGACCAAAAAAATCGCACTTTCAATTTTCAAATCTTTCAGGATTTGCGCACCCGGGGATTGTGTCGCACGCAAATTTTGGATAGTGGCACAGCTGCGCTGGCTTTCATGCGACAGAAATCGGGGACGTGCCAATGGACAATCCAACTGGTCGGATTGAGCACAGGATTTAAGATTCAATTTGTGTCGCAAGACATGCACTCACATACACCTGGAAGAAGAAAGTGAACTCCAGTGGACCTAACCGGGGAAGCGACACATGCAGGATATTGGGCGTACGATCTTAGTGAATCGGAGCAGAGTGCATTCCGGACCGACAATGCACTTTCGGAGATGGCGACAGGACAGGTATGTAAACGTGCCCCATAGTGTATGCCCTCGGGTGGGGGAAATGGAAATTAGACAGTTAATAATAATAATTCTTTATTTATATAGCACCTACAGATTCTGCAGACATGCACAGAGCTTGCCAAATTGGTCCCTGCCCCATGGAGCTCACAATCTAATTAACTTACCAAAATGTTTCTGGAGTTTGGGAGGAAACTGGAGAACCCGGAAGAAAACCCACACAAACAAAGAGAGAACATACAAACTCTTTGCAGATGTTGACCTGGATGGGACTTGAACTCAGGACCCCAGCACTGCAAGACTGTAGTGCAACCACTGAGCTACCATACTGTTTAAAACACTGAATGCTGATGGGAAGTAGTTAATTAATTAACCACTTCTTTCACCAGACATGACCCTCAAATTTAGATTTTCTAAGCCTTTAGAGCCGGATATTAGATAGTAGCTACTGAAAAAAGTCAATGGTCGGGACCTACTATCTAAGATATTTTTTGTTACTATGTTACATATAACCAGTGTTGATGAGTGTTTTCAAAATCACTCGGTTAATGCAGTATGTAATGATGTAATTTAGGATTTAGCCAGCGAGACTGGATTAGAACCTATCACTTTCATGTTACAATCCATGGATTTCCCCCTCTGCTAATATTTCTTCATAGAGAACATCACTGCTAATTGTCTTACTTCCACTGTCAAGACATGACAGTTCCCTTGATGTGTACATGTCTAGCTCCATGGTCAGGTCTTCTTCCTCACGAGTGACAGTTCTCTATGTATTACAGATCAAACACTCGTCTTCCATCACATCCATTTGTTGTCAGCTTCGGTTTGTGTCGCCTGTTGTCTTGTGTATTTTATTGTCTTCATTTGTCATCCGGGCCAAGGAACGTGGTAACTCAGCGTGGAACGTCATAATATTACATCTAAGGGTATTTTCTATAACCTTTTGATGTATATTTTACCAGCTTTAGCTTATGCAAATTTTAACTAGACTCCATATTTAATGCTAAGAGTTTGATATATTTCCTTTTAGTTGAAAGCTGTCATTTATAAAAAGGGGAAAGAAATAAAGAAAAATAATGAAAGCTATAAGGCTTAAGGATTATTATTATAGGAAAGCTCTTTTGTTGGGAAAGATTCCTTGGTGTATAATAAAGCATTGGCTATGAAAAACATACTAAGAGATGAAAGCGCTGCAGGATGGGGGAGTTTTACATTCTCTACCTAAAAATCTTATTGATATACTTTTAAATATATTAAAAAATAAAATGGGGGATGTATAGCCCACATTTTGATCAGATTGGGGCATATTGACTTACCCGGTTCTGTTGCGATCCCGTGGTGCATTGTCCGATGAGGATTCTGGTCTGCGCGGTTCACACAGCTCGTGCGCCAGGGTTCCTGCATCCGTCGCTTCTGCGCCCAGGTCCGCCGGAGTTCAACTGCTTCTTCCCGGTGCTTGTAAGTGTGTGTCTTGCGTCACATTTCTAATTGTAATTCTATGTAAGTATAGGCAACTCTAGATGCCTCACATCCCAGTACATGTATATTTAAAGTAAGAAAGTTGGATGTGAAAAAGTGGCTTGAATCAAAAACTAATTTCAATATTGCAAAAATTTATTTGTTATTTAACACAGAAACACTAACATTTAAAAACACTTAAAAACAGCACAAACGAGTGTTGTGTTGTGTGCAGTGCATGAAGATAACATGCTCTGAGCTATCTCCCCCTCTATTTACAAATCTGAGTAAATCTCTGCTTGGTGTCTCAAAAAATGAAAAAATATATTGTAAACATTGGCTGGCTGTAAACATTAATAGCTAGTGCTAAATAAGGTGCAACAGTAATCCCGAGATCAATATTCAATGCATATATCAGAGTTGAGCACAGTACAGCGATCTGTCAATGTAGGTAAATAAAGTGATATCACCAAGTTCGATGAGGGAGAGATGCAGTGCCCCACGCGTTCCGCCTCAAGTGTGGCTTCCTCAGGGGTATATGGTTTAGTGTTTCCAGGCGATATATATATGCCATGGTGATTGGGAGAGTGATCTCACCTGTTCGGATGCGTGCCGCGCAATGGCTGGATGTAAGAGATATGTGTTGCCGGCATGAACAGCCGCGCGCATGCGCACACCCGGGCGCCGCGCGGCCGACACAATCCTCCGCCTCCAACTTGTGTCAGCCGCGCGTCACCCGGTGGGCACGCCCCCAGCGTCCCGCCGGCTAAATGTCAATGTAACTGGGTAAATATCATAGAGGTAAGTATGTGCCGCCTCACTATAATGTATACAGATCTCGGCAATGTTGTGTAAACAAAGGTAGTTACAAATATGTGGACTATGTACAGTTATGCTTCCGGGTAGAAGATGTTAATATAGTGTGTAACCTTAATGGGTGGACATATAGTAGGGGAATAAGAACATAGAAGTGTGGAGGTACAAAATATAGGATAGAGGTGAGTCTCTATGTGATACTGTGAAAAACCTTTTGTTTCTTTCTTTTTTCTTTTTTTCTCTTTTTTCTCTTTTTTCTCTTCTTCTTTTTGTGCCTTTTGTGTTGTTGTTCGACTTGCGTTTTCTCCCTGTGATGCATGACAATTGAGTCCAGATGTTGGGCTCTTCATAGTTGCTGGTATTCATAGTGATCATGTGATAAAGAATAGTTGAAGACATCCCATTTTAGGTGCTGGACGGTGTTTCTTGTGTCAAAAGACCATTAAATATTTGAATAGTTTTCTGGTGACTGTGCTGGGTGATAGATAAAGAGAGAAAAATTAATAATTGCATACCAAACATGTGAACACTCGTGCAAATACTATCTTTGTAACTTTAGCCCCTAATATTGATTCCACTATAAATGGTTCCAAACCCCAGTGTGAATTCACAGAGGTTAGCATAATCCCTATTGTTTAATAGCAAATGATGGGTGTATATTAGTCAATTGTGGTTCTGGCCCACAATGTATATTCTCGGGAGTTGGCATTACCCCTGTTGTTTCTATAACTACCAATAGATGCTGATTAGTAGATTGTGATACTCACTACTGGATGTTTTCAGCTGTTCCCAGTTGTTCAATGTGGTTTCACCATGTATTTTGCCACCTGATTCTTCGGGAATATTAAATATTTCTATAGAATCCCGTGAACAGAAGCTCTTCGTTTAGTCCTGTTGGTGTCATGGAATTTAAGTTGTATATCCATCTGGATTCCCTTTGTAGTAGGATGGGGGTAGTGTCTCCCCCTCTAATGTTGGTGACTATCTCTTACATCCAGCCATTGCGCGGCACGCATCCGAACAGGTGAGATCACTCTCCCAATCACCATGGCATATATATATCGCCTGGAAACACTAAACCATATACCCCTGAGGAAGCCACACTTGAGGCGGAACGCGTGGGGCACTGCATCTCCCCCTCATCGAACTTGGTGATATCACTTTATTTACCTACATTGACAGTTCGCTGTACTGTGCTCAACTCTGATATATGCATTGAATATTGATCTCGGGATTACTGTTGCACCTTATTTAGCACTAGCTATTAATGTTTACAGCCAGCCAATGTTTACAATATATTTTTTCATTTTTTGAGACACCAAGCAGAGATTTACTCAGATTTGTAAATAGAGGGGGAGATAGCTCAGAGCATGTTATCTTCATGCACTGCACACAACACAACACTCGTTTGTGCTGTTTTTAAGTGTTTTTAAATGTTAGTGTTTCTGTGTTAAATAACAAATAAATTTTTGCAATATTGAAATTAGTTTTTGATTCAAGCCACTTTTTCACATCCAACTTTCTTACTTTAAATATACATTTCTAATTGTTAAATCCCGGGCGTTGTCCGGATCCATCGGGTTGTCCGACGGTCCGCCCCCTGATTTCTGTGACGTGCAAGCCGGCGCCAATGTGCCAAAATCCGATCGCGTGCGCTAAAATCCCTGGGCAATTCGGTGGACCGGCGGACCCTTAGTAAATGAGCCCCATTGTGTAACTTAATCTCCCATATCAAGGCAACCTAATGAAACCAAATACATTTAAGTGACAGGAGTGTCCACCAAGTTTTTACTCCTCTTCTTATGTAGTCTGATCCTGCTGCCGTAGCCCTTTCTGTTTTTCCCATGCTTCTCACTGGATTAGGTTGGCTGTACACGAACGTGTCTGGTCCATTGAAATTCGACAGACTGTACACAGTGCGGTGAATGGGAGTCCATGCATCATATAGAAATAGGATGCAAGGAATTCCAGACTGACGTCCGAACAGCAGTGTCATCACTTATAGTGTCAGTTCTGCTGTTTGGTCTGTAACACCTGTGTCAGCGTCAAATATTCTTGCGTATAAACCATGAATTAATTTTCTTCTTAAAGGGGCATTTGCATTACAGCAAATTAATGTTACTGTTTGTATTATAAAAACTTTAACAATTTTCCAATATCGTTTTTGTACCTATTCCTCAAGGTTTTCTAGATCTCCGCTTGCTGTCCTGCTATAGAAAGCTTCTATGTTACTTCCAGTGGACAGAAATCTGACCCTGGTCACACAGGTGCACGACTCATTATATCACACAACTCTGATAACTCTCTGTGATACTAATGAGCCGTGCACCTGTGTGACCATGGTCAGATTTCTGTCCACTGGATGTAACATAGAAGCTTTCTATAGCAGGACAGCAAGCAGAGATCCAGAAAACCATGAGGAATTGATACAGAAAGTATATTGGAAAGTTGTATAACTTCTTATCATGAACACAATAACATTATGTTGCTAAAATGGGAATATCCCTTTAAACTACCTCCATGCCAAGTGGGTATGAAGATGCATGAGGGGGCCATGCTGGGCAGCAGAGTGGGCTGGTACTGGACATCCCTTTATGCTCACTAGCTAAAGCCATCAGTACAGGTACAGGATATAGTGCAAGTCTATGGCATGTGCAGGACCTGGTGTAGAATTATCGCCAGTGCAACCCTCCTGAGACATTGGATGCAATCCGGATACACATATAGAGCATATACACATCAAATATACACACACACATACAGTGCCATATACAGACATGCCGCACATATACACACATACAATACATACACACCATACACACACATGCAGCACATATACATCACAGATACACACACATATGTACATCACATATATGTTACATACATATTATTCTGTATAATGTGCAGCATATCATGTATGTCATTTTGCAATTTGGCTCTTCTTAACATTAGTAATGAGGTCACACCAATCAACTAGGAGAGGAGACACAGTCTATACAGACTAACTGTCAGAGACTTGTCCTCTTCAGGATATTTCTCTCAAGTGACATCACGTGAACACCCCGGCCGGCCATATTTACCATAGTCTCGACCGGCAGAGACTGCTCTTGAATCTACAAAGCCTTTCAGTAGATATGGGCACTGGAATGCTAGTGGGGTGTCATGATAACCAGTGCTACATCTATTTCCATAGGACTTGTCATCAAATCTTTAACTCACTGGTTTATCTCAGGATAAGTACAATATGTAGAGAATGAGCAAGTAGCCCATAACCGGGGCTCTGAACTGTGTGAGAATGCCCTGGAGCCACCATCATACCGTATCCCTCTGATTCTCATTAAAACTACAGTACATTCTGTGTTGAACCTTCATTCAACTATGATTTGATATTCCGACTCATGATAAATTTATCCGCTCAGACAATCCACGCCACATCCATGCCTTTTCCTGAGAAGTGACATCCAAACAAAAGTGATTTTAAAAGCTTTCCCCATTGTCTCGTAGGACTCAGTCTGAAAAGAAAGGACACTAAACACCGTGTACTCTTGTACATGGAACCTGGCTGGATCCGTCTCTGTAGGAAGTTGAAATAAATTATTTGTCATGTGTGAGTTTTTATTTGCAACTTTATTCCACTGAGGGAAGGAAAAATGTACTTGTATTGTCCTAAATAATTAACGGCTGTGCAATGAGAGCTATCAAATTTTAATTGGGCTCCTTCAAGAGGATATAAAGCACCTCACAACCCAGCGTACAGACACTCGACTATGATATTTTAATGTTACAGGTCAAACTAAGCTGCAAATCTAATACAGGGTCTCTCATAATCAGACAAGATGCTTGTGCGGTGCATAATTATTATTCGCAGTGTGTAGTAAAGATTTGTCGAAGGTGGAACTGAAAAACATAAAGAAGATTTTTTTTTTACAAAACTTTAATTTGAAATCATGTTTCACTTTTAAAATTTATTATTTCAAAACTTTTGAACTTTTTTAACAGGACTTTATTTTCTATTAGGGCCTATAAATAATGCAAGGTGTGATTACCGTGTTCACCACTGAAATCTTACTGTTACGCTCCTAAATTATCAACCAGTTCATGCCTTGTTCAGCACGATGCCTACATAACTAGGTGAAGCTACCCCCTACCTCCATTACTAGTTGAAGCCTCTGTCAGACGTGGCAAAAAAAAAGTACTTACCCTGTTACGGCTCCTGGTTCCTGATTTTTGGTCACTTTGCATGTACCATGGACCCACATCGACCTAACCAATCCATGGCTCCCTATACATCGTATCACTGGAAATCACTTATGTTGTCAGTGGAAATGTCCCATGGTGCGTTGAAGCGACATATTGGCCGAAGTGGTTTAGATCACACCCTTGCATTTATGACTGGGTGCAGTAGCCAGGAACCAGGAGTACTGAAGCTGGAGCAGGGTAATTACAGGCAGTCCCCTACTTAAGAACACCTGACTTACATATGACCCCTAGTTACAAACGGACCTTTGGATTTTGGTAGTTTACTGTACTTTAGTCCTAGGCTACAATAAACAGCGTTAACAGTTATCAATTGTGCCTGTAATTAAGATTTATTGTTTATCCTGGTTCATATGACAATCCAACATTAATAAAATCCAATTGTCACAGAGACCAAAAAAATTTTGACTGGGATTACAATAATAAATTATACGGTTCCGACTTACATACAAACTCAACTTAAGAACAAACCTACAGAACCTATCTTGTATGTAACCCGGGGACTGCCTGTACACTCATTTTATTTTTTTGTCATCCCTGTCCTAAGTTGCCACCAAGGTAAATTTTCATATACTGGTCTAATGTCTATAACTTTAGTTTATAAAAACAGAAAACCTAGTGAGGGGCACCATAGGATGTATAGGATGAATAGAAACCTTGCCAGGTTATCTTACAGCAGATGATGGAGCCATGGGAATGAGCCTGGAGTCGAGATGCATGCACCTGACAGTTGGGTTTGGCCGTCTGACCCAGTGCCATATTGGCAGCCGAAGAGGCAATCCAGTAAATTGACACCCCTAGAGCTACAAGGAGTTCCCTTGACCAATCATAGACATGGCTAGGTGCCTCAATATGCTGGACTAGTTGTTTGGCTGGCAATATGTACTGGTTAGGTGGCCAAACCCGAATGCAAAACTAACTGTTGGACCTGCTCATCTCTAATCGGGAGGCGTGAAGAGATAAGAAGTATAACACCTTCCCCATTAGTGTATGGCATCTGGGGGTGTTACCAGAGGCCCTTCGCGCTGCAGGTTCACATGCTGTCTCACCCCCAGCCCCCCTCTGCCTCCAGTAATCTTATACAATGAGAGAGGGGAAGTCAAGCTACATCATGGAGGAGCTCTGGTAATGCTGCCTCCTCCTGACTCATTAGCATAATTTAAAATGTTGATTTTAGAGGGAAGTAGGCCACTGATAATAAATATAAGAAGATTAGCAAGGTCAAGTAGGTTCCTGATTTATCCATGCTTTGATGGTAAAGTATTTAGGGTGCAAGAATGTTCAAATGCTGTCAATTTTGCCAGCAGAAATCTTGAGATATCAAACAAAAAATATTATATAAAAGGAAATACTATAACTTTTCTGCACACCCCTTTAACGAAAACAAATCCTTCTCTGTCCAATAGATATCAAATTGAATGTAGAAATGACTGCCAACGGCAAAATCAGAAAGAGAAGAGTACAACCACACAAATTGATTGGAAATAATTCAAATCTGTTCTCCATATTCCACGTGACTAAAGAATAGTAAGAACATTGAGATTTATGCATTAAGATGAGCCTCACAATCTTGCGGATGGAAATTTACCCTGGAAACAGCTTCTATAAAACCCAATAACGTTGTGAACCGCCAGAACTGAAAATAATACTCTACGCATCCTATTATCTTTTCCAGTTTGGAAGGAACTGTTCATCATCCAGTTAGATGGAAATATAGTTATACGGGTCAGTACATCACATCCGAGATGTGTACAATAACGGAAGAAAGTTACTGTAGATGAAGGCAGAGAGTTGTTTTATCTCTTCACATTTCTCATTTCTTTAGTGTTTTCTCTCTACTATAACCTGAGCTGCTCTACATTATAACTAGGGGACAGTATTATCTTCAGGCAAGAAGAAATATGGGGCTACTAGGTCATGTGATCCTAGGGCAGGGGCGGGGCACTGATAAAATCTATCAGTTGTTTGTAGCAGCTTATCACACCAGAGTAGAATAGAGGGGATACAAGCTCTATCCTATTTATCCTACCTCCCCTACATCTAGATTGATTTCCGGCAGCATATCTGTGTTTGCACAGCACAAATAAACTTGCCTCTTATTAGTTATGAACACACCAAAGCTCCAGGTTTCTTGGGCAACAGAGCCTCAGTGGGCCCCTTTGCAGTGAACTCATGTGGCAGTATTTAAAATTCAGAAACTAATACAGTCTCCTGTTCCCTAAAATATTCTCTAGTTTATCATACCAAACAGCCCCCTGAAGGCTATTTTATATAAGCCCCCCTCACCCCCTATGGATTCATTACATGCAGTCTCCTTGCGCCATGTACAGCCTTATGTGGAACCCTCCCAGGAGCCTGTTAGCCCTATAGGTATAATTCACTTAAAGTACAGACTTGCCACAATGTATTGGTAGATCCAAACAAGGGGAGCAATTAAATATAAGAAATTTTGCTTGCTTTCTCCGGCCCCTTCCACTGTAGCTAGGGTAGAAGAGGCCGACTGAAGAGGAAGCTGTGATTAGATCTGTGAGAGGGCACTCAACACAGAGAACCGGCCTGAATATAAATCTAGGGGGCACCCTACAGAGGGGGGTGTATATAAGTAAATGAGGGGGGCATGTTTTACAGGGGGACTGCATATAATTCATGAAGAGGACCCTGTACAGGAAATCTTTATGTGGAACTGTAAATATATTCCTTATATATATATATATATATATATATATATATATATATATATATATATATATATATATGCAACATCCCTGCCAATGCGCATCTGCAACCAGGCAAGTGACCAAACTCCTGAGGTTCCCTCTCCAAGATCACTCCAGTAATCTGCCTTTGTACAGAATCTTTTGGCCTGTTGATGCTGTTGGTTCGAATAAAGAACTGTAAGTTATTTTTATGCAGTACAACAGCCTCTCCCTCATTTAATTTCTTGCAAACACCACCCATTGGAGACCTGCCAGGCTATAGGACATACCAAGCACTGTGACACTAGCGTGCCTAGGCTGCAACCGCCAGCCACTCCAGTATTCTGGGCCCCGGCTGCCTCCAGGCCCCAAGAAAAGGCAATATATATATATATATATATAGGAGAAGAAAAGATACTGAAGCAGCACTCCGTAAAAGTGATTTATTCCACCTTCAAGATGCGACGTTTCGTCCATTCAATCAGGACATTCTCAAGCATGCTTGAGAATGTCCTGATTGAATGGACGAAACGTCGCATCTTGAAGGTGGAATAAATCACTTTTACGGAGTGCTGCTTCAGTATCTTTTCTTCTCCTACATACACGGGCCCTGAGTGGACCCCGATGTGAAGACCTGCACCCGGGTTTTTCTCCTTTTCTTCACGCGGTGCTGCTCCCAAACTTTTGTTTGTTGGATCTATATATATATATATATATATATATATATATATATATATATATATATATATATTGCTGAGGGGCTCCATGATTTCTACTGTATGTTTACCCAAAAGGATACAATCATTTTATTGTGAGGATAAGTGAAGGTCACAGTAGTCTTACCCCTGTGAAAATCAATAAGAAATGTTGGATCTTAGAATATTAAAAACTTATAATATTATGTATGTAGTCACTACTAGGGGAGGCTTCTTGCATATATATATATATATATATATATATATATATATATATATATATATATATATATCTGAGCTATATAAATATGTATTCAGTTAGCTCACCCTGGAACCTGCAGGTAGCCAAAATCTTTCATTTAAAGGGGATATCTAAACTAACAAAACATTTTTGAAAATAGTTCTGAATGGGTTAAGATATTAAAGAAGCCATGATTATCTTGCTAATTCTCTGTCCATACCAACACTCTGCTAGGACGGTAGACGAGACGACAGCCCCGAATGAATGAAATTCCTTACACTGAATAATGTGAGAATTAGGGAGAAGGTAAAACCAAAGTCAGCAAGTCATGTCAAAACAAGTGAGGATGTTAAATACAAACCAAGGTCACAACCAGATAGTAAAGCACTGTAGAATCAGGACGCAAAGGCGGGTCAGATATAGAAAGAACAAATTAATCTCAAATCCAAGTCAGGCAATATAAATATAAAAACACAGGTAGGTAAACCAAATCACTGGCAGAGAAGTCAAGCCACAAGGGCAGTTTTATTACTAATGAGTGAGGCTGAGAGTCACCAGAGAAATCCAATCAACATTATAGCCCTTGCCTACCTCTCAGACCAGTTCTAAAAACATGGATCGTGACATTTTTTGAAAGCTTGTGCATGCAGACAGTAGTGCACAGAAGAGAAGGACATGAGGCAGTGCCACTAGGCTACGGTGAGGTTGTAGATAATCCACAAGCTCTATACCATCAAACAGTAAATACTGCTGCATGTTTTTTTTTTCAACATTTTTGACAGAATCTGTACTGGAAGCTCTGACACAGATGTGGACTCTGCCTTAGTTATGGTAATATCAGGGGATGCTTTCTGTTATTCTGATATGCACAGGGCTCCACATTGTACAAGGTGATGTATTATAGCTCGGCATGGTCTCATTGGAAAAACAAATTTCATAATCTGCATCATTATGGAGAATGAACGGTACTTGGCATGTGTTACGGGAGCAATCACAGCATCAGATGTTGTTAGTGGATCCCTAGCGCTTTATAATAACAATTCACAACGTGTTAGTCATTAATCTGCATAATTTAATAAGTCTGACATAATGACTGCGAGTGGTTGCAGTATATTTATTTACCATCAGCTAGATGAGCCTTTTAGTCACTTATAGCCATGGAATTAGTATTCTGGGGAGAAGACATTCATTTGATAAGTGAAGGCACTCTTTCATAATTCCTGTTGACTTAACCTCCCACCGGTGGCTTGTACCTATCACTTTTATGTTCATTTTTTCTGTGATTAACTTTGAAGGGCCCCTGATCATCTCGCAGAATGAAAACAACAGAAGCTTCTCCTCTAATTCAGATTTAATGTTCTATTGCATTTTCCATGTAATGATATTTGCAAACTTTATTGGAAAAATGCAATTCGGCCGTCAAACATCACTTGGCTTACACCAAATATCTGTTATTTATGGTCTACTACTGTTTATCTGTCGTAAAATTATCATTAAAAGGAATTAAAAAGGAATAGTACAAGGAATTTTCCACAACCTCTGACTTTTCATAATATCGATAACGCTCTTGAATTTAGGGATATTTTTACATTGTTGTCCAAATGGCTCCTTTTTTAGGAACATAAGTGGGACCTTCAAAAGGTTACAGCTGTCTTCAATACTGATAGTGTCAGGAACCAGGGGTAGTCAAACCAGTGGACCACCGCGGACGATGACGTAAGCCGATAGCTGGGTGCGAAGTCTAAGTGGCACTCGGTTTTCACCAGAGCCCACCGCAAAGCGGGTTGGACTTGCTGCGGCGTGGTACCACCACGTCGCTCCTCAAGGCATGACTTTGCCTCCGGTGGCAGCCAAGGCAAGGTACAGAGTCGGCAGGCAAAATCAGAGTTGTAGTAAGGCAGAAGGTCTTGACAGGCAGCATGGGATCAGAGTCAGGGACATAGCGGTAGGTCGGGACAGGTGGTATGGGAACAAAGTCAGGAATGTAGCAAGAGGTCACAATGGAAATCACACAAGCAGACAGGTAACACTTTCTCAAAGGCATAAAGCACAAAGATCCAGTGGGTTGTGAAGGGAGAGGTCAGGTTTATTAGAAGTCTGGGAGTGGTCAGCCAATAAAGGTGTGCTGGCCCTTTAAATCAGGAGCGTGGACAAGTGAGTGAGCCTGGGGAAACGCTGGGGCACAGGGAGGGGTGCGGGTGCACCTGCAACCGGGTACATGGGTCGCAGGAGCACCTGTGACAGATAGGAGTCAGAGTTAATAGATCTCACTGATCTATTATTTACACATTAAATGACCATTTTATCAGGGACCCTAGACTATTCAAGATTGGAACTTATTTGTATTAAAATTAAACATGTGGCCTCAGAGTCCTGCAAAATCAAGTAAGCAGGTTTTTCATGATGTTAGTATTTAAAGACAACGGTTGGCTGAGTTTGTGGAGAGTTTGCAAGGCTGTTACCTCCTGTGTTGGTTGCGGTGTGGATCAGGTGGCAAGACATTAGCGTATGACACCGCAGGATCAGGCATGCAAAGGTCAGTCCGAAGTCAATGCAGGCAGGAGAGTAAGGTCAGGTAACAAGCAGAGGGTTGAGTCAAGCAGAAAAGGATTAGATAAAAGCTGGGGTCATACAAACAGGAACATAGTCAGAGAACAAGCCAAGGGTAAAATATGTGTAGTCAGAAGACTATACAGCAAGACTAGACCAACTAAGAACCTTAGGTGCTGAGGAATAGGGTATACTGGAGTATATAGCTGAGAAATGGGGAGAGAGGTGTCACCCCCACCCTAAGAAAGCTGGTGGAAGAGAAGCCAGAATGCCTTACAAAGAAGTGTTAGTAGGTACAGAGCAGGGTTTTGCTGCGACTAGAGTGCATGGCAGCTGTAAGTATCCTTGTGGGTAGGAAGGAGGAGGGTGTACTGTAGAGGTGGAGGAGGTAGATGGCAGGATCTCTGTGCAACTACACAAACTACCTGACGTCCCTTCCCCCACACAGCGGCACTGTATCCACTTACTGTACCTTCCTTTGGCACGCTTTTATAGCTTCACTGTCTGGCAGCTGCATCTCTTCCATGGGCTGCAGTAAAGTTTTGTGAGGAGTTGGAGGTACAAGCCGAGGTGAGGCTCGGTCAGTAACTTGCTTCTTAGGCAGGGTTAACATAAGAGATACTGTAGTAGTACTGTAGTAGTTGCAAAGTATTTTCATATGGAAACTTTGGAGCGGTCATGAGGCCTCTGGTAGCCTTGGCCCCTGGGCAAGTGCACAAAACACCTATATGATAATCTGCCACTGTTAGGGCCACTAACAAAATCTTTGCCCTACTTAAATAAATTCTTGAAAATATTATCTATATTTTGACTGAACTTTTTGTCTTTCCACCATCTCTGATTACCTCTCATCTAGACTGATGTAACTACCTACTAATTGGTCTTTCACTCACTAAACTCTCTCCTCTACAATCTATTCTGCAAGTGCCTGCAGTCTATGAAAGTCACTGGACTGACTGCCCGTCTCCTTCTAAATACAGTTTAAAATAATCACCCTCATCCACAAAGCTCTGCACAATGCTGCATCTCCCTACCTGTACTCTCTCTTTTCAGTCTATTGCCCAACCAGTGCTCTTCGATTTTCGTTTATTCTCTTCCTTAATTTCTACCTCCGATCTCCAGGACTTCTCCCGAGTTGCACCAATTCTTTGGAATGCCCTACACCTATGTTATTACTCTGTATTGTCTTATTATATTTGTATATGCCCCCCCCCTGATTTGTAAAGTGCTATGAAATATGATGGCGCTATATAAATAAAGATTATTATTTGTAGAATAAATCTTAAAATTACCATATATACTCAAGTATAAGCCTAGTTTTTCAGGACAAAATTTGTGCTAAAAAACCCTAACTCGGCTTATACTCGAGTCAACTAAAAAAATAAAGTCAAAACTCACCTTTCTGACATCACCCGTAGGTCCTCTTTTGTCTGAGACAGTCTGAGACATAAGAGGACCTTCGGGGGATGTCGGAAAAGTGAGTACAGTGTTATTTTTATTTCCTACTACTGGGGCTGGGCAGGCTGTATGCTACAGGGGCTGGGCAGGCTGTATGCTACAAGTGCTGGGAAGACTGTATGCTACAGAGGCTGTGCAGGTTGTATGCTACAGGGGCTGGGCAGGCTGTATGCTACAGGGGCTGGCAGACTATATCCTGGGAGGCTTTGACCAATGCATTTCCCACCCTCGGCTTATACTTGAGTCAATAGGTTTTCCCAGTTTTTTTGTTGAAATTAGGGGTCTCGGCTTATACTCGGGTAGATAGGTACATGTGTAAATAATTCATGAGATTATCACAATATACCGATACCAATATACTGATGTCCCAAGCACAGGCTACTGTACAAGAACATTTCAACTTGAGAAAGTCATGGAAGGCGACATATCACCACACTATATTACAGCTGTGTATATGCGCGTGTCTCTCAGCTGTAACCATGTGGAGTGTGACTACTTTATTATGCGGCTCATTACTTGGCGACTCAGGTAAGTGATCCACTTATTAGGATAGCACCTGGCTCCGGTCTAGATAAATCAGATGAAGTGGCCGGAGAACTGGGTTTTAAATCAGTGTGACACCGCTATAATCTGGAGCGCTTATACCACCATCAATCATGGAGCATGGGTCTATTTTTACATGAGCAGAGCTAGACCTGATGATTTTGCATGCATTCTCCTCAAGGACATCCTAAAAATGAAGTCTTGTTATGTATAGCAGAAATTTCCCAATCCGCCCAATTCCAAGATAAGGTAAGCTATGAATGTAAATAATATAAATAGATACATATACAATATGTAGATTATAACACATGGTGGGGGTTAGTGATCATACGCTGGCACAGTGCAAGCCAGAAATTGTGATTATTTCAGGGCTTTTAGCAAAAAAAAATTATATATATCCCCTATTGCCATATAAATATATTGCATGTATTAAAGTACATGCCATGGTAATTTTGATAAAAACAGTAGAAAAAAATTAGGAGTAAGTAATAATTTAGTAATTTTTTTTTTTTTGTTAAATTGAAGTTGGCCTAATTTTTAGGATAGGCTTTCTAAACCAGAAAATAAACAAGATTGCAGCAGCATCTACTATGGCACATTACAATATACTCAGACTCGAAAAAGGCTTATAGCCACCCCAGCTGGGTTGAACTTGTGTACATAGTAGTCTTAAAGGGGTTGTCCCATTTCAGCAAATTGATGTTATTGTTTGTATAATAAAAAGTTATACTATAGCGTCTGCCCCGATACACCAAGAGGCAGAATCATTACCTATGGTGGTTTTTCAGAAGACGCACAGATATCCGAATGTTTGTAATATTACTTTTCTGTAAAGGTCCAAAGCTGTAATGTTCTGTGTCTATTAATCCTCTAGGCCAGTGATGGCGAACCTTTTGGAGACCGGGTGCCCAAACTACAACCACAACACAGTTATTTATTGCAAAGTATTTAAGTAGTTATTTTTGCTACTTGTTCTACCACAACTTTTAATCATATCGGCCTCCAGAGGACAACAAAACAGTTGAAAGAAGAAGAGCAAATTTGGACTAATGTTGTAGCATCTTGCTATGGTCCCCCTGGACAGGAAGCTCTAAAGATAATCCTCCCCTTTGCACATGTTCTACCTCTTCCTGCAGTCCCAAGCAATCAAGAATGTGTTGCTTTTAAATATCACTGAGAGCAGCAGTTATTGAGTCGCCTGTGACTGCAGGATGATTCTTTGAGTTCTATGTAGAGTGCTATATTGGTGCCCAAAAAGAGGGCTCCCGTGCCACCTCTGGCACCCGTGCCATAGGTTCGCCACCACTACCCTAGGCTATGCTGTAATCTCGCATTGCAGTTATAGTACTGTTACAACTTCATTACTAGATCATTAGTAACCTCTGTACAAACATCCAGATTGAATAAATAGGAATTTTATTCTGAGGCTAAGACACCAACCACAATATGACATATATGTAAATTGTTAATGTTTTTATAGTCTTACTATTAATGTGAGAACAAAGGTTAATCCTTTCCTGTAATTTCTCAAAGAACACTAAACGACCATAAGGAAATTACTGATAACATCCCATGTGGATGTGTGAGTCTTTATCCGCATGTGTTTGTTCAGGCCTGAAGGAATGGGCACGGCAGGTTTCATTGAACCCTGTGTGGAGACGCGTCACTGGATGAATGGCTTGTTGTGTAGAGCAGGACTGTGTCCTAGTGCTCTTGCTGCATCAATACTTTGCTTGTTTTAGCTTATATGTTGGGTTATATTTATGAAATGCTCTTTTTGTATACAGAATTCTCACATTTGTACTCAAAAGCCGTTTCACGAAAGCAGACAGAAGGGACACATGCTCCCCCCCCCCAAGAACCATATGTACCATATGTAGGAAGTGATTCCCGACTTGTGGCTACAATATTCATACAGCCCGGGACCCATGGTAGTCTTAATCCCTGCCTGTACTGTGACATTGCTGTGTGTATTATCCCTTTACTGTAACAGCACTGTGCACATTATCCTTGTACTGTGACATTGCTGTGTGCATTTTCCCTGTACAGGCAGTCTCCAGGTTACGTACAAGATAGGTTCCATAGGTTTGTTCTGCATTTGTATGTAAGTCAAAACTGTATATTTTATAATTGTAGATCCAGACAAGGGTGGATTGTAGATTACAGACACTTTACAGCTGATCATCGCAGTCTGGGACTATAGTAAAGCACCCAGAGAGCTTCACCAAAGGTCAAAGTGGGCAAAGGGGTCCGTCTTTAACTAGGGGTCATCTGTAAGTCAGGTGTTCTTAAGTAGGGGACTGCCTGTACTTTGTTATTACTGTGCGTGGTATCCCTGTACTGTGACATCACTGTATTATCTATTTACTGTAACCTCACTGTGTACATTACCTGTGTACATTACCCCTGTGCTGTGACATCACTGGATGTATTATCCCTGTACTGTAACATAACTGTGTGTATTATCCCTGTGCTGTGACATCACTGTGTGTATTATCCCTGTACTGTGACATCACTGTGTGTATTATCCCTGTACTATGACATCACTGTATGTATAATCCCTGTACTGTGACATCACTGTGTGTATTATCCCTGTACTGTGACATTGCTGTGTGTATTATCTCTGTACTGTGACATCACTGTGTGCATTATCCCTGTGCTGTGACATCACTGTGTATATTATCTCTGTACTGGGACATCACTGTGTTTATTATGCCTGTACTGTGACATCACTGTGTGCATTATCCCTGCACTGTGACATCACTATGTGTATTATCCCTGTACTGTGACATCACTGTGTGTATTATCCCTGTACTGTGACATCACTGTGTGTATTACCCCTGAACTGTGACATCACCGTGTGTATTATCCCTGTACTGTGACATCACTGTATACATTACCCCTGTACTGTGACATCACTGTGTGTATTATCCCTGTATGTGACATCACTGTGTGTATTATCCCTGTACTGTGACATCACTGTGTGTATTATCCCTGTACTATGACATCACTGTGTGCATTATCCCTGTACTGTAACATAACTGTGTGTATTATCCCTGTGCTGTTACACTACTGTGTGTATTATCCATGTGTTGTGACATCACTGTGTGTATTATCCCTGTACTGTGACATCACTGTGTGTATTATCCTTGTACAGGCGGCCCCCTACTTAAGAACACTCGACTTACATACGACCCCTAGTTACAAACGGACCTCTGGATATTGGTAATTTATTGTAATTTAGTCCTAGACTACAATAAACAGCTGTAACAGTTATCAAATGTGTCTGTAATGAAGCTTTAGTGTTAATATTAATTCTTATGACAACCCAACATTTTTAAAATCCAATTGTCACAGAGACCAAAAAAGTTCTGTCTGGGATTACAATGATAAAATATACAGTTCCGACTTACATACAAACTCAACTTAAGAACAAACCTACAGACCCTATCTTGTATGTAACCCGGGGACTGCCTGTACTGTGAAATTACTGTGTATTATCCCTGTACTGTGACATCAATGTGTGTATTATCACTGTACTGTGACATCGCTGATTGTATTTCCTGTCCTATAAAATCACATGCCTTATTCCTCTATTATGACATAATTCTGTTTATTATGTCTGTACTGTGGCATCACTGTCTATTATTATCTGTGCTTATAGAACGGCATACATTTTGTTCTTGTTTTTCTAACTTTATATTGTAATTGTTTTTATATTAAAAACAAACTTATAACTAAAGCAAATCACCATGTAAACAATCAAAAACATAAGAAAGAAATCTGCTCATGATATATGTGTCTCTGGCTTGTAGTCAGTCTGGTCACTGTACTGTATAAAGCTAATGCAATAAATCCATTCTGGTTAGTGAAAGGGAACTGATAAAGTTCTCATCTCCATGTGAATAGTGTGGAGGGGTGAGGTGTGCACAGAACTGGGTGTGTCTGTATGGGAGTACAATACGAGGAGGAGTGTGCTGTGTAATTTACTACTAGGCCTCGGCTTTGTTTACATGTTGCTAGGTGACGCATCTCTGATCCAGCAGTGTAACTGAGACTGTGCTGTGCCTGTGAGGACAGGAGACACTGCTACTAGGGGTACATAATACTACCATTCAGAAGCTTCTTATTAATTACAAGGTAATTCCAAAAACTCATTTTATTTGCTTTGTTTGCTACCAGAACTCCGTAATTTATTTTATGTGTATCCAAAAATGTATTTTTAAGGTTCCTTTCACACAAATGTTGTATTGTTTCACCAGACTTCGATCAGGATTTGGTCTGTGAAAAACCGACATTTTACACCCTGACTTGCAATAGTTGAGCATGCTGTGTAAGTGGAAAAAAAGCATCTCTGTCAAAAAAAGGGGCATTTATTAATTTGTGGCGCAGGGAGGCGCTGGAACCGTGCTATAACTTTTAGTGGGATGTGAGTTTGTGGCGCAAGGGATTGATGAATTGGCACACAGACTAAAATGTTTAGAACTACCTAGACTTAATTTTAAATGCTCTCTTTTTGTGCCACAAATTGCGCCCCCAAAAAAAGGAGTCGGAAAAATAGAAGCGCCAGAAAACAAGTTAAAAGAAAGAATAAGTCGAGAGTGTCAGAAAACACCAGTATTGTGGCGCTGACACTTCACAAATGAAGGAACAAGAGGCGGAAAAAAAAAAAAACTCCCAGTTTTCCGTTTTGGGATAATAAATGACCCCCATTGACTACAATGGGTCATTGTTCAATGCAAGTCCTGCATGTCAGAAACACATGCAGAACTCACGTGGGAAAAACGCTTGTGTGAAAGGGGTTTTCCATCAGATCTCATTCAGTTTTCTGTAAGATTTTGCTCAACGGGACACATGTATTTTGCCTTTTTCTTTCATTTTTGTAACTTTTCATGGAACTTCTGCTCATTTACAACTTTTTTTTTCTGCGAGTCTCCCTTTAAAGTTCGCCATTGTCTAGTTTTCTGCAGTGTTCCCTGAGTTATCACCTGAATCTAGATGTGAAAGTTGCAACTTTTTTTTTTTTTTTTTAAAGTAGTCACAAATTTTCGCACAAATCTAAGGGCTGCTCTTGACCAGATCTAGAAATTAGCTTAGGAGTGATTGTGACCTTTGGAGAATTTTGTGCTAAAAAGTTGCATATTCACTAAAAGATCAAACGCCACATGTATCAATTTGGAAAAAGGCTAAGACACCACTGATTAGCAGCAAAGTCAAGAAAAGTCTGAAAAAAACTGCTGGAAAAAGCTGAACTTATACATGTGCCCCATGGGGGATTTACTAATTCTGGCGCAAGTACGACTGTCGACATCAGAGATCAGTCTCCGGAAAGTACAGGCAGTCCCCGGGTTACATACAAGATAGGGACTGTAGGTTTGTTCTTAAGTTGAATTTGTATGTAAGTCGAAACTGTATATTTTATCATTGTAGTTCCCGACAATTTTTTTTTTTTGCCCCAGTGACAATTGGAGTTTCAAATTTTTTTGCTGTAATAGGACCAAGAATTATCAATAAAGCTTCATTGCAGACAATTTTAAGCTGATTATTGCAATCTGGGACTATTTTAAAGCATCCAGAGAGCTTCACCAGAGGTCACAGTGGGCAGAGGGGTCCGTCTGTAACTATGGGTTGTCTGTAAGTCGGGTGTCCTTAAGTAGGGGACCGCCTGTACAGCCGATTTATTAAAATGGCGCACGGCTGTAAGTAAATAATGGGTAGATGGTAATAATCAGTCGTGCGCCATAAAAATGCCGACATCAATGAGATGTGCGCCAAAATCTTACATGGACTGCACCTTAATTTTTCTCTCTGATAATTTTTTTCCTAGTTTTTTACTGTGCGGCAAAAATTGCGCCTAGAAATGCTGACAAAATACACATAAATGTGACGGATAATGTGGAAAAGTTAGGCCACGCCCACTTGCACAAAAAAAAAAAAAGACGGAGAAGTCGGGATAGTCAGAAACATCTGTTCTTTCTGGCGCAAACTCAGCATTATAAATGATCTGCAACAATTCTGCGCCCAAAAAAAACAAAAGATCCCGGCATTTTTTAGGCGCAGAGTGTTGTTTTATTTTCGCACATGGGGGCATATTTATCATACACTGGTTTCCGCCTCTTGATGTATCAGGACAGCCGGCTGCACAGTGTTTACCCTACGCCAGGCAGGTGGCGGATCGGGGCAAATAATCGCAAAAGCTAGCAATAAGCTAGCATTTGCGATTATTTCAGGCGTAGCGCAGAGGTCCTGATAAATATGCCCCATGATGTTTATCAGTTTTAAATGTGTTTCCTGTTCTCAGTGAATGTGTAAATGTGTTTAATGGATCAGTGAAAAACACTTTGGGGCATTTATTATTGACTTTCCAAAAGGTTTTTGCAGATTTTTTTTGATTTTCTTGCTGCGCCTTGAGCACCATATTTATGGTGTCTACGCCACAATATATTTTTCCGACACTCACGCCTTTTCTCCGGTCGCTCAATCTGACACTTTCCCTGCACTACTCGATTTACACTTTATTTGGTACAATATTTGGCGCACAATTGGACCAGTTAAAAGCTGGTCCAACAAGTTCTATTTCACCTTCATGAATTTGAAGGTCAGTTCAGACCCTTGCAGCATTTCTTTAAGCCCTTGCGCAAAAACCAACATCCCAATCTAAATTATCTCAGGATCCAGGCGTCACAACAGCGGACCATGCGGCACTATTAATGAACGCCCCTATCTGCATTGTGTCAGATTGCAACATCATTGATCCGTTACTATAGTTTGAATGGACTTTTTATGTTACATAAAAACACATCTATGAATACATTTCCGCTTCAAGTCTTAGCGGGTCACACATGGGTTTGTGATGGACAGGACTTCTAGCCATTTTATTTAGATTGGCTTAATTCAGAAATTAGCTTTTCTCATAAACACTTGCACTGCTGCTTGATACTTGCGGCAGGATGCATCAAAAGCCCTTTGCACTCCGACAAAATTTAAGTCCAATACATTTATTCTCTTATCCTGTAGAAAACATAAGCCACATTCTACCATCGTGAATAACGCTATAAATACGGATCGAAATTGCACATGAAAAACTGACCAAAATCTGACAGAAAACTGTCATATTTTCACTGACCAAATTCTGATGAAATGTTTCTGATGATTTCTGCATGAAAATGGAGACTTTGGTGTATTTGCTTGAGTCACAGTGGATATGCAAAATATAGAAAATCGCCACTTTTTTCTGGTCTTATTTTGATGATATTTTTGTGGCCAGTTTCTATGTTCAGTGTAAAATCCAGACACCCACTGCAGATGCTTTTTAGGCTACTGTTTCTGTACAGTAATCATTGAGCAGGCAAAACATCAACCAGGGGTGACTGTCCTTGATAAGGGATCATCTAGGCCAGTCATGGCAAACCAACACCCACTTATTTTCCATCAAGTGCCAACATGACAACTTATATAGTAACTAGAGATGAGCGAACATACTCGTCCGAGCTTGATGCTCGTTCGAGCATTAGCGTACTCGAAACTGCTCGTTGCTCGGACGAATATTTCTCCCGCTCGAGAAAATGGCATCTCCCGCCGTTTTGCTTTTTGGCGGCCAGAAACAGAGCCAATCACAAGCCAGGAGACTCTGCACTCCACCCAGCATGACGTGGTACCCTTACACGTCGATAGCAGTGGTTGGATGGCCAGATCAGGTGACCCTGGAATAGACTAGCCCCTGCCCACGCTGCTTGGATCATTCTGTGTCTGGATGCCGCTAGGGAGAGAGCTGCTGCTGGTCAGGGAAAGCGTTAGGGTGTTCTATTAGCTTACTGTTAGGCAGGAGTGATTGTACAACAACCCAACAGCCCTTCTTAGGGCTACAATAACGTTATACTTTCTTTTTTTATTTGCTTGTGGCTGGGCTTGCTGGCATTAGTAGTGCAGCTAGTACCATATTGTGAGGAATTTGCAGGGGGACTTGCTACCGTTGTGTTTAGCTCTTAGTGACACACATATCCACCTCAAACACCAAAGTGGGACAATTTATTAGGGGTTTGATTAGAATTAGGCAGAGTCTGCTGATTTTTTTTTTTTTTTTTTACCTTTATTTCATTTTATAGCTCAAACTCATCTTGCAAAACAGTGTGCTTTCAGTGTAGGCTACAAAATAGCCATAGGAGAACCCCAACGGCCTACTTAGGCCTACAATAGCGTTATATTTTCTTTTTTTTTGTTTGCTTGTGGCTGGGCTTGCTGGCATTAGTAGTGCAGCTAGTACCATATTGTGAGGAATTTGCTGGGAGACCTGCGACCGTTGTGTTTAGCTCTTAGTGACACACATATCCACCTCAAACACCGAAGTGGGACAATTTATTAGGGGTTTGATTAGAATTAGGCAGAGTCTGCTGATTTATTTTTTTTTTACCTTTATTTCATTTTATAGCTCAAAGTCATCAGGCACAGCACAAAATCCAGTTGTGTGCTGTCAGTGTAGGTTAGAAACTAGCCATAGCAATAGGATAGCATCGTTTTGTTAAAAAAAAAATAAAAAAAAATAAACAAAAAAAAAAATAAAATAAAAGTTTACACTTTAATTTGGAAAATGTTTAACCCGAGGGCTAGGGGTAGAGGACGAGGGCGTGGACGTGTGTGTCCAACTACTGCAGGGGTCAGAGGCCGTGGTCCTGGGCGGGGTGAGACACCACCTGCTGATGAGGGAGCAGGGGAACGCCGCAGAGCTACACTCCCTAGGTTCATCATGTCTCAAGTTACTGGGACTCGTGGTAGAGCACTGCTGAGGCCAGAACAGTGCGAAGAGGTGATGTCGTGGATTGCGGACAATGCTTCTAGCCATTTGTCCACCAGTAAGTCTTCCACGCAGTCCACCCATGTCACTGAAATCAGCACTCCTCCAGCTCTTCCACCTCAGCCTCCTTCCGCCCAGTCTGCTCCCTCCCAGCAAAATTTGGCTTTTGAACCGCCATACTCTGAGGAACTGTTTTCTGGACCCTTCCCACAGTCACAAACCACTTGTCTGGTTGCTGCTGAGCAATTTTCCGATGCCCAGGTTTTCCACCAGTCGCAGTCTGTGGGTGATGATGACATTTTTGACGTAGTGGAAGAAGTGTGTAAAGAGGTGTCGGACGATGAGGAGACACGGTTGTCAGGCAGTGGTGAAGTTGTTGTTAGGGCAGGAAGTCCGAGGGGGGAGCAGACTGAGTGATCGGAGGATGATGAGGTGACAGACCCAAGGTGGGTTGATAGGCCGGGTGAACACAGTGCTTCTGAGACGGAGGAGAGTCCTATAGCAGAACAGGTTGGAAGAGGCAGTGGTGGGGCCAGACGGAGAGGCAGGGCCAGAGCTGGTGCATCAGCGCCAAATGTTGCCCGTAGTCAAGCTCCCGTGGAGAGGGCTAGATTTTCAGAAGTCTGGAGGTTCTTTAAAGAAACACCGGATGACCGACGGACTGTGGTGTGCAACCTTTGCCAAACCAGGATCAGCAGGGGTTCCACCACTACTAGCTTAACTACCACCAGTATGCGCAGGCATATGAATGCTGAACACCCCACTCAATGGCACCAAGCCCGTTCACCTCCGGCTGTGCACACCACTGCTCCTTCTGCTAGTCAGCCCCCTGCCCAGGACCACGGCCGTAACCTGGTGGCGGCTCTGCAACTCGGCAGACTGACACATGTGCCATGCCTGGCCCATGTGTTAAATCTCATAGTTCAGCTTTTCCTCAAGACATACCCCAATCTGTCTTATTTGCTCACGAAGGTGCGCCGCATCTGTGCGCATTTCAGGAAGTCCAGCACAGATGCTGCCACTCTCAGGGCAGCGCAGCGCCGCCTCCAACTGCCCGCTCACCGACTGTTGTGCGACGTGCCCACGAGGTGAAATTCAACATTAACCATGTTATCCAGAGTTTACCAGCAGCGCAGAGCGATTGTAGACTGCCAGATGTCAACTTCCACCAGAACTGGTAGTCAGGTCAGTCAACTTCCTCAAGTCTACAATGAGTAGTGGATGTGGATGTCTGATATCTGTCAGGTGCTGAGTAACTTTGAGGAGTCAACACAGATGGTCAGTGGCGATGCCGCCATCATCAGCCTCACCATCAAGCTGCTTGGCCTGTTGAAAAACTCTCTGGTCAGCATGAAGTCGGAAGCTTTGCGCTCTTCACAAGAGACGGGGGAAGAAGATTCCCTAGTTGATAGCCAAAGCACCCTTAGGTCTGTTTCTCAGCGCATATCGGAGGAGGTGGAGGAGGATGAGGAGGAGAATGTTGGCGAGACAGAAGAGGGGACCATTGTTCAGTCCTTCACTGTTCAGCGTGTATGGGCAGAAGAAGAGGAGTTGGAGGAGGAGGAAATAGGCAGTCAGGCCAGTGAGGGGGAGTGAATTCTTGCGCGTTGGGACTCTGGCACATATGGCAGATTTCATGCTAGGCTGCCTATCCCATGACCCTCGCGTTCAAATAATTTATTCCAGCACCGATTACTGGGTATTCACTCTCCTGGACCCACGGTACAAGCAAAATGTTTCCACTCTCATCCTTGGAGAGGAAAGAAGTGTGAGAATGCATGAATACCAGCAGGCCCTGGTGCACAAGCTGAAACAGTATTTCCCTTATGACAGCGCTAGCGGCAGAGGGCGTACTACTGCGGGACAAGTAGCAAGGGAGAGTAGGCGAGCAGGCAGCTTTTCCAGCACTGGCAGGGGTACGCTTTACAAGGCCTTTGCCAGTTTTATGTCACCCCAGCAAGACACTGTCACCTGTCCCCAGTCTCGGCAGAGTAGGGCTGATCTTTACAGAAAGATGGTGAGGGAGTACGTAGCTGACCATACCATCGTCCTAAATGATCACACAGCTCCCTACAACTACTAGGTTTCAAAGCTGGACATGTGGCACGAACTGGCGCTGTACGCCTTGGAGGTTCTTGCCTGCCCTGCTGCTAGCGTGTTGTCCGAGCGGGTTTTCAGTGCAGCTGGTGGCATCATCACAGATAAGCGTACACGCCTGTCGACTGACAGCGCTGACAGGCTGACGCTTATCAAGATGAATAAAGCCTGGATTTCTCCGGATTTTCATTCTCCACCAGGTGAAAGAAGCTCAACCTGAATAATGTATGCACTCCTCCTCCTCATTGTCCAACTTCTCCTCCTCTTTGTACACTAAAGCATAGGGCCAACTGGCTCTAGCTATAGTACTCTATGTATTTAATTTTTCTGGAGGGCCACCTACCCAGTCCTCTGTTTTAAGCAATTTTTGGGAGTGCCACATACAGGCACTCAATCTATTTAATTTTTCTGGAGGACCACCTACCTGCTCCTCTGGTTTGAAAAATTTTTTGGACTGCCACATACAGACACTCAATTTATTTAATTTTTCTGGAGGACCACCTACCTGCTCCTCTGGTTTGAAAACTTTTTTGGACTGCCACATACAGGCACTATCCAAATTAAATTGTCTCCATAGCAGCCTCCACATGTCGTCTTTTTAGCTGGCTCCACACGTTGTCTCCATTGCTACCTCCACACGTCATCGCCATAGCTGCCTCCAAAAGTCGTCCATATAGCTGCCTCCATACATTGTCTCCTTATGAAACGAACTGTGTCAGTCAGAATTTTGGGTTGTTTTCATGGATTCCACATCAAACTTGTTAACTTTGTCGCCACCATGCTGTGTAATCCACAAAATATACTGGCAAACTTTTATCATTTACCGATATTATTTCAGCGCTTCTTGCGCATCTGTTTACATTCCCCTCACCCGCCATATCCTAAACTTATAAGAACGCTACTACACTTGATCTTATACAAAAGGTTCTTAGAAGTGCTGTTTGGGGAGTAGCCTAGAGACAGGGGCTTGGATTGGCGAAAGCTCGCCTGGCAGCGGAGCGCCAGCTCCATCTCAAGATCCAACTAACATAGTTTTAACTGCAGCACCTTTAATCTACTACTAGTTCACTGCCTCCATACATCGTCCCCTTATCAAACAAGCTGTGTCAGGCAGAATTTTGGGTTGTTTTCATGGCTTCCACATCAAACTTGTTAACTTTGTCGCCACCCTGCTGTGTAATCCACAAAATATACTGGCAAACTTTGATCATTTACCAATATTATTTCAGCGCTTCTTGCGCATCTGTTTACATTCCCCTCACCCGCCATATCCTAAACTTATAAGAACGCTACTACACTTGATCTTATACAAAAGGTTCTTAGAAGTGCTGTTTGGGGAGTAGCCTAGAGACAGGGGCTTGGATTGGCGAAAGCTCGCCTGGCAGCGGAGCGCCAGCTCCATCTCAAGATCCAACTAACATAGTTTTAACTGCAGCACCTTTAATCTACTACTAGTTCACTGCCTCCATACATCGTCCCCTTATCAAACGAGCTGTGTCAGGCAGAATTTTCAGGTGTTTCACCAGACACATAGTGGAACTCGGCCCATCTGTCGCCGCCATGCTGGAGACCTGAAGTTGCAATCATAGCAGCTCAATATGGATGCCACATACTGTCGCTCTTAATCATGGAACCATTTCCATAAAAACAATTAAAAATAGAACCACTATGCTATTCCATTATTCCTAGGTGAAATATTCAAACGACCCAGCCTGATTTGAAAATTATAATTTTTTCAAAGTAAACGCTTCTGGCCCCCAGGCCCATTTTGGGTGGGGAGGAGCCGAGAGACAGGGGCTTGGACAGGCGAAAGCTCGCCTGGCAGTGGACCGCCAGCTCCATCCAAAGATTAGGCAGCCCCAGAGGCATCCATGCATGCTGCCCCTGCTGTTTCCTGTCCATTTTGCCTCCACGATCCTCCACAGCGTCCACCAATGTCTCATTTCAACTCTCTATACCCCAGATGCTGGAGCACGAGAGGCTATGCAGCACATCATCCCCTTATCAAACGTGCTGTTTCAGGCAGAATTTTCAGGTGTTTGACCAGATACATAGTGGAACTCGGCCCATCTGTCGCCGCCATGCTGGAGACCTGAAGTTGCAATCATAGCAGCGCAATTTGAATGCCCCATACTGTCGCTCTTAATCATGGAAGTCGTCTCCATGGCTGCCTCCACATGTCGTCCCCTTATCAAAAGAGCTGTGTCAGGCTCATTTTTTGGGTGTTTCACCAGATACGTTATGGAACTTAGTCAGTATGTCGCCACCATGCTGTGTTATCAACTAAATATACCGTCAACCTTTTGTTCACATAGGAAATCATTTCAGCGCTTCCTGCTCACCTCCTTTGGTTCCTCTCTGCCACCCATTGGTTTGAAGCCTGAGTCCATTTAGGGTATGTCACCATGACACTCTCTAGCCTGCCGCTGCTGCCGCTGCCTCTGCATGCCGTCCCTTATAGTGTCAGGGTCAATTATTGGATGTTTTAGATGCTATCTAGCCTCATTCGGTCACTCTGTCATGGCCATGCTGTTGCCCATAATTTTTGCATAATGGTGCGATTAAGCAGCCTCAGAGGCATCCATGCATGCTGCCCCTGCTGTTTCCTGTCCATTTCCGTGGTGTTTCCATCCTTTTCTGAGGTTCCCAGGTGTTTGGCCAAGCTTCCCTGTGCAAAGCCTTGGTCCCCTTGAAAAATGCTCGAGTCTCCTATTGACTTCAATGGGGCTCGTTATTCGAGCACTCGAGCATCGGGAAAAGTTCATCTCGAATAACAAGTACCCGAGCATTTTAGTGCTCGCTCATCTCTAATAGTAACTTATTGCTCCCTGTTCTTCCACAACATTCAATTGTTTGGCCTTCTCAGGCCTCTAATACAGCTGAAAGCAGGAGGGCAAATTCATTGTAGCTTCTCTCCAGGGTCTCTCTATATAGGAAGTATCATGGGGCCAGCAAGGGGAGCTCCAAAAATTTTCCGACCCTGTTTACACCTGCTCACTCTTGCTGCATTTCCAATCAGTCAAGGATGTGTCACCGTAAAAGAACATTGGGAGCAGCATCTCAAGTTGTCTGGGACTGCAGGAAGATCCAAGTCTTTTCTGATGAACTTTGCTCTGGGGAGACAGCCTGGGTGCCCACAGAAAGGACTCATAGTGCCACCTCTGGCACCCGTGCCATAGGTTCGCCATCACTGATCTAGGCTCTAACTACCCCAGGTCAGTATCATGTTATACAGCAGCTTTCATTTGCAACTGGTTCTGCTACATAAACCCAAGTTACAATGAATTCTGTTATGTATGAAATGATACTTCTCCTATAGGACTGTACTGACAAGTTATGACTTGAGAGTGCTTCTGTACAGAGTAACGACTTATGAAGCTAGAGCTCTGGAGGCTCTTGTAACATCCCCCAGAGACATTCTGGCTCATTTGCATAATTTCAAAAATTAAATGTGCCCTCCATCAGAGCTGTGCAAGGGGGCGCCAGATTCATAAAGAATGTGCAGCAGAAATCCTGAATCTGGCGCCCCCTGCACACTACACAGGCAAACTGCATTCAGTGCAGTTTGCTTTGTTGTTAGTATATGTACCCCAAAGTCAGAACTATAGCCAATAGATTATCACAGATAAAGGGGGTTGGAAAATTAGTGAAAATAGTCTGAAAATGATGTAACATAATATAATAAACCATTCTCAGCTCACTTAATTTCTGCTGCCCTTTGCCTTGGTGCCATGCCGGTAATATCCTGTATCCTAAAAAGTAAAAGGTAGAGCAGTTTGGCTGGGGATCGGGAAGTGTTGGCATAGGGGATTGGTGATGGTTATGTGACCTTATGTCAAAAAAAGATTGATCTTGAAAAGAGCTTTAACTTTTCTTGACCATTCTTGGTTAATCGGTCCACGAGACAACCAAAAATCAATTATTTACTGAGCACTGACCCATTCTGACCCGGTGGAGGGAACAAATAAAAAACACTCTTTTCCATTTATCTGCTTCAGTTTTTCTGAGAACAGAAAAATAAATCTATTAAAACTTAAGTGCCATAGACAATAATTGTTTTCTCCACCATGTCTAGGGTAGCTCATGCGTCTTTGACGTCTCATATTACCTTTGACATTGAAACCATTATTTTGCCATTCCACAAATTCTGTAACAAATCATCATAAGTCCTAAGTAGTGAATGGTTGGCAATGGATCTGTAAGCATTTGGGTGCAATGCAATTTGTTTTCTTTTGCCAATCCATCAGAATCACACAGAACCTCACTGTAAATCACTTCCTTGTGGTGGCTGACATGTGTAGAGTGCTTCCTATATCAACTAAGAAGAAAGCAGAAATACACATAGGAGGTGGTTCTCTGATTAAAATATATGAGCAAGAAAGGCTTGTGTTGAGGTGTACGGCTTCTTCAGACAAATTCAGGCAAATTCAGACAAACTACTGCACACAATTGTTTGTCCAATTAAAAGGTTAGTCTTCAGAATGTAAGTCTACGGAGGGTGTAAGACAAGGAAGGGGTGCATGCATATTTTACAGGTCACTAACACCATTTTCGTTTAGCAGTCTCCAACATAGATTAAGTCTAAAATTTTGGACAAGTAAATTAGCGTGCAGATGTAACACAGGGTCTGGGAACAGAGGACATAGATAGTGGATCATAAAACGAATCCTCTTCCCAACTGTCACTTCCTATTATCCTGTCCAACCTGTAGACAACTAGAAAACAATCCCTCCCTTCACCAAAGTGCAAAACATGTAGACCAGGACAAAACGATACAACCAGCTATGTGTCAGGGTTTGGGGCCAGTGAGCCCCCTGGATCACCTACGCAGATGGTATTAGCCGACACCTGGGACCAGAGTCTAAGTGGCACCGGGTCTTCACCAGAGCCCGACAAAAGCAGGATGGACTTGTTGCGGCAGGGCGCCACCAGGTCATTCCACAGGTGCGACTAGCGGTGGCATCCAAGGTTGCGGTACAGAATCAGTGTTCAGGCTCACGGTTGGGTACAGGCAGGTTGTCAGGGCTGGCTTCAGAGATGCAGAGGTCAGAGTTCAGGTTCGGGGTTGGCAACAGGAGATCAAGGCAAGGCAGGTGCAGGAACACAACTTTCTCTTAGGCTGTGAGCCCATAGATCCGGCGGGGAATGATGGGAACCGCCGGTCTTTAAGGAAAACCTGGAAGTTGCCAACGCCAATCAGCGGTGCGCTGGACCTTTAAACCTTTGAGTGCCGGTGCGCGCGCCCTAGGGAGCGGGGATACGCTCGGCCTAGCCTGGACGGAAGCAGGATCGCGGAGAGGTATGGTAAAATATAAATTTTGTTGCAGAGTTACAGAAACAGGAAATAAGTGCCATTAAACTTACTAGTCTATTGACACTTCAAAAAACATTCAGATGCAGTTTTGAAGCCCTCGGTAGAAGAACCATCTTCCACCAAATGTCCATGAGTTCGAAGTACATTCAAGCTACAGTCTTAAATACCTTTCTACAGAACAATTTGGTCCTAAGTGGGAAGTTGTGAAAAAACCCTTAAGGGGAATGGATAAGTAAATTACAATTAGTTTGCATATAGGGATGTAAATGATTTTGCAATAAACTGCTATTTGATCTTTTTAGGACTCAACAAAATGTCTGAAGATCAGAATCTAGAGAAGTTCTTGAACGAAGTGGATGAGATCTGTAAGTGGCTAATAATTTATAATTATTTTGATTATTTTGTAATTTTTAAATTAGGTTTTTAGGTTTAAATTTTTTCAAACTGGTAATTGAATCAGTTAGATTATGTTCATATAATGTTTATATATATATTTTTTTATTTAAATAGCAACACCATTTTCCGCAGCACTTTGCAGATTATGGGGGGGGGGGTATATACAAAGAAAATAGGTCATTACAAGCAAAGTAACAACATTGTCATATGTAATAATAGGAGTAAGGGCCCTGTTCCCAAGAATTTACATTCTATGAGGAAAACATGTTGACACTTGTACAATGCTCCAGCCATTCTTTATAAAAGATCAGAATAAATAAAATAATTGGATAAAGAAATAATTCTGCTTTTTGAACCCGTCATCAGCCGCCATCATATAGACTGAATGGGCCTGCAGTGAGGGAAGAGTTCACAGGGTGGGTTGGTGAAAATAGAGTTGAAGTTTCATGCAGTTAGGGAATGTAATAAGCCTTTCTGAGTGGATGGGATTCAAGAGCATGTTTGAAGCTTTGGAGGTTGGGTATTAGTCTCATGTCAGGTGTAGGGCATTCCAGAGAATCGTTGCAACTCACCAGAAGTCCTGCAGATGTAAGAGTCATAGCAACTGCCAAGGGGCCCGCCAGGGACACGGGCCCGTACTTGGCAGTGAGTCCCGGGCCTCTGTTGTGGCCCTGGCTGTAGTTACGCCCCTGGATGTAATGGGCAGGGCAGCACAGTGGTATTATTGAAACCGCACACTGAGTTGAATTTAGTGGTGGCCACCATCCTCTTGCTCCTTGCAGTAGGCTCCTCTGTACAGGTTATCAGGAGGGAGAGAGAGGGAGAGGAGGAGACTGACTGCCTGTAGCCAATCCCGGCTCTCAATGTCAGCAGCACGGGAGACTCAGCTTGATGTAGAGGAGAGAGAGAGAATGGCAGCATGTGGAGAGAAGAAGTAGCCTCCATAGCAGATCGGGAATCGGACACAGATAAGTCCTCCCCTCCCCCGATTCTCTCCCTGTCTTAGTCTTCTTTAACCATTTAGTGTCCTGTGTGCAGGAGCAGCTATGAAGCTCTCCTTAGTTTGTCCCTAAAGCACATACAGACCCCCCTCTTCCCCACCACCAGGACATTTGTGGGTTTCTTTTCTTGTGTTTTTATTTTAAGGTTTTGGACTTGTTTTATTTATTTGAGAAGGTAATATATCAGCCAGCTTAGTCTGCAAGGTTTTCCAACTTTTTATTAAAAAGTTGTACAAAAGTCGCACAAAAGTCTCAAACTCTTCTGCAACTTCTTCTAAAGTTTTTCCTATGACATCTTTTATGTTGTCCTTATAAAAACATACACTTGGTCAACAAAATACCAAATGGTTGTTTCCATTCTAACTGTATTATGCCACAATAACCAGTCCTCTATCCATATTTATACATAGAATAAAGCCTATACATATCAACCTACATAATATAACCAAGCATTCATAATTACCTTGTTTAATCTAGTGTAGGACTAGAGGAAGTGGATTAGGCACCCCAACGCACGTTCCGTGTAGTCATGCTTCCTCAAGGGGTTATTAGGCAAGATAGTGATATACATTTTAATACTCATGGCATAAAAAGGGATCAGATGGTCGGTTTGGATGAAGCAGGATTGCAACAACTAGTGAATTTATTTTTATTATTTAGTTCATAAGGACAAACAATTTTCCATTTCAATTACAAATTTTTCTCTTCTACAGCTGATATTTTACATGCTCTAAACTCTGAAGACATGTCTTCTCAAGAAAGAGCCATCTTAAAAGCTGATCAAAAACTTGCTCGAATAAAGAAGGAAGAAGAAGATCAAGATGGAATCAGAACGAAGAGTAACAGGACACTTATCAATACGTCTGGTCGTTCATCTCTTCCATCTGTAAGATCTGTATACTTTCTGTTTTCTAGTCATTGGGGCAGATTTATCAAGCAGTCTGAAAGTCAGAATATTTCCAGTTGCCCATGGCAACCAATCACAGCTCAGCTTTCATTTCACCAGTGCTCATGAATATTTTAAAGGGGAGCTGTGATTGGTTGCCATGGGCAATTGGAAATATTCTGACTTTCAGACTGCTTGATAAATCTGCCCCATTATTTTTAGCGGTTCAAAGGGGCTATCCACTGCTTTAAATGTTTTATCAAAAACTAACAATGGTTAAAAAAAATATTACAGAAATACTAACCCCACCTTTCACCTGTTGCACTAGCTCATCAACCATAGGAAACTCAGTCTTACAAACATTGCATAAAAGTGGAGAGTATGCCCAGTTTGTGGCTGTTCCAGGGTGGGTAAGTGGTGAGGGAATTTGCCACCAAGATGAAGGATTGTATGCAAATGAGCCTGAGGGGCTCCAGCTCCATAATTGTTAATGGAACTTGGAGCCCCTGAGTCTCATTTACATACAGTGTTTCATCCAGGTGGTAGATGACCATTAAACTGAAAGAAAACTGTAAATTTTTGGAGGTATGTAGTAAGAGTCTTATCAGTACTTTTGTGCTAGGTTACATTTCCCAGAAAAGTTATTTTTAACACTGACAAAATGGTTGACCCCCCCCCCCCTTCCCTATCATTGCAGTAAAAATTGTGTAGTTACAAGTCTATATTTTATGTTAATCATTTTTAATTTATTTAAAAAATCAATAAAGAAGATGATAATATTAAACGCTGATTAAATAAGGCAGAAAGGGAGTTGATAAAGAATGTCACAGGAACAGATATATTTAACAAAGTATATTACAAAGTTTTTTTAACATCATCTGTATTATTGATTTTTGCAATTTTGTTGAAAATTTAGTAATGCTTTAAGTTCTGTATGGATAAGGATTGTGCGTTTTAAAAAATACAGATTAAAGGGATGCAGCTATGGGGGCTATGCCACACTTAAGATATGAAACCGAAAAACTCACTTTAGTCTATAAACAGAACCTGTCATCACTTTTGCACATATACAGCTAGTAACAGATTCCTATATAGTCCTATTAACTAACAGACACCCTTCTTTTAGCTAAAAATTGTTTTCCTTACATCCGCAAAAATCAACTTTAAGTTATATATCCTGGCATCAGAGAAGGTTTGTCATGCTCAGCTGGCCCCTCCCATCTAATCCTCCCCATGTCCCATGCCTCTTCTCAGCATGCCATGTGAACAGGGTGACATCATCACAGGTCTTTTACCCTCCTAACATTAGCAAACCATACACCCTTCATATATCTGATCACATGAACACAGACACTTCCATGAACTACAATTCCTGCCCATGCCTCCATGGACACTTACTCCTCCTCATCCTCCATGGAGACTGCTGTAATTTCATGTGATCTGATACATACACGAGGTAGATGTTGCAGATGTAACAGGATGATGTAATCCTGGTCACATGACTTTAAGTGCCCAATGATGTAACAGAGCTCTCTCTCTTCCACCCAGCAGAATATCATAGCACTTAGACCTGTCAATCAGGAACAAGGAGGCAGGGCAATGCAATTCAAATTTAATATGCAGGATTCAATTAGTGGTGAGTTGCATTTCAGTTAACAAAGTGATTTTTTTAACATTGCAGCTGTTGAAATTAACCATTTAGAGATAAGGGAATGCTTTTTTAACATAGTGTTTAATTACATTTTTTTGGGTGGGTTAATTTGAATGACAGGTTCTTAAAAGACAACCTGTCTCCTTGCCTGGCATCTATGACATTTTTTCTATATTTCTGACTAAATAAGCCACTGTAGCATCTTTTCCTAAAAAAAAACTTGACAATTAAGTGTGGCCATCTCTCTTGTCAAGGGGGTGTGCCTGTGGTACTCACTACTCTAATTGGATGACATCAGACTGTGCAGGGACACACCCTTAATGGTAAGGCCAGTTGTTCAATGCATTCCTACATTTTTGGGAGTAATTGCAGCAGAATGGTACAGTGAAAAGTTCTTAAAAGCTGCTCTAAAATTGTTATTTTGGGGGGGGGATGTTATGACAGGAGACGAACCCTACCGGATCTGCTGCATTTAACAATGAAAGTAATGAGGTTGTGAAGGTTACAACATTAGGTGATGTACTCTGTTATTATAAGCATTTGTGGTTTACAATTGCTTGGATTAGTATACGGTCCTCGAGGTGGTAGTTACCTTGAATACACCACTGATTACTTTATGAATCATAATCAAATCTGAACTACGTCAAAGCTGGATATAGCAGACCAGAGTCCCTCTGTATGGATAGAAATAGGTAGAAAGTAACTATTTAACACTTGCTTAAAATTATCTCCAATGAACATCAATTGATTTTTCTTTTCTTTCCTTCCCTTTTATGCAATCGAGAAGTCTGAGATGAGTCAAGGTAAGAATATCTAGCTGAAAGGGATTTTTCAAGACTAGAGGAAAAAAACTACACACTTACAAAATGTATGCAAATACTTAATGGCCAGACTTTTGACATAAATGTGGCAACCTTTGCAAATCAGCACTGGGGCGCCCCATTAGTTTCCGGGTTTTGTGTTGTGGTGGACACAGTGCAGCCGCGACACAAAACTGGCTCAATAACTTCATACATACATGTGTAAGCAGTTTGCACATGTATGTATGTATGTATATATGTATGTGCAAAATGCTCCGGAAAACTGGTACAGCCAATTTTTTTAAAGAGCGCCATTGTGTCTGCCGGTGTATAGCCTTTGCATCGGAGGTCATTGTATGGCACCAGGGAGGAAAGTCTGAATGTCTGTGCTGGTCTTGTTGGGTTGGGAAGAGGTCAGCTTAAGAACCATGCCGTAAATCCCACTGAATTCAGTAGACTTCCTGCAAGACCTATACTCTGACCCACTGCTGGAAGTTTCCATTTCAAGGCTTGCATCCCCCATGTTTCTGATTGTGTGTGTGTGTGGGGGGGGGGGTGCAGCAGTTTGATCCCACTTATACTTCCATCCTCCATCCTGTGAAGATAAATGTGTTTTAGGGGAAAAAAAACTTTAATGAGATATGTGAACATCCATGCCAAGTCTTCCTCTGTCCGCAGAGTGAGGCTTAGGTAGGTGGAATTAATTTTCCTTTGTGTTTTGTGTGATCTGTGGCTTAGGCTACTGATGTGTTCTGATTGATTAAGCCACACCCTGCTCTTGGCCGCCCAGCTCTGACCAGCAGGGGTTATTAGAGTGATGGATGGCTGATCCAGTCAGCTGTTAGAGGAGGCCTTCAGGAACTTTTTTATATACTTGTCTGGTCCCATGTCATCTTGCTGGTTCTAGTAGTCTCCTCATACACTTTCCCTATTTCTGCATCTTGCTACCTTGCTTTTCTTTGTATTCTACCTCTGCTACATTTATTCAACTTCTCTCTAGTTAGACCCAGTTCTGGACGACTCCTCTTCTTTGTCTGTATCTGTTGTTTGTCCCTCTGTGTCCATGTGTGTATGCTGGTTTTTCGCTGGTATCATCCCACCCAACTGCTCCACGATTCAGCAGTTGCTAGACAAAGTAAGCTCTCCTTATTCACCTTGCAGTGTTTGTTAGTTAGGTTACTGATATTGGTTTGCTATATCTGCTTTAGGCAGGGAAGTAGCCTGCAGAAGCATTGCAGGGTGAGTTTGCCACCGCTTCCCAGTCTGATAGCTTGTGCCAATTCTGGTTGTGCCTGCGTGTTTTACTGATCAGGTAACTGACAGAGGATATTACAATTTCTTTAAATAAATGCTTAGATTCTTAGTTACTCCGCCAGATGTCGTTTCAATGACTTATGTTCAGAATATCATGATATTATGTTACGGAAAGTCATGTCATAAAGTGGTAAATCTACATTATTTCCTAGAACTATGTGGTAGGGATGAACATTGACTCTTGTACATCTACTCTGGTAAAATGCACAAATATAATAATGTCCTTCGTATTTCTTCCACTAGAAAGCTTCATTGCCCTTCTGGAAAAAGATGCCAGTGAACGTACAGAAAAAAGAAGACAGAATAAAGCTCTAGCAACTGGTAAATGGAATCAGGAAGCAGATTATTCATATACGTGTATCTGGTTAACGTGGCCTTAGTGTGTTTAGATACTAACTTAACACATCAAATGGGCTGTTTCCTGTATTAACTAAAATTACAGAGTTGTCACGTCTGATTAATGAGTTAACCCCTTAAGGACGCAGGGTATTTTCGCTAATTTCTCGCTCTCCATCTTCAAAAATCCATAACTTTTTCATTTTTCCGTGTACAGAGCTGTCTGAGAGCTTATTTTGTGCGTAACAAATTTTACTTTCCCATGATGTTATTTATTATTCCATGCCATGTAGTGGGAAGCCGCAAAAAAATTCCAAATGTGGAAAAATTGAAAAAAACTGCATGTGCGTCATGTTCTTGTGGGCTCAGTTTTTACGACTTTCACTCTGCGCTCCAAATAACACCTCTACTTTATTCTTTGGTTTGGTGCGATCGCGGTGATACCAAACTTATCCAGGTTTTATTGCGTTTTAATACATTTTCAAAAATTAAACGAATGTGTACAAAAAAGAAAAAAAAAATTTTGCCATCTTCTGACGCGAATAACTTTTTCATACTTTGGCGCATGGAGCTGTGTGAGGTGTCATTTTTTGCGAAATGAGCCAACGTTCTCATTGCTACCGTTTTGAGGACTGTGCGACATTTTGATCATTTTTAATTACATTTTTTATGTCATCTAAAAAGGTGTAAAAGTCGCGTTTTGGACATTTGGGCGCCATTTGCCGTTCCGGAGGTCACCGCCGTCAATAACTGTTTTTATATTTTGATAGATCGGGCATTTTGGGACGCGGCGATACCTAATGTGTCTGTGATTTTTACTATTTATTATATTTTATATCAGTTCTAGGGAAAGGGGGGTGATTTGAACTTTTAATATTTTATTATTTTTTTACATTTTTTAAACTTTTTTTTTTCTTTTTTTTCCCACTATTTCTTAGACCCTCTAGGGTACATTAACCCTAGATGGTCTGATCGCTCCTGCCATATACTGCAATACTGCTGTATCGCAGTATATGGCATTTCTGCTCACTATACATTACAATGAGCCACAGGCTCATTGTAATGCATATGCAGAAGCCATGTATCCTCGGGTCAAACGAAGACCCGAGGCTACCATGGCAACCGATCGCCGCCCCCCGATGACGTTCGGGGGAGCGGCGATCGGAGGTAAGATGGCGGCGCCCACGCGCCGCCAAATTTAAAGTGCCGCCGGCGACTTTGCCGGCGGCAAAGAAAAAGTTAACACCCGCGATCGGTGCAAGCGATGGGTCTTTGCTGCGATATGCAGCAAAGCCCATCTCTGTATGAAGGAGGCTCAGCCCGTGAGCCTTCTTCATACAACCTTCACAGCTCCGTGGCGGATATATCCGTCACGGAGCGTGAAGGGGTTAAACCAGTCATAATAGTCGGTGCTACACCTGGGACTGAAATGCAGTACCCAATAATGGCCACTAGACAGTTAACCCCTTAACGCCGAAGCCACTTTTCATCTTCCTGACACGGCCCATTTTTTCAAATCTTCCCTGTGTCACTATAAGTGGTTATAACTTTGGAACGCTTTAACATGTCCAATTGATTTTGAAACTGTTATCTCGTGACACTTTGTACTTCATGTTAGTTGAAAAATTTTGGTGGTATGTTTTGCATTTATTTATGAGAAAATCAGATATTTGGTAAAAATATGGAAAAATTCTTGATTTTCGAACTTCAAAATGTTCTACTTTTTCCATACATAGTCATAACCGCAAAAATACTTAATAACTAACATTCACCGAATCTCTTATTTATGCCTCCATGTTTTTTATGCATACTCTTATTTTTGTAGGATGTTATGGGGCTTTGAACTTTAGGTGCGATTTTTCACATTTTCATAAAAAACACAAAATCCTGCTATTGAGGGACCTGCTCAAATCACTTTGAGAGGCCTAAATAAATGTAATACCCCATAAATTACCCCATTATAGAAACGACACCCCTCAACGTACGTAAAACAACTTTTATGAAGTTTGTTAACCCTTTAATTGTTTTACAGGGGTTAAAACAGGAGGTGGGTTTATTATGGTTTAATGTTTTCTGTTTTGAGCTCACATTCTTTTCTACTAGTACATAATACTCAGTGATGTGTATTATCAAGGCTCAGGGTTAGTGAACCCCCAGGACCACCATGGACTATGGAACAAGCCGAAACCTGGGACCGGAATCTAAATGGCACCTGGTCTTTACCAAAGCCTGCCGCAAAGCAGGTTGGTCTTGTTGAAGCCTGGTACCACCTGGTTGTTCCACAAAATTGACTTGTCCACGGTGGCAGCCAAGGTCGCGGTACAACGTCGGCAGGCAATCTCGTAGTCGGGGACAGGCAGGAGGTCAAGACAGGTGGCAAAGGTTCAGGGTCAGAGATGGAGATGGAGCAGGAGGTCAGGGCTGGCAGCGGAGGATCAGGATCAGGTCGGGGATCACAACGGGAGGTCAATACAAGGTAATAACTCACTGGAAACAGCTTTCTCTTACGCATGAGCACAAAGATCTGGCAGGGTGTGCAGGGAGAGGCAGGTTTAAGTAGATTTCTAGGAATTGGCCAGCGCTAATTAACGGTGCGTCGGCCCTTTAAATTTCCTGAAGTCGATGTGCGGGCCTAGGAGACGGACAGGAATCAGGAGTGGGGAGGGGTGAGCAATGCATGCACCACGCCAGCGGGCACAGGTGCGCACGGGTGAGCCCGCGACCCATATCACGCGAGACATGTTTTCTATTATTTTTCAGTGAAAAAGAGATACAAAAATATAGGCAAATGGACTCAATACAATGCTGTTCTGCACACTTCCACTGTTACATTATTTAACCCATGGTGCCCTCTGTACTTACCTTTCTGTATATCATCCACACATTACAGGAAACATTAGAAGAAGTGGCTCAACCAATCACTGGTTGGGATGATGACCAGACTCAAACAGTGATTGGTTGAGCAGCATAGTTACTGTGTTGCCTTTACAGGAAGTGTAGTACAATAAGGAACAGCAGGATCGGTAATGTGAGGGCAAGGATAATGGGAAGCAATAAATTATTATTTCTCTGTTGCCCTGAAGAGCCTCTTATCTATAAATGTATTAAATTGAACAACTTCTTTAAATAATGAGTTCTAAAGTTCTAAATAACCAACATCTGGTGAGTTACAAGCATTTTGTGGCATCTGATATTTAAAACTTTTCCTGATCTTTTTTATCCAAAGCATAAGGTCACATTTTTTTCAATGAAGAAGTATCACAATGCAAATATGACAAAGCTACTGTTGTTTCATTCATTATGAATAATCAAAAAAAAAAAATATTGCGGTCTGATAAGGTCACAGACAATGTTTTATCAGGAACATGAGAACCTGGTGTCCTTCCATGAACCAAAGTCTGATTCAGATCATTTTATCAGAGGATTTTTATGAAGCACTTATCAAGTGCACAAACATAATTCATACAGCAATTTTCAGCTTTATAGCAACTATTACTGCTGACGGTAAAAAAATGTTCAATGATAGATGTTCAATAGACCTTACTTTTGTCTGAGAATCTAGGCATTAAAGGTGAAAATGATTCAGGAAAACAACAAGTCATTTTCTTTTTAGAGGTTGTTCATACACTAAACAATAAAAACTTTTAAATATTTAGTTGCCTTTGAGGACCAACCATGATACAGCTCATCATCAATCAAGATAAGTCAACTGATGTGTTGTTTTCAGCATCGAAATTGGAAAGCCAAAAAATCTCCATAGTGTTAAAGGAGAAGGCATCTTCCAGTTCTTCTTGACTTTTTTTTCCCTCTGTGTTAATGGAAGAGACTATGGGGGTCATTTACTAAGGGCCCGAATCGCTATTCTTCATCGGGTTTCCCAAATATTACCGATTTGCGCCGTTTTTACCTGAATTGCCCCGGTTTTTGGTGAATGCAACACACTCTGAACATCCTGATCTATTTAGTACAAAGCACTTCTAATGTATAATGTATAGCAGGTAGAACACATGTTCATATCACTTGGAGTCATTACGACGTGGAGACTTCATTTGTCCTTTCTTCTCAACAGAAGTTCAATTCTTTTCACCCAAGAAGAGGTAGTGGGTTAGCCACACATAAATCTCAAATTTTTTATGTAATTAATCATTAGGTCTGTGGTGTATTCACGCTACTCATTTGAATCTATTTCTTATGCCAGGAGGGGATTGTTGTGGTTTTGCGGCAAAATTTGTGACTTTTTAACTTGTTGCACGTCTTTAAATAGACTTCAACATCTGTATTTGGATGATATATCAGAAGCAATACTAGAAAACTCAGTTGCGTGGAACTCTGCAGGTGGAGTGTCATTGTTGCAAAGAAAACCTGCAAATCAAAGAATGTGCCAAAACAAGTTGTTAAAAAGAAAAAAACAGAAAAACAGAATGCACGTGGTAAATTCCCAAGAGTTAGGCCCCTTCCACACTTGCAAGTGTGATATGCTGAACTCGCATCACACTCACAGTGAGTTCTGCCTAGACCACCCGGCCCAAACGCTACAAACCAGAACTGAACTGACATGCTGAGTTCGGTTCCGATTTGCATCATTTGGGCTGGGCGATCCAGGCAGCACCCGCTGCGAGTAAGATGCAAGTTCAGTGCATCACACTCGCAAGTACGATGTTCAAGTGCGATGTTCAGCTGTCTTAGCTTTTCTATGCTGGCTACAATCAGGGCCAAATGTGATCAGTATTTTGTTCACCAATCTATACCCAGACGTGATGTACTGTACTGCCTAATGAGATATTAATCTCAGACTCTCTTTTTTCACAGCTCTAAAAGATCTAGGAAATGAGGCATTTGCAAAAGGTGACTATGAAACTGCAATCCAACGTTACAGTGAAGGACTCGAAAAAATGAAAGACATGCAGGTCTTATATACTAATCGAGCTCAGGTAAGGATAAAACCTAAATAAACATATGACTAGAATGCCATTTAAGGTAAATAGTCACAACCTGCTGATTTCTCAGTGACTCGCTTGTTTTTCTGCAGTCTGAATAGTGTGCTTGTGCTGGACCATTGATTAAAGGGCACCTACCACCACAAATCTACCTATAAAGGTAGATCGGGAGGTAGGTGAATCAATGGGACGTGAGGATAGCCCTTTTAAGGGCTAATCCTCATGTCCCCGCACTTTTTTGTAAACTTTTATTACCCTAATATGTTAATTTTGTTATACGGCTACTTGGGCGTGGAGTAGCCGCATCTGAGGTTACACAAGGCGGCTACTCCACGCCCCAGTAGCCACTTTACCCCTCCTACTCACCATGTTCGGCGCGCAGCTGCTCGTAGCTGCGCGCCCTCGTCCGCCGATCCTGCCGTCTGCGCATGCGCAGAACAGCAGGCCCGCGCCTGTGCAGCCCCGGCTTCGGAGCAGTGACCGCACAGGCGCGGGCCTGCTGTTCTGCGCATGCGCAGACGGCAGGATCGGCGGACGAGGGCGCGCAGCTACGAGCAGCTGCGCGCCGAACATGGTGAGTAGGAGGGGTAAAGTGGCTACCGGGGCGTGGAGTAGCCGCCTCGTGTAACCTCAGATGCGGCTACTCCACACCCAAGTAGCCGCATAACAAAATTAACATATTAGGGTAATAAAAGTTTACAAAAAAGTGCGGCGACGTGAGGATTAGCCCTTAAAAGGGCTATCCTCACGTCCCATTGATTCACCTACCACCCGATCTACCTTTATAGGTAGATTTGTGGTGGTAGGTTTCCTTTAAGACTAGCATGTCCTGATCTCAAAAAAGTCAAAAAAGTCACATTGAGGTCTTTTGGAACTTCACTGGTTAAAAGTCTCACAGGACTATTTCCACCTCTTCATTAATCTGGCAAAAGGTAGAGTTACTTCTAGTGCAACACCAAAGCCCAATTTATGACTTGGAATTTTTGCAAAAAGTCCCTTACAAAGTCTCAAAGTTACTCCAGCCCCTTTCTGGTGTAGGTGCTGGGACTTTTTATGCATTTTGAGACTTTTTTGGGGACTTTTTGAAAAAAACAAAAAGAAAGTAGACCATAAGGACATTTATTAAAAGACCAAAGCAACATTAATGAATCTGATGGCTCCGGAGCTCCAAAAATATACATAGAACTGTCCCAAGGAGCAGCGTAATGATAAATAAGACAGAGCTGATGGGGGCGCTGGAGCTTTGGGGTGCACTATTGTAACTGTTGTCCCTGAGTCCAGTGTCCTCATTAAGTCCGTCTTGGTATATAATTGACGCAACTCAAGCCAATGAACACATTTATCATTTAGAAAGTATCTTACGTGGAGCAGGTTAGGAGCTCTTTAGATGGCTCTTGCACAGTTCATTTATTATTAGAGTTTAGGCCGCTTTATACATTTGGTTTTATACAGGTACAGAACAAGCCCTGAAATATTTCCTGCCTTACATAACTTCCACGCCAAGTGGGTGTGTAGGGGGCTGTGAATGGTGATGGGACGGGCTGTGTAGTAGCTAAAGCAAGTTGTTCCTAGCTGCACTGCCGTTTGCCTGATCAGGGGCTGGAACCTAGAAATATCTGGCACACCATACTATGAAGAATAACCACCCAGGTGTTGACGTTTGGAGTGGATTTGTGATATTTTGACTAAAACGTTGCTTAGAAGTCCCAACAAGTTTCTCACTCCAAAATGAAAGTTACAAATGGGGAACACATTATCAAATGAAGCAATGAGTTTATCCTCGGTATGGAGAGATTAGTGATCCTTGCATTCTCTTGCCAATCCAAGATCATACCCATTTATATTAAACATTTGCAGCTACCCCCCTTGATAAACAAGAGCACCAAGTAATGCTTCATTAGCCTTGAGTAGTTTCTGCAGCTGATCCCTACACCATATGTAATACAAATGTATTGTGTTTTTATCACCTGGGGACTAGTGAAGTATGATTGCATGAATAGCTTATATATACAGGCTTATTATGTAACTCTTGATTATGGCACATCTGAAACTAATGGAGGTTAGATAAAGATTGTGCAAAAATGCTGTAACTAACACACCCCATAACTTATGTAATTTATGTGTATTTTTCATTCTATTAGACCTACATAAAACTAAAACAGTATGAAAATGCTATACGTGATTGTGAGTGGGCATTGAAGGTAAGTTGTTCCTTATATTTACTATTAGCTATGTCTAAAGTAAATTATTTACACTTGATGTGATGCACAACTATGCTTTTTATAGATCAATTAAAAGGAAAAAAAATCTTATCTTCAAAACTTTTTCTTTCAAACATCCACAACTTTTGATTTGTTGATAGATTGAATTATTTCAGTACTTTATCCTGGCCCTCTTTAAGAAGCATGTAGTGAGTCCAAGGGGGAGGTGGTGGCATCTGCAGCCTGTGTGTGCTCATGTCTCAGTCTCCTCCCCAATGCACATAACAGGAAGTGGGGAGGGGTTGTGAGCTGTATGAGTGTGGAGGAGAGGAGACACAGGCTGCAGCTACCCGCTGGGACTCACCACTTGCTGCTGGTAGGGAGCGAGATAATGTAAAGTAAAGAATTCTGAAATTCTGATGTGATTCAGAATCCTGACGAAGGCATTTTTTAAATCAGCATATCATAAACTATTGGAACTTGTCACCAGCTAAAAATGACATTCTTGGTGACAAGTTCACTTTAAGGTAATAAAACTGTAAATATTAGGAACCGACACTGATTCCTACAAAGGTAGTTCAAATCACATGTATCTCTTGACTGAAGAAGACAGTATTCTGGGGGAGTTTGAACATAAATACATGTGCACTATATTAGGCGTGCACATTCGCATTCGGCAAGCCTCACATAATTGTGGCACCAAATTAATGAAGACTGTGTGCCGGTCTTCATTTATCTGCCCATAGTGCAGTTTGCCTCACTAATAATAAATCTGGGCTAATGTATGGAGACTGCATCCAGAGTGTATGAAATCTACAAAGACAGCCGCCTAATGCTCAATTTTTATGTGGCCCGATAGAATGCATTGATTTTGCTCTTCATTGAAAAGCCATAAGCATATAATGAGGACATTTTTACACCATCTCAAGCCTTTGTTGAACAGAGTGGGTCAAAACTTGTCTTTTCTTTAAAGATTAAAGTCACATCTAAGGCATGGAATTATTTAAATGAACTATTTCCAATTTATGGGCAATGATTGGGATAGCAGAGTGCCACCGAATAAAGCAACCAGAGCACATGTGACCATTGCTCAACTCAACCGCCTCCATACTGTAGTCATGTAATTTCGAGATTCCAAATTCCTGTTATTGTAATCTGTGAAGGTCTTAGAGGTGGGATCTCCAGCAGGTAACTATTTCAGTTTCAGGTCAGTGTCATCAATTGCCTATTTAAGCTGCTCTACTTAATTCTTAGGGCAATATAGTGCAGTGATGGTGAACCTTTTAGAGGCCGAGTGCCCAAACTGCAACCCCAAACCCTGCTTATTTATCGTGAGGTGCCAACCAAAAATTAAAGCAGAAACTTATTGCTCCCTGTTTAACAACTTTCAATCATATTGGCCTCCTGAGGACAGCAACACAGTAGAAAGATGGAAAATTCGCACCATTTTAGCTTCTATCCAGTTTCCCTCTGTACACAGAGAATCGTGGGGCCAGCAGGAGGTTCTCAACAGATAATTTGGCCCTGTCTACTCATTCTCCCTCTTCCCACAGTCCCAAGTAGCGATGTAAGTATCAAAATATGACTGAAAGCAGCATCTTCTAAGTTGCTTCGAACTGCAGGAAGATTCTGTCTGTTGTGCTGGGGCGATGGCCCGGGTGCCCACAAAAGGGTTCTGAGTCCCGCCTCTGGCACCCGTGCCATAGGTTCGCCACCGCTGATATAGGGTATTTTATGTCTTGCTAAATTTTTGACAGATTCCAGACATACTGTAGGGTTCAGTATTGTAACTGTAATATTCTTTTATCGGACGTAAGCAGGGGAACATGTGCCTTTAGCAGTTTCTACGAAATACTTGACTTAAAGGCTGAATATATCACTGTGGGGGAGGAAATGACGCAGGCAAGTAGAGACATTAGATCAGCAACCTGCAATTACATAACTAAAGCATTCATTCATCCTTTGTACGACACTCCAGCTGTCAGGGCCCTAATATGTTGTCTTCTTGCTCAATCATCTGCCTTTATAAAACCTGTTTATGGTGGTATTAGTAATTGCATTCCTATATTTTCTGCATCCAATTTAGTCAAAAACGTGGCGTGACATATGAAATGTTTCTTTTTCCTGTTGATTTTATTTTTATCTATTTGTGGTACTTTTTCCATTCGCGTTTATAATTCTATACAGTTACACTGCCCAGAGGTAGAAGATATATCTTATAGATATTTACTGACGTCACTAGTGTGATTAATTATAACCTGTTTGTGTGAAAGGGATGGATCATGTATATATACAAGCTGACTTGTGTGAGGTATTGGGATATTGAGGATATTCAGGATATACATTTTTATTTTGCAACTTAAGCATAATATTTCGGAACAGTTGCCCTTGGTTACATAGTTTTCTTGCAGCAAAATCCTTCAGTTTCAGAGTAAATAATAGTAATAATTGGACCGATTCAATTCGAACCCAAACTGAATCAATTTAAAACTTTGGCGGAGCTTCGGCACATTCAATCTTGTATGGTTCACTCATCTGTAGTTAGAATCAAGCAATGATCACTTGATCACCAGGTGTGAAAAGTTTCCGCAGAGTTGCCCCTTTCCCCCTGTAATTGGGGCTCTCATACATTGTCTCCCAGGGGTCACTTATGACCTCATCGAGGAAACATACAAATAACAAATTTCACTCATCTGTAGTTAGAATCAAGCAATGATCACTTGATCACCAGGTGTGAAAAGTTTCCGCAGAGTTGCCCCTTTCCCCCTGTAATTGGGGCTCTCATACATTGTCTCCCAGGGGTCACTTATGACCTCATCGAGGAAACATACAAATAACAAATTTCACTCATCTGTAGTTAGAATCAAGCAATGATCACTTGATCACAAGGTGTGAAAAGTTTCCACAGAGTTGCCCTTTTCCCACTGTAATTGGGGCTCTTATACATTGGGGCTCATTTACTAAGTGCTCCCGAATTTTTCCGTTTTGCACCGAATTCTGCTGGGATTTTGGCGCATGCAATCGTCTTTCGGCGTGACAGAAATCGGGGGGAGGGCGTAGCCGTTGGACAACCCGACGGATTCCGAAAAATTGCGGAATTTAAAAAACCAAATGTGTTGCATTATCTAGCACTTGCATGCACCGGGAAGAAGCAGGTGAACTCTGGCGGACCTCGGCGCAGCAGCAACACCTACTGGATATCAGGCGCATGGACCTTAGTGAATCCTGGCAGAACCCAAATCCACGCCAGACAACGCGCCGCGGGATTGCGGCAGGACCGGGTAAGTAAATGAGCCCCAAAGTCTCCCAGGGGTCATTTATGAGCTCATCGAGGAAACATACAAATAAAATTCATACTATCATGAATTTTTGTCAGGACAGAATTCATATTTTTGCCTTACTCTGTGTAAACACTGTAAAAGTAACATAGTATAAAAAATGTTGACATAGTGAATAGTATAATAATCATTTCTTTCCCCCGGAAGCTGATATTTTTCTCGACACATAAGTTGATCAAGATAAAGGACATATGAGTTCTGAATTCTGGGTAAAAATCCAACTTTATAAGATTTGTCTTCCAAGGTCATTTCTAAAATACATATTTAGAATTAAACAAACTGGTTGATGTTTATAATGAAAAAACATATTAAAATAAGTAAACTGCAGGGCGGCTTTTAAATCCTACAATTAACGGATTAATACCTTTTCGAAATTGAATCATAAAACATCTACCTTCACTGAGAAATTCTTATTGCACATTCTGCACACACCTTGGGAGGTAATAGAAAGTAATTTAAGTACTTTTCAATTAAAGCTTATTTCCCCCTACAGTCAATGGAAATTTTTAAAAAGCCATTTTAACTACATAAAAAGCTGTTCCCATGAATGCAAACTTTCTACTAACTCCAAATTCGGGTGGCTCAGAGAAACGTTATGTCAATTCAATTGAGTTAATTAAAATTTCAGTGGAGGCCATATCACTATAGCCGTGAGACCCATCTGTGATTAGTATTTCTACATTTCTACATTACCTTAGAGTTAGCTTTGCTTAAATAGAAAATTGCTTCTTAAGGTAGAACTATACATGAAGCAATATACATATACCTACTAGTGTTAAAGGCAGGGACATAACTGGAGGGCTGGAGAATGGTAAATATGGTTTTTTTTTTTTTTTTTTGTACCACGGCCTCTGGCTCTCTATCTAGATATTATAGAAAAGAGAGTTGGAAAATAGTAAAAGCTATGCACATTTCAGCCTTCTGACAGTGTGTCACGGGTGCACCCGCGATCGCTGTCTCGGATCGCGGGCGCACCCGTGTTCCTGCTGCATGCCCCCGGTCACGGGCCCTGCTCACCTTCCCTGGCTCCCGCGATGTCCTCTGTGGCTCCCGCAGCTCGGCGCGCGTCCCCGTCTCCTAGGGACCCCGTCACTCTAAGATTTAAAAGGCAGGCGCGCCAATAATTGGCGCTGGCCTGTTATACGTTTCTGCTCCTTTCTGTGACCCTTGCCGGATCTTTGAGCCTCACAGCCTAAGAGAAAGCTTCCTTGCGAGTATTCCTTCATTTCTGTGTCCTCCAGCTTTCCTCCCTGCCTTCCTGTGTGTTCCTGCTCCCGAGTCCTGTGTTGCCATGTTACCTGTGTTCCCCCGTGTTGCTGTGTTCCTGTGCCTGTGTTCCTGTGCCTGTGTTCCCGTGCCTGTGTTCCCGTCCCCTTCTGCCTGGACCTCCCGTTGCTGACCCCGGATAGGACTTGACCCTTCATCTCTGCCGCCTGCCTTGACCCTGTGCTTGGACCTGACCACGAGACTGTCTCCTGTTAAGGTACCTAGACCTCGGCTGCCACCGCGGGCCAGTCGCACTTGTGGAACGACCAGGTGGTATCCTGCCGCAGCAAGTCCCAGCAAGTCCAACCCGCTTTGCGGCAGGCTCTGGTGAAGACCAGGTGCCACTTGGACTCCGGTCCCAGGTGTCGGCTCGTACCACCTCCCGCGGTGGTCCAGGGTATTCATACACCCCGAATCCTGACACAGTGTTATGGAAGACGATAAAAGGCAACCACTGAATCTTTTACCAAACTTTACCTGACCCATAAAAAAATTTAAATAACTAGAGGTCCATCAAGTCCAACCGGTAAAAGCAATCAAATAATAGCCTAAAAAGGAGACCGAATACTCTGGAAAGTAGTTTATGATGTGGCTAAAAAAAAAAGTATTATAAAAGAAATTCATACATAATATCAACTAAATCCATGGCATACTCTAGTATCGCTACATGGATTTATTGCAAATATATGACATTTGACCATATGCTGTCTTGACTTTTTTCAGACTCCTAAATCCATGATTTAAAATGACCGTCTATCCTATAGAAGGAGTCGGCATAATTATAATATGGTACATACAGTATTTATAAGTACTCCAGTGGGTACAGTAAACATCACCGCCAGAGCAACCTACAAAATTTATGAGTCCTCCTGAGGTGTAGTAAAAACCACAGATGCAGCAATTCACCTGATTTAATATTACTCCCATGGTGGTAGTAAGGCCAGAGCTATAGTAATTTACTGTATTTATAAGTTATGCGTTGAGGCTTACATAAAGCTTAAAATTATGAATAAAGCATAAAGAATCAACACCAAAGGATGATCTTACCTGTGGGATGGGCGGCTGACTTTCTTATGATCTGAAAGTTCCACCCCATACTGTAGATCTTGGTAAGGCTTCTTGCACACGAACGTGTACTATGCATGGGCTGGGACCTGGGTGTAGCATATGTTTGGCTGGAGAGGTAGAGGGGTGAGCGCTGATACCCCTTCCTTCTCCATATAGAGACATCCTGCCTGCCGCTGTTATGGCAAAAGATAAAGGCACATTATATCTTTTTCTGACGATGGCACAGTACATTGACACGTGGGTACTCACCGTACCGTGCCATGCACAATGCACTCCTATGACGGCCGTATGCTAGCTGCAGTACATACAGCTAGCATACAGCTGCCATAGATGGGGCCGTAGACTGAGATTTTGCGTAAATACCCTTTCGCCTTCTCTGGGTTAGGCTCAAAAATATCAAATTAGTTTTGAGCCCAATGTTGCACATGCATAAGTCAGGCTTTGTTTTTGTTTTTTTTCTTGGCTTTTCTGCTGGTCAGATGTATCCTAGCGTTTTTTCCTTATCGATACATGCAGCGTTTGGACTTTAGGGAATTTGCAATTTTTTAAAACAAAAGCCACAAAAAATTTTCAAAAGTCATGTTGAGTTCTAAGCTAATTTCTATGGCTTGGTCCAGGTTCAGCTGTAGATTTAAAATGTAAGTTATAATTTTTACATCTGGATTCAGATGATAACTCAGGGAACACTGCAGAAAACTAGACAATGGGGAAATATAAAAGTAGACTGTGCTAGGCGCAAAAAAAGTCCCAAATGAGCACAAGAACCATGAAAAGTCTCAAAAAAAGAAATAGGCAAGCTAAAAATTGACATGTGTGCCCCAATATGTATATTTTCTATACCATAATATTCTATACTGTACATACAGTACAAGCCAAAGGGAGGATAATAGTAATTAAAATTAAAGAGTTTTGATTCATGAATTGTATTTCTATTTCTCAAGTGTGTTTGAGCTATTAGTGCTGTGCAGCCTTTATTTCTATGACTTTCTTTTAGTGTGATAAGACGTGTGTAAAGGCTTACGTCCATATGGGGAAAGCTCACCTGGGCCTGAAAAACTATCTAAAGGTAAGCCCTGAATATAGCAATGTGGTCTTAGTAATGAGCAAAGACTAATGAATCTTAAAGGAATTTTATAGCTATAGCATACAAGTCTCATTCACTGTATAATTAATATACAGGCAGTCCCCGGGTTACATACAAGATAGGGTCTGTAGGTTTGTTCTTAAGTTGAATTTGTATGTAAGTCGGAACTGTATATTTTATCATTGTAACCCCAGCCAGAACTTTTTTGGTCTCTGTGACAATTGGATTTTAAAAATGTTTGGTTGTCATAAGAATCAGGATTAACACTAAAGCTTCATTACAGACACCTGTGATAACTGTTACAGCTGATTATTGTAGCCTAGGACTAAAGTAGAATAAATTGCCAATATCCAGAGGTCCGTTTGTAACTAGGGGTCGTATGTAAGTCGAGTGTTCTTAAGTAGGGGACCGCCTGTATATGGATATTTTGTTCATAAAGCCCTTATGGTTTACAAGATTTGCTCATTCAGTACTTCAACCCTTTAACACTTCTCCTTGGTTGAACTTATGAAAATAAAATCTTATGGACACTGAGGCTGTTTAAACAGTATATATAATTTTCTTGATATTATTAAAGGGGTTGGGCACTTTTCTTCTACCTTCCGGGACCTTATGCTTGTATCCATGAATACTATCATAAGGTCCTGGGAGGTAGATTGGTCATGGACAGTTAGGATCAAATTTCCATTTTAGAGGAATAGCTGATGATGAGGTAAAAGATATTTCTGAACCATTTCTAAAACTCTCAAGAATTCTCAAGAATTCACAAACCAAAGTGCTGGGAACATAACATGGAATAAAAAATATTTGCATGAGACTTCATATTTATGTGGGGGAACAGGTCTTGCCCTTTCCATGGTTGGTAGATTAGTATGCAGAGGTAATTAAAACCTTTCAAAACATGTAATACTGTACTGTAGATGCCATATTTTTTTCCATAGGCAAGAAATTGTTATAAGAAGATAATAGACTTGGACATTAGCAAGGAGAAGCTTGTGAAAGGTAAGAGGCTTCTTCAATGACTTCTCTATTGGTAATGATTTATTAGGATAAGTATGTCAGTTAGAGATGAGCGAACATGCTCGTCCGAGCTTGATGCTCGGTCGAGCATTAGGGTACTCGAAACTGCTCGTTACTCGGACGAATACTTCGCCCGCTCGAGAAAATGGCAGCTCCCGCCGTTTTGCTTTTTGGCGGCCAGAAACAGAGCCAATCACAAGCCAGGAGACTCTGCACTCCACCCAGCATGACGTGGTACCCTTACACGTCGATAGCAGTGGTTGGCTGGCCAGATCAGGTGACCCTGGGATAGACTAGCCGCTGGCCGCGCTGCTCGGATCATTCTGTCTCTGGATGCCGCTAGGGAGAGAGCTGCTGCTGCTCAGGGAAAGCGTTAGGGTGTTCTATTAGCTTACTGTTAGGCAGGAGTGATTCTCAAAGAACCCAACAGCCCTTCTTAGGGCTACAATAACGTTCTACTTTTTTTATTTTAATTTGCATCTTTTACCATTTTGTGAGGAATTAGCAGGGGGACTTGCTACCGTTGTGTTTAGCTCTTAGTGGAACCCTGCCTGACAATTGGTCCAATTCCTTTTAGTAAAATTAGCTCTTAGTGGCACACATATCCATAGCAAAGACCGAAGTGGGAAAATTCAGTAGGGGTTGGATTTCTATTAGGCAATAACTCAGTGTCATCTCATCTGGCATAGTAGTGTGCTTCCTTTGATACTTGGCTAGAAAATAGCCATAGGAGAATACAAACAGCTTCTTGAAGCCTACAGTAGCGTTCTATATATTTGATTTCTGGTTGATCTGCTGGTGGCTGTAGTTTCTGCAGTGCATGTACTTGCCAATTCTGAGCAATTTGTAGTGAGACTTGCGACCGCTGTGTTCTGCGCTTAGTGGCGCACATATCCATAGCAAAGGCTGAAGTGGCAAAATTCAGTAGGGGTTGGATTTCTATTAGGCAATAACTCAGTGTCATCTCATCTGGCATAGTACTGTGCTTCCTTTGATACTTGGCTAGAAAATAGCCATAGGAGAATACAAACAGCTTCTTGAAGCCTACAGTAGCGTTCTATATATTTGATTTCTGGTTGATCTGCTGGTGGCTGTAGTTTCTGCAGTGCATGTACTTGCCAATTCTGAGCAATTTGTAGTGAGACTTGCGACCGCTGTGTTCTGCGCTTAGTGGCGCACATATCCATAGCAAAGGCTGAAGTGGCAAAATTCAGTAGGGGTTGGATTTCTATTAGGCAATAACTCAGTGTCATCTCATCTGGCATAGTACTGTGCTTCCTTTGATACTTGGCTAGAAAATAGCCATAGGAGAATACAAACAGCTTCTTGAAGCCTACAGTAGCGTTCTATATATTTGATTTCTGGTTGATCTGCTGGTGGCTGTAGTTTCTGCAGTGCATGTACTTGCCAATTCTGAGCAATTTGTAGTGAGACTTGCGACCGCTGTGTTCTGCGCTTAGTGGCGCACATATCCATAGCAAAGGCTGAAGTGGCAAAATTCAGTAGGGGTTGGATTTCTATTAGGCAATAACTCAGTGTCATCTCATCCGGCATAGTACTGTGCTTCCTTTGATACTTGGCTAGAAAATAGCCAGAGGAGAATACAAACAGCTTCTTGATCTTGAAGCCTACAGTAGCGTTCTATATATTTGATTTCTGGTTGATCTGCTGGTGGCTGTAGTTTCTGCAGTGCATGTACTTGCCAATTCTGAGCAATTTGTAGTGGGACTTGCGACCGCTGTGTTCTGCGCTTAGTGGCGCACATATCCATAGCAAAGGCCGAAGTGGCAAAATTCAGTAGGGGTTGGATTTCTATTAGGCAATAACTCAGTGTCATCTCATCCGGCATAGTACTGTGCTTCCTTTGATACTTGGCTAGAAAATAGCCATAGGAGAATACAAACAGCTTCTTGAAGCCTACAGTAGCGTTCTATATATTTGATTTCTGGTTGATCTGCTGGTGGCTGTAGTTTCTGCAGTGCATGTACTTGCCAATTCTGAGCAATTTGTAGTGAGACTTGCGACCGCTGTGTTCTGCGCTTAGTGGCGCACATATCCATAGCAAAGGCTGAAGTGGCAAAATTCAGTAGGGGTTGGATTTCTATTAGGCAATAACTCAGTGTCATCTCATCCGGCATAGTACTGTGCTTCCTTTGATACTTGGCTAGAAAATAGCCAGAGGAGAATACAAACAGCTTCTTGATCTTGAAGCCTACAGTAGCGTTCTATATATTTGATTTCTGGTTGATCTGCTGGTGGCTGTAGTTTCTGCAGTGCATGTACTTGCCAATTCTGAGCAATTTGTAGTGGGACTTGCGACCGCTGTGTTCTGCGCTTAGTGGCGCACATATCCATAGCAAAGGCCGAAGTGGCAAAATTCAGTAGGGGTTGGATTTCTATTAGGCAATAACTCAGTGTCATCTCATCCGGCATAGTACTGTGCTTCCTTTGATACTTGGCTAGAAAATAGCCATAGGAGAATACAAACAGCTTCTTGAAGCCTACAGTAGCGTTCTATATATTTGATTTCTGGTTGATCTGCTGGTGGCTGTAGTTTCTGCAGTGCATGTACTTGCCAATTCTGAGCAATTTGTAGTGGGACTTGCGACCGCTGTGTTCTGCGCTTAGTGGCGCACATATCCATAGCAAAGGCCGAAGTGGCAAAATTCAGTAGGGGTTGGATTTCTATTAGGCAATAACTCAGTGTCATCTCATCCGGCATAGTACTGTGCTTCCTTTGATACTTGGCTAGAAAATAGCCATAGGAGAATACAAACAGCTTCTTGATCTTGAAGCCTACAGTAGCGTTCTATATATTTGATTTCTGGTTGATCTGCTGGTGGCTGTAGTTTCTGCAGTGCATGTACTTGCCAATTCTGAGCAATTTGTAGTGGGACTTGCGACCGCTGTGTTCTGCGCTTAGTGGCGCACATATCCATAGCAAAGGCCGAAGTGGCAAAATTCAGTAGGGGTTGGATTTCTATTAGGCAATAACTCAGTGTCATCTCATCTGGCATAGTACTGTGCTTCCTTTGATACTTGGCTAGAAAATAGCCATAGCAATAGGATAGCATTGTTTGGTTTTAAAAACTCAAAAAAAAACAAAAAACACAAAAAAAAAACAAAAAACACAAAAAAAAACAAAAAAAAGTAAAAAAAAAATAAAGTTATAACTCTCATTTTAAAAATGTTTAACCCGAGGGCTAGGGGTAGAGGACGAGGGCGGGGACGTGGGCGTCCAACTACTGCAGGGGTCAGAGGCCGTGGTCCTGGGCGGGGTGAGACACCACCTGCTGATGAGGGAGCAGGGGAACGCCGCAGAGCTACACTCCCTAGGTTCATGTCTGAAGTTACTGGGACTCGTGGTAGAGCACTGTTGAGGCCAGAACAGTGCGAACAGGTGATGTCGTGGATTGCTGACAATGCTTCGAGCAATTTGTCCACCACCAGTCAGTCTTCCACGCAGTCCACCCATGTCACCGAAATCGCCACTCCTCCAGCTCCTGCACCTCAGCCTCCTCCCCCCCAGTCTGCCCCCTCCCAGGAAAATTTGGCATTTGAACCGGCATACTCTGAGGAACTGTTTTCTGGACCCTTCCCACAGTCACAAACCACTTGTCCGGTTGCTGCTGAGCAATTTTCCGATGCCCAGGTTTTCCACCAGTCACAGTCTGTGGGTGATGATGACCTTCTTGACGTAGTGGAAGTGTGTAAAGAGGTGTCCGACGATGAGGAGACACGGTTGTCAGACAGTGGGGAAGTTGTTGTCAGGGCAGGAAGTCCGAGGGGGGAGCAGACTGAGGGATCGGAGGATGATGAGGTGACAGACCCAAGCTGGGTTGAGAGGCCGGGTGAACACAGTGCTTCTGAGACGGAGGAGAGTCCTCGACCTGAACAGGTTGGAAGAGGCAGTGGTGGGGCCAGACGGAGAGGCAGGGCCAGAGCTGGTGCATCAGCGCCACTGTCAACTAGTGAAGCTCCCGTGGTGAGGGCTCTTGCGGCGAGGGCTAGATCTTCAGAAGTGTGGAGGTTCTTTAAGGAAACACCGGATGACCGACGGACTGTGGTGTGCAACATTTGCCAAACCAGGCTCAGCAGGGGTTCCACCACTACTAGCTTAACTACCACCAGTATGCGCAGGCATATGAATGCTAAGCACCCCACTCAGTGGCAACAAGCCCGTTCACCTCCGGCCGTGCACACCACTGCTCCTTCCCCTGTGTCAGCTGCTAGTCAGCCCCCTGCCCAGGACCCTGGCACAAAAACCCCATCGTCGCCTCCACGATCCTCCACAGCATCCACCAGCGTTCAGCTCTCCATACCCCAGACGCTGGAGCGGAAACGCAAATATAGTGCAACCCACCCGCACGCCCAAGCCCTTAATGTGCACATCTCCAGATTGCTTAGCCTGGAGATGCTGCCCTATAGGCTAGTAGAGACCGAGGCCTTTCGCAACCTCATGGCGGCGGCCGCCCCTCGGTATTCGGTCCCCAGCCGCCACTACTTTTCCCGATGTGCCGTCCCAGCCCTGCACCAGCACGTGTCAGACAACATCATCCGTGCCCTGACCAACGCCGTTTCTGACAAGGTCCACCTGACCACGGACACGTGGACGAGTGCTGCCGGGCAGGGCCACTATATATCGCTGACGGCACATTGGGTTAACTTGGTGGAGGCTGGGACCGAGTCTGACCCTGGGGCTGCTCATATACTGCCGACGCCGAGGATTGCGGGGCCTACCTCGGTCCAGGTGTTTCAGGCCTACTATGCCTCCTCCTCCTCCCACCCCTCCTCCACCTCCTCCTCCGAACTACCATCCGTGGGCACGGCGCCATCAGTCGGTAGCTCTAGGCACAGCAGCAGTGCCGTCGCTAAGCGACAGCAGGCGGTGCTCAAACTGCTGAGCCTAGGCGACAAAAGGCACACCGCCCAAGAGCTATTACAGGGCATCACGGCGCAGACTGATCTGTGGCTGGCACCGCTGAACCTCAAGCCGGGAATGGTTGTGTGTGACAACGGCCGTAACCTGGTGGCGGCTCTGCAACTCGGCAGACTGACACATGTGCCATGCCTGGCCCATGTGTTAAATCTGATAGTGCAGCGTTTCCTCAAGACATACCCCAATCTGTCTGATTTGCTCACGAAGGTGCGCCGCATCTGTGCGCATTTCAGGAAGTCCAGCCCAGATGCTGCCACTCTCAGGGCAGCGCAGCGCCGCCTCCAACTGCCCGCTCACCGACTGTTGTGCGACGTGCCCACGAGGTGGAATTCAACACTGACCATGTTATCCAGAGTTTACCAGCAGCGCAGAGCGATTGTAGACTGCCAGATGTCAACTTCCACCAGAACTGGTAGTCAGGTCAGTCAGCTTCCTCAAGTCTACAATGAGGAGTGGACGTGGATGTCTGATATCTGTCAGGTGCTGAGTAACTTTGAGGAGTCAACACAGATGGTCAGTGGCGATGCCGCCATCATCAGCCTCACCATCCCGCTGCTTGGCCTGTTGAAAAACTCTCTGGTCAGCATGAAGTCGGAAGCTTTGCGCTCGTCACAAGAGACGGGGGAAGAATATTCCCTTGTTGATAGCCAAAGCACCCTGAGGTCTGTTTCTCAGCGCATATCGGAGGAGGTGGAGGTGGAGGAGGATGAGGAGGAAGAGGAGGAGAATGTTGGCGAGACACAAGAGGGGACCATTGTTGAGTCCTTCACTGTTCAGCGTGTATGGGCAGAAGAAGAGGAGTTGGAGGAGTTGGAGGAGGAGGAAATGGACAGTCAGGCCAGTGAGGGGAGTGAATTCTTACGCGTTGGTACTCTGGCGCATATGGCAGATTTCATGCTAGGCTGCCTATCCCGTGACCCTCGCGTTCAAAGAATTTATTCCAGCACCGATTACTGGGTGTTCACTCTCCTGGACCCACGGTACAAGCAAAATCTTCCCACTCTCATCCCTGGAGAGGAAAGGAGTGTGAGAATGCATGAATACCAGCAGGCCCTGGTGCACAAGCTGAAACAGTATTTCCCTTCTGACAGCGCTAGCGGCAGAGTGCGTAGTTCTGCGGGACAAGTAGCGAGGGAGAGTAGGCGAGCAGGCAGCTTGTCCAGCACTGGCAAGGGTACGCTTTACAAGGCTTTTGCCAGCTTTATGTCACCCCAGCAAGACACTGTCACCTGTCCCCAGTCTCGGCAGAGTAGGGCTGATCTTTACAGAAAGATGGTGAGGGAGTACGTAGCTGACCATACCATCGTCCTAAATGATCACACAGCTCCCTACAACTACTGGGTTTCAAAGCTGGACATGTGGCACGAACTGGCGCTGTACGCCTTGGAGGTTCTTGCCTGCCCTGCCGCTAGCGTCTTGTCCGAGCGGGTTTTCAGTGCAGCTGGTGGCATCATCACCGATAAGCGTACACGCCTGTCGACTGACAGCGCTGACAGGCTGACGCTTATTAAAATGAATAAAGGCTGGATTTCTCAGAATTTCCAATCTCCACCAGGTGAAGGAAGCTCAACCTGAATAATTGATCCACTCCTCCTCCTCCTCCTCATTTTCCTCCTTCTCCTCCTCTTTGTACAGTAAAGCAGAGGAAAATGGCTATTTTTTGACAGGGCCCACTGGCTCTTGCTATAGTACTTCATGCATTTAATTTTTCTGGAGGGCCACCTACCCGGTCCTCTGTTTGAAACAATTTTTGTGAGTGCCACATACAGGCACTCAATCTATTCCATTTTTCTGGAGGGCCACCTACCCGGTCCTCTGTTTTAAAAAATTTTTGGGACTGCCACATACAGGCACTCAATCTATTCCATTTTACTGCAGGGCCACCTACCTGCTCCTCTGGTTTGAACAATTTTTGGGACTGCCACATACAGGCACTCAATCTATTCCATTTTACTGGAGGGCCACCTACCTGCTCCTCTGGTTTGAAACATTTTTGGGACTGCCACATACAGGCACTCAATCTATTCCATTTTACTGCAGGGCCACCTACCTGCTCCTCTGGTTTGAACAATTTTTGGGACTGCCACATACAGGCACTCAATCTATTCCATTTTACTGGAGGGCCACCTACCTGCTCCTCTGGTTTGAAACATTTTTGGGACTGCCACATACAGGCACTCAATCTATTCCATTTTACTGCAGGGCCACCTACCTGCTCCTCTGGTTTGAACAATTTTTGGGACTGCCACATACAGGCACTCAATCTATTCCATTTTACTGGAGGGCCACCTACCTGCTCCTCTGGTTTGAAACATTTTTGGGACTGCCACATACAGGCACTCAATCTATTCCATTTTACTGCAGGGCCACCTACCTGCTCCTCTGGTTTGAACAATTTTTGGGACTGCCACATACAGGCACTCAATCTATTCCATTTTACTGCAGGGCCACCTACCTGCTCCTCTGGTTTGAACAATTTTTGGGACTGCCACATACAGGCACTCAATCTATTCCATTTTACTGCAGGGCCACCTACCTGCTCCTCTGGTTTGAACAATTTTTGGGACTGCCACATACAGGCACTGAATCTATTCCATTTTACTGCAGGGCCACCTACCTGCTCCTCTGGTTTGAACAATTTTTGGGACTGCCACATACAGGCACTCAATCTATTCCATTTTACTGCAGGGCCACCTACCTGCTCCTCTGGTTTGAACAATTTTTGGGACTGCCACATACAGGCACTCAATCTATTCCATTTTACTGCAGGGCCACCTACCTGCTCCTCTGGTTTGAACAATTTTTGGGACTGCCACATACAGGCACTCAATCTATTCCATTTTACTGCAGGGCCACCTACCTGCTCCTCTGGTTTGAACAATTTTTGGGACTGCCACATACAGGCACTCAATCTATTCCATTTTACTGGAGGGCCACCTACCTGCTCCTCTGGTTTGAAACATTTTTGGGACTGCCACATACAGGCACTCAATCTATCCCATTTTACTGGAGGGCCACCTACCTGCTCCTCTGGTTTGAAAAATGTTTGGGACTGCCACATACAGGCACTATCCAAATTAAATTGTCTCCATAGCAGCCTCCACACGTTGTCTCCATTGCTACCTCCAAAAGTCGTCCATATAGCTGCCTCCATACATCGTCCCTTTATCAAACGAGGTGTGTCAGGCAGAAATTTGGGTTGTTTTCATGGATTCCACATCAAAGTTGTTAACTTTGTCACCACCCTGCTGTGTAATCCCCAAAATATACTGGCAAACTTTTACCATTTAGGGATATTATTTCAGCGCTTCTTGCGCATCTGTTTACATTCCCCTCACCCGGCATATCCCAAACTTATAAGAACGCTACTACACTTAACTTGGTGCAGGCTGGGACCGAGTCTGACCCTGGGGCTGGTCATATACTGCCGACGCAGAGAATTGCGGGGCCTACCTCGGTCCAGGTCTCAAAGGCCTACTATACCTCCTCCCACCCCTCCTCCACCTCCTCCTCCTCCGAATTACCATCCGTGGGCATGGCGCCATCAGTCGGTAGCTCTAGGCACAGCAGCAGTGCCGTCGCTAAGCGACAGCAGGCGGTGCTGAAACTGCTGAGCCTAGGCGATAAAAGGCACACCGCCCAAGAGCTATTACAGGGCATTCCACATCAAAGTTGTTAACTTTGTCGCCACCCTGCTGTGTAATCCCCAAAATATACTTGCAAACTTTTACCATTTAGGGATATTATTTCAGCGCTTCTTGCGCATCTGTTTACATTCCCCTCACCCGGCATATCCTAAACTTATAAGAACGCTACTACACTTGATCTTATACAAAAGGTTCTTAGAAGTGCTGTTTGGGGAGTAGCCTAGAGACAGGGGCTTGGATTGGCGAAAGCTCGCCTGGCAGCGGAGCGCCAGCTCCATGCCAAGATCCAACTAACATAGTTTTAACTGCAGCACCTTTAATCTACTACTAGTTCACTGCCTCCATACATGGTCCCCTTATCAAACGAGCTGTGTCAGGCAGAATTTTGGGTTGTTTTCATGGCTTCCATGTTAACTTTGTCGCCACCCTGCTGTGTAATCCACAAAATATACTGGCAAACTTTTATCATGTACCGATATTATTTGAGCGCTTCTTGCTCACCTCCTTTGGTTCCTCTCTGCCACCCATTGGTTTGAAGCCTGAGTCCATTTAGGGTATGTCGCCATGCCACTCTCTAGCCTGCTGCCGCTGCCTCTGCATGCCGTCCCCTATAGTGTCAGGGTCAATTATTGGATGTTTTAGATGCTATCTAGCTTCATTCTGTCACTCTGTCATGGCCATGCTGTTGCCCATAATTTTGGCATAATGGTGCGATTATGCAGCCTCAGAGGCATCCATGCATGCTGCCCCTGCTGTTTCCTGTCCATTTCCGTGGTGTTTCCATCCTTTTCTGAGGTTCCCAGGTGTTTGGCCAAGCTTCCCTGTGCAGAGCCTTGGTCCCCTTGAAAAATGCTCGAGTCTCCCATTGACTTCAATGGGGTTCGTTATTCGAGACGAGCACTCGAGCATCGGGAAAAGTTCGTCTCGAATAACGAGTACCCGAGCATTTTAGTGTTCGCTCATCTCTAATGTCAGTACTTTGGGCCCAGGCTGCTGGGCAATACATTACTGGGGAAGGCTGCTGGGCAATACATTACTGGGGGAGGCTGCTGGGCAATACATTACTGGGGAAGGCTGCTGGGCATTACATTACATTACTGGGGGAGAATGCTGGGCAATACATTACTGGGGAAGGCTGCTGGGCATTACATTACATTACTGGGGGAGAATGCTGGGCAATACATTACTGGAGGAGGCTGCTGGGCATTACATTACATTACTGGGGGAGAATGCTGGGCAATACATTACTGGGGGAGGCTGCTGGGCATTACATTACTGGGGGAGAATGCTGGGCAATACATTACTGGGGGAGGCTGCTGGGCATTACATTACTGGGGGAGAATGCTGGGCAATACATTACTGGGGAAGGCTGCTGGGCAATACATTACTGGAGGAGGCTGCTGGGCATTACATTACTGGAGGAGGCTGCTGGCAATACATTACATTACTGGGGGAGAATGCTGGGCAATACATTACTGGGAGAGGCTGCTGGGCATTACATTACTGGAGGAGGCTGCTGGGCTTTACATCACTGGAGGAGGCTGCTAGGCTTTACATTACTGGGAGAGGCTGCTGGGCTTTACATCACTGGAGGAGGCTGCTGGGCTTTACATTACTGGGGGAGGCTGCTGGGCATTACATTACATTACTGGGGGAGGCTGCTGGCAATACATTACATTACTGGGGGAGAATGCTGGGCAATACATTACATTACTGGGGGAGAATGCTGGGCAATACATTACTGGGAGAGGCTGCTGGGCATTACATTACTGGAGGAGGCTGCTGGGCTTTACATCACTGGAGGAGGCTGCTAGGCTTTACATTACTGGGAGAGGCTGCTGGGCTTTACATCACTGGAGGAGGCTGCTGGGCTTTACATTACTGGGGGAGGATGCTGGGCATTACATTACATTACTGGGGGAGGCTGCTGGGCAATACATTACTGGGGGAGGCTGCTGGGCATTACATTACATTACTGGGGGAGAATGCTGGGCAATACATTACTGGGAGAGGCTGCTGGGCATTACATTACTGGGGGAGAATGCTGGGCAATACATTACTGGGGGAGGCTGCTGGGCATTACATTACTGGGGGAGAATGCTGGGCAATACATTACTGGGGAAGGCTGCTGGGCAATACATTACTGGAGGAGGCTGCTGGGCATTACATTACTGGAGGAGGCTGCTGGCAATACATTACATTACTGGGGGAGAATGCTGGGCAATACATTACTGGGAGAGGCTGCTGGGCATTACATTACTGGAGGAGGCTGCTGGGCGTTACATCACTGGAGGAGGCTGCTAGGCTTTACATTACTGGGAGAGGCTGCTGGGCTTTACATCACTGGAGGAGGCTGCTAAGCTTTACATCACTGGAGGAGGCTGCTGGGCTTTACATCACTGGAGGAGGCTGCTGGGCTTTACATTACTGGGGGAGGCTGCTGGGCATTACATTACATTACTGGGGGAGGCTGCTGGGCAATACATTACTGGGGGAGGCTGCTGGGCATTACATTACATTACTGGGGGAGAATGCTGGGCAATACATTACTGGAAGAGGCTGCTGGGCATCACATTACATTACTGGAGGAGGCTGCTGGGCTTTACATTACTGGGGGAGGCTGCAGGGCTTTACATTACTGGGGGAGGCTGCGGGGCTTTACATTACTGAGGGAGGCTGCTGGGAATTTCATTACTGGGGGAGGTTGTGACTAATGCATTTCCTACCCTAGGCTTTTAGTCGAGTCAATATGTTTTCCCAGTATTTGTGGTAAAATTGGGTTCCTGGCTTGTACTCTGGTCGGTTTATATGGTATATTGGAAAATTGTATAAATTCTCTTCATACAAACAACAACATATACTTACTAAAACTAGATGTCTCATTCAATCTCAGCTGGGTCATATAATAATGTTATATAATCATTCTTATGTAGCTGATCGATAAGACTCAAATCCATCGGTTCCTCGAATTCTGAAGTGTTTATCCTGACAAAAACCATCAAGTGTTCAATATTATGGGAAAAAAATCTAACTGAATACCACTCCATGATGAACCATTCCTAAGTGTTTGTTTTACTGGAGATGAGCCCCTCCAACTAGTCATAGGCAGCCTCGTTCATTGAAATGAGCAAACATACTCAACCAATGCAATATTGTGAAAATATACAAGCTTTGTGCAGCGCTACGTAATCTGTGTGCGCTATATAGATTAAGAAGTATTATTATATACAATAGTTATTGATGAAACATCTCATGTGTGTGTTCAGCTTTAGACGGCAAAGGCTTTAGTGCACAGCTGTTATTTCTTTAGATGCCATTACTTCTAGATAAAGATGGTATATATATATATATATATATATATATATATATATATATATATATATATATATCATGTAAGGTTTATCTCATTTAACACACAGTGAACAGAGACTACTGAAGTCCTTAATTTAGTTTGACACCATGTTTTTTATAAGATAAGCCTGAGAGGTTTCTCTTCCTAGCACATAAATATATCTAGCCTCCAGGCCTTCATATCATGGCCAGCGCGCTGTGAGAGTCACCACAAGCTCGGCCGTTTCATAACCCAAGGAGGAAGGAATAAGGTCAGTTTCACGGCTATGAAATAAAATGATTGGTCGGAGCTGGATCCATTCCCTAATCCGTGTCTGTTTTATCCATCTCATTGCCAGCAGTGTTCATTTATGTTTTTTTAGTTTTTAAAATTTCATTTACATAGTGAAATGTCATCACAAGTATTAGCAGCAAATAAAATATCTACGGCCATCCCCAGCATCTAGAACAGTGATGGCGAACCTTTTAGAGACAGAGTGCCCAACCTACAACCAAAACCTACTTTTATGTCGCAAAGTGCCAACATAACAATTTAAGCAGTGACCTATTGATCCCAATCGTATTGGCGTCCTGAGGACACCAATGCAACAGAAAGAAGATGATGAAATTATAGCTTCCTTCCAGGTTCCCCTGAAGAGAAACAATTAGGGGACTCAGAGCAGGAGCTTCAATGAAAATCCATCTCTTTCCACACCTTCTCGCTTCTTGTGTAGTCCTGGCAGCCAAGGAGGTGTCGCTTTAGCATGGCATGTCCATGGCTGTCTTGGACCGCAAGAGAAAGCCATTAGTCACATCTAGCAAATTCTGTGCTGGGGTGAAGGCCTGGGTGCCCACAGAAATGGCTCTGAGTGCCACTTCTGGCACCCGTGCCATAGGTTCGCCACCACTGATCTAGAACAAAACAAATAAATGCAAACCCCAGACCAAACTTAAATGAAAGGGGTAATTGATCACCAATCGCACTTTTCAGGCCAGTGATGTCACTTTCATGTGTCAAATAGTTTGTGTGCAGTACTAAACACAGCCACAATGTAGGGCGTTGTAGCCAACAACGCCTGAATAATACAGATCCTGGACAACCAGTTTTTAAAATATTTTTGGAGAAATATAGCAAAGAAGTATAGTCTGTCTCATCATATCTCACAGGCTACCTGAAGCAAGTCGACTTTCAAGAAAAGAAGGACAACCAAGAGCAGAAAGCCTTGCAGGAGCTGGCGGCTGGAAATCAAGATGCAGTATCAGTTACACAGCTGCTTACAAAACTGTGTAAGGAAGAACAGAGCCCTCTCTACTACTCCGGAGGGATACAGCTTCTGGTGGAAGCTATAAAAGATTGTAAGTGTCCACCATAATGTAGTCACAAGGCATACGGTGTGTTGAGGCTTCAAGAGGGCTTCTTCTGACATGTTTCATACTATCCACTTGAGGATTTCTGCTTGTGTATTGTCCTGTATTCACACAATTCTGTTTCTTTGTATGTTAAATCTGGTGCACGTTACAACTATGCATTGGATCGCCCCCTTCAGTGCATGCGGACCCTTCTTAAATATCTGTGCAAGCAGTTTGCTCTAGAAAGAACGTCTAGTTTAGAACGAAAGTGGCTCATGGAGCTTGGTAAATGTGCCCAAGTGAGGCATCTGAGATGACCTAAGAAAGGCAATATGTTCATGGCCATGGTTGGTTTATACTATGAATGATCCGGACAATTTATTAAATTGAAGCCTTTAGTTAGTTATTGCATTCATATTACAAAGCATTGGGGAAGATATAACTGTAGTAGTTGCCCATGGAAACCAATCAGAGCTCAGCTTGATTTTTATAAACAGATGTGGGAAAATGGAAACTGAGATCTGATTGGTTGCCATGGGCAAATCGAACAATTCTGCTCTGAGAGACTTATGATAAATCTCCTCCATTGTCCCCAGTCAGATAAATATCCTTCATTATCAGGTCATCATCTCTAAACTCAGTAGTATAAAGTCAAATTAACCCACAGTTGAATTGACCCTCTGAACGTCATCATTTTTTGTCTGAAGGTCACTCACTCATAACTAAAACATGGAACCTTGAATTAAATATATGTGGGGGTCATCAGGACTAACTCCTCACAAGCATTACATAGGGTCCTTGGAGCAGCACTTGTAAAGATCAAACTGTGGGTGCCGGTCTCTGAAGTCTGACTAAGCCAGAGTAAAATCTTCAAAAAATGATAGGATCAGGTCAGGCTTTTAGGATTTTTCTTGTAGAACACATACAGTACAGTATGTACAGATACGGTATTTACTAATAACAATAAAACACATGACTTTTGGTAAACTGGTTCAGAAATACTCGTTTAGATTTATAGCTTTATAATTATATCTCAAATCCTGCCTTTTTGAGGTAACACTTATGTAAGATTTTGCTTGGTGAAAGCTTGAGCATTGACCAGGTGCCAGTCAATGTCCTAGATGCCTGTGTCCTAGGTGCCACTCGATGTCCTAGTTTCCTGGACTGATTTGGACCTTTTGGCTATTAAGACTTTTCTTTGAAATTCTCATTTGTAATTCAACATAATCTTCTGTTTAGAAGTGGATTTGGTTTATCTCTTATCTAATGTTTTGGATTATGATATAATATCCAAGTGCTGATCTTGGCTTGAATACTGTTCCAGTACTCTTACCTAGTGTACAATTCTGCTCTAACAGACTCCTCCTTTGCCCCCAGTCAGATAAATTTCTTCCTAGGAACATCCCCCGGTTGGGAGCCATCATTTAGAGCGGTTGTAAAGCAGCTCTAAATGAGCTGGGACAGTTTGGTAGTTTTATTGTTAGGGGTTACAATCCCTTAACCATCATGTCCTGACAGCTTATCTCCAATGGTGGGAAAGAGGCTGACCTTCTATGTGACTTTACAAGTATGTACAGTATTTCTAACCTTTTCACACACAATAATAATAATCTTTTATTATTATATACCGCCATATTCCATAGCTCTTTACAGATTATAGGGGACATATACAAATAAAATACGGTACTACATTACAGAGTACTGTACAAATACTGGGAATAGGAGTGAGGGCTCTGCTCACAATCTCTTTGTATACTTTGCTGTATGATAGCTCCATATTAATTTTTGTGTTTCTCTTTATACCAGGTACAGCCCAAACATTATTTAGAATCAACAATGGATTCAGTATTATAGGAGAAAACTGTATAATAAATAGGTAAGAATTACCAAACTACCTGTAGATTAGTTTTTTAAGTGGCTAGTGAACTTAAGTGAGTTGAAAAAAGCGGAGTTTGAAAAAGAGAAGTCCACAGAACTGTAAGTAACCTACATTTTAAAATCTCTTGATTTATATACTTATCACTGTTTTGTTACTAGGATATGGCTAGCAAGATTGGTGGTATGCTCCAGTGCACACTCTGCCGCATGTATACACTGCTGGAGCAAGAGTTCGAGGGTGAATACCGCTGTGACAGATGTGCCCATATTTTTCTACTAGAAGCTCGTGTTAGAGATCTGGAGGAAGATATTGCACGGCTGCGAGCAATTGACAATCTTGAGAGGAGTATGCTGCTCACTGAGCAAGCAATAAGCGGGGTAGAAGTGGAGGGTGGAGAGGAAAGCCAGCAGGGCCAGGTGGGTAGCTGGGTTACTGTAACTAGAGGGGGTAGGAAGGGGTCAAAGAAAAGGAAGGCCAACTCTGACTCTGAACATCCAAGCAAAATTGCAAAATTGTGCAATGATGTAAGGACGTCAGTGTCAGAAATGGCAGCCCTAGCGGATCCTGCTCTCCCTCACAGCCGGGGGAGCAGACCAGCTAGTAGTAGGGTGGATGGGAGTGCAGGTAAGCCAAGGCAGCTAGTGGTTGTAGGGGACTCTATAATCAGGAAGACGGATAGAATAATTTGTCGCCAAGACCGCCTCAACCGAATGGTTTGCTGTCTCCCTGGTGCCAGGGTTCGGCATGTGGTGGAAAGGGTGGATAAATTACTGGGAGGGGCTGGGGATGACCCAGCTGTCGTGGTCCATGTTGGTACCAATGACAGAATAGATGGTAGGTGGAGGAGCCTGAAGAATAATTTTAAAGAACTAGGTTCAAAGCTTAAGGAAAGGACCTCCAAGGTAGTATTCTCCGGAATCCTACCTGTGCCATGCGCTACACAGAGCAGACAGCGGGAGCTCAGGGAGTTAAATGCATGGCTCAGATCCTGGTGTAGAGCAGAGAGATTTGGGTTCCTAGAGCATTGGGCTGACTTTTCACTAGGGTGCAACCTGTTTTCTGCAGATAACTTGCACCTAAGTGGAAGGGGGGCTGCTGTGCTGGGGGAGAAGATCCTAGCAGGGGTGGCGGAGTATTTAAACTAGGCTCGGGGGAGGAGGAAAAGGAAGACACTGAAGGGGTAGACAGGTCAGAGAGGGGGCAGGTTATGTTGGTGGGTGGTGATGTGGGCTGTGTATGGGGGCCTAAGGCAGTGGATAAGGAGATCCACAAGTTGCAGAACAGTGGTGAGGATATATGTGCCAGTAAAATTACTTTAAATCAGATAAATAACTGTGGAAAATTAAATTGTATGTTCACAAATGCCAGAAGTATCTCAGGCAAAATGGGCGAGCTTGAGGCTCTGATATTAGAGGAACAGTTAGATGTTGTTGGTGTAGCAGAGACATGGCTCGATGCATCGCATGATTGGGTTGTTAATATTCAAGGTTTTACACTCTTTCGGAAAGACAGGGCAAATAGGAGGGGAGGTGGTGTATGTCTGTATGTCAGAAGAGACTTAAAAGCGATTGTGAATGAGTCAGTGGTCTCAGAGTGTGAGGAGGCTGAAACTTTGTGGGTTGAAATTCAAAGCCATGAGAGCTTTGAGAAAATTATTTTTGGTGTAATTTATAGACCCCCTAACATCTCTGAGGAAATAGAGGGTCACCTATATAAACAGATGGAGCGGGCTGCACAGGAGGGGACCGTAGTGATAATGGGAGACTTTAACTTTCCAAATATAAATTGGGGTCAGGGCTCGTCTTCATCTATGAAGGGGAGACATTTTATCAACTTTCTGCAGGATAATTTTATGTTGCAGCTTGTAGAAGATCCCACAAGAGGTGACGCATTGTTGGACCTTGTGATTTCTAACAATGAGGAGATTGTCCAAAATGTCAGTATCAGGGAACCCCTTGGGAACAGCGATCATAATATAATTATTTTCCTCTTAAACTTTAAAAAGCAGAAACAGTTGGGAAAATCGAAAACTTTGAATTTTAAGAGGGCTAATTTCCAAAAATTCAGGGCTGCACTACAGGATATAGAATGGGATCAGATACTGTCACATGATGATACTAATGTTAAATGGGAGAAATTCAAATCTATCCTGGGTTTTTATACTTCTAAATTTATTCCAATAGGTAACAAGTATAGACGGGCTAGATGCGTGGCTTACAGCTACAGTAAAAAGGGCAATTAATGAGAAAAAGAGGGCATTTAAAAAATATAAATCTGACGGGTCACCTGAGGCTTTCAATACTTACAAAAAACTTACCAAAATCTGTAAAAAAGAAATCAAATCAGCCAAAATACAAAATGAAAGACAGGTAGCTAAAGATAGCAAAACAAATCCCAAGAAATTTTTTAGGTATATCAATGCAAAAAAAAATGGGTCACAACAGGTTGGACCCCTTTATTCTGAAAATGGGGCATCGGTGACTGGAGACCAGGAGAAGGCGGAGATACTTAATAGGTTTTTTAGCTCCGTTTATACAATAGAAGAGAGAACTTCTGACTTGGATGGTGCCAGTGCGGGTCATGGATCCTGTGATATACTAGGCTGGCTAAATGTAGACATTATCCAATCTAAGCTCAATAAAATCAATGTGTACAAAGCTCCTGGACCAGATTGGTTACACCCCAGAGTTCTTAAAGAACTCAGTTCTGTTATTGCTGTACCGCTGGCTAAAATCTTCAGGGATTCTGTAATGTCTGGTGTGGTGCCAAGTGACTGGCGCAAGGCAAATGTGGTGCCAATATATAAAAAGGGCTCTAGAACTTCGCCTGGCAATTACAGGCCTGTAAGCTTAACTTCCATTGTGGGGAAAGTATTGGAAGGGTTAGTAAAAGACTACATACTGGAGTATGTGACATCAAATAGTATAATAAGTGACAGCCAGCATGGGTTTACTAAGAATAGAAGTTGTCAAACTAACCTTATCTGCTTTTATGAAGAGGTGAGCAGATGCCTGGATGGAGGAGCAGCTGTGGATATTGTGTTCTTGAACTTTGCAAAGGCATTTGACACTGTCCCTCATAGACGCCTGATGGGTAAAATTAGGGCTATTGGTTTGACAGAAATCATTTGCAATTGGATTGAAAACTGGCTGAAGGATCGTATCCAGAAAGTTGTGGTCAATGATTCCTACTCGGAATGGTCACCAGTTATGAGTGGTGTACCCCAGGGTTCTGTGCTTGGCCCACTACTATTTAATATATTTATTAATGATATAGAGGTAGGAAGTAATAGCACTGTGTCTATTTTTGCAGATGACACCAAACTGTGTAGTGTAATACAGTCTATGGAGGATGTTCATAGGCTGCAGGGTGACTTGGACAAACTGAATGTTTGGTCATCCACTTGGCAAATGAGGTTTAATGTGGATAAATGTAAGGTTATGCACCTGGGGGCCAATAATCCAAAGGCAAAATATGTCCTTGGGGGAGTAAATCTGGGAGAGTCCCTTGTTGAGAAGGACCTGGGGGTACTAGTAGATCATAAATTGAATAACAGCATGCAATGTCAATCAGCTGCCTCTAAAGCCAGTAGGATCTTGTCATGTATCAAAAGTGGTATGGACTCTCGTGATAGGGATGTAATATTACCACTATACAAGGCACTGGTTCGGCCACACCTGGAATATGCTGTCCAGTTCTGGGCACCGGTCCATAAAAAGGATGCCCTGGAGCTGGAGAGGGTTCAACGTAGAGCCACAAAAATGATAAGGGGTATGGAGGGTCTCAGTTATGAGGAAAGATTAAAACAACTAGATTTATTTAGTCTGGAAAAGAGATGACTACGAGGGGACATGATTAATTTATATAAATATATGAATGGTCCATACAAAAAATATGGTGGTAAGTTGTTTCAGATTAGATCAAATCAAAAGACGAGGGGGCACTGTCTCCGTTTGGAGAAACCAAGGTTTAATCACCGGAGGCGACAGGGCTTTTTTACTATGAGAACTGTCAATCTATGGAATAGCCTGCCTCAGGAGCTGGTCACAGCAGGGACAGCGGAGAGCTTCAAGAAGGGTCTAGATGCCTTTTTACACCTAAATAACATTGATGGTTATGTTATATAGAATTGTTTCCCCTAAATCCCTTCCTCATCCAATCCCTACCCTTCCTTGGTTGAACTTGATGGACAAGTGTCTTTTTTCAACCGTAGAAACTATGAAACTATGAAACTATCTAAATTTCATACATTTTTCTGGGTGTTATAACCAGTGTTACATGCTCTGTATTGTCGTTGTCATGCTCAGCTCTATTTAAAAAAAACAATACTGTGGTTAATGATAACTTTATAATAATAAGAAAGCAAGTGAATGTAGACCAATGGAGAACAAGCAAACAAGCAGGAAGTTACACAAGACCAAAATAATCAGAGATATTTGATCTCCAATAGCATACCAAGGTGTGTAACTGAGGAGGACACCAATTCTGCTCATTATGTGACTCCATGTTTTAGCAGATTTGCTAAATTCAGGCTCTATCACTCATTCTTAGTTTATTAGTTCCTTGAGCTGCTGGATGTCTAGATTCCAATATACAGGACATGGAAAACCACAAGACTCTGCACCTAATTTGTTCTCCCATATAATAACCAAAAAGAGTTGTACTAGCAGAACCACTAGGATAGGATGCTTATGTAACATTTGTAACAGCTTCATCCTCGTTCCATGGAGTGCGGCTGAGGAGATGTGATTCCTTTGTACATTGTTTGTGTGAACACAGGCTTAGGTTACTAGCTGTTTAGAAGATGATTGCACCACACCCTTCTCCTCTGCTTTGGTCCTGCAACAGTCCTTGTGACTCGCAGAGCTTTTCTCCAGGACAGAAACCATGGTTTCTGATAAGTATTTTCATCACATTCAGTTCAGAGCTGGTTATAGTTCAATTTTTCTATCTCCATAGCTTGAGAAAGACTCTTTTTTTCTGTATTCCTGGCATTTTGAGCTTGGTACCTGTCAAAGTGTACTCTTCCACTTCTGCAATTTGGTAATTCTTTGCTATGTGTTGTGACCTGGCTTGTCAATTATTCTTTCCTGTGTTGTGTGTCCTTTTTGTCCTGCACTTTGGTGCAAAGAGGAACCGTCTTCCAGTTGTCCCGTACTACTTAGGGTATAAGTGGCAAGTAGCAAGTGCCTTATGGGGCCTTACCTTTTGGGTTCACTATCCTCTTTGTGTTCCTGTACCTGATGCCCAGATTAGTGCTTACTGTTGATATCATATGTTTCTAACTGTGTCTGTGACATTATGGCTCCCTATCTCTCATAAAGCTCTCTATCTTTCCATACACTTCTATACGGAGCTATAATCTGATATCTCTGTAGGCTGACAGTCTATCTTGGCATATCAAGATAGATTAAGTAAAAAGTAAATGTCATACAAAAGAAGAAAGAAGCAAATGGTGGTTTTATTTAGTGGAATTCCATGGTTATTACTAAACACTAAAATAATAGTGTCCATTCTTACCTTCCTGCACATTTTCTTAAAGCCACTCTAGCAACTCCCAAATTAGCTCACATGTAAAGCCTATAGTTTTACATAAGCCTATTGAGTAATATTATAAGCTTTTCAGTTATACTTTCCTTGTTTTCATTTTTGCCGAAAATTCTCTTTTTATCTGTATTTAAATTCGCTTCTTGCTGTCAGAGTCGGCTCCAGGGTTCAGTGTGCCCCTGGGTGACAGAGCATCAGTGGGCCCCTTTGCATTGAACTCATGTGGTGGCATTAAAAATTCAGAAACTAAAACAGTCTCCTGTTCCCTATTTTATCATACCTAACAGCCCCCTCATGGCTATTTCATATAAGTCCCCTCCTACCCTATGAATTCATTAGATACAGCCCCCTTCACCCACATGGATTCCTTATGTAAAGCCTTATGTGCCCCCCCACAGCAGCTCTGCCCAGGTATACCCAGTGCTGGTGCCGGCCTTGCTTGCTGTACACAGTGCTCCTTTTTCTTCTTACTAGAAGTTTTTGAAAAATAACTGGAAAATGGGAAATTTATGTCTATAAAGCTCATAAAGTGCCCTACACAAAGCTGGCTTTACATGATTAGGGATTTGAAAGGTGTTACACTCCCTTTAAGGGTGCTAGGTGCTCACAAAACTACTAAATACAGACCCTGATAAATCTTTTTAATACAAGTAAGCGCATATGGCTGACTCTTTTTGAGCCTTTACAAGCCAAATACGCTTACTTGTATGAAAAAGATTTAAATAAGTGAAAAAAAAGCTTGAAAATTTTTATCACAGTGCTAAATTTTTTGGATCATCAGTGGATACTCTGGAGTCCAGCCAGCAATCATCCGTGCATAGTGACGCCATTAATTTTTCACGCGGGCATGGCAGCCAGAATTGGAGGAACGACTAAGCTGTAACGGTGATTTATATCTTGCTGGATAATCACTGTACAGACTCTTGAGTATCATGATCATGATACTTTATCAATTATCTTGGGATTTGTCAAGGCAAGAAGAATGTTAGCACAGATACATTTGCGTGTAGAGTAATATATTGAAATTCCTAATTTAGATATACACCTGTACTGTATTTCAGGAGCTTGGTCTCGGAACAAGAAGATGTCCTAGAAACTGATCTGTGCCTATCGGTCCTTTCCTTATGGAAAGTCGTCTGCAATGAAAACGGTAAATGAGTACTACTTAAGAAACCCAATATTTCTTACATTTCTCATAATATTTAATGTCTACATGAAAACATTTCTATGTTGAATGCTTCTCTAAGTGCAAATTATTTTCTGTTAGATGAGAATCAGTGTGTATTCATAAGCCACCCTAAAGTGAACAGCCTGATCTTCTTCATGCTGACCTCAAAGATCCCTGAGATACAGAGCAAGACTTTGGCTCTTCTTAATGTGTATTCCTCAACAGATGAAGGAAGATCTTTGCTTCTGAAGCATTTAAAACCATCCAGGTATGTCCATACTGTTCTTTGTGAGAGATGGCAAGTAGAGAGGGCAATCAGAAGTAATTGCTATATGTTGTTACAGTGAGAAATAACTTTATAAAATACCGGCAGAGCAGAACCAATCTTCAATGGAAGACGAGCCTCGTAAAATAATGCTTTCTATGGTCTGTTTTTCACAGTAGTTTCTGGATAGAATAACTAAATTGGATGCATTGGTCATACAGGCTAAAAGCTGCACCGCAAGAATAAGAACTCTTGAGGTCACAAGCGATGACAGGATAATAACTAATGTTCATCTACGAAAGTCTATTTTCTACTGAAAAAAAAAAAGAGTACCTGCACAATAAGATGTCAAAGAGGAAGTGCCTAAAAGCACTATTAGCACTTAGCTTAAAACAGCTTAAAACACATCTTTGTGCAAATTAATTGTACTTTCAGTACTAAGTGTCAACCCAACTATTGGGTTGGATTGTCACGCATTGATTTCCTGGCATGGGCTAGTGCTGTTCTGAGGATGTGTCAGATAATTACATGCACCTACCCAGTATAAAAGTGCCTGTGATGCTGCTGTTTTTAAGCTAAACTGTTTTTTGTCCCTAGTGGATAAAAGAAAACTGGCATCCTGAAATTGGGGTTGTGAAGTTTGTTTTTTCCCAAGTGAATTGTCTAAGCGACAAAGTTAGTTTTCACCCTATAACTACACATGATCTGAATTTCACTGTAGTGGGACCACTATGTCTATATTTCTCAAACAAGCCTCGATATGGATGGCAGCTAAAATTGGAGAGAGTCAGACATGGTCAAGAACAAGGTGAGATCTGGTCAGAGTTCCAGAACAGTCAATTTGACAGTCTTAGGTCAGGACGGACAGCACAGATTCTAATTCAAGTCAAGGTCATCACCAAGAGTCATAAGTGCTACAATGAGAAATTAAGTCAGCGGGGGTCAAACATGTTTAAGGGGACTGTCGGGGATGTACTTAGAACTACAGAGTGCATCACTGGACTTTTATATTGACTGATAAGGCATGTTGGTGCCTGATGTAAAGAGCTGTGGTTAGCAATGAGCAGGGCAGCCAGCCCTGAAATCGGAGTAGGAGGAAACAAAGATTTGTCCTCTGAGAAAGGTAACATGCTACCAGGACCACCAATGTTATAGCTGCAAACAACCTCAGGTTCCCTATAATAGAGAAAAAGTAATCTTTCAAGTATAATTGTGTTTTTCCAGAAAATAGATTTATTCGTCTCGTTTTCATCATGTTCAGTCCGAGAAGTATAGGCAAGTCCTATGCAGTAACTTGCTGACCCCAACCTGTACTTAAAGAATAATAACTCAGTCTATGAATGGTATCCAGCATGGATATACTATAATTTTCTCTTCCCAGGTTTACAATGTATGTACTTTATAACAAAGAAAACAGGAACAAGATCAAACCACAGTCACATTTTATTCATGATTCCAACAGAGACATTTTTTAAAATTGATAAAGAAAACCTCCTGCTGTGCCTCAACATGGAACAGGATGTAAGCCTGATGTCAGGTGCTACAGATCTGAGGGGGGAAAGAAATCACAAAAGATATAGAATATAAAATACTGAGAAGACTATGATAATAACTGAAATTGATAATTGATTCTTGGATTGATTCTTGAGGAGTATAGGAGAAGTGGTAACACAACTGGAACTGGAATAATAGTGAAAATGAACTTTGTAAAAACTTCACAAATTTCCCTACTCTCGTAGTTGGAAGATGGAAGGTCTTGGCTTCAGTTAATCAATGTCCAAAAGTCATATTGGGGTTGTACCTTATACTCATAGGATAAGTCATTAATATCAGATGTTGGTATTGTTTGGAGACCCAGATTAGGTGACTGGGTGTGACCCTGAAGTTGGTCCTGTTGGTGCTATGGTACAGTTTATTTTACAGAAACTAGCACTACTAATCATGGAAAATACTAAAAACTCCAGATTTGCATTGGATAGAAACAATGGGGGAGATTCGTATAGTAACCATATGAATCTCCCTTTCCTCGGAGTAGCATGGGCCTGTAACATTTACCATAGTCTCCTATAGTAGAAAACTCTGCCAGTTCCGATCAGAGTTTGCGCCCATATTCACAAAGAGGTCAGAGTCTCTTAATGTATGTGGGCGCCGGACCCCCGGGGAAGGAGGTTTTATACTGGAGTAATAAACACCATTCTTAATGAATCCCCATCGTATATTGTATAGGGCTTCCACTAGTATCTGCAAAATAAATGTTTCTAGTTATGTCTGAAATTACATTTTTACATTTAGTTAGGCAGATTGTTTAGGTGACTTTTTTCCTATTTTATAGGTTGTTTGAAAGTCTCATCAAATATGTAACATTCAAGGACGCAAGAGCTCGTACAGCAATGGATCTATTATACAGTCTAACACAGGAGGAGAGGTAATATGGGATATTTTAATATACAGTTTTGATTCTTTACCGATGAGAAGTTTTTTTTGTAATGTGAGGAAGGCAGGATATAAGTAAAGCCTCCTATCTTTTACCTCGTCAGCCAGGCAAAGCGTCTTGTATTCTTTATATGTCCATGAACAATCGCTCCTGTGAAGACTTTATGATAGTATTCAAGAATATAAGATTAAGGTCCTGGAAGGGCGATTGTTGATGGACAGTTAGAGATCACATGACCCTCCATCTGCAGCCATTTTATGGTCAGGAATGTCTGGCTGATGAGGTAAAATACAGGAGGCTTCACTTTACATATCAAGAAAGCAGAGCAGGACGTTTAAAAGATGTGTATTGGTAAATTACCTAATATCCTGCCCCCCACCCTTACACACCCATTACAAAAAACATGAGGTGAGTGGCCAACCCCTTTATTGTTGTGTATTACTAGTTAGTAGTTGACACTTATGTTAAATATAAAATTACAGCCAACTTTAAATTGACACACAATTAACAAAATAAAAAGGAAAGTTAAAGTTTTCTTATATGGTGCATAAATCATTGTTCCACAGGACTGCTTTTATTATAACTCTATACACTGCGATTGCAGCAATATAGAATTATAAAAATGATGCTAATTAGCCTTCGGCAACATCACCGGAGCACCTTAGAGCACCTTGTCTTTAAAATTATTCACTCACCCCACCACAGTGCATAGACCACGTGATGGCGGGTTCCAGGCAGGACTTGTATCGGAATGGGGGAGTGAATAAATTAAAAGGCCAGTTGCTTCTTAGTCACGTCTACCATCAGTAAAATTGATGGTTGATGTCCTTTTAGCAATGGTGGTCGACCATGCATTTGCCATAGATCCTGTGGTTTAGCAGACCCAACACCATATCATCTCACTTAGCTCTGCCTGGTAACAGGTAATCTCCATAGACCAAAATGAATTTTAAGGAATTCTGGAAAACCCTGTTGTGGCCGTGGCAAAGGTGGTAAATCAAAAGAAAGTGCAGTTACTCTGCTCTGCCTCCTGGTTCCCATATGATCAAACTACTGCTGGTTTTGGACACTGTTCCTGGGGGTCTGTTCCTGGATATGCTTTGTCTGATGAGTAACCTTCTCTGGCGACATGACGTCAATTCCACTTTTCTCAGAGGAGGCCAATCATTTAAGCCCCCCCCCCACACACATTAGAAAACCAGATGTACTGGAGCAAAACAGGATAAGTTTGTTTTTTTGTTTTTTTAACGACCTTGCTTTGACCCTAAATGAAGTTTAACCCCTTTACTTAAGGGAGACTAGCTGTTGCGAGGTTGAACTGAGTGAGATGACATAATCATGGAGTAGGACAAGGTTAATGCTATCCAGTGTTTGTACACCATTTCTTAATCCCGTATTAATACGTCATACGTCAGATGCGGGTGTATAGAGTAGCCTCACGGGCTGAGCCCTATGCATACAAGGCTAGTGTTTTCTGCATGTTGTAGCAAACACCTACTGGTTGCCACCGATTACAGGTGTTAACTCTATGATCACTGCTGGCTAAGTAAATAAAGAAACTCTAAAATTTCATGTTAACCCCTTTCCCTAGAACTGATATAAAAATAAACACCGATCTATCAAAATATAATGTTAACCCCATAAACGCCGTTTAACCCCATAACAGAAAATAGTGCCCAATATTCTACTTTTTTCCCTCTTGCAATATATAAAAATGTGTATGAAAAGGGATAAAAAGGCCGTACAATCCTCATGGATGCAATGAAAATGTCATCTCCCACAGCTCCGCACACCAAAGTATGAAAATGTTATAAGCAGCAGAATATGGCAAAATCAAGTATTTTTTTTTTGTACGGAATGTTAACATTTTTTATAAGTATGTATATAAGTATGTATAAATTTGGTATCCCTATGATAGTACCGACCTAAAAAATAAAGGAGACATGTCATTAAGAGCGCATAGTGAAAAGGCATTCTTACTTTACAGCAGTACTTTTAAACATTGGGGCTCATTTACTAAGGTCCCGCGGCCGCATTTCCATTGGGTTTTCCAACTTTTTCGGGGATCGCGCCAGGGATTGTGTCGAACACAATCAGATTTTGGATCATCGGCCGCAGATTTCACGCAACACAAATCGGGGGGGCGGGCGGACGATCCGACGGATTCCGACAACGCGCGGGATTTAGCATGTCAAATTGTGTCGCAAGACAAGCACTTACAAGCACCGGGAAGAAGGTGAACTCCGGAGGACCTGAGCGCGGGAAGCGACACATGCAGGATCTCGGGCGCACAATCTTGGTGAATCGCACCGGACTTCATCCTCATCGGACAGTCCAGATCGGGGATCGTGACAGGACCGGGTAAGTAAATGTGCCCCATTATTTTAGGTATACTTACCCAATTTCTGGTGTGGGTCCATGCCTTTTTAAGACATTGAATTCTTAGAAGCTTATATGATATTAGAGTCCAAAATAGACCGCAAACAGGAGAAAGTTTGTGGCCTGTTTTTGGCCAGGGGAGATTGGCAGGGGGAGCGCTGTTCACCCCTCCTGGTGACCTGGCTCAGTTAGGTTGTAGTGAGACATGGTGTCCTCACTGCACTGTGACTGTGCATAATACAAGTCAATGACCTCCATATACGGTTGTGTGCATGAGGTCTTACATTACATTACATTGAAGTTTACCAGAACCCTTGTGTGCTGTGGATTCACAGGCTGTTACACTGTCTCCTCTCCTCTTCTGCTCCCTTACACTCCCCCCTCCCTCTGCTTGATGTAATCTTACTGCAGCAAAGGACATTTCAACACACAGTGAAAGGGGGGAAGTGCTCCTGCCTAGTGTAACAAACAGCCTACAAAGCTGCAACACAGAGTAGCACTGGTAACACCCACACACCCTTGATTTTGATGAAAGATTTATTTTTACTCAGTAACAGGTCCCTAAGTCAATTCTGTTGGAAAGAATACCAGAGAGTCCAAAAGAACCTATTTATGAGAAATGGAACAGATTGTTACTTTGAAAAATTTTGCCTTCCGTTTCTAATGCTGTGTCTGATTCTCCGGGTTTCCATCCAATTAATAAGACGGATCGACTATTGTGTATTGTGGAGGCGAGAAATGAAAACAGTTTTATAAATGTCAGTCTCGATTTTATAACTGGCCTTACTAGAAAACAGTCCAGTCTCTTGTCTCAGGAGTCAGAGATGTAGGTTTTTACTGGAGAGACAAATTCACTTCAAATAATTGTCCTGATATGAACTCAGAGATATCAATTCTATTATTTGACACTTGTAAGAGCTGGGTACGGGGGAATTTATCATTCCAATTTCTTTGACTTTGTTGTCTATGCCTTGTCAATTCCATTTTTGTTTCATATGAATTCATCAAGTGAGTATTTGTTTTTTATTTTTTTTGTTTGTCTCACAATATTGTTTTTTTTTCGCATAATGTTATTTTTTTTTTGGCGCACAAGTCCATTTAAAGAGCAATTGGTCTTCATAAATTTGGTTGTGTTTTTTCTTGTATCTTTGCGCCTGGGGGTTACTGGAGTCATTTTACGCCAAAACATGCACCTAAACGTAAATTTGTGCCAAATCGCATTCAGTATTGTTAACCCCTTAACGCTCTGCGCCGTAGCTCTACGGCGCAGAGGTATAAGGGATGTATGAAGAGGGCTCACGGGCTGAGTCCTCTTCATACAGAGGTGGGGGTTTTTGCATTTTGCACAAAACCCCCACCGCTAATAACCGCGGTCGGTGCTTGCACCGATCGCGGCTATTAACCCTCTAAACGCCGCCGGGCGCCGCCATCTTTTTCCGATCGCCACGCCCCCGAACGTCATCGGGGGGGGGGGGGCGGCGATCGGTAGCCTCCGGTCTTCTTTTGACACGAGGCTACATGGCTTATGCAGGTTCGTTACAATGAGCCAGTGGCTCAGTGTAATGTATGACCTGCAAAAATGCCATATATTGCAATACTGTATTATTGCAGTATATGGTAGGAGCGATCTGACCATCTAGGGTTAATGTACCCTAGATGGTCTAAAAGATAGTGAAAAAAAAGAAAAAAAAAAAAAGTTTAAAAAAAATAAAAAAAAATTAATAAAATATTAAAAGTTCAAATCACCCCCCTTTCCCTAGAACGGATATAAAACATAACAAACAGTAAAAATCACAGACATATTAGGTATGTCCCAAAATGCCCGATCTATCAAAATATAAAAACGGTTACGACCGGCGGTGACCTCCGAGGCGGAAATTGGCGCCCAAATGTCCGAAATGCGACTTTTACACCTTTTTACATAACATAAAAAATGAAATAAAAAATGATCAAAATGTCGCACAGACCTCAAAATGGTAGCAATGAAAACGTCGCCTCATTTTGCAAAAAATTACCCCTCACACATCTCCGTGCACCAAAGTATGAAAAAGTTATTAGCGTCAGAAGATGGCAACATTTTTTTTTCTTTTTTGTACACAATCGTTTAATTTTTGAAAATGTATTAAAACACAATAAAACCTATATAAATTTGGTATCACCGCGATCGCACCGAACCAAAGAATAAAGTAGGCATGTTATTTGGAGCGAAGAGTGAAAGTCGTAAAAACTGAGCCCATAAGAACGTGTTTTTTTTTCAATTTTTCCACATTTTGATTTTTTTTTCAGCTTCGCAGTACATGGCATGTTAAAATAAATAACATCACGGGAAAGTAAAATTTGTTACTCACAAAATAAGCCCTCACACAGGTCTGTACACGTAAAAATGAAAAAGTTATGGATTTTTGAAGTTGGAGAGCGAGAAATCAGCCGAAAAACCCTGCGTCCTTAAGGGGTTAAAACACGTCTGTGCAAATAATGAATTTGGTGCACACAGGGTCTATTTCAGAGTCTTATCTGATTTGGTGCAATGGAAAGACGCAAAACTGCATTTGTACCACAACTGCGCCAAAACAACGCCAACTATAGACAAAAAAAACCAATGATAAATTCCCCCACTGATTCAGACGTCAGACGCTCCTCCATCTTCATTCCTCAGGCTGTCTTTCTTGATTTGTTTTTTGCAGGTTGAGGTCACATTTCAGGGTCAACTTTACAGAAGAAATACTGCCCTCATTCACTTCTTTATTGGTGAGATAAACTACTATACGTTATTGATGTTTTAATGTGAATAGTTTCATCCTGTGAACCTAAATTGTCAAAGTCGTATACTGTAAGTATGGAGTATACATTGTACAATATGCAGTACATAATACGTCACCTTCTTTACCTTTATAAGAAATATGGGCGGCAATGGTTAATGCTATGGACTTTGTCCTTTACAACACATGCAATTTGATCATCTCCTCTGGCTCTATAACATGTATGGACTCTATGGGGCTACATTAACTTACCCAGTCCCGCGGAGTTCACGAAAGTGCATTTTCTGACGATCATGTACTCTGCCGCAATTCACTATGATTGTGCCCCCGACATCCTGAATGTGTTGTTTCCCCGTTCAGGTCCGACAGAGTTCACCTTCTTCTTCCTGGTGCATGTAAGTGCATTGTCTTGCGACACAATTTGAAAGATAAATCCCTCGCTCAGCCTGAATCAGTCAGATCACCCGACGGCACGTCCCCAGATTTCTGGAGCATGAAAGCCAGCGCAGCCGCTCCATAATCCTATCACGTGCAACACAATCCCAGCGCAAACCCTGTTAAATACATGTCAAAGCTGCGCAAATCCTGAAAACTGTGAACAGTCCAAAGAAAGTGAGCAGTGCAACCCTTAGTAAATAAGCCCCTATGTACAATTTGCTCAGCTGCCCCTGCTCTATAACATGCTCTCTGCAGATAGGACACTATGTACAATCTGCTCAGGTCCTCCTACTCTATAACTTTCTGCCTGCAGATAGGACACTATGTGCATTCGGCTTAGCTCCTCCTGCTCTATAACATGCTCTCTGCAGATAGGACACTATGTACAATCTACTCAGATCCTCCTGCTCTATAACATGCTCTCTGCAGATAGGACACTATGTACAATCTACTCAGATCTTCCTGCTCTATAACATGCTGCCTGCAGATAGGACACTATGTACAATCTGCTCATCTTCTCCTGCTCCATAATATGCTGCCTGCAGATAGGACACTATGTACAATCTGCTCAGCTCCTCCTGCTCTATAACATGCTGTATGCAGATAGGACAATATGTACAATCTTCTCAGTTCCTCCTGCTCTATAATGTGCTGCCTGCAGATAGGACACTATGTACAATCTGCTCAGCTCCTCATGCTGTCTGCAACTAGGTTCACTTTGGTAAGTCCCCCCTTGTCTTTATTTAACTTCTAGGCAAAGTCCTGAATGTCCCTTAGTAGAGAATGCAGTGTGGTTCAAGCACTTGCACCTGCATTTCATTCTGTAGGTTATGGCCTACTCACTAAAGGTCAGAGGTATAAGTCCCCATCTTGATTTATAGATCAAAGGAAAATGTGGCATAATCCATATTTCACAAATGTCCTTAATAATTACAAGCAGGCTTCTACAGTAACTATGTTACCTGTTGAGAGGTGGCTTTACTACAACAGGGAGCAATTACATAACCCCTAAACTATTACTACTAAAATCCTCATGCATAGTATGTATGCGTGCAGGGTATGAGGAAGAAGCTGGAATTACAACAAAGAGTATAGGATGCCCACAGGGCAAGATATCAGCCAAGAAAGAGTCAGACAATGTTAGTTTACACCTCATAGTGACAAAAGTCAATTATTCTATGCCAGGCCTCTTGGTGTCATCACAGGGAATCTTAGAATCTATTTAGATAAAAGTCTCCATCTAAAAAATGGTCGTTTTTTGGGGGTCCCTCATGGTCAGTTTTAACAGGCCTTTCTGATTCCCCAGGCACCAGACTTATATTGTCACGTAATGTATTAAGTTCAGTTTTCTTTATCCCTTTTTGTTTTACCAAAACATTATTTTTGCATTGTATGTTTATGTGTCACCCTATTTGTATAATAACTAGAGATGAGCGAACATACTCGTCCGAGCTTGATGCTCGATCGAGCATTAGCGTACTCGTAACTGCTCGTTGCTCGGACGAGTATTTCGCCCGCTCGAGAAAATGGCAGCTCCCGCCGTTTTGCTTTTTGGCGGCCAGAAACAGAGCCAATCACAAGCCAGGAGACTCTGCACTCCACCCAGCATGACGTGGTACCCTTACACGTAGATAGCAGTGGTTGGCTGGCCAGATCAGGTGACCCTGGGATAGACTAGCCCCTGCCTGCGCTGCTCGGATCATTCTGTGTCTGGATGCCGCTAGGGAGAGAGCTGCTGCTGCTCAGGGAAAGCGTTAGGGTGTTCTATTAGCTTACTGTTAGGCAGGAGTGATTCTTAAAGAACCCAACAGCCCTTCTTAGGGCTACAATAACGTTATAATTTTTTTTTTTTTTTATTTGCAGCTAGTACCATATTGTGAGGAATTAGCAGGGGGACTTGCTACCGTTGTGTTTAGCTCTTAGTGACACACATATCCACCTCAAACACCAAAGTGGGAAAATTTATTAGGGGTTTGAGTAGAATTAGGCAGAGTCTGCCAGTTTCTTTTTATTTTACGTTTATTTTTTTCATAACTCAGCGTCATCTCATCTGGCATAGTAGTGTGCTGTAATACTTGGCTAGAAAATAGCCATAGGAGAATACAAACGTCTTAATTACGCCTACAGTAGCGTTATATATATTTGATTTCTGGTTGATCTGCTGGTGGCTGTACTTGCTGCAGTGCATCTACTATCAAATTGGGAGCAATTTGGAGTCAGACTTGCGACCACTGTGTTTTAGTGACGCACATATCCATAGCAAAGACCGAAGTGGGAAAATTTATTAGGGCCCGGGGTTGTATTTCAACTAGGCACAGTCTGCCATTTCCTTTTTTATTTTACGTTTATTTTTTTCATAACTCAGCGTCATCTCATCTGGCATAGTAGTGTGCTGTAATACTTGGCTAGAAAATAGCCATAGCAATAGGATAGCATCGTTTGGTTTTAAAAACTAAAAAACACAAAAAAACAAAAAAAAAAAAAAGTTAAAAAAAAAATACAAGTTATAACTCTCATTTTCAAAATGTTTAACCCGAGGGCTAGGGGTAGAGGACGAGGGCGGGGACGTGGGCGTCCAACTACTGCAGGGGTCAGAGGCCGTGGTCCTGGGCGGGGTGAGACACCACCTGCTTATGAGGGAGCAGGGGAACGCCGCAGAGCTACACTCCCTAGGTTCATGTCTGAAGTTACTGGGACTCGTGGTAGAGCACTGTTGAGGCCAGAACAGTGCGAACAGGTGATGTCGTGGATTGCCGACAATGCTTCGAGCAATTTGTCCACCAGTCAGTCTTCCACGCAGTCCACCAATGTCACCAAAATCGGCACTCCTCCAGCTCCTGCACCTCAGCCTCCTCCCCCCCAGTCTGCCCCCTCCCAGCAAAATTTGCCATTTGAACCGGCATACTCTGAGGAATTGTTTTCTGGACCCTTCCCACAGTCACAAACCACTTGTCCAGTTGCTGATGAGCAATTTTCCGATGCCCAGGTTTTCCACCAGTCGCAGTCTGTGGGTGATGATGACCTTGTTGACGTAGTGGAAGAAGTGTGTAAAGAGGTGTCCGACGATGAGGAGACACGGTTGTCAGACAGTGGGGAAGTTGTTGTCAGGGCAGGAAGTCCGAGGGGGGAGCAGACTGAGGGATCGGAGGATGATGAGGTGACAGACCCAAGCTGGGTTGAGAGGCCGGGTGAACACAGTGCTTCTGAGACGGAGGAGAGTCCTCGACCAGAACAGGTTGGAAGAGGCAGTGGTGGGGCCAGACGGAGAGGCAGGGCCAGAGCTGGTGCATCAGCGCCAAATGTGTCAACTAGTGAAGCTCCCGTGGCGAGGGCTCCTGCGGCGAGGGCTAGATTTTCAGAAGTCTGGAGGTTCTTTAAGGAAACACCGGATGACCGACGGACTGTGGTGTGCCACATTTGCCAAACCAGGATCAGCAGGGGTTCCACCACTACTAGCTTAACTACCACCAGTATGCGCAGGCATATGAATGCTAAACACCCCACTCAGTGGCAACAAGCGCGTTCACCTCCGGCCGTGCACACCACTGCTCCTTCCCCTGTGTCAGCTGATAGTCAGCCCCCTGCCCAGGACCCTGCCACAAAAACCCCATCGTCACCTCCACGATCCTCCACAGCATCCACCAGCGTTCAGCTCTCCATACCCCAGACGCTGGAGCGGAAACGCAAATATAGTGCAACCCACCCGCACGCCCAAGCCCTTAATGTGCACATTTCCAGATTGCTAACCCTGGAGATGCTGCCCTATAGGCTAGTAGAGACCGAGGCCTTTCGCAGCCTCATGGCGGCGGCCGCCCCTCGGTATTCGGTCCCCAGCCGCCACTACTTTTCCCGATGTGCCGTCCCAGCCCTGCACCAGCACGTGTCAGACAACATAATCCGTGCCCTGACCAACGCCGTTTCTGACAAGGTCCACCTGACCACGGACACGTGGACGAGTGCTGCCGGGCAGGGCCACTATATATCTCTGACGGCACATTGGGTTAACTTGGTGGAGGCTGGGACCGAGTGTGACCCTGCGGCTGGTCATATACTGCCGACGCCGAGGATTGCGGGGCCTACCTCGGTCCAGGTGTTTGAGGCCTACTATGCCTCCTCCTCCTCCCACCCCTCCTCCACCTCCTCCTCCGAACGACCATCCGTGGGCATGGCGCCATCAGTCGGTAGCTCTAGGCACAGCAGCAGTGCCGTCGCTAAGCGACAGCAGGCGGTGCTCAAACTGCTGAGCCTAGGCGATAAAAGGCACACCGCCCAAGAACTATTACAGGGCATCACGGCGCAGACTGATCTGTGGCTGGCACCGCTGAACCTGAAGCCAGGCATGGTTGTGTGTGACAACGGCCGTAACCTGGTGGCGGCTCTGCAACTCGGCAGACTGACACATGTGCCATGCCTGGCCCATGTGTTAAATCTGATAGTTCAGCGTTTCCTCAAGACATACCCCAATCTGTCTGATTTGCTCACGAAGGTGCGCCGCATCTGTGCGCATTTCAGGAAGTCCAGCACAGATGCTGCCACTCTCAGGGCAGCGCAGCGCCGCCTCCAACTGCCCGCTCACCGACTGTTGTGCGACGTGCCCACGAGGTGGAATTCAACACTGACCATGTTATCCAGAGTTTACCAGCAGCGCCGAGCGATTGTAGACTGCCAGATGTCAACTTCCACCAGAACTGGTAGTCAGGTCAGTCAGCTTCCTCAAGTCTACAATGAGGAGTGGACGTGGATGTCTGATATCTGTCAGGTGCTGAGTAACTTTGAGGAGTCAACACAGATGGTCAGTGGCGATGCCGCCATCATCAGCCTCACCATCCCGCTGCTTGGCCTGTTGAAAAACTCTCTGGTCAGCATGAAGTCGGAAGCTTTGCGCTCCTCACAAGAGACAGGGGAAGAAGATTCCCTTGTTGATAGCCAAAGCACCCTTAGATCTGTTTCTCAGCGCATATCGGAGGAGGTGGAGGTGGAGGTGGACGAGGATGAGGAGGAAGAGGAGGAGAATGTTGGCGAGACACAAGAGGGGACCATTGTTGAGTCCTACACTGTTGAGCGTGTATGGGCAGAAGAAGAGGAGTTGGAGGAGTTGGAGGAGGAGGAAATGGACAGTCAGGCCAGTGAGGGGAGTGAATTCTTACGCGTTGGTACTCTGGCGCATATGGCAGATTTCATGCTAGGCTGCCTATCCCGTGACCCTCGCGTTCAAAGAATTTATTCCAGCACCGATTACTGGGTGTTCACTCTCCTGGACCCACGGTACAAGCAAAATCTTTCCACTCTCATCCCTGGAGAGGAAAGGAGTGTGAGAATGCATGAATACCAGCAGGCCCTGGTGCACAAGCTGAAACAGTATTTCCCTTCTGACAGCGCTAGCGGCAGAGTGCGTAGTTCTGCGGGACAAGTAGCGAGGGAGAGTAGGCGAGCAGGCAGCTTGTCCAGCACTGGCAAGGGTACGCTTTACAAGGCTTTTGCCAGCTTTATGTCACCCCAGCAAGACACTGTCACCTGTCCCCAGTCTCGGCAGAGTAGGGCTGATCTTTACAGAAAGATGGTGAGAGAGTACGTAGCTGACCATACCATCGTCCTAAATTATCACACAGCTCCCTACAACTACTGGGTTTCAAAGCTGGACATGTGGCACGAACTGGCGCTCTACGCCTTGGAGGTTCTTGCCTGCCCTGCCGCTAGCGTCTTGTCAGAGCGGGTTTTCAGTGCAGCTGGTGGCATCATCACCGATAAGCGTACGCGCCTGTCGACTGACAGCGCTGACAGGCTGACGCTTATCAAGATGAATAAAGCATGGATTTCTCCTAATTTCAAATCTCCAGCAGGTGAAGGAAGCTCAACCTGAATAATTTATCCACTCCTCCTCCTCCTCCTCATTTTCCTCCTTCTCCTCCTCTTTCTACAGTAAATCAGAGGAAACTGGCTGTTTTTTGACAGGGCCCACTGGCTCTAGGTATAGTACTTTATGCATTTAATTTTTCTGGAGGGCCACCGACACGGTCCTCTGTTTTAAACAATTTTTGGGAGTGCCACATACAGGCACTCAATCTATTCACTTTTTCTGGAGGGCCACCTTTCCGGTCCTCTGTTTTAAACAATTTTTTGGGACTGCCACATACAGGCACTCAATCTATTCCATTTTTCTGGAGGGCCACCTACCTGCTCCTCTGGTTTAAAAACTTTTTTGGACTGCCAAATACAGGCACTATCCAAATTGAATTGTCTCCATAGCAGCCTCCACACGTTGTCTCCATTGCTACCTCCAAAAGTCGTCCATATAGCTGCCTCCATACATCGTCCCTTTATCAAACGAGGTTTGTCAGGCCGAAATTTGGGTTGTTTTCATGGATTCCACATCAAAGTTGTTAACTTTGTCGCCACCCTGCTGTGTTATCCACAAAATACACTGGCAAACTTTTACCATTTACGGATATTATTTCAGCGCTTCTTGCGCATCTGTTTACATTCCCCTCACCCGCCATATCCTAAACTTATAAGAACGCTACTACACTTGATCTTATACAAAAGGTTCTTAGAAGTGCTGTTTGGGGAGTAGCCTAGAGACAGGGGCTTGGATTGGCGAAAGCTCGCCTAGCAGCGGAGCGCCAGCTCCATGCGCATCATGCGCTTCTTGCGCATCTGTTTACATTCCCCTCACCCGCCATATCCCAAACTTATAAGAACGCTACTACACTTAACTTGGTGCAGGCTGGGACCGAGTCTGACCCTGGGGCTGGTCATATACTGCCGACGCAGAGGATTGCGGGGCCTACCTCGGTCTAGGTCTCAAAGGCCTACTATACCTCCAAATCCTCCCACCCCTCCTCCACCTCCTCCTCCTCCGAATTACCATCCGTGGGCATGGCGCCATCAGTCGGTAGCTCTAGGCACAGCAGCAGTGCCGTTGCTAAGCGACAGCAGGCGGTGCTCAAACTGCTGAGCCTAGGTGATAAAAGGCACACCGCCCAAGAGCTATTGCAGGGCATTCCACATCAAACTTGTTAACTTTGTCGCCACCCTGCTGTGTAAGCCACAAAATATACTGGAAAACTTTTTTCATTTACGGATATTATTTCAGCGCTTCTTGCGCAGATGTTTACATTCCCCTCACCCGCCATATCCCAAACTTATAAGAACGCTACTACACTTGATCTTATCCGAAAGGTTTTTAGAAGTGCTGTTTGGGGAGTAGCCTAGAGACAGGGGCTTGGATTGGCGAAAGCTCGCCTGGCAGCGGAGCGCCAGCTCCATGCCAAGAACCAACTAACATAGTTTTAACTGCAGCACCTTTAATCTACTACTAGTTCACTGCCTCCATACATCGTCCCCTTATCAAACCAGCTGTGTCAGGCAGAATTTTGGATTGTTTTCATGGCTTCCATGTTAACTTTGTCGCCACCCTGCTGTGTAATCCACAAAATATACTGGCAAACTTTTATCATGTACCAATATTATTTGAGCGCTTCTTGCTCACCTCCTTTGGTTCCTCTCTGCTACCCATTGGTTTGAAGCCTGAGTCCATTTAGGGTATGTCGCCATGCCACTCTCTAGCCTTCCGCTGCTGCCGCTGCCTCTGCATGCCGTCCCCTATAGTGTCAGGGTCAATTATTGGATGTTTTACATGCTATCTAGCTTCATTCTGTCACTCTGTCATGGCCATGCTGTTGCCCATAATTTTGGCATAATGGTGCATTTAAGCAGCCTCAGAGGCATCCATGCATGCTGCCCCTGCTGTTTCCTGTCCATTTCCGTGGTGTTTCCATCCTTTTCTGAGGTTCCCAGGTGTTTGGCCAAGCTTCCCTGTGCAGAGCCTTGGTCCCCTTGAAAAATGCTCGAGTCTCCCATTGACTTCAATGGGGCTCGTTACTCGAAACGAGCACTCGAGCATCGGGAAAAGTTCGTCTCGAATAACGAGTACCCGAGCATTTTAGTGCTCGCTCATCTCTAATAATAACCCTTTGTAATTGCAAGCACTGCCCTTTTGATATTAAACTTCCATTTAATAAGAATCTTCTTGTGTTCTAACAATTCCATAACTCTGAAGAGACGTTACCTACATTGATTGCTTCGTTTGTGAAAGTAATATTATATTGGTGCATAATATATTCTAGGTGTCTCGACAGCCTATATATGGTGTATGGTAGCAGCTAAAATCACTCAGGTTTTTGGAGGGCGGAGAGCTGTCAGAACAGTGTCCAGTGAGACCAGGCAGGCTGCCTTCCTGAACCTAAATCAGCTCCAGTCAGTGATCAGGAGATTCCTGACATCCCGTATCTTGACAAAAATAATTATAAGACAGAAAATTCCTTATTTATTGAATCCAAAGAGCATCTACAGATGTAGTACTTTTTAACATGACATATAGGGAAAGATCCATTATGCCTTCTCCTTTGGTTTCCTGGCTTCCCAGACCCACACACCACTTTGGACATGTCATGGAGCAGGTAGGGAGCGAAGAGAGAAAAGTGAGTAAACACCCAGCCCGGGATTAGTATAGTCTCCACCGGATGCAATATCAGACCTGCTATTAGTTCTGAAATGCAGCACTTGTACCTGTATCTATAAGATACATCTTACAAAATTCCCCCCCAACATTTATTAACTCAATTAGTTATCACACAAAAGCGCCAGTTCCAAGTATTAGAGAAAGAGGAACAATATATTTATTTTTTTGTGCTAAGCCATGCTTTTTGCTCTGCCCCATGCTAACCCCACGCAGTATCATTTTCCCATTTGTGCCCACCATCTTCCACTCACTTTGTGTCCCCCCGGCTCTGTCACATTGTAGCCCCTTAAATAATGTGCGCCAAGCTCCACCTCATATAAAAGTTACCTCTTATTTTGCCCCTCTCCAATATCACTGTAACAATTGTTCAACTGTCCCATAGCTGTTCTCTTGTTAGCCCCAGTTATGTTTTAGGGACTGTCCAGGATTACATACACATGGATTGCAGGATACAAAGCTGTGGAACAGCACACATCTTCTGTCATCTCTACATTTGTTATTTTATCTGTCACAGAAGAAGCAACCTTTAGCTGTAGTAAATATGGAAGAAGGTCTCCGCTGCATCTCTGTAATGGGGCAACTTAGTGAAGATGAAATTATTAGGAAGCATATGGCCGCCTCATCTGAGTTCTGGGATTCCTGCTTACTAGGTGTGGTAAGTGACCCCAGAGGGTTTGCTTTTATAACACTTATACATTATGTGTCAGCATTTACTTTGTTAATACTAGATCCACAGACAGAAGAATTATAAAATGCTGCGAATTCCCGTCATTATTAGGCGACAATTTCCTACTGATGGAATCTGACAATACCTGATATGTCTCTGTATGAAATCAATGCTAGAGCGTGGTGTTTATAGATATACTAGATCATACAGAGGTATAAATCCCTTCTATGTATGAGTATAACCCCATCCTGACTAGTCACTGGAGCCTTAATGTCCAGGTCAATTTTTACAGTTCTGTTTTGCTCTTTAACTTAAGAACTGCTTTACATATCATAGCAACTTTTATTTTTTTTTCATTACTTGTAAGTCTTTAACTTGAATAATTTTACTAATGACATATTGTTCAGCTCCTCCTGCTTTAAAACACGCTGGCTGCATAGAGGACACTATGTACAATCGGCTCAGCTCCTCCTGCTATATAATATGCTACCTGCAGATAGGACACTGTACAAACTGTTCAGCTCCTCCTGCTCTATAATTTTATGCCTGCTGATGCCTCCCTCACTCTGCCTGATATAATCTCATTGCAGCACAAAGTGGGAGGGAGGAAGTGCTAAAGGAACAGGTGGAGGTAGAGACAATGTAACAGCCTGTGAAACTGCAGCGCAGATGGGCTCTGGTCAGTCCCCCAGTAGCTCTCAGGTTCATTGGCATAATTTAAAAAGTTGATTTTAGAAAAAGGCCATGGATGACAAATATAAAACGATTACCACAGTCACACTGCCTTGATCTATAAGTGCGCCTGGTTTATCATGATGGATTTTTAATCAGGTTTCCTTTCACAGATCTTAATATTCACAATGTTCGTCTTCTTAGGATGAGTGCAACATACCTGCGCTTGGAGAGGGGCACTGGGATATTCTGGCAACAATACTTGGACTCATGTTCAATGCTTCACTTGAAGCAAATTCAGAAATCAAGGTAAGACATCAGGGGCGAGACCTACAAAAAGCAAAATTGTGGCGGTGGGGGGGGCAGAGAGGCAAGCGGCAGGCCTAAATCTGGTCTGAGCACAGGGGCACGGCCTGGAATGACAGCGGCACAAGACACCAGGAGGGACCAGAGAGACAAGTACAAGTTAATTTTTTTAGGCACAATATGCTGCAGCAGATTTAACTTTTTCTAATGATAGAAAAAATCTCTGTGAATACATAGAAATATAAAGACAAAAGTCTGCTGCAGATTCACATTTATTGAATGCAGACTTACTGTTGTACCTGGAGTGAACTGTGCCCATGTGCAGTTACCTTTAGGAAGCATTTAACAATTTTTCTATATATCTTTTGCACCAGCCTTAGAGCAATTCTCTAATTTACACTCATTAGCTATCTGCAGCCATTACCTGCTAGCAGGGCTTTTATCTTGTCCCCCAGGCTGCTCTCTCTGCCTTTGTTTCTGTTGGTGGCCATGGGAAACCGTATATCTGTAGCTGGGGAGGAGCAGAAGGTGGGTGGACCTTGTTGCGAGGGGCACAAGCAGATGTGCAGACTCCTGATACTTGCTTGCAATATGAAAAGAACTCCAGAACCTTGACTTACGTTACATGTTTCAGGTCATCCAATCATAAAGAGGAAGTCTTTGTACATTGCTACATGAATGGAATATAGCAGAGCTGGGTGTGTTTGAAAGTTTTAATGTAGCAGAAATGTGTGTATGAGTTTGGAATGGTCAAATAAAGACAGAGCTTAGGCTCCCTATCAATTTTAATGAATACTTATCAGATCCTGCACACACTGCACAGTGCAACCTTTTTTCATAGGAAAGGGGTGGTTTGAAGAAAGGGGGCAGCTTTCATAGAGTATAATGGCAAAAAAATAAATAATCAGACATTGACAAAAAAACAGTCTTTTAGGGAGGGTCTTCTCAAAGAGCTGGTCTTCTGGAGAAGTTTCACTGTGTGTGTATCTATCTTACTATCAATCTATCTACAGTATCTACATATACTGCGATGTGTCATCTTCTTATTTCATTGTAGGTATTTTATAGTGTAGTTGAACATGTATCTTTTTCTTTGTGATGTAGTAGGTTACTGTATGTTCATTTCTTACTATGATGCAGAGCTCCAGTGCTATATGCTGTCAGCTCTGTGTCTTCCCTGATTGGCTGATCCTTAACACTGATTCTGTGTCCTGATTGGCTGAGCTGTTTTTGCACATTCACATGAGTGCCCTCAGTTCTCTGGCCTCACTGCCCTTAGCTGATGTCTAGCACACAAAACATTGACCCCATTCTTTTTATCAAATTCTCCATTCCTGTTAAATGAATTAACTGGTTGCCTTATCAGATATTAGGTAATACCAGCTATATGGGTTTTTTTCATATAGTGGAGCGGAAAGTAAAGCCTGTGCCATATCTGTGGCAACACTAGAATAGTTTCCCCATAAAAACTATTAGAAATTTTCTGTGATTTGATTTTGCAGGAGCACGGGGTGGATATTAGTAGAAGATGTTTGTCTCTGCTTAGCAGTAAAGAGGGAATCGTTCTAACTGTAAGTAATTTAATTGTTCTTATATTTATACGTCAATTAGAAATGTATTTCCACTGTAGCAGAACCACAGCTGCGATACTAAATGACTTATACTCTAATTATCTGCAGCACTGGAAGTCAATACAACTACCGGTATGTTATACGCAATAGTCTAATTCATAGGCCTTATTAATAGGAAGATATTATATTGCCTAATAAAACAGCAGGTTTGCAAGCTGTATGCGCTATTGCACTAAATGACTCCACCTGCTTGCTGGAAAGCGGATACTGAGAAGATAGAACTTGTGAGTGTTCGGCAAATCTGACATCTGATCAGAACAGGAGATACATTTATAAGCGCAGGCTCCGACCTAGATCCCCTGTGATCTGCAGAATGGCGGCGACCTGACCTGCTCCATGTCAGGTTTCAGATGTCCCATAGAAATCAATAGATATTCAGAGAGTTCCATTGACTTCTATGAGACTTCTAGATCAGCTTAATGGATTTATGGAGCAGGTCAGGGGTCCAGCCATCCCCCTTTCTGTGATTCATGGTGAGATTTCAGGGAATTAAGTTTAAGAGTGACACAATTCCTTTAGGTTTAGTTTTGTACAAGAGAGGCACTAAAGAGATAAATACATATACTATAGGTCAGTGATTGCTAACCTTCTAGAGACAGAGGGGTATATTTCTCATACGCCATTGTCTGTGTGCGGCATATGATAGCCCCACCACTGCTCTTGCACAGCGCTGAAGCCTCTTGATGTATCCGGCGGGTCCTGCGCAGCGCTTATTTTTACGACAGGCCCTGCCTGGCATACAAATATACGCAGCCGGCATATTTTCACATGTTAAAAGTCGCCAGCTGCAGCGAGTGTGCAGGCGTTGGGACAGTAATACCACTCCGTTCGGCTGGCTGCGCTCCCCTTTTCACGCCCCACTAGCGCGAAGGTGACGGATTGGGCTAAATAATTGCAAGTGCTAGCACTAAGTTAGCATTTGCGATTATTTTAGGGCTTCTATGCCACTGCCGTGGCACAGAAGGCCTAATAAATATGCACCAGAGTGCCCAACCATTGCCTTTGAAAGAAGGAGAAATTTGGATTTTCATTGTACTCCTCCAGGGTCCCCCTGAAAAAGAAGAATGTTGGTATGAATGATAGAATGATAATAGTAATGATAATGATGGTCCACACCTCTTCGCTTCTCCTGCACATCACGAGCTGTCCATTGAATGAGATGCTGGGGCAAAGCCTTGGGTGCCCACAAACCGGGCTCTGAGCGTTACCTCTGGCACCTGTGCCATAGGTTCGCCACCACTGCTTGGTTTATCTCGTTTGGTTGACTCTAGAGAGCTTGCCTTGTCCATTCATTACATGGTTGGCCAGTGCATTTCATCAACTCATCGTTCAATATCAACTCTTAAAGTAGATGTTTAAATGGGTATTCCGGGAATATGAATGTCTGACAGAAAAACCCATGATGATATAAATAAATGAATACAACAATACTGAACGTCATTAGTCACAAAACGGAGCTTAGTTTTATTTTATGATTTACAAAATGTATGGCCTCTTTAAAGTAGGTTGAGTTATCACTAAGATGGCTGCCAGTGGAAACTACAAGTCCCATGATCCTTTAGTTCTCAGTAACAGCTCCTCCCTCTTATGCTGTGCTCCCAGTGATGATATAACAGACTTTCTTGCTCTGTTACCATAGTAATGATGAGTAACTGCCATCCCTGCACATCACCACAACATAGGCCATACTGGATGCTCTGCAACCAACCGACTACAGCCAAACCTAGTGGTGACCACATGACCTGCCAGGCAGATGAAGGACATGTGATGTGGACATTTGACCAGCGGCCATCTTCTGTCCTGTGTCCGACTCGGCGCGGAGGAAATTAACGGACTGATTATAGGGCCAATAGCATAGGGGAGCAAAATTTTAAATAACAACTAATTACACATTAGCTAATATTTTGAGTACCCATTTGTACATGAATTATGCTGATTCCTGGAATACCCCTTTAAGCTCTTTTGTCATATCAATCTTTTGTAAATACAGTACTTTTTGTGAAATCTAACTGATCTTACTTATGAGCTCTGTACAACTCTTTATTGTATTGTAAATTTGTATTGTCCCATGTTACTCCTTGATATTAGTGGTTAAACTGACGACTTTGCATTAATGGGGTTGCCCAGCCTGGCACCTCCCGTCACACTAAGCTCTGCTGGTATACAGAGGGTTATACAACCACAGTGTGAGGTGTCAACACAACATCACCACTGAGCCTCTGGACCCATTAAAGCAACATGTCCAATCCCAGACAACACCTATAATGGTATGGGTTGTGTTACTACCCACACTGACAGTGTATTGTCAGTTCTAGCACTGTCAAGCTAAGAAGTGATCCACCCCTATGGAATGGTAACACCCAGTTGTCAATTTATCTATGAATATTTAGGCGGAATAGGATATTTTTAAATTTCTACATTCTAATGGGTCCTGAATTCTAACAGGTCCATCACTAGTGCAATGTCATTATTATGTAGTAACTTCATGAATTATAGTACCAGATATTAGTTAGATATTAGATATATTAGATATTGATACTACTACCTATTGTAAGTAATTTGCCACTTAAATCCTGTCTCTTTTTTCCTTTCTAGAGATCCGTGGGTGTTCTTAGCAGAGTTCTCCCACAATGCACACCAGCAGTAGACCTGTCAGTCAAAGAGGGTATTGTTAAAAAACTAATTAAACTGCTTAGGGTAAGTCGATCTATTATCATGGGACATTGGGATACTGAAGTCAGCATTGATCATTAGAATGGCTGTGATATCTTCAACCAGGCTTTGTAGGGAAGCCGTAGAGAAGGTCTGCAGGAGCTGATATAAAACGGTGAAATTGTAGATAATTGAACGTTTTTATCATTGGGGCACATTTACTTACCCGGTCCAGTCGCGATCCAGCGGCGCGTTCTCTGCTCTGGATTTGGGTCCGGCCGGGATTTATGAATGTAGTTCTTCCGCCGTCCACCAGGTGGCGCTGCTGCGCTGAAAGTCATCTCATCGCGCCAGAATGCACCACCTCGGACCAGGTGAAGGTAAGCGCTCCCCAAGCGACACTTTTTCGGTTTTTAAATGCGGCGGTTTTTCCGAATACGTCGGGTTTTCGTTCGGCCATGCCCCCCGATTTCCGTCGCGCGCATGCCGGCGCCGATGCGCCACAATCCGATCGAGTGCGCCACAATCCCTGGGCAATTCAGGTACAATCGGCGCAAATCGGAAATATTCGGGTAACACGTCGGGAAAACGCGAATCGGGCCCTTAGTAAATGACCCCCATTGTGTTTAGCTCTATGCATAATGATGATTATTTAAAGAGGTGAGTCGCCGGCTGTGTCATATGAGGTGGGCAAAAAAATTTCCATCCACTTGTCATTGATGATGGAATTTATTGTGTTTATGGTGTAAAGTGATAGATGTGTTACAATTAGAGATGAGCGAACACTAAAATGCTCGGGTACTCGTTATTCGAGACGAACTTTTCCCGATGCTCGAGTGCTCGTCTCGAATAACGAACCCCATTGAAGTCAATGGGAGACTCGAGCATTTTTCAAGGGGACCAAGGCTCTGCACAGGGAAGCTTGGCCAAACACCTGGGAACCTCAGAAAAGGATGGAAACACCACGGAAATGGACAGGAAACAGCAGGGGCAGCATGCATGGATGCCTCTGAGGCTGCTTAATCGCACCATTATGCCAAAATTATGGGCAACAGCATGGCCATGACAGAGTGACAGAATGAAGCTAGATAGCATGTAAAACATCCAATAATTGACCCTGACACTATAGGGGACGGCATGCAGAGGCAGAGGCAGCGGCAGCAGGCTAGAGAGTGGCATGGCGACATACCCTAATTGGACTCAGGCTTCAAACCAATGGGTGTCAGAGAGGAACCAAAGGAGGTGAGCAAGAAGCGCTCAAATAATATCGGTACATGATAAAAGTTTGCCAGTATATTTTGTGGATTACACAGCAGGGTGGCGACAAAGTTAACATGGAAGCCATGAAAACAACCCAAAATTCTGCCTGACACAGCTCGTTTGATAAGGGGACCATGTATGCTTACAGTTCATGCCAGTCGCTGCACTGGCTGCCAGTCTCCTTTCGAATACAGTTTAAAATAATAATAACCCTCATCCATAAAGCTCTGTATAATGCTGCACCCCCCTACCTCTCCTCTCTTATCTCAGTCTATCGCCCAACCCGTGCTCTTAGATCCGCCAGTGATCTTAGATTAACCTCTACCCTAGTGCGGACCTCCCACTCGCGTCTCCAAGACTTCTCTAGAGCTGCACCAATTCTATGGAATGCTCTGCCCTGGACTATCAGACTAATACCTAACCTCCAAAGTTTCAAACGTGCTCTTAAAACCCATTTCTTTAGGCAAGCCTATAACACTCATTAACTGCATGAAGTTTTAACTCTTCTACTAACCCGTCCTGTGTCGTCCTCCCATCTGTTATCCAGCAACCAACAGGCACCAGACTTCTCTGCAGTCCCATTCACCCTGGACCTGGTATATAAGATGACGGCTGAGTGGTTCAAGCGACAGCAATTCCATTTATTATATTTTTTTCTATTCCCTAAGAAGAATGGCTTGACCATTAAATATTCTTTTACCTCGTGTTACCCCATCATCTTCATAAACCGTAAGCTCTGGCGAGCAGGGACCTCACTCCTGTTGTTCCATACAAATGTTGTGCTCTGTTACATTACATTTGTATTTGTTTCCTATGATTTGTAAAGCGCTACAGAATATGATGACGCTATATAAATAAAGATTATTATTATTATTATTATGGAGGCAGTGAACTAGTAGTAGATTAAAGGTGCTGCAACTATGTTAGTTGGATCTTGGGATGGAGCTGGCGCTCTGCAGCCAGGCGAGCTTTTGCCAATCCAAGCCCCTGTCTCTAGGCTACTCCCCAAACAGCACTTCTAAGAACCTTTTGTATAAGATCAAGTGTAGTAGCGTTCTTATAAGTTTAGGATATGGCGGGTGAGGGGAATGTAAACAGATGCGCAAGAAGCGCTGAAATAATATCCCTAAATGGTAAAAGTTTGCAAGTATATTTTGTGGATTACACAGCAGGGTGGCGACAAAGTTAACAACTTTGATGTGGAATGCCCTGTAATAGCTCTTGGGCGGTGTGCCTTTTATCGCCTAGGCTCAGCAGTTTCAGCACCGCCTGCTGTCGCTTAGCGACGGCACTGCTGCTGTGCCTAGAGCTACCGACTGATGGCGCCATGCCCACGGATGGTAATTCGGAGGAGGAGGAGGTGGAGGAGGGGTGGGAGGAGGTATAGTAGGCCTTTGAGACCTGGACCGAGGTAGGCCCCGCAATTCTCTGCGTCGGCAGTATATGACCAGCCCCAGGGTCAGACTCGGTCCCAGCCTGCACCAAGTTAAGTGTAGTAGCGTTCTTATAAGTTTGGGATATGGCGGGTGAGGGGAATGTAAACAGATGCGCAAGAAGCGCATGATGCGCATGGAGCTGGCGCTCCGCTGCCAGACGAGCTTTCGCCAATTCAAGCCCCTGTCTCTAGGCTACTCCCCAAACAGCACTTCTAAGAACCTTTTGTATAAGATCAAGTGTAGTAGCGTTCTTATAAGTTTAGGATATGCCGGGTGAGGGGAATGTAAACAGATGCGCAAGAAGCGCATGATGCGCATGGAGCTGGCGCTCCGCTGCCAGGCGAGCTTTCGCCAATTCAAGCCCCTGTCTCTAGGCTACTCCCCAAACAGCACTTCTAAGAACCTTTTGTATAAGATCAAGTGTAGTAGCGTTCTTATAAGTTTAGGATATGCCGGGTGAGGGGAATGTAAACAGATGCGCAAGAAGCGCATGATGCGCATGGAGCTGGCGCTCCGCTGCCAGGCGAGCTTTCGCCAATTCAAGCCCCTGTCTCTAGGCTACTCCCCAAACAGCACTTCTAAGAACCTTTTGTATAAGATCAAGTGTAGTAGCGTTCTTATAAGTTTAGGATATGCCGGGTGAGGGGAATGTAAACAGATGCGCAAGAAGCGCTGAAATAATATCCCTAAATGGTAAAAGTTTGCCAGTATATTTTGTGGATAACACAGCAGGGTGGCGACAAAGTTAACAACTTTGATGTGGAATCCATGAAAACAACCCAAATTTCTGCCTGACACACCTCGTTTGATAAAGGGACGATGTATGGAGGCAGCTATATGGACGACTTTTGGAGGTAGCAATGGAGACAACGTGTGGAGGCTGCTATGGAGACAATTTAATTTGGATAGTGCCTGTATGTGGCAGTCCCAAACATTTTTCAAACCAGAGGAGCAGGTAGGTGGCCCTCCAGTAAAATGGAATAGATTGAGTGCCTGTATGTGGCAGTCCCAAAAATGTTTCAAACCAGAGGAGCAGGTAGGTGGCCCTGCAGTAAAATGGAATAGATTGAGTGCCTGTATGTGGCAGTCCCAAAAATTTTTCAAACCAGAGGAGCAGGTAGGTGGCCCTCCAGTAAAATGGAATAGATTGAGTGCCTGTATGTGGCAGTCCCAAAAATGTTTCAAACCAGAGGAGCAGGTAGGTGGCCCTGCAGTAAAATGGAATAGATTGAGTGCCTGTATGTGGCACTCACAAAAATTGTTTCAAACAGAGGACCGGGTAGGTGGCCCTCCAGAAAAATTAAATGCATGAAGTACTATAGCAAGAGCCAGTGGGCCCTGTCAAAAAATAGCCATTTTCCTCTGCTTTACTGTACAAAGAGGAGGAGAAGGAGGAAAATGAGGAGGAGGAGGAGTGGATCAATTATTCAGGTTGAGCTTCCTTCACCTGGTGGAGATTGGAAATTCTGAGAAATCCAGCCTTTATTCATTTTAATAAGCGTCAGCCTGTCAGCGCTGTCAGTCGACAGGCGTGTACGCTTATCGGTGATGATGCCACCAGCTGCACTGAAAACCCGCTCGGACAAGACGCTAGCGGCAGGGCAGGCAAGAACCTCCAAGGCGTACAGCGCCAGTTCGTGCCACATGTCCAGCTTTGAAACCCAGTAGTTGTAGGGAGCTGTGTGATCATTTAGGACGATGGTATGGTCAGCTACGTACTCCCTCACCATCTTTCTGTAAAGATCAGCCCTACTCTGCCGAGACTGGGGACAGGTGACAGTGTCTTGCTGGGGTGACATAAAGCTGGCAAAAGCCTTGTAAAGCGTACCCTTGCCAGTGCTGGACAAGCTGCCTGCTCGCCTACTCTCCCTCGCTACTTGTCCCGCAGAACTACGCACTCTGCCGCTAGCGCTGTCAGAAGGGAAATACTGTTTCAGCTTGTGCACCAGGGCCTGCTGGTATTCATGCATTCTCACACTCCTTTCCTCTGCAGGGATGAGAGTGGAAAGATTTTGCTTGTACCGTGGGTCCAGGAGAGTGAACACCCAGTAATCGGTGCTGGAATAAATTCTTTGAACGCGAGGGTCACGGGATAGGCAGCCTAGCATGAAATCTGCCATATGCGCCAGAGTACCAACGCGTAAGAATTCACTCCCCTCACTGGCCTGACTGTCCATTTCCTCCTCCTCCAACTCCTCCAACTCCTCTTCTTCTGCCCATACACGCTGAACAGTAAAGGACTCAACAATGGTCCCCTCTTGTGTCTCACCAACATTCTCCTCCTCTTCCTCCTCATCCTCCTCCACCTCCACCTCCTCCGATATGCGCTGAGAAACAGACCTGAGGGTGCTTTGGCTATCAACAAGGGAATATTCTTCCCCTGTCTCTTGTGACGAGCGCAAAGCTTCCGACTTCATGCTGACCAGAGAGTTTTTCAACAGGCCAAGCAGCGGGATGGTGAGGCTGATGATGGCGGCATCGCCACTGACCATCTGTGTTGACTCCTCAAAGTTACTCAGCACCTGACAGATATCAGACATCCACGTCCACTCCTCATTGTAGACTTGAGGAAGCTGACTGACCTGACTACCAGTTCTGGTGGAAGTTGACATCTGGCAGTCTACAATCGCTCTGCGCTGCTGGTAAACTCTGGATAACATGGTCAGTGTTGAATTCCACCTCGTGGGCACGTCGCACAACAGTCGGTGAGCGGGCAGTTGGAGGCGGCGCTGCGCTGCCCTGAGAGTGGCAGCATCTGGGCTGGACTTCCTGAAATGCGCACAGATGCGGCGCACCTTCGTGAGCAAATCAGACAGATTGGGGTATGTCTTGAGGAAACGCTGAACTATCAGATTTAACACATGGGCCAGGCATGGCACATGTGTCAGTCTGCCGAGTTGCAGAGCCGCCACCAGGTTACGGCCGTTGTCACACACAACCATTCCCGGCTTGAGGTTCAGCGGTGCCAGCCACAGATCAGTCTGCGCCGTGATGCCCTGTAATAGCTCTTGGGCGGTGTGCCTTTTGTCGCCTAGGCTCAGCAGTTTGAGCACCGCCTGCTGTCGCTTAGCGACGGCACTGCTGCTGTGCCTAGAGCTACCGACTGATGGCGCCGTGCCCACGGATGGTAGTTCGGAGGAGGAGGTGGAGGAGGGGTGGGAGGAGGAGGAGGCATAGTAGGCCTGAAACACCTGGACCGAGGTAGGCCCCGCAATCCTCGGCGTCGGCAGTATATGAGCAGCCCCAGTGTCAGACTCGGTCCCAGCCTCCACCAAGTTAACCCAATGTGCCGTCAGCGATATATAGTGGCCCTGCCCGGCAGCACTCGTCCACGTGTCCGTGGTCAGGTGGACCTTGTCAGAAACGGCGTTGGTCAGGGCACGGATGATGTTGTCTGACACGTGCTGGTGCAGGGCTGGGACGGCACATCGGGAAAAGTAGTGGCGGCTGGGGACCGAATACCGAGGGGCGGCCGCCGCCATGAGGTTGCGAAAGGCCTCGGTCTCTACTAGCCTATAGGGCAGCATCTCCAGGCTAAGCAATCTGGAGATGTGCACATTAAGGGCTTGGGCGTGCGGGTGGGTTGCACTATATTTGCGTTTCCGCTCCAGCGTCTGGGGTATGGAGAGCTGAACGCTGGTGGATGCTGTGGAGGATCGTGGAGGCGACGATGGGGTTTTTGTGGCAGGGTCCTGGGCAGGGGGCTGACTAGCAGCTGACACAGGGGAAGGAGCAGTGGTGTGCACGGCCGGAGGTGAACGGGCTTGTTGCCACTGAGTGGGGTGTTTAGCATTCATATGCCTGCGCATACTGGTGGTAGTTAAGCTAGTAGTGGTGGAACCCCTGCTGAGCCTGGTTTGGCAAATGTTGCACACCACAGTCCGTCGGTCATCCGGTGTTTCCTTAAAGAACCTCCAGACTTCTGAAGATCTAGCCCTCGCCGCAGGAGCCCTCGCCACGGGAGCTTCACTAGTTGACACATTTGGCGCTGATGCACCAGCTCTGGCCCTGCCTCTCCGTCTGGCCCCACCACTGCCTCTTCCAACCTGTTCTGGTCGAGGACTCTCCTCCGTCTCAGAAGCACTGTGTTCACCCGGCCTCTCAACCCAGCTTGGGTCTGTCACCTCATCATCCTCCGATCCCTCAGTCTGCTCCCCCCTCGGACTTCCTGCCCTGACAACAACTTCCCCACTGTCTGACAACCGTGTCTCCTCATCGTCGGACACCTCTTTACACACTTCCACTACGTCAAGAAGGTCATCATCACCCACAGACTGTGACTGTTGGAAAACCTGGGCATCGGAAAATTGCTCAGCAGCAACCGGACAAGTGGTTTGTGACTGTGGGAAGGGTCCAGAAAACAGTTCCTCAGAGTATGCCGGTTCAAATGCCAAATTTTCCTGGGAGGGGGCAGACTGGGGGGGAGGAGGCTGAGGTGCAGGAACTGGAGGAGTGGCGATTTCGGTGACATGGGTGGACTGCGTGGAAGACTGACTGGTGGTGGACAAATTGCTCGAAGCATTGTCAGCAATCCACGACATCACCTGTTCGCACTGTTCTGGCCTCAACAGTGCTCTACCACGAGTCCCAGTAACTTCAGACATGAACCTAGGGAGTGTAGCTCTGCGGCGTTCCCCTGCTCCCTCATCAGCAGGTGGTGTCTCACCCCGCCCAGGACCACGGCCTCTGACCCCTGCAGTAGTTGGACGCCCACGTCCCCGCCCTCGTCCTCTACCCCTAGCCCTCGGGTTAAACATTTTTAAAATGAGAGTTATAACTTTATTTTTTTTTTTACTTTTTTTTTTTTTTTTTTGTGTTTTTTTTTTTTTTTTGTGTTTTTTGTTTTTTTTTGAGTTTTTAAAACCAAACAATGCTATCCTATTGCTATGGCTATTTTCTAGCCAAGTATCAAAGCACACTACTATGCCAGATGAGATGACACTGAGTTAGTGCCTAATTGAAATCCAACCCCTACTAAATTTTCCCACTTCGGTCTTTGCTATGGATATGTGCGTCACTAAGCGCAGAACACAGCGGTCGCAAGTCTCACTACAAATTGCTCAGAATTGGCTAGTACATGCACTGCAGAAAGTACAGCCACCAGCAGATCAACCAGAAATCAAATATATAGAACGCTACTGTATGCGTAAGTAAGCTCTTTGTATTCTCCTATGGCTATTTTCTAGCCAAGTATCAAAGCACACTACTATGCCAGATGAGATGACACTGAGTTAGTGCCTAATTGAAATCCAACCCCTACTAAATTTTCCCACTTCGGTCTTTGCTATGGATATGTGCGTCACTAAGCGCAGAACACAGCGGTCGCAAGTCTCACTACAAATTGCTCAGAATTGGCTAGTACATGCACTGCAGAAAGTACAGCCACCAGCAGATCAACCAGAAATCAAATATATAGAACGCTACTGTATGCGTAAGTAAGCTCTTTGTATTCTCCTATGGCTATTTTCTAGCCAAGTATCAAAGCACACTACTATGCCAGATGAGATGACACTGAGTTAGTGCCTAATTGAAATCCAACCCCTACTAAATTTTCCCACTTCGGTCTTTGCTATGGATATGTGCGTCACTAAGCGCAGAACACAGCGGTCGCAAGTCTCACTACAAATTGCTCAGAATTGGCTAGTACATGCACTGCAGAAAGTACAGCCACCAGCAGATCAACCAGAAATCAAATATATAGAACGCTACTGTATGCGTAAGTAAGCTCTTTGTATTCTCCTATGGCTATTTTCTAGCCAAGTATCAAAGCACACTACTATGCCAGATGAGATGACACTGAGTTAGTGCCTAATTGAAATCCAACCCCTACTAAATTTTCCCACTTCGGTCTTTGCTATGGATATGTGCGTCACTAAGCGCAGAACACAGCGGTCGCAAGTCTCACTACAAATTGCTCAGAATTGGCTAGTACATGCACTGCAGAAAGTACAGCCACCAGCAGATCAACCAGAAATCAAATATATAGAACGCTACTGTATGCGTAAGTAAGCTCTTTGTATTCTCCTATGGCTATTTTCTAGCCAAGTATCAAAGCACACTACTATGCCAGATGAGATGACACTGAGTTAGTGCCTAATTGAAATCCAACCCCTACTAAATTTTCCCACTTCGGTCTTTGCTATGGATATGTGCGTCACTAAGCGCAGAACACAGCGGTCGCAAGTCTCACTACAAATTGCTCAGAATTGGCTAGTACATGCACTGCAGAAAGTACAGCCACCAGCAGATCAACCAGAAATCAAATATATAGAACGCTACTGTATGCGTAAGTAAGCTCTTTGTATTCTCCTATGGCTATTTTCTAGCCAAGTATCAAAGCACACTACTATGCCAGATGAGATGACACTGAGTTAGTGCCTAATTGAAATCCAACCCCTACTAAATTTTCCCACTTCGGTCTTTGCTATGGATATGTGCGTCACTAAGCGCAGAACACAGCGGTCGCAAGTCTCACTACAAATTGCTCAGAATTGGCTAGTACATGCACTGCAGAAAGTACAGCCACCAGCAGATCAACCAGAAATCAAATATATAGAACGCTACTGTATGCGTAAGTAAGCTCTTTGTATTCTCCTATGGCTATTTTCTAGCCAAGTATCAAAGCACACTACTATGCCAGATGAGATGACACTGAGTTAGTGCCTAATTGAAATCCAACCCCTACTAAATTTTCCCACTTCGGTCTTTGCTATGGATATGTGCGTCACTAAGCGCAGAACACAGCGGTCGCAAGTCTCACTACAAATTGCTCAGAATTGGCTAGTACATGCACTGCAGAAAGTACAGCCACCAGCAGATCAACCAGAAATCAAATATATAGAACGCTACTGTATGCGTAAGTAAGCTCTTTGTATTCTCCTATGGCTATTTTCTAGCCAAGTATCAAAGCACACTACTATGCCAGATGAGATGACACTGAGTTAGTGCCTAATTGAAATCCAACCCCTACTAAATTTTCCCACTTCGGTCTTTGCTATGGATATGTGCGTCACTAAGCGCAGAACACAGCGGTCGCAAGTCTCACTACAAATTGCTCAGAATTGGCTAGTACATGCACTGCAGAAAGTACAGCCACCAGCAGATCAACCAGAAATCAAATATATAGAACGCTACTGTATGCGTAAGTAAGCTCTTTGTATTCTCCTATGGCTATTTTCTAGCCAAGTATCAAAGCACACTACTATGCCAGATGAGATGACACTGAGTTAGTGCCTAATTGAAATCCAACCCCTACTAAATTTTCCCACTTCGGTCTTTGCTATGGATATGTGCGTCACTAAGCGCAGAACACAGCGGTCGCAAGTCTCACTACAAATTGCTCAGAATTGGCTAGTACATGCACTGCAGAAAGTACAGCCACCAGCAGATCAACCAGAAATCAAATATATAGAACGCTACTGTATGCGTAAGTAAGCTCTTTGTATTCTCCTATGGCTATTTTCTAGCCAAGTATCAAAGCACACTACTATGCCAGATGAGATGACACTGAGTTAGTGCCTAATTGAAATCCAACCCCTACTAAATTTTCCCACTTCGGTCTTTGCTATGGATATGTGTGCCACTAAGAGCTAAACACAACGGTAGCAAGTCCCCCTGCTAATTCCTCACAAAATGGTACTAGATGCAAATTAAAATAAAAAAAGTAGAATGTTATTGTAGCCCTAAGAAGGGCTGTTGGGTTCTTTGAGAATCACTCCTGCCTAACAGTAAGCTAATAGAACACCCTAACGCTTTCCCTGACCAGCAGCAGCTCTCTCCCTAGCGGCATCCAGACACAGAATGATCCGAGCAGCGCGGGCAGCGGCTAGTCTATCCCAGGGTCACCTGATCTGGCCAGCCAACCACTGCTATCGACGTGTAAGGGTACCACGTCATGCTGGGTGGAGTGCAGAGTCTCCTGGCTTGTGATTGGCTCTGTTTCTGGCCGCCAAAAAGCAAAACGGCGGGAGCTGCCATTTTCTCGAGCGGGCGAAGTATTCGTCCGAGCAACGAGCAGTTTCGAGTACCCTAATGCTCGACCGAGCATCAAGCTCGGACGAGCATGTTCGCTCATCTCTAGTTACAATGTGTCTCCTATATTGTTATAAGCAGATCAATCTAAGAAATTATGTTTTTTCCTACAAAAATAAATTAAAGGTGAAGTCTGGCTCATTCACAAATATTAATACTCATGCCAGTACTGGAGAAGGACTTTTTTCTAGGAGAATTACCATATTTTACTTTAATCAGGCTGTGATTTCCTCAGAACCACCTTCTAGTTGTAAACTAAATGGTTAACCCTCTACAGAGCTTTCTTATGACAGATCTATGGACTTAAATAGGACATATAGGGGCAGATTTACTTACCCGGTCCATTCGCGATCAAACAGCTCGTTCTCTGCGGTGGATTCGAGTCTTCTGGTGATTCACCAAGGCAGTTCCTCCGACGTCCACCAGGTGACGCTGCTGCGCTGAAGTCCGCCGAGGTCTGCCAGAGGTCACGATCCGTTGCCGGGTGAAGGTATGCATGTGTCCAGCGACACTTTTTTTTTTTTTAAATGCGGCGGTTTCTCCGAATTCGTCGGGTTTTCGTTCGGCCACGCCCCCGATTTCCGTCGCATGCACGTCCGCGCCTATGCGCCACAATCCGATAGCGTGCGCCAAAAACCCGTGGCGATTCAGGGAAAATCAGCGCAAATCGGAAATATTCGGGTAACCCGCCGTTTCGGGCCCTTAGTAAATGACCCCCATAGGATTGAGAAGATGAAACATCACACAAAGGTGTGCTAAAGCTTTGAGCTACAATCTCACAGCCCTAAAGCCATCTACTGGGCATGTTCACAATGTAAAGAGACATGGCACAGTGATCATGCCGCCCGCCCGCACCACAAAAGATGGGCAGTTCCTATACTGGACCATCTTTGAGGCACTGACAGTCACTTCCCATGGAGTGCTGCTTACCTCGTTGCTGTCAGATGAGCCACCAGTAACAGGCGTTAGGCCATACACTGACCTACTTTAGCTTTAGGTGACTACTATTCCCTTCTGTTTGCTAAAACATGCTGAAGGAACCGACTGGAGGTCAAAAGGAGTAAAAAGCAGGATCTTTCGAACTGTACTTTACCAAAGGTCTGCAAAAGCTCATATAAAATTCATTGTCACTGCTCCGACAGAGTGCACCCACTTTTTTTTTTGGTGCGCCTTTAACATAGAGCATGCAACACAATTCTATAGGACACTGCATGATAAATGTGGTGTATGGTCCGACTGTGCACCGGAGCAGACCTTTACGTGCAGAATTTTGTTTTGCCTCGGGTTTAGTGCAGCCACATTTGTAAATACATGTGAAAGCAGTTTGCACTGAAAAGAACGTGCAAAGTCAGACAGAAAACTGGTGCAGGGACTATAATAAATTCGGGCCAAGGTGTTTTTTCAAAAACTTGTCCTACCACTTTCAACATATGTCTTCTACTGTAAATTAGGAAATGTATTGACATTGCTTGTGGACTGACTTTCTCCCAATGATCCGCTATTGGCCCAGTCCTTTACACATTTGAGGTTTTGTCTTATGTCTAGAATTATTATAAAAGTTCACTTTGCTTATCAGTCTGGTGATACTTTACTCATGATGATTACGCCAGCATGGACAAAAACTACCTGGCCTACCTGGTAGGAAACACAAGAACAGAAATAGATCCAGCTATGGCTTGTCCCACAGTCTCCAATGACCCCACAGCAGACACATACCTCTGCATGCTTCAGTTAAACTGGTAAAGAATGATAGGGAGCCTCTAAAATGGCAGCATTGGGAAAACATAAGGGTTAATAGTTTTCATGGATAAACATTTTTGGCGGAGTGTTCCTGGATGTTATAATATTTCCAAAAAGCTGGATGTATACATGATGTTTTTTTTCAAAATTCCAAGATCATTGCCAAAAATACACAAAAAAATTGACAAACACTACAAGTTGTGAGTACATGAAAGGTCTTCCCTAGAGATGAGCAAATCTATTTGTTGATTAGTAGATTTGGTAGGTATATGGGGATTTTCAGGCAGCTAATGGAATCCAAATATTTTTTGATTTGCTTCAGACATTTATATATACAGGCGGTCCCCTACTTAAGAACACCTGACTTACAGACGACCTCTAGTTACAAACGAACCTCTGGATGTTGGTAATTTACTGTACTTTAGCCCTAGGCTACAATAATCAGCTGTAACAGCTATCACATGTGTCTGTAATGAAGATTTATTGTTAATCCAGGTTCTTATGACAACCCAACATTTTTAAAATCCAATTATCACAGTGACCAAAAAATTCTGGCTGGGGTTAGAATGATAAAATATACAGTTCCGACTTGCATACAAATTCAACTTAAGAACAAACCTACAGACCCTATCTTGTACATAACCCGGGGACAGCCTGTATAATAATAACAAAAGTCTAACGAATGTGTTAAATTATTCATTGATTTAAGTGGACCTTTAATTGTTTCCATTATTAACCGTTTGCACCACATCAGTTTGGCTTCTGTTAACTTTTTATTAAAAAAAAAACATTTTTGAGGATTAGAGGGGGTCCTTAGAGGGGGTTATAGACCAATTTCCAGGTCAATTAATGCCAGATCAGTTTAGATCAGAATAGAATCTTTGAAAAATTTGGCAAAGTTTCAGCAAAGTTAAACTTGCATCTCGAATCTATTATTCTCTTACCTTGAATACATAGAATACCTGTAGATGCTGTAAAGAGCAAAATATAGATATAAAATGTATTCCATTAGAGGAACATAACAAGACTCTCTGTAGGAGGGAATTGGCTTCTCCGGATTAAGTCTTCCTGATACTTTTATCTCATTATAATAACTATATAGCAGAATGTCATTCCTGGAGAGGACCAGGGACCTTTTACATCAGAGTAATTACTGATACCATACACTGCAGATCTAAGCATTAGGGAGGAAGCTGTAACGCTGTGGCGCAGTAGGTACAGTAATAGGGAAGGAAGAACAATGTATGAGCCCACAGCTAAATCGCAGCGCAGAAATGTGCATGACAAGCAGCATTAATGTTTTCCACAGAAACACAGCAAAAATTTGTAAAATTATTGCAGATTTTCTCTTTTTTTTAATGAATGTTTAATAAATGTCTGGACATTAAAAATTCATGATTTTTATAATTTTTTTTGCTAGAAAAGGGAAAACTCATGATCTCGTGTTACAGCAATGACTTAATTATTCATATGGACTGTATTAGTACAAATTTTTGATTATTTGCATAAATTTACTAATATGCAGAGCTCGTATTCATGGCTGCAAAGACAAATGCCTAAGTTGATAGTGTACTGCTGCATAGACTCTTCTGAGAACCAAATGTATATTCTTACTTCTGGGGACAATACCTCAATATGCATATCGAGCCAGATTTATCAAAAGTCGCACAGTTTGCCTTCCTAGTGTACAGGGTGCCCCAGATTATTGAATGCATGGTCTACAATGTTCTGGAGCCACCTGCACTGCTCGGGAATTGTGGACCATCTTTTTTAATGTTCATCTTTAACATAGATTGTGCGACACAATTCTGTAAAGTTGCTGTAATAAATTAAGTGCACGGTCTGAATTGGCAGCAGAGCGCCCCTTTAGGTAAAGGATTTTGTGGGGCGGCGGACGTAGTGCAGGCATTCCACAAAACTGACGCAGATACTTCATAAATAGAGATGAGCGAACATGCTCGTCCGAGCTTGATGCTCGGTCGAGCATTAGGGTACTCGAAACTGCTCGTTGCTCGGACGAATACTTTGCCCGCTCGAGAAAATGGCAGCTCCCGCCGTTTTGCTTTTTGGCGGCCAGAAACAGAGCCAATCACAAGCCAGGAGACTCTGCACTCCACCCAGCATGACGTGGTACCCTTACACGTCGATAGCAGTGGTTGGCTGGCCAGATCAGGTGACCCTGGGATAGACTAGCCGCTGGCCGCGCTGCTCGGATCATTCTGTCTCTGGATGCCGCTAGGGAGAGAGCTGCTGCTGGTCAGGGAAAGCGTTAGGGTGTTCTATTAGCTTACTGTTAGGCAGGAGTGATTCTCAAAGAACCCAACAGCCCTTCTTAGGGCTACAATAACGTTCTACTTTTTTTATTTTAATTTGCATCTTTTACCATTTTGTGAGGAATTAGCAGGGGGACTTGCTACCGTTGTGTTTAGCTCTTAGTGGCACACATATCCATAGCAAAGACCGAAGTGGGAAAATTCAGTAGGGGTTGGATTTCTATTAGGCAATAACTCAGTGTCATCTCATCTGGCATAGTAGTGTGCTTCCTTTGATACTTGGCTAGAAAATAGCCATAGGAGAATACAAATAGCTTCTTGAAGCCTACAGTAGCGTTCTATATATTTGATTTCTGGTTGATCTGCTGGTGGCTGTAGTTTCTGCAGTGCATGTACTTGCCAATTCTGAGCAATTTGTAGTGAGACTTGCGACCGCTGTGTTCTGCGCTTAGTGGCGCACATATCCATAGCAAAGGCTGAAGTGGGAAAATTCAGTAGGGGTTGGATTTCTATTAGGCAATAACTCAGTGTCATCTCATCTGGCATAGTAGTGTGCTTCCTTTGATACTTGGCTAGAAAATAGCCATAGGAGAATACAAATAGCTTCTTGAAGCCTACAGTAGCGTTCTATATATTTGATTTCTGGTTGATCTGCTGGTGGCTGTAGTTTCTGCAGTGCATGTACTTGCCAATTCTGAGCAATTTGTAGTGAGACTTGCGACCGCTGTGTTCTGCGCTTAGTGGCGCACATATCCATAGCAAAGGCTGAAGTGGGAAAATTCAGTAGGGGTTGGATTTCTATTAGGCAATAACTCAGTGTCATCTCATCTGGCATAGTAGTGTGCTTCCTTTGATACTTGGCTAGAAAATAGCCATAGGAGAATACAAATAGCTTCTTGAAGCCTACAGTAGCGTTCTATATATTTGATTTCTGGTTGATCTGCTGGTGGCTGTAGTTTCTGCAGTGCATGTACTTGCCAATTCTGAGCAATTTGTAGTGAGACTTGCGACCGCTGTGTTCTGCGCTTAGTGGCGCACATATCCATAGCAAAGGCTGAAGTGGCAAAATTCAGTAGGGGTTGGATTTCTATTAGGCAATAACTCAGTGTCATCTCATCTGGCATAGTAGTGTGCTTCCTTTGATACTTGGCTAGAAAATAGCCATAGGAGAATACAAATAGCTTCTTGAAGCCTACAGTAGCATTCTATATATTTGATTTCTGGTTGATCTGCTGGTGGCTGTAGTTTCTGCAGTGCATGTACTTGCCAATTCTGAGCAATTTGTAGTGAGACTTGCGACCGCTGTGTTCTGCGCTTAGTGGCGCACATATCCATAGCAAAGGCTGAAGTGGGAAAATTCAGTAGGGGTTGGATTTCTATTAGGCAATAACTCAGTGTCATCTCATCTGGCATAGTAGTGTGCTTCCTTTGATACTTGGCTAGAAAATAGCCATAGGAGAATACAAATAGCTTCTTGAAGCCTACAGTAGCGTTCTATATATTTGATTTCTGGTTGATCTGCTGGTGGCTGTAGTTTCTGCAGTGCATGTACTTGCCAATTCTGAGCAATTTGTAGTGAGACTTGCGACCGCTGTGTTCTGCGCTTAGTGGCGCACATATCCATAGCAAAGGCTGAAGTGGGAAAATTCAGTAGGGGTTGGATTTCTATTAGGCAATAACTCAGTGTCATCTCATCTGGCATAGTAGTGTGCTTCCTTTGATACTTGGCTAGAAAATAGCCATAGGAGAATACAAATAGCTTCTTGAAGCCTACAGTAGCGTTCTATATATTTGATTTCTGGTTGATCTGCTGGTGGCTGTAGTTTCTGCAGTGCATGTACTTGCCAATTCTGAGCAATTTGTAGTGAGACTTGCGACCACTGTGTTCTGCGCTTAGTGGCGCACATATCCATAGCAAAGGCTGAAGTGGGAAAATTCAGTAGGGGTTGGATTTCTATTAGGCAATAACTCAGTGTCATCTCATCTGGCATAGTAGTGTGCTTCCTTTGATACTTGGCTAGAAAATAGCCATAGGAGAATACAAATAGCTTCTTGAAGCCTACAGTAGCGTTCTATATATTTGATTTCTGGTTGATCTGCTGGTGGCTGTAGTTTCTGCAGTGCATGTACTTGCCAATTCTGAGCAATTTGTAGTGAGACTTGCGACCGCTGTGTTCTGCGCTTAGTGGCGCACATATCCATAGCAAAGGCTGAAGTGGGAAAATTCAGTAGGGGTTGGATTTCTATTAGGCAATAACTCAGTGTCATCTCATCTGGCATAGTAGTGTGCTTCCTTTGATACTTGGCTAGAAAATAGCCATAGGAGAATACAAATAGCTTCTTGAAGCCTACAGTAGCGTTCTATATATTTGATTTCTGGTTGATCTGCTGGTGGCTGTAGTTTCTGCAGTGCATGTACTTGCCAATTCTGAGCAATTTGTAGTGAGACTTGCGACCGCTGTGTTCTGCGCTTAGTGGCGCACATATCCATAGCAAAGGCTGAAGTGGGAAAATTCAGTAGGGGTTGGATTTCTATTAGGCAATAACTCAGTGTCATCTCATCTGGCATAGTAGTGTGCTTCCTTTGATACTTGGCTAGAAAATAGCCATAGGAGAATACAAATAGCTTCTTGAAGCCTACAGTAGCATTCTATATATTTGATTTCTGGTTGATCTGCTGGTGGCTGTAGTTTCTGCAGTGCATGTACTTGCCAATTCTGAGCAATTTGTAGTGAGACTTGCGACCGCTGTGTTCTGCGCTTAGTGGCGCACATATCCATAGCAAAGGCTGAAGTGGCAAAATTCAGTAGGGGTTGGATTTCTATTAGGCAATAACTCAGTGTCATCTCATCTGGCATAGTAGTGTGCTTCCTTTGATACTTGGCTAGAAAATAGCCATAGCAATAGGATAGGATTGTTTGGTTCTAAAAACTCAAAAAAAAACAAAAAACACAAAAAAAAACAAAAAACACAAAAAAAACACACAAAAAAAAAAAAAAAAAGTAAAAAAAAAAAAAAAGTTATAACTCTCATTTTAAAAATGTTTAACCCCAGGGCTAGGGGTAGAGGACGAGGGCGGGGACGTGGGCGTCCAACTACTGCAGGGGTCAGAGGCCGTGGTCCTGGCGGGGTGAGACACCACCTGCTGATGAGGGAGCAGGGGAACGCCGCAGAGCTACACTCCCTAGGTTCATGTCTGAAGTTACTGGGACTCGTGGTAGAGCACTGTTGAGGCCAGAACAGTGCGAACAGGTGATGTCGTGGATTGCTGACAATGCTTCGAGCAATTTGTCCACCACCAGTCAGTCTTCCACGCAGTCCACCTATGTCACCGAAATCCCCACTCCTCCAGCTCCTGCACCTCAGCCTCCTCCCCCCCAGTCTGCCCCCTCCCAGGAAAATTTGCCATTTGAACCGGCATACTCTGAGGAACTGTTTTCTGGACCCTTCCCACAGTCACAAACCACTTGTCCGGTTGCTGCTGAGCAATTTTCCGATGCCCAGGTTTTCCACCAGTCACAGTCTGTGGGTGATGATGACCTTCTTGACGTAGTGGAAGTGTGTAAAGAGGTGTCCGACGATGAGGAGACACGGTTGTCAGACAGTGGGGAAGTTGTTGTCAGGGCAGGAAGTCCGAGGGGGGAGCAGACTGAGGGATCGGAGGATGATGAGGTGACAGACCCAAGCTGGGTTGAGAGGCCGGGTGAACACAGTGCTTCTGAGACGGAGGAGAGTCCTCGACCTGAACAGGTTGGAAGAGGCAGTGGTGGGGCCAGACGGAGAGGCAGGGCCAGAGCTGGTGCATCAGCGCCACTGTCAACTAGTGAAGCTCCCGTGGTGAGGGCTCTTGCGGCGAGGGCTAGATCTTCAGAAGTGTGGAGGTTCTTTAAGGAAACACCGGATGACCGACGGACTGTGGTGTGCAACATTTGCCAAACCAGGCTCAGCAGGGGTTCCACCACTACTAGCTTAACTACCACCAGTATGCGCAGGCATATGAATGCTAAGCACCCCACTCAGTGGCAACAAGCCCGTTCACCTCCGGCCGTGCACACCACTGCTCCTTCCCCTGTGTCAGCTGCTAGTCAGCCCCCTGCCCAGGACCCTGGCACAAAAACCCCATCGTCGCCTCCACGATCCTCCACAGCATCCACCAGCGTTCAGCTCTCCATACCCCAGACGCTGGAGCGGAAACGCAAATATAGTGCAACCCACCCGCACGCCCAAGCCCTTAATGTGCACATCTCCAGATTGCTTAGCCTGGAGATGCTGCCCTATAGGCTAGTAGAGACCGAGGCCTTTCGCAACCTCATGGCGGCGGCCGCCCCTCGGTATTCGGTCCCCAGCCGCCACTACTTTTCCCGATGTGCCGTCCCAGCCCTGCACCAGCACGTGTCAGACAACATCATCCGTGCCCTGACCAACGCCGTTTCTGACAAGGTCCACCTGACCACGGACACGTGGACGAGTGCTGCCGGGCAGGGCCACTATATATCGCTGACGGCACATTGGGTTAACTTGGTGGAGGCTGGGACCGAGACTGACCCTGGGGCTGCTCATATACTGCCGACGCCGAGGATTGCGGGGCCTACCTCGGTCCAGGTGTTTCAGGCCTACTATGCCTCCTCCTCCTCCCACCCCTCCTCCACCTCCTCCTCCGAACTACCATCCGTGGGCACGGCGCCATCAGTCGGTAGCTCTAGGCACAGCAGCAGTGCCGTCGCTAAGCGACAGCAGGCGGTGCTCAAACTGCTGAGCCTAGGCGACAAAAGGCACACCGCCCAAGAGCTATTACAGGGCATCACGGCGCAGACTGATCTGTGGCTGGCACCGCTGAACCTCAAGCCGGGAATGGTTGTGTGTGACAACGGCCGTAACCTGGTGGCGGCTCTGCAACTCGGCAGACTGACACATGTGCCATGCCTGGCCCATGTGTTAAATCTGATAGTGCAGCGTTTCCTCAAGACATACCCCAATCTGTCTGATTTGCTCACGAAGGTGCGCCGCATCTGTGCGCATTTCAGGAAGTCCAGCCCAGATGCTGCCACTCTCAGGGCAGCGCAGCGCCGCCTCCAACTGCCCGCTCACCGACTGTTGTGCGACGTGCCCACGAGGTGGAATTCAACACTGACCATGTTATCCAGAGTTTACCAGCAGCGCAGAGCGATTGTAGACTGCCAGATGTCAACTTCCACCAGAACTGGTAGTCAGGTCAGTCAGCTTCCTCAAGTCTACAATGAGGAGTGGACGTGGATGTCTGATATCTGTCAGGTGCTGAGTAACTTTGAGGAGTCAACACAGATGGTCAGTGGCGATGCCGCCATCATCAGCCTCACCATCCCGCTGCTTGGCCTGTTGAAAAACTCTCTGGTCAGCATGAAGTCGGAAGCTTTGCGCTCGTCACAAGAGACGGGGGAAGAATATTCCCTTGTTGATAGCCAAAGCACCCTGAGGTCTGTTTCTCAGCGCATATCGGAGGAGGTGGAGGTGGAGGAGGATGAGGAGGAAGAGGAGGAGAATGTTGGCGAGACACAAGAGGGGACCATTGTTGAGTCCTTCACTGTTCAGCGTGTATGGGCAGAAGAAGAGGAGTTGGAGGAGTTGGAGGAGGAGGAAATGGACAGTCAGGCCAGTGAGGGGAGTGAATTCTTACGCGTTGGTACTCTGGCGCATATGGCAGATTTCATGCTAGGCTGCCTATCCCGTGACCCTCGCGTTCAAAGAATTTATTCCAGCACCGATTACTGGGTGTTCACTCTCCTGGACCCACGGTACAAGCAAAATCTTGCCACTCTCATCCCTGCAGAGGAAAGGAGTGTGAGAATGCATGAATACCAGCAGGCCCTGGTGCACAAGCTGAAACAGTATTTCCCTTCTGACAGCGCTAGCGGCAGAGTGCGTAGTTCTGCGGGACAAGTAGCGAGGGAGAGTAGGCGAGCAGGCAGCTTGTCCAGCACTGGCAAGGGTACGCTTTACAAGGCTTTTGCCAGCTTTATGTCACCCCAGCAAGACACTGTCACCTGTCCCCAGTCTCGGCAGAGTAGGGCTGATCTTTACAGAAAGATGGTGAGGGAGTACGTAGCTGACCATACCATCGTCCTAAATGATCACACAGCTCCCTACAACTACTGGGTTTCAAAGCTGGACATGTGGCACGAACTGGCGCTGTACGCCTTGGAGGTTCTTGCCTGCCCTGCCGCTAGCGTCTTGTCCGAGCGGGTTTTCAGTGCAGCTGGTGGCATCATCACCGATAAGCGTACACGCCTGTCGACTGACAGCGCTGACAGGCTGACGCTTATTAAAATGAATAAAGGCTGGATTTCTCAGAATTTCCAATCTCCACCAGGTGAAGGAAGCTCAACCTGAATAATTGATCCACTCCTCCTCCTCCTCCTCATTTTCCTCCTTCTCCTCCTCTTTGTACAGTAAAGCAGAGGAAAATGGCTATTTTTTGACAGGGCCCACTGGCTCTTGCTATACTTCATGCATTTAATTTTTCTGGAGGGCCACCTACCCGGTCCTCTGTTTGAAACAATTTTTGTGAGTGCCACATACAGGCACTCAATCTATTCCATTTTTCTGGAGGGCCACCTACCCGGTCCTCTGGTTTGAACAATTTTTGGGACTGCCACATACAGGCACTCAATCTATTCCATTTTACTGGAGGGCCACCTACCTGCTCCTCTGGTTTGAAGAATTTTTGGGACTGCCACATACAGGCACTCAATCTATTCCATTTTACTGGAGGGCCACCTACCTGCTCCTCTGGTTTGAAACATTTTTGGGACTGCCACATACAGGCACTCAATCTATCCCATTTTACTGGAGGGCCACCTACCTGCTCCTCTGGTTTGAACAATTTTTGGGACTGCCACATACAGGCACTCAATCTATTCCATTTTACTGGAGGGCCACCTACCTGCTCCTCTGGTTTGAAACATTTTTGGGACTGCCACATACAGGCACTCAATCTATCCCATTTTACTGGAGGGCCACCTACCTGCTCCTCTGGTTTGAAACATTTTTGGGACTGCCACATACAGGCACTCAATCTATCCCATTTTACTGGAGGGCCACCTACCTGCTCCTCTGGTTTGAAACATTTTTGGGACTGCCACATACAGGCACTCAATCTATTCCATTTTACTGCAGGGCCACCTACCTGCTCCTCTGGTTTGAACAATTTTTGGGACTGCCACATACAGGCACTCAATCTATTCCATTTTACTGGAGGGCCACCTACCTGCTCCTCTGGTTTGAACAATTTTTGGGACTGCCACATACAGGCACTCAATCTATCCCATTTTACTGGAGGGCCACCTACCTGCTCCTCTGGTTTGAAAAATGTTTGGGACTGCCACATACAGGCACTATCCAAATTAAATTGTCTCCATAGCAGCCTCCACACGTTGTCTCCATTCCTACCTCCAAAAGTCGTCCATATAGCTGCCTCCATACATCGTCCCTTTATCAAACGAGGTGTGTCAGGCAGAAATTTGGGTTGTTTTCATGGATTCCACATCAAAGTTGTTAACTTTGTCGCCACCCTGCTGTGTAATCCACAAAATATACTTGCAAACTTTTACCATTTAGGGATATTATTTCAGCGCTTCTTGCGCATCTGTTTACATTCCCCTCACCCGCCATATCCTAAACTTATAAGAACGCTACTACACTTGATCTTATACAAAAGTGCTGTTTGGGGAGTAGCCTAGAGACAGGGGCTTGGATTTGCGAAAGCTCGCCTGGCAGCGGAGCGCCAGCTCCATGCGCATCATGCGCTTCTTGCGCATCTGTTTACATTCCCCTCACCCGGCATATCCTAAACTTATAAGAACGCTACTACACTTGATCTTATACAAAAGGTTCTTAGAAGTGCTGTTTGGGGAGTAGCCTAGAGACAGGGGCTTGGATTGGCGAAAGCTCGCCTGGCAGCGGAGCGCCAGCTCCATGCCAAGATCCAACTAACATAGTTTTAACTGCAGCACCTTTAATCTACTACTAGTTCACTGCCTCCATACATGGTCCCCTTATCAAACGAGCTGTGTCAGGCAGAATTTTGGGTTGTTTTCATGGCTTCCATGTTAACTTTGTCGCCACCCTGCTGTGTAATCCACAAAATATACTGGCAAACTTTTATCATGTACCGATATTATTTGAGCACTTCTTGCTCACCTCCTTTGGTTCCTCTCTGCCACCCATTGGTTTGAAGCCTGAGTCCATTTAGGGTATGTCGCCATGACACTCTCTAGCCTGCTGCCGCTGCCTCTGCATGCCGTCCCCTATAGTGTCAGGGTCAATTATTGCATGTTTTAGATGCTATCTAGCTTCATTCTGTCACTCTGTCATGGCCATGCTGTTGCCCATAATTTTGGCATAATGGTGCGTTTAAGCAGCCTCAGAGGCATCCATGCATGCTGCCCCTGCTGTTTCCTGTCCATTTCCGTGGTGTTTCCATCCTTTTCTGAGGTTCCCAGGTGTTTGGCCAAGCTTCCCTGTGCAGAGCCTTGGTCCCCTTGAAAAATGCTCGAGTCTCCCATTGACTTCAATGGGGTTCGTTATTCGAGACGAGCACTCGAGCATCGGGAAAAGTTCGTCTCGAATAACGAGTACCCGAGCATTTTAGTGTTCGCTCATCTCTATTCATAAATATATGAGCAAGCACTTAGCACCCTATGACCCCCATTGTGTTTCACTCTGACATTACTGATGCGGACACTGGTTTATGCCTACTGGCTACCTTGATTTTGCACCACACCCGTCCATCTCCTGCAGCTATGCACTGGTTCTTCAGTATTTGACACTATTACTCTACTCTCACCTTCCAGACTGTTAACATTATTATATTAAAAGCTCTTCCTAGGTAGTATTCTGTGCCTGCTACAGATCTAGTTTGTAATAAGCTCCAGATATCCGTTTTTTTTTTCTGTGCTCTGTATTCCGATCTTTTGTCTTTATTCAGACTATCCTCCTGCCTTGCAGTTTTGTACTATGTTTGCCTCTTTGTTGTGACCTAGCTCTGGAGACTATTCTATATTTATATTGTCTTGTCTTTTATTCTGTGTTTTGCAATTTGGTGCTGGAAGAGAACGACAACTAGTTGTCTTTTACCTCCTAGGGTAGGCCAGGGCAGCTGGGAAGGGGGTTTAGTCTTGGAGCCCATCATCTATGTCTCTGTTATTAGACTGTTACCAGAGCCTGCATTATAGTTATCTTTGAAATTGAAGTCACAAAGAAACTTTAACCTCTATCAAACCCCATAATGGCTTCAGTATAAAAGGAAAGAAAATGTCATATAGAAAACCATAAAAAGGACATAGAGGGTCATTTACTAAGGGCCCAAATCGCATTTTTATGGCAGATTGGCCGAAAATGACCGTTTTGCACCGAATTGCCCCAGGTTTTTGGCGCACGCAATTGGATTGTCGTGCATCGGTGCTTGCATGCATGTGACGGAAATTGGGGGGGGTGGCCATCGGAAAACCCGTCATATTCGTAAAAACCGGCATATTTTTTTTTTTAAAAAGTGTCGCTTGACACGCACTTACCTGCACCCAGCCTAGCTTAATGAACTCCGGTGGACCTCGGCGGACTTTAGCGCAACAGCGACACCTGGTGGACATCGGGCACACTACCTTAGTGAATCGCCGGAAAACACGTATCATTGCCGGAGAACCCGCCGCTGGATCGCGAATGGACCGGGTAGTATCTGCCCCATAATATTTAAATGGACATATCCAGGAGGAGCTTTAAGAATCCCCAAATGCTTAGTTAAATAATAGTAATAGTGGTCAACCAGGATGTGGCTCACATCATGATACAGATCTCAGGATCACAAAAAATATCACCCAAAATCCTCACACATGGTACAGGGATCCTTGATGCACGTATGGTCTCGTAAATGAATCAAGGCTGGTACAACTTGCGAGTCTCCAACCCTAATTAATGAAAAAATGTAATTCCAAAATACTCACAAGAGCTAAAAAATGCACATATTATAAAACCTATAAAATCAGGCATCAAAACTGTATAGCCCGACGTACAGTTTTGCCAATGTACAGTGTGAGCGCAGAAATTTACTGATTGACGACTTCTCTTGCAATTGGCGGAAGAATATCCCTTGTGTGAAACAACTTGGTCAACATTACATCTTGATGGAAACTGTGGGGGTCATTTACCAAGGGCCCAAATCGCGTTTTTACGGCGGGTTACCCGAATTTTTCAGTTTTGCGCCGATTTTCCCTGAATTGCCCTGGGTTTTTGGCGCACACGATCGGATTGTGGCGCATTGGCACCAGCATGCACGCGCTGGAAATCGCGGTGCGTGGTCGAACAAAAACCCGACGGATTCAGAGAAACTGCAGCATTTAAAAAAAAGAGTGTCGCTTGACACGCACTTACCTGCACCCAGCCCGGCTTGGTGAAGTTCAGTGCATTCCGATGGACTTCAGCGCAGCAGCGACACCTGGTGGACGTCGGAGGAACTGTCTTAGTGAATCGCCAAAAGACCCGAATCCTCCGCACAGAACACGCCGCTGGATCGCGAATGGACCGGGTAAGTAAATCTGCCCCTATGAGTAATCTCAAAGCAATAGATAAGTAATTGCTGTATGTACAACATCACATGTAACCACTGTACATCATTGTAGGGCTCCAAAATACAAAGATGTCCTTCACTTTAGACATTCCTGTCCTATGCCTCAATTATACAGTATAGCGCAGCATTGAGCACCGTTTTAATGGGAGACGAGGAACCTATTCTTGTGACTATTGAGAGTCGCCAGTCCTATGGATAAAGTGATATTGTATGTACTAATTGTAAAACCTTGCTTGATGCTTTTGCATTGACCTTCTGCCTATGGGTATTATGTGAGAGAATTGTATAATAATTCCATGTGCTTTCTGTTTTTTTAAATTTTCATCCAAATAGGCCGGTGGAAAGAAGACTTCACTGTATGCGGTAAAAGTCCTTGCTGTGTGTACCAAAGAGCAGACTCAAGCGAGGAAAGACATTTTCAAGTATGATAAAAGTAAGTGGAACTTGAGTAATAGGAAACTAAACTGTGCTCCCTGCTTCTTCCGTGTGGGGTAATCTACAGTTACACAACAAAAAAACATTGTACAGTTTACAACTTTTGCAACTTTTCATGTCAAATACAATTAATAATATTATTATTATTATTAATATCATTATTATTCATAGCAGCATTAATCTCACAATGATATAAATTTAGGGGTTCACATACATTACATAAATTCAAGGAGAAATATTTACAAAAGACAAAAGTAGAAGAAGGATCCTACTCAAGAGCAGTAGTGGATTTTTATATAGGCCATTTGGGCAGTAGCCTGGGGCCCAACCCTTCTACGGGTCAAGCCTTCCACCTGTCAAATTTGATACAGAGAAGGGCCATCAACCATGAAATCTCCTACATCTTTTCCTGCTCTTAATACAATGTACACAAGAGCCATTTCAGGACCTTTGAAGGTCCCCCAAAGGTCTAGAAACCGCAGATTAATAGCAGCAGAAGGACACATCCTCCGTTCACCAAGAATCTGATTGTAGTACCACATGTAGGAAGTGATTCCAGACTTGTAGGGGCAATAATATTCATACAGCCCAGGGCATATGCTAGTCCTAATCCGCCCCTGCTCGCGAGGGCCCACAATCTGTATAGTATCGATGTCTGCTGATGGATCCTCTTTACCTCAGCCCTTTATAGCCCTATAGAGACTACCTGTCCTATAAAAAGTTATAAATCTGTGAGATCTGATGCTGATGCAGACAGTATCTCTCATCCGTCTTCACCGCACATAATTTACTATCTATTCCGTCCAAGCAATTGTACAAAACGAAGTCGTGGCTTATTTCCTAATTAGTTATTGAACATGAGGGAGTTTAATCAGCTCTTCATTTATTTATCATTAGATTAGAAACTGCACATTTAACCAATTCCTAGTGGAATGGTTTGTTTTTGATAGAATTTTAGAAACGTATCCCCTTATATGACAATAATACCACTTTCCAGCAGGTGTGGGGTTGAAAATCACCTGGAATGTAACGGGAGACATATATAATGTATGTGATAATGCTTCCTGTCATGGTTGTATGGGAACCTGTGACCCCCCAGCTGTTTGGAATTATATTTCCCAGCATGCTCTGTCATGTGACACTACTGCTATGTTAGTGTTATTATTATTGGCAGTATGTTCTGCATGTCTGGATTGTATAGCAACAGGAAACATATTGTCTGACTGCCCAAGCATTATGGGAAGATTTATCATGACTTGTGAAGTTGGTCTAAATATAAATATGTGAAGTGAACCATGTTTGCACTTTTACTGTCCGTAAGCAGAAGAGAAAGAGAGAATATATATAATCCTTTCATTTATATTTCTACCAATATAGTTGAAATGAGCCTTGAGAATGTTCATATGTTAAGTGAACAATTGAAGATGTAAAAGGAGGACTATATTTGATGAACTTAAGAGAGTTGGCCATGAAACCTCCACATGGGGCTATTCCTGGAAAACCACTGTAAGGTGGTGGTACACTTTGGTAATTTACCAATATGTCCAGGAGCAATCACCCTACCAGGACCTTATGATATTAGTAAGGTCCTGGCAGGGGGATTGCTCATGGACATTTAGAGACATCACATGACCCTCCTGCGGTCATTTTATGGTCAGGTCTGTGGTATAATAAGTTATTAGACTGGTGGCTTCACTTTACATATCAGGAAAGACTAGCAGAACTTCTAATAGATGTATATTGGTAAATTACCTAATATCCTGCCCCCTACACTTAGGGTACATTCACATGGCCGCAATGGGGGCTGTGATCCGGTTGCATGATTTGCGACCAGATCATGGCCCCACAGATCTCAATGGCTCAAGGTCACGGCACGGTGAGCATACAGTACTTCACCACACTGTAACTGTGTCGGCTGCACTTCTGCCTATGGAGGGAGGAGAGGTGACAAGTGCTCACTCGTCCTCACGGCCCTGTGCTCACCCATGATCCGGTCTGGGCTAGTACACACCTGTGTGAATGAGCCCTAACACAAAGAACATGAGGTAAAGTGGCCAACCACCTTATAATTGTTTGTCCAGGAATAGTCCCCACCTGCGGGTTTCAGGGTGGTGTCATCTGACATGTTTATGGTAAAGGAAGGGCCTCCTCGGAGCACAGAACATTTCTTCCTCTGAACGTAGGAAGTCACTTGCTTTGTTGTTCCCAGGACTGAGGAAGCAACTCATTATCAGAAGTGGGTCCATCAATTTTGATAACTGATTTGTTCAACGTTGATAATTTTGCCACACCTGCCCCGCACCCATGAATCCAGGGGGTAAATCTTGAGTACATTTTTTTGTTACTGCAGGGACATAAGTGGTAGATGTGCAATCCTGGCTCTTTTCATTCCCTATAATCCAGTACAACCTATAAGGGCACATTCACTAAGGGTCTGCATTTCGCATTTTCGTCGGGTTTCTCATTTTTTTTCTGTTTTGCCCTGAATTTCCCCGGGTTTTTGGCGCACGTGATTGGATTGTGTCGCATCAGCATGCGACTCAAATCGGGGGGCGTTGTTGTCGGACATCCCGACTGATTCGGACAAACCGTGGAATTTAGAAAGAAAATTGTGTTGCAAGATCAGCACTCACATGCACCGGGAATAAGAAGGTGAACTCCGGCGGACCTCAGCGGGGGAAGCGACACATACAGGAAATTGGACGCCGATCTTAGTGAATCGCGGCAGACCCGAATCCTCGTCGGACAATGCACAGCGGGATCGCAACAGGTAAGTAAATGTGCCCCATTGTATTGAAGTGGGGATTTACAGGTAGGCAAAAGCCCCATGATGTGGAGGACAAATTACTTCATCTTGTGGCTAAGAAACCTTTTCTAACTGCAACGACCATGAAGTTTTTGCTATGATCAATGCATAAATATCTGATTTGGTTTTAGTATTATGACCTGATAGAATGTCGGTTCATGTATGTAACATAAGCAGCATCCTTATAAGATGATATATAAAGAGTCAGACAAAACAACAAAGCATTTTGCACAATGACTTCATATTTTTTTTTACTAAACACGAATCCCTGCGTTTTGTTAGACTTTGGCACCCTGGTTAACCTACTACATTCTGACGATGAGATAACAGTGGGGAACGCTGCTCTGTGTTTGGGAAACTGCTTTGATATACCTGGAGCAGCCTCGACCTTGCTGCAGTCTGATATCCTAAGGCTTCTTCTGATCCATGCCGGTGGGGACTCCAGGGCACCCGCTGTAATACAGAACGCTGCCATAGCACTGGGTAAACTCTCTTCTGCAGAGCCAAGGTAAGTAGTACATTGTACTTTCACAAAAACAACAATTGGGTATCTGTGCATGTTCTGGATTGCTTCACAGAGAGTGTAATAAATAGCATGGATAGCAAAACCCTAATTAATTCCATGCAGCTTGCCAAATCAGTCCAAGTTATGTCATTTTGCATAATCTACCATTAAAATCAAGCATGATTAAACCAGGGACACTTAGATCCAGACTCTTTGACTGTGCTAATCTTCTTATAGTTGTTATCCATGGCTTTCTTCCTTCTAAAATCAACTTTTAAAATTATGTCAATGATCCCAAGGGGCTACTGTAGCCCTTCTGTGATCTGGATTTACAGGCTGTTACTCTGTCTCACCCTCCCCCCTGCTCCCTCAGCACTTGTGCAGTGAGCACTTTTTGCTGTAATCTCGGTGAGGGAGCATGGGAGAGGATGAGACCATATAACACCAGATCATGAAGGGGGGGGGGGGGGCTAGGGTAGCCCCTCAGACTAATTTTGCTTAATTTTATTAGTTGATTTTTGAAGGAAATAGGGCACTGATAACAAATGTAGGAATATTACCACAGTCACGGTGCCTGGATCTATGAGTAAGTGCCTCTGGTTTATCATGATGGATTTTGATAGATTTCCTTTACTGAGTAAATAAGCCTTTGAAGTTTCTTTTTATTTCGGAAATGAATGGAGTAGATGAATAGTAAACCTTTTACTATTCTTCTTTAAAAAAAATGGCTTTTCTGTACCATTCTCTTCTGTAGTGAGTAGTGCATCGAAAAGCATTCAGAGCTGGTCCACCTCTGATAGATACGAAGGCTAAAGATTATCTTTTTGGATGCCTAAGGACTATTTTCTCAAATTACACAAGCGACTGTCTGTAAAGTCATCACTAGCTTTCATTGATGTATGGATAGAGAGCCTAACTTGCTGATCAGTGGGGGTCTCAGTGCTGAGACCACAACAGATTGCGAAAGTGAGGGGCCCGACTGACCCCGCGCCACTCTTCGGACTAATGGAGCAGACGGCCGTGCATGACCATTCTGCTCCATTAATCTCTATGGATGGTGGAGATTGGTGAGCGCCGCGCTTGCCAATCTCCGTCAGCTCCATGGAGATTAATGGAGCAGAATGGTCATGCACGGCCGACTGCTTTATTAGTCTGAGGAGCGGAGTAAGTCGGACCCCTCATTTTCGCAGTCTGTGGGGGTCTTAGCACTGAGACACTGATAAGCAATGTGGAGATTTGGCCCAGTAGAGACTGTGGTAACGGGGTGCTGTGATGCAGTTCAAGACAGTGACACCAAGGTACAGTCCAAAACAGGTCTCGCCTGCGTTTATTGCAGCAAAAGTAAAATAAAACAGCCTTCACATTCAGGCATCCAAACAAAATAATATCCTACCCGTCAGGGTGCTAACTAAACATTGGTTCTCTAACTCACCGCTAACAAAAACACTTTTGTTGCTCCAGGCCCAGAGAACAAGGCTGCGTGCCCTCCAGCCTCCTGCCAGAGAGAGACAACAACTTCAGATCTGCTGAGTGATTATATCCAGGCTGATTAGGCTGTTCCCATCACCTGTGTCCAAGGTGCTGGACAAACCCACCTCAGCACTAAGGCCTTGCATAGAAGCCAAACCTAGGGGAAACATACCGCCCATCCACAGTTAACCCCTTCAGTGTCTCACATACCCTCCCCCTCTGTTTGACCCTGTGGGGACGAACACTTTTGGCCATCAGACAGTGGGTACGGGATAGGGCATCGGCATTCCCATGCAGCTTTCCTGCTCGATGTTCCACCGTGAATTTAAAATTCTGGAGCATTAGGAACCACCTTGTGACCCTGGCGTTCCTCTCCTTGGCCTGACTCATCCAGGTTAGGGGAGAGTGATCGGTCACCAGTGTAAACTGCCGCCCTACCAGATAATACCTCAGGGATTCCAGAGCCCATTTTATCGCCAAGCACTCCCTCTCGACTATACTATAGTTCTTCTCAGGAGGTGTGAGCTTGCGGCTCAGGAATGTCACGGGATGTTCCTCACCCTCCACTACTTGGGACAGGACAGCCCCTAAGCCCACGTCAGAAGCGTCAGTCTGCACAATAAAGGTCTTGGTGAAGTTAGGGGTGATCAGTACCGGTCCCTCACACAAAACCGTCTTAAGTCGCTGAAACGCCCCCTCAGCCTCTTCACTCCACTTTACCATCACCGCCCTGCTACCCTTGGTCAGGTCAGTCAGGGGTGCCGCTATTGTCGCAAAATCGGGGATAAATCGGCGATAATAGCCCACTATACCCAGAAAAGCCCTCACTTGCTTCTTGCTCAAGGGTCGTGGCCACTGCTGGATCGCCTCTACTTTATTTACTTGGGGTTTGATGACCCCTCGCCCAATACGGTACCCCAGGTAACGGGCCTCTTCCAGTCCCAGTGCACACTTTTGGGGGTTCGCTGTCAGCCCTGCTGCCCTCAGGGAGTCTACCACTGCTTGTACTTTGGCTAGATGACTCCCCCAGTCGTTACTATAGACTATGATGTCATCTAAGTAGGCCGAGGCATAACTCCGGTGAGGTTTTAGCACGAGATCCATTAACCTCTGGAATGTGGCAGGAGCCCCATGTAGCCCAAAGGGGAGTACCACGTACTGAAAAAGCCCATCAGGGGTAACAAAAGCGGTCTTCTCTTTAGCCCTGTCAGTCAGGGGGACCTGCCAATACCCTTTCGTCAGGTCAAGGGTGGAGAAGAACCTAGCCTGTCCAAGTCGTTCTATCAACTCGTCAACCCTGGGCATGGGATAGGAATCAAATTTGGACACCTCGTTCAACTTCCTAAAATCATTGCAGAACCGTAGGGAACCATCCGGTTTGGGAATCAACACAATAGGACTCGACCAGTCACTTTTAGATTCCTCGATAACCCCCAGGTCTAACATCTGCCTGACTTCTTCGGATATGGCAAGCCGGCGCGCTTCAGGGACCCGGTAGGGTTTTTGGTGTACCCGGATGTGGGGTTCGGTTATGATGTCATGCTTGATGACTGAAGTACGTCCCGGTAATTTAGAGAACACATCCACATTTCGGAGCACAAACTCCTTCGCTTCCTGAATCTGGGCCCTGGAGAGGGACTCCGAGATCCGTACTTCAGGCACCTTGGCATCGGGTACACCTACCTCCGGGGTCCCCTTCTTGGAGACAGACGCCTCCTCTACTCCCATGGCCATCAGGGACTCTCTTTCCCTCCATGGCTTTAGGAGGTTCACGTGGTATATCTGTTCGGGTTTCCTCCTCCCCGGCTGAGATACCCTGTAGGTTACCTTCCCCGCTCTCTCCATGACCTCATATGGTCCTTGCCATTTGGCCAAGAACTTGCTCTCCACGGTGGGCACCAGAACTAGCACTTTGTCGCCTGGGTTAAAGGTCCTGAGTCTGGCTGACCTATTGTAGACCCTAGACTGGGCCTCTTGTGCCCTTGTCATGTGCTCCTTTACAAGGGGCATTACCGCCGCTATGCGGTCCTGCATAAGGGAGACGTGTTCTATCACACTACGGTGGGGGGTCCTCTCCTGTTCCCAGGTCTCCTTGGCTACATCCAACAGCCCACGTGGGGAACGGCCATATAACAGCTCAAAGGGTGAGAAACCCGTAGAGGACTGGGGAACTTCACGTATGGCAAACATCAAATAGGGCAACAAACAATCCCAGTCCTTCCCATCTTTGCTGACCACCCTCTTTAGCATCCCCTTCAAGGTCTTGTTAAACCTCTCGACCAGGCCATCTGTCTGAGGATGATACACAGAGGTGCGGAGCTGTTTTACCTGCAGTAACTTACACATCTCCTTCATTACTCTAGACATGAATGGGGTACCCTGGTCAGTCAAGATTTCCTTGGGGAGGCCAGTGCGTGAGAATACCTGGAACAGCTCCCTAGCAATATTTTTGGAGGAGGTGTTCCTTAATGGAATCGCCTCGGGATACCGCGTAGCGTAGTCCAGGATAACCAGCATGTATTGGTGCCCCCTTGAGGATTTGACTATGGGGCCAACCAGATCCATTGCAATCCGTTCAAATGGCACCTCTATGATTGGTAGTGGGACCAAAGGACTCCTGAAGTGGGACACCGGGGCAGTAAGTTGACACTCAGGGCAGGAGCTACAATACCGGTTTACCTCCTCCCACACCCCGGGCCAGAAAAATCTCTGCAGGATCCTCTCTCGGGTCTTCTCAGCACCTAAGTGCCCTCCCAGCACATGTTTGTGTGCCAACTCTAGCACCAGCCTACGGTGAGATTGGGGTACTACAAGTTGCTCAACCTCCTCACCCCGTATCTGGTCGACCCGGTACAACAGTTCCCCAACAATCACCATTCGGGGGTATATTTTATCAGCCCCTGGTATTTGGAGTACCCCATTTATCACCTTAACATTCTCCCGTGCTTTAACCAAGGTAGGGTCCTGTAGCTGTGCAGCCCCAAAATTTTCACGGGAAATCTCAAGGTCCGGCATGTCGGCCATCTCCTCGTGGCCCTCGACCTCACCAGCTAGAACCTCTAGGGGAGAGAATTCATCACATGGGGTCACCCCTACTGCTGGTGTGGGTACATCGGCCTCAAAGGGTTCAGGGGCCAAGGCCGGACATACCTGATGCCCATTATCTGCAACAGCACCTGAGGTGGGTCTTCGTCTCCAGAGGTCCCAAAACACCGGTAAGTCTCTGCCAATAATAGCCTCATGAAACAGGGTCCCCACCACCCCCACTTCATGGGTGACAGTACCACAAGGTGTATGTAGGTTGATGACGGCAGTGGGATATTCGCGAGTGTCCCCATGTATACATAGCACTCCCACTTTCCGCCCACTGTACAGTCCAGGATCAACCAAAGTTCCCCGCACCAGGGTGACCAGACTCCCTGAGTCTAGCAAGGCTTCCACCGTGTGACCACCGATTGTGACCATACACACTTGGGGTTCTGCATCCGTGACTGACTCGGCTGCCAGAGCCGGCCGGGCAAACAGTGACACTCGCCGGGTCTGGTTGCAGTCCATTGGCTCCACTGACAGGGGACAGTTGGCAGCAATATGGCCCATTTCATGGCATCGCCAACACTGGATACAGCTATGACCTCGGTCACGAGCCTCACTGGGTTTCTGGGTATCCACGCCCCCCAATGAACCCCCTCCCAACCTGACATGCCTCCCCTTTCCCGCAGTAGTAGCCTTACCCAACGGTTTGGTGACCCTGTCACTGGCCCTGCTTCGTGTGGGAGAGGTAAGTAGAAAGTCCTCCGTAGCCCGATATCTCTCTACTAGGGACACGAGTTCCTCAGCTTTTGTGGGACCGGCCTGTCCAACCCACCGCTGGAGCCGAGAGGGCAGAGAACGGGTGAATTTGTCGAGAACCACTCTCTCCACCATCTGTGCTGGGGTGCAGTCCTCTGGTTGGAGCCACTTCCGGACAAGATGGATCAGGTCATGCATTTGGGAGCGTGGGGGTAGTTTTTCTGAGTAAGCCCACTGGTGGACCCGGCTGGAACGAACTTGAACGGTGACCCCAAGACGAGCCAGAATCTCCGCCTTTAGCTGGGGGTACTCACGGGCCTCCGTTTCACTCAGGTCGTAGTAAGCCTTCTGCGACTCGCCTGTCAGGAACGGTGCCAGGACATCTGCCCACTGCTCAGCCGGTAACTCCTCTCGCTCAGCTACTCGCTCGAACACAGTGAGATACGCCTCCACGTCGTCGGTCGCCGTCATCTTTTGTAAAGCCTTCTGCACTGCAGCCCGTGCGGAATGCTGGACAACCGGGTACCCTTGCAAACCAGTATGGGACCCCTCAGAAGTCGTCGCTTGCGGTGCTGCCATAACGCCAGAAAACTTTTCCATCATCAGCTGGAACATGGCTCGGGACTCTTCCCGCTGTTGCTGGAGCATGGCTTGCTGCAGCTGCCGATCAGCCCGTGACTCTTCCTGCTGCTGGCGGGACCTCTCCTCCTGCTGCTGGCGGGACCTCTCCTCCTGCTGCTGGAACATGGCTTGCTGCTGGCGGGACCTCTCCTCCTGCTGCTGGAGCATGGCTTGCTGCAGCTGCCGATCAGCCCGGGACTCTTCCTGCTGCTGGCGGGACCTCTCCTCCTGCTGCTGGAACATGGCTTTAATAATGTCCTCCATCTTGGCTTTATCCTGCAATTTGCCTGCTGCTTTCACCCAGGCCATGCAATGTTGCAGGATGTAGCGAGCCTTTCAGGTGTGTGTCTTTTTGAACTGCCCGCAATCCGAAGCACCATATGTGGAGATTTGGCCCAGTAGAGACTGTGGTAACGGGGTGCTGTGATGCAGTTCAAGACAGTGACACCAAGGTACAGTCCAAAACAGGTCTCGCCTGCGTTTATTGCAGCAAAAGTAAAATAAAACAGCCTTCACATTCAGGCATCCAAACAAAATAATATCCTACCCGTCAGGGTGCTAACTAAACATTGGTTCTCTAACTCACCGCTAACAAAAACACTTTTGTTGCTCCAGGCCCAGAGAACAAGGCTGCGTGCCCTCCAGCCTCCTGCCAGAGAGAGACAACAACTTCAGATCTGCTGAGTGATTATATCCAGGCTGATTAGGCTGTTCCCATCACCTGTGTCCAAGGTGCTGGACAAACCCACCTCAGCACTAAGGCCTTGCATAGAAGCCAAACCTAGGGGAAACATACCGCCCATCCACAGTTAACCCCTTCAGTGTCTCACAGCAAGTAACTTGCCTTCAGGGGAAAACCCCTTTAATAGGATAGGATCACAAAGGTAAAATTGCTTAATTTGGGGTCATAAATGTAGATGTAATAGACTTTTATGGTCCTTTTCATAAATGTGTAACCAAGAATACAAAGTCTATCAAGAAAAATGTAGTTACCGGTAGTATTGTGTACGGTGAAACGTTCCTACATTTTTGTAATACATTACATTTTTAGTAGTAATTGACTCTTACCAGGTAGAACTACCGGCCATCAAGACAGAAGAAAGATTTTGATTCATTCTTTGCCTCAAGCAATGACGTCTTGTGGTGACGCTTCTCATTCATTCTTTCTTTGTACTATTTTAGATTCATGACGCAACTTCGACAACTTCACGGGATTGAGATTCTAAACTCTTGCATGAAATACATCAAGTGATTGCCACATTCTCCCTATACAAGGACCATGACAGTGTTAGCCGGCAAAGACTACAGTTTATAGTTTGTTGTGGCATAGGTCCATTGCCTATAGGACCCTTTCTTTAATTAGACCACTGCTGCTGTATTTTATATTGTGTTTTATATGTATTTATTGACTGTTCTTTCATTTTGTTACATTTTGTTACAACTATTGTAAAACCAATAAAAGTTTTGATAACCTGTTATATAAACTGGACTACAGTATTTAAATATGTATTTTATTAATCTGTCTTACATTGTGGCCCCCTCCACCTCCTTAAATTGTGCCCCCCCCTTCCTTCATACATTGTGTTCCCCCTCCTATTTTCTACATTATGTCCCTCCTCCTTCTTACATGACTTCTCCCCTCCCCCTCTTTACACTGTGACTCCCCTCCTCTTGCTTATATTCTGTCCCTCCACCTCCTAACATTGAGTCCCTTCTCCTTTAATTGTGGCCCCTCTTCCTCCACACATTGTGCCCCCCCCCTCCTCTTTCTTACACTGTGCATCCCCCTCCCTCCTCCTTACATTGATGCTCCCCTCCTCCTCCATACATTGTTGCTCCCTTCCTTCTCCTTACATTGTGGGCCCCTCTTATAGCTGGACCCATTACAGGATTCCTGATATTCCCCCTAATGGCGGCATTGTATCTCATAGTGAATTTTGACATGGATTTTCTATCTGACAGTGGATTTTGACCACCATATGAGCATTACCTTGTCATAGGTTTACAAAAGGAGCTGCTGGAAATGTTTTGGTACTGCACAAATAGATGAGAACACATGCAAACCTTTGTTACACACATTAACTAGTAACTATTTCCTATTGTTCCCTATACAATAATTTAGTATAAAGCTCCGAATCCATTTATGAACATATTCTATGAGAAGTGAAACTCCTCTCTTTCTTCTGTGATAGAAAAACTGCAGTTTTGTATTTATTTTTTCCATTCTGTCCATATCAGATGATTCTTTTATTGGCTTCTCTACTGTTGCTAGGCAACCATTGTTCCAATACATTCATTGTAACTGATCTCAATATGCTTCCTAAATCATATTCATGTTCCAATGGTGTCCTGCACAATACAGACATAATACATGAGTGCATTAATATTCTGTGCACTACACTGATCAATGAATATGCATAATAAATGTGTCCTGCTAGTATGGGGTGAATAACACTGAGCCCGATGGGCTTGGATTTTACATGGAGCTTTGAGCAGTGTCATTATAGTAATAGCTTTCAACACCTACAAAATTATGACACTGAAAAAGTATTCCAGTCACTGCCTCCAGGCCCAATTATAGTCTCTTCTGAGCAGGGGAACCAGTCATGTAAAAAACACAGTCAAACAAGCAGGAGTGTTTTAGATTCTGCATAGTGTCCTATCTGCAGGCTGCATATCATACAGGGTTATCATAAATAGGTGTATATGTTATAGAGCAGGAGGAGCTCAGCAGATTGTACATAGTGTCCTATCTGCAGGCTGCATATCATACAGGGTTATCATAAATAGGTGTATATGTTATAGAGCAGGAGGAGCTCAGCAGATTGTACATAGTGTCCTATCTGCAGGCTGCATATCATACAGGGTTATCATAAATAGGTGTATATGTTATAGAGCAGGAGGAGCTCAGCAGATTGTACATAGTGTCCTATCTGCAGGCTGCATATCATACAGGGTTATCATAAATAGGTGTATATGTTATAGAGCAGGAGGAGCTCAGCAGATTGTACATAGTGTCCTATCTGCAGGCATCATGTTATAGAACAGGAGGAGCTGAGCAGATTGTACATAGTGTTGTATCTGCAGGCAGCATGTTATAGAGCAGGAGTTTCTTAGCACATAGGGGCACATTTACTTACCCGGTCCTGTTGCGATCCCCAAGGTGCGTTGTCCGACAAGGATGAAGTCCGGGGCGATTCACTAAGATCGTGTGCCTGATATCCTGCATGTGTCGCTTCCCCACTGAGGTCCGCTGGAGTTCACCTTCTTCTTACCGGTGTATGTGAGTGCATACATAATCTTGCGACACAATTTGAATTTAAAATCCTGCGCTTAGTCCGAATCAGCCCCCCCCCCCCCCCCCCGATTTGTGTCGCATGAAAGGTGCCTGCAATTAAGCTTTATTGTTAATCCTGGTTCTTATGACAACCCAACATTTTTGAAATCCAATTGTCGCAGAGCATAAAAAATTTTGACTCAGGTTACAATAATAAAGTATACATTTCCGACTAACATACAAATTCAACTTAAGAACAAACCTGCAGAACCTATCATGTACGTAACCCGAGGACTGCCTGTAGTCAGGAAACCTGGCGCAAATGCGGTCCATGGACCCTTAGTAAATGTGCCCCAATGTATATACTGTCCTATCTGTAGGCAATATGATTTGAGCAGATTGTACATAGTGTCCTATCTGCAGGTAGAATGTCATAGAGCAGGCAAAGGTAAGCAGATTGTGCAATCAGAATAGCAGGAGAAACGGAGGAGATTGTGTCATATCACCAGAAAGCAGATTATAGGGTAAGATGAAATGAGCAGATTGAATATTGTGATGTTTCTGCAGGCAACATAATATACATCAGGAAGAGACAAGCACATTGCATTTATCATCTTATCTGCAGGCAGCATGTTATAGAGAAGGGATAAAGGGCAGATTCTATATAGTGTCTTATTTGAATGCAAAATATTATAGAGCAGGAGGAACTGAGCAGATTGTACATAGTGTCCCATATGAAGGAAGCTTGTTAAAGATCAGGAGGAGCATGTGTCTTGTCTACCAGCAAGATTTTATAGAGCATGAGGAAATGAGCAGGTTCTAAATGGTGTCATTTCTGCAGTCCGCATGTTATAGAGCAGGAGGAGCTGAGCAGATTGTACATAGTGCCCTATCTGCAGTCCGCATGTTATAGAGCAGGAGGAATTGAGCAGATTGTACCTAGTGTCCTATCTGCAGGAAGCATGTTACAGAGTAGGAGGAGCTGAGCGGATTGTAGATAGTGTCCTATCTGCAGGCAGCATGTTATAGAGCAGGAAAAGCTGAGCAGATTCTACATAGTGTCCTATCTGCAAGTAGCATGTTATAGAGCAGGTGCTGAGCAGCTTGTAAATATTGGAGGAAAGTTATAACACGGTGCTCCCAGTTGATACATCCTTTGCACGTGCACAATGTTCTGGATATACTAAGAATTTCTTGCCTGTCTGGCACAGAATTTTGGTATGGCCTAAAGCCCCTTTCACATGCAGGATGGATATCTGTCCCTATAGGCGCCCCTGGTGCCGGTCACGGTACGGTGAGCACAACGTATGTCAGCCTAACATACTGTTGCCGGGAAAAAGATAACGTTTGCTCTATCTTTTCCTGTATGTACGGCCGGGCACCATGCATTCCTATGAAGAAGGGAGAGGTGAGCACTGCTCACCCCTCCGCCTCTCCAGCTGAACATGTGCAAGAATCCTAAGGCATAATCTATCCTGGCCCTGCCCAATCCCGCCCTGCCACGCTTGTTTGGCATGAAGGTGGCATAGGGGAGAAAAGTTGTAATTCCTGCAATATGTAGGCGAGCAGGAAGAGTATATTTCTGTAACAAGTGATGTGCAAATTGGGCTGCTTTTAAAGCTTAAGTTTATGTGATGTCCATTGCTCTGGGCTGTTAATTATTCACATCTCTCACGTGACATAACCTCCCTCTAATCGTCCGGAGCACTGAACATCGTGTCCCCGCACAGCTTCTCCCTCCTCCAATGATGTCAGCTCTCCATGCTGTGAGCTCAGTTTGTGTGAAGGAGGTGGAGGCTGAAAGCTGTGGACTCTGCAGCACAGAAAAGTCACATGTTGTTTTTTGAAATGCATCCAAACCAAGGCCCAACCCCTGGGACTAAACAAAGGATTCGGTCAGGAAGCCATGTAAGTTATAACACACAATTATATTGTAATGTAAATGCTAAGAGAAAGCAGAAAGGCATCTGTGCAACGCACGTGTGATGGGCTTCTGCCATCCGTCTTAAGTGAAAAGGAGGTCTTTAATGATAGGTTCCCTTTAACATTTACTAGCAGTCTTGTCCACATTCTGTGACAAAACCCCATTGCTTTTGCAATGCAATATGTCAATTTATGTTGCAGATTTAACACTCAAGTCCAACCTATATAAAGTATTAGTGGTTAGAATAAGTTACAGAAAGATGACCAATACACTTCCTATTTATTCTGCATTCAGAACTCCACTGCTGATGAAAATAGGGTAAATTTACACGCAACTGGTTTGATATAAAATTTCCATGACAAATCCAAAAAGATAAAAAAAGCCAAATTGTAATAAACTGACTGAAACCCAAAAAGAATCCTCACGAAAATTTTGCAAAATCAAATCAAATCTTATAGATTGTATTCTAGATTTACTATAAGATTGAAAAGGCAAATTCTGTGCCGAAACTTTGCAACAGACTCTACTCACCAGTCAGCACCAAAGGTCACGTGTCAACTCAGCCACAGCCTGGAATTGAGTTGGTGGAGTACCAGAGATCAGGGGGGTTCCAGGGAAGGCCCAGTCAAGAAACCGATGAGGATAGATTTTTTTTATTGTGGATTTAAATGTAAAAAAAAATCATCAAAAATACTCAACAAAAATCTTGTCTTCCTATATTAATGCAGCAAACTAATGAGCATAGTTAGCAGGACAGATGAATCGTCTCTTGACTCATCTAAAAGCCGTAAACACATCTCTTTTCTCTATTTACTGACATCTACAAATGTGACCGGAAATAAAGTGTCTACACAGCATAAATAATTTGCTGTTCTGCTGGATTTTCCCTGATCTCGATGGGTTAACATTTTTTTGTGTGTCAGAAACGGTCTCATGAGCAACAAACGATTTTCTCATTTTGAAATGTCGGATAGAAATCCCAGCCAGTAGATGGCACAAGTGTTGCTTATATCTGTCATATCCTCATATTATAGGGTTATTGTGATATTTGGATTTGTGCATTACCATTTTCATGCATTATGTTATTAGAGACTCTTTGCAGTATTAACTCTCTTATCTCTGGTTAATGCAGCAGATTATAAGTGACATGCAGCCTCTCTTGGAGCACAAGCCGAAAGACATGCTGTAACTTTTATTCTGGCCCCAACACAGATTTAGTGTCAGAGTGACACGCGTTTCACTCCTCATCGACGTCATTGACACATCCCTCTCAACGCCTCTAAATTCACACACATCACAATGAATAAGCCTCAAGATTTTTTATTTTTAACGCCATGGTTTTCTGCTGGAATGACACACACATATATTTATATATATAGAGCTGTATAAATATATATATATATATATATATATATATATATATATATATATATATATAGCTTATTTTGCATTACTTTACTTTACATACAAAATATCAAACACTGCTCTCAGATACTACAGATACTAATATCCATTCCATCCATTCCATTGCCTTTTTATATCGTGTTTGGTGATAAGATCTCATCTATCATGTAGGTATCATGATAAGATTGGAAGTAAAATATGCCACACACTTTATGTAGCTAAGTGGATTTGCAAAATCCTCCCACAGGGGCCTGACCTGCTGGCGTGGAGGCAGCTGGGTTTCCCTGGTATTCGAGTGGATGGCTTACAGCACAGCCTAGCGCTAGTCAGATCACGGTTACCTTGGACCAGGTGAATAAGCCTCTTCCATGCTGCTTTGGGCCAGCTAGGGGATGGAAGAAAAGGGGTATGAAGGGTTCCCCCGGGGCACTCCTGATATAAGTATGGTTAAGGGAAAGGGGCCCGTGATGTTATCAGCAGCCAGGGATCACACATGGAGACAGGGTTTTGAAAATCAAACTCACAGTCTCTTTATTCCAAGACTCTAACAGGAGGACGTAACAGGTCCTTCCTGTGAAGGTAGCAGGTGGTTAGATGCAGTCTGGTGTAGCTCAAATGCCAGGTCCTATGGCATGGAGCCAGAGAAGAATGATGGCTGCTTGGGCAGCACTTTAGGCAAGCTCTGAGTAGAGGCAGAGCTCCAGACCTAGCAGAAGGCAAGCCTGCAGAGGGGAGACAGCAGCAGCAGGACTCAAGTCTCTTGCAGGACTTGAGTCTAGATCATAACTCCCTTCTTAGTAGTGATGTGTTGATCACTAACAACGGGAAATGGCTCCCACCAGTGAACCGCCTGCTCACTTAACCCTGCCCCTAACAAGCTCACCACTCCCCCTTTTGTGTGGGGTGATTTACTGGCCTGCGGCTCCCTATTATATATTTAATAGGAAGCCGTTCAGGAACCAGAATAGCCAACGTAATTCCCATCACTACTTCTTAGACTCACTACTAAGTCTGTACTGGATAACAAGCCAGAGTGAATATTTATAACTTCCCACTCTGAAGGAAATTCCATCCTTTCAACCAATAACTGCACTTGGTACAACTGTATAACAGTTATTATAAATATGGCAAACTTTAACCCTTTCCTTCAAGCTGCAATTCCAGAAGTGAGCAATAGATGATGGCTTGAGGAAGCACTTGAGCGCGAAACGGCCCGTAGCCTAACCATGGCGTGCATTGCCCCTGTCCTGTGTTTGTCCGAATAAAGCTATCTACGTTATTTGTACCGGTGAGTGTCGTGTCTTTGCTATTTGTGGGATTGATTGACCTGTTTCGTCACCACATGTGCACCTCCGTGGAATAGCTCTCTTTACGCCAGTTCACACACACAGCCACCACTGGGTCGGAGCCTTGGCCGTGCGGAGAGGGTGGTGCCGGTCCTGCTGTTTCTTTGCTTGTGGATCCTTGAAAATAGGGAATAAATCCCACCAAAACCCCAACCAAAAAAATAAAAGATTTTGAATATGCCAGGAGGCCCCCACACACTGTAGATGTTTGATGTCTAGCTTGAGTTTGACCACCAGAAAAGGGTATTCTGGGTATTCTAGGTTTGAGTTTTTTGGTGTTATTAGTGAATTGCTCTGTGGTCTGTGTTTATACAAAGGTACAGTTTTGATGCTTGAAAGGGGGATGGGCTTGTCTGTGGGTTACACTTTTTTTGCTAGTCAACCATTAATCAATAGTTAATTAACTAGAATGCAAGAAAATCTTTTATTTACGGGTTTTAGGAGTATTTTCACTTTTAAAAGCAAATCTACCATTTGTTATGCTAGTAAACCAAGGAAACCTTGAGAATGCTGTAGCTACAGTGATGCAGAAATATCTTGTTTAGTCTCTGATCCGAGTGGTTTTGCTCAAAAAACAATTATAAAATTCAGGACCTTGGGAAAACCTACATAAACACTTTGTGCGTCTCCTATGGTCTGGCGCACAAGTCTCCACCTCCTAGGACGCACACGCGCCAGCTCTGTGAAATTTAAAGGGCAAGCTCCGTTATTAGGCACTGGCCTGCCGCTGACCTGATAAATAAGCAATCTCTTCCTGTAACCCCTGCCAGACTTTTGTGCCTCATAGCCTTAGAGGCTATGTGACCTCTGTTTCCGTTCCTGACCTTGAATCTCTGCCGCCTGTCTTGGCCTTCTGCTATGTCCCTGACTCCAATCCTGTGCTGCCTGTCCTGACCTCCTACCTGACCACGACTCTGATTCTGCCTGCATTGTCTGTACCTCGCCTTGGCTAGTACCGCAAGCAAGTCGTGCCTGTGGTGCAACCTGGTGGTATCCTGCCGTAGCAAGTCCAACCTTTGCGGTGGGCTCTGGTGGGCGGACTCTGGAGTAGACTCCACTCCCAATGTCGGCTTATGTCTTTCTCAGCTGCAGGCTGACTAAGCTTGGGGCTGCAGGACTGGCTGTGTTTCAAAGTTTTGGCCCGTCCTGTCCCCCATATTTTTTCGCCCCTCATCCCCTCCACTGCCTGTGGGTCACATGGCCAGCAAATTTAGCTGGCCACTTGATGGCGCTATCCTCGGGCTATTTAGCCTTGAGCGCGGAGCAACTCCGGTCTCTTTTGGACTGCTCCGCGCACAAGAGATTCCCACCCGCCCTCCCTTAGGTAAAATTTTTGTTATTCCTATGCATGTTCTATATTTATTTGATTGTATGTTGATTGTTTAATTTAGTGTTATTTTTCTCTGTTGGTTTGGTAGTCACAGCTTAGCCTGTGGTGCAATCTGGACCCTCTCGGATTGTAGCGAAATCACCTGACTGACTATCTTTGTTATTAGTAAAGCTGTGGCCGACGGTAAGTCTTGCTCATGGTGGTTCCATCGGTCTACCAACACAGCAGACATGGAGCTTCCAGAATTGTCCAGACAGCTGCTGGGGGGTAGCGCAGCACAAGTCTGGAGCAGTGTATAATTAGGTTAAGGAGAAGTGTGAACCAGCAACAAGTGTGACAGAGCCTCATTATCATAATTTTATAATTATCAAATTGTAGAATTCCATTTAAGGTCTTGTGGTACTTATTTATTTTGCGGTTTGCAGTCTTGTCTGAGCTCTTTATTTTGGGCATAGATACAAAGCCCTAAATATCTTTCTTGTATTAATTGACTCAGGTTCTATTTCATGGAATAAATCAGAATTAGAGAGCCCACGATCCTACAGTATCATTATACCATTGTTATAATGCATCATGCTCAGTCCCTGCTACAACCATCTACTCGTGTGTTAGACACGGCAAGAATAGCTAATTGAAAAGTAGATACACCGAAGGTGATCTCACAGACTATGAAATCCAATTATTATTCTAAACCTAATCCCTCATTAATCATAAACCTGACTCAAATCCTATCTATCGTCACAAATCAGGTGTTAATAAATTGCCTTGTATCACCAAATGCTTATCATTTCTTATTAATTTGCATAGTGAAGTTCTATTTAAAATGAGGATTCTAGGAATACAAAGATTTGTTATTGTAGGTGAACAAAATATAGAGTAATATGCAATAATTGCCGAAACCATAGCCGAGAAATGGTCTGGGCACATACAATGAAAAAAGCTACTGGACAGGATGAAAGATGAGCGGTAGATCCAATAGGAAAACAAGGAGGTTCTCAGTTTCGGCCCAGTTAAAAAGGCAGTTGAGATAAAGGCGCGGACTTTGAAGCGATCTAAAGTCTATGGACATTTCAATGTCCGATTGGCGTTTATACAGAAATAAAAACAACAATATATACTATCGGTAATTAAAAAACGGACAACACATTTTGCGCCTACAACCGGGCTCCTCGCCAGGTCAATATCTTTGAGACAATTACTGTGTATCTTATAAACACTTGCAAGTCGCTATCATTGAAAAAGAACTACAGCCAGTCCCCGGGTTACGTACAAGATAGGTTCTGGAGGTTTGTTCTTAAGTTGAATTTGTATGTAAGTCAGAACTGTATATTTTATAATTTTTTTTTAGTCTCTGTAACAATTGGATTTTAAATTATTGAATTGTCATAAAAACCAAGATTAACAATAAAGCTTCATTGCAGACACCTTTAATAATTGTTACAGCTGTTTATTGTAGCCTATGGCTAAAGTACAGTAAATTACCAATTACCAGAGGTCCGTTTGTAACTACTGGAAGTCTGTAAGTCGGGTGTTCTTAAGTAGGGGACCGCCTGTATATGTTTAACAATATATATTTAGATCCACTTAGCTGTCTTAGATTATGCTACTGTAATTTAGACTGTGCTCAGCTTATGATTACTTTTAGACTGTGCTCACTTAGAGGGGTTTTCCCAAGAAAGAAAACTCTCACATCTCAATCCCCTAGTGATGTTAAAACAATAAAGCCCATTTTAACCCCTTAATTTTCAATTTTACTCAGTTTTATTTCTGTTTTAGCTCCTATCACTCTCTAGGCCGGACAGTTCAAAATCCCAGGGTGTGGGCAGGGACTCTCTAAGCAAACACATTATGATCCATCTAGTTTTGTGAGCTAACAGTGTGGTTAGATTATTAGGGTACATGTGTATATACACTTTCATCGGGCTTCTGACATTGTACTAACACACTGGGGCACATTTACTTACCCGGTCCAGTCGCGATCCAGCGGCGGGTTCTCCGACGCTGATTCGGGTTCTGTCGGGATTCACTAAGGTCCGTGCGTCCGATATCCACCAGGTGTCGCTGCTGCGCCGAGGTCCGCCGAAGTTCACCTGCTTTTTTCTGGTGTATGTGAGTGCTTGATCTTGCGACACAAATGGCTTTTTAAATTCCGCAGTTTTTCCGAATCCTTCGGGTTGTCCAGTGGCCACGCCCCCCCCATTTCTGCCGCGCGAAAGTCGGTGCGATTGCGCCAAAAATCGATCGCGTGCGCCACAATCCCGTGAAATACAGTGCAAAGCGGAAATATTCGGGAAAAACCCGACGGATTTGTGGCTGCGGACCCTTAGTAAATGTGCCCCACTGACACATATAAAGAGATGAGGCAGATGAGAGAGGAGATGCATGAGATGCCTATTACACAGAGGTATGACAGACTTGTACACTGTTAGCTCTGCTAAATCTCTGTTCTTACAGATATATATCTGCCTCCCCCTTATCTTCCACACCTAAACGGCGTCTTGCAGCACTGCTAGTATGTTAGTGCCAATGCACACAGTGGCAGAAATTCTAATGCCGCTGTGGCCTTTGCCAGAAGCATTTAAGCAGTTTACACCTGTGATTGGTGCCAGCACCGATTGTGGGTGGTACTGGTGGGGGTTTGTGCAGATGTATCCTGAGGGGCAGAATAGCTGCTTACCTGACCTTTATGATAGCCTGGACAAACAACATTGTTAGGATCAGTGGATCCTCTGGACCACCGCGGGAGATGTAACTAGCCAACACCCGGAACCGGAGCCTAGCGGCACCTGGTATTCACCAGAGCCCGCCGCAAAGCGGGTTGGACTTGCTGCGGCAGGATACCACTAGGTCGTTCCCAGGTGTGACTAGCCCACGGTGGCAGCCGAGGTCGAGGTACCTTAGCGGATGACAATCTCGTAGACAGGTCCAGGCACAGGGTCAGGGCAGGCGGCAGAGATGCAACGTCAGGTCCAAATCCGGGGTCAGCAACAGGAGGTCCAGGCAGGTGGGAACGGGAACACAGCAACACGGAGGAACTCGGGTAACACAGGACACAGGAGCGGGAACACACAGGAGCGGGAACACACAGGAACGCAGGAATACACAGGAACGCAGGAATACACAGGAACGCAGGAATACACAGGAACGCAGGAATAATCGCTAGGAAGCTTTCTCTAAGGCTATGAGGCACAAAGATCCGGCAGGGGACACAGGAAGAGGCAGGATTCTTAAAGGTGAGGTTCAGCCAGTGCACCAATTAGCGGTGCGCTGGCCCTTTAAATTTTCGGCAGGAGCCGCGCGCGCGCCCTAGGAGGCGGGGACGCGCGCGCACGGCAGTCCGGGGAAGAGCAGGAGCCGGGAGAGGTGAGTTCACTGACCGGCCTGCAGCGGGGGTAAACGGGGGTGCACGGATGCGCCCGCGATCCGAGACAGGGATCGCGGGAGCACCCGTGACAGTACCCCCCCCTTCGGCCTCCCTCTCTTCTTGGGCCTGAGAAAACGTTGGAGCAGGCTCTTGTCCAAGATGTTATCCTCTGGCTCCCAAGATCTCTCCTCAGGACCAAATCCCTTCCAGTCTACCAGAAACAACCGCCTACCTCTCACTGTCTTCGTATCCAGGATCTCCTTCACCTCGAAGACATCAGTCCGCTTGTGGAGCCGGAGGGAGAGGAACTTGTTGGGTGAAGCGGTTTAAGACGACTGGCTTGAGGAGGGAAACGTGGAAGGAGTTGGGTATGCGCATGCTAGGAGGCAGCCGCAATTTGTAGGCTACCGGGTTGATGCGACTGAGGATTTCAAATGGACCCAAGAACCGGGGTCCCAATTTGTAGCCAGGGATCTTCAGTCGGACGTACCTTGAGGATAACCAGACCCTGTCACCAGGAGCTAAGACAGGAAAAGGCCGACGTTTCTTGTCCGCTTGATGCTTGGTCTTGGCAGAGGTTTGGAGCAATGAGGTACGGACTTGTTCCCAGATGGCTTTTAGATCCTGTACCAAGTCCTCCACAGCAGGAACATCTGCAGACACAGGTAACGGAAGAGGAGGCCGTGGGTGCAGTCCGTAATTAATAAAGAAGGGAGCAGAACCAGCAGAAGTGGAGTCCAGGGAATTGTAGGAAAACTCCGCCCATGGTAAAAGAGAAGCCCAGTCATCCTGACGAGCGGACACAAAGTGGCGGAGATAACATCCCAAAGTTTGATTCACCCTCTCTACTTGGCCGTTGGACTGAGGATGATAGGCAGAGGAAAAGTCCAATTTCACTTGCAGCTGATTGCACAGAGATCTCCAGAACTTGGACACGAACTGAACACCTCGATCAGAAACGATGTGCCGGGGAAGGCCATGAAGCCGGAAGATGTGCTGGAAGAAGAGACTGGCAAGACGTGGAGCTGAAGGCAAACCTGGCAGAGGGACAAAATGGGACATCTTAGAGAAGCGGTCTGTTACCACCCAGATAACGGTATTGCCAGATGATGGCGGCAGATCAGTAATGAAGTCCATAGCCACGTGAGACCACGGGCAGGTAGGCACGGGTAACGGCAACAGAAGACCAGCTGGTTTTTGTCGTGAGGGCTTATTGCGAGCACAAGAGGCACAAGACCGCACAAAATCCCGAACGTCCTTGACCAAATCAGGCCACCAATAGAAACGGGAAATCAGGGCCACAGAGCGCTGCACCCCAGGGTGCCCAGCCACTCGAGAAGAATGTCCCCAGGTCAGGATCCTCTTTCGAAGTCCAGGTCGTACATAAGTCTTGCCAGGAGGTAATTGCCGAAGGTCCACCGGCGCTGCCAGCACAAGCCGCTCTGGAGGAATGATGTGTCTCGGAGCATAGTCCTCCCCCATAACATCGGAAGCACGTGACAGGGCAACAGCCTTGATGTTTTTCTCAGCTGGGCGAAAATGGATCTGGAAGTCAAAACGGGAAAAGAATAAGGACCACCGGGCTTGACGTGGGTTCAACCGTTGAGCTGTCTGCAGGTACTGGAGGTTCTTGTGGTCCGTGAAAATACTGACTGGAAATCGAGCTCCCTCCAGCAGATGACGCCATTCCTCCAAGGCAAGCTTGATAGCCAGAAGCTCACGATCCCCTATAGAATAATTTCTCTCTGCGGAGGAAAATGTTTTGGAGAAGAAGCCACAGGAGAGAGTTCGGCCCCTAGGCCCCTTCTGGGTAAGAACCGCTCCAGCTCCTACGGAAGAGGCATCGACTTCCAGAAAGAATGGCTTCTCGGTATCAGGTCTGGTAAGAACAGATGCAGAGGAAAATGCCGTCTTTAATCTCGTGAAGGCCTCCTCAGCCGCGGGGGGCCAGAGACGAGAATTGACACCTTTCTTTGTTAGCGCCACCAGTGGAGCTACCAGGGAAGAAAAATGTGGAATGAATTGCCTATAATAATTGGCAAAGCCCAGGAATCTTTGGATAGCACGCAGTCCCACTGGGCGTGGCCACTGAAGAACTGCAGATAGTTTAGCAGGATCCATCTGCAGGCCTCTGTCGGAAATAATGTAGCCAAGGAATGGAAGGCTCCTTTGATGAAAATGGCATTTTTCCAGTTTGGCATAGAGATGGTTAGTCCTGAGGCGACCGAGCACTTGCCGTACATGGGACTGATGGGACTCGAGATCAGCAGAAAACACGAGGATGTCATCCAAGTAAACCACAACACAGCTGTACAATAAGTCCCTGAAGATATCATTAACAAATTCCTGGAAAACGGCTGGTGCATTGCAAAGTCCAAAGGGCATAACCAAATATTCAAAATGCCCATCACGGGTGTTAAAGGCAGTCTTCCACTCGTCACCCTTCCTGATGCGAATAAGATTGTAGGCACCACGAAGATCCAACTTGGTAAAGACTCTCGCGCCCCGTAGACGATCAAACAACTCCGTGATCAGCGGCAAGGGGTAGCGATTCTTAACGGTGACTTTGTTAAGACCGCGATAGTCTATACAGGGGCGAAGAGAGCCATCTTTCTTGGTGACAAAAAAGAAACCTGCGCCAGCTGGAGAGGAGGATTTACGTATGAAACCTCTTTGCAGATTTTCCTTAATATATTCAGACATGGCGGCTGTTTCGGGTACTGAGAGCGGGTACACCCGACCCCGTGGAGGAGAAGAGCCGGGCAGCAAGTCGATGGGGCAATCATAAGGACGATGTGGAGGAAGAGTCTCTGCCTGTTTTTTGGAGAACACATCTGCGAAATCCAAGTATGGCGCGGGGAGCCCCTCCAGGGGCTTGGGAGACAAGGTGGAAGTCCAGACAGGGAGCGGACGAGGGACATCCATACAATGAGAAGAACAAGCCGGGCCCCAACGGAGAATCTCCCCAGAGGACCAGTCCAGCACAGGGGCATGTTGCTGCAACCAGGGGAGACCCAACAGGAGGGTGGAAGTGCTTTGGGGTAGTACAAAAAAAGAAAGTCTTTCTTTATGCAAGGCTCCAACTTGCAGAAGCAGGGGTTCCGTGCGAAACCGGATGGGCACGGAAAGAATCTGGCCACTGACTGAGGCAATGGACAATGGTTTCTCAAGACGAACCACTGGGAAATGATGCCGGGAGATCAGGGCTGCGTCCATAAAGTTCGCTGTAGAGCCAGAATCCAGGAAAGCGGAAACTTGAATCTGGGTGCCGGTGTCTACGCTGAGGAGCACAGGAATAATCAGACGTGGAGAAGCTTTGCACACACCTAGGGACGCTTCTCCCAAGAGCCCTAGGTGCTGGCGTTTCCCGGACGTGGAGGACGAACAAGTCCCGATGAAGTGCCCTGGACTGGCACAATACAGACATAGGTTCTCCTGTCGTCTTCTGGAACGCTCTTGTAGAGAGAGCCGTATTCTGTCCACCTGCATGGGTTCCTCAGCAGACGATACAGGCAGAGGCTGCAGCGGTCTTTGGAAGGCAGGTGCGAGGCGAGGAAAACGTCTTACCTGAGCTTGAGGATGCTCAGAGCGAAGTTCCTCGGCGCGTTCCTTAAACCGGACATCTATCCGAGTGGCCAGTGTGATGAGACCACCCAGAGTTGACGGTAGATCCCGAGCCGCCAGCGCATCTTTGACCTGCGGCGAGAGTCCTTTCTTAAAGGTGGCGATGAGAGCTGCATCGTTCCAGGCAAGTTCAGAGGCCAGGGTGCGGAACTGAACAGCATACTCCCCCACAGATGAGTTGCCTTGGCGCAGATTCAACAACGCAGTCTCGGCAGAAGAAGCCCGTGCTGGTTCCTCAAAAACAGCCCGGAACTCCGCCAGAAAAGCCGCAAGAGTAGCCGTGACCGGGTCGCCTCTGTCCCAAAGAGGAGTGGCCCAGGCCAGGGCCTTCCCAGAGAGAAGACTGACGAAAAATGCCACCTTGGAACGCTCCGTGACAAATTGCGAAGGCATAAGTTCTATTTGTAGGGAGCATTGAGTAATAAAACCCCTGCACTGTTTGGGGTCTCCGTCAAATTTGCTGGGCATAGACAGCCGTAGTCGTGGTTCAGCAACAGGAAGGCAGACTGGAGTTGCAGGAGCCACGGGAGCAGACACGGGAACCTGTTGCTGTTGCAGGGCGGCTAGCAGCTGTTGCAGCATGGAGGTGACTTGATCCAGCTGTTCGCGTTGAGCGGCAATCTCCCGGGATTGCTGGACCACTATGGCGGCAAAGTTTGGTCGAGTGGGAAGCGGAACCTCGGCAGGATCCATGGCCGGATCTTACTGTTAGGATCAGTGGATCCTCTGGACCACCGCGGGAGATGTAACTAGCCAACACCCGGAACCGGAGCCTAGCGGCACCTGGTATTCACCAGAGCCCGCCGCAAAGCGGGTTGGACTTGCTGCGGCAGGATACCACTAGGTCGTTCCCAGGTGTGACTAGCCCACGGTGGCAGCCGAGGTCGAGGTACCTTAGCGGATGACAATCTCGTAGACAGGTCCAGGCACAGGGTCAGGGCAGGCGGCAGAGATGCAACGTCAGGTCCAAATCCGGGGTCAGCAACAGGAGGTCCAGGCAGATGGGAACGGGAACACAGCAACACGGAGGAACTCGGGTAACACAGGACACAGGAGCGGGAACACACAGGAGCGGGAACACACAGGAACGCAGGAATACACAGGAACGCAGGAATACACAGGAACGCAGGAATACACAGGAACGCAGGAATACACAGGAACGCAGGAATAATCGCTAGGAAGCTTTCTCTAAGGTTATGAGGCACAAAGATCCGGCAGGGGACACAGGAAGAGGCAGGATTCTTAAAGGTGAGGTTCAGCCAGTGCACCAATTAGCGGTGCGCTGGCCCTTTAAATTTTCGCCAGGAGCTGCGCGCGCGCCCTAGGAGGCGGGGACGCGCGCGCACGGCAGTCCGGGGAAGAGCAGGAGCCGGGAGAGGTGAGTTCACTGACCGGCCTGCAGCGGGGGTAAACGGGGGTGCACGGATGCGCCCGCGATCCGAGACAGGGATCGCGGGAGCACCCGTGACAAACATAATACAAGCAGTTCCCTGGTTACGTACGGGATGGGTTCTTTGGGTTTGTAGATCCAGAAAAAAAAATTGTCCCTGTGAAAATTGTATTTTCATAATTTTGTGGTGTCATGGGAACAAGGATTATCAATAAAGCTTCATTACAGACACCTTACAGCTGATCATTGCAGCCTGGGACTAAAGCAAATGATCTATAGAGCTTCAGTGGGGAGAGAGGTCCGTCTGTAACTAGGGGTCATCTGTAGGTCAGGTGTCCTTAACTCGGGGGCTGACTGTAACGCAAGGAAAAAAAATATGGCCCATATGTAGTGCTACTGAATATCCGACAAAGTATTGTGTTTATAGTATACAACTTATCATGTTTATCTCTACAAAAACAGCAGACCTTATTAGTATCTCCTCTTCCACAAGATTCATCTCTAATGAGCTGTAATGTACAGGATGAATAATATGGAATGTGAGGAGGGATAATGCAAGACGATTAATCCAGGCTGACATAATGGCATTTAATGAACATGAGAAATGATTAGGATGCTCCATCTATTAGGATACTACACTCGTCACTATAGTCATTACATTGTAGTTATTTCATAATTACTTTCATTCCATATTTGTTCTCATTAAACAATAAAAACACTGGATTTTTCTCATTTTAAAATAGTGTTCCCGTCTTAAATATTTTTGCTGCTTAATATTTATAAGTCCCATAGAAGTGAATAGAGAAATCCGCTCACAATGTCCAGAGAGAGGGGAATAGGGAGACTCAATACATGAGGGGTCCACATCTTTAGGACAATTAGGTCCTAAAATAAATATATATTACATATTGGAAATTTCCAAAACTTGAAGAGGTTTTTCAAGAATCTGGAAAATCCCTTTGTGGTGGAAAGCAAATTATAGTACACCCTAAATTTCAATCACAGCCTTCTCTCCTAGCCTTCTCTACATTCATTTCATTAACTTAATCTACATGCGGATCTTGGTGGCAATATTCTTCTTATTTCTTATGTCCACACATCTTCAGTTTTAATATGTGTTTCTGTAGGTTTGCCATTCATTTAAATGTAATATTCCCAATAAATCCATAGAATATATCATATATATGATCATAATATGATTATAATATATCATAAATGTTAGATGCGGGTCACACCTCTTGGATATGCACTGATCTTGAAAACAGGGGACCAATCATTAAATGGAGACTTTGCATTTGGTTCTGCCGCAGCAAAGGCAGTAAGCTGACTTCTGTTTTGGAGATAGATGCAAGTCCGGGAGATGGAACCTTCATGTGTCATATATGAGACCATCCCTTTAAGGCGCCCATAGAAATAACTTGATAAACAGCCTTCCTACCTACACATAACACCCCGAGTTTGTGGAAGAGTATAATTGCTGGTCTCATTACAAAAGAGAGGAAAAAATTTTTCTTCTATTTCTATTTGGAATACTTGCTTGCACCATGTTCACAAAATTTATACCCACATATTTAAAGGAATCCATAATCCGTTTTGACCATACTCATACACCTTAAAGGAAATCTACAGTTTGTTTTTATGCATTGTGATCTAAAAATACCTTGAGAGTGCTGTAGGGACACTGATGCAGAAACATATTTTGTTTAATCCCTGATCCAAGTGGTTTTGTTTAAAAAAACAATTATAAAATTCAGGACCTTGGGAAAACAAGATATGTTTCTACATCAGTGTAGCTACAGCATTCTCAAGGTATGTTTGTTTCATAATGCATAAAAGTAAATAGTGGATTTCCTTTAAACATAGTGACCAGCAGCATACCTACTGAATAAAATGAACAGCAGCGGCCTTCCCTAAAATATAAAATCGGTACTTACCTCTAGTGCTTGGTTACCCCTTCTACCTGCAGGTCCCATGTAGTATCACGGACAAAGTTGCTTCTTTCCACTCCGATGCACACTGTAGATGTCACACAATGGGGCACATTTACTTACCCGGTCCAGTTGCGATCCCGCTGCGCGTTGTACAATGAGTATTCGGGTCTGCTGGGATTCAACATGGTCGTGCACCCGATATCATGCAGGTGTCGCTTCTGCGCTGATGTCAGCCTGAGTTCACCTTCTCCTTTTCATTGCATGTAAATGCTGATCTTGTGACAATTCTTTTTTTAAATTCCGCAGTTGTCCGACAGCCACGCCCCCAGATTTCTGTCGGATGCAAGCCGGCACCGATGTGGCACAATCTGATCGCATGCGCCAAAACCTGGGGCAATCCAGTGCAAAACGGAAATATTCAGGAAAACCTGACTGAATCGCGGCCACAGGACCCTTAGTAAATGTACCCCCATGTGCGCGGGCAGAGCACACATACATGCCTCTTCCCCTGTGCTCTGATAAACAATTGTATGTGTGTCTTTCATGCATATAATTGATTACCTTCCCAGTAGGATTCCGTCCTATCTCCAGGTCCGGTCATGTATACACACATATGCTGTGCTTGGTGATCTCCGTCAGCTCCATAGAGATTAATGGAGCAGAACCGTCATGGGGGCGGCCGTCTGCTCCATTACTGTGACGGAGCAACAAGGGGTCAACTGAGGTACGTGGGACCCCATCGGACCCCTTTATTTTGTGATCACCCTTCTCTTGGGTGGGCCGAATGAAGAGTCACTTATTCACAGCCACTTACAATTCAGGTTTATAGTAGCGCTAAACATGCATCTGGCCGTTTTCATCACTCTCATAGACTTGAATAGAGATAGATTGTGCATGCAGGTTCTCAAAATAGATGATGTCCCGAAGGTGATAACCACATGTATTGTGTACGTTTGACATTACCTGCAGATAGGTCATAAATATTTAGCTTGACAATTCCCTTTTGCCGGTACTAAAAATCTGTATATCTTTAAATATTTGTACAAGAAGGGCCGTTGGTACTCTGTACCATCTGAATCCTCCCCGAGAGGATATGATAATGAATTTTCTAAATTAGACCACCTCTGAGAGATACCAATAACTGGAACAACAAAAAATATCTATCAAGGAAATGGTTTTTGAAATGGCACATTATAATACCACACACATTATGTACAATTCTGATTCTCTTGGACTACCGGTACGCTCAATAATAGTGTCATTATGTGTCTCTGAATTGGTCTGGACTTAAAGAAACGAGGCTATAAGAAGCTTTTGTCATTTTACCTTGAATATGTTCTGAGAGGAAATCTATTTTATTCTCGGGAAGATCCAAATTATATTTCACTGAAGCTACTTATTTTAGTTGGAAACTGTTGATTTGTATATGATGGTCTACAGTGCCATCTGCCCCACCAGGCTTGTAACCTTCCTCCAGGACACCTTGTAACCATCAATCTTAGGAAAGATTACAGTACAGTAGGGTAGTAACCCCTACTGCTGCCATAATAACTGGGAATTTCAAGGTTATACGTCTCTGTCAGTCTCACAAAAGTGCTGAAAAAAATCTTTAATCTCTTGTAAGAAGTGTTGCACGTGATAACCCCTGAAGGCTCCGGCTCAGTGGTTTGTACTCTTCAACCTTCTCTATAAATTAATTTGGATTCAAAGTAGAGAAACATGTTACATAAAAAGTAGACCAAAGGGAAAAATGGTGAGTATGTCAGGTATAATTACCACAATTATCATGTATTAGAGGCTCAGCAGATTCGGTTGTGTCTTTAGGCATGTAGACAGGGTTTGGTGGTGCCTTTTGGATGCCAAAGCAGCCAGAGTCAAAGAACAATGGGGCTCATTTACCCGGTCTTGTCGCGATCCCACGGCGCGGCGTGGATTCGGGTTCTGCCGGGATTCACTAAGATCGTCTGCCGGAGTTCACCTGCTTCTTCCCGGTGCATGTGAGTACTTGATCTTGCGTCAAATTTTATTTTTTTAAATTCCAAGGTTTTTCCGAATCCGTCGGGTTGTCTGAGGGGCATTCCTCCCGATTTATGTTGCGTGAAAGCCGGCGCGATTGCGCCAAAATCCGATCGCGTGCGCCAAAATCCAGGCGGAATTCATTGCAAAACTGAAAACTTCGGGAAACCCGACGAAAGTGTGGCAGCGGAGCCCTTGCTAAATGAGCCACAATATGTGGAAGTAGGGTGCATGGCAAATAGTTAAAAACAAGAAATCCTTCATTATTCTTAATACATAATCAAGATTCACTCCAACCAGTTTTGGGGGTCTACAATAGGCCCGTTTTCAAGGTTTGTTGACTTATGATGATGATGCCATATGTCAAAAATTCATTGTATAGGATCCCTTTAATTGTAGTGCTCTCATCAGGCCCCATGAGGGCAAATTTAGTGTCTATCCCACTCCATCTGCGGCACACATTACAGTTTTCTATCCTACAGAATTTTTGGCCTTTTTTAGTCAAAGGATTTTGACTGACAGTCTAGACTAAGATTCTCATGTCTTACTTTACACTATAGCATATATGAATACTAAAATTATCAGTCAAAAAATGCAAAATGAACAAAAAGAATAACTAGTAACATTCACTACCCTGGCGGTATCGGGCAACATTTAAAAAACAGTCTTCACACTGGAATGTTAGTCAGTGACTAAATATTTCCATGTGCACATGTATCTGTTACATACATGAAATACTATACATGCCACTGAGTCATGTGTAATAGTTATCTCTCTGTAACTCTGTTCTATACAGTATTCTTCCATTGGCTTCCCTTTCCTTTGCTCATTTCTGGCTCCCACTTTTCTTCTTATTATTGTGGCATTCTCTTCTGATCTTGACCTTGGTGGTCTACATAATACAACCTAAGTGCTTCTTTGATGAATAGTGTGAATTCAAACTCTTATATAATTGTACACAATGGACTGCTCACGGTGATCTTTTATACTAGGGATGAGAAGGCCCTAAGTGCTCTTACAATGTAAATAATCTAGATGCTTGATAGAACCGGGGCAAGTATGTGGTATGGATTGGAAGATACACATGCGTGATGAATAAAGGTGGATTTCTAAAGAAGAGATAATACCTTTCTTCTATGTCATTATTCTGTAATTGTGTAATAATATGCATGATTCAACCACAGTTATGGCCAAAAGTTTTGAGTATAATACAAATATTATATTTTCACATGATCTGTTGCCCTCTGGTTTTTATGTGTGTTTGTCAGATGTTTTTATCACATACAGAAATACAAGTGCAATCATATTATGAGTAACAAAAGCTTTTATTGACAGTTAGAAGGAGTTAATGCAGCAAGTCAATATTTGCAGTGTTGACCCTTCTTCAGGACCTCTGCAATTCTCCCTGGCAGCTCTCACTCACCTTCTGGACCAAATCCTGACTGATAGCCGCCCATTCTTGCACAATCAATGCTTGCATTTTGTCACAATTTGTTGGTTTTTGTTTGTCCACCCGTCTCTTGATGATTGATCACAAGTTCTCAATGGGATTAAGATCAGGGGAGTTTCCAGGCCATGGACCCAAAATCTCTATGTTTTTTTCCCTGAGCCATTTAGTTATCACCTTTGCTTTATGGCAAGGTGCTCCATCATGCTGGAAAAGGCATTGTTGATCACCAAACTGCTCTTGGACGGTTGGGAGAAGTTGCTCTTGGAGGACATTCTGGTCCCATTCTTTATTCATGGATGTGTTTTTAGGCAAGACTGTGAGAGAGCCAATTCCCTTGGCTGAGAAGCCGCCCCACACATGAATGGTTGCAGGACGCTTTACAGTTGGCATGAGACATGAGAGAAAATGACTTTACCCCAGTCCTCAGCAGTCCACTCCCTGTATCTTTTACAAAATATCAGTCTGTCCCTGATGTTTTTTCTGGAGAGAAGTGGCTTCTTTGCTGCCCTCCTTGACACCAGGCCTTGCTCCAAAAGTCTCCGCCTCACAGTGCTTGCAGATGCACTCACACCTGCCTGCTGCCATTCCTGAGCAAGCTCTGCACTGGTGGTAGCCCTCTCCCGAAGCTGAAACACTTTTAATAGACTGTCCTGACGCTTGCTGGTCCTTATTGGGCACCCTGGATCCTTTTTGGTAACAATGGAACCTCTCTCCTTGAATTCCCTGATGATACGGTAGATTGTTGTCTGAGGTGCAATCTTTCTAACTGCAATACTCTTCCCTGTTAGTCCAGTATTGTGCAGTGCAATGATGACTGCACATTTTTCTTTAGAGATAACCATGGTTAACAGAAGAGAAACAATGATGCCAAGCACCAGCCTCCTTTTAAAGTGTCCAGTGGTGTGATTCTTACTTAATCATGACAGATTGATCTGGAGCAGTCACTGAAACAATGTTAGCTGCTCCTTTTAAGGCAGGCCTGCAATGAAGTTGAAATGTGTTTTGGGGGGAAAAAAATTCCTGGCAAATATTGACCTTACAATTAATTGCTGTTAAGCTGATCACTCTTTATAACATTCTGCAGTATAAAACCGGATGCTGTAGACTTTGTAAAAATGAACATTTGTATCATTCTCAAAAGTTTTGGCCATGACTGTATACCCTTAAAACTTTTTTTTTTAGCAAAAGTGTCATTATATGCTGCTGGGACACATTCTGTACCAGAACCATCAACAATCATATATTATGTACAAGTCTTCTAGTTGGAAAATACACCTTTAGACCTTCCTCAAGTTATATTGCTGTGTATAGGCCCTCCTCAACTCTTGGGGATTTCTGATGATGCTTTACGTTAAATGCCACCAAGAATTGTGGCAAGGCACAGATCTGGCTGAAGTTACAAAAGAATTTCTGCAGTACTCAAGGTCAAGAGCACAGTGGTCTCCATAATCCTTAAATGGAAAAGTTTTGGATGACCACAACTCTTCCTCGACCTGGCTGTCCAGCCTAACTGAACAATCATGGTAGAATAGCCTTAGTGAGAGAGGTAAAAAAAAAAAATCATTGTGGCTGAGCTCCAAAGGTACAGTAGGAAGGTGGGAGAAAGTTTCAAAAAGTCATCTTTTTTCTCATAGTCTGGGAGTTCTTTATGTGTTTTTGCAAACTGAATGTCATGGGTGCTCCCGCTACTCATATCATGGGTCCCGGGCTCACCCATGCCCCTCATGCCCCACCTGCGCTGCACCTGTGCCACTCACTTGTGCCTGTTCCTGTTACGGCTCCTGCAGCTGTGTGCATTTGTCCCCAAACCCTAGGGCACGCCAGGCACACATTGCTTTAAAGGGCCAGTGCACTGCTGATTGGTGCTGGCCATTTCCAGGAAATCGTTAAAGGCCTCTCCCACAGGCCTCTCCCAGCATTCTCTGCTGGATCTTCGTGCTTCTGCCTGCCTTGACCTCCTGTAATGTTCCTGACATTTATCCTGTGCTGCCTGTCTCAACCTCCTGGCTGTCCCCAACCACGATTGTGTCTGTTGTCTTTGCCTTTTTACGGACAAAGTTGCACCTGCGGTGGTCCAGTGGGTTCCCTACCTGACACTGTATGCAGCTTTCATATGTCTTGCACCGAGAAGAGGCTTCCATCAGTTTATGATGGAAGCCTCTCCTCAGTGAAAGACATATGAAAGCCGAATAAAGTTTTCACAAACACATTAAGTACTCCGGGAATATTAGAAATAAGATTCTCTGGTCTGATGAGATGAAGAATGAACGTTTTGATGTCAATTCTAAGCAATATGTGGGGAGAAAACCAGGTACTGTTCATCACCTGCCAAATATGATCCCAGCAATGACACATGGTGGTGGCACCATCATGTTATGGGGGCAGGGACAGGACAACTGGTTGCAATTGAAGGAAAGATTAAATATCCTGGATGAACTACTTTCACTGTCCGGTTCAAAAGACACATCCCCTTTAACCATTGAGACAGTGGGGCTCATTTACTTAGGGTCCGAACGCAGCACTTTCGTCGGGTTTCCCGAATATTTCCGCTTTGCGCCAAATTGCCCCGGAATTTTGGGCACGCGATTGGGGCACATCGCCCCGGCTTTCACGTAACAGAAATCGGGGGGCATGGCCGTCAGAAAACCCGACGGATTGGGGAAAAACGCTGAATTTAAAAAACAATTTGTGTCGCAAGATCACACACTTACAAGCACCAGGAAGAAGAAGGTGATCTCCGGCGGACCTCGGCACAGCAGCGACACCTGCTGGATATCGAGCGCACAATCTTAGTGAATCCTTGTTGGACAATGTGCCGCGGGATCACTACTGGACCGGTTAAGTAAATGTGTCCCAGTATGATCACAGATACCATATTTTTAGAGTCTAGTTATATCATTATACATTTTACAAATTTTCATACATTTCTCTGTCCTGTCATGATCTGATGTAAAATGTCCTTTTCTGTGGAACCAAAACTACTTAAAATTGACTATGATTGTACTTACTGCAATAATAAAAGGAAGGTGTCCTTCGGGCTGCACAGTAAAAAAAAACTGGAAGATAATGCCCCAACTGTGTTTTTTCGACAATTACATAGCATTTGGAATTCACAATGCAAATTATATTATACAGTATATTGCCACTCAGAACTACAATTTTCCACAGAAGACAAGTCTTCATAGAGCTCTGTTAACTTAAAAATAAAAAGTTCTGTTTTCATAATATGGTTAGTTTAAAGTAGAAACGCAAAAACGGAAAAGGGCCACATCCTGAAGTCTATGGTTTATGTTACGTGATAGGAAGAGTCAGGCAAAGACCAAGGTATAAGTAGTGTTATGAGGTTCCCACAACTCTGATATGTCTGTTCCAGAAGAATGTACAGTATTGCATGCATTTATGGATTTATGTACTGTATCTTCTCTTCCGTACAAATGTTTTACATAGAAGTTATCTAATGGTAATTATACATACGCCCACGACTTTCATGGACAGCACGTTGTTCTAATTACAGCAACGGCTGGATGGAAGGATGGGATGAAACCTCGAGACGATTGTGTAACACGGCAATTTCAATAGAGTGAAGGAGGGAGCTCTGGCTGGTTTACAAATAGAGGTTGGGATGGGAATTTGGAAGAAGATTAGGAATAATTTCACTTCCTTGTCAACTGTACCAGAAACTTCTGAAGGTATCAGGACACAGTGTGGGTGGATTGGGAATTTTTTCAATATGTTTGTACACCTCTGTCCATACAGTACAGGAAATCTACCACCAATAAACAGAAAGTTTTGGGCTAAGCAAACCTTACTTCATGTCGTTGGGTTTCAGAACCTGACTATGGGGCACCTAGAAAATAATTGCAATGTTTTACTATAGTCCCAGACTGCAATGATCAGCTTAAAAGCGTCTGTAATGAAGCTTTATTGATAATCCTTGGTCTAATTATAGCATAAAATTGCGAAACTCCAATTGTCACTGGGGAAAAAAATGTTTTTTTTTCTGGATCTACAATCATAAAATATACAGTTTGACTTACATACAAATTCAACTTAAGAAGAGACCTATGGAATCTATCTTGTATATAATCTGGGGATTGCCTGTACCTACTTTGGTCAGCGGCAAGCCACAGTGGCCCCAGAGTCCCCTTACCTTCCCTGGTATGAGATGTATTATGCCACCAGGTGCTCTACCCTGCATCTCCTCTACAGGTGGGTGCACAATCCCTATGCTACCTGCACAAGTTGTAAAATCATTTGTAAATTATATTTTTCCTTTACAATTCTCCATATCTACTTACATTTGTAGATGTTTTTGGATCAAAACATACGGTATGATCTGCAAGTGACTATTGGGACAATGCGTTCTGTTGCTGTGGACTGTACTCACTGTGACTTGGATTGCAGAGGAGCTGTGATCTTTACTGCAGAGATCAGATTTGAGCAAACACCAACATTTGTTATCGTATTACAACCAATTTACAAGCTGATAAGGACTGGGCAGTGCAGATTAGCACAGAAGTGCAGCTGTTCTGCATGACATAAATGTGGAGATAACAATGTAATTATTTTTTGCAATCGAGAACATGACACTGCATTGATACTATCTTCAGGTGGCGATGAGGTGTCTATGGCATCATTCTGCCCTTAGGGTAAGAACATAAGTTCAGGTTTCTTGATACTTGAAGCCAAAACCAGTTATGGGTCACAAAAAACGTAAAGTATAAGTTTTCTTCATGTGTTTTCTCCATGATCCATACCTCATTTTATCTTCAGAATCTACCTTGCATCTTATGTTATATTCTACTTGCATCCAGAGGTGAAACCACAACACGTTATAACTGCCAGAATTACAGAGAAAGTCCTTTTGGGGTTTTTTCTTTTCTCTTCTTTTGTTTTGGTGCGTGAAGCCTCTGCCAGCTAACATCCTATCAAGTATTCTCGAAAGCTCACCATCAAATATACTCTCAGTTAGCCTCAAAAACGTTTCGCCTGATTTCTTCACTCTTTTTTTGCTCTTCACGGCTAACACGGTACAAATCTACACGACTAGAAACCTCTGCCATGCATTTTTGTGGACCCCGGAAGACTGGCCATTGATGGATGTCACTGGTGCTCCGGCGATCTGCGACACTATGTGCCTGTCCCTGTTCCCCTGCCCGGACTTACTACTCCTTGCTCCTGGCTGTGCTCTGGGTCCCAGCATGTAGGCCGCACGCCTCCTTCCCTCCAGGTCCCTTTCTTCCGATGCTGGTGCGTGCGTGCCGACCTCTCAGGACTTAAAGGGCCAGCGTCCTCCTGATTGGAGCTCGCTAATCCGGATCAGCCCCTATAATCCAGCACCTCCCTTCCTTCCTGGCAGAATCTTCAGCATTTTAATGGAACTTCAAGGTTTCACACCTTGCGTTCCACAGCGGTTCCTGTTGAAGTGATTGCCCATCAGTGTTTCCAGACGCTCCTGTCTTCCAGCAATTCCAAATGCCTCCGTGTCTTCTGTCTCCAGCATTCCCATACTCTCCTGGTGTGTCCTGTCTTCCAGCGTTTCCAGACACCTCCGTGTCTCCTGTCTCCAGCGTTCCCACACGCTTCCTGCTGTGGCTTCCAGGGTTCCAGTCCTGCGGTGTCTTTAGTCCATGCCAGCGTTACCAGTGTTCCTCCATGTTCCTGCTGTCATCCCAGGCTTGGACTGTTTCCTGCATATCCTGTACCTTGGCTTCCACTGCGGGCCTCATACCATCTCCTGCGGTGGTCCAAAGGGTCCACTGGTCCACAGACTCCTCCCTCCGGACAAAGACTTTTAGTTCTAAAAAAAATACCAAAAACTAGATGAAAAGAGGGAAATCCATGCCAATGATAATTGTAAAAAAATAGAGAAACTTTATTGATAACAAATTAATTCTTTAAAATGTACTAAAAAATTCCAGAAGAGACAATGCATGAACAGCCCAGGTAAGGGTACACAACCGTTGTGTACCCTTACCTGGGCTGTTCCTGTATTGTCTCTCCTGGAATTTTTTAGTACATTTTAAAGAATTAATTTGTTATCAATAAAGTTTCTCTATTTTTTACATTGAAATTAATGTGAGCGACCAACTTCTGGCTGGAAGATGGCACGCTAGACAGGAGCTTAATTGGAATACTTTCACATAACAAACCAAGAAGGAGATGTTGGTATCCAATCAATGGGGCAGATTTATCATCCATCTGTCAACTGGGCAAAATGTCTTTGATTGTGTTGCAATGTTAAAGCGAACCTGTCAGCAGTAATTCATCTAATAAACCACTACCAGTCTGTCATCAGGCAGTTGAACATCTTCTTGATCATATTTCTTTCATGACCCAGCTTGGTAGCATGACCCAGAAAACCAAATTTAAAGTTAGATGTATAAAGTCAGGGAGGCAAAGATTTTAACATTGAAGTCATGCTCTCCATGCCGTTGAACACCTCCTCCTATTTGATTGACAACATCGTCCAGACTTCAGGAGATATGATCAGTGATTTCCCTGGACGCCGTACCAACAATTACAGTGAAGGGGGCATTTTAAGGCAGGGAAAGCTTGACTTCAGTGTTGAACTCTCTGCCTCCTTGACTTCATAAAACCAATTTACATTCCACTTCAAAGTTGATTTTCTGGATCATGCAAACCCACCAGAGCATGAAATAAATATCATCTATCATCACCTGCTTGACAACATTCTGGTAGTGGTTTATTAGGCCAACTTTTTTTTAAAGGGCAGAACTTATTGGGGGTCATTTATGTTATCTCTGTTTTGGATATTTTTTCCTGGCTTTTTGTCTATCTGCTTTTTTGATAATTTAGTAATATCAGTTTTTCGTTGTGCTAAATGCTTTTTTTTCAGATCTCTTTTTGAGACATTTGTTAAAAATGTCTCAAATGTTGTCCAAATGTCTCAAGTCACCTCTTTCAATTTTCTATGTTTTTGGCTGGAGTTTTTTGCGCCCAAAAATGTTGCAATTTGAAATGATAAATGTCATTTGCGACATTTAGCACATCTGGAATAGAAGATAAATGTCCCCAAAAAGGCACAAAAATTGCGCTGCGCCAAAAAAAATTAGGTATTAATGTAAAGAAATACAACTAATATAAAGGTCAAGTGGTGAAAAACGGGAATGATCCTTCCCCTGAGAAGTATGGAGACGGCACGGCATAATTGCATTATATGGCCACAGTAAGCTCCCACAATGTATCTATATTTCATAAAAGGGAAAGGGGTTGAAGATATTGTCAAGGTCTTTGAAGTCTGCATCATGGCTTCTGTTTCAAACAAATCCCTAAGAGTTGCCTGTCAGTCACGATTTCAACGAGTTGCTAGTGTTTTTCATGACTAAAATAATCCAGCAAGCGCTGCTATCCATTCTGTCATAAATACTAACACAGTTACAGAATGTGCAAATGTAAAGCCTCTTTTAACCCACATTTTCATTTTATTTCAGAAAAAAAGCAACAAAAAAACTCCAAATAACATGAGATGTAAGGGGCTTGGCAGTAGGGAGAAATAACAACGCCGCTAACAGACACCTCTGGAGACGACATCTCTCCAAAATGAGAAAAGGATAAAAGGTTATTATATGTTTAGAATCTAGAATATATGGTAACAGCTCACATTTTCCTCTAAGCAGCTAATATGGGTGTCATTCAACAGAAAAGTGCTAGAATGGGGCCAATGCAGTAGTCCAACAAAGAAGCAAAAGTAATCCAGCATGAGACAGGATTCAGTAATTCATACAATTTTGCCTTCCTTCCTTTCCCACTCATACTCCTCCTCTACTCTCAGAATCTCAGTCAAATGTTAAAAAACAGCTGACAACCTGCAAATTTATTTTTTGATAGTTTAAAATTCAAATAATATATCAAGGGATAGCTATATTTGTGTTATTCTTTATTGTTATAGATTCATGGAAAGTGAATGTACATTCTTGTTCTGCTGTAATTCTAACTCCCTTTAAGTCAATAATTTCCTCTTTTTTTTGCAGCCAAGTGGAACCAAACAGAAACCTGGCGCACTACAGTACTAAAGCAAACACCACATATACACGTAGAATTCATGCAAATCATGTGGTGTGTTTTTAAACTTATCAGTCTGTACACATGGAGTAGATTCTGAAAAAAAAATATTTAACACATACTGCTTAAAGAGGTGTTCTCCATGGATTATTCTTAGGTAGATGTTATACTGTTCTCTCGTAACCATAATTTTGGGTGCAGGATCGGTTTAACCTTGTATATAGACTTTATATGATGAGTTGGATCGTTTCCTTTATACTACTTGTTGATCTCTGGCGATGGAGAGAGGTCGGTGCTCCTGGTATATATAATGGGGCTCATTTACTGAGGGCTCCACAGCCGCACTTTCGTCAGGCTTCTTGAATTTTTCCATTTTGCTCCTAATTCCAGAATTTAAAAAATGAAAAGTGTCGCAAGATCAAGCACTTACATGCACCGGGAAGAAGCAGATGAACTCTGGCGGACCTCGGCACAGCAGCGACACCTACTAGATATCGGGTGCTCGACCTTAGTGAATCCCAGCAGAACCCGGATCCTCGTGGGAGAACGTGCCGCGGGATCGCGACTGGACCAGGTAAGTAAATGAGCCCCTATGGGTGAACTGGAATGAATTTCCTTTCATACAGTTTGCCCGTGTACTAGATTCATCCTTCAGTTCTACTTACAGCGCAACATCATGTTGCATTGTTTTTGCGCATGCACTGGTCATAAATCAGTCTCTTTTCAGTAACTCAGTTTTTTAGTAACTATACCTAAGATTTTTAGTAACTATACCTGATTTGAGTTGTAAATCCAAAGTGTTATGTTGGAATTCAATATGTAAGTATAAGAAATTTTTATTGCAGTAACTATCACTGGTGCTCAATAGCTATGATGCATTTGGTGTTGCTCAATGATTGGGAAAACATCTAAAATAATGGACAAAGCTGATCATCCATCTATAATGGTTTAACAAATGTCTTACTAAAATAAGTGATCACTTCTTTTTAGTCAATGACACATATATGTGTTTCTTCAGTAAATTTGGGAGTTTGGTTAATTGGACTTTTGGAGTTGAATAATTGGGTACCCAAGGTTCCCCTCATTGTGAAGGTCTCAGCACCTGTGCATGATTGGCCAATTGATTTTAAAAAAATGTGTGTAATACCTTATTCCTCCTGTGGTGGCACTGTAGGGCAATTCAACACTTGCAGACAGGTTCCCATACACTTAAGATCTTAGCATTTAGTAAATGTGTACATTGCTGACAGCTCTTTGTTGTGGATTTGTTACAGCTTGAAGGGATTGTCCATGGGAAAGCTTTGTAGTCAAATTTTGAATACAACTTTTGATATAATGTTTAGTGAAATTTTTGTTCATTCTCAGCTTAGAAGTCCAGTAGTTGGCCCTACTTAGGAACTGACATCATTCTATGTATGAATGCATACACAGATAGCTGTCCATCATTAATAAGACCTCCCACTGGACCCCGAAAACCAGAATATGAAGGGATTTCTAAAGAATCACAAGTTCTTCTGAATTGATATTTTGATTTTCTTTGTAATATGATTCCGCGTATAAGATTGCATGTTCAGAGCCAGGGGTGGATTTAGACCCTGGACAAGGCCCTGGACAGTTTGAATATTATAGCCCCTACAAGTCTGGAAATCACTTCCTAAATATGGTACTAGAATCCAGCATCTTGGAAAATGTAGGATGTGTCCCTTCTGCCTGCTGTGGATTCAGAACCTTTGGAGGACCTTCAAGTGTGTACATGTGCATTAAAGGGACAGTTGTATGAGGATTTCATAGGTGATGGTCATTCTTGGTATAAAATTTGGTGGCTAATTTTGGTGGCCATTGGACACCTGGGCAACCGCCAAAACCAACTATATTATAATCCAATTCTGTTTCAGAGTAATCGATTCTCTTTAAAGAACCTCGGAAGGAATTTGTCTTTTCTTTGCTATTATAAAAAAAAAAAGCAAAACAGGAAGATAAGGGAAAGTATCTCCTCTCGTGCAACAAATTAACCGTGAATCACCTTTACAGTACTTCAAAGGTTTCCCCATAAAGGGATTATTGAACTTGAGCTACTGTTATATGTTCTCCATTCTGTAGTGACATACCATGAGTGGAGTTGTGAAACTGGTATATACAGGTACAACTATGGCATTCCACCTGCGTTACACATTACTAGCTCCCGCCCTCCCTGTGTAGCTCTTCATCCAGGAAGAAGAGCTCTAAATAAATCTCAACACATGATTCCTAACAAATGTGCAAGAAGGACGCTTCAGCAACATGGCTGAGGACACCGGAGAGCGGATAGGCAACCTGAGCCAGTTCAGGAAGGAGGACTTTGAGAACGAATGGGTTCCTATCGCTATAGGTGGATTCGGGAGAGTCTACAAAGTGAGGCATAAGAAATGGTGGTCCGTCTATGCCGTGAAATGTTCAACTGCTTTCCATGGAGATCTGGAACTTGAAAGGTAAATTTCTAGTGCTTCCAGTTATTCTATAAACAAATTACATCTTACCATATATTCTCGAGTATAAGCCTAGTTTTACAGCACAAAAAAAATGTGCTGAAAACCCAAACTCGGCTTATAGTCAAGTAAAAAACATATAGGTTTTACCAGGTTTTTGTGTTGTAAAATTAGGGGCCTCGGCTTATACTTGGGTCGGCTTATACTCGAGTATATACGACACATCCAGAAATGTAACAATAATGTTTAACTTACCTTAAAATGTCAGACCCGTATTCTTCATAATGCACTGGGGGTCATTTATCTTTAATCAGAACATTTGGACTTTTTTTGGTTATTCCGGATTTTGGACTTGTTTGATCTATCCTAGAGTTTGTGACGTTTTAATTAAAAGTTATACGAAAGTCTAAAACTCTTCTGCAACTTCTTCTAAAGTGTTTCCTACACCTGAACGGGACTGGAGTTTATTTGAAACTTTTTGACCACAATTTGAGCCAAAATGACAACTCTTTCATACGTCCACCTCTGGATTTTAAAGATATATCAGACACAACACTGAAAAATTCTTCTTGTAACTTTTTTAGATGAGTAGAAAGGTCCCAAATTTACAAGTGCACCAAAAAAAGTTGCATATATAAGATAAAATTCCTACGATAATTAACCCCAACGACTCTTTATGTAGTTGTCCCTTTGTTCATCATCCTGTAGGATAGTATTGGATCACATCAGATACAGTAGGTTTAGAAGTTGAAGGAACTGTTACCAAGTGCCAAGTGTATTGTTGAGATTTCATGTGCAATATTTTTTTAAATATTCCCTATGAAGCCTCCCTATGTAGACGCAACCCAGACATAATGGGGGTCATTTACTAAGGCCCGATTCGCATTTTCCCGACGTGTTCCCCGAATATTTCCGATTTGTGCCGATTGTACCTGAATTGCCCCGGGATTTTGGCCGAACGAAAACCCGACGTATTCTGAAAAACCGCCGCATTTCAGAACGGAAAATGTGTCGCTCGGGACACGCTTACCTTCACTCAGACGGCCTCGGTGAATTCCGGCGCGTTAAAATGCTTTCAGCGCAGCAGCGCCACCTACTGGACAGCGGAGGAACTACCTTATTAAATCCCGGCCGGACCCGAATCCAGTGCAGAGAACGCGCCGCTGGATCGCGAATGGACCGGGTAAGTAAATCTGCCCCAATCTTCTTGACTCACATGACTGGTGGAATTTTTTATCGTTATAAAGGCGAAATTTCATATAAAAAAGCGAATGCTAGGAAGTACAATTCACACAAGGTCTCCTTTCAATTCAAAAGTTAATATTGGTATTATGACCGTCACTTATCTGTCCCTTCATCACATTAATATTCCTGCCTCTGCCTTGTAACACAGTAACCCTGGAAACTATTGTGAAGTCTAATATCATCATTAATGCAGAGCGCCATTTGTATTCCATTATAACTTGTTAAGTGCAGCTCGTGGCTCAGGTTATTTTCATACAAAGCTGATTTCACCTTTTCTTCATAGATCTCTATTATCAGGCATCTCACTCTTTGTGCCATTATTTGTATCACATCAGCTTCAGCTCTTATTTCTGTGATCATACAATACAACAGCATCAAGCTGTCAATTATGCTTTATCATTTGGTAAGGGATGTCACAGTACAACTATAATACACACAGTGATGTCACAGTACAATTATAATGCACACAGTGATGTCACAGCACAGAGATAATGCACACAGTGATGTCACAGTGCAGGGATAATACACAGTGATGTCACAGTACAGGGATAGTACACACAGTGATGTCACAGTACAGGGATAATGCACACAGTGATGTCACAGTACAGGGATAATACACACAGTGATGTCACAGTACAGGGATAATACACACAGTGATGTCAGATACAGGATAATACAGACAGTGATGTCACAGTACAGGGATTATACACACAGTGATGTCACAGTACAGGGATAATACACACAGTGATGTCAGATACAGGGATAATACACACAGTGATGTCAGATACAGGATAATGCACACAGTGATGTCACAGTACAGAGATAATACACAGTGATGTCACAGTGCAGGGATAATACACACAGTGATGTCAGATACAGGGATAATACACACAGTGATGTCACAGTACAGAGATAATACACAGCAATGTCACAGTACAGGGATAATACACACAGTGATGTCACAGTACAGGGATAATACACACAGTGATGTCACAGTACAGGGATAATACACATAGTGATGTCACAGTACAGGGATAATACACATAGTGATGTCACAGTACAAGGATAATACACACAGTGATGTCACAGTACAGGGATAATACACACAGTGATGTCACAGTGCAGGGATAATACACAGTGATGTCACAGTACAGGGATAGTACACACAGTGATGTCACAGTACAGGGATAATGCACACAGTGATGTCACAGTACAGGGATAATATACACAGTGATGTCAGATACAGGATAATACAGACAGTGATGTCACAGTACAGGGATTATACACACAGTGATGTCACAGTACAGGGATAATACACACAGTGATGTCAGATACAGGGATAATACACACAGTGATGTCAGATACAGGATAATGCACACAGTGATGTCACAGTACAGAGATAATACACAGTGATGTCACAGTGCAGGGATAATACACACAGTGATGTCAGATACAGGGATAATACACACAGTGATGTCACAGTACAGAGATAATACACAGCAATGTCACAGTACAGGGATAATACACACAGTGATGTCACAGTACAGGGATAATACACACAGTGATGTCACAGTACAGGGGTAATACACACAGTGATGTCATAGTACAGGGATAATACACACAGTGATGTCACAGTACAGAGATAATACACACAGTGATGTCACAGTACAGAGATAATACACAGCAATGTCACAGTACAGGAATAATACACACAGTGATGTCACAGTACAGAGATAATACACACAGTGATGTCACAGTACAGGGATAATACACACAGTGATGTCACAGTACAGAGATAATACACAGCAATGTCACAGTACAGGGATAATACACACAGTGATGTCACAGTACAGGGATAATACACACAGTGATGTCACAGTACAGGGATAATACACACAGTGATGTCACAGTACAGGGATAATACACACAGTGATGTCACAGTACAGGGATAATACACACAGTGATGTCACAGTACAGGGGTAATACACACAGTGATGTCATAGTACAGGGATAATACACACAGTGATGTCACAGTACAGAGATAATACACACAGTGATGTCACAGTACAGAGATAATACACAGCAATGTCACAGTACAGGGATAATACACACAGTGATGTCACAGTACAGAGATAATACACACAGTGATGTCACAGTACAGGGATAATACACACAGTGATGTCACAGTACAGAGATAATACACAGCAATGTCACAGTACAGGGATAATACACACAGTGATGTCACAGTACAGGGATAATACACACAGTGATGTCACAGTACAGGGATAATACACACAGTGGTGTGTATGGATTTCATTCTCTGATAATATGGTGGACAAGTCTGATGAATGATACATAACATTATCTATACATGACTGTTGTACTTCGGTGAGTAGTAGGATAAAGACCATAAATGAAAGAGAAATCACAAGGAATAAAGTGTGAAGAGAGCAATTGTTTGGACCTGCAGATTTCTAATGTATTACTCTGAAGTTGGATATTGGGGCGCAGAAGTATTAGACAGATGGATCAAAACAGGTCTAATCTTTTTCTTTGCAGGGGTGAGGGTAGCTTATATCCCTGCCCCTACTCAGGTAGGGTAAAGGCATGGTAAAAGCAAATACTTGTCAGCTTAGCTGAGCATGCATGTGGTAGGGAGATGCAGGGAATATCTGTCAGCTGATACAAGTATATATGCATAGTCAGAAAAAAATTTGAACTGAGCATGGACATGTTGTATTGTTGGGAAAGAATAGTGGCCTCCCCAGGTCAGGAGCTGCTAGGGAGATTGATCACCTCTCTAGGAAGTTTCTAGAAATGGATATTGTGTAAAAGCAGCTGTAATTGCTGTCTGTTAAGGCAACATTTAATTGTTCAATGGTGTTTCTGTAACACAAGCTGGAAGGTGATTGGAGAGGTGCTACCCCTGCTGGTAACACAAGCTGGAAGGTGATTGGAGAGGTGCTACCCCTGCTGGTAATACAAGCTGGAAGGTGATTGGAGAGGTGCTACCCCTGCTGGTAACACAAGCTGGAAGGTGATTGGAGAGGTGCTACCCCTGCTGGTAACACAAGCTGTAAGGTGATTGGAGAGGTGCTACCCCTGCTGGTAACACAAGCTGGAAGGTGATTGGAGAGGTGCTACCCCTGCTGGTAACACAAGCTGGAAGGTGATTGGAGAGGTGCTACCCCTGCTGGTAACACAAGCTGGAAGGTGATTGGAGAGGTACTACCCCTGCTGGTAACACAAGCTGGAAGGTGATTGGAGAGGTACTACCCCTGCTGGTAACACAAGCTGGAAGGTGATTGGAGAGGTGCTACCCCTGCTGGTAACACAAGCTGGAAGGTGATTGGAGAGGTACTACCCCTGCTGGTAACACAAGCTGGAAGGTGATTGGAGAGGTACTACCCCTGCTGGTAACACAAGCTGGAAGGTGATTGGAGAGGTGCTACCCCTGCTGGTAACACAAGCTGGAAGGTTATTGGAGAGGTGCTACCCCTGCTGGTAACACAAGCTGTAAGGTGATTGGAGAGGTGCTACCCCTGCTGGTAACACAAGCTGTAAGGTGATTGGAGAGGTGCTACCCCTGCTGGTAACACAAGCTGGAAGGTGATTGGAGAGGTGCTACCCCTGCTGGTAACACAATCTGTAAGGTGATTGGAGAGGTGCTACCCCTGCTGGTAACACAAGCTGTAAGGTGATTGGAGAGGTGCTACCCCTGCTGGTAACACAAGCTGTAAGGTGATTGGAGAGGTGCTACCCCTGCTGGTAACACAAGCTGTAAGGTGATTGGAGAGGTGCTACCCCTGCTGGTAACACAAGCTGTAAGGTGATTGGAGAGGTGCTACCCCTGCTGGTAACACAATCTGTAAGGTGATTGGAGAGGTGCTACCCCTGCTGGTAACACAAGTTGTAAGGTGATTGGAGAGGTGCTACCCCTGCTGGTAACACAAGCTGGAAGGTGATTGGAGAGGTGCTACCCCTGCTGGTAACACAAGCTGTAAGGTGATTGGAGAGTTGCTACCCCTGCTGGTAACACAAGCTGGAAGGTGATTGGAGAGTTGCTACCCCTGCTGGTAACACAAGCTGGAAGGTGATTGGAGAGGTGCTACCCCTGCTGGTAACTCAAGCTGGAAGTTGATTGGAGAGGTGCTACCCCTGCTGGTAACACAAGCTGGAAGGTGATTGGAGAGGTGCTACCACCTGACCAGAGGAGTATAAAAACCCCTGCTGGGTGGAAACACATGGCCAGAGTGAGAGACTCTATCTTGGAGTCAGTCTACAGAGTCAAGCCAGAGCGAGCAGCACATGTCACAGCTGCTACAGCCACTAATCCCAGGAAATTCTAGTGCCTTAGGCCTACTGCCTAGCAGTCAGGACAAGTCTGAAGACTTAAGTCCAGAACTACAGCTCCACCATCCGGACTCAGTTCCTTCTGCACCAGCCCAGCCTGCATATCCAATCTTTCCTGTGGACCAACTCTCCATGACCTTTCCAACTTAAGACGTCTGCTGTTTATCATTTTGGCCGTTGCCTGCTACCTGCCACCCCGGGCTTCCTCATCCATTACCCACGGGACTCATCCTACAGACACTCAGGGATTGCCCCAGGGAGAATACATTGCATCAGCCTCTCCCTCCATATTTCTTGCACACACCACCTGCTGGACACCTGCCAGGCTGTTGGTCCGTCCTCCTGTCCCAAAACCAAGCACCATGACCAAAGCATGCCCAAGACCGCACAAGCCAGCCACTCTGGTATTTTGGGCCAGTCTGCCTCCAGCCCCCCCAAGAAAAGGCTAGCCTTCGGTGGGGGATATTGCAGACCCCTTGTGGAATGAACTGAGCCTGCATGTTTATGGAAAAGTTAGACAGGCACCTTGTCTGATGAACCAAACATTCATGTGTCCAAGGAAATCAGAAAGAATATCTGTTAGATAAAAAAGCATGCATGTATATGGAAAAGGCTGATGGAGTAGATGTTGACTGGACCAAACAATCCTTTGTAAGGGGGCGGTTGGAAGAAGCAAGCATGGATGTGTGTGAGAGTATAAAGGAGAAATCTACCAGAATCAAGGATTGTAGGCACACTAACATACTGGTGTGTGCCTCCTCTTGCAGGATCTGCTCTTCTTTAAGCTCCCTATGTCCTTGTTTTTAAGAATAAAAGGCTTTATGCAAATGATCCTGAGGGGTCCCAGGCTCCGGGCTCATTTGCATAATTTTAAAATCATTTCCTTTTTAAAACCAGGGAATAAGAAGCAAAAGGAAGAGCAGATCCTGGCAAAGGGGGTACACACCATTATGTTAGTGTGCTGTGTTTACAATCCTTCATCCTGGTAGTAGATGTCCTTCAAGTTGAATCTTTGTATGTGCAGCTCAACATAGATGGAAAATATTTTCTATACAGTGAGCGTTATGATAAGTAATATTTAATAGGCAACATAGAAACCTCAGCGCCCAATTACAAAAATGTACATTGTATATTTTCATGCAAAATAAGTCTGCTCCTAATCCCCGTTTATCAATTCTGCGTGTTTACTTGGCAGAGCTCACACAAATAGATAAAGACTCACAGTCGTAGATTGGATAGAATTTCCAAAAACGGATTTTGGCTGTACACACCGATCTGGACAGGAGATGGCTATGTTATTACATGTGTCCATGCCTTGCCTTTCTAATGTAGAACATCTTGGCAGGGTTCTTTAGTTGCAGGCAGACAATGCCTGGGGTAATTTTGTGCTATTTATTCATCTTGTAATCTTCTTATAGCATTCAATATGTCTGAGCCGTAATGTGCTGACTGTACAGTCGTGGCTTGTAGGCACCAGATCCTCAGCATATTGTGAATAAATCTGGTCCATTCTCATGGGTCCTTCTGCATTCTGACCCAGTTTGTATGTGAGTTACAATGATTAAAAGCCATGCAATGTATATATCATCCGCCCTATTGTATTGCCAACCACATGCAGCACATATATTGATAAACATAACACTTACTAAATGACTAATAATTAATTGTACATATAATAATTAATATGTGTTACTGAGTAATTATCTATAATGCTATATCTATAACTTCTCACTGGAGCTTCTCTGTGTATTCTCTCCATCCACTGTTAAGAGTAAAGAGTTAAAGGGGCTGTCCACTATTACAAAACGTTAGCATGGTAAGTACAATAGCCAAATAGGGTCACCCATATAGTAATTACCCTGGTCAAAGTTTGTGTAAAACCTTTGATTTGAAAACTCATAAAAAATCATGAAAACTATGATTTCTTGTGGCTGGCTTCAGGGGAACGGAGGAGGCCATTCAGGCATTACTGTTTGTATACCCCCTTCGTAGTAACCACCCCCGTAGCAGTGTTTGGAGGGGCATACAGATGTTCTTGAAACCAACCGCTGTTATGGGAATGGTTTTAATGCATTTGGCAGACAATAATGGTTGCACTGTCCCTTTCTTTCTCTGTAAGGCAGAAGGACATGGGACGTCACTGGAAGTGACCTGCTATTCCCAGTGGTTTTAAACAATTTTTACCAGGGTAAAAACTATATGGGTGACCATATTTGGTCCTTATTCTTAACCTGGTAAAGTTTAGTGATGGTGGCCGATCCTTATCAGATGACAATGTAATGGATCTCCAGAACTTGCTAAGTATACATTCCCCCGTGACTGAAATGCTGCAGAATAGCAATGTCAATTTATCATTTGTTCTTATTCTTTCTTTTCTCTCAATTTGCACCTTTTCAAGAGAATTGCAGATTTTTGAGCCTTTTTGCGCCTATTCCGATTGTTGTAGAAAATTTGAGAAGTAGTTTTCTGTATAAGATTTGATTTTTTTAGCAGGGCAAATGTGCTTGCTTGATTTGTGCCTAAGATGCTAATTTGTCTACCTACAGCTAAGTCGGTGGTTCTGTAGGGACTCCCCACCTTACAGTCTAGTGCCTATGGCATATTTGTTGACAAAACTAAAGGAACTGACTGTATGACAGTGGTGGGGGGTTCAGAAAATAATGAAACTGTTCCGGGATCAGTGGGTCAACTCCTATGTGAAGAGATGGAGTTTCTGGAAGCAGTGAAATATCATTTTATGAACTCTCCTTTCAAATCTAAAGCATGTTCATTTTTTTCAAAGCAAAGATTTGCAGAGCAGATGTCAACCATGTAATGGGAAGAGAAAATCTACATCAGAAAATGGACTATTTGGTTGCTCCATGGGTTAATTTCTACAGGCAATTTCTTAAAGCACGCCTGTCACCTGTCATTTTTGGTTAGTGACAGGTTCCAATAGCCTGTGATGTGCTGATTTTAATAATGCCTCTGTCAGAGTTCTGGATCATTTCAGTAGTTTATGTAAGTTTAATTCACAATACCTGGCTCGGCATGTGGTGAGCCCCGGGAAGGAACAGCTGCGGCCTGTGTGTGCCTGTGTCTCCTCATGCGTTCTTCTTCCCCTCTGCACCATCCCCCCCCCCCCTTCTCCTGCCTGCTCAATGCACATGAAAGGAAGTGGATAGGGAGCTGGATGAATGTGGAGGAGACGAGACTGACGCAGACACACACAGGCTGCAGCTGCTGCATCTCTTTGGGACTCACCACACACTTCTGGAAGGGAGCCAAGTAATGTGAATTAAACTATAATATAAACTTAACTACTGAAACGATTCAAAGGCATTTTTAAAATCAGTATTGCATAGGCTATTGGAACCTGTAACCAGCTAAAACTGACATTCCTGCTGACAGGTTCGCTTGCATCAGAGATTGGATGAGAGTTAGTTGACTGTCATTCACTTTGCTGGTAATACTGTATGATGTGGATCTCTTTATCCAGAGTGCAGGTTGCTGGAAAAAAAACAACTTTACTGCTATTTTAGTTAAATAATATGATAGAAATTAGTCGGATGTGGAGATGAGCGAATCATCTACATTTCTCTTAAAATATTGATTTGGGTTTGAATTTATTTAAAACTATATTGCTCCAATTGTCCATAATATTTGTGAATAACTGTGTCTAGTCCTCTAATGTTTTTTTTATTTCATTTCATTTTTACAATGTTCTGGCCAGATACTTTTGGAACCTTCACTGCTCTGTGGATCCACTTGATGCTTAGTCACACTGTGCAGTTTGTCAGATCAAAGTGGTTGTCTGGCAGAAGTGTTGACTCCTCCTTGGCACTCTCACAGCAGCCAGACTGCATTCAGGGACAATACTCCTCTTTAACTTATCATTATGCTTCTCCAGCTCTCACTCCTTCTCAGGCATCAATAATGAAATGTGTGGCCAAGAAACAAGTTTATGCACCCAGGAATCCCACGGTGCACAAACTTAATCCCAACCTGGCCCAGTTGCTGGAGGCGCAGTCTCCGTCTTACAATTCATTCACTTTCTGCTGCCTTTAGGGAGCTGAAGACTTGTGCTCGTAACAAAAGTTTTAAAGTTTTAGTCTAGTTCCATTATGAACAGTCATTACTGTGCAGGTCTATAAAGTTGTTGTCAGATCAGTAAACTATGTGTTTTATAGGACTGTTAAGACACACAGTATACTGCCAAGATCTCCACCTGCAGCTCTAGACCATAACCAGCAATGAGTGTATGTAAGGCTCCAGATATGTCCAACACTGTAACTTTTCTATAAACTCATAATTTATTACTACTTCATTTTTTTCAATTTGTTTTCCAATTTTTCATTGGAAGTTCAAGCAACAGCTTTGGGTCTGCATAGTAATAGTAGCAAAGGAAAATGCAAAGCATGAATAGTGGTGGTAGGGAATCAAGAACATGGAGCGGTACCTCTGATGGTGGTAGGGACTCAAGCCACAACTGTTATGATGATATTTTGGAAGGCAGTGCCCTGGTTGTGACTGTGGTATAACTGGCACAGATGGCCTTGGTCTGTTTGGGGCATCACCCCCTTTCCTAATGCATTTTGCCTGCCCAAAAGTCCTTTGGGTCAGACAACATGCTTTGCAAGCCATAGGCCAGATAGGTATGAAGGTGCCCATTTGACAAAGGAGGACTAGGCTTGTTGACTTGCCTTAGTGGGCTGATCCATCAGGTCCAGTAGCCTCAACCGACTACTGTGGCTTCTGCCAATAGGTCTGTGACTCTGCTGTGGGCAAAATACGCCTCACTATTGGTCATGCTGGTGTCAAACCCCTGTCCGGCGAAAGCTATGGTAAATAGTTTTTATCTCACTATGAAATATTGAGTATGGTTCACATGGCTGTGGTCGATCTATGACTAATTTTGCCTCAGTTCCAGAAATCTAGCAGAGCTTACATTGTAGCTCAACCACAAAATTATTCAGGAGCAATTGGTTGTTGTGTTATACCTCCAAACACTTAATGAGACCTGTGTTCCTGTCAGGCAGTGATTGTTTTGGATCCCTTTATATTACAGGAACAGGATCCATGATGTAAAATCTTCCATTTGAGCACATGATTTAGAAACTAGAGAATACAAGAGAGATAGAGAACACAGAAAGATAGCAGTTTAACCAGCAAAGGGTCCAGGACTCTTATAGGGAAACTAGGTCCTGCCACAGGTGGAAGAAGCAAGCAATCCAGGTCCACAGTGTTAACTCTTGCAAGACAGAATCAGTGAGCGGTGTGGCAGACATCAGGTCAGACAGCCACTAGTACCTAGTTCAGACTGCAGGATGACAAAAACTCAGTGGGGCACATTTACTAAGGGTCCGCACGGCGCATTTTCATCGGGTTTCCCGACTATTTCCACTTTGCGTCACATTTAAGTGGGCTTTTTTGCCGCAGGTGATCGGATTTTGCCGCAATCGCGGCGACTTGCCTGCGACACAAATCGGGGGGCGTGGCAAACAGACAATACAACTGATTCGGACTAAGCATGGGATTTACAATTCAAATTGTGTCGCAAGACAATGCACTAACATGCACCTGGAAGAAGATGGTGAACTCCGGCGGACCTCAGTGGGGAAGCGACACATGCAGGAAAATGGATGCGCGATCTAGAAGAATCGCGCCGGACTTCATCCTCATCGGACAACGCACCTCACGGATCGCCCCAGTGTCTCCTGATACTACCAGCACAGATGGAGGAGACAGCAGGCACAGACGTGACATAGGTACTGTTCCATAGGTTGGTTCTTCTGTATTGGGCTTCACACACAGAGGTTGGTCTCATACTCTTTATTACTCTTCACTACATGAAGTCCTAGTTGCCTTTATAAATTTGTCTTCCCTGGTAGAGATGAGAGGACCCGATGGTCAGTTCGGGTTTGGCATTCAGGTTAGGCCATCTGTACATATTGCCAGATTTGTGACCGAACAGCCAATCGGGCACATTGATGCCTCTGGCACCTAGCCAATTGCTATGATTGGGCAGGTGGTGAACTACTACCAACAAGTTGTAACATCATACTTGTACACACTTTGTCCAACATTGCCATTGCAAAATCAATCCCTCACAAAATTTTATTCTTAAATGTGGCCACATTCTAAGTGCACACAAAAAATGTTTTCCGAACATGTTTACAATGCTGGACAATCCCGTGGGACAATTGGTAGATTGGTAGAAGCTGGCCATTACTGAATGTGACTGTGGTGAGACTCCCCTGCATATTACACGTTATGCTAAATGAGTTTTTATTTTGTATAGTTATTGACTCTATAATACTGAAGGTACATAAGTTGTTCACAAAATTGTACATGTCATTTAGGTTACTATGGAAAATCACATGTGTCTAAGAACGTTGTATGATCCCAGAATGTTTCTTTATATTATGACTCCCTAGAGATTATGAGCTTGGCCAAGTGAAACCTGGAATAATGAATCACTTCATGATAGTAACAGTCAGGTATGAAAACTTGGCAGTCACTCTAAATTCTGTTATCACCATATGACTTTTTACGGGAATTATTCCTACATCAGTCAGACAAGCACTCAGGGAACTAGTCAATTACTAGATTCCCCTCATCTTTAAAGGAATCCTACCATTAGGAATACACTAACTCAGGTATTCCTGATGGTAGATACCTTTCTGTCTACTAAGCCCTACATAAGCTTTTTTCCCAGGAATACTGTGATAGACCAGTGTTCACACTGGTGCACAGAATACAAACACAGGTCTAAGACAGGTCACATCAGAATAGACAACAACACTGAGGGACAAACCACAGATAAGACAGACAAGCAGGGTAAAAATAAAGGGTCAAAACCAAGATGGCGCCAAAGGTACAGAATCGTATAGCAAATAGAATGGTCAGTAGGCAAAGCAGACGTCAAAACAGAGAATAGCAAATAAGATAGCAAGAGTACTATATACACAGATTAGACTGAATAACCAGCAAGGTCTGATGGGAGTAGCAGGTATATAAGGCAGTTCCCGGACACGCCTCCAGCAACACACTGGGGGAACTGTCCATCAGGGATGAAATGCAAAAAGGAGGGTGTGGCTCAGTTAATCCAAGCACTAAGCCACAGTTCACACACAAATTATCGCCATCTATTCTGCCAACTGCTGATAGTGTGATGTTTTGGCCCGGACGTTACACTTTATCTATTATTTATACAGAACTTAAGAGGCTACAGGGCATCATGGATTAGTGTGGCTATGCGCTGGGTGCCTAGGCTACACCATGCCCATGTAGCCTCTGAAGTCTTACTTCCAGACGCGATCCTGCAGTGCTCTTCGGCTATGCAGCTTGTGCCTACGCATGCACTATAAATCGCCTCACTTTGGAAAAAGCAAGAGGTTACCATGCATGTGTGGACATGGTTGAGTAGCCGAAGAGCGGGACCATGCCCGTAGGTAAGACTTGAGAGGCTACAGAGGCATGGTATAGTCTGAGCCCCTCTTCCCTTATAGCTATGCTTCTGGATGTAAAGTTTTTGGCAGCATGGCGGCTCTACGGGTAGAAGTCTTATCCTGCACCGCAGGATTCTGTGTTCTGCAATTCCCTCTAATACCCCAAAAACATAGTAATAGTGCTATACAAACCACTTTTTATTTCCTTCCTTTATGATTTCCTCTAAGCTATCATTCTCAATGTCTTGTTACTCCCCCTTCCCTCTCACAGTTTTTCTTCTATATATAAGGTTTCTCTCCCACCATGAATAAGGTAGGTGAACAGGTAGGTTAACCTGGTGCAGGGTGAATTGAGGTTATCCCATAGGAATGTAAGGTTGAGCAAATCTATTCTTTGGTTTGTAGATTTAGTACTAATCTGCCATTTTCCATGGGGCTAAAGTGAATCTGAATCCTTTCTGCTTCGCTGCAGACAAATCTTGTAAAATGAGAACAAGTTAATACTGTTATTGATACCAGAATTTAGGGGAACAGGAAATATAAAAAATTTTAAAAGTTTTTGGAAGGAGGAAGGATCTTTTTCTAATAAAAATAAATGTGTTTAAGTGGACTAATGACTGAGAGATTAATACACAAATGTCTTGGATAATTATAGCAACATTTGTACCAAATAGATTCAGGCCCAGACAGAATCTTCTGAATAAGTAATAACATAATAATAATAATTGTGTAAAAAACATGCTTAATACGGGCTAAATACGTGCTGCATATGGCTGTGCACCGTATGCTGCCGTAGATATGTGCAGTATCCAGAACCTGTGGGAGGTGCATTCTGTCAGTCAGCCAATAGTCACCCATCCATTATTTACCAACTCACCGTATTTTAGACAGATACGGTACAAATACAGTGCAATTCGTTGCCATACTGTTGCAATACGCCCCGTATTTACGGCCAGAATACAGCTTTATATACAGAGCAGAAAAGACCATTTGGTTGTGTGCATGACCCTGAGATATATTTTTGCACTGTGAATATTGGTAGTAAAAATGAGAGACATGTGAGTGCTGATCTTGCGACACAATTTCATTTTTAAATGTCCAAATCAGTTGGGTTGTTCGACAGCCCATGCCACCCAATTTGTGACGCATGAAAGACGGCGCCAATGCGTCACACTCCAATCGCGTGCTCCAAAAACCTGGGGCAATTCAGGGCAAAAACTAAAAATACGGGAAACCCAACGAAAATGCGTCCAACGGACCCTTAGTAAATGTGCCCCAATGTGACGGGTACTGTTAGAAAGACTAGTACCTGGCAACATTGTACAATGGGTTCTATATATTTTTAGGAATTTAAAAGGTTTTTTTTTTTCTAATAGTTTTTTTTTTCATTTGTATTAACCCCTTCACGCTCCGTGACGGATATATCCGCCACGGAGCTGTGAAGGTTGTATGAAGAAGGCTCACGGGCTGAGCCTTCTTCATACAGTGATGGGCTTTGCTGCATATCGCAGCAAAGACCCATCGCTATCACCCGCGGTCGGTGCTTGCACCGATCGCGGGTGTTAACCTCTTCTTTGCCGCCGGCAAAGTCGCCGGCGGCACTTTAAATTTGGCGGCGCGTGGGCGCCGCCATCTTACCTCCGATCGCCGCTCCCCCGAACGTCATCGGGGGGCGGCGATTGGTTGCCATGGTAGCCTCGGGTCTTCGTTTGACCCGAGGATACATGGCTTCTGCACATGCATTACAATGAGCCTGTGGCTCATTGTAATGTATAGTGTGCAGAAATGCCATATACTGCGATACAGTAGTATTGCAGTATATGGCAGGAGCGATCAGACCATCTAGGGTTAATGTACCCTAGAGGGTCTAAGAAACAGTGGAAAAAAAGAGAAAAAAAAAAGTTTAAAAAATGTAAAAAAATAATAAAATATTAAAAGTTCAAATCACCCCCCTTTCCCTAGAACTGATATAAAATATAATAAATAGTAAAAATCACAGACACATTAGGTATCGCCGCGTCCCAAAATGCCCGATCTATCAAAATATAAAAACGGTTACGGGCGGCGGTGACCTCCGGAACGGCAAATGGCGCCCAAATGTCCAAAATGCGACTTTTACACCTTTTTAGATGACATAAAAAATGTAATAAAAAATGATCCAAATGTCGCACAGTCCTCAAAATGGTAGCAATGAGAACGTCGGCTCATTTCGCAAAAAATGACCCCTCACATATCTCCATGCGCCAAAGTATGAAAAAGTTATTAGCGTCAGAAGATGGCAAAATTTTTTTTTTCTTTTTTGTATACATTCGTTTAATTTTTGAAAATTTATTAAAATGCAATAAAACCTATATAAATTTGGTATCACCGCGATCGTACCGAACCAAAGAATAAAGTAGGTGTGTTATTTGGAGCGCAGAGTGAAAGTCGTAAATACTGAGCCCACAAGAACATGACGCACATGCAGTTTTTTTAAATTTTTCCACATTTGGAATTTTTTTGCGGCTTCCCACTACATGGCATGGAATAATAAATAACATCATGGGAAAGAAAAATTTGTTACGCACAAAATAAGCCCTCACACAGCTCTGTACACGGAAAAATGAAAAAGTTATGGATTTTTGAAGATGGAGAGCGAGAAATCAGCGAAAATACCCTGCGTCCTTAAGGGGTTAAAACATGCCTAGTTTTTTCTCTCTTCTGTTTGAATAGATAGCGTATGGTAATGACTTGCACACAGTTTATTATAAACTCCTCTGTGTGGATTGAACTGTGTGTTCAGTCAATTGAATGTTTCTCGGTTTCTGTCGCTAGCATTTTCGCTCTTCAGTCTATAAATAAGGAAATGTACTTCCTTGTAAGTCACGTAGGTGTAGATATGCAAATACAGACACTGGGCTTGTAGCCAAATTCCTGTCTTCTGCCTTGGTACATTTCTACACAAACCACTGGGACGTATTGAGTGGTGAATAATTTACTGTAAATTATGCCGATGATAAATACAGTGATAGATACTAAACTATTTGACTGGAATGCTCCTTAAATATTCTGTAGCGTAATAAAATAATATTATCATTTATGGAGATATGTTGCTCTTTTGTAACTAACTAACAATAGGTTAGTACAATGTAGGGGGAGGAGATTGGAGAAAGCGACAGATGACTGCAGACTGTAACCATAAAGACATAGGGGGATATTTATCATACGCTGGCGCTCGTGCGCTAGCGTATGATCGCCCCGTCGCTGCAAATTCGCAGCCCGATACATCAACAGGCTTCTGCCTCTTGATGTATCGGGCTGCCAGCAGCGCAGCGTTTAACCTATGAAAGTCACCGGCAGCAGCGAGTGTGCAGGCACGGGGACAGAAACGCCCCGCGCCATCCCACTCCCGTCTGGCCCCCCCCACCCCGCTCGGCCGGCCGCGCCCCCCCCCCCTTCACGCCCCACTGGCGTGAAGGTGGCGGATTGGGGAAAATAATCGCAAAAGCTAGCATTTGCAATTATTTCAGGGCCTCTGCGCCACTGGCGGTGAGCAGAGGTCCTGATAAATATCCCCCATAAACTTAGTCTGAATAGGAGCTTTATACACAAATGTCATATTTTAACATATCTTTTAACAGAAAAAATGGTTTTAGAATTGCAAATATGTTTCAAGTGAGTAACTCCTTTATACTACAAAGGTGTGTGCATATTTTTGCTTGTATTAGTTGTCATCTTTCAGTGTAGTTTCTGCATTGCCACTTAAAGATTTGGGGACTATTTATCAGGGCTTCTGCGCAGGGTCGGACTGGAGTACCTGGGGCCCACCAGAGGAAATTATTTTTAGGGCCCACCCTATCTTTTTGCTAGTAAGACTACCAGACTACTAATGGAAGTATAAAAACAGCAGATAAAGGTGTACAGTTTTAGGCTACATTCACACGACGATATGATCTCCGTACTGTAGCATGGCGGGCGAACGGCAGCGCCCAGGAGAGGAGGAGGGGGTGAGCGCTTCACAACCCCGCCCCTCTCCATAGCACCCATTGCTGTCTATGGGGGACGTTTATACGGCATATAAACATCAGACGTATATACGTCCCCGATACGGCTGTGTGAATGTAGCCTTAAACACAATGGGGTAGTTTTATCTGAGAGCAGAACTGTTCTAGTTGCTCAAGGCAACCAATCAGAGTTCAGCATTCATTTTCCCATAGCAGTTTATGAAACGAAATCTGAGCTCTGATTGGCTGCCATGAGTCACATTAAAAGACAAAGCACATGTTACTACTTGCAGAGCAATGCATTTGATGCATTTTGCCCAAATAATTTCAATGGCAAACATATCATCAGAAAGCGGCCTCTGACTGCGTTCACACTCTGCACTGTTCCTAAATGCAATGTGTGAACACAACCATCGGGAACCTAAATGTGGCCACTAACCCTAAGCCAACTATACCCAGCCCGACTAATTGTGCCCCCCATTACCAGCGGGTTGTATGTATACAGAGGCGCAGCAGTGACATCACAACCAGCAGCCGCGGCAGGTCCTGGCTGTGGTCAGTGTAACACTTACAGGCTGCAGGCAGAGGCTGCACAGGGGGCGCTGTGGTGGTGATGTCACTGCTGTATCTTTGCATACATACAGACCGGGGGTGATGGGGGGTACAATCAGATGGGGGAGATACTGTGTAACACCAGCAATTACTGTAAATCCAACAACTCACACACATGACGTCTATAGTTGAAGGAATTCTCTTTAATTTCTCTATCCTTCTATCTGGGGGATACATCAGCTTCTAGCAGCCAGATCTCTGCTCTAAAGGTTAAGAAACACAAAAAGTTAAGTTCCTCCTTTTCTCATCATCTCCCCCACCTTCTTATGACAAATGTAATAGTGTTATGTTCTTCCCCTAGAGATCACAATTATTCTCCTATAGTGGATATAGTCTTGACCCCACATACCTACAATTCTTGCAGAGCAATGCCCCCCCCCCCAAGTAGTGAAGGTGCATGTCACCCTGCACCCCCACATTACATCCATGTCCCCCTGCACCCCCACATTACATCCATGTCACCCTGCACCCCCACATTACACCCATGTCACCCTGCACCCCACATTACATCCATGTCACCCTGCACCCCACATTACACACATGTCACCCTGCACCCCACATTACATCCATGTCACCCTGCACCCCACATTACATCCATGTCACCCTGCACCCCCACATTACATCCATGTCACCCTGCACCCCCACATTACACCCATGTCACCCTGCACCCCACATTACACCCATGTCACCCTGCACCCCCACATTACACCCATGTCACCCTGCACCCCACATTACATCCATGTCACCCTGCACCCCACATTACATCCATGTCACCCTGCACCCCCACATTACATCCATGTCACCCCGCACCCCACATTACATCCATGTCACCCCGCACCCCACATTACATCCATGTCACCCTGCACCCCACATTACATCATGTCACCCTGCACCCCCACATTACATCCATGTCACCCTGAACCCCACATTACATCCATATCACCCTGCACCCCACATTACATCCATATCACCCTGCACCCCACATTACATCCATATCACCCTGCACGCCCACATTACATCCATGTCACACTGCACCCCACATTACATCCATGTCACCCTGCACCCCCCACATTACATACATCCACATTTCCCCCTTGCACCCCTACATTACACGCAGATTACACTGCACCCCCATATTCCCTCTTGCACCCCTACATTACATGCAGATGACACCCTGCACCCCCACATTCCACCTTTCACCCCTACATTACATGCAGGTTATACTGCACCCCCACATTTCCCCCTTTCACTCCTACATTACATGCAGGTTACACTGCACCCCAACATTACATGCAGATTACAATGCACCCCCACATCCCCCCTTGCACCCCTTCATTACATGCAGATTACACTGCACCCCCACATCCCCCCTTGCACCCCTTCATTACATGTATATTACACTGCACCCCCACATCCCCCCTTGCATGTAATGTAGGGGGGCAAGGGCAGATGTGGGGGTGCAGTGTAGTATGCATGTAATGTAGGGGTGCATGGGGGGATGTGGGGGTGCAGTGTAATATGCATGTAATGAAGGGGTGCAAGGGGGGATGTGCCTGGTCCCCGCAGCCCACCCCTATCACCCGACCACCCCCCGGAACCCCGCCCCCCCCCCCCCCCCCCATCCCGCGGGGGGGGGGGGGCTTCGTTGCCGATTTTTATTTTATTTTTTTTTTTTTTAATCTTTTAATGAAAAAAAGTTTCTCTCCCAGGGGGGCCCACACCAGTATCAGGGACCACCGGAGGATTCTCCGGTCCTCTGCTGGGCCAGTCCGACACTGCTTCTGCGTCAGAACACCGGCATAGAAGCCCTAAAATAATCGCAAATGCTAGTGTGTAGCTAACACTTCCGAATATTTTCCACTTTCCACCACCTAGGGGGTATGGTGAGAGGCGTGAAGGTGTTGTGGCTGGTGGTAGGGTTTGGTTTAAAGGAAACCTGTCATCAGGAGCCCTTTTTCTGGCTCCCCGTGTCCCCGTAGAGAATAGTGTACACATTGGGGGTCATTTACTAAGGGCCCGATTTGCGTTTTTGCGACGGGTTAACTGAATTTTTCCGTTTTGCGACGATTTTCCCTGTATTGCCCTGGGATTCCGATGCATGCGAACGGATTGTAGCGCATCAGCGCCGGCATGCACGCAATGGAAATCGGGGGACGTGGCTGTACGAAAATCCGACCACCGCATTTTTTTTAAAAAAAAAGGGTCACTGGACACGCACTTACCTTCACCCGGCAATTGGTCGTGCACTCCGGCGGACCTCGGCGGACTTCAGTGCAGCAGCGACACCGGGTGGACGTCAGAGGAACTGCCTTAGTGAATCGCCGCAAGACCCGAATCCACCGCAGAGAAAGCGCCGCTGGATCGCGAATGGACCGGGTAAGTAAATCTGCCCCATTGGGTTTTATAGGTAAACTGTCTAGATACATTAGTTGAAAATTTATCTTTATGTATGAAGAGCTGTGTCCCTAGTCCCCCGGGAGTGACTACTGAGGAGAGGTTTCCCTCCACCCTCACCCTCAGGAAACGGCTCTGTCATGCATATATTTCAAATAAAAAAAAAACTCTCATATCCTTAAGGGCTCATTAAAGGTTCCCTTTAATTTTATTTACTATAGTTACTTCCTTCAATCATTCTCTGTCATATCTTTTTGTTTCTAGTGTGCCTTTTGGTGTCCTGGGTGTCCACCACCATAAAATGAACTGCACCTAAAGCTGTGTTCTTTTATTCAAAAATAAAAGTTTTATCAGCAAGATAATGGAGCACATTTACTTACTCGGTCCTGCACATTCCATGATCCGGAGTGTCAGACGAGAATGAACTCTGCCGCGATTCACTTACATTGTGCGCCCGATATCCTGCATGTGTCGCTTCCCCGCTCAGGTCCGCCGGAGTTCACCTTCTTCTACCTGGTGCAGTTAAGTGTATGGCTTGCAACTAGAGATGAGCGAGTATACTCGTCCGAGTATACTGCTCGGTCGAGTATTAGCATACTCGGACCGGCTCGTTACTCGGACGAGTATCTCGCCGGCTCGAGATCGAGCAGTAAATTAATAAAATAAATTGAATAAAAGTATTTTTATTGTAAAAAAAAAATATTACACATGTTTGCAGATGTTTTACTTGTAAGAACACATTGAAATAACACTATTCTTCACTTTCCAGGTGTTCGCGCGTGTCTCCCGCTAAGTTAGGAGATGTTCGGAACATCTGGAATGTGAAGAATATTGTTCTTTCAATGTGTTCTGCACTTAAATGGTCCTGTATTCACTGTTTTTAATGTTTTAATTCTATTCTTCACTTTGCAGCTGTACGCGCGTATCTCCGAACCTATCGGGAGATACGCGCGCACACCTGCAATGTGAAGAATAGAATTAAAACATTAAAAACAGTGAATACAGGACCATTTAAGTGCAGAACACATTGAAAGAACAATATTCTTCACATTCCAGATGTTCGTGCACATCTCCTAACTTAGCGGGAGACACGCGCGAACACCTGGAAAGTGAAGAATAGTGTTATTTCAATGTGTTCTTACAAGGAAAACATCTGCAAACATCTGGAAATTTTTTTTTTGCACTGTTCTTTTACTGTTCTTTTACTGCTCGGGTCTCCCATTGACTTCAATGGGGCTCGTTATTCGAGACGAGCACTCGAGCATCTGGAAAAGTTCGTCTCGAATAACGAGCACCCGAGCATTTTAGTGCTCGCTCATCTCTACTTGCAACTCAATTTTAAAGTTAAATCTCGCGATCTGTCCAAATCAGTCAGATCGTCCGACGGCCCTTCCCCCAAATCCGATCGCGTGCAATAAAATCCCCTTCTAAATTCCTGTCCCAGCAGCGCGATCCCCGAAAACGCTGGAAAACCCGACAAATATGCGGCCGTGGGACCCTTAGTAAAGAAGCCTCAGTGTGTCAGAACATTTTTACATATCAATGTTAATTTATTAGTTATTCATACATAATTTATCACCTCCTGCTTAAAATTCTGAGATGCTTATAATTTGTGCTGCCAGTTAAATCTTCCATTTATCTGGCATTAGCAAAATCTAAGTCTGATGGAGGCCACAGGGGTTAATGGGTATGAATATATCTGGTTAATTTAAAAATCCTTTCTCTCTTTTGTCAAATTTACTCTTAGTGGTTGTCTTATTAGAACTGTATTGTGAATATAATCTGTATGTAAAATTAGGTCAAGTTATTTGGTTGTCATCAACCGTCTTGTGTCTCATTATATTTTAATTTAATGTCTATCATACCATGAAAAGTTTGAAGTTGTAGACCTCTAGCTCTTGTCTACTTATTTTACATCACAAAGTTAAATCTTCACAACTAAAGATTGGATTTAAACAATTATGTTCAGGTTAAATTTATAATGACCGACCTATTCCTTTATCTACATATACATTCAGTAGATTAGCAAAAAGAAATGTGCAGGGGGAAAATTGCTATGGGACCTGACTACACATAGTTTGTTTGTAGTCTGTAACCATAGAAACAGACATGACCAATAACATAATGGACGTATATTGATGTTTGGAACTTTGTTCTAAATAAATTAGATTTTTAAACAAATATGTTTCTGCTACGATTGGAAGCTGGATTTAATACTTTTTCTTGTTTGGATCTAAGACTAGATCCTCACCCAGATATCCGTGCCTCCTCGAACCAGCCATTCATTACGGAGGTGGGCTGAAAAAAATGTTTTTCTTCTTTTGAATTAGAAACAGATACACAATATACAGTTAAGACAACACAGTTGCTACATGTTCCAGAAATCTCACCTATCTCAATGACATATAACTAAAAAATGTTATGGGTTTAACCTCCATTGAATAGTGTGATTATTGACTACCATGGACTTCTAAGGATTTTAGTAGTGTGGGGTTTCCAAGCAACTTGGTTTTAAATTAGAAATAAATGTTGAGTTCCAAACTTACAACATCCCCACGAAACAAAAACACATAAACAAAGCCTGCAAAGCAATTGAGTGGAATCTTGAAAGAAGTTTGGGTCATGAAGAACTTTTAGACTTGAAAGATGACATTGTCATAGAAATAAAAAAAAAGTCATAACAATCAAAATGTTTAGATTTTTCCCATCTGTATTTATTTCTAGATTGTAGATTATTATCTTACATTTTCACTACATAATCATGGAATCTGACAACTTGCCTGACCTCTATCAACAGCATTTCATTTCACAGGCAGGGAAGTTACCGTATATACTCGTGTATAAGCCGAGTTTTTCAGCACAAAAAATGTGCTGAAAAACGTCCCCTCGGCTTATACATGAGTCTATTACCAAAAAAAAATTACCCACTTAAAAAAATAAACTTAAATACTCACCCTCCGATGTCAGCGCGGCTCCCCGATGTCGGCACGGCTTACCGATGTCCCTGATGTCAGCGCGTCCTGTCTTCTTTCTTCTCCGCGGCTCTTCTTCTTTCTTCTTGCTTCTGTCATGGATGCGGCCATGTTTTCTTCTAGCAGGCGCATACTATGATGTCAGCAGCGGCCGCGTCATAGTATGCGCCTGCTAGAAGAAAACATGGCCGCGTCCATGCCGGAAGAGAGAAGAGGAGCCGCGGAGAAGAAAGAAGACAGGACGCGCTGACATCGGGGACATCGGTAAGCCGCGCCGACATCGGGGAGCCGCGCTGACATCGGAGGGTGAGTATTTAAGTTTATTTTTTTAAGGGTCGTGGGGGCAGGCTGGCTATATACTACTAGAGGCTGCTGTATACTACTAGGGGCTGCTGTATACTACTAGGGGCTGATGTTTACTACTAGGGGCTTGCTGTATACTACATGGGGGCTGCTGTATACTACATGGGGGCTGCTGTATACTACATGGGGGCTGCTGTATACTTCTAGGGGCTGCTGTATACTACTAGGGGCTGCTGTATACTACTAGGGGCTGCTGTATACTACTAGGGACTTGCTGTATACTACTAGGGGCTTGCTGTATACTACTAGGGGCTTGCTGTATACTACATGGGGGCTGCTGTATACTACATGGGGGCTGCTGTATACTACTAGGGGCTGCTGTATTTTTCTGGGGGCTGGCAGGCTGTATACTACTGGGGGCTGGCAGGCTGTATACTACTGGGGGCTGGCAGGCTGTATACTACTGGGGGCTGGCATGCTGTATACTACTGGGGGGTTTGACCAATGCATTTCCCACCCTTGGCTTATACTCGAGTCAGTAGTTTTTCCCAGTTTTTGGTGGTAAAATTAAAGGTCTCGGCTTATACTCGGGTTGGCTTATACTCGAGTATATACGGTACTTTTCGAATTTTTTGAGATTCCTCCTGTTCAAAAAATTCCCCCCTCCTAGGTCATTAAAATATGTACAATCCACCATGATTTTAGCACAAACAGCCCCCACCACCAATTTAAAAATATTAGAGACATGCATTTATATATGGAATATACTGTATGCCCACTATCCCACTAAGTTACCTTAGACATTGTTCCCTCAAATTCATTCTAGCATATACAGTACCCCTCCCTTAATTAAAATGTACAATGTCCTTCAAATTATAATATTGTGCTTGTTATGAATTATTATAATAGCGATTTAAATATATACTTCACCAGAACAAAGCTGAGTTCATAAATACATGACCAGTATGGAGTTCGATACATATATACAGTGCTAGAACCAAGCTTTGTACAGAAACACAGCACCAAGACCAATTCCCTATCCCTATGTACATATATACAGTATGATTTTACATATGTACAGAGCCCCGATAATAAATGAATACATGCAGCCCCCCTTTTAATTAATACTGTGCACACCCTGTTATAAATATAAATAGATAATGTGCCCCCTGTATTAGCTTTATATTGGGGCAGATTTACTTATATAAAGGTATACAGGTAGCCAGCACATTTCCCCATCCAGTATATAGGTAACAAGAATACTTCCCTTCCCCAGTATACAGGGAGCCAGAACACTGCTTCCCCAGTATACAGGTAGCCAGCACATTTCCCCATCCAGAATACAGGTAGCCAGAACACTGCTTCCCTGGTATACAGGTAGCTAGCACATTTCCCCATCCAGTATATAGGTAGCCAGCACACTTCCCTTCCCCAGTATACAGATACCCAGTGCATTGCCCCCCCCAGTATACAGATAGCCAGCTCACTGCCCCCATCCCCCAGTATTCAGGCAGCCAGCACACTACTCCCAATATACAGGAAGCAAACATACAGCCCCCCCACCCAGTATACTGGTAGCCAGCAAAAACTAAAGATGTATGTGTAAAATATTTTTCAAAAATCATTCCAATGATACCAAACTCAATGCAATGATACCAAACTCGGCTCCTCTACCTTCCCCCTTTTAAATCATAAATGGAAAACCCCATTTTTCATTGCAAATTTGTATTCGCAAGGAAAAATTATATTGATTCAGACTACGATTTAAGTCATTTTTAATTGACAGATGGCTCTGTAACCGCCAAAAATCTAAATGGTTACGATATTTCTCAAAAATCTATCCAATGACACTAAAGTTGTCCCTGTACTCTCAATCCCAGGGGTGAGGTGGGGGGGGGGGTGACATTTTTTGAGTATCAACTACATTCAGTATAATTCAGGAACAAAGACTTCGTAGTTTTCTGTTCTCTTCGGGGGGGGGGGGGGGAGGATTGTAATTTGAGTCCCACCTCTTACATATCACAGAGCTTGATTACTGTGCTCTCCTTCTCTCTGAAAGTCAGGGATTTTTCTTGTTGCCTACAAAGTATTCAAATATCAAATGCTCTATATTACGTGCTTGGATCTTTCTTCAGATTTTGGATCTGATGGGTATTTATTGACATATTCCAGTTTTCCAACTTTTTTGCACCCTTTTCGAATTTGGGCGATTACAGCCATCTCTCACCAAAATTGAAAAATAATTAGGTCAAATCAATGTAAAAATGGGGGTTCACATTTATGATTTTTAAATTGCCCCCCATGTTTGGTATGGTGACTGCATAAAAAACCCAGACAGAATAGGTTTTATGAAAATTTGCATTTGGCTTCGATCACATATGAGATTTAGGAGCCTCCATTGCAGATTCTGTGAGGAATCATAAGTTCACCTGAAGAATGTCAGTCCTTAGAATACAGCCCAAGGAGGATGTCACTAATTCAACTTGTGGTTCATTGGCTCCGTCCACCTATATTATATAGGTGCCTATGAAGAAAGAGGGGCTAAATGTGACTCTTAGGTTTATGTCTATAGGGTCATATTGTATGTAAATGCCTAAGCGAATAAATTTCATAGATAACAAATATCAAAAGATCATTAGAGAGATAAGGTATGGGATGAGATGTGGCATTGTCCTTGCATAGGGGGATCCTCTACTGCTTGTGTGCACCACGTACGGAGCCCAAGGGGCGTCATCACAGTCATTGGGATACTTCAGGTTTCATTGGGCGGCACGGTGGCTGAGTGAGTAGCACATCTGCCTTGCAGCAGTGGGGTCCTGGGTTCGAATCCCACCCAGGTCAACATCTGCAAAGAGTTTGTATGTTCTCTCCGTGTTTGTGTGGGTTTCCTCTGGGTACTCCAGTTTCCTCCCACACTCCAAAACATACTGTTAGGTTGTTTAGATTGTGAGCCCCATGGGGACAGGGACCAATTTGACATGCTTGTGTGCGCTATATAAATAAAGAATTATTATTATTATTATTGGAGTACCTTTTGTGAGGAATTCAAAAGATTAGTCCAGTAAATCCTTCCCTACCTTCTGTCCTTTCTTTCTTTCTTCCTTCCTTCCTTCATGCCTTCCATCCTTTCTTTCTTCCCTCCTTCCTTCCTTCCTGCCTTCTGTCCGTCCTTCCTTCCTTGCTTCCGCCCGTCCTTCCTTCCTTCCATCCGTCCTTCCTTCCTTCCTTCCTGCCTTCCATCTGTCCTTCCTTCTTACTTCCATTCCTCTCTACTTCTTTCCTTCATTCTGTCTTTCTTTCTCTGTCTCCAAGTATACAACTCAGTCTGTATCAATTTATGTGTTTTTTTTTTTCTTTTGAAAAATTCATGACCAAGTTGGGTCATGTGCTCCTTTGGTAACCCTCTGTCTTTATGTCAATGGGAGCATGAGCTTCTATCACATATACTGCTGATGATAACACATACTCCAGTCACATTGTTTTTGTGTCAAAGATGTACAGAAAGAAAGGGATAATCCAACTATCCGCTCATCAGGCTGAGTTTGAACAGTCTTTATCTGTCCATGCAATGCAGTGATGAGGCATCATGGGATTGATAACAGACAGAACTGGGACAGAGAAATCTAAATGAAAATAGAGTCTGATCAGAACAGATAGAATGGTTCACTGCAGGGAAATCTCTGGCTCTAACATTTAGCACATCAATTATGTGCGCTGTAATCCTGTAAGAGGGGCAGGGATGGAAAACAAATTGCCGCGGTGCATCTTTGAGTGTAGGCACATCTGCCATATGACTTTGAGTGGAGCTTTTACTAGGAAGTAAACCTTTTAAAATCCAAATCACCAGAGTTATTAGTAATTCTCTGCTACTGGAGCTCTGAAGCCTGCAGAATTTTTAATGCAACTCTGTAAAATAATATATATATATATGTTATAACATGAACTCTATAATATATATGTATATATTCATAGCCTAGGGAAGTTTCTGCTGCCATTAGATCCACTTCAATGTAGTTTTGTTCTCATCTTATTGTAATGTATGTGAATCCGTCATGGAATATACAGCACACAATGCTCTATAAAAAAAAAAGCTATAAAATATTTACTAAATATACAATGATATACTTTATCAGTTTATCATTTAGAAAAAATAAAATTATATATATAAAATCTAAAAGTGAGGCCCCAAAATAGTTTATGAACAGTCACATTCAGTAATATATACATATATATATATATATATATATATATATATATATATATATATATATATATATATAAATCTAGACAGATAGATGATAGATGATAAGCATCTTTACCCGGGCAAGTCCACATGCAGGGGGCCTCTTTAGGACAGGGGGCCCAGGACAAATGCCCAAACGCCGATCGGATATATATACAGGCAGTCCGCGGGTTACGTACCAGATAGGTTCTTTAGGTTTGTTCTTAAGTTGAATTTTATGTAAGTCGGAACTGTATATTTTATAATTGTAACCCCAGACAGAATTTATTTGGTCTCTTTGACAATTGGATTTTAAAAATGTTTGATTGCCATAAGAGTCACAATTAATAATAAAGCTTAATGGCAGAAACCTTTGATATTTGTTATAGCTGTTTATTGTAGCCTAAGGCTTAAGTACAGAAAATTACCAACATCCAGAGGTCCGTTTGTAACTAGGGGTCGTCTGTAAGTCGGGTGTTCTTAAGTAGGGGACCGCCTGTATATAACTTGGCATTCATGATTCAATATTTTTATCTAAAAGTTTCTTATTCTTTACTTTCTACTAACACTCTTCAATCTTCCACTTTGTTTTGTTCTGCACCTCTTTCACAGTGACTCATTGACTCATTCTTGAAATATTTTTTTCTAAATAGGTTTAGGAAGATGACACTTGCCAAACCATGCTGCCTCTCCAGGCTTGTAAAACCGGTTATACTTCATGAGTGCATAGTCACTTTTCTGAAGTAGCATATCTTTACTGCAGCATAGGAAAAGCCTGAACAGCTTACATATCTGATTGAAGCATGACAACAGGAATTTACAGAGACATGGTCAACTTGACAGCACGCATCTCAGTTTACCTTTGCTGGAATTTGAAAACTTGAATTCCTTTCTTACAGTATACAGTATGAGCTGACAAGCAAAACAAGACACTGGCTCCTATGTATGTAAACAACCAGGGGAAAATAGAAGGGAACTGGGTCAAGGTGCGGAGATAATTCCTTTGAATTAAGGGATCATTGTTATTATTACTAATGTATCCATTAATCATATTAATAATAAAAACATTTCTATAATACTGCTGATTTGGGAATGGATAAAGTTGTGGAGAGAAAGTGATTCCTAAAGCTAGACCCACTTAGTTCTCCTTACCTACTTTCCTATCCTACCCTTGATTGTAGGTGACAACTGGTTGACGTTCTCATCCTGTGCCAAAATAAAAACATGGAGACAAAACAGTACAAAACAAGCACGGAAGAATGGACGTTAAAATATGGGTCAAAACCAAGAGGACATTGCAGTAGAAAATCAAGAGACAAACTGATGGTCAGAACATTAGTATAGGTCAGGAGATCAGAAATATGGAAATCCAAATCCAAAGAATCCTCTTATGAGATCCGATTTTTCTAGGGAGTTATTGGATCTGCCCGTTGACATCAAAACTAACCATGAGGGGAGGAATTTTAGTTGAGGAGGGATGTGTCCATCATAGCTAGCTTGAAGAAAATAAAAATTAAGCATGGATAAACCGGGGCACTTACTCATAGATCCAGGCACATAGATTCAGAGGCACTTATTCATAGATTAGAATTATGCTAATGAGCCTTCTAAGGGAAGTTCCAAGAGCCCCTCAGAACTGCACATTTGCAGAATATTACAATTTGTAAGGAGCACTACTCCCACTGTGTGCTGAAATTTCATATGCTGCAGTGAGAATACTTTAGGCAGATGGAGTGGGAAGTGCTGTGGGAGCATAGGGGAAGGTGGAGACAGTCTAACAGCCGTTGAATCTGCAGAATGAAGGGGCTCTGGAAACCACCTTTTAGACTCATTAGCATAATTTTAAAAGTTGATTTTAGAAGAAAGGAGACCATGTATAACAAATCTAAAAAGATTAACAATCAATGTGCCTGGATCTACCATATGAGTAATTATCACTTGGTTATCCATCCTTCATTTTGATGGTAGATTTCCTTCAACCATCTACAGCCTGCAACAAAGTTAGCAGGAGGCAAACGAGTGTGGTGGAAATACAGTAGATTACAACAGCCAGGGTTAAAATAAGTCAGTGTTCAGAGTTGTGCAGTCCAGAATGGAGACTACCTATAAAACACAGTCAGCAGAGCATATTGTGCCGTACGGTAAGAGCAGCGAATGGAGATGAAGCTGAAAACAGACAGAGATTCCAACTATTCCAGTGCCCAATTCTAACTTTCTTACGTGGCATAACCTTATTAAGGCAGTTTTTTTGGTGGAATTAGTTGATGTTTTCAGCTATATTCATTTTAGTCCATTTTTGTAGGGCAGAAACAAAAAATAACCACTGTTTTATTATAGCATAGAATAATGTAAATTCTGAATAGTTCAGGTTGCAAAACAAATTTTTGCAATGTTTATTATGTTTTATGTTATTGGTTAACACACAAGGACATTTTAATGGGGAACTAAAAAATGTGCTAATATGGCAGATCTGGAGGTGATTTTTATTCCAATTTAGTTCCATAGCAACCGTTGGCACTGCCATCTTACATGTGACTCTCCCTTAATGATAGGTATAGTACAAATTACAATCAGCATGTAGAATTTCAACATCAAATTTTTACTTACTTTAGAGATAAGTTACATTAGCTGATTCAGAAATGCATATTTTTATATTTTCTAATTCTGTTTAAACCGCATGGCCAATATTAATGGAGCCTATGGCCCTGGATTGTTACAATTGACCCTGGAGATCTGTGTAAGTATGCCTTTGTTTGGATTGTTAGTAGAAGCAGAACTGTGAAAAATGCATTTATAGTTCAGGATTTTAGCGGGACTTGGAGCACCAGAGTAGTCACCTCACACAGCGGTGTTCTTTGATCTCTACATTCAATATACTCCTCTGCTGCTCCCCTCTGCAGTGATATCTAACCGGAAGTCTGCTGTCGCTCCTTCTCAGAGGGGAAGGGTTGTTCTGTGTTCAGATAAGAGATCTTACACTCAATTGTACCCCAGTGTCTAAACATCTCGCCTCTCCTGTAATATTTAACTAGAAATCCACTATGGCTCTTACTCTTAGCGTAAGGCAGAGACTTTGCTGCCATTTATTGAATATATCTCACATGTGTCCAGATGCAATTCTGAAATGTATTTTTCACAGTCCTGCTGCTACTAACAATACAAAGTAAAGTATGATTTCTCAGCTCTCTGAGACCAATTCCTAACACTATGGGGCACATTTACTTACCCGGTCCAGTCGCGATCCAGCGGCGGGTTCTCCGACGCTGATTCGGGTCCGGCTGGGATTCACTAAGGTCCGTGCGCCGATATCCACTAGGTGTCGCTGCTGCGCCGAGGTCCGCTGGAGTTCACCGGAGTTCACCTTCTATTTCTTGGTTCAGGTAAGTGTGTGTCATTTTTAAAAAAAATGTTTCCAAATCTGTCAGGTTTTCCAACGGCCACACCCCGAATTCCGTCGGATGCAACCCGGCACGATTGCGACGAAATCCGATCGCATGCCCCAAAATCCCGGGGCAATTCAGGGAAAAACTGCACAAATCAGAAAAATACGGGAAACCCGACAAAAATACATGAATCGGACCCTTAGTAAATGGCCCCCTATCTGTTACTCTGTATGGTCAAAACTGCTTGTAGGCCTCCTTTAAAGGATTTATAAACTTCCCATTCCCTATATGTTAGTGGGTTCTGTTAATGGGTAACAGTTATGTTATAATAATATGTGCTTTTAGACCTGTTTTAAGAAAATTCTTGACTAACCCTTTAACTCAGCATTATATAATAGTGTATATAAAATAGTTTTCTATCTACCGTACTTTATCCTTTCAGTAACTGATGGTCTAGTATAATGTTATTGATGTGATATACAGGTTGGACGATCAATGAATCAGTTACGGATAGGTAGTGATTGCTCTTTTGTAGTCATGTTACTCAATATTAATCACGTCACTAATGACTTTTCTTTAAACTTTTCCAACATACATGATATTCCATGTTATCACAAAGCAAATCCACTAAAGACCGTCTTAGATGAAAAGGCCTATGAATAGATGAAGTTGTTATTGTGTTAGAAAAATCTCATTTGCATGGAAATCTCTTGAGCACGTTGGGAATGGATTATGCTGATTAGCGGGAGATTAAATCAGATGATTAGTTTAAAATGTTCATGTTTTTAATTATGTCTCCCATCTCTCGAGACTCGGAGGACTTAAAATGAGCATCAGAAGAGTAGTCCGGTCAAAGTCAGGGATCAAACACTCGTATCCGATAGTCATTTCAAATATTCATATCAAGCCATCCCCGGAGAGTGGAATCAAAGGCAGGATACTGGAACATTACTTTAATCTTCACGATAATAATTTGACCATTGATTCCTGTACAGTATTGCTGGCTGCACATGAATAATGTCATCTCCCCCCAGGGTCCTAATCTTCTTCTATACTTGATCTTTGTGCTCTTGGCCAAATAACATAGGTCTAGAAATTGATTGATATCAAGACAAGTGGAATATCTGATGGTCCTGCATGTGGGTAGTAGGTCTACAAAGATGTCAATCTTTTTATTTTTTAATACTTTAATATAAAGCGCAAGATGATACAGAAAATAAGATAGTAGTAGTGTCTGTGTTGCTGCTCCACATTAGGCACTATTCACACATCCATTCAGAGAGGTATATACGGCAGCAAGCTTGCGGCCTTATATACGCCCCCCATAGGCCGGCAATGGGCGCACTGAGCGATACAGTGCTACTCCATACACAGGGGGAAATATAGGACATGTCCTATCTTTCTCCGTGTTACAGTGCTGTGCGTCATCCATCGCTATAGAGAGGGGAGGGGTCACCCCTCCTCCTCTACAACGCAGCAAATGTATGTATATGTTCGTGTGAATGGCATACGTTCATTTGAATATAGCAAAGCAGGCGACTACATCCATTGGTAGTGGCAGTTCATATTGGCTCCCATTAAGGCCTCATGCCCACAACCGTAACTGGCCATGAGGTAGTCACAAAAGTGTCAGTTGGCTCCCAATTGCCATAGTGATCTTCTTCTACAATCCTCTATTACTACAGAAGTGTCTGCAAGCAGAACTGTTCTAGTTGCCCATGGCAACCAATCAGAGCTCAGCTTTCATTTTCCCATAGCTGTTTATAAAATGAAAGCCAAGCTCTGATTGGTTTCCATTAGGCAACTAGAACAGTTTTACCTCAGACACTTCTGATAAATCTCCCCCATATGGTGCACTGAGCACAACGTTTCTCACCACAGTGGGGCAGATTTACTTACCCGGTCCTGTTGCGATCCATCTGCGCATTCTCAGTCGAGGATTCGGGTCTTCCGGCGATTCACTAAGGTAGTGTGCCCAATTTCCAAGAGGTGTCGCTGCTGCGCCGAGGTCCGTCGGAGTTTGCTGGAGTTCACTATCCTATTCCTGGTGCAAGTAAGCGTGTGTCAAGTGACACATTTTTTTTTTTTTAATTCCGCAGTTTTTCCAAATCCATTGGGTTTTCCGACAGCCACCCCCCAGATTTCCGTTGCATGTATGCCGGCGCCGATGCGCCACAATCCGAGGGGCAATTCGGCGCAAAGTGGTAATTTTCGGGAAACCCGACAGAAAATAGCGAATCGGGCCCTTAGTAAGTTACCCCCAGTATGAACAATCAGGGTGGCTGCACTGCAAAAGATAGAGCTGGTCCTATTTCTTCCCTGATTTTGTTAGCCCTGCCCACAGCAGAAATTTGCTGGAAAGCTGTGCTGTGTTCAGTGAAGAGATCTCACACAGGAGTGTACCCCAGTGCACAAACAGCTCCCTTCTGCTGTAATATTTAACTGGAAGCTCACTACTACTCTTAATTAGAGCAGAGGACAGCCATGTATCAAAAATATCTCATATATATCCAGATACAATTCTGGAATGTAAATCCATTTTTAACAGTCCTGCTGCTACTAACAACACACACACAGATCTCCAGGGCCATTACCTAACACAGTCTGTAGCTTTGTATGCTCCAAAATGCTCCAATCATCAAAATACAATTGATGGGAGTTCGACCTCCAGGTCCTAAACAGATGAGGAATATCATTTCTTCAAAGTCAAACAACTACCAAATCATCACTGAAACGTTTCAGGCACTTTGTACACTTTTTAAACTTTTCAGACAAGCCTTTACGTTTTACAAATTCTCTGTGTTTTTAAAGAAAATTCCTTTGTTGTTGCTATGTGAACAAATGCCCTGAAGAATTAGAACGATGTATACATATACATTACAGCACAACATTCTGACCTGTGTAATCTGAAACACAATACATCATCTTCTCCTGTTATTCAGATGGTAAAATTACTTTTTAAGCACCTAATTAAATTGCTATTGGATATGGTGGTTGATAAGCAATACATTTCCAATAAACCGTGTAATGTCGAGTGCTTGATGGCTAAATAATATGTTACATTGTTTTCTTTAATATTATTGTATTTCCTTTAAAATAGATTAATTTATTTTTGGTTTTAATTTGGTTTTACAGTAATTTATTTTTGCTATCATATTTTGTAATATTGTCTAGAGATTTTTACTAATTTATAGCCCTGTCCCTGTCAACTTGGGTACCGTATTTTTCGGACTATAAGGCGCACCAAAAATCCCTTTCTTAGAGTGCGCCTTACAGACAACCATACTTACAGACAACATGCCTTGAACTGTGCACAGGTCTGCCATCTGCTGGTCATTCATCCTTATAATCAGGTGCGCCTTATAATTCGATGCGCCTTATATATGAACCTAAACATCTCAGCAGACATTTATTGATGGTGCGCCTTATAATCCGGTGCACCTTATAGTCCAAAAATTATGGTACATTTTTCCATCTCAGACTTGCACACAAGCCCATATTTCAGAGACAGCAATCATTGGAATTTTGGGATAATCATGGAATTGGGATATGGGAATGGGATTGGGATAACCATTGGGATTTTCATTAGGATTTCGGAGCAGAAAATAAAAACTTATATAAACAGAGCATACACATTCCATGATAACTTTTGAACCACAATAGATATAACAAATTTGATTCTGAAAAAAACTGAAAAAAATTGATCCAATATGGTGGTTTTCGAATAGGCAGCTATGTTTGGGATATAGCCCAAAAGTTAGCCCCGCCCCCAACCCAATACTTGCTGGGGCTTTCAGGTATGTCATTTTCTCTTTTGATTTGGAAATAAAAGGGGTTCCTGGTACTTTTGACTTACTTGACTTTGGCTTATTCAGTAGCCAATGATATCCAAATATATAGTATATATAGTATAATATCATATAATTTAATATAATTAAAGTTTATACTGTAAATAAGATATAAATGAATTGGTAATATTGGTAAAAATACTCATTAAACTATATTACCTATTTCATGCAGTACAACCTATAATAACTTGATGGAAGAAGCCTCCAAGATGGAGAAGATAAAATTCAGATACATTGTTCAAATTTATGGAATTTGCACAAATCCCCTAGGAATTGTGATGGAATATATGGAAAATGGATCCCTTGAAAAACTCATTCCCACTCATAGCCTCAGCTGGCAACTAAAGTTTCGGTTCATTCATGAGATAGCATTAGGAATGAATTTCCTTCATATTATGAGTCCTCCACTTCTCCACTTGGACCTCAAGCCTGGAAATATTCTTCTGGATGAGCATTTACATGTGAAGGTAAGATGACCACCAGATCTATGGCAATCCTGTACAGCTTTAATTATGATCCTACTAGCAATGTGCAGTTTATATGCAGATCTACAGTGTGCAGGGCCGGTTTTAGACAAATGGGGCCCTGGGCAAAACAAAAAGTGGGGACCCATAATCAAACTATTTTATGAACAGTCACATTCAGTATGAGGCTCCTTTAGTCCTGCACAATAACTTTTACAAACAGTAGTAGGTAAGTATCTGTAATATGGGACTGTAGGAGAATGTTATAGGAAATAGACTGATGATAGGGAGATGGATGATAGAAGATAAAGATGATAAAGATTATATATATTTATAGACAGATGATAGATATATTTATAGATGCAAAAATAAAAAGTAGGGTATATATATATATATATCTTTTTGATAGAAAATAGATAGATATGAGAGATAGATACAATAGAAGAGAGATTGATTGATGGATAGTAGATAGGAGAATGATGGGTAGATAATAGATAGGAAAAAGATAGGTAGATAGAAGATATATAGATAAATGAATAGACAAAAAGCTAGGTACATACATTGTTAGATATATGGATAGAATATAGACACATTTAAGAGATAGTTGGTAGATACATAGACAGAAGATGTATTATAAACATCTTCACCTGGCATTCAACCTAGGGGTTCATCCTCTGTCTACAAAAGTCCACATGCAGGGGGCCTTTTTAGGACAGGGGGCCCTGCGCAAATGCCCAGTTTGCCACCCCTTAACGCCAGCCCTGACTGTGTGCATCGCCATTGTTACAGATACACAATAAATGATTTGTAGTCTGATCCTGCTGCAATAAACTGTTAAATCTTTCCCCTAAATTAAAACATACATTTGAAAATATTCAGACAGTAAAGCCTTGATGCAGCATTTCTGGGGTGATATATGCAGAAAACCAGCATCCATTATGCTTTTACAACGTATAAAATTTATACAGGCAGTCCCTGACAGGACAGCCCCTAGTTACACGCAGACCTGTCTGCCCCCTGTGACCTCTGTAGAAAGTTCTGGATGCTTTACTTTAGTTCCATCCTGCAAATGATCAGCTGTAAGGTGTAATGCAGTCTTATTGATAACCCTTGTTCCCATGAGGCCATGAATATCCAATGGTCTTTGGGACTGTTCTGGAGTTACAACCATGAAATAAACCTGTTTGTAAACCTCCTTTACACACATGGGAGTATTGGAACGTTTATTGAAATTAAAGAAAGAAATTTTTAATGTATTCTCAAAAAAATTACAACTGTATGCAAAAAGATGCTGCATATTTGAAACAGCAAAAGTTAATTTTACTTTGAAAAAAACTCCACAGTTGCTTTTCACATTGAGATATAAACCTATTTAAGATGTCGAGAGGACACTCATTAACCCCTTAACGCCAAAGCCACTTTTCACCTTCCTGACATGTCCCATTTTTTCAAACCTGCCCTGTGTCACTATAAGTGGTTATAACTTCGGAATGCTTTAACATATCAAAGTGATTTTGAAATTGTTTTCTCGTGACATTTAGTAGTTCATGTTACTTGAAAAATTTTGTTGGTACGTATTGCATTTATTTATGAAAAAAATGGATATTTTTCCATACGTAGCCATAACAGCATTGCAGATGCTAGAGACGGGTGCCAGCTGTAACTTCTGGTACCTGCTTCATTCAGGAGCCGGTGCCATGAGCATGACGTAATAGTACTGCAAAATGCAAGAACGCACCTCCGGCCATGCAGTACTATTACGGCAATTATCGGGAAGGGTTTAAAGAGGACCTGTCACTTCAATTTGGGACGCTAAACTAACTACAGGTCCTCATGCGCTTGTGATTTAGTGTCCCAAATTGACCTTTTGGACTGCTGTAGGTTAAGAGATATTAAAAACATGAACTTTTTTTTACTTACCATGATGTGAGTCTGATGAGGCACATCAGACTCACATATGAAGATCCCTCACTGGCGCCTGCTCTCTGACACCTGTACAGTGAATCAGGGGTGTACAAGGCCAGCTTCACTTGTCGCAAAGCACATGCGCGGGGGAACGATGGACGGGAAAAGTTTAAAGTTTTTCCTTTTTTTCAATGATCTCTCGAGGTATGGAGGGTCTTAGTTATGAGGACAGATTAAAACAAGTAAATTTATTTAGTCTGAAAAAGACGACTATGTGTGGACATGATTAATATATTTAAATATATGAATGGTCCATACAAAATATATGGCGGTAAGTTGTTTTAAATTAAATCAAATCAAAAGACGAGGGGGCACTGTCTCCGTCTGGAGAAAACAAGGTTTAAGGCGACAGGGCTTTTTTACTATGAGAACTGTCAATCTGTGGAATAGCCTGCCTCAGGCGCTGGTCACAGCAGGGACAGCAGAGAGCTTCAAGAAGGTTCTAGATGCCTTTTACACATAAATAACATTGATGATTATGTTGTTTAGAATTGTTTCCCCTAAATCCCTTCCTCATGCAATCCCTTCCCTTCCTTAGTTGAACTCGTGGGACAAGTGTCTTTTTTCAACCGTATAAACTATGCTGCTATGATACTAAATACTACAGGGCAATTTGTGACACTAAATCACCGTTCCATAAGAACCTGACAGGTTCCCTTGAAGTACATTTGCCCCATCTAAACCTAAGCTATAGCAATGGCTATTGGTGCACATATGTGGAGGCGTTTTGCATACCCTAAGAGCAATGTGAAAGGAGTCTATTTTTCCTACTGTTTTATTATTTGGCTGTCAGCCTGGCTTCTAATCTGTATGTGTGGACCTCTATCTCATGAAATCATTCCCTCTGAGTAGCTTTTTTTAATGGTATTCTACATATGCCTTATTTTTTTACTGATGGGTGTCCTAGAGTTGACATTCAAGTTTATAATACTGACAAGTGATTTATTATGCATTTTTAAAGCTTTAATGTATGTGCTAGTCCTCTAGGCTATGCCATTGACACTGAATCTTAAATATGCTCATACTTGTAATTCCAGGTGCAGGCAAGTATTGTTCACTACCGGGGGATAGGGTGACCTAGAAAGCTCTGCTTCACATCTCTGTACATACATGCTTGTCATTGTCATACAAAAAAATCTATTATTTTTACATATTTAACTACTCAATAATGAAAGATGAATATGAGGCAGGAGAATCCACTACGTGTCAGCCAATAAGTTATGCAATATCTGTAGGCTTGTAATACAGTTTTATTTTTACAATGCGTAATGTTCAGTGATCCTAAAATATGATTTATGTATATAAGTATATCTCATTAGGTTTCTGGTAGCTGAAAAATTGTTTCTATGTAGCAGCCCTGTAGAGCTATATAACCTGAATATGTATTTATTCGCAGCATAACATTGAAAAATGCAGTCATATTCTGGGATTGTAGCTGGACTTATAGCACTGTGGATGCTATCCTCCCACTAGTGTGCTCTCTGTTCCTCTGATGTAATATTTAACCAAAATCATTTTACTAAACTTACTCAGAGCAGAGGGGAGGAGCCATGTTGTGTTCAGTAAAGTCCAGCTACAATTCTAGTACGGCTGCTATTAAAAGCAAATTAAACAATATAATTATACTGCTGCTTTGTATGGTCAAAACTGCTAGTAGAACTCATTTATAGAAATATATTGGGCAATAGTAGGTTGGTTATTTACCTATTTACATGATGCAATGTTTTAAACCCTGAGGGTCATAATTAAGATGCCTGCTAAAGACCCCTAGGGGTTTATGTGAGATACCCTGAATTCTAGAATTGTGCAGTCACTGACATAACTGGAATGTTGAAATCCTTATTGCTTTTTTGTGAAGAGGCGATTCTTTAGACCGGAGCAACTAGAACACCAACATGATAGGGCTGATGTTTGATTCACATGTGCAGATGTGTCCTTCCTTTTGGTTGGATATGACCACATGTGTGGTTTACAAGCAGGGGAGGATTATCACTGCCATGGTCCCTGGGCTGTATGAATATTAGAGCCCCTACAAGTCTGGAGTCACTTCCTACATATAGTACTAGAATCAAGATTCTTGGAGTTTTAGGACCTTTGGAGGACCTTCAAAAGTCCTGAAATGGCTCTTGTGTACAGGTGTATTGAGAGCAGGAACAGATGAATGAGGATTTCATGGGTGAAGCTACTTATTAGTATAAAACTTGGTGGGTGGTTTGAGTGGCCATGGGCCCCCTACAAGGCTTGGGCCCCGAGCTACCCCTATATTATAATCCACTACTGTTCAGACCAGATTTATGAAACAGCTTGTCACACAGTTATAAAAATAAAATAATGATTCCTTTATTTATATAGCACACACACAAAGCTTGCCAAATCAGTCCCTGTCCCCAATGGGGATCACAATCTAACCTACCAGTATGTTATTGGAGTGTGGGAGGAAACTGGAGGACCCAGAGGAAACCAACACAAACACGGAGAGAACATACAGATTCTTTTCAGATGTTGACCTGGATGAGACCTGAACCCTGGACCCCAGCGCTGCAAGACTGTAGTGCTAACCACTGAGCTACCCTCTGCCCAAACAAAGATATTTTCTTTAATTTGTTATGTGTACGGACATGTACTTTAACAATCTCCTGCTGCTATAACATTTGGGAGTCACTGAAATAGTATGCGGGAATGAAATATCACTTTTATCAGTGATAGTTAAAATTGCCCCAATGTATAAAATGATGATGATGCTGAGAGCACTAGTTTTCTGCTCACATCTAAGATAGGGACTTAGTCATCCAGGAAAGGTGCGGTACATGTGCATATGTTCTATAAAGCACATCCTACAACAGTCAAGTTTCCTGGATAGATAACTAAGGAATACCACTTGCGGGATATCTAGGAACACATCCCATTGTAATAACAACATGAAGGGTTCAATTACAACCGAAAAATCAGTTTCAGCTCTATAGTGTATAAAATTCATCTCATCTCTCATCTTCTCAAACTCTCCTGCTGCTGTAGCATCTGACATTGGCAATAACTGTGGGGCTTATTTACTAAGGGTCCGCGGCCGCACTTTCGTCGTTCTTTACGATGTTTCCTGGATTTTCGCCGCAGAGACAGGTATTTAACAGGGGATTGTGTCGCATGAGATGGGATTGTGGCGCGGCCCCGCTGGCTTTCATGTGACAGAAATTCGGGGAGGGGGAGCGTGCCGTCGGACGATCCGACTGATTCGGACTGAGCACGGGATTTAACTTTCAAATTGTGATGCAAGATCAAGTATTACATGCACCGGGAAGAAGAAGGTGAACTCTGGCGGACCTGAGCGGGGAAGCAACACGTGCAGGATATCGGGCGTTTCGTGAACTCCGCAGGACCGGGTAAGTAAATGTGCCCCTGTGTCTCTGACAGCCTCACCTCTTACATGCCTTAGTCAGTAGCACCTAAAGGGAGCTCCTTTTATGAACCCATTGGCACTAAGAAATCCCCGAATCTCGCATGAGCTGTAATATCAGACACATTGGGGCACATTTACTTACCCGGTCCATGCGCAATCCCTGATCCGGACTGTCCGACGAGGATGAAGTCTGCCGCGATTCACTATGAGCGTGCGCCCGATATCCTGCAGGTGTCGCTTCCCCACTCAGGTCCGCTGGAGTTCACCTCCTTCTTCCTGGTGCATGTAAGTGCTTGACTTGTGACAAAATTTTAAATGTTGAATCCGTCAAATTGTCCAACAGGCCGCTAACCCGCCCCCACCCCCCCATTTGTGTCACGTGAAATCCTTTGCACTGCAACTTATTGTATATTATAGATGGTTTACTGTACTATAGGCACATTTATTCTGTTTTTCATTTGGTTTGCTCAAATGTCCCTTTGCACTTTTCTGCCGAATTTAATACAGAATGTACAGAATCCTGACGCAGGTAATAGCTAAAATCCATTGCAAACAGAACCTGGCGTAGATCTCAATGCACAATTCACAAAGCACACAACCTCCCCCCATGTGTATGACCAACATGTATGTTTTTGAATAATTGAATGAGATTTTTTAGGTAACGCGGGTTATCTCATCAAAGTTATTCAAGTCAGAAATACTCAATGGAAAAGGCACAATTACTTGGAATGAGGTTTTAAAATTTGAACCAAAAAAAATACACAACATAACTCACAAAGGTAAAGAAAAGATGTGAATACTTTATTGAACACTGACAAAAAAAGCAATTAAAAAGCTAAAAAAAAAAAAAAATTACACAACAGGATGAGCATGTGAGACTCATACCCTCTATCAAACCTAAATTGGTGGTCCAGGGTGGCAGTAGGTTTTGCACCACAACAATGGTTTCTCAGTGGCTAGGGCTCACCCACAGTATTTAAGCGTCTTTAGAGTGCAAATTAAAAAAAAAAAAAAATCAAGCATGGATAAACTAGGGACACTTACTCATACATCCAGTCATATAGTACAGTATACTATATTACTCTTCTTATGTTTGTTATCCATGGCCTCCATCCTTCAAAATCAATTTTTAAATAATGTTAATGAGCTAGGCCACTCTGTGCTGTAGCTTCACAGGTTGTTACACTGTGCAGGACTCCTTCCCCCTCCGACTAAAACTTCCTCTGCTGCAGTGAGATTACATCATGCAGAGGGAGGGGGAAGTGTAAAGAGAGCAGTGGGGGAGGGTAAGACAGTGTGACAGCCTGTGAAGCTACATCACAGAGGGGCTCTAGTAACACCACCAGAGCCCTTCTAGCTCATTAGTAGAATTTTAAAAGTTTGTTTTAAAAGAAAGTAGAGCATGGATAACAAATATAAGAAGATTACCTCAGTCACAGTGCCTGGATCTATGAGTAAGTGTCCCTAAATTACTATGCATGATTTTGATGGTAGATTTCCTTTAACCTGATAATTTTTGAAAGATAACTAATACATGCTTTTCATATAAATATGTAGATTCCTTTTTTTACAGATTTCAGATTTTGGCCTATCTAAATGGAAAGAAAATTCAACTCGGAAGGAATATATAGAAAGATCAGCGATTAGAGGAACCCTGAGTTACATCCCTCCAGAAGTCTTCCTGGAGAGTAGTAGAGTGGCAGGAACTAAATACGATGTGTACAGGTGAGAAGTGTACTTACCTCTTACAACTGTCCCTTTGTCATCTTCTGTCGGTAAGTACGACTGGGAATGCACAGATTCAGTCTCATTTTGTTCATTCTGTCTTTACAAAGCGAGAAGCCTTCATTGAATTCCATATCTGTCTCCACAATGAGACATTTATTCCCAATCCTGGGAATAGCAAATCAATGGATATTATGGATAGACCCTTTTAACCTCTTTTAACACCATCTTGTTTATGATCATTGCTCCCCGTGACCTCATCTGGGAGCGGCGATCAGTGGCCATGACAATACTACCAATAGTAGTATATTAGTAGTATTGCAGAATATAGTAGGAATGATCAAGCTGTCTAGAGTGTAAGTAAAATTGAAAAATAGTAAAATTGAAAGATAAAAAAAGTTAAAATAATAAAAATTCAAATAACCTCCTTTGGAATTTTTTTTCCAGCTTCCCAGTACATGGCCTGGAATGATAAATGCCATCACTAAAATGTAAAATTTGTTCTGCTCTTAGAGAGCTCTGTACATGGAACAATTAAAAGGTTATTGGTTTCTGGCAGTGGGGAATGAAAAATAAACAAAAAAAAAGGGTTTCATGGCATATCATAGTTATCTTTTTCCAGTATAATATATATCATCCTACTTAGCTACTGCTTTGTCTATAACAAGCTGCATTCAGACAGAACAGTATTTCAATATGACATCAACTATGTAAAACTGCAATTTATGTAAAAGCTACATTGCCCTTTACATCAAATCGCATTCCATTGGAATGGAGTGTCAAAATGGCACAAATGGAATATAAAAGGATATCGCTTTTCAATTGTACACAGCATATTTTTCAGAAACAAGAATTCTTGGTAAAATATTTTTAGCAAAATATTTTTTTTTATTTGTATCTTTCTTTTTATTGTTTTTTTTTTTTTTTTTAAATGCATGCATGCATGTATTACCGTGGTTACAAATGTTGGCACATGAAATCAGATTTTCAAAATGTAGACGTAAGTCAAGCAATACATGTTATAACAGAAAAATAATTAACATGTAACATAGAACATAAAATATTGCCCATATAAATTTCCTCCAGAATTGTAATAAATGAAATACTGCTAAGAGTTACATAGCCCATATTGTTAATCATAATGGATGAGCAGACAGGAATTTTCTTGTATAGAGGGGAAACTAGAAGATTTCCAATTTTTAGCTATAAGATTCCTAGTTGCATTTAAGCAATGAGAAATAATTGTCGCATGATTGAGTGGAATATTTTCCATACCAAGAGACAGCAAGGCAATACCTGGGTCCCATGGGATTGGATATGGGATAATAGCTCTTAATTTAAGATATATTGAATTCCACAGTTTCTGAACATTTCTACAATGCCAAAAAATGTGAAGTAGGGAGCCTATTTCTTTTTTACATCTCCAACAGAGGTTTGTAGAGTTTGGGTAGATTTTTGCTAATCTATATGGTGTTAGGTACCACCTATACATTAGTTTCCTTGCTGTCTCTTGGTGATTGATACATTTGGACGTTCTTGCAGAGAAGGAAAAGGCATAATCCCATGAAGATGATTCATAGATTTTATCCAGTTCTTGCTCCCATTTTATCTGGAATGGTAGTTTGTTTTCGTTATCTAGCAAAATATTATTTAGCAAAATATTTAAGACAAAAAAAAATAACATAATCGAGAATCCAAAACAATTTCACCATGACTGTACTGATAAACGCTGTCCTTTCTAGCATTTCTAGATATTTAACAAAATACTAGAAAAACAACAACAAATTGGCCAGTAGACATCGCCAGGTGGGGCACCGCTCCCAATATGCATTAAAATATGTATTCAAACTAGCCAACCATGCTTCAAACCTATCAGGAATAGGTTGCCATCCAGCAACTTCCCTCACCACACCATGACCATGACCAATGAAGGTTATGGGGCTAGTTCATGGTCGTGTGAATGAGGCCGTAGGCTGCTGAGAGCGGAACTGCTAGATGAAGACTAAAAGTCCACAAACAGTGTACCTGTCATACCCGAAAAGACTTCCAGACTAAATTTTGAAAGTTTGTTCAAAGAGTAGCTATGCTTCAAGATTTTGGCTTACCCAGAAGGACTGTGCTTTATGGCACTATGATCCCGATAAGTTATCTCAATGATCTCAATAAAGGAATCCTCTACAAAACCATTATTTTGAGTAAACCTTACTTTTTCAGATGATCAGTTCCACCAATCTTGTACATATTGGCCAGATTTTTTTAAGAAGACCTCATTCTGAGAAGACTTCTTTTCTTTTCAATTTTGATGGTCATGTTGAAGAGGTTCCCCTTTGCAAATAGTTTAAAAAGGAGAACATAAAATATATCTGGTAAAAACAAAGCAGAATTTGCTCTTCTTGCAAAAATTGATATTAAAAAGGAACCTGTCACCGCATTTGCACATATACAGCCAGTGAAAGGTTCCTATAGAGCCTTATTAAGTGACTAACACCCTTCCTTAAGCTAAAAATTGCTTTCCTTACATCTTCATAAATCACCTTTTGTCTTATATACCCTGGCATAAATGGGGGCGTGTCCTGCTCATCCAGCCCATCCCATCTAATCCTCCCCATATGCCTTATGCCTCCTTACTAGTCACAGTTCATGTCATGTGACCAGAGTGACATCATCTCAGGCCCTTTAGCCCCTTAACAATAGCAAACTGTACACAATGTATGAATCTATGTGATCACATGAAGTCACAGCAGCCTCCATGGACTTCTTCTCTCCCTCCTTCATAGAGGCTGCTGTGATTTTATGTGATCACATACATGAGATACAATTTGCTAAAGTTAGAAGGCCTGTGGTGATGTCACTCTGGTCACATGACATGAATGTAACACAAGGCACCATGTAAAAATATTGACACAGTATTTTCCATATGTACATAGAGGTTTATATGTCTGTAGTTGGCAGTGATGGCAGTGATTTGAAGAGACACAGCGCTGTCAGTCAGGATAATGGGGCGTGGTTCACTGCCAGCCTGACAGAAAAGTCACAAACACCAAACATGAGTCAGAAAAGCTAATTTACATATCAGAAAAACATCTGTAATTAAGGTACAGGGCCTCACTGGCAACTAATATCAGGTGATATGGGGAGGACTTGCAACCCCAGCAGGCATTGTTAGTCAGGGCGGTCAAATCTGGTGACAAGTCTCTACACTTCACTTCCTCTGATGTTGCAAGTGGTGTGCTGTGATCTGAAGAGGACAAAGATTGTCCTTGACCAGTGGTGTCAATGGCTGGAAGGTCCATTGGGATGGGGCGACCAAGAGCTGGAGCAAGGTTTGTATATTCCCAAGAATTCCTGACTGGAAAACCCCTGTAAAAAATAAAATTATACATCATACACATTTATGCATTATGAAATTGAAATGTGGAAAATATAACCTTCCCTGAAAAACACAAACACCATTCCAAAAGTGAAATAAAAAGTTTACGAATGTAAGAATCTTTCTCTTTTCTGTGTCCCTGCTTAGTTCATTTAAACATAGTAAAAATAATATAGGTTTTACCAGATTTTTGTGGTAAAATTGGGGGCCTCGGCTTATACTTGGGTCAGCTTAAACTCAAGTATATACGGGTAATCATAAAAAGATAACCATAAAATCTGTAGAATATGTTCTCACTATCATCTTGGTATTGGTAGTGATAATCCCCTTTCATGGAAGGATTGCTTGCTGAATAACCACATTTTTAAAGTACATTTTAAGCACATTCACCTCTTTTAGATTAAAGATGTAAATTACTGTCATTTGTTACATTTCGCCTTACAGAATATAATTTTGGTTAAAATTGTCCACTTTCATTTAATTCTATAGTCGTCTTTAGATGAATCGTCAGTTTGTTGTGTGTTTCTGCTGGAAATATCTGGAATATTTGAGCTACTTTTTAGAGTGAACACAAAGCAGAATAATATTTCAGCTGTCAAACATGCAGTCATTATTTTGTGCCTTCTCTCTCTTTCAGCTTTTCCATTGTGATGTGGGAGCTCCTGACTCAGAAAAAGCCTTTTGTGGGTAAATATACTTTTTACGCCTTTTATGTCACATTTACATTTCTGCAATGTGTCCACCTAAATGGGAAGTGGAGTACACATAAATATATACTGTGACTGCATGTAATGAAAGTGAACTGAAGGAAAGTAAAAATAAATGCTGTGTGATACCATTGGAAGGTGCAGTGGTTATAGAACGGGTTTACTTCTGAAGTATAGATCTGTTTTCATAGTTTTTGCCTGCAGGAAATCACATTTGTCTACTACAGGATTTACTTGTTTATTAAAAGTACATCCTAAAAATATAGTTGGGTCGATGTACTAAGACTGGCATTGTGAACCAATCTAAATCAATGGTGCATCCCATGTTTGACGTTCCGACGTCATAGTAACACTCGTGCACCCGAATTGAGATCTAACGCTGCATACATTTTAGCTAAAACCTTTCTCAATTTCTTCTAATATTTGGGCCGATGTATTAAGATTGCTGTTATTAACCAGTTTTAATCAACTGTAAAACTGATGTGTGACACACCGGAATAACTAAGGGGTTTTGATCTCTTAGTAATTCTGATATAGCATGTGTGCACCAGAATTGAAATCCATGGCAGGACCGAACTTATATAGTTGGGCCAATGTATTAAGATAGCCATCGTAAATCATTGGTGCGGCCAAGGTGCGAATTACCGGTACTAAGAGGTTCCAACCTCTTAGTAATTCTGACGTAGCATACGTGCACCAAAATTGAGATCCATGCAAGGTCCAACCCTGCATAAATTTCAGCTTACACGGTTCTCAGTTTCTTGCCATGCCACATCCAATTTTGTGGATGTAAGTCGTGTGCATGGTGCAAAAGGGTAAAAAGTTGTGGCCAGAATTGGGACAAAAGGATTTAAATATTTTTCAAACTTAGCTCCTAAGGATTGGCCAGTAACATAATAAAGCATATGTTCTTCCTTTTACCCCAATGCTGCCTGCCCACCAGGGGTCCCAATCTCTGCACCGAGTATGTGACTGGTGCAGCTAATCAGGGCTAAGAAGAGATATACAGTATACATCAGCACTGGATTGGCTTGCCACAGCATAATAGTGATCGGGGACCCTGGGCAATGTGCAGTGATGTATGGTCAAAAGAAACAGAGCAAAGTATACTTTATTATGTTACTCTCCAGTGCTACAGAGATACATTTGACAAAAGAAAATAACTTGGGTAACCCCTATAATTTAATAATTTAAATGAAAGGTTATATCATTTAATAGAATGTAAATAAGGACATTGAATAGAATAAAACAGACTCTATACCTGTAGGCACCAGCATGATGACTGTGATAGTTAAAGTAGCAGCGGGGCAGCGGCCTCCCTTGGAGGACATTTCTGAAAACCGTCCTTTGGAATGTCATCAGATGATCGACTTAATGAAGAGATGCTGGAACCAAGATGCCAATAAAAGGCCTACTTTCTCTGGTTTGTATCATTTTAATTCAAGTCAAGTAGAAGCAGTCCATCCATGTTTTACCTAGTCAACCATAAAATTGTGTAGGCAGAATGGAATACTGTATCTTGTCTGGATAATATATGGCCAGTGTAGATTCCACCTGTTGTCAATATCTACTTTTTGTCGGCTACTAAAGCCAGATCTAGGATGATCCACTATCTCAGTATTGGTGAAAACATTTTTCAGGACAAACTTTCTAATGACATTTGCGGATGTAGTTGTTTCACATTACTTGTTATGTATTATTAGGTTAATGATACATTAATGAGTAAACATTATTTTTATAGTCAATTGCCGGAAGTCTTGCAGGATCTAGGACAGTGATGGCAAACCTTTTAGATCATGAGTGCCCAAACTTCAACCAAAAGCCACCTTTATATGGCAAAGCGCCAGCACAGCAATTTAGGCAGTAATTTATTGTTGAGAACTCCAACTCAGTTGTAAAGAGGAGGGCAAATCAGGGTTATTGCAGCTTCTTTCCTATACAAGAGGAATCGTAGGGCCAGCATTGTTTGAACCATGTATGGTGAATTCTATTCTGGGGTGATGGCCTGGGTGCCCACATAAGAAGCTCCGAGTGCCGCCTCTGGCACCCATGCCATAGGTTCGCCACCACTGATCTAGGACATCAGGGTAAGTTCAGCTTATGAGCCCAGATCTAGTCATATATTCCCTCATTTACTTACATACAGATGTGTTTTAGATAAATCTTCTGGTTAGTGGAATGCCTTACACCAGGATCCTGTGTAATGTGTAATTAGGAGCACCCCCACACAACAATCTGTCCATTTGACTTCAAGCAACTCTATTACAGCCTTCTTGCCACATGGTCTGGAGCTCCCTCTACAATAGCCATTGTGTTGTTTAGTCTGGAGAGTTCTCATTCAAAATTAGTCTTGCTTTGCAGTTTGCACCCCACCGTCTGGAGCACCCCAAGAAATTGAAGTCTGACTGTTTCTGATGGGGTGTAGTGTTGGACTGGACAACAGGGTGATTCAGACCCAATTTAAAGGCTACAACTCAAATTGGAGGGCACTCTGGACTATTTTCTAGGAATTGTGTAGGGTGTGCCACCAGGATACATTTTATCTGGTGGGCCCAAGGAACTCCAGTCCTACACTATTGGGGTATACACCAACAGTGTGATGTTATGGTTAGCGCTCCTGATTATAGTTTGTCTGATTCCATGGTCTGGGGTGTCCCATGTAACAGTAATCTGGTTGTGTCATGTAGGTGGCCTCTGTAACAGTTGGCTTATGTATGCTATGTTGCCTGTTACAAATGTTTTACAGATCTTTTTTTCTCCAGATATCATTGTTGAATCGCACATGTTACTCTGCTTGGTGCAAAGTCCTCTCCCAGTACATGACTCCACAGGGTCTCGTGGTGAACATGATTCGGTTAAATCTCCTGCTTCAGTACTGCCAAATGGAAATGACGATGTAAGTGATTTAAAGCTTTAGACTCATTAGGTTATTTAACACTAACCTTATATACTTGTGTATAAGCTGAATATATCAGCAGAATAAATGTGCCGAAAAACTCAACTAGGCTCATACATGAGTGTATAAAAAATGCCTGATGACGTCATAGTGCGTGCAGGTGGGTAGTGCGCATGGATGTTCCCTGCCCGCTGTTACACACAAAGAGAAGGAAGAAAAGTTGTGAGGAGCGTCAGGGAGCACCAGAAGGGGAGTATGTTTTTATATGCTGAGGGTCGACAGGGCATTTCATAAGCGGGTGGGGAGGTCTGAGTACTGGGGGCATTTCATCAGCAAAGGGAGATGGCTGCATGGGGCATTTCATCAGTGGGGGGTTGGCTGCATGGGCCATTTCATAAAAAGGGGGGGCCGGCTACATGGGGTATCTCATCAGTAGTGGGGCTGGCTGCATGGAGAATTTTCATCAGTGGGGGGGGGGGCTGTCTACATGTGGCATTTCATACGTAGGGGTGGCTGGCTGCATGGGGCATTTCATCAGTAGGGGGGGGCTGTGATGAATGCATTTTCCATTGTAGGCTTATACTCGAGTCAGTAAGTTTCCCAGTTATTTGTGGTAAAATTAGGGATCTTGGCTTATACAAAAGTTGACTTCTACTTAAGTATTAGAGATGAGCGAACATGCTCGTCCGAGCTTGATGCTCGGTCGAGCATTAGGGTACTCGAAACTGCTCGTTACTCGGACGAATACTTCGCCCGCTCGAGAAAATGGCAGCTCCCGCCGTTTTGCTTTTTGGCGGCCAGAAACAGAGCCAATCACAAGCCAGGAGACTCTGCACTCCACCCAGCATGACGTGGTACCCTTACACGTCGATAGCAGTGGTTGGCTGGCCAGATCAGGTGACCCTGGGATAGACTAGCCGCTGGCCGCGCTGCTCGGATCATTCTGTCTCTGGATGCCGCTAGGGAGAGAGCTGCTGCTGGTCAGGGAAAGCGTTAGGGTGTTCTATTAGCTTACTGTTAGGCAGGAGTGATTCTCAAAGAACCCAACAGCCCTTCTTAGGGCTACAATAACGTTCTACTTTTTTTATTTTAATTTGCATCTATTACCATTTTGTGAGGAATTAGCAGGGGGACTTGCTACCGTTGTGTTTAGCTCTTAGTGGCACACATATCCATAGCAAAGACCAAAGTGGGAAAATTCAGTAGGGGTTGGATTTCTATTAGGCAATAACTCAGTGTCATCTCATCTGGCATAGTAGTGTGCTTCCTTTGATACTTGGCTAGAAAATAGCCATAGGAGAATACAAACAGCTTCTTGAAGCCTACAGTAGCGTTCTATATATTTGATTTCTGGTTGATCTGCTGGTGGCTGTAGTTTCTGCAGTGCATGTACTTGCCAATTCTGAGCAATTTGTAGTGAGACTTGCGACCGCTGTGTTCTGCGCTTAGTGGCGCACATATCCATAGCAAAGGCCGAAGTGGCAAAATTCAGTAGGGGTTGGATTTCTATTAGGCAATAACTCAGTGTCATCTCATCTGGCATAGTAGTGTGCTTCCTTTGATACTTGGCTAGAAAATAGCCATAGGAGAATACAAACAGCTTCTTGAAGCCTACAGTAGCGTTCTATATATTTGATTTCTGGTTGATCTGCTGGTGGCTGTAGTTTCTGCAGTGCATGTACTTGCCAATTCTGAGCAATTTGTAGTGAGACTTGCGACCGCTGTGTTCTGCGCTTAGTGGCGCACATATCCATAGCAAAGGCCGAAGTGGCAAAATTCAGTAGGGGTTGGATTTCTATTAGGCAATAACTCAGTGTCATCTCATCTGGCATAGTAGTGTGCTTCCTTTGATACTTGGCTAGAAAATAGCCATAGGAGAATACAAACAGCTTCTTGAAGCCTACAGTAGCGTTCTATATATTTGATTTCTGGTTGATCTGCTGGTGGCTGTAGTTTCTGCAGTGCATGTACTTGCCAATTCTGAGCAATTTGTAGTGAGACTTGCGACCGCTGTGTTCTGCGCTTAGTGGCGCACATATCCATAGCAAAGGCCGAAGTGGCAAAATTCAGTAGGGGTTGGATTTCTATTAGGCAATAACTCAGTGTCATCTCATCTGGCATAGTAGTGTGCTTCCTTTGATACTTGGCTAGAAAATAGCCATAGGAGAATACAAACAGCTTCTTGAAGCCTACAGTAGCGTTCTATATATTTGATTTCTGGTTGATCTGCTGGTGGCTGTAGTTTCTGCAGTGCATGTACTTGCCAATTCTGAGCAATTTGTAGTGAGACTTGCGACCGCTGTGTTCTGCGCTTAGTGGCGCACATATCCATAGCAAAGGCCGAAGTGGCAAAATTCAGTAGGGGTTGGATTTCTATTAGGCAATAACTCAGTGTCATCTCATCTGGCATAGTAGTGTGCTTCCTTTGATACTTGGCTAGAAAATAGCCATAGGAGAATACAAACAGCTTCTTGAAGCCTACAGTAGCGTTCTATATATTTGATTTCTGGTTGATCTGCTGGTGGCTGTAGTTTCTGCAGTGCATGTACTTGCCAATTCTAAGCAATTTGTAGTGAGACTTGCGACCGCTGTGTTCTGTGCTTAGTGGCGCACATATCCATAGCAAAGGCCGAAGTGGCAAAATTCAGTAGGGGTTGGATTTCTATTAGGCACTAACTCAGTGTCATCTCATCTGGCATAGTAGTGTGCTTCCTTTGATACTTGGCTAGAAAATAGCCATAGCAATAGGATAGGATTGTTTGGTTTTAAAAACTCAAAAAAAAACAAAAAACACAAAAAAAAAAAAAAAACACAAAAAAACACAAAAAAAAACAAAAAGAAGTAAAAAAAAAAAAAAAGTTATAACTCTCATTTTAAAAATGTTTAACCCGAGGGCTAGGGGTAGAGGACGAGGGCGGGGACGTGGGCGTCCAACTACTGCAGGGGTCAGAGGCCGTGGTCCTGGGCGGGGTGAGACACCACCTGCTGATGAGGGAGCAGGGGAACGCCGCAGAGCTACACTCCCTAGGTTCATGTCTGAAGTTACTGGGACTCGTGGTAGAGCACTGTTGAGGCCAGAACAGTGCGAACAGGTGATGTCGTGGATTGCTGACAATGCTTCGAGCAATTTGTCCACCACCAGTCAGTCTTCCACGCAGTCCACCCATGTCACCGAAATCCCCACTCCTCCAGCTCCTGCACCTCAGCCTCCTCCCCCCCAGTCTGCCCCCTCCCAGGAAAATTTGCCATTTGAACCGGCATACTCTGAGGAACTGTTTTCTGGACCCTTCCCACAGTCACAAACCACTTGTCCGGTTGCTGCTGAGCAATTTTCCGATGCCCAGGTTTTCCACCAGTCACAGTCTGTGGGTGATGATGACCTTCTTGACGTAGTGGAAGTGTGTAAAGAGGTGTCCGACGATGAGGAGACACGGTTGTCAGACAGTGGGGAAGTTGTTGTCAGGGCAGGAAGTCCGAGGGGGGAGCAGACTGAGGGATCGGAGGATGATGAGGTGACAGACCCAAGCTGGGTTGAGAGGCCGGGTGAACACAGTGCTTCTGAGACGGAGGAGAGTCCTCGACCTGAACAGGTTGGAAGAGGCAGTGGTGGGGCCAGACGGAGAGGCAGGGCCAGAGCTGGTGCATCAGCGCCACTGTCAACTAGTGAAGCTCCCGTGGTGAGGGCTCTTGCGGCGAGGGCTAGATCTTCAGAAGTGTGGAGGTTCTTTAAGGAAACACCGGATGACCGACGGACTGTGGTGTGCAACATTTGCCAAACCAGGCTCAGCAGGGGTTCCACCACTACTAGCTTAACTACCACCAGTATGCGCAGGCATATGAATGCTAAGCACCCCACTCAGTGGCAACAAGCCCGTTCACCTCCGGCCGTGCACACCACTGCTCCTTCCCCTGTGTCAGCTGCTAGTCAGCCCCCTGCCCAGGACCCTGGCACAAAAACCCCATCGTCGCCTCCACGATCCTCCACAGCATCCACCAGCGTTCAGCTCTCCATACCCCAGACGCTGGAGCGGAAACGCAAATATAGTGCAACCCACCCGCACGCCCAAGCCCTTAATGTGCACATCTCCAGATTGCTTAGCCTGGAGATGCTGCCCTATAGGCTAGTAGAGACCGAGGCCTTTCGCAACCTCATGGCGGCGGCCGCCCCTCGGTATTCGGTCCCCAGCCGCCACTACTTTTCCCGATGTGCCGTCCCAGCCCTGCACCAGCACGTGTCAGACAACATCATCCGTGCCCTGACCAACGCCGTTTCTGACAAGGTCCACCTGACCACGGACACGTGGACGAGTGCTGCCGGGCAGGGCCACTATATATCGCTGACGGCACATTGGGTTAACTTGGTGGAGGCTGGGACCGAGTCTGACCCTGGGGCTGCTCATATACTGCCGACGCCGAGGATTGCGGGGCCTACCTCGGTCCAGGTGTTTCAGGCCTACTATGCCTCCTCCTCCTCCCACCCCTCCTCCACCTCCTCCTCCGAACTACCATCCGTGGGCACGGCGCCATCAGTCGGTAGCTCTAGGCACAGCAGCAGTGCCGTCGCTAAGCGACAGCAGGCGGTGCTCAAACTGCTGAGCCTAGGCGACAAAAGGCACACCGCCCAAGAGCTATTACAGGGCATCACGGCGCAGACTGATCTGTGGCTGGCACCGCTGAACCTCAAGCCGGGAATGGTTGTGTGTGACAACGGCCGTAACCTGGTGGCGGCTCTGCAACTCGGCAGACTGACACATGTGCCATGCCTGGCCCATGTGTTAAATCTGATAGTGCAGCGTTTCCTCAAGACATACCCCAATCTGTCTGATTTGCTCACGAAGGTGCGCCGCATCTGTGCGCATTTCAGGAAGTCCAGCCCAGATGCTGCCACTCTCAGGGCAGCGCAGCGCCGCCTCCAACTGCCCGCTCACCGACTGTTGTGCGACGTGCCCACGAGGTGGAATTCAACACTGACCATGTTATCCAGAGTTTACCAGCAGCGCAGAGCGATTGTAGACTGCCAGATGTCAACTTCCACCAGAACTGGTAGTCAGGTCAGTCAGCTTCCTCAAGTCTACAATGAGGAGTGGACGTGGATGTCTGATATCTGTCAGGTGCTGAGTAACTTTGAGGAGTCAACACAGATGGTCAGTGGCGATGCCGCCATCATCAGCCTCACCATCCCGCTGCTTGGCCTGTTGAAAAACTCTCTGGTCAGCATGAAGTCGGAAGCTTTGCGCTCGTCACAAGAGACGGGGGAAGAATATTCCCTTGTTGATAGCCAAAGCACCCTCAGGTCTGTTTCTCAGCGCATATCGGAGGAGGTGGAGGTGGAGGAGGATGAGGAGGAAGAGGAGGAGAATGTTGGCGAGACACAAGAGGGGACCATTGTTGAGTCCTTCACTGTTCAGCGTGTATGGGCAGAAGAAGAGGAGTTGGAGGAGTTGGAGGAGGAGGAAATGGACAGTCAGGCCAGTGAGGGGAGTGAATTCTTACGCGTTGGTACTCTGGCGCATATGGCAGATTTCATGCTAGGCTGCCTATCCCGTGACCCTCGCGTTCAAAGAATTTATTCCAGCACCGATTACTGGGTGTTCACTCTCCTGGACCCACGGTACAAGCAAAATCTTCCCACTCTCATCCCTGCAGAGGAAAGGAGTGTGAGAATGCATGAATACCAGCAGGCCCTGGTGCACAAGCTGAAACAGTATTTCCCTTCTGACAGCGCTAGCGGCAGAGTGCGTAGTTCTGCGGGACAAGTAGCGAGGGAGAGTAGGCGAGCAGGCAGCTTGTCCAGCACTGGCAAGGGTACGCTTTACAAGGCTTTTGCCAGCTTTATGTCACCCCAGCAAGACACTGTCACCTGTCCCCAGTCTCGGCAGAGTAGGGCTGATCTTTACAGAAAGATGGTGAGGGAGTACGTAGCTGACCATACCATCGTCCTAAATGATCACACAGCTCCCTACAACTACTGGGTTTCAAAGCTGGACATGTGGCACGAACTGGCGCTGTACGCCTTGGAGGTTCTTGCCTGCCCTGCCGCTAGCGTCTTGTCCGAGCGGGTTTTCAGTGCAGCTGGTGGCATCATCACCGATAAGCGTACACGCCTGTCGACTGACAGCGCTGACAGGCTGACGCTTATTAAAATGAATAAAGGCTGGATTTCTCAGAATTTCCAATCTCCACCAGGTGAAGGAAGCTCAACCTGAATAATTGATCCACTCCTCCTCCTCCTCCTCATTTTCCTCCTTCTCCTCCTCTTTGTACAGTAAAGCAGAGGAAAATGGCTATTTTTTGACAGGGCCCACTGGCTCTTGCTATAGTACTTCATGCATTTAATTTTTCTGGAGGGCCACCTACCCGGTCCTCTGTTTGAAACAATTTTTGTGAGTGCCACATACAGGCACTCAATCTATTCCATTTTTCTGGAGGGCCACCTACCCGGTCCTCTGTTTTAAAAAATTTTTGGGACTGCCACATACAGGCACTCAATCTATTCCATTTTACTGGAGGGCCACCTACCTGCTCCTCTGGTTTGAAACATTTTTGGGACTGCCACATACAGGCACTCAATCTATTCCATTTTACTGCAGGGCCACCTACCTGCTCCTCTGGTTTGAACAATTTTTGGGACTGCCACATACAGGCACTCAATCTATTCCATTTTACTGGAGGGCCACCTACCTGCTCCTCTGGTTTGAAACATTTTTGGGACTGCCACATACAGGCACTCAATCTATTCCATTTTACTGCAGGGCCACCTACCTGCTCCTCTGGTTTGAACAATTTTTGGGACTGCCACATACAGGCACTCAATCTATTCCATTTTACTGGAGGGCCACCTACCTGCTCCTCTGGTTTGAAACATTTTTGGGACTGCCACATACAGGCACTCAATCTATTCCATTTTACTGCAGGGCCACCTACCTGCTCCTCTGGTTTGAAGAATTTTTGGGACTGCCACATACAGGCACTCAATCTATTCCATTTTACTGGAGGGCCACCTACCTGCTCCTCTGGTTTGAAGAATTTTTGGGACTGCCACATACAGGCACTCAATCTATTCCATTTTACTGGAGGGCCACCTACCTGCTCCTCTGGTTTGAAACATTTTTGGGACTGCCACATACAGGCACTCAATCTATTCCATTTTACTGGAGGGCCACCTACCTGCTCCTCTGGTTTGAAAAATGTTTGGGACTGCCACATACAGGCACTATCCAAATTAAATTGTCTCCATAGCAGCCTCCACACGTTGTCTCCATTGCTACCTCCAAAAGTCGTCCATATAGCTGCCTCCATACATCGTCCCTTTATCAAACGAGGTGTGTCAGGCAGAAATTTGGGTTGTTTTCATGGATTCCACATCAAAGTTGTTAACTTTGTCGCCACCCTGCTGTGTTATCCACAAAATATACTGGCAAACTTTTACCATTTAGGGATATTATTTCAGCGCTTCTTGCGCATCTGTTTACATTCCCCTCACCCGGCATATCCTAAACTTATAAGAACGCTACTACACTTGATCTTATACAAAAGGTTCTTAGAAGTGCTGTTTGGGGAGTAGCCTAGAGACAGGGGCTTGGATTGGCGAAAGCTCGCCTGGCAGCGGAGCGCCAGCTCCATGCGCATCATGCGCTTCTTGCGCATCTGTTTACATTCCCCTCACCCGCCATATCCCAAACTTATAAGAACGCTACTACACTTAACTTGGTGCAGGCTGGGACCGAGTCTGACCCTGGGGCTGCTCATATACTGGCGACGCAGAGAATTGCGGGGCCTACCTCGGTCCAGGTCTCAAAGGCCTACTATACCTCCTCCCACCCCTCCTCCACCTCCTCCTCCTCCGAATTACCATCCGTGGGCATGGCGCCATCAGTCGGTAGCTCTAGGCACAGCAGCAGTGCCGTCGCTAAGCGACAGCAGGCGGTGCTGAAACTGCTGAGCCTAGGCGATAAAAGGCACACCGCCCAAGAGCTATTACAGGGCATTCCACATCAAAGTTGTTAACTTTGTCGCCACCCTGCTGTGTAATCCACAAAATATACTGGCAAACTTTTACCATTTAGGGATATTATTTCAGCGCTTCTTGCGCATCTGTTTACATTCCCCTCACCCGGCATATCCTAAACTTATAAGAACGCTACTACACTTGATCTTATACAAAAGGTTCTTAGAAGTGCTGTTTGGGGAGTAGCCTAGAAACAGGGGCTTGGATTGGCGAAAGCTCGCCTGGCTGCAGAGCGCCAGCTCCATCACAAGATCCAACTAACATAGTTGCAGCACCTTTAATCTACTACTAGTTCACTGCCTCCATAATAATAATAATCTTTATTTATATAGCGTCATCATATTCTGCAGCGCTTTACAAATCATAGGAAACAAATACAAATGTAATGTAACAGAGCACAACATTTGTATGGAACAACAGGAGTGAGGTCCCTGCTCGCCAGAGCTTACGGTTTATGAAGATGATGGGGTAACACGAGGTAAAAGAATATTTAATGGTCAAGCCATTCTTCTTAGGGAATAGAAAAAAATATAATAAATGGAATTGCTGTCGCTTGAAACACTCAGCCGTCATCTTATATACCAGGTCCAGGGTGAATGGGACTGCAGAGAAGTCTGGTGCCTGTTGGTTGCTGGATAACAGATGGGAGGACGACACAGGACGGGTTAGTAGAAGAGTTAAAACTTCATGCAGTTAATGAGTGTTATAGGCTTGCCTAAAGAAATGGGTTTTAAGAGCACGTTTGAAACTTTGGAGGTTAGGTATTAGTCTGATAGTCCGGGGCAGAGCATTCCATAGAATTGGTGCAGCTCTAGAGAAGTCTTGGAGACGCGAGTGGGAGGTCCGCACTAGGGTAGAGGTTAATCTAAGATCACTGGCGGATCTAAGAGCACGGGTTGGGCGATAGACTGAGATAAGAGAGGAGAGGTAGGGGGGTGCAGCATTATACAGAGCTTTATGGATGAGGGTTATTATTATTTTAAACTATTCGAAAGGAGACTGGCAGCAAGTGCAGCGACTGGCATGAACTGTAAGCATACATGGTCCCCTTATCAAACGAGCTGTGTCAGGCAGAATTTGGGGTTGTTTTCATGGCTTCCATGTTAACTTTGTCGCCACCCTGCTGTGTAATCCACAAAATATACTGGCAAACTTTTATCATGTAGCGATATTATTTGAGCGCTTCTTGCTCACCTCCTTTGGTTCCTCTCTGCCACCCATTGGTTTGAAGCCTGAGTCCATTTAGGGTATGTCGCCATGACACTCTCTAGCCTGCTGCCGCTGCCTCTGCATGCCGTCCCCTATAGTGTCAGGGTCAATTATTGGATGTTTTAGATGCTATCTAGCTTCATTCTGTCACTCTGTCATGGCCATGCTGTTGCCCATAATTTTGGCATAATGGTGCGATTAGGCAGCCTCAGAGGCATCCATGCATGCTGCCCCTGCTGTTTCCTGTCCATTTCCGTGGTGTTTCCATCCTTTTCTGAGGTTCCCAGGTGTTTGGCCAAGCTTCCCTGTGCAGAGCCTTGGTCCCCTTGAAAAATGCTCGAGTCTCCCATTGACTTCAATGGGGTTCGTTATTCGAGACGAGCACTCGAGCATCGGGAAAAGTTCGTCTCGAATAACGAGTACCCGAGCATTTTAGTGTTCGCTCATCTCTATTAAGTATATATGATAAGTTATTCCATAAGATGAACTCACTACAAAGAAGGTTAGCTTGCCAAAGTCCAAAGTTTTCTACTGTAAGTAATATTTTTTATGTGTTCACTTGAGGGAGCAGTAATATAGCACATATATATATAGCAATGAAGCATTCTAAACCACAGAAACACATGGGTCTGTGAGCATTTGGTGCCTGCGCTCATCAAGAAACATCATGACCACCAGTGCCTTAACACAGCTCACAAAACACTAAGGGTGGAGTTATCAAGCCATGGTACATCTACACATCTCTCAGGATATACCAGATATACTCAGGATATCACCAGATATACTAGGAGGTTTCGCTTTGGCCTCTGTTGCGCCACCGTGTGGACTATTCTTTGTAACCCAGCACGGCCCAGTATAAATTGCTCCATATCCACTTGGCCTTGATAAACAATCCTTGAGAAATCACACCTCCCCCCCCCCCCCCCTACTAATTGGTCTTCTCACTAAGCATCCTGTGCACTAATCCTGTCTGTCTTGACACCAAATATCAAGTTTCAGGCATTTCTGCAGTTACACTGACTTTGTATACAAGATAATGGCTGGTGACAATTAGCAGCATATTTATTTTTTTAAATTCTCTTCCCATATAAAGATTGGCTGGACCATTATACATGCTCATATAACACTTGTGTCACCCATTCATCCTCATAGACTGTCATCTCCTCTCAATTTTCCAACTCTATTGTCTTATTTTATTTGTATATATCCCCCATGATTTGTGAAGTGCTGCAGAATATGATGGTGCTAAATAAATAAAGATGATTATTATAATGATAAGTGTGTTGTGATGCTCCATATCAGCTGACTTATTTCGAATCAACTCAAGTATATAATACATACCGATTTTCACATACATATAGGTTAGTCAATGGAAATTTCTATAGCATTCATTTAAGAATCACAAGTTGCTGTGAAAAACATTATTAACTTGAATATTATATTTGTCATCAATACAGAATAGCCCCCCAATTTCCAGTTCGAGTTCTTCAAGCAGTGGTAAGTTTCATTCTAACATGTTTGTGGCTCCTTGACCATAATGAAAATTAGGCATCTCATTTTTAGTACTGGTATGTATTTATGTGTTAGAGAGGCAAAGGGCGCCCCCTATTTACCCAGCTCAGGCATTACTACAATCTTTGTACCCGAAAACTCATTAAACTGGAAAATCTCTTTAAAATTGGATTCTCAAGATCTAACTGTTTTGTGTTTTCTTTCGTTTCCCAAAGATTCCCTTTTTTCTACCTTTCCTAATAAATGAGAATTTTATAATAATTTAGACTTTACTGTAATACCAGTGAAGTTTCAATGCTTCCCAATTGTTGATCTTATACACAATTATAACTTATTCACTTTTTCTTCCATTTAAGGAATAAATAGCTTGCTCATGAAAATTGGAGATATTTCTTGGGTGGATGAAAATAATTTCACTCTGCTTCACTATGCGGTTGCTGAAGGAAACTTTGAGAGGGTGCTCCATTTTCTCAGCCTGAAAGCTAACGTTGACAGCCGTACCTTGAGTGGATCCACACCGCTCATCATGGCAGTGCAGAGAAAGCTACTAGACATATGTGCATGCTTAATAGAGAATGGAGCTGATGTCAACATAACCGATGAAGACAGATGGTCACCATTGCATTTTTCATCCCAGGTTGGAGATGATCGTATAGCTCGGTTATTATTAGATCATGGAGCACGTGTTGATGCATTGGAAAGGGATGAATGGACACCATTGCATTTGGCCTCCCAAAATGGTTTTGAGAATGTTGCCCGTGTACTTTTCACACGTCAAGCCAATCCAAATGCTCAAGACATTGATGGAAAAACACCTTTACATGTGGCTTCCTGTTATGGTCACTATAATATTGTGAAACTTCTAATCGGCCAAGGAGCTGATCCAGACAGTATGCAAAAAAACCATAGGACTCCCCTTCACATTGCTGCGGATAGAGGTTGCTTTCGAGTGGTGCAGCACTTGATCCAAAAAGGAGCCTGTGTGAATTCTGCAGATCACAGCCTCTATACCCCTTTGCACATGGCAGTTGTGAAAAACAAGAATTTGATTTGTAAACACCTCATCAAGCATGGTGCAGATGTAAATGTGAAGAACGGCCAGGGCTGGACGCCATTGCACCTTGCAATATTTAAAGGTCATACTGAGATTATACATTTACTCAAAGACAGCAATGCCCAAGTGGACGTTGTTGGAGATATGACATGGACTCCTCTCCATTTGGCTGTTCGTTACAGTGAAGACTCTATTGTTTCTCTTTTACTAGATATAGGGGCTGACCCAAATGTTGCTGAAATGTCTGGTTGGACACCACTTCATTTCGCTGTTCAAAGGGGCTCTTTCTGTAGTGTTATAAAGCTAATTGAAAACAAAGCTAATGTAGATGCTGAAAACATTTTTGGCTGGACACCATTGCATGTCGCTGTTCTAAATGCTAATGTAACCATTGTAAAGACTTTACTCCGGGCTAATGCTAAACAGAATATAGAGGATAGCAGTGGCTGTACCCCATTACAATTAGCAATAAGGAACCACAAACATAATATTATTTCTCTCCTAGAAGGAGGAGGAGACACCTCTTCCAACAGCTCAGCTGAAGAGGATCTCGGACCTTACCTTCAGTTCCAAGAATAGACTGATATCTGGACTGATGTTACCTTAATCATTTTCTTTTGTTTTATTTTTAAATACGGTAATACAAATGAATCCTGTCTAATTTTGGGCAGAGGTAGGGAAAATGAAAATTGTACTTACCATTTTAGTGGTGCTCTTTGGTACTCTGGCATTACTGGTTGGGCCCAAAGTGTTGGGGTTCATAGGATAGTAACAAAGAACAAGAGACATCTGGTCGTGGTCTAATCGAATGGTGCACTCGGACGTATGAGGAAAATAGAATTTCACTGACTATCAGGTTTTAATGTCACAACAGTTTTGGGGGAAACTATCCCTTTCTCAGGTGTTAAAAGACTGATGAGAATGAAAGAGGGTATTTTACTACTGGGCACCCGGGGGTCAAGTACCATCTGTCATTGGCACTTTTTACCTACCCATGCCTTGGCCCTGGGTGGTTTTCTATGATTTCTGAAAAAAACCCTTTAAGCTTAAGACCTGAGTCCCTGAAATCAGTTTATTGATCAGGCGCCTTGTACGATAACAGACCATCATCTCAAAATTTCAGTTAAAAACCAAGCACTTTGATGGGACCCAATAAATTCTGCTTAAAGTCCTTGAGGTCTCTTGGGCTTTGACGGGAATATTCATGATGAAACATTGGGATATCATTAATATGCAGAAGCTATAACAATAATTTGAATCTAACTCAGTATTACATTTATTGTATAAGGAAGGACCTTTCACCACAGAATCCTGATGAAGTAACTAATGGGGAAATGGTATTGCAAAACCAAGTGGATTATGTTTTCTGCTGCATTTTTTCGTTCTGTTATTCTGTTGCTCTGTTAGCTTCTTCTCTACTTCAGTCCAGTGTTGTACCATCCAACAGTCTTCGGTTGAATACAGTGAATAAAGTGGTGAATGACAATGCATGTGACCAGGGAAACCAATCAATGGCCTCTGTAGTGTTCATTAGATGGTATTGAGAGCAAACTGTGCATGTAATGTTACCAGTCGAGCCTCTAAAGACTAAAAGGAGTGATGACATTGGACAAGTAGAGGAGAAAGCTAAGGTTCTTCTGTTATGTTGTACTGTAAAAAAAATAAAGAAATCACAGAAAATCACTTTGGTTGAAAAATCTTGCAATTCCATAGAAAACTCTGGATGAACAAGCCCTAAATATGTATTTAAATGAATAAAAAAAGCTCTGAACCACAATGATCATGAATGCAAATTGTAAGGGAAGTCAATTGTAAATTACCATTTTAATCCTTATTTGTTATGTTATTACCTATATATTACTCAAACTATGTACAGTTGAAACCAGAAGTTTACATACACTATATAAAAAGACACATCCCGAAATCAGAATCTTTCCCCGTTTTGTGTTTCACATCACTGGGAGCAGACCAAGAGGTAGGAGGAGTTACTGAGAACTAAAGGATTATGGGACTTGTAGTTTCCAGTGGCAGCCATCTTAGTGATAACTCCACATACTTTAGAGAGGCAATAAATTTTGTAAATCATACAATCAAACTATTTAAGCTCCGTTTTGTGACTAATGATATTGAGAATTGTTGTATTCATTTATTTATATCATCATGGGTTTTTGTGCCAGATGTTCATATTCCCGGAATACCCCTTTAAGGCATTTTTATTACTTTTTTCAAAATCAAACGTTTACATACATTTCATCAGAACTGGTACCATTACCCTTAAACTGCAACTTGGGTCAAACTTTTTGGATTCCACAAGCTTCTCACAATAGTTGGTAGGAATTGGGCTCATTCTTCCTGACAGAACTGGTGTAACTGAACCATGTTTATAGCTGCCTTGTTGCACCGACCTTTAAAGCTTTGCCCATAAATTGTCAACAGGATTGAGATCAGGACTGTGATGGCGACTTCAGAACATTGACTTAATCCTTAAAGCATAACTGTTATTTTAGATACTTTTTAATATTGTGTCTGGCGAGATGAGGTGAACATTTTTATAATATGCATGATTAACATCTCCTGATTAATTTAATTAACATTTACCGCTGTGTAAAGAACAGAATAGATGAGAAAGAGACCCCTCTTCAATCCTGTAGACAGATTTGCCGTAGCAATATAGAAGTGGAATTATAACTATAATTAAGGGGCACTTATCAGTCTGTTTTTTTTACAAATTAAAAAGAATGTTCACATCAAAAATCATCTGAAATGATGGTTACACGGTTCTACTTTGCCACTTTGTAACCAGTTTGGCAATAGCTTCGGGTCATTGTCCATTTGAAAGATCTATTTGCACCAAAGATTTAAATCTTTGTCTTGAGATGTTGCCTCAGTATTGCCACAAAATGGGGCTAATTTACTAAGGGTCTGTCGGACGCATTTTCATCGGGTTTCCCGACGATTTCCATTGTGCGTTGAATTGCCCCGGGATTTTGGTGCACATGATCAGATTTTGGCACATCGGTGCCGGCTTGTACCCGACAGAAATCGGGGGTCGCGGCCGTCGGACAGCCCGACGGAATCAGACAAATCGCAGAATTTAAAAAAGGAATTGTGTCGCAAGATCAAGCACTTACCTGCACCAGGAAGAAGCAGGTGAACTCCGGCGGACCTCAGCACTGAAGCAACGGATGCAGGAACTCGGGCACACGAGCTTAGTGACTCACGGCAGACCCGAATCCTCGTCGGACAACTCACCAAAGGATCGCGACAGGAGCGGGTAAGTAAATCTGTCCCAATGTTCTTTCCGCAGGATGCATCTATTTTTTATTTTGTGAAGGGCACCAGTCTCTCTTGCTGCAAAACAACCTCACAACATGCTGCCACCCTGTAATTCTCAGTTGGGATGGTGTTCTCTGGCTTGCAAGTTTTTACCTTTTTCCTCCAATCATAACAATGTTCATTATGGCCAAACATTTCAATTTCAGCTTCATCAGGCCACAGGACACGTCTCTAGTTCTTTTTTCCTTTGTGCATTTTCCTTTGGCTTCTTTCTGGCAGAGTGACCTTTCAGCCAACGTTAATCCATTGCTCGTTTCACTGTGTATAATGATACACTCTTACCATTTTTTAACTTTTCGCCTTAGGTTTATATGCAGATTTTGGATACAAGCATGTTCATCTCTGAGACATATCTATTTCCTGAGATGTATGATGGCTGGATATTCTCATCTTGTTTGTACTTTTGCATAATTGTTTGTAAAGATGAACCAGACAACTTCAGGATTCTGGAAATGGCACCCAAGATTAGTGCAAGACCACAATTCCCTTCCTGATACCTTGGCTAATTTCTTAAGAATATCCCATGATGTTACACAAAGTAGCAGTGTATTTCAGGTGTTCCTTCAAATACTTTCAAATGTGTGTCTCTAATTAACTCAGATGTTGTCAATAAACCATAAGCTACCAAAGACATGACAACCTCCTATGGGCAGTCCCAAAATGTTTAAAAGCATAATAATCCTAGTGTATGTAAACGATTGAATTTTCAGAAAGTCATAAACTGGCTTAAATTTCTTTCTTTCTCATTTTCTAGTATTGGCAAATATAAATAATTTTCATAATCTTATTTTACCTAAACGGGAAAGGTGTATTCTGATTTTATGTTGTATTATGAGAAAAACGTCATATGTGTCTTTTTATACTGTGTATGTAAACTTCTGGTTCAACTGTATGTTTCTAACAGTAAACTATGTAATTGTATAGAGAATCTGGATATGTAATAATGTAAAGTGTGATACACCAGGGTATACAGTATAACTGCACCTATACATGCATGTTGCTGCATACTGAGGATTCTGTGTGGAAAAAACATACGTGTACAAGATTTCCATAAATGTAAATATGTAACCATAAGTTTCACACTGTACATATATATTATGTTATATAAGGAAAATAAAATATACATGTTAAATTATTGTCAAAGATATTCTAGGAATGTAACATGTATAGTTCATGTGAAAAAATGTAAATAAATCTCCAGTTTTACGTAATCCGTGCAAAGTGAAAGCTTAAAGGAGTTGTCCAATTTCAGCAAATAATTGATAATGTTTGTGTAAGTTATACAATGTGCAATACATTTGCAATACAATTCATGTAGCTGTATCCATTTATCACAATTTTCAAGATCTCTGCTTTCTACCTTGTATAGAAAGCTTCTGTGTTTACTTCCAGTGGATAGAAATCTGGTGCAGGTGCATGAGCCGCTAGTATTGATTGTGATATAACAAGCTGTGCACCTGCATGTCCATAACATGGCCATGGACAGATTTCTATCTACAGGAAGTAAAAAAAATATAAGCTTTCTATAGCAGGACAGCAAGCAGAGATCTAGAAAACCACTGGGATTTGATACTGAAAGTATATTGAAAAATGGTATAATTCTTAATTACTCAAATAATATAATTTTTTTGTTGAAAGTGGACAACCCCTTTAATAAAATGTTTTGAAATTTGTAGCATTTATAATTCCCGCATTTACAAGATATCTGCTTCCTGTACAAACAGTGATAGCATATATGGGTTTTAGAGAAGTTTAAATTTCCCTTTCACTGAGACTTTGCCAAGGACACTCCCTTAAAGGACTCTGGAAAAATATGCAAATAACTTTTACAAAATTTGATAAGGAAAACTACGCCTCTTTTACAAGGTAGCTAAAAGAGGTGTGGTTTTCTTTATCCCATCCTAGAAAACTTATTTGCACAAATTATTTGCATATATTCAACAATTTATACACCCACCAATAAAGCATCAACATCTATTTAAAAAACATGTAAGGATCTGAATATTCTCATTCACTGACAGCAGGCACTTCTTGAAAGAGAATTTATCATGAAGTATATATTAAGGATGCTGCAGTTTTCATTATGGAAGGTTGAAGTTGTTTTTACATGAATGCAGAAAACCTTTAAGAATCCAATAGTTTTGTGAAAAATCAATGTGAATGCATGTGAATGCATGTTGTAATGCTGCTGCTTGGGAACAGATGGTAAGATAGAAAAAGAAAGACTAACATGGACAGTTATCCCTAAGCTAGATCCATCTGACTGTCCCTACCTGTTTGCCTATTCTACCCAAAATGGTAGGTGAGGACTGATAGAAGTTTTCTTCCTGCAACAAAGTAAAAACATAGAGACAAAAACAGAACAAACAAACACCAGAGAATGGTTGTACAAATACGGGTAAAAACCGTATCAAATCAGAAAATGCATTACAGAATCAGGAGAAAAACAGATGGTCATAAAACTAGCAAGAGTCAAAAGATCAAATAATATAGCATCTATATATCTATCTATCTATCTATCTATCTATCTATCTACAGCCCAAAAAGTCAACAGGAGACAGATGGGTATGGTAGAAATAAATTAAAAGTCAGGAGTCAGGAGTAAAGTAAGGCTGTATTCAGACTAGGATCATTTGCTGTACTTTATGGATAGAGTATGGTGCTGAAGCTCAAATGGTCATAGTTGTTACCAAAGCAATTTCTTTTCAATAAACTTTGCATTATATGTATAACAGCACAAGTAACTAAAAGAGAATTTATCCTATTAGAGGAAAATTCTTCCTTCTTCACATCTTCTGTTCTACCACATCTACCCTCCTCTTAATAATGTTTTGGAGGGTTGTGGTCATGGACCTGAACAATTTGCCTGCTCCTGTCTAATGTTTGCCCCTTTTCAGGGCAGATAGAAGAGGGAGAGGAGCCTTCTTTACTATTATGGGACAGGTAGAAATCTGAAATAATTGCCCTTTTTAGGTCAGTCAGCATAACCGCATGTTGCTACGCATAGGCTCATAGGCTGCATAGTGCAGTGCCAGTCTTAGTGCTATCTGCTATCTTACGCTACTTACAACATCAGTCTTAGTACTATTTGCATTTACAGTACTAGTCATATTTTCATCATATAGTCGTAGTCATAGTAATATTTGCGTGACACAGCACTACATTCCAGCACCAGTTTTAGTACAGTTTGCATAATACACAACTACATTACAGTAATAGTATTAGTAATATCTGCATCACACAGTATTGCCTTACACCAATGCCTTTGAAATATCTACATCCTAATATTTTTTTATACTTTGGTGTACAGAGCTGTCGCTGGTGTCATTTTTTGTGACTTTTGATGACGTTTTCAATGATACAATTTTTTGGACTGTACGACCTTTTGATCACTTTTTATTGATTTTTTTATATTTGATTCGGTGGATGAGCACCTTATTCCAGGCTGGCAAAGGTTGCTCATTAGAGATGAGCGAGTATACTCGTCCGAGCTTGATGCTCGTTCGAGTATTAAGGTACTCGAAACGGCTCATTGCTCGGACGAGTATTTCCCCTGCTCGAGATCGAGCATTTAATTAAAAAAAACAGTGAAGAACAATGAAGAATGCAATAAAAACAGTGAACACAGGATCATTTAAGTGAAAAACACAGTGAAAAACACAGTGAAGAATAGATTACAGATGTTCGGCACATCTGCTTACTTGTCGGAAAATATGTGCGAAACGGTGCAAACAAAATAGTATGTGAAGAACAATATATATATGTGTGAAGAACAAATTGAAGAACACGGTGAGCAGGACAGAGACACCGGGGAGCTGGATAGAGACATCGGGGCAGCGACAGCACAGAGACATCGGGGCAGCGGCAGCACGGAGACATCGGAGCAGCGGCATCACGGAGACATCGGGGCAGCGGCAGCACAGAGACATCGGGGCAGCGGCAGCACGGAGACATCGGGGCAGCACGGAGACATCGGGGCAGCGGCTGCACGGAGACATCGGGGCAGCGGTAGCACGGAGACATCGGGGCAGCGGCACAGAGACATCGGGAAGGGCAGAGAGATCGGGGAGACTTCAGTGGAAGAAGAGGAGCAGATCCCGGGACAGCGTATCTCCCGACAAGTAAGCAGATGTGCCGAACATCTGCAATCTATTCTTCACTGTGATTTTCACTGCGTTTTTCACTTAAATGATCCTGTGTTCACTGTGTTCACTGTTTTCATTCTATTCTTCACTGTCCTTCACATGTGCTAACTTGTCGGGAGATAATATACGCGCGGAACAGTGAAGAATAGATTGCAGATGTTTGCATACATCTGCTAACTTATGAGAAGACATTCTTTTTCAATTAAATAACAGATTTTATTCCTGAACCATGGTCCCTTTGAAAAATGCTTCAGTCTCCCATTGACTTCAATGGGGCTCGTTATTTGAGACGAGCACTCGAGCATCTGGAAAAGTTTGTCTCGAATAACGAGCACTCGAGCATTTTAGTGCTCGCTCATCTCTTGTGCTCATCCACCAAAATGTGGAGACACCTTGCTTTATTTTACAATTTCTGCCTATTTCTTGGATTATCTATACAGGATCTGAGCCAAAGGTCAAAGGATGTGCACCCAGATATTGCTGTGCTGCCCTGGACTCTCCTATAATCTAGATAGCAAGCTAGACACATCTCATAGAGATGTCACGCTCCATAGACATCCTGTGTAGAGAAGAGGAGGGAATGAGACGGACTTGAATGACAGAGTTATTTTATGTAATGTTTGTTAACAGCTTAGATAAGTTAAAAGGGTTTTCCAGATTCCTTGGAAGCAGGGGTACACAAAATAAAACCCTTCCCTAGCTCCCCGTTCCCCTGTTACTCTGATACTTCTAGTTTCAGGGACCCGTTTAAGCCAATGAAGCCTCCTTGGACCTGGGGACAAGAAAAAAGTGACAACAAATGCTCCTCAGACCACACATGTGACTACCTGTGGTCTGGGGAGACTTCATAATGGCCTAAGCAGGTCTAAAATCCCTGGAGTTCTGACATCCCTGAGTCTGGAAGTATCAGATTGACGGGGTGACTTTTATATAGCACAATGTAAACATAAAGATTTCTTTTTTTCCCACCACTGCCCTTTTGGGATTTAACAGATTCCTGGAAAACCCCTTTAATAGGAAATAATAATAAAGGAATATTAAGGATCATTATTGCCATCATAACAGCAGAAGCCACAATGATGCATAGTAAGGCCTTGTAGTATAAGACAGTAGTGTTACAGTAATAGATTTTATGTCCAATCCTCTGGTTTTTGTACCATGGATAATGAAGCTAAAAAGGGCAAGAAGTTTCTGGGGTTGAGTTGCTGTTCCATGCACGGCCACTATGCTATGTACAGTGCTGTACTTTGTAGGAAGAGGCTCCAGCCTTTATCTGATCACTGCAGTCTCTTCTTACTAATCCTTGAAAACCACCTATAATTAGGGAAGCTTAAAATGAATAGGATACAACTGCCTAGAACAGATACAACTGTAACAAGCTCCCTGATATGAACACACGTAGACCTGCAGAGGTTTTCAAGATTTCATTTAGAGCAAGTAAAATAAAATTGGACAGTCCCTTTAAATATTTTAATTTGCACAGGTTTGTAGAGAGAAAGAGCAGTTCCCTGTCATAGATGAGATCCTTCAGCTATGAGAACTCATTCTGCGGCTGAATACTCTCCGGCATTGCCGTATGACATGAAAAAATAATTTCTCCCATTCACTTTACTACATCACCATGTCAGCTTCAAAATGCCTCATTTGTCTGTCTGGATAAGTGCACAGGTCTATGGAATGAATTTTACACTGTTTCATATAATTTTTTATTTTACAGGCCAGGTTACAGAATATATTAAGTATTGAACCCCCTTCCCCCACCTTCATGTAGTTCTATATGATACATGAAAATGGGATGTTAAATACTGCTCTGTAAAAAATACTAAAGTATATAATTATTGACTATCCTGAATAATTATATCTACAATCTCAAAACACATGAAACACTTTCATCAAGGAACATTTTCAATGAACAACGAAGAGCACAACACTTACGAGATGTTACACTTTGATAAATAGTACGTTAAAGATCACAGCACACACAGGACAAGGGAAAGCTTCCAGATCGGTAAGAGCCGCATTGGTGAGTTCCCTGCTGATGAAAAGAACTGGGGTAGGTCATATCAAAAGTATAGTGCTACAGGTCTAGCATGCTTATTGACTCCACATGGTCAATGCAGGGCTGGATTATAGGGAAGTCTACAAGGGCACGTGCCCCGGGGCCCCCATCACTTTACAAGGGGGCTCCTACCAGCAATGTGAGCTGACTGTCACTGGGATAGCAGGTACTGCATAGCATAACTGCATAGCAGGTAATGGCTCTTTAAGAGAGAGTGTGCCCTTCCAGTACACATGGACTCAATCACATTCTGCATGCATAATGCTTTTCAGGAGTTGCACAGCATGCAGAGTGACACCTGATCCCCCTTAGTGCCTAACACTGGTTTGCTGAAGTGGTTGCCATCCAAGTTCTAACCAATCAGTGCTAGGTTAAGTTCCTCACAGATTGCTGTACCTGATCAGTGAGAGGAGAAAATTCTCAGGGAAGCAGGGGCACATGGGACTGGCATTTCAACTAGTAATATTGCCACTGAAATTTTGCCAGCTAGTCTAGCGTGTAAGTGGGAGAAAGTTTATAATATTAATGATAATTTAGAATAATAATGTGAAATCCCATCTGGGCTACATTCAGTGGGGGCTCCCACCAAATTTTGTGCCTCCACCTACCTTACTCCGACCGTAGGTCTATGGCATGGCCAGAAGTAGCCGATTATAACCCTTGACCATTTCCATTAGGGCAATAGAAATGAATAGAGCAGCTCATTTAACTGGAAATTGATGTTCAGTTGCTCTGTTCTTTTGGCTGTGCAACAAACCCTTGTTCTTGTAATCGGTGGGGGCCCCACTACTAATCCAATTGCAGGGAGTGCACATAGCACTTATTAGAATAATTTGAAAAGTTGATATTAGAAGGAATGGATATTAGAAGAAGGAGGTAATGGATAACAAATATAAGATGATTACCACAGTACATAATAATAATAATAATAATCATGTTTCGTAATTCACGAAAACTGGGTTGTACTTGTTGCGGCGTGGTATCACTAGGTCGTTCCACAGGTGCAACTTTATCTACGGTGGCAGCCAAGGCGAGGTACACAGACACTAGGCAAAAGCAAAGTCGGGGACAGGTAGAAGGAAGAGACAGGCTCAGAGTCGGTGATGTAGCGGTAGGTCAGGACAGGCAGCATGGGATCGAAGTCAGGAACAGAATCGAGGTCACAACAGAAAATCGGGATAATCGCAAAAGGCAAGTAATACAGCTTTCCCTCAGGCACAGAGCACACAGATCCAGCAGGGGACACAGAAGGGGCTGGGAATTTATCAGGGAAAGTGGGTAGCCAGCACCAATTTTCAGCACACTGGCAATTTAAATCTTAGCAAGCCGGTGGATGCCCCCTAGGAGACAGGGACGCGCATGCCAGACTGCGGGATATGGGTCGCAGGGGCACCGTGAAACTGTCCACATCTATTCATCAAGCACAGTCCACAGTACCAACACAGAACCGGACTATAAATTCTCTGCCACTTCTTCCTGTGCCTCTTCCAATCTGTTGCACATGATGCTGTGCACACCGTACTCCAATATCATTGCTTTGGCTTATCTTTATGATTAGGGATTAGCCGAACCACAATTTTCAGATCTGTGGCGAGTCCTTTAAATGCCAGCAGCATGGAATGCAGACCCACTGCGATTGGGTCTGGGTTTGGGTATAACAATCCAGCTTTTGCATGAGGTTCTGCCAAACTTGCCAAAACTGAACCTGAACGGGTCTGCTTATTACAATTTATGATATATCACGTAGGGTAGTAACAATCTTGCTGTAACATTTCTTATATCTTGTGCTCTTCTCTTAGTTGCTCAATTTATAGTCTGTTGAAGGCTTCTCTGAGATCTGAAAGCTTGGAATTATTCTCGTTAACCAAGAATGGTCTCAGAACGTTAGCACTTGTATTTTACACAAACGTATTAAACATCCCATATGACTTTTTTGCATTGCATTTTTCCAATAGACTGTATCACAGATTGTATCAGATCCCATGGGTCTCAATGAATCGATAAATTCCTCAATGTCAAAGTCAAAAGTAAATTATCAAATTGATCTATGTTAGTTATAATAGTGAGGAGCGCTCCAAGCATAATCCACCTGGTATAGGACCTTAACAATGTTCTCTTTTCTATTCTTTGAATCTTGACAAAACAACTATATAATATAGTGTAGTCTGCTCGAAACTTCACATAAATTTGATAAAGACAGAGAAATTTCTCATAAAGCAATTCAACGTAATATCATTACTTGCTAACTAGAGATGAGCGAACACTAAAATGCTCGGGTACTCGTTATTCGAGACGAACTTTTCCCGATGCTCGAGTGCTCGTCTCGAATAACGAACCCCATTGAAGTCAATGGGAGACTCGAGCATTTTTCAAGGGAAGCTTGGCCAAACACCTGGGAACCTCAGAAAAGGATGGAAACACCACGGAAATGGACAGGAAACAGCAGGGGCAGCATGCATGGATGCCTCTGAGGCTGCCTAATCGCACCATTATGCCAAAATTATGGGCAACAGCATGGCCATGACAGAGTGACAGAATGAAGCTAGATAGCATCTAAAACATCCAATAATTGACCCTGACACTATAGGGGACGGCATGCAGAGGCAGCGGCAGCAGGCTAGAGAGTGTCATGGCGACATACCCTAAATGGACTCAGGCTTCAAACCAATGGGTGGCAGAGAGGAACCAAAGGAGGTGAGCAAGAAGCGCTCAAATAATATCGGTACATGATAAAAGTTTGCCAGTATATTTTGTGGATTACACAGCAGGGTGGCGACAAAGTTAACATGGAAGCCATGAAAACAACCCAAAATTCTGCCTGACACAGCTCGTTTGATAAGGGGACCATGTATGGAGGCAGTGAACTAGTAGTAGATTAAAGGTGCTGCAGTTAAAACTATGTTAGTTGGATCTTGGCATGGAGCTGGCGCTCCGCTGCCAGGCGAGCTTTCGCCAATCCAAGCCCCTGTCTATAGGCTACTCCCCAAACAGCACTTCTAAGAACCTTTTGTATAAGATCAAGTGTAGTAGCGTTCTTATAAGTTTAGGATATGGCGGGTGAGGGGAATGTAAACAGATGCGCAAGAAGCGCTGAAATAATATCCCTAAATGGTAAAAGTTTGCAAGTATATTTTGTGGATTACACAGCAGGGTGGCGACAAAGTTAACAACTTTGATGTGGAATGCCCTGTAATAGCTCTTGGGCGGTGTGCCTTTTATCGCCTAGGCTCAGCAGTTTCAGCACCGCCTGCTGTCGCTTAGCGACGGCACTGCTGCTGTGCCTAGAGCTACCGACTGATGGCGCCATGCCCACGGATGGTAATTCGGAGGAGGAGGAGGTGGAGGAGGGGTGGGAGGAGGTATAGTAGGCCTTTGAGACCTGGACCGAGGTAGGCCCCGCAATTCTCTGCGTCGGCAGTATATGACCAGCCCCAGGGTCAGACTCGGTCCCAGCCTGCACCAAGTTAAGTGTAGTAGCGTTCTTATAAGTTTGGGATATGGCGGGTGAGGGGAATGTAAACAGATGCGCAAGAAGCGCTGAAATAATATCCCTAAATGGTAAAAGTTTGCCAGTATATTTTGTGGATAACACAGCAGGGTGGCGACAAAGTTAACAACTTTGATGTGGAATCCATGAAAACAACCCAAATTTCTGCCTGACACACCTCGTTTGATAAAGGGACGATGTATGGAGGCAGCTATATGGACGACTTTTGGAGGTAGCAATGGAGACAACGTGTGGAGGCTGCTATGGAGACAATTTAATTTGGATAGTGCCTGTATGTGGCAGTCCCAAACATTTTTCAAACCAGAGGAGCAGGTAGGTGGCCCTCCAGTAAAATGGGATAGATTGAGTGCCTGTATGTGGCAGTCCCAAAAATGTTTCAAACCAGAGGAGCAGGTAGGTGGCCCTCCAGTAAAATGGAATAGATTGAGTGCCTGTATGTGGCAGTCCCAAAAATTCTTCAAACCAGAGGAGCAGGTAGGTGGCCCTGCAGTAAAATGGAATAGATTGAGTGCCTGTATGTGGCAGTCCCAAAAATTGTTCAAACCAGAGGAGCAGGTAGGTGGCCCTGCAGTAAAATGGAATAGATTGAGTGCCTGTATGTGGCAGTCCCAAAAATGTTTCAAACCAGAGGAGCAGGTAGGTGGCCCTCCAGTAAAATGGAATAGATTGAGTGCCTGTATGTGGCAGTCCCAAAAATTGTTCAAACCAGAGGAGCAGGTAGGTGGCCCTGCAGTAAAATGGAATAGATTGAGTGCCTGTATGTGGCAGTCCCAAAAATGTTTCAAACCAGAGGAGCAGGTAGGTGGCCCTCCAGTAAAATGGAATAGATTGAGTGCCTGTATGTGGCAGTCCCAAAAATTGTTCAAACCAGAGGAGCAGGTAGGTGGCCCTGCAGTAAAATGGAATAGATTGAGTGCCTGTATGTGGCAGTCCCAAAAATGTTTCAAACCAGAGGAGCAGGTAGGTGGCCCTCCAGTAAAATGGAATAGATTGAGTGCCTGTATGTGGCAGTCCCAAAAATTGTTCAAACCAGAGGAGCAGGTTGGTGGCCCTGCAGTAAAATGGAATAGATTGAGTGCCTGTATGTGGCAGTCCCAAAAATGTTTCAAACCAGAGGAGCAGGTAGGTGGCCCTCCAGTAAAATGGGATAGATTGAGTGCCTGTATGTGGCAGTCCCAAAAATGTTTCAAACCAGAGGAGCAGGTAGGTGGCCCTCCAGTAAAATGGAATAGATTGAGTGCCTGTATGTGGCAGTCCCAAAAATTCTTCAAACCAGAGGAGCAGGTAGGTGGCCCTCCAGTAAAATGGAATAGATTGAGTGCCTGTATGTGGCAGTCCCAAAAATTGTTCAAACCAGAGGAGCAGGTAGGTGGCCCTGCAGTAAAATGGAATAGATTGAGTGCCTGTATGTGGCAGTCCCAAAAATTGTTCAAACCAGAGGAGCAGGTAGGTGGCCCTGCAGTAAAATGGAATAGATTGAGTGCCTGTATGTGGCAGTCCCAAAAATGTTTCAAACCAGAGGAGCAGGTAGGTGGCCCTCCAGTAAAATGGAATAGATTGAGTGCCTGTATGTGGCAGTCCCAAAAATGTTTCAAACCAGAGGAGCAGGTAGGTGGCCCTCCAGTAAAATGGAATAGATTGAGTGCCTGTATGTGGCAGTCCCAAAAAATTTTTTAAAACAGAGGACCGGGTAGGTGGCCCTCCAGAAAAATGGAATAGATTGAGTGCCTGTATGTGGCACTCACAAAAATTGTTTCAAACAGAGGACCGGGTAGGTGGCCCTCCAGAAAAATTAAATGCATGAAGTACTATAGCAAGAGCCAGTGGGCCCTGTCAAAAAATAGCCATTTTCCTCTGCTTTACTGTACAAAGAGGAGGAGAAGGAGGAAAATGAGGAGGAGGAGGAGGAGTGGATCAATTATTCAGGTTGAGCTTCCTTCACCTGGTGGAGATTGGAAATTCTGAGAAATCCAGCCTTTATTCATTTTAATAAGCGTCAGCCTGTCAGCGCTGTCAGTCGACAGGCGTGTACGCTTATCGGTGATGATGCCACCAGCTGCACTGAAAACCCGCTCGGACAAGACGCTAGCGGCAGGGCAGGCAAGAACCTCCAAGGCGTACAGCGCCAGTTCGTGCCACATGTCCAGCTTTGAAACCCAGTAGTTGTAGGGAGCTGTGTGATCATTTAGGACGATGGTATGGTCAGCTACGTACTCCCTCACCATCTTTCTGTAAAGATCAGCCCTACTCTGCCGAGACTGGGGACAGGTGACAGTGTCTTGCTGGGGTGACATAAAGCTGGCAAAAGCCTTGTAAAGCGTACCCTTGCCAGTGCTGGACAAGCTGCCTGCTCGCCTACTCTCCCTCGCTACTTGTCCCGCAGAACTACGCACTCTGCCGCTAGCGCTGTCAGAAGGGAAATACTGTTTCAGCTTGTGCACCAGGGCCTGCTGGTATTCATGCATTCTCACACTCCTTTCCTCTCCAGGGATGAGAGTGGGAAGATTTTGCTTGTACCGTGGGTCCAGGAGAGTGAACACCCAGTAATCGGTGCTGGAATAAATTCTTTGAACGCGAGGGTCACGGGATAGGCAGCCTAGCATGAAATCTGCCATATGCGCCAGAGTACCAACGCGTAAGAATTCACTCCCCTCACTGGCCTGACTGTCCATTTCCTCCTCCTCCAACTCCTCCAACTCCTCTTCTTCTGCCCATACACGCTGAACAGTGAAGGACTCAACAATGGTCCCCTCTTGTGTCTCGCCAACATTCTCCTCCTCTTCCTCCTCATCCTCCTCCACCTCCACCTCCTCCGATATGCGCTGAGAAACAGACCTCAGGGTGCTTTGGCTATCAACAAGGGAATATTCTTCCCCCGTCTCTTGTGACGAGCGCAAAGCTTCCGACTTCATGCTGACCAGAGAGTTTTTCAACAGGCCAAGCAGCGGGATGGTGAGGCTGATGATGGCGGCATCGCCACTGACCATCTGTGTTGACTCCTCAAAGTTACTCAGCACCTGACAGATATCAGACATCCACGTCCACTCCTCATTGTAGACTTGAGGAAGCTGACTGACCTGACTACCAGTTCTGGTGGAAGTTGACATCTGGCAGTCTACAATCGCTCTGCGCTGCTGGTAAACTCTGGATAACATGGTCAGTGTTGAATTCCACCTCGTGGGCACGTCGCACAACAGTCGGTGAGCGGGCAGTTGGAGGCGGCGCTGCGCTGCCCTGAGAGTGGCAGCATCTGGGCTGGACTTCCTGAAATGCGCACAGATGCGGCGCACCTTCGTGAGCAAATCAGACAGATTGGGGTATGTCTTGAGGAAACGCTGCACTATCAGATTTAACACATGGGCCAGGCATGGCACATGTGTCAGTCTGCCGAGTTGCAGAGCCGCCACCAGGTTACGGCCGTTGTCACACACAACCATTCCCGGCTTGAGGTTCAGCGGTGCCAGCCACAGATCAGTCTGCGCCGTGATGCCCTGTAATAGCTCTTGGGCGGTGTGCCTTTTGTCGCCTAGGCTCAGCAGTTTGAGCACCGCCTGCTGTCGCTTAGCGACGGCACTGCTGCTGTGCCTAGAGCTACCGACTTATGGCGCCGTGCCCACGGATGGTAGTTCGGAGGAGGAGGTGGAGGAGGGGTGGGAGGAGGAGGAGGCATAGTAGGCCTGAAACACCTGGACCGAGGTAGGCCCCGCAATCCTCGGCGTCGGCAGTATATGAGCAGCCCCAGGGTCAGACTCGGTCCCAGCCTCCACCAAGTTAACCCAATGTGCCGTCAGCGATATATAGTGGCCCTGCCCGGCAGCACTCGTCCACGTGTCCGTGGTCAGGTGGACCTTGTCAGAAACGGCGTTGGTCAGGGCACGGATGATGTTGTCTGACACGTGCTGGTGCAGGGCTGGGACGGCACATCGGGAAAAGTAGTGGCGGCTGGGGACCGAATACCGAGGGGCGGCCGCCGCCATGAGGTTGCGAAAGGCCTCGGTCTCTACTAGCCTATAGGGCAGCATCTCCAGGCTAAGCAATCTGGAGATGTGCACATTAAGGGCTTGGGCGTGCGGGTGGGTTGCACTATATTTGCGTTTCCGCTCCAGCGTCTGGGGTATGGAGAGCTGAACGCTAGTGGATGCTGTGGAGGATCGTGGAGGCGACGATGGGGTTTTTGTGCCAGGGTCCTGGGCAGGGGGCTGACTAGCAGCTGACACAGGGGAAGGAGCAGTGGTGTGCACGGCCGGAGGTGAACGGGCTTGTTGCCACTGAGTGGGGTGCTTAGCATTCATATGCCTGCGCATACTGGTGGTAGTTAAGCTAGTAGTGGTGGAACCCCTGCTGAGCCTGGTTTGGCAAATGTTGCACACCACAGTCCGTCGGTCATCCGGTGTTTCCTTAAAGAACCTCCACACTTCTGAAGATCTAGCCCTCGCCGCAAGAGCCCTCACCACGGGAGCTTCACTAGTTGACAGTGGCGCTGATGCACCAGCTCTGGCCCTGCCTCTCCGTCTGGCCCCACCACTGCCTCTTCCAACCTGTTCAGGTCGAGGACTCTCCTCCGTCTCAGAAGCACTGTGTTCACCCGGCCTCTCAACCCAGCTTGGGTCTGTCACCTCATCATCCTCCGATCCCTCAGTCTGCTCCCCCCTCGGACTTCCTGCCCTGACAACAACTTCCCCACTGTCTGACAACCGTGTCTCCTCATCGTCGGACACCTCTTTACACACTTCCACTACGTCAAGAAGGTCATCATCACCCACAGACTGTGACTGGTGGAAAACCTGGGCATCGGAAAATTGCTCAGCAGCAACCGGACAAGTGGTTTGTGACTGTGGGAAGGGTCCAGAAAACAGTTCCTCAGAGTATGCCGGTTCAAATGGCAAATTTTCCTGGGAGGGGGCAGACTGGGGGGGAGGAGGCTGAGGTGCAGGAGCTGGAGGAGTGGGGATTTCGGTGACATGGGTGGACTGCGTGGAAGACTGACTGGTGGTGGACAAATTGCTCGAAGCATTGTCAGCAATCCACGACATCACCTGTTCGCACTGTTCTGGCCTCAACAGTGCTCTACCACGAGTCCCAGTAACTTCAGACATGAACCTAGGGAGTGTAGCTCTGCGGCGTTCCCCTGCTCCCTCATCAGCAGGTGGTGTCTCACCCCGCCCAGGACCACGGCCTCTGACCCCTGCAGTAGTTGGACGCCCACGTCCCCGCCCTCGTCCTCTACCCCTAGCCCTCGGGTTAAACATTTTTAAAATGAGAGTTATAACTTTTTTTTTTTTTTTACTTCTTTTTGTTTTTTTTTGTGTTTTTTTGTGTTTTTTTTTTTTTGTGTTTTTTGTTTTTTTTTGAGTTTTTAAAACCAAACAATCCTATCCTATTGCTATGGCTATTTTCTAGCCAAGTATCAAAGGAAGCACACTACTATGCCAGATGAGATGACACTGAGTTATTGCCTAATAGAAATCCAACCCCTACTGAATTTTCCCACTTCGGCCTTTGCTATGGATATGTGCGCCACTAAGCGCAGAACACAGCGGTCGCAAGTCTCACTACAAATTGCTCAGAATTGGCAAGTACATGCACTGCAGAAACTACAGCCACCAGCAGATCAACCAGAAATCAAATATATAGAACGCTACTGTAGGCTTCAAGAAGCTGTTTGTATTCTCCTATGGCTATTTTCTAGCCAAGTATCAAAGGAAGCACACTACTATGCCAGATGAGATGACACTGAGTTATTGCCTAATAGAAATCCAACCCCTACTGAATTTTGCCACTTCGGCCTTTGCTATGGATATGTGCGCCACTAAGCGCAGAACACAGCGGTCGCAAGTCTCACTACAAATTGCTCAGAATTGGCAAGTACATGCACTGCAGAAACTACAGCCACCAGCAGATCAACCAGAAATCAAATATATAGAACGCTACTGTAGGCTTCAAGAAGCTGTTTGTATTCTCCTATGGCTATTTTCTAGCCAAGTATCAAAGGAAGCACACTACTATGCCAGATGAGATGACACTGAGTTATTGCCTAATAGAAATCCAACCCCTACTGAATTTTGCCACTTCGGCCTTTGCTATGGATATGTGCGCCACTAAGCGCAGAACACAGCGGTCGCAAGTCTCACTACAAATTGCTCAGAATTGGCAAGTACATGCACTGCAGAAACTACAGCCACCAGCAGATCAACCAGAAATCAAATATATAGAACGCTACTGTAGGCTTCAAGAAGCTGTTTGTATTCTCCTATGGCTATTTTCTAGCCAAGTATCAAAGGAAGCACACTACTATGCCAGATGAGATGACACTGAGTTATTGCCTAATAGAAATCCAACCCCTACTGAATTTTCCCACTTCGGTCTTTGCTATGGATATGTGTGCCACTAAGAGCTAAACACAACGGTAGCAAGTCCCCCTGCTAATTCCTCACAAAATGGTAAAAGATGCAAATTAAAATAAAAAAAGTAGAACGTTATTGTAGCCCTAAGAAGGGCTGTTGGGTTCTTTGAGAATCACTCCTGCCTAACAGTAAGCTAATAGAACACCCTAACGCTTTCCCTGACCAGCAGCAGCTCTCTCCCTAGCGGCATCCAGAGACAGAATGATCCGAGCAGCGCGGCCAGCGGCTAGTCTATCCCAGGGTCACCTGATCTGGCCAGCCAACCACTGCTATCGACGTGTAAGGGTACCACGTCATGCTGGGTGGAGTGCAGAGTCTCCTGGCTTGTGATTGGCTCTGTTTTTGGCCGCCAAAAAGCAAAACGGCGGGAGCTGCCATTTTCTCGAGCGGGCGAAGTATTCGTCCGAGTAACGAGCAGTTTCGAGTACCCTAATGCTCGACCGAGCATCAAGCTCGGACGAGCATGTTCGCTCATCTCTATTGCTAACCAATGCAAACTGTAATGCATATCACAACCACTAGGTGGCCACGTATAGGTTATCACACCACATTTTACAATACACAAGTAGGTTATTTGGTTTGCGGCTACTAACTGCCTCTTCACCTGGACATTATACAGTTTTGCTGCAGAAACAGTTAAATGACAACATTGAACATGAGAAGATATATATATATATATTGGTATTGGAAATATTGGAAAATATATTGATAGATCGACCCGGGGAACAAGCACATCAACTAAAGCATAGAATGTCTATGACCTGACCTCAAGGGCAGGACCTATTAACAGAAAATGACGCCAGGAAACAACTACTAGTACATTGTTAAGCAGCCTAACACCTTTCATTTCACTTTTATTTAATGTCCCAGTAATGTGGCATCATCCTGGAAAACAATTTTAAGGTGACAAATTGTCATTGGGGCAGATTTACTCACCCGGTCCTGTCACGATCCCCGTGGTGCGTTGTCCGATGAGGATTCGGGTCTGCCTCGATTCACTAAGGTCCAACTGCCTTCATGGGTTGCTTCTCCGCTGAGATCCGCCGGAGTTCACCTTCTTCTTCCTGGTGCATGTAAGTGTTTGATCTTGCCACACAATTTCGTTTTTAAATTCCACGGTGTGTCCGAATTCATCAGGTTGCCAGATGGCATGCCCCCCGATTTTTGTCACTTGCAAGCGGACGCCGATGCACCACAATCCGATCATGTGCGGCACAAACCCGGGGCAATTCGGCGCAAAATGGAAATATTCAGTAAACCCGATAGAATCGCAGAGTGTTTAACACTGAAGTGAAGCTCTCCCTGACTCAGAATGCCCCTTCACTGTAATTGACAGTTTTATGTCCAGGACATAAGTAACCAGCTCTCCAGAAGTCTAATACATGGGGGGAATTAACTAAGGGATTAGCGACGCACTTTAGTCGAGCTGTTCACGTTCTTCATTGCTAAAACGGCTTTCACAGGTACATGAAGGGATTCCTGGGCGGATGGAGAATATGATACCCACCGTGCAGTGATTCTACTAACATCCTTAAATGCGTTGTACCAGGCTTTAATGTTACAAACCGATCAGTGGGGGTCCAACTTATGGGACCCCATTGATCATGAGAATGGTACTCACATAGATAATGAATGAAAGTGCAGGAGATACCCGAGCACTGTGCTGTTCAATTTGTTGTGCTCTCAGTGCTGTCAACATACAGGGATAATATACACAGTGATAACACAGTACGTGAATAATATACATAGTGATGTCACAGTACAGAGAGAATACACATGGTAATGTCACAGTACAGGGATAATATACACAGTGATGTCACAGTACATGAATAATACACACAGTGATGTCACAGTACAGGGATAATACACACAGTGATGTCACAGTACAGGGATAATACACACAGTGATGTCACAGTACAGGGATAATACACACAGTGATGTCACAGTACAGGATAATACACACAGTTATGTCACAGTACACGGATAATACACTAAGTGATGTCACAGTACAGGGATAATACACACAGTGATGTCACAGTACAGGGATAATACACATAGTGATATCACAGTACAGGGATAATACACATAGTGATGTCACAAAACAGGGATGATACACACAGTTATGTCACAGTACAGGGGTGATACACACAGTTATGTCACAGCACAGGGATAATGCACACAGTGATGAGTGAAAGTGCAGGAGATACCCCAAAACTGGGCTCTTCAATTTCTTGTGCTGTCATAGTTTGGAATGCAGTCTCAACCTGTTGCTTTATTCATTTGTGAACTGTAGGGGAACTATAGGGAAAACAATAGTACTTAGTACAACCTCTTTAAGTGCATCTGAAATGACATGAAAAGCAAAAAGGATTTGAGAAAGTCTGCATCCACTAATCTGTACATAGTTCTCCAAGATGTTTGGGATAATCTTCCTGCCCAGTACCTTAAAAACTCTGTGCAAGAACACCTAGAGGAATAGATCCTGTTGTGAATGTCAATGGTGGTCACACCAAATATTGATGTGATTTAGATTTTTGTGCATTCAGTTTTCATTTTGTTAACTGACAAAACTAAACTTTTAGTAATGCTTGTCACGGGTGCTCCCGCGAATCCCTGTCTCGGATCACAGGCGTGTCCCCCAGAGCCCGGCACAACTTGCCTCCCTGGGCTCCAGTGGCAGTCTCCCTGGCTCCCGCGGCTCGGCGCGCTCCTATAGCGTGCGCGTACCCGCTCACAATGATTTAAAGGGCCAGCACGCCTATAATTGCAAAAGTTCCTGCCCCTTCCTGTGACCCTTGCCGGATCTTTGTGCCTCACATCCTGAGAGAAGGCTTCCTATCGATTATTCCTGCGTTCCTGTGTTTTCCTGCATTCTTGTGTATTCCTGCATTCCTGTTTGTTCCTGCTCCTGAGTCCTGTGTTGCCGTGTTACCAGGGTTCCTCCATGTTGCCGTGTTACCAGTGTTCCTCTGTGTTGCTGTGTTTCTGTGTCCCGTGTTCCTGTGTTCCCATTCCCATCTGCTTGGACCTCCCGTTGCTGACCCCGGATGGGACTTGACCCTTCATCTCTGCCGCCTGCCTTGACCCTGTGCCTGGACCCAACCACGAGACTGTCTTCCGTTAAGGTACCTCGATTTCGGCTCCCACCGCAGGCTATTCGCACCTGTTGAACGACCTGGTGGTACCCTGCCGCAGCAAGTCCAACCCGCTTTGCAGCGGGCTCTGGTGAAGACCAGGTGTCACTTAGAGTCCGGTCCCAGGTATTGGCTAATACCACCTCCGGCGGTGGTCCAATGGATCCACACATCCTGAATCCTGACACTGCTATTGTTCAGTATATTACTTTGCACCATTTTCCACTTTTCCACACAGTACTGTATATCACTTGATTATGTGTCCTTTTCAGAAAGCAGGAAGCATACTGATCCAGGGTAATATAAATAGGAACATTACATCAAAAATAAAACTTAAAATTCCTACTTTTTTTAAAGAAAGAACCTCTGTATTTCTTTCCTTCCGATGACCTGTTGCACGTACAGAATATGACATGACATGGCTGACACCTCAAGCCACACGGTCCTGTGACGGGAAAGTGACAGATTGCCATTTTCACAGTTACTCTGTTGGTTTTCTACATGCTTGAGCTAAGATTTCAGGGTGATAGAAAGCAGAAGAGGGACAATGAATAATGTATGTATTATTCATGGATATTTACAAATTCTCTGAATAATATTAGGAAAAAGACAGACCAGCTCACCTGAAGTTAAAGGGGATGAATGGAAGTGCAGAGACTGAGTACAATAAGAATGTGGTAGAAAATATAACACCTAACATCATGTTTCTACCTTTGCTATGGGTAAGGATCATAGAGGCTGAAATGCGTTGGTTGTAGTTTTATTTTATAAATGTGGATTACAGGATCAGGAGTCAGATCATATTATTATACTATTGGATGCAGGTTTGCAGACAGATCTTATTGCAGTGGGCTCAGCAGATTTTTGTGGCACATTACCTTTAAAAAAAGCATCAGAAAAGCGAGTGTACGAGCTTGGCGGCGAGTGTGCATTGATCCGAAGTGTGTGCAGTGTCTAAAGTGTGACTTAGGTTTAAGGGACTTACGTTTGAGGGACTTTAGCAGGTAACTCCTGTGTTTTGTGTTACTTTGACTGTAAATTCTTCTTTCTGTGCATATTTCTATTGTAATCCCCATTAGAACAATGGACTCCATAAGTGGCATTGCTACACAGTGTACATCCTGTGCCATGTATGCTTTCCTTGAACAGCCGTTCGAGGGGGAATACTGCTGTGTGGGATGTGTGAAAATTGCTCACCTGGAAGCCCAGATTCTGGATCTAAATGAGCAAGTTTCAAGGCTGCGGGCAATTGATAATATGGAACGAAGTTTGCTGCTCCTGGAGCACAAACTCTCTGGGGAAGATGGGTGTGGGGAGGGAAGTATGGAGGTGCAGAGTGAGGGGGCAGCTAGTTGGGTAAAATGTAGAAGGTGGGGTAGAGGGAAGAGTTGTAGGGAGTCTAGTCCTGATCTGGTGCACCCCAATAAGTTTGCCAGGCTGGCAGATGAGGGGGATATCAGCTTTGGTGTAGCAATGCTGCAGCAAGACGTGGCCTCTAGCAACAAGGGAACTTTCTGCTCCAGTAAGAAGGGTAATGGGAGCACAGGCAATATCAGACAGGTGCTGGTAGTGGGAGATTCAATTATTAGGGGAACACACAGGGCAATCTGTCACAAAGACCATGCATACCGAACAGTGTGTTGTTTGCCGGGTGCTCGGGTTCGGCATGTTGCGGATCGGGTTGACAGATTACTGGGAGGGGCTGATGAGGAACCAGCGGTCATGGTCCACATTGGCACTAATGACAAAGTAAGAGGTAGGTGGGAGGTCCTTAAAAATGATTTCAGGGATTTAGGCCATAAGCTCAGGGCAAGGACCTCAAAGGTAGTTTACTCCGAAATACTGCCTGTACCACGTGCCACACCAGAAAGGCAGAGGGAGATCAGGGAGGTAAATAAGTGGCTCAAAAGTTGGTGTAGGAAGGAGGGTTTTGGGTTCATGGAGAACTGGGCTGACTTTTCTGTCGGCTACAGGCTCTACAGTAGGGATGGGCTGCACCTCAATGGGGAGGGTGCAGCTGTTTTGGGGAAAAAATGGCTAGAAGGTTGGAGGAGTGTTTAAACTAGAGACCTGGGGGGAGGGCAACTACACTTGTGCAGGGCAAATAGACAGTGTAGATAGAGAGCTGGGAAGAGTCATAGTCCATGGGGGAGGAAGGGGGGCTGTAATGAGATTGGGGAATAAGAACAAAAGGAATACGGACAGGGAAAACCATATAAAGTGTATGTACACAAATGCTAGAAGCCTCACAAACAAAATGGAGGAACTGGAACTCTTGATGTTGGAGCGGAAATATGATATAGTGGGTATCAGCGAGACATGGCTGGACAGTAGCTATGACTGGGCGGTTACTATAGATGGTTATAGTCTTTTTAGAAAGGATCGTATAAATAAAAAAGGGGGAGGGGTTTGTTTATATGTTAATTCTTGCCTCAAGCCTGTCCTGCGAGATGACATCAGTAACGCAAATGTGGAGTCCCTATGGGTGGAGATAAGGGAAGGGAAAAAGAATAATAAAATATTACTAGGGGTTTGTTATAAGGCTCCAAATATAATGGAGGCAGCAGAGGAAATGCTGATAAGTGAAATGGATGCGGCTTCAAAGCATGGTGAAGTACTTATCATGGGGGACTTCAATTACCCAGATATTGACTGGGGGGCAGAAACCTGCAGGTCCTTCAAAGGTAGCAGGTTCTTGTCAACAACAAAAGACTATTACCTGTCGCAACTAGTCCGGAGCCAACAAGAGGGGGGGCACTGCTGGACCTTATCCTTACCAACAGACCTGATAGGGTATCAAAACTAAAGGTTGGGGGGAACCTGGGGAATAGTGATCATAATATCATTGATTTTGTATTACGCTTTACTAAGAGCATTAGTAAAGGGGCAACCAACACTCTAAACTTCAGGAGGGCAAATTTTCAGCAACTAAGGGAAGACCTTAAAGGCATTGGATAATGTTCTCAAAGACAAAAGCCCCCCCAAAAATGGGACTTTTTCTCATATATTCTGAAAAAGTCCTGTGAGAAACACATACCTTATGGGAAAAAGCATAACAGGAACAAGAAAAAGCCTATGTGGCTAACTAGTCTTGTAAGGAAAGCAATAAGCGAGAAAGATAAGGCGTTTAAGGTGCTAAAACGTGAAGGTAGCGATGAGGCATTACAGGAGAGAGAGAAAAATAAATCCTGTAAAAAGCAGATAAAGGCTGCAAAAATAGAGACTGAGAGAAATATTGCCAGGGAGAGCAAAAATAATCCCAAATTATTTTTCAAGTATATAAATGATAAGAAACTAAAAACAGAGAGTGTGGGTCCCCTTAAAAATAACATGGGGGTCATGGTGGAAGGAGATGAGGGAAGGGCTAATCTACTGAATGTCGCCTTCTCAACTGTCTTTACCCAGGAAAATCCCCTGGTGGAAGACACAATGAGGAATGATGTAAATTCTTTTTGGAATGTCAATAGTTTAACCCAGGAAGAGGTACTGCGCCGCCTTGCAACCACTAAGATAGATAAATCACCGGGGCCAGATGGCATACACCCCCGGGTTCTGCATGAATTATGTACGGTGATAGACAGACCGTTATTTTTAATATTTGAAGATTCACTGAGGACTGGTTATGTTCCACAGGATTGGCGCGTAGCAAATGTGGTACCAATATACAAAAAAGGATCAAATAGCAATCCTGGAAACTACAGACCCGTGAGTCTAACTGCTGTGGTGGGGAAAATATTGGAGGGGTTTGTTAGAGATGCTATCCTGGAATATCTCACTGTGCACAACCTTACAACCCTGCGTCAGCATGGGTTTATGAGAGATCGGTCCTGTCAGACTAATCTGATTGGTTTCTACGAGGCGGTAAGTTCAAGACTGGATCTGGGGGACGCTGTGGATGTTGTATATCTGGACTTTTCAAAGGCATTTGGCACCGTGCCACATAAAAGATTGGTATATAAAATGAGACTGCTGAGAATAGGAGTAAATCTGTGTATTTGGGTAAGTAATTGGCTTAGTGATAGAAAACAGAGGGTGGTCATTAATGGCACATTCTCAGATTGGGTTGATGTTACCAGTGGAGTATTTAATATTTTTATTAATGACCTTGTAGTGGGTTTACATAGTCAAGTTTCAATATTTGCAGATGATACTAAGCTGTGTAAAGTAATAAATACTGAGGTCGATAGTTTAGCATTACAGAGGGATTTGTGGAAGCTTGAGGAGTGGGCAGAGAAATGGTTGATGAGGTTTAATGTAGATAAATGTAAAGTTATGCACTTGGGCCATGGAAACAAAAAGTATAATTATGTTCTAAACGGTCAATTACTTAGTAAAACTGGAGCTGAAAAAACTTGGGGCTATTGGTGGATGGTAAATCTAGTTTTAGTGACCAGAGCCAGGCGGCTGCTTCTAAAGCAAATAAAATTATGTATGTATCAAGAGAGGAATAGATTCTCATGATAAAGACATAGTTTTGCCCTTATACAAATCCCTGGTCAGACCACACATGGAATATTGTGTACAGTTTTGGGCACCAGTGTATAAAAAGGATATAGTATTGCTGGAACGGGTGCAGAGGAGAGCAACCAGGATTATTAGGGGAATGGAGGGATTAGAATACACTGACAGATTACAAAATTTGGGATTATTCAGTTTAGAAAAAGACGACTGAGAGGAGACCTCATTACAATGTGCAAATAACTGAACGGACAGTACAAGGATCTCTCCAAAGATCTTTTTATACCTAGGCCTGTGACCAGGACAAGGGGGCATCCTCTACGCCTAGAATAGAGGCGATTTTACCATCAACATAGACAAAGGTCCTTTACTGTACGAGCAGTGAGACTATGGAACTCTCTGCCGCAGGAGGTTGTAATGGCTGACTCTATGTACATGTTCAAGAGAGGCCTGGATGCCTTTCTGGAGAGAAAAAATATCACGGGTTATGGGGATAAAACACTTATTTAATTCTTAAAGGTTGGACTTGATGGACTTGCGTCTTTTACCAGCCTTATATACTATGATACTATGATACTTCCTATTATGCTAGATCAGAGGAATGTCAACCAATATTTTATTTCCAATTGTCTAAATATCATCTCTCCCATTTGTGCAACATCATCCCTGTACCACCAAATGCTATGACTTGTGTCTATCTTCTGTTCATGTAAATTATTTCTAGACAAAATATGGCTCAATAGTTAAACTTAACAGGACACATACCATTAATGGAGAACTGGAAGTATGTTGAGAAAATTGTTGACGTACCGTGTTAGCCAGGAAAAATAAAAAATCTGATGTAAATACTTTAGTGTAAAAACTACAAAAGTGCTTAAGGAATGATACCATTATTGGCTAACCAGAAAAATTATATTTGGTGCAAGCTTTAAGGGCACACAGGCCCCTTCTTCAGGCATGGATTTTTTTTTTGTATCCATGCCTGAAGAAGGGGCCTGTGTGCCCTGAAAGCTTGCACCAAATATAATTTTTCTGGTTAGCCAATAAAGGTATCATTCCTTAAGCACTTTTGTAGTTTTTACACAAAAGTATTTACATCAGATTTTGGAGAACTGGAAGCAACATGTCCAAATGACCACGTAAAGTGCAGAGATCTGGCTTCAGTATTTCTGTTATGCATAAGAAAAGTGGGCCCTTAGAAGAATCCCCCTTTCAAGCTGTCCTTGCCCAAGTGTTCTACCTACTGTAAGCTGTTGTATTTGTCATCAGTGAGGCAAGGACATCACAATACAAAAATAAAATAAAAAAATAAGGCACAGAACCAAGAGGGCAATGCAGTACAAAATCGGTGGGAAACAGAATTAAAGGAATGTCACCGAAGATCTTAGTACAAGTCTTACAAATACATTGCTGTATGCATGAACAGAGCTGTAGCCTTAGTAGAGAAATGATGTACACGGTGAGGTCAACATACAGGTATAATATACACAGTGGTTTTACAGTACAGGGATTATATACACAGTGATGGCACAGTACATGAATAATTCACAAAGTGATGTAACAGTACAGAGATAATATAGACAGGGATGTCACAGTTCATGGATAACGTACACTGTTATGTCACACTACATGGATAATGCACACAGCGATGTCACAGCACAGAGATAATGTACAAATTGATGTCAAAGTACAATAATAATACACACAGTGGTGTCATAGTACAGTAATAATAATCACAATAATGTCATAGTACAGGGATAATACACACAGTGGTGTCATAGTACAATAATAATACACACAGTGGTGTCATAGTACAGTAATAATACTCACAATAATGTCATAGTACAGGGATAATGCACACGGCGATGTCATAATGCAGAGATAATACACACAGTGATGTTAAAATACAAGGAATACAACATCAATAATGTGTCAAACAGCCTGACAAAAAGATATGGCACAGATTATGTACTTTTAAATCCAAAATGTTTAAGCCTCTGTGTTACTAGTGTCCAGTTTTCATTTTCTCCATACACCACTGCCTTGCTATGAGTATAATGGTAGCACAGGTTTTAGCTTTTACCTAGTAGGGGGCAGTTGGGAATTTTGAGCTAAATATTTAGTTTTTACAGCAAGAAAAAAGCTGAATAAAATCAGCTTTAAATGAGAAAACTTTGAGCATATAGAAAAAATGAGGTAAAGATGGAAAACATGATTTATGAGTCTGTACTTTACACTGAAAATGGGTTCAAACAACTTGGACAGAAGATTATTACATAATAGCTATTTTATTGAAAACCTGTGTTGCTCTGGACCGTTATCGAGTTGCTTACAGATGCATTCATTTGTCTTTTAGATGCGACATACAATCATTGCTATGGTAACATTCTGCACTCTCATGTCAGAGAAATAAAAGCTGAAATGTAAAATGAGAAAACCCAAATTTTCTGTAATATTGTATAAGTATAAAGCAGAATAAAAGCCACATGGGGAAATTAACGCCTTGCTTGTACCAGAGATGTGTACATGGTTGAAAATAAATGCTGCATTTTAGAGCGGTGAGAGTCAGTGACATAACTTACGTCCTATGGTGTGCATGCTGTTCGAATGTATTATGGCCGCCTTAAAACCTTTGCTCTCAATTTCCAACACCGTAGTTGAAATGGAGAAATATTTAATAGAAGTATCAAGCCTTCAAAGGGTTGTTGTGGGTTAAAGCCATTGATCCGGTCAGCCACCTGCCAACCCCACTGATCAGCTGCCTACAGCAGCCAACAGAGCTTTGTTCTCCGTGAAGTGCCTAAGGCAAATGCTTTCAGCGTAGCTCTCATTCAGATGGGGAGGGTGACTGGTGTTGAATCTCCAACAATTTGATATTGTTGACTAAACCAAAAGATCTTCAAGATCTTTTCCCAGAAAACCCCATTGCCACTTGACGTCACTTTAAAGGAAACCTACCACTTAGAATGGTAGGGGTAAGCTGTAAGTACCGAGCACCATCTCAGGGTGAGCTGGTGCCGGTACTTACTTTCGTTAGTGTTATAAACCGCGGTATCGCGGTTTTAACACTTTTTAAAACCCCTTCTGCTCTAAAGTTTAAAAAGTGTTAAAACCGCGATACCGCGGTTTATAACTCTAACGAAAGTAAGTACCGTCACCAGCTCACCCTGAGCTGGTGCTCGGTACTTACAGCTTACCCCTGCAGAGCTGTATATTTTATAATTGTAATCCCTCGCACATTTTTTTTTGTCTCTGTGACAACTGGATTTTAAAACTTTTGGGTTTTCATCTGAACCGGGATTAACAATAAATCTTATTTGTAGACACCTTTGATAACTCATTCAGCTGATCATTGTAGCCTACAGTACAGTAAATGAAAAACATCCACAGGCCGTTTGTAACTAGGGTTCGTCTGTAAGTCAGGTGTTAAGTCGGAGAACGCCTGTATATGACATTGTTGACCTATTCAAAAGCTCCTCAATATCTTAACCCAGAAAATCGTATTTTCACTTAAAGCCAAGGAATGAAAAAAGTTTGGGGATAAATGTTGCAGTTATTTTTCATCCAGGCTTTGAAACCAGAAGTAGATTTGAATACAATAGGTATGGATTTAAATTTCCCTTTCTTGTTTGCCTTCTTGCTTTGACTCAAAGTGGCTGAAAAAATCTCTCCAATAATGGCTGGAGCCTTCTGATCCCCATCATGTCTTTACACCTCAACCAGATTTCCAATACCACCATGGATATCCAGACTTTTAACATTTGTTTTCTCCTGAAAAGATCTATCCTTTTGACAGAAGAAATGAAAACATCCATTTGAACAAGGGCTTAGAAATACAGAGCATTTTTGTGGAATCAAAGCACTGCACTATATTTATTTATAGTGGTCAAAAGGGTGAACTAGTCATATATAATAATAAATAATAATAATAATAATTCTTTATTTATATAGTGCACACAGATTACGCAGCGCTGCACAAGCATGTCAAATTGGTCCCTGTCCCCATGGGGCTCACAAACTAAACAACCTAACAGTATGTTTTGAAGTGTGGGAGGAAACCGGAGTACCCGGAGGAAACCCACGCAAACACGGAGAGAACATACAAACTCTTTGCAGATGTTGACCTGGGTGGGATTCGAACCCAGGACTCCAGTGCTGCAAGGCAGATGTGCTACTCACTCAGCCACCGTGCCGCCCATAAAGGAAACTCTCGGCACACGCGCGCGCCTGCGCAACTTAGCACGGCCTGTTTCCCCGTGCTAAGTTGCGCAGGCGCGTGTGTGCCGGAGAGCTCGGTGACGTCACCGGCTTTCCAGCACTTTAGAATACGCTGCGCACATGGGCGCGCGCATGGTGCGCCGTGCCCAAGTGCGGTGCGCCGAGTTATAAGTTAATATAACTTATAAACCTGCGATAGGTGCTTTGTTCCCCTAACAAAAATATGCTCTGGCACCAGCTCAACCTGAGCTGGTGCCATGTATATGTGTATAAACCTACCACTTTTAAGTGGTAGGTTTCCTTTAAGAGTGGACAGATAATGTGGCTTCTATTGGGCCATTAGGAAGAAGGGATTAATCTTTAATCTTAATTTCTTAATTTCTGTACCACTAGAGAGAATTTGACATAGACTTAAAAGAGGGTGTTTAAAACTAATTCAATACAAAACTTGCTTTGTTTTGGTAATTTTTTTCCATTGAACTGTTTATATGAGCGTTTGTAGTGATGAAAAGATGTCCAGGCTGTATAGAGAAGATATTGAAAGAAGGGTTTAAAATAAGCTTGGTCGAGTTAATATTGAAGTCACTAGATTTATATTATATCTATATTATATCATATTATATATGACTAGTTCACCCTTTTGACCACTATAAATAAATATAGTGCAGTGCTTTGAATTTGGTTCACATGCAACCAGTTTCATAATATATAACAACTTTGAAATGAAGTAGTGACTTTCTCTCAAAACTGTTTTCATGCATGAAGAAGGATTGGGGACTACCATTCTAGAAAATGGTTGGGGTCCTTTGCATAAGTTGCCCCAAGTTTCACAGTCATCTTGCTGTCTGGTATAGCCACCACAACACCTTTCTCCTATCTAAATGAAGAGGCGGACCAAGCACAAATACTTTATATACAATCTACAGTGGAATAGAATGGTTGGAGTCCAATCACCTATACACCCATTTGTAACATGGTCAACACTGTTGCCGCAATCTTGGAATCTGACAATTTAACATCTAGTTCTTTTTATTATGTTGTAATAAAACTTGGTTCAAGTCTGTGGTTTTCTAATGCTTAGTAATTATACATTTTTGCTAAAACATGCCTAAGAGAATAGGAGGGTGTTAGGAGTTAAAAAAAAAAAAAAACAAGTAAGTTCTCTGTAATATTGTAGTATCTCCTGAAATGAAAGCAAAAAATACACGAGAGTTCGAACCTCCTCACCAACCAAAAGTAAATCAAATTGTGTTAGCTAATTTAAAAACAATTGGCATGAGGGTGTGTCCACCCTGCGATGGGGATTTACCATGTATGGTCAGATGATGGGATAACCTGAGCTTGCAATTGGTAGATACATTGTTAAGGGAATCTCCAGAAGCCACAGATCTACTAAGAGGGTTCCCTACAGCAGTACAGGAACCCCAGCAGCCCAACATCTACTCTAGGGAGGGCTCTGAATTCTCACCCTAGTCTGTGTGCCATAGGTTTGGAGTAGTTTTAAAATTGGGTCATCACAATTAATACATAGTAAGAAGAATTGGGGCAATTAAGACAATTGCTGTCTCGAATTTAAGTAATTCGTACTTATAAATACAATAAGTAATTTTCCACTTAATGCCTAGGATAATCATACTGTCTGGGGTCATGGAGTTCCTGTGTTTTGTCTCTGCACATTACCTTACTGATGTTGTGTCTGGAGAGAAACATGAATACAAATCTCGGTATAAATGTCACCAGGCGGTTTTAAGAGTGTAGAGTAATTCCAAAGAAATCAAAATATTGTGATGACAGATCTCTACTTTCATTCCTCTTAGTGAAAACTGTGATGGGTTCTGCGGGAAAAAGCCATTATTTTCAGCAATTACTGAGATTCTTTTGTTTCTCAAAATGACTGTAAAGTGACTGGTGTCATTATCATTTCTGCAGAATCGATGCCTGAGAATGAGTCTGCGTTGTATTTCCAGGTTGTCGGCGCAGGTATATATGTGATTCATCACACTCCGTGCACGGCTTTAAACAAACTTTCATCTCTTAAAAACACTATTGGCAAGTCCTGGCCGCTTCTGTTTTAAATCAAATGCAATGACAGAAGTTGGCACGCCGGGAAGTTTTATGGGAGCTCTGTATCCTGCCGATGCAGTCTACATGCATCAATGAATGGCAAGTGTAAATGAACCTGCCTTCAAGGAGTCATATTTCGGTTATATGTTCTTCCTAAATGCAGCATTTCATAAAGAGAAAATTTCTCAATGGAAATATTGTTCCAATAAAAGGTAACCGAGAATCACATATTTTATAGGATACTGCTGTGTGGTAATGATCTGTGTTATCAAGAAAATGTTATATTAAACAATGAGACCCAAGGTTCCTCGTAGAGCAAGTATCAATGGAATAAAATATTGAAGAGGGTTTTTAGATTTAAGGAAGATATAACTGCTCCCAAAAACAGAATTTCACCTGTTCCTAGGTATTGTTCAGGGGCAGAAGGTAAGAGTTCTTTCTATGGAGAGGTTGCCAATTAAGGCAACCTTAAAGACACGTGGAGACTTAAAGCCATAGATGCTCAACGAGGGAATTATGGGAAGTATGCAAATACATTTTCCAAGGTGTACTGAGGAGACCCAACCAGGTCAAAACAGTGCTGTCTACAGTTGGGAGTCTGTTCCTGGTGGAATAGATATACTGGTTTGGCTTAATCCCACATTATGTTATTAGATTTCTTGTAGGTCATACCTGGTGTTAAGGGAGCTGCCTTTCAAGGTAGCTAAAGGAGGCATTGTTTTCCATTTAACACCTTGGAAAACTTATTTACATACTTCCCTAGGTATTGTTGGTATGTCCAATCGAATTAACAAATGCATTTTCTCTATAAATCAAATTAACATTTAAAATTACAACACAACAATAAAAGCCTTAAAAGGCTGCAGTTCATAATACCTCCCACAGGGTGGGGACAGATCGATGCAAATAGTATTGTTAGCATATCACCAGGGGTGAACCTAAACCATCTGCTGCCTGAGATGAGCTATAGAATTGCACCCTCTCTGTCCCATTCAGTAGTAATGTATCAGGTTAGTTAGTAGTTAGTCAGGTCCTGCTTTGTGTACGGTGGCTGTGCCCTGATGCTGCCCCCCATTTTCCAGGAGGTGGTGCTGCCTGAGGCAAGAGGCTCAACTCACCTCACCACTACACCACTACATATCACTTTGTGATTAAGGGGTCTTTATCCATAGGTTATTGATATGTGTTTGGTAGGTATGTAACAGCCAATACCCCATTAATCTAGCTTATAGACAGCTCTGACCCCATGAATCACTAGGATTCATGTGGTTATTGCTATATCTAAATACCTCATAATGCCGCTACCTGACTACTTGCATTATTAAATTTTCCAATGTAAAAAAATGCATATATCTAGACAGGATTATATGATTGATAATAACAATTCTTGCTTTCTCCACAGGCTCTCCTCGTAAAAAAGATATATACCTGTAATAAGCATAAAAGCCCTTTAGGAAATACTTTTCTCACAATGTAGATAAAAACAAGAACAACTAATCTGTCTTACTTTTCCATATAGAACCAAATGGTCATCTAATATTTTAAAAAAAAATCATAAAAAAAACTTGAAGACATAATGGGGCACATTTACTTACCCATCCCATTGAGGCCGCCGATACGAAATCTCCGACAAAGATTCAGGGCTGCCATGATTCACTAAGATCGCGCGTCCAATTGTGTCGCTTCCCCCGCTGAGGTTTGCCGGAATTCACCTTCTTCATCCCAGTGCATGTGAGTGCTGATCTTGCGACACAATTTAATTAATAAATTCTGCGGTTTGTTTGAATCAGTTGGGTTGTCCGACATCCACGCCCCCCAATTTATGTCACATGCAAGCCAGTCGTGATGCACCACAATCCGATCGTGTGCACCAAAAACCCCAGCCAATTCAGGGCAAATGGGAAAAAAAAAACGCAAAACCCGACGGAAATGCGTTCGATGAACCCTTAGAAAATGTGCCCCAATATGTCCAAAAATAACTCCAAAAACATTAAATACAATATATAGATCTGGTTGCCTGGGCAAATTAAGTTATTTGACATACTTAGAAACTAGAGACAGTTACCAATAGGTGATATTAAAGAAGCAGTTTCTAGAGTAGATCTCATTTGCCTACATTTCCCATGGAGCTTGACTCTGGATTATATGAGTTGAAATCTGCACTTGATACCTTTTTTCATTTTTTAGATCTTGCTCATTATTTTGCCCTTAGAGTAACCCCAAAGCAATAACATGAGAAGGAACTCACCTTGTAGATGTGGTGGTACACCAGAGATTTAAATTCCCATAACAAATCTAGTATTGAGTTCACATGGACTGCATAAATAGTAAAACCATGCAGAAAAATGCCTTATGTATAGGAATGTGCTAATGCCTTATGCAAAGGAATGTGCAAGAAATGGATTAAGTAGATGTAGGGAATAATTTGCTGAATTTAAGGTCATTCACTGATTCTGGTTTATGTTGAAGAGGTTACAGGTGAAACCTGGAAGGAATATGTTTCTTCGATCGATGCATTCATTCCATCAATTATTACTGTCATGTGAATACAGCTAGGGGAAAGTGCCCTCTTATTTATTAGAATGGAGATAATAGGGTGCATACAATACAGAATACATTGCTAAATGTTTAGCTTAGCAACCAACACTTCATTGATTTTTTCTATGCTTTCTGTAGATTTACTTTCAAATTTTCATTCCAGGAAAATAGCATGAAAATATAATTATATGAATGTGTCAATGGGTAGAATTTGTTTTATGTATTAATCAATGGACTGGGATGAATTTTAAATGACACTGCTTCCCGATATTTTCCTAGGTTGAAAAGATTGTCAACTGCAATTTATTTATATGTAGATAGTTTTTCCCATTATTAACTCATGTACAGAAGTTTCCTATCCTGAAAGCGAAATATTGTGGAAGAGGCCAATGGGCCCTATCATCTTCAACAACCCTTTTCCATTTCCCTTTTTTTCTAAAAGGTGACAAAAAAAACTTTTATGCAAATGAAGGAGAAAATCTAACTTTTGTGTGTAAATTGAGCAGACAAAAGTGTTAAATTTAAACTTAATAAAACAAAAATACATGTTTGGTTTTCTAGATGCCCCCCTGCTTCCCATCATAAAGAATGGAAATGCTACTTAGATTGAGATTTTCTAGCATTAAATTAACATATATAAAATCTCAATAAAAACACATTTTAAAAAACACATAACATAAGATACAAGGAAAGATTCAATACAAGAATGGCACATCTGGCATTTGTGTGATCGATATAACAACCTGTTTTATTTTTTAAAATCTTTAAAAAAGTTCTTTTATACTCCCAAAGAATTATACCAATTATGAGTTAAAAGTTGATTTTCCAGGAATAAAGAAAAAACTAAAAGGTTAAAAATGCATTTCCGCTTCTTTAGCTGCCAATTCCTTTGTTGCAGTGGTTTTTGGATGCCTGCCATTCTTGGCTTATCCCAGAAGCATCAGTGCTCAAATGACCTGGTGCTACCAATGCTGCCCTTGTGATGTTGAACATGTTAGTCATGTGTTTTTTACTCTGGAAAATAGGCATATTTTTCTTATCTCATTGTAATTTTTAGTCCTCAAAAGATGACACTTATGTCTTCTCTACATAAGAAGCTTTTCCAAGGCCATTGTTGATGTGTTTGTTCAACCAATGCTCCATTCACTTTTTTGAGGCTTTAAGAAGAGATACATATTGCACCCATCCTCAGAAGTGAGTAAAGTACTTGCAATAGTCTATCGTGTGCATTGCCCTCCTATGAAGCACTGAGGGGCACTTGTGGATCAAATGAATAGTGTCCAAATAATGACCACAGTAGTTACTTTTCAAAACGTACCAACTTTACTTCAAGGCTTTACTTCAATACATTATCCATAGAGATGAGCGAACATACTCATCCGAGCTTGATGCTCGTTCGAGCATTAGCGTACTCGAAACTGCTCGTTGCTCGGACGAATACTTCACCCGCTTGAGAAAATGTCATCTCCCGCCGTTGTGATTTTTGGCGGCCACAAACAGAGCCAATCACAAGCCAGGAGATTCTGCACTCCACCCAGCATGACATGGTACCCTTACACGTCCATAGCAGTGGTTGGCTGGTCTGATCAGGTGACCACGGAATAGACTAGCCCCTGCCCGCACTGCTCGCGTCATTCTCTGTCTAGATGCCGCTAGGGAGAGAGCTGCTGCTGGTCAGGGAAAGCGTTAGGGTGTTCTATTAGAATACTGTTAGGCAGGAGTGATTTTACAAGAACCCAACAGCCCTTCTTAGGGCTACAATAACGTTTTATTTTACATTTTTTTGGTTTGCCTGTGGCTGGGCTTTCTGCCATTAGTAGTGCAGCTAGTACCATATTGTGAGTAATTTGCAGGGAGACTTGCTACCATTGTGTTTAGCTCTTAGTGACACACATATCCACCTCAAACACCGAAGTGTGACAATTTATTAGGGGTTTGATTTGAATTAGGCACAGTCTGCTGATTTATTTTTTTTTACGTTTATTTCTTTTTATAACTCAAAGTCATCAGGCACAGCACAAAATCCAGTTGTGTGCTGTCAGTGTAGGTTAGAAACTAACCATATCAATAGGATAGCATTGTTTTGTTTAAAAGAAAAAAAAAATTGAAGTTTACACTTTAATTTGGAAAATGTTTAACCCGAGGGCTAGGACGAGGGCGTGGACGTGGGTGTCCAACTACTGCAGGGGTCAGAGGCCGTGGTCCTGGGCGGGGTGAGACACCACCTGCCGATGAGGGAGCAGGGGAACGCCGCAGAGCTACACTCCCTAGGTTCATCATGTCTCAAGTTACTGGGACTCATGGTAGAGCACTGTTGAGGCCAGAACAGTGCGAAGAGGTGATGTCGTGGATTGCGGAAAATGCTTCTAGCCATTTGTCCACCAGTCAGTCTTCCACGCAGTCCACCCATGTCACCGAAATCAGCACTCCTCCAGCTCCTCCACCTCAGCCTCCTTCCCCCCCAGTATGCCCCTCCCAGCAAAATTTGGCATTTGAACCAGCATACTCTGAGGAACTGTTTTCTGGACCCTTCCCACAGTCACAAACCACTTGTCCGGTTGCTGCTGAGCTATTTTCCGATGCCCAGGTTTTCCACCGCTCGCAGTCTGTGGGTGATGATGACATTATTGACGTAGTGGAAGAAGTGTGTAAAGAGGTGTCGGACGATGAGGAGACACAGTTGTCAGACAGTGGTGAAGTAGTTGTCAGGGCAGGAAGTCCGAGGGGGGAAGCAGACTGAGGGATCGGAGGATGATGAGGTGACAGACCCAAGCTGGGTTGATAGGCCGGGTGAACACAGTGCTTCTGAGACGGAGGTGAGTCCTATAGCAGAACAGGTTGGAAGAGGCAGTAGTGGGGCCAGATGGAGAGGCAGGGCCAGAGTCAAGCTCCTGTGGCGAGGGCTAGATTTTCAGAAGTTTGGAGGTTCTTTAAAGAAACACCGGATGACCGACGGACTGTGGTGTGCAACCTGTGCCAAACCAGGATCAGCAGGGGTTCCACCACTACTAGCTTAACTACCACCAGTATGCACAGGCATATGAATGCTAAACACCCCACTCAATGGCACCAAGCACATTCACCTCCAGTCAGCCCCCTGCCCAGGACCCCGGCTCAAACACCTCCCGTGCGAAAACCCCATCTTCGCCTCCACGATCCTCCACAGCATCCACCAGCGTTCAGCTCTCCATACCCCAGACGCTGGAGCGCAAAAGGAAGTATAGTACAACCCACCCACACGTCCAAGCCCTCAACGTCCACATCTCCAAACTGCTTAGCCAGGAGATGCTGCCCTATAGGCTGGTAGAGACCGATGCCTTTTGAAACCTCATGGCAGCGGCCGCCCCTCGGTATTCGGTCCCCAGCCGCCACTACTTTTCCCGATGTGCCGTCCCAGCCCTGCACAAGCACGTGTCAGAGAACATCATCCGTGCCCTGACCAATGCCGTTTCTGACAAGGTCCACCTGACCACAGACACGTGGACGAGTGCTGCCGGGCAGGGCCACTATATATCGCTGACGGCACATTGGGTTAACTTGGTGGAGGCTTGGACTGAGTCTGACCCTGGGGCTGGTCATATACTGCCGACGCCGAGGATTGCGGGGCCTACCTCGGTCCAGGTCTCAAAGGCCTACTATGCCTCCTCCTCCTCCCACCCCTCCTCCACCTCCTCCTCCGAATTACCATCCGTGGGCATGGCGCCATCAGTCGGTAGCTCTAGGCACAGCAGCAGTGCCATCGCTAAGCGACAGCAGGCGGTGCTCAAACTGCTGAGCCTAGGCGATAAAAGGCACACCGCCCAAGAGCTATTACAGGGCATCATGGCGCAGACTGATCTGTGGCTGGCACCGCTGAACCTGAAGCCAGGCATGGTTGTGTGTGACAACGGCCGTAACCTGGTGGCGGCTCTGCAACTCGGCAGACTGACACATGTGCCATGCCTGGCCCATGTGTTAAATCTCATAGTTCAGCGTTTCCTCAAGACATACCCCAATCTGTCTGATTTGCTCACGAAGGTGCGCCGCATCTGTGCGCATTTCAGGAAGTCCAGCACAGATGCTTCCACTCTCAGGGCAGCGCAACGCCGCCTCCAACTGCCCGCTCACCGACTGTTGTGCGACGTGCCCTTGAGGTGGAATTCAACATTAACCATTTTATCCAGAGTTTACCAGCAGCGCAGAGCGATTGTAGACTGCCAGATGTCAACTTCCACCAGAACTGGTAGTCAGGTCAGTCAGCTTCCTCAAGTCTACAGTGAGGAGTGGACGTGGATGTCTGATATCTGTCAGGTGCTGAGTAACTTTGAGGAGTCAACACAGATGGTCAGTGGCGATGCCGCCATCATCAGCCTCACCATCCCGCTGCTTGGCCTGTTGAAAAACTCTCTGGTCAGCATGAAGTCGGAAGCTTTGCGCTCGTCACAAGAGACGGGGGAAGAAGATTCCCTTTTTGATAGCCAAAGCACCCTTAGGTCTGTTTATCAGCGCATATCGGAGGGGGTGGAGGAGGATGAGGAGGAAGAGGAGGAGAATGTTGGCGAGACAGAAGAGGGGACCATTGTTCAGTCCTTCACTGTTCAGCGTGTATGGGCAGAAGAAGAGGAGTTGGAGGAGGAGGAAATGGACAGTCAGGCCAGTGAGGGGAGTGAATTCTTGCGCGTAGCGCATATGGCAGATTTCATGCTAGGCTGCCTATCCAGTGACCTTCGCGTTCAAAGAATTTATTCCAGCACCGATTACTGGGTGTTCACTCTCCTGGACCCACGGTACAAGCAAAATCTTTCCACTCTCATCCCTGGAGAGGAAAGGAGTGTGAGAATGCATGAATACCAGCAGGCCCTGGTGCACAAGCTGAAACAGTATTTCCCTTCTGACAGCGCTAGCGGCAGAGGGCGTACTTCTGCGGGACAAGTAGCGAGGGAGAGTAGGCGAGCAGGCAGCTTGTCCAGCACTGGCAGGGGTACGCTTTACAAGGCCTTTGCCAGTTTTATGTCACCCCAGCAAGACAATGTCACCTGTCCCCAGTCTCGGCAGAGTAGGGCTGATCTTTACAGATAGATGGTGAGGGAATACGTAGCTGACCATACCATCGTCCTAAATGATCACACAGCTCCCTACAACTACTGGGTTTCAAAGCTGGACATGTGGCACGAACTGGCGCTGTACGCCTTGGAGGTTCTTGCCTGCCCTGCCGCTAACGTGTTGTCCGAGCGGGTTTTCAGTGCAGCTGGTGGCATCATCACCGATAAGCGTACACGCCTGTCGACTGACAGCGCTGACAGGCTGACGCTTATCAAGATGAATAAAGCCTGGATTTCTCCGGATTTTCATTCTCCACCAGGTGAAAGAAGCTCAACCTGAATAATGTATGCACTCCTCCTCCTCATTGTCCTCCTTCTCCTCCTCTTTGTACACTAAAGCAGAGGAAACTGGCTATTTTTTGCCAGGGCCAACTGGCTCTAGCTATAGTACTCTATGTATTTAATTTTTCTGGAGGGCCACCTACCCGGTCCTCTGTTTTAAACAATTTTTGGGAGTGCCACATACAGGCACTCAATCTATTTAATTTTTCTGGAGGGCCACCTACCTGCTCCTCTGGTTTGAAAACTTTTTTGGACTGCCACATACAGGCACTCAATCTATTAAATTTTTCTGGAGGACCACCTACCTGCTCCTCTGGTTTGAAAACTTTTTTGGACTGCCACATACAGGAATTCAATTTATTTAATTTTTCTGGAGGACCACCTACCTGCCCCTCTGGTTTGAAAACTTTTTTGGACTGCCACATACAGGCACTAAACAAATTAAATTGTCTCTATAGCAGCCTCCACACGTCGTCTTTTTAGCTGCCTCCACACGTTGTCTCCATTGCTACCTCCACACGTCATCGCCATAGCTGCCTCCAAAAGTCGTCCATATAGCTGCCTCCATACATGGTCCCCTTATCAAACGAACTGTGTCAGGCAGAATTTTGGGTTGTTTTCATGGCTTCCACATCAAACTTTTTAACTTTGTCGCCACCCTGCTGTGTAATCCACAAAATATACTTGTAAACTTTTATCATTTACCGATATTATTTCAGCACTTCTTGCGCATCTGTTTACATTCCCCTCACCCGCCATATCCCAAACTTATAAGAACACTACTACACTTGATCTTATACAAAAGGTTCTTAGAAGTGCTCTTTGGGGAGTAGCCTAGAGACAGGGGCTTGGATTGGCGAAAGTTCGCTTGGCAGCGGAGCGCCAGCTCCATCCCAAGATCCAACTAACATAGTTTTAACTGCAGCACCTTTAATCTACTAGTAGTTTACTGCCTCCATACATGGTCCCCTTATCAAACGAGCTGTGTCAGGCAGAATTTTGGGTTGTTTTCATGGCTTCCACATCAAACTTGTCAACTTTGTCGCCACCCTGCTGTGTAATCCACAAAATATACTGGCAAACTTTTATCATTTACCAATATTATTTCAGCGCTTCTTGCGCATCTGTTTACATTCCCCTCACCCGCCATAACCCAAACTTATAAGAACACTACTACACTTGATCTTATACAAAAGAGCTGTGTCAGGCAGAATTTTCAGGTGTTTCACCAGATACATAGTGGAACTCGGCCCATCTGTCGCCACCATGCTGGAGACCTGAAGTTGCAATCATAGCAGCGCAATATGGATGCCCCATACTGTCGCTCTTAATAATGGAACCATTTCCAAAAAAATTATTAAAAATAGAACCACTATGCTATTCCATTATTCCTAGGTGAAATATTCAAACGACCCGGCCTGCTTTGAAAATTATAATTTCTTCAAAGTAAACGCTTCTGGCCCCCAGACCCATTTTGGGTGGGGAGGAGCCGAGAGACAGGGGCTTGGACAGGCGAAAGCTCGCCTGGCAGCGGACCGCCAGCTCCATCCCAAGATTAGGCAGCCTCAGAGGCATCCATGCATGCTGCCCCTGCTGTTTCCTGTCCATTTTGCCTCCACGATCCTCCACAGTGTCCACCAATGTCTCCATGCGCAACTTTCAACTCTCTATACCCCAGACGCTGGAGCACGAGAGGATATGCAGCACATCATCCCCTTATCAAACGAGCTGTGTCAGGCAGAATTTTCAGGTGTTTCACCAGATACATAGTGGAACTCGGCCCATCTGTCGCCGCCATGCTGGAGACCTGAAGTTGCAATCATAGCAGCGCAATATGAATGCCCCATACTGTCGCTCTTAATCATGGAAGTTGTCTCCATGGCTGCCTCCACATGTCGTCCTCTTATCAAAAGAGCTGTGTCAGGCTCATTTTTCGGGTGTTTCACCAGATACGTTATGGAACTTGGTCACTACGTCGCCACCATGCTGTGTTATCGACTAAATATACCGTCAACCTTTTGTTAACATAGGAAATCATTTCAGCGCTTCTTGCTCACCTCCTTTGGTGAAGCCTGAGTCCATTTAGGGTATGTCGCCATGACACTCTCTAGCCTGCCACTGCTGCCACTGCCTCTGCATGCCGTCCCCTATAGTGTCAGGGTCAATTATTGTATGTTTTAGATACTATCTAGCCTCATTCGGTCACTCTGTCATGGCCATGCTGTTGCCCATAATTTTGGCATAATGGTGCGATTACGCAGCCTCCGAGGCATCCATGCATGCTGCCCCTGCTGTTTCCTGTCCATTTCCGTGGTGTTTCCATCCTTTTCTGAGGTTCCCAGGTGTTTGGCCAAGCTTCCCTGTGCAGAGCCTTGGTCCCCTTGAAAAATGCTCGAGTCTCCCATTGACTTCAATGGGGCTCGTTATTCGAGATGAGCACTCGAGCATCGGGAAAAGTTCATCTCGAATAACGAGTACCCGAGCATTTTAGTGCTCGCTCATCTCTAATTATAACCTAATATATAAATTGCCGGCACACTTGCGCACTCTTCTTCTTCAGCCTCCTGTCCCATGTCATAGTGTATGCCCGGAGCAATCCTCTACTTCCTTCTAACATTGCTGGTTTCAGTTGAATAACTGGGACGTGCAGTAGCTGCAAATTCCTGTTATGATGATAGGCACCTAGGTGAACATGACATGCTCCCCCTCTGTTTTTAAACATTGTCGGCTATAAAACCCATCGATGTTTGAAAGAAGGGCTAGATGGCGCTGGGCTCGCGCAGGCGCATGTCATCACTATAACATGGGACATGAGTCTGAAGAAGAAGAGCAGCACCCCAGTGGGCATCCTTGCAGAGGTTCCTGGGCGTGGAGTAAGCTATGTGCCCGGCCAGGCTACTCCATGCCCCAGTAGCCTCTGTAGGTAATTTACATATTATTTTTACAAGGTTAGATTAGGTTTTTAGATTAGCAAAATAAAGATTGACTGATGCTGTTCTTCATCTGACAGTTTTTAACTGTTATTATTATTATTTATTAATTATTTATTTTGTCATTTAAATTCATCTCACATTCATGAAAAAAATAGTTTTTCTATATGTGTGTTTAGACTCTATATATATATATATATATCCTATTGCTGACCCCAAGGATTATGGATGCGGTAAAAAATTTAATTTCTCATAAAAATACGGCAACATGGGGTTGTTGCTTTTATAATTTTCTAGTAAACAGGTAAAATATTCACAATAACATTAGAGTGATCAATTTAACAGCAGAAATTACTCTCTAGGCATGAAAACATGCAGTGTGCTACAGAATAAAGAGCCAAGGTTGATGAGCAGTAAATGGCTCTGCTATCTACATACTGAATAAGTTAGCCAAAAAATAACAATAAATATGTTTTCATTCCAAATTTGGTCAGTCTAAGTCTTTTAGTTTTTGGTTCTTCTGAGAGCCACTTATCCCCTTAATGATGAAAGAAACAGCAGCCCGAAATTTGTTCACTTATTAGAAAATTAGGCGAAATGATTATGTTGCTGTCCAAGGAGCTATTTAAGAAATAGCAACAAAAATAGCCAATTATATCCCAAAATGTGCTTTTATATTTGTAATCTCAAGAAAAGTAGCTCAAAAACGAATTCACACTAAAGTACTTTTATTCTAAGGACCTAATAGACTTGATGGCAGAGCCTTATTTTGAAAATAAATACATGCTAGAAAAGCAGATGAAACAATTTAATGAATTCAAAAATTAAACGAATATGTACGAATAAAAAAAAAATTGCTGCTCTTCTGACGGTAATAACTTTTTCAGATTATTTTTCATACATTTTTTTATTTTATGTAAAACAGTATAAAAGTGGCTTTTGGGACATTTGGGTGCTATTTACCGTTATGGGGTTCACCGCCGCCAATAAGCGGTTTTATATTTTAATTGGTTGGGCATTTTGAGACGCGGTGATATCTAACATATTTGTGATTTTTGACATTTGTTAGATTTTATAAATGAAGAAAAGGGGGGAGATTTGAGTTTCAATTTTTTTTAAATTTTATATTAAACTTTTTTTTATTAACTATTTTTTAGACCCTTTAGGGTGCTTTAACCCAGATGGTCTCATTGTCCCTACCATATACTGCAATACTACTGTACTGCAGATGTTCCTGGAAGTGACGATTGTAAAAAAGATGGTGGCAGCCACGCGCTGGCATATTATAAATGCCGGTGGCGGCATCGGAATGCTTAATACCTGCGATTGTGCTAGAACAGATAGTGGGTATTAGCTGTGTGCATTTGCTGCAATATGCAGCAAACCCCACCTCTGTGCGCTACATGTACAGCATAGAGTGTGAAGGAGTTAATCACCATTGGCGTAATAGAAATTGTTGTGTAGAGAGCTTGGCTATCTTTATTACTGTTGAGTTTATTGAACTGTTGAGTTCTCCTTTTACAATTCGTGGAGGTCCCCATGAAGAGACCCTTAGAAACCAAACAGCACCACCAGCACCAACCGCGGCAGTAACAGATAGGTGTCAGCTGTCCCACAGAAAACAAGCCCTCATACATGGTATCTTTGTAAATTGAAAGAATCAGAAAAATATGACTTGTGGATGAAAAAGGAAAATACATAAAAAATACAGGCACACTTCCTACCAGACACACAGGGGCAAATTTACTTACCCGGTCCATTCGCGTTCCAGCGGCGGCTTCTCCGCTCTGGATTCGGGTCCGGCCGGGATTTAATAAGGTAGTTCTTCCGCCGTCCACCAGGTGGCGCTGCTGCGCTGAAAGTAAACTCATCGCGCCGGAATGCACCGAGCTGGACCAGGTGAAGGTAAGCGGTCCTTATGCGACACATTTTCGGTTTTTAAATGCGGCGGTTTTTCCGAATACGTCGGGTTTTCGTTCGGCCACGCCCCCCGATTTCCGTCGCGCGCATGCCAGCGCCGATGCGCCACAATCCGATCGCGTGCGCCAAAATCCCGGGGCAATTTAAGTACAAGCGGCGCAAAACGGAAATATTCGGGTAACACGTCGGGAAAACGCGAATCGGGCCCTTAATAAATGACCCCCACAGTGTCAACACTCATTGCCTGATGTACCAGCCAGCCTTTTCCACGAACCTCCTCTGTGATCGTGTTTGACAAAGGCCTATGTTAGGCCGAAACGTCACTATTTGATCACCAATCTGTAAATAAATATCACTTTCTGGCATACAAAATTACCTTAAGGAGTGCTTGGATTACTTTACTCTTCAATACCATTGGGGTGGGATCCCTAATCCAGAATAGCACCCACCATCGAAGTGCGACCGCACGCATTAAAGAAAATACAGAAAACACAGAAAAAATTATTTTGAAAGGGTTGACTTTTTATATCTACAGAATATTTTTCTTTTGATTGATCTCTCATTGGAATATCAAGCGACTGCAAAGAGGTATGCATCATACACTTTGCGAGGCTTTTTTATCATTAAGCTGTCAATGGATACAGGACAGAAAGCTGACATATACAAATTGCTGAAAGGGGTATTCTCACTAAGACAAGATTCTTAAACATGCTCAGGATAAAAAAATAACACATTCTCTAATTCACTGTTATCAACAAAAATACAGCATTTCCAACCATTAATCTTCTGACTTTTGAGCTGGGCAGAAATTCAGATTATTCTCATGAATAGATTCTCCTGTCTCACACTGCAGTGTCTCTGCATCACCCCGACCCTACATTCCAAGACAAGCTCACACACACGGGGCACATTTACTCACCTGGTCCCTGTGTGATCCTGAGGTGCGTTGTCCACTGGAATCCACATCTGCCGCGATTTATGAAGATCATGCGCCCGAGTTCCTGCATGTGTCGCTTCCCCGCTGAGGTCCACCGGAGTTCACCATCTTACTCCCGGTGCTTGTAAGTGCATGTCTTGTGACACAAATTGCTTTATTAATTCCCGTGCGTAGTCCGAATCTGCCGGATGGTCCGACAGCCCGCCTTCCATTTGTGTCGCATGAAAGCCGGCGCCAATGCGCCAAAATCCAATCCAAAATCAAAAACCCTTTCTAAATGCGGCGCACATTGGAAAATGGCAGGTATTCCGACGATAGTGCGAACACGGACCCTCAGTAAATAAGCCCCACAGACTCTCACACTTCCTGCCACCAAACAACAGCATGAGGAGAGTGAATCTACAAGCCACAGACATGTTAAGATCTTTATATCAGAGGAAGTAGGTACAGCAGAACTGACAGAGTGTGTGTGTTATAGCTGAGATATAACAGTGCTGACAGTGATTGTTATAGCTTAGTGGTAGCAGAGCTGGAGAGTTTTATTGTGTGTTATTTGCATTCCATGGATCTCATCATCTCTCATCTTACTCATCTCTCTTTTTCTCTGTGTCAGATACTAGTACAATGTTCAGAAGGTAAATAAAAGTTTCAATAAACCTTGACCCTAATAATGTAACCACATTGTCAGAACAAAGGGATCATAATGTGCTTGCTTAGGGAGTCCCTGTCCACACTCTGGAATTTTGAACTGGCCAGCCTCATAAGTGATAGGAGCTAAAACAGCAATAAAACAGAGAAAAATTGTAAAGGGGGTAAAAATGATGTTTATTGTGTAAACATCACTTGGAGGTTAAATTTTGAGAACTTTATTTCATGGGCAAACCCCTTCAACTAAGGAAGAAAGGCAGAGGAAAATGAAGGGCACAGAACAGATTTATTATATAAAGTAAAATGCAGAGTTTACTTTTATCATTTGGACTATGGATTGATGCAATTTTTTGGAATATTTACTTCCTAAGAGATGGGGACGACAATTCTTTATTTCTTTCTCCCTTTTTCAAAGTCCTTATTTCTAGGAAGCATTAAAAAATCTACTCTGTCGAACTTAACAGAGACAGGTGATGTCTTAAGAATAGCAGAATTTGTCCTTGTAAAGCATGAGTGTTACTGAGTCTGAGCCCTTGAGCAGATGGATTGTATGTCTCTGTTGGCTCATTATGGCCCTGAACATTTTCTTCTATAGTAAGGTCTGTGTCCTTTAGAAAAATTCAATCGATGTTGGAAGAGGCCAGCACCTTATAAACTATTGACTGCTGAATACCATTAAACTTACAGGTTACCCGTCAATAAAACAATATGATAGTAAAATCCTTGAATCATTTGTTTAACTGGAAGGTGTTTCCTAAAGAAACATGTTAAGAAAGATAAGTATGGAGAAAGGTGGAATGTCAAGATACTACACATGAAATGTGAACAATCTTTAAAGTTACATAAACACTTATAGTCCTATTCATGTACAAAAGAAAATTCATGAGATTGCAAGTATTTATATAGAAATATGGAAGAAGATCCACAAAGAGATCGATTATAGTTGCAAGGGTTTTTGTAATGGAGACAGATGCTTTATGACTAGAGATGAGCGAGCACTAAAATGCTCGAGTGCTCGTTACTTTTCCCCATGCTCGAGTGCTCGTATCTAATAAAGAGCATCAAGCTCGGACGAGTATACTCGATCATCTTTATTTATGAACCTTTTGGTACTTGACTTAACTTCTCTGAAACAAATTGTTGAAAAAAATGAAACTCAATTTTTGGACAAAGGGATGTAAGATCTGTACGAAGAATAATACACTTTTTTACCAAAATAAGGTTACAAATATCTGAAGTTCTGGAATATAATTAATTCTTTTAATACACTTAAAGGAAAGATAATACCATCACATTATTTTTAAAAGATTTGATGACTCTTATTTTCTAATTTATTTCTACTTTTTGATGATCAATATTGTTGTGTCTATGTCTGTTTTTAGAGCTTCAGCCTTTCCCAGTTCTTACCATGCTGGCTCTGCATATACACAGCTTCTCCCATCCCCCTGCTCTATGCTGTTCTAATGGCGTATCACACTGTCTCTCTTTTCACTTTCCACCATCATTAACAGAGAAAGGAATAGGGGAGGTAGTAGTATGAGTAATACTCTCCTGCCCAGATCCTTCTATTCATCAGAGCTCAGACATGTAAACAAAGAAACACGGAGTATTGCACACATCACAAATGTAAGTGAGCACAGTCCATTTTCTTTAGGAACTGACTGCCTGGACTACAAAGACAAACAGGATTAGGACCTATTTTTTTCTTTTCAACAATTTTATTGAAGTTTTAACAATACAGGCAAATACTTTGTTACAATTTGTCAGACGGCGAATAGAATACTGTTTATTTTACGTGTATTATGTATTCTGTACTCTGTTCTTATTAGTGTTAAGTGGTGATAGGTTGAGTCCATAGTGGCTAGAGTTCATCCAAGGATATTTCCAGATGTTTAGGACCTATTTTTTCCGTAAAGGGTAAACAGCATGTTCCTAGGGCAATGATGTGCAGTTCATCACAGTGCATGCTACATAGGAAGCAATGGTAATGGCTATTTACCACAGTTTGTTCAGCTAGCTCAGTGCAACAGCATGTGGTTGTGTGCATGAGGTCTAAGACTGGAAATGTCTATTGATTTATATGGTAGATTAATTTAACACTATACTATAGATAAGCAAGCTATAGAAAGAGGTGAGCTGTACCTAAAGTGCTTTACCTAAAGTGAATAGTAACCCCAGAAGGATTCATTCTACTAGCTTGCAAAGTTTTGTATCCAGAGCAAAGACAGGAAAGGCCATTATTCAATGATAGGACCATCTCCTGGACCCCAAATCACAGAAAGGGACAGACTGTAAAGCATTTACCTAGAGAACTTTCAATTGTATCAGCTAATCCTGCTCTATAACAGCCTACACTAATATTTCATGGTAACATACCTAATATTCCATAGTCCCTCTATAGTGCCAGTTGACACCTGTTTCAGTTTCTGACATACAATAGGATTCTGAACGTGAGCTTTCTGTCTGTAACTACTGGAATTATCTGCTTCCAAATTCATATTTTTCTCATTTGTAAGAAAACAAGGTCTTGATGACTGACATCTTCAGCAATCAATCTAATTAGCAAAGTCCTATTAGCTGGAGTAACAGTGTGATCAAAGTGACATGTCCATTCCAGGGATACCATCTCCAAAGGGGAGAAGGCCAGTCACATTCGAGACACTACAGTTCCCATACACTGTAGTATTTAGCCGTGTTGTCACTTCTCATTAATCATTGTGGCCTACATTGGCTAAAATGGTGGCTTTACGTGTTGTCACCATAATCACGGATTGCCCATCATTAGACGCGACTCTAATGTAAAATACAGACTAAGGTTTAATTAGAATTGAGAAGCCTGTGTTTTATAGTTCAAGACAGCCAAACATATATTAATCATCTTATATTAGATTCCATTTGACTCTATTATGTTCTGCCTTTGAGTGGAAGCTGGGAAAAATTGTGAAATTGTGATTTACAGATCCGGGAGAACCTTGAGCAGCCTGTTTGCTATTAGCTTCGCATATATTTTTATGTCGCAGTTTAATAGCGAAATAGGACGAAAGTTTGCCGGAGTGGAAGGATCCTTGCCTGGTTTGGGTAGTGTCACTATTGTAGCTTCCAGCATCACTGGAGGGAGGGTACCTTTTACCATGATTTCGTTGAATGCTCTGACCATGTGATTGCCCAGGACATGAAAAAAGGCCTTATAATATTCATTCCCAAATCCATCTGGACCCGGAGCCTTATCTTTTGGTGAGCAAATTATGATTTTCTCTAGCTCTTGTAAGGATATCGGGGTGTTGAGAGCCTCAAGGTGTGAGGTTGAAACTAGGGGAAGCTTGATCTTATCTAGGAATTCTTTTATCTTATCATAAGTGGGTTGATGCGTTTGCTTATCTTCCTTTAAATTGTATAAATTTTTATAGAAGTCTCTAAACATGTTGGAGATTTTATGGGGGTGGGTTTCTTTTTTCATGGGGTCCTCTGATTTGTATAAGAAAGGGATGGATGATTTGGTTTTGGGCGGTTGCACCCCCTGGGCCATTAACTTGCTAGGCTTGTTGATGGCCGAGTAGTAAGTTGCTTTTGTAACGTTTAGTTTCCTATTATATTGGGATAATAGTGCTGCTCTAAGGGATTGTCTCGCTTCCATTAATGCTTTATAACTATTTGGGCAATTTTTCTTATGTAGTACCTCCTCATGTAATTTTATTGCTGTCAGGCATTCATCTATTTTCTTTTCCCTTGATTTTTTATGCTGTGCACTTATTTGCATCAGGGTGCCTCTTATAGCTATCTTGTGAGCTGCCCACAATTCCACCTCCGTTATCCCATCTACATTATTTGTGCAAAAGAATTCCTTCATATCCTTCTCAACCTTCTTTTTAAATGAGGGAAGATGGAATAGAAAAGGGGAGTTTCTCCACACTCGATTTGGGAACAGCTTAGGGGCCAAGGACACTTCTAGAAATATGGGGGCGTGATCTGACCATGTGATCACTCCTATTTCTGATTTGGATATCCATGGTAATGTGTTCCTGTCTGATAGGAATAGATCAATTCTGGAAAAGGACCTATGCCTATGGGAGAAAAAGGTGAATTCTCTCAGGTCTGGATTCAAGCATCTATAGCAGTCATGTAATCCTAGTTTAAACAACCCTGGGCCTAGGGATGCTGGGCATGTTCTATTGCTTGAAGTGGAGTCTAGCTTTATATCTGGAACTAAATTAAAGTCGCCGCATAGAATCAAGTTGCCCTCCTGTACCTTTCTGACCTTTTTCATTAGTCTGTTTAAGAAGCGAGTTTGAGCAGAGTTTGGACTGTATACATTAACTAGTGTGAAGGGAAATGATCTGATTGAACCCACCAGTATTATATATCTGCCCCCCTCATCTATTATGGAAGAGTGGACAATGATATCTGTCCCTTCTTTGATTGCTATGGTGACCCCTGCTATTTTTTTACATGCTTTAGCAGATAATATGGTAGGGAATTTATGGTGGGAGAATTTTGGGCTTTTCGTTTGAGAGAAATGCGTTTCTTGTATGCAAACTATGTCTGCTTTCTCTTTTAATGCCTCTTTCCACAGTGAAGCTCTTTTGAATGGGGAATTAAGTCCTTTAGTGTTTAAACTCATAATTCTAATTGTCATTTTCCCTTTTTCTATCTGCTCTTCCACCTGCTAGACTATATCTTAATGTTATGTTAACATGTTATCTTCTTCTTGTTGGAATATTGAATTGTGCCCAAAACAAAGCTTAAAACAACATATCTAATGGTGTGTCTGAAAGCACACAACAAGTAGAGCCTAAAGGAGGTGGAGGGGACACTTAGATCCTGCTGCCACTCCCTAGTCAGGACTCCACACCTATAACATAAAACATATAAATAACATACTATAGCAATTAGCATCGGGTATGCAGGAGAGTTGTGCATCCTGTGTTATCAGGGGGTTAAGTTCACCTGGGGCCTTTCGGCCTGCTCCTGTAGCTTTCATGGCAAGTTCTTGGAGTAAAGTTAAGCGACTTCCCAGTCCTTTTCCATCGTCGTTGGTTTCCTTTTCTCTGGAGGTTCAGCTATCTTGAGGTTCCAAGAATCTAGCAGAGGAAGACCGGCTTCAGGGGTTAAGATGGAGTGAAAAATCCCGTCTTTCCTTATCAGGAGCTTCAATGGAAAACCCCACTTATAGGGGATGTTGTTAGATCTCAATGTATTCGTAATTGCTCCAAATCTCTTCCGAGCCTGTAAGGTTGCTTGTGATAGGTCGACAAATAATTTTATCCCTGAATAAGGCTCTGGAAGATTCTGCAGTTTCCGAGAGGCTGACATTAGCATGTCTTTGACGTGGAAATAGTGGATCCTCGCTATAGTGTCTCTTGGGAGGTTATCTGGCAGTGTCTTTGGTTTGGGCAACCTATGAGCTCTGTCAAGCAGACATTCATGCTTTGGGATATTCGGAAGCACTTTAGCTATTAATTGAGAGATAAAGTCATTCAAATCTGCTGGAGGGATGGACTCGGGAATGCCTCTAAATTTGACATTATTCCTCCTTCCTCTGTCTTCCATATCTGCTATCTTTAGTCTCATCTTCTCCACCTCCTCTTCCAGCCCACAGTGTGCATCTATAAGCTCATTGTGGGAGCTAGTAACCTCTGCCATTTTATTTTCCAACTGGTCCACTCTCCCTCCTAGATCGTCAATAGATGTATTTAGTGCAGCTGAAACCTGTGACAAATCCTTTTGGATTGACCCCTTCAGTGCCAGTATCAAGTTCTTGATATAGGTTTCAGAGGCCGGTTGATCAGAGCTTGGAAGCTCTCTAATGGGGTCTGTCTCTCTTTCATGCCCCTCTGGTGTACCTGTGAATGAAGGATTCATCCTCGGTCTCTGTTTATCCGGGCTTTGGCTTGGTGAGGGACTTTGTCTCTGCGGAGTCGGCGCCATTTTGGACATGCCGTTGCGGCTGTTTTCTCCTTCAGCACCTTCTGACACTGTGACGCTCCGGGGCGAGATCGCTCCCTCCTCTCTTCTCCTCTCCGACGGAGATCTCCGGTCCCGGGACTCAGGAATTGCCGGTGAGTTTCCTCTGCTCTGTGTGGGTGCGGGAGAGTTATAGCATGGCTGATCGTCGTCATCTTGTGAGAGGTTTGAGACATGCGGTCTCGATGTAAAGAAGTCTGTCAGGCGTTTCGGGACGGTTTTTGCTGTTCTTTTCCGAGTCATCATGATAAGGGGTCTTCTGCAACAATCCCCGGTGTGTTTGGGAAAGCTTTCTGTCGCTCGTTTTCACGTCGCTAGCAGGCCTAGAGACGGAGCTCCTTCTCACACGTCCGTCTCAGAGCACATCCAGGCCACGCCCCCCCATAGCAGGTTTATTTTAAGATGATAATAAAAAGTTGAAAGAAATAAAGGTTCATACAGGAACCAATAGGAAAAAAAAAATAGTGCTGATGGATTTAGAGGGATTGGGGTTATCTATCATTAGACCAGCTCCTTGGGACAGTTTTATGTCTGTCTTTGGAGCTTTGCTGCCCATCAGATTCATTCAGGTGGATTTGGCCCTTTAATAAATGCTCTTATGCTCTACTTATGTTTAGGATTTTTCTGCAAAAAAGGTGCAAAATGCAGCACATACACCAGCAGGGGGCTGGAGTGACTATGCACCTTTTTCTAAAAAAAAGTTTCAAGTCATGAATATGGTTTACACCACTAAAGTGAATTGGCGTTTTAGCCTAGCAAAACCAATGAAAAATCTCCCCCAATATGTTCCACTATTTTTTTTTTTAGAAACAATAAAGTAAATACAAATAATGATAAGAAAAAATATATAGAGGAAATTTATCAGACACAAGTAGAGCATAAGAACTTTTACTTAAGGGGCAAATGTACCTGAATTTATCCGACAGGCAGCGAAGCTCCAAAGACAGACATAGAACTTTCCCAAGGAGTCTCATAATAATAAATGTCCCCCATGGTGTTTGTTCACTATATACATTGAAAAAGTCAGCCTGTACATCTGTATATTATACAAAGACCTTTTGCTGCTTTTCTCTTCGGATAAATAAATCTGAACACAAAGTTCTACATTTCCAAATGGTGTAAACACATTAACAACTTCAAAATGACCTTATTCCAGGGTTTCTACGCTTATATGTTTTATCTTGAAAGTACATTTATTTTTAATATAACTTAAAAAATTCACTCTTTAAAAAAATGGCAAAACTTAAATGTACAAAAGAGAAATCGACATCAAATCAATGTGTGGTGTGACCATCCCTCAACACTTATGTCAAGTTTTTGAAGTATTTTGGCAGGGAGTTTTCTCCAAACATCATGTAGAGTAAACCAAAATATTAGGTGGATCTATTCTTGCTCAAAACATTCTGTCTCCTCAACCGTACGAACCGTGCCACATAAAAGATTGGTACATAAAATGAGACTGCTGCGACTAGGGGAAAATCTGTGTATTTCGGTAAATAATTGGCTTAGTAATAGAAAACAGAAGGTCACATACAAACACAAGCAAATGTGGGTCCTGCACACCAATCCATAAAAAAGGGTACATGGATACTATATAAGTCATATGCTTTTCACAAGAAAGATGTGCCATAACAACCCAAGAAATACTTGTTAAATATTCTTTATTATTACAACTGCACAAAGACCAGACATACAATGTAAAAACACTTAAAAAGTGTAGCAATCTACACTAGAAACACAGTGTGGTGAATAGAATATGCTCACCAGCACTCATAACCTGATTGCACAAATCTTGAAGGTGTAAGCTCACCAATAAATACAACACATGGTTCAATAATCTAAATACATAGTATGTACAAGCCAATTCAATATGTACTGCAATAGATACGATGGTTCAGAAATCAGTGTAATATGTGCAAACCAAATCAATATAGACTCAACACAACCATGACAAAATAACTCCAATATCAATATGAGAATAGAAAACTAGAGCAGACATGGCTGTGGAGAGGAGAGCAAAAACCAGAGCAAGCATGGAGTGTGTGTGTCCACCCCACGCGTTCCGTCACTCACGGCTACACACACACTCCCTGATTGTTCAGGTGTTTGGCACATCTATCTTGTGAATAGCAGTAAACAGAGGGTCGTCATTAATGGCACATTCTCATATTGGGTTGAAGTTACCAGTGCCACAGGGGTCAGTATTGTGGCGACTTTTTAAAATATTTTTATTAATGACCTTGTAGTGGATTTACACAGTCAAGTTTCAAATTTTGCAGATGATACTACGCTGTGTAAAGTAATAAATACTGAGGTTGATAGTTTAGCATTACAGAGGGATTTAATGAAGCTTGCGGAGTGGGCAGAGGAATGGTTGATGAGGTTTAATGTAGATAAATGTAAAGTTATGCACTTGGGCCATGGAAACAAAAACTATAATTATGTTCTAAACAGTCAATTTCTTTGTAAAACTGGAGCTGAAAAGGACTTGGGGTTTTTGGTGAATGGTAAACTTAATTTTAGTGACCAGAGCCAGGCAAATCATGGGATGTACCAAGAGAGGAATTGATTCTCATGATAAAGATGTAGTTTTGCCCTTATACAAGTCCCTGGTCAGACAATACATGGAATATTGTGTACAGTTTTGGGCACCAGTGTATTAAAAGGAACTGGACTGGTGCAGAGGAGAGCAACCAAGATTATCCGGGGAATGGGGGGACTAAAGTAACAGAATTTGGGATTATTCAGTTTAGAAAAAAGACGACTGAGGGGAGACCTCATTACAATGTACAAATGCCTGAACGGACAGTACAAGGATCTCTCCAAAGATCTTTTTATACCTCGGCCTGTGACCAGGACAAGGGGGCATCCTCTGCGCCTAGAGGAGAGGCGATTCTACCATCAACATAGACAAAGGTTCTTTACTGTAAGAGCAGTGAGACTATGGAACTCTCTGCCGCAGGAGGTTGTAATGGCGGACTCTATGTACATGTTCAAGAGGGGCCTGGATGCCTTTCTGGAGAGAAAAAATATCACGGGTTATGGGGATAAAACATTTATTTAATTCTTAAAGGTTGGACTTGATGGACATCTTTTTCCGGCCTTATATACTATGATACTATGACATTATCACAGTGAGGCCAACCATGTTGAGAATAGGGCTCTATGGGGGTTGTATCATATCTTCCAAAACTCTTTGATTTTCCTCCCATGGAAGATAATTAATAAAGAATAGCTGTTTGCTTTGGGTTGTGGTCTATCAATACTTCTATTTTTGATAGCATTCTAACATTGCAGCATTTCTTCTACACCTGCCTAAATTATTTGCATAGAAGTGTATTTTATTTTATTAAATGTGACAAACAATTTAGTATGTTATCTGGTAGCCAAGAACATTAGGACCATACACAAGAAAAGTAAGGAAATCATATTTTGGTTTAATATTTAAAAGTTTTTTTCTGCACTAAAAATAATCCAGTAGCTGTCTTTGTTTTGCTCACTATTTCATTCATCACAGACAAAGGTGCAACATTTTGGGAAACCATCACTATCAGCTAATCACAAGGTATTCTACCGCTGGGACCTCCAGTGATCAATTGTACTTTTTGGTAAAAGTGTAAAGTTCCCTTTACTGAAACTTTGCTCCCTTGTCCATGTCACAAATGGATGTACTGCGTCATTGTCAGAATTTGAACTGGCATCCTTTGGCCTTACTAGTCAGTTCCCCACCACTGTGTTACCTATCCTGATTGTTTTAGACCAGTGTTTCTAGGTCTCAGCTGTGTTAACCCCTACGGGACGCAGCCTCTTTTGGCCTTAAGGACGCGGCCCCATTCTTCAAATCTGACCTGTGTCACTATAAGTGGTTATAGTTTTGGAACGCTATGAGATATCCAGGGGATTTTGAGATTGTTTTCTCGTGACACATTGTACTTCAAATTAGTTTAAAAATTTGGATGAAATCTTTTGTGTTTAGTTATGAAAAAAAACAAAATTTGGCAAAAATTTGGAAAAATTCTTTATTTTCAACGTTCTAAATTCTCTACTTTTGATGCAGATAGTCATAGCTCCCAAATAAATTCATAACTTACATTTCCCAAGTGTCTGCTTTATGCTGGCATGGTTTTTTAAGATTCCACATATTTTACTAGAATGTTCTGAGGCTCAGAATTTAGGTATCATTTTTCACATTTTTTGTAAAATCACCAAAACCTGTATTTAGATGGACCTGCTCAACTTCTAATTGAGACTGAGAGGCCTAAATAATAGTGAGACTCGTAAATTACCCCATTGTGGAAACTACACACCTCAACGTATGAAAAACCACTTTTAAGAGGTTTGTTAACGCTTTACGTGTTTTATAGGGGTTAAAACAAAATGGAGGTGCAGTCTCCAAATTGTAATATTTTTTCACAATACACCCATTTTGGGTGGAAAATTAAACATTTACAATGGATTAAATGAATAAAGGCTCCACAAAGTTTGTTACCCAATCTCTCCCGAGTACACGGATACCCCATATGTGGTGGTAACCTGCTGTATGGGCGCACGGCCGGGCATAGAAGGGAAGGAGGCGCCATCCAGATCAGATTTGCTATGTCACATTGTACAGGCTATAATTTTTTTCTTTTTTTTATTGTGGACCTATAGGGGCTTATATCTTTTGCCACATGAGATGCACTTTTCTGGTACGTAATTTGGGGGAATCTATAGGCTAATTGGTGAGATTTTATTAACTCTTTGTTGGTGGAGGAAATGAAAATCATCACTTTTCAGGAAGATTTTTATGGGTTTTTTTTTTGGCTGTTTACCATACCATAAAAATAGTATATTATTTTTATTCTATGGGTCGCCACGATTACAAAAAGACCTCATTTATATAGATTTTTTATTTTTTTCCCATTTTTACTGCATAAAAAGTAATTTGGCAAAAATGTTGTTAATTTTAGCATCACCGTCTTTCATATGCATAACTTTTTTATTTTTCGCCTCACAAATCTGTTTAAGGGCTTATTTTTTGCGAGAAGGATTGTTCTTTTTAGTGGGCTTATTTTAGAGTGCATAACATTTTTTAAATCCCTTTTTAGAGCATTTTTATAGGGTATTAATTGAAAATGATCTTTTTTCTGGAGCTTTTTTTTGTTTTGTTTTTACGGGATTCACTTTGCGGATCTAATAACGATTCTGTTTTATTATAAAGATTGTTACGGACGCAGGGATACCAAATATGTGGGGGTTTTGTGTATTTTATTCAATTGTACTGAATAAAAACCAATTTGGAGAAAATCTTGTTCATTTTAGCATCACCATCTTTTCATATGCATAACTTTTTTATTTTTCGGCTGACAAATCTGGTTAGGGGCTTATTTTTTGCGAGAAGAGTTGTTCTTTTTAGTGGGCTTATTTTGGAGAGCATAACATTTTTAAATTACTTTTTAGAGCATTTTTTATAGGGTATTAATTAAAAATTATCTTTTTTCGGAACGTTTTTGCGTTTTTTTTCTACGGCGTGTACCGTGCGGGTCCAGTAACGATTCTGTTTTATTATACAGATTGTTACGGACGCGGCAATACCAAATATGCGGGGTTTTTTGTGTTTTTGTGTTTTTTATACTTTATTAAGTGTTTTTATGGGAAAGTGACATTTTAGGGGCTTATATTTTTATGTATTTATTTTTTATTTATTATAATGTGTAGTGTTAATTGTTTTTGCATATTTTTACTTATACATACTTGAACTTGAACCAGTGATGCTCTGATCACTGATTTAAGTTCAATACACTGCTCTACAATACTATTTTATTGTAGAGCAGTGTAAACTGTCTGAGCAAGCTTGCGCATGCTCAGACAGTTTACAGTCAGACCCGGAAGGGGTCTGGCTGCCATGGAGACCGGGCAGCTCCGGGGCACATGCCAGTCCTCGGAGCTGCCCAGAAGTGGATCGGATCCCCCGGTAAGCGGCACGGGGGATCCGATCCACAGCGCAAACACCCTTACACGCCGCGGTCATGTTTGACCGCGGCGTGTAAGGGGTTAACACCCGCGATCGGAGCCGGCTCCGATCGCGGGTGTTAGCGCAGGCTGTCAGCTGTACTAGACAGCTGACAGCCGCTGCTTCTGGTACCGGCTCCGTTCGTGAGCCGGTGCCAGAAGCAGGACGTTATAGAACGTCCCCGTGCGCTAAGCATCTAGCCCCGGGGACGTACTATAACGTCCTGGTGCGCCTAGGGGTTAATATGTGTTATCCTATCATGAGTGGCCGGGCTCCATTTAAGGAGCGTATGGGGGGGCATATATACGGCCCACTTATATACGGTGTATATACATCCCCCATACACTTTGATGGCCATGCAGCGCCATATGGGAGTGGTACGGTATCGTTCTGTAGCCTGTAGAAAAATAGGACATGTCCTATCTTTTTACAGAATTCGGCACTGTGTATTCCTGTGGAGAGGGGCGGGGGTAAGCAGCGCTCTCCCCGGCACCGATGTATGCCTGCCATACTATGGTATGGCGGTTATACATCGTGTGCATGTAGCTTAAGGCTGGTTTTGTCATTCAGTAAATGCTAGGTATTGTTGTATCTGCAGCCTAACCCTGGCTATGTTCTGAAAATCTATACTTTCTAGTTGTTCGCTTCCTTGTCTGTTGTGAGAGATTCTGTGAAGTTTGTCTGTTCTCTTGTATTCTCTCACCACTTTTCTGTCTGTTCCCCATTGTCTGTGTTTATTTAATTGTGAGTATTTTGAGGATCTGCTCTGGTTGTTACCCACTATTTCTGTCTTCCCAATTGCTCTATTGCCTGCATTCTGTCTCAGTTGTGTGCTTGTGTGCATGCTGGGATTTTTTGTTTACCAAGTTTTCTTGCAGAAATTGTTTTGTAAGGGAGGCCCAAATTTAGTGCACCAGACTAGTATCCTTTAGTCATTTTCCCTACTTTCTGAATAGGTCTTCGAGTTCAGACAGAAAGAAGTTGTCAGATCCGGAACCAGCCCGGGTAAACTGACCATCACCTGCAGGCACGGATTAGCTTAGCCTTAGAGTTAGGAACAGTTTTCTCTTCCCTGTTTCCCTAGTTCTTTCTGCTCTCTCAATTCAGTTTTCTGCTTTCTTATAAACCATGACAGTCATTCAGGGTGCAAATTATTTTTGTATCTAATTTTTTATCTGTAAATTGCATTATAGGTTGCTTAAACCTTTTTTCTTTCAAGAAACAAAGTTCTTTATCTTGAATTTGACCCTCCTTAACCCTGTGACCACATTACTTTTATTTTATTTATTACTTTATTTTAAGGGTTGACTAGATGGTTTTATAGACAAGTGTTTACAACCTTCCTGGATATATTGTGCGCACACAACTTGAGATATGTTGAGACAAGACTAAAGGAAATTGGTTCTATCATTGTAGCTAAAATCTTTTAAAATCATAGCAAGTATTATTTCATGTTCTAAAATTATAATTTCATTAACATTAAAAAAAATAAAAGCTAATGACTTTGAATTCGAGAGATAATTTGAGTTCTCCCCCGTGGAGCTTGAGGATGCATTGTGACAGCAGGACCTACAGCTATAATTTTAACTTGCTTTTCTTTTTCAAGTTTTCTGATGTTGTTTATGGATATTTTTTTTTTTTTGCTTTAGAGAGAAAACAAATAAAAGGAATTGGAAAAAAATGATCTCTTTTTCCTGCCGCATTATCCCTTCTTTGTTGCTTGGCTTTTCAAATGACTTTAAAAGGTACAGCTTGTGGCCTTCTGATTAAAAGAAAGTTAAGTGTGAGACTGCTTGTTGTGATGAAGAAACCATTCTTGCTTAGAAGCTGTCAATTCCAAAGCTCGTTGCAAGCAAGATATAAACAAGTCAATGATTCATTTTTCTCTTCCCTGCTGAATTTCTTCCCTGTTCGGATGGTTTTGACATGTCTATTTCATTTTATACATACTGATATTAAATCCAGACCCAGTGTGCTGAACCATATTCATTACCCATGAGGAACACATGAATATAGCTCTCCATATTTCTTTTTATTTTAGAAGGCTTTTATTGTTATGGACAGAACAAAATTAGTCTATTAAAGGGAAAGGCACCTGGAGCACTGAATACATGCCTTAATTACCTGTTAAGTAGGACATAGGGGGTCATTTACTAAGGGCCCGAATCGTGTTTTTTCGTAGGGTTTCCCGAAATTTACCAATTTGCGCCAAATTGCCCCAGGTTTTTGGCACACGCGATTGGATTGTGGCGCATCGGCGCCGGCGTGCATGCGATGGAAATCGGGGGCCGGGGCCGCCGGAAAACCCGACAGTTTCAGAAAAATCGCAGAATTTTTTTTAAAAATGTGTCGCTTGACATGCAGTTACCTGCACCCAGGATAGCTTGGTGAACTCCAGTGAACTCCGACGAACTTCAGCACAGCAGCGACACCTGGTGGACATCAGGCGCACTACCTTAGTGAATCGCCGGAAGACCCGAATCAGCGTTGGAGAACCCGCTGCTGGATAGCGAATGGACCGGGTAAGTAAATCTGCCCCATTGTTTCTCTTGAAGAAATCCTTTCTGGAAAATCCATAAATGAATATTTCTCCTCCTTAAGGAAAGCTTATTTGTATTGGCTTCCTTGTCAGACTGATCAACATAAAGAGGAACAGTAACCACCCAAAAAGTGGCTATGAAAAGCTTGTTTACCTTATATACTTGAGTATAAGCCTAGTTTTTCAGCACAAAATTTGTGCTCAAAAACCCTAACTCGGCTTATACTCAAGTCAACTAAAAACATAAAGACAAAACTCACCTTTCTTACGTCACCCATAGGTCCTCTTCTGTCTGAGACAGTCTGAGACAGAAGAGGACCTATGGGGGACGTCGGAAAGATGAGTACAGTGTTTTTTTCCTACTACAGGGTCTGGGCAGGCTGTATGCTACCGGGGTTGGGCAGGCTGTATGCTACAGGGGCTGGCAGACTATATACTGGGAGGCTGTAACCAATGCATTTCCCACCCTCGGCTTATACTCGAGTCAATAGGTTTTCCCAGTTTTTTGTGTTGAAATTAGGGGTCTCGGCTTATACTCGGGTCGGCTTATACTCGAGTATATACGGTAATTTAGACAAAAAAAATCCCTGCATCCCGTACCTGTTTTCACTATATATGATGCTGTTACAGGGTGGAAGAGACATTCATTTCACTCCAGTGCCTCTTCCTCTTTGCTAGGATCAGACAACATATTGATTTCATTTTTTTATGATATTTTCTACTCGATTCCTAAGTACTAAATTGCATGGGGAGCTAGTGACTTCACCATTTCTGCGTTCTGGCAAGTTATAATGTTTTATCTTCTTTTTATATCCTCCTTAATATCTACAAGTCCATATTTACTCAGCCAGATGCTACAGGACCAAGTTGCAAGCCATGCAGTTTACCAAAATCTCTGTCTCTGCCTACTTGCCTACACAACCCTTCAGGTGACAAATGGATGACAGTTTCTATTCTTAATACATGTACAGAATTGAGAGACAAACTGACAAAAGCAAGGTCAGGCTAATAAGTTAAAGATTATGATGGTGGCGAGAGACAGAATTTGAGTGAAATAGCATAGTCATAATGGTCAGAAAACAATGCAAAATGTACAATAGAAAATATAGAACTTCATGTACTAGGAGACTAGTATAACCAATATTAAATGAAATGAGACATCAATGTAATGTCAATGGACTCCCTAGACCCTGCCCATGAGTTGATTGGTTCAACCATCTGCCACTCCAACAGCAATTGAGACACACATCCCCTCCATACTCCCTCCCCTTCCACTTGGTGTAAAAGGTGGCACAGAGGAATAACTGGCATATATGCTTTAATAAATTTCCCCTGTTTGTCAAACCTAAACACTCTTCAATGTACCTTAGCCCTTGGCATAAGGTTATAACTTGATGCTATGCATGTTTGGGGCCAATATAGGATAAAAAACACCTTGCAAATTTCCTTTAAATATCAAAAAATTACAATGACAAAAAATATTTGAGCATGTTACAGCACTAAACCACTTTAACAGAAGATATTATGTACTATCTACCTGCATTTCACTCTGTATTGTATCTCTATTCATGTTGTTCAAAATGTGTGTGTCTGGCAAATCCTGTAGACATCCATTTCCCATATAGATTATGCTGTCCACATGCATTACACTTGTTAGCTGTTAACTTGTCAAAATAAATAAGAAATCCTGATTGGCATCATTTTAATTAAGAAAAGCCTGTAGTGACCCACAATGGTTCTAGTCCTCGCTCAGTCTATTTGTTTTCTCATTTATTGTACATTGCTTCTTACTTTTAAGCCACTGGAAATCAAAAACCCATGGCTTACCCCTTACTATGCTGGCTTCTCATTAATGGAGAGGAAATGAGAAGGTTACAATGAGAATACTAATGTGATATTGGTTACATTTCCTTTATAATTAAAAAAAACTGACTGCTGAGCCGCACAGGGAATCAGTAGATGAGAAAAACATGGCAGTCAAGAGGTTGGTAGTAAACAGCTATTGATAATCCATCACAACGACCCCCTGTGTTAATGCTGGAGGAAATTTTCTGTGCAATACAGATTTAGGCTTTTGTTGTGGACAGAGCTAAGATGTGACTTATTACTAATTGACAAGAGAAAGCAGTTGTCACTGAGTATTTAAAATCAGTAGGAGTAAAAAAAAAGTGTATCGCCAGAATACTAGAGTAAATTGTATCTAAAATGCTGTGCACCAAATTTATTTAGGTATTTAGACCATTTTTAGGCAATTTTTGAAATTGTCGGAAAATGGGACATGGTAAAAGGGGTCATGGATGTGCCTGAAAATAGCCTGTGCACCAGAAAATTCAAGCCGTGCACCAGAAAATTCAATATTGTGTTTCAACAAACCAGAGAAACTAATAGGAGGTCCAAGGTGCGACTTGTCAGTCTTATACTGCACCAGATTGATTATCTGGATACCAGGGTATACTCTGCACTGGTCTTAAGACCAACACTTTGATTCAGCCTAGTTTGTGGTGCTACTAATTGATTCTTATTATCAAATAATACTTGTAGTCCACAAAGGCTCAATGGCAGCATGTTGGTAAAACTGAGGTGTTACCCATTAAGCCACAGGACTTCCAGTATCAGTGTGCTTGATAGTGTAAAGGTTGTTAGTCAATAGTTATTTGACATATTATTGCTCATCCTGGATCTATTTTTGATAACCTATTTGGTATTTCTCTTCCAAACCGGACCTAGTATCAAGCCCCAGAAAGTTTTTATCTGGCTATAGTGACCAAAAAATCACCTGTAGGAATTATCCTATGTAGGCATTTTTCACAATTATTATACTCCAGGGACAAATCTAATGGGCTCTCATAAAGGACTCAAAGATGTAATTCACAGTAGAAGGGTCATTTTGAAGCAGAGAGAGGTTGACTTCAGTGCTGAGGTCTCTGCCTTCATGGCTTTATTTTGAGCCAAAAAATTGGTCTTTTAAATCTGACTTTAACAAGGCATAAACAAAGACGTGGTCATTTGGAGAGGTATCACAGTGATTACTTTAAGGTCTGGTAAAGGTCTGGATGCCACCACAGAAGACTCTTACATTTTCGGGAAAGTTTTATTGTGATTTAAGCTTGATAAGTATATCTACAGAAAAATACTTGATTGATGTTGATTGATAGGAGGATAGTCGTAGTTATCTTTTTAAATAACAGCTTAAGGCTACATTCACATTATTGTGTGCCCGCCGCACCACAGCATGGTTCCATAGCGGAACATTGCACAAGACGCCATATTACTGAGAAAGATAGGACATGTCCTATCTTTCTCCCAGCTACGGAAAGGTACAGTGCAGCATGTGTGCTGCACCATACCGCTCCCGTAGGGCAGCGTGCACCAATTGCCGTATATGGGGGATGTATATACACCGTAGCCTAAGGCTAAATTCACATTGACGTGTGGCCACCGTACCATAGCATGGCGGGCACACTGCAGCTCTGTTCACCCCCGTCCCCTTCTCAGTAGAGGAACATTACGCATGGCGCCGTATTCTGCAGAAAAATAGGACATGACCTATCTTTCTCCAGGCTATGGGGCGGTATGTTGGCGCACGTGAACTGCCCTGTACCTCTCCCATAGGGCGACATGTGCCTATTGCCATGTATAGGGGACATATATACACCGTGTATACGTGTATACGCAGCCTTATATACAGTACGTCCTCTCTACATGTGTGTGAATGTAGCCTAACTCTGATTCCAGTGGGCTATTCCCTATAGCACTGAAATTAAACCTAGTGGGGTATTCATTTCCAAACCAAAATCTTTATTTAAAAGTATATATTTTATTATTTAATTTCTTTCAAAAATACAAACATAAAATAAATCATAGTCTAAATGATGAGTAGGGTACACCTGAGCGAAATACCAATTGATAGGGATGAGGATACCTCATGGTCACAATTATTTATATGAATTTCAACATTAAAAATGCATCAGTGTCCATTGGCCATCCATTTAATAAACTTTCCAGAGTATGTGACAACAGGATTCACCAAATCCTAAGTGGTTAGCAGTGGTCAGTCTCTGTCCCCATGGGACTCACATTCTAATCAACCTAACAGTATGTTTTGTAGTGTGGGAGGAAACCGGAATAAACCTACGCAAACACGGAGAGAACATAAAAACTCTTTGCAGATGTTGACCTGGATGGGACTTGAACCCCGAATCCCAGCGCTGCAAGGCTGATCCCTGACCTTTACCTTTTTACAAATATTAAATTCAGAAATATAACTTTCATCACTATTAGCACTACTAATATGACAATCTATACCAATGTGTAGATTTTCATAGCTGAAGGTTTCAGCAACAAGCTTCATGTTGATTACCTCCCAAAATTCACAAATGTTACATATTTTTTCTAAGTAAAAATTAAACAAAGTAAAATAATTGTTCTGTGGTTTAAGTACAGACTGCCAACTTTAATTGAGCAAATCTATAAATCTGATATCACGTTCACTGTTCATTATTCTGAAGCAATTGAAAACGCTCTTCCAGGCTCTTGTTTGCTACTTCACCTTACAAGAGCGCTAACAAAAGGTGAAAGATTGATTCTGCCATTTGCGGTTGCGAATGAGTACAAAAGAGATGTAAGTGCCGAGGAAGGAAGTCAACATGGGGTGAAAACACTGAATAAAGACTTGGCAAAACATTTGTTGTGTACCCTAATCAGCAGTATGGTGCATTGTAAGGAAGCAATGAACGCGCTGACTTGCCTAGCGACAGTCGGCAGCCACAAAGAACATTGGAATCTGAAGTCATAAATAAGAATGTGATGAATACCTGTTTTTTCATCAGTAAAATAAGGGAATGTGTAGGCATTAATGTATTAAGTGCTAACATGAACCGAATATTGCATTGTTAACACTTTCCCCATCAAGGTCTGAGCGCTCCGATAACAACAAACTTAATAATATAGATTCAAAATTGATGCTACACCATTTTTTTCCTGTTTTTTGCTAGTGTTAATGTCACACACTGGGGTGCAGGGATATTCTCTGAGGGAAGAGTCTGTGGACCCACTGGACCACCACGGGGGTTGGTATGAGACCCACAGTGGCAGCCAAGGCAACAAATGCAGGAAACAGTCACAACCTGAGATGACAGCAGGAATGCAGAGGAGCACTGGTAACGCTGGCACGGAGTGAAGACACCGCTGGAACCCTGGAAGGCACAGGAAGGCAGGAGGTCACCAGTGGGACCCTGGACGGAGCTTAGACGTACGGGAACAGACCACAGGATACGGACCACAGGATATGGACCAAAGGACATGGACCACAGAATAGGGACCACAGGAGACAGACCACAGTATACAGAGCACCGGGCACGGACCACAGGATTTGGGCCACAGGGCGCCGACCACAGGATATGGACCACCGGACACAGACCACAGAATACGAACCACCAGACACGGACCACAGGATATGGACCATAGGACACGGACCACATAATACGGACCTCCGGACACAGACCACAGGATGTATCTGGAAACGCACAGGAACACGGAGGCATGTGGAAACGCACAGGAAATGGGACCACGGGAAACACACAGGAACAGGACCTCGGGATACACACAGGAGGCTTTCACTTCAGTGGGAAGACTTGAAGATCCAGCGTGCAGTGAAGGTAGCCGCCGGGTTATATAGGAAACCCGGAAGTCTCCAGCGCCAATGGGAAGGACGCTGGCCCTTTCAGTTCAAAGAAGTGAGCGCGCGCACCCTAGCAACAGGAGTGTGGCCTGGAGGCAGGAGGCATGAAGACTGCACGCCGGGACCCGGAGCAAAGCCTGGAGCAAGGAGAGGTAAGTGCAGGTTGGGGGACAGGGACAGGCAGCAAGTGGAGCATGGGTGTACCCACAATCTGTGACATGGATCACGGGAGCACCCATGACAGTTAACTTCACAGGTGCCATCTGTGATAGCACCCTAAAACTTTTCGTTCCTTACACTTTTCCTTAAAAGTGCATACAACTCAATGCTCACCAAATATACAGAACCTGAGACACTATGGGGCAGATTTATCAAGCAGTCTGAAAGTCAGAATATTTCCAGTTGCCCATGGCAACCAATCACAGCTCAGCTTTCATTTCACCAGTGCTCATGAATATTTTAAAGGGGAGCTGGAAATATTCTGACTTTCAGACTGCTTGATAAATCTGCCCCTCTATGTTATCAGAGGTCATGTGCACCTGTTTTTCCCAATTTCAATAGTAACTCTCTGACCATTTTGCAGCATTGAGGTCTACAGTAGTGTAGTTAGAAAGTCCTGAATTTCATATAGTGTGAGTGGTGAGTTCAAATTGCAAAAGTTCCTCAATTAAACAAAGGGGGGTATTCAGCACTTAATTTTGGAAAAATTCCAGATGCTGATTTGCTGATACATTTTTCTGTGGGTGTAGTTAGTTGCAGAATAGAAGGCAAAGCAACAGTACTCCCTAAACGGGAAATTCTCATCTAGACAGTGACATTTAATTGAATTCATCTAACAAGCAGATATGTTTCTTCAGTTGGATGTTATTTAAAAAAAATGACTTTGAGAAGATAATTTACCATAAATGAATGTATTTTGTCCCTTAGAAACAAGATTGTTGTCCTTGGATACAACCACCAATTGCACAAAGAAAGGAACATTTTTCACATGTGAAGTGGCCAGGACTTTCTGCCTGTCCCACAGCTGTGGTAGTAAACATTAAATCCAGGTGGTCAGGCAGGGTCTTAATAGTGCATGGTTGTATCCAAGGACAGTTATCTCATTTGTAAATGACAATGGCTGCATTTATCAAAAAAAATTATCTTCACATTCATTTAATAACATGAAATTAAAGTAATTTATGCATATAGCAGTTTATTTCAATTCAAGTTTTCAGTGAATCAGAGGGGGTCATTTATCTTATCTCTGTTTGTTTTGGCTAGTTTTGTCTTTTTTCCGTCTGCTACTTTGGTAATTTATTAACTTTAACTTTTTCCTTGTGTTAGATGAGTTTTTTTTTCAGATCTCTTTTTGAAACGTTTGTTACAAATGTCGCAAAAATGCCGCACAAATATCTCAAGTCAATTCTTTCCATTTTCTATGTTTTCGTTAAGTATGGTTTGGTTTAGAGTTTTATGTGTCAAGACTTTATGTCCTCTCGTCGGGAGGTGTACACCGTTGTACTGTTCTCTAACTCACCTTTAATGCTCACATGTCAGTGGCCTCAACCACTGTTTATAATTAAATATTTCACTGTACATGTTCCCTAGCATAGTGTCACCAACACTTGTTTTCTCTCTAATCTATATTATGTTTTTTAGATCCACCATTCTGAATACCACTGACTTGCCACTCACCTTGCTGTATCGAATAAGATGTCCTCACTCCCTCAAGATTCGCACCTGATGTTGACTCTGGACTTTTGGCTGGGACACCGTTTTGGTGTCTTGCAGCCACTGATTTGAAACCGCATCGACACCCCGAAAGGACTGTAATTAGTGGCCGACTTCTCTACCCGCCGCTCGAGGCACTTGTTGCCCATCCTCTTCCCTTTTTTTTTTCTCCCCATTTCTCTTTCCTCCCCCCCCCCTTTCTATCTACTTTTCTCTTCATGGTTAAGATTAATTCAGTGTCAGTTTATATATTTGCATAATTCTACTGAATTTATATAGCATTTCTCATACCAATACATATAAGTGTTTATACAAAGTTTTCACATGTGTGGTCCAGCCCAGCCCTCTTTAGCCCTAGCCCCTTCCCTCAGTCATCACTCTCTTTCCTTTTCCATTTTATATCCCTTATTATTAAATATTCTTTCCTCCTTATCATTTTGCACAGTTTACGCACTAGCACTTTGCACACTGTGCCTTAGGGCATATATTTATTAATATGTTTCATATGTACTTAGGCTTATGGCCACTAACAGCTGCTATGTGGGTACCGATCTACCCTTTACATTTTTCCCAATTGGCTCTAGCACTTTATGATGTCACTGTTACGTGGCAGCAAAATATATATGCGCTTGTACTTGTGTGAATGGGCTATTTTGTTGCTGACAGCGCTTTGTCATGTACGCATGCGCCGCAAACCTCTACAAACAGCGCATGCTCTGTATTTCTCTCTATTCTGCAACACCGGAAGTGACGAACTGCTACTCCGCAGATACCGGAAGTGACCAATTGTTGTTTACGGCGTGTGACCCGCACGTGGAACGCTTCGTTCCGCTACGTAGTAGATAGCAGCTGTTTGCTATTGGGCTATGAGGGCTGGGCGAACTATATATGTTCGATCTGTACACTATCCCCTTACCCCTGAGGAAGCCTGGTGACACAGGCGAAACGTGTGGGGATCACTGCCCCCAGTGCCAAACACTGACGCCCTTCATCCAGGTAAACGGTTGCTACTTTAGCACCTTACATATTGCATATCTGTCTGATTATTACTTTTCTTGCACTTTGGTGCATTGATGGTGCTCTTTTGATGCATTTTGCAACCTGTTTACCTGCTACTATCCGCTTATTACTGTTCACTGGGGACATGGGTATCAGTATGGCACCTAGGGTGCTTTTTAATTGTTTTTAACTTTATCTTTGTATTTGCGAAACTAATAAAGATTGTTATTTGTACTTATCCATGAACATCCGCTTTTTCTTCAAAATGTCATAATAATTCTTGGATGTTTTATTCTATCTCTGACCCATATTTGCTGGGTAGTTAGAAACTAAGAGAACCTGTCACCAGGTTTTATCTCACTAGACCACTAGCCCCCTCCGTTCTAGAATTCCCTCTTTTATGCGAAATTTTACCTGTGTACCTATAAATAATCTCCCATAATATCAATCCTGAGATGAGTAAAATTTAGTGGTTGCCGCAGAAGACCATATCTTCTGTTCTATAGCACCTAGGAACAAGCTTTTTGTATCACATGAAGAATAACAACAGGATTATGGCTTTGTGAGCTACAGAACTGGAGATACGGGCAGCTAAATACATACTGTATATGTAGAAAAAGATTCAGTTTCTGCCTATTTTTTATTGCCTGTATGTCCAGTTTTGTAGCTTACAGAACCATAAGCTTGATAGGATCGGAAAGATAAGATTCTAATCTAATAGAACCTAATCTGAGTGACACGATCTCTCCAACCATAAAACTTGACTCATGTCATGTGAAAATGTGAAAATGAGGTGAGAAGAGTCACATTTGCCTGACTTTGGAGGGGGGGGGGGGATTTTTTGATTACTAAACGGGTAAGATTTCACATAAAATTATAGAATTCTAGAATTCGAGCAGTTTAGTGGGTAAAACCTGGTGACAGGTTCCTTTGAAGGAGTGCTATGATGAGTGATGTGATGTTGTGGTTACTGGTCTGTAGCTTGTACAACTCTTTCTGTTTTACTCACAAATCCTTCTCAATATCATATGCTTATGGACCACTGAGCTGAGCTTCTCTCCCTCTATCATATATACTCGCATATAGCGTAGCACAAAGTGAAGGTCAGCATCCCACTTGCTAAGAAGAGACTTTCCCAAATATGATTAAGCTTTTATGGGTAATACATGGGTTGAAAAAATTATTGCAACAGTATTTATATTAACAAAATGATATTACTAGATTGTTATTATATTATTATATAAATATATTATCAATGTTAATGTATTTATATGAATTACTGTATATACACGAGTATAAGCCGACCCGAATATAAGCCGAGACCCCTAATTTTACCACCAAAAACTGGGAAAACCTATTGACTTGAGTAGCCGAGGGTGGGAAATGCATTGGTCACAGACCCCCCCAGTATATAGCCAGCCAGCCAGCCCCCTATAGTATACAGCCTACCCCTGTAGTATACAGCCTGCCCAGCCTTCCCCCTGTAGTATACAGCCAGCCCAGCTTGCCCCCAGTAGTATACAGCCAGCCCAGCCTGCCCTCAGTAGTATACAGCCTGCCCTCAGTAGTATACAGCCTGCCCCCACTAGTATACAGCCACCCCAGCCTGCCCCCAGTAATATACAGCCACCCCAGCCTGCCCCCAGTAGTATACAGCCACCCCAACCTGCCCCCACTAGTATACAGCCAGCCCAGCTTGCCCCAGTAGTATACAGCCTGCCCCAGTAATATACAGCCGGCCCCCAGTAGTATACAGCCACCCCAGCCTGCCCCCAGTAGTATAGAGCCACCCCAGCCAGCCCCCAGTAGTATACAGCCACCTGAGCCTGCTCCCAGGAGTATACAGCCAGCCCAGCCTGCCCCCAGTAGTATACAGCCACCTGAGCCTGCCCCCAGTAGTATACAGCCAGCCCAGCCTGCCCCCAGTAGTATACAGCCACCTGAGCCTGCCCCCAGTAGTATACAGCCAGCCCTGCGGCATCCAGCACGATGTTACAGAAGAAAGAAGACAGGCGCAGAAGCCAGAAGAGGACCTGCGCGGACATCGGGGGAGCAGCACTGCACATCGGGGGCCCCCAGAGGGAGAGTATATAAGTTTATTATTTTTTAAGTGCATTGACATTTTTTGTGCTGAAAAACTCGGCTTATACACAAGTATATACAGTAATTAATCAATCAATCAATCAGAAATCTATGTGCTTACCAGCAAAATACCATCTGATGAGGGGTATTTCTGTTTCATTGTAGTAATCAAATAATCTCTGGCTGAATAGTTGTGACAGATACATGTACGATTTTATTTGGCAGGCTACATTATTGATCCGTGTCTGACACTTTACATTAGGTAAGCTGATCTTGTATTTCACACACGTCTTAATAAATATATGTCCATAATGTTACAGTATTTTGCAAACAGGAGCTTTCCAGAGAGAAATGGAAGGGACATACCTTATATACTCGAGTATAAGCCTAGTTTTTCAGCACAAAAATGGTGCTAAAAAACCCAAACTCGGCTTATACTTGAGTCAAAAAAATAAATATATCTAAACTCACCTTTACGGCGACCACTGTTTATCTTCTGTGCGATCTGTCCGGCAGCAGCAGCAGGCTATATACACTGGGACAGGGTCTGGCAGGCTATATACACTGGGCAGGGTCTGGCAGGCTATATACACTGGGCCAGAGTCTGGCAGGCTATATACACTGGGCCAGGGTCTGGCAGGCTATATACACTGGGGCAGGGTCTGGCAGGCTATATACACTGGGGCAGGGTCTGGCAGGCTATATACACTGGGGCAGGGTCTGGCAGGCTATATACACTGGGGCAGGGACTGGCTATATACACTGGGGCAGTGGCTGGCTGGGTATATACACTGGGGCAGGGGCTGGCTGGCTATATACTGGGGAGGCTGTGACCAATGCATTTCCCACCCTCGGCTTATAGTCAATAGGTTTTCCCAGTATTTTGTGGTAAAATTAGGGGCCTCGGCTTATACTCGGGTCGGCTTATACTCCAGTATATACGGTACCTTAAGAACTCAAGTGCAGTGCACAGTGGCGTAACTAGAGTCCTCTGGGACCCAATTCATCACAGGGCCCCCATCCTCATACTAGTGAACATCATTAATGCAACAAAAAGACTGTTTAAAAAACGGCTAGCAAAGCAGTAATGTATGCAAATAGCAGTTTGATTCGAATACATGTAAATTCCCAGATAAGAAGACCTCTAAGTTTTCAGTGAATCAGTGGCGATGATTTATCTTATCTTTGTTTGTTTTGGCTAGTTTTTGCTTGTCTTTTTTCCATCTGTTTCCTTGGTAATTTATCAATATCACTTTTTTCTCGTGTTAAATTAGGTTTTTTCAGATCTCTTTTTCAGATCAGATCTCTCTTTGAGACATTTGTTAAAACAAAACAGCAAGCACACATTCTAAGGGTGCAGACACAATTTGGAATAGTGAGGGGCTTGTTCCAATGTATATAATGGTGCACAACCTCCATTCTTTTGTGTGCAAGTCAGATGGCAGGGCCCCCTCACACTGTGGGCCCCATAGCAGCCGCTATGGCTGCTACCACTGTAGTTATTCCCCTGGCAGTGCACCAATTTCACTGTGGAAAAGATGTTAAAAGAATGCTAACAGTATAGTTCTGACAAAAACAAATAAATAAACCTTTAAAACAAAAAAACTGTGAATAAATTAAATAAATTGGAAACTAAATCCTTATTCTAATTCTAAACTACCACTAAGTGGTACCAGTTACCATTTTCATTCCGTGAACCATGATTCGTTCTGTGTACCGACCGACAACACTGCTGGGAACAGGGTCTCCTAAAATTATATCAATATACTGTATGATGCAAGACGTTCCTGCTTTTACACATTGCTGCTATAAACATGATTGCAGTATTGGCTCTGCTGTTTAGTGAAGTAGCAGGACCGCCTTGCATCATATATATGGTATGATGTAAGGAGTCCTGTCCCATGTAATGCTGTTTTCATGGGCCAACAATAGCATTGTAACACTGCCCTAAAGCAGATACATTTCCAGATACAACATATATAATCATGGCAGACAGCAAATGGTTTTGTTACATCTTACACACAAAGGCCCGGACTTACTAAAGCCTTTGCACTAGTTTTCTGTTGGACTTTTCATGTTCTTTCATGTGCAAACTGTTTGAACATGTATTTAAAGGACATCTACCACCAGGATGAACAATTGTAAACCAATCACACTTACATGCAGGCGTGTGCCCCTCTGGCAGGATCTGCTCATCTTTTAATTTCTCATGGCCTGTTTTTTTTTAAAAAAAAACTATGCAAATTAGTCTGAGGGACTCCAGGCTTTGTAGGTGTTAATGGAGCCCCTCAGGCTAATTTGCATAATTGTAAAAGTCTTTTTATTTTTTCTTAAAAATAAAGGCATCGGAAGCTTAAAGAAGATCAGATCATGCCAGAGGGGACACACAGGTGTTTGGTTTATAATTCTTTATCCTGGTGGTCAATGTCCTTTAAGAAGTGTCCGGGATCTGTCTGTCTGTGATCTGTTGTCTGTCACTCGGTGTTGGTCTCCTCTCCTGTGCATAAAGTCAATGTAGGGATCGTCTACCAGAAGTCCATAACCAATAGGGTTTTCAAGGCTTGTTAGGTAGGTGACAGGGAATGTGGGTGAATCTAGGACTTGCAAACAATGGCACAAAGCCAAAAGTCCAGCAGACAAAGGTATCGGGGTGAAATAACTTCTTTTATTCTTCAATGTTAAAAATAATCCATAAGCAGTATCACAGGTGGCGTCACAGACCGACGCGTTTCGACACGACGGTGTCTTTATCAAGGTCTCTAGGACTTGCACCCCCTTCTCTGCCCTGACAGATATACAGTAGATGGCAACAAAAATTTCAAATTAGTGACTAAACTAGTCAATATAACCTAGCTGTCTGTACATACATTAAAATGTGTAAAAGTAAAAAGCTTAGAGCCATCACAGTCGGTAGCAATATGACCTGCTAAGCAAAATAACTAGATAAAACACTTTCCACTTCTATAAAATACACATTGACATCTGAAATCCAAAAGCAACAGAGGTTAATAGTTAGAGCGCAGCAGTTAAGTACAGATCAATGCGGCATGCTTTGACATTGTGATTTGCAATAACTTCTGAATGAAGGGCTCTTTCCCTTCCAACTTAGAAATGAAAAAGTGCGCAGAATCGTAATTTAGCTATAATGGAGAAACCACTTAACTGATGAGGTTATACCAAAATCAGCTCAATGTTAAAGGAACAAGTCCGGTTAAAGGTGGCCTTAAGTTGTGCTACCTTGTGCTAAGGTTATGCTTGTGAATCATTCCAGAGTATTGTGATATACAGTAAGTTTTCTGCTAAAGATGACCCAGTGATGAAAGCAGTACTAGGACATGTTGCGTTACCAAAGTATTCTAATTGCGACTGTGTTTAAAAAAAAAAAAAGGAAATTATAGGCACATCAGGTATTTTTAGTACCCACTGTACTTATATCATTAGGTACCTCAATCATAGGTTAATAGGGGATCTTAGCAGAGTAACATTCCTGGACTTGTTAATAAGAAAACATGAGTTGTCCCAAGGGCAAAATTTCCTCTGGGTATAGCACTTAGCGTCTTTACCCTCTTGGTTAAAGAGATTGAGCGGGGAAAAAAAAATGAAAATTGGGAGGCTTATAAAACAATTATTGACTTATACTCACCTCCTCCAGTGCTTTTATGCTCCTCTGGCACCACATATCATTGACGGTCTCTGCAATCGTTGATGCCATCCTAACCACTGCTGTACACCTGCTACTATAAAACAAAAAGTGCCAAGCTACTATCTCGACTCAAGGTACTGCCGAAGATATCAATAAAAACACTTTTGAGTGCTCCGAATATGCAATTAAAGAGCTCCTTTTCTTTCATTCACTACAGCAGTTGCTTTCCATACACACTGGGGCACATTTACTAAGGGTCCGCACGGCGCATTTTCATCGGGTTTCCCGACTATTTCCGCATTTAAGTGGGGTTTTTGGCGCACGCAATCGGACTTGCATGCAACACAAATCAGGGGTGTGGCCAAGGGACAACCCAATTGATTCGAACTAAGCGCGGGATTTACAATTCAAATTGTGTCGCAAGACGATGCACTCACACACACCGGGAAGAAGAAGGTTGTTCTGCATTGCTGCAGAATATGATTTTTTTTCCTGTTTTCCTGGCAGCATTTCACTGTAAGTCAAGTATTTTAAAAGATGAGTAAATAGTTATATAGAAAAAAAACTCATCCCTGGAGGTTCTTGTATCTGTGGCTCTATATGGTAGGCTCGATCAGACAACCTAGGGTTAAAGTACCATAGGGAGTCTGAAATATAGCAAAAATTAAAAAAAAGTTTGAAAAAAAATTTATATAAAAAAATAAAAATTCAAATCACCCCTCTTTCCCTGGAACTTATATACATATAAATAAACAGTAAAAATCATAAACATGGTAGGTATCGCAATATCCCAAAATGTCAGAGCTATCAAAATATAATATATATATGTTTATTCCTAATGTTTAACCCCGTAGTGGAAAATAGCACCCATATTTGAAAATGCCACTTTTTTGCCATTTTGAAAAATATTAAAAAAATTAAAAAAAAAGTGATCAAAAGTCCGCACAGTCCTAAAAATGGTAGCATTGAAAATGTCATCAAAAGTCACAGAAAATGACACCACCCACAGCTCCATGCACTGAAGTATGCAAAACTTATTAGCAACAGAACATTTTTTTTTTGGAAAGGAGGTTTTAATTTTTGTAAATCTATGGAAACATTATAAAACCTATATAAGTTTGATATTCCCTACTGAACCAAAGCATAAAGTAGAAATGCCATTTGGGGCGCTCAGTGAAAGCTGTAAAATCCAAGCCCACACAAAACAGTGCAAAAGCATTTTTTCACCAATGTCACTACATTTGAATTATTTTCCACTTCCTATGACACAGCGTGGAATATTAAAGGAAATCTACCATCAGGACTATGGATTATAAACCAAGTACACTTACACAGCTTTTATGAAAAAGGGTTAAAAAATTATGCAAACGAGCCCGAGTAGCCCCATGCTCCACAGAAGTTAATGGAGCCTGGAGCCCCTCAGGCTCATTTGCATAGTTTTTAAAGCATATTTTCATATAAATCAAGGAGCATAAGAAGTAAAAGAAGCATAAGAAATATAATGGGGCAGATTTACTTAAACGGTCCTGTTGCGATCCCGCGACGCGTTGTCCGATGAGGGTTCGGGTCTGCCGCGATTCACTAAGACCGTGCGTCCAATTTCCTGCATGTGTCGCTTCCGCGCTGAGGTCTGCCGGAGTTCACCTTCTTCTTCCTGGTGCATGTGAGTGCTTGATCTTGCGACACAATTTCGTTTTTAAATTCCGCAGTTTGTCTGAATCCGTCGGGTTGCACGTCCCCGATTTCTGTTGCATGCAAGCCAGCGCCGATGCCCCAAAAACCTGGGACAATTCGGTGCAACACTAAAATAATTGCGAAATAATTTCAGACACTTAGTAAATGTGCCCCAATAGGTTAAAAGAAGAGCAGATCCTGATAAATGGAGCACACACCAGAAAGTAAGTGTACTTGGTTTATAATCCTGATGGTAGATTTCCTTTAAATACTGTCACTATTAACTGCAATTTATTACACAGAAAACAAGCGCTCAGAAAAATAAAAAAGTTAAGGTGGGGAGTGAAGGTGATGTTTGAAGGTGGGGAGTGAAAACACCAAAAAGGGCCTGGGCATTAAGGGGTTGAAAGAATGACTACATACATACAGGCATGTATTCAGTCATTCTTTTAATGTAACCTAATAAAACATTGAAGTTTTTTTTATTCCAGTGCTGGAACACCTTAAATTTTTCTCCTTTGAGTAAGTTGCGTCTGATAGACAGAAGTCAAAAACTATATGCTTAGGTGGTATTATAGTAAAAATCTTCTTCAAAATATGCTAGAATCAATGCCATTTGCTTCTCTAATACCCCAGTGTTATTGATTACTAGAACACCTTGTAAGCCTGGGGGTATATAGCCATTGAGCTAATAACTGTGCAAAGGGGGATTTAGTTAGCCGGAGTTAGGAATAGAACGTGGACCCCTTTGAGTGCGGTGATTTCTCCCTCCCTATTTCCTGTTTAAGTTCTGATAATATGGGCTACATAACTAGGGTCTGGGCCAGTATTGTGGGTGGTACAGGAAGTGAGCATAGCTTAAATACAGGCTGCAGCTTCCACTCACCCTCTCTTCTGGATCACATATTCCACCGCCCTCCGTTTTTTTTTAGGTGTTTTTTTTTGTGTTGCAATTTTTTGTCACAGCTGGCGGATAGGTTGTTGTTATCATCCTACATGCCCACTGGCTGGCTGGCATACAGTTGGGAGGTTTTGCACTTTATGTTATAGTTTTTATAAATATGTTTATTGTTCAATTAATGTTTTACAAAAGATACAAAAAAAGAAAATGTTTATATACAATGGTTAAATGATCTCTGTGTGTTTATTACTAGTGGGTATTGGTTTGGAGTCATGCAAGACCCTTTCATTGTGACAAAGCTTGTGCAATAACTTTATAAACCCAGGAGAAGCTGACCGGAGACCAGAGCAGGAGGGCAATGTAGGAACCCTGGGAAGGTAAGTACTTTTATTATTTTACAAAGGAGGCATCAATTTTTACCAACAACATGGTGGACAGTGGTAGGAAGTAGAGATGAGCGCGTATACTCGTCCGAGTATACTGCTGGGTCGAGTATTAGCATACTCGGACCGGCTCGTTACTCGGACGAGTATCTCGCCGGCTCGAGATCGAGCATTAAATTAACTGAAGAACAGTATTTTTATTACATAATAAAATAACCCAGATGTTTACTGATGTTTTGCTTGTAAGAACACATTGAAATAACACTATTCTTCACTTTCCATGTGTTCGCGCGTGTCTCCCGCTAAGTTAGGAGATGTTCGGAACATCTGGAATGTGAAGAATATTGTTCTTTCAATGTGTCCTGCACTTAAATGTTCGTGTTTTCACTGTTTTTAATGTTTTAATTCTATTCTTCACTTTGCAGCTGTGCGCGCGTATCTCCGAACCTATCGGGAGACACGCGCGCACACCTGCAATGTGAAGAATAGAATTAAAACATTAAAAATAGTGAAAAAACGAACATTTAAGTGCAGAACACATTTAAATAACACTATTCTTCACATTGCTGATGTGCGCGCACATCTCCGACATTATCGGAAGACACGCGCTAACATCTGCAAAGTGAAGAATAGAATTAAAACATTAAAAACAGTGAATACAGGACCATTTAAGTGCAGAACACATTGAAAGAACACTATTCTTCACATTCCAGATGTTCTGAACATCTCCTAACTTAGCGGGAGACACGCGCGAACACCTGGAAAGTGAAGAATAGTGTTATTTCAATTTTTTCTTACAAGTAAAACATCAGTAAACATCTGGAATATTTTATTTTGCACTGTTCTTTTAATGTTCTCTTTTACTAAAAAAATGCTCGAGTCTCCCGTTGACTTCAATGGGGCTCGTTATTCGATACGAGCACCCGAGTATCGGGAAAAGCTCGTATCGAATAACGAGCACCCGAGCATTTTAGTGCTCGCTCATCTCTAGTAGGAAGGTATAAAAATTCACCCTTCACTCAAATTGAAGTCAACAGCAGTGGTTGTTTACAGTAAATTCGTAGGGTTTATATGGTCAGATGTGCCATCCACCAGTTGTGCCCACTCCCTGCCCCTCCACGCCCACTTGGTGCATAGTCACAAATTACAACTTTTTCATGGCTTAAAGACGGAAAACTGCCATGCAAGCCATGTCTTTGATGGGATGATGTTTTCTATTTTCATCTTGTATTTTTATCGTGCATTTAACAGTTTTTAATTTTTCACACTGCTTAAAGGATTAATCAAGTGCGATAAAATCATGGAAATAAAGATGGATTTTTTTCCATCAGCAACGCAAGATTTATTTATTATTTCTAATTAAGGAAAATGTTCTGTTCTGCAAATAACTGCCCCAGATGTGTATTAATCACTCCAATATTACTGTGATAACTGAAATAGCTGTCAGCAGCGGCTCGCCATCTGCTAACTGCTTTGAAATTAGAAGAATTCATGAAATGACACATTATACAATCCAGGTTATTGCTGAGTATTAAATTGAGAAACCATCCATAATGTCATGTTTTGTACATATAATGGGTGAACAGAAGGTTTATACACATCTATATTCGTAGCGCTATACATTGTCTTGCAACATTGAGTTTATTTACATGTAAACATAAATGGCCTCTCATTTTTCCAGAGGAAACTACTTTTAAAACATAAAAAAGCAAAACAAAAGAATCAACTAAGAAAATTGCCTAATGGTACAACATCAGTCAACTCTTTTGTCATTCTATTTTCTAAACTATTATTAGTCCCCCCCCCCTTAGTCATGGAAAATTCATATGGATTGTTTCTTTTCCCTGTTGCCATCAGGTTTTTCCTTTGCACAAATGGATTGATATATGGATGAAGTCCAGTCACACATAGGCATCAGAGGTTAGTAGCGTTATTTATATTTTGAGGAATCTACTTAAAATAATAACCCTCATCCACAAAACTCTGCATAAAGCTGCACCTACCTACCTCTCTTCTCTCATCTAAATCTATCTCCCAACCCGTGTTCTTCGATCTGCCAGTGATGTTATATTAATCTCTACCTTAATTCAAACCTCTCACTCACGTTTCCAGTACTTCTCCTGAGCTGTACCAATTCGCTGGAATGCCCTGTCCTGGACTATAAGATTAACACCCAACCTCTAAAGTTTCAAATGTTTCCTTTTAAAACCATCTCTATAAGAAAGCCTATCACACTTGCTAACTGCATGAAACTTTAACTCTCTTTACTAATCCATCCTGTTTCCTTCTTCCATCTGGTATAAAGCAAACACCACACACCAAGCTGCAGGGTTCTCTGCAGTCCCATCAACCTTGCATTTTGTATATTTGATGGCGGTTGATGACTGGTTCAAGCAGCATAACCTATTATTTTCTTCTATTTCCTTTTTAAGAATGGCTGGACCATTATACTTTACATCTCGTGTCATCCTCATAGACTGTAAGCTCTTGTGAGCATAGCCCTCACTCTTTTTGTTCCATATAATTCTGTCATGTTTTATTACATTTGTATATGTCCCCTATGATGTGTAGTGCACTATGGAATATGATGGCGCTATATAAATAAAGATTATTATGAGTAGTAGTAGTAAGTGCAGGCACACTACTTCAATCAATGGTGACTTCTGTTCTTAGAGTACACATAACCTCTTTCCTACATAAGCCGCCATAATATCTTCTGAAAGCAGCTCCAGCTTAATGTTCTGAGCTGCCGTTTTAATATTGTGAGAACTATTCTGAAGTTACAAAGCACTCCATCTTCACACCAATGATTTGTTTTAAATTAAATTGGTTTATTGATTTGCTTAGACACATTTTCCTTCTTAACAAGTTTGTGCAACTTAATGGCCTCCCCATCTGCAAACAACTATTTTATAGAAGTGTTTCAACCTTTGCTTTATTTTGCTATAAAAGTCCTTTTATCATAAGAATAAAACAACTTGAAACAACATTTACGCCTCGAACAAGCAAGCAAACCTTATATAGAGAAACAGAGCAAATGCTTCCCTTGAAAGTTGAACCATCTTAAAATTCCCAAAGTAGTGAACCTAGATCTGTTCACTGATACAAGGGGTATGGAAAGTATTCAGACCCCCTTAAATTTTTTGCTCTTTGTTTCATTGCAGCCAATTGGTAAGATCAAAATAGTTAATTTTTTTTGCTCATTAATGTACACTTTACCGCCACCCCCATCTGAACAAGGAGATGAGAGAAAGAATTGTGGCAAGGCACAGATCTGTCCATGGTTCCATAAGAATTTTTGAAGCACTTAAGGTACCAAAGAGCACAGTGGCCTTCACAATCCTCAAATCAAAGAAATTTGAGATGACCACAACGTCCAACCAAACTTAGCAATCATGGGAGAAGAGCCACAATATCATTGTGGCTGAGCTCCAGAGATGCAGTAGGGAGACGGGAGAAAGTTCCTCCAAGTAAACAATCACCGCAGCCTCCACTAGTTGGGTCTTTATGACAGAGTGTGCCATAAGCCTCTCCTCAGTGCAAAACGTATGAAAGCCGCATACAGTTTGCAAAAAAAACACTTTAAAGGAAACCTACCACTTCTGATGGTAGGTATTAGATGTAAACACCGGGCACCAGCTCAGGGTGAGCTGGTGCCGGAGCTTACCTTAGCTAGTGTTTTAAACCGCTATATCGTGGTTTAAACACATTTTGATTTACAGCCCCGAGGTAGCTTCGCCGCTGCGGTTTAAAACACTAGCTAAGGTAAGCTCCGGCACTGAGCTGGTGCCCGGTGTTTACATCTAATACCTACCATCAGAAGTGGTAGGTTTCCTTTAAGGACTCCCAGACTATAAGAAACAAGACTCTCTGGTCTGATAAGACTAAGATTGAACTTTTTGGTGTTAATTCTATGTGTTATGTGTGGAGAACTAGGCACTGCTCATCACCTGCCAAATACAGTCCCGACAGTGACACATGGTGGTGGCAGTATCATGCTATGGCAGTGTTTTTCAGCTACAAGGACATGATTACTAGTTTCAATTGAAGGAAAGGTGTGGCCAAGTACATAGATATCCTGGTTGTGGTGCAGATTGTATATTAATGAGCAAAAAAAAACTTTTTTAATATTACCAATCGGCTGCAATGAAACAAAAAGTGAAAAAATTAAAGAGCTATGAATACTTTCTGTACCTACTGTAAATCTTTGTAAATCCCAAGACTGTATTCTTAAAAAACACAATACTGATTTGTACCCTGCCGAGTAAATGCTACTTGTCTCATCAACAGTAAAACATTTAAATCATTTGTTTATATACTATCGTGTACACCGCCTTAATAGTATTCTTTCTTGTTAACCCCTTAAGGACGGAGGGTTTTTCGGCTAATTTCTCGCTCTCCAACTTCAAAAATCCATAACTTTTTCATTTTTACGTGTACAGACCTTTGTGAGGGCTTATTTTGTGCGTAACAAATTTTACTTTCCCGTAATGTTATTTATTTTAACATGCCGTGTACTGCGAAGCTGAAAAAAAATTCCAAATGTGGAAAAATTGAAAAAAAACCGCACGTGCGTCACGTTCTTGTGGGCTCAGTTTTTACGACTTTCACTCTTCGCTCCAAATAACATGCCTACTTTATTCTTTGGTTCGGTGCGATCGCGGTGATACCAAATTTATATAGGTTTTATTGTGTTTTAATACATTTTCAAAAATTAAACGAATGTGTACAAAAAAGAAAAAAAATTTTTGCCATCTTCTGACGCTAATAACTTTTTCATACTTTGGCGCACGGAAATGTGTGAGGGGTCATTTTTTGCGAAATGAGGCAACGTTTTCATTGCTACCATTTTGAGGTCTGTGCGACATTTTGATCATTTTTTATTTCATTTTTTATGTTATGTAAAAAGGTGTAAAAGTCGCATTTCGGACATTTGGACGCCATTTCCCGCCTCGGAGGTCACCGCCGGCCGTAACCGTTTTTATATTTTGATAGATCGGGCATTTTGGGACGCGGCGATACCTAATATGTCTGTGATTTTTACTGTTTGTTATGTTTTATATCCGTTCTAGGGAAAGGGGGGTGATTTGAACTTTTAATATTTTATAAATTTTTTTTCTTTTTTTTTCTTTTTTTTTTATTTTTTTTTTCACTATTTTTTAGACCATCTAGGGTACATTAACCCTAGATGGTCAGATCGCTCCTACCATATACTGCAATACTACAGTATTGCAATATATGGCGTTTTTGCAGGTCTTACATTACAATGAGCCACTGGCTCATTGTAACGAACCTGCATAAACCATGTAGCCTCGTGTCAAAAGAAGACCCGAGGCTACCATGGTAACCGATCGCCGCCCCCGATGATGTTCGGGGGCGTGGCGATCGAAAAAAAGATGGCGGCGCCCGCGCGCCGCCGTCTTTTAGACGCCGCCCGCGACTTTGCGGGCGGCGTTTAGAGGGTTAATAGCCGCGGTCGGTGCTTGCACCGACCGCGGTTATTAGCGGTGGGGGTTTTGTGCAAAATGCAAAAACCCCCACCTCTGTATGAAGAGGACTCAGCCCGTGAGCCCTCTTCATACATCCCTTATACCTCTGCGCCTTAGAGCTACGGCGCAGAGCGTTAAGGGGTTAAGTCACTGTCTTGAAGTATTATTCCCATCTAAACGGGATAGGATTTCCAGTAACTTTATTGTTTTTTCAAGTCCCACTGAGATGAATCGAAGTAACAGAAACTGCATATCAGCGCATAGTTTTCAGTGATATTTTGTTTCCATTATATACAGGTAATACACCTCTACATGATGTTTCAGAAACACCATAGAACAGCCCCGTGTTTGGCTCTTTATCCAACCTCCCTACCCTTCAAGGAGGATGAGAAAGGACTAATCTCATTGTTGCTACAAATAGGAAAGGTGGGAATAAACTTTCGTACAAAAAAATCATTATGAAATCAATCTATTTTTGCAATATACTTCTGCATTTTCTTACTGGACACCCTCCACTAGGATACAGGACTGCTGCCACTCCCACTTATAGGCTTTACTACTCTATAGGAGCGCAATCTTTTTTTCTCTTTGTATTTGACCATTATATTGTAATTGACTGTGGTATTTTTAGGTGCACAGTGTGGAGATGTGCTGCATGGACTAGATCCAACGAATGTCTTTGTCACGGACTGCTTAGTGTGTGAAGCAGGATTAGCATGTGTAGCGTCACTCACAGTGATCTTGTGGCGCTGTTTGGGGATGTTCTCAAATGTTGTCTGCATTTCTGGTTGTAGATGCTTTTTAGTCAAATAAAGCAGATAATCAGCCATAGGATGCTCGGGGAGTGGGATATGTCATTGCAATTTTCACCTCAGACAGCATAAAAGGTCAGAAACGGCCCTGGTCCCCCCTGGATGAAATCTACAGCAGATCCAGCAAATTATGTGGCATAAGGGAGATGAGGGGGGGGGAGTCAAGCCTTTGTCACAAAACTGGCGTACAAGGCATCGTACTTGCTTCAAAAGTTTTTTCTTGTGGTAGTTAAAATGAGCCAAATTTACTTTATTTCTTCAATATCTAGTTGTACAATATTTCTTACTCTATACAAATCAGCATCATTCCTAACGAGAGTACTTGTTTTGTTTCAAACATTAGTAGTTTGAAGATCAGAGCACTGGGTATTGTAAGATTATGACTCTACTTCTGTTGATTTGCTGCTGACATAATTTGGAATAATAACACCAAATGTGTACTTTAATGTACAACAAGTCTTAATTAGTGATATTTTGTTGTCATCAACAGAACTCAAGACTAAGAGATAAAGGTACTTCTGAATCTTTGTAACCTGATGAAAGAGATTTTATATTCCAGTTTTTATTTTTGTACTATTTATGCTAATCAGTTTTATTTTCTCAATTACAGATGTGTCTTCATTATTTCCTTCTAAGTATATCTCCAGGATACAGCTTCAAAGTTTAGTTCTGGTCATGAGTTGTGTGCCCATTAACATTCATTAAACATTCATTAAACAGACCTCCCCGACAGAACGCAATTTTTTGTGCATTATGGGGGATCCTGACAAAGTGGTTTCAATCTATGTTATTACTTATCTTTCAATGTGATTAGTCTACATATAATATGATATGGGCAGTCTCTAACATAGCCATAGTGAACATGTAGATGGAATAAAATAGATAAAATGTCATGTTCTTGTCTAGGGGGGATTTATCCAGCACAGGCGCATCATGCTCCAGCCCATGATTTTATCCCTACCATACAGGTCATGCACAGCCTATTGTAGATTTGCACTATAACCTGCACCAGGATCTAACACAGAACACTATGGGGCAGATTTACTTACTCGGCCCAATCGTGATCCAGCGGCGTGTTCTCTGCTGTGGATTCGGGTCTGGCCGGGATTTATTAAGGTAGTTCCTCCGACGTCCACCAGGTGGTGCTGCTGCGCTGTAGAGCATCGGAACGCTCTGGAATACACAATCAGGCTGAGTGAAGGTAAGTGCAATTTTCGCGACACATTTTTTAAAAAAAATGTGGTGGTTTTTCCGAATCTGTCGGGTTTTTCGTTTGGCCACGCCCCCCGATTTCCCCACGCCCCGGCGATGCGCCACAATCCGATCGCATGCACCAAAATCCCGGGGGAATTCAGGGAAAAACGTCGCAAATCGGAAATATTTGGGTAATACGTCGGGAAACCGCGAATCGGGCCCTTAGTAAATGACCCCCTTTATGCTCCTCCACAGTCACTTGGTGTGTAGATGGTGTAAGTCACAAATCCAGGCCATGCACCAGGAATTGCAACTTTTTTGAGAATTGTAAGCCTTCTTTTGATAAAAGCAAAATGTTAAGGGTAGATTTAAAGGGGTATTCTCGTCTCGGCATTCACATTCAGTTTCATTAATCTGCCATATATAAACATTTCTTCAATTGGATGTTATTAAAAAAAATTATCCAGTGTGAAGATAATTTCTCATAAATGTAGTCATGATGTCCCTTAGAAACCAGATAGCTTCCTCGGATACCACCACGTAACACTCTGGCAGCAGTGGCCAGACTTGCGCTATAGGGTCCTTCCAGACTACCAGGATTCAGCAATCATTACCATAGGGTGGCTGTGCGACATGTAGTAACTCCAGGACATTTTATATACAATAACCTTTTGTTTCTTTGTGCAGTCCCTCCAGCAGATGTGGCCGTATCCGAGGAAGCCATCTCTTTTCTAAGGGACCACATGACTACATTTATGGAAAATTATCTTCACACAGGAACATTTTTTTAATAACCTCTAATTGAAGAAATGTTTATTAATGGCAGATTAATGAAACTGTATGTTAATGCCCAGACGAGATTACCCCTTTAAGTTAAATAGACCCTAATTCAGCTCTGTTCACATTGACAGGTATGTTTTTCTCAACAACAAAGTGAACCCTGCCTAGAAGCAAATATTTTCCATCATTGTAATTTTTCCAGATTCTAAGTCCTATTTGTAATTTCTGCCCCATGGCCACCATTTTTTTAATATTAACCTTTGCACAATTCCATGTACCAGCCACAATCAAAGTATCAGTGTCTGAAACTAACAAAGCACAGTGCTCAAAATATGCTGAGAAAATGGAGTTGGCTTAAATCTTTACTGGACTTACCTTATATACAATTGACCAACCTTTGCCCTTTGGTTATACTGAGACTATTGAGACAACTATAGGTAACTGAAGATGAGATTGGGTTTGAGACAGAACTAAGACAAGGAAGGCATTCATATTTTCCGTGTAGAAATTTTGTCATGTCTTACATTTACATTCTTGAACAAATATATGAGTGGGTAAGACACTGTAGCATTTAGTACTCTACTTAGAATAAAAGCCTCTTCTCAATTATAAAGAGTCTATAACGATGATGGAAATAGGACTACAGCTAAGCAATACTATTATAATATGCTCAAAAATTCCATTAATTCACATTCAGAATTAATGTCATACTCTAATTATGCAAAACTTAGCAGTAATTTAGGCAAATGTGAAGCTGTATGCCCTCAAATGTTACACTTCAAAAGTGAAGCTTTGACTTATTTAACACCACAATAGAATTACATAAAATTATTGACAGAAAAAGTATCACTCCAGGAGGTTATATTAAAGTGCCTCTTCAACTTCAAGATAACATTTTGCTTCTGCCGTAGTTTGCATTTTTTATTCACATTTTGTATTGTTAGCAACTTGGGTTAAACTGAGGTCAATGAGGAAGATTAAATTTGGTATTTTCTGATTTTCTCTTCTCACATTTAGAGCCAAACTTGTTTTGATAGTTTTAGAGGTTTTACATATTCCGTCATGTCCTGTCCACCTTGGTCAGCATAGCCTGATAGGCGTGGAGCAGTATGACATGGCAATAGGTCATGATATTGTACTAACAAACTAGATTACTAACAGGGTGTATCCAGTTTCATTAACTTTTATACATTTATATTGGCCTCAGGTAGTGTTAAATTGGTAAAGAATTAATTCATACCTCAGGACTAGCATGGACAGAGGTATGTAAATATTACTTCTCTATTATTTTAGACCACCTGCAGCCAATAGTACAAACCATTGTGAAACCAAAGAACCCCTTTAAATGGAGGCTCCCATATAACTTCACCAATAAAGGTTGCATTATCATTTTCCATTTTAAAAATACAGTTTCTAGCTTTAAGTGAATAAGCTTCTCTGTGCACCTTCTTTCTACTGGCAGTTTCATTTGTTGTGGCAATTCAGTGGTGCTGGACATAATTAGGCATTGCCATGACCGTGTTGCCCGGTGGCATAGTGGTTAGCATTACAGCCTTGTTGCACAGGTTCAAATCCCAGGGTCAACATCTGCAAAGATTTTGTATGTTCTCTCTGTCTTTGTGTGGGTTTCCTGCGGGTCCTCTGGTTTATTCCCACACTCCAAAAACATAGAACCCGGGGACTGTCTGAATCTCTAAAAGTACATCTGCATAGCTTATAGTAAGTGATGATACGTTTATTTGTGGGGTGGTTGACTCACTTTACCCAAGATAAAGTGAGTCAACATTGTTTCCAGGCTCAACACTCCACAATCTATACATGGCCACCACTGTGGCATATAATGGTTTTAAGGGACCTGCCTAAATCTAAGAGGAGTTGCTTCTTCACCATATCCATCTGAGGCATATGTGTTTCATCTGATTGCAGACAATACACATAAGGTTCTGGTGGGCACTATAAGAAGAGGCTTAGTTTGGGTACTGCCCTTTCAAGGGCGGAAGTCATTATGGGAAGAAGAAGGAGCAGAATAGTTGAACCCAATTTGTCTACATATTGGTGAGTAATGACTCCCATCTATGCATCGTGTGCACACTGACTCATCTGGAACATGGTAAGAACGAATTTCAAGTATGAGCAAAATATGTTTGTGGTTTGGGGATGTGATATTAAATAGGCATACAAATCAATTTCGGATTAACGTACAGTATGTTTGGAAACCTATCACAAGGAATTGATGCAAATTGAATTTTAGATGAATTTTTCCCTAGATAAAGGTTAAAAAATCCAGTATAAAAGTTCTACTGTTACTATTCATTAGAGATGAGCGAACACTAAAATGCTCGGGTACTCGTTATTCGAGACGAACTTTTCCCGATGCTCGAGTGCTCGTCTCGAATAACGAACCCCATTGAAGTCAATGGGAGACTCGAGCATTTTTCAAGGGGACCAAGGCTCTGCACAGGGAAGCTTGGCCAAACACCTGGGAACCTCAGAAAAGGATGGAAACACCACGGAAATGGACAGGAAACAGCAGGGGCAGCATGCATGGATGCCTCTGAGGCTGCTTAATCGCACCATTATGCCAAAATTATGGGCAACAGCATGGCCATGACAGAGTGACAGAATGAAGCTAGATAGCATGTAAAACATCCAATAATTGACCCTGACACTATAGGGGACGGCATGCAGAGGCAGAGGCAGCGGCAGCAGGCTAGAGAGTGGCATGGCGACATACCCTAATTGGACTCAGGCTTCAAACCAATGGGTGTCAGAGAGGAACCAAAGGAGGTGAGCAAGAAGCGCTCAAATAATATCGGTACATGATAAAAGTTTGCCAGTATATTTTGTGGATTACACAGCAGGGTGGCGACAAAGTTAACATGGAAGCCATGAAAACAACCCAAAATTCTGCCTGACACAGCTCGTTTGATAAGGGGACCATGTATGCTTACAGTTCATGCCAGTCGCTGCACTGGCTGCCAGTCTCCTTTCGAATACAGTTTAAAATAATAATAACTCTCATCCATAAAGCTCTGTATAATGCTGCACCCCCCTACCTCTCCTCTCTTATCTCAGTCTATCGCCCAACCCGTGCTCTTAGATCCGCCAGTGATCTTAGATTAACCTCTACCCTAGTGCGGACCTCCCACTCGCGTCTCCAAGACTTCTCTAGAGCTGCACCAATTCTATGGAATGCTCTGCCCCGGACTATCAGACTAATACCTAACCTCCAAAGTTTCAAACGTGCTCTTAAAACCCATTTCTTTAGGCAAGCCTATAACACTCATTAACTGCATGAAGTTTTAACTCTTCTACTAACCCGTCCTGTGTCGTCCTCCCATCTGTTATCCAGCAACCAACAGGCACCAGACTTCTCTGCAGTCCCATTCACCCTGGACCTGGTATATAAGATGACGGCTGAGTGGTTCAAGCGACAGCAATTCCATTTATTATATTTTTTTCTATTCCCTAAGAAGAATGGCTTGACCATTAAATATTCTTTTACCTCGTGTTACCCCATCATCTTCATAAACCGTAAGCTCTGGCGAGCAGGGACCTCACTCCTGTTGTTCCATACAAATGTTGTGCTCTGTTACATTACATTTGTATTTGTTTCCTATGATTTGTAAAGCGCTACAGAATATGATGACGCTATATAAATAAAGATTATTATTATTATTATTATGGAGGCAGTGAACTAGTAGTAGATTAAAGGTGCTGCAACTATGTTAGTTGGATCTTGGGATGGAGCTGGCGCTCTGCAGCCAGGCGAGCTTTTGCCAATCCAAGCCCCTGTCTCTAGGCTACTCCCCAAACAGCACTTCTAAGAACCTTTTGTATAAGATCAAGTGTAGTAGCGTTCTTATAAGTTTAGGATATGGCGGGTGAGGGGAATGTAAACAGATGCGCAAGAAGCGCTGAAATAATATCCCTAAATGGTAAAAGTTTGCAAGTATATTTTGTGGATTACACAGCAGGGTGGCGACAAAGTTAACAACTTTGATGTGGAATGCCCTGTAATAGCTCTTGGGCGGTGTGCCTTTTATCGCCTAGGCTCAGCAGTTTCAGCACCGCCTGCTGTCGCTTAGCGACGGCACTGCTGCTGTGCCTAGAGCTACCGACTGATGGCGCCATGCCCACGGATGGTAATTCGGAGGAGGAGGAGGTGGAGGAGGGGTGGGAGGAGGTATAGTAGGCCTTTGAGACCTGGACCGAGGTAGGCCCCGCAATTCTCTGCGTCGGCAGTATATGACCAGCCCCAGGGTCAGACTCGGTCCCAGCCTGCACCAAGTTAAGTGTAGTAGCGTTCTTATAAGTTTGGGATATGGCGGGTGAGGGGAATGTAAACAGATGCGCAAGAAGCGCATGATGCGCATGGAGCTGGCGCTCCGCTGCCAGGCGAGCTTTCGCCAATTCAAGCCCCTGTCTCTAGGCTACTCCCCAAACAGCACTTCTAAGAACCTTTTGTATAAGATCAAGTGTAGTAGCGTTCTTATAAGTTTAGGATATGCCGGGTGAGGGGAATGTAAACAGATGCGCAAGAAGCGCTGAAATAATATCCCTAAATGGTAAAAGTTTGCCAGTATATTTTGTGGATAACACAGCAGGGTGGCGACAAAGTTAACAACTTTGATGTGGAATCCATGAAAACAACCCAAATTTCTGCCTGACACACCTCGTTTGATAAAGGGACGATGTATGGAGGCAGCTATATGGACGACTTTTGGAGGTAGCAATGGAGACAACGTGTGGAGGCTGCTATGGAGACAATTTAATTTGGATAGTGCCTGTATGTGGCAGTCCCAAACATTTTTCAAACCAGAGGAGCAGGTAGGTGGCCCTGCAGTAAAATGGAATAGATTGAGTGCCTGTATGTGGCAGTCCCAAAAATGTTTCAAACCAGAGGAGCAGGTAGGTGGCCCAGCAGTAAAATGGAATAGATTGAGTGCCTGTATGTGGCAGTCCCAAAAATTTTTCAAACCAGAGGAGCAGGTAGGTGGCCCTCCAGTAAAATGGAATAGATTGAGTGCCTGTATGTGGCAGTCCCAAAAATGTTTCAAACCAGAGGAGCAGGTAGGTGGCCCTGCAGTAAAATGGAATAGATTGAGTGCCTGTATGTGGCAGTCCCAAAAATTTTTCAAACCAGAGGAGCAGGTAGGTGGCCCTCCAGTAAAATGGAATAGATTGAGTGCCTGTATGTGGCAGTCCCAAAAATGTTTCAAACCAGAGGAGCAGGTAGGTGGCCCTGCAGTAAAATGGAATAGATTGAGTGCCTGTATGTGGCACTCACAAAAATTGTTTCAAACAGAGGACCGGGTAGGTGGCCCTCCAGAAAAATTAAATGCATGAAGTGCTATAGCAAGAGCCAGTGGGCCCTGTCAAAAAATAGCCATTTTCCTCTGCTTTACTGTACAAAGAGGAGGAGAAGGAGGAAAATGAGGAGGAGGAGGAGTGGATCAATTATTCAGGTTGAGCTTCCTTCACCTGGTGGAGATTGGAAATTCTGAGAAATCCAGCCTTTATTCATTTTAATAAGCGTCAGCCTGTCAGCGCTGTCAGTCGACAGGCGTGTACGCTTATCGGTGATGATGCCACCAGCTGCACTGAAAACCCGCTCGGACAAGACGCTAGCGGCAGGGCAGGCAAGAACCTCCAAGGCGTACAGCGCCAGTTCGTGCCACATGTCCAGCTTTGAAACCCAGTAGTTGTAGGGAGCTGTGTGATCATTTAGGACGATGGTATGGTCAGCTACGTACTCCCTCACCATCTTTCTGTAAAGATCAGCCCTACTCTGCCGAGACTGGGGACAGGTGACAGTGTCTTGCTGGGGTGACATAAAGCTGGCAAAAGCCTTGTAAAGCGTACCCTTGCCAGTGCTGGACAAGCTGCCTGCTCGCCTACTCTCCCTCGCTACTTGTCCCGCAGAACTACGCACTCTGCCGCTAGCGCTGTCAGAAGGGAAATACTGTTTCAGCTTGTGCACCAGGGCCTGCTGGTATTCATGCATTCTCACACTCCTTTCCTCTGCAGGGATGAGAGTGGAAAGATTTTGCTTGTACCGTGGGTCCAGGAGAGTGAACACCCAGTAATCGGTGCTGGAATAAATTCTTTGAACGCGAGGGTCACGGGATAGGCAGCCTAGCATGAAATCTGCCATATGCGCCAGAGTACCAACGCGTAAGAATTCACTCCCCTCACTGGCCTGACTGTCCATTTCCTCCTCCTCCAACTCCTCCAACTCCTCTTCTTCTGCCCATACACGCTGAACAGTAAAGGACTCAACAATGGTCCCCTCTTGTGTCTCGCCAACATTCTCCTCCTCTTCCTCCTCATCCTCCTCCACCTCCACCTCCTCCGATATGCGCTGAGAAACAGACCTGAGGGTGCTTTGGCTATCAACAAGGGAATATTCTTCCCCCGTCTCTTGTGACGAGCGCAAAGCTTCCGACTTCATGCTGACCAGAGAGTTTTTCAACAGGCCAAGCAGCGGGATGGTGAGGCTGATGATGGCGGCATCGCCACTGACCATCTGTGTTGACTCCTCAAAGTTACTCAGCACCTGACAGATATCAGACATCCACGTCCACTCCTCATTGTAGACTTGAGGAAGCTGACTGACCTGACTACCAGTTCTGGTGGAAGTTGACATCTGGCAGTCTACAATCGCTCTGCGCTGCTGGTAAACTCTGGATAACATGGTCAGTGTTGAATTCCACCTCGTGGGCACGTCGCACAACAGTCGGTGAGCGGGCAGTTGGAGGCGGCGCTGCGCTGCCCTGAGAGTGGCAGCATCTGGGCTGGACTTCCTGAAATGCGCACAGATGCGGCGCACCTTCGTGAGCAAATCAGACAGATTGGGGTATGTCTTGAGGAAACGCTGAACTATCAGATTTAACACATGGGCCAGGCATGGCACATGTGTCAGTCTGCCGAGTTGCAGAGCCGCCACCAGGTTACGGCCGTTGTCACACACAACCATTCCCGGCTTGAGGTTCAGCGGTGCCAGCCACAGATCAGTCTGCGCCGTGATGCCCTGTAATAGCTCTTGGGCGGTGTGCCTTTTGTCGCCTAGGCTCAGCAGTTTGAGCACCGCCTGCTGTCGCTTAGCGACGGCACTGCTGCTGTGCCTAGAGCTACCGACTGATGGCGCCGTGCCCACGGATGGTAGTTCGGAGGAGGAGGTGGAGGAGGGGTGGGAGGAGGAGGAGGCATAGTAGGCCTGAAACACCTGGACCGAGGTAGGCCCCGCAATCCTTGGCGTCGGCAGTATATGAGCAGCCCCAGGGTCAGACTCGGTCCCAGCCTCCACCAAGTTAACCCAATGTGCCGTCAGCGATATATAGTGGCCCTGCCCGGCAGCACTCGTCCACGTGTCCGTGGTCAGGTGGACCTTGTCAGAAACGGCGTTGGTCAGGGCACGGATGATGTTGTCTGACACGTGCTGGTGCAGGGCTGGGACGGCACATCGGGAAAAGTAGTGGCGGCTGGGGACCGAATACCGAGGGGCGGCCGCCGCCATGAGGTTGCGAAAGGCCTCGGTCTCTACTAGCCTATAGGGCAGCATCTCCAGGCTAAGCAATCTGGAGATGTGCACATTAAGGGCTTGGGCGTGCGGGTGGGTTGCACTATATTTGCGTTTCCGCTCCAGCGTCTGGGGTATGGAGAGCTGAACGCTGGTGGATGCTGTGGAGGATCGTGGAGGCGACGATGGGGTTTTTGTGGCAGGGTCCTGGGCAGGGGGCTGACTAGCAGCTGACAAAGGGGAAGGAGCAGTGGTGTGCACGGCCGGAGGTGAACGGGCTTGTTGCCACTGAGTGGGGTGTTTAGCATTCATATGCCTGCGCATACTGGTGGTAGTTAAGCTAGTAGTGGTGGAACCCCTGCTGAGCCTGGTTTGGCAAATGTTGCACACCACAGTCCGTCGGTCATCCGGTGTTTCCTTAAAGAACCTCCAGACTTCTGAAGATCTAGCCCTCGCCGCAAGAGCCCTCGCCACGGGAGCTTCACTAGTTGACACATTTGGCGCTGATGCACCAGCTCTGGCCCTGCCTCTCCGTCTGGCCCCACCACTGCCTCTTCCAACCTGTTCTGGTCGAGGACTCTCCTCCGTCTCAGAAGCACTGTGTTCACCCGGCCTCTCAACCCAGCTTGGGTCTGTCACCTCATCATCCTCCGATCCCTCAGTCTGCTCCCCCCTCGGACTTCCTGCCCTGACAACAACTTCCCCACTGTCTGACAACCGTGTCTCCTCATCGTCGGACACCTCTTTACACACTTCCACTACGTCAAGAAGGTCATCATCACCCACAGACTGTGACTGGTGGAAAACCTGGGCATCGGAAAATTGCTCAGCAGCAACCGGACAAGTGGTTTGTGACTGTGGGAAGGGTCCAGAAAACAGTTCCTCAGAGTATGCCGGTTCAAATGCCAAATTTTCCTGGGAGGGGGCAGACTGGGGGGGAGGAGGCTGAGGTGCAGGAGCTGGAGGAGTGGCGATTTCGGTGACATGGGTGGACTGCGTGGAAGACTGACTGGTGGTGGACAAATTGCTCGAAGCATTGTCAGCAATCCACGACATCACCTGTTCGCACTGTTCTGGCCTCAACAGTGCTCTACCACGAGTCCCAGTAACTTCAGACATGAACCTAGGGAGTGTAGCTCTGCGGCGTTCCCCTGCTCCCTCATCAGCAGGTGGTGTCTCACCCCGCCCAGGACCGCGGCCTCTGACCCCTGCAGTAGTTGGACGCCCACGTCCCCGCCCTCGTCCTCTACCCCTAGCCCTCGGGTTAAACATTTTTAAAATGAGAGTTATAACTTTATTTTTTTTTTAACTTTTTTTTGTTTTTTTTTGTGTTTTTTGTTTTTTTTTGTGTTTTTTGTTTTTTTTTTGAGTTTTTAAAACCAAACAATGCTATCCTATTGCTATGGCTATTTTCTAGCCAAGTATCAAAGCACACTACTATGCCAGATGAGATGACACTGAGTTAGTGCCTAATTGAAATCCAACCCCTACTAAATTTTCCCACTTCGGTCTTTGCTATGGATATGTGCGTCACTAAGCGCAGAACACAGCGGTCGCAAGTCTCACTACAAATTGCTCAGAATTGGCTAGTACATGCACTGCAGAAAGTACAGCCACCAGCAGATCAACCAGAAATCAAATATATAGAACGCTACTGTAGGCGTAAGTAAGCTCTTTGTATTCTCCTATGGCTATTTTCTAGCCAAGTATCAAAGCACACTACTATGCCAGATGAGATGACACTGAGTTAGTGCCTAATTGAAATCCAACCCCTACTAAATTTTCCCACTTCGGTCTTTGCTATGGATATGTGCGTCACTAAGCGCAGAACACAGCGGTCGCAAGTCTCACTACAAATTGCTCAGAATTGGCTAGTACATGCACTGCAGAAAGTACAGCCACCAGCAGATCAACCAGAAATCAAATATATAGAACGCTACTGTAGGCGTAAGTAAGCTCTTTGTATTCTCCTATGGCTATTTTCTAGCCAAGTATCAAAGCACACTACTATGCCAGATGAGATGACACTGAGTTAGTGCCTAATTGAAATCCAACCCCTACTAAATTTTCCCACTTCGGTCTTTGCTATGGATATGTGCGTCACTAAGCGCAGAACACAGCGGTCGCAAGTCTCACTACAAATTGCTCAGAATTGGCTAGTACATGCACTGCAGAAAGTACAGCCACCAGCAGATCAACCAGAAATCAAATATATAGAACGCTACTGTAGGCGTAAGTAAGCTCTTTGTATTCTCCTATGGCTATTTTCTAGCCAAGTATCAAAGCACACTACTATGCCAGATGAGATGACACTGAGTTAGTGCCTAATTGAAATCCAACCCCTACTAAATTTTCCCACTTCGGTCTTTGCTATGGATATGTGCGTCACTAAGCGCAGAACACAGCGGTCGCAAGTCTCACTACAAATTGCTCAGAATTGGCTAGTACATGCACTGCAGAAAGTACAGCCACCAGCAGATCAACCAGAAATCAAATATATAGAACGCTACTGAAGGCGTAAGTGAGCTCTTTGTATTCTCCTATGGCTATTTTCTAGCCAAGTATCAAAGCACACTACTATGCCAGATGAGATGACACTGAGTTAGTGCCTAATTGAAATCCAACCCCTACTAAATTTTCCCACTTCGGTCTTTGCTATGGATATGTGCGTCACTAAGCGCAGAACACAGCGGTCGCAAGTCTCACTACAAATTGCTCAGAATTGGCTAGTACATGCACTGCAGAAAGTACAGCCACCAGCAGATCAACCAGAAATCAAATATATAGAACGCTACTGTAGGCGTAAGTAAGCTCTTTGTATTCTCCTATGGCTATTTTCTAGCCAAGTATCAAAGCACACTACTATGCCAGATGAGATGACACTGAGTTAGTGCCTAATTGAAATCCAACCCCTACTAAATTTTCCCACTTCGGTCTTTGCTATGGATATGTGCGTCACTAAGCGCAGAACACAGCGGTCGCAAGTCTCACTACAAATTGCTCAGAATTGGCTAGTACATGCACTGCAGAAAGTACAGCCACCAGCAGATCAACCAGAAATCAAATATATAGAACGCTACTGTAGGCGTAAGTAAGCTCTTTGTATTCTCCTATGGCTATTTTCTAGCCAAGTATCAAAGCACACTACTATGCCAGATGAGATGACACTGAGTTAGTGCCTAATTGAAATCCAACCCCTACTAAATTTTCCCACTTCGGTCTTTGCTATGGATATGTGCGTCACTAAGCGCAGAACACAGCGGTCGCAAGTCTCACTACAAATTGCTCAGAATTGGCTAGTACATGCACTGCAGAAAGTACAGCCACCAGCAGATCAACCAGAAATCAAATATATAGAACGCTACTGTAGGCGTAAGTAAGCTCTTTGTATTCTCCTATGGCTATTTTCTAGCCAAGTATCAAAGCACACTACTATGCCAGATGAGATGACACTGAGTTAGTGCCTAATTGAAATCCAACCCCTACTAAATTTTCCCACTTCGGTCTTTGCTATGGATATGTGCGTCACTAAGCGCAGAACACAGCGGTCGCAAGTCTCACTACAAATTGCTCAGAATTGGCTAGTACATGCACTGCAGAAAGTACAGCCACCAGCAGATCAACCAGAAATCAAATATATAGAACGCTACTGTAGGCGTAAGTAAGCTCTTTGTATTCTCCTATGGCTATTTTCTAGCCAAGTATCAAAGCACACTACTATGCCAGATGAGATGACACTGAGTTAGTGCCTAATTGAAATCCAACCCCTACTAAATTTTCCCACTTCGGTCTTTGCTATGGATATGTGCGTCACTAAGCGCAGAACACAGCGGTCGCAAGTCTCACTACAAATTGCTCAGAATTGGCTAGTACATGCACTGCAGAAAGTACAGCCACCAGCAGATCAACCAGAAATCAAATATATAGAACGCTACTGTAGGCGTAAGTAAGCTCTTTGTATTCTCCTATGGCTATTTTCTAGCCAAGTATCAAAGCACACTACTATGCCAGATGAGATGACACTGAGTTAGTGCCTAAATGAAATCCAACCCCTACTAAATTTTCCCACTTCGGTCTTTGCTATGGATATGTGCGTCACTAAGCGCAGAACACAGCGGTCGCAAGTCTCACTACAAATTGCTCAGAATTGGCTAGTACATGCACTGCAGAAAGTACAGCCACCAGCAGATCAACCAGAAATCAAATATATAGAACGCTACTGTAGGCGTAAGTAAGCTCTTTGTATTCTCCTATGGCTATTTTCTAGCCAAGTATCAAAGCACACTACTATGCCAGATGAGATGACACTGAGTTAGTGCCTAATTGAAATCCAACCCCTACTAAATTTTCCCACTTCGGTCTTTGCTATGGATATGTGCGTCACTAAGCGCAGAACACAGCGGTCGCAAGTCTCACTACAAATTGCTCAGAATTGGCTAGTACATGCACTGCAGAAAGTACAGCCACCAGCAGATCAACCAGAAATCAAATATATAGAACGCTACTGTAGGCGTAAGTAAGCTCTTTGTATTCTCCTATGGCTATTTTCTAGCCAAGTATCAAAGCACACTACTATGCCAGATGAGATGACACTGAGTTAGTGCCTAATTGAAATCCAACCCCTACTAAATTTTCCCACTTCGGTCTTTGCTATGGATATGTGCGTCACTAAGCGCAGAACACAGCGGTCGCAAGTCTCACTACAAATTGCTCAGAATTGGCTAGTACATGCACTGCAGAAAGTACAGCCACCAGCAGATCAACCAGAAATCAAATATATAGAACGCTACTGTAGGCGTAAGTAAGCTCTTTGTATTCTCCTATGGCTATTTTCTAGCCAAGTATCAAAGCACACTACTATGCCAGATGAGATGACACTGAGTTAGTGCCTAATTGAAATCCAACCCCTACTAAATTTTCCCACTTCGGTCTTTGCTATGGATATGTGCGTCACTAAGCGCAGAACACAGCGGTCGCAAGTCTCACTACAAATTGCTCAGAATTGGCTAGTACATGCACTGCAGAAAGTACAGCCACCAGCAGATCAACCAGAAATCAAATATATAGAACGCTACTGTAGGCGTAAGTAAGCTCTTTGTATTCTCCTATGGCTATTTTCTAGCCAAGTATCAAAGCACACTACTATGCCAGATGAGATGACACTGAGTTAGTGCCTAATTGAAATCCAACCCCTACTAAATTTTCCCACTTCGGTCTTTGCTATGGATATGTGCGTCACTAAGCGCAGAACACAGCGGTCGCAAGTCTCACTACAAATTGCTCAGAATTGGCTAGTACATGCACTGCAGAAAGTACAGCCACCAGCAGATCAACCAGAAATCAAATATATAGAACGCTACTGTAGGCGTAAGTAAGCTCTTTGTATTCTCCTATGGCTATTTTCTAGCCAAGTATCAAAGCACACTACTATGCCAGATGAGATGACACTGAGTTAGTGCCTAATTGAAATCCAACCCCTACTAAATTTTCCCACTTCGGTCTTTGCTATGGATATGTGCGTCACTAAGCGCAGAACACAGCGGTCGCAAGTCTCACTACAAATTGCTCAGAATTGGCTAGTACATGCACTGCAGAAAGTACAGCCACCAGCAGATCAACCAGAAATCAAATATATAGAACGCTACTGTAGGCGTAAGTAAGCTCTTTGTATTCTCCTATGGCTATTTTCTAGCCAAGTATCAAAGCACACTACTATGCCAGATGAGATGACACTGAGTTAGTGCCTAATTGAAATCCAACCCCTACTAAATTTTCCCACTTCGGTCTTTGCTATGGATATGTGCGTCACTAAGCGCAGAACACAGCGGTCGCAAGTCTCACTACAAATTGCTCAGAATTGGCTAGTACATGCACTGCAGAAAGTACAGCCACCAGCAGATCAACCAGAAATCAAATATATAGAACGCTACTGTAGGCGTAAGTAAGCTCTTTGTATTCTCCTATGGCTATTTTCTAGCCAAGTATCAAAGCACACTACTATGCCAGATGAGATGACACTGAGTTAGTGCCTAATTGAAATCCAACCCCTACTAAATTTTCCCACTTCGGTCTTTGCTATGGATATGTGCGTCACTAAGCGCAGAACACAGCGGTCGCAAGTCTCACTACAAATTGCTCAGAATTGGCTAGTACATGCACTGCAGAAAGTACAGCCACCAGCAGATCAACCAGAAATCAAATATATAGAACGCTACTGTAGGCGTAAGTAAGCTCTTTGTATTCTCCTATGGCTATTTTCTAGCCAAGTATCAAAGCACACTACTATGCCAGATGAGATGACACTGAGTTAGTGCCTAATTGAAATCCAACCCCTACTAAATTTTCCCACTTCGGTCTTTGCTATGGATATGTGCGTCACTAAGCGCAGAACACAGCGGTCGCAAGTCTCACTACAAATTGCTCAGAATTGGCTAGTACATGCACTGCAGAAAGTACAGCCACCAGCAGATCAACCAGAAATCAAATATATAGAACGCTACTGTAGGCGTAAGTAAGCTCTTTGTATTCTCCTATGGCTATTTTCTAGCCAAGTATCAAAGCACACTACTATGCCAGATGAGATGACACTGAGTTAGTGCCTAATTGAAATCCAACCCCTTCTAAATTTTCCCACTTCGGTCTTTGCTATGGATATGTGTGCCACTAAGAGCTAAACACAACGGTAGCAAGTCCCCCTGCTAATTCCTCACAAAATGGTACTAGATGCAAATTAAAATAAAAAAAGTAGAACGTTATTGTAGCCCTAAGAAGGGCTGTTGGGTTCTTTGAGAATCACTCCTGCCTAACAGTAAGCTAATAGAACACCCTAACGCTTTCCCTGACCAGCAGCAGCTCTCTCCCTAGCGGCATCCAGACACAGAATGATCCGAGCAGCGCGGGCAGCGGCTAGTCTATCCCAGGGTCACCTGATCTGGCCAGCCAACCACTGCTATCGACGTGTAAGGGTAGCACGTCATGCTGGGTGGAGTGCAGAGTCTCCTGGCTTGTGATTGGCTCTGTTTCTGGCCGCCAAAAAGCAAAACGGCGGGAGCTGCCATTTTCTCGAGCGGGCGAAGTATTCGTCCGAGCAACGAGCAGTTTCGAGTACCCTAATGCTCGACCGAGCATCAAGCTCGGACGAGCATGTTCGCTCATCTCTACTATTCATCAAATCTTTCTAAGAACTCTAGTTTCTCAGAAAACACAACTAATACAATCTGGGAATATTCTAAAAAAAACCTTGACTGTTCGAAAAATGTTCTCACAACCATTACACAAATATTATAAAAGCAAAAGAGAATAACACAAATTTAGTTTTTCCTTTCAAAGATGGTCATCTTGTGCCACTTATCTTGAGGTGTGTTGGGTCAAAAGAAACAGTATGTAAGGATAGATCTCTATCAGACATTTTTGAGTCTGAAGGGGCTAGTTGGGCTAGTTGGTAACCTGTTTCACAAGATACAGTATCCATGAATCTAGGGGGACAATATGGATGCAACCACATTAAAGCCGATTTAGTCCAAATTTGGCGAGGGAAGTCGCCAATTGAGAAATAACTTCCATCACCAAAGACAAAAGCTGACATAGCTCGAAAAGAAACAAAAGGTTATCAGCTTACAAAGCCAGACACTCCTCCTTATCATGCTTAATTTTCTGAATCACAGGATGCCTAATCACAAAGGCCAATGGCTCAATGGCCAGAATGAACAGCAGTTGTGGTTACATAGGGCAGTGTTGCCTCGTTCACTATGCCAGTCCAAAATGACCTGACGCCCCTTCATTTGCAGGGCCCGGTAACTGGACAAACTTAAAGCATACCCACCATCATAAATTTTCCAAATAAACCACTACTAGTACATTATCAAGCAGCTGAACAGCTTCTAGATCATGTTTATTTCATGGCCCAGTGTGGTGGCATCATCCAGAAAATTAACTTTGAAGTGAGTTTGTGAAATGGTTTTATGAAGAAAGGTGAGGGAGAGTTTAACACTGAAGTCAAGCTTTCCCTGCCTCATAATGCCCCCTTCACTGTAATTGATGGCCCAGTGTCCACAGACAACATTAACAAGATCTTTGGAAATCTAGCACATGATGTCAATCACAGGGGAGTAGGTGTTTAGAAGTGGGGAGAGCTTGACTTCAGTGTTAAACTCTCCAGCTTACTGACTTTATACAACCAGTTAACATCTGAGTTCAAAGTTGATTTTCTTGATGTTGCCACCAAGCTGGGCTATGAAAAAACATGATCCAGAAGCTGCTGAGCTGGTTGACAACATATTGGTAAAATGTTAGTAGGTCAATTACTGTTGACAGGTTGCCTTTTATGTCCAGCCTACAGATACCCCCATTCCACACTAAACAGGGCTCTCCTAGTTAAAAAGGTTAGTGTAGTAGAAAAAAATGATATGGAATTATAGTGAAAATTCTATGTTAAAGTTCATATCATGCAAAGGTCTATTGACACTTTCAGTTTACTTTCTATGACTTTGTGCGGTGCCGTCTTATGGCTAGTCATGACAATGTAAATGAAATGACACAATAATATAGATCAATATTGACTTATAGTATTTTGTTCCAATAGAAAAGCAGCATCACTTTTGTTAAATACATGAATTTAAATAGGAAATTGTAATATTGGAGTAGTTGAATTTGTAATGTTGTTCGCATGAGAAAAAATTCTCAAAATTGGAGCAGGGTCAGCATTGTAGGACATGTGTGAGTCTCAACCCAAGGGAGTTGGAAGCAGGAAAAAATTCCCGAGCTGTAAACATCTAGGTTATAAATTGTTTTCAATGCGCAGACCTTACATTAAATTGTAAGCACTAAATGTTTCCCTGTCTGGGGAATTCTACTATGAAGTTGTTAAGGCTACAGCAGTAATTATTCTACAGCACAGAAACTCATTATCCAAAGCTTCATGTTAAAGGGATCTAAAGTAATCCCTCCCACTGGAAAATGACTGAAATATGTTACTAATCTTCGTATTCATAAAGTCACTGGTTGAAAAAAGGCAAAGGTCAGTTAAGTTCACCTTTATTCATTCCTAATTTGAAACCCTCTTTAAACATGTACAGGCAGTCCCCTACTTATGAACACCTGACTTACGACCCCTAGTTACAAACGGACCTCTGGTAATTGGTAATGTAATAGTTATTAAACGTGTCTGCAATTAAGCTATATTGTTTATCCTGGTTCTGATGACAACCCAACATTTTTTAAAAAATTCAATTGTCACAGAGACCAAAAAAAATTGGTCTGGAGTTACAGTTATAAAATATACAGTTCCAACTTAATGTACATACAAATTCAACTTTAGAACAAACCTACAGAACCTATCTTGTACGTAACTGCCTGTAGTCCTATATGGTGACATTGGGGCACATTAACTTAACCGGTCCTGTCGCGATCCCCGATCCGGACGGTCCGACGAGGATGACCAAGATCGTGTGCCCAAGATCCTGCATGTATTTGAAGAGGGTGGTCAAATCGAATGGCGCACTCTGTGATATTGGTAAAAGTTATTTTATTGTTATGGTCTTACAGTCACAAGATCCTGCATGTGTCACTTCCCTGCTAAGGTCTGCCGGAGTTCACCTTCTTCCTGGTGTATGTAAGTGCATTGTCTTGGGACACAATCTAAATGTTAAATCCCGCGCTCAGTCTGAATCCATCGGATCGTCCGATGGCCTGCCTCCTCGATTCCTGATGCATGAAAGCTGGTGCCGATGCGCCAAAATCCGGTCGAGGGCAACGCAATCGCCTTTTAAATGTGGCAAAATGGTAATCGTTGGAATTACCGATGTTTGTGCGGTCCACGCACCCGTAGTAGACTTATGAGTTTATTTTGCTCTACATATAATGAATGTGGGCTGATCAGTTCTATTCTTATTGAAGATAATAGATAAACATAATCCTTCCTATGTGTATCCTCTTTATTAGGCTACATGCACACGATGTATGCCTGCTCTACATCGGCGCCAGGGAGAGGAGCAGGGGATGAGCGCTGCTCACCCCCGCCCCTCTCCATAGAGTAACATAGGGCCTGGTGTCATATTCCGTAGAAAGATAGGACATGTCCGATCTTTCTACGGACTATGGAATGATATGGTGCTGCACCTGTGTCACACGGTACCGCTCCCGGCCAGCCCCGTGTGGCCATTGAAGTGTATGGGGGACGTATATACAACATTTATACGTGGGCTGTATATATGTCCCCCATATGTTCGTGTGAATGTAGCCTTAGGCTGTGTGTTGCAGTAAAAAATAGATTTTTGTGGCAAAATTCTGATATAACACATCAACTGCTTGATATCATACAACCTTTCATAGAACAAAGGATCTTTCTTAGGTACAATTGTTTTTATTCAATTTCTCACTGCTGTATATTTTTGTAGTTTGTTTCTTGATTAAATCAAATCAAAAGACGAGGGGGCACTGCCTCCGTTTGGAGAAACCAAGGTTTAATCACCGGAGGCGACAGGGCTTTTTTACTATGAGAACAGTCAATCTGTGGAATAGCCTGCCTCAGGCGCTGGTCACAGCAGGGACAGCGGAGAGCTTCAAGAAGGGTCTAGATGCCTTTTTACAGCTAAATAACATTGATTGTTATGCTATATAGGATTGTTTCCCCTAAATCCCTTCCTCATCCAATCCCTACCCTTCCTTGGTTGAACTTGATGGACAAGTGTCTTTTTTCAACCGTATAAACTATGAATATCTTTTTTTTATTTTGTATCAATTTTCATAAATCACAATACACAATACCTGTTCAATAAATCACTCAGAGAAATTTAAAAGCCAATTTTAAGAGGAAAAAAAAGTGGAAAAAAACAATCTCTTGCAATAGCTTAATATCTTAGAATATTATTCACAGATGCCTCAACAGACAATGCAATACCTGAACAATATCGGAACTACAGTTCCACTTTTTACCATACTTAATAATTGGTACCAAATCAGACATCATCAAATCTTTTGTGAATAACTCTATCATCTGAGAATCTAGGAAGATCAGACATAGCACAGTGCGGCAGATTTATCAAGCTGTCTAAGTTTAAGAATATTCTTAGTTCCACATGGCAATCAATTACTGCTCCCCTTTAAAATATTCATGAGCACTGGTAAAATGAAAGCTGACCTTTAATTGGTTGCCATGGGCAACTAAGAACATTCTTACTTTTAGACAGCTTAATAAAATCTGCCCCAGCGTTAACCAATGCAACGAAAGTCTATATAGAAAGTTTAGGAGGGATACAATGTTCTATATCAACTGGACAAGAGGATGTATTAATAATTTGTTTAGGTAGATACTGATGTGTACCTTTATGTGGTAAGTAGGTGACATAGGATTGGGATGTTTACCTACCGATCTACTAATGGTAGATCACAAATGTACATAAATAAAAGATAATGGGGCAGATTTATCAAGCAGTCTGAAAGTCAGAATATTTCCAGTTGCCCATGGCAACCAATCACAGCTCAGCTTTCATTTGACCAGTGCTCATGAATATTTTAAAGGGGAGCTGTGATTGGTTGCCATGGGCAATTGGAAATATTCTGACTTTCAGACTGCTTGATAAATCTGCCCCAATGTTTAAAAACCTATCCTCTGGAGTTACCGGATATTTCCATGGCCATCTACTAAGGTTCAAATTTTCGATTGTATTCTGTTGAAAATGTATTTTGAACATGTTAAGGCTTTGGTTTAATAAAATTTGGGATATTTTATCGGGGAACGGGGGGCTGCTTTTATAGGCCGGAATGGCTTTTTCTGAACATCCATCCTTCGAGGCTCTGGTCGCCTACTACGCAGCAGGTCCTACCTGGCATAAAATTGTGCAATTAAGCTACTTGCAACGAGTGCGCAGGCTAGAGGATAAACTGCCACACGCTGACCTACTCCACTGCTGGTCACACCCCCCTTTTCACCCCTCCACACCTACCTGGCGTGAAGGGGGAAATAATAACAACTGCGGGCAGGCATGCCAGCTCTTGCGATTAATTCAGGACTTGTATGGCGTACTGGTAAAGACCTGATAAGTCTTCCTCTTTGTGTCTTACTGATTCAGCACTTCCCATTTCAGCAACATGTTTTCTTTTATTACCAGACTTTTTATTACTATAGGATATATACTATATGATTCTTGTAAAATATATTTAAACACTCCCCTTGTATATATCACTATTTCCTAGGAGTATTTCTTTTTCTCTAAAAGACAGTTTTGCTTATACTTGACTGAATTTTGCAACCAAACTATTTTATTACAGGTTTTTTGTAATTCATTCTTGTCATTTTTTTTTAAAATGATTCTGACAATCACTACCTCTCAAGTGCAGGGGACACACCCCTATGGACAGGACCGATCTAGGGCATGTCTAGAATGCTTGGGGGCTCCACCCATTCCTCAAGCATGTTTACTGGAGGGCATTTCAAGTATAAACATCGGCCAGGGATAAAGGACTACAAAAAAACTGAAAAATTACAGTGCTCTTTCCAGCCTTCAGGAATAAGAGTTCCCAATGTATCTATACAACTCCTATTTAGAAGTTGTCATCGTTGGTGCACCCTAAGCTACTTCCTGTCTGTAGCAGGATGTCCACTTTCGATGGTTCCATTGCACATTGTTTGTAAACCTACTGACAATATAGGGACTACTCAATGGACTACTAAATGGATTCTGTACTTACATGAAAAAATTGAATACAGAAGTTTCACTTAATGAAGCTCTCTGTGCATTGTCTTTCTCAGAATACTACCAGCAAATATCTTACTGCAATTAACATCTCCAAGTGTTTATTGATTATAGGACATGGCTTATCACATCATGTAATGGGGAAATATCCCTTAAGTAAGTGCTCATGCTGCTACACTACAAGACATTACATTAAATATTCACACACTGTTTGAGTAGGGAACAATCTGCACATTACAAATAACTCCAAACTCATGGGTCAACCATCACTGACCGGTTCCTTTGCCTATTACAGGGTACTGCCTATTAGTAACTTCACTACCTAATGATGGGTGAAACCATATAAGGGCAGCTATAAAAGGCACAGGACACCACCAAGTAGATGTCTTCTGTGATGGCTTATGGTTGGATGCCTGCAGCTATGTTTTGAGATGCCCCTTCCCCTCAGAGCAAATGTTAGGTTCCTTTTTTTTTTTTTTTTATTATCTTCTTTATTAGATTTTCAATAAAATTAAAACATATCGTACATCATACAGCCCTTTTTAGGGCATCATGAGCATTTAGTTACATATTTTTCAAAAATATTATATCCTAGATAGTTTGAAAAACAGCTTATCTATATTCCTTATACAATTATCCCCTATCCCCCCCCCCCTCCCCACCCTCCCTGAGATGCAACTGGCTTCTTGTTTTATTCTAGTTAATTTGTCCTTACTTAGATTTCAAATCTCACCGTAGAGTGCAACTATTTCCTCTCTTGAGAATATCCTATTTACTATGGGTCCCCACATTTTTTTCCACTTCTCATCTTTGTTCTTTTTATATTCTCTATTCTTCTCTACCCATTGAAACATCAAGAACTCTTTCCATTTTCTTTTCACTTGTAATAATGTAGGTAGATGTGTGGATATCCATTCTGTCAATAATACCTTCTTAACAGCCATCAACAGCAAGTCTATCAATTCGTCTTTCTGTCTGCCAAGACTTCTCTCACGGTACTGAAAAACACTTCTCCATACATCCATTTCTATTCTCTCCCCTAATACGTATTCAATTAGCTGGTTTGCTGATCCCCACAATTTCTTGACCGCTTGACAAGACCAGAGGCAGTGTGTGAGGTTTGCATTAGCTCTTGCACACTTGGGACACTCTGCTTTATATTCCAGGAACTTATTTTGAAATGTTTTATCAAAGGCCCAATAAGCTCTCAATGTTATTTTCCACTGCATTTCTCTCAAATTCTCAGAAATGGTGGCTTTATGTGTATCCCTCCATCCCTTTGAGAGCCTTATTCCTACTTCCTGATTTGTAAGTTCTGTCCTTATTTCGTCCTTCCATTTTCTTGCTATTCTTCCTTCAAAGACTTCATCTACTTTGGGGGAGATGGCTTTCCTTAAACCGGCTATTGAGGGGTCGCCGTTCCTGTCCGTCATAAGTGCCACAAACTGTTTTTGGGTCTCCTTCCCTAACCACCATAGATCCTCTTTCCTCCCTATTGCGCTTACAAGCTGAAAGTAATGTAAGAATTGCGTTTCACCTAAGCCATATTCAGCTCTTAACTGGCTAAATGTTTTGATTTTATTGTCCTTCCTATCCACTATATCTGCCATCTTAACAATTCCTCTCCTCTCCCATTCCCTTATCCATGCTTTAGACCCTTCCCATTTCTTCATTTCCAATGCTTCCTGGATCTTTAAAAACTCTGAGGTCTCTACTGGTAAACCAAATCTTCTCCTCAATATCTTCCATACCACTCTTATATCTCGTAATAATACTGAGCTTTTTGCCTCCCAGCTTAGCGTCCCTGTTTTCTCATGTAGAAATATATTCAGTGATAGGGGCTCTACCAAACTTTCTTCTGCCTCTCTGTCTACCAGTGTCTCTCGTCCGTTAATCCATTGTGCTACTATCCTTGCTATGCAAGAGGTGTATTCTCTCAGATTGGGAAAGGAGAGACCCCCCATTGCACCTGGTTTCTGAATATTCAGCATTGATACCCTAGCTTTTTTCCCGTTCCATAAGAATCTCTGAAAGAGACTATTTATTTTTTTTATGTCATCGTGTCTTATAAGGAGAGGAAGATATTGCATGGTATGCATTAGTCTTGGAATGATTACCATTTTAATGAGATTTTTCCTTGCAAATAATGACAGGGGAAGTTCCCTCCATTTCTTTATGTCTCTAACTATTCTCTCTATAAGGGGTGTATAGTTTAGTGGGTATAGTCTTGTGCTATCTCTACTTAACCATATTCCTAGATATTTAAGTTTATCTCTTACTATATTCAATCCCCATTGCCGATTCCATTTCGTGCCCACTCTCTTATCTAAAAGTAAAATTTGTGTTTTGTGAGTGTTTACCTTATACCCTGAAATATTTTCATATTCCTTCAAAAAAGCTAAGACCCCTTGTATGTCCATTTCCACGTTATTCATAAATAAGACTAAATCATCAGCAAATAGACTCATTTTCAGGTGCTTTTTCCCTAACATTATCCCCTGATATATTTCTTTCTGGTGAATGATCCTTGCTAAAGGTTCAATTGTGAGATTAAATAGTAAAGGTGAAAGTGGGCAACCTTGGCGGGTGCCTCTTTCTAATTTGAATCTCTGTGAAATTTTCCCTTGTGTCACCACCTGTGCTTGTGGCTCCCTGTACATTGTGACTATTGCTTTATAAAATAACCCATTTATCCCTATCTTCGTCATCACTTTTTTTGAGCCAGGGCAAGGCCACACTATCAAATGCTTTTTCCGCATCGACTGAAATAATTGCAGCATGTTCCCTTTCCTGTGGCCTTGCCCTGGCCCAATCCAAAGCAGCCATCACCAAACGTACATTTTTAACCCCATTCCTCCCTTTTACAAACCCATTCTGAGAGATATGAATCATATCGGGTAACACTTCTGCTAGCCTGTTTGCTAGTATCCGAGAAAATATTTTTGTATCCACATTAATTAGTGAAATCGGCCTAAAAGATGCCGGATCCATTCTATCCCCCTTCCCTTTTGGTATTACCTTGATGAAGGCCAAATTCCCTGTCATCAAAGTCTTCCCTTCCCTGTACATATGGTTGAATACCTGTGTTAGTGTTTCATTGATCTGTGGGGCAACCAGCTTATAATATTCTGAGGTGAATCCATCGGGCCCCGGGGCTTTGTCCTTTGCCATTTTTTTGATAACACTTGCTATTTCGTCTCCTCTGATCGGGCTGATAATGTATCCTGTTGTTCTCTCGACAGGGATGGGACATTTAAATCTGTAAGAAATGTATCCATTTCTTTTTCTCTCTCCTTCCTCCCTTCATACAGCTTCTTGTAATAACCAGCCAATATCTGATTTATCCCTTCCCTATCTCTGATGACCTCACCTTTTTCGTTTCTTAGTCCCTCTATTTTACCTTCCCCTCTTTCAGTCCTTACCATGCCTGCTAGTATTTTCCCTGTTTTGCTGCCAAAACGATAGAAATTCCTTTGCCCCCTTCTCATACTATCCCGTTGGATCTTATCCACATATTGCTCAAAAATTTGTTTGCTCTCTATCAACTTTCCCTTGTTTTCAAGATTAGGTTGTAATCTGTATTTCTGTGTAGACTCTTTATATTTCTTTTCCATCTCTGCATACTTAAGCTTCTTCTTTTTATTATTCCCTGCTACATATGACATTATTTCCCTTCTCATGGTAATCTTGCTTGTTTCCCAGAACAGGATTGGGTTGTCATTTATTAACTCGATGTTTTCTTTACAGTACTTATCCCAATTCTCCTTAACCATTTCTTGAAATTTCCTCTCTTTACATAACCTACCCGGAAAGCGCCATAAATTAATCTCTCTCTTCCTCTCCCATATTTGTAGCTCTATTTGTATGGGGGCATGGTCGGATATAATAATGTCAAAAATGTTGGTGGATTTTACCTTCTGTGCCAGTGAGGATGAAGTTAATAGATAATCTATTCTTGACCATGTCTCATATTGACCAGAGTAATAAGTGTATTCTCTCTCTTTTTTATTTTGCATCCTCCACGGATCTATCAATAACCCTGAGTTCAGGAGGTTAAACATTATTGCATCCTCGCCCTTTTTTCTACTGGTTCTTTTGATGTCTGATCTGTCTAATCTTTCTTCCATAACTCTATTAAAATCCCCTCCCACAATTTTTGAATCTACTCTATCTCTCATTATCCAGCCAGATATCTTTCTAAGGAAATCTTCATTTCTCCTTCTATCATTTGGTGCGTATATATTGTAGACCCTAAATTGGCTTTCTTCTACTTTTAACAGTATCCTCATTCCACGGCCTTCCTCTTTGTATTCTTCTGTTAGGACTTCTGCTCTGAGTCTTTTGTTTATCAGTATTATAACCCCTAATTTCCTAGATCCAACTCCTTGGCCTATTGCTTTGCTCACCCAGCCTCTTTCTAATTTGCCAATTTCTCTGTCAGTTAGATATGTTTCTTGGAGCAAGGCAATATCCGTGTCCAGCCTCTGAAGGTGTGAAAGTATCTTCCCCCTTTTCGCAGGTGATGTTAGGTTCCTTCTGTAATATTCTTCTCCCTGATGTTAATGAGTATGTTGTAAAATTAATTAAAAACTACTCCAAAAGTAAAAAGATATTTAAAGAAGTCAAGGATTTCTATTCTTGGTGATTCATGGTGATAAGGTCAAACTCTGGAGATGGCTTTGGAGTGTAACTTTTCCACTTTTCCAGCAAAGTAAGATGTGCCAGAATTTTTCAGTGTTGTTATATATCTTAAAAATCCGGATAAAAAGTTACAATTTTGGGGGAAATTGTGGTAAATTGGTGCATTAAATATATTGCCACACAGGCGTGTGCAAAAGTTTGACAGGGACACACACTTGCCTGATATATCATCCTCTAAGAAAACTGAGACAAGTCCAAAACCCAGAAAAAGTAAAAGGAAATATAAGATGTGTACAAATGTCCTGACTAAAGAGAAAAGACCCCCTATGTGTTTTTCCCTGATTCCAAGATTTATGGAGAGAGTTCACGGGCTGAGCAGCCCTCTCCATGCAGAGTGAGTGTTTGCTGCATATTGCCAATTGTTAACTATTAAAATGCCCCAGTCAAAGCTGCCAAAGTCATTTAAATTGGAAAGGAGCATGGGCAGCCACCATCTTTGATTTGCTCCCTGCCCCCCCTCCCCCATGACAGCATGACATCAGGCACAAATGTTTTTGTAAATTTCAAAGCATTTGGAATTTTTTCCCAGTACATTCCATGCAATATTAAATACTGGCACTAGAAAGTACAATTTGTTACGCTGAAAATAAGTCTTCCCTGTAACTGGAAAAATAAGAAAAGTTATAGAATTTTGAAGGTGTGGAGCAAAATATAGACTCAAAAAAACAAAGAAGGGCCTGGTCATTAAGGGGTTACAGTGAAGCACAAATTTAAAAATGAGATAGAATAACATAATTAAGAAGCAAGAGAAATGGTGTACACTGGAGTAACAGATAGATCAGACAGAGGTCAGAATTTAAAGGACATCTACCACTAGGATGAAGGATTGTGAGCCAAGCACACTGACATACTGGTGTGTGCCGCCTCAGGCACGATCCACTCTTCTCTTAGCTTCTAAATTTATCTAAATGAGTCTGAGGGGCTCTGGGCTCTTTAGGTGTTAATGGAGCCTGGAGCCCTTAGGCTCATTTGCATAAACATTAATGCCTTTTTTCTTAAAAGCAAGGGCATAGGAAGTTTAAAGAAGAGTGGATCCTGCCAGAGAGGTCACACACTAGTATGTCAGTGTTTCTGGTTTACAATCCTTGATCCTTGTGGTAGATGGCCTTTAAGGAACCTTCAGTGCAAGAAGCCCAGCGCATTACACATAATGCATTAATAGGTAAAGAAAACTTGTTATCTTTGGTCATCACAGCAACCACTGGAGATTTAAATTATTTCCCTTCTCCAGTATATACTGGACAAAGCCCCTATAAGCTAATTTATTTCAGTTTGTTAACTATATTTCCATATATTTGATATAGCATATAACATTAACATATTCTAAAAAATGGGAACTGCAAATGCACAAATATTAGTCTCTATCCGCAGCAGGACTCACTATCTGAATTCCCTTTCTACAACGCATCTAGTACCTCATGTAGATTCCATCATTTCTAATTTAATATTAGGAAAGATGAATGTTTCCGTATACTGGATGTGTCATGCTCATCTGAAATCAGAAGACAAATCTGTGATGGAAACTCATTAGGTGTCAATGACAAATGTCTACACAGGGTTAATTATTTCCTAGCTTTGCATGCGGAGGGAACATGATATGTCACACCTACCTACTTCCCAGCTGGTTATGTCTATCTGAAATATTTCAATTATGTCACCCAATTCTTGTGTTTTCAGCATAATTCAGATACTGTGGATAGATGTAGAGGGCTGTCACCAAGCTCTATTGTTTCATTCATTCACACTACATTATAATTGTGAAAAATATATGAAGAAGCTAAATTTACAAGACCTGAGACACCAATCTTCCATTTTCATCAAGAAATAGGTGATAGATTGTTCATTAAATTTCTGTCATTGAATTTCTGCTTTATTTGTGTGTTTGTGTGATGTTATTGCATGCTGGTAGGAGAACACTTCGGGAAATAGTCATAGGACTGTCATGTCTTGATGAAGAGTGAAGATAACTTAGTGTTACTTTCATGAAAATCAGATATCAATGTCTACCATAATTCACAGCTGATGACAAATTCTTGTATCTCTTCTATATTTGTTAAAGGAAACCTACCACTTAGTATGGCAGGGGTAAGCTGTAAGTACCGAGCACCAGCTCAGGGTGAGCTGGTGCCGGTACTTACTTTCGTTAGTGTTAAAACCGCGGTATCGCGGTTTTAACACTTTTTAAACTTTAGGGCAGAAGACACTTCGGCGCTGCGTGCGCGCGCCTCCATAGGAAATAGCGGAGATGTTGCGCGCGCACGGTCGCGCGCAGCGCCGAAGTGTCTTCTGCCCTAAAGTTTAAAAAGTGTTAAAACCGCGATACCGCGGTTTTAACACTAACGAAAGTAAGTACCGGCACCAGCTCACCCTGAGCTGGTGCTCGGTACTTACAGCTTACCCCTGCCATACTAAGTGGTAGGTTTCCTTTAAAATAATTGTAATTAATTGTAAAAAGAATTGTGTGGATAGGGTGATATATTCTGCTTTTAATAAACATAAAATGTATCAATTACATAATTAGCATTTAAAGTAAATGCTCTTCTGCACCCAGAAGGCTACTGATCATGAGCGTACACATCTCCTTGTGCCACTTCCTACAACATCCACACTCCCTCTACTTCTCTACACTATCTATTTATGGATTCCCATGGCAACCATCCAAACACAGACAGCCAGAGGGACAAGGTAAAACTCCTGTTAGCAGGCTAACAGCTGCAGCTGCTTATTATAGTACACATCATCCACAGTATATAGCATGAACTGGCAGATCAGAATAAAATGTTGGAAAGAGGGAGGGGACAGCAGATAAACAGGACTAAAAATCTCTTGTCTCTATTTCTGCCGTGTATTTCCCTCATGTGGCCAGCAGCTACTGGGACAGATCTGTTTAAGCGTATAAATGTGTATGAGTATATAAATATGTATTTTTTTTTCTGACGGGGTAGATGGGCCCTACTCAGAAGTCTGCTATGGGGCCATACCACTCCTAGTTGCTAGTAAAGATTAATCTTCAGATTTGGCCAAACTTTGAAAAAAGGTTGGTTCAGGTAGCTGAACTTGACCCCGCTGAAATCAATGAAGGCCCCATTTTGGTGATCCCAAAATAGTTGTAAAATGAGGGTTTAAAGGAGTAGAAGGCTGCAAAATGGGAGTAATAACAGGGCAATTGCTCTGCAACATAGGGTAAAAAAATTATTTAAAACAATGAGATAAAATAAAAAATAAAGATATGAAAACATTGTCATGGTTACATACTGTCACTTCACTAGTTATTGACTCTATCATGGTATAGGCATACACACACAGTTATTGACACTGTGGTAGAAAACTATAGGGTACAAACACACACCTACTGTCACTTCCTTGATTTTTTTTTTTAATTTTGTAAATGTCCCATAACAAGTGGTATAAAGCAAAATAAGAAAAAAAATGGGTGTTGATGGATGCTCTATCCACAAACTTTTTGAGATAGTAGATTTGATCGTATAAGGTTTCTTTTATTCTTGTACAGAATTGGACTACACATTTTGGGGGGGGGGGGGGTCAGGTCCGTAAAAAAAATAAACTCTAAAACCAATTAAAAAGTATAGGTAAAAGTTTGCCAGGAAAAGGTAGTAGTAGAACATATAAATATAAAGTGTAAAAAATAAAAAGTGGGAATAGAAGAAATTTCATATCTCATAGCACATGATTGTAATTTCATATCAATTTCATAGTTTATATCTCATTGTGCATAATTGTGACCACCTGGCCAATCACAGCACCCATACTGGGCGTGGCTATGGTTCTTAGGGAGTTATAGCTGGTTGATGGGCTTCTCAACAACACAGCAGCAGCTTTTCCAGCTGAGCCAGATGCCAACGTAAAACACAGACTGCTAGCTGAAGTATATGTTCAGGGATCTGAAGGGTGCAGTATGGGTTGGTTCAACATTAGTGAGCATCTAAAGATTTCAGTAATTACAGCTTGCAACCATTAATCATCATCTGGACATGCTCTTGACACTTATAAACAAACAATGGGTTACCAGAGCTTCTACACTATTTGTTATTATTAAAAGGTATGTTCAGCATTTGTATATATAACATATATAACACCCTTGGTGTTGTATTAGGGCAAGGCGTACGTATATTAGACAGGAAGGGAAAGTGTTGCAATCTAGCTGAGAATACAAATGCTGAACATACTTTAAGAGAAATTGAAAGAGCAAGTGCCATGGTACTGTGTTGTAATTGTTACCCGGGTTACAGGATCGTGGCTTCTGGTTTCAATAGGCTGCCCTCAGCAACGGGCAGTGTACAATACAGAGTAAAAGAAGCTATAAGCTGAACCCAGCTCAGAGAAGAGACTGGGTAACAACTAAATAAGGTCCACTCTCTACACTGCTCGTAGAGACGCTTACTACGAGCAATGAAAGATATAGGATCAAACATACAATAAGCAATGTGCTGAGCTCGGCTAACAGCTAGATAAGATCCACTCTATACACTGCTTGTGGAGATAACTACCTGGGAGCAGTGAAAGATCAAGGAGTAAATATACAATAAACTGAAACCCGGGACACAGCCAGAATTCCGACAATACTTGTGCCTACAGCCAGTCACAATTAATAAAGTAAAAGGATACTTGTAACCTAAGTGCTTGTGATACAAAGGCATGTAGATAGAAGTTACAAATAAAGTGCAACATTGGGGCAGATTTACTTACCCGGTCCTGTCGCGATCCAGCGGCGCGTTCTCTGTCGAGGATTCGGGTCTTCCGGCGATTCACTAAGGTAGTGCGCCTGATGTCCACCAGGGGTCGCTGCTGCTCTGAAGTCCATCGGAGTTAACTGGAGTTCACCAAGCTATCTTAGGTGCAGGTAAGCGCGTGTCAAGCGACACTTTTATATGTCATTTATATGGCGTTTTTTTCCGAATCCATCGGGTTTTCATACGGCCATGCCCCCCGATTTCTGTTGCGTGCATACCGGCGCTGATGCGCCACAATCCGGCGCAAAATGGTAATATTTGAGTAACGCAACAGAAAAACGCGATTCGGGCCCTTATTAATGACCCCCATTGTATTTGTATCCACTGATTATGCTCTTACCAGCACAGAAGGAATCTGCAAAAACGATCCTAGGCAGCTGCAGAGATCTTAGTTTTCTAACACTATACCTTCCTGTACCTTTCTTTGAAAGTAAAAGCATGCACAAAAATAGAAGAAAGTAATAAAAGAATATTAAACAAGTTAATAATAACAGGGGTCAATATATGCATGCAGGAAGACAAGCTTCCTAATCTTACCCTAGATGTTATGTATATGCATGCAAATTATATTTCTTGTGCAAAGACATTTTAATAATAACAAATAAACGTTATATTTTATCTGCCACAATTTTTCCCAATTTTCCCGCCCCTTTCTGTAAATACTAAATTACTTTTGGTGGTGTACATTGGGCAGAAAAGGACCAACTGTCTTTTGTATTAATCTGTACAGAGCTTCTACACTAGTTTATACTCAGAGGGAACCTGTCACCACATGTTTACAAATAGTGGCAGGTTGCCATAGAGCATTATTAACTGACATTCTTCTTTTAGCAAAATGTATTCCCCTTACATCCTCATAAATTAACTTTATTTTATATTACCCAGAATCAGAGGGGGTGTGTCCTGCCTGGCTACTCCCATCTACTTATCTCCATGTCCCAATGCTCTTCCTAGCATGTAATGTGACCAGGGTGACATCATCAAAGTTCCTTTACCCAGTTATATTTGCAATGTCTACCTCATGTATGTATCTAATCACATGGCAGTATCACATCATGCCTTCAAAGGACTGTTTTGAACTGGTTCAGTCTCCTCAGTAAAGTGTAAGGAACTGGTTTGGCTGAGTGAGAGTCTTGTGCCTAGGTTCGGGAAGTAAGAGTTCTCCTTACGGAGACTGCCAATTAAGGCTGCTGTGTAGGCATGTGGAGACTTATAGCCATAGATGCTCCATTAGGGGATTCTGGTAAAATATGCAAAGTTTTCCAGGATGGGATAAGACAAGACAATAGATGTCTTCTATGCAATAAGGTTCTACACTTACCGGCCACTTTATTAGGTACAACTTGCTAGTAACGGGTTGGACCCCCTTTTGCCTTCAGAACTGCCTCAATTCTTCATGGCATAGATTCAACAAGGTGCTGGAAGCATTCCTCAGAGATTTTGGTCCATATTGACATGATGGCATCACACAGTTGCCGCAGATTTGTCGGCAGCACATCCATGATGCGAATCTCCCATTCCACCACATCCCAAAGATGCTCTATTGGATTGAGATCTGGTAACTGTGGAGGCCATTTGAGTACAGTGACCTCATTGTCATGTTCAAGAAACCAGCCTGAGATGATTCCAGCTTTATGACATGGCGCATTATCCTGCTGAAAGTAGCCATCAGATGTTGGGTACATTGTGGTCTTAAAGGGATTGACATGGTCAGCAACAATACTCAGGTAGGCTGTGGCATTGCAACAATGCTCAATTGGTACCAAGGGGCCCAAAGAGTGCCAAGAAAATATTCCCCACACCATGACACCACCACCACCAACCTGAACCGTTGATACAAGGCAGGATGGATCCATGCTTTCATGTTGTTGACGCCAAATTCTGACCCTACCATCGAATGTTGCAGCAGAAATTGAGACTCATCAGACCAGGCAACCTTTTTCCAATCTTCTACTGTCCAATTTCGATGAGCTTGTGCAAATTGTAGCCTCAAAGTTCGACGTACTGTGCATTCAGAGATGCTCTTCTGCCTACCTTGGCGATTTGAGTCACTGTTGCCTTTCTATCAGCTCGAACCAGTCTGCCCATTCTCATCTGACCTCTGACATCAACAAGGCCTTTCCGCCCACAGAACTGCCGCTCACTGGATGTTTTTTCTTTTTCGGACCATTCTCTGTAAACCCTAGAGATGGTTGTGCTTGAAAATCCCAGTAGATCAGCAGTTTCTGAAATACTCAGACCAGCCATTCTGGCACCAACAACCATGCCACGTTCAAAGGCATCAAATCACCTTTCTTCCCCATACTGATGCTCGGTTTGAACTGCAGGAGATTGTCTTGACCATGTCTACATGCCTAAATGCACTGAGTTGCCGCCATGTGATTAGCTGATTAGAAATTAAGTGTTAACGAGCAGTTGGACAGGTGTACCTAATAAAGTGGCCGGTGAGTGTATGTATAGTTTGTTATGTTTGTGTAATAGGAAGTCATTTGAATGACCATGGCAAGGTCATGTATTACATACCATGAAGGACATTTTTCGCATTTGTGTCCATTATACTTCATTGTCCTGTCTACTGAAGCTCAAATCCAGCATTTTTAGTATTGAAAACTGAACACATGTAAGAGTGTTTTCCATCCACAGAGATCTCACTGTGTTGTTTGTGTTCCATGAAGCACAGTAATGTTTTAATGTCTTTAGTTCCCCTTAAGTTACTTAACGCTTATTCTCAATCCCTCAACAAAGCCTTGGCAGATGTTGGATCAAAGAGCGCTGCTCTAGTATTGATTTCCAATTCACCTTGAAATATTTTGTTGATGTTTGGTTCCTTTTGCCAGAAAGGGCACTTAAATGTCAGCTTCATAAAACCAGACCAGCGGGATAATACTTTCTATGGGAAGGAAGCAATGTATTCAGACATGAGTCATTTGCCTCATGTGGACCGGCCACGCTGCGATTCAGTTTTACAATTAGAGAGGGTCACGTTTTAAATTATTCAGAAGGGTCTTCTGGGATGTACCCTAGGGTACAAAAATAACATGTTCCATCAATAGAAGTGTCACAGTTAAGAACAGTACCATGCAGCAACGTCCAAAGAAACAGGTTGGCCACACAAATACTGCTTAACCGAATAGTTATTGTTTGAAGCTGCAAGATATCAGCATATCCAGCCAAGAAGATAGGTAAGGAATAGTCATTAAGGAATCTTGTAAATTTCACCTATCCAATGACGAATGGCTCTGGGAGCAAATGGAAAAGATCCAAACAGATCTTACTGCAATTGTCTTATGTCCCGTACAGTCATTTAATATATTGATTTTTAAAATAAAATGCTCGTTTTGCAAATTTTGGGGATTTTTTAGGGAATTTTTCATTTTCCTTCACCCATTTTCAGCTATTGGATGAATTACAGCTGCTATTTTGACATTTTTGTTTGAAGTAAATCATACAAGATTCAGATTTGACTTGCTGTCTGAAAATGTCAAATTCATATTGGATCTACAAATTGTCAAATTGATTTGCTCATTTCTAGTAAGAAGTGACACATCCATATAGGGCTTTTAAGATTAAAAACATTGGATGCCATAATACTGATCCTCTAGGTCAGATTCAATCAGTACATCATGTACTCTTCTAGATAGCAATTTAATATTGATAGCCTATCTTAACTTTTGGTTGGTGAAGTACCGACATGTAGAATCAGAAATATAAAGGGGCTGCAGCACAAGTTTAAGTATGTACATCCGCTAATCACACATTAATGTGATGTTTACAAGTTGTAACTGTTACAACTGTTCTTTACAGCCTGGAACTAAAGAACAGTAAATTACCAGCATCCAGAGGTGTGTCTGTAACTAGGATTTGTCTGTAAGTTAGATGTTCTTCAATTTGGGATCATCTGTAATATTCTAATGAACAAATAAAAAATAAACCAGTAAATACCAAGCCTGAAACGGCAATGTATTGAAGGTAGCAAGAAATACTTTTGCTATCGAAAACAAAAACTACAAAATGTGTTCTGTATTATTGTAAATAAATGGAAAGGTGAGAAATATAGAAGTAACACATCACCGTTCTAGCTCTTAAACTTTCAACACAAACTGAATAAAGTAATGATTGGTTAAGTAAAAAGATATACTGGTACAAAGGGTCAGCAAAGTAGCAGGAGACAAAGCTTTTAACATTGATTTCATAATATATAACTTCTAACCCCCATGTGTGGTGTTAACTTAATAAACAATGTAAGTACATATTAAGAAGAGAAGCTAAATTTAACACTGTTGACCCATTTCGTAACCACATACCTGATTTATTGGTGTAAGCTTGCAGTATACAAGGAACATATATATGGCAGGTTTTGAAGAATTTTACCCCTTTATATACAAAAAAATCTATAAAAAATATAGTTTTTGCAAATTTTGGCGAAGATTAGTTGCAGTTTGCTGTGTTCAATTTATGTCTCTAGTTTCAATAACCTCAAGGAGTTAACATCTTTGAAAATTAGAGAAATTCCCATTGGGTTGATTAAGTCATACAGCCAACCCCCTAAGCTTGTTACTAAAGTCATCTCCATTTATATGTTGAAGTGAACCAAGGGTTGCCACTTCAGAAGAATACTTGTTTTGTTGTATTAAAGTAAAATATTTATTAGTCATTGTGAAGGAACCCGTGACGTTTCAGAAACCTCCAGAATGCACGGGTTCTGAGAGGACCAGGAATTAATTTAAAGTTGTTCCACAACTTCCGGATATGGCGCAACAATATATAACAGCCCTGAATGGCTATACGACCCCATTTGCTAGCCTCAGTGAAACTGAATCTTATCAAACAAAATAGCTGCCAGCAGACATCCTGGACGTTGAGCAAAAATCCCTCCATCAGCTACTGAGTACAAGCAGCTAGACGCTAGAGACAGCACATGGAGTGTGAAATGACGGGATTGTAAATGGCCGTGTGTTTTTATAGGGCTGTCACATAAGCCTCACGGTCACCGATTGACTTACATGTCTGCACATGTGATGGAGGGTGTTCCTTTCTTCTTCCCAGAGTTCTCTGCCCCATGTAACATGTTGTGCAAGCGGCCATTTTCCTAATAAAGGGTAAAAAAAAATTGTTCCCACGAATCACCGTAAACTTCGGATTCATGTGGAACCTAAGATTTCCTGAAATTCTTAACAAATTCCACTTCCACTTCGAATCGATTCGCCCATCTCTAAATATAATGTCCTCTTAGCTAAAGTTTGTGTGGATCCCATTTAGTGTTTTTTAATATATTATTTATTATTATTTATTGTATTATTATTTGTATTTATTATTTTATTATTTTTATTTTATTATTATGTATTGCTTCCATAACTGGCAGATCTAGAGGTCATTATCATGCCTATGGTTCCCATGGAAACTTAATAATACACAGTGATTAAGTTGTGGGGATTGTTGGATCAGCTGAGGGAAAACGTTTCTAATTTCTCAACTGCTGAGGTTTTTTCTGTGCTTGTCCTTATCAGAATGAGCATGCTTGTCCTGAATCTTCAACAAATTAAATATATTAAATTGTCATTTTAATAAAAAACATTCTACATAATTTAATTAAAATATATACACAATCTCCTCAACTGGGCTTAAGGCTGCCATAGTATTCACTTATTTCATGCTCTATGGATTTGAAAAAAAGATGGCCATGTGTGCGTATGATACTGTCATCATACATTAGTAAATATCATCTCCGAACCTCACCTTTATTTTCCAAATGTCACCAGGAAATTGCATTACATGGCGAAATAGAAAATGAATCTATAATACGGAGGGATACTTGAAATGCCTTGCAGTACATTAAAGTAGTACTATATAGCAAATTATGTTTAATGCTCACAGTAAAGGCTAACATTTGTATTTGGTTCCTGTACTGTTTGTATAAATGTTTAATAACCACATATAACCACTTATTTCTATGCTGAATCGAATGCTAAACAAGTTTTTATTAGTTATAGCCTAGAATAGGTCCTTAACATACAGTTATCATGATAGTGTTTTCAATTGGTTTCATGAGAAATCAGAGTCTGCAACCAAATTCTAGCTACAGGTGGTCCCCTACTTAAGAACACCCGACTTACATACAACCCCTAGTTACAAACGGACCTCTGGTAATTGGTAATTTGCTGTACTTTCGCCTTAGGCTATAATGAACAGCTATAACAGTTATTAAAGGTGGATTTTTAAAATCCAAATGTCACAGAGACCAAAATAAATCTTGCTGGGGTTACAATTATAAAATATATGGTTCCGACTTGCATACAAATTCAACTTAAGAACAAACCTAAAGAACCTATCTTGTATGTAACCCGGGGACTGCCTGTATAATGAATAAAAGGGAACACAACTATGAACATCTAAACAGGATTGTAGAAACTTTGTTCACATTTATCTTTATTTATATTACTTTAATTGGTGAATTATCTGCCTCTCACAATAGAGAAAGGGGTACAAGCCTTAAACTCACCCACAACCCTTGTTACCTACTTAACAAAACTCTCAAACCCTATTGGATAATGATTTCTGGTCAACAATCCCTACACTGACTGAGTTCGCAGGAACGATGACATGACACAAAGGGACAAACAACAGATAGCAGACAGAAAATCGAAATCAGTCAGAACTGGGTCAAATTGAAGATGGTGTTAAATCACCAAATCGAATAACAAGAGAAGGGGCAAAATAATGTAGCAGTTGCACAATATAGAAAAGAGATAGAAAAAAAGGACAAATGTGTCAGGAGATAAGTCTGGTTCGACTTATCTCCTGACACATTTGTCCTTTTGTAAATGTAATGGAACTTTGCAGACATGTAAAGGAGTTCTTAGATGAGGTTCCCAGCAGCTAACTGGAGAGGTTGTCCATCACTCAAGTTAACCATTGCTGAGCTGCAGAGGAGCTGGATGTGGTTTAATCAATCCCATTACAGGAGCAATATAAGCCACAGTTCACACACAGATAGCGAAAAATAAATGCCTTTTTAGCTGCATTTGGCATGCCTGAGCAGAACTTACACTGCATACCTGAATAGACTTACACTGCCTGAATATGATATGTAAATAGAATACTTTATTAAAAAAATATTTAAATATGTAGGGATTTAATCAAAAGAGGAGGGCTTATTATTTTGACGAGACAGGCTTTCTATTGTTCATGGGCAGAAAGGTGACTATGGGGCACATTTTCTTACCTGTCCCGTCGCAATCCCCGCCGTGCATTGTCCAACAAGGATTCGGGTCTGCCACGATTCACTAAGGTCATGCGTCCAATTTCCTGTATGTATCGCTTCCCCTGCTGAGGTCCGCCAGAGGTCACCTTCTTCTTCCCGATGCATGTGATGGCTGATCTTGCAACACAATTTGCTTTTTGAATTCCGCGGTTTGCCTGAATCAGTCGGGTAGTCGGACGTCCACGCCCCCTGATGTGTGTTCCATGCAAGCCGACGCCAATGCGACACAATCCGATCGCGTGTGCCAAAAACCTGGGGCAATTCAGGGCAAAATGGAAAAAAATGCGAAACCCGACGGAAATGCAGCTTTCGGACCCTTAGTAGATGTGCCCCTATAAGTGTACGCTTTTGCACCTTTAGTATCCTCCTGATCCACAGCGCCTCAATATAGTAGTAGTTTTTCCCTGTCCGTAGTCAGAATAATGACTACTAGTGCACTGTACCGTGTTGCATTACACTTCTATCTCCATACACCATGTGCTTAACAGTGTAGTGACCTCCATCTATTTGCTGCCTGTGTTTAAAGCAAACCCATCAACTAGGCATGGACAAAGGTTGTGGTAAGCTCAAGGCTTACAACTTTTCCCCCATGTGGTGACACCACAGACTTATGCTTAATAGATTTGCTTCTTCACCATACAAATTTTAAGGAATATTTAGAAATCTCTTTTTCTTGTATCACTTATACAAAATACATGAAATGTAGTTTTACTAAAAAATATTTGCTTTTCAATTTTCTTTTCATCTTTTATTCATATTTAATATGCTCTCATAATCATTTCTGCAATTAATAAATGGCTGACTTGCTTTACAAAAATAATTTCCACATCAAATTACAGGTAATGAAAAAAGCAATTATTGCTATCAGAAATGTTATAGATTGAATTACTTTAGACAATTGCTTGTAATGTTTAATTATTCAACTGTCTTTTACATGCTATCTTGAAAATGATGTTACTGAACGTATCTCAGTTTTTTTAGGTACTTTGTTAATGTAGGAAATAAGAGAAAATTACAGATATATTATTAATATGGGATAAACTTTCCATGACCTATATCAAAATAAGTCATATGGGTAGAAGTAGACAACCTTTAACATAAACAAGTAACCACTATTTTTTTCTAAAGTAAAAAGACATGTAGTAAAACATAAAATAAAAATGTCCATAAAAAATCAAAATGTTATGCCAGGGAAATCTACAGATATTAACTTGAAAAGACTGTTCACCAACCTTCAGATATCCCATGATAATAGAGGGCAGAGAGTTATTGCCTCCCTGGATAATGAAAAAGCATTTGATTCGGTTGAATGGGGCTTAATGTGGGTGGTGCTTGATAGACTGGGCTTTTCACATGGGTTTGTCAAGTGGCTCTGGCTCCTCTATCACTGGCCCCGAGCGCGAGTACGAGTAAATGGGTATCTCTCTGAATATTTTCTGCTGGGGAGGGGGACTAGGCAAGGTTGCCCTCTCTCTCCTTTGCTCTTTGTTCTAGTGCTGGAGCCTCTGTCTGCCTTGATTAATAGTAGCACAGCAATTGAGGGGTGGAACACTGCAGGTATGACTGAAAAACTAGAGTTAATATTTTTAAGATGGTCCAGCAAAGGTCCCACTTTTTAGCTATTGCCAAACTCCTGACCACATTTCTATGGGGGAATGGTCCACAGAGAATTGCAAAAAAACTCTGAAAGTCCCAACTGACAGAGGAGGGCTAGCACTGCCCCACATGCAGAACTACTATCAGGCAGCACAGTTGGCATACACAATGCGGTGGATAAAGCCAGACTCCAACAATCCAGCTGTAGTCCTAAAGGTGGCACTTTTGGGCTCATATGGGGCAATGACCAACCTGGTCTACAGGGGAGGGAAGGTACACGTGCCTCATCTAACATGGTGGCAACTGTAACAGTATGGAACTGAGTAGTGGACCATCGAGAGATGAATCTGGGACATGTCTCCTGTTACCCCCTCGTGGTATAACCCCTTCCTGCCTGAGTTGAAATCTCTGACAGACTTTGAGTTCTGGGCGCGCAGGGAGATCAAGTACCTGGTTCAGTTATACCAAAATGGGCTTCTCAAGACCTTTACATCCCTTAGACAGGAGTTTATTCTACCCCCTACTGCTTTCTATAGATACTGTACGTGCAGCTATACAATGCACTGGGGGCCCAGTTTGGGAGAGAGGAGCTAAAAATTGAGCATAGTCCCAATGAGACCATTTCCAGAACCAAAGACCTTAAGAAATCTACCTCCACTTGCTATAAGTAATTGATGGATTCCCAGCCCTCCCCTGCTGCTAAAAGCTTTCATGTATGGCAAAGAGATATCCCTGATTTAGAGGGCCATAAACTTAAGGAAATTGCACACAACTGGCACTCAGCAGTTATTAGTGCCCGAGACCAGCTGATACAAGTAAAAAGGCTACACCGAGTGTACCTGACCTCTTTGCGCTTGTGTCAGATGCATAGACTCCCCTCAGACTTGTGTTATAGATGCGTGGAGGGTATGGATACCTTTTTCCACATGATTTGGGAATTCCCTTCCATTCAGGATTGCTGGATGGGCATTCACTCCTACATTCATTTGGGTCTTCCAGGTGTCTGCTCCCCTCGGGTGTGTATTCTGGGCCTGGTGAGGGACATATTTTGGACTTCTAGAACGAAGACCCAGGACCTATCCTCCGGACCAAAACCCTTCCAATGTACCATATACTGCAGGGAATTACCAGCCAATCTGAAATTGATGACCCTTTCTACCTTGAACTCCTGGTTAGCGTCCACAACCGACCAAGAAGGAGGATTGGTAAAACGTATAACTGGCTCAATATATCGTTTAAGGCTTTTGTGAAATGTGTTGTGTACCCGCCACCCTGTAGGAAGAGAAACCAGATATATAACCTGGTAAACAACGAAAGGGCCAACAAACCTGGAAGCAAATTTTAGAGAAGAAACTTTCAGTTTCAGGTTTCTTGTAGAAAGCAAGACCTTATCCCCCTCCATAAAAGGATCGGAAATAGTGCATTTTTTCTGAGTCTGGTTGACCATCTGAGTTTGTGCCTTTAGTAAACACTTCTGGACCTGTAAACATAGCTTGAGCAAACTAGATGTTATGGATCCTGCACAGGGTACATCAGATACCAGGGCAGTGGAAAAAGAAAACTGTGAATTAAAACCATAGTTACAATAGAAAGGAGACACATGAGTAGAGGAACTTGAGTGGTTATTAATAGCGAACTCAGCTAAAGGAAGGAATTTTGCCCACTGGGCCTGGCAGTCCGAGACGAAGAGTTGAAGATATTGAATTAACTCTTATTTCATTCTCTCGGACTGCCCGTTAGTCTCAGGGTGAAAAGATGAGGAGAAAGATAAGATAACCTCAAACCTGGCACAAAAAGCTTGCCTGAATTTGAATACAAATTGTACGCCCCTATCAGACACAATGTCCTTGGGTATACCGTGAAGACGTACAATATTTTGGATGAAGAGCTCGGCTCTTCATGAACTCCTCTGCAAGGCAACTTTTCCAACGGAATAAAATGTCCCATTTTAGAAAAACGGTCTACCACCACCCAAATAACAGTATTTCCCTGAGAGGGTGGTAAATTCGTGATAAAATCCATTGAGATATTAGTCCATTGCCTAGTTGCCACTGGGAGCGGGAGAAGAGGACCCTAAGGACGTCTCCTGGGAGTCTTTCCCTGCACACAGACCTGGCAGGCTAGAACAAATGCTTTGATGTCGTCGGACATCTGAGGGCACCTGTAACTCCTCTTAAGAGGCTCCTGGGTACCCCGAATTCCCAGATGTCCTGCCAGAACGGAGCAGTGAGTCTCCTCCAACACTCTCAAATGACAGCTATGTGGTACAAATAATTTGCGTTCTGGAAGGTCTTCAGGAGCGGCATTTTGACCAGCAAGAATTTGGGGGGAGCGGTGGGAGGAGACAGCTGCCAACACAATCCCTGGAGGAAGGTTGTTTTCAGTCCCGGACTCAGCAGGTTCAGGGGTTCCAAAACTATGGGACAAGGCATCTGCCTTCACATTTTTAGACCCAGGACGGTAGGTGACTACAAAATCAAAATGTGAGAAGAACAGGGCCCACCTGGCCTCTCGAGCATTCAGGAATTTCGCTGTGTCAAGATACACCGAGTTTTTGTGGTCCGTAAACACGTTTATTGGATTACGGGCTCCCTCCAGAAAGTGTTGCCAAGCTTCAAACACTCACTTTATGGCAAGGAGCTCACGTTAGCCAATATCATAATTTATCTCACAGGAGGAGAACTTCCTGGAGAAGAATGCACAAGGTTGGTGTATGGTGAGGGTAGCAGGTCCCTGGTTCTGCATGGGCAAGTAACAGGTCTCTAACACGGTCTGAGACATCAGTCAAAAACTGATCCTTGAGGGACAGATCATTCCACCCCGAGTCCATCATGTACTGTTGGAAAGCAGCGCAGTACTCCTCTGCTGTCTGTTTACCTTGTTGCAGAGATTGAATACGAGAGACAGCAAGAGTACGAGTAAAATTTGCTGATCTAATCCAAGATGCAGACCAGTTATGGGCCAGTGTTTCTGTTAGAAAAACTCACAAATGGAATACTGTCCTAACGCCCACACTGCAGTTTTCTGTCAGTATCACCTCATAGTGGCTGACAGACCTATTTGGGTTCCTTTCACCTCCCAGGACCTTGCAGGGTAGATAGAAGGTTCCTGCGGCAGAGGGTCCCTACCTTCAAGGGGGTTTCTGCCTTGGTAGGGTCTAGTCTGCAGATCAGCGCAGGGTTAGTTAGCCTATTTGCTCCGTTCTGTCAGCCTGCACCTAGACTAGTGTGGTAGTTCTTTTTGTGTAAAACACAAAAGCCAATTTACCCGAAATATATGAAAAAATGCATCTTTATTTAAAAACTAATGACAGGTTGATCTGATTAAGGGAAACAAGGACACTACAAAAATACAACCAGATGGTGCATACATGGGGCTGATTTCAAAAATAACGTACAAGATAATGAAGAACTGGAATGTGGGTAAGTGGCAAATGGGTTCTTAATGGGAGGCAGTAGTGAGATGGTTAAAAGTGCATATTGCATACGGGGGCAAGTATTCGGGATAATGCTATTGTAGTTTACACAAAAAGTGTCAAGTGCTTTAAAGTGCGCAAAGTATAAAGCTCCCAGATACCATCCTCCAAAAGTGCACTCCTAACATTATTGCATATCTTAATACATAAAAAGTAAAGGAAATGTATTGCACATACCCATGATCAGTGTTCTACCCACGTCTGTTGTAAAGTCCCCTCACTGCTGCCTCCCATTAAGAGCCCATTTGCCACTTACCCACATTCTAGTTCTTCATTGTCTTGTGCATTATTTTTGACATTACAAGCCCCATGTATAACCCTCCACCATCTGGTTGTATTTTTGTAGTGTCCTTGCTTCCCTTAATCAGATCAACCTGTCATTAGTTTTTAAATGTTTGTTTATTATTCATCATTCTAATAAAGATGCATTTTTTCATATATTTCGGGTAAATTGGCTTTTGTGTTCTTTAGATAGGTTTTGTATGTATTTACAGCCATACTGGAATGCTAGATTAGTAGTGCACTATATAGGTAGAGTATAGGTATAGCTTAACTGGAGTGATTATATTGTGAATGCTTGTAACATTAGACTAACATTAATCCCACCCCATTAATACTACTCTTGCCCTCTACCTTATGTATGCAGCTGCACTATTAGTGTTGATAGTTCTTTTTGTGTGTACAGTATTCCAGTCATGAGTTTTCCTAACAAGAATAGTCAAGAATGTGAGCCAATATCAAAACCGGAAATAAAATCAAAATCAGAAATATCATGGAATAGCAAAATAAGTACTAATAGGAAGCTAGCAAAATAACTTTTTAACCTGCAAAGGAGAATTTAAGACCTTAACGCTTCCTGGTTCAGTGCAAGTATTTGGGGATTTTCCTCCTCATTCATTACAAGAAGAATCAGAAGCAAATAGACAGCATGTGAGTTAAATATAAGTGTCACAGCAAAGGGACTGAAGACTTATGATAGGGTGCATAGTGTAAATTAATGAGGAAAAAAAAGAGCTTTTTGATCTTGCTAATTGGCTGCAATAAAACAAAAAGTGAAAAATGTAAACGGGTCTCAATACTTTCCATACTCATTGTATTCATCTATGAGGAGGTTGGTCCAAGATTGGACCTTTGGAAGGTTGTGGATGCTATGAATTTTTATCAGGTCGTTTGATGAAGTGCCACATAAAATATTGCTACATATAATTACAAATTCGGAACTAGGAGAAAACACATTCAACTTAGTTATCACAAGGGTTAGCAAACAAAGGGTTATGATTAATGAAACATCCTTGTAGAGGGTTTACTTAGTATAATTTAATTATTTGCAGATCATTTTAAGTTTCTTATAATCAACACAGAGGAAAAAAAGTATATTACAGGAAGGTTTACCAATCTAGCAATAAATTCTGATTTTGTAGCTAATATTTTTACACCTAAGCCTGTAATTGCTAGGGGTTGAATGCTCAGAATGTTAGTTTATTGTCTATAAATGTCAGCATAAATCACAAATGATGGGGCACATGTACTTACCCGGTCCGGAGGAGTTCCCGAAAGTACATTGTCCGATGACAATGCACTATGCCGCGATTCAATAAGATCATGTGCCCGATTTCCTGAATGAGTCGCTTCCCCGGTCAGGTCCGCTGGAGTTCACCATCTTCTTCCTGGTGCATATAAGTGCATGTATTGCGACACAATTTTGAAGTTAAATCCCACGCTCAGTCCGAATCCATCGGATCGTCAGACGGCCCGCCCCTCGATTTCTGTCGCATGAAAGTCGGCATGAAATCCGATCGCGTGCACCAAGATCTCCTTCTAAATACCTGTCCCAGCGGTGCATTCCCCAAAAACGTCTGAATTTCCAAGGAAAGTGCGGTCGCAGGACCCTTAGTAAATAAGCCCCGATGTATCAGTCTTGATTACTCTGGATAAACCTTTTAAGATAATAGTAGGACTGGATGAACCTGTTTCTTTAGTCAACTTTATCTACTATGATGTCCCTGTATGTAAAAGAAACTATAAGAAAGAAAAAATAAATTTGTCTTGTGTTACTGAAAACCAAGTAAATTTGTCTATTCCTAGCTTGCCTTCCCTTAACGTGTCAAAAATTTTAGCATTTTTTCAGCCCTAGTTTTTAATCAGTTATCTCAATATACTTATTGAAGTTCAATATACTTATCTAGTTCATTCTTTAAGTGCAGAAGATCTGTTAGATGTTTTAAATCTGTAATGGTCATGTCTTTTGTTGCCTCCTCACACATTGACTGTTTAGATATGAAACAGAAAAACATACAAGAAAGATGAAATAGTGATTAAGCCTTAAACATATGGCAGTGCCATGATATCATTTCATATGCTGCAGTAGCATCAAAACAAAAACCTATGGGACAAAGTTAAAGAATTCTGTTCTGCTTCTTGCATCCCTAAAGTGAGTAGAGAACAAGTGAATTAAATTTGTCAGGTTTATATGGCTGTCATAAATCATTCCTCATCTAATAAATATTCACTCTGGTGACCTGCCGAACAAAAGGAATGCAATAAAACTAGTGACTCTAAAGATGGATGGCACTATGGTGACAGCGATGGTGGCTTTATAAATATTGAACACACTTTGACTGACGAATGGGTAATATTTAGAGATGAGCGAACATGCTCGTCCGAGCTTGATGCTCGGTCGAGCATTAGGGTACTCGAAACTGCTCGTTACTCGGACGAATACTTCGCCCGCTCGAGAAAATGGCAGCTCCCGCCGTTTTGCTTTTTGGCGGCCAAAAACAGAGCCAATCACAAGCCAGGAGACTCTGCACTCCACCCAGCATGACGTGGTACCCTTACACGTCGATAGCAGTGGTTGGCTGGCCAGATCAGGTGACCCTGGGATAGACTAGCCGCTGGCCGCGCTGCTCGGATCATTCTGTCTCTGGATGCCGCTAGGGAGAGAGCTGCTGCTGCTCAGGGAAAGCGTTAGGGTGTTCTATTAGCTTACTGTTAGGCAGGAGTGATTCTCAAAGAACCCAACAGCCCTTCTTAGGGCTACAATAACGTTCTACTTTTTTTATTTTAATTTGCATCTTTTACCATTTTGTGAGGAATTAGCAGGGGGACTTGCTACCGTTGTGTTTAGCTCTTAGTGGCACACATATCCATAGCAAAGACCGAAGTGGGAAAATTCAGTAGGGGTTGGATTTCTATTAGGCAATAACTCAGTGTCATCTCATCTGGCATAGTACTGTGCTTCCTTTGATACTTGGCTAGAAAATAGCCATAGGAGAATACAAACAGCTTCTTGAAGCCTACAGTAGCGTTCTATATATTTGATTTCTGGTTGATCTGCTGGTGACTGTAGTTTCTGCAGTGCATGTACTTGCCAATTCTGAGCAATTTGTAGTGGGACTTGCGACCGCTGTGTTCTGCGCTTAGTGGCGCACATATCCATAGCAAAGGCTGAAGTGGCAAAATTCAGTAGGGGTTGGATTTCTATTAGGCAATAACTCAGTGTCATCTCATCTGGCATAGTACTGTGCTTCCTTTGATACTTGGCTAGAAAATAGCCATAGGAGAATACAAACAGCTTCTTGAAGCCTACAGTAGCGTTCTATATATTTGATTTCTGGTTGATCTGCTGGTGACTGTAGTTTCTGCAGTGCATGTACTTGCCAATTCTGAGCAATTTGTAGTGAGACTTGCGACCGCTGTGTTCTGCGCTTAGTGGCGCACATATCCATAGCAAAGGCTGAAGTGGCAAAATTCAGTAGGGGTTGGATTTCTATTAGGCAATAACTCAGTGTCATCTCATCTGGCATAGTACTGTGCTTCCTTTGATACTTGGCTAGAAAATAGCCATAGGAGAATACAAACAGCTTCTTGAAGCCTACAGTAGCGTTCTATATATTTGATTTCTGGTTGATCTGCTGGTGACTGTAGTTTCTGCAGTGCATGTACTTGCCAATTCTGAGCAATTTGTAGTGGGACTTGCGACCGCTGTGTTCTGCGCTTAGTGGCGCACATATCCATAGCAAAGGCTGAAGTGGCAAAATTCAGTAGGGGTTGGATTTCTATTAGGCAATAACTCAGTGTCATCTCATCTGGCATAGTACTGTGCTTCCTTTGATACTTGGCTAGAAAATAGCCATAGGAGAATACAAACAGCTTCTTGAAGCCTACAGTAGCGTTCTATATATTTGATTTCTGGTTGATCTGCTGGTGACTGTAGTTTCTGCAGTGCATGTACTTGCCAATTCTAAACAATTTGTAGTGAGACTTGCGACCGCTGTGTTCTGCGCTTAGTGGCGCACATATCCATAGCAAAGGCTGAAGGGGCAAAATTCAGTAGGGGTTGGATTTCTATTAGGCAATAACTCAGTGTCATCTCATCTGGCATAGTACTGTGCTTCCTTTGATACTTGGCTAGAAAATAGCCATAGGAGAATACAAACAGCTTCTTGAAGCCTACAGTAGCGTTCTATATATTTGATTTCTGGTTGATCTGCTGGTGACTGTAGTTTCTGCAGTGCATGTACTTGCCAATTCTGAGCAATTTGTAGTGGGACTTGCGACCGCTGTGTTCTGCGCTTAGTGGCGCACATATCCATAGCAAAGGCCGAAGTGGCAAAATTCAGTAGGGGTTGGATTTCTATTAGGCAATAACTCAGTGTCATCTCATCTGGCATAGTACTGTGCTTCCTTTGATACTTGGCTAGAAAATAGCCATAGCAATAGGATAGCATTGTTTGGTTTTAAAAACTCAAAAAAAAACAAAAAACACAAAAAAAAAAAAAAAAACACAAAAAAAAACAAAAAAAAGTAAAAAAAAAAATAAAGTTATAACTCTCATTTTAAAAATGTTTAACCCGAGGGCTAGGGGTAGAGGACGAGGGCGGGGACGTGGGCGTCCAACTACTGCAGGGGTCAGAGGCCGTGGTCCTGGGCGGGGTGAGACACCACCTGCTGATGAGGGAGCAGGGGAACGCCGCAGAGCTACACTCCCTAGGTTCATGTCTGAAGTTACTGGGACTCGTGGTAGAGCACTGTTGAGGCCAGAACAGTGCGAACAGGTGATGTCGTGGATTGCTGACAATGCTTCGAGCAATTTGTCCACCACCAGTCAGTCTTCCACGCAGTCCACCCATGTCACCGAAATCGCCACTCCTCCAGCTCCTGCACCTCAGCCTCCTCCCCCCCAGTCTGCCCCCTCCCAGGAAAATTTGGCATTTGAACCGGCATACTCTGAGGAACTGTTTTCTGGACCCTTCCCACAGTCACAAACCACTTGTCCGGTTGCTGCTGAGCAATTTTCCGATGCCCAGGTTTTCCACCAGTCACAGTCTGTGGGTGATGATGACCTTCTTGACGTAGTGGAAGTGTGTAAAGAGGTGTCCGACGATGAGGAGACACGGTTGTCAGACAGTGGGGAAGTTGTTGTCAGGGCAGGAAGTCCGAGGGGGGAGCAGACTGAGGGATCGGAGGATGATGAGGTGACAGACCCAAGCTGGGTTGAGAGGCCGGGTGAACACAGTGCTTCTGAGACGGAGGAGAGTCCTCGACCTGAACAGGTTGGAAGAGGCAGTGGTGGGGCCAGACGGAGAGGCAGGGCCAGAGCTGGTGCATCAGCGCCACTGTCAACTAGTGAAGCTCCCGTGGTGAGGGCTCTTGCGGCGAGGGCTAGATCTTCAGAAGTCTGGAGGTTCTTTAAGGAAACACCGGATGACCGACGGACTGTGGTGTGCAACATTTGCCAAACCAGGCTCAGCAGGGGTTCCACCACTACTAGCTTAACTACCACCAGTATGCGCAGGCATATGAATGCTAAGCACCCCACTCAGTGGCAACAAGCCCGTTCACCTCCGGCCGTGCACACCACTGCTCCTTCCCCTGTGTCAGCTGCTAGTCAGCCCCCTGCCCAGGACCCTGCCACAAAAACCCCATCGTCGCCTCCACGATCCTCCACAGCATCCACCAGCGTTCAGCTCTCCATACCCCAGACGCTGGAGCGGAAACGCAAATATAGTGCAACCCACCCGCACGCCCAAGCCCTTAATGTGCACATCTCCAGATTGCTTAGCCTGGAGATGCTGCCCTATAGGCTAGTAGAGACCGAGGCCTTTCGCAACCTCATGGCGGCGGCCGCCCCTCGGTATTCGGTCCCCAGCCGCCACTACTTTTCCCGATGTGCCGTCCCAGCCCTGCACCAGCACGTGTCAGACAACATCATCCGTGCCCTGACCAACGCCGTTTCTGACAAGGTCCACCTGACCACGGACACGTGGACGAGTGCTGCCGGGCAGGGCCACTATATATCGCTGACGGCACATTGGGTTAACTTGGTGGAGGCTGGGACCGAGTCTGACCCTGGGGCTGCTCATATACTGCCGACGCCGAGGATTGCGGGGCCTACCTCGGTCCAGGTGTTTCAGGCCTACTATGCCTCCTCCTCCTCCCACCCCTCCTCCACCTCCTCCTCCGAACTACCATCCGTGGGCACGGCGCCATCAGTCGGTAGCTCTAGGCACAGCAGCAGTGCCGTCGCTAAGCGACAGCAGGCGGTGCTCAAACTGCTGAGCCTAGGCGACAAAAGGCACACCGCCCAAGAGCTATTACAGGGCATCACGGCGCAGACTGATCTGTGGCTGGCACCGCTGAACCTCAAGCCGGGAATGGTTGTGTGTGACAACGGCCGTAACCTGGTGGCGGCTCTGCAACTCGGCAGACTGACACATGTGCCATGCCTGGCCCATGTGTTAAATCTGATAGTGCAGCGTTTCCTCAAGACATACCCCAATCTGTCTGATTTGCTCACGAAGGTGCGCCGCATCTGTGCGCATTTCAGGAAGTCCAGCCCAGATGCTGCCACTCTCAGGGCAGCGCAGCGCCGCCTCCAACTGCCCGCTCACCGACTGTTGTGCGACGTGCCCACGAGGTGGAATTCAACACTGACCATGTTATCCAGAGTTTACCAGCAGCGCAGAGCGATTGTAGACTGCCAGATGTCAACTTCCACCAGAACTGGTAGTCAGGTCAGTCAGCTTCCTCAAGTCTACAATGAGGAGTGGACGTGGATGTCTGATATCTGTCAGGTGCTGAGTAACTTTGAGGAGTCAACACAGATGGTCAGTGGCGATGCCGCCATCATCAGCCTCACCATCCCGCTGCTTGGCCTGTTGAAAAACTCTCTGGTCAGCATGAAGTCGGAAGCTTTGCGCTCGTCACAAGAGACGGGGGAAGAATATTCCCTTGTTGATAGCCAAAGCACCCTGAGGTCTGTTTCTCAGCGCATATCGGAGGAGGTGGAGGTGGAGGAGGATGAGGAGGAGAATGTTGGCGAGACACAAGAGGGGACCATTGTTGAGTCCTTCACTGTTCAGCGTGTATGGGCAGAAGAAGAGGAGTTGGAGGAGTTGGAGGAGGAGGAAATGGACAGTCAGGCCAGTGAGGGGAGTGAATTCTTACGCGTTGGTACTCTGGCGCATATGGCAGATTTCATGCTAGGCTGCCTATCCCGTGACCCTCGCGTTCAAAGAATTTATTCCAGCACCGATTACTGGGTGTTCACTCTCCTGGACCCACGGTACAAGCAAAATCTTCCCACTCTCATCCCTGGAGAGGAAAGGAGTGTGAGAATGCATGAATACCAGCAGGCCCTGGTGCACAAGCTGAAACAGTATTTCCCTTCTGACAGCGCTAGCGGCAGAGTGCGTAGTTCTGCGGGACAAGTAGCGAGGGAGAGTAGGCGAGCAGGCAGCTTGTCCAGCACTGGCAAGGGTACGCTTTACAAGGCTTTTGCCAGCTTTATGTCACCCCAGCAAGACACTGTCACCTGTCCCCAGTCTCGGCAGAGTAGGGCTGATCTTTACAGAAAGATGGTGAGGGAGTACGTAGCTGACCATACCATCGTCCTAAATGATCACACAGCTCCCTACAACTACTGGGTTTCAAAGCTGGACATGTGGCACGAACTGGCGCTGTACGCCTTGGAGGTTCTTGCCTGCCCTGCCGCTAGCGTCTTGTCCGAGCGGGTTTTCAGTGCAGCTGGTGGCATCATCACCGATAAGCGTACACGCCTGTCGACTGACAGCGCTGACAGGCTGACGCTTATTAAAATGAATAAAGGCTGGATTTCTCAGAATTTCCAATCTCCACCAGGTGAAGGAAGCTCAACCTGAATAATTGATCCACTCCTCCTCCTCCTCCTCATTTTCCTCCTTCTCCTCCTCTTTGTACAGTAAAGCAGAGGAAAATGGCTATTTTTTGACAGGGCCCACTGGCTCTTGCTATAGTACTTCATGCATTTAATTTTTCTGGAGGGCCACCTACCCGGTCCTCTGTTTGAAACAATTTTTGTGAGTGCCACATACAGGCACTCAATCTATTCCATTTTTCTGGAGGGCCACCTACCCGGTCCTCTGTTTTAAAAAATTTTTGGGACTGCCACATACAGGCACTCAATCTATTCCATTTTACTGCAGGGCCACCTACCTGCTCCTCTGGTTTGAACAATTTTTGGGACTGCCACATACAGGCACTCAATCTATTCCATTTTACTGGAGGGCCACCTACCTGCTCCTCTGGTTTGAAACATTTTTGGGACTGCCACATACAGGCACTCAATCTATTCCATTTTACTGCAGGGCCACCTACCTGCTCCTCTGGTTTGAAACATTTTTGGGACTGCCACATACAGGCACTCAATCTATTCCATTTTACTGGAGGGCCACCTACCTGCTCCTCTGGTTTGAAACATTTTTGGGACTGCCACATACAGGCACTCAATCTATTCCATTTTACTGCAGGGCCACCTACCTGCTCCTCTGGTTTGAACAATTTTTGGGACTGCCACATACAGGCACTCAATCTATTCCATTTTACTGCAGGGCCACCTACCTGCTCCTCTGGTTTGAACAATTTTTGGGACTGCCACATACAGGCACTCAATCTATTCCATTTTACTGCAGGGCCACCTACCTGCTCCTCTGGTTTGAACAATTTTTGGGACTGCCACATACAGGCACTCAATCTATTCCATTTTACTGGAGGGCCACCTACCTGCTCCTCTGGTTTGAAACATTTTTGGGACTGCCACATACAGGCACTCAATCTATCCCATTTTACTGGAGGGCCACCTACCTGCTCCTCTGGTTTGAAAAATGTTTGGGACTGCCACATACAGGCACTATCCAAATTAAATTGTCTCCATAGCAGCCTCCACACGTTGTCTCCATTGCTACCTCCAAAAGTCGTCCATATAGCTGCCTCCATACATCGTCCCTTTATCAAACGAGGTGTGTCAGGCAGAAATTTGGGTTGTTTTCATGGATTCCACATCAAAGTTGTTAACTTTGTCGCCACCCTGCTGTGTAATCCCCAAAATATACTGGCAAACTTTTACCATTTAGGGATATTATTTCAGCGCTTCTTGCGCATCTGTTTACATTCCCCTCACCCGGCATATCCTAAACTTATAAGAACGCTACTACACTTGATCTTATACAAAAGGTTCTTAGAAGTGCTGTTTGGGGAGTAGCCTAGAGACAGGGGCTTGGATTGGCGAAAGCTCGCCTGGCAGCGGAGCGCCAGCTCCATGCCAAGATCCAACTAACATAGTTTTAACTGCAGCACCTTTAATCTACTACTAGTTCACTGCCTCCATACATGGTCCCCTTATCAAACGAGCTGTGTCAGGCAGAATTTTGGGTTGTTTTCATGGCTTCCATGTTAACTTTGTCGCCACCCTGCTGTGTAATCCACAAAATATACTGGCAAACTTTTATCATGTACCGATATTATTTGAGCGCTTCTTGCTCACCTCCTTTGGTTCCTCTCTGCTACCCATTGGTTTGAAGCCTGAGTCCATTTAGGGTATGTTGCCATGCCTGCCGCTGCTGCCGCTGCCTCTGCATGCCGTCCCCTATAGTGTCAGGGTCAATTATTGGATGTTTTAGATGCTATCTAGCTTCATTCTGTCACTCTGTCATGGCCATGCTGTTGCCCATAATTTTGGCATAATGGTGCGATTATGCAGCCTCAGAGGCATCCATGCATGCTGCCCCTGCTGTTTCCTGTCCATTTCCGTGGTGTTTCCATCCTTTTCTGAGGTTCCCAGGTGTTTGGCCAAGCTTCCCTGTGCAGAGCCTTGGTCCCCTTGAAAAATGCTCGAGTCTCCCATTGACTTCAATGGGGTTCGTTATTCGAGACGAGCACTCGAGCATCGGGAAAAGTTCGTCTCGAATAACGAGTACCCGAGCATTTTAGTGTTCGCTCATCTCTAGTAATATTCAATTCAAGGCACAGTATCCTTATCTATGTGCAATTTCTATGAGCTTAAGTTAAAGTAAGCAGAGATAGAGATGAAATACGAAAGGATCTTTTGCTGTATGGGAAGTTTTTGAAATAGCCCAAAACCTCTTTATCTTTGTCTTCTCACTTTCAACCAGTTAGAGATATTTTGCTAAAAAGCCAAAAGTGTAGAAAAAAAACAAACTGTGTTACTACAAAAAAGTCCATCAAGTTCAACCTATGCATTATATTGTGTTTATCCAGAAGAAGGAAAAAACCCTGAAAGTCTGAAGTCAATTGGCCCAAAGCAGGAACAAAAATTCCTTCCCAATCCTTAATATGGAGATCATAATAACTCAAAAAGTTATATTCTCAAACAATGTGATATTATTGCTCTACAGAAAGCCACCCAGGCTTTGCTCTCTTGCACATGTACATAGAGTCTGCCATAACAACCTCCTGCGGCAGAGAGTTCCATAGTCTCACTGCCCTTACAGTAAAAAAAACCTTTGTTGATGGTAGAATCACCTCTCCTCGAGGCGTAGAGGATGCCCCCTTGTCCTGGTCACAGGCCTATGTATAAAAAGATCTTTGGAGAGATCCTTGTACTGTCCATTCAGGTATTTGTACATTGTAATGAGGTCTTCCCTCAGTCGTCTTTTTTCTAAACTGAATAATCCCAAATTTTAATCTGTCAGTGTATTCTAATCCCTCCATTCCCCTAATAATCCTGGTTGCTCTCCTCTGCACCCGTTCCAGCTCTACTATATCCTTTTTATACACTGGTGCCCAAAACTGTGTTCAATATTCCATGTGTGGTCTGACCAGGGATTTGTATAAGGGCAAAACTATGTCTTTTTTATGAGAATCTATTCCTCTCTTGATACATCCCATAATTTTATTTGCTTTAGCAGCAGCCACCTGGCTCTGGTCACTAAAATTACGTTTACCATCCACCAATACCCCCAAGTCCTTTTCAGCTCCAGTTTTACCAAGTAATTGACTGTTTAGAACATAATTATACTTTTTGTTTCCATGGCCCAAGTGCATAACTTTACATTTATCTACATTAAACCATCAACCATTTCTCTGCCCACTCCTCAAGCTTCTAAAAATCCCTCTGTAATGCTAAACTATCGACCTCAGTATTTATTACTTTACACAGCTTAGTATCATCTGCAAATATTGAAACTTGACTGTGTAAACCCACTACAAGGTCATTAATAAAAATATTAAAAAGAAGTGGCGCCAATACTGACCCCTGTGGCACTCCACTGGTAACGTCAACCCAATCTGAGAATGTTCCATTAATGGCCACCCTCTGTTTTCTATCACTAAGCCAATTACTTACCCAAATACACAGATTTTCTCCTATTCCCAGCACTCTCATTTTATATACCAACTTTTTATGTTGCACGGTGTCAAATTCAGATATTTGTACATTGTAAAGAGGTCACCCCTCATTTGTCTTTTTGTAAAATGAATAACCCCAAATTTAGTAATCTAGTAATCTGTCATTGTATTCTAGTCCCCCCACCCCTCTTATAATCTTGGTTGCTCTCCTCTGCACCCGTTCCAGTTCTGTTTTATACACCGATGGCAAAAACTGTACACAATATTCCACGTGTGGTCTGACCAGTAATTTGCATAAGGCTAAAAATAAGTCCTTATCATCAGAATCTATTCATCTCTTGATACATCCCACACTTTTATTTGCTTTAGTAGCAGGTGCCTGATACTGATCAATAAAATTGAGATTACCATCCACCAATACCCCCAAATCTTTTTATCCATCAGTTTTACCAAGAAATTTATCATATAATTAGAATTTTCATTTCCTCGATCCAAGTGCATAACTTTACATTTATCTTTATTATAACTCGTCTGCCATTTGTAAGCCCAGGCCTCCAGTTTTATAATATCCTCCTCTATATTAATTAATCTACAGAGCTTAGTATCACTGTTACTTAGGTGACCCTCAACCTGTAATTTTGATACCCTGTCAGGTCTATTGATTAATATAAGGTCCAGGAGTGGCTCTCATCTTGTTGGGCCCTGTTTCAGTTGTGACAGTTAATTGTCTCATGTTATTGGAAAAAAACCCTCTGTCTTTGTAGGACCTTCAAATTTCTGCCCCCCAGTCTATATCTGGGTAGTTAAAGTCCCACATGACCTTCCCTTATCTCCACCCATAAGAACTCTACATTCTCATTTTCCTTACCAATGTCATCTTTAAGTATGTGCGAGTAGTTTATTTTTACATATTAACAAACTCATCCCCCTTTTATAGTGATAGGAGCACAAACAGCTATAAAACTGAGTAAAATTGAAAAGTAAGGGGTTAAAAAGTACCTTTACTATGTAAACATTAGGGGATTAAATTTGATAACTTTCTTTTATGGACACATCATTTTAATGGGGAGCTGCCATCTATTGAACTTATCTGATATTCACAACCTACCCTAATGATAGGTCCTTAACATTCAGTCTTCTCTTTAAACCCTTAAAGTTGTGTGCTATATTAGTACAACACAACAGCATTACAAATGTATGAGGAAGGCACATAAGCTGAGCTCTCTCTATATACAAAAGGCGCCTACTCTATTACACAGCGGACACCTATAGCTGACACCCATGTTTTTGTCAATTGTGCTGTATTTGGAATTTTTGCCAGATTCCCAGTACATTGCATGAAATATGAAGTACTAACACTGGGAAGTACAATTTGTCTGTCAAGATCGGAGGTAGTGGATCCTCTGGACCACAGAGGATGATGACATAAGCCGACACCTGGGTCCAGATTCTAAGTGGTACCTGGTTTTCACAAGAGCCCGCCGCGAAGCAGGTTGGACTTGTTCCACAGGCACAACGTTTTCAGCGATGACAGCCAAGGCAAAGTATGGATTCATCAGGCAAACTTGTGGTCGGGAACAGGCAGGAGGTCGAGACAGGCAACACAGGATTGGAATCGGGGATGTAGCAGTAGGTCAGGACAGGCAGCACAGAATAGGAGTAGGGGACATAGCAGAAGGTCAGAACGGGCAGCGCAGGAGCATGGTCAGGAACGGAATCAAGGTCACAACAGAAAATCAGGATAAACGCGCAGGGCGTTAGGAAAGCTTTCACTAAGGCTATGCGGCACAAAGATCCGGCAGGAAACACAGGAAGGGGCAGGAATTTACCTTGGCAGGAAGCCAGCCAGAGCCAATTAAAGAGCGCGTGCTCTAGGAGACGGGAACATGTGTGCCGGACTGCGGGGAGCGAGGAGGCTGCCGCTGGAGCTGGGAGAGGTAAGTTAGCAGGCAGGCTCTGGGGAGCAGAGTGAGGCACACAGGTGCACCTGGATATGGGTTGCAGGGAGACCCATGGCTGTGACATTGTCCTACAGACAACCAGCTCGCACATGGCACTGTAAATGAAAAAATATAAGCTCTGACTTCTAGAGTGTAAAAATCAAAACTCAAAAATAGAAGAGTGCTGCAAAGTTAGGCTGCTTTCACACATGTGTATGCTATCCTTGTGCAGGGACCTGGGCGTACTATATGTCCAGCTGCAGAAGGGGAGGGTTGAGTGCTCCTAACCCCTACCCACTCCATAGGGAGGCGCGCTGCTAGGATGTACATATGGCATGTGTGTGCTCATCGTGCCAAGCACAGTGCACTTCTATGGCGGCTGTATGCTAGCTGCTGTTCGTTCGTCTAGCATATGGCCGCCATATACAAGTGTGTGAAGTGGGGCCTTAAAGGGGTTAAATAAGTTGTCCAGGCTAAAAAAAAAAATACTACATCTATCTAGAGTTGTGTGGTATTTGAGCTCAACTACTTAGAAGAGAAAAGAGATAAACTGCAGTACTTTGTATAACCTGTAGACAGATGTGGTGCTAATTTTGGAATAGAGTAATGATGTTGTAGAAGATCTGGATAGCCACTTTAGAATGAAAATTGCCTTCGCAAAAATTTTGAAGCAGTGATTGTTCCAGTGTTTATACATGAGGAGTCAACCTACTTTGTTCATATTATGGCTTGCAATTTATATTTTCTAACAGCTTTCCCCTATGCAGTCTCTGGGGGTCATTTACTAAGGGCTCGATTCGCATTTTCCCGACGTGTTACCCGAATATTTCCGATTTGCGCCGATTGTACCTGAATTGCCCCGGGATTTTGGCGCACGCGATCGGATTGGCGCATCGGCTCCGGCATGCACGCGGCGGAAATCGGGGGGCGTGGCCGAACGAATACCCGGCGCATTCGGAAAAACCGCCGCATTTAAGAACCGAAAATGTGTCGCTTGGGAAGCGCTTACCTTCACCTGGTCCAGCTCGGTGTATTCCGGCGCGTTCCAATGCTTTTCAGCGCAGCAGCGCCACCTGGTGGACGGCGGAGGAACTACCTTCATAAATCCCGTCCGGACCCGAATCCTGTTCAGAGAACGCGCCGCTGGATCGCGAATGGACCGGGTAAGTAAATCTGCCCCTCTGTCTGTAGGTTTGCAGTACTCTCGTATTGCTGGGTGGAGACCTAGCTGCTGTGATGTACTCCAACCTCTTGTCTCTACATAGACATTTGTGTGATCTGAAGGTGATCTGACACCTCAGTGAGTTTCTGTACATTTTTCTAGCAAGAGGGATTCAGAGTGAAAAGTAAGTTATGATGGAAGGATGAATATAAGAGCCAAAATTTGTGGAGAAGGAAACCCCTTGTTTAGAGAAATTAGACTGTACAACTAAATATCTTAGATTTCCTTGAACTACTATATGCAATTAAAGGGAACCTGTCACCACATTTTCTCAAACACAACTAGTGACAGGTTCCCAAAGAGCCCTATTAACTAACTGATAAACTTCTATCACCTAAAAATTGTTTCCCTTACATCCCCATAAATCAATTTTATGTTATATTCCTGGGCATCAAAAGGGGCAAATTCTACTAAGCGGCCCAACCCATCTACTTCTCACCATGTCCCATGCTTCTTCCCAGCATTCATGCAGATGTCCTATTTCATGTTTAGTTATTATTGACTTATGTTAGTTATTATTGTCTCGGTCCATGGCTCATCTCATTACCCGTGCCATTCTCCATAAATAACTTGTGATTGTCTATACATACCATGGCTTCCTTTTTTCCTGATGTACTGAAGAATAAACATGGAAGACATCAGGTTTTATTTTTCTACGTGTAAAATAAACAGGTAGAGACTAATTGAGTCATTTTACAGCAGTAATGATCAAGGAAACTTGTATTTATACCCCAATTAACCTGATGAGATAAATATCAATAAAAATGTAATTAGCTAATTATCACAATTTTTTAACGTGCCTGTGAGCTTATTGAGTAACACAAATGTCAGGAATTGGAATATTAAAAGAGACCTTTTTGGGACATTGGTAGTGTATGTGATTATCAATTTAACAAGTTAGCAGTGTAATAAATGCAATGGATGAAGATCAGAGGAGTGTTCTTCCTTTAGTGATACAGTAATTGCTTGTTTATCAGTGTAAGAAGCCTACTAGATCTGCTGTAGCTACTTGCCATGTATATACCTTTCTATCCATACATCTATTTTCTCTTTATCTGTGTATCTTGCTGTCCATGGGGCCTGGAGTAAAGATAAACGCTGCACAGGACCCCGTCGGATACATCAAGAGGCCAGAGGCTCTTGATGTATCCGGCTGCTCCGGATGCTCAGCGGGGCTATTAAACGCCAACGCACAAGTGCCGGTGTGTGATAAAAAATCCCATATCTATCTACTGTATTTAGCTGTCTTCTATGTATCTATGTATTAGGCCTTTGTAATTTCTTTTTATCAATAATACAAAGTATTTAAGACAGCACCAATTTCAAGGGGTGGTCCACCTGGATAAATGAGAGACACCCAGAAAGAAGAAAGACCTCCATCAGCATTACATGCAAAAATAGGATTGACCTATTGTAATAATAAAAATAATAATTCCTTTATTCATATAGTACACAAAAAGTATACAGCGCTGCACACATCTTGCAAATTCAGTCCCTGTCCCCAATGGGGCTCACAATCTAATCAACCTACCAATTTGTTTTTGGAGTGCAGGAGGAAACCCATACAAACATGGAGAGAACATACAAGCTCTTTGCAAATGTTGACCCTGGGACTTGTCTCCAGCGCTGCAAGGCTGTAGTACTAACCACTAAGCCACAGCCACGCTTGTTAAAAATGCAGTAAATAAATAGCAATTTTCATAAAATTCGAGCAGAGAACAATCTAGTCTAGAGTAACAATTATAAAATATAAAATGTGGGTGCAAGCTTTTATTTTGATGTGCACTCAGGACTGCTAGGTTCAAATGTTTTGGTCATCAAAAGACTTAGGCCTCTTCCACACTAGCGTTGCGTTTCACGTCAGGGTGCAATGCGTGAAAAACTGACGTTTTTGGCTGCGTTTTTGTTCCATTTTTCCTTGGAGTAATTAGCGTTTTTGCGTTTTTCACGCGCGTGTTGTTAGCGTTTTTTTTGCGTTTTCGGCGCATTTTTCACGCGTGAGTCAATGGGAGAATCGAGCATTTTTCAAAGGGACCATGGTTTGGGATTAAAATGGGTTATTTAATTAAAAAATAATGTCTTCTGATAAGTTGCAAACATCTGCGATCTATTCTTCACTGTTCCCCGTGTATATTATCTCCCGACAAGTTAGCAGATGTGAAGAACAGTGAAGAATAGAATAAAACCAAAGAACACAGTGAAAACAGTGACCACAGGATCATTTAAGAGAAAAACACAGTGCAGAACACAGTGCAGAATAGATTACAGATGTTCGGCACATCTGCTTACTTGTCGGGAGATACGCGCGGAACGTTGCGGCCAAAATAGCATGTGAAGAACAATATATATGTGTGTGAAGAACACATTGCAGATGTTTAAATACATCTGCAATGTGTTCTTCACACATATATATTGTTCTTCACATGCTATTTTGGCCGCACCGTTCCGCGCGTATCTCCCGACAAGTAAGCAGATGTGCCGAACATCTGTAATCTATTCTGCACTGTGTTCTGCACTGTGTTTTTCTCTTAAATGATCCTGTGGTCACTGTTTTCACTGTGTTCACTGGTTTTATTCTATTCTTCACTGTTCTTCACTGTGTTTTTTTAATTAAATGATCGTTCGCGAGCGGGGGAAATACTGTTATTCTGGTCACCTAGCAACCCTTACGTTTAAAACGCATTGCACTCGCATTGCACTTGCAATGATTGCGAGTGCAATGCGTTCTTGATGCATCTCCATAGACTTGAATGGGGCGTGAAAATTGCGCGTGACTCGCAAAAATAGAGCATGCTGCGATTTTGACGCGCGTGCAAACGAACGCAAGCACGCGCGTCAAAAACAACGCTAATGGAGAAAGAGCCATTGAATACAATGGGACAGAGTGCAATGCAAGTTCTGCGCGTCAAATGCACGCGCAGAACTCGCGTGTGAAAAACGCCAGTGTAGAAGGGGCTTTAGGATTTAATATTTCTCTACTTTCTAAAGACAGAGCTCAATACTGAAGTCAAACTTTCCCCATTTGAGAACCAAAAGTTCCCTTTGAGGTCTAAAGAACTTCTCATGGTTTTGCACTGAATGCACCTGTACTACACATTTCATGAGAAAGTTTGGAGTCTTGTTAGAAGACCCTATCTTTGGACAGGAAATGCAATTTTATCATATGAATTTAACCCGTTCCATTGTAGTTTAAGTATTATCTTTAGGGTTTTGCCCTGGTGGAAGGTTAACCTATAAACGGTCTCAAGTGTATTTAGCTCCATTGGACCATGCATCATGTTGGGTATGGTGTTTTCAGGGTGATGAGCAGTGCTTGCTTTCTTCCACACATAGAGTTGGCATCAAATTTCAATTTTGATCTCATGAAACCCAGAGCGCCTACTTGCTTATACATACTTTCAAAAATGGACTTCCTGTCACTCTTTCATTCGGTCAACTTATATTATTGTTTATTTACAGAGCACCATTAATTCCAAGGTGCCGTACATTCAATTAGGGGGTTCATGTACATCACATTATGACAACAACCAATGGAAGTATAAAAGACACAAAATCCATTGAACTGAAGCAAGTGGAAGTAAGACCCAGACTATGTGGGCCCACAATTGGACTACTGATGAGCGGACCTGAACCTGCAAAGTTTGAATTCCTTGGGTCCATGCGAAGATTGTGGGGTTGGATATATAACCTGAACCGAGACTGCAACCAAGTTTTGGTTCACATTTGACAGGCAACCCCTTCTACACTGTTAACACACATCCAATCACTGTTGTTAATTCTTTAAATGCCTCCAGCAAAGCCGCCATTTAAGGACCAAGGATTTGTGATGTCAAAGATTAAACAGTGCTCTGTCAGATGTTGTGTTACAACCCAACCCAGCAACTTTTTGCCACAACTTGAAATTGACTTGTCTGGTGTGTTTCTTGATATTTATGATGATAGGTCACTTCTAAAGGTAAATGGGTTCCCGAATACAGGCAGCCCCCGGGTTACATACAATATAGGTTCCATAGGTTTGTTCTTAAGTTGAATTTGTATGTAAGTCGGAAGTGTATATTTTATACCGTAATATTAATTCTAGACAAAACGTTTTTTTTACCCCAATGACAATTGGAGTTTCAACATTTTTTTGTGATAATTTTTTAGCTGGGACCAAGGATTATCAATAAAGCTTCCTTACAGACACCTTACAGCTGATCATTGCAGCCTGGGTCTAAAGTAAAGCACCCAGGGAGCTTCACCAGAGGTCACAGTGGGCAGAAGGGTCCGTCTGTAACTAGGGGTCACCTGTAAGTTGGGTGTCCTTAAGTAGGGGACTGCCTGTACTTAATACTTTAATATTTTTACAATATTAATAAAATGTAGTTAAGATTGTATCTGTAAAAATTAGGTAAGAATACTATGAATACTATTGCAACCCACTGTAAAACAAACTGATTCAGAATCTGTTGTGAGCATCCAGCAATGCTTATCATTAAAATATCAGTGACTATCAGCTGATGACATAGCTGCTGAAACAAATGCTGCTATTCATTCCCAAATGACAGAAAGATCTATGGAAAAGTGTCATTTAAAGACTCGCTAATGACCTCTATTTCAAGTGATATATCATTTTGTGACATGTATTTAAAGTTACTTGTCCATTAGTGACATCTAGTCATCCAGACATCCAGAGTTGTATAAAATCTACTATCTGTGAATCTTCATAGAAATCGCTTCATGGGTGAACCTGTTTAGCAGTGTGAGCATGTTCTAAGCTGCATTAAATTTATCAGCAGTCACAATGTAACTGCACTTTCTCCAGATTTATACACTTACTTACCATAAAAAAAGCATTCAAGTGTCTTTTTAGGGCTTCCAATATTGTAATTGTTCACACCTGCCAAGGGCAGATTGGTTCAGAATTGATTTCCAGTAAAAAGCACTAAGTGACATGAACTCATATGGAGTAAAAGCTGAAGACTATAGAATAGCTTCAATACCAAACAATTACATAATGGGGCAGATTTACTTACCCGGTCCATTCGCGATACAGCGGCGCGTTCTCTGAACAGGATTCGGGTCCGGACGGGATTTATGAAGGTAGTTCCGTCCACCAGGTGGCGCTGCTGCGCTGAAAATCATCTGAAAGCGCCGGAATACACCGAGCTGGACCAGGTGAAGGTAAGCGCTTCCCAAGCGACACATTTTCGGTTTTTAAATGCGGCGGTTTTTCCAAATACGTCGGGTTTTCGTTCGGCCACGCCCCCCGATTTCTGTCGCGTGCATGCCAGCGCCGATGCACACACAATCCTATCGCGTGCGCCAAAATCCCAGGGCAATTCAGGTACAATCGGCACAATCGGAAATATTCGGGTAACACGTCGGGAAAACGCGAATCGGGCCCTTAGTAAATGACCCCCAATATCTCTACTTTTGAGCTTTTTTAAGTGTTACGTAATGAAACATCTCAGCTCAGAATTTTGGAGTCCAGCAGTCATTCTAACAAGATAATATCCTATGGGCTACAGATCTTTCAGTTACTGTACATGATTAAAGGGAACCTGTCAGATGAAATTCACCTAATAAAACACAACCAGTATGTAGTCAAGCAGTTTAACGCCTCAAAGGTCATATTTTTTATCATTCAGAAAATCTACCTTGAAGGAACTTTGTAAACTGGTCGTATAAAGTCAAAGTTGTAGAGACAAAGCAAAAATATCCATTATTAAAGTGAAAAAATAGGGTGCACGTTTACCACTTATAGGATCAAGTTCACATTCAATCATCCATGGTTGTTCAGAATATCCGATTGATTATCAGATTTTTGTTTAAGCAGAAACAAATGAAAAATTCCAGCGTCTTTTAAAATCAATATTCTTTATTCCAAAACAGCTTTAAAATTCCTGAAGTGCAGTATTTGGGCATAGAGTCATAGTAGATGGAGATAGAAGAGTATCTGTGACATGATGTTTGTTAAAAAAAAGCGTCCTATGTTATCTATCAGACAGAGAGAGACAGACAGAGAAAGAGACAGGGAGAGAGACAGAGAGAGACTGGGAGAGACAAATAGAGAAAGACAGACAGACACCGACAGACATACAGTTAGACAGAGTGACAGGCAGAGAGAGACAGTGAGACAAAGATAGAAAGACATACAGAAAGATAAACAGAGAGATAGACAGAGAAAGACAGAAAAAAAGAAAGACAGAGAAAGAGATAGACAGACAGGGAGAGAGACAGAGAGAGCCCGGGAGAGACAGAGAGAAAGATAGAGAGAGAGATAGACAAGCAGGGGAAGGGTGAGACAGTATGACAATCTGTAAAGACAGAGAACGGAGGGGCTCAGATTGAGGCCGTCTGGCTCATTAGAATAATTTGAAAAGTTGAATTTAGAAGGAATCTAAATTCTGGATCTATGAGTAAGTGTCCCTGGTTTATCATGCTTGGTTTTGATGGTATATTTCCATTAAGGAAACCAGTTTATATTATTTTCTCCTCTTGCTCCTGCTGTGAGCAGCCTTCTTAGGTCTGACCAACTCTGATAGATAAGGAGGCTAATGATTAACTTGTTCAATATCTAGAGATCACCTAGAATCACCTTGGAGGTGACCTTGATGGCAGATTTACTTTCATAAAGTATATAATATTATGAAAGTTTACTACTATCACCTGCTCTATTAATTTCTGAAATACGGCTAAGCTGTAATTCTACACACAAATCATAGACTAACAAGTTACATAAATGTTTAACTTTATATTTACTCTTTTGAAATGTACTTACTTTGCCACAATCCTATGATGTGTCCAGCCATCAGAGAAGCCTTGTAGCGATCATTTAGAAAAGTAAAATTACCAGGTAAGTAAGGCAGAAGTAGAATAAAAAGGTTTTTCCAGGGAAAAAAAACAGAACTATTTTTCTAATCTCATCTATCCCCTTTAATATAAATAAGCAATTCCTCAAGGCAGCTACATCTGCCTTGTGCTCTCCGGAGCCTGAACAGATTATATCAATGTAATTTCTTTTCTTGTAAAATGAAAGTTTCCATGTAGTTCTTACAAAACACATTTTAGCTATTACACTCTTGGATAAAAATGGAAATATGAATTGAGCTGTAAATTCAGAAATTCTAAATTCACTACACAAAATTAATGTTATTATACACTGTCATGAATTTAAGAATTCTATCCGTAATCCTTTGACATGGCAAGAAAGCGAGAAGTTGTCATGACTAATCCAAAGAAGCCGTGTCCAGGAATTTATCAGAGCAGAAGTATCCACTTAGGAGGGTCAAGGATTAGGAGCCGGTCTGCGTAAAAAGAGGCTTTTTGACCAATCAAGGGAGAATTGGCAGATTGGCATGGAACATTGAGAACTTGTGATAATTCATTGAGGCAGAACTGATAGACTGGCATCATTATCAAAAGGGCATCTACGGAGCATTCCTACAGAATATGGCTGGACTTTAAAGTTACATTTTTCAGTATTTGGAAAAACACTTGCCACTCCTTTGGCCAAGCAATGTCTATGACCTGCTGTATTGTCTATGGGCTACTACAGTGGCTCTGTTCAATGCACTGCAGAGAAGTCTAGAATCCATTTGGATGAAAAGAGAATTTATGCAAATTTATGTAATATACTTTTATCAGTTTCTTGTGGTTTTGTAGATCTTTGTTTGCGATCAATAGAAATATTCATAATTTAATTCCAGTGGATAGAATGAGCTAACAGACATTTAATGGAATAACAGGTGAAATTATGAAATTATGATTGTGAATTTATATAATGTTTCACTACAAAAACATTTTTGATGACAACGGACAACTCAAAATGAACATTATTAATGAATTTTCTATTTTGTTTAGCTCGCTTTGATATATAATGGGGCACATTTACTTACCCAGCCGCTGGAGTTCACGAAAGTGCATTGTCTGACTATAATGCACTGTGCCGCGATTCACTACGATTGTGCATCCGATATCCTGGATGTGTCGCTTCCCTGCTCAGGTCCGACAGAGTTCACCATCTTCTACCTGGTACATGTAAGTGCTTAGGCTTGCAACAGAATTTGAAAGTTAAATCCCACGCTCAGTCCGAATCAGTCTGATCATCCAATGGCACCCCCACCTAAATTTTGTCGCATTGATGACGAAGTGCATGCTCGCCAAAAAAGAATTGTGTATATTTATGAATTTTTTTTTCTGTGTGTTTTTACTTTATTTGTCCCCCATGATGTCATAAAAGACCCCTGGGGGATATTTTTACTTTTATTATCTTTAAATTTTTGCAGGCAGCAAGAAAATGGCTAGTTTTACGGTGCAATGAGATGGGTAGCCAGGATGCCTTGACAGCTACAGATGTGGCAGCTACATCAATGAAGCAATTTTGAATATAATTGCTGGAAAATTTGCCAATAACACTTTAAGAATTAACACCCACAATCGGTGCCAGCATTATCTGAAGGGGCGTTCAACTGAATTTGTCCCAAAACTTCTAATGAGAAGTCCGGGAGACACAAACCTGCAAGATTCGATACAAACTCAAACTTTGGCGTTCAGGTTTATTGGAACCTCCAATAAAACCTCTGGCTACTCACAGATAGGAACATTTTCCCTAATCTCTAAAGGAAATGGAAGGAAGTCTTCAGATGTTGTATTAATTAAATATACGGTCACTATTTATCAATACTACTGTATTGCTGTCCATGGCTTCAATAGTAATAAAAAAAGCTTCAGTTTTCTTAACATTACCCCTGAAATTTACCTGGGGGAGCTGCTCCCTTACTTTCACAACAAGTGAATTTTAGCCTTTAGATGCCTTGTATTAATAAGACCGCAGTGCCTAAAAGGTTGAAGGTCAATGACAGGGGTTGTTAAACTCAGCCATCGGTATCTCTTAACTGTAAACGGCAAAGACCCCATGACTTTTATGCCTGCATAGCTCCGGAGTGGGAACCATGTTTTCAGAAGTTCTATGATTTTGCATGAGATTTATTTATTAATTTTTTTAAATTCACCAGAAACTACAGCCAAAACCCCTTTATCAAAAAGTGTTGACACGACAGCTGAATCAGCAACATATTGCTCCCTGCTCTGCCACAGATCTCAATAATATTGGTATCTTGAGGACACTAATAACATTGTAAGAAGGAGGAGAAATTTGTTTTATTATTTTAGCTTATCTCCAGAGTCCCCTTGAACAGAAAAATGAGCTCTAATGATACTCCAGTCCTGTCTACAGCTCCTTACTCAGTTATAACTACCAGGAAGCCCAGGAAGTGTTGCTATAAAACAGGGATGAATGCAGCACATCCTGGTATACTCAGGACTGCACACAAAACAATATCTGCCAAGATATATAATAAATGATTATCCTATAGGTAGCTATCAATGAACCAAAAAAGTGCCTTCGCTTAGACAATAAGCCAAAAATATGCAACAAACGGGGAAATTCCACTAGAACGGTAAACAAATATATATCTTTATTGTTTCATTATAAAAATGACCTCATAAAATGAAAAATTTAAAAAGAAACCCCTACAGGGATTAGACCACAAAATGTAAAGTTATATAACACATGACAAATGAGAAATCATGCCCAGTAATAATATTGGCACATGCCCAGTGAAGCAGAGGGTTAAAATCCTGGCCTTAGCCCTGTAGGGGTTTCATTTTTACAATTTTATGTTGTAATTTTTATAATGAAACTATAAACACATATTTATTTTACCTTTCTAATGGAATTTCCCCATTTGTTGCATATTTTTGTCTTAGGTTGGGTGGGCATACGTCCGATATGCTGGTGACCCATCCCCCTTTCCATAGAGATGCGACATGTGTTTGGCACCGTATCGCCCCGTGCGGCCATTGCCCTCTACGTACATACGTCCCCCATAAGCTCATGTGAATTCAGCCTTATACTCAGGACTGCAGTAGGATGCCTTGAATCACTCAACCCAACTGGTAAACTCATTGTGCCGCCTCTGGCACTCATCCCAGAGGTGCACCATCACAATATTAGGGGTTTCTAGTGAAGTTAGTCCAGTTTAAATGTTTCTGAACGACATTGTTTCAAATTAACTCTTGTCATGTCTATAATTAATTAAATGGTAAATTAAAATAAACACTGTTCCCTTCAAAGATCCATTTGATAAGGATGAAAGAGTATTGCTTGACCCCATAGCAGAACAGCTTTTATTTGCCATGCATTCAGTAAAACTTCCCATCTCTAGTGATGTTGCTGTCATAATTATCTCTAATAGCAGGTACAGGACTCCAATGGGAATTACAGGTCTATAGTTAATTGGTTTTGACTTCCGACACTTTAAAAACGTCAAAATTTAGTTGGCAAATATACAATCCTTGGGGATGGCTGCCAAGGGAAGTTTCATGCATGATTGGAAATTTGATTTGCATACACAAAATGCTTGGTATGTTTTGCATAAGGGCACTTTACAAACTGGTTATGCCTAAAGAAAGCCTCTATTCCAGAGCAAACCAGTTATTACCCCAAATCATCACGCAATTCATATGCTAAAGCAATTCTAGAATTAAGCGAGGAATTCTGATGGGAACCGCGCACTGTAGACCGTATCTGACTCAACAGAAGTGAACTGTTATTAAAGCAAATCTATTCTCTCCATGCAAGATTATATTGCCGTCCATAAATGATGAAATATTTGTTCTGTAGAAAACTGGAATGTATTTTACTTTCTCTCATTTTCATGTTTAGTTGTTTTCAGTCTAGTAAAAACATCATTATCATGAGACCCGTGCTTTTTATATGGAGCAATTCATTCTAAAGGCTCATTAATGCTGAACTTCCAATATACAGCAATGGAATAAAGAATCTGTATAATTGGGATCTGCATTCTTTGCTAAAATTGTGTTGCAGTAAGGATGGGTAACATGCAGTGGCGTAACTAGGAAAGGCTGGGCCCCACAGCAGATTTCTGCATGGGCCCCCCTTCTCCTTAAAAATATATATACATATTTGGCGCCAGTTGGCATATTCATGATTTTAATTGCAAATTCTTGCTTTGTGCAAGAATTCACAATTATGTCACTGCTTCTACGCCAGAAAATTGGCATAGAAGCTGTGATAAATCTCCCCCATATAGAATTTATGTACATAATATACTTATACATAAAATATATACAAACCCTATATACACACATACATACAGTATAAACACACCATATACACACATACTGCATAAACATATATGTAGCATAGAAATCATGCATATAGTATATAAAAATCATATACACACACACATATACAGTATATACAGACAGACATACAGCATATACACATCATACATCACTTACACACATATACAGACACACATACAGCATATACACATCATACATCATTTACACACAGATACATACAGTATATACACATCATACATCATTTACACACACAGATATAGACACACATCCAGCATATACACATCATACATCATTTACACACACATATACAGCATATACACATCATACATCATTTACACACACATATACAGCATATACATACACACACTTATAAATATACTTACCAGAAGATGTTTCCTCTCTGCAGCCTCCTCTGATGATAGTTTGTGCTGCTCGGGAACTCCCTCCTCCTGGAGCCTGGTCTCTCTGCTCCTCACTCCCCGGGAGGCCATAGTTCTCTGCCCGGCCTGTGCTGCCTGCTGTCTCCCTGGGGCTGCTGCTTCCTCGAGGTCCCAGAGGCTCAGCAGCACTGTACAGTACAGCAGCACTGTGTGCATACAGTACAGCAGGGAGCAGCCGGGCCTCACTGCTGCTGTATGAGCACTGGGGAGAACAGTACTCTAGGGAGGAAATGAGCCGGCTGCAGGAACTCTCGGGGACTTGGAGCGTAAGGACCGCCGGACCTGTGCCAATGTATGTGGCAGTGCAGGGACCACCATCCACCTCTGCCTGAGGCTAGAGGTGGCGCACTCCCTTCTCCTCTCTGTGGTGGATCCCAAAGTGAAGTTGCGGCAGAGTCAGGCACGGGAGCGCAGGCCCCTGGACCTCCCGGGCCCCGTAGCAACCGCTGCGGCTGCTACGGCTGTAGTTACGCCACTGGTAACATGATAATTTGGCCACTTATTTGCATAGTTTACCCATGTGCTTTTAATGACTTGCAGATAATCCGTTAAAGGACATCTACTACCAGTACCAAGGTTTGTAAACCAAACAAAGTTACAAGCTTGTGTTTGTCGGACCACTGGAAGGATCTGTTCTTCTTTGAGCATTGGATGCCTTTGTCTATGGTCTTTGAGGTTATTTTGTATACATTTTTTGTACAAACAAGAGCATAAGAATTTAAAAGAAGAGCGGATCCTGCCAGAGGGGGTACACACCAGTATGTCAGTGGGCTTGGTTTACAATCCTTCATCCTGGTGGTAGATTTCCTTTAAGTCAAGTATTTCAGTAGTCCTGCTACTTACTATTGTACTGCGTGCAGACCCGCCATGCTTCTCTTTTATCTCTGAGCAATGCTGTGTAGGTGGAGCTGTAGCAGCAGATTTATAACTTACCCTGCTCCCTCTTGCTACCTACCTCTGTGAGTGTGGACAGACAGTGCAGGAGAGAGAGGGTGACATCACCCTGGAGGGAACCTGAGAGAACCTGGAGGGAATTTTGCTCTTAGGACAGTTATTTTTTTAACTTTAACCCCTTGCCACTGAGGCTTTCTTTCATTTTTGTGTTTTGTTTTTTTATTTCTCTTCTCTCATATGCCAGACATTTTCTGCAGGACAAATTTTACTTCCCAGTGGACTCATGTAATATTCTATGCAATGTAATAAGAAGGTGAAAAAAAATCCAAATTCAGTGAAATTGATAAAAAAAGGCATAGTTGTGCAATTTAGTTTTAACTTTTGTTAGGGAAATATCCCCATATCTCTCGATGTGATGCGTTTCCAAATCATTGTATAGTACGAGCTGCTCGGTGAATCACTCAGACCTTCACATGTTTGAGAGAATTCCAATTTATTTAGGTAGCAGACAGTTTTTATAGGTTCTTGGGACAAAGGAACCTACTGACCTTACCCACATTCCAATAGCCATCAAAAGGAGCTATCAGTGTAAAATGATTTGTATACACGGAAAAGGGGGGGGGGGGATGGTGCTTGAGTATAGTAAAACACGTGGAATGTGAACACAATAGAGAATGGATTCTATTCCCTCACACTGTTTTCACTATGCGTCCAAAATCACAGATCCCATTTATTCTTTGCATCATCACAGAAATAGCAAAAAATGTCATTTTTTGTGATGCATTATTAGCTTTGAAAAAACTAGCTTTGAATTAACTGTTAGAAAATAAACACCCAGTTTAAATTATTTCTAACTGGTGTATGGAGCTTCATATATTGATATTTTTGTGGAATAAACTGACATTTTAATTACTAGTGTGAGAAATCTGAAAACTTTTGAACAGAAACCCCTCCATGAGATGCAGCTGAGAAAGGAGCACTTCCCCCTTCCATTGTGTTATGAAACTTCCTCTGTTTCAGTGATATCAGGTAGAGGGGGGAGTGATCAATGGGCAGTATAACAGCTTGTGAAGCTAGTGGAGGAGGTAAGACCCCCAGGGCCCTTCTCATTAGCATACTTCCAAAAGTTGGTTTTAAAAGAAAGGATGCCTTAGATAACAAAAATGAGAAGAATACCATGGTCATAGTAGCTGGATCTATGAGTGCCTATTGTTTATCATGTTTAATTTTGATTGTAGGTTTCACATAGAAAGAGAAATCTGCACATGAAGATGGTGCATGATGCAGAGATAAGTGTACAGGGCTAAAATATGAGTGGATCATAAATTGTGTGCTACAATTACATAGAGGTTACATGGGGTTATTATGTTTTACTCTGATGCCAATAGTACTCTCATGCAGATCTGCCCCGGTTCATCAACAGTTAAACAACTATTAATGACAGGCTCTCCATCCTCTCACATGACTCCCTTGCTTTTCTTTTCGATCCGGGTGTCAGAGCTGTGCTCCAATCATTCCTGGGGATATGACTTCAGTATCAAAAAAATAATCTGCTCACATTTAGTTCTATGCCTGCTACAGAGTTTTTAGTATGCTCCTGATATCTAGGTATCATATTATTTGAATCTCTACATTTTGGTACCTTGACCTTCTGCCTGTTTTCAGACTATAATTCTGTTTTGAGATTTTGTACTGCATTTGCCCTCTTTGTTGTGAACTGACTATGGTGACTATTATTCTTTGTTTGCTTTATATATTGCTTTGTATCTGTGTTTTACACTTTGGTACACAGCGGGAACATCACCTAGTTGTCCTTTACCATCAAGGGTGAAGAGAGGCAAGTAGGGTGGGACAGCTGGGAAGGGGATCAGTCTCAGGGCCAACTGTCACTTTCAGTGTTTTTATTTTGTCCCAAGTTAACCTGCCTTTCCACCCTAAATTGATATAAAATAATTCACTTGCAAAGTATTTTTCCTTTATTTCCAGCGTGATAGTAACTCTTTTGCTCCACCATAAGACTGTCCCCTCCTGTTAAACCCCAAACACTTCTTTTAGCAGGTTTATAACATAGCTAGACATTATACAAGTCAGAAGTTAATGTTTCCCTTTATAAGGCCTTCTATTGGGATAGATGCCTGTGCAACCGATCTTCACGTGCAGACACACCCTACATGATTTCCATATGACAGCCAGAATGAATAAATAAATGAGAGACATGTTGTATTAGGTCAGCTGTGTTCCAAAAATCTTACCTTTAAAAGCAGGAGAAAAAATCCCAGCAGGGAGGACTGGAGAGCACTGTTCAGACTAGTATCACAGAGCACAGTTATGTATAGGTGTTTTAGGTTTTAAATCATTCCCTATACTTTGACAAGTTTTGTAATAGTTCAGACAACAGAAACAGGAAAGTTTTATTTTTTTATTTAAAAAAATAGAGTTATAGTTTGAACTTATAAGTATAGAAAAATATGTTTATATTCGAATCTATTCACTACTCTACTGTGATCTTTCCACCATTTGATTGAAAGGTTTAGAATATGTTTTACTTTACCACATCCTGTACACTATAACATTGCCTGAGCACTTTAGGATCACACTGCTGACTGTTATCTGTAATGCTTTTAATGCCTGCTGGTTACACAGCTTCATGTAAAAAGCAGCAGATGTATGAAATCAACTGCAAACTGACTTCTAAAATTCACATTTCAGTCAATTTAAAGCTATAGGTTAAACATGTAAAACATTTCTCTGAAGTGTGGAAGTAATAAGTTGTCTCTTCAGATCACGACTTGGATGCACAGAGTTTTACTTTTAATATTGAAAGACTGCCGACACAACATATAAAGCATATATTACCTTTGGGTTATATAGGGGTCACATACACTATTTATTAGGGCATGTCAATGTAAATAATGAATTCCTGGGCTATTATTTTCATAGACACCTATATTTTTTAGGTTAGATGATTTTTAAGGTATAGATTGTTAAAAATATATAGTTTTTCACTAAAGATGCTTATTTGATTATCCAGCTAAAGGGTAAGTGGAACCTCTTTGAGGATACTAGATGTTATAAGAAGTACATCAGAGAGGTAGTAGGACTCCATCTTCCTTTATATTTGAATACACCCTGACAAATGTTTTGTAAAATCTTTTTCCTGATCCGAATCCCAATGGGTTGCCCTTGCTTCACTAGGCGGCATGCTTACGAATGTGCATTTTGGACTTGTTTCAAGATCTAACATGTGTCATAATTTCGCTCTATGGGCTCATATCCTCAGCTGGTTTCTATGGCACTATTTAGCCCATGGTACGTAAGAAGAGCCTACACACGGATGACACACGGGTTGCAAACATTGGACCTTGGAACCCATCTTAGCGGCCTTCATATGTAGAAGATGGGTTTCAAGGTCCAATGTTTGAGACCCGTGTGTCATTGGTGTGTAGGCTCTTCTTACACACCGATGACACATGGGTCGTAAACATTGGACCTTGAAACCCATCTTACAGCCTTCAAGCTTACTTTGTATCAATGATTAAGAGTAAGTGGCAGGTTTCCTCTCATGTGATGGCACTTTGCAAATTTACCGACTGGCCCTACACACAGAGGTCTGCCAAAGTTCTTTAACTAAGGCTACATTCACACACATGCATGGGGGACGTATATACGGCCGATATACGCCCCCCATACACTTCTTTGGGCTCACGGCCCTGTACGGGAGCGGTATGGTGCAGCACACGTGCGGCACCGTAATGCTCCGTAGCCCTGGAAAAGATAGGACATGTCCTGTCTTTTCCCGTGATACGGCGCCGTGCGCTGTATCTTCCTATGGAGAGGGGTGGGGTTGGGCAGCGCTCATCCCCTGCTCCTCTCCGCAGCGCCGATGTATGCCCGCCGTACTACGGTACGGCGGGCATACATAATGTGAATGTAGCCTAAGGGTCAGAGAGATTTCACAAACCTCAAAGTTACTGTGAAAAATATGTGAATAATGTTAAATGTATGTACTATATTTTTTATTTACTTGTTGCTGCACAATCTACTCATATCTTTATCAATGGCTTTCAAACATAGATCATTTACATGATTTTATCAAGACTTTATGACTCCCGATAGAAATAAGTGGCCTAGTCAAGAATTGGTCAATAATGATTGAAAACAGAATGAAGCAAAACTGGAAATGTCCAGCCTTGCTGCTTTATATATAGCTTGAAATGTTGTTTTTATACACTCAGTTTTCGCAACTCATCTTTGCTGTCCTGAAAAAAAAAGCCCCATTCATGAGCACAGTTAGTCTCTTATGGCCAACTTGCCGTAATCTTCTTTCGCATGACAATGACCATTATGTAATTTTGCTTTTTTTGCCCATTGCATTACTGATAACAAGTGATTTCTCAGTGGGGCAATAATACATCCTATTGAGACATACAACAGTGGGATTCAAAGCAGCAGGGTGTTTCCTGGCATGAATATGTATTATACACATGATTATGGATTTATACAAATAAAGGCAAAATAATATGGCACAATATAATATGCTATAAATAGGCAAATAGATGATGACATATATATCCTAATATACAGTAGGAAAGTATTCAGACACCCTTTAAACTTTTCATTGCAGCCAATTGGTTAGATAAAAAAAAGTTCTTTTTTTTGCTCATTAATGTACACTCTGCCCCCCAAACCAGAAATGCAGATATTTTTGCTGATTTATTAAACAAGAAAGACTCAAATATCACATGGTCATAAGTATTCAGACCCTTTGCTCAGTATTGAGGAGATGCAGCTTTTGAGCTAGTACAGTCATGAGTCTTGCGAATGATATAACAAGTCTATCACACCTGGATTTGTGGATCCTTTGTCATTTTTGCAGAAATTCTTTTGTGATTTTGGCCATATCTGCCACAATTCTGTCTCTGAGCTCCTTGGGCAGTTCCTTAGTCCTCATCATTCTCATGTGCTTTGACATGCACTGTGAGCTGTGAAATCTAATATAGACAGCTGTGTGACCTTTCTAATCAAGTGTAATTAAACACAGCTGGACTTCAATGAAGGAATAGAATCCTCATACTTATATACTGTACATACAGCATATGCATTCCATATACATAGGTACAGCATAATCATACATATAGTGCATAAACACCATAAATGCATCCATACATAGCATTTACACAATACATACACTATCTTAACCCCTAGACGCACATCAGATACACATCACATATTCACAAAGATATATACACACATTCAGAATATATACCTATATGCTATATCTTTTTGAAAATGTATACAGCTCCCAGTGTTTATAGTGAATAGGCTACTAATTACAATGTATTACCTAGATATAGTTCATAGATGGGACAAGGAAAAGCTGCTATTTGATTCTGTTAAATATGGCATTATTGTGTTTTCATTTTTTTAGTTTTAATACCCGGTAATACAGGAAAAAAATATTAAGTCTTCAATAGCTGTTTTTTCTCTATGTATTGAGTCTGAGAGCTCTAGAACATCACCTTTGGACAAAAGGTAGCCAGATATGAAACACAAATGTGTTCTAAAGGTGATTGTGCTGAGCGTGTAGCTTAGATGTTGTTTTTATAAAAAGAAAACATTATTACAGAACACAAAAAATGACATTGTTAATATATAGCAACAATAAATGTAGAGCACAATGAGAAAGGTGGTGCACCAAAGGTCAAGTAATGTAAACACTGTAATGCAAGAAAATCAATAGGAAATGTCCTTAGCAGCTTGGCACAATAGAACGAGAACAATAAGGTCATTAAGGGAAAAGTATTACTCTGGATAAAAGGCTATTTATATTAACAGTAAGCCAACAACATTTTAACACATACAGTACATAGTAAATGGAAAAAATAGCACAAAACAACAAAAAAAAACATTACAGACCACCATTACCATTCAAGAGTAACTTTAAAGTTGCTTAAAGGGGTTGTACAGGATTATAAAATGTTATATTTGTGACTTTGGGTTGTAAAAATAATAAACAGCTGATACTCATCTCATTCCCGTTCAGCTGTGGCCAGCGGTAACGGGTTGCACAGTGGCAGAACAAAAGTGATTGAGAAGGTTAGTATTCCTTAACCATCTTCCCCTATATTGGATTTAATCTTGGACAACCACTTTAAGAAAAGTTCATCTGATAATTCCCCTCTTTAAGGTATTAAGTCATTTGACTCTTCATTGATTTACAATACTAAAAAGTGAGATTGAAAGAAAAAGATAGGCATATTAGCATTTTTTTTTACAGTTTTTAGTATTATCATTTGCAATGTTCATTTAGGAAATTTGGTTTTTAATTTTAGCTATGCCTTGAGAACCCGAAATGAGGAATATTGTGTCGTTGATAGAAGTGTGTTGATATATGTGTCGGATGCTGAGTATTGCTTTTACATTTTTTTTAGCACAATTTGGATTTTTTACATTTTTTTTTGTGCTGGGCATCCCCTTGAAAATGATTGTACAACTTCAAGAGGAATTACAAGCTCCACAAATGCTATACTTTTAATGCCACATTTTTCCTGGAGTAACCTTTGACTCTTCCTTATCCTTCAAGACCCACATTTAGGGCGACACTGCAACCTGTTGCATTAATCTCAAGAACATATTTTGCCTAAGATCCCACTGCAACCCCGAGCCTACAAAATTTCTAATTTCTAAATTTCCATGCCCTCATTATTCTTAATTGCAACATTCTTCTTTGTGATTTTTTAATGAAATTTGGTTTGTAATTATAGCTACACTTTGAGAACCGAAAAAAATAATATTGCTAAGTGTAGGGATATACTAATGTTTAAAAACATATCCAGTATCTTTCTTTGTTTTGAGGGTCATCATTGGTTTTAACATTTTTTCCATTAATAATGGGGAAATTTTTACTATTTTTGCCTTATCGTTTGAACTTTGAACTCTGCTTTGGATTTCTATTACCACACACTTACTACAGGGGTAGCAGCCATAGCAGCAGCTATTGGTTGTATATATTCTGAATGTGTGTGTGTATATGCTCTATATCTTTGTGAATATGTGATGTGAATCTGATGTATGTCTGTATGGGTGTTTAACCCCTACGGGACTCAGCCTATTTTGGCCTTAAGGACGTGGTCCCATTTTTCAAATCTGCCCTGTGTAACTATAAGTGCTTATAGCTTAGGGATGCTATAAGATATCCAGGGGATTTTGAGATTGTTTTCTTGAGACACATTGTACTTAGATTAATTAATTAGATTACAAATTTGGATGATATCCTTTGTGTTTAGTTATGAAAAATACCTACATTTGGAAAAAATTTAGAAAAATTCTTTATTTTCAAAGTTCTAAATTCTCTACTTTTGATGCAGATAGTCATAGCACCCAAACAAATTCATAAATTACATTTCCCAAAGCATTTTGTTGGCATGTTTGTTTAAGATTCCACATATTTTACTAGAATGTTCTGAGGCTCAGAATTTAGGTGCCATTAGGTGCCATCAGCAAAACCCGTATTTAGATGAACCTGCTCAACTTTTAATTGACTGTGAGAGGCCTAAATAATAGCTAGACTTGTAATTTACCCCATTATGGAAACTACACCCCTCAACATATGAAAAAGCACTTTTAAGAAGTTTGTTAACCCTTTAGATGTTTTATAGGGATTAAAACAAAATGAGGTGCGGTTTACAAATTGAAATATTTTTGACAATACATTCATTTTGTATGGAAAATTAAAAGACTGCAATGGATTAAATGAAAAAAGGCTCCACATAGTTTTATACCCAACTACTCCCGAGTACACTGATACCCCATATGTGGTGGTAACCTGCTGTATGGGCGCTTGGACAGGCACAGAATGTAAGGAGGCGCCATCCAGAGCAGATTTGCATTGTCACATTGTACTTGCTATAATTTTTTTTTTTTTTATGTGGACCAATAAGAGCTTATTTTTTATTTTTTTGCCTCGTGAGATGCAATTTTCTGGTATGTAATTTTGGGGCATCTATAGCTAATTGATGAGATTTTATTAACTCTTTGTTGGTGGAGGAAATGTAAATCATCAATTTTTAGGGAGATTGTTTTTGTGGTTTTTTTTGTCCGTAACCATACCATAAGAATAGTATGTTATTTTTATTCTATGGGTCTCCCCGTTTATGAAAAGACCTCATTTATATAGATTTTTTATTTATTTTTCCCATTTTTACTGAATAAAAAGTTATTTGGCGAAAATGTTAATTTTAGCATCATCGACTTTCATATGCATAACTTTTTTATTTTTTGGCTGACAAATCTGATTAGGGGCTTATTTTTTGTGAGAAGGTCTCATGTTAGAGTGTGTAACATTTTTTTTCACTTTTAGAGCATTTTTTTAAAGGTATTAATTAAAAATGATCTTTTTTCGGAACGTTTTTGCGTTTTTTTTCCCTGGCGTTTCCAGTGACAATTCTGTTTTGTTATACAGATTGTTACAGATGCGGCAATATCAAATATGAGGCAGTTTTTAGTGTGTTTGTGTTTTTTATACTTTATTTATTATGTATTTATTTTTTATTTGTTCTAATGTTTAAACTTTTATGTTTTGAAGTTTTTTTTACTTATACATACTTGAACTTGAACCAGGGATACTCAGATCACTGGTTCAAGTCCAATACACAGCTCTACAATACTTCTTTGCGCATACTCAGACAGTTTACAGTCAGACCTGGAAGGGGTCTGACTGCTGCGAGTCTCGGGCAGTCCCGGAGCACTCGGCAGTCCTCGGGGCTTCCTAGAAGAGGATCGGATCCCCTGGTAAGCGGCACGGAGGAAACGATCCATAGCGGGAAGTCCTTTACACGCCTCAGTCTTGCTTGACCGCGGTGTGTAAGGGGTTAACACTCGCGATCGGAGATGGCTCCGATCGGGGTGTTACAGCATGGTGTCAGCTGTACTAGACAGCTGACAGCCGTTGCTTCTGGTGCCGGGTCCGTTCGTGAGCTGGTGCCAGAAGCGGGACGTTATAGTGCATCCTGGTGCGCTAATACAGCACTCACCAGGATGTACTATAATGTATATGTGCATCTAGGGGTTAAGATAGTGTATGTATTGTGTAAATGCTATGTATGTATGTATATATGGTGTTTATGTACTATATGTATGATTATGCTGTACCTATGTATATGGAATGCATATGCTGTATGCACAGTATATAAGTATATACATTTTAAAATATTTGAGTGTATAAATGTACATATATGTATATGTTTTTAGAGAGAAAAGAGTCAATTTAGAAATCTGCCTCTCCTTATTACACCCTACATACTTAATATACTCCAACATGTCATTGTACAATTTCCTACAATATCACAAAATGCAAAACTCTGAAAAAGAAACCCTGATCAATGTCAATCATCTCACTCAATTTGCCTGGTAATGTACTTAACTGTGTTTATAGTAGCCATTTCATCAACAGAACTGTCCTAAGACAGAATGGAGCCTTATTAGTCAGGCCTAAAACATAACTTTTATTTTACTTGTAAAAGATTCAATCATAAATTTGTGACACACTTAGTTAAAAACCGCAAGTGTGAGGCTGTAGACTGTCCTAGTCTAATAAGTAATGCTGGGTGTGAACTCAGCCTATAAGTATCTATCTCTGGGTCCCTGCAGCGGCCCATTGATTAAACAGCCTCAGTCTGAGGCTGTTTAATCAACGGGCCGCTGCAGGGACCCAGAGATAGATACTTATAGGCTGAGTTGACACCCAGCATTACTTATTAGACTAGGACAGTCTACAGCCTCACACTTGCGGTTTTTAACTAAGTGTGTCACAAATTTATGATTGAATCTTTTACAAGTAAAATAAAAGTTATGTTTTAGGCCTGACTAATAAGGCTCCATTCTGTCTTAGGACAGTTCTGTTGATGAATTGTTATTGCCTTGGCAGTCCTAAAAGGGCTCCCTTTCTGTAAATAGTATAGTAGCCATTTGAGCCATATCATATGGATCATTCACTTTTGAATATAAAAAGGTTGACTATATATTAATTAGTAAAACTTTATATAAACCTCTGGTATCTTACATTCTGAAAATAACTAAGGTCACCTAGTGTTAACAATTCTTTAATAGCATTTAAGGGCTTAGTAAAGTCAAAGGCTACAATCATACAACATCCAACGTTGTTTTCCCAGTCACTGCTTGTGGAACATTTTTTAATGAGACTTGTACTAAAGCCCTTTAGGGAAGAATTATCTGATTTCAACACTCCATCTCTTCCTAGGAAGTCATGGTGTGTTGTTACATGGTAACCTTTTACCACCTTTAGCACCATAGTAGCCCAAAGCTGGAAAATGGTACATTTCTAATCACACACAGAGTGACACATTGGGACTCATTATGAGAATTCACAAGAGTGAAGAGAAGGGGCTACAGAGAAATAACCGATGACCCACTTTAGCCAACGTGCGCATAGAACATGTTCTTTACTGACATGTCCTGAATAGGCGCCAACACATGATAAAATACTGGTAAACATTACATATAAATTTACTGTCTTTGGAATTCTTATAACTATCCAATCTTACTGTTTTGAATGCATCAAATAATTTCTTTCCAATGAGCAGTCAAGGAAAGCAGGAAGCTGGGTCACAATGGGTCAAGTTCGATTCGCAAATAGCAGCAGAAAACCATAACAAAAACCTGAAAACTAGCGTGGCCCATACTTGTGACACTGAAGTCAATGAAGAGATTTTTAACTTCAGGGTACCGACTGAGAAGAGTCAAGCTGACCTGCTAGGTCAATGGCAGCTTGTGGGTGTCCATATCCTTATGACATGTATTCTTCAGGATTAAATAAACTTTAATTCACATAAAATACGTACTTCCTAGAGCAACCATTTTGGCAATATTAGGAATTTTCAGGACCCTCTAGCAAATCAAATACAGTATTACTTGCTGGCTGTTTAGAAAAATGATCATCCATTTTATACATATATCTATAAGGAGTCGCTCTAGCTTATGGAAGTCAATGTCACTTAGATAAAGGGGTCTTCAAAAAGGCCATAATTACTAGGTTACTGTTGGAATGTGACCTATGGGGTCAGTACCTAGCAATAGCAGACAATAGGCAGGTAATTTATACTTCATAGACTAGTGTTTCCTTTACAGTGAGTGTAATGAGGAAGAGAGCACAGCACAACACATGATCAAGTGAAACTCAATGGAGTGACCTAGTTCACCAACGCAATGTTTCAACTGCCTCGCAGTCTTTTTAGAGCAAAACAAGACAGTTCAAATGTTGCGTTGGTGAATAACAACGCTCCAATGTGTTTCGCTTAAAGGGAATCTGTCAGCAGAAATTGACCTAATAAACCATTACCAGTATGTTGTCAGGCAGCTGAATACCTTCTAGATCACGTTTCTTTCATGATCTAGTCTGGTGGCACCATTCATAATATCTTCCAAAAACGTGGAAGTAAGTATAAATTGGTTGTATAAAGTCAAGGAGGCAGAGATTTTAACACTAAATTCAAGCTCTCTCTTCCTCAGTATGCTGCTTTCATTGTAACTGATGGCCATGCACCTAGAGAAATCACAAACCAGATCTCCAGAAGTCCTGTGCATGATGTCAATCACAGGGAGGAGGCGTTCTGAGGCAGGGAGAGCTTGACTTCCATGTTAAACTATCCACCTGCTGGACTTTATACAACCAATTTACATCCCACTTCAAAGTTGATTTTGTGAATGATGGAACCATGGTGGGCCATGAAAGAAACATGATCTGTAAGATGTAAAGCTGCTAGACAACATGCTGGTAATCGTTTATTAGACCAATTTCTGATGACAGGTTCCCTTTAATCCTGTGTTGTGCTGGGGTCTTCTCTACTTTATTGGAACATATTGGGGGCATGTATCATAGTTTTGTCTCTCTGTAGTGAATTTTTGAGACATTTGGCAGCTCTTTTTTGCGCCTTATGTATGATCCTGTATTTTTACTTCTGATTAGAGATGAGCGAGCACTAAAATGCTCTGGTGCTCGTTATTCGAGACAAACTGCATACACCCTGCATACTTAATATACTCCAACATGTCATTGTACAATTTCCTACAATATCACAAAATGCAAAACTCTGAAAAAGAAACCCTGATCAATGTCAATCATCTCACTCAATTTGCCTGGTAAAGTACTTAACTGTGTTTATAGTAGCCATTTGAGCCATATCATATGCATCATTCACTTTTGAATATAAAAAGGTTGATTATATATTAATTAGTAAAACTTTATATAAACCTCTGGTATCTTACATTCTGAAAATGACTAAGGTCACCTAGTGTTAACAATTCTTTAATAGCATTTAAGGGCTTAGTAATGTCAAAGGCTACAATCATACAACATCCAACGTTGTTTTCCCAGTGGGACCTCATCACTGCTTGTGGAACATTTTTAATGAGACTTGTACTAAAGCCCTTTAGGGAAGAATTATCTGATTTCAACGCTCCATCTCTTCCTAGGAAGTCATGGTGTGTTGTTACATGGTAACCTTTTACCACCTTTAGCACCATAGTAGCCCAAAGCCGGAAAATGGTACATTTCTAATCACACACATCTGCAAAGTGAAGAATTGAATTAAAACATTAAAAACAGTGAACACAGGACCATTTAAGTGCAGAACACATTGAAAGAACACTATTCTTCACATTCCAGATGTTCCGAACATCTCCTAACTTAGCGGGAGACACGCGTGAACACCTGCAAAGTGAAGAATAGTGTTAGTTCAATGTGTTCTTACAAGTAAAACATCTGGAAACAAGTGTAATATTTTTTTTTTTTTACAATAAAAATACTTTTATTCAATTTTTTTTATTAATTTACTGCTCAATCTCGAGCCGGCGAGATACTCGTCCGAGTAACGAGCCGGTTCGAGTATGCTAATACTCGACCGAGCAGTATACTCGGACGAGTATACTTACTCATCTCTACTTCTGATACATGTTCAGCTTTTACTATCCTGGCAAGCGCAAATTTTGGCTTCTTTTTGAGACTTTTTGGGGCAGATTTACTTAACCAGCGGAGCGTTCTCTACAGTGGATTCGGGTCTTCCGGCGATTCACTAAGGCAGTTCCTCCAGCGTCCACCAGGTGTCACTGCTGCACTGAAGAGCATCGGAACGCACTGGAGTTCACGATCCTATTCTGGGTGAAGGTAAGCAACACTTTTTTTTTTTTTCAATGCAGCGCTTTCTCAGAATCCGTCGGGTTATCGTTTGGTCACACCCCCCAATTTCCGCCGCGTGCATGCCAGCGCCGTTGCGCCACAATCCGATCGCGTGCACCAAAATCCCGGGGCAATTCAGAAAAAATCAGCGCAAATCGGAAATATTCGGCTAACACGTCGGGAAAACGCGAATTGGGCCCTTAGTAAATGACCCCCTTTGTTGCAAATGTCTCAAATCCGCATGGACACAAGCCACGTGAGGGGGTTATATACAGGAGAAGACACAAGCCACGTGAGGGGGTTATATACAAGAGTGGACACTACTGTTTTGAAGCTGTGTCCTGCATTTTTAAACACTCTAGTCACACCCCGGGAAGATGAGAACATATGAGGTTGCGGTCACACGTGGTGTTAAGGGTGTTGTCACATGTTGCGTTTTGATTGCATTTTTTTAAAACCAATTACAACAGCTGAGGGGAGGTGATTTGCCTAATTACATTACTGTTAATATTTGCATCTACAAAACACATAGTAAACGCGATGTGAACACATGCGTTAATGTCACATTTATATTGCGTATTGTAAACGCAAATGTTAACAGTAATGTAATAAGGCAAATCACCTCTCCTCAGCTGTTGGTTTCAAAATGCAATTAAAGCGCAAGTAAAACACTACATGTGACCTTACCCTCTGAAGTAACAAAAAAAATTTTAAAAAATTTCAGAATTAAAAAAAAATGGTTACTGGGCAAAATTTTAAACATTCAAAGCATGTGAAATAATTCCAATTTACATGTTAAAATGGGGTCCATGAAAAAAATCCTTCCTTTGCACCTGCCCTATACCTAAAAAGTTGCAAAAATAAGCCAAAAAAAGTGATACATAAGTGAAAAGTCGCATGGAACATCTGGGAAACAATGATACATAAGGCGCTGCACAAGGTGCAGCCAAGGTGCACTTGAAAAAGTAAAAAGAGTAAAAAGTTGCAAAAAGTCACAAAAACGACAAAAGTCACAAAAATTAGACAATTTGACTAGCAGAAATAATGATACATGTCCCTCATTGGATGCTGCTTCTATTTATTTTCTTTAAGACTTCTCTAGTCCCTTCTCCATTCTTTGGTGAATATAACTTATTATTTATTTTAGAGCATTCACATATTCGTTTTATTTAAGAAAAAATCACAGACCTGACCAATTAAGAACTGACCAATCAGCAGACTCACTCATTAAAGAAACCTTAAACCTAATTACTGAAAAATATCACTCATCAGTTTGGGTATTTCTTGGTTGCAGTCATTAAGGTTTAAAGTAAATGTAAGGAATTCATCTTCATCTGACATTGTAAACAGGGCCGTGAATATGGATTTAACAATTAAAGAGTAATTGTATTTGCTATTCCGAGTCAGTTGGCAGGATGTTTATAAATGAATGCAAATGTAATGTAAAAAGTAACTTCCAATGAACTTGAGACAAATTAGAGAAACATACTTTGTAAAGTTTGGACATTAAGGATGGTTTGCTTATTAAAGTTGATGATTAAAGTTGACCATTTTGTTAATTTTTGCTTAGTTAAGAAGTCAAGAATAATGCTGAATATTGCACTGAAACAGAAATTCTAATTTGGATTTTATCCAAGAAACTCGAACAAACTGCAAAAGAAATATCTTAGTGGAAATAATTCTACAGATTAAAGGTAAAGTCCATCTAAAAAATACTTTGAACCCTGATGAGACTGATAGTCAAAAGTGAAAATTCGATTTGACTAGTTTTAGTTGATCACTTCTGTGATTGGCAGGAAATTGGTGAACTGAGTATGGATTATTTTTTATTGTATTCTGATGCTATATAAAGAAATAATAACAATAATTATTATAATTGCCTATTTAAAATAACTTTATCAAACAGATATTCATCCAATGGTATATTTGATTATTTGCATAATCCATTGACTGTTTGTATAGATATGTAGGAGGATTTTGTTATGGCTGTAGATATACTTCATATAAAAAAGCATAACAGCAAAATCAAAGTGAATTACAGTATCGGCAGTATCATGTACAGGTTACTTTGGGCTTTTGGTTGATACCAGACTCCACTTTTCAGTTTACATCGATTTTAACATTTTTTTGGACTTTCAACATATGTAATTTGTATGGGTTTTTCCTTACATACACAACTTTGTCTTTGATTTTATAAATATATTAAGTGATTTTTACATTATTACATTTTTGTTTGCGAAACATAAAAAGTAAGGCTCATTATTATTTAGCCCCCAGGTATACTTCCATTAACCTTTTTCATCGCACTGGACCATCAATTATTGGACATTAACTCATTTACCAGGGATACAAACATTAAACGTACCAATATCCTAGATTATCAGAAATATTAAAATTAACCTTTATTGTTTGTTAGATAACTAAAGCATTCATACTTTATGGCCATCAACTTAGGTAAACATGTTTTTTTTTTTTTCGCGAAGGCCCGCGGCGGGTGTTGACGCGATGTGATTTCTGCCCAGTGCTCTGAATGTCAAAGTGAAGAAATTCAATGAAGCGCGGGTAAACGGCGGGAGTAACTATGACTCTCTTAGGTAAACATGTATTGTCTCCAAGAATTCTTGCATTATCCCATTTGTTGCATAGTCTATAAGGAAGACCTGAGTGTCGTTCAACATTATTTACCTAGGGTGATATGTTATTTAGTATTTACGACTACTTCATAGGCAACTGTACATCAACATTTAGTTAATGTAATTCTGTATTGCCTGGCTTAAAAGGAACAACATCTGTGGAAGTTTATTAAGACTGGCATTTTAAATGGCAGTCTTAATTCCCCACTTTCCCTGCCAGCACTCTGCAACCTACATACACTCACCGGCCACTTTATTAGGTACACCTGTCCAACTGCTCGTTAACACTTAATTTCTAATCAGCCAAGCACATGGCGGCAACTCAGTGCATTTAGGCATGTAGACATGGTCAAGACAATCTCCTGCAGTTCACACCGAGCATCAGTATGGGGAAGAAAGGTGATTTGAGTGCCTTTGAACGTGGCATGGTTGTTGGTGCCAGAAGGGCTGGTCTGAGTATTTCAGAAACTGCTGATCTACTGGGATTTTCACGCACAACCATCTCTAGGGTTTACAGAGAATGGTCCGAAAAAGAAAAAACATCCAGTGAGCGGCAGTTCTGTGGGTGGAAATGCCTTGTTGATGCCAGAGGTCAGTGGAGAATGGGCAGACTGGTTCGAGCTGATAGAAAGGCAACAGTGACTCAAATCTCCACCCGTTACAACCAAGGTAGGCAGAAGAGCATCTCTGAAGGCACAGTACGTCGAACTTTGAGGCAGATGGGCTACAGCAGCAGAAGACCACACCGGGTGCCACTCCTTTCAGCTAAGAACAGGAAACTGAGGCTACAATTTGCACAAGCTCATCGAAATTGGACAGTAGAAGATTGGAAAACGTTGCCTGGTCTGATGAGTCTCGATTTCTGCTGCGACATTCGGATGGTAGGGTCAGAATTTGGCGTCAACAACATGAATGCATGGATCCATCCTGCCTTGTATCAACGGTTCAGGCTGGTGGTGGTGGTGTCATGGTGTGGGGAATATTTTCTTGGCACTCTTTGGGCCCCTTGGTACCAATTGAGCATCATTGCAACGCCACAGCCTACCTGAGTATTGTTGCTGACCATGTCCATCCCTTTATGACCAGAATGTACCCAACATCTGATGGCTACTTTCAGCAGGATAATGCGCCATGTCATAAAGCTGGAATCATCTCAGACTGGTTTCTTGAACATGACAATGAGTTCACTATACTCAAATGGCCTCCACAGTCACCAGATCTCAATCCAATAGAGCATCTTTGGGATGTGGTGGAACGGGAGATTCGCATCATGGATGTGCAGCCGACAAATCTGCGGCAACTGTGTGATGCCATCATGTCAATATGGACCAAAATCTCAGAGGAATGCTTCCAGCTCCTTGTTGAATCTATGCCACAAAGAATTGAGGCAGTTCTGAAGGCAAAAGGGGGTCCAACCCGTTACTAGCATGGTGTACCTAATAAAGTGGCTGGTGAGTGTATATTAAGAGGTTCCAGATCTAAAAGATCAGATCTGGTGGACCAATTTTCCAACGGTCAAAATATCAAATGCGATAGGGCTGCTCGCCCTTCCTGCCGACCAGCTTCCCACCCTGTCACATCGAAAGTACCATGCAGGGGAGAATTTTAAGAAAACTGTCGGGTCCACCACTAAATTTCCTCCATAGTGTCCATAACTTCCCTCTTCATATGCTAAAAATCCTTTCAGGGGACATTGCCATTAACTTTTAGAAAAAAAAAAAAAAGTTTCCTGAATATGTAATGTGTTTGTCATTTTCAACTTTGAGTTTTCAACGTAACCATTTTACTAACAGCTTTGGAAATGGAATTCAACACTAAAATTGGCACATGATGGGGTAGGTATTGTGGGTGAAGTATTGTTCAAACAGAAATCAGCAAAGTCTGCTTGTCTTTTGCTAATGGCATTTTTGATAGCCCCCCTGTCCATATATTATGATTAGCCGGCTCCATTGACTAGGAAATAAGTATTGTTTTCCGATAAGTGTGGAACGCATAAAAGTTCAGCCGAGGTAATTCTTCTATTTAACCATGGAAAACTGTCAAGACAATGAATAAGGAAGAATGTTTAGCCTAATTAGCATTTTAGTCATTGATTGTTTTAGAATCAAATCCAATAAAATAATTCATTCTCTTCTTTTGAAAAGAAAGGAACATTAAAATGTCACAGCCTCTTTTCTGCACAAATACAAATCCAATCGAAAGTGAAAAATGAGCGTTGTGCTTGCCAAACACGCACACAGTCCTAATCATCATCAACCTTTATACAATAATTTCAAGGATAATTAGTGGATATCCGCAAAGTAAGAATGTTAAGAGGCAAATATATAATTTTAGTTATAGATAATTTAGCAGATGGTAGCAGATTTGATGTTTAAAGGGTTGGACACCTATAGGAAGGTTTATAAAGGTAAGTGGACTGTAATAGGGTCACCCCCCCCAAAAAAAAAAAAATACAGGGTATATAATTCCCTCTAGCACTCTAAAAAAAACATGGACATTTTAAGAAAATCTAATTTTGTAAAATTTTTAAAGCCTTTTAATTTACCTCCATCATACCCTTTCCCTTTTTGGAGTAACGATCCTCCTCAAATTGGTGATGACCAGAACTCCTGGCATGTTAGTGCTGGTGCTCACAGCCGTGGGTGACTTGGTGGGGGGTCAAAATTTGAACATGGTCTTGAAATGCGGGTTTGGCACCTGGCTGCCAGGCACCCCCTCTTGGCCAGCAGTATTTGGAAGCACTCAGTTATCTTTGCCTCACCTATTGATTCTCACATGCAGTTTTCGTCAGGACCTAACAGGTCATGTGTATCTCACCTGTGGGTTATACAAAACCTAGGACCACCATTTTTCCAGATTTCTTATTAAAAAGGAACACCAGGCAAATACACATATATATAAGGAAAATTTATTTTAATCCAAAAGCAAAGTAGAAAACCTTGGAAATTGTGGACACGGTCGGTAGATTTCCTCAATCTGTATTCAAAGTTTTTGCGTAATAACTCTTTGAAAAAAAAGAAAGACCTTTTGGACCATAAGTTGAACTAAATGTGTCACATTTACAAGCAAAACTGAAGAAAGAATGTACTTTCCCTTAGAAGTGACAACTCTTGATATGCCCTGCAATTATCCAGAAAGGAGAATTTCATTTTTCAGCCGCAATCACGATACCGCAAAAGAACGAAAAGAATTCAGACTTCACTGAATAAAAAAGTTACTTTGCTAACTGTTTTATTTATATTATATATATTGTAAATTAAATGCATTAAAAATACATGTATTTATTCATTTTAAAATGTGTTAGGAACTTTGACATAAAGGTTTAGGGTTTAGTTTATGATCTATTTATATATATATAAAAAAATAAGAATATAAAAAATTGAATCACCACTTTAACATAAGGAAGCACTGCATTTATCTAGTAACATTAAAAAAATATTATCCCAAATTGTGAAGCCATGTTTAAATCAGTAAATGTTATCAATGTGATTTATAAATTCTTATAATACATTTATCTACTTGTGGTTTTGCAAATTTTGTTTCTGCAAAACATAGCAACTGTCTGTGGAGATAATGTGGTCCATATCCATGTATTGTGGGTTCAAACACTCTCTTGTGTTTTTACCCATTAATGCCATGGGTCATATTTTGTCATAGGGTCATGAGGAGAGTATGGATAGTGATCACAGGTGTTAACAATTTAAATGTCCCCATTCTGTCATCTTATATTTAATCGTCACCCACTGTGACATCACTGGGGGTGGTGATCGGTTGCTATGACAACTGAAAGTTTCTAAATAGATTCCGACACGATTTAATAAAGCACAATCTTTAATATTAAAGTTGCCATATTCTGCCATACTACTCTATTGCCGTTTATGGTAGGAATGATCAGACTCTCTAGGGCCAAAGTACCCTAGGAAGTCTAAATAATAGTGAATTTGAATAAAAAAGGTTTATAAAAACTCATAAAAACCTACAAGTCAAAAAGTCAAAAGTTAGTTATCGCCACATCTGTCAATATATAAAAACGTCTGCAGCACCACCTGCAGCAAGATGGGGAGGCGGCATCAGGGGCACAGTTATCTTGTAATTTAAAAATAGTGGGGCTCATTTACTAACGATCCACGGACCGCATTTTCGTAAGGTTTCCCCGATGATTTCTGTGTTGCGCCGCATTTAACAGGGGTTTTTGGCGCACGCAATCGGATATTGGTGCCTAGGCGCTGGCTTTCATGTGACACAAAATGGGGGGCGAGCCGTCGGACGATCCGACGAATTTAGGACAACGCACAGGATTTAACATCGCAAATTGTGTCGCAAGACGTGCACTCACATACACCGGGAAGAAGAAGGTGAACTCCGGCGGACCTCAGCGGGGAAGCAACACATGCAGGATCTCGGGCGCACGATGTTGGTGAATCGCGCCAAAGACTTCATCTTCGTCAGGGATCGCGACAGGACCGGGTAAGTAAATGTGCCCCAGTGTCTCTTCTTGCCCAATATCTGCATAGTGAACCCACTTACAAAAAAATTATCTGACATGTTACTATCGGATACGGCAGAGGGCGCTCCATTCTAGAGCTCGCCTCAGGCAGCAGAGAGTTTGAACATCAACTAAACATCAGGACATCTTAAAAAATGTCCAGGAAAGTGAAGATCTGCAGAAATGTAGAAATGGTCGGAAGAAAGTACGTATATATATATATTTACTAGGCAGAGTTGTTTATTTGTTTAGTGATCAGGGATTCTCATCTATAAATCTATAGTGCACAGGCATTATACATATAGAACATTACCTTTAGTAAAACAACCAAGAAAATGTCCACAAAAAAGATCAAAGACACTCATCATAATTACTACAGTATGTAGAAATTTCTTGGAATTGAAGATAATTTTATTAAAATCTTCTGTTTCTGTAAAATTCAAAATTCATCAAAGCTTCCTGTGTCCTCTGAAGAGATCAAACATTTCTTTGGTTCTCTTCAGCATTTTTTGGTATGTGAACCACATTTTTCTATTTTTTTAAAGTTACATGCAGTTACCTTGTCCTGGTCCAGCAATGTATTATGCTTGAAGAATATAAAAAAGCAAATGAAAAAAAAATGCAGGTAAACTTTACAATACATGTGAAGTAACTTGTACGGAGTGTTATCTGTGTGGCTGGAAAACATAAGATCTGATATAATGTCATGAAAACAGAGAGGTGGTGAAAGCTATACCTACTGAGCAGTGTATCTGCAAATCACTGTTATTTGGGAATGTCTCCTAGGGAAGACTATTAGAAATACTAGAAGATGGAAAATGAGGGAACCATTCCACATTTTACATTTTGTTTCTGAAACTTTACCTCTGAAATGTAATAAACATTGCAATGTCTTAATCAAGAATTTATTATTGATTTGGGACACAAACGATAATGACTCGATATACGGAATGGGCCGATATATCATCAAAATGTTTTATGGGAGTTGAAAAATAATTTTTTAGCAGTCTCGGAGTAACATTAAAAAACTTACCACACCAAACTAGCCAGATCACCCAAGCTCATTTATCAACATAGTATTAGTTAAAGGGGTTTGCCCATGAATGAAAAGTCTCAAATTTCAATAAACTAGTGATGTTTAAATAATAAAGTTCATTTTTAACCCCTTATTTTACAATTTTACTCAGTTTTATTGCTCTTTTAGTGCCTATCACGCCCTAGGCTGGTCGGTGCAAAATTCCAGGGTATGGGCGGGGCCTCTCTAAGCAAAAACTTCAGGAAGTCTCAGAGTGAGGTTGTCTTGAAATGGGGGCTAGAGGTAGAGAGGAGCTCAGTACAGCGTCAGACAGGAGAACAAAATGTTCTGCCTTAGACTACTTATATAGGGTCAGGTCACCAGGCAACCAAAATTGTGTACACCATGACTGATAGAGACAGGTGAAATGCTGTATTTATTTAATAACTGTTAATAAAAGAATGTGTTTTTTTTGTTATCTTGAGTACATTTAGGAATCTTGTCTTCGTAGGAATACCTGTCTAAGAAGCCAACCGGTAGCACCTATTTTTTGATGCTTAGAACGTCTTTATTATACCTTGTATGGTTTCAACAAAAAAATTTTGGCAAATAAATTTGTAATTTGTATTGAATATGCTTCTTTCAAAGAACTGCAGCAAAATTGGTACCGCCATATTTTTTGTGGCAAAACTTAGGACATGCCTGTGTTCTCATAAGCCACACCTTTTCACACAAAGCCACACCTTTAACACTAAGCCACACCTTAAGATAAGCCAGTAGCTAAAACTGGCCAAAACACATGGTAAATGTAGCTCAAGATATTTTGTTGCACATAACACCAAGCTAAAGTAATAATTTTTGATATATTTAATATATGCAGATTTTGATGATTCCGCACATTTGCTTATTCCTTTAGATTAATAACCCATCGGTAAACATATTGTGCTTCTACATCGGCAGCATTTTTCTTACAGATTACAGTACAGAGCAAGATTTGGCAAAATAAATATGAAGCCAGCCAGTGATGGACTGTTACTCATAGTAAATGGTCTTTTAGAGCCAATCTATTTCTGGTGTGGAAGGTCTGATGCTTAAACGTCTAGACAATGTATGCAATATGATAATGAGACCATCTGCAAGAGAACAGACATGTGGTGAGAGAGAATGGAAGTTAAAAAAAAAACGCTGATGAGCGTAATGGAATTATAATTTTTTTTCTAAATGATGTGCATAAAAAGACTGGTGTGATTTCTGTATGGACATGAAATATTTCTAATTCAACCCATTATATTATGTTTAATAGAATAGTGTTACAAATCAGTTAAAAGTAAAAGCAAAATGTTGAATTTGGTAATAAGGCTGCACAACTAATGAGATATGGACAAAAAAGTGTCACCATTATCGTAAGTAACTTGTGATTTAGTTCTCCGGATCTAATGGTAGGTCATCAATGTCGGATTGGTAGGAATAAAAAACCCAGAACCCTCCAACAGATCAGCTGTTCTCAGCATCTGAAAACAGAATGAAACAGGAAAAAAACAGCCTGGTTCTCAGTGTACTGGTGAGATCACATTCCTATATTTTCTTTATTTTCTTTTTCATCTCTAAAAACAAGCATGGTGAGTTGTCTCTGAAGCTGGATGATGCTTTCAGAAGGTGCCTTCCAAGTACAAACAAGAAAGGAATGTCCAAGCCATCATAAAGGACACGGGTTCTGTATCCCTGAAATATAAGTTCTTTGGTCCAAAATGTGCATATCAACCCAAGAATAAAAGCAAAAGACTCTGGCTCAAGCTGGTCATAGTGTGAGATAGTAAGACAAGTTCTGTATGGACATGGGCTGAAAGACCACTCTGCAAGGAAGACGCCAGTCCTTCAAAAGAAACAAGTAGACAGATAAATGTTTATAGATGCACACAGGAACAAAGACGTTAATATTTTGAGACATGTCATGTGGTCTGATGGAACAAAAGTGTAACTGTTTGGCAACAACCTTGTGGTGCTCAAATACCTTCATGCGCATTGTATGCCTGTTACATTACACAAGCACAGGAAGGTGAGAGCCCAACTTGTACTATTTGAATTCTATTTGTCTCATCAAGATTTACTACACTATAGTTTTTTTGTGCTTGTTTGGTTTTCTTTCCACACTTTTTGTCTTCTTCATAATGACTATTGTTACATGTAGAGGAAAAAGGGAGACGCTTGCAAGCTTGAGAAAAACGGGAGGCAGCAAGTTGTGGGATTGTTTTGCTGCAGGTGGGACTTTACAAAATAGATGTTATCATTGGAAAAGAACATTGGGGCACATTCACTGAGAGAACATACTTTATGAATCTTGCGCTCCCTGCACTGCCCCGTCACAGTGCACCACTTTTTTTTGGTGTACCTTTAAAATAGAGCTTGTGACACAATTCTGTTAAACTTTGCGTGTAAAATCTCACGCACTGTCCGACTGTGCACCGGAAAACCCCCTAATTTGTGTTACATGAAGACTAGTGCAGCTGCGCCACAAAAGGTTGCATGCGACACAAAAATGGTGCAGACACTTCTTAAATACCTGTGCAAGCAGTTTGCACCTAAAAGAGTATGTAATGTCTGACAGAAAACTGGTGCAAAGCCCTTAATAAATGTGCCCCATTATGTTGCACTACTGGAGTAACATCTCAAGATATCATTCAGGAATTCAAAGCTTGGGTACAGATGGGACTTCCAAATAGACAATGACCCGAAGCTACTGCCAAACTGGTTACAAAGTCGCTTAAGGACAACAACGTCAATGTTTTGGAGTGGCCATTATAGAGCTCTGACCTCAATCCTACTGAAAAGTATGCTGAAAAAGTAACTGAGCAAGGCGGCTACAAACAACAGTTTTGTCAGGCGGAATGGGCCCAAATTCCTACCAATTATTGTGAGATGCTTGTGGAAGGAGATCCAAAACCTTTGACCCAAGTCAAATCGTTTAAGGGCAATGGTACCAAATACTTTCCCTATCCCAATGTTTTGGCAAATATAAATAATTTTGTTAATCCTAATTAAACTAAAATAGGATTCTGATTTTACATGAGATAGTGAGAAACACAAGCATAAGTGTCTTTTTCTATAGTGTATGTAAACTTCTGTACAGTTGTAAACAACTGTATATTGAGCATTTAATATATAAAAATTATCCCCATGAAATTCTAGATTTCAGATGTTATCAATATGAGCTCACAGTATATCTGCACAATATCAAAACTTAACCACTTGGATTTTGTTCTCTATTTTCCCAGGCATTATTTCATTCTTTTGTAAAATAATGTAAAAGCTGAGAATGATTTTAATTGCAATGATCTAACATAAAACCTTGATAGAGTGGTTGGCTGAGTGGTAGATCGATAGATCGATAGTAGATTTATTAATACAAAAACCTTTAACGAACATATTTCTGCGATGTACTAGGTAGCAAATGTTTGCATTCTTTTAGAAAGTTAATTAAAAAAAAAAATTAACAATTCTTTTCAAACTGATTTCCCGATATTTACTTAAAGAGATATTCCAGAAATAACCAAAAGTAATATTCAAATGAACCATTTAAATATAAAGTAATGAGTAATAAGTTGTTTCCTGTAGCAAAATGCTGTGGAAATAAAATATAATGATGAAGCAAAATATCTACTGTCGCTTTCATTCATCCTGTGCCTTTGTTCTAGTGTTGTCGGAACAGGACAGAAGATGGCTGCCCTCTGAGCTGGTCACATGCTCTGTCCCTGCCTGGTGATCATCACTAGTTTTAGCTGTAGCTGGTTACTCTTACTAGGTTTTATGTCACAGAGGGGGTTTGGCCTCTCATGATTTGTGGGTGGAACTAACAAAAAGTGCAGAGAAGCCGCAGATTTTTCTCTGCAGGTCAATTTATGGAAGAGAGAAACGAAGATGTATGGAGGGACATGTAGTTGAAATTTCCTGGTTGACCTAAAGGACCTGTGATAATGTCCACACCCCATGATCAGCAACAATATCGCGGGTCCTTCAGCCACCAATAAAATCTATCTAAAATAGTATAATGGACATGGCAGGAGGTCATGAACATGTGATCAGACTGTGAAGCAACTCTGCAGGATACCATGTAAATCCAATACAGATGAAATTTTTTTCTAGCTCTCACATTCACAAGCAATTATTTCTATTAGTTCCAGCACATAATGGGGCACATTTACTTACCCGGACCCTCTGAGTTCCCGAAAGTGTATTGTCCGTCCAGAATGCACTCTGTCGCGATTCACTTAGATCATGCGCCCGGTTTCCTGCATCTGTCGCTTCCCTGCCTGAGGTCCGCCGGAGTTCACCATCTAATTTTGAAGTTAAATACCGCAGTTTGCCACGCCCCCTGATTTGTGCTGCATGAAAGCCGGCGTGATTGCGCCAAAATACGATCACGTGCACCAAAAACCCCTTTCAAATCCCTGTCCCAGCGACGCTAAATGGAAAACGTCGTGATGTCCGATAAAAGTTCAGAATGTGGAGCCCCAATAATATGTGAAATCTATGGGCACCTTAGCGCAAGAGAAAATCCTGAAGTAAAATAAGATGCAATTAGCTGTTGTCTTCCACTGAGCTTTCATAAATTATCATTTCCTTCTCCTTTCTTATCTGACTAAGTGATGGCTTTGTGGCAGTGGTCACATGTTATCTACTGTCTGTTTGTGTCTCACATGAACAAGCACAGCTCCTGCTCCGCTCCATTCACACTGCATACATAGAATGCCAGTAGATGCCAGTCTCCTTTGCCTTATTTCTGATATTCAGAGACTTTTATAAGAAATGTTCATTTATCTTTTCACAGACTTGCAAGAGGAAAAACTGGGCAGTGAGTGAGTGTTATACACTGATGGGGGTATTTAAGAGAGGGGGCTTAGCTGAGGAAAGGAGGATTTAGACCTGTGCTCGATCAATGCTGTGAGATTGGAGGCGAATGGGCATGGTTTTAAATACAATTAAAATTGTCAAAGATTCACATGACTTGTATGCTCACTACTGTGAGATGGCTGGTCCTGGGCTGGAGAAGATGGTCCATTACTGCCCTCCTAACAATAAAAAGCCTAATTTGCATTTTATATATACAACAGCACTGGTTTATTGGGAACAATGGTTGCTAGAAAAATATTCCATCTGCAGTTGAAATAAAAGAATAATCCCAGTGATACATTACCTGAAATTTATCTCATGCAGAACTGCAAACTTAACCATCTAGAAGAAATATAAGTAGATAAGACTCTAGACGGGTAAACTAAATTTTTAAAAAAAACATACCGGTCAAAAGAAGTTTAATGGGCCATAAAAAGGTGAAGGCACAAATATTGGTATTGTTTATAAAGATTGAACAGAAGCCTAATCTTTGAAAATTGTTAAAAGGGAATCTTTGACCATACAAAGATTTGAGTATGCTTATACAGGTGTGTGTTGTGCAAAATGGATTTATATTTCAGGATTGTAGCTGAAAGGACAAAAAAAGTGGAAAAAACTGCTGATGACCTATATAGAAATACACAAACAAAAACAATTATGGTATCCCTACCTCAGGCCCGGCGCCAGCACCCGGCCAACCCGGGCAAGTGCCGGGGCCCCGGGGTACTGGAGGGGCCCACTCGGGCCCCCGGATCAATTGTACCAGTGTCGCTATAAGACCCGGGTGTGTCCGCAGGGGGAGGGGACGCAGTGTGGCCACTGGAGGGCGGTCCAAGGAGGGGCCCACTAAAACCTGGAGCCGGCCCTGCCCTACCTCCCAAAAAAGCTGATCTATCAAAACAAAAATAATTATCTTGTACAGTGAAAAAAAACATCCAATTACCCAATTTTTCCCCATTTTCACACTAACAATTGTATAAAATAAAAATCTAAATGGTTATCCAATTTTTAAAATGTTATAAACCAAAAGGTAGTCAAAAGATTTTGTTCTGCAAAGTAGTTTAATGTTTTTTTTAAGACAAAAAACAAAACTATATAAATCTGAAATCTGGAAAAAGAGTTGGCGCTCTGCAATTTTTGTCAGTTCAATAGAGATTAATGGAGCAGAACGGTCATGCATGGCCATCTGCTCCATTAGACTGATGGATCGACAAGGGGTACGACTAGAGATGAGCGAACATGCTCGTCCGAGCTTGATGCTCGGTCGAGCATTAGGGTACTCGAAACTGCTCGTTGCTCGGACGAATACTTCGCCCGCTCGAGAAAATGGCAGCTCCCGCCGTTTTGCTTTTTGGCGGCCAGAAACAGAGCCAATCACAAGCCAGGAGACTCTGCACTCCACCCAGCATGACGTGGTACCCTTACACGTCGATAGCAGTGGTTGGCTGGCCAGATCAGGTGACCCTGGGATAGACTAGCCGCTGCCCGCGCTGCTCGGATCATTCTGTGTCTGGATGCCGCTAGGGAGAGAGCTGCTGCTGGTCAGGGAAAGCGTTAGGGTGTTCTATTAGCTTACTGTTAGGCAGGAGTGATTCTCAAAGAACCCAACAGCCCTTCTTAGGGCTACAATAACGTTCTACTTTTTTTATTTTAATTTGCATCTAGTACCATTTTGTGAGGAATTAGCAGGGGGACTTGCTACCGTTGTGTTTAGCTCTTAGTGGCACACATATCCATAGCAAAGACCGAAGTGGGAAAATTTAGTAGGGGTTGGATTTCAATTAGGCACTAACTCAGTGTCATCTCATCTGGCATAGTAGTGTGCTTTGATACTTGGCTAGAAAATAGCCATAGGAGAATACAAAGAGCTTACTTACGCATACAGTAGCGTTCTATATATTTGATTTCTGGTTGATCTGCTGGTGGCTGTACTTTCTGCAGTGCATGTACTAGCCAATTCTGAGCAATTTGTAGTGAGACTTGCGACCGCTGTGTTCTGCGCTTAGTGACGCACATATCCATAGCAAAGACCGAAGTGGGAAAATTTAGTAGGGGTTGGATTTCAATTAGGCACTAACTCAGTGTCATCTCATCTGGCATAGTAGTGTGCTTTGATACTTGGCTAGAAAATAGCCATAGGAGAATACAAAGAGCTTACTTACGCATACAGTAGCGTTCTATATATTTGATTTCTGGTTGATCTGCTGGTGGCTGTACTTTCTGCAGTGCATGTACTAGCCAATTCTGAGCAATTTGTAGTGAGACTTGCGACCGCTGTGTTCTGCGCTTAGTGACGCACATATCCATAGCAAAGACCGAAGTGGGAAAATTTAGTAGGGGTTGGATTTCAATTAGGCACTAACTCAGTGTCATCTCATCTGGCATAGTAGTGTGCTTTGATACTTGGCTAGAAAATAGCCATAGGAGAATACAAAGAGCTTACTTACGCATACAGTAGCGTTCTATATATTTGATTTCTGGTTGATCTGCTGGTGGCTGTACTTTCTGCAGTGCATGTACTAGCCAATTCTGAGCAATTTGTAGTGAGACTTGCGACCGCTGTGTTCTGCGCTTAGTGACGCACATATCCATAGCAAAGACCGAAGTGGGAAAATTTAGTAGGGGTTGGATTTCAATTAGGCACTAACTCAGTGTCATCTCATCTGGCATAGTAGTGTGCTTTGATACTTGGCTAGAAAATAGCCATAGGAGAATACAAAGAGCTTACTTACGCATACAGTAGCGTTCTATATATTTGATTTCTGGTTGATCTGCTGGTGGCTGTACTTTCTGCAGTGCATGTACTAGCCAATTCTGAGCAATTTGTAGTGAGACTTGCGACCGCTGTGTTCTGCGCTTAGTGACGCACATATCCATAGCAAAGACCGAAGTGGGAAAATTTAGTAGGGGTTGGATTTCAATTAGGCACTAACTCAGTGTCATCTCATCTGGCATAGTAGTGTGCTTTGATACTTGGCTAGAAAATAGCCATAGGAGAATACAAAGAGCTTACTTACGCATACAGTAGCGTTCTATATATTTGATTTCTGGTTGATCTGCTGGTGGCTGTACTTTCTGCAGTGCATGTACTAGCCAATTCTGAGCAATTTGTAGTGAGACTTGCGACCGCTGTGTTCTGCGCTTAGTGACGCACATATCCATAGCAAAGACCGAAGTGGGAAAATTTAGTAGGGGTTGGATTTCAATTAGGCACTAACTCAGTGTCATCTCATCTGGCATAGTAGTGTGCTTTGATACTTGGCTAGAAAATAGCCATAGCAATAGGATAGCATTGTTTGGTTTTAAAAACTCAAAAAAAAACAAAAAACACAAAAAAAAACACAAAAAAAAACAAAAAAAAGTTAAAAAAAAAATAAAGTTATAACTCTCATTTTAAAAATGTTTAACCCGAGGGCTAGGGGTAGAGGACGAGGGCGGGGACGTGGGCGTCCAACTACTGCAGGGGTCAGAGGCCGTGGTCCTGGGCGGGGTGAGACACCACCTGCTGATGAGGGAGCAGGGGAACGCCGCAGAGCTACACTCCCTAGGTTCATGTCTGAAGTTACTGGGACTCGTGGTAGAGCACTGTTGAGGCCAGAACAGTGCGAACAGGTGATGTCGTGGATTGCTGACAATGCTTCGAGCAATTTGTCCACCACCAGTCAGTCTTCCACGCAGTCCACCCATGTCACCGAAATCGCCACTCCTCCAGCTCCTGCACCTCAGCCTCCTCCCCCCCAGTCTGCCCCCTCCCAGGAAAATTTGGCATTTGAACCGGCATACTCTGAGGAACTGTTTTCTGGACCCTTCCCACAGTCACAAACCACTTGTCCGGTTGCTGCTGAGCAATTTTCCGATGCCCAGGTTTTCCACCAGTCACAGTCTGTGGGTGATGATGACCTTCTTGACGTAGTGGAAGTGTGTAAAGAGGTGTCCGACGATGAGGAGACACGGTTGTCAGACAGTGGGGAAGTTGTTGTCAGGGCAGGAAGTCCGAGGGGGGAGCAGACTGAGGGATCGGAGGATGATGAGGTGACAGACCCAAGCTGGGTTGAGAGGCCGGGTGAACACAGTGCTTCTGAGACGGAGGAGAGTCCTCGACCAGAACAGGTTGGAAGAGGCAGTGGTGGGGCCAGACGGAGAGGCAGGGCCAGAGCTGGTGCATCAGCGCCAAATGTGTCAACTAGTGAAGCTCCCGTGGCGAGGGCTCTTGCGGCGAGGGCTAGATCTTCAGAAGTCTGGAGGTTCTTTAAGGAAACACCGGATGACCGACGGACTGTGGTGTGCAACATTTGCCAAACCAGGCTCAGCAGGGGTTCCACCACTACTAGCTTAACTACCACCAGTATGCGCAGGCATATGAATGCTAAACACCCCACTCAGTGGCAACAAGCCCGTTCACCTCCGGCCGTGCACACCACTGCTCCTTCCCCTGTGTCAGCTGATAGTCAGCCCCCTGCCCAGGACCCTGCCACAAAAACCCCATCGTCGCCTCCACGATCCTCCACAGCATCCACCAGCGTTCAGCTCTCCATACCCCAGACGCTGGAGCGGAAACGCAAATATAGTGCAACCCACCCGCACGCCCAAGCCCTTAATGTGCACATTTCCAGATTGCTAAGCCTGGAGATGCTGCCCTATAGGCTAGTAGAGACCGAGGCCTTTCGCAGCCTCATGGCGGCGGCCGCCCCTCGGTATTCGGTCCCCAGCCGCCACTACTTTTCCCGATGTGCCGTCCCAGCCCTGCACCAGCACGTGTCAGACAACATAATCCGTGCCCTGACCAACGCCGTTTCTGACAAGGTCCACCTGACCACGGACACGTGGACGAGTGCTGCCGGGCAGGGCCACTATATATCTCTGACGGCACATTGGGTTAACTTGGTGGAGGCTGGGACCGAGTCTGACCCTGGGGCTGCTCATATACTGCCGACGCCGAGGATTGCGGGGCCTACCTCGGTCCAGGTGTTTCAGGCCTACTATGCCTCCTCCTCCACCTCCTCCTCCGAACTACCATCCGTGGGCACGGCGCCATCAGTCGGTAGCTCTAGGCACAGTAGCAGTGCCGTCGCTAAGCGACAGCAGGCGGTGCTCAAACTGCTGAGCCTAGGCGACAAAAGGCACACCGCCCAAGAGCTATTACAGGGCATCACGGCGCAGACTGATCTGTGGCTGGCACCGCTGAACCTCAAGCCGGGAATGGTTGTGTGTGACAACGGCCGTAACCTGGTGGCGGCTCTGCAACTCGGCAGACTGACACATGTGCCATGCCTGGCCCATGTGTTAAATCTGATAGTTCAGCGTTTCCTCAAGACATACCCCAATCTGTCTGATTTGCTCACGAAGGTGCGCCGCATCTGTGCGCATTTCAGGAAGTCCAGCCCAGATGCTGCCACTCTCAGGGCAGCGCAGCGCCGCCTCCAACTGCCCGCTCACCGACTGTTGTGCGACGTGCCCACGAGGTGGAATTCAACACTGACCATGTTATCCAGAGTTTACCAGCAGCGCAGAGCGATTGTAGACTGCCAGATGTCAACTTCCACCAGAACTGGTAGTCAGGTCAGTCAGCTTCCTCAAGTCTACAATGAGGAGTGGACGTGGATGTCTGATATCTGTCAGGTGCTGAGTAACTTTGAGGAGTCAACACAGATGGTCAGTGGCGATGCCGCCATCATCAGCCTCACCATCCCGCTGCTTGGCCTGTTGAAAAACTCTCTGGTCAGCATGAAGTCGGAAGCTTTGCGCTCGTCACAAGAGACAGGGGAAGAATATTCCCTTGTTGATAGCCAAAGCACCCTCAGGTCTGTTTCTCAGCGCATATCGGAGGAGGTGGAGGTGGAGGAGGATGAGGAGGAAGAGGAGGAGAATGTTGGCGAGACACAAGAGGGGACCATTGTTGAGTCCTTTACTGTTCAGCGTGTATGGGCAGAAGAAGAGGAGTTGGAGGAGTTGGAGGAGGAGGAAATGGACAGTCAGGCCAGTGAGGGGAGTGAATTCTTACGCGTTGGTACTCTGGCGCATATGGCAGATTTCATGCTAGGCTGCCTATCCCGTGACCCTCGCGTTCAAAGAATTTATTCCAGCACCGATTACTGGGTGTTCACTCTCCTGGACCCACGGTACAAGCAAAATCTTTCCACTCTCATCCCTGCAGAGGAAAGGAGTGTGAGAATGCATGAATACCAGCAGGCCCTGGTGCACAAGCTGAAACAGTATTTCCCTTCTGACAGCGCTAGCGGCAGAGTGCGTAGTTCTGCGGGACAAGTAGCGAGGGAGAGTAGGCGAGCAGGCAGCTTGTCCAGCACTGGCAAGGGTACGCTTTACAAGGCTTTTGCCAGCTTTATGTCACCCCAGCAAGACACTGTCACCTGTCCCCAGTCTCGGCAGAGTAGGGCTGATCTTTACAGAAAGATGGTGAGGGAGTACGTAGCTGACCATACCATCGTCCTAAATGATCACACAGCTCCCTACAACTACTGGGTTTCAAAGCTGGACATGTGGCACGAACTGGCGCTGTACGCCTTGGAGGTTCTTGCCTGCCCTGCCGCTAGCGTCTTGTCCGAGCGGGTTTTCAGTGCAGCTGGTGGCATCATCACCGATAAGCGTACACGCCTGTCGACTGACAGCGCTGACAGGCTGACGCTTATTAAAATGAATAAAGGCTGGATTTCTCAGAATTTCCAATCTCCACCAGGTGAAGGAAGCTCAACCTGAATAATTGATCCACTCCTCCTCCTCCTCATTTTCCTCCTTCTCCTCCTCTTTGTACAGTAAAGCAGAGGAAAATGGCTATTTTTTGACAGGGCCCACTGGCTCTTGCTATAGTACTTCATGCATTTAATTTTTCTGGAGGGCCACCTACCCGGTCCTCTGTTTGAAACAATTTTTGTGAGTGCCACATACAGGCACTCAATCTATTCCATTTTACTGCAGGGCCACCTACCTGCTCCTCTGGTTTGAAACATTTTTGGGACTGCCACATACAGGCACTCAATCTATTCCATTTTACTGGAGGGCCACCTACCTGCTCCTCTGGTTTGAAAATTTTTGGGACTGCCACATATAGGCACTCAATCTATTCCATTTTACTGCAGGGCCACCTACCTGCTCCTCTGGTTTGAAACATTTTTGGGACTGCCACATACAGGCACTCAATCTATTCCATTTTACTGGAGGGCCACCTACCTGCTCCTCTGGTTTGAAAAATTTTTGGGACTGCCACATACAGGCACTCAATCTATTCCATTTTACTGCAGGGCCACCTACCTGCTCCTCTGGTTTGAAACATTTTTGGGACTGCCACATACAGGCACTCAATCTATTCCATTTTACTGCAGGGCCACCTACCTGCTCCTCTGGTTTGAAAAATGTTTGGGACTGCCACATACAGGCACTATCCAAATTAAATTGTCTCCATAGCAGCCTCCACACGTTGTCTCCATTGCTACCTCCAAAAGTCGTCCATATAGCTGCCTCCATACATCGTCCCTTTATCAAACGAGGTGTGTCAGGCAGAAATTTGGGTTGTTTTCATGGATTCCACATCAAAGTTGTTAACTTTGTCGCCACCCTGCTGTGTTATCCACAAAATATACTGGCAAACTTTTACCATTTAGGGATATTATTTCAGCGCTTCTTGCGCATCTGTTTACATTCCCCTCACCCGGCATATCCTAAACTTATAAGAACGCTACTACACTTGATCTTATACAAAAGGTTCTTAGAAGTGCTGTTTGGGGAGTAGCCTAGAGACAGGGGCTTGAATTGGCGAAAGCTCGCCTGGCAGCGGAGCGCCAGCTCCATGCGCATCATGCGCTTCTTGCGCATCTGTTTACATTCCCCTCACCCGCCATATCCCAAACTTATAAGAACGCTACTACACTTAACTTGGTGCAGGCTGGGACCGAGTCTGACCCTGGGGCTGGTCATATACTGCCGACGCAGAGAATTGCGGGGCCTACCTCGGTCCAGGTCTCAAAGGCCTACTATACCTCCTCCCACCCCTCCTCCACCTCCTCCTCCTCCGAATTACCATCCGTGGGCATGGCGCCATCAGTCGGTAGCTCTAGGCACAGCAGCAGTGCCGTCGCTAAGCGACAGCAGGCGGTGCTGAAACTGCTGAGCCTAGGCGATAAAAGGCACACCGCCCAAGAGCTATTACAGGGCATTCCACATCAAAGTTGTTAACTTTGTCGCCACCCTGCTGTGTAATCCACAAAATATACTTGCAAACTTTTACCATTTAGGGATATTATTTCAGCGCTTCTTGCGCATCTGTTTACATTCCCCTCACCCGCCATATCCTAAACTTATAAGAACGCTACTACACTTGATCTTATACAAAAGGTTCTTAGAAGTGCTGTTTGGGGAGTAGCCTAGAGACAGGGGCTTGGATTGGCAAAAGCTCGCCTGGCTGCAGAGCGCCAGCTCCATCCCAAGATCCAACTAACATAGTTGCAGCACCTTTAATCTACTACTAGTTCACTGCCTCCATAATAATAATAATAATAATCTTTATTTATATAGCGTCATCATATTCTGTAGCGCTTTACAAATCATAGGAAACAAATACAAATGTAATGTAACAGAGCACAACATTTGTATGGAACAACAGGAGTGAGGTCCCTGCTCGCCAGAGCTTACGGTTTATGAAGATGATGGGGTAACACGAGGTAAAAGAATATTTAATGGTCAAGCCATTCTTCTTAGGGAATAGAAAAAAATATAATAAATGGAATTGCTGTCGCTTGAACCACTCAGCCGTCATCTTATATACCAGGTCCAGGGTGAATGGGACTGCAGAGAAGTCTGGTGCCTGTTGGTTGCTGGATAACAGATGGGAGGACGACACAGGACGGGTTAGTAGAAGAGTTAAAACTTCATGCAGTTAATGAGTGTTATAGGCTTGCCTAAAGAAATGGGTTTTAAGAGCACGTTTGAAACTTTGGAGGTTAGGTATTAGTCTGATAGTCCAGGGCAGAGCATTCCATAGAATTGGTGCAGCTCTAGAGAAGTCTTGGAGACGCGAGTGGGAGGTCCGCACTAGGGTAGAGGTTAATCTAAGATCACTGGCGGATCTAAGAGCACGGGTTGGGCGATAGACTGAGATAAGAGAGGAGAGGTAGGGGGGTGCAGCATTATACAGAGCTTTATGGATGAGGGTTATTATTATTTTAAACTGTATTCGAAAGGAGACTGGCAGCCAGTGCAGCGACTGGCATGAACTGTAAGCATACATGGTCCCCTTATCAAACGAGCTGTGTCAGGCAGAATTTTGGGTTGTTTTCATGGCTTCCATGTTAACTTTGTCGCCACCCTGCTGTGTAATCCACAAAATATACTGGCAAACTTTTATCATGTACCGATATTATTTGAGCGCTTCTTGCTCACCTCCTTTGGTTCCTCTCTGACACCCATTGGTTTGAAGCCTGAGTCCAATTAGGGTATGTCGCCATGCCACTCTCTAGCCTGCTGCCGCTGCCTCTGCCTCTGCATGCCGTCCCCTATAGTGTCAGGGTCAATTATTGGATGTTTTACATGCTATCTAGCTTCATTCTGTCACTCTGTCATGGCCATGCTGTTGCCCATAATTTTGGCATAATGGTGCGATTAAGCAGCCTCAGAGGCATCCATGCATGCTGCCCCTGCTGTTTCCTGTCCATTTCCGTGGTGTTTCCATCCTTTTCTGAGGTTCCCAGGTGTTTGGCCAAGCTTCCCTGTGCAGAGCCTTGGTCCCCTTGAAAAATGCTCGAGTCTCCCATTGACTTCAATGGGGTTCGTTATTCGAGACGAGCACTCGAGCATCGGGAAAAGTTCGTCTCGAATAACGAGTACCCGAGCATTTTAGTGTTCGCTCATCTCTAGGTACGACATGTAGGACCCCATCAGACCCCTTGTTTTTGTGATCTGTGGGGGTCTCATCACTGAGACCCCCACTGATCAGCAAGTTAGGCATAGGGGCTAACTTGCATTCCTGGAAAAACCCCTTTAAGGCAGTACACATATGACTGAATAACATATAAACTACACGGAAACAGGAAAAATCAGGGAACTCAAGGACTCAGAAATGTAAATAAAAGAAACACATATAAAGACAGGGGGGGGGGGGTACTTACCAAGACTTTATCAGCCACGTTTGTGCCGCAGAAGCCCTTTAATAAGCACATGATTATTTTCCCCTTTCCGCCACTACCACACCAGGAGAGTATGGAGGGGTGTAAATGGGTGTGTGTGGTCGTCGGGGGAGTAGGGTGGTGAGGGGTGTTCCTGTCCCCCAGCAAAAGCAATTGCTGCAGCTAGCGACTTCTCAAAAGTGTATCGGTCACCCAATACATCAAGATGACAGTCAGAATTTTTTGTACTTTTCCTGACCTTTTAAATATAAATAAAACTTGTATTTGGGCACAGCAAATAAAATATTTTTTAATAATGCAGATTTCTATTTTGAATGATGTAATCAGATTGAGAGGAGTATGCTAATGGATTCACTGTTCTTTAACACAAGCAAATGGAAAAGTAGATGTTTTGTATTTAGCACTTACCAGGAAAATGTTTGTTTGTCCTAAAAGCAATGATTAGTCATACTTATTTCAAATGGAGTTCACATTGAAATCAAGGCAAGGCAGCTAATAGACATTGTTAGAGAAAGTGCATAATGCTGTGTTCACTATATTAAATACTGTGGATCAAGCTAATTTAAAAAACATTTTTAACTTTTTTAAAGTGATAAAATAAATACAAAACCATCAATGGATGCATCACACTATTTCTATTCACCAGTTTTTTTGAGGCAAATGGTTTTTAATTAATCAGAATAGTTGAGCTGCTACTGTAGGGACCATCCAGCCATTCAAATGATTTAACAAGGGTTACTACAGTTTGTAGACTTACTTCAGAAAGTAGGCCAATAAAATTGTAACCCCTTGCAGATCACTAAAGAAGAGCAGTGCAGTGAGGATGTAGTTTTTTTGTTTTTATCAACACTTTAACTTTATTTGTCTTTTAGTTTCATGTATGCTGTGGACTACTTCAGATTCACTGGGCCACGTCTATGACTAGGATAATTTTATTTTTTTTAAATGTGTGACATGGGTGTGTTAAGGAGAGAGACCATTACTTATCAAACTCCTAGCTCTAGGTGCAGAACAGGTACATCCATCAGAGCATAAGACATTATAATAAAAATGTTATTATTTTTCGATACACTTCAGAAACAATATTATGCAGAACAGTATGTCTACTGGTCATCCTACCAGCAAGTAAGTTAATCAACAATCCAAAGTTGTGTGAGTAACTGGAAAACATATTAATTACTGCAAGCTTAATAAATGGAGGGAGTATTTATTTTTCACCTCCCATGGGCATAAACATGTAGCAAAAGTCAAAATGTTGCCTGAGTTTCCCATCTGCGGATCACTGAGGCAGAAATTATACCCGGTAAGCAGACTCATAATAATGTTCTCTTACTTTCGAGTAAGCTCAGAACAGAATCCGCACAGATGCCTGCAGAGCAATATGAACATTATGTAAAGTTATTTTACCATGAATATTTAGTGATGATTTTAATGGTTTTACAAGGCGCATTTCTTAACTGCAAACAACAGAAAATTTTGTGATTTGTGACCAGACACTGACTCTTTACTTCTTCAACATAAACCAGGAAGAAATAAATGTAGTAGCATCAATAATATTTGTCCATATCTGCTTGGTTCTTAAAGGAAATCTACCATTTGTTTTTATGCAGTGTGAACCAAACATACCTTGAGAATGCTGTAGCTACACCGATGCAGAAACATATCTTGTTTAAGCCCTTTCCGAGTGGTTTTGCTCAAAAAACAATTATAAAATCCTTGGAAAAGCATGGTTGCCGTTCATAAACACATTACATGGAGCTTCCTGAACTGTCCAGACATGACTAATCAACCCTGAGCTGGATGACTTATACACAGCAGCTGGGGAATGGTGCAGTGATTGATTACTTTCTGCCTGTCAGGGACAACACAGTGAATATATCATTCTCTAAAGTAGTGCATAACTAGGATAAGAAGAAAAGTGCTGAGGAACTACAGGAGCATCAGGGCCTCATTATCATAATTTTATAATTGTTTTTTTCAACAAAACCACTCAATTCAGGGATTAAATAAGATATGTTTCTGCATCAGTGTAACTACAGCATTCTCAAGGTATGTTTGGTCCATAATGGATTAAAGTAAATTTCCTTTAAGGGGAATTAATCCAGAAGTTATTGAATCTATGGCCTGGAAACATCAAAATAAAATTAAAAAAACTGAATGGTTCTTATCCAACTGGTAATAAGAATAGGAATTTAAATTGTTTATGTTTAAGGCTCCTGAAAATTAATAGAAAAAACTCAGTCCACTGGGTTCACTGGGATATGTCTACAGTATAAGTAAATAGGAGTTGCCCATAGACATGAAGGACACAAGGTGCCTGAAGGACACAAAATGCATAACAATCTTGTAAGAACATATTGTGAGCTCTTTCAGACATATTGTGTTGCTCTTTCACTATGTCCCCACTTCTGTGAGGTTACAATATTACAATTCTTTGACCAAAGCCATAACTTTAGAGAAAACCACAATTTTGGTCCAACAGCTAACTTTCCTGTTCTCCTTCTCCCCCAAATACATGCAACCTCATTTAGAAAAGACCTTGCAACTTACTTTGGGTTCCATAACCCAAATACTAGTAGATTTTTCTCACTAGCACCAGGGTCTGCATGATAAAAGTTGAGTAAATAGGTAATCAGCTCATGTTATGTTGGCTCTGTCTACTAATTCAATATAAAAAAAAAAATTCCTTAGTGCTACTTGGGGAACAATTTAGATCTATGTGTTAATCTTCTACAAATATGTATAAAGTCCTGGATGTAAGTGAAAAACAAACCTGACCTTTATGCTTCACTTCTTGCTGATAACAGTCAGCTAACTCTGTACCCGACACAGATAAGGCTAAGTATGCGATAAAAATAGAAGTGTGGTAAACAGTCAAACCATGGGGGTCACATTTTTATTAGTAACATTAGGGATCCCAAGGGGCCCCATCTTCCATACTTTCATTACCTAAGTCTACAGCGCTTCATTTCACCACTGGAAGATTTTTTAGAAGACACAAAATGAGTTACAGGGTTTAGAAGAAGACAGTCTCATTTGCAGGGTCAGCTCCAGGTTTCACCAGGCCCCTGGGCAACAGAGCCTCAGTGGGCACCTCTGCAGTGAACTCACATGGCGGCATTAAAAATTGAGAAACTAAAACAACCTTCTGTTCCCTAAAATATTCCCTAGTTTTCATCCCAAACACCCGCCTCATGGTTATTTTATATACAGCCCTCTCATGGTTATTTTGTATACAGCCCTCTCATGGTTATTTTATATACAGCCCTCTCATGGTTATTTTATACACATCCCCCTCATGGTTATTATTAGAGATGAGCGAGCACTAAAATGCTCGGGTACTCGTTATTCGAGACGAACTTTTCCCGATGCTCGAGTGCTCGTTTCGAGTAACGAGCCCCATTGAAGTCAATGGGAGACTCGAGCATTTTTCAAGGGGACCAAGGCTCTGCACAGGGAAGCTTGGCCAAACACCTGGGAACCTCAGAAAAGGATGGAAACACCACGGAAATGGACAGGAAACAGCAGGGGCAGCATGCATGGATGCCTCTGAGGCTGCTTAATCGCACCATTATGCCAAAATTATGGGCAACAGCATGGCCATGACAGAGTGACAGAATGAAGCTAGATAGCATCTAAAACATCCAATAATTGACCCTGACACTATAGGGGACGGCATGCAGAGGCAGCGGCAGCAGCGGCAGGCTAGAGAGTGGCATGGCGACATACCCTAAATGGACTCAGGCTTCCAACCAATGGGTGGCAGAGAGGAACCAAAGGAGGTGAGCAAGAAGCGCTCAAATAATATCGGTACATGATAAAAGTTTGCCAGTATATTTTGTGGATTACACAGCAGGGTGGCGACAAAGTTAACAAGTTTGATGTGGAAGCCATGAAAACAACCCAAAATTCTGCCTGACACAGCTCGTTTGATAAGGGGACCATGTATGGAGGCAGTGAACTAGTAGTAGATTAAAGGTGCTGCAGTTAAAACTATGTTAGTTGGATCTTGGCATGGAGCTGGCGCTCCGCTGCCAGGCGAGCTTTCGCCAATCCAAGCCCCTGTCTCTAGGCTACTCCCCAAACAGCACTTCTAAGAACCTTTTGTATAAGATCAAGTGTAGTAGCGTTCTTATAAGTTTGGGATATGGCGGGTGAGGGGAATGTAAACATCTGCGCAAGAAGCGCTGAAATAATATCCGTAAATGAAAAAAGTTTGCCAGTATATTTTGTGGCTTACACAGCACGGTGGCGACAAAGTTAACAAGTTTGATGTGGAATGCCCTGTAATAGCTTTTGGGCGGTGTGCCTTTTATCAACTAGGCTCAGCAGTTTGAGCACCGCCTGCTGTCGCTTAGCGACGGCATTGCTGCTGTGCCTAGAGCTACCGACTGATGGCGCCATGCCCACGGATGGTAATTCGGAGGAGGAGGAGGTGGAGGAGGGGTGGGAGGAGGAGGAGGCATAGTAGGCCTGAAACACCTGGACCGAGGTAGGCCCCGCAATCCTCTGCGTCGGCAGTATATGACCAGCCCCAGGGTCAGACTCGGTCCCAGCCTGCACCAAGTTAAGTGTAGTAGCGTTCTTATAAGTTTGGAATATGGCGGGTGAGGGGAATGTAAACAGATGCGCAAGAAGCGCTGAAATAATATCCGTAAATGGTAAAAGTTTGCCAGTATATTTTGAGGATTACACAGCAGGGTGGCGACAAAGTTAACATGGAAGCCATGAAAACAATCCAAAATTCTGCCTGACACAGCTCGTTTGATAAGGGGACCATGTATGGAGGCAGTGAACTAGTAGTAGATTAAAGGTGCTGCAGTTAAAACTATGTTAGTTGGATCTTGGCATGGAGCTGGCGCTCCGCTGCCAGGCGAGCTTTCGCCAATCCAAGCCCGTGTCTCTAGGCTACTCCCCAAACAGCACTTCTAAGAACCTTTTGTATAAGATCAAGTGTAGTAGCGTTCTTATAAGTTTAGGATATGGCGGGTGAGGGGAATGTAAACAGATGCGCAAGAAGCGCTGAAATAATATCCGTAAATGGTAAAAGTTTGCCAGTGTATTTTGTGGATAACACAGCAGGGTGGCGACAAAGTTAACAACTTTGATGTGGAATCCATGAAAACAACCCAAATTTCGGCCTGACACACCTCGTTTGATAAAGGGACGATGTATGGAGGCAGCTATATGGACGACTTTTGGAGGTAGCAATGGAGACAACGTGTGGAGGCTGCTATGGAGACAATTCAATTTGGATAGTGCCTGTATGTGGCAGTCCAAAAAAGTTTTCAAACCAGAGGAGCAGGTAGGTGGCCCTCCATAAAAATGGAATAGATTGAGTGCCTGTATGTGGCAGTCCAAAAAAGTTTTCAAACCAGAGGAGCAGGTAGGTGGCCCTCCATAAAAATGGAATAGATTGAGTGCCTGTATGTGGCAGTCCAAAAAAGTTTTCAAACCAGAGGAGCAGGTAGGTGGCCCTCCATAAAAATGGAATAGATTGAGTGCCTGTATGTGGCAGTCCAAAAAAGTTTTCAAACCAGAGGAGCAGGTAGGTGGCCCTCCATAAAAATGGAATAGATTGAGTGCCTGTATGTGGCAGTCCAAAAAAGTTTTCAAACCAGAGGAGCAGGTAGGTGGCCCTCCATAAAAATGGAATAGATTGAGTGCCTGTATGTGGCACTCCCAAAAAAGTTTTCAAACCAGAGGAGCAGGTAGGTGGCCCTCCATAAAAATGGAATAGATTGAGTGCCTGTATGTGGCACTCCCAAAAATTGTTTAGAACAGAGGACCGGGTCGGTGGCCCTCCATAAAAATTAAATGCATAAAGTACTATAGCTAGAGCCAGTGGGCCCTGTCAAAAAATAGCCAGTTTCCTCTGCTTTACTGTACAAAGAGGAGGAGAAGGAGGAAAATGAGGAGGAGGAGGAGTGGATAAATTATTCAGGTTGAGCTTCCTTCACCTGGTGGAGATTGGAAATTAGGAGAAATCCAGGCTTTATTCATCTTGATAAGCATCAGCCTGTCAGCGCTGTCAGTCGACAGGCGTGTACGCTTATCGGTGATGATGCCACCAGCTGCACTGAAAACCCGCTCGGACAAGACGCTAGCGGCAGGGCAGGCAAGAACCTCCAAGGCGTACAGCGCCAGTTCGTGCCACATGTCCAGCTTTGAAACCCAGTAGTTGTAGGGAGCTGTGTGATCATTTAGGACGATGGTATGGTCAGCTACGTACTCCCTCACCATCTTTCTGTAAAGATCAGGCCTACTCTGCCGAGACTGGGGACAGGTGACAGTGTCTTGCTGGGGTGACATAAAGCTGGCAAAAGCCTTGTAAAGCGTACCCTTGCCAGTGCTGGACAAGCTGCCTGCTCACCTACTCTCCCTCGCTACTTGTCCCGCAGAACTACGCACTCTGCCGCTAGCGCTGTCAGAAGGGAAATACTGTTTCAGCTTGTGCACCAGGGCCTGCTGGTATTCATGCATTCTCACACTCCTTTCCTCTCCAGGGATGAGAGTGGAAAGATTTTGCTTGTACCGTGGGTCCAGGAGAGTGAACACCCAGTAATCGGTGCTGGAATAAATTCTTTGAACGCGAGGGTCACGGGATAGGCAGCCTAGCATGAAATCTGCCATATGCGCCAGAGTACCAACGCGTAAGAATTCACTCCCCTCACTGGCCTGACTGTCCATTTCCTCCTCCTCCAACTCCTCCAACTCCTCTTCTTCTGCCCATACACGCTCAACAGTGAAGGACTCAACAATGGTCCCCTCTTGTGTCTCGCCAACATTCTCCTCCTCCTCATCCTCCTCCACCTCCTCCGATATGCGCTGAGAAACAGACCTAAGGGTGCTTTGGCTATCAACAAGGGAATCTTCTTCCCCCGTCTCTTGTGAGGAGCGCAAAGCTTCCGACTTCATGCTGACCAGAGAGTTTTTCAACAGGCCAAGCAGCGGGATGGTGAGGCTGATGATGGCGGCATCGCCACTGACCATCTGTGTTGACTCCTCAAAGTTACTCAGCACCTGACAGATATCAGACATCCACGTCCACTCCTCATTGTAGACTTGAGGAAGCTGACTGACCTGACTACCAGTTCTGGTGGAAGTTGACATCTGGCAATCTACAATCGCTCGGCGCTGCTGGTAAACTCTGGATAACATGGTCAGTGTTTAATTCCACCTTGTGGGCACGTCGCACAACAGTCGGTGAGCGGGCAGTTGGAGGCGGCGCTGCGCTGCCCTGAGAGTGGCAGCATCTGTGCTGGACTTCCTGAAATGCGCACAGATGCGGCGCACCTTCGTGAGCAAATCAGACAGATTGGGGTATGTCTTGAGGAAACGCTGAACTATCAGATTTAACACATGGGCCAGGCATGGCACATGTGTCAGTCTGCCGAGTTGCAGAGCCGCCACCAGGTTACGGCCGTTGTCACACACAACCATGCCTGGCTTCAGGTTCAGCGGTGCCAGCCACAGATCAGGACCATGGCCTCTGACCCCTGCAGTAGTTGGACGCCCACGTCCCCGCCCTCGTCCTCTACCCCTAGCCCTCGGGTTAAACATTTTGAAAATGAGAGTTATAACTTTAATTTTTTTTTTAACTTTTTTTTGTGTTTTTTTTTTTTTGTGTGTTTTTTAGTTTTTAAAACCAAACGATGCTATCCTATTGCTATGGCTATTTTCTAGCCAAGTATGAAAGCACACTACTATGCCAGATGAGATGACGCTGAGTTATGAAAAAAATAAACGTAAAATAAAAAAGGAAATGGCAGACTGTGCCTAATTGAAATCCAACCCTGGGCCCTAATAAATTTTCCCACTTCGGTCTTTGCGATGGATATGTGCGTCACTAAGCGCAAAACACAGTGGTCGCAAGTCTCACTACAAATTGCTCACAATTTGCTAGTAGATGCACTGCAGCAACTACAGCCACCAGCAGATCAACCAGAAATCAAATATATATAACGCTACTGTAGGCGTAAGTAAGACGTTTGGATTCTCCTATGGCTATTTTCTAGCCAAGTATGAAAGCACACTGCTATGCCAGATGAGATGACGCTGAGTTATGAAAAAAATAAACGTAAAATAAAAAAGGAAATGGCAGACTGTGCCTAATTGAAATACAACCCTGGGCCCTAATAAATTTTCCCACTTCGGTCTTTGCGATGGATATGTGCGTCACTAAGCGCAAAACACAGTGGTCGCAAGTCTCACTACAAATTGCTCACAATTTGCTAGTAGATGCACTGCAGCAACTACAGCCACCAGCAGATCAACCAGAAATCAAATATATATAACGCTACTGTAGGCGTAAGTAAGCCGTTTTTATTCTCCTATGGCTATTTTCTAGCCAAGTATTACAGCACACTACTATGCCAGATGAGATGACGCTGAGTTATGAAAAAAATAAATGTAAAATCAAAAAGGAAATGGCAGACTGTGCCTAATTGAAATACAACCCTGGGCCCTAATAAATTTTCCCACTTCGGTCTTTGCGATGGATATGTGCGTCACTAAGCGCAAAACACAGTGGTCGCAAGTCTCACTACAAATTGCTCCCAATTTGCTAGTAGATGCACTGCAGCAACTACAGCCACCAGCAGATCAACCAGAAATCAAATATATATAACGCTACTGTAGGCGTAAGTAAGACGTTTGGATTCTCCTATGGCTATTTTCTAGCCAAGTATTAAAGCACACTGCTATGCCAGATGAGATGACGCTGAGTTATGAAAAAAATAAACGTAAAATAAAAAAGGAAATGGCAGACTGTGCCTAATTGAAATACAACCCCGGGCCCTAATAAATTTTCCCACTTCGGTCTTTGCGATGGATATGTGCGTCACTAAGCGCAAAACACAGTGGTCGCAAGTCTCACTACAAATTGCTCACAATTTCCTAGTAGATGCACTGCAGCAACTACAGCCACCAGCAGATCAACCAGAAATCAAATATATATAACGCTACTGTAGGCGTAAGTAAGACATTTGGATTCTCCTATGGCTATTTTCTAGCCAAGTATGAAAGCACACTACTATGCAAGATGAGATGACACTGAGTTATTAAAAAAATAAACGTAAAATAAAAAGAAACTGGCAGACTGTGCCTAATTGAAATCAAACCCCTAATAAATTGTCCCACTTTGGTGTTTGAGGTGGATATGTGTGTCACTAAGAGCTAAACACAACGGTAGCAAGTCCCCCTGCTAATTCCTCACAATATGGTACTAGCTGCACTACTAGTGCCAGCAAGCCCAGCCACAAGCAAATAAAAAAAAAAAGTATAACGTTATTGTAGCCCTAAGAAGGGCTGTTGGGTTGTTGTAGAATCACTCCTGCCTAACAGTAAGCTAATAGAACACCCTAACGCTTTCCCTGACCAGCAGCAGCTCTCTCCCTAGCGGCATCCAGACAGAGAATGATCCGAGCAGCGCGGGCAGCGGCTAGTCTATCCCAGGGTCACCTGATCTGGCCAGCCAACCACTGCTATCTACGTGTAAGGGTACCACGTCATGCTGGGTGGAGTGCAGAGTCTCCTGGCTTGTGATTGGCTCTGTTTCTGGCCGCCAAAAAGCAAAACGGCGGGAGCTGCCATTTTCTCGAGCGGGCGAAATACTCGTCCGAGCAACGAGTAGTTACGAGTACGCTAATGCTTGATCGAGCATCAAGCTCGGACGAGTATATTCGCTCATCTCTAGTTATTATATATACAGCCCCCATTATAGTTATTTTATATACAGCCCTCTCATGGTTATTTTATATACAGCCCTCTCATGGTTATTTTATATACAGCCCTCTCATGGTTATTTTATATACAGCCCCTCTCATGGTTATTTTTTATACAGCCCTCTCATGGTTATTTTATACACATCCCCCTCATGGTTATTATATATATAGCCCCCATTATAGTTATTTTATATACAGCCCTCTCATGGTTATTTTATATACAGCCCTCTCATGGTTATTTTATATACAGCCCCTCTCATGGTTATTTTATATACAGGCCCCTCATGGTTATTATATATACAGCCCCCATTATAGTTATTTTATATACAGCCCTCTCATGGTTATTTTATATACATCCCCCTCATGGTTATTTTATATACAGCCCTCTCATGGTTATTTTATATACAGCTCCTCTCATGGTTATTTTATATACAGCCCCTCTCATGGTTATTTTATACACTGACCCCTCATGGTTATTATATATACAGCCCCCATTATAGTTTTTTTATATACAGCCCTCTCATGGTTATTTTATTTACAGCTCCTCTCATGGTTATTATATATACAGCCCTCTCATGGTTATTTTATATACAGCCCCCTCATTGTTATTTACAGCCCCACACACACCCTATGGGTTCATTAGACATGCCCCCCACCCCCTTGATTCCTTAAGTACAGGCATATGTGGGCTCCCCAGCAGCCCAGGGCTTTGGCATTTGCCCAGGTATGCCCGATGCTGAGGCTGGCTCTGCATGGGAACCTTAAATATGCCACTCGGGTCTTTGTTCTTGTGTGGTCCTAGATAAATAGCCTATAATACCTGATTATTATATAGCTATTTACAAGATTTTATTTTAAAAAAATGTACATGTGCTTTATAGATGGATAGTTTCTTAAAACAAAAGAGACATTCAGAGATGTGAAAAGAAGAAAAAAATGCCACCATTATCGCTGTAAGTGCTTTTGCAGAAGAACTGCTGTTTCAAAAGATGTCTTCCTGAATAATGTTCACATAAATTAAATAACTAAATATGCAGTTATGCTTGAAAATGCAAGACCCATTCAGTTAGCAATGAGATGGCCAACACATCATAAAATCCTTGAAAGATCCCTAAGAATGTGCATTTTCATTTGTTTTGTATTTCAGAAATAAAAAATGATAAAGATATATGTTTATGCACCCACAGCAAGAGGAGAAAGCTAGGATATGAAGAAAAAATATATTCCATTGTATGGGTAATGTGAAATAGGTAAAAAGTTAGTTTAGACAAACCTGCAAAAGATCAAACCAAGAAACATCAAAGGCACAACTTGTATGGAGCTGACGATACAAATAAGTCCATATACATTCACCATACACATCTGTATGGTCTCAAAACTGAGGACTCACTTGGCCCCAGGGAAAAAGTTAAAGGGGTGAATGTTAGTGTTTATATTACAAAAAGTTATGCAATATTCCAAAACATTTTCTGTATCAATTCCTCACAGTTTTCTAGATCTCTGCTTGCTTTAATTCTACAGTAATGTTTAATTCCAGTGGACAGAAATCTGACCATGGCCACATAGATGCACGGCTCGTTATAACACACAGCTCTGATTACTGTCTGTAATACTAATAAGCCGTGCACCTGTGTGACCATGGTCAGATTTCTGTTCACTGGAATTAAACATTACTGTAGAATTAAAGCAAGCAGAGATCTAGAAAACTGTGAGGAATTGATACTTAAAGTATATTGGAAAAATGTGTAACTTTTTATAATACAGACAATAACATTTGCTTGCTGAAACAGGAATACCCCTTTAACCTTGGGACCCCTGCACAACTTTTTCTTATGCCCAATAGTATCTTTCAGCAGATCCATTGATGCAGAAATTCCTGCCCATTCTTCTATGCCGTTTAACTCAAACATAGATTGGTTGAACTGAATCGGTTGATTTGTTAACAGAAAAATTATAGTTAGACATTTGGGATTTAGGTCTACACTGGGCCATTTTGACAAATAAATATGCTTTGACGTAAACCATCCCAGTGCAACTGTTACTAATTGTTAGAGTTGATGTCATACTGGAAGATGAATCTACACCTTATCCTAGGAGTATGCAACCTCTTACATGTTCACCTCTAGTATTGTTCTGTATTTAGCTCCATCTATCTCCCCATAAAGTTTTTAGAAGCTCCTCAGTCCCTATTGGAACAAGGCATACACACCACAATGCTTTACGATAGGGATGTTGTGTTCAGTGTTGACTTTCTTCCACACATAGCAGTTGGCATTGAGGCAAAAAAAATCTATGCAGGTTTCATCTGACCAAAGCATTTTTAGAAGGCATGTTGTAGATTTGTGGAGTGCATGACTAATAGTATTGGTGGACAGATTTGTAGATCTCTGCACCTCCGCTGGAGTGAGCTAGGCCTCATGGCTGCTTTCCTTGAGTAGTTTATCAGTTTAGATGGATGACCATGTCTAATGGACGTTTAGAAAACCCTTGAAAAATTGGCTGTGTGAATGTAGCCTAAGGTCTAATTCACACGGATATACGTATATATGTCCCCCTTAGGCCATCAATGAGCGCATGATACCGTATGGAGTGGTTCCATGCAGCACATATGCGGCACCGTACCATTCCTTAGCTGGGAGAAAAATAAGACATATCCTATCTTTCCCCGGAATTTGGCAACGTGCCCCATGTTTCTCTATGGAGAAGGGCGGTGTGAGCGCTGTTCATCCACTCCTCCTCTCCCCAGCGCCGACCTTTGTCCGCCGTTCTACGGTACGGAGGGTACACGTTAGTGTGAATTCCGCCTAAGAGTGATGTTAATTTTGTGAAATACATTTATACTTCTTATCTATTAATTGAATAATTACTAAAGATAATAATTCTCTAAACATGACTTAGGGGAAGTTGTTTGTGACTTTTTGTGGTCATTGGGATCTGTTCAATAAGCACATAGAGTTTCTGCTTGCATATTAGTTTGGGAAAATAGAAAAAAAACATGTGCTTCCTTTCCTTCCTTTAATAACTGTGACACTTGATCCATCTTGTCATTTCCAAGTTAAATTTACTAAGTCCTTTTGTTATGAGAAGAGGTGTAAAATATTATACTGAAGACTTTGTGACATGCATTCTTCCTCTTTGTTTTTCCTTCATTCTTTCATGGGATTGGATTCTGTCAGCTGTAAATAAGTATCTGCCATGTATTGTGCTCTTCCTTGTCAAGCGACTAATTAGGGTAATTCATTTCAGGGTCTAGATAGATTATATCTGCTGAGTGACAAGATGGGAAGGATGATATTGTGTAGTCTTGGGTTGTCATATTGATGGCTATGTCTTTACAGATATAGTAGCTAAAACAGCATGTCCAAGAAATTATTCATGATGGATAGAATTTACCAAGTATAATTACGCATCTCCCGGAATGGAGAAACAGCTTTAATGTCATACCAGGTGTTACATATAAGTAAATTTTAGATGACAATGAAAACCATTGTGGTAGCATAGTGTAGTATAGTAGACGTACTCGGAATCCTATTTCTAAATCTTTTTACTGTCTACCTTGGTTTTGCTGCCAACAAGCTTCCTTTAAGGGTGACATCTGTAAAACTTTAGACATGTTTCATGATACAGTCATTCAGGGCCAGATCTATGTTGGTGAAGGTCCCTGGGTAAAATAATCTGGTGGGGAAGCCCACAGGGCTCATCCCAAAAATAAGTTAAAGGCTACAATGGCCTCCCCAATGATCTAGAGTTTGTAGAGGATCTAATCATTAGCACACAAGCTGTAATTTAAGTCACAACTTCTTCTAATTTGGTGATCCAGCAAACAGGACAGTGACACCCATACACTTTTTCAAGTTAAAATTTCTTCTTGTTTTATTTTAGGACCATATCCAAAGTTACAAAATCCACGTAACAGCTTGATAAAAAAACCATATCACAGCAACGCGTTTCAAATGCACAATGCGTCCTTCCTCATGGCTGTATGATTGAAAGTGTTGAGACACACACTATAGGGTCTGTTAGGCGTTAACCTAATCACTACACCTGTTGTCAACTATAACCCTCCTCTCCTAGGTGTGCACGTACAAACTATTTAAAAACAATATCATTCTATACACTAACACTTAAAAACAAATGTATACCACTTGTATCACTAACCCACAGGATATATGTGAATTATCTTCAAATTCATGGTAGCCCATGCATGCCATCATTGTGCCGTCTGCATCATTAGACTATGTTCACATTACCCCCGTATTTAATATGCATGCATGATTTTAAGAGAATTCTATCATTTCACCTGCGTGTGTGTGAACTTTGTCCTATTAACAATGTTACGTGGTTAACATTACCTTAACACGTTACTGATGTTGGAGGATGGAAAACACCACACATGCGCCTGTCCTGCGTCTGCCATGCGTCCCAATCAATGTGTTGCCCGGGGGATAGAGACGCCACATATGCACTTCCTCTTCCCGAATTGAAATACTTTGGGGAAATGACATATTGTGTTCCAGGAGAAAAAAGGAGAAAAAGGAGAGGAAAATCAAGCACCAATCCTATACAATATTACAGGGGAACTTCCCTAAGTGATTGTACATCTATCCACATGTAAATTTCAAATACATTGTTACTCAGCTTTCTCCATAAGTTTGCAGGCTATCGTAATGAGATAAAATAAATGTGTAATAGGTACGAATGTAAATTCTGCTGTAATCCACTGGTGAGTAGAACCCTCAATAATGAAACATAATCTCATTCTTGTAGTTCAATCCCACTGGAAATCTCGTATTGAGATGGAAGATCCAAAAGGCTTCCCAATCTCTTAGTATCTTTTCTCTATCACCACCACTCTTATTCATGCAGATTTGTTCTACAGCATAAACCTGCAATCCCTCCGTGCTGCCCTCATGTTCCTCATAAAAGTGCTTGGCTACATTGGAGATATTTTCTTGCCATTATAGTTTGTGTCTTCCCCGCTATTAGGTCTCTTAAGAAAACCAATTTCATTCAAATGCTCAAGAAATCTCTTTTTAAGTTGTCTTATCGTGCTACATATATAATTTCTGGCATTTTGTACACTTGATAATGTAGATTACAACCATGCTGCTGCAATTAATGTAGCGTTTGATATTGTACGTACGTGTACTTTCAGTATTGCTATATGTTTGAATCTGTTTCACAAATCTACAGGTTTTACATCTTTGACGCCCACATTTGAAAAAACCTTTATGTTTTAACCAGGTGTTTTTTTTTTTTTATTTTTTTTTTTATTAGAGATGTGAAAACATGGGGAGATTTTATTACCTATCGTGGCAGAACGTCGGGACACAATGCGGTATCCAGAGGCCAAAATTTCCCCTATCTTCTCATCCTCCAACAATATAGGAAGAAATCTCTGCACCAAGTTTTTAATTTCCATTAATTGGTTGCTATAATCCAATACCAAAAAAGGACATTCCATTACCCCTCTTCTTATTCCTTTTTCTGACTCTGAGCATATCTTGTCTATTTTTCCTATCTACAATATTTCTGGCCCGATCCAACATCCATTTAGGATAACCCCTAGCAGTTAATCTCTGCATAATTTGCGTGGCTTCCTTCCTGTACTCCTCTACCTGTGAGCAATTTCTTTTTGTTCTAGTTAATTCCCTCACTGGTATAGCCTGTATTGTGTGTTTGGGATGGTAGCTTTTTCGCGTGGAGAATAGTATTGCCAGCTGTGCTTTTCCTGTGTGTTATAGTACTAATTGGCTTTCCCTCCTCTGCTCGCAATACCAGGTCCAAGTAAACAATACTGTCTCTATACACTGCATAAGTAAATTTTAGATTTATGTCGTTATTATTTAGATAGGAGACAAATTCCGGTACAGCAGGCACACCCCCTGACCACATAATTAGTATGTCGTCGATGTACCTGCCGTACCAGAAGATGTCTCCCCTGAATGGATTATCCACAGTGTAGATGGTGAGTTCTTCCCTCCATACCATGACCAAGTTGGACAGGGATGGTGAGAATTTTGCCCCCATCGGTACTCCTGCTATTTGTAGGTAGCATTTGTTTTCGAAAAGGAAGTAATTGTGGTTAAGTAGGTACCACAGAACCTCCTTTATGTACAATTTTCTATTGTTTTCACATCCACTGTATTTATCTAAATGATGACAGATTGCTTCCATAGCTACATGGTGGGGGATGGAAGTATACAAGGAGGTTACATCACATGTCAACCACGAAAAGCCCTCCATCCATGAAATGTTCTCCATATTCCTTAAGACATCACTGGTGTCTTGTAAATAGCCTGGAATGCGTCTTACTAATGGTTGCAGTTGTAAATCAAGCCAATCACATAAGCCTTCATTAAGGGAGGCTATTCCAGAGACTATGGGTTGCGGGGAGGTACAATACATTTGTGTACTTTAGGGAGTGCATGCAGAATTGGTTTGACGGGGTTATGTCTGGTGAGGTACTGTACCTGTTTCTCTGAAAAAATACCTATGGCTTTACCCTCATTAATCAAAATCTCTATTTTCTTTTTAAAGATATCTGTTGGATCACCCAGGAGGAGTCTATATGTGTCTGTGTCATCTAAGAGTGTTTGGAAATGACTGTTGTAAGCTCTCTACCGCTTACGCTTGAACACCCACCCTAGAGTCAATAGGGTAAAAGTCTGGATTATTAAGATTCCACACCAATTGTTCCCCAATAAGCGCAGGACTCTCATCCAAACTCTGTAACATCAAAAGTGTCATTTGATCATTGAAGTGTAAACCCTCAAAATAATTAATCTGTACACAATCGTCAGTATAATCTACTTGGTCTTAAGTTGAAACATGTTCCGCACCAAGGAAATGTCTCTTAACTGTGAGACCTCTCACAAATTTATTAATATGCTTAAAGGGGTTGTGTCATCATAGCAAATGGCTGTAATTGGGTCCAATGCATTGTGACAAGTACTTTCACCATTTATACTTATTACAAAATATGCAGCCTTACTGAGATAACTCCTCTTGTTCTGGTTGCTGGCGCCCCCTGGTGGTAGCTGTGTCCCGTCCTGAGAAACAGCTGATCTGGCCGAGTCTGCACACAGGGAGTCAGCAGCTGCTCTGCACTACAGATCACTCCATGGGCTGACAGCTCCTCTCCACACTGAGAGATCAGCTGACACACTGCAGCCAATAGGAAGTGAGACAGGGGGCAGAGATCTCAGCCGTCTACACCAGTGAATGAGGTGATTTCCACTGCTCCACAGTTGCTTCCAGCAGCAGATACAAGGTAACTGGAGACATACATGACTATCTGCTGCCCAGAGGAGTCCTCCCCTAACATGGATCATAGCAATGTAGCAGCCCTCTCCTCCCTCCACCATTAGTCAGGTCACACAGGAGCCTACAGCAGCAGATACAAGGTAACTGCAGCCAGACATGGCTATCTGCTGCCCAGAGGAGTCCTCCCCTAACATGGATCATAGCAATGTAGCAGCCCTCTCCTCCCTCCACCATTAGTCAGGTCACACAGGTGCCTACAGCAGCAGATACAAGGTAACTGCAGCCAGACATGTCTGCTCAGAGGAGTCCTCCCCTAACATGGATCATAGCAATGTAGCAGCCCTCTCCTCCCTCCACCATTAGTCAGGTCACACAGGAGCCTACAGCAGCAGATACAAGGTAACTGCAGCCAGACATGACTATCTGCTGCCCAGAGGAGTCCTCCCTTAACATGGATCATATCAATGTAGCAGCCCTCTCCTCCCTCCACCATTAGTCAGGTCACACAGGAGCCTACAGCAGCAGATACAAGGTAACTGCAGCCAGACATGGCTATCTGCAGCTCAGAGGAGTCCTCCTCCAACATGGATCATAGCAATGTAGCAGCCCTTTCCTCCCTCCACCATTTGTCAGGTCACACAGGAGGCTGCAGAGATAAGACAAGTAACAGGCTGAGCTCTGACCTCTCCTGATGCAGTCCTCCTCCTGTATTCTCCACCATTCACTGTCCCTCCATGCTACCCTGCTGTCCTGCAGTCCTCCTCCTGTACTCTCCACCATTCACTGTCCCTCCATGCTACATTGCTGTCCTGCAAAGGGTCCCCTGTCCCTGACTAGCAGGGAAGTAGCTAAAGATCAGTAACATGTGAGAAGCTGTCACCTATTTATCTATGCATCCATGCATGTCAGCCTGACCGACCATAATGCTGTGAGAATACATAGTACATGTGTACTATGTGCAGTGTCCTGTGTAGTGTGCAGGGGGTGCCAGATTCAGGATTTCTGGCGCACGTTCTTCATGAATTTGGTGCCCCCTGCACTGCTTTGACAGACTGCACCAACTTTTTTTGGTGCACTTTTAACACGGGGCGTATGACACATTTCTATTGGACTTCTATTGGATCAGTAAATGCAGGGACTATTTGAGCACAGCAGGTGGAAGGAGACTCTGAAGGCTGAGCGCTCTGTAGCGCTGAGGTGTGGAATAACTGCCGCTGTCAGTGCTGTGCATGTGCCTGGCCCCTCCCACATCTGCTTCTATGTGGAGCAGAATAGAGGCTGAACAAGCATCATAATAACAAATAGAAAGGTATCTTTACTTCCAGTTTGAGTTTCCTGTTTGGTGCCCCCTCGTTGTCCGTTTGTCTTACTTTTTCTCCTCCCGCGTCTTGTGCGTTTGCATTGTGGCTGCGGGAGTACACCAATAGAGTACAGCGGAATTTACATTCATACCTATTACACATTTATTTTATCTCATTACGATAGCCTGCATACTTACCTTGTTATGCTTATGGAGAAAACTGAGTAATAATGTATTGGAAACTTACATGTGGATAGATGTACAATCACTTAGGGAAGTTCCCCTGTAATATTGTATAGGATTGGTGCTTACTTGATTTTCTTCTCCTTTTTCTCCTTTTTTCTCCTGGAACACAATGGGGCAGATTTACTTACCCGGTTCGTTCGCGATCCAGCGGCGCGTTCTCTGCGGTGGATTCGGGTCCGGCCGGGATTCACTAAGGTAGTTCCTCCGCCGTCCACCAGGTGGCGCTGCTGCGCTGAAGTTCTCCAGAGGCGCGCTGGAATGCCCTGAAATTCACCGGCCTATACCTGGTGAAGGTAAGTGTAATTTTCGCGACACATTTTTTTTCTTAAATGCGCCGGTTTTTCCAAATCCGTCGGGTTTTCGTTCGGCCATGCCCCCCGATTTCTGTCGCGTGCATGCCAGTGCCGATGCGACAAACAATCCGATCGCGTGCGCCAAAATCCTGGGGCAATTCAGGTACAATCGGCGCAAATCGGAAATATTCGGGTAACACGTCGGGAAAACGCAAATCGGGCCCTTAGTAAATGACCCCCAATATGTCATTTCCCCAAAGTATTTCAATTCGGGAAGAGGAAGCGCATATGTGGCGTCTCTATCCCCCGGGCAACGCATTGATTGGGATGCATGCGCTGTAGTCCATGCAGACGCAGGACAGGCGCATGCGTGGTGTTTTCCATCCTCCAACATTCTCGGGTGAAACACAGTTCAGTGACGTGTTAAGGTAATGTTAACCACGTAACATTGTTAATAGGACAATGTTCACACACATCCAGGTGAAATGATAGAATTCTGTTAAAATCATGTGTGCATATTAAATACGGGGGGTAATGTGAACATAGTCTAATGATGCAGACGAGACAATGATGGCATGCATGGGCTACCATAAATTTGAAGATAATTCACATATATCCTGTGGGTTAGTGATACAAGCGGTATACATTTTTTTTAAGTGTTAGTGTATAGAATGATATTGTTTTTAAATAGTTTGCACGAGAAGAGGGTTATAGTTGACAACAGGTGTAGTGATTAGGTTAACGCCTAACAGACCCTATAGTGTGTGCCTCAACACTTTCAATCATACAGCCATGAGGAAGGATGCATTGTGCGTTTGAAACTCGTTGCTGTGATATGGTTTTTTATCAAGCTGTTACGTGGATTTTGGACCTTGGGATATGGTCCTTAAATAAAACAAGAAGAAATTTTAACTTGAAAAAGTGTATGGGTGTCACTGTCCTGTTTGCTGGATCACCAAATTAGAAGAAGTTGTGCCTCTTTCTCCGGTCCAGGAGAGATCTACAGCACGGACCTCGACCCACCTTGCTGTGAACCGGTGAGCAGATTATCTTTTTACTTTTTGCTTGACGTAATAGTAATTTAAGTCACTTATAGAAAGTATAGAAACATAGCTTAAACATATTACTTTTCTCTTACCCCCTAAGATTACTATTATGCCCCCAAATGTATTGTTTTGAGTATAGGCCTGGGGTGGTAAATGCATTAGTCACAGCCTTCCCCCAGTATAAAGATATCCAGCACACCGTCCCCAATATATATGTATTCAGCACACTTCCCCCATTATATAGGTATCCAACTCACTGCCCCCCCAGTATATAGGTATCCAGCACACTGCCCCAATATATATGTATTCAGCACACTTTCCTCAGTATATAGGTATCCAACGCACTGCCCCTGCCAAGTATATAGGTATACAGCACACTGCCCCCCTAATATATAGGTAGCCAGCACACTGCCGCAACCACTCAGTGTATAGATAGCCCAGAACATTTCCCTCCAGAGCTGCCAATCATGTTGAGAAACAGAGGTGAATCTGAGGGAGATGATGAGAGAGAAGGGAATGATGATGATCCTGATGTAAAAGTCAGACAAGACTGAAGTAAAGTAAACATATTCTCAACAATTAATAAGAGACAAAGGTTTCAGCCAACACTGATATAGATATCAGGGAGATAATTTCCATTAATGAGAGATGCCATGGGGCACATTTTCTTCCCCATCCTGTCGCGATTCCCCCGGTATGTTTTCCGATGTGGATTCGGAGCCGCCGCGGTTCACTAAGATTGTGCGTCCAATTTCCTGCATTTCTTGCTTCCCGCCCAGGTCTGCCGGAATTCACCATCTTCTTCCTGGTGTATGTGAGTTGTAGCAATCATTTTCAGTGACCAAGACAGTAAAATAAAAGAAAAAATATTATAACATCCTGTGACTTATTATTGGTAAACTAAAGTCTGCAAAGAGAACTTGATTGAACTTGAGTAGCAACCAATGATTATGCTGCTGGTAATTTATTAGGGTGTTTCCCAGAGTGAAGTGACTGTCCTTATGGCTATTGCTATTGTCAGCGGAGACCGGGGAAGGGCTGCAATATGTTTCAACTAAAATCCAATGGCCTCTGCCAAATGGATACATTCCTCAATGGGAGAGAGTAGGATAGAAAGGTGCAGCTTGCTGAGTCTTCTTATCCTGTGTTTTCCACAGTATTCGATGTATGCTGTCCAGACAGTGGGAACATGGATGCCTCATATACAGCAGGAGCTTTCCTGGCATGTGAGCTTTGCATATACAAAATTTGTAATGTGAATCTAGCCTAGATGTGATTTGGGTACTCATATCAATCAAGTTTATATTGCAGTGGAGGGAGACAGAGAGAGAAATTAGGTGGGCTGTGGTTCTCTTTCAGGTGCAATCTGTGGGTGGCATTAAGAGAAAGGAATTTCAAAGATGGGCTCGTGGCTAGGTGCGAGATACTGGTTGTCTGCTGTCCGTATGGTAAATGTTGTGTGAAAAATCATCTTCTAGGACTCTGTGAACCCGTCCCAACACACCCCACAATCACTGACCTGTAGAGGAGCTGCCTCTCTAATATTTCTAGGCATATGGGGGGTCTGAATATTTATACCTTCTCCTGCTATATATACTCAGCATTTTAGGAATATATGGACTAAACAAAGAGTAGAACTGCTGTTTTGAAAAGTTAGAGACATTTTGAAAACTTCACAACAATAAAGGGCTGTAGCAGAAAATGGTGTAACATCACATGACACACAAAGACCCACCATATGCATCAAAAAGAAATACTTGGCACATCTTTAGTTAACCAAAAAGTAATCAAAAACGTAATTGAAAATAAATTACCCAAGTATATGGAAAAGAAAGTAAACAGGTATGTAGCTGACTTGTCTGGGTTGTTGCAGCTCAGCTCTCACTTAAGTGAACATACTACATGGTGTATAGAGCTGACGAAGGATCAGTTTTCAACATACTACATGGTGCATAGAGCTGAAGAAGGATCTGTTTTCAACATACTACATGGTGCATAGAGCTGAAGAAGGATCTGTTTTCAACATAATACATGGTGTATGGAGCTGATGAAGGACCTGTGTTAAACATACTGCTCGGAGCTACTGATGGGTTTGTTGTGGAGCATCAGACCAGTACATGTTTCAAAAGCGACCTCTTGAAACATGTTAATACAGAGATCACAATTAATAAATCTAGCATTGACTTCTCTGAGCCTTTGAGTCATGTGCCCTATTTAGGCAGGTTTCTTAACTGTCTATCGTAGACGCAAGACATCTGTACCAGCTCTTTGGTGCCACCTCATTTCTTCTGTCTATTACAACTCACCTATAACTTCTTATACAAACTTCTCAAATGTCCCGATATACACCATTCTATTGTATACAGCCAGAGAATACATTACGGCTCACTTCAGACCGTGCATTTGTTGTTCTGATTAGAATATATTGTTTCTGTGTTGGCTTCAGGAAAAAAGACAATAACTGATTAAATGCTACAAAACTGGATTTCTTTCAGAAGTCAGTAATGTTCTGCTATTCTTCTCTGTCATATTATAATGTTTTTTTATTCTGGTTATGAGGGAGAATACATTTCAAAGGCTTAGCACAGAGCGAACACAGATTCCAGCAATTTACACAATTTATCAGCATAAGCACATCCTATGACTTATTCATTGGCAGCCACTGCAAGGAAACAGCTGGGGATGTCTCTTCATTTTAATTGCGCAGGATTTTATCCTTAGTTTGTTTGTTTTTAATCCCAGAAGTTTCGCTAGAAAAATAATTAACGGCTTTTCATCTAAGTTTCATTAGTGGAAAAAAGATTGACGTACAAGTTACTTACTGTAAGTCCTAATAAACATGACTGTATTGTAGCTAAAATTTGGCAGCAGGACCATAATGTGTCACTCATAAAAGTGCAGTTGTGTTCTTCCTTAACTTTCTTCTCAAATATCAATTTGTGTTACTCTGTTGGTAAATGTTTACGCTAAATAGGGTCGATTTATTAAGTCTGTCAAAAAGCTAGATGGTACAAAATTAGATTAGTTTCATAGTTTCATAGTTTATACGGTTGAAAAAAGACACTTGTCCATCAAGTTCAACCAAGGAAGGGAAGGGATAGGATGAGGAAGGGATTAGAAAGTCTTAAAAGGAACCTGCCAGTAGAGACCTCTTTTTCACTAAAGACAGGTTGCAGAAGCCCACCATACCTGCATTGCAAATACACTTTTCTGCTTTCTCTAAGCATTTGCATTACAATATAATTGTGTTATAACTTACCCTGCACCCTGACAGAATCCCCTATGTAGTCCCAGGGCTAGGGCCTTGGTTTGGATGTATTTCAAAAAACAACATATGACTTGTCTGTGCTACAACTCCTCAGCTCTTGGCCCCCACTTTTGTGCTCCTGTTGAGCTCCTCCCTCCCCCTCTGATGTCATCTGACCAGGCTGTGAGCTCTGTTCCTGTGAAAAAGCACAATGGTGGGGGCTGAGAGCTGAGGAGTGAACCAAGACCAAACTTGGACTTGGAACTGAAGTCCGGGTTCGTGTTCTATGGACCGGAACCCTAATGATTGGTATGAAACTATACATTGCATTTCTTGTCTGGAATAGACATTTCTTATCATGCCTTAGGAGGCATCGGCCAGGTTCAAGATTGTGTGCTATGGCCAGAGGACGCTGATGAACATAACAAGCATTGGGAACAGCAAAAGCAGCAACAGGGCAGTGGCCATGGCAGATGACATGGTATTAGTGTAATACCTCTGGTCATAGTTCACATTAGTTCATTTTGTTTCTAAAACCACAGAAAAATAATGAATAAAATGGAGCCAAAGGTAGACTAGTGTAGCAACTTTTTCTTCACATGAAATTCACATCAACATTTTAAACTTTATAACTATGCAAAGTTATAATTACAATTGTATAACTATTTTCATAGCTCTCAGTCATGATGGCTATCTTTGCCGTAAAGAAATCATAAATAGAATTTTACAGTATTAAATATGGATTGGAACGGTTCTATAAATCTTCTTGGAACTTCATCAACAAATCGTGCAAGCCCTTTATTTTGTTGTCTTTTATTTCAGGGTCTTTAGCTTCGTATCACAGTGCAATTTTGCTGTGTGAATAGAACTACCCAGCAAAATGTCTTTGAAGATTAAATTGTGGAGAAAAAAATTCTAAGTACTATTGTTCACATTTTTTTGTTGTGTACGAATTGCAAAAACAAAGGACACCAGCAGTCATTTACTGTGAAACAAAGGTGTAAAGATGCGCTGGAAGAGAATGGATTTGTGAAGTGGACTGTGAAAAAAGCATTCAATGCAAGCACAGTAAATACGTGGCTGAGCTTGCTAGTAGAGTCAGTATGTGTGTGAATTAATGCTATCTTAGTGCTACAAATTTTATTGTAAGATTATACCAGATTGTACAGCAGGCACTAATACTACCCAAGAGATTATTCATGCTATAGGTAATGTAACAATTATGTATGAGCACTAAAAGGGGAAGTGTCAGATAAAATTGTTATGAATAGGATGAGGTTTCAAACTTCTGTGCTTGAAAACCACACCTTATCTGCCTGTGTGTGGTTGACATCCCCATTTCTGATTTTTCCATGGGAAAGCTGAGTGTTTGTTTGGGCTCGTTTTGTCTGCAGCTGCGGTTTGAGTGATGGACGGCTGAGCCAGTTAGTGCTGGTGGCGATGTCCATTACTCCATTATATTCTGTAAGTTTCTTCAGAGGGAGCTGGTTATTCAGTCTTTTGTGTTTTCTTGTGCTCTTGCTATTGTGTTGTTTGCTATCCTTTGACTTCTGCTTTGCCTACCAACCATTAATTTTGCTACACGATTCTGTACCTTTGGTGCTATCTTGGTTTTAACCCAGTCTGTCCAAATTAGTTTTTCTGTCTGTATCCTTTGTTTGTCCCTCAGTGTCTTGTATCTCCCAGTGTGACCTGCTTTCCCTGTGTCAGACTTGTGTTGGTTTTCTGTGTACCAATATGAACACTGGTCTATATCCAAATTTCTGTTACCTGTCCGCTCCACCATCCAGCAGCTGCCAGACAAAGTAAGTCTTCTCTGTCACCTTGTAGTTAGATTCCTGAAAGTGGGTTAGCCCTTACCAGGGCGGTTTATCTGCTTTAGGCAGGGCCTTAGCCCATAGGGACGTCACAGGGTGAGTTCGCCACCACTTACCTAGTCTGACAGCTAGTGCCAAGCCTGGTTGTGGTTGCATGAATGTTAAAACTGTATGGCTCTCATAAAGCAGATAGGCCAGGTTCTAAGCAGGAATCCATGGCTCCCAAGTTCAACCAGGAGGTGTAGAACCAGAGCTGCAGTTCCCATGGCGGATCTGTCGGATTGCACTCTTCCTAGTAGTCGATTAACTGGAGGACCTAGTTTCCCCAGTAGGATTTGTGCATCTTGTGCATTGTACAGATAAACAAGGCACCTTCAGCTTTCTGTAATTAACTCAGATGTTGCCAATAAATCAGGATCTTTCAAAGACATGACATCATCATATGGAATGTCCAAAATTGTTTATATCTACCAACAAGGTGAAAGATTGTTAACCAAGCACACTTACCTGCTGGTGTATGCCCCCTCTGGCAGGATCCGCTCTTTTAGCTTCTAATGCCCTTGCTTATACAAAAAAAGGCTTTACATTATGTAAAAGACCCTAAGGGGCTCTGGGCTCCATTGATGTTAATTGAGCCTAGATCCCCTCAGCCTTATTTGCATAATTTTTAAAGCTATTTTTTTAAAAAACAAGCGCGTAAGAAGCTAATAAAGCTGATCCTGCCAGTGGGGGCACACACCAGATTGTAAGTGTACTTTGTGTACAATACATCATCCTAGAGGTAGATTTCCTTCAAAGACATAGTCATATTCAGTGTGTGTAAATATTTAACTGTGCAGTCATAAAAATGGCTAAAAATGTTTCTCTCTCATTTTTCTGCCATATGGAAATGATAAATAACTTTGGTGATCCTAATTGACAACAGGAGACATTTATTCTGATGTACCTGTGTCTATTGTGTATGTAAACTTTTGGGTACATACTGTAGCATGTTTTAACACATAGGAAAATTAAATATTTCTACAATGACATACAGTACATGTAATTACATGGGGCTTCCATTCTTATACAGTTTGCATTTAGTGAAATTCAACATTTCTAATGAAACCCACCATATTGTAAGCACGTGATACAACAAAAGAAAACATAGATTTAGATTTAACTAGCCATGTGATAAGTTGAAAGCGACAGTAAAAAGCCCTTGGGAATAATAAAAGGAGAAGATTGAAAGAGCAAATTCTGGAGAAAAATGATGAACGGTGACAATTTCATGTCAGGGTTGTGAAACAAACAGATTACACATTGAGCTATATCTTGTTTTCTCACGTAGCTAAAGGGAAACTTTGCTCTCAAAACATCATTTTTTAGGTCTGTCTAGTGTTTTCATATTATAAAATAATGGGAAGCACTAGAATATATATTGTTATCAAATACAAGTTTTTGAAGAAGGGCTGTAACAGCCTTAGGGCACATTTACACTGATGTATGCACGCCCGGCTACAGCTGGGGGGGGGGGGCATAGGTCCGGCGCCACGGAGAGTGGCTATGGTATCTGCTTTTCCCATCAGTTATTTCTTATTTTATTTATATGAAGAATGCTCAAAAAAAAATTAGACTTGACAATTAGACCTATAGTGACAAAAATCCATGGATACCACCAGACGCTCACAAAACATCCTTTCTCCATAGAGGAGCCAGGTTTGTGCCACCAATTGTAAAAGAATTGGGTATCATTTTGAAGAAGGGTTGTAACAGCCTTAGGGCGCATTTACACTTATGTATTACTTTTATATTACTTTTATATTACTTTCATATTACTTTATGAATAGGAATATGATCGCCAACATGGATGCTTCTATCTACTAACACATTGGGGAACATTTACTTAGCCGTCCTCTTGAGTTCACCGAAAGTGCATTGTCTGACAACAATGCACTGTGCCGCGATTCATTAAGATCGTGCGCTCGATATCCTGCATGTGTCACCTCCCCGCTCAGGTCCGACATAGTTCACCATCTTTAAAGTGGTGCATGTTAGTGCATTGGATTGCGACACAATTTGAAAGTTAAATCCCATACTGAATCAGTTATGACCCTAAATTGTGTCGCATGGAAGCGCAGCTGTGCCAAAAAACGATTGTGTGCGACACAATCCGAGTGCAGGCACCTGTTAAATGCCTGTCCAAGCCTTGCAAGGCTTTAAAAGGATGAAGAGTTTGACAAAAGTTCAATTTGTGACCTTTAGTAAATGATCCCCGTTATGTTATGTTTATGGATTTTTCTTTAAGCAGATTTGTCCTTCTTCTAATGTCAAAAGTATATGGTATCTTGCTGACAAACTATTGATCTTTTGATCCTTCCCTGATCTTCATGTTTCTGTTTTTTTTCTTTTGAACCAATTTTTTCAAGAAAGTTATTGTCTCAGTTTATATTAGTTTCATGTTCCGAAAGTCTTCCATGAACAAATTAATATTGTAATTTGAGCGAGCGCTGTGCCCAAAAACAGATTGCTACTTTCATGGTACAGCAATCCCTCACGATACAATATTAATTCATTCTGGGACTATCACTCGAAGTTAAAAATATTGTAACTTCAGACTATGACTCTGTAGAAATATAGTAATTGGTTCAGAAGTATCTACTCAAGGTAATAAAAAATTCTAATTCATGAACATTACACAACCAAATAATTCAGATAAAGCAAGTCTCTTTTTTAAGAGCAGCTGGAGGCTGTTAACTTCTATCTTCAAATGTGTTCACAATAAAATGATCTCAAGTTTTTGAAGAAAGCTATTTGCCATCTCACAAAATAATAATAATAGCATTTATTTTCCTATGTGACCCCAGTATATAACCTGCCGGCCCATGCCACATTATATAGCCAAACCAATGCCCATCCTGCCACTTTCACCTGCCCATAAAAAAAATTACTACTCACCTTTCTGATGCCCCCCACAAGTCCTTTTGTTTCATCAAGCTGCAAGTCCGTGAGTCGTCTTATACTACGTATATAGTATATAGTAAGTAACATCTTGCATGTGAAATAATACGGTGCATGATTTTGTAAAGGGCAATGTAATTTTTAACTCATTTTCTATAGATTGATACAACTGAACACTAGAATGCTAATGGCCTCCATTTGTCCTGTAGAGTGTGCACTTCATGAATTGTTTTGACAGAATGCACCAACTTATTTTGGTACACCTTTAATATAGAGCAGTGATGGCGAAACTTTTAGAGACAGAGTGCCCAAAATCCACTTATTTACTGTGAAGTGCCAACGTGGCAGTAACTTATTGCTACCTGTCCTTCGACATCTTTCAATTGTATCAGTCGCCTAAGGACATCAGTACAGTTGAAAGAAGGTGGGCAAATTCAGATTATCATTGTAGCTTCTCTTCAGGGCCTCTCTGTACCGGAAGAACGGCGGATCCAGCAGGAGGACCTCCAAAGATAATGGGGCAGATTTACTTACCCGGCACATTCGCGATCCAGCGGCGCGTTCTCTGCAGTGGATTAGAGTCCGGCCGGGATTCACTAAGGTAGTTCCTCCGACGTTCACCAGGTGGCGCTGCTGTGCTGAAGTTCCCCGGAATGCACTGATCTTCACCAAGCCGGACCAAGTGAAGGTAAGCGCGAGTTCCACGTAATTTTTTTTTTTAAAATGCGGCGGTTTTTCCGAATCCGTCGGGTTTTCGTTAAGCCGCGCCCCTCGATTTCCGTCACTTGCATGCCAGCGCCGATGCGCCACAATCCGATCGCGTGCGCCAAAATCCCTGGGCAATTCAAGGAAAATCGGCGCAAATAGGAAATATTCAGGTAACACGTTGGGAAAACGCGAATCGGGACCTTAGTAAATGACCCCCAATGTTCCAAACAGTCAATGAAGTGTCGCTGTAAAATAGCACTGAGAGCAGCATCTAAGTTGCCTGGGACTGCAGGAAGATTTGGTGGATGTGGTCCTGTTTGGTGAACTCTGTCATAGGGCGATGGCAGTGAGTGCCACCTCTGGCACCCGTGCCATAGGTTCGCCACCACTGATATAGAGCATGCAACATAATTCTATCGGACACTGCATGATAAATGTGGGGCACAGTCCAACTGTGCAGCGGAACGGGCATAGCGCATCCGCTACACAAATATGTTACAGGCACTTCCTAAGTACATGTCTAAGTAGTTTATCTAGCCATTGAACAGCTAGCACTTTTTTGAATAAAGATGGAATATAATATAGACCGATGTATTTTGAAAATGTAATCCCATTGTTCTATTCTATTGGCTAGAAGTATCCACATGCCCGTAAAAAGAGCCTTAACCCCTTAAGGACGCAGGGTTTTTGTGCTCATTTCTTGCTCTCCACCTTCAAAAAGCCATAACTTTTTCATTTTTATTTGTACAGACCTGTGTAAGGGCTTATTTTGTGCGTAACAAATTTTACTTTTCCGTAATGTTATTTAGTTTAACATGCCGAGTACTGCGAAGCTGGAAAAAATTCCAAATGTGGAAAAATTGAAAAAAAAAATGCACGTCACGTTCTTGTGGGCTCAGTTTTTACGACTCTGTGCTCTCCAAATAACACTTCAGCTTTATTCTTTGGTTCGTTACGATCACGGTGATACCAAATTTATACAGGTTTTATTGTGTTTTAATACATTTAAAAAAAAAAAAACGAATGTGTACAAAAAAGAAAATTTTTTTTTTGCCATATTCTGACGCTAATAACTTTTTCATACTTTGGGGTACAGAGCTGTGTGATGTGTAATTTTTTTGTAAAATGAGCCATTGCTACCATTTTGAGGTCTGTGCGACATTTTGATAACTTTTTATTCCATTTTTATGTGATGTATAATGGTGTAAAAGTCGCATTTCGCCATTTTCCCTATTGAAAGTCACCGCCGGCCGTAACCATTTTTATATTTTGATAGATCGGGCATTTTGGGATGCGGTGATACCTAATATGTTTGTGATTTTTACTGTTTATTATGTTTTATATCAGTTATAGGGAAAGGGGGGTGATTTGAATTTTTAATATTTTATAAATTTTTTAAATTTTTAAACTTTTTTTTTCTTTTTTTTCACTATTTCTAAAACCATCTAGGGTACATTAACCCTAGATGGTCAGATCGTTCCTACCATATACTGCAATACATCTGTATTGCAATATATGGCATTTTTGCATGTTGTTCGTTACAATGAGCCACTGGCGTCCTTTAAATGCCACCGGTGACTTTGCAGGCTGCAACGGAAGGATTAATAGCTGCGATCAGTGCAAGCACTGACTGCGGTTATTAGCGGTGGGGGTTTGCTGCAATATGCAACAACTCCCACCATTGTATGAAGAGGGCTCAGCCCATGAGCCCTCTTCATACATTTCCTGCACCTCTGCGCCGTAGAGCTACGACGCAGAGCGTTAAGGGGTTAAAGGAAACTTAATTGCATATTCACAGGCTGTTGGACTGTTGGACAGTGGGTGGGGGAAAGTGCTCCTTGCACACTGTAACAGCACATGGAATTTGCAGCATCGAGGGGCTCTGGGAACCACATCAGTAGCCTTTCAGGCTAATTAACATAATTTTAGAAGTTCATTTTAGAGGGCAGAATCTTCTATTTTTTTAGCTCACAAGATTTTTAAAGAAAGTTCTAATAGCTAAATTCTATCAGTAGGATTGAATTCCCGGATTGGTGAACTACAGGTTAGAGAGAAAATCCCTCATTATGGTTCAATCCAGATACTTTTAAATATCATTATTTGACATTTATTGATATTGAGTGTAAAGAGACAAGTGAATAGTTAGTGAAGTGAAGTTAAAGGTTTAGAACTGGACATTGGGGCTCATTTACTTACCTGGTCCAGTCGCGATCCCGCGACGCGTTGTCCGACGAGGATTTGGGTCTGCCGGCATTCACTAATATCGTGCAACCGATATCCAGCAGGTGTCGCTGCTGTAACAAGGTCAGCCGGAGTTCATCTTCTTCTTCCTGGTGCATGTAAGTGCTTGATCTTGCGACACAAATCACTTTTTTAATTCCACGGTTGTCCAACGGCCACGGCCCCCGATTTCTGTCACGTGAAAGTCTGCACCAATGCGCCACAATCCGATCGTGTGCGCCAAAATCCCAGGGCAATTCGGCGCAAATCGGAAATATTCGGGAAACCCAACGAAAGTGCGCGTTCGGACCCTTAGCAAATGAGCCCCATTATGATGTCATCTGCATAAAGATTTATAACCAATTCTTTGGAATTAAATCCAATAACCATGGTTTTGTAATTCATAATAATGATAATTTGCGATAATAAGTGATAATTTGTTTCTTACACATACAAGGGTTTACATATTTTACATGTCTGAAATTGTTTTACATTCCTTTAAATAAAGTTCAGTCCTTTTTGGAATGTAATCATTGTTAGGTTGCACCTAAGTTTGAGGACACATAGTGAGTGTTAATGACTTATTCTTCACTGCTTGTTACTTGTTAATGACTGCACGTTTTAAATAGTTAACAAATAGTGTAGTGGAAGAAGTGTTACAATGACTATGTGGTCATCATGTTTATCTTTTATTGCCATGGGGGAATGACAAAAGCTTCCACATTATAAATCTGCATCTGAGAATCTAATATGCAGAAAAATCTTCATTAATAGCCTTCAGATTACAAAAAAAAAAAAACATTAAAGGGAACCTCAAATCGACCTAAAAACTATTTACCAGTATGTTGTCATCCAGCTGGACACCTTCTTTGTCATGTTGCTTTTATGACCCAGCTTGGTGGCATCATTAAGAAAACCAACTTGGAAGTCAGGTGTTAACTGGCTGTATAAAGTCAGGAAGGCAGAGGTTTCCTACTGAAGTCAAGCTCTCCCCACCTCTGAACACCCCCTCTTCTGTGATTGACATCATGTGCCAAACTTCAGAAGATCTAGTCAATAATGTCCCTGGATGCAAGACCACCAATGACATTGAAGGGGGAAATCTGAGGCAGGGAAAGCTTGACTTCAGTGTTAAACTATCCACCTTCTTCACTAACCACAAGTACTTATTCCTTGGAACCAATGGGTCCAACTGAGACCACTGAAAGTCGCTGTTGTGTGTGAATACACACCAAACGAACCTGCTCAAAACTCCAGGTGCACGGTCCTCTGAGAGTACTTCTCTTCTCCCAAGCAAACATAAACTTCAGAACAGATGAGGTCGGCACTTTTTGTTTCACCGGAAATCTTGAAACCTTTATTCAAACATGGTGACACAGCAAGTTACAGGTATTAACACATAAGTGCAGAAAAAAGCATTAGCACTTATGTGTTAATACCTGTAACTTGCTGTGTCACCATGTTTGAATAAAGGTTTCAAGATTTCCGGTGAAACAAAAAGTGCCGACCTCATCTGTTCTGAAGTTTATGAGACCACTGAAAGGCTACAGCCTAAAGAAGCCATAGGAGAGATGCTGAAGGAACATTTTTATCTCATCTCTGCCCCAGCCACCATGGGGTTTTTCAGAATTCCTAGATGACCCTAGTAACTTTTTAAAAGGGGTATTCTCATCTGGGAATTTACATTTAATTAATATGCTATACATAAACTTTCTTCAATTATTAAGAAGTATGTTCCTATGTGAAGATAATTTCCCATAAATGTAGCCATATTGCCATTAGAAAGGAGAAAGTTGTCTTTGGATATATCCACCTCGACACTCTGGCAGGGGTGGCCATGCATGCACTACTGAGGAGCCCGACCACCTGGATTTATTACTATGGGACAGCTGTGGTACATCCAGAAACTCTTGGCTATTTTATATGTAAAGACAATTAGTTTCTTTGTGCAATCACTCAAGCAGTGGTGGTTGTATCCAATGTCAACTATCTCATTTCTTAGGAACCATATGACTATATATAGTGGAAATTATCTTCACACAGGTTATTTTTTTAAAATATGAAATATGCATATTGGAATACCCCTTTTAGGATCTAAATTGTAGTTATTACAGACTGAATGGTTTCTTTAACGAAAGCTTTTGTAAATTTATGGCATGATACCTTCAAGGTTTTATAATGGGGGCTCACGGCTAATCCCTTTTCAAACAAGTTAGGAGTCTGCTGTATTATATATCAGGTGCATGATATTAACTGCCATGTTCAGTGCAGGTCAAAAAAGTTAATCTGTTGGGTTTAATGGTGGAATTCGAGTGTGGCCTCTAAACAGTGGGGGTTGCAATGACAGCTAGGAAACTTTCAGAATCATACAGCTCTGTACACAGAAAAATACAATACTTATGGGAGAGAAAAACGGAAATGCAAAAACTGTAATGGACCTGTTCCTTAACCAGGTAAAGCAACGGTCTATAATTATCTAAAATTCATATTAAATCTACATTCACATTATCTTTCCCCAGAGATCATACTGTACCCCCAATATCATACATTTTGCAAACGCACCAAGACAGACACAAAAGTTTGTTCGTTCATTGATGTTTATTATCGTACTACACGTGGCTTTTCATCATTTTTGGTGAAGTAATAAAGTAACAACATTCATAAAGGAAATCTTTAAGCTATAAGCTGTTTTTTCCATCCATCATTGTGTTTAGTTTCTGTAGATAGTTCCTGTAAAATGTCTTAAGTGATACACAAAAGTCTGGAAAGTCATCCTTGTCTGTTATTGACAAAAATATCCCAATTATCTTTATGGAATTAACAGGTAGTTAGCTCCATGGTATCATGAATCCATGGGTTATGGTCTACAATGCTTCGGGCATGATGTCCAGCACTCCAGGCTGTTGATTATTCTTGCCTCTCGTGCGACGTTATCTCCAGCTTGGGAGTTGGAGGTATCTATCACGCAGGAGGTATGAGTAATTAACAACCCGGAGCGTCAAAGTTATTCCTTGGAACCAATAAAGTCCTTGGGTCCAAATGTGGCCACTGAAAGGCCACAGCCAAAAGAAGCCATAGGAGAGATGCTGGAAGGACATTTTTATCTCATTTCTGCCCCAGAATTTTTCAGAATTCCTAGATGACCCTGGTACTTCTTAACGGGGTATTCACATCCGGGAATTTAGATTTAATTAATCTGCTATACATAAACTTCTTCAATCGCATGTTATTAAGAAATTTGTTTCTGTGTGAAGATAATTTCCCATAAATGTAGCCATATGGCCCTTAGAAAGGTGAAAGTTGTCCTTGGATATCCTTGAATATCTACCTCAACACTCTGGCAGGGGTAGCCACGCAAACACTATTGAGGAGCCTGACCACCTGGATTTATTACCATGGGATGGCTGTGATACATTAAGTAGCTCATGTAGCATGACTTAGGCACTTTAGGCAGATGACTTCATCTCTCAACATCTTGCTAACCATGAGCAGTATGCTACTCCTGGTTTCTGATAATCACAATCACGCTGCTAAAAAAGGGTCTAGTTACCTTGTACTTACTAGCCCCTTACAGTCATGTGACTTGGATCTTAAACTAAGAATGGAGAAGGAAATATTTACCAATCCCCTTACATTCATGTGTTTTCACCTGGATGGAGAGTGGCTGAAGGCAGAGATGCAGGTCTGACCGAAGACATTGAGAGACAGCCATGTCATGAGCTATCTCTTCAACTACTCAGATGTTTGGCATGGGCAAAAACAGAAATAGGCTTGCTAAATGAGCAGACATAGAATAAATCCTACTCCACACACAACTATGTATCATTACTGCAGGCACCTTGCTTACCATGCCATTCCTAACCCATTTCAGTCATGTGTCTAGATATGGATAAGGAGTGGCAGGAGGCTGTAATGCTTGTCTGACCCAAGGTGGAGAGAGAGATAACGGTGTGGTGAGCAATCTCTCCAACTGCCTGGAATTTGGAAGTGACATCTGGGCTCTCAGTTCTTCTGCTGCACAAATACTGTATATACTGGAGTATAAACTGACCCAAATATAATCCAAAGCTCATAATTTAACCACAAAAAATTGGGAAAAACTATTGACTCGAGTATAAGCTCGGGGAGACGCATTGTTTACAGTCTGCCAGCCCTCTGCCCCTGGTGTATAGCCAGCCAAGCCCTTTACCCCAATACATAGCCAGACAGCCCTCTTGCCTCCAGTATATAGCCAGCCAATCAACCCTCATTATATAGCCAGGCAGCCAGCCCCCAGTATATAGCCAGCCACCCTTTCCCCAGTATATAGCCAGCCTGCCCCTAGTTTATAGCCAGCCCCCAGTTTATAGCCAGCCAGCCCCCAGTATATATCCTGCCTCATAGTATATAGCCTGCAGACCTGAGTATATAGCCAGCCCCATAAAATATAGCATGTCAGCCCCCAGTATATAGCCAGCCAGCCCATGTATTTAGCTTGCCCCTTGCCCTACTATATATCCAGCCAGCCACCACTTTAAAGCCACCCAACCTGCCCCTATTGTACAGCCAGCCTGTCCCAAGTATGTAGCCTGCCAGCTTCTAGTATATAGCTAGCCAGCTCCCTGCAGTTTATAGCCAGCCCCCTGTCCCAGTAAATAGCCAGCACCAGTATGCCCAACAGATAAAAAAAGAAAGTCAATACTCACCTTTCCAATACACCCGCAGGTATTCCCTTTTTCCAACCAGCAGCAGCTGGTCCGTGCAACGTTTTTCCAGCCGACACACACTATGATGTGTCTTATACTAGAGTATATACAGTAGGTCATCTCTGTTCAACCTTACTAAAGAGTCAGATGACTCCTTCAAGCTTTTACACCCCTCCCTCCAATAAGTAACACCCATTTGTCAATTTACAAAGCAAATAGAATTATAAGAAAAAATTTTATTGCTTTACATTATAAATTTCAGTTATTTAGTAAAATAAGTTAATACATGGCTTTTATGTATTTTCTATGAATATTTATTAATCCAGCAGGCTCTATCAATCTCTGAAGATCTTATTAAATGAATAACGGTAGATAAAATCATATAATAATATTCTCTTCTCTGTTGGTAGCAAATAGCAAAAGTCAATAGTTACCAATTTTTTTTTTTGTAACTATCAATTCACCAAATCATGAGAAGCAACTTTTCCAGCAAGGAAGGATTTAATGAAGCTTTGTGAGAACACAGGCTGTCAGTCATTTTCTCCTTCATGATGCCAAGCTGCCAATCTCCAAGCAGCGGTAAAATAATTAACTCTACTACTTGCCGCGACATTCTGCTTCAACCGCTGTTTTTCAGCTACTTAAGTCTTTTCCCATTTTCAATCTGAAATTGCAGCTCCGTCTTTTTTTTTTTTTTTTTTACAATCATCTATACTGAAAGTTTAAACAGCATGTTTGCTTTCTAAACTGGCACGGTGCTGATACGCAATATATTTGGGAAAAGATTGGCCCCATTCTATGCTGCATTAGAACGAATAAAGCAGAGTACACATCCTATAATAGTCTTACACCCAGACTTCAAATAGATAAAGCACTCAGTCAATAATAATATATCATCAAGGTGGCTGAGTCTTACCAGGTACCCTTGTCGGAGTGGCTACAGTTTATAGGTAATACTGTCATTTCCAGCAGATAAAGTGTTAACTAATCTCGGGTTGCTGAATTTAAGCTGCTTTGTGGGAGTGCTAACTAGAACCTTTCTCCTTTGTATTTATAGTACAGGCAGTCCCCAAGTTACATACAGGATAGGTTCTGTAGGTTTGTTCTTAAGTTGAATTTGTATGTAAGTCGAAACTGTATATGTTATAATTGTAGATCCAGACAAATTTTTTTGGTCTCTTTGACAATTGGATTTTAAAAATGTTGGATTGTCATAAGAACCAGTATTAACAATAAATCTTAATTACAGACACCTTTAATAACAAGTATAGCTGTTTAGTGTAGCCTAGGTCTAAAGTACAGGCGGTCCCCTACTTAAGGACACCCGACTTACAGACGACCCATAGTTACAGACGGACCCCTCTGCCCACTGTGACCTCTGGTGAAGCTTTCTGGATGCTTTATTATAGTCCCAGTCTGCAATAATCAGCTGTAAGTTGTCTGTAATGAAGCTTTATTGATAATCCTTGGTCCAATTACAGCAAAAAAATTTGAAACTCCAATTGTCACAGGGGCAAGAAAAAAATTTGTCTGGAACTACAATTATAAAATATACAGTTTCGTCTTACATACAAATTCAACTTAAGAACAAACCTCCAGACCCTATCTTGTACGTAACCCGGGGACTGCCTGTATAGTAAATTACCAATTACCAGAGCTCCCTTTGTAACTAGGGTATCATCTGTAAGTCGGGTGTTCTGTAAGTAGGGGACCGCCTGTATGTGCACAACTTGGGCCAGTGTGAAGTTAGAGGAAATCTACCATCAAAATCCATCATGATAAACCAGGGACACTTACTCATAGATCCAAGCACCATGACTGTGGTAATCTTCTTACATTTATTATTCAAGTGTCTAAAATCATTGATAAATGTGGCTCAGCTAGTTTTTAGTGCACATTTTCAACAGAATTCTATTGTAAACAGCTGAATAAATATGCCTCATAATTTACTACAGAAAAATGTAGGCAACCTGCTGAGTGATTTATTTCCCCTCTAAATAACAAAAGGTCTAAAGGAACCTGATATTCCATACTAATAAAAAGACTACTCTTGGCTGCCATCTTGGTGCCTCATCACAATCTTGGTGCCTCAAGATGGTACAATGTACTACACTTTCACTTTTTCAATGTATGGCTATGTTATTTAGGTCGAGGAGGCTGAAGTGTAGTGTACAGTATCTGGTACTTTTATATAAAAATATTTCAATACAATATGGCACTTTTATTTCTTTTGTACTATAGTCGTATTAGTTAGTAATAAGAATTCATGCAGATTTATGTAGGTTTAGTTGTAAAGTAAGACTTTGCTCAAGAGATTTATTAAGTATAGGGGAGTATATGGAGTACTAATAACAGTATTCTATAAAAAAGTAATAATAATAATAATAATTATCTGCAATCTGTTTGTAGTTGGATTTTATGGCATTCAACTATTTCTTATGTTACTGGATACATTTGTTTTAATACTTTAAAACTTTTTCTATGGAACCCTGTCATCTCTAGTTACATGGAGGCTTGTAAGTTGGATGATTGTCTCACTTGGGATTCTCAACCACATTGAGCTCATTTTCTATCCAAAGATTCAGTATTTAGATGTAGCTCTCCTGTGCTCTTACCTGAAACTAAGCATCTGGTTAGAAAAATAAATGTTTCATAAATTTAAAAATCCATCATACTTAATATGCAAAATGGTCATCACTCAAAAATAATAACCTTAATTTAGATATGTCATTAAAAAGCTAAAAACTTATTCTTTGATACATCTACAGCAATGGACTTGATGGGGCTCATTTACTTACCCAGTCCAGTCGCGATCCCGCGGCGCGTTCTCCTGTGAGGATTTGGGTTCTCCCGGGATTCACTAAGGTCGTGCGCCCGATATCCAGTAGGTGTCACTGCTGCGCTGTGGTCTGCCGGAGTTCACCCTCTTCTTCCCGGTGCACGTAAGTGCTGATCTTGCGACACTTTTTGTTTTTTAAATTTTGCGTTTTTTCCGAAACCGACGGGTTGTCCAACGCCCACACCCCTGATTTGTGTCGCGTGAAAGCCAGCACGATTGCACCGAAATCCAATAGCTTGGGCCAAAATCCCGGGGCAATTAGGTGCAAAACGGAAAACTTCGGGAAAACCCGACTAAAGTGCGGCCGCGGAGCCCTTAGTAAATGAGCCCCGATGTCTTGTCAAGTTCACTATATGAAACTTGGTCCATGTCTCAGCCAGATTAACTAGTCTGAATCTCACTTACCCTAACTAAACGGAAAAGCTTCAATTTGAGTGTTGTTCTGACTTATAAATCCTGACAGCACACGATCAGAGATTCAACAAGACATTGAAACTAAGTGAAATTATATACATGTGCATAGTATAATAGTATATAAGGCCAGAAAAAGACGCAAGTCCAACCTTTAAGAATTAAATAAATGTTTACCCCATAACTCGTGATATTTTTTCTCCAGAAAGTCATCCAGGCCTCTCTTGAACATGTACATAGAGTCCGCCATAACAACCTCCTGCGGCAGAGAGTTCCATAGTCTCATTGCTCTTACATTAAAGAAACTTTGTGTTCTTTTGCATCCGATAGATGGGTGCTTTTTTCTCCTCCAATTCAGAACGCTAAAAAATAGAGCTGGCTTCCTCGTGTTTAAAACTAAAAACGTCTTTGTATTTTTGAATAAACAATCGTGCTACATAAAAAAGGTTTTAAAACAAAACAACGTGTTTTGTGCTTGTGCCAAGCGCTTCATCAGATTGAATCTGATGAAGCGCTTGGCACAACCGCGAAGCGTGTTATTTTGTTTTAAAACCTTTTTTATGGAACCTTTTTTTATGAAGTTTTGTATCACGCAAACACGAGGAAGCCAGCACCATTTTTTAGCGTTCTGAATTGGGGGAGAAAAAACGCACCCAAAAGAACACAAAATTGGATAACTGCTTCTCCATTAAGAAGGGGATATCAGTGGAACGGCAGCGGCACCGAGTCTTCAGAAAAGTTCTACGAGGAGTTGTGCCCTTGTTGCACAACTCCACCAGGTGAGTGTAACATTACACAATCAAAAATGAATATTTCCACCTAGGGTATTACACGATAGGAGCGCTTTCTCTTTCTTTTGTCTTCCATCTATTCTTCATCTCTAGATCTCCAGATTAAAGAAACTTTGTCTATGTTGATGATAGGACCGCCTCTCCTCTAGGCATAGAGGATGCCCCCTTGTCCTGGCCACATGCCTAGGTATAAAAAAAGATTGCTGGATGAATCCTTGTTCCGCCCGTTCAGGTATTTTTACATTGTTATGAGGTCTCCCCTCAGTCATCTTTTTTCTAAACTGAATAATCCCAAATTTTGTAATTTGTCATTGAATTCTAGTCCCCCCATTCCCCTAACAATCATGGTTGCTCTCCTCTGCACCCGTTCCAGATCTACTATGTCCTTTTTATACACTGGTACCCAAAACTGTACACAATATTCCATGTGTGGTCTGACCAGGGATTTGTATAAGGGCAAAACTATGGGGCACATTTACTTACCCGGTCCTGTTGCGATCCAGCGGCGCGTTCTCAGTCGAGGATTCGGGTCTTCCGGCGATTCACTAAGGTCGTGCGCCCGATGTCCACTAGGTGTCGCTGCTGCGCTGAATTCCGCCGGAGTTCACTATCCTATTCCTGGTGCAGGTAAGGGCGTGTCAAGCGACACATTTTTTTAAAAAGAATTCTGCGTTTTTTCCGAATCCGTCGGGTTTTCCAAAGGCCACGCCCCCCCCATCTCTGATGCGCCACAATCCGATAACATGCGCCAGAAACCCGGGGCAATTCAGGGAAAGACGGCGCAAATCGGAAATATTCGGGAAACCTAAGTATTAATTACTTTACACAGCTTAGTATCATATGCAAAAATTGAAACTTGACTGTGTTTCAGGGTCAATACAAGGTCATTAATAAATTATTAAAAAGAAGTGGCCCCAATACTGACCCCAGTGGCACTCCACTGGTAACATTAACCCAATCTGAGAATGTGCCATTAATAATGACCCTCTGTTTTTTATCACTAAGCCAAATACTTACCCAAATACACAGATTTTCCCTAGTCCCAGCAGTCTCATTTTATGTACCAACTAGAGATGAACGAGCACTAAAATGCTCGAGTGCTCGTTACTCGAGTCAAACGTTTCCCGATGCTCGAGTGCTCGTATTGAATAACGAACCCCATTGAAGTCAATGGGAGACTCAAGCATTTTTCAAAGGGACCAAGGCTCTGCAATAAAATGTGTCATTTTATTGAGAAATAAGGAAGTCAGTCCTGTTTGGTTTTTTTTATTCAATGGAATATTTGTGGAACTTCAAAAGGAGAATGGCCCGTGTTAAACTTCACACATATTGTTCTTCACATACTATTGTGAAGAACACCGTTCTGCACTCGTGTCTTTGGATAAGTTAGCAGATGTATGGAAACATCTGCAATGTGTTCTTTACTTTGTTCTTCACTGTGTTCTTTACTTAAATGATCCTGTGTTCACTGTTTTCATTGTATATTTCACTGTTCTTCACTGTGTTTCCTTAAGTGAAAGCTCGTTATCGAGCAGGCGAAATACATGTCCGAGCATTGAGCCGTTTCGAGTACGCTAATACTCGAACGAGCATCAAGCTCGGATGAGTATACTTGCTCATCTCTAGTACCAAACTTTTATGTGGCACTGTGTGAAATGAATTTGAAAAATCCAGATATACAACATTCACAGCGTCCCCCAGATCCAGTCTGGAACTTACTTCCTCGTTGAAGCCAATCTGATTAGTCTGACAGGAACGATCTCTCATGAACCCATGCTGATACTGGGTTATAAGGTCATGAACAGTGAGATACTCCAGGATAGCATCGGTAACAAACCCCTCAAATATTTTTCCCACCACAGAATTTAGACTCACAGTAGTTTCCAGGATCACTTTTTGATCCTTTTTTCGTATATTGGAACCAGATTTGCTATACGCCAGTCCTGTGGAACATAACCAGTCTGCAGGGAATCTGGCCCCGGTGATTTATCTATCTTAGTGGTTGTGAGGCGGCGCAATAACTCTTCATGGGTTAAACTGTTGACATTCCAAAGAAAATTTACATCATTCTTCATCGTGTCTTCCACCAGGGAATCTTCCTGAATAAAGACAGTTGAGGAGGCGACATTCAGTAGATTGTCGCCTCATTTCCTTTCACCATGTACCCCATGTTACTCCTCAGAGGGCCCACACTCCCTGTTTTTAGTTTCTTATCATTTGTATACTTGAAAAATAATTTGGGATTATTTTTGCTCTCCCTGGCAATATTTCTCTCGGTCTCTATTTTTATGACCTTTATCTGCTTTTTACAGGATTTATTTTTCTCTCTTTAATCCTGTAAGGAGTAGTTTTGCTCAAAAAACAATTGTATAATTCAGGACCTTGGGAAGCTGGGTGCAGACATAAAAAAGCTGTCCAGACAGGGCTAACCAACCTGAGCTGGATGACTCATACACAGAAGCTAGGGGATGGTGCAGAGATTGATTAATTTTGATGACGTGTTCTCGCTTATGCTGGGCAGGACAAGGCTGAAGCATTGCATAATTAGGATAAGAGGAGAGCGCCGGGGCAGCCACAGGAACGACAGATCCTCTTTCTGATAATTTTTTAATTTTTTTTCAGCAAAACCATTATTGTAGCTTCAGCATTCTCAAGGTATAAAACTTTCTATAATAGTGTGTTGCACTCTTCACTTTTAAGGAGTTTCAAACAGCCCAGGACTGACAGGCTGGAGACCCATATATGCTTTTATATGCGCATTTTTACAAAGTGTTTGTGAGTAGATTTTATATTATTAAATTCCAATTTAACAGACATAGTATGCGTTTTCTGTGCATATTTTTTCCAGAAGTCCACTATAGATACGCTATAGATATCATATGGGGCCATAATTATTTTATAGTAGGGGGGGGGGTGCTATATATATTATTTGGGCCCGTAATTATTTTATACTAGGGGGAGGGGATGCTATATTTTATTTGGGGATTTGGGGCCATAATTATTTTATACTAGGGGAAGGGGATGCTATATATATTATTTGGGGCCATAATTATTTTATACTAGGGGGAGGGGATGCTATATATATTATTTGGGGCCATAATTATTTTATACCAGGGGGGCGGAATGCTATATATATTATTTGGGTCCATAATTATTTTATACCAGGGGGGGGGATGCTATATATATTATTTGGGGCCATAATTATTTTATACTAGGGGGAGGGGATGCTATATATATTATTTTGGGCCATAATTATTTTATACTAGAGGGAGGGGATGCTATATTTTATTTGGGGATTTGGGGCCATAATTATTTTATACTAGGGGGAGGAGATGCTATATATATTATTTGGGGCCATAATTATTTTATACTAGAAGGAGGGGATGCTATATTTTATTTGGGGATTTGGGGCTACAATTATTTTATACTAGGGGGGGGATGCTATATGTATTATTTGGGGCCATAATTATTTTATACTAGAGGGGGGGATGCTATATGTATTATTTGGGGCCATAATTATTTTAAACTAGGGGGGGGATGCTATATGTATTATTTGGGGCCATAATTATTTTATACTAGGGGGGGGATGATATATGTATTATATGGGGCCATAATTATTTTATACTAGGGGGGGGGGGTGCTATATATATTATTTGGGGCCATAATTATTTTATACGAGGGGGAGGGGATGCTATATTTTATTTGGGGATTTGGGGCTATAATTATTTTATACTAGGGGGAGGGGATGCTATATTTTATTTGGGGATTTGGGGCTATAATTATTTTATACTGGGGTGATGCTATATATATTATATGGGGCCATAATTATTTTATACTGGGGGGGATGCTATATATTATATATCACTAAGCTGGGGGCTGTATATGGGATACAGTATATTACTAAGCTGGGGGGATGTATATGGGATACAGTATATTACTAAGCTGGGGGCTGTATATGGGATACAGTATATTACTAAGCTGGGCGGGGATGTATATGGGATACAGTATATTACTAAGCTGGGGGGCTGTATATGGGGTACAGTATATTACTAAGCTGGGGGGCTGTATATGGGGTACAGTATATTACTAAGCTGGGGGATGTATATGGGATACAGTATATTACTAAGTTGGGGGGATGTATATGGGATACAGTATATTACTAAGCTGGGGGGATGTATATGGGATACAGTATATAACTAAGCTGGGGGGGCTGTATGTGGGATACAGTATATTACTAAGCTGGGGGGCTGTATATGGGGTACAGTATATTACTAAGCTGGGGGGTGTATATGGGATACAGTATATTACTAAGCTGGGGGGATGTATATGGGATACAGTATATTACTAAGCTGGGGGGATGTATATGGGATACAGTATATTACTAAGCTGGGGGGGCTGTATGTGGGATACAGTATATTACTAAGCTGGGGGGTTGTATATGGGATACAGTATATTACTAAGCTGGGGGGATGTATGTGGGATACAGTATATTACTAAGCTGGGGGGGCTGTATGTGGGATACAGTATATTACTAAGCTGGGGGGTTGTATATGGGATACAGTATATTACTAAGCTGGGGGGATGTATGTGGGATACAGTATATTACTAAGCTGGGGGGCTGTATATGGGATACAGTATATTACTAAGCTGGGGGCTGTATATGGGATACAGTATATTACTAAGCTGGGGGGATGTATATGGGATACACTATATTACTAAGCTGGGAGGGGGCTGTATATGGGATACAGTATATTACTAAGCTGTGGGCTGTATATGGGGTACAGTATATTACTAAGCTGGGGGGCTGTATATGGGATACAGTATATTACTAAGCTTGAGGGCTGTATATGGGATACAGTATATTACTAAGCTGGGGATATATATGGGATACAGTATATTAATAAGCTGGGGGATGTATATGGGATACAGTATATTACTAAGCTGGGGGGCTGTATATGGGATACAGTATATTACTAAGCTGGGGGGATGTATATGGGATACAGTATATTACTAAGCTGGGGGATGTATATGGGATACAGTATATTACTAAGCTGGGGATATATATGGGATACAGTATATTACTAAGCTGGGGGATGTATATGGGATACAGTATATTACTAAGCTGGGGGGCTGTATATGGGATACAGTATATTACTAAGCTGGGGCGCTGTATATGTGGGGCAAGATTTTATTTAAGCTGTAGGGGATCTGTATATGGGAGCTGTATATAATTTAATTGGGTGGTGAATAACGAGGCCTTTAAATATATGAGAGCAGGGATAATGAAGGGATGTGTTATATGTGGGGAGAGTGCGGTCAGTTGTGTTGTGAGGGGTATATATTATTTAGGAGCACAATGTTGTTATCCAGGAGACTTTATACTGTAAGTGACTGTGGTATTTTTAGGGACGCCGGGTGGAGATGCTGCACGGAGCTGAAGATATCCGGCCGTGAATTCAGCAGTGATACGTCATGGATTGGAGAACCCGGAATAAAGTCCTCCTGATGGAAGAGATTGTCATCTATAAGGTACTAGATGTCACTAATGCCTCTCAGATCCTGTAGTCAGTCACACAGTGTCAGGGAGCTGTCTGTAGGGTTGTTAATTGTTAGTAAAGTTTAAGGATTTACTTAACAGGGAGCGGGGGGGGGGGCAGCATTTTAATATTCGCCTCAGGCAGCAAATATGCAAGAATTGGCCCTGTGACACCCTGCACCCATTGATCTCCTCAGAAGGGGCTTCTCCTGGACGGGATCCCCCAGTGCTGATCTCCTGCTGCCCCCTGTAATTCTGGCCAGTATCCCCCTCAGACACCTGTGTGGTCATTCTGCTACACGGGGACACTTCTCTGTCCTATCTGCAGCTCCCATACACGTATCTTCTATCCTGCTACACGGGGCACACTTCTCTGTAGTATCTGCAAAATCCTGCAAACTTCTCTCCTCTCCTGCTCTGAGCTGAGGCTTCTGCAGATTGTTTAGTAAATAGAAGGTCATGAACTGTAAATAAAGGCTGCACTAGTACCTGTTATGTCTGTACTAGTATCTGCTGGGGATGAGCTGCTCTGCACAGGGGCTCAGTGCTTACTTCTTAGTTAACGCCACCTTCGGGCTGGAGTGTTTTTCGCACCGGTTTTTGTGCCTGAATGAAAAGTTGCAAATTATGAATATTATTAGGAGCAGCAAAACATCTGGATTGGTAGGATAAATGAGGGAAACATGATTATTTTTGCTGCGTTGCTAGTTTGGTGTTTAGTCGCAAAAATGGTGCAAAAACTGTGCGCCAGTATGAAAAGGCACAAAAACACCTGAAAAAATGAGGGATACATCTGACTCTTTATTTTTTATTCTCAGGGTATGTTTGCTTCATAATGCATAAAAGCAAATGGTAGATTGGTAGATTTCTTTTTAGTACAGGTTTTGGAGCAAATTGATGGCAGTCCCCACCCTGGTCTTTGTTCTGTGACTTTTGATGGTTTTGTGTGACTTTTCATGCCACTATCGCAAGCAACCCACGCAGCATAAGATGCTAGCAGCAGATTTATCGAGGGTGAAAGCCACTTTAATCAATCTGACTGCAGCAGAACTCCAAAGATAGACATAGAACTGTCATAAGGAACCGGTCTAATGATAAATTACCCCCATTGTGTTCAAAAGTGATTAAAAAGCCTTGGGACAGATTTATTGAAAGTGTTATAAGGTAAGACTAAGGTAAGTCTTATGCTGCACAAGATTCATATAAGTGTCTGTTTCTGGATAATAAATCTGGTGCAGTATTATACTTTTTAGTTGTTATTTGCACCTCCTATTAGTTCAAATTCTGTTGGGTTGGCATTATTTTTGGCTCATGGACATTTTGTCGCCAAACTAAACCTCTTTTCAATAGGCGACACCCCTTTTGTCCTACTAGTCATAGAAAGGCCTGAAAACTAAAACTTGTGATAAATGTGGCACAGACAGTGTTTTTTGTGCAAATTACCACAGAATTATGTTGTAGACAGATTAATAAATCTCCCCTATGATCAAAAGTAAAAATAAAAAAATAAAAAGCAGCACGTCTACAATAATGTGGAATTGAAAGATTTCACATGTCTGAAAAAAAAATCCTTGACACTGATTGATAGCCGTCCTGTGTGAATATGTTATGTAAAAAGGTTGCAATAACTTCTATTGTAATGATCTCTTCCATTGTTATCGTGGAACGAAATACAGATAGGCACAGCAAAGAACTTTTCTGCAAACCTTAAACAGGAGCAGAAAAAAAAAAGACTGGACCAATTTCACTCTATAAACAGTACAAATATTGGATTTACAAACTAGGTGTTGCATTACTCCTATAGCCGCAGTATGCACAGTGGCCTCAAACTGATTTAGCAAGGATCCTGGAAAAACTTTTGGTGGCCAGGGCAGAGATCGTAAGACTGGTACAGTGAGGGAATAGAGTAAGTACACTTTTTTGTCATTTGCTGTCCCTACTCCAAGTGATTTTTCAGTATTTAATGCCTTTAATTAACCTTTTGATCAAAATGTGACATCACATTTAAAAGGACAAAGAAAATTGTTCAAGGTTGGCCTTTGGGAAGACAGCTTTCCTTGAACACTGCCTATGAAAGTTAACAAAGGGTAGGAATGATTCAGCTATATTATGTTCTCTGATCTATCCTGTGCTGCATACACCTATTAGACAGAGGCCCAGAGGAAGAATGCCTTGCTAGTACAGATGAGCAGACCTGATGTTCCAGTTGAGGTTCAGCCACGCAAACATCGGATTGGCTTATCTCTACTTGATAGTGTCTTCAGCTGCCACGTGAATTTAAGATTTGATGTTGCATTTTTTGTGTTTGTTCATATTTAGAGATGAGTGAGTATACTCGTCCGAGCTCGATGCTCGTTCGAGTATTAGTGTACTCGAAATGGCTCGTTGCTCGGACGAGTATTTCGCCCGCTCAAGATCGAGCATTTACTTAAGAAAACACAGTGAAGAACAGTGAAGAATACAATGAAAACAGTGAACACAGGATCATTTAAGTGAAGAATACAGTGAAGGACACAGTGAAGAACACATTGCAGATGTTCCGTACATCTGCTAACCTATCCGAAGACATGCGTGCCAAACTGTGTTCTTCACAATAGTATGTGAAGAACAATATGTGTGAAGAACACATTGCTGATGCATGGAAACATCTGCAATGTGTTCTTCACACATATTGTTCTTCACATACTATTGTGAAGAACATCGTTCGGCACGCATGTCTTTCGATAAGTTAGGAGATGTACGGAACATCTGCAATGTGTTCTCCACTGTGTTCTTTCAATGTGTTCTTTCAGTGAAAACATCTGCAAACATCTGCAATGTGTCCTTCAGTGTTCTTTCAATGTGTTCTTTCAGTGAAAAATGCTCGAGTCTCCCATTGACTTCAATGGGGTTTGTTATTCGATACGAGCACTCGAGCATCGGGAAAAGCTTGTCTCGAATAACGAGCAATCGAACATTTTAGTGCTCGCTCATCTCTATTCATACTCCATCCACATCAGTCTGTACCTGTACTCATAAATTTTTTTTTTTTTACTTTGTTTAATTTTATTCAGAGAATTTCCAATATAAATTATTGACCACAATACTGTTGTGTGACATTGACCTTCCCAGGCATTCCTTTACAGGTGTGACCCCTCCTGCTTGTACTTACTGTACCGTTAAAAAAAACCTTCTGTTATGTGGGGTTTTTTTGGGAGTCAAATGAAAAGTAGCAAAATACTATCAAAAGTTGCATCACATAGAACTAGGGTAGGGACTGGCATCAATTTGCTCTGCAACCTGCACTTAAATGAAATGTACAACAGTATTTCTTTTTGGTTGCTATGTCATGAATAGGCTATAAAAATATAGCAAAAATATTCCTTTTCCCAGTGCTGCCCATTGTATGAAGCTCTTTCAGGATATTCTGAAACAAACAAACAGTATAGAACGCCTCTCTCTCATTTACCATAAGTTCTAAATTCGTTATAAATTATCATATAAAGCTACCACTTCTAATGTGTATTGACCTCAAGTGATGTGTCATTGGTGAAAGTGTTTCTTTACTGTATTTTGACTGCAGAAATGTGGATAAGCAGTAATCACTTACCATTCCCCATTTTTCTTGGTAAATTATTTATTATTTCTTAAAGCAGAATATAAATTAACCACCACTTGGCTCATTAAACAATTTGTTTAATGTGTAATACAATCGATCATTTATAGGAGTGCACATGAAGTCATTCTGCAATGGTTTAAGCAATTTATGGCCACCCTGATCACATGAGTTTTCAAAGGGTTGAGTTGTCTGAGAGCTCCACAAAAACTAAAAAAGGCAGAGCATGCACTAAAAAAATAAATAAACAAAATCAGTATTCATCGGTTTGATGCTTTGCCAATCTGAGGCAATCCACTTGCCTTTAATTTCCAACTGTTTCAAGAGGACCTCTACTGAATTGGTGTTGTAAAAGATGTATACATATTTATTTATTTTAGTACATTTGCTGCCTCTTTTTTAAAAATTTGAGAATTCCCAGACAACTAGCTTGAGTTAAGGTTCAACAAACATCATTATCAGATTTCATATGCAGCAATTCCTTAAAAGAGATGAATGATAAAAGAATATTGGTTCAGCTTTTTCCAGTATCAGCACCTCTCTTAATTACAGACTAAGATTGGCATTGCAGTTCTGCCCTTATTGACTTAACATTTAGAGACATTGGGGCTCATTTTCTTAGGATCCTGCGGACCGTGCTTTTGTCGGATATTCCAACGTTTTCGGATTTGCGCCACTGTGACAGGGATCTAGAAAGGGATTTTGGTGCACGAGATCAGATTTTGGCAAAGCAGCGCTGGCTTTCATGCGATACATATCAAGGGACGACCCATCGGATGATCCGACTGACAAACAGCGGGATTTAACTTAAAAATCGTGTCACAAGACATACACTTACATACACCGGGAGGAAGATGGTGAACTCCGGCAGACCTGATCATGGAAACGACACATTCAGAAAATCAGGGCACAGTGCATTGTCATCGGACAATGCACTTTCGGGAACTCCTCCGGACCGTGTAAGTAAATGTGCCCCTTTATTTATTTTTCATCATACTGAAATACTAGTAGAGATGAGCGGACCTTTCAGCTGCGCCCCGCATTACCCGGACATATTGCCGGATTGGCTGCTGAATAGTCAATGGGGCTAAGTAATGCTCCTAGCAACTAACTATGGCTATGATTGGCCAGGGCTGTTTCCTTGGCCAATCACAGCCATGGCTAGCAGCTAGGAGCAAATTTGCCATTCTGGCAATATGTCTGCATCACCCCGAAGCCGAGTGGAAAGTTTGGGTCTTCTCGTCTCTACTTCTAGGTATACGTAAGGTGATATACAGGAATGGAAAATAGTATATCCTTAATGTTGTTAATCCTGGTCCGAGGAAGAAGTCTGAATCAGAATTCAGAAGTCCTCCTCATCGATGTTACCCTACATTAAGACCAAATAATGATTTTCATAAATAGTGGCTATGCAGAGATGTTTTCCCCAAGCCTTTGAACTAATTTATAGCGCTGCTATTTGAGGAAAAGATTCCTTATCTAAGTCTTCTGGGCTCAGTTTTAACTGCACTTTCTCCAACAAACCATGTTACACCCCTGCACATATGTTCTGGTGATGCCACTGGAGAGAGCAATTTAAAGAGAATAAATGTTCATCTCTTCATCGAGAAATCACCCGAATTGCTACCATTTGTTGAGGTTGCAATTCAAAAACAGTATATTAGGGAAGCATTGTATATTTATCAACCTATTGTAGAAATATAACATTAGCTTCATCTCTTTACCATAAAGGACGGCACCACGCTTGATGCAATTCTTCTTTGAAACTCATTAAATTTACAAGGCAATGGAAAAGTAATCCTCAAATTATCTGGATGAAGTGATGCAGTTTCACGATGCATTAGGTTATTCAGCAACTGGCGCACAGAAAGACATTTTAACCAGTTCTACTGGCAACAAGCACAAGCCAAAGGCATAATATTATTTGCACTGATATCTTAGATACTCACAATGTTGTACATTTGTTGTATTTTTTATTACTATGCGGATCTGTGTGAAATTTGTTGGACTTCCAGTATGAGAAGGACCACATACAATTGCTAAATGTCAAGTTCATTGTTTTTCTTTCATTGGGTCATGGTGTGATATAATGTTATACTCTATATGAAACACACACCATGCAAGAAGACAGGTTGTATATTTATATTCTTATTTTTTGGCTTGGGCTTCTTTCAAATGATTCTTTATGTACAGATTTGTTTCCACAATGCAATACTTGCATGTTACATTGATCACCAAATTACCCAGATAGCTGGAAATGGGCACCACAAGAGATAGTCCATAGACCTAACATTCCATTTATAGTCCTTAATGTGTTCCATGTATTGTCTTAGCTTTCTTCTATTGCAAAGATTTAACAAAATAACAATGTCTTTGGTGAGACTGCAATGACATCTGTATATGGCCTGATACTTTGATTCTGTTATCGTTAATGGCTGAATTTGTCACATCTTCTATATCTTGACGGCAGTCATGAAGGCAATGTCTTAAGGCTCATCTTGCCCCTTTCCAGAGCTGATGTCTACAAAGTAATCCATCATTCGCTACCATTGTCAAAAAGCCAGTGCTCTTCTTCAGAAGGAGAACGATTTCCAGGTTTCCATTCAAAAAACTGTTCATATCACAAGGGCTTGTGAGTTGGGTTGTCGACTCCCACCAATGAGAAGCAAGGTCTCCCTAGAGTTCCCACTTCAGGAATTGTTGCCTATGGTAAAATGTCCGACATGTCTTCTAGCAGTGAAGTATTTTTATAAAGGCTTTTCTGAATTCCACATTAAATGTGGTATAAATAATAGGGTTAACCGCACTGTTGACATACCCAAGCCATGTGAATGCACTGTACAAGGCTGGTGGTATTTTGCAGTTGCAATGCATATTTAGGATGTGGGTGATGAAAAAGGGAAACCAACAGACAATGAAGACTCCTGAGGAAACATAACATATTGCATGATTAGGAATTATGCTTATCATGGAAGTCTGACTTTTATACTGGTATCATGGAAGTCTACTTCAATATTGTAGGAAATCTTAATAGTAGTAACATGGTGGAGGGCAGAATATCAGAATATATGATTTCTCAGCATGTGTTTCCTGTTCCTAAGAAATAAATAATTTTGGAGAAAATAACATATACAAATGAATGTATTGGTGCACCAAAAACATGTCCGAACCTGCTTTGAACCCCTTTTAAAAACTATGTTTAAAAAGAATCACCCTTTTCCCAAAATGGTTCCTTTCCATGGCTGCAATGTTACAAAAATCAGTTTGTAAACTTATATGCAACTCACCTGATGTGAGTCATTTACACTTATTGAGTTATGCATGTTAAAATTTACTTGCACTGTTCTGCCTCCTCGTTCCTGATTGACAGAGCTCATTCGGCACCTAAAGTAATGTGATCAGGGTGTCATAATCTTGGGTCTACCTCCGATTTGTATCTGATCACATGAAATCACAGGAGCCTCCATGGAGGAATTTCATGTTGGATAAGGGGAGAGTTGAAGCCCATGTAGGCTACTGTGATTTTATGTGATCAGATATATTAGTTGTGTGCAGTTTGCTAATGTTAGTAGGCTTGATGACCTGTGATGTTGTCAATCCTGGTGGCATGACATACTGAGAAAAGTAGAATAAGCCTTCTTTGTTGGCAAGACGGGCTGAGTCCTCTTCATACAGAGGTGGGGGTTTTTGCATTTTGCACAAAACCCCCACCGCTAATAACCGCGGTCGGTGCTTGCAACGATCGCGGCTATTAACCCTCTAAACGCCGAGCAGCGTTTAAAAGACGGCGGCGCGCGGGCGCCGCCATCTTTTTTCCGATCGCCACGCCCCCGAACGTCATCGGGGGGTGGCGATCGGTTACCATGGTAGCATTGGGTCTTTTTTTGACACGAGGCTACATGGCTTATGCAGGTTCGTTACAATGAGCCAGTGGCTCATTGTAATGTATGACCTGCAAAAATGCCATATATTGCAATACTGTAGTATTGCAGTATATGGTAGGAGCGATCTGACCATCTAGGGTTAATGTACCCTAGATGGTCTAAAAAATAGTGAAAAAAAAAAGAAAAAAAAAAGTTTAAAAAATAAAAAAAATTAATTAAATATTAAAAGTTCAAATCACCCCCCTTTCCCTAGAACGGATATAAAACACGTAAAAATGAAAAAGTTATGGATTTTTGAAGTTGGAGAGCGAGAAATCAGCCGAAAAACCCTGCGTCCTTAAGGGGTTAATGGAGGCTGTCACCAGCTGTATATATAAAAATATGGTGACATGTTCTCTTTAACTACCCTTTAAAATATAGTCTAAAAAGAAGAAAAAGGATTAATCAATAGGCTTGATCATGCCAACGTTGAACCACAAAGCTAATTTGTATATAATTAAAAACAAAATTTGGCGGGAGGGGTCCTCTTTAATAACACCATTTTAGTGCAGTTTTAGTGAGAGGAGGAGTGAAGAGAAAGTGGCACTGTTCCTGATATTTGAGTCATACCATTATTTAAAGAATTACATGAGTAGGACCTTTTTTTTGTATGTACCACCCAACATATGTGGTCATCTCAAAAAACTGCTAATTTCATGTCTAGAAGAAAGAGGAAGAAGCAAATGTATGTACATGTTCAGTATCAAAATGTATTATTCCATTATATTGCCAGCCCCTTACTATTAGAAAGGTGTAATACTCACCGAGAACAATGGCTAACATTTGTGTAGCTTTCTTCTCCTTTTGTTGGGAAATCTTCCTTTTGCTCATGGTTTTAAGTGAGGTCCTTGTTTTGCCATTGGGCATTGTCTGAGTCTCAAAAGCTTTTGTAGGTCTTGCACTGTCTGTATGACCATTCTTTTCAGCCTTACATGGACTATCTGCTGGAGAAGGGACAGTTGTGTTAAACTGGTTTGAGGTTGCTGGCACAGCCAGCTGTTGGTGGTTCGGGGAAGCTGACTTGTGCTTTGTCTTTTCTGGGGGTGAAGTGCTTGACATCATCTCCATCTCCATTTCTTCTGGATGGCTCTCTGCCTCCTACATAATAATGAAATAAACAATAGCGAAAAGTAAACACAAGTAAAAACAAAAAGTATATGAATAATTTAGAAGTCCTTGGGGTTAATAGAAGAGAATTGCATGTGTCTTTAAGTGTTATGTATTGCACCCCTCGCAGATTTCTGAACATCCCATTTTTGGTATTGTTATTCTTACCACTATTTTCTTTCAGTTTATTGATTTTATGGTTTTCTTAAAGTTCTCCGTTTACTAACATCCGATTACCTTACAATTTCTACAGTAATGAGTCTGCAGAAAACTGTATTTGTGTTTACTAAGGTTCCCTTTGCGAAGTAGCAATTCTGTCAGCAGTTTCACCTCTCAAAACCGCTGACAGCCCGAGATAGGTGACAGGGAAAGAAGTTAAAGTAAGTCAAAGTAGTCAAATAAGGAAATACTGGAAGCTTCTATACTGTGTCCCAGACTTGCAGGTGACATGTAGGTGTTTCTTTTGTTTGCACTGCCCCTTTTGCATTGAAGGTTCATTAAGCAAGCATCTCAGAAAACTACATATTTATGGTTTATGTGGCTAGGATGAATATCATCAATATTTTGGGACTAGGAGAAGTCCATACCAATGGAAAATAATTAATTGCATGGAGAATTACAAATCCTGTCTAACTGTTCAAAAGCATTAACATAGACTACAAAGTCAAAATGTGCTCCACATTGATCTCAGTGGTTGATGCTGAAAAATACATTGGTGCTCTTTAAGACCACCTTGTTCAGTGATGGTGCACTTTTGAAAGTCTGAGTGCCCAACCTACAACCTAGAACCCACTTACTTGTAGTAAAGTGGCAAGATGACAACTTTAGCATAAGTTCTTGCTCCAAACACTGACACAGATTTCAATGGTATTGCTGTCCCTCCACACTTTTCCCCCAACAGGAAGAATTCAAATCTTGCTGTAGTCCCAAGCAACCCAGAATGTATCATTTAAAAATAACAATTATCAATTAAATATTAAATTGGATCAAATGGATATATGACAATGGATATTGAATGTAATTGTTTTTACACTTTTCAGGACTTTCCCTGCCCTCTTTGACCTCTAGTGAATCTCTCTGGATACTGGTAGTTTATAGTAATGTAGGCTCCAACAAATCAACAATGTGGGTTGTGATAGTGTAAGACGTAGAACATTGCAGTCACTTCTAGAAAGCTTCACTGGGTGGTTCACATATGTAGAGTAGTGGTGACCAGAGAACTCACATGGTCTGAGTTCTCAAGCAGTAAAAAAAAAAGATTTTACAGGTTTGTCCACAATTGTCCACAAACTACAAAATATAATTGTTGTGAATTTACATAAAAAATGCAAATTAAGAACAAACCTATTTATTATACACTGACTGCTGCCTCCTGATGTATCTGGCAGGCGCTATACCCATTACTCAATTCTATGCAAGCCCTTCAACCCACCCACAGACTTACTTGGATTGGGGATGGCAGAACAAAGGGAATAATAGCAATTCCTGGCGTGGCACCAGGATTGTAATTATTTCAGGGCTTGTATATCAAAACAAATTGTTGTACAAACCCTGGTAAATGACCCCTACAAAACCTATCTTGTTTGTAACCTGGGGACTACCTATACGTTATGTTTATTATATTTTCCTCCTGGTCTTCTTGTTCATAAAGACATTTCTTATTATTGTATTTTTATTAGTTTTTATACTATATGTACTTGAGTATAAACTCACCATAGTAAAAGCCATGGTACCTAATTTTACCACAAAAAGCTGAGGAAACTATTTACTCAAGTATAAGCCTAGGTTGGGAAATGCATTGGTCACAGCTTCCACCCAGTATATAGCTATTTAGCATCCTACCACCCAGTATATAGCTAGAGAACCCTCTACCCCCAGTAAATAGCTAGCCTTTGCCCCAGTTTTTAGCTAGCCCTTGCCCTAGTATATGACCAGCCACAGGACCAGTATATAGCCAGCCAGCTCCTGCTCCATTAAAAAGAATGCCACCAGTATATAGACAGCCAGCCAAAAGTATATAGCCCACCTAGGTATATAACTAGCCAGCCCTCAGTGTAAAGCCAGCCAGAAGCCCCCAGTACATAGCCAACCAGTCTACCCTCAGTATATAGCCAGACAGCTAGACCCCAGTATACAGCCAGACAGCAATACTCCAGTATATAGCCAGCAAGCTCCCAGTATAAAGCGATCCTTCTGCCCCAGTTTACAAAAACTAAACTCAATACTCATCTTTCTGATGTGCCCCTGCAGGTCAGGCAGGTCTGTGCATGCTGGCGGTGCACACTATGACACCAGCTGCTTGCTGACATTACAGTATGTGCGCGACAGTGACATCTCTTGTACTACATACACACACACTGATGTCAATGGGGGCTGACAGACCTGCCACTGCTGAAAGAAAGAAGATGACCTGCAGGGGGCATCAGAAAGGTAAGTAATGGATATAAACGGTATGTACATAAATGTATATGTGCATTTCTAACCAACTCAAAAGTTTTATCTCCACTAGTTTTTGAGTTGAACAGTGAATAATTTTTTCAAAATGGACATTCTTGAACAGATCTCCTCACTGAGCCTCATTGTGACAACCCACATAGTGTGCATTGTTTGTGCTTATTTATTGTGTTTTAAACTTGTATTTGTGATTTCTGAAGTTATGTGTTTTATATTGATATCTAAACTTCTGGGAGGCATATCTTCTAAACAGGTGGATGGATGTTAAAAAAAAAAACATAACATAAGCAAAAAACATCGAACTGATCAGTTGGCCAGTGGCAATGAAATAAGTTATGTACATCAGCATTTAGCTATTGATGACAAGGCTTCAAAATGTTTGCTGCTCCCTAAGTTATTGCACTTTGTACTGTATTAAACTGGAAATTAATAAGACTTTTTTTTCCAAATTTCCACATTTACATGTGTGATTTTTTTTTGTTCCTAGCTGCTCTACCCTTTAGTGTATTTTATATACTGTATATATTCTATATTATGTGAATACACCTTCTCTGATAATACTAGAAGAACTGTGTGTAAAATTCATGAGAATGTGTCAAATTTTATTATTTTGGCAACGTCTTTACAGTTCCTATAATGTATTTCTAATTTTAATTAAAAGACCATTTTATCTTTGAAAATATATATTAACATTGCAAACTAAATTGAGGTTAAGCTGTTATCCATTATGACATAATTAAGTCTCATTTGATGAAGAATTAAACTTTATAGCAAATTGCTAAATTATTTTTGTGTTCATTTGACATAGCATGGAAATTGTCTTTGCTATCAGCTTTACTAAGTCTTTGATTAAATCAGCTTTAATAAAGACCAAAGCTTTAATTGTAAGGGCCTAATAAATATAAATTTCCCATATTATAAAATAAGAAAAGGCTATATGCTTTTAGTTGACCTATAATTCCAAATTTAAATAAGTTGTATAAAGTTATTTATTTATACACAAATTCATGGAAAAAATTAATAATTATAGAGATATCCAAATAAAGGGGAGAACAATCTTTCCCACAAATAAACTAAACAGTTGGCCCTTTTGTCCAGGAATATATATATATATCTAGTAAACTACATTTTTTAACATTATATTAATGATAATTTGCAAATGTAAAATGTATTAACCATGAATGACAATAAAACTGTAAATGTAAGACTATGCTCAAAACTGCTTTCAGCTCTTTCTATTGCTCATTCCACTCTTAATAGCAGGACAAAAATTTGAAGTGGCCTCAGTTTTTTGTATTTTTTTTTTCTTGCAAGAGACAATGAAAGTATAATCGAAGGTAACTTTCTATACCTTAACATCTATGGGGAAAGGAAAGTGAAGATGTTGTGTACATTTTGTACATTAAATTCTCCTAAAAACAGAGTCTGAAGGAAAACTTTACTGAAGCGGTGAACTGTATCGATTGTAAAGCATGTCCTAACTCTTATCCGTCTACCCATAATTCCCTAACTTATTGCCTCCCAAACCCTAGTGGTAAAAACAAGTGGTTGACATTCCCTTACTACACCAAAGTGCAAAACACAAAGACACAGACAAGTGCAAACAGAGTAGTCGCCAGAGCCAGGCCACAACAAAAGTGGGAAAATGCTGTACAAAATCACAAAATAGTAGAATACCGGGGTGCTGTGGTGGTGGTCCTGTATTACTGGTTTTGTAAATTTAGGTATCATGCAACACCCGGGTGGGTAATATGATTGTTTAGAGCCAAAATTGGTTACTTAGATCATTGTTAACTTGTGCATTGTGAAATGCCTATTAAGCATTTAAATACTGGTGACCATCGCCACATCTCTGTTCTTGTGGATTTTATTGTATGTTTTTAACTTGATATTTTTTGATGGCCATATTTTGTGTTTATAAATTTTGTATAATTATTTCATTGAAGTTAGTTGTAATGAGTATGATTTATTGATTATGAATACTTAGGTCCTATATACTTATATTGGTATTTGATGTTTTGATTAATAGGAGTTTAGGAGCTTAGGTAATAGGAGCTTTCACCTAGTATTGGGTTTTCTTTTTTGGTATTTAAAATAGTAGAATAGTCTGACCACAAGCCAACAGTCTAATTACCAGGACATAGAGATCACAAGAGTAGCATAAAACTAAGAACTTCCATAACCAGGACGCTAGCAAAGGTGGGTACAATACAGAAAGCAAGGGATACATTTGAGTTGTGCTAGCAGCTGTCAATCACAGCATATTAATTAACAGTGAAACAGAGCCAAACGGCAGGATGGGTTTGGTATTAGCAATTCAAATATTGTAGCAAACTGAAACCCATGTTCACATTACAGTGTTCAAAAAAGATACAGAGACACGTGTTTCTTATACATCGTGACACATTTACTAAGGGCTTTGCACCAGTTTTCTGTCGGACTTTGCACGTTTTTTCTAGTGTAAACTGCTTGCACAGGTATTTTAAAAATGTCTGCACCAGAAATGTGTCGTAGCCAACTGTTTTGTGGCGCAGCTGATAGAGGCACCATGCGAGACAAATTAGGGGGACCGTGCGCCAGATTTAACATGCAATTTGTGTCACATGCCCTATGTTAAAGGCGAGCCGCAGAAAAGTTGGTGAACTCTGTAGGGCAAGTGCCAAGAAGAGAAAGATTCATGATTTCAGGTGCATGTTCTTAATGAATCTGGCACACCCAGCATTATACACAGCCAGAGCACTTTTTGTGCAGTTTCCCACATTCTTAGTAAATGTGCGCCAGTATATTCCGCTGTTAGCATAGTATAATGAAATGATTAAAGCTTTACACATGGCATATATATTATGGCAATAAACCAACACTGTTACATTCCATATGCACAGAACACAAACCTAAACCTTCATAATGAATTGGTGGCAATTCTGGCGGTGTGACAAATTCCTCCATAATGAGGTTCATGACTGAGAGAGATGAGTGCATGAAATGAATACAGATTAGCCACATAGCTTTGCTCTTGGCACAAAAGTTTCAGTTCATAGAATATGACCCATTTTATTGATGTGTATTCCTACTGAAAGTAATTCGGAGAGAAATATTAGTTGAACAATTTGAATGTAAAAATGCTTATTATTAAGTACTCAGTTTTCTGTTTTCTATTATCTCCAAAAAATGTTTTAACTACTTGTATATTATATGCATATATAACATATATATATATATATATATATATATATATATATATATAGTTTTTAAGATTAGAGATTCTAGAAAGGCCTTCTCAGAAATCCAACGAGGTAATATAAGAGTTAAAAAAACAGTTTAACGTGTATAATGCTACGCACAGCAATTTATTAAGATTGTGAGCCAGAAATCATGAAAGTGTTGCTTCCTCGCTCAGGTCCAACAGATTTCACCATCTTTTAAATTAAGTTAAATACGGCGCTTGATCCAAATCAGTCAGATCGTCCACAAGCACGCCCCCTTATTTCTGTTGCATGGAAGCCAGCGCAGCTAAGCCACAAAAAGGGTCATGTGCGACACAATCCCAGTTCATACACTTCTTAAATACCTGTGCAAGCAGTTTTAGCCATGGAGAATGCGAACAGTCCGACTAAAGTGCATCACAAAGCCCTTAGAAAATGTGCGCTTATGAGTTGAAATGATAGAAGCTAACTCAAAGTACGAATAATCACGTAAAGGAACATCAATGGAACACATCAATGTATTACCAGGGAGTAGACAGATACATCACCTGTACTAAGCGTTTACAACAGTAAAGTATTATGAAACACCACAAACTACTGGCGAAAAAGTTGAACAATTCATGCCAGTAGACAGGGCCTAACTTGCTGATTGGGGATTCTCAGTGGTAAGGCTGCGACAGATCACGAGAATGGGGGGTCTGATGTACCCCAGTTGGACCCCTCGTCGCTCCCTGAGATGACGAAGCAGCAGGAGATGCATGGCTGGGCTGCCCCATTCATTAATATGGAGTTGGCGAAGATTGCCAAGTGCCGTACCCAGCAATCTCTGTCAGCTCCATAGATATGAACAGTGCAGGCCGGCCATGCACGTCCTACTACTCCACTCATCTCGGGGATCGACGAAGGGTCCAACTGGGGTACATTGGACCCAAAGCTCTAGTGATCTTTATTGGACAACTTTAATTAGCCTGAGAATACCCCTATAGAATGTCATTAGAACAGAATGGACAACAATAACACAGTAGAGTTCCACCTTCTGCTCCTGTGAGACCTGACTCATTCCTCCTTCTTTCCATTTTTTTCCCAAAGTCTGTTTCAGCTCATTTCTCTTGTGGAACTAGATGACTATTAGCTATTCCTGACTGAGTTGTTGTGTTCACCCAGCTCTTGCCCTCCTAGACTGTATCCTTATGCTGTGACAGTTCCTCCATCTCTTAGTGCTGTAAACACACACCTTGTTGTGACCACACTCCTGTGCGGTGACCACACTCACGCCTGTGCTATAACAATACTCTTTCCTGTGTTGTTGATTCCAGTTCATGGTCCATTACTGGTGTCTTTGCCATGGTATGTTCATTGATGTGAGGGAGAGCACTTATTCCCCACAAAATAATCGTGTGCAGTACAATGGCACATTAGCACCTTCACACAAGCGCCGCTTTTATTTAAATGCCATTGATTACTTTGCTGCCTGCACTTTCAGCAAATAATTGATATTGCTTGTGAAATTTAAAGTTATACTACTTTCCAAAATACTTTCTTTATCAGTTTTATAGATCTCCTTCCTGTCCTGCTATAGAAAACTTCTATGTTTACTTTAATTGAATAGAAATCTGTCCATGGTCATGTGACACAGGTGCACTAGCTGTTAGTATCACATGGCTCTGATTACTCTCTGTGATAATAATGGCTCATGCACCTGAGTGACATCACATTACCATGGAAGTAAACATAGAAGCTTTCTACAGAAGGACAGCAAGCAGAGATCTAGATAACCATAACCGGAATTGATACAGAAAGTATATTGGAAAATTGTATAACTTTTCCTTTGCTTAAAGGGGACGACCGCTTTAACACCCAGCCCATCAATGCCAGCATCGATCACAGGTTTTTTTGGGGACATGGTCCTGGTCCAGGCTTAGTATCAGAAACAGGATTTTTAAGTTCAGAAACTTAAGTTGGTAATTCCTCCTGTAACCCTTCTGTTCTACAGAATAGATGGAGCAGCTTTCTTCTACTTTGTGTGTGCCTCCGGCTATTATTAGCTAGCGGGGTAGCCAGATGTCATACTCGTATTGATGATCTATGGGAAGGTTGGATCATTAATATGTATGGCCCATAAAAAACACATAAAAATCATTAAAAACAGCAGGAGTCCAGATGAAATCAAAATGATAGCAACTATTATACAGATATGAGATTCTAATTGGGTCTATCAGAGAAGCCACGATGAAGAGAAAATCTTTGGAAAAATCTTGCTTTTCTATGGGGAATTCATTTCTACGCATTAAGAGTTTGCAACAGATTGATCTGTTTTTGCCTCTCGGAGACTCAATGAGTAAGACAACTTTTCAGCATTCGTCCTTCTTATATGCCGTATTTAGCATTCCATGCATGCAGTACAACTTTGTTCACCGGGAAGAAAATTCTGATCACTTATTCAAAATTATAGAAGTAAAATGTCAACGTTGTGATTAAGTCTCCAAACATTTTCCCGAAGGCAGAATTATTCACTGTTGGCTTAAAATATGTTAAATTGATTAAGAAATAGGAGAAAAAGTTGTAGATGAGATAAGGCAGTCTCGCTAAAGAAATTACATGAAATAAGACTTTTCCAAGACAGGAAAATTCATTTTGAACGGGATGATGTAAAATTATTTACACTGCAACAACCGGAAAAGTAATTGAAAGGATTGTTTTTACGTTTGCTAATAAAGGTAACATTAAATATTAAGTAGCTGTGGTTGTGTAGACCTTACCTTATATTTAACAGACATTGCTAAATATGACTTGATTTTTTTTAGAAAAACACTTAATTTAATTTTTGCATGTTCCGTTAAATAAAAGCTGGATAAGTTCACACTTTCCTGTCCCCCCTTCTATTATCTAATAGCAGAAACATGTGCAGAAGTGTACATAATAGGATGTTACAGAAGGTAACTGTCCATGCATTGGAGAATGGAAGGTCAATGGAAGACTTTTTGTTCCCTTTTTTGTTTCCATAAAACTCCTAAAATGTAGTCTAAAGTAGAACCCCGACCAAGACGTGAAACCAACCCCAATAATTGTGCACTAAGCACTAATTTCACTTCCCATAAGGCATAATGCATTGTTTCTTGCAGCCCAGCCAATCACAATAATCTCCTAAGTATTGCTGCTATACAACACAGATGTGACCCAAACCTAAATTTCTAACCCTAAATTCTATGTCGGTTTTTATATCCTCAGATCCATACTTACATGCATTGCAGTTACAGTGACTTATACACATAGGGAGTTATTTATCATTTGGCTAGCTCCTTGCGATAGATGTATGCCTGATTTTGGAGTGGCCTTGGCCCTTCAACCCCTTACCGACATGTGACGTACAACTATGTCACATGCCACTTGCGGGAGTATGTAGAGGGTCATGGGCTCCATACAAGGTGGGCATTATATTACCCACTGGTAACACCAGCGGTCCGTGCTGGCACCGATTGCAGGTGCTAACCCTATAAATGCCTCCGGTAAAATTACTGGAGGCATTTAAATCCTGGCGGTATGTGGACACTGCCATCTTGGATCTTGGATTAGATCACCGCCCCCTGTGATGTCATCTAGGGGGGGGGCAGTGATCGGTTGCAATGACAGCCTCAGGTCTTCCTGCAAGTTCTGCTTTTTGCAAGTCCCAAGTCATGAATCTGTCTTTGTTTTGTGTTGCAAAAGCAGTTGCTGTATGTTTCCACAAGATTAATGAAGAGGTGGAAATAGCCTTGTTAAGACTTTTTAGCAGTGAGACTTTTTAATGCCAAAAATGTCCAGCAAAACCAATGATAAATAACCCCCATAGGCTATTACACACAGTTGCATATACATTTATGCACTGTTACACAGATAGACCTATAATCTATTACATCTTTCTGATGTGCCAACCGTTCAGCAGTTCAGCAGATGCTATCTTAGTTTTGGTTATTCAAGTAATTATCCATTAGTGTTCTATAATGTAAAATTCAGATTTTGCGTATTATCTGTACCAAGAATGCATGCCCTGAGAGGTAGATGTGCTTTGTATTCATATTACACCTCTCAGTACTGAATGTTGTGCAGTTATCCAATATTTTTCCAATATATGTGGATTTTCATGTTGTTTTTTTTTTGCTACAATGAAAAAGTCTCCGCAAAATTTTCTTTTGTTCAGCCTGATTTATGAACCGGATCCAGATATTTGTGTCTGATCTGAGCCATTCGACAATTTAAAAATTCATAATTCTTTGTAGCAAAACAACTTTGCACCCCTGCTAGAGTAGAAACAATCATTTGCAACTCTTTTGTTTTACATTTATTTTTAAATAATACAGACTCATGAGTCTGATTAAACAAGACAAACCCACTACCATAAATCCGATGAGCAGAAAACCACCAGAAAAAAAACAAAAAAAAAAAAAAAACAGGCTGGTGTACAATAATGATCCCCACTATGTACATTTGCTATAAAAATAGTTTATAAAAATAGTTTTAAAAAAGCAAAACAGGCTAAATAATCCCAACACAAACTGAATTTTAGGGGTTAATGGATACAATTTACAAGTTTCTAAATTAGAAATACAGTATGAGGTTGAAAATTCTTCATTATGTATTAAGTCTTCTGTACATTCTTTAGTATAGGTTTTAATAATCGTCGGTTTTCCCAAAAGCTTTTCAATCTTTAAGTAATTTATTTGTCAGAAATAGATTACACTTTTTGATACAGTCTAATACATGTAATGCCACTGAGAGGCCACTGCATGGCTCACAATCACTTTATGAACTATGTTTAGTGGCCAGTGCTGAAAGGGGATCATTATGGTTATTGCTGTGTCCATTATATTTACCATTTTCATGTATTTTCTTTATTTTTGTTTCAGAAAATGAGTGTCTTAATAGCCAAGTGAAGTAAATTACTATGTTCAGCGCTGTAATAATTGTTATAGAATTCAGCGGTTGCTATGATGGTTACTCAGGTTACACAGTACCTTAATCGACTCATACTGCTATAAGCACACCATTACATATAAGGTGCCCTACTTTGTCAAATTAAGCAAAAATACTGTATATATTCCGACCCAAGAATAAGCTGAGGCACCTAATTTTAACACAAAAAACTGGGAAAACCTATTGACTCGAGTATAAGCCTAGAGTGGAAAATGCAATGGTCACAGCCTCCTCAGTATAAAGCCAGCAAGCACATGCCCCCAGTATATAGTCAGCTCCTGCCCCCTATTATATATCCAGCCTGGGCCCCCTAGTATATAGTCAGTGCCTTCCCCCTTGTATATAGACAGCAGCCCCTTTGTATATAGCCAAGAGCCCCTGCACAAAGTATATAGCCAGTGCCTGCCCCCTTGTATATATAGTCAGTGTCTGCCCCAGTATATAGCCAGTGCGTGCCCCCAGTATATAGTCAGTGTTTGTCCCATCGTATATAGCCAGTGCCTGTCCCATGATATATAGCCAGTGCCTGCCCCCCAGTATATAGCCAGTGCATGCCCCCTTAGTATATAGCCAGCAGTCTCAAAAAAGAAAAGTCTGTACTCACCTTTCTGACACCCCCTGCAGGTACTCTTCTGTCTTCAGTTCCGGCTCCATCTTCGGCTCCCTGTGCAGTCCCATCGCATACACCATGATGTCATATCCATCACAGGTTGAGATGAGGTGACTGACTTTCAAGTATATTCCACTTCTTTGCTTTAACAAACTCCTTGGTTTCTTTGGCTTTATGTACATCCCCATAGAAGGCAATAGCGGCACGGCGCAGATACGGTGCCACACATGTGTGGCACCAATCCAGGCCGCACACCGCAAAAAGATAGAGCATGCTCTATCTTTCGGTGTGTGTTCAGCCGTGAGACGCTGTTTTCTATGGGTGTATACAGATGATTTGGTTTGCTGTGAAACATGAGCTGTACCACCCCTTTGCCATACTTTTTTATTTCATCATTCTAGTAGATCTTGTTTTCATCTGTCCAAAGAATGTTCTTCCATAACTGTGGTGGCATTTTTAGATGTTTTTTTAGCGAGTCCAATTTAGTCTTTTTATTCTTGAGGCTTACACCATTAACTTAAACTGAACATTAATACTGAATTCCATATTTTGTTTTGGTCATTTTAATATGATAATATGTATAGTCTCGGCCAAACAGGGCAACTATGGCAATGTTTTTTGTAGTGTTTTTTTATTATTATAATGGGAAATGTGAATGTATTTTTCTGAATGTTTATTTACCTGATACATATTTTCTTATGAAAAAATAAAATATGTAGAATCATAAAGCTACAGAGTTTTACTGTAATTATGGAACCATATCCACCATTCCCCATAATGGAACACTATAACTTTATGAAATTTATAAAATAATATCATTCTTTATTTCAGCCATTGTGTTTCAACAATATCCTCCGATAACATGATAATTTCTTACAATTACTACCTGTGACTTTCCTTCGGATTCAAATACCTCTCTCTTTTACCTCCATTTCTCCATTCTAGAAGCTTGGTGTTGAACTCTCTGTAGTAATACAGCAATTTATGCTTTGAAAGGACTTCATTCTAAACATAGTTCTTTGTTATAATACTTACCACTTTCTTTTTATTAGCCGGGAAGCTCCCGTTGGATTTAACAAAGACAGCACACAGCTTCACATCTTCTGGATGAGTACATTTGTCCTGGAAAACAAAGCACAAGTGCTTAATGGGGAAAGCACTACATGTACTTACCTTGAAAAAGTGTTTCTTTAAGAACATTTGATCAACTAAATAACTGTTATTAATGTAGAGTTTCTTTTTTTCCAATTCTAGTATAGTATGTAAAGAAATGTATACTTAATTATGCTGTGGGTGTATTTACAAAGGTCTTTGTGTACCCAAAAGCACCTCAAAACGATCTAAAAATGTTCTTAAATCAAGTAATTTTTGTTTGCTTTTCTTACACTCTAATTACTCCTACAGTAAGAATTTAAGGTAAAAAGGACACTACTGTGTAGCCTACTGCATATTTTGATGGTCATCAGCAGATGTGGACATCTTGGCTACTCATGCACATGGTTTTCTGGATCTGTGGATGATAGACAGCCAACAAAATATTTGTAAAACTTAACTAGAGATCCATTTTCCAATCTGAAAGTCGACATACCATATATACTTGAGTATAAGCCAACCCAAGTATAAGCCAAGGTTACTAATTATACCACAAAAAACTGGGAAAATCTATTGACTTGAGTATAAGCCTAGGGTGTTAAATGCATAGGTCACAGTCTCCCTCCAGTATATAGCCAGCCCCCTGACCCCCAGTATATAGCTAGCCAGCCCCCTGCCTCCCAGTATGTAGCTTGCCCTCTCCAGTATATAGCCACCCCCCCAGCATACAGTCAGTCCCTACCCTAGTATATAGCCAGTGAATGCCCCAGTATATAGCCAGCCAGCCCATGCCACAATATATATCCAGTCCATAGAATAAAGCCTGCCCCAAGTATATAATAGCCCTTAGTATATAGCCAGCCAGCAGACCACCCCAGTATATATCCAGCCAACCCCAAGTATAAAGCCAGCCGACCCAGTATATAGCTAGCCAGCCCACAGTATACATCTAGCCAACCCTCAATATATAGCTAGACCGCCACAGTATATAGCCACCCAGCCTAAAGTATATAGCCAGCCAGTGCCGGCTGATGTCATAGCGTGTGCTCGGCCAGCACACATTGACCTGGCGCTCTCAGAAGAAAGCAAAGGACCTGCAGGTGTGCATCAGAAAAGTTTTTTTTGTCTCCAATGTAACCGAAGTAAAGGTTTTTCAGCACATTTTTGTGCCTTATATTCATGTGTATTCAGTATTTAAAATGGTCCTAAATTTATAGGTAGATCATCAACTTTCAGAGATGTTGCCTTATCTTGTCTGATTGATGAACTTCTCTCGAACCATTCCAATAATTACTGGCAGTTTGAACATACAATGCTGCAGGCAATCAATTATTAATTGTTATTATATTGTTATCAATTGGACCTGGAGATCTGTTTAACCATATCTATTTTTCTTTATATCTATTTGTCTTTTTTTGGCACAAATGTGAAAAAAATCCATATTTCAGCTTTGTAGAAGGACTTGGTACACTGGGGTACACTACTGTGTGAGATTTCACAACATAGCTCTCTATACTGTGGAACAGTTTGAATGAAGTGTGAGATTTCCTCCAAGTCTTACTACAATTCTTCAACATGAAAGCATATTTCACAGTCCTGTGGGTACTAACAGTACATACAAAGTATAACTGCAAAGATCTCTAGCGACAATACCTAACATTGTCTGCAACATCATATGGTCTAAACTGTCAGTAGACTCCCTTTAAAATAGGAGCATAGGTCAAAGACTACCAAAACTGACAAAGACAGTCAACAGTTGCTAATCTCAAAAATACTTTCTAGTGCAGCACCTCTTGGTTGGACATGTCAAGATATGTGTCCTTTCATTCACTTCAATGCACTTGTGTTTACTGGAAACCCATTTAATCCGGTCAGTCCCTTTAAGAAAAGTATGTGTGGCCACCCTGAGAAATTGCATTAGTTATCTAAGCTGGATATAAGTTATGTGATTTGAGGTCATAGTAGGCATACTCAGAATTAACAAGATGCTCCTCTTTAGAGTATAGTAGAGGTAGAGCTATAACTTACCTTGTGGGCCTCTGCATCCACACCTCGGCTGTTTCGCTTAGTGTTTACCCTTTTCCTCCTCTTTCTTAGAACTATATAAATCTGCACATACACCAGGAGTGTGACAATAAACGGGACATAGAAGGACACAACGGAGGAGTAGATGACAAATGCAGGGTTTTCAATGAGGCACTCATTAGAAGCTGGAATAGAAGAGATTGAAACAGAATAATTCTTCACATTTTACCAAATTTAAAGCCTATTCATTTAATCCAAAGAATAAAATAATTGATATGACTGATGATGTGCACATTACATATCCTTTGCTTATCATTAAAATGTATTCTTTACATTGGTTGATTTTATCTGTGAATAGACATTTTACAGAAAGGGAACGTCTCGGAGGTCGCTTTCACCTGTCTACCGACTACACGAAGTGTATTTAACTGTTAAAAGCAATATGGAGGCTATACTTTTTAATATATTCATTAGGAAACATAGGCAGAATAAAATTGATCTTCTTTAACACCATTTACACAAACTACAAATTTGGTATTTGATTGAAAGTATGGATAAATGAGGCTCTGCCCTTATATACATAATAAAGCCTAAATCACAAGATTGATTTTTAAATCACTACATTGTTTTGAAAGATTTGTTATCATTAGAGATGAGTTAAAGGTTTCATGTGACACTAATTTAGGCCCCAAATTTCCATACATTTGATATTCAGCACAACTGGAACACTCATTATCTGTTGTGGATGAATTAGCAAAGTGGTTGACACCATGTAAAGGTTGAGTGAATGGGTTCTTGAGGTGGTGGGCTAGTGGATTTCCCCATTATGCCTTGTAGGTATCTCTCCAGGTTTGATATCAGTTATGGTTCACAGACAGTATAATAGAGATAACACTGAGAAGCCATTTTTGTGGGGGAAAAAATGTGTGCAGCTCATTTTGCTGTTGAGCTCACCTCAGAAGAGTTACTTCTCGTTCCTGTTATGTCACGCAGAAGGCGTACATAATTATGTGCCGCAAGGTACCCAGTAATAGTTATACACGCCTCCTGTGTGATATGACCAGGATCCAGCAGGGAGGAGGAGGTGAGTATTGCACCGGAGCCATGCACAATTATTAGCCTGGAGCACCAGGGTGAGGTACACAGAGCGACCCCAGGCTAATTATCATATTTTTAGAAGTCTTTTTTTCAACAGGCACCCAGCATGATGTATAAAGATGCATCCTGACATTGGGAAAAAAATGCTGACAGGTAAGTATGGTTAGTGTAAATTACTAAATTGGTTTCTGTCAGGCTCAGAGGTTGTGGATCCTCCGAACCACTGCGGACGATGACACAAGCCACTACTTGGGACCGGAGTCTAAGTGGCACCTGGTTTTCACCAGAGCCCGCCACAAAGTGGTTTGGACTTGCTGCGGTGTGGTACCACCAGGCTGTTCCACACGCATGACTTGTCCACAGTGCCAGCCAAGGTTGAGGTACAGAAATGGCAGGCAATCTCGTAATTGGGGACAGGCAAGAGGTCAGGACGGGCAGCACAGGATCGGAGTCAGAGTCATAGCAACAGGTCTTGGCAGGCGGCAAAGAAGCAAAGTCAGAAATGGAACCTGGGTCACAACGGAAATTCTCAGGAACAGCGCAAGGCATCAAAACAGATTTCTCCAGGGCTCAAGGCACAAAAATCTGGCAAGGCAGGAAGGAAGGTGCTGGATTTTTAAAGGTGAAGGTGTTCAGCCAGCTCACCAATCAGCGGTGCGCTGGCCCTTTAAATTTCCTGAAGATGCTGCGCGCGCTAGGAGACGGGCGCGAGCTTGGCTGTGGATCCGGAATGGGGAGAAGTGAGTTGCGCTGGCACCGCGCCTGTGAGCTCTGACGTACGCAGGTGAGCCCACGACCTGCGATATGGGTCGTGGTAATTGATAGAAAGGTAGAATTGATAGAAAGGTAGGTAGATTAATATTGGGGGATGCAACTGTAATTCATTCTGTTCTGTTATTTGGAATGTGAAATGGACTGAAAAATGTAAGCAGATAAATATCAGGAAGAGAAATTAGAATTATCTAAGATGACTTCTTATTAATTTCATGTTTATACCAGCATATATCACACCCTTCCTAGTGTCTTCAACATGTCCCCATTGTTGCCTTACACTAATTAGCTAATATGGTTCTACATAGATAAAATATACATTGGGGGTAACAAATCACCACATTGGGAGTTATTTATCATTGGTTTTGCTGGGCTTTTTTGGCATAACAAAGTCTCTAAAAGCTCACATTGTGATTTTTCACAATTTTTCACTGCTAAAAAGTTGCACTGTGCTATTTCTGCCACACATTAAACATAGATTTGCAAAGCCAGATTCGTGACATCAAAGTCGCATAGTCACTTCAATGTACGAGGACTTCTTAGGATGTATGCAAATGAAGCCCCCTTAACATTAAGCATTTCTTTCAGGAAGCCTAATGATGTGATGTGGAATTCAAGCCAAACCAGTATATCTATACATAAGGAGGAGATTCCCAACTGTAGACAGCACTGTTTCGATGTGGTTGGATCTCCTCATTACAGTGAAGGTAACTGGTTTAGCCGAGTGAGAGGCTTTTCACTAGGGTAGGGAAGTAAGAGTTCTCTTTACGGAGACTTTTTGGTAAAGCTGCATATAAGTTTTCTAGGATGGGACAAGGAAAACCACACCTCTTTTGGTGCCTTGTAGGGAAGTCTCCTTACCATCAAGCATGACTTTAAGGAAGCCCAATGACATGATGTGAAATTAAAGTCAACCAGTATATCTATTCCAGAACTAACAGATTTGGCGCGGTTGTGTTTCTTTATTACAGTGTAGAGAACTGGCTTAGCTGAGTAAGAGGCTTTTGGCCATGGTTAGGGCATAAAAGGTTAAGAAACACACAAGCGGGCCAGCAGTGGACAACTTTGAAAAGAGGCAGCAGAAGTGCAATAAACACTTGTGCCGCATGTCCTTTTTCTTTTACTACTTTTGAGACATATTTGTTCCGGGTTGAGTTGTATTTGTCCCAGTTGAGATGTATTTGCCCCAGTTGAGACTTATTTCTTCCAACCTCTGCTGAGACAGATAGGTCTCAAAAAGTATTAAATTAAACCAGACAAGAGTGTAATTTTAGAGCTAGAGAGCTACAACTGTATCGTACTCCTAATATTTCATACATCACTTCTGGAATATGTCATAACATTATGATTATTGGAGACCCTGCTGATCATGAGATGAATGGACGGGAGTTTTTGGATTACCCCCTGCAGGGCAGCACTTTTTCTACCTGCTGTGCTAGAATATCGACTATTTCATGAAGGCTGGAAGCCTAAGAAATAATTTACCAACCGTCGACATATTCCTATCTTTCTGTGATATGTCCAATCTCTCTTCATTTTAAGACTTTTGAGTCTTCACAAGTAACATTTGATAGTCCACCATTTGATAATTTTCTCCTCAGTACTTTATCCAGATCGCTTCATCAATAAACCTGTCTTGGCATTTTATTTGTAGAGCAAGGATAATAATTTTATAGGAAGAGATAATAAGAACAGCCCTAAGGACTCATATTTATGCTACGCACTCTCCCGTTGTACAGACAAGCCGTTTTGCTAGTAAAAGCTGACATTTGTAAAAGGGAAAGATTTTGAATTTTTTTTAACAGAATTCAACACAAAATTAGAATTTATTAATCTGTCAACAAATAAACATTTGATCTTCTAATACTTTTCATCTGCAGTTTTAGACCAGACTGGAGCAGTCAGTTTCAACAGTCCATGTATTTGAAATATTTTATTTACTTTTTGCAAAAGAGAATTTTCGGATCTGCAGATATTTATGCTGAATACTAAACATCTGTGGCATACCAGTTTTCTTTTGAAGTCAGACTGTCATCTATTTATGATGTCTCAAGGTGCTGGATTTCGTGTTGCTCAGTTAGGTTATGAGCCAATGTACCCAAAACACTACGAAGCAAAACTACTAAAAGTTTGGGACTCTGCTTTCCAAAGCAGAGTTCAAGAAAAGATCGCTTTAGGACAAATCATTAGCTGATAACCTCTGCCATATCTAAAGATTATAAAAAGATTATAAAGAAACGGATGTATCCTCCTTAAAGGAGTTGGATACTTTATGCAGCACAGTGGCTTATTGGTTAGCACTACAGCATTGCAGCGCTGGAGTCCTGGGTTCAAGTCCCATCCAGGTCCACATCTGCAAAGAATTTGTGTTCCTCTGGGTCCTCCGGTTTCCTCCAAAATATACTGGTAGGATGATTAGATTGTGAGTCCCATGGGAACAGGGACTGATTTGGCAAGCTCTGTGTAGCAATGCAGAATGTGTTGGCACTATATATATAAAGGAATCATTATATGTTGTTTCTAAGTGTCTATTAAAAGTTGTGCATCACTTTCTTGATGTGTAAAATGGATCCTCCTGTCTTTTACCTCATCAGCCAGACATTCCTGACCATAAAATGGCAGCAGATGTAGGGTCATGTGATCTTATCTGTTCATGAATAATTGCGCTGCCAGGATCTTATGGTAGTATTCTTGAATTTAAGATGAAGGTCCTGGCAGGGTGATTGTTCATGGACAGATAGAGATCACATGATCCTCCATCTGCAGCCATTTTATGGACAGGAATGTCTGAGGGAAAAGACAAGAGGCTTCACTTTACTTATCAAGGAAACGGTGCAGAACTTCTTCTAGATGTATATAGGTAAATTACCTAATATCCTGCCCCCCATACTTACACACACATTAAAAATACATGAGGTAAAGGGGCCAACCACTTTTATCTTTCTCTCGACTGGACATTTTAGTCCAGTCCACAAACCGCCCATATTTTGTAGTGTCATACTATGTATGTCATATGATTTTATGCCTGGTTGTTATATCAAGCACTTCATGTGAAGAGTCTCCCTAGCATGTTATGATATTGTTTAAATGAATGGCATAAGAAATTGAACAACAATTAAAGGATAAACATATGTTTATGGGATATAGAATATATAATTTGAAGAATATATGACAGTAGAAAGCAAATTAAATCCAGACTGGGCTAACAGAAGAGACAGTAAGAGTCCTGAGACACAGTGATTCCCAGCTTTCCCTGTATTATTGTGTATATGCTCTGGGGCACAGCCATGGGTAATCCATGTGCACCAACTTATGCAAACTTGCTCCTGGGCTGGTGGGAGGCAACAGTAGTGTTTGGGGACAGCATGGCTCTGGCTATAAAAAAAATCTTTGTGATTTGTAAAGGGGGTGAGACTGAATTTGTGGGATTAATCATCAGTGGCTTAGGACTTTACCTATGAGAAAAATGCAGAGTTTCTCCCCTTTCTTGATGGGAGGATACAGAAATCGGAGAGGGGTGAATTGGTAACGGCAACTGGAACTAATTCCCTCTTTAGATTCAGACCAGGAATCAGGATGATAAAACTATACATATGATCACAACATTTGATAAGGGGGCTAAAGAGGACAGGGAGGTCCTTGAAGTTGCACTGTCATATATTGAAATTGGAACTAGATTTAGATGAGGTCCTGGGGTATTATCCCAGATTAAGTTCAGAAAAGGCAGATCATCATGCATCATGGTGGTAACAGAAGATGTGTCAAATTTACAGGAATAGACATGGTTAGCAAACTAGTAAGGGATGGAAATTGGACTAAATCATTAATATAAAGAGAGAGCTACTGGATATTTGTTATGTACACAATTGTTCCCGTGGTCTGAATGAGGAACTAGATTTTAGCTACTTCTTGTAACATTTAGAATTGATGATGGACGAGTCCTCTTTGCTGAATGAGTTCTGACTCAAAAATTTTGACCAACTTACTTTAATTCTAACTTTTAGCATGTCTATTTTTATTCTCATCTTATCTAAAACACCAGCATTATCAATGTTGATGATAGGGGGCAATATAGGTGGTCTTACTCTGGTCATTAGATGAATATTATAAACCTAATTAAATGGTATATTTGGCTTCACATTATGAATTAGTGTCCCCTGTTCAATCTCAGGTTAATGTTGATAATGACTGGGATACATGGTAGATTGGGGGGGGGGGGGTGTCATATAACATAAGACATGTATTTATTTAGAAGTAATCACTCTTAGGTGTGTGCATGAACTGAGACAAGAGTAGCAAAAGTGATGCTGCCAGTAACTTCTACACTGCATCTTTGGGTAGATCACATGACTGGAAGTGATGAGACACATGATCCGGATTGAACCTCCCTCCTCCTGGCATGCAGATGGGAGTACTGCGATACATCATCTGGTTAGAACCTACCCTTGTTTGGTATGAAGATGGGAGGAACCTGATAGGTCTAGTGATACGGGCTGAGGCACACCTACTGAATTGAGCTACGGAGTCCGGAGTTAATGCCCCAGCAACTATGCAATTGTTTGAAGGAGTGGTCTTACAATATAAAACCCAGATTAGTAGCCAAATTTGTGGCCCATGATCTACCCCTCCCCCCTTCTATCTTACATTGGACATGTTTGTTTGTCTCTGCTCCAAATCTTTTTTGTTTCTCCAACCAAGGCACCAAGTCTTTTTTGTTTCTCCAACCCTCTGTATGATATTTTGCCCTCCCTAGATCACCCTAGAAAAACAAATGCAAGAGAAGAGGGCAGGAGATGACTGAAGCTGACATTGCTCCCCAGTTCAGCGCTGAACTGGGTAAGGATTGGTCTGTTGTGATGAAGACAAACATCATTAATTTTGATGTGATGGGAAACATTATGTTGGTCAACCAAATCGGAAAAAGCCAGAATCCAAAGTGTGGGACAAAATCAGTGAAAGGTAGTGGAGGAAGTATCACGATTCGGGGAATGTTTTCTGCAGGAGGTGAACCTTTCATACAGCTGCATGGCTATGCTTTTTTAACAACACATGGACTGCTCATTTCATTCTTCACTCCACCAGTCAGCAATTTACATGCAGGACAATGCCCCCTGTCACACAGCAAAATTTGTAAAGCTGATCCTTAAAAAGGAAAACATAGAAACAGTGAAATGGCCAGCCCAGAGTCCTGATTTAATCCCAATAGAAAACCTCTGGAAAATCCTTAGTGATAAAGTTATTGCCAGGAAACCCACAACAGTCACAGAAGTGTGGAAGAGACTGGAATAAGAGTGGACAAAAATGCCACCAGATGCCACTTCCTACTGATTGGTGACTTTTGTAACCATCAAAAAATGCAATTATAATCTTTTTCTGTGCTAAAGTCATTGCTGTTCCCTGATTATGATCATCAATTTGTTTTTTTGGGTTTTTTTTTTGCAAAATAAGGTTTTTATGTTGATATACTTTGGTAATTTTTCAAAACTCTGTTCTAGTGGCATGGCGTACCCCTTACAAAATATCCATCAAATGTTGATCAATAGACATTACATTATTGATGAAAATGCAAGTGATTTATACATTGTTCTCTAATAATGATCTCCAGTGTTTATCACAAACCTCATCTTATATCCTGCTTTTTGATAGAGATGCAGAAATGAATGAAACAGGTATTTGAGTGATGAAATAGACTTGAATGGAGAGTGGTTGGTATATTCACCAAAATTTGTTGTTCAGCCCAGTCATGTGAAGGGGTTAAGCGGCACATTTTTCATGTATTTATGACATATCATGTGGACCTATCATAAATATAAAAGATCAGAAATCCCTATAATCAGTCCTTAAAGTTTTTTTTGTGTGACTTATAAGGTGGGTACCTAAATTTTCTTCTGGGTAGAACCAATTTTCACAGTGTTGGACAATTCACCATGATGATTTAAAAACAAGTTCTATTTTTGGATGGTGCTTATATTCTTTCAGTGATGCAAGGGGAGGAAATCTATACCATATTTATATCAATAATTTTTATGTTTTTATACTTACCAGTGTTATTTAGTCCAAAGAGAAGCGGACAAGAAATTGCAAAGGATAAGACCCAAACGACTGCAATCATGACAGTCACTCTGCGCTTGGAACTGTAACGCGTGTTGTAGAGCATCGGCATTGCCACTGCTGTGTACCTAAAACAAGTACACATTATAGACATACAGTCCACATACATTAACAACATCAACATCAGTAAAGGCAGTTTCAAGCAATTTTTATGGAGATAAATAAGGCATCACTTTTTCCTAACACATTTTTTTTTTACCTCCTCTGATATTTATGATTGAAACTCATCTTGTGTGAAGTGAATAGTTCGATGATATACAAAAACTGGGGACGGTTGTGACACTGTTTTTTTGTAAAAAAAAGATAAACTTCTGAAAAAATGTTTTGCAGCGCTGGGGACCTGGGTTCATGTCCCAGGGTCAACATCTGCAAAGAGTTTGTATGTTCTCTCCGTGTTTACGTGGGTTTCCTCCGGGTCCTCTGGTTTCCTCTCACACTCCAAAACATACAGGCAACTTGATTAGATTGTGAGCCCCATTGGGGATAGGGACTGATTTGGCAAGCTCTGTGCATTGCTGCGTAATCTGTGTATACTATATAAATGAATGTAATAACAAAATAAATAATAATGTGTATTGAGAGCAGGAACATACATATGTACAAGAATTCCATGGTATACTTTCAAGGTCCTTCTAAGTATAAAATTGCTTGGGTCCTGGGCTACCACCTGAACCTCATATGTTATTATCCACTATTGATTCAAAATTCCTTACAAATTAGATAGATAAGGAGGAGAGACTGAGACAAAATACCTTACACACCTAGAATATATTTTACTTCTAAGTGCAGAGTGTTCTAGCACTGCTGTGGTCTTATTTCTCTGCATATAGGTTCTTCATATTTCATCTGCTCGGAGGGCTGCTGTAGTACTCAACCAGAAGCCCGCTACAGCTATTGCTTAGAGCAAAGGGGAGAGGCTATGGAGCATATAAAAGAACATCTCTGTGAGGATTCTAATAGAAGCTACAATCCTGAAATATAAATTAATTCAACAAAATTACTCCCATAACTGAATGGCCATGATAAATTCACTAAAATCTGAAGCTTGACCTTGTTGTTAAGAATATATTGTACAACAGACTTTTCTTATTTGCCTAGAAACACAGAATATGTAGTATTTGAAGGATATTCACTCCTTTTATAATGCATGCTACACTATATAAATGATGAAAAAGAACTTTCTACAGATACAATGCAGAGATGCTTGTGCTTTTAACGCATTAGGTTCATTTTGATAATGCATTATACACAACCCCCCACCTGTATACCAGGTAACACAAGTTAGGATTTTTAACTTATATATGATAATTCATAAAGCAGCAGGCACAATCCCTTATGTGTGACATTTCCAAGGTATTAGGAGCTCCACTAGGGAAATCACATCCAAGCACCTGCAAGCAGAAAATCAATGTTCTCAAAGAGCATTAACTCATGCCGCACATGACACCAGCGTTATAAATATTTCCAGCCTACAGTAATAAGATGGAATTGTTCCAGACCCATTAACAGTAGCACAAAAGCTGCATTTACAGTAGAAATGGCCATTAGGAAAAAACATGCTGATCCAATTATTTTAGACATTCAAAATATATGTTTAATTGGAATTGTACTTTACCTATGGTAAGGGGACACCAACCTACTTACCTACTCCCCATAACTGATCTCCAAGGCTCATGTTTGTGGCCCTGAATGAGTAGATAATAAAAAATGCCCAGTTGGACTACCTCTAGTCACTAGGCAATGCAGTTTGTGAAGGTTGCAAACAAACAACTGCATATGGGCGAATAAACCCCAGACCAAAAAGAATGTTAATGTTAAATACTATCCCATAGGTGGACATATTACAGAGGAGTTTGGCTGCAGGAGGGATTAGACATTGGTGATATGAAAGGAAAAAAGACCCTGGAAAAGCAGCAAAGTTTGGGGTCTCTCGCACCCATCCTTGGGCTTTAGGTCAGGCCCTATTCCCCCACAGGTAACAACCGCGATCAATGTTGGGTGTGCACCGCCATTATATGGAGGATTGACATTTCCCAATGATATTATAGGGAGAACTACTCCTCTCTAAAAGGGTGACGTGTATTGTGCTAATACTGATGTGTAGCCCCCAAATCAATTAATATGCAGCCGGCAACTTGCTGGCACCATTTAAACAGTTGATACCAGTGATCAGTGCAAGCACCAATTGTGGGTGTTACTGGAGATATTGCCTTGGTCCATGTTTGTTTCCGGAAACTGGGCCCAAAGAGGATTTTTAAGTTTTGGTCTGGCGGAAATATTTGCTTGTTTGGAGGTTAATTTCTTCATAGTTCCCATAGGGGAAGTTGTTACCATCCTATAGGAAGAAGCTTAAATAAGCAGTTTTGGAGATTTGTATGTCCAATAGTTTTGAACATCCTCAGGAGGATGAAGTCAGGAACAGAGGCCATAAGCCTGTGATTAAACCCTAAGGGCTCATTTAGACAGGTGTCTATATTATATTAGTGTTTTGGGGGGGATAGAATACAGACCCATCTATGGGTGTGCTCGCAAATTCTTTTTTTTCACTGATGTGCAGACCATGAGAAAAAAATATTCACATACAGACCTCCGATAGAAGTCAATGGATCCGCAAAAAGAACTATGTCGTCCATACGTGGATTGTTTTTTTAAATATTGCTAGGAAACAAATTGGGCTGGGAATGAAGTAGGTTAGTGACCCATCCATTTTCATATAAAGAAAATGGATGACATGTGGACGTGTAAAATACAATTCCGCTTTTTTTGTGGACACGCAATGGAAATGCCCATTTGAATGAACCCTGAAGCTCAGGCAGCTTATAACGGATCAGTAGATGTTACAGTTGAATAACCTTTGCTTGTATATTCATTCCATGTTGTCTACTGTAAAGAAGTGGTTTACATTCACATCGTGTTGTCCTCTGAACATTTGTAGGGTGCTATTTTGTGTACTAAAACACCTGTGTACTAAAACACCTAAAACACACCTATGATGCACAAAATACCTTCTAAGGAGTGCTAAGCAAAAACCTCTGAGCATCTCATTTTATCTCCGAGAAGCGCCACATACCTTCAGTGAGCCACACACCTATACTTATATTATTCAGAACAGAAGTATCTACTAAATCAGATAAATCAGCAAATAGGGAGATCTGTTATTTGTCATCATGTACCATTATGCATGGCATCTGATCTTGTGGGGTCATGGAGCTTATGAGCTTATTTTCCAGGGTTGCTATAATTTTAAATGTATTTCTAAGTTTAATCACAAAACACTAGAAAAATAAGTGGTGCAAGCTGGGAACAGAAGTAACAAAAAGCCATTATTTTACATGGTAACATCTGGATTCTAAAAATATATATGGTGCACAGTGCCAAATTTTGACCGGCAGATGCAAAAATCTGCAAAAATAAAAATAAGTCATATATTTCCATAAATATCCTACCTTAAACATCATCTGTTATCCTAAAATCTAACTGCAGCTGCCCATATGGTAATGCCTCTATTGTCACTACTGTCCCGAAATGTCAAATGTGAATGGAAGCAACAATCAGCCTTTTAAAAACACTTTAAAGAAGATTATCTGTAGGATAGAATATCAGTATTGGATTAATTGTGGCCATCTTTAAGCTCTTAATTGATCATCTAGGTCAGTGATGGCCAACCTTTTGGAGACAGAGTGCCCAAAGTACACCCAAAACCCACTTGTATATTGCAAAGTGCCAACATGACAGTTTAGGCAGTAACCTATTGATCCCTGCTGTATCACAGGTTTCAATTGTATTAGCATCATGAGTTCACCTATACAATAGAAAGATCATAGAGAAATTTGGATTGTAGCTTCCCTCCAGGGTCTCCTGAAGAGGAAGAATCAGGGTTCCTAGAGCAGGAGATCCAACAATAATCTCTCTCTATCCACACCTTCTCGATCCTCCTGTAGTCCTGGCAGCCAAGGATGTGGCTTTAAAATGGCGCTGAACATGGCAAGTCCTGGGATGTATTGGACCGCAGGAGGAAGCACTGAGTGCTGTCTGGCAGACTCTGTGTTGGGGTGAAGGCCTGGGTGCCCACAGGAAGGGCCCCGAGTGCCACCTCTGGCACCCATGCCATAGGTTTGCCAACACTGATCTAGGTGAATGGAACTAATCTGTGAATAATAGTAGGTAAACATATTTAAAGGAGTTGTCCAAGACCTAAAAAAAAATGTTATTTGACCAGGATGGGGCTGATTAAAACAATAAACATGTACTTACCTCCGTGGCCCCTCCCGGTGTCTCACATCTCTCCAGGCTATGCTTCTGTTTGTTTACAGGGGCACGGAAGCCCAAAGTGGCTGTATACGCACATTGGGAGGGACTGCTGAGATAAGTACATGTTTATTGCTTTAATCTGCCCTATCCCAGCTGCATATTAGTTTTTTATGTCTTGGACAACTCCTTTAAACTAGACAGCTATGTCTGACAAACAATGAAGTGAAAGGAACTCTTCCTACAAATCCTTAGGACAGCTAATACAGGCAGTTAAGTACAAGATAGGTTCTTTAGGTTTGCTCTTGCTCTGAATTTGTATGTAAGTCGGAACTGTATATTTTATAATAATAGCTCCAGATAAAAATATTTTTTTCCCAGTGAAATTGGTTTACCAATAAAGCTTCTTTACAGACACTTTACGGCTCATCATTAAAGCCCGGGACTAAAGCAATAGCAGAGGTCACAGTGGGCAGAGAGGTCCGACTGTCGCTAGGGGTTGTCTCTGAGTCTGGTATTCCTAAGTAGGGGGCCACCTGTAGGTGGCTTTAAATAGATGTCCTAGATAATTATTACATCCCGGATGTTTAAAACAATTGTTAATAAAGTCACTTTCTTAAGACTTGACGGAGGTAGGGAAACCATTGACACTGCTGTCCGAATGTACCAGTTGACATTCAAAACTGCCCCTGGAATACTGCTTGAAATTCTGACTGATGATTTATGGTTGAAATAAAAATGACCCTTTTTGAGATGGAGCTGCTGAAAAAATATTCATATAAACCATCTTTGAAGCTTGTAGATGTACCCTGCAATTATAAAAACCAAAGAGTATCTGTGCTGCCCTCTGGCAAACATGAGTTTTTCAAGTTACAAACAGAAAACAAAATCTGTAAAGAAATCAGTCCTTGAAAACTTTTTGCAATTTTCACTCTGTTCCTGTGACGGGAAATTTGCTGTATTCCTAACAGATCTTGGCGTTAAAAGCAGCTAACAAATAAAAGTCATAGCCTATTACAGCCACCAGAATTTATGCCCAAACTAACTCGTGCTTATTCATCATTCATGATGATGTACAGTTTCTATGTCTTTCAGATGACCACAATACACGTGTCCGTGTCACAGCTTCAGTACTAAGACGTCGTATAATTCAAGCCGAACATAGATCCCTATCAAAACCTTCTTATTTTTTGGTAAAAGTCATAATTTTAAATCACAATTTGAAATAAGTATATATATACTACCTGATATACTATGATATACTACCATAAAACCGCCCTACTTGTCCTAAAATCCTTTGTGCTATATTTATGTATCTCAAAGTTATATTCATTCATATAACAGCACAACTGTAAAATTTGACTTGGTCTTTATGGTGTATTATGGCCTGGTCCTTATGGCATTAATGGGCTATTTAAGGTATGCTCACATTTTGTGTCTGAAATCCACGTTAAAAACTAGGTCAAAATCTGCTGTTGGGCTTATCAAAACCACTTATATTCCAAGTGGTGTTAGACAGGATTCTGCCCAGAATACAGGGCAAATTGAATGGTAAAAACTTGCCAAAATCCTTCTCGAGAACATTTAGCTTTATCCTTTTTCAATGGGTTTTCTGACTAACACTTGGCATACTTTCCTGTTTCCCTTGATATTATCTCCTATCTTATCCTGCTGTTTGCTTATACAGTGAAGCCCAAGGTAAATTCGGTTCATGGTAGTGTATTTTCTTGGTAGACAATAAGTACAATAAGGCCATTCTAGCTCTAGTACCAATGTTGCTTCATTTAAAGTTTTTTTTTTAATTTTTGCCAAATAAGCATTATCAAATCTGTCTTTACACTTAAGATGCATCAGCTAAAAAAAAACTTATCTAATGGTTATAAGTTGATTTAATGAGTTATTTTCCCCATTAGAGGCAGATGTTTTTAACCCAAAATACCCGACCAATGTGTTATCTTTAACCAAGCTTAGGATAATAGAAAGTAGCTCAGGCAGAAATAAAAAAAATCCTCTCATCAAAAAAGAGGGACCACCAAGGAACTTTTCAAAACCTAGTAAAATATTAAAACATATAAAAATGTACAAAATAGTTTAGAATTATCTTTTTTTTTAAAATGCAACATAGGGTCCTCTTGGAGCTTCAGTATAACATATGGCAGAAACCACTAGAGATACAGCCCCCGTACAAGTCTTATCATGTTAGCTGAAAGCTCTAAATTTCTGTTAGGAATCAAATGAATCCTCAAAAATAGCAGGCAGCATTTCCACCAGACACATTTGCCTTCCAATTAAGAGATAATTGCCGTCACCGGGAAGCAATCTATGTACTGATTACCATACAACTCCACATAACACTGTTTATAGCATTTGTAAAAACTTGTACCCACATATTTAATAATTCATGTGCCTGAATTAATCATAATTCACAGCAAGTTACTGGCTGAGCGGCATAACTACAGTACTATAGGTAAGGGAAGGCAAAGTGCATGATTATATAAACATTATCGTCAGGAGTAAAATTGTAATGAAAATTGTATAGCCTGGATGCCGTGTTTGTGATTTATTATATAAATAAAACAGACATCATTTGTAGAATGGAAGGCAAAAAAGTGGTTGTACTGTGGTGATGGTGTATCATGATGTTGACTTCAAGTATTTCTGTTTTATCTAAACATCACACCACCACTCACTTTTACATTATGCTCTAGGAAGAGATGTACAGAAGGTTTCACATTCAGTTTTGTGGTAGTCAAAAGTGAAAAGAGTTGACACTCACTACAGATCTAAAATGTCTTTGTCTTTACTTTTTCTTTAAAATCCAAGCCACGCAGGGAGGGATATGCATAGCAGGACAAAGTGTGAAGGACCATTCGTTTCATGCTACTAGAAGTGCTACATCTTGTCTTCAACACTTAACGTTAGGGCCGCAACTGCCATGAGGTGAAGTGATGTGTCGTTCGCGAACGTTGGCTCACTTAACCCCACCTGTAACTGGCTCACCACGCCCCCTTCAACTCCATACAATCGGGTTAAAAGGGGAGTGGTGTGGGGTGACTGATATTTATTTAATAGGGAGCCGCTCAGGAGCCAGAAGAGCCGGCTGTTCTTATTGAGCTGAGCTTAATGAGCCAGCTCACAAAGCAACGGCAGATGACTGAGCCCTGAAGGGGACAGCAGATTTTCCATTAGTAATGTGGGTGATTCAAGCACCAGCCCAAATCACCCAGCATCAGTACCGACCTACTGCATGAAGGGACACATATTCATGTGTTGAAATGGTGGTGCCAGTGAGCGTTACTACGCAACATATATACACTTATATAATTAAAAACATCTGATTAAGGTTAAGAGCAGGATGTAGGCGAGGCTTGTGTGGCCACGTCTGCTATAGCAAGAATTTTGGTCGGACCTGAGAGTAAAATACATTCCCTTGTTTGTCACATTCAGTTTCCTTTGGGATACGCTGTATGTATGGAATACACTCTAATTGTAATGGAGAAAAATAAGCTACAGAGTGGATGTCTTTATTGTGAATTCCGCAATGGGAGGCAGTTGGTGGAGGTGTGAACTGAGCTTTAGGGTATGGGTGTCATCCTTTGCAATGTTTATAAAGTATGTAAAGCATTACAACTTCCAGTCTGCGTTACAACTTTCAAGCTGCTTTGTTGCCCCTTGTTGCCGGTCAGGTGCAAATTTGCCCTTTACCCCTTTACCCCTTAACGACCTGGCCCTTTTTTGTTTTTTCGTTTCCATTTTTCACTCCCCACATTCAAAAATGTATAACTTTTTTTATTTTTACATTTAAAAAGCTTTGTGATGGCTTGTTTTCTGCTTAACAAATTGCACTTCATATTGATGGTATTTAATATTACATGCCATGTACTGGGAAGCCAGAAAAAAATGTAAATACAGTGAAAATGGTAAAGAAACATTTTTTGCGCCTTTTATGTGGGCTTGGATTTTATGGATTTCACTCTGCACCCCAAATGACATATCTACTTTATGCTGTGGGACAGTCCGATCATGGGGGCAACAAACTTAAATTGGTTTAATAATGTTTTCATAAATTTACAAAAATTAAAACCCCCTGTAGAAAATTTTTGGGGGGATTTTGCCATCTTCTGGTGGTAAAACCTTTTTTATACTTTGGTGTACGGAGCTGTGGGTGGTTTAAATTTTTGTGACTTTTGATTACGTTTTCCATGCTACCATTTTTAGGACTTTACAACCTTTTGATCGCTTTTTATAGAATATTTTATATTTTTTCAAAATGTCAAAAAAGTGGCATTTTCAACTCTGGGCGCTATTTTCCGTAACGGAATTAAAAACAGTGCAAAACAAAATATTATATTTTGATAGATCGGGCATTTTTGGACACGACAATACCTAATTTGTTTATGATTTTTTACTGGGTTTTTTTTATATTTATATGGCTTCTAGGGAAAGGGGCATGATTTGAATTTTTAGATTTTTGTTTATTATAATTGGATAGTGGCAATATATAGGGATTTTCCTCCTCATTATTACAATTTGCAAATCGCACATTGTAATGAAGGGGTTAAAATGAGACAGACTTGAGTCTTCAGAAGACCCAAGGCTGTCATGTAAACTGATCGGTGCCCCCCGATGATGTCAACATGAGCAACGATCTTCACCCAGCTAGCGCATGGGCACCACTATCTTTTTGAAGCCGCCGCTGCCAGCAAAGCTGCAGGATAACACCCGCGAACCCGCTAGCACCGGTCACTGGTGTTACTGGTAAGTCTTTCCTGCAATATGCGACAAAGATTTACCAGCCAGGGAGAAAGCTCAGAGCAGGTAGTAATAAACTCCTTTTTCTTCCATTCAAAGCAGAGGCATTAATTGTGCCGGAAGAAAAACTTTGCTAGGGTCCCCAAAAACATGAAATCTACCCCTGTGATGAGATAATATATCTGGATAGAAGAAATTCTTTATTAATTCTAGGCATACTATTTTTAAAAAAATATGTCCACACCAGTGATGGCAAACCTATGGCATGGTTCCCAGAGATGGCACTCTCTATGGGCACTCAGACTGTCATCCCAACAAAAAGTTTGCCAGACAAGTTGAAAACCTCCAGGTATCCTCCTGAAGTCCGAGGTAACCCATTACGTGCTGCGTTCAGCATTATTTTAAAGAAACACTTCCTGGGATTGCAGGAGAAGCAATGAATTGTGGACAGGGCTGGAATATCATTGGAGATCCAATTCTAACTGTTCCAGAGGAACCCTGGAGAGATTCTACAATAATACGCCAATATGATTGACAGCTGTGCCAGAGCTGGAAGCAATAACTTGCTGATTAAATTGCTGTGTCAGCACTATGTAATGAATAAGTGGTTTTTGGTTGTATTTTGGGAACTAAAAGGTTTACTATCACTGTCCTACACTATGGACTGTTGCTTTCCCCTCTGGTACGTTTTAGTCTAGTCCACTTTCTGTAGGCATTATCTTTATTACTTAGATGATATAGATCCCTAATTTTTGGCTGTGTTTGTACAATGGTGAGAAAACACAACCAGATTCCTATTCTTTCACTGGTTTTGGACAGTGACAAACTGGGCAACTACCTAGCCCCCACATTTACAAAGGGAACCACTGAGGACAGGAAGGGTAGGAGTAAACTGTAAGATAAGATAATTGTGTACTAAATATAATGATGACCTTTTTATTTTGGAACTTATGTTCTTTAAAGTATCATTATTTGATTACTGCATATAATTTCAGCTCTATAGTATAAAGTTATGTCTTATTAGTAGCATTTCTTTCACTGTATGACAATAATTATATATTATGGGACCACTACTAGTACAGTACCTGAGTTGTATGGAAGCATGCAGTCCTTGTAGATTTTCTCTAATTCTTTCCAACATAAACCTCCTGAGGTCTGACTGCAATATCTCACAAAGATAAGCAGAATTTGCTGATTCCAGTATATTTGGGAATTAACGATTGTTCTCCTTTTAGCTAATGGAGCAGTTTTTACAATGTCTGATTCCCCAAATAGAGAAGAGGTAATAGATCGCATAGTAACTCCCATAAGGGTTATCAAAAAACCTCTCATATTTCTACATGACTAGTATGTGGTGTTATTATCCTGAACAAAACTATTGCTTACTTAATGCGCCTGCCCCAAATATATCAGCCATATTCTAGTGTTGAAAATATTTATACCTGCCATAATTGTTCACTGGGAAGAAATGCTACCAAAATTTTAGCTTCCAGTCTATCAATCAATCATGATGAACAAGTTAAAAGACATCTACCAACAGATTGCTGGTGGAAGAGTGTTATAATAGGACCATGTTTCAGATGTATTTCAGCCTCTTTATTGCCGAAATATTAACTTTGTAAAAGTGTAGCTCGGCTCCCACGGATGTTAATATATTTACGCCCCTCCTGAAAGCCTCCTCCTGCCGACGGCCAGGGAACTAGGAGAGAGCAAACTCTAGATGAAACTGTACTTAAGGTAAACTTGGAAAATGGAAAGAAAGGACTTGAGTAATTTGTGGAACATTTTTGAGACACATTTTGTAAAATATGTCTCAAAAAAAGAAATCTGATTGATAAATTACCAAAGTAGCAGATGGAAAAAAAGACAGGCAAAAACTAGTCAAAGGAAGTGTTTGTGTTGGAAAAGTCTCAAATAAACCCAGACACAAGCCGTGTGTGTGTGTTTTTTTTTTTGGGGGGGGGGGGGTTGTTAAATACAGGAGTGGACACTAGTGCAAATTTTGGATTTGAGGTCATGGCCTGCATTTTTAAACACCCCAGGAAGAGGATGAGAAATGAAGGAATGGTCCCACGTGGCATTACGGGATGCAAAATGCATTTAAAAACTTAATGTAAACACCACATGTGAACGCAGCCTTAAAGCATGTCAAGTAATTTCAATTTATATGTTAAAATAAGGTCCAAGAAAACAAGTCGCACATAACATCTGGAAAATAAAGATACATAAGCCACACTGCACAAGGTGCAGACAAAGGTATATTTGAGAAACAACAGCAAAAGTTGTAGTCAAAGTTGCAAAAACACAAAAAGTCACATAAAAAGAAAGATACAAAAGAAAGATACATGTCCACCTTTGTGTTAAGGTGCCTAATTAAAGTAATGATTCATTGGAAATCGCTCCGAAATGGCATTATCAACATAAATATTAAATATATGTTGGAATAACCGTATGTTACTCTAAAACATTCTGCCAGCATATTAAAACACCTTGTAGAGGTGGTAAGAGTCCATTTAAAGAGTGACTGTAAAGTTTTTTCCTTGCTATGGGCCGCAGATTATCTCAGTGCTGCACGAGCTGCTTTCCTGTGCTGACAAGCCCTGGAATCCGTAGTATATACAAATTTACAAAATCAACAAACTCCATGGAAGGGTTGGGCTGCTACTCACTGCTGAGAGAGGAGAAGATCATGTAGCAGAGCTGGATGAGTTCAGAGCTGTGGATTCAGATGTCTACTGCACAGAATAGTGAGGTACAAGATCTCCCCTGTTCCCTGTTGGTCCTTTCATCCCAGTCCCAGATTTTACAGAACTTTCTCTGTCCATCTCTGCACCTCATGCTGCTTCCCTCCACCACCTTGTCATAAGCAGTATTAGGTCTGTGAAGATAGACGATTAACCTTTATTACTCTCTCAGTAAAGGCTATTGACTTTATGTAACTGGTTTACCTATGATTTCTACCACTTAATACATGTTTATGCTCCTCATTGTCACGGAAGCTGCCAGGCTGTCACCATATACACTCACCGGCCACTTTATTAGGTACACCGTGCTAGTAACGGGTTGGACCCCCTTTTGCCTTCAGAACTGCCTCAATTCTTCGTGGCATAGATTCAACAAGGTGCTGGAAGCATTCCTCAGAGATTTTGGTCCATATTGACATGATGGCATCACACAGTTGCCGCAGATTTGTCGGCTGCACATCCATGTTGCGAATCTCCCGTTCCACCACATCCCAAAGATGCTCTATTGGATTGAGATCTGGTGACTGTGGAGGCCATTTGAGTACAGTGAACTCATTGTCATGTTCAAGAAACCAGTCTGAGATGATTCCAGCTTTATGACATGGCGCATTATCCTGCTGAAAGTAGCCATCAGATGTTGGGTACATTGTGGTCATAAAGGGATGGACATGGTCAGCAACAATACTCAGGTAGGCTGTGGCGTTGCAACAATGCTCAATTAGTACCAAGGTTCCCAAAGAGTGCCAAGAAAATATTCTCCACACCATGACACCACCACCACCAGCCTGAACCGTTGATACAAGGCAGGATGGATCCATGCTTTCATGTTGTTGACGCCAAATTCTGACCCTACCATCCAAATGTCGCAGCAGAAATCGAGACTCATCAGACCAGGCAATGTTTTTCCAATCCTCTACTGTCCAATTTCGATGGGCTTATGCAAATTGTAGCCTCAGTTTCCTGTTCTTAGCTGAAAGGAGTGGCACCCGGTGTGCTCTTCTGCTGCTGTATCCCATCTGCCTCAAAGTTCGACGTACTGTGCGTTCAGAGATGCTCTTCTGCCTACCTTAGTTGTAACGGGTGGCGATTTGAGTCACTGTTGCCTTTCTATCAGCTCGAACCAGTCTGCCCATTCTCCTCTGATCTCTGGTAACAACAAGGCATTTCCGCCCACAGAACTGCCGCTCATATACTGTCACCATATACACTCACCGGCCACTTTATTAGGTACACCGTGCTAGTAACAGGTTGGACCACCTTTTGCCTTCAGAACTGCCTCAATTCTTCGTGGCATAGATTCAACAAGGTGCTGGAAGCATTCCTCAGAGATTTTGGTCCATATTGACATGATGGCATCACACAGTTGCTGCAGATTTGTCGGCTGCACATCCATGTTGCGAATCTCCCGTTCCACCACATCCCAAAGATGCTCTATTGGATTGAGATCTGGTGACTGTGGAGGCCATTTGAGTACAGTGAACTCATTGTCATGTTCAAGAAACCAGTCTGAGATGATTCCAGCTTTATGACATGGCGCATTATCCTGCTGAAAGTAGCCATCAGATGTTGGGTACATTGTGGTCATAAAGGGATGGACATGGTCAGCAACAATACTCAGGTAGGCTGTGGCGTTGCAACGATGCTCAATTGGTACCAAGGGTCCCAAAGAGTGCCAAGAAAATATTCTCCACACCATGACACCACCACCACCAGCCTGAACCGTTGATACAAGGCAGGATGGATCCATGCTTTCATGTTGTTGATGCCAAATTCTGTCCCTACCATCCAAATGTCGCAGCAGAAATCGAGACTCATCAGACCAGGCAATGTTTTTCCAATCCTCTACTGTCCAATTTCGATGGGCTTATGCAAATTGTAGCCTCAGTTTCCTGTTCTTAGCTGAAAGGAGTGGCACCCGGTGTGCTCTTCTGCTGCTGTAGCCCATCTGCCTCAAAGTTCGACGTACTGTGCGTTCAGAGATGCTCTTCTGCCTACCTTAGTTGTAACGGGTGGCGATTTGAGTCACTGTTGCCTTTCTATCAGCTCGAACCAGTCTGCCCATTCTCCTCTGATCGCTGGTATCAACAAGGCATTTCCGCCCACAGAACTGCCGCTCACTGGATGTTTTTTTCTTTTTCGGACCATTCTCTGTAAACCCTAGAGATGGTTGTGCGTGAAAATCCCAGTAGATCAGCAGTTTCTGAAATACTCAGACCAGCCCTTCTGGCACCAACAACCATGCCACGTTCAAAGGCACTCAAATCACCTTTCTTCCCCATACTGATGCTCGGTTTGAACTGCAGGAGATTGTGTTGACCATGTCTACATGCCTAAATGCACTGAGTTGCCGCCATGTGATTGGCTGATTAGAAATTAAGTGTTAACGAGCAGTTGGACAGGTGTACCTAATAAAGTGGCCGGTGAGTGTATATCCTGTATGTGCACTGTGTAGAGTTCAGTGGATTAACTTGTTGGAAACTAAATGATTTTAATGCTAAATTACTTTGAGAGAGACCACAAGGCATCATGGGATTTGTGGGAAAGGTAACTGGCCTCAGCTTAAGGGCATAGACAGACAGTAGTGTCCCCCTACTTGACTTCTGGTGAGAAGGATTTTTGTCACACACTTGCAGAACAAAAAATAGCATAACTTTGGAAAGAAAAGGGCGAGGAGCATGAACTAGGTGCAGTTCTGTTTGTTTTTAAAGAGGGAATCACATTTAATAGTTTGGTAAATCACACAGTTACACTTTAAGGTAACGTTGTCTGAGAATACAGTGATTTAGAAGTCTAAGATGCCTCAGGGTTGCATTTCCTTTGTAAATCTTCACTGCGCTGCAGAACACCCGACCATCCAATAACACCCCCCATTCTGAAGTTCGCTGCACAGAGGCAGCACTATATAGGGGGGAAAACTTTTGTCGATGCAGTGTGGGGCAAGTATTTTGGCTCTGTCATTCTCAGGATTGGCAGAAACCCCACCATTTATGTAGTGACTGTCCTAGTGATATGCCATTATCTACATGATACAATGTCAGTACCTATTTACAAATTAAAAAAAAAATATTTATCAGCTTTAATTATAAAATAATGCAATATACACATCAGTGTACCACTATAGGCAGTCCCCAAATTCCAGCGATCCAAGTTACAGATGACCCCTAAATACAAACAGGGTCCTCAGCCATGCATGCAGGGGGATGAAGATGAACAAGTCGCTGGTATCAAATGTCCTTAGTAACCTGCACACTCCGTTAACAGTGGCTTCTACTTCTTCCTGTGCTTCAGGGCACAGGAAGACGTACAAGCAACTGGTATTGTAAGGGAACATCCTAAGTTATCTGCAACCTTTGGTACCTGCAGATTGTACTTTTTCAAGTTATCCAGATGACAATGGCTAATACTGTACAATACCACTTCCTGTGCACAGAAGTACAAGCCAGAGGTTGTAGGTTACTGAAGGAGCAAACTCACCAGTGGGTTCTTCTACTGCACTTCCTGTGCATGAAAGTGCATCTGTTAGCAGGACGGGAATCCAGGGTAGGCAACATCATATTTTGTTAGATCGGACTTACATACAAATTTGACTCAAGTTAAAACCTAGAGCCCCTACAAGTTAAAACCTAGAGCCCCTACAGTACATACATGGTTGGCTCCAGGTTTCAGTAGACCCATCTATGACAGAGCCTCAATAGGACCGTTTGCAGTGAACTTACATGGCAGCATTAAAAAGTCCAAAACTAAAACAGTCTCCTGTTCCCTAAAATAATCCTTAGTTTATCAACCCAAACAGCCCCCTCATTGTTATTTTATATAAAGCCCCCTTCAACTCCAGCCTTATGTGGTCCCTCCCGGCAGCTCAGGGCCCAGTTATGCCCAGTGCTGGCGCCGACCCTTTGTACAAAACCCGGAGATTGCCTATACAGTGGTGTAAAATATGTAAACAAATTGGGATGCATATTGTGAAGTGGCCAACTAGTGACTTGCTTACAAGATGGACTTGGTCCCACCTTAAAAGTAATACATTTAAAGGAAACCTACCATTTAGAATGGGAGGGGTAAGCTGTAAGTACCGAGCACCAGCTCAGGGTGAGCTGGTGCCGGTACTTACTTTCGTTAGTGTTATAAACCACGGTAACGCGGTTTTAACACTTTTTAAACTTTAGAGCAGGAGAGGCTTTGGCCCTGCGCACGACCGTGCGCGCGCAACATCTCCGCTATTTCCTATGTAGGCGCGCGCACGATCGTGCGCACGCAGCGCCGAAGCCTGTTCTGGTCTAGAGTTTAAAAAGTGTTAAAACCGCGATACCGCGGTTTATAGCACTAACGAAAGTAAGTACCGGCACCAGCTCACCCTGAGCTGGTGCTCGGTACTTACAGCTTACCCCTGCCATTCTAAATGGTAGGTTTCCTTTAACACTTGGCGTAGCTAAGTTCCTAAACTATTAGCAATGTGTGTTATGCAGCCTTAATAATTTGAATGTGAATCTGTACTGTATATAATGTTACAAAATGCATTTTACATTTTTCCCAATGACCTATTTTTTGGGTTTTTACTAAGTAAGGAGCTCTCTCTATTACAATATTGCTGTGTATTTCTTTTCTGTATAAGTCTTTAGAAATCTTCCTTCACCAACCGCCCCTACAGTATGTCAGCAGTACTCTATACATGTAGTCTGTTAATACATGTAATTTCTAGGTTACATTGTATATCCAGTTTCACATGGATTTATATGAAATAGCCGAATGCATACAGTACAGCATGAGTCCTGATTTGAATGCCACAAATCACTGGGTATAAATGTGATGCAATCACATTCACCATGAGCCATACAATTACATGTGTTATTTTTATCTACGGGTGTCATTGCCATGTTAGAATAATATTCTAGAAAATATAGAAAATGTTTAGAACAAAATAAATCTTCTGTTGGCGCTTGGCTCTGCAGTGGTAAAAAATGGCTTGTTCCTTATGCATTCTAATCTAAACTTAGGTAAAAAAGTGTTTCCATTACACTGATTATATTTAAAGGAAACCTACCAAGAGGAATCTACTTTTAGAAGAAGAACTGACTGTAGATTCCTCCTGTCTGCCTCTGCCTGGAACCTTTAACTAACCTTATTAACTAACTTTATTTTAGCAATATGTAAAACAACTAAAGTGGCTACCGGGGTGTGTACTAGCCTTAGCTCTCAGTGCCCAGCGGCGCTATTAAACGCCCCAGTAGTCTCTGCAGTTAATTTACATATTGCTAAAATATAGGTATTTTTTAACAAGTTAGGTTAGGTTCCACAATGATTAAGTTACAGGGCAGAGGAAGGCAGGATATCTATTTCTTATTGTATATTCCTTTCTTTTAAAGATATATTAATTACAAAAATTAGATAATTTTCAAAAATTGTTACAGTGTTGATGAGTTATTCCTGTTACTTCCTGTTTCTAGCCATCCATTTTTGCTTTTATCAGACATTGGGACAAATGTACCTTTTTGGCTTTTTCGTATTTTTTTGTGGCTTTTCATGGTGCGTGTGCATTTATGAGACTTCTTTTGCCCCATAGATAACCTCCCTTCAAAGTTTACCATGGGCCCATTTTCTACAGTTTTTCCCAAGTTATCACCCGATTCCAGATATAAAAATTTGGGGAAAAAAGTTCCCAGGCGCAGGAAATTTTTGATCTTTTTGCTACTTTCTGGAGACTTTTTTGTGACTTTTGTTAAAAAAGTTTCATATTCATTTAAGACCTTTATTCGGATTCTTAACAAAGAAAAAGACACATCTGACTAGCAGAAAATTAGAAAAAAAAGGCAGGAGCACAAGGCCAATCTTAAGATACATGTACCCCAGTGTAAAAATGAGGAAAGTAAAAGTTGCATTTTAAATTCCAAAATTTTTTCTGCAATTCTTACTCCTCAATAACAACACAGGATTGACAATCCTTGGGGAAATTCTGGCATTTAAATCACAATAGTGGCTTTGTTGGTATTACGATAGGGTGAGCGTAAGAGTTCGGTTCCCGATAAACCCTGAAAGGATTCACTCCACCTTAATTACCACTTCTGTCGCTACACAGTCATTTTAACTTCCAAACACCCTCAATCTTAAAATTTTGCTATGCGTTTCATTTGTATTGTATCTACTACAGTATTCTCTCATTTGGATGTACCATTTACACTTTTTGTTTATGTTCATACATTGGTATATTTTGTAGTCGTTTTTTAATAGTTTGTTTTATCCTAACTTCAATTAATTTGTATAAATAATTACACATTTTATCACATTACATGCTGTGTACTGTATTTTATTACAATCTTTATGCTGCATTTTATCACTGTTCCGTAAAACATTTGCACCTGCAGACAAGAGCCATCTGCCCCAAAACCGTGTTTTCCATCAATTCAGAAAAGTGTTATCTATATGTCCTGTATGTTCATTTCCAGTGTATCAAGACTCAAAACCTGTGATTTTTCTCCTAAATCGGCTGCCTTTATCTGGTAGAAATTCAATAAAAACAGTATCTGCGAGAATTATGCCATCTGTATACTATAAACTATTGTGAGGATGTAATCTTAGAATGATACAACTACTTAATGAGAAAAAAATGACACATACTGTAACATAAAATCACCTAATAGGAGTCTCTACTACCAAGATGCTTCAGTCTTCTTCTATTATACTACAAGTATCAATGCTGCTATATATTAGGCCCAGGCTTTTCAATCTTATTGTTACATGTGGGTCAGGTTCTTCCATAGTTTGTAGGTTGAGAAGACCCTGAATTCCATCTGTTTTATTTCAGTCGGCAGTTTGAACAGTACTGTAGTGGTTGACTGTTGATTGAAACTATCTCAACCGATTCTTTTCAAACTTTGCTCTGAACAAGCAAGGGTTAAGATTAGAGATGAGCGAACATGCTCGTCCGAGCTTGATGCTCGGTCGAGCATTAGGGTACTCGAAACTGCTCGTTACTCGGACGAATACTTCGCCCGCTCGAGAAAATGGCAGCTCCCGCCGTTTTGCTTTTTGGCGGCCAGAAACAGAGCCAATCACAAGCCAGGAGACTCTGCACTCCACCCAGCATGACGTGGTACCCTTACACGTCGATAGCAGTGGTTGGCTGGCCAGATCAGGTGACCCTGGGATAGACTAGCCGCTGGCCGCGCTGCTCGGATCATTCTGTCTCTGGATGCCGCTAGGGAGAGAGCTGCTGCTGGTCAGGGAAAGCGTTAGGGTGTTCTATTAGCTTACTGTTAGGCAGGAGTGATTCTCAAAGAACCCAACAGCCCTTCTTAGGGCTACAATAACGTTCTACTTTTTTTATTTTAATTTGCATCTTTTACCATTTTGTGAGGAATTAGCAGGGGGACTTGCTACCGTTGTGTTTAGCTCTTAGTGGCACACATATCCATAGCAAAGGCCGAAGTGGCAAAATTCAGTAGGGGTTGGATTTCTATTAGGCAATAACTCAGTGTCATCTCATCTGGCATAGTAGTGTGCTTCCTTTGATACTTGGCTAGAAAATAGCCATAGGAGAATACAAACAGCTTCTTGAAGCCTACAGTAGCGTTCTATATATTTGATTTCTGGTTGATCTGCTGGTGGCTGTAGTTTCTGCAGTGCATGTACTTGCCAATTCTGAGCAATTTGTAGTGAGACTTGCGACCGCTGTGTTCTGCGCTTAGTGGCGCACATATCCATAGCAAAGGCCGAAGTGGCAAAATTCAGTAGGGGTTGGATTTCTATTAGGCAATAACTCAGTGTCATCTCATCTGGCATAGTAGTGTGCTTCCTTTGATACTTGGCTAGAAAATAGCCATAGCAATAGGATAGGATTGTTTGGTTTTAAAAACTCAAAAAAAAACAAAAAACACAAAAAAAAAAAAAAACACAAAAAAACACCAAAAAAAACAAAAAGAAGTAAAAAAAAAAAAAAAGTTATAACTCTCATTTTAAAAATGTTTAACCCGAGGGCTAGGGGTAGAGGACGAGGGCGGGGACGTGGGCGTCCAACTACTGCAGGGGTCAGAGGCCGTGGTCCTGGGCGGGGTGAGACACCACCTGCTGATGAGGGAGCAGGGGAACGCCGCAGAGCTACACTCCCTAGGTTCATGTCTGAAGTTACTGGGACTCGTGGTAGAGCACTGTTGAGGCCAGAACAGTGCGAACAGGTGATGTCGTGGATTGCTGACAATGCTTCGAGCAATTTGTCCACCACCAGTCAGTCTTCCACGCAGTCCACCCATGTCACCGAAATCCCCACTCCTCCAGCTCCTGCACCTCAGCCTCCTCCCCCCCAGTCTGCCCCCTCCCAGGAAAATTTGGCATTTGAACCGGCATACTCTGAGGAACTGTTTTCTGGACCCTTCCCACAGTCACAAACCACTTGTCCGGTTGCTGCTGAGCAATTTTCCGATGCCCAGGTTTTCCACCAGTCACAGTCTGTGGGTGATGATGACCTTCTTGACGTAGTGGAAGTGTGTAAAGAGGTGTCCGACGATGAGGAGACACGGTTGTCAGACAGTGGGGAAGTTGTTGTCAGGGCAGGAAGTCCGAGGGGGGAGCAGACTGAGGGATCGGAGGATGATGAGGTGACAGACCCAAGCTGGGTTGAGAGGCCGGGTGAAGAAGAATATTCCCTTGTTGATAGCCAAAGCACCCTGAGGTCTGTTTCTCAGCGCATATCGGAGGAGGTGGAGGAGGATGAGGAGGAAGAGGAGGAGAATGTTGGCGAGACACAAGAGGGGACCATTGTTGAGTCCTTCACTGTTCAGCGTGTATGGGCAGAAGAAGAGGAGTTGGAGGAGTTGGAGGAGGAGGAAATGGACAGTCAGGCCAGTGAGGGGAGTGAATTCTTACGCGTTGGTACTCTGGCGCATATGGCAGATTTCATGCTAGGCTGCCTATCCCGTGACCCTCGCGTTCAAAGAATTTATTCCAGCACCGATTACTGGGTGTTCACTCTCCTGGACCCACGGTACAAGCAAAATCTTCCCACTCTCATCCCTGGAGAGGAAAGGAGTGTGAGAATGCATGAATACCAGCAGGCCCTGGTGCACAAGCTGAAACAGTATTTCCCTTCTGACAGCGCTAGCGGCAGAGTGCGTAGTTCTGCGGGACAAGTAGCGAGGGAGAGTAGGCGAGCAGGCAGCTTGTCCAGCACTGGCAAGGGTACGCTTTACAAGGCTTTTGCCAGCTTTATGTCACCCCAGCAAGACACTGTCACCTGTCCCCAGTCTCGGCAGAGTAGGGCTGATCTTTACAGAAAGATGGTGAGGGAGTACGTAGCTGACCATACCATCGTCCTAAATGATCACACAGCTCCCTACAACTACTGGGTTTCAAAGCTGGACATGTGGCACGAACTGGCGCTGTACGCCTTGGAGGTTCTTGCCTGCCCTGCCGCTAGCGTCTTGTCCGAGCGGGTTTTCAGTGCAGCTGGTGGCATCATCACCGATAAGCGTACACGCCTGTCGACTGACAGCGCTGACAGGCTGACGCTTATTAAAATGAATAAAGGCTGGATTTCTCAGAATTTCCAATCTCCACCAGGTGAAGGAAGCTCAACCTGAATAATTGATCCACTCCTCCTCCTCATTTTCCTCCTTCTCCTCCTCTTTGTACAGTAAAGCAGAGGAAAATGGCTATTTTTTGACAGGGCCCACTGGCTCTTGCTATAGTACTTCATGCATTTAATTTTTCTGGAGGGCCACCTACCCGGTCCTCTGTTTGAAACAATTTTTGTGAGTGCCACATACAGGCACTCAATCTATTCCATTTTTCTGGAGGGCCACCTACCCGGTCCTCTGTTTTAAAAAATTTTTGGGACTGCCACATACAGGCACTCAATCTATTCCATTTTACTGCAGGGCCACCTACCTGCTCCTCTGGTTTGAACAATTTTTGGGACTGCCACATACAGGCACTCAATCTATTCCATTTTACTGGAGGGCCACCTACCTGCTCCTCTGGTTTGAAACATTTTTGGGACTGCCACATACAGGCACTCAATCTATTCCATTTTACTGCAGGGCCACCTACCTGCTCCTCTGGTTTGAACAATTTTTGGGACTGCCACATACAGGCACTCAATCTATTCCATTTTACTGCAGGGCCACCTACCTGCTCCTCTGGTTTGAACAATTTTTGGGACTGCCACATACAGGCACTCAATGTATTCCATTTTACTGGAGGGCCACCTACCTGCTCCTCTGGTTTGAAACATTTTTGGGACTGCCACATACAGGCACTCAATCTATCCCATTTTACTGGAGGGCCACCTACCTGCTCCTCTGGTTTGAAAAATGTTTGGGACTGCCACATACAGGCACTATCCAAATTAAATTGTCTCCATAGCAGCCTCCACACGTTGTCTCCATTGCTACCTCCAAAAGTCGTCCATATAGCTGCCTCCATACATCGTCCCTTTATCAAACGAGGTGTGTCAGGCAGAAATTTGGGTTGTTTTCATGGATTCCACATCAAAGTTGTTAACTTTGTCGCCACCCTGCTGTGTTATCCACAAAATATACTGGCAAACTTTTACCATTTAGGGATATTATTTCAGCGCTTCTTGCGCATCTGTTTACATTCCCCTCACCCGGCATATCCTAAACTTATAAGAACGCTACTACACTTGATCTTATACAAAAGGTTCTTAGAAGTGCTGTTTGGGGAGTAGCCTAGAGACAGGGGCTTGGATTGGCGAAAGCTCGCCTGGCAGCGGAACGCCAGCTCCATGCGCATCATGCGCTTCTTGCGCATCTGTTTACATTCCCCTCACCCGCCATATCCCAAACTTATAAGAACGCTACTACACTTAACTTGGTGCAGGCTGGGACCGAGTCTGACCCTGGGGCTGGTCATATACTGCCGACGCAGAGAATTGCGGGGCCTACCTCGGTCCAGGTCTCAAAGGCCTACTATACCTCCTCCCACCCCTCCTCCACCTCCTCCTCCTCCGAATTACCATCCGTGGGCATGGCGCCATCAGTCGGTAGCTCTAGGCACAGCAGCAGTGCCGTCGCTAAGCGACAGCAGGCGGTGCTGAAACTGCTGAACCTAGGCGATAAAAGGCACACCGCCCAAGAGCTATTACAGGGCATTCCACATCAAAGTTGTTAACTTTGTCGCCACCCTGCTGTGTAATCCCCAAAATATACTTGCAAACTTTTACCATTTAGGGATATTATTTCAGCGCTTCTTGCGCATCTGTTTACATTCCCCTCACCCGCCATATCCTAAACTTATAAGAACGCTACTACACTTGATCTTATACAAAAGGTTCTTAGAAGTGCTGTTTGGGGAGTAGCCTATAGACAGGGGCTTGGATTGGCGAAAGCTCGCCTGGCAGCGGAGCGCCAGCTCCATGCCAAGATCCAACTAACATAGTTTTAACTGCAGCACCTTTAATCTACTACTAGTTCACTGCCTCCATACATGGTCCCCTTATCAAACGAGCTGTGTCAGGCAGAATTTTGGGTTGTTTTCATGGCTTCCATGTTAACTTTGTCGCCACCCTGCTGTGTAATCCACAAAATATACTGGCAAACTTTTATCATGTACCGATATTATTTGAGCGCTTCTTGCTCACCTCCTTTGGTTCCTCTCTGCCACCCATTGGTTTGAAGCCTGAGTCCATTTAGGGTATGTCGCCATGACACTCTCTAGCCTGCTGCCGCTGCCTCTGCATGCCGTCCCCTATAGTGTCAGGGTCAATTATTGGATGTTTTAGATGCTATCTAGCTTCATTCTGTCACTCTGTCATGGCCATGCTGTTGCCCATAATTTTGGCATAATGGTGCGATTATGCAGCCTCAGAGGCATCCATGCATGCTGCCCCTGCTGTTTCCTGTCCATTTCCGTGGTGTTTCCATCCTTTTCTGAGGTTCCCAGGTGTTTGGCCAAGCTTCCCTGTGCAGAGCCTTGGTCCCCTTGAAAAATGCTCGAGTCTCCCATTGACTTCAATGGGGTTCGTTATTCGAGACGAGCACTCGAGCATCGGGAAAAGTTCGTCTCGAATAACGAGTACCCGAGCATTTTAGTGTTCGCTCATCTCTAGTTAAGATGCTCACACTTTCTGAGCTCTGCCCGTCTCACCTGGAGAATACATCATACTCTGATAAAAGCTCAATGTGTACCATTGGCTTTCTCTCTTTTTTCGGCTTCTGATATTTAGCTTTTGTAGTTGAAATAAAAGGAACTTGCATTGTCAAGGCTAAGGATTACCAAATCATGTTCATTAAAGGTCATGGAAAGTGTACAAATATGTTTTCCAAGGTGTTAAATGGAAAACAATGCCTCCTTTGCTACCTTGTAAGGCAGCCCCCTTAACACCAAGTATGACCTACAAGAAGTCTAATAACATGATGTGGGATTAAGCCAAACCAGTACATCTATTCCACAAGGAACAGACTCCCAACTGTAGACAGCACTGTTTCAACCTGGTTGGGTCTCCTCAGTACTTGTAAGGTCATGTAAGTATAGCAAGGGGCTCAGGTAGCACAAAACAACTCTTTATGTTACATTTGAACAGTAGAAAATTGATTGTCTTACAGTAAGTCTCAATGTTACCATATACATTATTAACTAATAGTGACAGGATACATATAAATATTAGATAGTTGTGTTTTTAAAACTTTAGAATATAGTCAAAGGGTCCTTTTGCTCTGCTCTTTCCACATTTACTATAGACCTCAATGGAGAAGCTACTTCTCTATTGTAGTCTATGGGGAGTGTTGACTTTGTATATTAGAAACAGTCCTAAATGTGTGACCTACACGTACAATGAGGCTCTGGTTTGCAAGTGTAGTAAGATGCCATTAGTAGTCACACTCCTGATGACTTTACCATTTTAATCAATTTTTCTTAAAGTTGGAAGGTTCTCTGTTCAGTAGTATAGTCTTATGAAGTGGCAAGACTATTTATAGAATCACATATGGAATTCTCTGTCAACCAACTTGTAGGTGAACATGTTGGGCTAATTTCTTATGGATTCTCACATCAGGAGGACGTAAAATAGCCTCATTGTGTAACTAATATTTATTTTTTATTATACCCCATACAGTTTCATACATGATTCCATCACATAATATTTGGCCTCCACACTCATCTTTTATAAATATATCCATAATGTTGATTAACTTCAATAATGAAGACTAGGCCTATAAGTAAAACAAAGTAAAACTCTAGATAGGCTTCAGTGGGGGTTCATGGAGGGACCAACTGCCAAATGAATAGTAAGGGCAATTAGTGTTGTGCTATAAATCTAGGGTAATAAACCATAAAAATGATTAGAGATGAGGGAATCGTCCAAAATTCTTTTTGATGAAGCTTTGCAACATTTTTATAAAGATTTCATTTGCGTCCAGATGTATGTGGTCTGAACCAATTGTCATGGAAATTGGTATATTTCCCACTCTAGTCCTTAGATTTGTTGTGATCAGATTCTTGTTTCATTACATTTCTACAATTATTTTTTTTATTTTTCCTCATCTGTTGCTCATCCCCAATCTCCGGGATAAATGAGGACAGCAGCTATCTGCCCTTTTAGAAATTTTTTATGCATTGAAACATAAATTATTATATTTTGGCACCTGAAAAATGTCCCGATTCTGAGAACCATCTCTAAACAGAATGTAATAAAGATAAGGTCTTTGAACCAAATAATAATTCTAATAGTTCTCCGATTTACATCTATATTGCACAGGGGAAAAACCCTGGTTTTGGTACAAACAGACAGAAATAATGAAATTTACTAAAGGATGTAATATAAATGTCAATATACAGTATGTCAATCATTTGGAGACATTTAATTTGCTTCAAGGATTTCTGAGGGTCACAGCTCATTTATATATAAAGCCATATCTGTACTCTAAATATATCTAACATGAAAAAACGCTCTTTATCTGTACCTTGCACGTGTCATGATCATCGTAATAAGTGTTCCTTTTCAATGACCATGCTCGTCATACAGAGTCACCATTGTCAAACCAGAAGAGCAATGTCTCTTACCTGTCAATGCTGATGGCACAGAGATTAAGGATACTTGCTGTACACATCATAACATCAAGGGTGACAAAGATATCACAGTGGATACGACTAAACCTCCACTCGCCAACCACCTAAGCAGTAGAAAGACGAAGAACAGAAAATCAATAGTGCAGATGTTTATCTCATGCTCGAGAATTAAGCTTACAAGACTATGAAAACCTGTAAAAACTGTAAGAGGCTTACACAGAACATTCATACCAGCAGCAGATGTATGTGGAGATAACAAAGAAGATAGCCTGCTATAAATAGACTATTATTATAAGAAATAAAAATAACTTGATATAGGAAAGAGAGTATAAAGGTAAAGGTTACATGTTCTTATGAAATCTTGAGACAAACTGAATTTTTTTCAAATTCACTTTAAAAGATGAGTAGAGCAGAGTTACAGAGTTAGGTTTCTAAAGCAAAGACTTATTTAAGTTAATAGGGTCAACTGTACCAACATTAGGATTACACAATGGGGGATATTTATTAACCTGTCCATTACATTCATTAAGGGTTTTAGATAGTTTTCTGTCTCTCCTAAGACTATCTCAACAAAAGGGGCACGGCCTGTGAAAAGGGGACGTGGCTTTGCGCCAAAAAGGTCAGTGCATCAAAAATACTCCGGACTTGGATGAATGTTGTTCTAACTTTCTGTTGTACAGAAAGCCAACTAATAGGATGTGCAGAGTACGACTGGACAGTTTTATACTGCACCAGCACCAGACATTTATATGAATCTGGTGCAGACTAAGACTATCCAGCCTAATTCTGCACTGAAAATAACAGAACAACACAACAACGATTAACAGTACTAGCAGTAACAGAGGTCACTTAAGACCTAATCATAAAGGTAACTCCACTAGGCCAGAGTGGTCAGAGGTGGCCCTCACAATTATTGAATAAATCCCAAAAACTAGACGAAAAGAGGGAAATCCATGCCAATAATGAACTTGTAAAATAGAGAAACTTTATTGATAACAAATTAATTCTTTAAAATGTACTAAAAAATTCCAGGAGAGACATTGCATGAACAAACCAGGTAAAGGGTACACAGCTGTATATAGAGTATTGCAAAGGGAGCGCTGCTCCTAATGGCAGTAATGTGTACTGCACCACATAACAAAAACTCATGCCCAAACCCTGAAGTTAAGTAGATAAATACTACAAATAAACATGCAGTTATTTGAAAAAATATCAGACCCAAACAAGGATGAAAATCTGTGAAAGGGAGATCCCGTGGACCACAGTACCTGGTGTTCAGCCCCCGATGCGCGTTTCAACCCGCTGATCTTTCTCAGGGGGCATCAAAAATACTCCGGACTTGGATGAATGTTGTCCTAACTTTCTGTTGTACAGAAAGCCAACTAATAGGAGGTGCAGAGTACGACTGGACAGTTTTATACTGCACCAGCACCAGACACTTATATGAATCTGGTGCAGACTAAGACTATCTAGCCTAATTCTGCACTGTCTAACCTAAGGATGCATTTTATAAATCTGCCCCATTGATCCTTAAAAAATCCCCCTCTTTTGAACCACATCAACTTCGATTTTGCATTTATTTTTTTTTACTTGACATCTTCCAAAATCAATATATTTTTCCATTTACAGTATGTATTCTGTGGGAAATATCATTAGTTCTAGAGTCACCATTTAATATGTGCAGTACACTTGTAAGCTGGAAACATTTTTTAAAAGTGGTGAAAATGACAAAAAAAAAATCAAAATGGCAGAATTACCCTTTCTAAAGATATGATGTAACATATTCCAGTGGACACCACTGATGAAAAGTTCAACTTGTCATTCAAAAACAAAACCCCACACAGCTAAAATAGGACAAATAACAGTGGATATTGGCATAGAAAATACTAAATTGGTTAAATATATTAAAAAATGCAACCATACTCTCTTGTGACTGGCTAAAACTGATATTAGTTTTTTTTTTTTTTAATCGGATCATTTTTACTGTCACGGGTGCTCCCGCGATCCATGATGCGGATCACAGGTTCATCCGTGCCTTGCTGTGTCCCCGTTCCCCTATTGGACTTACATATCCTGGTTCCTGGCTGTGCTTTGGGTCCCAGCGTGCAGGCCGCACGCTTCCTGCCTCCCAGGCCACGCACTCCCGCTGCTACGGCGCGCGTACTAACTTCTCTGAACTTAAAGAGCCAGTGTCCTTCCTATTGGCGCTGGTCACTTTGGGGGTTCCCTATATAACCCGGCGGCTCCTTTCACTCCCCGACGGATCTTCAAGTCTTCCCTCTGAAGTGAAAGCCTCCTGTGTGCATCCCGAGGTCCATTCCTGTTTGTATCTCGAGGTCCCGTTCCTGTGTGTATTCTGAGGTTCTGTTCCAGTGTGTATTCCGAGGTCCCAATCCTGTGGTCCATGTCTGGTGGTCCGTATCCTGTGGTCCGTATCCTGTGGTCCGTGTCTGGTGGTCCGTATCCTTTGGTCCGTATCCTGTGGTCTTTATCCCGTGGTCCGTATCCTGTGGTCCATTTCCTGTGGTCCGTATCATGTGGTCCGATCCCGTACGACTGCTCCTGGTGTGCTGTCCAGGGTTCACCAGAGGTGACCTCCTGCCTTCCTGTGTTTCTGCCGTGCCTTCTAGGGTTCCAGCCCAGCGGTGTTTTCACTCCGTACCAGCATTACCGGTGTTCATCTGTATTACTGCTGTCATCTCAGGTTGTGACTGTTTCCTGCACTTGTTACGTTGGCTGCCACCGCGGGTCTCATACCATGCCCGCGGTGGTACAGAGACTCTTCCCAATGAGACTCTCAGATGGTTCGTCTTTTACCCAAAAATAATTTGCCGTTATAAAGTGTACACATAGGAAGATGACTCCTGACAAAAATAATAGAGATACACTAACAGAATAATGAAATAGAAAACAAAGTAATATGAAACACATTAATACAATGCTCTAGAACTCACAACTCCCACTCCCAACACCTCACAGACTACCTCAAACCAGGCTAAGAGAAACTTAGGATCATACAATTACGGTAGGCTCAGCAGTGTCAAAGTCTCACTACTACTAGAACATGAAATCAGGTACAGGCTGTACGAAAGGGACAGGCTTCCATTCAATAGAAGCCTGTTATATTTGAATATTAAAGTATATACTGAGATTCATATAATATGGACACTCACATAGCTTGCCACCAGATGGTCATTGTCTGAAGCCTTGGAGTGGTGCCATAAAAGACTTGGTGATTGATCATGGGTCACCTATGTGCCCTTTCTCAAGGAATATTCTGTGCAATCTCCACGGGAAGGGTTTATCCATTAACTTGGGGCATAGATCAAAGGCATCAATTTCCTGGTGCTCAGGAGAGCTGTTGCAGGCCCAAATCTATTAACTCTGGAGGGCAATAAACAAACTGTTGTGAAAAGGTGATACAAGGACACTTTCCAATGGCAGCCTTATTGCTTCAGGTGGGCAATAAATACCATCCCTGGGAGGTCACCCAAGCCATTTAGGACAAAGGCCTGAGTAAAAGATACCAATTCCAAGTACGAGAGCGCCATCCTGAGGAAGGAGTAAATGACGACACCAAGGAGGCCAATATCCTATTTCCGGAAGCTGATTGGCGACAAGTCATAATGAAGGCCGGAAGATATCCAAGTAGGGGTGGAGTCATGGGCATCTGTGGGTGTGATTGTGATAACAGTTGAGATATATATGTATAGTCAAGGAGTAGTCTAGTGCTAACTTACTAATGATGAACTAATTATATAGTCTTGTGTCTGTTAGTCATGTAGTCTTGAGTGTAGTCAGATACTGTGTGTATCTGTAAATCCCATGATAGGACATTGAGGAGGCATTTTATATTGTATTATTTTTTTTTTTATACTTTGTCATCTATTATACCTTTTTAATTAAACAAGCCTTTCTCCAAGTTTGGACTCTGCATTTCCACGGAACAATTCTTAGTTAGAGCAGGTAGAAGGAAAAACCCACATATTACAAAGCCCCAGAAAGCAAAATGCAAAAAAGCTAAGTATATTTGACAAGATCACTATTCCTCTCTCTCAGATATGCATCTCCTAGCAAGGTTCCAGGAGGAAGCCACTTAGGTGGTATCAAACCGCAACAGATACCATAAAACTTCCATAGTAAGCCTTGTTTTTAATACACCGCCAGTACAACCAGTAAGTGTAAGGAAATATTTAAACCCTGAGACTGGTAGGGGCCCCTAACCTTACACAACTCAAGGTCCATGTACAGTAGCCTTAATCCATACTTTGTACATCATATGCAAAGTCAACCTTAAATCATTCTAAAGAGACTGTAATAATCTTATAAAAATACATTTTAATTCTAAATTGGATAAATCTATGACCTAGTTTTTATATAGTCATGGCTATTTATATATATATTATGCCTCTGCACCATTATTTATCAGTTTCAGTTTATTTGTAGCTTGGTATTGTAAGGGATGTAATCAGTTTGTGTGATCTATAGCGGCACATATTCCTGCCAGATGCCTTATCTGTATTCACTGTTACAGTATGTTTGATCTGATTAAGCATTTATCTATTGATTGTAGCTCGGATCCAGTTATGAGCAGATGAAATGCTTGACTAGGGTCAGTAATGAACACCGGGGCCTTGGCACACTAAGGTATGATGCAGAATGAATTAAAGCCGCTTTCTTATCTTGGTAAAAAAAAAAGGTATAGTTGAGATTACAAACAGCACACACCACAAAAGTTCAGTGGAGCCCCAACCAAGAAAAAAATTATCTAAGAAACACATAGTAAATGTTTAGCTACAAACTGGGGATGAGATTTTATCTTTACAGGCCATCTCTACAAGTATCCAGTCTTAAAGATCTTAAATATTCACTTGGGATTCCAGGAAATGGTTATGAAAATAAGCTTTCCAGGGTTTGCAAAATGAAAAAAATGCTTCATTTCTAAATAAAGACAGTTCCCAATGTTGGGCGGCCTTAATTGCCAAAGTCTCCGTAAGGAGAACTCTTACTTCCCAACCCTAGTCAATAGCCTCTCACTCAGCCAAACCAGTTCCCTACACCTAACTGAATGTTGAAATAGTGCTGTCTATAGCTGGGAATCTGCTCCTTCTGGAATAGATAAAATGGTTTAGTTTTTATCCCATATCATGTCATTAGGCTTGCTGAGAGTCCTGTATGATGTTAAGGGGGCTGCTTTTCAAGGTGGCAAAGAGAGCACCCTGAAAAATGCATTTTCAAATTTCTATATCAATGTGTGATTTTCAAGAAACCTACTGACATAATGTGAGATAATAGCCAAACCAAGAGGACCAAGTCCAGGAAGTTTTTGTCAGTCAGGAGGGGTTAATATAAAACAACAGACAAGCCTATACTCACCTTTCTCTGATCCACTGCTGAATTCTGTTTGCTAGCCGAGGATTCAATGTTTGGGAACAGAGACAGCCGGTGACAGGAGGCACCAAACTAGGGAAAAGCAAAGGATGTTTTTTTTGTTGACTGACAGAAATTTTAGAATTTTGGACAATCTTCCAAAAAGAAAGGGAATCTGTTATCAGGAAGGTCAGTTTAAAAATAATTTTAAAAATACCTTTGATAGCATTCTGACTACAGTCAATTGTTTTTAAAATTTTATTCACATTATCTGACTCTCTGCCAGCAGCATCAAGAGAGTCAAGGAAGAGTGATTTCAGTCCAAAGACCCAAGTCTCCATCCAAGTGTGCACAGTATCCTCTCCTCCTCCACACTCATACCCCTCCCTCAAAATCTCAGCAGAACATGAACCTGAACTTCAGTCAGAAGTCTAGGTTCCTTTCACCCCCCCCCAGGTAACAGCCAAGATCGTTGTTTTCCTATACTTGCTTCAGTCACAGCTGCCCATGGCAGCAACACGATCATTGCCAATTACTTGCAGCTTTGCCTGTAGCCTTTGTAGTACCAAGTGGGCCACAATTGACCCTTTTAAAGGGTGAACAACCGCAATAGGTGATTGAATTCATGTCCGGATTTGGCTCAACCTGCTGGATGCAAATACTGATGAGTCCACTCATCACTACTCAGTAGCCATCCAGTTTTTACTATTCCACTATTTTGGTTTTACAAAAATGACATAATATAACACAAATATGCAAAAGGCAACAAGTATACAAATCTCTGTGTACAGCAAAACGCACTAACCCTATCAATAAAGATGTACTATCTTTTGATAAATACAGACTGTTTTTCTAAAGTGATCCTTGCAGTATAAGACATCAATAATCTATCTCTTCTCCAACAACAGCACCAGACTCAATAATTTAATAATAGTTCTTATAAATGCAGTGTATTGACCATGGTGACTGAAATAGGGGAATCATTTGAAGAATGAGAGTAAAGTAATTTGTAAAAAGTGGAAGACCCAAGATACCAGCACTGTCAACTTCCAAGTGAATAATAAGTGTAATATTCCTCTGAAACTCCCAAAGTACAAGCAGGTGCACAGTACTGTACATCAATCGCAATGTATTGTCACATTACTTTCTTCATTTAAATGTGGGTTTTTGTTAAATTTAGACAAGATAATGATTTGCAAGAAAGTCTCATTCAGTCACTCATCTTACAGTGCTGCTAAGTCTTAGTAAGAAAAATAATATTTCTCCAAGTTGTCTCTCCTTTATTGCTTAGATGGCTTCAACGAAAAAAGACGTTCAACCCTTGAAGAGAGTTAAAACAAAAAGCAGCTTTTTAGTGGGGATGAGCTGATCAGAATGTAAAAAATTCTGAACTTAAGAAATTTATGGTTCCCTTTATGGTTGAGTGTTCGAGTCCCATAACTTTGTAACTGGACTTCAGGAAGAAGTTCCACTTCAACATGCGGGCTCACCCGGAAAAGCTGGGTGATGGGCTGCTGAGCCTGTATGAGACCTGTCAGAACAGAACAGTATCCGGTTCATCATAAACTGCAATACGGTAGTATATGATATAAGCAAACAGACACTACACTAAACTTTTGTTCAAAGTGTGGACAAAATCGACAAATCCCGAAGGAGTCAGCTCAATACTATTTATGAGTCAAACAAGAGTAAGCCATTTGTAGTCAGGGCAGCTTCAGGGTTGTGGGCCCTCAACAGTTAAGAGTACTTACCTTTCCTTTTTGCTTGACATCACAAATGTGTTGTAAGAGATGACCAGCTTTGCAAAACATGATTTAATAATACACCGTTGTGAGATATTCAATCCAAATGTGTCTATAAGAGGTGTTTTTTTTCATTATTACAATTTAAATGCCATAGCTTTTTGTTTATCTTTCGATGTATACTATAACATACTGTATATACTACAGGATAAGTTGAAGTTTTTAATGCTACTTGGGATACTGATAACCTTTTGACAATCTTTTTTGGTAAGATGGGGAAAATACGAATTTTCTTCCATTTTTAATTGCTGCACCCTTTAACATTTTGGTTTTCATATGTTAAAACTATTAAAAAACTAGTTAAAACTAGGCAACATATAGTATTATTACAAATTTATATCGCTTTAAATGTATTACTACCTTTGCATAGTTTTTGAAAATAAAACACATTTTTGAAAATAATTATTTGGTTGAGTCTAGAGATGAGCGAGCACTAAAATGCTCGAGTGCTCGTTATTCGAGACGAACTTTTCCTGATGCTCGAGTGCTCGTCTCGAATAACGAGCCCCATTGAAGTCAATGGGAGACTCGAGCATTTTTCAAAGGGACCATGGTTCGGGAATAAAATGTGTTAATTAATTGAAAAAGAATGTCTTCTGATAAGTTAGCAGATGTATGCAAACATCTGCAATCTATTCTTCACTGTTCCGCGCGTATATTATCTCCCGACAAGTTAGCAGATGTGAAGAACAGTGAAGAATAGAATAAAAACAGTGACCACAGGATCATTTAAGTGAAAAATACAGTGAAGAATAGATTGCAGATGTTCGGCACATCTGCTTACTTGTCGGGAGATACGCTGTCCCGGGATCCGCTGCTCTTCTTCCACTGAAGTCTCCCCGATGTCTCCGTGCCCCTATGTCTCCGTGCCCCTATGTCTCCGTGCCCCGATGTCTCCGTGCCCCGATGTCTCCGTGCCCCGATGTCTCCGTGCCCCGATGTCTCCGTGCCCCGATGTCTCCGTGCCCCTATGTCTCCGTGCCCCTATGTCTCCGTGCCCCTATGTCTCCGTGCCCCGATGTCTCCGTGCCCCGATGTCTCCGTGCCCCGATGTCTCCGTGCCCCGATGTCACCGTGCCCCGATGTCACCGTGCCCCTATGTCTCCGTGCCGCTGCCCGATGTCTCCGTGCCGCTGCCCGATGTCTCTGTGCCGCTCCCCGGTGTCTCTGTGCCGCTCCCCGGTGTCTCTGTCCTGCTCACCGTGTTCTTCAATGTGTTCTTCACACATATATATTGTTCTTCGCATACTATTTTGTTCGCACCATTCCGCGCGTATCTTCCGACAAGTAAGCAGATGTGCCGAACATCTGTAATCTATTCTTCACTGTGTTCTTTACTGTGTTTTTCACTTAAATGATCCTGTGTTCACAGTGTTCACTGTTTTTATTCTATTCTTCATTGTTCTTCACTGTGTTTTTTTAATTAAATGCTCCATCTCGAGCAGGGGAAATACTCGTCCGAGCAACGAGCCGTTTCGAGTACCTTAATACTCGAACGAACATCAAGCTCGGACGAGTATACTCGCTCATCTCTAGTTGAGTCTCATTGTATTTAGAAAACTTTGACATTGTTTTTTTGTTTGCTAAACGATCTTGGTTTTTCTGGGCACTCTTAAGTTTGTATTAGTATTACTTTGAGGTCCATGTTGAGGACCTGTTTTAATTTTTAAAACTTTTGGAGGTGAGATGCCTCCATCTGCCCCCCCCCCCCCCCATTCAAGGGTATGTAAGAGCTTCTTTTTTTAAAATATTTTTTAACTTTAAGACTTTCATTTGGTTTCTGAATGCAATCAAAACCTATCAGATCCCCTAAATGAAGCAAATAAATTGTGAAAATACAGTCTGCTACTCCTGTGGTAGCTACATTTTAATGCAACTACTCCAGGGAGTTAGAGGTCACATATCTAGATACAATGTGAGCCTCTTATTAACAATTTTCTTTAGGGACTTATTGAGATCCTGATTTACTGATTTTCTGTGATTATTAAGTGTCTGTTTAGACTTATAATAAAATATGCCTGAGTTTTTAATTAAAGCTTCTATAAGAGCACTTCAGAATCTGGTTATTCCTCCTGAAGGATGCACTTACATTTACTTGTGAATTTTATCATTGTATTCAAGATCACACTGCAAATAATTCCATCATGTCTGAGGATTAACATTATAACCTTTCTGCGATGAGTCAATCATTTTCATAGGTCTTTCCCGAGGACTTAATAAGAATGAAATAATCCTGCTAAGTTTTTGGTTTTGTTGCTTTTATGGTAGTACCAAGAGATTGGGGCAGATTTATCAAGCTGTCTGAAAGTCAGACTATTTCTAGTTGCCCATGGCAACCAATCACAGCTCAGCTTTCATTTTACCAGTGCTCATGAATATTTTAAAGGGGAGCTGTGATTGGTTGCCATGGGGAACTAGAAATATTCTGACTTTCAGGCAGCTTGATAAATCTGTCCCATTATGTGGGATAAATGGAAACACTTTGATTTATTGATTAAAAAAAATCCACTTGCCACTCGTTGCTCCTAAGTAACATTCAACAATTATAATCATGCTGATAAGTTTAAGCACCAAGTAACTATTCTCAAGTTAATTTCAAAACTGCATTTAGTAGTAACAAAAAGTAGAACTTATCATTGAGTCAGTATATAGAACAGAATACTGGGGCATATTTACAAAAGGTCCGAATCACGTTTTTCCACCGGGTTTCCCAAATTTTGGCGGATTTTGGCGCACGCGACCGGTTTGAGGTGCATCGTGCTGGCTTTCATGTGACAGAAATCAGGGGGGGGGGCGTTGCCGTCGGAAAGCCCGACGGATTCTGAAAAACCACGGAATTTTAAAAAAAATTTGTGTCGCAAAAATAGCACTCACATACACCGAGACGGAGAAGGTGAACTCCAGAGGACTTCAGCGCAGCTGCGACACCTAGTGCACATCGGGCGCACGACCTTAGTGTATCCCGGCAGAACCCGAATCAGTGTTGGAGAACGCGCTGTTGGATCGCGGCTGGACCAGGTTAGTAAATCTGCCCCACTATGTTAATAGGGAAAAGGGAAATACCCAGAGATACAAATAATAAAATAATAAGTTTCTGCAGAAAATATTAAAATGTTGAAACTATTAAAATAAACCTCCCAAATGGCTGCCATTCAAGCAGAGTAGAATCTGGTTCTTATTTACCTCAAGCAATGCTGTCACCTTAGCAGTCATATTGTGGCACTCAGCTGACTGAGTCTTGGTCTTTGTCTTCTAGAACAGCTGTCCCCAACCCCCGGGCTGCGGCCCAAGGCTGGTTCACGCGCCGCGGTCAAAGAACCCTGAAAAAAAACCTGATACTCAACTGCCCGCTCCCTAGAAACTGCAGCAGCCTTCTATGTGTGGTGGATGTACTTTGGGCTGAAACTGGCATGAGAGGTAATGCTTCAGAGCAGAGTACAGCATGCAGAGATAAGGGGAGCAAGGAAATGTGTTAATATATATATATATATATATATATATATATATATATATATATAATTCTAAGGAGGGTTTTTTCCAGGGACTATAGGGGTGTGCACCCAACCGGTCCCTTACAAAATTTTTGGGGACCACTCTTCTAGAGTTTTTGATTGCTGTATTCTAGTGGTGTTTTACTTATTAATTTTATCTCTATTTAAGAAGATTTGCAGATATCAAAGATTATCATCCCAGCACTGCAATTTAAAACGTATTATTCTTTATTGATTCATATCAAAAGTATGTAGATCACACAAAAGTCTCTGAAGTGTTCGGGGCAAAAGTTGGTTGTACCCTACTGGTATACAATAGAGTTAAAGTAGTAGATACCGTGTGGGTATCCTCATGGTTGTGTTGATTATCTAAGGAAAGGGTAGAGCTCACCTTCCAAACACAATGCCATGTGTGATGGAAAAAGGCACAGATCACCTCGCTGCTGAGGCATCAAGCTTCAAAGTGGAAGAAATATTCACGATCCAGCCAGTATCCGATACACACTGCTTTATTGGGTAAATCACCGATACAAAAAGAGTTGAAAAGTCAACAAGTTTCCAGCGGATCAACCGCTCTTAATCATGACTTAATCATGACTGATTATACAACAGTCATGACTAAGAGCGGTTGATCCGCTGGAAACGCGTTGACTTTTCAACTCTTTTTGTATCGGTGATTTACCCAATAAAGCAGTGTGTATCGGATACTGGCTGGATCGTGAATATTTCTTCCACTTTGAAGCTTGATGCCTCAGCAGCGAGGTGATCCGTGCCTTTTTCCATCACACATGGCATTGTGTTTGGAAGGTGAGCTCTACCCTTTCCTTAGATAATCAACACAACCATGAGGATACCCACACGGTATCTGCTACTTTAACTCTATTGTTTGCTCTAAACCCTTTTGTAATATAATAAAGATAATTCCCTTGTTTAGAGGGCCATTGAGCAGAGATCTCTTTTAGATTAGCTTATCTAAAAGAGATCTCCACTTGGTGTTTACATTCCTCCACACAACTTGTGTGTAAATAGGTAATGTAAAAGCTGAATGGAGGTATGTAAAGATTACCATTTACTAGAGAATTTTATGGAGAAGATGTGAACGGAGCACTGATGTGTAGCAACCAATGATTACCACATGCATAATTTGTATATAATACTAATATAATCTTCTTAAAGCTAAGCAATAATTTTAAGCCGGTAAATCCTCCGGCTTAGGTACGGGCATATTTGGTCGATTTAAAATTCTGTAAAAGGCCATGCCAAGGAAATCATAGTGGTCATCTCTCATTTCTCACTAATGCAAATCTAAATGTGAGAGACAGAACCCATTATTTCTTCTTTGGGCAAATTATAGAAATATTATGACAATTTTTTTCAAATAAAAGTGCTAAATTAAAGTTTTACATTACGTTAGTTTTCTATCAAGGAGAAAAATAATAGCTCTCCTTTGATGGAAAGTTATAATCAAGTGAAATATCTTATTATGTTGAGGATTAAGACAATATTAGAATGAAAGAAAATGATTCAAGAGAGAGGACGCCGTGGGCTCTTGTCATGCCTGGAGTGTATGGCCATCTACAGTACTTGAACATGATAATCTCACTGTTGTGTGCAGAAAGCAAACTTTACCCATGATGATTTTTATGGGAGATTAGCTGAATAACCTACACTGAGAGATATGAAAGGGAAGCGCAGCAAGAACTTCAAAGTTTTCTAAGATGTGCTAGAAATGTGAATTTGGCTTGTTATTTATGTCCTCACTTTCTAACAGTTGGATTCTACTGCCCAACGGAGAGTCTAACTGTATCTAATTTGTTATTTAAGGATTAGAGCTAAGATAAAATGCCCCGATAATTGCTCATGGTAACTAGTTGCTGAATTTCAAACCCAGTGGGAGAGGAATCAATAATAATAAAACCCAGTGGTGTTCCTACTTCAGAAAAGATACAAATATGTAATGTAAATGTACTGTACAATTACTGTCAGAAGCTAAAGAGGGTTGGTATGGGAAAATATTCTTTCTATTGGCCCAAGGTGGTGTTATAATATAACACATTTGTAATCAGCTCCGTCTTTGTCTCCATTTCAGTTCTGTTAGCAAACAAAGGCTCAGCGGTGACATCACACCGATATTGCACACCAGCTACAGCCCAATACAAGCCACAACCACAGTCTTTAGCAGGTGCACACCATCAATACAATGTCATTGCTGAACATCTATACAGCGATAGAGAACAGTGGTGATGGAAGGAGCCATGCAGGATCAGAGGCAAGGACCTGTATAAGTAAGTATAACCTTCAAAAAGAAAAAAAAATTCCCATTCCAGACAACCAAGAAACTTTAACGTTTTATATTTCTAATAAAAAGGAAAGAATATTTTGTATGTTTATAAATATATATAGTAAAAAAGTGGCAGCACCCCAAAATATGTGCGAAAAAATGGTACTCTTTTATTCCAACATATGTCAAACAGCTACGTTTCAGCTCCTATGGCCTGGAGCCTTGTTTGAGGAAGGCTCCAAGCCATAGGAGCCGAAACTTAGCTGTTTGGCACATGTTGGAATAAAAGAGTGCCCTTTTTTTCACACATCTTTCAGAGTGCTGCCATTTTTTTAAATTTTGTATCTTGGGGGGAGCTACGTTTTAGCTCCTATGGCGTGGAGCCTTGCTTGAAGAAGGCTCCAGGCCATAGGAGCCGAAAGTAGCTGTTTGGCACATGTTGGAATAAAAGAGTACCCTTTTTTTCACACATCTTTCGGAGTGCTGCCATTCTTTTGAATTTTGTATCTTGGAGGGTCCTATTGTCTGTGTTCTGGGACGTGCACCCGACCTTTCTTATTTATAGCACAAAAACACAGTTGTTAGTGGTGCACAGTTTGCCCCTTAAGGAACTACTCACGGTATAAGACCGGTCCACACAGTCTTTGAAAAAGTCCACAAAAAATAGAGAAAAAATATTTTCACTATGACCGGTGCTCCAAGGATTCTTCTTCTCCCTCTTATTTTATCTTAAAACTTCGATGAATAGCACCAATCTTCAATTTCTCCTGCTGAAAGTATGTCACCATTCAGACTAGCACCATCGCATTCTCATTCTCCTCTTTTAATTGTATTGTAACTGGAAGAAAATATGCAGGCAGATGGTGTGGTACGTTCCAATAAGGTTAAAATTAATTCCAATTCATCATACTCACAAAAATCCATTAAAAATGCGCATATCACAAATTCACATAACGGGACCCAGGGTTTCGCCGGCAAGGCTTCTTCCGGGGCGTCAGCAACAATAATAATTCAGCAATAATTCTGCTGCTGTGAATTACTGAAGTGGTCTAGGCAATTTAAACTCAAGCATTAAAGAAAGATTTAGAATAAATTAAAGATCAAATATTGGAATTTGTTTATTGGTTTAGATTGCAATAAATTCATTTCGGTAACTTTGGTTGTCCAATAATTCTTGATGTTATGCAAATAAATATGGGTTTATGGCTTTTTTTTAAAGTAAATATTGCTGTAGACTAGGTTGAATTCCAATATAAAATAATGAACCTTAACATTTTATTTTCTCCTCATTTATGAAAAATTCACATTCCTTGAATAAATGTCAGTTACTGAAATGCAATGAAAATAGGACTTTTTATGTAATAACTGTTAAAAAATTCCATTGGGTAGAATCCAAAATGAAATAATTTAGAAACGGTATGCTATGATTCTTTGTTAAAGTTACTGGAAATATAAAGATACTGGTTATATAAAGATGAAAGCAGTAATAGACATTGGTTTTGCAGACGAATGGCAAACTAATATTTTCATCAGGCAGGCCTTGGAAAACAGATTTAACTGGCCTTTAAGTGCCTCATTGTTGTCAAATAAATTTTTATGATAGAATGTTAAAGTCTGATGGAATATTATGGCACAAGTTCACATAACTTATAACTATTAATAACTTTTATAACTATCCTTGTTCTTTTCATCAAGTAAAGATCGTGGGGCAGATTTATCAAGCAGTCTGAAAGTCAGAATATTTCCAGTTGCCCATGGCAACCAATCACAGCTCCCCTTTAAAATATTCATGAGCACTGGTGAAATGAAAGCTGAGCTGTGATTGGTTGCCATGGGCAACTGGAAATATTCTGACTTTCAGACTGCTTGATAAATCTGCCCCCATGTGTTCATGATAAGTGAAATATCAGCATATAACATACATTTCTTGACTGTGATATCATACAATACAGTAGATTGTAGACTTCATTATAAGTTAATGTCATACAATGGGGCAGATTTACTTACCCGGTCCAGTCACGATCCAGCGGCGCATTCTCCGACGCTGATTTGGGTTCTGCCTGGATTCACTAAGGTCCACTAGGTGTCGCTGCTGCGCTGAAGTCCACCGGAATTCACCACCTCCGTCTTGGTGTATGTGAGTGCTATTTTTGCAACACCAATTTTTTTCTAAATTCTGCGTTTTTTCCGAATCTGTCAGGTTTTCCGACAGCCACGCCCCTCGATTTCTGTCGCGTGAAAGCCGGTGTGCCACAATCTGATCGCGTCCGCCAAAATCCCATGGCAATTCGGAAAAATTCGGGAAACCCGGTGGAAAAACGCGATTCGGACCCTTAGTAAATGTGCCCCAATAATGTGCAACAGCATGGTATCTAGTGGAAGCCTTTCTGACATTCAGTGAAAATGGTAGAGATCCCCGCATGTAATTAAGGGGACATCCGCTCCTCCTCTACCCCAATATTAGTTAGGTACCATGTATAATATAATGCCTCATCCCATATTACTTCTGGTTACTTCTGATTTCTTACTCTTCTTATAGTGAACAAGAGATCAACCAAGCCAATGCAAGGTAGCTTCATCTACCAACTTATATATGTCCAGCTTGGTTCATCTTCCTCCTAAGGTCTGGAGTTGTAATTTCATCCTACCTCACATTCTCTCTCACAAATATTGATCCGAGGTCAATTATATCCCAGGTATGTTATATAGCGCTGGTTTTAGATTTTAAGCTACAGCAAATAGTTTATTTTACTTAAGGGGAAATTATTTCCAAACTTTATGCCTTATACGTTTTAGTAAATTTATTATAAAAGTATCACTAGTTCTGATCTACAAAACATAACTTTGTTGTACAGTAGCATTATTTAAATTATGAGTGGGATAGGTACATATAGTGAGTATATGGAATAGTGTCTCCACAGACCTACTATAAGTTTTCAACCCAAGATCATAGGTTGTTAGGTGACCCAGAACTACATATGCACTTTTTCTCAGAGTTTCCTCTGTGACACATGAATGATGCATCTAATCAACCAGTTAAGTAGATTCATATGTTATTAACCAGGTTCCTTAGGATGCAATGTAACAGTAGGTAGATAATTCTAACAATTGGGCTGCCCACTGGGGGCACTGAATTTTTTACAGCAACAAGAGAAAATAATTCAGGCGGTAGGTGTTCTGAATGTTAATATACAGTGTGTGTGGCAGATATTTTCTATAAATGCTGTAAATTAATTCTGTGAGCTGGAATATAAAAAGGGAGGTTTGTTTTATTGCATGAGGAGACTAAACTAGTAATTGTCTGATCCCTAAAATATTTCACTGCAACTCTTATCTGACACAGAAATGTGCTGGTTCAGACGGGACAAATAGGGTGGAGGGTATTTAAAAACAACCCCTAATATAATGTGGTCACCTGATACTATGGCATCTTACAGGTCAGTGATGGCGAACCATTTAGGGACCGAGTGCCCAAACTGCAACCCCAAAGCCCCCTCATGTATCGCGAGGTGCCAACCAAAAATAAAGCAGTAACTTATTGCTCTCTGTTCTTCAACAATGCTCAATCATACTGGCCTCCTGAGGACACCAACATAGTAGAAAAAAAAGATGGAAAATTTGTGTCATTTTATTTTTTATTTTTTATTCTAGTGTCCCTCTGTACACAGAGAATCATGGGGCCAGCAGGAGGTCCTCTAAAGATAATTTGGCCTTGTCTACACATTCCCCTCTTCCAACAGTCCCATGTGTGCATCACTTTAAAATATTGCTGAAAGCAGCATCTTTTAAGTTGTTTGGAACTGCAGGAAAATTCTTTGACTCCTGTCTGGGGTGCTTGGGCAATGGCCCGGGTGCCTACAGAAAGAGCTTGGAGTGCTGCCTCTGGCACCCATGCCATAGGTTTGCCACCACTCCAATCCTGTGTGCTACCTCCCTGTACCCTCATGCACGTATAGTGCTGAGCAGAAATATGGGTTGAAGCTCCTATGACCCAATTCAAAATCTTTTATAGCTTCTCTATTAGAGGTACTACTACACTACTGCACTCTTTCACTAGCCCCACATTCCCAAGTAAATTGTGTCATAAGATCGGGGTCTATGCTGTCAGGTGGGAAGAACCAGGCTATTTGCTGTCCTTCCGACAGTAAAAAGACTAATTTCCATTGTTTCATGATAGTTACAGTACCAGTTGTAGTTGTAAGGTCTCACTGATTGGGATTGGGGGTGGGGAGAAAATTCCTACTACACTGAAATCGGCACCTATCAAAAGGCATAAAAAGATGAGCTTGGTGAAAATTTTACTACAACAAGCACAACAAACATATTTTGGTTGCTATTTTTAATTTTTTTTTACAACATTAAGATCTTTTAGGTCAGGGGTAGGGAACCTATGGCTCGGGAGCCAGATGTGGCTCTTTAGTTGGCTGCATCTGGCAGATCTTTAATAAATAGCAATGGCTGCTGTGTGTGTCTTAGAATGATGATTGGACCCAGGCACCATTGCCGCCATCGTCTAAGCCTGGGTCAAAGAGAAGAGCATGAGAGTGATGAGGAGCTGGCTACAGGGAGCGCAGTTTTCCCTATTAATTTTTTTTTCTGTGGCTAGCTATCTACCGGGGGCCTTGTGCTGTGGCTACCTATCTACTGGGGGGCATGTACTGTGTATAGCTATCTACTGGGGGTATGTGCTGGAGCTACCTGTCTACTGGGAGGCATGTGCTGTGGCTACCTATCTACTTGGGGCATGTGTAGGGCTCTTACAGAATAACATTTTAAAATATGTGGCATTCACGGCTCTCTCAGCCAAAAAGGTTCCTGGCCCTTGCTTTAGGTAGATTTCCCTTAAAAGAATTGCTTTATTCCTTAAGATGCTCCTACTCTTGAAGGAAATTCCACATATACTAAACAGATTTACAAATGTCTGGAGGAAAGGAGAATCTCACCACAGCAGAGTTGCATCAGTTAACCTATGTGGCTTTGCTGTACTGGCTTATTACTCTGTATCTCCTCAAATGTCAAACACACAAAGATTAGCCACTTCTATTTTTACTCAACGCCTTTTGCTCTTTGGGTCCAAGTTATTGATTTAAAATAGATCTGAAAATCTAAAAGGTAAAGCGAATTCTGTGTTATCATTTCACACAAGAAAAGTTGGACGATTGGATGATGTATATTATTATTCCTCTATATGTAGTATGTACAACAAGCTGTTACTTTCTGGGATGATCTTATGTACATTATCTTTGTTTTGGGCTTAGAAATCTTAGAATTATCATTTTTAAGTCCTTATGCATACCACCATGTTCTTCCCCAAAGCCAGAAGCAGACGGCTTCCCCTACTGCAAATTGGTCAAACAATAGGACCTGCTCTATATTTCTCTGGCTCAGTCATTTTGTAATGAGACAATGGGCCATATTTATTTAAGTTTTTGGCCTGTTTTATTTTGCGCCATTTATTACTGATGCGCTCAACAATTCTGTCTGGACCGTAATTCTGCTGCATGAACAAAGTGCACCAAAAATAAAAGGTGCACACTTCCCGCCAGATTATTGAAGAATATGCGGTAGTTTTGATTAATTGGACGCACTCTACACACTCATTGACACGTAGGGGGACATTCATTTTTTTGGCTTGTAATTTATGTTATTTGGTGTTTTGCCTTATTAAATGTGTTTTTGAATTTTCCCATAAGCGATTCATTTGCGCCTAATTTTGCGCCAAATTTGTCTCAAGTTATTACCCTACAAAGTAGATCTCATTTGTGACCAATAATGAAACAAGATTGGAAAAAGGTGACAGAACATTCAGGGCTTTATTTTTGCGCAAAAAACTAAGAGACTGAAAGTCACAGATATGTAAAAAAATTCTTCCTCAAATGAGTCTTTGCCTTTTTTATTATAATGTACAGGAAATGGAGACAATAACATTTTCAGATCTGCGCATTAAAATTGACAATAATCCCACTCAAAGAGATGATCCTTTAGAAAATGATGAATGCGTTACTCAAGAAATTTTACATTTTGAGACTGAACTGAAGTATTTTTTCATGTTGCATAGAGTTAATCTTTCATTTGGGAAGTGAAAACCTTTGTTTCCAGTAATGAAAAGGGATTTTTTTTTTCAAGTGCACCTGCTCAGATCAGGTCCATTTTTGCGACAGTTAGGGGCGAAATTGTGATAGATGCCATGTTAACATCTGCAGAACAGCCACTCACTGTGTCAGATAAGGTGCAGACACTCAAAACCAATAAGTGCCGGACTTTTGCTTGCACCCAAAAAAGTAGCAAATTAGAGCCAAATTTAATAACTGCACCAAAAAAATCAATGTGACTATGCAGTAGATAAAAAAGACAAGGGAGCAGAGAGGAACTGTGCTAGTTTATGTGAGATACATGCATACACAAGATATTTGGCCCTTTAAAAAATGTCTCACAGACAAAACTGTGAAAGTAGAAAGAGCTGCAATTTGGAAATGATGATTTATGAATGATAAGAAAAGGTCAAAAGATTCTAAATGCATCTTATCGTCCATAGCCTGTAAACTTAGATTTATTTAATTAACTTTCCTTTTCCTTTATTACTACAAGAAAGGCTAAGTATTAAATAAGTTGTTAGTATTTTTTATTTTGGAACAATTCTAATAATAACTCCAGTTTTCGATAGTTTTCCTGAATTTATCATATGCTAGCTTTAAAAGTCAATATAAATCTTTGATCTCTGCTAAATTCAACCCAAAGAGGATGCAAAGCCTATTGCTTGTCTCATTATGGTTGTTAAGGTTAATTCTGCTGTAATCACCATTCAGGTTGTATTGATGATTGCTTCTTCCCTGCTGCTCTAAATGACCCTCTAAAATGTTATTTTCTTTGATGTAAGTTTGCGCCTCATAGAACTTTCTTCTTATTTTAAAGCTACATATTCTTAACTTTCCAAACATATTTTAACCCCTTACGACCAGAGCCTTTTTTGATTTTGCGTTTTAATTTTTCACTCCAAACATTCCAAAATCTATCATTTTTTTTTATTTTTTCATGCGTAGAACTGTGTGAGGGTTTTCTGCGCACCAAATTTCGCTTTGCAGTGGCAGTATTTAATATTACATGCAGTGTCCTAGGAATCGGGGAAAAAATCCAAATAAAGCGAAATTGGTAAAAGACTTTCTTGTGGGCTTGGTTATTAGAGCTTTCAATGTGCACCCTAATTGAGATGATCAGGAGCATAATAAACTTATTTAGGTTTTAATGTGTTTCATTACACAGAAAAAAAAATTCACTTCACCATTTTCTGACGCTAATAACTTTTTCATTTGGTGTACAGTGCTGCGTTTCACAAAATGAAATTATGTTTTCATTGCTACCATTTTAAGGACTGCACAGGCTTTTGATCACTTTTTATTAATGTTTTTTTTTTTGCACCACTTTCTTGTGGGCTTGGTTTTTAAATCTTTTAGTGTGGCTTTTAATGTGCCTCCCAAGTGAAATGTCTCCTTTATTTTTTGGGTCGGTATGATCACAAGGACAATACATTTATATAGGTTTTAATGTGCTTTAATACATTTAAAAAATTAAAAACTTCTGTACAAAAATAAATGTTTCACTATGACTGGCACTATAACTTTTCATACTTCAGTGAACAGTGCTGTGTGAGGTGTAATTTTTCATACGATGAGACAATTTCATTGCTACCATTTTGAGAAATGAGGACTATACAGCCTTTTGATCACTTTTATTAATTTTTTAATGGCTGTATGGCAGTACTGTAAATGGGGATTTTACTGATCACAAATGGCCACATAACATACATTTACGTCATGGCTTCAGATCATCATGTCCCAATAATGTCACAGAGAGCGAGGATGTGAGCCCTCTTCATACACCTGTAGCCAACGTGTTACATACCAATACGTCACATGTCAATAAGTCACACTTCACTTGACTTAAAATATGAAAATTGAGAGAAAATATAGAATTGCAACATTACTGGCCATTTGTGGACATTCTGTACACACAAAAATGGTTCCAAATTTTTTTGTACATTTTTTCTCTATTTCCCTTTTGACGCACAGTCCTTTCTTAACTAGGGCTCCCCAACTGGATAAAGTGCAGTTTTTAATAATATTTCTACAGTACTTTGGACATTGTAGGACCCTGAAAACCTTGAAATATTATTGCTTTGTACCCAACAATGTGCCATGAATCACTAACCTCGTAGTTTATATTTCTTTAGCTCTTTCCTCTAATTCATCCTAACTATTTAAATGACATAGCAGTGGAAAAGACGTAGGTTTTACAACAACTATCTAAGGACCCTGCCTGGACCTGTGTAGGCTTTGCACCCCTCCTTAACATAGGAGTGTTTTTTCACTGAGCGGACTTGTAACTTTCTATCCATATGTACGTGACATGCTATGGCCAGGCAACCTGTGTTGTTTTGGGACAATTACTCTGCATTTTTAAATACTGTATCTGGATAGGTTTTATGCAAAACTAAAGCACTTATACTTAACAAAATTAACCCCCTAATGACATGTGATATAACAGTAGGTGATTGTGCCTTTAAAAGTGCAATAAAAGACATGAGATGCATTTTAATGACCAATTACATTTTAATAAACCTTCTTACCTCAAGATAAACTACCCAGGGCATCACCAGTGTTGCCACCAAGAGATCAGCCACTGCCAAGCTGACAATTAGGTAATTGGTGGTGGTTTGTAGAGCCTTTTCCCTAGATACTGCCATGCACACCAAGACATTGCCGAACACAATGACAAATATGAGGAGCGTAAGCAGCATGGCATAGTAGTTGTAGTGAGTCTTCTGATCAATGGCTGTGTCATTGGTGCCATTATTGTATTCATTGTACATGGACAGATTCCTTAGATCCATGAAGGTGAGAAGATACCTCTTCAAATTAGCCCTGTGGAATATCAAAGAAAGGTTTATTTATTAATGCTCTTTTTTTTTATTTACACATTTTATGCATAGTATGCTTAACCTGTTATCAATATTAACCACAAAAAAATGCACAAACATAAAATTTTAAGTACTTCTTTCTGTTACCTCCTCTTTTCCTTTGATTATCAATAGTGTCTCATTAGCAAAAGGATATATGAGAGACTGTTAGATTGCTTCATTAAACGTTATGTTCTGTGTATTATACAATTTTCATGAAAGCTAATCAACAATGAATAAATGTAGAATAGAAGAAGGATGCAACAGAGAAACAGGGAATCAGGAACTTCTGGTTGGAGGTAACCAGAAGGAATCCAACAAAGTTTTAGGTAAGACATCAGTGAGTATAGGGTTTTATATTTCAACTCTAGATGACATCCTCTTTAGGCTACAATGTAAGGCTACATTCACACAACCGTGAGGGGGACATATGTATGGCTGCAAGCCATAGACGGCAATAGGCACACGGAATGGCTACACGGAATAGTGTAGTAAAACTAATTGTGGTGGACTATATGTTCATATGTCTCGCAGCAGGTATAACTATTACAGGATTTGGAATCTACTACATTTCAATGCTTCCAGAAAAAAATATGGTTTCCTGTAACAATCTCTTGGGTCATTCCAAACAATAAAGAGCTGTCTTTTTTTGAGTTTCAATAAAACATCCCTTTAAGTTCTGTTTGATGGGGTTATAAAAAAGAAAAATGTAAAAGTGAAACATTACCACTAGAGGGTCTATAAAAGAAGACATTTGATTCACTAAATATAAACTAGAAGTGGATTTGCACCAGAACTATTTTTGACTTGTGAAACTTTTAACTCAATAAACAGATTTAGGAAATGTTTTAATAAGCAGAATGACATGTAATATTGTACATTTTTACTCAAAACCAAGTAAGGAACACAACGGTGTCTGATATGTCAAGCTCAATGTGCCAAATCCTTCAGACCAAGTGAGCAACTCTGATAAAGGTAAGTCATAACCTCCCTCTTCAAAGACATCACCATTGGACTAAATTTTACTGCACTCCATGGGATGGTGGTCCCTCCTAAACATGGATGATTATGCTTTTCTCTTCTTTCTTTTTCTTTGTACATGCCTCATGTTTAATGTAGATGTTTGACAGAACATAGGAGTAGAAGGAAAGTGACATAGTGAAAATAGGACATTGCTATGAAGGAAACCCCAGGAGACATTATCATGTTATATTATACTGTTATAGCAGGAAACTCAGGCCATTTTATATTCCATATCTTAATATACAACACCAACCTAATGTAATACCTTACACTAATTTGTTAGCAGTACAATTCAGTAGCTCAAGTCCTCTCTACTCTACTCTTACCTATGGACCCAATACAGCTAGTGTATGTCTGCCCCCAGCCTTTATATGTGCTAGTGTAACCTTTAGAACTCAATGAGTGGGTTAGACTTGAGTGAGCACTGTATTTCTCTTATGTGTAATGCTTTTAGGATTTACGTACCAAACTTCTAAATACTGGACTGAACTGAGCTTATCCGAGTTTGCATGGAATTTTGCAAACAAACAGAGCAAGTTTCTCGAACCAAAGGTATCCTTGTCAACTGGCCTTAGGCTTCAAAACATGGTTATAGACTGCTACCTCTACACCACCTATGGCTATGCCAGCTATACATTAAAAGGTACTCTTGCCAGCTGGCCTTAGGCTTAAAAACATGGTTATAGACTGCTACCTCTGCACCGCCAATGGTTATGCCAGCTATTCATTGAGAGGTGTCCTTGTCAACCGGCCATAGATTTCAAAACATGGTTATAGACTGCTACCTCTGCACCACCGGTGGCTATGCCACCAATGCCCACACAAATCTACAATGTAAATAATCCATTTCAGTTTGTGTTATATATTTAATTTACCATGAAATGTTTGCATGTGAACACTGTCAGTCATGAATTTCCCCAAAATGACATATTTTTTAAAGAATTTATTTTTTATATTTAAAGACATAACAACCCACAAAGAACATATTTAATAATTGATAATTCCTAGAGAGCAACAATAGGTGTTTCCACCTATTCTAAACAAAATAAAACCATACTTTGTTACATTGATCAAACTCTTAATAATTCCACTCAACATTGATTCTGGAAATGTAATTCACTGTGAATCATTGTGAGAGTTGAAACCTTGGAATCAATTTTACTGTCTCTAATTACGGATCTATTTGCTAGTTCCTTTGATGATGATGACTTTAATTAAAGGGCTTTAATTTAACAGGTTAAATTTCAAAGCAAAGGTATATAATAAAAGCAAAAGGTTGGTTGCAGGCGCCTGTCGAATATTGGTCATTGGAATGATCACTAGAGGACCAAAGGAACGAGTCCTGGACTAGTGTGGAGTTGTGGTACAAGAATGGTTATTAAAGGATTGTTAGATGGTTACTACCTCATGGATGCAGTAAACCCCCCTGTGGTCGACTAAGGAGACCCAAAAGGGATGCGAGTGATTATGATTGGTACAAACAGGGATCACAGTGTGCTTCCAGGTAGATTGGGAATAGACATAAAACCATAGGGTTTGGAATTTATGAATTGTTTTATTATTATAACAACAGACTATGCGTTTCAACGCTGAACTGGCGTCTTTATTAGGTCAAAGAACACTAGAAACAACAAGAATAGACAGTACAAAGAAAATTATTAGTATTTTTAGCTGGATAACTTTTTGTATTACACTGCTGACACCTACCCTTAACTGCCACAGTCTGTGCTGGCACCACACGGGACAGTTAACATTCTAAGCTCTGCTGGTGGGCGCAATCATTTTGGATGGTGGACTAGCGCCCCTGTCGTAATCAGAGAGCGTGGATTGGTTGCCATTATAGGATACAGTCTCATAGAAACTAATAGGCATGTCATGGATACTGATCTCTAAGAGATTAGAGATCAGCAGTAAAATTACAATACACTGCAATACAAATGAAGTCTTTTTTGCTGTAACAGTCAGAGCCCTCCTGTCTATTATATCAGGACAATTTAGACTGTTTACATATTTTAGGGAAGTTCACAATTTTAAAATTCAGATTCATGTGTTTAATATATGATGAGACATGTACATGTATTTAGAGAAAAGCTCCCTGGATCATGAAAATGCCTTTCTACATATATACCCCTTCAATGTCTACTAGACTAATGGAAATAGCTCATATATGACCATTTCTTTACCCAACTCCTACCTGAGCAGATAGCTTTCATAATAATATCCTACTAAGTGTAGGATCTTTAACAGGGGGTTACCAAGAAATCTTATATATAACATTTAATGTGAGCCCTTTAAAGGGAACCTGTCACAGTGAAAGTTCATTGTGAGGTGCATCAAGATGCTGAGCAGCTCATTGCGCAGCCGTAAGTTTGCCTGTGCGGTGAGCCGAGTCAGATAGGGAGGGTTAGTCTCAGAGAGGATGTGGGAAGGAAATTGAATATCAACAAGGGGGCCGGACTGAGTGTTATGTTAATTACCCAGCGAGCCTTGTGTTTTTAATAGCGGCATCTCTCCAGGACTTGAGCAGAGCTTCTTGGCAGGGAACCAGGTCTACTAACCGAAGGGAACTCAGTTGTGAAAGTAAGAGTCAATAATAATTAATAATTCCTTTACATATATATCGCACACAGATTATGCAGTGGTGCACAGAGCTTGCAAAATTGTCCCTGTCCCAATTGGGCTCACAATCTAATCAACCTATTGGCATGTTTTGGGGTGTGGGAGAAAACCGAAGGACCAGAAGAAAACTCATGCAAACATGGAGAAAACAGACAAACTATGGAATGTACTATGCAGTGTCTATTGGGATCTGTTACCAGTGAAATTCAGCCTTCCTTAAGATCCCTTTAAGATCAGAAACTACCTTTCTACAATGGTTATTATTATTGATGGATACAAAAATCACAGCTTTTTGTATCTGTAGTGTCTATTTTAATAGACAGGATGATGTTGGAAGGGTAATTACCCTGTATTCAATGACTGTCCAGCAGGCTATTCTCCAGCTATATCAATAGATATTGCTGAAGCAGCAAGTACTACAAATTTGAGCTCTCTACAATGAAAAGCCAAATTGCTACAGTAATATGCACAATATGTCAGTCAATCTACCGCCACAAAGCATTGGAATAATGTATTGTATAACGTATAATAGATTATGCATTAACTAGAATGGCAGTCGTCTAATGACTTACACAAAGTCTTTGGCTCAGGACCCCAACGGAGTAAAGGTTTAGCGCAGAATCTGGATGGCTGAGGAATGTATTCTTTTTGTTCAGGTCTCGCCCTTCGTATTCTGTTAGAAACAGATTGTTCTATGAACGCTTTGAAGTAGGTTCTGTATTGTGGATAAGAAGTGAATGGCAGTAGGGGTCTGCTGTGCAAAATATCATATGATGCTTCAAGTAAAATAAATTGGATTATGCTTCAGCGAAAAAGGCAAAACAAATTCTTTACAGCGTTGCCAGTAAAAGGAAGTCTAAAACTTGCTTAGGTGTTATAATTGCCATTCATTAAAATATTACATAAACAACAAGAAAACTGACAAACTGACAAACAAAAATCACAAAGTACTGAGACATTCAACAACTGGCCATAGACGTGACATTGCTGTCAGCCAAATTATTTTTTTAGCTAACAGCTATGCCTCGTGATTCCCGAAAATAGATTCATTGTCAGACAACTTTGCACAAGTTTTCATTGGGGAGATGGGGAAAGAGGAACTTTCCACCATCCCAATCAACATCACCTCCTTATATCCTTCAATTGTTTCAACTATCTACTGATCTACTTACTCCTTAACTCCAAATATTTCCAAACTGTTGGTACCGATGGTTTTAGGAACTTGTATTCTATTTAGAATCTTGACAGTCATTGGGGGGGGGGGGGGAAGGGTTGTTATTGGAGTTCTACCTACCTAAGCATAGAAAGCATACAGTAATTGGCAAAACTAATGACACTAATTGGTTTGGAATGGTGAACACCAGAGGAAAAACTCCAACTGAGGTGGAATCTGTGGAGAGAGATCTACAACAGGATACAAAGGGGTCATTTATCTTCATTTTTCTTCCTGCTTTTTCTGTCTTTTTTGAGACATTGTTTGCCGCATTGCAATTTTTGCACCTTTTTGGGGACATTTTGAAATGTCTGCTGAACATTTGTTTTTCATCAGTTTATCTTCTATTCCAGATGTGCTAAATGTCGCAAATGACATTTATCATTTCAAATTGTCTAAAATTTGTGACATTTTTTGGCGCAACAAACTCCAGACCAAACTATACTTAAGGAAAACTTAGAAAATGGAAAGAAATGACTTGACACACTTGTGCGACATTTGTAACAAATGTCTCAAAAAGAGATCTGAAAAAAAACCTCATTCAACACAAGAAAAAAGTAAGATTGATATATTATCAAAGAAGGAAGAGAGACTAGCCAAAACAGAGATAAGATAAATGACCCACATAGAGTTGAAATAGATGGTGGAAGGAGATGAGGAAAGGGCCAATCTACTGAATGTCGCCTTCTCAACTGTCTTTACCCAGGAAAATCCCCTGGTGGAAGACACAATGTGAAATAATGTAAATTCTTTTTGGAATGTCAACAGTTTAACCCAGGAAGAGGTATGGCGCCGCCTCGCAACCACTAAGATAGATAAATCACCGGGGCCACCCCCGGGTTCTGCATAAACTATGTACGGTGATAGACAGACAGTTATTTTTAATATTTGAAGATTCACTGAGGACTGGTTATGTTCCACAGGACTGGCGCATAGCAAATGTGGTACCAATATACAAAAAATGATCAAATAGCAATCCGGGAAACTACAGACCTGTGAGTCTAACTGCTGTGGTGGGGAAAATATTTGAGGGGTTTGTTAGAGATGCTATCCTGGAGTATCTCACTGTGCACAACCTTATAACCCAGCGTCAGCATGGGTTTATGAGAGATCGGTCCTGTCAGTCTAATCTGATTGGTTTCTACGAGGAGGTAAGTTCAAGACTGGATCTGGGGGACGATGTGGATGTTGTATATCTGGACTTTTCAAAGGCATTTGACACCGTGCCACATAAAAGGTTGGTATATAAAATGAGACTGCTGGGAATAGGAGAAAATCTGTGTATTTGGGTAAGTAATTGGCTTAGTGATAGAAAACAGAGGGTCGTCATTAATGGCACATTCTCAGATTGGGTTGACGTTACCAGTGCAGTGCCACAGGGGTCAGTATTGAGGCCACCTCTTTTTAATATTTTTATTAATGACCTTGTAGTGGGTTTACACAGTCAAGTTTCAATATTTGCAGATTATACTAAGCTGTGTAAAGTAATAGATACTGAGTTCGATAGTTTAGCATTACAGAGGGATTTGTGGAAGCTTGAGGAGTGGGCAGAGAAATGGTTGATGAGGTTTAATGTAGTTGATGAGGTTTAATGTAGATAAATGTAAAGTTATGCACTGGGGCCATGGAAACAAAAAGTATAAATATGTTCTAAACGGTCAATTACTTGGTAAAACTGGAGCTGAAAAGGACTTGGGGTTATTGGTGGATGGTAAACTTAATTTTAGTGACCAGAGCCAGGCGGCTGCTGCTAAAGCAAACAAAATTATGGGATGTATCAAGAGAGGAATAGAGTCTCATGATAAAGACATAGTTTTGCCCTTATACAAATCGCTGGTCAGACCACACCTGGAATATTGTGTACAGTTTTGGGCACCAGTGTATAAAAAGGATATAGTAGAGCTGGAACGGGTACAGAGAAGAGCAACCAGGATTATTAGGGGAATGGAGGGATTAGAATACACTGACAGATTACAAAATTTGGGATTATTCAGTTTAGAAAAAAGACGACTGAGGGGAGACCTCATTACAATGTATAAATACCTGAATGGACAGTACAAGGATCTCTCCAAAGATCTTTTTATACCTAGGCCTGTGACCAGGACAAGGGGGCATCCTCTACGCCTAGAGAAGAGGCGATTTTACTATCAACATAGACAAGGGTTCTTTACTGTACGAGCAGGGAGACTATGGAACTCTCTGCCGCAGGAGGTTGTTATGGCGAACTCTATGTACATGTTCAAGAGAGGCCTGGATGCCTTTCTGGAGAGAAAAAATATCACGGGTTATGGGGATAAAACATTTATTTAATTCTTAAAGGTTGGACTTGATGGACTTGCGTCTTTTTCCAGCCTTATATACTATAATACTATGGTGTTGGGTAAAGAGAACCTTTTCTTTAAGTGAGATTGAAGGATTGGATGCTATAGGGCTAACTGTATCCTCTTTTTCTCAACATTTAGAATTGACAAAAAGTCAAAAACACATTCAATGTCTAACCGCTGCAAAAGTCAGTAGGTTCACCCTACGTTTATCGAATGTGCATGGGTATTTTAGGAAAATAGAAATGTATTGCTTAATAAATAACTACCTATAACATTCCCTAAAAGCACAACTCCAATTTTTCCCCCCACAAATTAATAGCTCTTGACATTTAGAATGTCTTTGCCAATTACTTCCATTATCTATATCCAGTAGTTTCTTTGTTATTCTTCACAGTTTAGCAGAAGCCAATGATTCTTATCCCCTCTCTCTGTGCTAAATATCTCTGTAAATCTCTAGAGTATTTACACAAAAGATAAAGGTCAGTTTCACAGAGAGGAGGGACTGGTGATCCCTACTGACTCTGAAGCACTGTGTGTAGCTAGCAGAAAAGCCTGCAGCATTGTTGAGACAATTCTATGGTTCTCCACAACTTTTTGCCTCTTTCTGCACCTCAGACTTTATCATAGACTCCTCTCCCCAGACCCAGCTAATCCTGGCTACTAATCCTTGGTGATCACACAGCAAAGACTACAATTTACTTACTTACAATATCTCTCTTACTGCTCGTTTCAACTACTTATTCCATGCACCATGTTCCTCTATGTGATGAAAGGTACCAGACCTGCCATTACTAGTTTTGCTGATTAGTTATTTTAAAGGGAACAAAAAGCACCATGGGAATGTACCATAAGTCTGGAGCGAAAAATCTGAGCAATGTGGCAATTTGATTAAAACCACAAGAAATTGCAGTTAGGACTCATTCAGATGGGTGCTTTTGAGGTTTGTATGCTATACATATTTTTGTGGATGGCATACTGATTTATAAATTCTTATGTGCGTCTGTCAACACCCAATGTATGCTGTTTTTTCTCTCCAGTAAAGAACACTAAAAAATGGCGCTGGCTTGGTCAAATTGGTGTTGATAAAAGTTTTTTTTATTTGTATAGAACAATCAATCAGAATAAAAAATATATACAAAAAGAATTAAGAATAACGCGTTTGGCGCTTGTGCTAAGCGCTTCATCATATTTATGTGTATTCAAGTGTATTCATGTGTACACAAGTACACATGAATCTGATGAAGCGCTTCGCACAAGTGCGAAACGCGTTAGTCTTAATTCTTTCTTATATATTTTTTTTATTCTGATTGAATGTTCTTTACAAATAAAAAAACTTTTAGCAACACCAATTCGAACAAGCCAGTGCCATTTTATAGCTCTTTACCGGAGAGAAAAAACACCAAACATTGGGTGTTAAAAGATGCCCATTTTGGAAACAGCATATCCGTCACAGGGGAAGAAGCAGTGGAACGCAGGTCTTCATATAAACTCTACGAGGAGTTGTGCCCTTCATGTACAACTCCATCAGATGAGTGTATTAATACACCATCTTATCAATAACCACATAAAAAAGAAACTGTGTTTCTGTCTCTCCTTGTCTCCCCATCCTCTTTTTGCACTATTTCCTCTATTGATTCCTATGGGTCTGTTCACAGGTTTTTTTTCAGACAGTGAGAATAAAATAGCAGAATGTAATATTTTTTTCTCACTTGCAGACCACGGACCTCTATAGAAGTCAAAAGAAACAACAGCATACGGAAGGCATCCATACATGGTACATTTTTTCTCAACTGCTGCTAGACAACCAACTAGGCAGGGCAAAAAGTATATTTGAAACTCATCCTTTTTTTGCAGGGAGAAAAACAGATGACATACGGAAGTAAAAGAAAAAAAAACGCAGATACAATATGGACTGAACATTTGCATTTTTTGCAGATAAACAGCGGATATCTGTATAAGCCTTTAAACTTTAAAGGAAAAACATTAGAGTGTTAGATTTCTACTACTTTTCCCTGTGCTTTGTAATTAAAAAATTAGACAAACTTGCAAATTTTCTAATAAAGTGGTTTTAATGACACATAATGGAGACAAGTTTGTTGGGATGATTAGAGTAACCAGTGATCATTAGAGCAGGAACCCACAAGTGCCCTTTAGAAATAGAGGTCTTTTATGCAGGGGTGGATTTGTTATTTCTTGGGTGTCAAGTAAAGTTATAGAGTATAAGCGGCATTAGCCCTTTAAATGTGAAAGTATTGAACTGTACCTTTAATGTAAGGTTATTGATCACATGGTTGCTCATTACTAAATCTCCTATCAATCATTAGTACCCTGTCTAGGGAACCATTAGTCACCAATGCCTCATATAATCCAAAACAATGAATTTTAAAAAGGCTAATTTCTTGAAAATATGGGCTGCACAACACAATATAGACAGTGATCAGATGCTGTCACATAATGAAACTAACATTAAATAGGAGACATTCAAATCTATACTGGGTCATAATGTATTACTATAGGTTATAAGTATAGATGGAAGTGATTACACCCTGCGTGGCTTACTGCTACAGTAAAAATGGCAATTAATAATAAAAACAGGGCATTCAAAAAATATAAATCTGACGAGTTCCCTGATGCATTCAATAATCACAAAACACTTAGCAAAATCTATATGAAGGAAATTAAATCAGCCAAATTACAAAATGAAAGCTGCCTCTAAAGCCAGCAAGATCTTGTCATGTATCAAAAGTAGTATGGACTCTCGGGGTAGGGATGTAATATTACCAATGTACATGGCATTGGTTTGGCCTCACCTGGAGTATTCTGTCCAGTTCTGGGCACCGGTCCTTAAAAAGGATGCCCTGGGGCTGCAGAGGGTACAACGAAGAACCACAAAAATGATAAAACAACTAGATATATTTAGTCTGGAAAAGAGATGACTATGAGGGGATACAATCAATATATATAAATATATGAATGGTCCATACAAAAAATATGGTGGAAAGATGTTCCAGATTAAATCAAATCAAAAGACAAGGGGGCACTGTCTCCATCTGAAGAAAACAAGGTTTAATCACCAGAGGCAACAGGGCTTTTTTACTATGAGAACTGTCACTTTGTGGAATCTGTGGAATAGGGACAGCGGAGAGCTTCAAGAAGGGACTAGATGCCTTTTTCCACCTAAATAACATTGATGGTTATATTATATAGAATTGTTTCCCCTACATCCCTTCCTTATCCAATCCCTTTCCTTCCTTGGTTGAACTTGATGAACATGTGTCTTTTTTCACCCATATAAACTATGATATAAAGACAGGTGGCCAAAGATAGCAAAAAAAATCCTAAGACATTTTCAAAGTATATCAATACTAAGAAAAAATTGGTCAGAGCAGATTGGAACTCTATATTCTTAAAATGGGGGATTGGTGACCAGAGACCAAGAGAAGAAAGAACTTCTGAGAGAAGTGCCAGTGTGGGTCATGCATCCTGTAATATACTAGACTGACTGAATGTAGACATGATTGAATCTAAGCTTAATAAAATTAAAGGGAACCTGTCACCAGGAGACCCATTTTTAGCACTTCCCTCAGTCCCCACAGAGCATAGTACATACACTGCCAAAGTGTTTTTGTATTAAAACTTGGTTTTACAGAAAAAAAAAGATATGTTATATAGTACCTTTCATTAGCATGTGCTGTGTGACTAGGCAGTTTCCAAATGGGAGGGTCTGGAAAGGAGCAGTTTCCCCCCCACCCTTGGGGAACAGCTACTCCATGTGACCTTTTCAAATACATGAAAACACCCACCACTTGGTTTAGCGATGCACCCTGCTCCTCTACAGCCAATCCCGAGTGTGGGGAGTTGTTCATATATTTGAAAAGATCACATGTTTCCCAAGGGTGGGGGGGAACTTCTCCTTTCCAGACCCTCCCATTAGGCAACTGCCTAGTCACACAGCAGATGCTAATGAAAGGTACAATATAACATATCTTTTTTTCTGTAAAACTAATTTTTTTTATACAAAAACACTTTGGCAGTGTATGTACTATGCTCTGTGGGGACTGGGGGAGTACTAAAAATGGCTCTCCTGGTGACAGGTTCCCTTTAATGTGTACAAGGCTCCTGGACCAGATGGGTTACATCCCAGAGTACTTAAAGAAAAGTTCTGTTATTGCTGTACCGCCGTCTAAAATCTTCAGAGATTCCCTAATAACTGGCGCAGTGTCAAGTGACTGGCACAAGGCGAATATTGTGCCAATATTTAAAAAACGCTCTAGAACTTCTCCAAAGGATTATATACCTGTAAGTATAACTTCTGTTGTGGTGAAAATATTGGAAGGGTGGAGAAAAGAGTACATATTGGAGTATGTGAGATCAAGTAGTAGAAATATTGACAGCCATCATGGGCTTACTAAGAATAGTTGTCAGACCAACCTGATCTGCTTCTATGAAGAGCTGAGCAGATGCCTGGACAGAGGAGCTGCTGTGGATATTGTGTTCTTGTGTTCATACTGTCCCACATAAATGCCTGAAGGGTAATATTTGGTGCAAAGTTGTACCAGGTTAAATCAAACCAAAAGACAAGGGCACTGTCTTCATCTGGAGAAAACAAGGTTTAAGCAACAGAGGCGACAAGGCTTCTTTACTGTAAGAAGGTCAATCTGTGGAATAGCCTGCCTCACGAGCTGGTCACAGTAGGGACAGAAGAGAGCTTCAAGAATGGTCTAGATGCCTTTTTACATCAAAACAACATTGATAGCTATATTATATAGAATTGTTTCTCCTAAATCCCTTCCTCATCCAATCCCTTCCTAGGTTGAACTTGACATGCATCTTTTTCAATCGTATGCAACATTGTAACTATGTAATATAAAATTACACCTTTCTCATAGAAAACAATTACATTTCTTCATGTGATGTACAGACGTGGTATCTCCTTCTGTATCTATATATTTACAATCCATAAACTGACCATTTATAGCGTTGTCATTCATAACCAGCTGAGTAGAAATGGGCATCCTCAGTTATTGGGCCCTAGAGAATCTCCATATGCCTTTCCTGGTACAACCATATGGTTACCACCATACTTCTATAAAATTATCTTTACGTCACTATTACAATAGGTAATTGTAAGGTAAATAACTAAATTAAGGTTTTTTTTAACAAAACTGAAATAGTTTTCAAAAGCGCAACCACCTTGTACAATATAAATGCTGTCTGTAAACAATTGACAGCATCTTCTCTTTTGCGAAACATGGTGTTTTTGTTAGCAAATTGCATATTTGTGACATTATCTACCAGTCAGATATTTTTATATACTACAAATGTCTTGGCTTTTACTTCAATTAACTTGCACCTTTTATGAAAAATTGTGAGAATGTAGTCATGAAGTCATGCGAAGTGTAGAATTTTCACAGCTTACAATGACACAATGAAATCAATAAAACATGATATCACTACACAAAAAGCAGACAATTAAAGAGAACAATAACCTTAAAAGAAAAGGCAAATTGAAAGCGAAGGTCGTAAGTAAAAAAAATAAACCAGAGAAATCATACAAACTACTACTACTGTGTTAAAGAATATTAGGTCAAAGTAGATAGAATAAAAAGGAAAGCATCTGTGGGTGTTTTTGAGCATTATTATAACATCAGAATTGAATCAGAACATTTATACAGGTTCGAAGTGAAAACCAAGATGAGTAAGAAAGAAGGAATGTAGCCCCAATCCCTAATTTTTTCATCTCTTTAAAATCAATACCTGGTGTTAACTTAAAATCTCATCAAAGCTTGAACCTGACCAAGAATGACCACTTAAAGGTGAATACATGGTGGGGCAGATTTACTTACCCGGTCCTGTCGCGATCCAGCGGCGCATTCTGTGTGGAGGATTCGGGTCTTCCGGCAATTCACTAAGGTAGTTCCCCCGATGTCCACCAGGTGTCACTGCTGTGCTGAAGTTCGTCGGAATGCTCTGAAGTTCACCAAGCCAGGCCGAGTGCACTTTTTTTTAAAAATCCATCGGGTTTTCATACGGCCATGCCCCCGATTTCCGTTGCATGCATGCTGGTGCCGATGCACCACAATCCGATCGCCATAGACCCGGGGCAATTCAGGCAAAATCGTCGCAAACCGGAAAAATTCGGGTAACCCGCCGTAAAAACGCGTTTCGGGCCCTTAGTAAATGACCCCCAGTATCTTGCAGCTCAAAATGCTTCAGAAGAAGGCATTTTGTAATACTTTTTGGTTTTAAATAACCATCTTTTTTCATTGTAGGACTGTTTTTATTCTTTAAATACAGAAACTCCAAACAAACAGAAGCCCAGTGAGGGTAGACAATGTGCTGGTCAAGAATTTAGTCAATGGGGTATTTTTTTGCATTGTTGGACTTTGATTTTTTAACTGTTCTGCTATTTTAATAGAGAAGGAAAATGGAAGCCCCGCATTGATATATGAACATACAGTGGTCTTAAAGGAAACCTACCATGAGGAAGTTTTCAGAAGTAGATCTGATTGTAGATTCCTCCTGCCTGCCTCTTCCCTAATTTGTAATTTAATAATCCTGGAATCTAACATAACTTGTTAAAAACTTTATTTTAGTAATATGTAAATTAACTGCAGAGGCTACTGGGGTGTGTACTAGGCTGGCCCGTGCACTGGTAGCTAAGGATACCCCTGCTCTCTCCCTCCTCCCTCTGCCTGTAAAACCTAACAGAAACATAACCTGTGAAAAAGGTATCCAGAGGGCTGTCGAAACACTCCGCAAGAGTCCCAAGACGCATCAGCATTATTTTAAAAGTTTATTTTAGAAGGTAGGTAGCCATGGATAGCAAATATAATATGATTATTACACTCATGGTGCCTGGATCTATGATTAAGGCTGCTTTTACATTGCCATTCTATTTTTTCCCGGTTTTATGCTTACCATACCGTACTGTTTCAGTATGAGTAGCAAACAGCCACATGCATTTCAATGGGCAATATATCCATCCATTTAAATCCCGTACCATACAGGGAAAACGATAGAGCTGCACAAGACTTCTCCCTATTCAGAGGGGAGGAGTGTGAAGCACTTCTCTCTCCAGCCCATGGCTATGGCGAGCATACGTCAGTGTGAAAGTGGCTTCAGTGTCCCTGGTTTATCATGATGCACTTTGATGGTTGATTTTCATTAACTAAATACTTTTGATACGCTTAACCTCTTGCCACTCTGTGCCATACTAATACAGCGCAGAGTCCACCCATTATTGCTCCATGCCGCCATAGTATGATGTAAAACCAATGCCGATTCAGCTCTGCACTGGAGCTGAGCTGGGTTCAAGATCAAGGGGTGTCAGTGGTAATCTACAGCTGAGATCCCTCTGTAAAAGGGTTAACCATTTAAATGCTGTAGTCAGCGCTACAAAGACATTTAAATGGCTGAAGGGAGATTCACTGAAAAATGCATTTCATCTCACAAATAATAAGCCTTCACATGGCAACATTAATGAAAAAAAAAAACATTTTATAGCTCAAAAAAGTTCTACATGAGTCAACTAAAATCTTTAAGGCTAATGCATGGCCCTCATTCCTTTCTGCGCCTTACTGTGCGCACCTTTGACAAGAAAATTCCACATGTGGGGTGTCTCCGCACTCAGGTAATTTGCATAGCAAATTTTAAGATGTGTTTTCTCTTTTTATCTTTTGTGAACATGTAAATATTTGGGCTTAATAAACGTATTACTATTTAAACCATCCTAAATTTCACCTCCATTAATTTAAGTTAACTTCCTAAAAGATGTTTCTGATAATTTGAGGGGTGCAGATTTGAAAATGGATTGATATTTATGGGGATTATATAGGTCAAATTTTATTAAAAACAAAAACGGACCGCTAAAAAGTTAATTCTGATATCTCCTTGAAATTACGGAAAACGGAAATCTCAAAATCGTTTTGATAAGAAAAAGTGTTCAAAAGTTATAACCATTTGAAGCGACACATGTCACTAAAAAAACACAATATTTTTGAGCAAATTACAATAGCCAGTGCAATACGTTTAACTTTTTTATTATATGTGCTGTTCCTCAATTTCCCATCATGCTCTCTTGCCAGTCCTCAGACTAATCTCAGTTTTCAATATCTGCCCACAAGTAAGTGGAGGTGTCTTGGATTACCAGAGCTAAATAAATTCTTGCCTAATTTACCAGGATGATTTATTCAGGCACTTAATTTCTTGATTTTCACTGCCCTTATGCAAATAATCCTCTTCTATGCTGGTTTGACATAACTTCTACCATCTAGATGATGCCACCATGTTCAGAAATGTGTGAGGTAGAGATCTCTTTATACTGAGTATTTTTGTGTATAGTATGTAGTATAGTGTATAGTTATTACACTAGTTATTGGGTCACTCCACTTGCTACTAAAATAACTCTTTTTAGTCATCTTTTGTGTATAGAAATCCACCCTGTTCATCTACACTAAGCACAAGCTAAACAATTTGATGACTTTCATAGACCCAGTTGTCAAAATCTTCATATAGTACTTCATACACTTTCAGACTAGTAAACTGATGTAAAAAATATCCCTTATAAAATTCCCAGCAAATCAACTAACCCTCTGTTACACATCTTGCATAAAAACTCTGGTAGATTTGAACAAGTTTGCAAGTTGGTGTTGGTCGACGGTGTCACCAACCAGCAACTTGCACCTAGGTCTGATATTTGTAGTTGATTTAATTGGATGAAACCGTAAAATAATAATGAAGTCAATAATCAGTGATCAACAAAAGGGAGAAACGAAAGTTATAAAACAACACACACATCTTCAATCTATCGTCTCTGTGACATGTTCATGGTAACAGATATTAAAAACAACACAGTTTTTGAAATGTTTCAGTGCTCAATAAGAACCTACCTTGTCTGGACTTAACAGCATCAGTACATGCAACTCACACAAGAAAACCCACTCAACTACTGCAAAAAAAAACCTCTTCTGTTTTTGAGGACACTAAGCAAACATTCCAAAAGTAAAATATAAGACCTTTCTTTAAAAACAAGTGTAAGGGAATGAAATCCGAGGTATTCTGTGAGGTAGTAGGAACGGAAATAAGCCTGTTTCTACTAATGTTTTGGAGGGTTAATTAGACACAGATATGAGTTTTTTTAAGGATTAGAACAAGGTGGAGTTCAGAAGAAGTTCAAGGTTATTTTTAGAACATCTCATGTGGATCTTTCAGTGTGATGTGAAGGCAATGAAATACAGGTAAAAATTATATGTGACGGTGAAGTGCCGGTGAAGAATGGAAGGGTTCTTCTATATAGCATTGTAAAGTTTATTTCTCTCCAAATATATTATTTAAAGTTATTAGTTGTTTTCAAATAGGATCCTCATCATCTTCATCGTTTTCTGATTGATAGGGGCCTGACAAACTAAATTTGGTCTGGTCACCATAGTCCCATGCAATGCATCTGACCTCCATGGCTTCTAACTTTTGGTTTGTAATGGAAGCTATTAGAGTTAGAAACCCTTCATTTTTGTGGTGTTAATGAAGAGTCTTTGGTGTGCGAAAGTGGGACAAAGGAGTCCATAATATCCTCCATTTTTTAGAAAGAGCACATGGAAATACCAACATGAAAATTATTTCCAGGAAGCAATAAAACAGGTACGATCTAAAGATCTAACTGCAAATCAAATCAAAACTGTGGTAATAAAAGTTTTAAGCCACATGGGGAGAAGTTTCCACTTGAATGCTTCAATTTATTAATTAAATATGAAATCAATGGGGCTATTTACTAAGTGTCCGAATGCCGCACTTTTGCCGGGTTTTGCGATGAATTGCCCCGGGTTTTTGGCGCACGTGATCGGATTGTGGTGCCTCGGCACTGGCTTTCACGCAAAAGAAATCGGGGGGCGGACAACTCAGCGGATTCGGAAAAAAACACAGAATTTAAAAAACCATTTGTGTCGCAAGATCAATATCAGGCGCACGACCTTACTGAATCCCGGCAGACCTGAATCCTCGTCGGACACCGAGCTGTGGGATTGCGACTGGACCGGGTAAGTAAATGTGCCCCAATATTTCAATACGAAACCACAGTAAGTACCTTGCATGTGTGCTGAACATGGCTTTATGAATTGAGACCAGAGCCTGCAGCTGGAAAAATTAACTTATATTCATGGTCCGTTTCCAGTCAGGGGAGTGGGGCCTGGGCACAGCAGTCGCCCGGCCGCATCTTTACATAATCACGCCTCCTTATCTCCTCGTAGGTGCAGCAGGCCCTGCCTTGTGGTATTGTGTCCTCTCCTTGGCCTGCCAGGGTCTCGTCTCAATTCTCACACCTGAGCAATTCATCTTTCTTCCTCTGTGCACATGTAGGGTCAGAGCAGAGATGATTAGGGCATGCACAAGAATTGAGACAAGACAGAGATAACAGCGAGATAAGGAGGAGCGATTATGTAAAGATGCAGCCTGGCGCCTTCTTGATTGCTTTGCCCAGAACCCCTTCCTTATGACTGGAAGCGTGCCATGAACATAAGTTCATTTTTCCGGCTACAGGCATCGGTCTCAATTTATAAAGAGGGGGGCAGCAAGCAGGGTATTTGCCCACCGCCCAATGTTCTAAAGGGGCCCCCTCTATGTGGACTTTTGTTGGCAGAGAATGTATTGCTCCTTTAATGCCCCTTGGTTGAATGCCTGGGGGAAGATGCTTATCATCTATATCCTGTCTATATATCTATCATCTATCTCAGTCCAGTTATCTATCTCCTATGGTTTGTCTATTTTATTGTCCATATATATGTCTATCTAACCATTTATCTATCTAGCTTTATGTCTATTTATCTATATATTATATATATTATATCCTATCTATTATCTATCCATCTCCTCCTATCTAGTATCTATCCTTCTATTAATCAACCGATCTTATATCTCTCTTCTACTCTATCCATCTCTCAAATCTATCTATCTTCTGTCACCTATCTATATATAATCTACGTTATACAGTATTCATGCATCTATGAATCTCTATCATCAATATACCTATTGTCTGTCTATCGCCAATAACATTCTCCTACAGTCCCATATTACAAATTGCCTTACTGTACTACTGTGTGTAACTACAGAGTAATATTATTGTGCAGGCTAAAGGAGCCTTTTACTGATTGTGTTCAAAAAAATAGTTTTATTTTTTTTTATTTTGGGGGCCCTCTTTTAGTTCTGCCTAGAGGGCCCCCAACTGGGTCTAAAAAACAGCCCAGTTTTTAGCTGTAGCATTATGTAGAATTTTTGAACTACAGGACAATTGGCATTCTTTGATGTCCCTGCAACTTTTATGAAATCCTGGAGTTCTAACAGCTTGATAAACTCTGACCTGAAGACTGGTCTGCAAAAACACATGGTTATCCCCATCTCCTCCTCCTGCATCAGAACTTGAAAACAAAGAAACTGTTTAAATGTTCCTGGACTCTCCCCTCATTAATACTTTGTCCAATCATGAGAAACTATTTTAACTAATAAATTAATGGGAGGTTCTAAAACGTTAACCGAATAGAAAATGTATAAAACATTGTGATATGCAGGTAAACAGGGTTCACTCTATGGAGGCTGCCGGAAAAAGCTGGGGTCTCCCAAATTTCTACCACCTCCAGGAAGTCAGCAATCACTTTAATTTGTAAGTTTCTGTTATTTTCCTCCCTTTTTATTTTGTAACTGTTTTGTCGTGTTGTGTGTAATTTTTTTTAACATCTTTTTAAAAGCACTGAACTCCCTTTTGTATTAAAGCTTTTCACTTCAATTTTGGTTCCTGTATGCTCTACAAACTCATAGCCTGGTAAAGTATAATTAGCTGTGTGACTACTAGAGAGCTGTGCGTACATGTCCAGTGGTGTAACAAGGTGTCTACTTGAGAGGCAAGAGCAGATGTAGAGTGGGATACTTATTGGTCCCAGTGTATATGCAATAAGTGGTGGCAGCAAATATTCATTAGTGGAGTGCTGGAACTGTATTAGGTGTGATTTATGCTATTGCAATTTGTGCTCTGAGTGTAAGGTGAGCAAAAGGTTGGGCTAAATAAATTAACCTGTACAGTCGCACCACATGACTTTTGCAGTGCAATAATGTCCTAGCACCACCTCTAATTCACTTTTTATGTTTGAGGCATCAAGAGGCTTTCCTGCATGAAATTACGTCCATGACTTTTAACATGTCACAATTTGCTTATTTTTTCTTGCCAAACATAAAGAGAAGTCTGCAAACAGATCATTCGCAGCCCTTTGAAAGAACTGAGATACTTTCTGCAGATAGGAATTTCTTCTTCTACTCCCACACATTAGGAACAATGGAGCCACATCACTTGTCATAGAGACTCTTTATAGAGAACATTGTAGTGGATAACAATTATGGGTGCGTTATAAATCCCACTATACATTTTATACATGTATAACAGATAAGTAAAGACAGATTGACCTTTATAAGGAGCTGATTCACTTGACCTGAAATTATAGCACTATAAGTTAACACTTCAGTCTTCATGCTGTGCAAACCTTGACTAGTGGATATATTAAACCACGGAATATTGCCTCGGAATTGATTTCCCTAGAGAAGACAGCAAGTTGAATGAAACAGAAGTGATTTAACTCCTTACCTTCTACATTTAACATGTTCTATAAATTCCCACATAAAGGAGTATACATTAAATTTAGTGACTTCATGCGTAACCTATTTTTAAAACTCAAAGAAGGATCAGTCTTATTGAAAAACTGTTGGTGGTTTGCTCCAAAAAATTAAGTAAGATACTGATATTTATAGGCAGCTTAAGATCTATATACTTGAAAGACCTTATGTAAGTGAATGATGTTCCACCCCTGTGTTATATCTGCTCCAGCATCATCCTCTCTCTGTAGGGTATGACTGAGGATGCGCTGATTGTGATATTGTATTTTACACTGACATTCCTGGGGCAAATTTTTATGTTGTTGTTTATGCTTGCTGGCTGTCTTGATTGATTCTGCGCCACACCCAGCAATCTCCTGCAGCTATGTTCTGATTCTTTAGTAGTTAACCGAAAGTAATTGACAGTGTTCTTTTCCATTTGCCTTCCGGACTGGGAAATTAATTCTGTTTTAAGTTCCTCCTGGTTAATACTCTGTGCCTATCATAGAATCTAGGTACAAGTTAATTGTTTCCTCGATATCATGTTTTCTTTCATCTCTGTAATCTGGTCTTCTGACCTTCTGACCAAATTTAAGTTACAATAGAACCTGCTTGTTCTTTTATGTTACTCTTTGTACCCCCTGATGTATCTGTCCCCTGTTATTTCTAAAACCAGAACCTATTCAACTGGGAACTACAGATGCTAATACAAGGAGAGAATATCATTTCAAGAATCCCTTGTGTCTGTATTGTGGTAAAGCGAGCCACGTCCTGCAGAACTGCTCCACCAGATCTGAAAACTCAAGTCCTCGGGTTGGCTAAAGTCATTCAGAGATTTTTTGTCATGTAAAAATTGTCTTGAATTGTGGACAGGGGATTGGTTAAATTAGGTCAAAATGGTTACTTCCACTATATTTCATCGTTTTTTTTTTCTGAGTGTCAAATGGTGGTGGATAACTTTTATGTATATATCTCGGATTTTAAAGATCCGATAATAGACAATATTTTCCCCTTTCTTCTTCCACCTGTGTTATTGATTCTCCCCCAAGATCTAAATACACCAAGAGAGGGGTCTACAGTTGGTTTTATCCAGTGCATGAGGCTATGGGAGAGAATACTCAAGACAGTTCTTAGAGGGGACATATTGTTAGAAGGCACTTCAAATCCGCCTGTGGGACAGATGTCTCCTTAATAGAAAAGAAGGAAGGTGGTGTCAGACTTTATATTAAATATGGTCTTGACAATAAAAGAGTTAATACAGATTCTCATTCTCATTGCCTTTTAACTGCAATATCTGTAAGGGTACTCCAAAAAAATATTTTCCCCTGATCGAAGGATAGTGTTCTTAGAACATGCATTGAGTGCTTGCTAACTTAAATTCTGATCTTCCATTGCTACCACACAGAAACAGTCGTGTGAAAAATTTGTTTGCACCCCTTAATCTTCACCTTTAGGATGGAGATCTACATGGGCATGTGATGACATGATTCTCTAACATCAAAGGTTGGTGAACTTGAATTTGAGGTGAAAAAATTCTGGATGCCCATTTTGTCCAGTACTTTGAGTGGACATGCATCTTTAGAAAGGACAACCATGTAAAAATATGTAAAATATAGATTTTTAAAGAATCATTAATAAAAGTAGAATTTTTTCAAATAAGGTGTTATTTATGTTGGTATTTAAATATGGTTTCAGTTGTTAACCTGCAATGACTGACAGTTTTTCTCTCCATCCACCTTCTGGAGCAGGACCATGCTTTGGTTTAAAGCTCCTCCTGGTTAATACTTTACTTTTGCTAAAGTCTCAAGTATTAGAAAGCTCCTGGTATCTAGATATTGGGGCTCATTTACAAAGGGTCCGTGGAGAGCATTTTCGTCGGGATTCCCGGCGGTTTCCATGGGGATTGTTTCACACGCAATCAGATTTTGGCGCATCAGCGCCGGCTTGCACTCGACAGAAATTGGGGAGCAGGTTGTCGGATTTAACATTTGGAATTGTGTCACAAAACACGCACTTACAAGGGCCAGGAAGAATAAGGTTAACTCCGGCGGACCTCAGCAGGGAAGCGACGGATGCAGGAACTCAGGCGGACGATCTTCATGACTCCTCGTCAGACCGTCCGAATCGGGGATCGCTACTGGACCAGGTAAGTAAATTTGCCCCATTGTGTTTCCGCTGATCCCTGTATTCTGGTTTTCTGACCTTATGTCTCTATTTCCACTACCCTTGCCTTTGGCACAGGAATGAACATTAGACAGTTGTCCCTGACCACTAGGGTTTGCAAGGCAATCAGGTAGGGAAAGCTGGGTTTGAACAGTCAGACCTATTATATGTGTCAACAGTTTGTATCTGTTTCCAGAGGATGCATTATACTCTATTGGAATAAACATAATCAGGTCTCTCGGACCAATATTGTACAAAAATAGTAATTGCTTCAAAAGACCAACTGACCCCTCTTATCAATATTAATGTATTGAATTGAGCTGTGGTAGCAGAATATTGTAGATGGAAAGAAACAGAGCGCTGTGACACAATATATAGAACTTCAGGTCAACCCCCAACACCAGTAACTCTGATTGCAGGCGTAAACTATTTAAATGCTGCGCCTCGCAACCCTCCCCAAAAGCAAGAATGGTATAACTGCCGTGCATGGCCACTGTGATGTGGATGCCACTTGAGACATTGACGGCGGCATTCAAACAGTTAACACCAGTGAAAGGTGCCAAGCACTGATGGTGGGTATTACTGGTGGATATATCCTAACCCAAACTCTGTCCACACACAATAATTTTCAGTGAGACTCTTGATTAACCCACCCACAACGCACACACAGTGATTGGAAATGAGAGTCCTGAATACTCTGCCCACAACCATTGACTTGCAGTGAGTATTATAAAATATTCCATGGAATGCAATTTGAAGCTGATTTTTTCATTAGGAGCTGTACACTTTTTGTTCAAACTATTGTGGGTGGCAAAAAAGAAGAAATTTGGACAATTTAAAGTTTTTCTATTTACTGGGTTCACTGTATAGGAAATTATTTTAAATTAAACAAGCAATGATACTTAACATGTTAATGATTTTTTTTTTTAATATTTATTTTTTTACAGTTTTTTTTAGGCCCTCTAAAATGTTTGGACAAAAAAATGAAATAAAACCTCCTGCATTCAAAATTAAACAGCTGGGATCCCACCTGACAGCTTTTACTGTACCATTGCAACTATGTCCTGATGCAGCTAAAGGTATGAGGATTCTTGTGTACACAAACTGATACAGGGAGAGCTGTCAAGTACTGTGGGGGTGGGTAGGGTTTTCTGGACTCCTAATGTCTCTTCGAGGAGTCCAGGATATACTTTTGGCTTTTTCTGCTATTCTCTTTAAAAAGTGATATAAACCTTTGTATGTTCAGGTACCCTTCAAAGCAATTGAAAAAGCTTGGTTTCTACATGGCTTCGACAGTCAACAAAGCAGCTTGACGCTTTTTACCAAACACAGATCCAGATCCCAAACAACAGCACTAATTCGGTTTCTGCCTCAGTGGGTATGATCTGAACTTTGGGGGTCACAATATAAGATATATAGCATTTCAACTCAACAACTAGCCTGTTTCTCCTAAAATAAGACATCCTCTGAAAATAAGACCTAGTAGAATTTTGCTAAAGCTTAGAAATATAAGGCCTCCCCTGAAAATAAGACCTAGCGGCAGTCATTGCTGCTGCTCCCCCCATGTTGTACATTAGTAATAGTAGATCATTTAGATAGCACAAGAGGTTGTGACATGTGGGAAGGAATCATGGGATAGAATCTCTGACTGTTGTGCTGCAAATGTGATACAAGCATCTACCCGGACAAGAATTGCTGACAAGAAGGGGATCATTTAAGGAAAGTGATATTGCTAAACATGAGAAATTGAGGCCAATGTTTCCAATAGAAATGGAGTCACAAGAAATTCTGCATGAAATAAGTTTGGAGAGTTATAAGGATGTTAGAGAAGTTGTTAGAGAAGTTGATTTTTATGTCCAACAATAAATGTGAATTATTTTTCATGGAAATATAAGACACCCCCTAAAAATAAGAACTAGCGCCTGTTTAGGAGCAAAAATGAATATAAGACACTGTCTAATTTTCAGGGAAACAGGGTAGCATTTTGATGGATTTGCTGTACAAGATAATGTTTGTTGACAGTTCTCTTTGGTGTTACTTAAAAGGAACTCCTGAGTGCACAATCTACCTATCTAGCTCTGCCTTTCCTATACCCTAGTAGAGGGCATAGAAAATACAACTTCATTAAAGAAGACCTATTGTTACCACAAATTTACCCACCCCAAACCAACAAAGCATGCCAGTAAAAGTTTACAAGTCCTCCCCATATCACCTAAATTAGCTGCCAGTGAGGCACGGTACCTTTATAACAGCTGTTTAACTGATATGAAATTTCTGATAGCACACTTGACTCTTTTATTCCAAATACGACTCTTGGTATCTCCAAAGTTGCTAATAAACCACACCCCCTTATTTTGACTGACACTGTTGTGTCTCTTCAAATTTTTGGCACTGCCATTCTTGTTCCTGATTTGCAAGTGTCACTGCTAGGACGTGCTGCTGTATGGAACTAGGGACGCTCTGTCAATATTAAACTATAGACATATAAATCTCTGTGTACTTATAGGAAGTACTGTGTCAATTTTTTTACACTGCGCCCTGCGTTACATTCATGTCATTTGAACAGGTTGATGTTATCTAAAGTCCTTTCCCCCCAAACTTTGCCATATCTACTTCATGAATGTGAATAATCACATAAAATCACAGCATGCTTCCATAGGGGATGGGGAGCACTAGAGGTCTATGGAGGCATGCTGTGATTTCATGTGATCAGATACATATATGGGATAGTTATGTCAAATTTTAGATGATTTTTAGCTTAGATGACATCACCGTGGTCACATGACATGAAGTGCTGTAAAGTGAGGAGCCATAAGGCCCTGGGGTGGAGTAAATGCGAGGGGCCGAGCAGGACACGCCCCTTCTGATGCCATATAATCCCATATAATATAATTACATAAAGTTGATTTTATGTAGTTGTGAGGGAAACAATTTTTAGCTAACATAAGTGTATCATTTAATTAATAGGGCTCTCTGGGAACCGGTCACTGGCTTTATTTGAGAAAATGTGGTGAAAGGCTCCCTTTAAATTAAAATTAGAGTGAAAGTGAATTAGAATATTGTTTACATCTTAATTTGTTAAAGATTTTACAATTAAAAAATTTAATGAACAGCCATCCGTGCTCGCCAGTTATTGTTCATGATGATTATAACCTATTAGGAAGGATCATAAAAATTCCGCAAAATGATGATTCTATTGTTTAAGCCAAGTTTATTAGGCATCTTTAGAGAACTGATAATGAGGGAAGGATGTGTGTTAAATAATGATGCTATAGCAACATTTTAATTGAAAGCTCCCACAGGGAAACAGTTCTGTACGAGAATTGAGCGTAGTGGCCAAAAAACAAATCTTTATGTGTATCAATGGATCCCTGTGAATTGGAGTGTTCAGCATTTGGAGGTAAATTTGTCCATATAATTTAATTTTCCTTCATTATTTAAATCTATGGCATTGTTTGCTAAATAAATAATTGAAATTCCTAACAGAAAGTTATGCTTATAGGTATTTCATTAACTTAAAAAATTAATTTTCTTAAAGGGGCTCTCTCAGACCCTGTGTTACATACAAATAAATGTAAGCAAGCCTTTCTTGAGAAAAACTGTAGCCAGAATGCAGAGATATTTTTATTTGAATTCACATTTAGATTACTATTTTGCTGCACAATGGACAATGTGGTCTTTCTCAGATGACTGCCTTATGCATTCTTGTAATGTAACATATGTGCTAGTGTCATCCTTTCTCCACAGAGTATGGTGAGGATACACTAATTGGGTTGCTATGTTTCCCATATTAGTTTGCTGAATACCTTGATTGATTTGCACCACACCCAGCACTCTCCTGCAGCTCGGCTCTGTTATTTATGATGTCTGCATTCTGTTATTTTGACCTTCTGCCTGTATTATGACTTTCCTTCTGCCTTGCATTTTTGTACTGCATTTGTCCTCTTTCTCGTGATGTGGCTCTTGAAGACTATTCTTCTATTTTTGTTTTGTCTTCATGTTTTGCACTTTGACACAGGGAGGGAACATCTCCTAGTTGGCCCTTACCACCTAATGAAACATGTTGTTCATCTCAGGGCCAACTGTTTCTGTCCTAATCTTTAGTCTAATCTTTGCCAGACCCTGCATTACACCTTGGCTGTAATTCAGAGTGCTCTGCTTCTCCTTTGATGCTGGGATGGAGTAGGTGAAATAGACTTTCTACCTATATCAATTTTGCCCTAAAATACTAATTTGCATATTTGAAGCAAATATGAAGGCTGAGAGAAGGTGATGGGTGGTTGTAATGGAGCATTGTTATTCCTGTGGAAGTGAAGCATTGAAGCCCCCTCATACACCAAAAATCTCTAGCCTCATTTACATATTTCTAAAGTGAAGTCACAGAAAGAGCAGTGAGACAATAAAAATGATGCTATGGGTGAGTAAAGCTCTACTTAACATAGCAGTTAGTTCGGGTACATAAATCATGGTGACTGATTCCCTAATGTGGCTCAGTGTCATTTAAAAAAAAAAAATACAATTCTGTGTAAAACATTTTTAGTAGCTGTTTCTTCCATTTTTGTGTAAAGCTTGTTACCAGTTTCCACTAAAGAACTCAGATGAGCCCAATTTTTATTGATTTTATTTTTATTTTAAAACGTCTGCATGGCAGTCTTTGGTTGTACTACAATTACAGATCAAAGGGCTATTTTTGAGTGCATATGTTGCAACATGTACATAGTGGTGGGCAGAGGCCCTCTACAGTACTGCTATTTTACCCATTTTGAGCAATATCTAAAAAAAAAATCCTTCTCCCTCCCTCAAAAATACCCTTAAAGTGAACATCTCACTAAGTGAATTGCTTAGAAACCACCAAATGTTCCTAATATGGGCTGTTTAATGATATTCACGCCCGACTAGCAGGTACGCAGTGCTGAAGAGGATTGAAAGCAGTGCATGCGCAGTGTGCATGTGCAGTGTGCCGTGTGCATGCGCAGTGTGCAGAACCGGAGCGGAGATGACAGACAAGCTGTGAATGTGCATGATTTGAAAAAAGACAAAATGAAGAAGAGCTAGGAGGCAGAGCAGATAGCACCTCCACTGCGGTAAGGAGGGGGGTGTTACCTGACGAGGTGGCCTTAAGAGTGGCTGCTTGCTTGGCTGTTCTTCCCCAAACCCCACCCCTCCTAACTGGTAGCAGTCTGTGAATATAACTTTATTTTTCTGGATAAAAGAAGGCCCTGTATAAGACATGTGCATATGTCCACAGTCCATATAAGGTACATTTGGTGATTTATAAGCAATTTGCATGGTGACAGTTTCCCTTTAAGTCAAATAAAAGCCACATAACATTTTCATTTTACTTTGAACCATCCAGTGAACAAAGTGTTGCAATTCCATAAAAATAACAAAGACATAAACTTTTAAACTTCCTATACAAATGGACTTGAAAGTGTTGAACTTTTTGAACCCTTCCCTTGAGATTTTACCTTGTGTATAACATAGGTTCCAATTTACATTTAAGTAAAGCAGTAAATCACGACTGCGGCTCAGGAGTCCATAAAGTAATAGAATTCCACTGGGATGAATCCTTATACCAGTGTATTTTTCTCTGACTGTGCATCCAATATGCCAAAAGTACATACTCAGGGGCTTTGGGGATAGCTTTGTTTTATCATGTAATATGCTGACATTGTATCCTTTACCTGAACGCATCTAGTAGCAGCTGTTAGAAACGTCAGCAGTCACAATGATTTACATCAACAGCATGGCTTTTATTTTGTACTGCACAGTTCTCCATCAATGAGTCACAAAACTATTCTGAAAGATTCAGCATGTTGAGGCTAAAATGTATTCATTTCAATAATTTCATACCATGTGGCTTATTTACTGCGCTTGCTATCATGCAACAGAAATCGCGGGGGGGGGGGGGAGAGGGGGAGGTCGTACCGTCGGACGATCTGCCCATCAATAAATGGACTAATAATTACTTGTAAATAGACATAACATAATTGTTATATAGTGTTTGATTTGTAACATAATGTAAGTAAATGTAACAGGGCCTATCCACTAATGGAGATGACAATATCATTTAAAGCTGACCAATGAGCTCTATTTATATTTTGTACCATTTTAATTGGGTTTTTACAAAATTTTAAAAATTGTATTTAATATAAATATATCAACTGGGCTTTTGTGTGGGCATACATTGTAAATAAATATCTACCAACCCCTTCTTTATACACAGAAACAGCAAGCTTTAATGTTTTTTTTAAAGAGGTATCACTGTTATTAACAAAAATACAGCATTTCACAGATATAATTCTAACCTGTCTTTATCAGTCCTGCTGTTTCCAATTTTAGTTGTCCCTGGATCCGACTGTAAATCTTCTGACTTAAATCTTCTGACTACGGTCGGATTCTTCTCAAAAATAGCTTCTCTTTGTCTGCACACTGCTCTATGCCTCCTCTCCCTCTTTCATGCATTACAAAACAAGCTCAGACACAGGCACTTCCTGCCGCCAAGCAGCTGTGTGCAGAGGCTTACTCTACATGCTACAGACAGATAAGGTCTTTATAACAGAACTGACTTTGCTTTTTTTATAAGGTGAGTTAGCAGAGCTGAGAGTGTCATTGTCATCTTTCTTTTTTCTATATGTCACATACTAGTAGAGTGTTGAGAAACTAAATAAAAATGTAGATAAACCCTGGATTCTGATCATCTAAGCACATTGTAAGCACACAGCATCTCATACCAGAGAGGAATCATGAAGTGTCTACTTACAGACACAATGGTATTTTACACTGACCATCACTGAGTTATAGGAGCTAAAACAGCAATAACACTGAGTAAAATTGTAAAGGAAGAGGTTAAAAATGATCTTTGTTGCGTAAACATCCCTAGGGGATTAAAATTTGAGAATTTTCTTTCATAGGCAAACCCATTTAAATGGGAAAGGTGGCGATATTAGTGGTAGTCGCTCATCTAAACTCCTTTAATTACACCTAGACATAGGTCTAAAGTTTAAAAGAACACACAACAAAATACTTGTCGTTATATGTCTATTTATCCCCTAGTTTCCCCTACCTTCGACTAGAGAAAAATGAAAAAAATAAATATAAATGTACTACATTATACAACACATACATGAATAGGCTTACATGGAGCTGCAGGAGATAAAAAAAGGTGTCCGCCCAAAGAATTGGTGGAAATCAAATAAATGACCCCCATTGTTTTAGGACAACTTCTTCCAAATATTACAAAAATTATATTATAGATCATTCAATGTCTTCAGAAATTACTGACCTTGCTACTGTGGAAATTCAAGTCTCTCCATTGTTTTCATGACTCCTGCAAATTAAGAAATAGAAAAAAAAATCTTTAAAATAAAAATCATAATTGCTTTGATTCAGTAAAATTAGAAATTCTGGAACAACTCTTAGAATATACCCTATGGGGGATATTTATCATGATAGGCCCGCCGCCGCATTTTTCACAGTGCGATACATTAAGCTGGTGAAAAGTTGCCGGCAGGATCAAGAGTGCAGATGAGGGCACAGTAACGCCCCATTCCGGCCTACTCTCAGCCAGCCATGCCCTCTGCTCGGCCAGCCACATGCCCCCCTTCCTAGGGATTGGGGCAAATAATCACAATAAGGGCCCTGATAAATATGCCCCTCACAGTGACTGGTACTTATAAATCAGTTTCATATTTTAACTTTCTATTCTATTAGTTAGTTTAGTTTATACAAAATAACGAAAAGATGGCAACATTTTTTTGGATCATTTTTAATCATTAGTTGTACCAGAATTCTGACGCGTTAGCTTTGATGGAGTTTTGAAGGAAGAAGTTGTGTTTTTTAAAGACTGTTTAACATTTTTTTCTTCCTCTTCTTTAACATAGTGTTCTTTAGGTAACAGTTGCACAAATCTCCACCATTGTTTGTGTCATATTTTTACCTACTGCTATGCAGGGATTGAAGATTCCTTCCAGCATAGAAGCTACTGACATTTTGCTACAAGCAACCCTTAGGTATAAACACACTTCTTTAGTTTAATAAAGTTAATAAAGTTCTATGAAACGGCAATGAGTTTGCATTTTGAACCACTACTGTCTTTCATTCTGGTAAATTAACTTGAGACCTAGAAAGTTAGTAAAAAAAGAAATAAAAATGTTCACAAAATCACTTTGTATAGCAGACAGTCCTAGATAAATGCAAGTAACCCAGGGCTGTCTGACCTTATACCCTATAATCTAGCTGACTGTCATATATTTGCACATATCTGGAATAGTTATAGCAGTAAACAGTAGAAAACATATTTCAGAAAATAAAGTTGCAATTCTTTTTTCCTGACAAATAAAATGTGTACAAAAACATTGACATTTGTTTCATGAAATAGCCCCTACCAAGTGTAACGTTTATATTTCAACACATGTTAAAAGGGTTGACCAAGAATTAGTATCGATGGCTTATTAAATTTCCCAATACATTTTTATTTTATATTTAAATTAGTTTAAATATATGAACAATATAAAAAAAATTATTTATGTTCTCAAGACCAAATATGTCTTGGGCATCAAAGAGCTAAGTAACTCTTTATGTTGCAAGAGTTTGGTCTTAGTTTTTTTGTTGACATCGTTCATGTTCATATTATCTAATGTCACAATTTACTGTGGTTAACCGATCATAGCTTCTAGTGCCTAATAGGATTTAGAATGTTTTAATACAATTAAAATGAAACAAAAAAATAAATATTTATTAAAAATGAAAGTCCATTGCTTCACTCGTTTCAGGTCCTCCTATACCACAAGATAATGAATTGCATTTTCCTTGGATTTCCTCTTCCATTAAATACCTAGGTTTTAGCATTTCCTCCACCCAATTATCATGGTATGACCTAAACTATGTCCCAACCATAATTTAATTTCCCTACGCAGTAAAAAAAATGGAGAGTACCATACATTTCCATGAGCTATGCCCATGAACTTCATCTTCAGACTCTCTTACTTGTAAACCTTCTTGCAGGCTTCCGCTCCCTTCTCCACTCCCCAATCCCCTGAGAGATTTAGCATGGTTTGAGAAGTTAATAATAATAATATAATAATAATCTTTATTTATATAGCGTCATCAAATTCCGTAGCGCTTTGCAAATCATAGGGGACATCTACAACTATATTACATTACAAAGAACAAACAGTCATATGGAACAATAGGAGTGAGGGCCCTGCTCACAAGAGCTTACAGTCTATGAGGATGAGGGGGTGACACAAGAGGTTGTATACTGGTTCAGCCATTCTTTATAAGAGAACAATATAAAATAATTTAATAAATAATTTACTAAACAACGATGTTGCTGCTTGAACCAGCCATCAGCTGCCATCTTATTTACAGGGTCCTAGGTGAAAACGACTGCAGAGAAGCTTGTAACTTGGTATATATCTGCTGTTTGGCAGATAGATAACAGATGGGAGATAGGACATAGGATGGATTAGTAAAGGGAGAGTTGACATTTCAAGCAGTTAGCGAGTGTAATAGGCTTGCCTAAAGAGATGGGTTTTAAGAGCACGTTTGAAGCTTTGGAGGGTGGGTATTAGTCTTAGAGCCCGGGGAAGGGCATTCCAGAGAATTGGAGCAACTCGGGAGAAGTCCTGGAGACTTGCATGAGAGGTTCGAAATATGGGAGAGATTAATCTAATATCACTGTCAGATCGAAGAGTACGGGAAGGGTGATAGACTGAGAGGAGAGAAGAGAGATAAGGAGGTGCAGCATTATTCACAGCTTTGTGGATAAGGGTTATTATTTTAAAGTGAATACGGAAGGAGACAGGTAGCCAGTGCAGTGATTAGCACAAACTGGAGGCATCCGTGTAGCGTTTGGCCTGAAAGACGAGCCTGACTGCTGCATTAAGAATAGATTGAAGAGGAGAGAGTTTAGTGAGTAGAAGGCCGATTAATAGGGAGTTACAGTAGTCTAGTCGAGAGTGAATAAGTGCAACAATTAGCATTTTAGAAGTTTCAAATGTCAGAAACGGATGGATTCTGGAGATGTTTCTGAGATGCATACAGCATAAGCAAGCAAGAGATTGAATATATGGTAAAAAGGAGAGGTCAGAGTCCAGCACAACCCCAAGACAGCGGGCCTGCTGCCTTAGTGCTATAGTGATCCCACAGACCGAGATGGAGAAGTCAGGGTTGGGTTGGTTAGTAGATGATGGAAAGACAAGAAGTTCAGTCTTAGAAAGATTAAGTTTCAAGAAGAGAGAGGACATGATGTTAGAGACAGCAGAGAGACATTCACTAGTGTTCTGGATTAAGGCAGGGGTGATGTTACGTGCAGAAGTATATAGCTGGGTGTCATCAGCATAAAGATTATACTGGAAACCAAATCTGCTGATGGTTTGTCCAATGGGGGCAGTATAGAGAGAGAAGAGAAGAGGACCTAGGACTGAGCCCTGAGGAACCCCGACACTGAGAGGAAGATGAGAAGAGAAAGATCCAGAAAAGGAGACACTGAAAGTGCGGTCAGAGAGATAGGAAGAAAATCAAGAGAGTGCAGTGTCCTTTAGGCCAATGGAGTGAAGCATCCTGAGGAGGAGCTGGTGGTCCACAGTAACAAACGCTTCTTATAGATCCAGGAGAATGAGGAGAGAATAGTCACCTTTGGATTTTGCAGTGAGGAGATCATTGGAGACTTTAGAAAGAACAGTTTCAGTGGAATACATAGAGCAGAAACCACCACGTCCAACAGCCACCTCGCACAATGATCTCCAAACTTCACAAATTCTTGATCAATAACACAGCCAACAAACTTCCCAGCTATATTAACACATGGGAGAAATTAACTTCTAAGAAACTAGCTACAAACTGGTTAGTAAGTAGTATATAACTTCAGTAGTACTACACAAATACTGTCCTACCATTCCTGACACCCTTCTGGTGCTGCATTACACCACATGGCACATATGAGCATAAGTGGCTAAGATGCAACAAGATACGCCCCTACTGGCCAAAAGTTGAAAAAGCATGAAGAAGGTTTACCCTGACTCGCCTTAACTAATGGCCAATTTCATATTCCTAAACTTAAATCAAACCCTCCATAAAACTTACTTTAATCGACAGCTCTGGGTATAACTACACCTATCCTAATTTCTCTCCACTGGCCATCAGAACAATCACTCATTTGTTAAATGGAAAAACAAAGCCTTCCAAATCTGCTGACGCAAAGAACTATCATCTCTATATCTACCTAATCATCGTAAGCACATAAAGGTTTGTTCCTTATGGTCTTCTTGTGCCTCCCTCCAGCAAAACCTTAATCTTTATAGTTGTTTTAATCTTTATAGCTGCTTTCTCACTCTACTTTATCCTGTTCTTTCATGCAATTTTGCCCTACCATCCACCGACTAACTTTAGAATACATCTAAAAATAAACTATCCCCCTCTTTCCCCTTCCCCACATCAAGTCATTTGCCTAAACACCTGCTATCCCCTGCCACAAATACACTCTATCCTAAAAGATTTTTGTTCTGCCACATAGTCACGATCTGTAATTTTTAAAGTATATTCACATTGGTGCTATTTTTCAGATTAGTGATTTTTTACTGGACCCATTTTGGCTAATGGACACATACAGATTGGTTATCTCTTCCTTACTTAAGGGATTTTTAATCCAACATTGGATTAGTGGAAAAAAAATTTGAAGTTTGAAATGACTCATTGACTTCTATATTTTGGATTACTTGACCTTTGGTTGTTTTCTGAACATCTGTTTCCATTGTGTACTGCATCCTCTTCTTGGTTCTGACCCGAATTTGTTGACTACTCTTCTATATTTGTGTTCTCCAGTATTTGTCTCTGTCATTGTCCTTGTCTATCCTTCCAGACAATCCAATCCTGTATGTAGTTCCTTGGAACACCTTTACCTCTAAAAGCCATACTTCAAACTCTATAATCATGAAAAGTTTCAAGTAACATACTTTGCAGCTCTTTTTTTAATAACATTGATCCCTCTAAATCTTTATATTTATTAGATACTAATTGAATATATGAATTTAAATTAGTCAAAGATGTTGTCCTCAAAGACATAATGTTACAGGGATTTTACCATAGCAATTCACTATAATTTAAACTGACTGAAATAAATTAAATTAGTAAGCTAATCAATGTTGTGGAGAAGGACAGAGATTTTAGCAGACTTAGAAGTTGCACTCCATGTTCTAGGGGTTGTTTAAGGTCATCTTCTCAACACTTACTCTATAGCATCTGCTAACACTGTAAAGAGTACCAACTTTTACGGTTCAGGTCCTCTGGACCTGACCCGGTGCTTTATCAGAAGGTCGTGTCTGGCTCAACGCAGAGCCAGCAACACCTGTGATTGGCGCTGGGCTGATTTCAGGCATTAAAGGGGTATTCTCATCTGGGCACTCACATTCAGTTTCATTAATCTGCCATATGTAAACATTTCTTTAATTGGATGTTATTAAAAATAAAGTTCCTGTGTAATAATAATTTCTCAGAAATTTAGTGATATGGTCCCTTAGAAACGAGATAGCTTCCTCGGATACGGCCACCTATGATGGATTGAGTGCACAAAGAAACAAAAGGTTATTGTATATAAAATGTCCGGGAGTTACATATCCCACATCCGTCCTGTGGTAATGATTGCTGAAGCCTGGTGGTCCGGCAGGACTCTATAGCGCAAGTCTGGCCACCGCTGCCAGAGTGTGACGGGGTCGTATCCGAGGAAGCAGATCTGGTTTCTAAGGGACAACATAACTACATTTATGAGAAATTATCTTCACACGGGAACATTTTTTTATTTAACATCCAATTGAAGAAATGTTTACATATGGCAAATGAATTTAATTAAATGTAAATGCCTTGATGGGAATACCCCTTTAAGTCTTTAAATGCCACTTGGAAAGCTACAGCGGATTAATGCAAGAATCTAAGTAATCCATTTACTTTTAAGATATTCTTTTCATCAATAAAATCTAATTTCTGCTGTTCACATTTCTTTTTTTTAAGAGGCATCAAAAAGAGGGCTCTAGCAGCCTAGTGGTTCCTCTAAGAATGTCCATACCTGGTTGTGAAAATTAAGTCTAAGGAACAAGCCTACATTAACTTTTTCCTTCTTTTCAGTTTGGATACTTGGCATACCAACGGGAAGCCTTTTTTTCTATTGTCATGGGGTTTTCTTTCCTATAAATATTACATTCTTTAGGTATTTGAAGACTCCTATTTTGCTTGAGACGCTGTATATATAGTATTGTATATAAGCTTAATTGTATTTAATTACCATATTATGTATGGCTATTTCGACACATGCCACTAATAAATTTGCTCATATTTTCCTACTGTTCTTTTCCTGTTAAAAATGTTGCTAATTTATGCAAATTAGGCTGAAGTGCTTTGGGGGGCAATAGCAGAGTTCCTCAGGGTTCCAGCTCCACAGCAGTAACAGTGACCCCTACTACTCTTCCACTGCCCAGAGCTTTCTCTCATTCTCTTCCTTCAGCTATGTCACTCTGAAGTTCAGAAAGATCTGGAATTGGAGCTCTGTGATTCTTTGTCAAAGAACTTTGGCCTATTTTGCATATTTCTATGGTGAAGCTTTGACATGGGAGGAGCATCTGGATAAAACTATGGGTGGCATGTGTGGGTATAGCCCCAGATAAATGTATAAAGTACAAACAAAAACACATATCACATACAAGCAGATAAAAACACTTAAAATGACACCAAACGGTGTAAAACACAGCCCGGGGCTAAAGAGTAAGTAGCCGTAACAGCGGTCTGCTACCAAACATAAATCGGTTGTATCAAAGTGAAATTTCAGGACATATATATACATACATATATATATAGCAATGACCAGTATACAAATATGATAGTATCTAACACACGCCTACATGGTGAAGCCAGATACAATACCCAAATTGTATCCACACAAGAACCAAAGAGATGAAGGCATGAGCCGAACCAGGGGACAGGGGATTCAGACTCAAGATGATGGATTCCCTTTAAGACTGAAATTTATACAAGCAGTTAGTAGATTTGTCCTAAATTTTATTTGCGTATAAATACTCCTAGCAAGGAAGTATCAGTGAGAATTCGTTGTCCACAACTCGAAGTAGTGGAGAAAGGTTAAATGGTTTACAAAGCATTTCAGTTCTGTTCTGGCTGCCTATGTGGTTGTCTTGGATTTCCAGCTAGCGAACATGCAAGCTGTCTTTTATAACTGTAATTTCATGCTGAGAGACTCTTTGCTCTTGATTTTCATGAATTTTTAATCAACAAAACAGGCAGGAAATTCAAGCGGACTTGAAATCTCTGTGTCTCCGCTTTCATTTCTCGGATGTAATGCAGTGTATGACGGAGCGCAAGATAACAGCTTTACCATTGAATTTCTCCTTGACTGCACCTGCATGTCAGTGCTCGGTGGGGTATATTTTCTGCACCATATTTACTATAAAATTATTACTTTCTGTTGTGGCTCCTGCCTCCCCGTTAACAGTATATAATGTTATCATATTATAAAGATGATAAAGAATTTTGAAATTGCTTACATTTAAAGGAAACCTGTCAACACATTTCCACAATTACAGCTAGCAACAGGTTTTCATAGAGCGCTATTAACTAGCTGACACCCTTCTGTTAGCTAAAAATTGCTTCCCTTATGTCCACATAAATCAACTTTATTATATTTTATATTTACTTTATATTTGTTATATTACCTGGCATAAGTGGGGGCATTTCCTGCTAAGCAGGCCCCTCCCATCTGCTCCTCCCCATGTCTCATGCCTCTGCTCGGCATGTCATGTGATCAGAGTGATGTAATCAAACGTCCTTTACCCCGTTACATTTTCAACGTCTACCCCATGTATGTATGTGATCATAGAAATATTTATTTTAGGTGGGTTGCATGGCAGGTTCTCTTTAACACTCCAAAAATGGTATTTGGTAACATATTGGGGAAAATTTATTAAGACTGGTTTTACAATTATCCCACTGGATCAATGGCAGCATTATCTATTAAGAGGCTCTGCCCCCTTATTACATCAGCCCCAAACTCTGCCAGTTTGGACATATTTATAACTAATATCCAAATAAATTTTAAATGAGGAGTATTCGGTAAGGAAGGTTTAACCCACTATGAAAAATACAGAAAGACTACAAATCGTGGTTAAAACTTAGCTTTTACTGAAATCGTTTAAAAATGAACAAACAGTAATCTGGCTTCAAAGGAATTGTGAGGACGCACGGTACCCATCTGAAAAAATTAGAGGAAACAAAGCAAGTGTGAGCCTGGTGGTCTCCTTTTACATTTCAGGAGTATTAATGCAGCTTGTACTGAAAGAAGAAGAAAGCTCACCTCTGTGGGCTACACATCTTGATATGTAACTAATTGTAATTACACAATGCATTTCTCCCTTCTAGACTTCCATATTTATATATGGGTCTTTAGCGCACCCCAGTCTTACTTACCTTATCCGCCGGGTACCTTGTCCCCAGAGACGTCCACTACATGTCCGGTGAGGGCATTTCTTGCCCTTTCCGTCTGACCTCAGTGGACGCCTCTGCGCGTGCGCGAACCGCTTACCCGGAGTTCCTGCGGGCAATGTCTTTATTGACATGCGCGCTGGAGCCTCCGGGCGGGCATTAGCATGAGGGCGCTTTCCCTGCCCTCATCGCTTTTCAGGTGCACGCGCACGCCGCACCCGCTGCCGGTCACACTCCCACAACATAGAGTGTGACGCATTGGTAGGGGCGTGGCGTTGGGGGCGGTACTTTTTGACACGCGGTGCGCTTAAATACGAGTCGCACGCCGGATCTGACAGTACCCACTGGTCACTCACTGCGAACGGGGCCGTGTGCACCTGCACCCCCGCAGCATTGCATCGTGTAACTAGCCTTTTTTCCAGGTAATACTGCTACCTATTTGGGTCATTATACTCACACTCCAGTCCTCCGGATGGATATCATTTTTGAGTCTCACCTACTTACCCCTTTTTTCCCCCACTAGGGAAATCTGCACTATTCCTACACACTATGGCTATAGTGTAAGGGATATCTTTACTACCCTAGCACTATTTACCAATGTAGTGTAAGGTAAGAACATATTTTTTGTTACAGGATTTTTATGTTACAGTATATCAGCAATTCTTTCTTTGTTTAACACCTGAATATACATAAGTTACATTGTTTGTCATATTTTCTCCACTAGGGTTTTCCCAACGCTGACCTAATTATCCCCTGATGAGCCCAAAAGGGTGAAACAGGCCCTGTCGGGATTTGGTTGCGCAATTACCCTTAGGACATACTCTTTGCTTTTTGTCTTTAAAGACCATTCAACATACCACTTGTACAAACGTACAATTGACTGGGACGTTACCTCTAGACTAGGTCCATTTATAGGGCTAGATATCTAGGGTAAGGTTCTGGTCGGGGTTCGTGGTCAATTAGGGCCACAACCCCGAGGTTAGGTTTTTAGGGTGTTCTAGAACTTTGACCTAGGGCATTAACAGGGAGAGTGTTAGTCATGTCTGACGCTTGCCTCCTATGCCTCTAGTCACAGCACCCTATTTTTTCCTCCTTTTTCTTTCTACACTCTCTATGGACATAGGGTGCCCGTATTTACCTTATTGACCATTTGTTTGTGGCACCTCTACGGAGTCACATCCGGAAACCTGAGTGTAGATACGAACCTTCCACATATCAAGATGTGTAGCCCACAGAGGTGAGCTTTCTTCTTCTTTCAGTACAAGCTGCATTAATACTCCTGAAATGTAAAAGGAGACCACCAGGCTCACACTTGCTTTGTTTCCTCTAATTTTTTCAGATGGGTACCGTGCGTCCTCACAATTCCTTTGAAGCCAGATTACTGTTCATTCCATATTTATAACTAGTCTGAACTGGCACTGTTTTCTTCCAATGTACGCTGGTTTTCTGGCAGAGACTATAGTAAAACTAGTAGACAGTCACAATAACTAGAAGAAACTCTGTACACTCTGTGGGTAAAGTTCAGTATTTCTATATCTGTGACCAGTTATAGATAAATCTGAAAAAGCAATTTAATATACAGCAGTTTACGGCTGTAATTGACAGTCTCCCGCTGTGGTTATTTCTACAATATCTATTATTTCACACTTGGAGTTGAACCTTCCCCATGACCCTAAGATCCACAGTGGGATTTAGTCAAATGTTAAGAGAACTGAAGCAGTGAATGTTTGCACAGATGTTGCTAGGGTATTTTATCTATCTGAACACTGGCCTCAAAGCAAATGTCAACCCTATACACAGTCACTAAATAATGTGATGGAATAATACCACAACGCCAAAACTACATAAAGTGCTTAACGGAAATCTACCACCAGGATTAAGTATTGTAAACCGGGTACACTTACATGAATGTGTGTGCCCCCTCTGGCAGGATCTGCTCTTCTTTTAGGTTGTTATGTCCTGGTTTTAAAAAAAAGCCTTTTAAAATTTAACAAATGAGCCTGAAGGGCTCTGGGTTCCATAGGTGTTAATGAGTCTGATAGCCCCTCAGACTCATCTGCTTAGTTTACAATAATATATATATACTGTGGTGGATGTAATTTAACTAGTGATGAGCGAGTATACTCGTCCGAACTTGATGCTCGGTCGAGTATTAGCATACTCGGACCGGCTCGTTGCTCGGACGAGTATTTGCCCTGCTCGATAACGAGCATTTAATTAAAAAAAAAGAAGTGAAGAACAATAAAAAAATACAATTAAAACATTTAATTTAATCGTTTAATTGAAGAAAAGAGTGAAATAACACAGTGCAGAATAGATTGCAGATGTTCGGGAACATCTGCGATCTGTTCCGGAGACACGCGTGCAGAACGGTGTTCTCCGCAATAGTATTTGAAGAACAATATGTGTGAAGAACAGCTTGCAGATGTTTCCAAACATCTGCAAGTTGTTCTCTACACATATTGTTCTTCAAATACTATTGTGGAGAACACCGTTCTGCACGCGTGTCTCCGGAACAGATCGCAGATGTTCCCGAACATCTGCAATCTGTTCTGCACTGTGTTATTTCACTGTGCTCGGTCAGTTTGTAATTTTACTGAAAAATGCTCGGGTCTCCCATTGATTTAAATGGGGCTCGTTACTCGAAACGAGCACTCGAGCATTGGGAAATGTTCGGTTCGAGTAACGAGCACCCGAGCATTTTAGTGCTCGCTCATCTCTAAATTTAACCCTTTCACGACTGCCAAACATCCTCATGCACATACACTGTGCCGATAGGACATGCATAGACCCCATGACAGTGGCGTATTAAAACAGCTATCTTCCACACCGCTGCACCGGGGAACAGTTCTGTGTCACATTAAAGATGTCAAACTCGCCTTTAATACTGCACCAAGACTGTGTTTCGGGTTGCCAGGGGATCAGAGAGATCCATTTTTAAAATTACTGTCAGAAATGCATTTTTTATATTCAGTTCCCAATCCCAAGTGTAACTTGTAGTGGAAGAAAAAACATTTCATTAAATGTTGACATATACCAATAGCCAATCTCTAAAGAAACTAGAGTTCTTCTCGCAAAAAGTCCTTGTATCTATAGAAATATTGTTATAGAAATAAATGTATGTAAAAAAAAGAACTGGATTGTGGTAAAAAAGGACATTTGGTACATGCATCCTACATAGCACCGTATAGGGTATAATTACATGGAGAAAACACTAGTCCGAAAAACCAGATGAATTTCATGGCTTTGGAATGAATTGCAAATAGCCGAGGCTACGCAACGAGGTCATAGCAGTTGGTCGTAAAGCTCAACAGGTCCTCAACGGGTCTTCCAACACCAAAATCATGACAATTAGAATATAAGGATTTTTTTCTACATATACAAGAGGTATCAGTTGATTGACCAGGCAGATTTGAGAAGTATTTCCACAATGATCCTGACAAATTTTCTGTGATAGCACCAGAAATAAAAAGTTTTTAAAAACTTTTAAACTTAAAAAAACTTTTAAAAGTGGATTTTCCTAGTATAGGCCATATTCAGTATTGGGAAAAAAAATGTACATATGAATGTAAAATTATGGACTTCTAGATATAAATGAATGAAATAATATAAAGCAGAACCTGGTACAGATGGTTTCTAATAAAACTGACTCGATTAAGATCACAGCCTGCAGAATCCATCTTTTCTCCTCTCTGTACTTATTTGTTGACTGACAACATTGTAATAAAGAGTGTCAGATGTGGGAAGAACAATAACTTTCTATGTGGGCTGATTTCTCATTTGCTATTGTGTTTTCTTCTATGGAGTTTTTATACTGCAGTTTACAGTTTTCCGTTCTGTTCTTTATTATCTGTGTGATGAATGCTTCGGTTTGATGTGTTAGGATGTTAGTACTAATGGATTGTTTTATCACCTAATGTGCATTTTACACGGTGCTTAGGGCCTTCAGACTCTCCTGGAATTGTACATGAATTATAGAAATTTATCAGTGAGCAAAGTATAGGTAACAAGAGAATCTAAGTACTTTGTGCCCCTGTGATATTTTAGGGTGGTTATATATGTGGCCAAAACGTACAAAATACCATTTTGGTAATTGGCATCTAATGTGAAATTTTATTTTATAGTTCATTAATACTAAGTGTCCTATCTGCAGGTATTTATTTTTATTAAGCAAGAGCAGTGTGCATAATGTTATATCTGCAGGCAGTATGTCATACACCAAGAAAAGATGAGTAGATTGCATATAATTGCCTGCATGCAGGCAACATATTATAGAGCAGGAAGAGCTGAGCAGATTATGCATGGTCTCTTATCCGTCATTATCTAACAGCATGTACATTGTCCTATCTGCAGACAGCGTATCTTAGAGAAGAAAAAGCTATGCAGATTGTGTATAGTGCAATATCTGCAGACAGCATGTTATAGATAGAGCAGAAAGAGCTAAGTAGATCATACATAATGCCCTAAATGCAAACAGCATGTTATAGACCAGGAGGCGTTGAGTAGATTACGCATAGTGTCCTATATGACAGCAATGGGGCAGATTTACTTACCCGCGTTGTCCGATGAGGTTTCTGGTCTGCCGGCATTCACTAAGATCGTGCGCCCGATATCCAGCAGGTGTCGCTGCTGCACCGAGGTCCGCCGGAGTTCACCTTCTTCTTCCCGGTGCATGTGAGTGCTTGATCTTGCGGCACAAATCGTTTTTTAACTTCTGCGGTTTTTCAGAATCCTTCGGGTTGTCCAATTTCTGTTGCGTGAAAGCTGGCACCGATGCACCACAATCCGATCGCGTGCACCAAAATCCCGGAGCCATTCGGCGCAAAATGGAAATATTTGGGAAACCCGACGAAAGTGCGGTGTTCGGACCCTTAGTAAATGAGCCCCAATATGTTATAGAACAGGAGGAGCTGAGCAGAATGTACAGAATGTCCTGTGTGCAGGCAGCATGTTATAGAGCAAGAAGAGCAGATTGTACATAGGGTTCTATCTGCAAAGAGCATGTTATAGAGCAGGAAGGGCTGGGCAGATTGTACAGGAATCGTGCTATACAGCATTAGGAGCTGAACAGAATTGGTTGGTTTTTTTTTACTACACAGGCTTCTTGCTCCAGTTTTTTGAAGATTTTCATGTCAGAATTATTATTGGCTTAGACAGCTTGATAAATGCGGCATATGATGTCTGCATGATGACTTTTTGTTGAAAGCTGCAACAAAGAAAAAGTTGCCATGTTTTGTGTAAATCAAAAGTTAAGAAAATTGTGAGACATTTATACACCAGAAAACTGATGTACCTACAATGATCTATTCCCCCCATGTTGTGTGTTGATGAATGAGTTGGAACTGATCAAATCAATCATGATAGGTAATTGTCAACTACTGTAACTCTACTTATCCTGAAAAGGCTGGCAATCACTGGGTAGTCCCGCCCACTGGACACCTAATCATAGAAAAAGCTGGTGTTTTAAGAAATAAAATAATATTTACTCTGAATATGTTTTACCAAACTGCAGGCAGACCACTGGTGATATACAAGATACATTTTATGTTTGTTCTTAAGTTGAATTAGTATGTAAGTCAGGACAGGTTTGTTTTGTAAGTGTGAATTATGCTTCATTAGAGACACCTTTGATAACTCTAAGGGCTCTTTCAAATTGGCTTTGCTTCTCATGTCTATGGTTCAGTAATTTCTTTGGATGTGTCATAAAGCCATTGATTTCTATTGGTGTTTTCACATTGTCCTGTATTTTCACTGATCCCATGTCCTATTTTTTTTCACGGATGAAAAATTATGAAACTGAGTTTTTTTTTTCATTGCTGAGGCTTACAAAAAAGGTGTGATGTTTTCAAAGCAATGTTAAGCCTTTGGGTCTTTTTGGCAGACACTGAGACAAAACAGAAGAAAAACAGAGACACAATAGAGCCAAAATGAAGACAAAATGGAGACACAACGGAGACACAACACAGACAAAACAGAGCCAAAATGAAGACAAAACGGAGACACAATTGAGACAAAATGGAGACAAAACGAAGACACAACAGAGACAAAATGGAGACAAAATGGAGACCAATTGAAGAAAAAATGGAGACACAACGGAGACAAAACGGAGACAAGGCGGAGACACAACGGAAACACAACGAAAACACAGTGGAGACACAACGGAGACAAAACGGATACACTATGGAGACACAATGGAAATAAAACAGAGACAAAATGAAGACAAAACGAAGACACAACTGAGACAACTCGGAGATAAAATGAAAACAAAGCGGAAGTGAGAACGGAGATAAAACTGATCAGTTGTAAAACACATACACAGCACCAACACCGGTGTGAGAGAGCCCTCATATTTGATCATTGCAGCCTGTGACGAAAATTCTATAATCATCAGAGGTCACAGTGGGCACAGATGTTCGTCTGTAACTAGGGGTCGTCTGTAAGTTTGTATTCTTAAATCGCTGTATACTGTCTGTGTACGTCCATCTGCTGTAATATAACATGATACCAATACAGTACTAACAAAGTTCTAATAAGACAGATAAAACAGGCCTTCTCCGGCTTAACAACATAAGTCAATGGTATTACAAAGGTTTCCATAGTACATCATGAAATTGAAACAAACTTGTCATCCTTATAATTAACCTATTGCCCAGGTGACAAGAGATCCCTCGAAATGGTTACATTGTATCTACAGTGACGAGTCCACAGGACTAGAATAATAGGACCAACTTGTTTATTTATAAATTCATATGTGCCATACGGCTTCACTGCCTCCTCTTCTCTTCAATGAATATTTGCATTGTAAGGGACATTGAAATTCATTACTTATGAGCCCTAATAACAGCTAATTGAAAGCAGCCCTGACAGGCCTGTGAAGTTTAGTTGATTATTCTATGTATTTTTGCTTGCTAGCTGTCAAGGTGTCACAATTTAATTAAATGTTAGGAGCGAATGACTCAAAAGCTGAGATTGTTCGAGGGGGAGGAGGTTTTTTTTTATTTTTTTGCTAAACAAAGAAACATTTTCTCATTTTTTACCTCCTTACTTAATGCAGACAGACATAGAACGACGCATCGAGCTTGTTTATGTCACCACAGGTTGCTGCAAGCGAGAGATGAAATCTAATCTGCTTTTAGATTAAGGATTTGGGATGTGTGCGGGTAATTCTTTTTACGGCGCCTAATCAATGGTGAATGGTTAATGGATAGCGGAAAGATTTTATTAAAATTTTCCATTATCATTCATGGAAAAGGATTTCTATGTTTTGCTTCTTTTTGAGCTTAACGCAACGTTTTTAAAAAATTAAAGTGCCACAAAAATACGAAACTTCAAAAAGAGATGAGTTCTTAAAAAAAAAAATATCCAGAAAAGAATGGCACTGAAATAGTTAATGATTAGTGGTCCCCAATTAGAGGACTTTTATTGGGGAATCCAACTCTTTTCATTCTTTAGTATGTGTTACTCAACTGATTTCTTATAGGATTTTTTTTCTCTCTAGCCCCCACAATTTCCAAAAAAAATGGTGCCATTACTAAGACCTTCTAGATTCTGTTGAATGGTCTAGGGCTGCAGAAGTCAACTTGGGACCATCCATTAAACAGTATAATTACCAAACCTGGATAGAATACTTTGTGCTTCAACTAATGGGATAGGAAATGTTATAATTGCATTATAATTCTTAAAGTGAACCTGTTACAAATGTTTTTCATAAAATCAGGTATTGACAGGTTCCCATAGAGCACTAACAGCACAAGGGCACCCTTCCTTTTCCCTAGAAAAACCTCACCTCAAAATCTGGTAAAATGAACTTTTGTTATCTACCAGGTATCCAGGCAAACAAGCCAGTGAGTCCGATGGGCAATCTTCTCCTCCTGTGAGCACTACAGAGTTTGTGTATCACTCACTGCTTAGCAGTTGTGGGTGATTGGAAAGGGTTCATGGGATGAGCCCTCTCTATAGCCAGGGAACATTTTCTGTATATTGCAGCAAACACCCACTGGTAACACCGGCGATTGGTACTAGCATCGGTCACTGCTGTTAACCCTTCGATCGCCAATGGCAAAGCTTTATCACAAGAGATTTTAATTTTTATAAATCTATGAAACTACTACAAAATCTAAATAAAATCCAAGCTCACAAAAAAATGGGGCAAATGTATTTTCACCAATTTCATTGCATTTGGAATTTTTTTCCAGCTTCCCAGTACATGGCCCTGGAATATGAAGTGCAATTTGTTGCACGGAAAATAAGCCCTCACACAGCTCTTTACATGGAAAAATAAAAAAGGTTATGGATTTTTGAAGGTGGGCAGTAAAAAATAAAAAAATGCAAAAACAAAAAAGAGCCTGGTCGTCAAGGGGCTAAAATTATTCAAATGAGAGTTAGGGGCTCCTGTTTGCATCACAGGAGCCCCTGCTAGCTCCATAGTCTGATAATTATTCACGCCTCAATTCGCCCTTTGTAGAAGGGGAGGGAGGAGGCAGGTAGAAACGTTGAATGGAGGCTCATCTGCATAATATTAAAAGATGTTTTTCTCACAAACTAAGCTATTAGACGTAAAAAGAAGAATGGATCCGGTTTCTGGAGGCACGTGTCAGCTTAGAAGCACTACATCCATGTAGTAGAATTCCTTTAAAGTTCTATTCAAATAGAAGCCTAAACAAAATGGGCTTCAAGCACAAATAAAGAATTTATTGCATTTCATCCAGTTCTGGAATACATCTCTTGGTCTTGTAACAAAAATTCTCAGGTCAAGATATGATTCAGCTTTACAGCTGCAACTGTGACCCCAGAAACTGGTGAGCCGACATTTCGCTAGTTTCAAAAAGAAACATCAAGAGCATCTTATAACCTTATAGTGCTGGCCCAGAGGAAAGCAAAATAGATCAATGATAAAGATGCCATTAGGTCAATAATAGGGAGGAATGTATTCCTTCTTATCTCCAGATGTGGCAATCAGATACCTTTAGATCAATGTAAAATCGAGTTCCCATAACTTGAGTTGTTGATGCCTTATATGAAAGTAAAGAGTCTCATTTGTGCTCTGAATTTATTGATAGTATTTAGAGATGAGCGAGTATACTCGTCCGAGTATACTTCTCGGTCGAGTATTAGCATACTCCGACCGGCTCGTTACTCGGACGAGTATCTCGCCGGCTCCAGATTGAGCATTAAATTAAGTGAAGAACAGTATTTTTATTACATAATAAAAAATTCCAGATGTTTACTGATGTTTGCTTGTAAGAACACATTGAAATAACACTATTCTTCACTTTGCAGGTGTGCGCGCGTGTGTCTCCCGCTAAGTTAGGAGATGTTCGGAACATCTGGAATGTGAAGAATAGTGTTCTTTCAATGTGTTCTGCACTTAAATGGTCCTCTATTCACTGTTTTTAATGTTTTAATTCTATTCTTCACTTTGCAGCTGTGCGCGCGTATCTCCGAACCTATCGGGAGACACGCGTGCACACCTGCAATGTGAAGAATAGAATTAAAACATTAAAAACAGTGAATAAAGGACCATTTAAGTGCAGAACACATTGAAAGAACATCATTCTTCACATTCCAGATGTTCTGAACATCTCCTAACTTAGCGGGAGACACGGGAGAACACCTGCAAAGTGAAGAATAGTGTTATTTCAATGTGTTCTTACAAGCAAAACATCAGTAAACATCTGGAATATTTTATTATGCACTGTTCTTTTAATGTTCTCTTTTACTAAAAAAATGCTCGGGTCTCCCATTGACTTTAATGGGGTTCGTTATTCGATACGAGCACCCGAGCATCGGGAAAAGCTTGTATTGAATAACGAGCACCCAAGCATTTTAGTGCTCGCTCGTGTCTAATAGTATTATATAAAAATGCTCCCTGCGGGTAAGGCAATGTATAGAATTTTATAGAATGTCCTCATGATCTTATGTCATACTGCTGGCATATAGGACATTGTACAACCTGCACAGCTCCTACTTTGTACATAGTGTCCTATCTGAAGGCAACATATTATAATCTGCTCAGCTCCTTCTACTTTATAAAATGTTGCCTGAAGGTAGGACAATATGTACAATCTGCTCAGCTCCTTCTACTTTATAAAATGTTTCCTGCATATAGGACACTGTACAATCTACTCAGCTCCTTCTTCTTTATAATATGCTGCATGCAGATAGGACAATATGTACAATCTGTTCAGCTCCTTCTACTTTATAACATGTTTCCTGCAGATAGGACACTATGTACAATCTGCTCAGCTCCTTCTTCTTTATAACATGTTGCCTGCAGATAGGACACTATATACAATCTGCTCAGCTCCTCCTGCTCTATGAGATGCTGCCTGGAAATAAAGCACTGTGCAGTCTGCTCAGCTCCTCCTGCTGTAACATTCTAACATTCTGTTTGTACATAAGAAAGTATGATCTTATCAAGCCCAAGCTTTTCAAGTCCCACAGAGCTACATTATATTGGTCCTCTCAATTCAAATTCTAACCCCAGCACAATCTTCACATATTTTTCTTGCACCCCTCTCCTGTACTCCTCTAACCAACCAACACAATGGGGGTCATTTACTAAGGGCGATTCGCGTTTTCCCGACGCGTTACCTGAATATTTCTGATTTGCGCCGATTTTCCCTGAATTGGCCCGGGTTTTTGGTGCACACGAATGGATTGTGGTGCATCGGCGTCGGCATGCACGCGACGGAAATGGGGGGGGGGGGGCGTTTTTTTTTTTTTTTTTAAAGTGTCGCTGGACACGCGCTTACCTTCACCAAGTATAGCATTGTGAACTCCAGAAGGCCTCAGCGGACTTCAGCGCAGCAGCAACACCTGGTGAACATCAGAGGAACTACCTTAGTGAATCGCCGGAAGACCTGAATCCACCGCAGAAAACGTGCTGGATCGCGAATGGACCCGGTAAATAAATCTGCCCCTATATCTTAATGTCTTGCAAATATCCCTATTGTTTTGTCCAATCCTATCCCCTACTCTGTTGTGAAATTTTTGGATTCTTTGTCCATTCCCATCCACACTACATGTAAATGTATTATTTCACAGTAGTCTCCCAGATATGGCCATATTAATTGGAACTTGCCATCAAGGAGGTAATTTTTACCTGAAGACATGTTCCAATAGCCTATGGCATGTTAATTTCAAAGATAAATCCAATGCTTTTTAGTTTATTATTTTGCATTATTTTGCTCCCTGCCAGCAGCATCTGGTGAGTCCCGGGAAAGGGGGGGGCATTCAAATTCACAAGTCATCTTCTCCTCAATCCCTTATCACAAAGGAGCAGAGGCAAGGCTGTGGGAGGTCGAGGTAGGGCCATGAGTTAGGAGGAGGGGGACTTAAGGAGAAGTGCTATTTAAAATGATTCCGCCTCCCCTCTGGGATTCACCACACGGTGCTTGAAGGGAGCCAGATAATGTTAATTGTTAATAAGTTAATTGATTAAAATTCACTGGATTTATTCATATTGTTGACAAAAACATGTCATTAGCTATTGTAATCAGTCTTCACGTAAAAATGACATCCTTGATGATAGATTCCCTTTAAAAATGGATTTAACAGAACATTTTACATTGGAAATTAGGAAATATAATGCAGAACAGAAGATACAATTAGATTAAGGCATAATTACATTGAGAAATTACCATTTGTAAATGTTTATGCTTTTAAATGAGCTCAGAAAAGATAAAAGACAATAAATCAGTCAAAGGAAAGCATGATTAATTAAATGCTTCAAAAAAGAGACAAAGCGAGTCGTGTGTTAAGAAAAGATGCACAAAAGAATTAGTAAAAAACAAAAAGTTCATACAGATCTCAGGCAACAAGATTCCCCGTATGTTTGTTTTATTGAAATACAATTAAATTGTGTTGTGATTAAACGTTTTATTAAAAAAGCATAAACCTTGCAGATATCATTTGTCATTACATTTTTTAATGTAAAATTTAAGTTTAAAAAACAGGATAAAGATAGTGTGTTTAATTTACAATCTTTTATTCTGCTGGTAGATGTCTTTAATTGGGTTTGCCCATGAAAGAAAATTCTCAAATTTCAATCTTCTAGTGATGTTTACAAAAGAAAGATATTTTTTAACCCTTACTTTACAGTTTTATTTCTGTTTTAGCTACTATAATTCAGTTATGGTCACTGTAAAATTCCAGAGTGTGGGCGAGAACTCTCTAAGAAGACACTTCATAATTCCTCTAGTTTTGTGTGCTGTGTGCTAACAATGTGTTTAGATTATTAAGGTCCAGGTTTATGTACACTTTCATTTAGCTTCTGAACATGGTACTAGTATCTGACACATAGAAAGAGAGATGAGACAGATCAGAGATGAGGAGATCCATGAGATGTATATAAAATTCTCAGCTACACATACACACTGTCAGAACTGATGTGCCTCCCTCTCCCCTTGATAAAGATCTTATCTGCCTGTAGCTTGTAGCTTGTAGCTTTACTCTCCTCATGATGCTGCTGCTGTTTGCCAGCAGGTAGGCAGTGTGTGTGTGAGCTCATCCTGGTATGCAGGAGTGGGGGCTAGAGGCAGAGATGAGCTCAGTGAACCGTCAGATAGAAGAACAAGATGGCTGCCAACCCTAAACTTAGAAGACACAGGGTCAGTTCGGTAGGGATCCACCAAAATAGTGTACACCAGGACTGATAGAGTCAGGTTGGAATTAAATCAGTGAAATACTATATTTTTTTGTTAATAACAGTGAGTTAAAGACATCAGAGTCCTACTTCTCTTTGCAGTATAACCAATGCTGAAAAAGCTATAGAAATCTATAATTATCTCTAACAGAAGCCTCAAATTTTCCTATCCATGTAACCCAAAATTCAGGGAAGAAATGTGAGCTCTGTACTTCACTGGTCCTCTGGTGGGCACAGGTTCCAACTGAATACTGAAGAACATATACAGCAAAATACAACATATATTGGGGGCTTATAGGTTATATGATGAAGGGAGGGTTCCAGAATAATAGTCACCATGAAAGTGGTGTCTGAAAGGATTTTAAGGTGCCCTACACAATACCTGCTTTAGCCTGCGGGGGATTTAGGAGGTGGAAGACTCCCTTTAAATGACTGCGGATTAAGGATGAACAAACTTACATCTACAACTCCAACTTTTTCAAGTAAAATTGGTAAAGATAAAAGATTATAATATCTTATTTTAAGTTCTAGTGTCTAAAATTGTGTTATGCTCTGGGGCAAAGTGTTTACCTGGTTTGTAATAAGCCAGATGGTTGTGCCTAGAGCACACGGAAAGTGAGTATTTAACTACTACAGTAACGTATTAGTTGTCGTTGTGTATTCTTGTCATACAGTTCATCGTTAGAATCCTCTGAGGGATATTAAGTGAGAGCTGGTTAATCTGACAGCACTAATAGGAATCCACAGACAATATTTATTCTCTACAGATCTTGGCTCAAGCCCCTATATGAGCTTATTAGGATTCCATCGCAGACAGTGCCCGGGCAGTAACTGTCATTGGCATCGCAACACAGCAGTTACATTAACTTTTAATAGAGTCCATGCTGTCACCGTGATGTATGAGTGCACTGTAAGGGAAGCGACACCTGATTTTATGTAGATAATTTTACTAAGGCCATACGCATCCAAAATAGAACTATGTAAAACAGGCATTATTAAATGCAAATGTAAAATAACTTTATAGTTTAAGAGGACATGAAAGCGACAAAAAAGTGATAAAACCTGTTGTTGGGAGATGAGGATAACACCTAAAATTGCTTTGGTAATTGCACCCTGTCAAGAGAAGTTTGTTACAGCAAATTGTTGAAGAGGAAGTAGGGCTCACTACAATGACCATATTTGCCCCATACAGCTGATTTGTTGGGTGTTTGATGCTAGACCCTCGCTCATCTGATATTTCTCCCCTCTCCTAAGAATCAGTTAATAACACTGAAATACCATTTTAAGAATTGAGGCTCAATACCTGATTCTACCATCTAAGGCACACATGATAAACCAGGGGCACTTACTCATATATCCACGCACTGTAACTGTGTTAATCTTCTTATAATGGTTATCCATGGCCTCCTTTCTTCAAAAACTGTGCTATTATTGGGGCTCTGTAAGGCATTGCCAGAGCCCCTTTTTGATGAAGCTTCACTGATTGTTACAGTTTGCAAGGCACACTTCCACCTCCCACTGTGTGAGATCAAATCAGGCTTAGTGAGGGTCAAAGTGAGGGAGTAGGGGGAAGAAAGCGTGAAAACCTGTGAAGCTACAGCAAAAAGGAGCTCTGGTAACATCCCCAAGAGCCCCTCAGGCTCATTAGCATAGTTTTAAATGTTGATTTTATAAGAAAGAAGGCCATGGATAACAAATATAAGAAGATGACAACATACATGGTTGTCTGGGTGTATGAGTAAGTCTATCTGGTTTATAAAGTTTGTTTTTCATGATAGATTTCCTTTAAGTAGTTTTTTTTAGGTATTGAGCCCCAATTCTTAAACTGGTATTTCAGTATTATTAACTGATTCTTAAGAGAGGTGAGCAATATCAGACAAGCAAGGGTCTGGCACCAGACACCCAATGAATGAGCTGTATGGAGCACTGGTTATTACAGTGACCCCTACTTTGTCTTCGACCCATGTTGTCAAGTTGATTCGTCACATAACCTTATTCTATATATAGTATATGGTACTTTGCTCTACATGTAGTGAACAGAATGTACCCTGTGTATTAATGCAGAAGTCTCTTGATCAGTAGGAGTACTTGGTATAGGTTACTCATCAGATTTCGAGCATGTTAAGTAACTATATAGACAAACACACCATTTTTTTCTACTTTTCCATGCTATATTTCAGTTCTAGCACATTGACTGTGGTAATTATCACATTAATCAAAAATGGGGGATACATTTCTGATCATTGCGATGACAAAAGCATGGGTCCAAAAGTGTCATCTAGTGTCCTAAATAAATGGAGCAATACTCTCATAGGTGTGTATCAAGCACTGGTCAGCAATACTTAGCAGTGATCTATTCACATGGAGCACTTCGGACAATGCTATGCCCCTTTCTTGATTGCAATAGGTTCCAGCTGCCAGATCCTCAGTGATCAAACATTTTACTCTCAGTGTCAATAGAGGCATGAGCCCTTTAATTATGGAAAAATATATTCTATACAATAATTTGGCTTCATGGGTAAAATTCCCTTGCTCTGTTCTCTCCCAGACTAGCTTTGACTCATTTTAAGACTAGACCTAGAGAACGAGGAGGCGATGTTATATGGTTGTCATCATATGTAACATACAGAAAGGATCTATGTTAACACAAAGAAATAAGAGTACCAAAGAGTCAGTAATCAGAACTTTTACCATTAATGTCAATAGAGGCATGAGCCCTTTAATTATGGAAAAGTATCTGCTATACATCTGCTATGCAGAATCTGAACCAGTGGAGAACTTCGGGGCAACTCGGCAGTATGTGAAAGCTGGGTTCCTGCAGTAACAGCTAGGATTGCGACTATCAACAATAGTATTTCAACGGTATTGGTGTCCAATATTGTTAAGAAATGTAGGGTGAATTATGGATTATTATTGTATCTCCCCTACAGGAGGTATTGTGGGGCCTACAGCATGAGCTCTCATAGTTGTCATGCCACCACTGGTCTAGGATAGTGCATCCAAGAGAACTGGTGCAGCTCGTTAAAGTTCTTAGAGACAGGAATGAGGGGTTGAAATTATAATGTATGGAAGACCTTTAAAAAATGTAGACAATAGGAAGCAGGAATGAAGAATGAACTATTGAAACATGTAGTCCTGTGGAGAGCTTTGTGGTTGAGAAAGAGAAGGCCAGATAATATTCTACAGTGAACAGGCAACCAATGGAAAGTCAACTAGAGCAAAGTCCTGAGAGTAGCAGGATACAACCTGTAGCTCTATTGAAATCAATCCAATAGGTTTTTCTCCACATTATCATCTTCAAAAACATCTATAGATATCTCCACACAATCCTGAGCTATATGGGTGATTTCTAGTAGCGTGATCTTAAAACTGAAATGTCTCCTCGCCATTACAGCGTCCTAGGAGTTTAATTACACTCGGTGGGTAACTTATGATTGCATTATAATTTGGAGCAGTATGCTACATTTTGCAATCAAGAATACAGCAGGTGGTATGACATAGAGTATAATAATGTCCAGAATTGAAATTCATCAGTATTGATTTTTTGTTATGTGATCATACTATTAGTAATTACCTATGTAGCTCCAGGCTTAAAGGTAAAGTATAGTCATTACATTTTCCCTCCTTGCGCTCTTATTTGTAAGAGAAGACAATCACAGAGCAAATGATATTGCAACAGATGAGCTCTTAGAGAAAAAATTCACATGGCAAAAAATACTGATAATTATCTCTTTAGGAGTAGCAACAATTTATGATAGGTACAAGGGCCCAATTTCTATAATGCTGAAACTGATTTATAGAATTTAGTGGTTCCACCTGGACCCAGACTATATCACATCCATCCCCCTACACCTATCAAGAATCAGTTTTTGTTCAAAATAGCCTTCAATTCAAGTTCTCTACATTTTAGTTGAGTTTAGTTGAGTTGAGACCACTCACTCATATAGAAATTGTGACGCAGTTGTTACACTGAGCATTAGAGATGAGTGGACCCAAACTTGGTCTTTGATGCAAGTATTAATCTCATTTCACCCCATGAAGATCCTTAGTAGAGATGAGCAGAATTGCTTTTTAAGTTTGGGTCTGGAGTTCGGATGCATTCTTTGCAACCCGGACATAGAGTCCGTTTGGTGGCTGGATATTGCCAGATTGCAGCCAATCTGGCAAATTGACTCCCCTAACTACTAGCGATGGGTGCCCCTTCCAATCTGGCAATTCACCCTGGTGGCGGAGAACGCACCAAAACCATGGACCCAAACTTAGAAAAAGCAATTCCGCTCATCTCTTCATGTGGTGAACATCCCCAGTTGGGTCCACTCATCTCTAATCCTCAGTGTAACAACTGCCTCATAATTTCGATATGAGTGAGGAAGACATGACGGTGGTCTGGGTGTTCTCAGAAAAAAATACTTGCATCAAAAAACATATGGAAAATCTGCACAAGACTGTGTGGATTATTAATACGGACCATAAGCAGATTTCAGTGTAGACTTCAAAGTCATTATTGACTAACTGAAAATCGATCTCATTTTTGCTGCAGAAAATTGATTAAAGACAAATAACAAATCCATACCAAATATTAATTTCTGTGTCATTGGCACCATGTTCATGAGATTTTGTAAACCCTATAGAGATTAATGGTTCTTCAGTGTGATGTGTATTGTCTACGTTATCAGCATCATTTGCAGACAGCCAAAGGAAGTGTCTTCACCAGAGACCGCTCACCTCTCCACGGGTGATGTGTTGTCTTGAAGCTCAACTCATTGACAGGTCTAATAATGTTTATTGAAGTCAATTTTTTATCGAGCTGTGATTTCAGGAGTTGGGAATAATTTAGCGTTTTTCTTATTTTTCTTAATTTTGGTCCCAAGAGGTTTTTTTTCCTTATTTTACTTGTGGTTGCTTTAGTTTTGCTCCTCTTTATTTGAACTTGTAAACCGCATTCCAAATGTAACGTTTGGCTAAAGTACAGAAACTTTATGCGCAACCCTTTATCACTGGGATACAATGAAACAGGAAGCTGCAATTGCTGGGAAAATAATAGTAAAAAAACTAAATGTGCAAAAGGAATGTAAACAAATGAACTCTGGATGGCTGTAGCTTCCTTCATATCCATCATCAGTCCATTAGATGCTCTCCTACATACCTCCGCTGCATCCATACATGTGCAGACCATTAATTCATAATGTTCTCAAAACTCATGGGCATTGCTGAATGTAGCAAATAAAAGAAGAGAATACTAAAAAGGTCAAGTTGTGGCCATGTATAATCAAAATTGCTGGAACAAATTGTCCATTAAAGTTGAATATCTAATTTTCCTGACAGATCTGCTAACAAAAATAAGACACGGCATGAAATTAGTCATCTGACCAACACAAACTCTATAACAATTATGGGATAGTGGAAAATTAAATCTCCCTTCCTCTCCCTGACAAGGTTATGATAAATAGTGAATGAGGAATTGATTAAGGAACTGCTAGAATCCTATTTATTTTTAACAACATCATATTTGTATCTATGTGATTTCTATATAGATTTTTAGTTTTTTTGGGGAACAGTATAATTGGTCTATAATTTCTTCAAAAAATTGATTATTTTATTATTGAAATTGTGGACTTTTTAGTTCACAGGTCTAGCAGACTACAAAAGAAAAGGTATATGTGTCAGATTATGGAATTATACCACTATAATATGTCCTTAACCACTTCCTTACCAGGTTCGTTTCCATTTTTCCATTTCCGCTTTTTACTCTCCTGTTTTCACCATATTTGTTTTTTATTTTTCCATTTACAGAGATACATTTAACAGGGCAGACACCTGTTAAATACCTGTCAACACTTCGACGAAAATGCGATCCATTGTACTTTTTAGTTGCACCATTTTAGATTTTGGTCATTGTACAAGGAAGCTGGAAAAAAATTCCAAACATAGTAGAATTGATAAAAGAACACACTTGTGCCATATTCCTATGTGCTTTGTTCTTTATTTTTTTCCAGTGCAGTCCAAATAAAATCTCCTCTTTATTAATCGGATCAGTAAGATCAAGGAGATATCAAATATATATAGGTTTTATTATGTATTCATTTTAAAATATAATTCTGTGTAAGGTGTCATTTTTTGCAGAACAAGCAGATGTTTTTAATTAATACAATTTAGGGGATTCCACCACTTTTTAAACACGTTTAGTTCAAATTTGATGGTTTGCAAAATGGCATAAAAGTGATAATTCAGACGTTTGGGCGCTATTTTATATTTTGAAAGATTGAAAATTATGATTTCTTTTATTTATTTATTTATTTTTGTATGTGTTCTAGGGATAGGGAGATGTGATTTGAATTTTTTTTATTACTGGCATTTAATGATGGTGTTGCCAAGGTAAACCACTGTTAGGTGCTCCTGTCGGGTGCGACTGTGGCACCTAACAGGTTAACTGCCATAATCAGTGCCAGCACGGGCCACATCAGTTACTGACACTCACAGCATATGGAGAGGGATCCATACTTTAGCCAAATACATTTAGCCCTTACTGCTGTACTATGTATATAGTTGTACAGCAGTAAGGAAGTGATTAATTTACCTGCCATATGTATGTTAGAAAGACATTGATTTAATTTCTAGTCTGTTACCATAGAGATCTGCATAGAGGGCATGAATATATATATATATATATATATATATATATATATATACACTCAACAGCCACTTTATTAGGTACACCTGTCCAACAGTAAAAGATTGGAAAAACGTCTGATGAGTCTCGATTTCTGCTGCGACATTTGGATGGTAGGGTCAGAATTTGGCGTCAACAACATGAAAGCATGGATCCATCCTGCCTTGTATCAACGGTTCAGGCTGGTGGTGGTGGTGTCATGGTGTGGGGAATATTTTCTTGGCACTCTTTGGGCCCCTTGGTACCAATTGAGCATCGTTGCAACGCTACAGCCTACCTGAGTATTGTTGCTGACCATGTCCATCCCTTAATGACCACAATGTACCCAACATCTGATGGCTACTTTCAGCAGGATAATGCGCCATGTCATAAAGCTGGAATCATCTCAGACTGGTTTCTTGAACATGACAATGAGGTCCCTGTACTCAAATGGCCTCCACAGTCACCAGATCTCAATCCAATAGAGCATCTTTGGGATGTGGTGGAACGGGAGTTTCGCATCATGGATGTGCAGCCGACAAATCTGCGGCAACTGTGTGATGCCATCATGTCAATATGGACCAAAATCTCTGAGGAATGCTTCCAGCACCTTGTTGAATCTATGCCACGAAGAATTGAGGCAGTTCTGAAGGCAAAAGGGGGTCCAACCCGTTACTAGCATGGTGTACATAATAAAGTGGCCGGTGAGTATATATATATATATATATATATATATATATATATATATATATATATATTTTTTTTTTTTTTTTTAACTTTGACTTATTGGAGATATAATAGAATGTAGTTGCAAATCATTAATTGCATCATTAAAAAAATATAAAATTTAACTATTGCTCCCTGAGAGCTGCTGGTAAATTCTAATCCTCAACTTTCATTCTGTAAGGTTTGCCAAAATTATAGAGGAGCCTAAAGTTGCCCGAATACATTCACTCAGCCTTGACTGAACTTTTAAGCAGCACTACAGCAGGTCACACTCTAGAAACTTAAAAATGTGCCATACAATATGTAACCAATGGTCATCTTATAAATTTTCCATTTACTGAGGGCCCGAATCCCGTTTTTCCGTTTTTGCGACGATTTTCTCTGAATTGGCCTGGGTTTTTGGCGCACGCGATCGGATCGTGGCGCATCGGTGCCGGCGTGCACGCGACGGAAATTGGGGGCGTCGCCGAACAAAAACCTGACGGATTCAGAGAAGCCGCCACATTAAAAAAAAAAGTGTCGCTGGACACGCACTTACCTGCACTCGACCCGACTTGGTGAAGTCCAGTGAACTCCGATGAACTTCAGCGCAGCAGCGACACCAAGTGGACGTCAGAGGAACTGCCTTAGTGAATCGCCGAAAGACCCGAATCCTCCACACAGAACGCGCCGCTGGATCGTGACAGGACCGGGTAAGTAAATCTGCCCCACTATGATGCAAAATGGAAACTGCAAGCTCCATGATAATATATATATATATATATAGATATATATATATATATATATATATATATTCTTCACTTATTTGTTTGCTTCTCCCCTTGCTGTGTATATCCAGGATGCGAGTCTTTTAAAAACATACGTGTCAAAATTTCCATTTCTTAAAATGACTTGAGATGTTTACACCTGCCATTGCAGCCTTGAAGAGAAGGATCTGTCTTTTCAAAGACGACAGGCTTTGCTTCCATCTCTGCACTTCTAAGTTGAAGCATAGACATTGCAAACACAAAATGCTTTCTTCCTGCCAGTAAGGAATGTAAAGCTACCGTGCTGGGGTTGGGGTGAGAGAACTCAGTTGTAGAAAAAAAATTATATGTTAAAATAGTAATTATATGTTTGCAGATATAACACATTGGGGCTTATTTACTAAGGGTCACACTTTCATCAGAATGTTTGCGAGTTTTGGGATTTGAGCAGCTTTGACAGGTATTTAACAGGGGTTTGTTTGCGCTGGGATTGTGTTGCACGCAATCGGACTGTGGAGCAGCTGGGCTGGCTTTCATGTGACAGATATTGGAGGGGGGGGCTACCGCCAAATGATCCAACTGATTCGGACTGAGCGCGGGATTTAGCTTTCAAATTGTGTTGAAAGACAATGCACTTACTTGCACCAGGAGGAGGAAGGTGTCTCTGGTGGACTTGAGTGGGGAAGCGACACATGCAGGATATCGGACAAGTGATCTTAGTGAATTGGCGGACAATGCACTTTAGGTGAAGTCCAAGGAACAGGCAAGTAGATCTCCACCATTGCCTTGAAATTCAAAATCACAGAGTATTTTATTCCAATATATGTGTTTTCGGAATCATAGCTGTGAGGTTCATATGGATACTATAGAAGGCCTCCTCTTCTGGGGCTCTCTACCAGCCAGAGTGAAGAACTACTACCTTAGTGCTGTTCCCACTCCTTCAAATTCAGCCTTTCCATGTAACTTTAGAAAAGGTTCCATGTATTAGTATATGTCAAACTAATAGATGAATAAGTTCCATGCCACCATACAAATCTACCTACATCCAATCAAAATACTGTAAAATCTTGATACAGATGAGTCTTTCTTTACCATCATTCTTGGCTGGACACAAATGTATCACAAGTTAATTGAAGGTTTTCCCAACACAAAGACACAATCTCACAAGACATTAAGACAAATATATACACTAATTGGGAGTGGTTATGGTAAATATAGTAAAGGGCTCCAGTGCCAGTTTACCAGTGCTGGGTGGCACCACCCTTTCCCAGTCCAGTGTGTGGCCTTGTACGGCCAACTCGTGGAGGTGGCATAATGAGGGAAATTGTAGAAGTTCCTATGCCATTACAAAGCTTTTCTGTTGTGTCTATCTTTGACCACCAGGTAGTGGGGGTGGTTATGTATGCATTGACAGCCTTTGAATGTTTTTATAAGCATGTGTTGGTTTTATGGGAAATTGAAGACAAAGTGGAGATCACTATGGATATAAAGCTGTTATTTACTAATTGAAATAACATTTCACTGTTATGAGTCCAGTAGGTTGTCCTGCACAGTCATTGGTGGACATTAAACATGACGTTTCCGCCAGCTTCATGGCGCACTCAACACATGTTTTGCTTTCCAACCTATTTATTAACTGGCGGTGCCAGAAAAAGTTACTTTTTCCACCTGCTCCGACCCGTCTCTGAAAAGGGCCGACACAATTTATATGTGTTGTAGCCATTTTTGGGTGCTGTACACTGGTGGAAAGTAGACCAAAAGAAATTTGGTTTAGCAGGGACATAAAACCTCAGCTTACACTAGTGTACCCAGACTACAGCGAACTTGCTTTTGAAAAGTGGAGTTTAAATCAAATTACGTTGCACTGCAATTGTTATAATAGATTTTGGATTAATTGTACATGAGTCTATAAAATGAAGAGGGCTGTTAAAAACACTCATCCATTAGGATCTCTGCTGCCTGTCTTTCTGGTGTCCAATTCCGACTGGGCAAGCTGTTGGATGAGGTCAGCCACTGATGCATTGCCACAGCAGCCATTGCTTCACTCTAGGGCAGCGCTCTCAGGCGGTTCTCCGACTGCTAGACACATTTCTGGTACTGGGGACAGATTTTTGTAAAAATGGACTTGGCGCCAGAAATATATCTGCACAGCAACACAATATTTAATATGTATCTCCTTTCCAAGAGCAAGTCGTTAGCCAAGCCATTGCAGACACCAACACACTGGGTCAGATTTATCAAGTGTCTGAAAGTCAGAATATTTCTAGTTCACCATGGCAACCAATCACAGCTCAGCTTTCATTTTACCAGTGCTCATGAATATTTTAAAGGGGAGCTGTGATTGGTTGCATGGGCAACTAGAAATATTCTTGATAAATCTGCCCCTTTATGTCCCAGATTGACTATTTCTGTAGGACTACACACTGGTCTCTGTAGCTCATATTAAGTCAGAACTTAAATCTGCAAATTAAAAGTTATATTTAAGGGGGGGGGGCGTGGCTAGCAACCAACATGGCCGGACGTGCTTGAACGAGCTCTGTGCGGACCCCGGATAATCCTGTCAGCATCCTGAGGTACCGGTAACCCAGAGGCGTCACAACCATCCTGTGCACCCCAGAGCCCACCTGCGACTTACCGGTGGAGTCGGCGAGAGATACGGAGCGACGGGAGAGAAATACCCCGACACAGCGGGCTGCGACACGAGGGAAGTCCTTGCCGGAAGTGGCACTCCGGACCCGGCTGCTCCCACGCGCGGACATCTTTGGAAGGTGGGCGGCAAGAGCCCGAAGTGGAGGTCCAGCATCTAGGCGCGGGAGGCCGCGAATACTGACCCCCGGGTAAGCAGAGGAGCGGGGAGCACAGCACCGGCAGGCAGGACCTGCTATCCTGGGGTGCCCGTGAGTTGCGCCAGAGCGGCCACCTCGTGCTGGCAGCAGCAGCTGCAGTGCCTCTGATCCGGCCATTATCCCCCAGGCCTCTGTTAGAAGAGGGAAGACCCCCTGTTAGCCCAGACACCCGCAGGGCAGCATATATCTAGTGACACTCCGGAATCCACAGGGCTGCAACCCTGTGCACCTTCCAGAATGGGCCCCACTAAGGCAAATGCGGCGGAGAGACTGCGGGAATTTGCCCGCACGGAAAAAGGGGAAACGTCCTGCACACCGCAACCACAACGCTCAACCCAGTCCAGGGCAAAGCAAAGTTCCAGTGGCCCTGTAGCGTCTGAGGAGGAAGCAGAAGAACCCACCCTGAAGCAAGTCACCTCTCAGGTACTAGCTGCAATAGATGCATGTAAGAGCTCTCTGACTGGGAAGCTGGATGAAGTCAGGGTGGATGTTAGCCTACTTAGGCAAGATCTCCAGAGCCTGAGGGACAGAGTGCATAATGCAGAGGAGAGGATATCACAAATGGAAGATAGAAATGCCAATATACCCATAAAAGTTACCACCTTGAAATCAGACTCTGAAGCTCTGAAACAAAAGGTGGACGACATGGAGAATCGCCTGAGGCGTAATAACATAACAATCATTGGCCTTCCAGAATGTACTGAAGGTCGTGCGCCAGAGGACTATGTAGAAAGATGGATAAAAGGCTTATTTCCAGACGCGCATTTCTCTGCAGCTTACGCAGTCGAAAGAGCCCACAGGGTACCATCCAGAACTCCACCTCCAGGAGCCACACCAAGACCGCTGTTAGCCAGATTCCTGAACAGCAGGGATCGTGATCTCATCCTGCAACAGGCCCGCAGAAAGGCTGACATCAGAGTAGACAACGCAAAGGTATCGTGGACGGGGACAAAGTCCTATTCTTCGTGACCCCAAGCGAAGCCAACGACTAGTTGGCGCAGCATAGAAGATCTCCTCCTCGCTAGAAAAAAACGGGTCCACATAGGAGGCTTCTGGTATCCTTTTCATAGCTATAATTTACCGCACGGACATACTTGCAGCCCCGGTTGTCCGTTATGTGTTATGCGAGAACTGGGCCTGAATCACGTGGGGACTATAGGGGTGTCCTAATACTTGTGATACTTTTCATCAGATGTGACACCCGGGTACCGGGAATATGGTTAAATGTTAGGGGTTCGTGGAAAGGAGTGCATACTACATGCCTATGTTACATTTTACGAGGCATGAGTATCTCATAACGCTAGACAGTTATGCCCTGATTCACCCTACGTGGAGAGACCAGCTGTTTGGCCTTTGCCAAAACGAGGGGGGATCGGGAGCATTTATGTTACAATGTTATTGTTATTACAGGTATCTTGTTACAGTCTGTAGATGTCGTGGCAGCCCCACACAAGGTCATGGTGTCGAAAAGGTGGAGACATTTTTCTTTCCCCCCGAAACAATTTACTTGCGCATCAGTATGTCAATGAATCGTCATGTCAGAACTTAGATTCCTTACGTGGAACGTTCGAGGCCTTGGTAGTCCTAATAAGCGCCTGATGGTAGCTACTCACTTAAAACAACTGAACCCACACATAATTTGTTTGCAGGAGACACATCTTGTTCCTTCCAAGGTACAGTTCTTGCATAAGCCCTGGGTCCAATGGGGAGTACACTCCTGCTACAACACTTTGTCGAGAGGGGTCTCGATACTGATACATAAAGAGGTGCGCTGGGAGGAGAAATCACAGTTAACCGATCCAGAGGGCAGGTTTGTGTTTGTGCACGCTCACATAAATGGCGTCCCTTATAATGTGATGGCAATATATATACCGCCACCTGCATCCATGCAGGTTTTACGCCAAGCAGCCCTGTTTGCAACGTCACACCCACAGGCGAGGACTATATGTCTGTGGGATTTCAACATGTTTTTAGACCAGTCATTAGACCGATTTCATAATGCTCACACCCCTCCAACAAATGCGCAACAGAGCAGCCTATCATTTTTTTTTGCAGAAATGGGATGGACAGATTTTTGGAGGCAAAGACACCCGTCGGCCAAGACCTTTTCATGCTATAGTGCTTCCCACAAGTCCTTATCCCGCATAGATTACATTGCAGGATCCATAAGCACAATTCCACACATACAAGATATACAATATCACTCCAGAGGCATATGTGACCATTCACCGGTGACCTGTGTCATAGGCAAAGGTTCCACCTCCCCAATGCATAAAGTCATGACCCATCCTTTTTGGTTAGAGTTAATAGGGCCATCAGACAGGATGCCTGAACAATTAAATGCATTCTTCCAGGCCCACAACCCAGAGACTGCCTACACATCCCTCTGGGAGGCAACAAAAGCATACATGCGCACCTGTTTACAGTCCGCAATCTCATTTATTAAACGGGAATCAGTGAAGAAGGAGGTAGAACTGGCGACACAAAGCCAGGCCCTGGAGCAGCAATATATCGCAGACCCCACTGAGGCAAAAAGGGTCAAATGGTTACATGTGGGTCGTCTATATCTTCATGCCCTAAAAGAGAAAGCTGATAATAAGATGTTCTTTTATAAGCAGACGGCCTTTGAACTGGGCAAAAAGTCAGCAAAGTTATTAGCCCACTTAGCAAGACAGCACACCATGTCCCCGTCCATATTAGAGATCAAAGATGAGCATGGATCACTTTTAAAAACTCACTCGGAAATTGTAAATAGATTCACTGAATTCTATACAGACCTATACGATACTAAATTAGAGAAGACAGATAATGACATCAACACATATCTAGAGGAGGTACACTTCCCGACACTAACCCCGGAACAGCGCATCCAATTGGATGGCCCCATAACCTCAGAGGAGATTGAAGATGCGATAGATAGTCTGAACGATAACAAGGCATCAGGTCCTGACGGACTCCCCAAGGAGGTGTACGCCAAGTACAAAGAGCTCCTCGTACCCCGATTGCAAAAAATGTACTCCTCTTCCTTTGAGGCCGGGGCTTTGCCCCCATCCCTTTATGAGGCCACGGTAGTATTAATCCTTTAGCAGGGAAAGGATCCAGCTGATTGCGGGTCTTACCGCCCCATAGCATTACTCAATATTGACTACAAAATCCTTACTAGGATTTTTGCGACTAGACTGAATACCGTGATTCTCTCCCTGGTCCATCCAGACCAATGTGGCTTCATGCCAGGCAAATCCACATCGGATAACATCAGAATGGTACAGGTGGCGGCACAGATGGGGCAGGTGACGGGGGGGGGGGGAGGCAGGCCTTGGCCTCCCTAGACACGGCTAAGGCGTTCGACTCTATTGAGTGGGCCTTCATCAAACAATGCATACAGAAGTTTGGATCTGAGCCAAGATTCTCCACTTGGATAGATATCCTATATGCCTCCCCAATTAGCAAACTTTTGATCAATGGAGAGCTATCAGTCCAGTTTGAACTACACAGGGGAACCCGGCAGGGATGTCCTCTTTCCCCGCTTCTCTTTGCCCTGGCAATTGAGGCTTTGGCTTTGAAACTTAGACAGGATAATCTCTACCACGGCATAAAAGTGGGTGAAAGAGAAGATCGAGTCGGCTTATACGCCGATGACATGGTGCTGTTCATGTCCGATGCAGAGACCACCTTGCCACATGCGATCTCCCTAATTAGTGAGTTTGGGAAATACTCCGGACTACTGGTGAATTGGTCCAAGTCGGTGTTCATGCTGCTAGGTACATCCCCTTGGCAGGGATCTGAGGTGGTAGAGGGGCTGAAAGTGGTCACAGAGTTTGTATATTTGGGGATTACCATCTTTAAGACATACCACAAAACAAGTAAAAGGGTAACGGACCCACTGTTGTCTTTCGCTAGAAACAAAAGCAAGGCGTGGAGAACCCTTCCGCTCTCTACTGTGGGTAGAATAAATTTAGTGAAATTAATTATACTGCCCAAATGCCTATATGTACTACAACATGCAGCGCTGCCGATTCCAAAAAGGTTCTTTAAAACACTACACTCCCTTATAGGAACCTTCATATGGAACACATCCAGAGCTAAGCTAAGTCTAGCAACATTACAACGCCCCAAAGAAGAGGCGGGAATGGCCCTACCAGACTTTTACCTCCATTACATGGCAGGTCAGCTCAAATATCTTAGACACTGGGTCACAGAACAACCATTGCCAAATGCAGAGCATCATCTCATGCATCACTTGGGCGTTCCTAGCCTTTGGCCGGTTTTGGTACCAAATCCGGACTTAGAACTTCCCTTACTCCCCCTACATAGACTTGCTAGACAGGTGTGGCAGGCAACAGTTAAAGTGACAGGGTTCACGGGTACCATAGCAGAGACACCACTTTGGAACAATCCATCACTACCACAGCTACAACAGCTGGAGGGGGCTCCTTATGGGAAAGTAAAGGTATACGCACCCTGGCCGATGTATATAATGCGAATGTCCTCCACTCCTTTCAGGAACTCCAACAAAAGTTTGAATTAGAGAAAAGTTTCTTTTACAGATTCCTACAATTACGACATGCCTCGGAATTCCAGTTTCCTCCCCCCAGGACACCCATTTCCTCCTACCCGTTAATAGGGATATGCAAAACACAAGGGACTGGAGGCATTATCTCGGCACTGTATACCCACCTCACTCAGGGAAAGCTAGCCAGCAACAAACTCCCGATGCTAGACAAGTGGAGGACTCTCATCCCTACATTAGAGGATGAATCGATGGACGAATTACTTGCTGCACATACCAAAGTGTCCCCCTCAATAAACAACAGAATGACTCAATTATATTTCACCCACCAGGCCTACCTAACACCCGTATGCATGGCAAGGATGGGACGAGTTCCGTCGACCGCCTGTCCAAGATGTGGTGAGCTTGGGGCAGATTTCTGGCACATGAGCTGGACCTGTTCCCCGATCCAGAAGTTCTGGAAGGACATCACTAGCTTTTTGTCCTCTCTATTACACGTTCCCATCCCCATGTCCCCTGAGGCATGTCTTTTGGGTCTTCTTTCTGAAGAAGATTGGTCTCATTACCAAATTATTTTCATGAGGGAAACTCTATTCATGGCCCGAAAGAGCATAGCACTCAGATGGTATGATCCTAATACCCCAAATGTAAACATGTGGAAAGCACAAATTAACCAAATTTTACCATACGAAAAACTGATGTATAAACATCGCAAATGTCCTGACAAGTTTGAACGTGTGTGGGGGAGCTGGTGCGAGTCGAGAGACACAAATTATTCAACGTGTAGACTAAGACAGGAATTGAGGGACCTAACTTCGACAGTATAAAGCAGCAGAACACCGGGAAAGACAGATCATACCCTATCATTGGTGGGGACACCCCCCCGGACATGGTGGCGTGTAGACCCTGGGTGGAATGGTGGATGGTGAAAGGTATAGGAGCTGAGGGTGCAACAGGGATATTGAGTGGAGGATTTAGGAATGGAAAAAGGGGCTGACACATCAAGTACCTGTAATGTTTCATAGTTGAGACTAGAAGAGTTGAGTTCAGACTCTAGTCTGTTGCGTATTATGTTATGTTTTTCTTTTTATGTCTATTTTATTATGATTATTATCATATGTCATGGCACAATTGTACAGCCGAACAAAAGAGACACGGTAGAAAAGATTCCTTTTTCTTTAAAAAGTGATATGATTTATTCATTGTCATATATAAGCTTGCTATGCTCTCCATCACTGTATTCACACAACCTTGTATTATTGTGTACAGATGTTAATGTCTCAATGTACTGAACGATTGCTGTGAACATGTTTAATAATAAAAACAGTTTAAAAAAAAAGTTATATTTAATGTTAACCTACAAAACTACAAATAAATCTGTTTAGCAACTCCTTTCTGTAATCTTATGAAAGAAGTTCTCAAATTTTTAATTCTCTAGTGATGTTTACACAATAAAGATAATTTTAACCCCTTACTTTACAATTGTACTCAGTTTTATTGCTGTTTTTAGCTCCTATCACTTAGTGATGGTCAGTATAAGATTCCACGGTGTGAACAGGGATTCTCTAAGCAAATACTTCATGATCCCTCTGTGCTATGAGCTATTGTGTTATGTGCTTCAAGTATCAGAGTACAAGGTTTATCTACACCTTTATTTACCTTTTGAAACTAGCATGAGACAGATAAAAAGAGATCCATGATGATGGATATAAAACACAATGACACTATCACTTCTGCTAACTCACCTATAACACATATACACGGTCAGCTCTGTTATATGTATCCACCACCCTCCCCTGGATAAACACTTTATCTGTCTGTAGCTTGTACAGTAAGTCTCTTCACACTGCTGCTTGCCATCAGGAAGTGCCTGTGTCTTATCTGGTCTTGTATTGCTTGGGGGAGGGGAAGGAGGCAGAGAGCACTGTATCGTGCAGACAGGAGAAGCTATTCATGGGAAGAGTCCTACCATAGAAGACTCATGTTGGATCCAGGGGCAACCAAATTGGAAACAGCAAGACTCAAAGGAACAGGTTGGAATTATATCTGTGAAGTGCTGTATTTTTTATTTAATTGAATTAGAGAATGTGTTATTTTGTCATCCTAAGTATTTTTAACAATATTGTCTTTGAGGAGATAAGACCTTTAAGCCCACTGATAAAAATGTATGCTTGAGGTGTCAGGATCTCGTAATAAAACAAGAAACATATCAATTTACACAGTGTCAGATTGGAATACATTAGACCCCTGAGGAAGCCCGTGGAGGCGTAACGCGTGGGGCACAACCTTCCATCCCCCAACGTTAACACGGTGATATCATTTTTATGCTGTTTGGACTTCATGTGTTTGACTGCTTATGGTATAAGATGCACATTCATCACTTTATAGGCACTTGCCACTTTATTTGTTGGATTGATTTGCATTGTATACATAACTAGTCCCAGCAGATTAGGAATTCTAGAGCCACACCAGTGTTAGTCCATACCGGACCTATTGGGGGTTGTCAGCATATTGCACATATTGTACGCATTCATGCATTGTACTATGGCACATGTGGCCATATGTTTTTAAATATTTTTATGTTAGTGCTATTACATTACAATAAAGTAAGGAGTTTATGGATATATATTTGATATTCATTTTTTTGTGGCCAGTTTTCATGCACATCCCCGCTATTTAGCTCATGTTATACATTGTCCATAGGGATGTGAGGCTAGTTAGTCCATACATCAGTAATTATACCTTGGGCTCATGAGAGATTTTTTTGGGGGCCCACCCTTCAACCAACTAGAAAGAATACTATACTACTAACTGAGCTGTTAAACACACAAATGATGTGTTATATTATACACAATGAACACACGAATTATAATCTTTGTTAGTACACTTAGAAAGTTAGTACACAGTAAGTTAGGAGAGTTGTGCACAGAATTTAATACTGTATTTTGGTGTGGCAGACCAATATGAGAACTTATCTGCCCTACATAAATGCAACACCTGAGCCAGACTCAGTATATAAATGCAGCATCAGAGCCAAGCTTTATGCATATATACAGCACCATAACCAAGCTCACTATATAATAAAGTACCATATCCAAGCTCTCTGTATAATGAGTTTGGATAATAATCCCTGAGTGACCCTACAACAGGACAGGGGACACGTCGTCTGGCAGCTGCTGGATGGTGGAGCGGACAGGTAACGGAAATACAGGTATAGACCAGTGTTCACACTGGTGCACAGAAACCAAACGCAGGACTGAACAGGAAACCGGAATACAGGAAAAAAACAGTGTTCACACAGGAGCACAGAATACAAACACAGGACTGAACAGGAAACCGGAATACAGGAATAGACCAGTGTTCACACTGGCGCACACAGAATACAAACACAGGACTGAGACAGGGACAGATATATACAGGTCTTCAGGCAGATAATCACAGGTCAGATACAGATACAGGCAGGGTATACACAGGTCAGGTCAAGATCAACCGGGTTATATACAGGTCAGGTACAGATCAAGCAGATATACACAGATCAGGAACAGATACAGGCAGACAAATGGAGACAGAAAAACTGAACTAGAAACACAGGGAAGACAAGACTTAAAATAACCAGCAAGCCTGATGGATACAGGTACAGGCGGGATATACACAGGTCAGACTCAAAATAACCAGCAAGCCTGATGGATACAGGTACAGGCGGGATATACACAGGTCAGACTCAAAATAACCAGCAAGCCTGATGGATACAGGTACAGGCGGGATATACACAGGTCAGACTCAAAATAACCAGCAAGCCTGATGGATACAGGTACAGGCGGGATATACACAGGTCTGGTCAAGATCAAGCAAGTTATACACAGGTCAGACTCAAATTAACCAGCAAGCTAAGATGGGAATGGGCAGGTATATAAAGCCGATCCCGGACACGCCTCCAGCAGCACACTGGGGGAACTGTCCATCAGGCTAGTAACCCTTGCTGGGCAGGACAGAAATGCAAGGAGCTGGGTGTGGTTCAGTTAATCCAAACACAAGAATTAAGCCACAGTTCACACACAAATAAACGCCTCTATTCCACCAACTGCGGATAGAGCGACATTCAGGCACGGACGTTACAAAAGCTCTATAAAATACAATAGCATATAAATACAATTCGGAAAAACAAAGGTGACACTGTTGTAATGCATGTCCAGGCTGGGAAACATGGAGTTGGTGTATTCATCAACCTACTAAAATGAGGGAAGGACCCAAGGAAATAAATCTAGAAGGAGCAGTGACTAGTGTCAGATGACAGGTCTACAATTTCTACAAAGTGTCCCAGACTCTATAACACTACAGACTATACATGAGGATGCTGCCCTCATCAGAAATAGTCACAGAGAAAGAATATAGACCAGGAATCATTCCTGATATGTCTGATACTTGTATTCTCTAAGAAGTAACAATTCTAAACCCCTCTTTTCTGCTTATCCTCGTTGGCCTTCTGTTATTCCTCTGTATATTTGAATACATTGACAACTGGTTGTTACTTTTTCACTTGTCTCAGGTTTACACCCAATAAACACTGAGAGTCAGTGTCAACAGTGTGGACACATCATTTGGACATGGAGAATGGTAACCATGGTTGACAATTAGTATTATAATATTGGGCAACATAGAAACTTTTTCTAGCGTCGCTGATATATCATACCTATTTAGTGCCATTGGTCCACAGGATCCTATGGAACTTCATATATGGCTGTGCACTGCCATTGTAGTTCTATAGGTGAAATGAATTACATAGGGGATGTTGCAGAATTGTGAACTCATGGGTAATAACAGCACTTGCTATAAATCTGGTGATTTGCAGATAACATCTTTAATAGGATGGGCCTTTTTCATCTTCTCCATACACCTGGCCACCATGTCAGCTTCTCCAAGACATGATTCATCTGCAGAGTTAGCAAAATAAAACGTTAGGTTCTTCTCTTGTTCTCCTGCTCCTCTAGGAATCCCTATTATGCCCCCACAGCAGCCAATATAAACAAAGGGCCCCCCCCCACAGTAGCATAAATGGTCTTAGGCCCCGTAGCAACCAGTATTGTCCCAGGTTCCACAGCTGCAAATAAAATAATGTCCCCCCAGAAGTAATTGAGCCCCTGCAGTTAACAATAATGTAAAAGTGCCCCTACAGTAGGCCGTATAGTAACAGGTCCCCCACATTAACCAATAAATTAAAAGTCCCCCCCAAGGTTGCCAACATAGTACAGGAACCCCAGAGTTGCCAGAATAGTACAGGGTGCTGCATAGTACAGGACCTTCAGTACAGAATCCCCCAGAATTTTCACAATAGTAAAGGAGCTCCAAGAGTAGCCAAAATAGTACAGGCCCCCAGCATAGCCATAATACTACAACCTTCCCCAAAAGTAGCCAAAATTATAGGGCCTCTCCTAGAGTAGACACAAAAGTACAGCCACGTCCCCCAACAGTAGCCAAGGCCCATCAGAGTAGCCACAATAGTACAGTCCCCACAGAGTAGCCAAAATAGTACAGAGCCTCCCCCAGAATAGCCACAATGGTACAGCCCTTTTCCCCTAATTGTCAAAATTGTACAGGATCCCTCATAATGTAGCTATAATAGTATTGCCCCCCCCCCAAGTAGACACAATTGTACAGACACACCCCAGAGTAGTCAAAATAATACAGGGCCCCCCAGAGTAGCCAACATAGTACAAGGCCTCTACAGAGAAGACACAGTAGTACAGAGCCCCCTCCTAGAATATCCACAATAGTACAGGGTCCCCCAGTTTACCCAAATTAATAAAGGGTTCCCCAGAGTAGCCACAAACATATTGGGGCCTCCCATACCCTAAGGAGAAAAAAAAGAATATTGTACTCACCTCCTGCTAAAGTTTTTGCCATGTGAGGAGTTGCCGATGGAAGTTCAAGTGATTAAATAATTGTTGCCGCCGGTGCTATGTGAGTGTATCCTGGTACAGATGAAAGTGACGTTGCTGCCCCAGAACACAGTCCCAAGACACACGCTGCAACAATGATGTCATCACTTTTTCCCGTACCTGGAACACTGTATTCTCAGGACAGAGACCTAGTCTTTTGTTGTGACTCGGCTGTGTTCTCATGTGGACTGAACTGCCCACGCCAGAATACAGCTGATTCAGGGCACAAGACTGTCTCAGCCTCTGACCCATGTATTGACCAAGTTCTGGGGGCTAGGGCCCACCAGAGGATTCTTCGATCCTTTGGTGGGCAGATCCACTGCTGAGTTTGAATATTCACATAACACTTAAATAATTGAGGAGAGCTCAATTGATTTCAGATATGTAGTTGTGCTTCAACATTTCTTTTTAAAGGGTGTCCTAAAGAGAGTAAGACTTAAGAAGGGATACAATTAATTTTTAATACATAACAAAGTCTTCAGTGACCATGACAGAGAATTGAAACCACAGGCCCCTCCACAGCTAGAATCCTTTGAGCTGCCGATGCTACGGTTTTCAAACTATCTTTACATCTTAAAAAAATAATGCTACAATCAAGATTTTTGCCACTCAGGTTAAGAAACCTAATAACATCAAATAGTTGAAGACAATGTACTGAATATTCTGAAAAACTGCTTGAACTTTAATAAAATAATGACGGAATTCAATATTATCTCTGAAGAGTTTGAATTCCAGTTGTAAGAGTAATTATTCTATAAAAGGTTACATTAACATGAAATGTATAATTTAAGCCTCAGCTACAAGAACCTCTTTCTTAACACGCTAACACATGTTTCTGCAAGATAATCTGACTTGGCAGTTACAAGGATTTAGATAGGAAATGTTTAATGGCATTACAGAAATTTAACATTTTGTATTTTTAATATCTTTAATATCTTTTGTTTGATTGACATTTTGGAGAATGGAAATATTATTCCCCTTTGGTTTCTCAGTCACTTTTTTACTTTCTGTGATGATGTACCTATATGCAATAAATGTGTCTGCCTTCTATCAGAAGGAAACGGAAATCCTGATCACCCCCACAACAAACTTGTCTTCCAAAATACCCTCCAGTGTACAGCGAAGTAGAAGACCACGGTACTCAAGAAATAATTTGAAAAAGGTCTGTGATCATTAGGTTTTTAATTACTAAATATTCACCAGTGGTCAAAAATAAAGTTTTGTTCCATCGACACAAAAGCAACAGTAGAACAGTCTCAACTGAGAAAAAAAGAGTCTCAACTGAGACAAATAAGTCTCACTTGAGACAAATCTGTCTCAAAAAGTTTTAAAATGTTGTAGAAAAAAACATACAAAGTTGTGAAAAATCCCCCCACTATTTCCTATGTTTCCTTACTGTGGCCAAGGTTAAGGCTCCGCTTACACAGGGCCCCAACCGACCATGGCCATTTGAAGAAGAAAAGTAAAAAATCTCACAGTGGAAATAACCTCATTAAGGAAAAAAATCTGTGTAGTGTCGGTGTCCACATCTATCAAGCATGTGGGGCATAGCCTACAGAATAATGAAAGGTGATGTGCGAATACTCAGTTAAGACTGACGTATGAAACAAGGATCTTCATAAATCTGCTCCTTGATTTCGAGACCCATAGCTACATTATATATATTATTAATATGTTCTCACCAGCATATGTCCATTAAAAATATTTTCAATGGACAAAACAGTGTAAGAGCTAGTACAAATAATGAGGAGAACATTGTGCTGAAGGTATATTAAGAACATGCATCATGCCGAGCTGTTCCATACATGAGGCCATTAAATCACATCCACACAGGAATCATTAAATAACACAAATGAGAGCAAAAACACATTTTATTCATGCAAGTAGAAATTAAAAATGCACCATATAGATACTATACCAATTATAATGCATACTGATCTGCATGAAAGACTGCATTGGTGGATGAAAGAGAGCGTAGAAGCATTTACATAACCAATCAGAGAGGTCTATTGGCACTCAAGGCAGAACAGTCAGTGAATCCTCCACCACCCCAGATCTTTAGTTTTTCATTACAGCTGATTTCAACTATCAATAAATTTAGCACCAAATTATATAATACATTTTCAATGTTCGCCCCAAACATGAGTAGTCTGAAGTGTAGTCATATGTGATGGTTATCTCAAATAGGCGAAAGTTTTGCTGTATACATTTTTCTTTTAGATATACGTAGAACTTCTTTGCCCATATATACGCCTTTAACCACACTAGTATTTGTATATGGTAAAACATATATTTGCTCATTCCGGCAAAACAATGGCTTGGAGAATATTTATTTATCTATAGGGGATACAATGGAAACCACAGCTGTCAGCTAAGTGTCGAATTATGTTTCTAATAAGCAGAGAATTAGGAATCTAATGTTATTATAACTGCAAAACCCGATAAGCTTTAAACAACATTTCCTTCATTTTGAGGTTAAAACTACCATGGAAAAATAATATTCCTTCCATGCTTGAATCATAGAAATGTGACCGTGATTGATTTTTATTGTCATGCCAATGTAATACCAGTGTCAGGGATGACACATAGACTCCATATGATTCTTCCAGATCTGCAACTCTGTTATGCAGACAATAAAACACATATCACTACAAGGAGATTAAATAAAGCAATGTAAAAATTGAGAGCTTATGTTGCTATGGTGAATGTAATTTCAAATAACAAATGTTCCGCGACAGCTCACTCTGTCTTACAAGATACAAAGATCAATCACTATTATACAAGTCACATTTCTTGGGTAAACAAAGAGAGATTTCAATTCCCATAAGGCTGTCATTGGGACAATTGGTGTAAATCGTATTAGGTATCTAATGTAGGAGTCGGTAAAGCTATGAAGAATGGTAAGTTTCAAATAGGGTAGAAGACATTGAAGTCACTTGGGTGTTCATAATAAAGGCATTTGGACCTTAAGTAGACAAACAAGATAATGTATTAATCCAGGCATCATGACGCTTGGCTTTCTACTGGTAAAGTATGTGAAAACGGTATAATACACGTTTCACTCAGTGGGGGATGGAGATCTTGTGTTTTATGATGAATGTTAATGAGAAGGTTTCTCAAAAATATGTGAACTGCTTGACCTGACCTTGACTATGCAATTCCCTTGAGAAAGTTGTATAGTACCAATAGGTTTGGAGTACATTAGGAATGCTCATCAAGTACTTGTTTAACTAAATTTAGTACTCACCTATCTTACACTTTCAAAATGTAATCTGAAAAGCAAAGTCACACCATTATCTTTGTCCTTCATCGTCTACCTACTCTAATCTTGGACTTCCAGTTATGAAGATGTACTGTCAAGGTGGCTCTGTTGTAGGTGGCTGCCTGTGCTGTGCCTGTGCCAAGGCTCCACTGGTAGTCAGCACCAGGCTGCCTAAGCGCTGGTACTTGGTAAAAGTGGACCTACAGAAATGGTCACTTCTGTCAAATCAACAGCAGCTCACCACTGTATCACCATATTCATCGTTAGCACCACACTGGCACTTCCACTGTAGTAACCCATGTAGTAACCCATATGCATGTCTGTCTAGCCTGTGTCTATTTGTTATGTAATGTAATGTATGTAATATAATGTGGTCATGTCAACCAGCGTTGTGCTTTATCCCAATGTCCTGTAACTATGATTGTATGCAACAAAGGAACTAGCAATGTGCCTCCTGTAGTGTATGTATGTAACTTTAATGTTAAGCTTATCTCTTATTGTGTGTAACAATTGCTGGCACATTTTATACAAAAGAATTTCCTCCCAGGGGATCATTAAAGACTATTGTATCCTAATGTAGGCACACGTCTAAACTTTGCAGGTAACATGTTAGAAGATGCAACTTCACCAGGCGAAATCCTTGGACAAAAGTTTCCACACACATCAGGATCAGGAAAAGGTAATGACAAGGCACAAAGCATCATACAATTTAAACAAACAAAAATTATTTGTAATTATTGTGGTCTATTAAAATGTCGGTTTTTGAGGTGCTTTATTGTGAAAATAATATTCTGTGGTATTATTTGGTGGTTTACCCCTTGCCATGATCTTCCTATAAATGTTTAAGAATAAATACGAGGTGATCATAAAATTTAAAATAGCTCAAATATGTTACTAGTTAAACTTTAAAGCCTTAAACAACTTAACGGCAGATATCTGTTTGACATACTCTAGGTACATTCTTCTTGACTCCCTTCCAGATCTATCGACATTATTTAACATTCTCTAAGCAGATATGGCACCATTTTGATCCTAAATATTCTGCTTGAAGCCACCACCATTTACAAGAGCCAGTAGAGAGATTTTTTGCAAAATGCACCAATTAAGCTCTGTTTTTGATTATTAGAACCTAAACATTCTTTACACAGAACATCATAACATACCAAACATAACATAACAAACAGGTGAGTTTTTTTCCCAGACTGAGCTTAAATTTTCTAGTACTGTAAATTAAGCAGAATTCTGGTTGGTAAGTTGTAGTTACATCTTTAATGCAATGGATATCAGCACATTGAGGTAATGAAGCAAATCACTGAAGGCAATAGTAAAAGGCATCTTCTCACATGTCAATAAGACATAACATAAGGTCGTAACACTGAAGACTTTCATACTCCCAGCTAGACCAGCCACAGCACCAATTCTCATTAAAGATGAAGTTAAAGATGACTACAAGACACCATCGAAGACCTTCATTCCCAGAGCACAGCTAATTATGGTATAAATGTATAATGTGGATGTTGCTGCCATGTTTAAGGATGATGTATCAGTGTCAACCTTTTACCACTATGGCATTTGTAAGACTAGCATGATGATACGTTTCTGAAAAATTTATTGTGGTTGTTTAGTAGCTCACGTTTTATATTCCCTACCGATGTAGATATTGCATTGAATGATAGAATTCTGAATGCATATAGCCACTATGGAGGAAGGGTAGCTAAGGAGCTTAAAGGAAATTGACCACTACTACATTGGTTCTAAGCACCACTCACTTTTATACTACTGCGATGCTGCCTGTGAAGAATCCATAAAGCTTTAGTCTGGGAATGGTGTGTTTGTAGAAAATAAGAGTTTTAAAATCCATGGACACGCCAGCCTTGGAGCCCCCGATGGAGGCAGAGAGCACTTCGCTATGCATAATTATAGATGCCTCTTGCTGCTCATTCTTGCTTTCCAACTTGGGGAAGGGAGAAGTGAGAAGCATCCTCTTCAGCTGTGAGTGGCGTGCATAAATATGCATATAGGGAGCTCCAGGGTTGCCGTGTCCAAGGATTTTAAAAGTCTTTTCCTCAACAAATGGACCATTCCCAGGCTATAGCTTTACAGATCCTTCGTCGGCAGCACCGCAGCAGTATGTAAGTGAGCGGTGCTCAGAATCACTGTGCAGCAGTGGTTGATTTCCTTAAATGTATGCTGTTGTCTCCAGTGTTGAATAAAGATAATGAAGCACTTATTCTACTACAAGGATTTGTCGTCCTGTATCAGAAAATATAATTCCAACAAAGAATGGGTCTTTACTGAAATTTGTCAGTAGATGTCAATGTCCAGTCTCTGGAACATGAGGTTTTCCACACTGCTAATCCAGTTTCTTGACAAAAATGTAATTGCCCTGTACAAAATAACTACTTAACCCCAAAAATAATAGAGGAACTAATAGAGGGGGTGGGGGGAGATTGACTAAAAATTGAAAAATTAATCTTATGTGGATGAGAACATTATTATCCTTCTTGCAACAGACCTCCTGAGAACATGGACTCTACTCCAAGCAAGTGATGTCATCTCCAAAATTACAACAAAAATTGTACTCATATAAACTCTACTCATAAAAATAACAGTTGTTAAATTTTCTGCAGGGTTAAGAAGTAAGAGAATATGCTCAAAATGATGTAGAACATCCAAAGTAAACTGAATAAATCCATTAAGATTTATACACTGCGCATGCGCGGACCCCATCCACTAGCTGCACAGTTGGCTTAGACTTTTGTGTGCTCCAAGTAGGTATAAAAATCACTGCCATAGGGAACCTTCCTCTAGATGTATTTCAGTAACTAGATTCCAGTTGTTAGATTTCCTTTGCACATTGAGATCTTTCGGGCTATAAAAATAAAAACCATTGCCTTTTTGAGATTACCGATTTTTCATCCAATCAGGTGCCACTTTTACGGTGAACTTCCATTTCTGGCATTTCAACCTTTATCTTTTATCCACCTTATGGTTTTGAAGACATTTTCTTAATTATTCTAATCAACTCAAGTAGAAGTACAGTACTTATATGAAATATTCATAAACCACAGTCCATGCATGTATTATCTTGTAATATCTCATTATTCTTGGTGTAATATTATGTTTTAATGAAGACTGCATAAATACATACTGCATAGCAATATCATTGATATTAATGTACATTGTGCAGCATATGTAACAGGTTAATGTTCAATCTTTTGGGCCAGATATTTCCCTAAGTGTCCTGATCTGTGAGCCAAGCCAACATTATTCATAAACACCTAGGTCTAGGCAACTGACCAAAATGTCATTAGTAGAAATTAGATTTTAGGCTCAGAAGCAGTCAGTTATGCAGAAAGAGCTCTCGTAAGAAACATGCTTAGAAGCTAATTGCTATTGTACCCGCTCTGGATCCTGCTTGTTATTGTGATTCAAGGTCGCTTACCATATGTCAGCGAAATATATGTATCCCCTGATGAGAAAACTAAAGGCAGACTGCTTACCAAAATTACATTCACAACGAATACCTCAAGAATTTCTAACAAGACATTTCATTCCCAAGTCATCATTTATTTATTGTAATAAGACAATTTTAAAATAAGCTTGTAGCAATTTCTTTCAAATAAAATCCTGAAAAATCTGATTTATGAACAGATTTTTTTTTATAAAACAATAAAGAAAGTTAATTAGAATTTTGAGGATTTACCTTCTATTAAACCACAATATTCTACTGTGCAAGCCAATGCCTCTATAGGGGGTACAGCACATCCTGATGTTTCTATTGAACACAATTCAAGTTCTATGCAACTAATAATTAAGTAAAAGGACGGAAATAACCGACACCTTGACCTTACAACTGTCAACAGTTTGTAGCCAACTAAAGGAATTTACACTGAGTCTATGTTCCTGTTGTGACTTCAAGGTCTATCTGCAGCCGTAGCTCCCATTCACTTTTAAAAGGAGTTGCAGCTTCAGGGGTGGCCACAATGGGAAAACAGAGGCCAACTCCTCCAGGCTCCATATTCCTGTTTTTTTTTTTTAAACTGCTTTATTGAACAGAATCATAAAATAAATATACAGCTGCATTATACACAATTATTTGGTACAAAAAAAAATTATAACAGTATTGGAAACACTTTCTTCCAGTAGTTGCTCAATCATTCTACCAGCTGCCTCCCCTACATCATATGTCTCCATAGCTGTGGTTTATTGTGTTACAGTTGTATCATAGGCGTACACCATGTCATAGTACAATGCAGCCAGATAAACATTATTTGCAGGGGATTCTGGTAACTCTGGATCTGTAGGTGCCGTTAAAATATCCTTATCTTATGACTGTTTAGTTAATAAGGTTTGAGCCCCTTCAGTGAGCTGTAGCCTGAGTGCCCCTGATCTATCCCCTAGGGTCCGGGGTGTAGAGGGCCCACACCTTTCACTCCATGCCCAAGTAACTTATCAGTGAAGGGATAGACATTGTCAACATGCAGATTGTTTTTCCGCAAGTATTGCCCTGAGTCTATGCGGTGTATAGTGTGTCTCATCTTAATCACACCAAGTGCCCCAGATTCGTCCAGACTTATCTGGACAATTCCTGTGTTTGTATAAGACTGCCTCATAGGGAATCATTTGATTGATTTGTGCTTTCCACATTCATATTGCTGGCATGTTGGGGTCATATCACCGGAGCGCTATACATTTTCTTGCTATGAATAATGTTTCCCGCAGGAAAATGCGGTGATAATGAGTCCAGTCTTCTTCTGATAAGACATATCCCTGTGTTTACATTGTGCCCAACACCCGATCAGTGCCAAAGTCTTGTGTTGGCCCCCACTTCTTTTTTTTTTTTTAACAAGTAAATTTTTATTAAACATTTTGAATACAATAACAAAGGATATGTACGGTCAATCATACAAATATCAGTATAATACAAGACTTATGGTAGGATGTTTATACAAAGGGTAATCATCATGTTTTATCTCACATCTGTAGATGATCTATAACCTGAATGATTTCCAGCAACTCTGACTGTTCATTAAAGGATCATGGCTAGACTTAAACTCTACTTTTTGCTTATAATCCCGCTAATATGAATTCTTAGACTTATAACATTCGTTTCATGACCCGTTTCTTTAGTATCGTTTTTAATATGACTGTACCGTGTTAATTAAATAAAGAAAAGAACAACAGTAAACCGGTAACACTTTGGGCCTTTTTTAGTGTCCTCCTCCTTCCTGAGGGAGGGGGAAATGGTATGATGACTAGGGAAGGGAGAGAAGTTCACTAGCTGAACCTGAATAGCAGTGGTATAAATTCTCATGGTTCTAGAAAACAAAAGGAAAACACATAAAAGTATCGGTGGTACTATATATATCGGACTAATTCCTCTGACTCCTCTTATTCTGAGAGCCCTTTAATTCCGGGATCAAGATTGGGGAAAGATATCAACCATGGGTTCCATATGTTGGCCCCCACTTCTTAACCATTATGAATATAACTATTTCTGAGGCCTACATTGGTCTTTCCTGCCAACCCATTCAAGATTGGGACATCTTCTGTTCTCTGAATTAATATTTTAATTCATTATATGCAGTGAAACTAAATTAAAAAGATTGAATGTTAAATATATCAACCATTGGTTGGCCACCTATACAGGTTAGCAGGTATATATACAGTTGTTAGGTCATCAGACAGTTTAATACTTTTGGAATCTGAAAAATGTTTGTGCCATAGTGAAATGACCATCAAAATAATACATCTTTTAGGGTGTATGTCAAAGTGAACTGTCCTTAGATCATTTGGCGCATTGGAAATTCGCAAAACAGCATTTGTATCACAACTGCTCCAAAACAACGCCAAACATAAACAAAGAAAATTATGATAAATTACACCCTTACATAACTACTTCATTTTTTATACATGCAAAATACATTGAAAGGTTAGAAAACAAAACAAAGAGAAAAAATTGCATATCAATTAATTTTCAGACCTTTGCCAAACATTGAAAAATATTTTTCAGCAAAGTGCTTCATTTCAAACCATTCATGCCTAGGGGCAAAGTTTGCAATCTTTGTTATCAATAGTCAAGTATGGCCATACATTACTATCACTATCGGTCTTCATGATTTATAGCTATTACAAGACACAGTAGATATTTTTTTTGCACAAATACATATATTTACAAAGTGAAAAGACACTTCTTGTGATTTATTATATTAAAACAGATGTAGATATTCCCGAAGGGATAAGTAGATCAAAAAAAGTTAAATAAAAAGAACTGACAGCCCTAAAACCCAAGCAAGTGTGACAAGTGGAATGAGAAAATCAATGGTTGTAATCATCGCTTTATACTATTTTAAAGACATTGCATTAGCGCCTTGCTGAGATCCAGCTGTGACTACAACAACAGAAGCATCTGTATGATGAGATTTGGTCTGGCCCATTTGACATGGCGGAAAAAACATGGAAAGTGATGAGTTATTGTAACGTTATGAGTATTGTTGAGAGGACCCGACAGTTCAAGTTCTGACCAAACTTTGTGCACCTATCATTCACTTATTCATTGTAGTCTTCATCTGTCATTTAGGCAATGAAATTCAGTAAAAAATTGATAACTGAGTGTCATCAATTTGAGGTATGTCCTATCAATGCTTGTACCCTCTACATTTCAACACACCCCTTTGGAAAGGCAAATATAGATGTATTGCTTGTAGAACTTTAAAAAGGAGAATGACCCGTGTTAAACATCTGCAATGTATTCTTCACACATATTGTTCTTCACATACTATTGTGAAGAACACCTTTCTGTACTCATGTCTTCTTCACTGAAGAACACATTGCAGAGGTTTCCCTACATCTGCTAACTTATCAGAAGACATAAGTGCAGAACGGTGTTCTCCACAATAGTATGTGAAGAACAATATGTGTGAAGATTCTTCACACATATTGTTCATCACATACTATTGCGAAGAACACCTTTCGGCGCTAATGTCTTCTCAAAAGTTAACAGATGTACGGAAACATCTGCAATGTGTTCTTGACTGTGTTTACTGTGTTCTTCACTGTGTATTTCACTTAAATGATCCTTAATGATTTTTAAATGATCTTGTGTTCACTGTATTCACTGTGTCCTTCACTGTTCTTCACTGTGTTTCCTTAAGTGAAAGCTTGTTCTCGAACAGGTGAAATACTCGTCCAAGCAACAAGCCGGTTTGAGTACGCTAATAATCGAACAAGCATCAAGCTCGGACGAGTATGCTCGCTCATCTCTAATTGCTTGTTATCATAACTGCATTAATGCATTAACCTAAATTATGACTCGAGTCTGTAGTATAAGCTAATATAGGGTACAGTCAATTTAAAAGTAATGTGGCTCTATACATCTATGTCTCATAAAATTGAGTAATAAACAGTTATATATCCCTTCATGAAGGCAATCACTTGGGTAGAGCAGCTTGCATGGTAAAGGTCCTGATATGGTTTTTGTGTACATCTGTATTGAGAGCAGGAACAGAAGTATAAGGATTCCTCGGGTGAAGGTCCTTCTAGGTATAAAATTTGTTAGGCTTGGGCCCTGGACTACTGCCCAAACTGCTTATATTATCATCCACTACTGTCTCCAGGTTCTACAACCCAGTCTCAAAGAAAATACATTGTCTTATAGACCGAATCCAATACCAAAAAATAGAATAAAATAAAATAAGGAAAACACACATAAAATATAAGGCTTGCATAAAGTCATGACGTATACTAGCGCAATATATGTGGTGACTATGCTACCACTATGCTGGCTACTAAAGCATAAATAATCCCCTAAACTATGATGGCATACTAGGCAAATCAATCAGGACAATCAATTCAAGAGGACAACTGCAGAACATAATGGGGCACATTTACTTACCCGGTCCAGTCGCGATCCAGCGGCGCGTTCTCTGCTCTGGATTCGGGTCCGGCCGGGATTTATGAATGTAGTTCTTCCGCCGTCCACCAGGTGGCGCTGCTGCGCTGAAAGTCATCTCATCGCGCCGGAATGCACCACCTCAGACCAGGTGAAGGTAAGTGCTCCCCAAGCGACACTTTTTCGGTTTTTAAATGCGGCGGTTTTTCCGAATACGTCGGGTTTTCGTTCGGCCACGCCCCCCGATTTCCGTCGCGCGCATGCCGGCGCCGATGCGCCACAATCCGATCGGGTGCGCCACAATCCCGGGGCAATTCAGGTACAATCGGCGCAAATCGGAAATATTCGGGTAACACGTCGGGAAAATGCGAATCGGCCCTTAGTAAATGACCCCCAATGTATACAGACCTTAAAAGCCGATCCTCTACACTTGTTTAACGTAGGACGCTTTGTCAATCCACTACTGTCTCCAGAAGTTACAACTTAGTTTCAGATAAAACACATTGCATGTTACTGTTTTTTTTATTATAGGATTCCCTGAAACCCAGAGAATCACCAAAGATCAATCGGGTGCTGGAATAAGGTCCTGATCAAAATATTTATAACAACTCTTCATTTTCCACGATAAAATTATTTGTATTTTATGTGTGTATGTACTTTAGTTACGTAGGAAAATAAACTTTTTTTTGACCACTTTCTTAGATCAGGAAGGTCAAGCTATGGATGAAGTTGCTTAGGGTATAAACTTGCACCTTAAAACGCATTTATGATTCCTTTGATTCTGGTTAATGGTTTCCTGGAAGGTAAGACCTTAAATATTTTCTATGAGAATTCCAACCAGATATTAATGTACAATGTTATCTGCTGGCTAATCCAGTATCTTCTATTAAATATTGCTTTGTTCACTGTGCTCAGGATCACTTTGAGTTTATAAATATAAACAGAGGAATTTGATGGTCGTAGGTCCTTCCTTAATCCACTATGTAACTATGCTATAGATTTACACCTGCTCTGAGATCCTTGCAATGAGGCAGGCATAGCAGACATCAAATCTCAATCTGAATTCAGAATCAATGGCCTTACCTCAACCTTCTTTGTGTCGAGAATGAAAATAAGGTCTGCCTTAGGGTGGATATATTCTTCAAAGATCTCTCCATGTTAAGAAGGTCTAAAATAAGTTATTAAAATGCAAAAATATTCTGTTGTTATCAGAAACATGATTAAAGTATGTTTGGGATGATAGAGTAAAGAGAGATGGACTTTTTATATTTCCTTTACATATCTTCTAGTAATACTAAGCAAAGCTATGTCTACCTTCATCTTTTACTGGTCCTTTCCTTTAAATAATCATTTACCAAACTAAAAGTTATAATAAGGCCATTGGGTACCATGCAAACCTGCTTACGACTTCTAAAAAATTGGTAGGCACTACCGAAGAATAATGTAAAATGGAGGTAAGTCCAATAAATGTAACGACAGTGAACACACAAAATCACACAAGGAATTGTATATGTGTATGCAATTATCTTTAATGCTTTAAAAGCAATTAAAAGTACAGCAAGAAAACTAATGCTAGTTTGACAAGGTAACCCAAACAGTTTACTCTCAAATACCACTGATAACAAGCACAAGTCTATACTTACTAGGTAAAACACAGACTGGTAAGCAGATGTTGGGCATGAAACAAAGAACAAAATATAAGTCCAACCAAAGCATCAATACAACATGATAACTCCCTTAAAATGTTTTTGTCCGGATGGGCAGTAAAGTGTTAGGGAGTTCCAGAAGTACCCCTCGTGTTCCAGCAACTTTCTCAGGGGTCTGATCATGTCTATACATGAAGATATGTTTACCATGCACATCATAATAGAAGGTATAATTGTTATAGGAATGTGTTATATCTAATATATAAAGCTGAGTGTATGTATGTATGGCCACCAAAGGAATCTGCACCATCATGTTTACAATCACCAAATTTTGCACAGCCGCTCTCTGTGACTTAAGGAACGTCAAAGACTAGGTTTTCAGATGAATTTTTCATCCTGTGCTTTCCAAACTACACTTATTAACCACCTTATACAGGAGCAATTGGGGGTCATTTACTAAGAATCGTGTTTTTCCGTCGCGTTACCCGAATATTTCCAATTTGTGCCTATTTTCCCTGAATTGCCTCTGGTTTTTGGCACACGCAATTGGATTGTGGCGCATCAACGCCGGCATGCACGCAATGGAAATCGGGGGACATGGCCGTAAGAAAACCTGACGGATTCGGAATAACCACCATATTTTAAAAAAAAAGTGTCGCTTGACATGCAGTTACCTGCACCCAGCGTAGCTTGTTGAACTTCAGTGAACTCCGATGGAATTCAGCGCAGCAGCGACACCTAGTGGACATTGGGCGCTCTACCTTAGTGAATCGCCGGAAGACCCGAATCCTCCACAGAGAACGCGCCGCTGGATCGTGAATGGACCAGGTAAGTAAATCTGCCCCATTGTCTGCTTCTGATGCTGTGGCAGCTGAGCCATGATTGGCTACCGTTCTGCCACAGGTCATTAATATGAGCTTTGAGCTTTCATTGGTTACTAAAGGCAATTAGTATATGTGTGAGGTAATATGGATATACAGACATGTTCCAGTTGCCCATGGAAAGAAATAAGAGATCAGCTGTAATTTTATAAACAGCTGTGGAAAAATGAAACTTGAGCTCTGATTAGTTGCCATGGGCAACTAGAGCAGCTCTGTTTTCAGACACTTCTGATAAATCTCCCCATAGACAAAGTGACAGTTAGAGACAGCCACTGAAAGTGACGGGCAGAGACAGTAACTGAAGGAGACGGCCATAAACAGTCACTGAGCGAGATGGACAAAGACAGTCACTGAAAGAGACAGCCAGAGACAGTCACTGAAAGAGACAGCCAGAGAAAGTCACTGAAAGAGATGGTCAGAGAAAGTCACTGAAAGAGATGGTCAGAGACAGTCACTGAAAGAGACAAACAGAGAAAGTCACTGAAAGAGAGGGTCAGAGACAGTCGCTGCACTGAACAGTTAGAGAGTGACAGTCAGACAGGGAGATAGATACATATAAAATATTATTTACCCATTCTATTTTGTTATAGCTAAGAGCAGTTATTTCATATCTAGGGCAATGTCAAGATCTACAGCTAGTTGTTTATGGAAAATGGTCAACGCATGACAGATCTGTGCATTGCCAGCCAAGTGGAAGGTTATAGGAGATACACCTCTGTGTCTGTCCAACCCAAACAGCCTCACTCCTTCTGTATCTATATTCTACCTGAAATAAACAACCCAATTTTCTTTTGCATTTTTTCCTACAAAGGCAATGAATGGTTCTGCCTCTATAACAATACACCTAACTAGATGTTAGGCGCAATACTGATTGTTTTATTTTCCACTTATCCATGTTTTCGACTTTGCTTCCGTTTGACTTTTAATGTGTTGTGGTACGATTATTCGGATCGATATTAGGCGCCACTCTTCAGAGCTTAGACCGGCTAGACAAGGCGGGGGTAATTATAAAGTCTGTGTGTATCCAACATGAGATTAAAAGAGATTACTGAGTCCGGGTGAGTCTGTCGCTGTTACTCATATGAGATATACTCCATTTAGACCAAATTGTGACAAAAAGAGTAATGTGCAATCTAAGATCAATAACAGAGCCTTCAGAGACATCATTCCTATTGTCTTACTGAATGTGGGCTGCAAGAATAATGCGTGTGTATAACAAGCCACTTGAGATGCAATAGAAGATTTACATCTTCTATTAAAGTTCATAGATCTTAAAGCCGTACTCTGAAGAATTGCCCATTGTCAGCACATAATTCATCTAATGTCTGCATATTCTGGAAGCTCTATCATTTGTAGTACTATAATAAAATAAATACTAAGGCTCTTATCGTTAGGAATATTGCAGATCCTATTGAAATCTTTTATTATGTTTTGTGTATGAGAGATGAAAGCGGATTAATTGTTTTCTCTGAACAAGGTAAAACCTGTACAGATTGGTAGATTTTTCCTTTTTGGGCATTTCAGTAGTATCCAGAATTGTCATCTATGTGAGCAATCATTGTTTGATTTTTTTTTAAATTAACACTTTAGGGATATATGCTGATTGGTGATGTTTGAATTGTTTTACTATACATAGGTTGGAGATTTATTATTTGATTCCTATCAATAGTCTTATCACCTCCCGGACCTGCATAGATCAGCAGAACCTGGTTGCTGACATGCCTAGGCCTCATAAAGGCAGCACTTAGACTATATACTTATGCAAACTATTGAGCTCACATTGAGCAATCAATGTAGCCCAGCGACTAGCTATCCACCAATTCATAGAATCGGAACAAATCTGCTTATTCTCCAGCACCAAATCTGATTAAATTTTTTCAGATTTACCTCAGACTAGTGGTAATCAAACCTTTTCAACTTCTTGTTGAATTAGCTGGACCCAAATTTTTAAAACTCTTTTGGGTCTGGGTTTGGTTACTGAACCCGAACCAAATCCCCACCAGAAAGAAACGCGATATGTGTACACTTACTTTGCCAGTGGCATTTACAAATCAGTGGGGTACAGTGATTTTGGGGAGGGCTGTTGCTCCCGATGACATTAAGTTAGTGCCGGCGTGCTCACGCTCCATTGGTTTAGTTAATGTCTGTGATTAGTGCCACAGATGGGAATAGCTGAACTTCTAATGAAATTGAGGGTAAGGTACAGGGAACCTGAAGTGTCAGTATAAAGTTTAGTATAATACTGGACTTTGCAATTCCTGTCCATTCAGGACAAACTGATATTGTTCCAATTGTCCTGAAATCGGCCTACCACCCTCTGTAGTCCGCAACTAATTTTTTCATTGGGGTTAGTGTTATGGTGATGGTTAAATTAAGTCTGAGGATTAGAATTGAAGTTAACACGAGCCTTAATGCTATACCTAACATTAATGCTAACCCTCTAAGACTAATTTTATTACCACAATGAAAAAAATTGTAGAAAATGAGAAAGGAACTTCTGTGTTTTAGAGGAATAGACTGGGTTCTATAATAAACTTCTATACCTTTATTGAAGCAAAATGAAACTGAATCTTTTGAAAAATCGTGAAGCTTGAATAATTTGCAATAATCTCTACAAGTGAAATGCATTACTATATTTACCCAAGTATAAGCAGATGCCCCTAATTTTACCACAAATAACTGGGAAAGATTATTTACTTGAGTATAAGCCTAGGGTAGGAAATGCATGTGTCACAACCTTCCCGAGTAGTGAAATGCCCAGCAGCCTTCCCCAGTAAAGAAATGCTATGTAGCCCCCCTAGTAATGGAATGCCCTGCAGCAGACCCCATATTAATGAAATGTTCTGCAGTCCCCATATTAATGAAATGCTCTGCAGTTCCCAGTGTTAATGAAATTCCCTGCAGACCACCTAATAAAATGCCCTATCTAGCCCCCCTAGTAAAAAATCCCCTCCAGCAGACCCCATATTATTCAAATGCCCTGCAGTACCCCTGTTAATTAAATGCCCTGCAGCAGACTTTATATTAATGAAATGCTCTACAGCCCCCATGTTAATGAAATGCCCTGCAGGACCCCTGTTAATGAAATGGCCTGCAGACCCCCTGATGAAATGCCCTGCAGACCCCCTAATGAAATGCCCTACAGTACCACTGTTAATTAAATGCCCTGCAAACCCCCTAATGAATGCCCTACAGTACCGCTGTTAATGAAATGCCCTGCAGACCCCCTAATGAAATGTCCTGCAGTACCGCTGTTAATGAAATGCTCTGCACTCCCAATTAGTGAAATGCCCTGCAGCCCCTATAACAATAAAATATCCTGCATAGTGTGTGCCCGTGAGCAGAGTGAATGGACACGTTTCTACCCACTCTGTTACATGTGAAGAGAAAAAGGATGGGGAGCCACGAGGAGCGTTGTGGAGCATCGCAAGGTGAGTATTTAAGTTTATTTTTTTTTTATACACTGGGCTTACACGATATTATATAAGGTATATTGTTACTGAACTTGATATTGCTTTTTATTCCATTTCCTTGAAGGTCATGTGACATCTTAGGCCTGTGAAGTGCATGCAGGGTATTTATTTGCAATGCTTACAAAGAAACGTTATATTGCTTCTGCTATTCCCATGACATTTACTTTCTATTTGCTGAAATAAGCTCTACCTGTTTTCCTGATATTAACTATACTTCAAAATCATCAATTTTCAGTATGCGACATTAATGTGTACTGGACAGAACATTAAAGGAAACCAGATGTGACCTTAACAGAAAGGGCTGATATCAATTTGGAGTTTATTAGTATTCAGGTCAAGAGCAAGAAAATAGATAGTGGACTGCTCTGTGGATAATACGGGAAACAATTTGCTATGCTGTGATCACACACCAGATTGTATGTGTCTGACATGTCGAATATCGTCTAAACCAATTTTATACATATACAAATGTGGCCATTGTGTGTGAAGCCATTGGTGGCTTTTGTGATAGTTAGCACAAAACTCCCTATCCCACTTGTGTATGTTATTGGGTTGTCAATGATTAGTTTTCTATTTTTGTCATCATGTTGAGATAATTAATGTGCCAGGGAAAGGGTAGATATGTCTGTATGTAACCATAGTAAATTATGTGATGTTTCAGTCAACTCAGTGACCTTCTTCAGTTACTATGGAACAGTGTTCGTTAGTGCCTGAAGAAGGTCACTTTGTTGACCAAAAAGTCACACAATTTACTGTGGATTGCATACTTTTCAAATAAAATAACCCAAGTTGCTTTTTTAATTGTATATCTGGAGTGGTATTCTACTTGGGCACCTCTCAAACTTGGAGTGAAGTGTATTTTACATAAATTGTATGTAACCACAGTTGACCATTTGTCTCCATTATTTGTGACTAACGAGGAGGCAATAGATTAAATACAAAATATTTGCTTGAGACAAAAAAAATATGAAGGCAAGTTTCTAATTATCAAAGTATCTGATATGTGTCCTATATTATTTAAAGTTCCAGTTAAAATATACATCAAGCTAATGGACTTGTAGGTGTTGTTTCCTGGATCATAAGCATTTCTTTATTTAAAAAAATATTGGTCCAGAACTAGAGAAATCTTCACCTATATTTGTATGCAAATTGACATTTTGTGCACCATGGTCTTCACAAGGAAGTCTGGTGCACTTTTTCTTGCCCAGTTTCACAGTAGAGTAGGGGGCTGTGAATCAAGGCCTACTGGGAAGTGTTTTCAGGTGAAACTCCCGTCCCATGCTTAATTCGGCCAAACTTTACTTATTATCTGAATAGGTTGAAAAGAGAAACTACTGGCTATGGATTTTTTTCATATTGTCCAATAACATTTAATATGAAATGCTGTATAATCTTAGAGTCAGATGGTCAACCAATCCACCTGAGATACTAAATCCATTGGGTATGTCCACCTTAATTATTTGCCTGATAAATGAAAATCCAAACTTGCATCTATGCTCTGTAATACCACTAAGTATGAAGACACTCCACAAGATTGGAGAATTCTGCTTTGAGACAGACCTTCAAAGAAGCAATTTTATTAAGTTGGACTCTATAGGATTTCTACGTGGCTTACTGAAGCTTGACTAACTCAATATCTAAAATATCATACTAAAAGCCAAAAGTTATAAATCATCGGTTCCATTAAGTGTAAGCGTCCATTGTTTTCATAAGTCATGAGATATTCACATATTGTTCAATCTCAAGAGAGACACCTTGAGAGGCTGCTTAAGTTCAGGAAAAATAGAATATTACTTACTTGCTAGGTGTAGCTGGACATGAATTTTGTTAAGCTGGGAAAGTGAGATTTATTGAATTATTAAGGGGCTGAAAATATCCCTGAAGACTTCCTTCAGATTTAATTGAGCATACTGTCATGAAAACACATAAGAAAAGTAATAGCCAAACTGCTCGGAACATGTGTATGACAGTGTATGTCTTTATATGGGGCACAAAACCATGTTCTGTAGTTTTAATCAGTTAAGACCCAACTGTGCACATGGTCCCTGGTGCTTTGGCTAAAAGCTAGTTTAGTTCCATGCAGTTATACAGTCATAGAGTCGCATATTGAGTAAGTTAGTTCCATCCAGTCTCCCATGTAAATCCCTAGAGATGCTGGCACCAATCACAGGTAACAATTATTTAAATGATCCTAGCAAAGTCATCAGCAGACATGCACATTATCACCAACCTGCCGCAGGATGCCTCCGTTCTGGGCAGGATTGTTCGGCCAGCAAGTTGACCGATTGGTGTTACTGGTTTGTGATATAGTTTTTTTTTAATTCATCTGAATCCAAATTTCAATGGGTCAGCTCATCACTAGAAGTTAGCAATCCAAGCCAAAACTGGGAAGCTACCGCAGAATGTCACCAACCAGAGAAAAGTCAAGGGTACCAACTAAGGTGACAATCAGAAGGCATTGCAATTCAGAAGCCAAGAGCCAAGGATTTGTCAGGAAACTAGAAACTTGGTCAGACAGATTAAACGAGTTATGGTATATAATCCAAAAGGAAGGAAGTTCTGACCCTAGAAGGTGTCATAGAGGCCTATGGAGCCAGCTGAGAAAGCCACTGAAGCTTTAATCTCTCTCAGGCTAGTACTACCAATGGAACAAGGAACATTACTCTACATTTTCAAGACTTGAGATTATTCTCTTTTACTTGGAGGTCTTCTAATTCTTCCAAACCTCTCTATCTAAAACACAAAAACTATTACCGGAACATGATTATTTTTTGTGAATTGACTATTTCGCACTTTTCAATATAGGGTCTAGACATGTAAGTTTAAATAAAGCAAAGATGAACAACTGGGAACTGTAAAGAGGTGATATTTTTCATATATGACAGGTAAGAAATAGACTTGCAGCAGAAATACTGTAATATCAGACCCAGAAAAAGAAAATTACTTGGAAAATGGAAAACAGGAATATGTTTGAAGAGAAGACTTTGTCCCCTTGTCTTGTGTTAAAACGACCAGAGTTAGGCGTTCAGACATTTCTTTTTTTTAAAGTTCAACATACAACTAACATCAAAGCTTGTCACTTTATTATACTGCTATAGAACAAATATGGGTATTTACATCTGTCCTTTTATATTTTACCTCTTAGTTTTACATGTTCAGATTATTTCATTTCTGTTTGACAAGAGTAAAAGCTTTTTGAGATAATTTGGTCATATTTCAAATGTCTTATTAATGGATGTCCATTATGTTTTGATGAGCAATTCAATTCTCCAGCAACAAATAAGCTATAATAATTTTATAGCCAATAATTTCAAAACATCAAAAAGCCATTCCAGAGTCTTCTAATGGAAGTAGATGAAGAGACTGAAAATAGTTGTCCCATATTGACATTGTATTAAATATCTGATCACTTGAAGCTTAAAGCTTAAATGGGGGCAAGAAGAGACAATTTTTTTTTTCTCTGAATGGCCATAAATAGCCATAGAGGACCATAGAGGATTTGGAATGGTGTTCATGGTCAGTGTGTCTAAGCTTTGTCTGTGGAGCAGCGACATACGTACTTGACCTCCTCTCTTATCAAACTTAGTTATCTGGGGGATCTGGTAACATCCCCAGAAGTCCTTCACGCTCATTAGCATATTTTTAGGAATTGATTTTAGAAGGGAGGAGGCCATGGATAACAAATATAAGAATATTACCACAGTCACAGTGCCTGTATCTATGAGTAATTGACCCTGGTTTATCATGCTGTATTTTGATGGTGGATTACCTTTAAAGGTGGTTTGTCATCTTGTGATTTTATGACATACTCTTTTCCCATCTCGGACACTCACACTTATCTCAAACATAGGGATCTGCTGACTCCCTTCCCACAGCTAAGACACATTAAGTGTTTGCCATGCATGGGCTGCCACTCTCCACTCGAGTTTTGGGGAGAACCAAAAATTGCCTAGTCTATAGGCTTTTCTGGTGCATAATAAACATGAATAAAGAGTGGCATCTGTTCAAGGGAGTCAGCTAACCTCAGATCAAGAAGTTGGTCCCAGAGGTGAGGCGTACCAGTTCTTTATGACCTATCCAGTAGTAATCTCAATTATTCACAAGATGGTAAACCCCTTTACCTTTGGGTTTTTTCTATATTGCACTCATTTATTTATTCAATAGATAAGTGACATCAGACAAATGAGATCAGACAAATTCCTATTCTGGAGTACTTATCTCTACTTATTAAAATTCATATCTGTGACAATATTCATTGAGCAAAACAAAATTTTACATTAACGAACATTCGCTTAGAAGTAGCTCAATAAAGAAATTTACAGTTAAATTTTATAAGAACAATTTTATGAAGTTTCTGCTGCCGTTTCTTCATCGCCTTATTGCAAAAATTAATACTGACTTGTAAAGTAATGCACTGTTCTCATTTTACATTCTCCACATGAAGATTAATAATAAGAATAATAGACTGCCGTGTTTCATTTGGGCTTCTTATGATTTCTCCATTGGACAGGATGTACATGTCTATTTGTGATTTATCTGAAATGAGGATGACAGTAAAAAGCACCTAGATTAGGAAAAGGAAAAAGTTCCCAGTCCTAGTGGTGCACAGTTTGTCTATACAACTTTAAGAAGCTATACAAGATTTGGAACCCAGGCTCCCTTTACCCCTTACTTTACAATTTTACAATTTTACAGTTTTATTGCTGTTTTAGTTCCTATAACAGATGGTCGGCGTAAAATTCCAGATTGTGGGCGGGGACTCTAAACAGATACATCATGATTCCTCTGTGCTATGAGGTGCTTTATGCTGACAATGTGGTTAGATTGTCAAGGTACAAGGTTCATATAAACTTTCATTTAGCTTCTGAGCATTTTACCGTTATCTCCCACATAGAAAAGGACAGATGAAACAGATCAGATATGAAAGATGATGAGTTCCATGAGATGGATATAACACACAATGACACTCTGCCAACTCTGCTAAAACACATATTGTTATATGTGTCCTCTTATCCTATCTGTAGCTTGTAGAGTAAGTCTGCGCACGCTGCCTGTTTAAAGAACATAAGACATGTTTTCCACAGTTGTCAAACTGCCTAATGAATTTCTATGTAGTCATGCTAATGTCTGTAGTTTCCTCATCCCCTTGGCTGAGACATTTTTCTTAGATGAAGTCTATGGAAAAATACTGATGCTAATCAGGTTTCATCTGCATGTGATACCTATTTATGTATCAGTTGCTAGGTCTCACAATCATGTGACCCTTTAAGGGGTTGGAATAAGCTAGTACATTGAATTTATATGATTATATATGGGTTGGATTAGATAACTAACATTCCCTTGACAAACCAGAAAGGTGGAATTTGAGTTGGGTGTGAATTTGTTGCTCTATGCACTTCCAAAGGATATTTTACACAATATTATGAATCTTCATGTTTAATTAATTTCATTTTTAGAAATATGTTGTTGGTGTAGATACCTTTTTATCTCAAGTACCTCAGTAAGATAATGCCACCACTGGAAGGAAATGTAGGTTAAAAAATCAGGAGACTGCATTGAAACTAAGACAAAGGATACCTCTAGCATTCAGAGGAATTAAACTTCTACCGCTGTGAATGGAGGTCAAAGATGGAGAGACTTGCTACATTGCAGGGAGTGAATTTTTAATCAAATCTTCTACGTGATTGGTGGGATTTAGTGACTGTGTTGTTTTATGAAGCTAAAAGAAACACATGAACTGAAAAAAAAGTAATTATTTGTAGACTCATTGAAAGTCATTTAAATGCACCAGGGGTTTTCATATTCCTGAACATCTTTTAATTAGTCGACTCCATGATTAGTGTTCAACAGATCTGAATCGCAAAGTGTGGATACTTACCAAACTTTGCAGCACCTGGCCCTGAATTTCATTAGAGGTTTGGGTTTGTCTTGGATTGTCAATAAGTCATTAACACCCGGTGCTGGAACCCTGTGTTAGCTCTTCAAACGCTAGTGGAATGTAACCTGTCGGCGGTGCAGGACACTTGCATTTTGGGGAGGATCGTTGCTCCCCATTGCTGTCATGGCAGGTTAGTGGCGGCGTGACCGCAACTGTGGATCATTCGAAAATGCCTTTACCAGGGGCATTTAAACACTTAAGACCCATGATGCCAGTACTGATCACAGGTGTTACTGATTGGTGTTCTAGATTGGCACCCAAGTCTGGACCAGGAAAGCATTTTGTAATGTGCCAGTACTAATTGGTACCAGCACTGATAGGAACAGTATATTGTAATTCTGGTTTACCAAACTCAGCTGAACCCGAATTTTAACGGGTCTGTTCATCAGAGTGAAAGAGTGCTAGAGTGAAAGAGCCTAGAGAATTTGTTTCTCCTTGGCTTTCAGCTACAACAACCTTCCTCCTTTTGCAATCTTTAAAAAGAAAATGAGCCAAGTTTTTGTTGTGACACAATACCATCAATGAATAAATATGTCTCTAATGTATTACACACATTTCAAATCCTTTTTAATCTTTTTTCAGATAACTATGTTTATATCTAATCACGAAAGAGATTGAAGAAAGCCAAGAGATTGAAAGGTTTTATAAACCTAAAATTGCTACAAAATTCCCCAAGAACATAACACTGCATAGAACATCATGTACATCTCACAATACAAAGACTAATGCCTTAGATTGTCAAACAATGAAAAGCAAATATCTCGTCCTCCAATCCCCTTTTCAAGAAGCCTGTGCTGAATATAAAAAGGCTTTAATAGAAATGTTGCCATCTAGAATTTTGAAAATATTATACCCAATAAATAAAAAAGTTTGTGCCAGACACTGATTACAAAGTATGGTTTATAGTAGTGACCTTCTCATATGAAAAATTATAGAGAAAACAAATCAAAATTATTCAGTTTTTGGTTATTTCTAAGATATTTTACAAGGTGCAACTGCATTTCTTTGAAGCAAAGCATGGCAGCAGAGCTAGAGAGTCTTTGCACTGGCCTCACACAACCAGTTCACAGATTATACTATTGTCAGAAATCTCTGAAATGACACTTTTTGTAATTTCTCTGTTTCTTGAATTTTACTGGACAACGGTTCTACAGCCTTTCTTTGCAGGGAATTTTTGTGCACATAGCAGGTTCCTGCTACTGACTTTTCTTTCTGTCTCCCTTGTGATATTCTAGGTTGGTTTCTTTTGTGTTTTGCTGCAATCATGTCCTTTTTCCTGAGCCTTGACTATTCTTCTGCTTTAAGATTTTGTATCTTGACTTGATCTTGGTTTTGACTGACTTTGCCTATTTGTCTGTCTTGTATCTATTTGTTTTTCTTTTATAATAGTGTGTGCACTTATAAAGGGTTGGAGAAAACTTCCCAGTTGTTGCCAACAGTTTCGCCAGAGCCAGCGATTAGTTGGAGTTTTCAAGAAGTGGAGGACTTATACTTCTTCCCTCTCTTAACACCTATGCCCTACATGCTTTGCATATGCCAGTTTTCTACATGTAGTATAGACATTGAAATTTTATAAATGTACCAGTAGTCAGTTCTGTGCATGAACAGTATACACCATGCAATGGTCTCAAACGTTTAATGTAAATGTGCTTCAAGTGTCATCAGTGCATAGGGAACAGAGGTATTGCTGGAAATTCTACCTTTATGAATCGAGGTACAGAAGGAAGCAGTATCTGGTGCACTTGTTAGGAATTGGAGCACATTTGTTGATAAGCCAGCTGAAAATTTAATCTATCAATAAAATGGAAAAGAATACAGTATTTTTACCGGAGTATAAAGCGCACCATCAATAAATACTTGCTAAAATGTCTGGGTTCATATATAAGGTGTACTGGATTATAAGGTGCACCTGATTATAAGGATGAATGACCAGCAGGTGGCAGACCTGTGCACAGTTCAAGGCAGCTGTTGTCTGTAAGTGATATATAACGTGCACTGGACTATAAGGCGCATCTTTGAATTCTGAGAAAATCAAAGGATTTTTTGTGCGTCTTATAGTCCGAAAAATATGGTATTGAGAACAGATATCTAAACCCAGTACATGCATGTTTTTTCCTTTCAGTTCTAAAGACAAACAGTTTTTTCTCAATAATTTCAGATCTGATTGTTTAATCTTTTTTCAATTTCCCAATGCAGGAAAAATGCATGTAAATGTGATCCTTTAGCTTTGTACTTTTGAGTTGTATTGTCCACATCGCACGGCATAGCAGTTTACAAAAGGAAAAGCCCTGGGATATGATTTGTGGTTATACTGTAGATTCCAGCGAGTGACACTCTGCAAACATTGTGGTCCGCAGCATATTTATTTCTTATAAAAATAACCTTGGGCAATAATAACCTCATTGCATAGCAAAGAGAATAAAAGTATAACGGTAAATAGTAAAAGAATGACTAGGGCTGTTATCAGGGGACCCATAACCTACATCATGTCTATCAAAATCTGATGGAGACACAAAGAAATATCATGGAAGGGGCAATACCTTTTATTTCATCTTCAAGATACATATCAAAGTCTATGTTTACAGCTCTAATAAGAAAATGTTTTCATAGCTCTGATGCTCTAATGGCTTTAAACAATAGAAAATACAATGTCAGTGTGAATACATCCTATGTTTTAGAAGCAACAACATATTCATTTGCCCCAGTCCTTTATTAACAGAAAGATTTTACAGACTTTAATGACTAAACCATACAATAGGTCCTGACACCCTGTGACCCCACAAGCCACGTTAATGCAGACCAACACCCACTAATTGGTTGGTGAACTGCTCTGCTGTAGTGACTCAGTTCAACCACTAAACAGAATATGGAGCTGTCTGCTTCCTGTCCAATTCTATTTTTATTAGTTAATTTTAGTGGTAATGGGTGTAGGGCTCCACTAATCTGGTATTTATGGCCTCTCCTTAGTATAGATCATGAATATTTTTAGTCCAGAAAATCCTTTGAGGCTTTGATGCAGTATAAAACTTCCTTAACCCCTTTGTGTCTATGCCATTTTAGACCTTTAGGACCAGGCCTGTGTCATTATAGGTGGTTATAACTTTGTGACGCTTTAACTTAACCAGGGGATTTTGAGATTGTTTTTCCGTCACACATTGTACTTCAAAGTAATAGAAAAACTTTGATGAATTCTTTTGTGTTTAGTTATGAAAAAAAAATGAAATTTGGCAAAAATTTCTTAAAATTATTCATTTTCAAAGTTCAAAATTTTCTGCTTTTCAGGCAGATAGTCATAGCACCCAAGTAACTTCATAACTAACATTTCCGGAATGAATGTCTGCTTTATATTGGCACAGGTTTTATGCATCCTCTCTCTTTTCTAGGTTGTCAGGAGGTTCAGAATTTTGAGTGCAATTTTTCTCATTTTTATGAAAATCGCCAAAACCCTTATTTAGAGGCACCTGCTCAGCTTTAACTGACTTTGGGAGGCCTAAACAGCAGTAAAACCCCATAAATCACGCCTTTTTAGAAACTAAACCCCTCAATGTGTAAAAAATCAACTTTAAGAAGTATGTTAACCCTTTAGATGCTTCACATGGGTTAAAACAAAATGGAGGTGTAATTTACAAGCTGTAATTTTTTTTAGACAATATATTAATTTTTGCCAAAGATTGAACAGTTACAAAGTATTAAATGACAAAAAACTCCACAAAGTTTGATACCCAATTTCTCCCGAGTATAAGGATGCCCCATATGTGGTGGTGACTGCTGTATGGGCGCACGGCCGGGCATAGAACAGAAGCTGCGCCATTCAGAGCAGATCTGCAATGTCACATTTTACAGGCTATTAAATGTTTATTTTTTGTAATTTGGACATACGGGAGATTGTTTTTTGTGGATGAGATCCACTTTTCAGGTACATCATTTACGGGGGGGCTCAATAGCTAATAATCAGATTTTATTAACTCTTTCTTGGTGGAGGTTAAAAAAATCATTCATTCTTGTTTATGGTTTTTAGCATTTTTTTCGCCAGACGTTCACCATACCATAAAAATAATGTGTTATCTTTTTTCTATGGGTCATCACGATTACGGCGATACCCCATTTATATGGCTTTTTTATGGTTAACTTGTTTTGCAGAATATAGAACTCATTTTGTGAGAAATTTGCTTGTTTTTGTATCACCATGTAACAATGGGCAGAACGTTTATATTTTTTTGTTTACAGAGGTTGTTTAGAGCTTATTTTTTGCGGGACAAGCTGCACTTTTTCTTGGTATCATGTCGGGGTAAATGTTAGAAAGTTATTCACTGCTTTCTTCATATGCAAAGCCTCCTGTGTTTTACCTCATCAGCCAGACATTCCTATCTATAAAATGGCCGCATATAGATGATCATGTGATCTCTTTTTTTAAAAAAGAAAATCAAATGGTCTTTATTCAAGCATATACGTTAATATCCATTTTGAAACATACATCAGTATTTACATGAATACAGCAATTACAGAGTATTACCATAACATTATATAAATAACCCCCCTCCCCATGAAAAAGAAACCTCCCAAAACATAAAGGGAAATAGGTTTCCCCTTCCCAGCGGTCCGGTCCCACCTATGCAAAATCTTTAACCCTCATTTGCTGTACCTCATCATTGCCATTGCACTATCCTGACTCCTACCTCACCCCTGCCAATCCCTGTGGATTCACTTGCATCCACCTTCTGAGCAATGCCTCTGTCCCTAGTCCTGGGCAATCCAGCCATTTACGCCATTGTTTTTCAAACTTCCCGTCTTTCAAAATGCCGGCAATCCAGCATTTCGCTTTAGGTATACCCCTAGTTCCATTTGAGAATGTATCATTTAATATTTTTTTAACTACTGGAATGCCAGGAGAGACCGTATCCAGCCAATGTGTAGCTATTGTTTTCCACTCCTGATATAGAATTTTGGCTATCACCAGACTATCTGCCCTGGTAACCTCCAATTTCCCTAAACAACCCAACATGCACACCTTCGGATCAGTCCCCACTGCCACACCGTACCACTCTTTCAATCAATCCACTAGCCCTGTCCCATAAGTCTGTTATCGCCGGGCATGACCAGAACAAATACATAATGTTGGCTTCGTCCAACGAACACTGTGGATGGAGCAGACCTTTTAATAGATGTATATTGGTAACTTGACTAATATCCTGCCCCCACACACACACTTATACACACATTACAAAAAACATGAGGTAAAGTGGCAAACCCCTTTAACTTTTGCCTTTTCAGTATCAAATTGGCATGAAAAAGGCTTTAAGCACTCTATATAAGTGATAACCAGGAATGGCAGGCATCACAAATACTTATACTCCTATAGTTATATACTTTCTTTTGCTCCCTTAGCCTGTATATGGGCCTCCATACTTTATGAAACCTTTATATTTTTGAATAACCAGATGACTTACTGATTCTTGATGATGTGGGCAAATAAAAGTTGACCTTTTTGCATCTTTATGGTATATAAATCACCATTGAAGGGTACTGACTTGCCACTTCCAATTCAGAACAATCTACTGAGCTGATTATCTTTATTATGGTGTAGGTTCGGAGGGATATTTTGGATATCTTGATGGTTAATAATCAGTCCCATCTTATCCATGTAAGAATCATGGTGAACAGTAACTTCATTTGTAAAACTGAGGGTGACATATGTCCATCCAGGACAGGCTGTTCTACTACAATGTTGATTTAGAATAGCAAGAAAAACTGGATGTCAGGTTCGCTAGGGAGAATGCTGGGACTTCTGGTTCTTCTGCTGGTGCCAGCAGCGTTCTCCGACCCCCGGCACGTATCCGCACAAACTCCACCTCTCGTCCCGGGCAGCGGCTGCTAAGATCTCGCGCTGTCTAGGAGTTGTGTTCGGAACTGCTGGGACTTGTGGTACCTCTGCATGATGCCTGGTTGTTCTGCACCATGAGGGGTTAATTCCCAGAAGCTGTCCAGCTCCTATCAGGTTCTGGAGGTGGGGTTCTGGCTGCATAAATTGCAGCTTCACTAGTCACCTGTGCCAGTGTTTGAAATCCCTTCATCACTCGGTTGCTGCATTAGGTTGTATTGCTCTGTATCTGTATCGTTGTGACCTCGGCTAGTCTTTGACATTGACTCTTTGCTTACTGATTTTGCTCTTGACGTACCCTCTCGTTGTGACTCCGGCTAGTTTACCATTCTTTTGTGTTTTATGTTTGTCAGTCTGTTTGTGTTTCCCTTTCCACACTTACCCAGTGTATTTCGAGGCTTCAAGTAGTCACCCCACGGGTTAGCGTGGGGGGGGCTATAGGAAGGGACAGAGGTTGGGACAAGCTCAGGGCACACTATCCCCTGTCTTCTGTGTTACCCAACCCTAACACTGGAAGCCAATTTCCTCATCTTTGGTTGGAGTATTTGTTGATTTTTGCTGTTTTTTGAGCCAGATCATGTAGTATATTCGAAAGGAATGAGAGTTACAGCATAAATGAAGAACTATATGGGATAGATTTATCTTCAAAGCGCTTTAGAAGTACACAAGTGGCCTAGACAACTTGACAAATGGGGTTTAATTTCGGTGCATGAGCTGCTAATGTCTGTATTGGGTTTATCGCCTTTTGACTAAGCCATCAGAAACATTTCCTAGATTTTTCTTTCTAGATTTCAATTTGTATAATGCACTCCAGTGACACTTCTTGGGGATATTTCTGTGTATTAAGTATTACCTAAATTTAAAAAATTGATAGTGAAAACATGTTTCTGAATTTATGGAGAACAAAGGTTAGAGGTGCAGTTTCCATGACAACGTTTGACGACCGCTTGACGCTGACCCCTTTTAATGTTTCTGATTAATAAATTATCACTGTAAGTGAGTTAATTAGATCCGTTGCGAATAAAGGTTAGAGCACGGGAGCAGAGTAGGGTCACATTAATTAGCAATACGAGGAGTTTGTAGAGGATTATGGACACCTTGTTCTATTGTATGTAATTGTAGGATATATAACAATGTGCTTTGCGAATGATCAGAGTTCATAAACAGCTGTGTATGTTTCCTATGAGAAAGAAAATCCATTCCCTCTAATGTGTCGGGAAAAATAACCAAATCAATCAACATTCTATCTTACATAGAAAATATTGTCAATACAAATTCTGATGCAGTTCCTCTGGTTTAGCTTTTCTCACTCCAAGTATCCCCTACCTTGATTTCTGAAAATAACCACCAATCTCCTAGACTTTATGCACATGGAAGTCTGAGACACTCCCTGCTCTCGGATGCGAGTAGAAGTAGAGTTTTATATAAACAAAGTACAGCACACGTAATGTAGTCCTAGATAGAAAGAAAAATTTCAAACACCCTTTGGTAAGGTGATCATTAAATTATAAATTTATGTATAGTAGTACATTGATACAGCGATCCAAAGCAGTAACATTTCGGGCTCTGTAGGGACCTTCCTCAGACACGGATTGCAAGGCAGAGTAGATAATCATAAGAGCGGAATTCATCATTATCCAAGATGAGAAAAGTAGGAAGCAGCGTCATCTTCGATAACGGTGAATACCACTCTTATTCTGTGCTTTGCAATCCATGTCTGAGGGAGGTCCCTACTTGGACCAAAACTTTACTGTTTTGGATTGACTTATTGATTGATGACTATGAGTAAATAAATATTTAATGAGCATCTAACAAAAGGCTGTGCCAAATTTTTCTTTGCTATAAAGAGCGGAGTAATATCCTATTTGTGCACCCTTTGTTTCTACCGAGTAACTTTCATGATTTTCCATTACATAGTCCAAAAATCTAGTAGGCATGTGACCAAAACCAAGAGGAAACTCAGAGCATGAAATGTCAATTAGCTACCCCTGAAGCCAGCCAGATCATGTGTTACTAAGCATCCCATGATTGGAGTCTTTAATTACACTAAGTTAAAATAATGGTGAGCACATTTCCACTTCATGCCTTCTAATGTATCTCATAGACTTATACCAAATCATAGACTATGAATGGTCACACGTATTCTTAAATAATAAGTCAAACCAATAACAGTGCTTTTTGTTTTCAGAAGCAATCTACTGTGAATGAATTCAATGAATGCTAAAATTCTCTACACCATTTTTTTCTCTTTAGCACCAGATGGTGTTTGTTCATTGACTAAACAATGTAATGCTACCGGAAGTTTAAACAGCGTGAAACACCTGCGTGTCTAGAGACGCAAGCTTAATTTAAGCAATTAAGAAAGAATGCTCTCAATGCTAGGTGATTCAGAAGGTTAAAATGAGAATGAAGAAGTGTTTTATTTGGGGCATCCAAAGTGCACATTTCGGTTCAAAAAGTAATCTAAATAAAAAGTAGTTCAATGGTCACCCAGGATTAAAATTTTTAGGTTGGATAACTTTCCTCAACACACAGATCCTGTTAACAGTATGCATTTGATATTGCAGTTCAGTCTCATAGCGGTTAACTGTAATATAACACATAAATCATTGACAAGAGGGGACTATGTTTCTCGTACAAAACGGTCATGTCTTTCTCAACCCGGACAATCCATCTAACTCCTTAATGTCTTCATATTTTTTTTACGATTCCAATTTTTAAGTCACTACCACAAAATAAGCAGAAACTTTTTAATTCTGTCCAATTACATAGCTGTGTGAGGGCTTCTTTTTTGCAGGACTGGTTGTACTTCCCAGTGCATCATGTGAATCCAACTGCAGAGCAACAAAAGAATACATAGTTCCATCATTTCTTCATCACGTTTTTATTGTGACAAACTTTCCAAAAAGCAGTGATTCATATATCTTGGTGTTTTTCTGGATGAATTTATTATTGTGACACCACCTCTTTCACTTTTGCAGTGCAAAGTACAGCTCTTTAAGGGTACCTGTCAACATATTTTCACTAATAAGCCTAATAACAAGTTCCCATTGCATTATACTAACTTATTCCCACACTATGCTAAAAAGATGCGTAGTTCCTATCCCCAGAAAGTTTGTGAGCCTACCTGAAGGAGAAAGCTGTCCCAATGAAGTGTTCTTTTCATGCAAGGCAGTGTTTCTCTCACTTCATGTCTCCCCCCCCCTCCCCCTTCTGCAGGGCTGAGCAGAGGACAATTCATCATCTCAAGCAAGGGGAAAAAGGTACTTGCCAGCAGACATGAGGTGAGAGAAAACTGTCTTCCAAAATAAATTTTTTGGGATAGAAACTATCCATTTTTTAGCTAAGAATAGTGTGGACACAAGTTAGTATAATGCTATGGGCTTTCTTCCAGGTCCATTTGTCCCTTATCAGATAGTAATTTCCATTCCCCCAAAACTCCTATTAATAGAGATGGCTTCGTAGTCTCAGTTTGGGTTCTGCCCCACAATTCAGACGTTTAACTGGATTGGTTGCTGAACATTCAATATAGCAAATTGATGCCATTTGCTACTAGACATGGGGATGATTGGCCAAGGTGACACCCAAACATATACTGAAATTACAGGTCAGCTCATCTCTAATGTCAAATCCTATGGATAGGTCATTCAAATATTTTCGCACAAACTAAAATAAGACCCTTATCCACGTGATAGGGCCAAACTTGCCGATCAGTGGGGGTCTCAGTGCTGAGACTCCCACAAAAAGAACGCTACGCTCGGTAATCTTCATCAGCTCCATAGAGAATAATGCAGTAGAACGGTCATGCACGGCCATCGAACCCCGCATTCTCACGATTTGTGCGGATCTCAGTACTGAGACCCCTGATCAGAAAATTAGGCTTTAGTTAGTGGGAAAACTTTAATAGGGCTGAGCTGCCATCCTACATACAACCTGTGGGAAGGTGTTGTTTCTTTAAAACCATGTAAAACTCATTGAACTGCTGTGAAACAGTTAAGATGCAATAGTACTTTACTAATCCCCTGGGGATAATTGTTTTGTACATAGTGTTCTGGTATTTGTTATACACAGAGACAGGCTTAGTGTTGCAGTTACATACATACACTGCAAGAGACGTCTTCGTAGATTTTGCTATGTCCTTTGTTGCAAACAAACAGTAACAGGACATTACAGGTTAACAAGACCACAGTGCATTACATAAGATGACAGTAAAAAATACACAAGTGACAATTACAGAGAGACATAGGCTTGATAGACTTGCATAGGGGGTACTACAGAAGCGGTGCCAGTGCCGTGCTAACAGTGATTTGGGTGAAAGTGGTGTGATGCTATTGGTTTATGTATGTCATGTATGTTAAGTTATGTAAGTCAGCAACTACATCCTATTTCTGCATTTCTTGGAAGGCAGTTACTTCTGTAGTAAATAAATCTTGAGATCATTGCTTTCTAGTTGCATTAGGGATTTGGCAATTGAAAACAAAACAAGAAAAAAATAAGAAAAACATGCATAAGTGGAGTTTTTAGGAGGGTGAGTAGATTATTGTGCTGTGTTTTATATTGACAATCCCGAGGAATATATAGCCATGTCATACCCTTTGCTGACACTTATATACAGAATGTTTCCGGCTACCTAGAATTTAATACATTATAGTCTGGTGTTGCTGCAAGCTGTCAACATGTTAAATAGTTGTTATTGAGGTGATGGAGCAGGAGCCGCATAGTCTGGCAATAAAGCTCACAGCAAGGGATAAAGTAGGCTCGTGATAGCCGGTGGATATTACAGAATAATAGATTGGCCACTTCCAGAGATGTTGGTTCTTTTTACAATGTTGGTAAATTAGAAATTTTACTTTTACCGGGCCATTATATACAGTAAAACACCATACAAAAGTACAAGTGAACCTATACCTGCATGTATCAGGAAACAGGCAAATATTCCCCAACACAAGAACAAAGTAAAAGAGGTTCCTTGAGTCCTACAAATATGTACCAGGTGGGTGCCAAAAAACACTCTGCGTTGGCACCCCAACATGGACCCTACTTTTGAAATCCAATCATGTGAGGGTCGACCAAGTGATCCATAATTTTCCATACAGTAACATGGCTTCCAAATTAAACTATTTCTCCCTACACTAGCGGAAGAATGTATCCAGGAAATAACTAGGAGTGTATTGACACAATGGGGCTCCATGTGGCTACTAAGGCAGCATAAAACATAAAACAGCTTGCGCAGATATCTAAAAAATATGTGTGCTGGGATTTTGTCGCTCGTGACACTTTTTGAGGTGCACCTGCGCTGGCTTCCATGTGGCACAAATTAAGGAGCGTGCCGTCAGATGATCCAACTGATTCGGACTGAGCGCAGGATTTAACTTTTAAATTGTGTCGCAAGCACTATGTTTAAAATGCACCACAAAAACGATGGTGAACTCTGTTGGACCTGAGCGGAGAAGCAACACATTCATAATTTCTGACAAACGATCTGTGAATAGCCACATGCTGCATTATAGACAGACAAAGAACTTTCCGTGAAATCCGATGTCCCTGTAAATAAATGTTCCCCAATGTGTAGATCAATCAAAGCTGTATTAAAGGAAATCTACAATCACAATACATCATGATAAGACATTTACTCAAAGATCAAGGCACCTCTTATATTTGTTATTCATGGCCTCAAGCCTTCTAAAATCAACTTTCAAAATTATGCTAATGAGTCTGTATTGAGGAGGCCATGGATAACAAATATTACATGTTTACCACAGTAAAGGTGCATGGATATTTGAGTGAGTGTTGTTGGTAATTTTCAGGTAGAGTCTGATCAATTTTAGAAAAAGTCAAGACTTCTACAAACTTCACAAATAACAAATATAGAATCATTGAATTCCCTAAGTGCCAGTGGCAACACCAGTCAAAAACTGGGCCTTATGTCTTGGATTTGTGAACCAATGAACCCTTGTTGAATCCATCTGCTTTGAATGCCACAGGCTAGTTAAGACCTACACTATGACCTACAATTCATTGGGGTCTTCTGGTGATGTAATTTGACCAATACAATGATATTTCTGCATTGTAACGATTGCACAATTGTATAACTTTTCATTATACAAACAATAACATTAATTTGACAATATGCGAATGCCCCTTAAAGTCTCCCAATCGACCTTTCATGTTTTCCAGCAGGTCACTTTCTGAGTTGAAATTTTCTCAAAAATGCAACTATTTCTTCTCTTGTGAAATGATGAGTTATAAACCTGCACTAAGATTTTTCCCCCTTGAAATCTATTTTCCTCTTTTTCCATTCTATCGTAGAACAGATAATTCTTGACCTGACTAACCAGGGTTTCGATCGTTCTATTTTTCTGTAAACATTGTTTAGCAGCAACTAGGATAATATGTATCAAAGGAGGTAGAACACTTTGGGGCAGATTTACTTACCCGGTCCATTCGCGATCCAGCGGCGCGTTCTCTGCGGTGGATTCAGGTCCGGCCGGGATTCACTAAGGTAGTTCCTCCGACGTCCACCAGGTGGCGCTGCTGCGCTGAAGTTCCCCGAGGCCTGCCGTAATGCACTCAAGTTCACCGGCCTTTACCTGGTGAAGGTAAGTGCAAGTCTTGCGACACTTTTTTTAAAAGAAAATGCAGTGTTTTTTCCGAATCCGTCAGGTTTTCGTTCTGCCACACCCCCTATTTCCGTCGCGTGTATGCCAGCGCCGATGCACCACAATCCGATCGCGAGCGCCAAAATGCTGTGGTATTTCAGGGGAAATCGGCGCAAATTGGAAATATTCGGGTAACACGTCGGGAAAACACGAATCGGGCCCTTAGTAAAACACCCGTTCAGTGCAAGTTTGTGGTTCCTGCTGGTTTGGGTCTTTCAAGGGTGGCAAAAAGCGGAATAATAGTGGAAGAGGCACCATTTTCATGGATCCCTCCCATAATACTTGAGGACCATGACTATATGAGGCCCACTATAGGCACTACAGATTTGTGTCATGAATTAACATTTAGTTTTTAGAAAATGTACATGGGAATTGTCAAACTCATTAAATTAGTGCACAATAATATTTTATTACGGTTGAATTAATAATCCTTGTGTGCACATGGACTTGATATACCCAAACGGGAAGCAATAAGGTTGGGATGCAAAACTCCTTAGATATATTAAAGGCCAGATGCAAATTCTCATGATAAAATGCCAGCAGCATAAAAATTTCTAAAAGATACATAAAAGAAACCGTGAGACATGCTTCCCGCTTACCATAGGGAATAAAAGGCTAAATGCAGTTTATAATTATGTAAACTGAACACGCAAACAGCTGCTGGGTGGATGTGGTAAGAATCTTTCCTAGAGCGTAATATACTTAAACATAAATTCACACTTCCAAATATCACTTAGAGTAATGTGACAAATCCATAGTTCAAAGTGATTCTGAGGCAACTCGTTGAGAGCACATTTAGTTAATATACATAATATAAATAATTCAACAGAACCAATAAAAAAGCCAAATTGGTGCAATAAAAAGCATCTGTTTCTACACGGTCCGAGGGCCGCTTTATTTATAGGTTAATATAGAAGTGGATTGCTCATAATGAAATTAACATTTATGACTTTTGGACTATTTTAGAGCAGTTGTTGAAAAGTTAAGAACCATTTTACCCTCAAGAACCTCAAGGCCACCATCTTGTAGCTATGCCACACTAGACAGAGCATGGTGATGCTTACCTTTACCTCTTATCATAGTCCATGTCTACATTTTTTTAACTTTTTATTTTAAGTGAGTGGGGTATATTTATCAGGACCTCTGCACCACTCGCTGCGGCTGGCAACTTTTAAGCCGGCTGCATTTTTTTCTACGCCAGGCTTTCACCTCTTGATGTATCCCGTTGCGGCTATGCAGCGGTGGGCTATCATACGCTGGCGCACAAGTTCAATCTTGATAAACTTGAATGAACAGAGTAAAGGTCTGGCATGCACAGCTGCACTTTACTCTTATGGAGAACTTTTGGGGACTAATGGCTGGTCAGTCTAGTGATCACTGGGGATTGAGTGTCTACTGTATGATGGAACCCCATATAGATCACTAGAGCTTTGGTCATTCACTTCAACCTAGCTAAACTTAAAATCTTAAAAACAGTTCACCATAGCTCATCATATATCATATGGCTCCTAGAATCCCTATTCAATAAAATTTGCTCCTATAAGATATAATACGCCAATAAATTTGAGGTGGATATATTGGGCCAACTACTACCACCCTTATATACCCTATATAAACAATTAGACCTATCAAGTATACCTAAATTCAATACATAAAACCACTGTGGTTGAAATAAGCAATTTTATTATTTAATTAGAATCTAAAAATTGACAAATTCATAGGAGCAACAAACAGACAAAAATTACACATAACCGGGGTGTAAACAGATGAGCGCTAATGAACCCTTACAATAGTAAAGTGCAGAGTAGCAGTATGACCAGATTAAGTCCAAAATACAATATACCATGAGCAAAAGTGCAAGTAAGGTACTAATATTCTGTATACCCATGTAGTGAACAGGGGAAATAGTGGATAATGCAATGATACCTATAAAAGAGCAAGGGCGCAAAAATAAGAGCATATACCGACCACGAGCTTAGAGAACCGACCCCGACACGTGTTTCGCCCACAATGGCTTCTTCTGGGGGGATGCCAGACAAACGGAAATGCACCTATTTAAATTCTCATCACCCAATTATTAAACAGTGTTGAATTAAACTAATAAGTGACCGCTGGTGTGGTATTAGATACCTCCAAAAAGGAGTAGACCAAATCGGTACTAACTTCAGCCTTTAGTCGTGTGACCGCAAGAGGTCACATGATTTACCGAACCTTGTGGATTCTCTTGCATTGTTAGACTACAACCTTAGTTCCCACCTATCGCAAGACCATTCATGTATAGAGCGAAATCTCAGGACACAGGGAGATTGTGCAACACTCGGAGCAAGGAGTCTTGCGGATCCCAATATCACTTGCAGATAGGATAATCTATGTGGCTGCAGAACGATCACACAACTTACAAAGGAAAGATAGCGTGAACGGTCTCCAAGGCGACCCAACTGGATGTAAGTATAAGGTGAAGTTTAGTAGCCTAAAAATAAGGATTTGAGTTATTGCCCGTATCATTCTCTGACTTTTGAGGCTTAGGCAGTTGGCTCATGTCAAACGGGGTGTGAAAACCACAACAAGTTACTGGGGACATGTCCTAGCTTTTGAAATCAAGGAATAGCAAATGTCCAAAATTTATTTTTGTGTGGGCTAGAGGTTTAGCCTGAAGAAGTCATGTAATCATGAACTCTTTTGACAAGCCAATTCATGATTGTGAGAGCCCATGAACCCTACAATGAAGGTTTAAAAGGTCTCAGTCAAGCACTACACAAATCCTGTGCCTGCTCTATAGCATCTGTGACCCTGCATCTCCAAGAAGAGCCTAATATAACCAAGGAAGCACAACAAGCCTTATCACCCAGACATCAACTGTTCAAAACTTTTAACACATCCCTATGATACATAAGTGATATGAATGTTAAGTTTCTCATAAATTAGCATATTTTGCTGAACCAAATATTCTCCCTGATTGCCAATTAACTTGTGTCTTTGTCTAAGTTTAATTGAGTGGTTAAGCAAAGTTTCCAAAAGAGATCACAACAATAGTACATTGTGTAGGATACTTGATTGTTGCAGTTCCTTGCGTAGTTTATGTTCTCTAATCCTTCATTAACACAATTCTAAAAGACTTGTTAAACTCCAAATAACAAGCTCTAATTGAACAATCAGTGCAGTAATTGCACAAAAACAATGATAATATTGTCATGCACAAGCATAAAATGATAACACTGTTTTTCTAAGTCTCAACTTTTACTGCCATTATGTATGAGGATATAATTGCTACATAATAAAGTAAGATGGAACAGAAGGGGGGATTTATCTAGACTTTCGTGTTCCTCACCAATCTTGGTTTCTACTGAGCTGCAGTTGACCAGTGCCTGCTGTATGTGGCTGATCTGCTGGAGTAATATCAAGAGGATCCCTCAAAAAACAGCTTCATTTAATTTTGTTCCAACTTCTACATTTAGTGTTATTGTCATTAAAAATTTTGGCTCAAATTAGGGTCCAACTTCTTAGACTTCAGGAATTATGCTGTTCAATACAATGCCTTGGGGACTACTGTAGATAGCCAAGCACTGGTTGTTTTTGGATACCATTGTCCTAGCTTCCAGGGTTTTTCCATATTTAACACATAAGTTAGTTTATGGCACTCTATTTGTGTCTGCGTGTATATTTTTATTAATGTGCACTGGCAATAGGTTTCCTTACGTAAATACATTTCTAGCGGGAATGATTGACAGGATGAATCCAATGATTGTTAAAGGTTACTCCAAGGTCTGGTTTTATGTAACAATACAAATAAATTCACAACATTTTTCATTGGTCAATTTTTTTAAGGTTCTTTTTAGCTTCAGTTTCCATTTCTTAGCTGATAGTTATGGATCGTGACAAAAGGCTTCTGCAGCCAATGCACTTCGATAACCTGTTGATTATCTTTGTAATAGTCAATTCAGTGACTCACTATATAAAATTAATTGTACAAAAAGAAAAAAAGAGTACCATGGCGATTTCTACATTTTGTTGATTTCAGCACTCCTTTGGGGATCCATGACCTGGACGATACCATAGACAATCTTGTCTTCTACATTGTGTCATTGGGGCATATTTATCAGGACCTCTGTGCCACGCCAGAGGCTGGCTGGCTGCATATTTTTCTACGCCAGGCCCTGCCAAGTGAGATACAACTTCCCAGGGAAGGGGGTTATGGAATCTGGTAGTGTGAAAGCATAACTGGCTGTACTGGTTGCTGATGTGACTGTGTTGTTGGAGAATCATCAAGGACAGGGGGAGGTGTTTGTTCAGGGAGATCAATTTGTGCAAGCATCTTTCTTTAAGTCCTGTGGCAAATGGACATGGCACCATTCAACTCAAAAGCATTTAAAGAGAAGGGATTTTAATCTCTACATTACAATAGATTCTGAACCATTTCCCACAGTAAGATCCTTCAGTTCTATAAGATGATACCAGAAGAATACATTTCTAATGTAACAGGTACCTTTTAAATACATAGGGTTATGAGAGTAAAGTTTGGGCTTCGGACCAAAATTTGCAGGTTCGGATCGACCCCAAACTTCATTAGAAGTCCTAAGACCCCCTTGGTTATCTTACAGGGCACAGACACCCAGCAATAACCTGACATCATTTGGAGCGACAACCCTCCATGAAATGACACAGGCATGCTAGCACCGGTGTGCAGGTCTGCAGTAATTTTAATGCAGCTTGCAACTTTGCCGGGTTTTCAAATTAGAATTTTAATGGTTCCGCTCATCACTAGTTATATGGTTGGCTGATTACATATTTTAAAGTTAGTGCGAAACATCGAATATCTAGATAACTCAATCCAAATAAAGCTCCATGCAGTGATTCAACAGGATTTATCTACTTTATTCCTACAGACTGATAATGAGGCATCTAATTGAGCCAGCAGCCAAGCTGGAATCAATGAATGAATTGCTTCTCGGGTCTTGTACTTCCTTAAGCTGGCACGGCTGCAGGTGGAGTGTAATGAAGCTGGTGGCAGCAACTGGGCTTAAACTGCCAAAATCCAAATCGGACTTAAGATAAAACTGGAAGTATTTGCAAAAGTCTTAGACAGAATATATCCAATTGTATTATAGAGAAAAATAATTGAAAGCTGGAACACTAGAAAAAAGAAATTCACAGGAGATCCATTATTGATGAAAGTATTGTGCAAAAAATATTTCAATTATTTTGTTTGTATCATGGCTGTATGTACGTATTTGTTCACATCATGTTCTGTATGATAGATGCACACTGTCTCCCATATTCTAACAAAGATAACACACATACACATTACAAAACGAAATCATCTGTGATGTGTTATTGAATACTGCATGCCCCAGCAATTTAAGATCTCACATCTCCTCAAGTAAATCCAAATATATTTTTATAAAACACATTGGCAAGTTACTTATCAGATGCTTTCCAAAGAGTATCATGGCCACTGCCCCTAGATTATGGGATTGGATCAACATGACCCACCACAATCAAAGAGTCATGGAACTTTAAGGGAAAATGACCATCAAAACTAATCATGAAAACCGGGGACACTTAGGCCCGTTCCACACTTCCAATTGTGATGTGATGAACACGGAACTCAGCATGTCAGTTCAGTTCCAGTTTACAGCGTTCGGGACGGCAGCACGTGTTGGGAATGTTATGCGAGTTCATCGCATCACACTCACAGGTGTGGAACGGGCCTTACTCATAGATCCAGGCACTATGGCTGTGGTAATCTTCTGATATTTGTGAGGGGAGGGGGGGGGGGGGCACCTGCACAGTGTCCAAGCCAGGTGGGGCTTTAGCACGACCCCACAGAACCCTTTTTACTCATTAGCATCATTTTAAAAGCTTTAATTACTCAAATTTGTAAAAAAAAAAACTATTACAACCTTCACCAACTCTAACTCTTTGCTTTTAGATCTTAACTGCAGGTCAGGGTGGGCAGCCCAGCACCTCCCCCTCCTAGTAAATATTATAATTAGCATATTGGTTGATGAAACTAACAGACATAACTACAATGCATTAGTGAACAGAGTAAAAAATTGAACTGTGGCAAAATTAGAAGAGTATCAGTTGTACAAAGGATGTAAAGAGTAGGGTTGGCGTAGGTGGTGAAAGGGATGAGCCAAGATAGTATGAGTCTATCAATCTGCCTGGAGAAGGCTCAGAGGCTGAGGCACATGCACGCCACTATCTTGTCACTATAATAGTATGTATTTGACTCTGTATGAAGAGTGCTTACAGGATCGGCCATGTACATGCAATACGGGTGTCTGCTATATCATGCAGCAGTTAACTTGTCAATTACCACAGTTGAACCCAACTATGGTACTTAAATGGTGGAGATGTATCGGTTGTTATGACAGCAAGAACATAAGGATTGCCATGTATTGTATGATTGTAGGATTGGATTTTGTAGAGAGTTGCGATCCTGTGCACCGTCCATCAACTCCACTGTAGGTCTATGTGGCAGAAGAGCTTCTGGAGCCCTTAAGATCTGGTTGAGATTGCTACCATGCAACCTGTGATGGCACAACCTGGCAGAAACTATAGAGAGGAAGGCTATCCTAACACAGGAGAGCTGGTTGAGAGTCGTACAGGGTTTAGTAGGGCTCTTTAATTCAGTTAAAGGTTCAAAAGAAAAAAAGCAACAAGAATAGCTTGTCAATAGATTGCTAGCAGAATCAGGATAGTGTCAGGCATTGATTTCTCTTATAATGACAATGGTGACAATGGTTCAGACTCACAGGGAAGATTATCAGGTCAATTCAATTGTGCTCTTTTTTGGAAGTTGTAAGTAAGAGAAGAAGTGCTGCAATAATTCTACAAATAGATCATATCTTCTGTCTCTTTTATATCGATTGTCATCACTTTTCTTATATTTTTTATACATTGTTGAAGCACCCCCCACCCCCTACTCCAAGAATAGAATCCTTGGATTACAATATTAAAAATGTTACGACTCTAAAGAAGTAAAATGGTCATCAACAAATATATGTTAAACTCTCCAAAACACTGCAATGTTTCATGTGTCATGTACTGTACACAGGCTGAAGATGCCACCTACTGGTTTCTATGTGATTTATGTGTTACTTATTGAATGCCCTGTGTAGCCAATTCTTCATGAAACAACAGCAAATTCCCTGACATTACATACGTAGATTCATGGATAGATATATAGAAGGAAAAATAGAAAAAACAGCCAGCGCTGCCAGATTTCAGTGAAAATTCAGGTAAAAATATATTTCAAGATGGTGACATTTATTAGCTTTATGTATAAAAAAATAATTCATATATTAAAACCCCAGTGTGAGTCATTTGGGCATTTTTAACCTCACATTAACCCACTATGCATCACATAACTTTCATACTGAGATTTAAATAGCCAAATTCACATTGCGGTTTTAATAGAATTAACTTGAAAAAAATAAATACATTTAAAAAAAAAATAGACAGATAATTACATAATAGCAGTAGAAGAATTGCAGTAGTAAAAGCAATTTCTCCTTCCCGCTATGTACTTGAGCTTTTTTCCTTTAAGCCACACGTTGTGACTGGTGAAGCTGCTCCCAGTTGACATCGATGACAGTGTGCACCGTACCAAGTGACAACTCTCTATATTACGTGTCTTCTGCAGCTTAACAGGGGTTAATGGACCAGGCAAACAGGCCACTTAAACAACATTGCTTAATATAGCATTTCAGCAGACAAAGTGAAATGCTGTCTGTACCTCATTACACCTGGTTTCTCTGCTTATTGCTTGTGTAAATCAAATAATTTCCTATGTTTAGAGAATTCAAAGCTGAACAAGTCAGGAACTCTTACCCCTTTGAATATAAATATAAAAAGAAATCTGCCAGAGGCAGAGAATTTCTAATAGGCTGGAAAGGAGGTGAGCTTGTCTAAGACTTAAAGGGGTTGTCCACTATAAGCATGTTCCAGCAAATAAATGTGATATGAAAAGTTATACATTTTTACAATAGACTTATTGGGGCATATTTATCAGGGCCTCTTGACTTTTCATTTGTGAAAAGTCGCCGGCTATGTTTATATCTACGCCAACCAGGGCCTGGCATAGCATAAACCCTGCACACCAGCCTGCCCAATACATCAAGGGGCTGAAGCCTCTTGATGTATCATGCTAAAAAAATGCAGCGGCGGACCCATAATATGCTGGCGCACAAGTGCCGGTGTACAATAAATATCCCCCATTGTATCAATTTTTCACAGTTTCCAAGATCTCTGCTTGCTGTTTTCTTGCTGTTGTGCAACAGGAAGCTTCTATGTTTACTTCCTGTAAATCAACACCATTCCATGGTCATGTGATCTCACACAGGTTCACGGCTCATTAAAACACAAAATGTAATAAAAACTGTGTGATGCTAACGTGCATCTGTGTGACATCACATGACCATGGTCCAGTGTTTATCTACAGGAAGTAAACATAGAAGCTTCCTATAGAAAGACAGCAAGCAGAGATCTAGAAAACTGCTAGGAATTGATACATAAAGTATATTGGGAAATAAAATAACTTTTCATTACACAAACAATATTAATTATTTGCTGTAATGGGGTTAAAGCGGACAACACCTTTAACCCATTAACCCCTTGCTCTGCAAGGTTTGATTTGACATCTGCATTTAGAAAGAAGTAGAAAGCTAGACAAAACAAATATTTACTTGACATCTAACGTGTTATGTGCCAGGAGGAGGAAGCAGACACCTCTGTTCTTTGTGTAGGGATCTAAATAGGCTACAACTAGAGATGAGCGAGTATACTCGTCCGAGCTTGATGCTCGTTCGAGTATTAAGGTACTCGAAACGGCTTGTTGCTCGGACGAGTATTTCCCCTGCTCGAGATCGAGCATTTAATTGAAAATACACAGTGAAGAACAGTGAGGAATAGAATAAAAACAGTGAACACAGGATCATTTAAGTGAAAAACACAGTGAAAAACACAGTGAAGAATAGATTACAGATGTTCGGCACATCTGCTTACCTGTCGGAAGATACGCGCGGAACAAAATAGTATGTGAAGAACAATATATATGTGTGAAAAACACATTGAAGAACACGGGGAGCAGCACCATGGAGACATCGGCGGAACGGGCAGCAGCATGGAGACATCGGGGGACCGGGCGGCAGCATGAAGACATCGGGGGACCGGGCGGCAGCATGGAGACATCGGGGGACCGGGCAGCAGCATGGAGACATCGGGGGACCAGGCAGCAGCAGCATGGAGAAATCGGGGGACCGGGCAGCAGCATGGAGACATCGGGGGAACGGGCAGCAGCAGCATGGAGAAATCGGGGGAACGGCAGCAGCATGGAGACATCGGGGGAACGGGCAGCAGCAGCATGGAGACATCGGGGGACCGGGCAGCAGCATGGAGACATCGGGGGACCGGGCAGCAGCATGGAGACATCGGGGGACCGGGCAGCAGCATGGAGACATCGGGGGACCGGGCAGCAGCATGGAGACATCGGGGGACCGGGCAGCACCATGGAGACATCAGCGGAACGGGCAGCAGCATGGAGACATCGGGGGACCGGGCAGCAGCATGGAGACATCGGGGGACCGGGCAGCACCAGCATGGAGACATCGGGGGACCGGGCAGCAGCAGCATGGAGACATCGGGGGACCGGGCAGCAGCAGCATGGAGACATCGGGGGACCGGGCAGCAGCATGGAGACATCGGGGGACCGGGCAGCAGCATGGAGACATCGGGGGACCGGGCAGCAGCATGGAGACATCGGGGGAACGGGCAGCAGCATGGAGACATCGGGGGACCGGGCAGCAGCATGAAGACATCGGGGGACCGGGCGGCAGCATGGAGACATCGGGGGACCGGGCAGCAGCATGGAGACATCGGGGGACCAGGCAGCAGCAGCATGGAGAAATCGGGGGACCGGGCAGCAGCATGGAGACATCGGGGGAACGGGCAGCAGCAGCATGGAGAAATCGGGGGAACGGCAGCAGCATGGAGACATCGGGGGAATGGGCAGCAGCAGCATGGAGACATCGGGGGACCGGGCAGCAGCATGGAGACATCGGGGGACCGGGCAGCAGCATGAAGACATCGGGGGACCGGGCGGCAGCATGGAGACATCGGGGGACCGGGCAGCAGCATGGAGACATCGGGGGACCAGGCAGCAGCAGCATGGAGAAATCGGGGGACCGGGCAGCAGCATGGAGACATCGGGGGAACGGGCAGCAGCAGCATGGAGAAATCGGGGGAACGGCAGCAGCATGGAGACATCGGGGGAACGGGCAGCAGCAGCATGGAGACATCGGGGGACCGGGCAGCAGCAGCATGGAGACATCGGGGGACCGGGCAGCAGCAGCATGGAGACATCGGGGGACCGGGCAGCAGCAGCATGGAGACATCGGGGGACCGGGCAGCAGCATGGAGACATCGGGGGACCGGGCAGCAGCATGGAGACATCGGGGGACCGGGCAGCAGCATGGAGACATCGGGGGAACGGGCAGCAGCAGCATGGAGACATCGGGGGACCAGGCAGCAGCAGCATGGAGACATCGGGGGACCGGGCAGCAGCAGCATGGAGACATCGGGGGAACGGGCAGCAGCAGCATGGAGACATCGGGGGACCGGGCAGCAGCATGGAGACATCGGGGGACCGGGCAGCAGCAGCATGGAGACATCGGGGGAATGGGCAGCAGCAGCATGGAGACATCGGGGGAACGGGCAGCGCAGAGACATCGGGGCTGGGGCAGCGCGGAGACATTGGGGCTGGGGCAGTGCAGAGACATCGGGGCTGGGGCAGCGTGGATACATGGGGCTGGGGCAGCGCGGATACATCGGGGCAGCACAGAGACACTCGGGGAGGGGCAGCATGGAGACACCGGGGAGCGGCAGCACGGATCCCGACAAGTAAGCAGATGTGCCGAACATCTGCAATCTATTCTTCACTATATTTTTCACAGCGTTTTTCATTTAAATGATCCTGTGGTCACTGTTTTTATTCTATTCTTCACTGTTCTTCACATCTGATAACTTGTCGGGAGATAATATACGCGCGGAACAGTGAAGAATAGATTGCAGATGTTTGCATACATCTGCTAACTTATGAGAAGACATTCTTTTTCAATTAAATAACACATTTTATTCCCGAACCATGGTCCCTTTGAAAAATGCTCGAGTCTCCCATTGACTTCAATGGGGCTCGTTATTCGAGACGAGCACTCGAGCATCAGGAAAAGTTCGTCTCGAATAACGAGCACTCGAGCATTTTAGTGCTCGCTCATCTCTAGCTACAACAAATAAGCTCATATTCATTAAATGGGAGTTACATTGCAATGATTTGGATCAACCACTACACAGAGAATAGAGCTGTGTGCATACTGCTGGGAACAGCTGATCTGCTATGAGAGTTTGACCTATTGAGGAATAGGATATATCCTTAGGACAATCTCTATCTACTAAATATTATCCACTGGAGAAGGATGTCAAGTTGATATTGCATTGAATGGGTTGACTTAGGAGATCAGGAGATCAGTTAGTGGAATTTTCCCAATGTACTTTTTACACAATAGCTTATTGAAGGGAATTTAATGAACTACTAATGACCTGTCCATTAAATAGGTCATTGGTTGTTCATGGGTGATGGCATGAAAAATGTCACTCCAACTTATCACCTCAGTACGCAGGTACCACCCTGAAGCTACAATTTGGTGAATGAGAGCTGAATCTGAAGTTTTCTATCTCCTACTCAGTCCTAGTATAACATTGGTGGTCAACATGGGTGCTGGCTTTTTACACTTTCGGCTGGAGAGACTGGTGTTGTAGAGACAATTCACTTATTAATGACATATCCTATTCAAAGATATTTCATAGTTTGGACCTTGAAAAACACCTTTAAGTTAACATATCTTTATTTTATTTTCCCTCAAAATTTTCACCTTGATTTTCATTCAACGGAGACATGGACAGGAACGTAATATTCAATATAGTTTCTGAAGATTTGGCTAGCTAGAAGCAGAGTGATGGAATATGACACTGCAGTTACTATGGGGCATGTGGGACTTCAACCATTATGTTTTGAGCAGTGTGTTTATATGGCAGATTCAAGGACAGGATTGAATACCTCAATTATACAAGAAGTAGCAAAGGCTACATAATTTTAATAGACCTTGTACATTTAGTACTAAAGAAACATTATAAAAAGCCCTACATTAGAGTATAGCTTGAAACTGCACTAAAAGGATTCTCTACTTGATAAAAACTCTTTGAACCCTCACAGTAATGCAGACACATTGTATATAACATATACTGTACAGCATATAGTCCATGACCCTATATGAAGCTTTCCCACTATTGTATCTTCCTGGTTACACAACATTTCAGCACATTGCCCTTCTACCATCTCTCATCTCCTCAAAGCCTCCGATATTCAGCTGCCCATGATTAATGAACTGGCGGCTGCATCGGATGAAACAATTTTATGGCGCGGTAACTTCCTCCATACTTAAAGCAAATTACAAAAACAAAACATTCATGCTTTGCTACATACAGTATATTTAGAGCAAAACCAATCATTTAAAGAAAAGCAACATTTGTTCAAGGTTAGCATGAGGGGTAACCAGTAATGGATTATAATACGGGCGGTTAGGGCAGTAGCCCAGAGACCAAGCCTTCTAGAGGGTGCATGGCCACCCAAACTACCCTCCAGTTCACTAATGAAATCCATGTAATCTGTTCCTGCTCTTAATACATGAGTACACAAGTTCATCTTTGAAGCTCCTCCAAAGGTCCTGAAAGCGCAGAGTGAAAGCAGACAGAAGTCACTGCAGGAGGATATTGAAGATTGACACACTGCAAAAAAACAGGGGTGTACAAAAAAGAGGGGAGAATCTGTTGCCCCAGTAGATACAATAGTGAAACTAGATGGAGTTCCCTCCATCGGAATATACCGAGAGACTACAGCCTCTTATATCCAGCAAAAAAACAACCAGATAAATGCAAGGTCCTGTCAGGAACCCCACGTCTTGACCTGGCACACTCCACTCCATAAATATGGTATGAAGTTGAGGTAATGGGGGGAAGTGTCACAATGCTGGGTCTTTTTTTTTGCTGTACCCCCTCCCAGTGGCTCTAATCCATTTGAAGTAAGTGACATTCTTATGCTCCCGACTGCCAAAGGCACCTGCTGCAATTATGTAATCCTGCAATGGGACAATAGTAGGGCCATTATGGCAACCATTATTAATGGCCACTTACATGCTACAATCTGCACTAATCTTGTCAGATGAATGATTCAGGATCAGAGATTTTTGTTATTGGTAAAGAGAATGTAACATACCTCATATCTGTTCCATGCCACAATCCTGAAATCAGCTTTACAAGGTGACCTGACCACAAACGTTTGTCTGACATGGCCCATAATTGTTTTTGTGGTTTATATGTCATCATTTTTTATTCCATATGTCCACAGAGATAGACAGGTTGTCTTCCGTATGTCACCCTTTTTTGTAGATCCACAAATAAAAAACAGAGGTCTAGCAGCTTAAAGGGGTTTATCCATCCAAAAAAATTCTCAAATTTCAAACTCCTAGTGATGTTTACACAATAAAGATAATTTTAACCCCTTACTTTACAATTGTACTCAGTTTTATTGCTGTTTTAGCTCAAATCACTCATTGATGGTCAGTGTAAGATTCCAGAGTGTTGGCCGGGATTCTCTAAGCAGACACTTCATGATCCCTCTAGTGCTATTAGATGTGTGTGCTGACAATGTGCTTAGATTAATCAGGGTCCTGGTTTAAATACACTTTCATGCACTGTCAGATCTGCTGTTCCTCCCTCTCCTGGATAATGACCTTATGTTGCCTGTAATTGTAGAGTGAGTCTCCTCGCACTGTTGCTTGCCAACTGGAAGTGTGTGTGAGCTAGTCCTGGAATGCAGGGGGGATTATTTATGCAGATAGGAGCTCAGTGCAGCATCAGACAGGAGAAGAATCTGTACTGCTGACCCTAGACTTCTGTTTTATGATTTATGGTGGGACCCTGGGGCAACTGAAATGTCTTCATGAGAATACCCCTTTAAGTCACTAGTTTGTCCAATATCTTGAAGGCTCACATGATTTTCTTGACCTATAAATGGATGTGCAACTGAAAATGGATAATACCCATGTGGAATTTGTATGTTTCACATTCCCAAAGACTTCTACGGAAAAGCCAGGGCTACAAATACAGGCAGGCAAAAAACCCATTCATGTACGTCTGCCAAAAGAAATCTAAAACTAGAACACATTCAAATACTATGTTTGTGTGCAAGTAACCTAAGGATCAGGATAACAGCTCTTAAGATCAGTGTCTCTGGTGGAACTTGTAGCAAACCTACATTCACCAAACAATGAGCAAACCACAAATCCAATGAGTAGCAAATTTTACTTTCTGCTTGGTCTGGAGGAATATCAGCTGTTTGTGTATTTGCAGAACTACATATGTGGTAGTAGGAGATCACCAAAAAAGCAATTTCTTAAGGAAGCCCTCTGGTGTGAATGCCTTGTGATTAGATCCAACAGTCCTACAATGGATGATGGAAGTTTTTATATTTGTGTATAGCAGATGGTGACTCCTATGGATATAATATGATCTTTAAATTCAGTACTTCTTTAATAGTACCAGGTAACATGCCTAGTGCAAGGCCAAAAATGATGAGTTGTCACAAAACTTATTTCAGTACTAATCCCTGTGGATTTGTTATGCACTGCCAATAAAAGGTCTTAGCAATGGGGTTAAAGGCATTATATGGAATATAGATTTTGCACAGAATGTCCCTTTATATGTTTCTAGTAAAATCAATCATTTCTGACCTCTTTGTTCCCTTGACACTTGAAGCAAACACTTAAAGGAACCTAAACAAATTTTATGGTATGATGAAAATGTACAGTAATAGTTTCCCTATGTCTCTATAGGAATATCTTATATATAGGAATATCTATAGGAATATCTATAGCACGTTATCACATTCAAGTTACAGATGGTTGGTCTGTATCATACATTAATGACGATTATCAGGCAAACACAGTCTCAAGTGCATGAAAAATCTATTTTACACATAAATATTAAAGAGTAACTTCCAGAAAGTAAGAAATAATGATAGACGGGATGATAATAATGGAGGAATAAACAGGAAACCACATTATAAAAAGCCATTAAAACCTGTAGAATTCTTCTCCTGGGACAATGTATAAATCAGTCATTATGAGACATATCGCAGCAAGTCACTGATGGGGTAAAGTGACAGGAAACAACATTTCATTGTGGTGACAACGTTGTGTCACTAGATTTCTAATTATAATCCACAAGTGACATATATTATCCAGGATTTGCAATCATTTTAACATTATGAGAAAACAATGAAAATTTAGTGTGAATGCATTTATTGTTTTTGGAGAAGAAGTACAGTAGGCAAAATATTTTTACATTTTTATGCAAGAACACTTTATAAAGTGTATTTCCTTTTTTTTAAACTAGCTCTAATTGAGTAACTGGAAGTGGATTGAAGATTTCTGATTATTCTGTACTTTTAATTATTGACCCTTGCCTTAGCCTTGACTTCTCTACTGAAATAACCATTGGATTGTCTCCCCCATGTCTGACCGTGACTCTGTCTCTGATTCTGCCCCTGGCTTTGTCACTTACCTTATTGATTGCCCAGATGTGTAATAATGCTGCATTCACTAATTGGCACCAAACCCTTAAACACAACCTGCCAGAAACATAGGGCGTTAAAAGGTGAAAATCTCATATCCCTTTGATTTACAAAGTAGAAAAGCTTTTTTTAAAGGAAATCTACCATAAAAATGAAGTATAATAAACCAGGGACACTTACTCGGAGATCAAGGCACTGTGACTGTGGTAATCTTCTTATTTTTCTAATCCTTAGCCTCATTCCTTTTAAAATCAACTTTTTAAATTATGCAAATGAGCCAGCAGGGCTCTAAAGGGTGGTGCCAGAGCCCCTCTGTGCTACAGATTCACAGATTATTACAGAGTGCATAAGAAAAATAAAACTTTAAAACTTCAATATTCTTTATTAAAAATCCATTAAAAATCCATACAGGATGCTAGAATTCCCTCATTTTTCTTAAGTTGTCCATCCAGTAATCGGTCATATACTCCAATCACACATGACAGACTATGATTGATGTTTGATATTAAAGGGGAATTCTCATCTTGGCGTACACATTCAATTTAATGAATGAATATTATGAATATACATTTCTCCAATTGTATTTAATCAATAATTCCTGTGTGATGATAATTTCCCATTTAGTCATGTTTTTCATTTGAAACAAGACAGATGTCCTTGGATACAACCACTCCTGGGCTCATTACCACAGGACAGATGTGAGACATATAATATGCAAAAACAATTTGTTTCTCTGCACAATCACTGCAGCAAAGGTGGTCATATCCATTATTTCTAAGGGACAATGTGGCTACATTTATGGGAAGTTATCTTCACACTATTAAATTTCTTAGAAAAAATTGAAGAAATGCATGTATATGGCAGATGTTTTTAATTAAGTGTCAGATGAGAATACCCCTTTAAGATAAGCATGCTGCCCTTTTTTTACTTTGGTGTATTTTTTTTTCCATTGTTACACCACCGCGGGCGATGCTACTAGCCGACCTGGGACCGGAGTCTAAGTGGCACCCGGTTTTCACCAGAGCCCACTGCAAAGCAGGACCACAGGAGTGGACTGGCACACAGGAACACAGGGACCACAGGAATGGACTGGAACACAGGAACACAGGAATCACAGGAACGGACTGGCACATAGGAACGCAGGAATGACAGGAACGCAGGAATGACAGGAACGCAGGAATGACAGGAGAGCTTTCTCTTCAGGGGAAGGTTTGGAGATCCGGCAAGGGTCACACGTAGGGGCAGGAATTTATATCAGGCCAGTGCCAATCATCGGTGCGCTGGCCCTTTAAATTTTAGCAAGCCGGTGCGCACACACCTTTGGAGACGGGGACACGCACGTCGAGCCGCGGGAGCAGCAGAGATCGCCGTTGGAGCAAGAGAAGGTAAGAGGCGCCATGCTCTGGGGCACACGAAGAGACACGGGTGCGCCCACGATCCGAGACAGGGATCGCGGTAGCACCCGTGACACACTGTGTGCTGCAACTTCCAGCACTGTAGTGAGATTACATGAGGCAGAGGTAGGGGGAATTGCAGAGGCAGTAGTGGGGAGGGGGAGACAGTAAAACAGCCAGTGAAGCTGCAGCACGGAGGGGCCTCTGGTACCCAGTAGGTGTCCCTGGTTTTTCATGTTTGATTTTCTTGGTAAATCTCCTTTAAAATAATGTACCACTGAAGTAAACAAGTGAAAACAGCAGTTTATAGAGTGCTTAATAAAGTTTTCAGACAGACCTTGACTGTATATCAATGAAATAACTGCCAGCAATGCATCGGTAATAAAAGCAAAATATGACCTTTTAGTGAATGTTTCTACCATTTTATTTTTTTTTACCTTTATGCAAATAAATTTATCTGCTTACTAAACTCAACATCAAATCTGCTATGTCACAATTTTTTTTCTATCTACTCTGCATTTCTATGGGTCAATCATTGTGAACAAGGGTGTTAGCAGAAAAAAGAAAACAGGTCACCTCCAAGTGAAATCTAATTGACTGAATTTTCTCATAAATGATGGATCACTGGCAAACATCAAAGATACTGGTTTTACTGGTGGGGTGATTTGGGAACTGGTAGACTCCCTAACTAACAATATACAGTACTTAATGGGGTATTCCCACTCAATCATAGTTTCAATCCTTCAATTCATAGTTCGTTTGTTTTTTTTTTAAATACCTACATGCCCATAATATACTGTAAATGGGGCTAACCTGCCCCCTTGCAAAGGCCCTGTGTTTACACTAGGTGCATGGAAAGAGGCTTCATGGCCTCCGAACCCGCCAGTAAATTGTGAAGGTGCATAGCTAGTGCATGCGCAGTTCAAAAATGCTGGCCACCTCGCTTACTAGAACAGAATGGCTTCTAGGTATGCGCAGTACCAAGCCAGCACTGCTCAGTCCTCTTCATATAAAGCAACAGGGAAGCTACTGTGCATGTTCGTCAGCCGTCCTGTTGTAGCGAGCAAGGTGTCCGGGATATGTGAACTGTGCATGCGCTAGCTATGCACATTCACATTTTCCAGGCCAGGAAGACTCTTTCCATGAGCCCGTGTGGCCAATGCGGGTGACGGGTGGTGGTGGCCTTATCTAATGTAAACACAGGGCTGTTGGTAGGGGACAATTAAGTCCTATTTATAGTGTATTATGGGCATGTTGGTCATTTTATAAAAAAAACAAAGCACTGAATAAATATTTTTGTTGTGTCAACCCCTTAGAACTGTAATTTGAACTGTAATGGGGCACATTTATTAATGGTTTTGTGCATGTTTTTTTGTCAGGCAACCCCAGGGATTTTTCTTTTGCTCCTGTTCTGAAAGATTTACAGAGTGTTGGTACCCTTAAAACCTAATTTTTCTGACATGTCCTTTTTTAATAAAAAGTTTTGGTGCATAATCGGACCCACAAAAAGAATGTCTACAAACTTCAAACCCTTCAAGATTGTGGATTGTCATTTCTCAATTGTCATTGATTATTTGTTTATCTTACAGTGCACCAGATACATAAAGATGCACTTGCGCCACAGCATAAAATCACAGTGCAAATCACAGCTAAAATCGGGGGCCGAAAAACAACACGTAGCACCAAAATTGATAAATGCCCCACCATGAATGTCGGATTTAGGGTTTTTATGGATTGTGACACCTTTGTGTAAGGACCCAATGAAATCCATGGTCTTTCATAGATTTCACTGGACAGACCTCACTGGACAGCCGAGGAACTATGATTGACACCCCTGTCAGTTTTAGCCAATAAAGGAAGGTCTAAATGAAAGGGTTCCTTAAACATCCTGGATGTAACAGGTCATTTAATAAGTCTGGAGCTGTCCAGAGGAGACAAGCATTTAACTAGTTTTCTTCTAGGAGAGTGACAAGTAGTAAGTCATCCTGACAAGGAGCCCTTTGTGTTACCTGCAGGAAATATTGATGTTCGCAATTAGACTGTTGCTAAGTTTGACAAAAATCGTGACCAATGAAATTGTCTGGGTCTGACACCTGTTCTGGCTACACTCTGCTTACATATTGCAGGCCTGTGGTTGACACATTCATCAGTCATGTGGTCATGTGTAGCTCAGTCCCAAGTGAATGGGGACAAGCTGTAATACCAAGCACAACCACTATAGGGCAGTGTGCTTTGCAGGAAGTGAACTGACTTCAATGCTTAATTTTTATGAATGTTTTTTTTTATATACATCAATATAATAAAGTCTCGGGTTTTCTTGGCAAACATTTGATTTAATATAAGGAGATTTTATGAATCAATATTCTTTTAATGCCAAAATGTCCCAGAACACTGTTTAAAGGATGAATTCTCAATCCTCAATGGATTCATCGAAATCACTTTCACAGGAACACATGCTAGGGTTAACTTAGCCATAGGCACAGATAGATGATATAAGCAAAGGAGGCTGACAAAATCCACACAGATTTTGTCTTTGGTCAGATTTGAACCCATGACCATAGCGTTTCAAGGTACTGAGACACCCTGCTGATCCTATTAGTGATAATGATCGCCTAATATATTCTTATTATAGGAGTTCTCTTTACAAGGTGAGCAATTTGCAAAACAGCAGGGAAGCCAGATTATTTCCAATGTAATGTGAACTCATGAAAACCTTTCATAGATACCAGTGTAGAGGGTTTGGAGTATCTCTGCAAGTAGACCACGGGAAAAATACTACAATGGGAGTACAGGCGATCCCCTACTTAAGGACAATTATAAAATATACAGTTACGACTTACATGCAAATTCAACTTAAGAACAAACCTAAAGAATCTATCTCGTACTAAACCCGGGGACCACCTGTCTATACAAAAATATTGAATTATAACAACAACTATTATCCATATTTTTATTATAAAAAGGAAGACGCATACAATTTGGGAGAAATCTGGTCAGAAAGGTTACTCAGTAGATGGAAAGAGTCCCCTGGTTAAGATAACCCAAATTTTGTTACAGAAATCTCAAACCTAAACAATTATCTGATGATATAATGCAGCAGAATATATCACATGAAAAGCCATTGAAAATCTTTCAAAAAAGTTTAAGGAAACGTGTCAGTGGTGATTTGGGACACTTAAAGACCCACATGACCTTATGGACTGATTGTTTAGTGTCACAAATCGCCCTGTCTGATTTTAAGGCATACAGGGGTGAAAAAAAACGTTATACTCACCTCATCACTTATTCCCCCGATGCCGTGCGTTCCAAAAAGTAAAGACTGAGTATTAGACCCCCACTTCATTGCGCAAGCGCCGTAGATGCAGTGCATGCACAGTAAAGCCAGGATACCATCCAAACTTCACTTTCCACATCGCAAGAAGAAGTGACGGGAATCTTCTGATGTGAGTCCGACGATGTGCCTCAGATTCATAAGGATCTGTAGTTGGATTAAGATCCCAAATCTACCTGATAGGTCTTCTTTAAAGTCTGTAGCAACATTTTATTTTATTATGTATAGTGTAATGTTACTCTTAAATGCACATCAGCCAGCAAATTGTAAGGACCCATTTCTATTTTTCAAAGGAAAAATAGCTCCTCTCACTTGAGTCTCCAACATATGCACAGGACCCAGTCCAGAGATCAGAGATGATAGTGGAACATGTGAAGGAATGACCTGAGACCTGACATTCCGTGAGTGCCGGACAGTCTCTTCACATGTACCACATATATATATATATATATATATATATATATATATATATATATAATTACCTTTTATGTATTATTATTTTTATCATTATCTATTTTTAACAGGCAGTCCCCTACTTAAGAACACTCGACTTACATACGACCCCTAGTTACAAATGGACCTCTGGATATTGGTAATTTATTGTACTTTAGTCTTAGGCTACAATGATCAGCTGTAACAGTTATCAAATGTCTCTGTAATGAAGCTTTAGTGTTAATCCTGATTCTTATGACAACTCAACATTTTTAAAATCCAATTGTCACAGAGACCAAAAAAGTTCTGGCTGGGGTTACAATGATAAAATATACAATTCCGACTTACATACAAACTCAACTTAAGAACAAACCTACAGACCCTAACTTGTATGTAACCCGAGGACTGCCTGTATAGATTCAAAGATTATGGCTTCCTATTTAGGACCATAATTTGGGTTTAATCCTAGCAACATTCTGAATATTCTGAAGGATTCATCTAATGCATGGAATAGGCATTGAAGCTAATACTAATAGTGTAATGATTCATGTTCCCTATGGTGGTGCTGTAAGGGAATTGAGCATTTGCATATCTAGTGCTACCACAGTTTACAACAGTTTATTGAGAGTCCCAGAAGTAGGAGAGCCTATGATCTGATGATGGTTTAGTAATCCCTCACACCAAAGGGGATTATGTAAAGCATGAAAACACCTCTTTAAACCCTTTATCTTATAGATGACTATGGGTAGGTTTAAGTGCATTGATCATTGACACTCTAGTGACACTCAGTGATCTAGAATTTAAACAAATAAAACAGAAACTACATTTATCATATGCATATACACAGAAGTTTTCAACCTGATGTGGATGAGAACTTCTCAAACCAATTGAATACAATATCATGAGATAATATCATCACAAGATTGCAAATAGCACAATGGATGACCAGACATAGAGCGCTATAGTATAGAGAGCATATTACATTGTCTTATCATCTCATACATATGTGATAGCATACAGTGCTGCTTTCATGACACACATATCTGGACATGTTCAGCCAAGAGGAAAGGTGAAGAAGGACACATCTGTATATTTGCTCTGATAATCAGAGGCAGAACTTGCATTGTGTGTATAAGTGTATCCAATAAACCTCATTCTTGTGTGGTACTTTCTATTAATAGCAATATAAGCATATTGTAACAGTAATATTAGCATTGCGGGGATACAATCCAAATAGACTCAAATTCAGAGTCAAGTAACTGGAAGAACCACTAATATGGAACTATAAATCTTCATCCTATGTACATGAATATGGTTTAGCAGTCTCCTCCTCTTGTCAGTTCCCTACCCTTTCCTGTACTATAAAAAATAATTGACCTATATAAGGTGCCATCCATCAATGTCATGTACCATTTAATTGTAATGAGATAATATCCTACTACCAGGACAACAACATGACTTCTCTCTGAGATACATGTAGCATCTACACAATATGGATACCATCCATCTGAAGAGTTAATTGATGCCTCTAATTAAATGTCTACATGCTGCATGGGGGACTGTACACAACACATGTATTTTCATGCCCAGGTTAACTCTTTACTGTCTGCATCACATTGTGGCTACAGTTTGAGGACACATTGAGTCATAATATCCCTATGTTAAAGATCTTTCATTGCTTTATAATACTTGGGAATAAAGATCTTGCACTAAGTCTCATGAAGGCTGGATTACAAGACCACAACCATCTAGTAACAGGTCAATACAATATTGTATGAAGCACATGGCTACAGCACTCTATACACCATTAAATAGACTCCTTTATACGGAGCCATCTGTCATAAGTAGCAAAGGTTCTTCATGCATTCAAAAGCCTTAAGCAATCATTTTACAGTCTAAGTGCTATGTATTAAAAAGGCTCCATACACATGTGCCTGGGGTATTAAACAAATCTTACCTTCAAGCCATAAGACTCAGCAAGAATGATGCTTCAAAACCCTGGTGACTGTTAGATCCACCTTACTCTCTGGTTCTTGAAGTTCTAGGGTGTTTCCATAATCAAGGAGATCAAGACCAAGTTCAACTAAGGTCCATCTAGGAGCATCAAGTTAGTCGTGATACCTAGAGTGCATTAATTATTAATCAAACCAGCAAACTTTGTCTCTGGATTCAGAAATGATTCTTCATCTTGACTATGGACTTGGACTTCAAGAGCTAACACTTGTATGCAACTGAATGAATCTTCATGAAGCTTGTTTATTTTAGCATTTTTGGTCAAGAAAACTTTTTGTCCATATATTGACCGTATAATATGTCTCAACAAACTTTCCTTAGCTTATATCCAAAGTCAAAAGTTCCCCAATTATTAGAAATCCAACTGTACTGAATGGGTCCTCAATCTGATCTTGAGGGTAGGTCTCGTTCTTGGTGTAGATAGACTCAGATGTTCCAGAGAAGCAGCTCAGTGAGCAGATGTGAAGAGCTTATGCTACAAGCAGCGGAGCAGACATTCAGCACTGAGATGTGGAGAGCTCCTGTGAGCTCAGGACTGGATGAGGCTACAAGCAGAGAAATAGACATTCAGCACTAAGGTCTGGACAGCTCCCTTGAGCTCTCAGGTATAGAGGAGGAGCCCAGCTCCCACTCCAGACCCCACACTTATCTTATACATTTCCTTCTCTAGTCCCTCCTTTTATATCATTCCTGCATGGATGCTGCACACCATTCCCATCCCTTTCCAAGCACAGTTCCCACTTCCGATGAATTCACTCTTTGCAATAATTTAATGAGAAAACAACAACAATAAATCCTTGCAATTGTTCCTCTCTTCCAGGAGCTCTCCTCCCCTCCCTGCTCTTTGCCTGCTATAGTCCTACATTTACATCTCCTATGTGGGTGATTATTTTATATTCTTGCTTCTATACTTCCTATTATTTATATATATGAGTTGTATACTGTATGTGTTATAGTATCAGTGTGACAATGTACTGCTGCCTCCTCTGCAGCAGATCACAGGTTATAAAGCCAATGCAATGCCTCAGCCTTCATTAGCTGGATGCTATAGCCCCATGGATAAAATCAGAGAGAGGGGGATGTCAGACTTATACACCATCATAAGATCAGACCAGATTACTCTTGAGGCTAAACAGAGAAAACTGGTTAAAATCAAGTCAGTAACAGCCCTGCTCAATGCTAAACTCAGCATAGAAGGAGACGGGAGATGTGGTGAGTTACATGTGTCTTTGTATCATACAATATTTGTTTTTTTGTTATCAGTTTTGTTCTTGTGATATTTTTTTCTCTTAGTCTAAGTAGCTATGGTTTTATATTACAGTTCTATAAAGCATGTAATATTTTCCTACGGTGCAGTGAATGGATTATGGATAGTTTGTCATAGCATAAAATCAATGGTCTGTAGGAGAATGCATAATAATGCTATCATAGTAACATGTGACCACAGTGGACAGTCAATATCTGGTCTACATTTCATTGAAGTCGAGCAGCAAAAGGTTTATATCAAAGCCATGTCCTTCTGTATAGTGACTGAAGGTGAATACTTGACTACTAGACCATGTTATTTTAAGGACTCATATCTCCAGATGTGTAAATTCTTTATTATGAATATAGGTGAATCATAGAACAAATTTGGTAGAGCTCAATTTTGGCAGATCTGTCTGCTTTACAATTAAATGATGAAATAGTTTGTGGTTGCAGCAGGAACCTAGGAAATGATCAGATAAAAATGCAGAGCAGTCTGTAAGCAGCATGTTATAGAGCAGGAGGTTCTGAGCAGCTTGTACCTAGTATTCTCTCTACAGGCAGCTTGTTATAGAGCAGTTGGATCTGAGCAGAATGTATGTAGTGTTCTGTGTGCAGTCAACAAGTTAACGAGCAAGAGGAGATGAACAGAATGAACATAGTGTTCTTTCTGCATGTTATAGAGCAGAAAGGGATGACAAGATGTTACATAATGTTTTGTCTGCAGGCAGCATATTATAGAGCAGGAAGAGTTGAATATAGGGTACAAAGTAACCTCTCTACAGGCAGCAAGTTATAGAGAAGGAGGAGCTGTGCAGATTGTACTTAGTGTCCAATCTGTAGGCAGCATGTTATAGAGCAGGAGGCGCTGAGCAGACTGCACATAGTGTCCAATGTGCAGACAGCATGTTATAAAGCAGGAGGAGCTGAGTAGATTGTACACAGTGTCCTGTATGCAGGTAGCATGTTATACAGCAAGAGGAGATGAAAAGATAGTACATAGTATCTTATATGCAGGCAGCAAGTTATAGAGCAGGAGAAGATGACAAGATTGTACTTAGTGTCTGATCTGCAGGCAGCATGTTATAGAGCAGGAGGTGCTGAGCAGACTGTACATAGTGTCCTATCTGCAGACAGCATGTTATAGAGCAGGAGAAGATGACAAGATTGTACATAGTGTCTTACCTGCAAGTAGCCTGCTTTTCACCAAGAAGAACTACATAGTTTTCCATCTGGCAGTAGGCTACAGAGCAGGAGGAGCTCAGAGGATTGTACATTGTGTCCTCCAGTAGGTTATGGAGCTGGATGATTTGAGCAGTTTGTACATTATGTCCTTCAGACAGACATGTGTTATAGTACAGGAGGAGCTGAGTAAACAGTTTCCTATCTAAGACTTAGTAGGGTAAAATACAGTTTTGTGGGAAAAAAAATCTGATCTGCCATTCATATAGCTAAGCAGGTTGTACATTGTGCATGAATACAGCAGGTCATAGAGCAGGAGAAGCTGATAAGATTTTTATTACACTTTCCTATTTGCAGGCAGAATGTTGTGAAGAATAAACATTTGGGCAGATTGATGAAAAGTTCCCACTGGCAACAAGCTTCATGCAGTGGCGGGTCCAATCAAATACAGCAGAAGGAGTAGAGAAGATTATACATAGCGTCTTATCTGTGGGTAGCATTAATAGGGCTTCATAAGATTGGGAGAAATAGTGTATTATATAAAGGTAGAATGTTATAAAGCTAATAAAATTGTGCATTGTGGACTATTTGCAGGATTCAGGCTTGTTATAGAGCAGGAGGAACTGAGCAGATTGCACAAGGTGTCCTATCTGCAAGCAGCATGTCATAGAACAGGAGGAGCTGAACAGATTGTACATACTTTCCTATCTGCAGGCAACATGTTAAGGAGAAGGAGGAGCTGAGAAGATTGCACATGGTGTCCTATCTGCAGGCAGCATGTTATATAGTAGAAGGAGCCAAACCGATTACAAATGGCGTCCTATCTGCAGGTTACATGTCATACTGCAGAAAAAGCAGTGCTGATTGAGAAATGTGTAGATTTGTGGGAGAACATTCAGTATAATCCTTTTGTCCTTAATTTATATTAAGTACTACCTTTAGATATTATACTGTTTTACACTATGTACAACCGGCTCAGCTCATCCTGTTCTGTTGCTAAGCTACTTAACATGTTGCCTGTAGATAAAATACATTGCTTACTGTGGTTATATTATCTCTCTATAACATGCTACCTGGAGATAGGACATGCTTTACAATCTCCTCAGCTCCTCCTGATCTATAACATGCTGCCTGTATATAAAAAACTGCGCTAGAAACAGCTCAGCTCCAACTTCTATATAACACACCACTTGTAGATAGAGCCCAATTTACAATCTGATCAGTGTCTACTTTTCTATAACACAGTGGGGGGAGGGGGCATTGAGTAATACGGGTGCATGGTGGCGCTAGAAATGTGCTATCATTTTCTATGTGATTTAAATTTGTGGTGAGGGGATTAATGATTTGGCACATGAACAAAAAAATATTAAAACTGTCTCCACATTCATGAAGGTGAGTGAGAACTCCAGCTTTTAGCTTTTTTTAAATCTTTTTTGCACCAAAGTCTTTTGTGCCACAAAACCAGTCGGAAAAATAGAAGCGCAATAAAAGAGTTGAATTCACAAGCAACACAATTTTGCATGCAAAAACAGAAGTTGTGAGTTTCGGAAAATCCACCAACATTGTGACGCTGACACTTTTTAAGTAAGGCGCAAGAGGCGCAGCAGGAAAAAGAATAATAATTTCCTCCATTTGAAAATCAATAATAAATTCCACCCACTGTCTCAAGACAGGACACCACATGTTCAGTAGCATGATTCCAAGAGATAACACACTGGGGCTCATTTACTAAGGGGCGAATCGCCGGGATTCCCAAATATTATCGTTTTGTGCCGTTTTTCCCTGATTTCGGCGGATTGTGTCGGATCGATGCACGGCTTTCATGCAATGGAAATTGAGGCGTGGCCATCGGAAAATCCTCCCCAACAATGCTTGACACGCACTTACATGCACCAGGAAGAGGAGGGTGAACTCCGCCGGACCTCGGCGCAGCAGCGACACCTAGTGGATATCGGGCGCACGACCTTAGTGAATCCCGGCAAGCTCCGAATCAACGTCGGACAACGCGCCCCGGGATTGCGAATGGACCGGGTAAGTAAATGAGCCCCAATATGTACAATGTGCTCTGCTTCTCTTGCTCTATAACATGCTGCAAACTGAATGAATTAATCTGACACCCCCTGCACTGCCCCGACAGAGTGCACCACTTATTTTTTGTGCAGCTTTTAACTGCTTTTGGATACTGCAAGGTAAACATGTCTCACAGCCCGACTGTGCACCGGGACGGAAAGCTGCATTCAATGCAGAAATATGTGTTGCATTGGGCCCTTCTTCGGCACGGAATGCATTACTCCCTCCTCCAAATACGGCATGCACTACTCCCTCCTCCAACAATGGTGTGCACTACTCCCTCCTCCAAATTCAGCATGCACTACTTTGACCTCTAAAAATGGTGTGCACTACTCCCTTCTCCAAATACAATGTGCACTACTCCCTCCTCCAAATATGTCATGCCATACTCCCTCCTCCAAATATGGCTGCCATATTCCCTCCTCCAAATACGACGTGCACTATTCCTTCCTCCAAATAATGGTGTCCACTACTCCCTCCACCAAAAACGGTGTGCCCTACTCTCTCCTCCAAATACAGTGTGCACTACTCCCTCCTCCAAATATGGTGTGCTCCATTCCCTCCTCCAAATATGGCATGAGATACTCCCTCCTCCAAATACGGCAAGCCATATTCCCTCCTCCAAAATACGGCTTGCACTACTCCCTCCTCCAAATTCAGTGTGTACTACTCCCTCCTCCAAATACGGTGTGCCCTATTCCCTCCTCCAAATATGGCATGCACTACTCTCTCTTCCAAATATGGCATGCCCTGCTCCCTCCTCCAAATACAGCGTGCTCTACTCCCTCCTCCAAATACGGCGTGCACTACTCCCTCCTCCAAATACGGCATGCCATACTCCCTCCTCCAAATAAGGCGTGCACTACTCCCTCCTCCAACACGCCATGTGCTACTCCTGCTCTCTTGCCACTACTACTCCTACCCTTCCTCTTACTCCTACAATCACAAAGTACCACTTACATGGTGCACTGAAAAGTGTGTAAGTGAGTACTACAACAGCACACTTAAAAGTGTGGTTTGAGGGGAAGGGAAAACGGAAGATGGGGGATAGTACAAGGGGAAAGTACATGGAAAAACGGATGATGGGGAACAGTGCATAAGTGTGATGACTTAGATGGCGAGAGATCACACTGACAATGGGAATAAACATGGAATTCAGCAGAATTCGAAACCAACAGATTCATGCTATGTAGAAACGCCATATACTGAAATACAGTAGTATTTCCTAAACTAGCAGTCTTTCCCTAGAACGGATATAAAACTAAATAAACAGTAATAATCATAATCATTTTAGGTATCGCCGCATCTTACAATATCCAATCTATAAAAATATAAGATCGATTATTCCCGGCAGTGAACCCCATAACGGAAAAATTTGCCCAAATGTCCAAAACACCACTTTTACACCATTTAACATCATAGAAAAAATATAATAAAAAGAGATCAAGAGGTCAAAGAGTTCTCAAAATGGTAGCAATGAAAACGTCAGCTCATCTTGCAAAAATGACATCTTACACAGCTCTGTACACTGAAGTATGAAAAAGTTATTAGCGTCAGAAGATGGCAAAGCATTATTTTTTTCGTACACATTGGGGCAGATTTACTTACCCCGTCCATTCGCGATCCAGCGGCGTGTTCTGTGCGGTGGATTCGGGTCCGGCCAGGATTCACTAAGACAGCTCCTCCGACGTCCACCAGGTGTCGCTGCTGCGCTGAAGACCATCGGAACGCACTGAAGTTCACCAAGCTATCCTGGGTGAAGGTAAGCGCGAGTCCAGAGACAATTTTTTTTTTAAATGCAGCAGTTTTTCCGAATCCGTCGGGTTTTCGTTCGGCCAAGCCCCCCGATTTCCGTCGCGTGAATGCCGGTGCCGATGCGCCACAATCCGATCGCGTGCGCCAAAATCCTGGGGCAATACAGGGAAAATCTGTGCAAATCAGAAATATTCGGGTAACACGTCGGGAAAACGCGAATCGGCCCTTAGTAAATGACCCCCATTGTTTTAATTTTTGAAAATGTAAACATAATAAAACCTACTGTATGTAAATTTGGTATCACTTTGACTGTAGACCTATCAATCGGAGAGCACAGTGAAAGTGTTAAAATTTGAGCCCACAAGAAAGTGATGCAAATGCATTTTTTTGCCAATTTCACCACATTTTTTCAGCTTCCTAGTACATGGCATGGAATAATAAATAACGTTACTGAGAAGTAAAATTTGTAACAGAGAAAATTAGCTCTCACACAGCTCTTCATGGAAAAATAAAAAAGGTATAGATTTTGAAAGGTGGAGAGTGAAAATGCTGCGACTTGGAGACAACTGAGTGACGTCAACAGCTGTCTGTGGATCATTAAGGGGGTTTTCCCACAAAGAAAAGTTAGGTCCTATCCACGGGAAAGAAAAGAATCTCATATTTCAGAGATGAGGGGTCCGAAGGAGGTGCATGGAACCCCATTGAACCCCTCATTTTCGTGATCTGTGGAGGTCTCAGCACTGAGACCCTCCACTGATCAGCAAGTTAAGCTCTATCCACAGGATATCCACTATCCACTTTTCTTCGTGAAAAACCCCTTTAATATTAAGTGAGTCGGAGTGTGAATACATTATGAGATGGCGGAGTGCCTCACGCTCATTTACATTTGCATTTTTTTTTATAAAATCTTTTTTCGGTGGCACCAAAAATGGTGCCATCCCCTAGAGGCCCCAACAAAACAGTAAGTTAGGGCAGGCTATCCTCTACTTCAAGTTACTTTACTGTTGAGTTCAATCCTCAGTCTCTGCATTTGTTCTGAATATGGTCTCTGCATTTGTATTGTATATGAGCTTTTATACTTTTATATTGTTGATGCTCTCATTTTATTTCTTCAAACATTTATACTTTTAGCTATAATATATCAATAGGAAAATTATTTTTCCCCATCCAGTGCTCTATTATATCTTTTTAATAGTCAAGTTAGATGTCAACAGAACATTTGAGTTATTCTAATGGGGTCCCTCAGAGGACAAAGTGAGTTGCAGTTTGTTTCAGTATCTGTGGATATACTAATGGATGAGCTTTTATAATAATCGTAGTAGGTACACAATACCTAATGTATTCTAAATCAGCAATGTCTTAATATAAAATACCGTGCACAATGTTTTCATTGGTATCAGAATAATAGTCGCTCTGGTCTATATAAAAGCCACTGACTTTGTATTCAAGAGTTTTTCATTTCGCAGCCTTTAACGAAACTAATGTAGGTAAATGTTTTTTTTTTGTATTTTTATTCCTTCATATCAATAGAGTACAAAAAAAATACTTAATATATACATAGTCCATGCTTACATTGCATACATAGGAAGGTAAGGAAGAGAAAAAGAAAAAGAGAAGAAGGAAGACAAGGAAAAGAGGAAAAAAGCAAAGCAAAGAAAAGAGAAAAACTTTTAGTGCGGTTTAAATAAAAAAAAAAAATCATAAAATGTTCCCATGAGCATTTTTCTGTATATAAGCCTTCCAATATTCCCATTTGCTATCTAAATCTGAAATCATCAACACTCCATTTTCCCACATACATTGTTCCATTTGCTCATATTCATTAATCACGCACATATACTTATGATGTCTCACTCAAAAAAAATTTTTAATAGCATCTTGGCTGGTGACAACAATATACCCCAATCTGAAACTTCCATAATACACCTCAGTATTTCTTAACAGCATTTCTTTAGTTTTGGACAGGTCTGAAAGATAGGCTGCCACATTACAGCCCCTCCAGCACAGTTGTATTTGATCTGGGGCTATCCTTGAAAGTTTATTAGGGACAAGGTACCATCGTGTCAGAAGTTTAAAGAGAGTATCATGATTCTTACAAGGTAGGTTACAAGGTAAGTTTTCTCTTTCATTACGAATGGCATCCAACCAGTCCAATAATGAAAAACTTGCATTCAGTTCTTTCTCCCATGTTTTTATATACCCTAATTTACAAATTCTATTGCCACACAGCCAGTCTATATAGGAGATAGAGATTACATTTTTCAGGATTTGTTATGAATTTTATAAACTCAGCGACTTGTGACAATCCATTGTTCAAATTGGGGTAAGTTGAAATTAGAAACACAATAACAATGACCCGGAACTCCAGAATGTGTTGAATTAGATTTTCCATCTTATTAAAGTATTTATAGCAATCCAAAATAAACTTTTTGACATTTCAGTTTATCCGACCTTCATCAGAAATGTTTTGCTGGAGGGCATTGCAGAATTAGAAAGAAGCGGCCAGCCCTTGGCCTCAGCTTGATGCAAAAAGGTCCCAGAAAAGGATGGATGCTTTAAATCTTACTTGGAAGCCGAACATCAAATGAAGATGCTTTACTGTAGCATGGAACAGTGACGCGTTTCAGCTCCGGACCGGAGATTTCATCAGGCCTCAGCCTGGTTCAACGTACGGAGTAAGTGCAGCGTCTCACTGTTATGGAAAACTTGCATGTTTTCCATATGGGTGAGACGCTGCACATATTCCGCTATTTCCATTACCTAGCTGCTATGACTCACATCACCACCTTCCGCTCTTCATGGAGTTTTATGTAATTTGACATCTCAGTGAGATTCTGTCTATCTAGCATGACAGGATTTGGTAGAAATTTCAGAATGAAATCTGATTAGGAGGGAGGACAATAAGAGACAGAATTAGTGGAGAAAGGAGCTTATAAATATACATTTCTTGCATTTACTTGTAATCATTGAAAATGTCACAGTATCCCTAAACCTCACTGTGAAAGAGCTTTCAATTTTGTTTCAAAGACTAATCATTTTTGATGCAAGTTTCCTCCTAACCCATTAAAGAAAGTTGTTGTTATTTCCTATATAGAGGAGAAACCGTGATGTTTCTTTCTCCGAACTTCACTATTTTATGATGTTTTGGGGTTGATATGCAATGTCTTTTGGTCTCCAAGGGTTTTGGTTCCATCGGACTAGAATATATTATTCCAAGCTTTTTGTTGAGCAATTAAGGAGGACATTGGGGCACATTTACTTACCTGGTCCTGTCGCGATCCAGCGGCGCGTTCTTTGTCGAGGATTCGGGTCTACCGGCGAGTCACTAAGGTAGTGCGCCCGATGTCCACCAGGTGACGCTGCTTGATTTGGGTTTTCCTATCTTGGGTGCAGGTAAGCGTGTGTCAAGCGACACATTTTTTTTTTTTTAAATACCTTAATTTTTCCAAATCCATCAGGTTTTCCGACGGCCACGCCCCCTGATTTTTCGTTGCATGCATGCCAGTGCCGATGCGCCACAAACCGGTTGTGTGCGCCAAAAAGCCTGGGCAATTCAGGGAAAAATGGCGCAAATCCGTAATATTCGGGAAACCCGACAAAAAATAGCGATTCGGGCCCCTAGTAAATTTTGCAGCTTTCCAAAGATGTTTCTTCAATCTTGGACACCTATTTTGATACAGGAATTTTCTCCTCTGATTGAAAAGTCGTAGGGAGAACCTGGTTGTGGACAATTTTTGATGAAATTCTTTTCTTTCCACTTTCGGATTATGGTCTCAACAGTGCTCAGTGGAATCTTCTGTAGTTAAGAAATTCTTCTGTTACCAATGACCTCGCTATGTTTTGCAACAATAAGGTTGCAAAGGTCCTGAGACAGCTCACCGGTTTTACCGATCATAAGATGTTTCTTGTGTGACACATTGGTAATGAGACCCCTTTTACTGGCCAACAGTTGAAACAGCTGATATTATTTTGCACTAAGTGGGGGGATTGTTTTCTAATTACTAAGATTTCTTAAGCCTATTCTTGCATTCAGTATCTAGGCAATAACCAAGTGTCCCTGGGCCTAGTTTGATCATGTTATAGCAAGCTGTGTGGAGTTGGTGAAAATCTGAACTGTTTGGCTACCTTTGTTATGTCCCAACTATGTGTCCCGCAACTTATTTTCGTTGTGCAGGATCACCCCTTTTTTGTGTGACAAATGGTTTCCAGATTATTTGAACAGCAGCAGGAAAGATTTGGTGGGGTTTGAGATTGTGGCCATATAATGTTCCCATGCAGGAAAGTGTGACTCCTCCTGCTCCCATTTTACCACCTCTGTCCACTCTTTTGGTGGTGGTCGTTGGCATCCTGTGTGTTTCCATATTTGTGGAACAAAATTAGAAATGTTTTTTTTTCAAAAATGTTTTTATTAGAGATGAGCGAGCACTAAAATGCTCGGGTACTCGTTATTCGAGACGAACTTTTCCCGATGCTCGAGTGCTCGTCTCGAATAACGAGCCCCATTGAAGTCAATGGGAGACTCGAGCATTTTTCAAGGGGACCAAGGCTCTGCACAGGGAAGCTTGGCCAAACACCTGGGAACCTCAGAAAAGGATGGAAACACCACGGAATTGGACAGGAAACAGCAGGGGCAGCATGCATGGATGCCTCTGAGGCTGCTTAATCGCACCATTATGCCAAAATTATGGGCAACAGCATGGCCATGACAGAGTGACAGAATGAAGCTAGATAGCATCTAAAACATCCAATAATTGACCCTGACACTATAGGGGACTTCATGCAGAGGCAGCGGCAGCAGCGGCAGGCTAGAGAGTGGCACGGCGACATACCCTAAATGGACTCAGGCTTCAAACCAATGGGTGGCAGAGAGGAACCAAAGGAGGTGAGCAAGAAGCGCTCAAATAATATCGGTACATGATAAAAGTTTGCCAGTATATTTTGTGGATTACACAGCAGGGTGGCGACAAAGTTAACATGGAAGCCATGAAAACAACCCAAAATTCTGCCTGACACAGCTCGTTTGATAAGGGGACCATGTATGGAGGCACTGAACTAGTAGTAGATTAAAGGTGCTGCAGTTAAAACTATGTTAGTTGGATCTTGGCATGGAGCTGGCGCGCCGCTGCCAGGCGAGCTTTCGCCAATCCAAGCCCCTGTCTCTAGGCTACTCCCCAAACAGCACTTCTAAGAACCTTTTGTATAAGATCAAGTGTAATAGCGTTCTTATAAGTTTAGGATATGGCGGGTGAGGGGAATGTAAACAGATGCGCAAGAAGCGCTGAAATAATATTGGTAAATGATAAAAGTTTGCCAGTATATTTTGTGGATAACACAGCAGGGTGGCGACAAAGTTAACAAGTTTGTTGTGGAAGCCATGAAAACAACCCAAAATTCTGCCTGACAAAGCTCGTTTGATAAGGGGACCATGTATGGAGGCAGTGAACTAGTAGTAGATTAAAGGTGCTGCAGTTAAAACTATGTTAGTTGGATCTTGGCATGGAGCTGGCGCTCCACTGCCAGGCGAGCTTTCGCCAATCCAAGCCCGTGTCTCTAGACTACTCCCCAAACAGCACTTCTAAGAACCTTTTGTATAAGATCAAGTGTAGTAGCATTCTTATAAGTTTAGGATATGGCGGGTGAGGGGAATGTAAACAGAAGCGCAAGAAGCGCTGAAATAATATTGGTAAATGATAAAAGTTTGCCAGTATATTTTGTGGATAACACAGCTGGGTGGCGACAAAGTTAACAACTTTGATGTGGAATCCATGAAAACAACCCAAATTTCTGCCTGACACACCTCGTTTGATAAAGGGACGATGTATGGAGGCAGCTATATGGACGACTTTTGGAGGTAGCAATGGAGACAACGTGTGGAGGCTGCTATGGAGACAATTTAATTTGGATAGTGCCTGTATGTGGCAGTCCAAAAAAGTTTTCAAACCAGAGGAGAAGGTAGGTGGCCCTCCAGAAAAATGGAATAGATTGAGTGCCTGTATGTGGCAGTCCAAAAAAGTTTTCAAACCAGAGGAGCAGGTAGGTGGCCCTCCAGAAAAATGGAATAGATTGAGTGCCTGTATGTGGCAGTCCAAAAAAGTTTTCAAACCAGAGGAGCAGGTAGGTGGCCCTCCAGAAAAATGGAATAGATTGAGTGCCTGTATGTGGCAGTCCAAAAAAGTTTTCAAACCAGAGGAGCAGGTAGGTGGCCCTCCAGAAAAATGGAATAGATTGAGTGCCTGTATGTGGCAGTCCAAAAAAGTTTTCAAACCAGAGGAGCAGGTAGGTGGCCCTCCAGAAAAATGGAATAGATTGAGTGCCTGTATGTGGCAGTCCAAAAAAGTTTTCAAACCAGAGGAGCAGGTAGGTGGCCCTCCAGAAAAATTGAATAGATTGAGTGCCTGTATGTGGCAGTCCAAAAAAGTTTTCAAACCAGAGGAGCAGGTAGGTGGCCCTCCAGAAAAATTGAATAGATTGAGTGCCTGTATGTGGCACTCCCAAAAATTGTTTAAAACAGAGGACCGGGTCGGTGGCCCTCCAGAAAAATTAAATGCATAAAGTACTATAGCTAGAGCCAGTGGGCCCTGTCAAAAAATAGCCAGTTTCCTCTTCTTTACTGTACAAAGAGGAGGAGAAGGAGGAAAATGAGGAGGAGTGGATCAATTATTCAGGTTGAGCTTCCTTCACCTGGTGGAGATTGGAAATTATGAGAAATCCAGGCTTTATTCATCTTAATAAGCGTCAGCCTGTCAGCGCTGTCAGTCGACAGGCGTGTACGCTTATCGGTGATGATGCCACCAGCTGCACTGAAAACCCGCTCGGACAAGACGCTAGCGGCAGGGCAGGCAAGAACCTCCAAGGCGTACAGCGCCAGTTCGTGCCACATGTCCAGCTTTGAAACCCAGTAGTTGTAGGGAGCTGTGTGATCATTTAGGACGATGGTATGGTCAGCTACGTACTCCCTCACCATCTTTCTGTAAAGATCAGCCCTACTCTGCCGAGACTGGGGACAGGTGACAGTGTCTTGCTGGGGTGACATAAAGCTGGCAAAAGCCTTGTAAAGCGTACCCTTGCCAGTGCTGGACAAGCTGCCTGCTCGCCTACTCTCCCTCGCTACTTGTCCCGCAGAACTATGCACTCTGCCGCTAGCGCTGTCAGAAGAGAAATACTGTTTCAGCTTGTGCACCAGGGCCTGCTGGTATTCATGCATTCTCACACTCCTTTCCTCTCCAGGGATGAGAGTGGAAAGATTTTGCTTGTACCGTGGGTCCAGGAGAGTGAACACCCAGTAATCGGTGCTGGAATAAATTCTTTGAACGCGAGGGTCACTGGATAGGCAGCCTAGCATGAAATCTGCCATATGCGCCAGAGTACCAACGCGTAAGAATTCACTCCCCTCACTGGCCTGACTGTCCATTTCCTCCTCCTCCAACTCCTCTTCTTCTGCCCATACACGCTGAACAGTGAAGGACTCAACAATGGTCCCCTCTTGTGTCTCGCCAACATTCTCCTCCTCTTCCTCCTCATCCTCCTCCACCTCCACCTCCTCCGATATGCGCTGAGAAACAGACCTAAGGGTGCTTTGGCTATCAACAAGGGAATCTTCTTCCCCCGTCTCTTGTGATGAGCGCAAAGCTTCCGACTTCATGCTGATCAGAGATTTTTTCAACAGGCCAAGCAGCGGGATGGTGAGGCTGATGATGGCGGCATCGCCACTGACCATCTGTGCTGACTCCTCAAAGTTACTCAGCACCTGACAGATATCAGACATCCACGTCCACTCCTCATTGTAGACTTGAGGAAGCTGACTGAACTGACTACCAGTTCTGGTGGAAGTTGACATCTGGCAGTCTACAATCGCTCTGCGCTGCTGGTAAACTCTGGATAACATGGTCAGTGTTGAATTCCACCTCGTGGGCACGTCGCACAACAGTCGGTGAGCGGGCAGTTGGAGGCGGCGCTGCGCTGCCCTGAGAGTGGCAGCATCTGTGCTAGACTTCCTGAAATGCGCACAGATGCGGCGCACCTTCGTGAGCAAATCAGACAGATTGGGGTATGTCTTGAGGAAACGCTGAACTATCAGATTTAACACATGGGCCAGGCATGGCACATGTGTCAGTCTGCCGAGTTGCAGAGCCGCCACCAGGTTACGGCCGTTGTAACACACAACCATGCCTGGCTTCAGGTTCAGCGGTGCCAGCCACAGATCAGTCTGCGCCGTGATGCCCTGTAATAGTTCTTGGGCGGTTTGCCTTTTATCGCCTAGGCTCAGCAGTTTGAGCACCGCCTGCTGTCGCTTAGCGACGGCACTGCTGCTGTGCCTAGAGCTACCGACTGATGGCGCCATGCCCACGGATGGTAGTTCGGAGGTGGAGGAGGGGTGGGAGGAGGAGGAGGCATAGTAGGCCTGAAACACCTGGACCGAGGTAGGCCCCGCAATCCTTGGCGTCGGCAGTATATGACCAGCCGCAGGGTCAGACTCGGTCCCAGCCTCCACCAAGTTAACCCAATGTGCCGTCAGCGATATATAGTGGCCCTGCCCGGCAGCACTCGTCCACGTGTCCGTGGTCAGGTGGACCTTGTCAGAAACGGCGTTGGTCAGGGCACGGATGATGTTGTCTGACACGTGCTGGTGCAGGGCTGGGACGGCACATCGGGAAAAGTAGTGGCGGCTGGGGACCGAATACCGAGGGGCGGCCGCCGCCATGAGGTTGCGAAAGGCCTCGGTCTCTACTAGCCTATAGGGCAGCATCTCCAGGCTGAGCAATCTGGAGATGTGGACATTAAGGGCTTGGGCGTGCGGGTGGGTTGCACTATATTTCCGTTTCCGCTCCAGCGTCGGGGGTATGGAGAGCTGAACGCTGGTGGATGCTGTGGAGGATCGTGGAGGCGACGATGGGGTTTTTGTGGCAGGGTCCTGGGCAGGGGGCTGACTATCAGCTGACACAGGGGAAGGAGAAGTGGTGTGCACGGCCGGAGGTGAACGGGCTTGTTGCCACTGAGTGGGGTGTTTAGCATTCATATGCCTGCGCATACTGGTGGTAGTTAAGCTATTAGTGGTGGAACCCCTGCTGATCCTGGTTTGGCAAATGTTGCACACCACAGTCCGTCGGTCATCCGGTGTTTCCTTAAAGAACCTCCAGACTTCTGAAAATCTAGCCCTCGCCGCAGGAGCCCTCGCCACGGGAGCTTCACTAGTTGACACATTTGGCGCTGATGCACCAGGTCTGGCCCTGCCTCTCCGTCTGGCCCCACCACTGCCTCTTCCAACCTGTTCTGGTCGAGGACTCTCCTCCGTATCAGAAGCACTAAGTTCACCCGGCCTATCAACCCAGCTTGGGTCTGTCACCTCATCATCCTCCGATCCCTCAGTCTGCTCCCCCCTCGGACTTCCTGCCCTGACAACAACTTCCCTACTGTCTGACAACCGTGTCTCCTCATCGTCGGACACCTCTTTACACACTTCTTCCACTACGTCAAGAAGGTCATCATCACCCACAGACTGCGACTGGTGGAAAACCTGGGCATCGGAAAATTGCTCAGCAGCAACCGGACAAGTGGTTTGTGACTGTGGGAAGGGTCCAGAAAACAGTTCCTCAGAGTATGCCGGTTCAAATGCCAAATTTTCCTGGGAGGGGGCAGACTGGGGGCGAGGAGGCTGAGGTGCAGGAGCTGGAGGAGTGCCGATTTCGGTGACATGGGTGGACTGCGTGGAAGACTGACTGGTGGACAAATTGCTCGAAGCATTGTCGGCAATCCACAACATCACCTGTTCGCACTGTTCTGGCCTCAACAGTGCTCTACCACGAGTCCCAGTAACTTCAGACATGAACCTAGGGAGTGTAGCTCTGCGGCGTTCCCCTGCTCCCTCATCAGCAGGTGGTGTCTCACCCCGCCCAGGACCACGGCCTCTGATTCCTGCAGTAGTTGGACGCCCACGTCCCCGCCCTCGTCCTCTACCCCTAGCCCTCGGGTTAAACATTTTGAAAATGAAAGTTATAACTTTTTTTACTTTTTTTTGTGTTTTTTTGTGTTTTTTTGTTTTTTTTGTGTTTTTTAGTTTTTAAAACCAAACAATGCTATCCTATTGCTATGGCTATTTTCTAGCCAAGTATGAAAGCACACTGCTATGCCAGATGAGATGACGAGTTATTAAAAAAATAAACGTAAAATAAAAAAGGAAATGGCAGACTGTGCCTAATTGAAATCCAACCCCTAATAAATTTTCACACTTCGGTCTTTGCGATGGATATGTGCGTCACTAAGCGCAAAACACAGCGGTCGCAACTCTCACTACAAATTGCTCACAATTTGCTAGTAGATGCACTGCAGCAAGGACAGCCACCAGCAGATCAACCAGAAATCAAATATATATAACGCTACTGTAGGCGTAAGTAAGCCGTTTGGATTCTCCTATGGCTATTTTCTAGCCAAGTATGAAAGCACACTGATGAGATGACGCTGAGTTATGAAAAAATAAACGTAAAATAAAAAGAAACTTCCAGACTGTGCCTAATTGAAATCCAACCCCTAATAAATTTTCCCACTTCGGTCATTGCGATGGATATGTGCGTCACTAAGCGCAAAACACAGCGGTCGCAACTCTCACTACAAATTGCTCACAATTTGCTAGTAGATGCACTGCAGCAAGGACAGCCACCAGCAGATCAACCAGAAATCAAATATATATAACGCTACTGTAGGCGTAAGTAAGCCGTTTGGATTCTCCTATGGCTATTTTCTAGCCAAGTATGAAAGCACACTGCTATGCCAGATGAGATGACACTGAGTTATTAAAAAAATAAACGTAAAATAAAAAGTAAATGGCAGACTGTGCCTAATTGAAATCAAACCCCTAATAAATTTTCCCACTTCGGTGTTTGAGGTGGATATGTGTGTCACTAAGAGCTAAACACAACGGTAGCAAGTCCCCCTGCAAATTCCTCACAATATGGTACTAGCTGCACTACTAGTGCCAGCATGCCCAGCCACAAGCAAACAAAAAAAAAAAAGTATAACGTTATTGTAGCCCTAAGAAGGGCTGTTGGGTTCTTGTTGAATCACTCCTGCCTAACACTATTCTAATAGAACACCCTAACGCTTTCCTTGACCAGCAGCAGCTCTCTCCCTAGCGGCATCCAGACACAGAATGATCCGTGCAGCGCGGACAGCGGCTAGTCTATCCCAGGGTCACCTGATCTGGCCAGCCAACCACTGCTATCGACGTGTAAGGGTACCACGTCATGCTGGGTGGAGTGCAGAGTCTCCTGGCTTGTGATTGGCTCTGTTTCTGGCCGCCAAAAAGCAAAACGGCGGGAGCTGCCATTTTCTCGAGCGGGCGAAGTATTCGTCCGAGCAACGAGCAGTTTCGAGTACGCTAATGCTCGAACGAGCATCAAGCTCGGACGAGTATGTTCGCTCATCTCTAGTTTTTATTCAGATCTCCTTTAAGTTATTTGACTTCTAATTATTAAAATGTTTTTTTCTATCTTTTTTATTTTACAGGGTCCACCAGGTAATATTTTTATTGTTCTGGCCAAATAAAATGTATTCAGTGAAAAAATATAATATTTTTAAATTGAACAATAAAAAGCAATATGTAACCTTGCAACCGACATGAAGCGTCCTTCTTGTTTTGCATGTTCATACACTACTTTTGGCATTAAAAAATCCATATTTATCCAGGAAGAAAAAATCTAAATTAAAAACCAAATTCGGGACTGCCAAAGGATTAAGGGAACACCACAGAAACACGGGTACACCACGGGAACACGGAGGCATCTGGAAACGCTCAGGAAACTCAGAGGCATTTGGAAATGTTTAGGGAGGCTTTCTCTTCAGTAGACTGACCTGAAGATCCGGCAGGGGATGCTGGGAGTCGCCAGGCTATATAGCTGAGCCAGGAATGCCAGCACCAATAAGGAGGACGCTGGCCCTTTAAATTCTTAGAGAGTAGGCGCACATGCGCCCTAGCAGCGTGAGCACACGGCCTAGACAGGAGACAGACCTGCGGCCTTGACAGGACTGTGATGGAGCCACCAGGAGCCGGGACAGGTAAGTACTGACCTGGAGGAGTGGGGCAGCGGCAGCACAGCGAGCTGTGGATCGCGGGGTCACCTGTGACAGAACTACACTGGCCTCTGCCAAGTTCTGCTTCTACACAGGTCTGACACTGCCCCTTCCCTCCCAAGTGGCAACAGGGGCAGAATAGGCGCAATTCCCGGCTCCATGGGGATGGATAAGTATTGTACATACACATAAAAAAAAATAAAAACCCATTTTAAATACACATATTACAAAAAATCAGTTCATTATATACATAATGAACCTCTAATATGTGTAATACACAGCTAAACTCTTCTTAAACATGATGCAGAACATGGGTTTCTTAAGTGCCAGATTCCTCTTCTATTCAGAATCCCTTGCTCACTGTTAACACTGGTGTGTAAAAAACAGTGTTGTGTTACCCCTTCCTATAATCTGAAACACAAGGGCCACTCCATATGTATTAAGCCTAATAAAGGTGTCATATATACTTCAATGTGAAATCAGTGTGAAGGCAAACTCAGAAGTACGGCAGTGTATAGCCACCAAGTATGGCCAGCTGCCCTAACCTCCCAACCAGTACAAAAAAGTAACAGAAGATATCCCAAAAAAATATATAGGAATCAAAAATTAAACAATGCTTAATGTAACTTTATTCCTTTTATACACTAGTGGCCATTATTTAGGGATTACGGAGATCACATAGCTATATAATAGGTTCAGCTTGGGAGAGTATATCCACCATAGGATAAGCAATTGTCCCTGACAACAATGTGGTTGTATGTGATGCTTCTGAACATCACGTTTCACAAACAGCAATAATGATGACACGTTGTATACACTGTGGCAATCAGAGGCATCGCTGTGGACAGCTACTCTTACATAATAATAGTTGTCAAGTCACTTGATTTTCTACAGATTTCTACAAACAATACAAAGACACTTCTTCCAATTATCCAGGGAAAGGGAAGAATCCAAATATTTGTGTCCAGATCACTGCAAGTGTCAGTGCTCCCATTTATTTGTGTGAGTTCTAAGTACAAAATCCTATAACTGTTCTGCTAAACTTGGGTTTTTCTTGCACTCAACCATCAAAATAACTCCAAAAAGTTGTCGTAAAGCCATTGCAATCTCTACAATGCTTTGCCTGCTTCCTGACACATACCACAAGGTAATACATGTCACAGTAGTATCCAGCTAACGAGTAAACACCTTGAGTTACTTATATTCAAAATATGAGATAGATCCGCCCCTTACAGTTCTTTATAGGTTAGTGGATAGTCACAAATAATTACTGGGGTCATTTATCACATGGTGACACATGCATGGTGCACCAGTGCATGATGTGTAAACCTGCTTCTCCCACCGCACCCAATATAGCTAGAGGATGCACCTTCTAATATGTACGGCAGCTGCTGTGCTCCCAGGCAATTCTGAGCAAGATCCGGTTTGGGGTAGAGTTACACTACAACCTGCACCAGTTCCAGGTGCTTGAATTGCGCCAAGAATTGTGACTATTCCAGAAAACAGGCATATAAGCTCTGTTAAATCCCCCCATACTTTAGTTGAGTAGATATATAACCAAATTTAACTGGTTACATTGACTTAAGCAAACTTTAAAGGGTTGGCCACTTTTTAATAGATCTTTTCTGTTAGACAAGCATATTTACACACATACCTGTGTCTTTGCCTCCTTTGAAAGCTTCAGCTTTTTCCTGTTCCCACCATGCTGCCCTCTGAATATAAACAGCTTCCGCTCTCTCACTGCTCTCCGTTGCCTTCATGATGTCACCCACTGTGTCTCTCTTTTCAATGTCTGTCCTCAATGATAGAGACAGGAAGACAGGGGAGAGGGAGGATTATGAGTCCTAATCTCCTACTACAGTTCCTCCTATTCATCATAGCTCAGACATGCAAACAAAAAATCATGGAAAGTTTGCCCACAGTTAAAAGGTAAGTAGCAGGACTGCTGAATACATGGGCTCAATGCCTGCATATGCTGCATGGAGGATCTCGCTGCAGTGTGGTGATGAAGTCTGTATAGCTGTGAAAAAATTTTCAGAAGTCCTATTCGGCCGAGAGACTTCAATTATCAGGATCTTTACAAAACAAGTTGGTGGAAGAAGCCCCAGCCGGTAACTAACCTCTGCAATTGCTGGAAAAAAATTGTGGCCATCTTTATTCCAGGTTAGATGAAAGAACCAATTCATCAAATGTACAGGTATATAGAGAGTCCAATAGCCTACAAATGAAATTAATAGAAAAAGGGTATAAGATGGATACAGTACAGAAAGTAAGATTAGACGTTGAAAATCTTACAAGAGAAACCCTGTTGTGCAATAAATTGTTTGGACCATGTTTCGACTGCTTATTCTGCTAATCCTTCATCCCTCTCACAGCATAAGCCTCCTACAGACACTAAACAAGAGATATTGCTGTTTGAGTAAAAGTTTTTTCCTTTATAAATTAATATCTGCAAGACTAAACAGGGCTTGCACACACTTCTAAAAGATGAGAAAGTTTTCACATTAACCCAGTATGATATGATTGCATGCACTTTTATGATACTATATGCAAACAATATAGTTTAGCAGCTTTCTGTAATGAAAATGTATTTTAATTCTACTGTAATGGATACCAGAACTATTTTAAAAACTATGACATACAACCAAATTCTATTAATTAGCAAATAAACTGTAATTTCAAAGGAAAGCTGAGTTCTAAAAAAGCGCATACTCTACTGTGCTTTTGCTGTGCTTCTTCGCTTTGCTTGTTCCTTTTGACTATTCTACTGCCTTACAATTTTGTACCCAACTGCCATATTTGTCTTGACTCAGTTTGCCTGTCTGTTTGTTTCTCTTGTTTGTTTATCTTACTGCACTGTGTATGAAACCAGGCCAGCAAATGCCAACCAGTTGTCAACTGTAATTTAGTGCAGGAAAATAGGTTGTGGCATTTCTTCCTTATTCTTGACAATCAGTTTATGAGATGTAATAAAAATCTTAATGTTAAATTTAAAGGGGTTTATGACTTCAAGATATAAATAACCTCTCCATAGAGCAAGTGATCAATAATGGATGAAAGGTGTTTGAGACAATGGACTCCCACTTATCTAGATCTGGCAGCAGAAGTAACAATAGTTTTGTTTTGTGCAGTAGAAACACGCCCAAAGTTACCCCACCTAGCCACTACACCACACAGCGATTCTGGAGTCAGCTAGAGTTAGCTGACTGATGGAAGTAACATGCACTGCACCCCTACTGATCAACATAAAGAATCCAGAAAATTTAAGTTTCCACTTTTTGCAAAAATAATACCTAGAATAAGCCTCATATGGAAGTTGTTCCCCAACCTTTTTCGACATAGGCATCAAGTAGATGATGAAAATTCCAGTTTGGAGATAATTGTTTTATTATTCAAATCAGGGATCCTATTCAAGACAATGGGGCACATGTATCATAGTTTTGTCTCTCTGAGGTGAATTTTAGAGACTTTTGGCGGTTAGTTTTTGCACCTTATATATGATCCTGTCTTTTTACTTGTGATACATGTTCAGTTTTTCCTATCCTGGCAGGTGCAAATTTTGGTTTCTTTTTGAGACTTTTGTTGCAAATGTCTCAAATCCACATGGACACAAGCCACGTGAGGGGTTATATACAGGAGAGGACACAAGCCATGTGAGGGGTTATATACAGGAGTGGACACAAGCCACGTGAGGGGTTATATACAGGAGAGGATACAAGCCATGTGAGGGGTTATATACAGGAGAGGACACAAGCCATGTGAGGGGTTATATACAGGAGAGGACACAAGCCATGTGAGGGGGTTATATGCAGGAGAGGATACAAGCCATGTGAGGGGTTATATACAGGAGAGGACACAAGCCATGTAAGGTGTTTATATGCAGGAGTGGACACTACTGATAATTTGGGATTTAACATGTTTAATTTTTAATGCATTTTGAAACTAATTACAACAGCTGAGGAGAGGTGATTTGAATTTACAAAATGCAGAGTAAACGCAATGTTAACGCATGCTTTAAAGCAGCGATTATATTGCATTTTGTAAACGCAAATGTTAACAGTAATGAAATAAGGCAAATCACCTCCTCAGCTGTTGTAATTAGTTTCAAAATGCATTAAAAATGCAATTAAACCGCTATGTGTGACCTCACCCTTAGAAGTAATCAATAAAGAAAAACAAAATACAAAATTTAAGAATTTTGACGAAAGAGGTTAATGTGCAAAATGTTAAATAGTTAAAGCATGTGAAAAAATGTTAAAATCGGGTCCATGAAAAAAAAAAAAAAAAACTTCCTTTGCACCTGCCCTGGACCAGGTGCAGATTTGCACCTAAAAAGTCGCAAAAAAGGTGAAATGTCGCACGGAACATCTGGAAAGTTAAGATACATGAGGCACACTGCAAAAGGTGCAGATGGAGGTGCACTTGAAGAGCGCCAACAAAAGTCGCAAAAAAAGTCGCTAAAACGAGAAAAGTCGCAAAAAAAAAGACAATGGGGGTCATTTACTACGTGTTACCCGAATATTTCCGATTTGCGCCGATTTTCCCTGTATTGCCCCGGGAATTTGGCGCACGCGATCGGATTGTGGTTCATCGGCGCCAGCATGCACACGACGGAAATCGGGGGCTTGGCCGAACGAAAACCCGACGGATTCTGAAAAACCGCCACATTTTTTTAAAAAAATGTGTCGCGGGACTCGCGCTTACCTTCACCAGGTATAGGCTCGTGCATTCCGGCGGACCTTGGGGAACTTCAGCGCAGCAGCGACATCTGGTGGATGTCGGAGGAACTACCTTAGTGAATCGCCGGAAGATCCGAATCCACCGCACAGAACGCGCCGCTTGATCGCGAATGGGCCAGGTAAGTAAATCTGCCCAAATTTGCCTAGATGAAACTATGATACATGTGCCCAAATTACATTGTTATTTAAGCAATATTACATTTTTCATTCAAGCATTTAATTACCTGTAGTTAAGGAAATAAATGTAATTTTCCCATTTCATTTGTTTATTAAAGATAGTTCTTCTAGGGTTAATTTTTTTATCCAGAAAGGCACTTAACCTTGCAGAAAAAATGAAAAAATTAAAGGTTATATAATCACTTTGCTAAGAGTACAAGACAATAGGATTTTAACAGCACAATGCAAATAAAGACAATATAATATAAATAAAGTATAAAATGTTGTCTAAGACAATAACCTATTGCTAAACTTTATTCTTTCAAAAACACTACAAAACAAATTTAATTTGCAAAATTTAATGAAAGATAATAGAAATATATAAGTTTATTTGGTTCTTACAAACTATATATTCAAAGAGGTTTAAAACACCGCAATAACTATAGGCATGAGCCTCCTACAGACACTAAACAAGAGATATTACTGTAACACCCCCACCTGCACCGAGGATTTTTAAAAAATAATTTAATATTTTCGCAAACACTAAACTAGGGTGTAACACACGTAAAAAAGTTGAGAAAGTTTTCACATTAAATTTTAATATACGCGTATTTTTCCGACTATCCCTGTTGGTCGCACTAAAGCACAGCACGCACAACTCTGCATCATCCATACAGTTACACACACAGCTCTGCATCATCCATACAGTTACACACACGCCTCATCATCCATATAGTTACACACACAGCTCTGCATCATTCATACAGATGCACACTGCTCAGAATCATTCATACAGACACACACAGCTCAGCATCAATCATACAGATACACACAGCTCAGAATCATTCATACAGATACACACACAGCTCAGCTATACACATAGAACCCCCCCACACACACTCCCCCCTTCCCCTCTTCCCCTTCTTCTTACTCTGTCCAAGCCCAGCATGTCCCCATTCTCCCAGTATCAGGTCCTGTGGTGATGTAAGAAGCATGTGATCAGTCAAATGAATGCTGACATCATCCCAGGTCCTGTAGGACACATGGGAAAGGGGAGAACAGTATGGAGCCTCTCCTCTCTGGGAGATTGGGTGAAGCTCTAAATCAGGGCATCACCCAATCTCCATTACAGCGGTCAGAAGGATCTGGCAGTGCTGGATTCTCCGGACCTTCAATCTATAAGACACAGGCACTTTTTTTTTTGGTACTGTATGCAAAGCAGCTCTCTGTAATTATCTACGATAATGGATACCAGTACTATGCTAAAAGCTTTGAAAACCAACCCAAGAGCCAAGAGCTTATAGACTGTGCAGCTTTAAAAGAATGCTGTGTTCTCTCTCTCTCTCTCTCTCTGTATATATATATATATATATATATATATATATAGATATGTATGTATATATCTCCCCATAGCAGGGGAGAGAGCAGGGGGAGACACATTCTGCTCATTTTACAGACCTGTTTATCTGTTGCACTGGGGGCTCTGGTAATACTCCCAGGTACCTTCAGGCTCGTAAGCATAATTTTAAAAGCTGATTTTAGAAGGAAGGAGGCCATGGGTAACAAATATAAGAAGATTACCTCAGTCACATGCCTGGATATATGGGTAAGTGTCCCTAATTTATCATTATGTATTTTGATTTAATAAGTAACCGGTGAGGATAGGCCCAAATGCTAAACCCTAACCTGGACTTCTGACTGATGTTTGGGGACCTAAATCTGCAATGTTCATCATGGACCCTAATGTTTTGGTTCAGATCTATCATAGGTGATAATTGTCATATCTGAATTAATTCATTTGTGTTGCCTAATGTAGACTCATTCATTCATGAATGCAACTAAGCAGCAATACCACACACAGCCAATCTTCATTTTATGCTTTGTAGTGAGTGATTTACTGGCAGCCTCACCCTTCTTTATTGTCTATGGACGACATCCACGTCCACCTCTCTCTCTCAGTGCCTTCTGATGTTTCTGTGGGGGAAGAATTGGTTCAAGATCTCACATCCAAAACCCAGGCTGACAAGAAACATAGGCCTCCTCCAGTCTTCTCCCTGGGTGATAAAGTGTGGTTGTCTTCTAGGTATGTCCGGTTGAAGATTCCCAGCTGCAAACTTAGTCATTATTTCTTGGATCCATTTGAGTTGCTGAAGCACATTAACCCACATGGGGAGAGAAAAAGAACTGGACCGCACATCCACACATCACACTGCCGCTAGGCTACATTATATGACGAACTCTAGGTTCTTAGTTACATTTTGATCAAATTGTATAAGCCCACCAACCCCTTCACGGTGACCTCTTTATGGTGGGTCCCTATGCTATTATGTGTGGCATCACATGGCGTCCACCACCACTGCAGCACAGCGCCGGCAGGGACCGAGACCCACTTGCCCCCCAGCACCCATACTGGCAGGCATAGCCCCCATGACTCCGGGCCCCGGGCTTCCTCCAGCACCGCACCACAGAAGCGGTGGACGCCATGCAATACAGCAGCGTGTACAGGAAAAAAGGCTCACCATGTGTGAACAGGTGTTGAATACTCACTGTTCCATGTGGTCTCAGACACTAGCTGAGAGGAAGTAGACGGCCCTTATATGCAGTCTCCTAATTTAAAAACACCTGGGTCGAATGTGGCGGAGTGCTGGTACCAGGAAAAACAAATAAATAAAGGGATAGAATGTAGTAAACCAACATGGGGAGAGAAAAAGAACTGGACCGCACATCCACACATCACACAATGATCTTCTGCCGCTAGGCTACATTATATAACGAACTCAAGGTTCTTAGTTACATTTTGATCAAATTGTATAAGCCCACCAACCACTTCACGGTGACCTCTTTATGGTGGGTGGTGGATGCCATGTGATGCCGCACACAATAGCGTAGGGACCCACCATAAATAGGTCACTGAGAAGTGGTTGGTGGGCTTATACAATTTTATCAAAATATAACTAAGAACCTCGAGTTTGTTATATAATGTAGCCCAGCGGCAGTAGATCATTGTGTGATGTGTGGATGTGTGGTCCAGTTCTTTTTCTCTCCCCATATTGCTGAAGCACATTAACTTTGTGGCATATAAGCTTTATTTTCCACCCACCATGCGCATCCCGAACTCCTTCCATGTCTCTCTTCTGAAGCCAATCATCCTGAACTGCTTCTCCCGGCAAGTGCCCGCTCCTGAGGTTGATTCTACCAATGTTTTTGAGATAAAGGAGGTCCTGGATATGAAGACGGTTAAAGGGAAGCGTTTTTTTTAATTGAGTGGAAGGGGTTCCGGCAAGAAGAACGATTCTGGAAGCCAGAAGATAACATTCTGGACCAGAATGTTATGTCATTCTGGACCAGAAAGTTTTCTCTGTGGGGATGGGGGGGCATTATATACCAGCTGCGACAGTCTCACTCACTCTCCGCCATCCCATCTTGTTGTCCCAGCAACTTGGACAGCTCCCCACCTTCTTGCAGCAATTGTTGTCGATCCAGCAGCAACGTCCACTTCCAGCGTCTCCTCCTGCTACTGTGGCAGCCCGGCCTACCAAAGAACCAAGACTCCGATTATCCATGCCATCCAGAATGTTATGACAGAGACGCCAAGTTTTGTCAGGGTTTCATCATGCGGTGCTCCTTGCATATTGTATTGATGCCTTCGCATCACCACAGAACTGTCAAAGGTGGCTTTCATGATGAGTCATCTTTCTGGGAAAGCTCTGGCATGTGCCACCCCCCTCTGGGACTGGAACGACCTGGTCACAGCTAATATGACCAAATTCCTTGCTGAATTCCAGTACATCTTTGAGGAACCAGCCCGGGCGTCATCTGCTGAAACTGCTCTGCTAAACTTGCGCCAAGGGGACTTGTCTGTCTGTGACTATGTGGTCTGGAATAAAGCAGCCTTGGTCACCACCTATAAAAAGGGACTTTCAGGACAGATTAAAGATGTCCTGTCTGCATGAGTGAAGTGACCAGTGGAGTGACCTGGTGGTATCCCGCCACAGCAAGTACAACCCACTTTGAGGCGGGATCTGGTGAAATCCAGATGCCACTTTGATTCCGCTCCCAGGTGTCGGCTTACGTCATCTCTCACGGTGGTACAGTGGGTCCATGGATCGCTGCCTAGTGTGTATAAAATGCTGTGAATTTTCTGTTTCATGCATAACATCATGTCTGAAGAAGAGAACTAGTATTCTCGAAAGCTCACCATACAATATACTTACTTAGCCTCAAAAAAGTATCGCCCGATTTCTATACTCTTCTGTAGTTTTCACTAAAATTGTAAATTTTTTTAGATCTGTTACACCTCTGTTATTATAGTACAGGCAATTTGTTCTTAAGTTGAATTTGTATGTAAGTCAAAACTGTATATTTTATAATTGTAGATCTTGACAAATTTTATTTTTACCCCAGTGACAATTGGATTTTCAGAATATTTTGCTGTCCTGGGACCAAGGATTATCAATAAAGCTTCATTACAGACACCTTACCGTTGATCATTGCAGTCTGGGACTAAAGTAAAGCATTCAGAGAGCTTCACCTGAGGTCACAGTAGGCAGATGGGTCAGTCTTTAACTAAGAGTCAAGCTTGTTCTTAGTTAGTACAGTGGTGAGTATTCCTGCCTGTCACGTGGGAGAGCTTTAACTAAGGGTTGTCTGTAAGTCGGGTGTCCTTAAGTAGGGGACTGCCTGTATAAACTGTGCAATATTCATCTGGACCAAATCAGAAAATATTTGAATTTGATTCACTGGTCTTTAATATTTATTTGTTTATTTTTTTCCCTTCAAAAATGTTAAAATATTATATTAATAGTCTTCACTCTGTAAAAATTAAAGTTCCATGTATACCATATAAATAATAGTTAAATTATTAAATTTGGTCACGTACTTTTCCTATGCGATCAGAATGTTTTATATCTTTGGAACTCCCTGGGTAAATATACTATTTCCATTAACCTTCCCCTCCTTCTTTAGTAAATTCCTTATTTCATCTTTGCCACAATAACACATTTTCTTTTTGCTTTATCAAGGTAAGATTCAACTTGGCCCCTTCCTCTGAGATAGAGATGATGAAAGTTAATGATAACATGAATCGGCAGCGTTCCAAGTCCTGAGAGAAACAAGCAGCCGAGATATGATACTTTCATTTGTAACTTTTCCCCCAGTGTCTGATCTAATGTTCAAACACAATGACTGAACAAGGACAGGTAGTCTATAGAAATAGTTTAAATATGTGTGAATGCTGCTAAAATATTGCATTTTGATAGAAGATACAAGTAGTGATATTTTAAAAAGACCATTTGGTTTAAGATAAACATTGTATGATAAATGCAGAACTTATAAAGCAAATTCAAGGCCCCACCCTTTAATTTTTTTTTACATTTTCTTGATTTTTATAGATCAGCCACCAATTTTGTAGACTATCCTGTGCTCACCATGCTTTGGTTTTATGAGACACTCCCCTCTGCTCTTATTATCAGGTAGTTTGTCTACGACTACCAAAGCAAAGGGAGCACAGAGTAGACTGAAAAGCTGATGGCCACTCTACAGAAATGAATAGCCAAGGAAAGGAAGGAAAGGAAGAGATGCAGGCCCTGAGCTGATCCAGAACCTCATTGGACAGCCTGGAGAACTCTGGTTCATAGGGTGATGAAGAGGGTTTATTACCAGAATTCAGAAAAAATGGTCCTGAAATGGTCCCCAAACAGGGGGAATATGGTCGGAATCTTTCGGTCGGGTTGAGATGGAAGGATTGAGCGCTGGTCACCCCTTCTAGCTCCATAATAGCCGGACCTTAACACAAAGTGACTTTGCATAATTTCTGTGGTTAGCTCATAGTCACCATATGCGGTTGTGTGTAAGAAGTCTTAAGTTGTAAGGAGGATAACTAAGGAAAATCAATTTTGTTGGTTTAATGGTAGTCTTTGGGTTGTCTCGTTTCTTGATATTTTTTCTCCGTTCTGTTTCTTTTTTCACTTTGTGTGTTGACTGTTGATGGGGGCAGTGGATTCTGTTTCATAAATATTAACTGTTTAGAATTTTTATTTGTACATAAAAATCAATTTAAAAAATTCAAAAAATAATAAATAAAACCAATCTGTGCTCTAAAAAAAGATCTCTTATAGCTACATTGAAGAAATAAATAATAATGGCTCTCACATTATGGCAATGAAAAAATGTAAATTGCCTGAAGCCAAAATAGTTAATTTCTCAGGGGTTGAAAACCAGCAAAAAATTGTCCCTAATTGGTAGATTACATATTCTCTGTAGGAAAAGACTTTGTCAAGTTATTCTTGTTTTGAAGAACAGCCTTATTTGTTGCTTAATGTTCTAAATTAAGGTATCATCTGCCAGGATATAAATAAACATGATATATCAGAAAGAACAGTGATACTGCTAATTTTTGCAATGCTGTGAAAAAGAGAAAAAATGTGTGTGAAGGGGGAGTATGCAAAAAAAATAAATAATAACATCGGTTAAGATAACTATGTTTATTCCCTTCCTGTTGCATTGTTTAGTCTTTCATGTGGCCATGTGTGAAAAAAAAAATAGTTTTTTGTTGCAACCATATTAAATAGCTGCCCAACAAATCTTGGCCAAAAATAAAGTAGAGTTTAATTTTATGATGGTGCAATTTGCACTGAAATAAAAATAAAAAACTGTTGATAGCCTGTCCTCCTTTGAAAGTCAGTGGGATCCATTGTCAATTGCTTTCGTTGACATGGCACTGAACATCCGATAGGTGGGGGTACCCAAGTGTTGGCCTTTCACTGATCAACAAGTGTTGATCTATCATGAGAAAACAAATTGCATTGTTTTCTGTCCAGTCTTTAACTTATTGTCACGGTTGCTCCCTCGACCCATATCGCGGGCTCATCCATGCTCTTCTCTTCCCGCTAGTGCGTTGCCCGCGCATCTTAACTCTCCTGGTTCCTGCTCCTTGGCTGCTAAATGGCGCTGGCCATTTTCTGAAAAACTATTTAAGCCTGCCTCTTCCTGCAAGCCTTGCCGGATCTTCATGCCTCGAGCCGTTGAGAGCTGCCGTTCCTGTACCTCGACCTTGGCTGTCACTGTGGACAAGTCACGCCTGTGGAATGACCTGGTGGTACCACGCCATAACAAGTCCAACCCACTTTGCTGTGGACTCTGCTGAAAAACGGGTCCCAGGTGGTGGCTTGTGTCATCGTCCACAGTGGTTCAGAGGATCCACTACCTCTGTCTCTGACACTTATTTGAAGAATCTGCAGTGAGGTGGTCCAGTCACAAAAAAGAGAACCTAGCCGTGTTTCCTGTTCCATCTCTGTGTGTCTTCTGCTGAGAACAAATGATTGATGGTGGTCACTTAGAATTGTAGCAGACATAAGGGAATCCATGAAGATTTTATACAGGGGTACAGCAATGACAGAACTTAGCTTTTTAAGAACTTTGGGGTGTAACCCATGTAGTCCCAGAGCCTTGTACATGGTGATTTTATTGATTAGATCATGTCTACATTCACCCAGTGTAGTATATTACAGGATGCATGACCCACACTGGCACCACCCACGTCAGAAGTTCTTTCCTCTATTGTATAAATGGAGCTAAAAACCCATTTAGTATCTCTGCCTTCTCTTGATCTCCAGTAAACAATGCCCCATCTTGAGAATATAGGGGTTAAACCTGCACTGACCCATTTTTTTTCACATTGATATACCTAAAACATTTCTTAGGATTTGTTTTGCTATCTTTGGCCACCTGTCTTTCATTTTGTATTATTGCTGATTTTATTTCCTTTTTACGAAGTTTTTTGTAAGTATTGAAAGCTTCAGGTGACCCGTGAGATTTATATTTTTTGAATGCCCTCTTTTTATCATTAATTGCCCTTTTAACTGTAGCTGTAAGCCACGTGGGGTGTAATCTCGCCCATCTATACTTGTTACCTTTTGGAATAAATTTAGAAGTATAATTACCCAGGATAGATTTGAATGTCCCCAATTTCACATTATTATCATCATGTGACAGTATCTGATCCTAATCTATATCCTGTAGTGCAGTCCTAAAATTCAGGAAATGAGCCTGCTTAAAATTCAATATTTTCAATTTTCCTACATGCTTTTTCTTTTATACAGTTTGAGGGTACATTTAGAGGACCGTCTGTGGGAACGTAAATTTGCATGAAATATATTTCTCAAATTTCAAAAATAATTTATATACTTCTACTCCCTTTTAAAGAAGAACACATGAAGGAAAGGAAAAGATGAAAAAAAATCTCTCTCTTTCTCTCTCATCAATCCTACCCAATCCCCTACCCCCCTCACCATCTACTCTTTCCAATTTACAACAAATTTATCCAGGTTACCCATTTCTTAAAGAATTGTTTCAATTTACCATTTTGCCTACTGTAAGTCCACTGATATCAAACAATCCATAACATTTGTACCAGCCAATTCCGTATGCCAGGAGTATTTTTTGAGAACCAATTTTGAGCATTTTTTTAGCAATTTGCAAAACCTGCAATATTGCTCATTGAGTATGCTAAGGTATCTTTTTAACCTTCCAGTTGCCCAATAAATATATTTATCATTGGATCCCAATTGATTTCCTGCTGGAAAGCTTTTTCAAGATATTCCAAGACCTCGGTCCAATATCTATGAAGATTTGGACACTTCCACAAAAGATTAGACAAATATAATTTTGATATGATTTTGCAGAAGATTTCTAACTTCTCACTACTTTTGGGTAGGAGCCCAAAGTTATCTTAGCTGGTTAACCTGCAAAAAACTATTCTGTCTTGACTGGTGTTTGTGTATAACTAGCGTACTCGAACAATCAGTGATAGGAAGCCAACAGTTACGCAAAGTTAAGGCAATCTTCTGCTGCAACCGCCTTCAGTAGGGGCAACTCAGATCAAGGTGGTTTAACTTTAGATGATGCAATGGTGAATTGAGCATGGAAGAATAGAAAGAATATGGATATCTGTTTTGATTAAGAATTTATAGCCTGAAACACATCAACGCTATGTCTGTATGGCCTTTTAAGAAGACTGAAGACTTTCTTAAAAGATAATTTCCTGTTTAATTCCCACAGCTACCTGTAACATGATCAAAAATTTACTGTGTACACATGTTGCACTGGTTAACATAAATATCCCCAATTTCGAGAATGACAATTTGAGTCACAACAGATCTGCAAATCTGATTTTTGCAGTTGATTTCTGAAAAAATTCTGATCTTCTTGGATAAGCTACATGACCATCTAACACTCAGCCTGTGAGCCCTCTCCATACTTCCCTTACTGCTTTATGACGTGCTGTATATAGTTGTACAGCAGTAATCAACTGGTTAAAGATAGGAACCAACACGTTTTCCTTGCGTGTTATACTTGATTTATGATGTCTTGTTAAATAAAAGAAGAATATTTGATTTTAACCTACCTCGAAGTGCCGGGATTTTCCTTGTCTATTTAAAGATAGGAACCATTCATACTAAGGACACTGCATTAAATGCACCTTTATGTGTGATAATTTTAATAATAATAATAAACTATTGTTCTTAATTGTCTTTAGAAAACAGACATATAGAAGGGAATTTATATGCTGGTGGCCGAGATCTCTTGATGTACCCCTCGGCATGGAAAACTTAGCCAGGCCCAACCAGGCGCAGTTTTGTGGAAAAGCTTCCCTCCACGCCCCCTTCATGCTCCACATGCTGTGGAGTTGGCGTTGTCGAAATAATCTCAATTTCTTACAGTGTGCAAGTAATTGTGAATATTTAAGTACTTCTAAGCCAGAAAACTGCCATAAAATCTCCCCAATAGTTTTACTTCCAAAACCAATAATGGATTTTTACAAAGTTTAAATAATCCATACTGTTTTCTCAGGAGAATGGAATTCTCTTCAGTGATTGCACAAAAATCCCATTTTCTGTCTGTTCTCACATGCATGCTTTATTTTTTCTATTTTATCTGCTAAAATAATTTTAACATATATTACTGTATTTTGAGTGAAGAAATAATGAAATTCTCTCCAGCAAATATTACAATGTTATGTTATATATCTCATTTATTATTACTTTTAACAAATATTTTTTATGCATGTGTTAGTGATCGTTATGCTGCTTTAGGAGTTCAGTCAGAAGTCTAGCTGACCGAAAACGGTCATGCTCCTTGTGACCTAACTCACCTTTTAAATACCGTTGTTTTTATATTATGATATGAACCAGAAGAAGCGCTTGGTTCGAGCGCGAAATGCGTTGTTCTAATTCTATTTTATAATTAATTAATTTATTTACTTCTAATATAAAATAAAAGTAATTTTAATACCACTCTGGTGAAGTATCCAGCCCCTGATTAAATGCTCATCATCTACTATCATTTGGATCTCCAGCAAATATAATACCTTATCAATCAACATAATCAATGGGAATAAAATTATCACAACTAACATATTCCGAGCCCTAAAGCAAATCTCTGAATCCATATCATTTAGATCCAACATTCTGAGCTGATCTATTTCCTGATGCATTTGTACATTGCTCAAAGCAGTTTTTTGTCTAAAACGGAGTTCCAAATAGTTATTGAAAAAATTTTAGGAAGAAAGATGGGAGGAAGGCTATATACAGCTCTTATGACAATGTGTCACCCCCTACTTGTAATAGAACCCAGCCCCTTGCCAAGAACAGTATATATGCACCCAATTGTACCTTATAAGGAGGAAAAAAGGCCGGACTATGGTTATAATGAAATTTAAGACAATAAACTTTATCACAACAAACAACTTTATTTTTTTTTTCACAAAATATGAAATACTGTAGGGTAACAAAAAATGCAGTACAGAGGTAATGATCCACAGACGGAAAGAGTCATTCCCGGATATTAATGGGGAGCAAATAAAATTGACATATAGAAGACTGGTAACAAAATGGTTAATAAGGAAACCTGCACAGAGATTACTAGGTATTTGCAATTATATTCAGCAAGAAGATAATGCAGAAAATAAATAATTAGGCCACCAAACATAAGAGAAGACTCCTCACCAAGTCATATGGGTATTCAGGCTCCAATGTCCGGGATGAATGCTGTCCTGAAGCGCGTTTCGGCTCATACTGAGCCTTCGTCTGGGGGAGTTCCAAATAGCCATAGACATTATCTGGGACTGATGTAACCAGTCTGTTATGCATGTCTCAGCCAATGGCACTACAGTGGTCTTATATTGTTATTGTTTCCCCACATCATCATAACATGGAGAAGAGAGCATATTTGTGTCAAAAAATGCTACAAGGTTCTCAATGTGCCAATATTGTTTCATCAGAACTTCCAACATCTTCTCAATTGTTATCTGAGTCTACCTGAACTCTATTGGCACATTTGTGACATTCACTATCAGCATATTTCATCATTGTGGTTTTATCCTTAGATTAAATACTTAAAGAGGCTTGGATAACAGGTTTTGTATTTCCAAATAACCATAGCAGTTATTTTCAGGTTTTTTTCATTCTCTTAAGTAGTTAAAGGTTTTCCTAAGGTATTCCATCACAAACGACTATGTAACACTGGACAACTACATCAAGATCGATGACGATCTTGTGGCTTTGCTAACATCACCTACCTATATTGACCACAAAGCAAGACTGGAATAGACAGGACACGTGGGACATTCCAGGCAGAAGGTAGTTCTTCATGTATTCAGATAATTTCTATTGTTTGTGTACAATTTACAGTATATCATCATTTATGTTTTCATGTTTGGGAAACCTGACACATTCCTGTACCACTGTTATTTATTTTAGTATGGTTTATTTATTATACATTATATAATCCAAGAAAATCCCTTGCTTTTTGGATTATTGAAAGTAGTATGCAAAGTTCATTATTAAAATTTTTCGCTTTGTATAGGCCAGGGGGATAGTTTGCAACCTGTACACATGATAGATGTATTGTCAGGCACGAGTACGGGGACTGCATCTGAAAAGCTGCTTGACTGCTGCTGTTTTTTTGGCTGGGCCTCACATTGTGGATGTGTCAACCCCATCAACCTTTTAGGCTGGCCTCAATACCAATGTAATTAAAAAATTACATTTATAATTATTAGATTTTTGGAGCTTTAGTTTCCATCTAAAATACAGTTAGTATAGAAGCTATATGAGCTAATGGCCAACATAGTATAGTCATTTAAAGGGGTTAATAACAAACTTTTGTAGGGTAATTACAAGACCCGAATCAGCAGCAGTACTTCCTGTGATGTCACATGTCCTGCTGGCTTCTGACATATTGAGTGGGCCATGCAGTTATTAATCTATGCATACCCCCTCCGTATTAACCCCTGTTTTTTCAGCAGGTCATGAAAAACCCTGGCTCCTGTCAGCCACAGAGAAAGTTTACTGGGTTAAGTACAATATGAGTGACAGAATGAAAAATGTCCTCCATCATGCACGTATAAGTTTCTTCTTTGGTAACATATTAAAAAGGATGCAAATCCATAGACATAACAAAAAAGACAAGTCAGCTCTTAATCATGGTCCAGTCGACACACACAAAGAAAAACTATTTAAAACCACCATGAAAGCACATTTTCAGGGGGGGTATCATGGTGGTTTTAAAAAATGTTCTTTGTGTATTTCGGATAGACCATGGCTAAGAAAAGAATTTTAAGGGCTCTGCCTACTTGTCTTTTTTGTTATGTTTATGGATGTGCAGCGCTTTTAATATGTTACAATAAGGCCTCATTCACATGGGCATTGGGGGGGTGTATATACGGCAACGTATAAACATTGGATACACTACGGTGCCGCACGTGTTCCATAGCTGTTAATAGATAGGACACGTCCTATCTTTTCTCGGCATATGGTGGCGTGCGCTATGTTCCTCTATGGAGAGGGACGGGGCTGAGCACCGCCCACACGTCGATGTACGGCAGGCACTGAAATCAGCCTTTAAGAAGATTTTATGCATTTTTCATGTCTTCAAGCTCTGCGACTGACGTGGTTACTCCTTCTTGTCCTTCCCCTTTCTCTCCTTCATGCACGCTGTACAAAATTAGGAAGTATGATTATATTGGGACTGTGGTGAGATAGTTTTCTCTTTTTTTTTTTACTTTTAGTCTTGTACAGTATTGGTGAGACTTTTATATTACATTTAAATACATTAGAACATAAATTTATTTTTAAAAACCGGACACCTAACAATAAAAAACAGACATTTACTTGAAATAAAACCTACTCTAAAGTAATACACAATTTATTTTAAAAAAGTGAATGCTGTTAAACTTAGTTATAAAAGTATACCAGTTTTTTTGTTAACTTAAAATCAGTAGACCAAATCAAATTTGTTGTGAAATTAGATACTGTACAATTATGAAGCTTACATTGAGTTTAATTATTATTGAAGAGTTTTACTGAATTTTTTATTTTAACCTATAGACTGAGAAAAGATACACAAAACTGTAACATCCGTGCCAGCATCATCTTCTGTCCTCAGAATGTGGCTAAGGTATGTTATATTGGGACTGATTAAACACAATTTCTCTGCAAATTAGCTCTGTAGAGCAATGGGTCAACATAAGTTATAGATGGCAAGTTGAGTCAGCTACTGGGGGCCGCATCTAGGAACTCCTTTATATTTCTGCCTAGTGCCATTACATTATAGTCCCCTGCTAGCTTTCCCTATTTCTGTTTGCTATCACTTTGCTATACTGTGTATCCAACCTATGTTTCATTATTTTACCATTCTTTTGGTTGATTTATTGATTGATTTAACCCAGTTCTGACTTACTTCGCTTGAATGTCTGTTATCTGGTGTCAATCCCTCTTTGTTGGTATTCTTTCTTGTGCATTTAGTCAGTGAAGGGATTGTTGAACACAAGTCACTAACCAATGTGGTTTGCGAAGCTCATTAGGTATGTAAAAGGAGTTGTGTGTAAATCTAGGGCCTGCACCACCTTCTCTACCCTTGACACACGACCAAAACTCATACAAAGGCATTGATTGTTGAGTGTAGAGATATCTCCTTGTCTTTTTAGATCTGCTTTTCTTCACATAAGCAACATTAATAAATAAGGTAAACAATACACCAAAAATGGCCATTTATGTTCTCTCCAGCTTCGTGTGGTGTACATGGCAGAACCTGGGATCAATCATAAGGTAACATAAGATAACATGTTTACATTACCATTTAGCAAGCCTTGTTATCCTGCTGAGGTTGAGCCATAAGTTGAATTCTTATGAACACATTCTTAGCTGCTTCTCATGTACACAGAGTATCCCCCTCAGGAACTTTAGTTATAATATACAGTCCAACAGCCTAATGGAAGATGACTTTTTTCAGAAATTACATCTTAGACTTCTCATGCCGGAGCTTAGAAGAATTTGATTGCAAGCACTGCAAGGTCGAAGGCCAATACAAAGTGATATATTTCATGTAAGTATTACTTGTAACAAATACTCTACCAGCGTATGCTCTGAAGAAAGGTTGCATTGATTCATGTTATTGCACAGAGAGTAGAACCAAGAATATATGTGTTCAGGTATCAGAACTGCTCAAGGATTTCTACAGAGAGACATCTTTATATTTTTCCACTACAACATTACTTTCCTCTGTAGAAAAAAGTTAACACATCCTTTTCTGTAAAACTTGTAATTGGCTTTAATAGAATTATTTATAATGTGATTGATGTGTGTTCTTTTTATCTCTTTTACTGCATTCAATAACTATATATGTGATCAATGACTAAAATAAATAAAAAATGTGTATTACATTTTTCCCAGATTTTGCAATTCTTTATGAGTTTACATCCTGTTTTAGCAAAAATTGTGATGCATGGCCTGAAGGGATTCTCTCTTTAGTCTACTTTAAATTTTTATTATCAGGCTCCGCCTTTGCATACCAGATGAGGCTATTGAACATTTTTGTTTAATATTTAGACAAGTCGGTATAACAATGCACCCATTTTTAGAAGGATAGATTATAGATTTGCTGCATATTTAGGCTGCATATAATGATGATCAGATGTGTCACATTCCCTGTTTGCGATGGTGGGGCATGAAGGGACATGAAGGGGGCCCGAGGGGAGGGCATATGATAAATATCCAACTGTCTGTGGTTAAGTGTTTCCTGCTTTTATTGTTCTCTATTTAATACTGTGGTTTTTTACTTTGGAACTTTCCTTATTTTTAACCCCTTAGCGCACCGCTGAGTACTGCTTCTAGCACTCAGCGCCATACTAGAAAGGTACTGAACTAATGGCAGTTCATCTTAGCACCAGAGCCGAGCCAGCATCGGGAGCTGTGGGGTGTCAGCGGTAAACTACTGCTGACATCCCCGAGTAGCACCTACGGTCCGAGGGAGCTCCAATAGTGGGTGTTAACCCTTTAAATGCCGCGGTCAGTAGGACCACAACATTTAAGTGGCTGCAGGGATATTCCCCTGCTCGATTGGTATCCCCCCGCAACGTTTTCCAAGGTTGTTGGTCATTGCTATGACAACCACAGAGTTCTTGTCCTATAGTGGGACAAGTCGCAAAGTAAAAAAAAGTGGAAACATTTTTTTTTTTCACAAAGATAAACTAACAAATGAATCAAAAAGCCACAAAAGCCCCGTTACCTATTACATAAAAAGTAAATATAAGCATAAAAACTGCACATATGTAGTATTACCACGTCTGTAATGACCCTTACAATAAAACAAAATCATTACAATACCCGCACCTTGAACACCGTAAAAAAATTATTAAAAAAACTCCAAAAATTATGCTTTTTACCCACATTGTCCCACATAAAATGCAATCAAAAGTAAACAAAAAATCATATCAATATACAAATGGTACTGCTGTAAAGCACAACATGTCCCGTAAAAAACAAGTTCTCATTTGGCTATATAGACCAAAAATTAAAAGAGTTATGCTACTTAGAAAATGGAGATACAAAAATTATAGATCCTATAGATTATATTCCTTCCCCTAATGAGGTTGTAATGTACAAAATTAGTAAAACATAAGCAAAAATATAGAAATTTGGTACCAAAGTAACCGTACTGACTAGAGATGAGCAAGTATACTCTTCCGAGCTTGATGCTCGTTCGAGTATTAAGGTACTCGAAACGGCTCGTTGCTCGGACGAGTATTTCCCCTGCTCGAGATCGAGCATTTAATTAAAAAAACACAGTGAAGAACAGTGAAGAATAGAATAAAAACAGTGAACACAGGATTATGTAAGTGAAAAACACAGTAAAGAACACAGTGAAGAATAGATTACAGATGTTCGGCACATCTGCTTACTTGTCAGAAGATACCCGCGGAACGTTGCGAACAAAATAGTATGTGAAGAACAATATATATGTGTGAAGAACACATTGAAGAACACGGGGAGTAGCACAGAGACACCGGGGAGCAGCACGGAGACACCGGGGAGCAGCACAGAGACACCAGGGAGCAGCAGCATGGAGATACCGGGGAGCAGCAGCACGGAGATACCGGGGAGCAGCAGCACAGAGATACCGGGGAGCAGCAGCACGGAGACATCGGGGCAGCATCACGGAGAGACATCGGGGTGGCAGCACGGAGAGACATCGGGGCGGCAGCACGGAGTGACATCGGGCGGCAGCACGGAGTGACATCGGGCGGCAGCAGGGAGTGACATCGGGGCGGCAGCACGGAGTGACATCGGGGCGGCAGCACGGAGTGACATCGGGGCGGCAGCACGGAGTGACATCGGGGCGGCAGCACGGAGTGACATCGGGGCGGCAGCACGGAGACACCGGGGAGCAGCACAGAGACACCAGGGAGCAGCAGCACGGAGATACCGGGGAGCAGCAGCACGGAGATACCGGGGAGCAGCAGCACAAAGACACCGGGGAGCAGCACGGAGACACCGGGGAGCAGCACGGAGACACCGGGGAGCAGCACAGAGACACCAGGGAGCAGCAGCACGGAGACACCGGGGAGCAGCAGCACAGAGACACCGGGGAGCAGCACGGAGACACCGGGGAGCAGCACGGAGACACCGGGGAGCAGCACAGAGACACCAGGGAGCAGCAGCACGGAGATACTGGGGAGCAGCAGCACGGAGATACCGGGGAGCAGCAGCATGGAGACATCAGGGCGGCAGCACGGAGAGACACCGGGGCGGCAGCACGGAGAGACATCGGGGCGGCAGCACGGAGTGACATCGGGGCGGCAGCACAGAGAGACATCGGGACGGCAGCACGGAGAGACATTGGGGCGGCAGCACGGAGTGACATCGGGGCGGCAGCACGGAGAGACATCGGGGCGGCAGCACGGAGTGACATCGGCGCGGCAGCACGGAGAGACATGGGGGCGGCAGCACGGAGAGACATGGGGGCGGCAGCACTGAGAGACATCGGGGAGCAGCGCAGAGAGATCGGGGACACTTCAGTGGAAGAAGAGGAGCGGATCCCCGACAAGTAAGCAGATGTGCCGAACATCTGCAATCTATTCTTCACTGTGTTTTTCACTGCATTTTTCACTTAAATGATCCTGTGTTCACTGTTTTTATTCTATTCTTCACTGTTCTTCACATCTGCTAACTTGTCGGGAGATAATATACGCGCGGAACAGTGAAGAATAGATTGCAGATGTTTGCATTCATCTGCTAACTTATCGGAAGACATTCTTTTTCAATTAAATAACACATTTTATTCCCGAACCATGGTCCCTTTGAAAAATGCTCGAGTCTCCCATTGACTTCAATGGGCCTCGTTAATCGAGACGAGCACTCGAGCATCAGGAAAAGTTTGTCTCGAATAACGAGCACCCGAGCATTTTAGTGCTCGCTCATCTCTAGTACTGACCCAATGAATAAATCTAACATATTACTCATGTTCTATGCAGAACACCAAAAAAAATCAATTATAGCGTTAATGTTTTTTTCTACAACCCCCTCTCAAAAAGAGTTAATAAACCTTTAGTAATAATGCATCTCAAACAATACATCTCAACCTGCAAACAATAAACCCTTGAATGGCAACTTTAACGAGAAAACAAATATTTTATTGCACAAAAAAGTGTGCCACGAACCAACTAAAAACCACGAAATTCTATGGCTAATGCATGGCCCTCCTTCCCTTCTGCACCTTGCAGTGCGCCCCTTCAACAAGTAACGTCTACCAATTTACCAATAAAATGTAGTACAACAAATGATGAAGAAACAATCTTAAAATCACTTTGATTAGTAAAAGTGTTCAAAAGTTATAATTATATAAAGAGATGCAAGTCAGAATACAAAAAATGGGGCTAAGCCTTAACGTGCAAACTGGCTGCGTCCTTAAGGTTAAGGGTGTCCCTGAATCTGTTTGTGAAAGTCTGGCATTGAAACTCAACACATTCGGGATAGGCAGGGAAAATATGCAGTGTCTAGTAATTGGGCTGTGGGCCACTGCGAGTATTATCTGACTATTCCTTGATGGTCAAAAAGTTCTACATTGACTGTTCTCACAAACCTGATCCTAAGGCTCCAGTAGTCCCATAAATGGACATTACCAAATTCTGTTGATCTTTGTTTTGTCATCTGTTTGCTTGTTTTGTCTTTGGATCATTCACTATTGTCTTGTCTCTTGACAACTAGTGTACATGCTAGGCTTAATTAATGCACAGTTGGAGTACATGCCCCTTGGCACAAGAATACACTGTAGAAGAAGGAAATATAGTGGAGGCAATATGATCTGGGCATTTGTTCTGCTGGAAAACTTTAAGTCCTGGTATTCATGTGAATTTTATTGTGATTCTTGCTACTACAGTACGACTAATATCTAATCGGGAACAGGGACATTTGTGCCCATGACATGTTAATGTATCTGGGGGGGGGGGGGGGACTAGCTGGCATCAGGACATACTGTGGGACAAAAGCAAGTTAATGTTCTACTAAAAAAACCTAGAACCTTGGATTCCTGTGGATCTTACTATGATGCATAATGTCTACCTAATTATAGCAGCAATAGATTTTTTTCATGGCAGTGAACTCTACAACTTGACAAGACCTTAACAGCTTGACATGAACAGAACATAACAAAGATTTCACTGTCTAGATTTCAGTCTGATAGAGTGTCTGAGAGAGGCTTTGGAATGACCAGTCTGATCCATAAAGGGCAAACCTCAAAGCAAATCATAGGATTGACAGGATCTGCTGCTAACAGTATGGTACCTCAGGACACCATTATTGGCCTTGTAGAATCAATACGTTAGTGGTAGAGATGAGCGAACACTAAAATGCTCGGGTACTCGTTATTCGAGACGAACTTTTCCCGATGCTCGAGTGCTCGTCTCGAATAACGAACCCCATTGAAGTCAATGGGAGACTCGAGCATTTTTCAAGGGGACCAAGGCTCTGCACAGGGAAGCTTGGCCAAACACCTGGGAACCTCAGAAAAGGATGGAAACACCACGGAAATGGACAGGAAACAGCAGGGGCAGCATGCATGGATGCCTCTGAGGCTGCCTAATCGCACCATTATGCCAAAATTATGGGCAACAGCATGGCCATGACAGAGTGACAGAATGAAGCTAGATAGCATCTAAAACATCCAATAATTGACCCTGACACTATAGGGGACGGCATGCAGAGGCAGCGGCAGCAGCGGAAGGCTAGAGAGTGGCATGGCGACATACCCTAAATGGACTCAGGCTTCAAACCAATGGGTGGCAGAGAGGAACCAAAGGAGGTGAGCAAGAAGCGCTCAAATAATATCGGTACATGATAAAAGTTTGCCAGTATATTTTGTGGATTACACAGCAGGGTGGCGACAAAGTTAACATGGAAGCCATGAAAACAACCCAAAATTCTGCCTGACACAGCTCGTTTGATAAGGGGACCATGTATGGAGGCAGTGAACTAGTAGTAGATTAAAGGTGCTGCAGTTAAAACTATGTTAGTTGGATCTTGGCATGGAGCTGGCGCTCCGCTGCCAGGCGAGCTTTCGCCAATCCAAGCCCCTGTCTATAGGCTACTCCCCAAACAGCACTTCTAAGAACCTTTTGTATAAGATCAAGTGTAGTAGCGTTCTTATAAGTTTAGGATATGGCGGGTGAGGGGAATGTAAACAGATGCGCAAGAAGCGCTGAAATAATATCCCTAAATGGTAAAAGTTTGCAAGTATATTTTGTGGATTACACAGCAGGGTGGCGACAAAGTTAACAACTTTGATGTGGAATGCCCTGTAATAGCTCTTGGGCGGTGTGCCTTTTATCGCCTAGGCTCAGCAGTTTCAGCACCGCCTGCTGTCGCTTAGCGACGGCACTGCTGCTGTGCCTAGAGCTACAGACTGATGGCGCCATGCCCACGGATGGTAATTCGGAGGAGGAGGAGGTGGAGGAGGGGTGGGAGGAGGTATAGTAGGCCTTTGAGACCTGGACCGAGGTAGGCCCCGCAATTCTCTGCGTCGGCAGTATATGACCAGCCCCAGGGTCAGACTCGGTCCCAGCCTGCACCAAGTTAAGTGTAGTAGCGTTCTTATAAGTTTGGGATATGGCGGGTGAGGGGAATGTAAACAGATGCGCAAGAAGCGCATGATGCGCATGGAGCTGGCGTTCCGCTGCCAGGCGAGCTTTCGCCAATCCAAGCCCCTGTCTCTAGGCTACTCCCCAAACAGCACTTCTAAGAACCTTTTGTATAAGATCAAGTGTAGTAGCGTTCTTATAAGTTTAGGATATGCCGGGTGAGGGGAATGTAAACAGATGCGCAAGAAGCGCTGAAATAATATCCCTAAATGGTAAAAGTTTGCCAGTATATTTTGTGGATAACACAGCAGGGTGGCGACAAAGTTAACAACTTTGATGTGGAATCCATGAAAACAACCCAAATTTCTGCCTGACACACCTCGTTTGATAAAGGGACGATGTATGGAGGCAGCTATATGGACGACTTTTGGAGGTAGCAATGGAGACAACGTGTGGAGGCTGCTATGGAGACAATTTAATTTGGATAGTGCCTGTATGTGGCAGTCCCAAACATTTTTCAAACCAGAGGAGCAGGTAGGTGGCCCTCCAGTAAAATGGGATAGATTGAGTGCCTGTATGTGGCAGTCCCAAAAATGTTTCAAACCAGAGGAGCAGGTAGGTGGCCCTCCAGTAAAATGGAATAGATTGAGTGCCTGTATGTGGCAGTCCCAAAAATTCTTCAAACCAGAGGAGCAGGTAGGTGGCCCTCCAGTAAAATGGAATAGATTGAGTGCCTGTATGTGGCAGTCCCAAAAATTGTTCAAACCAGAGGAGCAGGTAGGTGGCCCTGCAGTAAAATGGAATAGATTGAGTGCCTGTATGTGGCAGTCCCAAAAATTGTTCAAACCAGAGGAGCAGGTAGGTGGCCCTGCAGTAAAATGGAATAGATTGAGTGCCTGTATGTGGCAGTCCCAAAAATGTTTCAAACCAGAGGAGCAGGTAGGTGGCCCTCCAGTAAAATGGAATAGATTGAGTGCCTGTATGTGGCAGTCCCAAAAATTGTTCAAACCAGAGGAGCAGGTAGGTGGCCCTGCAGTAAAATGGAATAGATTGAGTGCCTGTATGTGGCAGTCCCAAAAATGTTTCAAACCAGAGGAGCAGGTAGGTGGCCCTCCAGTAAAATGGAATAGATTGAGTGCCTGTATGTGGCAGTCCCAAAAATTGTTCAAACCAGAGGAGCAGGTAGGTGGCCCTGCAGTAAAATGGAATAGATTGAGTGCCTGTATGTGGCAGTCCCAAAAATGTTTCAAACCAGAGGAGCAGGTAGGTGGCCCTCCAGTAAAATGGGATAGATTGAGTGCCTGTATGTGGCAGTCCCAAAAATGTTTCAAACCAGAGGAGCAGGTAGGTGGCCCTCCAGTAAAATGGAATAGATTGAGTGCCTGTATGTGGCAGTCCCAAAAATTCTTCAAACCAGAGGAGCAGGTAGGTGGCCCTCCAGTAAAATGGAATAGATTGAGTGCCTGTATGTGGCAGTCCCAAAAATTGTTCAAACCAGAGGAGCAGGTAGGTGGCCCTGCAGTAAAATGGAATAGATTGAGTGCCTGTATGTGGCAGTCCCAAAAATGTTTCAAACCAGAGGAGCAGGTAGGTGGCCCTCCAGTAAAATGGGATAGATTGAGTGCCTGTATGTGGCAGTCCCAAAAATGTTTCAAACCAGAGGAGCAGGTAGGTGGCCCTCCAGTAAAATGGAATAGATTGAGTGCCTGTATGTGGCAGTCCCAAAAATGTTTCAAACCAGAGGAGCAGGTAGGTGGCCCTCCAGTAAAATGGAATAGATTGAGTGCCTGTATGTGGCAGTCCCAAAAATTCTTCAAATCAGAGGAGCAGGTAGGTGGCCCTCCAGTAAAATGGAATAGATTGAGTGCCTGTATGTGGCAGTCCCAAAAATTGTTCAAACCAGAGGAGCAGGTAGGTGGCCCTGCAGTAAAATGGAATAGATTGAGTGCCTGTATGTGGCAGTCCCAAAAATTTTTTAAAACAGAGGACCGGGTAGGTGGCCCTCCAGAAAAATGGAATAGATTGAGTGCCTGTATGTGGCACTCACAAAAATTGTTTCAAACAGAGGAGCGGGTAGGTGGCCCTCCAGAAAAATTAAATGCATGAAGTACTATAGCAAGAGCCAGTGGGCCCTGTCAAAAAATAGCCATTTTCCTCTGCTTTACTGTACAAAGAGGAGGAGAAGGAGGAAAATGAGGAGGAGGAGGAGGAGTGGATCAATTATTCAGGTTGAGCTTCCTTCACCTGGTGGAGATTGGAAATTCTGAGAAATCCAGCCTTTATTCATTTTAATAAGCGTCAGCCTGTCAGCGCTGTCAGTCGACAGGCGTGTACGCTTATCGGTGATGATGCCACCAGCTGCACTGAAAACCCGCTCGGACAAGACGCTAGCGGCAGGGCAGGCAAGAACCTCCAAGGCGTACAGCGCCAGTTCGTGCCACATGTCCAGCTTTGAAACCCAGTAGTTGTAGGGAGCTGTGTGATCATTTAGGACGATGGTATGGTCAGCTACGTACTCCCTCACCATCTTTCTGTAAAGATCAGCCCTACTCTGCCGAGACTGGGGACAGGTGACAGTGTCTTGCTGGGGTGACATAAAGCTGGCAAAAGCCTTGTAAAGCGTACCCTTGCCAGTGCTGGACAAGCTGCCTGCTCGCCTACTCTCCCTCGCTACTTGTCCCGCAGAACTACGCACTCTGCCGCTAGCGCTGTCAGAAGGGAAATACTGTTTCAGCTTGTGCACCAGGGCCTGCTGGTATTCATGCATTCTCACACTCCTTTCCTCTCCAGGGATGAGAGTGGGAAGATTTTGCTTGTACCGTGGGTCCAGGAGAGTGAACACCCAGTAATCGGTGCTGGAATAAATTCTTTGAACGCGAGGGTCACGGGATAGGCAGCCTAGCATGAAATCTGCCATATGCGCCAGAGTACCAACGCGTAAGAATTCACTCCCCTCACTGGCCTGACTGTCCATTTCCTCCTCCTCCAACTCCTCCAACTCCTCTTCTTCTGCCCATACACGCTGAACAGTGAAGGACTCAACAATGGTCCCCTCTTGTGTCTCGCCAACATTCTCCTCCTCTTCCTCCTCATCCTCCTCCACCTCCACCTCCTCCGATATGCGCTGAGAAAAAGACCTCAGGGTGCTTTGGCTATCAACAAGGGAATATTCTTCCCCCGTCTCTTGTGACGAGCGCAAAGCTTCCGACTTCATGCTGACCAGAGAGTTTTTCAACAGGCCAAGCAGCGGGATGGTGAGGCTGATGATGGCGGCATCGCCACTGACCATCTGTGTTGACTCCTCAAAGTTACTCAGCACCTGACAGATATCAGACATCCACGTCCACTCCTCATTGTAGACTTGAGGAAGCTGACTGACCTGACTACCAGTTCTGGTGGAAGTTGACATCTGGCAGTCTACAATCGCTCTGCGCTGCTGGTAAACTCTGGATAACATGGTCAGTGTTGAATTCCACCTCGTGGGCACGTCGCACAACAGTCGGTGAGCGGGCAGTTGGAGGCGGCGCTGCGCTGCCCTGAGAGTGGCAGCATCTGGGCTGGACTTCCTGAAATGCGCACAGATGCGGCGCACCTTCGTGAGCAAATCAGACAGATTGGGGTATGTCTTGAGGAAACGCTGCACTATCAGATTTAACACATGGGCCAGGCATGGCACATGTGTCAGTCTGCCGAGTTGCAGAGCCGCCACCAGGTTACGGCCGTTGTCACACACAACCATTCCCGGCTTGAGGTTCAGCGGTGCCAGCCACAGATCAGTCTGCGCCGTGATGCCCTGTAATAGCTCTTGGGCGGTGTGCCTTTTGTCGCCTAGGCTCAGCAGTTTGAGCACCGCCTGCTGTCGCTTAGCGACGGCACTGCTGCTGTGCCTAGAGCTACCGACTGATGGCGCCGTGCCCACGGATGGTAGTTCGGAGGAGGAGGTGGAGGAGGGGTGGGAGGAGGAGGAGGCATAGTAGGCCTGAAACACCTGGACCGAGGTAGGCCCCGCAATCCTCGGCGTCGGCAGTATATGAGCAGCCCCAGGGTCAGACTCGGTCCCAGCCTCCACCAAGTTAACCCAATGTGCCGTCAGCGATATATAGTGGCCCTGCCCGGCAGCACTCGTCCACGTGTCCGTGGTCAGGTGGACCTTGTCAGAAACGGCGTTGGTCAGGGCACGGATGATGTTGTCTGACACGTGCTGGTGCAGGGCTGGGACGGCACATCGGGAAAAGTAGTGGCGGCTGGGGACCGAATACCGAGGGGCGGCCGCCGCCATGAGGTTGCGAAAGGCCTCGGTCTCTACTAGCCTATAGGGCAGCATCTCCAGGCTAAGCAATCTGGAGATGTGCACATTAAGGGCTTGGGCGTGCGGGTGGGTTGCACTATATTTGCGTTTCCGCTCCAGCGTCTGGGGTATGGAGAGCTGAACGCTGGTGGATGCTGTGGAGGATCATGGAGGCGACGATGGGGTTTTTGTGCCAGGGTCCTGGGCAGGGGGCTGACTAGCAGCTGACACAGGGGAAGGAGCAGTGGTGTGCACGGCCGGAGGTGAACGGGCTTGTTGCCACTGAGTGGGGTGCTTAGCATTCATATGCCTGCGCATACTGGTGGTAGTTAAGCTAGTAGTGGTGGAACCCCTGCTGAGCCTGGTTTGGCAAATGTTGCACACCACAGTCCGTCGGTCATCCGGTGTTTCCTTAAAGAACCTCCACACTTCTGAAGATCTAGCCCTCGCCGCAAGAGCCCTCACCACGGGAGCTTCACTAGTTGACAGTGGCGCTGATGCACCAGCTCTGGCCCTGCCTCTCCGTCTGGCCCCACCACTGCCTCTTCCAACCTGTTCAGGTCGAGGACTCTCCTCCGTCTCAGAAGCACTGTGTTCACCCGGCCTCTCAACCCAGCTTGGGTCTGTCACCTCATCATCCTCCGATCCCTCAGTCTGCTCCCCCCTCGGACTTCCTGCCCTGACAACAACTTCCCCACTGTCTGACAACCGTGTCTCTTCATCGTCGGACACCTCTTTACACACTTCCACTACGTCAAGAAGGTCATCATCACCCACAGACTGTGACTGGTGGAAAACCTGGGCATCGGAAAATTGCTCAGCAGCAACCGGACAAGTGGTTTGTGACTGTGGGAAGGGTCCAGAAAACAGTTCCTCAGAGTATGCCGGTTCAAATGCCAAATTTTCCTGGGAGGGGGCAGACTGGGGGGGAGGAGGCTGAGGTGCAGGAGCTGGAGGAGTGGGGATTTCGGTGACATGGGTGGACTGCGTGGAAGACTGACTGGTGGTGGACAAATTGCTCGAAGCATTGTCAGCAATCCACGACATCACCTGTTCGCACTGTTCTGGCCTCAACAGTGCTCTACCACGAGTCCCAGTAACTTCAGACATGAACCTAGGGAGTGTAGCTCTGCGGCGTTCCCCTGCTCCCTCATCAGCAGGTGGTGTCTCACCCCGCCCAGGACCACGGCCTCTGACCCCTGCAGTAGTTGGACGCCCACGTCCCCGCCCTCGTCCTCTACCCCTAGCCCTCGGGTTAAACATTTTTAAAATGAGAGTTATAACTTTTTTTTTTTTTTTACTTCTTTTTGTTTTTTTTTGTGTTTTTTTGTGTTTTTTTTTTTTTTTTGAGTTTTTAAAACCAAACAATCCTATCCTATTGCTATGGCTATTTTCTAGCCAAGTATCAAAGGAAGCACACTACTATGCCAGATGAGATGACACTGAGTTATTGCCTAATAGAAATCCAACCCCTACTGAATTTTGCCACTTCGGCCTTTGCTATGGATATGTGCGCCACTAAGCGCAGAACACAGCGGTCGCAAGTCTCACTACAAATTGCTCAGAATTGGCAAGTACATGCACTGCAGAAACTACAGCCACCAGCAGATCAACCAGAAATCAAATATATAGAACGCTACTGTAGGCTTCAAGAAGCTGTTTGTATTCTCCTATGGCTATTTTCTAGCCAAGTATCAAAGGAAGCACACTACTATGCCAGATGAGATGACACCGAGTTATTGCCTAATAGAAATCCAACCCCTACTGAATTTTGCCACTTCGGCCTTTGCTATGGATATGTGCGCCACTAAGCGCAGAACACAGCGGTCGCAAGTCTCACTACAAATTGCTCAGAATTGGCAAGTACATGCACTGCAGAAACTACAGCCACCAGCAGATCAACCAGAAATCAAATATATAGAACGCTACTGTAGGCTTCAAGAAGCTGTTTGTATTCTCCTATGGCTATTTTCTAGCCAAGTATCAAAGGAAGCACACTACTATGCCAGATGAGATGACACTGAGTTATTGCCTAATAGAAATCCAACCCCTACTGAATTTTGCCACTTCGGCCTTTGCTATGGATATGTGCGCCACTAAGCGCAGAACACAGCGGTCGCAAGTCTCACTACAAATTGCTCAGAATTGGCAAGTACATGCACTGCAGAAACTACAGCCACCAGCAGATCAACCAGAAATCAAATATATAGAACGCTACTGTAGGCTTCAAGAGGCTGTTTGTATTCTCCTATGGCTATTTTCTAGCCAAGTATCAAAGGAAGCACACTACTATGCCAGATGAGATGACACCGAGTTATTGCCTAATAGAAATCCAACCCCTACTGAATTTTGCCACTTCGGCCTTTGCTATGGATATGTGCGCCACTAAGCGCAGAACACAGCGGTCGCAAGTCTCACTACAAATTGCTCAGAATTGGCAAGTACATGCACTGCAGAAACTACAGCCACCAGCAGATCAACCAGAAATCAAATATATAGAACGCTACTGTAGGCTTCAAGAAGCTGTTTGTATTCTCCTATGGCTATTTTCTAGCCAAGTATCAAAGGAAGCACACTACTATGCCAGATGAGATGACACTGAGTTATTGCCTAATAGAAATCCAACCCCTACTGAATTTTGCCACTTCGGCCTTTGCTATGGATATGTGCGCCACTAAGCGCAGAACACAGCGGTCGCAAGTCTCACTACAAATTGCTCAGAATTGGCAAGTACATGCACAGCAGAAACTACAGCCACCAGCAGATCAACCAGAAATCAAATATATAGAACGCTACTGTAGGCTTCAAGAAGCTGTTTGTATTCTCCTATGGCTATTTTCTAGCCAAGTATCAAAGGAAGCACACTACTATGCCAGATGAGATGACACCGAGTTATTGCCTAATAGAAATCCAACCCCTACTGAATTTTGCCACTTCGGCCTTTGCTATGGATATGTGCGCCACTAAGCGCAGAACACAGCGGTCGCAAGTCTCACTACAAATTGCTCAGAATTGGCAAGTACATGCACTGCAGAAACTACAGCCACCAGCAGATCAACCAGAAATCAAATATATAGAACGCTACTGTAGGCTTCAAGAAGCTGTTTGTATTCTCCTATGGCTATTTTCTAGCCAAGTATCAAAGGAAGCACACTACTATGCCAGATGAGATGACACTGAGTTATTGCCTAATAGAAATCCAACCCCTACTGAATTTTGCCACTTCGGCCTTTGCTATGGATATGTGCGCCACTAAGCGCAGAACACAGCGGTCGCAAGTCTCACTACAAATTGCTCAGAATTGGCAAGTACATGCACTGCAGAAACTACAGCCACCAGCAGATCAACCAGAAATCAAATATATAGAACGCTACTGTAGGCTTCAAGAAGCTGTTTGTATTCTCCTATGGCTATTTTCTAGCCAAGTATCAAAGGAAGCACACTACTATGCCAGATGAGATGACACCGAGTTATTGCCTAATAGAAATCCAACCCCTACTGAATTTTGCCACTTCGGCCTTTGCTATGGATATGTGCGCCACTAAGCGCAGAACACAGCGGTCGCAAGTCTCACTACAAATTGCTCAGAATTGGCAAGTACATGCACTGCAGAAACTACAGCCACCAGCAGATCAACCAGAAATCAAATATATAGAACGCTACTGTAGGCTTCAAGAAGCTGTTTGTATTCTCCTATGGCTATTTTCTAGCCAAGTATCAAAGGAAGCACACTACTATGCCAGATGAGATGACACTGAGTTATTGCCTAATAGAAATCCAACCCCTACTGAATTTTGCCACTTCGGTCTTTGCTATGGATATGTGTGCCACTAAGAGCTAAACACAACGGTAGCAAGTCCCCCTGCTAATTCCTCACAAAATGGTAAAAGATGCAAATTAAAATAAAAAAAGTAGAACGTTATTGTAGCCCTAAGAAGGGCTGTTGGGTTCTTTGAGAATCACTCCTGCCTAACAGTAAGCTAATAGAACACCCTAACGCTTTCCCTGACCAGCAGCAGCTCTCTCCCTAGCGGCATCCAGAGACAGAATGATCCGAGCAGCGCGGCCAGCGGCTAGTCTATCCCAGGGTCACCTGATCTGGCCAGCCAACCACTGCTATCGACGTGTAAGGGTACCACGTCATGCTGGGTGGAGTGCAGAGTCTCCTGGCTTGTGATTGGCTCTGTTTCTGGCCGCCAAAAAGCAAAACGGCGGGAGCTGCCATTTTCTCGAGCGGGCGAAGTATTCGTCCGAGTAACGAGCAGTTTCGAGTACCCTAATGCTCGACCGAGCATCAAGCTCGGACGAGCATGTTCGCTCATCTCTAGTTAGTGGATATTACTCATATGATTAAATATTTTTTGCCTATAACCAGAATTCAGAAATTAAATTTGAATATATGTAAGGAATAGTAGTATTATGGGTTCAGTTTTCCCTGGACCTGACCCCAAACTTCATCAGATATTCGAGTTGGGTTTGGGTAAAAATTTAATGTTTACCTTTAATGCCCTTGATTGGGCCTGGAGCAGATCATGGGCGTTAACAGTGGCTTCGTGCACCATCAACAACCCACTGGTGGTGCAGGGAGCCATCATTTTTGGAAGGATTGTCTCTTTAACACTACTATTTAAGCAGTTAACACACACACACAATTGATGTCAGCAACCATCTCAGGTATTGGTGAATGGGGACGATAGCAGAACCCAGATCAAAACAGGTTTTAAAAATCTGGGTTCTTCCAAACACGGCCAAACCCAAATTTTAATGGGTCTGCATATCACTAGTAAGTACCTATTATCACCTATTGATTCCTTTGCTGCCTTTTCTCATTTTTGATTTTTTGCCAAATATACTGACATCTATATAGGTGATTGCTGAAGCCAATTGGTGGCCTGATTGGCCAGAGCCCCAAGGACCATTGGCTGCACCAGCAATGTTGTGACATTTTTAGAAGTTAGCATTTCAAGGTTCTAGAACTGAAAGCATTTTTAAAGGAATGAAATAAATGCTAGAGTTATACATTTTCTTATATAATATTGTCTGTAATTTGAAGTTCTTAAACATTTTGAACAACACCTTCACTTTCATCATCTTTCTTCTGTCATCACTTACAAATAATTATTAAATAATCTAAATTAAATAAGTGAAAATTGTTCTGCTTAAATTTTATGCTAATTTAGCAATTTGCATTCAGAAATTTTAAGCCCACAAAAATCAATTTTCTCCAAGATGAGGTTTTTCTTCTTCATCTCGACTGCAGTAAATACACGTCTGAACGTTTAATAGATGTGACCTTACAGCATTTAAGCATAAGCCATGTGGATATTAATGAAATACCAACACAGTTACAGGGAATAGAGCAAAAAGTAAAACAATTACAGAAAATAGCATAAAAATAAGTTGGCAAACGTGTACAGTATGTTCATTATAAACTAGTAAAATGTGTTGGAATAGAGAATTTCTGTTAACTGCCATGATGGTTGTAGGTTTCATAGTTTGGTAATTGTGATCAAATTTAGGCTTGGGGGGTTAAATGGGGTTGTCGGGGATAATAATTAGAGATGAGCGAGCACTAAAATGCTCGGGTACTCGTTATTCGAGACAAACTTTTCCCGATGCTCGAGTGCTCGTCTCGAATAACGAGCCCCATTGAAGTCAATGGGAGACTCGAGCATTTTTCAAGGGGACCAAGGCTCTGCACAGGGAAGCTTGGCCAAACACCTGGGAACCTCAGAAAAGGATGGAAACACCACGGAAATGGACAGGAAACAGCAGGGGCAGCATGCATGGATGCCTCTGAGGCTGCTTAATCGCACCATTATGCCAAAATTATGGGCAACAGCATGGCCATGACAGTGTGACAGAATGAAGCTAGATAGCATCTAAAACATCCAATAATTGACCCTGACACTATAGGGGACGGCATGCAGAGGCAGCGGCAGCAGGCTAGAGAGTGTCATGGCGACATACCCTAAATGGACTCAGGCTTCAAACCAATGGGTGGCAGAGAGGAACCAAAGGAGGTGAGCAAGAAGCGCGCAAATAATATCGGTACATGATAAAAGTTTGCCAGTATATTTTGTGGATTACACAGCAGGGTGGCGACAAAGTTAACATGGAAGCCATGAAAACAACCCAAAATTCTGCCTGACACAGCTCGTTTGATAAGGGGACCATGTATGGAGGCAGTGAACTAGTAGTAGATTAAAGGTGCTGCAGTTAAAACTATGTTAGTTGGATCTTGGCATGGAGCTGGCGCTCCGCTGCCAGGCGAGCTTTCGCCAATCCAAGCCCCTGTCTCTAGGCTACTCCCCAAACAGCACTTCTAAGAACCTTTTGTATAAGATCAAGTGTAGTAGCGTTCTTATAAGTTTGGGATATGGCGGGTGAGGGGAATGTAAACAGATGCGCAAGAAGCGCTGAAATAATATCGTAAATGATAAAAGTTTGCCAGTATATTTTGGGGATTACACAGCAGGGTGGCGACAAAGTTAACAAGTTTGATGTGGAATGCCCTGTAATAGCTCTTGGGCGGTGTGCCTTTTATCGCCTAGGCTCAGCAGTTTGAGCACCGCCTGCTGTCGCTTAGCGACGGCACTGCTGCTGTGCCTAGAGCTACCGACTGATGGCGCCATGGCCACGGATGGTAGTTCGAAGGAGGAGGAGGTGGAGGAGGGGTGGGAGGAGGAGGAGGTATAGTAGGCCTTTGAGACCTGGACCGAGGTAGGCCCCGCAATCCTCGGCGTCGGCAGTATATGACCAGCCCCAGGGTCAGACTCGGTCCCAGCCTGCACCAAGTTAAGTGTAGTAGCGTTCTTATAAGTTTGGGATATGGCGGATGAGGGGAATGTAAACAGATGCGCAAGAAGCGCTGAAATAATATCCCTAAATGGTAAAAGTTTGCCAGTATATTTTGTGGATAACACAGCAGGGTGGCGACAAAGTTAACAACTTTCATGTGGAATCCATGAAAACAACCCAAATTTGTGCCTGACACACCTCGTTTGATAAGGGGACGATGTATGGAGGCAGCTATATGGACGACTTTTGGAGGTAGCAATGGAGACAACGTGTGGAGGCTGCTATGGAGACAATTTAATTTGGATAGTGCCTGTATGTGGCAGTCCAAAAAAGTTTTCAAACCAGAGGAGCAGGTAGGTGGCCCTCCAGAAAAATGGAATAGATTGAGTGCCTGTATGTGGCAGTCCAAAAAAGTTTTCAAACCAGAGGAGCAGGTAGGTGGCCCTCCAGAAAAATGAAATAGATTGAGTGCCTGTATGTGGCAGTCCAAAAAAGTTTTCAAACCAGAGGAGCAGGTAGGTGGCCCTCCAGAAAAATGAAATAGATTGAGTGCCTGTATGTGGCAGTCCAAAAAAGTTTTCAAACCAGAGGAGCAGGTAGGTGGCCCTCCAGAAAAATTGAATAGATTGAGTGCCTGTATGTGGCACTCCCAAAAATTGTTTAAAACAGAGGACCGGGTAGGTGGCCCTCCAGAAAAATTAAATGCATAAAGTACTATAGCTAGAGCCAGTGGGCCCTGTCAAAAAATAGCCAGTTTCCTCTGCTTTAGTGTACAAAGAGGAGGAGAAGGAGGAAAATGAGGAGGAGGAGGAGTGCATAAATTATTCAGGTTGAGCTTCCTTCACCTGGTGGAGATTGGAAATGATGAGAAATCCAGGCTTTATTCATCTTAATAAGCGTCAGCCTGTCAGCGTTGTCAGTCGACAGGCGTGTACGCTTATCGGTGATGATGCCACCAGCTGCACTGAAAACCCGCTCGGACAAGACGCTAGCGGCAGGACAGGCAAGAACCTCCAAGGCGTACAGCGCCAGTTCGTGCCACATGTCCAGCTTTGAAACCCAGTAGTTGTAGGGAGCTGTGTGATCATTTAGGACGATGGTATGGTCAGCTACGTACTCCCTCACCATCTTTCTGTAAAGATCAGCCCTACTCTGCCGAGACTGGGGACAGGTGACAGTGTCTTGCTGGGGTGACATAAAGCTGGCAAAAGCCTTGTAAAGCGTACCCTTGCCAGTGCTGGACAAGCTGCCTGCTCGCCTACTCTCCCTCGCTACTTGTCCCGCAGAACTACGCACTCTGCCACTAGCGCTGTCAGAAGGGAAATACTGTTTCAGCTTGTGCACCAGGGCCTGCTGGTATTCATGCATTCTCACACTCCTTTCCTCTCCAGGGATGAGAGTGGAAAGATTTTGCTTGTACCGTGGGTCCAGGAGAGTGAATACCCAGTAATCGGTGCTGGAATAAATTCTTTGAACGCGAGGGTCACGGGATAGGCAGCCTAGCATGAAATCTGCCATATGCGCCAGAGTCCCAACGCGCAAGAATTCACTCCCCTCACTGGCCTGACTGTCCATTTCCTCCTCCTCCAACTCCTCCAACTCCTCTTCTTCTGCCCATACACGCTGAACAGTGAAGGTCTGAGCAATGCTCCCCTCTTGTGTCCCGCCAACATTCTCCTCCTCTTCCTCCTCATCCTCCTCCACCTCCTCCGATATGCGCTGAGAAACAGACCTGAGGGTGCTTTGGCTATCAACAAGGGAATCTTCTTCCCCCGTCTCTTGTGACGAGCGCAAAGCTTCCGACTTCATGCTGATCAGAGAGTTTTTCAACAGGCCAAGCAGCGGGATGGTGAGGCTGATGATGGCGGCATCGCCACTGACCATCTGTGTTGACTCCTCAAAGTTACTCAGCACCTGACAGATATCAGACATCCACGTCCACTCCTCATTGTAGACTTGAGGAAGCTGACTGACCTGACTACCAGTTCTGGTGGAAGTTGACATCTGGCAGTCTACAATCACTCTGCGCTGCTGGTAAACTCTGGATAACATGGTTAATGTTGAATTCCACCTCGTGGGCACGTTGCACAACAGTCAGTGAGCGGGCAGTTGGAGGCGGCGCTGCGCTGCCCTGAGAGTGGCAGCATCTGTGCTGGACTTCCTGAAATGCGCACAGGTGCGGCGCACCTTCGTGAGCAAATCTGACAGATTGGGGTATGTCTTGAGGAAACGCTGAACTATCAGATTTAACACATGGGCCAGGCATGGCACATGTGTCAGTCTGCCGAGTTGCAGAGCCGCCACCAGGTTACGGCCGTTGTCACACACAACCATGCCTGGCTTCAGGTTCAGCGGTGCCAGCCACAGATCAGTCTGCGCCGTGATGCCCTGTGATAGTTCTTGGGCGGTGTGCCTTTTATCGCCTAGGCTCAGCAGTTTGAGCACCGCCTGCTGTCGCTTAGCGACGGCACTGCTGCTGTGCCTAGAGCTAGCGACAGATGGCGCCATGCCCACGGATGGTAGTTCGGAGGAGGAGGTGGAGGAGGGGTGGGAGGAGGAGGAGGCATAGTAGGCCTTTGAGACCTGGACCGAGGTAGGCCCCGCAATCCTCGGCGTCGGCAGTATATGACCAGCCCCAGGGTCAGACTCGGTCCCAGCCTCCACCAAGTTAACCCAATGTGCCGTCAGCGATATATAGTGGCCCTGCCCGGCAGCACTCGTCCACGTGTCCGTGGTCAGGTGGACCTTGTCAGAAACGGCGTTGGTCAGGGCACGGATGATGTTGTCTGACACGTGCTGGTGCAGGGCTGGGACGGCACACCGGGAAAAGTAGTGGCGGCTGGGGACCGAATACCGAGGGGCGGCCGCCGCCATGAGGTTGCGAAAGGCCTCGGTCTCTACTAGCCTATAGGGCAGCATCTCCAGGCTAAGCAATCTGGAGATGTGGACATTAAGGGCTTGGGCGTGCGGGTGGGTTGCACTATATTTTCTTGTCCGCTCCAGCGTCTGGGGTATGGAGAGCTGAACGCTGGTGGATGCTGTGGAGGATCGTGGAGGCGACGATGGGGTTTTTGTGCCAGGGTCCTGGGCAGGGGGCTGACTATCAGCTGACACAGGGGAAGGAGCAGTGGTGTGCACGGCCGGAGGTGAACGGGCTTGGTGCCACTGATTCGGGTGTTTAGCATTCATATGCCTGCGCATACTGGTGGTAGTTAAGCTAGTAGTGGTGGAACCCCTGCTGATCCTGGTTTGGCAAAGGTTGCACAGCACAGTCCGTCGGTCATCCGGTGTTTCCTTAAAGAACCTCCAGACTTCTGAAAATCTAGCCCTCGCCGCGGGAACCCTCGCCACGGGAGCTTCACTACGTGACACATTTGGCGCTGATGCACCTGCTCTGGCCTTGCCTCTCCATCTGGCCCCACCACTGCCTCTTCCAACCTGTTCTGCTATAGGACTCTCCTCCGTCTCAGAAGCACTGTGTTCACCCGGCCTCTCAACCCAGCTTGGGTCTGTCACCTCATCATCCTCCGATCCCTCAGTCTGCTCCCCCCTCGGACTTCCTGCCCTGACAACAACTTCACCACTGTCTGACAACCGTGTCTCCTCATCGTCGGACACCTCTTTACACACTTCTTCCACTACGTAAAGAAGGTCATCATCACCCACAGACTGCGACTGGTGGAAAACCTGGGCATCGGAAAATTGCTCAGCAGCAACCGGACAAGTGGTTTGTGACTGTGGGAAGGGTCCAGAAAACAGTTCCTCAGAGTATGCCGGTTCAAATGCCAAATTTTCCTGGGAGGGGGCAGACTGGGGGGGGGAGGAGGCTGAGGTGCAGGAGCTGGAGGAGTGCCGATTTCGGTGACATGGGTGGACTGCGTGGAAGACTGACTGGTGGACAAATTGCTCGAAGCATTGTCGGCAATCCACGACATCACCTGTTCGCACTGTTCTGGCCTCAACAGTGCTCTACCACGAGTCCCAGTAACTTGAGACATGATGAACCTAGGGAGTGTAGCTCTGCGGCGTTCCCCTGCTCCCTCATCAGCAGGTGGTGTCTCACCCCACCCAGGACCACGGCCTCTGACCCCTGCAGTAGATGGACGCCCACGTCCCCGCCCTCGTCCTCGTCCTCTACCCCTAGCCCTCGGGTTAAACATTTTGAAAATGAAAGTTATATAACTTTAATTTTTTTTTTAACTTTTTTTTGTGTTTTTTAGTTTTTTTTTTGTGTTTTTTAGTTTTTAAAACCAAACAATGCTATCCTATTGCTATGGCTATTTTCTAGCCAAGTATGAAAGCACACTGCTATGCCAGATGAGATGACGCTGAGTTATGAAAAAATAAACGTAAAATAAAAAGGAAATGGCAGACTGTGCCTAATTGAAATCCAACCCCTAATAAATTATCCCACTTCGGTCTTTGCGATGGATATGTGCGTCACTAAGCGCTAAACACAGCGGTCGCAAGTCTCACTCCAAATTCCTCACAATTGGCTAGTATATGCACTGCAGCAAGGACAGCCACCAGCAGATCAACCAGAAATCAAATATATATAACGCTATTGTAGGCGTAAGTAAGCCGTTTGGATTCTCCTTTGGCTATTTTCTAACCAAGTATGAAAGCACACTGATGAGATGACGCTGAGTTATGAAAAAATAAACGTAAAATAAAAAGAAACTGCCATACTGTGCCTAATTGAAATCCAACCCCTAATAAATTATCCCACTTCGGTCTTTGCGATGGATATGTGCGTCACTAAGCGCTAAACACAGCGGTCGCAAGTCTCACTCCAAATTCCTCACAATTGGCTAGTATATGCACTGCAGCAAGGACAGCCACCAGCAGATCAACCAGAAATCAAATATATATAACGCTATTGTAGGCGTAAGTAAGCCGTTTGGATTCTCCTTTGGCTATTTTCTAACCAAGTATGAAAGCACACTGATGAGATGACGCTGAGTTATGAAAAAATAAACATAAAATAAAAAGAAACTGCCAGACTGTGCCTAATTGAAATCCAACCCCTAATAAATTATCCCACTTCGGTCTTTGCGATGGATATGTGCGTCACTAAGTGTTAAACACAGCGGTCGCAAGTCTCACTCCAAATTCCTCACAATTGGCTAGTATATGCACTGCAGCAAGGACAGCCACCAGCAGATCAACCAGAAATAAAATATATATAACGCTATTGTAGGCGTAAGTAAGCCGTTTGGATTCTCCTTTGGCTATTTTCTAGCCAAGTATGAAAGCACACTGATGAGATGACGCTGAGTTATGAAAAAATAAACGTAAAATAAAAAGGAAATGGCAGACTGTGCCTAATTGAAATCTAACCCCTAATAAATTTTCCCACTTCGGTCTTTGCGATGGATATGTGCGTCACTAAGCTCTAAACACAGCGGTCGCAAGTCTCACTCCAAATTCCTCACAATTGTCTAGTATATGCACTGCAGCAAGGACAGCCACCAGCAGATCAACCAGAAATAAAATATATATAACGCTATTGTAGGCGTAAGTAAGCCGTTTGGATTCTCCTTTGGCTATTTTCTAGCCAAGTATGAAAGCACACTGATGAGATGACGCTAAATTATGAAAAAATAAACGTAAAATAAAAAGGAAATGGCAGACTGTGCCTAATTGAAATCCAACCCCTAATAAATTTTCCCACTTCGGTCTTTGCGATGGATATGTGCGTCACTAAGCGCTAAACACAGCGGTCGCAAGTCTCACTCCAAATTCCTCACAATTGGCTAGTATATGCACTGCAGCAAGGACAGCCACCAGCAGATCAACCAGAAATAAAATATATATAACGCTATTGTAGGCGTAAGTAAGCCGTTTGGATTCTCCTTTGGCTATTTTCTAGCCAAGTATGAAAGCACACTGATGAGATGACGCTGAGTTATGAAAAAATAAACGTAAAATAAAAAGAAACTGGCAGACTGTGCCTAATTGAAATCAAACCCCTAATAAATTTTCCCACTTTGGTGTTTGAGGTGGATATGTGTGTCACTAAGAGCTAAACACAACGGTAGCAAGTCCCCCTGCAAATTCCTCACAATATGGTACTAGCTGCACTACTAGTGCCAGCAAGCCCAGCCACAAGCAAACAAAAAAAAAAAAAGTATAACGTTATTGTAGCCCTAAGAAGGGCTGTTGGGTTCTTGTTGAATCACTCCTGCCTAACACTATTCTAATAGAACACCCTAACGCTTTCCCTGACCAGCAGCAGCTCTCTCCCTAGCGGCATCCAGACACAGAATGATCCGAGCAGCGCGGGCAGCGGCTAGTCTATCCCAGGGTCACCTGATCAGGCCAGCCAACCACTGCTATCGACGTGTAAGGGTACCACGTCATGCTGGGTGGAGTGCAGAGTCTCCTGGCTTGTGATTGGCTCTGTTTCTGGCAGCCAAAAAGCAAAACGGCGGGAGCTGCCATTTTCTCGAGCGGGCGAAGTATTCGTCCGAGCAACGAGCAGTTTCAAGTACGCTAATGCTCGAACGAGCATCAAGCTCGGACGAGTATGTTCGCTCATCTCTAGTTGTTACATAAGACAAACAACCAATGGTCTGAAGAAGCCACTGATCCCTAGATCTTCAACATTACTAAGCATCATTGCTTAAAGCTGGATGTACTGGTATCGTACAGTGCAGGAACAGGAAGATGGAGGGTAAGTCCACTTTTATTTTTTTTAGATCCCTGTCCCTTGGGGTTATCTAGGATTCCTCTTTGACTTCAGTGATTCGGTTCAGCCACTTGACAGAGAAGAGAACTACTAAGTTTTTGCCTAATTCTCTGTTAATGAGCTGCTGAGAACATCTGATCTGGCTATTGGGTCATGATCAATCAGATACCAATGTACATTCATTAGGATAGTTATCAAAAGCCCACAATATTTTTAGCACCTGAATACACTTTGAGGAATGGGGTGATCTGTAAGAATAATTTAGTGCAGGTGTTCCATTTTAAATACAGATTCCTGGACAGAACCATTACGGCAGGTTATAAAGAACTAAGAGAAATTGCAGAGTCTTTATGGTTTTCCCTAGGGTAGTTTAAATGAGTAGTACAGTAATTGTAAGTTATTCCATATGAAAATATGGGTTTATTGTAAGGAACATAGAGATAACACAATAGATTAATAGATTGATATAGTAAGTGAACAGATTTACAACATTTCACCATTCTTCGTATAATCTTGTTGGTTCTGTACTGTTTAAGCAAAAAAAAGATCATTTCTGAATCTACACTGTGTTTAAAATACTCAGGGCTTTATTATTTTCTATTTTCAGCCTGTGGCGATGAATCCTTCAGCAGCAATTCTGACTGCTTGGGCTAAGGTTGTGGCTCCTATTAATGGACAGTAATAGCGCCAGTTAATATTGTTGTGGAACTGCAATACAACTTTGATATATGACTTCTCCTTTGATCATATAAGCTGTCGAGCAATTTTGTCTCCGAGGCTCCTGTGATCATCTTCACCTAGTGAGCAAATTAATGACTGGAAAATTGAGCTGATACGTTACCAATACAAATTACCAATCTGTGCAAGGCCACTGGTTAGTCCAAAAGATTTTATAGTAGTTTTCTAGTTTTCTACTGTTGGTATTTTTTACAGATGTTTATGACAGTATATGTATGTGTAGAATATCTGCAGTGGAGGAAGCATGGACACGTCACAGGACTTGGGCCTCCATAGAGAATGGTATAAGGGTATAAACTAAAACCATAGTCTGTATAAATTAAATGTCCCCATTACTTGATCACATCATATTAAACAGGCATAAATTTATGTGTATATATAAACTCTGCAGACAAAAAAAACTATTTGTACAATTATCTGCCTAACACTGGGCATATTTGACCACCCATGTCTTTTATAGCACCTCAGGGCAATTGTGACGGTTCCTTGTTTGGGAAACCCATAATGCTGCCTCCCGACTATGTATAATGACATAATTGTGATATACTGTCACAAGTTGTAATTTAGAGCTTTTCCCATGAGAAATTGGAGTCCTAAACAAATTTAATACACTTGTTTTCTTCTTTTTGTGACACCCATTGTTACCCAGCCCCACCCCATCACCTAGTAATTTACATCATCTATAGAAAACCAAGCTAGCTGACCGGGTTCCAAAAAAGACTTTAATGGCTTCCAAACCATGCCGTACCTTCTCATTATTACACTACTTGTTCTGGCTCCTTTTTCTGACAATCCAATGACACCAGAAGCTTCCAGGACCGATAAGTTCTCAAACCAACGCATGGAATCTTTTAATGTTGTCATAACTGGTTACAACCAAGTGAGGAGACACCTGTGAAAGGCAATACAGTAGGTTTCCTCATACTCTCTACTTATTGTAGGTCTCTCTACTAATTGGAAGTTTGCTCTACTTTAAGATATTTTATTGGACTATGCTTTCTGTTACATATCAGGATGAAGCTCAATCAAAGTCACCTTCATAAAACTTACTTTTGGTTTTCAGGAAAGTTAAGCTTTTTGTTAATTAAGAACACCTAACTGTAAGAAAGGGCCTATGGCTATTCCTTTATCTGACCTGATTTTAAAGCCACATAGAAACTAACTCAAGAGGCAATCAAAATATCAAAAGAAGAATTAAAGCAGAAATGAAATAACTATGGGGCCTTTTCTATAAAATGATCAATGGCAATTAAAAAATCAATACAAAAAAATTATGTTCAAATTTTTAATGTCAAGATTGAATTTTTTTTTCTTTCATTTAGAATATCTGAAAAAGCTTTGAAAAAGCAACACCTAAAATTTAAAATGAAAGGAAATCTAACATAAAACATGATAAACCAGATATATCCCCCTAGGTGCCCTTTAGTCTCATTGGCATAATTTTAAAAGTTAAGTTTTAGAAGGAAGAAGGTCATGGATAACATATATACGAAGATGGCCACAGTCATAGTGCTTGGATCTATGAGTAAGTGTCCCTGATTTATCATGCTTCATTTTGACAACAAATGGCTCATCTCTCACGTTATTGAAACACAGATTATTAAGTTTTTAAATTTTCAATCTTTTTGTAAATGGTTATCATGGCAGCTTTTAATAGTGACAATGTAGGACTAAGTTTTATACTTCTTTGAGAGACTTACAATGAAATTTACAAGCATCCAACATTTGCTGATTCCTCCAAGACCGGGTTGGTTCTTTTTTGTGTTAATTGTCATGTTTTTCGAAAAGAGAAAGGTGATTTCTAAGGATATATCCTGTTGAACAGGGAAAGTGTCAGCCCAATCTTGCTCTGCAGAATGCTTTGAAAACTGTTTTAAACTTGCAGACAATGTGAATCCTACTTTGTCAAAGCAAAGACAGATATTGCACTTTTTGCTTTATCATTTGATCAAACCAGCCTTATATTAAAAGACTATGCCAGCCTTCAAAAAACTAAAAAAAACTTTCAACTATTCTTAAAAGGAAAGTGAACCAGCTCCTACTATAATCTTTATTTAAAAATACCCTACAGTTTTGTGCACATACACAGATACTGTACATACCTAGGTGTCCCTATGGTAACAGACTAAAACAATATAGTTTTATCATTCAGTTTTACTCTCTTATATATGTCATCAACTTCTATTAACCTACTTGGTAGAAATATAGTGAATAAATAAAAGATGCTAGGATTGCAAATCAGACTACATAAATGTTGTTTGTAGTCTGTGAGCATGGAAACGTATAGACCTGGATAGGAAATGTATAGCTGCCCTTCCCGCTTCTCCTGCTTTGAGGTATACCAAAGTAGAGTAGGTGAAATTAGATGATTAATTTCATTATGCAGGTAAGAAGAGAGACAGAATAGAACACAGAACAAAAACTGGAAGGATTTTGTTTTACAAGATTTTATTTAAAACTTACCTTCATGAGTCATGCATGTTAAGAATGCATGGAGAAGGCTCAAGAGCTGCGCCCTCGTACAATTTGTCACTATTGACTTGCTTGACCTTGACTCATAAAGAGTGGCTGTGCTTGGTTAGTAATATTTGAGGAAATAAAATTGTGATGAAAAGGTCAAACATTTTCCAAAATGTTTTCAATTTTCAATGTCTGCGGCTCCCGCAAAATTCATTTTTTTACACATCTCCATTAATCAAAATGTAAAAAAGTAACTGGTGTCAGAATATGGAGAAATTTCTGTTTGGAAGATATAAAACATTTTTAAAGGAATTAAACCATAAAAACTATGTTACTTTTTAATTGTTATAATATTGATCCAATGATAAAAGGGATGAATATCTGGAATGTAAAGTGAAAGTTGAAAAAACAAAGCTAGTAGGATGAAGCTAGGTGGTCTTTGTATCTTGTTTTTGTACACATTGGGGCACATTTATTTACAAGGTCCCTCGGGTTCACTAAAAGTGTATTGTCTGTCTATAATGCTGTGTGCAGCGATTCACTAAGATTCCACCATGAGATTCAAGAAATCATGAATCTGGCACTTTCCCGCCATGGTCCGACAAAGTTCACCATCTTTTTTGTGGTGCACCTTTAATATAGGGCGTGCAACACATTTTGAAAGTTAAATACGGCGCTCGGTCCGATCAGTCGGACCATCCGACGGCATGACCCCTAATTTGTGTCATATAGAAGCCAGTGCAGCTGCACCACAAAAGGGTGACATGTGCCACAAACCCAGTGCAGAGACTTATTAACTGTGCAAGCTGTTTTAGCCATGAGGAGGGTGCATGGTCAGACAAAAGTGCAGCACCCGACCCTTAGTAAATGTGCCCCATTGTTTTAGCAGGAATTACAACACATTAGGCATCACTGCGATTGGCTGTGTGATTTCCCATAGAAAAATTTAAGTCTTTAAACTTATGAGTAATATATATCACTAACCAAGAGCTCCTCCTTTTTGGGAGTCTTTTTATACACCTCTCTTACTCCCTCATGATAGACACGTCTATAAGTCCCTCTTCACAAAGTAATGTGTTGTTGTCTGAGCTGATCATTGAAGCTTTTGTTTTTACTAGTTGTAATAACCACCATTGCTGATCAGTGGTGCTCATCCTTGTGAGTATGTTTTTTTCCATTTTTTTGTGATTCTTACAATTTTATCTTCTCAAGTGCATTCTGTAATAATCAATGGCATTCTCCAAACCTATAACCTCTTTTCTTTGCTATGGGACCTTGGAGTAGCATACATTCCGCTCGAGAGGTGGGATCTGCTCACCCCTCCCCTCTCCATAGGGATGTGTGCAGCCCGGCCATACAGATCTCTATCTTTTTCTTATCAATGGTATGGTATGGTGACACACGCGTGTTTTCACCGCACCATGGCCAAGTGACATAGGCATCTATGGGGACAGATACCTAGCTGCAAATTATGTGCTTGGATATCCATTGGTGTGCATGGAGCCTCTATTTGGTGCTGACTAATAAAGTGCACATAATTATATATGCATATAATATTTGTATGTAGCTAGTACTATGCTTTGCATGTCTGCAATACAGTTCCCTTGAACCCATCCAATGCTATTCACACAATATATAATACAGGTCACCCTACTATGTAAGTCAGAGAAACTACATTGTGTATGAAGAGGACAATGGAGCAAGCTTTCTGAGATGGTAAGGTCTAGGTTATAAGAGGAATACAGAAGGTGAAACAATCACTTTAAAGATATGCGTTCCAAGGTATTGACCTGTACACAGAGCAAGGAATAGGAATGTTCACAAAGAGAGATGTAGCACTATGTTATGCATGATATTGGCATACAATTAATATATTTCAGTGGTGAAACTTTACTGTAATAAGGTTTATACTAAAATTTGTACAAGGTTCAAATTTAAAAGGTGTCTGTCAACAATTTTGACCACTGCAGACAGTGTTCAGTATTTGCCATTGTGTAGGTATGTCATGTATGTTGCGCTGCGAAAAGTGAACTTATCATCCTGTTCACAAAGCTTCTCCGTAGCCCCTTCCATCTGCTATGAGTATGAGCTTTAGCAGATCCCTGGCTGAATACGAGCTGTCACTCATAGTAGGGGGATAATCTATGGTGAGACCCAAAGTATAAAGCATAAAGCTCTTCAAATTAAAGGACCACCCAGAGCTGTAAAAAATTGTGATTTAAAGAGGACTTGTCACCTAAATTTTCGTCACTAGGAGCTACTTAAGCAGCTCCTAGTGCTTGATCAAACGCCGCAGTGTTAGAGTGATAGCGTTACCGGAAACCTCCGGTAATGCTATCAAAAACTGCGGCGGGGTACAATGTAATCATTGGACTGCTTACAAAACTGTCCGATGTATTCATGAGGGGGCGGTCCGAGGCACTGCCTCTTCCCCGGATTGCCCCGCTCGCTCCATAGGCAGGCAGTGACTGCCGCTCGCTTGGCGGCAGTCACCACCCCTAGCCACGCCCCAATCCCACCTCCTCATGAATACATCGGACAGCTTTGCGAGCTGTCCGACAATTACATTGTACCCCGCCGCAGTGTTTAATAGCGTTACCGGAGGTTTAATAGGTTAAACCGGAGTGTTTAATAGGTTACTGGGGCGTTTGATCAAGCACTAGGAGCTGCTTACTTAAGTAAACAGCTCCTAGTGCCGATAAATTGGGTGACAGGTCCTCTTTAAGGTTCACAATTCATAACCCTGCTGTTTTTTATACATGTTCCACTGATGGATCAATCCATGGTATTAGAACCACCATTCTTCAATAAAAAAAAACACTTTTTTCATGTCCTCTGTTCCAGTCATGAAGAACTGCAGTATGCAGTCATGTTACCCTGCCCTCCTCACGGCTAACCCCATTGACAAGAATTCCTAAGGGAGTGGTGAGAAGCAGGGCTGATTTTTCTTCATATAGCTAACGTCTCTCTCAACCCACACCTTCCTGAGGGAGTGGTGATGATGTAGCAGGGCCAACTCACACAGAACCACTGTCTCACCTTCTCACCTCATCCCATCTTCAGGAATTCTCTTTTGCCTTACACAGCTAAGCAAGGAAAAGAAATGGGAGCTGTCTATCTCTGCAGTTGAATATTTGCAGATGGTTTCTAAGTACTAGTTCCATACGGCAGCATGGTGGTAGCAGTTAAACCTTTCAATCAGGAACAGGGAGTGCAGGGAACAATGAATATGCAGGGATTGCTTGATTTGATTGGTGAGTTGCATATAAGTATACAAACTATTTTTTTAACATTGCAGCCATGGAAAAGAATGATTTAGGGATAAGGGCAATACTTTTTAATCACAGTTTTAAAGGAAGTTTTTATTTTGGGTAAATTTGAATTGCAGGATCCCTTTAATATGAACAACTCTTCAGGACTGCTAACATTTATATACTTCGGTTTGGTACTGAAGGTGTATTTGTACAGATTTGTATATGTACTTAATAAATTGTAGAGCCTATAAAACAACCAGGGCTTTAATGGTAATATACTTTCAACTTGCTCTATAGAAAATTCGAATGTGCCAAATAAATGTAATTAATTTGTCAAAAAAATACTACACCCCTTGATATAATTTATAAATAGAACTGCAAACATTCTCTTATCCACTTATTTTAAAAGAAAACAAATGGATTAATGTTAATCCGATATATAAATGCTAACTGAAAAGTCTAATACAATTTTGTAATTTTAGCGGTTTTGACAAAAACAAGCATCTAAATTGATGAAGAAAATGAATACAGCAAATAAAAATGGGAAAACGATAAGTAAAATAGGAAACAAGAAAAAAACTTTATCTTCTGGTAGTCTCTAATAACTTATTTAAAGGGATAATGTTTTTTATAAATTGATCAGCTGATCAGTCACCTGAATCAATTTGGGTGATCTGGTGATTGTCACTTTGACTTTATCGGCCAATGATTTGTAAAATGGCCTGGCTGCAAACCAATACCGAGTACAGCTACTTTAATAGATGTTGCCTTATAGTGCCTTTATGTAGAAATATTATAGATATAAAAACATTCTGCCCTCCATCTGGAGGTAAACATAATGGGGCTTATTTACTAAGGGTCATGGATCACACTTTCGTCTTACTGTTCGCCGGTTTCGGGATCTGCAACAGGGGTTTGCGCTGAGATTGTATCGCACGTGATCGGATTGTGGCCCAGCTGCTCTGGCTTTCATGTGACTGAGCGCGGGATTTAAGATTCAAATTCTGTCGCTAGACAATACACTTACATACACCGGGAAGAAGAAGGTGAACTCCGGCGGACCTGAGCGGGAAGTGACACATGCAGGATATCGGGCGCATGATTTCAGTGAATTGCGCCTTCTGTGAACTCCAATGGATGGGTAAGTAAATGTGCCCCAATGTCACAAAATGACATTGGACTGAATATTATAGGGGGGAATTTATTAAGGCCATCATAATGAAATCTCCGTGGGGTTAGACCTATACTAAATAGGCCAAGTGCAGGGGTTCAAGCCTCTGCTCCACTCTCTGACCATTAGACCCAAAGAGGGCATTCGGAACAAGAAAAACAACTAAAATGTCTGTTTTCTCACATACTTTTCCACCTGAAAACTGCCTTTAAATTAGGAAGATATCAGAAATAACTTACAAATGTAATCTGTATTCACTTCAATTAAATAATATGCAATGAACAGCTGATTTGTGTGGTGCTGGGTATCATATTGCGGACCTATTCTATCGATATCTTTTATCAATATTTGTACCCCAGAAAATCCCTTTAAAGGAAATATACCCTCTCTAACAGGATCTGGTCTTCCTTTAGCTTCTTATACTTTTGTTTTTACTGAAAAAAGGCTTTAAAATTATGCAGATGTTCCTGCGAGGCTCCATGGAGCCCCTCAGACTCATTTGCATAATTTTGAAAGCCTGTTTTGTAAAAATAGGGGGATAAGAAGCTAAATAAACAGCAGATCCCGCCAGAGGGGGCACACACCTCCATTTAAGTGTGATTGGTTTACAATCCTTCATCCTGGTTGTAGATTTGCTTCAAGGCCAAATTAGTGCTGCTTTAAAACCCAATGATTTACATATTCTATTATATCTTTTATATATCTCATACATCTCCAAAAAGTGTAAACTTGTTCAAATTCTTCTACTGGATATTCATATTTTATTGTGCAATATTGTTTTACATAATACGGTTTATGTTCTATCCTTTAAGATAGCGTCTCGCTCGAGTTTCTTAATTGCCATAATTCCGGGAACCTCTAGTACAGAAAATACCATTGCCTCAAGTAGGATTCTGTCACAACACATACCATTTGTTTGTAATTCAGTGCACACTATGTAATTGTAATGCCCATCTGCTACCTAGAATGCTATGAATAATGAAACATTTGAGTACTGTATTTTTATATCCCCTATATATTTAGCAATTTCCACTATTGCAATGATTTGAAAGCATTTAGCATTTGTTGGAAGAGACAATTTTTCTGCTCGAGTAAAAGTGAACACATCTTTAAATCAAACTTTTCAAGACGATCGGAGACAATTTTTCAAATTCAACGAAGGTTGACCAATCCAGATGCTGGCAGGGACCTCAAGAAATGATAAGCAAAGCTGAACAAAACAAATTATTTCATGCTATTCTGCCCTTGTCTTCTCCCTTGGCATGTTCTAGGGGAGGCTGGCATTCACACTAAAACACTTTGCTATTGAGTTTTGATCACAGCATGTGTCCAAGTCATTATACTGCACCTGGACTTCCTGCGATTCCACCAACAGAATCAGAATTACGGCATCAGGGATTGTGATACAGAACATATGGTGGAGACACAAATGTGTCCAAGGAAGAACCCAGGAGGATCTGCGCCTTCTGACTTCATATATTATGGATGTGTCTAGAAAGCCATAGATAACAATATTTTTATCAAAAAAAAGAGTTATCAAAAATATCCTAGACACACAGGCAATGAAAAATATTTCAAGTTAATCGAAGAGCAGTTTAAGTACAACATTTACTAGATACCATCAAAGAGTATCTGCCCCCTATAATCTCTGGTGAACCTGCTATTACTTTAGTCCCAGGCTACAATGATCAGCTGTAAGTAGAGATGAGCGAGCACTAAAATGCTCGGGTGCTCGTTATTCGAGACAAACTTTTCCTGATGCTCGAGTGCTCATCTCGAATAACGAGCCCCATTGAAGTCAATGGGAGACTCGAGCATTTTTCAAAGGGACCATGATTCAGGAATAAAATGTGTTATTTAATTGAAAAAGAATGTCTTCTCATAAGTTATCAGATGTATGCAAACATCTGCAATCTATTCTTCACTGTTCTGCGCGTATATTATCTCCTGACAAATTAGCAGATGTGAAGAACAGTGAAGAATAGAATAAAAACAGTGAACACAGGATCATTTAAGTGGAAAACACAGTGAAGAATAGATTGCAGATGTTCGGCACATCTGCTTACTTGTCGGGATCCGTGCTGCTGCTCCCTGGTGTCTCCGTGCTGCCCCTCCCCGAGTGTCTCCGTGCTGCCCCTCCCCGAGTGTCTCTGTGCTGCCCCTCCCCGAGTGTCTCCGTGCTGCCCCAGCCCCGATGTATCCGCGCTGCCCCAGCCCCGATGTATCCGCGCTGCTCCAGCCCCGATGTATCCGCGCTGCCCCAGCCCCGATGTATCCGCGCTGCCCCAGCCCCGATGTATCCGCGCTGCCCCAGCCCCGATGTATCCGCGCTGCCCCAGCCCCGATGTATCCGTGCTGCCCGTTCCCCCGATGTCTCCGTTCTGCCCATTCCCCCGATGTCTCCGTTCTGCCCGTTCCCCGGATGTCTCCGTTCTGCCCGTTCCCCCAATGTCTCCATGGTGCTGCTCCCCCGATGTCTCTGTGCTGCTCCCCCGATGTCTCTGTGTTGCTCCCCCAGTGTCTCTGTGCTGCTCCCCCGGTGTCTCTGTGCTGCACCCACATTGTCTCTGTGCTGCTCCACGGTGTCTCTGTGCTGCTCCCCGGTGTCTCTGTGCTGCTCCCTGGTGTCTCTGTGCTGCTCCCCGTGTTCTTCAATGTGTTCTTCACACATATATATTGTTCTTCACATACTATTTTCTTCCGACAAGTAAGCAGATGTGCCGAACATCTGTAATCTATTCTTCACTGTATTCTTCACTGTGTTTTTCACTTAAATGATCCTGTGTTCACTGTTTTTATTCTATTCTTCATTGTTCTTCACTGTGTATTTTTAATTAAATGCTCGATCTCGAGCAGGGGAAATACTCGTCCGAGCAACGAGCTGTTTCGAGTACCTTAATACTCGAACGAGCATCAAGCTCGGACGAGTATACTCTCTCATCTCTAGCTGTAAGGTGTCTGTAATAAAGTTTTATTAATAATCTTTGTTCCTATGACAGCACAAAGTTTTTAAACAAAATATATAAGTTCCAACTAACATACAAATTCAACTTACGATCAACCCTGAACAACCTATCTTGTACGTAACTCGGGGATTGCCTGTTCAGATCAGCTGCTTTGATTCAAGAAAAAAGATATGAAAGACTACATTTGTTGCAGTTAAAACACTTGGTCCACATTATTCATTGGAATACAAATGTAGCATAGTTTAACTTGACCCTTTCATAAACAAACCATTTTTTCTATCGTTTTCAATGTTGTGATATAAAAAAATTGGTTTTGGAAAAATCATGTGGGATCTTCTTTGATATTGTGGTCGCTATTACCGTGTATACTCGAGTATAAGCCAACCCGAGTATAAGCCAAGACCCCTAATTTTACCATCAAAAACTGGGAAAACCTATTCACTCGAGTATAAGCCGAGGGTGGGAAATGCATTGGTCACAGACCCCCCCAGTATGTAGCCAGCCATCCTGCCCCCAGTAGTATACAGCACTGCCCCCAGTAGTTTACAGCTTTCCTACAGTAATATACAGCCTGCCCAGCATTAAAAGAAAATAATAAACTTATATACTCACCCTCTGGTGGCCCCGACGTGCAGCGCTGCTCCCCTCGATGTCCGCGCTGCTTGTCTTCTGGCTTCGGCGCCCGTCTTCTGTCTTCTCTAACTTTGTGCTGGGCACCCTCGTCGGGGCCACTGGAGGGTGGGTATATAAGTTTAAGTATATTGACTCGTGTATAAGCCGAGGGGACGTTTTTCAGCACATTTTTTGTGCTGAAAAACTCGGCTTATACACGAGTATATACGATAGTTTGTTTTCTATTGTTTTTAACTTTACTGTTACTTTTTCTTTATTTGCCTTTCCATTCACAGTTTAGTGTCCTAGAAACAAGAAACTGGCTGCAAAGCATAAGTCGCATGATTACTATTTTTATATCTTTTTGTTTCATATGTAAATTGTTATCATATTTTTCTTTTTGTCATTTGATCAATATCTAAGTAAAAAAGAATTTCACTGTTGAACTGAAATACAGAATGTGGGACAAAAGCCTTGTCTTCAAAGAGTTTTCTGTTTGAAACTTAACTTTCTATGAGAAATGGTTATACCATTTTGTGATTTATCTGGTAATAATACAGTGTCAGTTCCTTTTCAAAACAATGTAAAAACTGTTTTACTTGATTTAACTGATAAAAAGGGTTTCCTATATCTAGTATTAACAGCATATCCACATTATACAGTATGAAGACCTTGTAAGTAGTGATGAGGGGACCAGTGCCAATATTAGTAATATACAGTACTACCTAAACAGGGAAACTTAATGGAACATAAACATATTAGATTGTGATCATAATCTACTAAAACCAGTGGGTTAAGCAGATGTAAATCCGTTAGCACTATAGGTGACGAGGCACATTTACTTACCCGGTCCCGTCGCGATCCTGCGGAGAGTTGTCCGGCGCGATTCACTAAGGTCGTGCGTCTGAGTTCCTGCATGTGTCGCTTCTGCGCCGATGTCTGCCGGAGTTCACCTGCTTCTTCCTTCTGCATGTGAATGCTGATCTTGCGACACATTTCCTTTTTTAAATTCTGCGGTTTGTACAAATCCGTCGGGTTGTCCGGCGGCCACGCCCCCGATTTCTGTCGCATGCAAGCTAGCGCCACAATCCGATTACATGCGACAAAAACCCAGGGCAGTTCAGGGCAAAAGAGAAATATTCGGGAAACCCGACGAAAGTGCGGAGTTCAGATCCTTAGTAAATGAGCCCCAATGTGTCTAATTAGCTAACGCGGGGTAGGCTGTGGTCACACATAACACGTAGTATACTGGTAATACTGAGGCTGCGGTCACATGTAACGCGGGGTATGCTGGTAATACTGAGGCTGCGATCACACGTAACGCAGGGTATGCCGGTAATACTGAGGCTGCAGTCACACGTAACACAGGGTATGCTGGTAATACTGAGGCTGCAGTCACATGTAAAGCGGGGTATGCCGATAATACTGAGGCTGCGGTCACACGTAACGCGGGGTATGCTGGTAATACTGAGGCTGTGGTCACACGTAACGCGGGGTATACTGGTAATACTGAGGCTGCGGTCACACGTAACGCAGGGTATGCTGGTAATACTGAGACTGCGGTCACATGTAACGCGGGGTATGCTGGTAATACTGAGGCTTTGGTCACATGTAACATGGGATATACTGGTAATACTGAGGCTGCGCTCACACGTAACGCAGGGTATGCCGGTAATACTGAGGCTGCGATCACACGTAACATGGGGTATGCTGGTAATACTGAGGCTTCGGTCACACGTAACAAAGGTATGCTAGTAATACTGAGTCTTCGGTCACACGTAACAAAGGTATGCTGGTAATACTGAGGCTGCGGTCACACGTAACACGGGATATGCTGGTAATACTGAGGCTGCGGTCACACGTAACACAGGGTATGCTGGTAATACTGAGGCTGCATTTGGACAATACAAGACACCAGGTGCAGGTTATCCATCACATGCGTTTGCATAGAAGCCCATCTTGCCCCCGTGCACTTTGATTCCAATTCTAAACAGAGCGCGTTACGTGTGACATCACTCCTTGTTCTACATTAATACTTAATACAGTCAATCAAAGTACTACAACTTTCAGCATCAAATTCAACTGCTGGGAGTTGTAGTTCTTGAGTCCACTATTATTCTATATGTATGTACACATTGCAGGGATGTAATGAGGTGCACTGTGTGTGTGTAAATGTGATGCACTTTTATTTTATACCTTTTTCTTGTGCTGGAAGCCATCAGAAGCTCCTCATCCATCCTGAGCTCCTGCACATGAGGGCAGTCTGTGCTGTGCCAGGGGGAGGACACTCCAGCATGACCAGGAGGAAGGGGGCCCACTGTGACAACTAGGGGGCCCATGTCCTCTGGTCTGTAATTAGTGACAGCTCTTTGTCTGCTCCTCCAGTGAATCAGGGGCCATGTTCTCCTGCAGTGACGCAGGGGCTGAGGTGCTCAGTGCAGGGAGGAGGAAATGTCTTCCTCACTGCCCCAGCACTGCTGTGGGAAGAGCAGAGAACCTGTCTCTCCCTCCTGCAGGATGTCATAGTCCCCCCTGCTACCTCCCTCCTCCAGCCTCAGCTGAATGTGCCTGCACAGAAACAGGCAGGAGATGGTGACTCATGATAAGGGCCCACCGGGGTTTTGATCGGTATTCCGGCAGGCCAGTCCGAGCCTGCTTGTGTGTTTTTAGTAGAGCTGTTTATGTATTCATGTGTGTATTACTTTCCAGAATGTTCCTTATAAGTCTATAGTAGAGCTGTGTGTATTCATGTGTGTATTACTTTCCAGAATGTTCCTTATAAGTCTATAGTAGAGCTGTGTGTATTCATGTGTGTAGTACTTCCCAGAGTGTTCCTTATAAGTCTATAGTAGAGCTGTGTGTATTCATGTGTGTAGTACTTCCCACAGTATTCCTTATAAGTCTATAGTAGAGCTGTGTGTATTCATGTGTGTATTACTTTCCAGAGTGTTCCTTATAAGTCTATAGTAGAGCTGTGTGTATTCATGTGTGTAGTACTTCCCACAGTATTCCTTATAAGTCTATAGTAGAGCTGTGTATGTATTCATGTGTGTAGTACTTCCCAGTGTGTTCCTTATATGTGTATAGTAGGGCTGTGTATGTGTTAATGTATATAGAAGGGCCCAGTCAGTGTGTGTGTATGTTGCAGTGCCCAATGTGTATAGTAGTGAACAGTGTATGCAGATGTGGTGAGTGTATTCCTATTTCTGTTTGTGTGTGTATAGCTGATCTGTGTGTGTAAATGTATGGATGAAGCAGAGCTGTGTGTGTAAATGTATGGATGAAGCAGAGCTGTGCGTGTAAATGTATGGATGTAGCAGTGCTGTGTGTGCTGTGCTTTAGTGCGACCAACAGGGATAATTTAATTGGTTTAAAATATATTTTTCCTCTTTTGGAAGCTTAAATCTGGGGTGCATCTTATAGTAAGGAGTGTCTTGTAGTCCAAAAAATACCTGTGTGAATGGAAGAAAAATGTAAGCAATAGATAGTGCCTGTAAATCTCAGATTGGGATAAGGTTGGTGACCCTGCTTACTGCTATATTTGCACATTGTTCAGCTTTCATCCTTCATGATTTTGTAGGTTTTGCACATTTTCAGCTTTACAGTAGAAATGTATCTTAGAAATTCCCAGCTATATAAGGTAACAGATATTTCCACTTAGTCTCAAGCCATTCAGTTTATAAAATAACTTGACATGGAAATGCATCTGTATCAAAGACAATTTGACTACAATTTATTTTTCATCCTCCTCTCTCTTTTTCCCACACCTTTTGGCTTGGTATCTGTTATGTGTACACAATTTCTGAAAACTGGAACTCTTTCCTCTTCTCGATCAGCAAAGTTCAGTCCTATTTCTTCAATTTCTTCATTGAACAGTAGCAGTATTATTCCTTGAGCCCGTCGTGGTCATCACAGCCAATTTTGAATCTGATCCACAGCAAAGCAATAATTAAATGACACAAAAGCCACCTGGATGTAGGACATGAAAGAATCATATGACTATTAAGGGGAACAAATGGATTATCTGTCTGTTTGTTTTCAGTACATTCACAGAATTAAATTGCCATCATAGTTGATGTCATACAGCGCCGCCAGGCTCCAAACCAATAGTGCTGACATATTGTTTAGAAGTACTTAAGAAGTGAAAACACTCACATTCCTGGCTCAGCCTATTATATTGCATGACTGCAGCCAATCCTACAACATATAATTAGTGTATTTATATATTAAGTAAAGAATAGGAAAGCAGCATATAGAATAATATAAGTGGTTATGTTATACAAAAAATAAAGATTGGCATCTTCAAAATCGAAAATATGTAAAGTCTCTTTTATTCCTCAACTGCTTGAGAAACGTCTCAGTGTGTAAGAGTTTAAACCTAGCATGGACATTTTAGAATATAAGAGACTTTTTATTTTTCCAATTTTGGAGTGCTGCCAATCTTTATATCCCTTTGCCTGTCGCCGTCTCTCAGTTACTCTCCCTGCCTGTCTCTCTCACTCTCCCTGCCTGTCTCTCTGTCTTTCACTCACTTACTCTCCCTGTCTGTCTCTCAGTTATTCTCTCTGTATGTCTCTCACTCACACTCACTGGCTGACTGTGTCAGGCAGTCACTCTCCCTACCTGTCTCTCTGTCTTTCACTCTCTTACTCTCCCTGTATGTCTCCCAGTTACTCTCCCTGTCGGTCTCTCACTCACTGGCTTTCTCTGTCACTCTCTCACCCTTCCTGTCCATCTCTCACTCTCCCTTCCTGTATTTCTGCCTTTCACTCACTTGCTCTTCTTTTCTGTCTCTCAGTTACTCTCCCTTTCTGTCTCTCACTTGCACTCACTGGCTGTCTCTCTGTCAATCACTCTCCCCAGCTTTCTCTCTGTCACTAATTCACTCTTCCTGCATGTCTCTCACTCACATTCCCTGTCGGTCTGTCTCTCTGTCACTCACTCTCCCTTTATGTGTCTCTGTCACTATCCATGTCTGTCTCTCTGTCACTCACTCTCCCTGTCTGTTTCTCTGTCACTCACTTTTCCCTTTCTCTCTGTCACTCACTATCCAAGTCTGTCTCTCTGTCACCGATTCTCCCTTTATGTGTCTCTGTCACTATCCATGTCTGTCTCTCTGTCACTCAATCTCCCTGTCTGTTTCTCTGTCACTCACTTTTCCCTATCTCTCTGTCACTCACTATCCATGTCTGTTTCTCTGTCACTCACTCTCCCTGTCTTTCTCTCTGGTACTCACACTCCCTGTCTATTTCTGTCACTCACTCTCTCTGTCTCTCTCTCTGTCACTCACTCTCTCTGTGTCTCTCTCTGTCACTAACTCTCCCTACACGTTTTGCTCTCTGTACCCTTATTAGCCCACACATAAGTGTCTTATACTTATTGCTTATTGTAACCAATCAGAGCTCAGAGCTCACATTAATGACCTGTTGCAGAATAGCAACCAATCACAGCTCAGCTTCTAACTGCCACAGCAGCAGCAGCAGACAATGGCTCCTGTATTTGGTGGTTAATAAGTGTATGTTGGAAAGTGTGGGGTAAAAATTTAGGCTCAAAACCGAGTCTATGATGCTTCCTGAGGCACAGAGAGCGACTGTGCAAAATTTGGTGATTGCAAACACAATGGTGCAGATTCCTTTAGCGGACATACATACATACATACACACAGCTTTATAATATATATATATATATATATATATATATATATATATATATATATATGTTGTACTGTGCACAATTTTAGGCAGATGGGGAAAAACATGCTGAATGGTAAGAATGCTAAATTAAAAGTTTATTTTTATCTATAATCACTGTCACGTCGTCACGTGACGTGGGGTGCAACTGTACGGGTTAATTTAGCCTACTCAAACTTGCGCTAACCTTTCACTCAGGACACAAATTGAGCCTAAATCACACCTCATACAGCTCCAGCACCAGAACCAGACCCGCTGCCACCACTTATTGCATTTATACTGGGACCAATAAGTATCCCACTCTACATCAATTCTTGCTCTCAAGCAGTCACCTTGTCACACTCAGCACTCCAGCAGTCACACAGTTAACCACACTTCACAAGGCTATGAGTTCGCAGAGCATACAGGGACCAAAATTAAAGTGAAAAGCTTTAATTACAAAAAGTTGATCAGTGCATAAAAAGATATTAAAAACAAAAGAATTACAAAATAAAATGACACACAACACGGCAAAACAGTTATAAAATAAAAAGGGAGAAAAATAACAGAAACTTACAACTTAAAGTAAATCCTGATCCCTGGAGGTGGGAGAAATAAGGGACACACTCAGCTTGTCAAGCAGCCCCCAAAATGTGAACGCCAATTCCTGGATTTCATATTGTTTTATATCTTTACAGTTTGGTTCAGATTTCAGAACCTCCCATTCATTAGTTAGTCCAGAGGGTCATTCACAATTGGGCAAAGTGTTAATGAGGGGGGAGAGTCCAGGAATATTTAAACAGTTCTTTGTTTCCAAATTCCTAGATGCAGGGGTGGGGTAGGTGCAGGGGAGAGGTGACCAAATGGCTTTTGAGGTCACCAGAGAACATTCTGCAGGTCAGAGTTTATCAGGTTGTAAGGATGTCCAGGATGTTGTAAATGAGGCCTGGACGCTTCAATGGATGCCATATATTTCTACAAATTTTGTAATTGCCCAATAGTTCAACAAATCTTACACATTCAAGAATAATATTTCCTTGACACCTCCCCTTTTTTGATTGTGCCTAGGAGATTGGCTCACTTGCCATCTTCTTGGCGCACTTCTACCTCTGGCTCTCCCTGGCGAGAGAGGCCGTCTGCATTCCCATGCTCACTACCTTTCTTGTGTTGAATTGTGAAATCATATTGCTGCAAGACCAGGCTCCATCTGAGCAGTTTCCCATTGTCCCCAGCCACCCTATTAAGCCAGCTAAGTGGATTATGATCTGTGATCACCGTGAAGTTACGCCCATACAGATATGGCTGCAGTTTTTGCAGAGCCCACACAATTGCCAGACACTCTTTTTCAATTGTGGCATATGCAACCTCCCGGGGCAACAGTTTCCTACTTAGGTAAAGTATTGGGTGCTCTTCTCCTTTCGGGTTTACCTGACTAAGGACTGCACCTAGTCCGTATGTGCTGGCGTCAGTTTGTACCAAAAATCTGCGGGTGAAATCTGGGGCCTGGAGAACAGGTGAACTGGCCAATACAGCTTTCAAGGCTGAAAATGATTCCTCACACTGATTGGTCCATGCAACAATTTGGGGGAGTTTTTTCTTGGTTAAGTCTGTCAAGGGTTTAGCCAGCGCACTGTAGTTTGGCACAAATTTCCTATAATAGCCGGCTGTCCCTAGGAAAGACATGACTTGTTTCTTAGTTCTAGGGGTGGGCCATGTGGTTATGGCATCTACTTTCCCCGGTTCAGGCCGTAGCACCCCACCTCCGACACAGTGTCCCAGATATTGCACTTCTGACATTGCTATCTGACATTTCTCCGGTTTGACAGTCAAACCTGCCCTTTTGAGTCTTTCCAGCACCTGTGTCAGATGTTGCAGGTGTTCCCCCCATGAGTTGCTGAAAATGGCTATGTCATCAAGGTATGCAACTGCAAAGCTATCCAGTCCCTCCAGGAGTTGGTTGACCAACCTTTGGAAGGTGGCAGGGGCATTTTTCATACCAAATGGCATGACCAAAAATTCGTACAGCCCAAAGGGAGTTATGAAGGCAGACCTTTCCTGAGCGGCCTTTGTCATAGGGATTTGCCAGTACCCCCTACTTAGATCCATGATGGTAAGGTAGGAAGCACTAGCCAGCTGATCTAATAATTCATCTATTCTTGGCATGGGGTAAGCATCAAATGTGGTAATTAGGTTTAGCTTCCTGTAATCCACACAGAACCGTGTGGTTCTGTCCTTCTTTGGCACAAGGACTACAGGGGATGCCCATGCACTCTGAGATTTTTGTATCACGCCCAGGGCCAACATCTCTTCTATTTGATCCTTCATATTAGATTTGACCTCAGTTGAAACCCGATAAGCAGATTGCCTTATTGGCAGGTGATTGCCAGTGTCCACCCTGTGAATAGCTAGATGAGTTCTCCCAGGCTTCTGGGTGAAGGTATCTGTGAAGGCATTGAGTACCTCCCTGAGCTCACACTTCTGAGTATGGGAGAGTTGGGGGTTGAATTGTGCAGTCTCAAGGGACCATTTGCTTTGTGGCTCAGACACAAGGTCTAATAGGGGATCCCCCTCCCCCTCCTCTGGCAAACTGCAAACAGGCATCACACAAGCTCCCCTGTCATGATGTGCTTTTAACATGTTAACATGAAATACCTTTTGGCGTTTGTTTGCCTCATCGAGGGCCACAACATAGTTAACATCATTTAATCGTTTGCATATAGTATAGGGGCCCTCCCATGCAGCCTGTAGTTTGTTTTGCAACATGGGAACCAGCATCCTCTGTCTGGCATTTCGGTCATACCAAAGTTTCTGATTGGTCTGGGTTATGGACATATTCTCATGCACTAAGTTACTCAGGGTCTGCATCTTCTCCCTGAGTCTCAGTACATATTCTACAACAGAGACTCCTTGTGTCCCTACGTTACCTTCCCAAGTGTCCTTAATCAGATCAAGAGGCCCCCTTACTCTTCTCCCATAAATAAGCTCAAATGGGGAGAAACCAGTGGATGCTTGTGGTACTTCCCGGTAAGCAAACAAGAGATGGGGAAGGTACCGCTCCCAGTCTCTCCCTACAGTCTCAATGAGCATTTTAAGCATTTGTTTCAGGGTCCCATTAAAACGTTCACACAAACCATTAGTCTGAGGGTGATAGGGGGTGGCTACCAAATGTTCTACCTGCATTTTCTTACAGAGGCTTTGCATTAAATTAGACATGAACTGTGTACCTTGATCAGTCAACATTTCCCTGGGAAACCCAACACGAGAGAAAACAGTCAATAATGCATCTGCTACCTTATCTGCACGTATGGAAGACAGGGCTACAGCTTCTGGGTATCTAGTGGCATAGTCCACGACTGTAAGAATAAATTTCTTTCCTGAGCTGCTAGGTATTTTAAGGGGTCCAATGATATCTACAGCCACCCGCTGGAAAGGCTCATCGATTACTGGTAGAGGAATCAGTGGAGCCTTATGAATATTCCCAGTTTTTCCCACCCTTTGGCAAACTGTGCAAGACCGACAATAATTGGCAATGTCAGTGCCCATCTTGGGCCAATAAAAATTGTGCGTCAAGCGAGCTTTGGTTTTTTGTATCCCTAGGTGCCCAGCTAGAGGGATTTCATGGGCAACCTTCAGCAATCTTTCTCTGAACTTATAGGGAACAACTAGGCGTTTCTCACAATCCCAGAAGTTTTGTTTATCAGTGGGAACACCCTCCATATAGAGCTTTCCTTCTTCCCAGAACACCCTTTCTTTGTCAGACTCGGTAGGAGGTTTACCTGCAAGAAGTTTTAACTTCTCCAATGTAGTATCTGTCTGCAGTGCCTGCATAAAGCTCTGACTATCAGTATGTAAGTCAAGGCCTGATGCAAGCGCTGGACCAGAGCTAGAGGCTTGATTCTCAGGGTATACTGGCTGAACCCCAGGTAGAAGGTTACACGATTCAACTTCCACTCCTGTGGACACCACAGTTTGGGAATTAAATTCACTTTGACTGCGAGTCACAGCTGCAACATATGAAGTTTCCCCAGCATCCTCTACAGGCAAGTCTAGTATATCAGTTTGAGGGGGATCTGATCTTAGCCCTCCCTTCACATCATTACATTTCTCAAATTCATTACAATCTACTTGAGGAGAGCAGTGCTCCTCAATTGTTATCAAGGGGTTAGTAGGAACATATTGAGATACCATTCTGCCAAGGTCAGTGCCTAGTAATGCATTAGTTGGAATAGTGTTTGATACGCCCACAGTCCTCAAACCCCTTCCTGCCCCCCAGTCTAGATACACATGGGCAATTGGTACAGCAGGGCTAGCTCCCCCAACCCCTATTACAGACAATGTTTTTCCTGGAATAATGTCATTTGAGTCCACCATTTCTGGACGTACAAGGGTCACTTCTGCTCCAGTGTCTCTTAATCCAACGGTGACCCTATTGCCCACGGTAACAGACTGAAGATTATCATTGTTTTTCCCCACTTTCCCAGCCACAAATAAAACAGATGGTGATGATCCAGACAGTGTTCTGGGAGTATTCTTCCTGTTGGGACATGCAACACTAAGATGTCCCACTTGGTTACAGGTAAAACATTTGCGATTGTCAATAACAGTTTTAGTCCCTGGAGCACCAGAAAAAGGTCGCCCTGGTGGTTGGTAGGCAGAAGAAGGGGAATTCCCCACCGGCTTACCTCCATTCCAGCTGTTTGCAACAGCCTTTCGGGGTTCTGACATCCTGTTGGTGGCATAGGTGTCCGCAATCTGCGCAGCTTCATCCGCAGTTTTAGGCTCCCTGTCACAAACAAACTGTCGTACATCCACAGGACAAATGTGCAGAAATTGATCTTTTATCATGAGATCCTCCAGATCCTCACGGCTGTTGACAGAAAGTCCTCGGGTCCACTGTAGAAAGGTAGTCCGTAAGTTGCCTACTGCATCAGCGTAGCTGTCAGTTGGTCCACGCTTTACGCTCCGGAATTTCTTGCGGTACACCTCTGGAGTTAAGTTGTACTTTTTAATCAAAGCAGCTTTTATAGCATCATAGTCCTCATCAAGCTCAAGAGGAAGGTCAGTAAATACTTCCAGGGCTTTGCCTCTTAGCCCTGGGCTTAAATACTGTGCCCACTGCTCACGGGGCAGATGGTATTGTCTGCAGGTCTTCTCAAACGACCGCAGAAAAATGTCCAAGTCCCCATCCTTGTCCAGTACTGGAAAACGTTCTTGACGAGGTCTTTTGGAGTCTACATCCTGGGATTGGGGTTGCACAGAATTGATACCCCTTTCAATACGCGCCATTTCCAGCCTGAATTCTCTATCAGCCTGGCGCTCACGCTCTGCGGCTTCTCTCTCCTCTCGCTCTGCGGCCACTCTCTCCTTCTCTCGCTCTGCGGCCACTCTCTCCTTCTCTCGCTCTGCGGCCACTCTCTCCTTCTCTCGCGCTGCTCTCTCCTCTCGCGCTGCGGCCGCCTGATTAAATTGAAGGATAAGCTGCAGGCGCAGGCTAGGATCACATTCACCTAGCTGCTGTAGGGCCATTTGTAGAGACACATCCATGCCTCCCTGAGGGCTCCTGCTGTGGGTAGCCTCAGGGGAAACTCTTCCAGGATTAATGTCCATATCTTGGCTCCCTTGAGCCGTGCCAGATCCTTGCTCTGCATCTTGCTCCATCAAAGCACAAACCAGCAGCTCTTTGGACTTGTCAGCCGGGTCGATGCCTCTCTGCTCACAGAGGTGAATTAGAGCCTCCTTGCTCTGTCTCTTGTAGATGGTTGCCATCACTGAGTGCAACCTTTGCCAAATAAAAGATAGAAAAGAAAAACGGGGAAGGGAAACTGTTTGCACGTGTGTCTTAGAACAGCACTGATTTGGTCCGTGTAAAACTAGGGTACTCCTCGCAAGGATTCCACTAGTCCTTAAGTGCAGGGGTTAGTTACTTAATCCCAACACTTAATGCTCTGACAAAAAATGAATTTATCCCACCGCTGCCACCAATTTGTCACGGCGAAGGACGCCGCCGCCTCGTCACGTGACGTGGGGTGCAACTGTACGGGTTAATTTAGCCTACTCAAACTTGCGCTAACCTTTCACTCAGGACACAAATTGAGCCTAAATCACACCTCATACAGCTCCAGCACCAGAACCAGACCCGCTGCCACCACTTATTGCATTTATACTGGGACCAATAAGTATCCCACTCTACATCAATTCTTGCTCTCAAGCAGTCACCTTGTCACACTCAGCACTCCAGCAGTCACACAGTTAACCACACTTCACAAGGCTATGAGTTCGCAGAGCATACAGGGACCAAAATTAAAGTGAAAAGCTTTAATTACAAAAAGTTGATCAGTGCATAAAAAGATATTAAAAACAAAAGAATTACAAAATAAAATGACACACAACACGGCAAAACAGTTATAAAATAAAAAGGGAGAAAAATAACAGAAACTTACAACTTAAAGTAAATCCTGATCCCTGGAGGTGGGAGAAATAAGGGACACACTCAGCTTGTCAAGCAGCCCCCAAAATGTGAACGCCAATTCCTGGATTTCATATTGTTTTATATCTTTACAGTTTGGTTCAGATTTCAGAACCTCCCATTCATTAGTTAGTCCAGAGGGTCATTCACAATTGGGCAAAGTGTTAATGAGGGGGGAGAGTCCAGGAATATTTAAACAGTTCTTTGTTTCCAAATTCCTAGATGCAGGGGTGGGGTAGGTGCAGGGGAGAGGTGACCAAATGGCTTTTGAGGTCACCAGAGAACATTCTGCAGGTCAGAGTTTATCAGGTTGTAAGGATGTCCAGGATGTTGTAAATGAGGCCTGGACGCTTCAATGGATGCCATATATTTCTACAAAGTTTGTAATTGCCCAATAGTTCAACAAATCTTACACATTCAAGAATAATATTTCCTTGACAATCACATTGATTCTTCTGGGTGCAGTTTTTCTATTTGTAACCACTTGCATTATGATCTAACTAAGAAGCTTGTTCCCATTCTCATGCCTCATACAGTCTCATGCCATGGCCACATATCTCTTCTTATCTAGCAAGTTTCATATCTCTCAAGATCCACTAAAAGACTGTGGGTATTTCCATCTGTGGAATAGGTTTTCTTAAAGTTTTTGAAGAAACCAGAAGTAAGATTGTTTTAAAGGGAACCTGCCTTTCAAATTAACCCACCTAAAATAACAATTTCATTAGAGGAAAACAACCATTTCAAAAAACAAAACTAGAAATACTGTCCTCCGCTAGACTTCACATGCCGGGATCACCCAGAAAAGGAACTTATAATTAGCAGAGTGCAGAGACAAGGGGGCAGATTTAAATAAAGTGTCTTAACCCCTTTAGGGGTTTTTCGGTCATTTCTTGCTCTTCACCTTCAAAAATCCATAACTTTTTCATTTTTCCGTGTACAAAGCTTATTTTATGCGTAACAAATTTTACTTCTCTGTCACATTATTTATTATTCCATGCCTTGTATTGGGAAGCTGGAAAAAAATTCCAAATGTGGAAAAAAAATCACATTCATGTCACGTTCTTATAGTTTATACGGTTGAAAAAAGACACTTGTCCATCAAGTTCAACCAAGGAAGGGAAGGGATTGGGATTCTTGTGGGCTCAGTTTTTACGACTTTCACTGTGCGCTCCAAATAACACCTCTACTTTATTCTTTGGTTTGGTGCGATCACGGTGATACCAAATTTATTTAGGTTTTTTTTGGTTTTTAATACATTTTCAAAAATTTTAACGATTGTGAACAAAAAAAGAAAAAAAAAATTTGCCATCCTTCTGACGCTAATAACTATTTCATACTATGGTGCACAGAGCTGTGTGATGTGTCATTTTTTGCGAAATAAGCCAACGTTTTCATTGCTACCATTTTGAGGACTGTGAGACATTTTGGCCACTTTTCATTACATTTTTTATGCGAAGTAAAATAGTGTAAAAGTCGCATTTTGGACACTTGGGCACCAATTTCCTTATGGGAGTCACCGCTGGCAATAACTGTTTTTATATTTTGATAAAAGGCGATACCTATTGTCTCTGTGACTTTTACTGTTCATTACGTTTTATGGCAGTTCTAGGGAAAGGTTTTTAAAACCTTATGTGAAACTTTTTTTGTACAGTTTTTAGACCCTCTAGGGTACATTAACCCTATAAGGTCTGAACATTCCTACCATATACTGTAATTGCAATATATGGCATTTCTGCACAGTATACATTACAGAAATCATACAGCCTCGGGTCTGACGAAGGATGAACAAATTTTACATGAATAGAGTGTACATGAAAGAGAGGGACGAGATAAATTACTAAGTTACAGCCCCTTTAATTTGCACGACAGCTTTATTAGCTGAGACTAGAAATCACCTCTAATTTTTTTAAATTGCTTTATGCTTTTAAACCACTGAGATTTCATTGTAGCAACAATTATTCTAGACCCTCAGGATAACATTGATTTGTTTAATGGAGGTTTTTATGCAACATCTACTTTAATTCAGCATCAAATGACAAGAAGGTCAAACCTCCATTAAATGAAGCTCAGCCTTCAGTCCCAGTATAAGGACAAAAGAGTAAAGACATTGAAATAATTCAATATATAAAATGTTAATGGAGGCTAAAGGAGAAGGGAAGTGTTACCGTTCCTGGCATATCTATGTCTGTAAACGATTGTATTTTTAATAATATTAGAGTTCAGGAAAATCTTTATGTTACAGCTTTGTTCTATGCAGATCTTCTGTCTTTCCTCCTAGAAAATGCTGAACAGCCGGTGTTACCATTTTTATATGTTTCCCTGTATATTCTGGTACTGTCCCATCAATGGTGCCAAAATCAGACCGGGCAGGAACACCCAATTTTGGTAACAACTCTCTTCCAAAATCATCTTATCAGTGTACCCTGCTATAAACTAAATGCTAGAGTCCATTACTCTGTACACTAAGGTTTCATCTGGTTTCAAGACAGTAGACCACTTACTCATGCTGAAACTTTTCTTCTCTTTTAGTAATACTGAATCCACCGTTTTCTATGTTCTAATACTCTATAAGATCAACCTTTAAATGGGATTTAAAGGAATTCTGGAAAAAAAACCCTGTGGGGAGGGAAGATGTTGCCAAAAAACAAAAGCATCTTTACTCTGCTTAAACTGTAGTACTTCCTGTTTTTGACCCCAGACACAGCATGAGGTCAAGAGATGCTGTGGACAACACCAAAGAAGCAACAACCTATAGACAGAACAAAAATCATGTCCTGTGGCCTTGTGTGGCTATTTCATGAACATACCATTCCCTGTGACCTCCTGGCTAGTGTTAAGCAGACCCAAATTGCAATGTTTGGGTCTATGCTAAACTTTCAAGGTTTAGGTCAGGGAATGTCCATCAGAAGTTTAGGTTCAGGTCCGGATTTGCATTTGGCAAAGCTGTCAGGAGCGTCATAGACAGCACACAGTTTATGGAGGATCACCGCTCCCTGATAATTTCATGGGTTCAGGTCCCAAACACAAATGCTCATCGGGTATGCTCATCATTGTTCCTGCAACTTCTGGCCAGATGCTGGGCAAAAAAAACATCAGTACTGGAGCAATGTGGGAACCAGAGCAGAGTAAATATGCTTTCTCTTTTCCCACCTCAGCCCCCAAAGCGTTTTTTAAAAATCATAGAAAAACCCTTTAAAATTGTCAAATCACATAGGCTATTCGGGTGTGTACTATCCTGGCTGGGCAATGGGAGCTAAGGCTACCCCACGCCCCAGTAGCCTCTAAAGTTAATTGACATAAATAAAGTTCATAAATAAAATTAATTTAAATAAAAAATTTTAACCAGTTGGGTTCCAGGATTGTTAAATTACAGATTAGGAAAGAGGCACGAAGGAGGAACCTATCATCAGATCTACTTCTGATAGTAGATTCCTCATTGTAGGTTTCCTTTAACCCTAAATTACTAATCTCCCTACTTGTCTCTTACGATGGGAATTACCTTCTTGGGCCCAAACATAAATTTGCAGAAATGTTTGATCTTGTAAGATACATAAATTGTGAATATGAGCACCACACAAAGCTCACTCAGTTTCCCTGACTGCATTCTGTGCTTTAATGCTCAGTTGGAAGTGAATCAAAACAGCTGGATTGAACAATTTGCTTGTATAAAAATGATTTCCTGGACACTTTTCTTACATCAACTTTTTTTTTATAATGTTTCCAATATTTCAATTTGTCCCCACTGTAATTTCCCTCTTAATAACCACATTGATTGCAGTTACAATTGTGCATAGGTTGCCAGAAAATACAAGATGTCTGTAAATTGATCAGAAAAGCATGTGAATACATAATTGTACATTCCGGGTGAGGAATCTTGCTGGGTGAGATGTGATCATCAAGATCTTACCAATTACTGATCGGTCAGCTGCCACGCTACAATATTGCTAAAGCTCTGCACGCTCAAGTGGATACTTTATGATAGCCAGGGTATAAACAACCATTGCCTGATGTAGCATGTTGCCTGAGTCATACCCTTAAGTGTGTGTGGGGGTAAGATATTAGGTAATATACATCTTTTGTTTCTGCACCTCTTTCATGATATGTGAGGGTCATGTGATCTTATGTGTCTATGAGCTATCATCCTGCCAGGACTTTATGATAGTATTAATTAATATAAGATTAAGGCCCCTGCAGAGTTATTGTTGATGATAAAGATGATATGACCCTCCATATGTGGCCATTTTATGGACAGCAATGTCTGGCTGCTGAGGTCTGGCCTACACAAGTCTTATGCAGCAAAAAGAAAAAAGGTTAGGGTCAGCTCACTCACGGTTGCACCGATGGGTAGAATTTATGGTTGTGGTGGAGGGGGCTCGGATAGAAAAAGCTGTGTCGATCGCCAGCAGCCAAACCAAGGATCCAGTGGGTCTCCGGACCGTATGTCTTTTTTGTCTTTTTTACAAATGGATTAAATAAACCTTTTTTATCAGCTAACTTGATACTTGGAGTGCTGGACTTTCTTGTTCTACTGGATCCTACACAAGTCTTAGTTACACCACTGTGATGGGCTGTCGATCACTTTCCATTACCCCTGAGCGACCTGCAGTTTACTAGCTGTCATATGTATATTTATATCCCCTGATGAAGGTTCCATGACAGTGTGGACCCGGGAATGTATCAGAATGTTGTTGCTGTGGTAGAGTGTTCTAGGGATCTCTAGTCACGCTGAGGGACTCCCTTAGGACGGGAGGTTATGGGCTATAGGGCACGTATAGTGGCAGAGATTTCTAGGGTCAGTGTCGGTATCTGTTTCCTGGCCAGATTATCCCTGCTTACCTCATGCATCCCTAAAGATCCTCTGCCTCAAGAAGACATGTAAGATCCACCCCATTTATTATCCACACCGTGGTCTGTATATGCACATTTCTCGTGAATTTATGTCAAAGTCTATTATGTTAATTTTTAGGTTCAGAGATCTATGTGAGCCACGAAGGAAGCAAAAAGGTAAACGACATCTAGTTGTGGAGGCAAAACTATTGATGTTCTGACAAACCAAGCACAGACACACACTTCATTTATCAGGCTGTAACCTGTTATATTTAGCCAGCACAGGAGTGATTGTATCTTTTTAAAGAAATCAGGCTAGTATTAAAAGCAATATATAGCAGACTGTTTGGTAGGTGCTAATAGATGTATTAAATAATTATTGAGCTTACTGTATGACTGATTGCTCTTGATTTGACCACAGGAAAACCATTGGGGAATAGGGATGGATGGTACCAGATCAGCACATCTCTGGTATATTATATTATGATGGTATCTTGCTTGTACCTGAATTAAGATGTATTGTTGGCAGTGCTAAATTTCAGTGGGAGAGAAAGTGGCAAACTATTGCCACTAACTTTGGAAGTAGAAAGGGTCATCTTCCAACAAAGTTGTAGTTTTTGTAGTTTTTGATCTTCATTTAAAGACTGTCCTGTAACCACAATAATAAATGCCTTTGGAATATTAACTTTCTTTGATGATGGGGGGTAACAGATTACTCTATCAATCATTTTGTCAACTCAAAATCCCAAAACTTATTGCACGCTATTCATCATAATCATTCAAAAATGAAACTAAAAACTTATCCTCTTTCAAGGTCAGTCTTCATTTGTTTTTAAAGTTTCCTGCAAAAGTGAAGCCCAAGGGTTAGATGAAAAGGAAGCCAATTGTCTTTGTCTGGCTCTGATATGGAAATTCTATACATACTAGAGAGATCAAATGCAACAGCTTCCCAAATATTTAATCACATGTATTGGTAGATATGAATAGCTTTTACCTCAATGAACTTGATATGAAATGTCTGCTGATACTTATATATACAGAAATGTCTGTGATTATCATGCCCCCCCCCCAAGCTATTCCTACCTGCCTAACTTTCTATCCCTAAATAATTTGTTTACCTGAAAACTGGAATACAAAAACAAAACAAGCACAGAATAAATAGACAAGTGGGTGATCAGAAGACAGGCAATGGTAAACAAAATCCAAAATATGGAAGTCCAGAAAACACCAGCAATCTCCAAGGGAGACTTATAGCACTTACTGAGAAGTAGGCACTTAATCCTCTTAAAGGATTTCAGATACCCAGATAAGAAAGTGAATGTACAAATCCCCTGACATCCTGACTGGAGAGAAATGTGAATGGAGGAGGTATCTGTCCGTCAAAGCTAGTCGACAGCTCAGAACAAAGTCAAAAGGAGCAAAAGGAGACAGATGGGTGTGGTCGAAATCAAGACAGCCAGGGATGAAATAAGGCAGTGTTCAAACTAGTAAGGGACAAAATGCAAACACAACACTGACACAAAATAATCAATAATGCAAATTCTGCTGTACTTGAAAGCAGGGCATGGCTCTGAAGCCCAAAAAGGGATAGATTATGCAATAGTTTAGTTGTCTTTATGTCTATGTAGCCACAATATGTGGGTGTGTTGTACACAGTATATTTTTAAGGGTGTTGATAATATGTGAAAATATTGCATTAAATTGTTTTAATAAAGGGATAAAAAGCACTAGGGCTTCTGAACTTTATTATAGAAACTGTACACTGAGCCATCTGCTAAATTCAAGGAATTTTATTGACATAAGTATAGCAATCCAATAGTGTACAACATTTTGTGCAGGACCTTCATCAGGCATGGTTTGTGAGCGTGTATAAGGGAAGAGTCAAAGGTGCACCAGTAGATAGAGTGGTAAGAGAAAGTATGGCATCTCCATAATTATGATTTTGAAATTGGCTTTCAACCTTTGGCCAATCTAAAATAGAAAGTTAGCTTAATACAAGAAGGGGGTTTCCAGAAATTTGATATTGTAATCCATATCAGATCGGTGTAGAACCCAGTCCAAGCACGCTGATCAGATACTCTCAGATACCCGAATCTTTGTGTTAACACAGTGGAAAGGCCACCAATATAAATACCCAGTAAAAAAATGAATTGCCAAATTAGGCCTCAAATGTGCACAGCCCTCTATTACTTCCGAGCCTTGTCTTATTTAGTTATTTTAATTCCACTGCACATGAGTTTTCCCGCTGACACAAACTAGGTCCTTTCTATTGGAAACTAAAATTTCATATTTGTCAAAGAAATGGAAATTTTATTTTGCAACAGTCATTTCATACTATTTTTTTTATAAATAATAGCGATGGTAAGGTAAGGTTTGGGTTAGACTGAGTTCGGCCGAAACTGAACCTGAAGGTTCTGTTTGTACCCAAACCCAAATCACACAACCCCACTGGGAACAGCCATGATCAGTGCTGGCACCAATAGCAGGAGTTACCCCTTAAAAGCCGGAATTATCCCCTGTGCTGGCGTTGACCCCCCTTCATGCTCCTCCCTGCAACTTTGGCATGGAGGTGGCGGACAGGGAAAAATAATTTTCCTGGCTTTTAGACACATATGTCTGAATACTACCATTAGTTTAGTGTTTCAAAAATTAGAAAGGATAATTCTTACAAACTTCTTCCTCCTTTTTGTTAATATGTTATCTCTCAAGACCTCTTAGTTTTAGATCTATGATCCATATTAGATACAATAGATTTATATTATAAGTTTTTGAGAAAACGGTTAAGTATGCACAGGTACAAACTGAGTTGTTGATGGTGTCAAATTGTTTAACCTCAGCTCCAATTCATATATACTCACTGACATGAGCTTATTGATACAGAACAAAGATAAGGGGGTGAGAGCGATGCTAACCAGAGGTTTTAAGGCCTTCGATGATACTATAGAGCAGAACTTATATGTTAATGAGCCTACCGGAGATAGACAGGAAGCCTAAAAATATCAAACTCACATGTGTCTCTATCTGTCTGTGCCTACCCTCAATTTAGCCAATAGTGGCTACAACAGATAACACAAGATATATCTGTCAAGTGCCCTTCTAAGACAGAAAAAGTTTACAAACATAACCAATCATCACAAGATCACTGAGAAACCAACTGAGATACAGTGTAAACATATGCTTATCTAGAGTAACATTACCTGTGGGTTATGCACACAGCATCAGTAGGTCTTTGGTTGGGGTGGGACAATCCAGAGCATGGCTTTCTCTCATGGTCCTAGAAATCAAGACTTGTTGCAGTATTTCTAGGTTAATGAGAGAAAACCACCTTCTGGATTGTCCCATCCCAATACTATCAGGTATTGTTACATTAGATGGGAGGTGGGGATGTCTTTCCTTCCTTTTAGCACTTTTTGAAGAAAAAAAAGTAGACAATGGCAATTTGGATAATATAATAGTAAGAAGTCATATGTCAGGCTAGGAAATGATAACCTTCATTAAAACTGGATAAGGACATCTGTCACTACAGGGGGTCTAGGATTTGACTTCAGAGGCTCTGGATGTGGTTTGTTACATCTTGACAAGACTGGTTGTTTTAATATTAGGATAGCCACACTTCAGGGAGTTAAAAAGTGATGGTGCATCCTAGCGCCCGTCTGGGTCTCAGTCTGTTCTTAAGTCCTTGAATCATGGAAATCCCAAGGAAAGCAATGAAGTTGTATCTTGTTTAGTTTTCATATGTGATGGGGGCCTGCTCGGGTTTATTGGAACTAGTAGCATTGCTCTATGTTTTTTAGGTAAGGTGTTCTGATCCATCCATGGTTTTGAAGGATCAGTGATTTGATCGAGGGGAGAGGAGCTCTTCCATATTCTGAGGGGTAGTATGGGTGTGTCCATCCAGTAGTAGATGATTATATAGACGGTTTGGGTGGTAGCCTGGGGCCCAAGCCTCCTTGCGGGCCTTTGGCCACCCAAACCACCCTCTAAATTTTAGACTGAGAAGGACCTTCACCCATAAAATCCTCATACATATGTTCATGCTTTCAATACACTGAGACATTTCAGGGCCATTGAATGTCCTCCAAGGGTCCTAAATCTGCAGCTTGAAAGCAGGCAGAAGGGACCCATTCTCCCTTCCCCAAGAATCTTGGTTCTAGTACCATATGTATGAAGTGATTCCCGGACTTGAAGAAGATATAATATTCATAAAGCCCAGGGCCCATGGCAGTCTTAATCCAACTCTGTGTGCAGAATAGAGGTTAAAACATCAGGACTCATGTGGAGTCGTTGTTCTTTTCTAGGGTAAGTCATTCCAGAGAAAACACTTTCCAGTGTTAGCAGCAATGTTGTAACTGATCCACTGTTCATCTGTAATTTTATCAATGTCTGTATCTTGTAATTCTGGCCTATGCATACATATATTTTTCTTGTGTATAGTATCTAGTGTGTTCTTAAAGGAAATGAAAGGAAATTTATCCTGGGTTGTTTGTTTATCTCCTATCCACGAATCTCGTGTTCTTGGTGTACATATATGCTATCTTGACTGGCTTATATAAACTGAGAGCCAGTAGGAGTCTTTCAAGCTCTGTATCACAGATAGTAGTTAAAGAGTCACTCAGCCTTACAGAGATGTGAGCGAGTAATGTGTGAGCTCATGTGTCCAAGGGGAGTCTGTGAAAACAATAGTTAACTGACCTTTCGTAATCCCTAGAGGGTTCATAACCTTACAGCCAATCCTTTTCTTTGAAAGACTACATAGAAAAAATAATTGTGAGTCTATGTTCACTTAAACAGGGCTGAACTGGGTATCTTTAATCTCACTCTTCCTCTTCATTATAACCTGTAAAGTACAGGAACAAAATAATAAATGGTTCATGTGTAGGCTATTGAGTTTGATGAACCAGTAATTAACCTATATTAAGCTCCATTACTCAGAGAATGCAGGTTAATAACATGTACAGGCTTATCACGGCTCTGTAGCTCTAGAAAAAACATAGTGATCTACTGCAAGCAGGGAGTCTATTTTCTATATTCAATATTTTCTATGTTCAATAAGGTAATTTCTTCTAAGATGATTGTTTTTATCAGACTGTCATTCCTTCACCTCAGGGGGATTACAGACACCTTTTCACTTCCTTGACAACCAGCATCATTCATTTGATGCCAAATAATTGCCTTAATTTATTAGTCAGACACCTATTGACCTTTGTTGAGATGGTAAATTCGGTAAAATGGAGAGATTTTTTACATAAAGAAACTTTGCATCCCAGTGCAGCACAATATTAACTAATGGACAGAGCAGACTTTGATAAGACCAATAGTGGATTATAGTAAAGGCAGTTTGGACCATAGCCCGGGGACCAAGCCTTCACGGGAGCCCATGACCACCAAAACCACCCACCAAATTTTAAGCTGTGAAATACCTTCACCTTTGAAATCCTCATAATCTGTTCCTCTTCTCAATATACATGTACACAAAGATCCTTTTCAGGTCTTGAAACTACACATTGAAAGCAGGCAGAAGAGACACATCCTCCTTTCTTCAAGAAGCTTGATTCTAGTACCATATGTACTGTACATATAACGGGAAGAAGAAGGTGATCTCCGGCGGACCTGAGCGGGGAAGTAACACATGCAGGATATTGGGCGCACAATCTTTGTGAATCGCGGCACAGGGCATTGACGTCGGACAATGCACTACAGATTAATTCCATCAGTCGGGTAAGTAAATGTGCCCCAATATGTTTCTGCATTGTACTGAAGTCTTCATCTGCTTTTTATGCTGTAACCCGACAAAGACCTCATGCACATGACCATTTTTTTGTGTGTAAAAATCGGCCCATTGACTTCAATGGAAAATATTGCTCAATGCCCGGTGAACTGGCCATCAGACTGCAATGTAAACCTTTTGACTGTATGCATTTTTTGGGCTACTTTTTGCAGCTACAAAAGTGCCTGTATGTTACCCATATGCCACCGTAAAATTGCTCAAAATCCACAGAAAAAGGTAGATTTCGATGGACACATAGGTCCACATTTATAAAAGCATTTGCACCAGTTTTATGTCCGATCTTGCACTGAAAAGAACAGGCACATGTATTTATAAAGTGTCTGTGCCAGTCTTGTGCCATGGCTGCACTGTGTTTGACAGGACAGAACACATGTGCACCTAAAGAGGCGTGTTTCTGCTTAGTCGGACCGTGCTCCACAATTCTGTCAAACGTGCACCACAATTCTGCAGCATAAACAATGTGCACAAAAAAATGGTGCATTCTGCCAGAGAAGTGCAAGGCGCAGCAGATTCATGAAGAATGTGCGCTATATTTGATGAATATGGGGCACTCTGAACAAACCACAGGCAAACTGCACATATAGACATAGGACATGGTCTATTTTATGCTGCAGCCTGATGGCCAGTTCAAGGTGATCATTTACTGTAGATAGCAGTGTTTCCCATTAAAGTCAATGGTTTTGTTTTTAGACACAAAACAGTTTTTTTGTTTAAAAAATAGTCACTTGCATATCACAATAAAAGGTGTTCCCCGGCTGTCCTAGACTATGGAAGACTATGAACCCAGTCTAAATGAATAATTCCTTATTAGAAGAAAATTATAGTAGCAATAAACTTGATGAAGAATTTGAACATTGATATTTGGGAGATTTGGTCAAATTTTCCTTCATCAGAACACCAAATACTTAATTTTTTAATGTATTGGAAAAAGAATATATACTCGTGTATAAGCCGAGTTTTTCAGCACAAAAAAATGTGCTGAAAAACCTCACCTCGGCTTATACACGAGTCAATTAAAAAAATGTAATACTCACCCTCTGGTGCCCGGATCCACCAGTGGTGGCTCCCGATACCCGGCGGCAGCTCCCAAAGTTCAGGACATTAAATAAATAAACTTAGTTCTCACCTTCCGGCGATACTCCCGATCCCGATCCTCGGCGCCGGCATCCAATCCTCGGCGGCGGCTCTCGATCCCCGGCGGCGGCTGTCTTCTTTTGCCGGCGGAGTCGCGTCCATGCAATCTCCCTGCCGGCGCTCACTATGATGTGGCGGTGTGAGGTCATCAGCAGCGACACCGCAGCATCATAGTGAGCAATGGCGGGGAGATCAATCACACGCGTCTCCCCCGGCAAAAGAAGAAAGAAGGCAGAAGCTGCTGCTGGGGATCAAAGATCGGGGGTGAGTATCGCCGGAAGATGAGAATTAAGTTTATTTTTTTTTTTATGTGCTCAACACACAGGGGGCAGGCTGCCTGTATACATGAGGGGACAGGCTGTATACATGAGGGGGCAGGCTGTATACATGAGGGGGCAGGCTGTATACATGAGGGGCAGGCTGTATACATGAGGGGGCAGGCTGTATACATGAGGGGCAGGCTGTATACATGAGGGGGCAGGCTGTATACATGAGGGGCAGGCTGTATACATGAGGGGGCAGGCTGTATACATGAGGGGCAAGCTGGCTGTATACATTAGGGGGGCAGGCTGGCTGTATACATTAGAGGGGCAGACTGGCTGTATACATTAGGAGGGCAGGCTGGCTGTACACATTAGGGGGCAGGCTGGCTGTATACATTAGGGGGGCAGGCTGTCTGCTTACCACTTGGGGCTGGTGGTATTTCCCCCCCCCTGGCTTATATTCGAGTCAATAGGTTTTCCCAGTTTTTGGTGGTAAAATTAGGGGTCTTGGCTTATACTCGGGTCAGCTTATACTCGAGTATATACGGTAATTGAAAGTCTTCACACAATATGGTGCAAATGTATTTGATAAAGGAACCTTAGCCTGACAGTAAAAGCTGATATTTGAGTTGAACAAAACCTTGTTGTGTGGCTCTCATTTTAATTTACAAAATGATTACAAGTCAGAAGTAATTTTCATATCTTCTGTAAACCATTCTGTAACTGCCCGGTGTGCTAGCCTCATTTAACCATCTCTTCTCTCCTGTCAAATAGATTTATGTTTACTACAAATAGAAAGCAGGTTTTTGATTAGAATTGGTAGTAGTATATTAAATTTGGTCTCATTGCCCGGCCACGAGTGAATCAAATGGCCCTGCTTCTGTGATTGTCAAGATCCTCATTCACAAGATAAAGCTAACTAGGGAATCCTTTAATCTTCCCGAAGCCAGGTGCTATGGATATTGTTTGAGATGGATATTGTGGATTACCCCTTAAGTAAAGAAACTTGAAGTAATAGATATTTAAAATAGAAGCTGCACAAATACATATTACACAAGTGAAATGTTGTAGGCCTCGGAGGTGGTTGAAATAAGTCGTGCAACGCTCTTCTAGAAGAAGCTCTGCCAATTAGTTTTCTTTCTATGAAAAGAGATATGTTTCTGTGCCACTCATTGAAATTTGTCCCGTTATATGTCAAAACCTTTTCTAATATGCTAATTTTGAGATGGCAAAAAAGCTAAATGGACGCCATAGCTGCTCAGCCATAGCAGGGACTGTAATCACAGTCAATCTAATCATGGACCTTCAACTCTCCAACTACCAAGGTCAAAATTCCAATCTCTTCCCATTTACAGAGAATGCATATAAACTATATTAGTTCAAAAATGCGGTAACACCTAAAAACACAAGGGGGGTCATTTATCATCGCCTTTCAAATGGAAACAGACAGAATTTTTTTTACCCTTGCTGCTCCTCTTACGCCTTATTCATGAAGTGTTGTCGCCAAAGAATAAAAGGAATGTAGAATTTTGGACCTCAAAAAGAAAGCTGAAAAATCATAGCCTGTAAGACAGTGGCAATTTCTCTGCAATTTGATTTTTTTCCAGTTTCCCAATAGATTCAAAGAATAGTAAAGAAAGTACAATTTGTTTTGTAGGAACAAGCTTTAGTATGTCTCTGTATGGATTTTGAACAGCAGGGAGTAAAAAAGGAAAAAGACCTGATCTTTAAAAACTTCAAGATATATCTAATATATGGATAATTGAACCTGCACTCGTCTGAACCTGAACTTGAAAGTTCTGTTTGGGTTTGGTTACTGAACCTGAACATTCACCCACACTGGCACCGATAGCAGATGTTACCCCTTAAATTCAGTTGACAAAGCAAATGTAGGTAGGGAATGGCATTCGTCGGGAAAATGCTGGTGTGCTCAAACTGTGGGCATGTACATGCGCTGTCTACATTTCAATGCCACTGGTGGCTTTTATGGAGTTAATACCAGAAATCTTACCAATAGCAGGTGTTAATGGCGGTCAGGTGACCTGAACACAGAACACAAATTTCTGGCTGAAGTTTGGCATGGACTCTTAAAGGAAAACAACCACGTAGTATATAAAACAACAGACTACAGATACTCTCCCAGGCTACTCTTCATTCCAATCCAAGCACAGTTCTTCTTTAATGACTTCTTGTCCCTGTGCTCCAGCCTGTTAAGTAAAGAAAGCTGGTCAACACTAAAAAAGACCAGCACCGGGATTGTAATGAAGAGGAGCGAGGATGAGTATATGCAGTTTGCTTTTTTATATTCCCAGTTGTTGTTTTCCTTTAAGACATTACTTCCCTATACAGCTAGACAGGGGCATAGTAAATCTCATTATTTCATATGCTTACTTAAAAATTATAAAAACACACAGAAGGAGACAAAGGGAACTAGGGGAATAATGAGGTCCTGTCAGAATCCCCTGTATTACCTGGGCTTTGTTTTTAGAAAAGCTGAGTGGTTTAATTGTCTAGGCATTGTGGCCAAGATTTATCAAAAGTAGGGCACAAAGTGCAGTTTACCTTTCAAAGGGTGCGCCAGATCTGAACTGCTCTGGATTTTGAGGTGAACCTTTAATATACAGCACGTGACACAATTCCGCAAACAAAACTGGCGCAAACACTTTATAAATACATGTGAAAGCATAAATATGGTGCAGGCAGAATAATAAATCTGGGCTTGTGCATTTCACAGCTGGGGGTGGAGTAATGCTGGCCTAACCAGTCAGTTGCTGGGGAGGCATCCAGGGGCTTGTTAAATGGCTAATGCTCAGTTCACTCAAGCCACATTCATAAATTTTTGAAGCGTTGTGACAGCATCAGTAAAAACAACAGGAGGGGCTTTGCCAGAATGCATAGGTGTTTTCACTGAATTGCGGGTGTTCCAGATGGTTTGTATTATTATTATTATTATTATTATTAACGCCAGGTGTTTTACATTATGTACCTGCACATGCCTGGTGCTCATTCCAGCTCACATGTGTTGCCCCTCTCCTTACTTTTTCTGATGCAGTCAAAACACACACATCTGATGAACAGTTAGCGCCTGCAATTGGCTCCAGCATTGACTGTGGGCATTACCAGTGTTGGGTTGAGCCGGACCTGAATTTCAGGGCCTGGTCCACAGGATTTGAACTTTGCGGTTTGGGTCTGCTCAACACTATTAAAAACTGTTAGAAAAATGTTGCTGCATGTTCAATTTCAGGTACTTACCAAAACTAGGTCCGTGTAATCAATATTAAAAGCTCCATTTTTTTTAAATCCACAATTATCCACTCTTTGAGATTTAGAAAAGATTTCAAGCACCTCAGAGTATCTTGCTTGTGTGGCTATCAAAGGTCTTCTACATGAAATCTCTTGTATCCTACACCAAGTTTATCAGGAGACTGCAATCAATGAAACCCTGATCCCACTTAACATAATTAAATACTAAATGCTCAGTCATTTCCCTATGGCCCTAAGATACCCTTGGCTCTGCAGGAATAAATGTTGAGACAGAACCTTAGTTAAATTGAACCTTTATACATCATTTTAGAATTGATGAACCAACTTCTCTAACAAGAATCTCAAATACTTTATCAACTTTTTATAATTTTTAAGACTTATATTCCTTTTGTTTTTTCTTAAGCCACTTTAAATATGATGTTGATGTTGGTTTATTTTTAATACATATTTCTGTTCCATGGTCTGAAAATAGAGAATTCCAAAGCCACTGGAACATTATAAAAACACACGAAGAAATATATTCAACTAGAGAAGGCAAGAAATGGGTAATTCTGCCAAAATATTGTTACCGACTTGCCAAAATTACTCGACTTGCCAGTGTACCTCACTGGTAAGTCATTTAGATGTGCTAAGAACATTCAAAGAAGTGTGAAGACATGATTAAGGCTGTCATTGGTAAAGGATGCTAAAAGGATGGTAAAAACTTGATGTTCTTGGATCAAATTGGTTAGTGAAAGGGGGTTGGGCATTTGGACTTCAATACTTATCAAAAAACTGTTGCTCACCTTTTCCATAAGACAGGATTTTGGAGAGGTGAGTGAACCTGGAGGAAGAGTGGCGGCCAGAGAGGGGCACGGGTGCACCTGCAACCCCAGAGATGGGTTGCAGGAGCCCTCATGACAATATACATGTATTAATCATGGAATAAGTACCAACATGGTAAATATAGCATCAACATAGATCCACCATTTAGCAAAAAACACAATCGTACTGCTGTGTCAGTTTTTTTCTATTCTTCTAAGGTTCCCATCTCTTTGACTTTACAAACAGAAGCAAAGGAAAAATCCTCTATGTGACATATTTCCGTCTGTTGACACAAAATATTTATGCAGACGCATCTGTCATTTTAATATTAAAGGCTCCTTTGTGCCCATCTTTCCTCTCAGCTTCAAATGCATCCTCGCTTCTGTGTTGCTGCATCTCGTCCATATTAAAATGATTTCTTAATTACATTAGAATATTAACACAGATCCATCCGCAGCTAAATGAACAGGCTGCTTTGCATGCCGAACGAGCTACGGAGAGCACATGAATACATTGCCCCGATGGAAAAAAAAAATGTGGCTTCGAAATTATTAAATGCAACTTCTAATTGCTCCAATTGTCTCTGTATATCTTCTGAAATGCTAAATACCCCGAGGGGGTTTGAAGGTGTATAAATAGGAAATCAAAGAAGATGAGATAAAACAGGGTTTCATGGCCCATCGACGGGGAGCGGTAATGAGTAGATTAGCATGTACGCGTGCAATCCACATCCACGCAGAGAAAGAAGATGCTGCTTTTCTTCTTAAGCCCCACACCAAATCCCAGAGCATCTTTGATAGTTATTGTCTTACATTAAGTACACTTGTTCCACCGAGATGTAAAGGTAGACAATATACGGCTGCTGAGAGAGGTTAATGCATGAGCGCTGCCAACAAAAGAAGCAGAAATTGTACTTACTAAAAATGTTGATTTTTTTCATGTAAACCAGATTTTCTCCGACGATGAGTAAACAAGTCTTATGCGTTTGCCTACACATCAATCTACAATCAAAAACTGATTTATTTTGGTATTTTTTAACGTAATTTTTATTATTTAAGACTTTTCATTTATGATTATTTTTATTCTACCCTTAAGATTATAAAATATTGTCATTTTCAGACGAGCATAAACACAATAGGTTAGCATTTCCTGTTATGATTATCTCTCTTTACAGCTGGATTGGACTGGAACAAGCGGCTACTAAGAGAAATGAATGAATAACTAATAATGGGGGGGTTATTAACACCTTATGGTCTAATGATATATATTATATATTATAAGTATATTCTTCAGTATTGACATAGACCATATTTGTATAGTCTCTAAGACAGACACAGTACAAATAAAGTCTAGGTCAGGGGTCTTAACCCCTTAATGACCTGGCCATTTTTTTTTTTTTTTTCATTTCCATTTTTCACTCCTCACCTTCAAAAATCTAGAAATTTTTTATTTCTACACATAAGTGTACACAAGAGTTCTGTGACAGCTTGTTTTCTGCATAACAAATTGCACTTCATAGTGATGGTATTTTGCCATCTTCTGGCGCTAATAACTTTTTCATACTTTGGTGTATGGAGCTGCAGGTGGTGTCATTTTTTTGCAACTTTTGATGACTTTTCAATTACCATTTTTAGGACTGTATGACCTTGATCACCTTATATGTTTTTGTTTTTCAAAATGGCAAAAAGGAGCTATTTTCTACTTTGGAGCTTTATTTTCTGTTACGGGGTTAAACTCTGTGAAAAAATATTATTATATTTTGATAGATCAGGCATTTTCCGACGTTGCGATACCTAGCTTGTCTATGATTTCTGCTGTTTCTGCTGTTTATTTTTAGCTTTACTATTTTTCAGACCCTTGAGGGTACTTCAATCCTAGGTTGTCGGAACGATCCTACCATATACTACCATACTACAGTATGGCAGTATATGGGGATTTTCATCCTCATGCATTGCAATGTGCAATTAGCACAGGGAGCATCGATCTTCAGCAAGATGGCGACGCCCATGCACTGCCACCTTTTTGAAGCCGCTGGCAGTTTTTCTGGCCCTGATCGACGAGATAACACCCGTGAGTAGCGAGATAGCACCTTTTGCGGGTGTTACAATATGAAGCAAAGAATTATCGGACCGTGAGCCCACTCCATGCACCTGCACCCGACGTGCGCTGTACTATTACGGTGCGCGTCGGTAAGGGGTTAAACTCAATTTACCCGGGGGCCACTGAAGGAACGAGTCTGGGTGAGGCTGGGCCACAAATAATTGACACAAAATTGACAAACATTTACAAAAAAGCACATTTGTGGCATTTTCTTGTAGGCTACGTTTTTACTGCTTTTATCCTGCGCTTCAAATAACACTTTCTTTTTATTCTTTGGGTCGGTATGATCTTAAGGATATCAAATTTATTTAAAGAGGGAAAAATCTGATGAAAAAGTATATCCTTACTGGCAAGCAAGTAAAAAACTGATAAATCTCAAATTTATAGAGTTTTTATTAGGTTTAAATAGAATTTAAAAAGTTTAAATCTTTTGTACATTAAATTTTGCCAAATTCGGAAGCCAATAACTTTTTCACCCATAGGTGTAAGGTGTTATTTTTTAGGTGCTGGCTTATTAATTTATATCAATTTGGGACCTATATGACTTTTGATAATTTTTTATTCAAATATTCATGGATGGGAAAATGGGGAAAAAGTGGTGATTCGGAGATTTGTGCGCTATTTTCTGTTATGGTGTTCATGATTGTCAATGTTACACCCGCAATCCATGCCGCGGATCGTATGTGCACCCGCGCTCCGCTGCCTGCCGATCCCCATCCCCCTGCCCTCACTTACCTCTCTTGGCTCCTGTCTGTGCTGTGGCTCCCGGCGTGTAGGCCGCACACTCCTTCCCTGCAGGTACTCCCTGCAGACTTGAAGGGCCACCGTCCTCCTGATTGGCTCATGCTAATCCGGCTCACCCTTCACTCCCGGCCGGATCTTCCCTCCTAGGATCTCCTATGGTTTCCATGCCAGGCTTCCCTAAGCCGTTTCTGTGGAAGAGAAAGCCCATTAGCATTTCCAGACGCTTTCCTGTGTTCCTGTGTGTCTCCAGCATTCCCATACGCTCCTGGTGTGTCCTGTCTCCAGCGTTTCCAGACACCTCTGTGTCTCCTGTCTCCAGTGTTCCCATACACTCCTGGTGTTCCTGACTGCAGCATTACCAGGGTACCTCTGTGTGCTTCTGCCATCCTGTGTCAAGTCTTCAGTTTGCTTCCATGCTTCCTGCTGTGCCTTGCAGGGTTCCAGTCCAGCGGTGTCTCCAGTCCGTGCCAGTGTCACCAGTGTTCCTCTGTGTTGCTGCTGTCATCCCAGGCTTGGACTGTTTCCTGCACATCCCTGTACCTTGGCTGCCACCGCGGGCCGAATACCATCTTCCGCGGTGGTCCAGAGGGTCCACTGGTCCACAAACTCCTCCCTCCGGACTCTTCCCAAAGAGACTTTTAGTTCTGTTGTCTGTGTGACCCGTTACAGCAAGATCCGGCCATACACTCCGCCAAGGCCATGGATCCCATTATGGACTGTTCCAAAGACTCATATCAGTTGCTTACAGATGTTCTCACCCAGCAGTCTGATTTTTTCTTGGGGAGAGGATCTGAGTAGCGTTACCACCCTGCTTCAACAGCTCCTAGACTCCCGGCTACCACAGGCTCCACTCCTGCAGCTTCCCAGTGCTGCTCCAGCTTTCCAAGAGCCACTCCAGCCTGTATCCATGCCTCAACAGCTGCTTGATTGCCAGCAACCACAAGTCCGGCTTCCATGTCGGCCTCGCTTGGCTCTGGTGTTCCAAAAGCAGGCCACTGTGCTTCCTCAGCTTCCAAGCTCTACTAGGGTTTTCCAAGAACCATTCCAGCCTGCCTCCATGCTTCCACTGCTTCCAAGTTCTCCTCCGGCTTTTGCAGAAGCCACTCCAGAGCCACTGGCCTTCCCACAGGTTGCTCGGTGTCTCCACTGGCCTTCCCAGAGACCTCTCCAGAGTCTCCGGCTTTCCCAGAAGCCGCTCCATAGCCACCAACCTTCAAAGAGGTTGCTCCATTGTCGCCACTGGCCTTCCCAGAGGTCGCTCCAGTGTCTCCACCGGCCTTTCCAGAGGCCTCTCCAGAGTCTCCGCTTTCCTAGTAGCCACTCCGACCTGCGACTTTCCAGAGCCGCTCCTGCCTCCGCAGCTTCCCAAAGCTGTTCCGGCTTTCCAAGAACCGCTCCAGCCTTCGGCTTTCCCAAAAGCTACTCCTGAGCCACCAGCCTTTTAAGAGCCGCTCCTGCCTCCGCAGCTTCCTAGTGCTGCTCCGGCTTCCTAAGAGCCAATTCAGCCTCCGGTTGTACTGCTTGCAGAGGAGTGTATGCAAGTTTGTACTGTTTCTGCTTTTCTCCTTAGATGTTCCGTCACCAAGATGAATTGGAGGAGGCGAAAGAAGAGGCTGAATAAGAAGAGAAGAGGGCCCCTAAAGGGGAGGGCTGTCACGGGTGCTCGCGCAATCCATGTCGCGGATCGTGGGTCACCTGTGCTCCGGCGTGTAGGCTGACTTCTCAAGACTTGAAGGGCCAGCGTCCTCCTGATTGGCTCCTGCTAATCCGGATCGCCCTTATAATCCGGCACCTCCCTTCACTCTCGGCCGCATCTTCCCTCCTAGGATCTCCTATGGTTTCCATGCCAGGCTTCCCTAAGCCATTTCTGGGGAAGAGAAAGCACATCAGTGTTTCCAGATGCTTTCCTGTGTGTCTCCAGCGTTCCCATACGCTCCTGGTGTGTCCTGTCTTTCAGCGTTTCCAGACGCCTCCATGTCTCCTGTCTCCAGCGTTCCCATACACTTCTGGTGTTCCTGTCTCCAGCCTTACCTGTGTTCCTCCGTGTCCCTGTCTCCAGTGTTACCAGGCTACCTCTGCCTGCCATCCTGTGTCAAGTCTTCAGTTTGCCTCCTTGCTTCCTGCTGTGCCTTCCAGGGTTCCAGTCCAGCGGTGTCTCTAGTCCGTGCCAGTGTCACCAGTGTTCCTCTGTGTTGCTGCTGTCATCCAAGGCTTGGACTGTTTCCTGCACATCCTTGTACAAGAGGGTCCACTGGTCCATAGACTCCTCCCTCCGGACTCTTCCCAAAGAGACTTTTAGTTCTGTTGTCTGTGTGACCCGTTACAATAATTTTTTTTATATTTTGAAATAACGGCCATTTTGGGATGTGGTAATACGTATCATGTTTATGATTTTACTGTTTACTGTACTAGGGAAACTTTTACTATTATTAAATTTTTTAATATTTTTTTTAATTTAAAAAAATTGCTGATCATCTTATTGCTAATACTAAATACTGCAAGACTACTGTATTGTAGTAAATAACAATTTCACTGCGGATCTTTAATATCCTGCCGTCTGCTGCCTATGAGAGATCATTATACATGGTAATCCTACAAGTCTCAATGAGACTGTAGGCTGCCATGGAAACCAATGGCTGCCCGTGAGCTCTCTCCATACCTTTCCTGCAGCCACAGGACGTTATAGTACTTCCTGGTGTGTGAAGGGGAGGTAGGGGCCGCAAACTATTGTCCCAAGAGCTGCAGTTGGCCCATGAGAGTCGAGTTTAAGATCCCTGGTCTAGGTCAATACATTGAAATCATGGGTGCAACTACCATTGTAGAAGCCATAGCAGCCACCATGTGATCAGGATCGATCTCCTTATCACCACTACAGTGATCATGAGACACGTAGGAGGATATCCCTGCCAGTGATGGCTCACAATCTCTATGGGAGGGAGGGGTAGAGAAATGAGGTGAAGGAGCAGTGCCGCTATTGTGCATTATAGGCGTTCATGAACAGGTGGGTTTTCAGGTTACCTTAGAAAGTGGGGAACAGTCTGACACATTTTGGTCACACTTGGGGGAAGCACGGGAGAAGTCCTGGAGACGGTTGTGAGAAGAGCGATGGTAGTAGAGGGAAGCTGAAGGTTCTGTGAGGAGCAGAGATTACTTGTGGGTAGGTATTGCCTGATGAGTTCAGAGATATATGGAGGGGACATGTTTTGGATAGCTCTGTGCAATGGGCAACCAGTGGAGATGGCAGAGAGGAGATGCAGAATAGAATTGAGGAGACAGGTGGATTAGCCGGGCAGCAGATTTTAGGATAGATTGGAGAAGTGTTAGGGAGTTAGGTGGGAGACCGCAGAGAAGAGTGTTGCAGTAGTCCAAGCGGGAGATGATGAGGGCATGGACTAGTAATTTTGTAGATTCAGGATTAAGGAAGGTTTAAATGCAAGATATGTTCTTGAGATGGAGGTGGCAAGTTGTAGTAAGGGTCTGCATGTGAGACTTAAAGGATAAGATAGAGTCAAAGGTGTCTCCAAGGCAACGGCAAGGCAACAATGTTCTCATGTTCATGTTCTATGTTTCATAGAATGACCGAGAGAAGAACTCTAAATAAAGTTGAGGTCCACTCAACTTGTTCCTCATTTTTCTTTTATCACTAAATGAACCAAGTGAATATCACAAGTTAAACCAAACATACATTTAGAATGCTGTAAGTACACTGATGCAGGATCATATCTTGGTTAATCCCTTAGTTGAGTGGTTTTGCTGTGAAAACAATTACAACATTCAGGACCTTGGGAAAGCTGGATTGCATGATTGCACAAGTTATGCAGAGCTTGTATTACAGCTTTTATTACACATGGGGCTTAGACCAGAAGTGACTAATCAACCGGAGCTTGATCACTCGTATACAGCAGCTGGGGGATGGTGCAGCAATTGATTATTCTGTCTTCAGACAAAACCCAGGGATTACATAATCCTGTAAAGCAGTGAATAACTAATTTGCTAGGAGAAGTGATGAGCTCATGCACAGAAGCAAGACAGCTTCATTATCATAATTTCATAATTGTTTTATCAGTAAAACCACTCAGCACAGGGATTAACCAAGTTATGACCCTGCATCAGTTTAGCTACAGCAGTCTCAGGTATGTTCTTAAGGCATGAAATCAAATGCTAGGTTTCCTGCAAGTCCTGTGTTATACACCTCAGTAGCTAATGATTGGCAGCTGTGGTCACGTGATATTTATGGTCACTGTGCTGTTCTTGCTGCTGCTAAGAAAATACCATAACTGCTGTAAAATCAGAGCCCTGTTTTGAAATGAAAAAAAATTGTATTTTAAAATAACTGGAAAAAAACATTTTAAGGTTCTTGAAATGTTAACAGCAAACTGATAAAGTAGAAAGTAAAAGTAGATACCAATCACTCCAAAAAAGGTACTACTTTCTCAAGAAATGCCTGCTGGGACAGTTATCAGAAGTAATGTTTATACTCAGATATCTCTCAGCAGGAAGCAGTGTGACATTTAGTATAAAGTAAAAATGTAAACACATCACCGGATAAAATAACATGTAATACAAGTTAAATTTTAGTCCAGTTTTTTTCTGTTGATTCTAAACTTCTCGTAAGTCAGGCATTAAAGTTGTTAAAATGGCATCAATAGTAATACTGCATTTATGCGTTTATTGTAATAACACTGTATATTTAGGGGTTTTTATTAATTGCTTCCCCCTTTTTTTTACTTTTGATTTTTTTTTTGCAGTTAATTTGTACTTTTATTTGATTAGTGATACCTGAATGGCCATAAAGGCTAAATGCATACTTTGTTTTGTTGATACACTCAATGTAGAAGCCAGAAATGCTCCCTACATATATGCTGAGCGTATCCATAGATTATACATGTGGACGATGACAGTATGGGGGGCACTATATTAAGGAGGGGACAGGATGGGTGGCACATTATACTTGGGGCCAGTGTGTCTAGGGTAGTAGGATGGAGGCACAGTATAATTGGGTTTTCTATGTAGAACAGGGGTGGATGGGGACACTGTATGACTGATTGGAGCTGTACAGCAGGAAGTAGGATGGGGACACTGTATAGCTGGGGTGCTTTATAGAGGGGGGTAGAATGGGGACACTGTATGGTTGGGGGTGCTGTATAGAGGATTAGAGGGTGGCAGGATGAAGATGCACTTTATAGCTGGAGGGTTCTGTATAGGCAGGAGCAAGAAGAGGAACCCTGTAGACCTGGGGGTGCTGTATAGAGGAGGCTGGAAAGACTTCTTTGTAACAGATAGAAGGTATGTTTTATTGGGGGGGTTTCAGAAGGTAGAGTGCTGTATAATAGAAGGGAATTCTGTGTAATAAAGGAGGCTACAGAGGAATGATATAAAGCTAGAGGTATCTGTACATTAAACAATTACGGGGGCTTTATATCAAGGAACACTAAACAGCAATGGGGTACTGTATATTAATTCATAAATGGGGATTCTGTTTCTAACTCTATTAGCCCACATGCACACCACACTGTATAGGAGCGCGTGATCTGGCCGCACAATTTGTGACAAGATCAGGCCCCCATGGAGGTCTATGGCAATCGATCCTCACTTCACTTCATAAGATTCGAGGTGGCAGGGGATGCTATAAGTGAAAATAAGTAATCAGATATAATTATACTGTAATCACTTGTATGATCTTTGTATTAATTATTTTTTGGTGGACCTTTATTCAGTAAGCTGCTTCTTTCAAAGGGTACATCTCATCTCTTCAAACGTAATCTGAAAACCCACCTGTTCAGGATCGCCTATAATACCCAGTGACTGCACTGTTTCGGCCTCATCTTTTGTCTCCACCCACATTCATTGTTGTGAGCCTTCACAGGCAGGGTCGACCTTCTGCTTGTCGCTGATGATCACTGTAGTATTTGTACTTGCTTTTGTACTTTTTTTTTTGTACTACTAATAATAATAATAATTCTTTATTTATATAGCGCACACAGATTACGCAGCGCTGCACAAAGCATGTCAAATTGGTCCCTGTCCCCATGAGGCTCACAATCTAAATAACCTAACAGTATGCAGATGTTGAAGATGTTGACCTGGGTGGGATTCGAACCCAGGACCCCAGTGCTGCAAGGCAGAAGTGCTACTCACTCAGCCACCGTGCCGCCCTATTGATTGTACACCATCATGGAATTAACCCCTACGCACACAAGGACGTACTATGAGAGGCTGAATTCTCTCCATACACAGCCGGCATCTGCCTGTTACTGCCTTGGCACCTAACTTAAATCACATGTAAGTTCCAACACTTCTTGGATGGCCAATCCGCGCCCCCGTGATGTCATCGAAGGGTGGTAATAAGTTGCCATGGCAGTCTTCAGTCTCATTGAGACTTGTTGGTCTGCCATGTGTAATGATCTGTAATATGTGTAATAGCCAGCAGATGGTATATGGCAGATGGCAATCTCATGAAAACATTTTTTCACAGAGTATTGATAAGGTGTTCACAGATTGTTGACACAAGGGATGTAGATGGTTGCCATAGGGTAGAGGTGTTGACCTCATTTTCACCAAGGGCCACTTCACCCCCTTGGATGCCTTCAAGGGAGATATTGGAATTGTAAAATTGTATACACTATAACTACTCCAGTATATCAAGCTGTTTAGAAGTATTTTCATATACATACAGTTAAAGGAAATCAACTAGTGCTTTACAGTGTTTTTGAGCATCTATCACTTACATAGTGCTGCTGTGCTGTAGAAGATGAATATGTAAAACTGAAGCTCAGAAAAGTGTCGATTGCAGAGAAAAAGATGCACCCTAGGAAGGCAGAGAGCAGCTTGGGAACTTCTTGTATGCAAAATTATGCACACCTCTTGCAGCTCGAGCTGGGTCTCGTACATGGGAATGGGATAGAGCCGGAGGGAAGAAGGGACACTTTTTCATTTGGAATCATTTGTCAGTGGAAAATTGCCACAAGTACCGGTGAGTAAAATCCTCCAAGATTAGATTGGCTGAAGCCTCGATGTTGGTGAATTATTGTTACAAATGTTCTCATTTTCCCTCGCCCACCCCCTTCCCATAGCTCTAAGACGAATGACAACAGAAGCCAGAGATCGTTTTCATAGATTCAGCAAAGCAAGTCAGGAAAAACTATTAGATTTTTTTTATGTGACAAGAAAATGGCCGATCCGTAGCAAATCTACAAATCGGCCATCTCTACATGTAAGATAATCCACCGGCACAGATACAATCTGTAGGTTTGGCTTTCCTCTTATAAATATGGGCACATTAGGCCTCAAGCATAGCCAATTTATTCTAAGTGGCAAGTGCAAGAATCACAATTGTCATTACTTTAATTATTCTTTTAAAGCAAAAGCCCTTTAAGAATCTGTTTTAGTGAATTATCTAGGGAATGCTACAAATGACAGTTTTGCATAGTTTAAATTGTACGCCATTATTTCTAGAAGCAATAATCATGACGATTCCTAATAGAAATGATCAAATTAATTTTCTTGGCCAATGTAAGTAGATAGTAACAAGTGATTGAAACACATTCAAGCGCATGAAAAGCCCATTAAAATGATTGGCAATATATATTAAGGAGCGATTTAAATAAACTGGAAAATCACTTTATCGCCAAGAGCTTTTTAGAACCACTCAATATCCTTTCCTTTCAAGTCTTTTCAACAAGTGCCTAAAAATGGGCTATCTACCCAGAAATTCATATTAAGATGGAAACCAATCAAGATTACTTCTAACAATTTTACTGTACAGTTTATTCAATGTAATGGCACACTGCGTTTTCTTCTAGATACATATTGTTACTAATATACTGTGTGACTACATTCCTGTAGGTATCCAAGGTTATGTACAGGATAGGTTCTTAAGTTCAATTTGTATGTAAGTCGGAATTTGTATATTTTATAATTGTTGCTCCAGATAAAAAAAATATTTATTGTCCCTGTGACAATTGGCTCTTAGGCTACATTCACACGAACGTATGGGGGACGTATATACGGCCGACGTATATACGGCCGATATACGTCCCCCATACACTCCTATGAGCGCATGGCACCCTACGGGAGCGGTACGGTGCAGCACACGTGCGGCACCGTACTGTTCCATACCCGGGAAAAAGATAGGACATGTCCTATCTTTTCCCGTAATACGGGGCCGTGCGCTATAGGTTGCTATGGAGAGGGGCGGGGGTGAGCTGCGCTCACCTCCTCCTCCTCTCCCCGTACACTGCCGTTGCCCGCTACGGTACGGTACGGGCGGGCAACGGCAGTGTGAATATAGCCTTAAGCATTTTTTGATGTCTGCCAAACAAGGATTAATACAACTTCATTACAGATACCTTACAGCTGATCACTGCACCTGGGACTAAAGTAAAGCATCCAGAGAGCTTCACCAGAGGTCAAAGTGGCCAGAGAGGTCCATCTGTAACTAATGGGGGTCTTTAAGTAGGGTGTCCTTAACCCCTTACCGACATGTGACATAGTATTACGTCACATGCTGGGTGCAGGTGCATAGAGAGGGCTCACGGGCTGAGCCCTCTCCATAGCCGGTAAGTCTTTGCTGCACATTGCATGTTTTCCTGCTGATCGCCGCCACAGGCTTCAAAAGGATCGTCGCTCCCTGTGACGTCATTGGCACATCAGCACACAAAAATAGTAAAAATAAAAATAAAAAAAAGTTTAAAAAAAATTATAATAAAAAAATCTAAAAACTCAAATCACTCCCCTTTCCCTAAAACTGATATAAATATAAATAAACAGTAAAAATCATAAACTCATTAGGTATCCCTGTGTCCAAAAATGCCCTATCTATTAAAATTTGATAACGTTTTTTCTCTCTGTTTAACCCTATAATGGAAAATCGCACCCAAAGTTATAAGGTCGATAAAAAGGTTGTACAATCCTAAAAATGATAACATTGAAAATGTCATAAAAATCTACAAAAAACCACACCAACCACAGCTCCGTCCACCAAAGTAAAAAAGGAGGTTTTAATTTTTTTAAATGTATGAAAACATTATAAAACCTATACAAATTTAGTATCCCCATAATCGTACCAGTCCAATGAATAAAGTAGACAAGTCATTTGGGGCGTACAGTGAAATCCATAAAATCCAAGCCCACAAGAATAAGGCACAAATGCATTTTTTACCAATTTCACTGCATTTGAAATTTTTTTTCCGCTCCCTAGTAAAGGGCATGGAATATTAAATACCACCATTTTGAAGTGTAATTTGTTATGCAGAAAATAAGCAATCACACAGCTCTGTACATGGAAAAATAAAAAGTTTATAGATTTTTGATGGTGTGGAGTGAAAAATGAAAACGAAAAAACGAAAAAGGGCTGCGGCGTTAACAGGGTTAAAGGAAATCTAGCACCAGGATGAAGCATTGTAAACCAGGCAAACTGACATACTGGTGTTTTTGTTTTTTTTTTAAAAGGCTTTCAACTCATGCAAATGAGCCTGAGAGGCTCCAGGCTCCATTACAACCTATGCATAGTTTTAAATGCCTTTTTTTAAACCAGAAAGAAGAGAATATTGTGGCACAAGAGGCACACACCAGTATGTCATTATGCTTGGTTTACAATTCTTGATCCTGGTGGTAGATTTCCTTTAAGTCAATGACCGCCTGTAATTATAAGGTGCTATATTGTTAGTCAATGTCTGATCCAGTATTTTTTTAACATAATCAAATGGCACAGTATTTTTTTAACATAATCAAATGGCACAGCTACAAAGACCGTATGGCGGCTGCTGCCCACTTTTCTGGAAGTGGACAAGCCCTTTAAAAATTCAATAAAAACCTATTTACACAACTCTGTGCTCTGAATAGTGTCAGAATATGGCAAAACAACATGACATTTTTTCAAGAGGTGTTAATCTTTATAAACGTATACAAACATACCAAAAACTAAATGAATTTGTGATCTTGGTTGAGCTGACCCACATAATAAAGCAGATTTTAACTGAAAAGGGAATGCCTTAAAAATGAAGCCCACAAAAACTGTGATTTCATTTTTAAAACTGTACTACATTTTTTCCAGTATCCCAGTATATTTCATGTTATGTTAAACACCGACACAAAGAAGTATCATTTGTCCCCCAATAACAAACCCTCAAACTGATGTGTACCTGGTAAAATAAAATTGGTAAAACTGTTCTAAGTTCCCATGGAATCCAATCAGAGCTCAGCTTTAATTTTACAATCAGTTGTGAGAAAATGAAAGCTGAATTGTGATTGGTTGCCATGGGCATACAGAACATTTCTGCTCTCGGACACTTCTGATAAATCTCCCCCTTTGACTTTATGAAGATGGGAAGAAAAAAACAGAAGCATAAAATGAAAAAGTGCAATAAGGATTAAAGGTTGGGACACAAGTCAGTTCATATTGGTTGCTAGTGGTTGCTTTGACATTTGTGTTTTTGTTAATGTAACTTTTGCATTTAGAGGTTCATTTTTATTCTAAACATTTTTATACGTTTTATTTTTTTTAAAACATAAGTTTTAGCTTTAAAATAAACTTTGAAACACACTCATGACTTGTTTTTGTGAATAGTAAGATACCAGAAAGGTCTTATTTTCTTGTGGAAAATTTCTGGTTTCGATAAATTTAATTTGTGATAAATTTCATAGATTTTTAGACACAGAGCTGCAGATACAGTACAGTCATGGCCAAAAGTTTTGAGAATGATACAAATGTTAATTTATACAAAGTCTTATAATGGCAATTTGCATAAACTCCAGAATGTTATAAACAGTGATCAGCTTAACAGCAATTAATTGCAAAGGCACTATTTGCCTAGAAAATGAACTTTTTCCCCCAAAACACATTTCATCTTCATTGCAGGCCTGCCTTAAAAGGAGCAGCTAACATTGTTCCAGTGATTGCTCCAGTAACACAGGTTTGGGTGTTGATGAGGACAGGACTGGAGATCAATCTGTCATGATTAAGTAAGAATCACACCACTGGACACTTTAAAAGGAGGCTGGTGCTTGGCATCATTGTTTCTCTTCTGTGAACCATGGTTATCTCTAAAGAAACACATGCAATCATCATTGCACTGCACAAAACTGGCCTAACAGGGAAGAGTATCGCAGCTAGAAAGATTGCACCTCAGTCAACAATCTATCGCATCATCAAGAAATTCAGGGAAAGAGGTTCCATTGTTGCCAAAAAGGCTCCAGGGCGCCCAGGAAGGACCAGCAAGCGCTAGGACTGTCTCTTAAAAGTTTTTCAGCTTCAGGATTGGGCTACCAGCAGTGCAGAGCTTGCTCAGGAATGGCAGCAGGCAGGTGTGAGTGCTTCTGCATGCACGGTGAGGCGGAGACTCTTGGAGCAAGGCCTGGTGTCAAGGAGGGCAGCAAAGAAGCCACTTCTATCCAGAAAAAAACATCAGGGACAGACTGATATTCTGCAAAAGGTACAGGGAGTGGACTGCTGAGGACTGGGGTAAAGTCATTTTCTCTGATGAATCCCCTTTCCGTTTGGAACATCTGGAAAACAGCTTGTTCGGAGAAGACAAGGTAAGCAATACCACCATTCTTGTCTCATGCCAACTGTAAAGCATCCTGCAACCATTCATGTGTGGTGTTGCTTCTCAGCCAAGGGAATCAGCTCTCTCCCAGTCTTTCCTAAAAACACATCCATGAAGAAAGAATGGTGCCAGAATGTCCTCCAACAGCAACTTTTCCCAACCGTCCAAGAGCAGTTTGGTGATCAACAATGCCTTTTCCAGCATGATGGAGCACCTTGCCATAAAGCAAAAGTGATAACTAAATGGCTCAGGGAACAAAACATATAGATTTTGGGTCCATGGCCTGGAAACTCCCCAGATCTTAAACCCATTGAGAACTTGTGGTCAATCGTGAAGAGACGGGTGGACAAACAAAACCAACAAATTGTGGCAAAATACAAGCTTTGATTGTGGAAGAATGGACGGCTATCAGTCAGGATTTGGTCCAGAAGTTGATTGAAGTTGACATAGAAACCAGTGGGCAACAGATCATGTGAAAATATAATATTTATGTCATTCTCAAAACTTTTGGCCATGACTGTACTTTTGGGCTCCAAAACGGAATCACTTTATAAAAAGGGGGGTTTATAATGAACCAGAAACAGTTTTGAACTTTTTGGTTTTAGGGAATTTTAAAAAGTTCTTAATATTAATTCCCCATTTTTGGCAATGCCAAGTTTTTCCTTCCTTTAAGTCATAACTAGAGATGAGCGAGCACTAAAATGCTCGGGTACTCGTTATTCGAGACGAACTTTTCCCGATGCTCGAGTGCTCGTCTCGAATAACGAGCCCCATTGAAGTCAATGGGAGACTCGAGCATTTTTCAAGGGGACCAAGGCTCTGCACAGGGAAGCTTGGCCAAACACCTGGGAACCTCAGAAAAGGATGGAAACACCACAGAAATGGACAGGAAACAGCAGGGGCAGCATGCATGGATGCTTCTGAGGCTGCTTAATCGCACCATTATGCCAAAATTATGGGCAACAGCATGGCCATGACAGAGTGACCGAATGAAGCTAGATAGCATGTAAAACATCCAATAATTGACCCTGACACTATAGGGGAAGGCATGCAGAGGCAGCGGCAGCAGCGGCAGGCTAGAGAGTGGCATGGCGACATACTCTAAATGGACTCAGGCTTCAAACCAATGGGTGGCAGAGAGGAACCAAAGGAGGTGAGCAAGAAGCGCTCAAATAATATCGGTACATGATAAAAGTTTGCCAGTATATTTTGTGGATTACACAGCAGGGTGGCGACAAAGTTAACATGGAAGCCATGAAAACAACCCAAAATTCTGCCTGACACAGCTCGTTTGATAAGGGGACCATGTATGGAGGCAGTGAACTAGTAGTAGATTAAAGGTGCTGCAGTTAAAACTATGTTAGTTGGATCTTGGCATGGAGCTGGCGCTCCGCTGCCAGGCGAGCTTTCGCCAATCCAAGCCCCTGTCTCTAGGCTACTCCCCAAACAGCACTTCTAAGAACCTTTTGTATAAGATCAAGTGTAGTAGCGTTCTTATAAGTTTGGGATATGGCGGGTGAGGGGAATGTAAACAGATGCGCAAGAAGCGCATGATGCGCATGGAGCTGGCGCTCCGCTGCCAGGTGAGCTTTCGCCAATCCAAGCCCCTGTCTCTAGGCTACTCCCCAAACAGCACTTCTAAGAACCTTTTGTATAAGATCAAGTGTAGTAGCGTTCTTATAAGTTTGGGATATGGCGGGTGAGGGGAATGTAAACAGATGCGCAAGAAGCGCTGAAATAATATCGGTAAATGATAAAAGTTTGCAAGTATATTTTGTGGATTACACAGCAGGGTGGCGACAAAGTTAACAAGTTTGATGTGGAATGCCCTGTAATAGCTCTTGGGCGGTGTGCCTTTTATCGCCTAGGCTCAGCAGTTTGAGCACCGCCTGCTGTCGCTTAGCGACGGCACTGCTGCTGTGCCTAGAGCTACCGACTGATGGCGCCATGGCCACGGATGGTAATTCGGAGGAGGAGGAGGTGGAGGAGGGGTGGGAGGAGGAGGAGGTATACTAGACCTTTGAGACCTGGACCGAGGTAGGCCCCGCAATTCTCTGCGTCGGCAGTATATGACCAGCCCCAGGGTCAGACTCGGTCCCAGCCTGCACCAAGTTAAGTGTAGTAGCGTTCTTATAAGTTTAGGATATGGCGGGTGAGGGGAATGTAAACAGATGCGCAAGAAGCGCTGAAATAATATTGGTAAATGATAAAAGTTTGCCAGTATATTTTGTGGATAACACAGCAGGGTGTCGACAAAGTTAACAACTTTGATGTGGAATCCATGAAAACAACCCAAATTTCTGCCTGACACACCTCGTTTGATAAGGGGACGATGTATGGAGGCAGCTATATGGACGACTTTTGGAGGTAGCAATGGAGACAACGTGTGGAGGCTGCTATGGAGACAATTTAATTTGGATAGTGCCTGTATGTGGCAGTCCAAAAAAGTTTTCAAACCAGAGGAGCAGGTAGGTGGCCCTCCAGAAAAATGAAATAGATTGAGTGCCTGTATGTGGCAGTCCAAAAAAGTTTTCAAACCAGAGGAGCGGGTAGGTGGCCCTCCAGAAAAATGAAATAGATTGAGTGCCTGTATGTGGCAGTCCAAAAAAGTTTTCAAACCAGAGGAGCAGGTAGGTGGTCCTCCAGTAAAATGGAATAGATTGAGTGCCTGTATGTGGCAGACGGCAGTCCAAAAAAGTTTTCAAACCAGAGGAGCGGGTAGGTGGCCCTCCAGAAAAATTGAATAGATTGAGTGCCTGTATGTGGCAGTCCAAAAAACTTTTCAAACCAGAGGAGCAGGTAGGTGGCCCTCCAGTAAAATGGAATAGATTGAGTGCCTGTATGTGGCAGTCCAAAAAAGTTTTCAAACCAGAGGAGCAGGTAGGTGGCCCTCCAGAAAAATTGAATAGATTGAGTGCCTGTATGTGGCACTCCCAAAAATTGTTTAAAACAGAGGACCGGGTAGGTGGCCCTCCAGAAAAATTAAATGCATAAAGTACTATAGCTAGAGCCAGTGGGCCCTGTCAAAAAATAGCCAGTTTCCTCTGCTTTACTGTACAAAGAGGAGGAGAAGGAGGAAAATGAGGAGGAGGAGGAGTGGATAAATTATTCAGGTTGAGCTTCCTTCACCTGGTGGAGATTGGAAATTATGAGAAATCCAGGCTTTATTCATCTTAATAAGCGTCAGCCTGTCAGTCGACAGGCGTGTACGCTTATCGGTGATGATGCCACCAGCTGCACTGAAAACCCGCTCGGACAACACGCTAGTGGCAGGGCAGGCAAGAACCTCCAAGGCGTACAGCGCCAGTTCGTGCCACATGTCCAGCTTTGAAACCCAGTAGTTGTAGGGAGCTGTGTGATCATTTAGGACGATGGTATGGTCAGCTACGTACTCCCTCACCATCTTTCTGTAAAGATCAGCCCTACTCTGCCGAGACTGGGGACAGGTGACAGTGTCTTGCTGGGGTGACATAAAGCTGGCAAAAGCCTTGTAAAGCGTACCCTTGCCAGTGCTGGACAAGCTGCCTGCTCGCCTACTCTCCCTCGCTACTTGTCCCGAAGAACTACGCACTCTGCCGCTAGCGCTGTCAGAAGGGAAATACTGTTTCAGCTTGTGAACCAGGGCCTGCTGGTATTCATGCATTCTCACACTCCTTTCCTCTCCAGGGATGAGAGTGGAAAGATTTTTCTTGCACCGTGGGTCCAGGAGAGTGAACACCCAGTAATCGGTGCTGGAATAAATTCTTTGAAAGCGAGGGTCACGGGATAGGCAGCCTAGCATGAAATCTGCCATATGCGCCAGAGTACCAACGCGTAAGAATTCACTCCCCTCACTGGCCTGACTGTCCATTTCCTCCTCCTCCAACTCCTCCAACTCCTCTTCTTCTGCCCATACACGCTGAACAGTGAAGGACTCAACAATGGTCCCCTCTTGTGTCTCGCCAACATTCTCCTCCTCTTCCTCCTCATCCTCCTCCACCTCCACCTCCTCCGATATGCGCTGAGAAACAGACCTAAGGGTGCTTTGGCTATCAACAAGGGAATCTTCTTCCCCCGTCTCTTGTGACGAGCGCAAAGCTTCCGACTTCATGCTGATCAGAGAGTTTTTCAACAGGCCAAGCAGCGGGATGGTGAGGCTGATGATGGCGGGATCGCCACTGACCATCTGTGTTGACTCCTCAAAGTTACTCAGCACCTGACAGATATCAGACATCCACGTCCACTCCTCATTGTAGACTTGAGGAAGCTGACTGACCTGACTTCTGGTGGAAGTTGACATCTGGCAGTCTACAATCGCTCGGCGCTGCTGGTAAACTCTGGATAACATGGTCAGTGTTGAATTCCACCTCGTGGGCACGTCGCACAACAGTCGGTGAGCGGGCAGTTGGAGGCGGCGCTGCGCTGCCCTGAGAGTGGCAGCATCTGTGCTGGACTTCCTGAAATGCGCACAGATGCGGCGCACCTTCGTGAGCAAATCAGACAGATTGGGGTATGTCTTGAGGAAACGCTGAACTATCAGATTTAACACATGGGCCAGGCATGGCACATGTGTCAGTCTGCCGAGTTGCAGAGCCGCCACCAGGTTACGGCCGTTGTCACACACAACCATGCCTGGCTTCAGGTTCAACGGTGCCAGCCACAGATCAGTCTGCGCCGTGATGCCCTGTAATAGTTCTTGGGCGGTGTGCCTTTTATCGCCTAGGCTCAGCAGTTTGAGCACCGCCTGCTGTCGCTTAGCGACGGCACTGCTGCTGTGCCTAGAGCTACCGACTGATGGCGCCATGCCCACGGATGGTAGTTCGGAGGAGGAGGTGGAGGAGGGGTGGGAGGAGGAGGAGGCATAGTAGGCCTGAAACACCTGGACCGAGGTAGGCCCCGCAATCCTCGGCGTCGTCAGTATATGACCAGCCGCAGGGTCAGACTCGGTCCCAGCCTCCACCAGGTTAACCCAATGTGCCGTCAGCGATATATAGTGGCCCTGCCCGGCAGCACTCGTCCACGTGTCCGTGGTCAGGTGGACCTTGTCAGAAACGGCGTTGGTCAGGGCACGGATGATGTTGTCTGACACGTGCTGGTGCAGGGCTGGGACGGCACATCGGGAAAAGTAGTGGCGGCTGGGGACCGAATACCGAGGGGCGGCCGCCGCCATGAGGTTGCGAAAGGCCTCGGTCTCTACTAGCCTATAGGGCAGCATCTGCAGGCTAAGCAGTCTGGAGATGTGGACATTAAGGGCTTGGGCGTGCGGGTGGGTTGCACTATATTTGCGTTTCCGCTTCAGCGTCTGGGGTATGGAGAGCTGAACGCTGGTGGATGCTGTGGAGGATCGTGGAGGCGACGATGGGGTTTTTGTGGCAGGGTCCTGGGCAGGGGGCTGACTATCAGCTGACACAGGGGAAGGAGCAGTGGTGTGCACGGCCGGAGGTGAACGGGCTTGTTGCCACTGAGTGGGGTGTTTAGCATTCATATGCCTGCGCATACTGGTGGTAGTTAAGCTAGTAGTGGTGGAACCCCTGCTGATCCTGGTTTGGCAAATGTTGCACACCACAGTCCGTCGGTCATCCGGTGTTTCCTTAAAGAACCTCCAGACTTCGGAAAATCTAGCCCTCGCCGCAGGAGCCCTCGCCACGGGAGCTTCACTAGTTGACACATTTGGCGCTGATGTTCCAGCTCTGGCCCTGCCTCTCCGTCTGGCCCCACCACTGCCTCTTCCAACCTGTTCTGGTCGAGGACTCTCCTCTGTCTCAGAAGCACTGTGTTCACCCGGCCTATCAACCCAGCTTGGGTCTGTCACCTCATCATCCTCCGATCCCTCAGTCTGCTCCCCCCTCGGACTTCCTGCCCTGACAACAACTTCCCCACTGTCTGACAACCGTGTCTCCTCATCGTCGGACACCTCTTTAGACACTTCTTCCACTACGTCAAGAAGGTCATCATCACCCACAGACTGCGACTGGTGGAAAACCTGGGCATCGGAAAATTGCCCAGCAGCAACCGGACAAGTGGTTTGTGAGTGTGGGAAGGGTCCAGAAAACAGTTCCTCAGAGTATGCCAGTTCAAATGGCAAATTTTCCTGGGAGGGGGCAGACTGGGGGGGAGGAGGCTGAGGTGCAGGAGCTGGAGGAGTGCCGATTTCGGTGACATGGGTGGACTGCGTGGAAGACTGACTGGTGGACAAATTGCTCGAAGCATTGTCGGCAATCCACGACATCACCTGTTCGCACTGTTCTGGCCTCAACAGTGCTCTACCACGAGTCCCAGTAACTTCAGACATGAACCTAGGGAGTGTAGCTCTGCGGCGTTCCCCTGCTCCCTCATAAGCAGGTGGTGTCTCACCCCAGCCAGGACCACGGCCTCTGACCCCTGCAGTAGTTGGACGCCCACGTCCCCGCCCTCGTCCTCTACCCCTAGCCCTCGGGTTAAACATTTTTAAAATGAGAGTTATAACTTAATTTTTTTTTTAACTTTTTTTTGTGTTTTTTAGTTTTTAAAACCAAACGATGCTATCCTATTGCTATGGCTATTTTCTAGCCAAGTATGAAAGCACACTACTATGCCAGATGAGATGACGCTGAGTTATTAAACAAAATAAACGTAAAATAAAAAAGGAAATGGCAGACTGTGCCTAATTGAAATCCAACCCCTAATAAATTTTCCCACTTCGGTCTTTGCAATGGATATGTGCGTCACTAAGCGCAAAACACAGCGGTCGCAAGTCTCACTACAAATTGCTCACAATTTGCTAGTAGATGCACTGCAGCAAGTACAGCCACCAGCAGATCAACCAGAAATCAAATATATATAACGCTACTGTAGGCGTAAGTAAGCCGTTTGGATTCTCCTATGGCTATTTTCTAGCCAAGTATGAAAGCACACTACTATGCCAGATGAGATGACGCTGAGTTATTAAACAAAATAAACGTAAAATAAAAAAGGAAATGGCAGACTGTGCCTAATTGAAATCCAACCCCTAATAAATTTTCCCACTTCGGTCTTTGCAATGGATATGTGCGTCACTAAGCGCAAAACACAGCGGTCGCAAGTCTCACTACAAATTGCTCACAATTTGCTAGTAGATGCACTGCAGCAAGTACAGCCACCAGCAGATCAACCAGAAATCAAATATATATAACGCTACTGTAGGCGTAAGTAAGCCGTTTGGATTCTCCTATGGCTATTTTCTAGCCAAGTATGAAAGCACACTACTATGCCAGATGAGATGACGCTGAGTTATTAAACAAAATAAACGTAAAATAAAAAAGGAAATGGCAGACTGTGCCTAATTGAAATCCAACCCCTAATAAATTTTCCCACTTCGGTCTTTGCAATGGATATGTGCGTCACTAAGCGCAAAACACAGCGGTCGCAAGTCTCACTACAAATTGCTCACAATTTGCTAGTAGATGCACTGCAGCAAGTACAGCCACCAGCAGATCAACCAGAAATCAAATATATATAACGCTACTGTAGGCGTAAGTAAGCCGTTTGGATTCTCCTATGGCTATTTTCTAGCCAAGTATGAAAGCACACTACTATGCCAGATGAGATGACGCTGAGTTATTAAACAAAATAAACGTAAAATAAAAAAGGAAATGGCAGACTGTGCCTAATTGAAATCAAACCCCTAATAAATTTTCCCACTTTGGTGTTTGAGGTGGATATGTGTGTCACTAAGAGCTAAACACAACGGTAGCAAGTCCCCCTGCAAATTCCTCACAATATGGTACTAGCTGTAAATAAAAAAAAAACAGTATAACGTTATTGTAGCCCTAAGAAGGGCTGTTGGGTTCTTGGAGAATCACTCCTGCCTAACAGTAAGCTAATAGAACACCCTAACGCTTTCCCTGACCAGCAGCAGCTCTCTCCCTAGCGGCATCCAGACACAGAATGATCCGAGCAGCGCGGGCAGCGGCTAGTCTATCCCAGGGTCACCTGATCTGGCCAGCCAACCACTGCTATCGACGTGTAAGGGTACCACGTCATGCTGGGTGGAGTGCAGAGTCTCCTGGCTTGTGATTGGCTCTGTTTCTGGCCGCCAAAAAGCAAAACGGCGGGAGCTGCCATTTTCTCGAGCGGGCGAAGTATTCGTCCGAGCAACGAGCAGTTTCGAGTACGCTAATGCTCGACCGAGCATCAAGCTCGGACGAGCATGTTCGCTCATCTCTAGTCATAACATTAACGATTTTCGGCATCTGTCCAAATTTCCAAATAATGGCAGTTTTATTGTATCTATATTGTCTAACTCCTAAAGTTATCCACAAAAATACTTTCTTCTGCCTCATAAAAGAACACTTACACACCAAGATTAGCAGTATTATGAAACAAGTTTGCTCCAATTTTATAACTGTACTAATTGGATTGAACAAAAGAGGATTTGGAGCTTTCTCAAGTGCCTCTTAACTCCATGTTATGCTATTTTGTCTATTTTTTTCACCCTCTCCTAGATACTTGCAACTAATTGTCTAGAGAACTAAGGATTATGTCTTCTCAATGAAGCACAGGAAGCAATATGAAGTATAATTATGTTTGCCTGCCAGTGTTCTTTCTTAGTCAAAAAGTTATTTTGGATATTTATAACCTAAATAAACATTTCTAATTTTTCTCTAAATGAGAAATATACAGTTAGCTAATTTGCTGGCTTCTTCTTCAAGGTACAATAGTGATCATGGGAGATTTTAAAGAAAATCTACCAATTGTTTTTATGCAATGAGATAGTTGTAGCTACACTGATGCAGAAACACATCTTTTTTTCATAACAATTAATATTAATAACAATAGCCACATTGTACAGAGTACCAACATATCACAGTGCCATCTGTAAACAGCCATTCATTTGCTATTCCCTTAACATTTCTACTTTCATGAAAATATATTTAAATTGAACTCATACACTTGCCCTTTCCCTCCCCTCCTCCCTCAAGGCCAACCCATTGTACCAACGGAGAAAGGAAAAAAAAACTTTCTAGTTACACCTTGTTCTTAGATTTTAATAAATTCACCTCTGTTACGTCCTATTCCATTTACCCCATATACTTTTCCATTTTCTCTTACCATCCTCACCCTGTTTCACAAACCAAACCTTTTCGTACTGTTTGATCTATTTGACCAAATTTATCCAACAGGATTCACCAAATGCTATGTCACTCGATCCAAGATCTATGCAGCGCTGCGGAATCTGTGTGTGCTATATAAATAAAGGAATTATTATTATAACCACTGTGCAAGGGATTGGTTCTGCCTCACCTTCTGGGTAGCAGTCCATAAAAAGGAGATGGAAAGGGTACGAAGAGCCACAAAGTGATAAGGGGTATGGAAGGTCCCAGTCACGGGGAAAGGTTAAAACAACTAGATTTATTTAGTTTCAAAAACAGACAATGAAGAGGGGACATGAATTATTTATATATGATCAATAATATCAATGCAATTCAAAAGGGAGAGAAAAAAAAAAAGGGATCCAGTAGCTGGCACTGCTCACAGCATAATTAGCACACACATTTGGCAGACAAATAGCAGGAGACTAGGCGTTAGGGAAGTCCAGGCAGCCGGGGTGCACATCCAGTATACACAGTCCAATGCAGTAGAAAAAAAGAAAGAAATGCGGCACTCACCGGAGTAGTGTAGGAAAAAACTATTTTTTATTACAGTAGAGGTAACAGGACATAGTGAGGAGCTGTCTCGCCAAGGCGACGGGCCATTTTGCGCATACACACATGCTTTCTCAAGCCTATCATATTAATAAATATAAGAATCAAATAACGAGGGGGCACTGTCTGCATCTGGAGAAAACAAGATTAAATCACAAGAGGACACAAGGTTTTTTTTTTACTATAAGAGCTATAAATCTGCGACAGCAGAGAGCTTCAAGAAAGTCCTAGATGCCTTTTTACATCTAAATAATAAATGGTTATAATAAATGTATACAATATGATGGTTATAATAAAGTATTGTTTCCCCTAAATCCCTTCCTCTTCCAATCCCTTCACTTCCTTGGTTTAACTTGACGGACATGTGTCTTTTTTCAACTGTATTCTATACAAAAAACAATGGACCTTATTGTCACGGCAGGGATTAGACTCAGATGAAATATTTTACAAAACTGCCTTTGGGCAGTCAAGATTAACCCATATCCGGACAAATGAAAAAATAAAGTAAAACATCACTTTTATTAGGGATTCTTAAAAAAGATTGCACTATATTACAAGTTGTTGTGGCACAAACCACTAGATGCACAGGACAAACAGTGGATTAAAAGCACAGTGTGAACTGGGTCATAGGCAGTTTGCAGGTGGTCAGTGGTATGAAATGTGAGATAGTGGGCACAATACGGGGTCCATATCCACCTATAATAATTGCTATAAGTCCACTATTGGCCAGATAAAGAGGACTGTCCTAAGCAGTATTGTTTGCTACAGTAATGTATCTTATTGTATGGATTAGAGCCCTAAAATGACCACCTAGACCATGAATAACAGTGTTGCCTGTACTGCCCCAGCAGGGGCCGCTGTGGTAGCAGGCTGTATTGTTATAAATACTAAAATAGAAACTGTCTCAGATTGTTAACAATAATTTGTAAACAATCTGTTAACAAAACCCAGTTTGTAAACAACGTGTCAACAAACCCAATCTGAAAACAACCTGTTGACACAGACCCAATCTGTAAACAATTTGTTACACAAACCCAATCTGTAAACAATTTGTAAACAATAAATTGTAAACAACCTGTTAACAAAAAACAATTTAATTCAATTTGCTTGTCTCGATATAATATTCAATTACAATAGTTGAAGACTAAATGTTTAAGACTTTTAAAAACATATGCATGCATAAAAAAATAGCGATTATGTAGACAAAAGACACAATTATACATAGACAAAGAAGTAAAACATGAAATCCTTTTTTAAGGTACTTTCATAAAGTTCCCAAAAGGTAAAAAAAAAAGTTCGCAGATATTTGATAGATGAAATCTATATTTGTTGATTAACATATATGTGTTGAGGTTTACGACCAAGGGGTAAGTATTCCAGGAGGTTTGTGTTTTCAGGTCATAGGGCCCTATGCCTGTAATACACGTTTTTGTATAAAAAAGAAAATAAAATGAAAATTAAAAATAAAAATAAAAAATAGACAATAAAATTTGTTTCTTTGAGCAGCTTTCAATCTTTTACGACAATTGTAGCCTTCATGTGGTACCTTTATGGTTTGTAATATGCGACTGTTTGTTATATTATTTGGCACTCACGGTTAGTTGATATTCAGCTGGGCTGATGATAGTGTTTCTTAGCGGGACCGTATTGCCTTTTTCCGCGGGTTCCGATCACCAGCTATGTCTATTTCGCCGCTTTGTCGTCCCAGGGGACGTTATGTAGAGTGTCTCTGGGCTGTGCAAGCTGGATGCGTTCTTTGTTCTGTAGTGGCGTTCAGAGCGCTGTTGAAGGCGCCTTTGGCCGGCTTGTGGATCGTGGGTTTTCACCTCCTGCAGCCCAAACTAGCTGATCTTGATATCATGTGTTGTCAGCTTTTGTAGTACACACGGCGTTGAAGCTCCGGAGCAAGGTTATGTTGTACTTTCAAATAAATAGTCCACCAGTGTGAATCATAGGTGTTGTAAGGTATGAAGCTGCTCAATTCTTATGACATATGCTAGAACAGTGATGGCGAACCTTTTAGAGACTGAGTGCCCAAACTACAACCAAAATCCACTTGTTTACCATGAAGTGCCAACTTGGCATTTCAAGCAGTAATTTATTGCTACCTGTTTCTTCAACAACATTCAATTGTATTGGCTCTCCTAAGGCCACCAATAGAGTTGAAAGAAGGTGGGCAAATTCAGACCATCGCTGTAGCTTCTCTCCAGGAAGAATGGTGGGTCCAGCGGGAGGACCTCCAAAGAAAATGCAGTTCTGTCGACTGACCTTCTCACTTTTCCCGCAGTTCAAACAGCCAATGAAAATAGCTCTGAGAGCAGCATCTTTTAAGTTGCTTGGGACTGCAGGAAGATTTGGTGGATTTGGTCCTGTATGGTTAAATTGGGACAATGGCCTGAGTGCCCACAGAAAGGGCTCTGAGTGCCACCTCTGGCACCCGTGCCATAGGTTCGCCACCACTGTGCTAGAAGAATTGAGCAGCTTCATACCTTACAACACCTATGATTCACACTGGTGGACTATTTATTTGAAAGTACAACATAACCTTGCTCCGGAGCTTCAACGCCGTGTGTACTACAAAAGCTGACAACACATGATATCAAGATCAGCTAGTTTGGGCTGCAGGAGGTGAAAACCCACGATCCACAAGCCGGCCAAAGGCGCCTTCAACAGCGCTCTGAACGCCACTACAGAACAAAGAACGCATCCAGCTTGCACAGCCCAGAGACACTCTACATAACGTCCCCTGGGACGACAAAGCGGCGAAATAGACATAGCTGGTGATCGGAACCCGCGGAAAAAGGCAATACGGTCCCGCTAAGAAACACTATCATCAGCCCAGCTGAATATCAACTAACCGTGAGTGCCAAATAATATAACAAACAGTCGCATATTACAAACCATAAAGGTACCACATGAAGGCTACAATTGTCGTAAAAGATTGAAAGCTGCTCAAAGAAACAAATTTTATTGTCTATTTTTTATTTTTATTTTTAATTTTCATTTTATTTTCTTTTTTATACAAAAACGTGTATTACAGGCATAGGGCCCTATGACCTGAAAACACAAACCTCCTGGAATACTTACCCCTTGGTCGTAAACCTCAACACATATATGTTAATCAACAAATATAGATTTCATCTATCAAATATCTGCGAACTTTTTTTTTTACCTTTTGGGAACTTTATGAAAGTACCTTAAAAAAGGATTTCATGTTTTACTTCTTTGTCTATGTATAATTGTGTCTTTTGTCTACATAATCGCTATTTTTTTATGCATGCATATGTTTTTAAAAGTCTTAAACATTTAGTCTTCAACTATTGTAATTGAATATTATATCGAGACAAGCAAATTGAATTAAATTGTTTTTTGTTAACAGGTTGTTTACAATTTATTGTTTACAAATTGTTTACAGATTGGGTTTGTGTAACAAATTGTTTACAGATTGGGTCTGTGTCAACAGGTTGTTTTCAGATTGGGTTTGTTGACACGTTGTTTACAAACTGGGTTTCGTTAACAAATTGTTTACACTTTGTTAACAGATTGTTTACAAATTCGTGTTAACAATCTGAGACAGTTTCTATTTTAGTGCCCACATTCTTTGCAAAAAATCTGTGTATATTTGTTCCTTTTTTGGTGAAAAGGTCTTGATGGTAGCACATAGAACTGGAAAGGTTGGAAATTGATAAGTGCCACTACAATATCCCCAAGCAAAACTTTTGTTATAAATACTGTATGGAGATCCTAGTCCTATTGTTAGAGATATAGTGGACTGAACGGTCTAGGTGTGATCTAGGTCTGATACTATCTATCCCTATTGCAACTGATGGTATTATAATTATTGCCACTGCCTGCCTAAGATTCTGCCACACTGCTGATTAAAATTTTCCAAACATTAGCCCCCCGACATGTTTCACCAGTACAACTGGCTTCATCAGGGGTTTGGGCTAAATGCCGAACCCCTTTTTCAACTGTATAAACTATGTAACTGTAACTGCCAGGATATTGTCTAAGGAAAGCCTGAAAGTTGTTAACACCATTAAGGAAGCCTCTTTATTTTGCATTTATGAAGCAAAGGAAAATAATGCATTTGTGCAACATTTTATATGGCTTTTACAATTTTATTTACTTGAAGATATTCCCATCTTACGGCAAATTAAAATATTTTGTGTAGATAAACAGCCATAATAATATAAAAGTTAATAACAATAATCGCAACCTATTGTGATTTATCCAAACTTTCTGTCTATGGAGAATTTAAAGTTTTCTTCTATTTTATGCCAATGAATCATTAAAAGAGAAACATAAACATCCAAAATTAAATTGGAGATTTATTTTAATGAAGGAATTAGATTTCTTTAATGCAAGTTCATTACAATAAAATATCACATCAGGAAAAAAAGAGTTTGTGTGAGGTGACTGATGTGTTGCATGAATAAAGTGTCTCTTATCTGCCACTACATCTGAGCTCTCTATTACCTCTCTGGATTGTTGAGAGAGAACATTTTCATCTGATGAGATGACTTTTCGCTACCTCCACAAGTTAACCCTGATGAACTTGCAATTACATGTAACTTTTAAGTACGGGACAACAAATGAATGCCATCATCAATTTCGAATTCTATCAATCTGAAACCAGAAACATTTCTGAAAAGCTTTAATATAGAATTATGCAAAAAAGTTTTCCAGGATGGAATAAGGAAAACCACTCTTTTTAGCCACCTTGTAAGGCAGCTCCTTTGAAATCAAGCATGACTTTCAGGAAGCCTAATGACTTGATATGGGATTAAAACCAAACCAGTATATCTATTCCAGAAGTAACAGATTACTGTAGACAGCACTGTTTCAATACAGTTGTATCTCTTCAGTACAGTGTAGGGAACTGGTTTGTCTGAGTTAGAGTAGTTTGACTAGGGTCGGGAAGTAAGAGTTCTCCTTATGGAAACTGCCAATAAAGCTCGCCTTGTAGGCATGCAGAGATTTATAGCCATTGACGGGGATTTTGGGAAGATATGCAAATAAGTTTTCCAGGATGGGATAAGGAAAACCATGCTGCATTTAGCAACCTTTTACCTTACTCATCTGCAAAGTTTCACTTATTTGGAAAAAATTTTCAACTCTAAAAGGCTTTTTTTAAACCAAGGGACCTAAACCAAGGGAATTTTAGCCTTTACCATGTTTTACCAAGCAAATTTCCTAAAAAGTACAAAGAAACAAACACAAATTCCTTGCCCACCATTGTGTACTCTAGTTTACGTGAATTTACCACAAACATTAATATTTTCAGCTGGGGCGAACATAAAAATCATGGGTTCCACATTAAATGGTAGGTTTGCCCCCCCACCAAGAATTTTTTTTTTAATAAGATGAGCTATATATGAGCTATATATGATACTATGATCTTGCAGCACATATGACTTATTTCTCTTATATATTCTACTGACAAACCACTGCCTGTATATTTATTATGACCAATATTACTGTATCTGCAGCAAATATTATCATCCCCCCGCCCCTATTTTTCCATGGCTCCTCCTTTATAAACAGCCCCCTTCTTTATACATGGTCCACTTTTGAACTTCTCTAAACTCATGTCATTTAATTCAGGCAATAATAAAATAAAGGGCTTATCTCTGCAGCCAGATCTCCTGCTCAGTTGAGTGAGGAGGACACAGATGCACAATCTGTTGTAGTTTGCACCATCTATGAAAGGTCACGCCGCCGGCACTTTCTTCCACTCTATGGAATCTGCATCTTTAACATGCAGATAAAGTTTGTTTTTAGCTTTCCAGTACAGACTTCCCAATAACTTTTAGGGGCCCAGTTCTTGGAACGACTGATCTCTATTTGGTCCGAGGGACCCCTGGACCCCCTAGCAGATGTGCAGCATTCCTCCATAGATGGCATGCCAATGCTTTCAGCCAATATGGTTAAAGGGAAAGAAACAACTCTTCCATAACTTATGTAAACAACAGGATTCGAAGCAAGGCTCCGTTTTGATACAGATTAACTTATAAAAATGTTAAAAAGTGATTAGAAGTTTCATTTGTTTAAGCCTATAAACATATACCCAACGCTCAGATTTGTAGTAAAATAAATTTGTATTTTTTTGTGATAACATCAAATAACAGCTCACATCCATATGCCTGACGGCCACTCTGCATGCGGTTATTATATTGTTGTTCTCCAGATGTTACACTGCTATTGGCCATGGGCTGGCCTGTTTAAATATTATTTTCCGTTTCCCACACCCTGCAGCAGTCCGTTTATTTAGAAGGTCATCCTGTCCAAAACGTCAAATGAATGTGGACTGAAAATCAATGTTATCACAAATAAATAAAATGTATTTATCTGAAGATCTTAGTGCCGAGTTGCCCCTTTATGAAGCTACTAGCTGTAGCTTTCGGCATTGCCCGGGATAGTAAATAACTGCTCTTAGATATAACAAAATAGAAAAAAAAAATATTTTATCTGTCACAGCCTGTCTGTCTGTCCCTGTCACAGCCTGTCTGTCAGTCCCTGTCACAGCCTGTCTGTCAGTCCCTGTCTCAGCCTGTCTGTCAGTCCCTGTCTCAGCCTGTCTGTCAGTCCCTGTCTCAGCCTGTCTGTCAGTCCCTGTCTCAGCCTGTCTGTCAGTCAGTCAGTCCCTGTCGCAGCCTGTCTGTCAGTCAGTCCCTGTCGCAGCCTGTCTGTCAGTCAGTCCCTGTCACAGCCTGTCTGTCAGTCCCTGTCACAGCCTGTCTGTCAGTCAGTCCCTGTCACAGCCTGTCTGTCAGTCAGTCCCTGTCACAGCCTGTCTGTCAGTCAGTCCCTGTCACAGCCTGTCTGTCAGTCCCTGTCACAGCCTGTCTGTCAGTCCCTGTCACAGCCTGTCTGTCAGTCAGTCCCTGTCGCAGCCTGTCTGTCAGTCACTCCCTGTCGCAGCCTGTCTGTCAGTCAGTCCCTGTAGCAGCCTGTCTGTCAGTCAGTCCCTGTAGCAGCCTGTCTGTCAGTCAGTCCCTGTCGCAGCCTGTCTGTAAGTCCCTGTCACAGCCTGTCTGTCAGTCAGTCCCTGTCACAGCCTGTCTGTCAGTCAGTCCCTGTCACAGCCTGTCTGTCAGTCAGTCCCTGTCACAGCCTGTCTGTCAGTCAGTCCCTGTCACAGCCTGTCTGTCAGTCAGTCCCTGTCACAGCCTGTCTGTCAGTCAGTCCCTGTCACAGCCTGTCTGTCAGTCAGTCCCTGTCACAGCCTGTCTGTCAGTCAGTCCCTGTCACAGCCTGTCTGTCAGTCCCTGTCACAGCCTGTCTGTCAGTCAGTCCCTGTCACAGCCTGTCTGTCAGTCAGTCCCTGTCACAGCCTGTCTGTCAGTCAGTCCCTGTCACAGCCTGTCTGTCAGTCAGTCCCTGTCACAGCCTGTCTGTCAGTCCCTGTCACAGCCTGTCTGTCAGTCCCTGTCACAGCCTGTCTGTCAGTCAGTCCCTGTCAATGCCTGTCTTTCAGTTCCAGCCTGTCTCATTCCCTGTCACAGCCTGCCTGAAAGTCCCTATCACAGCCTGTCTGAGTCCCTGTCACAGCTTGTCTGTCTCTCTGTCTACATCCATCTTACCTCACACATAAGTATCTTATACTCATTGCCTATAGCAACCAATCAAAGCTCAGAGCTCATATTAATGACCTGTTACAGAATAGCAACAAATCACGGCCCAGCTTCCAACTTCAGCAGCTCCTGGCTCCTGTATATGGTGGTTAATAAGTGAATTTTGGAGAGCGCAAGGTCGAAATTTCATCACAAAACCAAGTCTATGACATTCCCTGAGTCACAGAGAGCAACTGTGCAAAATGTGGTGATTGTAAACGTGACGGTACAGATTCCTTTAGCAGACATACATACATACACACACACATATATATCCAGCTTTATATATTAGACTAGCTGTAACTCCTGGCATTGCCCGGGATAGTAAATAACCGCTCTTAGCTATACCAAAATAGAATGGGTTAACATATCTATCCATGGACTGTCTCAGACTGTCTCTTTCAGTGACTGTCTGCCTCTTGGCGGCAGTCTCTTTAAGTGACTGACTGTCTGAAAGCTCAACTTTAATTTTTGCACAACTGTTTGTAAAATTACAGCTGATCTGATTGATTTCCATAGGCAAGTGGAACAATTTTACCTCAGACATTTCTGATAAATCTCCCCCTATCTCTATATCACTATCCATCTTACCACACACATAAGTGTCTTACACTCATTGCCTATAGTAACCAATCACAGCTCGGAGCTCATATTAGTTACCAGTGGCAGAACGGCAGCCAATTACGCCTCAGCTTCCAACTGTCACAGCAGCAGCAGACAATAGCTCCTGTATATGGTGGTTAATAAGTGGATTTTGGAAAGCGGGGGGTGAAAATTTAGTGATTGTAAAAGCGACGGTACAGATTCCTTTAGCGGACATACATACATGCAAACTCAGGTAAAGGTTAAATAGTTGATTTATTATTGTTTGCATAGAAAGTCACAAACAATGCGTTTTGGGGTAAAGTACCACATTATCAAGTGCTGGTGCTGAGGGAGTTAAATCATATCCCTTTATGAAGCTATGGCAGGGTACCCTACTCTTACGCCACCTCTCCCAAAAATTGACTATTGAATTTAAATGTTTCCCCCAAAAAGATAACTTTTTTCTATTATTTGAAATATTGTTCTAAGCATATTAAAAGTGTTTAAAGAAACTGCACCCCACTTATGGGCTGTGTCGTGTATTAGAGCTCAATCTTCTCTTGGTAAATATTGACATTGGGGTCGATCCTACAATATAAAATCTACAGAATCAAAAGTGGATCTCATGGTTGATTCCTCCTTCCTGCCTCTTCCCTAATCTGTAACTTAATAATCCTGGAACCTAACCTAATTTGTTATAAACTTTATTTTAGTAATATGTCTATACTGGGGTGTGGTGTAGCCTTAGCTCCTAGTGCCTGTCCAGATTAGTACACGCCACAGTTGCCGCTGCAGTTAATTTACATATTACTAAAATAAAGATTTTAACAAGTTAGGTTATGTTCCAGGATTATTACATTACAGATTAGGGCAGAGGCAGGCAGGAGGAATCTACTATCAGATCTACTTCTGATTCCTGGTAGGTTTCCTTTAAGACTGGCATGCTGTGCTCCATTATTTGTGCACTGGAACCTACCTCTTAGCAACTCCAGCACAGCACCCATGCCCTGGAATTCACATGTGCCTGTGTTTTGCTAAATTTGGCTGACCAGGGTTTCCCCGACCCAGGCTAGCCTCGTTTCAAACCTCAACATGCCCACTTGCGATTGCTGCAAAGTGGGCAAAAAGTTGCAAATTCTACGGTGTATGCCAAAATCTGAGACTTTTGAAACATTTTTATGCCTTGTATGCCAAAAATGTGGTGCACGTTTTTATTATTTCCTCAAGTTCTCTATATAACAAGACCTTTTCTATGTACAACAATCAGTTTCAGGCTACAAAAAGAGAATCATGGCAAACCGCACAAATAATGTTCAACCAGTATAATTGTCTTTGTGATGATGCGCTTTTAGATTCCTTCTTTAATTTTATGGATCATTAGAAAGATTCATTAGCTTCTACTGTATTGTATTACAATAGGAAAACCTTTTAATGAAATATCATTTGCAATGCGTTATACTCTATATTACCTTTCGATCTGTTGATTTCCAAAAGAAAGTATCCTGGAGGAGGTGATCTGTTAAAATGTTAATTACAGAATTGAAAAGTGTAACATAAACCACAGAGTTTATAGAATCCTTGATATCATTTATAAGTGATGGTGTTACACAGGGCTGGCACCAGCACTGATTGTACTGGGGCAAGTCCCGGGGCCCAGAGCTGCAGGGGAAAGGGGGGGGCACATAAGGCTGTACATAAGGAATCCATGGGGATCGAAGGCGGCTGTACATAATGAATCCATAGGGCGGCGAACCTATGGCACGGGTGCCAGAGGTGGCACTTGGAGCCCTTTCTGTGGGCACCCAGGTCATCATTTAGGACTCAATACCTTCTCGTGCAGTCACAGGCAGCCCAGTACGTGTCTCGTTCATGCTATTTTAATGTGATAGAAGTGCAGGAGGATCAACGAGGTGCTGACAGAGCTAGATTATCATTGTAGACCCTTCTCCGGACCTGTGATTCATCCTGTTTAGGGACATTAGAGGGGAAACTACAATAATCTGAATTTCTCTTTCTTTCTACTGTATTGGTGTCTTCATGACGCCAATACATTTGAAATCTGTGAGTTACTTTAGTTACTTTAAATTGGCATTTGGCACAATGTGAAAAATATGGCTTTTGCTTGTTGATTCGGCACTCAGTCCCCAAAAGGTTCTCCATCCCTGCCATAGGGGATGAAGGTGTCTGTATGTAATATAACAATGAGGAGGCTTTGTTTAATATCCCAGGAGATGGTATATTATATAACTATGTGGAGGCTGTATATAGGATAACCATGACAGGGCTGTTTTGGATGAAAAACTAGGGAATATTTTAAGGAACAGGAGACTACCTTAGTTTCTGTATTTTTAACGCTGCCATGTAAGTTCACTGGAAAGGTATCCACTGAGACTCTGTCATCCAGAGGCCTACTGAAACCTGGACCCTGGGAATTCCTGTACCAATGGTGGAAAAAAAAAAAGTTCTAAATTTTCTAAATCATACACAGTTTTTGCTGTATTTTAGAGTAACATACTACATTTTCCCAAAATCCCATCTCAGCTGCTCAAGTAGTAATTGTCAGAATGCTGTGGATTTCCTTATGCTTTCAGTATTGTGGACATACATATGACTCTGCGTCTTCATCCTGCAGACACTGAACTAATAGCCAGTGTCTAGAGGTGTATTGTCTATTGGTGAAACATATTATTGTTTCATTATTGAGATTTTTAAGAAGCCTACTATTGGTTCCTTAATTAGACCATTCAAAAAAAGGGCAGAGCATTTTCAATAAGAATCCAGGGCTCCTCAGGATAGCAGTTGCCGGAGAACAGTCAAGTCATGGACACTAGCTGCAGGAGCCATGAAGTTTGCAAGGACAATAGATGCTGAAACCCATCCACAACCTTGCCCTTCAATGGGACATTAGGTAATTCTTTCCTGGGATGCTTGAAGGAAAGATTCCATGAAAAAGTCCAATGTATAGACCATCTAGAGCAGGGGTCTCAAACTCGCGGCCGGCGGGCCAACTGCGGCCCGCAGGACAATATTTTGCGGCCCCCACCTGGAAAAGCACCGCCCGCCGTGTATACATGGCGGCGGTCGGGTCGCGCTGCATGGAGAGGGCTCACGGGCTGAGCCCTCTCCATAGCCAGTAAGTCTTTGCTGCATATTGCAGCAAAGGCTTACCGGTAACACCCGCGATCGGTGCTAGCACCGATCGCGGGTGCTTTCACAGCGATGCGCTGCCATCTTACCTGGGATCGCCGCTCCCCGTGACGTCATCGGGGGGCGGCGATCCGTCTCCATGGTAGCTTCGGGTCTTCCAAAGACCCGAGGCTATTTCGTTTTAACCCCTTCATTACAATGTGCTGATAGTAATGATTGTAATGAATGAGGAGGAAAATCCCCATATACTGCCATACTGTAGTATGGCAGTATATGATAGGATCGATCAGACAACCTAGGGTTAAAGTACCCTAGGGAGTCTGAAAAATAGTATAAATAAAAATAAAAAAAAAGTTTAAATAAAAAAATTATAATAAAAAAACCTAAAATTTCAAATCACCCCCCTTTCCCTAGAACTGACATAAATATAAATAAACAGTAAGAATCATAAACACATCAGGTATCGACGCGTCTGAAAATGCCCGATCTATCAAAATATGATAACGGTTTTTCAATGCGTTTAACCCCGTTACGGAAAATAGCGCCCAAAGTCGAAAATGGCACTTTTTTGCCATTTTGAAAAATATAAAAAAATCTATAAAAAGTGATCAAAAGGTCGTACAGTCCTAAAAATTATATAATTGAACATATTATCAAATTTTTAAAGGTTTTAATTTTTGTAAATGTATGAAAACATTATAAAACCTATACAAATTTGGTATCCCCTTAATCGTACCGACCCAAAGAATAAAGTAGACATGTCATTTGGGGCGCTCAGTGAAAGACGTAATATCCAAGCCCACAAGAAAATGGCGCAAATGCATTTTCATTGCATTTGGAATTTTTTTCCCGCTTCCGAGTACATGGCATGTAATATTTAATACCATCACTGTTACGCAGAAAACAAGCCATCACACAGCTCTTTACGTGTAAAAATAAAAAAGTTATAGATTTTTGAAGGTGGGGAGTGAAAAATGGATATGAAAAAACAGGAAAGGGCCCGTAACCGGTTAATCCCCTTCCCTCCGGTACTTGAAGAAGATGAAGTCGCCGCTCTGAACGCACTTGGTGCAGGTCAGAGCGGCGACTTCATCTTCTTCGATGGGAGGGACACGGGGAGGCAAGTACCGGGTGGGGGGGGGGGGATGGAGTGTCCCTGACTGGGCTCAGTGCGGTAGGAGCTTGGGACCCCTGGGTGCATAGGACGCGTTCATAGAGAAAACACGTCTCCCAGCTTGGGGCTTTCCTTGCGCTGGGAGACGCCATGACATTTGAATCTGAATAATGATATTTTGTAAGCGCATTTTGTGTGGAAAACTTGATGCGGCCCAGCCTTACCCAGAATCCACCTCCAGCGGCCCCCAGGTAAATTGAGTTTGAGACCCCTGATCTAGAATAATTCTATGCAGGCTTCAGCAAGTGCTGTGCCTCCACCTTGTTGATCACTTTTGAGCTGTCATTAAAGGGGTATTCCCATCTGGACATTTAGATTTTATTTAACTAATCTCATCTCCCTTTTACATATATTTCTTCAATTGGATGCTATTTAAAAAAAATTATCCGTGTGAAAAGAATTTCCCATAAATGCAACCATATGGTCCCTTAGAATTGAAGAACAGCTGTCCTTGGACACGACCAGCGCTGCTGGAGAGATTGCACAAATTAAGAAATTTTTTTATCATATGAAATGTTACTGGATGTCCTATAGCTATCCTTAATAGCGCTTATCTGGTCAACGTTACCAAAGTACATGGGTGGTCATATCCAAGGACAACTCTCGTTTCTAAAGGACAACATGACTGCCTTTGTGCAAAGTTATCTTCATACAGGTACTTATTTTTTAATATCATTCAATTGCAGAACTGTATAGAAATGACAGATGGATGAAATTCAATATAAATTCCCAGATAAGAATACCTCTTTAAACATAAGTTTATTGGTTTTACCTGCACTCTATGTTTCCCAATTCCTTAATCACACCTCAAAACCAAGGGCCCTGACAACTGCCACTGGCCTGAGAGTAATACTAAAGGGAAAGATCTGGGGATCTAATTAACATCTGCTACACCTATAAAACCCCCTCATCACTGTGGCCCCCAGCATCCACCTCAAACATTGGGAACCATATTTATACCTAAAAAATCCTTAATGGGAGTAATAGCCAAATTTTATTTTGGATCGTAAACTAAACATTTCTGTTCTTAATGGATCTTCAGTGGATTACACATTAGTTATAGAGGTAGTTACCTGTTTTATATTAATAGAGCCCTATTTACAGTGCTGCTAATCTTATCCTGGACAAGCTTTTTGTATATATGTGACTTGTGAATTATAATTTAAGGACCTTTAGTGTTTTTTAAATAGAAACTACAATTCCTGACAGATTACAGTTTTACATTTATCTCTTGACACTATACTGTGTTCATGCTATAAATTGTTCAGCCGCATTGATACCAGCAAACTCATTGATAACAAGTTAGAAAAGTCATTGCAAAGTTACCAGAATTTTTCTCTTTTCATTCATTTGGAACGTTTTTATTTCTAAAATGTTTTCAAAGGGTAGAATTTGCTTTTTAAACATTCATCTGCATTCCTTATTTACAATAGACTTAGCAGGGAAGCTGTAGGGAATTTACATTCACCGTGGCTGCCTCGGGAGCCTCTCTACAAATTATAGACTGATGTTTACTGCAGTCTCTGTTTGCCTATGGGATACAGTTTGTTGGCGATGGACGGATGACAAATGAGCCACAGGCTAGTTAAATTCTATGTTCTAAATTTAGATTGAACCCATTTTATTAGGAATTTGCAGAACTTTGTGTTTCAAAAGTTTAAAGGAAATCTAACATCCAAATCCGACCAGATAAACCAGGGACACTTACTCAGAGATCCAGGCACTGTGACTGTGGTAATCCTTTATCTTTGTTGTCCATGGCCTCCTTCCTTCTAAAATCTATTACATTATGCTAATAATCCTCAAGGGCTATGGGGGTGTTAGCAGAGCCCCTCCATGTCTCCACTGATTCCATGCCTCCACTGTCTCCCTCTCCTCATATGCTCCCTCCACCCTCCCCCATTGCCTGTTATAATCTCACTTGCACAATGTAACAGTCCATGAAGAAGCAGCATAAAGGAGCTATGATAACACCCCCAGAACCATTCTGACTCATTAGTTCGAAAGTTGATGTTAGAAGGAGGGAGGCCATGGATAACCAATATAAGAAGATTACCACAGTTACCCTGCCTGGATCCATAAGTCTCTAGTTTATCAGGGTTGATTTTAATGGCATGGAATAACATGCACAATAATAATCAGGTTGTAGTTGGGCAAGTACTCTATATCAGATAGGTTGGGGTTCTTGGCAGCCCCAGTCAAGTTCTTGGCAGCCCAAGTATTGAAGGATGTCTACAAAATGCAGTGTTGTGGACCACCCTATAGTATAACTACATTTCTTACCTTCTGGTTCTTCTCTTGGTACTTCTTACTTGACACTTTGGGTACCACATGTGTAATTTGTTTTTTACTACTGTGTGTCTGTCTACTACAAATGAAGTGGTTGCTTTACCCAAAACTGCAGTTTATTTGCCCGTGGTATATAAATACATAAATGTAACTTCCTTGACAACCAATACCTGGGGAACATGACCTGGTTGCCCCCACCGAGCTATACTACAGGTGTCACCAGTTCTACCATAATGTAGTAGAACATCCTACTTAAACCCAGGCCCAGCCATCCTTATGGGAGTGAAAATAGCAAAAAGACCCTTTTACCTCCCCATCCAAGTCTATCATGTGTGAATGTAAATTAATTAATAATTGTGATAAGTGTATTTGAACACAGTTATTGCAATGTGTCTGTAATAACCTTTTGCCTTAGAATAAACATCCTACAACTCTCTGAATGGCAGCTGTAGCTGGACTCTGCAGGACACATCCCCCCACTAGACTATCTTTAGTATTAGCTTTACATAAAGGACTTATGTGGCATCATGTGTTCTCTTATGTCATCCATCATGTGTTTGTATATTGTGAGGGGCAGTCCCAGGATTTTACTATAAATTATAAACATGATTTGGATGCTCTGGGGGGAATGAGATGGAGCAGTGAGCAACATGTGTCACCTGTGTATCTGTCTCTATCCCCACCATCTCCCCAAAGGGGGGGGGGGGGTAGTTCTATTCTCCGTCTGTCTGTCTGTCTGTCAGTTTGTCTTATTCTTAAACCCACAGATAACTGGTCATAGCCATCACATGCTCCAAGCTTGGATTCTAAAACGCTCTTTGGTTTTTTTTTTTATTATTAACATAGATGCTATATGTCCTGCAGAAAAAGTTTCCCAACAACTTTCTTTATTTGTGAAATGATACTGAACTTTAAGCTTTTATTTGTACTGGTTATAAATTTTCCTAATAAAAAATGAAATAATGGTCTTTCCAAAACTAAATTGTATGCAAAATAGAGTGTACAGCTCCAACAGAAGACATTAAACTAGACGTTTAGTAAAAAGTTGTGTTTAGTACATACTGTATGGGCTGAATACATTCCCAGAGGTTGGTTTACAAACTGCTGATTATCACTAATCTCCTCCTTCACCATCTCTTTTCAGCTTCCCATGTAGCGTCCAATGCATTGTGGTAAATTATAAATTAGCTGCAATTTATGGATTAAAAATGCACAACCTCGTTTTACACCGACAGTACGTTCGCGCCAAACTGCGCACGTTCCAGGTAAACAACTACAACGCAGACGTTTAATCTGCAGGATGTGTGTTAATGTGAATCTTCTATACAATGTCCTTTTATAAATATTAAATGGCTACAAATTGCATTGCTTTCATTTCAGCAAGCAGCAGGAAAAGCATAAGCCGTGAGAAATTATGGCAGAATAACTTGTAAGAGACAAATAGTTTCCCAATGGGATAAAGTTTTATTCTATTCTATACTATTAAATGTTAAATATGAGGCTGATAACAAAAGCATAGTTATTAGAGATGAGCGAACACTAAAATGCTCGGGTACTCGTTATTCGAGACAAACTTTTCCCGATGCTCGAGTGCTCGTCTCGAATAACGAACCCCATTGAAGTCAATGGGAGACTCGAGCATTTTTCAAGGGGACCAAGGCTCTGCACAGGGAAGCTTGGCCAAACACCTGGGAACCTCAGAAAAGGATGGAAACACCACGGAAATGGACAGGAAACAGCAGGGGCAGCATGCATGGATGCCTCTGAGGCTGCTTAATCGCACCATTATGCCAAAATTATGGGCAACAGCATGGCCATGACAGAGTGACAGAATGAAGCTAGATAGCATGTAAAACATCCAATAATTGACCCTGACACTATAGGGGACGGCATGCAGAGGCAGCGGCAGCAGGCTAGAGAGTGGCATGGCGACATACCCTAATTGGACTCAGGCTTCAAACCAATGGGTGTCAGAGAGGAACCAAAGGAGGTGAGCAAGAAGCGCTCAAATAATATCGGTACATGATAAAAGTTTGCCAGTATATTTTGTGGATTACACAGCAGGGTGGCGACAAAGTTAACATGGAAGCCATGAAAACAACCCAAAATTCTGCCTGACACAGCTCGTTTGATAAGGGGACCATGTATGCTTACAGTTCATGCCAGTCGCTGCACTGGCTGCCAGTCTCCTTTCGAATACAGTTTAAAATAATAATAACCCTCATCCATAAAGCTCTGTATAATGCTGCACCCCCCTACCTCTCCTCTCTTATCTCAGTCTATCGCCCAACCCGTGCTCTTAGATCCGCCAGTGATCTTAGATTAACCTCTACCCTAGTGCGGACCTCCCACTCGCGTCTCCAAGACTTCTCTAGAGCTGCACCAATTCTATGGAATGCTCTGCTCCGGACTATCAGACTAATACCTAACCTCCAAAGTTTCAAACGTGCTCTTAAAACCCATTTCTTTAGGCAAGCCTATAACACTCATTAACTGCATGAAGTTTTAACTCTTCTACTAACCCGTCCTGTGTCGTCCTCCCATCTGTTATCCAGCAACCAACAGGCACCAGACTTCTCTGCAGTCCCATTCACCCTGGACCTGGTATATAAGATGACGGCTGAGTGGTTCAAGCGACAGCAATTCCATTTATTATATTTTTTTCTATTCCCTAAGAAGAATGGCTTGACCATTAAATATTCTTTTACCTCGTGTTACCCCATCATCTTCATAAACCGTAAGCTCTGGCGAGCAGGGACCTCACTCCTGTTGTTCCATACAAATGTTGTGCTCTGTTACATTACATTTGTATTTGTTTCCTATGATTTGTAAAGCGCTACAGAATATGATGACGCTATATAAATAAAGATTATTATTATTATTATTATGGAGGCAGTGAACTAGTAGTAGATTAAAGGTGCTGCAACTATGTTAGTTGGATCTTGGGATGGAGCTGGCGCTCTGCAGCCAGGCGAGCTTTTGCCAATCCAAGCCCCTGTCTCTAGGCTACTCCCCAAACAGCACTTCTAAGAACCTTTTGTATAAGATCAAGTGTAGTAGCGTTCTTATAAGTTTAGGATATGGCGGGTGAGGGGAATGTAAACAGATGCGCAAGAAGCGCTGAAATAATATCCCTAAATGGTAAAAGTTTGCAAGTATATTTTGTGGATTACACAGCAGGGTGGCGACAAAGTTAACAACTTTGATGTGGAATGCCCTGTAATAGCTCTTGGGCGGTGTGCCTTTTATCGCCTAGGCTCAGCAGTTTCAGCACCGCCTGCTGTCGCTTAGCGACGGCACTGCTGCTGTGCCTAGAGCTACCGACTGATGGCGCCATGCCCACGGATGGTAATTCGGAGGAGGAGGAGGTGGAGGAGGGGTGGGAGGAGGTATAGTAGGCCTTTGAGACCTGGACCGAGGTAGGCCCCGCAATTCTCTGCGTCGGCAGTATATGACCAGCCCCAGGGTCAGACTCGGTCCCAGCCTGCACCAAGTTAAGTGTAGTAGCGTTCTTATAAGTTTGGGATATGGCGGGTGAGGGGAATGTAAACAGATGCGCAAGAAGCGCATGATGCGCATGGAGCTGGCGCTCCGCTGCCAGGCGAGCTTTCGCCAATTCAAGCCCCTGTCTCTAGGCTACTCCCCAAACAGCACTTCTAAGAACCTTTTGTATAAGATCAAGTGTAGTAGCGTTCTTATAAGTTTAGGATATGCCGGGTGAGGGGAATGTAAACAGATGCGCAAGAAGCGCTGAAATAATATCCCTAAATGGTAAAAGTTTGCCAGTATATTTTGTGGATAACACAGCAGGGTGGCGACAAAGTTAACAACTTTGATGTGGAATCCATGAAAACAACCCAAATTTCTGCCTGACACACCTCGTTTGATAAAGGGACGATGTATGGAGGCAGCTATATGGACGACTTTTGGAGGTAGCAATGGAGACAACGTGTGGAGGCTGCTATGGAGACAATTTAATTTGGATAGTGTCTGTATGTGGCAGTCCCAAACATTTTTCAAACCAGAGGAGCAGGTAGGTGGCCCTGCAGTAAAATGGAATAGATTGAGTGCCTGTATGTGGCAGTCCCAAAAATGTTTCAAACCAGAGGAGCAGGTAGGTGGCCCTCCAGTAAAATGGAATAGATTGAGTGCCTGTATGTGGCAGTCCCAAAAATGTTTCAAACCAGAGGAGCAGGTAGGTGGCCCTGCAGTAAAATGGAATAGATTGAGTGCCTGTATGTGGCAGTCCCAAAAATGTTTCAAACCAGAGGAGCAGGTAGGTGGCCCTCCAGTAAAATGGAATAGATTGAGTGCCTGTATGTGGCAGTCCCAAAAATGTTTCAAACCAGAGGAGCAGGTAGGTGGCCCTGCAGTAAAATGGAATAGATTGAGTGCCTGTATGTGGCAGTCCCAAAAATTTTTCAAACCAGAGGAGCAGGTAGGTGGCCCTCCATTAAAATGGAATAGATTGAGTGCCTGTATGTGGCAGTCCCAAAAATGTTTCAAACCAGAGGAGCAGGTAGGTGGCCCTGCAGTAAAATGGAATAGATTGAGTGCCTGTATGTGGCAGTCCCAAAAATGTTTCAAACCAGAGGAGCAGGTAGGTGGCCCTCCAGTAAAATGGAATAGATTGAGTGCCTGTATGTGGCAGTCCCAAAAATGTTTCAAACCAGAGGAGCAGGTAGGTGGCCCTGCAGTAAAATGGAATAGATTGAGTGCCTGTATGTGGCAGTCCCAAAAATGTTTCAAACCAGAGGAGCAGGTAGGTGGCCCTCCAGTAAAATGGAATAGATTGAGTGCCTGTATGTGGCAGTCCCAAAAATGTTTCAAACCAGAGGAGCAGGTAGGTGGCCCTGCAGTAAAATGGAATAGATTGAGTGCCTGTATGTGGCAGTCCCAAAAATGTTTCAAACCAGAGGAGCAGGTAGGTGGCCCTCCAGTAAAATGGAATAGATTGAGTGCCTGTATGTGGCAGTCCCAAAAATGTTTCAAACCAGAGGAGCAGGTAGGTGGCCCTGCAGTAAAATGGAATAGATTGAGTGCCTGTATGTGGCAGTCCCAAACATTTTTCAAACCAGAGGAGCAGGTAGGTGGCCCTCCAGTAAAATGGAATAGATTGAGTGCCTGTATGTGGCAGTCCCAAAAATGTTTCAAACCAGAGGAGCAGGTAGGTGGCCCTGCAGTAAAATGGAATAGATTGAGTGCCTGTATGTGGCAGTCCCAAACATTTTTCAAACCAGAGGAGCAGGTAGGTGGCCCTCCAGTAAAATGGAATAGATTGAGTGCCTGTATGTGGCAGTCCCAAAAATGTTTCAAACCAGAGGAGCAGGTAGGTGGCCCTGCAGTAAAATGGAATAGATTGAGTGCCTGTATGTGGCACTCACAAAAATTGTTTCAAACAGAGGACCGGGTAGGTGGCCCTCCAGAAAAATTAAATGCATGAAGTACTATAGCAAGAGCCAGTGGGCCCTGTCAAAAAATAGCCATTTTCCTCTGCTTTACTGTACAAAGAGGAGGAGAAGGAGGAAAATGAGGAGGAGGAGGAGTGGATCAATTATTCAGGTTGAGCTTCCTTCACCTGGTGGAGATTGGAAATTCTGAGAAATCCAGCCTTTATTCATTTTAATAAGCGTCAGCCTGTCAGCGCTGTCAGTCGACAGGCGTGTACGCTTATCGGTGATGATGCCACCAGCTGCACTGAAAACCCGCTCGGACAAGACGCTAGCGGCAGGGCAGGCAAGAACCTCCAAGGCGTACAGCGCCAGTTCGTGCCACATGTCCAGCTTTGAAACCCAGTAGTTGTAGGGAGCTGTGTGATCATTTAGGACGATGGTATGGTCAGCTACGTACTCCCTCACCATCTTTCTGTAAAGATCAGCCCTACTCTGCCGAGACTGGGGACAGGTGACAGTGTCTTGCTGGGGTGACATAAAGCTGGCAAAAGCCTTGTAAAGCGTACCCTTGCCAGTGCTGGACAAGCTGCCTGCTCGCCTACTCTCCCTCGCTACTTGTCCCGCAGAACTACGCACTCTGCCGCTAGCGCTGTCAGAAGGGAAATACTGTTTCAGCTTGTGCACCAGGGCCTGCTGGTATTCATGCATTCTCACACTCCTTTCCTCTGCAGGGATGAGAGTGGAAAGATTTTGCTTGTACCGTGGGTCCAGGAGAGTGAACACCCAGTAATCGGTGCTGGAATAAATTCTTTGAACGCGAGGGTCACGGGATAGGCAGCCTAGCATGAAATCTGCCATATGCGCCAGAGTACCAACGCGTAAGAATTCACTCCCCTCACTGGCCTGACTGTCCATTTCCTCCTCCTCCAACTCCTCCAACTCCTCTTCTTCTGCCCATACACGCTGAACAGTAAAGGACTCAACAATGGTCCCCTCTTGTGTCTCGCCAACATTCTCCTCCTCTTCCTCCTCATCCTCCTCCACCTCCACCTCCTCCGATATGCGCTGAGAAACAGACCTGAGGGTGCTTTGGCTATCAACAAGGGAATATTCTTCCCCTGTCTCTTGTGACGAGCGCAAAGCTTCCGACTTCATGCTGACCAGAGAGTTTTTCAACAGGCCAAGCAGCGGGATGGTGAGGCTGATGATGGCGGCATCGCCACTGACCATCTGTGTTGACTCCTCAAAGTTACTCAGCACCTGACAGATATCAGACATCCACGTCCACTCCTCATTGTAGACTTGAGGAAGCTGACTGACCTGACTACCAGTTCTGGTGGAAGTTGACATCTGGCAGTCTACAATCGCTCTGCGCTGCTGGTAAACTCTGGATAACATGGTCAGTGTTGAATTCCACCTCGTGGGCACGTCGCACAACAGTCGGTGAGCGGGCAGTTGGAGGCGGCGCTGTGCTGCCCTGAGAGTGGCAGCATCTGGGCTGGACTTCCTGAAATGCGCACAGATGCGGCGCACCTTCGTGAGCAAATCAGACAGATTGGGGTATGTCTTGAGGAAACGCTGAACTATCAGATTTAACACATGGGCCAGGCATGGCACATGTGTCAGTCTGCCGAGTTGCAGAGCCGCCACCAGGTTACGGCCGTTGTCACACACAACCATTCCCGGCTTGAGGTTCAGCGGTGCCAGCCACAGATCAGTCTGCGCCGTGATGCCCTGTAATAGCTCTTGGGCGGTGTGCCTTTTGTCGCCTAGGCTCAGCAGTTTGAGCACCGCCTGCTGTCGCTTAGCGACGGCACTGCTGCTGTGCCTAGAGCTACCGACTGATGGCGCCGTGCCCACGGATGGTAGTTCGGAGGAGGAGGTGGAGGAGGGGTGGGAGGAGGAGGAGGCATAGTAGGCCTGAAACACCTGGACCGAGGTAGGCCCCGCAATCCTCGGCGTCGGCAGTATATGAGCAGCCCCAGGGTCAGACTCGGTCCCAGCCTCCACCAAGTTAACCCAATGTGCCGTCAGAGATATATAGTGGCCCTGCCCGGCAGCACTCGTCCACGTGTCCGTGGTCAGGTGGACCTTGTCAGAAACGGCGTTGGTCAGGGCACGGATTATGTTGTCTGACACGTGCTGGTGCAGGGCTGGGACGGCACATCGGGAAAAGTAGTGGCGGCTGGGGACCGAATACCGAGGGGCGGCCGCCGCCATGAGGCTGCGAAAGGCCTCGGTCTCTACTAGCCTATAGGGCAGCATCTCCAGGCTTAGCAATCTGGAAATGTGCACATTAAGGGCTTGGGCGTGCGGGTGGGTTGCACTATATTTGCGTTTCCGCTCCAGCGTCTGGGGTATGGAGAGCTGAACGCTGGTGGATGCTGTGGAGGATCGTGGAGGCGACGATGGGGTTTTTGTGGCAGGGTCCTGGGCAGGGGGCTGACTAGCAGCTGACACAGGGGAAGGAGCAGTGGTGTGCACGGCCGGAGGTGAACGGGCTTGTTGCCACTGAGTGGGGTGTTTAGCATTCATATGCCTGCGCATACTGGTGGTAGTTAAGCTAGTAGTGGTGGAACCCCTGCTGAGCCTGGTTTGGCAAATGTTGCACACCACAGTCTGTCGGTCATCCGGTGTTTCCTTAAAGAACCTCCAGACTTCTGAAGATCTAGCCCTCGCCGCAAGAGCCCTCGCCACGGGAGCTTCACTAGTTGACACATTTGGCGCTGATGCACCAGCTCTGGCCCTGCCTCTCCGTCTGGCCCCACCACTGCCTCTTCCAACCTGTTCTGGTCGAGGACTCTCCTCCGTCTCAGAAGCACTGTGTTCACCCGGCCTCTCAACCCAGCTTGGGTCTGTCACCTCATCATCCTCCGATCCCTCAGTCTGCTCCCCCCTCGGACTTCCGGCCCTGACAACAACTTCCCCACTGTCTGACAACCGTGTCTCCTCATCGTCGGACACCTCTTTACACACTTCCACTACGTCAAGAAGGTCATCATCACCCACAGACTGTGACTGGTGGAAAACCTGGGCATCGGAAAATAGCTCAGCAGCAACCGGACAAGTGGTTTGTGACTGTGGGAAGGGTCCAGAAAACAGTTCCTCAGAGTATGCCGGTTCAAATGCCAAATTTTCCTGGGAGGGGGCAGACTGGGGGGGAGGAGGCTGAGGTGCAGGAGCTGGAGGAGTGGCGATTTCGGTGACATGGGTGGACTGCGTGGAAGACTGACTGGCGGTGGACAAATTGCTCGAAGCATTGTCAGCAATCCACGACATCACCTGTTCGCACTGTTCTGGCCTCAACAGTGCTCTACCACGAGTCCCAGTAACTTCAGACATGAACCTAGGGAGTGTAGCTCTGCGGCGTTCCCCTGCTCCCTCATCAGCGGGTGGTGTCTCACCCCGCCCAGGACCACGGCCTCTGACCCCTGCAGTAGTTGGACGCCCACGTCCCCGCCCTCGTCCTCTACCCCTAGCCCTCGGGTTAAACATTTTTAAAATGAGAGTTATAACTTTATTTTTTTTTTAACTTTTTTTTGTTTTTTTTTGTTTTTTGTTTTTTTTTGTGTTTTTTGTTTTTTTTTGAGTTTTTAAAACCAAACAATGCTATCCTATTGCTATGGCTATTTTCTAGCCAAGTATCAAAGCACACTACTATGCCAGATGAGATGACACTGAGTTAGTGCCTAATTGAAATCCAACCCCTACTAAATTTTCCCACTTCGGTCTATGCTATGGATATGTGCGTCACTAAGCGCAGAACACAGCGGTCGCAAGTCTCACTACAAATTGCTCAGAATTGGCTAGTACATGCACTGCAGAAAGTACAGCCACCAGCAGATCAACCAGAAATCAAATATATAGAACGCTACTGTAGGCGTAAGTAAGCTCTTTGTATTCTCCTATGGCTATTTTCTAGCCAAGTATCAAAGCACACTACTATGCCAGATGAGATGACACTGAGTTAGTGCCTAATTGAAATCCAACCCCTACTAAATTTTCCCACTTCGGTCTTTGCTATGGATATGTGCGTCACTAAGCGCAGAACACAGCGGTCGCAAGTCTCACTACAAATTGCTCAGAATTGGCTAGTACATGCACTGCAGAAAGTACAGCCACCAGCAGATCAACCAGAAATCAAATATATAGAACGCTACTGTATGCGTAAGTAAGCTCTTTGTATTCTCCTATGGCTATTTTCTAGCCAAGTATCAAAGCACACTACTATGCCAGATGAGATGACACTGAGTTAGTGCCTAATTGAAATCCAACCCCTACTAAATTTTCCCACTTCGGTCTTTGCTATGGATATGTGCGTCACTAAGCGCAGAACACAGCGGTCGCAAGTCTCACTACAAATTGCTCAGAATTGGCTAGTACATGCACTGCAGAAAGTACAGCCACCAGCAGATCAACCAGAAATCAAATATATAGAACGCTACTGTATGCGTAAGTAAGCTCTTTGTATTCTCCTATGGCTATTTTCTAGCCAAGTATCAAAGCACACTACTATGCCAGATGAGATGACACTGAGTTAGTGCCTAATTGAAATCCAACCCCTACTAAATTTTCCCACTTCGGTCTTTGCTATGGATATGTGTGCCACTAAGAGCTAAACACAACGGTAGCAAGTCCCCCTGCTAATTCCTCACAAAATGGTACTAGATGCAAATTAAAACAAAAAAAGTAGAACGTTATTGTAGCCCTAAGAAGGGCTGTTGGGTTCTTTGAGAATCACTCCTGCCTAACAGTAAGCTAATAGAACACCCTAACGCTTTCCCTGACCAGCAGCAGCTCTCTCCCTAGCGGCATCCAGACACAGAATGATCCGAGCAGCGCGGGCAGCGGCTAGTCTATCCCAGGGTCACCTGATCTGGCCAGCCAACCACTGCTATCGACGTGTAAGGGTACCACGTCATGCTGGGTGGAGTGCAGAGTCTCCTGGCTTGTGATTGGCTCTGTTTCTGGCCGCCAAAAAGCAAAACGGCGGGAGCTGCCATTTTCTCGAGCGGGCGAAGTATTCGTCCGAGCAACGAGCAGTTTCGAGTACCCTAATGCTCGACCGAGCATCAAGCTCGGACGAGCATGTTCGCTCATCTCTAATAGTTATGTTCATGGTTTTACAATATCTTATATGATGCGCAGTAAAATGTATTGTATGGCATCACATTGGTGAATAAGCTATTATGTTCTTTTGTTGGCATGTCATTCAATGTAGATACTATTGTATTAACATCTTACCAACATGTGATGTATCTGTACATCACATGTCTGTTAAGGATGTATGGGCTCACACAGGGATGTAACTAGGAGAGGTGGGGTCCCATCGCAGATTTCATAATGGGGCCTCTTACTCCCTCAGAAAGAGGGATACTCAGGCATTTGTATACTCAGGCATTTATGCTTTATACACTTACACAGACCTGTCCCAGTACCTGCTGACCACATAGGGTACAAGGCAGGTATTAGAGATGAGAGATTCCTATTCCTGTTGCACTGCGGGTCCCATAGCAGCAAATGTATCAAGTCAGATACCAGGGCCCCCTGACACTGCGGGCCCCATATCAGCTGCTATGACTGCTACCGCTCACAGCCTGAGCTGGCTTCATTTATAGCAGGTGTTAGCTACATTATGCAGCTCACACCAGCGGCTCACACCTGAAATTGGTACTGACACCGATCACAGGTGTTAACTCCTTCAGTGTTACCATCAAACGTACTGCAGACACTTAGTTAACAGCGCCACATGAACACCTACATCTTAGATATGGCTTTGACGTCATCAGAGGGAACTGACCAGTTGATATGACAGACAGGAACCTTAGAAACGGTTCTGTATCCGTCATAACAGGACCTGTAATGGAGCCTGCTCTTAGCAGATATAGTAATTTTACAATATACTGTAGCAATACAGTATATTTTATAAGCAATCAGACCCCCTAGGATTCAAGTACCCTATGTGGTCTAGAAAATTGTTTAAAAAACATAGTATGCAGCACTGGGAACTGCTGCAATAGCCCTTCTGGCTCTTTAGCATAATTTTAAAGGTTGATTTTAGAAGGAAGGAGCCCATGGATAACACACTTAAGAAGACTACCACAGTCACAGTGCCTGGATCTATGAGTAGTTGCCCATGGTTTATCATTGCTTGATTTTGAGGTAGAGTTCCTTTAACAGCTATATTATTTCCTGTACTTAGCTCCCCCTAGTGGTGGCAGCACAAAGGTCTTTCTCTAGGGCACAACGATAACATATTGGACAGGTTTCCTGATCCTCACCAATTAAGGTATGTTTTGACCAAATTCATTAAAGTGTATTGATTATTAGCATTATCATTATAATTATTATTATCATGTTTATTATAGAAAAACTTATTGTAATGATAGTGAAGGAAAACATAAAATGTACACAATGTACACAATAGGAAACACACTCTGTAGAAAAATCTCAGTCTGTTGCTTTTAATTGAATTATTATTTTGATATGTTTTACTGTTTGCTCTAAATTTAGTTCTAAACTCTTCCTTTCTAAGTCACATAATCTGTAACCAAGTCAAAGTGACACAATCCCATTTGATGCCATTAACTTTCTGTATGACTTTGTAACCCGCACTTTCCCTAGATAACATCCCCTCCAGGCGCGTCTCGCGCGGACAACATCAATAGCCATATATTATCTGTAATCTATTTGGAGTCTCATGTCGCAGTATTTCTTGTCTTCTAATACAAGGAGCTGAAATCAAAGGCAATGAGATGGTTTTTATCTCAGATAAAAGTATCTTAAAAATGTGGCTCTAATACAGCTGTGTTAATAGCACAGCGAGGACTGCATTGTGATGTAGCATGATGGTATGGTCTTATAAATCATGTTATTGAGGAAGATGCTGTAAATATGTATAAATATGTATATCATGTACAGCATTCTCTGCAAATAATGTTTTCTGGACTTCCTACTCCATCTAGAGCCGCATCATCCCCAGTAACACAGCTACATACAGCCGCCTCATCCCCTGTAACACAGCTACATACAGTCACCTCGCCCCCAGTAACACAGCTACATACAGCCGCCTCGTCCCCAGTAACACAGCTACATACAGCCGCCTCGTCCCCAGTAACACAGCTACATACAGTCACCTCGCCCCCAGTAACACAGCTACATACAGCCGCCTCGTCCCCAGTAACACAGCTACATACAGCTGCCTCATCACCAGTAACACAGCTACATACAGCCGCCTCGTCCCCAGTAACACAGCTACATACAGCCGCTTCATCCCCTGTAACACAGCTACATACAGCCGCCTCATCCCCAGTTACACAGCTACATACAGCCGCCTCGTCCCCAGTAACACAGCTACATACAGCCACCTCATCACCAGTAACACAGCTACATACAGCCGCCTCATCCCCAGTAACACAGCTACATACAGCCGCCTCGTCCCCAGTAACACAGCTACATACAGCCGCCTCGTCCCCAGTAACACAGCTACATACAGCTGCCTCATCACCAGTAACACAGCTACATACCGCCGCCTCGTCCCCAGTAACACAGCTACATACAGCCGCCTCACCCCCAGTAACACAGCTACATACAGCCGCTTCATCCCCTGTAACACAGCTACATACAGCCGCCTCATCCCCAGTTACACAGCTACATACAGCCGCCTCGTCCCCAGTAACACAGCTACATACAGCCACCTCGTCCCCTGTAACACAGCTACATACAGCCGCCTCACCCCTAGTAACACAGCTACATACAGCCGCCTCATCCCCAGTAACACAGCTACATACAGCCGCCTTGGCCCCAGTAACAGAGCTACATACAGCCGCCTCATCCTCAGTAACACAGCCGCCTCACCCCCAGTAACACAGATACACACAGCCGCCTCGACCCCAGTAACACATCTTTATATAAACCTTCACCCCTACCAGATATGCAGTCCCATTTAACACACACCTCAGCCCGCACCAGACACCCAGTCCTGCAGTTTATACAATTACACACATTTATATACTGATATATACACACATAAAGTTCTACACTGGTATGCTTGCACCCATATATATACAGGTATGCACACACATTTATGTATCCATATACATTTATACACTAATACACAGAGTATACACAAACTCATAAAGTATATACACACATACGGTATATATACATCACACACATATACACTGACCATATATACACATACATGCAGTATAAAAACACCATATACACACAGAATATACACACATACAGCAAATACACACACATTCAGTATATACAGCATTTTCACACACATACGGGAAATACACACACACACACATTCAGTACACAGAGCATATACATATATACCACATACACAACATATAAACATAATCATAAATATTTAAATGTGCACATATATATGCTTATACAAATATATGCGTGTATAAATACAGTATATGCAACTATACACATTATATACATATAAATACAGTATATACACATTATATACACAGTAGATGCATGTATACACATATACACAGTATATACACATTATATACACAGTAGATGCATATATACACATATACACAGTATATACACATATATACAGTAGATGCATGTATACACATATACACAGTATATACACATTATATACACAGTAGATGCATGTATACACATATACACAGTATATATACAGTAGATGCATGTATACACATATACACAGTATATACACATTATATACACAGTAGATGCATATATACACATATACACAGTATTTACACATTATATATACAGTAGATGCATGTATACACATATACAAAGTATATACACATTATATACACAGTAGATGCATGTATACACATATACACAGTATATACACATTATATACACAGTAGATGCATGTATACACAGATACACAGTATATACACATTATATACACAGTAGATGCATATAGACACATATACACAGTATATACACAGTTACACATATATACAGTATATACACAGTATATACACAGTTACACATATATACAGTATATACACAATATATACAGTATATACACACAGTATATATACTGTATATACATATATTCACTGTATATACATATATACACAGAATATACATCATATATACACAGATAAATACATACTGTATGTAATGTATATACTTACCCTTTTATGGTGACCGGCTGTGGCGTCAGGCTGGTGTTGGGGGGGTCTGTCGATTGCTTGTTCCGACAGGAGGGGGGATTATACGGGCGGAGGGGGTGTTTGGTCGGAGGACGGCAGCCTCTTCGCGCGGGGGGGGGGGATCGCGGAGAACACCTGCTTCTTCGGGCGGGGGGTGGGGGGATCGCGGAGGACAGCTGCTTCTTCAGGCGGGGGGGGATCGCGGAGGACAACTGCTTCTTCGGGCGGGGGGGGATAGCGGAGGACAGCTGCTTCTTCGGGCGGGGGGGGGATCGCGGAGGACAGCTGTTTCTTCGGGCGGGGGGAGCGGGGACGGCTGATTGTTCGGCGCGGGCGGGGAGTAGCGGAGGACGGCTGCTTTTTCGGGCGGCGAGGGGGATGGAGCGGAGCGCAGCTTCTTGTTCGGGCGTGGGGGGGAGCAGCGGAGGACGGCTGCTTGTTCGGCGCGGGCGGGGGGTAGCGGAGGACGGCTGCTTCTTCGGGCGGCGAGGGGGACGGAGCGGAGCGCAGCTTCTTGTTCGGGCGTGGGGGGGAGCAGCGGAGGACGGCTGCTTGTTCGGGCAGGGCAGGAGGGAGCGCGAACGGGGTTGGAGCGGGTGGGGGCGCCGGGCCATGCAGCAGGATGGGCGGGCGGGGAGGCGGGTACCTGTGCCAGGGGGCCGACAGCTCGGCCATGCAGCTGAAGGGCGGGCGGGGAGGCGGTAACTTGTGCCGGAGTCGGGCAGACGGCTCAGGCAGGTGGCGGCTGAGGAGGAAGGGCCCGGGGGGGCGCGATCTGGTGGGGGCCCCCTGGGAGGGCAAGATGGTGGGGGCCTATAATCCGGCCCTGTGTATACAAGCAATATACACTACTTTGCAAGAAGGAGGAATATGCTGCTCTACAGCAGACTCCAAAATAAAGTCGCCAATGACAGCCATGGGAGTCTTTCAGAGGTTGTTTGCTGTCATATCAACCAATTAGCACTCTCTAATGAATGTGGAAACATCTTCCACATGGGTTTGACTGTGGCATCAAACATGTTAACTGTGGTGATCACTGCCAGTGAATGATTTCATCACACATATCACTTTACACAACATACAATTTTGTCCACCCTTACCATGGTGTGCAGACCACTTGGGCAAATACATAAACATGCTGTTATAAGGGAACGGTTCCCAGGATTGTGGTGTAGGATTACATAATGTTTAGTATCTAAACCCATAAGTCGAAATGTGAGGAACACTTAAGAATCCTACATAACCTAAACACTCTAACATGGTCTTCGCCATCTTGAGGTTGGTCTCCCATCAAGACATCTGGAAGACTACTGGTTGGTAACTGCAATGAGCTTTGCAAGAATCAGGTCCTGATGATATTTGTGCCCAAGTGCATTCAGAGCAGCAGACAATTCCTCATCGAATTATTAACATCCTCAATTATAACATGTAAAGGTGTGAATGTGAGTGCGCATTACTCTGTGGAGTAGCTGTTGGTCTACCACAGGAGAAGAACGGAAATCCAGTACGGCAGTTGTCCTAAAATGGTTGTTTCTCTATTTCATCAAGTTAAAATCCATATAACTGCATTTCGGATTTTGATCTAGTACTTGTTATAAATACGGACAAGTTTAAAGTCTGAAACGCATGGATTTTAACGTCTTGAAGTAAAGAAATGACAATTTTAGAAGATTACTGCAGTGCTATATTACTGTTCTTTTCCTATACAAGAGACATCTTGCATTACAACAAAAAATTAAGTAAACTGGTCATTTTATTCCATACACTTAGGAATATTATTAGCCAAAAAAGGTAATGAAGGTGACATTAGGACACTTTAATTTTCCATTTAGGGACATTTTAAAGCAGGACTTTGATATCATAATCGTAAAATATTCTCACACTTACTGTATTTTGAGTAAAATGAGTGAAAGAGTTAATAATATTTTTCATTCTGCTGAAAAATATTTTCTATAAATGATGTCATGTGAGAAACTTCCATGCAGCAATGGAATAACTGGATTATAAAATATCCTAAGCAGCACTTTGCTAGCTGCTTAATAACCTGTATTACAGATGGAAGATTAAGAGGATTTTACAAGTTATCTCTGTTGGCTATTAACCTTCCGCAAAAAATAAGCATGGCACATCTGAAAACAAGAGAAGAAACATTTATGTAAAGCTTCACTTGAATATGAAATGCATATACCACAAAATAGTTCTACTGCAGATGCTATATCCACAGACATTACTACGATTGGCACATCCAAGGTAGCAGCTGGCAAATATCTACTCTAATTCAGCAAAATCTTGGAGGGGGTCTCACAGCAGTTTTGACCATACAGAGTTAGGTTTTGTCCCTGGAGATTATTGAAACCAAACCTTTGTGTATGTTGTTAGTAAAAGCAGGACTGTGAAAAATGCATTTATGTTCTAGGAATGTAGCTCAACTTGGAACATCAGGTTACACTCCTCTTGAGGATCTCATCACTGAACAAAACACAACCCCTCTCATCTTCTCTGTATCAGGCTTCTGGTTAAATATTACAGCACAGAGAATGGAGAGCAATTTGACACAGGATATAAATGTATGCTTCACAGTCCTGCTGCTACACACAAAATTATGGTTACAGAGATCTCCACAGATGCTACCAGAACTACAGCTCTCTAAAGACTTGTATGGTCAAAACCTTGTATGGTCAAAATTTTAGGTGGACTCCCTTTAATTAAACAGTGACAAAAAATCTTAAGTAGTGCTGGTTAACATGACTGGCTTAACCCATTTACCAGCTTTGATAACTAAGTGAGTAGAGGGAACCATCCATTTTCTGTGATAACTAAATTATTTACTAACTTTTAGTCATGTCAACCACTGCTGCATTTGTAAATTTAATTCATCTGCCATATACATACATTTCTTCAATTGGTTGTTATAAAAATGTACCTATGTGAGGATGATTCCCCATAAGTGTAACCATGATGTCCTTTAGAAACAATATTGTTGTCTCCCACTTCTGCTGGAATCATCATTCTGGAGAATAGCTCCCATCCCTTGCATGAGACTGTGGTGGCATTGGGGAGCACATTCAGTGACCGACTGCTTCACCCTAAATGTGAGAGGGAGCGTTATCGTAAGTCATTCCTCCCCGCTGCCATCAGGCTGGTCAACAAACAAGGCCCAAACAGAAGTAACCTGCACCCCCACCTAACCAGTCCCTGCAAGTCCCATCCACAGACTAAACATCAAACTGCCGATCATTGCTTGTCTCTTTTTTATCTTTTTAGCCCCCTTTTCTTTTTGTTCATTTATCCCTAATATTATTGTTGTCATAGTTTGTACTTCACTCTCTGTACCCTCTCCGCTGCTGTAACGCTGTGAATTTCCCCACTGTGGAGCTAATAAAGGATTATCTTATCTTATTGCTTAAAGAAACAAGTCTTTTATTAATATGAAATGTCCAGGGGCTTACAGCAAGTCCCACAGCCAACTTGTGATAATCTGAATCTTGGTGCTCAGGCAGGGCTCAATAGCGCATGTGTGGCCATCTCTAACAGGGCGAAAACTGGTCATATCCAAGGACAGCTATCTCGTTTCTAAGGTACATTTTTTTTAAATAAAATGCAACTGAAGACATGTATATAAATGGCTGATTAATTAAATTAGATGTGAATTTCCAGATAGAAATATACCTTTAGATCAATATTGTTTCATATATTGGTACAGTATATATCTTCTATACCATGCCATAGCCATGACAGGCATTCAACTCTTGTACTTGGTGCAAACATTTACTTCCTTAGCTTTCCTCTTGGTTGGCCATGCCCAGGTACAGTGGGGCAAATTTACTTACATTCCTGCTAGAGTTCACTGCATTGTCCGACCATAATGCACTAAGATCGTGCAGCTGATATCGTGCATATGTCACTTCCCCACTCAGGTCCGACAGAGTTCACCATCTTTTTAGTGGTGCATGTAAATGCTTGGGCTTGGGACACAATTTGTTAAGTTAAATCCTGCGCTCAGTCCAAATCAGTCAGATTGTCCTACGGCACGCCCCCTAAATTGTGTCGCATAGAAGCCAGTGCAGCTGCACCACAAAAGGATTGCACCACAAAAGGATTGCGTGCACCAAAATCCCAGTGAAGAAACCTGTCAAATACCTGTGCAAGCCGTGCAATCCCCAAAAAAGGTGCAAAGTCCAGCAAAAGTGAGTAGCGCGACCCTTAGTAAATCAACTGGAGATCAAAACTTTGGAACAATGTATGTTCACTTGATTTGTTCAGAAATAATGTAATCTACATTCATCAACATTTGATAATTTTTTTTTTTGTTTTACAAAATTACCAAAAATTATCAACATAAAACCTTTATTTTTCCCCAAAAATGTGATGATCATAATTAGAAAACAGAAATGACTGTAGCACACCGATCAGTAGGAAGCCTTCGCTTTGAATTCAGCACATCTGCGGCAACTGCTATGGTGTGATTTTGGTCCACTTTTCTTCTAGTCTTCATAGTTCTTTGACTGTTGTGAGTTTCTTGATCATTACTTTGTTATCAAGGATTTCCCTGATTTTTTTTTTTTTATCTGTATAGTTCAGGACCCTGGGCAGCCATTTCATTGTCTCAATGTTTTCTGTTTCAAGGCATTGCTTTAACCATTTTGCTGTGGGACAGGGGTCGTCGTTTGGCAAAAAAAATTGCTGGCTGATTGAGTGACAAACACAGGGAAGTGACAAGAGAGGTCCAAATCCTTCCGCAGAAAACAATTCCCAAACCATGACTTCCTCCACCATTTCTTTACACACTTTGGATCCAGTCTTTCTTCAGTTTGCCAGCCAACATAATGGGGCACATTTACTAAGGTCCTTGGGGCCAGTTTTCTGGCAAACATTGCGCATTATTTTATGGGAAAACTGCTAGCATATGTATTTAAGAAAGTTCCTCGCCACATATGTGTTGAGGCTCCCCTATTTTTCACGCAACACAAATTTTGTCACAGAAATGGGCGTTCCGGCACTCAGTTGGATCACATGTTAAAGCTGCAGAAAAAAAAAATTGGTGCTCTCTGATGCAGTGCAGGGAGGACCAGATTCATGAAGAATGAGCGCCACAGATTATGAATCTGGCACCCTCTGCACACTACACAGGCAAACTGCACATATTGGAGCACATTAACTTACCTGGTCCCTGCGCGATCCCCGAGGTGCGTTGTCTGGCGAGGAAGAAGTCTTCTGCAATTCAACAAGATTGTGCGCCTGAGATCCTGCATGTGTTGCTTCCCCGCTCAGGTTCGCCGGAGTTCACCTTCTTCTTCCCGGTGTATGTGAGTGCATGTCTTGCAACACAATTTGACTTGTTAAATCCTGCACGTTGTCCGAATCCGTCGGATCGTCCGTCGGCCCACCTCCTGATTTGTGTCTCTTGAAAGCCGGCACGATTGTGACACAATGCGATCGCTTGCAACACAATCCCCGGTGTCATCCACAAAAACCCGACAGAAATGGGGCCGTGGGACCTTAGTAAATAAGCCCCAGTGTATCTGGAACCACCATCAGAAAGATACGGTGGAATATAGAAAAAATTTAGAATAAAAGACAAACATTCAGGCTTCTTCTGATCCCGGTCAAGGAAACATCTAGATGAAACCTAGAGGAATTCAACACACCGACACTGTACTACTTACTATTATGATCATCTACACACAGTGCCATATTTGGATTTGATATGGATTATTGAACCCAATCCTAATTTTGTGCTTGGTACGTAGTGAAGTGTTGCATAATTTGTCGTCACAGAGCTGTTCAGACGATAGTTTTGTTTTGGCGCAGATATAATATTTCATTTTATTTCTCTGGATTGGCACACATTGGGGAAGATTTACTTACCCGATCCATTCGCGTTCCAGTGGTGCGTTCTGTGTGGAGGATTCGGGTCTTCTGGCGATTCACTAAGGCAGTTCCCCCGATGTCAGCTAGGTGTCGCTGGTGCGCTGAAGTTCATCGGAATGCTCTGGAGTTAACCAAGCCTGTCAAGCGAAACTTTTTTTTTAAATGCGGCGATTTTTCCGAATACATTGGGTTTTCGTACGGCCAGGCGCCCCGATTTACATCACGTGCATGCCGGCGCCGAAGTGCCCCAATCGCGTGCGCCAAAACCCCGGGGCAATTCAGGAAAAATTGCCGCAAAACAGAAAAATTCGGGTAACCCGCCATAAACCGCGATTCGGCCCCTTATTAAATGACCCCCATTATCTTTGTACTATTTGTATCTGGGTGCAGGTCACCTGGTAACACTAGCTGCTACCGCTAGACATTTGTTATTGCGCCAAAGGTTGTAGCAGATCTACAAAACACTCCCTATTAAATAAACATAGACAATAAAGCAGTGAGAGAATACATGAGAACAAACAAACTTCACAGAATCTCTCACCACAGTAAAAAAGGCAAAAGCTGCAGATACAACAATACCTAACAAATACTGAATGACAAAAGCAGCCTTAAATGGAGCCCAGGCACGCCTGATAGGATAATACAAATTAACACAGTTGAGAACTAAAAACAACAGCAGGTAATGCAGAAACACCAGCAAGGAGAAGACAGGTATGAAACAATTAGGCTACATAGCAAAGTGGTAGAGAACTGAATAGTAAGGCCAAAGGACACTGGATCAAATCCTGACAGCTTTAGAATATGTACAGTTTATGAAATTAGATTTATACCAATACACCATAGCTGATTTCTTCTCAGAGGAAGGTCACATAGATGAGCACTACCTCCTTAGGAAGACAGGACTCATGCTAAAAAGTTTTCTACACATAAGGGCATTTATAGAAGCCAGCAGAGAATATCAAAATAGGGTCACAGGGTTTAATACCGCGGAAGATTGGCTTCAACAATTAGTTTCCAAGGGGCCTTTACACAGAGGGCTAATGTCGAAATGTTATGACACAGTCCTTAAGGTGGGAGGGCCTAAAAAACCTCATTATATAACACAATGGGAAGATGAGTTACAGACTAAATTCACGGAAGAAGAAGTTACATCTCTACTGAGAAACTCAAACGGTTTTTCAAGATGCACCAGAATAAAAGAAAATCACGATAAAATAGTTACCAGGTGGTATAAAACTCCGGCATGGCTCAACAAAATAAATAAAGAAATTCCAAAAAAATGTTGGAGATGCGGGCTCGATACAGGGGATATGATTCATATCTGGTGGTCATGTCCAATAATCGCTGACTACTGGGACGCAGTGTTAGAGGCCACTGGGAAATTATGTTCCATGGACATACCCAAATCACCGAAGGCTATACTCTTAGGACTCACTGATTCAAATCTCAGTATGAGTAAGACTACTCTACACACACATTTAATAACAGCAGCTAAACTGTTAATTCCCACACAGTGGAGATCCACATCACCACCAACCATTGCACAATGGAAAATGAAAGTAAGCGAAATCTGCAGATTTGAAGAACTTTTCCACTGGGCAAATGACACTCAAGCAAAATATCTACGTATATGGTCACCCTGGTTTGACAGACAAAATTTAGAAAAGGAACAACAGAACTCTCCCTGACCCTCCCCCACCCCTCTAGTTACACTTCCCATTTACCTGCTCAAACACACCCCTCCTCCCCTTTCCCTTCCCCCATCCCCCCCCCCCCCCATCTTTTCTTTCCTAATTCTTCAATTTATATGTTTGGATAAGTTTTATTATAACAATGTTAACTGTTAAAAAGAAAAAACGGTACAACTGTATCAAATGTAAGTGTGGAAAATAATATATTTGTACCTAATAAAAACAGTTTTAAAACAAACAGTTTATGAAATTAGCTTAAACTACTGCTATGTTAGGATATAAGACATAGGACTATGCATTCATTTTGACATTTATTAAATCGGGTACTGTTCTCTAATTTTCATCTGCAGTGTATATGATATGATTTATGTATGGCCATCCAAGGGTTTCTAAAGCATATAGCTTTTGATTTAGTTTCATAAAAAAATGAGTAATTTACCAAATTCAGGTAAATGTGGACATACCTGTTCCTTAACTAAATATTTACTGTCATTAGTTGTGTTCACTGTCGTTCCTAGCCAAAACCTTCACTATTTTTAGGAATCCTCTTATAGGCTATAACAAGTGGCTGAAATCTATTCACGCCCCTTGCCAGTGTTGATCGATGCATGGCCCGCAGAGCAGTGATTTTCAACCTGTGTGCCGCGGCACACTAGTGTGCCGCGACACAAGGTTGAGTGTGCCGCGGGGGAAAGTTGCCCGAACTAGGCTGCCCCGGTGTCGAGCTGCCGCCGCGCCCCCGTATTTCTGCCCCATACTTACCTCCAAGTCCCGCGTCGGCGATCCGCCTGTCTTCTGTAGCTCCTGTACCGCGCGGCCCATGTCACGTGACTGACGCGACCTGACGTCAGGTCGCGTAAGTCACGTGACCAGAGGCGCGCGGTGCAGGAGCTACAGAAGGTGAGCGGATCGCCATTAGGAGTGACGGTACGCGGAAGAAGACATCAAGGGTAAGTATAAAAGGTTATTATTTGTATAAGGAAGGTAGCAAGGGTTTTTTTTTTTTATTAGTAAAGGTAGGCTGGGGCTTTTTATTTGTTAAGGGGGGCCTCTAGGGCCTTTTAATTAGTAAAGGGGGGCCTCTAGGGCCTTTTAATTAGTAAAGGGGGGCCTCTAGGGCCTTTTAATTAGTAAAGGGGGGCCTCTAGGGCCTTTTAATTAGTAAAGGGGGGCCTCTAGGGCCTTTTAATTAGTAAAGGGGGGCCTCTAGGGCCTTTTAATTAGTAAAGGGGGGCCTCTAGGGCCTTTTAATTAGTAAAGGGGGGCCTCTAGGGCCTTTTAATTAGTAAAGGGGGGCCTCTAGGGCCTTTTAATTAGTAAAGGGGGGCCTCTAGGGCCTTTTAATTAGTAAAGGGGGGGCTCTAGGGCCTTTTAATTAGTAAAGGGGGGCTCTAGGGCCTTTTAAATAGTAAATGGAGGCCTCTAGGGCCTATTAATTAGTAAAGAGAGGGCGCTACGGGCTCTTAATTTGTAAAGGGAGGCCGCTACGGGCTCTTACTTTGTAATGGGAGACCGCTAGGGCCTTTTTATTAGTAAAGGGAGGCTGCTAGGGGCTCTTGATTAGTAAAGGGAGGCCGCCAGGGGCTTTTTATTAGTAAAGGGAGGCAGCTAGGGGCTTTTTATTAGTAAAGGGAGGCAGCTAGGGGCTTTTTATTAGTAAAGGGAGGCCGCCAGGGGCTTTTTATTAGTAAAGGGAGGCCGCCAGGGGCTTTTTATTAGTAAAGGGAGGCCGCCAGGGGCTTTTTATTAGTAAAGGGAGGCCGCCAGGGCCTTTTTATTAGTAAAGGGAGGCCGCCAGGGCCTTTTTATTAGTAAAGGGAGGCCGCTAGGGCCTTTTTATTAGTAAAGGGAGGCAGCTAGGGCCTTTTTATTAGTAAAGGGAGGCAGCTAGGGCCTTTTTATTAGTAAAGGGAGGCCGCCAGGGGCTTTTTATTAGTAAAGGGAGGCCGCCAGGGGCTTTTTATTAGTAAAGGGAGGCTGCCAGGGCCTTTTTATTAGTAAAGGGAGGCAGCCAGGGGCTTTTTATTAGTAAAGGGAGGCAGCCAGGGGCTTTTTATTAGTAAAGGGAGGCAGCTAGGGCCTTTTTATTAGTAAAGGGAGGCAGCTAGGGCCTTTTTATTAGTAAAGGGAGGCATCTAGGGGCTTTTTATTAGTAAAGGGAGGCATCTAGGGGCTTTTTATTAGTAAAGGGAGGCAGCTAGGGCGTTTTTATTAGTACAGGGAGGCAGCTAGGGCCTTTTTATTAGTAAAGGGAGGCAGCCAGGGGCTTTTTATTAGTAAAGGGAGGCAGCTAGGGCCTTTTTATTAGTAAAGGGAGGCAGCTAGGGCCTTTTTATTAGTAAAGGGAGGCAGCTAGGGCCTTTTTATTAGTAAAGGGAGGCAGCTAGGGCCTTTTTATTAGTAAAGGGAGGCAGCTAGGGCCTTTTTATTAGTAAAGGGAGGCAGCCAGGGGCTTTTTATTAGTAAAGGGAGGCCGCCAGGGGCTTTTTATTAGTAAAGGGAGGCATCTAGGGGCTTTTTATTAGTAAAGGGAGGCCGCCAGGGGCTTTTTATTAGTAAAGGGAGGCAGCCAGGGGCTTTTTATTAGTAAAGGGAGGCAGCCAGGGGCTTTTTATTAGTAAAGGGAGGCAGCCAGGGGCTTTTTATTAGTAAAGGGAGGCAGCTAGGGCCTTTTTATTAGTAAAGGGAGGCCTTTTATGACTGTTTTAGTGTCATTTTGTGCTATTTTGGTTGGTGGTGTGCCCCAGGATTTTCTAAGTATAAAAAGTGTGCCGCGGCTCAAAAAAGGTTGAAAATCACTGCCGCAGAGGACACGCATATTATATATGATGTGGCTTTTGCAGGTGGCCATCAAGATGGGCATATAAAGCACCACTCATGATACATGTCTACTGCTGTGTGAGGCCATCATGGTGTGATTTGTGAATGTCTTCTGCCTATTCTAGGTGTCTTGGCATTGCTATATACAGTAGTATAGTAGTTCCCCCGTGCTGTATGTTTCATAAAGATGGCAAGCCAGAGACATCCAATTGATTTTCTAACATTTTCTCTGTGTTCCCCGCTTTAGTCTGCTGTCTTTCCCTACCGCTATATCTCTGGAGCTGATTACATTCAGGAGTAGCAATGAATAGAGCAGCTCCATGTTGAATGCAAGCACAAATTGGCACCATTAATCCATGTCAGCACGGCAATGCCATTTTGCTAAACATTTTTACCCTGGAGAGAATGAATAATGGTAGGGGTCCTATCTCTGTAAACAGATGCACGCAGAGTGGCTTTAGTATCAGTCTCACCTACCTACCGATAGATTACATTAAATAGTATCTACTCTATTAAACACTTTGTAATATGAGTTAACCTGTGCAGTCCTTGGATTTGTGTTATTGCATGTATTTAACATCGTATGCTTTTACTTCTTCTTTATTCAATATAATTTTTTTTAAGCCTTGATATTTTATGTGAATCATGTTTTAGAGTTGCTTACACAACACTACCTTGAACAGTACAAGTGCTATAATCTCAATATGATTTAACATATTTTAATAGACAATTGAAATCAGCACAAAGAGTCGACCTTCTATATTGAAAATGGTGGATGAATAAAAAAATAAATAAATAAAATATGAAAAATCAAACAATAATGAAAAGTTTATTCACCCTAGGTGTAGGTTGGTAACAGCAGTAATCCAACTGTCAAAGTCCCATCAGGGGTTTAAAAGGCACCTTTAATTAAAACGGTATGTCCACTAACGGGGATTCCATATATAATGTTGGTAATTACAAGTCAGTGGGCCACATGTATCATAAGTATGACTTTGTTTTTTGGGAATTTTCTTTGGCTTTTCTGCAGGTCAGATGTAGGTTAGCAGTTTTTCCTTATTGATACATGTGGCATTTGCTTTTTTGTGAATTTTCAACTTTGGAAAGTTGGAAAAAGTCGCAATCAGTTAAAGCTAATTTCTATGCCTGGTCAGGGGCAGCCGTATATTTGCGGCAATTTTTTTTTTAAGTCACAACTTTCACATGTAGATAAAGGTGATAACTCAGGGAATACTGCAGAAAACTGGACAATGTTGAACTTTGAAAGGAGACAGTTTTAGGAGCAAAAAAAAAAAAGTCCCAAATTTCTAGGACCCAATATAACACAAATAATAAATTTAACTACTACCAGCGTTGACAGAATCTACCAGGCTACATTTTGCCCTGGTAGTCACAGGTAGACTACGCCACTGCTCAACGTACAGGTGGTCCCCTACTAAGAACACCCGACTTACAGACGACCCCTTTTTACAAACCGACCTCTGGTAATTGGTAATTTTCTGTACTTTAGTGCTGGGCTACAATAAACACCTATAACAGTTATGTCTGCAGTTAAGATTTATTGTTAATCCTGGTTCTTATGACAATCCAACATTTTTAAAATCCAATTGTCACAGAGACCAAAAAAAAATTGGCTGGAGCTACAATTTCTAAAATATACAGTCCCGACAAATTCAACTTAAGAACAAACCTACAGAATCTTGTACGAAACACGGGGACTGCCTGTATCAAGTGTAAATTTTCAACTTTGCTATATCAGTACAACATAAATTTGAAAATAGTTCTATTGTGGAGCTGAAATGTTGTACTTTATTTGCCATGGGTAAATAAAAGATCACATTGTTTCTACTCGAGTGCTGCCTCATTGTATGTTTTTTGAGTACAACATATATAGTATCCTGATAGTCCCTTTTCAAGTGACTGGGGGGTATGGGAAGGATTCTTCTTGTGACATCAGCACACCAAACGCATACAATTTGGTACTAGTACATTTTTTTGGTCCATTTTAGCCATGATTATTACTGACAAGTGGTGGTTTAAGCCCCTTTTAACACTAAAGCTGCCGGATATTGGTGCCCATTGAAGCCCATGGTGCACAGCCACGGTGACCATACACGTGTGCTATCATATCATGCCGTCCAGGGAAAAAAGAAAGAGCATGCTTTATGTCTTTCCATATATAAGACAGGGCATCATGCCAAAATTGTGAGACCCCCATTAGTTGATGCATTGATACAGCCCCCTACTCATGACCACCGGAATATTGGGGCTTATTTACAAATGGTCGCGGATCGCACAGCTGTGACAGGTATTTAACAGGGGTCTGCACTGGGATTGTGTTGCACACAAACAGATTTTGACGCATCTGCACTGGCTTTCATGCACCATAAATCCCGGGGGGGGGGGGGGCTTCGTGGTAGTCGGATGACCCGATGGATTCAGACTTTAACTTTCAAATTGTGATATCAAGCACTTACATGCACCAGGAAGTGGAAGGTGAACTCTGTTGGAAACTGACACTAAAAAGTCTTATGCGGCAACAGATTTATCACTTGTTAGTCTGATGCTGAGTGATAAATCTGAAGTAGTATAAGACTGGCGATTCAGTTGTACTTTGCACCATCCATTAGTTGATCGAGTAATCTATGCCACAATACAGCATTAGACATTTTCTCTCATTAAAATATGGCTGAATATAAATTTGTCCCTAGAAACTCTAATTTAGAGCATTGGTAAGGATAAACTTTTGAGACAGTTTCTAATAACAGTTTGCACAGTTTAAAAAAAATATAGCAAAAACATGTTTGTATTCCAATGATTATTCTCATTCATTTTCATGGATTTTGTATACACAGCCATTACTCCTAAACACACATTTTGCTTTCTGCAGTTCCAAGATCACTGTGAACGGTTATAACAAGTTTTAATCTCCAAATTGTGACATAATAATCAAAAATGAGCTACATAAAGAACAATTTCCATGATTTTAGTAAGATGTTTGGATTTTCTGATTACGAGTGAATGAATCTGGTTATTCTCAAATCAATCAGTCTCATCCTAATCAAATGTCTTCCTAGAAGAGCTTGACATAATCAACAATACAATAACCTGTTATTGTCCTGATGACACCCCTTGTGTATAGAGAAAGGTTTTGAACACATAAAAAGTATTTACTCAAAAGCACAGAGTATGTTTTTTATATACAGTCATGGCCAAAAGTTTTGAGAATGATACAAATGTTAATTTTTACAAAGTCTACTGCATCAGGTTTTATAATGGCAATTTGCATATATACTCCAGAATGTTATATAGAGTGATCAGCTTAAAAGCAATTAATTGCAAAGTCAATATTTGCCTAAAAAATGAACACATTTCAACTTCATTGCAGGCCGGCCTTAAAAGGAGCAGCTAACATCGTCTCAGTGATTGCTCCAGTAACACAGGTGTGGGTGTTGATGAGAATAGGGCTGGAGATCAATCTGTCATGATTAAGTAAGAATCACACCCCTGGACACTTTAAAAGGAGGCTGGTGCTTGGCATCATTGTTTCTGATCTGTTAACCATGGTTATCTCTAAAGAAACACGTTCAGTCATCATTGCACAGAACTGGCACAAAACAGGGAAGAGTATTGTAGCATCATCAAGGAATTAAAGGAGAGAGGTTTCATTGTTGCCAAAAAGGCTCCAGGGCGCCCAAGAAGGACCAGCAAGTGCCAGGACCGTCTCTTAAAAGTGTTTCAGCTTTGGGATGGGGCTACCAGCAGTGCAGAGCTTGCTCAGGAATGGCACCAGGCAGGTGTGAGTGCATCTGCATGCACTGTGAGGCGGAGACTCTTGGAGCAAGGCCTGGTGTCAAGGAGGGCAGCAAAGAAGCCACTTCTCTCCAGAAAAAACATCAGGGACAGACTGATATTCTGCAAAAGGTACAGGGAGTGGACTGCTGAGGACTGGGGTAAAGTCATTTTCTCTGATGAATCCCTTTTCCGATTGTATGGAACATCTGGAAAACAGCTTGTTCGGAGAAGACAAGGTGATCGATACCACCAGTCTTGTCTCATGCCAACTGTAAAGCATCCTGCAACCATTCATGTGTGGGGTAGCTGCTCAGCCAAGGGAATCGTCTCTCTTACAGTCTTGCTTAAAGACATATCCATGAATAAAGAATGGTACCAGACTGTTCTCCAAGAGCAACTTCTCCCAATCGTTCAAGAGGTTGATCAACAATGCCTTTTCCAGCATGATGGAGCACCTTGCCATAAAGCAAAGGTGATAACTAAATGGCTCAGGGAACAAAACATAGAGATTTTGGGTCCATGGCCTGGAAACTCCCCAGATCCTAATCCCATTGAGAACTTGTGGTCAATCATCAAGAGACGGGTGGACAAACAAAAACCAATAAATTGTGACAAAATGCAAGCATTGATTGTACAAGAATAGACTGCTATCAGTTAGGATTTGGTCCAGAAGTTGATTGAGAGCTGCCAGGGAGAATTGCAGAGGTCCTGCTGAAGAAGAAGGGTCAACACTGCAAATATTGACTTGCTGCATTAACTCATTCTAACTGTCAATAAAAGCTTTTGTTACTCATAATATGATTGCACTTGTATTTCTATATGTGATAAAAACATCTAAAAAAAACACACATAAAAAACAGAGGGCAACAGATCATGTGAAAATATAATATATGTGTCATTCACAAAACTTATGGTCGTGATTGTAGTGCACAAGTGCAGTATGTTATAGAGTGAAGGTGGATGTGATAAAGCTTAGATATATCTGGATAACAATATAAGCTATAAAAGGCTCCAAGCGGTCCATGGTCATGTGATGTCACACAGGTGCACAGCTTGTTATATGCCTGGTCATGTGATGTCACACAGCTGCACAGCTCATTCTATCCCTGGTCATGTGATGTCACACAGGTGCACAGCTCCTCATATCCCTGGTCCTGTGATTCACACAGGTGCACAGCTCATAATATCCCTGTTCATGTTATGTCACACAGGTGCACAGCTCGTTACACCCCTGTTCATGTGATGCTGAACTTGTGCACAGCTTGTTATACAACACAGCTCTGATTACTTATACTTATTACTTATATGTTATAATGATCCGTGCACCTGTGTGACATCACATGACCATGGTTAGATTTCTACGGACAGGAAGTAAGCAATGAAGCTTCCTGTAAAGAGAACAGACCTAGAAAACAATTAATAAAGAAAGTATATCGGAAAATTGTATAACTTTTTATTAGCAAAGCAAATCCATTATTTCCTGAAAGTGGACAACTCCTTCAATTACATAGGGACCAGCATCTTCTAGCTATATTATTGGTGGGAGCCAGACCCCTAATAATTTAGCTTCACTGACCATGTGCTGCTTTTTCACAGTTTTATACAAGCTATACAAAAAGACACGGAAGTAATAGTCAATTATATTTTTTTATTTTTCAAATTACTAGCTCACATGATTTATTATTTCCCTGCTTTATGGTATTTAAGATCCATAATTTATCTCAGCCTATTGAGGGCACATTATGTTAATATAAACAGATGTTTATCTTGTAAATGTGATACAAATTATGGAATTCTAATTAAAAGAATAAATCTCACTGTTTCAGTTCGGCTCCATGGCTTTTGTTATTACCTGCCTCTATAAATATCATCTTGCATTTTACTACCTCCTACATTTATAATAGTCCTCTAGAGTAAACACATGTTAAAAAAACTGATATTATCATCACACCATCTCCAATCAATTAATATCCGAAAATTGTATAGTACGTGTAATATACGGTAATATCTGTTACCAGGAATATGCAAGTAGATAATGAAAAAGTTTTATTAGTCTAATTAGTTTTTATTAGTAGAATTTTAGAAAGAACAATGGAATGTATAGACAGCTCCGGCCCAATGTATCTGACCTGATATATCTGACCCTCATGTATCTGACGGCCGGGCTGTGAGCATACAATTCTACACCAAACCCTGCCTTGTTTAGAACTGCACCATAACCTGTGAACTTGCATGAAAGTTTGCAAGCTACGGCAAGTGTGCAGGTAGGGGGCTGGAATGCCCTTTGCTAATCTACTCCGCAAGTCTACTCCGCCGTCAGCCGTGTCCCCTCAATTACCGGCAGTTTGCTAGTAATTTTGATTATTTTAGGGATGTACTTCAGAAAACGCCCCCAAAAAGTGTCTTACAGCAAGTTTCTAGGAGAACTAAGTCTTAAATTCAAAATATGGCATGTCCATACATGTGTATAATAAGATGACCAGCTTCTCTATAAAGTAACATGTTGTGTGTCCAGTCAGTGTGAATTGTAGCTTTTAAAAGCTATGTGACTATGTTGTGATATTGTATCATTTTGTTTTCAAGAGAAAAAATGCTAAACTAAAAACTAAATTTAGAAAAAAAATCTACCATCAAAACCAAGCATGATATAACAGAGGCACTTAATGATCCAAGCACTGTCACTGTGCTAATTAATATTTTTCTAATTTTTCTCATTATTTATTTTTTATTTATAGAGCATTATTCATTCCATGGTGCTGTACAATCAGCAAGAGGTGCACATATATTACACTAAGACAAGAACCAATGCAAGTACAAAATACAAAAACTACAGAGATCTGAAACAAGAGAGAGGAGGACCCTGTCTGTGAGGGCTCACAATCTATATGGGAGCGCAGGGGCAAAACTTGAGGGGGTGCAGAGAGTGCGGTTGCACCTGGATCCAAGAGGCTCAGGGGGCCCATCATTTGTCACTTTACCATATGAGAAGACTAGTACTTTAAACCATACATTGTAGTCAGGGGTCTGGCACAGACTTTGGACAAGGACCCATCAGCTTCAAGTTACACCACTTTGGGAGTGTAGAAGGAGACATGAGGTGAGGAGGCAGTGCAGCTATTGTGTGTTGTAGCCAATCCTAAACAGATGGGTTTTCAGGTTTTGTCTGAAAATTTGGAAGGTAGGGGGCAGTCTTACACATTTTGGTAGAGAGTTCCAGAGTATGGGGGATGCACGGCAGAAGTCCTGGTAACGGTTGTGAAAAGAGGGGATGTTAATAGAGTAAAGCAGAAGGTATATGGGTATATTGGGGGATGTTAGGGGGGAGACTGCAGAGAAGAATGTTGCAGTATTCCAAGCTGGAGATAACAAGGACAGTGGAGGAAGTGGAGGAAGGATCCCATGTGAGAGATGTTGTTTAGGTGGTGGCGGCTGGTTGCAGTAATAGACTGGATGTGAGGCTACGCATAAGTCCAAGATGTTTCCAGCAGACTTTTTGGAGTGGTGATAATCTAGACCCATGGATTATAACTGTTAGGCCTGGTGGGAGGGATGCGTTAGGTGGAGGAAAGATTATTAGTTCAATTTTGTCCATGTTTGGCTTTAGAAAACGGGAAGAGAAGAAGAGAGGAAGGAGGATATGGCTGATAGAAACTCTGGCTAGAAGAGAGGAGATAAACCCCTCTCTGATCTGGCTTTACAAACTGTTACACTGTCTCGCCCTTCCTCCTCTTCACTCAGCATTTAAAGTGTCCCCTATATTATTAAAACAGGCAGAGACAGAAATAAACCACAGCTACTGAATATGCTCCTTAATGCTGGTTTGTACAACTTGTGGCAGAAATCTAGCCGTAATTGTGAATTCCCCACCATCTGGGAGTGGAGATGAAGTAGCCTGTCTTGGCCACCACACAGAAAATAGGGCTTAAATTTTTTACGTAAAGCAAGTCCCGGTAAGAACCATAAGTTAGTTATGTACTCTACATCTTCTTAATTTGGTAACACTGTCTCACCCAATGATTTAGTAGAAACCTAGGAATTCTGAAATAGCTTTAAAATCTTATCCAAATTGTATATATTTTGACGAGTATTTTAATTCTACAACTTATTTTTCACCTTTTTCTGTAATTTCCTTTTAGTGGAAGAAAATGCTACTGTAGATACTGGACATTACCATCATTATATATTTCGCAGAGAGCATTTGGTTGTTATTTGACTTCTGAGAAATGTGTGCAGAAGATTATTATGTGGGTTTTAAAGTGCATTTACCATTAACATGGATGATGCAGGTGTTTTTATTGCCTTTATGGATGCATATTCAATGGATTTTTTTTGGTTAAAATAAGGTATTTCACTGCATTTAAAATCACATGGGACTTTATGCCACAAATTTGAACGTCTATCTTGAACTTCTATTGTGCAGTTCATAGGTTTTATTCCCCATTTTCAATAGCAAATCAGGTTTCTGTGCTATACAGAGAAGAGAAAATAAAATATCAGCATAACAGCTATGGCAAAATGGCATTTTTTTCATACACAGGGGTTTCACTTTTTAGGATAATATGTGGAAATTGTTTCAAGCCTTTTTTGGAGAAGAAAAAGCTGAATACCTATTGGTTTGTCTCTTTCTCATAACAGCTTTGCTCAGATAGATGTTTTTCGCCACCCTTGACATTTTTAAGAAAAGGCCAAATAAAAGGCACTTAGTGTGAGAACTCAATACACTCTAATCCAGGCCCCTGTCGATGTAGATGCTTACAAGCCATTCAGAGGCGAATAATAGACTTGGACAAAGTGGTGTCAGAGCCTGAAATATATATAAAAAAACAAGAGTATCCCCCCCCCTCCTAGATGTATCACAAATACTGCGAGCAGAAGGTTCTATCCAAATCTAATCAGCTGAATCTGATTCAAATCTATGCAACCTTCAGAACCTAAATTATATACTAGAGGAGGGTTCAGTTTAAATATAAGCCATTTGTTCTCCCATCCTGTCTTGAACACAATGGGTGAATTGTAATATTTAGTACATCATATGTGCACATATTGACTTTATTATGTATCTACAGTGTATTCCCTAATACCAGGACTGGATGATTTATTGTTAATTTACTCTATGTACTATGTTTTCGAGTTAATGGTATTTTCTTTTTCCTTAAAGGGGTATTCCCATTTCAGTAAATTAATGTTAATGGTTTTACCATAAAAAGTTATCCAATTTTCCAAAATACGCTCTGTATCAATTCCCTACGGTTTTCTAGATCTCTGCTTGCTGTCGCTCTGTAGAAAGCTTCTATGTTTACTTCCAGTGGACAGAAATGGTCACACAGGCGCACGGCTTGTTGGAACAAACAGCTCTGATTACTCTATGTGATACTAATGAGCCGTGCACCGGTGTGACCATGGACAGATTTCAGTCCATTTGAAGTAAACATAGAAGCTTTCTACAGAGTGACAGCAAGCAGAGATCTAGAAAACCATAAGGAATTGATACAGAAAGTATATTGGTAAATCGCATAACTTTTTTACAAACAATAACATTAAGTTACTGAAATGGGAATACCCCTTTTGTCGCTGCACTTTACACGTGTATTACTATTTGTCACAATTTAAGTGTGTGATGCAGGTCAATTTTGACAGAAACAAGACCATTGAATCTTCCCCATGAGTTAAAGATTTTTGAACACTTGGAGGAGATTTATCACTGCTTTTAGAATCTCTAATTCATGTGCAGTGCCAGATTTTGCAATTAAAATAGTGAATACGCCACAGGGCGGCCATGGCTGCGTTCTTTTGAAAAACCATCTCAACCAACTTAAGTTTGCTGTTTTTTACGTAAAATTGTGCCTGGTCAGACCTGATGTAGTTTTGCCCTGTGGCCATGCCGCTTGCCAGATACATCAAGAGATGCGACAAGGGGTGGTGTGCCAGTAATCCTATCCCAGGAGCAGGGGTAGCAGCGTATTATAAATCTCCCTCTTGATGTTTATGGGGTTGGGACCTATCCATTACCTTAGCAAAAGAGTGTTACAAGATTTTCTAAAATAAGTGGCTTTTTGGCAGGTATAAGATATTGGGGCACATTTACTAAGGGTCAGCAGCCGTGAATCCGTAGGGTTTTTCCCGAATATTTCCACTTTGCGCTGTATTTCATGGGATTGATCGCACGCGAACGATTTTTGGCGCAATCGCGCCGTCTTTCACGCGACAGAAATCGGGGGCGTGGCCGCCGGCCAACCTGAAGGATTCGGAAGAACCGCGGAATTTAAAAAGCCATTTGTGTCGCAAGATCAAGCACTCACATACACCAGAAAAAAGCAGGTGAACTCCGGCGGACCTCGGCGCAGTAGCGACACCTGGTGAATATCGGCGCACGGACCTTAGTGAATCCCGGCAGAACCCGAATCAGCGCCGGAGAACCCGCCGCTGGATCGCGACTGGACCGGGTAAGTAAATGTGCCCCATTATGTTCTCCGTTTGCTAGTTGTTACCTGACCATTTTTTTTGTGTAAAAGCAATATTTTGTTACTTTATAATAGGACATTACATATCAAATTCTAAGTTGCACATTCCAAGTATAACATGGGAATATATGTTTCTGTGCCAATATCTTTATAATCACATATGTATGGAAAAGGCTGAAAATGGCTTTAAAGTACAGTTTTATAATATTTAATTCATGGGCTGTTGCTCCATTCATCTAAATCCTTTGCATCTGTATGTGTTCTTATTCATCTTTTGACAGTCAAACATTCTTGACAAGAGTAGCACGATTTTACATAAATCCTCCATGTGACAAAAGTATAAAATAACCTACACATATTTATGACCTTCGCCTGTGCCTTTTCCAGTTGAGCTCAATAGGCAATGGCTTGTGAAAAATTCATGACAAGAAAGGAGAATTGAATATATTTCAGGGTTTTATTGGAATTTTCTTCTTTTTCATATATTCGAGCTTATTATGTTGAAGTAAATGACAGGGATTTGCTAGTTGGAGGTATAGGAAGAGATCAACATCAACTTACAGAAGTCTGTTTTCTATGCATTCTGACTCATGCAAGAAAAGAGCTTAATCCACCTACAGCCTATACAAAGTTAGGGATATACATATATAAAAAGGATGAAAGGGTGTATCCGAGCAAGAACTGAAATATTCATTTAGAATGTGATCCAAAAAATTATTAGATGATCTTCTTTACCTTTCCTTTTAACATGTCCAGACAGATATATCACGAGATCACCATCATGTTTTTGTCCCCTTTTTTTTAGCATTTTTTTAGCATTTATTAGCATTATGTCAAAATTTCAAACCTATATACTGTTTGTGTTTATCTGTGAAAACGCATTGCATTTCTGTGACCTGCAGCCTTTCTAGAGTATTGTAGCAATGTTGGCTTGTTTATTGTTCTTCACAAAACTTGAGAGAAGGGAATGGAGTTTTCTTGTATAAAAATATTGAAGATGTCCCCAAACTCAAACCCAGACTTCAGTCAGAAGTTCAGGTTCGGCTTGACTTTCTGTCAACATCTACCACTAAACCTTTAAATGCTGCCATTTTCCCATGGATCGTTTTTGCTGGATGACATCATGGAGAACAATGATCCTAGGGAAAATGGTGTGTGCCTTTGTGATCATACCAGAAATCGGAGTTAGCGTTGTGTTCTGGTACCCAAAGAAAACTTCTTTTCAATGTTTGTCTGAACACACCAAACCCAAATTGGTCCACTAATCTTTATGCTCAGATCATGAGTTTATAAGTAACCTAGTAGTGGCTGTGAACCATTAGAGTGAATATGGCTTATCTGCAATACCCTTTAACCCAACGTAACTCAACTCTACTTGAAACTTGAAATAGAGATATTTATTGTAATCCTACAAGTATGTGATAGTGATAGCAAAGGTAGGAGGAGTCTTTGTGATCTTTGATGGATCTGGGCTGTAGCTTCAACCATTCTATGGGATGGTGAGAATAAAAAAAAATAACATAATTCAACTACTACACTTTCTTGCTACTCTTTTGGTAAATAGTTTTCTAGCAGTTGTGGTGGAGACACTTCCAGCTTATGTGCCCAATACAAATGTGCAAAATACAAACTATGTGCCGTGTCTTCTGAAACATGTTGGACCATAGTGTGATCTCAGGAGCTGCCTGTAGCCAAGGTGACATCACCACTAGCAGGACATCAATCGTAGGTTCTGGTTGGGGCTACTGAGGTTACTCCACAGAGATTATTGCACCATATATTTACCGTATTTTCCGGGCTATTAGGCGCACCGGACTATAAGGCGCATTAGTAGTCAACGCCTTATATATGGAATAATTCCATATATAAGGCGCACCGGACTATAAGGTGCAGGGTCCGGGGGCGTGGCGGAGGTCCGGGGGCGTGGCAGGAAAACGGAGCAGAGACCGACCCGGCAAGAGGTGAGCGGTGTCCGGGGAAGGGGGTTGGTTCAGGTGGAGGAGGGCAGCGGACCCTACTTACATAGGTCCCCGCTACCGGAGACAGCAGATCTCCAGCGGGAACTGCAGACCGACGCGGCAGAAGTTGGTTCGCGCTATGGAGCCTGTTGTCCGTTCCGCGTGGTCTGCAGTTCCCGCTGGAGATCTGCTGTCAGCAGTCTCCGGTAGCGGGGACCTATGTAAGTAGGGTCCGCTGCCCTCCTCCATACATAGGGCGCACCGGACTATAAGGCGCACTTTGGATTTCCAAGGAAATCCTAGGTTTTTATGTGCGCCTTATAGTCTGGAAAATACGGTATTAAATATGCATGGATATACATTCAACAATTGTAGTTTAGTTACGAAATACACATTTTATAATAGAGACTGGTATATTGAGTGCACTGTACAGCCATTTAGTGCTAAATGAAAGATTTTGTTTTTTCTGTATAATTTAACTATGCCTAAAGAGCCTTCATAATGCTTCCTAAAACATAGAGAAATTAAATTACAGAAATGCTGAGCAGACATATGTACAATTGAAGAACAACAAATGTGACAGTTTTTGAAATCCAGACATTGTTTTTCCAGACTAAAACAATTCATCCAAAATTCTATTCACATAAATCACTTTAAATGTCTGTGCCTGGAGCAAAATATTATTACAAAAAATGTTCTACAGAGAGAAAAAACAGAATTGATAGTAAACGATCATGAGACACATCAGAGGACACCAGTCATTTAGGATTTGGTACAATGCTGTCATTTTGTTTGCTGTGTCCACCTGTAGACAATTAGTGTAAATGTCCCATTCTGTTAAGCATGGCAGGTGAAGCTTCATTACGATTCTACGGTGATCTTGGTGGATGCTCTCTGCCAGAACTAAATGCTTATGTGATGTTATGAAAATTGGATATATTTTGATGTTAGGGTTGAGTTCCTTCCAAATCTTTCATACTTCTATGCTTTGTCCATTTTTGTAATTTTGCATTTCACTTTGTACAGCTTCATCAACAGTGCTGGATCCAACTATGCTTCCAACCCGCTTCTGTACACATGAATACTTATTTTATCTTAGGCCCCTTCCACACTAGCGAGTGTGATGCGATGAACTCGCATCACACTCGCAACGCAAGCTGCCGGGAACGCACGGCCCGAACGTCCCTGCAAAACACCTCCATAGCATTGACCTGCCACCACCAAGTGTCACTGTTGGGAGGGATTGTATTTGGCAAGTGATGAGCAATGGCTTGTTTTTTCCACACATAACGCTTACAAATAACACCAAAAAGTGAAATCTTTGTCTCATTAGACCAGAGAATATTATTTCTCATAGACTCTGAGCCCTTTGTGTGTTTTTTTTGCAAACTGTATGCGGCTTTCATTTGTCTTGCACTGAGGAGAGGCATATGGCACACTCTGCCATAAAGCCCCAATTTGTGAGGGCTGCAGTAATAGTTGAAATTACAGAACTTTATCCCATCTCCCTACTACGTCTGTGGAGGTCAGCCATAGTGATCTTGGGGTTGCTTTTAACCTTTCTCACCATGGCTCCTCTCCCAGGATTGCTTAGTTGGCTGGACGGCCAGGTTGAAAAAGAGGTGTGATTGTCACAAACTTCTTCTATTTAAGGATAATGGAAGCCACTGTGCTCTTAGGATCCTTGAGTGCTGCAAAAATCCTCTTGCCACTTTGCCCAGTTCTGTGACTTGTCATAATTCTTTCTTTGAGCATTTTGGGAATAATAATACATTAGCAAATAATATCTACATTTCTTTTTTTTTTTCTTTCAAGATGCGGTACAGATTGTACAATAATGGGTAAAAAAAAGGAACTTTTTTAATCTTACCAATTGGCTGCAATGAAACAAGGAGTGAAAAATTTTGAAATGATTACTTTCCGTACCCACAGTATCTTATTATAAAGTTGACAAATGTTTAGGATGGTTGAACATGGTACTAAATGGCCCAAATTTAATTGTACTGAAGGAAAGAACTTATTAAACTTAAATTAAAGCACAATGTTCAATTGAAAATTTAAAGATACAGTAAAGCATGAATGAGTATAATGTATCATAAATTGAGTCCCAGCCATGATTTCAGTCATGTAGTTATTTCAGAAATATGCCAAGTATGATGACAATGCTGGAGGAGGTCCACATCTCATCAGTGGTCAAAACTATGAGCAAATTGCATTTTAAATGATGCAAACGTTATACAAAAAGTGGCATAATGGGATGATAAATCCTCCTTTGTATGCTGACAACCTGGTAATTTTGCAATTTAATTCTAATTTTTATCTAAGCCTAACGACCCCTGATGAATAGGCTGAGGATACATGGAGGGTCGAGGTAATTAATGAGGTAGAACATGAATAGTAGAGAATTATTTTCCTCTTATCTGTGAACAGGGTTGGTTCAATGGAAGCTTTTTTCTTCAATGTTTCATTTTGTTTAATTCACCTAATGCCTTAATGTGACTTGGAGGAGACAGAGTCAAACTCTTTTTTTGAATAGATGATTGACATTAAGGCATTAGGTGAATTAAATAATTAGGCAATATATATTTTAAGGCAAATATATATTTTTAAACTTTGAAAGAATAAATAATAATTTTAAAAGAGTTGTCTGGAATTGGAATTTTTTGGTGCTGTAAAAATAACAAAAAAACTTTCTTTTTCTCAGTTTCTTAGGTTTAGTGACGTTATGTGCTGAACCAGATTGCCGGAGAGAGGTGAGTATATGTAGAAAGAAAAAGTTGGATCCTGGCACCACAGTAAAATCCAAAATGTCTTTATTGAAAATCCTTTGAAATTATTACACGTATATAAGAAGATTACCACTGTCATGGCATCTTGATCTATGAGTAAGTGCTCCTGGTTTATCATGATGGATTTTGATGGAAAAATTTCCTTTAAGGAATAGACTGTTACAATTGGGTATCTGCTCTGGACTAATGAAAGAGCTATCAATATTGCTTCCAAGGAGATAGGACTTTCCTTATAGAACAAACATAAATCTCCTTCTCCACACAACACAGAAGTGAACAGATAGTACACGTCGTAAATCAAAACCTCACAATTTGGTTTAAGGGGGACACTTTATGGAGGAGGGAGGGGTTTCCATTTTGTTTCTTGGAAGGGCCCCACATTAGACCCTTACCATACTAACTAACATTTTATGCATCCAACAACTCCCAACCACATTAGATTAAGTTTTTTTTTTAATTATAATACACATCATGTGATATACCAAGTGGAACCCCAACTTTGCAATATGAAATACATTGCTTGTTTTTCATGTAAGATACGTATAGCCTTATTGAAACAGGTTACGGTATTTTTTCAGACTATAAGGCACACCGGATTATAAGGCGCATCATCAATAAATGCCTGCTAAAATGTTTAGGTTCATATATAGGGCGCACCGGATTATAAGGCGCATCTGATTATAAGCATGAATGACCACCAGGTGGCAGACCTGTGCACAGTTCAGGGCAGCTGTTGTCTGTAAGAATGGTTCATATATAAGGCGCACTGGACTATAAGGCGCACCTTTGATTTCTAAAAAAGTCAAAGGATTTTTCGAAAAATATGGTATAGCTTAATCTCTGTATTCATAACATTTTGACTTGTATTTCAGTTATACTGGTTTCTTTTTACTTCAGTAATATACTGTACGATTATTATAAGTTCTTTTGCATTTATGTTTTCCAGTAGATGCTAACATGAGCCCAGGCGTTTCATTAGTTGTGAACATGCACCATCTGGAATCATGTCTCTCTGATACTTGTTTTTAAGAATTTGTCTTAGATTGGTCACTTATGCTATGACTAAGCTTGTTGCATGAAACGAGAAGATTTAGCGTCTAATACAAGCCTGATTATTTTAAGGATTTTCAATAAAGACATTTCAGATTTTACTATGGTACCGGGATGCAACCTTTGTTTTCCTTACTGAATCAGAATTTGATATTGGACTGATGAGGAATTTATGTTCTGTTTTTCATTATTATTATTTTTTTTTTGGGAGGCGGGGGGGGGGATTCCAGAATTAATTTCCAGCTTCTTTCCTGTCCATATTGAGAAAATCCTTAGATAAACACCGTCATTTAGAGCAGATTTACAAATGTATTTCTGATAGTCTTCTGTAAATATGTATATTGCATTTCTCCATTTGGAGAATATTCTAGAGTAAACAGAACAGGATTAATACAGCCATAACAGCACTTCTGTTTACTTCACACACTGGGATACAGGGATTATCCACCCATACACATTCCTTTCCATGTGCATTGTTATCTCAAGTAATAGACAGGAGCATTTCTTGATGTTCTTTCTTGAAATTGCAGGTGTAAATCCAGACATATATGTCCTAGGCAGAAAGCATTATATATGCCAGTTAGAATTTACTTCACACTTGCCATGGTGCTATAGTTTAGCATTAATCACTTCATGTCCTTTCACTTGACCTTAAATGAACATCTTACAATAAAACACAGATCAATAAACACAAGAATAATCACTATTCCAAAAACGCTTAAAGGGAATGTAATATATATCTATAATTATATTTATAATTTAAACTATGAAAATGTATTGACTCGAGTATAATCCTGGGGTGGGAAAGGACATTGGTCACAGCCTCCCTGAGTAATGAAATGCCCAGCAGCCTCAGCTCACTAATAAAATCTTGTGTATCCTCCCGTCACTAATGAAATGCTCAGCATCCTCCACTCACTAATAAAATACCCAGCAGCCTTCCCCACTAATGTATTGCTCAGCTGCCTCCCCTGACGAATTAAATGCTCAGCAGCTTCCCCTCACTAATAAAATGCCTCCGAACACTAATGAAATGCTTAGTAGCCTCCCTTCACTAATGAAATGCTTAGCAGCCTCCGAACACTAAAGAGATGCTCAGCAGTCTCCTACACTAAGAAAATTCTCAGCAGCCTACACCACTTATGAAACACAGGGCCCCTTGTTATTTAGGAAAAAACTTAATTCTTTCCTCTGGTGCTCCCTTCAACTCCTCATCTTTCGTGGGTTTCCAGTATACATGGTGGTGGTAGTAGTAGGGGGGGGGGGGGGGTCAAAGGGGGGATTTACATTGCGTTTAGAAACACAATTAAAAAGCCTGGGGGCTCAGCCAAATCGCAAATGTGTTTCTATTGAAATGGGTAACCGGTGTTTTATTTTATGACAGTTTGTTATATGTATTGTAAAGCTTGTCCTGCTTACGTCAATATAAAATGTATTTAATTTTATTAATTTATTTTGTGTCTTATACATTTTCATTAATTCAATTGAATTGTATTAATTATATGCTTAAAAAAAGAAGATACATCTCTATATGCTAGTGCATTAAACATATTTAATAGTGTAACTCTATGGAAGCTCTTGAAAAGCTCTTAGTTAAAATATAAAATTCATCTATTGGAAGTAGGTAAGTGCATAAGCTAGTGGTTAAGATCTACTGCATGAGATTGGAGATTGTTAGTTCATATCAGTTCTAGGGAAAGGTGGATGATTTGCACTTTTAGGCTTTTAAAAAATATTTTTAGACCCCCCCTAGGGTACTTTAACTCTAGGTGGTCTGATTGCTCCTACAATCTACCAAAACACTACTATATAGCAGCATATGGAGATTTACTGGAGATTTTTTATAAATCTTTAAAAGTGTAACACTGGCAAGATGATGTAACGGAGAGCGACGATCAAAGCCAATATGGTGGTGCCCACATAGTATTGGCTCTTCACTGCCACTGGCAGCTTTGCCAGTTTCAGTGATCGGGTTAACACTTGTGAGGGTGTTACCAGTGGGTGTTACAATATGCAGAAAGGGTTCAACCTGTAAGGTATTGATGAACGTCACTATTTGGAATGCTGATCAAATGAAGCATCATTTTGATGTTTCTCCTAGCTACATTGTAAATCATATCTGTGTCCATGAAAGAATTTGGTAAGCCTCTCTCCCCTCATGGAGGTAACATTGTTAGTAATCTTTGATAATAGTCCGTTTTCCACCTACTCTAAATGATATAATAGAAGGCATTTAGACCTGACATATTGTGGACACTACCATGAATTATCTCACCATCCACGTCTGAACATTCTACAATACCATAATTAGCTGTGAACCCATGAGACCTAAATCTTAGTAAATAACATTGACACCTGATAGCCTACAAGAAACATCTTCTGAATCAATAAAAAGTGAACATGCTCTCAGCTGAGGATTATCTTTTTTCATTTACAGATGAGAAAAAAGCCGAATTCCAATTCCAAGCCCATTCCAATTATCATATTGACTTTACAGTCTGAAAATTGACCTTTTCTCACAGACTGAAGCATCAATTCATATTATTGTGTCTCTGAACAGCTGCTTATGTGGCTTACCTGGAGATAAGGAAAACTGCAAGGAGTCAGCAATTTTATGACCATTGATATAACAAAAAGGGATTCTGCATGTTAAGATAGAATACAATAGAAATATATGGGTCCTGCTAACAAGGCTTCCGAAAAAATGGAAAAATAAGCCCCAAAATGAAAATGTTGAATATAAGTCATGGTGACATATGTAAGGTTCTGGGCTATTGAGCTAGCCCTTCAGCTGAATTGTGTCACAAAATGTGACATTCTCCTAGACCTCTGAAAGGCTCCATAATAGAGGTAGAAGAATTAATTTGCAAGGTTTAAAATGTGCAAAAAAATCCAGTTTGACATTTTAATATTCACAAATAATATTCCAACATTCAGTCAATCATTTCATGCAAAAATGATCGGTAGTAGAAATTTTGCAATTATTACTGCTGTAAAGAGGAAACTATTTTTTGGGTTATGAGTCTACAACTTGATAAAGATTGCTTTTCAATATACTGTACATATATAATGTGGCAGTGCAGGCATTAGATCTCTCTGTACAAGGCATGTTATAAATAGAAATGAGCATATCTTTCGGTTCAGTCGAAATTTTCAATTTTCTGGTACCAAAGTGGATCCAAATCTTTTCGGCTGTGTTTTGGTAGAATCGTTTAAACAAATCTTGGATGATTCGCTCATTTGTAGTTATAAAGAAGGCAAAGATGACAGGTGCTCAGGGGCCTCTATGGAAAAATGAACCTTTACCCATTCATTCACTCAAATATCACATAATCCCAGTAGACGTACTTACAGATTTCATCAACCCCAGCGACCAGCCTTTTTTAAAGTGTTTGTATTTTGAGTTTCCATTTTTCATACCCCGCCTTCAAAAATCTATAATTTTTTCCATATTAAAGGGATGTGTGTTGGCTTGTTTTCTGTTTAATGCTCGTTTGAGCATTAGCGTACTCGAAACTGCTCGTTGCTCGGACGAATACTTCCCCCGCTCGAGAAAATGGCATCTCCCGCCGTTTTGCTTTTTGGCGGCCAGAAACAGAGCCAATCACAAGCCAGGAGACTATGCACTCCACCCAGCATGACGTGGTACCCTTACACGTCGATAGCAGTGGTTGGCTGGCCTGATTAGGTGACCGTGGAATAGACTAGCCCCTGCCCGCGCTGCTCACGTCATTCTCTGGTCAGGGAAAGCGTTAGGGTGTTCTATTAGCTTACTGTTAGGCAGGAGTGAGTCTACAAGAACCCAACAGCCCTTGTTAGGGCTAGAATAGCGTTATATATATATATTTTTTTTTTGTTTGCTTGTGGCTGGGCTTGCTGGCACTAGTACTGCAGCTAGTACCATATTGTGAGGAATTTGCAGGGAGACTTGCGACTGTTGTGTTTAGCTCTTAGTGACACACATATCCATCTCAAACACCGAAGTGGGACAATTTATTAGGGGTTTGATTTGAATTAGGCAGAGTCTGCTGATTTATTTTTTTATAACTCAACGTCATCTGGCATAGCAGTGTGCTTTCAGTGTAAGCTAGAAAATAGCCATAGGAGAATCCAAACGGAAAATATTTAACCCGAGGGCTAGGGGTAGAGGGCGTGGACGTGGGCATCCAACTACTGCAGGGGTCAGAGGGCGTGGTCCTGGGCGGGGTGAGACACCACCTGCTGATGAGGGAGCAAGGGAACGCCGCAGAGCTACAGTCCCTAGGTTCATGTCTCAAGTTACTGGGACTCGTGGTAGAGCACTGTTGAGGCCAGAACAGTGCAAAGAGGTGATGTCGTGGATTGCGGACAATGCTTCTAGCCATTTGTCCACCAGTCAGTCTTCCACGCAGTCCACCCATGTCACTGAAATCGGCACTCCTCCAGCTCCTCCACCTCAGCCTCCTTCCCCCCAGTCTGCCCCCTCCCAGGAAAATTTGGCATTTGAACCGGCATACTCTGAGGAACTGTTTTCTGGACCCTTCCCACAGTCACAAACCACTTGTCCGGTTGCTGCTGAGCTCTTTTCCGATGCCCAGGTTTTCCACCGGTCGCAGTCTGTGGGTGATTATGACATTGTTGACGTAGTGGAAGAAGTGTGTAAAGAGGTGTCGGACGATGAGGAGACACAGTTGTCAGACAGTGGTGAAGTTGTTGTCAGGGCAGGAAGTCCGAGGGGGGAGCAGACTGAGGGGTCGGAGGATGATGAGGTGACAGACCCAAGCTGGGTTGATAGCCCGGGTGAACACAGTGCTTCTGAGACGGAGGCGAGTCCTATAGCAGAACAGGTTGGAAGAGGCAGTGGTGGGGCCAGACGGAGAGGCAGGGCCAGAGCACGTGCATCAGCGCCACATGTTTCACGTAGTCAAGCTCCCATGGCGAGGGCTAGATTTTCAGAAGTCTGAAGGTTTTTTAAAGAAACACCGGATGACCGACGGACTGTGGTGTGCAACCTGTGCCAAACCAGGATCAGCAGGGGTTCCACCACTACTAGCTTAACTACCACCAGTATGCGCAGGCATATGAATGCTAAACCCCCCACTCAATGGCACCAAGCCCGTTCACCTCCGGCCGGGCACACCACTGCTCCTTGCCCTGTGTCATCTGCTAGTCAGCACCCTGCCCAGGACCCCGGCCCAAACACCTCCCGTGCGAAAACCCCATCTTCGCCTTCACGATCCTCCACAGCATCCACCAGCGTTCAGCTCTCCATAACCCAGATGCTGGAGCGCAAAAGGAAGTATAGCGCAACCCACCCACACGCCCAAGCCCTCAACGTCCACATCTCCAGATTACTTAGCCTGGAGATGCTGCCCTATAAGCTGGTAGAAACCGAGGCCTTTTGCAACCTCATGGCGGCTGCCGCCCCTCGGTATTTGGTCCCCAGCCGCCACTACTTTTCCCGATGTGCCGTCCCAGCCCTGCACCAGCACGTGTCAGACAACATCATCCGTGCCCTGACCAACGCCGTTTCTGACAAGGTCCAAGTGACCACAGACACAAGGACGAGTGCTGCCGGGCAGGGCCACTATGTATCGCTGACGGCACATTGGGTTAACTTGGTGGAGGCTGGGACCGAGTCTGACCCTGCGGCTGGTCATATTCTGCCGACGCCGAGGATTGCGGGGCCTACCTCGGTCCAGGTCTCTCAGGCCTACTATGCCTCCTCCTCCTCCCACCCCTCCTCCACCTCCTCCTCCGAATTACCATCCGTGGGCATGGCGCCATCAGTCGGTAGCTCTAGGCACAGCAGCAGTGCCATCGCTAAGCGACAGCAGGCAGCGCTCAAACTGCTGAGCCTAGGCGATAAAAGGCACACCGCCCAAGAGCCATTTCAGGGCATCACGGTGCAGACTGATCTGTGGCTGGCACCGCTGAACCTGAAGCCAGGCATGGTTGTGTGTGACAACGGCCGTAACCTGGTGGCGGCTCTGCAACTCGGCAGACTGACACATGTGCCATGACTGGCCCGTGTGTTAAATCTGATAGTTCAGCGGTTCCTCAAGACATACCCCAATCTGTCTGATTTGCTCACGAAGGTGCGCCGCATCTGTGCGCATTTCAGAAAGTCCAGCACAGATGCTGCCACTCTCAGGGCAGTGCAGCGCCGCCTCCAACTGCCCGCTCACCGACTGTTGTGTGACGTGCCCACGAGGTGGAATTCAACATTAACCATGTTATCCAGAGTTTACCAGCAGCGCAGAGCGATTGTAGATGGCCAGATGTCAACTTCCACCAGAACTGGTAGTCAGGTCAGTCAGCTTCCTCAAGTCTGCAATGAGGAGAGGACGTGGATGTCTGATATCTGTCAGGTGCTGAGTCAACACAGATGGTCAGTGGCGATGCCACCATCATCAGCCTCACCATCCCGCTGCTTGGCCTGTTGAAAAACTCTCTGGTCAGCATGAAGTCGGAAGCTTTGCGCTCGTCACAAGAGACGGGGGAAGAAGATTCCCTTGTTGATAGCCAAAGCACTCTCATGTCTGTTTCTCAGCGCATATCAAAGGAGGTGGAGGAGGAAGAGGAGGAAGAGGAGGAGAATGTTGGCGAGACAGAAGAGGGGACCATTGTTCAGTCCTTCACTGTTCAGGGTGTATGGGCAGAAGAAGAGGAGTTGGAGGAGTTGGAGGAAATGGAGAGTCAGGCCAGTGAGGGGACTGAATTCTTGCGTGTTGGTACTCTGGCGCATATGGTAGATTTCATGCTAGGCTGCCTATCCCGTGACCCTCGCGTTCAAAGAATTTATTCCAGCACTGATTACTGGGTATTCACTCTCCTGGACCCACGGTACAAGCAAAATCTTTCCACTCTCATCCCTGGAGAGGAAAGGAGTGTGAGAATGCATGAATACCAGCAGGCCCTGGTGCACAAGCTGAAACAGTATTTCCCTTCTGACAGCGCTAGCGGCAGAGGGCGTACTTCTGCGGGACAAGTAGCGAGGGAGAGTAGGCGAGCAGGCAGCTTGTCCAGCACTGGCAGGGGTACGCTTTACAAGGCCTTTGCCAGTTTTATGTCACTCCGGCAAGACACTGTCACCTGTCCCCAGTCTCGGCAGAGTACGGCTGATCTTTACAGAAAGATGGTGAGGGAGTACGTAGCTGACCATACCATCGTCCTAAATGATCACACAGCTCCCTACAACTACTGGGTTTCAAAGCTGGACATGTGGCACGAACTGGCGCTGTACGCCTTGGAGGTTCTTGCCTGCCCTGCCGCTAGCGTGTTGTCCGAGCGGGTTTTCAGTGCAGCTGGTGGCATCATCACCGATAAGCGTACACGCCTGTCGACTGACAGCGCTGACAGGCTGATGCTTATCAAGATGAATAAAGCCTGGATTTCTCAGGATTTCCATTCTCCACCAGGTGAAGGAAGCTCAACCTGAATAATTTATGCACTCCTCCTCCTCATTTTCCTCCTTCTCCTCCTCTTTGTACACTAAAGCAGAGGAAACTGGCTATTTTTTGCCAGGGCCAACTGGCTCTAGCTATAGTACTCTGCTCCTCTGGTTTGAAAACTTTTTTGGACTGCCACATACAGGCACTCAATCTATTTAATTTTTCTGGAGGACCACCTACCTGCTCCTCTGGTTTGAAAACTATTTGGACTGCCACATACAGGCACTATCCAAATTAAATTGTCTCCATAGCACCCTCCACACGTCGTCTTTTTAGCTGCCTCCACTCGTTGTCCATATAGGTGCCTCCATATATCGTCCCCTTATCAAACGAGCTGTGTCAGGCAGAATTTTGGTATTTTCATGGCTTCCACATCAAACTTGTTAACTTTGTCGTCACCCTGCTGTGTTATCCACAAAATATGCTGGCAAACTTTTATCATTTGCCGATTTTATTTCAGCGCTTCTTGCGCATCTGTTTACATTCCCCTCACCCGCCATAACCCAAACTTATAAGAACACTACTGCACTTGATCTTATACAAAAGGTTCTTAGAAGTGCTGTTTCGGGAGTAGCCGAGAGACAGGGGCTTGAATAGGCGAAAGCTCGCCTGGCAGCAGAGTGCCAGCTCCATCCCAAGATCCAACTAACATAGTTTTAACTGCAGCACCTTTAATTTACTACTAGTTCACTGCCTCCATACATCGTCCCCATATCAAACGAGCTGTGTCAGGCAGAATTTTGGGTTGTTTTCATGGCTTCCACATCAAACTTGTTAACTTTGTCGCCACCCTGCTGTGTTATCCACAAAATATACTGGCAAACTTTTATCATTTACCGATATTATTTCAGCGCTTCTTGTGCAACTGTTTACATTCCCCTTACCCGCCATAACCCAAACTTATAAGAACACTACTACACTTGATCTTATACAAAAGGTTCTTAGAAGTGCTGTTTGGGGAGTAGCCGAGGGACAGGGGCTTGGATAGGCGAAAGCTCGCCTGGCAGCGGAGCGCCAGCTCCATCCCAAGATCCAACTAACATAGTTTTAACTGCAGCACCTTTAATCTACTTCTAGTTCACTGCCTCCATACATCGTCCCCTTATCAAACGAGCTGTGTCAGGCAGAATTTTCAGGTGTTTCACCAGATACATAGTGGAACTCGGCCCATCTGTCGCCGCCATGCTGGAGACCTGAAGTTGCAATCATAGCAGCGCAATATGGATGCCCCATACTGTCGCTCTTAATCATGGAACCATTTCCGAAAAAACTATTAAAGATAGAACCACTATGCTATTCCATTATTCCTAGGTGAAATATTCAAACGACCCGGCCTGCTTTGAAAATTAAAATTTTTTCAAAGTAATCGCTTCTGGCCCCCAGGCCCATTTTGGGTGGGGAGGAGCCGAGAGACAGGGGCTCGGACAGGCGAAAGCTCGCCTGGCAGCGGACCGCCAGCTCCATCCCAAGATTAGGCAGCCTCAGAGGCATCCATGCATGCTGCCCATGCTGTTTTCTGTCCATTTTGCCTCCACGATCCTCCACAGCATCCACCAATGTCTCCATGCGCAACTTTCAACTCTCTATACTCCAGACGCTGGAGCACGAGAGGATATGTAGCACATCATCCCCTTATCAAACGAGCTGTGTCAGGCAGAATTTTCAGGTGTTTCACCAGATACATAGTGGAACTCGGCCCATCTGTCACCACCATGCTAGAGACCTGACGTTGCAATCATAGCAGCGCAATATGGATGCCCCATACTGTCGCTCTTAATCATGGAAGTCGTCTCCATGGCTGCCTCCACATGTCGTCCCCTTATCAAATGAGCTGTGTCAGGCTCATTTTTCGGGTGTTTCACCAGATACGTTATGGAACTTGGTCACTATGTCGCCACCATGCTGTGTTATCGACTAACTATACCGTCAACCTTTTGTTGACATAGGAAATCATTTCAGCGCTTCTTGCTCACCTCCTTTGGTTCCTCTCTGCCACCCATTGGTTTGAAGCCTGAGTCCATTTAGGGTATGTCGCCATGACACTCTCTAGCCTGCTGCTGCCGCTGCTGCTGCTGCTGCCTCTGCATGCCGTCCCCTGTAGTGTCAGGGTCAATTATTGGATGTTTTAGATGCTATCTAGCCTCATTTGGTCACTCTGTCATGGCCATGCTGTTGCCCATAATTTTGGCATAATGGTATGATTAAGCAGCCTCAGAGGCATCCATGCATGCTGCCCCTGCTGTTTCCTGTCCATTTCCGTGGTGTTTCCATCCTTTTCTGAGGTTCCCAGGTGTTTGGCCAAGCTTCCCTGTGCAGAGCCTTGGTCCCCTTGAAAAATGCTCGAGTCTCCCATTGACTTCAATGGGGCTCGTTATTCGAGACGAGTACTCGAGCATCGGGAAAAGTTTGTCTCGAATAACGAGTACCCAAGCATTTTAGTGCTCGCTCATCTCTAGATTTAACCCATCAAGACGCAGCCTGTTTGCACGTTAAGGCTCAGCCCATTTTTTTTTTAATCTGACCAGCGTCTCTTTGTGTTGTAGTAACTTTTTAACACTTTAACTTATGTAACGGATTTTAAGAATATTTTCTTGTGACACATTGCAGTTTATATTAGTAGTATAAGGTTGCTTATTGGTTGGGTTTTTTTGGGCTAAAAATTCAACAATTTAGGTAACTTTGAAAAAATTTACAATTTTCTGACTTTCAAATGTTCTATTTTTTAGACAAAACGTCATACCACTTTTTTTTTTGGAGAAAACTTTTGCCATTTGCCTTTTTTTATGTCCATAATTTTATTTACATTTGATCATTTTTTTCACGAATTTTAGGTTTATAGTTTTTGTAGCAATTTCTCGAATTGTATGCACCACTAGCTCCTCCAAAACATGTGCATTACTACATCCTCCACAGACCGCATGCACTACTACAACCTACTCACACGGCGTGCACTACTACATCCTCCGCACATTGAGTGCACTACTACATCCTCCCATAGGATGTGCACTGCTACCTCCTCCACACACCCCATGCTCTACTCTTACTTTTCCTTTAACAATGCACTTACAAGTGCAGTGAGGGGGGGGGGAGGGAAAACAAACAATGGGGGGCATAAACCAAGGAAAAATGGGCAATGCTGGGAATAACGCAGAGAAAAAATGGATGATGCCTCCCCCATTGTTCGTATAATAGTGATTGTGCAACAGTACCTATGGGGCAGATCACATATATCTATCCAACACTACCAAATGCAGAATGGTGGCATTAGAGAGTGAAAGATCTGTCCTGACTTACATCTGACTTACGATCTGTCATAACATAGATCAGTCACGACACGATCTGTCATGACTTAGATCAGTCATGACATGATCTGTCTTGACTTGGATCAGTTTCAGCGATCGAAATTGTTACAATCCAATTGGTCCTGTGATGTTAGCGGGTGGGTGTCGTCTTGCGATCTCCCCCTGCCCCATACACTCATCATCCTGTCCTGTGACAGGCTCATGTCACTAACCCAGGAAGTGCTCGCGTCCAAAATATTGGGCGCTGAATGCTATGTCACTAAGCTCAGTGTTTCATATATTTTGGGCGATGAGCAGGACGGGGTTAATATTCCATGCTGTGTACTGGGAAGTGGGAGAAAAATCCAAATCAGTGAAATTGGTTAAAAAAAGCACTTGTACCATTTTCTAGTGGGCTTGTTTCTTTTGGTTTTCATTGTGCACCCCAAATAACACGTCTCCTTGGGTCGTAGTTGGAGGGTCATGTGATCTCTAACTGGTGGTTATTCATGGACAGTTAGAGATTACATGACCCTCCATCTGCAGCCATTTTATGGACAGGAATTTCTGGCTGATGAGGTAAAAGACTGGAGCCTTCACTTCACAAAACAAGAAAGTGGAACAGAACTTTTAATAGATGTATATTGGTAAATTACCTAATATTCTGCCCACACTTTAACACTCACTTCAGGGAAGGATGGATAAATGCTGATGTGACCAATCATTCATATTTATTGTTAATAGATCAAAACAATATCAAACAATGAACATGGATACCATGCTCCATAAAAAGTCTTTAAACCTTTGATGTATTCTTTTGTTCTCATTTGTAGTCATGGTATCATTTCATCACAGAAATAGTGTAGGTGATAAAAGTAAACATTATTAAGGACAAAAACATTTCTGCTTTGTGTTTTGCTCATTTCTTCTCCTGTAGTGAGAAGTGCATCTGAAATACTTCTAAAACCCATAAACAGCAGATAGAAAAGCAGAAGAAGCTAAAGATTAACTCCTTAAAAACCTAGGGAACATTTAAAAGGGTTGGCCGGGTTAAAAAAAATGATACCGTTAAGGGTAGGGCTAAGGAAACAAAAATGAGCATATATTAACCTTCGCAGGCACTCTTGTTATGCCCCCCAGTGCCGTGCCTGGCAGGTGATTTGATCAGCCAACTTCACGTCGCTGTCTGCAGTATTGAATCTAATGCTGTATCCATTGCATGGGAGTGGTTGGGTGGGCGTGTCTGCTTCTGTATACAACCAGAGGTAATGCACTGATGGGAGATGACGTGGTAAGTGTGAGTTCATTTTTGTTTTCTTAACCCCCCCTGGCCACATATATATTTTCTGTGAAACTTGGATGTAAAGAGTTAAGTCATTAGAAACTTTATTAGCTTCTACTCATCTATGAGCTATCATTGCTAGTAAAGGAGGAAAAATGATTTAAACACACTGCTAAAATAAAAGAAAGAAAAAAATATATCACTTGATCAAGTAAATAAAATACTAAGTTTTAGGTGCATTGGTGGATCCATATGGTACTTTGTTTCCAATAAAATGTTGGGCAGTAAATCTGTCAATCTAATAATCTTTTATCATTTAGATTTTCAAGAGTCAAACTATATTGTATGTTTTTTTTTAGTATTGATATTTGTTATTTTTATAAAACATTAGTCTTTTTCAGTTTTATTGAAAAATTTATTTATGTGTGTTTTTTTATTAATCATTCAGTCTCCTTTGCCATCTGTGTTGTTTTTAAGAGGAGGGATTTAATGCAGTAATTAATTTTTAATTAGGAAGTTGTGTCAGCACTGGATTTCCTTTTAACAAGCATAGTTACGCTATAAGGTCATGTGATAAGGTCATGTATTTTCTCTACCATGACTACTTTAATAAACTGTGGTCTATGTTTTCTTTGATGAGTGTGATTGTTCAAGATCAACAAAAAAAAAAATCAATGTATTATTCCAATAATCTCACGATCATGAAAAGAACAGAACAAAAAAAAATAAAGTAAAAAACATATCAATAAAACATACAGTAATAAATTGTGTAACCAATAAGTAACTGAAATTGGGTTTGTTACAATAGCAGAACACAGCATAAATACCGTATTTTTCGGACTATAAAGCGCACAAAAAATTCTTTGATTTTCTCAGAAATCAAAGGTGCGCCTTATAGTCCAATGTGCCTTATATATGAACCATACTTACAGACAACAGCTGCCTTGAACTGTGCACAGATCTGCCACCTGCTGGTCATTTATCAATATAATCCAGTGCGCCTTATATATGAACCTAGACGTTTTAGCAGGCATTCATTGATGGTGCGCCTTATAGTCCGAAAAATACGGTATGTTACAGGTTTCTGTTATTTACAGTATTTGGATTGCTTAGTGATTAAACTTTATATTTTAAAAAAATATTTTTGAAATTATCTGTCAAATTTGCAAAAGGAATGAAGAAAATGAAACTAAAAGTGCTGGGAGATTGTTAACCAGTGTCTGCCCGTACAGTATATAAATGTTACACTACCATAGTATTTCCTGGCAATTTTCTTCAACATTTTATAACTGTTTAGATAGTATATCTGTAATACAATAATGCTGTGAATAAGATGTGGGTAAGCAGGACATAAAAGGACATGTAAAATGCAAAAAATGTTTTGTTTACCCCTCAATGACCAGGGTCCAAAAGGCTTTAAAAACTGGACCCTGGACCTAGTGGTTTAACTGTCTAACTAGTGGTTTAACTTTACCATAAAGCCAATAAAACATGTGTTTTTTCTTGACACAGGGTTAGTGAATAATTATAACATTTTGGAAATGTAGTCTATTTCTCATTGTTTGTGTGATTTTTATAAATACTAAGCTCTCAGTGTCCCTAAAAACAACATAGTCATTTACAGTATAGTATAGTGTTGCTCTATCACATACACTATAACATTGATGGCAAACCTTTTAGAGACCGAGTGCCAAAACTACAACCAAGACCTACTTATTTATCACAAAGTGCCAACACAGAAATTTTATTAGAGATTTATGCTCCCTTCTCTGTTACAGCTTTCATTCATATCAGCACCCTGAGGACAACAATAAAGGAGAAAATAGGGGAAATTTGGATGATCTTTGTAGCTTCCCTTCAGGGTCCCATAAACAGGAATAATTGTCAGGGCCAGAACAGAAGCTACAATGATAAATCCAGATCTGTCCACACATTCCCACTCCCTCCAGTAGTCCAAGGTAGAGCTGTCACTTTAAAATAGCACTAAGCACAGCAGTCTGGGACTGCAGGAAGACACATGGAGTCCTCTTTGTTGATGGCCTGGGTGCCCACAGAGAGGGCTCTGAGTGCCCCCTCTGGCACCCGTGCCATAGGTTGGCCACCACTGCACTATAAAATATCAAATACAATTAGACTGTTGTCTTTGATATTTACAAATGAGGACAAGGGGTATGAATACTTTTACAACTCCATGTATAGAACCTCCCAAGCATTCCCACATCCTACATCCTCACTCCCAAAGTTTTTTGTTTATTTATATGTTTCTAGATGCTATAAATAATCAGGACTTCCTTCCTAAAGGAAGAATATTACTGTATTCATAACATTTCTTCTTGGATGCCCAAGATGAGAAGATTTTAAAGACAACATGATTTTAAGGTACTCTGTCATAAGGATCTGTAAAATGTAGCTGTTACAATGTGTAGTTCTAGATTATACAAATAAGCACTAATTAGAAAGTATTACATCTTTATTTTTTTTTTAAGGATTTAACATACCCAGCGGTTATAGGAAACCTACCATTTGATTTGATGCAGTATGAAGCAAACAGACCTTGAGAATGATGTAGCTACACTGACGCAGGATCATATCTTGGGTAATCCCTGAGCTGAGTGGTTTTGCTGATAAAACAGATATAATATTATGATAATGAAGCTCTGTCACTTCTATGGCTCCTTTAGTGCTTGGTTACAAGCTTGTCCTAGCCTGTGAGTTTTTCTCTGCAGGAGAGAATGATGCAATCACTGTTCTCCCTGCCAGACAGAATCATCAATTTCTGCACCATCCCCCAGCTGCTGTGTATCAGTGATCCAGCTCAGGTTGATTAGTCATGTCTTGACTAACCTCCATTTGTACACACTTCCATGTGTAATGTGTTTATGTCAGCCAGCCTGACCCAGCTTTCTCAAGGTCCTGAATGTTATAATTGTTTTTTCAGCAAAACCACTCAGCTCGGGGATTAACCAAGAAATGATCCTACATCAGTGTAGCTACAGCACTGTCAAGGTATGTTTGCTTCATAATGCATCAAATCAACTGGTAGGTTGTCTTTAATGATTGCTTCTTTGCTAAAAGGGGTATTCCTATTTCAGAAAAAAGTTATTGTTTGTGTGATGAAAAGTTATAGAATTTTCCAATATACTTTTTGTTTTAATTCCTTGTGGTTTTCTAGATCTCTGCTTGCTTCTATAGGAAGCTTCTGTTTCCTTCCAGTGGAGAGAAATCTGACCATGGTCACACAGGTGCATGGCTTATAATAACATACGGCTCTGATTACTCTCTATGATACCATTGAGCCGTGCACCTGTGTGACCATGGTCAGATTTCTGTCCACTGGCAGTAGACATAGAAGCTTTCTAAAGAATGACAGCAAGCAGAGATCTAGAAAACTGTGAGGAATTTATACAGAAAGTATATTGGAATATTGTATTACTTTTTAGTATACAAACAATAACATTAATTTGCCGAAATGGGAAAAACCCTTCAACGGCCTTTGCAGTTAAATTAGTGATTATATTAAATCTTTAATGCCAGTGGCAGTACAGCTGCTTATAGCTGACCTGATGAGAGAAAATTGTAAAAAATAGTAAGTACAAATTTAATTAATTCATGCTTGCAGACTGTTCCTTTTACTATAAAGACATGACTGGTTGTTTTTGGCTTGTGTTGCCATTGATATTAATAGCCTGGTTGCATATACTTCAAAGGTGACTCCTAGATACCCCTCTTATCACATCCCACATGGATATAGTCTTCTTTAGAGCGTTGATAATTAGAAAGCCAAGGTTATTCTACAGAGAAAACAGTCTTATGAATATAATCTCTTTCCTCACGCTTCCAGCCGTAGGATGTAGACATTTCATCAGCTCGAAGCAATCTTCACTTAATGTTTTTGAATGTCTCCATTATTGATCCATCATCCCGTTTTCGGCACAGATTAAAGGGATTTCATCACAAGTCTTTACCGGGTAAATTACAAAAAGAGATTGATTTATACATGTGGGAGGAGAGAATTTAGCAGTCTTAAGATCATAACTTATTGAGTAGACAGTTATCTCCTGAAAATGCAAGTGTCAGGAGGATTTTAGTATATATCAATCTGAATTCAAGTGTGAATAAGGTGTTAGATTTAGGGCGAGGATACATGATGTGTTATTACTCCAGTGCTGTGGAATTACATGGCCATCTTCATACAGTCATAATACGTCTCTATTATACACAACTCATTACAGCCGAATATCTGGTCCTGGCTATGTGTTAAATAACCTGGATCTAAAGCATGATAGATCACTGGGATCCTGCTAGCTCAGGTTGTCAGACCTCCAGTCTGGGAAGAAACTAAGACTGTATTATGGAATATATATTGTAGGCATCTCAGGTCTTTATGAGCCCAACCTCAACAGCTTTGGTGTGAAGACACACAATATGGTCATAAAACACCTATGATATACAGACCTCAGTATAGCCAACGAAGTTAGTCCCAACCATGTGCCTAATAATTCAACCTGTAGCATCTTAGAATTCCACTAGCTCATGACATTTGGCCTGTAGCGAACACAGGATTCACAGCTCCAATAGGATCTATATTATACAAATATATGACTGTGCAAATTTAGCCCTCATAAAAAATAGTGTGAAGACATATAACTTGGCCATTATATACTGAACTCATTACACACAAAAATCTTAACCTAACTAGGTGTCTAGTCACTCAATATAGATCCCGACAATGCTTCTAGTTCAAGTCATGAGACCTGTGATGAGGGCAGGATTTACAACTATAAAACAGTCTATATAACACAGGAATATTGGGGTTGTGACAAGTGGGCATCCATCTTACTTTGTTTTCCGAAACATTGAAAAAAATTGGCTTAGATGTAAATTTTTGATGAAGAAGCTAAGATCCGCAAAATGCGCAATGGGGTGCATACAGTGTGGTCACCAGCATGGGTAAGAATCCTCCACTGGTCTAGTTGTATAACTATCCATATGTTTTGAATTTGATTTGGGACAATGGGACTACAAGGAAATTAGGCATTTAGAATTAGTATTATGGAAAATTCTGCATTTATCTTGGATAATAGAGTCTCCATGCTTGAAACTGCAGTTTCTTCTTCTTCAGTTTCTCTAGCTAGATGACCAAGAAAATTGTGGTCATCATAATTTATGCCTGAAAAGGAGTTCAACTTTGATTTTGCCAGATGGTTGAGTGCCATTTTCAGCATGGTCATTAATTGGCCCACAACCGACCCCTTTGTAATAGAGAGTCCAAAAATGTAGCCAGGTTGATGTGTTAGGTCATCTATTTTACTATTTCGACAGAGAGGCTATATTACATGGAACCTTTTTGCATGGTCAGCTAGAGATCAAGGAGGTACAAGCTTCTTCCTTGTGCCACTGCCAAAACCTTTTCCATAGGACACTTATTAGAATTATTGCTGTCCTAGATCAAGGATTTAGGGGGCAACTATAGGAGGGGCCACTCATTTCTTTTTCTGGTTCACCTGGACTCTAAATTTTATGTTCATAGAAACCCCCTTCTTTAAATGGCTGGATCCTGACCTAAATGTGACTTGTCAAAGATGCCGTTCACATGAGCTACATCCTTACTGCAAATCAATGCCAAGGTCTGATCCAAGTTTCACTGGGCCCCTGGGCAACAGAGCCTCAGTGGGATCCTTTGCAGTGAACTCACTTGGCAGCATTAAAATTCAGAAACTCCAATTGTGTCCCGTTCCCTAATTTATGATACCAATCAACCCCCTTCACCCCCCTAGATTCCTTTTATACAGCCTTATTTGGGCCCCCAGTGCTGGCGCTGGCATACTCCAGAGCACTTGATTGTGGCCCAGAGCTTTTCTTCTTTTGGTTCCATTTTCACTGCAGTGTACCTATGAAATTAGATGTCCATTTGTTCAGACTGGTAACTTGGCTGTAACTTTAGTGCACCATGTTTTTCCAAAGGGGGATTCCACCTGCCTGTGCCCTCCCTCGCCTCGATTTTAGGGGTCTTGAGGTGAAATGGACCTTTCTCTCAGTTTCACCTAATACTGTTGTGCCTCCAACCTTCCACCCCCTGGAAATTGCATTATTGGTCCTTTATTGCTTATCCCGGTTCTCTTTAGTTTCGGAGGGAAGATGTTTTGTCTTGAGAGGTCCTGAGAGATTTTATGACATTAATGCATGTTTCATTTTGGTGGGGAGGGGTCTGTTTATAATAAAATTGGAAAACATTGTATATATTTTAATGATCTGAGGGTGTTAAATATAGCAAATTTACCTAGAAACTGCCCTGATCACAGCTATACTGCATACCTAATATTCACGGCGGACCAGTAGATGATTTCTGAATCCATTCCTTGAGAACATTTAGACATTCAGACTGACTCTAGGGGTTGGAAAAGGGTTTCAATCAGGTTTTCACCTTTGTCTCCCTCTATCTACCAAAGATAGGCTAAAGGAGATTTCTGGCATCCTTCTTAGAGTGGTTGGCAGAATTTAAGGAGTGGGTTGTAGTTCTCGGGAGGGCAATTTAATGTGGCACATGAGCTTGCTCTACATGTGTCCGCATGCATTTCCCATATTTCTCCCCTAGAACATCCTTGAATAAACTTCAGTAAACATCTATCACCCACTGCACCTATGGGACAGGAACTACTCACTCTACTTTCCTGTTCATGATATGTATTCCAGGATCAATCTTCTTTTTGTTAAACACCAACATTTAGACTTTGTGGAAAAAGGAGATCCATTGCATCCATTACTTTCTCAGACCACTCTGTGGTCTCCTTCTCCCCTTGTCCCTTTCATTGTGGTTCCTCTACAGTGTACCTGACTTTAGAGGCAGTTAAGGTGTTCAGAACCGACTGCGCTTTGCTCTCTTTGGTTGACCTTTCCAATCTTTGTGCATCTTGGCCTGACCTTCTCAATGGGTCTGAGATTACATTGTTAGATTTGCGGAGCTGAAGAAGGAGAATTCCTCAAAGTGTTCTGATCCTTTATTCTTTATGTGGTGGGGTACAAGACACTATCTGGCTAACTACTCATTTCTTCTTAACCATGGATGTGACTCGTTTTTTGTTTCATCACTCTGAGATCCCAGCCCCAGTGTATCTTGCTGCACTTTCTAGCGATGGCTTTAAGTTTCTACATACCTTGTGTCCATCTGCATCATATGACAAACTTCATGCCAATTAGTGTTCTTGGATTATTTTCTACCAGTTGGATAAAAGGGCCTTCTAGCCTTTATTATACCTTGCTTGCTTCTGATGAAGATTTCTCTATCATAATGGATTTTATAGAAGGGCAATTCTGGTTTGTGGCAGCTTTATGTTTCGATTCCTCACTGCTTACAAGAAATGGGTCTGTAGTCAATAGATGAGAACATTCTTGTTTATGTTCTTTCACTGCAAACCTGTCCATAGCTCGGCTAGCTCCCAGCTGAGAAATGGAAACGATTGCTTCCAGGCACTGCTAAATACATTAACTACTGCATAAAGCTAGATGATAGTTTGCTCACAGATCATTGACTAAATGGTGATCAGTTGCATCTTCTTTTTAGCTATGAGCAAGACAAGATATACAAAGGTTTAAGATGGTACAGTATTTACATAAAATTTTACAATAATTATTGTTTATAATTTAAAGCTTTTCTGGATTGAGAGATATTCTGAACAGTAAACTCAATAAAGGGCAAGAAGTTAAACAATACATTTGGTTACATTTCAGCATTATGACAACATATATCGTAAACACATATATAAAGTGGCCATACACAAAAGATAATGTTAACATTACATGAACTTGTTGATATTAGGTGTTTTGGCCATTTTTACACTTTTATCAAAATAAAGTCAACATTTCGAAAAGTCATACACTGAGTGCATACATAGGGAGGAGATCTAGAAGACAAACAGCTATGGGCAAGTGACCTCCAGACTGTCCTGAAGTGGAAGATGTTAATTTATAAAGGCATTTGGATATTGGACTTTAATTGCCAGATATGTTTTTGGTCTCTGGCTATGTTTAACTGTAGTTGTGGTGGAATAATGGCCATCAGCAAATCCGCAAATGCCCATGTATATGCAGTGTCTGGGAATGAACTGAAGACACAGACAGTGGGCTTTTTGACCAAACCCCCTTCCCAGCAGTCCCTGCCTACCTGTCTAACCTACTGCACTTTGTTGGTAGGCAAATAGTAAAAGTTCCCTACTTGTGCCAAAATACAAACGCATAGAAAAAGACAGGGCAATACAAACAGAGAGGGCTAGTCACCAAATGCGGGTGCAAACCAAGAGGACTATGCAGTAATAAATCGCTAGGCATATGGATAGTGGACAATACAGGCTAATGGGTTAAAGATACCAGAATACATATGACATAATAAAAAGCTTATTAAGTACAAGACTATAGTAAGTAAAAAGTGAATTGATTAGCAATACATATATTCCTGGTTCATAAAGTAATTGGAACTTCAGACAGGATAGCAATGAGGGAAGAGTGAGATTCTGTCAATCACAGCAGGTTAACTATTAGTTAATGCATCTACAAGTGACAGACAAGTGTGGTTCAAATTAATCAAGGTTGAATGAAAAATACATACACTTGTGTTCAGACAACACAGACTAACTTAATGAATTTAGATAAAACTAAAATGGAATTGAACATAGACTACCAAGTCAAACACAAATTGTAATGATGAATACCCCTCACTCAATAACTTAACACAGTGGCACATTAACTTACCTGGTCCAGCGAGTTCCCTGAAAGTGCATTGTCCGATGATAATGCACTCTGCCACGATTCACTAAGATCATGCGCCCGATATCATGCATCTGTCGCTTCCCCGCTTAGGTCCACAGGAGTTCACTTTCTTCTTCCTGGTGCATATAAGTGCTTGATCTTGCAACACAATTTGTAAGTTAAATCTCGAACTCAGTCTGAATCAGTCGGCCCGCCCCCTGATTTCTGTCGTATGATAGCCAGCTCAGAGGCGCCAAAAGCCGATCGCGTGCGACACAATCCCAGTGCAGATCCCTGTTAAATACCTGTCAAAGCCGTGCATTCCCCGACAACGTCAAAAGATCTCGACCCTTAGTAAATAAGTCCCAATAAATGTTCACTTTTCAGAAAGAGAAAGTCCACTTTTTAGCCCATCAATCCCAAATATAAATACTATGCCAGAATCACAGTGCCCACAGATAAGCAGGTAACGCTGTAAAGATTTCCTTTATGCAGCCCAACAGAATTATAAGGTCAACGACCCAATACTCCTGGACACAGTGGACTGTCAGGCACAACTGCCGGCTAAATTCATTGCATTTAGAAGTCTAAATAATTTTTTTTTATAAAAGATGACATTTTCTAATAAAAATAAACATTTTCTAAGAATAATTTATGCAAATTGCTTTTATTTCGTTTTGGCAATCAGTCAACATTAATTATCTTGCTGCAAAGGCAAAATGATTGAGTTAAATCAGAAAAATGGCTGTAAAGCTACATGGTCTATCTATCTACTGTATCGAACTATCTATCATCTATCTATTATACATGTCTAGTTATTATTTCTCTGTACTATATACAGGTAAAACCTGAAGTTTATATATGCCATATAAAAAGACACATAAATGTTTCTCTCACCTTTGCCGTTTTAAGTTTATTAGTATTACTAAAATTATTTAAATTTTTCCAAATTCCAGAATAATGAGAGAATTGTGAATGCATTTTAAGATTACTTTGTCTTTAAACAATCGTTAGCAGCCTTTTTAATGATGTCTTTGGAAGCTTTTAATATGTTTATTGGCAAAATCTGAGTTAATTAGAGATGCACCGGTGGATGGCACACCTGAAACACAATGCTTATTTGTGTAACATCTTTGGAACGTCTAAAGAAATCAGCTAAGATATAAAGAGAGAATAATGGACTTGCACAAGTCTGGTTCATCCTTTTTATGGAATTTCCAGAAACCTGAAGGTCCCTTGTTCATCTGTATAAACAATTATACGTACATCAGTACAAACAAAATGGGAATTTCCAGGCATCATGCCACTCAGGAAAGAGACAAATTCTGTGTCCCAGAGATGAAAGTGCTTTGGACCAAAATGTGCATGTCGACCTTAGAATAAAAGTAAAAGATCTTGTAAAGATTTTACCTGAAGCTGGTAAGAGTATGTCACTATCCGCAGTGAGAAGAGCACTGCATCAACATCAGCCAAGAAGTTAAAGCTTATGTGCCAAAAGGTCTTCCAAATGGAAATGACCCGAAGCTACAGCCAAACTGGTTACAAAGGATAACAATGTAAATGTTTTGGAGTGGCCATCACAAAGCCCTGATTGCAATCCTATTGAAAATGTATCAGCAAAGATGAAAAGACTGGCTACATACATGGCTCCGTTACAAAAGTTCTGTGAGAGGAATGGACCCAAATTCCTACCAACTATTGTGAGATTCTTGTGGAAGGATAGTCAAAACGTTTGACCAAAATTAAATGGTTTAAGGGGAGTGGTACCAAATACTAATGAAATGTATCTAAACTTTTGACTTTGCAGGAATTAATAAAAAATGCTTTAAATATTCTCCCTCATTATTCTGGTATTTGGCAATTATAAACAATTTTGGTAATCCTAATTGTCCTTAAAGAAGACCTGTCACCGTGGAAAACCCACAGACCAAATGTGCCCCCATAATCCTCCCCCCAACCCCTTTCTCCCTAGCCGTGTTTTTTTTTTTAATTTATGTGCAGTAAATGGATTTAAAACGATCCGACCTCTTATCAAATAAGAGGTCGGCAGCGGACACATTGTAGAAGAAGCCGGCAGTATCGCATCGCTGCCGGCTCTCCATGCCGCTGTAAAGAAGCCCGGCTTGGCCACGGCTGCTGACAGTGCGGCGCGGCCGGCAATGTGAATAAGCCAGGTTGCGGCCACAGCCGCTGCTAGTGCTAGTGCCGGCTTCTCGTACAATGGGGCAGATTCACTTACCCGGTCCGTTTGCGATCCAGCGGCGCGTTCTCTGCACAGGATTCGGGTCCGGACGGGATTTATGAAGGTAGTTCCTCCGCCGTCCACCAGGTGGCGCTGCTGCGCTGAAAATCATCTGAACGCACCGGAATGCACCAGCTCGGACCAGGTGAAGGTAAGCGCTTCCCAAGCGACACTTTTTCGGTTTTTAAATACGGCGGTTTTTCCGAATACGTCGGGTTTTCGTTCGGCCACGCCCCCCGATTTCCGTCGCGCGCATGCCGGCGACGATGTGCCACAATCCGATCGCGTGCGCCAAAATCCCGGGGCAATTCAGGTACAATCGGCGCAAATCGGAAATATTCGGGTAACACGTTGGGAAAACGCGAATCGGGCCCTTAGTAAATGACCCCCAATGTGTCCGCGCCAGATACACGATCTGACCTCTTATTTGGTAAGAGGTCGGATCGTTTTAAATCCATTTACTGCAAATAAATTTTTTTTAAAAACGGCTAGGGAGAAAGGGCTGGGGGGAGGATTATGGGGGGCACATTTGGTCTGTGGGTTTTCCGCGGTGACAGGTCCTCTTTAAACGGGAAAGTTTATTCTGATTTCATGTCAGATAAAGAGAAAAAAACATCAGATGTGTCTTTTCATATAGTGAATGTAAACTTCTGGTTTCAACTTTATCTACATTGTCCTTTACTTTAACTTAGTTGTATACATTCTAGTATTATTCTGCTTTCTTTGAAAGTGTTTTGCATGTTTAAAAAATATTTTATTTGGCTGTTTTCTCAGTATTGAGCTTTGGTTTTACCAAAGCCACATTCCAGTACACATCCCAGTATGTAAAGCAATTGTCCAAGCTTAAATTGCTTGGGAAATAAGGATTTGTGCATGTGGACATTTAATAATCCACCCACACATCTATGCTCTTTGACAGGCAGGAGAAGAAAGGGCAGATATTCACTCAAAAGATCAATTATATCTACAGTATCGAACAGCAAATCTTGGATGTAAAACAAAAAAAAACATTGCTCATTGCGAGATAATCTTATGTATGTGCACAGGTCCTTATTTACCTGAATGACCTATATACATGTATCTACATGTAAAGCACACATTACACTCATGGATACAGATCTTTATTCCCCTTTAATTGAAAGTAACCTTAGTCTACTATGTTATGTGTGAGTTACTATGTGAGAACACACAAATGCAATTATATATGTCACAAGATGTCGTATTCTTACGAGTCATACTTCAGTAAACTTGTGAAATCTTGGGTAGTTATGCAGCATGAATCATATATAAAGGTGCTACTACTACATGTTTTGTCTTAAAGCGTAACTGTAAAGTTATAATGATTTTACCAAATTATTACATGTAATTCCCCCCTTTGGAAACAAACAGAACAATACCTGCTTTGTGCTGCTCACCTTTTTCTTTCCAAAGCTATGGCATTTTCTATTCTGAAAGTGTTTGACAAAAATCTTCTCACTAGAGGTGAAGTGTTAATCGTTTATCTGCACAGTGCACGAAGTGCCGATATCAAGGTGGGGGAAGGGCTGCAGCATGAGGTGTAGAGACAGAGAAATTTCTGTAGAATCACAGACTGGGATGGAGGGACTGATAGGGTACCTCACTATTATGTGCAGGAGATAGTCAGTCTTGGAACATATCCATCTCTGCTACATACACATCTGTCACATGACCTCCTCCCCTTGATCAGGGAGCAGCAGCCCCTCCCCTCCCATGAAACAGACAGATAAACTATAAACAAAGTACGGATTCATAGGGTTTGTCAGCACAGGGAGAGGAAGTAGACATTGCAGCTTTGAGGTAATCTGAGGGGTATAGCAAAGAAACAGCTGCAAAATAGGTAACACAGATAAAAGGTAAAGTTGTTTTACATCCCAAGAGCTATTGATTTGTTGAAAAAACAAATATCAAAGATCAAAGTCCCTGTTTAATTGTTAAAGAAACACAATAGCAGTGATATATTATAATCTATCTCAGAAGAAAGGGACCATATAATTTTCTAGTAATTGGACCTTCATGCAGATATTTGCCTATGGTACTCCACATAATCAGACTCAATGGAGGAACCTGGAGTGGAAGATAAACTACATATATTGCAATATTATGTTTCTACAAGATGCAATATTTCTAAGATAAACTCCATTTCAGGCTCAGTTATTCCATTTTGGAATAAGCACAAACTTTCTTACTATAGCATGTTGGATGGAATTCAGGCTCCGACAGTGCAGAGCTCGACAACACTAGTCCTGTGCTTCCCCAGATTCACATTGTGATGATGAATATTTTGCAGTTTAAGGTTACATCCACATGACAGTTATTGTGGCCATGATCTGGCCACACCATGTGGCACCGAGTCATGGTGAGGTGTCCGCAAAAGAGGACATGTACTATCTCTTTCTGTCAAATTGCGGCCATGGCTACTCTGTGAATTCTTATCTCTATCAGCTTTCGAACAGTACACATGGTTAATAGAGAATCTTTCTGTTATGTTCCTCAATAGATTACAAATTCTGTGGTGCATATGGAAAAAGATGACTACCTACTGCTACACTGAATATCAATTCTAATTCAATCCAGCTCCTGCAAGGTTTTACACAGCATGTCCAATATATACATAACTATAAATCTGTACACATGAAACAAACTTCAAACTTGACAATTCATTTGTTAAATGCGATGATTCAACATAGCGTAAAGTTACAACTAACAAAAAAAAAACAATAAAAAGAAATGGTAAGGTCTGCTACATCTATGTGTGGGCTGCGTGGAGAGTGAGGCTGTGGCTGGCAAAGTAGAGGTAGAGGCAAGGTGTTGTCTTATAAAGAGCAAGTGGTTAAAGAGTTAAAGTGGTTTTCCTGGAATTCTGGAGCCGGATAGCAAAAAAAAATTTAAAAAATGCTCCAGATTTTAGTTCCCTTATTGTGCCAGTACTTCCAATCTTCAGCTGCTGTACCATTCCAGAACCGGCTTTGTCCAATTCTTGACCTCCTTGGATCAAAGATTTTCACATATGACTTTAGAGAAAGTGACATCTTTTGGTAAAGCAGGTCCCATGACTAATGACACTTCTGGGCACAGTAGCCAAATACCAAAAGGACTGGTGCAACACAGAAACAGGGTAAGAACACTGCCATCCTGACCCAGGGGAGCTTTTCAGAATTCCAAGAAAATCCCTTAAACTTGAAATTGGTTCTCAATGGTGCACCTTATAGGTCTCCTTGTGGCACCCATTAGATCTTTAAAGCTGTCCCTCCCAACTAGCCTGAATGGGAGCATTTCAAAGGTGCTGCTGGTATCAGTGGGTGCATCACATCTTCATTGGTCTTGTGACTTGGGAGGCAGGGGAACAGACTGGGTCAACTGAAGCAGCAGGGGAAGCCCTAGATGTTTCTAGGCTTTTTTAGTTCCTCAGACATAACAGCTCATATTTACTCTGCAGGTGCCTGGTCATACATGAGGTGCTCAGACTGTTAAGGCTTTGGCCACAATTTATAGACTTGTGGCACAATGTGCAAAAGGGCTGACTGATGCAATTCTGCCAGCTGCCCTGGGACTACCCAAACAACCCCTCTTTGTTCAAAGAATCCCTGCCTTCCACCCATGTTGGGTCCAGGATCTCATTATTACCCATCGCTTCTTCTTCCACCGAGCCCTCAACACTTCCCTCCTTCTCTGTGTGCACATCACAGAAAGCCACAGCAGTTGGGAGTTGTGTTCCAGGGTTATCATAGGTCTCTTCTGATTGTCCACCGTCAACACCTTCATCCTCCATTAAAATGTTGGGAATCTTTGGGGCAGATTTATCAAGCTGTTTAAGAGTCAGAATATTCTTAGTTGCCAATGGCAACCAATTACAGCTCAGCTTTCATTTTACCAGTGCTCATGAATATTTTAAAGGGGAGCTGGAATTGGTTTCCTTGGTCAACTAAGAATATTTTGACTTTTAGAAAGCTTGATAAATCTGCCCCTATCCCTGCTACTGGTACAGGGGAAGGTGGATGGGCCATGGAGTCATTGAGTATGAGTCATTAGTATGAGTGACTGCTTCATGACTTGTGGCTGAGATGACGTTGCTACTTTGAAGGGACTTTGGACTTCCAACTGAGAATAAGCATGGGAAAGCTATTCCCATGCAAGTTGAGGCATGGTACACCATGTAATTGACCAGTGCCTCAACTCTATATGGCATATTTGGGTCTGCCAGTACACACTGCACAACCTGGTACCTACTTGAACCTGAGAAGCTTGGAGCAGGCAGAAATGGAATACATCTTCTCCCTGCAGCACCAGATCCATCACCACCATCTCCACATCCCTGTCCATTAATTCTTGGTTACCTCATTTTAAAAGACCTGCAGTACCAAACTATACAGTGACAGACCCTTTAGGATTTAGGTATTGCTGCACACTAGTCACAGAAAACAGCACCTATATGTTATAGGTATTACTGCACGTTATTCACTGGCATAAGCAACTTTACAATCTTGGTATTAGTGCATGCTATTCACTGACAGGAGAACCTTTACAATCTAGGTATTCATGCTCGCTTTTCACTGACAGGAGCACCTTCACAATCTAGGTATTCATGCTCGCTATTCACTAACAGGAGCACCATCACAATCTAGGTATTAGTGCTCACTATTCACTGACAGGAGCACCTTCACAATCTTGATATTAGTGCATGCTAATCCCTGACAGGTGCACCTTTACAATCTAGGTATTAGTGTGTGCTATTCAATGATAATAGTAACTTTATAATATTTCTGGTGCTGAAAAATATACAGACACAGGACTTTCAAGATCTTGCTTGATGATGCAGTAAATGCTAATATTTCTATCAGGTCTTTCCATGTATAATCCTCTATAAATAGTAAAAATATCTCTTCTCTATATAAGCCTATGAGTAGCCTAATACAGTTATTCAGAGTGCCCTAAAAAGGGCAATTATTTCAGATTTTCCCCTATCCTTAATAATAGCAGCCTCCTCTCTATACCTAAGTACCCTAAAAAGGGCAATTGCTGGTTTTTAGAAGTCCCTGCCTATCTGACTGACCCTATGATGAGTATCACAGACATGTGACCCTGATTTTATACTACAGAGTCACATGTCCAGCCCGAGTAATCACAGGCCTGTGGCTGCTAAGGGGCGGCAAGCTGCTCAGCAGTCCCTGGGTGCTGAACCCACCAAATTGGGTGACTTGTGACTTGTGACTTTAGAGAAAGTGACATTTCACAGCTCTTTGGAGACTGGAATGGGCCAATTCAGATTCCATAACCCAATAACATCTCAGAGTACAGCAGCCAAAGACCAGAAGGACTGCTGCAAAACAAGAACATGGTAATAACAATATGTCATTTTTGCCACCACAACCCTGGCCCTGAGGAGCTATCTACAATTCCAAGGAAATCCCTAAAACTTGAAGCCAGTTTAGAGTACATTTCTAGGTCCCCTTGTAGCACCTGTGCATGGGTGAAACTGTTTACTTAAAACAACCTCCATGGTTACAATAACTTTCTATGATGTCTATGGGTCATCTCTATGAGTCCCAAAGAAAAAGGGAAATTTTGGACATGAGTGAGCAGCACTCCATTAAAATTCCTTTAAAAACACAGATTGCCTCCTTATCACCTTTTGTGATCAATCGGCTACAACATACTATATAAGAATAAGCACTAACCAGCCATGGCTCACAGCATGTATCCCTTCACTTGTCTTGTCATTCCGTTGCGCGTTCCTGAATACTAGTTTGCTTTTTTCATTTGCTGTTACAAAAACAGCCAAATGAAGTTACTGGCGTAGATTGATCACTTCAGCACACACCAATTTCAAGAATGTCTCATGCCATTACAGTGTCTCCAATGTAAAGAGGTCGACACATCAGGTATTAATGCATCACGGCAGAGACTGATTATGTTGCAGCTGACTGGAGGTAGGGAATCATAGAAAGAACGTTTTTACTCCCTTTATCTTTTTAATAGCTCCGAGATGTAGATGACGGCAGGCGGCTGCCAATTGTCATTATTACACTGAATACTGTGTCATGTTTTATGGGAGAAAAATCTATCAGGTGCTTTATTTATGTGACAGCAGGAGTACAGATACTGAGAGTGTAAGACTATTTTCTAATGGAGGATATAGAAAACTCCGGAAACTGGTTATCATAGGAAATGTGAACCATCATAAGTATTTAAGCAATAAAATAATAATTATCGGAGCGATACTACAAGATAAGATATCAGAAGCAATAGTGTAGAATCTATATACAGTTATATCATACACTTTTGTGCGTGGTGCATTTAGGTGGCAAAAAGCAGGGCCAGTGTTAGGGGGAGGCAAAACGGGCATTTGCCCAGGGCCTCCTGTTGTAAAAGGGCCCCCTGCATGTGGAATTTTGTGGTCAATGGATGTATTGCTCCTTTAATACCACTTCTTTGAATGTTTGGGGGAAGAAGCTTGTCATCTACCTCCTGTGTGTCTATCTCCTATAATTTGTCTATTTCCTATCTTTATACAGGCAGTCCCCGTGTTACATACAAGATAGGTTCCGTAGGTTTGTTCTTAAGTTGAATTTGTATGTAAGTCGAAACTGTATATTTTCTAATGGTATATCCAGACAAAAAATGTTTTGGCCCCAGTGACTATTGAAGTTTCACATTTTTGCTGTAATTGGACCAAGAATTATCAATAAAGCTTCAATACAGACCCCTTATAGCTGATTATTTAAGTCTGGGACTATAGTTAAGCATCCAGAGAGCTTCACCAGAGGTCACAGTGGGTAGAAGGGGTCCGTCTTTAACAATGGGTCTTCTGTAAGTCGAGTGTCCTTAAGTAGGGGACCGCCTGTATACGTCTATCAAAACATTTATCTATCTAGCTTTCTATCTATCTATCTCCATTCTATCATATCTAGCTATCTATCTGTGTATCATCTATCTATCTATCTCCATTCTATCATATCTAGCTATCTATCCATCTATCAACTGATCTTCTATCTCTCTTCTACTGTATCTATATCTCATATATATTTTCTATTATCTGTTTAGCTATCTATCTATATATAATCTACTTTTTATATACTCTATGCATCTATAAATCTATATAATCTTTCATATTTATCTTCTATCATCAATCTCACTATCATCTGTTTATTTCCTATAACATTCCCCTACAGTCCCATATTACAGACACTTACCTAACTACAATGTGTTATTATTGTGCTGGGCTAAAGGAGCCTCTTACTGACTGTGACTGCTCATAAAAGTTTTATTTTGGGGCCCCACTTTTAGTTTTGCCCAGGGCCCCATTTTGACCAAAACTAGCCCTGGCCAACAGTTAGATGGGACGTAAAGTCTAAATTCTATCTATTTCATGTGCTGGAATTGAACACATGTGCATGTAAGACAAAACGCGCTCTGCTTGATGGGACAAATATGAAATTCAATTTTTTCCCACTGGAGCGAATGATTTATTATAAAATGTGTTGTCATTAATTCTACATTTATGTATCCAGTAACACAATAAAACAGATACAGACAGATGTTGCAGAACTATATTATATTTGGCTGTCTGGTTCATGTAATGACCTGTGTAAATTACCACCTGCATGTCACTGGACCGGCAAATACACCAGATTGACAATGCTCTGTCCCCACTGTGAACATGCCTGTGCTTTATAAAACAAATTGTTCATACTGATTTACCGAGACATGAAGGATAATTGTCAATTAAAGTACAAAAAAAATCGTGAAAGCTAAAATTAAATCATAAAAAGGTCAAAATTTAAAGATCTTATTTTCCAAAGAATCTGCACTTTTATATGTCACTATTAATTTTTTGGAAGGAAATATTGGGGACATGTATCTTTATTTTTGCAACTTTACACTACAACTTTTGCTGTCGTTTCTCAAGTACACTTTGGTCTGCACTTTATCCACTTATAGTATTAGATTTATTTTTAAGTTGTAATTACCAAGATTAGTAAGTTTCAGGGTGCAGTCAAACATCCTGTACATTTTACCATGTGTTTTGCTGGTTTGACAAAATTTTTCTTCATTTCTGGAAGTGTAAGTGGCTGGGAAAATGTTAACACAGCTGCTAAACGTTTAGCAATGAAGAAAAACACTTTAAAATCAGCCAAATGAAGAGTAATGTCAGGCACCAGGGGAAATGGACCCACCGGACCATCGCGCTGATGACATAACCTGGGACCGGAGTCTAAGTGGGACACGGTTTTCAACAAAGCCCGCCACAAAGTGGATTGGACTTGCTGCGGTGTGGTACCAGCAGGTCTTTCCACAGGCACAACTTTGTACGACAGGCAAGAGGTCAGGAGAGGCAGCACGGGATCAGGGTCAGGGACTTGGCAATCGGTCAAGGCAGCGGAGGGAATAGTAAGGAACGGAACCGAGGACACAACGGGAAATCACAATAACAGCACAGAGCATGGAACAAAGCTTTATCTAAGGCACAAAGACAGGATGTGCAGAGAAAGGCTGGTTTATGTGCAATTCTGGGAAATGGCCAGCGCCAATTAACAATGTGCTGGCCCTTTAAATTTTCTGAAGCCAACGCGCACACGTCCTAGGAGATGGGGACAAGCACACGCATAGCCGGAGGACCAGGAACAGGAGAAGGAACAGGTAAGAAGCGCGGGTGCCGCACTTACGAACAGGGGGGGACATGGGTGAGCCCGCGACCCGAGATGTTGGATCACCTGTGACAGGTACCATGTAAAACGTAAGCGTTTCTGCAATGTGTTTAAATGCAATGTAGATGCAATGTAGATGCCAGATGTGACAGCACCCTCATGTGTCATCATCTCCTGAGGTGTAGGAAGAGTGCTTAAAAATTCAGGCCATAATATAAAATGCATAAGTCCAAAATTTACAGTAGTTGTCCACTCCTGTACATTATCCCCCCTGAAAAAAAGTCTTTGTTTCAGAAATGAATAGAGCAGGTTATGATAGTAAAATTTATAATATACTTTATTTAAGAGAAACTACCATCAATATCAGGGACACTTACTCATAGATCCAGGCACCGTGACTGTGCAGGAGCACTTCTTCCCTCCCATTGTATGCAGAAACTTCCTCTGCTGCAGTAAAATTACAGCAGGCAGAGGGAGGGAGAAGTGCTGAGTGAGCACAGGTAGGGGGGATAGTGTAACAGTCTGTGAAACCAGAGCATATAGGGCCTCTGGTAACGCTCAAGAGCACAATGAATGACAAATATAAGAAGGTTACCACTGGATCTATGAGAACGTGTCCCTGGTTTATCACATTTGATGGTAAATTTTCCTTTAAGTAAAGCAGCTTCTCAGTGTCTGTTTCTGCTTTTTTTCCACTGTGACGAGTTCTGAAAGTCTAGGAATTGAATTTCAACAACATTTGGGTCCTAACTCAGGATCCTTGCCAGATATTTGATTGAAGACTCATCTCACACTGAAATCAACAAGAATGGAGCCAGAAAATCAGAATATGATCAAAGTTTTGGACCCTCACTGCTTTGATGTTGATTTAATGTCACATCTTTTCAATAGTTCATCAATATAAAGAAAATGAAAAATCCCTTTGACATATAATTAGAGATGAGCGAGCACTAAAATGCTCGGGTACTCGTTATTCGAGACAAACTTTTCCCGATGCTCGAGTGCTCGTCTCGAATAACGAACCCCATTGAAGTCAATGGGAGACTCGAGCATTTTTCAAGGGGACCAAGGCTCTGCACAGGGAAGCTTGGCCAAACACCTGGGAACCTCAGAAAAGGATGGAAACACCCCGAAATGGACAGGAAACAGCAGGGGCAGCATGCATGGATGCCTCTGAGGCTGCTCAATCGCACCATTATGCCAAAATTATGGGCAACAGCATGGTCATGACAGAGTGACCGAATGAGGCTAGATAGCATCTAAAACATCCAATAATTGACCCTGACACTATAGGGGACGGCATGCAGAGGCAGCGGCAGCAGGCTAGAGAGTCTCATGGCGACATACCCTAAATGGACTCAGGTTTCACCAAAGGAGGTGAGCAAGAAGTGAAATGATTTCCTATGTGAACAAAAGGTTGACGGTATATTTAGTCGATAACACAGCATGGTGTCGACATAGTGACCAAGTTCCATAACGTATCTGGTGAAACACCCGAAAAATGAGCCTGACACAGCTCTTTTGATAAAGGGACGACATGGGGAGGCAGCCATGGAGACGACTTCCATGATTAAGAGTGACTACTGGGGCATCCATATTGCTTCTATGATTGAAACTTCAGGTCTCCAGCATGGTGACAGATGGGCCGAGTTCCACTATGTATCTGGTGAAACACCAGAAAATTCTGCCTGACACAGCTCGTTTGATAAGGGGATGATGTGCTGCATATCCTCTCGTGCTCCAGCGTCTGTGGTATAGACAGTTGAAAGTTGCACATGGAGACATTGGTGGACGCTGTGGAGGATCGTGGCTGCGAAATGGACAGGAAACAGCAGGGGCAGCATGCATGGATGCCTCTGAGGCTGCCTAATCTTGGGATGGAGCTGGCGGTCCGCTGCCAGGCGAGCTTTTGCCTGTCCAAGCCCCTGCTTGGCTCCTCCCCACCCAAAATGGGCCTGGGGGCCAGAAGCGTTTACTTTGAAAAAATTATAATTTTCAAAGCAGGCCGGGTCGTTTGAATATTTCACCTAGGAATAATGGAATAGCATAGTGGTTCTATTTTTAATTGTTTTTACGGAAATGGTTCCATGATTAAGAGCGACAGTATGGGGCATCCATATTGCGCTGCTATGATTGCAACTTCAGGTCTCCAGCATGGCGGCGACAGATGGGCCGCGTTCCACTATGTATCTGGTGAAACACCTGAAAATTCTGCCTGACACAGCTCGTTTGATAAGGGGACCATGTATGGAGGCAGTGAACTAGTAGTAGATTAAAGGTGCTGCAGTTAAAACTATGTTAGTTGGATCTTGGGATGGAGCTGGCGCTCCGCTGCCAGGTGAGCTTTCGCCATTCCAAGCCCCTGTCTCTAGGCTACTCCCCAAACAGCACTTCTAAGAACCTTTTGTATAAGATCAAGTGTAGTAGCGTTCTTATAAGTATGGGATATGGCTTGAGGAAACGCTGAACTATGAGATTTAACACATGGGCCAGGCATGGCACAGGTGTCAGTCTGCCGAGTTGCAGAGCTGCCGACAGGTTACGGCCGTTGTCACACACAACCATGCCTGGCTTCAGGTTCAGCGGTGCCAGCCACAGATCGGTCTGCGCCGTGATGCCCTGTAATAGCTCTTGGGCGGTGTGCCTTTTATCGCCTAGGCTCAGCAGTTTGAGCACCGCCTGCTGTCGCTTAGCGACGGCACTGCTGCTGTGCCTAGAGCTACCGACTGATGGCGCCATGCCCACGGATGGTAATTCGGAGGATCTTGGGATGGAGCTGGCGCTCCACTGCCAGGCGAGCTTTCGCCAATCCAAGCCCCTGTCTCTAGGCTACTCCCAAAAGAGCACTTCTAAGAACCTTTTGTATAAGATCAAGTGTAGTAGCGTTCTTATAAGTTTGGGATATGGCGGGTGAGGGGAATGTAAACAGATGCGCAAGAAGCGCTGAAATAATATCGGTAAATGATAAAAGTTTGCCAGTATATTTTGTGGATTACACAGCAGGGTGGCGACAAAGTTAACAAGTTTGATGTGGAATCCATGAAAACAACCCAAAATTCTGCCTGACACAGTTCGTTTGATAAGGAGACAATGTATGGAGGCAGCTATATGGACGACTTTTGGAGGCAGCTATGGCGATGACGTGGGGAGGTAGCAATGGAGACAACGTGTGGAGCCAGCTAAAAAGACGACATGTGGAGGCTGCTATGGATACAATTTAATTTGGATAGTGCCTGTATGTGGCAGTCCAAAAAAGTTTTCAAACCAGAGGAGCAGGTAGGTGGTCCTCCAGAAAAATTAAATAGATTGAGTGCCTGTATGTGGCACTCCCAAAAATTTGCTTAAAACAGAGGACCGGGTAGGTGGCCCTCCAGAAAAATTTAATACATAGAGTACTATAGCTAGAGCCAGTTGGCCCTGGCAAAAAAATAGCCAGTTTCCTAGGCTTTAGTGTACAAAGAGGAGGAGAAGGAGGACAATGAGGAGGAGGAGTGCATACATTATTCAGGTTGAGCTTCTTTCACCTGGTGGAGAATGAAAATCCAGAGAAATCCAGGCTTTATTCATCTTGATAAGCGTCAGCCTGTCAGCGCTGTCAGTCGACAGGCGTGTACGCTTATCGGTGATGATGCCACCAGCTGCACTGAAAACCCGCTCGGACAACACGCTAGCGGCAGGGCAGGCAAGAACCTCCAAGGCGTACAGCGCCAGTTCGTGCCACATGTCCAGCTTTGAAACCCAGTAGTTGTAGGGAGCTGTGTGATCATTTAGGACGATGGTATGGTCAGCTACGTACTCCCTCACCATCTTTCTGTAAAGATCAGCCCTACTCTGCCGAGACTGGGGACAGGTGACAGTGTTTTGCTGGGGTGACATAAAACTGGCAAAGGCCTTGTAAAGCGTACCCCTGCCAGTGCTGGACAAGCTGCCTGGTCGCCTACTCTCCCTCGCTACTTGTCCCGCAGAAGTACGCCCTCTGCCGCTAGCGCTGTCAGAAGGGAAATACTGTTTCAGCTTGTGCACCAGGGCCTGCTGGTATTCATGCATTCTCACACTCCTTTCCTCTCCAGGGATGAGAGTGGAAAGATTTTGCTTGTACCGTGGGTCCAGGAGAGTGAATACCCAGTAATCGATGCTGGAATAAATTCTTTGAACGCGAGGGTCACGGAATAGGCAGCCTAACATGAAATCTGCCATATGCGCCAGAGTCCCAACGCGCAAGAATTCACTCCCCTCACTGGCCTGACTGCCCATTTCCTCTTCCTCCAACTCCTCCAACTCCTCTTCTTCTGCCCATACACGCTGAACAGTGAAGGACTGAACAATGGTCCCCTCTTCTGTCTCGCCAACATTCTCCTCCTCTTCCTCCTCATCCTCCTCCACCACCTCCGATATGCACTGAGAAACAGACCTAAGGGTGCTTTGGCTATCAACAAGGGAATCTTCTTCCCCCCTCTCTTGTGACGAGCGCAAAGCTTCCGACTTCATGCTGACCAGAGAGTTTTTCAACAGGCCAAGCAGCGGGATGGTGAGGCTGATGATGGCGGCATTGCCACTGACCATCTGTGTTGACTCCTCAAAGTTACTCAGCACCTGACAGATATCAGACATCCACGTCCACTCCTCATTGTAGACTTGAGGAAGCTGACTGACCTGACTACCAGTTCTGGTGGAAGTTGACATCTGGCAGTCTACAATCGCTCTGCGCTGCTGGTAAACTCTGGAAAAAAAGGTTAATGTTGAATTCCACCTCGTGGGCACGTCGCACAACAGTCGGTGAGCGGGCAGTTGGAGAGTGGCAGCATCTGTGCTGGACTTCCTGAAATGCGCACAGATGCGGCGCACCTTCGTGAGCAAATCAGACAGATTGGGGTATGTCTTGAGGAAACGCTGAACTATGAGATTTAACACATGGGCCAGGCATGGCACATGTGTCAGTCTGCCGAGTTGCAGAGTCGCCACCAGGTTACGGCCGTTGTCACACACAACCATGCCTGGCTTCAGGTTCAACGGTGCCAGCCACAGATCAGTCTGCGCCGTGATGCCCTGTAATAGCTCTTGGGCGGTGTGCCTTTTATCGCCTAGGCTCAGCAGTTTGAGCACCGCCTGCTGTCGCTTAGCGATGGCACTGCTGCTGTGCCTAGAGCTACCGACAGATGGCGCCATGCCCACGGATGGTAATTCGGAGGAGGAGGAGGTGGAGGAGGGGTGGGAGGAGGTTGGAGGCATAGTAGGCCTTTGAAACCTGGACCGAGGTAGGCCCCGCAATCCTCGGCGTCAGCAGTATATGACCAGCCTCAGGGTCAGACTCGGTCCCAGCCTCCACCAAGTTAACCCAATGTGCCGTCAGCGACATATAGTGGCCCTGCCCGGCAGCACTCGTCCACGTGTCCGTGGTCAGGTGGACCTTGTCAGAAACGGCGTTGGTCAGGGCACGGATGATGTTCTCTGACACGTGCTTGTGCAGGGCTGGGACGACACATTGGGAAAAGTAGTGGCGGCTGGGGACCGAATACCGAGGGGCGGCCGCCGCCATGAGGTTTCGAAAGGCCTCGGTCTCTAGCAGCCTATAGGGCAGCATCTCCAGGCTAAGCAACTTGGAGATGTGGACGTTGAGGGCTTGGGCGTGTGGGTGGGTTGCGCTATACTTCCTTTTGCGCCCCAGCGTCTGGGGTATGGAGAGCTGAACGCTGGTGGATGCTGTGGAGGGTCGTGGAGGCGAAGATGGGGTTTTCGCACGGAAGGTGTTTGGGCCGGGGTCCTGGGCAGGGGGCTGACTAGCAGATGACACAGGGGAAGGAGCAGTGGTGTGCCCGGCCGGAGGTGAACGGGCTTGGTGCCATTGAGTGGGGTGTTTAGCATTCATATACCTGCGCATACTGGTGGTAGTTAAGCTAGTAGTGGTGGAACCCCTGCTGATCCTGGTTTGGCAAAGGTTGCACACCACAGTCCGTCGGTCATCCGGTGTTTCTTTAAAGAACCTCCAGACTTCTGAAAATCTAACCCTCGCCACGGGAGCTTGACTACGGGCAACATTTGGCGCTGATGCACCAGCTCTGGCCCTGCCTCTCCGTCTGGCCCCACCACTGCCTCTTCCAACCTGTTCTGCTATAGGACTCGCCTCCGTCTCAGAAGCACTGTGTTCACCCGGCCTATCAACCCAGCTTGGGTCTGTCACCTCATCATCCTCCGATCCCTCAGTCTGCTCTTCCCTCGGACTTCCTGCCCTGACAACAACTTCACCACTGTCTGACAACCGTGTCTCCTCATCGTCCGACACCTCTTTACACACTTCTTCCACTACGTCAAGAAGGTCATCATCACCCACAGACTGCGACTGGTGGAAAACCTGGGCATCGGAAAATTGCTCAGCAGCAACCGGACAAGTGGTTTGTGACTGTGGGAAGGGTCCAGAAAACAGTTCCTCAGAGTATGCCGGTTCAAATGCCAAATTTTGCTGGGAGGGGGCACACTGGGGGGAAGGAGGCTGAGGTGGAGGAGCCGGAGGAGTGCTGATTTCGGTGACATGGGTGGACTGCGTGGAAGACTGACTGGTGGACAAATGGCTAGAAGCATTGTCCGCAAACCACGACATCACCTCTTCGCACTGTTCTGGCCTCAACAGTGCTCTACCACGAGTCCCAGTAACTTGAGACATGATGAACCTAGGGAGTGTAGCTCTGCGGCGTTCCCCTGCTCATTCATCAGCAGGTGGTGTCTCACCCCGCCCAGGACCACGGCCTCTGACCCCTGCAGTAGTTGGACGCCCACGTCCACGCCCTCGTCCTCTACCCCTAGCCCTCGGGTTAAACATTTTCCAAATTAAAGTGTAAACTTTAAATTTTTTTTTTTGTGTTTATTTTTTTTTATTTTTATTTTTTTTTTAACAAAACGATGCTATCCTATTGCTATGGCTAGTTTCTAACCTACACTGACAGCACACAACTGGATTTTGTGCTGTGCCTGATGACTTTGAGCTATAAAATGAAATAAAGGTAAAAAAAAAATAAATCAGCAGACTCTGCCTAATTCTAATCAAACCCCTAATAAATTGTCCCACTTCGGTGTTTGAGGTGGATATGCGTGTCACTAAGAGCTAAACACAACGGTCGCAGGTCTCCCAGCAAATTCCTCACAATATGGTACTAGCTGCACTACTAATGCCAGCAAGCCCAGCCACAAGCAAACAAAAAAAAGGAAAATATAACGCTATTGTAGGCCTAAGTAAGCCGTTGGGGTTCTCCTATGGCTATTTTGTTGCCTACAATGAAAGCACACTGCTTTGCAAGATATGTTTGAGCTATAAAATGAAATAAAGGTAAAAAAAAATAAATCAGCAGACTCTGCCTAATTCTACTCAAACCCCTAATAAATTGTCCCACTTTGGTGTTTGAGGTGGATATGTGTATCACTAAGAGCTAAACACAACGGTAGCAAGTCTCACTGCAAATTCCTCACAATATGGTACTAGCTGCACTACTAGTGCAAGCAAGCCCAGCCACAAGCAAATAAAAAAAAAATGTAATAGTTATTGTAGCCCTAAGAAGGGCTGTTGGGTTCTTGTTGAATCACTCCTGCCTAACACTATTCTAATAGAACAGCCTAACGTTTTTTCTTACCAGCAGCAGCTCTCTCCCTAGCGGCATCCAGACACAGAATGATCCGAGCAGCGCGGGCAGGGGCTAGTCTATTCCAGGGTCACCTGATCTGGCCAGCCAACCACTGCTATCGATGTGTAAGGGTACCACGTCATGCTGGGTGGAGTGCAGAGTCTCCTGGCTTGTGATTGGCTCTGTTTCTGGTCGCCAAAAAGCAAAACGGCGGGAGCTGCCATTTTCTCGAGCGGGCGAAGTATTCGTCCGAGCAACGAGCAGTTTCGAGTACGCTAATGCTCGAACGAGCATCAAGCTTGGACGAGTATGTTCGCTCATCTCTACATATAATATATTATTCCTTACAAACTTTCCAAATACTATACACTATTATCTTTAAAAACCCAATTTGATCCAGTGAAGGGCAAGAAACTATGTTATTAGGTTAGAACCATTTTGCCATAAAATATAAAAATGAGCTCCGATATATCTATGTATATATGTAAAGACAGAATAATATGTAATCTTGAAGCTTTATCTCCACGACTAATATCTTCCGGGCTAAATATTAATTGGGTCACATTTTAATGTCTTTTTTTATAGAATCTTGCTTAAAACCGGACTGCTTTCTCAAACCTCCTTTACACCAGTGCGATACAGGGCTATTCTTAAAATAAAAATCGTTTCCTTGCGTAAGAAAATGGGTTAATTTATTAAGCCACTTTGGACAGACTTGTTGCATAATATGTGCCAAAAACTGCTTTACAACACATTTATAAAGGCTTTTAGACAATTTTTCCACTTTTTCGACAAAGAGATTATGGCCTGTGGAGAAGTGGGCGTGGCCTTATGGAAAATAGTCTACGCACCATAAACATCAAGCCAGTGGCGCACAGACAAACTAAAAGCAGGTCTAAAATAGAAATTTAAACTGCACCAGAATCCATCATCACAAGACTAGTGTTGTTGAGCTCTGTACTGTCTGGGCCAATGACACAATAATAAATTTCCCCCAATATCTTGGTTTTTTTTACTTTTGTGCAACAGACTGGCATTGAGTTATGTAAATTTGTTCACTATAAACAAAAGTTCACATGTTTAATTTCGTCTTGAAATAATTAACATTAAAACTCATCTACCATATTGCTGCCCATTTGGCCATTTTATTCATATCATCCTGAATCTTATTGGACAATTTTTATGGGATCTACAACATTATAGAGCATAGTGTCATTTGTAAATACATAGAATGTGCCACTACAAAGAAGATTAAAATACAACTAAGGTGTTCTTCTGAATCATGCTTAAAGGGGTATTCCCATTTGGGCATTCACATTTAATTAAATTCATTTTCCATATGTAATGTTTCTTCAATTGGATGTTAATAAAAAAATTTTCCTGTGTGAAGATCATTTTTCATAAATGTAGCCATGTTGTCCCTTAGAAACGAGATCCACTTCCTCAGATACGACCACCTCACACTTTGGCAGCAGTGGCCAGACATGCGCTATTGAGCCCTGCCTGACCATCTGGATTCATCAATCATTACCACAGGACGGTTGTGGGACATGTAGTAACTTCCGGGCATTTCATATACAAAACCCTTTTGTTTCTTTGTGAAATCACTTCAGCAGAGATGGACGTATCCAAGGACACAGTCTTGCTTCTAAGGGATCATATTACTACATTTATGGGAAATTATCTTCACACAGGAACATTTTTTTAATAACATCATCTTTGAAGATGTTATATTGTTTATATATGGCAGTTTAATGAAACTGAATGTGAAGACCAGACGGGAATAGCCCTTTAAACAAGATAGACAGCATTCGTCCCAGTACTCTACTTTCCACATAAGCACCGTGCCATGACAGAGGTGAAAAAGTGTGAGCCCTGAGCTTCCCACAACTTCTGTTCAACTTGCTAACCCTGTCCCAAAATGAACTTGACAACAGGACGGCAGTCCCTAAATTAGAAAGTACATAACAACAGAAGTGAAAACAAACGCAACTTAAAGGCAATGTCACACTAACCGTATTAGGACCAGCATGATTGAAAGGTACAAAATCAGCAGACAAGGTAATGGTCAGGAAACTGACAAAATCATGGTAACCAGAGCTAGCAAGCAGAGTTACAACAGGTGCTTGGAGAATTCAAGTGAGCCAGAAGAATTAATATCAGGCCCTTAATGAAGTTACTGGTTAGTGTAAATGCAGCACCTAAATGCTGACTCTGCAGCCAATTGGAACAGCCTTCAACCGCTCTAATTGGCAACTGTGTGACACACCTCATGCCCAAAGAGGCTGTTTACATGTCAATCACAGCCTCAAGCTGAGCTTACCCGATGCATGATCACAAGCCCAGCAGAAGGAATCGGAGAGGTCAGAGAGTTCTGACTTTCAATTTGAATAAATATGACCCATAGTCTGTAACAATACAAATGCAAAAAAGTATATTGACACGTTCACCAAACAGTAGATTTTAAAGAATGAAAAAGTCCTGTATGAAAATCATTTTTCTCCTCCACTAAATTAGCAGCATAAAAAGAATTTGATTGAAATATGACAAAACTTGTAACAATTGACTGAATAACTTAATTAAATGGTAATAATAATAATAGTGATTATAATAATAATCTATATTTATATTGGCCATCAAATTCCATAGCACTTTACAGATTCTGGGGAACATATAAAAATAAAATAAGACATTACAGAGAAATAGCAGTCATATGAAACAAAAGGAGTGAGGGCTCTGATCCCAAGAGCTTACAGTCTGTGAAGATGAGGGGGGACACAGTAGGTATAAGCGCTTGTATAGTGGTCCTTCCATTTTTATAAGGGATGGAGTGGAATGAAAATAATCTAATAAATAAAAATGCTGCTGCTTGAACCAGCCATCAGCCGGTATCTTATATACAGAGTCCAAAGTCAGCGGAACTGCAGAGAAGCATTTTCCAGATAACATACAGGGAAAGTATCCAGAATTGGTTAAGGAGTTAAAGTTGCATGCAGTTAGTGAGTGTAATTGGCTGGCCTAAATAAATGGGTTTTAAGAGCAGGTTTGAAGTTTTTGGGGATTTGGTATAAGTCTGATAATCCATGGTAGTAGGGCAATCCACAGAATTGGTGCAGCTCTGGAGAAGTCTTTTGCAATAATCAACTGTTGTTTTATATTTTGTATCTTTTGATATTTTTGCTCTTCACTATGTTTTCATCTAAGAGAGAATTGTAATAACAAGTTCTCTTTTTAATGATTCTCATTTGTTGTACTGCTGGATGCAAATATCTACAGATGAAGATAAAAGTCCATGACATTTCCTGTAGAGGTAGACTTTTTATTATTTCACATAAAACAGAAACTAATTATGTGACAAATAATTACAAAATAAAATTTGAACAAATGGGTTAATTTTTACACTCACGCACTGTGAATGAACCGATTATCTTTTAATGAATCCCTTTAAGTCTTTTAAACAGATTCCCATGAGATTTAACATCTCCATCTGTACCTGGCAGAGCATAGAAGGGGTAGCAATCTCTGTTCAGTAGCGTATCATAACAGTCTGCTCTCAGAACAAATGGAGTTGAGCTGAATTTATTCTCATTATATTTAATGATGCTTTTATTAAAAATGTATTCAAAGTTTCTCTACATTGTTTGCAAAAGTTTTGTCACCAGTTATGTCATGTGGCACAGTATACACAATATTTTCATGCAACAAAAGAGTTGATGTGTCCCCCTTAAGAAAGGTGGACACAAAAAAGAGTTTTGTAATCTAAGAGTTTTGTAGTTTCCATTGTTGGGATTAGTTAGTTGACTTTTGGCCCATATTGCAGTTGAAGTATCCGCAGCCTGGTAGCGGCATTGACACATCTTGATCATCTTCACATCAATGTCTACTGTACAATAATAGCCTGTGTTACATAAAACCTGGTTTTTCGCACACTGCCGTAGCAATTATTTTTTTGAATTATTTGATGCATATTTAGTAGTGTACTCTGCCAGGTAGTATAAAAAAATGGGATCACATGTATGATATAATAGCATTCCTACATAATTCATAGATGTTTTTGGCTTCTGTTACTTGTGATGAAAAAAAATATAATCGCGGCTCCAGTAACATTTACAAAATGCACTAATGGAAGTGATTCATACAGACACTAATGTAAACCAACAAAAGTTCATTGAAATCAATAGACATTTTAACAGATTTAGCATCTCAATTGCACTAGTGATCATGTCGTATATTTAGCTTCCTGCACAGCATGCAGCGTACAGTATGTAGGTTGCACCATTAGACCACTAAAAAAACGCATTGCTGAACATATCAGTGGTGCTACCAAACACCAACTTACCTTGTCCTCAGGTCTGTCGGGGCTCTCGAAACATTTTTTAGAGACACACCAGGGTGATGTTTCCACACTATCTGTCATTCCCATTGAGCGCTTACCACGCCCCCGTAGAGGAGGAGATTGGACCAGACAGCTACGATCTCGTGAAGCCTTCTGGATCCTCTCCCTCATCATTCCTGTGGTTTCTGTATTATTGTTGTTTGGTTTTGCTGTTCTTTTCTTCATGTGGGCTGTTTTGTCATTGCTCTAACATGCTCCGCCCATTTGTATCATGTGATTTCTCACTTATGCTTAAATATTTTCTGTTCATTCCATGCATCAGGCTACGACTAAGGGCGTTATTCGCCCGAAACGCGTCAGTTCTCTTTTTCATGAACGTCCTATGATGTTTTTAACATGTTTTCTAAATAAAGTGGACTTTTAATTTATATACTTGCCTTTCGTTGGAAGCTGGATTAAACTTTTTCCCTTGCTGCTATTTACTGGCTCCCCAACCCAGATGTCCGTGCAGCCACGAATCGCCATCTACATTGAACTCATAGGTGAGCTAAAAAAACATCTTTTTTCATTTTTGCATGTTGGGCTCCCTCTTTTCGTGCTCCCTATTCATCAAGTTTATAAGAAGAAATTAACAAATATTTACTTTTTCCCCTTTTTTTCATATTCTTTTTCCACTTATAAATATATCTATTGTGTAGGAATCACATATTTCAATATGGCTACAGAATCTGATATAAATGTTTCAACTAATTCACGTTCCTTTTTACAAATTGAAATGTTTTCAATGTCAGATACTGCATCTGAAAACAAGTCTCCAGTGAGAACTATAGCCAATGAACTCGAGAAACACATGCTGAATCAATTACCGGTGTGGTGGGACTTCACCACACTAACCAAATACTTAGAAAATAGCATGATTCCTCGTGGACTTCGGCTTTATAAATCTCCTACAACCATTTACTCAGAAGAATTCACTAAACAATGGTATAATATTCTCACCGACTGTTCTTTAAAATTGATCACCCTTATAGTCCAAAATGAAGAAACCAAACTGTCTGAACTCAATCTACAAATTTCACAGTTGGAATTAAATATGGATCAATACAATACCCATCCGGATTACAATAACCTTATGTCCCGCATTGAACCAAATGTCAAAAAATTGGATACTACTATCACCACCACCAAAAAAAACAAATTCGCTAGAGATTTACGGGATTACCAAAAGGAACAAATTTAAACTTGGAGAAATCAAGGTAATAGAACACCTAAATCGATTTTGAAAAAACGCTATAATGTGAACTACCAACCACATGTAACTTTCAGCTCCTCTGACTGTGACACTTCGGACATTAACACTGATTTCTCAGGTTATGAATCCAATGATACCACACCTAATGTTTCCAACCGGAACAAAATTGAATATAAAAAGAATGACAATTCCACAAAAAAGTCAAAAAACTACAAAAAAACGCTCGCCACAGATGAAGAGGAGGAAGGAAACATCGCTCAAAAACAACCATACATGCCTCGACGCAAGTAATTGAACCCACCGAGGAATACAGTGTTATCAACATGTCAGCTTGCATACTCACTACTGCACAAATTTCTCTATTATCCAAAGGCTTAAATTTCATCCCAACCACAGAATTAAAATTATATGACACCATTAAAGATGTCAACAAATTTATTCGTCTACTTACACTCAGAAGACATTTTTATGAAAACAACGAAATCAATACCTCTGTGTCTAATCCTTCAATGGACGTTTTCAACAATAAGGGACTATCTACTTTTCCTCTAGATCAATCTTTTCAAGATCATCGTACTTTATTACAACTAATTAATCTCCAAGAGGATGTATATGATCCCAACTTTTCCCATATTAATGCCTCTGAGTTCATACAATCTTCAAATCCTTATTTTTATCCCGTAAATGCCCGTGTTCCTGCCATGGACTCATTTCAAACTCTTGTTGAACGGGACCTTGCCTCATTATGTAATAATATTCCAAAACATCACATAAGAATTTAACCAAAAATGAATTTCAATCGATCAAGGATCTCAAAAATAATCCTAATATCATTATTCATGCTTCGGATAAAGGGGGCTCAATTGTTGTACTGGACAGAACTCTGTACTCCCGTGAAGCCTTGTCTTTCTTATATGATGTGAATATATATCGTAAAGTCTCGTACAATCCCACATCTGTGGTCAAGGATACCCTGCAAAAAGTCATTATGGAGGGGGTTTTCCTGGGAGTGTTCAAAGATACCAATATGCATGATCTTATCCCTGATTTTCCCAGTACCCCTATCTTTTATATGCTTCCCAAAACTCACAAACTCAGGTGGACCACAGAATGCTCATGGGTTGCGTGTGATGTTTCCTCCCTATATACTGTTATACCCCACAATTTAGCAATTGAAGCGGTTAAGTTCCATCTACATAAATATAGTAATTTCTCTGATAATCTTATTGTTTATGTCACAGATGTGTTATACTTCTTACTGACTAACAATTTTTTTCTTTTTGACAACATGTATTTTTTCCAATGCCAAGGGTGCCCTATGGGCTCTAAGTTTTCGCCCACTTTAGCAAATCTTTATATGGCCTGGTTTGAGGAGATCCACATTTGTGGAGATAATAATCCCTACCTTGACCACATTAAATGGTACGGCCGTTATATTGATGATGGTCTCCTCATCTGGACTGGACCACAAATCGATATAACCCATTTTATTGAATACTTAAACTCCAACCGCTTTAATCTTAATTTCACCTTTTCTTTGTCCACGATTTCTATTCCATTTTTGGATGTTGAATTAATTGGTGACACTGTTACTGGCCACATCCACACCAATTTGTATAGAAAACCCACTGCTGGAAATACTGTTTTGTATGCTACCTCTTGCCACCCTCCTCATATCATACAGAATTTACCCAAGGGTGAATACACCCGGGCTAAACGAATTTGCTCTAATAATTCTTTCTATGAGGAAGTGGCTAAACATACCACCTCTAGACTTAAAGCTAGAGGCAACCAAGCTAAATCTCTTTTTCACATTTCCTCAGCTTTACATAAAAAAACCAGACAGGAGGTGCTATATTCAAAAAGTGGTAAACAAAATAACAATACCACCACCCCCTGTCCCATTACTTTCAGTGCTACGTATAACCCACAATATAATGATGTTATCCACATCATAAAAAACATCTACCTACCTTGTACCAAGATAAAATCGTGCAACGGGATTTGGTTGCGCAATTGCCCTTTGGACATACTTCTTGCTATAAGGACCATCTAATATACCTCTTGTACATACGTACAACTGACTGGGACGATACCTCTAGACTAGGTCCAATAACAGGGCTAGGTATCTAGGGTAAGGTTCCGGTCGGGGTTCGTGGTCAATTAGGGCCACAACCCCGAGGTTAGGCTAACAGGGTGTTTTAGAAATTGAACCTAGGGCATTAACAGGGAGAGTGATAGTCATGCTTGACCCTTGCCTCCCATGCCTCTAGTTACAACACCTTGTTTCCTCCTCTTTCCTTTTCCTTTTCTACACTCTATATCGACATAGGGTGCCCGTAATCACCTTATTGACCCTTTGTTTGTGGCACCTCCACCGAGGAATATCCGGAAACCTGAGTATAGATATTAACCTGTTACATATCAAGATGTGCAGCCCACAGAGGTGAGCTTTCCTTTTCATTATAAGCTGCATCAATACTCTTGAACTGTATGAAGGAAGCCACCAGGCTCACACTTGCTCTGTCTCTTCCTATTTTTTGCAGATGGGCAACCGTGCGTTCATACAATTTCTTTGAAGCCAGATTAATGTTTGTTCACTTTTAAACGAATTCAGTAAAAGCTAAGTTTTAACCACGATTTGTATTCTTTTTCAAGATAAAATCTTGTCTGAGGTCTTAGATAAAGGAGTACGTTTAGAGATGAGCGAACATGCTCGTCCGAGCTTGATGCTCGTTCGAGCATTAGCGTACTCGAAACTGCTCGTTGCTCGGACGAATACTTCGCCCGCTCGAGAAAATGGCAGCTCCCGCCGTTTTGCTTTTTGGCGGCCAGAAACAGAGCCAATCACAAGCCAGGAGACTCTGCACTCCACCCAGCATGACGTGGTACCCTTACACGTCGATAGCAGTGGTTGGCTGGCCAGATCAGGTGACCCTGGGATAGACTAGCCGCTGCCCGCGCTGCTCGGATCATTCTGTGTCTGGATGCCGCTAGGGAGAGAGCTGCTGCTGGTCAGGGAAAGCGTTAGGCTGTTCTATTAGAATAGTGTTAGGCAGGAGTGATTCTCCAAGAACCCAACAGCCCTTCTTAGGGCTACAATAACGTTCTACTTTTTTTTTTTTTTATTTGCATCTAGTACCATTTTGTGAGGAATTAGCAGGGGGACTTGCTACCGTTGTGTTTAGCTCTTAGTGGCACACATATCCACCTCAAACACCAAAGTGGGAAAATTTAGTAGGGGTTGGATTTCAATTAGGCACAGTCTGCCATTTTTCCTTTTTTATTTTACGTTTATTTTGTTTAATAACTCAGTGTCATCTCATCTGGCATAGTAGTGTGCTTTCATACTTGGCTAGAAAATAGCCATAGGAGAATCCAAACGGCTTACTTACGCCTACAGTAGCGTTATATATTTGATTTCTGGTTGATCTGCTGGTGGCTGTACTTGCTGCAGTGCATCTACTAGCCAATTGTGAGCAATTTGTAGTGAGACTTGCGACCGCTGTGTTTTGCGCTTAGTGACGCACATATCCATTGCAAAGACCGAAGTGGGAAAATTTAGTAGGGGTTGGATTTCAATTAGGCACAGTCTGCCATTTGTCCTTTTTTATTTTACGTTTATTTTGTTTAATAACTCAGCGTCATCTCATCTGGCATAGTAGTGTGCTTTCATACTTGGCTAGAAAATAGCCATAGGAGAATCCAAACGGCTTACTTACGCCTACAGTAGCGTTATATATTTGAATTCTGGTTGATCTGCTGGTGGCTGTACTTGCTGCAGTGCCTCTACTAGCCAATTGTGAGCAATTTGTAGTGAGACTTGCGACCGCTGTGTTTTGCGCTTAGTGACGCACATATCCATTGCAAAGACCGAAGTGGGAAAATTTAGTAGGGGTTGGATTTCAATTAGGCACAGTCTGCCATTTGTCCTTTTTTATTTTACGTTTATTTTGTTTAATAACTCAGCGTCATCTCATCTGGCATAGTAGTGTGCTTTCATACTTGGCTAGAAAATAGCCATAGGAGAATCCAAACGGCTTACTTACGCCTACAGTAGCGTTATATATTTGATTTCTGGTTGATCTGCTGGTGGCTGTACTTGCTGCAGTGCATCTACTAGCCAATTGTGAGCAATTTGTAGTGAGACTTGCGACCGCTGTGTTTTGCGCTTAGTGACGCACATATCCATTGCAAAGACCGAAGTGGGAAAATTTAGTAGGGGTTGGATTTCAATTAGGCACAGTCTGCCATTTGTCCTTTTTTATTTTACGTTTATTTTGTTTAATAACTCAGTGTCATCTCATCTGGCATAGTAGTGTGCTTTCATACTTGGCTAGAAAATAGCCATAGCAATAGGATAGCATCGTTTGGTTTTAAAAACTCAAAAACACAAAAAAAAAAAAAAACACAAAAAAAAGTTAAAAAAAAATTAAAGCTGTAACTCTCATTTTAAAAATGTTTAACCCGAGGGCTAGGGGTAGAGGACGAGGGCGGGGACGTGGGCGTCCAACTACTGCAGGGGTCAGAGGCCGTGGTCCTGGCCGGGGTGAGACACCACCTGCTTATGAGGGAGCAGGGGAACGCCGCAGAGCTACACTCCCTAGGTTCATGTCTGAAGTTACTGGGACTCGTGGTAGAGCACTGTTGAGGCCAGAACAGTGCGAACAGGTGATGTCGTGGATTGCTGACAATGCTTCGAGCAATTTGTCCACCAGTCAGTCTTCCACGCAGTCCACCCATGTCACCGAAATCGCCACTCCTCCAGCTCCTGCACCTCAGCCTCCTCCCCCCCAGTCTGCCCCCTCCCAGGAAAATTTGACATTTGAACCGGCATACTCTGAGGAACTGTTTTCTGGACCCTTCCCACAGTCACAAACCACTTGTCCGGTTGCTGCTGAGCAATTTTCCGATGCCCAGGTTTTCCACCAGTCACAGTCTGTGGGTGATGATGACCTTCTTGACGTAGTGGAAGAAGTGTGTAAAGAGGTGTCCGACGATGAGGAGACACGGTTGTCAGACAGTGGGGAAGTTGTTGTCAGGGCAGGAAGTCCGAGGGGGGAGCAGACTGAGGGATCGGAGGATGATGAGGTGACAGACCCAAGCTGGGTTGAGAGGCCGGGTGAACACAGTGCTTCTGAGACGGAGGAGAGTCCTCGACCAGAACAGGTTGGAAGAGGCAGTGGTGGGGCCAGACGGAGAGGCAGGGCCAGAGCTGGTGCATCAGCGCCAAATGTGTCAACTAGTGAAGCTCCCGTGGCGAGGGCTCTTGCGGCGAGGGCTAGATCTTCAGAAGTCTGGAGGTTCTTTAAGGAAACACCGGATGACCGACGGACTGTGGTGTGCAACATTTGCCAAACCAGGCTCAGCAGGGGTTCCACCACTACTAGCTTAACTACCACCAGTATGCGCAGGCATATGAATGCTAAACACCCCACTCAGTGGCAACAAGCCCGTTCACCTCCGGCCGTGCACACCACTGCTCCTTCCCCTGTGTCAGCTGATAGTCAGCCCCCTGCCCAGGACCCTGCCACAAAAACCCCATCGTCGCCTCCACGATCCTCCACAGCATCCACCAGCGTTCAGCTCTCCATACCCCAGACGCTGGAGCGGAAACGCAAATATAGTGCAACCCACCCGCACGCCCAAGCCCTTAATGTGCACATCTCCAGATTGCCTAGCCTGGAGATGCTGCCCTATAGGCTAGTAGAGACCGAGGCCTTTCGCAACCTCATGGCGGCGGCCGCCCCTCGGTATTCGGTCCCCAGCCGCCACGACTTTTCCCGATGTGCCGTCCAAGCCCTGCACCAGCACGTGTCAGACAACATCATCCGTGCCCTGATCAACGCCGTTTCTGACAAGGTCCACCTGACCACGGACACGTGGACGAGTGCTGCCGGGCAGGGGAACTATATATCGCTGACGGCACATTGGGTTAACTTGGTGGAGGCTGGGAGCGAGTCTGACCCTGCGGCTGGTCATATACTGCCGACGCCGAGGATTGCGGGGCCTACCTCGGTCCAGCTGTTTCAGGCCTACTATGCCTCCTCCTCCTCCCACCCCTCCTCCACCTCCTCCTCCGAACTACCATCCGTGGGCACGGCGCCATCAGTCGGTAGCTCTAGGCACAGCAGCAGTGCCGTCGCTAAGCGACAGCAGGCGGTGCTCAAACTGCTGAGCCTAGGCGATAAAAGGCACACCGCCCAAGAGCTATTACAGGGCATCACGGCGCAGACTGATCTGTGGCTGGCACCGCTGAACCTGAAGCCAGGCATGGTTGTGTGTGACAACGGCCGTAACCTGGTGGCGGCTCTGCAACTCGGCAGACTGACACATGTGCCATGCCTGGCCCATGTGTTAAATCTCATAGTTCAGCGTTTCCTCAAGACATACCCCAATCTGTCTGATTTGCTCACGAAGGTGCGCCGCATCTGTGCGCATTTCAGGAAGTCCAGCACAGATGCTGCCACTCTCAGGGCAGCGCAGCGCCGCCTCCAACTGCCCGCTCACCGACTGTTGTGCGACGTGCCCACGAGGTGGAATTCAACACTGACCATGTTATCCAGAGTTTACCAGCAGCGCCGAGCGATTGTAGACTGCCAGATGTCAACTTCCACCAGAACTGGTAGTCAGGTCAGTCAGCTTCCTCAAGTCTACAATGAGGAGTGGACGTGGATGTCTGATATCTGTCAGGTGCTGAGTAACTTTGAGGAGTCAACACAGATGGTCAGTGGCGATGCCGCCATCATCAGCCTCACCATCCCGCTGCTTGGCCTGTTGAAAAACTCTCTGATCAGCATGAAGTCGGAAGCTTTGCGCTCGTCACAAGAGACGGGGGAAGAAGATTCCCTTGTTGATAGCCAAAGCACCCTCAGGTCTGTTTCTCAGCGCATATCGGAGGAGGTGGAGGTGGAGGAGGATGAGGAGGAAGAGGAGGAGAATGTTGGCGAGACACAAGAGGGGACCATTGTTGAGTCCTTCACTGTTCAGCGTGTATGGGCAGAAGAAGAGGAGTTGGAGGAGTTGGAGGAGGAGGAAATGGACAGTCAGGCCAGTGAGGGGAGTGAATTCTTACGCGTTGGTACTCTGGCGCATATGGCAGATTTCATGCTAGGCTGCCTATCCCGTGACCCTCGCGTTCAAAGAATTTATTCCAGCACCGATTACTGGGTGTTCACTCTCCTGGACCCACGGTACAAGCAAAATCTTTCCACTCTCATCCCTGCAGAGGAAAGGAGTGTGAGAATGCATGAATACCAGCAGGCCCTGGTGCACAAGCTGAAACAGTATTTCCCTTCTGACAGCGCTAGCGGCAGAGTGCGTAGTTCTGCGGGACAAGTAGCGAGGGAGAGTAGGCGAGCAGGCAGCTTGTCCAGCACTGGCAAGGGTACGCTTTACAAGGCTTTTGCCAGCTTTATGTCACCCCAGCAAGACACTGTCACCTGTCCCCAGTCTCGGCAGAGTAGGGCTGATCTTTACAGAAAGATGGTGAGGGAGTACGTAGCTGACCATACCATCGTCCTAAATGATCACACAGCTCCCTACAACTACTGGGTTTCAAAGCTGGACATGTGGCACGAACTGGCGCTGTACGCCTTGGAGGTTCTTGCCTGCCCTGCCGCTAGCGTGTTGTCCGAGCGGGTTTTCAGTGCAGCTGGTGGCATCATCACCGATAAGCGTACACGCCTGTCGACTGACAGCGCTGACAGGCTGACGCTTATTAAGATGAATAAAGCCTTGATTTCTCATAATTTCCAATCTCCACCAGGTGAAGGAAGCTCAACCTGAATAATTGATCCACTCCTCCTCCTCCTCATTTTCCTCCTTCTCCTCCTCTTTGTACAGTAAAGCAGAGGAAACTGGCTATTTTTTGACAGGGCCCACTGGCTCTAGCTATAGTACTTTATGCATTTAATTTTTCTGGAGGGCCACCTACCCGGTCCTCTGTTTTAAACAATTTTTGGGAGTGCCACATACAGGCACTCAATCTATTCAATTTTTCTGGAGGGCCACCTACCCGGTCCTCTGTTTTAAACAATTTTTGGGAGTGCCACATACAGGCACTCAATCTATTCAATTTTTCTGGAGGGCCACCTACCTGCTCCTCTGGTTTGAAAATTTTTTTGGACTGCCACATACAGGCACTCATTCTATTCCATTTTACTGGAGGGCCACCTACCTGCTCCTCTGGTTTGAAAAATTTTTGGGACTGCCACATACAGGCACTATCCAAATTAAATTGTCTCCATAGCAGCCTCCACACGTTGTCTCCATTGCTACCTCCAAAAGTCGTCCATATAGCTGCCTCCATACATCGTCCCTTTATCAAACGAGGTGTGTCAGGCAGAAATTTGGGTTGTTTTCATGGATTCCACATCAAAGTTGTTAACTTTGTCGCCACCCTGCTGTGTTATCCACAAAATATACTGGCAAACTTTTATCATTTACCAATATTATTTCAGCGCTTCTTGCGCATCTGTTTACATTCCCCTCACCCGGCATATCCTAAACTTATAAGAACGCTACTACACTTGATCTTATACAAAAGGTTCTTAGAAGTGCTGTTTGGGGAGTAGCCTAGAGACAGGGGCTTGGATTGGCGAAAGCTCGCCTGGCAGCGGAGCGCCAGCTCCATGCGCATCAGCCGCTTCTTGCGCATCTGTTTACATTCCCCTCACCCGCCATATCCCAAACTTATAAGAACGCTACTACACTTAACTTGGTGCAGGCTGGGACAGAGTCTGACCCTGGGGCTGGTCATATACTGCCGACGCAGAGAATTGCGGGGCCTACCTCGGTCCAGGTCTCAAAGGCCTACTATACCTCCTCCCAACCCTCCTCCACCTCCTCCTCCTCCGAATTACCATCCGTGGGCATGGCGCCATCAGTCGGTAGCTCTAGGCACAGCAGCAGTGCCGTCGCTAAGCGACAGCAGGCGGTGCTCAAACTGCTGAGCCTAGGCGATAAAAGGCACACCGCCCAAGAGCTATTACAGGGCATTCCACATCAAACTTGTTAACTTTGTCGCCACCCTGCTGTGTAATCCACAAAATATACTTGCAAACTTTTATCATTTACCGATATTATTTCAGCGCTTCTTGCGCATCTGTTTACATTCCCCTCACCCGGCATATCCTAAACTTATAAGAACGCTACTACACTTGATCTTATACAAAAGGTTCTTAGAAGTGCTGTTTGGGGAGTAGCCTAGAGACAGGGGCTTGGATTGGCGAAAGCTCGCCTGGCAGCGGAGCGCCAGCTCCATGCGCATCAGCCGCTTCTTGCGCATCTGTTTACATTCCCCTCACCCGCCATATCCCAAACTTATAAGAACGCTACTACACGTAACTTGGTGCAGGCTGGGACAGAGTCTGACCCTGGGGCTGGTCATATACTGCCGACGCAGAGAATTGCGGGGCCTACCTCGGTCCAGGTCTCAAAGGCCTACTATACCTCCTCCCAACCCTCCTCCACCTCCTCCGAATTACCATCCGTGGGCATGGCGCCATCAGTCGGTAGCTCCAGGCACAGCAGCAGTGCCGTCGCTAAGCGACAGCAGGCGGTGCTCAAACTGCTGAGCCTAGGCGATAAAAGGCACACCGCCCAAGAGCTATTACAGGGCATTCCACATCAAACTTGTTAACTTTGTCGCCACCCTGCTGTGTAATCCACAAAATATACTTGCAAACTTTTATCATTTACCGATATTATTTCAGCGCTTCTTGCGCATCTGTTTACATTCCCCTCACCCGGCATATCCTAAACTTATAAGAACGCTACTACACTTGATCTTATACAAAAGGTTCTTAGAAGTGCTGTTTGGGGAGTAGCCTAGAGACAGGGGCTTGGATTGGCGAAAGCTCGCCTGGCAGCGGAGCGCCAGCTCCATGCCAAGATCCAACTAACATAGTTTTAACTGCAGCACCTTTAATCTACTACTAGTTCACTGCCTCCATACATGTTCCCCTTATCAAACGAGCTGTGTCAGGCAGAATTTTGGGTTGTTTTCATGGCTTCCATGTTAACTTTGTCGCCACCCTGCTGTGTAATCCACAAAATATACTGGCAAACTTTTATCATGTACCGATATTATTTGAGTGCTTCTTGCTCACCTCCTTTGGTTCCTCTCTGCCACCCATTGGTTTGAAGCCTGAGTCCATTTAGGGTATGTCGCCATGCCACTCTCTAGCCTGCTGCCGCTGCCTCTGCATGCCGTCCCCTATAGTGTCAGGGTCAATTATTGCATGTTTTAGATGCTATCTAGCTTCATTCTGTCACTCTGTCATGGCCATGCTGTTGCCCATAATTTTGGCATAATGGTGCGATTATGCAGCCTCAGAGGCATCCATGCATGCTGCCCCTGCTGTTTCCTGTCCATTTCCGTGGTGTTTCCATCCTTTTCTGAGGTTCCCAGGTGTTTGGCCAAGCTTCCCTGTGCAGAGCCTTGGTCCCCTTGAAAAATGCTCAAGTCTCCCATTGACTTCAATGGGGTTCGTTATTCGAGACGAGCACTCGGGCATCGGGAAAAGTTCGTCTCGAATAACGAGTACCCGAGCATTTTAGTGCTCGCTCATCTCTAAGTACGTTATATTTCCAGAAATGCTCCATCCTTGGGTAAAATTGTGGCTCCTAACATGTTCACCTCCTGTCATGCCAAATCAACTTGGCTTCAATACAAGAGCAGCACTACATGTGGTCATATTCGGTGTAACATATGCAAACATATCACTAAAACTTCTGTTTTTTCTTCTTATGTTGCTAAAAAATCTTTTTCCATATATTCCCATCTCAATTGCACTAGTAATCATGTCGTATATTTAGCTTCCTGCACAGCATGCAGCGTACAGTATGTAGGTTGCACCATTAGACCACTAAAAAAACGTATTGCTGAACATATCAGTGGTGCTACCAAACACCAACTTACCTTGTCCTCAGGTCTGTCGGGCCTCTCGAAACATTTTTTAGAGACACACCAGGGTGATGTTTCCACACTATCTGTCATTCCCATTGAGCGCTTACCACGCCCCAGTAGAGGAGGAGATTGGACCAGAGAGCTACGATCTCGTGAAGCCTTCTGGATCCTCTCCCTCCAAACAAGGTTCCCACAGGGTTTAAACTACAAAAATGATCTGATGTATCTTTATTAACCATCATTCCTGTGGTTTCTGTATTATTGTTGTTTGGTTTCGCTGTTCTTTTCTTCATGTGGGCTGTTTTGTCATTGCTCTAAGATGCTCCGCCCATTTGTATCATGTGATTTCTCACTTATGCTTAAATATTTTCTGTTCATTCCATGCATCAGGCTACGACTAAGGGCGTTTTTTCGCCCGAAACGCGTCAGTTCTCTTTTTCATGGACGTCCTATGATGTTTTTAACATGTTTTCTAAATAAAGTGGACTTTTAATTTATATACTTGCCTTTCGTTGGAAGCTGGATTACACTTTTTCCCTTGCTGCTATTTACTGGCTCCCCAACCCAGGTGTCCGTGCAGCCACGAATCGCCATCTACATTGAACTCATAGGTGAGCTGAAAAAACATCTTTTTTCATTTTAACAGATTTGTTATACTTCGGTTATTATCTTTTTAGCGACGGAAAATAAGGGACAGGTATGAACTGGTCAGAAAATAGACATAGAAAGACATTGGGGCCGATGTATTATGCCTTGTGTGCCAATTTTTTTATGAGGACGAAAAATACTAAATAAAACAATGGAAAATGGCCTGAAGAAATATGGTCTGTCGTGTCTGTTTGACATTGACATTGATGTATACTGTGGTATTAATTTAAAAAAAAACAGAAACCTTGATAGATTCTGGTAGGGCTATGGCAATTTTCCAGGGAAAGTTCAAAATTGCACTAAAAATTGCCCAGAGTCTATGTAAATATTTAAAACATAGCTTTTAATGAATTGATTCTTATTACCATATATATACTCGAGTATATGCCTGCTTTTTCAGCACAAAAAAATGTGCTGAAAACCCAAACTCAGCTTATACTCGAGTAAAAAAAATATATCAAAACTCACCTTTCTGGCTTCCTCCGCTGCTGGCTATATACTGGGGCAGGGGGCTGGCTATATACTGGAGCATGGATCTGGCTATATAATGGGGGATATGGGCTGGCAGGCTATATACTGGGGGGCAGGTCCTGGCTATATACTATGGTGCAGGGTCCGGCAGGCTACATGCTGGGGAGGCTGGGACAAATGCATTTCCCATCCTTGGCTTATACTCGAGTCAATAGGTTTTCCCAGGTTTTTGTGGTAAAATTAGGGTCCTCGGCTTATACTTGGGTCGGCTTATACTCGAGTATATACGGTAACTCTAAAAAGAACTTAAATAATCACTAAACTTCAGTGTTTTTATTATTAATATTTTGACCACATTTTAGGAAATCTATTGTCTTAAAAAGCTGTAATAAAAGTGGTATTAGCAGTTTCTTGCACAATAGGACAGGTTCTCTTCCACAGGACTGGTGTATAGCAAATGTGGTGCCAATATTTAAACACGGGTCAAAAAGTGATCTAGGTTACTACAGACCTGTGAGACTAACATCAGTTGTTGAGAAAATATTTGAGGGGTTTGCTAGAGATGCTAACCTGGAGTATCACTGTGCATAACCTTATAAACCAGCGTCAGCATGGGATTGTGAAAACTCGTTCCTGTCAGACTGGGGGAGGCTGTGGATGTTGTATATCTGGACTTTTCTAAGGCATTTGACATAGTGCTGCATAAAAGGTTACTGCTTAAAATGAGACTGCTGGGATTAGGGGAAAATCTGTGTCTTTGGGTTACCAAATGGCTTAGCAATATAAAATAAAGGGACTTCATTAATGGCACATTGTCAAATTGGGTTGAAGCTACCAGTGGTTTGCCACAGGGGTCAGTATTGGGGCCACTTTTTTTTAGTATTTTTATTAATGACCTTTTAAAGGGTTTGCAAAGTAGAATTTCTATATTTGCAGATGATACTAAGCCTTGTAAAGTAGTTAATTGTCACGGGTGGTCCCGCAACCCATATCGCGGGTCCGGGACTCACCCGTGCTCCCCGGGGCTCGCAGCGGCACCAGCGCAACTCACCTCTCCCCGTTCCTGAATCTCAACCGAGTTCCGTCCGCGCGTCCTAGGAAATTTAAAGGGCCAGCGCACCCCTAATTGGTGCACTGACTGATCACTTCCCCTTTAAAAATACAGCACTTTCCTTAATGCCTTGCCGGATCTTTGTGCCTCACAGCCTGAGAGAAAGCTCTTCTGCGATTTACCTGCGATCCTGTGTCTCCTGTGATTTACCTGCGCTCCTGTGTCTCCTGCGTTCCCGTGTCTCCTGCGTTCCTGTGTCCCCTGCGCTCCCGTGTCTCCTGCGTTCCTGTGTCTCCTGCGTTCCTGAGTCCCTCCATATTCCTATGTTACCTGAGCTCCTCTGTGTTCCTGTGTACCAGTGTTCCTCCGTGCTGCTGTCCTGTGTGTTCCCGTACCCATCTGCTTGGACCTCCTGTTGCTGACCCCAGATCGGACTCTGACATTGCATCTCTGCCGCCTGCCCTGACCCTGTGCCTGGACTTTGACCTCGAGATTGCCTGCTGTTTCTGTACCTCGACCTTGGCCGCCACTGCAGACAATTCACGCCTGAGGAACGCCATGGTGGTACCACGCCGCAGCTTGTCTAACCCGCTTTGCGGTGGGCTCTGGTGAAAATCGGGTACCACTTAGACTCCGGTCACAGGTAGTGGCTTGTGTCATAGTCTGCAGTGGTTCAAAGGATCCACACCTGCTAGCCTGACATCAATACAGAGGGGGATATTATAACAGAGAGATTTGTAGAAACTGGAGGAATTGAAAGAGAAATGGTTGATGAGGTTTAATGAATATACATGTAAAGTTATGCATTTGGGTTGAGGAAATGATTATAATTGTGTGTTAAATGATACATTTCCTGGTAAAACTGATGGAGAAAAAGACTTTGGAAAATTAGTGAATAGTAAACTCAATTTCAATGATCAGAGCCAGGCGTCTGCTGATAAAGCAAATAAAATTATGGGATGTATCAAGAGAGGAATAGATTCTCATGATAAGGACCTAGTTTTGCCCTTATACAAATCCCTGGTCAGACCACACATGGAATATTGTGTACAGTTTTGGGCACCAGTGTATAAAAAGGATATAGTAGAGCTGGAACGGGTGCAGAGGAGAGCAACCAGGATTATTAGGGGAATGGGGGAACTAGAATACACTGACAGATTACAAAATTTGGGATTATTCAGTTTAGAAAAAAGACGACTGAGGGGAGACCTCATTACAATGTACAAATACCTGAACGGACAGTACAAGGATCTCTCCAAAGATCTTTTTATACCTCGGCCTGTGACCAGGACAAGGGGGCATCCTCTACGCTGAGAGGAAAGGCGATTTTACCATCAACATAGACAAAGGTTCTTTACTTTAAGAGCAGTGAGGCAAATTGCACATTGTTTGATAAATCACTATTGATAAATCTGTATCTAGTATATGCCTACTAATGCTGTGTACCTGTGTGGCTCATTCTATTTATAGATTGTTTAAAAAATCAACGGTGCCTGCAGTTTACTTTGGGCAACTAGATGTGGTAGGCACTGCCTAAATTTAATTAACAACAACTGTTTATAAGATGGAAAATTGTGGAATTTAAAGTTAATTCATTAAAGAGGACCTGTCACCCAAAATAATCTAGGAGCAGCTCACTGGCCCTACCCTACTAAAATCAGTGTTACATTGCTATCTTTATTGGAACATATCGATAAAGTTAGCAAACATTGCACTACATAGCGCTCTGAATGCCGGACCAAGCTTATAGCGGTTTGGTGTTTTCTTGAGGGGGTGATCTGAGGAGGCGGTGACTGTCGTATGAAGTCTGGAGTCTAAAGTCACCACTGGCATATGTTGTGGGAGGGTCCAGCATATTCATGAGGGGATGGTCCCAAGGCCGTAATTTGAGGGGGTGCAGAGGTTTAGAGGGCCCTTATGGTGTCACTTTCCCATATGAAAAGACTATTACTATAAACCATACATTATAGTCGGGGGCCTGGCACAGACTTTGAACTGGGGCCCATCAGCTTCTAGTTATGCCACTGGACGGTCTGATGTCCCCTTAGCTTTTTCAGCATTCAGACGGCTTTGTAGTGCAGTCTTTCCCAGCTTATGGGTATGTTCCAATAAAACTAGTGAATTAACACTGTTATTACTGGGGTAGGGCTAGGGAGCTGCTTACTTTATTAAGTGTTCGTAGAGGGTTCATTTACAGTGACAGGTCCTCTTTAAATGTTACTACGGTATATGACAAATCCAAACATTATTCAAAACACGGAATTAACACTTTTCATTGTCCTGCCTATAGAGGATAAGTAAAATCAGAGGCAAGTAGGTTCATCTTGTTTACAATGAGGTTCGTCTTATATGCAGCAGCTTTAGTGACATGTAGCTAGAGCCGCTCTATCTAGAATTACTAAGGAAGAATCTGACACTATGGAAATGGATAAAGCTTAAGAAATAGATCCATTGTGTATTGTAACCTTGCAATCCTAGGGACATTATTTTCCTCTGATATGTAGGTGACATGGATAAACATGCATTGTGATTTATCTACAAGTATTGATGTCATGTGTCATGAAGGAGCAGCAAAGAATTTCAGATATTCCGAGCTTCTGTCATGAATATTTCTCCGCATTGAAGATGGAAAGCCACTGTCTTTATCTACTCAAGGACACATAACCATTCGAGGAAAAGCTTAAACCTATAACCCTCAACCAACAAATACAATGTACACAACAACAATATGCTATCTAAAAAATGTTTTGTATTCTGTTGATGTATTTCCTTCCATTCAGTATGGTTTTCATTAAAAAAAAAAAGATTTTTGTAGAAATATCTTTTACAACTGTTGAGTGGATGGGAACTGCAAAGGATCAACAACCACCCTGGCAATGCTTGTCAATTACGGGCCATGACTTAATTAAGGCCACCATTTTGGGCCCTCTGTAAAATACAAGTTAGAGCAGGGGCGCGCTGCCACAGAAATTTCAATGCTGGTGTAACTAGTGGGGGAACCCGGCCCTGTACGGATTTTTAAAATTCAAATTTTTACACTTTGCTCTTCACTATCTTTTTATTAAGAGATTTTACCATCAGGAAATTAGTTTTTTTTTTAGCTAGCCTACCCTGAGAACATCATATTTTCATGTGGAAGGCATGAAAAGGGTTCCATGTGATACCCTCTCCATAGGCTAAGACCTCTAATGTGGCATAGCCTCAAAGAGAGGTTAAATATTGGTCCCTTTATGATGTGACGTCTTTTAACCGGTTAAGGCCAGTTTATAGCTTATTGACCAGACTAAATTTTTAGAATCTGACGTCTGTCACAATAATTGGTTATAACTTCGGAATGCTTTAACATTTCCAGGTGATTTTGAGATTGTTTTTTGTGACACATTGTAGTTCATGTTAGTTGTAAAATTTATGTGATAAGTTTTGTGTTTCGTTTTTAAAAAAAAAAAGAAAATTTGGCAAAAGTTTGTAAAAAATCTTCATTTTCAAACTTTGAAATGTTCTGCATTCTAGAGAGGAAGTAATACTGCCCAAAAAGCTAGATGACTAACATTTCCGGAATGTTGGTTTTATGTTGGAATGATATTTTATGCATCCTCTCATTTTTCTAGGATGTTATGAGGCGCAGAACTTTAGATTTTTTTTTCTTATTTTCATGAAAATTGCCAAAAATCACATTTTGAGGGACAACTCAGCTTTCAAGTTACTTTGAAAGGCCTAAATAATAGTAAAACCCCATAAATTACCCCACTATAGAAACTATACCCCTCAATATATGTAAAAACAACTTCTTTTAAGTCTATTAACCCTTTAAGTGTTCAACATGGGGTAAAACAACACCTGCGATTTAGAAACTTTTGAATTTTCTGGGAAAATACATTCATTTAGGCCAAACTGACAGTTTCATAATGAATAAAATGATGAAATGCTTTGCAAAGTTTGATGCCCAATCTCTCCCAAGGGTAGCGAAACCCCATATGTGCTGACAAACTGCTGTACAGGCGCACGGCCGGGGATAGGATGAAAGCAGCACCATTCACAGCAGATTTGTATCGTCACAATGCATAGGCTTTAAAATGTTAAAATTTTTTGGTAATGTGAACATCTGAGGGCTTATTATTTGCAGGGTGAGATACAATCTATAGATAATTCATTTTGGGCGTCTATAACTTATTCATGAGATTTTATTAATTATTTAAAGGGGGACACAAACAAAATCATCAATTTTTATTTTGGATTTTTAGCACTCCCCCCCGCTCATGGTAACGCAATTTTACTGAGCAATTTTAATGAGCAAAACCAATATTGGAGAAAATCACAATTTTTACTATCGACAACTTTTCAGGGGCATAACTTCTGTATGTTTCTGTTAACATATCTGGTTGAGGGCCTATTTTTTGCAAAAAGAGTTGTTCTTTTTAATTGTATCATATTAAAGCATAATCATATTAAAGCATTGTATCATATTAAAGCATAACATTTTTGGATCACTTTTTAGAACATTTTTTGTGATGGTATTTGATGAAAAATTGTATATTACGGGAAGTTTTTTGTGTTTTTTTTTTACGCCATTCACCAAGCAGGTTCAATAGTTTTAGATTTATTGTACAGATTAATACGGACATGGTGATACCGCATATGTACTTTTTTGTGTGTTTTTGTGTTTTATATACATTTGTTTGCATTTTATATCTAACAAGGGGATTTAAGGGACTTTTATTTTATTTCTTTATTTATTTAAATAATATTTTTAATGTTTTTTGTACATTTTTTACTTTTCCTCTCTTGGGCTTGAACAAGCCCTTATACTGCAATACACTTGTATTGCAGTGTACTATGCACATGCTCAGTTACTTACAGCCGGGTCCTGCCAGGAGGCGGAACCCAGCGTGAAGGAGAGCCGGCAGCTTTGGGGCACTCACCGGACTCCAGGGCTGTGGCAGGAGGAATCAGTTCCCCTGGTTAGCACACCAAGGGGGGGGGGGGGTGCTCCGATCCATGAGGGACATAAATACACGCCCAATACAGGACGCAATGTCCCGAAATCTTCTTCTGACGTGCCGTAGAAAGGCAGCGTGTCAGAAGGACCCTTAATGACCGCCATAGAAAGAATATTAAGTCATTAAGTAGTTAAATTCCACTGATAAATATCTGGGTAGTTGGGACTGCCCTTGTCAGGACAGGAGCTATTTTTGGGGTGTCTTGGGAAGGCCAAGTATAAACCAGGGTAAGTGACCTGAATCAAATCAACAGTGCAAAAACTACACTACACTACATGCTGAAGTTTCCATAAAAAAAATAATTCTACATTTTTTTCCTCAAAATGATTAGAATTCAAATGGGTTCTTCCATGTTGTGAAGAGAATCTAATAGACTGCAAAGGCCAACTATATCACTATCAAGGTGGCAGGAAAGTCAACATATTTTTCGATACATATCATATGGACTTCCATTCATCAAAACATACAAAGACTTATCTTTCAAGCTTACTAGCAACCAATTTCCATATTAACACTAGGAATTATATTAGTATGAAATACCACCATGGAAGAGCACATCTGGGAAGACATAGTATTAGATATGCCTTCTAAGAATTGTAACTGTCCTTACTGGTTTACGAGTAGATAAGGAAAGAGGCCTTCATGATTCAGAGAATATTGATAGCTTACAGAATACATTGACTTCCTCACTGGAGCTACAAACACATGATAGGAAAACAATCCCATCTAAAGCTCATACACAACATACACCCAAGCAAATCTTTTGCTACAAGGAACCTATAGTTCTGTATGGAAAATAAATACATTTTCACAGAAGTCATTTATTTCTCAATATCCAAGTTGGATTTGTTATAGGATGTTGTCCCGGTAGCCATTAACCTTGCAGGTCGGATGAAATTCCGCTTCAACAGCTTCCCCAAGTATTTGCCGGCGTGCTGAGCCTACAAGCCCCGCGGTCTTCACCAGAGCCGCAAAGCTGGATGGATTGTAGGGAAGCGGCAGATGGTAAAAGCTTGACAGGCAGTGGTTGAATATGAGTCTGGGGCCGGGGTCAGGCAGAGTTGGAGGCAGGAACAGGATGCAAAGTAGTGGCCACAAACACTAGATCTGGGAGACACTATTGCACGGAGCAAGCAGAGGGTTTGAGTACAGGGGAGAGGCCTAATACTCGAACAAAGACAAATGATTGAAGAAACACATTTATAGCCCACCCCACAAAGAAGATCACGTGAGGAGGAAGTTGCAGGATAAGGCTGCAGTACTACAACCCAAGCCTCCAGAGGGGGTTTAGCAAGTGATCTGCATACTTGCCACCAGAGGGAGATAGAATGCAGAATGAGGAACATGTTAGCTTCATAAATAATGTAGATTGTTATTAAAAACATGTATTTTTTCTGCTCCCCCTTTTTAATTTAACATTTTCTTAGGTGTATGATAAGATGTTCTCTGATTGTTGGTACCATTAAAAGATATTGGGGGTCATTTACTAAGGGGCCGATTCGCGTTTTCCCGACATGTTACCCGAATATTTCCGATTTGCGCCGATTTCCCCTGTATTGCCCCAGGATTTTGCCGCACGCAATCGGATTGTGGCGCATCGGCACCGACATGCGCGCGTCGGAAATGGGGGGGCGTGGCCGAACGAAAACCCAACGTATTCGGAAAATATGCAGCATTTAAAAACGTTGCTTGGGAAGCGCTTACTTTCACTTGGTCCAGCTCGGTGTATTCCGGTGCCTTCAGATGCTCTTCAGCGCAGCAGCGCCACCTGGTGGACGGCGGAGGAACTACCTTCATAAATCCCGCCCGGACCCGAATCCAGCGCAGAGAACGCGCCGCTGGATCGCGAATGGGCCGGGTAAGTAAATCTGCCCCATTGTTTGCCCATTGCTGATCTGCTGATCAAATTCTTACTATATGCTATTTTATTATTACATACAATGATTGCATGTGAACTAATTTGTAGCATTATTGTTTTCAAAAACAAACAGTTAAAAGATTAAAAAAAAAAAAAAACCATGCAATTTTACCATGTAGCTGGTTCAGGCAGCAATAAAGGCATCTTTGATTAAAGAATTTAGGTTCTAAAAGAAATGAAACTTTATTTAAAATGTCAACCACATGATTATAGCATCCAAACTATAATCTTAGATCATGAATAGGTTCTTGAAATCCCTGATTTTTTCCCACAACAAAGAACCAGATGTTTGCAAAATTGTGAAAACAAAAAAGAACCTTTCCAGCACTCCAGGAATGTTGTAAAAAGTGAAAAAACTTGTATTTGAGCATTAAAATTGGTGTACATCCAAATGAAAAAGTAGGCAGATCTACGAAATGCGTAGGACTCACTATTCCTAGTAAATAAATTTATTACACCAATTTTAATGCTTAACTAAAAGTTTTTTCCACTTTTTACAACAGTCCTCGAGTGCTGGAAAGGTTCTTTTTTATTTACCTTATATACTCGAGTATAAGCCTAGTTTTTCAACACAAAATTTGTGCTCAAAAACCCTAACTCGGCTTATACTCGAGTCAACTAAAAAAATAAAGTCAAAACTCACCTTTCTGACATCACCTGTAGGTCCTCTTCTGTCTGAGACAGTCTGAGACAGAAGAGGACCTATGGGGGGTCGGAAAGATGAGTACAGTGTTATTTTTTTTCCTACTACAGGTGCTGGGCAGGCTGTATGCTACAGGGGTTGGGCAGGCTGTATGCTACAGGGGCTGACAGACCATATACTGGGAGGCCGTAACCAATGCATTTCCCACCCTCGGCTTATACTCGAGTCAATAGGTTTTCCCCGTTTTGTGTTGAAATTAGGGGTTTCGGCTTATTCTCGGGTCGGCTTATACTCGAGTATATACGGTATACAATTTTGCGATTATCTGGACTGTTACCGGTGCATTTCTTTTCTTCGCCTACCCCCCCCCCCCTCCTCTTTTTCCATGAACCATGTTCATATACATGAAGCCACAGAATCATTGGAATCTGGTGAGCTGACTATTTCTTTTATCTATCTTTTATCAAAGAACCAGAGGTCCCTTTATAGGCACAATTTATTTGTGAGTTCCTGCTTTCTAGCATGCTTTCTAGGGGGCCCCTGCCACCCAAACCACCCACCAAATGTTATCCAACATCTGTTCCTGCTTTCAAAACACATGTACACGAGGTCCTCCAGTGGTCCTGAGACTGCATATTGAAAGAAGGCAGAAGGGAAGCATGAAGTGCATTCTGGACTTGTAGAGGCCATAATATTCATACAATCCATGGCCCATGGGAGTCTTAATCTGCCCATGTGAATGGCAACCGTGTAACATAACATTTTCAATGCAGTTACAGGGTATCATGGGCATCACAAAGACAGAAGCTGATTAACAAGTACCTTGTGGCCATGCAAGTAGGAGAATCACTATTAAACATAGCTTTACCATATTATTTTATGTCAGTTTCTTAGGGAACTTGAATGAAGCATGGAAGTTATCTCTTATTTACAAGATTGGGAATAACTTATCTGTGGAGCTCCTGGCAACTTTAAAGGCCGACAGGAAACCCATTGGGAGGACATGGGATACTACTATTTGTTTGATTCTTTGACAATGAGTTGTTTATAAAAAATTCCCTGTTTTGGTAGCAAGGGAACCTTGTAGTAAATGCTAGAATTCCTTGTGGTGCAAACACAGTAGGAATAAAGAATTACATATGGTCCATTAAAATGAAAGGTTTTTCTGTTTGATGCAGGGCTGGACAGATGCTTCAGAGCAAATATTACTCTAAGTAACTACTCAGTAGTTACTCAACTACCTAGGTGGCTAAGTGGCAGATTTACCCATACAACATTCTACATATACTGGATGTAATCTTTTGGAACCTATTACACCCATTTGACACCATAACAGCTTAAAGCTGTCCCACAGAAGATATCAGAAGACCAACTTCTTTGTTATTGAGTGTAAAGCTGTGAATAAGGGGAGCCCCTCTGACATTACTCCCAGTAGGGCTTATTTTCTCCATTTAAGGTGAGAACAGAACATAATAGTGAATCTTAAATTGAACCCCCAAACCTTACCTGTTAATGTTGCCTGCTTGCCTCTGCATATCATTAGTGATACGGGACAACTTGAAGACTATTCCTAAGTTTTGAAAGCAAGAAACTTAAAAAGCGAGGTCAGGGGTCCTATTCATAACGAAGATAGTGAATACAGCACAATTTTCTGGAAACTAAACTGCAAACTTTCTGAAATTATGGGTGAAGGAGCCTGATGCCATCAAAACCAAAGAACTCGGCACATTTACCCAATTTTGAAGCATCATGTTTTTAGGCAATGATGAGCTATGAGAGACTTTCTTTGGCTTCACTCGGAGCATTGTTTTTCTTTTCTCATCAGTTTCTGTCAAGTGCAGAAGAATAATATAATGTGCTAATCCCGAGAATCCTGAACTGGAGCCTCACATCTTAAGCAAAAATTCACTCATAGCCTGTATAAAACAGGTTATTTTAAATGAAACAACACTTTTTCTACAAAATCCAGTCAAAAGACAATTATGAAAGAAAGTTTTCCAATAAAGTTTTGTACAGTTTTTTTTACAGTATTTGTTCCTGTTGAACTTTTCAACTACAATCTAGTTCAACCCAATCCCTCTCATTCGTTTATAGCAAAAAACATGTTTTGGTGAATAGTAGATGGCCTCACTACCACTCACTATTTTGAGTAAAGGAAGTTATTAGACAAAACCTTTTATCTGAGATTGTGACTATGTGTTTTGGCCTTCAGCGTGAAGATGATTTATGTTGAATTACATGAAATGTTTTTTATTCACCAACCCCCTTATATCGATTTCCTTCCACTAAAACATATCCTTTTGTGCCTTTATATTTATAACTTATTATTGGTATCAGTAGGAGGTCATGTTCCTCTCTACAATCCTTTATTGTACCTTTATTTTGCTATGTAGTGACACTGCCAACACAGTTACTTTGAAATGTGTTTGTCCATTGACCTTCCCCCTAAGCCACTGTCCAAGGCGTTTCTCGTGAATCTATTTTTTGTAAAATAAGGTCCTTCAAGGGAGATAAATATAGGAAGCTTTTCATAATCCACTGTTCTATCCTTTTATCATTCTGTTGTAGTGTACTGTAAATTTACAAAGGACATTGTACATTTTTCTTTGTTGTTCTAGAGGGCATTGTTTATCTGATTTACAGAGTGGAATTATTTATTTGGCTCTTGCATACAGTAAATCCTATTTTTACTGTACTACTTGTGCTATTTTTATATTTCAAAAATTATTACTAAATTCACTTTTTTCATAATGTTTCATAAATCTTTTAAAAATATAAAAAAATTCAAAGGGTTTCCCAACAAATGACCCTTACAAGTGTCTCATTTCTGGGTTCTCCAGTGAAGAAGCGAAATCCCACAGTGCCTTTTGGTATTAGATTGGTAGTGCTTGCGTCAATTATATTAAAGGGTCAACTTTCAACATGGACCTGTATGTCATGGAATACTGTATGTCAATCATACTATTTTAGTTTCTAATGTACAAAATTTGTCCGGGATGAACATGTGCCTTCACATAAGCCATGATCCCTTTGATGATGTATCAGAAGAGGGAACAGGCACAGACACTCTAGATGGCAATCACGCCCTACTGCCAGTATATAAAGCGTCAATAGCAAATATAAGATCACCAAGAGTCTTATGTATCATACGTGTGGCTCTGTCCATCTTTTTGGGACTTTTCTTGGCTTTTCTCCTGATCAGAAGACCAGTTTTTCATATTGATAGATGTGGTGTTTGGTTTCTAGGTAATTTGCAACTTTTTAGAAGAAAAATCGAAAAAAGTTTCTAAAAGTCAGAACCACTTCCAAGCTTTTTTCTACAGCTGATCAGGGGCAGCAGTAGATTTGCGCAAAAATGTGCAACTTTTTTGTAACTTTATAAAAAAAGTCGCAACTTTTACATCTGGATTCAGGGGATCGACGATGTCGAACTTTGAAAAGAGACTGTCTTAGGCCCAAAAACGGTCGCAATTGAGTAGAAGCTTCATGAAAAGTGTCAAAATTTTAAGAGAAAGGCAAGCCAAAAGTTTGATACATGTGCCTTATTGAAATGAAACACAGAAAACTAATGGGGGATAAAATATTCATTATGACAGGGAGACTACAAAGAGGATCACAAGTAGACAACACAGAGAAAGCTCAAGTAGAATCAATGTCGTAAGGAAACAGAATAGTAGCACAGGAGGTATTGTGGATCACAGGGAGACACCATAAGGGAACACAGAGAGACAACACTGGGGGCAAAAGGAGAGCGAAGGTAAACACGTTGAGTACACGGAGACACACACAATAAGGGGAGATACTGTAACATATGGACAACACATGAAGAAAACATAAGGGTAGAATATGAATGGCATTGTGGCAATTGATGGCAAAACAATAACCCCTGTACTACTTAGAATTTAAAAGATTGAAATAATTATGCCTCTTTTTCTTGACCCTGTGTTTTCAAATTCAGGTTCAGCCAGAAAACATGTAAGGCACTGACCCTGAATCCCATGGCCACCTGTAGCCAGGGAACTGCAGAGGAATCATTCTCCACAATAATAATGTATTTTGGGAAGCAGTATATCAAGCCCCTGAATGACCTGCACAGTTTATTTGTCTCGCTCTGGTTGTCTTGTGACAATGCCAACTACAGCCAAGCTCTTAGGTAAGACTGTCAATAATTGTCAACATGCAAGGAAAGCAGGACTTCTACCACTGTTACTCAACTTTGTAGAACTGATGGTGACAGGACGCTACTCTGCTCTGTTCAAGACAGAGTCCAATACAGATAAATGGTGCGGCAGAACATTGCTCCATTTATGTAGGAAAGCACTCCATATCCCCCCTGCTATTTATGCATGAAGGTCACAGTGTAGGATCACCTCTCTACAGATACCCACATACAGTAACTTCTACCTTTTCAGGTAAAACCCATCAACTATTAATACAGGCGGTCCCCTACTTAAGAACACCTGACTTACATACAACCCCTAGTTACAAAAGGACCTCTGAATGTTGGCAATTTACTGTTTTTTAGCCTTAGACTACATTAAACAGCTGTAACAGTTATCACTGGTGTCTACAATGAAGCTTTATTGTTAATCCTGGTTCTTATGACAATCCAACATTTTTAAAATCCAATTGTCACAGAGACCAAAAATAATTTGGATGGGTGTCACAATGATAAAGTATACAGTTCCAACTTACGTACAAATTCAACTTAAGAACAAATCTACAGAACCTATCTTGTATGTAACTGGGGGACTGCCTGTAGACCCTTCTCCAGTGGATGCTGCCTGTTATCTTCCCTGGTCATGGGCCTTCAGACTTCCCTCTCCTGTCTTAGACATAGTTCTAGTGTCTTAGACTTAGACTTAGTTCTAGTGTCTTAGACTTAGACTTAGTTCTTAGTGTCTGAAGAACCTCCACTTCAACTTATTCCCCAGACATGACTCCAGTGTTGTATCTGTGCTGAGTCTGTACTATATTAATGTTACATTGATACTTTATGGAAACCATTGATGAGATATATGCACTTTTATGTTGAACACATCCAATATTTATCAGTCCAGAGAACATTGTGTGATGTGTTTAGCTCATTTTTTGTTTTGTTTAAGGAGAATTTCCAGCCTTTTTGTCATGATTATGGGATTATTAATCTTCATTATTCTTCGCAAAATGTGAATTTACTATTACTATCCTGTCATTTTATATTCTGGTGCCTTGAATACTCACATGTTCCATCTTAATGACCCTTGAACCTGCTATTATTACGAGCTATTATGGGTAATTACACAATTATATACAGGACATTTAAGGAACATAAAGTCATTTTACAGCAGATTGCAGTTTCACAAGTCAGATGAAGTTAGGTTTTTAGAGGAAGTAAAGTTGTTCAATTGCAGCAGACCCTTGCTCATTAATTTTTGTGGTTGAGCTCACACCTTTCGGCTATTTTTGCCAATCTGTTGTAAACTGTGAGTCAGAATGTATCATGGAGGCAGACAGGTGTGTTATAATGAGAAAGTACACTGGAAAATATCAGATAATTGCACCATTCTACTTAATATACAGGACTGAATCAGCAATTAAGGAATATTAGCTTATGAAAGCCTGAATGCACTGCCTATCAGTGTCGATATATTGACATATCCAGTACATTATCAGTTCTGCACAGGGAAAGGAAATGCACTCTATGCTTAGCAAGCAGAAGCATTGATAATGGTACATTTGCTCATTTAGGTTTGCTTGTTCAGCTGTTTTGAAGAAAGTATCTAAGTAGCAATGAAAACTTTATAAGAGGATCCCGTCCTTAATTGTATAAATAGTGGGATGGGAAATTATCCGTCACAAATTACTCAACGTGGTCAAAAATGGTCTCATGTTCTTGAATGACCATTGAAGGGGTTGTCCACATTCAGTATATAATTGCTGTTGTTTGTATAGTGAAAAGTTAATTAACAGCGTTCATTTTTTTAAAACATTTTCTGTATCAATATCTCACAGTTTTCTAGATCTCTGCTAGCCGTGCACATCATCGTGTGACATCATTTGACCAGGGATATAACAAGCCGTTGACCTGTGAGACATCACATGACAAAGGATATAATGAGCCATGCACCTGTGTGACATCATATGACAAGGGATAAAATGAGCCGTGGACCTGTGTAACATCACATGACCAGGGATATAACGAGCCATGCACCTGTGTGACATCACATGACCAGGGGTATAATGAGCCGTGTACCTGTGACATCACATGGCCAGGGATATAAAAAGCCAGGCACCTGTGTGACATCACATGACAAGTGATATAATGAGCCATGTACCTGTGACATCACATGAACGGGGATATAATGAGCTGGGTGCCTGTTTGATATCACATGAGCAGGGATATAACGAGCAGTGCACCTGTTTGATATCACATGGCCAGAGATATAAAAAGCCAGGCACCTGTGTGACATCACATGACCAGGGATATAAATAGCTTTTCAATCCGCAAACAACTATTTGCTGAAAGTGGACAGACCCTTTAAAGTTTCTTAGGGTTAAAAGAGTTTTAGACACTATTGACATTTGTCTCCTATGCAACGAGTTGGGGGAAAGTGTTTGATCATTGGTTAAGCAACCCCTGGAACCCAACAATAATGCAAACTGCAATGTAAAGCCTGCACATACTTTGATGAAATTTCTAGGATCTAACATAAAGGTTTGTTTTTTCACTGGTGTCCTGGGTTTCAATTTGCAGTTGAGTAACATCTGCCACTGGGTTTTTAATGTTTTTTTTGTTTTTAGTCTAAAGAATTATTACTAGAATTGTCCTGGAAATTTTATATAATCCTTGTACTCCTTTAGCTCATATCTAGTTTTGCTATTTTTTTTCAATCTTTTTAAATGTTCCCTCTCCTACCCCCTCCCCCCAAACTCTAGGATGCATTAGACAGTAATTTTGAAAGATTCATCATGGAATAAATATTCAGATTCTATTTAGTACCAGACAATGTCAGATTAATATTGGAACTACAAACCAAAGAATACATTCACTATTCTCCACATCTAATGTGCATGGGACTCTCTACAAAAGGGAAATAAGACACCGGATAAGAATTGGCAATTGAACTGCATGAAAATTGTATACAATTGGCAGATGTGACTTTGGCAGCGGCTTCATCCATCATTACATAGGACATGATTTTGGCTGAGCCATGCATGAGAAGCCCTTAGTTAAGTTGCAGTAGTACTTAATCATATTCTTTGTTCTTCAAAATGTAGACCTTTATATTTCTTGGTTTTGCTTTCTAATTCTTGCTAATGAAGCTTATATTTCTACATTAAAGATTTACAAAGCTTAACTTCAGTGCACGAAGGCTGTGAACCTGTGTAATCTATTGAAATACAGAAAAAAAATAATTTTTCCAATTTTTTCATCTAAATTGTCCCCCAACACTGACACTACACAAGGCTTGGGAATCCATAAATGGGAAGATTGGGGATATATTTAATTATGTATTTTCATTGCTCTTACTGTCATTCATCATCATCACTTTGCACGTGTCTTGACCATAGTTACATGTAAAGCCTCGTAACCTTATTTTAAGAAAGTTGACATACATGAGATGACATTTTAGCCACATAGAGCCAAGACCAAGGTTACAATGATAGTTATTGTCTCCAGTGGCCGTATCCATGTTTCAGCAAGTCATGGCTGCAGAACAGAAAGCAGAGATTGAATGGGACTAGTGAGGGATTTTAAAAGGTTATATTTTAGGGGGTTGGGTGGTCAAAGTGATTGACTATAATATGCTCACTACACATAAGTAGAAGGCATAAGAAATATTAACTAGGTATCAGGGGCAGAGTAAGACCATCATGTGGCCTGGTCTTCAAAATTGTTGGCTCCTACAAGCCTTATTTTTATAGTTTGATTTTTACTGCTTGCATATGGATCTAGAACCAAAGTTCTCAGGGAAGTTACAAAATAAGTACAGATATATTGGTAGTATCTATGACACTCTTGATTGGGGGTTCTGCCTAGGGATGTAACACCAGACATATGGTATAACCCTATTTGTGTAAATGAATTAGACTCCCTTTATCTTTTCCCATGACATCCACTACCCAAGAAGACTGTCAGAACAATACTTTGCCGGTATACAAGGGATTCTTGTAATATTTTTGCATAAGATAAGATATATTTATTACTATATCAAGTCCTTGAACTTAAATATGCCTTAGCATCCTAAAAAAGAAATAGAAGGTTGAAGAAACACCCAACTCCTGAACCATCTGAGTGGAGTTCTTCATAACTCGTAGCTGTAGTCTTATATATAAATAGCCTGAAGTGGAGGTCAAAGTTTGACATACAGTATTTTCAGTCCCTCAGAGAGTTGAAAATCGAGTCTATTTATTATGACAGTCAACCGAGAGGTCAAGTCCAATGGGCTTCCAGAAAAGCCCCCGAGCATGTGCTGTGAGGTTATTATGATGTGCAGTCCAAGGGCAATCTTCGAAGAGGATCTTAGAGATGGACAGACAGATTAACTGTACATAGCAGATTGGTAGCAAAGTCATCTTGGCAATACATAGAGGCCTTGAGGCTTAGGTAGCACAAATCCATTTACCAGATGAAAAACAGTAAATAAGTCACAAAATTTAATTGTATTTTTTTTTTACATAGATTTATTATTTCTATTGGACAAATGATTAAATGTCACGTGTTCAGGGTGTTTTTTGTGCTATCTCTTAGTCAATTACCCAAGATATAATGGATCATTTGTCGTGGTTAAGCTTTATTGGTTACATAGGGCACATATTTACACTTTAACACAATTTAAGATTTTAAAAAACATGCAAAAATAACATTATGTTCTTAGATTTCAAAACTTAACCATATGTAAGGTAACTTCATATTACTGACACATTTTCTGTAATATTCATTTTTTTACAGCCATTAAATTAGTGTATGCCAAAAACAAAGTCTAAACCAAAGCATCCCAAGCAATTAATTACTTTTGCATTTTTTTTTTATAGATCTCTTATTAGATATGTAAAGTTTATACTGAAACTGTAAGCAACTCCATTTTAATTTGCAGGAACACAGGTATTGTCTATGCACAGATTCCGCATGAATCCATAAGAAAAAAAGCCATGGCATATTTTATCTCATGCCATTTTATCAGTTGTTTAACTGTAGTACTAGTAATAATGTAGTACCAAATATATATATATATGATTTGAGAATTCAAAATTCAATTTGTAGAAACCTTGGAAAAAATTTTTGTAGAAGATTTGGTTAAGCCCTAATAGACGGCGTTGCTCCAATTCTCCCCGAAATTATGAATTTGTCTAACAACCATTCTAGGATGAATGATAGTATTAGATAGATCCCATTTTGAAAGATTTGTTAGAAACTAATCAGAAAATATTTAGATTCGCTTTTACTGCCTGAAAAATGCCAGATTATTGAAGATTCTCCAGACGACCAGATTTGCTAATCTTTACATATGATAAATAAAAAATACTTCTAAATCTGTTTGAACTTAGTGTACTGCCACGTATTGTCTGCACATCACATTACTGTACAGTCAAGTTCTTAGTGTACTTTGCAGGTAACTCTTCTTTTTGTCTCACCTCATCAAGGTAGATGAAGAACATCTGCTCTTCACTAGAGGTATTTCTACTAAATATTTGTATGAGACGGCTACCACCAGAGAGCTTGTGAAGGCTGCACAAAATATAAGCAATGTGTAGGAGAATAAGGGTAGAGTCTAAACGATATTATATGATTATTTAATAAAACAATGGATATATTTATGAAGCCCTTACTCAAGACTTCTAGTTTCCACAATTCCCACCACTCACTAATGTTTTAAAAAGTGGATTGTAAAGTGGCCACAGTGAGACACTTTTTTAAATGTACTCAAGGGTTGTAAAACGTGTAGGAAAAGCTTAAATCATACTTCACTTTTCAACAAACGTTCAGATGTCAATTCAAGCAGAATGGCTACAATTAAAACTTAACTTTTTTTAGCAATAGTTTAAAGGGAACCTGTCACCACATTTTTCACAAATACAGCTAGTGGCAGGTTCCCATAGAGCCCTAGTACCTAACTAACACCCTTCTTTTAGCTGAAAATTGTTCCCCTCAGATTCCCATATATTCAACTTTACAATTTTACCTGGTTTTCAGGGATATCCATAGCAAGTTGAGGCATGGCCTCCTCAGGCTGAATCCAGCACCTCTTCCCCATGCTTTCTCTGCAGCATCCAGCAGTAATGTCATGTGACCATATTTAAAAAAAAAAGTGTTGCTTGACATGCACTTACCTGCACCCACGATAGCTTGGTGAACTCCAGTGAACTCCAACGGACTTTAGCGCAGCAGCGACACCTAGTGGACATCGGGCTCACTACCTTAGTGAATCGACGGAAGACCCGAATCCTCCACAGAGAACGCGCCGCTAGATCGCGCATGGTCCGGGTAAGTAAATCTGCCCCATTGTATCAAAATCATGATCTCAGTTGCTGGAAGGGAGACTCTGGGACACATTTCTCTGTTGAACTCTGCATATTCTTTTTAGTGCAAACTGCTTGCACATGTATTTAAGAAGTGCCTGCATGTGACCCTTTTGTGGTGCAGCTGCACTAGTCATCATGCGACACAAATTAGGAGGTGTTCCGGTTCAAAGTCAGACCATGCGCTAGATTTAACATGCAAAGTCTGACAGAATTGTATAGCACGCCCCATGTTAAAGTGCACCAAAAAAAAGTGGTGCACTCTGCCCAAGTAGTGCAGGGGGCGCAAAATTCATGAAGAACATGTGCCAGAAATCCTGAATCTTGCACCCTCTGCACACTACATAGGCACACTGCATTTAGTGCAGGTTCCACTGTTGTTAGTAAATGTGCCCCTCTGCCACTATGAATAAATATGTCCTTCTCTATAGAACTGAAACCCCAGAAGAGTTTCTGAACATCTTGTGCAGAAATATTTCAGCAGAAATATAAGAGAGAAAAGAGAGACTGCTAAACACTAACGTATGTGCAGAAAGATGCAATTTTTCGCTGATGTGTTACAAAGTTGCCTATATTTACTTGCTTTATTCATTTCTGTAAAGATTGTTGAGAAATTAATGAAAATTTAAAGATCTGAAAAATGTATTAAACAGTAACTTTGACTCTGCCTATTGATATTGAATTCTCTTACTGTGTGAGGTGGGAAGTCAGACTTGTATATACGGTAACCATGGCTGGAAATGATTCACAATTTACATATTATGGTAGACAATGAAAGGTATTTCCTAAATGTAAAATGGCAACTAATCAAACAATTCCACAGAATTTCTAGCTAACCTATACATTACATATACATAAACATGGATAGCCTAGAAGGACTATGTACTGCAGAAGACAAACAACTTCTTATTATAAACCTAATGAATGAATGGGAAAAAAAAGGAGAAAATCAAAAAGAAATACAGAATTGTTGGCTTTCAATTCCTTTATTGCTGTATAATTTACTATAACAATTTGCTACTGAATTATTGATGATCCGAACAATTAAAAGGTGGAACAAATTTACATTTTTCTTATCCATTCATGTATTTCAGATGTAGTCAACTGTTCACTGTATGTTTGAGAGAGTGAACTTTTTGTATGACATTCATTATCTTATCATGCTAAAGGTTCGACATATTATCACAGTTGAACGCCTTGAAATATGTCAAAGCAAGTCTAGCATTGCAAAAAATTTCCACTCCAATGCACAGCTTTCAGATTAAAATAGGTCTTATCTCGGAAATATATTAAGTCTAAATATAATTCCTGTTGGAATGACAATTTACTTTTCACTCTTAATCCCTTTACATTTAAATGACGAATCACCATAAAAACTGTCAAGACTAACATTCCCAGTACATTTACTTACACCCTGAACCCAGAGCTATGGTTGAATGCCGGGGCAAAGTGATCTGAAACCTTTGCAGATGATTTCTCGAGAAACGTTTTCTATATCTCCTCAGTCCCCTAACTCTTTCATCTGAACTGCAATATTTAGGGTCAGTGGGAGTCTTGTTAGCTTTGTCTTTTTCTTTTCAGAGACATGGAGAATGGCTTATCGTGAGTTAAATATACTGACACATTTACTTCTTGCACATTTTAAAAGTTTTGCACCTTTTTTTTCAGTATGCCACTTCAGTCTCTCATGTTGTTCTAGGACGTTTGTCAGCTCTTGTTTCAATGGGTAGAAATGGCCCCATGTATTTCTACAGTCCTGTTTACGAGCAAAATGCCCAAAAACAAATAGTGGTCTGAGCAGGCCATTGTTTGTGGTCTTCCAATAGAAGTCAGTTGGAATGTGAAAAATATGGCTGCCAAGTCAGTCAGTATTTGCAGTACAGTTGTTAGGTTACATATTCATGTGATACTTCAAGTGGTTGGGACAAGCTACTGACATCATTTACCAATGTTCCTGTTTTTTTCTTTTGCGTGTAAACAGATGATGTAAAGAAGACAGACTGCTTTTGCAGGCATACAGTTTATTAACTTTAAAAATACTAAAGACACACTGGGGGTAATTTATCATATGCCGGTGCATGAAGGATGAAGTCCACAACACACCCTTCCAGATACACTCACCGGCCACTTTATTAGGTACACCTGTCCAACTGCTCGTTAACACTTAATTTCTAATCAGCCAATCACATGGCGGCAACTCAGTGCATTTAGGCATGTAGACATGGTCAAGACAATCTCCTGCAGTTCAAACCGAGCATCAGTATGGGGAAGAAAGGTGATTTGAGTGCCTTTGAACGTGGCATGGTTGTTGGTGCCAGAAGGGCTGGTCTGAGTATTTCAGAAACTGCTGATCTACTGGGATTTTCGCGCTCAACCATCTCTAGGGTTTACAGGGTTTTCCACAGTTCTGTGGGTGGAAATGCCTTGTTGATGCCAGAGGTCAGAGGAGAACGGGCAGACTGGTTCGAGCTGATAGAAAGGCAACAGTGACTCAAATCGCCACCCGTTACAACCAAGCTAGGCAGAAGAGCATCTCTGAATGCACAGTACGTCGAACTTTGAGGCAGATGGGCTACAGCAGCAGAAGACCACACCGGGTGCCACTCCTTTCAGCTAAGAACAGGAAACTGAGGCTACAATTTGCACAAGCTCATCAAAATTGGACAGTAGAAGATTGGAAAAACGTTGCCTGGTCTGATGAGTCTCGATTTCTGCTGCGACATTCGGATGGTAGGGTCAGAAGTTGGCGTCAACAACATGAAAGTATGGATCCATCCTGCCTTGTATCAACGGTTCAGGCTGGTGGTGGTGGTGTCATGGTGTGGGGAATATTTTCTTGGCACTCTTTGGGCCCCTTGGTACTAATTGAGCATCGTTGCAATGCCACAGCCCACCTGAGTATTGTTGCTGGCCATGTCCATCACTTTATGACCACAATGTACCCAACATCTGATGGCTACTTTCAGCAGGATAATGCGCCATGTCATAAAGCTGGAATCATCTCAGACTGGTTTCTTGAACATGACAATGAGTTCACTGTACTCAAATGGCCTCCACAGTCACCAGATCTCAATCCAATAGAGCATCTTTGGGATGTGGTGAAACGGGAGATTCGCATCATGGATGTGCAGCCGACAAATCTGCGGCAACTATGTGATGCCATCATGTCAATATGGACCAAAATCTCTGAGGAATGCTTCCAGCACCTTGTTGAATCTATGCCACAAAGAATTGAGGCAGTTCTGAAGGCAAAAGTGGGTCCAACCCGTTACTAGCATGGTGTACCTAATAAAGTGGCCGGTGAGTGTATATCGGGAGGATCCGGGAGGCTTGTGATGGCTTACAATTCTATGCCAGGTCCTGTCTAACATAGAATTGCATTGTAACCTGCAGCCATGCAGTCCTGAACGTTCGCAGGCTATACAAAATGTGCAGTTGTGGGGCTTCACCATTCACACCACCATTCTAAGCCCACCTAAAAGTGGCATAACGGGAGAAATACAAGATCACGATTACCAGTGGTTTGCAAGTAATTGCGATTGTTTCAGGGCTGATACAACAAGTCTAGCAAGTCTAGGCCGCATATACGTCCCCCATAGACCGGCAATGAGTTGTCAGCCCCATACCATTCCGTGAAAAGATAGGACACGTCCCATCTTTTTTCGGCATTACGGCGCCGTGCACCATATATCCCTATGGAGAGGGGCCGGCGCCACCGCGTGCCTGCTGTGCTACGGTAAGGCAGGCAACGGCAGTGTGAATGCGTCCTGACTAAACAAACGAACAAGAGATTTTGCAGGCAGAGAAAACATACGTTAATGTGCAGGTAGCCTAAATCACACCCAATAAATTGGTTGCCATGTTAGAGGAAATTAACCATTAATATTAAGTTAAATTAACAGAAACTTACTTACCTATAGTCCTTTTCACCCCAATCATGGTCTTCTTTAATCTTGACATGCCGGGATCGTTGTAAAAAAAGAGTTAAAAAAATCAGCCCAGAGCTTAATTATTCACAACTCTCATCTGATGTCACCTTCCTCTCTCATGCTTGGATCACATTTTGGAGCTTTTTTTAGCGATCCTGGCATTTCAAGATTAAAGAAGACCAGCACCAGGATCGGGGTATACGGGCAGGTTTTAGGTATTTTACCAATATACATCTATTAAAATTTCTTCTCCACTTTCTTAATATGTGAAGTGAAACCTTCTGTCTTTTACCTCATCAGCCAGACATTCCTGACTATAAAATAGCTGCAGATGGAGGGTCATGTGATCTCTAAATGGCAATTGTACACGGACAATTGGAGATCACATGACTCTCTACCTGCGACCATTTTATAAACAGGAATATCTGGCTGATGAGGTAAAAGACAGGAGGCTTCACTTTACAAATTAAGAAGGTGGAGCAGAAATTTTAATAGATGTATATTGGTAAATTACCTAATATCCTGCCCACCACACTTACACACACATTGCAAAAAACACGAGGTAACATGGCCAACCCCTTTAATAATAATGGTTGATTTCCTTTAAGCATTTTCTAGGTGCCTGCTTGATAATTATTAGGTCCACCATAGCAATTTTCCAGTGGGATGTCCCATGATATTACTGGACATCAACTAAATAAAACAGTTAGCTATAACCATATATAGCAGCCTTACACTTTCTCCCACTCCTACACAATCTGACATCAGATATTTTCCAGGAAAATCTTAAAATTATCTGAAAGACTGTTAGATGGTGAAATGTTATTCTTTACTCCAGAGAGTAGGTTTTTATTGTTCCAGGATACAATACTGGTGGGCTTTACACTAATCCAGCCAACACTTGGCATTGAGTATGGCGATCATAGGCTTATGTGCAGCTGCTCAGCCGTGGAAGCTTAATCCATGAAGCTCCCATCAAACAGTTGACTGCAGTCATTTGAAAGGTCATGAAAACAAAATGGAAAATATGGTTTGGAGAAGGATTTCCAGTATGGATTTAATCTAGAAGTAAAGCATCATTCCATCAGATATTCTGTATAACTAACTAACAATGATATTTCCCATGGCTCAACTAAATGTTCAAATTGGTGAATAAAATACAACATTTAAATTAAAGGACATCTACCATCAGATTACCTGATGGTAGATGATTACTACTCACCTCTGTGCCCCATCCAAGAGTGCACTCATTTACATTTAGTAGAAAAAAAACTTTCTGATAATATAGTCATGCCCCCATTATTTCTTAATACAGCCAGGTCCTTCACGTCACCGGGAGTCTGAAAATCTTGTGCATGCGCACTGAGACTCCCTGCGCTACCTGCATGCAAGGAAAGTATCTGCATGATTTTCAGACTGACTTCACCGGCTGACTGAGTGATAACAAGCTGGGACCCAGCTGTGTTAAAGGGGTATTCCCACGAAGACCTGTTTCTTAAATGCACTCAGGATAACAAAATAATAGATTCTCTAATTCACTGTAATTAACAAAAATACAGCATTTCACAGATATAATTCCAACCTGTCTCCAACCTGTCTCTATCAGTCCAATTGCCCTACGATCCCGATCCTGTATCTTCTGACTTTAGGGTCGGAATTAAAGATGAGCGAACACTAAAATGCTCGGGTACTCGTTATTCGAGACGAACTTTTCCCGATGCTCGAGTGCTCGTCTCGAATAACGAACCCCATTGAAGTCAATGGGAGACTCGAGCATTTTTCAAGGGGACCAAGGCTCTGCACAGGGAAGCTTGGCCAAACACCTGGGAACCTCAGAAAAGGATGGAAACACCACGGAAATGGACAGGAAACAGCAGGGGCAGCATGCATGGATGCCTCTGAGGCTGCCTAATCGCACCATTATGCCAAAATTATGGGCAACAGCATGGCCATGACAGAGTGACAGAATGAAGCTAGATAGCATCTAAAACATCCAATAATTGACCCTGACACTATAGGGGACGGCATGCAGAGGCAGCGGCAGCAGGCTAGAGAGTGGCATGGCGACATACCCTAAATGGACTCAGGCTTCAAACCAATGGGTGTCAGAGAGGAACCAAAGGAGGTGAGCAAGAAGCGCTCAAATAATATCGGTACATGATAAAAGTTTGCCAGTATATTTTGTGGATTACACAGCAGGGTGGCGACAAAGTTAACCTGGAAGCCATGAAAACAACCCAAAATTCTGCCTGACACAGCTCGTTTGATAAGGGGACCATGTATGCTTACAGTTCATGCCAGTCGCTGCACTGGCTGCCAGTCTCCTTTCGAATACAGTTTAAAATAATAATAACCCTCATCCATAAAGCTCTGTATAATGCTGCACCCCCCTACCTCTCCTCTCTTATCTCAGTCTATCGCCCAACCCGTGCTCTTAGATCCGCCAGTGATCTTAGATTAACCTCTACCCTAGTGCGGACCTCCCACTCGCGTCTCCAAGACTTCTCTAGAGCTGCACCAATTCTATGGAATGCTCTGCCCCGGACTATCAGACTAATACCTAACCTCCAAAGTTTCAAACGTGCTCTTAAAACCCATTTCTTTAGGCAAGCCTATAACACTCATTAACTGCATGAAGTTTTAACTCTTCTACTAACCCGTCCTGTGTCGTCCTCCCATCTGTTATCCAGCAACCAACAGGCACCAGACTTCTCTGCAGTCCCATTCACCCTGGACCTGGTATATAAGATGACGGCTGAGTGGTTCAAGCGACAGCAATTCCATTTATTATATTTTTTTCTATTCCCTAAGAAGAATGGCTTGACCATTAAATATTCTTTTACCTCGTGTTACCCCATCATCTTCATAAACCGTAAGCTCTGGCGAGCAGGGACCTCACTCCTGTTGTTCCATACAAATGTTGTGCTCTGTTACATTACATTTGTATTTGTTTCCTATGATTTGTAAAGCGCTACAGAATATGATGACGCTATATAAATAAAGATTATTATTATTATTATTATGGAGGCAGTGAACTAGTAGTAGATTAAAGGTGCTGCAACTATGTTAGTTGGATCTTGGGATGGAGCTGGCGCTCTGCAGCCAGGCGAGCTTTCGCCAATCCAAGCCCCTGTCTCTAGGCTACTCCCCAAACAGCACTTCTAAGAACCTTTTGTATAAGATCAAGTGTAGTAGCGTTCTTATAAGTTTAGGATATGGCGGGTGAGGGGAATGTAAACAGATGCGCAAGAAGCGCTGAAATAATATCCCTAAATGGTAAAAGTTTGCAAGTATATTTTGTGGATTACACAGCAGGGTGGCGACAAAGTTAACAACTTTGATGTGGAATGCCCTGTAATAGCTCTTGGGCGGTGTGCCTTTTATTGCCTAGGCTCAGCAGTTTCAGCACCGCCTGCTGTCGCTTAGCGACGGCACTGCTGCTGTGCCTAGAGCTACCGACTGATGGCGCCATGCCCACGGATGGTAATTCGGAGGAGGAGGAGGTGGAGGAGGGGTGGGAGGAGGTATAGTAGGCCTTTGAGACCTGGACCGAGGTAGGCCCCGCAATTCTCTGCGTCGGCAGTATATGACCAGCCCCAGGGTCAGACTCGGTCCCAGCCTGCACCAAGTTAAGTGTAGTAGCGTTCTTATAAGTTTGGGATATGGCGGGTGAGGGGAATGTAAACAGATGCGCAAGAAGCGCATGATGCGCATGGAGCTGGCGCTCCGCTGCCAGGCGAGCTTTCGCCAATCCAAGCCCCTGTCTCTAGGCTACTCCCCAAACAGCACTTCTAAGAACCTTTTGTATAAGATCAAGTGTAGTAGCGTTCTTATAAGTTTAGGATATGCCGGGTGAGGGGAATGTAAACAGATGCGCAAGAAGCGCTGAAATAATATCCCTAAATGGTAAAAGTTTGCCAGTATATTTTGTGGATAACACAGCAGGGTGGCGACAAAGTTAACAACTTTGATGTGGAATCCATGAAAACAACCCAAATTTCTGCCTGACACACCTCGTTTGATAAAGGGACGATGTATGGAGGCAGCTATATGGACGACTTTTGGAGGTAGCAATGGAGACAACGTGTGGAGGCTGCTATGGAGACAATTTAATTTGGATAGTGCCTGTATGTGGCAGTCCCAAACATTTTTCAAACCAGAGGAGCAGGTAGGTGGCCCTCCAGTAAAATGGAATAGATTGAGTGCCTGTATGTGGCAGTCCCAAAAATTTTTCAAACCAGAGGAGCAGGTAGGTGGCCCTCCAGTAAAATGGAATAGATTGAGTGCCTGTATGTGGCAGTCCCAAAAATGTTTCAAACCAGAGGAGCAGGTAGGTGGCCCTGCAGTAAAATGGAATAGATTGAGTGCCTGTATGTGGCAGTCCCAAAAATTTTTCAAACCAGAGGAGCAGGTAGGTGGCCCTCCAGTAAAATGGAATAGATTGAGTGCCTGTATGTGGCAGTCCCAAAAATGTTTCAAACCAGAGGAGCAGGTAGGTGGCCCTGCAGTAAAATGGAATAGATTGAGTGCCTGTATGTGGCACTCACAAAAATTGTTTCAAACAGAGGACCGGGTAGGTGGCCCTCCAGAAAAATTAAATGCATGAAGTACTATAGCAAGAGCCAGTGGGCCCTGTCAAAAAATAGCCATTTTCCTCTGCTTTACTGTACAAAGAGGAGGAGAAGGAGGAAAATGAGGAGGAGGAGGAGTGGATCAATTATTCAGGTTGAGCTTCCTTCACCTGGTGGAGATTGGAAATTCTGAGAAATCCAGCCTTTATTCATCTTAATAAGCGTCAGCCTGTCAGCGCTGTCAGTCGACAGGCGTGTACGCTTATCGGTGATGATGCCACCAGCTGCACTGAAAACCCGCTCGGACAAGACGCTAGCGGCAGGGCAGGCAAGAACCTCCAAGGCGTACAGCGCCAGTTCGTGCCACATGTCCAGCTTTGAAACCCAGTAGTTGTAGGGAGCTGTGTGATCATTTAGGACGATGGTATGGTCAGCTACGTACTCCCTCACCATCTTTCTGTAAAGATCAGCCCTACTCTGCCGAGACTGGGGACAGGTGACAGTGTCTTGCTGGGGTGACATAAAGCTGGCAAAAGCCTTGTAAAGCGTACCCTTGCCAGTGCTGGACAAGCTGCCTGCTCGCCTACTCTCCCTCGCTACTTGTCCCGCAGAACTACGCACTCTGCCGCTAGCGCTGTCAGAAGGGAAATACTGTTTCAGCTTGTGCACCAGGGCCTGCTGGTATTCATGCATTCTCACACTCCTTTCCTCTGCAGGGATGAGAGTGGGAAGATTTTGCTTGTACCGTGGGTCCAGGAGAGTGAACACCCAGTAATCGGTGCTGGAATAAATTCTTTGAACGCGAGGGTCACGGGATAGGCAGCCTAGCATGAAATCTGCCATATGCGCCAGAGTACCAACGCGTAAGAATTCACTCCCCTCACTGGCCTGACTGTCCATTTCCTCCTCCTCCAACTCCTCCAACTCCTCTTCTTCTGCCCATACACGCTGAACAGTGAAGGACTCAACAATGGTCCCCTCTTGTGTCTCGCCAACATTCTCCTCCTCTTCCTCCTCATCCTCCTCCACCTCCACCTCCTCCGATATGCGCTGAGAAACAGACCTGAGGGTGCTTTGGCTATCAACAAGGGGATATTCTTCCCCTGTCTCTTGTGACGAGCGCAAAGCTTCCGACTTCATGCTGACCAGAGAGTTTTTCAACAGGCCAAGCAGCGGGATGGTGAGGCTGATGATGGCGGCATCGCCACTGACCATCTGTGTTGACTCCTCAAAGTTACTCAGCACCTGACAGATATCAGACATCCACGTCCACTCCTCATTGTAGACTTGAGGAAGCTGACTGACCTGACTACCAGTTCTGGTGGAAGTTGACATCTGGCAGTCTACAATCGCTCTGCGCTGCTGGTAAACTCTGGATAACATGGTCAGTGTTGAATTCCACCTCGTGGGCACGTCGCACAACAGTCGGTGAGCGGGCAGTTGGAGGCGGCGCTGCGCTGCCCTGAGAGTGGCAGCATCTGGGCTGGACTTCCTGAAATGCGCACAGATGCGGCGCACCTTCGTGAGCAAATCAGACAGATTGGGGTATGTCTTGAGGAAACGCTGAACTATCAGATTTAACACATGGGCCAGGCATGGCACATGTGTCAGTCTGCCGAGTTGCAGAGCCGCCACCAGGTTACGGCCGTTGTCACACACAACCATTCCCGGCTTGAGGTTCAGCGGTGCCAGCCACAGATCAGTCTGCGCCGTGATGCCCTGTAATAGCTCTTGAGCTACCGACTGATGGCGCCGTGCCCACGGATGGTAGTTCGGAGGAGGAGGTGGAGGAGGGGTGGGAGGAGGAGGAGGCATAGTAGGCCTGAAACACCTGGACCGAGGTAGGCCCCGCAATCCTCGGCGTCGGCAGTATATGAGCAGCCCAAGGGTCAGACTCGGTCCCAGCCTCCACCAAGTTAACCCAATGTGCCGTCAGCGATATATAGTGGCCCTGCCCGGCAGCACTCGTCCACGTGTCCGTGGTCAGGTGGACCTTGTCAGAAACGGCGTTGGTCAGGGCACGGATGATGTTGTCTGACACGTGCTGGTGCAGGGCTGGGACGGCACATCGGGAAAAGTAGTGGCGGCTGGGGACCGAATACCGAGGGGCGGCCGCCGCCATGAGGTTGCGAAAGGCCTCGGTCTCTACTAGCCTATAGGGCAGCATCTCCAGGCTAAGCAATCTGGAGATGTGCACATTAAGGGCTTGGGCGTGCGGGTGGGTTGCACTATATTTGCGTTTCCGCTCCAGCGTCTGGGGTATGGAGAGCTGAACGCTGGTGGATGCTGTGGAGGATCGTGGAGGCGACGATGGGGTTTTTGTGGCAGGGTCCTGGGCAGGGGGCTGACTAGCAGCTGACACAGGGGAAGGAGCAGTGGTGTGCACGGCCGGAGGTGAACGGGCTTGTTGCCACTGAGTGGGGTGTTTAGCATTCATATGCCTGCGCATACTGGTGGTAGTTAAGCTAGTAGTGGTGGAACCCCTGCTGAGCCTGGTTTGGCAAATGTTGCACACCACAGTCCGTCGGTCATCCGGTGTTTCCTTAAAGAACCTCCAGACTTCTGAAGATCTAGCCCTCGCCGCAAGAGCCCTCGCCACGGGAGCTTCACTAGTTGACACATTTGGCGCTGATGCACCAGCTCTGGCCCTGCCTCTCCGTCTGGCCCCACCACTGCCTCTTCCAACCTGTTCTGGTCGAGGACTCTCCTCCGTCTCAGAAGCACTGTGTTCACCCGGCCTCTCAACCCAGCTTGGGTCTGTCACCTCATCATCCTCCGATCCCTCAGTCTGCTCCCCCCTCGGACTTCCTGCCCTGACAACAACTTCCCCACTGTCTGACAACCGTGTCTCCTCATCGTCGGACACCTCTTTACACACTTCCACTACGTCAAGAAGGTCATCATCACCCACAGACTGTGACTGGTGGAAAACCTGGGCATCGGAAAATTGCTCAGCAGCAACCGGACAAGTGGTTTGTGACTGTGGGAAGGGTCCAGAAAACAGTTCCTCAGAGTATGCCGGTTCAAATGCCAAATTTTCCTGGGAGGGGGCAGACTGGGGGGGAGGAGGCTGAGGTGCAGGAGCTGGAGGAGTGGCGATTTCGGTGACATTGGTGGACTGCGTGGAAGACTGACTGGTGGTGGACAAATTGCTCGAAGCATTGTCAGCAATCCACGACATCACCTGTTCGCACTGTTCTGGCCTCAACAGTGCTCTACCACGAGTCCCAGTAACTTCAGACATGAACCTAGGGAGTGTAGCTCTGCGGCGTTCCCCTGCTCCCTCATCAGCAGGTGGTGTCTCACCCCGCCCAGGACCACGGCCTCTGACCCCTGCAGTAGTTGGACGCCCACGTCCCCGCCCTCGTCCTCTACCCCTAGCCCTCGGGTTAAACATTTTTAAAATGAGAGTTATAACTTTATTTTTTTTTTAACTTTTTTTTGTTTTTTTTTGTGTTTTTTGTTTTTTTTGTGTTTTTTGTTTTTTTTTGTGTTTTTTGTTTTTTTTTTTGAGTTTTTAAAACCAAACAATGCTATCCTATTGCTATGGCTATTTTCTAGCCAAGTATCAAAGCACACTACTATGCCAGATGAGATGACACTGAGTTAGTGCCTAATTGAAATCCAACCCCTACTAAATTTTCCCACTTCGGTCTTTGCTATGGATATGTGCGTCACTAAGCGCAGAACACAGCGGTCGCAAGTCTCACTACAAATTGCTCAGAATTGGCTAGTACATGCACTGCAGAAAGTACAGCCACCAGCAGATCAACCAGAAATCAAATATATAGAACGCTACTGTAGGCGTAAGTAAGCTCTTTGTATTCTCCTATGGCTATTTTCTAGCCAAGTATCAAAGCACACTACTATGCCAGATGAGATGACACTGAGTTAGTGCCTAATTGAAATCCAACCCCTACTAAATTTTCCCACTTCGGTCTTTGCTATGGATATGTGCGTTACTAAGCGCAGAACACAGCGGTCGCAAGTCTCACTACAAATTGCTCAGAATTGGCTAGTACATGCACTGCAGAAAGTACAGCCACCAGCAGATCAACCAGAAATCAAATATATAGAACGCTACTGTAGGCGTAAGTAAGCTCTTTGTATTCTCCTATGGCTATTTTCTAGCCAAGTATCAAAGCACACTACTATGCCAGATGAGATGACACTGAGTTAGTGCCTAATTGAAATCCAACCCCTACTAAATTTTCCCACTTCGGTCTTTGCTATGGATATGTGCGTCACTAAGCGCAGAACACAGCGGTCGCAAGTCTCACTACAAATTGCTCAGAATTAGCTAGTACATGCACTGCAGAAAGTACAGCCACCAGCAGATCAACCAGAAATCAAATATATAGAACGCTACTGTAGGCGTAAGTAAGCTCTTTGTATTCTCCTATGGCTATTTTCTAGCCAAGTATCAAAGCACACTACTATGCCAGATGAGATGACACTGAGTTAGTGCCTAATTGAAATCCAACCCCTACTAAATTTTCCCACTTCGGTCTTTGCTATGGATATGTGTGCCACTAAGAGCTAAACACAACGGTAGCAAGTCCCCCTGCTAATTCCTCACAAAATGGTACTAGATGCAAATTAAAATAAAAAAAGTAGAACGTTATTGTAGCCCTAAGAAGGGCTGTTGGGTTCTTTGAGAATCACTCCTGCCTAACAGTAAGCTAATAGAACACCCTAACGCTTTCCCTGACCAGCAGCAGCTCTCTCCCTAGCGGCATCCAGACACAGAATGATCCGAGCAGCGCGGGCAGCGGCTAGTCTATCCCAGGGTCACCTGATCTGGCCAGCCAACCACTGCTATCGACGTGTAAGGGTGCCACGTCATGCTGGGTGGAGTGCAGAGTCTCCTGGCTTGTGATTGGCTCTGTTTCTGGCCGCCAAAAAGCAAAACGGCGGGAGCTGCCATTTTCTCGAGCGGGCGAAGTATTCGTCCGAGCAACGAGCAGTTTCGAGTACCCTAATGCTCGACCGAGCATCAAGCTCGGACGAGCATGTTCGCTCATCTCTAGTCGGAATCCATCTTGTCTGACTCTGTGAATGTTCTCTCTCCCTCTTCTCCGTGAAGGTGCCCCTCCTCCCTGCATTCCACTTTCACTAAAACACACTCACTTCTTGCCAACATCAACTCGAGGACTGATTTGGCAAGCTCTGTGCAGCGTTGCGTAATCTGTGAACACTATATAAATAAAGGAATTATTATTAAAACTACAAGCTACAGGCAGATAAGTTCTTTATACAGCGCAGAGGGATGGAGGCATATAGCAGGACTGACGGTATGTAATGGGTGTGATAGCACAGGGGAGAATTTCATGTGTTATATGTGTTTCATGGATCTCATCATCTATTATCTCTCATCTGCAACATCTCTTTCTATGTGTCTACTAATACAATGTTCAACAAGTAAATGAAAGTGTATACAAACCTTTTATCCTTATAACCTAACTACATTGTCATCTCACAGCACTAGTTGGATCATAATGGGGCACATTTACTTACCCGGTCCCTTGGAGTTCCCGAAAGTGCATTGTCCATCCGAATGTACTGTGCCGCTATTCAATTAGATTGTGCGCCCGATTTCCTGCATCTGTCGTTTCCCCGCTCAGGTCCGCCGGAGTTCACCATCTTCCTCTTGGTGCATGTAAGTGCTTGGCTTGCGACACAATTTTGAAGTTAAATCCAGAGGTTTGTCTGAATCCGTCGGATCATCTGATGGCCCGCCCCCGATTTGTGTTGCATGAAAGCCGGCGCTATTGAGCCAAAATCCGATCACATTCGCCAAAAACCCCTTTTAAATCCCTGTACCAGGGATGGAAATCGTAGGAATGTCCAACGAAAGAGCCGCCCGTGGGGCCCTTAGTAAATGAGCCCCAATATGTCTGCTTAGAGAGTCCCTGTCCACACCCTGGAATCTTACACTGACCATCACTGAGTTATAGGAGCTAAAATAGCAATAACACTGAGTAAAATTGTAAAGTAAGTAAGTAAAGAGTTTAAAATTAGCTCTATTGTGTAAACATCACCAGGGGATCGAAATTTGAGAATTTTCTTTCGTGGGCAAACCCCCTTAAAAGGAGAACGGGGGTGTAAACATATTGGGGCTTATTTACTAAGGGTCCACGGATCCCATTCCCGTCTTTGGAAATTATGCTTCTGTGCAGGTATTTAGAAGGGGATTGTGTCGCATGCAATCGGATTTTGGTGCAGCGGCGCCGGCTTTCATGAGACAGAAATCAGTGGGCGTGCCGTCGGATGATCCGACTGATCCGGACTGAGCGCGGTATTTAAGATTAAAATTGTGTTGCAACCAATGCACTTACATACATCGGGAAGCAGAAGGTGAACTCTGGTGGACCTGAGCGGGGAAGCAACAAATGCAGGATATCGGGCACACAATGTTGGTGAATCGCAGCACAGTGCATTGTCGTCGGACAATGCACTTTCGGGAACTCCCCCTGACAGGTAAGTAAATGTGTCCCATTATGGGCCAGGAGGTGCTCCATTGACAGAAGCCTAAGTACCTCCAGCTAATTAGCATATTTTATTAAAAGGCTTTACAATTACAAAATTACAATAAAAACCCATGTTATTGTGCTGTGTACTGACACTGGAGGCCTGTCTTTAACCTCTTAACGCTCAGCGTCCGATATATCGGACGCTGAGCTCAGTGAGTTAGCGCTCAGCGTCCGATATATCGGACGCTGAGCTGATGCCGGTTTGGCTCAAGATCTGAGCCGAACCGGCATCGGGAAACACGGGGTGCCGGCTGTAACTAATAGCCGGCACCCCAGTGTAACACCCGCGATCGGAGTTGACTCCGATCGCGGGTGCTTAACTCGTTAAATGCCGCGGTCAGCGCGACCGCGGCATCTAACATGCCTCTGGGGGGTCTTTCCCCCACGATCGGCCCCCCCGAACCGTTTTCGGGGGGCGCCGATCGTTGCTATAGTAACTCTGGGGTCCGATCTGGACCCCAGAGTTACCTGCAAGAATTGCCAGTAAGATGGCGTCTGTGACGTCATCTTACTGGCACAGTGCCAGCCTATGCAAGTGCATAGGCTGACACTGATAATACTCTGCAATACATGAGTATTGCAGAATATTATCATGAAGAAGCAATCAGAAGATTGCTTCTTCATGTCCCATGGTATAAAAGTGAAAAAGTAAAAAAAAAAATGTTATTCAATAAAAAAATAAAGTAATAAATCACTAAAAATGCCCAAAACCCCCAAAACATATAAAGAGACATAGAACTCAAAAAAAAGTCTAAATCATAACACAAACCCCACATATATAGTATCACCGCGTCCGTAACAACCCGTAGAATAAAAGTAAATCATTATTGAACCCCCACGATAAACGCCGTAAAAAAAAACTGCTATAAACCTTCCAAAAATTATGATTTTTAGCTATTCAATCCCACAAAAAATGCTATAAAATGCGATCAAAAAACCATGTGTACTCCGACATGATACTGGTGCAAAGTACAACATGTCCCGCAAAAAACAAGCCATCAACCAGCTCCGTAGCCAAAAAAGTAACAATGTTATGCCACTTGGAAGACGGCAATACATAAATGATAGATTTTTCCCCACATTAGGGTTTTGTTTGACAAATTTAGTAAAACATAAGAAAATATATTCATGTCTGGTATCCCCGTAATCGTATCAACCCATAGAATAAAGATAACATGATTATTAGTCTATACGGTGAACACCAAAAAAAAAAGAGTAAAAAATCCAGTACAGAATTGATGCTTTTCTACTCCTGTCCTCAAAAAAAGTTCCTAAATTTTCAACAATAGGTGATACCAACCCCAAAATGGTAACAATGGAAAAAGCATCTCATCCCGCAAAAAAAATGGCATCACATGGCCCCAATAACGCAAAAGCGAAAATTTTATAGCCTTCAAAAGGGGCCAATGAGGAAACTAAAATCCTGGCAGCTGCAGGGCGCTCCTTCCCTTCTGCGTCTCGCTGTGCGCCCATAAAACAAGTAACGGCCACATGTGGGGGGTCTTTGTACTCAGGAGAAATTGCAGAACAAATTGTATGGTGGGTTTTCTCTTTTTATATTTTGGAAATGTGTAAATTTTAGTGCTAAATGAACGTATAAGGGAACAATTTGACCATTCTAAATTTCACCTCCATTTTGATTCAATTACTATGAAGATCTCAAGGGGTTAACAATCTTCGTAAAAGCGGTTTCTGATAGCTTGAGGGGTGCAGATTTGAAAATGGGTTGGTTATATAGGGGGTTTTGATGCTAAATATGTAAAATTTCATTCCAAACTGTATTTATCCCCAAAATAGTCAATTCTGAAAATCCGGAAAAGCGATATTCTTTTTGTAAGCCGCGTGACATCAAAATAAATTATCCAGACATATCAAAAATTATGAAAATGTAAAGTAGACAAATGGGAAATGTTATTCAGCAACTTATTTAGGTGGTAAATCTATCTGCCTGGAAACGCAATGATTTTGAATTTCGAAAATGGCAAATTTTTCAAAAAATTTATCATATTTTCTTTTTTTTTGTAAATAAACGCAAAACTTATCAGCCAAAATTTACCACGAAAATGAAGTACAACATGTGGGGAAAAAACCATCTCAGAATCGTTTTGATAAGTAACAGTGTTCAAAAGTTATAACCATATAAAGCGACGCAGGTCAGAATCCAAAAAATCGGGCTGAGCCTTAACCTGCAAAATGGCTGTGTCCTTAAGGGGTTAACAAGAGTAACAGAGCATGGGATATTTTCACAGAAGTGACATTGCTACTCTTTCAGTAATTGGTGTCTAATCCAGCATTGGAGGATTTAAAAAGGGGTTAAGTTACCGCTTTCTGTAATCTTTCCAACTTGCTTCATTCCACTTCACCGCATCCAAACCTTTGCTCTTTCTCCGGAGAGAACACACTTGAATACTAATAACCGAGTTAAAGATCTATATGTGTGGATAAAGAAATATACAGCTTTGCTAAAAATCCACACAGGCCGGGGCAGGCGCCCAGAGGAGACTATTAAGAGGCAAAGGTGCTCAGTATTGATAGCTCTTCTGCTGACTGTGGCATAAAAAATCTCAGCGCGAACATAAAATTTCTACCATCTGCAATTTCTTTGATAGATAAAATGTAAGCTACAAACAATACATTTATTTCCTACGTCCTGTGTAGGTGTCGGAAAGCCTTGAGCCGTTTTGCTTTTTTTTTCTGCTAAGTTTTAAAGTTGGTGAATCAGCGAAGTTCAGAATTGTGTTCCTTCTATCGTGGCAGCATCCGCCTTTGTATTCGCTCCATCTCTTGATAGAAAAGTTATGTCTTATTAGAGGTTTCCAACATAACAAGAAAGATAAAAATAAAACGGTTCATGAACAAGTACAGTTCATTGTTAAAGAGGACCCGGTCGTTGTGGAATATGAAGGTTACACTTACAGCAGAAGAGGGAACTTTACTTCAGATCTGAAAGATTTTTCTTTTGGAATTTTGCAGGTGTTATTCACCCATTGGGGGACATTGTTGGACTCTTATGATCAATGAATATAGCATTGAAGCACAGCAAAACACAGAAGAAGAAGAAGAAGGCATAGTGGCTTACCCCAGTGTTCCTTTCCTGTGACATGACCCGAGTTCCTCTTAAATATGTCTTATTTAGACTTGAAGAGGTTATTACTTACTGTAGCTCACTGCTTATGTAATGATTATTCCCTAAGCCATCAGTTAGCTTTTAGGTTACCACTGAAAGCTCTTTTAATAACTTCCTATACACTAAATAGAACTATTTAGAAACTGTAATAAGTGGACCAATTCAAGTTTCGGTTGGTCAAGTCTGGATGAACTTTGAACTAAGGTTCAGGTAACGGAATGTAAACACCGGTAACATCAGCAAACTCTAGTGCTGGCACTAATTGCAGGTGTTAACCCCCCCTACCCCCGCATGATATCATCAGAGAGGCAATCCTAAGGAAAATATAGGCGTGCCCACCCTGCCAGCGTTTAAATGCAACCAGCAGCTTTAATGGGCTAGTACCAATTGAGGGTGTTGCCATGGGGACAAGCCTAAAATCCCAATCCAAACTTCTAGCTAAAGTCCGTGTTTTGGGATCCAAACTTACAATGTAAGGAATGTGAACATTGTGGTTCAGGTCCTCTCAACTGTACTCATAAACTCCTGCACTATAATATGATACTCCCATACCAGACCACAAGTGTAATGTGGTAGACTTGCTTTAAGTCAGACTTTGGGACATATCACAACTTCTTTTTCACAAACTACATGTGAATAAATGGAAAACTCCAAAAAAAATCTTCATAAAAAATTGACACAACATGGAAGTAATTTTTTACCATATAGAAGGCCATGGGCACCTGTGAATGCAAATGAATTAATAATTGTAATGAGTGCCAGTTATTGCCACTGTGTCTGTCTTTGGCTACGAATAGATATTGTATAACTTTTTGAATGACAGCTGTAGCTGGACTCTTATCTTTATTATTAGTTTCACATTCTATCTTTATTACCATAAGCTGTACGTAGAGGACTTACCATATATACTCGAGTATAAGCCTAGTTTTTCAGCACAAAAAAATGTGCTGAAAGCCCAAACTCGGCTTATACTTGAGTAAAAAAATATATCAAAACTCACCATTACGGCTTCCCTCGCTGTTGGCTATATACTGGGGCAGAGGGCTGGCTATATTCTGGGGGATATTGGCGGGCAGGCTATATACTGGGGGGGGGCTGTGACCAATGCATTTCCCACCCTCGGCTTATACTCGAGTCAATAGGTTTTCCCAAGTTTTTGTAGTAAAATTAGGGGCCTCAGCTTATACTTGGGTCGGTTTATACTTGAGTATAAACGATATATGGCATAGTGTGTTCTCTTATGTCATCAGTCATGTGTTTGAAGATTGTGAGGGGCAGTCCCAGGATTTCACTATAAATTATAAATATAATTGAATGCTCTCTGGGGAATGAGATGAAGCAGTAAGCAACACATGTCACATTTGTTCCTGTCTCTAACCCCACCATGTCCCCAAGGGGGGGAATGTTTCTATTCTCCCTGTCTGTCTGTTTGTTTGTCTAATTCTCCCATCCACAGATCACTGGTCAGAGCCGTTGCAGCATCACACCATATTGGCTATCTGCGCCATTACCAAGCTTTGATGTATATGTGAAAAAATTGGTACACTCAACTTAATGGTAAGAAAAAATAGCAGCTCATTAAAAATATGTATGTGTGATACCGTACCTGGACTTCACTTATCTGGTTACACGTGTACATAAGTCATGTGATTTAGCAAAGATTAGATGCTCATATTTGCATGGAGCTTCTCTCATAGACTCATCACATACAGGTGAATTTTACTCAATTGACACAGAGTATAATTATATAATGTACGTTAGATATAAATATATATTTAATATTTGACACATTAGAGAGAATTCATTAACACTGGAAATTCCCCCTGCTGGCGCTTCTGTGATCGTTTCCAGTAAGAGTCTCCGGCCTCTTAGTGAATATGGGTGCAAAGTCTGCCAGTTCCGACCTGTAGACCAGATTGGAAGGCGTAGAGGTTTTTGCTATAGTAGACATGGCCCTGTCCATCCTACTCCCACCCCACTTCCCGTCCGCTCTCCAGCCCGACACACCCATACTTACTGTATTTTCCATGTTTTGGGAAAACAGGTTGAATTCAGTAAATCCTTTACTTTTACGACAAGCTCCAGGGAGCATTTTCTGTATTTTTCACTGTGCATACAATGTGAATGTTTATTAGGAACTTCTTAGGAATTAGCGTTGGTCTAAAAAGTGTTTAGTCAAAAGTTTGTGACCGGCTTATTTCTTTTAACATTCAACAACAACCAGGAATGTCCATGTGATGCAGAGCTATATCACATCTTGTTCGTGGTGCTGACCACGGTGCTGAAGGTTTTCAGCTGCTTACGCATTGTTGGAGTTGATATTGTTTGAACCACAAGAGATATTGCAGATTTGATTAAAACAATCAATTTCAGAGAACATTCTTGTCTTCTTTGATAAGATACATGACAACCTTCCCAGTGAAAAAACTTTTTCTTGATCCCATATGGCGGCTTTGACCATGGTGAATATTTTCTGGGTATATGTCGTTCCTCATTTTTTTTAAATAAATGGGTGTCCTGGGTCTTTTGACACTAAATATAAAACCTTTATGTTTGCCTGAACATAATGATCCATATACCTTGTAAGAATTCCTTGTATATTGCAGCAGGTTTATGTCAAGGAAAATCAGCCATCAAAATCAAGCATGATAAATCAGGAATGTTAACGCTTAATAGATTCTGAAAGGCTCCTGGGGATGTTACCAGAGCCCCTTTAGTTTCAGTGGCTGTTACACTGTCTCCCAGTCCCCCTCAGAAATCCACCCCCTGCCTGCTGTTCACTCTTATAGTGCTCCTTCACAGTATAACTTCAGCACAGAGGAGCTCTGGTGATGTCCTAGAGATCTTCAGTCTCATTCTCATTAGAATTCTTTTAAAAGTTGAATTTAGAAGGAAGAAGGTGATGGATAACGGATATAAGAAGATTGCCACAGTCACGGTGCCTGGATCTAAGTGTCCCTGAGTAATGTCACCAAAGACAGGTCCATATCATTTTGAGCATGCTTCAGCTATGAATACTGTTTTCCCATCATTTCCAGGTATTAAAATCCATAAACATGTTGATTCATCGCAGCAAAGCTTTTCCAGATTAATCTAGTTTTTAATCGAACATAACACAACGTCATTGTGACAGCAGCTTATTACAGATCTTCACGTCTCGAGACGACCATCTTGAAGAAAACATTTTCCTGTGTAATTATTTTTCGGTCAATACAGCAATTTTATTAATCGGAGCAAAGTGGAATATAATCACACCAATGGAAACCAACATTGATCGGAAACTAATGTCAACTATTCGCCTTACTCAGGGATTGACATCTTTTCCTATAGTACACAAGTCTTGTAGATTAACTCCTGCAGTGCTGTGCAATATGTTCTCTTCTAAACATCTGAACAAGGGTTATATTGCTGGTTGTTACAAAACCTGCATCTTCTCTGCACATGACTTTACAATAAAGGACTACGAGGATTGAAACGATAAGGTAGGTCTCAGAGTAATATCTCTGCTCTGCATCCAGACCTCCCGTCCATTGCTTCCTATTTAAAGATTTCCTGCCACTTAGATCATGTGATCTCATTATAAACAGATATAGATTACCTGGATTTGTGTATCTGATGGAGAGTCTCTCCTTTCCCATTGATGGTTTATACAGGAATGAATCTAAACTCTTAGCTGCCTGGGGTGAGCTATAGAATGGTAACCCAAAAGTATAATATATCAGGTTATTTTTTCTAGTAAATTCTCCATGCAGTGTCTCACACACATGTTGACATTAGGTGTCCAGAGACACTATTTTAAGGAGTCTGCTGTTAGGTCAGGTGTTGCTGTCTTAGGCAAGAGGCTCACCTCATCTCATGAGTGGTTCACTCTCCACAGAGGGGATCCCGTAACATTTAACATATCACAGCTACTGATGATGATGATGATGAGAGAGGTTCCAGACATATCGAAATGATGATGGAGATGACAGTGTAGACTCCTAATTGTATAATTTATATATTATATTGATTGTGTAGGAGAATATAGTGAGAAGGGTTATTCCAAAGATTGCACAGTCTCTAGCTGTCCATGTGGGGCTATACTGATGCATCAGGGGTTATATGTCAAACACACATAGAGATGGAGAATCATGGGGGCACATTTACTTACCCGGTCCAGTCGCGATCCAGCGGTGTGTTCTCTGACGCTGATTCGGGTCTGCCGAGATTCACTAAGGTATATGCGCCCGATATCCACCAGGTGTCGCTGCTGCGCCGAGGACCGCCGGAGTTCACCTGCTTCTTCCCGGTGCATGTAAGTGCTGATCTTGCGACACAAATTATTTTTTTCATTCCATGTTTTTTCCAAATCTGTCGGGTTGTCCGACGGCCAAGACCCCCCCGTCCATTTCTGTTGCATGAAAGCCGGCGCCGATGCGCCAAAATCCAATTGCATGTGCCAAAATCCCGGGCCAATTCAGGGCAAATTGGAAATTGTCGGGAAACCCAACCAAAGTGCGCAATTCGGACCCTTAGTAAATGAGCCCCATGGTGTCTGATGAGAGCAGACAGGAGACAACTGCAGGGAAGTAAATATCTTACATTTTGTGGTTGTTAAGTGCACACAGCAATAGGGTAAGGGGTGTAGGAAGAGAAAAAGGTGATTTTCCTGCTGTTTAAACTTTTCCTCATTTTAAATTTGAAGTTCTATCAATTTTAAAATGCCACAGACATTAATTGTAGTAGGAACCATTTATAAAAGCAGAAACAAATTGCCACAAACTGATAGAGCAAAGTACAGAAGATTATATTTTTATGGATATTTTCTCTGGTTTTGTATGTAAAAAATAAAGTTTTTAAACTCGTTGGGCTCTAAGACCTTATTGACATATTGGGGCAGATTTACTTACTCGGTCCATTCGCGATCCAGCGGTGCGTTCTCTGCTGTGGATTCGGGTTTTCCGGCGATTCACTAAGGTAGTTCCTCCGACGTCCACCAGGTGTTGCTGCTGCGCTGAAGTCCGCCGAGGCCCGCCGGAGTTCACGATGCTATACTTGGTGAAGGTAAGTGCGTGTCCAGCGACACTTTTTTTTAAAAATGCGGCGGTTTCTCCGAATCCGTCGGGTTTTCATTCGGCCACGCCCCCCGATTTCGGTCGCGTCCATGCCGACGCCGATGCGGCCCAATCCGATCGCGTGCGACAAAAACCCAGGGCAATTCAGGAAAAATCACCGCAAATCGGAAATATTCTGGTAACACGTCGGGAAAACATGTATCGGGCCCTTAGTAAATGACCCCCATAAACTTCAGGGCAACCTATCATTTGAATCTCATGAATGGATGAACACATTCAGAAAAAAATTTAAAATGTGCCATCAATAAACAAAGAGGACCTTCTTTAAGGGTTTGTTCACCAAAACTTAATAGCACCCAGTGTTTTAAGGGAGTGGTAGTCAAACAGACATACTGATACACTTTCTATTTCTACAGGGGTGAAATGTGCTACTTCCAAAGGAAATCAAATCAAGCACAATTCCATCAAAATCCATCATGATAAACCAGGAACATTTACTCATAGATCCAGGCAGCAGTGACTGTGGTCATCTTCTTGTATTTGTTATCAATGGCCTCCTCTCTTCTAAAAATCTACTTTTAAAAAGATGCTAAGGAGCCAGCTCTAGTGCTCACTAGAGGGTAAGACAGTGGAACAGCCTATAAATCCAAATTGATTTTAGAAGGAAGGAGGTCATGGATGATAAATATAAAAAGGTGACTACTGCCCGGTGTCTGGATCCACAAGTGTCCCTGGTTTATCATGCCTGTTTTTAGGTAGATTTCCTTATAAATAGAGGGCCTACAATTGATTTTCATTTTCTTTGCATGATTATGAAGGGCAGTCATATTACTGGAGCTGCTGTCATATAGACCTGAAACCAAATAGTCCTTAGTCCTTATTTACTTCTATGGGGGAGTCCTGTGGGCATGCTCAGTGACCTGTGCAGAAGTCATTAAGCAGGAAGTGGGAGGAGATGTGTCCATTATTTATTGTGAATGGTGAATCCTAAAATAGAGGTATTACTTCTCATTGTAATTCTGCCTCTGATCAGAATATTATTAGACCTGATGGTCAGGTCAACTTCGGGATTTTAAAAATAAAACGAATTTGAGCTGTGATGAAATATCCATCATCCACCAATTATATAAAAATGATGTAAGATTTATTGAAGAAAATCAATAAAATCTAATTTTAATACAACTTAATTGAAATAGTAGATTATTGTGGTGACAAGTTCCCTTTAAGAATTCAGTTCAACTTCTAAACTTAATACTTTGCTTATAATATAAATTTGCATAATTTACATTTTATCTCCTTTAATCCAAAGTATGGAAACATTTGATGTTTAGAATTCATTAATCCATTATATTAAAAGCATAATTCTGTCCATAAATGATTTTATGTTCTCTAGTATTGTATCAGTTCATGTTTTCATACGTTTCTAATATTCTTCTCCATTCCAAACATTTTGACATGAAAAGGCAGCTTCAAAATGTCTATTCATGACATCCAAAGCTTTACTTACTAGTGAATGCTATTGTTCTGGGACGCCGGTGCCCTTTGATTTGTGAAGAGCAGATCCCTCTGTGTATTAACACTCTCTGTACAGTCTCTGATATGATATAGAGATCACAGAGGTGACTTGCTTGAGGCGGTAACAACGTTGAATTCAAGGCGTTTCAGAAGGACATTGGAAAGATCTTCTTCGCAGTCAATTACTACTAGTGTGATGGTAAACTGTGCTGAGCTTTACATATATTATTAATGCTTGTTGCTTTTTGTACATAAGCATGATACATAAGCATGATAATGGTTTTAACCCTTTCATGACATCATATACACTATGGAAATGAAGTAATTCATAACTGTGTTAGGCAGGTTGATTCCCCCCTTCATTTATGAGGAGCAGCAGGCCTACTTTTTTCCACTATTAGAACAGAATTGTAATGGAAGGTAACCTTAATTACATTGAAGTCAAAGTGGAACATAAGGTTTACTAAGATTTTTTGTTCTGCTGCCGTCCTTAGTTTATGTTGCACTTTCCTAAATTGGAGAGTGTAATGGAGAGTGTAATGGAAACCTCTGAAGCAGGTGTGAATTGAGTCTAAGCAGATCATAATCTTGAAATGGACCTCATAATTAAATTCTGAACAACTTAGCAGTTTATTCTGTGTACATGTGTCCAGGGATGGATTATAGTGAGGGTTCCAGGGGCGTGCACCCCGGGGCCCCTACCACCTTACTCAAAAGGCAGCCCCCACCAACAATGTATGACTGTCAGTTTACAGCTGTAAGATAACTGTCTTTGGGAGTGATACTGTCTCTGTCATTGAGAGCAAGACTACCTGTACTCAATGGCATTCTGCATGCACCACTATCTGGGTTACATTCATTGGGGGCCCCCACCAGATTTTGGGCCAAAGGGCCTCCACCTACCTGTATGTGGTTGTGACTTGTTATATTCACTTCACCTGTTTGAGTCTCTACAGTTTCTATATATAATTTCCATCTGTCCGAAATCTGCAAGCTGCAGATTCCCCTGTCCTCTAAATAGAATCTCATCTCAGACTCAGGAGCGCAGCAGAAGTTTAAGGAAATTAGGGGGTATGAGAGAGACAAAGTACCATATATACTCGAGTATAAGCCTAGTTTTTCAGCACAAAAAAATGTGCTGAAAACCCAAACTCGGCTAATACGCGAGTAAAAAAATATATAAAAACTCACCTATCCGTCTTCCCCCGCTGCTGGCTATATACTGGGGTAGGGAGCTGGCTGTATACTGGGGTGTATGGGCTGGCAGGCTATATACTGGGGGGCAGGTGCTGGCTATATACTATGGGGCAGGGTCTAGCAGGCTATATAATGGAGAGGCTGTGACCAATGCATTTCCCACCCTCGGCTTTTACTCGAGTCAATAGGTTTTCCCAGGTTTTTGTGGTAAAATTAGGGGCCTCGGCTTATACTTGGGTCGGCTTATACTCGAGTATATACGGTAAGTGGGAAAAAAAAGCAATTTCCATTCCTAAGATATATTACAAATAGAGATGAGCGAACACTAAAATGCTCGGGTACTCGTTATTCGAGACGAACTTTTCCCGATGCTCGAGTGCTCGTCTCGAATAACGAACCCCATTGAAGTCAATGGGAGACTCGAGCATTTTTCAAGGGGACCAAGGCTCTGCACAGGGAAGCTTGGCCAAACACCTGGGAACCTCAGAAAAGGATGGAAACACCACGGAAATGGACAGGAAACAGCAGGGGCAGCATGCATGGATGCCTCTGAGGCTGCCTAATCGCACCATTATGCCAAAATTATGGGCAACAGCATGGCCATGACAGAGTGACAGAATGAAGCTAGATAGCATCTAAAACATCCAATAATTGACCCTGACACTATAGGGGACGGCATGCAGAGGCAGCGGCAGCAGGCTAGAGAGTGGCATGGCGACATACCCTAATTGGACTCAGGCTTCAAACCAATGGGTGTCAGAGAGGAACCAAAGGAGGTGAGCAAGAAGCGCTCAAATAATATCGGTACATGATAAAAGTTTGCCAGTATATTTTGTGGATTACACAGCAGGGTGGCGACAAAGTTAACATGGAAGCCATGAAAACAACCCAAAATTCTGCCTGACACAGCTCGTTTGATAAGGGGACCATGTATGCTTACAGTTCATGCCAGTCGCTGCACTGGCTGCCAGTCTCCTTTCGAATACAGTTTAAAATAATAATAACCCTCATCCATAAAGCTCTGTATAATGCTGCACCCCCCTACCTCTCCTCTCTTATCTCAGTCTATCGCCCAACCCGTGCTCTTAGATCCGCCAGTGATCTTAGATTAACCTCTACCCTAGTGCGGACCTCCCACTCGCGTCTCCAAGACTTCTCTAGAGCTGCACCAATTCTATGGAATGCTCTGCCCCGGACTATCAGACTAATACCTAACCTCCAAAGTTTCAAACGTGCTCTTAAAACCCATTTCTTTAGGCAAGCCTATAACACTCATTAACTGCATGAAGTTTTAACTCTTCTACTAACCCGTCCTGTGTCGTCCTCCCATCTGTTATCCAGCAACCAACAGGCACCAGACTTCTCTGCAGTCCCATTCACCCTGGACCTGGTATATAAGATGACGGCTGAGTGGTTCAAGCGACAGCAATTCCATTTATTATATTTTTTTCTATTCCCTAAGAAGAATGGCTTGACCATTAAATATTCTTTTACCTCGTGTTACCCCATCATCTTCATAAACCGTAAGCTCTGGCGAGCAGGGACCTCACTCCTGTTGTTCCATACAAATGTTGTGCTCTGTTACATTACATTTGTATTTGTTTCCTATGATTTGTAAAGCGCTACAGAATATGATGACGCTATATAAATAAAGATTATTATTATTATTATTATGGAGGCAGTGAACTAGTAGTAGATTAAAGGTGCTGCAACTATGTTAGTTGGATCTTGGGATGGAGCTGGCGCTCTGCAGCCAGGCGAGCTTTCGCCAATCCAAGCCCCTGTCTCTAGGCTACTCCCCAAACAGCACTTCTAAGAACCTTTTGTATAAGATCAAGTGTAGTAGCGTTCTTATAAGTTTAGGATATGGCGGGTGAGGGGAATGTAAACAGATGCGCAAGAAGCGCTGAAATAATATCCCTAAATGGTAAAAGTTTGCAAGTATATTTTGTGGATTACACAGCAGGGTGGCGACAAAGTTAACAACTTTGATGTGGAATGCCCTGTAATAGCTCTTGGGCGGTGTGCCTTTTATCGCCTAGGCTCAGCAGTTTCAGCACCGCCTGCTGTCGCTTAGCGACGGCACTGCTGCTGTGCCTAGAGCTACCGACTGATGGCGCCATGCCCACGGATGGTAATTCGGAGGAGGTGGAGGAGGGGTGGGAGGAGGTATAGTAGGCCTTTGAGACCTGGACCGAGGTAGGCCCCGCAATTCTCTGCGTCGGCAGTATATGACCAGCCCCAGGGTCAGACTCGGTCCCAGCCTGCACCAAGTTAAGTGTAGTAGCGTTCTTATAAGTTTGGGATATGGCGGGTGAGGGGAATGTAAACAGATGCGCAAGAAGCGCATGATGCGCATGGAGCTGGCGCTCCGCTGCCAGGCGAGCTTTCGCCAATCCAAGCCCCTGTCTCTAGGCTACTCCCCAAACAGCACTTCTAAGAACCTTTTGTATAAGATCAAGTGTAGTAGCGTTCTTATAAGTTTAGGATATGCCGGGTGAGGGGAATGTAAACAGATGCGCAAGAAGCGCTGAAATAATATCCCTAAATGGTAAAAGTTTGCCAGTATATTTTGTGGATAACACAGCAGGGTGGCGACAAAGTTAACAACTTTGATGTGGAATCCATGAAAACAACCCAAATTTCTGCCTGACACACCTCGTTTGATAAAGGGACGATGTATGGAGGCAGCTATATGGACGACTTTTGGAGGTAGCAATGGAGACAACGTGTGGAGGCTGCTATGGAGACAATTTAATTTGGATAGTGCCTGTATGTGGCAGTCCCAAACATTTTTCAAACCAGAGGAGCAGGTAGGTGGCCCTCCAGTAAAATGGAATAGATTGAGTGCCTGTATGTGGCAGTCCCAAAAATGTTTCAAACCAGAGGAGCAGGTAGGTGGCCCTGCAGTAAAATGGAATAGATTGAGTGCCTGTATGTGGCAGTCCCAAAAATTTTTCAAACCAGAGGAGCAGGTAGGTGGCCCTCCAGTAAAATGGAATAGATTGAGTGCCTGTATGTGGCAGTCCCAAACATTTTTCAAACCAGAGGAGAAGGTAGGTGGCCCTCCAGTAAAATGGAATAGATTGAGTGCCTGTATGTGGCAGTCCCAAAAATGTTTCAAACCAGAGGAGCAGGTAGGCGGCCCTGCAGTAAAATGGAATAGATTGAGTGCCTGTATGTGGCAGTCCCAAATATTTTTCAAACCAGAGGAGCAGGTAGGTGGCCCTCCAGTAAAATGGAATAGATTGAGTGCCTGTATGTGGCAGTCCCAAAAATGTTTCAAACCAGAGGAGCAGGTAGGTGGCCCTGCAGTAAAATGGAATAGATTGAGTGCCTGTATGTGGCAGTCCCAAACATTTTTCAAACCAGAGGAGCAGGTAGGTGGCCCTCCAGTAAAATGGAATAGATTGAGTGCCTGTATGTGGCAGTCCCAAAAATTTTTCAAACCAGAGGAGCAGGTAGGTGGCCCTCCAGTAAAATGGAATAGATTGAGTGCCTGTATGTGGCAGTCCCAAACATTTTTCAAACCAGAGGAGAAGGTAGGTGGCCCTCCAGTAAAATGGAATAGATTGAGTGCCTGTATGTGGCAGTCCCAAAAATGTTTCAAACCAGAGGAGCAGGTAGGTGGCCCTGCAGTAAAATGGAATAGATTGAGTGCCTGTATGTGGCAGTCCCAAACATTTTTCAAACCAGAGGAGCAGGTAGGTGGCCCTCCAGTAAAATGGAATAGATTGAGTGCCTGTATGTGGCAGTCCCAAACATTTTTCAAACCAGAGGAGCAGGTAGGTGGCCCTCCAGTAAAATGGAATAGATTGAGTGCCTGTATGTGGCAGTCCCAAAAATTTTTTAAAACAGAGGACCGTGTAGGTGGCCCTCCAGAAAAGTGGAATAGATTGAGTGCCTGTATGTGGCACTCACAAAAATTGTTTCAAACAGAGGACCGGGTAGGTGGCCCTCCAGAAAAATTAAATGCATGAAGTACTATAGCAAGAGCCAGTGGGCCCTGTCAAAAAATAGCCATTTTCCTCTGCTTTACTGTACAAAGAGGAGGAGAAGGAGGAAAATGAGGAGGAGGAGGAGTGGATCAATTATTCAGGTTGAGCTTCCTTCACCTGGTGGAGATTGGAAATTCTGAGAAATCCAGCCTTTATTCATTTTAATAAGCGTCAGCCTGTCAGCGCTGTCAGTCGACAGGTGTGTACGCTTATCGGTGATGATGCCACCAGCTGCACTGAAAACCCGCTCGGACAAGACGCTAGCGGCAGGGCAGGCAAGAACCTCCAAGGCGTACAGCGCCAGTTCGTGCCACATGTCCAGCTTTGAAACCCAGTAGTTGTAGGGAGCTGTGTGATCATTTAGGACGATGGTATGGTCAGCTACGTACTCCCTCACCATCTTTCTGTAAAGATCAGCCCTACTCTGCCGAGACTGGGGACAGGTGACAGTGTCTTGCTGGGGTGACATAAAGCTGGCAAAAGCCTTGTAAAGCGTACCCTTGCCAGTGCTGGACAAGCTGCCTGCTCGCCTACTCTCCCTCGCTACTTGTCCCGCAGAACTACGCACTCTGCCGCTAGCGCTGTCAGAAGGGAAATACTGTTTCAGCTTGTGCACCAGGGCCTGCTGGTATTCATGCATTCTCACACTCCTTTCCTCTGCAGGGATGAGAGTGGGAAGATTTTGCTTGTACCGTGGGTCCAGGAGAGTGAACACCCAGTAATCGGTGCTGGAATAAATTCTTTGAACGCGAGGGTCACGGGATAGGCAGCCTAGCATGAAATCTGCCATATGCGCCAGAGTACCAACGCGTAAGAATTCACTCCCCTCACTGGCCTGACTGTCCATTTCCTCCTCCTCCAACTCCTCCAACTCCTCTTCTTCTGCCCATACACGCTGAACAGTGAAGGACTCAACAATGGTCCCCTCTTGTGTCTCGCCAACATTCTCCTCCTCTTCCTCCTCATCCTCCTCCACCTCCTCCGATATGCGCTGAGAAACAGACCTGAGGGTGCTTTGGCTATCAACAAGGGAATATTCTTCCCCTGTCTCTTGTGACGAGAGCAAAGCTTCCGACTTCATGCTGACCAGAGAGTTTTTCAACAGGCCAAGCAGCGGGATGGTGAGGCTGATGATGGCGGCATCGCCACTGACCATCTGTGTTGACTCCTCAAAGTTACTCAGCACCTGACAGATATCAGACATCCACGTCCACTCCTCATTGTAGACTTGAGGAAGCTGACTGACCTGACTACCAGTTCTGGTGGAAGTTGACATCTGGCAGTCTACAATCGCTCTGCGCTGCTGGTAAACTCTGGATAACATGGTCAGTGTTGAATTCCACCTCGTGGGCACGTCGCACAACAGTCGGTGAGCGGGCAGTTGGAGGCGGCGCTGCGCTGCCCTGAGAGTGGCAGCATCTGGGCTGGACTTCCTGAAATGCGCACAGATGCGGCGCACCTTCGTGAGCAAATCAGACAGATTGGGGTATGTCTTGAGGAAACGCTGAACTATCAGATTTAACACATGGGCCAGGCATGGCACATGTGTCAGTCTGCCGAGTTGCAGAGCCGCCACCAGGTTACAGCCGTTGTCACACACAACCATTCCCGGCTTGAGGTTCAGCGGTGCCAGCCACAGATCAGTCTGCGCCGTGATGCCCTGTAATAGCTCTTGGGCGGTGTGCCTTTTGTCGCCTAGGCTCAGCAGTTCGAGCACCGCCTGCTGTCGCTTAGCGACGGCACTGCTGCTGTGCCTAGAGCTACCGACTGATGGCGCCGTGCCCACGGATGGTAGTTCGGAGGAGGAGGTGGAGGAGGGGTGGGAGGAGGAGGAGGCATAGTAGGCCTGAAACACCTGGACCGAGGTAGGCCCCGCAATCCTTGGCGTCGGCAGTATATGAGCAGCCCCAGGGTCAGACTCGGTCCCAGCCTCCACCAAGTTAACCCAATGTGCCGTCAGCGATATATAGTGGCCCTGCCCGGCAGCACTCGTCCACGTGTCCGTGGTCAGGTGGACCTTGTCAGAAACGGCGTTGGTCAGGGCACGGATGATGTTGTCTGACACGTGCTGGTGCAGGGCTGGGACGGCACATCGGGAAAAGTAGTGGCGGCTGGGGACCGAGGGGCGGCCGCCGCCATGAGGTTGCGAAAGGCCTCGGTCTCTACTAGCCTATAGGGCAGCATCTCCAGGCTAAGCAATCTGGAGATGTGCACATTAAGGGCTTGGGCGTGCGGGTGGGTTGCACTATATTTGCGTTTCCGCTCCAGCGTCTGGGGTATGGAGAGCTGAACGCTGGTGGATGCTGTGGAGGATCGTGGAGGCGACGATGGGGTTTTTGTGGCAGGGTCCTGGGCAGGGGGCTGACTAGCAGCTGACACAGGGGAAGGAGCAGTGGTGTGCACGGCCGGAGGTGAACGGGCTTGTTGCCACTGAGTGGGGTGTTTAGCATTCATATGCCTGCGCATACTGGTGGTAGTTAAGCTAGTAGTGGTGGAACCCCTGCTGAGCCTGGTTTGGCAAATGTTGCACACCACAGTCCGTCGGTCATCCGGTGTTTCCTTAAAGAACCTCCAGACTTCTGAAGATCTAGCCCTCGCCGCAAGAGCCCTCGCCACGGGAGCTTCACTAGTTGACACATTTGGCGCTGATGCACCAGCTCTGGCCCTGCCTCTCCGTCTGGCCCCACCACTGCCTCTTCCAACCTGTTCTGATCGAGGACTCTCCTCCGTCTCAGAAGCACTGTGTTCACCCGGCCTCTCAACCCAGCTTGGGTCTGTCACCTCATCATCCTCCGAGCCCTCAGTCTGCTCCCCCCTCGGACTTCCTGCCCTGACAACAACTTCCCCACTGTCTGACAACCGTGTCTCCTCATCGTCGGACACCTCTTTACACACTTCCACTACGTCAAGAAGGTCATCATCACCCACAGACTGTGACTGGTGGAAAACCTGGGCATCGGAAAATTGCTCAGCAGCAACCGGACAAGTGGTTTGTGACTGTGGGAAGGGTCCAGAAAACAGTTCCTCAGAGTATGCCGGTTCAAATGCCAAATTTTCCTGGGAGGGGGCAGACTGGGGGGGAGGAGGCTGAGGTGCAGGAGCTGGAGGAGTGGCGATTTCGGTGACATGGGTGGACTGCGTGGAAGACTGACTGGTGGTGGACAAATTGCTCGAAGCATTGTCAGCAATCCACGACATCACCTGTTCGCACTGTTCTGGCCTCAACAGTGCTCTACCACGAGTCCCAGTAACTTCAGACATGAACCTAGGGAGTGTAGCTCTGCGGCGTTCCCCTGCTCCCTCATCAGCAGGTGGTGTCTCACCCCGCCCAGGACCACGGCCTCTGACCCCTGCAGTAGTTGGACGCCCACGTCCCCGCCCTCGTCCTCTACCCCTAGCCCTCGGGTTAAACATTTTTAAAATGAGAGTTATAACTTTTTTTTTTTTTTAACTTTTTTTGTGTTTTTTGTTTTTTTTTGTGTTTTTTGTTTTTTTTTGAGTTTTTAAAACCAAACAATGCTATCCTATTGCTATGGCTATTTTCTAGCCAAGTATCAAAGCACACTACTATGCCAGATGAGATGACACTGAGTTAGTGCCTAATTGAAATCCAACCCCTACTAAATTTTCCCACTTGGGTCTTTGCTATGGATATGTGCGTCACTAAGCGCAGAACACAGCAGTCGCAAGTCTCACTACAAATTGTTCAGAATTGGCTAGTACATGCACTGCAGAAAGTACAGCCACCAGCAGATCAACCAGAAATCAAATATATAGAACGCTACTGTAGGCGTAAGTAAGCTCTTTGTATTCTCCTATGGCTATTTTCTAGCCAAGTATCAAAGCACACTACTATGCCAGATGAGATGACACTGAGTTAGTGCCTAATTGAAATCCAACCCCTACTAAATTTTCCCACTTCGGTCTTTGCTATGGATATGTGCGTCACTAAGCGCAGAACACAGCGGTCGCAAGTCTCACTACAAATTGCTCAGAATTGGCTAGTACATGCACTGCAGAAAGTACAGCCACCAGCAGATCAACCAGAAATCAAATATATAGAACGCTACTGTAGGCGTAAGTAAGCTCTTTGTATTCTCCTATGGCTATTTTCTAGCCAAGTATCAAAGCACACTACTATGCCAGATGAGATGACACTGAGTTAGTGCCTAATTGAAATCCAACCCCTACTAAATTTTCCCACTTCGGTCTTTGCTATGGATATGTGCGTCACTAAGCGCAGAACACAGCGGTCGCAAGTCTCACTACAAATTGCTCAGAATTGGCTAGTACATGCACTGCAGAAAGTACAGCCACCAGCAGATCAACCAGAAATCAAATATATAGAACGCTACTGTAGGCGTAAGTAAGCTCTTTGTATTCTCCTATGGCTATTTTCTAGCCAAGTATCAAAGCACACTACTATGCCAGATGAGATGACACTGAGTTAGTGCCTAATTGAAATCCAACCCCTACTAAATTTTCCCACTTCGGTCTTTGCTATGGATATGTGCGTCACTAAGCGCAGAACACAGCGGTCGCAAGTCTCACTACAAATTGCTCAGAATTGGCTAGTACATGCACTGCAGAAAGTACAGCCACCAGCAGATCAACCAGAAATCAAATATATAGAACGCTACTGTAGGCGTAAGTAAGCTCTTTGTATTCTCCTATGGCTATTTTCTAGCCAAGTATCAAAGCACACTACTATGCCAGATGAGATGACACTGAGTTAGTGCCTAATTGAAATCCAACCCCTACTAAATTTTCCCACTTCGGTCTTTGCTATGGATATGTGCGTCACTAAGCGCAGAACACAGCGGTCGCAAGTCTCACTACAAATTGCTCAGAATTGGCTAGTACATGCACTGCAGAAAGTACAGCCACCAGCAGATCAACCAGAAATCAAATATATAGAACGCTACTGTAGGCGTAAGTAAGCTCTTTGTATTCTCCTATGGCTATTTTCTAGCCAAGTATCAAAGCACACTACTATGCCAGATGAGATGACACTGAGTTAGTGCCTAATTGAAATCCAACCCCTACTAAATTTTCCCACTTCGGTCTTTGCTATGGATATGTGTGCCACTAAGAGCTAAACACAACGGTAGCAAGTCCCCCTGCTAATTCCTCACAAAATGGTACTAGATGCAAATTAAAATAAAAAAAGTAGAACGTTATTGTAGCCCTAAGAAGGGCTGTTGGGTTCTTTGAGAATCACTCCTGCCTAACAGTAAGCTAATAGAACACCCTAACGCTTTCCCTGACCAGCAGCAGCTCTCTCCCTAGCGGCATCCAGACACAGAATGATCCGAGCAGCGCGGGCAGCGGCTAGTCTATCCCAGGGTCACCTGATCTGGCCAGCCAACCACTGCTATCGACGTGTAAGGGTACCACGTCATGCTGGGTGGAGTGCAGAGTCTCCTGGCTTGTGATTGGCTCTGTTTCTGGCCGCCAAAAAGCAAAACGGCGGGAGCTGCCATTTTCTCGAGCGGGCGAAGTATTCGTCCGAGCAACGAGCAGTTTCGAGTACCCTAATGCTTGACCGAGCATCAAGCTCGGACGAGCATGTTCGCTCATCTCTAATTACAAAGTTTCTTGTGTTCACTTGTACTATGAATTTACTGTATGGAAAGTGTTTGGAAAGCATATTCACCGTTCAAGTGGCAGCCTTGCTATATTTATAGGCAATGACAATTCTGCCATGTGAAATGTGAAAAAGTCCCTAGACATTTGCTACATTTGCTACACTCAAAATATACTTACCTTCTCCGGCACTCCCATTTACTAACAGTGCCACAGCTCTATTTGTGTACAGAGGCAGGGCATGTGACTCAACCACTGCCACGCACAGGACACAGCATTAGATTTAACTGGAAGTTGTTTGAATGAATCGACTGCCTCGATAAACAAACAGAGGTACAGTGTTGACGGGAGACGGAGCGCGACATCGGAAGCATCAGTGAATATAGGTATTCGTTTTTTGGGGGGGTTCTTTAAGATAAGATAATCCTCTATTAGTCCCACAGTGTTAGGCTCCTTCCACACTTGCGTTGCAGATCACGTCAGAGTCTGATCAGGTTGCGATTAGGGTTTGGTCAGTGAAAAACTGACATTTTGCATCAGAGTTCAATCAGTTTTCAGTCAGAGTTTGTTCAGTATCTCAGTTTTTCACGCACGGTTTCAATGCATTTTCAATGCAATTTCAATACGTTTTTCTTACGCAGATAACACACGTGAAAAGAACTGAGCTCTATGTTTTCTATGGCAATTGATGCCATTTCATGGATAAATGAACAAAAGAAAAAAAAAGGGATAAAAAGACAAATAAAGGAAGACAAGCAATGATCAACAGTTTTGGTATTCAGTCTGCGGATGGGATCTGCTGGGACTGGTTATGCGGGGGGGGGGGGGGGCACAGCTTACTTCTGTTTGTTGAACATCCTGATCACAGTTGGGAGAAATAACTTACAATAACGCTCCCTTTCACACTTGGGGTGAAGCAGTCAGTCCCTGAAGGTGCTCTCCAATGCCACCACAGTCATGCATGGGATGCCAGCTATTCTCCAGAATAGCTTTCAACTTACACAGTGTCCTCCTCTCAACTACCAACTGCACTTTGTCACGAGAGAACCCCCCAGGAAAGAGTTGGCTTCCCTAATCAGTTTGCCCAGTCTGCTCCTCTCCCTAGCTGAGATGCTGCTTCCCAAACAGACTACACCAAAGAAGATGGCTGATGCCACTACAGAGTTGAAGAAGGACTTAAAAAGAGACCCCGCCCTCTGAATGCCCTTAGCCTCCTCAGCAGGTATAGCCTACGCTGACCTTTCCTGTGAATTGTATATATGTTCTCTACTAGAGATGAGCGAACATACTCGTCCGAGCTTGATGCTCGATCGAGCATTAGCGTACTCGTAACTGCTCGTTGCTCGGACGAGTATTTCGCCCGCTCGAGAAAATGGCAGCTCCCGCCGTTTTGCTTTTTGGCGGCCAGAAACAGAGCCAATCACAAGCCAGGAGACTCTGCACTCCACCCAGCATGACGTGGTACCCTTACACGTCGATAGCAGTGGTTGGCTGGCCAGATCAGGTGACCCTGGGATAGACTAGCCGCTGCCCGCGCTGCTCGGATCATTCTGTGTCTGGATGCCGCTAGGGAGAGAGCTGCTGCTGGTCAGGGAAAGCGTTAGGGTGTTCTATTAGCTTACTGTTAGGCAGGAGTGATTCTATAACAGCCCTTCTTAGGGCTACAATAACGTTATCCTTTTTTTTTTATTTGCTTGTGGCTGGGCTTGCTGGCACTAGTAGTGCAGCTAGTACCATATTGTGAGGAATTAGCAGGGGGACTTGCTACCGTTGTGTTTAGCTCTTAGTGACACACATATCCACCTCAAACACCAAAGTGGGAAAATTTATTAGGGGTTTGATTTCAATTAGGCACAGTCTGCCAGTTTCTTTTTATTTTACGTTTATTTTTTTCATAACTCAGCGTCATCTCATCTTGCATAGTAGTGTGCTTTAATACTTGGCTAGAAAATAGCCATAGGAGAATCCAAACGGCTTACTTACGCCTACAGTAGCGTTATATATATTCGATTTCTGGTTGATCTGCTGGTGGCTGTAGTTGTTGCAGTGCATCTACTAGCAAATTGTGAGCAATTTGGAGTGAGACTTGCGACCACTGTGTTTTGCGCTTAGTGACGCACATATCCATCGCAAAGACCGAAGTGGGAAAATTTATTAGGGCCCGGGGTTGGATTTCAATTAGGCACAGTCTGCTATTTCCTTTTTTATTTTACGTTTATTTTTTTCATAACTCAGCGTCATCTCATCTGGCATAGTAGTGTGCTTTAATACTTGGCTAGAAAATAGCCATAGGAGAATCCAAACGGCTTACTTACGCCTACAGTAGCGTTATATATATTTGATTTCTGGTTGATCTTCTGGTGGCTGTAGTTGTTGCAGTGCATCTACTAGCAAATTGTGAGCAATTTGGAGTGAGACTTGCGACCACTGTGTTTTGCGCTTAGTGACGCACATATCCATCGCAAAGACCGAAGTGGGAAAATTTATTAGGGCCCGGGGTTGGATTTCAATTAGGCACAGTCTGCCATTTCCTTTTTTATTTTACGTTTATTTTTTTCATAACTCAGCGTCATCTCATCTGGCATAGTAGTGTGCTTTAATACTTGGCTAGAAAATAGCCATAGGAGAATCCAAACGGCTTACTTACGCCTACAGTAGCGTTATATATATTTGATTTCTGGTTGATCTGCTGGTGGCTGTAGTTGTTGCAGTGCATCTACTAGCAAATTGTGAGCAATTTGGAGTGAGACTTGCGACCACTGTGTTTTGCGCTTAGTGACGCACATATCCATCGCAAAGACCGAAGTGGGAAAATTTATTAGGGCCCGGGGTTGGATTTCAATTAGGCACAGTCTGCCATTTCCTTTTTTATTTTACGTTTATTTTTTTCATAACTCAGCGTCATCTCATCTGGCATAGTAGTGTGCTTTAATACTTGGCTAGAAAATAGCCATAGGAGAATCCAAACGGCTTACTTACGCCTACAGTAGCGTTATATATATTTGATTTCTGGTTGATCTGCTGGTGGCTGTAGTTGTTGCAGTGCATCTACTAGCAAATTGTGAGCAATTTGGAGTGAGACTTGCGACCACTGTGTTTTGCGCTTAGTGACGCACATATCCATCGCAAAGACCGAAGTGGGTAAATTTATTAGGGCCCGGGGTTGGATTTCAATTAGGCACAGTCTGCCATTTCCTTTTTTATTTTACGTTTATTTTTTTCATAACTCAGCGTCATCTCATCTGGCATAGTAGTGTGCTTTAATACTTGGCTAGAAAATAGCCATAGGAGAATCCAAACGGCTTACTTACGCCTACAGTAGCGTTATATATATTTGATTTCTGGTTGATCTGCTGGTGGCTGTAGTTGTTGCAGTGCATCTACTAGCAAATTGTGAGCAATTTGGAGTGAGACTTGCGACCACTGTGTTTTGCGCTTAGTGACGCACATATCCATCGCAAAGACCGAAGTGGGAAAATTTATTAGGGCCCGGGGTTGGATTTCAATTAGGCACAGTCTGCCATTTCCTTTTTTATTTTACGTTTATTTTTTTCATAACTCAGCGTCATCTCATCTGGCATAGTAGTGTGCTTTAATACTTGGCTAGAAAATAGCCATAGGAGAATCCAAACGGCTTACTTACGCCTACAGTAGCGTTATATATATTTGATTTCTGGTTGATCTGCTGGTGGCTGTAGTTGTTGCAGTGCATCTACTAGCAAATTGTGAGCAATTTGGAGTGAGACTTGCGACCACTGTGTTTTGCGCTTAGTGACGCACATATCCATCGCAAAGACCGAAGTGGGAAAATTTATTAGGGCCCGGGGTTGGATTTCAATTAGGCACAGTCTGCCATTTCCTTTTTTATTTTACGTTTATTTTTTTCATAACTCAGCGTCATCTCATCTGGCATAGCAGTGTGCTTTCATACGTGGCTAGAAAATAGCCATAGCAATAGAATAGCATCGTTTGGTTTTAAAAACTAAAAAACACACAAAAAAAAAAAAAAACAAAAAAAAGGTAAAAAAAAAATTAAAGTTATAACTCTCATTTTCAAAATGTTTAACTCGAGGGCTAGGGGTAGAGGACGAGGGCGGGGACGTGGGCGTCCAACTACTGCAGGGGTCAGAGGCCGTGGTCCTGGGCGGGGTGAGACACCACCTGCTGATGAGGGAGCAGGGGAACGCCGCAGAGCTACACTCCCTAGGTTCATGTCTGAAGTTACTGGGACTCGAGGTAGAGCACTGTTGAGGCCAGAACAGTGCGAACAGGTGATGTCGTGGATTGCCGACAATGCTTCGAGCAATTTGTCCACCAGTCAGTCTTCCACGCAGTCCACCCATGTCACCGAAATCGGCACTCCTCCAGCTCCTGCACCTCAGCCTCCTCCCCCCCAGTCTGCCCCCTCCCAGCAAAATTTGCCATTTGAACCGGCATACTCTGAGGAACTGTTTTCTGGACCCTTCCCACAGTCACAAACCACTTGTCCGGTTGCTGATGAGCAATTTTCCGATGCCCAGGTTTTCCACCAGTCGCAGTCTGTGGGTGATGATGACCTTGTTGACGTAGTGGAAGAAGTGTGTAAAGAGGTGTCCGACGATGAGGAGACACGGTTGTCAGACAGTGGGGAAGTTGTTGTCAGGGCAGGAAGTCCGAGGGGGGAGCAGACTGAGGGCTCGGAGGATGATGAGGTGACAGACCCAAGCTGGGTTGAGAGGCCGGGTGAACACAGTGCTTCTGAGACGGAGGAGAGTCCTCGACCAGAACAGGTTGGAAAAGGCAGTGATGTGTCAACTAGTGAAGCTCCCGTGGCGAGGGCTCCTGCGGCGAGGGCTAGATTTTCAGAAGTCTGGAGGTTCTTTAAGGAAACACCGGATGACCGACGGACTGTGGTGTGCCACATTTGCCAAACCAGGATCAGCAGGGGTTCCACCACTACTAGCTTAACTACCACCAGTATGCGCAGGCATATGAATGCTAAACACCCCACTCAGTGGCAACAAGCGCGTTCACCTCCGGCCGTGCACACCACTGCTCCTTCCCCTGTGTCAGCTGATAGTCAGCCCCCTGCCCAGGACCCTGCCACAAAAACCCCATCGTCGCCTCCACGATCCTCCACAGCATCCACCAGCGTTCAGCTCTCCATACCCCAGACGCTGGAGCGGAAACGCAAATATAGTGCAACCCACCCGCACGCCCAAGCCCTTAATGTGCACATCTCCAGATTGCTAAGCCTGGAGATGCTGCCCTATAGGCTAGTAGAGACCGAGGCCTTTCGCAGCCTCATGGCGGCGGCCGCCCCTCGGTATTCGGTCCCCAGCCGCCACTACTTTTCCCGATGTGCCGTCCCAGCCCTGCACCAGCACGTGTCAGACAACATAATCCGTGCCCTGACCAACGCCGTTTCTGACAAGGTCCACCTGACCACGGACACGTGGACGAGTGCTGCCAGGCAGGGCCACTATATATCGCTGACGGCACATTGGGTTAACTTGGTGGAGGCTGGGACCGAGTCTGACCCTGCGGCTGGTCATATACTGCCGACGCCGAGGATTGCGGGGCCTACCTCGTTCCAGGTGTTTCAGGCCTACTATGCCTCCTCCTCCTCCCACCCCTCCTCCACCTCCTCCTCCGAACGACCATCCGTGGGCATGGCGCCATCAGTCGGTAGCTCTAGGCACAGCAGCAGTGCCGTCGCTAAGCGACAGCAGGCGGTGCTCAAACTGCTGAGCCTAGGCGATAAAAGGCACACCGCCCAAGAACTATTACAGGGCATCACGGCGCAGACTGATCTGTGGCTGGCACCGCTGAACCTGAAGCCAGGCATGGTTGTGTGTGACAACGGCCGTAACCTGGTGGCGGCTCTGCAACTCGGCAGACTGACACATGTGCCATGCCTGGCCCATGTGTTAAATCTGATAGTTCAGCGTTTCCTCAAGACATACCCCAATCTGTCTGATTTGCTCACGAAGGTGCGCCGCATCTGTGCGCATTTCAGGAAGTCCAGCACAGATGCTGCCACTCTCAGGGCAGCGCAGCGCCGCCTCCAACTGCCCGCTCACCGACTGTTGTGCGACGTGCCCACGAGGTGGAATTCAACACTGACCATGTTATCCAGAGTTTACCAGCAGCGCCGAGCCATTGTAGACTGCCAGATGTCAACTTCCACCAGAACTGGTAGTCAGGTCAGTCAGCTTCCTCAAGTCTACAATGAGGAGTGGACGTGGATGTGTGATATCTGTCAGGTGCTGAGTAACTTTGAGGAGTCAACACAGATGGTCAGTGGCGATGCCGCCATCATCAGCCTCACCATCCCGCTGCTTGGCCTGTTGAAAAACTCTCTGGTCAGCATGAAGTCGGAAGCTTTGCGCTCCTCACAAGAGACGGGGGAAGAAGATTCCCTTGTTGATAGCCAAAGCACCCTTAGGTCTGTTTCTCAGCGCATATCGGAGGAGGTGGAGGAGGATGAGGAGGAAGAGGAGGAGAATGTTGGCGAGACACAAGAGGGGACCATTGTTGAGTCCTTCACTGTTGAGCGTGTATGGGCAGAAGAAGAGGAGTTGGAGGAGTTGGAGGAGGAGGAAATGGACAGTCAGACCAGTGAGGGGAGTGAATTCTTACGCGTTGGTACTCTGGCGCATATGGCAGATTTCATGCTAGGCTGCCTATCCCGTGACCCTCGCGTTCAAAGAATTTATTCCAGCACCGATTACTGGGTGTTCACTCTCCTGGACCCACGGTACAAGCAAAATCTTTCCACTCTCATCCCTGGAGAGGAAAGGAGTGTGAGAATGCATGAATACCAGCAGGCCCTGGTGCACAAGCTGAAACAGTATTTCCCTTCTGACAGCGCTAGCGGCAGAGTGCGTAGTTCTGCGGGACAAGTAGCGAGGGAGAGTAGGCGAGCAGGCAGCTTGTCCAGCACTGGCAAGGGTACGCTTTACAAGGCTTTTGCCATCTTTATGTCACCCCAGCAAGACACTGTCACCTGTCCCCAGTCTCGGCAGAGTAGGGTTGATCTTTACAGAAAGATGGTGAGGGAGTACGTAGCTGACCATACCATCGTCCTAAATGATCACACAGCTCCCTACAACTACTGGGTTTCAAAGCTGGACGTGTGGCACGAACTGGCGCTGTACGCCTTGGAGGTTCTTGCCTGCCCTGCCGCTAGCGTCTTGTCCGAGCGGGTTTTCAGTGCAGCTGGTGGCATCATCACCGATAAGCGTACACGCCTGTCGACTGACAGCGCTGACAGGCTGACGCTTATCAAGATGAATAAAGCCTGGATTTCTCATAATTTCCAATCTCCACCAGGTGAAGGAAGCTCAACCTGAATAATTGATCCACTCCTCCTCCTCCTCATTTTCCTCCTTCTCCTCCTCTTTGTACAGTAAAGCAGAGGAAACTGGCTATTTTTTTTACAGGGCCCACTGGCTCTAGCTATAGTACTTTATGCATTTAATTTTTATGGAGGGCCACCGACCCGGTCCTCTGTTTTAAACAATTTTTGGGAGTGCCACATACAGGCACTCAATCTATTCAATTTTTCTGGAGGGCCACCTACCTGCTCCTCGGGTTTGAAAACTTTTTTGGACTGCCACATACAGGCACTCAATCTATTCCATTTTTATGGAGGGCCACCTACCTGCTCCTCTGGTTTGAAAACTTTTTTGGACTGCCACATACAGGCACTCAATCTATTCCATTTTTATGGAGGGCCACCAACCTGCTCCTCTGGTTTGAAAACTTTTTTGGACTGCCACATACAGGCACTCAATCTATTCCATTTTTCTGGAGGGCCACCTACCTGCTCCTCTGGTTTGAAAACTTTTTTGGACTGCCACATACAGGCACTCAATCTATTCCATTTTTCTGGAGGGCCACCTACCTGCTCCTCTGGTTTGAAAACTTTTTTGGACTGCCACATACAGGCACTCAATCTATTCCATTTTTCTGGAGGGCCACCTACCTGCTCCTCTGGTTTGAAAACTTTTTTGGACTGCCACATACAGGCACTCAATCTATTCCATTTTTATGGAGGGCCACCTACCTGCTCCTCTGGTTTGAAAACTTTTTTGGACTGCCACATACAGGCACTCAATCTATTCAATTTTTCTGGAGGGCCACCTACCTGCTCCTCTGGTTTGAAAACTTTTTTGGACTGCCACATACAGGCAGTCAATCTATTCCATTTTTCTGGAGGGCCACCTACCTGCTCCTCTGGTTTGAAAACTTTTTTGGACTGCCACATACAGGCACTATCCAAATTGAATTGTCTCCATAGCAGCCTCCACACGTTGTCTCCATTGCTACCTCCAAAAGTCGTCCATATAGCTGCCTCCATACATCGTCCCTTTATCAAACGAGGTGTATCAGGCCGAAATTTGGGTTGTTTTCATGGATTCCACATCAAAGTTGTTAACTTTGTCGCCACCCTGCTGTGTTATCCACAAAATACACTGGCAAACTTTTACCATTTACGGATATTATTTCAGCGCTTCTTGCGCATCTGTTTACATTCCCCTCACCCGCCATATCCTAAACTTATAAGAACGCTACTACACTTGATCTTATACAAAAGGTTCTTAGAAGTGCTGTTTGGGGAGTAGCCTAGAGACAGGGGCTTGGATTGGCGAAAGCTCGTCTGGCAGCGGAGCGCCAGCTCCATGCCAAGAACCAACTAACATAGTTTTAACTGCAGCACCTTTAATCTACTACTAGTTCACTGCCTCCATACATGGCCGCCTTATCAAACGTGCTGTGTCAGGCAGAATTTTGGGTTGTTTTCATGGCTTCCACAACAAACTTGTTAACTTTGTCGCCACCCTGCTGTGTAATCCTCAAAATATACTGGCAAACTTTTACCATTTACGGATATTATTTCAGCGCTTCTTGCGCATCTGTTTACATTCCCCTCACCCGCCATATTTTAAACTTATAAGAACGCTACTACACTTAACTTGGTGCAGGCTGGGACCGAGTCTGACCCTGGGGCTGGTCATATACTGCCGACGCAGAGGATTGCGGGGCCTACCTCGGTCCAGGTGTTTCAGGCCTACTATGCCTCCTCCTCCTCCCACCCCTCCTCCACCTCCTCCTCCTCCTCCGAATTACCATCCGTGGGCATGGCGCCATCAGTCGGTAGCTCTAGGCACAGCAGCAGTGCCGTCGCTAAGCGACAGCAGGCGGTGCTCAAACTGCTGAGCCTAGGTGATAAAAGGCACACCGCCCAAGAGCTATTACAGGGCATTCCGCATCAAACTTGTTAACTTTGTCGCCACCGTGCTGTGTAAGCCACAAAATATACTGGAAAACTTTTTTCATTTACGGATATTATTTCAGCGCTTCTTGCGCAGATGTTTACATTCCCCTCACCCGCCATATCCCAAACTTATAAGAACGCTACTACACTTGATCTTATACAAAAGGTTCTTAGAAGTGCTGTTTGGGGAGTAGCCTAGAGACAGGGGCTTGGATTGGCAAAAGCTCGCCTGGCAGCGGAGCGCCAGCTCCATGCCAAGATCCAACTAACATAGTTTTAACTGCAGCACCTTTAATCTACTACTAGTTCACTGCCTCCATACATGGTCCCCTTATCAAACGAGCTGTGTCAGGCAGAATTTTGGATTGTTTTCATGGCTTCCATGTTAACTTTGTCGCCACCCTGCTGTGTAATCCACAAAATATACTGGCAAACTTTTATCATGTACCGATATTATTTGAGCGCTTCTTGCTCACCTCCTTTGGTTCCTCTCTGCCACCCATTGGTTTGAAGCCTGAGTCCATTTAGGGTATGTTGCCATGCCACTCTCTAGCCTGCCGCTGCTGCCACTGCCTCTGCATGCCGTCCCCTATAGTGTCAGGGTCAATTATTGGATGTTTTAGATGCTATCTAGCCTCATTCGGTCACTCTGTCATGGCCATGCTGTTGCCCATAATTTTGGCATAATGGTGCGATTAAGCAGCCTCAGAGGCATCCATGCATGCTGCCCCTGCTGTTTCCTGTCCATTTCCGTGGTGTTTCCATCCTTTTCTGAGGTTCCCAGGTGTTTGGCCAAGCTTCCCTGTGCAGAGCCTTGGTCCCCTTGAAAAATGCTCGAGTCTCCCATTGACTTCAATGGGGCTCGTTACTCGAAACGAGCACTCGAGCATCGGGAAAAGTTTGTCTCGAATAACGAGTACCCGAGCATTTTAGTGCTCGCTCATCTCTATTCTCTACCCAATCCAGTTTATTGTTGAGGAGGACACACAAGTACTTATAGAACTTCGCTGCCTCAATGTCTGTCCCCTGGATAACCACTGAGGACTGTGCTCGCAGACGTCCACAGCCATTTCTTTGGTCTTCCCAGAATTAATCCTAAGGTGGTTTTGCTGGCACCAGTCCAGAAATTTCTGCATCAGTTCTTTGCACTCCCTGTCGGTCTCACCTGTAATGAGGCCTACTATGGCAGAGTCATCAGAAAACTTCTGGAGGTGGCAGCTTGTTGAATTGTATCTGAAGTCTGCTGTGTACAATGTTAAGAGGAAGGTAGCCAGAACTGATACTCTCATTCCAGCGACTGTCTGTCTCTGACACTCTCATTCCAGCAACTGTCTGTTTCTAACACTCTCATTCCAGCTACTTTCTGTCTCTGACACTCTCATTCCATCTACTGTCTGTCAGCAAAAAACTTGAGCTCTGATTGATGAAAGTGTCAGAGACACACAGTCGCTGGAATGAGAGTGTCAGAAACAGACAGATGGTGGAATAAGAGTGTCAAAGACAGAACGTCACTGGTATGAGAGTGTCAGAGACAGATATTCCCTGGAATCAGAGTGTCAAAGACAGTCCGCCGCTGGTATGACAGTGTCAGAGATAGACAGTCACTGGAAGAGACTGTCAAAAAAGTTTATAAAAAAGGGAGGGTCATTGACAGTCTGACACAGTATAGATACATATAAAATATCTATTTTGTTGTAGCTAAGAGCAGTTATTTACTATCCCAGGCAATGCGGGAGCTACAACTAGTATAACATTAATACGGTATATCAAAGCAAAGTGAGTCAGGCTATTTTACTCTACTCCTTTCTCAGCCCCATATTGTTTTGCCAATATGCTGTGTTTGAAAAAGAACTGTATAGAGTAGTAATTAAGAAGATTTATGTTGTTCTGCTCAATTATAGAAGCAAAACATTTACAAAAATGAAATAATGAGATAGCACAATGGGCACCCACCAGTGAAATGTGATGGAATCTGTGGTGGAGACTGGGAAACTCCAAATGTGAATGTATTTGTTTGTATATACTGTTTTAGGTAAATTTAACCTAACGTAATGTGTTGTCAATTAAAATAACATTGAGGGGAAATGCTGCTATATGGCTGTGATCATGTACAAAGTCGTGAGAAGCAGACAGCTATTTCTGGATTTTTACAAGTACAATTGTATTAATAGAAGTTCAGCTTACAATGAAAACAGGGCACTGCTTTTAAAGTAAAATCAAATTGACAATATTAAAAATCCTTAGATTTTTATTGTTTGGCCTCAAAATAAGCTACTTCAGCCACTGCAACTAATTTAAAAATAACCATTTTAAAATAGTTTTTAAAAGATTATAATTTGGGAAAGGCACAAAAATGAAGGAATAAAATACTAAATAATAATAACTGGATAATAACCTAAACTGGGAATTCAATTCTGGAAAGTTGTATAAAAAAAATGTTTCTCTCCATTTTTATTTTTTTAGGTCGTTTGAGGTTTGCAAAAAACGACTTCAAATGTGCTGGCTGGTGCTATATTATTTGGTACACTATGTTTTGGAAACGGAATGTTCATTAGGGATATTGTGAGATAAAGTGATTAGAAGGGACGGTGGTGTAGTCCATACTAAACTTTAATGTTTTTCCAGTGTGACTGAAAGAAGTTTACTAATGAAATTCAAGGTAACAAACTCAGCTCATCCTTTGTTTAAGACTGTGAATGCCAGGAAAAGTCACTTTAGCAGAAGGTACATGATGCTGATGTATATTTGTAAAGAACGATATCGTCACTTTTTAAAATTCTGTTTGCCATTGCCATTGCCATTGTTTTATTGTATACTTCTTTTATAAAGTTTTGTAATGTTTTTGTATAACTGAAGCAAAGAGAATTTCCACTTTGGGGTTGATAAAGTTTTATCTATCTATCTAAAGTAGTAGAGTTCAAGTCAGCACAGTTTGTAAGGCTCCCCAAAGCGAGCGGTGCAGGGCCCCCAAAGGTCCTGGCTTGGTCCTTTCTTAGGAAGAAAATGTAAAAAGTGGGCAGCATTCCTGGTTCAAAATCAAGAATTGGTGATCTTTATTGAACAATTGGCGATGTTTCGGTGTAGGACACCTTCATCAACCTGACTTGATGAAGGTGTCCTAAACTGAAACGTTGCCACTTGTTCAATAAAGATCACCAATTCTTGATTTTGAACCTGGAGTGATGCCAACTTTTTAAATTTTCTTTCTATCTATCTATCTATCTATCTCTCTATTTCATGTTCACGTCATGCATATTACATAAAATAAGAAATCCCTTTAAAGTCTTTAGCGACATTATATTTCCACGACAGTTCATTGACAAAGGCTACACAAATGCCCTTTTAACTGTAAAATAATAGATATGTATGATAAAAGATAATCAAAATTATTTTTTAGAAAAAAAATCTAAGAGAACAATGGTAAAATAAGGGGTAGAGATTTATCACAGCTTGTACGCCTGAAAACAGGCTGTGATTTCTGTGCCATTCCCGATGCAGAATTTCAACTCCTTCCTCCTCTACGCCAGTTGGGCGAGGAAGAGGAGGTGCCCCTAATCCAACAAGCTGGTTAGGATTTTGGATTCAGTTACTAGACATGGAAGTGACAATAGTGGTAATTCATGAATGTGTTGCCAGCTCCGACAGTGAACACTAGCCCAGAGCTGCTTATAATACTTTTGAGCTCTACCTTTAAACTTGCTTTCAGTGAACCCTCTTAGTTTATTTGGTGCACAGACTATTTCCTGCCCAACCACTTTTTCCAAAACCACGCCCTCTGTCTTGAGATCCGGCTTCTTCATCAAAGAAGATGGAGAAGGGAAAAAATGGTCTAAAAACCTTCATGAATGTGTTGGAAGGTGTTTTTTGGTGCACATTTCACTAGAAGTCTGGCCAAAGTTTCTTACATTTCCCCGAATGTATTAAGTTTCTGGAAATTGTGAAAATATGAAAGTAACAAAAACTCTGTCTTGTTTCTATATAACACAATCCACTGAAAAATATTTTTTTTATATAATTGATTCTACTTCTAATACGTTAAATAAAGAATAGATAGAAATAAGCAAAACTTTCTAACCCTGTCACCACAAATTTTAAGAAGTTTGATCAAGAAGTAGCAGATTTAGAGAATAAACACAGAATAACAATGTATTCTGACCCTGCTTCTTCTTAGTTTACTGCTTCCTCCATATCAAAGGAAGAAGATGGGAAGTTTTAGGGATAAGTTTTTCACAGTTATCTCTATAACGCTACTTTTCATTCTTTTATTTGTGCTCGAAGTCTCCTTCAGTCACATCATTATGTATTTAGTTTTCTTCGCTTCTTAGTTTATAGAAGCTAATTTGCAAGACAACCTGTTATAATAACACATGGAGTGTGTTTTGTTCTCTAGGTGTCCTACATAATCTTGACGTGAGTTGTACATCATGAACTTCACTGAACATTATTTCTACATACTTCAACTACTGCAAGGCCATCGGTAGCTGCATATTCTAAAGATGAAGACAATACAGTGAAATTTATAAAAGCCTGAAGATAAACAATAAGTTAACAAATTGTGTTTTTGGTTTGGAGTGTTATCAACTGAAATAAATAAAGTTTCAACAAAAAACTTGCAATCCAATTCATTAAGAAAGCACTGGCCCGACAGAGTTCACCAACTTTTTTGTGGTGCACCTTTGTGTTGCGTGCAACACAATTTTCATATTAAATACGGCGCTCGGACTGCTGTGACTGAAATTTTCAGCCTCTGACAGCTGTCAACTTATCTCTTGAGGATAAATGGAGGCAAATTTGCGTACATGTAAAACAAAGTTTATTATATTTATATTATTATATTTACCTGTTAGGACGTAACATATGCTCCAAAACCTGTCATCTAAATATTCACTACTGTAACCACAGTATGGTTAGATATTTCTTTTATGCAATTCTACTCCCACCCTTTGTAACATCTGTGCCTAAACATCCCTCTATCTGCAGTTTGCAGATTAGGTGGCGTTAATACCTGTTTGCGTTTCCTGTGTGTGAACTGCGACTAAGCATTTGCTGTTCAGCCCTGTCCTGCAATAATCACTAGTCTGACGGACAGCTGCTACTGGGGACGTGTCCTGGATGTGCTATATGAGCCTGCTCAGTACCATCAGACGTCACTGATTATATTATCATATCTCAACTCTCAGCTTTGTTCTAAGGACTATCCCTCACAGCCTTTGATTCTGTACTCTACCCGCTATATCATTGTGACTCGGACCCCTGACCCTGCTTTCTGTGTTTTTTGTTTATTAGTTTTGTGCCTGCACTGTGACTTAGCGATGAAACGGCTCCAAGTTACTGGCCATCGCTTATGGTAGGACCAGTAAGTAGGTAGGTGACAGCTTGTGGGACTCTGCTTAGGGCTCACTGTCCTGTCTGTTATCTTGCACTCTCTTGCGACCCTCCTTACAACCTACCTGCTAAATTGGGTTTCACTCACTAAGCTCTGCTGAATTCTCCTTATTAGTCGAATCAAACTGAGGTTTCTACTTACATATTTAGTGAAGGGCACTGCAATTTCATGGAGATCTCTACAGTTACAGGTGAGCAACACAAAACACCTTGTCCCTTTCTCCTTTCTTAGGGGACCTAGGCTTTTTTGAGTTCATCCTTAACTAGTAAGAGGAGTTGATGCTGAAGGGTATACTGAAGAAGGTTCTCCCATGTTCCACAAGGCTAAAGTTTGTTGGATGATGTTTGATATATATTGAAGTTTAAATACTATGGTATTCCTTCATAAGGTCACTGAGAACTGTGTTTCCCTCTTGTTGGCTGTGAGCTCTGGGTGTTTCTGGTTCTGAGTCTTTTCTTCTAGACTCTGGTAGTGGTAGAGAGTTCAGAGAGAGAGAGTATACAGACCCATGTCAGGGGATTGCCTGCAGGCATCAAGTGGCAGAACTTCTTAGATTCTTCATCCCCACATTTAGGGGTGTACACAGGAGACAGCCACACCTACAGGGGTTATTTTTCCCAGCCCCAGCCTACAGAAAGAAAGAAGGGTCCATAGGTTCAGCCTGTCCAAAGTGTGACCCCTTTGCTTACAGCAGCCTGGTCAACCCTTTAGTCAGTTTGAGAGACTTGAGGCATGGACATCAGTTGCACATAGAAGTTCTACGGAGAAGGTAGGGGGGATGAGTCAGTCAAAGTAGTTCTGTCTCCACCCACTAAAATCACACAGATCCGGCACACGGAAAACGCTGCTGAAACATTGATCACAAAATGTCCAACAAGGTTAAGTAACTAGTATTACCAACTAATTCAGTCATGACAAATCATGTCTCTAAATGTGAGGTAGGCTTTATATTTATTGATATCCCTAGGGCGATGCAAAATTTTTCGTATTTAAGGATTTAATTATATGAAATTTTGTTACAAAGCCATAGAAAGGTTATAGATGTGTAAACAGCAATTGGCTTCTAAGCCTTGGACAGATTTAATTGCTACTTAGTTTGGTACAGCGCCTCCACCTTGTGAGTCATTAAATCACGATCCTAGGAAAGCGTAAAACTGAAACAAAGGATCTGTCAGTTCTTATACGGCATTTCAGGTCACACGTGTCATTTTCGTTGCTGATGTCACTACCATTAGCCTTAAATCTTTGTTACGGATTTGAAAAGCAATTAAATAAAAATGTTGTTGACATTAAATAAATGGTATTTTACATTTCGTATTCTAATTTGCCAATCTGCCGAATAGAGTTATGTAAATGTTGCATTTTACAGAAACCAAATTTTTTTTCTTGTTGTTGCCTTGAATGGTTAATATTAAAATGCTCTCGACATCTATCGCCAGCTGACCTTCAACATGTCAGGTCGGTTAACCATGATGATTGCAGAAAATATTAATAACTAAAAATAATAGCATGAATGAACAAATCACAAGGTATCTAATGCCAAGCTCGGAGTCACTTTATGCACTTATCTTTAAAAATAAAAATGAATAAAAAATCAGTGCCGCATCCACCTAGATTGTGTATTATACCGTTTGGAAGGAGGATGATGGAGGACCGGTGCTCTCAGTGAATAAAAGAATATCGAGAACCTCGTCTCAAGAAGAGGGCTTTTAATGTCAGCTCCGTACTGGAGCTTTCATCAGGCATAAAAAACATATGAAAGGTATTCCATATATATATATACACATAAAACAGAACCGGATACTATGATGACATCACTTCTAGGTGACCAGGAGGTCAAAGTTCATATCCCCGGTAAATTCACAAATAAGAAATGATACTAGTCAGAAACATACAAATGCAATAAAATTAAAAACAATTCGGATACAGTTATATGCACCTAAGTTGATGATCCAATTTTTCGAGCAGTGGTACAGGATCGGTTTTCCTTACATGTGTATATAGTATCTTTTTCAAGCTGAGCGTGACCTGTAACTAAGGTGAAGAAGGAGGGAGTGTTCACGGCTCAGTCGGATTCAATTGCTTCATTGAGGCCATTAGGGGATAATGTACCCAACTAATAAATCCAGTATGACTCCCTCCCATTCAAAGAACCCAATCTGTCCAATGTCTCCTTTGGTATTTGTTCAATGGGGGTGACTTTGATCACATCAAAACTACCGCCATGTTCTAGTCTAAGGTGTTTTGAAAGGCTTTGCTTTAAAAAGCCGATTTTGGTTTTAAAGCGATGACCATTGATTCTCATTTTTAGCGACTGTAGTGTGGCCAACATATTGCTTGCCACACACACAGTCCACCAAATATATACATATGTACAAAGGTCTTTGCCCCGTGGTTTATTATTGCGCTACAGAGGCATAATTTGTGGTTGCATTTGGAGACATCTGAAATGATGTTGCCAGAACTTACGGTCTTTACAGGTTTTAGCTTACTAGGGGCTATCAAGTTTTTAATTGTGGTGGATTTGCTGAACATTATTGTTGGTTGTTTTGGTAACAGGTTATGGAGTAGGGGGTCCTTAAGCAGAATATTCCAGTGCTTCGATAGGATGGCTCTGATGTTATTACTGCCTTTGTCGAAAGTGGTCAAGAAATTCAGTAGTCTGTTTTTGGGCTCAACGGTTTCCGAGAGTTGTTTGTTTGATCTCAGGCAGTCATGTTGGGATGCCTTAGAGTATTTCTTATAGACCTGTTCTATCAAATGTTCTGGATACTTCTTCTCCTGGAACCTCTTCTTGAGGATAGCAGATTGTCGTGTGTAATCCTCAAACGTCGTGCAATTCTTCCTGATCCGATGAAATTGATTAAACAGCACGTTCTTGAGCCAGTTAGGGTAATGTGCGCTGTTAAATTCAAGGAAGCTATTGCAATCCACCTTTTGAAATGGGTGGATGTAATGATCTTATCTCCTTTCTTTGTCAATTCCAGGTCCAGAAATACTGTTTTCTCACTGTTTAGATCCATAGTGAATTTAAGACCCCAGCATCTTAACAAAGTTTTCAGCTTCAAAAGTGTTATGTAGCATTTGTAGTAGACTATATTCTTCGACCAAAAAGCGGAGCTATATATGAAAGAGGACTAGAACCGCCCCATTAAAAGGTTAGCATAACTGGGAGCGGCTCGATTCCCCCCATCCACCTAGATGGACACTGAGCAAAGATAAGCAGTGCCCAATGGAGCAATACATAACAGAATCCATCATATCAAATCATAATAGCCAAATTCTTAGCCAAATGCTGAGCCATGTAGTATTGCAGGAACCTGGTGCTGACAGACCTACTAGCTACCATTGTCATACGTCAAAATAAAGTGCTATGTAAGCCATAATTTATTGTAGGACATGCTGACATAGGAAAAAAGAATGATTTGAATTTTTGCTTTACTTTGTCCAAGTGACAATTGGGTTTTCTAAATTTTGTGCTGTTATTGGAACAAGTATTATCAATACAGCTTCATTACAGACATCTTACAGCTGATCATGCAGCCTGGGACTAAATTAAAGCATACAGAGAGATTCAAAAGAGGTCACACCTTGCAGATAGGTCCGTCTGTATCTAGGGGTCATCTGTAAGTCGGGTGTCCTTAAGTAGGGGACCACCTGTATCTTGTGAATATACAGCTTTTCTATAACAGGCAGCCTCCGCACATTGCAATAGGGCATCCGAATGGAAGACCCAGGAGTTTTTCTACGATAAATTCTGCTATTTATTAGGCCATTGACCATGCATTGACCTTAATGACATACAGGCAGGGGTAAACCTACACTATCTGTTGCCTCAAACAAACTGTAAAATTGTGCGCCGCTAATTCCAATCGTAATATATCATGTTATTTTTATGGTATGTGAATTTTTCTTGGAGTCCTTACACCCATGCTAACATCAGGTGTGAAGAAACACTATTTAATTGTCAGGTCCTGCTTTGTAACATGTGACTGCGGCCCCGATGCTGCCCCTGCCTTCCTTCAGTTGGTGCTGCCTGAGGTGAGATGCTGGCTGGTGCACTCTTGCATACAGGGCTCCTGAAAATGGAACTACTGATCTCCTGACTTTTTATTATAAGTGAACCACAACACCATTTTTAAAAAGTTAGCAGAAGCAAAAACATATTTTTTACACATATAGGGGCTCATTTACTAAGGGCCTCACAAACTGCACTTTCGTTGGACATCCCGACAATTTCCGTTTTGCGCAGCTGGGACAGGGACTTAAAAGGGGTTTTTGGCGCATGCGATTGGATTTTGGTGCAATTGTGCCGGCCTTCATGCAACACAAATCGGGGGCGGACCATCGGATGATCAAACAGAATTGGACACACCGCGGGATTTAACTTAAAAATGTTCTTACAAGCAAAGCACTTACATGCATCGGGAGGAAGATGGTGAACTCTGGCGGACCTGAGTGGGGAGCGACACATGTAGGATATGGGGCAGATGATCTTAGTGAATCGTGGCAGAGTTCATCCTCGTCCGACAGTCCGGATCGGGGATTGCGCAGGGACCGGGTAAGTAAATGTGCCCCATAAAGTCACATACCTTTTCTCATTTTGCATTGCTGTTTTTTTTATTGATTTGTAAAGTGCAATGGAATTTGATGGAACTATATAAATAAAGATTATTATTATTTACTCCAACCTTCCAAAAGACATTACATACTGTTTATAAAGTCATGTATGGGCTTATTTTTAATATAATCATTTGTAGAATGTGGCGTCATTCAATATTCTGTGCTATATACCTGGAAGGTGGAAAAAAAATTCCAAATGGGGTGAAATTGGCCAAATAGCTTCTTATTGGCTTGGTTTTTATGACAACTTGTTTTTCTTTTGAGCATGGAACGAGAATCTGTACAATAAAAACAAAGGTATCGGCACAGCTATACATGACATGGCAGTTAGTTCGGGTAGATAAATTGTGGTGAAAGTACAACGCATTTTGTCATCTTCCATAAGACAGAAGAGGGTATTTACAAATTAGAGTCATTGTGGAGCTACATCTAATAACCTGTTATTTACAATACAACAATAATGGCATCTAATGGTATTTAAGAACTTTTCCTTTAGTGTAGTTCTTTAAAATATCAAAAATCAGATTGCCAGATATTATCCGTTAGAAGCTTTTAGCTAACTTCAGAAAGTTGAAAAAGAAGGTTATTCCAAAAACTCAATTACCAGCCCTAGAGGAAGCCTTGGCATTTTAAGGACAATACCAAATAGGAATTAATGCATGTACTGTGGAAAGAATGTCGGTGAATGTCACTGCCAGGCCTTGTAAATCGATCAAAGTATAAAGTCCATTTCTGCAAAAACATTTTTGATAGTGGTCACAAAAATCAGAAAAATAACGTTGATGTTTATTTTTCCGTTTAGAATTCTACAAACATTCGTTGTCGAAAGCTGTTCCTTCATGATCCTTAAAGGGGTTGTCAAGGTGTTTTAAAAACAAGGAGCTGGGCTGGGGAGGGCTTTAAAAAAAATTACTTTGGTAACTTTGCCTGTGGTATTTACACTGTTACCAACCATGAGCGGTGCCAGCATCTACCGCAGGCATTAGCCGAACCCAGACTCAAACTTCTAATGAAATTTGGATTCGGTTCCATTCAACACCATTCTTTACCCTTTTCTGAATCAATTAAACTTGGTTATCTGAACCAGTACTCTCCAGGTGGACCCAAGGAAGTCACCTGAAAGGCAGCTGTAATAACGTCAAATTTTTCTATTTAAAGGGTTTATACGCTATTAGCAATAAATTAGGGAAGGGATTAGATGGGCTTTTTAAAACAAATAAATGTGAACTCATTTCCTCCAACGCTGCCAATGTCATGTCCCGCTGTCCGTCTGATCCATGCCCCTGTTTGTCTACCGGGGCACAGGAGCTGCGCTCGAGGAGCTTCCTGTCAGCAGAGGTGGCCAGCAAATCCCCATCTCTGAGCTTTGTAGGCGCTGGGAAATGGTGACGGATGGCAGTGGCTGGGCCGGCCAGAAGCTCCCTGAACTAGGAAAATGCTACAACATAAATTCTGGATCTCATTCCTGAAAGAAGTATTAACCAGTAAGCCCCCATACTGCCTGGGTGAAAACACATTCATACACATACATACAGTATATGCATACATTATATGTATGTAACTATATATTAGTTCTTTACACAAGAGAATGAATGGAATTCTTCGCCATTTATCGACAACTACACTACTTCATCACTTCAACTTGTGTTTTTCTCAGGTTGTGCTGCTCACTCATTTGTAAGTGATGTTTGATCTCGGTTCAGAGCTTTCTGAGTGCTGATCTCTGGAAAATTGCAAGAAGTCTTTTGACTTATGTTCCCTTAAGGTTTTTCAGAGAACTTTAACTTCAGGTGAATGTCTGCTATCTAAATCTAGTTCTGAGCCACAGCTTGAAACAAATCCTCACCTGGCCACATCTCAAGAGGTTTGCATTACTTCTACAGTGTAGGATAGAAATAATCTACTTTATGGTGTAATATGATGTAAAATTGATACTTTATTTTGTTATAAAATTATTCTATGAATAAATTCTTCTTTTGTGTGATGCCTGTAGAACGTACATGCTTTTTTACATCAAAATATTGAATATGGGATTATACATTAACATTTCAACTACTGTATAATCAAAATGTTTTAAATATTGCAAAATGTTGCTTTTATTTTAAAAATAGCTTTTAATTGTATGTTCATATTGAACTCTTAAAGGGGCTTTCCAGGTTAAAAATCCATTCTACCATGTTGATTTTGGTGTCTTGTGGCAGATGGGTTTTTGTAACCCCCTCATTACAACTGCATCAAATAAAGTTGCATTTGCTATGATTTGTGTACTTGCTACGTTCACTTCTGTAACCTGGATTTTGATCATGTTTATGGATGATGGTAAAATAATTAAAAACATTCAAACAGTCTTAAATATATAGAAAATATAAAGTGCTCTCCACAACATTTGTGGAAACTGTATAGATAAATTAAAGTGAGATGGTCTTTTACAAGAGTGATTATATCAAAGCAAAACAGAAGTCTGTTATGTCTCAGAAGTGCATATGCCTGACACACCTCCCAGGACCTATAGCAGTGGTGGTGAACCTATGGCACAGGTGCCAGAGGTGGCACTCAGAGCCGTCTCTATGGGCACCCTTGCCATCACCCCAGGGTAGAGTTTGCCAGACAAGGCCTCTTGCAGTCACAGGCAGCTCAAGGCCCTAGAAGGAGGCTAAACTGATAATCCAAACTTCTTCTCCTTCTTTCTACTGTATTGGTGTCCTCAGGTGCCTATACAATTTAAACCTGTGACAGAGCAGGGAGTAATAAGTTACCGCTTAAATTGTCGCATCGGCACTTTGCCAAAAATATGTGGGTTTTGGTTGTAGTTTGGGCACTTAGCATCTAAAAGGTTTGCCATCACTAACCTATAGAGTGGACCTCTGACCATTTCATTGGGATCAGAACATTGTAGCATGACTGTGTTCCTGATAGACAGACTACCCTTAACAATAAGGTGTAGAGAGCTGACCCAACCATTAAGAACAACTTTAAAGTATAAAAACTATTGACTAACTCAGAACTAAGCTAAAATAAGTAATTTTCTAGTTTACTTAAATGAGCTTTTTGCAGCCATGTTGGGGTTTTATCTTATCCCCCTGGCTCCCTTTGTTTTGATGGGAATCTGTTTCTGGATTGGACATGAGTGGAAGGTGGGTGGAACTTGTTGGGGTGGACACTAGGAGTGCACACTCCTGATCAGTAGCCTGCTAGGTGCAGGAGAATATCAGTCCTTACCTAGAGTGATGTCACAAGCATGTGATTGATGACATGCTTCAGGTCATCCAATTACAAACATGCTTCCTTCCAGAAGGAGCCACAAGATGGGAGGAAGTCTCTGCATTTGCACCATCTGTAGCAGAGCTGTTTGTGTTTGAATGCTGTCAGGAAGTAAGATATTTTGTTATGGAGAGTTTGCCAATAAAGGCCACCTTATAGGCATGTGGAGACATATAGCTAGTCATGCTCCACCGAGGATTCTTGGAAAAAATATGTTTTCTAAGGTGGGAAATGGAAAACAATGCCTCCTTTTGCTACTTTGAAAGGCAGCCCCATTAACACCAAGTCTGGCTTAGAAGAAGCCTAATTACATGATGTGGTACCAAGCCAAACCAGTATATCTATTCCAGCAGGAACAGATTTCCAACTTTAGACAGCACTCTTTTGACCTCTTTGGGTCTCTTCGGTACAGTGTAGGGAACTGGTTTGGCTAAGTGAGAGGACATTGACTAAGCTTCAAAAACCCTAATGCTATGATGTGGGATTGAAGCCAAACCAGTATATAGAGTTCCAAAACTCTAGACATTGCTGTTTCTATGTCTTGGCATCTCGTCAGTAGAGTGAAGGGAAATGGTTTAGCTGAGTAAGTAATTTCCGATTTTAAGAAGTCATTTTTTTTTCAGAAAGGTTTTTCCGGTCTCCAACATTTGGCATCTCCATCAGTATTTAGTGGTCACGCCAATCTTGCAGTCTCTTACTTAAAGGAAATCCACCATCAAAATCATGTCTCACCTCTCCCTCCTCATTCTGCCTGTGTAATCTAGCAGGGGTGACCTGCTCTTCTCATTGTAAAATCCAGTGAAAAGACAGTACTAAGAGGCCCGGCAAACACCCACCAGAGCCCATCAGTAACATTAGCTTAATTTTAAAAGTTGATTAAAGAAGTAAGGAGGTCATGGATAACAAATATAAGAAGATTGTCCCTGATTTATCGTACTGGATTTTGATGGTATATTTTCTTTAAACATGTATTTTTCTTGCTTTAGTCTGAATATTTGGCAAAATTTTATGCATTATAATTGACACATGTTTATAAAATGTTTTCTAGACTTTTCAATTAACTTTTAGGGAACATGGACATCAGTTTTTTTGTTTCTATAAAACTTTGGTGCGTTTCCCTTAGTAAAAGCACCCTGTAGTCAGGATAAAGGTCCCTGACGCCCATTTTTTATTTATTTATTTTTATTTTGTTACTATGGTCAAAGTGAGAACACAGTACTACATTCCCTACATTGCTGTGATCTTAAAACATAGACAATGGCAAGTTCAGTCTCTCATAAATAGTTTTACTGCAGTTTTTTAAGGCAATGTCCAATTAATGTCACCTACCTTCTGGTCTGAAAAATTGATCCGTTACAAGGTGGGATAGCTCAGCAGTTTAGTTGGAATCCATCTTAGAGCGGTTCTAAATCAAAATTAAGATTGGTGATTTAGATCAATCTGTCATTCTGGGGATGAAGCCATCAAAACACTACAACTCTTGTCTCCTGGTAGGATAGAGATCCTTTAATTGACTGTAAAACATCCTTTTCATCTCTACAGTTATTCCTCATAAAGCACCAGATATACTTTGTTGTGATACGACTTCCTCTAATAGTCCTACATATCAAGGATTCTCTTTCATAGTCTTTGAAAAGTTGATACAAATTCTCAATGGGTATTAAAATGCCAGAAGCCTTCAAACTTTATGTTGGTCACTTGAGATGTATTGTATCCAGCGGTGCGTAGAGATCAAGTTTGATGTTATGGTCATTTGCTGAATAGTGATACTAAAATGCATACATACTAAAGTGTAAAAGCATCAAAGCAATGCGTAAAAGATCCTACAAGGAACATGCTGCGTAAAACATCTGAAACGAAAAGTGACTTGTGATACACACGTCAACCTTTGCAATGCAAAGCCTGAAATCTGCATATAGCCCATGTCAGTTGGTTACTGCAGTGGGAAATTCCAAGACAGAAATTGAATTAAATGCTAAAATCCTGAAGTTTACATATGTTGTACATATTCATTTCCTACACCCGGTGGAAATAACTCTTTTTCCTTATTTCTGGAAGGTCCAGTAAAGCTGGATGTTCCTAGTGGCCCTACTTCAGAGTAAAATACTATCACAACATAATCAGGTCTGTGAGTGGAGTTTTAGTGAAATAGAATGAGACAACATTTTGTCATCGATCTATGTCGGTCTTCTTCAGGTTTATAAATTGAAAGTAATTACAAACCCTATAAAAAAAGATCTTCCAAATGGGGAACAAATTGGACTAATAAGTATAAAAAAGTGTAGACATTTACCCTCTTCATACAAACTCCATCACTTTTTATGAGCTTCATGTTTGTTTATCTCAGTTATAAAAAAAAATAACAGTTTACAAACAATCTCAGGGTTAATAATTAATTGCATTTTGTCCTTTTAAGTTTTAACTTCTCAAAAAGGCGGCTACACCAATATTCTGAAATGCCAGACAAATCTTATGTTCTGATCCTTCTCTCTACAATTACAGTGGACAAGTGTTTGTAGCCAAGTTGGGAAAAACAGAATTAGAGTATGGTCGATAACTTGTGCTGGGCAATAGGAAAAACAAAAAAGATCTCAGCAGATGAACAGGACCATGATTTATCAACTTGGATGGTTCCAAGTCACATATAATAAACGTGAGTAATTGGGTAATTCACCGAAATGGAAGCTTAAGAGCTAGGCAAAGGATCGGCTCACCATGGATAGACAAGGTAGACAAGACAAGTTCTTCTTACAGATTAGACCTAACTTGATATATTAAGTTGAAGGATTCACACTCATTATTCAGAGTGTTTTAGTATTAAACAGTTGAAGGTGTTCTTAAAGCTTCAAGGAATAACATCTATTACAGGAACATCTGCCCATAAAAATATATGGTTAAGTGCAGAGCATATAGTGGTGTCAACATCAAAATCAAGTAAACAGAAGTTCTAGCTTTCCCTCTTAATGTTGAAAGTATTATAAAAAGTTAAATAATTAAAAAATTCACAGCTCTATTGTATAGAGGTTGGCCAAGGACAATACAGGTGAAAAAGAAAATCATCTATGTCCCTAAACATGTAGCTTAGATAAAAATTAAAACATGATCAGTCATTACTCACTACATCTCGTTTCTTTGGAACCAAAAACAAGCAGACCCAACCAAACAATATTTGAAAATATTATTTTAATTAACATGTTTTTGAATGTTTTTGTGGTTAATTATTACTGTGCATTTGGTCATGACCTCTATTATGCTATCCATGAGCAATGGTTTACTAAAGACCAATCAATGCCTTTCTGCTGATGATCCAGCAAAAAGATTATTCCAAGTCCTAAATTACTTTTTGGAATTGATGGGACTCTATGTTGAGATGGTCATGGTCTCATTAAAAAAAGCCATATTGAATCATTCATCACATGGACTAAAACCTTTATGTCTATTGTCTAGCTTTAGACATATACAAGATCAAAAGCCACTTAATGAAAGAGAAAATGGATAACACAATTGTTTTGTAAAATTCACTTTAACTACCCTATGTATTGATATGGACGTGAATGAAAGAGAAGCTGTTAATTGGTTTAGATGATTGATGTTTTTAATCAGTTAAAATATCAGGTGCATTGAGTCTGGTCTAAATGCTTCTCTTACATTATCTGATATACGTGATAATTGAACATTTTCACTGCAGAAAATCTTCTAGTTATCTATCTCAAAGGGATTAGGACCCCAACAACAATAACAAAGGTCAACTAACAAGAGTTGAGTCTCAGTGGTTTCTATGTCATATAGAATCAATAAATGATACACCAGCCATTTTGATCATTTTCTCTAGGGAAGCAGTGAAGATCAAGGGTAAATAGCAGACATGAGCTTCATTTCATTTTAAAATATACTATATTAAAGTTACTATAGGCCATCAAAGTTTAATAAGGATTAATCAGAGTTTGGACCCATTGTGCAACTGTCATTTTCTATAGAGCTACTTCTGAGGGATGTTGTCTAATTGATCCTTCAACTTTCACAATGTATCTTTAATATTGGGATCCAGACTTTATATCAAGTCTTACCTCTATGAGTTGTGGCACCTAAAACAGTCAGGTCTAGAGACAGGTAGAGACATGTCGTAAATAAGATGCAACAATTTTAGGACAGACTGAGTTTGTTAATGACTATTGCAGTGGGTCAAGGATGGTGACACAGGGTCAATTCAGTAATCAAGCAGAAACCAGGACAGGTAGAAAACCTTTAGAGTCACATAAAGGGGTAGCAGCCAAATACAGCTACACGGGAATCTTAAAAGAATGTTTGGTCATCCACTTGGCAAATGAGGTTCAATGTGGATAAATGTAAGGTTATGCATCTGGGGGCCAATAATCCAAAGGCAAAATATGTCCTGGGAGAGTCCCTTGTTGAGAAGGACCTGGGGGTACTAGTAGATCATAAATTGGATAATAGCACGCAATGTCAGTCAGCTGCCTCTAAAGCCAGTAGGATCTTGTCATGTATCAGAAGTGGTATGGACTCTCATGAGAGGGATGTAATATTACCACTGTACAAGGCATTGGTTCGGCCTCACCTGGAAAATGCTGTCCAGTTCTGGGCACCGGTCCATAAAAAGGATGCCCTAGAACTGGAGAGGGTTCAACGTGGAGCCACAAAAATGATAAGGGGTATGGAGGGTCTTAGTTATGAGGAAAGATTAAAACAGCTAGATTTATTTAGTCTGGAAAAGAGACGACTACGAGGGGACATGATTAATTTATTTAAATATATGAATGGTCCTTACAAAAAATATGGTGGTAACTTGTTTTAGATTAAATCAAATCAAAAGACGAGGGGGCACTGTCTCCGTTTGGAGAAATCAAGGTTTAATCACTGGAGGCAACAGGGCTTTTTTACTATGAGAACTGACATAGCCTGGAATAGCCTGCCTCAGGTGCTGGTCACAGCAGGGACATCAGAGAGCTTCAAGAAGAGTCTAGATTCCTTTTTACACCTAAATATCATTGATAGTTATGTTATATAGAATTTTTTCCCCTAAATCCCTTCTTAATGCAATCCCTTTCCTTCCTTGGTTGAACTTGATGGACAAGTGTCTTCGTTCAACCGTATAAACTAAGAAAAAGGACACCTTTGCAGGACAATAGAGATTTTATAGCCTTGTCGTTCAGGAACTTCCCAGTGGATAAGGTGCCTTAAATATCACTGAGTGCAGTAAAATTAAATAAAATGATTACAGGATCACTAAAACAAAAGACAGCTAGATCAGGTTCGGGCCACTGGGCCCGATTCAAGAAATAGGACCAGTGTCCTAGTGTCTAGAGCAGTGATTTTCAACCTGTGTGCCGCGGCACACTAGTGTGCCATGACACATGGTTGAGTGTGCCGCGGGGAAAGTTCCCTGAACTATGGTGCCCCTGTGTAGCTGTGCCGCCGCGCCCCCGTGTTTCTGCCCCCATACTTACCTACAATCCCCGCGTCGGCGATCCGCCCATCTTCTGTAGCTCCTGCACCGCGCGGCCCATGTCACGTGACTGACGCGACCTGACATCAGGTCGCGTAAGTCATGTGACCAGAGGCGCGCGGTGCAGGAGCTACAGAAGATGGGCGGATCGCCATTAGGAGTGAAGGTACGCGGAAGAAGACATCAAGGGTAAGTATATAAGGTTATTATTTGTATAGGGAAGGAAGCTAGGGCATTTTTTTTTTTATTAGTAAAGGGAGGCTGGGGCTTTTTATTAGTTAAGGGAGGCCTCTATGGCCTTTTAATTAGTAAAGGGGGGCCTCTAGGGCCTTTTAATTAGTAAAGGGGGGCCTCTAGGGCCTTTTAATTAGTAAAAGGAGGCCTCTAGGGCCTTTTAATTAGTAAAAGGAGGCCTCTAGGGCCTTTTAATTAGTAAAGGGGGGCCTCTAGGGCCTTTTAATTAGAAAAGGGAGGCCTCTAGGGCCTTTTAATTAGTAAAGGGGGGCCTCTAGGGCCTTTTAATTAGTAAAGGTGGGCCTCTAGGGCCTTTTAATTAGAAAAGGGGGCCTCTAGGGCCTTTTAATTAGTAAAGGGAGGCCTCTAGGGCCTTTTAATTAGTAAAGGGAGGCCGCTAGGGGCACTTAATTAGTAAAGGGAGGCCGCTAGGGTCTTTTAATTAGTAAAAGGAGGCCCCTAGGGTCTTTTAATTAGTAAAGGGAGGCCGCTAGGGGCTCTTAATTAGTAAAGGGAGGCCGCTAGGGGCTTAATTAGTAAAGGGAGGCCGCTAGGGTCTTTTAATTAGTAAAGGGAAGCCCCTAGGGTCTTTTAATTAGTAAAGGGAGGCTGCTAGGGGCTCTTAATTAGTAAAGGGAGGCCGCTAGGGGCTCTTAATTAGCAAAGGGAGGCCGCTAGGGGCTCTTAATTAGTAAAGGGAGGCCGCTAGGGGCTCTTAATTAGTAAAGGGAGGCCGCTAGGGTCTTTTAATTAGTAAAGGGAGGCCGCTAGGGTCTTTTAATTAGTAAAGGGAGGCCGCTAGGGGCTCTTAATTAGTAAAGGGAGGCCGCTAGAGGTTTTTATTAGTAAAGGGAGGCCACTAGGGGTTTTTTATTAGTAAAGGGAGGCCTTTTATGACTGTTTTAGTGTCATTTTGTGCTATTTTGGTTGTTGGTGTGCCCCAGGATTTTCTAAGTATAAAAAGTGTGCCGCGGGTCAAAAAAGGTTGAAAATCACTGGTCTAGAGGGTGTAAAAGAATTGTAGAATCTGATACTTTATCTGCTTTACTTGTATTGTATATTATATTTCTATATTATCTATACTATATTTCTATATTATCATATTATATATATTATTTCTATTTCTAAGAAACTTTTTACACTCGACCTTAAATAGATAAACATGAGTTTCATGTATAATTTAGCTCTTGGTGCCCGGCAAAGGAATGAATCTTTAAAGAATCTTATAGATATAATGAAAGACCCAAGTATAATTATCTACTCGAATAACAATCATTATTTGTTTCCATTGATTTTACATTTTAGCCAACTTAGCTATTGGATTTATATAGATGGCAATTTATCCTCTCGAAAGATTTCCCTTTCTAGTTACTACTCAAAACAAATGGAGCAAAAGTGTTGGCGCTACAGAAATCAATCGTATGTGTACAGTCAATAAATTTACTACTCTAATCTACCATTAAAGGTCAATTTTTCCAGGTTTTTTGACACCTAAATAAAGACTAAGATGGAAATTCTAGTCATGGCTCTGATTCATTAAGGATATCCGTAAATTGGAATTGTTTTCACAATAATGTTAGGGGGAGGTTAAATACCATTCTATGATAATACAATACCTGTAAAAACAACTAAATTTTATGGCGTACTTAACCTTCAGTTGTTTCAGAGCTGGGGTGTAGAAATTGTAGGATATCTCTGCACACAAACCCAGATAAGAATCTAACTTTATGTCTCATCAAAAAACATTAGCAGGACTATATAGAAAAATAAAGAGTAATATCAATCCGAATGAAGGTGAATAAAGCACTTACATTTTTTTAGATAAAATTGAAATACAGGCAGTCCCTGAGTTACGTACAAGATGGATTTTAAAAATGTTGGGTTGTCATAAGAACCAGGATTACCAATAAATCTTAACTACAGACACATTTAATAACAGTTATAGCTGTTTATTATAGCCTAGGACTAAAGTACAGTAAATTACCAATTACCAGAGGTCTGTTTGTAACTAGGGGTCGTCTGGACAAACTCCGGGATTTAACATTTAAAATTCTGTCGCACATAATGCACTTACATACACCGGGAAGAAGATGGTGAACTCTGGCGGACCTGAGCGGTGAACATGCAGGATATCAGGCGCACACTGTAAGTGAATCGCGGCAGCTGTGCGTTCTCGTCGGGGATCGCACCTCGGGCATCGCGCAGGGACAGGTAAGTAAATGATCCCCAATGTGTTGCTATAGAAAAATGAATTATGAAGATATTTCAGAGTAATGCTCAGATCAGAAAGGACTGGGGGCACGCCTGATATGTGAAGGCTACTATTCCCGACATCCGTAGTGATTCCCATCCCCAGTGACTGAGTTGCACTCTCTAGTGTTGTTGTTGCAATTGCCCACAGATGGGTGTCTTTACCCTTTATAAGATATATCCCTCATTTTCCGTACATTCCCTATCAAGTTTGAAGGCATCCATAAAAGGAATGTAGTTTTTTTCTCATCAGTTTTTATTGTAGATTGTTTTCATTTTATTATCTTACCATGATTATGGGGTCTATCACCTTGTCTGAGTTCTGTAAGCAGCACTAAATGATCCACTTTACAGCAGCCTCATAGTCTAAATCAGAAATATTCTGAAGGTAACTCATTGAGGTCTATGGGGAGTTCTCTAGAAATTCTCTATACTCCTAAAAGTAAAAAAAAAAACTCTCACCACAATATGTTATTTTTTCTATTTTATTTTATTCTTTTGCATTCCTATAGCTGACTATTATTGTACAAGCCATTCTCTAAGCCACAATGCTCTCTAAAGCTGAAGAAGCAACATTTTTGTGTCGTCCTCATCACCATTTTGACATGCCAAGCAATAAAAACAACTTGATGATGATATAGTAGCATACTTCTGGCTTCAAGGGATGCTTACATACAATTTAAAGCTGTATTACCTATTTGGTCAGCAAATCAGAAATAGATGTGCTGTATTGGCTATATAAATTCATAACAAACCCAAATATCACATATAGGTATAATATCAAGTTTGTAGGGTCCAACTCAGTGTCTATTGTTTTAATTTCCTACAATAAAATATATTTGTAAATATAGCACCCAATGAACCCAATGGAATACTTTCTTGACAAAATACATTGATGACCTGTTCATAGGGAAGACAATTAGGGGATCAGTGTGGATGTGAAATTTGGTTGCCTTACAAATAAGCTGTTTCACACTCACGATTGAATGAAGGAGAAGGCTCTTTCTACATGTTGGTGGTGGATGCAGCTCAACTGGGATGGCTAAAAAAGTTGAGAAATAGATTTTGCCCGTAGACAACCATCAGTATTTTCATTTTGGAGATTGGGTTTGACCCAAAAACCCAGAGCTCCACTTAACACATGTTTCATAGTTTCATAGTTTATACGGTTGAAAAAAGACACTTGTCCATCAAGTTCAACCAAGGAAGGGAAGGGAACGGATGAGGAAGGGATTCAGGGGAAATAATTCTATATAACATAATCATCAATGTTATTTAGGTGTAAAAAGGCATCTAGACCCTTCTTGAAGCTCTCCGCTGTCCCTGCTGTGACCAGCGCCTGAGGCAGGCTATTCCACAGATTGACAGTTCTCATAGTAAAAAAGCCCTGTCATCCCCGGTGATTAAACCTTGTTTTCTCCAAACGGAGACAGTGCCCCCTCGTCTTTTGATTTGATTTAATCTGAAACAACTTACCACCATATTTTTTGTATGGACCATTCATATATTTAAATAAATTAATCATGTCTCCTCGTAGTCGTCTCTTTTCCAGACTAAATAAAGTCTGTAATGAAGATATGGCTTTAAGGGACTCTATTAGCAACTTTAACTCCACTAAACTACTAGCCTCTTCAGGTAGGGTACGGAATGTCCTTTCTAGAATTCTCTCTTCTGTGTTATATTTCACCAATTTAACTAGAAAAAAATCACATCCAAAGTCATTTTTAAATAAACTGAGAAGAGATCATTTTAGAGGTTATAGGGTTAGCATCACTTCAGATGCCCCTATCATTGGCTCTATAGTATTTAAAACCATAATTATGATATCATATTAAATATATGATCTCATCTTTCAAATCAAATCATGCTCGTTGTCAAATTAACTACAGAATAGGAGACGCAGCCAATTAAAGACATTTGGAAATGTAAGCTGTAGATATAAATCCAACTCCTGTCTATGATTTCAACAAGGGTCAGGAAGTAAGAGTTCTCCTTATGGAGAGTTTGCCAAATAAGGCCTCCTTATAGGCGTGTGGAGACTTAAAGGGGTTGTCTGTGAGTTTCAAAATTTAGAAGTCAGGCTGGGGTGGGATTTAAAAAATAAATAAATGTGTACTTGCCTCCTCCGTCGCTCCTGATGTCCCGTGCTGTGGTCCAACTGATCCGTGCCCATATTTGTTTACAGAGGATTAGAAGTTTGAGTGGGAGCTTCCAGCTGGCAAAGGTGGCCAGCCACGCCCACCCGTCCCTTTTCCCAGCACTGTATCAAGTGCTGGAATATGGTGATGGGTGGGCATGCCTGACTAACTGGGCCGGCCAGAAGTTCCCTGAGCACAGCTTCCGTGCCCCTGTTTGTTTAAAGACCCTCGGAGAAGGGGAGTACACGTTAATTTTTTTAAGAAAAACCCACCCAAGCCCGACTCCTAATTCTTTGGAACTCTTGGAAAACCCCTTTAAAGTCATTAATGCTCCACTATGGAATTCTGGGAAATATTTAAATACATTTCCCAAGTTGGGAAATGGAAAACAATGCCTCTTTTTACCACCTTGAAAGGCAGCCCCCTTAACACCAAGCATGACATACAAGAAGTTCCTATGATTTCAACTGTCAGTATCTCCGGTTCTGTAGCCCACAGAGCCACAACCCTGATGTGATTGCAAAAATTAGATTCTTAGCTTTATTGTGATATGAGAATACCAATCATGTTTCTAGGTAATATAAAGCCCAAGATGTCAACATATGTGATGCTCACTCTGTAGCCTATAAAAATGATTCATCTCAGTAAAAAAAAAGTGACTCTTCTGAATATGAATTTGAAGGGAATTTTTTTCTAGGCAAACATGTAAATTTTATGATAGCTGGTATAATTTATCAGGAGGTATATGAGTAAGTAGGTAGATTGCAACAATATTTCAATGTAATGTACAATGATGAAGAACTCCAGAATCTAGATGAGTATCTAGCTGCCTATTGTTTTTATTTCAAATACAGGCTGTCCCCTACTTAAGCACACTCGACTTAAAGATGACCCCTATTTACAAATGGACCTCTAGTAATTGGTAATTTACTGTACTTGAGTCCTAGGCTACAATAAACAGCTATAACAGTAATTAAAGGTATCTGAAATTAAGCTTTATTGGTAATCCTGGTTCTTGTGACAATCCAACATTTTTAACATCCAATTGTCACAGAGACCAAAAAAATTTGTATGGAGTTACAATTACAAAATTTACAGATCCGACTTACATACAAATTCAATTTAAGAACAAACCTATAGAACCTATCTTGTACGTAACCCGGGGACTGCCTGTAACCTATTTACTCATGTAGATTCTAATAAACGTATTGAGGGTTGATATATACTGTAGAAAAATAAAGGGGCAGTGAGTTCTCTCAGAGCAGTAGGAGTTCAGTTTACCTTTTGAATTAAAGGACCCTATATCAAATGTTTACTTCCACGTTGGGAAATTGTACAATTAATGACTAGGTTACACAGTAGGTACAAGTAATTAGAGTGCTTGACTAAAAAGGTGGACATATTTGTACCTTGTTGTACCTGGGGGTATTTTTTGGACCCTTAACAATGATGGGAGGCAGGGGGAAACCTACACTCTCGACTGCCTGAAGTGAGCTATAGAACGGCGCCCTCTCTGTCTCATCCAATAGTAATGTATCAGGTTATTTTTTTATTAAGCAGGTTCTCCATGCAGTGTCTCATACCCTGATGACACCAGGTGTCACTAATTTAAAAAGCAGGTCCTGCTTTGTAGCAGATAACTGCACCCCCTATCTTTCTGCAGGTGGTGCTCCCTGAGGCAAGAGGCTCAACACGCCTCATAGCTGGTGCACTCCTGATTGGAGGTCAACAAGCCCTGTGTCTGATGTTGAGAGGTGGCAATGGATGGCAGAGGGAGCCTTTTACCTCTTAAACCACTAAGCTGCCATGGCCAAAGCTTAAACACAGCATCTTCAATCTGAGCAAATCAATGTTGGCCTGTAATAACTTGCTTATATATTTACAGTAGAAGCATCACTATAGAAATACTATATGACGGTCTCTGAGGTATTGATCCAAACATCTCTTCTCTACTCTCTAAGCTAAAGCCCAAGATTAGAGAAGAAGCTACGGTAATTGGGTCAACAACGTTTTACCGTATAGCCCATACCTCTAGCATATTTGTAATACAAACTAAAAACACCACATTTTAATATTATATGACGATGAAATGAAATATATAATCAGGCAGATGAAAGCAACCAGTTTCACAGAATATCAGATGAAATTGAATTTAAATCATCTGTATATGTGTATAATCAAAATACATTTCCTTGCCCTACAATAACTGATGGATCTTCATGACCTCCACTCGTAGTCAATGATGAATTGATTTAGATAAGTGTGTAAAGTAACTAATGATTATGGGTTAGGGGATAAGATATAGTGTTAGATCCGGTTTATCTTTTGAAAGTATTTAAAATCCATTTAACATAATTACAGTCAATTGCGCGGATATTTCAGAATAGAGAAGGTATCAGGTCACAACAGATGAACTGTGCAATCCTGCCACCTAATGGCTGTGTCCCATCTCAATATGCAAGTTTCAAAACCTGAATGTAACAGCAAGTATGGAAACAAAAATCATAAGAGGTCTGGAAGCAGGAGTTACATGGAGGGAAATGGGAGGGCAGGGGTAGAAGTCTCACTCAGGATCTAGTAGATTGAGAGATTGCAGCAACAACTTGGAGACAATGGATGGGGGGGGGGGGGTGAAAACAGATTGTGAAAAGTCTTGTACTGAAACATCAACTGAAATAAGGTGTCAACTTCTAACTGATCCTGACTAGCATTGGCCACCAACTACAAAAAGTGATTGGTTGCAGCAGTCACATGGTCCTTCATTTGCATATAATCAGTTTATTTGAAAGTCAAGACCATCTGGGGGCAAGGATGCACCAAAGTGGGAAGGACAGGGCAAGTGACTGACTTTTTCAATTGCTTGTCTGTAATTTTGATAAAGTAAATATTATTAAAAACATGACTGTCACGGTTCGTGAGGGTGAACCGTCTGAGAGTCTCTTTGGGAAGAGTCTGTGCTCCCTCTGGACCACCGAGGGGGATGGTATGGGACCCGCGGTGGCAGTCAAGGTAATAAATGCAGGAAACAGTCACAACCTGAGATGAAAGCACGAACGCAGAGGTGCTAGTACGGAGTGAAGAAAACGCTGGGCTGGGACCTTGGAAGGCACGGCAGAAACACAGGAAGGCAGGAGGTCACCTCTGGGATGGAACTCTGGACGGACACCAGGAGCACAGTCGTACGGGAATGGGGGCCACCAGACACGGACCACAGGATATGGACCACTGGACACGGACCACAGTATATGGACCACAGGACACGGACCACCGGACACGGACAACCAGACACGGACCGCGGGATACGGACACCGGACACGGACCACCAGACAAGGACCACAGGATACGGACCTCCGGACACGGACCAGGATACGCACAGAAACAGGACCTCGGGATACACACAGGAATGGGACCTTGCGATACACACAGAGGCTTTCACTTCAGTTGGGAAGACTTGAACATCCGGCAGGGAGTGAAGGAAGCTGCCGGGTTATATAGGAAACCCGGAAGTGACCAGCGCCAATGGGAGCACCCTGGCCCTTTAAGTTCAGAGAAGTCAGCGTGCACACCCTAGCAGGGGGGGCACGGCCTGGAGGCAGGAAACGTGCCGCTTGCACGACAGGACCCGGAGCACAGCCAGGAGCCAGGAGCCAGGAGAGGTAAATGCGGGCAGGGGGACGGGGGCAGACAGCCAGCTGGATCGTGGGAGCACCCGTTACAATGACCTTTAGGTCTTATGCATACATGCTGTAGACCAGACGTGCATCCAGCCAAGTATAAGAGAGAGGAGAGGTGAGCGCTCCTCACCCTTCCCCTCTCGATTGAAAGCCAAGCAGTTGGCACCAGAGTAACGCAAAATTTAGGATGTCTCCTATATTTTTCTGCACTCTGTCAGGCAGCATAAGCTCACTGGACCGTGACCAGGGACCAAAGACATCTATCAGGGTATTTTGATCCGGTCGCACAATTCCGATTGTATGAGGCCTAAAGGAGGAAATAAAATGCAATAGAATGTTTATAATGTATTTCTGATGGCATCTTTCTCAGTTAACAAGGTGAGGCTGAGGAGGCTGATTAACATTGATCTGTCTGTACACTGATCTATTTATTTATTTCTTCTAATTAATAACCACACTCAGTAGTCTCCTAGTTTACTAAGAGTTAACTTGCTGTGATGGACAGGAACAGCTTCTGTCTGCTTATATCTCATATCTTCTGATGGCTTGGCTTGTCTTTCTGGTTTTTTTCCTATTGCCCAGGGTGGTTTCTAGTAAGTCTTGCAAGTTGAATTTTAGGGCTCACAGTCTGTGTCCATCTTTCTGTTCCCAGTCTGCCCCATGACACACAACCACACACATTTCTTCTTACATGAACACACAGGCGGAGATTTATCATCTGTTTTATATCTGCATTTTGGTGTCCAAAAGTCACAACATGGTTTTTGTGACTTTTCAATGTCAAATAGTTACACAGGGCATATGACACTACTCAGACATGAGATCACATGGTGACAAATGTATTCCTATCGCAGTGTGTAAGGTCCGCGCAAGGCTTTATTTAAAGGGAACCCGTCACCACTATTTTCACAAATACAGGTAGTGGCAGGTTCCTATAGAGCTCCAGTAACTATCTGACACCCTGCTTGTAGCTAAAAGTAGTTCCCCTCAGATCCCCATAAAATCAGAGTTATAATCTTTCCTGGTATCTATGCAGCTTTGGAGCAAGTCCACGGGGGCGTGGCCTAATGTCATGTGACCAGGGTGACATCATCAAAGGTCCTTGAGCTACTTAATATGAAAACTATACCCCATGTACATATCTGACCACATAAAACCATCACAGCAGCCTCCATGGACTTCTACTCCACTCCATGCAGGCTGCTGTGATTTCATGTGATAAAATATGCTGTGATTTCATGACATATATGCTTAGTGTACAGTTCCTAATGCTACAAAAGCTATAGGACCTGCGATGATGTCACCCTGGTCACATGACATTATAGCAGCATACAGAGATAGGCATGGGGAGGAGCTGCTGGATTCAGCCCGAGGAGGCCATGCCCACCTGGACTACATGTAGCCATGCTTAGTTACCAGATAAAACTATAAAGTTGAATATATGGGAATCTCAGGGGCACAATTTTTAGCTACAAGCAGGGTGTCAAATAGTTACTAGAGCTCTATAGGAACCTGTCACTACCTGTATTTGTGAAAATAATGGTGACGGGTTCCCTTTAAGAATTTTGCAAAGTTGCAAAAAAAATTGCATTGCCGCCCCAGTTCTCTGGACTCCAGCTCCACCCTAGTGTAGGAGAAGAAATAGAAAACCATACAGCACTCATTTATACTAATGCATTCTCATTCACACAATCATACATATACATGGCAAAGCACATACACACAGCTATGTCGTATTGCCATTGGGCAAGAATTTTTCGAGAAATTTATTCTTTTAATTTTTCAGAATACACATCATACAAACATGATTGAACACATGTTTCAACTTTAAAGGTGTTGGCCACTTTTGTAATGATTTTTGTAATGTGTGTGTAAGTGTGGGGGAGCAGGATATTAGGTAATTTACCACTATACTACTCTATTAATAGTCCTGCTTCCCATTCTTGATATGTACAGTGAAGCTTCATGTCTTTTACCTCATCAGCCAGACATTCCTGTCCATAAAATGGCCGCTGAGGGAAAGTCATGTGATCTTATCTGTCCATGAGCAATTGGCCTGCCAGGACCTTGATCTTATATTCATGGACAGTTAGTGATCACATGACCCTCCATCTGCCGCCATTTTATGGACAGGAATGTCTGGCTGATGAGGTAAAATACAGGAGGCTTCACTTTACATATCAAGAAAGCGGAGCAGAACTATTAATAGATGTATATTGGTAACTAACCTAATATCCTACCCCCTCCCACTTACACACACACATTACAAAAAACATGAGGTAAAGTCGCCAACACCATTAAGTTCTTTTACTTCTATACGCACACGTATGTCACGTTAAGCAAGACATGTTAACCGGTGCTACATCCATACATTCCTGTTTTATCTGACTCTACTCGCCTTCCATAGTCTATGAACAGAGAGGAGAGAACAGAGATGTCCTTCCTTCATGTTGGAATCTGAGGACATGTAATTCTGTTTTCTGTTATTGAAATTTTAGTTCTTGGAAAAGCAGTTTTTGGAAACCACGAGTCTGTAAGAGTCATTGGCAATGCAGTATCTAACAATGCTGTGAAAATTCTTTGTGTTCACGAAAGAAAAGATATTCTTCTATAGACGGTTTAAATTTACATTTTGACAGGAAAATTTTGTAACTCATACAAATTAAATCATCAACAGTTGTCTACTTCACACAAGTCAAAAGTTTTAACTTATAAAACTGCAGTCTTCTTCATGATGCTCCTTTCAAGAGAACCTGTCACCAGGTTTTACCCCACTGAACTACCACCCCCCTCAGGTAGGGTATAAAATGTCATTTATAGCATTCCCTCTTTTATGTGAAATCTCACCCATTTACCTATAAAATTACCCCCCAAGCAAATATGACTCTTTTCACCTATATTCAAGTTTAGTGGGGTAGTGCCAATTTAGAAGCGCCTATTTGTGGTCCTACAGTACCTAGAAACATGTTTATTATAGATACTGACTTGTAGTAATCCAGAGAATGTGAATAATGCTGTGGTACATCCAAGTTCAAAATAGAAAAAAACTTCCTTTATTCAAAAATCCAATTAAAATTTCATGGTGTAAATCATGACAACTTAGGTAGGACAAACAAGGCTACACGTTTCAGCTCAACAACCTGCCTACGTGGATGTGCCACAGCATCATTCATATCGGCTGAAGATATAGTTGAGACTGCTGAAGAACATCAGAATACACACATCCGCTACTGTAGAACATCTAAACACTCACTTTAGCAAAAAGTAACAAGTGAAGCAGCACTCCGTATGGATAAGGTGAAAAAATGTTTTATTCCACCATGGATAAGGATGCAACGTTTCGTCTTGCTCTATGAAGACATTATCAAGCATATGTCTTCATAGAGCAAGACGAAACGTTGCATCCTTATCCATGGTGGCATAAAAAAATTTTTCACCTTATCCATACGGAGTGCTGCTTCACTTGTTACTTTTTGCTACGACTAACGGGGTTTGTCGGACCCCCGACGAAGACCTGCACCCTCCCAGCTTGCACGGTCCCGCTCCACACTTTTCTTTTTCCTTTCAACACACTTTAGATGCTGCTGAACCTCCTTATACACACTTTAGCTGCTGCAGAAAATCACAGCGCGGTTGCTGCAGAACATTGCAAATTTACGTCATGGTGTATGGAGAAAGTTCAGCTCTCTCCATATACAGTGGGCATCAGCTCTATTACACAGCTGTCACCTACCTTTAACTGCCTGATCCCTGTTGGCACTGATCCCATGGGCGAAACCGACCACTGCACGTAACAGAGCTACCAGTGAGCTCCACCATCTATAATGACTCGTGACTTCATCGATTTTTATGGAATACGGCTCCTAGAACTGTCATGAGGCCTGAATTTTTATGCTCTGCTCTAATGAGCAGTATATACACAATGGGGCTTATTTACTAAGGGTCCCGTGGCCCCATTTTCGTTGGGATTAACGACTTTTCGGGGATTGCGATGGGGATTGTCTCGCATGCAATTGGATTTTGCCGCATCGGCACCGGGCTTTCACGCGATAGAAATCGGGGGGGGCGGGCCATCGGAAGATCCGATGTATTCAGACTAAGCACAGGATTTAACATTTAAATTTGTGTTGCAAGCCAAGCACTTACATGCACCAGGAAGAAGAAGGTGAACTCCGGCGGACCTGAGTGGGGAAGCGACACATGCAGGATACTGGGTACACGATCTTCTTGAATCACGACAGAGTGCATTCCGGCAGACATTTCGGATCGGGGATCACACAGGACTAGGTAAGTAAATGTGCCCCGATATATAAAAAGAAAACATATAGTTTAAAAAAAAAACTTGAAAAATAGAAAAACTATTGAAAATGGTAAAAGTTAAATCATGCTCCTTTCTCTGGAACACCTACAAAAATAAACAACTGAAAAATGTCCAAATGCCCAAATGTCCGTTTTTCCTCAATTGCAACACATTTTAAGAAAAAGGAATCAAAAGGCTGTATAGACCCAAAATGAACGTGTGATTTCTCCAGTCCCGTATTTCCTTGGCGAAAGTGACGTTTCCCAGTACACTGCATGGAATATTAAATGTCAATGCAAGCCCGTATACATAAGCAGAGAAATAAAAAGGTTTTGGCTTTTGGAAGGAGAGGAGTAAAAACTGAAACTAAAAAGGGCTGAATTCTGCACATATTAAAAATGCTGCAGATTTTCCACACAAGAATTGAATACCTATACCTATACTTAGGTATTATGCAGCATTGCACCGCTTGTCATTGTTGGTCTCAATACAGGTCACAGCTAGAGGCTCTAGTGGTGTTTTCAGTGCTGTAGTGGGTGCTCTAGTGGGTGCTCAGTGCTGTAGTGGGTGCTCTAGTGTGTGCTCAGTGCTGTAGTGGCTGCTCTAGTGGGTGCTCAGTGCTGTAGTGGGTGCTCTAGTGGGTGCTCAGTGCTGTAGTGGGTGCTCTAGTGTGTGCTCAGTGCTGTAGTGGGTTCTCTAGTGGGTGCTCAGTGCTCTAGTGGGTTCTCAGTGCTCTAGTGGGTGCTCAATGCTCTAGTGGGTGCTCAATGCTCTAGTGGGTGCTCAGTGCATTGTCACCACTGAGCCTCAGTACACCAGACCGTTGGTGACAGGCAGCAATGTGCTCGACCAGAGTTGGTGAAGGGGAATCCCGAAGTAAAAAGATATAGGGGGAGGAGTGCAAAATTATGAGAGAGGAGAAATGAGCTGCATCATATATTGTATGGATGGGGATTTAAATGTCTGTGTTACTTTCCTATACATGATACAGCCCAGTCACCGGTGATTCTCTGGGGACTCCATCCTGCACTTCTGAATATTTAAAGCAAATGGCCCCTTTGGGGATGGGGCCCTGTACAACTGCCAAGTTATCACCGCTCTAATGCCAGCCTTAGTTGTACCTGGTGGCCCACAGCTGTCTGCAAGCTGAAAAGTGCACATGTTGAACTGTGCCATTGCCGCATCCCCTGATCGTTGTAGCCTCTCTGGTGCTGGTGACTGCTGGTGTTAACCACTGCTCTACACTTTAGGCATACATACAGGATATGCTCTGTAGGTTTGTTGGATCCGGTATTATTCGTAAGTGTTACTCCAGACAAAGTATATTTTTGCCCCTGAGACAATAGGTTTTTAAAAATTTTGGGTGGTTATGGGAGCAATGAAGTTCATTGCACACAACTTTGATTACTCTCATGTTGACCATTGAAATCTGGTGCTGAATTTCTGTGAATTACCACAGTAGAATCACAACGAGTAGTCAGGTGCATCTGTAAATAGGAGTCATGTGTTAGTCGGGTGTTCTTAAGTTGGGGACTGCCAGTGTATTGTTATTAGCTTTTAAAGGACATCTACCTCCAGGATGAAGGGTTGTAAACCAAGTACACTTACATGCTGGTGTGTGCTACCTCTGCTTTTCTTTAAGCTTCTTATGCCCTGAAGATAAAAGGCTTTGAAAATTATAAAAATGAGCCTGAAGGGCTCCAGGCTTTAAAAAAGAAAAGGGGCATAAGCGTCTAAAAGAAATGCAGATCCTCCAGAGGGGGCACACACCAGTATGTCAGTATGCTTGGTTTACAGTCCTGGTGGTATATGTCCTTTAAAGCCTAAGATGGATCCATGAAAATTTACCTTAAATAGTCAGATAGGTGGGGATAATTTTTATGCCAATATTGAAGAAGCCAATCTCACATGACATTTGTCTTTTTTTGTCTTGTAGTGTCTGGCATTTAAGCTGCTGTTCCCGCGCATGCCACAATTTTTGATAGGGTCGTCACTCCCGATGACTCCACAATGGCCGCAGCAATTTAGATGCTGCTGGTGACTTTGCTCATGATCGTGCTAGCACTAGTATGAACGCAAACTTTGTGATTTGGGTCAGCTTAACACTACTCTACATCGCCCCCTATATGACAAAAAAAATTTGGAGTACATAGCAGTTGTCCACTCGAGCAATAATTAATATCTTCACCATGCCTTGTACTATTATATAAGCCTGTTCTATTATAAGTGCCTACATCCTCCTCGAAAATAAAGCTTTTCTGTATTCCCAGTGTTTTGCTCTCACTAATTGAATCTCCAATGGTTTGCCCAGCAGGGGAGCCGACTCACAACTCCCATTTAATTAACTTTTCCTTTTTCTTTAACTTCAAATGATTGTATTTTAAGTTGGAAATAAATTACCGTGGTCCCTGCCATTGTGATATTCAATTATAGTTGTGTAAATGCTGGATCCAAAGTGTCTCCGGAACTCATCTCTTTGGGGTAAATGAATATTCCGATATCGGTGCCGAATGATGTAAAACAAGCTGTAATAGCTAATTGCTATTGAATTCTGCCATATTTAATCATTGGAAGCGCCATTGATAACATTACTTATTCTTTGTGTGGAATCCATTTGTGTCAGTTCATTATGCTGGACATAATTGAGGATAAGGAAGCGATCAGGCACAGAAAGTGGGGATCAGGCACAGGAAGAATTACTAGTGCGAACTAAGAATTAATTGCCTGATTATTGTGCCTGTCTAATGTATAGCCATGAACAATCCAGAATACCTGAAAACACAGGTTGTAAAGTACTGCAGATGAGCACTTGTATATTATGCCTATTGATTTCCAATATATATAAAAAATGTTGCGTTTTTATGGTCTAGATCAGTGGTGGCAAACATATGGCACAGTATCCGACGTGGCACTCAGAGACATCTCTTTGGGCATCCAGCCGTCAAGGCTTTTGCCAGACTGATTGGGTAACTCAAGGCCTCCTCCTGCAGTCCTGGATAGACCAAGATGTGCTGCATTCAGCATTATTTTAAAGCAATACTTCCTGACCAATCAGGAGAATACAGTACTGGTTAATCATTGGAGCACCCGCCCCTGTAATTCTTCCTGGTTATGGGGATCCTCAAGGGAAACTACAATGATAATCTAAATCCTCAAGTCCTCAAGTTGTGGCAGGGAAAGGAACCAAAAGTTGCTGATTAAATTGCCATGTCGGCACTTTGTGATAAATAAGTGGGTTTTCGGTTGTAAAAGGTTCACCATCATTGGTCTAGGTTAAGGATGGGGATATTGTAGGAACAAATATCAAAATGGTGCCACATTCCAAATGAGATCTTAAAACTTCATATACCAATCCTCAATATAATAAGGTAATTCTTAAAATATCCTGTAGTAAGGTACATCAACAATTTACCAGGCTGCGTCCTGCGTCAGGCAATGCTATCCTCCTGCATAGCACTGCACTGGTTAAGTACATGTCACAGCTTGTCGTACAGTCATACCTCAAGTCTTGTTGGTGCTCATGCTGCCCCTGCCCCCCACTTACCATATAATCATGCAATAATTACAGTAAACAAATACATATTAGGCTACATTCACACTAACGTATGGGGGGCGTATATACGGCCGACGTATATACGGCCGATATACGTCCCCCATAGGCAGCAATGAGCGCACGGCACCCTACGGGAGCGGTACGGTACAGCACACGTGCGGCACCGTACCGTTCCGTACCCGGGAAAAAGATAGGACCTGTCCTGTCTTTTCCCGTAATACGGCGCCGTGCGCCATAGGTTGCTATGGAGAGGGGCGGGGGTGAGCTGAGCTCACCTCCTCCTCCTCTCCCCGTACACTGCCGTTGCCCTCTACGGTACGGTACGGGCGGGCAACAGCAGTGCGAATATAGCCTTAATGTTCCACTTCGGGTTCTTTATTATTACTGTTTTCTTGTGTGGGGAACTGCATTAACATTTGCATTTGGAGAACTGTGTTCATGTTCATTGTTTTGCCTGGCATCTATATTGTCTACAGGCTATATTTTATAACTTCTTGGGTTATATTTTTGAATTTATTGTGGTAGATTGCGATGTTTCATATGGAATCATTTGAAGTTTAATAAACCCCCATTTGGAGTAAGATCAGGTTTAGGACCCTCCTTTTTAGTTCAAGTCCAGCCATACTGCAGCCCTTCACTCTTTAAATAAGCATGTCAGCTCCCTTCATGTATGTGAATACATCAGAATATACTGTGATCATTTCTAAAATGTACATAGCCCTAAGTAGAACCAGTATCTTCCACTATATGGTCACTGTATGGGGGTAGTATTGGTATACAGGGATGGGGGCCATCTCCCTATGCTGAACACAGTGAAAATTCCTCGGGTACCTCAATAACTATTACAGAATAGGAGGATATGTATTAAATTCTTTTTCATTTCACAGGTTCTGTTTAATGCGCTGTGGAAAAATGTCAGATTGTATCAGCAGATTGTCATAAAAGCTTGAAAGGATGAAGACGAGTAACAAAAGGTGATTCTATTTGCTAAATTAGACTTGTATCTTTATGAGCGTAACAATAAAAAATAGAACACAATGTACAAATATGAGCAACCGAAGAAGATTTCATTCTCTTAAGGATTTAGGTCTTTCAAGTAGTTCAATTTGATGGCAACGTGTAAAAATATTCTTAATATTTCTTTGTCAACAAGCACTTCTATCTGTATTGTGCCTTGTTAGTTACTATTTTGGTATGTATCCTCTATTTTTTTGATACAAAATGTTAAATCTCCTAATTTGTTTCACAGCCATGAATCCAAACAACACAATTCGTTCTGTTAAACCCTTAGCTCTTATACTTTACTTATATATTAATAATAATTTAAATAATACTAAAATAGTATTTTTTTTCCTGGATACCTGGAGTAAGGATAGTTTGATACTCTACTCCATGTAGTAAAAATATTCAGGTACAGGCAGTCCCCAGGCAGGGGTGTACCAAGCCTGTCTGCTGCCTGAGGCGAGCCATAGAGAGACGCCCCCCCCCCCCGCCCATATATGTAAGATATCAGGGAGTGTCCGGACCAGATCCATCATATTGGTTTGGTGTAAAAATAAAGCAATGCAAAATACATACAGTGTGCCGCCATATAGTATAAAATGCATACAGCGTGCCGCCATATAGTATAAAATGCATACAGCGTGCCGCCATGTAGTATAAAATGCATACAGCGTGCCGCCATGTAGTATAAAATGCATACAGCGTGCCGCCATGTAGTATAAAATGCATACAGCGTGCCGCCATGTAGTATAAAATGCATACAGCGTACCCCCATGTAGTATAAAATGGATACAGCGTACCCCCATGTAGTATAAAATGGATACAGCGTGCCGCCATGTAGTATAAAATGCACACAGCGTACCCCCATGTAGTATAAAATGCATACAGCGTACCCCCATGTAGTATAAAATGCATACAGCATACCGCCATGTAGTATAAAATGGATACAGCATACCGCCATGTAGTATAAAATGCATACAGCATACCGCCATGTAGTATAAAATGCATACAGCGTGCCACCAAGTAGTATAAAATGCATACAGAGTACTGCCATGTAGTAAAAGCCCTGATAAATATCACAAATGCTGCATATACATACTGCATATATACACATAAACAAACAGTAGATACAGCATATACACACACAAAGATATATACACTTATACATATATACACATATACACACATATATTACATATATACAAAAAATAAAAATATTCATAAATACATATATACATATACACTTTTCCACTAGATACCAATACAACATGAAGTGTATCAAATAATACCTTTGAACCCTCTACCACCCACCCTCGACAAATATTTTCGCAGTTACACTTGTTAAGCCTTGATAAGTCGACAACCTTAACAAAGAAGTTAATAAAAAATAAAAAAAATAAAATAAAAAAACATATATTTACACATATTACATATTTATACACACCTGCAGCGGTGGTGGCACGGTGAGGGAACCAGTAGTGAGAAGGTCGAGAGCCGAGAGCAGCGGAGGGAGCAGGAAGGGAGCCTGGAGCTTGAGGGGGGTAGCAGGGAGCCGAGAGCCTGGAGGGGGGGGGGGGGCAGGGGACGTTAGCGCCGGGTAGTTCGAGAGTCAAGATCCGGTAGCCGGGGGGGGGGCGTCGGAGGGAGCGAAGAGCCGGGAGCGGGGGGACGGAGGGAGCGAAGAGCCGGGAGCGGGGGGACGGAGGGAGCGGAGAGCCGGGAGCGGGGGGAGCAGAGAGCCGGGAGCGGGGGACGGAGGGAGCGGAGAGCCATGAGCGGGGGGAGCAGAGAGCCGGGAGTGGTGGGACGGAGGGAGCGGAGAGCCAGAAACGGGGGGAGCAGAGAGCCGGGAGCGGGTGGACGGAGGGAGCGTAGAGCCGGGAGCGGGGGGCGGAGGGAGCAGGAAGGGAGCCTGGAGCTTCAGCGTGTGTAGGGGGAGCGGGGAGCCGAGAGCCTGAAGGGGGGAATGTTAGTGGAGCGGGGTTGAGACGGGAGTGGAAGGGGAGCCGGAAGCCGAGGTGTGGGCGAGAGCGATATTATGCGGGAGCATGGTGCCAGACAGAGCACTGGAAAGTGGTGAAGGCCGGCAGGGGGGAGGAAGCTCGGTGCTGGCGGCGTCTGGGGGCGGGCGCAAGGTGTCGGGGGGCGGGTGCAGGGTGCTGGCAGCGTCGGGGAGAAAGGTGCCAGACGGAGGGCTGCTACGAGGTCCCGTCCCGTGTGGGAGCTCAGTGCCGGACGGTGCCGCCCCCTCGTTGAGCAGGAGGCGCGCCGCCTGAGGCGAGATGCTCAACTCGCCTCATGGCAGGTGCGCCCCTGTCCCCAGGTTACCTACAAGATAGGTTTGTTCTTAATTTGAATTTGTATGTAAGTTGGAATGGTATATTTTATAATTGTAACCCCAGCCAAATTTTTTTTGGTCTCTGAGACAATTGGATTTTAAAAATGTTGGGTTGTCATAAGAACCAGGATTACCAATGAAGCTTAATAGCAGACGCCTTTGATAACTCTTATAGCTATTTATTGTAGCCTAAGGATAAAGTACAGGAAATTACCAACATCCAGTGGGCCGTTTGTAACTAGGGATCGTCTGTAAGTCGGGTGTACTTAAGTAGGGGACATCTGTATATGCTTCTTAACAGAGAACCTGGGTTTTGTTCAACCAGGCAAATGTTCAAGCCATGGAACTTCCTTTTTTTCCCTAGTGTTTTAATGAAAATGAGTGGAGAGTTGCATATGGCTGGGAAAATATACAATAACTTTAAATGCTTCCAAACTCCAACTCAGAATTGTCAAGTTACAACTGCCTAAAATAACCCTAATAGAGACAACCTTCCCACTACCTGGGCAAAACTCAAATAACATACAAGTGTGGCAGCTCAAAACCTTTGACATTATCAAGTGAGGGGGTGCTACAGACACAGAAACTTGAAATTTTGGAGTGCCTTCAGCCCTTAACCAAGCGCCGGAGAATAACATTAGTTTTACTAGGGTTATGCATAAGCAAAACTAACCAGAGCTATTGAACCCTTACAACAACACTGGGATACAGGCCTCACCCATCTGTATGTCAGAGAAGTACAGCAGATCTTAGCCATGGAGTCAATAAAGTGAGTCCGACAGCCAACCTCTTTATGCAAGACAAAAAATGTGGGTGTGCGCTCCACTGGTGGGGATTCTACATTACATCAGAGCCACTGATTATAATTAATAAAATAAAAATATAAATATATATAAAATATTTCAATCTTAATAACATTCTTTAGACACAGCTCTAGATAGTTGTACACTATGCGCAAAAGTTGTACACTTTGCGCAAAATGGCACTGGTGCCAGGCCGTGGCATGGTGTCCTCTCCACACTGACCCAATAAAGGATATTTGCATCTCAATCATTTTTTGGTGAGTGCCACTACTTTTCTCTGGAGAATTGCATATATGGACTGTCAAATTTAGTTATGCACCTCTAAAGATTGACATTTTTGACACAGCTTACTGAGACCTCGTTCCACTAGGCTGTTGGATTTGGGATGATAACCCCTGTATACCACTGGTAGTGCCGATCCGTTGGATCTCCTTTGCACACATGTATATTTTATAAAACATCACCTCACCAGGTGTTTGAGAAAATACAATAGTATCCAGCGAAAATCATCAATGCCCCAAGAGAAAGGTCGTCTTTTTCAACTACCTAGAGCAATGTATGTTTGAAGTTGGTCATTGAGACCAAGCCATTACATAAATTATTGCAACAGCGTTTAGATTGCTCCAACTCAAAGTGTGATAAATGTTTACTAGCAACTTTAGTTTTCCATGAGCGCAAAGTATTCCTTCGAAGTGGGTGGTTCCCTCTCATGCACCGAAGACTTCCAAGGAGTGACATGTATTCTTTGTTGTAACTGGTCAAAGGCTGGATGAAAGAATTGAACAATCATCATGCTAGAAACCCCATGTCCAACACTCATTCACCCATACCGAGTTTCACATTTTAGCACAAAAACACTGTAGACGCATAAACTGGGGCCTCATAGGATGTTCTGGACCTTTATTCCTCACCATTCCAAAGACTATGGGGCTCATTTACAAAGGGTCCCACGGACCGCACTTTTGTCGGATATTCCGATGTCTTTAGATTTGCGTTGCTGTGACAGGAACTTAGAAGGGGATTTTGGCGCACACGATCAGATTTTAAAGCAGCGGAGCCAGCTTTCATGTAATACAAATCGGGGGGTGGGAAGTCGAACGATCCGACTGATTCGGACAAATCGCGGGATTGTGTCGCAAGACATGTTCTTACATACAACAAGAGGAATATGGTGAACTCTGGCAGACCTGATCGGGGAAGAGACACATTCAGGAAATCGGGTGCGAACTCCTCCGGACCGGGTAAGTAATTGCGCCCCTATGTGTTAATGACTTTGCATAAGGGTTAAACTGAGTATTTCACTACCTCAAAGTAAATTGCTAAACCTCGTCTGGTTTCTGTTGCTTTATTTGTACCAGTTGATATTAATATAGCATATCCCTGCTAGCTCTTTGAACATTTGAGGAGAACCATCTGTGAAACAAGAATTTAAGATTTCAACAAGAGGTTCCACCAATCAATAATTGGCGTCTTCATAGCAATTATAGTCTCCATGTTTGTTTCCTTCCTGTTTACATCTTATTCATCACATGAGGTGAGGAAGGGGTCTAGGTGGAAATCTAGGTTAGCCATTATGTCAGAAATAATGATTGGTCTGATAATTAAAGTAATGCTGTTGCAAGAAGACTGCTTGAAATTGACTTCTTCCTTAACAAGTGGATGTGTCATTATCCTAGGAGCAAACATTATTTATTTAGAAGCGAATACAAAATGTTAATTTTCCTCCACAATTTGATTAATATCTTGGATTCTCAGGGTTTCTTCACACCTTCTTGACCATTTGGTGCTTTTATTTACTACATAATAATTGATAAAGGTCAACAAGGAAGTTTATGTATCCCATTGTATGTAATCTTTTGCACATATTTGGTACTCACCTTGGAAACTCAAACATAAAGGATTAGGAAATGATTTAGGGTATCGAGTCATTTGTGTGGCCTTAGGGCCGCCAGGCATAACAGGGTTTACCTATGGGAGTTTGGCAGGGTAAGGGTTAATGTAGATACAATTCTATAAGAGGAACTGCTAAGTTGAAGAAGCACAAGACTTGAAGTCCACCCATCCTAATAGTATTTCACTTTGAGATAAAGATAGGTTATTTGATCAGATATCAGAATTGGATGGAAAGCATGGGTGGCCATGCATAGGAGGAACATGGGCTTCCAAAAGCTGATGGGGTGTAAAACCTGTGTTGACAATGATCGTCTGGATTACCCAAATTTTGGTATGTGATAGTGTTTTTGGATTCTGTCCTGGTAAAAATAAAGGGAATCTATCCTCCCAAGCTGTATAAGAGGTAATCCTACCTCTGTATATGTAGCTAGTAACAGTGGGAGTGTGAAAAGTGAAGGTCTAAATTCTTACTGATGTTCCCCTTCATCCTGTAAGGCCTTTTGTACGCAAATGTTTTTGTGGGCCATGTGCCAGCCATGTCCCCATGTATTTCAATTGGCTCATATCCACGCCCATGGATATCATGGCTCCATACAGTAGCCAACTTCCCGAGCTGCAAATTATAGAGTAGGACCTATTCCCGCCCAAGTTTGCAGCTGGAGCCATTTTTTTCCATTGTCATTGCTGTGTGAGCACCACTGATATGCCGAAGACATCAGGAAGACATAACAAAGAATTATGGACCCTTGATGACGGCCCGCAAACAGAACACATTCATATGCATGTCTCCGAGCACTATTCACCCTCTCAGTTAATACCTTTTTGGTTGATTAGGTGTTGATATTGACGTAGTCACCCTATGTGGTTGCATATTATTTCGGCTTATTCCATGTATTCTTCAGCCATAATTACGATTTTAATACCCTGCACATTGATTCCCTGTTTAGCAGCCAGTTAATAGGACGTAGTTTATAGAAGAAGCATGCTGGGAGCTCCAGCCCACCATGCATGGATCACTGGCCAGAGAAATAATTAGCTGTCAGGGATACTGGAGCTGTAGTGAGCTTCATATCTGATGTTGGGTATGTTTTTGTTATGCACAACATGTATAATCCGACAGGTTCATTAAAGACCAAAGTTGCTCATTATTCATGCAATGTTATAGGATCAAAAAATGTCTTTGCATGTAGCACAAATAAAATTGCTACTTCATTTTCTTTAGTGTTATTGTTAACAAATGACTTAGATCTTCTTAGATCTTCCTGTTACAGTTCCTATAGACAGGACACTAAGCATAACTTGTTTTACTCCTTCTGCTCTATAATATACTGCCTGCAGATAAGACACTATGTAGAATCTGCTCAGCTCCTCCTCTATAACATACTGCCTGCAGATAAGACACTATGTAGAATCTGCTCAGCTCCTCCTCTATAACATGCTGCCTGCAGATAAGACACTTTGGCTCATTTACTAAGAGTCCGCGGAGCGCATTTTCATCAGGTTTCCGGACGATCTCCGTATTCTGCGGCGAATTGCCCCGGGACTATGGCGCATGCGATTGGATTTTGGCGCATCGGCGCCGTATTGCACGCAACAGAAACTGGCGGGGGTGTAACCGTCGGACAACCTGACGGATTTGGACAACGGATTTAACATTTAGAATTGTGCCGCAAAACACGCACTTACAAGCACCGGGAAGAAGCAGGTGAACTCCAGCGGACCTCGGCGCAGAAGCTACAGATGCAGGAACCTGAGCGCACGATCTTAGTGAATCACGGCAGACCCGAATCCTCGCCGGACAATGTACCACAAGATCACGACAGGACCAGGTAAGTAAATTTGCCCCACTATGTACAATTTGTCCAGCTCCTCCTGCTCTATAACATGCTGCCTGCAGATTGCACATTATGTACAATCTGCTCAGTTACTCATGCTCTATAATATGCTGACTGTTAATAGGACACAATGTATAATCTTCTCAGCTCCTCCTGCTCTATAACATGCTGCCTGCAGATAGGACCCTATGTACAATCTACTCTGCTCCTCCTACTCTATAATACACTGCCTGCAGTTCAGTTGCAAGATCTCTATTAAAGACCCCCTAGTATAGGGGCAGGGAACCTATGGCTCGGGAGCCAGATGTGGCTCTTTTGTTGGCTGCATCTGGCTCTCAGACAGATCTTTAATAAATAGTGATGGCCGCTGTGTGTGTCATGACTGATCACTGGACACAGGCAGCGATGTTACTGCTTCCTATGTCCTTTGAGCGACCCAGGTGCCATCGCCACCATCATCTAAGCCTGGGTCACAGAGAAGAGCGTGGGAGCAATGAGGAGCTGGCTGCAGGGAGCACTGGTAAATTTATATTTTTTTTTTTGCTGTGGCTACCTATCTACTGGGGAGCATGTGCAGTGGCTACCTATCTACTGAGGGGCATGTGTTGTGGTTACCTATCTACTGGGAGTATGTGCTGTGGCTACCTTTGCACTTGGAGTGTATGCTGTGGCTACCTATCTACTGGGGGCATGTACTGAGGCTACCTATCTACTGGGGGCATGTGCTCTGGCTACTTATCTCCTGGAAGTATGTGCTGGGGATACTTTTATACTGGGAGGCATGTGCTGTGACTACCTATCTCCTGGAAAGCATGTGCTGTGGTTACCTATATACTGGAAAGCATGTGCTGTGGCTAACTATATCCTGGGGGGCATGTTCTGTGGCTACTTATATACTGGGGGGCATGTGCTGTGGCTACCTATATACTGGGGGCTATGTGCTGTGGCTACCTATCTACTGGAGGGCATGTGCTGTGGCAAGTTATGTACTGGGGAGTATGTGCTGTAGCTACCTATCTACTGGGAGGCATGTGGTCAGTGTCAGGATTTGGAGTAGTGAACCCCCTGGCCCACCACGAACAATGATGTAAGCCAACAACTGGGACCGGAATTTAAGTGGAACCCGCTCTTCACCAGAGCCCGCCGCAAAGCAGGATGATCTTGCTGCAGCGTGGTACCACCAGGTCCCTGGCCCTTTAAATCTGCAAGTGTCAGCACGCGCGCACTGGCCAGCCAGGATGGGAGCAGGATTGTGGAGAGGTGAGTGAGCTCGGAAAGGGGCGCTGCCACAGAGAGGGGCATGGGTGTGCTTGCGATCCGGGACATAGATCGCAGGGACACCGTTGACACTGGCACTACCTATCTACTAGGGGGCATGTGCATATTGTACGGCATTTTAAAATATGTGGAGTTCATGGCTCTCTCAGCCAAAAAGGTTCCTGACCCCTGCCCTAGTACCAAAGCTGCACAATTCACACAACAATGATGTCCTCAGTATTTAGGAGAAAGTGAGAAATACTTTTCGTCTACTCTATAACCTTGGTATAAATATACATTTCTGCCCACTCTGTTCCGTACAATTACACTTATACCCAGTGTAATTACTTTAAACGCCAGGGATGGACACTGATAAGGACATCACAGCTAATTATATGCCATATACTAGAGCTCATATCTTTCATTATTCTTCCCCTTCTCTCCGAACACTATAGCTATTGTAGCAGACACCATGCCGCACAGGCAATGGGCGAGATCCCTAAAAGTCTTCTTTCCTGCAATTTCACTCTAAAATCTCTTAATTCCGATCATTAAAAGTCACCTCCATTTCCTATTGCTCTCAGTAAACAGCCCGTTACAGGATTTTTTTAAACTTCCCTTTATTTTTAGTTCTTAGTGACAATGAGAAAGGAAAAACAAAGTTTTATCATTAAAACTCTTAATTATTTCTGCTTCATAGTCTTGGTGGAAAGTCAACTTTTCAGCTTTCCCATAAGACTGCGGCATCAGCTAATGAAGGCGTAAATCGGTATCACGCTGCCATGAGAATATACACAAAGGAACTCATTTTAAAAGTAAAATTTAAATTTGCTGTACATTAAAAATGCTCATTAGTTTCTGGTGGAAATGTCTTTTTTTTATGTATTTAATTACCCTAATTTGTAAATGAATGGGATGGCACTTTGAACATAAATTTTCAAAAATGGGATGGGCATTAGGGATGTGAAAACATTTAATTTTACTTCATAAAAAATAAAGCATATTTAAGTTTTATGCACAATGCAGAGCATGGGGTAGATGTTAGTATTACCGAGTAAAGAAAATGTTACAGGCTAAAGGACCTTAGTAAACATAAACCTGATGACATGACATGAAGTGCTGGAAGGGAACCCGTCAAAAGGGACCTCATTTTCACTAAAGACAGGTTACAGAAGCCCATTACAGCTGCAGTGCACATATGTTGCTTTCTCTAAGCATTTGCATTACAATATAATTGTATGTTATAACTTACCTTGCACCTCAGTGTAGTCCCAGGGGTTGGGCTTTGGTTTGGATGCATTTAATAAAACAGCATGTGACTTGTCTGTGCTGCAGACTCCTCAGCTCTCAGCCCCCACCTTTGTGCTCCTGTACAGCTCCCTCCTCTTGCTTCTTCACAGAGCTCATAGTCTGGTGATCTGACATCAGAGAGAGAGGAGCTATACAGGAACACATAGTTGGGGGTTAGCACAGTCACATGCTGTTTTGTGAAATGCATCGAAACTAAAGCCCAACCCCTGGAACTACAAAGAGGATTATGTCAGGGTGCAAGGTAACTCATAACACACAATTATATTGTAATACAAATGCTTACAGAAAGCAGAAATGCATATTTGCAATTTGCAGCTATAATGGACTTTTGCAACCTGTCTTTAGTGAAAATGAGGTTCATGGTGACTGGTTCCTTTTAAAGGGAACCTTTCACCATATGTTTCACTGATACAGATAGTGGCTTACTGATACCCTCCTAAAAATTATTCCCCGCAGATTCCCATATATTGAACCTTATAATTTTAGCTGGCATCCAGGGATATCTATGTCGAGTTGAATCCAGCAACTCCTCTCTTTATTCAGCAGTAATGTCATGTGACCAGGGTCACATCATCACAGGTCCTTTAGCCTCCTAACATTACCAAACTGTACACCAAGCATATATCTCATGAAATCGCAGCATATCATATCACCTTAAAGAATGAAAGGAGAGGAGTCCCTGCAGGCATGCTGTGATTTTTTTATGTGGTCAGATATGTGCATGGGGTACATTTTGCTAATATTAAAAGTCTTAAGATGATGTCACCCTGGTCACAAGAGATTAGGCCACACCCCTGGACTCGCTCTAAAGATTTAATATGCAGGACTTAAATACATACTGTTTTTTAACATTGCAACCATGAAAAGGAACCATTTACGGATAAGGGAAATGCTTTTTAATTATACCATTTTATGAAGTATTTATTGTGGATTGTTAGTTAAAATGGCTTCCCTCTAAAGAGGACCTAAACCACCCACAGGTCCTTAAGGATCCTCTGTGCCCGCTGTTAAAAAAATAAACCTTAATACTTACCTCGGGATGGGTCTGATTAGTCACATTAGGCCCTCGCTGGTGCTCCACATATCTGCGGAGTAATTTAATGAAGCCGGAGCACTACATCCCAGCTTCATTGCTCAGGTGCGAACCCATATGCAGCATGTGGTAAAGCCTGTAAGATAATGGTGCAATATTTTTTTTTGTTTTCTCTAAAATTCATTGCATTTGGAATTTTTTTCTATCCATACCCCACTGCCGGACCTCCACCAATCACAATAGCACTCCTAGCAATCCAGAAGTGGGTTACATTCTTACTCAACAATATGTAAGTTAAGGAAATTGCTGAGCACAGCTGTCGGCTATCTCCGGCACTCACTTTGACAGTGAATGGGAGTTCCAAAGATAGTTTACTAAGCAGTATCCAACCCTTCCATATCATAGAATGGAGCATCAGGACACCTAATTGTCCTGTTGCTCAATCAGTCAGAACAGGACCGTCATGCTCAGTATTGTTGGGGGTACATTTCTTGTGAATGGTGTGGGTTCAAGTAGTCACTCTTTCATCAATCAGATTGTTATCCCTTAACCTGTGAAAATTTAGTACAAGGTCTTTAAGGGGTTAAAAACATAAAGTATATAATAAACAGAATTCCTGCTGTTGAACATCCCCTTTCTTGTCGTCTAAGAGGCATACAGTGAGTCTTCTTGTTAGGCATTGTAATGACCTATATGTTGTTTTTGCTACGATTTATTTATAAATTGGTTAAATTGTATGTATTATTTACAGGCAGGAAGACGCTGCCCGGCATTCAGGCTTGTAAACCGTTGCCAGGTGGTTTGATTGCAAAAGTCGTACTTCACCTCCGTTGTGTTTATTTTCATTTACAACAAATCGATGGAGAGATTATATATATTGCCTTAGTAGAGAGATAGCACAAGGCAGTCATGTTTTCTCCTCGCAAACACTGCAAAGTAAAAAAAATCAAAGTAAAAAAGGAACATAATAATACCACAAGCTGTGGCCTCAGGTTAGAGGTTTATCATACGACACACGGAATCCGATGACTTTTTGTTATATCTGCGGCTGAATCATTTTATCTATAGAAAACATGTCGGGGGGAGATTAGATTGGAGAGTCAACATTTTGCAAAACTAAAGTTGCAATCTTGTTTGCAAACAAGAAAAATGGAGAAAAATGGAGAAAGGGTTTTATGAAAAATCTCACAACTAGAGATGAATAAAACTTAATAAAATCATAAAAAAATTCCATAATAGCAAATTATTTGGCAATATTTTTCTATTTTTAAAAATTTCATATAAAAGTTTAAGTCAATCGTTTTTATGTTTTATCTTTTCTGCATAGGGAAGGCCAGGATTGTTGATCTCACAATATCCTTGCATTGTAACAGTCACACAGACAACTGAAGGTACCTGGGAGTACCCGGGAGGAAAGTCTCTATGGGGAAGAGTCCGGAGGGAGGAGTCTGTGGACCAGCGGACCCCCGCTGGAGATGGAGAGAGTACTAACCAGGACCCAAGCGGGCAGGAACGGAGAGGTCCTTGGAAGAGAGTTGGCGGCTAGGAGGCGTCTGGGAACGTTGGAACATGGAAGCCACCAGCAGTGCCTGGGAATGCTGGAGACAGGATTCACAGAGGCGTCTGGAAATGCTGGAGGAGCACAGGGAAAACGGAGGTGTCTGTAAACACTGAAAGACAGGAGCATCTGGAAACGTTGATGGGCAATCACTTTAACAGGAACCGCTGTGGGAAGCGAGGTGTGGAAACCTTGGAAGTTCCATTAGAATGCTGAAGATCCTTCCAGGAAGGAAGGGAGGTGCCGGATTATAAGGGTGAGGCCGGTTTAACCAGCACCAATCAGGAGGACAGTGGCCCTTTAAGGCTGAGAGAGACAGCACGCACACCCTCTAGGAGCGGGAGCATGTGGCCTAGTCGACTGGGAGGCATGCTTGTGGAGAGGTAAGTCAGGGCCAGGGACCGTAGCGCCACACCGTGGGGCATACACAATAGATGAAAATCAGTCAGATCTGTAGTGTCTCACCAATGATTCAACCAATGATCTACGTGTAGAACGCTTTCCCATTACTAATCTGTATTATTGGCTGTCTTCAACTCTCCTCCAATACCACATAATGTAAGAGATAAGGAGAAGTAGGTCAAACTTCAATTCCATCCATTGGTTTAGAGAAGATAACCTGCTGCAGAAGATTGATACAGTTTCTTTCTCTCTTCGACATAATGGGAGGCTATAGAGGATTTTCACAGATTAGCAAACCATGGCTAATGTTATAAACAATGTCCCGCAGTACCCGACCTTCCAACATGTTGTGTGTGATACTGTAGCTCTGCCCAATTTGCTCTTATGAAGCAGACCAGAGATACCCCTAGGCAGTTGTATGGCTGCTTCCGACAGAGTTCAGGAAATCATCACTATCATCTTCTATATTATATATCTGGCATGACAGCTGTGACAGGAGTTGTCTGCAGATAGGACACTGTTTACAATCTGCTCAGCTTCTCCTGCTCTATAATATGCTGCCTGAAGAAAGGATACTATGTACAATTTGCACAGCTCCTTCTGCTCTATAACATGCTGCCTGTAGGTAGGACAATATAAGCAATTTGCACAGCTCATCCTGCTCTATAACATGTTGTCTGCATATAGGATACTATGGGCTTATTTACTAAGGGTCCCGCGGCCGCATTTCCGTCAGGTTTTCCAACGTTTTCAGGGATCGCGCCACTGGGACAAGTATTTAGTAGACAAATCAGGGGGGCGTGCCGTTGGACGATCCGACGGATTCGGACAAACTGCAGGATTTAAGCTAAAAATTGTGTCGCAAGCCCAAGCACTTACATGCACCAGGAAGAAGATGGTGAACCCTGGCCAATCTGAGCGGGGAAGCGACACATGCAGGATATCGGGAGCACGATCTTCTTGAACCGCGGCACAGTGCATTGTCGTCGAACAATGCACTTTTGGGATCTCCTCCAGACTAGGTAAGTTAATGTACCCCATGTACCAGCTGCTCAGCTCCTCCTGCTATGTGGTATGGTGCCTTCAGATAGGACACTATGTGCAATCTGCTCAGCTCCCCCTGCTCTATAACATGCTGCCTGCAGATAGGACATTATGGGGCACATTTACTTACCTGGTCTTGCGCATTCCCCGATCCGCAGTGTCTGACGATAATGCACTGCGCAGCGATTCACTTACATTGTGCGCCTGATATCCTGCATGTGTCGCTCCCCGCTCAGGTCTGCCAGAGTTCATCTTCTTCTTCCCGATGTATGTAATTGCTTTGTCTTGTGATATCATTTTTAACTTAAAGGGGTATGCCGGGAATATGAACGTCTGACACAAAACCCATGATGATATAAATAAATGAATAATAAAATTCAATATCATTAGTCACAAAATGGAGCTTAAATAGTTTGCTCCTATGCTCTGCTCCCAGTGATGATGAAGCAGACTTTCTTGCTCCATAGTAATAATGATATGTAACTGCCATCACTGCACATTACATCACTGAGATGATGTCTCACACCGGCCATACTGGATGCAATGCAAACAACCGCCTACAGCCAAACATAGTGCTGATCACATGACCTGCCCAGGCAGGTGCAGGACATGTGATGTGGACATGTGACCAGCGGCCATCTTCTGTCCTGTGTCAGCTCCGGAAATCAACAGACTTATTAAAGGGCCAGTAGCATTCTCCATTATATATTATATATTATAATTTGAGTACCCATTTGTATATGAATTATGCTTATTCCTGGAATACCCCTTTAAATCCTGCGCTCTGACCGAATCATTCGGATTGTCCAATGGGCCGCCCCCCCGATTTCTGTCGCATGAAAGCCGGCGCCGATATGCCAAAATCCGATCGCGTGCGATCCCCGAAAATGTCAGAATATCTGATGGAAATCCGGCTGCGCGATCCTTAGTAAATAAGCCCCTATCTACGATTTGCACAGCTCATTTTGCTCTATAACATGCTGTCTGCAGATAGGACACTGTACTGTAGTGATTTTTGGACATATTCTTGGATTTTTGTTTCTTAGCACAAGGGAGATTGTCATGATGTTCTAAAAGTAATTTATTTTGCCTACCATAAAAAAGAAGCTTTTAAACTAACTTAATTTCCCTGAAAACCATAAATGAAGTCATCCACACAGAGACGCCAGGTTTACTAATGTGTGAAAAGCAATTTCTAGATTCTCTACAACAATAAACAATACAAGGCACATAAAGGGAATGAGCGCAGTGTACAGAATCCTAATTGGTGTCACAACTGTTTTCAGAAAGCTGCAGTGGAAAATATTTTTTGAGATTATAAAACCAAATGTTCAACAAATGTTTTCATTGCATGTTATACATCTCAGAAGTGTCCCATATGGCAGTATATTATAAATACTAGTAGTGATCCTGGAGCCGTGCAGACTGCTGCCTGGCACTGAGGAGTCATTTGCACCAGATTCAGCATCATCAACTTCTGTTCATTGTTTATTGTCGTCCTGCAATGTGCATTTATATGTAGAAGTTATTTGTAGCCTCAATCCAACCAAAAAACTTTCAATGATCTTCACTCATAGAGAGATGTCTTCCAGATTGGATGTTGGTACCTGACTTTAAGGCTATCAATGACTAGTTGGTAGTTATATGTAGAGATGAGCGGACCCGAAATTCGTTGCCCTCTTTCGGCTGCTCAGCCTAACATGGACATGTTGCTTGATTGGCTTAAGCTGCTTTATGCAACTAGCAACTAGTTATAGCTGAGATTGGCCAGGTGGACATCTGGTAGAACTCCATGCCTAGTTGCTAGGTGCCTAAAGCTGCCTGATTGACTGCTCTACAGCCCATCAAACTGCATGTCTGGATTATGTACTAAAAGTTTAGTCTAAGTATTTTTTGCAAGTAGTTGAATCCAGTTTGATTGTTATAAGGATATGATTGGTAGAAGTCCCAATACAATGGAGTCCTGTGTAATGGGGTCCTACTCTTACTATTTGAGAGAGCATCAGGTTGAGCATGTGTCCATCCACACTTTTCAATAATAATGGAGTTCCTGAAATTGCAGAGCTTGTTGTTCAGCTGTCCCTGCCAACCTCATAGTGTATGGAGGTGTCTGTGCTCAGCCATCTAGGAATGTTCAACCATTGAGAACCGGACCCCTTTTCTTCTGATTTGCATGGTCCTATGTTCTGATTTGCAGGGTGCTCTGTTCTGATTTGCAGGGTCCCCTGTTCTGATTTGCAGGGTGCTCTGTTCTGATTTGCAGGGTCTTTTCTTAATTGTTATCCCCCATCCTGTGGATACAATTAACTAGGTGCAACCCAATGGGGACCAACAGGTGGTCTTTCTCAGTAAGTGACATCTATATCAGTATTCACAGCCATACAGGGAAGGCTATGAATTACAGAGTAGGACTGCCTTTTCCAAACTCCTAAGCAAAATAAAATTAAAGCTACAATGCATTTTATCTACAATACCATATATATATATATATATATATATATATATATATATATATATATATATATATATACACACATTCTTTGCTCCTTTGGCTTCATAATCCGATGACCACAGATTGCATATTTTTACCAGACAACATGTTCTCCTTAAAGGACATCTATCACTAGGATGAATGATTGTAAACCAAGCACACAGTCATACTGGTGTGTGCCCCCGCTGGCAGGATCTGCTCTTCTTTGAGCTTCTTATGCCCTGGTTTTTTTTTAAATGAAAGGCTTTATAAATTATGAGAAAGAGCCTGAGGGGCGCAAGGCTCCATAGATTTCAAGGAGCCTGGAGTCCCTCAGGTTCATAATTTTTAAAGCTCTTTTTCTTAAAAACCAGGGCATAAGAAGCTCCCATAAGAAGAGCAGATCCTGTCAGAGGGGGCACACACCAGTATGTCAGTGTGCTTGGTTTACAATCATTGATCCTGGAGGTAGATGTCCTGTAATGAATATCTGAATATCTGATCCTTGTAACATCACTCCTATGTTTTTCTAGCATAGTACCATGACAGGATTTACTTCTATTACTTACATTGAAAAAAAATTAACAGTGCCCAATGATGATCTTTTAGTTTATGGTTTAAAACTACACTCACCGGCCACTTTATTAGGTACACCATGTTAGTAACGGGTTGGACCCCCTTTTGCCTTCAGAACTGCCTAAATTCTTTGTGGCCTAGATTCAACAAGGTGCTGGAAGCATTCCTCAGAGATTTTGGTCCATATTGACATGATGGCATCACACAGTTGCCGCAGATTTGTCGGCTGCACATCCATGATGCGAATCTCCCGTTCCACCACATCCCAAAGATGCTCTATTGGATTGAGATCTGGTGACTGTGGAGGCCATTTGAGTGCAGTGAACTCATTGTCATGTTCAAGAAACCAGTCTGAGATGATTCCAGCTTTATGACATGGCGCATTATCCTGCTGAAAGTAGCCATCAGATGTTGGGTACATTGTGGTCATAAAGGGATGGACATGGTCAGCAACAATACTCAGGTAGGCTGTGGCGTTGCAACGATGCTCAATTGGTACCAAGGGGCCCAAAGAGTGCCAAGAAAATATTCCCCACACCATGACACCACCACCACCAGCCTGGACCGTTGATACAAGGCAGGATGGATCTATGCTTTCATGTTGTTGACGACAAATTCTGACCCTACCATCCGAATGTCACAGGAGAAATCGAGACTCATCAGACCAGGCAACGTTTTTCCAATCTTCTACTGTCCAATTTCGATGAGCTTGTGCAAATTGTAGCCTCAGTTTCCTGTTCTTAGCTGAAAGGAGTGGCACCCGCTGTGGTCTTCTGTTGCTGTAGCCCATCTGCCTCAAAGTTCGACGTACTGTGCATTCAGAGATGCTCTTCTGCCTACCTTGGTTGTAACGGGTGGCGATTTGAGTCACTGTTGCCTTACTATCAGCTCGAACCAGTCTGCCCATTCTCCTCTGACCTCTGGCATCAACAAGGCATTTCCGCCCCCAGAACTGCGGCTCACTGGATGTTTTTCTTTTTCGGACCATTTTCTGTACACCCTAGAGATGTTTGTGCGTGAAAATCCCAGTAGATCAGCAGTTTCTGAAATACTCAGACCAGCCCTTCTGGCACCAACAACCATGCCACGTTCAAAGGCACTCAAATCACCTTTCTTCCCCATACTGATGCTCGGTTTGAACTGCAGGAGATTGTCTTGACCATGTCTACATGCCTAAATGCACTGAGTTGCCGCCATGTGATTGGCTGATTAGAAATTAAGTGTTAACGAGCAGTTGGACAGGTGTACCTAATAAAGTGGCCGGTGAGTGTATGTGCTACTGGATACAAAATCAGAATCAGATATTTCCATTGACAACTATTCTTCCAGTGTTACAAGTAACACCCAATAACTCAACTTCCTGGACCCTAGTTATAGACTAAATGCACACAACTGGATTGAGATGGGAGTAGCGAGTGCTCCATAGGAACCAGGAGGCCACGCCACTGTATGTCCGGCTGGGTTACAGTGAGGCATGGTGTGCTCACCACACTATCGCTGTGTATAATGTAAGTTTATGGCAGCTGTAAGCAGGCTGCCAAAATGTATGCCCATCTGCATGAGGCTTTAGAATGAGATGGGAGTGGACATCCACTGGGGTCCCAGGTTAGGCTTTGAGTTTGTGACTGTGGATAAAAAGTCCACAAGACAGTTGTAAGATACTCATTAAAATTGCTCCAGGACTTACCATATGACATATAACAGTGCTACTAACTACATGGTATGGGACTGTTATCTCATCCAGTCATCAGAGATCATCCTCTTCACCATTCTTGTGTATTCGAAGAGCCATGTAAGACCCAATAATGTGGATTACCTGTCATATCATGTGGATACAGGTGACAGCTGCATTTGTCATCCAGTTCCCAGAGGCATGCAGTTTAGCTTATAGCATCAGACAATGAACAGTTTGTACATGTTTTTTCTTCACTACTAGAAAACTGGTGCACTGGGAGCTGATGGCCTTATGTCACCAACTGCATCTTGTGTTCACCTGAAATAACATCAATATAGAACACTAGCACAACAATAGTATGTATCATCAGATTACTGGTATTCAAGGGGTTGTCCACTTATAAGAAAGTTTATCAGGGCAAGAGCAATACCCTAATAAGGTCACCCATATTGTAGGTATCCAGGTCCGAAGTCTGCCAGCAGCAGGAACCAGGACTGTCCCATGTACAGTGAGCACCCACCTCTTTGACCACCCTTCCCATACCAGTGGTTGGAGGGGTGTGCCAAGGACATCTGCTTGCCCTCCAATAGCCAGGGCCGGATTAAGGGTGGTTTTTGGAGGTATATAGCCTGCCAGCCCCCTGTAGTATGTAGCCTGCCAGCCCCCTATAGTACGTAGCCTGCTACCCCCCTGTAGTATGTAGCCTGCCAGACCCCTGTAGTATATAGTCTGCCAGACCCCTGTAGTATATAGCCTGCCAGACCCCTGTAGTATACAGCCACCAGCCCTCTGTAGAATTTAGCCTCCAGTCCCTTGTAGAAAATGGCCACAAAATAATAAACTTCATACTTACCTCGCCTTCCCTTCCAGTGATCCCACAACGCTGCAGGCTCTTACTCGCTCTTCAGCGAAGACACAGCTGCCATCAATGGGGGAGAACGCCAATGCACTGTTTTGGTGGCAGCATGTAGTGATCTGACGCTGACATTGTGACATTATCACTCGCCGCCAGCATCCCATCAAAGCCTGCTGCCGCCGAAACAGTGCATCGGCGATCTCCCCTAGAGAAGACAGCTGTGTCTCACTGACATCTGACAGCTGACATTCTAGACCCCTATGTGCGATCCGGGTGCCCACGGGCCACTGTGCTTTGCACACAGAGACAACTGAGTCGCTGACTGTCAGAAACTAGTGGGGGCCCCTTCAAAAGTGAAAGTGGTGGGGGCCCCGGGGCTCGAGCTCCAGGAGCCCCTCCTTTAATCCGGCCCTGCCAATAGCTAATATGGGAGTGGTATGGGTGGGGCTTGCATACCACACTAGAACTACCCTAATTATACTCAACTGTGATCTGATGAACATGTAATCTCTTGAAGGGGCTACACTTTTGTTTCACAACAATATTCAGCCTGGTGACATATGTAGATGCCCCATCCAGACCATATGGAGCAAAATCATTGTGGAGCAATGTTATTATGAACTGTAACAATTACAGAAGGAAGGAACTTTATCACTTTATCACCATAGAGCAGTGGCATTCTGATGATTAGTATAAGGAGACATGTGACAGGGTAGTTACATGTAAGGTGTTTGAGTGTTAAGAGGATAGCCCTTTCAGGTCATAGTTTTGCTATTCAAAACAGAAAAAGAGAGCTGCCTGGTCCAGAAATGTGTTGGCCAACCAGATACACATTTCCTTTAAATGTATCTATTGAACACTTCTTTCAAAGGCAGCTCTTCTAAAGATAACACATGGCTTTGGTACAGTATAGAATGTTTCTCCTGATAGGCTCTGAAATGGTGGAGAACTCTATAGGGCACAGTTACTTTAATTAAACCATCAACAGGGGTCTGAGCTGACATCGTCCTATTGATCACATCTCCTGATACGTCACCATTACATCTCCTTTAATCAGATATACTAGATTACACAATTTAACAATTCAAGGATATCCATTGCTGATCCTGCAGAATATGCACCTTGCCCCCTTTCTGTAGGTCTCATATGAGTCCTGAATTTATAAACGGCCCTTTTCCTTCCTTTACATTCTTATTATCTGCCATTGCCGCTTCTCCGGGAGACATCAATCATAATACATGAAAACTGTTTTTGTTCCTCTGTATTGCCATCTATTGTAGGTATAAAAATATCTCTCAGGTATAAGGTGGGCGGACTATGTGGGACAAACTGTTCTAACATCAGCTAATTGGGTCTGCAACTTTGCAACAAATTTCCCCCGAGTCTTCTACCTTTCACTTGTCTCTCTCCGTGAAATATGATTTCCCCTTAAACAAGCATGATAAGGAAAATGCAACGTGGTAAATTATATTTTTAGAATATTAAAAAAAAAACAATACAGTATATGAAATAAATTATCAATACTCACATATATTGTGCTGGAAGTGTAGCTACATTTATAGATTAGCATTTACAGATTATACTACAGTAAAAGCCCTGAAAACTTGATTTGCATTTCTAATTAACCATTTGTAGGGCTGCTAGAAAACTATAAATCACTAGTTCATTATTAGAGTATTCTGATGCCTCAGGTACTTCCAATTTTGACAATCTGTCAAGAATTTATTAATTCAGGATTTCAATATCAGTCTTAATTTGATGTGTATCAGAGTATGTCGCAAGCCTTATAAAAGGCATGTACTTTAATAAAGTCTGCTGCATATCACTACAGTTTTAATTTTCTAGCATAAATCATCGCAACTAATTATCTAACAGACATGATGGCCCAACTTCCTCAGCAATTTTTTAAGAAGAAAGTCCAGGGAGGGCTATTCTACTTTTCAGAGACAGGGTTATCTTGTTGGTGGAGGTCTTTAAGTGCAAATACATTTTTGTGCTAGGAGTAGAGATGATTTGACAAATCCGCTAAATCTCTATAAAAATTTTGAAACGAGAGGTCGTGAAAGCCATGACCCATCTCCTGGAAGCCTCTTCCGGTATGGCCTGGCACTTCATCTTGGTTGCTGCAGTTCCCACGAAATGTCCACCTGGTGGCGCCCTTCCTGGGAGGGCTATGGAAGAGACACTTCTGAGCCCTTGAGAGACTCTGTTAACCCCTTAAGGACGCAGCCATTTTGTAGCTTAAGGCTCAGCCCCATTTTTTGGATTCTGACTTGCATTACTTTATATGGTTATAACTTTTGAACACTGTTACTTATCAATGCGATTCTGAGATAGTTTTTTCCCCACATGTTGTACTTCATTTTAGTGGTAAATTTTGGCTGATGAATCTTTTGAAAAATTTGACATTTTCGAGATTCTAAATCATTGCGTTTTCAGGCAGATTTACCACCTAAATAAATTGCTGAATAACATTTCCCATTTGTCTACTTTACATTTTCATAATTTTTGAAATGTCTGGATAATATATTTTGATGTCACATGGCTTACAAATCGAATATCGATTTTCCGAATTTACTATTTTGGGGATAAATACAGTTTTGAATGAAATTGTATATATTTAGCATCAAAACCCCGTATAAAACCAACCCATTTTCAAATCTGCACCCCTCAAACTATCAGAAACAGCTTTTAGGAAGATTGCTTATTGCTTATCCTTTCCTGTATATTTATTTCAGCTGAGAGAAAGGAAAGACAAAGCTACAAAACACTTTTTGTCTTATAGGTGCATTAATTACATATTACAATATGATCCTGCTAAAGTTTTTGAGTAAATGAGAGTTAGATAGCAGATTCCCTTATATTTTAGGGTTCAGTGTATGGAAGACATTATAGCAGCAAGTCTCCAGCCACCATGTCTGAGACAACTGAAAATCACAAAAATTACAGATAGAGAAAACTCTTTTCATAATGTAAATTACATCTTTTTAGTACCAATTTTATATTTCTTTCTCCATATGTCATATTAATCCATTAGTAATGGGGCAAGACTTCTAATTCACTTTCTACTTCACCTTCACGGAAAGGGAAGTGTTTTCCATATGACCCGTTATGGTATGGAAGTTATTTTATTAGAAATTGCATATTGCTCAGCAGTTACAAGCCAGCATAATTATTACTAGAAGCCATACACTATTCTTAGAAGGTCGGTGTTTTATTCTGAATGTCACTGAAGAGATTAGAATTTAATACATGGCACCTTATGGAGCATGAAAGTGGGTTGTCACATTAAAATCCCTGTATGTAACCTCTTGTAAAATAAGCCTGCGAAATGCGCCAATCAGGGAGCGAGCAGCGGCACATTACAACCTAGATTACATTATATTTAATTTCATATATGCCTGTGAGCAGTCAAGAGGCAACTTTATGAAAATACAGTTCAGCCTTGGATTGATATTACTTTTAAAGTAATACTGTATGTACAAGAACAAGTAAATTGTATTTTTAACATAAACAGGTATAGAAATAAAAAGAGAGAGAAGCTATGCTGATGCTGCACTTGAATATATAAAATGTGACCGAGAAGTCACCAAAGAACAGTACATTGTCACGAGTGGTCCGCGACCCATGTCTTGGGTTGCGGGCTCACCTGTGCCCCTCCGTGTGCCCCCGCTCCGCAGCACAACAATTTACCCATCCTCGCTCCTGCTTCCGGGTCCTCGGCCGTGTGCACGCATCATTTGGCTTCACGAAATTTAAAGGGTGAGTGCCGTTAATTGGCCTTACACAGAATTTTATTTAACCCAACGTCTCCCCACACACCCTGACGGATCTTTGAGCTTCAAGCCTTTGAAAAAAGCTGTATTGACCTCCCGTTGTGACCCCGGACCTGTTTCTGACTCCACTCCTCCGCTGCAAGCCCTGACCTCCTGCTCCATCTCTGACCCCGAACCTTTGTAGCCTGTCTTGACCTCCAGCCTGTCCCTGACCACGAGATTGCCTGCCAACTCTGTACCTCGACCTTGGCTGCCAAGTCATACCTGTGGAAGGAACTGATGGTACCATGAAGCATCAATTCCAACTCACTTTGCGGCAGGCTTTGGTTAAAACCGGGGGGCCACTTAGATTTTGTTCCCAGGTGTCGGCTTGTGTCACCGTCCACGGTGGTCCAGGGGGTTCGCTACCCCAGAAGCCTGAAATACATGAAGATCAAGGGAAGGAATATAAACCTATAAATTGCCACTAGCTATTCAACAAAGACTGCATTAGGCGTACATGCATATGTAAATAACAAAAAATATTGATGGCAACTGCTGCTGATATAGTGGATACTTAACAGTTAAAAACCTTTGTCAAGCATTTTGCATGTAATGAATATACGCCTTAAATCTCAGTCCAATGGGTGGTGCTCTAACACAGAGTTCATTTTGTACTGGATAAAATCAGAATAGAAAGAAATAGAATGGTGCTCAACCTTCCTTGTGATTCAGTCAATCTTATTTCCAGCTTGTTTAACAAACATGACAAACATGAGAGGTACTGTACAGACAAGCGACAGCTGTTTTGCATATACCACACTTCTTCCGGCTTGTTCTTCAGTCTTGGGCTCTCAAAATGGAATATAAGCTTACATAAGTATTAGATTACAGCTCACCATAGAAGCCAATGTACATGTCAAACTTTGTAATATATCTCTTTCAAAGAACAAAACTTTTTCCACCTGTTACCCTAGGATCTCCTAATTTTTACTGCTAAACTGAAGTCAAAGTAAAATTTATGCAGAATTATGCAGAATTCTGCCTTGTGCTCTCGAAAGGGACTAGAAGTTTACAGAAGAATCAGATTACAGCTCTCCATAAAAGCCAATGAAAGAGTTATCATGGGAAGATTTAGAACTCTGTGTGAGCTAGTTCTAGATTTCATTTTAATTAACGATGTAAGTGGCTTAAAGTCCAGTTGGCATGCATAGGTTGCTCAGTTGCTGCAATGACAGCAACTGTTAGAAATATTAGCCATTGTTCCAGTAAATCTCTGCATACAACCAAGAAGACTAATATTTTATGGCTATGGCCAGCTTAAAGCCCTCTAAACTTTATGATGTACTATTATGTAATTGATACATGTGTCTGCACATATATTTGCCAAACTTGGGCCATTACCAGTTACCAAGGTGCATTATTGAAAATCAAAGAAGACTCAAATTGCCTTCATTTAACTTTTTAGAGGTCTTGGTGATCACAGAAGCAAGGAAATCTTACAGATTGGCTGTCATTCTCCCAACTGAACCCCTAAAATATGATTGCATTAAGTAAATTAGTGACATGTTGTCCAACTGTTAGAACCTGCCAGAGGCAGTGTCTAGTGGAAAGCTTCTTGCTCTCAGGTCTAGTTGACATCTGAATTTTTCATCAGCTATTTGCATCAGGTAAACACCAATAGAGTAAAGTCTCCAACGCCAGCTCAAGATCAGCCACTATTCAGGAAACGTGTGCACGGCAGGCTCAGGAGAGCAGTGTGCACAAATTTAGACAATCCTCCCGTACTCCATTTCTTGTTAAGTTCAATACTTTATTGGAGCTTTAAAATCATGAAAGTCACGGAAGAAAGACTGATGCATTTCGAGCTAACCTCTCTTAATCATAGTCAACTTGTAAACTTCTCAAGAAACGGAGTGCCGGGGAATTGTCTAAATTTGTAACTATTTTCATCAGGTATTGTCAGCAAAAAGTGGTTTGCCAATGAAAGAAGATCCTCAAATCTTAATTCATTAGTGATGCTAACATGATAAGGATAACTTTTAATCCCTTACATTGCAATTCTACTCACTGTTATGCTGCTTTTGCTCCAACCCTTGTATTAGCTCCTGAATATAAAATTCAGCCCAGTGGGAGGGCACTAGCTGAGCAGACACTTCCTGAATCATCTGTGCTACGCTCATGCACATCCTCCTATCCACCTGTTGCTGTATGCGGTGCCTATATTAGCAAGGTACAGGGTTCTGCTACGCTTTCATTTAGCTAAGAGCCATAATAACAAACTCAGCTGTGCTCTCTCACCTAATCAAACACACACTCAGCACTGCTATGTCATCTTTGTAGAGCTGCTCTCCTCTTCATGCTGCTGGACAGGAAGGGCCTCTGTCTCTTGTGATCTCTGCCTCCCCCTGCTCCTGAAGAACAGTGTTCATGTGTGAGGAAACTGAATGGACAGGGAGACCTGCCCGACCATATTCAGGACTAAGTTTATGGTCGTATCCCATGCCAACCAATAGCAGTACAAATAGAGAAGAGTTAGAATTATATCTGTGAAATACTGTTTGTTAATTTAAATAGAGAATGTGTTATCTACCATCCAAATTTTTTATTCATGTGCAAAATGTCTGCTTTAATAAATCAATAAAAATGAAAACATGGATGATAATGAGTAGAGATGAGCGAACATGCTCGTCCGAGCTTGATGCTCGGTCGAGCATTAGGGTACTCGAAACTGCTCGTTACTCGGACGAATACTTCGCCCGCTCGAGAAAATGGCAGCTCCCGCCGTTTTGCTTTTTGGCGGCCAGAAACAGAGCCAATCACAAGCCAGGAGACTCTGCACTCCACCCAGCATGACGTGGTACCCTTACACGTCGATAGCAGTGGTTGGCTGGCCAGATCAGGTGACCCTGGGATAGACTAGCCGCTGGCCGCGCTGCTCGGATCATTCTGTCTCTGGATGCCGCTAGGGAGAGAGCTGCTGCTGGTCAGGGAAAGCGTTAGGGTGTTCTATTAGCTTACTGTTAGGCAGGAGTGATTCTCAAAGAACCCAACAGCCCTTCTTAGGGCTACAATAACGTTCTACTTTTTTTATTTTAATTTGCATCTTTTACCATTTTGTGAGGAATTAGCAGGGGGACTTGCTACCGTTGTGTTTAGCTCTTAGTGGCACACATATCCATAGCAAAGGCCGAAGTGGCAAAATTCAGTAGGGGTTGGATTTCTATTAGGCAATAACTCAGTGTCATCTCATCTGGCATAGTAGTGTGCTTCCTTTGATACTTGGCTAGAAAATAGCCATAGGAGAATACAAACAGCTTCTTGAAGCCTACAGTAGCGTTCTATATATTTGATTTCTGGTTGATCTGCTGGTGGCTGTAGTTTCTGCAGTGCATGTACTTGCCAATTCTGAGCAATTTGTAGTGAGACTTGCGACCGCTGTGTTCTGCGCTTAGTGGCGCACATATCCATAGCAAAGGCCGAAGTGGCAAAATTCAGTAGGGGTTGGATTTCTATTAGGCAATAACTCAGTGTCATCTCATCTGGCATAGTAGTGTGCTTCCTTTGATACTTGGCTAGAAAATAGCCATAGGAGAATACAAACAGCTTCTTGAAGCCTACAGTAGCGTTCTATATATTTGATTTCTGGTTGATCTGCTGGTGGCTGTAGTTTCTGCAGTGCATGTACTTGCCAATTCTGAGCAATTTGTAGTGAGACTTGCGACCGCTGTGTTCTGCGCTTAGTGGCGCACATATCCATAGCAAAGGCCGAAGTGGCAAAATTCAGTAGGGGTTGGATTTCTATTAGGCAATAACTCAGTGTCATCTCATCTGGCATAGTAGTGTGCTTCCTTTGATACTTGGCTAGAAAATAGCCATAGGAGAATACAAACAGCTTCTTGAAGCCTACAGTAGCGTTCTATATATTTGATTTCTGGTTGATCTGCTGGTGGCTGTAGTTTCTGCAGTGCATGTACTTGCCAATTCTGAGCAATTTGTAGTGAGACTTGCGACCGCTGTGTTCTGCGCTTAGTGGCGCACATATCCATAGCAAAGGCCGAAGTGGCAAAATTCAGTAGGGGTTGGATTTCTATTAGGCAATAACTCAGTGTCATCTCATCTGGCATAGTAGTGTGCTTCCTTTGATACTTGGCTAGAAAATAGCCATAGGAGAATACAAACAGCTTCTTGAAGCCTACAGTAGCGTTCTATATATTTGATTTCTGGTTGATCTGCTGGTGGCTGTAGTTTCTGCAGTGCATGTACTTGCCAATTCTGAGCAATTTGTAGTGAGACTTGCGACCGCTGTGTTCTGCGCTTAGTGGCGCACATATCCATAGCAAAGGCCGAAGTGGCAAAATTCAGTAGGGGTTGGATTTCTATTAGGCAATAACTCAGTGTCATCTCATCTGGCATAGTAGTGTGCTTCCTTTGATACTTGGCTAGAAAATAGCCATAGGAGAATACAAACAGCTTCTTGAAGCCTACAGTAGCGTTCTATATATTTGATTTCTGGTTGATCTGCTGGTGGCTGTAGTTTCTGCAATGCATGTACTTGCCAATTCTGAGCAATTTGTAGTGAGACTTGCGACCGCTGTGTTCTGCGCTTAGTGGCGCACATATCCATAGCAAAGGCCGAAGTGGCAAAATTCAGTAGGGGTTGGATTTCTATTAGGCAATAACTCAGTGTCATCTCATCTGGCATAGTACTGTGCTTCCTTTGATACTTGGCTAGAAAATAGCCATAGGAGAATACAAACAGCTTCTTGAAGCCTACAGTAGCGTTCTATATATTTGATTTCTGGTTGATCTGCTGGTGGCTGTAGTTTCTGCAGTGCATGTACTTGCCAATTCTGAGCAATTTGTAGTGAGACTTGCGACCGCTGTGTTCTGCGCTTAGTGGCGCACATATCCATAGCAAAGGCCGAAGTGGCAAAATTCAGTAGGGGTTGGATTTCTATTAGGCAATAACTCAGTGTCATCTCATCTGGCATAGTAGTGTGCTTCCTTTGATACTTGGCTAGAAAATAGCCATAGGAGAATACAAACAGCTTCTTGAAGCCTACAGTAGCGTTCTATATATTTGATTTCTGGTTGATCTGCTGGTGGCTGTAGTTTCTGCAGTGCATGTACTTGCCAATTCTGAGCAATTTGTAGTGAGACTTGCGACCGCTGTGTTCTGCGCTTAGTGGCGCACATATCCATAGCAAAGGCCGAAGTGGCAAAATTCAGTAGGGGTTGGATTTCTATTAGGCAATAACTCAGTGTCATCTCATCTGGCATAGTAGTGTGCTTCCTTTGATACTTGGCTAGAAAATAGCCATAGCAATAGGATAGGATTGTTTGGTTTTAAAAACTCAAAAAAAAACAAAAAACACAAAAAAAAAAAAAACACAAAAAAACACCAAAAAAACAAAAAGAAGTAAAAAAAAAAAAAAAGTTATAACTCTCATTTTAAAAATGTTTAACCCGAGGGCTAGGGGTAGAGGACGAGGGCGGGGACGTGGGCGTCCAACTACTGCAGGGGTCAGAGGCCGTGGTCCTGGGCGGGGTGAGACACCACCTGCTGATGAGGGAGCAGGGGAACGCCGCAGAGCTACACTCCCTAGGTTCATGTCTGAAGTTACTGGGACTCGTGGTAGAGCACTGTTGAGGCCAGAACAGTGCGAACAGGTGATGTCGTGGATTGCTGACAATGCTTCGAGCAATTTGTCCACCACCAGTCAGTCTTCCACGCAGTCCACCCATGTCACCGAAATCCCCACTCCTCCAGCTCCTGCACCTCAGCCTCCTCCCCCCCAGTCTGCCCCCTCCCAGGAAAATTTGGCATTTGAACCGGCATACTCTGAGGAACTGTTTTCTGGACCCTTCCCACAGTCACAAACCACTTGTCCGGTTGCTGCTGAGCAATTTTCCGATGCCCAGGTTTTCCACCAGTCACAGTCTGTGGGTGATGATGACCTTCTTGACGTAGTGGAAGTGTGTAAAGAGGTGTCCGACGATGAGGAGACACGGTTGTCAGACAGTGGGGAAGTTGTTGTCAGGGCAGGAAGTCCGAGGGGGGAGCAGACTGAGGGATCGGAGGATGATGAGGTGACAGACCCAAGCTGGGTTGAGAGGCCGGGTGAACACAGTGCTTCTGAGACGGAGGAGAGTCCTCGACCTGAACAGGTTGGAAGAGGCAGTGGTGGGGCCAGACGGAGAGGCAGGGCCAGAGCTGGTGCATCAGCGCCACTGTCAACTAGTGAAGCTCCCGTGGTGAGGGCTCTTGCGGCGAGGGCTAGATCTTCAGAAGTGTGGAGGTTCTTTAAGGAAACACCGGATGACCGACGGACTGTGGTGTGCAACATTTGCCAAACCAGGCTCAGCAGGGGTTCCACCACTACTAGCTTAACTACCACCAGTATGCGCAGGCATATGAATGCTAAGCACCCCACTCAGTGGCAACAAGCCCGTTCACCTCCGGCCGTGCACACCACTGCTCCTTCCCCTGTGTCAGCTGCTAGTCAGCCCCCTGCCCAGGACCCTGGCACAAAAACCCCATCGTCGCCTCCACGATCCTCCACAGCATCCACCAGCGTTCAGCTCTCCATACCCCAGACGCTGGAGCGGAAACGCAAATATAGTGCAACCCACCCGCACGCCCAAGCCCTTAATGTGCACATCTCCAGATTGCTTAGCCTGGAGATGCTGCCCTATAGGCTAGTAGAGACCGAGGCCTTTCGCAACCTCATGGCGGCGGCCGCCCCTCGGTATTCGGTCCCCAGCCGCCACTACTTTACCCGATGTGCCGTCCCAGCCCTGCACCAGCACGTGTCAGACAACATCATCCGTGCCCTGACCAACGCCGTTTCTGACAAGGTCCACCTGACCACGGACACGTGGACGAGTGCTGCCGGGCAGGGCCACTATATATCGCTGACGGCACATTGGGTTAACTTGGTGGAGGCTGGGACCGAGTCTGACCCTGGGGCTGCTCATATACTGCCGACGCCGAGGATTGCGGGGCCTACCTCGGTCCAGGTGTTTCAGGCCTACTATGCCTCCTCCTCCTCCCACCCCTCCTCCACCTCCTCCTCCGAACTACCATCCGTGGGCACGGCGCCATCAGTCGGTAGCTCTAGGCACAGCAGCAGTGCCGTCGCTAAGCGACAGCAGGCGGTGCTCAAACTGCTGAGCCTAGGCGACAAAAGGCACACCGCCCAAGAGCTATTACAGGGCATCACGGCGCAGACTGATCTGTGGCTGGCACCGCTGAACCTCAAGCCGGGAATGGTTGTGTGTGACAACGGCCGTAACCTGGTGGCGGCTCTGCAACTCGGCAGACTGACACATGTGCCATGCCTGGCCCATGTGTTAAATCTGATAGTGCAGCGTTTCCTCAAGACATACCCCAATCTGTCTGATTTGCTCACGAAGGTGCGCCGCATCTGTGCGCATTTCAGGAAGTCCAGCCCAGATGCTGCCACTCTCAGGGCAGCGCAGCGCCGCCTCCAACTGCCCGCTCACCGACTGTTGTGCGACGTGCCCACGAGGTGGAATTCAACACTGACCATGTTATCCAGAGTTTACCAGCAGCGCAGAGCGATTGTAGACTGCCAGATGTCAACTTCCACCAGAACTGGTAGTCAGGTCAGTCAGCTTCCTCAAGTCTACAATGAGGAGTGGACGTGGATGTCTGATATCTGTCAGGTGCTGAGTAACTTTGAGGAGTCAACACAGATGGTCAGTGGCGATGCCGCCATCATCAGCCTCACCATCCCGCTGCTTGGCCTGTTGAAAAACTCTCTGGTCAGCATGAAGTCGGAAGCTTTGCGCTCGTCACAAGAGACGGGGGAAGAATATTCCCTTGTTGATAGCCAAAGCACCCTGAGGTCTGTTTCTCAGCGCATATCGGAGGAGGTGGAGGTGGAGGAGGATGAGGAGGAAGAGGAGGAGAATGTTGGCGAGACACAAGAGGGGACCATTGTTGAGTCCTTCACTGTTCAGCGTGTATGGGCAGAAGAAGAGGAGTTGGAGGAGTTGGAGGAGGAGGAAATGGACAGTCAGGCCAGTGAGGGGAGTGAATTCTTACGCGTTGGTACTCTGGCGCATATGGCAGATTTCATGCTAGGCTGCCTATCCCGTGACCCTCGCGTTCAAAGAATTTATTCCAGCACCGATTACTGGGTGTTCACTCTCCTGGACCCACGGTACAAGCAAAATCTTCCCACTCTCATCCCTGGAGAGGAAAGGAGTGTGAGAATGCATGAATACCAGCAGGCCCTGGTGCACAAGCTGAAACAGTATTTCCCTTCTGACAGCGCTAGCGGCAGAGTGCGTAGTTCTGCGGGACAAGTAGCGAGGGAGAGTAGGCGAGCAGGCAGCTTGTCCAGCACTGGCAAGGGTACGCTTTACAAGGCTTTTGCCAGCTTTATGTCACCCCAGCAAGACACTGTCACCTGTCCCCAGTCTCGGCAGAGTAGGGCTGATCTTTACAGAAAGATGGTGAGGGAGTACGTAGCTGACCATACCATCGTCCTAAATGATCACACAGCTCCCTACAACTACTGGGTTTCAAAGCTGGACATGTGGCACGAACTGGCGCTGTACGCCTTGGAGGTTCTTGCCTGCCCTGCCGCTAGCGTCTTGTCCGAGCGGGTTTTCAGTGCAGCTGGTGGCATCATCACCGATAAGCGTACACGCCTGTCGACTGACAGCGCTGACAGGCTGACGCTTATTAAAATGAATAAAGGCTGGATTTCTCAGAATTTCCAATCTCCACCAGGTGAAGGAAGCTCAACCTGAATAATTGATCCACTCCTCCTCCTCCTCCTCATTTTCCTCCTTCTCCTCCTCTTTGTACAGTAAAGCAGAGGAAAATGGCTATTTTTTGACAGGGCCCACTGGCTCTTGCTATAGTACTTCATGCATTTAATTTTTCTGGAGGGCCACCTACCCGGTCCTCTGTTTGAAACAATTTTTGTGAGTGCCACATACAGGCACTCAATCTATTCCATTTTTCTGGAGGGCCACCTACCCGGTCCTCTGTTTTAAAAAATTTTTGGGACTGCCACATACAGGCACTCAATCTATTCCATTTTACTGCAGGGCCACCTACCTGCTCCTCTGGTTTGAACAATTTTTGGGACTGCCACATACAGGCACTCAATCTATTCCATTTTACTGGAGGGCCACCTACCTGCTCCTCTGGTTTGAAACATTTTTGGGACTGCCACATACAGGCACTCAATCTATTCCATTTTACTGCAGGGCCACCTACCTGCTCCTCTGGTTTGAACAATTTTTGGGACTGCCACATACAGGCACTCAATCTATTCCATTTTACTGCAGGGCCACCTACCTGCTCCTCTGGTTTGAACAATTTTTGGGACTGCCACATACAGGCACTCAATCTATTCCATTTTACTGGAGGGCCACCTACCTGCTCCTCTGGTTTGAAACATTTTTGGGACTGCCACATACAGGCACTCAATCTATCCCATTTTACTGGAGGGCCACCTACCTGCTCCTCTGGTTTGAAAAATGTTTGGGACTGCCACATACAGGCACTATCCAAATTAAATTGTCTCCATAGCAGCCTCCACACGTTGTCTCCATTGCTACCTCCAAAAGTCGTCCATATAGCTGCCTCCATACATCGTCCCTTTATCAAACGAGGTGTGTCAGGCAGAAATTTGGGTTGTTTTCATGGATTCCACATCAAAGTTGTTAACTTTGTCGCCACCCTGCTGTGTTATCCACAAAATATACTGGCAAACTTTTACCATTTAGGGATATTATTTCAGCGCTTCTTGCGCATCTGTTTACATTCCCCTCACCCGGCATATCCTAAACTTATAAGAACGCTACTACACTTGATCTTATACAAAAGGTTCTTAGAAGTGCTGTTTGGGGAGTAGCCTAGAGACAGGGGCTTGGATTGGCGAAAGCTCGCCTGGCAGCGGAACGCCAGCTCCATGCGCATCATGCGCTTCTTGCGCATCTGTTTACATTCCCCTCACCCGCCATATCCCAAACTTATAAGAACGCTACTACACTTAACTTGGTGCAGGCTGGGACCGAGTCTGACCCTGGGGCTGGTCATATACTGCCGACGCAGAGAATTGCGGGGCCTACCTCGGTCCAGGTCTCAAAGGCCTACTATACCTCCTCCCACCCCTCCTCCACCTCCTCCTCCTCCGAATTACCATCCGTGGGCATGGCGCCATCAGTCGGTAGCTCTAGGCACAGCAGCAGTGCCGTCGCTAAGCGACAGCAGGCGGTGCTGAAACTGCTGAGCCTAGGCGATAAAAGGCACACCGCCCAAGAGCTATTACAGGGCATTCCACATCAAAGTTGTTAACTTTGTCGCCACCCTGCTGTGTAATCCCCAAAATATACTTGCAAACTTTTACCATTTAGGGATATTATTTCAGCGCTTCTTGCGCATCTGTTTACATTCCCCTCACCCGCCATATCCTAAACTTATAAGAACGCTACTACACTTGATCTTATACAAAAGGTTCTTAGAAGTGCTGTTTGGGGAGTAGCCTATAGACAGGGGCTTGGATTGGCGAAAGCTCGCCTGGCAGCGGAGCGCCAGCTCCATGCCAAGATCCAACTAACATAGTTTTAACTGCAGCACCTTTAATCTACTACTAGTTCACTGCCTCCATACATGGTCCCCTTATCAAACGAGCTGTGTCAGGCAGAATTTTGGGTTGTTTTCATGGCTTCCATGTTAACTTTGTCGCCACCCTGCTGTGTAATCCACAAAATATACTGGCAAACTTTTATCATGTACCGATATTATTTGAGCGCTTCTTGCTCACCTCCTTTGGTTCCTCTCTGCCACCCATTGGTTTGAAGCCTGAGTCCATTTAGGGTATGTCGCCATGACACTCTCTAGCCTGCTGCCGCTGCCTCTGCATGCCGTCCCCTATAGTGTCAGGGTCAATTATTGGATGTTTTAGATGCTATCTAGCTTCATTCTGTCACTCTGTCATGGCCATGCTGTTGCCCATAATTTTGGCATAATGGTGCGATTATGCAGCCTCAGAGGCATCCATGCATGCTGCCCCTGCTGTTTCCTGTCCATTTCCGTGGTGTTTCCATCCTTTTCTGAGGTTCCCAGGTGTTTGGCCAAGCTTCCCTGTGCAGAGCCTTGGTCCCCTTGAAAAATGCTCGAGTCTCCCATTGACTTCAATGGGGTTCGTTATTCGAGACGAGCACTCGAGCATCGGGAAAAGTTCGTCTCGAATAACGAGTACCCGAGCATTTTAGTGTTCGCTCATCTCTAATAATGAGCCATAATAATGATCTTCCTTCATCATACCGAAAAGAAGATGTTCATGAGATTCTACAGATCTGTACACAATGCTGTCATTTACCGTTCACCTGGCATTACAGCACGGGGCAGGTACTAAACAGCCTTCAAATACCTTTTATTCTGAATAGAAAAGAACAATTATATAATAATGGCAGATGATAATTTCATTAGTATCAGACAATGGCAGACATCAGGTAACGGCTGGTAACAATAGATCAGGCAGCCAATTAATGTATGTCATACCAGGAGTCAATTAGTACGGATGAAGCTAATGAACAATTAGTACATGTCAGAGGCTCAGTCATTCAGCATGAGCTATATTCTCATAGAAACATGTACTCACAACCCACAGGGATTACAGTAGAGCCTCCTAACACCTCCAGAGATCCTTTGTCAGCTTTTGTTGTGAATATACAACAGACTTTGCGAAAGCTTTGAACGGTGTTTAAAAAAAGTTTGGGATCTATGTGGTTTTAAAAATTTCTAATGGTCCAAGCTCACAAATCCTTTTTGTCTATATGCCACATAAAAATAAATAAGCAAGTAAAATCATAAACATATTAGGCATCCCCTGTTTTCAAAATGGTATCAATGAAAACGTCAGCTTGTCCCGCAAAAAATGAAAGTTACTAGCATCAGAATATGCAAAACTAGGAATTTTTCTTTGGACAAAAGATTTTTTTTTATTAAAGCATAATAAAGCCTATGTAAATTTGGCATCTTTGTGATTGCGTGACCCAGTGAATTAAGGGGGGGGGGGGATTTGGACCGCAGAAGAAAAGATGTAAAAACAAACTATATAGAAATATGGCACAATTGTGTTTTTTATCTATCACATTTGGAATTTTTTCCTGTACAGTAAACAAATTTTGAAAGGATGTCACTAGAAAGTGCAATTTGTCTTGCAGATAAAAAGCCCTCATATATAACACACTCTTTATATAGAGTATTCTCATAGGGAGATGACACTCCATTCCTTATACAGGACTGTAGGGCCAGTTTTGATGTAGATATATATTATGACTGATACCCACGATCTATGTTTTTCCTCGAAAAGCACCATAATTTTTCGTCTGATGGGACCACCTATGGTTGAAATGCGTAAGGGAGTTGCATAACTAATAGGACAGCCCTTGTAATAGCGGGCGTTAAAATGGACAATAAAATTTAGTAATTGAGGGACTCACCAACCGTGATCATTTGGAGAAGAGCACATTGACAGCATTTACACAAAGACATCTGGTAAGACTAACTCTTTTTACTCTTTTGTGGAGTTTTCTTGCATAAAAGGTATATGCCAGCTTTTGGAATATTGTATAGATATGTGAGCTCAGCAGGTTCCTCAGAAATCCTGTTGGGCCTGGTCTGATAAAGGGCTAATGGTTAAAGGGGTATTCCAGGGATAAGCATATTTCCCATTCAAATGGGTCATTAAAATGAAAGCTAGTATTTAATTAGTAGTTATTTTACATGTTACTCCTCTTAGTAGAAAAGTATTGCTGTCATACAATGTAATGAAGAATTAAAATGTTACCGGCCCTTTAAACAGTCCTGTGATTTCCTTCACGTGGAGCAGACACAGGACAGAAAATGGCCACTGGTCACATGTCCACATCACATATGCTGCAGCTGACTGGGCAGATCATGTGATCAGCACTATGTTTGGCTGTAGTCAGTTGGTTGCAGTGCATTCAATATGGCCGCTGTTGTGGGGAGACCCATCTCAGTGATGTAATGTGCAGTGAAGGCAGTTACACATCATAACAGAAAAGGACAGTTTGTTAGACTTTACTTTATAAAGCCCATAAAATTTAGTGAATCATAAAAGCAAACTATATAAGCTCCTTTCTGTTATTTATGACATTGAGTTTTGTTGTATTCATTTATTTATAGCATTATGGACGTTCATATTCCCGGAATACTCCTTTATGGTACCAGTGAATTTTACTTAATACATTCATCTCTTGGGATATTTTGTTGGTTTTGTGTGGAGACTCTTTTATGCAGTGACATTAATAAATGTTAAGTTTTAACTGTACTCATATGCTGATGATATATGTGGCTATTAGTGTCCCATGCCTGGCTGTTCATAGGTAATATGTGAAGTTAAACTCTTTGGCGCTGATGTATGAGTGCCGCTTGTTTTGAAATGATTGTCGCAGCTGACACGTGATATACCTGAAAAACTTAGATGTTCCAACTTCTGCAATACAGTAGTATAAAAAAATGTAAAAATATAAAAAAAAGTTAAAGTTTGAATGACCGCCTTTCCCTAGAACAGATATAAAAATAAATATCATAAACATGTAATGTATTGCCACATCCTAAAATGGCCGTACTATCAAAATATAAAAATTATTATTCCTAGCAGTGAACACTGTAACCGAAAAGCACGCCCAAATGTGCAAATCCCACTTAACGTGGTAATTTCTGGCACAACTTTTCAGCCTTTTTTTATTCTTTGTGTCAAGCTTCTAGGGTACTGAACCCCATGGCCTACTGCGGACGATGACACAAGCCAACACCTGGGACCAGAATCTAATTGGCACCCGGTCTTCACCAGAGCCTGCCACAAAGCAGGATGGTCCTGCTGGGGTGCGGGGCCACCAGGTAGTTCCACAGGTGCGACTTGCCCACAGTGGCAGCCAAGGTCAAAGTACTTAATCAGCAGGCAATCTCGTGGTCAGGAACAGGTAGGGCAGAGGTGCGGAGTCTGGAACAGAGCAGGAGGTCAGGGCTGGCAGCAAAGGTTCGAAGTCAGGGTCAGGTCCAGGATCACAATGGGAGCTCAGAAGGCAGGGAACAAACGCTAGGGGAAGCTTTCTCATAGGCAAAGAACACCAAGATCCGGCAGGGGCAGCTGGGAGAAGCCGCCTTTTAAGGGAAACCCGCGCGCACGCTTTATGGAGCGGGGACGCCCATGCTGGCCAGCTGGGGTGGGAGCAGGAACGCGGAGAGGTGAGTGAGTTAGGGATCGGGCGCCGCCATGGAGAGGGCACAGGTGTGCCTGCGATCCAATACGTGGATTGCAGGAACACCCATGACTCTTTGTATGCCAAAAACCTGGCACAAGGAAGGATACATCAGCCACCTTTAGCGCTAAGTGACTGATGTAGTATCCAAGTAGAAGCTTGTTACAGATTTTACTCAGAGCAGTTGTGGAGCAGCTAACTGTAGAGATCTCGCAGCACAGCAGTGTGAGGAAACCAACTCCCCCAAGTCCAGCAACAATCTTTAAATGTAACTCCATACCTTTGCTAAATAAATAAGTAAAGTAATGGTTATACACATCTCCAGGGCACATTCTTAACAAAAATTGCAGTTTACTTTAAAGAGTGTATAAATAACTTATATGTAAACAAGTAGTAAAATTAATTGGAAAATCAAGTATCATTTTACCTGAATCATCCATAATATACAGGGAGACATCTGAGAAAGAATCTATCTGAGCTGCTGCAAGCAATGTACTTATTTGTGTGGGCTATGCTGCTCTGGTCTGCCGGGAACAGTCCTGGTAAGACTCCAGTGATCCTACAGGTACTGAAGTGTGTCCGTACTAGATATTGTTGAAGCTGGAAAGGCTGCTGGACAGTATGTGATAAGCTGCTTAAAATAAGTTGTTATCTTTTCAGTTTTCTGACAAAGAACCAAGTTGGTTTTATTGATTATGTGATATTTTTAACTGAAAGGCTGACAGTACTTCAAATAATGTTAATCCATGTGACAAGTACAGCAAAGAACTGGGAGCTTTCAGAAAAAACTTCTCATCTGTTTCTAGCAAAAGTTTCTTAGCGGTAGTAAACCTTGTTAAAAAATCGAAAACATGTTTTATAATGATCTGTTTGAGTTTATTTCTAGGCAGACATGAGGAATATTTTTTGCATGTCCAGTGATAAGACAGTAAATAATATGTAGGTCAGTATCATGTAGGTCGGTGCTAATTGCAATGTTACCCCACCAAGTCCTGACCACAGCTGGATTCTCAGGAACCAGGGTGGCTCACTGTAGTGTGGCCTACCACCAGAAATGTGTCATCAAGTCACTCCCAGTTTGTGGTAACAGTTTCCAGGCAGATGGTGAAGGGGAGGCCAGTGATGTTAGTGGCTGGCCAGAGATCACATGAGACAATGAGAATCTTGAAATAACTCACAGTTCTTTATTTCCACACATCCCAGAAACTTAGCAGCAACAGACTGGTAACAATCCTTCCAGTCAGATACTCAAGACGATGGATTGGTTGGCTGTGGATAGTAGATTCCGTTGTAGAGCCGGAATTTAGGAGTACCTCAGCCTTGACCTTAGTGTCAGAAGGCTGGCAATAGAAGCCAAGAGGTTATACTGCTTCAGCAGCAATCAGTGAGCAGAGCTCACAAGACAAAAACCAAAGAACTAAGACCCAGCACCTTGGAATAAGCTCCTATTTACAGATTCGCAAGCATGCTGAGCCCTCAAGCAATCACTGAATTTGCGGCACATATACGTCCGCATAATCGGCAATGGCGGCGGTACAGTGCCACACATGTATGGCACCGTTCTGCACCGTAAAACAAGAAAAGATAGAGCATGCTCTTTTTTTCCCCGTGTGTGCAGCAGTGCGCCACCGTTTTCTATGGAGGGGAGAGGAGTTCTCTCCTCCTCCTCCTCTCCAGCGCACGGTGGTATGCCCAAAGATGGAGCATGCTCTATCTTTTCCCGGTGTACAGCGCAGAACAGTGCCACACATTATGCGGTTGCATATGCATCCCCACAGACAGTCGTGTGAATGAGCCCAAATATTGTAGGGGCTGGAAAAGACCTGGCTTTATGTCTATTTTTTAGATTTGAGTTGAGATTTGAGTTTGGGGTATACCCTAATCATATGCTTTGATGCTAACAGGACTTACCTCCCTTTTTCTCTCAAACACATTGGGGGAGATTCATTATGTCTTACCCAAATCTCCCCATCCCTGCCAGTTTTCTGGCTTCTATGACCCACATGCCACTTTGGGTGTGTCAGGGAGTAGAAGATGTGGTGATTGGGTCAAGCTGGGATGTGAATTCTAGGTCAGCCACGTTTTCTATAGTCTCAGCCGGAGATTGGAGCAAAAAATTCAACTAGTTCTGATCTAGTCTTCAGGTAGGAACTGGCTGAGTTTGTGCCTATATGCTCTAAAAGGCTGGACTTCTTAATGAATAAGGTCCCAGGACCACTGGTGGGGAGGATTTTAAGACTGGCATTCTAAATCCCAATCTTAATGAATCCCCCCCCTCCATTCCCACTACTTATATAACTCCTATCCTCACAAATGCAGATCTGCTACAGAAATCTTTTGTAAATATAGCTTCTTACAAACATCTACATTGTCAAGTCAGAGACATAGAGCATACCAACAACACTACTAGAGAATAAATATGGGGAATATATAAAACATTATAAGTCAGTTTCTAAAAAAAAACACATTCTGCCACAGGCGTTCCCGAGTTCCCAAGTGTCGAACGATCATGCACTCTGGCGAGATTCACAAAGATTGTGCGCCTAATATCCTGCATGTGTCACTTCGATGATCAGGTCCGCCGGAGTTCACCATCTTCCTCACAGTGTTTGTAAGTGCTTGGAAAATTTTTAAGTCAAATCCCGCTGTTTGTCCGAATCCATTGGAACGTCCGATGGCCCGTCCCCCGATTTGTGTCGCATGAAAGCCGGCGCAATTGCGACACAATCTAATCGCGTGCAACACAATACCCTTCTAAATGCCTGTCCCGGTGGCGCAATCCCCGGGAACTCAGAAAACCTGACGGAAATGCGGCCACGGGACCCTTAATAAATAAGCCCCATTTTGTTGCATGCTGCTTTTCAACATGCCATCCACTTTGTATCAGTGGGTTGTCCAGGAATTTATATTGCTGGCCCATTCTAAGATTGTGTGATCAATATAAATATGTATTAACTTTTATAAGGAGTCTTCAGAATACACAATTCTATGGAATTCTTTTAAAGTATTTATCTCTACTGCTGTTAGCAGCTTCATTTAGATGACTCATGTATAGCAAATAAAATGTAAAAAAAAAGTACAAACATAAAATACAGAAAGATAGCAAAAAAGTATATTTTAGCATCTGGTTCTAATTAGTAAAAGAAATCTAGATGACACATTCTTTTTAATAGTTATTACTATCCAATTTAAATCCATGATTATCACGGTAATGTAAAGCAGATATCACGTTATTCCTCTTCTGCTATGTACTCATCTGATTAGGCTCAGGATATAGAAATTTATAATGTCTAATTGCCAGTGAAATGAGAAAAACAAAAATCAATAAAATCTCATTGGATTTCTGGATTGAACTTCATGAAAACTTGCAAAGCCATTGCAAGACGTTCAATCACCTGGCCTAATATCTACCCTGGGAAGAATTATTATTAGTACTAACTTTATATTCAGGTTTTTGTTAAATAATCACATGAATATGATGGGAAATATAGTTAATCAGAATCTAATATTTGTGCCTGTTTGCATTTTGCACTGCCTTACTTCACGCCTTGCTCTCCTAAAGACGAAAACATTTCTCACATCTCAATCCTCTAATGATGTTCACTGAATAAGGATAGTTTTAACCTCTTACTTTACAATGTTACTCAGTGTTATTGCGGTTTTAGCTACTATCACTCCCTAGGCTGCTCAGTGTAAAATTCCAGGGTGTGGGCGGGGACTCTCTAAGCATGCACATTATGATCCATCTAGTTCTATGGGGTGACAATGTGGTTACATTATCAGGGTGCGAGTGTATATATACTTTCAGTTGGCTTCTGACATTGTATTAGCCCCTTTAATTGTTTTTTCTGTTGACTTTGCTCTGGGCTGCAGATGGTTAAGCTAGCTGTGATGGACAGATGTCTCCTCCACTCAAATTCCTCCTCTTTTCCATAAGTTCTAAAGCTACTTATTTGTAAATAGATGGATATACTAATTATATATCCAGAAAAGGTTCTCAATATCAGATTAGTGGGTGTCCTATACCCAGCACCCCAACAGATCAGCTCTTTTTAGCAGCTGATAAGCTAAGAATGGAACAGAATTCTTTCTCTGTGCAGTGAGAAGAAGTAGTTTACTGAAGATCTAAACTGCACTGACTCTGTTCAACCACTAGACAGAGAATGGAGCTGTTTGCTTCCTCTTCCTTTTCCATATGCTAACAAAGGTGGTCTATCGGATTACTAGGCGTTTGAACCCCAATATTCCGCAATTGAGCACTTGCCCTTATCAATATTTTGTATCCTATAAAATCTCCTCAACTTTTATTTGGAGCTGCTGTTGTTATGTGATTTAATGTGTCCTGAGCAGGCTAGGGTTAATCAATAAGATCTGCTTTTGATGAAAATACCCTTTCACCTAGGTTCTGTGAATCAGACTATGAGTGAGATGAGTTCAGTTGTGGTCTCATTACAAGGTTTTGACATGTCCCAATTCTCTTGTGCCCTGACCCAATTTAATCTACCAGAGTCTTGTAATTCCTCAAAGTCATAAATAGTTTCTCCTGTAATATACAATATGCTTTCTGGTGTAGAGGCATACAGTCAACATGGAAAAATAGTTCCCTTCCCCCAACACGCTCCCAGGAAGTATTGTTCATACATATTCTCTGGGGAAATCAGATTCTTCATTATTTAGAGTAAATCCAATCTTCATGAAGCCAATATGCACATATAACAAATAATTACCAGCAGGAGTTGTGCATATGCACATACTAACGCTCATGTCCTATATATATATATATATATATGTGTATGCTCACATTCTGGGACATTCTATCCCTAAATAAAATTTCAATTTATTGTAGCAAAGGAGAAATACATGGATATTTCTGCTTTATCCTAATGACTGTGGATTGGAGGTAATATTTGAAACAAACTATAGTGGATAGAACCAAAAAAAGCTTAAATAAGCTTACTTAATAGTTTTAAGACACTGCTATTTAGGGGTGCAAAATTTTCAACTATTAACCCATATCGTCATTGCCTTGATAGACTAGAATAAGCTTGACAGGCTTCAATTACAGTAACTGTGTACAAAATCAGCAGGCAAATGTATAGTCAAAGAATCAAAGACATCAGAAAATACAACAAACCAGAATTGAAAACACAACCGCTTACTAAATAAAATACTATAACAGGCAAAGAACACTGGTCCACAGAAGCTCAAGTGAGATACCAGAGCCAAGGTCTGGAAGGCGATTGGATCAGATCTCTGGCATTAGAAGGGGTAGCAATGAGAGGGGAGAGAGATTCTGTCAACCACAGTGGCTTAACTATTAGTGAACCAAAGGAGCGTTCACAAGAGACAGACAAATGTGGTGGAAATCAATCAAGGCTGCTTGGAAGTTATAAACCAGTGTTCAGACTAGCAAGGACAGAGTGAAACAAAAAGATACTCTCAAAATCAGCACATTCTCAGCCACTCTTTATGGACAGAGGATGACGCTAACACAGGTGTAACATTAATGGTGTGTATCCAAGTTTTATTTGTTGGCCGAAGCATGCAAGTTTTCTTCTCATAGAAGTTGGGAAGAATGGCTGTCGGCTGACAGCAACTGAAGGTATCTGCCTGCCTTTTACTGTTTCACTGGCCTGATACAATTGGTTCCAATTTGATCATTTGAAGATACAAAATTTAAATCTTCTTTATCAATCACTTCTACATGGAGAGGAATGACTTTTGGTTGACAGCTACTGAAGGTATAGAGAATTTTTAGGATTACATGATTCTTAATTTACAAAATAATCGTTTCAGTAAAAAAAAAAAAATTTTCACTGATGCCTATAAAACATTTATTAATCGGGAATACAAAGCCTCCGCAGGAGAGGTTTTCACTTTTTACAATCTTGAAGTGAAGAGCAGGGTCACTTCTTCAATACCACACGGATATATCAGGGACACATTTCTAGGAAAAGCCTATGGATTCCGTTTCTTCTAAATCTGTCCCCTGAGATATGCAGATGAAACCTCTTGCTACCTAAGAGGTTTAGAGTTATGCCGAATGATAAATATTAAAACTAGTGAAGACAACTGCAGTGACTGGTAACCTGATCTGTCAAGATGACGTACAGTTATTTGCGTCACTATACAGCGTGACTCCTAGGACTTCACTCCGGAACACTTGGAAGCACAATCCTGTATAATGTTCCTTGGGAATGTACTACCTAATGACATAAGTGACAGTCACATGGCTCATATGTGTTAATGTGTGTTTTACAATCAATTAAGAACCCTGGCATGCTGGGAAAAGAGGTATCTAAGATCTACATAGATAGATGTACATTAAGATGACAGCATTTCTTACATTTTATTGTCTTTTACAGATTATTGTTCAAATTACATACAGGCATTCCCCCGGTTACATATAAGATAGGTTCTAAAAGGGGTTTTCCTGCACATACAAGTTAGGCCCTATCCATAGATCATGAAAATGAGGGGTCCGATGGGGTCCCACAAACCTCCGTTGGACCCCTTGTCGCTCCATGAGAGTAATGGAGCAGACGGCCACGGATGACCATTCTGCTCCATTCATCTCTATGGTGGTGACGGCAATTCACAAACGCCGTCAGCCTAACTTTGGAAAACCCCTGTAAGTTAAGTTTGTATTTAAGTGGTAACAGGTATATTTTGTAAGTGTAACTCCAGACAAAGTACTTTTTCATCCATGTGACAATAGGATTTTCATAATTTTAAGTTGTAAAGGGAACAAGGGTTAACAATAAAGCTATGCTGCAGACACCTTTGATAATTCTTATGTTGCTCTCTGCAGCCTGGGGTTAAAGTTCAGTAAATTACCAGCATCCAGAAATCTTCACCAGAGGTCACAGTGATCACAGAGGTCGGTTAGTCACTAGGAGTCGTCTGTAAATCGGGTGTTATTACTGCCTGTATCTTACTTAGGATCAAGTCAGTGTAAGGATGAAGAAAATGCACAAAAGTAGTACTCATCCTTATATGTCTTATACCAAGATTTCCAGGATCGCCTAGAGCAGTTATGTTGAACCTTTAGAGACTGAATTCCCAAACTACAACTAAAACCCCATTTATTTATTTCTAAGTGCCAACATGGCAATTTAGGCCAATTTAGAGGTAATTTATTCTTCACTGATCTGTCACAGTTTTGAATTGTATTTGCAGTAGAAAGGAGAATAAATTTGTATTTATTATTATTTGAACTTAAATTATTATTGTATTTTTATTCTCTTCAGTGTATTCTGAACAGGAAGATTTACGGAGACCAGAAAAGAAGAAGCCATGATGGCCCAGCCACATCCACACCTATGTGCTCCTCCTGCAGTCTCAGGCAGCCAAGGACATGTTGCTTTAAGATAGTGATGAGCTTGGCATGTCCTGGTCATCCTTGGAATGAAGGCCTTGAGTCTTACCTGGTGAAATTTTTACTGGGTGACAGCCGGAGTGCTCACAGAGAGGGCTATGAGTGCCACCTCTGGCACCCCTACCATAGGTTTGCCACCACTGCCCTAGAGGGCTGGGAAAGAAAAAAAACAACACTTGCTAACCCATTCCCTGTTTCCACATTGCTCGGATATTGGCCTGTGAATGGCCAGAAGTCCAAGGGGGTCATACACTAGCGCAGTGGTGGCGAACCTATGGCACGGGTGCCAGAGGTGGCACTCAGAGCTCTCTTTATGGGCACCCTTGCCATCACTCCAGGGTAGAGTTTGCCAAACAGGACTCAAGGTCTCTTGCAGTCCCAGGCAGCCCAGGACCCTAGAAGGAAGCTACAATGATAATCCAAACTTCTTCTCCTTCTTTCTACTGTATTGGTGTCCTCAGGTGCCAATACAATTTAAACCTGTGAAAGAGCAGGGAGTGATAAGTCACTGCTTAAATTGTCGCATTGGCACTTTGCGAAAAATATGTGGGTTTTGGTTGTAGTTTGGGCACTCTGTGTTTAAAAGGTTTGCCATCACTGCACTAGTGTCCAAAGACCACTCATTTGCTAAAGCAGGTCCCATGACCAACTTCCAGATAAAGTTCCAGAAAATAAAATGCATCAGAAGTTGAAGTGCAGTAAGGATTTATTCTTCCTTTCCCACTGTGGCCCCATAGGGAATTGGAAATTCCTGGAAAATCTCTTTAAGGACAGTACATTTGCAGGCCGTGTTTGCCGCTATAGAGAGACTTAAAGGGCATGTATGCTGAGTATAAGCTGACCCAATTATAACGCATCTTCATGGAGAGGTAGAGAGAAATGACTTTTTGTTGACAGCTACTGAAGGTAAAGAGAACTTTCAGGATTACATTGTTCTTAATTTACAAAATGATACATTTCAGTAAAAAAATAATTTTTTCTCTGTAAAACACTGTAAAACTATAAAACATTTATTAATTGGGAGTCCAAAGCTTTATACTATCTTGAAATGAAGATCAGGGTCACTTCTTCAATATCACACGGATATATCAGCGACACAAGCTGTGATTTCTAGGAAAAGCCTATGGATTCCATTTCTTCTAAATCTGTCCCCTGAGATATGCAGATGAAACCTCTTGCTACCTAAGAGGTTTAGAGTTATGCTGGATGATAAATATTAAAACTAGTGAAGACAACTGCAGTGACTGGTAGCCTGATCTGTCAAGATGACGTACAGTTATTTGCGTCACTATACAGCGTGACTTCTAGGACTTCACTCCGGAACACTTGGAAGTACAATCCTGTATAATGTTCCTTGGGAATGTACTACCTAATGACATAAGTGACAGTCACATGGCTCATATGTGTTAATGTGTGTCTTACAATCACTTAAGAACCCTGGCATGCTGGGAAAAGAGGTATCTAAGATCTACATTTGCATAAAGAGATGTAGCTGAGCCCCTTAAAGACTAGGCGTTTTTTCGTTTTTCCATTCTCATTTTTCACTCCCTACGTTCAAAAATCTATAACTTTTTTATTTTTTCATACAAAGATCTGTGTGAGAGCTTGTAACAAATTGCAAATTATAGTGACGATAATTTATATTCCATGGCGTATACTGGGAAGAGGAAAAAAAATTCTAAATGCAGTAAAGTTCATGAGAGAACGCATTTGTGCCATTTTCTTGTGGGTTTGGTTTTTACAGCTTTCACTGTACACCCCAAATGAAATTTCTACCTTATTTATTGGGTCGGTACGATCACAGGGATACCAAATTTATATAGTTTTTATCATGTTTTATAGTTTTATAAAGTGCCAAAAAAATCGTAATTTTGGCACTAATAACTTTTTATTCTTTAGTGTACGGAGCTGTGTGTTGTGTCATTGTCTTACTTTGATGATATTTTTAATGCTACCATTTTGAGGACACTACGGCCTTTTGATTTTTTTAATATTTTAGACTTTGGAGCTTTTTCTATTAGGGGGTTTAATGCCAGGAATAACCGTATTATCTTGATAGATTGGACATTTTTGGATGTGGCGATACCCAACATGCATAGGATTTTTACTGTTTATGTATGTTTATTTCAGTTCTAGGGAAAGGAGGGTGATTTGAATTTTTAGGGTTTTTTTTATTCATTTATTTTTACTTTTATTATTATTTATTGTTTTTTTTTTACTAATTTTTAGACCCCTAGGGTACTTTAACCCTAGGTTGCCTGATTGATCCTACCATATACTGCCATACTACAGTATCGTACAAATCGCACTTTGTAATAGCCTAAAATCAGACAGCCTCGGGTCTTTGTATGACATGAGCATGTCATGGCCACAGATCACCGTTCCCCGATGAACGATCTAAGCCAATATGGTGGCACCCTTGCACCGCCGGCTTTTTAATGCTGCTGGCAGCTTTCCTAGCGGCAATCAAATGGTTAACACCCACGATCCGTATAAGTGACAGGTGTTTGCTGCATTGTCCAGCAAACACCTGGTGAGTATGAAGAGAGCTTAGCCTGTGAGCCCTTTTCATACTCCCCCTACCACAACAGGACGCTCAGGAATGTCCAAATGTAGGAAGGGGTTAAGATGACAGGATTTCATACATTTTATTGCCTTTTACAGATTATTGTTCAAATTACAAAAAAGCAGTCCACGGGTTATATACGGTTGTACGTAAGTGGTAACAGGTATATTTTGTAAGGGTAACTCCAGACAAAGTACTTTTTTCATCCCTGTGACAATAGGATTTTCATAATTTTAGGTTGTTATGGGAACAGGGATTAACAAAAAAAATTTTTCTGACAGACACCTTTGTTAGTGCTTATGTTGCCCTATGCAGCCTGGGGCTAAAGTTGAGTAAATTAGCAGCATCCAGAGGTCACAGTGATCACAGAGGTTGGTTTGTCGCTAGGAGTCGTCATGAAAGCACTCATTCTTATTTGTGTTGTACTAGGTTTCCCAGAATTCCTTAGGAGGAAGAAAAAGAACACTTACTTAGCCATTCCCTGTTCCCACATCGCTCGGATACTTTCAGTGTTTGGGCCTGTGTCTTCCCAGAAATCCCAGGGGCCATAGACTAGTCTCCGAAAAGGCCACTCATTTTCTGAAACAGGACCCATGATGACTCCAGAAATTCCAGAAGAATAAACTTACCAGAAGCTGAAGTGCAATAAGGATTTATTCTTTTTTTCCCACTACGACCCCATAGGGGTATTAACATTCCTGGAAACCTCTCTAAGGACAGTACCTTTGCAGGCAATCTCTGTCGGCATAAACAGCCACAAATGGCAAGCATGCTCCGGTAGGAATTCTGGGGAAAAATAATTTAGTTATTGCATCTCATCAGTACACTGTAGGCAACTGGTTAGGCTAGGTGAGAGTCCATAGGTATGGGTCAGGAAGGTGAATGTAACTCCTTAAGGAGATTGCATTTTCCAATTTGCTTAGGATTAGCCACAAGTCAAATTGGTTCAGTAACACAATGGGGCTCATTTACTAAGGGTCGCGCGCTGCACTTTTTTCAGACTGTTCATCTTTTTCATGGCTAAAACAGCTTGCACAGGTATTTAAGAAGTGTGTGCCCTTCCATGTGCCACAAATTAGGGGGCGTGCCGTCGGACTGAGCGAGGTATTTAACTTTTAAATTGTGTCACAAGCCCTAGCCCCGAGATGCACCACTAAAACAATGGTGAACTCTGTCGGACCTGAGCGGGGAAGCGACACATGCAGATTTCTTACGCACAATCTTAGTGAATCGCCGCACACGGCATTATAGACGAACAATGCAATTTCAGTGAACTCCAGTGACCTTGTAAGTAAATGTGCCCCAGTGGGCCCACGCTAGCTACATTACAAGTGAATACTCAAGACAACACTAAGTATCCGTGGATGAATATATACCAGGCTATAGAAAGCATTTTCCCAAGTGCCAGGATATGAATGCTAATATAATGAACTGTTTTTCGGAATGTAAAATACATATTCTGGAAATATATAAATTATTAAATTCCCTAAAGCTTCTTTGCAAAGATAGACAACAAGGTAGGCCTATAGAAAATGGCTTATCTCAAATTGTCAAAAATAACATACTATTTGATAACAGAAAATAGTCCCCTGTGCATTGAAGTTATAGAGGACCCTAAAGGGGTTGGCCACTTCATGTCAAGATTTTTATTATATATGGGGAACATGATATTACAAACCTTAGCAATATTTATTCAGATAAAGTTCTGCATCATTTTCATGAAATCAGAACCATAGTCCTCTTTGAGAAATGGCTTCATGCTCCCATCCATAAGATGGCAGGAGATGGAGGGTCATGTGATTATACACTTCTCTACAGCGTCCAGTGAGCTATCTGTGCAGTGACATTTCCCTGTTACACCGCCTGTCACTGCCATGTCACAGGGGCTGTTATTAGAAGATGTGTGCGGCTCTGTATGGATGGAGGAGACTGCACTGCTTCAGCTTCTGGTTGAACTGACCACCAGCCGTGGTATGTTCTTCCCCACCCACTGTTTAAGCTTTTACTCCTTCCCCTCCTTATCAAACCAGAAGCTTTTCTAAAAAGCCCTAAATATCACCTAACAAAAAACGTAAAGTTTAAGTAAAAAAAAGTTTTGCTTTGTTTTCTACAGAAAAAAGGTATAACTTAATACAAAGCATAAGCTTTTCCCATGTTGCAAACAAAGAGGGCAGAAGTCCAGCTCCATCCAGTTATTTACATCTGTTGAAAGCTCTTTGCTTTTGAAAGCAAAGTGAAAGGAACCATTATTGATACTTATCAAAGCAAAGTGGGAATTAGTATTAAAAAGTAAATGGTAACCTGTCATTAGGCGAAAATGTGAAAATCTGATGACAGGTTCTCTTTAATGTAAGAAATACTGACTAGAAGACTAAAATGAAACAGATCAATGGGCGGCTCTCTATAATTTACTTGACAACTTGGCATCTTCCTCAAGAGAAGGCACTATTCACTACATGGTACTTCACAGTTCTGTCCCAGACATCAACTTTGTGTTGAAGTATCACTCCTGTCCTTTAATACTTGTACCCTAGTCCTCTAATGCCTCTTTAGTATGAGTATCTGTAGTGGCCAAATTCCTTCTGATTCACAATGTGACCCTTATGGTCCTTCCATGTCTCGCACAAAGTCATCTTCTGGATTGTAAAATCTCTTGGCACTTAAGCCTTTTAACAAAAGGGTTTAAAAATGGGCAAGGTCCTTCTCTGCTAGACAGGGGTGATGTTGCATTCTAGATATACACTAGGGTTCCTCATTAACCTGTTTAGGATCTGGGTCTATCACCCATCTCTGCGGACTCTGCCAGGGCAGCAGCTGGATTAGACTGTCCTAGGACCTGGATGCTTCTGGGACAATACTTTCGATGTAGAGACTTCAATTCTCATTATTCATTGCAAATGTTTCTGAATCTGATTCCGTCCCAGTCAGGCATTTTCCTTAATATATTACACAACCTAAACGAAATCCAGTTCCGAGGCAAACTACCTAAGCAAAGTCCGGTTTCTTCTGTTACTATGAAAAATACAAATAATTTAAAAAAACTGATATTTTTATGATTTTGAAATCTGTTTCTACCGACCATTAACACCTACACATCCAGATGCTCAATAACAAGATAATGTTTGTATGAGATTAACTTTCCCAGGTGCTCACCTTCTGTGTCTGCATCAATACAAATGCTCACATCATTCCTGGCTTGTAACATCCTCACTTAAAATTTTATGGAGGACCCCTACAGTGGATACCAAATGGCAGAGCCTGTTTTCTGAGCATACCAACTGGCGGGGCATGAAGCACAGCTTTGGATCAGCGGGGATCAGATACGCAAGCTGTGATAAAGTAGCATGTATAATAAATTATGTTAGTCTGTGCTCATGTATTATACAAAGTATAGGCTGATCATCACTATTGGCTAAATATCTGCATTAAACCAAGCAATTTAAATTGTCTTTTAGGTCAAAAGTTCTAGTAGCGGCTTATACGCCCCTCTTTTTTACAGTGGATTAGGAGGGATAAGTTTGGGCACAACACTCAGATCTTTTATGTTAAAGGGAATCTGTATGCAGTTTTGACCATGGAAAACGGCAGACAGTATTGGCGGCACTCTCAGATTTTCATGTGAAAAACTTTACTCAAAGAAGCTACACAAAGGGAATTGCATACCGAGCTAACGGGCCTTTCCATGCCCAGCAAAAAACCAATGCATGTGTGCGCCACAAAACAGTCAAGAGGTAACAGAATATGTCTCCCATAATGATACTGTAAAAAATTGACATAGATACTGTAAAAAAACAAAAATCAAGTTTACGATGTGACATAAGTACAATGAGAATGCATGAGTAGTTCCTGGCCTTGCAGCTATGCTCCATTAATCCTTACAGCTGAGCTGCAATACAAACCCAAACCATGGTAAGATGTGGTGCTATTTTTGGGGAATTAAGTCAACCTCTGGACAACCCCTTAAAAGGGGTTTTCCCACAAAGCAGGTTCGGCCCTATCCACTTGCTGATCAGTGGGTATCTCAGAGATGGGACCACCACAGATAACCAGAACAGGGATCTAGTACCCTGCCCTGCCGCACACCTCGTAGCACAACTGAGATGGCCGGAGCAGCCGGAGGAACATTGTGGTTCAAGATGTTGATGTGGTTCAAGGTGTTGAGGGACAAAAGCCCCAATGTACAGGCTTAACTGTCAATTTCTGCAAGTCTTCCCATGTCAGCAAGGAAAAACAATGAAAAACAGTGCATGGCTAATGGGCATAACAACCTTAAAGGGGACCTGTAACCAGCCGCATGGTTCTTAAACCCACAAACATACCTTATAGTGGCTGTTAAATGTTCTCTAGGAACGTCCTTATAATGGTCCAAAGCTGCCTTTATCCTAAAATAGTTATATGCACAAAGAGGTACCAGTCAGGGGGTTGTGTTCAGGGTACAGGAGTCAAGCACTCCCCACCCCCAGACCCACTCATTATGTCAAACCCGCCTCTTTCCTTCTGTCGAGCCGTGCACAAGGCGGCGTAGCTGGCTAGCAGGTACACGGTGCCAAAGTGTTTCGCAGGCTGCGCATGAACTTGATGGTAAGGGGATAAGGAGTTGGCCATGAACAACTCGGGAAGTCCTGCTGTGTGTGGTTCACGTCATCCACGCCTCCGGGTGAACCTTAACAAGTAAAATATAATGGGACACGCCGCACTTTCGTCGGGTTTCCCGAATATTTCTCTTTTGCCTAGAATTGCCCCAGGTTTTTGGCGCACGTGATTGTAACGCCGGCTTGCATGCGACAGAAAACGGGGGGCGTGGCCGTCGGACAACCCGACGGATTCGGACAAACCGCAGAATTTTAAAAAGAAAATGTGTCGCTAGATCGACCACACAAGCAGGAACTCGGACGCACAATCACAGTGAATGGCACCGGACCCGAATCCTCGTCGGACAACGCACTACTGGATCGCAACAGGACCGGGTAAGTAAATCTGCCCCAATATGTCTGACCCTATTAGAGTCTTATACTTACCCTGCTCAAGTTTAGTATAAGTGGCCAACCCCTTTAAAAGGGTTTCAGGGACAATAATTTTCATGACCTTTCTAGAGATTCGGCCTTCAATTGCAGATTGATAGGATTTCGATACTCAGGACTATGAGAGTAAAACAATTATTAGAGAAGAGCAAATACTAAGAGAGTAGAGCTGAAAGTCTAAGGGACCAGCAGTTTACCTATTGAACATAGACAAAAGGTAGCTGGACTTTCTGCTTCATTCTCTGTTATTATTTCCACAACTTGTATTCTTAAGACAGGGCTGGCACCAGCTCTGGTCATGCCTGGGCAATTGCCAGGGCCCAAAGCAGCTGGGGGGGGGGGGGGGGCACATCAGGCTGTACATAAGGAATCAACGGAGGTTAGGGGGCTATATCTAATGAATACATAGGGGGTGAGGGGGGCTTTATATAAAATAACCATCAGGGGGCTGTTTGGTTTGATACACTAGGGAATATTTTAGGGAACAGGAGACCTTTGAATTTTTATTGTCACCATGTGAGTTCACTTCTTAGGGGCCAACTGAGGCCCTGTTGCTATTCCTTGTACATCTGTTCATGCTCTCAATACACATGTACACAAAATATATTTCTGGACCTTTGAAGGTCCTCCAAAGGTCCTGAAACCACAGGTTGAAAGCAAAAAGAATTCATAATTGCCCACAAAAGCTCATAATATTCAAACAGCCCAGGGTACATGGAAATCTTAATCTGTCCCTGGTGGAGACATAGCTGCTGGGACTCCCTCCTTCCCTACCTCTCCATTGTATGTCACCTGACTCTACAGTAATCTTCAGTCAGATTACAGATGGAGATGAAGAAATCCGTTTTTCTGTAATAAAATATATTACAAAAGTTTCTTATGTTAACTTGTACTATTAATTTCTGAAATGGTTGTTGAAAAGTTAGTGAGCACTTCAGCTCTTGGCATACAATAAGTAGTTTAATGACTACATTTTGGACAATGAGCTGCTGGCCTGCATAGTAACAGAACAGAATAAACAGAACAGGTTCCCCTCAGCCCCTGACCCGGGCTCAAACAACAACCCTATTGAAATGAGCTCTGCTGATTTGGCGCTCTCGTTTCACCGGATAACAGTCTGTTCTAGCTGACTATATAACAAGAGGCCACGATCCTCCGGCCTAATTACAATTATAGGGATGAATTCTAGTCATAAATGTGGATAATACTTAAATATAGGAACCGAATCAAGTGTTTTCATGTTTGTATCTTGAAGAAGAGCAGATAATGTGCCCCTCAGACATCGAGCTGGACACACGACACCAGGTATGTGTTTGATTTCATCTATTAACCCCTAAATGACCAGGCCTTTTTGTGCCAGGGGAAACAGGCTGTCTTTGGGGATTTGCTATTGAGACATTGTTACAATTTTATATGTTTTTTTTTTTGTTTATTTTACACGTTGTTGCTGTTTTGTATAATCTGTTTGTTTAAAGGACATCTACCACCAGGATGTAGGACTCTATGCAAATGAGCCTTAGGGGCTCCAGGCTCCATAAGACCTATGGAGCCGGGAGCCCCTCAGGCACATTTGCACACAGACTCTCATCCTGGTGGTAGATGCCCTTTAAGGATTTTGCTCTTTAGTTAGTTTTATCAATGGTAAAGGGTATAAAAATTAAATATATATGTAACTATTTATCAGCGTATTGCAATGTCCTGTAGGTCTTTTTGATGCTGAACATGAATAGTTTCAGAATATCAGGCGGCTGTTGCAATTTCGCTGCAATAATTAAGTATGGTTGCTTTGTAGTTAGATACAGTGACCCAGATATACCATTGTTTCTGCGACAGTTCTTTGTCTATCCTTATACTAAAAGGAAGGTCTTTTCAGCTTGCACAGGTATTTATAAAGTGTGTGCGCCACTTTTGTGCAGTGGTTGCGCTTTGTCCAACGCTTTGGAAAACTGTTCACCTAAAGGGGTGAGTTAGTGCTTAGTTGGAATTTATTTACACACATTTTTTGTGTGTTAGTGACACATTTATTACTGTGCCTAAAAAGAATTGTGTCACACACTGTTCACCAAAAAGGAAAAGGTGCACCTATGTGCACACTTTCCATAGTAGCACCGATGGCGCCAGATAATTGAACACTGTGCCCCAGTATTGAATTATCTTGCGCAAGGGTAAGGCAAACTGCACAAAGGCAGATAGCGCCACAAGTGGAATATTGTTTAGGTGTTCTGCACATCTCCCATACTTCCCAGAGGAGTTATATGATGATCACCTGGCACTTGACACTATGGGGCACATTTACTAAGGACCTTGTGCTAGTTTTCTGTCGGACTTTGCCTGTTCTTTCCTGTGCAAACTGCTCGCACACCCCATGTTAAAGGGGCACCCAAAAAAAGTTGGTGCACTCTGTCTGAGCAGTGCAGGGGGCACCTGATACATAAAGAACGGACGCTACAATTCATGAATCTGGCGCCCCCTGCCCACTATGCAGGCAAACTACACATAGTACAGACTGTTTTTGGTAAATGTGCCCCTACGTTGATGGGATAGAAGGAGTCTTCAAATGGTTCTGGGACAAAAAAACATTAAACTGAGTATATCCCTGTAGAGAGTCCACTACTAACCCTAAACAGAGGTGCAAATTTATAGAGATTCTGTATAAAATTCTGCATCTAGTTTAAAAATAAATTTCATGGGATAGATTATTGTATATTTCTTTTTGTCCAATAGTAATTAATATGTTCTGGATCGTAAAGGGAATCTACCATCAGATTTAACCATACAAAACTGTGGCAGTGTTAAAGGGGTTGTCCAGTCATAGCAAGTCAGGCTCTGTCCACAGAATAAGGCCAAAATTACTGACTGGTGGGGGTTGGTTGGGGACTAAAATGGATATTAGAAATAGTAAGAATGGAAAGTATTCAGACACCTTTAATTTTTTTACTGTTTGTTTTATCCCATCTTGTAGATATATTTGCTAATTTATTGAACAAAAAAAACTGAAATATCACATGGTCATAAGTATTCAGCCCTTTTGCTCAGTATGGAGTAGAAGCAGTTTTGGAGCTCGTACGGCCAGCAGTCTTCTTGGGAATGACGCAACAGGTTTTTCACACCTGGATTTCGGGATCCTCTGCATCTTCCTTGCAGATCCTCTCCAGTTCCCTCAGGTTGGATGGTGAACGTTGGTAGAAGCCATTTTCATTCTCTCCATAGATGGTCAATCGGGTTTAGGTCCGGGCTCTGGCTGTGCCAGTCAAGAATGGTTGCAAAGTTGTTCTGAAGCTACTGCTCTGTTAAGTTTTTGGAAGATGGCCCATTCTGAGGTCCAGAGCACTCAGGAAGAGGTTTTCATCCAGTGCATCTCCGTACTTGCCCGCATTTGTCTTTCCTTCAATTGCAACCAGTTGTCCTGTCCCTCAAGATAAAAAACACCCCCATAGCAGGATGCTGCCACCACCGTGTGTCACTGTATTTGGCAGGTGATAAATTCCATCTGGTTTTCTCCTCGCATGGAATTAACACCAAAAAGTTCAATCTTCATCTCATCAGACCGGAGAATCTTATTTCCCATAGTCTGGGAGTCCTTAATGTGTTTTTTGCACACTGTATGCGGCTTTCATATGTCTTGTACAGAGAAGAGGCTTCTGTCGGCAGACTCTGCCATAAAGCCCTGTTTGGTGGAGGCTGCAGAGATAGTTGACTTTGTGGAACTTTCATCTCCCTACTGTGTCTCTGAAGCTCAGCCACAGTGATCTTGGGGTTCTTCTTTCTCTCTCACGAAGGCTCTTCTCCTGTAATTGCTCAGTTTGGCTGGACGGCTGGGTCAAGGAAGAGTTGTGGTCATCCCAAACTTCTTACATTTAAGGATTATAGAGGCCACTGTGCTCTTAGTAACTTTGAGTGCTGCAGAAATTATTTTGTAATCTTGACCAGATCTGCGCTTTGCCACAGGTGTGGCAGGTGTGGTCTCTTGGTTAATAAATTTGCAAAAATGTATTTTTTCTGTCAAGATGGGGCGCAGAGAAAAAAAAATGTTTGATCTTAACAATTGGCTACAATGAAATAAAGAGTGAAAAATTTGAAGGGTTCTGAATACTTTCCATACCCACTGTATAGGTGGGATGTTCATTATAGGGTTCAGATTATATATTTTGAATCTCTACATAGGGTCACAAGATGATAGTGCACTGTGATGCCCATGGACCCAAAACTACAATCAAGATCAGAGTGGATCGGTTACAAGTATTACAGTCCCTGGAAACAGGTAAAAGGAAAGATTTCAAAGGAATAATAAGCTAAGATGCTACAGCTTTTAAAACAATTTAAATACTAGAAAGTGAAACTTTGTAAAATCAGATTAAAGTCTTTCTTTCGTGTGCTTTTATCATCCTCCCTCCATGGTAAAACATTTGTTGGATTCCATCATGCGGGCACACATATGTCAAAAGCTCCTTTCAGAGGTGAAATATAGGAGTAAATCAGAGTAGATAGGCTTTAACCCTTAACTGAGACACTTGATCATAGCTACTGGAAAAGAAGTTTGTTGAAGAGTATGATAAACTATAAAGTGAACCGGTCACCAGGAATGTCATTTTTAGCTGGTAAAAATACCAGCTGGTAAAATGCCATTTTCCAAAATTCTGAATCATTTCAGTACTTTATGAAACTTTATTTCACATTACCGGCAGGCAGCAAGGGGCACAGTTGAGCCTGTGACCCACCCATGATAAGGAACGCAGGAGCACCCATGACTATTGAACACACCTCAGTTCCACATAAGTTTGCAAACTGATTTTATAACATTACTTCAATGGAAAGGAACCATTTAGGAAAATACTTTTTAATAATATTTTTAATGAAATATGTAATTTGAGTAGTTTAATTTAAATGGGAGGTTCCCCTTAAAGATTAACCTTTTTTCCCACAAATCAATAGCTCTTGGGATGTAAAACAACTTTGCCTCTTATCATTGTTAACTAAATTCAGAAATTTCTTTGCTATTCCAAGGTACACGATCTCCCCTGTTCCCTATCAGTCTCTCTATCCCAGTTTGTGATTCTATAAAACTTTCTTTGTCTCTCTGTGCACCTCAAGCTGCTCTCCTTCCCCACCTTGTCATTGGCAGTATCAGCTCAGATACGCTATTGACCCTTAGTGTTCACACAGCACAGGCTATAGACTTCATGTAACTGGGTTACTTTCGATTTCTACCACTTATTACATGTACCCTGCTCCTCCATGTGATGGAAGCTGCCAGGCTGGTCACCTTATACATCCTGTATGTGCACTGTGCAGTGTTCAGTGGCTTTAATTGAAGGAAACTAAATGGATTTAATGCAAAATTACTTTGAGAGAGAACACAAGGCATCATGGGATCTGTGGGCAAGCTAACTGGCCTCAGCCTGAGGGCATAGACAGACAGACATTAGTCTCCACCCACTTCACCTCTGGTGAGAAAGATTTTTGTCAAACACTTTCAGAACAGAAAATGGCATAACTTTGGAAAGAATAGGGCAAGCAGCACAATGTAGACATTGATTTGTTTGTTTTTAAAGGGGGAATCATATATAATAATTTTATAAAAACATTATAACTTTACAGTTACGCTTTAAGTAAAGGAGGGGGCCATTTTTTTAACTAGTCTAGTCTTCATATTGTGGTGTGGATTATAGTTCCTGTAAAAATATTTTTCCTAAAGAACTAGTATAGGAAAGTAGACGGAGAAAAGCAAAGAAATTCTAATTCTACTAGTGGTGCATTGAAAAAAACATATTAAAATGTATGTAGAATAGATGCCAACAAATCTATATGCAAACATATATATTATTTACTGAGTAAATGGAGTACTATATGCAGTGCATTTCGGCACTGGCTGATTTGAGTAAAAAAAATGAGAAATTATGAGTAAATTAGCTGAGGATATTCTAAGCCAAATTAATAATTTAGAACTGTATCTTTCCTTGTGAACAGAATGAGAATACATAAAAGATTTAGTAACTATTATGCATGGCACTTGAAATAACAAATTCAGCTTCACTTAACTTGTAGTTTACCATTCATTTTAATTAGGGAAACTGACTAATTGTAGTAGTTAATCATTTAGAAGAAGAATGTTTTATGATGTCCAGACTTAACACGGAATATGTTAACTTTTCAATTAAATGGTCAGTAACTTTTCAAGAAACTTTTCAAAAATCGTATAGTATAATACTGTAAGTAAATATAAGAAACTATATAATATATCTTATCAGAGTGAAGAGTCCACTTAATCTTATTTTACTCCGAAATCTCTTTTTCTAGCAAGATGCACAGAAGCTCACTGAGTGGTCAGATTACACCAATGCAGGGAGTAGGAGGAGTTATGAGTCCTAGCAGCTAGGTCTCCTCCCAGTTGCAAAGAAAAGACAGTAGAATACTGTAGAATACTGAGTGTGTCTTAATACATGGTGCAGGGCCTGAAGGGAGGAGCATGATTAATTTTCATTGTGATCCTAGAACTTTGCTAGTACCTAGACTCATACACTGCCAAAGTATAATTCCATAATTAAGCTGTGACTAGAGTGTTCCTTTAAAGGGAACCTGTCACCAGAGACCTCATTTTCACTAAAGACAGGTTGCAAAAGCCCATTGCAGCTGCATTACAAATATGGCGTTCTGCTTTCACTAAGTATTTGCATTGCAATATAATTGTGTGTTATAACTTACCTTGCATTCTGACAGAATCCTCTGTGTAGTCCCAGGGGTTGGGCTTTGATTTGGGCATGTGACTTGACTTGTCTGAGCTGTAGACTGCTCAGTTCACGGCCCCCACCTTTGTGCTCCTGTACAGCTTCTCCCTCTCCCACTGAGGTCAACTCACCAGACTGTGAGCTCTGTGAAGGAGCAGGAGGGAGGAGCTGTACAGGAGCACAAAGGTGGGGGATGAGAGCTGAGCAGCCCAACCCCTGGGACTACACAAATTATTCTGTCAGGTTGTAATGTAAGTTATAACATACAATTATTTTGTAAAGCACACCTAGAATAACCAAGAGGTTCAAGATGCACCATATTTCATTTTACACTATATCCTACCTGGAGTAGAATTCAGCTATAACTTGCAGCAGTATTCTAGTAAAAGATATAGTAAATTCAACAATCCAAGGCATTGGCGGGGCTACTCTGTGCCACAGCATGCCCGCTTTTCAAAACATTTACAACTGCTTTTGGCTCTATGTTTCTGTGTTAACATGAACATGCTGAACAGCTGATTGTTTTGGGGGTCAGGAGTGATAAGCAGACCGCAACCGCAAAGTTCAGGTTCAGCTCAAGTGGCACCTATAACTGGCATTAACTCTTTAAATGCCACTGGAAAAGTCGCCAACAGTATTTAAATGGCTGCATGATGGCACTAACCTTGTGGCGGTGCTGGGAACTGCTATTTTGGGGAGCATGTCACTCCCCTATAATACAATAAGGAGCAACGACCCCTCCTGTGTGCAGTGCTGCCAGCAGGATTGTGTTGGTTCACGTCCATAATTGTCTAAATATAGCTGTTGATTTTACCAGCACCAATTAAACAGTTAACACCTGTGATCAGTGCCAGAAACTGGACCAAAACCCGTCTTTATCCATTTCCTGGGATCACTTTCTGCAGATGTAGTCACAGACTGGCGATAAATCCAATACGTTATTATGATATTCTGTATTTCGCTATTATGTCTTTATCCACAGCACATAAAATCAGTCATTGAAAACCTAATGTAAATTCTGAATACAGAATCTGAATAGTAAAATTATCATCAATAAACAGTAATATCCAATAAAACTACAGGGAAAATCCTATCCCACAAAGAACGCCAGACACAATGGGACTCATTTACTAAAGGTCCGAACGCCGCAGTTTTGGCGGGTTTCCCAAATATTTCCGTTTTGCGCTGAATTCCCCTGGGTTTTTGGCGCACACGATCGGATTATGTCGCATTGGCGCTGGCTTTTACGCAACAGAAATCGGGGGCGTGGCCGTCAGACAACCCGACGGATTCGGAAAAAGCGCAGAATTTTAAAAAGCTTTTGTGTCGCCAGATTAGCACTTACATGCATCGGGACGAAGAAGGTGAACTCCGGCGGACCTCGGCGCAGCAGCGACACCTGCTGGATATCGGGCGCACGACCTTAGTGAATCCCGCCAGACCCGAATCAGCGTTGTACAACGCGCCGCTGGATCGCGACTGGACCAGGTAAGTAAATGTGCCCGAATATTCCGTATGGAATTGTCTTTCATCCAGAGTATAGGCTTCAGTCATAATCGATGTATTGTACAGAAAATGTTATATCACCTCCACAAACACAGTGGAATATTCTACTGAGTCTTCAGATCGTGGTTAGCCTAGCAATAATGATACAATCTCATCCCTTTAATACTCATTATATGTATCAATGTTTGATCAAAGCCTAAATTAATAATGGACATTTACACAGAATCCCTTGCGGGAGGATATTAAAAAAGCCAAAGGACAATGAACAATGTAAATTGATAAAAGAGCAAAGACCGATGAGATTTATTACTTAGGGCCCAGCTTATTATTATTTAATTGCCTTTTTATCTATTTTGTGCACGACATGAGTAGAATTGATATAACTACAAAAATGGGAATTACAAATTAACTAAATGGGCCATACATCATACAATGCACTGGGAATTGCTCTCTAATTATTTGTTGTTATAACCACTTAAAAGCAAATTCGCAATTGGACAAACTATAACTTTTTTAGATGCGGCATGACTACAGGGGAAGCAGCCATCCATAGCAGCTGGTATGGGGCCCACAGAGTCAGGTGGCCCGGCAACCCCCAATACACATCATCCTCAGTAAACACCTGAGCCAGCTGCTTAGATTTATGAACAGCATTTGTGTAAGAATATATATATATATATATATATATGTGTAAAACTTTATGTGTGTATAAAGTGAATAGAAATGTGTGTATAAAAATGTATGTTTACATTTTATTAAGTTTAAGGGCCCCATGCAGTGGTCTGCTATGGGACCCAGCCTCTCAGAATTAGGCTCTTGATTTTTAGCATGGTTGTATGGAAATTATATATAACAAGGCAACTCTTTGAAAGAATGGTCAACCATGTAATACTTAAAATGCACAACGCCTTTAACTTAAAGGGAGCCTTTTTATGTATATTAATAGTTGCCAATTGCTGCTTTTTTGATGATGGAAGGAAATCTATAATCAAAATCAAGCATGGATAAACTAGGGGCACTTACTCATAGATAAATAAACTTTTAATTATGTTAATGAGCCTGAGAGGCTCAGTGTAAAATGCTACAGTGTGAAATAAATACTTCCCCCCTCCCAGTGTGTGCTGAAACTTTCTCTGCTGTAGTGAGATTACATCATGCAGGGGCAGAGGGAAATGTTGAGAGAGCAGGGGGAGACAGTGTAGCAGCCTGTAAAGCTGAAGCATTGAGGGGCTCCGGAATGCCCCCCAGGAGCCCTTCAGACTCATTAGTATAATTTTAAAGGTTAAATTTAAAAGAAAGGAGGCCATGAATAACACATATAATAAGATCACCACAGTCATGTTGCCTGGGTCTATGATTAAAGAGGTGTTCCCATTTTGGCAAATTAATGTTATTGTTTGAATGTTGAAAAATTGTACAGTTTTCCAATATACATTCTGTATCATTTCCTCATGGTTTTCTAGATCTTTGCTTGCTATAAGAAGCGTCATTGTTTACTTACAGTAGACGGAAATCTGACCATGGTCAAACAGGTGCAGGGCTCGTTACAGTAGAAGCTTTCTATAGAATGATAGCAGATATTTACAAGACCATTAGGAATTGATACAGAAAGTATATTGGAAAATTACTGTATATACTTGAGTATAAGCCATTTTTCTGCTGAAAAATCTACACATATAAAAAACTACTCACCATCTCCTCTCCTATCTTCATGTGCGCGGCAGATCCACAACAGCTCCGTGGGCAGCACCTATTCTTCATGCCAGCTGCAGGCCCGTAACAACTCCGTGCACACGGCCCAGCCGGCGCACGACTGTGATGTCAGCCGCTGCTGTATATTAATGGCTAAACATTACAGGGGATGGCAGGCTATATACTACAGGGAGCTGGCAGGCAATATACTACAGGGAGCTGGCAGGCTATATACTACAGGGGCTGGCAGGCTATATACTACAGGGGCTGGCAGGTTATATACTACAGGGGCTGGCAGGCTATATACTACAGGGAGCTGGCAGGCTATATACTACAGGGAGCTGGCAGGCTCTATACTACAGGGGCTGGCAGGCTATACATTACAGGGGGCTGGCAGGCTATACATTACAGGGGGCTGGCAGGCTATATATTAAAGGGGGCTGGCTGGCTATATACTACAGGGGGCTGGCAGGCTATATACTACAGGGGGTTGGCAGGCTATATACTATAGGGGGCTGGCAGGCTATATACTACAGGGGCTGGCTGGCTATTTACTACTGGGGGCTGGCTGGCTATATACTACCGGGGGCTGGCTGACTATATACTACAGGGGGCTGGCAGGCTATATACTACAGGGGGCTGGCTATATAAAACAGGGAGCTAGCGGGCTATATACTACAGGGGGCTGGCTATATACTACTGGGGGCTGTCTGGCTATATACTGGGAGGCTGTGACCAATTCATTAACCACGTCGGCTTATACTCAAGTCAATAGTTTTTCCCAGTTTTTGGTGGCAAAATTAGGGGTCTTGGCTTATACTCGGGTTGGCTTATACTCGAGTATATACGGTATATAACTTTCCATAATTCAAACAATAAAACTTATTTGCTGAAATGGGAATACCCCTTTAAGTGTCTTTGGTTTATTATAAGTAAATTAGATATCCTTTAAATTTTTCACATTTCTTCCAAAACTTCACTTTTATTCTCTCTTCCTGAAGCTCAACCACACAGTCAGACACTCTTCGTTTTCTTATTGCCGCTGTGCTTGCTACCCCTCAGTGCCCACTTAACTTTCTTCTTCTTCTGAAGTCTACCACATGGCCAGAATACCACTCAGTGCCCACTTAAATTTCTTCTTCTTCTGAAGTCTACCACATGCCCTTTGCAACAGTGAAGCCGGCCAATGCCAGCTCAAGACACACACGGGCAATGCCGAGATCACAGGCACAGTACACAGGACTTAAGAAGAAGAAGAGGGTGTGTAGGTGCTGAGGGACGTCGTTAGCAAGTACAGAAGCCATGAGGAGGCGAATGGAAGTGGACTGGCGGGTTGATCTCCCCTGTATCCTTGACTATTTTAGAGAGGAAAGAGAAAAAATAAATGTGAATTTTATAAAATTTGTAAACCATATAAACATCAGAAAAGCAACAAATAAAACTATTAGTATTAGTATAAAGAATAAAGTACTATTTGGAGTTGAAAAAGAGGAGAAATACGCCTCAATAAAAGACTAAATAAAAAACACAAAATTAGGGGTTTTTATTAAGGTTAATTAATATAAATTCATAATAAATTCTTAAAAGGTGATAACATGGATGAGTACATAGTGGGGCTAATTTATTAAGGGCCCCGCGGACCACACTTTCGTCGACAATTTCAGTTTTGTGCCGCTAGGACAGGGATTTAAAAGGGGTTTTTGGCACACGTGATTGGATTTTGGCACAATAGCGGCAGCTTTCATGCGACACAAATAGGGGGGCGGGCCGTCGGACGATCCAACGGATTTGGACAAACCGCGGGATTTAACTTCAAAATTGTGTCGCAAGCCATGCACTTACATACTGTACATCGGGAAGAAGAAGGTGAACTCCAGCTGACCTGAGCCAGGAAGCAATCCAGCAAGCAGGATATTGGGCGCATAATCTTCATGAATCGCCCTTAAAAGGGCTATCCTCACGTCCTATAGTTCCACCTACCACCCGATATACCTATATAGGTAGATCCGTGGTGATAGGTTCCCTTTAATTCTAGACAACTTTAATAACAGTTATAGCTGTTTATTGTAGCCAAGAGCTAAAGTGCAGTAAATTACCAATTACCACGGGTCCATTTGTAACTAGGGGTCATCTGTAAGTCGGGTGTTCTTAAGTAGGGGACCGCCTGTATAGTCAACAACCAGTAAGAATAATAATGACCAAGTGCCACAGGTAAAGCTTGGAATGAACCCAAATACAGATATTTGATATAAAGATGACCATGGTGCAGAACAAATACAAACATGGTTCCCAGCACCAGCCCCGACACGTGTTTCAGTCAACAGACCTTTTTCAAGGGGAAGCTAGTCTCTAGCTAAATAGACACATACGGGCAGATTTATCAAGTGTCTGAAAGTCAGAATATTTCCAATTGCCCATGGCAACCAATCACAGCTCCCCTTAAAAAATATTCATGAGCACTGGTGAAATGAAAGCTGAGCTGTGATTGGTTGCCATGGGCAACTGGAAATATTCTGACTTTCAGACTGCTTGATAAATCTGCCCCATAGCATTAATCGTACAGAACCATTTAATGCACTATGAGGTGCATTACATTAAGTGTAACATTATTATGATCTATGTTTTGGTATAGCTATTTGGAGTTGTTGTGCCATTGGCCAGATGACAGGTTCCCTCCAACTTAAATTTGATTTTACATAATGTTCTAAGATTTCATTTCACCATCTATAGTCAGCACTGTTATGACTTACTTGTTGAGCCCCATAACAGCTGTTACTTGTCTTCTTCTCTGCTAAATATTGTTATAGTATGGAAATTCCTTATAACACTGAATATGAATTATTTGCATGTTTTCCATAGAAAAGTCTAAAGAGGACAGATGGAGCATCCAGAAGATGATCCTGCTTCTCATTTCTCTTGGATTTCTCTTTGGGACAGCAGTAGGAATTTACATCTTAGGTATTGTACAGATATTTCTAGTTGTCCTGGATACTCATACAGATAAACTAATGAAGTAACAACAGAAATGTATGAAGCCCACCCGGCCCCATGTATTTTAATTTGATGTAGGTATTTACAGTATTTATAATATCACTATGCAAGACTGGCATTAAGGGGGTGCAAACTGGGCAATTTCCCAGAGCCCTATCCCTAGAGGGGCCCCTCAAAGTTTGAACCTCCATTGCCACAGTTTGCCTTTGAGAGCAAGATCTCTGTGTGCAGCTGCAGACTGTAGCAGTCACTTCAGGCTCCACTACAACAACCAAGACTGGACTGGACTGTCATTGCTCTTATTATTATAGCTTTAACCCCTCCTCTGTCTTTTATGGACCCACTGAACCATAATACCCACTGAACCCGACCAGCCAATAAGAAGTGAGCAGGGGCACAAATTTTTCACTGCAGGGAAAGATGGATTCTGATTGCCTTGCACACAAAGTTACCAGAGCCTGGGCAGTATCATGTATAGAAAGATGTACAAGGTAACACCTAACCTGAAGCATATGCAGGGCCATTCCTATAGAAGGGAAAATGTAATATCTAATATCTATCTGTAATCTCTATCTGTCTGTCTATATTAATTCATCCATCCATTAATGTTCTATCTATCTACTGTATCTATCTATCATTATATCCAGTTGTTTTTTTATACTGATATTGGAGTGTTGTCTTTGTATCTAATATCTATCTATCTATCTTCACCAATCTATTTTCTGACATTCTATTTCTACATTTAAAGGAAATCTACCATTTGATTTGATGCATTATGAAGCAAACATACCTTCAGAATGCTGTAGCTACACTGATGCAGAAACATATCTTGTTTAATCCCTGCACTGAGTGGTTTTGCTGAAAGAGCAATTCTTAAGTTATGATAGTGAGGTCTGTTGCTCCTGTGGCTGCACCGGCGCTGCTCCTCACTCTAATTATGCACTGCTCCAGAGAATGATGTAATCACTGTGTTGTCCGTGAGAGGCAGAAGTAATCAATCCCTGCACCATCCCCCAATTGTTGTCTATAAGTCAGGTTGATTAGTCCTGTCTGAACAGTTCAGGAAGCTCCGTGTAATGTGTTTATGAACTGCAGCCAGCAGGATCCAGCTTTCCCAAGGTCCTTAATTTTATAATTATTTTTTGAGCAAAACCACTCAAAACAGGGATTAAACAAGATATGTTTCTGCATCAGTATAGCTACAGCATTCTCAAGGTACGTTTGGTTAATAACGCATAAAAACATACGGTAGATTTCCTTTAAAACCTTTATTTATCTATCACTGAGTCTGCCTCTCATTCCTTTTTTGCATGTCTATCTTTCAATTATCTCATATCTGTCTGTCTCATATCTATATATCTCATTTATCTCATATCAATCTTTCTCCTGTGTTTCTATGTAATCTGAAAAAAATGTTTCCCACTCTGAAAATCAGTTTACTCATTCTAGAAGAAGAACAAAACTCTACGCACGGCTTACTAAATTAGTGGCATCCATATGGAACAGATACATATTGGATAGAATTGTATAGTTACATAGACACCCTGTGGCAAGGCTTCGATAGGTCTATGACATTTGAGGACATAAAACAAAATTATCATTTTGCAAGTCAATCTTGATACCACTGTCCATTGTCGTATCATAAATTAGATCTGTGACAACTGCACAAAAATAGTCGTATTTTTTGAAGACTGATGAATATCAATGTCACCCAGATTTTTCTGCAGAGTTCTGGAATTTTAATGCACAGGGTTGACATGTCATTTACAAAATGTAATTCCTTATAACGAGAAGAACCAATAGTAATATGAAGTTATGCTTAAAATATTACTGGTCATTGATTTACATTGAAGGGTGATAATAAACTGGATGGACCTGTCTTTTATCGCTGACGTATGGCCTCACTTTTGTTTTGCCCGGTGCCCCACTTTGTCTAAACCGTCCTTTTCTCTATGTATCTATTATATGTTTACACTTGTACTTTTACTCCATGTAACCTAGGAGCTGTCTGGTTTATTGAATAATAAGTCTTTGCATATAATTTCCAACTTTTGAGATGGCAAACATTGGCAACAAAATTTCAAGATTTTATGGCCTATGCCACACCCTTCTCCCACAAAGTATATACCACATACCCCTTAGTTGCCTCCATTTAGAGTAATCCCTCCTTCCTTTTACGCCCCACCATGTATGATGTCTCCTTGCCTATGGCAAGCCCTCCCAATATAATGCCCCCTTCATTGCTTTTATTTATTCCCTGTCCCTCCACTTATAATGGCCACATTATGAACCCCCACCTTATTTACTTATTTACTAAAGATCACGGATCACGCTTTAGTCGAACTTTGCACTGTTTTTCGGGATTTGCACAGCTTTGACAGGTATTTAACAGGTGTCTGCGTTGGGATTGTGTCGCACGTGATCAGTTTTTGGTGCAGCTGCACTGGCTTCCATGCAACACAAATCGGGGGTCGAGCCGCCGGACTCTAAAATTGTGTCACAAGACAATGCACTTACATGCACCAGGAAGAAGAAGGTGAACCCCGGCGGACAATGCACTTTCGGTGAACTCTGCGGACCAGGCAAATAAATGTGCCCCAATGTGGTTTACCTCCTCTTTTCATTGTGTCCCACAATTACTCTTTAAATTTAAATCTGTGCATACATTTTCAGACCTGGGGGGGGTTCCTAAAACAGTCTAATACTTTCCAACCAGTAGTGATTGCATAGGAACACATAGGGGAAGATTTGTCAAGCTGTCTGAAAGTCAGAATATTTCTAGTTGCCCATGGCAACCAATCCCAGCTCAGCTTTCATTTTACCAGTGCTCATGAATATTTTAAAGGGTAGCTGTGATTGGTTGCCATGGGCAACTAGAAATATTCTGAATTTCAGACAGCTTGATACATCTGCCCCATAGACCGCATAGGGACACACCCATCTGGCAAGGGCATGGTAATACCCAATAGTCTATTCGTAAATATTAGTGTAAAATATTCACTTACCTACTGAAACAGTTAAAACCAAACCAGTCTGAGAACGCACTTTCTTCCTCTCTTGGCATTAGGTCTCATGATAGTTAATTATACAGAATCATCTGCTCCTAACAATATCGATAGATTTAATTTAAGGACATGAACAGTCTTCTAACAGTCCCCGGGTGACTACTTGATGTACCACAGTGAAAGTAAATGACTAAATTGTGCAACCCTGCAAAATCTGCGTGATGAAATGGATTACAGAGTCGGATAGGAAGCACAAATAGGCACCAAACAAGGGATTTGAAGCAGTGAATTTTCTTCTTGATATTTGCGGATCCCCTCAATCTATACAACATGGATGATAAGATGGCCAAGTTTATGTGGCTTAATGTTAATCTGCTGATATTGTTCATTGACATCAAGCAGTTAATATGAGATAGTCTATATAGGGAAAACTGCAGTGGGAAAAATACAGCGGAGACCATATGTGAGAAAATTATGGCTCCGACATGCTACGGTACGAAGGGCATAAGTCAGTGTGAATTTAGCCTTAGGCTACATTCACACAACCATATTGCAAGCTTGCGGCCATACATACGACCCCCACAGACACACATGTGGCACTGTACCGCTGCGTACAAAGGGAGAAGATAGAACATGTCCTTTCTTTCCCCATGTGTAAAGCCGTGCGATTTACATCTCTATGGAGAGGGGAGGGGCTTCCTCCTTTCTAGCACGCAGGACGTATAACTGCCCGGCCGCATACGTTCATGTAAATACGGTCTTTTTGTGACATTTATAATGAACCTATTTTTGGGGCACATAATTTTGGTTAAAGGGATTGTCTTCTATTTGCTATTGATGTACTATCCTTAAGGCTCCTAAACTTTACTAGCATAAGACTACAAGCAGTTGGCGCCATGCTCTTTGTAGTGACTATACCATAACTACAGACATGTAGACTAGTCCAACCAGCCATTTCATACTATTACTTCTACGATATTTCATCACTTGCAAATGTGAACGGTATAATTGTATAATAGTGACAGCATATTTTAAGTTATGGACTCTCTTCCATTACCATACTATTCCACATGCAGTTATGATTGGCATAATTCACCTATGCTGACAAAGTGGGCAGAAGACTCATCAGTCATTCCTCAATTACTTCTCAGTGATGTCCTCCCTGTATTCTGTTCAGTCCACAGTCTATGGGGTATATCTAATGAGTCAGATTTATGTCCAAGAATATACTGTACATTGACTCTAAGTGTTTTAATAGCCACAAGATAATTAGGTTGTCCAGTACGGATGACTATTATTATTGTTATGACTATCATCACAATATGGCACTACTACAAAAAAAAAAAATCTTGAAAGATTTAAATTTATTAAAGTGGTATTCCCATGAAGACAAGATTCTTAAATATACTCAGAATAACAAAATAACATATTCTGTAATTCACTGTTATTTACAAAAATATAGCATTTCACAGATATAATTCCAACCTGTCTCTATCAGTAGTGGTGGTTGCAATTTTTTGCCCCTGGATCCGTCCGTAAATCTTCTGACTATGGTCGTATTCTTCTCACGAATAGCTTCTTTGTCTGCACACTGCAGTGCTCTCTGCCTTCTGCACCAAACCCCCTGAATTACAAGACCAGCTCAGACACAGGCACTTCCTGATGGAAAAAAAATTTGTGTTGCAGTATCCGGAAAAAGGGAGGCAAATAATGGAGGAGCTACTAACTTGGCAAAACTCCCAAATTAGCCAGAAAAACACACACAAAAAAACAATGTTAGTGCTCTAACTCCACAATAAAATGTTTAAATTGAGAGTTTCACTGAACGGTCTCACCCAGTTCCTTATAGATCGGAGATTGAAGACATTTCTTCAGTAATTCCTCCTGTCACGATGTTCACTTCTCTATACTGGATCCTGTGGGAGACCACGCTACACTGTCGTGCACGTGATCACAGCACCGGTCCTGTATCAGGAAGATTGTGGACAGATGGTGCAGATCACCAAGGATAAGAGTAAAAACAATTTTATTCCAGCATTAAATATTGTTTGTGAGTATGCTGGAATAAAATAGTTTTTACTCTTATCCTTGGTGATCTGCACCATCTGTCCACATTCTTCCTGATACAGGACCGGTGCTGTGATCGCGTGCACAACAGTGTAGCGTGGTCTCCCACAGGATCCAGTATAGAGAAGTGAACATCGTGACAGGAGGAATTACTGAAGAAATGTCTTCAATCTCCGATCTATAAGGAACTGGGTGAGACCGTTCTGTGGAACTCTCAATTTTAACTTCCTGATAGAAAGCAGCAGAGTGCAGAGACTTACTCTACAAGCTCCAGGCAATATAAGGTCTTTATCCGGAAGGGAGGCATGTAGCAGGGCCATGTGTGTATTATTGGTTAATTAGCAGATCTGAGCAGATCATTGTGTTTTATATCAATCTCATTGATCTCATCATCTCTCATCTGTCTCATCTTTCTTTTTCTATGTGTCAGATAAAACTAAATGTTCAGAAGCTAAATAAAAGTGTAGATAAACCCTGGACCCTTATAATCTAAGCACATTGTCAGCACTCAGCATCTCACAGCACAGAGGTATTATGAAGCAGTCCCTGTCCACACTGAGAAAACTGAATAAAATTGTTAAGTAAGGGGGTTAAATGATCATTATTGTGTATATCACTAGGGAATTAAAGTTTGAGAACATTCTTTCATGGGCAAACCCCTTTAAATCTTATAAGGAAGTATAAAGTCAGGTGTATACCTTACCTTCTTCATAGGACAACCCCTTTAAAGCTATTAAGACCTCACAAAAATTACATAAGTCTGGTATATGTTCCAGTCATGGAGGTGGGGTGTTGCAGTATACAGTCAAGCTAACCTGCCCTCCTCACTGAAGCTGACACTGCTAACCAGGATGAAGAGAATTCCTGAGGGTGAGGTGGGGAGCAAGGTTAATTTTTCTTCTCATAGCCAGTGTCACTCTCACCCCCTCCTTCCTAAGAGAGTGGTTAATGATGTAGCAGAGCTGAGTCACACAAAGCCACTATTTCTCTCTTACCTGCTCTTCACCCAATCCTCTGGAATTCTCTTTGGGTTTTATTCTCTCTCAGGGTTCAGGCTAGGCATTGTGTAGCATTTTCTACCTCTCATAATAGCCCTTGGGAAAATAAAAGGAGCTGTATATGCCTGTGGTTAAATATTGGTATTGGTCCCTAAGTACTGACGCAAGTTTTGCCGCAAATTAACGCCATTCCCAAACTGGTCTATGTTACGACTTTTACTGGTATTTTCTGCCACCTTTCATGTGACTGTGGCAAACAACCCACACAGAAAAAAACACTTCAAGCTGATTTATCAAGGGCCAAAGCCACTGTAATGAATCTGACTGCCCCCTCCCCTCCACTGAACCTGCTACAACCAATCAGTGGCCTGTGTTGAGTACGAAAAAGGAAGCAATGATCCAATGAGATTGGCGAATGAGTGAGTCCAGTGACCTGTGGCACTTGCAATAATTTTGTCAGACTTGTCCCTACTGGGTTTTCATGTGATGATTTATATTGTGGTGGTATTGTCACACATACAAACATGCTCTACCAATAATATAATATAGTGAGATAAGAGTGTGACACTGGACTGTTCCATTTACTAATGAAGTGTGTGCAACATTCGAGTTTCCATGCTCCTAAATCTATTCAATGTTATTGGGAATTACTATGTGAGTTCCAAACCTCAGCCATATGTCATGTAGGGCTCTTATAAGCTGAGTCCTCTGTCACATCATACTTGTTCTACTGCCAAAATTATAACCTAAGTTGGCTCCAGAAACTCTTTGCCTATAACAATGACAGATAATCTTAAATACCGTATTTTTCGGACTATAAAGCGCACAAAAAATCCTTTGATTTTCTCAGAAATCAAAGGTGCACTTTATAGCCCAGTGCACCTTATATACGAACCATACTTACAGACAACAGCTGCCTTGAACTGTGCACAGGTCTGCCACCTGCTGGTCATTCATCCTTATAATCAGGTGCGCCTTATAATCCGATGCACCTTATATATGAACCTAGACGTTTTAGCAGGAATTTATTGATGGTGCGCCTTATATATGAACCGTACTTATAGACAACAGCTGCCTTGAACTGTGCACATGTCTGCTACCTGCTGGTTATTTATCCTTATAATCAGGTGCGCCTTATAATCCGGTGCACCTTATATGTGAACCTATACATTTTAGCAGGAATTTATTGATGGTGCGCCTTATAATCCGGTGCGCCTTATATATGAACCTAGGCGTTTTAGCAGGCATTTATTGATGGTGCGCCTTATAATCCGGTGCGCCTTATATATTAACCTAGACATTTTAGCAGGCATTTATTGATGGTGCGCCTTATAATCTGGTGTGCCTTATAGTCCGAAAAATATGGTAAATCATATTTCATGGTTCAGTCAATTATAATAAAAATTTCTGACTAATACTGTGTCACTCTGTAATATGTAATACTGCAACTTTAAAAATTCTGAAAAAGAGAAATAGGAGGGAAATATCTGGGAGTGGTCAAAACTTCTCCCTTCTGTGACTACTGACATCCTGCAGTGATCACGTGACCGGCAAACCTCAGGTCCAGATGGTGAGCTGGAGGTGTAAATAACAAAGGAGGGGGTCACCGCTCAGGAACGGGGAGCCAAAGAATGGAAAGTACCTGATATTTTTCATTGCCCCGCTCTTCTTTTTGGAGGGTTTACCAGTATAACGAGAAAACCCCCAATAAGTACTACATTACAACTCTGTGTTTTTGGCTGTTTCCAGTGCAGTACTTCATGAAGCCTCTTGTTTATCAAGGCTCTGTACCGCTCCAAGATCACGAGGCCTCCTCTCGATGTAACGACACCGACAATGAAGTCACTACCGCGCCACGTAGAAAAGGTTTGGATTTATTTCTATTTTTAGTTGCTTCTTAGACTATGTCAAAAATTACATGATTGGAATAATTTGTCAGGAAAGTGTCTACTATTTAAATGGAGGGGGGTAGGATTAATAATTTTTTTTTTATGCAAAAAGTTTTTTGTTATTTCTTTCTAGTTTTAGGCCCATAAATCCTGTATTAGTGTATACTGTGGTTATGAATAGCCTTATCTGGGTTTTAGTTTATTGGTGAAAATCTTTGTTCATTCTTTCATGAAAACGGTTTCAGTATCTTTCAGAATAAACACAGAAAACTTCTTGTTGGAAGTGCAGGTGGAGTACAGGCAAGAATGGTTTCTCACTTGTCATGAGAGGTGGAATGAAGCTTGGGGAACCCATGTATGCCGACACTTGGGATACATCAGGTATACATTTTTTTCTACAATGAGTAATTTTTTTATGCACTCATTCACTTTACTTTTTCTTAAAGAGAACCTGTCACCAGGAATGTCATTTTCAGCTGGTGACAGGTTCCAATAGACTATATTATGCTGTTAAAAATGACTTTGTTAGTACTCTGAATCATTTCAGCACTTTATTAAACTTTATTTGACATTACCTGGCTCCCTGCCAGCAGTATATTGTGAGGCTCAGACCTGTGTCTCAGTCTCCTTCTTCCTCTACTGTAAGCCAACCTTCTCTGACTTCTCAATGTACATGACAAAAAGTGGGGTGGAGGAGGGAGCTGGATGAAGGTGGAGGAAAGGAGACTAAGATACAGACACACCGGCTGCTGTACCTCTTTATCCTCCCACCCCTCAGACTCTTCACACACTGCTGGCAGGGAGGCAGGTACCATGAAATAAAGTTTTATAAAGTACTGATATGATTCAGAATGCTGACAAAGACATTTTTAATCTTAGCATCAATGTGTGCTTTAAATTACTAAAAGATGTATGAAACATTCTGGATAAGATTTTGGTTTGAATGTCTTATATAGAAGCACAAACCTTGCTTTAGGGGGGAAAGGTGTAACGGATGCCCAAAGTTTCCACATTAGTCTATGGCTCTAAACTTGTTGGATTTTTAGACAGAATCCTGGGGAATTTCTAATTAAGCACCTAATGGGCCAGATTTATTGAACTTGCTGCATCAGTTTTTTTTTGCCAAACAATGCATTCAAAAGGAAGATGTAATGGATATTTATTTACAGATATTTATTAAACTTCTGCAACAGTTTTGCGTTGCGTGTGCACCCCCAGTGGCGTAACTAGGATAGGCAGGGCCCCATTGCAGACTTCTGAAGGGGACCCCCTGCCGCCTTAAAAATATACATATATTACATTCCTATATACATAAACATGCAGTTCATTACTCATACATACACATGTATACACTGTTACACACATATAGAGCATATACACCTCACATATACACACATACAGTGCCATATACAGACATCTTCTTACATACACACATAACGTACTGTAACAAAACATAACAAAACTCAGCACATAAAGGGGCGATCCAGTGCCAATCCAGACCATGTGCCACATTTATGTAGAAAGTCTGAAAGAAATGTGGTGCATGCCAGTCAAACGGAGTGCAAACTGAGTGTGTCCTACATAGTCCTACTTACTCTGAAGTACCCCCCAAGTGGAAAACATATGCAAACAGTGTGCACACACGTGCAAACTCCGACAGAAAAGTCATAAGAGTAAAACCTTAGCAAATGTGCCCAAGTGGCTTCTACTGTTATAGGACGTCCACACAACAGCCATCTCCAACTAATGACATATTAATTAAAAAGCACAAGATCTGGAGCACAGCTCTAAAATACTTTTAAAATGATCTACTTGTGCATGAAATGCAATGAAATGAAATGCACTCTTGTTCGAAGGGAGATCCCATACATAACTTATAGTTTTGTCCTTTTTAGGTTGGTACATCACAAAGCTGTTAACTTGTCATCCACCAAGTTAAATCACAGTCAAGAATTTATGCAGGTCCCATTAGGCCTTACAACTGCACGTGAGAACACTTGGCGAACCAGGTATGTTGGCAATGTAAGAAAAACATGTAGACAATGCAAAGTAAAAGTAATATACTAGTTCCCACTAATAACTCAAATTTATTCCAGAAGTAACCACAATAAAAGACAAAGGTGGATGCGTATACAGGATATAACAATAACAAAGTTTATTAATTCATAAAGTAACTATACATACAGGACAATCAAAAGATTAAAAACACTTAAAAAAATACATCCAACGGATGTATACAGCTACCAAGGGCAAGTGATGGCCAAATGCTCCCTATCCCAAGTTGGTCAATCTAATATCCGCACACAGGTACAATGCTCAATAATAATTCATGTATAAACAATCAGTAAACAAGGTATATAAAGTGGCCTGGGCAGATAAGGTGCATGAATGAAGTTGTCCCTGAACCTGGTCATACAATACCAAAGGTGGTCCCAGAGTAGGAGAGTGACTGGTTAATGCGAACCGGTTGCAGGGGCAGCCAAAAGGGGGAGGAGGGAGTAAGGCAGAGCCCATGCGTATCGTCACCCGAACTGGTGACTTCCTCAAGGGTAAGTCAGGGGTAATTTATTCCAGAAGCTGTACCAGGTATATTTAACATGCAAATCACAGAAACACACAGACAAACCAGTTCCCTACACTGTACGGAGGAGACCCAACCAGGTCGAAACAGCGCTGTCTACAGTTAGGAGTCTGTTCCTTCTGGAATAGATATACTGGTTTTTAGACTTCTTGTAGGTCATATTTGATGTTAAGGGGGGACTGCCTTTCAAGGTAGCAAAAGGAGGCATTGTTTTCCATTTCACACCATGGAAAACATATTTGCATACTTCCCAGACTTCCCTAGTGGAACATCTATGGCTTTAAGTCTCCACATGCTTTAAGGTGGCCTTAATTGGCAACCTCTCCATGAGGAGAACACCTACTGTCTGACCCTAACCACAGAAACAATGAGAATCTTTAACCACCTCCACCAACTATAACTAGACATAAGATGTGATTGTGGAAGCTGTGCCAAGTGTTTCAAAAGATCTGGTTTGTGTCAATCCAATCCTTCTGATCTGATGTTGCTCCGAATGCTCTAGAAATACATAACCCCCAATAGTCCTCTTATTTTGTACCAAATAAGGCAACAACTTATTGGGCCACATTTACTTACCCATCCGGAAGAGTTCACAGAAAGTGCATTGTCCGACGATAATGCATTCTGCCGTGATTCACTAAGATTGTGCGCCCGATATCCTGCATGTGTCTCTTCCCCGCTGACAGGTCTGACAGTGCTTGATCTTGTGACACAATTTGAAAGTTAAACCCCGAACTCAGTCCAAATCCGTCGGATCGTCCGACGACATGCCCTTCCACACAATCCCCTGTTAAATACCTGTCACAGCAGCGCAAAACCCAAAAACGCCGGAAAGTCCAACAAAAGTGCGTCCGCCCACCCTTAGTTAATAAGCACCCTTATCCCCAACAAGGGGAAATAGAGTATGACATTCCATAAAAAAACACAAAATAATAAAACCACACATGCATATATTAAAATATATAGAAAAAGTATCCAGATTATTAACATCTATACAGTTAATATCGTGAATTTTTGACAAGGTGGTGGATATTCGGCACAAACAACATTTTGTACCTCTCAGTCCTACAAAAGATCATATCTCATTTTATTGACTGTTTTTATTAGGGTTAGGATTAGGGTCAATCCTAACCCTAAGTCTAACCAAAGGCCAACTCTCACTGTACTGAAAGAATTTGTAGAAATGGACTTAAATGGGACAGAACCATTTCCAGGCAATCAGTGCTATTAGCATAGCATCAAATATACTAATATAGTGATTTTTCCTTTTCGCGCTAGTGATACCCAGGCACATATCGCTTGAAATATGGGGCATGTCAGTAAAAATCTGCAGTGGAAAATCTGACAGTAGAATTTGACTCAGTGGGGCTCATTTACTAAGGATCCCCACGCCACACTTTCGTCGGGTTTCCAGAATATTTCAGTTTCGCCCTGAAATGCCCCAGAATTTTGGCGCACGCGATCGGATTGTGGAGCATTGACGCCGGCTTTCACGCAACAGAAATCGGGGGTGTGGCCGTCGGACAACGTGACGGATTTGGAAAAAACGTGGAATTTAAAAAATTATTTGTGTCGCAAGATCAGCACTCACATGTACCGGGAAGAAGGTGAACTCCGGCGGACCTCGGCGCAACAGCAACACCTGCTGGATATCAGGCGCACGACCTTAGTGAATCCCGGCAGACCCGAATCCTCGTCGGACAACACGCCGTGGGATCGCGACTGGACCGGGTAAGTAAATGTGTCCCAGTATTTCAGAGCCATATGAGGGTTTGTTTTTTGTGTGTAACAAATTGTTGATCCTAGAGGCACCATGTAATAGCCCATGCATGTACTAGGAAGCAGCGGAGTTGACAAAAAAACACATTTCTGCTATTTTCTCACAGCTCTGTTTTTAACCCCTTCCCGACCGCCGGGTCCCGGTGCATGGAGAGGGCTCGCGGACCGAGCCCTCTCCATAGCCGGTAAGTCTATGGAAGTGAAAAAACTAAAAAAGATAAGTCATTAAGGGGTTAAAGTGTAACTGTCATTCTGAACAAAAAAAAACTAAAATACATAATTCTGCTCCCAGTGTCCCTGGGAATCATTCCTCAAAATATTTTGCCTCTCGGTCCTCATTTAGTACCTTTTTTGGCCCATAGCAACCATGGTTTCCAGCTCTCAAAAAAACTACAATCAGCAAGATGGAGGAGCGGAGCCTGTCTCCTGTCACCTCATCACAAGCCCCTGCTGCTGACCAATGACACCAGATCTATCTTATATCTATCTATCTATCTATCTATCTATCTATCTATCTATCTATCTATCTATCTATCTATCATCTATCTATCTATCACTCCAGCACAGCACATGAGGGGAGGGCACTGCTTGGAGAGAGTCTCCTGCCACTTCCTGTGGAGTGTGAGGTGATGGGGGGAGGGGCTGCAGTTTCTGTCTGTGTGGATTATTTGTTATACACAAGTGTAGGGAAAGCTGAGGAGAGAGAAGATGATGGTTTTTGGTTATTACATTAGTGAGAGCTTCTCCCTGCACATGACTGCTGCAGCACTGAGCCATGAGGTGATCAGCTGATTGTAGGGGGATGGGGGCGTGTCTCCTGTTCCATAGTCTTCTTCTTGAAGAAGGAATGTCCATAGTAACACCTGAGTGAAATTGCCCCCCCCCCCACCTTGTCCAAATCATACAAAATTGGTGTCAAACGTTTGTGCTACGTTTGTGCTGGTTTGTGCAGCAGAAATTTTCGTTTGTGCCGCTATCGTTTTTACGATATTCATGAAAGTTTCCAAAGGTCATCAAAGGTCAACCAGCCCCCCCCCCCACATTGCCCAAACCAAGCCAAACTGGTGCCGAACAATTCTGCTGCGTTTGTGCTGCTCAAATTTTTGTTTGTGCTGCTTTTGTTTTGAATAAATGAACAAAAAATGAAAGGTCAAAAGTTCAACTAGCCCCCCCACATTAACCGAATCAAACAAAACTGGTGTCAAACGTTAGTGCTACGTTTGTGCTGGTTTGTGCAGCAAAAATTTTCATTTGTGCTGCTATCATTTTTAAGGTATGTTCAGGAGTTTACATAGGTTAAAGGTGTTTAGGATGAACTGGTAAAAAACAAACCTAGTGACACTTCCCTGGTTTGATCACCAGGGGGAGCTAGCAAACACATTGGGGGTCATTTACTAAGGGCCGATTCGCGTTTTCCCAACGTGTTACCCGAATATTTCCGATTTGCGCCGATTTCCCCTGAATTGCCCTGGGATTTTGGCGCACGCGATCGGATTGTGGCGCATCGGCGCTGGCATGCACGCGACGGAAATCGGGGGGCATGGGTCAAACAAAAACCTGACGGATTCGGAAAAACCGCCGCATTTAAAACAAAAAATCTGTTGCGGAGCTTGCACTTACCTTCCCTCAGCCCGGCCCGGTGAACTCCAGCGCGTTCCGATGCTTTTCAGCGCAGCAGCGCCACCTGGTGGACAGCGGAGGAACTACCTTAATGAATCCCAGCTGGACCCGAATCCAGTGCAGCGAACGCACCGCTGGATCGCGAATGGGCCGGGTAAGTAAATCTGCCCCACTGTAGTTTGGAAGAAATGAACTCTGATGACCTCTGGAAAAAAGTATGAATATATTAAAAATGATAGCGGCACAAACGAAAATTTTTGCTGCACAAACCAGCACAAACGTAGCACTAACTTTTGACACCAGTTTTGTTCGATTCGGTTAATGTGGGGGGGCTGCTTGAACTTTTGACCTTTCATTTTTGTTCACATATGCAAAACAAAAGCAGCACAAACAAAAATTTGAGCAGTACAAACCAGCACAAACGTAGCAAAATTGATTGGCACCAGCTTTGTTTGGTTTGGGTAATGTGGGGGGGGGGGGGGGCTGGTTGACGTCTGATGACCTCTGGAAACTTTCATTAAAATCTTAAAAATGATAGCGGCACAAACGAAAATGTTTGCTGCACAAACCAGCACAAACATAGCACAAACATTTGACACCAATTTTGTTTGATTTGAATAAGGTGTGGGGGCCAACTTCACTCAGGTCATAGTAACAGCTATCTGAGCAGTCACTGCCATCTAAGGGAAGGCTGCAGAATACAAGAGGAAGGAGCAGGATTCGGGTAACTAATCCAATTGCAAAAGGGCTTAAAATTACCTGCCCTATAACATATCAAAAGTTTTTTGAAATGACGGTTACACTTTAAGGTTTTCTTTAGGAAGTCCAAATGGCACATTTCCTTTATTCTTCGGGTCTGTGTGATAACAGAGGTACAACATTTTTATAGGCTTTATTGTGTCTTTATACATTTAATAATCTTCCTGTGTATAGAGATGGGTACATAGATATATATATATATATTATTTTGGAGACTGTTCTACCTACTGATCACTTTTGTAATATTTATCTGTGTGGCAAAATGGTGATGATGCTGATATTTGCCAGTTTTTTTCTGTAACGGGTTCACCACACAGGATAAATATCCAGAACGGGCATTTTGGACACGGGTAAAGCTTTCATCTTTTTTAATTGGACCATTAGGGGCCCATTTAGATTGTTGTATAACAGTCACTAGAGCCTCAGAGAGACCTTCCATAATGAGGTCGTGGTGGACGATCTCAGCCAATATGGCAGCATTACCATCACTTTCCCCACTGCAATAAAGTGGTTAACACCCATTTTCTAGCACTGATGTTATGGGCGGGTGTCTGCTGTGTAATATAGTAGACACCTACTACACCTACCTACATGTGTCCTTTCCATATATCCTTCACCCCTTAATGCATTATGTACAGTACATGTATGTTAAGGATGTATGAAGAGGGCTCACACCCCTGGGTCTATGAGTAAGTGCCCCTGGTTTATCATGCTTCATTTTAATGATAGATTTCCTTTAACGATATTGGAAGGTAACTACCTCTATGGGTCTTATTATTTTGCATCCATTGGGTTGTTTTTCTCATTGCTTATTCTCTAAATGATCTTTCAGTTATCACATCATTCATCACTTTTTTGGCTTCTATTTCAACATTTCATTTTGCAGGCGGGGCTGTCCTTCTGGACGTATTGTTGCGCTGAAATGCTCAGGTAAGTTGTATATTTTGTACCTATTTGCATTCGGTATTTAGAACATATAGGGGGTCATTTACTAAGGGCCCGATTCGCGTTTTCCCGACGTGTTACCCGAATATTTCCGATTTGCGCCGATTGTACCTGAATTGCCCCCGGATTTTGGCGCACGCGAACGGATTGTGGCGCATCGGCGCCGGCATGCGCGCGACGGAAATCAGGGGGCGTGGCCGAACGAAAACCCGACGTATTCGGAAAAACCGCCACATTTAAGAACGGAAAATGTGACGCTCGGGTTTCCAGCGCGTTCAGATGCTTTTCAGCGCAGCAGCGCCACCTGGTGGACGGCAGAGGAACTACCTTATTAAATCCCGGCCGGACCCGAATCCAGCGCAGAGAACACGCCGCTGGATCACGAATGGACCGGGTAAGTAAATCTGCCCCATAGTGCACCTATTCTATTTATGATGCACTGGGGGTGTAGGGTAAATTCATCCATGAAAGATTCATACATGAAAGATTTTGTAGCAATTTTTTGCAGAAATTCTTGTACATGCTGCAGAAATAGATCCATTCAGATGTATGGAACTGGTTTTCAGTAACAGCAGTAAATCTGCCTCATGGAAATTCAACCTTACAGTTCAAAACAATAAAACTTTTTTCTTAAAGAACCTGTCACCAGAGGGGTATTTTTCACTTTTGATATGTATCCTATAGGAACTATACAGTAGATAGCAATGTTGTCTTTATCAAATTTACTATAGTCCTGGGGGTTACTCTATTCAAATTCTAACTTCTGCCTGCTCCTTTGCATAATGGATTTACTGGGCACCCTGCATATGCACTCAAACCCACTTCCACATCTCTTGATGTGGATGAAAAAAATTTACATGTTCGAAGATAATTTCCCATTAATGTCACCATGTTGTCCCTTAGAAACAAGATTGTTGTTTTTGGACATGACCACCTCTACTGCAATGATTTCACAAAGAAACTACCCGTAATTGTTTTTGCAAATCAAAAGTTCTGGAGAAACTCCATCCAGCCATCCTGTGAACGCGGAATCTAGCTGGTTGTGTGAGCAGCAAAAGTGTATATCTGTCCACTGCTGCCAGAGAAAGGTGGTGATTGTATCCAAGGACAGCTATCTTGTTTTTAAGGGACAACATAACCACATTTATGGGAAATTATCTTCACATGGGAATGTTTTTTTTAATAACCTGCAGTGGAAGGAATGTTTATATATGGCAGATGAATTCAATTAAATTTGCAGCCAACATGGGAATACCCCTTTAAATAAAATGTGTGGGACTAGTTGGTACACTAGTTGGAATAGCTTGAATTACTGCATTAAGGGGTATTTTGGTATTTATGTATAGATCACCTCTCCTTTGCATAAGTGCAGTATCTGCTTGGTGGTGGTGTGCCACCCAGCACCCCTAACGATCATCCACAAGAAGACACTGCAGGATTAAGACATGTGGAGTTCAGAGATATGTTAACATCTACACATTTAACTGTTACACTGGCAGACCTATCACCATCTCAGCCGAAGTGATCATATTGGTGAGGGTCTGTGTGTGCATATTACGGTCTGCAAACAATGTCCCGTGGTCTATTTTACCTAGCAGATCATGTATCATTGTAGCGTGTTACATGCTTACATGCCAATGACCAGAGAAAAGGCTTCTCAAGTTGTAACTATGGCCAGAAGCCAGCCCTGATCTGAGTTTTGCAATTTGGGAAGTTGCTTATACACTGGACCATGAAAACATGGAGATACATGGAGACTTGTACCAGCCATTAGAGATAAGCAGACTCGATGTTTGCAATCAGGGTCCATTGCACGACCCAGACTTATTGGAGGCCAAACAGCAAATCCGGCAAATTGACACTCCTAGTGTTCCCCTGGCCATTTATAACTATGGCTTGTAGTTAGGGGCATGAATTTGGCTATTCGGGCTCCAATATGTCTTGGTCATGTGGCCAACCAGAACACACAACCATTAAAACAATAGCATATGTCCCAAAACTACATTTTGCGTATTGAGGTCTAATTTCATAGGTTGAACTTGATGGACTGATGTCTTTTTCTAACCTTATTTACTATGATACAATGAACTTATAGCAGAATACAATTTTACTATTACTTCTGCAGAATGTGGATCCCGTTCCAAATCTTCTAGAATAATTGGAGGTCGAGATGTGGCCTTGGGTCGCTGGCCATGGCAAGTCAGTCTGTATCTAAACAACAGGCATGTCTGTGGTGGCTCCATCGTAGCACAACAATGGATAATAACGGCTGCACACTGTGTGCAAAAGTAGGTCTTGATAAAAAAAAATAAAAAAATATATAATATAATATGAATATGGCTTAAGATGTCCAAAAACAAAACATTTGACACAGTTGAGAAGTTTAGGCCACTTTCTCCTGATTATCAACATCAATAGCCAAAAAGTGGATCTGCTAGTGCTAAAAAATCTATCTATTACCAAAAGATTTACAGATCAGGCCACAGGTAATTGTAAAAAATCAACCAATATATTCAACAGGGGGTTGTAGTTACCCTCAAGATATTTATAAAGATATTTAAAGGAGTTTAAAGGATTGGTGTTAATTTGTTGATCGTGGGGGTCTCAGTGGAGGGACTTGGATTACGAGAATTGTGGTTTGTTGTACCTCAGGGCACTCCAAAACATAGTGTTAGGAAATTTAGATACCTAGCTCCGCTGAGGACAGGGCTGCAGAGTATGTTGTTGCCATACAAGTAAAAATGGAAAATTATAATAGAGTGAAATAATACCAAAAACACATTTTTCAAAATCAATAGCTCTTGGGATGTAGAACAACTATTATCTTGATTACCCATGTGGAACAGTTTCTTTGCTAACCTCCTCAGTTTCACCCACTCTTGCACTGGCTTGTCTCCTGGGGGCAGGTCATGTGACAGTGTTCTCTGTGTGTCACAGAGAGTGATGAAGCAAAGCTGAATGTGTTAAGTTCTGTGGATGCAGAAGTCTTTTACACAGAAAAGTGAGGTAGAAGATCTCCCCTGTTCCCCATCAGTCCCTCCATCCCAGTCTGCAGAACTTTTAATTCTCCAGAACTTTATCTGTCTCTTTCTGCACCTCATGCTGCACCCCCTAGCCCACCTTCTACTCCTGGCACTTTCTGCAAAGTGTATAGAAACTATTAACCCTTAGTGCCCACATAGCACAAACTATATATTTCATGTAACTGTTTCACTACTGGTTTCTACTACTTATAACATGCTTGATGCTCCTCCATGTGATGAAAGCTTCCAGGCTGGTCACTGTACATATACTGTATGTACACTATGTAGTGTTCAGTGGATTTACTTGTAGGAATCTTACTGGATTTGCTGCTAAATTGACAGAATGACAGAACACAAGGTATCATGGAAAGTTAGGGCAACCTCAATTTGACTCAGCACTAAGGCAGATACAGGAAGAGATTAGTCTCTGCCCACTTCACCCTTGGTGAAGATTTTTGACAAGCAGTTTCAGAACTGAAAATACTATGACTCAGAGAGCTAAGGGGTTAAGAAGTGTGTACGCTGGGATTGTGGCACTCACGACCCTTTTTGTGGTGCAGTTGCGCTGGCTTCCATGCGACACATATTAGGGGCCTGGTTCCCTTATTCTGGTTTAGTAGGCGACATTATCATGGGGAAGATTGCTGACTTGACAGATGTCCAGAAGGCAGACACTGACACATTCCACAAAAGGTCATTGCTAAAGAAGCTGGCTGTACACAAGCTTATTGCTGAGTAAAAAATTGTGGAAATGGTGTAAATTACATTCGAAAGACAATTTATGGAATAATATATAATAAAACATAGAAGTAGAATGAATTTTAGTAAATTTCATGCAGTTTCATTGATGAATGATCCTGTTAAGTTACAGGTCCCCTCAGCTGTCCAGCTGGTCTGTCCTTGCCGGAATTGTCACTCACTCTACCACAAGACCACAAGCATCTTCTTCGGAAGTGAAAAAAATCATTTATCACCAGAAGTATAATGATAGAACCCACGACTATGACATTGCATTAATGAAACTGGAGAAACCTTTGATTTATTCAGGTTAATTTTTTTCTTTTACTATGTATACACTATAGATTAATCCATTATGAACCAGACTGAACATTCTCTCTTCACCAGTTTTGGATCTTTGAAAATAAATGTTCACAGACCTTAGTTGTACATCCTATAATATGGTTACTTGTTATTAAGTGTTGGGACATTCACTTAGCAAATGAGATCCAGTGTGAATAAATGTAAGGTTATGCAACTGGGGGCTTATAATCCACATACAACATATGTCCAGGGAGGATGAACCTGCACCACCCAGATCCTTCTCAAGAAGGGACTCTCCCAATATCAATCAGCTGCTTCTAAAGCCAGCATTCTCATGTATTATAAGAAGAATGGACACTTGGGTTTGGAATGTAATATTACCTGTGACGAAACTGGAGTCCACTGAGCCCTGGGGCAAAAGTTATAAAGGGGCCCCCACCTACCAAGATTTAGTTAACTGATCATAAGTTGAGCACACCCTCTGCCATCTTGCAAATTTAGTGTCTCGCTATCTTTTAAATTTAGGATCCATTTGTTTGCTCCCTCCTACCACTATCAGTTTAGCTGTCTACTTCCTTGCCTGGACAAAGGTTTATACTTAGTTTAGGCTAAGTTATGTCTCCATTTACGTTAAGTACCCCTATTGGAGTGACTGTCCACTTCCTTGTCGCTTCCATCTTAGTTCATGTTTAATATCTCCTGTCATTACAAGTGCCACCTCCTCTTCTACCCTCAGTTCCCTATTCACCATATTCACTAAATCCCTACATCAGCTCCCCATCCCCTCAGTATCTTCCACACTCCATTAGCTCCCCATGACCTCAGTCCCTGACCCCGCACACTATCAGCCCCTCCCACAGCACCACTTACAAATCACCTCACCCCCCACACACCATCAGTTCCCTATTCCCTCAGCCCCCCACATACCATCAGCACTGAGTCCCTTCAGCCCCCCCACACCATCAGAACCCTAGCCCTTCATCTCCTCACACACCATCAGCTCCCAATCCCCTCACCCCCCACATACCATCAGCACCTTATTTCCTCACCCCCCACATACCATCAGCACCTTATTTCCTCATCACCCACACATCATCAGCTCCCTATCCCTGCAGCCCCCCCCCCCACACACACACACCATAAGCTCCCCATCCCATCAGCCCCCCCACACACCATCAGCACCTTATTTCCTCATCACCCACACACCATCAGCTCCCTATCCCTGCAGCCCCCCCCCACACACACCATAAGCTCCCCATCCCCTCAGCCCCCCCACACACCATCAGCTCCCCATTTCCTCAGCCCCACCACACACACCATCAGCTCCTTATCCCCTCAACACACCTCCACCCCATCTTCAGCCCATGATGCTGCGCACTATCAGCCCCTTCCACACCATCATTTCCAAATCACCTCACCCCTGCCATACACCATCAGCTCCCCCCCCACCCCCACCCACACACACCATGAGCTCCCTATTCCAAGGGGCATAGCGAGTCTCAGTTCTGGGGAAAAGATTAAAGAAATTAAATTAAAGAAATTATGATGACTGAGAGGAAACAAAATATGGAAAAATGTCTGGAGAGAAAAGGTTTAATCTCCAGAGGCAACAAGGTTCTTTACTGTAAGAAGCGTGAATATGTGGAATAGCTGAGCTCAGGAGCTGGTCACAGCAGGACAGCAGAGAGTTTTAAAAAGGCCTACAATAATAATAATCTTTATTTATATAGTGCCATAATATTCTGCAGCACTACAAATCATAGTGGACATATACAATTAAAATAAGACATAACAGAGTACAAACATAGTCACATGGAACTATAGGAGTATGGACATATGGCCTAGACGCCTTCTTAAAGCAAAATAACATTGATGCTTATATAATTGTATATAATTGTGTTCTGTTACATCCCTCCCCCTCATCCCTGTCCCTTGCCTTGAAGACAAATTTCTTATTTCTACCGAACTATGTAACTAGCTCGTGTTTCTAACCCCTTTTCTTGTTGACTCTTGTAATTTCCCTTAGATAGTATTCGCCCTGTGTGTCTACCACAATATGAACAAGAACTTCCGGTGGGGTCTGAATGCTGGGTTGCAGGCTGGGGACATACTCATCCTGACAACAGTAAGTATTATTGGTATGAAACTTTTTTTTTTTAACTAAAGCTGACAAAACCACCTAAAAAAATAAGAAATGGTACATGTGACTTGAAAAAACCTATAAAAACTGGACCAGAAAAGTATACAAAAAGGATTCCAGTGAAAAGTCTGATTAGAAATATCATACTATTAACGTTTGTGTCTACAGCTGTTATCCAGGTGTTTCCATGGTTACAGACTACAGCTAAATACGGTGTAGTCTGATCTAGGCTGCTGCTACATAAAAAAAATCCGTTAGGGTTGCAATTAAGAGATAAATGTCATAGAACAGATGTTATGGGTTTTTTTTGAGGCACGCAGCTCTGCATGGAAGGTCTAAACAAAATAAAGTTGCATCTCAGAGGATGCAAATACTTTTTTCCCAGCATGCACTTTGTGATATTGTATTTATTGGACATAGCATGGGTCATCCATGATTTTTTTTAATTTTATGTATAAGTCGAGTATTCACAATAATCAAAGTGCTCTCTGATAGAAACAAGTAGGAAGATTGGGGCACATTTACTAAGGGTCCGTCGGACGCATTTCTGTTGGGTTTCCCGAATATTTCCGATTTGCTCTGAATTGCACAGGGTTTTTGGCGCAAGCGATCGGATTGTGCCGGCTTTCATGGGACACAAATTGGGGGCATGGCCGTCGGACAATACGAGTGATTCGGACAAACCGTGGAATTTAACTTTCATAATTGTGTCGCAAGCCAAGCACTTACATGCACCAGGAAGTAGAAGGTGAACTCTGGTGGACCTGAGTAGGTAGGCGACACATGCAGGAAATTGGACGCACGATCTTAGTTAATCGTGGCAGCTCCGAATCCTCATTGGACATTCCGTATCGGCGGCGTCAACAGGACGGGTTAGTAAATGTGCCCCATTGTGTCATCCTCAATGCTATGAGGTAAGTCCTTAGATGTTAACTACATGTTGTGAATGAAGTAACTAGAAGAGTAATCTACAGTGACTGATGCTAGCTGCATGCAGTGTTTGTAAGAACCAATATATATATATATATATATATATATATATATATATATATATATATACAATAGAGCTGCCAATATTAATCGCACATGGGTAATCAGGGATGTAACTAGGAGAGGAGGGCCCTTAGTAGACTTCTGAATGGACCCCCCTTCCCCCTTAAAAAAATATACATATTCGTAGACTCACACATGTGAGTTACAATCACACACAGTATATAAACACATCATATATACATATGGCAATATACACATACATAGAATACCATATACAGGCAGTCCCCGGGTTACATACAAGATAGGTTCTGTAGGTTTGTTCTTAAGTTGAGTTTGTATGTAAGACGGAACTGTGTACTTTATAATTGTAACCCCAGCCAAAAATTTTTTGGCCTCTGTGACAATTGGATTTTAAAAATGTTGGATTGTCATAAGAACCAGGATAAACAATACATTTTAGTTACAGGTACCATTGATAACTGTTATAGCTGTTTATTGTAGCCTAGGACTAAAGTACAGTAAATTACCAAAATCCAGAGGTCCGTTTGTAACTAGGGGTCGTATGTAAGTCGGGTGTTCTTAAGTAGGGGACCACCTGTACAGATATACAGCATATACCCAATATCCTGGATGCTGGGGCCCCCTGACACTGCAGGCCCCATTGCAGCTGTAGTTACTTCCCAGTGAAGTTAAAGATAAGTATATTCTGGGTATTCTGCTTACCAATGTGTTGATGCTATATAAATGAATCGTAAAAAGTACCTAGGGAATTGGAAATATGAATTCATAGGATGGTCAACAAAACAACATTGTAGGTGCTCTATAACACACTTGTGGAGGTGAGTGCTTGTCAATTACCTGTAGCAGCCAGTACTTACATTTTCTGTTGTTTAAATATTCAAGTACTGCCTGGCTATAAGTGACAACCCATATGCCAATACGCACCTTAAGGCAGCAGTCATGCAACATTACAGCATGTGATTTTTATAATATGCGCCTTAGTGACCCCTGCATAGTATAACTGCCCTTTCCTTTAGCTCCTTACTTGTAATGACTCCATCCGTTAGCCCCCCACTTTTAACGCTCCATTTCTTTTGACCTTCATTTATCTCTAGTCTTTTTTGTCTCATACCCACTTTCTAAAATGACTCCCCACTTATAATGGTCCCCATTTATATAGCCCCCTTTCCTTTTAACAGTCTTCATTTTGGAGAAGACACAGGCACAATGGTGGTGTGGAAACATTGCAATAGTTTTTGAAGAATTCATCTGGATGTAGTTCATTGAGTGTACTCACTTTACCCCACATACATTGGGTAGGGGCTGGGGTCCTACTTCATGGGATTCATGTGCATCTCTTTGGGAGGATCAGAGCGCATGTTAGCAGTCCCCTTTTTCAACGTAACCACATTGCCTTCATACTAAACCATACACCTTGTTGAACGAGGTGCAAAATGTGACCTAAACACCTGATAAGTAGAAGCCCCATGAGAATGCTGCTTAATTTTGCTTCGTAAATCAATAGAACTCATAAAAACATTGTAAAATAACATTCATTCAGTCGGAGACGATTAAGCAATCTACGTTTTCTTGTAATTACTGTGTGTTTCCTCAGCCCACAGCACAATCTACTGCTGATTTCCAGGTTACAGTTCTGCGGGAGGATTTTGCAGGACACAGCATGGATCCTTCCTGTAGTCTTTAACGCCCAATTAAACAAACGTTGTCATTTAGTTATTATATTCGCCTTTACAGATGCCGCAGGGACTGATAATACTAAATACATGTCTGCTAGTTCCTGGCTCAACTAAAAGTTGGAAAATTCAGGTGTGACCGCTGGGGTCCATTCAACCATACTAGAAGTGGTGCACCCCCTGCCATTCTAGGCAATGAAACTTCAGTAATTTATGCTGACAACATGCCAAGTTGAAGGTTAGATTTAAAGAGGTCCGGAGCTGGTGCGGTGAAGAGATGTTTCAGAATGGTAACGTTTATGGGGTTTTTCTGGAAAAATGCTAGAGGATGTTTTAACATGATAAAAGTAATTCTACTCACCTCATCTATTCTCATGGCTCCAGCGCTGTCCTCTGGTCTCTGCATGGGGCTCCAAAGATCACGAGCAGCAAACAAGGCAACTGCTACTGATGACTGGCACTGAAGCTATGATGTGAACGACTACCCTACATCCACATTCCCCAACCATCGGACCGTGGCACATTGTAGGGGCGGAAATCATTTCATCCTAGGCTGCAGCTGGTTGATGAGGCAGGAGGGGCCACTATCTGAAGGTATAGCCTTGGTACATGGGCTTATGCTCCACACATTTCTTACTACCCACAGTTTAAGGATTCCTATATTTTTGATCTGGGCTGGGAGAAGATGTTTGAAGAAGAATCCCAATGACTGGCACTTCCACCGCACATTTAGTAAGTGGCCACTCATAGCAGCAAGCAATGTCAGTCAGCTGCCTCTAAAGCCAGGTAGATCTTGTCATGTATCAAAAGTGGTATGGACTCATGGATTCATAGTACTGGGTACCAGCCCATAAAAAGAATATCCTGGAACTGGAGAGGGTACAACAAGGAGCCACAAAAATGAAAAGGGGTATAGAGGGTCTCAGTTATGAGGAAAGATCAAACCAACTAGATTTAGGTCTCGAAAAGAGATTAAGAGGGGACATTAATTTATATAAATATATGGATGGTCCATACATAAAACATGGTGCAAAGTTGTTGCATATTAAATCAAATCAAAAGACAAGGGGCCAAAGCCTGCGTCAGAAGAAAACAAGGTTTAATCATCAGAGGTGACACAGCTTTTTTTTACTATGAAAACTGTCAATCTGTGGAATAGCCTGCCTCAGGCGCCGGTCACAGCAGGGACAGCAGAGAGCTTCAAGAAGGGTCTAGATGCCTTTTTACATCTAAATAACATTGATGATTATTTTATTTTGATGAAGAGGTGGCTCAGGTTACAGGGAAAGACAGACAGGACAGTGAGCCCTAAATTAAGCCCCCCCCCCAAACTGTCTTCTGCCTACTTACTGGGCGCTACCCTAAATGGTCGACATTAACTGGGTTCTGATCCCTCCCTAAGCCATAATGCAGACAAGAGACAAGACTGACAATCAAACAACACAGAAATCGAAGTCAGGGGTCCAGGTCACCACAGAGATACAGTAAACGGTACAGAATCAAGAAGAAGTCCAAGAAAGATAGTCGAAGGTATGATAGCCGAGATCAATAAATCAGTATAAATGATAGAATTGCAAGCACAGACAAGATACAGAGCTGAGATATAGAACTATTTCAGCCATGTCTCATGGGACTGGGTAGCAGGGTGGCAAGAAGTTCAGCGACTTACAAACCAGCTAGGTCTCCACCAAGAAGACAACAACTTACAGATAGAAGCTGCAGAGAATAAAGCTGGTGAACAAAGACAAATTACAAGTTACATGATAACCTGAAACACACTGGATACTGATTTCTTCGAAGTTCATTTAATAGTTAGGTATGCATTATAACTTAACCAAATTGAATGTATGCTTAGTGGAGCAAGGTATACTGTTCAGCTTCATAGGTGCAAAACATACTCTGCAAAAATCCTCTGGAGATTTCATCCACTGTAAATTTTATGCTTATGATTTCACAAGTGGAGCATCAATGGCTATAAGTCTCGACCTGGAATGCGGCTGTCAGCAAATGCCCAGCAAACGCGCAACCACAACCAGGCTTGGCGCTAGCTGTCAGACTAGGTAAGTGGTGGTAAACTCACCCTGCGACGTCCCTGCAGGCTAAGGCCCTGCCTAAAGCAGATAAACCTGATAAGGGCGAACCCACTATCAGGAACCTTATTAACGGTCCCTGAGCGACCCTACAAGATGACAGGGAGAACTTACTTCATCTGGCAGCTGCTGGATGGTGTAGCGGACAGGTAACTGGAATACAGGAATGGACCAGTGTTCACGCTGGTGCACAGAATACTAACACAGGACTGAGACAGGGAAAGCGGGATAACACTAGGAGGTAAACGATACTGAGGGACATACAACAGATACAGGACTTCAGGCGGGTTATACACAGGTCAGGTCAAGATCAGGCTGGCTATATACAGGTCAGGTCAAGATCAGGCTGGCTATATACAGGTCAGGTCAAGATCAAGCGGGTATATACAGGTCAGGTCCAGATACAGGCAGACAAGTGGGTATATACAGGTCAGGTCCAGATGCAGGCAGACAAGCGGAAACAAACAAACCGGGTGCAAAGATACAGAATCGGATACAAAACACAGAATACCAAACAAGATAGCAAGAGCACTAGATACACAGGTAAGACTTGAAGAATAACCAGCCAGGTATGATGGGAATAGGCAGGTATATAAGGCAGTTCCCGGATCCGCCACCAGCAGCACACTGGGGGAACTGTCCATCAGACTAGTAATCCTTGCTGGGCAGGGCTGAAATGCAAGGAGCAGGGTGTGGCTCAGTAATCCAAACACTAAGCCACAGTTCACACACAAATAAACGCCATCTGTTCTGCCAACTGCGAATAGTGGGACGTTTAGGCATGGACGTTACAGCGGCTCACCATAACGAGAGCTTTTACTTCCTAACCCTAGTCAAAATCCTCTCACTCAGCTAAACCAGTTTCCTGGACTGTACTGATGAGATGAAAAAACATTGAAACAGAACTGTCTAGAACTGGGATTTTGATCCCTCTGGAATAGATATTCTGGTTTGGCTTTAATCCTGCACCATGTCATTAGGCTTCCTGAAAGCCTTGCTTGATTTTTAGGAGGCTGCCTTACAAGGTAGCAAAAGAGGCAATGTTTTCCTTATCCCATCCTGGGAAACGTATTTGCAGATTTCACAGAATCACAAGTGGAGCATCAATGGCTATAAGTCTCCACATACCTGCAAGGTGGCCTTAGTTGGCAAAGTCTCCATAAGGAGAAATATTCCCGACCCTATGATTTTACAACATAGTAATAACAGAATAACATGCTTCTCATTTCTTTAGCACACATGCCTCGAGGTCTGAAGGAAGCGATGGTGCCCCTCATTAGCACAAGGAAATGCAATAGTTCTTGCATATATGATGGCGACATTACTCCCAGAATGCTTTGTGCTGGTTATCTTGATGGAAAAGCTGATGCATGTCAGGTATGTAATAAGTAGCAAGTCTGAATTCATTTCCATAATGTCTAATTCATTTTTCTTTTACTTCTTATTTTGGGTGGAATTGTTTCCATGTTTGGCCAATTGAGTTATCTTAGTTATTTGGCACATTCCTAGTATTGGAAGGGTCATATGAGAAAGTAGAGAACTGTGCAAATTAGAAAATGCCAGAAAATAAAGATTCAATAATTTATTTTTAAAAATGGCCTCTTACACATCCAAAAATGTAAAGGCATCTGGTGACCTTGCTCTCTCTGACCTTGCTCCTGTAGGGTGATAGTGGTGGGCCTTTGGTTTGTCAGACTGACTATACCTGGCGTCTGGTCGGAGTGGTCAGCTGGGGAACGGGATGTGCTGAGCCCAACCGCCCAGGTGTATATACTAAGATTGGAGCCTTTCTAGACTGGATACATAAGAGCATTGAGGTAACTTTCCATAAGGCCTTTGCCTCTAGTGTGGTTTGAGAATTTTTGAAACCTGAAGGACCAATCGGAATATTATATTTTATTTCTCTGTTACAGGAGGATTAGACACAACGACATCCTCTGGAATGGTGATATATTTACACCTTTACAACCAACCTCACAATTATTTGCCCAAGAATCCAGTCTACCCAGCTGGTAGAATTTTGATTGTGAGGCCACCATATGAAGGGAATTCTATAGATTTCTAAACACCAGTGTGACATAATGGGACTCATTTACTTACTTACTACTTATTTATGGCTCCTGGAGTTCACCAAAAGTGCATTGAAAGACGATAATGCACTGTGCCACGATTCACCAAGATCGTGCCCCCGATATCCTGCATGTGTCGCTTCCCCGCTCAGGTCCACGGGAGTTCACCTTCTTCTTCCTGGTGAATGTAAGTGCATTGTCTTGTGACACAATTTTAAAGTTAAATCCCGCGCTCAGTCCGAATCTGACAGCCCGCCCCCCCAATTTCATGTTGCATGGAAGCCAGCACCAAAAAATGATTGCGTGTGCCAAAATCCCAGTGCAGACATCTGTTAAATACCTGTCCAAGCCATGTAATCCCCAAAAAGGCGAACAGTCTGACGAAAGTGTGATCCGCGACCCTTAGAAAATGAGCCCCAATATGCAATCCCATATCTATGAGCATCAAAAATCTAGATGGACATTGTGCCAAGGTATTCACTTGTTAACATGTATTCAAGGGAGTGTAGGAAATATTCTCTACTTCTCATTCTCGTCATTGACTTCTCATTCTCGTCAAATAATCCTTGATGAATCCCTTATAATTGATCTATAATTTATAGACATATGTTAATGTTTTCATTTGGAAATATAAGCTACTGTATGAACAGCATGTTATAGAGAAGGGGAAGCAGATTGATGTATAGTTTAGATATATTATAGTTAGAAAAGATTCAGTATAACTTTTCATTTATTGTTATAAATACCTACTATAAGCGCCGATCCTTCTCAGTGATTCAGAGCTATATAGAAGACATCACTTGGCCAAGTTAAAAGCTGGTGCTAGACATGTATTGGGTTTTGCTGACTGTACACTATACATGAAATGTACTTGTATCATAAAGTTGCACGTAAACATATTGTAGATAGCAATTAACCCAAAATGGGGAAAAAATTATCTCTTGATTTCAAATATGGAACTCAATGGAATTTGGAACTCAAGAATTCCAAGAATTCAGTATGTGATATTTTTCCTTTTTTTAAGAGCCAGGCTTTAAAAAAAATCTTTGCTTTGTATGGGGCGAGGTGCAGAGATTTCATTGCATGGGTAAGATCAGATCTGTTCTGACCTCCTCAGCGAGGTGGGATTGATAAAGACTGACTCATGGACGTCCTTGGATACAATGGCCCAGATTTACTATGTGCAGTTTGCCTTAGTAATATGCAGAGTAGCGGTATAGCAGCACAGAGGTAATTAATAAAATACAAAGTTTATTAGGAAAATTCTAAAATTTTACTTATTACTTATACTCGCTCAGAGCAGGTAAGATAAATCACATCACTTAACACCACCACATCAAGTCACAAAATAAACACACAAAGAAGAAATGAGTGAACAAAGTACGGCTTACATCAAAATCTACTTAAGTATAGGCTGGAAATGCTAGGTAGCAGGTAGGAAGTATATTAGCGGGAAAATATGTCCACCTCAAGTTATCTTATATTATACTCCCACCATTAGGCATTGTGTCTTACCATACCAGCATACAATAGATGATGTAGGGCTAGGTAGGAGCCGTCCAATCCTGTTGTCGAGTTTCGCGGCAGGAGGGAGGATGATAGACCCTGGCAGACTTGCCCTATCACCCCAAAACTCCCGCCCTTACAAGGGCAGTACCAGAAACTGGCCCTTGAACTAAACAGATACCACACCTCCCTCCCTGACGCATTTTGACAGAGGTCTCATCAGAGGGAGAATAGACAGACACAAAAGTAGCCCATAAATCAGATGCATCCAAGCTGAGTTAGCCTGATGGTGAAAGGGAAGGAGTGTCCTCACCCTTCTACGGAGCTGTGTGTTCACACGGGATGTCGACCACACGTTGGACCTCTGTCGAAACGCGTCAGGGAGGTGTGATATCTGACCTTTCGTGAAGCTCTTTGAATACTTTACCATAGTCCCAGACTGCAATGATCAGCTGTAATGTGTCTGTAATGAAGCTTTATTGATAATCCTTGCTCCAATTACAGAAAACAATTTTGAAACTCCGATTGTCACTGGGGCAAAAAAAAATTTTGTCTGGAGCTAATTATAAAATAACCAGTTTTGACGTACATACAAATTCACCTTAAGAACAAACCTATGGAACCTTGTATATTAACCCGGGGTCTGCCTGTACTAGGCTATTAAAGAGGCTATGAGAGCGTGTCATTAGGTGGAAATTTTTGTCCACCACTGGTTTCTTGGCTTTGAGAGATATCATCATCTTTACTTCCTTTACTCTTCATTTCATTCTGAAAGCACATACGCTTCGAGTTGAAAGATTGTAGGTGTAAAATTTAAGAAAACTGCACTCTATTATCATGGCCAAGTTTTTGCTGACACGTTGTAGAAGAACGACATCCAAAGATAAAGTGAATTCCATTTCTACAATAATTAAAAATTTGGATTTTCATGTAATTAATTGATTGCTCTGTTAATTACTCTCAGTCATACAATGCCGCTTCTTGCTCTGTCTTATTGAAGTGATATAATAAATCTTATTTAACTCGTTTTGACAGCTGTATCCTCACTGGAGGTTTTCTTTTATTACAGAGAGATGTTTTACAGCTCCTAAAAACTAGTTCTCACATTGAAGCGTCAACCTGAGATGTTTTCATGCGGGATAGAAACAGAGGAACAACATTCTTGGTGTCTCACAATATTTTAGTATCTCCAATTTATAAGCATCTTCCTTTAGTCTCAGTCTCTTCTTGTTTTAACATCGCGTCTCAGTTTCTTAAATTGTACATCGTGAAATTCTTCTCAATGGAGCTCAACTTATTATTTCATAGTTTATACGGTTGAAAAAAGACACATGTCCATCAAGTTCAACCAAGATAGGGAAGGGATTGGACGAGGAAGGGATTTAAGGGAACAAATGCTATATACCATAACCATCAATGTTATTTAGGTGTAAAAAAGCCTCTAGACTCTTCGTGAAGCTCTCTGCTGTCCCTGCTGTGGCCAGCGCCTGAAGCAGGCTATTCCACAGATTGACAGTTCTAACTGGTGATTAAACCTTGTTTTCTCCAGATAGAGACAGTGCCCCCTCATCTTTTGATTTGATTTAATCTGAAATAATTTACCACCATATTTTTTGTATGGACCATTCATATATTTATATAAATTAATCATGTCCCCTCGTAGTCGTCTCTTTTCCAGACTAAATAAATCTACTTGTTTTATTTTATCATCTTTGTGGCTCTACACTCTACGCTGTACCATCTTCAGCTCCAGGGCATCCTTTTTATGGACTGTAGCCCAGAACTGGACAGCATATTCCAGGTGAGGCCGAACCAGTGCCTTGTACAATGGTAATATTACATACCTATCACGAGAGTCCATAACTGCTATCATTTTACAGATTTCTACTTTTAGGGTATAGTTACAGTTAAGATATGGGGCTATACAAAATTCTTAAGGGACTGCTCCGTCTAGCACGTAGTGGTTTATGACTGACAACGATAAAACCTTAATCTCTGAGAACTGTACATATCCCATAAACCGGGAGCCCCTGGATTACTCATGTTTCATGAGCAAACAGTTAATTCACTGTGAAGTACTGGTATAGTCTTGTACTCAGCTAACTTGTGTTCATTCTGTATTCTGGTATCTTTAAAGGGGTTGGCCACTTTTCAATAAATCTTTTCCATTAGACATGTCTCTGCATGTATATATAGTTGTGTCTTTACCACCTGTGAGAGCCTCAGACTTTTCCTGTTATCCTATTGCTGCACTTTGCATCTCTACACAACTCCCTGTTTCTCCCTCCTTCAGTCCGTCTTTAATGGCAGCCTCCAGTGTGTCTTTTTTCTCTCCATCCCTCTCACTGCCACACATAGGGAGGTGGGCGGAGGGGAACAGCAGCAGGATTAGTCATAATCTCCTGCCTATTTGCCTAGTGATTTTGTACTGCATTTTCCTTTTGGTTCTGACCTATGACTATCCTTTTCTGTTTGTATTGTCTTGCCCTTGTCTCTGTGTTTGCAATTTTGGCGCAGGAAGGGAATGTTATCAAGTTGTTTCCTACAACAATAGGTCTACTAGGCAGGGACAACTGGAAAGTGGGTTTAGTCTCAGGGTCTTTGTCTGTCCATTCCCTGACCCTGTATGACAACACTGGATGACTGACACTAGTAGTCCCAAGTGCACTTTACCTTCTTTGAGATGTCCATTATTTTTAAACCAGAATAAATAAAAAAGTATAAGAAAAAAAACATTTAACACTCTTCTTACAATCTAATGATACTGCCCAATTCTATAGTTCTCACAGCAGAAGGGTTTTTTTTTTTTGAGTGGTCACTGTCCAAAATTTTACCAATACGGAACATGTTTGATGTTTGTTCTCCTGTAATATTTGTTGAGAATCCTCTGACCATTCATAGATATGATATACAGCAGTAGGAGTAGACCTTTAAGAGTGGTGGGTTGTACTGTATTTAGTAGTTTCAATATATATTCGAAAGAAGATTAAAGGAATGGCACCCACCCACGAGCTCTTCTCCTTAAATTCTTTACAGGGACATATATCAAAGGGTGATAAGGAGGATGTTCACTAGGAAGCAATTGCCGGTTCACGCTCCTGAGCTTTATCTGGCTTCTAAGTGCCATTTCTTTGACTGTCTTTCAAATACCGATTCTAGAGTTCTCTTTTTACATACTCTCTAATTTTCACCCTTCATAACTACCATGTGGGAATTGTTCAAGTGGTTTAATATCTTCCTTAAAATATCTTCTTTAAAAAATAAAGGACATATCAAGGACAAATGTCATTCATCATGAAACACAACCAAGGTATATGGGACCGCACAAAAACTCAATACAATGTTTTTCATTGTGACTCTTGTTATCAGGGCTCACAACCTGTCCAGTCAGTCGGTGAAAAATGAGGTCATTAGCCATCTGTCCTTGGTGTCTTTGTGACCTGTATGCCATATGTAATTTAAGTGGACAATACTGTCTGGTCCCTAGTGACATTATTTTGCATTGATGGTTCATGAAAACAATGCTGCCATCAATCGGTAGTGTCACAGGCAATCATTATCTAGTATGGTTAAATTAATATTATGTAGGACCCCCATTCTCTGGCAAGTTTGGCATGGACACCACTAAACTGGTAGACTCCATTTAACGGGAGTCTCAAAACCAGTTTGACCATACAACATTGGAGACAGTGCGGGTCTTTTACTAAGGGCCCGAATCGCTTTTTTTCGTCGGGTTTAACGAATGTTTCTGATTTGCGTCGAATTGCCGCGGGTTTTGGTGCACGCAATCGGATTGTGGTGCTTCGGCACCGGCATGCATGCAACGTAAATTGGGGACGTGGCCTTCGGAAAACCCGCATGTGATGGCTGGCTATATACTGAGGACAGGGGGCTGGCTATTTATATAATGGGGCCGGTTGGCTATATACGGGGGATAGGGAGCTAGCAAGCTATATATTGGGGGCAGTGAACTGGAAGGCTATATTCTGGGGACAGGGGGCTGTCAGGATATTTTATGGTGGGCAGGGGCCCGGCATACTATATTCTGCGTGGGCCAATGTATTTTTCCACCCTAGGCTTATACTTGAGTCAATAGGTTTTCCCAGTTATAATTAGGTATACTCAGGTTGCTTATACTCAGGTTGGCTTATATATTCACAAAAAGTTAGAAGACAATTTGTCAACTTGTAAACAGCATGAGATGGCCTCAGCTATAACTGATGCTCAAGGCCACATGACAAGTTATCTCTAAGGTAGCCCCCACTCTTCTTGAATGAAGGCCCTCTGGTCATTGAGGTTCTAGGGTACGGAGTTATGAGCCTCTATATCAGAGCTGTGAGTCTGTGGACCCTCTGGACCACCGCGGGAGATGGTACTCTCCGACACCTAGAACCGGAGTCTAAGAGGTACCTGATCTTCACCAGAGCCTGCCGCAAAGCGGAATGGTCTTGCTGTGGCGGGGTACCACCAGGTCGTTCCACAGGTGCGACTAACCCGCGGTGGCTGCCAAGGTAGTAATGCAGGAGACAGTCTGTATCCGGGTAGACAGCGGGAGAACAGCACAGGAAGGCACACTAGGACTCACGTCAGGAATCGCAGGAGCTGGTACACGAATCAGGAACACAGCAATGGACTGGCACAGTGATCAGGAACACAGGAACGGACTGGCACAGTGATCAGGAACACAGGAACGGACTGACACACTCATCAGGAATGGACTGGCACACGGGACAGCAGGATACACAGGGGTGCTTTCTCCGGCAAGGGTCAATGGAAGGGGCAGGAACTTATGGTAGGCCAGTGCCAATTATTGGCACGCTGGCCCTTTAAATTTTAGTGAGCCGTGGTGCACGGCGTAGGAGATGGGGACGCACGCTCCAAGCCGCGAGAGCCAGAGAGACCCCACTGTAGCCAGGGGAGGTAAGTTCTGCCGGGCTCCGGGGGCACACAAAGGGACACGGGTGCGCCCACGATCCGAGCCATTTCATCAGCAGGAGACCAGGCAAGTGGATTGGCACCCTTCTTGGTGAGTGCCACGATGGGAGACACCAGAGAGGAGAAGTGCGGAATAAACTGCCGGTTATAGTTTGCAAAATCCCAGGAACCTCTGTATGGCTCGTAGGCCCTCTGGACGTGGCCAATGAAGAACTGCAGACAGTATTGCGGGGTCCATCTGGAGGCCTCTGTCGGAAATTATGTAACCAAGGAATTGTAGGCTGTGCTGGTAAAACTGGCATTTTTCTAACTTGGCATAGAAGTGATTGGCACGAAGTTGACCAAGAACTTCTTGTACGTGTGCCTGGTGGGACTCAAGGTCTGGAGAGTACACTAAGATGTCATCTAGGTAGACCACGACACACGTATAAAGAAGGTCTCGAAAAATTTTGTTCACAAACTCCTGAAAGACAGCAGGGGCCTTACACAGTCCAAAGGGCATTACTAAATATTCAAAATGCCTGTCATGGGTATTAAACACCATCTGTCACTCGTCACCCTTGCGGATCCGGATGAAATTGTAAGCACCATGGAGATCCAGCTTGGAGAACACCCTGGAACCGCGTAGGCGATTTTTGTAATTAACAGCATGGGGTAGTGGTTTTTAACCGTGATCTTGTTCAGCCCGCAATAGTCTATGCAGGGACACAAAGAAGAAACCTGGAGAACTTGCGTATGAAACCCCTCTGCAGGAATGTGATGCCAGGATACCAGAGCGGCATCCACAAAGTTCCCTGTGGAACAAGAGTCCAGGAACACTGAGACTTGCACGGGAGCACCGGTGCCGACACTGAGGAGCACCGGAATATCTTGAAATTCTCTAGAAAAATTCCCCAGTTGTGAGTCGGGCTCTGTCATCCTGCATAGGTTCCCATGCAGACTGTGCAACCGGAGGCTGGAGCGGGTTTTGGAAGACAGGAGCCAACAAAGGCAGACCCAGACTAGAGGTCGCTCATGCCGCAACTCTTCAGCTTGTTCCAGAAACAGCACATCTATCCGAGTGGCCAGGGTGATAGGACCACTTAGAGTACCCGGCAGAGTCTTGAGGATAGTCCCTTTTTAAAAGTCACGATAAGGCTGCGTCGTTCCAAGAGAGTTCAGAAACCAGGGTACGGAATTAACTGCATATTCTCCCACAGATGAATCTCCTTGACGGAGGTTCAGTAGCACTGTTTCAGATGAGGAGGCTTATGTGGGTTCTTCAAACACGGACCTCAGACAGAAAAGCATTATGGGTGGCCGTAACTGGATCATTCCTGTCCCACAGAGGAGTATCCCAGGCCAGGGCCTTCCCGGAGAGGAGGCTGACGATGAATGCCACCTTGGATCCCTCGGTGACAAACTGGGATGGCATTAACTCTATAAGCACTATGTAATGAAACCTATGCACAGCTTGGGATCACCATTGTACTTCTCAGGCATAGACAGTCTTAGCCTTGGTTCTGGTGCCGGTGGACAGGCCGGGACAACAGGAGAAGTCGCAGGGGTAGACACTGGAACTGCCGCAGGAGTAGACACAGAAGCCTGAGGCAGAGGCTGAGATTCATGCAGTCGTTGGAGGGCGGAAGCAACTTGGCCTAGAAGTTCTCCTTGAGCGACAAGACTGGAAAGTTCAGACAGTATCTGATGTTGTTCCTTGGCGGGGTCCATGGCCTGATCTTACTGTCAGGACTGTGATTCTGTGGACCCCCTGGACACTTGCGGGAGATGGTACTAGCCAACACCTGGGACCGGAGTCTAAGTGGCACCTGGTCTTCACTAGAGCCCCCTGCAAATCGGGATTGTCTTGCTGTGGCGGGGTACCACCAAGTCGTTCCACAGGTGCGACTAGCCTGCGGTGGCAGCCGAGGTCAAGGTACCTTAGCAGAAGACAGTCTCGGATCACACAGATCAGGAACATAGGATGCAAGACAGAGATCCCGGGAGCACCCGTGACACTCTACATGGCGACTCATAGGAGATTCAGATGTGGACAAAATGCAGGCCACTCCATTTGGGGTGCCCCAGTCTCCAGGAGCCATTCATTAATGATTTATAGTTTATAGTTTAATAGTTGATACGGTTGAAAAAAGACACTTGTCCATCAAGTTCAACCAAGGAAGGGTAGGGATTGGCTGAGGAAGGGATTTAGGGGAAACAATTCTATATAACATAACAATCAATGTTATTTAGGTGTAAAAAGGCATCTAGACCCTTCTTGAAGCTCTCCGCTGTCCCTGCTGTGACCAGCGCCTGAGGCAGGCAATTCCACAGATTGACAGTTCTCATAGTAAAAAAGTCCTGTCGCCTCCGGTGATTAAACCTTGATTTCTCCAAACGGAGACAGTGCCCCCTCGTCTTTTGATTTGATTCAATCTGAAACAACTTACCACCATATTTTTTGTATGGACCATTCATATATTTATATAAATTAATCATGTCCCCTCGTAGTTGTCTCTTTTCCAGACTAAATAAATCTAGTTGTTTAAATCTTTTCTCATAACTAAGACCCTCCATACCCCTTATCATTTTTGTGGCTCTACGTTGAACCCTCTACAGCTCCAGGGAATCCTTTTTATGGACCGGAACCCATAACTGGACAGCATATTCCAGGTGAGGCCAAACCAATGCCTTGTATAGTGGTAATATTACATCCTTATCCCAGAGTCCATACCACTTTTGATACATGGCAAGATCCTACTAGCTTTAGAGGCAGCTGATTGACATTGCATGCTGTTATTCAATTTATGATCTACTAGTACCCCCAGGTCCTTCTCAACAAAGGACTCTCCCAGATTTACGCCCCCAAGGACATATTTTGCCTTTGGATTATTGGCCCCCAGGTGCATAACCTTACATTTATCCACATTAAACCTCATTTGCCAAGTTTATGACCAAACATTCAGTTTGTCCAAGTCACCCTGCAGCCTATGAACATCCTCCATAGACTGTATTACACTAAACAGTTTGGTGTCATCTGCAAAAATAGACACCATGCTATTAATTCCTACCTCTATATCATTAATAAATATATTAAATAGTAGTGGGCCAAGCACAGAACCCTGAGGTACACCACTCATAACTGGTGACCATTCCGAGTAGGAATCATTGCCCACAACTCTATGGATACGATCCTTCAGCCAGTTTTCAATCCAATTGCAAATGATTTCTGCCAAACCAATAGCCCTAATTTTACCCATCAGGCGTCTGATGTGGCGGCCTTGGTGAGCTGGTGCATTATTGTCCATGAAAATAAAGGTAGGATAATGTTATTCATGCAGAGGCATATATTGTTTATAATGTTATTAAAAGGGTAGGCCACTCTTTTACATAAGTTTCCCATGTGTCTTTTCTAACTTGTAGATAATCCCTGAATGTTCATCAAGTGATTCAGCAATCCTGCTACTTACATTCGTACTGTGTGCAGACCTTCCAAGCTTCTTTCTTTACCTCTCTGAGCTCTGCTGAATAGGAAGAGCTGTAACGGGAGAGTGATGACTTATCCTGCTTCCCCCCTGTCTGTGTCAGTGCAGATGGACTGTGAGCATAGACACACAGTGGGTTATACCTAAAGGACTGCCCAGAGCAGCATGGTGAGAACAGAGAAAGGCTTAATGGGGGTCATTTACCATTACTATTTACCGGCGGGTTACGCAAATTTTTCCGCTTTGCGCCGATTTTCCCTGTATTGCCCCAGGATTTTGGCGCACGCGATCGGATTGTGGGGCATCGGCGCCGGCATGCACACGACGGAAATCTAGGAGGAGGAGCTCTGAGTGAGAGAGGTGAGCACAATAAAGCATATGGCCTGTCATTCATAGTAATTTTCTCTGCCCGGTCGGCATCATAGGGCACAGCTCTCAGGTTTGACAGCAAAGCTTATACCAGCAAAACTAAGGGAAATAATATCCCAAAGCTTCATCTATCAGGAGCCGCTGCCATAGGACTCAGATTCTCATTCTATAACCAGCCATGTCACTCTTATTGCAGCAACTCTAGGATGTGATTGTTCTTAACCTGACCCCACTGTGTATACATATTGTACCTCATCTCACACATTGGGCGCCCGGCATCTGTACTTGTGCAGTGATGACATTGTTATTTCCAAGTCTGTCTGCTCTTCTGCATATTGTAATTCATCTTCTCAAAGAAATGCACACAGGGAAACGAGCAGAATTCCAGATAATTGCACGAGTAGTAATTCCTTAAAAGAAATGATATCCCCCCCCCCCCAGTAGCCAGCTGTCAAAAGTACTTACCTGTCCGCTCTGGCATAGCCTCTTCTGTGTCTCTTGTGTGTAAGGACAGCGTGGGATATGGTGCTCCCAGGTGTAACTAAGCAGTTACACGTGGTGGGGCATTGTGGGATATGGTGCTCCCAGGTGTAACTAAGCAGTTACACCTAGTGGGGCATTGTGGGATATGGTGCTCCCAGGTGTAACTAAGCAGTTACACCTGGTGGGGCATTGTGGGATATGGTGCTCCCAGGTGTAACTAAGCAGAGCTTCTTTCCCGATCAAATGTCTGTGCGTCTTAAAGACGCATGCACATTAAATTATTCGATTGCAGGGGGAATTGGTCAAGAAGCAGGCCGAGATGAATAAGTGAGCGGTGTCTCAGTCCCGAAGACCTTCAGAAAACATATTCCGATGGTCTTAGATGACCCCGTGAAATGGTTGTTTGAGGTTGAGAACCTCTGTACCAGGGTATCACAGGACCCGCTCCTCCAATGACAGGTCTCCTTGGACTAGGGCTGCTTTCTCCATTGACTGATCTCCTCAGACCAGAGGACAGCAAAGGAAGTAAAGTCCTCTATGTCAGAGGAAGCCATTGCAGTCATTGGATGAAGCGGATCCCGAGGATCAAACTTCCAGTCAGATGAAGGGCCCAAAAACAGAAGTATCATGGTGAAACAGGAATCAGGAGAGCCCTATAAATGCAAATTGAGTCACTCAAAATAAATACTATAATTAAAAAGCATTGCCCTTCTCCCGAAATGGTTCCTTTCCTTGGCTGCAATGTTAAGAAATCATTTTCTAAACTTATATGCAACTTGCCTGACGTGAGTGCAATGTCAGTACTTGTGTCCAATGAAGCCCTTTATATTCATGAGTACAAAGTCATGTTACATTTCCACAGTCAACCCAATGTATGTATCTGATTACATGAAATCACAGCAGCCTCCATGGAGTTGGGGAGGAGTAGAAGTCCACAGAGGCATGCTATAATCATGTCATGATGCTGCCATGTGATCAGATATATGCATGGTGTATGGTTTGCTAGGAAGCTAAAGGACCTGTGATGATGTCACCCTGGTCACATGACATGCTGAGAAGAAGCATAGGACATGGGGACCTGTATATGGGAGTGGCTGGTCGAGCAGGACACGCCCCCTCTGATGCCAGTGAATATAAGAAAAGTGTTGAAAGGTAAACACTTGTTAGCTAAAAGAAGGGTTTCAGCTAATTAATACGGAACCAGTTACTGAAAATATGGTGACAGGTTCCCTTTAAGACTAGACCATGTACACCTTCACTGCTATAGACTTTACTATTTAGTCTTTCACTATTTTGGCGCAATAATGTAGTGTAATATGGACATGGAATGGAGGTAGTAACACCTTTATCTAGAAAAAATATAAACCTAGAAAAATGTGGAACATTATACAATTTTTAAAGAAGAATCATAGAAATTAGAAACCACTGAATATGATCTCTCATGTTATTATACTCATGCGGCTCGGTATTAGATTTTTTGACTCGCTGTACGATTTCTAGCATGAGCAGACAGTTCCCCCTAGTGCCCATTGCTAGACTTACTATCTTGTTACACGAATATGGATATTTACGTCTGAGATTCGCTCCCCAATTTACATTTATAGTGTATGGAAACATTGCTTTTCCTACGTGAAGACAAAGCACAAGACAATGTCATGGTCCTTTCTATACTGTAGGAGATTAGCTCCGGGGATCGTCGTCTCCTAAGCAGACGACCAGCACACACAGGGAATTCACACAATGTGAGTAAGGTTAAGACTGGCCTCAGCCAGCTTTATTTGGCAGTACACAAACTCAAAACATATAAATAATACCTAAGCCTCTCCGGCACTAACTACACATCGAGGTTCCCTACCTCACTAGGTGCTGGCCTACTGCCAGCCACCCCAAAACACAGCAACAGTTCACTGCCACCGCTCCACAGGCCTTTGCCGTAGCCTGTCTCTTCCCCAGGGTGGAGTCCAGTGTGAAGTCTGCCCCATGTATTAGTGCAGCCCCTCCAGCTGAAAACTAATCAACTTAATTAGACAGACCCAACTTTTCCAGGTCTGTCTTCTACTCAGCTTTTCATAAGGCAAAATGCACATTTTATGCCCAAAAGCTTCTCTAGTGGCAGCCACCCTGCCACATATCCTCCCCCTGTGATCAAGGCCGTAGGCCTGATCAATAAGCTTAATTCTCCCTCCGGGGTCAAAGCTCCTATATTGGGGTCTAATCCCTACGGTTCCTAAAAGCACTGCAGAGACCCTAATATCTACTACATCTTCTATACCTGGAAAATGACAGCTTTTTTCCTTAACTGCAGGAGACACAGACAGCTCAAAATTAGTCCCAGCATCTCTTCCTTCACACAACTGATCATCTTCAATCATGTCTCTATTAACAATGACAGATTTTCTTCTCCTCTTTCTCTTGCATTTTACTGGAGACTCCACATACCCCTCAGGGCTTGGCATGGTTAGGCCCCATCTCTTCATCACCTTGTGGATGCCGTCACACCGGTTACCATCCACTGAGGCATATGCACTATGCTTAGCATTGCACACGACACGCACGGGTTTGCCCATTTTCCAGTCTTCAGCTTCGGCACCTTCTTTGTCATTGAAGGGGGCATTACCGTTCAGAACCAGGGCACGATTCACATTGGTGACCTTCTGGTCACATGTCTGCAAAGCTGTGCGCTTGCTACCTCTGAGGTCACAACCTCCGCTCTCGGTGTAGGTGAAACTCATCTCAACATCAGCATCATCCTCATCACCTCCAGCTAACACTTCGGACTTCGGACCCAAGTCCTGGCATGGACTTTCCACAATGGCAGCCTTAAGCTTTTCATGGCTTGCACTAGGTTCCTGGCTGACCTCTTCCTCGGTCAGTCCTTCATACGCCTTGCTGGCCAACACCTCAGTCTTCACCGAGTCTTTCCTGTGTAGGAATTTCGAGGGCTCTGTTGACATTATATCAGACACCGTCTCCTCACATCCACTGCAGTCATCACCCGGTATATCTTCAAGGCACTTCTCACCATCCAGACCATCTTCACTTTCGCTCTTCAGATGATCAGGCAGATCTATCGTTGGGTGCAGCTGTGCTGGAGTCTCTGTAGGGCCCATCTGGGTATTCTTCCACTTGCCCAGAGAATGCTGGCATGCACTATGACAGAGACGAGACGACAGAGCTTCCACACGTACACAGCAACTTGGCTGGTCCCTTTGTTGTAGACTTGGCGCCACTTCAACCTTCTCCACAGGTTCAGCAGGCTGAGACAGCTCTTCACCTGTCTTCGGGAGGTAACCATCAACCCATTCTTCGGATTTTCCCAAGTCTGTATTCAGGCTACTGGTTATAAGCGATCCCACTTGGGTGGCCATCACGGTTGAGACTACAGACTTAGTCACACCCACACCGCCTTGTCCTGCACCAGCTTCCCAGCCCAATATACCGGACATCGCACCTGTAATAGTGTCTCGGGCACCAGTCACTGTATTTGTCTTCAATACGGCTTTTCCAGTTGGCTGCTGAAGAAAAGCCAGGTTGGACTCCTGTTTCCCCAAACCTTTGCAAGCAAAGTCATTACTTGTGGCAACCGGTGGCTCCAGAATGCCTATGAGAGGCCTTGATCCAGTCACTGTAACATCAGTCAAGGGCTTCTCCTCCTTCTCAGCAACATCACGATCACTGCGGATGCATGGGCGACCTTCCCTCACAGAGTTGTAGACTGCACTCACCACACTGCAGGCAGAACTACCAAAGGGCTGGTGCATCACATGTTCCACCACCTTCTGGGGATCTGGGGTCCCCTCATCCGTAGGTGTATGATTAAGAGTGGCGCTTCCACCCTGTTCACACACAATTTCAGTCAGCACGCCATCATGCGTATTCTGCGGTTCATCAGCAGGTGTACAGGGGTCTGGTTTACGCCTGGTCTCCTTCCTAGGACACTTCTGGTGCCACATCACGACAGAACACACCTGGAGGTCGGCATCACCATTTTGGCACTTTCTTTTGTTCCCCGAACACGTACACATGTGAACCTCCCATTCACTTTTCTTTGCAAACACTGTATCACAGAAAGGACAGTACGAGATATCAATCTTCAACTCATGTTTCTGTAATATATGTCTCTTTAGGTCATCTTTTCTTCTATAAGACACGTGACAATTGTAGCATTTATACCAGTTATTCCGCAAACCAGTATTCACATGACGCCTCAGTTTATTGATGCTTCTTCTGGCCTTGTTCACACACGAACTCAGTACATCAATCTCCTCAGAAGCTTCAGGTGTATCAGATGTCTGGTCTCCCCCTGACATTTCCTGAACACTGATGTGAGACTCCTCCACAGGTGACTGACACAGGCTATCCCCACCTCCTGCAGGTTCTGAGCGAGTAGCTGCTTCTCTAGGGCTCTGTTCACACTCACTGTTTGTGTAACTCTGGGCTGAAGGGAAACCACTAACAATCAGGATCTCATTATCTTCACCTGCCCTTGTTATGGCGGTATCCCTATCTGAACTGCCATTAGCTACATTACACATCTCAGGCTCGCTACCTTTACAAGTCATTACAACTCACAACCTCTAGGGGCGCCTCTGAGCTAACTCTCTCAGTATCTAGGGCTGCACCTAGTTCACACTCTGCATAATTCTGAACAGACATTGTAACGCTATCAGATGTTATCGGCATTGCAGAATTGTCACATGTTACAGGTAGTGTCATATAATCACAGTTAACACTATAATCACAGGTTAGAGGCAGATTATGCACAACATTACACTTTTCTGGTTTAACTTCAGAAATTAAGGCATCACAAATATTATCATCATCACATAGTCCATCAGACTTTATCAGTCTCAGTGGCAGAGTCTCCTTCTGTGGGATCAAGACCCCTTGGTCACAGTTCAGACTGCAACCTGTTGAGACTCCACCCACCATCACCTCAGGTCGCTGAGACTTCTCCAGATCGTCCTTTGGGGAGATTGGGACTGTACCCGATGTCAGAGGGGTCTCCCAGGAAAAGCAGCTATTCCCACTACTTGGAATACTTTCCCACAAGTCCCAGAAAAAAGGGAAGTTTTTCCCCAGGATGAACTCCACCTCCAGATCTGCACAAATCTCCAGCTTATGTGTCACAATCGCAATATCACTTTCAAAGTCAATCCAGACAGTCTTACCCTTCCCTGGCTGGTACTTCAGGAACAATAAGATGTCCGGTTTAACTCTGGAGACATCCTGAGAACAGTCCAGTTCCACCATCAGCGGGATTCCACCCACTATCATCTCACAGGTCTTGACTGGCAACTTCTCTGGTCTCCTGACCAGAGGACAATGAGGTGCACTGACCTCACATGGCACAGCCGCATGCTGTCGCCGTTGGTTGCCCCTAGCAACCACATCTTTGCGCTGCTGCATACACGCTGCAACACGTGGCCACTTGGCTGCAGGACATTCCGCCAAACACCGGTTCATCCGTAGACATCTGCAAAGCTGCTCCCGTCGGTTGCCCCCGGCAACGGCACATAGCAACTTCTCCTCAGGAACTGCAGACCGATCACAGACATCTCGAACCATCGGCTGGGATCCGCTCGCCTTGGCAGTTGGGGTCTCCATAACCCGAATGGCTTCTGGCATTCCAAGGTCCTCCCACATCATCTGCCGCCAGCGTCTCTGGAACTCATCCATCGGACCCATGGTGATTACTCCCACAGCAAACAAGCAGTCTCTGTATATCTCTCACACCAAGACAAATCTTTCCGTGACCACAGCGCCTCCAGCAGCAGGAACAACAGTCTCTCACATGAGGGTTACTGGCCCTTTAAATCTCGCTGTGTGTGCTGATTTCCATGCCACAGCATACCGCCACCATATGTAGGAGATTAGCTCCGGGGATCGTCGTCTCCTAAGCAGACGACCAGCACACACAGGGAATTCACACAATGTGAGTAAGGTTAAGACTGGCCTCAGCCAGCTTTATTTGGCAGTACACAAACTCAAAACATATAAATAATACCTAAGCCTCTCCGGCACTAACTACACATCGAGGTTCCCTACCTCACCAGGTGCTGGCCTACTGCCAGCCACCCCAAAACACAGCAACAGTTCACTGCCACCGCTCCACAGGCCTTTGCCGTAGCCTGTCTCTTCCCCAGGGTGGAGCCCAGTGTGAAGTCTGCCCCATGTATTAGTGCAGCCCCTCCAGCTGAAAACTAATCAACTTAATTAGACAGACCCAACTTTTCCAGGTCTGTCTTCTACTCAGCTTTTCAGAAGGCAAAATGCACATTTTATGCCCAAAAGCTTCTCTAGTGGCAGCCACCCTGCCACAATACGTACATCAAGGCTGCGTCACATGGCGGAATTTTGTACCGTAAATGAAGAGAATCATGCGTCCTTGGGGAAATCGTGCCATGGCTAATACACAAGGCAGGGCATATAGTCACGTCCTCTTATCACATATCTTATTCCTCGAGACATAGCTCAGATACATTCCCCAATGTACATAGACTATGCTAATTCTGAAGACACCTCCGCACGGATATCCTCTACATACAGACACCATCTAATATTACTATCAGAATGCAGAACAAAGAAACAGCTATGGAAGCTGATGAGATGAAAGTGGGGGACATTAGACAAGCATAAGGATCAAAGCCACCAAAACAAAGACCATTGTTAGTGAAGACCATTGTTGGGCCAGATATTCTCCAAAATTTCAGGTCCTATGGGCTGTTCATGCTATGCAAGCTTAAACGAAACCTGTCCCAATAAACCACTACCGGTATGTTGTCAAGCAACTCAACACCTTCCAGAGATCATGTTTCTTTCAAGTGTGGTGGCATCATCCATAAAACCAACTTCGAAGTGAGACGTAAATTGGTTGTGGGCGGAGATCTCAGTGCTGAAGTCAAGCTCTCCCCACTCAGAACAACCACTCTGATGTAACGGATTCTCTTATGTACAAGAACATTAGTAACTGGATCTCCTGAAGTCTTGTGCATGATATTAATCATAAAACATCATCGGGAAGGTCTTCAGATGCTTGACAACATATGGGTAGTGGTTTATTATGTTGATTTACGCTGGCCATCTCCATTTAAGAAGCAATTTAGAGGGGTTTTCCTATCCTAAGAAAAGTTGAGCAATAAAAAAATATACCTTTACCATACTGATGGGTGGAACTGATCACAAGTTCTAGGGTCCGGTATCCGGACGGAATGTAGTCGAATGTCTCCCTTCTAGTGGTGGTGCCACAATGACACTAAAATGTGCCGGCAATGGCAGCAATACTGTTAGAGGTTTTCCAATCAAAGCGACGATAAACCTTTATCTGGAAAACCAACCATACGTCCTATTAGGATCTGGACAGTGTAAAACATGGTCTCCCGCTCAGGACCCCTCTTCTATTAGTCAAAATGAAGAACAACTCCTGTTCTGGCAGACTTGAGCCATTCTTGTATGACAAGGGTGGACATTCATCCGCACTGAGGCTCTGTCGCCCAGGGGCCTACTGAAACTAAGAGTCGGCCCTGGACGCCGAATAATATTTTGATGCCTACTCTAGAGGAAAGACGGAACCTAAGAAAAATCGCTAGGTCATCTTGGTAGCCAGAGGTCAAATTAATGCCTGTACAAACGTCAAAAGAACGGGTTTTACTCCTTGAAAAAAAAAACCCTCAAGCGGTTTAATACGCGTACATCTTTTTTGCTTGAGCTTGCCCTGTTAATGGTACTCAACACCGATACCATGAGGGAAGAGCTGTGTTATCAACTACAGCCGAGCTGCTCTTCATCTTTATATTCTTCAGGCAGTGGCTACAACATGTAAGCGCCATCCATCCAGACAGGAGGCTGCTCCTCTTGCCCATGGAGATGGTGGGCCACAGTCCTCACTCTTCATATGGCCCAGAGCTGCAGAACTAAAAGCCTGGGGCTGTCCTGTGGTCCCAAAGTCCCCTGGAAGCAGTTGCTGGAACTGCAGGTGGAACAGGTATATCATTGGGATGTGGGGCTAGCAAGGTTACCTATGTACATATATGCATGTACATATGTATGTTCAATGGAGTTGTGTTGCATGTCCGAGCATGACCTCTGCTAGCAGCCAGTGGTCTCTGATGCTTCAATCCCTTTAAAGAGGGTTATGAACAGTGTTCCTTGGGTAGGGTCCCTATGAGTAGGGTTGCTTGGGCTCATCAGATAAATTATGCGGGGGTCCATCCTCCATCAGCTTCTAGAAAAAAGACTTTTGTAGACTCCAAAACTGGTTGTTTTCGGCTGTACCTATTAGGTCTAGGACTGGGTTACAGCCTTGGCCCACCAGAAGAGCCTTCTAGAGGCCGTGCCAGGTATTGCAGCTCATCTGTGTTCTGTTTAATGAGCTGAAATATTAGATTTGGTCACAGCCAGGGCCGGATCAAAGGAGGGGCTCCCGGGGCTCGAGCCCCGCGGCCCCAACCAGGCTGAGTCGCTGACTGTCTTTGTGTGCGATGCGCAGCGGCCGTGGGGCTGCTTGGCTGTATACTACAGGGGGGGTTGCCTGGCTGTGTACTACAGGGGGCTGCCTGGCTGTATACTACAGGGGGCTGGGCAGGCTGTATACTACTGGGGGCTGCCTGGCTGTATACTACAGGGGGCTGGCTGGCTGTATACTACAGGAGCTGACAGGCTATACAAAGAGGCTGTCAGGCTATATACTTCCAAAAACATTGTTGGAAGGGCCCCCACCAGTTTGCGCCCAGGGCCCCCACCACCCTGGTCACAGCTATAATAAAGACTGGCAGAAAACCTAATAAAATGTAATGTTTAGCTCCTCACGACTGAGGACTACACACGAGGACTACAAGTGGACAACACACAGTATAATATTATAATACTCCAGGATCAGAATATCATCTTCTCACATCTCACAGCTAAGTGACCAAGGTAATTCCAGGAAGCAAAAAACAAAAAACTTCTCATTATTTCTCCCGCTTTATCTCTGCATAATAAGATTATGAGACGAGACCCGCAGGTACCTCAAGTGAGAAGTGAATAATTGAATCTAGCGATAAAATGTCTTGTAAGAAGTGGAGCAATCACTGGGAAGATAATCACTCAGCTTTTATTAGACAAGTAAACTATCCGGATCCAGGGAACTGGACTGTATGATGCCGGAACCACTCTAATTCTCCATTAACCAGAGCTATAAAGGAATGAGAAAAAGTTTCCAGCAGAGGGAAGAAGTTTGAACTCCGCTGAATTGTTGTCGTTGCTACGCAAGAACGGAGACGGCTGAAGTGCGGAGGTTCTCAAAGAAATAATAAAGATAATTACAGATGTACAGATGAACAGGATGTTCGTCTTAAGGACAATTTCACACTGGCGTCGTTTTTCACTGTCGCCTTACTGAACCATTGTTTTCTATGGGCGTTTTCACATTTAAGTTTTTTGCGCTGATCTGTTGTACGTGGGGAAAAAAAAAAATCTTCACACATTTACAGATCATGGAAGGCACTAAAAATGTCTGGGTCCACAAAAAGAAACTGATGACAGATCTGTTTTATTTTCACCAATAATCCAGGTGCAATGGAAGCATAATAGACATTACAGGCAATGCTCCTCGTGAGGTTGCGGATGGTGTCCTGAGGGATCTCCTCCCAGGCCTGGACTAAAGCATCCCCCAACTCCTGGACAGTTTGGGATGCTATGTGACGTTGGTGGAGGGACGAGACAAGATGTCTCAGATGTGATCAATCGGGTTCAGGTCTAGGGCCAGTCCATAACTTCATGGCCTTCATCTTGCAGAAGCTGCTGACACACTCCAGCCACATGAGGTCTAGCATTGTCCTGCATTAGGAGGAACCCAGAGCCAACTGCACCAGCATATGGTATCACAATGGGTCTGAGGATCTCATCCCAGTACCTAATGGCAGTCAGGCTACCTGGAGCCACATGGAGGGCTGTGCGGCCCTCCAAAAAAATGCCACCCCACACGCTTACTGACCCACTGTCAAACCGGTCATGCTGAAGGACTCTCCATGGCGCCTCCAGACTATCACATGTGCTCTGTGTGAACCTGCTTTCAGCTGTGAAGAGCACAGGGTGCCAATGGTCAATTAGCCAATCCTGGTGTTCTCTGGCAAATGCCAAGCATCCTGCACGGAGTTGGGCTGTGAGCACAATCCCCATCTGTGGACGTCGGGCCCTCATACCATCCTCATGGAGTCGGTTTCTGTTTGTGCAGACACATGCACATTTGTGGCTGCTGGAGGTCATTTTGTAGGGATCTGGCAGTGCTCCTCCTGTTACTCCTAGGTAGCGGTCTTGCTGCTTGGTTGTTGCCCTCCTACTGCCCCCTCCAAGTCTCCTGGTAGCACCTCTAGCCTCTGGATACTCATAAACAGCTCGCATTGATGTGCCATCCTGGATGAGCTGCACTCCCTGAGCCACTTGTGTGGGTGGCCGAGGCGTTGTAGAGAGGTCATTCAGGCACGTGGAGGCCACACACACAACACTGAGCCTCATTTTGTCTTGTTTTGCGAGCATTACATCAAAGTTGGATCAGCCTGCATTGCTTAATAAATTTGATTTCCATTGATGAATTTTCTGTGAAAATTCAACTTTGTACAGAACAAAGTATTCAATGAGAATATTTCATTCATGCAGATCTAGGATGTGTCATTTGAGTGTCCCTTTATTGGTACAACCCTATATATACATACTAGCTGTAGATCCCATCATTGCCCAGGATAGCAAATAACTGCTCTTAGCTATAACAAAATAGAATTGCTTAACAAAAAACATTTTTTTATACCTAACTAGGTATCTCTCTCTCCCTGTCTGTCTCTTACTTTGAGTTTGAGTTTTTTTTTTGAGAGCAAAAAAAAAAAAAGTCTGTTAGATTATCGCTGGGAGCAGAGTATGAGTGGGAGGAGCTAATCTGAGAACTGAGGGCTCATGGAAGTTGTAGTTGTAAATGGTGGCAATCTGGAAGATAATTCCATATCACAAAATGGAGTTTTGCTATATTCATTTATTTATAGCATTTTGGGTTTTTGTATATGAGGTTCATATTCTCACAATAGCCCTTTAAAGAAATCTGGTCTTTAATATTGACACACAGGGATTGCCTGGGAAAAAAAAAAAAAAAACTTCTAAAAAGCAGCCCAGAGCATGGGGACGCAACATCCACCACTCCAGGCTGCCAATTATTCAGGCCTCCTGCATGACGCCTCCTCAGTCTCCAGCATGGGAGAGAGATGTGGCAAGAGACGTGAATAATTAATAGCCCAAAGAGCTGGACATTGTGTCCCCACGCTCTGGGCTGCTTTTCTATCCTTTTTTTCCCTGCGTGTCAAGATTAAAGACAACCAGCACCGGGATCAGGATGAAGAGAACTAGGGGTAAGTATGTTCAGTTTTAGTTCATGGTAGATTTCCTTTACCCAATGGTAAGGAATTTACAATTTTATACAGATAATAACAAAAAGGTACGCAAGTCTGACTACAAAAATAAGATACTTTATAAGGATGTGTCCTAGTGACACTTACAATGAACACATGAACAATGAGTCACTCAAAAAAAAAAATACTATAAAACTTCAAAAAGTTAAAAGTTCTTATTAAGATATTTACTGGAGTTCTCAAAGAGAGGTATGTACAGAATATTACAGGCAGTATATAAGAATCGCAACGTTATTTTATCTTGGTCAAAGCCGCCGCTCTCCGCTCGGTGTTCTGGAATAGCGCTCTGATCAGACTCTTCACTTCATTGGTGGAGAACTCTGTCGCCAGGGGTCCTTTACCATCCGCCCACCTGTAAGACAACACACAGGTTATACCGAACACTGTAACCTTCCTTCCACAGAATTTAAATTTTTAACCCAAATTATCCAACATATCCTAAACGTGACCCTTAGCAGCATAGATCATAAAAGTAAAAGAAAGAGCCCCCACATCTTTGAGTGTCTGGTGGTGACATTGTAGGTGTAATGAGAAGTTCCTGCAAGATCACACAGTAGAATTATTATTTTTTTTTTTTGAATGTGTATGAAGGCTATAGGGATTGTCCCAATTTTGTCAGAAATGGATCAGAAGGCGGTCCGATTGCCCTTCATGAATAAAGTGGCAGCTCTAGCGCGCATCTTCCTGAACCATTTATTCTCCATGGGCTGGAGGGTAGGTCACTGGTTGTACCACCCTATGTGTAAAAATGGGACGTCTGGAAGGCGCTGGTCCTCAGGGGTAAAAGGTTCCCTTTTATTCAGAGATATTTTGGACAAGTGTTGTCCAAAATATCTCTGAATAAAAGGAAAACTTTTACCCCTGAGGACCAGCGCCTTCCAGACGTCCCATTTTTACACATAGGGTGGTACAACCAGTGACCTACCCTCCAGCCCATTTGCTATACGTCCTTGTTACCCAACCTTGGGGCGAGGGTGGGGACAAGGCAGCGGTTACTCATCACATATGCCCGACCCAGCATTGTGCCCGTCTCTAGCACAACCAGCAAAGGTAGCGCTGTTTCTTTCTGTCCCCCTCCCTTTTTCTCCGCATATCCACAGTGATTTATTCTCCATGTCAGAGACAGCCAGGGGCAGTGCTAGTGAATGGGGTAGCAGGATGTATGTACACCCAAATCCATTCTGTAGGAGAAAGAGGCCTGATCCCATGTGTCAACTCTGATCAAGACAAGCAAATATGACTCTCCTCATCCCCATTTTCACATGAGGCGAGTCAGGATTAGTGGTTTGTAGGGGTAGTGTAAGTTCAGAAGCCCCTATCTTTGGTCCAATAGTACTTAGAAACATGCTTTGTGTCATAGTAAAAAATAAAGGATCTCATCTTAAGAGAGCGAAAGAACCAGAGATACTGGAAGCTAAAGACATGATTGGAAATGCAAGCTGCAGATAAAGATCCCGTCCCCACCTTTTGTTTAGCTAACAGAACCACAAAGCTCGGATCAAAGCTGAAAGATGAGATTCTTATTATCTTCCTTATACATATGGATCCTAAATTATCAGGCATTGTGGGGCCCAATATCAAAAAAGGTGGAAGTGAAGTTGAGTCGATTTATCCGATACCCACCGGTCAACTATCTCCTGCAGATTTGCCTGCAGGATGATCATGAGCTCTTTGAACTTCATCCACTTCTGCACATAGATGGGCACCTCCTCCTGATACTTCTTATTTTTGCCTTCTTCAAGGAGGGGGGTAAACACCAGGGGTCCTTCTTCAATCATTGTCCGGCAGAGTGTATACAGTCTCTCTCCATCCTCGGTGGAAATGTCCTGTTGAAAACAAAGAGGAGTCATTGGACATCAGTATCTCTAGACCAATCACGTGGGACGAGGGACATCGGTGTCACGCGGGACGAGGGACATCAGGATCACGCGGGACGAGGGACATCAGGATCACGCGGGACGAGGGACATCCTCTCCATAGACATGAATGCTCATGTCAGTCAAGCACATACATATAAATTGGGGGATATGCGGCCGATCTGGTAACGCTGCTATATCATGAGTAAATAACTAGTCGCACATCTACACTGAACTGATAAGATGTGTGTCATTAACCAACACAAGTGTCCAAACTGACCATTTTCCATGCAATGAATGTGCAAGTTGGGATGACCCCTTTACATTGCAGGTAGCGCAGTACTATACACCCTGTATGTGATCGCTGTGGCCCACATACCTCCAGAGCGGCGATCTTGTTAATCATCTCTGTAATGGCGGTATTTAATAAAGTCCCCATAGCTTTGCAGTAGATTCCTACAGGGAGCACGTCCTGCCACACTTTACCCAAGCGACTCAGTTGATGAATAACCTAAAATAGAAAGATATTGAAATATTTGGGAGATCTTTATCACATTGTGCAGTATTATCGTACAATTATAAGAACACAGGGGAAACATTTCATGTGGGGTACAGTTATAGCGAGACCTATGTATCCCGACCATGAGGCCTACCAACCATGCCATGTGCTGAAGAGGAGCAAATCTGAAAACAGCCCTGTACGTCACATGGCGGACACCAGCCATGGTCTTAAATGGCAAATGGGATGGTGGTGCTTGGGTTCTGGCATCTTGGATTAGGCCAGCATGAAGTGCCGTCATTGGAGGGAGGTGCAATAACATCAAGGAGGGATCCATGGCTGTCATAGCACGATCTGTATAAGAGTCTGCCATTAGCAGGATCTTTCACAGATCCAGTAATTTTACAATATACTGCAGTGCTGTAGTATTGGAGTACAGGCGGTCCCCTACTTAAGGACACCCGACTTACAGACAACCCATAGTTACAGACAGACCCCTGTGACCTCTGGTGAAGTCTCTGAATGCTTTAATATAGTCCCAGGCTGCAATGATCAGCTGTAAGGTGTCTGTAATGAAGCTTTATTGATAATCCTTGGTCCCATTACAGCAAAAACTGTTTAAACTCCAATTGTCACTGGGGCCAAAAATTTTTTTGTCTGGATCTACAATGATAAAATATACAGTTTCAACTTACATACAAATTCAACTTAAGAACAAACCTCCGGACCCTATCTTGTATGTAACCCGGGGACTGCCTGTATATTATACAAGTGATCAGACCCCCTAGGGTTCAATTACCCTAGGGAGTTTAGAAATATAGAATATAAAAAAAAATATAAAAAACACTAGCCAACACTACCTATTAAAAAATAAAAATGGTTATTCCCATTGGTGAACCGCATAACAGAAAAAAAAAAGTACAAAATGTTTAATTCACCACTTCATGCAATTTCCCAGCCCAACATTGCTCAAAAAGTGAAATAAAATTTCTTTTAACACAAGTGGTTTTCATTTTTTAAAATCCAATTAAACCTATATAAAATTTGGTATCCGCATGATTGTACCATCCCAAGGAATAACAAGTACAGAGGTCATTTGGACCACACATTGAAAGCCATAAAAACAAAGTCCACGTGAATATGGCGCAAATGCGTTATTTTTAACAATTTCTCTGCAATTAAGAGTTTTTTTTCTCCAGCTTCCCAGTACATGGCGTGGAATAAAAAAAATACTGCTACTAGCAAGTACAATATGTTACGCAGAAAACAAGCCCCCATACAGCTCTGTATATGAAGGGATAAATTTAAACTAAGAATGGAAAAATTCCATCTTCGGCAAGGGGCTATGGGTGGGTGCCTCTGGTTTGGGTTAATTTGTATACTTTTCCGAGGGAGCATTGTCTGGAAAAAAAAAATTTATTTCTTTGCAATGTTAGGTGCAGGTCACATGTTTAAGGAGACATAGTGCAGTGTAGATCTTCTGCCAACAAGGCTTATGTGAACTTACAAGCGGATATCCAGCCCAAAACCATCAATGACTTGTACATAATATTGTTCATTTGCAAGGGTCCACAACAAGTACCCATGAGGATCCGCTTCTGTACCTGCCGTATTGCTTTGTGTCCGGCTGTATAATTGTCTTCGTCTTCCATGTTGATGAAGGAGCGGGCATTTGATAGCCGGTCAAGAAGTTCCCCTTTCTGCAGCCGCATTTGTGCCAGAAAAGTCTCTGTGCCTTAGGAAATACAAGAGAGAACACAGAGACATTAAAAGGTTTTCATGTCTACCAGCTACCATACAATACAAGTAAATCTACCACCAGGATGATGGATTATAAACCATGCACAATGACATACTGGTGTGTGCCCCCTCGGCAGAATCGACTATTCTTTTAGCGTCCAATGCCCTGTTTTTATGAAAAAAGGCTTTAAAAATTATGCAAATGAGCCCTAGAGGCTCCTGGTACCAACAAACATCTATGGAGCTTGATGCCCCTGTGCCCCTATGCTCCTTTCCATAGTTTATATAGCCTTTTTACATAAAAACCAGGGCATAAGAAGCTAAAAGAAGAGCAGATTCTGCCAGAGGGGGCGCACACCAGTATGTCATTGTGCATGGTTTACGAGCAAGTTTAGATTTTTGGGTTGATTTTTATTGTAGTTGCTTTTTGAGATTTTGCTGACTATTCTGTTTTCTTAATGCAATAATTTTATTGGTTACTTTAGAGGACACCTGGAACGGGATGCGCTCCCATAATAATCCTCCTACCTAGTCGTCTAAATCCAGGAACCATGTCCACGAATGTAGCGGCTCCATCGCTGAGCGGAGTGGGAAGATGATACCGAAACTGGTGTCCGAGAGTTAGCAGGTGGTGTGCAATGTACATGCAGTTGTTATGGTGGATGGCGGAGAGCTGAGGGAGCTTCTGCAGGTTCTCTCTGTAAGAAAAAATGCATGAGAGAAAGGGGGAGCGAGCGTGCGCACAATGCCAGAGATGGGGGGGGGGGGGGGGAGCACGCGCGCGCACAAGTCAGCTAGAGAATAGCTAATGCAAAGGTAAGAAGCTGCTACAGGGCACATCTGTAATTACAGACTAGTAACTAAACCAAGGGGAAGGGGAGCAAAGAATGAGTCCTGGAAAGCAGCACCTCATCCAGACAAGAGCCTGGTACTGTATCTTATACTGGGCTGTAATGGACTGAATGCTAGTGGATTGTCCTCTGCCCAATGTAAACTGTAGACAATATAAGCAGAAGCGAGGATCATGGAGCACGTGGGAGAAGCCGTGTAACCTCCTGCTGGGGATGACATCTACCTAAGGAATATTCACATGCATCAAAGAAACTTTGACAACTTCTTTAAAAATTAAGTTCAGGGAATGATTTAATATTAGACAAGAACCATTCAATAGCATAACTAGTCCTCCTGACCCAGCACAGACATGGACACGTAGGTTAAAACTACGAGGGCTCTTATATGGGAGAGGGGAGTACCCAGCGGCCGGATACCCTGAAGTCATGCAAAATGAATTATGTGCTACATGGTGCACTAGTTCTGGTCTAATGGCAACCGTTACACTACAATACAGGGGATTTAGGAAGAGCTTACACTATGAGGGGCAACTAACTGAAAATCCCAGGGGGACACAGGGCACAGGTAAGTGCAGCATACAGAGTATCAGGTACATACGGCATGCAGTGAATACATATATTATATATAGTCGCATATAGAAATCTTTAGGGGTGCAATCTCTATGAAGATGCTGAGAACACTCACTTGTGATAAGTTGGGACAACATCATAGAACAGATGGAAAATGTTTCGGACAGTGTAGAAAAGCTGGATGGCGCTGAAAAGAAGAGGAAGCCATGATGGAAAAAAAAAAAAATTACAACAAACAAAAGACACACACAAAGAAGTAAAATTAGAAATAACTAGTAATGTACAATCTGAGATTGATAATCCAGTACCACCGACAGGATTATGATTTCTATGGGATAAGATCTGGTGGAAGTCCAACCCTGCCCCTGTATCATGTCACAGTCATCAGTGTAACGCCTCTTTAAAAAAATAGTTTTTTTTCCCTTGAAACCGGATGTCTTGCATTGATGGGAATACAGATTCACTAACTGAAATAGGTTGTTCCAAGTTTGCAAGTTTTCCCCTATCCGGTTGGTAACAAGCTGATCGCTGCTAGGACCCCAATTGATAACAAGAACTGGACCCACAGCAACCTGGAGAACGCTGGTTCCATCTCGCTAAAGGGTCAAACGACAGGTGGAGCATGCACCATGCCCCTAATCCAATAGCATGGGTGTGTCAGAAATAGCGGGGCTCAGTAATTATTGGTTTCCCCATATTATTTAACCCATGCTCGATTTGCTGCTGCATCAAATGGTGAGAACAGGACCCCTTCTCTGAGTTCGAGAAGTCCGGTTCTTGTGATTAGTCCCAGAATTTGGATAAACGCGGGTCAGTTTGGTATACAGAGGATATGGGATCATTTGCAAACTTGATACAGCTCCTTTGTGTAAACCCATCTTAGATATTTATGGGGTGTCCACTGGAGATGACAAAATGTCTGATAGATGTAGGTTGTCGGCTTTGGGGTCTCCTTGTTTTTGGGAGAGTCTACCATCACCGTTTTATCATGCTTTGCCACTGAAGCAAGATGGGCGTTGGGGAATCCCATAATACAGATACAAGAGCCAAGTACCCATCAGACATTTATGGCATATGCCGCATCAGTCAACATTACAAAGCACTTTGTATTTTAACATTATAAAGACCCCCTAGCAGACCTGTAAATTGTCTGCGCATGCTACTCAGCCTCTATTACAGTTATAAAAGCCGTCAAAGGGAACAGAGGATTTACACTATATGGAGCTGGAAGTAGACAGCTCCTTCGGTAGTGTAGTGGCCAAAGCAGCTCACTGCAGGTGGTGCTCCTATTAAGGGAAAGGGACGTCTGCTTCGAGCTCCATCCAAGTCCCCTAAAAGAATACAGAAATCCAACAACCCGATCCTCCAACATCTGTTGAGAGTTAGGAGACCCCCATGCATCCAATGCTGCTGAAATCGGGTGTTCCGGCTGTCAGCAGTCTAATGGACAACAATAGATCTGTACTAAACTTTGCTATATGCATCCCTCCAGCTCCAAACATACCAGGGCTTATTGCTAGTTGTAGCCTCGGAGAGGGTTTGGTAGGCGAGCTCCATCAGCTTCTCCACAGACTCGCTGATCCGGCAGGTGGGCAGGGAGAAGGTGTGCTGGCCCAGCTTCACCTCATTCTCCAGGGCTGGAGCTTCACGTGAAGGACTCTTCTGCGGTTTTGTCTTTTCTCCTCCGGGGCTTTGGAGTTTTGGTACATTCACTTTGGATTCGGGAGTGATCTATCAGAAGACAGTAAAAAAAAAAAATAATAATACAGCAGGAATTATACATACCAATGCCATTACCACCACTATGTGAAATGGCACAAAGCATCTATAATTCATCATGACATTCCCTGCACATATATATATATATGTGTGTGTATGTACATAACTACTAGGTCTGGGGTCTTCTCTCACCTTCACAGTGTTATGTATCTCAGAGGTCATCAGGTTTCTGGCAGTAACAATGACGTCCTGGCATTTTTTGCTGGCGAAGTGGGAGTTGACATTTCGGGCATATTTAAGCAGCTCGGTGGCATCGCCCTTAAGGTATTTCATTCCCTTGAGGTCGTTTTCAAACTGCTCTGTTGCTTTAATAACCTGGAAGCAGAAAGAAGAGCATATGGGCTTGAATTAAACCAATCCAAACATTATTCTTCTGAAGGGGTGTTTTATCTTCCGATGTAATTTCCGTGCCCCCAACTAAAGACCTGACCGTGTATAATAAGAATAATTTGGAATTGGACAAACACAGAAGCAGAAGAGTGCACAGAGACCACCAATGATAGTCCAAAATATTTTGTAATCCAGGAATTTCCGGTATGCTTAGGCTTTATATTCATGCTCGTGTCTGAGCCAGTCTCCTGATTCAGTCTCAAATTCAGCTGTGCAACTTTTTCTGGTAAAGTTGGGTCAGTCAGGCACCATTGGCGTCTAGCATGGGGTCCAGAAAATTGACTGATATCCTAATAGACTTACCTCCTCGTACTGCTCAAGTTTGCTGCTGTTGGTGGGGATGGAGTAGACCAGACAGTCTTTAATGATGGATTCTGAAATATCCTCCCAGATCAGATCACCGAGAACTTCTGCTAAAACTAGTTTATTATTTTCATCTCCTATCTGGTTTTCTACTGGGACGTCTAAAGAAAAAAAAAAAAGACAAAAATTGACAATAAAAATGGCTGTACTGGAATAACGATGTGCTAAATTCTGCTTGTAGTTAGCAAAAATTTTTGATATTTGGAGGTTACTGGAACTGAACTGCTATAACTCATATATAACACCTTCAGGCTCCATCAGTGTCTCCCAAATTTACCAAAGAAAGCTGATGCCTGCACAAATAAATTGGGTCAGTGCTTGGTACTGGTATCATTTTAGAAGGACCTGCATCTACAAACTGAGTCTGGGGTCACATTTATAGGTGAATTAGATGTAAAGGAAAAAAAAAATGTTTAAGAAAATCTAGAAGCTTTTTTTAAGTAGATTTCCTATGTGGCTCATCCCTCCACATCTTTTATAAGAATGCTGCCTATCAGGTTATAAACTTCATAATCTAGATATGCAAATGACCTGCAAAGGAGTAGCCTCTGTGAGCTCCAGGGGCTAAGGCTACTCCATGCACCAAGTAGCTTCTGCAGTGCTTCCCCCTGCTAACCCAAGCCGCCCGTGAACGTGGTGGCACGGCCCGCACAGGCAAAGTGGCTCCCGGCGTGTCCAAGAGCCACTGAAGCCGGCAGGCGAATGGGAGCTTCTGTGTAGCCTCACAGAAGCTACTCCACACTCCAGTAGCCTTTGCAGGTAATTTGCATATCTGGATTATCAGGTTTAGGCAGCGTGCTAATAAATTAGAAAATATGTGCATAATAAGCCACACATCGGAAATCTCCCTCTGGAACTCAAAAAAAAAAAAAAGTACTTTCCAGTTGGTAGATTTCCTTTCATATTAAGTAGGGATTAATTAAAATAGATGTGTTCTCATAATTCTGATCATTGCAATGGTCTTGTTTGCAGCATGGGGTGTAAAGGGTAACACGTAGGTGTAGCGGGTGTGCCAACTTTATAGAATTTACATCTTACACTGTAGACATGTTGTTAATAATGAGTCTCGCCCTATAAACATATTGTCACACTATGACACTTCTACTACACAGTCTCCATACCTAGTAGATGCTTGTGTAGTAGCTCCAGGACAACCTTCAGCTTTAAGAAGACATCTGCAGGCGGTGGACGTTCCTGCTCACACTTGGTGCTTTCAAACCGCAGTATGACGCCCTGAGGATGGGTCTCCACAACAGCGTGGAGGGACGGATACAATACCAGAGGCTTCAGGATGTAATTCAGTAGTAGCTGACCTGTAACGTATAATTAAATAACTACAATTACTCTTCTGTAGTGATGTGTTGGAGATGTTATTAAAGGGACTATTCTGGCTCTCGTCACTGAAGAATGAAGTCACCAGCCCATGCTTCAGCCAATCAGTGAGGTACAAGTCTATGATGTCATCCTTCAGCACAGTGAGGTCCGCTATTCAAATCCACAAGATAGATCACGCCACAATGTGACTGGGGCAGAGACTGGGTCAGATTTGCATAATATATGACCCACTAAATCTCAATAGTCAATTTAGTAATAAAATAGAAAAGGCGGGAGAGGATCGGGCACCTAAAGCATCTGGGTCACAACAGGCCATGGTATTACTCATAAAATGGACATCACAATGCAGTCCCAGATCGGGTGACCAAGACCAGAGTTATGAATGTCCTTACTGAAAAACTTTAACTTTGTGTTCAGCTCTCCCAGAATAGCCAAGGCCTGAAGGACAGATCCCAGTACAGGAGCAGAACTGGTTTCATCAGCGGAAGGTAAAGTGCACAGATGCAGCTCAGTTTTCAGGATCAAATCCAGACTTGAGTGATCTGCAACAATACAAACCAATGATAATAATAAGACGACATGTAAGGCATAGCACAGGATATGCGGTCGGTTATTGGTCATAGACTTGCTACAAAACTTTGGTAAAATTAATAGAACAAGTAAACACCAGAACCTTTGTAATATATCTCATCAAAGCAAAGTGCTTCTTTATCCACTGACTATGGTTCTCATCCTCCCTTTTAATCTGATATTCAGCCCAAAACTCACTGGGGTGTCAGTTATTAAAACCTCCATGGCAAAAGTAGGGGTAGGAGTGAGTCACAGCAGCTAGGTCTCCAGCACCATGCACAGAGGACCGAAAACTACATATACAGACAGGAGGGATGGAAGCTGAGATAGTATGTTATGTAATAAATCTGCATCCATACAGAGGATACTGATTTCAGCAAAGTCTATAGAAAGTTGAGGTGTGTGGTCATCCTTTATGCAGTGGATGTTACCTTTGGATGGGGGTAGCTTCCACACGGCCAGCTTCTGCCACTCCTCCCCGAGGTGGTACAACATGTTCTGCTTCTGCACCGTCAGCTCTATCCCCAGAGACTTCAACACCTTCAGCTCAAACCCTTTCCGGGACTTGAGGATTTTCAGACAGCTTTGTGCCTAGGATAAAAAAATAAATAAATAATAATAATAATACAATATAAGGGCTCATTCACACAACCATATTTTAGGTCCGAGAGCTAGATGCACAAATTGCAGCTACTTCACGGACCCCAATGATTTCCATTGTGGACAGCCATGGTGCGACGAGCCATGGTGACTGCGCTACACCACATATTATACAGCAGAACCCCGGCAATCTGATATTTATCACCTCTCCACAGGACAAGGTATAAAAATTATTAATCACACATCCCCTTTAACGTACCTTAAGGAGATTGCCTTTGTAGGATATGGCCTCTGACCTAGCCGATTCAGTTTGTGCATCTACCGATGTCACAAGTTTTCCTTTGTCAATTGGTATTGTGTCACCTATCTGGCTATAGCGCCGTAACCTTTCTTTACTCGGCTAAGGTGTTGATATCACCAAATTCAATGGTGAAAACACAGAATTTACTTGTAAAGAAGAATACAGCATTTCATTCCATTTACCTTCTCCAGCTGCTCGGCCGCATTGATGTAATTCCTCTCGGACAAGGCAGCGTTGTATTTCTCTATGGCGCTGTTAAACTGAAAAAAAACACAAGTAGGATGAGAGTTAAAGAGTTTAAAATTCTTAAAGACAAAATCCTAGAATTTCGTGTTGATGGTCTTAAAGGATAACTCTACAAAGCACCATCAGTACCTCCGCCACCACCTTCCCACCATGTCACCGCTGCAGGGCTAGTAAGTAGAATATGGCGGGGGGGCATCAAGGTACTTTATAGAGGTTAAATTAAGCAGTAGATTTCATTTAACATTAGGGTATCAATATCAGATGGCTGGGGATGTGATAGGCGGTTGTTCCACGTCAGGACTACTCAGGGAAGAGATGGAAGCAGAATACTCCACACACTGCATAGTGGCCTTGCCGAGGTACTTCAGCTCAACTCCAATTTACTTAAAGGGTTTGTCCCAAGTTTATAAATCATCCTCTAAGCACAGGAAAACTACTAGGAAATCCGCCAATCACAAGAACAGGATCCCCGAAACAGCATACTCAGAAAAGTAAGGAACGGCAGGTCATTCAGTTCTAGTAGCCACTGGAGAACTACTAGGAACCCCACTAATCACAAGAACAGGATCCCCGAGACCCCATGCTCAGAATCCTATTGAACGGCAGGTCATTCAGTTCTGTGGGGATGCGCCCCCTTAAGAAACGTGCTCGGCTATCTCGCACACTCACAGTCACTGAAATGAGCAGTGAATGAAGCGGCAAGGGGTGTGCTCTCCCACTCCGTGCATTGGTGAGAATAGGTCCACCGTTCTTGTGATTGGTGGGGTACCTACTAGTTGGACCCTCACCCATTACCTTGTTATCCCCCATCCTGTGAATAGGGGAGAACTTATAAACTTGGGACGAAAGCCTTTAATCCTAAAACGATCCGCAAATGCACAGCACAGCCATTATAGAGCATAGGCAATGGCCTGTCTCCATACCCACGGGGAAAGGGGCCGATTTGGCAAGCTCTGTGTAGTGCCAAGTAACCTGTGTGTGCTATATAAAGGAATTATTATAAAGGAATAATTATTATAATTATACCTTGTAAAGAGAGTCTGCTGCTGATCTCTGGTTCTACCAAATGTGGAGTAATACAAACATTCATAATCCATAGAACATCTTATAAAAGATCAGCCTAAATATCAGGTGTACAGAGTCTAGGACACATACTGACCTCCTGCAGCTGCCGCAGGACTCCCAGGATCATGGTGTTTCTCTCCAGCTGCTGCTTCAGTTCTGTGAATTCACTGATGGCCACTTTCAGCTCATTCTGAACCTGAAGAGAAAGAAAAAGCTCAGTTTTCTTCATGTAAGGAGCGTCTGGTATTGTCTGCCGGGTCTCCATGACCTAGTATGATATCACTTGGTAATATGGTCATATTCGTAGGGGAAGTAATGGATTAACCGGCTGCTCATGAAGAATTCACCTGCCCCATGAGGTCATACAGACATTACACAGGGGTCTTCTGCTCCGGACCCCTTGAGTGACAAGGAGAGCAGTGTCCATTCTAGACAACTTGAGATCTCACCTCATTATCTATTGTTGACTTTAAGAGATCCACGTCCCTGTTCAGATTGTTGACTTGTGCCACGAGATCCTCGGCGCTCTGCATGCTGGGGAGGAATTCATCGTATTTCTTATTGATCATATCACACACTTCACCCTATAAAAAGAGAGAAACAGATCATCACAGGATTCAGTTAAATAGTGAGACAGGGCCCCATTACATCATCAGCACTCATCACCCCTTGCCTAAACCCCCCGAGCTGTAACATTTACAAATTTTGGGAAAACATCTTGTTGTTGCCCTCGCAAATAAAACAATTTCCTGCACCCAAAAATGTGGTGTCACCGATGACCCTTTATATACCAGAAACTGGTAGTGACCCCCTGGAATTGAGGCAAGGACCAACGTATAACCCATTTGTATAGCGCTACAGAATAGGATGGCGCTATATAAATAAAGATTATTATTAACCCAGGCAATCCCTTTAATGGTGCAGAAGGACCCCCCCCTTCAATCAGATGGGGAACTAGACCCCCATTTTCTTTGCAATACATCAGCGTCCTACAGTGGCGTAACAAGAAGGCGCAGGGCCCCATAGCAGACTTCTGAAGGGGACCCCCTGCCGGCTTAAAAACATACATATATTACATTCCTATATCCATAAACATACAGTTCATCACTCACTCATATATATATATATATATATATATATATATATATATATATATATATATATACACACATATATGCAGCGTAATATGTATATAATGTTGCACATTCTTCATTCTTTAATGTCAGGTCAGATGACGGGGCCCTCTGACACTGTGGGCCCCATAGCGGCTGCTATGGCTGCTACTGCTGTAGTTACACCCCTGCCGTCCTCCACTAGTCAGCAAGTTATAGCATTTCCCATGGTTACTGGAAAACTTAAAAAAAAAACTTTGGACATCCCCTTTAAGTAAAAGGGAAGAACATAAAAACAAACTATAGTATTATAAAAGTTAAAGTTTCACTTTAGGTTCACAATGTGACGGATCATGTAAAGCTATTGGATTAAACAACTGAACAACTACACATAAGGAGTATATTAGAAGGAGTCTTGTGTACATAATTACTACTCTCTACACATAATAGGAGTTGTAGTTACTCTCTATTGTCAGCTGATGTATGTGACAGATATAACCCATGTGTGACACGTAGCTGTATATAGTAACATGACATTACCAGGGCGCTGGGTGTCACCTCTGTGCCCGGATTCATGTTTCTCACACCCTGGTTATGGAACAGACTACAGCTCTGTTCACACCTGGCATCATGGCTTCTGTCTAGAATGAATTATTATTATTTTTTTTTAAACGAAGTGGGTTCTTTCAAGGGTTCCGGTAATGCCCAGATCTTGTCTAAATCCACCCAGAAATTGTCCATTGCATGTAAACAGGGCACCAGAAATGCCATCAGGTTGGAGAAAGATTTAAGGTGAAAATATGCAAGACAAAAATTCTCTCTATTCAATGTCTGTCACCTAAGGATGTATCTTTGTCTAGTCTGCAGTATTTTGGGCTGAAGATCTGTAGAATAGTGGAGGAGAGGAAGAGCTTATTAACCTGAAACCAAACTGATCCGTGCTGTCAGACTCCATCAGGAATAGTCACATGACCCCCTCAGGCCACCGTACAGATCTACTATTAGCTGATTACACAGACATGTCGGAAGGTTATTGGTGAAATTATTTGGATTTTAGGATCACCCCCTCATAGATGTATACAGGACTGTAGTGTGACATCTAGGATTAGGCTACACAAGGGGAAATCTTACCCTGCAGCGTCACATGTGCCCATTGACCATATGGCAGATTATGCCAACGTGCGCCGCTCAGTGCTGGATCATACGTAAATTTTCTTTCTGCTTATAACGGAATCAGAACAGTTTTTCTTGGATCCCGTTCACATGTACAGAGAGCACCATTACATATACGGTGAGCTGTTACTTACTCTCACAAGGTAAGTCACATGTAAGGATAACGTTACCTGCGTGTGACTGTAATGTAGGAGGACAGTCACATGTGGCCGACGTTGCGATCCATATCCTTACAGGTGACTTACATTGGGGCCTATGACGACAGTACCACAAGGCTTACGTTGCAATCTATGACAGTAACACGCGGCCAAAGTTGCGATCTATTACATCACACGACTCATAGTGGCCTATGACGACAATCATCTGCGGCTAATGTTGTGATCAATGATGTCACAAACACCTAGAACAGGTCATCACAGCCGCAACGCAAACTTTTATGTCATGTGACTAAAATGGCGCATTATCCTATCCTTACATAGACAGGGGACTGCACCACTTCCTCACCATCACATGTGAGAGGCCGCAGGTGTATATACATGTATATACTGTAGTATATGTATCACATAGGATGGCACAGAGCGTTGTAGTACTGCCAGGCTGTGGTCACCAGTGCACTGAGGCTCCAGAACTCCTCCTGGCACAGGACGCCATGTAAATATTCCTGGAGTGACAGGAGGAGATACCGAGGAACATCCTAATATCCCACAAACCAATATATACCTTCACTTCTTCCACCCTCCGAGACAGGCGGCTAATTTTTGTCCCCAGATCCTCCTTCTCCAGTCGCCCAGAATGTGCCAACACCTCAGTCACAAAAGACGCCATCCCGCCTGCCACCTCTACCGTCCCGGGCGCTGACGGGGCCGCTTTCAAACCAAGGAATTCATCCTACTGAGCGAGGAATGCCGGGAAATGTAGTTCGACCCCGCACGAGTGCCTCTTCTGAATGTTGACGTTCCCTGAGGCGAAGACTACAATAACCGGCATGCACAGCGACAGGGCCGATGACAGCTAATATGGCTTATGTTTGTGTTGGCAAAGGATGATGGGATATGAAGTCCATAGAACGCTTCAGGTAGGTGTCTGGACTTCAAGAAAAGACTACGATTCCCAGGATGCTTAGCGACCACCGCTTACGACCTAAAAACAGGATATGAGTCATATTAAAAGAGTCTGCTGGAAATTGTAGTCTATGGTGGGGTGGGAAATGCTGGAAAGAAAATGGAGCACTTGGGATAAAGTGCAGTGTGTGCATCTCCTTTTAGACAATTGTTACTAGGTGCAAGTAATGTATTACAAAGAAAAAGAGGAGGCCCATATATGATGAAGATCAAATTAATCTGTGACTTAGCACTCAAAGGTTTTTTTTTTTCCATGGTGTAGACCTTCCGTATGGATTTTGCGGCTGTTTGTCATCCGGAAGAACAGGTCGTGTGTCACCTGTATGTAACCTAAATGCCTCCGTAAATGGGCCATATTTGCGTAAGAAACTACAGTGGGCCCACCACAAAAATATCCCGTATTCGGTGGACAACAACGTTTGCAGCCCGGCTTTTTTCGAACTCCAATAGACTTCTCTGGAGAGTCCGTACCGCAAAAACGTAAAAAAAAAGTGACATAGTGGCGTTTCCAGTTGAAGTCACTGGTTGTGTGTGGCTCTCGGCCATGTTTGTGGGCCAAGCGTCGGCAGTTTTTCCTCACTCTGAGCTGTATGGCCACGTGTCAACCATTTTTGTTGATCTGATTAAATAAATGGAGGCAGGCGAATTATGTCACTAGCTCGTCCAAACCCCTTGGGGAGTTTTACAGCAACGGATCTGTAAACATGGGCTGTAATTGTATTACAACCAGGTGTCAACCCTGTTTTTGTGGTTCTATTGACTGGTTGAAACGCAAAGATGGCTAAGGGTAAGGTAACACATTAGCGCTTTGAGTTTAGAAACGGAATCAAAGCCCACGGGGCGGGGCACGCCCTGATTGCATATCCGTTTTTATGGGAACTCGTGATCGATAGCCAGCACCCGGTGTCTTGCATTTAGACAATACAAAACACCAGTGGTGGTTGCAGATACCTGCCGCTTGCAACTTTGTGCACTTTGATTCAGTTTTTAAAAGGAGTCAACGTGCTATCTCTGACAGCACCCTAAGGGTGAAGACACACGTGGCGTTTTTAGGCCATTTTTAGTTAGTGCGTTTTTTATGCAATCTAAAAAGCCAAGCAAGGGGCAAGCAAGTTTTTCCAATAGTAAGGTGGTCATGGATCATATCAAAGACCAGAATGGCTTCAGAAATCCATTGCCGCACGTCTCTTGTGGTTCAGAAGTTCTCAACACTTTGGGAGACGTATCATTAGTCTGGGATTGTGTGCCTGCCTTTTTGTTTTCCTGCTTTTCTGCTGGTCTTAGGCCTCCCGTCCACGAGCGAGTTTGCTGTGTCATACTCGCATTGTGATCTTGCCGGAATGTCCGGCCCAACGCTCAGAAACCAGAGTTGAACTGAAATGCTGATTTTAGTTCCGGTTTCTAAGTGTCAGACTGGACGTTCCAGCGGGATCACAATGCAAGTATGACGCAGCAAACTGGCTTGTTGGGCAAGTGGCCTCAGCGTTTCATACCTATGGCATTTATGGAGTTGTCCAGGTTTGAAGTATTTTAAATATATGGATGGGGACAGCTTTAAAATAATAAAATACATATACTTATCCCTTTTCCTGCTCCCGTTCAGCTTCGGTTCCAACCTTCACAGTTTTTTTTACAGAGACTTGGAAATGCCTTCCCAACCTTTCCGGTGTGATCACTCCCCTCTCCATAGAGATGCACGACATGTCCTTTCCCCGTGTACAGAGCAGTGCCATAGGTGTGCAGGACTGTATTGCTCTGTGCTCCTATTGTCGTCTATGGGGGGGGGGGGGGGGGGGAGTGTATGTACGGTCACAAGCGTACCAGACAGGATGACAATGGGAAATGGAGAGAGATTCTGTCAATCATCGTGATTAACTGTGAACCAGAGCAGAGTCGCGCCGCCCATCAGATACATCAAGTGTATCTTGGGTGGGGGGGATGGGTCACTATTATACACCGACGCAGGATAAATTTCCCTCATCAGCGCTCCCTCAGCTGTAAGTTTCAGACAGAGGATGCAGGCACAGAAGTAAAAGAAATTTGTAATCTCGCACCGGCACCGATCGCAGTTGTTAACCCTTTAAATGCAGTGGGCAAAGCTGCCGGAGGCATTTAAATCCTGGCAGCATGATCTTGGATTAGATCACCGCCCCCTACCCCTGTGACATCACCAGGGGGCGCAAATCGGTTGCCATGACAGCCTTGGGTCTTCCGAAGACCTGAGGCTGTCTGGTTTTAACCTATTCATTACAATGTGCAATTTGCACATTGTAATGAATGAGAAGGAAAATCCTTATATACTGCAACTGTAGTATGGCAGTATTTGGTAGGATCAATCAGACAACCTAGGGTAAAAGTACCCTAGGGGGTCTGAAAAATAGTAAAAAATGGTTTAAAAATTATATAAAAAACCCTAAAAATGCAATCCCCCCCCCTTTCCCCCGAAGTCATATAAATAGAAATAAACAGTAAAATTCATAAACATGTTAGGTATTGCTGCGTCCCAAAATGGCCAATCTATCAAAATATAACAATGGTTTTTCACACCAGTTGGAAATGGCGCTTTTTTGCCATTTTGAAAGATATGAAAAATTTGATAAAAAGTGATCAAATGGTTGTGGAGTCCTCAGAATGGTAGCATTGAAAATGTGATCAAAAGTTGCAAAAAATGACACCACCCACATCTCCGTACACAGAAGTAAGCTCGCCCCTCCCCACTCCATAGTGGCTCTTTCTTTTTTGTGGGCGCGGTACGGTGAGCACTGTACCCAGTCTGGGCGCCTTAGACAACTATGAGGGATGTATATGTGGCCGTAAATTTGTGGCTGTATACACGTCCCGCATACGTTTGTGTGCATGGGCCCTTACACTGTGAAATACCAGAAACACAAGGTCATCCTCGTGGCACTGAGCCACGCTGTCCTCCATAATAACGCGTCTCAGGATTTCTGTCATCAGTAAATCATTGATTAAATTTGCCAGGAACATCTAGTGATACTTGTGTAACTCACATTTTTTATAAGTATCCGCACTATGGTGGAGAACTAGCAGAGAAAGCATGGACATCTCCCCTTCTTCCCCAGTTCAGGGAACGCTGAGGGAACGCCCCACATTTACTATAGTATCTGACAGAAAACCGGCAGACAATATAGCCAAATTCTCTACTAGATCAGACCAGCTCTGCGCAGGTCTGCCCTGGAGGACATTGCGTGCGTGTCTACTAACAGATATATACTAGTAGTTTGGAGACTGGCGGTTAAAACAAAATTCTGAATACATTCCCTCCCTTGTGTACATATAATACACTTGTTATGTGATAACTTTATGCTATTGATATAATTTGGACTCCTATTTGATTTCTAGTGCAGTGGAGAAGTCAAGATCACAGTAGTAAATCTACTAAGAGACAGAGCAGCTACCGGGACGGATTAAGACTGCCATGTGCCCTGGGCTTTATGAATATTATAGCCCCTACAAGACAGGAATCACTTCCTACATCTGGTACTAGAATCAGCTTCTTGGGGAATGGAGGATGCGTCCCTTCTGCTGCTTTCAATCTGACCTTTGGAGGATCTTCAATAGTCCTGAAATGGCTCTTGTGTACTGAGAGAAGGAACAGGTGTATGAGGATTTCATGGGTCAAAGTCCTTCTCAGTATAAATTTTGGTGGGTGGTTTGAGTGGCCATGGCCCCCCTGGAAGGCTTGGGCTTCCGTACAAACCATCTACACTCACCGGCCACTTTATTAGGTACACCTGTCCAACTGTTTGTTAACACTTAATTTCTAATCAGCCAATCACATGGCGGCAACTCAGTGTATTTAGGCATGTAGACATGGTCAAGACAATCTCCTGCAGTTCAAACCGAGCATCAGTATGGGGAAGAAAGGTGATTTGAGTGCCTTTGAACGTGGCATGGTTGTTGGTGCCAGAAGGGCTGGTCTGAGTATTTGAAGAAACTGCTGATCTACTGGGATTTTCACGCACAACCATCTCTAGGGTTTACAGAGAAAGGTCCGAAAAAGAAAAAACATCCAGTGAGCGGCAGTTCTGTGGGCGGAAATGCCTTGTTGATGCCAGAGGTCAGAGGAGAATGGGCAGACTGGTTCGAGCTGATAGAAAGGCAACAGTGACTCAAATCGCCACCCGTTACAACCAAGGTAGGCAGAAGAGCATCTCTGAACGCACAGTACGTCGAACTTTGAGGCAGATGGGCTATAGCAGTAGAAGACCACACCGGGTGCCACTCCTTTCAGCTAAGAACAGGAAACTGAGGCTACAATTTGCACAAGCTCATCGAAATTGGACAGTAGAAGATTGGAAAAACGTTGCCTGGTCTGATGAGTCTCGATTTCTGCTGCGACATTCGGATGGTAGGGTCAGAATTTGGCGTCAACAACATGAAAGCATGGATCCATCCTGCCTTGTATCAACGGTTCAGGCTGGTGGTGGTGGTGTCATGGTGTGGGGAATATTTTCTTGGCACTCTTTGGGCCCCTTGGTACCAATTGAGCATCGTTGCAACGCCACAGTCTACCTGAGTATTGTTGCTGACCATGTCCATCCCTTTATGAGCACAATGTACCCTGTAACATCTGATGGCTACTTTCAGCAGGATAATGCGCCATGTCATAAAGCTGGAATCATCTCAGACCGGTTTCTTGAACATGACAATGAGTTCACTGTACTCAAATGGCCTCCACAGTCACCAGATCTCAATCCAATAGAGCATCTTTGGGATGTGGTGGAACGGGAGATTCGTATCATGGATGTGCAGCCGACAAATCTGCGCTAACTGTGTGATGCCATCATGTCAATATGGACCAAAATCTCTGAGGAATGCTTCCAGCACCTTGTTGAATCCACGAAGAATTGAGGCAGTTCTGAAGGCAAAAGGGGGTCCAACCCGTTACTAGCATGGTGTACCTAATAAAGTGGCCGGTGAGTGTATATTATAATCTACCACTGGCTGCTTCCACCCGCACTTTTTACCAAAAAAAGTGAGAAGCTTTATACCAGCGGTTCTCAACCTGGGTGTCGAACGACCAAAACACAGGGGTCGCGATTCTATTACGTTTTTGCCGCGATTCACGTCAAAAACGGAATAGAACATGTGCAATGATCACTCGCTGCTTGAGGATCTGTGGCTGCTATGTACAGGGGAAGCAGGAGGACCTGTGGTGATGTCATCATCACATGACCCTCTGGCTTCTCCTCTATACAGACTCCCGCGGAACAGGACTACAGTCACAGTGAGTAGAAACTTAAACGTGAAGCATCAGGGGGAGGGGGACACCAAAATTGGGGGCAGGAAGGGGGAACTAGAACTGGGGGCAGGAGGGGAAGCACTAGAACTGGGGGCAGTAGGGGGGTATCAAAACTGGGGGCAGGAGGGGGGAAACTAAAACTGGGGGCAGGAGGGGGGCACTACAACTGGGGGAGCAAATGGAGGAACCAAAACTGGGGGCAGGAGAGGGGGGAACAGAACTGGGGGCAGGAGGGGGGGGGACAAAACTGGGAGCAGGAGGGGGGATGAAAACTTGGGGAAGGAGGGGGAATTAGAACTGGTGGCAGCAGGGGAGGGCTAGAACTGGGGGCAGGAGTGAGGGAAAACTAAAACTTGGGGGCAGTATTATAGTAGTTATATTCCTGTACATAGGGGGCAGTATTATAGTAGTTATATTCCTGTACATAGGGGACAGTATTATAGTAGTTATATTCCTGTACATAGGGGCAGTATTATAGTAGTTATATTCTTGTACATAGGGGGCAGTATTATAGTAGTTATATACTTGTACATAGGGGGCAGTATTATAGTAGTTATATTCTTGTACATAGGGGGCAGTATTATACTAGTTATATTCTTGTACATAGGGGGCAGTATTATAGTAGTTATATTCCTGTACATAGGGGGCAGTATTATAGTAGTTATATTCCTGTACATAGGGGGCAGTATTATAGTAGTTATATTCCTGTACATAGGGGGCAGTATTATAGTAGTTATATTCCTGTACATAGGGGGCAGTATTATAGTAGTTATATTCCTGTACATAGGGGGCAGTATTATAGTAGTTATATTCCTGTACATAGGGGGCAGTATTATATTAGTTATATTCCTGTACATAGGGGGCAGTATTATAGTAGTTATATTCTTGTACATAGGAGGCAGTTTTATAGTAGTTATATTCTTGTACATAGGGGCAGTATTATAGTAGTTATATTCTTGTACATAGGGGGCAGTGTTATAGTAGTTATATTCCTGTACATAGGGGGCAGTATTATAGTAGTTATATTCTTGTACATAGGAGGCAGTTTTATAGTAGTTATATTCTTGTACATAGGGGCAGTATTATAGTAGTTATATTCTTGTACATAGGGGGCAGTGTTATAGTAGTTATATTCTTGTACATAGGGGGCAGTATTATAGTATTTATATTCTTGTACATAGGGGGCAGTATTATAGTAGTTATATTATTGTACATAGGGGGCAGTATTATAGTAGTTATATTCTTGTACATAGGGGGCAGTATTATAGTAGTTATATTCTTGTACATAGGGGGCAGTATTATAGTAGATATATTCTTGTACATAGGGGGCAGTATTATAGTAGATATATTCTTGTACATAGGGGGCAGTTTTATAGTAGTTATATTCTTGTACATAGGGGCAGTATTATAGTAGTTATATTCGTGTACATAGGGGGCAGTATTATAGTATTTATATTCGTGTACATAGGGGCAGTATTATAGTTATATTCTTGTACATAGGGGGCAGTATTATCGTAGTTATATTCTTGTACATAGGGGGCAGCATTATAGTAGTTATATTCTTGTACATAGGGGGCAGCATTATAGTAGTTATATTCTTGTACATAGGGGGCAGTATTATAGTAGTTATATTCTTGTACATAGGGGGCAGTATTATAGTAGTTATATTCTTGTACATAGGGGGCAGTATTATAGCAGTTATATTCTTGTACATAGGGGCAGTATTATAGTAGTTATATTCCAGTACATAGGGGGCAGTGTTATAGTAGTTATATTCTTGTACATAGGGGGCAGTATTATAGTAGTTATATTCCAGTACATAGGGGGCAGTATTATAGTAGTTATATTATTGTACATAGGGGGCAGTATTATAGTAGTTATATTCCTGTACATAGGGGGCAGTATTATAGTCGTTATATTCTTGTACATGGTTTGGGGTCACCACAACATGAGGAATTGTATTGCGGGGTCACAGCGTTAGAAAGGTTGAGAACCACTGCTTTATACCAAGATTGCTCCTTAATACGAATAGCGACAACTAGCAGATGTTAGACGTGATCATAGAGCAGCAGAGGGGAGGATAACATAGAGCAGGGGATAAACAGCGCTGTAACCAGTCCATATTTGATGGTTTGTCAACTTTCAGGAAGTCTTGTGACTTGACATGGGATAATAACAATTGCAGCAAGTCACTTGCAAAAAGATTTATCAGTCAAAGGACACTCTGCTCAGCTACTCTTAATCTCAGGGCGGCACTAAGGGGTGGCAAACTGGGCATTTTCCCAGGGCCTCCTGTCTGAAATGGGCCCCCTTCATGTGGACTTTTGTGTTGCTTTTTTAATACCCCTTGGTTGAATGCCTGGGGGAAGATGCTTGTTATCTATCTCCTTTCTATATATCTATCCTCTATCTGTCTAGTTATATTTCTTCTATGATTTCCTATCCATATATCTGTCTATCTCACCATTTATCTATCTAGCTTTTTGTCTATCTATTTATCAATATTGTCTATCTATCTATCTATCTATCTATCTATCTATCTATCTATCTATCTATCTATCTATCTATCTATCTATCTATCTATCTATCTATCTATCTGACTTCTCTTGTCTATCATATGTATATATTCCCTATCTAGCTATGTATTAACCAATCTTCTACTATATCTATCTATATCTCATATACTGTATATATATATATATTTCTCTATCACTTATCTAGTCATCTATATATAATCTACTTTTTATATACTGCATGCATCTATAAATCTATATCATCTTTCATATTTATATTATATCATCAATCTCCCTATCATCTGTCTATCTCCTATAGTCCCATATTACACATTGCCTTACCCTACTACTGTGTGTAACTACAAAGTATTATTGTATAGGGCTAAATGGAGAAATCTTACTGTATGTGACTGTTCATCAAAGTTTTATTTTGGGACCCACTTTTAGCTTTGCCCAGTGCCCCATTTTGACTAAAACTGACCCTGCTTGCTCTGTAACATGCCGCCTGTGGGCAGAACGGTGGCTGAGTGGGTAGCGCTGGGGTTCTGGATTCAAATCCCACCCAGGTCAACATCTGCAAAGAGTTTGTATGTTCTCTCCGTGTTTGCATGGGTGTCCTCTGGGTCCCCCGGTTTTCTCCCACACTCCAAAACATACTGTTAGGTTGTTTAGATTGTGAGCCTCATGGGGACAGGGACCAATTTGACATGCTTTGTGCAGCGCTGCGTAATCTGTGTGGGCTATATAAATAAAGAATTATTATTATAGGGAACTATGTACAATCTGCTTAGCTTCTCCTCCTCTATAAAAGACTGCCTACAAATAGGACACTGGGTTCAAATAGATTCAACACATGGAGAACTAAGGATCAGAAAAGCATATGACAGTCTCCAGATCTGGAATGGAGCCACAGTAATAGTGACATAATATGATAACGTACTAAATGTACTGTCATACTTCTGCAGTACCCTGATTTGATCAGTAGATGGCATGTGTGTTCTCTATCCTTGCTACATCTACTTGCTTTCTATGTATTTGTATACTGTTTGCATAGGAATTGGATTTTGAGTTAATAATGACATTTCTATTTATAAAATTCCCTTTTTTGTACCTTTATACCTGAAGCAGGTGTATCAACCCCCACCTTTTGTAACTTTAGGTGTTCAGAGCTAAACTTTTCTGCACTCTATAATAGATTTTCTATGCTCACTGCAATCCATTATAAAGCGTCTATAAAGCAGGGCAGCACATGGACATCTGCAGGAAACCTGGAGCAGGATGAGTGTGTGTAAGAGAAGGAAATAATATCTAATCAGACCGACTATTAGTCTAAATAGATGCCATGATTACAGACATCTGATCTATTACATATCACGTTTGCCTTATTTGGCTATTCTCACACCTATGGCCACCCTCTAGGTCTTATAATCTGTTCACACTTGAGCTGATAAGTAGCTGCTGGTTTGTATATTGATTTTCCTATAGGCTATTGTTAGCCAAAACTGTCTGCATACTGTATGTCTAACCTATATACTACACTTGATTCACATACACATCATTTATTATCTGGTGGCAAATACACTGGAGAGAAAAAAATAGAGAATAACATACAATTTCCTAAATGTCAAGACCATTGTGTAGTTTGATATTATTTCATGAAGTGTATAAATTTTAACCCACATAATAAAGATGTAAGTGAGATCATTGTAAAAGAACACTGATCAAAATTAGAGATTACTTTCACATACCTGCAAGTTATTGGTGTAGTTCTGGTACCTGGTGTTAAGTGTCCTTAAAGGGGTGTTCCCACGAAGACAAGTTTTTGTATATGTACTCAAGATAGCAAAATAACACATTCTCTAATTCACTGTTATTAACAAAAATGCAGCATTTCACAGACATAAGTCCAACCTGTCTCCATCTGTCCTTCTGTACACAATTTTGATTGCCCCTAGATACAAGCCTGTAACTTCTGACTTAGGGTCGGGTGGTGAGATTTCTGTCTCTCTCTGCTGTGTGGCTGTAGCCCCGACCCCTGCACGGAGCTCACACTGATCACATCCTGCCAGGAGATCATGAACAGATAGAGAGGCTACAAACTACAAGGATAAGTGATCTGGGGGAAGAGGGAGGCAGGCACATGTCTGTGAGATGTAGCAGTGCTGATACTGTAACAGTGTAAAAGTCTGTCAGCCTCTGTCTCTCAGCCTCTGTGTAATCTCATGCATCTCTAGTACAATGTCAGAAGCCAGATGAAAGTGTATATACACCTGCACCCTGATAATGTAACCACATTGTCACCGCACAGAACTAGATGGATAATAATGTGTCTGCTTAGAGAGGCCCCGCCCACACCCTGGAATCTTACACTGAGCAGCCTAGAGATATGAGCTAAAACAGCAATAACACTGAGTAAAATTGTAAAGGGTTAAAATGATCTTTATTGTGTTAACATCACTAGGGGTTTGAGGGTTTCGTTTCGTTTGTGGGAAAACCCCTTTAAGTATCCTGCAAACCCTATGTAGCTGACAACCTAACTTTCTAGTTTTCACTGAGTTGACCTTATCACCCATAGAAAGAGAAGTCCCAAGTCTGTGATTTCTAGAATATTGAATCTTTACAAACGCAATTAAGTCCCCCAAGAAGGTTGGTCACCCTTGAAAGAAAAATGCATGCGAGGACAGGAGGACAGGATAATGTGGGAAATCTCGGAAAATGGCTAATTGTTTCATTACTGCAGCTGGAATTGATCGCCAGTTAAGCACCGAACAGGGTAAGGATCTGTCCCATCAGAGCATTTGGAGTGATCAAACCTCTCATTAGCAGAAAGAATCAAAAGGCTGGACTCACCTTTGCTGAGGAGCATGTTGTATAAACATATAAGGAGTGGTCAATAGTTTATGGTCCATAGTTTTTTATTTGGGTCTGATGAGAAATATTATATTCAATAAACTGGGGGAATACTGAACCCAAAGTGTGCAAAGAAGTAGGTGAAAGATGGTGGAGGAAGTGTCATGGTTTGGGGTAACTTCTTCAACAACACGTGATTCCTTCCTTGCGTTCATCACTCAGTCAGCCAGCAATTTTCAGCATGGAGGGCTTCTAGTAATACGCCCCAGAGCCCTTCTGGCTCATTAGAATGGAGAGAGGCCATGAATAATAAATATAAGTAGATTACCACAGTCACAGTGCCTGGATCTATGAGTAAGTGTCCCTGCTTTATCATGTTTTGATGGTAGATTTCTTTTAAGCTTGCTCTATCACTTTTTAGTTGTAGGGACAGTTCAACTGTGTAAACCATTGAAAAAGAAAGCAGATAAGATTTTATATATGTATCTACATAATAACAGACTACAAACAAACTTTGTGTAGTCTGATTCCGCCATAATACCTCTGTCTGAGGCAGGAGGAATACGAGACAGACAAACCCTGGATTACTCTAGGATCAGACTACATGGGGCACATTTACTTACCTGTCCTGTGCGATCCCCAAATTTGCATTGTCCAACCGGAATGCACATCTGCCGCGATTCAAGAAGATTGTGCGCCCAATATCCTGCATGTGTGGCTTCCCCGTTCAGGTCCGCCAGAGTTCACCTTCTTCTTCCTGGTGTATGTAAGTGCTTGATCTTGCAACACAAATTGAAAGTTAAATCCCGCGCTCAGTCAGAATCAGTCGGATCGTCCGACGGCCTGCCCCGATTTGTGTCGCATGAAAACCGGCACTGATGCGTCAAAATCCAAACGCGTGCGACACAATCACCTTCTAAATGCCTGTCACAGCGGCGCGATCCCCAAAAACGTTGGAAAAACCGACGGAAATGTGGCCGCGGGACCCTTAGTAAATAAGCCCCTATATATCTGCATGAGATTGTCTTATTACATTAAGTCCAACTACAACACACATTTGTACAGATATTTTTATTGTTTTAGAAATAGTATACATCTCTCCAGCTTGTACTTCTGCACATGTCTTCATATCCATCCCAGCGGAGATCTCGGCACCTCTCTGGTAGTAAGTAGCCACAGGAATACATCTGTATTGGGTTGTATTGTACACTATAGGAATGCAGTGTTAGGCCTCATGCACACGACCGTATGGTCTTTTCTGTTCCCTATATAGGGCTGATCTGGCCGTAAATATGGCAAACGAATTGCACCATATCTGTACCGTATCCATATAATATAGGGTGGGCTGGTAGATGATAGATGACTATTGGCTGGCTTGCAGAATGCACCTCCCACTGGATCTGGATATTGCACGTATATACGGCAGCATATACGGTGCACTACCGTATGCATCATGTATTTAGCCCATATATTTTTATATGGCGTGCTTACGGTAGAGTGGACGATACAACCATGTACCTGGATGGCCGTATTGCCCATTGGAATGCATGGGGCCATATTCCGATTTTATACAGTCGTGTGCATGGGGCCTTAGGGTATATACACATAGGCGTATGCTCGGCCGGCCATGCTGTGCGCTCCCAATAGATCCCAAGATGACCGCTAACCCCCACCACAGAGAAAAGCGCCGCACACACGGGGAAAGATAGAGCATGCTCTATCTTTAACCCCTTGTACAGCGCAGAATGGTGCCACACCGCCGCCGGGGCGCCATTACCATCTATGGGGATGTATATCCGGCCTCACATACATCCCCCCAGACGGTCGTCTGAATGTACTCTTATACAGTACATACACCAAACAGCCAGAGCATGTCGTATAGGTTCTCTATGAAACCGCTCAAACCCAATTGAGGTATGGCTCTCTAAAGGTTTCCTGTGGGATCTGGTACTAGGACATTTCCAGCAGATCCAATAAGGTTGTTATGAAATATATGAGATTATAATAAGTATGTACAGGATAACCAGATATATTTGCATTGAAAAAGTTATGAATTAATATATTTTACATACTACAGTACAGTGTCGGACTGGCCCACCAGAGTACCAGAGGATCCTCCGGTGGGCCCTGGCTCAACCCAATACTGAACCCCAGAGGTCCATCAGAAAACAACACAATTTGAAGGGTGCTAGAGAATATTTCCTGGGGGATAATGAAGAGTGGGCCCCCAGATAGATTTCCTCTGGTGGGCCTAAGGAAACCCAGTCCGCTACAGTAGGTATAATATGTAAAACATGTAAAAATATCTCTTCTGTAGATTTGGGCCAGACAGGATCACCTTTACTTTTCTAAAACATCAAAGATCTTTGGGTTACCATGACCCAAGTATTTGTTGAATAGTTTCCGTTCATTAAAGGGAACCTTAGTCATTAGTTTCGACCATGGAAAACTGCAGATGGTGTTTGGCATTGGCCCCTTATGTTTGTTGTTAGGAGCAGCAGGACTGTGAAAAATTAATTTATATTCCTGGATTGGAGCTGGACTTGTGAGCTGAACACATCACAACCCTTCCCATCTGTTGTATTTAAATAGAAGCATCCATAGAAGTGTCTCAGAGCAGAAGGGTGAGGTTGTGCTGTGCTCAGTGAAGAGATCTCAAGCACCAGTGTGCTCCAGGTCCAGCTATAATTTGCATAAAAATGCATTTTCCACAGTCCTGCTGCTAACAACAACATACACAAATGGTGGGGGTTACACGGCTCTCAAGGCTCAACAACTAACACAGTCTGAAGCTTTTAGCTTGTAGACTTCATTTAAACCACACATAGCCTTCACTATTAACCCTCAGATGCTTACATTTGCCCATTTTCTGATTCTGAAGCACCAACATTAAATTGCACCTGCCACCAGTAATGTCATTTTTAGCTGGTTGTTCCAAAAGCCTATGCTATGCTGATTTTAAAAATGCTTTGTCAGCAGTCTTAATCATTTCAGTACTTTATGAAGTTAATTTCACATTATCTGCCAGCAGTGTGTAGTGAGTCTATAGGATGTGGCAGCGGCACCCTGAGTGTGCCTGTGTCTCCTCATACATTCTTCCTCTCCTCCACCACCCCCCTCCCTCCCTTGCCTGCTCGATGCACATGACACGAAGATAGAAGGGGGAGGGAGCTTCATGAATGTGGAGGAGAGGAGACACACACAGGCTGCAGCTGCCTCTTCCCTAGGCACTAAAAACACACTGCTGGCAGGGAGCCAAGTAATGTGAATGTAACTTATATAAACTACTGAAATGATTCAGAATGCTTACAAAGGCATTTGTAAAATCAGCCTAGGATAGGCTACAGGAACCTTTCATCAGCCAAAAATTCCATTCCCCGGTTCCCTTCAAATACTGACTGTTCACTTGCTGTCTAATATGTCCCACCAATGACAGGAGCCATTGTCACCATGTAATGACGGCTCTTTGATTTGTTTGCGCTGGCTGAGCCGTGGATATTAGCGGGAGGATATGGAAGAACTATCACCTTTTCTGATTCCATAGAAACACTCAAGGATCCTGTGCACAAAGGCAGGACAAAACATTACACACAGACAGGACACACGATCACAGCTTTTTTAGGAAAGGAGACCTTAGCCTCCTGCTCTAACAAGATGCATGGCCTCAGTGAGGATGAGGAGAAGAAAGTAGTGGTCAAAAATAACCAAAACCCCCCTGTAGTAGTGATCAGTGGAGGTCCCAGGAGTCAAAATGAAGACCGAATCATAAAGGTTAACGGATACCTGATGAACCGCTTTGTGCCACTTCCATCCCTCCATGCAAGGGGGTTGTTGAAGCTTTCAAATCCAGGACAGAAGTTTTTAACCTCCATGGAGTACTACTTACCCTATAGGTAATTACCCCTTTTTATTACCTTGTCCCAACTAGGATAGAAACCGCATCTCTAAAGTTTTGAAAATAATGCAAAAATAGTTCAAATTTGAAAAATAAAAAACTGTGCTTCTAAAATCTGTGTTGTCCAACTCCAAAAAAGGTCTTGAAAATTGATCACTGATAAAAGCAAAACCAATATATATCTTTCAAAGAGAAGGTGGTGGACAGGGTTTTTTTGTAACGTTTTGGACCATCATCATCTAGAGACTGTGATACTGTCTAGATTGCAGCTCCCACCCCTACAACTGGAAAGAGTTTCCTTGAAAATAACACTAAAGGAAATCTACAATCAAAATCCACCATGATAAACCAGGGACACTTACTCATAGATCCAGGCACTGTGACTGTGGTAATCTTCTTATATTTGTTTTTCTTTGTTACACTTTCTCCTTTCTTCTGTGTAAGATTACTCCTCCTGAGGGGGAGGAGGAGGAGACAGAGAGAGGCTCTGGTAACTTTCTCATTGGCATAATTTTACAAGTTGATTGTAGAGGGAACAAAGCCATGGATGACAAATATAAAAAGGTTACCACAGTCACAGTGCCTGGTTCTATGAGTGGGTGTCCTCAGTGGGTGTCCTCAGCTTTCCTCAGATTGGTGATTTTTTTTCTTTTTGAAAGAGATGATTCCAGTTCGACCAACACCCCTAGTTATGTTTCAAGACCTCATTAAGAATTGGACATGAACTCAAGTCCATACCATCTAATAGGTGGTGCATGAGGCACAGCTTTTCATTTCCCCAGCAAGCAAAACTAATTTGTAAACTTATTCCAAATTTTTTCCTCTAAGTATTCCTCTATGTGGTCTCCCCAAGGAGACACAGTGCCCCTCATGCTTTCTGTGATGCAGTGTTGGAGACACAATGGCAGACATAACTTAAGTGAAGGCATAACTGAGTGAACTGATAGGAGGACAGAGAAATGAGTAAAAGGATAGTACAGGGCCCTGATTTGGTAACGCAATGAGTTCACTTAGCAATATAACAGTAAAAGACACTTGGAATGAGAGAATAAGAACAGACAATATTTAGGTTCTGGTAAAAACAATTGCATCAAAGGATCTGGATTCTCCTTACTATAAAAACACAGTTATTTATAAAGTCTCCCTGCCGTCAATAGTAAAACATTGGCAACTAAGGAGTCTTCTATCAGACATCAAGGTTGTTGCTGTCAGACTCTCTGTTTGTTTCCGCAATGCTGGGAAAGTCCATTCTGTCTTGGTTCTCCAGTAAATAATCCCCCGATCCCATGTTTAGGTCCTCCGGGATACCAGTCTGAAACATGTTGTCCCAGTAGAGGCTAAGGGTAGATCTGTCATTTTGTTCGTTCTCTTTCAGTTCGTGCATCTCCTTAGCACTTCCCCATGGAGTTTGGACATCAAATGTCTTATCAAAGTGGCTGTAGTCGACACGGAACGCTCCTTTCTCCAGAGTCATGCATGGCTCGAACCTGTGACCCCAAAGAATCTCGTCCTCTGTGTAGGAAGTCTTGGCTTGACATGTCATACCTTATTTAAATGAGACATGGAGGAAGGAGTTAATAGATTACTTGTAGACATTTCAAAATAAGAATAATCTCTTTGCAAAGAAAGCTATCAGAAGCACCCTGATGCCTCATGGTATGTCTCTTATCTGTGTTTGTTGTTAGAAACGCTCATTTAGGACGTATTAGTTAGTATTTCTATCATGATATGTAAGACAAAAAAGTACAATGTAAATATTTGTGTATCTTCTGTGCTTTGGAACCCTACTGCCTTGTTTTGCCTCTCCCATACCAATGCAAAATCTGAGCAGAAAGCTCCCAATGTAAAAATGCCTTTAATGAGAGTTTCTAACCATTTAGGATAACACAGATAGAAATAGACTCTGAGAAGTCAGGCAGCTTCTCTGAAAGATCTTTCTGCAGAGAGCAAAATCCAGCCCACAGTGAGTGTGAGAAGCATGTATAGAAGAATAACGGAGCAATTTTTTTAAATAAAAAAATCTTTTATGCTTATGATTTTTGGCCCATAAAAGATGCAATACAGAAATTAAAACAAATGACCTAAATATGTATGATGCCTATTATTAGAAGGAGTGATCAATATCAGTTTGGCACACCCCCAAGTGCCACTTTGTGTTCTTACAGGATATTTCACAGTACTACTAGTATTACAAAGTAAAAAAAAAAAAAGTCACATGACTTTTATAGGATGAATAAGTGTTTCTCTATCTCCAAGTCCAAATTCACTTTGTTCATCATTGGAAATGTCAGCTTCATCAAGACAGCGTGAAATGAAAATGTGCTGACCTTTAGAATTTCATAGCATAAAATCAAGTTTGTACAATCCGCATAAGAATACCAGTGTGTAGAGGACACCGTCTACTTGTTCTGCCTGTAACTCTATGCCGTTAAAATCTATAAGGTCGTGTCTCTTGTTCGTAAGGTGAAATTTGCCATCGGTTGTGTAATTCTTGCCACACTGCCACACAGTTTGACTACCTGATATCATAAAAAATCTAATCTAGTTCTCCTCTTTTTTGTCCCCTGTTAATATTTTTGGCACTAACTTAGGGACATACTGTGCATGCAATATTATAAAAGGTAAAAGTGATCTACTACAAATAACAATGATCCCCTATTTCCAGGTAATGGAGTAGGCGCTGATCACTGGGGGGGCCTGGCTGCTGGGATGACCAGTGAAGAAAACTAGATATATATGCAGCAAAAGTTAACTTGTGTCTTACCTGTGGCTTCAACAATGCCCTCAAGTATTACAATAATTTCAAACTGCTCCCGCTTCAACGACTCTGCCGACATTTCCCAAAATGGACTGCGATCGTTGATGAAATGACAGATGATCTGAGGTTCTACAAGGAAAAGTCGGTCCTCTCCAGTATCATAGCCAAGGTTTATTTCTGACTGCTCCAGTGGAATAAACTCCCCTTCCTTTGTCTGTCGAGATTTGATGAGTTTAGCTCGTATCTTGGCATCCACCATGTGGCTGTCTCGTAGATCTCCAATCCTGAACATCAAGCAAAGTTTTTCATCTCGGTGGGAGACTACACATTTCTTACTGAAAATTAACGTCTGGGCTCTCTTTTTAGGCCGTGAAATTTTAACAAACATACAGCCCACCATGAGGGCATCAATTACTGATCCTATTATCGACTGAGCCATAAGAAAAATCACACCCTCTGGGCAATTGGCAGTTACCATCCTGGTGCCGTAGCCAATTGTCCGTTGACTTTCCACAGACAAGAGTAAGGCAGCAAGGAAGGTGTCAACATTGTCAAGACAAGGCTTCCACTCAGGATCCCCAATGTGATTTATGTCATCTCTAATGAAGGCATCCACAAAATAAATAACTCCAAATCCAACCCAAGTGAGGATATAACACAACATGAATACAAATATGAACCAACGATACTTTAGGTCCACAATAGTGGTAAAAATGTCTGACAAAAACCTCTTCTTTTCATCAATTCGACCAAGGTTGACCCTACACTTGCCATCCTTGGTGACATATCTCTGCCGCGTCTGTCGATTAGTGAGGTTAAAGAGCTGACGGTCATCATACATGAGCTTACACCTCACTCTGTGTGATTTTGTAGTAACTGGAGCAGAGACAACACTACGAGTTGGAGTTTTACTTCGCATGGGGATATTTGGAACACTTAGGGCATGTTTTGGATGCCATTTTGAGACGGTCTCCCGTTGCGGCGTCTCCGGCCTTGCAGTTCGTTGGTAGCGAGGTAAGTCCTCTGTATTTATAGTCACACTAGGCCTGTGCTTTGCGACCGGGGGAACAGTACTCGTGTTTGTTTGTTCTACCGCACTGAATCTCCGAAGACTTGAGATGAGGCTGCTTTTCTTGGGTTGAGGAAATTCTACTTTTTGATGATTTTCCTCACATGAAGTCACGGGCAGAACCATTGTTTCAGGCTGTTTGGGAATGCGGGAAAAAAAAGAGATCAAAACACGTTATTAGAATTATTATTTCTAAAAAATAAATGGTTTCTTCCAAATGGGTAAAACACTTCTATAATAAACTGTTGAAGAAGGGTGCACTTACACTTGAAAAGCTTCCATTTGCATAATTTATTTTGTTTTACAACCTCCTCCCCCACCCCTGCCAGATTTTAGCTTTTTTTTTAAGATTGGACAACCCCTTTAATGAAAGACTTCTATATATCTTTAAATTTATCTCAGAACAAAACGATGGGAGGTCATGAGAATTACCAGCAATGAGAGAAGGAGGATGTATGGAGCAGAAGAACAATCATATCTTCAGGGGTAGGTGTGAAGAAAATGAAACAAACAGTATCAAAGTGTAGAGAGGGAGGAGAACAACAACATCTTGTAGGGAAGATTAATAAAGCTGTGTATAAGGGGGAATAGCATCCAGATCTTCAGGGATGGAGAGGGAGAGGGGTAAAGGAGATGCAAAAACAGTATCAAGGTGTACAGATAGCAGAGAGCGCTCATTTCTTCAGGGGAAAGAGCCAAGCCATTGGCTGCATGAGAGTGTAGAAAGGAGTTTGCAGAAGGGGAATGCATATGTGAACATGAAAGCTACTACAGACAGCAGGTGGAAGAACACAAGGACTTTTATGAAATGTTTAATTTCTGTAAATTATATCTATAGACTGCCTGGATGAAAGATGAATGATGTTAAAAATTAACCTTTGTTGGTTAATATTGCATCATTATGAAAAATATATCATTATAAAAAAACAAAGGTACCCCTAGAGTATAGGGCATATTTGTAGTAATGTAAAATGCTGGAAAAAAGGACAAAGATGATTGTCATCATTTAGTCCGTAATTTAATGCCATCATGTCATCTACAATAATAAAAGGTTAACCCTATCCCCCGGTTTGTTGTGCCTCTAGTGTATGAGGCTAAATTCCAGTAACACTGTACTGTTAGGATATAGGGTTAGCTCTGGGGAAGAGGGGGGGGGGATGCTGTCAGTCTAATCTTCAATAGGGTTACACCAATGTGTATACGTAAAAACCCCTGAGGAAGCACCATTACAAAGTAATAATACAATGCAGAAACACGTTAGCTGTTAATCATTGATTCGTTTGGCCCGCATGTTATCAGACATATTTTAGATTAGTGGTGGCGAACCTATGGCATGGGTGCCAGAGGTGGCACTCAGAGACCTCTCTATGGGCACAAACAGGACTTCTGCAGTCCCAGGCAGTCCAGGACCCTGAAAAGAAGCTACAATGATAATTCGAACTTCTTTTTTTTACTGTATTGGCGTCCTCAGCTGCTTATACGATTTAAACCTGTGACAGGGAGTAATAAGTTACGGCCTAAATTGATGCATTGGCACTTTGCAAAAAATAAATGAGTTTGGTTGTAGTTTTGGCACTCGGTGTCTAAAAGATTTGCCATCACTGTTTTAGATGATCAGTTTGTAATCTTTGTCCTTTTAATCTAGCATTTGACGATACTACAAATGTGCCCTATGCTCTTGGGGTACCTTTGTTTGTTTATAGCTGGCCAATGCCAGTTGGATGTTTTTCTTAATGATGCAAAATCATATTTTTTATTAGCAAACCAATTAATACTACAGACAGCAACAATGCCAAACACACAGATCGCTGAGGTAAGTTAGAAACCTACTATTTATTATCAGCTACCTTGGTATGTGCCCTTGTCAGTCCCCTTTCATTTAGACAGTACTCCTATCTATAGATGTGACTTAGGCTGGGTTCACACCACGTTATTTGTCATACATTGTAAGGACAAGTCAGGAGGATTCCGACGTATCCCGATGTATTTCTATACAGTGGGATATGAAGCCCGAGGACCCCCCTCATACATCGGCAGGGTGTTTCCCCAGTGATGTCACTGTCCTTATATAGACAGTGACATCACCGGGTCCCACGCTTTCTACTGAGCGACATATCCAGTCGGCGAGGCTTGGGGGTTGGATGCAATACGCTGTATCCGTTCTCCTTAGCCATCCATTGCCTACGCTCACGTCTATCAGCTGGAGGCTGCAGGATGAAAAGACGTAGCTTGCTACGTCGTCCATCCGGCATTTTTTGGCCGACAGGATGTATAATGGCCAGACGAAGGCAACAACTATCCCTCCGCCTGCCACTATTTCTCAATGTAATGTTGGGTGTTTTCCCGACGTATTTGCTTAGTATAAATATAAACGTGGTGTGAACCCAACCTTGAATTGATATCTCTGTTAGTGAGTCCAGCTCATATTGCACTCATCACAGATTAAGTTCAGATTTCAGACTGAATGTCACTTTAGGACATGGGTGGAAGAAACAGACCTGAGCAGTGGAGAAAGAAGAATTTTTCTCTGAGAAGTTACTATACAGTACAAATTTTTAACACAATACTTACTATACCTTTTGAGGGAAGGTTCCATATCTGCTGGTGTCTGTCGGTGGCCTGGGCAGATAGGCCAGCATGTGCTTTGCCGTCGGAGCCTGTGCCGGCGGAATGGAGTATCTCCTGACTCTAGGGTCATCTACCTTCAGCCTGGACTCATTGATATGATTTCGCAAACAGGGCCCATTATTTTGGGGCAAGTCCATGCTGTTGCTAGGAACAGCCAGTGCCATTGTGGCTCAGATGAAGACCATATGGGCTTACACAAGAACATGGCACCTTCTGTCTCCGTTCCTAAAATAAAAGACAATAAAACTTGTGATTGGCAATAATATACAGAATAATATTCTTCATTGTTATGAAACGGACATGGCACAAAAGTAAAGGAACTATAAAAAGGACAGTGAAATACACTGCATTTCAAAATACTATGCAAATTCATCATAAGCATGCAGCCTGAGGCTGCAATCTCACATGGCACTTGCATTGCATTTAGAAACAAATTAATATGTATATCTATTAAAGGTATGCAGTCGGTTACGAGCACCCAGTGTTTAACATGTAAACAATGCCAAACACTGGGTGCTCGTTAATGATCACATGCATTTGCAATTTGGTTGAGCCCCTCGCCATGGCATTTGCATTGTGTTTCTAAATGTAACACTAGTACCACGGGTGACCACGGCCTAAGGGTTAGGACTGCATCACAACTGAGTAGATTGTATGTACCGTATATTCCGGCGTATAAGACGACCTGGTGTATAAGACGACCCCCCTACTTTCCTGTTTAAAATATAGAGTTTAAGATATATTCGCCGTATAAGACTACCCCTTTTCCAACGCATACAAAACACCGGTAAAAATAAAAAAAAAAAACATTTGAATTTAACATGGTCCTTTTTTTAATGTAAATTCTTATGACATGCAGGTATATAGCAGGAAAACTGTCGCTCATAAACATAAGGCATACAACAACAACATTACCATTACAGCACTGCCCCCAGTAGTATACAGCACAGCCCCCAGTAGTATACAGCACAGCCCCCAGTAGTATACAGCACAGCCCCCAGTAGTATACAGCACAGCCCCCAGTAGTATACAGCACAGTAGTATACAGCACTGCCCCCAGTAGGATACAGCACTGCCCCCAGTAGTATACAGCACAGCCCCCAGTAGTATACAGCACTGCCCCCAGTAGGATACAGCACTGCCCCCAGTAGTATACAGCACAGCCCCCAGTAGTATACAGCACAGCCCCCAGTAGTATACAGCACTGCCCCCAGTAATATCCAGCCAGCCCAGCATTAATAGAAAATAATAAACTTATATACTCACCCTCCGGTGGCCCCGACCTGCAGCGCTGCTCCCCCGATGTCCGCGTGGGTCCTCTTCTGGCTTCGGCGCCCGTCTTCTGTCTTCACTAACTTAGTGCCGGGCGCCGCCATTGTTCTCCCCTGGACGGCGCCTAGTATGACACGCCGCTGCTGACGCCATACTCGGCGCCGCCCCGGGGAAAAGCATGGCGGACGCCCAGCAGAAGAAAGAAGACTGCGCGGAAGACTTTTTGAGGCTGCCGGCAGCTTTTTGAGGCTGCCGGCAGCCATCGCTGTGCAAACGCAGCAAAGACTTACCGGCTATGGAGAGGGCTCAGCCCGTGAGCCCTCTCCATGCACCGGGACCCGCCGTATAAGACGATTACCGGCGTATAAGACGACCCCAGAGAAGACAGAAGATTTTTCTGTCTTCAAAAGTCGTCTTATACGCCGGTATATACGGTAGTGTCCTATCCGCAGTCAGCATGCTATATCGTTCAGTAGCTTAGAGGAAATCTACAATTTGTTTTTATGCATTGTGAACCAAACATACCTTGAGAATGCTGTAGCTACACTGATGCAGAAACATATCTTGTTTAATCCTTGAACCAAGTGGTTTTGCTAAAAAAACAACTGTAAAAGACCTGGGGAAATCTGGGTGCAACCTGAGCTGGATGACTCATACACAGCAGCTAAATCCCTTAGCAGTGATTGATTGCAGTGATTGATTACTTCTGCCTGTCAGGGACAACACAGTGATGACGTATTCTTGGCTTGTGCCGGGCAGGACAAGGCAGCAACAGGAGCAAAAACCACTTGTTTCAGGGATTAAACAAGATATGTTTCTGCATCAGTGTAGCTACAGCATTCTCATGGTATGTTTGGTTCATAATGCACCAAAGCAAATGGTAAATATCCTTTAAAGTCGGACAAAGATGCAAAGAATAAGCCTACTATGAATATACAACACTGCAAAACAGATAAAAGTCATAGAAATCACACGGAATTGGAAAACACAAATAAGTATCCATAGCTAAAACAAACAACACATAATATTCATGAAAGCTTTTTTGATAAAATAATAGCGGGACAAGAGATAATACCCAACATCTGTGCCCCAGCATCTAAGCCGCCTTTTACTGGAGAGAGGGTCTTCATTAACACACGGCAGCACTCTGTAAATGACGCATGTATAATCTATGCAGAAAGGGAACGGGTTTAGGGCCTGGATTATGGAGACCTATAATCCCCAACAAATGAGGCCTGAAGCTCATCAAAAGCTAAGATTACTTTACAGATAAGGCAGGGAAAACCCTTGGTGGTGAATGGCAGTCCCCGTAAAGTCACAAAGATTTTCTTCTGTACATTTGGTTTCTGAAGGATTTACTGTAAGTTGTCTTGTTTCGCAGCTAAAGGTGAATTTCGCTATTTTTAGATTCTAATTTGTAACTGGTAATGTCTGATCCGTAACCAGAGCTCACGTGCCTACATGGTGTGCCAAAACCGCTGGCCATGTGCATCTGTGGGGAAAGACTCTCATCTGTTTATATGGTATATGCTCGGCAATTTCCTACTGCTCCCATAGTATTGAATGGAGCAGAATGTTCTCATGATAAGTGACGTTCTCAGGAGTTGGACCCCCATGATCAGGTTGTGGATAGGGGATAAGAATATTACTGGCTTCAACCAGTAATGTCACTTTTAGCTAGTGACAGGTTCCAATAGCCTATGCTATGCTGATTTTAAAAATGCCTTTTTAATCAAGTCAGCACTTTATATAAGTTTAATTCACATTACCCGGCTCCCTGCCAGCAGCTTGTGATGAGTCCCTTGGGAGGGGCAGCTGCAGATTGTGTGTGTCTGTGTCTCCTCATGCATTCTTCCTTTCCTCTTCACCATCCCCTTCCCTCTCCTGTCTACTTAATGCACATGATAGGAAGTGGGGAGGGAGCTGCATGAGTGTGGAGGAGACTGACACCGGCTGCAGCTGCCCCTCCTGGCAGGGAGCCAGGTAATGTAAAATAAACTTATATAAACTACTGAAATGATTCAGAATGCTGACAAACATATTTTTAAATCAGGATAGCATAGGCTTTGGGAACTTATCACCAGCTAAGAATTACATTTCTGGTGACAGGTTCACTTTAAAGACCGTCCATCTTCCGTTTTTGTGTTTCCATTTTTATATTCGAAAAGTTCTAATTTCTTTTATATTTCAGTTTACACAGCCACGTGAGGGTTTGTTATCTGCAGAACAAATTGTATTTCCTAAAAACTTCCATATGTAATTGACATATCTCCTTTTCGGGCATTAAGATCACAGTGATACCAAATTTTTATAGATTTAAATCTTAGAAAGAAAATTTCTCCATTTCGCATTTTAGGCCCCCCAAAATTTTATACTTGTGTTAATTTATATCATTTTTTGAATTTTATAACTTTTTGATCACTTTCTATTCAAATTTTAAGGCACAGTGAAATGTTAATGTTCTTTCATTTGTAGGTTTCATTGTATGGAGTAATTATCTTCATATATTGAAAAAAATGAGAATTTTGGGACATTTTTATGATTGTGTCTATAAGTTATATATTAAAAAAGAGGGTTGATTTGAATTATTACATTTTCATTACTTTTTTTTAACCTATTTTTAGGCCCCCTAGAGTGCTTTCTGTGATCTTAATGACCGAAAAGGGATTTTCATGAAATACAATTTGACCTGCAGATAACAAACCCTCATGTGGCTCTGTAAACTGAAATATAAAAAAAAAATATCACTTTTGGAATATAAAAATGGAAACACAAAAACTTAAAAGGTCCGGTCTTAAAGGTGAACCTGTTACCTAAGCTGGTGTCAGGCTCCAGCATTTTAATGGTTTAATAACACCTATGGAGCCTTTCAGGGGCAACCAATTGGCATCCAGATGACATAACAGGGGCATCATACACAGTATATACACACCATATATACATACATACAGCATATACACACATACATACAGTACCATATACACCCAAGCATCATATACACATCACATATACACACATACAACAAATACACACATACATACAATACCATATACCAGCTCCTTGGGACAGTTCTATATCCGTCTTTGGAGCTTTGCTGCCCATCAGATCCATTGAAGTGGCTTTTGCCCTTTAATAAATGCTCTTAAGCTCTACTTGTGTCTGGTATTTTCCTTTCAAAAAGGGGCAAAATGCATAAAAAGTTGCACCACATACACCAGCAGGAGGGATGGAGTGACTATGTAACTTTTTGCGGCTTTTTAAAAAAGTTGCAGGTCATGAATCTGGCTTTGCACGGCGTTGCACCAGCAGCTGTTCTACTTTATAGCACTGAAATGTCCCAAAAAACCTCTATGCGTCTTTTTTTACCCCAAAAAAGCTCCCATATACAGTGTATACACACTCACATACAAATACAGTATATACACACACCACAAAGACACATACAGCATACTCACACCCAATATACACACAATATCCAAGATGCTGGGGCCCCCTGACACAGTGAACCCCATAGAGGCTGCTATGGCTGTTACTGCTGTAGTTACACCCCTGCACTGGGGGGGGGGGGGCGCTATGATTTGCTTCCCCAATTAAGTGCCGCAGTCAGATTTGATTCGGTTCCCTAAAAGGTTGCCAACCTGGTTAAAGTCCCCAGCAACCCCTTGTTCCTCCTCAAAACAAGAAGCTGCCCTAAAATGTGGACATAGAAAGACAGAAAGATGTGGACAGTTCAATCAAGAGTGAGTAGGGCAGAGCACTTGCAATGCCAGGCTGAATGCCAGCTGGCAGAGGCGAGTATCTCATGTTTATATTATTTTTTTATTAAACTGCAACAAGGAAAGAAGGAGGTGAGAGGGAGGGCATAATATGGGGGTAAAGAGAGGAGGGTACAATATGAGGGGGCCACAATAACATGAGGCGCAGAGGGGGGATAACATGGGGGCCCACAATATCAGGGGGAGATTGGGGGCATAACATGAGGGGGCACACTATGGGGGTCCACAGTATTGGGGGAGATTTGGGTCACAATAGAAGGGGAAGCTGGTGGACAAAATATGAGGGGGAGCTGGCAGAGGCACAATGTGAGGAGGAGATGGGGACACTAAGGGGAGTAATTATGCTGTGTTTGGGGTAGAGTAAGTTGGGAGATATGGTAAAATGTTAGCAGTATTAATATATTATACAATATGTTTATACATTTATATACATACATACAGTATATGGCAGGTTGTATACCTTTTGACTATTCACAAAGTCAGAAGAAAGCCTTGGTACAGCTTGGTATAGCTAACTAGAGCAATGGTGGCGAACCTATGGCGCGGGTGCCAGAGCTGGAAATCAGAGCCCTCTCTCTGGGCACCTGCGCCATCACTCCAGCGCAGAGTTTGCCAAACAGGACTCAAAGCCTCCTCAGGCAGCCCTGAACCCTTGAAGGAAGCTACAATGATAATCCAAACTTCTTCTCCTTCTTTCTACTGTATTGGTGTCCTCAGGTGCCTATACAATTTAAACCTGTGACAGAGTAGGTAGTAATAAGTTACTGCTTAAACTGTCGCATCGGCACTATGCAAAAAATATGTGGGTTTTGGTTGTAGTTTGGGCACTCAGCATCTAAAAGGTTTGCCATCACTTTACTAGAGCTTTACAATTGCCTTGGCTATATAGTACAGTAGTGATGTCATGCTGTGAGTTCTGTTACATATACCAGAGCACCATACACAAATCTTAATATATTGTCCCATTATGTCACAGAAAGAGATATAAAAAATCACTCTAATAGGATAACAAATAAAGTGCTTCCATTTGCCTTCATATCCCCGGCAGCCATATAGTCCATGAATATGTAATGTAAGCATATGTTTAGCAGTCTATTTGCATGTTCCTGTGTTAATGAACTTGGTGTTAAAATTAAAGCCACAATAAGATCCTTCCTCAGCATCTAGCCTGCGTGTTAACTTTTCCCGGGGTAGCAACAGCAGATCTATAATAAGAATTGACTTTTAATGATTATAAAGCCAATGCTTAAAGGGAACCTACCACCACAAATCTACCTATAAAGGTAGATCGGGTGGTAGGTGGATCAATGGGACGCGAGGATAGCCCTTTTAAAGGCTAATCCTCACGTCCCCGCAATTTTTTGGTAACTTCTATCTACCGTTTATGCAAATTTTATTATGCGGCTACTGGGGCGTGGAGTAGCCGCATCTGAGGTTACACGAGGCGGCTACTCCACGCCCCGGTAGCCTCTTTTCTCCTCCTACTTACCATCTTCGGCGCGCAGCTGCTCGTAGCTGCGCGCCCTCGTCTGATGATCCTTCAGTCTGTGCATGCGCAGAACAGCAGGCCCGCGCCTGTGCAGCCCCGGCTTCGGAGCAGTGACCACGCAGGTGCGGGCCTGCTGTTCTGCGCATGCGCAGACTGCAGGATCGTCGGACAAGGGCGTGCAGCTACAAGCAGCTGCGCGCCGAAGATGGTAAGTAGGAGGAGAAAAGAGGCTACTGGGGCGTGGAGTAGCCGCCTCGTGTAACCTCAGATGCGGCTACTCCACACCCCAGTAGCCGCATAATAAAATTAGCATAAACGTTAGATAAAAGTTACCAAAAAATTGCGGGGACGTGAGGATTAGCCCTTAAAAGGGCTATCCTCACGTCCCATTGATCCACCTTCCACCCGATCTACCTTTATAGGTAGATTTGTGGTGGTAGGTGCCCTTTAAAGCTGAAGTTCAAAGGGGCTGTACTGGTTTAGAAAACAGGATTATATTGGGAACCCCTGTATGACTGGTTGTATGTGTGGGGCTCATTGTCAGACTAGGGTTTTTTTGGGTCTGCCAGATAAAATTATCCTTGGGGTGAATATGACAGGTGAGGAGATATACTTTATAGTATATAGTATAGTATACAGGGAGGGAGGGTTGAGGTAGTTGGGGGGGGGGGTGCGGCAGAATAGGTGGGAATCTTTTACCCTAAATCCTGCAAGAAATCAAGAAATATACTTGATATTGATAAAGAGAATGAAAAAAAAAAATGACCAGGAAGTAGTAAAAAATATGATTATTAATAAAAAAATTGGTAAAATATTGAAAAAAGGAGAAAAGGTAAGGATGGAATGTTAGACAAAATGGAAATATGTTTTTTTTTAAATATAAAAGAAAAGGTGGTATAGTAAATGCATGTAATGGAAATGCAATATGAAAATTTGCTTAAATAAGAATTTATTGAAGAAATTAATGTTCTTTTAAATTGTGTTGGAGATTATAAGATTATAAACGATTATAATTTAAAAAAAAATGAAAGAAATGAAAAAATAGGTTGTGTTCTGCTGTATGTATTGGTTTAAGTGCTAGGATAGAGTATGGGCCCACCGGAGGATCCTCTGCTTCTCTGGTGGGCCAGTCCGACAGCTGTACATTCATCTAAGGAGTGTTGAATCATAATATGAATCTATGCGCTGCGTAAACTACAAATTATTAATAGGTAATAAGTAGGGGGTGCCAGGTGTCTCCCATTTGATTAAATGGGAGCTATGCATGTAGTGAGGCTGGGTGGCCCTATCACACGGCTTCCCAAGTTACTCAAAGTATAAATCAGCTGGGGGTGCAGAATAAATTGGTCATTGACCATTTGGTTGCACCCTGCTCCCTACTCACGTCCTAATTGGCTGGCAAAGTTCCTAATTGGCAAGGCAGATTCACCTCAAGATCACATTCCTAGGGAGAATCCTCAACTACCAGCTTCCTAAGGGGTATTCCCACGAAAACAAGTTACCTAAATGTATTCTGGATAACAAAATAGCACATTTCACTGTTATTAACAAAATTACAGCATTTCACAGATATAAGTCCAACCTGTCTCTATCAGTCCTTGTGTACACAATTTCAGTTGCCCCTATACACGACCCTCTCTTTCTATTTGTCAGATACTAGAACAATATTGAGAAGCTAAATACAGGCAGTCCCCGACTTACGGCGTTTTGAGTTACGGACAACCCGTAGATACGAACGGGGTACTCGGCGCCCCGCGCATGCGCAGTCCACTTCCGGGTTTCAATAGCGCTGCGCCTCCTCATTGGGCAGGCCGTGGAGGTGACGGGGATCGTTGGGCGGAGGGAGAGGCTGGAACGGGCCGTGGAGGTGACGGGGATCGTTGGGCGGAGCGAGAGGCTGGAGGGGGCCATGGAGGTGACGGGGGATCGTTGGGCGGAGCGAGAGGCTGGAGCGGGCCATGGAGGTGAAGGGGAGCACAATCCGTTGCCGATGTATAAAGTAAGTAATTGCCGGCAGTATCGGGGGTTCAGGTAACTAAGGATGCATTAGCTGGTGCGCTCTCACGCTTCCTTAGTTACCAGCCAGTGCACTAGAAGCCGGAGATTCCAGGTAACTAAGGAAGCGTGAGATCGCACCAGCTAATGCATCCTTAGTTACCAGCAACCCGACTTACATACAAATTCAACTTAAGGACAACCCTCCAGTCCCTATCTTGTACGTAACCCGGGGACTGCCTGTAAAAGTGTATATAAACATTGATAATCTAACCTGATAATCTAACCACACTGTCAGCTCACAGAACTAGATGGATTATAATGTGTCTGCTTAGAGTGTCCCCATCCACACTCTGGAATCTTACACTAACCAGCCCAGGGAGTGACAGGAGCTAAAAAATCTATAAAATGGAGTAAAAATGTAAAGTAAGGGGTTGAAATGATATTTGTTGTGTAAACATCACTAGGGGATTGAAATTTAAGAATGTTCATTCGTAGGAAAACCCCTTTCAGATATTAACAGCTAGTATATTGAATACACAATACAACTGTTGATCATTAGGAACATACAGTAGACAATGATATTCAAATACATAGTAGAGACAAAAAGGTTTATAATTAGACACCAGTTGTTGATATATAGGCTGTCCCCAAATTACATACAGGATAGATTCTTTAGGTTTGTTCTTCAGTTGAATTTGTATGCAAGTCAGAATGGTTACATTTTATAATTGTAATTCCAGACAAATTTTTTTTTTGTCTCAGTGACAATGGATTTTCAAACTTTTGTCACGAAAACAAGAATTATAAAGCTTCATTACAGACACCTTACAGCTGATCATTGCAGCCTGGGACTAAAGTAAAGCATCCAGAGAGATTCAACAGAGGTCACAGGGGGCAGAGAGGTCCGTCTGTAACTAGGAGTTGTCTGTAAGTCAGGGGGCCTTAAGTCAGGGACTGCCTGTATACTAGTTAAAGCATATGGAGTGTAGCAAAGAATAGGAAGGGTAGGTTGCAGACTGTAACCCCCCTGGTAAAAAAGAGACGTTTTTGGGGCGCAGGTACTCGAGGGCTTACTTTATTCAGTTGACAACGCGTTTTGCACTATACAAAGTGCTTCATCAGTGCATATAACACAGTGCATAAATAATAATGACACAGTTGATATATCAATCCCCATTTTAACTGTATTATTATTATTTATGCACTGTTTTAGACCTGATGAAGCAATTTGCACAGTGCGAAACGCGTTAACTGAATAAAGAAAGCCCATTTTATGGAGTACCTGCACCCCACGAATGTCTCTTTTTTACCAGGGGGGTTACAGCCTGCAACCTACCCCTCCTATTCATTGCTACACACCCTTGGGTGAGGGTGAAGACGAGGCAGCGGCCACTCACCACATATGCACCAGTGTTGTGCCTGCAACCAGCACAACCAAAAATGGTGAGTACAAAACCTCACCTATTTACATACCCCCAACCTACCAAGGATAATCTTGTGCTAGGTAGCGCTATTTATCTATGTATTTCCCCCTTTTTACCACCCCAATACCTTTAGTTAAAGCATATGTTTCATTTTTAAGAATGAAAACAAAGTACTACACCAAACTAAACAAATGTTCAGCATAGAACGGTTTTGGTGTGGAGGTATAATAATAGTTTAACTTACATTAAGGCCTCAATGGGAAAGGTGCCAGTTGTGTCAGGTTGATGGAATAAGAGGAGGAGGACCAGGTTTGCCATATTTTAAAAGTAGAATGCGTTTTGAGGAATCCATATGCCAAAGCAGTCTTATAATAGTAAATTTGGTTGATTTCAGATAGTTCTTCTTTAGTAGGAATAATGGTAGCTTCTACATGTGAGCAATTATTTAAAGACTTATGAATAAGTAAAGATGCCTGTACCCATCTCTGGTAAATAAATATTGGTGCCACATAGGATAGGAGAAGGGTAAATGTCATATTATCAGTAATGGCATCATATAGGAGACATAAACCTTCAATACGAGAAAAGATTTGATCAAATTATCTTGTATTGTATAGTGGTAGGTAGTCTTCAATTGAGTTAAGGAACAAATTCACTTTAGTATATTTATGAATATCTTGCAAAGGTATGGAATATTTTAAAATTACAGGCAGTCCCCGGGTTACGTACAAGATAGGTTCTGTTGGTGTGATCTTAAGTTGAATTTGTATGCAAGTCGGAACTGTATACTTTATAATTGTAACCCCAGCCAGATTTTTTTTTGGTCTCTGACAACTGTATTTTTAAAATGTTGTGGTGTCATAAGAACCAGGATTAACAATAAAGCTTAATTACAGACACCTTTAATAACTTTTACAGCTGATCATTTTAGCCTTGGGCTAAAGTACAGTAAGTTACTGTTAGAGATTTTTATCTAGGACGAAAAACAGTCCTTACTTCAGTTGTACAGGTGACTTTCAAATTAAATATTCCATGGCTGCCCCGGTACCGGGACTTGAACACAAACCAAGACAAACGTCAGTCTCTTAGTGCATGTAAAAATCATCTCCCAGTTTATTTGTCTCAGCTGCACCATATCACAGACAGAAAATCATCAAAGAGGCGTGAATACAATACTGTAATGCTATTGGCCATAATGAATTTACCAGCAAATTCTTGGAAAAGGTTAATAGGCCTTGTTCACAGACATGTTTATATTAATTTCCCTGGCGCTAGAATCAAAATATAGAACTAAAGATGAAGGACAGACTGGATTCTCATCAAATGTCAAAGGGAATTAGCTGGCAGGCGAGCAAACCGGTTACATAAAATGAAGTTTGAATCATGACATTAACTGGATAGTGCTTGACCCCCGGCATGACCCCTGTCTAATACTTAAAATGGCGGACGGTAGTCAAGATGGCGTCCAAAACCAGTGCAATCTCCTTAACAGTTACCAATATCCAGAGGTACGTTTGTAACTAGGGGTCGTCTGTAAGTTGGGTGTTCTTAAGTAGGGGACAACCTGTATTTGTTGGAAAGACATTCATTTTCTGTCCTCGTAGAGATCCGATAATGATAGATATCCATGAGGCCAGAGGGAGGGAAGGCTGGTGTCAGGAATCAGAGTCTGTGGACCCCCTGGACCACTGCGGGAGATGGTACTAGCCGACACCCAGGACCGGAGTCTAAGTGGCACCTGGTCTTCACCAGAGCCCGCCGATGGACCTGCTCACGCAAGGTGCCACCAGGATTCCGCAAGAAACGTAGCGCCTTCATGCGCCACTGGTGTGAAGGTGGTGGATTGGGGTAAATAATCACAAGCCCCTCTTGGCTCTAAAAAGGTTGATCGTTAAGAGGTTAATACATAAAGACCTGAAACCTTTTTACAGGGTACTGACATCACCCCCATCCATGTAACAGGTTGATAGATACAAATCATTGAAATCAGTCAATAATAGTAATGTATGATTCCATCTAGATGAGATTGGATTGGCTGTTATGAAATTTGGGTGTAGTAATAGATTGCTCTTATTAATTGAGGGGTGAGTTTGGTTTATCCTGCGGTGTACTGTAGTGTAAGTGATGTGTTGCTTAGTTAATCCTTTCTATTCCTGTCCATGGCTTCCCCTCAGCTCTGCCCGTGGCCTCCGCAGTGACCCACATTATCCGGCCCTCATCCTCCTCACACACGGCTTGTTGTGTCAAATGAAATGGTTTGTTTTGTGATCGGATAAATCTCCACTCCATTTGATTAGAGTTATTGCAGCGAGCTCTTCTTCTCGTATCCGTCACATGGAGATATGGCGATCATCCCAAGGCCATGTGTCTACTCACTGATCATAAAATGCTCCATGCTTAATTATACAGACAATACTGTATCATGTGTCTGGGGAATTATAAATCCCTCTGTTATGTCTCCTGGAAATGCATGGCACCTGTGAGTTACTAGTTATCTCAACAGGACAGCAATCTGATATTGTCAGCACCCCCTGGATTTGATAAGAGGGGGTGAAACCTCAGTTACTCCACCTCTGCCAATCAGCTGTTATACACTACGAGTTGATACAAACGGATAGGGCTGTGTGGACCATAGGTTATAACGGCTAATAGTCAGGGGTCCTAATTAGGTCATAAGTAGTGTACATGGGCAGAAGACCCCTTTAAGGATGTATTTCTTTGGCAATGTGAATAGTAAAAACCAAGGGTTACAAGGGTTATGTCATGACAAAAGTTGTCACAATACTGTCACAAACATGCTATAGGCCGCTTTCACATGAACCAACGTATGCAGCTTTGTCCTGGGACTACCAGAAATGAAGTCCTGCATTTCACCTCTTTAGGCCTAAAACCCACAAAAGGGTCTGATGCGACTAACACACATCAAATTAGCATCATGTGCTTTCCAAAATGTTCGGCCCGAACACTCAAAGAGACCAGAACTGAACTGTTGGTTCAGTTCCGGTTTTTGAGCGCTTGGGCTGGACAGTTCAGCAAACACATGGGGGCAGATTTACTTACCCGGTCCATTCGCGATCCAGCGGCGCGTTCTCTGCGCTGGATTCAAGTCCGGCCGGGATTTATTAAGGCAGTTCCTCCGCTGTCCACCAGGTGGCGCTGCTGCTCTGAAGAGCATCGGAACGCATTGGAATACACCGAGCTGGGCTGAGTGAAGGTAAGTGCAATTTTCGTGACACATTTTTTTTTTCTAAATGCGGCGGGTTTTCTGAATCCGTCTGGTTTTCGTTCGGCCACGCCCCCCAATTTCCGCTGCGTGCGCCAAAATCCCGTGGCAATTCAGGGGAAATTGGCGCAAATCGGAAATATTCGGGTAACACGTCGGGAAAACGCGAATCGGGCCCTTAGTAAATGACCCCCATGATGCGAGTTTGATGTGAGTTAGTCTCATTAGACTTGCCTTAGGATGGATGGCACATGTGGCGTTTTGAACCCATTTTTGGGCCGGTTTTAAGCAGTCCCTTCAAAAAACGCAGTCCGTTTTTGAAAACCCATCATTTTTTTCAGTTTTTGTCCGTTTTTTCCCCAATTATGATAATTATGATTGTTGGGAAAAATTTACAAAATCGGAAAAAACATGTGCGTTTTCCAAAAAACGGATGTGTTTTCAAAAACGCATGCATTTTTTAACGGACTGCTTAAAAACGTCCCAAAAGCAGTTTTAAAACGCCACATGTGCCACCACCCTAAGGCTGCATTCACACGACGCAAGCTTGCTAGATGATGTCACAGCTTATCTCCTCCCCCTCCCTGTACAATGACCTCTATATAGATAACACTGACCCATCATTACATCACTACTGACAATAGATGATGTCACAGCTTATCTCCTCCCCCTCCCTGTACAATGACCTCTATATAGATAACACTGACCCATCATTACATCACTACTGACAATAGATGATGTCACAGCTTATCTCCTCCCCTCCTTGTACAATGACCTCTATATAGATAACACTGATCCATCATTACATCACTACTGACAATAGATGATGTCACTGCTCATCTCCTCCCCCTCCCTGTACAATGACCTCTATATAGATATCACTGACCCATCATTACATCACTACTGACAATAGATGATGTCACAGCTTATCTCCTCCCCTCCCTGTACAATGTCCTCTATATAGATAACACTGACCCATCATTACATCACTACTGACAATAGATGATGTCACAGCTTATCTCCTCCCCCTCCCTGTACAATGTCCTCTATATATATGACAATGACCCATCATTGCATCACTACTGACAATAGATGTCATAGATTATCTCCTCCCCCGCCCTGTACAATGACGTCTATATAGATAGCACTGAGCCATCATTACATCACTACTGACAATAGATGATGTCACAGCTTATCTCCTCCCCCTCCCTGTACAATGACCTCTATATATAGATAACACTGACCCATCATTACATCACTACTATCAATAGATGATGTCACAGCTTATCTCCTCCCCTCCCTGTACAATGACCTCTATATAGATACCACTGATCCATAATTACATCACTACTGACAATAGATGATGTCACAGCTTATCTCCTCCCCTCCCTGTACAATGACCTCTATATAGATAACACTGACCCATTATTACATCACTACTGACAATAGATGATGTCACAGCTTATCTCCTCCCCTCCTTGTACAATGACCTCTATATAGATAACACTGATCCATCATTACATCACTACTGACAATAGATGATGTCACAGCTTATCTCCTCCTCCCTGTACAATGACCTCTATATAGATATCACTGACCCATCATTACATCACTACTGACAATAGATGATGTCACAGCTTATCTTCTCCTTCTACCTGTACAATGACCTCTATATAGATATCACTGACCCATCATTACATCACTACTGACAATAGATGATGTCACAGCTTATCTCCTCCCCCTCCCTGTACAATGTCCTCTATATAGATAACACTGACCCATTATTACATCACTACTGACAATAGATGATGTCACAGCTTATCTCCCCCCTGTACAATGACCTCTATATAGAGAACACGGGACGGCTGAGGGACATGTAGTAACTCCCAGACATTTCATATGTAAAAACCATTTGTTTCTTTGTGCAACCTCCCAGCAGCACTGGTCTGATCCAAGGACAACAATCTTGTTTCTAATGGACCATGTGACTACATTTATATGAAATAATCTTCACACAGGTAATTTTTTTTTATTAACATCCAAATGAAGAAAATTACCATATATACCGGCGTATAAGACGACTTTTGAAGACAGAAAAATCTTCTGTCTTCTCTGGGGTCGTCTTACACGCCGGTAATCCCGACAGCCCGCCGTGTATTCACGGCCGGGTATTCGCGGTCGGGTCGCGCTGCATGGAGAGGGTTCACGGGCTGAGCCCTCTCCATAGCCGGTAAGTCTTTGCTGCATATTGCAGCAAAGGCTTACCGGTAACACCCGCTATCGGTGCTAGCACCGATCGCGGGTGTTTTGACAGCGATGGCTGCCGGCAGCCTCAAAAAGATAGTGGCGCATGGGCGCCGCCATCTTACCTGGGATCGCCGTTCCCCGCGATGTCATCGGGGGCGGCGATCTGTCTCCATGGTAGCCTCGGGTCTTCCGAAGACCCGAGGCTATTTCGTTTTAACCCCTTCATTACAATGTGCTGATAGTATGGCAGTATATGGTAGGATCGATCAGACAACCTAGGGTTAAAGTACCCTAGGGAGTCAGAAAAATAGTATAAATAAAAATTTAAAAAAAGTTTAAAAAAAAAAAATTATAATAAAAAAACCTAAAATTTCAAATCACCCCCCTTTCCCTAGAACTGACATAAATATAAATAAACAGTAAAAATCATAAACACATTAGGTATCGACGCGTCCGAAAATGCCCGATCTATCAAAATATGATAACGGTTTTTCAATGCGTTTAACCCCGTAACGGAAAATAGCGCCCAAAGTCGAAAATGGCACTTTTTTGCCATTTTGAAAAATATAAAAAAATCTATAAAAAGTGATCAAAAGGTCGTACAGTCCTAAAAATGATATCATTGAAAATATTATCAAATTTCGCAAAAAATGACACCACCCACAGCTCCGTACACCAAAGTATTAAAAAGTTATTAGCGCCAGAATTTGGCAAAATCAAAAAAATAATTTTTGTTCAGGAGGCGTAATATCCAAGCCCACAAGAAAATGGAGCAAATGCGTTTTTTCACCATTTTCATTGCATTTGGAATTTTTTTCCCGCTTCTGAGTACATGGCATGGAATATTTAATAAAATAAAAATGTAAGGTACAGTATGGTAACATTTACAGTAAAATGGACGATGGTAATGTTGTTGTTGTATGCCTTATGTTTATGAGCGACAGTTTTCCTGCTATATACCTGCATGTCATAAGGACCATGTTAAATTCAAATCTGTTTTTTTTTTTAATTTTTACCGGTGTTTTGTATGCGTTGGAAAAGGGGTAGTCTTATACGGTGAATATATCTTAAACTCTATATTTTAAACAGGAAAGTAGGGGGGCCTTCTTATACACCAGGTCGTCTTATACGCCGGAATATACGGTATGTATATGGCAGATGAATTAAATTAAATGTCAATGGCAAGATGAGAACATCCCTTTAAGTATTGGTTCTGCTTTCAGATTAAAGGTCATCTGTGAACAGAATACAAAATAATTTTTTCTTAATTTTTACTTTTATATACAAATGAGCATTCCAGCGCATAGTGGGTGTGGCCAGCAGGTCAGATGAACTCTCTCTTGTTTTCACAGGGATAAGAAACGCTGAGTTCCTGGGCGGTGCTATACTGCACCAGTGTTCAAGTTCTATCGAGAAACTTTTAAAACTTTTTTTATATGTTTGTCCACAAAAATGCTACAAACTTTTAATTAACAGTTGCTATGACCAGCCCCCCTACTGTAATGTATGGTTTATCATATGGGATACCTTATAGGCCTCCTAAGCCCTTTGCAACCGCACCAAATGTTACGAAGAAATACATTTAATCCATAGGGTAATGATGCAGTTTGTGCAAGCAGGACTTGTCCTCAGAATCTGGAGCACCATTATTCCTCCCTAAATCAATACAATCTTCTTCCCAAGTTGCCCAATGCTTCTCACAAAACAAATCTTCTGCTTTCCTGATGATGATGGCAGTGGTTCAAGCAGGGATAGAAGCTCCAAATTCTGAGGACACAACCTTGGTGCATCAACTACCTATTAGCATACAGAATCAAATGTGAACTTCTCAGGAACGCCATATCGGACAGAGATTATGACGTCATTCAATCCAGTTCCATGATGGCACATGAATTACCAAAAGGAATAAAGAATTTATAATAAAGAAAAGTCTTTCCTCTATTATTAACTAAAGAAATGAAGATAAAATTCCTCAAATTTGTATTACCGTGTCACATATTTAGCTCACACAGTGAATACTGCAAAGACAAGCCAATAACAAATGGTTCATCCTGTGTCCCAAAAAAATGAAATAAAGCAAAAAATGAAATAGCAGTTTTTGGAAACAAGGGAGCAATGGAGCAAGGGAACAAGGGATGCAGACCAAAATGCCAAACGTCAAGCTGATGCACTTCAAATGAAAGACATGGGCAGAATGTCTCCTGACCTTAGATGACCTGTCATGGTCGGCGCTGTGTGACAAGGCAGGAAACTAAGCTGTAGGTGCTTCTAGTTTAGCTGCTTGAAGAACTGTTTATTTTTATTTTTTTTTACTTTTGTTTTCTTTTATTTTTACATTATAAATTTGCTTAGTTTAAAGGATCACCATCAGGTCCAAGATTCCTTCAAGGGTTTGAGTGGATACAGTGGCCACCCCCTCACTGTACACCTCCCAATGGTATAGCCACTGCTGATTTTAGGTGAAGAATCAAAAAAAGGGCTGTGCAGCGGTTTTCTGTCGGACTTTGTACATTCTTTTAAGCGCAAACTGCTTGCACAGGGATTTATGAAGTGTCTGCACCACCATTGTGTCGCACGCGACCCTTTTGAGGCGCAGCTGCACTAGTTTTCATGCGCCACAAATTAGGGGGTGTTCCGAAGATCAGTCGGACCGTGCACCAGATATCTCATGCAAATTCCGACAGAATTGCAAGCCCTATGTTAAAGGTGCACTCTGTCGGAGTTGTGCAGATTCATGAAGAACGTGCACCAGAAATCCTGAATCTGGCGCTCCCTCCACTATACACAGGCAAACTCCATTTAGTAAATGCACCCCATTCTGCTTTTTTTTAAAGCTCATGGTGAAAGGGCACCTAAAAGAGACCCCTATCCCCACTCATGCTGAATAAAAGAGGTATTGTCAGAATTCTCTGAATGAGTTCTGTCTGCAGGGTTCTGAGCTTAGGGCACCTTAGCTTGAGGCTGTGGTGAGCAGGTGTGAGTATTTATCAGGTGTGGGTTGAGTGGTGGACGGCTGAACAGATTAGCTACTCGAAAATCATCTCCTTAAATATACCTGCATTACCCAGTTTCTGGTTATACTAGTCCCTTGTGGTTCTACCAGGGGCGTAAGTTGAGTGGGTGCAGAGGGTGCGGTTGCAACCGGGCCCAAGAGGCTTTGGGGGCCCATAAGGTCTCACTTTCCCATATGAGAAGACTAGTACTATAAACCATACATTATAGTTGGGGCCCTGGCACAAACTTTGCACTGGGGCCCATTAGCTTCAAGTTACGCCACTGGGTTCTACCATCTCACTTCTGCTGTTTTTTGACTACTCTTTGCCTCGCGACTCTGTACTTCACATCATTTTGGTTCTGACCTGCTTACTGTGCCAACACATGTGTCAGATTTGGATTCCTCAGGAAAAATTACATTGATTCAATCTACAATTCAAGTCATTTTCAGATGACAGATGGCGCTTTAATCGTGGAAAATCAAAATGGGTAAAAAAATTGTTCAAAGATGTCTGTGTTTCTCAGCATAGGGAGTGTCTTCCAGTTGTCCCCTGTGGTTTAGCACCATACATATAAGTGGGCATGGACAGACATTGTGAGTTAGCTCAGGGCCTAGTCTCTTTCTCTGCCTTGACATGTACTGAGAAAAACTATAGGTTGTTAGTATGTTAACTATAATGATTACTGAAAACCTACCTTTATCTTATGAGAAACTAATAAGACAAATTTCAAATAGAAGGAGGCCCCATCACCCCTGCTGACATATACCTGTATATTTCTGAGTATAAGCCGACCCAAGTATAAGGCGAGGCCTCCAATTTTACCACAAAAAACCTGGTAAAACCTATATAAGCCAAGTTTTGGTTTTCAGCACATTTTTTTGTGCTGAAAAACTAGGCTTATACTCGAGTATATATGGTAATACTTACATTTCATGATTCTATATTATCTTTTTCTCTCATAACTCTGTTTTGTCTGGCTTTAAAGACATTTACAAATAAATTGAGACCAATTGGGAGGTGTCCTCCACACACGTTACGCTGTCCAATAATAGAACGTGTAAGCTGGTAACGCCTACTTGTCTATTTAAAAAAAATATTTTTAGGAAGAATAACACGGGAAAAACATAGTTTTAAGAAAATAATGTTCCTCAATTAATTTATAGTAAAATTATAGCGGATGCAGGTCCTTCCTAGGATGGCCATATGTGGTGACCATCTTAATAACGTACGATGGGTTCTCTAAAATCTCCTATTACTCCTATTTTACACTGAGTCTCCCAAGCTGATAAATTGGGATAGCAGCACCACACATGCTTTGCTTGTCTTGCATATACAGAGTTAAATCTTAGTTTTCATCTCCCCAAGACTCCAACCAAGAAAGAAAATTAAATTGCAGATTACTCCGCAGTGCCTTTAAGCTCGAAGTCGGGGAGAAGAATTGTAACATCCAAGAGCTCTGCCGGATTTAGCCGGATTTAAGAAAAGAGAAGAAAAAAATCACAGGAATAATTATTTGGCATGAGTTTAGAGGCTTTTATTTTGTTATCCGTCTAAACATATCCAATGAGGATAAATGGAAAGCAATCTTTGGTATGATCAGAGAGGTGCGTGAGGTGGAGGAATCATCTGTTCACGGCCCAAATAAGCTAAACACAGCACAAAATTACTAAACCCCACCGCCTAATTCTACTCTTATTTTTATCTTCTGATCAAGCCCACATTATGGAGTAGTAATTCTCATCCATCTGCCTTTAATCTCTATCCGCCAGAAGTAGCCGTTAAAAGGCAAAACTATGAGGCCGGACATAAATATCCTCTCAGTAATATATCAGTGGATATCAGTTCTCATTGAGCAGCGGCTAGCGACATGTTTCTGGGATCTACCAAGACCATAAAAAATGTGCCTTCTAGTAGATGAAAGCTCCTCGAGACTTCCTGGGGTATTGGTAATACACAGCACATAGCAGTATGGACAAGGGTAGAAAGGAGGGGGATGCTCATCAATATTAGAGTTTTGAGGCTTATTGTAAGTATTGTTAGTACTTATTGTTAGTATGCTGCATTTATTATCCCTGTACTGTGACATCACTGTGTATATTATCCCTGTACTGTGACATCATTGTGTGTATTATCCCTGTACTGTGACATCACTGTGTTTATTATCCGTGTACTGTGACATCACTGTGTTTATTATCCGTGTACTGTGACATCACTGTGTGTATTATCCCTGTACTATGACATCACTGTGTGTATTATCCCTGTACTGTGACATCACTGTGTGTATTATCCCTGTACTGTGACATCACTGTGTGTAATATCCCTGTACTGTGACATCACTGTGTGTATTATCCCTGTACTGTGACATCACGGTGTTTATTATCCGTGTACTGTGACATCACTGTGTTTATTATCCGTGTACTATGACATCACTGTGTGTATTATCCATGTACTGTGATATCACTGTGTGTATTATTCCTGTACTATGACATCACTGTGTGTATTATCCCTGTACTGTGACATCACTGTGTGTATTATCCCTGTACTGTGACATCATTGTGTGTATTATCCCTGTACTGTGACATCACTGTGTGTATTATCCCTGTACTGTGACATCACTGTGTGTATTATCCCTGTACTGTGATATCACTGTGTGTATTATCTCTGTGCTGTGACATCACTGTGTGTATTATCCATGTACTGTGACATCACTGTGTGTATTATCCCTGTACTGTGACATCACTGTGTGCATTATCCCTGTACTGTGACATCCCTGTGTGTATTATCTCTGTGCTGTGACATCACTGTGTGTATTATCTCTGTACTGTGACATCACTGTGTGTATTATCCGTGTGTGTGTATTATCTCTGTACTGTGACATCACTGTGTATTATCCCTATTATGTTTATTATCCATGTACTGTGTCATTAATGTGTGCATTTTTCTTGTATTGTGGCATTTACATGTTGGATAAATAACATATTTAATAGGCTGAATGGCAGAGCAGGAGAGTTTCTGTGACAACTACTTGAATGTGTTGTGTGATGGAGGAGGAAGCTTATGACATAACAGAGGGCCCACCTTTTCTGCAAGTTGTAAATTATTCTGGCCAGTGCAGGTGAGCGTCAGCTATATAACATGACTGCCCACACCCTGTACTATACATGCACAGTACATAGCATGCCTTCCTCTGGTGGCCCTGCCCTGTCTAATACATCCCTGATGGACAAGCTAACATTTGGTCACTGAGACCGAATTATAATTTATAATCTGGAGGAGTCAAACATGACACTGCACAGTGAGAGGGATGGCGGGGAGGGAGGCCTATCATTGTTATTAAGTCTGTATATATATATATATATATATATATATATATATATATATATATCCGCTGTCATCAGGACATCATCCCCGGATATTAATGAACAATTATGGGGCATAAAACCTGTCCCTATAGAGGAATCAGACCTGGCCACAAACATTCTGATAAAGATACATCATCATCATTATTATTATTAATTTGTTATTCTTATCATCCATAGTCCATTATTCCATGCCGATCTGATACATTTATTAATATTCATACACTTACCAAATAATATCAATAAGCAACAAATAGAACCTCCAACCCATGACCACATAACTACCAATGATATAGCAAATCATATAATGGTCACATACTATAACAAGGCCCTAATGCTGCTATAAAGTGAATACAGTACAATTTATTCTAGTGACATCTTCTCTGATTGTGTTATTTATGCTCCCTTCTCTATCTGGCCATGATAACTTTTCCCAGTTTTAACCCATTTCTACAGCTGTTGCTTATTTCATTAGTATTTCAGGAGGAGGAAAGAAAGTTCAGAGGCCGGCACTGCTCACACCAGAATACATAAATGAACACCTTCTGCAGACCAAAGGCAGGAGACTGGGCATTAGGGAAAACAAAGCAGTCCATGGTGCACGTCCAATATATGCAGACAGATAAGGTAAAACAAAAGAGGGAAATGCGCCACTCACCGGAATGATGAAAGAAATGCTTTCTTTATTATTGTTGTAGAGGTGCAGAGCAGAATGAGGAGCTGCCTCGCCAAGGCGACGGGCCGTTTCGCGTGCAAACACGCTTTCTCAAGCTTTCACCTTCACTTATTTCATTAGTGCACCACATATCAATGACGACAAACACAATAAGGCTACATTCAGACGGACGTACCGTATCACGGCGGGCACACATCGGCGCACGGGGAGAGGAGGAGGTGAGCGCCGCTATATATATATGGTGCACAGAGAAAGATAGGACATGACTTATCTTTCTAGGGGTACGGAGCGGTATGGTGCCGCACGTGTGCCCATTGCGATGTATGGGTTACATATATTGGCCGTATATACATCCCCCATATGTTCGTATGAATGTAGCCTAACAGGGCACCATCCTATAATACACGACACAATCCCTGATAGTTGTGAATGTGCCCCCATGCTGCAAACAGCGCAGCGAGCATGTTCTGATTCATAGCAGACACTGGCTGTGTGTCATATATACCAAGTGTGCACAACTAACACCCCCGAATGTGCACGCTTAGCGGATGCAACACACAGCCAATCAATGTGAATACGCTCTGCCAGCAAGGGATCATGGGAAATGTAGCTTTTCCAACTGCCACCTATCAGAGCTAGGCCGTGGTCACACGTACCGCTAGGCGTCCGTTCATAACGCGATGCTAGCGCACAGGGGGAGGTCCTCGGCCCGAACGCACATGCGTTTCCAGAGAAAAGCATGCGATCGGCTTAATAATCACATGCGTTTCCCTGGAAACGCATGTGCGTTTGGGCCAAGGACCTCCCCCTGTGCGTTAACGTCATGTTATGAACGGACGCCTAGCGGTACGTGTGACCGCGGCCCTAGGAGGCAAAATAAGATACAAAGTGCAGGGGTGGTGAGTAAATAATGATTATAAACAAGATATGAAGAAGAATATAACATGGTAAAAAAAAATCCCTATAGTGACCGGATAACCCCTTTAAGGCAGGAAAAGTAGTGGAGGCTTTAATGAGAAGATGTAAAGTTTGTTACTAAAAATCCGTATCAGTCTCCTTAACTATTACGTACTGTTTATAGGTCTGGTTTATTCTTATGGGGGAAATACACGCTAAGACTCATTGGCCTATTTCCAAATGTACCCTCTTGCCCTATTCAAGTTCTGCAGTTGTCTCGTCTGTGCAGAATATTAACACACATATATGTGGTATACAAGAACCCTGACAGGACCTTTGAAGGTCCTCCAAATGTAATTATAATGCCAAATTGAAAACCAGCAGAAGAAATAACCGTCCTACCCCTCTCTCCTGTCCTGCCCTGCCAAAGCTGGGCTCTGGCACCATATTTAGACACTAAATGTCAAATCATCCAAAAATTAGACTTGTGGGGGACCCAGGGCTCACAACATAATCCATCCCTGGCTGCCATCTTTCCTGAGCTTTAATAACAGCATTGAGTGATACATTTTACAGCAGACTCACGGGCCATAAGCAGAAATATTAAGCAGCTGACTCACTGAGGTCTATGGAGTTTTTTTTAGGCATGCTGTGTGCACGTCCCAGGTGTAGATATCATTAGTAGGGAGGCAATGATGGTGTTTTATACAGAGATTTACTTACCCGGTCCTGTCGCGATCCTGCTTCTTCCCGATGCATGTAAGTGCGTGTCTTGCAACACATTTCTAATTGTTAAATCCCGCGCGTTGTCCGAATCTGTCAGGTTGTCCGATGACCCGCCCCCCGATTTCTGCCACGCGCAAGCCGGCGCCGATGCGCCAAAATCCCAGGGCAATTTGGCACAAAACGTAAATAGTCGGGAAACCTGACGAAAATGCGTCCGCTGGACCTTTAGTAAATGAGCCCCATTATCTACTATTATAACTCCTGCACACAATTCCCTAAAATTTGATAAAATTCCTAGAAAAAAAGCTTGAAAAAATGAATAATTTTATGATTACTAATACCCTTTGAGGATCACCTTCCTGGGATATACTGTAGTGTTTAGTAAGATTTACATCTGACTACAGGATTACAACCAGGGTATATTGTCAACACTGCGTTATGCAACATATGATCAGGGGACACACAAGGATGTAGGAACATACATCATAGTATTAAAAAATACAGAAGAGACTGTGGAGATTTATCAGCAATGTCTGAGGAAAAACTGTTCTCGTTGCCCAAGGAAACCAATCAGAGATCAGATTTAATTTTATAAACAGCTGGAGAAAAATGAAAGCTGAGCTCTGATTGGTTTCCATGGGCAACTCAAACAGTTGGGCCCTCAGAAACTTCGGATAAATCTCCCCTTGATGTCTATAAGTAGAGGAAGCCAAATCTTTCACCTCAAGTGCTGGATACCAAAGGAAGTGCTGCTCTGCCTTGTGTAACTTCAAGGAAGTTGTGGTAGCACTAGGCCCAGAAGCCTTAGGTGTCTCTTCCTCATGTCAGCAGATCTATAAATTCTATATTATGGTTAGGAAACTGGAACAATTTTTGCATCTCCAAGTTAGGCATGTGTCCCCAGTGTTTTGCTTAAGGCCAGGGGGAATGAGCAGAATAATTGTTCTGTACTAACAAAAATCCAAGTCACAACTTACAAATCATTGATGCACCTATGTACAAGACATGTCTTTCCTTCCCTTTCGTCTTGGCTGAAGATTTTCTGTGATGATTTATAAAAGATCAACTTTGGGAAAAGTAAATCTTTGATCACTCATCTTGGGATCTTATGAGTCCTGAGAATAGGTACAGCCATAGTTGTGTGTGCTGCCAGTGGCTCCAACTTGGACAAACTATGACTAAAGCAAGGGCAGCATGTAAGCTTGACCAGAAATTTTCCAGAAGAAGAACATGAGGGTTTATAGATATTGGTTCTTAGACTGAAAAAATACAGTGTAACCTTTCTCTTTGTAAGAAAGATGCAAATATAAAACATCACCTAACACTGCAAACTGCATAGGAAAGGCAAATAACTATAACCGTAATGTAATAGTATAACAAAGAGGAAATATATTTTCCAATCATAAACTAGGAAAAGTAAGGCTCTGCTATACTTCGCTAGTCATATGCTACTCGCTATTAACTAAAGTAAAGTAAAAGGTGTTTTTCACACATAATGAATACATTTTAAAAGTCTAAAAAAAACAAAAACAACTGGAAATAAATTTGCAGTTCATAATAAAATATAATAAATTAAAAATTCTACATAGTAAAGGGATATAGATATTGAAATAATAAAGTATGCATTAAATACCGGTATGTTGAGTATATATATATATATATATATATATATATAGTTAACTAGAACAATGAAATACATAAAACCTAGGATAAAACTAGTGCATATACAGGCAGTTCCCGGGTTATGTACAGGGTAGGTTCTGTAGGTCTGTTTCATAAGTTGAATTTGTATGTAAGTCGGAAATGAATATTTTGTAATTATAACCCTAGCCAAATTCTTTTTGGTCTCTGTGACAATCGGATTTCAAAACTGTTGGGTTGTCATTAGAACCGGGACTAACAATAAAGCTTCATTACAGACGCCTGTGATAACTGTTATAGCTGTTTATTGTAGCCTAGGACTAAAGTACAGTAAATTACCAATTATCAAAAGTCCGTTTGTAACTAAGAGTCGTCTGTAAGTAGGGGACCGCCTGTATAGTAAATTTTAGTAAAATGTAGTAGTAATCTGCTCCTGGATACATCAGGGGCTGTTTTGCTGTCAGACACATCCGTATGTTTATGTCCTACATTCTTGGCCGATACTTTGGAGAAAAGTGAAGGTCCCCCCAGAAAACCCATTCTTGTCCTGGTCTCTAGGACCTCAGTGTATGGTCAGCGGGTGACACGTAGCAGAGGGACTGTATTGTGATGGACAAAACAAGACCTGATGAACTTGGTAGCAAAACAGGTTACAAATTCCTACCTCATTGTGATGACTCTGAGGGTCTTAAAGTGACAATCCCCTCTGGAAGGTGCCTGTTACAGTGACAGCAGGAGAGAGCATTTAGAAGCAGCGAGGGTCCCGGACCCCATACATGGCTGATGGACGGTTGCAGTGTAAATGTGTAGCAGTGTCACTGAGGCTTCAATCCCCTTCAGAAGGAGGTCACTCAGTAATCTGTCTCAATGTCAGGCAGCATTACCGCCAGATGATTTAATCAGTGGACAAGCGAGCGGGAGCCATCGGACAATGCAGGGTTAATCTCACTTTTGGCTGCATGTAGCCATCACTTATCATGAGAAGCCAGAGAATGGGGGAAAGTAGCTGATTTTCTGCTGCAATACATTACATTTTGGTAACATGAATACAATTCTTCATCAAAAAGCCTTGGTTACATAAGTTTTCATTTGGAAAAATGTTTTTGGAATTTTTTGGCTTTTTATGGCTCAGTGGTGAAAATTTGACGTCACAAATTGTATGACTAGATTGTGTTGGTCCCCTGTGACACATTATACATTATGACCCAGTAGTTCACATAGGTTACCTGGTGGCCTGTGACACTGGCATCACAAGAAGTGACTTTGCTATTGTGGGGATTTGGGATTTCCTCTGTCCTTCTTCAAGTCTAACTCCCTTCACCCAAGATGCAGATTTATATTCTAATCCTATCCCTAAATAACCCAAACTAAACACTAATTGGTTTCTCAGTGGCAGGCAAAGCATAGTAAATCGCACGCATAATGTACATACCCTGTTTAGAGTGGGGCAAGTAATTTTTAATTATGCATGGTGTGTTCCCCATGAGAATTTCCATATCTTCTAACAAACCCCACTTCCTTACTGCTGTACAACTACCATGCATATGTCGTGTAGCAGTAAGGGTTGTATGGAGAGGTCTCACAGCCTGAGCCCTCTCCACCCGATGGGTGTCTGCTGTGTTACACAGCTCAGAGTCTGTTGACGGCTCCCATAGCTGTCATTAACATATGTATATTGTATAAGCATATGCAGTATATTGTATGAGTGATCAGACCTCCTATGGTTACAGTGGCCTAGGTAGGTGCAATAATAGAAAAAAAAAAAAAAAAAGTTATTCCCTGTGGTGAACCCCATAATAAAATAGCACCCAAAAGTCTGAACCGGCATTTTGTAACACATAAAAATGTAAATAAAAAGTGTTTAAAAGGTTGTACAATCCTCAAAATTCTATAAATGAAAACATCAGCTTGCCCCACAAAAAATTACCCCTTTCCGAACTCCGTGCACCGTACTTTGAAAAAGTTTTCGGCGTCACGATATATGGCAAAATTACAAATTCTTTTGGTCATTTTTTTTTTTTTTTTAGAATAAAAACAAAGTAAAACCTATATAAATTTGGTAACTCTGTGTAATTTACCAACTCATGTACCCATGTAAATCGAGTGCTGTTCACATTAGCATTCATACACTCATGCACATCCTATATCTCTCCTCTACCTGGACTAAACCAGGAAAAGATGAAAAAACAAAGTGCATCAAAATATGGCACAAGTGTGTGTTTTTGGCAAATCTACCACATTCACTGAACACAGATACATATCTGTATATTGAAAAATAAACAAAAAAAGCTTATGGAAAGAGGGAAGTAAAAATTAGAAATACAAAAATGGAAAAGGGTAAAGGAACAGAAAGATTTCATAGTAAATAATAGTCATAAATTCTGAATTGTTCTGTTTCTGGTAAATCCTATATGCCAAATGTCTTTGGTATCTTGGATATTCAGTGGGGGTACGGAAAGTATTCAGACACCTTTACATTTTTCACTCTTTGTTTCATTGCAGCCAAATGGTAGGATCCAAAAAAATTCTTTTTTTGCTCATTAACGTGCACTCTGACAGAAAAATAGTGAAATGTAGATATTTGTGTTAATTTATTAAACAGGAAAAACTGAAATATCACATGGTCATAAGTATTCAGACCTTTTGCCATGACACTCATAATTAACTCACATGCTGTCCATTTCCTTCTGATCCTCCTTGAGATAGTTCTACTCCTTCATATGAGTCCAGCTGTGTTTAATTAAACTGATTGGTCTTGATTAGGAAAGACACACGCCTGTCTACATAAGACCTCACAGCTCACAGTGCATGTCAGAACACATGAGAATCATGAGGTCTAAGGAACTGCCCAAGGAGCTCAGAGACAAAATTGTGGCAAGGCACAGATTTGGTCCTCCCCGTTTTTGCCATATGGACTAATAAAGTTATCTTTTTGCTGCATCCGATTTGGTGAGTGCCCTTGCTCTTTTTTCTCTTTATATTAGAATTGTGGCAAGGCAAAGATCTGCCAATGGAAGTGTCTCCTCATTGCAAGAAATATGAAAGCTGCATACATTGTGCAAAAAAAACACATGAAGGACTCCCAGACTATGAGAAATAAGATTCTCTTGTCTGATGAGACAAAGATTGAACTTTTTGGTGTTAATTCTAAGCGTTATATGTGGAGAAAACCAGGCTCTGCACATCACCTCCCAAAAATATTCCCAACAGTGACACATGGTGGTGGCAGCATCCAGCTATGGGGGCAGGGACAGGACGACTGGATACAATTGAAGAAAAGATGAATGCAGCCAAGTACAAAGATATCCTGGATGAAAACCTCTTCCAGAGTGCTCTGGACCTCAGACTGGGCTGAAGGTTCACCTTCCAACAAAACACTTGCTTCAGAACATTCCTGTGACCATTCTTGACTGGCCCAGCCAGAGCCCGGACCTAAACCCAATGGATCATCTCTGGAGAGACTTCAAAATGGCGTCCACCAATGTTCACCATACAACCTGAGGGACCTGGAAAGGATCTGCAGAGGATCCCCAAATTGAGGTGTGAGAAATTCGATGCATACATGGGTAGATGTTAATGTTACTGGGTAAAGTACCTTAGGTGACATCACCCTGGTCACATCACAAAGTTTTCAATGATATCACAGAGCTCTCTCAACATTTCAGCAAGGCACAGTGCAAAACATTTGACACAGTATTTTTTGTAACTCTAGTGATAAGTAATCAGATCTGTAAGTATTGGCGGACAGTTCCTAAGTACTCGTTCCATACAGCAGCATGTCCTAGCAGTGAGACCTGTCAATCAGGAACAAGGAGGCAGGACAGTGCAAGTAAAATTATATGCAGGACCCCAATAATATCATTGGCCTCAACTCAGGTGACTTCTACATACGTTTATAAACTGATTTTTTTTAACATTGTAACCATGTAGAGGAACCATAAGGGCAATGCTTTTTAATGAGAGTTTTTTTATGAAGCATTTATTTTGAGTGGGTTAATTTCAATGGCATATATTCTCCTCCTGGCAATTATATTGTGCTGTAAAATATTTCATATTATATTACAGTATATTGTGTGTCACTGACGCTTCTTATCCCAGCAGCAGTTCTGATCTTCCGGTACGGACCGGTCCAGAATTGTTCCACCTCCAATATACAGTAGAGCCTCAGACATTGCAGGATACAGTACAGCGCCCCCTGCCCTGACTCCTGGGCATGGCAGGGCACATTACATGCCCATGTGAGATACAGCGGGTGTGTGGCGCAGAATACTAATAGATTTAGTACTGGAAATGTTTCCTGCATGTTTAATATCCCCCTGGCTAACAATGGAGATGGATGAGTGGAGGCTTACAGCTTTAATCCCCTATAAAGATGAATTTCCGAGAGCTCCTATTTCTGCCGCCTTTGTGTTTCTGAGCAGACAGATGGGAAATCTGCCACACAAAGCGCTCGGGCACAAGCGCCACCCGGACCCATTCTCATCATACAAAGGGACAAGGCGCATTGTAAAGTGAAAAGATTAAGCAGTGCAAGGAACTTCTGGCAGTTTGGGAACTACATTTCCCATGATGCCCCGGCAGAGCAGTGGTAACATATACAGAATGGGATTATTTACTGTCCCAAACAAAAAATACTCCACTGCATTACAAGGGAAATGTATGTAATGTGCAGGCGAGTAGTAGAAGGACTGTGATGTAAGACTGACACAAACCATTGACCATCAACTTCACTAATTTAATGACTGATTTTTTGTGACATCACTGTGTGCATTATCCCTGTACTGTGACATCACTGTGTGCATTATCCCTGTACTGTGACATCACTGTGTGCATTATCCCTGTACTGTGACATCACTGTGTGCATTATCCCTGTACTGTGACATCACTGTGTGTATAATCCCTGTGCTGTGACATTACTGTGTGTATAATCCCTGTGCTGTGACATTACTGTGTGTATAATCCCTGTGCTGTGACATCACTGTGTGTATAATCCCTGTGCTATGACATCACTGTGTGTATTATGTTTGGACTTTAAAATCACTGCGTGGATTATCCCTGCACTGCAACATCACTATAGGGCACATTTACTTACCCTTCCAGAGGAGTTCATCCGAAGAACATTGTCTGACGATAATGCACAGTGCTGTGATTCACTAAGATCTTGCGCTCGATATCCTGCATATGTCACTTCCCCGCTCAGGTCCAACAGAGTTCACCTTCTTCTTTCTGTGTTTGATCTTGCGACACAATTTAAAAGGTAAATCCCACGCTCAGTCCGAATCAGTCGGATCATCTGATGGCCCAGCCCCCCCCCCCCCATTTCTGTCACATGAAAGCCAGCGCTGCTGCGCCAAGATCCCATCACGTGCGACACAATCCCCAGTGAAATACCTATCACAGCCATGCAATCCCCGAAAGCGTCTGAAAATCCAGCAAAAGTGTGTCCGCACACCCTCAGTAAATAAGCCCCTATGTGTACTATGTCTGCACTGTTACATCACTTTGGGCATTATCTGTGCTTTGTGACATCACTATGTGTATTATCTCTGAACTGTGACATCACTGTGTGTATTATCCCTGTACTGTGACATCACTGTGTGTATTATCCCTGTACTGTGACATCACTGTGTGAATTATCCTTGTACTGTGACATCACTGCGTGTATTATCCCTGTACTGTGACATCACTGTGTGTATAATACCTGTACTGTAACATCACTGTGTGTATTATCCCTGTACTTTTATATAAATAGATACAGACATAATTATCTGAATTATTGCTCACCTAAACTAACTACACACAAGCAGTTCTCTCCAATACAAGCAGCATGCTGTGCAGACTTTGGCCACCGGGTGGCAGCATTCTATCAGTTTTCATAGATGATGACATATACATTCATATATATCAGAGATCAGTCTACTAGAAACTTTCTATATAATGGAACATGGTATATTTCATAGTAACTCATTTGTACAGAGAAATGATTCCATAATTCCACATATTCTCTTATCTGAAGAAGATGGTTCTGTCCTGACAATCCCTTCATCATGTGCACAGGAGAAAAATCTACATAAAAGCCTGAATTCACAGTGTCTCAGCAGCGCCCCAAATACTTTGTTTTATCACACAGTGATGTCACAGGACAGGGATAATGCAAACAGTGATGTCACAGTACAGAGATAATACATACAGTGATGTCACATTGCAGGGATAATACATACAGTGATGTCACATTGCAGGGATAATGCACACAGTGATGTCACAGTACAGGGATAATACATACAGTGATGTCACAGTGCAGGGATAATACATACAGTGATGTCACAGTGCAGGGATAATACACACAGTGATGTCACAGTGCAGGGATAATACACACAGTGATGTCACAGTACAGGGATAATAAACACAGTGATGTCACAGTACAGGGATAATATACACAGTGATGTCACAGAACACGGATAATAAACACAGTGATGTCACAGTACAGGTATAATACACACAGTGATGTCACAGTACAGGGGTAATACACACAGTTATGTCATAGCACAGGGATAATACACACAGTGATGTCACAGTACAGGTATAATACACACAGTGATGTCACAGTACAGGGATAATATACACAGTGATGTCACAGTACAGGGATAGTACACACAGTGATGTCACAGTACAGGGATAATTTACACAGTGATGTCACAGTACAGGGGTAATACACACAGTTATGTCATAGCACAGGGATAATACACAGTGATGTCATAGCACAGGTATAATACACACAGTGATGTCACAGTACAGGGATAATACACAGTGATGTCACAGTACAGGGATAATATACACAGTGATGTCACAGTACAGGGATAGTACACACAGTGATGTCACAGTACAGGGATAATTTACACAGTGATGTCACAGTACAGAGATAATACACACAGTGATGTCACAGTACAGGGATAATAAACACAGTGATGTCACAGTACAGGGATAATAAATACAGTCATGTCACAGTACAGAGATAATACACACAGTGATGTCACAGTACAGGGATAGTACACACAGTGATGTCACAGTACAGAGATAATACACACAGTGATGTCACAGTACCACCCCGCAATACACAGCTTCACTATATTGGTGTGTATATTTTCTAGTTGCTTACATTTGGTGCCATGTTGTGCTCTGTGTGTATCTATTGTTGTGTTATTCCTTTGTTCTCTATTGTGTATAGCCGCATACTGTTTTCTAGGTGTCTGATGGGGCATCCCTGTGGTTATATGCGTCATATCATGGACCACTACCTGGTTTTTATACTATATATTTCTAACTTAAATATGTCTGTTTTTTGTGTATTTATATTTAATACATTTATATTTTTTAAATCATTTTTGAAAATCACAGCTATTTGATTAAAGGGGTTGTCCGAAAGTTCTGAAAAAAAAAACTAAAGGTGGCTGGAGGGGGCTGCTTAAAAAAATAACGATCTAATTACCTTCCGGCGCCCTCACTGGACTCAGCTTCCGCCCGGACCTGACAACCATCCGGCCTGCATACACAGTGGTGTGAGTAGGGACGGGGAAGCTGAGACCACCGGAGGGCGCCGGAAGGTAAGTAGATCTTTATTTTTCTAAGCAGTCCCCTCCGACCACCTTCATTTTTTTTTTCATAAATCTCGGACAACCCCTTTAAGGAAAGTGTGAACCAGACCTTACAGGACCCTACCACAGCCTAAGGGCTCATTCACATGGCCGTACTGTGGGCAGTGATTTGCGAACAGATCATGGCTCCCATAGACTCCCAACGTTCCAAAGTATAAATTTGGCAGATATGCGGCACAGCTGCTCTTCAGTCTAAGGAGGGAGGAATGGAGAAGAGCGTTCACCCTTTCCACCTCTCCCTCCCCCGCCTGAGCTCACCCGCTATCCGGTCCGGGCAAGCACAGGGCCGTGGGAATGAGGCCTAACATGGTCTATAGTTTTGTATGGTCAAAACTGCAGGTAGTTGGAGACACATCAAGTTTCTGAGGTAAAACTGGTCTAGTTGCCCATGGAAACCAATCAGAGCTCAGCTTTAATTTTATAAACATCTGTGGAAAAATAAAGCTAAGCTCTTATTGGTTGCAATAGACAACTAGACCAGTTCTCTAAGAGACTTGTGATAAATCTCCCCCATGGGATCCATTGAAGGTTCGTAGTTTTTACTGACCAAGGATGGACTTCTGGGGTTTGTGTGCTTACACAATATAATCTTGTAATAATTATAATAATAATTCCTTTATTTATATGGCGCACACAGATTATGCAGCGCTGCACAGAGCCTTCCAAATCAGTCCCTGTCCCCATGGGGTTCACAATCTAATCAGCCTACCAGTATGTTTTGGAGTGTGGGAGGAAACCGGAGGACCCGGAGGAAACCCACGCAAATTATGTAAATGTTGGAGCCAAAGGAGGGGATGGGAGGTCCTCATAGCGTATCCAATGGGATATCTATGTCATTGTACATATGGTGTAGGTATGTAGTGAACATACCTACCTGTGGCATGCTGGGAGTAGTAGTCATGGAGATGCTACAATAGAACGACAGTCTCATCTTTCTACCGTTTCCGTGATATCTATTAAATTGCATCCCGGAGAAGTCTTTTCATTGGGAAAAAAAAAAAAATAGAAAGTGTATTAGCGGCAAGTAGTTTAGTATGAAGCGGGACGGCGGTGCGGGCAGACGTCGCCTCATACACACAATTTCATTTCAAATAACAGCAAAATAAATCTCCGAGCATTGTTTCAATTTGCATACGTTAACAGGCTGGGCTTTAATAGCACATTTTGCTTTTTTATAGCTGAATTTGGCTTTCTTTTATTCCCCCGGGCTTCTTTACTCATAAGGTGCTTGATAAGTAAAAAGCTATTATTATTTTTATAATATACTGCTGTCACGAGTGATTTAACTCCGCGCAGAGACATAAACATTCCCATTAAACATGTTGTTTTGTGACGGGGAGGATTGGATAATTCCTTCTGGCTGTGACTTGTTATAAGTACAAAGAGCCGGGACTGTGCTCGCTGGTCCTAGGAGCCCATATTAAAGGCGCCTTACCCTCCGCCTATGTGGCTGTAATACACCCGTATTATTCCGGCCTGATCCGATACACCGGTCAGATGACCCCAACATAAGCATCTCTATAATGATAGTGTTCTACTACAGAGCCTAAATGTATGGATGTGTTATGGCCTTGAAGCTTAGTGTCACCAAAAACAGAACACATACAGTTCTACACTCATACACACATTTATGCATTCATATATACATACATACACACATATATGTATACACACACTTGTACACATAAAAACACATCAAATACACACACACACCAGATATGAGCATATATACAGTAATAACCCATATACACACATACAGTATACACACACATATACAGAATATACACAACACATCTAGGCATCCATACACACATGCATATACTCATTGTCAGGCAGTCTTCTTATCATGACTTCGTACAGCCCAGTAGCTGCTGAGCACATAGGGGGGGAAGTAGTTGGTAGGAAGCAGAGATGGGACATTCACAGTCCTGGTGTCCCCTCCCTGACATTTCTCATCTGAGATGCCGGCTCAGCTGTCTACTGTGGAAGATGTGCATGGTTATATTATGCTGTAGCATGTGTAGCATAATATGTATATAACACTATATATATATATAACATGCTGCCTGCAGATAGGACACTATATACAATCTGCTCAGCTCCTGCTGCTCTATAACATGCTGCCTGCAGATAGGACACTATATACAATCTGCTCTGCTCCTCTATAACATGCTGCCTGCAGATATGACACTATATACAATCTGCTGAGCTCCTCCTGCTCTATAACATGCTGCCTGCAGATTGAACATAGTGTCCTATCTGCAGCGTCACCTTTCCTATACTGTAAATATGTTGCCTGTAGTTAGGACACTCTAAACTCTGAGCTCCTCCTGCTCTATAACATGCTGCCTGCGGATAGGACACTATGTACAAGCTCCTCCAGCTCTATAACATGCTGCCTGCAGATAGGACACTATGTACAATCGGCTCAGCTCCTCCTGCTCTATAACATGCTGCCTGCAGATAGGACACTATGTATAATCTGCTCAGCTCCTCCTGCTCTATAACATGCTGCCTGCAGATAGGACACTATGTACATTCATCTATGTTCCTTGTGCTCCATAACATGCAGATAGGACCCTAGGTATAATCTGTTCTAGGTTATATCATTTATACATGCATATAACATCTATACTCACACACATATACAGCAAGTTACACACGTATTTAAAACACTGTCGATTTTGCAAGTTTTCCCACCTACACAAAGATGTGTAATTTTTATTGCGACAACCCCAAAAAAAATCCAGAAAATCACATTGTATGATTTTTAAATAATTAGCATTTGAATGAATGAAATCAGTATTACAGTATATATAGTAGAAAAACATTACTTAATATTTGGCGCAAAAACATTTGTTTCCCATCATTGTTGACCAAGTCTGAAGGATCTGTAGTAGTGATTTTGGCCCAGTACTCAACGCAGATCTTTCAGGTTTTGGGGCTTTTGCTGAGCAAAATTGAGTTTCAGATCCCTCCAAAGTTTTTGAATTGGGTTCGGATCTGGATACAAGGCCATTCCAGGACCTTGAAATGCTCCTTAGATGCCCTGGCTGTGTGTTTTGACCCAGTTATGCTCCAACTTCTGCTACATGGCCCCATCCACCCTCCCTTCAATACTCTTTGCAAAAGAACAACACCTCCAATGTATATTTCCACCTCCAAACTTTTTGCTTGGGACATTGTCCCCCTGCCCCCCCATCACCCCCCCCCCCCCCCCCCCCACTTGATTGAATTATCCCTGAAAATGAAGCTGGTCCATATAGCAAAATATGCAAAAATTATTAGTGTCAGAATATAGTGAAAAATACTTTTTTTTTTTTTTTTTTTTTATAACCTATATAAATTTTGTATCTCCATGATTGTGACAACCATGAGCACAGTGAAATCCGTGAATCCAGAGCCCGTGAGAAAATGGTGCAAATGTTTTTAACATCAATTCCATGGACTTCAATTTTTCCTGCTTCCCAGTACATGGAATAATAAAAAAAAAAGTTGTGGGTTTTTTTTTTTTTGAAAGTTAGGAGAAAAAAAAATGGAAACACCAGAAACAAACAAAAGAAGGTTTGTATAGTTAAGGGGTTAAACAAAGTTTCTATATCCCGGAAGAATACTTTAATAGAGTAACTAGTACTCTCCCTAATGTTACTCTTTGGCATCTCCGTCCTTTCTCCATGGCCTGTGCATATAGATGTGGCCACTAGGTGGTGTCAGAAGATCAAAGGAAGTATAAAAATGATAGTTTATTGTAATAAACAGAAAATCAGGTTTGATTTAAGGTGTTGAATGTTATCAAAGAGTTTGTATGTTCTCTGTGTTTGCGTGGGTTTCCTCCGGGTCCTCCGGTTTCCTCCCACACTCCAAAACATACTGTTAGGGTAAATTCACATGGCCGTCTGCGGGGACGTATATGCGGCCACATGTACGTCCCCATAGACTGCAAAAGCGGCACGGCGGGGATACAAGTGTGGCACCGATCTGGGCGGCCGTGCACTGCTGTTTTCTATGGAGGGAGGAGGGGCCACCTCCTCCTCCTCAGCACACCGCGTGTGAATGAGCTCTTAGGTTGTTTAGATTGTGAGTCCCATTGGGGACAGGGACTGATTTGGCAAAGCTCTGTGCAGCTCTGCGTAATCTGTGTGCGCTATATAAATGAATTAATCCCATTAGGCGTCTTTCACATGAATGTGTACTATGCCCGGGACAGGATCCAGGCATAGCACATGTTCTTCTGGAGAGGCGGAAGGAGGATAGGGACGCCTGGTGCCGGCCGTACTAGTAAGAGTAAGCTCTTTTTCCCGGTGACGGTACCATTCTGCGGCAGACGCCATAGGAGTCTATAGGGCCGGAAATACATCCCCACAACGTTCGTGTGGAAGGGACTTTACGCATGATACTGACTGTGGTGATCTACTTATATTTGTTATCCATGGCCTCCTTATATGCAAATAAGCATTACAGTGCACTCTTGGCTTGAATCGTTTCACAGTAGGAGCGAGGCATTGTTACCACATATACTGTGGGCACAAAAGTATTCAGACCCCTTTAAATTTTTTCACTTTGTTTCATTGCAGGCAATTGGTAAGATCTTTTTTCACTCGTTAATGTACACTCTGCATCCAAAACCAGAAATGTAGATATTTTTGCTAATTAATTAAACAAGAAAAACTGAAACAACAGTCATAAGTATTCAGATCCTTTGACGTGACACTCATTATTTAAAAACCTGTCACCAGAATTTTACCCTGACTAACAAAGCCTGCTGATAAAGGGTTACAAGTCCTCCCCATATAACCAAAAATTAGCTGCCAGTGGGGCTCTGTACCTTAATTGGACGTTTTTCTGATATGCAAATTAGTTTTCCTGACTCATGTCTGCTGGCTCTGACTCTTCTCTCTCCTGGCCTGCCATAAAACCAGCCCTTTAATTTTTGAAGGCCAGCTCTGTCTTGTGTTACATTCATGTCATGTGACCAGAGTGACATAATTTCAGGTCCTTTACCCTAACATTAGCAAACTGTACTGTACTGTATGTATGATCACATGAAATCACAGCAGCCTCCATGGAGGATAGGGAGGCGTAGAAGTCCATGCAGGCTCCTGTGATTTCATGTCATCAGAAACATACATGGGGTACATTTTGCAAATGTAAAGGGTACAAGACCTTTGATGACATCGCCTTGGTCACATGATATGAACTGCTGAATAGTAAGGAGGCATGGGGAGAAGTAGATGTGAGCGGCTGGCCGAGCAAGACACGCCTCCTCCAATTCCAGGTATTACAAAATAAAATAGATTTATGCGGATGTGAAAGAAACAATTTTTAGCTAAAAGAACGGTGTAGAGCCCCTACAGGGCTCTATAGGAACTGTTCACTGGATGTATATATGCAAAAGTGGTGACAGGTTCCCTATAACTCACATGCTGTCCATTTCCTTCTGATCTTCCTTGAGATGGTTCTACTCCTTCATTGGAGTCCAGCTGTGTTTAATTAAACTTATAGGACTTGATTTGAAAAGACAGACCTCACAGCTCATAGTGCATGTCAGAGCACATGAGAATCATAAGGCCTAAGGAACTGCCCAAGGAGCTTAGAGACAGAATTGTGGCAAGGCACCGATCTGTCCAAGGCTACAAAAGGATTTCTGCAGCACTTAAGGTTCATAAGAGCACAAAGGAGGAGGCCATAGATAACACATATAAGAATATTACCACAGTCACCGTGCCTGGGTCTATGAGCAAGTGTCCCTGGTTTATTATGATGGATTTTGATGGTAGGTATACTTTAAATAAAAGACATTGTATTCCTTCATCTGGATGTCATGCGACTTCTAGGGTTTCCTACAACTTACACAATCCAGATAATGAAGGTCACCTTTAGGTACAAAACTAACCACACTCTAAGATAAAAACATAAATATTTTATTGCACATAAAAAACAAAACAGAGGAGCTTATTGCTATTCGTAAAAATGTCACACAATTGTTGAAATGTCACCCGTATCTGAAGCAACAGAGGAAGAGTCGTATGCGGCTCACACGTGCGCGGCTGACAATGGCTTTTGGCACGGCTGGTATCAACATTGGCAATAATACATATTCGCTTTTTTTTTAATTTTCTAGGCACATCAATCCTGGATTACATATCTCCTGGAAAAAGGAACCCGCGTCTCTAAAAACAGAAATGGAAGGCGCAATTAAAGGCAAAGAACAAGTCCCCGGTTTTATTTTTTGCCCCCGGTAATGGGTGCACATTGTTCGATGCCAGTTTAACATTTCCCTGATATTCTCTTGTTCTTTTCAGTTTCCAAAATAAGAGAGCCAAGAGCCGGTTAGTTGCCAGATCCCAATGGGGTTTGGCTTCTTACACTAGTCTTTCCTTCCACCCGCTCCATCCTGCTGAAATGGAATCGTGCAGCTGCTTGTGTGATTGTCGGGAAAATTTAAAAAATAAACCCCACACCCACAGGCTAAAAATTCTCTATCACCCAGTCAGATGCTGTCAGCTACTTGGCAAGAGATGTGGATGCTGGATTTATTTAGCGCAAAAGCAACGGGAAAGGTGAGCTCTTCTTTTATCTGAGGAGCAGCAGGGTTCCTCCACGTTGTGGCTACATAGTCTCAAGTACATGGGGCGCACATAAGGTGAGCACGCGCCACAAGTGGGAATACATAGGTATGGCATCTACCCCCCTGAGTCTCCCATCACTTGTCACTCCATATCATTGTCAATACACAGCGGTGACTGCAAAAATAGACAATTATTTAAAAAGAAAAAAAAAAAGGAAAAAAGTGCAGAATTTTGTCTAAATTTCTTTCACGCTGTGCCTACATGACACCTACAAATCCAGTGTGGTCTATTCATACGCTCAGCGTGTCGAGCATTCACTCCTCCTCGTACAGTCCAGTGTTCATTCATTCCCGCACAAGGCATCGGTGGTTTCTATGGCGCAGGGGGGGGGGGGCAGTGCCCTCAGGTATAGGTGACCGTGTATCAGTTCATAGTGGTTTCTCTATGTCACCTTCACAGTGGAGGCCCCGTGTATGGACTCCATGATGGCGGCAAAGCGATTGCACAGGTCGTACGGAGAGTGAGGTCGGATCTTTGGTGGCTCCTTTAGCACAATGACGTCGCTGGAACAGTCCAAAAGCCGTGGGAGGAACTGCCCGAGCTTCTGCTGTAGGTTCTCTGTCACATGAGAGAGAAGTTATACTCATTAATAATCCAGAGGATTTCACAGAGCAAAAGCAGGTAAAAAGTTTGACAAAACAATCAACAAGAAGAAATTCCCTTAGCAAGGATACCACTGCTCTGGTTCAGACACTGCTTGGGTCCCCCCCTGACCCGCCAGAGGTGCTAAAGGGATGCTAGTATAGAAAGCGATTGGCTGAGAGGTCATTACCATTGTTGGGGGGGGGGGGGGGGTCAGATAGTAGAGAATAGCTGGGACTAAGTCGCAGTTATAATAGGAGCAGCAAGGGAAAAGTCTGACTTAGCATTTGCACTTGGTTTAAAAAATAAAAAAATAAAAAAAATTCAAGCCTGATAAAGCAGGGGCTCTTACTCATATTTCCAGGGAGCATGACTGGTAATCTTCTTATGTTATCCATTACCTCCCTCCTAAAAATCAACTTTTAAAACCATGCTAAATGAGCCCGAGCGTCTACCGTAGCTCATCTCACCATCCCCCCTTCTCCCTCAGCACTGAGCAGGAAGTGTTTATTGCACAAGTGCTGAAGGAGTGGGTGGGATGTGCAAGTCTGTTAAGTTAACTATCAAAATTTTAACAGTTTATTATAACAAATATAAGAAGAAGATTATAAGCATAAAAGGACCCTCTATGGTGCCCCCAGGAGACTACAATAACGATGGGGTACGGTGAGCTGTCGTTCGTTTCCACAAGGCTTGGATCACACTTCGTTGTGGAAATGTCTAGCATGTACGATGGCTCACGCCCAACGTGTCCATGGACATCTATTGTCAGGCAGAGGCTGAAATAGTCTCCCATCAGCCTCTATCTGCTCAGTACATCTCGGCACAGAGGTTGGGACTGTGAAGACTACACTGCTGGCTGCTGTAAGCAGAGATATCTGTTTATCGGAGGCCATAATCGCCTATGTGTGATGCCGTCCATTATTATCCGAGAACTTGGGTGTGTAAAAGTGACGTACCGTCAGTGTATCCAAACTGCAGACAAAAAGACATCAGCAGAATCTAAATCACTGCCTGATGTGGATGTTTGATCCTCCTCCTGCTGCACTGTATGCTTACACGGTGCGGCACTACACAGCCTTCCTCTGGAACGTTAGGTCCGGAGTCCTCCTGACGTATGTGATGGAACGTGACCAAAGCCTTAATTTACTGGTCAAAAAAAAGTCTTTGCGTGAAGGATTTTTTTCAGTCTCGGATTTTAAACCGAATCTTTGTAGTACCGTGGCTAGCCAAGTCAGTCAGTGCCAATGCTGCTGCGATCACAGGACTGCCTGGGCTTAGTGGTCCAGTGGGTGGTTCTTACTAGATGACCATGATCAAGTCAGCATGACAAAACGCGTAGGTCTGATGTGTGCCATTCCTTTATTGCTACACAATGGATTTTAAAATTGAAAAATAAAGAAACCACTGATTTTATCGGCATCCCCCGTAAGAGGTGCTGGATTAGTTCTTGGATCTTTCGTTTCTTACTAGATAACCGACCACCATCTTTGTGTAGCATGGTCACTGAGCCGGACATCCCTGGACTCCAGAGCCAGGTAGAATTTAACCTAAATAATACATTTTACAGGAACATTTCTGACAAAATCTGCTCAGCTTTTCCTGCTCTAAATCTTTGCAGGCTACTGATTGGTTCCCTTTAAAGGTCACAGCCTAAAAGTCTGAAAAATGACAAATTTAAGGCCCCGTTCACATCTCTGTTGAGTTATTTGGAGCCAAAACCTGGAGTGGTGGAACATACAGGACAGGTGCAAGTCTTTCCAGTGACTACACGTAGACCAGGTACAATGGGAAAACTTGTACCTGTTCTGTGGGTTCCATCACTCCTGGATTTGGCTCGAAATGACTGAAGACGTAAAAGAGATGTGAACGGAGCCCAATATGGATTGATGATCTTCTACACCCTGCACAGTCATTGTATAGAGGCCAGGCGGTCATGTCATTGTTGGCTATATACATGGCCATTCCTCCTCAATGGTCACACTCTGGGTCATCCAGCAGCATCTCCACCAGTCACTGTTCACAAAGACCGGACTGAAGGAATGACCACTGTCGTCAATGTTCGTGGTCCACCAGACAAGCTATTTTTGTGATACATTTTGTTCCATACACGACAAACGTCTACTTAAAAGATGAAAAAAAAGTGACTTTGTTCAGGCGGCGCCTATAAACGTGCGGCGGAGCCTGGGTGTACTGTGCAGGGGTGCTGCGAATGTGCCTGGCATAGTACAACAATAAAATAATACATATGAATTCTTCACTGTCTAATAAGTACTGCTCAGTGCTAATTTGTATCCTACCCAGCGTGCCTGAGACTCTTATGTCTGGAATTCATTGCCGGCAGAGACAGATTTCTGACAGCCCATTAATCTCGCTTCGCGCGGGCTTGGAGGGACAATGTGTATTCTAATGTGCCATAAACTGAAATCGTTATGCTTTAATCTTCCTTAGGAAGAGAGGAGTGGGGGCCGTCAGTCAATAAATATGCAGGGATGTTAAAAGTGACACGGGTTATTACTGCGTCAACCGCTCGTGCCGCTTCAAAAAGGGGGCGATGGCGGAGGGGGGAATGAAGCCGCGTGAAAGTCAAATAAGCAAAAGGTCAAAGTTTTGTCTCCGCTCGCTTGATATTTGTGTGCCGGGAATTATAGATCGTATAGGAGGAGACCTTCTATTACCAGGTAATCTCCGGCTGACCGTCCCTTCAAGACGAAGGTGTAAGATATGAGGGTGACATTCAGCAAGGAAATCACACTGACCAGTCATTTATTATGGGGAAAGTCTGTCCTGAGGCCTCTGTCAGAGACTCGCGCTGCTACCGTAATTTACTGTCCGCGTTACTTCTGCAAAACTAATCCCATCCCGAGTTGAATGATCTAAACTAGCAGAATCATAGGCGGCGTCTATAAAGCTCCACGCTCAAGTCCAGTAGGTCCATGGCAGGAACAGGTTTAGGGTCCCATTTATCCAAAAACAAGGCAAACCTAGAAAATAAGCTAGATTTAGAGTTAAAAATATAAGCCCTAGTTACATTGACTATATCCACGGAGGAGGAGGGAGCTGCAGGGAAGATGGAGCTGGCACTTGCAATGGCTACAAGCAACTAGATGGACAAGAGGGGCTCATATGTGTAAGTGCCATTGCCAGACATGAGAAATTGGTCCAATGATAGAGGCATTAGAGTCACAAGAATATCACAAAGGAAATCAGGGTTTGGAGAGCTATGACAATGTTCCAGGAAATGAAGATCTGATTAAATTTCTAAAAAAAAAATTTTTTTCATGGCAAATAAATAATCACATCACTGAAAATATGCCCTTACCCACTTTTGGGAGAAAAAAAGTACAAATTTTCATAGAACGGTATCTCCCTGCATTACATACAGGGTACACACACGCACGGAGGCAGAAATTCTTACAATGCGGACACAACAGCATAAATGGTTGTAACATAACACAACAAATAAGCAGTAAGTCCCATTAGAGGATGATGTACACCCCGGCCCGCCATCATCTGAATGACGGATCGTCTCCCCATCCTCACATGCTGCTTCCTGGATCAGTCAGACAGAACCTTAAATGACCTTAGGCACTGAGGGAATACTGATGAGTATGCGGTGACAACGTATGAAGAGGTTCTGCTTACAAGTATGAGTGTTCAGAGCGACAGGGAGAGAGACCTGAAGGAAAATAAGCTGAAACCGGGCGAGCGGGGAGGGCGATTGTGTGCAGTGTATGTCTGATCTTTACCGATGCAGTATAAAGGTACAGATTCCCCCTATAACACTTGCGCTCAGCCTGGTAAGGTGTGCATGTGCAAGGCCTGTTGCCCTCGAGCAAGTCTGATGTGTCCAATTTGTAATCAAACGTGCGTCGTGTGCTTACTGGAACATCCAGCCCAAAAGCTCAGAAACCAGAACTGAACTCACCAAGTCGGTTCAGTTCAGTTTTCTGAGCGTTCAGCACTTGATGTGCATTGGACGCATCAAACTCGCTTGAGCGCAATGGGTCCTATCAGAGTGGCACCTTTATAAACCAGAGACAAGGCTGCCCCATAACAACGCTGTCATTGTCAGAGGATGACCATCAACATACAAGAGGACTAAAGACTCACCATCTATATCCTGGCCGAGGTATGAGCACCAGCGACTCCGCATCTCCTCGATAGCAGCCAGGTCCTCCTCCGAGATCTTATTGTTGAAGATGAGATGCATACAGGGGATGATCAAGTCATTCATTATGCAGATTCCTTCAGAGATCTGCTCCTCTACGCGACTCTCAAACATCCTGGCAGCCGCATCATTGAGGTCCTTCAGGCGGACAACAAGGGCAAAACTTTCAAACTAAAGATAACAAAATCCACTTCCCTGCCTTTGGCCTTCTGTAACAATGATCCTGACTTGTCTAGGAAACGGGATCTTATAGGTTGGACTTAATGGACTTGCGTCTCTTTCCAACCTTATCAACTATGGAGCTGGGGAGAGGGACTGATACGTTGGATGACAATCCTTATACAACGCCGAGGAACATGTTGGTGCTATAGAAGCAATGTAAATAAAGGAGTTTTCCCGCTTGAAATAAAAAGTTTTGGGAACGAGAGATGGCTAGCCTGTCACTATGCAATCCTCAACAAAAGGAACCTAGAAACTTTGCTCCGATAGGAAATATTTCAAATGAAGACTTGAAGATCTTGTGATTTGTTAGAATTTCTATATAGACCCAAAGTCTACTACATGTATAAACATCACGTTGTATGCAATTTTATAACACGGGGAGGACTTCTGTCCATTATCTAAGCATTATACGGAACCACAAAGTCTAAAGATAGAAGTGTCCCAAATATCAGCTCCCTTAGGCTAAATTCACACTGCCGTGAGCCCGTCGCACCATAGTACGGCGGGCACACGGCAGTGCGGGGAGAGGAGGAGGAGGTGAGCGCAGCTCACCCCCGCCCCTCTCCATAGAAAGTAATGGCGCACGGCGCTGTAATGCGGGGAAAGATAGGACATGTCCTATCTTTCCCCGGGCTACGGAGCGGTACGGTGCCGCACGTGTGCTGCACTGTACCACTCCCGTACAGGGCCGTGAGCCCGTAGAAGTGTATGGGGGACGTATATCTGCCGCATATACGTCGGCCGTATATACGTCCCCCATACTGTAGTGTGAATGTAGCCTTAATCTGGCATCTGATTATAAGGGGAGGAGGGGAGGGGGCTCAAAAATTACATTGTTAAAAATGTTGTGTAATTTTGCATATAAAATATCAATAGTATTTCAGTAGAACATTATTTCTTGATCGGTTACAGAAAATGGGCCGACAATCTGAAAGTGCATCAGATGAGACACTATAAATATGGCAATCCAGTCTGCAGACAGCATATAGCAGAGCAGGAGACACAGAGCATATCAGTATGTCATTTCATGGGATACAACCCAAACCTCCTCCTGGAGTCCAGAGAGTGGGGCTACTCAATGAATGACAGTCAGGACACTATGTACAATCTCATCAGTCCCTACTGTTCTATAACGTGCTGCCTTTAGATAGGACACTTTGGTTAATCTGCTCAGCTGCTCCTGCTCTATAACATCCATCCTGAATACGGGACACTATGCTCTACTCAGTTTCTCCTGCTGTATACCATGCTGACAGCACATAAACACTAAGCTTAACCTGATCAGCTCCTCCTGCTCTATAACACTCTACCTGCAAATCGGACACCTTTAGACTTAAATATGAGACAAATGTTAAACTTTTGCTCTATAACATGACTGTCTGCAGATTTCACAGCATTTTCAATGTCAGCAGTTCCCTTTAAGAACCTTAACCGTGTCTTAAAATGTTCATTTCCACAGGGACACCCACCAGGAGGCACTTCCGTCTGTACAGCTCCAGCAGCTTTTCTTCCACCCCACGGTTAGCTCCTATGCTCAGGAGGGCGCTATTGCTTTGATAGGCATACACCAGGTAGGTGAGGGCTTCCTGGTATCTGACAAGAATCAGAGATTGTTAACTGCGGCTCAAAATGTGACCTGAAGCTTTTAATAAAAAGGTTATAATGGTGCTACTATGTGCGGTCCTAGAACCAAAACTCTAAAGCATTAAAAATTTGCAAAAATGTAATTTAGTATCTGATCACCTTAAAGTGAACCTGTCACATGGAGTGCGATTTTTTTTTTTAGCTGGTGACAGGTTTCATTAGCCTATGCAGATTTTGAAAACTATGTCAGCATTACATTATCTGGCTCCCTGCCAGCAGCTTTTGGTGGGTCCCCTGTGTTTGCCTGTTGTCTATGCCTTCTCTGCGCCATCCAGCTCCATCCCCACTTTTTGTCATGTGCATTAAACAGGCAGAGGAGGGGTATGGTGTGGAGAAGAGGAAGAATGTAAGAGACAGAGGCTGCAGCTGCTCCTCCCCTGGGACTCACCACGTGCTTCTGGCAGGGAGCAAGGTAATGTAAAATAAAACTTACATACAAGTACTGAAATGATTCAGAATGCTGACAAAGACATTTTTTTTTTTTAAATCAGCATAGCATAGGCTATTGGAACCTGTAACCAGCTAAAAATTACATTCCTGGTGACAGGTTCCGTTTAACCATTTGCAAATGAAGAGGAGTGTGGACCCCATTGAGTCATGGCTCTGGGGGCCAAACTGCAGATCTGTCCTAGTACTTGTTTTGTACAATATAAACATTCTGTATCAATTCCTTACGGTTTTCTGGACCTCTGCTTGCCGTCACTCTGTAGAAAGCTTCGTTGTTTACTTCCAGTGGACAAAAAATCTAAGCATGTCACACAGGTGCATGGCTTGCTATATCACAGGGTAATCAGAGCTGTGTGTTATAACGAGCCATGCACCTGTGTGACCATGGGCAGACTTCTGTTCACTGGAAGTAAACATAGAATCTTTCTACAGAGTGACAGCAAGCAGAGATCTAGAAAACGGTAAGGAATTGATACAGAACGCATATTGGTAAATTGCATAACTTTTTTAAATAACACAAACAATAACATTCATTTGCTGAAATGGGAATACACCTTTAAGTGTGTCTGACTGCAAAGGCCACATGAAAAGAAGAGGTCACTTACTTTCCATTCTGGTAGAGCTCCAGCCCTGTCAGAAGGTAAACAGACACCTTACGAAACTGACTGTAATCCTCGTGCCACTTCTGGGGAAGGGAAAAAAATAAAATCACAGGTTTATTTTAGATATTGTGTAAAAGCTTTGGAAGTTGTGAGGGTTTGTGGATCTTGTCCGATCTTACCATCAAATATAATGACAAGAATTTTACCGACATTGACAAGTTACGATTACGAAAAGTCACAAGAGGGATACATGACGTACATGAGCCGGTATGTGTGAGCGATACACAGCATCATGGAATATTTATCACATGGACTTCTACTTCCTCTAACCTGATATTCCTTCATGTCCATGTCATTTGGCCCGATCTCTTTCAGTTTTGCTCGCGCCACCTTCATAATACTTATCGATCTGGAAAAAAACAAAAAAAAACAAAACTAAACTAAAAGCTACAAATATATATCCCTGCACATACTCACAGGTGCACTTGAATTGAAACTCTGAAGGTAGATGTACATAGTCTAAACTCCTCCCAGATGAGCTTGAATTGCGCTTAATAAATCCAATCATAGAACAATGTGTGAACACAGCCTCATAAGGCCTTCTCTGTTCCTCCCATACCTCTGCTACTGTATGCATCCCCCATACCCAGTAACATTGCAGCTAATAAACTACCAACCTCTACCCTCACCATTCATCTGAAGGGGCAGGGAACCCTCTCTGACTGTACCAGTCTTACAACCGGCAATGGGTGCACGGCGCCATAAGGGAACGGTACGGTGCAGCACATGTGCGTCATCGTACCGTTCCTTAGTCGGGAGAAAGATGGGACACGTCCTATCTTTCCCCAGAATCCGACGCCGAGCCCCATGTTTATCTATGGAGAGGGGCGTGCGTGAGCGGCGCTCATCCCCTCCTCCTCTCGCCGCCGATGTATGCCCACCGTGCTACGGTACAGCAGCCATACATTTGTGTGAATTTAGCCTAAGGATGTGACATACCAAAAGACACCAGATATCCCTAAACCGGCTTATAGCAGCCTTTTACAGACAGAAGAGGAAAGTTTTCTAGGGCAAGTACAATACGTCTGGAATAATCCTGGGTAAACATCGATATTTGTGTTGGTAGTATGCAGACCCCTTGTTCCTCACCGTTCATCGTAGCTGAGATTTTTATCAGCAAACTGCTCCAGTAGTGTTCGTTCTATTACACGTTCGGGGGCTCTGTTCTGGAAGAAGTAGATCAAGACGTGCTGCAGGCGCGGGTCATTGGACGGAGATGGCTGCTCCTTGGAAAGTTGGTAGAGTCGGGAGTACTCCTCGCGGAATGCCTACCGAGAAGACAACACGTTCATGATAAGAAGTACAAGGAGGGAAAGTCCCAAGTACCAAGTCCTCCATAACACACTGAAACTATACATGTACAGTACGTATGAATAGTTACTATTGCTTAGTTTAGATGCAACATAAACTAGCGTAGAACAACCCGGGAGCCAAGTTTATGACTATCCAAGGGATAAAAAAAAAAAAAAAGTTGACCACATTATAGCCACAGTAGGTTTTGTCACACGGTCTTCACAATGACATACCCTCCTCATACTGTTTCACATCCCGTTTTACAGAACCTAACCCAAAAAGCCATTTAGTACTTTAGGAAATGGTCCCATCTTCCGGCCTGGCAGAGGGTGTAATGGAGTGCTCAGTGTGTAGCATCTTACATTACAGCTCAACAATTTTCCCCACATTTAAAGGGATTGTCTTACGGATGCATTTGACACAGCAGAGACATTATGAAAGGGGCTTGCCCATTTAATGCCATTATATCTGTAGTTACTCCTCAATCTCATTGAAGACTGGTAGAAGCTGTAAATCTGAGTAAAAAGAAGGGTTGTAGGGGCAGTACACTGCAAGATGACAGTCATTACATAGGGGATCCTGTATTTGCACTCACCGATAAAACCATGATGAGCAGTAAAATAAATGAATAAACGATAAAGCTAAACAGTCTTTTCCCATCAAACTATAAGTAATGTTCACAGCCCCTCCTGCTCTATAACCTGCCATCTGCAGATAGGACATTATTCACATTCTGTTCAGCTCCTCCTGCTCTATAACATGCTGTCAGCATACACTCTGCACAATCGGCTCTAGAACATAACGGCCCAGATATATTAAAACTGGTGCTCTGTGCATTTGTTTTCTTTGCACTTGCCTTGTGTAAATTGCACCACATTGTTTAATTATATGCAAATGTGGACAAAAAACTTGTGCAGAAACAATAATATATCTGGGCCAATGCCTGCAGATAGGACACTACAGATGCATACAATCTGCTCAGCTCCTCCTGCTCTATAGCATGCTGCCTGCATATAGGACACTATGTACAATCTGCTCAGCTCCTCCTGCTCTATAGCATGCTGCCTGCATATAGGACACTGTACAATCTTCTCAGCTTATCCTGCTCTAAAAACTTGCTGGAGATAGGACACTATGTACAATCTGCTGAGCTCCTCCTGCTCTATAACATGCTGCCTGCAGATAGGACACTACATAAATGTACAATCTGCTCAGCTTCTCCTGCTGTGTAACATTCTGCCAACATGTTATACATCTGCATAGTTTGACAAGTTCCCTTTAAAAATCAGCCTTTTAAAGTTTTCCATTTGTTGAGTGCATTAATATATGCCAATAACTTAAATAACCCTGCGGGATGACAGCGGACGGTTGGGCCGTACAGCAGAACGTTTCATGTACAATATCAGTAAGTAACCAGCCTGTAATGTGTCAGTGGATTCCATCAATTCCCCGTTCCCCGCTGCCCACAAATGACGCATTAGCAGAAGACGTGCAGCAGGCAGCGCCTGATCCGAGGACGTGCACTTCAGTGTCTTTAGCTCCGAGGTGTAGCTACTTAATTACCGGGAGCCGGGAATGAATATGTCTGTTTGAAAACGGATTCAGAACCTCAAAGTGAAAGCTTCTTTGAAAAAAAAGCTACAGACATCATCTGCTACCTTTTCAGCGCTGAAAACCAATTTACGTCAAGCGCGGGATGATTCTGCATGGTACAGCCTAAAATTATCTTGTTGGAACCCAAGCCGCTCTCTGCATATGCATGTGGTGACAAAAATAGATGTTCCACAAGCTCCAAAACAAATTTGCATGTTTTTGCAGATGGAACAATAGTGGCGCTGACAGTGCTTTTCACAGAACAAGAGCAGCTAAAAATTCCAAGCAAATGTAATCGCTTAAAGGTGGCATGAAGCCCACACATGTGCCAGTCTACAAAACATAAAGGAGATGGAAAAAAAAAAAAAAACTTCTCCTGCCTGATATTTGGGCAGATTTTTGGCTCAGTAGGGCTCCAGGTACTGGACATGGGAAGCTGAAAACCATAAAACCAAACAAGGTGAAAATCCTTAAAGAGGACCTGTCACCCATAATTTCGTAAGTAAGCAGCTCCCAGCGTTTGAACAAACGCCGCAGTGTTAGAAGGATAGCGTTACCGTAAACCTCCGCTAACGCTACCTAACACTGCGGCGAGGTACAGCGGGGTACAGCGCTGCCTCTTCCCCGGGCCGCCCCCCCCCCCCCCACTCCATAGGCTGGCGGTGACTGCCGCGCCTCATGCGGCAGTCACCGCCCCTAACCCTGCCCCAACCCGTCCCCTCATGAATACGTCGGACAGCTTTGCAAGCGCTCCGACAATTACACTGTACTCCACTGCAGTGATAGATAACGTTACCAGAGGTTTCCAGTAACGCTATCCTTCTAACACTGCGGCATTTACTAGTGCCGATATTATGACAGGTCCTCTATAAAAATTAAAAATGCATATAAAAGGCACCACACAATGTACATAAAAATTTTGCCTTCTCTGTTCTAGTAAGTTCTGACCCTTTGTCTAGGTAGAAGTTACACATCCTACCATACAACATTCGATTTGGTAGGACCGGCCAACCTTCTACAGACTCTACCCTAAAATAAGGAGCAAAGCATCTGGGGTGATTTTGAATGTCCCCCCAGGAGAGGCATCTGGCAGTGACTTTCTTCCCTCACCCTATTCAAAACACACACACACACACACACACACGGCCAAGAGTCCAATAATCGTGTGTGAGGGAATCAGGAGAGATGGCCAATCCATCACATCTGGTTCAGGACCGGCTAAAAGGCGAAAGATCCCAGATAACCAAATAGGAAGATTATCTTTACATCTATTTTAGACACGTTGACTAAAACAAGATCTACTTCTGAAGTAAATTATAAAATTAGTTTTTTTAGGACTTTTCAGTACAGGAGAACCTACAGACGGGCCCCTCTGCCCCATGTGACCTCTGCTGAAGCTCTCAGGATGTTATTTTAGTCCCAGGCTGCAATGATCAGCTTTAAGGTGTCTAATGAAGTTATTGATAATCCTTGTTCCCATTACACCACAACATTTTGAAAATGCAATTGTCACTGGGCCAAAAAAAAAAAAAAATGTCTGGAGTTACAATTTTAAAATATACAGCTCCGAACCCATCTTGTATGTAACCCGGAGACTGACTGTAATCCATAGCATTTGATAACCTGCCTCCTCTCAGGTGTAAAGAGGACTGATCACGGCGAATTGGGACACAAACACCCTGCAGTTAAAGAAGTGGTCCATGTTTAAACAAGAATAAGAAAGACATTTAAAAAAAAAACTGGACAACCCCTTTGAGGGTGCTATGGGAAAAAAAAAAAAAAAAAAAACTAGGAACAAGGAACTTGACTTGCTAAAGGGAGATTTGGAACACTAAACTACCAATCCATAAGGACCTGTGGGTGGAACGACCTACACGTTTCGCGTATGCAAGCTTAATCAAAACGCGTAGGTCATTATCCTGAGATGCCGTGTCATGTATATCTATGCACACTGCCATGTAGTATGCTTTTATCAGAACACACTTAAGAAAGAAGTTATGGATAACGGTCTCCTGAAGCACTGGTAATTCTTTTAAAGTTTGTAGTCTTGCCCAGAGTCCGTGGGGTTTTTTTTGATCCGAGTGCTGGGGGGGAATCAACTGGACTTTGGACTTTTTTTTCTTACACTGGGTGTTTGCTACATAATGCATAAAACACCCACCGCTAACATCCGCAATTGGTGCAGGGACAGATTACGAGTGTTAATAAATTAAACGTCTCTCGAAAAAAGCCGTGTGACGTCACCAAAAGGTCGAAACACCACAGCCAGAAGTCTATGCGAAACTCCCAGGCATGACATTCAACACTATCTGTGACAGTGTGTCAGTGGTACACTATTATAGATCAGTAGGAAAATCCCCATATACTGCAGTAAAGTAGTATTGCAGTATATATTGGGATCACACAGACCCCCCCCTAGGGTTCCTGTACCCTAGAGAATCCAAAAATACAGAAAAAATTCCCAAAAGCTCAAATCACCCACCTTACCTTAGAATAAATATAAATAGTAACAAAATCAAAAGACAGGTCTTAAAATGCCAAAATATAAAAATGTTAATTTCCGGTGGTAAACTCTGTAGCAGAGTTGCCTCTGTTGACATCATTAAGATTTTAATAAAAAGTGACCAAACGGTTGTACATTCACCTGAAATAGTAGCAATATAAAAAAAAATTAAAAATAAAAAAAAAAACACCTTGATAAGTATGTAAAGTGAAGCCTCCGGTCTTTTACCTCATCAGCCAGCCATTCCGGTCCATAATATGGCTGCAGATGGAGTGTTCTGGGATCTCTAACTGTCCATGAACAATCACCTGGCAGGGAGATTATTCATGGACAGATAGAGATCACATGACCCTCCATCTGCGGCCATTTTATGGCCAGGAATGTCTGGCTGATGAGGTAAAAGACCGGAGGCTTCACTTTACATATCAATAAAGCAGAACAGGACTATAGATCGTATATTGGTAACTTACCTCATATCCTGCCCCCCACATTTACACACATTATTAAAAAGTTATGTAAAGCAGCAACACAAATTAAGGCAGGGTAATGGATAACCTTGTGATTTGACGAAGATATATATAGATAGATATCTATCTATATTATATATAGTGCGTGTAAACACATTACATGAGGTAAAGTGACCGACCTCTAAGTATTATTTCACTTACAATTGCTAGTTACACACGTCCCAGTAGAATACGGCGCTCGTAACTACAGCGAGGCGGGGGACACGTTATGGATTGTGTACATGACAACTATCCACGGACGTGTTGTATGGCAGGCAGAGAAAAGGATGTAGCTCACACTTCAAGGAACAATGCTCTACTTTTATCATAAGAAATATGGCCACGCAAGTGGTTGAAATAAAGCAAAAATTAATGCAAATCCCCCACAGAGGCCAAGATCGACCACCTCCCAATGTCATTCTCCATTAACTTAGGATTTTGGAGAGTCAATATATTCGGCTTGAGCAGTTTCTCTTTGTAATCCGCCCTCTCATTGTTCGGCTGGCACATCCACAATACGAATGGCCAAGTATGCAAATACTATGAGGGAAATGTCCCGCAGCAGCACAAACAAAATAATGGTGCTTACCACCGGGTACTGAAGCCAGCACCTTGTTCTACGCCATCACAATCTCAGCTCTGTGTGTGGACATCAGGTGCTTGTTTCATGTAGATCAAAACACCTAAAGCAACCAAGAACGTCCACACAACTTCACCTTACATCAGCTATTATAGGACTCCCATGTGAAGACTTAAAGCAACACTTAATCTTTGAAGTGAATTTTTTTTTTTTCAGGAATGAAAAGAGCATTGCAGAAAATTTTCTATTTAAGTAAAACAGTTTATTTGCCCTTTCTCCTGTAGCGAGCAGAGAATCTGAAGCGTTCCAAAAGCTCCATCCAGACCTATCTCAAGGCAGATAAGGGGACCAATTATTAACTTTTTCCTTACCTACATCTCATTTAACTTCAGCTCACTGAGGTGATGGGACTATACAAGGACTGTCTGTAAAGAGTTATGTCATTAGACACTTTTTCAGGTCCCTTTATCCCTCAGCTGTCAGTAGATACAAGATAGGAAGTTTATTGACACAAACTGTTTAAGAAGAAAGGCAGAGGGAAAGGAGGACCCACTTATCTACTTTCTTATAGAAATATTTCACCATTATTATCTGCACGATTGTTTTCTATAGGTTAGTCAAAGGTTTATACCTGCAGAAGTTTTCTTGTCAAAAAATAAATAAATAAATCACCGGACAAGTAAAACCAGAGAAGAGCTGTAGATCAGAGAAGAGCTGTCAGGTGGATTTGGGACTCCTCTGCTCTCACATTACGGGAAGTGGACAATATCCCGGCTTCATTAGCTGCAACACACAGGTGCTGAGAGCTCCGGACGGAAGTAAAGTAGAAATTAGTTTTTTTGTTTCATAATGTCCAAAAGGACCTGTGAATGGTTTAGTGTCCCAAATTGCGCTGACACTTTCCCTTTAAGTATATTTACATAATTAAGTCTCTGGAGGTGGTGCCAACTCTCCTGGTGCACCCGCTATTTATTAAGGGACATCTCCAACGACAGATAAATAGGGAAAGGCGGCACCATATAAAGTCGCTTTATACTAGGGTATAAAATAAGTACGTCTGAAAAGCTGCAAAAGTGCCCTACACAACAATGTAGGCCTGATAAATAGAAAATTAAATGTACCACACACATTACGGGGACTAACCATACCCACCTTATTTCTACAGGGTGTGCCCCAACTTCACTCAATGGCAAAAGTTTTTGTTGTCACAGGCGATTAGCCAGTGCTTACCAACCTCCCAACTGTTGGAACACATGCAATCTCTCCCAAGCCGAGGATGCACAAGTACAAGGGGGAGAATCAGGAGAGATGGCCATCGGCCATACAATACCAATCATCAATATATACACCCCTCAAGTTTCCTACAGCAAACACGTTCACTTTCCCTAGTTTTGATGAAGCCAATACAATACCGGTTAGTTTACACATTGATAAGTGCACGCATTAGTATTCACAGCAACAATGTATTCCCTGTCAAAAATCTTAGCTTCCACTGTTAGTACACTGCAAACCAGGGGATACCTTAACAAGCCCCGCTTCAGGTCCGTCACGATCAAAGACCTGGCGGGCTTGTAGTATGGCCAGGATGACGCCTTGCATGGCGGGGCTCAGCATCGTCTAGCACCGCAGACGGATAAAAGGGAACAAAAAAAACAAACAAAAGAAACAACACCACAAGACATCAGAAAATAGAGAGAAAAAAAGAACAGTTCCCTCAGTGTAACCACCCAAATCTGCAACTCATGTCAGGATTAACAATGCATTGTCTTCTCAGGCAACACTGCACCCAAGACAAGTATCATCATTACCCATTACAGAATGTATGTGCCAAGCAGCCGTGTGTTATAACGCTGACCCTACTGTGTGACAGATGAATGGAGTCTGAGCCCTCATGCTCTGTACCTCCTCATTATATCCATCCGCATCCGATCTAACAAGTATCTTCCCCACAGTGGGGATCTCTACTTCGGAAAGCTGGGAGCTGGGCTGCTGCTCCTTCTCCCCCGTCTGAGTAGAGAGGACGGCTTCGGGCTGACTGGCCTCCTCTGGCTCGGGAATAGTCGGCTGTGGTAGCGGAAAAAGGAAAGCATAAAAAAAAGGACGGAATAGAACATACTGTACAAGAAGAAAAAGTTAAGAAAAAAGTAAAAGAAAACAGGTGAGGAGGGAGGAGAATGGTTATGCAAGATTAGCAATGACGTTAGGAATATACACTCACCGGCCACTTTATTAGGTACACCTGTCCAACTGCTCGTTAACACTTAATTTCTAATCAGCCAATCACATGGCGGCAACTCAGTGCATTTAGGCATGTAGACATGGTCAAGACAATCTCCTGCAGTTCAAACTGAGCATCAGTATGGGGAAGAAAGGTGATTTGAGTGCCTTTGAACGTGGCACGGTTGTTGGTGCCATAAGGGCTGGTCTGAGTATTTCAGAAACTGCTGATCTACTGGGATTTTCACGCACAACCATCTCTAGGGTTTACAGAGAATGGTCCGAAAAAGAAAAAACATCCAGTGAGCGGCAGTTCGGTGGGCGGAAATGCCTTGTTGATGCCAGAGATCGGAGGAGAATGGGCAGACTGGTTCGAGCTGATAGAAAGGCAACAGTGACTCAAATCGCCACCTGTTACAACCAAGGTAGGCAGAAGAGCATCTCTGAACGCACAGTACGTCGAACTTTGAGGCAGATGGGCTACAGCAGCAGAAGACCACACCCGGTGCCACTCCTTTCAGCTAAGAACAGGAAACTGAGGCTACAATTTGTACAAGCTCATCGAAATTGGACAGTAGATGATTGGAAAAACGTTGCCTGGTCTGATGAGTCTCGATTTCTGCTGCGACATTCGGATGGTAGGGTCAGAATTTGGCGTCAACAACATGAAAGCATGGATCCATCCTGCCTTGTATCAACGGTTCAGGCTGGTGGTGGTGGTGTCATGGTTTGGGGAATATTTTCTTGGCACTCTTTGGGCCCCTTGGTACCAATTGAGCATCGTTGCAACGCCACAGCCTACCTGAGTATTGTTGCTGACCATGTCCATCCCTTTATGACCACAATGTACCCAACATCTGATGGCTACTTTCAGCAGGATAATGCGCCATGTCATAAAGCTGGAATCCTCTCAGACTGGTTTCTTGGACATGACAATGAGTTCACTGTACTCAAATGGCCTCCACAGTCACCAGATCTCAATCCAATAGAGCATCTTTGGGATGTGGTGGAACGGGAGATTTGCATCATGGATGTGCAGCCGACAAATCTGCGGCAACTGTGTGATGCCATCATGTCAATATGGACCAAAATCTCTGAGGAATGCTTCCAGCACCTTGTTGAATCTATGCCACGAAGAATTGAGGCAGTTCTGAAGGCAAAAGGGGTCCAACCCGTTACTAGCATGGTGTACCTAATAAAGTGGCCGGTGAGTGTACATACACAATACAACCATGCAAGCCTCACTGCTGATCGCGGTTAAGTTGAAGTTTTATAGGAAATATGAATAAAAATATGTACAGACGGTCCCCTATTTAAGAACACCTGACTTACAGACGACCCCCTAACATTTTTAAAATCCAATTGTTACAGAGACCCAAAAATTGGCTGGGGTTCCAATGATAACGTATACAGTTCCGACTTACATACAAATTAAGAACAAACCTACAGAACCTGTACGTAACCTGGGGACTGCCTGTATATGTAAATTAGTTATGTATATAAGCCCTCTATGTTTTCACCTTTTCTGCATGACCTTGAAACAAATAGAAATCCTACATAATACACGGGAATTCTCTTGCTACTCATGTCAATCTCCATTCTTCTCATAAAGAAAGTGGCTCCCTGCTCCATCCAGTTGTCTTACAGCCAGACCCAGGATAGTGAGTGGACAACGAGGAGGATATGGCTGAGCTCTTGCGTTGCAGAGAACATTTTTTCTTAATTTTTTTTTAAGGTTTCTATAAAGTTTCAACTAATATAAGAGAAAATTGAGCTATAGGTAAGGCGAGGTGTGCTAGCATTTTTTTTTTCTTCTAGTTGTGTTTGGGATATGTCCTTATTGTAAAAGTAGTTAAGTGCTGCATATGTATTGGAAATAAGCAAAGTGTAAGCTATTAGAATTTCTTTTAACACTCCCACAATAGGTTTGTTATGGGCAATTATTAAACCAAGGACCCATAAGAACATGGTGGTGGTTAAGCATCCCACGTTCTCCTGAACGCTTAGCTATATATCGGATACAATCCGTTTATATCCGTATGCAATGTTTTACAGGACAATGCAGATCACTAGAACTTTACCAAGCAAACAAAAAGCCAACAAGCAACGATGTGCAAACCCAAAAGCACACAGCGGGACACAGCAGGTCAGTTATAGGGAGCTTTTGATTGCGGCCCACTTATTGTCTATAAGTCCAGCACCTACCTCTTCCAGTGCAGCCTCTACTCCGTTTTTCTCATAGGAGTCGGCGGTTTTGGTGATGGCGAGTGCCGTCTGCTCTTTGGTAATCATGGCGTGTTCTGAAGACAAGGACCTATTGAAATCCCCACAACAAAAAGCTGTGCCTGTGAGGGTGACAACAGAAGTCATATTGTAATACAAGGCAGACAAAGGTGAAGAGATCAAGAGAATGGGATGTTAAAAAATGTGCAGAGATGGGGGTCGGGGGGTTGCCTATTTTATTGAATACACTTGGTTACGGTCATGCCACTGACATTGATATAGCTGCCACCCACAGATTAAAGGGGTTGTCCACTTGATTGACACAGTCTGCATAATGAAAAGTAATTTCCAATATACTTCCTGTATCAATTCAATTATATAAGAAGCTTCACCGATTATTTCCTGTGGATAGCAATCGGTCCCTGGTGTGTGATGTCACACAGGTGCAAGGCTCGTTATATCTCTGGTCATGTGACGTTGCATAGGTGCACGATATAACACACAGCTCTGATTACTTAATGTGATAAAAAAAACTCTGCACCTGTGTGAAATCACATGACCAGGGACCGGTTTTTATCCACAGGAAGTGAACAATGAAGCTTCCTGCTGAATGACAGCAAGCAGAGATCGAGAGAATGGATACAGAAATTATTTTTGTATACTGTTTGTGTAATGAAGTTTTATACAATTTCTCCACTATTTACTAAGTGGACAAACCCGTAAAAAAGGGACATGAACTATTGTGACAATAGAGTCTTGAACTGAATGAGTTGTAGAAATTGAATCCTCCTGTATTGACAGCCATTTGTAGTGTCAGAGTAGGGCAGCTATTTACCATCAGACGGGATCTCTTCTTCCGAGGGGACGGCCGGCTCCATTTGTGGGATCTTGCAGGAATGAGCCTCTTCCCATTCATCCACGTCACGTTCAAACCTTTGGTTGTCCTCTCTTATACATTGTGCAAAATCTGGGGGGAGAGCGCGGATCCTGTCTTCCAGTTGTCCCGTTTCATGGTCTAGAGAATCATTTCGGAAAAAAAAAAAAGAAACAATTACAATGGGATTACATGTTCACCTTCCCATACACAAGGCAAAGATTGGATCGGCTGGTAACCAGGGTGTGATTGGGGGGTGTCCTAATTAACCTCATCCTTTGGTTACCCCGAAATAGGTTATGACACCAGGTGTGTGACAGCAATATATGGGAGTATACATGAAAGCTCAGCCAAGGGTGCAAGTTTATGGAAAAATCTGTTAGAATACACAACTTTGGACCAAGCTAATAAAATTCATACAAAACATAGGGGAAAGGTGCGGGGCAAAAACCCAGTGTTGATTTCTCACCCTCGATCAGGTAAGGCAGCTTGTCATTTATATACATGAGGCAGTAGGCGCTGGCGTTTCTCTCGCCTCCATAGGAGTCTCTTTCCAGCTCTTCCCAAGTGGCTTCCGTCACGGATATATCATTGTACCTCAACCAGCACTGTCTGGTATGGCTGTAGATATATGCCCAGTAGTGGCCAGCATTAGCCTGGCCCTCATGAACCAGCACTGCATGAAGCCTGTATGGGACCTGAAGAAAGTACCATAAAATTATTAATATATTGCGGGGAAAAATGGGAAGGGGATAAATTGGCGCTTATTAAAAAGGATAATAAACAAATATCTGAAAATATAATCTCTTTATCTTTCCTGTAGGACCTGCACCTGGATGTAAGACAACTGGCTGCAGCAGGAGCGCTCCCACAAGGTCTATTAAAGCGCAAATATTAGCACAAAGACACATTAACCGGCTCTGCATGGGAGTGCTCCATATTAATGGGATACAGTTCTCCAGAGCTTTTCTGGAAGCCCCATAGCATTTAGTAGAACAGAGATGTCTGATCATGTGCGCCAAGAACTCAATCCTGTGAGCAAAGTAATAACCAAATACTTCCGCCAAAATATCCTAGAAAATTATTGCACAAAGATGACATTGCTTTCCAATGCCAACATTTAAAAAAAAAAAAAAACACAGGCTGCCATATACTGCATCTTTTAATCCTCAGCATATAAACAGAGCCACTCTTTACACATGCACACTCGGCTTGTATGAGCGCGCTTGTCTGATGAATGGAGGAGAGAGAATGACGCTCCTCTTATACCAATGGGCGGCTGCGGTTGATAGACGTCTGCCCTGATCCATTAATGAAATACATGATGCAGTTTCGCTGGGGAGCAGAAGACGTACATAGGATATTATTTTGGGATATAGTGAATGACGGGTCATGACGCTGGTGACGCAGCGGGGTGAGATGATGGCGTGTAATTAGAAGCCTTCACGTTACATGGCCCTGGTAATTATTAGTCATGCTCCTGCATATGCAGTGATCCCATCTATCTTTTATGTATAGTGTAAATATAGATGCTTTAGCTCACTTCTCCAAGATGAGTATACAGATATAGCTTCCTCCATCATCACGTCCCAGGATTCTCAGCTGTTGATCCCAGGCTAGTCTCCATTCATGCACAGACATAGTACAGAACATTAGAGCCCGGATAACAAGGGTTCAGGTCACTCTTATACTGCACAAAGACTCTTTGCCATTTTAAGAAATCCTGCACCGCAAACCTGAAAGGGAGTCCTGGAAGTGTAATATTAAGTCTTTATTTACAGGATAGTGGTCTGAACCTCACCATCAGAACAATGGGGGTCCGATTCCCCCTAACTGACATCCTTCTGCTCTACTGAACATCGATGTGAGTGCTCGGCTATGTCCGATGATTGAGAATGGTGAAGATGGCCGAGCCCCGAGGATTTATGAACCCTTTCACAATTCTCCAATGCCAAAGCTATACTTTAATAAGTTCAAAAGACATTAGAAACATGCGAGTTCATCACTGAATACCAGGCCATTCATATTACATCTATATTTTCTGGACCAAGCGATATGGCAAAGACGGCCACAATCACGCAATTTAAATTTTACCTCCACGTTCAACATCCTTGCTCAGCAAGAAGGGCGCATGCATAGGTAGTGAGTGGGGTCGGGAATCAGGTGTACTGAACAAAGCGCATGACAAACTTTAAAGGGTTGTAACAGCAATACAAGATAATAATAATTCTTTATCTATATAGCTCACGCAGATTACGCAGCACTGCACAAAGCCTGTTAAATTGGACCCTGTCCCCATGAGGCTCACAATTTAAAAAACCTAACAGTTTGTTTTTGGAGTGTGGGAGGAAACCGGAGTACCCAAAAGAAACCCACATACAAACTCTTTGCAGATGTTGACCTGGGTGGGATTCGAACCCAGGACCCCAACGCTGCGAGGCAGAAGTGCTACTCACTCAGCCACCGTGCCACCCAAAGTTATTCCACATCCACATGATTAGTGAGAGTTCCACTGCTGGTAGAGTTCCCGACCATTTGTGAGGACGGGAACCCCAGATCCAGAGATTGCTGGGGGGAGGGGTGATCGAAAGGGAGCTTGTTTCAACAGGATAGGGCTGATCAGTGGGGATCTCGGTGCCAAAAACCCCACAGATCACGAAAACGAGGGTCCGTCAGACTAATGGAGCAGAAGGCCACGAATGACCGTTCTTCTCCATAAATCTCTATGGAGCTGACGGAGATCTGTGAGCGCGGCCGCAATTTTCATCAGCTCGAGATTAATGGAGCAGAACGGTCCTGCATGGTCGTCTGCTCCTTTAGTTTGACGGAGCAACGTGGGGTCCGGCGGAGGTATGTGGGAGCAGCACTGAGACCCCCACTGATCAGCAAGTTATGTCCTATCCCGTGGATTGGTCTTGGGAAACCACTTTTAATATGCCTCTTGGGTGTTGAGTTACGGTCTCAATAGAAAATCCCCAGACCGAATTTATCTCTACCTGCAGCAGATGGGCCTCATTGTAGATGTCTTCAATGGTCTTTCTGATGTAGGCCACTGAATTCTTCAAGTCTGAAAGAAGAAAAGCGGAGGGATCAGTAAGCGATTTTCTTCCTCCTCTTATCTCTATGGCGCGTCTGATTTTCGGTTGGCTGACCCCTCACCTTGAATGTCCTGCTGTACCTCAGCTCTCCACCGCTGTAAGCAGGCCTCCACCGAACGCAGTTCCTCCTTAGTGACAGTCCGCGGGGCTGGTTCATCGGTAGCTGCCACTTGTCTTTGTTGAGAAGCCAATGAGGATGCACTTTCTATGGATGAGCTGCAAACTGTTGAGTTATCACTGTCCACATGATCACTGCATCCATTAGCTGCAAAACTGGACAAACCACAATGATCAGGTTATTGTCCTCTAAGTAGTCCTGCCTGCATGTACATGAGGCTTGGCCAAGCATGCACTTGTTCTAAATAGAGGGGAGTAGCCGCTGCCCGACTCTCCCCTCCACTAAATATATGATGTTCAGCTACTTGTGCAACAATAACCCAAATTTATATAGCGTATTCCCTAACTCTTTACATATCATAGGAGACATACACAAATAAAATAATACATCACAGAGTACAAACAGTCATATGGAACAATGAAAGAAAGTTGTACTGTCCAGGGACTTGAGTCCGACTTGTATCCACATGGAATCTTGGGAACAAGGCAAAGCCCCAAGGTCACAGAATTCTGGCAATTTTGAGGCCCCAGAATATTCCAAATCGTTCCCTTTAACTTGTACAAAAGAAACCATATGTCATCTCAGAACCCGCACTGGAGCATCAGGTACGCTACCCACTAAACTGACTATTATTGTAAATTGCCAGATCGAAATTTCTAGACCTGGACCACTGCTGGATTAAAAGCAACACAAAAATCAGTGAAATAACACAAGTCACCCCGTCATATATGCCTCATCACATTTCTGAACAAAAGACTAACCCCCTATAACACACAATGGAGATGCATTGCAAACAATGTAACTCACATATTGGCCAATAAAGAACAACACAAAAGATAAAACTAACAAAAAAAAACGGAGAACAAACGAAGATAAGACTTTGTAAACCGCATCAAATAGCATGAAGGAAATTGCTTTTGGCTGTGCGGCACTTCATTTACAAGGTTAGCTAGAACATCTATTTTATAGGTTTTACATTTTACCATAAATGAAATTACCCATTTTCCTGTGGTTGAGTACTGGAGGAACCGGAGTCATCTGCTGAAAGCACCGAGATGTCTGTCACATCCACAGCATGGCTTCTCGCTGCAGACTTCGTGTTCGCAAACTCCAGCACATACTGGAGCATGTCAAGAAGGGGGCAGCGGCTGGCACCAGAACCGTACTGCTGGTACCTGATCAACACAAGAATAGGCTGAAAATCAATAAAATATACGTACATGGATAAGAAGGATATTAAAGGGGCTGCCCATGAACTGAATTGTGAGATTGCAGCACTCAGACAAGCATCCTGCCACTCCTGGTACAGCAGCTGAGGACAGGATCAATATCTAATAACTGTCCACTTTCAGCAAATAATGGATAGTCTTTGTGCAATAAAAAGTCATACAATTTTCCAATATACTTTCTGTAACAATTCCTCATGGTTTTCTAGATCTCTAAAGAGAATTATGTAATCACTGTTTTGTCCCTGACAGGCAGAAGTAATCAATCGCTGCACCATCCCCCAACTGCTGTATATAAGCCATCCAGTTCAGGTTGTTTAGTCCCTTCTGGACAGTTCAGGAATCTTTGTGTAATGTGTTTTTTGAACCGCAGCCAGCAAGCAACCCAGCTTTCCCAAGCTCCTGAATTTTACAATTGTTTTTTGAGCAAAACCACTCGGATCAGGGATGAAACAAGATATGTTTCTGTGTAACTATCAGTGTAGCTACAGCATTCTCAGGGTGTGCTTGGTTCACAATGCTTGAAAACAGATGGTAGATTTCCTTTAAAGGGGATTTACAGTAATTAAGGAAAATCCTGGGGAAGGTGGCAAACTTGGCCCTGCAGAAGTGCAAATGGGGAGAGCGGGTCGTGTGATCCGCTTCTACCACCTTTATTTATGCCCTGTACCTCCAGATTTTCCGAGAATTCCTGTAACACCTCTAAACCATCTAAACAGGAGAACAGAGTTAGGAATAACTGGGGGGTCTCCAGAGGGGTTCCCCATTAGTAAGGATGGAGATCTAGCTGTGGCGGTGCTAAGTGTATGTAGCAGGATGCTTTCCTTTGTGATGACAGCTCCTCAGTAGGTGCTGACCTATCTAACAAGGCCGATCTCCTCTACATAGATGTGACCAGGGAATGACTGAGCTGATACATTTGGCTCTACGTGCTATGAAGTATTATTCTGAGGGTGATGACTCCAGTAGCCTCACACGGGGGGCGGCGTGGCTGGACGACTGCCAAGTCTCATTCTGGATGACAAGCGGGCAGAAATATTCCTGGCGTGTTACAACACTTTGGAAAAACTGTTTGACTTCCAACAAAGTCCTCTTATGTATAATACGTACGAGGGGAACCACACAGATAACCCAAATTTCCTTTGCATTGACATCATCTGATGGGGGAAGAGTCTGCAGAAAAACAGGGTCCGTATCCGAGCAGAAAGTCTGGCACACATTTGACTCTCCATTGAAGTGTATTGGGGTCCATGCGCTCGGCTTATCAATGACGCATGGTTGTGCATAAACTCTCTGCTTTTCCCAATCTGCCGAAAGGAGCTGGGAACACCCCTTTTTTGGGCTCAACAATGCCAATCCTTATTACAGACTAAATGAGCACTGGGTGATGGCTAAGGTGTAAAGGGCACCTTCGGTCTACCAAAGGAAATATGGTAAATTCCTGTAAGAGAATCCTTCTTACAGCATGAATTCAGGGTACCGGGAAGACCCATAGAGCCCGCTGTTATATGTTATCACACTCAATGCCAAAGTTTAGTGCAGGAAATGGTTATTGACCTTAGTTTACCTTTCCAGCTTCTGATGGAGAAGGTCAATACCTCGATTCAGTTTCTTGATTTCCTCTCGTTTCTTCTTAATAAGCTCTTTGTTTCTGTATAGAAACCTGAAATAAGGACCCAGTTATCAATCTCCAGATAATCAATGCAAACAAAGTCGGGGGGAGGGGGGCGGGGGAGAAAGAGGATGACCACCCTAGGCCTGACCACCCATAGTGACTCGTGTCCCTTTGCACACAAGAATAAGACATTTAAGATCAATTGCCTATTCCTTCTCCTCCCCACCACCAACAAAGTTGAGAGAACCACTAAAATGGTAGCTTTGACCAACCACTAGTGTGATCTGTCCAGCTTCATATTTGTAGAGATGTGAGACCTCAGCATTAAACAGAGATTCCAATCTGATATTTCTACACATTTACCTGTCCATATAAATAATCTCCGGGAATTCCAGCTTATTGTGAATCTTCTCCGGCTGTCCGAGCGACTGGTTGTATTCAAAGCGTGACAATTCAAAGGTCAACACCGGAGGTAGTTTGGTAAACCAGCGCTGCAGAGAGAAAAGAGGTAGTGAGCAGATATAAGATGCTTAGGAGGGGTCCTAATTACCCCGCCCACACAGATCGACTGACACCGTTCCCACCGTGATTGAAAGAGAGAATTCTGATTAACCCGCCCACATATGATTTAGAATGAGAGTCCCGATTACCCCACCCACATACAGTGATTGACAGTGAGAGTCCCGATTACCCAGACCATGAACCAATTTTCATGGCATGAACAGCAGAAGGGCACATGATTGCCCGATTTCGATTACTAAACATTAGTTTAGTGCTTTGTGTTCATACTGACCTCCTGCCTGTACTGCACTGTTTTGCCGTTCTGAGTGTGCTCTATCTCCCCCTCTGACATGGCGCCTTCCAGGCATTCATTTAAGTTGTTGAACCCATTCACTTGTAGAGGATATTGCCCAAAAGTTTCAATGTTGGAGAACGTTTTATCTGTCACGGAACAAATGTCATGGTTATCTTGTAAATACTCACACATACAAAGAAACCGTAGAAACAATTAACCCCATAAGGACGCAGCCATTTTACAGCTTAAGGCTCAGCCCGATTTTTTGGATTCTGACTTGCTTCGCTTTATATGGTTATAACTTTTGAACACTGTTACTTATCAAAGATTCTGAGACTGTTTTTTCCCCACATGTTGTACTTCATTTTAGTGGTAAATTTTGGCAGATAAGTTTTGCGTTTATTTACAAAAAAAAAAGAAAATATGATAAATTTTTTGAAAAATTTGCCATTTTCCAAATTCTAAATCACCGCGTTTTCAGGCAGATCGATTTACCACCTAAATAACTTGCCGAATAACATTTCCCATTTGTCTACTTTACATTTTCATAATTTCTGAAATGTCTGGATAATTTATTTTGATGTCACGCAGCCTACAAATCGAATATCGCTTTTCCGGATTTTCAGAATTGACTATTTTGGGGATAAATACAGTTTTGAATGAAATTTTACATATTTAGCATCAAAACCCCCTATATAACCAACCCATTTTCAAATCTGCTCCCCTCAAGCTATCAGAAACAGCTTTTACGAAGATTGTTAACCCCTTGAGATCTTCATAGTAATTGAATCAAAATGGAGGTGAAATTTAGAATGGTCATATTGTTCCCTTATACGTTCATTTAGCACTAAAATTTACACATTTCCAAAATATAAAAAGAGAAAACCCACCAAACAATTTGTTCTGCAATTTCTCCCGAGTACAGAGACCCCCCACATGTGGCTGTGACTTGTTTTATGGGCGCACAGCGAGACGCAGAAGGGAAGGAGCGCCCTGCAGCTGCCAGGATTTTAGTTTCCTCATTGGCCCCTTTTGAAGGCTATAAAATTTTCGCTTTTTCGTTATTGGGGCCATGTGACGGCATTTTTTTTTTGCGGGACGAGATGCTTTTTCCATTGTTACCATTTTGGGGTTGGTATCACCTATTGTTGAAAATTTAGGAACTTTTTTTTGAGGACAGGAGTAGAAAAGCATCAATTCTGTACTGGATTTTTTACTTTTTTTTTTTTTTGGTGTTCACCGTATAGACTAATAATCATGTTATCTTTATTCTATGGGTTGATACGATTACGGGGATACCAGACATGAATATATTTTCTTACGTTTTACTACATTTGTCAAACAAAACCCTAATGTGAGGAAAAATCTATCATTTATGTATTGCCGTCTTCCAAGTGGCATAACATTGTTACTTTTTTGGCTACGGAGCTGGTTGATGGCGTGTTTTTTGCGGGACATGTTGTACTTTGCACCAGTATCATGTCGCAGTACATATGGTTTTTTTATCGCATTTTATAGCATTTTTTGTGGGATTGAAAAGGTAAAAATCATAATTTTTGGAGGGTTTATAACAGTTTTTTTTTACGGCGTTTATCGTGGGGGTTCAATAATGATTTACTTTTATTCTACGGGTTGTTACCGACGCGGTGATACTATATATGTGGGGTTTGTGTTATGATTTAGACTTTTTTTGAGTTATATGTCTCTTTATATGGTTTGGGGCATTTTTAGTGATTTATGACTTTATTTTTTTATTGAATAACTTTTTTTTTTACTTTTTCACTTTTATACCATGGGACATGAACAAGCAATCATCTGATTGCTTGTTCATGATAATATTCTGCAATACTGATGTATTGCAGAGTATTATCAGTGTCAGCCTATGCACTTGCATAGGCTGGCACTGTGCCAGTAAGATGACGTCACAGACGCCATCTTACCGGCAATTCTTGCAAGTAACTCTGGGGTCCAGATCGGACCCCAGAGTTGCTATAGCAACGATCGGCACCCCCCGAAAACGGTTCGGGGGGCCGATCGTGGGGGAAAGACCCCCCAGATGCATGTTAAATGCCGCGGTCACGCTGACCGCGGCATTTAACGGGTTAAGCACCCGCGATCGGAGACAACTCCGATCGCGGGTGTTACACTGGGGTGCCGGCTATTAGTTACAGCCGGCACCCCGTGTTTCCCGATGCCGGTTTGGCTCTGATCCAGAGCCGAGCCGGCATAAGCGCCGTGGCGGATATATCCGCCACTGAGCGCTAAGTCACTGCGCTCCGTGGCGGATATATCCGCCACGGAGCGTGAAGGGGTTATAAAAAAAAAAAAACGTTTGAAAAATATTAAATAAAATTCCAATATTTTTAACTTGTCCTTACAATATCTGCTCAGTCATCGCATAAGTTTTGTTATAATTCTGTGTAAAAGAAAAGGGTTAATCTCCTCATGATTTGCACCATCTTCAGGATAAGAGGGGTGGAGGTGATTATCTTTTGTCCTGCTGCAGCTGGTTATCTTACAGCCGGTCCACACCACAGTGAAGAAGAACAGGATATGGCTGAGGCCTTGAGATTTTTTTTATAATTTTCATAATGGACAATGCTTGTGTTTATTTTTTCTGTCCTGCGTTTTAATTTGTGTGATGTTATTTATGGGCTTATTATGCAATTCAATGTAATCTTGTGGTATAAAAAAAAATATAAAAAAAAATAATGAGTTTTAGCGGTGGCGAAAACTGGTCTAATATTCCTATATCTGCAGATACAACCATATATGTACAGTAGTAAGAACTTACCTTCCAGATACCCCTCATTCAGAAACGTGCCATAAAAAAGCTGCACCATTGGATTTTCAGACTTGTCTCTTGGACTCCTATACAAAGATATATGAAGAAGGAAAAATGCAAGTGACTAAAGCTCAAATAACAAGACGTCTGGTACAGATACTAAAGTTGCGCCCCCGATTCCATTTCTAGAATAAGATGCTCCAGACTCGCTGAGCAGAGTGACAAATACAAGAAAGAATGACAGTGGAAGGATAGACACATGGAAACCGTGGAGTGACTACCACCAATTGTATCCCCTGTGTATTACACAGAAAACATATAGTTACCTCCGACAGCCACAACTGCACCTGTAATTAGCAGAAGGGGTGCAGCGTGTTATATGGCGGTACGATATTACCATAGCCAACATGCACCTCTAGGGGGAGTCCTAACATTGCGCCTCTGGTCACATCCAGAGCTGCAGCTAACCAATACGAGACTACCTCTCTGTTCCTGGAGTTCACATGTATGGTCACCAGTTAAGAACTCCAACTCTCAGTGTGGCTTATTACTATATACATACATATTTATATACATACATACATACAGACTCGTTCTGATCTTACACCTCTCTACTACTCTCACTACCATTTCATTGATTCTAAGCCATGGACACACTGAGGTTACATTCACACGGCCGTTGGGGGACGTATATATAGCCGCCATTTACTTACGTCCCCCATTGGCCGACAATGGGTGCAAGAACCGGTACGGTGCAACCCAAGTGCGGCACTGTAGCATTCCGTACCCGGGGAAGGTTGGACGTGTCCCATCTTTCCCCATTATACGGCGCCGTGCACAATGTATCGCTATGGAAAGGTGCGGGGGCAAGCGGCGCTCAACCCCTCCTTTCCTGTGCGACGCTGTGCTACGGTACCGCGGGCACTCGTTAGTGTGAATGCAGCCCAACTCCTGGAAAACTTTAGCTCAGCATCTATTCCTCCTCTTAAATTCACATTGAAACCAGGTAAAAAAAAAAAAAAAAAGGAAATGGACAAAAAAAAACATCACTTACTCGCCATTAACAGCCAATTGAAAGGCGTCCTCCAGCCAGTCCAGTAGCTTGTGGGAGAACTCGCTGACATCTTGCTGGCGAGTAGAAACACATCATCAGTTTATTTATGTATTTTGGTGTCCTCTATTAAACTGCACTGTGCACTATTGCTCTGCACTACGCACACAACCCAGGACTGTATGTACTATCAGAGACCCCCAAGAAGAGCCCTGCACACATCTACCGACTCAGAGTTCTAATAGGAAGCACAGAAGAACAGATGTCTCAGTGCTGCCGAAAATAGGTGAAGTAACCTCATGTACACACGGAGCGCAGAGGCAGGAGTGTAGGATACTCCCGGCACAAGGCTGAGGCTTCAGATGCCGGTCTTAAAGGGGTTGTCCGAGTTTAAAAAAAAAAATATGTGGCCGGGAGCGGGGTTACTAAAACAATAAAGCTGTACTTACCTCCCGGTGCCCTCCCGTATCCAGCGCTGCTGTCGCTCCGGTCCGGGGGCCATGTAAACAAACATGGCCGCCGGAGCAGCGCTGCATTCAGCTTCCGTCCGGATGCGACAACCTTCCGGTCCCCATACACAATGCTGTGTATAGGGACGGATAGGCGTACCCGGCCACGGCCGGCCGGCAGCTGAGTCCAGCGCTGCTCCGGCGGCCATGTTTGTTTACATGGCCCCCGGACCGGAGCGACAGCAGCGCTGGATACGGGAGGGCACCGGGAGGTAAGTACAGCTTTATTGTTTTAGTAACCCCGCTCCCGGCCACATATTTTTTTTTTTTTTTTTAAACTCGGACAACCCCTTTAACCCATTGTCCAGGCTGCTGCACTAGAATTAACAGGCTAAAGGCAGGGCTGGGTAGTCGGAATAAAATGGACCAACTCAAATATATAATACATTGTTTCATTTAGTTTACTGCCCTATGTGCTGAATATTTTTTTCAGCAGAATTTGGGGAAACTATGGAATGTCCTTTAAAAAACCATTCTATTCCTGATACAAGGAAGTAGACTTAGGTGAGATGAATGTGGATGCATTTTTTACTCAGCAGTGAAGCTCTTCCCCTACAGATAAGAGGGGAAGGAATGTCTGCACTTATCTTAGAAATCTGGAATAAGGCAGGACTGTCCAGTGTATGCTCTCTCTGTACACTGCTGTATGTTTTAGTTTGCTTTTCCTCCAAGTTCAAGTTTGTAAAGGTTACGCTGCTATGATGGATTCTACACTCTACATAGAAAAGTTTCCCCTTCGTATTCCAACATCTCAAATTCAGAACTACAGAAACACATACATGAAAAAGTACTATATGTATAAAAGCCAAACCCTCATGCCATCTAGCTCTGCAGCATTATGATGTGAAGCACTTTGTGAGCTATTCCAAGAGAAAAGACTGATACTGGAAGATCCACCGTTTCTCTATAACCGGATATTGTAATAGATGTTGCCCATGCGGTTACTGGATCCCAAATCAGTGTAGAGAGGCTGTACTCTAGCCTTACAAGAATTAGGTCAGACTTGAGGTCATCAATGAAGGAGGCAATAGTGTTTCTAAGAACAAATACATATCGGCTAAACAAATATTAGGCTGCATTCACACTGCAGAGTGCCCACCGTACCGTAGCATGGCGGGCACACAGCTACGTCAGGGAGGGGAGGAGGGGGTGAGCGCTGCTAAACCCCGCCCCTCTCCATAGAGGAACATGGCGCACGGTGCCGTATGCCGAGAAAAGATAGGACGTCCTATCTTTTCACAGGGTACAGAACGGTACGGTGCCGCCATGCGCCAATTGCCGTCTGTAGGGGACGTATATACGTCGGCTGTATATACGTACCCCATACGGCAGTGTGAATGCAGCCTTATTCGGTATACTTTTGATGAAAACGCTTTATTATCACATATGGTTTGCTTAATTACAAATTTATTAAGGTTAAAGTTCTAAGGTTGTATTCCAATAAATATTTATGTTCTACCTAAATAACTTGTTTGTTGCATAATAATAGTGATATTATTATTATTATTATTATTATTATTAATAATAATGGATTTGGGACATCACCTTTTTGTGTTGTGTGCATTGTCTATCCAGATGACAGCTAGTTTTCAACCTCCCCCTACCCCCTTACAAGTAATATACCATATGAGAAAAGTGCTGAGGGCCTCCTTACCTGCTGTGCCTCTTCCGACAGGAACGCATCCTTCAACAACTCCAGGGCAGCAGATGGATCAACAAATTTTCTGTTGGTTCCGACCATGAGGGCAAAAAGATACTGGAGCTCCTGCATAAAAGCGATGTTCCTCTTTTCCTGAAATAATACAAGACATGAAATGATCAACCCGCACTCTGCACATGAGATGACACAAGTCTAAGCCAAAAGAGTTGGACCTTGCATGACCGGGTCTATTACTTTAGTATTCCGGTGCTTATTAGAGTGTGTCCACCAGCAGATCGGACCACCATAAAAAGCTGCAGACAGTGTGAGGTAGCAGTTCTGGAGATCTGTGTGTGTTGCTAGGTGCTAGTATGGAAACGAGTTGGTGATTATTCAATTGGCGCTTCTTTGCTCATTGTATCAGAATTTTAAGGATATGAAATAAACTCTGAAAAGTTTTAAAGAAAACTCTGTGTCAACCGCTGGATCGAGTGTTTTGTCTACATGATTTGCTTTGCTAGTAGCAGCAGGACTGTGAAAAATTTATATCCCAGGATCGTAGCTAGACTGAACACAGCACAGACCCTCCAGAGGAAGAAAGGGTCAAAGAAGCCAACTTTTTAGCTTTGTAATCGGTGTTAAAAAAAAAAAAGGTAGCAAATTCATGTTTTTAATAGTGAAAAAAGGTGTGTGAAGGCAGCAAATAGTTTTGCTCACTTCCAATTCACTTTCGGTTGTCAAAATTCTTTTTTCTTCAAATATTACACTTTCATACAAAACTGCTTTAAGGAGCAGATTGATTATAAATATGATATGGCACTTCCATAAAAGTGAAGGCAAATATACTGGAAAGGGAGTATAATACTACAATAAGGTAGGAGACACAAAGGCCATGGCTGTTCTGTGATTCATGGACTGGCTGGGCGGAACTCAGTGATTTATGATGCAAGGAGTCCCGGCTACCCCGCTGTGATCATGATTACAGATCTGTGCAGCTGTTTTGCAGAGAAGAAGCGACTCCTTGTATCATATATCAAGAAGCTAGGAGTGCCGTCTTCAGCACCAAGGTCAATCCATGAAATCCAGCCAGAGCACAATTTATGTGATGGACTGGCCTAATAGTCCTGTAAGATTTAATTTTTTTAAAAAAAATTTTTGTATACTCACACTGCGACTTCGACACCTCTCAATCATGTTTTGGGAAGTTCTGTAGCTGTGGACCAACCTTCGGAATTCAGGGAGGTGGAAGAGAGACTGGAAGAAAAAAAAAAACCAACACATAATATACATTAAACATAAACATCCAAATAAATAAAAGATGCAGACAAAGATCGTAGTGATCAGGCTGAGCGCTGATACAGTGCGACCCAGAGTGTACAAGCTGCACTTTGTCCCTTTAACCACTAAAGCTCTGCACAATTACAATCATTTTCTAATAAAGGAAAATCTTCCATCAAAATCAAACAGGATAAACCAGAGACACTTACCAGGCACATGACTGGTCATTTTCTCATATTTGTTTAAATTTTTCCAGTTAGCCAGAAGGGCTCCCCAGGGAGCACTGCCAAAGCCCCTCTGTCCTGTAGCTCTACAGGCTGTTACAGTGTGCAAAAGCACTTCCCCTTCTCATTGTGTGAGAATAGATCTGGCAGATGGAGTGGGAATGTGCCAAGGAAGCAGTGTAACAGCATGTGAAGCTGCAGCACAAAGGGGCGCTGGTATCACAAGAATAATTTTTATAGTTGATTTAAGAAAGAAAAGCCGTTACATAACCAACATAAGAAGGTGACCACAGTCATGGTGCCTGGATCTATGAGTAATTGTCACGCTTCATTTTGTCGGTAGATTTCTTCCAACCACTGAAGCACCGCTAGCGGTACAATCTACGGTCTTCGGGCCAGGCTTTTCTTGTCGCTCAGGCTTTAAGTAAAGCTCACCATTTTAAATAAAGAAAACAAGCGTTTGTTTTAATTGGTAGTTTAGGTTTCCGCATTATTGCAGCTCTGAAAGGAGCTCTGTGGAATACTCAGCTGGGAAGCGATCAAACTGAAGGGGTTATTTCCATCTCTGTGTCACGCTAATAAACAGCAAGAAACCAATCAAGTTGCAGACCGTATTTCTAACTACGGCTTATTCTCATCACACGCACCCGGGAAACCTAGTAAAACGCTTGTTTTTAATTGAGCGCCACTAACGCCGACCAACCAGTTTAACACAGGCTTTCAATTTAAGACGCAAAACTGGAGAGCTCAGTGCCAATCCGCAGTCACTCATCGCCCCCCCACGCCGTGGCGTTCCCTTCACTTTTTTTTTTTTTTCGTTTAGCAATCAAATAGTGTAAACACAAACAATTGAACAGCCAGCGCTAGGAAGTCAGTCTCCCGGGAATCAGGAACATAGCGCTGAACCTAAACTTTAAATGTTCGCTCGCTTTCCTTCGGTTAATGTCCCGCTCCAACTAAGTAACGTAATTAGCAATTAGGAGCGTCTCGCGTTTTAAGGGATCTTTAATAGTCACACGACTGCAGACACTGAGCTGATCCCTCAACAATACAAGGGAAGAATAGAAAAACTGTTCCAGTTGTAGGGATTCAAGCTGTAAGACCAACTCTAAAAATACAGTAGAGCGCCCCAATAGTCCAAATTCTGCAGAGAACACAGGGGTTAATCCCTCATGATCTTATTTAGATTCAGTGAAAGAGGTGGTGGTAGAGGGTTAAAGGGATTGACCACTAATAGAAAATTTTACCAAAAAGGTACATATAAGACTCCAATAGGATCACCCATACAGTACTTACCCTGATAAAGATTACCCTTCACTGCCCAGGAGCCGCAGGTCACGTGACATCCAGGCAGCAAGACTCAGGACTGAGTCCTGAGGTTCTGTGTCCTGCTGGAGGGGCATATGGATTCCCTTGGCACTATCCTCCAACTAATATGGGAGTGGTTACAGATGTCGGGGTGTGGATACACAGTAATGTCTGCACAGCCCCCTGCATTGCGCCAGGACCCAGTAGGACACAGAACTTCACAGGAAGTTCTGAGTCCTGCTGCCTGTGGGCACTATGATTCACAGCTCAAAGGTTTTACCAGGCCAAGTATAATATGGGTGACCCTATTAAGGTATTTAACCTACAGGATTAAAGTTTTCTATAAGAGGACAAAATCCTTTAATTCTGTTGTCTTGTTGCACACAGGACCTGGTACTAAGGCTCCTGCTCCAGACAGTTGTCTTAAGAAGTGAAAGCGAGAACGAAAAGGGGACATGGTTGAGCTGCTAAGATTTCTTTTAGCATTTTGCAGTATTAACAAAATATGAACCAACATAAAAAAGGCTTTTTCATTTTGTAGCTTTTTTTTTTTAAATAAAAGAAGAATTCTTAGCTTTCATATTATTGCCGAGCCAGACAAGCATGAACAGCCGCTACATAGCAGAGATCAGTGACCGCCAATACCATCAGAGCTGAAAGCCTCTAGTGAGGGTCACACTGTGCATTATAGGAAATCTACCATTTTAAAAAAGTACAAGAAATATACAAATACTCACCTGCGCTCCTCTTCATCTCGTTCCTGGCACTTGTCTTCTCTAAGCTTGACACATTGGGAAAGGAAAGTTTATAGAAAGCAGCACAGGCCATAGGGACAAGATGTTCAGCTCTACGGGCTAATTATGCACCCTCTGCCATGTTGGAGAGGGAGGTATCTATTCATCATGCAGGAGGTGCGAATTCCCGCCTCTTGCGTGATGTCCCCCTCCCTCTCCCAGTATAGGAGACGGAGTTGTAGAGGCTTGAATAATTAGCAACCCAAAGCTCCGGACATCTGGTCTCTGTGCCTCTTTGTAACTCTATTTTCTAGGTGATCACAGAATGTCAAGCTTAGAGAAGACAAGCAGTGGGAACAAGATGAAGGGAAGCAGAGGCAAGTACATGTAGCTTTTTTTAAAATGGTACTTTTCCGTTAATATTAAAATGACGGAATAATTAAAGTGACGTCCCGTCATTGTTTCCGCTACCCCTCCGTACATGTGACCCTATGGAGAACAGAAGACCTCATGTTCACCTTGTGTACGATATAACACGGTGTCTACACTACCTGTATTACAGCACTGAACCAGCAGGTGTTCCCGATGTTTTTCAGTCCTACAGGCCAGTCACCGTTCCTTCTCAAGTCATTGGGGTTAGGGGCATCTCCCCACATCTCGCAGCGTTTCCTTTTAGAGCGGCTTTTGTTTTCTTGAAAGTGATGGTCGCTGGATCTGAAATGAACACACATGGAGGGAAGCAATAGGACAAAGATCTGGCAAACACCAATCTACACTTCTGGTTGACTGAAGAGCGGCCATTTAATATTGGCATCGGCTGTCAAGAAACTTTGATGAGAAGTCAGGAATTATGTGGAGTTGGAGGTTTGGATGTCACCGCCCTGGTGGTGAGGTTTGAGCATGACAATGAATTGGGTATAATAGATGGTATTATTGGAATGGCATGCCCAGGCCCCCTGGATTATGCAATGTAATTTTCTCTTTTTAATGGACATGGAATAAAAGATCAACATTTTAGCAGATTGGAGTGTCGGGTCGCAGCTTACTTTTTCTTTGGATGCCCAGGGCCACCCTATAGTCCATCAACTTCATAGCTTCACTCTTCACATTTAGTCAGGGATACATTAGTCAGCCTTAAAGCTAATTCACTGAATAATACAAGGTGCAGGGTCTGAAGGGAGGAGCGCGACTCATTTTCATTGTATTCCTGGAGCCTTGAGGAGTCCTGCTCCTCCCATCAAACCCTACACAGGGTATAATTCAATAAGTCAGATGTTCCTTTAGGTCCGGCTATATGTGACCTCATGAGAACTCATCCAGGGGTTAGCACTTCAGGTCACCAAAGGTTATGTTATGTCAGCTGATATGGCCCAGGCTAGGGGGTGCCTTGATCCAGAAACCCACATGTCGATAGATTGGCCTCATCCTTATAGAACAAGGTGAGGTCCATAGTAAACAACATCAAGCGTGAATGGCGCTCTCTGAATCACTAAGAGAACCTGTACCTGTCTCGTGCCTCCAGCTGATGACTTGTCGCCTCCTGTAAACTTAGAGCGATCGCCGCCTGAAGGTCGTCTTTATCCTGCATGGGGTCAGCCACACCTGAAAATACAAGTAGCAAAAATAGTGATCATGCTGCCAATGTATAAGATAACATCAAAGCTTGGCTCATTAACATATGACAAAGCTAGAAGCATACTTAGAGGGATTTTCCAGAAATTCTATGTTAATGAGCAATATCAAATCAATGGGGGTCTGACAACTGGTATCCCCTCCAAACAGCTGTGCTTAGCCATCTCTGAATGTATGAAGCAGACAACTGCATACACTGTGTAGCTTTGGCACATAAACAGCTAATCAAGGTGATACCAGAAGACCAATATATCAAATTTAGGGAACCCCCTTAATTCCTTAAAAGGGAAAGAGGTCACCATATTTTACCCTACTAAACTATTAGTCCCCTGAGGTGGATATGTTCTCAATAGATTTCCTTCTTATTCCCCTTTAGCTATAAAAAAAGAAAGAAATATATATCCTCCAAAGTCATGTGAAAATTCATATTTTCTGGAGAGGAGTCATGTTTAGAGGCTGCAGAGTCACTTCAGAAGCCCCATCTTTCAGAAATCTCATCTTTCACATCAGACTGTGGTTCTGTGATCTACAGAACAAGAGATGTAGGCAGGTACATAGGCGGGAATTGGATTTTTACCTACAGGTCACATTTCTAACTACGCATTCCTCTGCCTGTATCTAAAGTTCTGTAGATCACAGAACCACGAGACGGTGAGATGAAGTCTGAAGTGACACTCCCCCCAGCTGCCTCTATACTTGACTGATCTCAAGCAAATATGACTCTTTTCTGCTTATTTTCACATGGATTTGGAGATTTTTTTTTTTTGTTTATAGGTAAATGGGAGAGATGTCACTAAGCAAAGTTTGACTCTATCCACGGGATAGGGCCTAATATGCTGATCAGTGGGGCTTTCGGTGACCGAGAAAGCGAGGGGCCTGTCGGACTCAGCTCTCCGTCAGACTAATGGAGCAGACTACCACGCATCACAGTTCTGCTCCATTAATCTCTATGGAGCTGACGGAGATCGGTGAGCGCAGTGCTCAGCAATTTCCGTCAGCTCCGCAGAGATTAATTGAGCAGAACGGGCATGCGTGGCCTCTTGCTCCATGAATCTGACATGGCGACGAGGCTTCCGATCTGCAAGGGTCTCAGCACTGGGACCCCCACTGATCAGCAATTTAGGCCCTAACTTTGCTTCGTGGGAAAACTTCTTTAATGGGTAAAAAAAAACCCATTAAGAGAATGTAAATTGTCTTGTCTTCAGTATACGGACCATATGAGAACATACCATTTATTTTCTGGATAACGGTCGCACTCTCCTGTGCGTTACACGGCTCAGTCGCTGGCGCCATGGAATCCGGCTCCTTGGCACACTCGTCGGTGAGGAGGGCGACAGCTTGCGTGATGTCATTATTACTGGCCTGTGGCGGAAAAGGGCGAGATGTGGTTAGCATTACCAATCACTGAAAAAAAAGGTCTATAAAACATGTTATGTGCGACCGATCGGAACCAATTTACGATTCAGTTAAGCCCAGTGGGCTTCTGTTTGTACTTATTGTTAAAAAAAAAAAAAAGTTCAAATAAAAACTTTGAAATTTTTTTTTTTTTTTTAGATTTCCTAATATGGTTGATGTGGGAACACCCATTTTTATGCCGAGGCCATGGGGTTACAGAACATTACATGTTACAGAAACATGGAGAATGTACAAAGCAGGAAAATTAGAAAATCGGTCAACATTTACACCATGTAACAGGCTTAAAATGGGTTGTCCAGAAGATGAAAAACATTGCTGCTTTCTTTCAAAAACAGCGCCACACAATGGTTTGTCCTGGTATCGCAACTAAACTTTTCATCTCTATAGAGCCGAGCCGCAATACCGCCATAAACCATGCTCAGCGGTGGCGCTGTTGTTGGAGGTTTGCAGCCATGTCTATCAACCTCTGGACAACCCCTTTAAATGCCATTTTTAAACCGTTTTTAGATCATTTTACAACAAATAGCGAAATTGCCCAGTGAAAGGCTTCACCAGGAAAGAGTGCAGTGTAGGCAAGACCAAAAATTAGCCAAAAGTCCAAAGAAGCCATAATATCCATCTGCGTGTGGAAATAAAACGCACCTTCAGCGCTTCCCTCAGAAAAGTGACGTCTTGAATCCCTGTGATCTCCTTTAGTTGGTTGATCAGCATCTGACTCTCCTGGTGGAACACGAATAAAAGGAAAATATACTCATTAAAGGGAATGTAACAGTATCATGATACTGACCTGAACTATAACAAAAAAAAATTAATATTGGTGACGTGATTTTTCTTTTTAACCCACTAAAAGCCAAATTGGACATCCTCCAACCCTCTCTCCAGACAGTCCCTTTAAATATAGATGAAGTTTTTTTTTTAACCGAGTTTATAAATATAAAATTAATCAACGCATAATAAAATGTTTATATAGCAGCGTCATATTCTGAAGCACAGATTATGGGGCACATATACTAACAAAATAAGACAACAGGAGTGAGGATCCTATTAGAAACGAGGAAGAGAAGATGGATATACACATATATTTTACAGGCGGTCCCCTACTTAAGAACACCCGACTTAGAGACGACCCCTAGTTGTACATAACCCGGGGACTACCTGTATATACATATATTCTCGCTTGCCGTGACTACTATGGGTAACGTAGTATTATCACATTTCTCCATCGTCTCGGCAGCTTTTGAGGATATCAGGGGCTAGAAGCGTCTGGGGTCTGTGTGTGCACTGGGACATATAAGGAGGCGAGGGAATGCAGATGACAAGCTATTTTGAGGTCGGTTCCACATGCCATTTGTGTTTGTCATTCCTGCTGCACAATGAGGTGCCAGCCTCCCATCACCGTGGCCGGGGAGGAATCATCCATCGTCTTCCGGGTGGACAGCTGTGCCCTCCTGCCGCCCGGCGCTCTACAATATTCTCAAACCTGCGACCCGTAAAATCCTGTACAGTTAGATGACGTAGTAAACATAAAAAACATCCTACTAGAAACAGAACAGATCTACAATTATATAAAACACCTTCACCAAAATAGAACCGAATTAAGAGCAAGACCCTGGACAACGCACGTCTAGACACCCTGTGACGGGGCTCATTCAGACGGCCATTTTTGAGGTCCTTATGCTATCCGTTTTTTGGGGGGATGGCATACTGAACAATTCATTCTTATGGGTCTGTTCACACATCCGTTCTTTTAGTGACCACAGACCTCCATAGAAGTCAATGGATCCACACGCGCAAAAAAAACAACACAGACAGCACATGGATGACAATATAAAACATGACACTTCTTTTATCCTAGAGACAGACTAAACCACAATCTGCTCAGCTCCTCCTGCTCTATAACATGCTGCCTGCAGATAGGACACTGTACAATATGCTCAGCTCCTCCTGCTCTATAACATGCTGCCTGTAGATAGGACACTGTACAATGTGCTCAGCTCATCCTGCTCTATAACATGCTGCCTGCAGATAGGACACTGTACAATATGCTCAGCTCCTCCTGCTCTATAACATGCTGCCTGTAGATAGGACACTGTACAATATGCTCAGCTCCTCCTGCTCTATAACATGCTGCCGGCAGATTTCCCAGCATTTTTAACACAAGTTCCTATTTGCCTGATATTTTTTCTGCCTCTAAGAATACTACTATAAAGAAAAAACTAAACCTCTTCAATAACGCTGTGTAAGACATGATCATGCAGTGTAATCTTCCTGCCGACATCGCTAGTTACTCGCTTAGTAATAATTTGTGCCTGGAGTCACCCGGAAAGGTGTTGTATTTAATGGAAGTACGAGTTTTCTTATGGCCTCTGGCTCACTGTGGATATTAAGTTCATCCAAGGTGATTCTTCTTCCAAGAATAAGATAGAATTATGTAAGGAGGTTTCCAGAGGGACTCTGTGCACTACTGCACCCACACCATGGGGGATAACAGGCTAAGCAGCGAGGGTCCGACTGCTGGGACCCTCACCATCACAAGAATGGGACCCCTAGAGATTCTCGTTATAGTTAATTGTGGGAGCAGTAGGTCCAGAAAGTATTCCGCTGCTCTGTTCAATCAGGATCACAAGAATGGGGTCTGTCATAACACAAACGAAACATCCAAAAACTACACACAGGTATCTGAACAGAGCAGCAGGGAGAACGCGTGACCACCTGCTCTACCAATCTGGAGGTACCCCAATTCTTGAAATCCGTGGGAACCGCCGCCAAGCTATCAACTCAACAATAAATACAGTATTGGGCCCCAAAGGTGAAACCCACATGTATCTCGGGAATAGGGGGATCATCCTCATCACATGTTAAGAAGCCCTGACGTACAAGAGACAGCAACGTAATCAGCCATTTCCGGGAGCTTCCATACACATTGAATGGAGCTTACACGTGCACCACCGTTCTGATGATTTGCCACAGCAGTCGGACCCCCACAATATGAGATTATTCTCCCATACAGTATAATTAAGGGAAATCTACCCTCAAAATCGAGCATGATAAACCAGGGCACTCCAGGCACTGGGACTGTGGTAATCATCTTATATTTATTATCCACGGCCTCCATCCTTCTAAAACCAACTTTTAAATCAACTGGGAGTGTTACCAGAGCTTCTCCAAGCTGCAGCTTTACAGGGCGTTACACTGTGAAGAAGCACTTCCCCCTCCCACTGTGTGCTGAAACTTCCTCTACTGCAGCGAGATTACATCAGGCAGAGGAAAATGGGAGTGCTGAGGGAGGGAGGGGGAGTGGGTGAAACAGTGTAACAGCATGAAGCTGCAGCTCAAAAGAGCTCTGGCAAAACCCCCAGTTGATTAAAAATTGGTTTTAGAAGGAAGGAGGCCATGGATAACAGATAAGAAGATTATCACAGTCACGGTGCCCGGATCTATGAGCAGGTATCCCTGGTTTTGATGGTAGATTTCCTAGTTGGGACAACCCCTTTAAACAGAAAAATAACCTTTGCAGCAAGACTTAGGTGGTCAGAAGTTTGTTTTGGTCCAGAAATAGCACTGACTAGAAGCGTTGACGGCAGGTGTAGTGTCAGACGCACACAACACCGACAACTACAGAGTCTTCAATAAAAAGAACACTCACGGTGACATGAGGATGGGAATCACTGCCCGAATCCGGAGCCGCTGGTCACTCCATACTAGTCATATAGCTTGGGGATTTGACGTATTCTATTCCTGTACATAAGCCGGATGGATGAGGTCAGTCCATAGACCCGGGGTGGCCTGACAAGGGTTGGAGCAGGATTGAACATGCACAATTCATTAAAGGGAATGGGTGACGGTCAGGAAGTTATCTATAATCCTACTCACAACTTGGGACAACCCCTTGAAGGCCCACATGACGAGGAAGATGATGCTGTGATCCCCCTGAAAGACCTGAGCGCACCTATATCAACCTCACAGCCGTATGTGATCGATACAGCATCCCAACTTATCACGTGTTGCTGCGTGCCGTCCGTAAAACATGGCTGTCAAATGGATCAGGTTTTGAGTTATTGAGAATGGAGCCCGTTCTTGTGATCAGCGAGGGTTGTAGCAGACAGACCCTCACCCAAAAGTTTGCTCAAGCAGGAGAAGTGAATAGCTGTCACCTCTCCTGACATGTCTGGTTTATTAAATTCTCATTCTGTCCCTCTGTTATTCCTCCTAGAAGTTTATGAATAAATTAACAGCTACGTTGGACATACACCTCTACAATCCCACACCATAAGATCGTTTAGGGACACCCCACACTGACAAGGGGAATGACATCACCAAATTGTCACTTAGTTTGGTTGTTTCTAGGAGGAATAACAAGGGAACGGCACTGCGTCAAGCTGGAAGAAAAGATGTTCAAGAATTGTTATTTCACGGGCAGTGCAAGTATTTAGAGATCATCTCCTAGACAGGGGTATTGTGGAAGGTATTTAGGATGGATGGTGCCAATGATTACAAGTCCATTACCCAGCGCCCGGATATATCTGATGGTTTAATCAGTATCAGGATTACAGTTTGAGCTTCACAGGCCAGGTCAGAGTTCAATCCCAATTAGGTAAAGGGACAGGACTACAATATGCCACGCTGATGCTCTATAATGTTTGCCGCTCTGCTGCAGTATCTTTATTGGTGGTGACTGTTGATTAATAAAAAAAAAGTGCCAGAATACTCCATTAAGAACTCTCCAACCAGAGTCACCACACAGTCAGAAAGAACTTTTTGGGGGCCCCAATGTCAAATATTGTTCCACTAAAGCCTCTCACATGGGACAGGACCACCAGGAGACAACACAGGAAATTATCAGGAAGCCACTAAACTTCATGTAAACTTTCTGCGGAGTCTGCTGTGGCCTCTGCAGCAGGCCCGGGGACACTGCACGCAGCTATGGCAGCGGTGCATGCTGGGAGATGTAGTTCTGAGCGGCCACACGTTGTATAACGTAACGGTATAGGCGCCGCACATACCCCTCCCCCCGGGGCTCACCGTGCAGTGAGGAGACCGGCTCCCCATGTCAGCGTCCCCTTCTTCTTCTTCTTCTTCTTCCTCCTCCTTCTCTTCTCCTTCCTCCTCCTCTTCGTTGTCGTCGGGTTGTCGCTCGGCGGTCACGTTATTAACGGTCATGGTGGCTCCCGGGACACCGCGTGTCCGCGTCCTCACTGACATCTCCCGCACGCCACGCCCCCGGCTCACAACGGACCCCGCCCACCGACTCGAGCGGTCACGCCTTCCGTTACACTTTTACAGCGGGATCTGTCCCTCCCCTGGGGCGTGACGTCACCAGCTCCGGCGTGTCCTGGGCGTGACGTCACGAGCCGCGTGGAGTTACAGGGGAATTCCACTCTCTGCTGCCTGTGATAACCCCTGAGGCGACAGGCGTGCCATAGCGCAGTCACACAGTTGTGTCCTGTATGAACACTACCATACAGGAGCGTCTACCCTCACATCATGTCATAGTCTGCCGCTGCCGTAAAATAGCAGCAGAACAGTGACTTGTGGCTAAAGATTGAACAAGTAGATTTTGATGCAACAGAACCCTAAAAATAAGAAACGCAATCAGTGTTACAAAAAACTTAGTGTGAACATAACCTTATCTGCCACTGCTGGTTTCCATCATGAGACACATTGAACATCCTTCCTGACTATGTGCTCCTATAGCCCATACGGTTCTGTCCCTGTTGTGTAGGGGTTGTTCCGTCACAACAAGTTATCCTTTATCCACAAGATAGGGGATCCAAGTGTTAGGAGCCCCCCACAGGTGATGAGAATGGGGGTCCGTTATACCCCTAAATGACCAGAGTGACTGGCCGCACATGCGACTGCTGCTCTCTCCATCTATATGGCGCTGATGGAGACAGACAGACTGTATAGACTGTCTATATACAGTCACTGTATAGTGACTGTATATACAGTCACTGTATGTGACTGGAGCGCTAGCACAGATGTCAGACCTGCATTTGGGTACAACAGTCCCGTTCTCGTGCTCCGTAGGCGTCTCCACCCCTGGATGCTCCACCTTCTCCTGTTAATGGAGGATAAGTTGTTGTGACTGGACAATCCCTTTAAGGCCATCTGCACATGAGGGATAATTCTACAAGCATCAGAATCCAGCCATAATCCACCAGTTTCAGAGTTTTTATGCCGGGACTTGCAGGTTTCGATAACGCCACAGTGAATTCCACAATGGGGTCGACAGCAGATAAATGATATTCTGTGGATTGTGAGTTCGGAGCGGGAATCTGTTTACATATACACAAATCAAAACACTGGTGTTCGTATGCGTTTAAATGGAAACGAATATGTGATCAGGGCGAGCCTGGACACCGGGCCTGAGGCTAGGCCATCAATAGTAATACCTGCCCCTCATGTGGTGGCAGACCTGCCATTGCCCCCTTCTGATAATCCAGCAAGACCTCAGCTGATTGGTCATAAACTCAATCCGCCATGTGCTACACGTAACACAGCGATTCTGCAATCTACATCACACTGCCAAACATTCACTTCAATCTCAATTACTCTCCAGCACATTGAAATTTTCGGAGGGTAAGAATGTGTACAGCTAAAACAGATGAGCGGGGCTCGTGTACGGTAACATTTCCATCTAATATCTCGGAGCATCTGATTCCATCTTTGTGCTGGCGAGGGAATAGAATTTCTCACAGATTTCTTTTGTGACACTTGTTGGGATCTGTTACTGGTGCATGTAACAAGGGCTGAGACAGAATGCATCATACATAAACCATAATGCAGCTTCTCCCCACATCCTCTCTCCCACCTTATGGCCATATGTTAGCTTTTCTTACCCAAGGACCATATCAAGAGAAAAAAAAAATCTGCATCACTTGCATATCTAAAAGATGCATTTGCAACTTCCCCCACTGGCACCTAGACGTTCTTCGGTGGATGTCGACAGCTGGGGCCCCGAATACCGGAGTGGCTGGCTTATGTGGCCTTGGGCACGGTGTGGGCACGGTGCTTGGTATTGGGACCAGAGGACGGTCCTACAGCCTGGCAGGTCTCCAGCAGGTGGTGTGTGCAAGAAATATGGAGGGAGAGGCTGATGAATGAGGTTTCTCCCCAGGGCAACCCCTGAGGTGTATGTAGGAGTCCTCTGCATGATAGAGGATGGGGAGCCCGTGATGGTGAAACAACCTGATCCAGGTATCACACGGAGGCACGTTGTGCAAATCAACTCACGGTTCTTAATTTGAACTGGAACAGCAGGCAATGTCATCAGACTGGAAAGCTGGTAGGAGATAGCTGTTCCCAAGGAAGGGTTGTCACTTCAGGCTGGGCTGGCAAAGATGGAGCCAAGTCCAGACAGTGAACCTTTGCTCTGCGGCTTAGTCTCCTGACTTGCCCAGGGTGTCAGGCAGCTGGCCTGAGACACCTCTACTTCTTTGTAGTGTGTTTGGATGGCAGCTCTGCTGGAGCTGCACATTGGACTTGCTTCTCACTCTGCTGACTAAGATCCAAGAGCTGACTGACCATGTGCTACTGCCCACGAGGGGTTTTTATACTCTCCTGATGAGGTGGCAGCACTCTCCTATCAGCTACCAGCTTGCTTTACAATGGTACAAAGGAGATCATTGGTTACTAACATTACACATGTAAACTCTTGCTTTACCAGGCAGGGGTTTCCAGCTGCAATGTTCTCCACTTTTAGAGATCTGCTAAACAGGTGTCCAGTCTCCGTAGGCAGCTCCTAACATGGAGAGGGTTCCATTCGCAACCCTCGCTACCCTTTGCATTGGCAGGGTTGTTGCAGATTTATGAAAGGTGCACCGTTGAAGCTACACTAGTTAGAGGAGAAGCAGAGTCAAACAATATCTTTAATCATACTCTTAAGACACTGGACAGGCAGGGGGTGTGGATACATGATGCTGACAGGTGGGAAGGGCACATATACAGTACAACCGAATTTAGGGATCATATATATGTCCAAAGACTTTGTCCCACTTATGACATTTATTCCCTACCCAGGAGATTGTCTTTCTTATCCCTGAGGTCACCAACGTTTAGAAAACTAGGGGCCTGCAAGTAACCTTCTCATACCTGACCAGCAATCTTCTGGAACAGCATGTAAATAAAGGGAACTGGTTGTTGGAGGCCCGATTCCCCTGGTGATGACCTTTTTTTTTCTATTTCTCATCCTGCACAGGTACATCATGCCAACACATGGACTTAGCTCTACTGTACATCAAACTACTTCATGTGTACCGGCCCTTACAGTGAAAACTAGGCAATTCCTTAAAGGGGTTGGCCACTTTTCAATAAATCTGTTCCTTTAGACATTTCTCTGCATGTATATGTACCCGTACCTTTGCTTACTTTAAGAGTGTTAGCCTTTCCCTGTTCTCACCATGCTGAACTCTGCATGGATGAGTCATAATTTCCTGCTACTGCTCCTTTTTTCATCAGAGCTCACACATGTAAACAAAGAATCACAGAGAGTGTGCATACAGCACAAAAGTAAGTATCAGGACTGCTGAATCACTTGATGAACATTCAGGGATTATTATTGAGGCAGTAAAGATACATCTTATGTAAAAGAAGGGCGAATCCCTTTATACTCCGAGCCCCAGTTTATTCTACATCAAATGTATTGTGTTCAGTTCCACAAAACAGACCATAACAGAGTACAGCTATTTGTGTTCCAACAGTAGAACATTCGATAATTTTCTTATAATCAACTGACAGAAAAATGCAGTTGCCAAGGAGTTTTTCTGAATTCTGGAAAGGGTGTCAGGGCAGTGGTGGTAAAAAGTAAAACTTTATATTCCCAATTCATGCGTTGCTCCAGTAATTCTACTTTTTGGCCCTGCAGCCGGGTGGAAGTTCCAGCGGGTCACGGGATTTGCTTTGACCAATGTGTGGGCTGCTTGGACTTGGGAACAACAAAGTAAGGAATTGCCATTCATTGGCCATTTACATTTCATTCTGGCGTAGGCTGCACATAAATGTATGTGCAAACTAGTTGTACATGTACTTATGAAGTGTTTACGCTATTATTGTGTTGCGACTGCGCTATGACACACGATACATTCCCGTGCACAGAATAGGGCATTCTGGTGCGTATTCGCAGTTGCCGCCACGGGCTCCACTCTTCATGAATGTGTTGCCAGCTCCACAAGCGGTTTACTTTTAGTAAATATGGGACAGTGCTGCGCTCAATAATTTAATTTCCAAAGGTTTCCATAGAATTGAGGCATCTGCAAGACAACCTCGACCTGCAGTGTCGTTCAATTAGTGAAAACTGGACCCACATTCTAGTAATCTCTGGTGGACCAGTCTCATGATCACGAGAGGGGGGGCCTAGCAGTCAGACCCCCACCTATCAGATTGTTATCCCCTGCCATGTGGATAGGGGATAGCTATAATGTCACGGGTGTCCCCGCGGTCCATGTCACGGATCGCGGGCACACCCGCGCTCCTCTCTGTGGCGGTGTGTCTTCAGCATCCCCGGACCCGGACTTACCACTCCTGGCTCCTGGCTCTACTCCGGTTTTGGTTAGGCCGTACGCCTGCTTCCTGACCTGGCCACCTCTGCAGGATTTTAAGGGTCAGCGTTCTCCCCATTGGCGCCGGTCACTTCCGGGTTTTATATATAACCCGGCGGCTCTCTTCACTCCCCGCCGGATCTTCAAGTCTTTCCACAGAAGACCTGTGTGTATCCCGTGGTTCCGTGCCTGTGTATCCCATTGTTCAGTTCCTGCGTATCCTGTGGTCCGTATCCTGTGGTCGGTGTCCCTTGGTCAGTGTCTTGTGGTCCGTATCTTGTGGTCCGTATCCCGTGGTCTGTGTCCTGTGGTCCGTGTCCAGTGGTCCGTATCCTGTGGTCCGTGTCCTGTGGTCAGTGTCTCATGGTCAGTATCCTGTGGTCCGTATCCCGTGGTCAGTGTCCCGTGGTCAGTATCCTGTGGTCCATATCCCGTGGTCCATGCCTGTGGTCCGTGTCCTGTAGTCTGTATCCTGTGGTCTGTTCCCTTACTCCTGCCATCCTGTGCTCCTTCTGTGCCTTCCAGGGTTCCAGCCCAGTGGTGTCTTCAGTCCATACCAGTGTTACCATTGTTCCTCTGTGTTCCTGCTGTCTTCTCAGGCTCTGACTGTTTCCTGCGTTTGTTACCTTGGCTGCCACCGCAGGTCTCCTACCAACCCCTGCGGTGGTCCAGAGGGTCCACAGACTCTTCCCAAAAAGACTCTGATAGTTCGCCCCTCATGAACTGTGACAGTAAGATCCGGCCATGGACCCTGCCAAGGAGCCACGTCAGTTACTGGCCGAACTTTCCGGTGTTGTCTCCTGGCAGTCTCAACAGATTGCCTCTCTAGAGGAACTTCTAGGCAAAGTTGCCACTGCGCTTCAACAGCTGATTGACTCACAAAACAGGCTTCTACATCTGCTCCTGATCCTCCTCCACCCACCCAGGCATCTCCTCCGGCAGCAGATCCAAGACTCAGACTTTGTATGCCTGACAAATTTGATGGCAACCCCAAATTGTGCCGGGGTTTTGTTTCTCAGTGCTCACTACACATTGAACTAATGCCATCCCAGTTCACCGCCGAGCGCTCCAAGGTGGCGTTTGTCCCCTGTTTGCTCTCCAGTGAGGCCCTGGCCTAGGCTGCTTCTCTATGGGACAGGGGCAACCCAGTCGCAGCCACCCTTGTTGCGTTCCTGTCTGAATTTCAGTCCGTGTTTGAGGAGCATGCACTTTCTGGCAAGTGAGCTAGTAGTGGATTATAATATAGGTGCATTGGCCAAACCACAGAGGGGTCCCTTGGCCATTCAAACCACCTAGAAAATTTTATACTGAGAAGGACCTTCACCCACAAACATCTATTCCTGTTCTCAATACACAGTACCCAGGTTGTATGGTGAACATTGGTGAAATCCATTTTCTAGTATCTCCAGAGATGCCCAATTGTGTCCAGGTCAGGGTTCTGGCTGGGCCAGTCAGAAATGGTCACAGAGATGTTCTGAAGCCTCTGCTGTGTTATTTTAGCTGTGTGCTTAGGCTCATTGTCTTGTTGGAAGGTGAACTTTCAGCCCAGTTTTCCAGAGCAATCTGGAAGAGGTTTTTATCCAGGATATCTCTGTACATTTTTCCTTCAATTACAACCAATCGCCCCCCATAGCCGGATGCTGCCACCACCATGTGTCACTGTTGGGAATATATTAGGCAGGTGATGTGCATAGCCTGGTTTTCTCCACATGTACCACTTAGACTTAACACCAAAAAGTTCAATCTTTGTGTCGTCAGACCAGAGAATCTTATTTCTCATTGTCTGGGAGTCCTTAATTTTTTTGTGCACACTGTATGCAGCTTTTCTATGTCTTGCACTGAGAAGAGGCTTCTGTCGCCACACTCTGCCATAAAGCCCCGACTGCCATTCTCCCTCTACTGCATCTCTGAAGCTTGTTTACCTCTCTGACCCATGATTGCTTAGTTTGGCTGGACGGACAGGTCAAGGACATGTGGTCATCCCGAAATTCAATTTAAGGATTAGAGGCCACTGTCCTCTTAAAACCTTGATTGCTGCAGAAATTATTTTGTAATCTTGTTCCATGGTCTGGGGCGCCAAGCAAGATCTCACCTCGTGGGGTAAGGATGATTCTAAAAATGTTCAAGAATCAAGCCCAGAACTACACAGGAGGATCTGAAGCGAGTTGGGACCACAGATTACCATGTTACCATATATACAGGGCAGTTGAGGTCCCCTACTCATGCCAGCAGATGTAAAGGCCAGTTTGAAGTGTGCCAATAACCATCTAGATGATCCAAAGGAGACATAGGAGTTGGTCATGCAGTCAGATGAGAACAAGATAAAACTTTTTGGCATCAGCTCCAATCGCTGTGTTTGGAGGAAGAAGGATGAATACAACCGCTAGAATACCATCCCAACCGTGAAGCATGAGAGTAGAAACATCATACTTTTCTCATCATACATTTCTGCAACAGTGAAAGGATAACTGCACTGTATTGCTTCACAGATGGGGCCAACTGAAATCATGAGCAACAACCTTCTTGCCTCAATAACATCCCTAGGTTAGTGCTCCACTGCAAGTCCCAGCATTCCTGGACTCTGCTTCTGCAGAGAATTTTGTGGATTCCGCTCTGGTCTCCCTACATCACATTCCGGTGGTTCCTTCCCAGAACCCTTTATCCATATCTTCAATGGATGGACAGATCTTGCCTAGAGATGAGCGAGTATACTCGTCCGAGCTTGATGCTCGTTCGAGTATTAAGGTACTCGAAACGGCTCGTTGCTCGGACGAGTATTTCCCCTGCTCGAGATCGAGCATTTAATTAAACAAACACAGTGAAGAACAATGAAGAATAGAATAAAAACAGTGAACACAGTGAACACAGGATCATTTAAGTGAAAAACACAGTGAAGAATAGATTACAGATGTTCGGCACATCTGCTTACTTGTCGGAAGATACACGCGGAGCGGGGAGACATCGCGCACCAGGGAGACATCGGGCGCAGCAGAGACACATCGGGCGCAGCAGAGACACATCGGGCGCAGCAGAGACACATCAGGCGCAGCAGAGACACATCGGGCGCAGCAGAGACACATCGGGCGCAGCAGGGAGACATCGCACGCAGCAGGGAGACATCGGGGAGACTTCAGTGGAAGCAGAGGAGCGGATCCCAGGACAGCGTATCTCCCGACAAGTAAGCAGATGTGCCGAACATCTGTAATCTATTCTTCACTGTGTTTTTCACTTAAATGATCCTATGTTCACTGTTTTTATTCTATTCTTCACTGTTCTTCACATCTGCTAACTTGTCGGGAGATAATATACGCGCGGAACAGTGAAGAATAGATTGCAGATGTTTGCATACATCTGATCACTTATCAGAAGACATTCTTTTTCAATTAAATAACACATTTTATTCCTGAACCATGGTCCCTTTGAAAAATGCTCGAGTCTCCCATTGACTTCAATGGGGCTCGTTATTCGAGACGAGCACTCGAGCATCTGGAAAAGTTCGTCTCGAATAACGAGCACCCGAGCATTTTAGTGCTCGCTCATCTCTAATCTTGCCTGATCTGGTCCGCTACCGCACTAAGCCAGTCCATGGCTTCCATGGCTTCAGCTCCACGCTCCGGTCCTCGACTGGAAAACTGGTGAAATCCTGAGTTGGGAATCAGAATGCCACCCAAGCTGCACTTCTTCACCACCAACCGTCCTGACCTCTTTGCACTTTGTTGGTAAGGTGCCAGTTCCTTTGCAGTTACCATCCGGCAAGATGTCCCTTTTAATTAGAAAAAAAAAATTAGAAAAAACTTTTTTCCTAATATTTATGGAAGAGTCTATAACAAGAGGTCAGTGAGACTACAGCAAGTGTCCAGCAAGGACGAATATACCAATATTTCACAGTAAGAATTGGTATTTTGTATTGGAATCCATACATTGAATAAGACTAATGACCCGTCTCATGTCTATAATATTCTGTGAGGCGTCTTATATGTCTCCTAACACTTATAAACCACTAAATAGGATTTTATATTTTTTTTGTGGCTCGGAAGTCATTTGAAGCACTCTGTGCTAAAATGCCCGTCATATCCATCACCCCGGTAATGCTATTCATAGTAAATAAAAGACGCTTAATTGGGTTTCGAATATGTTAAATCTCTCCAGTTACAGATTGACAGGCGGCAGGAATAGGATCTTACAACATTAGGGGAAATTAGCAATGATTTTGCTTTGCCCTCTAATGCAGGTAGTCATCTGTGTGCACGACTCTCCTTGATTTATATTCATACCAGGTGATCATTTTATATGGGATGAGGGGGGCCTGATGCCATAAAAGCAACACTTATGTTCATTCAGCCCATTTACTGTCGGGAATAGCAGTCAAGTGTTACAAACCAATGTGTTTTCCCAGAATGCTATAAGCGGAGACTCAAGTCGTAGAAAAGTTTAGCTAATATCAAAACCCAAGGTTACTGTACATATAAGATTGGGGCTTTTATCATCCAAACTTGTTGTATGTTTTTTCTTTTATTTTTGATCTAAAAATTTGCATTGTCCTAAGACAAATGACGGCAGAAGTGATTGGCAGCTGCTCCCCCTTACCTGCTCAATAGACATTAGTATTCATCCTTGGCTGGACCCCAAGTGGCATGTTAATGGCATGGCTGGGAGTGCCAGCTGTTGGCCTAATTATGTTATAGCTGGCAGCAAACTTGTGTCTATGGGCATTCAGCACTTACCTGAGCCTACCACTGATGGCAACACAATTATTAGGAGCCATACATATTAGATATCAGCCTTGCTCCACACTGTTCTGTGCTGCCAAGATATGCAGGGAATTTACTATTCACTTTACTGGCAGTTCCAAAAATCTTCGACTTTTCACATTTTTGCAATCATCTTCATTTGCAGTATAATAACCAGGCAGTGGTGGCGCCCAAGTTATGGAAAGGGTGTTTTTGGGTATTAGTTCATAGCAACCATAAATACTGCAAAGGGACAAAATCTGAGGGGTGCACTTAATAGCTTATAGGGAATCTGTCACACTAATTTGGGATACTAAATCACCCATAGTTCTGGTGGTTTAGTGTTCCAATCGCCCTGTATAATTTTTAAGCATTAAAATAAAAAAAAAGTTAATACTTTCCTCGGTCCACGTACACAATAGCCATTTCAGGACCTTTGAAGGTCTTCTAAGGGTCCTGCTCTACAGTTTGAAAGCAGTCAGAAGGCACACTCATTCTCCATTGCCCAAAAAGCTTAAATCAAGTATCATATGTAGAAGTTAATCCCAAACTTGTAGGGACTATAATTTTAATACAAGACAAGGCCAATGGCAGTCATAATCCCATTTTATACTACTAAACCACATTTCATACATAAATCTACAACTTATAATTAAGACTTAAGGGCCATTCTTCCATTGCATTCTGCCATTCTTCCTTGCAGATCCTCTCCAGTTCCCTCAGGTTGGATGGTGAACGTTGGCGGAGGCCATTTTCAAGTCTCTCCAGAGATGCACATTTGGGTTTAGCTCAGGGCTCTGGCTGGGCCAGTCAGGAATGGTCACAGAGATGTTCTGCTTTGTTATTTTAGCTGTGTGCTTAGGGTCATTGTCTTATTGGAAGGTGGACCTTCAGCCCAGTGTGAAAACTAGAGCATCTGGAAGAGGTTTTCATCCAGAGTATCTCTGTACTTGGCCACTTTAATCTTTCCTTCAACTACAACCAGTCATCTTGTCCCTGCCATCATCATGTGTCACTGTTGGGATTTAATTTGGCAAGTGATGAGCAGTGCCTGCTTTTTTCACACATTAAGACCAAAAACTTTAATCTTTGTCTCATCAGACCGGAGAATCGTATTTCTCATAGTCTGGAAGACCTTCGTGTGTGTTTTTGCAAATTGTGTGCGGCTTTCATATGTCTTACACTAAGGAGAGACTTCCGTCAGCACACACTGCCATAAAGCCTTGACTGGTGGAGGCTGAAGTTGAATTTGTGGAACTTTCTCCCATCTCCCTAGTGCATCTCTGGAGCTGAGATACAGTGATCTTGGGGTTCTTCTTTCCCTCTCTCACCAAGGGTCTTCTCCTATGATTGTTTAGTTTGGCTGGATGGCCAGGTCAAGGAAGAGTTGTGGTCGTTCCAAATTTCCATTAAAGGGTTATGGAGGCCACTGTGCTCTTAGGAACCTTGAGTGCTTCAGAAATTATTTTCTGTCTCTGAGCTCCTTGGGTAGTTCCTTAGACCTCATGATTCTCATGTGCTCTGACATGCACTATGAGCTGTGAGGGGTCTGAATAGTCTCTGTACCGACTGTACCTGTTCTAATTGTACCAGTTGGACTTGTTACCTGTATAATAGACACCTGTCCGCACACTCAGGCATCACAGTCCAGCCTCTCTACCATGGTCAAGAGCATAGAGCTGTCTATGGACACCAGGAATTAGTTTTTAGACCTGCACAAGGCCTGGATGGACTGCAGCACAAAGGGCAAGCAGCTTGATGAGAAGACTGTGGTTGCAATTATTAGAAAGAAGAAAAACATCACCACGATCCTGGGCTCCCAGCAAGAGCTCATGTTGTGGAGTAAGGATAGTTATGAAAATCTTCAAGAATCGGCCCAGAACAACACAGGAGGACCTGAAGCGAGTTGGGACCACAGTCTCAATGATTACCATTAGTAACATACTGCACCATCAGTATCCTACAGGTCAGTTGAGGTCCCTCTTCTCATTCCAACAGATGTCAAGGCCAATTTGAAGTGTGCCAATAACCATCTAGATAATCCAAAGGAGACACAACTTTTTGGCATCAGGTCAAGGTCCTGTAGTGACATAGCTAAACCTGAACCCAAATGAAAATCTTCGGAGGGGGTTTAAACTCAATGGGGCAAATTTACTTACCCAGTCCTGTCGCAATGCCCAATCCGGATGGTCCGATGAAGATGAAGTCTGGCGCGATTCACGTAGCTCGTGCACCCGTGCACCCGATTTCCTGCATTTGTCGCTTCCCCTGCTGAGGTCTGCCGGAGTTCACCTTCTTCTTCCCGGCGTATGTGAGTGCGACACAATTTGAGATGTTAAATCCCGCGCGTTGTCCGGATCTGTCGGATCGTTTGACGTCACGCCCCCTGATTTGTGTCATATAAAAGCCGTTGCGAATGCGCTAAAATCCGTTCGCATGCGCCAAAAACCCCAGTTAAATGCGGCGCAACACGGAAATCGTCAGGAAAACCGACGAAAATGCGATCCGCGGACCCTTAGAAAATGAGCACCATTCTTGCCCAATGACAGCCCTGAAACCTTCAAGATCTGGAGAAGATCTGTATGGAGGACTGGGCCAAAATCCCTCCTGCAATGTGCGCAAGAACTACAGGAAACGTCTCTGTAATTGCAAACAAAGGTTTTTGTGTAAAATATTAAGTTCAGTTTTTATATCAAATTAAATAAAAACTAGCAAAATCGTCTGTACATCAAATGCTTATTTCCTCACTGTACATGACTACTGTGCCATATTACATGTACAATGCCTGCTATTGAGCTTTAGGGTAAATTATGTTACCATGTAAAGTAACAGTAAGACGCTTTCCCGTAGACAGCGTTAGCATTGATTGAATGTACTTAGCTCTGTCTCCATTATTTGTTAATCATCAGACCTTACCACGCTGACTTCATTATAAGTGATCCGAGTATATTTCTCAAGGTTAATTCTTATTTATTCCTATCTAATGGTGTATTATGTGTAGTTAAATCATTAGTCCCATAGGGGGTCTCCAATAAAACGAAAGAAAATGTAATTCTGAATAATAGCAAATGTTAATCACGTCCTGGTCTGTAATAGCTGCTAGGTGAGCTCTCCCAGCCAATAATCACATTTGTGTATTAAAATTGCCTTTGCCTTTTTAAATTGGGATCCTCTAATTTGTAACCAGATATCAAAATGATATTGTGTTTCTTGTAAATTATATTGGAGACATACACTTTACATTCTCCTTTTCCATAACTTCATAAAAAGACCATCCTCTGTATGTGTTATAGACCCTTTACAAGTAGAGCTGCAGACACCACTATCTTCTTCCATGCAAAATGCGTTGGGTCCAGAAGAATTTATTTGAAATGGATTTGACCAAAGCCCTATAGAAGCAACATGAATGCACATGAAGGGATCCTATTCATATTAATACAGGCGGTCCCCTACTTAAGGACACCCGACTTACAGACAACCCATAGTTACAGACGGACCCCTCTGCCCCATGTGACCTCTGGTGAAGCTCTCTGGATGCTTTACTATAGACCCAGACTGCAATGATCAGCTGTAAGGTGTCTGTAATGAAGCTTTATTGATAATCCTTGGTCCAATTACAGCAAAAATTTGGAAACTACAATTATCACTGGGACAAAAGAAAAAAATCTATATAAATCATTATAAAATATACAGTTTTGACTTACATACAAATTCAACTTAAGAACAAACCTCCAGACCCTATCTTGTATGTAACCCGGGGACTGCCTGTATTTGGTTTGCCTTCACATCAGCATTATAGGGGTTGTTCAAAGTTTTCAAGTTATGCCTTATCCATGGGATAGGGGATTACAAGGTGATCTATGATGGTCCGACTGCTGGGACCCCACTAATCATGAGGATGGTACCCCCCAGCAATCTGGATCTCACTAATGGACAGGTCCAGCACGTGTACTACTGTTCCATTCAATACTATGGGGGAGTCAAAAATTGCAGAGCACAGCGCTCAGGTGTCTCCGGCACTCATTTTTAGAGGGGGAGATTTATCAGTTCTCTGGTGAAGAAGAACCGAAATAATAACAAATTCTGATGCACTGCAAGAAATTGTGATTAATTATGCCATCTCCACACCATTTGGTGAAGGGGCACAGCTGCTGGAGGAGTGGGCCCCCCGCCTGCTTACCGCCAGGTTTTACGGCGCTGAGCGCTAAGGGGTTAGTGACCTGTGGCAAAATAGATAAATCTATAATCTATCAGTCTAGTTATCTATCTCTTATAATTTGTCTATTTCCTATCTATATATCTGCCTATCTATCTATCTATCTATCTATCTATCTATCTATCTGCCTATCTATCTAACTATCTATCTATCTTACTCATATCTAATATATATCCATCTAACAATCAATCAATGTTTTATCTCTCCTCTACTGTATCTATTTCTCATATCTCTCTTCTATCTTCTATCATCCATCTAGCTCTCTATATTTGTTTTTTATATTGATGCATCTGCAACATCCCCCACCAGGGCAAAGCCTTTTCTTTGGGCCTGGAGGCAGCCGGGGCCCAGAATACCTGAGTGGCTGGCGGTTGTGGCCTAGGGCGCGCTGATGTCATGGTGCTTGGTATGGGGACCGGGGGAATGTCCTACACCCTGGCAGGTCTCCAGCAGGTGGTGTGCAAGAAATATGGAGGGAGAGGCTGATGTATTGGTTCTCCCTGGGGCAACCCCTGAGTGTCTGTAAGATAGGTCTTTGGGTAATGGAAGGGGAGCCCGTGGTGGTAACAACCGTATCCAGGGATCAGAGGGAGGCAACATAGCAGGCAACAGGACTAAACGGTTAACAGCAGATTCTGATACTGGAGTGGCATGGAGAGTGGTCCTCAGGAATAGCTCACCAGCCTGGTAGTAGATGCTGGCTGGGATGGAGCTGTGTCCAAGCTGTGGAAGCTGCAGCTCTGGATTTGAGTCTCCTGACTCTGGTCCTAGGATTAGGTTAAGTGTTAGTACTGAAGGTGTACTAAACACTGTCTCTCTCTTCACTGTGTCTCTGTAGACAGACCATGCGGTCTAGAGCATGTGGAAAGACCTGTGCTCCTCCCTTCCCAGGGGTTTTATACTCATCTGGTCAGGTGGTAGCATGTCTCCAATCACACTCCAGTTTACAATACAGCCAACTGATTGGTCAATAACTTACACCCATTTAACTATCGCCTGTTCAGGCAGGATCTACAGCTGTTATTACATAAAGACCAGGTTCCAGAACCTTCATAGACTCCCCCTAACAGCTCCTGACCTGGAGAGGGCGTTCTTCACAACTACCATCCCGCCTATGTAATGTCAGGGGTGTTGCACATCTATAAATCTATCTATCATATATCTAATAATCTATATAATCTTTCATATTTAGCTTCTATCATCAATCTACCCATCATCTGTCTATGTGCTATAAATTTCTCCTTCAGTCCCATATTACACATTGCCTTACCATACTACTGTGTATAACTACAAAAATTCTATTGTGCAAGGCTAAAGGAGCCTCTTACTGACTGTAATAAAATAGTTTTATTTTGGGGCCCCACTTTGTCTAAAAGTGGCTCTGGGTTCTAGTACCAATTTTAGAATTCTTGCTTTGCAAAATTTTCCCTCACCTATCATAGTTTATACGATTGAAAAAAGACACTTGTCCATCAAGTTCAATCAAGGAAGGGACGGGATTGCATGAGGAAGGGATTTAGGGGAAACAATTCTATATAACATAACCATCAATGTTATTTAGGTGTAAAAGGCATCTAGACCCTGAAGCTCTCTGCTGTCCCTACTGTGACTAGCGCCTAAGGCAGGCTATTCCACAGATTGACAGTTCTCATAGTAAAAAAGCCCTGTCACCTCTGGTGATTAAACCTTGATTTCTCCAGATAGAGACAGCGCCCCCTAGTCTTTTGATTTGATTTAATCTGAAACAACTTACCACCATATTTTTTGTATGGACCATTCATATATTTATATAAATTAATCATGTCCCCTCGTAGTCGTCTCTTTTCCAGACTAAATAAATCTAGTTGTTTTAATGTTTCCTCATAACTGAGACCCTCTATACCCCTTATCATTTTTGTGGCTCTACATTGAACCCTCTCCAGCTCCTGGGCCTCCTTTTTATGGACCGGTGCCCAGAACTGGACAGCATATTCCAGGTGAGGCAGAACCAATGCCTTGTATGTACAGTAGTAATATTACATCCCTCTCATGAGAGTCCATAGCACTTTTGATACATGACAAGATCCTATTGGCTTTAGAGGCAGCTGATTGACATTGCATGCTGTTATTCAATTTATGATCTACTAGTACCCCCAGGTCCTTCTCAACAAGGGACTCTCCCAGATTTACTCTCCCAAGGACATATGTTGCCTGTGGATTATTAGCCTCAGGTGCATAACCTTACATTTATCCACATTAAACCTCATTTGCCAAGTGGATTCAGTTTGTCCAAGTCACACTGCAGCCTATGAACATCCTCCATAGACTGTATTACACTACACAGCTTTTACTACTCCCCCCATTCTCCATAGACTGTATTACACTACACTGCTTGTACTACTCCCCCCCCCCCCCATCCTCCATGCACTGTATTATACTACACAGTGTGTACTACTCCCATCCTCCATAGACTGTATTACACTACACAGCTTGGTGTCATCTGCAAAAGTAGACACAGTGCTATTAATCCCTACCTCTATATCATTAATAAATATATTTATAACATTTGTACGTCAGTGTTTTGCTCATATTTGACATCTGAAGTCTGGTTAGGTCATGTGTGTTGTTAGGCAGCCCCTCATGTAAGTTAATATGACTTGCTCTCTCCTTGGGTAAGTGGTCTTCTTTAAACAAGAAAATGGCAATGAGTCCCTAAACTGATTTAAAGTTTTCAAATTATCAGTAATAATCTACTCAGCGCTAAATCAAATCTCTGACGTGATGTGCAATGATTTTCTCCCCCAATCGATATCATGTTGTTTTCCTAGTTACGGCTGAGATTGCACGCCCCGCTTACAATGTAGAAGTGTCTGCCCGCTCACATTGCTGCATTTAGCTTTCTTATAATCTGTTTACCATTACAATCTTTCCAAGTAATTGGGCCAACTGAATTGATTGACTGTCTGTGATTCTCAGAAGGCGGCTTTTTTTTCTAAGCTAGACTTATTACTGACCTACGCAGTCAATTAAAACAACAAAACAAAAAAAAAAACCTAAATTATATTCCATCAACGTAAGTAAAATAATGCAAAGAAATAACAATATACCTGTAATTCCGATAAAGTTTTTGTGACTAGAATGAGGTGAATGGATTTTGTTTGTTACCTCTTTGTAAAGTTTCATTATTCTCACTTAACCCCAATCATCCCTGTGATTTGAACTACTACTACAACAATAGGGTCATGGTATCAGACACTTAGAGGGGTTCTCTATTTTTTTCTTGATTGATGAACTAATTGGTCATATAAAGATTCATAGTCTGCTGACATGACCCAAATGACATGACTACTTTATTCTTTGGGTTGATATGATTACATGGATAACGAATTTGTATAGGTTTTATAATGTTTTAATACATTTACAAAAATTAAAACTTCCTATACAATTTTTTTTTTATTTTGCCATCTTCTGGCACTTTTTCATACTTCGGTGTACGGAGTCCATTTTTAGGACTATACAACCTTCTGATTACCTTTTATAGAATTTTATATGTTTTTCAAAATGGTTAAAAAGTGCCACTTTCGACTTTGAGCGCTATTTTCCATTACAGGGTTAAATACAGTGAAAAAACGTTATTATATTTTGATAGATCGGGCATTTTCGGACGCAGAGATACCTAATGTGTTTATGATTTTTACTGTTTATTTATATTTATATCAGTTCTAGGGAAAGGGAGTGATTTGAATTTTTAGGTTTTTTTATTATAATTTTTTTTAAAAAAATGTTTATTTTTACTATTTTTCAGACTCCCTAGGGTACTTTAACCATAGGTTGTCTGATGGATCCTACCATATACTGCCATACTGCATACTACAGTATGGCAGTATATGGGGATTTTCATCCTTATACATTACAATGTGCAATTAGCACATTGTAATGAATGGGTTAAAATGAGACAGCCTCGGGTCTTCAGAAGACCTGAGGCTGTCATAGCAATGGATCGGTGTTACCAGTAAGTCTTTGCTGCAATATGCCCTGCAAATGAGCCCTCTCCTTGCACCGGCACCCGATGTGTTCTGTACTATTACGGCGCACTTCGGTAAGGGGTTAACACACGGTAGCCAGTAGATTGACAATGTATTGTATGTATAGGCAACTGATACCAAGAAGCTGGAAACCCCTTTAATAGAGCCCTTCATTGTCACCATATTTGTAACCCATTTTCATAAGAGTGAGTGAAAGTATAGTCACTTCTTTGCCAAAGAATTGAAACCTGGGCTATACTCTTTATGCAGTATTTTCAATATTAAAGGGGTTGGCCACTTCACCTCTTGTTTTTTTTTTATATACCGTATTTTTCGGCCTATAAGGCGCACCAAAAAATCCTTTAATTTTCTCAGAAATCAAAGGTGCGCCTTATAGGCCAGTGCGCCTTATATATGAACTTATACAGAAATGTGCTACAGACAAGATGTACTGTACATTTACCAGTGTTTAATAGCTCCATCCCCAGAAATTTCCTGCACCTTCCCACACAGTATACAGGGTCCCTAACTCCTGAAGTGCCCTGGCACCACAACTAACATTGTACCCATCCTGCCCTCCCCTAGCACGGAGAGACCGGAGCTGCCATAGTGCCGACCACGAGGCAATCATCATCATCAGTAAACAATCCCCCGTACCTGCCAGCCCTGTAACAGGGGAAAGAGAAGGAGCCACAGGGAACCCCACAGGAATAACACCCTGGCTGAGGAGGGAAGGACAAGGGGCAGAGGGAGACCGCTTAACCCCTGCTGCATCAGCCTGCATTAACCCCCAGCAGCCCATACCTCTGAGATCGGAGCTCTCTGACACGCTGAAGACAAGTTTCCCGGGAAGTGTAGCTGGCTTGAACTGTGCACAGGTCTGCCACCTGCTGGTCATTTTTAGGTACTGCATTTGATCCTGCGCCTTATACTCCAGTGCGCCTTATATATGAACCTAGATGTCTTAGCAGGCATTTATTAGAGGTGCGCCTTATACTCCAGTGCGCCTTATAGGCCGAAAAATACGGTAACTGTAATTTTTATTAATAGTTGAGTTTTATCCATTACCAAAGGAAAAAAGCAACGCGACGCATCATTAGCAGGCATTAGACAGGACAAACACTTAGCTTACAAAGTATGTAATACATTCTCCCATTGTAGCATATAAAAAGATAAGGAAACAAATGATCAAACGGCCCTACAGAGGCGAGCATGTACTTCCCAGTTTGTAATTCCAATCTGGCTATTGTGGGCTAACCTACTTCGGTCCCCAAAGTCCCCAAATGTAGCTGACAATCTCTATATTATACTTGTGTAACCTATTATCTTGTAAACAGAACCAGGTCAGACAACACATTGGACACAATAGGGTCACCTCATGTTTTTTGTAACGTGTGTGTAAGTGTGGGGGGCAGGATATTAGGTAAGTTACCAATATACATGTATTACTAGTTCTGCTCTGTTCTCTTGATATGTAAAGTGAAGCCTCCTGTCTTTTACCTCATCAGCCAGAGATTCCTGTCTATAAAATGGCAGCAGATGTAGGGTCATGTGATCTCTAACTGTCCATGAGCATTTACCCTGCCAGGACCTTAGGATAGTACAGTATTCATGAATATTAGATAAAGGTCCTCGAAGGGCCATTGTTCATGGACAGATAGAGATCACATGACCCTCCATCTGTAGCCATTTTATGGTCAGGTCTGTGGTATAATAAGTTATTAGACTGGTGGCTTCACTTTACATATCAAGAAAGCAGAGCAGAACTAGTAATAGATGTATATTGGTAACTTACTTAATATCCTGCCCCCCAACCTTACACACACATTACAATTCCTTTAAGTTATAAATACACAGGATAGTGGATAACTAGCTCACCAGTGAGGGTCTGATTGCTTGGACTCCCACCGTTCATGAGAACAGGCCCCCCAGCAATCTAGAGAACTGGGATCCCATTCTCAATAATCGGTGGAGCGGCATGACAAGCATGTGCATAGAGATCATGTATCACCGGCCGTTCTTGTAGACAGTGAATGGAGAGGCAGGGCGCATGCCACTCCATCCATCAGTGAGAATGGGATCCCAGTTCTCTGGATTGCTGGGGGTCCTGTTCTCATGAACGGTGGGAGTCCAAGCAATCAGACCTTCACTGATCAGCTAGTTATCCACTATCCTGTGTATTTATAACTTAAAGGAATTGTAATGTATGTGTAAGGGTGGGGGGCAGGATATTAGGTAATTTACCAATATACATCTATTAGAAGTTCTGTACCCTCAGCAATCAGCTACTGTAGTTGTGTACCTCAAATAAGCATAATTGTCGTCAGACAATGCACTTTCGGGATCTCCTCCAGACCGGGTAAGTAAATGTGCCCCATTAAGTTTTGTTATATTTATTTATTTATATAATCATGGGTTTTTGTGTCAGACGTTCATATTCCCTGAATACCCCTTTAAGTATTTAGTACAACCTCTTTAATGGGAGTCTAACACCTCCCAACTCCACCTTAAGAAAATAAATAATTGTCAATTTATCTCCCCACCTTACCTTTTTCTGTTTCGGTACAATCCCGGAGTTAACACATTTATATAGTTTTCCTTACAGGCGGTCCCCGGGTTGCATACAAGATATGGTCTGTAGGTTTGTTCTTAAGTTGAATTTGTATGTAAGTCGGAACTGTATATTTTATAATTGTAACCCCAGCCAGAATTTTTTTTGGTCTCTGTGACAATTGGATTTTAAAAATGTTGGGTTGTCATAAGAACCAGGATTAACACTAAATCTTCTTTACAAACACATGTGATAACTGTTACAGCTGTTTATTGTAGCCTAGGACTAAAGTACAATAAATTACCAATATCCAGAGGTCCGTTTGTAACTAGGGGTAGTATGTAAGTCGAGTGTTCTTAAGTAGGGGACCGCCTGTATCTTGTAATACCGTTAAAAAATGAATTCATATAAAAAAATGTCTTCATATCACCATACTCTGACACCCATAACTTTTTAATACTTTTTTATACTTTGGTCTATGTAACTGTAGAAGGTGTCATTTTTTGTGGGATCAGTTGATGTTTTCTTTGATGCTATTATGGGACCTGTATGACCTTCTTATGGCTATACTGACTTGTGTGCATTGTTATGAAAACTACCAGGTTAGGTGGAATAGAAGTGTTTACATAGAGAAGGCTCAGTGTAGGTGTCAGCTAGCGGGTCAGGTCAGTGGAGAATACCGGAGGTCAGGCAAAGCTTTTACTGAGACAGTCCAGTTCCTGTGCAGGCGGCAGTCTAGCAGAATCTAAATAACAAGCTGTGGGTCAGGGGCAGGCGACAAGCAGACAGAGTTCAAGTTACAAGCCAGAGATCAAGGCATCAGCAGAGTTGGAAGTTATTTGGTCACATAACAAAGTAAATTGCCAGTACAATTGCCTTATTCAACCCCAATTATTTCAATGTAAAGTGAATGCAACCGTTTTATGATGCAAAAATTTAAGAATTTTTATTGGTTGCTTCAAAAGTGTTACATTTTGGCCTCTAACAGCCTTTCTCAAACACCAGCGCCGCCTAGGGGAAAAATGGATGCCAAAAAAGTACACTTGGTTTGCTGTACTACTCCTGCATCAGTGCTATGCATACTACTTGTTTGCATTCATTTTTATCTCCAGGCAGCATTGGTTTTTAAGAAACGCCATATGCAGGCCAAAACTTCACACATATAAAGCCATCAATAAAAATGATTCACCTTTTGAATCATCTAAACCAGTGATGGGCAACCTTTTGAGCTTGGTGTGTCAAAATTCGCCAAAAAACCGAGCATAACTCGGGTGGTGTGTCACCTTGACAAAAAAAACATACTTTTGTGATATTTATAGTTTAAATAACAAATATGTATAATTATTTAACTTCTAGGGTACTTTAATCCTAGGTTGTGTGATTGATCCTACCATCTCTCAGCCTCCCGGCCGTGTCGGAGACGAGGATGAAACTTAACTCTCTGGCGGCCGCGTGTCACTGAAAATGGCTATGCGTGTCAGCACTGACACGCGTGTCATAGGTTGGCCATCACTGATCTAAACTAACGTGTGTCTATAAGCAAAAGATTAAGTCAAAGAAACTTTTTCCAAAGTTATTAGAAAATTTATCATTATCATCTCCACGATTCAAGAGGAAAGATGGGTTTTTAACATTTCACTTTACTATTAACCACTTGTTGACACCACATGTATCCAGTTTTACTAATAACTGTTTATTTCTTTCATTTCAACTGTCCACAAGATGTATCATTTTTATTTTCCTATTAACACAGCTGGAGGGGTTCTTGTTTTTTGTAGCATAAGTTGTATTTTTTAATGCACATTGGGGATCATTTACTAAGGGCCCGATTCGCGTTTTCCCGATGTGTTACCCGAATATTTCCGATTTGCGCAGATTTTCCCTGTATTGCCCAGGGATTTTGGCGCACGCGATCGGATTGTGGCGCATCGGCGCCGGCATGCACGCAACGGAAATCGGGGGGCCTGGCCGAACGAAAACCCGACGGATTCGGAAAAACCGCCGCATTTAAAACAATAAAAGTGTCGCTTGGGACGCGCTTACCTTCACTTGGTCCGGCCCGGTGAACTCAAGTGCGTTCAGATGCTTTTCAGCGCAGCAGCGCCACCTGCTGGACGTCGGAGGAACTACCTTGATGAATCCCGGCCGGACCCGAATCCACCGCAGAGAACGCGCCGCTGGATCGCGAACGGACCGGGTAAGTAAATCTGCCCCATTGTGTCACACAACAAAGATGTATGCAGAATTTGATATGGAACATATGTTACCAAGCATTTTGTCATGTTTCAACACCTATGTACAACTAGCTGTAGTTAAACGTTCTTAGGTATAACATAATAGAATGGAGTATTATTGTCTGTAATTGACAGTATATAAAACCTAACAGAATTAGTATACACTTAAATGGAATCTGCTTATAAATTTAGCCCCCTCCTTTAATAAACATATTTTTTAAACCTGCTATTAGTAAGCAGTGCAACTATTCCCAAAGTGTTCCTCTTTATGCCTATAAACTTTCATATTCTGTTCCAAAGGTTGTCTCACCTTGTATGCAAATCAACATATGTGAGTCCAATCTGTGTCTTCCTCAGTGGTGAGTCCGGAATATTCATAAGTCTCCACCACAGCCACGCCTACAGTATGAGGGAAGGGGGAGTTATGGAGTTGAATTCTCTCCAGCGTGTTACACACAGCCAACGTTTCTTTTAAGTCCCTCGTGCACCCATTTCTCAGGATTTCTCTTTGGCGAGTCAAACACAGTCTCTCTCAACTCACTAAGGCACATTTACTTACCCAGTCCTGCGTGATCCCCAATCCAGAATGTCCTCCGGAATGCACATCTGCCGTAATTCAAGAAGATTGTGTGCTCGATTTTCTGCTTGTGTTGCTTCCCGATCAGTTCCGCCGGTGTTGACCATCTTCCTCCCGGTGCATGTAAGTGCATTGGATGCAACACAAATTTAAATGTTAAATCCCGCGCTCAGTCTGAATTCATTGGATCGTCCGACAGCCTGCCCCCCTGATTTCTGTCGCATGAAAGCTGATGCGTCAAAATCCTATCGCGTGCGACACAATCCCCGGCGCGATCCCCAACAAAAATGCGGCCGCAGGACCCTTAGTAAATAAGCCCCACTGATTTTCCCTTCAGCCAATCATACACAGCCAACGTCTCTCTTAAATCCCTCATTTCCCCCTCCCTCAGGAAATTTTTTCAGTGAGTCACACACAGCCAACATCTCTCTCAAAGCATATTTTTGGCAAATAATCGGAAAGCACAGGGTGTCAACAGTCATGCTACGATAGCTGATGGTTTGACATAAGAACTTTTTGGTAGTACCTGCCAAGTTATTTATATGCACTTAACAAACTGCCCAAACTTCATGTGAACAAAGTCAGATGGTACTGAAGAAGTTTCAGCTCCTCTCCATGTCTTCTTAACAGAGCACTATTGCATGCACTTTGCTAACTTCAGCTACGTGTACATCTTTCAGTTCAGGGGTTTTAGGAACATCTACTAAAAATTGATTGAAAATCTCATTTTCATTTCAGCAATTAATCAAGTGACAATGCTGAGAAGAAGGGTCATTACTGTTTAATTACTTTTAAAAAACAATCAGGCATTTCAGATTACTGGATAGAAACCGATTTATTTGTAGCTGTTTATGTGCATCTTAAAAAGGTGAGAATGTTTTATTGTGAAATACATTGGGCCCGATCCTGGGATACAGATGGTATAAAGCTAGAAAACATTTCTGGATGTGTTCTGGATGGGATGTATATTATTAATGGTAACCATAACCAGCATGTAAACCTTCCAACATTATTTTACTTTACAAATGAAGAATGAATTGATATAGAATGTTTCATAACTTAAAAAGAAAAAAAATCATCATCATATATTTATCCTCTGTTATAGCTTGTATTGTTCTCCAGAGCTGTAATCATTTTTCTGCTTGGTGATACTGGAATTAGGTAGTTTAAGTTTAACTAAGCTTTAAACAATTTTGCAAAAATGAACAGTAGAGATGATGATAGCAAACTTTATAATATACTTTATCAAAGAAATCTGGTCCCGTGTCCTTCTTTTTCCCTGGCCTTTCTTCCTTTTATAAAGGGGTTGGTCACCTTTATCTTAAAACGTACAAATAGATTGCAATAGATTGCAAATAACTAATTCTCCCTCCCAGTCTCAATAGCAGATAAACCCACCTGTCAGTTTTCTCTGGTCAACTTTTGTTTCCATGGTTTTCCCCAGAGTCCCTGATTGGGCGGGATCAGTGGGCGCCATCTTTTTTGTGCGTGGCTACACACGTCACAGGTTGCACACATCATGGACCGTTGACACCATTGTATGCACACCCAACAGAGAAGATAGAGGAGCGTGCACAATGGAGGAGAGAAGGATCACATGTTCCTCCAGTGACGACTACAGAGGAGGATCGGGAAAATGCTGCAGAATTTGTAAGGAAGGTAAGTTTAACAAATGATTGTTAGCTTGCCCCTTGCCATGGTTAATATTTTTTTATTAAAGTGGCCAACCCCTTTTAGCAGTTTGTGTAAATCAGCTTTCTGTCCTATATCCACTGACAACTGAGAGATAAAAGAACCTGATTTGTAAAGCGCTGTGGAATTTGATGCAATATAAATGAAGATTTCTTATTATTATAAAGTGTTTAATGACTTAACTCCTTACAGACAGGCCCTGGATAGTCTAATCACCTCCAACAGCTGAATCCTAAGAGAAAATATTCTCTAGTTATGGAAAGAGTTAAACTTCAGCTGCCTTTCCTTAGCTCTATACTGTGACTTCAGATATACTACTCACTACAGGAGAAAGAAGGAGCAGAAAAGGGTGCAGAAAAGCTGCTTTATTTAAAGAAGTATATTACAAAGTTTGCAATAGTCATTTCTGCATTAAAGTTATGCTGTAAAGATATTAACTGTTCTTTTATTTTTAAGTTTTTACTACATATTTTTGGGAAAAAAATCCAATTACAGTGCAGTTGACAAACAAAACATTTGCTTGTTTTTCTTACAGGCTTTGGTTTTTACGTTGCTTTGGTTTTTACATTGCACTTTGCACTAGTTTAAATTACGTATTTCCTTTATTCTTTTTGTACCTTAAAACCTTCAATAAACTTAGTCTTTAAAAAAAAATTCAATTGATATTCTGACACCCTTATCATTTTTATACTCCAGTTGCACAGAGTTGTGTAAGAGATCCTATTTTGCACGAAAGCTAATGTTTTCATTGATACAATTTTGGTAACTGTATGTGTAATGTTGCTGTTTGGGAATGGACAGTAGGATGGAAAAGGAAAGGACAGACACAAACAATGAGCAAAAATGGTAGACCCATCCAACTGCCTCTACCTACCTGTCTATCCTACCCTAGATGTAATTCAGAGAATCCCAGAGTCCCAGTTCAAAGGGTGATTGGTCCGCTTCCCTAACATCTAGAAAAAACAGAACAGTAGGGGATGAATGTCACAGTTCCTCACAGCAAGCTTAACTGTCTGCAGGCTAGAATAAAGTCAACAGGGGACAACAGGGCGCAATGCAACTAAGACAGCAACAAGTGAAATAAAGTAGCAATTAGACTAGTGCAGGACAGAATGCAAACTAAGTATAAAATCGCAGTCAGCAGTGCATTCTCTACCAAACAACTGTTGAAGCCTGAACAGTTGATATAGTGTGTATTTTTGATGACTTTTTATTCAAATTTTTATGGATGGTGAAATGATGAAAAAGTGGAATTTGGGGGGGGCGTGGCTTGACCGCCAAAGAAGATGGCCGCTTAATCAGAGAACTCCGCTCCGCCATACCTGCAGAGGAGCCCGGTTTCTTGCCAGCGACGCTCCCAACGATAAAAAAAGGGGTTCTTAACCCTCCTCAGTGCCTATGGTCAAGAAAGGAGCTACAGACAAGCAGCCGGTCAAATCAATCCAGCGGTTCTTCCCGGCGCGGCCCGTGCAGGAGAAAGGCACCGACAGCGCATACATAAAAGATCCAGTACCGCCTCCACAGATGCCCGCTACTTCCCAACCAGTTAAGGCAAGGAGCTCCTCACAGCCCACCACTAAAAAACGGCCCATATAGCTTCCCCCACGTTTGAAATACCGTCAAAGTGGTCCGACACTCCTTCTCCCAGGGGATCTAAATTGGCGGAGGCGGGAAACCCCTCTGTGAAGCAGAGATCAAAGCCGCAGACAGCATGTACCTCCGGTCCACAACAGCAACCAGAGACTGCCCAACACCTAGAGGAGTCACCTACATCCAGCCCTGTCAAACAGAGGCAAAAGCTGCAGCTCACAAGCATCACTCCAGAGGCTCCACAAACAGTGAGTACCCTGCCTGGTCCTCCTGAGCTTTCACTACAAGACGCTTTTTCTACATTCCAGACCACTGATAAAACTCTTGATAAAATATCAAGATGCGATTCACATTGTTACATCGCTGGATGAGGGATTAAAGCTTCTTGACTCCTGGAACATTTCAACTGAACCAACAGGATCTCCTCCATGAACAGGACTATATCCCTGAGCGGTGCTCGCCGCTGGAATGGTAACAGACCCGCTTCATATTCTTTATTTAAAGTGTGCAGGTATGTGCGAGAGAGGTTATTGTTATAGCCGCACTACCCCTATTACTTTTAGAGTACTTTAATTGTACCTAAGAATTTACTGTTATTTCTGTATTGTTTGTTATTTGCAGAGAATTATCACTGTCTTTACATTTTTGTGTGAGGTGAAAAAAGGGGGGTGGGTACCACCTTCGATCAGGGTATAAAATCTAGACTTCCTACTCCACTAATAGTCCAATGACGAATAGCATTATGGGCCCAAAAATACTGTCACTCAACGTGAGAGGCCTCTACAGCCCCTTTAAAAGATCGCTACTATGGCGAGAGGCCAAAACCCAGAGATGTACGATCCTATGTGCTCAGGAGACACATGTGTCCCGCAGCGCCCCACCACCTCTAAAACATAAGGACTTTCCAAACATAATAACATCGACCTTCTCTCAAAAAAAAAGGGGTGTACTAGTGGCGTTTCATTCATCTTTAGCTCTTACGATCCATAAACAGATAGTGGATCCTCAGAGTCGATACATTATAGTAGTCTGTACAGTCAACAACATAGATTTAACTATTGTAAATGTTTACGCGCCCAATAAGAGACAGATCCACTTTTTCCACAAGATTGTGAGAGTTGCAACGAAGGTTAAAAGAGGCTCACTATTAATATGTGGAGACTGCAACATCACCCCGGACCCCAGTATTGACACTACATCTACAGCACGTCTTTCCCCTCCGCACTTAGGTCCGGCCATATGGTCCCACTCTCTATTCGATGTATGGAGAACTCGTCATGCTGACGAAAGGGATTATTCTTATTACTCACCCAGACATCAAGTGTATTCGAGGATAGACCTCTTCCTAGTGGAAAAATCTCTACTAGATAGGATAGAACATGATAGTATTGGTACTATGGGATGGTCAGACCACGCTCCCATAACGCTTACTTTGACAGACCAACATGCTAAACACAACGATTACTTGTGGAGACTTAATTCATTTTTAGTGGCACATGAGCTCCACTCTAAGGAGATTGAGTCCTACATTTCAGACTATTTTGCCCTGAATGAGACAAAGGAAATAGATGACACAACTTTAAGGGCCGCACATAAGGTATACGTGAGAGACAAGATATCCAGACTCGGCGGCAAAGTAAAAAGAGATAGGGAAAAACAAATAAATGACATTTTACATAAAATTCACCAACTAGACACCTTAAAAAAAGCCAACTCATCCCCTGGACTGGTGTCCTCCCTGAGAGAAGAGAGGTTCCGTCTCCTAATGGAAAAACATAAACACAAACTCCATAAACTTAAGCTGAGTTTCTACTCGCAGGATAACAAAACAGGGCGCCTCCTAGCTTCCAAAATCAAAAACATAGCACAAAAGAAAAGAATCCCACACATTATACACCCACTTACTAAAGAAAAACTACTTGCCCCAAGGGACATAGCAAACGCTTTTAAAGATGACTACAAAGCTTTATACAACTTAAGAGAAGATCCTAAGACCCCACAGCCTTCACAAGGGGATATCGAGACCTTTCTAGAGAAACTAGACTTACCCTCTCTCTCCCCAACTCAACTTCAGTCGCTTAACGAACCAATTACCATAGAGGAAATCCTCAAAACAATAAAAACCCTACCAAAACATAAATCCCCTGGTCCAGATGGATATTCAAACGAATATTATCTAAGATTAGCACACATGCTGGCACATAGGGCAGCAGAAATAGGCTCCCTTCCCACTGACCTTTTAGCAGCAACGATTGTAACAATTCCTAAACCAGGGAAACCCCGACAGAACCCGCCAATTTTCGCCCAATCTCACTACTTAACAGCAACGTCAAGTTATACGCAAAAATTCTAGCCACCAGAATTATGACAGTCATACCCTATCTCATAAAGGATGACCAGGTGGGGTTTACAAGAAATAGGCAAGCCCCAGACAACACCAGGAGGCTGGTAACATTGATGCAGTATTGTGAACACCATAAAATCCCTGCCACCTTTTTAACAGTGGACGCCGAGAAGGCGTTCGACAGAGTTAATTGGTCGTTTGCCTTCTCGGCGCTACGCAGATATGGCTTCTCAGGATATATATATTCTGCAATTCAAGCACTATATTCAAGTCCTAATGCGTCAGTTTACATCAATGGGACTCTCTCGCAGACATTTCCCCTAACCAATGGTACCCGCCAGGGTTGTCCCCTGTCCCCAATATTCTTCAATCTTTCTATCGAACCCCTGGCGGAAGCAATTAGATCCGATCCCCTGATAAAAGGTGTTGAAATAAAAGAAGTTTCCCATAAAATCGTGCTATTTGCGGATGACATAATAATAATCAATACCCAACCCTTGCCTTATTTAGCAAGAGTCTTCCAGCTCTTAGAGGACTATGGTAAAGTGGCATACTACAAAGTCAATAGTGCAAAATCGTAAATTCTCCCTAATGAAATCCCAGCGGATCAACTTACAATCTTGAAAAATACTTACAACCTAGACTGGCAGGAAGACCATATCTCCTACCTAGGAATTCACCTATCCTTTCCAACAGCCTCTATATACAAATTCAATTTCCCTCCACTAGTGACAAAGATCACCGAGGAGCTGGAAGATTACTCAAAGTATATACTTTCGTGGTTCGGGAGAGTGGCTGTTTATAAGATGATGGTGCTACCAAAATATTTGTACCTCCTTAGAACTCTTCCTATACATCTCCCTAAAACTTTTTTCTTACAAGTCAAAAAACAGCTCACTAATTTTATATGGCAGACAAGGAAACCTAGAACTTCTATGACAATACTGAATAGACACAGAAAGGCAGGGGGTTTGGGTTTGCCATCTTTGGAGGAATACCACACAGCGTGCATTGTAGACCAGCTGTCTCACTGGTGGAATCCATCAACAGGGAAAGCATGAGTCAGGCTAGAAGCGGACATCACAAACACAAGCTCCCTCCGTTTATGTATGCTGTCAACCCTGTGGGGTTCCCCCCCACCGCCCTCTTTTTTATATTCCGTACACACGTCAGATGTCGAATGGCAGAAAATCACCTCAAATACAAAAAAAGACTACATGATCTCAAAACATCAGATCCCTATTGAATATCTTGAGTTACATATACCTGGGTTGGATCTTAGGAAGTGGAAAAGAAGAGGTATACATACAATGCATGACATATTGGATTCGGAGGGTAAAATCTCCATAGAATATTTGACAAACAAATTCAATGTCCCAGCATCAGACTTCCTTACAGCCCATAAAATCAAACATTTCTTACACTCCCTACCAGGAAACTCCCCAACAATCAACAGCGAGCTATTTGATATACTAAACAAATGAAATACCAAGCCCAAAATTATTGGTACCATTTACAATCTTATAATCGACAAAGATAACATGCAACTGACCACGCCTTTAAAAAGGTGGAGCCTTGACCTTGACACACCAATATCACCCACGGAATGGCACCAAGCATTTACTGATATTTATCGAATAATCAGGTGCACTAACCACCAAGAAGCAGCAATTAAAACGACATTGAGATGGTATTACACCCCCACGCGCCTGCACTTAATCTTCCCCTCCACCTCACAGGATTGCTGGAGGGGCTGCGGATCCAAAGGGTCATTACTTCATACCTTATGGTCATGCAACCGGGTTTCCCAACTATGGCAAGTAACCACACAGTCAATCAACAAAATTACAGGGAGTGTATACATTGTACAACCGAAATTGGCCCTACTATTTGTTGGCCTGAGGAAATTGCCCGTAACACACAGATGGGTAGTTGCTCACCTGCTGATGGCGACAAAACTGGTAATTACCAGACATTGGAAGTCCCAGACATGCCCTCCTCTGAGGAAGTTTTTGAAATAATTAACTTCACATGCGCCTTTGAAAAGACACTTGCATACCAAAACCACACATACTCAACCTTTAAAAAACATTAGTCTATTTGGATGAACAGCCAATATTACAGATCTTAAAGATTGTTATCTCCCTGGTGCTCTCTTCCTTTTTTGTACAAAATTCCATCATTACTACAAAGCCCCTTCCCTTACTTCAGACAAATAGAGTCTAATACTCTAAATCAACTACGTATGACAGTGGAAAAGTTCCTTAATACAGGATGTTGAATGTTGTTTCTGTGAACAAGATACAAATGTTAATGTTAATAATATCTTTATAGCCCGGCTGCGACCGGACATATGCTTTGTGTAACAAGTAGGAAAAACCCTACTATATCACATGTTATATTTGATGTAAAACTGTAAATGCTTTACTTATATCTATAAAAATAAATAAAAAGCTATGATTTAAAAAAAATAAAAAAAAAATAAAAAAGTAGAATTTGGACCTTTTTGCTAATTAAAGGACATCTACCACCAGGATGAAAGATTATAAACCAAGCACACTGACATAATGATGTGTGCCCCCTCCGACAGGATCTGTTCTTCTTTAAGCTTCCTATGCCCTGGTTTAAATTATGCAAATTAACCTGTGGAGCTCCAGACTCCATTAACACCAATGAATCCCGGAGTCCCTAAGGCTCATTTGCATAATGCTAAAAGCTTTTTTTTTTTGTCAAAACCAGGTCATAAGAAGCTAAAAGAAGAGTGGATCCTACCAGAGGGGGCACACAGCAGTATGTAAGTGTGCTTGGTTTACAATCCTTCATCCTAGTGGTAGATGTCAGTTAAGCGCAAATTATATATTTTGACTTACTATTGAATACGGGGCCAATTACGCCCAAATTATATTTTTATGGAATAGGGTGTGATTTTAATGTTTAGGTTTTTCAAGGAATATTTTTGCTATTCTTTTTTCATTTTATTTCTTTAGTCCTCGTAGGAATTAATAACTGCCCTACTGTATTTGAGACGGACTAGCACTGGACACAGGTGATCTATAGTACATTCTCTAAACAGGGGATATGGTGGTCACTTATATTCCACCTTATTGTTTAGGAAATATAGATTTTATGGTTTATGCTCAACACCCTTTAAGAGCGCCCTTCATTTCTTCCATTAGGACTCATTGATCCAAGATGGCTTTATCTTTTGTGGTCAGATGCTATTTTGGACGTTATTAGGCTGGTATGAAAGTCTTACATACAAGCTGGACCTAAGCCACAGGTAAAAGATCTCCACTAAATCCGATTAGCTGTTCATTTGGAGCGTTTCAAGAGCTTGTGGTATCTGCTATTCTGTTAGAAAAGATCAAATCAGACTTTTAATTGAATTACTTAAAATGAGGAGGAGAGTTTGCTCATTTACAGGTAACCGTAGACATTTCGTTCATGGAGTGCAGGCCTTGGAGTGTTAGTATATGGGTAAGTGTGAACGCTCCTTAGCAAGAAGATGCCCCTGTTCTTCAGAGGGATCCAGGTCTGATCCAGAACCTCCATTCTGATGGCTTTTATATCCGGAGCAATCTTCTTATTGGCAGGTAAGGCCATTTTTTGGCCATTGTACTTACTGAATATTACGGTATAAAATCCAAATACATTTAAACTTATGTTTTACACACACATATATATATATATATATATATATATATATATATATATATATGTATATATATTGGTATGTATAATCAATATTTTGCAAATACATTACAAAAAATAAAGAAAAAAAACAATGAAAAAAATATATAAAATATATATATATATATATTTGTGTGTGTATTTGCAATATATTAATCAGATCTTAGATATTTAGATATTTGTCCTGCCTGGTAAATTTCCCCTTCGATTGGCTACTAAATCTCAATGAGAGTATTTGAGATATTGTATTGATAGTAATTATATGGATGATTTTTATAATATTTGTTACGTGACTTCTGAAATGGTTTTCATGCCCTTTAAATGGTTGGTGTGTTACATATTACTAATGGTGGTGCCTTTATACAGTAATACATTATTGTTATTAGAATGATTTATTATTAGTTGTAGTCAGAGGAAGAATAATATTTCTTATCTTCTAAAATGTAACAGTTAGTTCCTCTTTCACTGACATCAAGCAGAGATATAAAACCTGTGAAGATGTAGAAAACAGCGTAGAAAACAGCCCTTTTTTTATCCTGTGATATTTTATGTTGTATTTTTTTACATTTTGTAGCTAGATTTCTGTATAGTCTGTATTTTGTATTATTCATTCAATAATTTTGCTAAAATCCACTTTATGTACATTCGACTACAAATAACATTGAGATGTTTTTGTAATGTACATTATATTTAGTTTGCAAACTACTTCTAGCGTGTGTAGTACTACTACTACCAATAATTGACTGTTACCACTAACACAGTTCTCATACATTAGATATTTTATCATTAATATTGTGATTGCATAGATTTTGTATAAATAGTTATAATACATAGTTTAATCATGTGCCAAATACTACGGGACTATAGATCTAATAATAGTAGTCCCAGCGCCATTTTTATAAGTAATATATGTATTTATACAACATAGATTATAGAGAGTTATGCAATCATATTAGGGTGTGTTCCAAGATTACAGTAAGTGATGTGTCTAGTTTGTAGGGAGTCTGAGCTATGAGACTCAAATGGATAACCCCAATTAGTATGGCGAACCCCAATTAGCATGTGTACCCCAATAAGTATGACGTAGTAAACAACTATTCATCACTGCTTAAGAAGGGTCGCATGGTGGCATTAAGAATCATGAACTAAAACAGTCTCCAGTTCCCTAAAATATTCCCTAGTTTATTATACCAAACAGCCCCCTGATGATTATTTTATATAAGCCCCCCTCACCCCTTATCATTCGTTAGATACAGTCCTCCCTCATCCCCATGGATTCCTTATGTACAGCCTTATGAGGGCCCCCCAGCAGCTCTGGGCCCTGGCACTAGCCCAGGTATGCCTAGTCCTTGTGCCGGCCCTGTGCTTAAGAAGAGCAAAGTTCAGTACTCAGCTATCTCTGGAAGTCCCATGAAGTTGAGTAGGGCACAGGAGCCCATTCTCATGATCAGTAGTCAGACCCCATTGAACAGACACTACACTGCAGATAAGTTACAAGTTGTAATTAAAGTTTAGCGACACTGCTTTTTAAGCTGGGATTGGGGGTTTAGGTGTGTCCTGTGTGACCCGGACACATTGCCGGATCAGCAGTTGTGTAGCCAAACCAGAAAAATGACGCCTCTACCTAATATCTATGGTTGTGATTGGCCAGGAGTATTCACCCTGGCCAATCACAGCCATGGCTAATAAGTAAGTAATTTGCCAGATCGACTCCACCACTGTCATTCTGGCAAAATGTCCGGGTCCTGTGAGACTTAACGTTTGGGTCTGCTCATCTGTAGTTGTAACCTTGGAACAAGATGAATGACCTAGAAATTCTTGGAACTGCCAAAATAATTTAGCAGTACCAGAAGACTGTTCCTTGCAGTCTTTTTTCATGAAGTTCAGTCTTATATAATATAAGAACCACTTTATATTTCTTTTCCAGTGGCCACATTAGAGTCAAGTTCCATAGATGTTCCACAGGTAAAGAACTCAAGTCTACTTCATCTAACAAAGAACCTTATGGTCAACTATAGTAAAGGTGTCAGACCTGTAAGGAACTGGAGCCAAGCCACCACAGTTTACATAGACCTCTTTGTCCACGCTGTACTGGATGTTGTAAGTCAATCTGTATTTTAGAATTTTTTAAAAAAATTCAGATTTCATTTGAAACTTTGAACCTAAGTACCACATTAGATATTATCACAAAATACATATCTTGGTTAATCCCAAAAAGCCCACATTTTGACCCTAAGCAGATTATGATCAATAACCCCCACATTAATAATACATTATACAAAGCGAACATATTACAATATATGCATTTTACAGAATAATGTAATTGCTAGTGACATATGTAATACATAAAACATATTCAGATCAAAATTATTTCATATACAAAAAATCTGAATGCTACCTGTAAGCAATACTAGTGCATAATCACACAATGAGGGGAATGTAGGTCCGCCAGTGTAAATTCAGACAGCACTAGTTTTCTGCTGCACCAGAATCATCACTGGGATGTTAAATTCTGACGTTTAAAACTGTTGTGTTTCAACCGGACATGCCCCCTTTTCCGAAGACTACGCCCCTTTTCACAGGCCACACCTTCTTAATCGTACAAGTTGGAAAAGTGTAGAAAAGAGGTCTAAAAGCTTTGATAAATGTGGCAGAAAGCATTTTTTGGCACAAATTACACCAGAAATCTTGAAAAAATGGTTCCATACATTCCTCCCAATGTGCATCCTGCAGCAACACTACAAAAAAATTTTCTCCACCTATATGACACTAGAGATCTGAAAATAGTGATATTGATTTCTTGCAATTACATAGAAAATGTCAACCACACCAAAGTCTGTTGAGCAATGCTTGTGGAAGGGCACTAAGACTTGCGGGTTGTAGAAGTTGGTGGAAGATCATGCTATATTATGGCAGGCTCAGATCAGCCCACCGATCTACCGGACACTTGCTGACTACTCCTGGTACATGCTGGCTCCATCCCAATATGATATCAACCTGGTACAACACCTTATGACTACCTCTGGGACATGTCCTTCTGCTGGCGTCACAGTGCCACACAGCAGTATCTGAGAAGAAAGAAGAGGAGAGGACTGCTGGGACTGAAGAGAGATGAGTAACCGATTTATCTTTTTTTGTCACAGAACAGCAAGGAAAGTAGTAGATGGGACCTACAATGTAAGTGGGAGATGAAGGGGGGGGGGGGCTCACAATATGAGGGGGAGATGAGAATGGTCTTTATATGAGTGGCCAACAATATGAGAGGGTCATTGTAAGAAATTTGGGGCCACAATGTAAGAAATTTGAGGGGGTGCTGGTTGAGGCATAGATTGCTTTGAGGTTCTATGTTATGCTGGACCTTAGCAATGAAGTGCATTTTATGAGCATCTGGAGTATTTATGGTATATCCCCAGATGTATTTGGGGAGATATATTAATGTAAGAGAACTGCCACGTTTCACATTTACTGAAGGTTTCAGACCATTTTTAGGTTGTTTTCCAGATTGTGTCACAAGCGACCCTTTTTTTGCCGCAGCTGCGGCGACTTCCATGCGACACACTTTAGGGAACGTGCCGTTGGACGATCCGACTGATTCGGACTGAGCGCGGGATTTAACTTTCAAATTGTGTCGTGAGCCCAAGCACTTACATGCGCCACTAAAAAGATGGGGAACTCCAGCGGACCTGAGCGGGGAAGCAACACATGGAGGATATCGCGTGCACGATCTTAGTGAATCGGGCACAGTGCATTATCGTCGGACAATGCACTTTTGTGAACTCCTGCAGGAATAAATGTAAATGTGCCCCAATGAGTCAATCGTTTGTTTCTCTACTACGTTATTATTATGACTATTATTATTACTACTATTATTTTATGCATTTTGTATTATCTGAGTAAAGAGATGGGTCCGTGGGTACAAAATCTTCAGTACCGTAAATTAAATTTTTTCTGATTTCTGAGAGAGGGAGGAAAAGGGCTGAGAGCGGAGGGAGGGAGTGGGGGGGCTGAGAGTGGACGGAGGGAGGGGGGGGGGCAGGAGCGGAGGGAGTGGTTGGCCGAAAGTGGAGGGAAAGGGGGGCCGAGAGCGGAGGGAAGGGGGAAACGAGAGCGGAGGGAGACAGGTCCGAGAGCGGAGGGAGCGGAAGCGGAGGGTGGCGGAGCGGCCGGGAGTGGGGGGAAAACCAGGAACAGAGGTATGTGGGTGGTAGCGAGCAAAGCTGCTCCAAAATGCCATTGTGTGTGCCAAAATCCCAGCGCAGACACTTGCTAAATACATGTACAAGCCGTGTAATCCCCAAAAAGGTGCACAGTGCGACAAAAGTGAGCAGCGCAGCCCTTAGTAAATGAGCCCCCAAATTGTATATTTAATATTTCCATGTAGCAGTAGGTGGACCCCCACAATCTATTTCACCCCCACAATTCATTTTCCTATATCATGGAAAATGAATTCTGTACAGAGTTGTTTTTTTAAATGCCATAAATACATATATTACAATGAATTTCCCTCACACCAGTACTATAATATAATAATATAATGTGCTTTTAGTTTAATTGGATCCCTGTAAACAGGGCCAGCACGGAAAACAAAAAAACATGGCAGGTATCCTAAGGTGAACTTCTACTCCCAGGTAGTAAAGCAGCTTCTCTTATGAAGCCCCCCCTGAATAACATTGTTCTCCTCAACACCCTGATTAATGACTCAGCAACTAATTAAAATAGCGAGAGGAGCCAGTGATTTGTTTAATGTGTCATCTGAAGGTGACGTTCCATTTAATCAGAGGTAAACCAGAAACAACCACATAGAAAACAAGTGATCAATCCACGGGCGCCATTATTCACAAACAGACTTATGACTAAGTTGTTGAGTCAATTGTTTGCTTCTCCGCTGCATTATTATTATGACTATTATTATTACTACTATTATTTTACGCATTTTGTATTATCTCAGTAAAGAGATGGGTCCACGAGTACAAAACCTTCAGTCACGTAAATTCTATTTTTGTGACTTTTGTAGAACATTTTGAACATTTATTTGACTATCTTTGGATTTATTATTATTATTATTATTATTATTATTATTTTACTATTACACAATCTGCTGTTGTTACGGTACTTTTTGTGTTTTCTAATTGACACAATAGTGTATTCTATGTATTCTATATATATATTCTAGTATATTTTATGGCCTTTTAGAAAGTTATCTCATAAATGTCTGATATGATGGAGTCTTCATGAACAAGTGGAACCTATAAAGTTGTGGTTGGCGATTGCTTTCAGTTTGTATTTGGTGGGTGGTCCTAGTGCCTAAAGCCTGCGCCATAGTATATTTACGGAGTAGGCTTTAAGAGGCTGTGTGAGCGGCGGCCATTCAGATAATCGTTGCATTCTCTAATGTGGGTGACTACAGGGGATCGTTGAGAGAAAATTGAAGAGTTTTGTTGAAAGCTTTTGTCTTTTCAGTTTCTCAGTGCCATCGGGGCAAGTCCACTGCCTCTGCCTCCCTGTTATCACGTGACTGATCACATATTTGCCGGATTTTATTATGTTTCTTCTCAGCAAAGGTGAAGCTTAAAGCTAGTGGGCCCCAATTCAAATTCTGTGTAAAATGTGTGTTATAGGGAAACCTACCATTTGATTTGATGCATTATGAAGCAAACATACCTTGAGACTGTTGTAGCTACAATGATGCAGGATCATATCTTGGTTAATCCCTGTGCTGAGTGGTTTTGCTGATAAAACAGATATAGCATTATGATAATGAAGCTCTGCCCCTTCTATGGCTCCTTTAGCGCTTGGTTCCGTGCTTCTCCTAGCCTGTGAGTTTTTCTGTGCAGGACATGATGATACAATCACTGTTCTCCCTGCCAGACAGAATAATCAATTGCTACACCATCCCCCAGCTGCTCTGTATGAGTGATCCTGCTCAGGTTGATTAGTCAGGCTTGACTAACCGCCATTTGTAATTACAAGCACCTGTGTGTAACGTCAGCCATGCTGACCCAGCTTTCCCAAGGTCCTGAATGTTATAAATGTTTTTTCAGCAAAACCACTCAGCTCAGGGATTAAACAATATATGATCCTGCATCAGTGTTGCTACAGCATTCTCAAGGTATGTAGGTTTCCTTTAATGTATTATGTAGCCGGTTAAAGAGAACCCGACATGCAAAATAACCCCCCTAATCTAAATAGATTTTCATAAACTGCCATTAGAAAGCATTGCCTCTATCCCTTCATTGTCCCTCTACATGTCTGTAAACCTAAGCAATGAGGTCCTAAAGTTGTATGCAAATGACAGACATGAGCAGGGGGAGGGGGAACAGGGGTGACATCACTGCCTCTGACCATGTGACTAGCCTCATTTACATAATAAAGAAAATATGATTTTACAATGATTAATGTATGAATTGACTAGATAAAGGCTGGGATGGGATCCTTGTGAGCTGCCCCAACAGGTCGAGGTGACAGGACAAGAGACACAGACCTGATGACAGGTGTCCTTTAAGGACCAGGCTAAGTTTCTTTTACAGGACAAGACCAGGCGTGCATATGTTATGCTATGTTTATGTGAATGTAGCCTAATAGTGCAGCTTTCACCTGTAACGGGGCTACAACAAAGTAATATGTATAATTCCCAATGGTCTTTTCTGACTTTTTGGGGACAAAAAAAATATTAAAGCTAGATGACATCTAGTTTCCCTAAAACAGACGTGTGACATATTGAAATAAGTGACATTCCTTCATTCATTTTGTGGGCACTTTCATAGGATCAGTATAGGAACTCTCATCTATGGCCAACCAGCTCCAGATCTAAAAACAGATGATCCTCAAATTGTCTTATCTTTGCCATCAATACGTTTTTCAGCAGTTTGTTCTACAGAAGCTCTTCTCTCAAATCTGACAAGAAAGGCTAGCCTTCACCTTCCATATAGATTATGTGACTCTGTTCTGGTTTTTAATTGGTTTCCTCTTTCTAGGGATTTACCGGCGTCATCCATGTTTTCCGACAACTTTCTTTATAGAATTCTGTTGTATTTTTTTTTGCAACTCATCCTTGGTGACTATTCTATAATCTCCACGTACATCTGTTACTTATTATCTTTCAGGATGGGCAGAATCAGAAGCTGACCACCAGTATTTGGTACAGACAGGTATGTGTGATGCACTATTATAACATGACACCCCATAAGGCAGTGATGTAACTTGAAGCTGATGGGCGCCAGTGCAAAGTCTGTGCCATGCCCCCGACTATAATGTATGGATTATAGTACTAGTCTTCTCATATGGGAAAGTGACACCTTATGGGCACTCTAAGCCTCTTGGTCTGGTTGCGACCGCACCTTCTGCACCCACTCAAGATACGTCGCTGCTTATAGGGGTTGTTTTATGGAGACATATATGGGTGGTGTTTGCACTCATCCATCTCTATTATCATTATCTATATTTCTATAATTTCTCTTGTCTCTTTTAGATGTGGAAAGATGAATTTCTGGCTTGGAATTCAAGTCAGTTTGATGGGATTGGAGAAATTTCCCTCCCACTCAACGCCATTTGGTTTCCCGATATTGTTATCAATGAATTGTACGCAACAGTAAACACCATGTTTGAGTACTTTTGTATTCCAATGTTTTTAGACTATTATACATACTATATTATACCAAGAACTGTACATAATACATTGAGGTTAGATACATAGACTAGAGTCACATACTGCTGTCTATGGTCTTCAATGAATATAACTAACCTAATGTTGTGCTTTAATATTGTACCTCACCTTAAACAGTTCCAGATAACCGTAGGGATTCTCTAAGGCTTTATTATTTAAACCATATAGGACTTTTGGTTTGCTTTACATGTTCTGTTCTGTTCTATTAACAGTTATGTGTACTGTCCTCACATTATCTACTACCTCTGGCATCAGACCCTATGTATTTAGGTTAAGACACATGATCAACTCTTGACCTGAGCCAGTATACCCAATATATAGGTAGCCCATAACATTCCGCCAGTATATAGGTAGTCCCAACATATGCCCCCAGTATATAGGTAGTCCCAACATATTCCCCCAGTATATAGGTAGTCCCAACATATGCCCCCAGTATATAGGTAGCCCAGAACATGCCTACAGTATGTAGTTAGCCAAACACATGCATCGGGTATAAAGGTAGCACAGCATATACCCCCAGTATGTAGGTAGCTCAGCACATATCCCCAGTATATATTTAGCACAGCACAAAAAAAAGACTACTGACCTACCTGCACTTTCTGCAGCTTTCTCCTCAGCATGCGCTTCCTCTCACTCAGGACACTGGCAACATGATAATATTGCTGCCAGCATCCTATCTATGACATAGGCAGTGCTGACTTTGTCATTGACTAGTTGTCGGCGCTGCCTGTGTCTCACAGAGGGCGCGGTCAGTGGTAACATTGCACTTTATGCATCCAGTAATTAGCAGTATGTGCAACGTAAAAACCCACATACCATTGAATACTAGTGAGGGTTGGGGCGGCGAGGGTGGCGCCCTAAGCGATCGCCCTACTCTACCCTACGGTCGGGCCCTGCTGTTGATAGGTACTAGGTTATAGCTCTGGGAGACCGCTTCATTATCTAAACCCCACTTGAAGTTAATAATGTATTTAATACGGTAATAACAGGATCCTAATATCTGTTACATGACAATGTAATTTCTGCCTTTTAGTGTAGAAGATGGGAAGTCACCGGATTTGCCATATGTGTATGTGAACTCCTCGGGTACTATCAGGAATTACAAGCCTATGCAGGTGGTGTCGGCCTGCAGCCTGGAGACGTACGCCTTCCCTTTTGATATACAGAACTGTAGCTTGACCTTCAGCAGCTGTTTACATACAGGTAAAATATTAAGAAGTGAGTTCAGAGTGTAATAACTACTGTATTAAGGGTTCAAGAAACCACAATGTTATTAGAAACCAAAGGTGAACCCTTAGTTTGGGCAATAACTGAAGAAATTATCTTTACTATGAGATGTTTGAATCTGCTCAAGGGGTACTGGGGCTTCCAGACTCATTAGCATAATTTTAAAAGTAGATTTTAGAAAGATATAACAAATATAAGACAATTACCACATTCACAGTGCCTGGATATATTAAGTGTCTCTGGTTTATCATGATGGATTTTGATGGAAGAGTTCCTTTAAAGTGTAGCTCTACAAAAACTCATAAACACATGACAACACTAGATACAATTGAGTATGCAGTGAAATACAACTGCTAAAAAACACTTTAAAGTAGATATTATAAGGTGATGGTATATTAAACAGGGTATCACTCCATCATACGTTGCACCTTATCTTCCTACCAATGGCTCCCAAAGGCTTTTCAGAATTACAGTAACTTTTCTTGCAACAACAATGATTCTAAAACATCTCCATCTATATCATAATTGATAAATAATAATTGAAGATCCCATATAACTACAAAAATTGATTTTTCATTTCAGTGAATGATCTTAATCTTTCCATCTGGAGGAGCTACGAAGAGATCAGTAATGACAAGAGCATATTTTTAGATGATGGAGAGTGGGAACTTCTATCTGTACCCTCCAACTACGAGATACTACATACCCATGGGGGAAGCTTCGCGCAGGTCCAGTTCAATGTATGTTAAAACCTATGCTAAAAAAGTTAGTATTCAAAAGTTAAGCATTAGAGTGGACGCTTTATACCGTACTAAAAACCATAGTAGTTATGTAGGGAATTAGGCAATGTACAGTATATCCAAGAAGCTGTGGGTAAAGTCAAATAAATGTATACTTGGTCACTATTGTAGAAAGATTATCACTTACTCCATGTGTAGGTGACAGTGTGTTTGCACAAATTTTGGACAACCATTCTGGCCAACCCCTGCAGGTGCACCTAGTCATTGCAAGAAAAAGCTCGCCATGACTGCTTTGTGGGCAGTGGGCCTAACTCACTGGCCATGGAGCAGTTATGGTGGCTTTCATGCTGTATTACTGCTGTACCAGCATAATGAATTGGGTGCAAGCCTGCTCTTTACTACCCCACCCCCATAGGATAGGCGAGCTAGCCTTTTCTTCCCCTGACAAGCCCGGATGTGCAAAACATGCCATGTCGGGAATTGTTTACTGGGACTCCTACCATAAATTGTTTCCTAAACAACCAAACTGGGACCAACATTCACTGTAGGTTGTATTAGGGTCATTTGATTTTAGGGAAAGGTTCCTGTCGAGGTGGTATTTGCCTAGGACTAAGGCTCTGATTAGAGGCTACTAGGGTGTTCTAGGTTCATATGTGACATGATATCATCAGCGATAGAGACCCTGGTCCAGAGGTTACCATACCCACTCTGGAATTATTATACCCTAGTCATCACATTATACCTCATACCAGCATACACACTCACAAGAAGTGAATATATCTATATTAGCCATGTCCAAGCAGTAAGGGCATTGGAAACCTGATCCCTCTTTTTACTCCAGCAGGCAACAGGTTAAAGTAAGCACTCGTTCATTCAATGTACTTACCATTATTTTATACATTGCTGTTGCCCCTTATTAAGTTTTTAACTGCTGAAGTGTACCCTCTAAGTATACCCCTACCAACACACTCAGTAAAAGTTATGATTTGTATTTTGTATTGAACTTTTTGAGGTGATCGGATTTGGGGGGACTACTCCACCGATCCATTTTTGTACTTCAATCTCATAGAAGAAATGAAATGTTACCATAATGAGTCGGTGATATTAATAGCTGGCTAATCGGGGTCAATAAATCGGCACATAACTGTATTCATATAGGGGACCCATAGTACCGTGCATCCATGCAGACACATTTTAATTATTCCCCTTTGATACTATGAATAGATCATTTACATATGCTTTTGGATGAGTTTTGCTCATCAAAGGAAACTCCTAGTCCCAGTAATCCAAGCATTTCATGATGCATAGATTGTATTAACCATGAAAACAAATGTGGACCATTATTATCTAGTTTCCGTAGGACCAGAATTGGTGGTTTAGCTCTGAATTACAAATAGATGTCGTCTCTCTCTAAGCGGAAATTCTACAGCTCGTTAATTTGCATATGAGCCATATAGCCTCATTACCGCAAAACAGGATAGCAAGTGTTGTATGGAATACACAGCTGCACATCAAGTAATGCAAGAAACAGCTATTAGGCCACACACCATTACCTGTCAGAGGGATTGCACTGAAATACATGGAGGAGTGGGAGGCATGGGAAGCGGAGGCACTAGAAACATGTTTCATACTTACATTTCTATTCTCTTAAAGACAATGTTATTCCTTTCAGAGATGGTCTACTTTGGACTGACCATAGTAGAAACATTATAATGTAAGCCATTTATCTTTATATACCTTATAAAATGTACTAAAACTCCAAAAATAGCTTTAAAAATCAGTTACCACCCAACTTAACCCCTTTTTTATGATGGTTGGACAAACTCTTTATGTAGATATTCTTTGTCACTGGGGAGCTTCTGTAGGCACCAACAGTGTTGTCCTCATCTCCGATAAACTCCATCACCAGTTTTGCTATGTCCATGTGCATTATATTTTGAGGAAGGGGCAAAGCACTTTTTTGGTCAGTGGGTGGTATGAGGGGCAGTTTGGCAACTTTTTCCAGAAACCTTAGTAGAGGGAGCTGCAAGTACAACTTTTCCATTCGATCTCTTAGTTTATATGATGCCTAAATCGAGGTCATGAGACTTAGCTGTTAGGAGGATTAGGTATGTTAAGTTATAATGAGGGAGGATAAAAGTAAGTTTCCATTGATACGAAATTAAAAACTGTTCTTCTCGTTCCACCTTTTGTTAGTTATCTCCCCATAAGGCAACGTCCAATATTTTAAGGAAATCTACCATCAGAAGTAGATCTGATGGTAGATTCCTCCTTCCTGTCTCTGCCTTAATCTTTAATAATCCTGGAACCTAACCTAATTTGTTAAAAAACTTTATTTTAGTAATATGTAAATTAACCGCAGAGGCTATTGGGGCGTGTACTATCCTGGCCGGGCACTGGGAACTAAGACTACTCCACACCCCAGTAGCCTCTGCAGTTAATTTACATATTACTAAAATACATTTTTTTTAACCAGTTATGTTATGTTCCAGCATTATTTAATTATAGAAGGAAGGAAGAATCTACCATCAGATCTACTTCTCATGGTAGATTACTCATGGCAGGTTTCCTTTAAATATTGGACATTGCCATATGGGGAGTTGACTTCCAATAGGTGGAACTAGAAGCATAGTTTTTAATTTTGTATCAATGGAAACTTATTGTACATGTAACATACCTATTCCTCCTAACAGTTTCATGACCTCGATTTAGGCATCATACAAGTATAAGTAAGGGATCAAATGAAAAGGTTGTACTTCAGTTCTACTTCTGATGGTAGATTCCTCATGGTAGGTTTCCTTTAAGAAGGCTAGTTTCTTCTCCTCGTTAAGTTAACTAGTTGAGAGGTTGATTGGATCAGACTCACAAGGGAACATATTACCACTCTTTTAGGTAAAGGTTCACGCTACCTATCCAGTCAACCAGATTTGGTTGTCAACAAACTTTTTCTAAATTAAAAGTGGCTAAAACATTTTAATGACTTTTCAGAAGTGGCCAAAAATTGTAAGGATTATTACAACAATATAAGTCTTATACAGCCGCCTTTATTTTACATCTAGCCATTCCATCCATGGCAGCCTACAGCACATATGTGCAGCTGGTCACTACACTTCCAATGAATTAAACATGGGCTCAGTTACTTTCATCGCATCTCAAATGAGTTTTTTCTGGAACCTCATTTTACATCACACATAGAATAGATGAGCAGTACACAAAATGGCATGTAGGACAGTGGATCCTGCCATGAATATGGCTATACTTTGTCTCCAAAACTTGCACAATAGACTTCCTTTAGTAGTGCCAAGGGCATTACTGGGCGTCGGATAATACATTTCCTCCATTACATTATAATTAACCCATGTGCCCCAGTCTTTCACGATAACTGATCTCCAAGCTGACACCCTTTTTCCTCAGCTTTGGCATGTCCAGAACTAACAACGACCCTGGCAAGACAAGATAACCACGCAAAACACAGGGAGATGAATGGCCGGCATGGGACATAGCTCTCTCATGCAGCAGTGATTTCAGCTTTAATGGCAAAATCATTATCATTGCGACAATGGCTCACAAATGAGCAGAGGGTGAAATAAAGAGGAGGGGGGAGAATTATGTGTGGAATAAATGAGCGCTTCCGAAATTCATAGCATCATAAAGAGAACCTTATCAAATGAACCAGCAGAAGGTTAGACGAGCAGCAGAGCAATTAGGCTAACACCGTAGGGCCTCTATTTCATCTTCTGTGTGCTCATCATGTACAAATTCCCAATTAGATTTATTCCTTTCATTATCATCAATGGGAGTTCAAAACAATTGTGTATACAGCAACCCCCCCTTTAAAGGTACAGTTTTCCCACCGCGTATCGTTAATAGCGAAGAAAAAAAATAAAACGCAGTAAATTAAGAGCAAATCGCTTTTTTATATACTTTTCCCTATTTGCTCACTAATTTAGACATCTATTGCCAATATGTTTATGTTTTCAACCATATAACATATGTAAGGGTACATTTAGACAGCCGTCTGTGGGGATGTATATACGGCCACAAATCTGCCGATTGGACGCCGATGGCAGCCCGGCGGCTGTACGGCCACACATGTGTGGCACCGAACCGCTCCGTACACGTGAAAAAGATAGAGCATGCTCTATCTTTCCCTGTGCGTGCAGGCCATGCGCCACTTTTCTCAACAAATTAAACCACTTACGCCACCATGCACCTGCATCTCACCATCACCTCTGGGTCTGTCTCCTACAGTAACATCCAATAAATTGCTGATTGGTGGGGGTCTTAGTCCCCCAAAGATCACCAGAACGGGGGTCCAACAGGGTCCCAGGTACCTCCTTCGGACTCCTCATCACTCCCCCAGATCAATGGAGCGGGCGGTTCTGTCCATTCTGCTCTATTCATCTCTATGGAGCTGATGGAGATTGCCAAGCGCCACACTCGGTAATCTATGTCAGCTCCATAGAGATGAATGGGGCAGCACCGACCATTCTCGGCCATCTGCTCCATTTATCTCCAGGAGTGAATGAGACCCCCGCCGATCAGCAAGTTATGCCCTATTCCTATTTGTCCCGGGTAGTATGGAATTTCTTTTCCTTTTGGCCTACACATAGTTTTAGTTGGGGTTTGGGTGAGTGACCCGGACGTATTGCTGGAATGGCGGCCAAACAGCCAATTCAGCAAATTGAATCCCATTGCTACTAGCTATGGTCATGATGGGGGACATAGCCGGTAGCAAGGGACTTCAATTTGTCATGTTTAAGGCTAGAAGCGAGAGACCTTACTTTGCTGGATTGGCTGTTTGGTTACCAATCTGGCAATACGTCTGGGTCGCACGGTTGAACCCGAACTAAAACTATACTTACCAGTAGTTACTAATACACCCTCCAGCAATGTCTGCAGGTCTGTGTTTTCTATACTATTTGATACTATTTGACTAGGTGCCACTTACCACAGTTCACTGCTATTTATTGTTTGCAATAAGCTCTCCCCATAAAGGGAAAAACACTCTCTCTAGTGCCTTCTTAATGTGAGCAGTCAGATCCTACATAACTATAAACAGTTCTCTTTCAGACTTTTTCCTAATCACCATAACATTATCTGTCTGTCATCTCTCGAAGAAGCTCTTCAGAACAACGCTATTGACAGATACTTTGCTATGAATAGCTAATTTTCCTAGTCAAGGCTTTTTTCAAGATCTCACTTTGACACATTTACTTACAAATCGCTATATTATGGTTATAAAGAGATAAGAAAATTGTCAAAGACAGGTCGCTGATAGGTTTACAGGTCTGCACATGTCATCGGGGTTGTTCCTTTCTCCTTCCTAGAGTTTTATGCCCCATGTAACACGCTGTGCTTGCGCTCATTTAGCTAAAAAAGGTGTGTGTGTGGGGGGGAACTTTGTTCCCACAAATCACCATAACCTTTGGATTCATAACGAATTGAATTTTCCCTGAAATTTCCTGAATTCGGACCGAACTCCACAACGTTCAAATCGATTTGCCTATCTGTAATTGAGTTTCGAACCCTGGACCCTCTATAGCAGTGGTAGCAAACCTATAGCACGGGTGCCAGATGTGGCACTCAGAGCCCTTTCTGTGGGCACCCAGGCCTTCACGCCAACACAGAGTTTGCCAGCTAGGACTCAAGGCTTTCTCCTGTGATCCAATACAGCCCAGGACGTGCCATGCTCAGTGCTATTTTAAAACAACATCCTTGCCTGCCAGGGCTACAGGAGGAGTGAGAAGGTGTGGATAGAGATGGATTATCATTGGAGCTCCTGCTCTGGGTCCCCTGATTCTCTCTCTTCAGGGACCCTGGAGGGAAGCTACAATTCAAATTTCTCCATCCTCTTTCTATTGTATTGGTGAATTCAGAAGGCCAATACGATTAAAACCTGTGCTACAGTAAGAAGCAATAAGTTACTGCTTAAATTGTCATGTTGGCACATTGTGACATATACGTGGGTTTTGGGTGTAGCTTGGGCACTCTTTATTTAAAAGGTTCGCCATCACTGCTCTATAGGATCCTCTTGTTCGGGTTTGCCAGACCAACCCTGAAGAGTGCCTTCTTAGCTGCTTTTCATGCTTACTTTATATTCATTGTATAACTTGTTGTTCATTTATCATCATCTCATAAATTACTTTCCATTATTTTCCAGCTCGTTATCCGCCGCCGCCCCCTGCTATATATTGTAGGTATCCTTCTTCCTAGCATTCTGCTGATGATTGTGGACCTCATGAGCTTCTACCTACCCCCTGACAGCGGCACCAGGATCATGTTTAAAACCAGTATTCTTGTTGGATACACAGTCTTTAGGGTTAACATGGCAGATGAACTACCAGCTACCACCTTAAGTGTACCATTAATCGGTGAGTCCACCAAACCAAGACAACTTTTATTTTAAAAGTTTGTAACTACATAGATTGTATCAAAGCTTCACCATTTTGCTGCCCGGGGCTTTTGAACATATTTGTGATAACCTAAAAAATGTACTCTCTTTACACAAAGATAATACTAAAGCCACTCCCCATATTCTTCTTCAGGTAGGTTGCTTGTAGATCCCAGACTCTACCCTGAATGGAGGTTACCAGTTATGATGACTATTCATACCCAATATAATGTAATTCTAGTTTTTTTGGATGGGAAGTCAACATTAAATCTTATATGTTCTATAATAAGTCATGTCTTCTAGCTTTTATTGGACCACTCATGATCATTATGTTTATTATGTTTATTATACAGTAATCATTGAGATCAATGGTCTGTCTATGTAAAGCATGGATGTTTCAGATCCTCCAGATCAAGACATGATCTTTGTAGCCCCCAGGCCTATAAATAAGGGTCTTCAACTGCCTGGCAAACATCAACATAGGAAAAACTTTTTATGTGTTTATGTCAGAGGACTGCTAATTGGATATATGTATAAAAATCTACATTTTTCTTCTATAGGTGTGTTTTTTGTTGTATGCATGATACTCATGGTTTTGAGCCTCGGCAAATCCATTGTGGTGATAAAGTTTCTTCACATTGACAAAGAGGCATCTGGAGATCTTCTTATATCTCGTTGCCCAATGATGAGAAGATCCAATCATTATGATGAAAACACAGAAGATAACTCTATGGGATCAACCAATGATACAGCAGGTATAAATGGGAATCCATTAGCTCATTTGAATAATGTCTGATTTCTTGGATCACATTAGTCTCACAAATTGTGGCCAGATCATGACCCCCATAGTGGTCTGTAGCACACTGTGTCATGTTGGCTTTAAATATGTAGGTGCAAAAAGTCCTTTGAAGTGTGATACACGTTGTATGATGCTCATATGTCCTCATATTGGGTAATAGGACAGCTTCTTTATAAGATATTTCTTTTGCATTCTAGAGAGCCTCTGTGGTGTTGATGATGTGTTCCACAGCCCAGCAATACCAGATGATCCATTGATGGAGCAAATCCTACAGGAGGTGACCTCAATCCGTTCCTACGTTCAGGAGATGGAGTCAGAAGAAACATGGCACAGCCAATGGCTTAATCTGTGCTATAAATTAGATGGTCTTATGTTCAAAGCCTACCTACTGCTGTTCGCTACCTACGCTGCTACTCTTACATTTTTATGGTGGGCATGGAGCTCATACTCTGTACCTACATAAATATATGATATAATAAAATGTGTTATCATTCAACATCATCTGACAAGTTACAAATACAACTCATCTGCATTAAAAGTTGTTTTAGTACTTAGTTACATAGGTTGCACGTGTGACTTAACTGCATTATTAAATATCCCTGAATGTGTATCAAGTGATTCAGAGTTCCTGCTACTTACATTTGTATTGTCTGCAGTCTACATGATTCTTTGTTTACATGTCTGAGCTCTGATGAATAGGGGGAGCTGTGACAGAAGACTCATCCTGCTTCCTCCCTTTCCCCTCTTCCTGTCTCTCTCAGTGAGGACGGACAGTGAAAAGAAAGACACAGTTGAAGCCAAGAGGGTGTGCCTCAGAAATAAAAAAAAAAGGAAGCTTATGTATGCAGAGGGCAGCATGGTGCGAACAAAGAAAGACTGAAGCTCTCAAAGGAGGCGAAGACACAGGAACTATTACATGTAGATGTAATTGAACATTTATTTAAAAGTGGCTTATCCCTTTAATATATGTGATTTAATGTAAGAGTAACCAAATATATCTTTATCATCTACTATTTGTTGGATATTAATGGTAAGCCATTTACAAGAACTTGCAATGTCTGCAGTCATCACCACTTACAGTACAATGGAATAACCATTATAAATGTGCCCTGAAATAAAGTTTATGGCAAATAAAACTCTTGTGATATCAATAAGTGAAATGTTTGATAGTTTAATAGTAACATTACTTGTCAAATATATGTCAATAAACCTGAAACCCAAAGCAAAAAACCCACATGATGTTCATGATACTGTAGAATATTGTAGACTTGGGGTAATGCACGAGGGATAGGAGGCTGAAGCTGCATAGCAATACATTGGTAAAAAATATTTTAGTCTTGCGATTTTGTTCCCTTGCAGACAATGATTGTCTGGATTTATGTACCAAATTATACCCCTTTTCCTAAGATTCAACAGGGTTCTACCTTTTAAATCTTTTTATTCATGTTTCCCTGAGGACTGTATCCATGGGATTAGAGCCACCATTCATCTAAAAATAGACTTTTATTGATGCCCTCTATTACTAAACATCGGTAACCTGGCCACCCTCAGAAATGAGGGAGTTGAGAGAGACGTTGGCTGTGTGTGACTCGCTGAAGAAAAATCAGCTCCCTCATTCACTCCTCCCACAGGAATTCATCTCATTGAGTCAAACACAGCTAGCATTGCTCCATCCCCTCATTCCACATTCCCTCAGGAATTCTCTTCAGCGAGTTTCACACCCTTTAAGGGTTTTAAATAGTTTATGATATAACTGCACAATTCATCTAACTGTAAACTGGAGACTGACATCCACTCTACACGGGAGAGTGGTAGCATTTAGAGCTTATAACATTTGTTTTTGGATTATTTTTTATTGAAAACGAAAATTCATCGCATAAGTTTACTGCCGTAACATGAGGGTGTATAAGCGGAGTACAACATACTAGGAGCACTGGAAATAGTAAAGACTAAAGAGTAAAAGTTCAAGGGTATGTACATCTCTGGAACTACATTTTGTTTCTAAATTGGGCAAAATGTATCAAACTGGGAACAAATTGTAGAGACAAATAGTTTTACTAACTTTGCTTCGCTAGATTGCCTAATAGGTTTGTTGTACCTCATGTAAATATTATGCACTTGTATCTGTTACACTGTGTATCTTTGAGGCTTTATCATTAGGTGTGACAGTTGCTTTAAAAGAAATGCAACCCGAAAGAAGACCTCATTCTCAAACTATCTGGGGTTGTCCTGGTGCTGTCACCATTCCATTCCTCTATCCCTTAGACCACCCTCTTATCCCTGACATACAGCAATGCAGATGGTGGAAGTTATCTGTAATGGACATGATATTGTGTGCGGCATCCTAATATTTTTAACAAATCACTAGAATAAAGGATAACTTTTAAAAACAAATATTTTAATTAGCAGTGCCGAAGAAATGTACGAAGACTTTTCCAAAAATGATATAACAATGTAATAGATAAGTCATATGGAAATGGATATTCTAACTGAGTTAGGATCTAGAGTCTTTGGTACTGCTGGAGTCCTTGGTCTTGGCCTGCAGTGCTGGATGCTGCATTGGCACAGTTCTCTCCTGAGAAGGTTTCTGTGAAACCTCTACATGCAGTTGGCCTCCATTGGTCACTGTACAGCTAAGGTCTTCTGCTTGTACATCTTGGGGAAGATCGACCTCCTTCCTGAAGATCTGACACGTGTAGGAAAAGGAGCCTTTCCCATCTTCACTCTTGCATTCCTTTTCTCCACTCACCAGCAGTTTCTTTCCAATTATCTTGACTGTCAGTTCTTCGGGAGAAAAATCTTTGACTCCCAGGGAGATTACAAAACCACCCTCAACTGACTTCATATCACTGATGTTTAGAGCAGTTTCCGCCTTATCCAGAGTTATCCTTTCATTGGTAGCATTCTGTGGTTTTTCTCCCAAGACAGGCAATGCCTTGTTCTCAGTGGTTTCTTGAAGCAGCTGGTGGTAAAAATTGTCCATGAGCTTCATACTAGCTTTTACTTCTTCAAGTGTATGCAACATGTCTTCTTCGAGGCTGGAAAAAATGTCTATAGACAATGGCCACAGAGGCCGGAAAAAAGGCCTGAAAGGGCTTGAGGAGGACATCTTTGCTAAATGAAGGCTCATAATGATGTGTCTTGGTTCTTCCAGAGTTGAATCTGAGCTTGTTTTCTAGTCTGGGCAAACTAACCACAGAGCACTGGTTTTATACTTCAATCTAACATTTCTAGATGCTTCTCAAATTCCTTGGACCTGGTCTTCATGTCCCATTATTAGTAAGCAGGACTTTACACTTGATGACTCAGATGTGAAGTCTTCAGCCACTGCTCAGCATACTCAACACGGCTAACTGTGCCAGCATCTGAACTCAAAATATCACAGTGACTTAACCTAGCAACCTATGTAGTTCACATCTAATATGACGTGTCTACAAATAGCAAAGTCAAACAGGTTCTACAGTGAAATAGCAAATATGTCAAAGGGTATATATTTTATTTATTATTCTTATTAGTTATTAATTATTATTATTTTTTTAATTCTTAGGGTAAGGCAATGGGGCAGATTTACTTACCCAGTCCATTCGAGATCCAGCGGCACGTTCTCTGCCCTGGATTCGAGTCCGGTCGGGATTTATTAAGACAGTTCCTCCGATGTCCACCAGGTGGCGCTGCTGCGCTGCAGTTCTCTGGAACGCAATGGAATACACCGAGCCGGGCTGAGTGAAGGTAAGTGCAAGCTCCGCAACACATTTTTTTTTTTAAATGCGGCAGTTTTTCCGAATCCGTCGGGTTTTCTTTCGGCCACGCCCCCCCGATTTCCGTCGCACGCATCCCGGCGCCGATGCGCCACAATCCGATCGCGTGCGCCAAAATCCCGGGGCAATTCAGGTACAATCGGCGCAAATCGGAAATATTCGGGTAACACGTCGGGAAAACGCAAATCGGGCCCTTAGTAAATGACCCCCAATGTGTAATGGGTGTCTCTGTCCATACTCTCTTCCTAAATAATGTGGGTGTCTCTTTCCATACTCCTGAATCATGTGGATGTCTCTTTCCATACGCCTTAATCATGTGGGTGTCTCTGTCCATCCTCCTGGATCATGTGGGTGTCTCTGTCCATCCTCCTGAGTCACGTGGGTGTCCACTTCCTTCCTCCTGGGTCATGGAGTCATGGCTATGGCTATGTCACTTTAAATGCTGAATCAAATGCAGCTGTTGTGCAGTCCTCTCCCCTTTTTCTGTGAGCAGTATATAAGAGTCACATTGTGATTTTTCTATGCTGCTAGGTTGTGATCGGGGTATGCAACTCACTGCGGAGTGCATCCTTACAGCTCCTCACTGTCCAATTAGTTTTGTACCTCAACCACTGCCTAGAGATGGGCCTAGAGAAGCCATACATGTGCAGTGAGAGTGGAGACTCAACACCTCTGTTCTACTCAATGGGCAAAGGAGAGGACCACAAAAGCAGATGATTTGATTCAGCAGTTACCGTGACATAGCTGTGAGAGTCGGTGATGGCAAGGAGCCAGGTACTTTTTCAAGCTTTTTTTTTAGGTGAAAACAATGGATTTTTTTTTTAATAAAAGAAGCTTTGTACTCATTACAACTCCTATTACAGTAATTATAACATAGGTGAGTCTATACTTTAGGCCGCCTCATGTATACGATTGTTATAGGGCTGTCATCTGGTTGCAAAATTGCCGACCAGATCACGGCTGCCACAAAGGTCTATGGCACCTGGTCACGGTGCAATAAGCAAGAGGCCTTAGCCTTTTAAAGTTTGGTAAATGTCCAAACCCTTTAAAGTACATTTTCAAGGGGGTCTATTCTGTGGATAGTATTTATTTAGAGAGTCTGAATTTGTTTTAGGTTTGCTTTGTTTTCTCCATTTATTTGTATGGCAATAGAAGCTGTTGTATCGGTTGTAGCAGGAAGCCAAAGGTGTCTAGGGAGCAAACTACATGTATATATTATCCTGGCCCATGCTTTATTTATTAAAAAAGAAATTCTAAAAAAATGGAATACTTTTTCTTTGCTGTATTAGCATGGTGTGGTATAAATCATCACTGTGGCTGCTACATGGAGCCTTGTCTCATCTGTGCAGTTGATGCAGGTGGGCGCACATCTCACTATTTTCCCTTGTCACATCCTATTGCTGCGAGTCCAGAGAAATCCGGAGACATAGGAGGGACAAAATACGGCTTCACATTTATTGTCAGGATGCAGTAGGGGGAGGAGGTCTCAGATCATTTAGATATTGTTCTCCAGGAAGGCTTCCTCCTTCGCCGTTGATGGCCTCACATCCATAATGTAAATTATCCATGACGCTTATTAGATCAGTGAGCCGAATAAAATAAAGTTTAATGTTCAGCGCTGCATGGAGTGAGCACACTTCTTGATCTAATCACAAAGCTAACAAGGTACCAGAGCTTGGCAGAAAACTTGATACCTCTCTAGGGTCTGATTCAGTACAATTATCAACCCCTGGGAAAGGAAATCAATGGGGAGCAATTGTCTGCAGATTCATATTGTACTTTGGATCGCAACGTATACATCAAACGTGGCTGTAACGCTGCTGTGTATGGCGTCACTTAGAGATCAGCCAGTCTTTACACATTATTACTAGAGATGAGCGAGCACTAAAATGCTCGGGTACTCGTTATTCGAGACGAACTTTTCCCGATGCTCGAGTGCTCGTTTCGAGTAACGAGCCCCATTGAAGTCAATGGGAGACTCGAGCATTTTTCAAGGGGACCAAGGCTCTGCACAGGGAAGCTTGGCCAAACACCTGGGAACCTCAGAAAAGGATTGAAACACCACGGAAATGGACAGGAAACAGCAGGGGCAGCATGCATGGATGCCTCTGAGGCTGCTTAATCGCACCATTATGCCAAAATTATGGGCAACAGCATGGCCATGACAGAGTGACAGAATGAAGCTAGATAGCATCTAAAACATCCAATAATTGACCCTGACACTATAGGGGACGGCATGCAGAGGCAGCGGCAGCAGCGGAAGGCTAGAGAGTGGCATGGCGACATACCCTAAATGGACTCAGGCTTCAAACCAATGGGTAGCAGAGAGGAACCAAAGGAGGTGAGCAAGAAGCGCTCAAATAATATTGGTACATGATAAAAGTTTGCCAGTATATTTTGTGGATTACACAGCAGGGTGGCGACAAAGTTAACATGGAAGCCATGAAAACAATCCAAAATTCTGCCTGACACAGCTCGTTTGATAAGGGGACCATGTATGGAGGCAGTGAACTAGTAGTAGATTAAAGGTGCTGCAGTTAAAACTATGTTAGTTGGTTCTTGGCATGGAGCTGGCGCTCCGCTGCCAGGCGAGCTTTCGCCAATCCAAGCCCCTGTCTCTAGGCTACTCCCCAAACAGCACTTCTAAGAACCTTTCGGATAAGATCAAGTGTAGTAGCGTTCTTATAAGTTTGGGATATGGCGGGTGAGGGGAATGTAAACATCTGCGCAAGAAGCGCTGAAATAATATCCGTAAATGAAAAAAGTTTTCCAGTATATTTTGTGGCTTACACAGCAGGGTGGCGACAAAGTTAACAAGTTTGATGTGGAATGCCCTGCAATAGCTCTTGGGCGGTGTGCCTTTTATCACCTAGGCTCAGCAGTTTGAGCACCGCCTGCTGTCGCTAAGCAACGGCACTGCTGCTGTGCCTAGAGCTACCGACTGATGGCGCCATGCCCACGGATGGTAATTCGGAGGAGGAGGAGGTGGAGGAGGGGTGGGAGGATTTGGAGGTATAGTAGGCCTTTGAGACCTGGACCGAGGTAGGCCCCGCAATCCTCTGCGTCGGCAGTATATGACCAGCCCCAGGGTCAGACTCGGTCCCAGCCTGCACCAAGTTAAGTGTAGTAGCGTTCTTATAAGTTTGGGATATGGCGGGTGAGGGGAATGTAAACAGATGCGCAAGAAGCGCATGATGCGCATGGAGCTGGCGCTCCGCTGCTAGGCGAGCTTTCGCCAATCCAAGCCCCTGTCTCTAGGCTACTCCCCAAACAGCACTTCTAAGAACCTTTTGTATAAGATCAAGTGTAGTAGCGTTCTTATAAGTTTAGGATATGGCGAGTGAGGGGAATGTAAACAGATGCGCAAGAAGCGCTGAAATAATATCCGTAAATGGTAAAAGTTTGCCAGTGTATTTTGTGGATAACACAGCAGGGTGGCGACAAAGTTAACAACTTTGATGTGGAATCCATGAAAACAACCCAAATTTCGGCCTGACAAACCTCGTTTGATAAAGGGACGATGTATGGAGGCAGCTATATGGACGACTTTTGGAGGTAGCAATGGAGACAACGTGTGGAGGCTGCTATGGAGACAATTCAATTTGGATAGTGCCTGTATGTGGCAGTCCAAAAAATGTTTCAAACCAGAGGAGCAGGTAGGTGGCCCTCCAGAAAAATGGAATAGATTGAGTGCCTGTATGTGGCAGTCCAAAAAATTTTTCAAACCAGAGGAGCAGGTAGGTGGCCCTCCAGAAAAATGGAATAGATTGAGTGCCTGTATGTGGCAGTCCAAAAAAGTTTTCAAACCAGAGGAGCAGGTAGGTGGCCCTCCAGAAAAATGGAATAGATTGAGTGCCTGTATGTGGCAGTCCAAAAAAGTTTTTAAACCAGAGGAGCAGGTAGGTGGCCCTCCAGAAAAATGGAATAGATTGAGTGCCTGTATGTGGCAGTCCCAAAAAATTGTTTAAAACAGAGGACCGGAAAGGTGGCCCTCCAGAAAAATTGAATAGATTGAGTGCCTGTATGTGGCACTCCCAAAAATTGTTTAAAACAGAGGACCGTGTCGGTGGCCCTCCAGAAAAATTAAATGCATAAAGTACTATACCTAGAGCCAGTGGGCCCTGTCAAAAAACAGCCAGTTTCCTCTGCTTTACTGTAGAAAGAGGAGGAGAAGGAGGAAAATGAGGAGGAGGAGGAGTGGATAAATTATTCAGGTTGAGCTTCCTTCACCTGCTGGAGATTTGAAATTAGGAGAAATCCATGCTTTATTCATCTTGATAAGCGTCAGCCTGTCAGCGCTGTCAGTCGACAGGCGTGTACGCTTATCGGTGATGATGCCACCAGCTGCACTGAAAACCCGCTCTGACAAGACGCTAGCGGCAGGGCAGGCAAGAACCTCCAAGGCGTAGAGCGCCAGTTCGTGCCACATGTCCAGCTTTGAAACCCAGTAGTTGTAGGGAGCTGTGTGATCATTTAGGACGATGGTATGGTCAGCTACGTACTCCCTCACCATCTTTCTGTAAAGATCAGCCCTACTCTGCCGAGACTGGGGACAGGTGACAGTGTCTTGCTGGGGTGACATAAAGCTGGCAAAAGCCTTGTAAAGCGTACCCTTGCCAGTGCTGGACAAGCTGCCTGCTCGCCTACTCTCCCTCGCTACTTGTCCCGCAGAACTACGCACTCTGCCGCTAGCGCTGTCAGAAGGGAAATACTGTTTCAGCTTGTGCACCAGGGCCTGCTGGTATTCATGCATTCTCACACTCCTTTCCTCTCCAGGGATGAGAGTGGAAAGATTTTGCTTGTACCGTGGGTCCAGGAGAGTGAACACCCAGTAATCGGTGCTGGAATAAATTCTTTGAACGCGAGGGTCACGGGATAGGCAGCCTAGCATGAAATCTGCCATATGCGCCAGAGTACCAACGCGTAAGAATTCACTCCCCTCACTGGCCTGACTGTCCATTTCCTCCTCCTCCAACTCCTCCAACTCCTCTTCTTCTGCCCATACACGCTCAACAGTGTAGGACTCAACAATGGTCCCCTCTTGTGTCTCGCCAACATTCTCCTCCTCTTCCTCCTCATCCTCCTCCACCTCCACCTCCTCCAATATGCGCTGAGAAACAGACCTAAGGGTGCTTTGGCTATCAACAAGGGAATCTTCTTCCCCTGTCTCTTGTGAGGAGCGCAAAGCTTCCGACTTCATGCTGACCAGGCCAAGCAGCGGGATGGTGAGGCTGATGATGGCGGCATCGCCACTGACCATCTGTGTTGACTCCTCAAAGTTACTCAGCACCTGACAGATATCAGACATCCACGTCCACTCCTCATTGTAGACTTGAGGAAGCTGACTGACCTGACTACCAGTTCTGGTGGAAGTTGACATCTGGCAGTCTACAATCGCTCGGCGCTGCTGGTAAACTCTGGATAACATGGTCAGTGTTGTATTCCACCTCGTGGGCACGTCGCACAACAGTCGGTGAGAGGGCAGTTGGAGGCGGCGCTGCGCTGCCCTGAGAGTGGCAACATCTGTGCTGGACTTCCTGAAATGCGCACAGATGCGGCGCACCTTCGTGAGCAAATCAGACAGATTGGGGTATGTCTTGAGGAAACGCTGAACTATCAGATTTAACACATGGGCCAGGCATGGCACATGTGTCAGTCTGCCGAGTTGCAGAGCCGCCACCAGGTTACGGCCGTTGTCACACACAACCATGCCTGGCTTCAGGTTCAGCGGTGCCAGCCACAGATCAGTCTGCGCCGTGATGCCCTGTAATAGTTCTTGGGCGGTGTGCCTTTTATCGCCTAGGCTCAGCAGTTTGAGCACCGCCTGCTGTCGCTTAGCGACGGCACTGCTGCTGTGCCTAGAGCTACCGACTGATGGCGCCATGCCCACGGATGGTCGTTCGGAGGAGGAGGTGGAGGAGGGGTGGGAGGAGGAGGAGGCATAGTAGGCCTCAAACACCTGGACCGAGGTAGGCCCCGCAATCCTCGGCGTCGGCAGTATATGACCAGCCGCAGGGTCACACTCGGTCCCAGCCTCCACCAAGTTAACCCAATGTGCCGTCAGAGATATATAGTGGCCCTGCCCGGCAGCACTCGTCCACGTGTCCGTGGTCAGGTGGACCTTGTCAGAAACGGCGTTGGTCAGGGCACGGATTATGTTGTCTGACACGTGCTGGTGCAGGGCTGGGACGGCACATCGGGAAAAGTAGTGGCGGCTGGGGACCGAATACCGAGGGGCGGCCGCCGCCATGAGGCTGCGAAAGGCCTCGGTCTCTACTAGCCTATAGGGCAGCATCTCCAGGCTTAGCAATCTGGAGATGTGCACATTAAGGGCTTGGGCGTGCGGGTGGGTTGCACTATATTTGCGTTTCCGCTCCAGCGTCTGGGGTATGGAGAGCTGAACGCTGGTGGATGCTGTGGAGGATCGTGGAGGTGACGATGGGGTTTTTGTGGCAGGGTCCTGGGCAGGGGGCTGACTATCAGCTGACACAGGGGAAGGAGCAGTGGTGTGCACGGCCAGAGGTGAACGCGCTTGTTGCCACTGAGTGGGGTGTTTAGCATTCATATGCCTGCGCATACTGGTGGTAGTTAAGCTAGTAGTGGTGGAACCCCTGCTGATCCTGGTTTGGCAAATGTGGCACACCACAGTCCGTCGGTCATCCGGTGTTTCCTTAAAGAACCTCCAGACTTCTGAAAATCTAGCCCTCGCCGCAGGAGCCCTCGCCACGGGAGCTTCACTAGTTGACACATTTGGCGCTGATGCACCAGCTCTGGCCCTGCCTCTTCGTCTGGCCCCACCACTGCCTCTTCCAACCTGTTCTGGTCGAGGACTCTCCTCCGTCTCAGAAGCACTGTGTTCACCCGGCCTCTCAACCCAGCTTGGGTCTGTCACCTCATCATCCTCCGATCCCTCAGTCTGCTCCCCCCTCGGACTTCCTGCCCTGACAACAACTTCCCCACTGTCTGACAACCGTGTCTCCTCATCGTCGGACACCTCTTTACACACTTCTTCCACTACGTCAACAAGGTCATCATCACCCACAGACTGCGACTGGTGGAAAACCTGGGCATCGGAAAATTGCTCATCAGCAACCGGACAAGTGGTTTGTGACTGTGGGAAGGGTCCAGAAAACAGTTCCTCAGAGTATGCCGGTTCAAATGGCAAATTTTGCTGGGAGGGGGCAGACTGGGGGGGAGGAGGCTGAGGTGCAGGAGCTGGAGGAGTGCCGATTTCGGTGACATGGGTGGACTGCGTGGAAGACTGACTGGTGGACAAATTGCTCGAAGCATTGTCGGCAATCCACGACATCACCTGTTCGCACTGTTCTGGCCTCAACAGTGCTCTACCACGATTCCCAGTAACTTCAGACATGAACCTAGGGAGTGTAGCTCTGCGGCGTTCCCCTGCTCCCTCATAAGCAGGTGGTGTCTCACCCCGCCCAGGACCACGGCCTCTGACCCCTGCAGTAGTTGGACGCCCACGTCCCCGCCCTCGTCCTCTACCCCTAGCCCTCGGGTTAAACATTTTGAAAATGAGAGTTATAACTTTATTTTTTTTTTTACCTTTTTTTTTTTTTTTTTTGTGTTTTTTAGTTTTTAAAACCAAACGATGCTATCCTATTGCTATGGCTATTTTCTAGCCAAGTATTACAGCACACCACTATGCCAGATGAGATGACGCTGAGTTATGTAAAAAATAAACGTAAAATAAAAAAGGAAATGGCAGACTGTGCCTAGTTGAAATACAACCCCGGGCCCTAATAAATTTTCCCACTTCGGTCTTTGCGATGGATATGTGCGTCACTAAAACACAGTGGTCGCAAGTCTGACTCCAAATTGCTCCCAATTTGATAGTAGATGCACTGCAGCAAGTACAGCCACCAGCAGATCAACCAGAAATCAAATATATATAACGCTACTGTAGGCGTAATTAAGACGTTTGTATTCTCCTATGGCTATTTTCTAGCCAAGTATTACAGCACACTACTATGCCAGATGAGATGACGCTGAGTTATGAAAAAAATAAACGTAAAATAAAAAGAAACTGGCAGACTGTGCCTAATTGAAATACAACCCCGGGCCCTAATAAATTTTCCCACTTCGGTCTTTGCGATGGATATGTGCGTCACTAAAACACAGTGGTCGCAAGTCTGACTCCAAATTGCTCCCAATTTGATAGTAGATGCACTGCAGCAAGTACAGCCACCAGCAGATCAACCAGAAATCAAATATATATAACGCTACTGTAGGCGTAATTAAGACGTTTGTATTCTCCTATGGCTATTTTCTAGCCAAGTATTACAGCTCACTACTATGCCAGATGAGATGACGCTGAGTTATGAAAAAAATAAACGTAAAATAAAAAGAAACTGGCAGACTGTGCCTAATTGAAATACAACCCCGGGCCCTAATAAATTTTCCCACTTCGGTCTTTGCGATGGATATGTGCGTCACTAAAACACAGTGGTCGCAAGTCTGACTCCAAATTGCTCCCAATTTGATAGTAGATGCACTGCAGCAAGTACAGCCACCAGCAGATCAACCAGAAATCAAATATATATAACGCTACTGTAGGCGTAATTAAGACGTTTGTATTCTCCTATGGCTATTTTCTAGCCAAGTATTACAGCACACTACTATGCCAGATGAGATGACGCTGAGTTATGAAAAAAATAAACGTAAAATAAAAAGAAACTGGCAGACTGTGCCTAATTGAAATACAACCCCGGGCCCTAATAAATTTTCCCACTTCGGTCTTTGCGATGGATATGTGCGTCACTAAAACACAGTGGTCGCAAGTCTGACTCCAAATTGCTCCCAATTTGATAGTAGATGCACTGCAGCAAGTACAGCCACCAGCAGATCAACCAGAAATCAAATATATATAACGCTACTGCAGGCGTAATTAAGACGTTTGTATTCTCCTATGGCTATTTTCTAGCCAAGTATTACAGCACACTACTATGCCAGATGAGATGACGCTGAGTTATGAAAAAAATAAACGTAAAATAAAAAGAAACTGGCAGACTGTGCCTAATTGAAATACAACCCCGGGCCCTAATAAATTTTCCCACTTCGGTCTTTGCGATGGATATGTGCGTCACTAAAACACAGTGGTCGCAAGTCTGACTCCAAATTGCTCCCAATTTGATAGTAGATGCACTGCAGCAAGTACAGCCACCAGCAGATCAACCAGAAATCAAATATATATAACGCTACTGTAGGCGTAATTAAGACGTTTGTATTCTCCTATGGCTATTTTCTAGCCAAGTATAACAGCACACTACTATGCCAGATGAGATGACGCTGAGTTATGAAAAAAATAAACGTAAAATAAAAAGAAACTGGCAGACTGTGCCTAATTGAAATACAACCCCGGGCCCTAATAAATTTTCCCACTTCGGTCTTTGCGATGGATATGTGCGTCACTAAAACACAGTGGTCGCAAGTCTGACTCCAAATTGCTCCCAATTTGATAGTAGATGCACTGCAGCAACTACAGCCACCAGCAGATCAACCAGAAATCAAATATATATAACGCTACTGTAGGCGTAAGTAAGACGTTTGTATTCTCCTATGGCTATTTTCTAGCCAAGTATTACAGCACACTACTATGCCAGATGAGATGACGCTGAGTTATGAAAAAAATAAACGTAAAATAAAAAGAAACTGGCAGACTGTGCCTAATTCTACTCAAACCCCTAATAAATTTTCCCACTTTGGTGTTTGAGGTGGATATGTGTGTCACTAAGAGCTAAACACAACGGTAGCAAGTCCCCCTGCTAATTCCTCACAATATGGTACTAGCTGCAAATAAAAAAAAAAAAATTATAACGTTATTGTAGCCCTAAGAAGGGCTGTTGGGTTCTTTTAGAATCACTCCTGCCTAACAGTAAGCTAATAGAACACCCTAACGCTTTCCCTGAGCAGCAGCAGCTCTCTCCCTAGCGGCATCCAGACAGAGAATGATCCGAGCAGCGCGGGCAGCGGCTAGTCTATCCCAGGGTCACCTGATCTGGCCAGCCAACCACTGCTATCTACGTGTAAGGGTACCACGTCATGCTGGGTGGAGTGCAGAGTCTCCTGGCTTGTGATTGGCTCTGTTTCTGGCCGCCAAAAAGCAAAACGGCGGGAGCTGCCATTTTCTCGAGCGGGCGAAATACTCGTCCGAGCAACGAGCAGTTACGAGTACGCTAATGCTCGATCGAGCATCAAGCTCGGACGAGTATGTTCGCTCATCTCTAATTATTACACATCTATTCTTCAGGATGTAAATCTGTGAATCGTGAGGCTGAAGAAGTCACCTATCGCTAAAGTCAAGGGTCAGGTGCTTGTTTAAAGGGAAATACATAGGGGCTAGCACCAGTGACCAGGAGCCTGTGTTTCCTAGATATATCTCTGTCACATGAAGATACCATGACATATGGGTGCTTAGGACTTGGATACAAATTTAGTAATAGCTCTCCGTTATATTTATTTTGTAAAAATATACAGATGTGATTTTAATGTAACATACATTCATAGATGCAATCTCTCCCAAGTTACATCACAAGGCTTCTTGAAAGTCGGGTATTGATGCATAGAGAGTGGTCCCCTCTATAAGGTGTTAAAGGCAAAGAATTATTTTTCCTATAAAAGGAACACTTTTTAAAGTGGCACCAATGCTTATACAATATAGAAAAGGTCCCATTTAGGGCTGTTTCACGTTGGCTCTGGCGTTCCATTTTGTCTCCAAGTCAGCAAAAAAACCTTAAGGTTTAACATTGGGGCAGATTTACTTACCCGGACCATTCGCGATCCAGTGGCGCGTTCTCTGCACAGGATTCGGGTCCGGACGGGATTTATGAAGGTAGTTCCTCCGCCGTCCACCAGGTGGCGCTGCTGCGCTGAAAATCATCTCAACGCGCCGGAATGCACCACCTCGGACCAGGTGAAGGTAAGCGCTTCCCAAGCGACACTTTTTCGTTTTTTAAATGCGGCGGTTTTTCCGAATACGTCGGGTTTTCGTTCGGCCATGCCCCCCGATTTCCATCGCGCGCAAGCCGGAGCCTATGCGCCACAATCCGATCGCGTGCACCAAAATCCTGGGGCAATTCAGGTACAATCGGCACAAATCGGAAATATTCAGGTAACACGTCGGGAAAACGCGAATCGGGCCCTTAGTAAATGACCCCCATTGTTTTGAAAACATCACACCTTGTATCAGCCTCATTGGTGAAAAAAAAAATGGAAGTCTTATAATTTTTTCCACGGACAACGGATCAGTGAAAATACAAGCTGATGTGAAAGCCCCCATAGAAACTAATGGCTTTGTGAGGCATCCATGGAAATTACTGAACCACAAACATGAAAAACAACGCCAATGTGAAAGAGCCCTTATATGTGACCAATGATCAGTTTGGAATGTTTGACCTTGATAATCAGGCCTTGTAAATGTACATCACATTATCCAACAAGAAAGCAAATGCTAGTTTATTGAAGGATTACGGCCTAATACCATTTATGAATTTCGAGATTGTGATAAATTTTTTTGTCTAAATATGTATTTAGAGGGAACCTGACATCAGGTTTTCCCCATTAACCTTAATGACAGGTCACTACAGAAGTCTTTTCACTGTTCCCCATTCAGTTTTTATTATAAAAATCCAGAGCTCTAATCTTTATCAAATTAATTTTTTAGCTGACACCTTGGCGGGAGAATCACAAAGTCTCAAGGTGCATGTTTTCTGTTCCCCAACGTCTTAGCTCACTTTTAACCCACTTTTTACACTTGATACTGGACTTCGTGTGGTGTGCTGCCTTTTTCCACTATTTATCTACAAAGGACCCTGGGCCCGGTCTTATTGTGCCTGCACCCACCGTTACCGATTGCTACGTGTGCTGCTTGCATTTTCTTCAAGTAGATAGATAGATAGATAGACCCCTTTTCTCCTGCTATATTTGTTCCACTGAATTCACAGACAAATCTTTAAAGGCGTTTTCCCACAAAGTAAGTTAGGAAGTCAGGAGAGGACCTAACTTCCTGATCGGTGGGGGTCTCAGTGATGAGATCCTCCCAGATCATGAAAACAGGGGAGCCAATGGGGTCCGAGGTATCTCCGTTGGACCCCTTTTTGTTCCTCAAGCTGAGCGGAGCAGCTGGCTGTGCATGTCCTCTTCATCTCTATGGAGCTGACAGAGATTGCAGAGCGTGGGTCTTGAAGGCCCCGCTCTGCATATCAGTGTGACACCTGTGTCTTAACATAGGCACTATTGATATGTGTATGGACTGTACTCCTGGTGGGTGATTCAGGGACTGTCTGAGTCACCCACCCAAACGACCGATGGTGGGGGTCCCAGACAGTTGCCCACTTTGTCCGTTTCGCCGGCTCAAAAAAGTTGCATAGTTTGCTAGCGTCCATCCACCCAATTGTTGTTCTTAATAGTGTGATCCGAGCAGCGCGGGCAGCGGCTAGTCTATCCCAGGGTCACCTGATCTGGCCAGCCAACCACTGCTATCTACGTGTAAGGGTACCACGTCATGCTGGGTGGAGTGCAGAGTCTCCTGGCTTGTGATTGGCTCTGTTTCTGGCCGCCAAAAAGCAAAACGGCGGGAGCTGCCATTTTCTCGAGCGGGCGAAATACTCGTCCGAGCAACGAGCAGTTACGAGTACGCTAATGCTCGATCGAGCATCAAGCTCGGACGAGTATGTTCGCTCATCTCTAATTATTACACATCTATTCTTCAGGATGTAAATCTGTGAATCGTGAGGCTGAAGAAGTCACCTATCGCTAAAGTCAAGGGTCAGGTGCTTGTTTAAAGGGAAATACATAGGGGCTAGCACCAGTGACCAGGAGCCTGTGTTTCCTAGATATATCTCTGTCACATGAAGATACCATGACATATGGGTGCTTAGGACTTGGATACAAATTTAGTAATAGCTCTCCGTTATATTTATTTTGTAAAAATATACAGATGTGATTTTAATGTAACATACATTCATAGATGCAATCTCTCCCAAGTTACATCACAAGGCTTCTTGAAAGTCGGGTATTGATGCATAGAGAGTGGTCCCCTCTATAAGGTGTTAAAGGCAAAGAATTATTTTTCCTATAAAAGGAACACTTTTTAAAGTGGCACCAATGCTTATACAATATAGAAAAGGTCCCATTTAGGGCTGTTTCACGTTGGCTCTGGCGTTCCATTTTGTCTCCAAGTCAGCAAAAAAACCTTAAGGTTTAACATTGGGGCAGATTTACTTACCCGGACCATTCGCGATCCAGTGGCGCGTTCTCTGCACAGGATTCGGGTCCGGACGGGATTTATGAAGGTAGTTCCTCCGCCGTCCACCAGGTGGCGCTGCTGCGCTGAAAATCATCTCAACGCGCCGGAATGCACCACCTCGGACCAGGTGAAGGTAAGCGCTTCCCAAGCGACACTTTTTCGTTTTTTAAATGCGGCGGTTTTTCCGAATACGTCGGGTTTTCGTTCGGCCATGCCCCCCGATTTCCATCGCGCGCAAGCCGGAGCCTATGCGCCACAATCCGATCGCGTGCACCAAAATCCTGGGGCAATTCAGGTACAATCGGCACAAATCGGAAATATTCAGGTAACACGTCGGGAAAACGCGAATCGGGCCCTTAGTAAATGACCCCCATTGTTTTGAAAACATCACACCTTGTATCAGCCTCATTGGTGAAAAAAAAAATGGAAGTCTTATAATTTTTTCCACGGACAACGGATCAGTGAAAATACAAGCTGATGTGAAAGCCCCCATAGAAACTAATGGCTTTGTGAGGCATCCATGGAAATTACTGAACCACAAACATGAAAAACAACGCCAATGTGAAAGAGCCCTTATATGTGACCAATGATCAGTTTGGAATGTTTGACCTTGATAATCAGGCCTTGTAAATGTACATCACATTATCCAACAAGAAAGCAAATGCTAGTTTATTGAAGGATTACGGCCTAATACCATTTATGAATTTCGAGATTGTGATAAATTTTTTTGTCTAAATATGTATTTAGAGGGAACCTGACATCAGGTTTTCCCCATTAACCTTAATGACAGGTCACTACAGAAGTCTTTTCACTGTTCCCCATTCAGTTTTTATTATAAAAATCCAGAGCTCTAATCTTTATCAAATTAATTTTTTAGCTGACACCTTGGCGGGAGAATCACAAAGTCTCAAGGTGCATGTTTTCTGTTCCCCAACGTCTTAGCTCAGTTGATTCTTTTCTGAGCGAGGGGAGATGAGTGAGATATTGGCTGAGTCACACACTGGGGCAGATTTACTTACCCGGTCCATTCGCAATCCAGTGGCGCGTTCTCTGTCCTGGATTCGGGTCCGGCTGGGTTTTAATAAGATAGTTCCTCCGCCGTCCACCAGCGTCCACTGCGCTGAAAAGCATCTGAAAGCGCCGGAATTCACTGAGGCCGGCTGAGTGCAGGTAAGCGCGTCCCGAGCGACACATTTTCCGTTTTTAAATGCGGCGGTTTTTCCAAATCCGTCGGGTTTTCGTTCGGCCACGCCCCCCGATTTCCGTCGCGCGCATGCCGGCGCCAATGCGCCACAATCCGATAGCGTGCGCCAAAATCCCGGGGCAATACAGGGGAAATCGGCGCAAATCGGAAATATTCGGGTAACACGTCGGGAAAACGCGAATCGGGCCCTTAGTAAACTACCCCCAATGACTCTCTAGGGAGGGGGGAATGAGGGAGCTGAGGCAGAAGTTGGAGAAGATAAAACATGGCTTCTTGACTTTTTAAAATTGATTTAATAAAGATACGAGTTCTATATTAAAAAAAAAAAAAATTAATTGAATAGGAAACAGTGATAAGACTTCTGTGGGAACCTGTGATTAGATTTATTGGTGAAAACCTGATGACAGGTTCCTTTAAAGTTTTTTTAATGTAGTTCGAAAGCCAGATGATTATAAAGGGCATTTTACAGGACAGAAGGGCTATCAACATCAAAAACCTGAATGCCTTTACTCTTTTACATGAGCTATTATATGTAGCTTGAAAAATACAATCTTTTTAAAAAATATAATAGACCTAGTCAATAGGTGGGGCTGTTCTCCAGACAGTCTTGGATCATCACCAAAATTTGTAGGAGACAGAGAGCCCAACAAAGATGGGGTCAAGGACTAAGTCAAGGTCAAGAGGTAGAAACAGTGACCAAAGAGTTTTGCAGTAAACTAGTGAGTAAACAGTTTTGGGAACCTACCTGAACATTAAATGTACTAGTTACTGGTTTACAATAATTATGCAGTAGGTATGATCATGGTGCATTAGCCATGGTTGCCACGGGCGTACTCGAGTCAATAGTTTTTTCCAGTTTTTGGTGGTAAAATTAGGGGTTTCTGCTTATACTCAGGTCGGCTTATACTCATGTATATACGGTATATATGTGTGATTGTACCTTGCATATTTTAGTATACAAATATGTATATAAGAGGGGGGCCTCATTCAGAAGTCGGCTATAGGGCCCTGCCTGTCCTAGTTATGCCACTGATGGGTGCACTGGTTTTAACCTTGGCAAGGGTATATGTGTGCCATAGGGAGTGACAGAAGTAAGGGAGGATGCCAGTGGCGATGCAGGTTTGGGAGGTGATAAACTTGTTTATACTGTATCTGTGTCAATTTTCACGCATAATTTACCATATAATTTGTACATGTTTATTTTCAATAATAATTTATTTTACCAACAAGGTTTCATATTAGATCCTACAAGTAGGAAGGAGTGTTAGTATGAGTACAGGCTCTGTCCTATGGCCCATGGCTTGCCTTCCCCTCCCTTCTTCATCTCCTAAAACGAATCAGGAGCATATATTGCATTTATGCACATGAACAAGTCTGTATTCAAATCCATCTCCCATCTGAATAGAAGGCACCTAGTGCCGGACATCAGGTGTATGGCGTTAAATTATAAATGACGTGTAATTCTGTAAACACTATCATCTGCTGCAGCGGACACCTCCGAGCACAGCGACGGCACCGGCACGCTGGCACTTTATAACTATTTATTATTGATCCTGACAGCTGCAGCTGACTCCGAGATGGAATTCTTCACAACTGGAAAAAAATAATCTCATGAATTCTATTTTTTTCCCATAGATTGCTTTAAATAGTTTAGCATTTGGACTCTCGGGGGCAGGGGTTTATTTCGTGGTACATGTGTTCATTCCGGAGAGGGGCTCTCTGGAATTTCAGGATAAAATGTAGTAATATAGCAGAGTTTTATTATATTACAATACAGTGTTGTCATGGAGATGGACATGACTATTGCTTCTACTACACAAGGGCCACGGTGTATAACTATATGCAGGGTCTGGGGGCCCTAAAAGTGAGGACCCAAAATAAAATTATTTGATGAACCATCCAGGTATCAGGTGAAATAAGCTGCAACTTTTCAGCCAAAACATTACAGCTTGAAATAAAGGCCACAGCTTATTTCACCTGATACCTGGACTGGATTGTTGATATTTTTTTCTAGATAGACAGATAGATAGATAGATAGATAGATCCAGTATCAAGTGTAAAAAGTGGGTTCCATTTTATTCCATGTTTCAAAATACAGCTGTATTTTGAAACATGGAATATAATGGAACCCACTTTTTACACTTGATACTGGACTTCGTGTGGTGTGCTGCCTTTTTCCACTATTTATCTACAAAGGACCCTGGGCCCGGTCTTATTGTGCCTGCACCCACCGTTACCGATTGCTACGTGTGCTGCTTGCATTTTCTTCAAGTAGATAGATAGATAGATAGACCCCTTTTCTCCTGCTATATTTGTTCCACTGAATTCACAGACAAATCTTTAAAGGCGTTTTCCCACAAAGTAAGTTAGGAAGTCAGGAGAGGACCTAACTTCCTGATCGGTGGGGGTCTCAGTGATGAGATCCTCCCAGATCATGAAAACAGGGGAGCCAATGGGGTCCGAGGTATCTCCGTTGGACCCCTTTTTGTTCCTCAAGCTGAGCGGAGCAGCTGGCTGTGCATGTCCTCTTCATCTCTATGGAGCTGACAGAGATTGCAGAGCGTGGGTCTTGAAGGCCCCGCTCTGCATATCAGTGTGACACCTGTGTCTTAACATAGGCACTATTGATATGTGTATGGACTGTACTCCTGGTGGGTGATTCAGGGACTGTCTGAGTCACCCACCCAAACGACCGATGGTGGGGGTCCCAGACAGTTGCCCACTTTGTCCGTTTCGCCGGCTCAAAAAAGTTGCATAGTTTGCTAGCGTCCATCCACCCAATTGTTGTTCTTAATAGTGGTGGTGCAAGGTACTACAATATCATAGCATCCAACCATCTTGGAGCAGGACAGTTGCAACATCCCCCACCGGGGGCCTAGCCTTTTCTTGGGGCCTGGAGGCAGCCGGGGCCCAGAATACCGGAGTGGCTCGTGGTTGCGGCCTAGGCACGCTGATGTCACAGTGCTTGGTATGGGGACCGGAGGGCTGTCCCACGGCCTGGCAGGTCTCTAGCGGGTGGTGTTTGCAAGAAATTAGATGAGGGAGAGGCTGTTGTACTGGTTCTCCCTGGGGCAGCCCTTAGAGTCTGTAGTATGTGTCCCTGTGTGATAGATGGGGCACCCTTGATGGTGATACAGCCGTAGCAGGGACCAGATGGAGGCAACCTTGTGCATAAAATAACTCACAGTTTGTCAGCACCCGTCCAGCAAACGCGCAACCACAACCAGACTTGGCGCTAGCTGTCAGACTACGTAAGTGATGGCGAACTCACCCTGCGACGTCCCTGCGGGCTAAGGCCCTGCCTAAAGCAGATAAACCGCCCTGATAAGGGCGAACCCACTATCAGGAACCTAACTGACGGTCCCTGAGTGACCCTACAACAGGACAGGGGACACTTACTTCGTCTGGCAGCTGCTGGATGGTGGAGCGGACAGGTAACGGAAATACAGGTAAAGACCAGTGTACATACTGGTGCACAGAATACAAACGCAGGACAGAACAGGAAACCGGAATACAGGAATAGACCAGTGTTCACACTGGTGCACAGAATACAAACACAGGACTGAGACAGGGACAGATATATACAGGTCTTCAGGCAGATAATCACAGGTCAGATCCAGATACAGGTACGGGTACAGGCAGGATATACAAAGGTCAGGTCAAGATCAAACGGGTAATATACAGATCAGGTCAAGCACAGATACAGGTACAAGGCAGGATAAACAGAGACAGGTAAAACTGAGTTCGCTACACAGATAGGACAAGACTAAAATTAACCAGCAAGCCTGATGGATACAGGTAAAGGAGGGATATACACAGGTCAAACTCAAAATCAAGATCAAGCAAGATATACACAGGTCAAACTCAAAATAACCCGCAAGGTATGATGGGAATGGGCAGGTATTTAAAGCCGATCCCGGACACGCCTCCAGCAGCACACTGGGGGAACTGTCCATCAGCCTAGTAACCCTTGCTGGGCAGGACAGAAATGCAAGGAGCAGGGTGTGGCTCAGTTAATCCAAACACAAGAATTAAGCCACAGTTCACACACAAATACGCCATGTATTCCGCCAACTGCGGATAGAGGGACATTCAGGCACGGACGTTACAGTACCCCCCCTTTTATGTGGGGCCACCGGACCCTCACTATTCCCAAAGAGGTTGGGAGGAGGGCTTCAACGAAGAAGTGACATGATGCCTACCCTCTGTGCATCATTACCAGAAGACTGGGACCCAAGGTGGAAATTCAGCTTGCAACTCTCCCTGGAGGGAAAAATGTCTCCAGCGAAGAGATAAGAAAGCTTAACCTTAGGCTCATACACAGTCTGGACAGAAATCAAAGGGAGGCGCTGTTCATGCTGCTGCACACATTCAGACAGATTCTGCACCATGTGAGCCAGACTCTGTACCTGAGCAACAACAGCTTCCATGGCCTCCATAGTGTAGGTATGGCTGGTTATTATGTCAGCACCCGTCCAGCAAACGCGCAACCACAACCAGACTTGGCGCTAGCTGTCAGACTACGTAAGTGATGGCGAACTCACCCTGCGACGTCCCTGCGGGCTAAGGCCCTGCCTAAAGCAGATAAACCGCCCTGATAAGGGCGAACCCACTATCAGGAACCTAACTGACGGTCCCTGAGTGACCCTACAACAGGACAGGGGACACTTACTTCGTCTGGCAGCTGCTGGATGGTGGAGCGGACAGGTAACGGAAATACAGGTAAAGACCAGTGTACATACTGGTACACAGAATACAAACGCAGGACTGAACAGGAAACCGGAATACAGGAATAGACCAGTGTTCACACTGGTGCACAGAATACAAACACAGGACTGAGACAGGGACAGGTATATACAGGTCTTCAGGCAGATAATCACAGGTCAGATCCAGATACAGGTACGGGTACAGGCAGGATATACAAAGGTCAGGTCAAGATCAAACGGGTAATATACAGATCAGGTCAAGCAGATATACACAGGTCAGGTACAGATACAGGTACAAGGCAGGATAAACAGAGACAGGTAAAACTGAGTTCGCTACACAGATAGGACAAGACTAAAATTAACCAGCAAGCCTGATGGATACAGGTACAGGAGGGATATACACAGGTCAAGATCAAGCAAGATATACACAGGTCAAACTCAAAATAACCCGCAAGGTATGATGGGAATGGGCAGGTATTTAAAGCCGATCCCGGACACGCCTCCAGCAGCACACTGGAGGAACTGTCCATCAGGCTAGTAACCCTTGCTGGGCAGGACAGAAATGCAAGGAGCAGGGTGTGGCTCAGTTAATCCAAACACATGCAGTAAGCCACAGTTCACACACAAATACGCCATGTATTCCGCCAACTGCGGATAGAGGGACATTCAGGCACGGACGTTACACAGTTCTTTATTCTAACCAACAGCAGGCAACAGGCCAAACGATTCTATACAGATGCAGATTACTGGAGTGATCTTGGAGAGAGAACCTCAGGAGTTAGGTCACCAGCCTGGTTGCAGATGAAGGCTGGGAGGTAGCTGTGTCCAATGCTGGAAGCTGCAGCTTTGTCCTGGTTCTTTTTAGTGAGCTCACTAGAGGTGTGAGGCACACGCTGTCTCTACTCACTCAGTGCGGAGTTGCTATGCCTCTCTGTCAGGAGCTGGGTTACAAGAGCTGCTCATGAGGTGAGACCTCAGCACTAACTCCCTGTCAGCACTAACTCCTCTAACTGACTGTACTGACATGCGGTCTCACTCTCCAATCACACTCCAGTTATAAAGGTGAAACATCATTGGATGACATCAGTAAACAGGTTAACCCTTGCCTATCCAGGCAGTATCTACCGCTGCATATTACCTCATGGTGTACTGAATGGTTCAAGGGGCTTATTCACAACTACTCCTTTGTTATGCGCATTGGCAGGGATATTGCACAGTCCCATTGACCCAGACGGTGGTAGATATGTCCTGGGGATTTTTAATTAGGCATCAGGTATTAGGCATCATGAAGCTACAGAAAGAGAGAGCTAAACAAAAGGAAGCATTATAAGGAGGGGGCTACAGAACAGGGGGCATTATACATTTTGTGGGAGAGGGCAAAGAAACAGTTATTATAAGGAGGAGGCTACAGAATATGGGGTATTATGTAGTTTGTTGGGGGAATCACAGGAAGGGGGCATTTTACTGAGTTGGCAATCAATACCCATAAGAATACCCAGTTTTATCATATATAGTCCAAATACCAGACAAAACATGAATACCATTTTAAGTATATTGGACCTGATTATCACAACACAATAACTCCAAAGTTGAAAAGAATCTATTCCAATCTTTATTTAAACATGACAAGGTAATCACAAAAGACTAAAAACAACCAAAAACAGCCACGTATCTGTGAGATGCAGCAGACCTCACAGTGTAAGGCTACATTCATACTAACGTATGGGGGACGTATATACGGCCGACGTATATACGGCCGATATACGTCCCCCATAGGCAGCAATGGGCGCACGGCACCCTACGGGAGCGGTACGGTGCCGCACACGTGCGGCACCGTACCGTTCCGTACCCGGGAAAAAGATAGGACCTGTCCTATCTTTTCCCGTAATACGGCGCCGTGTGCCATAGGTTGCTATGGAGAGGGGCGGGGGTGAGCTGCGCTCACCTCCTCCTCCTCTCCCCGTACACTGCCGTTGCCCGCTACGGTATGGTACGGGCGGGCAACGGCAGTGTGAATATAGCCTTACAGTGTAAAAGTCTGTCAGCCTCTGTGTAATAGGCATCTCATGCATCTCCTCTCTCATCTGTCTCATCTCTCCTTTTATGTGTCAGTGTGTTAGTACAATGTCAGAAGCCCGATGAGAGTGTATATACACCTGTACCCTGATAATCTAACCACACTGTTAGCTCATAGAACTAGATGGATCATAATTTGTTTGCTTAGAGAGTCCCCACCTACAGCCTGGGATTTTGCACTGAGCAGCCTATGGAGTGATAGGAGCTAAAACAGCAATAAAACTGAGTAACATTGTAGAGTAAATAAAATTATCTTTATTGTGTGGACATCACTAAGGGATTGAGATATGAGAACTTTCATTCGTGGGAAAACCCCTTTAGTGTCCTTCCCATTTTTATCCTGGACGCCCTCTAGTGGTTAATGTCCTGTACATTTTTATCCTGGACGCCATCTAGAGGTTACTGTCCTGCACATTTTCATCCTGAACGCCATCTAGAGGTTACTGTCCTGCACATTTTCATCCTGAACGCCATCTAGAGGTTACTGTCCTGCACATTTTCATCCTGGACGCCATCTAGAGGTTACTGTCCTGCACATTTTTTAATCCTGGATGCCATCTAGGGGTTACTGTCCTGCACATTTTCATTCTAGACGCCATCTAGTGGTAAATGTCCTGCACATGTTCATCCTAGACGCCATCTAGTGGTAAATGTCCTGCACATGTTCATCCTAGACGCCATCTAGTGGTCGATTTCTTAGGATTCCACTGTTTTCTGTTTAATTAAGACTCTTAGTTTTATTTCCTTATTAATCGTATTGATCGCGCAGCATCTGACATCCTTGTATTGTTTTGTGATTAGAATTATAACATTTGTTCATATAAGCGACTTCCCAGAAACACAATTATAGATCAGCGAGTTACAGTACTGGAATGAAATCTCATTATAGCAATTGAATTCAGGAAGAATTTGATACTTCAGCTCAGGTTCATTATGCACCAGACACAAACAGGGAAAATCTATTTTAATAATCTCTGGCCATTTAAGATCCAGGGTTTTGGTCTCCTAGAAGATGGAGATGACTGTGACAAGAAGCGGAAACGTGAAGACACATAGATGTAATTGTCAGATTACAATGGGATATATCCTTCACTGTTTCAATCAGGTTATTCACAGGATCCGCTAAAATTACATTTATAAAGATGGATTTAGTAGCAGCACAAATCCCTGCAATGATGTGACTCACGTAGAGAAGAGCCGCGCTCACCCCATTCAAACAAGGTAAATGTAGACATGAAATAATAATTATTCAGGGCTCAGGGGTGTTATTTATTCAGTTTCCAGTCTACACAATGGGGCTCATTTACTAAGGCTCCTAACGCTGCACTTTCACCGGGTTTCCCGAATATTTCCATTTTGCACCAAATTGCCCCGGGATTTTGGCGCACGCGACCGGATTTTGGCGCATCGGCGCCCGCTTGCACGCAACAGAAATCGCCCTGGACCTGAATCAACGTCGGACAACGCACCGCAGGATCACGACGGGACCGGGTAAGGAAATCTGCCCCAATGTTGTCCCTGACTGCAAATAGTACTGGAAACCTTAAAGGGGTTGTCTCAAAGTAGACATTGGTAGAAAACGGTAATTTGCAATGTTGGTGGCACCATTACAAGCTGATGAGATTGGCAGCCTATAGACTTAGAGGTACCAGAAGAAGGTCCAAGAGAAGCCTGATACTATAAGTAGGAAAGGCAGGGCATGTAGATGGCTGAGGAAATCAATTGTACGGAGGTTGACTTCTAAAGATGAGCTTGGACATTGCTTGAAAGTTGGTCAATCTTTACGAGGATCTTTTAGGCTCTTAGGTCTAACTGGTAGTATCTAAATGGAAGTATCTTGCAAACAATTTAGCAGCAAAGCTTCTCCATAGTGACTGTAAAAGGAGGAGAAGAAGAACAAGGCTAAAGCTGGAGACTTAACAATATTCATAGAACAAACTGATGATGAGAAGTGAGAATGATTCAACAGCACACAGACCCCCCCCCCAAGTATAAAGGAATCCAGAACACTGCCCCCCCCAAGTATATAGTAATCCAGAACACTGCCACACATGTATATAGGTATCCAGCACACTGCCTCCCCAGTATATTGGGATCCAGAACACTGCCCCCCCCCCAAGTATATAGGAATCCAGAACACTGCCCCCCCCCAAGTATATAGTAATCCAGAACACTGCCACACATGTATATAGGTATCCAGCACACTGCCTCCCCAGTATATTGGGATCCAGAACACTGCCCCCCCCCAAGTATATAGGAATCCAGAACACTGCCACACAAGTATATAGGTATCCAGCACACTGCCCCAAGTATATAGGAATCCAGAACACTACCTCCCCAGTATAAAGGAATCCAGAACACTGCCCCCCCAAGTATATAGGTAGCCAGCACACTGCCCCTCAGTATATAGGAATCCAGAACAGTGCCTTCCCCTGTATATAGGAATGCAGAACACTGCCACACAAGAATATAGGTAGCCAGCACACAGACCCTCCCCCCAAGTATAAAGGAATCCAGAACACTGCCCCCCCCCCAAGTATATAGGAATCCAGAACACTGCCCCCCCAAGTATATAGCAATGCAGAACACTGCCACACAAGTATATAGGTAGCCAGCACACTACCCCAGTATATAAGTATCAGGCCACAGACCGTCCCCCCAAGTATAAAGGAATCCAGAACACTGCCCCCCAAGTATATAGGCAGCCAGCACACTGCCCCTCAGTATATAGGAATCCAGAACACTGCCTCCCTCGTATATAGGAATCCAGAACACTGCCCCCCCAAGTATATAGCAATGCAGAACACTGCCACACAAGTATATAGGTAGCCAGCACACTACCCCAGTACATAAGTATCAGGCCACAGACCCTCCCCCCAAGTATAAAGGAATCCAGAACACTGCCCCCCAAGTATATAGGTAGCCAGCACACTGCCCCTCAGTATATAGGAATCCAGAACACTGCCTCCCAAGTATATAGGAATCCAGAAACTGCCCCCCCTCAAGTATATAGGAATCCAGAACACTGGCCCCCGGTATATAGGAATCCAGAACACTGCCCCCCAGTATATAGGAAACCAGCACACTGCCCCTCACATATATACTTATTGAGCACATTGGATCCCCCAGTATGTAGATAGTCAGCACACTGCCCCCCCCCAAGATTGAGGCATCCAGTACACTGCTCCCCCGTATGTAAATAGCCAGCACACTGCACCCCCCTATTATATAGGTATCCAGCACACTCCACCCCCTCTTCCCCAGTATATAGGTAGCCAGCACACTGCACCCCCCAGTATAGAGCTATCCAGCACACTGCTCCCCAGTAAATAGATAGCAAGCACACTGCACCCCCGATATATAGGTATCCAGCACACTTCCCCTTGCGTATATAGATATTGAGCACATTGCATCCACCAGTATATAGCACATATATTCAGCACATTTCACCCCCTCCCCCAGTATATAGGTAGCCATAACACTGCACCCCTCCCCCAGTATAAAGGTAGCCAGCACACTGCATTCCCTCCCCCAGTATATTGGTAGCCAGCACACTGCACCCTTGTCCCCCAGTATATAAGTAGCCAGCACACTGCAACCCACCCAATATATAGTTAGCCAGCACACTTCACCCACACCCAGTATATAGGTAGCAAGCACAATGCACTCCCCTCCACCAAGGATATAAGTAACCAGCACACTGCCCCCACAACATAAAAAAATATCAGTACTCACCTTCTGGTATTCTCTACGCCTCCTCTCCTCCTTCTTTAGTAGTAGCGTGTGCAGAGCGCTGCCATGGGGAACACTTGAAGGTAAGTACTGAGTTTATTTTTTTTCTTTTACTGGGGGCATTTTTTTGGTGCAAATAATAACCAGGGTAGAAATAATTCACCCTATAACCCCTTACGCTATACCAAAAAATGGTTATAATAAATGTACTAATTTGTAAAAATCGATCTCTTACATGGCTTAGTTGTATGTAAAACATGAACCCATATTTTGGATATTACAACATATTGGTGAATTAGAAGATAATATCCAGCAGTCAGCCCCCACCCAACAAAATATATCCCATTCCCAATGGAGAAAGAGTCATCAATTGATTATGTAGACTGAGCATCATGTCTCCGGCCTCTATCTGTAGCCCTGGTGTCAGCGCTCTTACTAGAGGTAATTGTAGTATAATTAGATTTAGTCGCAGACTGAGCTGGGATAGAGTCGCGTTTCCAGAATTGTTTGTTTCTTATTGAGTTTGGATAATAAAATGGGTTATTCACACTAACATTGCTGTGAGAGTGTGTCCCATATCATACATGTGCCGGGATATGTAAGCCATAGATATATACTATGTACAATAGACATGGGGGAGATTTATCAGAAGTTTCTGAGAACAGAACTGTTCAAGTTGCTCATGACATCGAATCAGAGCTCAGCTTTCACTTTACCACAGCTGTTTATAATATGAAAGCTGAGCTCTGATTGGTTTCCATGGGCAACTAGAACAGTTCTGCTCTCAAACACTTCCCAATCTCTCCCAATTATTAACTTTTGCATTCTTTTGGTATTTATAACCATTAGGTTGGATTCCTTACCTAAATTAACTCATGTAAGCAACAGAAATTAATAAATTGTGAACACGGTGGTAACTGTAACTCCATCTCTCAAGGCCTCATAGTGGCCAACTCTACACTACATGCAGTTCACTCGCTACTCCAACTCGGCAATAGCCTTTCTTATAGTCCCTAGGATAACATTTAACCTGCCTTGACAACTCCAATTGCTTAAATAGAATAGACTGTCCAAATATGATCCTTTAGATGCAACTGCAATGGAAAGGCCTGAAATATCCCACATGTTAGCCTGACCCAGTGGTGTAACTAGGATAGGCAGTGCCCCATAGCAGTCTTCTGAAGGGGACCCCCTGCTGATTTAAAAATATACATATATTACATTCCTATATACATAAACATACAGTTAATCACTCATACATACACATGTATGCACTGTTACACACATATAGAGCATATACACCTCACATATACACACATACAGTGCCATACACAGACATACAGCTTACATACACACATAACGATAACATAAACAATATATATACCACAATGTGCAGCATAATATGTATATAATGGTGCACATTCTTCATTGTTTAGTGTCAGGTCGGATGACGGGGCCCCCTGACACTGTGGGCCCCATAGCGGCTTCTATGGCTGCTACCTCTGTAGTTACGCCCCTGACCTGACCCCACTGGTAGACTATCCACATCCATATGTAGTGCTACTGGTATAGTCCTTACAGCCCCCTCCTAAATTTTGTCAAAAGCCTAAAACAAGGTCTAATACAGGAAGTCCCCTACTTAAAGACACCTGACTTAAAGACTGACCTCTCTGCTCACTGTAACCTCTGGTGAAGCTGCTATTACTATAGTCCCAGGCTGCAAAGATCAGATGTAAGTTGTCTTTAATAAAGCTTTATTGATAATCCTTGGTCCCATGACAGCAAAAAATTCTGAAAATCCACTTGTTCCAGGGACAAAAAAAAATCTGTCGGCAGTTACAATAATAAAATATACAGTTCCGACTTAGATACAAATTCAACTTAGGAAGAAACTTTAAGAACCTATCTTGTACATAACTGCCTGTAGTAATGATATGTTATCTCACTCCCCGTTCCCTACTATGACTCAAAATTGGCGCATGGATCTTTGAAAGATTATAATTCGAAAGCAACCACAGCAAAGTGGGAGCCAGCCAGGGCTTGTGGTCTGCAGCCTTCATAAGACTTTTACATCAAATACGAAGTCTTGAAACCTTATCCATACTTCTGACCTCTGTCTTATTGGATTCAAGGCCAACACTCAAAGCAATGGCATATGAGCATTTCTGCAAGGTAGATGTGGCAGACGGAGGGTTAATCCGATCTCAGGTAACTAATTGCTCTGTGCAAACCCATCCGTCTGCCTGATTAGCATTGAGTGGACATGACAGTACTAATGGGCAAGGGAGCAGGGGGCAATAAGTTCAACCCGACTCCTTAGATTACAGGGTGACATCACGCAGAGGAGTGACAAGCTGCCAGATGCTGACAGCAGGAAAACATATCCAGGAAAGTTACTGAACATCAAGTAAAAAAGGGACAGAAGAGATGGACAAACAAGCAGATAAGATCTGCTAGCGATAGAGGGAGGAACATAGTGAGGGAGATGTATTTAGGAAATATCTGAGATAAGTGTGGTCCAGGGTTTAGCATGTAAGAAACTAAGACTGCCACTGAAGAAGGAGAAGAAGCTGGAGACATAAAATATTCATAGAACAAACTGATCATAAGAGAAAGATACAACAGTTCAGAATAGAAGATCAAACCCCCTTGGGCCTACAGGGCAGTGCCAATCCAAAATATATGGCCGATAACCAAGGACGAGACCCTATACCAGAGCTGCAAGAAAAACTAAAGCCTGAGGAGCAAGGACCTTCGGAGATCTAGCATTTTGCGCCCTCTGCAGAAGGGTGTAAACCTGACATATCTTGGTGCCTAATTGCATCTCAACTCCTATCTGAAACTATCGGGCAAAATGGTGCCAAAAAGATGCCTGATCCACCACGGTCTTCTCATCTCAACTCTCTTCATGTTCAGTGCAGGTAGGTTCCACTCTTTAGTTCTTCCATTATACAAAAAAACTCTTGTACAGGGGCGGTCTACCCAAAATAGATGCCCAGAATATATAGTAAATGTGAGACTTGGTTGAAGGGGGGGTCTTCTTCTCTGTATATGGTTGGTCTATATGTTTGCAGTAGAAGGTTTCATTTTTAATTATATGTTAGTTTAGTTCTAGTTTATGAGCTCTCTGCTTTTTGATAATGTGGTACTTACCTTCAGTACAAGAGTCTATTTCAGCTCTACTGTATATTTTTTTGGTTTATAGCATCAAAGTGTCATTGAAGCAAATGATAAAGGATGTTAATATTAATATAGTGTCGTAGGGTATCCATATTGACAACTTCTATGTCTCATTTGGGTTTGTGGTAAGGTTTTTTTTAATTGTCATCAGTTTTTATTGTTTTTGTTGCTGTTCTGCTTTGATCACATTTTCACGGTAACAATGCCAAATGGTTTCCAATTTCCATGAAAGTGATTTTATTTTTGGCTCCCAAATTTTCAGTTTGTACTTAGTATATATATAAAAGCAAGTATGTAGTAATTATTTTACTATATAGTAGGTAATTCTATTAGTAGGTCATTATGTAATAAATAAACATAATTGATAAAGAAAAAGATGGCAATGGTTGGAAAATGATGAAATTTGGTAATAAAAAATGGATCCCAAAATTTTATAACATGGATATCACTAATATTTCTTCAGATTTTTCTTACTAACCTCTAATAGAAAGTAATACTAGCTAATGGGTTCTGCCTACATTAAATCAGAAGGATCCTTGTTGCGAGAAACAATACAATCTTTAAGATGATATTTATCATAAAAACTTTGTGCTGCAGTGAACAAATAATGATAGATCGATAACTATCAGAGTACATGGCCACGGTTAGTAGAAGTATAATTTGGGGTTTCGCTGAGATGATACAAGTTGAATGATCCCTTTTGAGGAATAATTTGACATCAGTCTGAGATGATCACAGAAATCCAGATTTTGTTAGAATTCTTGCAATGGTTTAGGTAAATTGAGATATTGCCATGACTATTGTGCGGCCATTAATCCCTATACCATCCTATAGTAGCTCAACTTACCGACATCTTTGACACCATGTAACCGGTACATACATTGTTCCCTTAGAAGCATGACGGTCATGCCTACTAAAGGTAGAACTTTTCTTCTTTCTTCTACTATCGTAGCACATAGGATGGATAATTCCTCCAAGCCAGCCCTTCTGCGTCTTTCGGATAAGCTCATGGAGGGATACAAGAAGGGTGTGAGACCGGTGCACGACTGGAGGAAGACCACCACTGTGTTAATAGACGTCATGGTGTACGCTATACTAGGAGTGGTAAGTGGAAGATGTGATATGTATACGGAAAGAGGTATTATGGTTGATTTAGTTGTTGATGTATAATCAGTGAGGATCAGAACACGTGGACTGATACCAGAAATGGGTATAAATTAAGTGGGCAGCCATGTTGGTTTTTAATTTTTTTTTTAAATGTAAAGGGTCATATTGCATCAATATTCTAATACTGCACATCCAACTATTACCCTACTAAAGCAAAAAGATGTGCTAATATGGTACAAAAGTATAACAGACCTTTATCAATCAAGTAGGATAAACCATGTGTGCAAAAATGTTGTCCCTGCCTCACCTCATTTATGACCCACCATGGTAATATTAAGAGGGAACCCCTCGCAATGCCCAATGCAAATTGGCCAAAACTGAGAAACCTACAATTTCTATCTGGTCAGGTTACAGGTAGGGCAGGAGATAAATCCAAGCTTGTATGACCTGTGTCCACAGGTTTCTTCAGGCGTCCTGAGGCATTTTACAGTCAGGTCAGGAAGAGGATCTTTAAGAGAAATGAATAAGTACACAAAAAATTAGGGTAAACAAATCCGAGATTTTAAAATTTGTAAAAATCTTCAACCAGAATATATTTAATACAGTTACGAGTTATAATATTAAACAAATTGTCGGATAAACACTTTTCTAATATAAGTTAATTAAAAAGATCAATATTTTACACACGTTTTTATGTTCTCCCAATAAAAAGAAAGCCTGTAGTGAATGATGTTCCTCCCTACTGTGTCAGGGGAAAGTCTTTTCTCAATACTTCCACATGATGCCTATAAATATTACTGAGAATTTTTATAATATGGACTCGGGGACCATTGGAATCAAAGGCAGCAACATAGAATGTGGATCCACAATGCTTGAGGGATTCTGTTATTTCTTTCTATGTATGTGTCTTTATATCACTCTATTGATATTTCCCTATATATCAATATTTTGTGCTTGTAATGAAGAAGATTGTTATTGAAGCTGCTAGCTTGTGCTTACCACACTACATTGCTTCCTTTGGCACCAAGGGTCCTGAGTAGTGATGAGCAGACCCATCAGTATGAAGGTTCAGCTGATCCCAGAACCTAAATCTGAACTGGGATCAGTGTTTGCTCTGATTGCGGGTGTTAGCTCATTAAATCGGTCTGCTCACCCACCAGTAACACTTGCGATCTGCGCTGTCACTGATTGTGGGAACTATCCTTTACAAGCCATGGGAAAAGGCACCTGCGGCATGTAATTGATGGTGCATTTTGGTGCCCCATGCACTCCGCCATATTGACTGGGATTGTCACTCACTGTGAAGTCACAGGGTGAGACAAGATTGCTTCAAAAATGGCAGCATCAACAATGCTGCTGGTGGATTTGCCTTTGGCATGTGAAGGATAGCACCAATAATTGGTGCCAGCATGATTGCGGGTATGACTAGTGGGGATGGTAAACCTTGCACCTTAGTGCAGGAAGGGAAAGTTGACCAGTTGTCACCTCTTGCTAAGGGTAGATTGGGCAATTAGGTAGGAACAGGTGGGAAGGGGTTTCAACCTAACTGTCCCTCAACCTGCATAACATATTCCATGAAATTCCTGCCAGAATTTCAGGACTAAAGTAAAGAGCAAAGAAGACAGACAGAGGGAAGCTTCTTGCAAAGAAAGAAAGGGCAAATATTGCTCTCAGCAAAAACTTAAAACACATTCAAAAATTAGAAAATTACATGTTGAAATTTTCAGACTTTTTTCAGCTGGAAAACATCTTTTATTTATTGTGGAACCAATGTTTAAGTACTGTAAATTGAACTAGAAAAGCACTATAAAAACTCATTTCAAAGTCTCTAAAATGTCAACCCAAAAGAAGATAAAATCAATACTAAAGACAAAGTAAAAACAATACTGATGCTTATTCCAGATAAAGCAAGTTGTATTTACCAGGCTGAATCTGCTGATGTGAGCTGTAAATCAATTTTTTTGATGAGGACAGAATCATACACAATATTCCCATATCACATGGTGTCAATTTACAGCTGCCATTTGTCATCAAGGACACATAGGTAAATTATCAGCAAGAATTTTATTTTATGGATGGGTAGACTCTACTAGACACTGCCAATCAATCTAGCAGCTAAGGAAACAAGATATTGTCCAATTTGTTTATAGAAGATCTTATATGTTGCGAACATGCATCCCCTTGGGTTGATATCCCCTTGGTCATGGTCATTCATCTTGTAGTCATGTTTGCATATATTTGGAATATTACACCATATAGCTCTAAGTGTGCTCTTTCGTTGTTAAAGGGAATCTAGCAGAAGTTTTGATAATGGAAAAACTCCAAATCGTGTTAGTTTGAAGTCCTGGAAATGCAGTATGTGTGTTGTTTGTAGCAGCATGAAAAATGCATTTGTATTCTAGGATTGTAGCTGGACTTGTTGGATGTGGCTGTGTCTCCCCACTGCTGTGCTCTTAGTTATGTGTATTGAATTGCCCCACAATCTCTACCCTTTTTTCTGACTCACTGCTTTAATAATCAACTGGAAACCTGTTAAAGACTTTACTCGGAGCAGAGACAAATCAATAGTAGAAGTCAATGCAGCAATTTTACTGCACAGCAGTGTGAGAACATTGCAGTGCAACAAGTCCAGCTTCAATCCTGGAACTGAATAGAGTTTCTTGAGTTAAAGCAAATATAAAAGTTAATGAAGAATTCACCTACTGTATGTTAATTTTTCTGTTGTAGCCACCATTCCTTCTACAGTATACTACAATATTCTGCTTAATATAATATCTTATTACAATTATGAGCTATCCTGTTGTTAAGTTCTGAATTTCATTAATGTTTGTACATTATACATCTATGTAGGATGAGAAGAACCAGGTGCTTACAACGTACATATGGTACAGACAGGTAAGGTGACCAGACTATTGGTTATGGCTAAGACATTGACTTTATCATAAACAATTTCCTTCTTTTTAAAGGGAACCTTTCATCAGAGACGTCCTTTTTATCTGAATACAGGTTCCAATAGCCTATGGCATGTTCATTTCAAAAACTCCTTTGTCAGCACTATGAATAAAAATGTAATTTCCCTAAAGCGCACACGTCCTGGATGCCCGCAGCCCCGCGCGTGCAGCAGGGTAAACTCGCTGCGGACCGGGGGCGGAGCCAGCGCGGAGACGCGCAGAAACTCAGGGAGGACCGCTAGCATTGTCAGCATGGAGCGTAGAAGGACCAGCAGATGAGGTGGCCCTTCCAGCAGATCTGACAGACGGTTTGGGCGTGAGCCCGGGGCCCAAGTCTTCTAGGGCGCCCATGACCACCCAAACCACTAAACAAATTTTATACTGAGGAGGACCATCACCCATTAAACCCTTGTACATCCATTCCTGCTCTAAATATACATGTACACAACAGCTATTTTCAGGACCTTAAAGGTCCTCCTATGGTCCAGAAATTGCAGAAAGAAGGGACACATCTTCCATTCTCCAAGAAGCTGATTCTAGTACCATGTGTAGGACCCCAGACATGTAGGGGCTATAATATTCACACAGCCCCAGGCTAGGCAGTCTTAATCTACCCCTGTTACCACTGTCCGGACTCACTTGATGTTAGTTGGCTTTATTTACAAAGATGAATTCCAAGTTTGACTCATTTATGATGCACAGTATAGCTGCTTAGGCCCCACCCACTTTGTGCAGACCTTTCCCCTTTTCTTAGAAGCCACGCCCCTTTTCATATAAGTTTCAAAAAACATGTCTAAACCCATATGTGGCACATCATAATTTATACAGACTGGGCAAGAGAGGCTGCAATTGATCTAACGGCACAGCCCATGGTTCACCAAAATTTTCTTTTGGATTTTGTAAAAATTTCAACTTCTCAGTATTCAGGCCATGGATTGTCTGACAACAAATATACTTATGATGCACCACACTTTACTCACAAATCCATATGATTACTTTATATGTGAGCCAGGGGCAAAGATGTTCCCTTTAAGACAAAAATATGACAATATGACCATATATATGTTATAAATACACAATTTTATGTTATAATTGGAATGCATGTTTTTTTCCTTTTCATTCATTCTGGAAAGTTTTTTTATGCTTCTTTATGCTCTTGACTTTTGTCTTACTTTGCATTGCTAATAGTTTTGGGTTGATGAATTTCTTACCTGGGATCCAAAAGAGTATGAAAACGTGTCTCAAATTTCTATCCCTACTGAGAAGATCTGGGTTCCCGATATTCTGATCAATGAATTGTAGGTAACATTTTGGCTGCTTTAAAAGATTTTTGCAATATTTACTAATTTTTCTATGGAATAGAAGAAACAATTAGTGCGTTAAAATTGTTTAAAACATTTCTACATAGAATTAGTACAACCGGCAAAGGAGAAAGCTAAAGTACATATGTGTGCACTTTACCCTTTAACTGGTTATGAACTTCAATTTCTCATAAAACATATTTGATATTCTGTAATTTTGAAAGGAAATTCTGCCATCAAAATTAAGCCTGATAAACCAGGGACACTTACTAATAGATCCATGTCCTGGGACTGTGGTAATCTTATATTTGTTATCCATGGTCTCCTTCCTTCTAAATTCAACTTTGAAAATTATGCTAACGAGCCTAAAGGGCTCGTGTGGGGCACCATTACCAGAGTGCCTCCATGTTGTGACTTTACAGGCTGTTACACTGTGCAAGAACACTTCCACCATTCCACCATTCCACTGTGTGCTGAATCTTCCCCTGTTGCAGTGAGATTATCAGGCAAAAGGATGGGGAAGTGCTAAAAGAGTAGGAGAAATGTAAGACAGTGTAGCAGCCTGTGAAGCTATAGCACGCCCCCAGAACCCTTCTTGTTCATTACCGTAATTTTAAAAGTTGATTTTAGAAAGAAGGAGGCCATGGATAACAAATATAAGGAGATTACCACAGTCACGGTGCCTGGATCTAAGAGTAAGTGCCCCTGGATTAGGCTCTAGGACATACATGTCAAACATATGACCTGTGGGCCAAATCCAGACTGCTTCATCAATTTATGAGGCAGCATTTTGATTCTTTAGTACCTCACACGTTGTTTGCAGGAGTATGGAGAGGGCTCATGGGATGAGCAATCAGCACTAGCACTTATCACAGGTTTTAACTTTTAACAGCTTCATTAGCAGCGAGTGGGCACCGCCATCCTGGCTGGACGATCCCAAGATTAGATGATTTCTGAAGATCTGTTACAATGTGCCACTGTCAGATTGTAATAGATCATGTGTAAAATCCCCATATACTACCATTCTGTACTAGGTATGGTAGGATCAGACACTCTAGGGGGGTAAAGTACCCTCAGAAAAATAGTAAAACAAAAAAAAAAAGAAAAGTTAAAAAATAAATATCTAATCTATCAATATAATAAAGGTTATTCCTGGCATTGTAATATAAAATAGCACATCCTGTAATATAAAATAGCACACAAATGTAGCAAAGAAGACTCAGCTCATCCTGCCAAAAAAATGACACCACACATAGATCCATACACCGAAGTATGCAAAAGTTATTAGTGCCCGAAGATGGATTCTTTTTACACTTTCTTTTTACTTGCTAAGTTTCTCAATAGATGTTCTTTATTTTATACCTTCTGTACATGAATATCTCACCTGTTATCTTTATACTGTAAACCTGTAAATGAGGCATTCTTCTATGTCACACAGTGTGGATGTTGGAAAGTCTCCAGATATTCCCTATGTCTACGTCAACCATGAAGGCAGAGTCCAGAACTACAAGCCCATCCAAGTGGTGACGGCCTGCAGCCTCAATATCTACAACTTCCCCTTTGACTTACAGAATTGTTCTCTGACATTCACCAGCTGGTTACATACAAGTAGGTTATGTATCCTTCATTATTGAGACCCTTTACATTTTTCACTCTTTGTTTCATTGCAACCAGTTGGTAAGATCAAAAAAATAATTATTTTATTTACTCATCAATGTACATAAATGCTGCATTTTTGCTAATTTATTAAACAAGAAAAACTGACATATCACATGGTCATAAATATTCAGACCCTTTGATGTGACACGCATATTTAACTCATTTGCTGTGCATCTCCTTCTGATCCTCCTTGAGATGGTTCTACTCCTTCATTAGAGTCCAGCGATGTTTAATTAAACTGATTGTACTTGATTAGAAAAAGCACCTTATATAAGACCTTACAACTCACAGTGCATGTCAGAGCACATGAGAATCATGCGGTCTAAGGAACTGCCCTAGGAGCTCAGAGACAGACTTGTGGCAAGGCACAGATCTGGCCAATGTTACAATAGAATTTCTGGGGTCTGAATACTTTCTGTACCCACTGTATTTCTCCATACACCTCTAGACACTAAATTTTGTATAGTGTTTTCTTCATTAGTATTCTATCCATGATTTCCACGGATAACATACTGACCCTTTATTGTCTTCCATAGAAGGCAATGTGTTAGCAAAAACAGATGTTTTTTATTCTCAGAAGGTGCTTTGCCATGTCATTTTCACAAACTTTCAGGTTTTTTTTGTGAACCTGAAGGAAACGGATCAGTGGATATCATACGGGCGTGAAAAAAAATGATGCATTTAGAATACTGACAAAGAACAGGGATGTCATTAGTGTTTATCATGTGATAGAGCTAGCTCTTTCATTATTTTCATCTACTTTTAAAATAAAATAGAGAAAAACAAATGAAAAATATGAATCCTAACCCAGCCTGGAAGACGAATAAATATGTAACTATTCAACAGCTATTTACAGCTATCCCATGATTTACAGCTATCTCCATACCAGTGACCTACCACTTGTATCTTGAAAGCTTAGGGTCTATAACCAAATGTCCTTCAAGGAAGCAATGGTTTTCTATGAGATTGAGACTGATGACATTATGAAATCTTTTTGTAGTTCAGGACATCAACGTGTCTTTATGGAGGACGCCAGAAGAAGTAAAGGAAGACAAGAGTGTTTTCATGAACAAAGGGGAGTGGGAGCTGCTCCATGTGTTGTCTCAGTACAGGATGTTTGTGGAGAACGAGGACAGCTTTGCAGAAATGAAGTTCCATGTAAGTTCTGTATACTTTTTAGTCAACATATCATTATTTCCTTTTTACATCTGGGTGCCAAGAAGAGAGACGATAACATAGCTAGGTTATCCAACACCCGGAGCAAATTTTCAGTTTAAAGCATTTGGCTTTTCCCCATGTCCTGCTGGTTACGGGGAACTGAAGCGGCCGTGCAGTCAGTACTGTGTGCGCACCTACACAATGATAACCACTCCCATATCAGTGGTTGGTAGGGTGTGCGGATGTCCTTCCAACCACTCCATCCATCATTAATTTATTACATTTGAAGTCCACTTACAGCAATAAAAACAATAAATAACAGCACTTTATAGAACATGGGATACATATATGGACAAAATAAGACATTACGGGCAATAACATTATCAGATGAAACAATAGGAATGGAATCCCTAGTCATAAATGGTTACAAGCCTTTGTTTCCCCTTTGAGGCTGGTAAATGTTGGCAACATAATGGGGACCACAATCCACTGCATTATGATCGATCAGCATCTATAAATACATGATATAAGAAATACATTTTGTTACTTAGGCTTGATTCATGTTTTTTCCCCATACAAAAACATCCGTCAGATGGATTTCAGACATGTCCTTACAACATACCCCATAGAGGTATCCCAGTGTATTCATATACGGTGCGATACCTTGCCAGATGACTTATGCCGCTAGTTGGCTGTTGCCGATATTACGGGTGTTTCCCCAGGATGTTGGATGCTGGGGGACATTGCGTCCACTCGCCATAGGCTTCTATTGCCACCACTGAGCGTATTATGTCGCTCAGCAGAAGGGAGCAGGATTGAAACACAAAGCTAACTGCACAAGTCAAGTAATTTTTTGCACTAATAGACTAATTTTCATCATAAATGTTCCAGGTCGTCATCAAAAGAAGACCCCTCTTCTATGCTGTAAATCTACTTCTCCCTAGCATGTTCCTCATGGTTATGGATATTATTGGGTTCTATCTCCCTCCTGACAGCGGTGAAAGGGTTTCCTTCAAGATCACCCTCCTTCTGGGGTACTCTGTGTTTCTCATCATTGTATCCGACACTTTACCAGCTACAGCCATTGGAACCCCATTGATAGGTAAGATATCACATCCTATTTCTCAGATTTATTGTTTTCCCTGTATAATGTTTAAAATGATATTCTGGGATGTTCCTCTAATTCCCAGCCTCCTCTTTGTTTGTGAGGTGTCGATCAGGTTCCTAAGTGAGTTTATGCTCTTTGAGCTTTAATAGTCTGAGACCGTCCCCCTTTTTTTAGATCAACCAACCAAAAGCAGGGGGAGTGGTTTAGACTATGAAATACTACCAGAGCATGGACTAGTCTGAGAAGCTGGTTATCATTCCAGAGAAACAAAGAGGAGGCTGGGAACTGAAGGAAGCACCCCGAATAGACTAGAAAATAGGACACCTTATATTATAACTATACATTACACATACATGTATATTTTCACATTTATATTCTAAAACAAAGGGTCATTTTAGAACTTTTTTACTATACACTCTGCTTTCTCTCCTTGAGCTACCATGGTCCATTGTGTCCCAAAGTCTAATTATGTTTCCAAGGCTTTCCTGATTTTTATTGCAGCTAAAAACGATATCAGTGCAGAACAATCAAATAGTAAAATTATGTCTGAATATTATTGAGATGTCGAAGCACAATAAAAATTAATGATCTGAAGAGATACATCAATGTCTATGAGGTGATAAAAGGAAAACAGATGTAATGAAGAAGAGCACATTAAAGAGAAGAAAGAGAAAAAAAGCAGAACATCTGCTGTCAAAGCAAAAATAAATGAAGGGGAGATTCAGTGGAATACCAATACCTGTCCTTAATATGATGACTGTCAAGGTGCCTGGGTGGGGTCTAAACCAAGAAGGCAGCGAAGGCACAGAATCAAAGTACTAGAGAAAGGTTGAGTAAACGTAGCAGGGGTTGAATACACAGGAAAGCAAAGTGCTAACATGAGGTAATAGGGAAAAGGTATGAGGAGATTAGCAGAACAAGCAAGATGTAATGGAACTGGGCAGGTATATAAAGGAGATCCAGGATGCCGCCCCCACTCAGCTGACTGGACAGGCCGTCCATCACTCTAGTAGGCCTTGCTGCACAGGGCCAGGCTGCAGGGTGTAGCTAAATCAACGCCAATGCAGTAGCAACATAAGCCACAGTTCACACACAACACACAGAGGAAAATTAATGCCACCTAACTCACACTCTGTGGACAGAGTCACAGAGACTTTGGCACAAATGTTACAAAATATATGAAATTCTGCTTTAAATGATTTTTTCCAGTGGTGGGGTCAACACAGAGATTAGACCAAAGAGAGAAAAGCAACTACATTATCTGTATAGTGGTTGAGCTATATTACTACATGTGGAAGAAGAGGAACATGTGGAAGAAGAGGCACTACAAAAAGAATGGAAATATTCTTCTGACACCCTTTATAGGGAAAGATTTATCAATCTAACCATTGTAATCTGTCTATGATTAATGATCAAGATACACACCAGAAAAAGCTGATTTATCAAATTGCACATGGCACAGGGCCTGATGGGAGGAGAATGACTCTAAGGTTCTAGGAATACAATGAAAATGGGTGACCTTCAAATCTATATTCTGTCCCTGTACTGCTAAATGTATTTCTATAGGTAATAAGTATTTATGTGCTAGATTACATCCTGCATGGATTACAGCTACAGTTAAAAGGGCAATAAATGAAAACAAAAAGGCATTCAAAAATTATAAATCTTATGGGTCACCTGAAGCCTTCATAAATTACAAAACATTTACCATATATACTCGTGTATAAGCCAAGTTTTTCAACACAAAAAAATGTGCTGAAAAAACTCACCTCGGCTTATACACAAGTCAAGTAAAAAATAAAAATTTAATACACACCCTCCGGTGTCCGGATCGTTGGCGCGGGTCCCGATATTCAGTGCGAGGCTCCCGATCTTCGGCACGGGTCCCGGCAGCTCGTCTTCTCTCTTCTTTCTTCTTTCGTCGGCAGAGTCGCGTCCGGGTGCACACTATGACGTCATCAGCCGCATAGTATGCGCCCGTCGGCAGATCGCATGGACGGAACTCTGCTGGCGAAAGAAGAAAGAGAAAAGGAGCCACCGGGACCCGCGCCGAAGATCGGGAGCCTCGCGCTGAAGATCGGACCCGCGCCAACTATCCGGACACCAGAGGGTGAGTATTACGTTTTTTCATTTTTTTGGCAGGGGGCTGGCTGTATACTACATGGGGGCTGGCTGTATACTGCATGGGGGCTGGCTGTATTCTAAATGGGGGCTGGCTGTATACTAAATGGGGGCTGGCTGTATACTACATGGGGGCTGGCTGTATACTACTTAGGGCTGGCTATATACTACTTGGGGCTGGCTGTATACTACATGGGGCAGGTTGTATACTACTTGCGGCTGGCTGTATACTACTTGGGGCTGGCTGTATACAACTTGGGGCTGGCTGTATACTTCATGGGGCTGGCTGTATACTACTTGGGGCTGGATGTATACTACTTGGGGCTGGCTGTATACTGCATGGGTCTGGCTGTATACTACAGGGGGCTGGCTGTATACTACAGGGGGCTTGCTGACTGTATACTACAGGGGGCTGGCTGACTGTATACTACCTGGGGGCTGGCTAGCTGTATACTACACCCTCGGCTCATACTCCAGTCAATAGGTTTTCCCAGTTTTTGGTGGTAAAATTAGGGGTCTCGGCTTATACTCGGGTCGGCTTATACTCGAGTATATACAGTACTCAAATCTGCAAGAAGGAAATAAAATCAGCCAAAATGCAAAATGAAAGGCAAGTGGCCAAAGATAGAAAAACAAATCCCACCCAAAAATATTTAAGCATTTAATGGGGTATACCCACAAAGATAAGATTCTCAAATATACTCATGATTACAAAATAACACATTATCTAATGCACTGTTAAAATACAGAATTTCACAGATATAACTCCAACCTGTCTTTATCGGTCCTGGTGTACACAATTTTGTCTGCTCCTGGATCCTACCATAAATCTTCTGACTAAGGTTGGATTCTTCTCCTGAATACCGTCTCTTACCTGCACACTGCAATGCTCTCTGCCTCCTTCCCTTCCCCCTGCATTGCAAGACCAGCTCAGACACAGGCACTTCCTGTCGGCAAGCAGCAGTGTGCAGAGACTTACTCTACAAACTATAGACAGGATAAGGTCTTTATCCGGGAGGGAGTCATGTAGCAGAGCTGACTGTGTGTGTTAAAGGTTAGTTAGAAGAGTTGAGAGTGTCATGTTGTTTTACATCCATCTCATGGATCTCATCATCTCTCATCTCTGATCTGTCTCTCTTTTTCTATTTGTCAGATACTAATAGAATGCTCAGAAGTTAATAAAAGTGTAGATAAACCTGTATCCTGATAATCTAAGCGCATTGTCAGCTCACAGCATCTCATAGCACTATCATAAAGTGTCTCTCCAATTTTACACTGGCCATAAGAGTCATAGGAGCTGAAACAGCAATAAAATTATAAAGTAAGGGGGTTAAAATGATCTTTTTTGTTTAAACATCACTAGGAATTTGAGAAATTTCTTTAATGGGCAAACCCCTTTAAATGTGAAAAAATTAATTAGAGCATTTTGGACCTGTATATACTGGAAATGGGGGTTTGGTAGCTGACCACAGGAAGGTGGAGATACTAAATAGGTTTTTATGCTCTTTTTATACAAAAGAAGAAAGAACATCTGGTGTGGGTGGTTTAATATACTAGACTGACTGAATGTAGACATCAATTCAATCTAAGCTCAATAAAATAATGTGTGCAAGGCTCCTGGACCAGATGGGTTACACCCCAGAGTTCTCAAAGAACTCAGTTCTGTTATTGCTGTTCCATTGTATAAAATCTTCAGAGATTCCCTAATGACTGGTGTGGTGCCAAGTGACTGGTGCAAGGTGAATGTGGTGCAAATATTCAAAAAAGGATCTAGTTCTTCTCCATGAAATTATAGGCCTGTAAGCCCCTCCCCCATACCGCCTCCCAGTTGTCAATGTATTTTTTTATTTATATTTTCCTGGGAGGACAAGACATCATAGAGTTTCAAAATGCTCTATAATGTTGAGGTCTCTATAATGATGAGGTCTCTGTAATGATGAGGTCTCTATAATGATGAGGTCTCTATAATGATGAGGTCTCTGTAATGATGAGGTATCATTGGGGATACATTGCCTTTCTACTATCTATCTTCTGTTTTGTAGGTGTATATTTTGTGGTCTGTATGGCTCTGCTGGTCATTAGTCTGACAGAGACAATACTCATTGTACGGCTAGTACACAAGCAAGATCTTCAACCTCATGTTCCTGAATGGGTGAAGAAACTGGTCCTGGAAAAGATTACAGTTTTACTATGTATCCGAGACAATAAGAAATTTACTGTATCTCGTATTCACAGTTCCAGTATGACCAGACAGGTGGAGAACAGTAGCACCGGTAAGATGACTTAAAATGCCTAAATAGATATAGGGGTCTACAGGGATATAACATTTACTATATACAATGTGCTTGTACACCAAGCACATTGTCATACTGTTTGGTATGTGATATGGAAAGAAAAAGGGGGCTTTAAAAATTATACAAATTAATCTGAGGGGCTCCAGGCTCTATTAACTTATATAGAGGTTGGAGCCCCTCAGACTCAATTGCATGATTTTAAAAGTATTTTTTCCTTAAAAACGAGAAGCATAAGCATAAGAAGCTAAAATAAGAGCAGCTCCTGCAAGAGAGAGCACACACCAGTATGTCAGTGTGCTTGGTGTACAATCCTTGATCTGGTGATAGATGTCCTTTCAAGGGAAACTGTCAGCGCGATTTGGGACATTAAACCACACACTGGTCCTAACAGGACGGTGGTTTAGTGTCCCAAATCGTCCTGTATAATTTTTTACTTTGTTGCATAAATAACTGCTAGCCACCTTTGAGCAGTCATTAACGACTATACGCCTATCAACTCCATCAGTAAAGCATCCTGGCATGTGAGGATAGTGAAACCATCTTTCCTCTACATGACTCTGGTCTATAAAAGATGACATTTAGTAAGTCAGTGGCAGCTTCACCTAGTGTTTTTTTCTATTGAATATTATAGTACATTTTAATTCTTTGTGCATTTTGTTTACTTTGCCCTAATATATTTTTTGGACCAAATTTTCCAATTTTTCCACACTTACAGCTAAACTTACCCACTACAACTCAGAAAGTTCAAAAGATTATGAAAGATCAGTAGGAGCCATTCTACCAACAAAAGAGAGCTCCATTGTTGTCGACAGTATCCTCCATGAGATCGCATCCATTCGACAGTATCTCGAGAAAAGAGATGAATACCGGGACATAGCCAAGGAATGGCTGCAAGTTGGATATGTCCTTGATGTCCTTCTATTCCGTGTGTATCTGGTGGCTGTGCTGGCTTACACAGTAACATTGGCAACTATGTGGTCCTACTGGCAGCAGGCTTGAAAAATATTTTAAAGGAAATCTACCGCCAGGAATCTACTTACTTAGTAGATCCTGACAGTAGATTCTCCAAATCTAACTCATCCCGAATCACCTAAACTATAAGATTTTTTTAACTTTATTTTTATTCAAATTACCTACAGAGGCTACTGTGGAGTGGAGAAGCCTCTGTGAGCTCTGGGGCGAAGGCTGCTCCACGTAGCCTCTGCAGACCTGCCCCCTGTGCTTCCATGCCGCTTGTAAATGAAGTGGCTTCCTGCACATCGCTGGCCAGATGGGAGCCATGTACATACTCTCCAGGTCCTCCAGTAAGCCGGAGTCACTAGGAGTCACTATGCCTCTATGGACCATACCACTGTCTTCACAGAGGGCATGGATGCACAAGAGGTGGAGGCTCTCCAGAGGCTATGTGGGCAGTGGAGTAGCCATAGCCCCAAAGCTTACAGCGGCTAGTCCACGCCCCAATAACCTTGGCAGGTTAGTTGCATAAAAATAAAAGAAAGTATAAAAAAATACGTTTATATAAGCTTTAGAAAATGATAAAAGGGGATTAGGGATTAGTTGGATCCTACCATCAGGACATGTTAAGTAAGTAGATTCCTAACAGTTTTACGGGCTCCTTTCTCTGTGTAGTGGATGGGAACTTAACTGCAGTGACTTGGTTCAGCCACTCCACAAAGGTTGGAGCTGTTGTACTCAAAGGGAGTACTGGTTGTCTTATCCTAAATGATTCCATATTAAGAACTTAAATTAACATTTTTACCCTGGAATACGCCTTTAAGACATCATTAGCCTTTTTGATTTAAGCCATTGTGTGGAGTAGTGATTTACAGATATGGTTAGCGATGGAAGAATTGATTCCCCATGGTCCCTATTCACAGCTAATCAGATTTATTAATTAGCATATTGAATCACTGGGGAATAGAATTTTTAAAGATTTCCCTCCTATATATGGTACCTTTCACATTTATAAACTTTAACTAGTCCAATATATAGCAAGTGTTGTATGAAAATATGATGATCTGAGCACAGGGAATGAATGGGTCCTTTGTCTCAAATCCATGGTGGATACTGATTGTATCATGCAATTATTATCTGTCATTCATAGTAATGTTCTTTATTAAAGTACCATTAATGGCTGGTTACCCACAAATTGCCTCAGTCTAAGAAAAATGTGCTGGAGGGATTTCCAAGACCAAACCTCATATCCGGGAACTTTTCGGTTCAGTCTGGTTCGAGGTTCGGTGCAGGAAATCCCTCCACCACGTTGAACGTTTTTCTCGGGCCGAGCTGCTCTCGGGTAACTGCCCCTATGGTTACTAGATGCTAAATGTGCATGATACATGATATTACATTATTATGTATTTATAGTATATGTCATTAAGAAGATGTACAGAATAATGCACAGTGTCTCGCCTCACTCTTCAGCTAATGTAACTAGAATCCAGTATTGTAATAAAAAACATTTTATTGTAATAAAACGCATTTTCTAAAGAGTCATATATTTCTTTTCTGAAATGGATATAGAATAATTTTTCAAGAGGAGAAATTATTCCAAGATTCGGTCTGAATTTGGTCTGAAATGGCCCAAACCAGCGTTTCTCAAATTGTCTTGGAAATGTATATATATCGCCTGCTATGGTCTTCTTGCGTTTTTGTCTTGCGTTTCTTTTAACTTTTTAAAAATGTTATGACTTTTCCTTTGCTAATAGCTCCCTAAACTCTTGAATGAATGACAGTACTAAATAGCCGCCATTTTGAAAGATTTGTCTGAAGTTGATCAGAAAAGATTTGATTGGGTGCCTGAAAAATACCAGATAAGTACCAAATTTTAGAACCAATGTATAGATCCTCTCATCTATAATCTTTTAAAGGAAATTTACCATCAAAATCAAGCATGGATAAACCAGGGGCACTTACTCATAGATCCAGGCACCATGACTGTGGTAATCTTCTTATATTTGTCATCCATGCCTTCCTTCTAAAATCAAATGTAAAAATTATGCTAATGGCTGAAAAGCTCCTGGGGGAGTTACCAGAGCTTGTCCTCGCTGCAGCTTAACAGGCTTTTAGCCAGTGCAGGAGCACTTCCCCCTCCAGCTGTGGGGGACAGTGGGGGGCAGAGTGCAAAGGGAGCAGAAGTGGAGGGGGAGACAATGAAATAGCCTGTGAACTAAGAGCATGAAGGGGCTTTGTTAACACCCTTCAGAGCCCTTCAGGCTCATTAGCATTATTATACTTAGTGCTTATAATGCTAATATAATGCTTATATTATTAGCATTATATATATTTAGCATTATTATTAAACTTATATTATTATAAGTTTATTTTAGAAGGAAGGAGGCCAAGGACAACAAATATAAGAAGATTACCACAGTCACGGTGCCTGGGTCTATGAGTTAGGTCCCTTCCACACTTGCGTTGCAGATCACGTCAGAGTCTGACCAGGGTGCGATCAGGGTTTGGTCAGTGAAAAACTGACGTTTTGCATCAGAGTTCAATCAGTTTTCAGTCAGTTTTCATGCGCGTTTTCAATGCAATTTCAATGCAATTTCAAAGAGTTTTTCACACGCAGGTAATGCGCGTGAAAGGACTCAGGACTGAGCTCTATCTTTTCTATGGCAATTGATGCGTGAAAAACCCAATGCACTTGCATTGCACTTGCAAGTGTCTCAGAGTACAATGCGTTTTTGCTGCGTCTCAATAGACTTGTATGGTGCGTTTTTCACGTGCGTGACTTGCAAAAGTAGAGCATGCCGAGATTTAAATGTGCGTTAAAAAATCGCGCGTCAAAAACGCAAGTGTGAGAGAGGCCTAAGGCCCCTTCCACACTGGCGTTTTTCACGCGCGAGTTCTGCGCGTGCATTTGACGCGCAGAACTTGCATTGCACTCTGTCCCATTGTATTCAATGGGTCTTTCTTCATTAGCGTTGGTTTTCACGCGCGTGCTTGCGTTTTTCCCGTCCCATTCAAGTCTATGGAGATGCATCAAGAATGCATTGCACTCGCAATCATTGCAAGTGCAATGCGAGTGCAATGCGTTTTAAACGTAAGGGTTGCTAGGTGACCAGAATAACAGTATTTCCCCTGCTCGAGAACGATCATTTAATTAAAAAAACACAATGATGAACAGTGAAGAATAGAATAAAAACAGTGAACACAGTGAACACAGGATCATTTAAGAGAAAAACACAGTGCAGAACACAGTGCAGAATAGATTACAGATGTTCGGCACATCTGCTTACTTGTCGGGAGATACGCGCGGAACGGTGCGCCCAAAATAGCATGTGAAGAACAATATATATGTGTGAAGAAGACATTGCAGATGTATTTAAACATCTGCAATTTGTTCTTCACACACATATATATTGTTCTTCACATGCTATTTTGGGCGCACCGTTCCGCGCGTATCTCCCGACAAGTAAGCAGATGTGCCGAACATCTGTAATCTATTCTGCACTGTGTTCTGCACTGTGTTTTTCTCTTAAATGATCCTGTGTTCACTGTGTTCACTGTTTTTATTCTATTCTTCACTGTTCTTCACATCTGCTAACTTGTCGGGAGATAATATACACGGGGAACAGTGAAGAATAGATCGCAGACGTTTGCAACTTATCAGAAGACATTATTTTTCAATTAAATAACAAATTTTAATCCCAAACCATGGTCCCTTTGAAAAATGCTCGAGTCTCCCATTGACTCGCGCGTGAAAAAAGCGCCGAAAACGCAAAAAAAACGCTAACAACACGCGTGTGAAAAACGCAAAAACGCTAATTACTCCAAGGAAAAATGGAACAAAAACGCAGCCAAAAACGTCAGTTTTTCACGCATTGCACCCTGACGTGAAATGCAACGCCAGTGTGGAAGGGGCCTAAGTGTCCCTGGTTTATCATGGTGGATTTTGATGATAGATTTCCCTTAAATTTTTTCTTGTTCCCCTTTCACACTTGCGTCTTTCACACGCGTTTTCTGTGCGTGCATTTGACGCGCAGAACTTTCATTGCACTCTGACCCATTGTAACCAATGGGTCTTTTCAGACTTGCATTTTTTTTCACGCACACACGCGCATTTTTTTTGTTTCAATGTCAGCTTTTTCATTGCCGTGAAGTCACAGATAATGGCCTTACCAGTGATTGGTGGAGATTCAGGCGTGTAAAATACAAGTTATATTGAACTTTTTCCCTACAAATGTGAATATCAATCCCTTTAGATCTTCCTGCTCTATAACATGCTGCCTGCAGTTAGCACTTCTATGGTAACCGTTGTTTAGATTGTGAGCCCCATGGGGACAGGGAACAATTTGAACTGCTTTGTGCTGCGCTGTATAAATAAAGAATTATTATTATTATTATTGAAAAATATCAACACTTTTTATGATGACGTCACTGTTTTGGCACGAGACACAGAGGCTTTTACTGATAGGACCATTACCACACTACTTAGCACAATACTTTCTGTAAACCCTTCTAATGTACATTTAATGAGTAATTACTCAGAAAAACATGGACAGCTGACATGTGGTTGATTTACTGTGCTCTCCATTTCTTACCTTACTTTCATTGGAGAGGTTAAATAGTCTTGAGCGGACCCAAACTGTAAAGTTAGAAGTTTAAGTCAACTCCCCGCTGTTAACATCCACAATTTGTGCTGGCAAAGATCGCAGGCGTTAACTTTTGAAATTCTCCTGGCAAAATCCCCATTTAATTGGCTGCGGTTGCGTGCGCAGAGGCGTTAACATGCTGTCATTGAAAGTCGATGATCCTCCCCAAAATGGCGGCGTGGATCTTAGACCCTAACAGTGCTTTTCATTTTTAAATTCGGGCATTTATGGGCGAGTGCAGCCAACTTTGCAGCTCAGGTCTGGTTTACAGAAAGTATTGTGTTAAGTAGTGTGGTAATGGTCCTATCAGCAAAAGCCTCTGTGTCTCTCCCCAAAACAGTGACGTCATCATAAAAGTGTTGATATCTCTCAGATAAAGCAAAATGGTCACCATGAAAATTCAATTTGAACTGCAGGCAGCATGTTATAGAGCAGGGAGATCTGAATGGATTAATATTTAGTTTTGTGGGGAAAAGTTCAATATAACTGGGATTTTGGGATTATGGGTCTGCTCATCAAACTATGCTGCAACAACATATAAAAGTGGTCTAAAGTTTTCACAATGTACATTAAGAATCTTGTAATAAGTAATAAGAGTATACATTTTATGTTAATGCATGATCAAAACATTGGGGCACATTTACCTATCCAGTCTGCGTAGTTCACAAAAGTACATTGTCCGGCGATCATGCGACACAATTTGAAAGTGAAATCCCGCGCTCAGTCTGAATCAGTTGGATCATCCAACCACATGCCACCCGATTCTGTCATATATGTCCCATAATCCGATAGCGTGCGACACAATCCCAGCGCAAACCCTTGTTAAATACCTGTGACAGCTGCGCAAATCCCGAAACCCATTGAACAGTCCAATGAAATTGCGATCCGAGACCCTAAGTAAATAAGCCCCATTATGCTTGCTGATTGGTTGCTTACATGCAGGGGTGTAATTAAAGATCACAAGACACAGCATTAAAGTTTAACTTGAGGCCCCCCCCTTGGGGTACCTAACATGACCCAACGATGCAACACTAGAAGCCAATGTCACTGTCAGTCTCTTAAAATATAGGGACACAGGCACAAATATTTATTTGTTCCCCTCATCCCAAAAGAATCTATTTGTATTTTATAAAGAGAGTAGCAATAATATTTTTTTTCTAAAAAGGCAGCTTCATGTAATGTAGATGGCTATATAATGAAAGCTTTGATACAGCTCTATACATGGTAGATATCCTTATGATATAGATTAGAGACTAGCTATACTCTAACTATAGTAAGAAGTGATCACTTTGCAGTTTATACAATAACATAGTTTCTGAAAGTAATAAAAGTAGAAAACTGTAATTGCTGCATATTTCTCTTTAGCCTCTATACCTTAATATACAGAATACTGACATTAATGATAAAGAATACTAAAACCTTAATGATATCCTAAGGTAGGGACATAAATCTCAGTGCACGGAGTTAGGGTGAAGGATGTCCTTTGCTTAAATTGAGAGACACAAAGAAGATCAAAGTCATTATAATATGTCCTTTTGGGGTAGATCCCCAGGGTCCAGGGCTCAATAGCTATGTAAAAGTCAGCCAGGTAAAAAACATATGGTTCAGTTTTTGCATTTGCACACATTCTTATATCCCTGAATACTATCATTAGGTCCTGGCAGGGTGATTGTTGATGGACAGTTAGAGATCACATGACCTTCCATCTGCGGCCATTTTATGGTCATGAATGTCTGACTGATGAGGTAAAAGACAGGAGGCTTCACGTTACATATCAAGAAAGCGGATCAGAACTTTTGAAAGATGTATATTCAAAAGTAGCCCAAAACGAAGAAGTAGCACAGCAGGCACTATCCACACAACTCAAGGGGCGGGCACAACTAGAAGACCAGGCATCTCATACACTCAGGCACTGCGGGTGTTGCTCTGCATAAGACACACAGACCCAAATTTATTAAAGACTCTTGGGCTGGTTTTCTGTCGGACTTTGCATGTTATTTTTAGTGCAAATTGCTTGCACATGTATTTAGGAAGTGCCCTAGATGCAAATGTGCCGCATACCACACATTTGTGTCGTGGCTGCACTATAACCAACAAAACACTAAATTCTGCACAGAAAGGGGAATTTTGGTGCACAGTCAGAATGTGTGCTACATTTATCATTCAGTGCCAACAGAATCGTTAAAAGTGCACCAAAAAAACTTGGTGCATTCTGTTGGGGCATTACAGAGGGCGCCAGATTTATGAAAAACATGCGTCACAATTCCTGAATATGGCACAGTCTGCACTATACATAAGCAAACTGCACATAGTACATACTGCATAAATGTGGGCCACAGCAAATTTGCAGTAAGTTTTATGGATAGCTTAAACCCGCTCCATGGTGTGTAATCATATGGAGCAAACCCTGGAACCAGGGGGTCCAATGCAAAGGACGTCATCTAGATAATAAATAATAGATTCCAACCTGGTCTCTACCTTCATCACCCATTCCAAAAATGTATCAAAAGTTTAAAAATATGAACATGACAGCAAACAACCCATAGGCAAACAGCGGTCAACAAAAAACTTCCTGTCCCACATGCAACGTAATTAGAGATGAGCGAACACTAAAATGCTCGGGTACTCGTTATTCGAGACGAACTTTTCCCGATGCTCGAGTGCTCGTCTCGAATAACGAACCCCATTGAAGTCAATGGGAGACTCGAGCATTTTTCAAGGGGACCAAGGCTCTGCACAGGGAAGCTTGGCCAAACACCTGGGAACCTCAGAAAAGGATGGAAACACCACGGAAATGGACAGGAAACAGCAGGGGCAGCATGCATGGATGCCTCTGAGGCTGCTTAATCGCACCATTATGCCGAAATTATGGGCAACAGCATGGCCATGACAGAGTGACAGAATGAAGCTAGATAGCATGTAAAACATCCAATAATTGACCCTGACACTATAGGGGACGGCATGCAGAGGCAGAGGCAGCGGCAGCAGGCTAGAGAGTGGCATGGCGACATACCCTAATTGGACTCAGGCTTCAAACCAATGGGTGTCAGAGAGGAACCAAAGGAGGTGAGCAAGAAGCGCTCAAATAATATCGGTACATGATAAAAGTTTGCCAGTATATTTTGTGGATTACACAGCAGGGTGGCGACAAAGTTAACATGGAAGCCATGAAAACAACCCAAAATTCTGCCTGACACAGCTCGTTTGATAAGGGGACCATGTATGCTTACAGTTCATGCCAGTCGCTGCACTGGCTGCCAGTCTCCTTTCGAATACAGTTTAAAATAATAATAACCCTCATCCATAAAGCTCTGTATAATGCTGCACCCCCCTACCTCTCCTCTCTTATCTCAGTCTATCGCCCAACCCGTGCTCTTAGATCCGCCAGTGATCTTAGATTAACCTCTACCCTAGTGCGGACCTCCCACTCGCGTCTCCAAGACTTCTCTAGAGCTGCACCAATTCTATGGAATGCTCTGCCCTGGACTATCAGACTAATACCTAACCTCCAAAGTTTCAAACGTGCTCTTAAAACCCATTTCTTTAGGCAAGCCTATAACACTCATTAACTGCATGAAGTTTTAACTCTTCTACTAACCCGTCCTGTGTCGTCCTCCCATCTGTTATCCAGCAACCAACAGGCACCAGACTTCTCTGCAGTCCCATTCACCCTGGACCTGGTATATAAAATAAGGGTGAGTGGTTCAAGCGACAGCAATTCCATTTATTATATTTTGTTCTATTCCCTAAGAAGAATGGCTTGACCGTTAAATATTCTTTTACCTCGTGTTACCCCATCATCTTCATAAACCGTAAGCTCTGGCGAGCAGGGACCTCACTCCTGTTGTTCCATACAAATGTTGTGCTCTGTTACAATACATTTGTATTTGTTTCCTATGATTTGTAAAGCGCTACGGAATATGATGGCGCTATATAAATAAAGATTATTATTATTATTATTATGGAGGCAGTGAACTAGTAGTAGATTAAAGGTGCTGCAACTATGTTAGTTGGATCTTGGGATGGAGCTGGCGCTCTGCAGCCAGGCGAGCTTTTGCCAATCCAAGCCCCTGTCTCTAGGCTACTCCCCAAACAGCACTTCTAAGAACCTTTTGTATAAGATCAAGTGTAGTAGCGTTCTTATAAGTTTAGGATATGGCGGGTGAGGGGAATGTAAACAGATGCGCAAGAAGCGCTGAAATAATATCCCTAAATGGTAAAAGTTTGCAAGTATATTTTGTGGATTACACAGCAGGGTGGCGACAAAGTTAACAACTTTGATGTGGAATGCCCTGTAATAGCTCTTGGGCGGTGTGCCTTTTATCGCCTAGGCTCAGCAGTTTCAGCACCGCCTGCTGTCGCTTAGCGACGGCACTGCTGCTGTGCCTAGAGCTACCGACTGATGGCGCCATGCCCACGGATGGTAATTCGGAGGAGGAGGAGGTGGAGGAGGAGGGGTGGGAGGAGGTATAGTAGGCCTTTGAGACCTGGACCGAGGTAGGCCCCGCAATTCTCTGCGTCGGCAGTATATGACCAGCCCCAGGGTCAGACTCGGTCCCAGCCTGCACCAAGTTAAGTGTAGTAGCGTTCTTATAAGTTTGGGATATGGCGGGTGAGGGGAATGTAAACAGATGCGCAAGAAGCGCATGATGCGCATGGAGCTGGCGCTCCGCTGCCAGGCGAGCTTTCGCCAATTCAAGCCCCTGTCTCTAGGCTACTCCCCAAACAGCACTTCTAAGAACCTTTTGTATAAGATCAAGTGTAGTAGCGTTCTTATAAGTTTAGGATATGGCGGGTGAGGGGAATGTAAACAGATGCGCAAGAAGCGCTGAAATAATATCCCTAAATGGTAAAAGTTTGCCAGTATATTTTGTGGATAACACAGCAGGGTGGCGACAAAGTTAACAACTTTGATGTGTAATCCATGAAAACAACCCAAATTTCTGCCTGACACACCTCGTTTGATAAAGGGACGATGTATGGAGGCAGCTATATGGACGACTTTTGGAGGTAGCAATGGAGACAACGTGTGGAGGCTGCTATGGAGACAATTTAATTTGGATAGTGCCTGTATGTGGCAGTCCCAAACATTTTTCAAACCAGAGGAGCAGGTAGGTGGCCCTCCAGTAAAATGGAATAGATTGAGTGCCTGTATGTGGCAGTCCCAAAAATGTTTCAAACCAGAGGAGCAGGTAGGTGGCCCTGCAGTAAAATGGAATAGATTGAGTGCCTGTATGTGGCAGTCCCAAAAATTTTTCAAACCAGAGGAGCAGGTAGGTGGCCCTCCAGTAAAATGGAATAGATTGAGTGCCTGTATGTGGCAGTCCCAAAAATGTTTCAAACCAGAGGAGCAGGTAGGTGGCCCTGCAGTAAAATGGAATAGATTGAGTGCCTGTATGTGGCAGTCCCAAAAATGTTTCAAACCAGAGGAGCAGGTAGGTGGCCCTGCAGTAAAATGGAATAGATTGAGTGCCTGTATGTGGCAGTCCCAAAAATGTTTCAAACCAGAGGAGCAGGTAGGTGGCCCTGCAGTAAAATGGAATAGATTGAGTGCCTGTATGTGGCAGTCCCAAAAATGTTTCAAACCAGAGGAGCAGGTAGGTGGCCCTGCAGTAAAATGGAATAGATTGAGTGCCTGTATGTGGCAGTCCCAAAAATTTTTCAAACCAGAGGAGCAGGTAGGTGGCCCTCCAGTAAAATGGAATAGATTGAGTGCCTGTATGTGGCAGTCCCAAAAATGTTTCAAACCAGAGGAGCAGGTAGGTGGCCCTGCAGTAAAATGGAATAGATTGAGTGCCTGTATGTGGCAGTCCCAAAAATTTTTCAAACCAGAGGAGCAGGTAGGTGGCCCTCCAGTAAAATGGAATAGATTGAGTGCCTGTATGTGGCAGTCCCAAAAATGTTTCAAACCAGAGGAGCAGGTAGGTGGCCCTGCAGTAAAATGGAATAGATTGAGTGCCTGTATGTGGCACTCACAAAAATTGTTTCAAACAGAGGACCGGGTAGGTGGCTCTCCAGAAAAATTAAATGCATGAAGTACTATAGCAAGAGCCAGTGGGCCCTGTCAAAAAATAGCCATTTTCCTCTGCTTTACTGTACAAAGAGGAGGAGAAGGAGGAAAATGAGGAGGAGGAGGAGTGGATCAATTATTCAGGTTGAGCTTCCTTCACCTGGTGGAGATTGGAAATTCTGAGAAATCCAGCCTTTATTCATTTTAATAAGCGTCAGCCTGTCAGCGCTGTCAGTCGACAGGCGTGTACGCTTATCGGTGATGATGCCACCAGCTGCACTGAAAACCCGCTCGGACAAGACGCTAGCGGCAGGGCAGGCAAGAACCTCCAAGGCGTACAGCGCCAGTTCGTGCCACATGTCCAGCTTTGAAACCCAGTAGTTGTAGGGAGCTGTGTGATCATTTAGGACGATGGTATGGTCAGCTACGTACTCCCTCACCATCTTTCTGTAAAGATCAGCCCTACTCTGCCGAGACTGGGGACAGGTGACAGTGTCTTGCTGGGGTGACATAAAGCTGGCAAAAGCCTTGTAAAGCGTACCCTTGCCAGTGCTGGACAAGCTGCCTGCTCGCCTACTCTCCCTCGCTACTTGTCCCGCAGAACTACGCACTCTGCCGCTAGCGCTGTCAGAAGGGAAATACTGTTTCAGCTTGTGCACCAGGGCCTGCTGGTATTCATGCATTCTCACACTCCTTTCCTCTGCAGGGATGAGAGTGGAAAGATTTTGCTTGTACCGTGGGTCCAGGAGAGTGAACACCCAGTAATCGGTGCTGGAATAAATTCTTTGAACGCGAGGGTCACGGGATAGGCAGCCTAGCATGAAATCTGCCATATGCGCCAGAGTACCAACGCGTAAGAATTCACTCCCCTCACTGGCCTGACTGTCCATTTCCTCCTCCTCCAACTCCTCCAACTCCTCTTCTTCTGCCCATACACGCTGAACAGTAAAGGACTCAACAATGGTCCCCTCTTGTGTCTCACCAACATTCTCCTCCTCTTCCTCCTCATCCTCCTCCACCTCCACCTCCTCCGATATGCGCTGAGAAACAGACCTGAGGGTGCTTTGGCTATCAACAAGGGAATATTCTTCCCCTGTCTCTTGTGACGAGCGCAAAGCTTCCGACTTCATGCTGACCAGAGAGTTTTTCAACAGGCCAAGCAGCGGGATGGTGAGGCTGATGATGGCGGCATCGCCACTGACCATCTGTGTTGACTCCTCAAAGTTACTCAGCACCTGACAGATATCAGACATCCACGTCCACTCCTCATTGTAGACTTGAGGAAGCTGACTGACCTGACTACCAGTTCTGGTGGAAGTTGACATCTGGCAGTCTACAATCGCTCTGCGCTGCTGGTAAACTCTGGATAACATGGTCAGTGTTGAATTCCACCTCGTGGGCACGTCGCACAACAGTCGGTGAGCGGGCAGTTGGAGGCGGCGCTGCGCTGCCCTGAGAGTGGCAGCATCTGGGCTGGACTTCCTGAAATGCGCACAGATGCGGCGCACCTTCGTGAGCAAATCAGACAGATTGGGGTATGTCTTGAGGAAACGCTGAACTATCAGATTTAACACATGGGCCAGGCATGGCACATGTGTCAGTCTGCCGAGTTGCAGAGCCGCCACCAGGTTACGGCCGTTGTCACACACAACCATTCCCGGCTTGAGGTTCAGCGGTGCCAGCCACAGATCAGTCTGCGCCGTGATGCCCTGTAATAGCTCTTGGGCGGTGTGCCTTTTGTCGCCTAGGCTCAGCAGTTTGAGCACTGCCTGCTGTCGCTTAGCGACGGCACTGCTGCTGTGCCTAGAGCTACCGACTGATGGCGCCGTGCCCACGGATGGTAGTTCGGAGGAGGAGGTGGAGGAGGGGTGGGAGGAGGAGGAGGCATAGTAGGCCTGAAACACCTGGACCGAGGTAGGCCCCGCAATCCTCGGCGTCGGCAGTATATGAGCAGCCCCAGTGTCAGGCTCGGTCCCAGCCTCCACCAAGTTAACCCAATGTGCCGTCAGCGATATATAGTGGCCCTGCCCGGCAGCACTCGTCCACGTGTCCGTGGTCAGGTGGACCTTGTCAGAAACGGCGTTGGTCAGGGCACGGATGATGTTGTCTGACACGTGCTGGTGCAGGGCTGGGACGGCACATCGGGAAAAGTAGTGGCGGCTGGGGACCGAATACCGAGGGGCGGCCGCCGCCATGAGGTTGCGAAAGGCCTCGGTCTCTACTAGCCTATAGGGCAGCATCTCCAGGCTAAGCAATCTGGAGATGTGCACATTAAGGGCTTGGGCGTGCGGGTGGGTTGCACTATATTTGCGTTTCCGCTCCAGCGTCTGGGGTATGGAGAGCTGAACGCTGGTGGATGCTGTGGAGGATCGTGGAGGCGACGATGGGGTTTTTGTGGCAGGGTCCTGGGCAGGGGGCTGACTAGCAGCTGACACAGGGGAAGGAGCAGTGGTGTGCACGGCCGGAGGTGAACGGGCTTGTTGCCACTGAGTGGGGTGTTTAGCATTCATATGCCTGCGCATACTGGTGGTAGTTAAGCTAGTAGTGGTGGAACCCCTGCTGAGCCTGGTTTGGCAAATGTTGCACACCACAGTCCGTCGGTCATCCGGTGTTTCCTTAAAGAACCTCCAGACTTCTGAAGATCTAGCCCTCGCCGCAGGAGCCCTCGCCACGGGAGCTTCACTAGTTGACACATTTGGCGCTGATGCACCAGCTCTGGCCCTGCCTCTCCGTCTGGCCCCACCACTGCCTCTTCCAACCTGTTCTGGTCGAGGACTCTCCTCCGTCTCAGAAGCACTGTGTTCACCCGGCCTCTCAACCCAGCTTGGGTCTGTCACCTCATCATCCTCCGATCCCTCAGTCTGCTCCCCCCTCGGACTTCCTGCCCTGACAACAACTTCCCCACTGTCTGACAACCGTGTCTCCTCATCGTCGGACACCTCTTTACACACTTCCACTACGTCATGAAGGTCATCATCACCCACAGACTGTGACTGTTGGAAAACCTGGGCATCGGAAAATTGCTCAGCAGCAACCGGACAAGTGGTTTGTGACTGTGGGAAGGGTCCAGAAAACAGTTCCTCAGAGTATGCCGGTTCAAATGCCAAATTTTCCTGGGAGGGGGTAGACTGGGGGGGAGGAGGCTGAGGTGCAGGAGCTGGAGGAGTGGCGATTTCGGTGACATGGGTGGACTGCGTGGAAGACTGACTGGTGGTGGACAAATTGCTCGAAGCATTGTCAGCAATCCACGACATCACCTGTTCGCACTGTTCTGGCCTCAACAGTGCTCTACCACGAGTCCCAGTAACTTCAGACATGAACCTAGGGAGTGTAGCTCTGCGGCGTTCCCCTGCTCCCTGCAGTAGTTGGACGCCCACGTCCCCGCCCTCGTCCTCTACCCCTAGCCCTCGGGTTAAACATTTTTAAAATGAGAGTTATAACTTTATTTTTTTTTTTACTTTTTTTTGTTTTTTTTTGTGTGTTTTTTTTTTTTTTGTGTTTTTTGTTTTTTTTTTGAGTTTTTAAAACCAAACAATGCTATCCTATTGCTATGGCTATTTTCTAGCCAAGTATCAAAGCACACTACTATGCCAGATGAGATGACACTGAGTTAGTGCCTAATTGAAATCCAACCCCTACTAAATTTTCCCACTTCGGTCTTTGCTATGGATATGTGCGTCACTAAGCGCAGAACACAGCGGTCGCAAGTCTCACTACAAATTGCTCAGAATTGGCTAGTACATGCACTGCAGAAAGTACAGCCACCAGCAGATCAACCAGAAATCAAATATATAGAACGCTACTGTATGCGTAAGTAAGCTCTTTGTATTCTCCTATGGCTATTTTCTAGCCAAGTATCAAAGCACACTACTGTCAGATGAGATGACACTGAGTTAGTGCCTAATTGAAATCCAACCCCTACTAAATTTTCCCACTTCGGTCTTTGCTATGGATATGTGCGTCACTAAGCACAGAACACAGCGGTCGCAAGTCTCACTACAAATTGCTCAGAATTGGCTAGTACATGCACTGCAGAAAGTACAGCCACCAGCAGATCAACCAGAAATCAAATATATAGAACGCTACTGTATGCGTAAGTAAGCTCTTTGTATTCTCCTATGGCTATTTTCTAGCCAAGTATCAAAGCACACTACTGTCAGATGAGATGACACTGAGTTAGTGCCTAATTGAAATCCAACCCCTACTAAATTTTCCCACTTCGGTCTTTGCTATGGATATGTGCGTCACTAAGCGCAGAACACAGCGGTCGCAAGTCTCACTACAAATTGCTCAGAATTGGCTAGTACATGCACTGCAGAAAGTACAGCCACCAGCAGATCAACCAGAAATCAAATATATAGAACGCTACTGTATGCGTAAGTAAGCTCTTTGTATTCTCCTATGGCTATTTTCTAGCCAAGTATCAAAGCACACTACTGCCAGATGAGATGACACTGAGTTAGTGCCTAATTGAAATCCAACCCCTACTAAATTTTCCCACTTCGGTCTTTGCTATGGATATGTGCGTCACTAAGCGCAGAACACAGCGGTCGCAAGTCTCACTACAAATTGCTCAGAATTGGCTAGTACATGCACTGCAGAAAGTACAGCCACCAGCAGATCAACCAGAAATCAAATATATAGAACGCTACTGTATGCGTAAGTAAGCTCTTTGTATTCTCCTATGGCTATTTTCTAGCCAAGTATCAAAGCACACTACTATGCCAGATGAGATGACACTGAGTTAGTGCCTAATTGAAATCCAACCCCTACTAAATTTTCCCACTTCGGTCTTTGCTATGGATATGTGCGTCACTAAGCGCAGAACACAGCGGTCGCAAGTCTCACTACAAATTGCTCAGAATTGGCTAGTACATGCACTGCAGAAAGTACAGCCACCAGCAGATCAACCAGAAATCAAATATATAGAACGCTACTGTATGCGTAAGTAAGCTCTTTGTATTCTCCTATGGCTATTTTCTAGCCAAGTATCAAAGCACACTACTGTCAGATGAGATGACACTGAGTTAGTGCCTAATTGAAATCCAACCCCTACTAAATTTTCCCACTTCGGTCTTTGCTATGGATATGTGCGTCACTAAGCGCAGAACACAGCGGTCGCAAGTCTCACTACAAATTGCTCAGAATTGGCTAGTACATGCACTGCAGAAAGTACAGCCACCAGCAGATCAACCAGAAATCAAATATATAGAACGCTACTGTATGCGTAAGTAAGCTCTTTGTATTCTCCTATGGCTATTTTCTAGCCAAGTATCAAAGCACACTACTATGCCAGATGAGATGACACTGAGTTAGTGCCTAATTGAAATCCAACCCCTACTAAATTTTCCCACTTCGGTCTTTGCTATGGATATGTGCGTCACTAAGCGCAGAACACAGCGGTCGCAAGTCTCACTACAAATTGCTCAGAATTGGCTAGTACATGCACTGCAGAAAGTACAGCCACCAGCAGATCAACCAGAAATCAAATATATAGAACGCTACTGTATGCGTAAGTAAGCTCTTTGTATTCTCCTATGGCTATTTTCTAGCCAAGTATCAAAGCACACTACTGTCAGATGAGATGACACTGAGTTAGTGCCTAATTGAAATCCAACCCCTACTAAATTTTCCCACTTCGGTCTTTGCTATGGATATGTGTGCCACTAAGAGCTAAACACAACGGTAGCAAGTCCCCCTGCTAATTCCTCACAAAATGGTACTAGATGCAAATTAAAATAAAAAAAGTAGAACGTTATTGTAGCCCTAAGAAGGGCTGTTGGGTTCTTTGAGAATCACTCCTGCCTAACAGTAAGCTAATAGAACACCCTAACGCTTTCCCTGACCAGCAGCAGCTCTCTCCCTAGCGGCATCCAGACACAGAATGATCCGAGCAGCGCGGGCAGCGGCTAGTCTATCCCAGGGTCACCTGATCTGGCCAGCCAACCACTGCTATCGACGTGTAAGGGTACCACGTCATGCTGGGTGGAGTGCAGAGTCTCCTGGCTTGTGATTGGCTCTGTTTCTGGCCGCCAAAAAGCAAAACGGCGGGAGCTGCCATTTTCTCGAGCGGGCGAAGTATTCGTCCGAGCAACGAGCAGTTTCGAGTACCCTAATGCTCGACCGAGCATCAAGCTCGGACGAGCATGTTCGCTCATCTCTAAACGTAATAGATAAAACGACTCTGCATTAACCGACAGCAAAATCCAGCTTCTATATCAGTTTTTTCAATAAGTTCTCCGGACCACTCCTCCTTTCTAACAATTCTTGTCAAAGGATACATAGGTGACCGATGCCAAGTCTTCGCTGATGCCATTGTGATTTCTAAAACGCTGCGGAATTTGATGGCGCTATATAAATAAAGATTATTATTACTGTCGTTACCTGAATCACCATGGAGGTATGGCAGATATTGAATCAAGCTAAATTTATTGGGTTCTTTTTTTAGGCACTACACCGGCAGGATACAGCCATGAAGGTTCCTGAAAGGGACTGGCTATTCTGCCCAGCGCTACTTCTTTATATGCTTATCTCTTACTACCTCAAGGTTCTCCAGAGCAGATTTCAAATTGCTACCCATCCGCTGGGAAACCTTTCCCGCCCCTGGAATGCAAAAAACTAACCGAAAACCCTACGTCAGTTTTAAATCCGTCCCTTATGCGCCATGAAAACATAAGTGAACCGTCTACCCCACCCGCTGCATCATCTAAGCAAAACTCAGGAGTAAATGGGGGCCTGGCCATATTTGAAGTGTAGAAGCACTTGCCGCCGCCGCCCCAGCAGCAGGGGCAATACCATTGCATTCTTGAACACCCTCTTATTGACTAAACCCTGTACTAAAACCACCCGACCCATGATGCTGACTAGCTGGCACCCTAACCTGGGAAGAGAAGGAGTGACTGGACACACAAGAGGCTGTGGTGGACACACCGGGCTGATGCACAGGAGGGATACGGCATCATCACAAGACACAAGTTGTGCCATCATGATCCAAAGCAGATGTGTGCGCAAATACACTCTGGTTGCCGGGCTCAGTGCCGAAGAAGCAGATGAAGGTGAAACTTGGATAGCATGAGGTGAGTGTGAAAAATGTGGTGTCACAAATGTGAAACTAACTTCTTAAATGCTTATTCTTACCTCTTTCAGTGTTTCTGTTCTTGTGCTGCGCTGCTGCCAGGCCCAGACCTCTATTTGTTTACAGAGGCAGGCGTCTCCGTTCTGACCACTGACACCCGCATGCTTAACACTGACTCTCATGCTGTAGGAGGCACGCGGCAGTGGTCGCCAAGAGAGAACTGGAGTACTGGAAGATGTATATATAAGTTCTTTGTTATTTTAGCAGCCCTCCCAAAATTTTCATTCCTGGACTACCCCTTTCATTTCTTGAGGTCCATGCCTTTCTACGTTTTTACATTCCGGCTTTTTGAAATTGTACTTTCTTGTGGCACCTTACTATTATTATTCTTGCCATTTACTGGACAACTGGAAAATCTTCCATATGTGGTGGAATCACCAAAAAAATTAAGTTGCACCATTTCCTTACATGCTTTGCTTTTCTGACTTTCAATGTGTGCTTCGCATGACACATCCCATTTCTACTTGTGCCTTATGCCCCAAAAGCGAGTGTGATTATTCTGCTACAGGAAGAATGCATTTTCTGCTAACCTGTGTTAGAGCTCAATAATTCAGTGAGGTATCAATTTTTTTGGATGACTTCACTATTTGGCGCAGCATCACAGATGCTTTTACTGGGATGGTAATTAGCGCAGTAATATCCGGACACGTTTATAATGTGCATTTAATAAATAATTGCAGATGAAAATCCTGACAGCTGAAATGTGGTTGATTTACTGTACTACTGACATCCCACCCTATCTGTTCTGAAAATATAATAAAGATGTTAGGGGATATTTAGCAGGGTTTCTAAGCCAGAAAACTGGTGTAGAATCCCTGAAAATAATCAGAAATACTACTGATCCACTAGCACTTGCGATTATTTTGCCCTTTTCACCACCTCCCTGCCTTATGAGCATGGAGGGGCGTGAAGGGTGGTATCAGCCAGCGGATTAGTAAGTGCGCAGCCCAGCAACAGGATACATCAAGAATCCAGAACCTCTTGACAAATCAGGCCTCACAAGAAGGGCTGTGACATTATCATACACTGGCAAACGGGTGCCCCAAATTTGCACCAGCAAGCCTCATGATTACTGTGTGAGCATTGCAGTTCAGCCGACAGGGAGTCATTCATTATATTCCCCAAAAGGGTCCTGATATATCAATATTTTAAAATGTAACGGAAAATGGCACCCAAATGTTCGAAACCCCATTTTGTAACACATAAAAATTTTAATATAAAGTGATCAAAAGATCATATAGTCCCAAAAATGGTATTTATATAAACATCATTGAGTACCGCAAAAAAGATACTTCAAATGTGTACTTACAGAAAAGTATAAAAAAGTTATTGGTCTCAGAAAAGATTTAGTAAAACATAATAAAACCTGTCTAAATTTGGTATCCTCGTGATAGGGAGGTGTCATCTGGAGCGCACAGTAAAAGCCGTAAAATCAGGGCCAAAAAGGAAATTGTGGTTTTTTGTCAAATGTTCCACTTTTGGATTTTTTCCCAGTACAAGGAATGGAATATTTAATAGCGTGACTAGGAAGGACATTTAGTTATAAAGAAAACATTTCCAATATATATCAATAGATATCACCATCTGTCTATATATAAGGTCTCTACAACTCCCAGGGCTTCCCCAGACACATGGCTCTATTTAATTAAAATAAATAATTTTTTTGCCCACCCCAGAATTTGAACCCACAAGCACCACACTCCACTTGCCATACAGAGACTGAGTCTCTATCCACTGGGCTAAGGGCTTAGTGGTTATTGATTATTTAATTGTTAAATTATTAAATTATTTAATTGAATTAAATAGAGACCTGGGGGCAAATTTTTTCAGGACCTCTGCGCACCGCCAGTGGCGCAGAGGCCCTGAAATAATCGCAAATGCTAGCCTATTGCTATCTTTTGCGATTATTTTCCCCAATCCGCCACTTTCACGCCAGGGCGTGAAGGGGGGGCGCGGCCGGACGGGAGTGGGCCGGCACGGGGCGTTACTGTCCCCGCGCCTGCGCACTCGCTGCTGCCGGCGACTTTTCATAGGTGAAAAGTCGCCGGCTACGGTTTTTTCTACGCCAGGCCCTGCCTGGCGTAGGATATACACTGCGCATCTGGCAGAAGCCAATGGGGGTTATTTACTAAGGGCGCGATTCGCGTTTTCCCGACGTGTTACCCGAATATTTCCGATTTGCGGCGATTTTCTCTGAATTGCCCTGGGATCGGCGCTGGCATGCACGCGACGGAAATCGGGGGGTGTGGCCGAACGGTAACCCGACAGATTCGGAAAAACCGCCGCATTTAAAAAAAATAATTGGTCGCACGGGCCATACTCACATGCACCACGATGAAGACGATGAACTCCGGGGCACCTCGGCAGACTCATCAGAGAAGCCGCTGCTGGAACGCGAATGGACCGCGTAAGTAAATTTGCCCCATTAAGTACCACTTGCATGCACCGGGAAGAAGAAGGTGAACTCCATCGGACCTGAGCGGAGAAGCAACACATGCAGGATATCAGGCATACGATCTTATTTAATCGCGGCACAGTGCATTATCGTCGGACAATGCAGTTTCAGTGAACTTCTCCAGACGGGTATGTAAATGTCCCACGATGTCTCTACAGGTCCTACACAGAGAGTGAGGGAGCGGTGCAGTCTCTGGAAGATCGGATAAAGCACTTTGTCAGCTCTTCACCCGATCTCCTTGGTCAGGAGGGCCTGGTAGTGCTGGATCCTCAGACTTTGGACCATAAGACGCAGGCACCTTATATCAATGCACCAAAAAGTGCATCTTATATCATTTACCAAATAATGCGGTGCCTAATTTTTTTTGGAGAGTCACTAAATAGTCTTATTGGTCTTATCTCCTTACAGAGCTGACTTAACAAGTGTAATATTGCGAAGGGAGTAGATTAATCACAACTTCTATGCCAGTTTTCTGGCATAGAAGCAGATAAATAATCGCAAATTATTTCAGTGCAAGAATTTGTGATTAAAACAACAAATACACTACCTCCATGGACGTGGAGGGGACGTTGAGGGATGCCCAGCTGGTGGAGGGGACGGCACAGGGACCTCCCCGCCTTATTCCTGTGTTCTTTTGAAAAATCAGCGAAGGAGCACTGGCGCATGATAAATCTCCCTTAAGGTGTGTAAGTTGATCTTTATCCGTCTGTCTATGTCTATCTGATGTGTACAGACTTGAGAAGTCTTTCTAAAAACACTGCTCACAGCAAGATAAGAAAGGAGCAAAAAAAGGACAGAGAAGTTATTTCCTTCATGAAGTATTTGTAAGTTTACTATTATCACCTGCACTTTTCATCTAGTTAAGCTTTAAGGACTCCTATTTCTTATAAGAATACCAATACATATTGAAAGAAGCTACCAAAATGCTAAAGCATATAGACCGATCAATTTGTGTGACCCTGTCACTACATCTAGTATTATTATGCTTCGTTCCAGTGATAATTCCTTGCTAGTCACGAAACATTATTATTCTGCAATACTTTCACTGTTCCTTACAGAGTTTTCCAAATATCTAATATTGTAGATGATTGGTGCCTGGGAGGAGTGGTCTGACCACTAATACCCCATGGAAATCAGAAATGGGTGGACAAAACAGATCTTGAATGTGGAGCATTGGCATTGAGCTTGACTTCTAAAGGATGTATTGGATGGCATTTTCTGGAAGCACTGAGGAACTAGCGTCTGCCAAAGTCCATTCACATAGGACATTTTGGTGAATACTGGTGGTTAGATGTCAGCCACTAATGGTCTATCCCGCAGTGATTAGGCAATTATTTCCCTCCAATGATCATTAGTGTTAAAACCCCTAAATAAGAACGATAACTGAGACTTTAGTGACCCCATATGACGTACTGATATTTACTGACTATCATTGCAAGTTATTATTCTAATTAGAAATCTGTAAATCCCTCAAGAGTTATGGTATTACTCATGAAAACCACAGACAAATCCACCACAGCCTGATGATCAACTCAAAGCAATCTGTCAAGCAAGAGAGCAACAAGAGAAGGCAAAGATACTGGTAAGGTTTTAATCAAGGTCCGACATCTGATAGATACAAGTCAAGACTGAGGATATTGTATGTTGTATAATAATGCTAATCTATAATATATTCCTTAAAAACTTTGATTTTCAGATACTTCTCTTCAATCAGAGTAAGAATGGTGCAAGGATGTATTCAGACTACCATCTTCTATCTTCTTCTTCTGATGACCTGTCAAGGTAAGTTCATTATGGATTAATTAATCTTTTAAACCCCATATTAGGCAGGTCATAATGCTAAGATCTTCATTTGTTGTATTGCAGAAGTTAAGGTCTACATATTCACTGAGTTAGGAGCCTGACAGCTTCTGTATGTTAGAAGAATGGGTCATCAATGGTATATCAGTGGGGGTTTGGCTCCAGGAACCCCACTTTGTGGCTGATTAAAGAAGTTTTTGCATTGGGTACTGGCCAAGGATGGTACGGTAGCCCTTTGCATTGAAGTTCCAGGGAGTAAAAACCTCACCGCTCTGATATTGATGAACTATTATAATCAGTAGTAAAGTGTTGACTGAAGAGTTATTCCAAAACTTTAGGCACTGAGGAGCTTCAAACAGCAAACATAAAACTTTTTGAGTTGTGAGTAGATTCTATCAACCCAGAATTGATGGTGCCCTATTGAAAACATTGTAAGCACCTTCAATGACATTTATACATATTGACCCACACACACATACTAGCATGTGAATTTATCAAATCCTTTCATGACAGTTTATAAAATTAGGCTATAATTCCTATTTACAAGTCCTTCCTGGGGAATTAGCACACATACTGCATTGTGCTTCTCCCTTACTTAACTACATTGTTCTTTAGCTCTTTTATATTTACTATGAAACTATCTGTATCTGCACTACACATTCTACACTACTCTCTAGTCGTACCATACTACATGTACCGTACTACCACTACATGTAATGCATTGCTCCTACCCGTACTACATGTCCTGTACTGCTCTCTACTTGTACTACATGTACTGTACTGCCCTCTACCTGTACTACATGTACTGTACTGCTCTCTACCTGTACTACATGTCCTGTACTGCCCTCTACCTGTACTACATGTCCTGTACTGCTCTCTGCCTGTACTACATGTACTGTACTGCCCTCTACCCGTACTACATGTCCTGTACTGCCCTCTACCTGTACTACATGTCCTGTACTGCTCTCTACCTGTACTACATGTCCTGTACTGCTCTCTACCTGTACTACATGTACTGTACTGCTCTCTACATGTACTACATGTACTGCACTGCTCTCTACCTGTACTACATGTCCTGTACTGCTCTCTGCCTGTACTACATGTACTGTACTGCCCTCTACCTGTACTACATGTCCTGTACTGCCCTCTACCTGTACTACATGTAATATACTGCTCTCTACCTGTACTACATGTACTGTACTGCTCTTTACCTGTACTACATGTACTGTACTGCCCTCTACCTGTACTACATGTAATGTACTGCTCTCTACCTGTACTACATGTACTGTACTGCCCTTTACCTGTACTACATGTACTGTACTGCTCTCTACCTGTACTACATGTACTGTACTGCTCTCTGCCTGTACTACATGTATTGTACTGCTATCTACCTGTACTACATGTCCTATATTGCCCTCTATCTGTACTACATGTCCTGTACTGGCCTCTTCCTGTACTATACTGCCCTCTATCTGTACAACATGTCCTGTACTGCCCTCTTCCTGCCCTCTACCTGTACTACATGTCTTGTACTGCTCCCTACCTGAACTACATGTGCTATACTGCCCTCTACCTGTACTACATGTACTGTACTGCCCTCTACATGTACTACATGTACTGTACTGCTCTCTACCTGTACTACATGTACTGTACTGCTCTCTACCAGTACTACATGTCGTGTACTGCCCTCTACCTGTACTACATGTACTCTACTGCTTTCTACCTGTACCACATGTCCTGTACTGCTCTCTACTTGTACTAAATGTCCTGTACTTCCCTCTACCTGTACTACATGTGCTGTACTGCCCTCTACCTGTACTACATGTACTGCACTGCTCCCTGTCTGTACTACATGTCCTGTACTGCCCTCTACCTGTAATACATGTCCTGTACTGCTCCCTGTCTGTACTACATGTCCTGTACTACCCTCTACCTGTACTACATGTCCTGTACTGCTCTCTGCCTGTACTACATGTACTGTACTGCCCTCTACCCGTACTACATGTCCTGTACTGCCCTCTACCTGTACTACATGTCCTGTACTGCTCTCTACCTGTACTACATGTACTGTACTGCTCTCTACATGTACTACATGTACTGTACTGCTCTCTACCTGTACTACATGTCCTGTACTGCTCTCTGCCTGTACTACATGTACTGTACTGCCCTCTACCTGTACTACATGTCCTGTACTGCCCTCTACCTGTACTACATGTAATATACTGCTCTCTACCTGTACTACATGTACTGTACTGCTCTTTACCTGTACTACATGTACTGTACTGCCCTCTACCTGTACTACATGTAATGTACTGCTCTCTACCTGTACTACATGTACTGTACTGCCCTTTACCTGTACTACATGTACTGTACTGCTCTCTACCTGTACTACATGTACTGTACTGCTCTCTGCCTGTACTACATGTATTGTACTGCTATCTACCTGTACTAAATGTCCTGTACTGCCCTCTATCTGTACTACATGTCCTGTACTGGCCTCTTCCTGTACTATACTGCCCTCTATCTGTACAACATGTCCTGTACTGCCCTCTTCCTGCCCTCTACCTGTACTACATGTCTTGTACTGCTCCCTACCTGAACTACATGTGCTATACTGCCCTCTACCTGTACTACATGTACTGTACTGCCCTCTACATGTACTACATGTACTGTACTGCTCTCTACCTGTACTACATGTACTGTACTGCTCTCTACCAGTACTACATGTCGTGTACTGCCCTCTACCTGTACTACATGTACTCTACTGCTTTCTACCTGTACCACAGGTCCTGTACTGCTCTCTACTTGTACTAAATGTCCTGTACTTCCCTCTACCTGTACTACATGTGCTGTACTGCCCTCTACCTGTACTACATGTACTGCACTGCTCCCTGTCTGTACTACATGTCCTGTACTGCCCTCTACCTGTACTACATGTCCTGTACTGCTCCCTGTCTGTACTACATGTCCTGTACTACCCTCTACCTGTACTACATGTCCTGTACTGCTCTCTACCTGTACTGCCCTCTACCTGTACTACATGTACTGTACTGCTCTCTACCTGTACTACATGTCCTGTACTGCTCTCTACTTGTACTGCATGTCCTGTACTGCTCTCTACCTGTACTGCCCTCTACCTGTACTACATGTACTGCACTGCTACCTGTCTGTACTACATGTCTTGTACTGCCCTCTACCTGTAGTACATGTACTGTACTGCCCTCTACCTGTACTACATGTACTGCACTGCTCCCTGTCTGTACTACATGTCTTGTACTGCCCTCTACCTGTACTACATGTCCTGTACTGTTGTTTGCCTCATAATGCATCAAATCAAAAGGTAGATTTCTTTTAAGGGCAATAAAAGTTGACATTTTGGAGGCTTTGGGGGCTCCTGTTACAATATTGTCACATTACATTGGTTGTCAAGGAACAAGTTCATTCTGCAAATTGTGCACTTGTACTAGTATGTTCCTTGCTTGGTGTTTCTTACAGGAAGCAAGGGAAAAATAAAAAGGAGCAGCACAAGATACTCAAATTTGACTCAAGTGCGTCTACTAACTTCTCTGTTAGATGGATATGAAAGGGATCTGAGACCTGTGAAGAACTGGAGAAATAGCACCATGGTGTATATCGATGTAACTGTATTTGCTATTCTTTCCGTGGTAAGCACATGGAGTCCCTAATGTGAATGTAAGAATCGGGCTGAAGTTTTTTGATGTATCGCGTTGCAAAAATGAAGCGGCAGGGCTATCATATGCCGGCGCAGGCAGGGGCGCACCTGCCATGAGGCGAGTTGAGCATCTCGCCTCAGGCGGCGCGCTTCCCGCTCAGCGAGGGGGCGGCACCGGCCGGCACTGAGCTCCCGGGCCGGTACGGGACCGCGTTGCAGCCCTCCATCAGTCCACCTTGCTCCCTGACGCTGCCGGCACCGAGCTTCCGCCCCCCTGCATCAAAATCCTGCCGGCCGGCAACACTTTCCTGTGCTCAGTCTAGCACCATGCTCCCAATGTGCTGCCGCCCCCCACTCCCCCATACTTTCGCTCCCGCCCATAC